>NC_136475.1:22990548-27790548 GCF_902686455.1 Sciurus vulgaris | reverse complement strand
ACCTCACACTGTGGCTCTTCAATGTTTGTTCTCTGCTTTCAAGAGAGTCCAAGTTCCCAAGAATGGCCCCAAAGTCCTGTCTGCTTGCTGATCGGGCCCCCTCCTATCATTACCACACCACTTCCTGAAATCCCCACCTTCTTTGTATTCTTGTACCTCCTTTGAACAGCTAGCAGTTTCCTGAATGTTCTGCACTCTCCCGCCTGCCCCATTCTGGCTGCCTCCTCTGCCAGGACAGTGCCCAAAGAGCACGTGGTTCCTGCCTCTGGTCCCAGCACCAAGGACAGCGCCTGGCACAGAGCAGATGCCAATAAGGAATGATGAGCTGATGAGTCTCAGACTCTGCCCTCCCTCCCCTCAGCCAGGTTAGGCACTTCTGGCGGGGGTAGGCTTCTCTGTCGTTTTCACATCGTATTGAAATAGCCTGACCCTTATGTAGATAGGATTTTAATAGCTTCATGAATGTGATTTTCCATCTCAGTATTTATTTTCGTCCCAGGGTTTTCTCCCACTCAAGCTTGACAGTGAGGTTAGCAGAAAGAGAGAAATCTACCTTGCTGCATAGATCCAGAGGGGATGGAAGAAGTGAAGAGTTTAGATAAAATGTCTGCGATTAGGAGAGAAAGGGGGACAGGAGGAGAAGAGTGGGGCCTGGACAGGAAGACACCACACAGGGAGGAACCTTGGATCCAGAGGTGGGTGGGACTGGCATCTGGAAAGACAGGGTCCTTCTACAGTAAGCATCATTCATGACCAACAAAAAGCAGCCATGTGGGCACCATTCGGTACAACCCAAGCTTCCTGACTGACCCTGGAGTGAGCCTCCAAGGTGCCCTTCCTGAGGCCTAGACAGCACCTGCCACAGGTAGTAGCCATAATTCTGCCCACTAGCCATAAAAAGAGAGGCCTCTCTCTGTGCTCTATGTCCCTCAGTCCCCTTCCAACTCATTCAGAGTTGGAACTCTGAATTTCCAACTCATCACTGCAAATATCCCAGGGATGTGAGGCTCCAAAGGGGAAGATGAGGACAGGGAGTCAGGAAAGGAAAAGTTCCCCAGGCCCATTTCATGTTTGGTAGAACAGAAACTGCCAGAACATCCCTCCAAACAGGACAGTAGCATATAACATGTATCTCAGTTATTTCTCTTTGGTATCAGGCCAGGATCCCCAAGCCAGCTGTGTGCCTGGCAATTAGCACACTCCATGATACTTTGTAGATACTGCATACACCACAGGCAAGTATTCATTTCCTCTCCCTTACTAATAGAACCTCAGATCTGCTCAGGGAAAAATATGGCTCATTAAAAATATTCACCTTCCTAGAATCCCCAGCAGATAGAGCAGCATTAAGGCAGTGTCCGGATAATAAAACAGAAGTGGGACAATGCAATATAATATGTAGTGGGAAGGGCTTCTGGGAAAAGCTTGTTAATGGAACCGACTAATTGAAATGTTTCTTTTTAGTTTTTGCCCTTCATCCTTTGCCTTTAATTCATCTTCCTGTCTGGAACGTGGATGCAATGTTTAGAGGTACAGGAACCAGTCTGCAGTGAGGACAAATTTCATATACTACATGGTAGATAAATCAAGAGTCTATAATGACATTGTGGAGATCAGACTATGCCATCACTGAATTGCCTCTCTTCAGACTTCTTGGCAGTAAGTGTATTAGTTAGCAATTGCCTTAGCAGTGCTGCATAACAAATCATCCCCAAAGTCAATGATTTAGAGCAACAATCATTTATTCTCACTCATGCATTTGAGGATCAACAGGTCTTGACTCCAAATTGTAGATGAGTCTTCTCCTTGGGCCTCAAATTCCCCTAGGACTAGCACCTATCAAAAAAACATGTTCTTCCCATAATGATAGAATCCCAAGAGTGTAAGCTTAACTGCGCAAGCACATTTCAAGTACCTGCTCATACAGATCAAACATCCCTAATCAAAATATCTGATCCCAAATCCAAAACATTGTGTTCCAAAATGATGCTACCAGTGAAAAATTCAACATTATAAAACTTTGTTTTATGTACAAAGTTATTTAAAATACTGTATAAAATTACTTTCAGGCTATGTACATATGGTATGTATAGAGCATAAATGGACTTCATATTTAGACTTGGATTTTATGTCCAAGATAGCTCTTTAGGTATATGTAAATTTCCAAAGTTCAAAAAAATCCCAAATCCAAAACTCAAGAGAGCATCTTGGATAAGAGATACTCAACCTGTGTCCCATCTTCTGGCATCCCATGAGTCAATGAGACAAACCCACACAATCAAGGATTGGCAAAGTATATTTTACCTCTAGTAGGAGGAAATAGAAACTCACATGGCAAAGGGCATGGGTACAGAAAGGAGTGAAGAACTGGGGCCAATTATTAGAAAATACCTGCTCACTAAATAATGAGCCATAATGAGCCAGGCAATATTTTAGGTGATTTTTGTTCATTTTGAGCCTTTGCAGTAACTGATATGAAACAGGCTTTATTATATTTGCTCTGCAGATTTCAAAAGCTTTGGTCCAAGAAGGTCAAGTAATACATCTCTTGTGAAGAGGTAGGGCTGGGCTTTAACCCTGATTCTGGCCTCCGAAAGCCTATCCTCATTTATGACATCATATGTCCTTATTTCTTGTCCTGGAGTTTTCTGGGAAAGAGCGAGTGTCTGACTTGGGAAACCAGTGTTGGCACTGGACAGCACGTCAGCTTGGTATCTTGTCTCTGTGTGTCCAGACTTCAGGCTGAGTAGATTCCAAAGTAGGGGTGTAAGATGGTCAAAGAAAGGCTCTGAGAATCCAGGTTGTGGCGGCTTTGAGCAACAGAAACTTTGGTTGATTAAAGCAGAGAGAGGCTATGCAGTTTCTTCTAGAATTGCACAGAAGGACAGAAAGGCAGGCTGAGAAAACAGGAGCAGGGAAGGCTGAAAAGCCAGAGCACAGAGAGCCCAAAGCATGCTGCAGGAGAGTCCTAAGACCCACTGGCCCTGAGCACCACAGAGGGCACTTCAGGTACTGCTACGAACCCTCAGGACACAAGGCGCCACCAGAATCATCCTTCCTTTCCCTGGGTTTAAAGTCCAGGCAGGTGTCTTCAGCCCTGATCAAGAAGCCAGAGTCCCAAGAGCCTGAGAAGGAAGTATCTGGCTTCAGCATCCACTGTGAGTGGAAAATGGGATCTGTCTTCTCCAGAACTTCTTTAGTTAGGTGTTTCCACCAAGCTGGGAAAGGGGCTTGGAGACTGGGAAGCAACATCATAACAAGAATGTTCACCCTGCACAGGTCCCAAGCCATCAGCAGTGAGTGTGGTCAGCAAGTGTGACAAGGAAAGGGAGCCTGTCCTCTGGCTTCCCACACTTCTTTGCACCTCTGGGGCTGTGGGCAGTGGTGATGTGATGGGGGGCAGAGCTGGAGCCTGCACGCCTGCCCTTTGCTCCCTGCCCTTGCCACACACAGTTCTCTGATGCTCTTTATCTTCTCAAGGATTTGCAGGCTGGCGAGAGAAAAGTCTCATCCCCAAGAAACATCTGGAGAACAGAACAGGGCAAATGATGAGTGTCAGCTTTTAAGAAATGTGTCTCAGGGAAGGGATTGGGAACGTCAGGGAATGTCTGGCAGAGCTAGGCCTTGGAAGAAGGTATATGTTTTAGGATGGAGGATGAAGAAGGGTATTTTGCTGTGAGCAGGGTGTGGCAAAAGGACACATCCATCTCTTCTCCCATCTCTTGCAAAAATATGCCAGTAGATTCCTAGGCTGGCCAGCTTTTCCTGGGCTGAGGGGTAAGGCAGGGCAGAGGTGGCCTGTGTGTGCAGACTGTGCCCAGCTCATGAAGTTTACCCTATAGATGGTAGGAAAAGCATGGAGTTCAGATCCAGTTTCTGCTCCTTTTGACTATGAGCAAGTTCATTCATATTTCTGAGCCTCAATGTCCTCATTTTGAAGTGAGCATTGAAGGTACTACCTCCCTCATAGGTCTGCCGGAAGGGAATAATGAGGTAATAATGTAAAGCACTTAGAACATCACCTGACCCTAGAAAGCACTGGATAAGGCTTAGTGATGCTGTTGCTGCTAGTGGTGACAACAGCATCAAAAAAGATGTGCTGGGAAGGCGCAGAGGTGCACACCTGTAACCCCAGCAACTCAGGAGGCTGAGGCAGGAGGATCGCAAGTTTGAGGTCAGCCTCAGCAACTTAGTGAGGCCAGAAGCAACTTAGAAAGACCCTCTTAAGATATTTTTAAAATGAAAAGGGCTGGGGATGAGGCTCAGTGGTTAAGAGTCACTGGGTCCAATCATCAACACCAAACAAACAAACAAAAAACATGATCAAGGTAAGTACAGAGGAATCACCAGATAAATGTTTGCTCCTTCCCCCTTTCCAGATTCCAGTGACCTCTCTCCCCTTCCAGGTGTAGCATCCTCAGGACTGCCACTCCTCAGGAATGGGACTTGCTGTGATCTTGGTGGCCCTCTGATCTCTGAGCATAGAATGAAGAATAAGCCCCGCCCTGAGCCCCGCCCACCTGCTCTTGGGTCCACAGAATCTGATGGAGGCTCCTCTCCTCCATCAACCTCAGCTAACCCTGGCGCCCCTGTGCCAGGGCCAGCAGCCCCTCCCTGCCAAGGTCTAATCCTTTCCTCCATGAGTCCTCCTAGGAACTCCCTTGAACTGGGAGCCACGTCTGCTACCTGGCTGAGCATGAGGCTGGGGCGAAGGATCCTCAGGACCCTGGAGGGCACTGCCCAGACCTTACCACTGATGGGTCTTTCTCCCTCACTCACCTCCTTTCCATCTCCACAAGCCCCCCCGCCCAGGGAGAAGGGGACAGGGAGGTCCGCAGCTGGCGGTGGACTTGGAGCTTCTTAGAGTTGGCTGGGCCTGCCCTGAGGCCGCCTTTTCTGACACCCCCAGGCAGGCGCAGCGCACACCCCAGGTTCTTGGGGTCAGGATCTGGACACTTGGCATCCTCTCGGATGCGCAGATCCAGGCCTTGGCTGCCCCTCTCTTCTCCCAACCAGCCGACTGAGCAGCCCCGGGACAGGTCCCGCCTCCAACTCCCGGGCCTCGCCCCCGCCACCCCTCCCCTCGCGGTCCCAGCACAGAAGCCCTGTCAGGGATCACTGCAAAGCACCACGTGGAGATCTAATCTGGGGCGGGGGCGCCGAGCTGAGGCGGGGTGGAAGGGGTCGACGAGAGGAGGAAATTAATGATTAAATAATGGGTTCCAAATGCAGCGGCTCCGAGTGAAATCCCCAGCCGCAAGCCGGCGGGCTGCACGCTCTCGGCCCGGCTCCAGGAGCCCGAGGAGGCCCAAGCAGGCGGCGGAGATGCTGGTGGCGGCGCGCGGGCGGCTCCCCCAGGCCCGGCCTAACAGTTCCAGCCCCACACGGGGTCAGCAGGGTGCCTGGGGGGCCCTGGTGATTCCTGATGACAGGTGGGAGCCCTGCCACTTGCAGCGTGGCGGCCAAGCAGGGACCCACTGGGGAGAAAGCAGCAGCGGGGAGGAAGTCTTGGTTGGCGGCTGGGCCAGGACTGCAGCCGCTCAGGCTCCCTGCCTGGCACCCCCGCCCCGTCAATGCATTCTCCCCCATCTTCCTCGGGCTACTCTGAGCCTTGAGGAAACCCCCAGAATGAATCTGAGGACAGGGGAAGGATTCCCCCTCCATGACCACCCCTTCTTCCCTAAATCTCCCTCCATGATCATCCTCCCCTTCCTCTGTCCAACTATGAGTCCTGTCCTTACAACGTGGGGGGAGACGATCCCCTATGCTGGCGCTCCCTCTCATTGTGCCTCCATTTCCCTCCAACAGAGAGGACTGGGATTCCTCTCTAGCATTCCCCTGGGAGCCAGGACTATTGTGAGGTGTTTTTCTCTCTGCCTGGTCGGGAAGGTGCTGAGCCAGCATCCCTGACTCTATATGGTTTTCTTCTAGAGAACACTGCCTGGGCCCAGGGCTCACCTCCTGCCAGTGGGGGAGGGCCCAGGCCTGGGAAGCCCAGGACAAGCATCTTGGCCTATCGCTCCTTTCCTCCTCCTCTGGAACCCCACTTGGAGCCTGAAATTTTCCACACTGAGCCTTTGGCTGTGCAGGCTGGAACTTTTGCAATTTCCTGTCTTGAAAACTGCTCTCCTACCCCTACACCCTCCATCACGTCCCCGTAGGTCTTCTGGGGGTGGTCACCTCAGCAGGGCCTCAGAGCCCAGACTGTTGGGCGCACAAACTTAGGCTTTCAACTGTGACATTGAGAAGTGTACTCTGGCTGAAGCTCCAAACCATGGTCCGCCATGGTCTGCCTCACCTAGGGCCTTCCAGGAGAAGGAAGGCGTAAAGGCCCAGGAGAGTGGGGATCAGGGGACAAGAAAGAAATCAGTCTCCAGGTCAGTTGGATGGAAGGATGGAAATAGAATTTCTGCACCTAAGTCCAAACGTGCAAAAGAGATTTTATTCTGGAGTTGGGGACCATTGGTCCCTCCAAGCCCAGGCAAGAAGCGTCTGGGCCTAAGGAGGTGACACCCATAGCTTTGAGGAGTATGGGCTTTGGAACCTGGGATCAGGCCTGTGCTAGGGCAAGACTAGAAGCCAGGTCCACCCAACCCTGCTCCCAGCAGTGTCTATACAGCTCAAATGGTCACAGCGGGTTCTGCCTGCTTTGGAATGCTGCTTGCGACAGTTACCAAGTAGGCCCCTCTCTGCAGGAGCCGGCAGGTAGGAGCCCAGTGGGAGCCTTCTTACAAATCATGCCCCACAGTGTCGGGCACCAGCATTTTTCCACTCGTGGGCTCTTCGGGATGCTTTTTGTATGTCTGGGGATTGGTAACCTGGGCTCAGTCAAAGCATGCTGTGGGTCCTTGGGTCACACCCTGCCCAGCTCTGGGGCACAAATCTTCGGTCACTTTTATGAACTTCCATTCTCTCTTACTCTGCAAAGTCCGGCCAAATAAATAGCAGGCCAAATAAGCCTGAGGCCTTCCTTTCCTCAGGTCCCCCACACCACCCCATCCAAGATCCACACACTGTCCGGGATTGCGCGTGCAGAAGAATTTTAATAAAAACAAGCAATTCAGAAGGTCTGGCGGGGCAGGCAGGCTGGCCGTGTAGATTTGGTGCTATTCCTGGCCAGGGAGGCCAGGAGGCTGTCCTAGGGTAAGCTCTCCCAAGACAAATAGAGCAACAAGCTGGCTTTGTCTTCGCCCTTTGATGATGGAGCGTCCAGGCTGGGAACTGACCACACAGGATGAAGAGAAGGGTCTAGAAAAGGCGAGGCACAAGGCGGTGAGTGGGTGGGGTCAGGGCTGACAATGGCAGGCTCTGGTCCTATGGAGAGCTCCCTGAGGAAGTTTATTTAGGGGAGGCAATGTAAGATTAAGGGGCAGAGATCTTCATTGGCTTTGCCACCTGCCTGGCCTTACCTTGTCACCTCACTCACACCCGTGGCTCCCAGACACATAGCTCAGTTGGGTGCCTGCTGTCCCCAACATGAAAATCAGTCGTCACCAAGGGTCCCACGCCATGGACACAGATGGGGTAAAAACAAAAATCAAAAACAAAACTGAAAAATTTTAATCCTTGGTTCTGTGGAGATGGACATTTTCCAAAAGGAATTTAATTAAAGACAGAAAAAGACCAATATAAACCAAAAAACCTCACACACATATGAAAAGAGCCCTGAGAGCCCTGGAGTCCTGGCCTAAGACAAGGGAATCAGGTCCAGGGTCCCAAGGCCCCCGGAAGTGGGCCTGCGGGGGGCAGCCTTGTCTGCAGCCAGTTCAGAAGGCCCCGGGGGCTCTCTGACCTCCTCAACCGTGGGCCAGGCAGACTAGTCCAGGAAGCTGTGCTAGTGACAGCTACATGTTGACCATGCCGACCCAGGGGACAGGATCCTGGCTGTGTACCTTGGACACAGGCTTCCACTGCCCAGTGGCAGGATGGTGAGGGCCAGCATTCCCTGGTACAGAGTAAACTCTGCCCATTATGGAGAGGTATGTGATCCTTCTCTTGGGCAGATCTCGCTCACTCTCGAAATTTTCTTAGTCCAAATCAGTCTAGTGCATTGTGGTCAGCAACCCTGTCACACACATATGCCACCAACACCCACCACAGCAAGGCTTTGGATATGCCTTGGTCTCCTCCTCAAAGCTCCCCTGAGCCTCCTTTGCTCCCCTTTCTGACCTGAGCCTGGTCTTCTCAGATGTTGACATTGGGGCTTGTCTCTCTCCAGAGCTCTGGCCTCCTCCTCTGGCGCGCTGCTCAGCTCAGGATGGTGGCTTCTCCCTGTTATTAGGATTCATGATTTTCATGGCTGCAGTGCTACCGCCACCCTGGGGACATGCCTGCCTTAATTCAACAGGACTCTGGGCCTCACATCTGAACACAGTTCCTACCAGATAGCTCCAGGGCACAAAAGAGGGATTGAATGAACGGGTGAGTGGCAAATGGTGAACTCCTACTTAGATTCCATAGGCCCAGGCCTTTTCTAAATGCCTAGTCAGAACCCTTATTCCATATTAACCCCTTCTTCACGACCCTATTACACACTTATTACCTTGATGTCCAATATTGATTTTTTCCAGGTTTTCCTCGCCTACCTTTGTGTCCCTCTACCATTTAGAAACGTGTCTGACGCACAATAGATGATCAATAAATGTCTATGGAATTAGTGACTGAGAGGTGAATTTGATTTTTCTCAACCTGGGCTATGACCCTTTCTCTACGTCTTGGGTCCATGCCTCTCACATCTAAGTTTAAGCTCTTTGTCTTTCTTTACTACGTTATAGTCATTCAAGATTCCCTCACAGCATTTCTGTAGATTATAGAGCAGGAAGGGCTTCTATTCTCTCTTAAGCTATGGGCTTCTCAAGAGCAGTGACCGTGGTTTTATCTCTATGTTTCTTGTCATAACGTTGTTCCGGCACTCAGCCCATAACTGTTGTATGAAAAAATGGAGAAGGACCTACTAAATGCCTGAGTTAATGAGTGACGATATTTCTCAGAGCTATTGGAAATCTCACTGGCTTTCTAATGGTAACGATCCATCAGAATTCCCTTCACTTTCCCTGTTCTAGTTAATTTTTCCTTGCTGATCAGAATTAGGTCTAAGAAAGGATTTCATTTCCCCTAATTGCTTTGCCAGCTTGTGGAAGATGACCCTTCTTTGTCCACTTTCCATCCTCCCATTGAGGGCATGTCAGGTAAGGCCCTGTTATGATACAGTAACAAAGGATTCTCAAACTTGAGTGACCTCACATAACAATGGACTGGAAGACTGTCCACCAGGGTGATGTCTGAATGTTACTCCTCCACATCAGCAGGTGGTCCCGTGGCTGCCACAACAGGTGAAGAGAGGTTGGAAAGTAGAGAGTTGAGTGTGGTCAATTAAATTTTTCTACCAGGTAAGGTAGAAATCTGAATCCTCCAAACTTCGTCCCTGCTGAGGGATGCTTCTGGGAAGAGTGACTTTAAGCAGATGGTGTGCTGGGCAGGTCACCTACCACAGCTTCATTACTGCTGTGGCCCTCCCCGGCCTCAGCCTCTTCCCTCCCCCACTCTTCCCTCCCTGCTATCCCCACATCTAATGGAAGCTCTTCCCTTCTGGATTTCTTGGTCAAAAAGACAACCTTGGGTCTGAGTTCCTGAGATATAGTCTAGTAGTGGGGCCCAAGAAAGTGTCTTGAGCCCTTGTTGAAAAAACAATAAGAGAACCAGGCACCATGGTGCATGCCTGTACCCAGTGGCTCAGGAGGCTGAGGCAGGAGGATTGTGAGTTCAAAGCCAGCTTCAGCAAAATCCAGGCACTGAGCAACTCAGTGAGACCCTATCTCTAAATAAAATACAAAATAGGGCTGAGGATGTGTTTCAGTGGTTGAGTATCCCTGAGTTCAATGCCCAGTACACCCCCTATAAAATAAAAAAAATAAATAAATAAATAAAAAAAACAAGATAAAGAGGGAGGAGCCAGGGGTGACAGGAGACAGAAAAGGAGGAGGAATTATTAAGCCCTCCAATTGGTTCAAGGTAAATGTGCAGGTGAGATTGTTCAATGTGTGGCTCCCTCACTAGACTGCCAGCTCTAATGGGAAGGGAGAGTGTCTCCATAAGTCATGACTCTAATCCCAGTGCTTTGAACAGTACTTAGTATACACTAAGTACTCAATTAATACTTAGTGAGTAAGTAAATGAGCCATTGGCATTACATATGAGTAAACTGAGGATCAGGATGGCCAGGTACCCTGCATGGTGAGTGAATGTCAAGGCTAAGACTTGATCTTGGTTCTCCTGAAAAGTTCATTTTTCTCTCCACTACCATGTCACCACTAGCACCATATCACTTATGACACTACTGCTGCTACCGCCAACACGAGACTGGTGGGGGTGGGCACCGGTGAGGAAGAGGCCACAGAGAGAAGTTCGCCACCTGACAAAACCACAGCACCTTCCTTACTACCCCGACCTTCTGACCTCTCTCTGAGTCCCACACCCCCACCTCACAGCGCATACACCTTCGAGGAAGGGTCCCCAGTTGGCAGGCTGCCCCCTCGGTCTTCACCACCCAAATTTTCTCATCTTTCTGGATCCTATGGAAGACCCTCCTGCTCCAGGAAGCCTTCCGCTGCTGAGATCTACAGCGCTCTCTCCCCTTCCCTGAAGACTGAGTTTCCAAGGAAGGGGGCCGTTCTTTTTTACTTCCCAGGAAGGCCCCTGCTGTGTTTCCACACAGCGATGCCTCAGAGAATAACAGTGTCTTAACCTCATGGAGCGTAGATTCTACTGAAAGCAGACGGTTGGTAAGTAAATAAGTAAAAAATGTAATTCCTGGAGGTAACAGAGGACAAAGTGGAGTTGGGAGGACCTGATAGACCAGGATCCCTGTGAGGAGACGGTATCATGACAGAGACCTATAGGATGGGAGGGACTGGAGTGGCCTGGGCTGAGAACAGACAAGGGGAGATCAGCTTTGCCAGGAGCAACTCCATGGGACTCTCAGGCCTGTCCTGAAGGGACGAAGGGGAAAGGACCAGAATGAGTCAGGGACAACTCAGAGGTGAAGGCCAGGGCAATACCAGAGCAGACTTGTGGGAAGTGTCGGACCTGGGGGTCAGGACATTGAGAAGTCCAGGTCATGGAGGGGCCCAAGTCTCCCAGGAAGTGCACTGGTTCACCAAGGTGATATAGATAGGTGGATGAACAGGTGAGGGCAGGTACTGGGGCATGGTTGCTGCTGACCCAGGGGCAACTGTGGACACTCCAATAGTGAGGTAGGGCCTAAGCCAGTATTGCCAGGTTGACAGTACTCTTTAAGGTCCTAGTTAACTGCTAGCCTTTTTAAGGGTAAAATTTCTCCCTTCTTTACTGGCAGCCTCACCAGCCTCAGCTGGACCTTTGGGAACCATTTCCCACCCCTGCTTATCAGCAGCCCCTCCCCAGCCTGGGCCCCAGGCCATGAAGGACTCTGCTTCCCCCAGGCCCACCTCTCTCTTATGGGTGTTCTCTTGCTTACATGGCTTCAATAATGCACACACGTGCACGCACACACACGTACACATACACACTCCCTCAGATGAGAGTCCAGCACCTTTCTGCTGACAGACAAGCCTCACCACAGGCGGGCCCTTGCTTCCTTCTCTGTGGTCTCTGAAACCTTTCATTAAACCTCATTCCCTCATCCTCTTGGGCAGGGACTCCACCAGGGCTGAGATAAAACCCTGTCAAGTGGAGTGAAGCACCCGACAAGGCGGTGAACAGCACTAGAACACAAAGCCGAGTGAGAGTGTGCAGGGAGGGCACAGGTCATGCGCGTCCTGGTGAGGGTGTCCCAGAAGCAGACCCTGAGAAAAGGGTTTGAATGAAGTAGTTTCTTTGAAAGGTGTTTCCAAGAATCATCAGCTTTGACATGGGGGCCTACATCAGGGAAAGCAGGGCAGTCAATAGATGCCCCAACAAAATAGCTACCACTACAGGCAGCTGGAGTTTCAAACCATTGGGGATTTTCTGGGGGCCAATATAAGACACTCAGTAATTTTACCCACCAGTGAGGGAACTGAGTATGTCTTAGTTGAAGTTGTCCTCAGGCAGCATTAACATCCCCAACCTTCTTGCCTGGTGCACAGAGGACACAGAACCCTCTCTGGAACACAAGTATAGTTGCCTGTGGTCAGAAGTGGAGGCCGAATGTTCTGACGAGGAAAGGCAATGGATACGGGCTCTGACAAAATCTGTTAGGATGGGCTGAGTGGTTTGTTTAAAGGAGGCAGGGGTCAGGAACCATTTCACATAGGAGTTAAATTTGAGGAGAACTTTGAAGGTTTTGAAAACTAGAAATGAGTAGGAACAAGCAAGGAGAGGCTTTCAAGAAAAAGGACACAGCAAAAGCAAGATCATGGAAGTGAGACCACAGGAACACGGGGCCTTGGAGTGAATCATGGGCTGAGAAACTTTGTTAGGAGATGCCATGGCAGGTGTAAGAAAACCAGAGCTCTGTGCACAGATGGGAAATGATGGGGCATTGTCTGCGATGGGACTGAGGCGGGTTAGGAGAAGGTGATGAGTGTGAGTGCAGCTACACTGAATCTCAGTCCTCTTGGTCAGCCAGGTGGAGATTCTGGTGGGTGTACATAGGGATCTGAAGTTTGGGGTGACAGCCCTGAGCTGGAGATGGAAATTAAAGAGTCACCAGCTTAGAGCCACAGGATTAGGGAGACCACTCACAAGGAAGGGGAGTAAAAGAAGAAGAGAGGAGTCAAGGAGAGGGAAGGGACATGAGGAAACTAACCATACTTAAGGCATGGATAGGATGGAGAGAAGTAAAGGAGGAAGCAGGTGAAGAACAGGCAGAATTCAAGAAGCCAAAGGAAGAAGTTTCTAACAAAGGAGTCAAGGAGCCAAAGAAAATCCTGCAAAGCCAAGGACCACAGGTGCAGAGGTTGGGAGGTCTATCAACCACCAGAGTAGAAGTGATCTTGGGGTTTGCTGGGGGGAAGTCTGACAGCAAAGAGGCCTGCAAAGAGCTCATGGCCACCTATCTTTCAAGAGCTTTTCTTTTGCACTTAAATTATGAATGAAGACATTAGCTGAGGGGAAGCGCAGATGGTATAACATAAATTTTTTTCAGTATGGAAGGAGATAGGATTTTAAATAAATAAATACACATACATACACAATGAGAGAAAATCTGAACTGTGGCATTTATCAAATTTAGGATTAAGGCCTGTCTCTGCTACTACTTAACCACGGGATCTGGAGGAATTACTTAAACTATCTGAACCTTTGTTCCCTCATCTATAAAATGAGAAAAATAATTCCACCTTTAGAGTTGTTCTGAGAATTAAATGGAATGATGCTTACCCAGCATCCATCAGATTGAACACTGCATAAAATAACAAAATAATATTAACTTGTGTTGAAAAATTATTCCATTTCTCCCTATTGTTCTATTCTCCATCATGGAAAAGAAGTCTGCTGAGTCCCCACTGAGGGAAGGGGTCAAGTTTTAGATGATGTCATGATAGGTAGAGGTACCTCAAACTCAGAAGTCGAGACTCTTGGGCGTTAGTGCCCATGCAAAAAGAGAAGACCAGACGTGGACTCTTGAAAGTCAAGGAGTTGAAATTTATCCCCCTTCATAATGTCAGAATTTCGACCTATACCTTAGAGCAAGGATGCAATAGATTAATAGTTAACTACTTATTTTCTCTGTCTATGACCTAGAGTTGGAAAAAGTCCTCTAAGAATTTTAAACTATTCATTCCTCAAGCAAGTCTGGGCTTCATGTTTATACTCTTTACAGGAATCTCATGAAAAGCAAGTTCATCTCAGTGGTATCCCTAGGATGTTGGGAAAGAACAAACACAACAAAAAAATTGAAGACCCGAAACTCAACCAAAGAGTACCAGATTCCCATAAATAAGGACCTATGAAGATAAAACTCAGGAGAAAAAAAAGTCTGTCAACAAAATAAGCAGTTGGATTAGACTCCAAAGAATTTAGATGATAGAACTCTCAGATATTATAAATTAAATATTTTAAATATTAAAGACTAAATAAAAGAAGTACAAAAATGCTCTCTAAAGAGAACAAGAAAATTTGAAAACAAAGCACGAAGGACTTTTAAAAATAAAAAAAACAATAGAATCATCGGAATTGAAAACTCAATGAATAGGCATACTCAAGACAGCTAACAAGATAATTAGTGAACTGGAAGATGCTCTGAGAATATTACCCAAATCCCAGAACAGAATTAAAAAGAAATGGAAAGTACAAAAGTGAATTTTTAAAAGGTAGCAGATGGGCAGGTAAGGTGGTAAATGCCTGTAGTCCTAGTTAATTGGGAGACAAGGTGGGAGGGTGGCATGAGCCGGGGAGTTTGAGAACCACATGGACAGTACAGAGAGGCCCTGTCTCAAAAAAATTAATTAAATATGAAACCACTAACATGGGGGATATGGGTCAGTGCTTCCCTAACATGCACAAGGCCCTGGGTTTTCAATCCCGGCACCACAAACAAAAGTGAGGAACGTGGCAGGTAGCATGAGAAAAATATATGCTGCTCAGAGAGGTTTCTGAGTGGAAGAACAGGGAAAGAGAAGAGGCATTATTTAAAGAAATAATGGTTGAAGCCAGGCACAGTGGCATTAGTCTGTAATTCCAGCAGCTCCAGAGGCTGAGGAGGACTGCCTCAGCAATTTAGTGAGGGCCTAGGCAACTTGGCAACTTAGTGAGACCCTATCTCAAAATAAAACAAAAAAAGGGCTGGCAATGTGGCTCAGTAGTTAAGCACCCCTGGGTTTGATCCCTGGTACCAAAAAACAAATAAATAAATAAAAATAAAAAGAATGACTGAGAACTTGTCATGTTCTTGAAAAACATGATTACTCACAATTGAGCACCCCTGAGTTCAATCTCCAGTAAAGCAAAAAATAAAAATAAAAAATGTAGAACAAATTGAAACCTAGATATTTCATAGTGAAATTGCAGAACCCAAAAAGTAAAGAGAAGATGCTAAAAGTAGCCAGAGGAAAAGTACTACTCACAGAAGAACATTAAAACTGACAGAAACAACTGGATCATTTTCAAAGTATTGAGAAAGAAATTCTAGGGCTATTTCTATACCTATCTAAAGTATAATTGAGTACAGAAGATGAAATAATGGCATTTCTATAAAACATCATGTGTACAGTCTTCATAAACCCTCGTTAAAAAACTGACTGAAGGGTGCCTCTCAGCAAGAAAGGAACTGCACACAGAGGTTAGTAGTGGGATGTGAGAAACTATAGTAAGCAAATTAAATAGCATGTAGGTAAATCCAAACAAGTATCGATTATATTAAACAATCATTATCACATTACTTATGAGAGTAAAGTACTAGAAAATAACATGCAAGCTTTTGGGGCTGCTCTTTCTTGGACTATTTAGAAAGAGAGTAGATATATTGAGAACTTTAGATGTTGTTAAGTAGCAATGTAAAAAATAAAATTTCCCTTAAAAAAAAGAAAGATTTTTGTTTCTATCTTACAAATAAGAGAGACATCATCAAACATGAAGCCCTCCCATAATCCAAAAGAATACAGGAACAGAGAGGAGCAAAAAGAAAATGTGAAGTTTAAAATAAATAGAGCATTCCCTCTAAAAACTGAAACAATGTAGGGATGCCCTCTTTCACCACTTCTATTCAACATCATCCTTGAAACACTAGCCAGAGCAATGAGACAGACCAAAGAAATTAAAGGGATATGAACAGGAAAAGAAGAACTCAAGCTATCACTATTTGCTGATGACGTGATTCTATAGTTAGAAGATCAAAAAAAAAAAAAAAAAAAACTCCACAAGAAAGCTTCTAGAACTAATAAATGAATTCAGTAAAGTAGCAGGATATAAAATCAATATGCATAAATCTAATGCATTTCTATTCATAAGTGTTGAATCCTCTGAAAGAGAAATTAGGAAAACTACTCCATTCACAATAGCTTCAAAAAAAAAATACTTTGGAATTAATATAACAAAAGAGGTGAAAGATCTCTACAATGAAAAATATAGAAAACTAAAGAAAGAAATTAATGAAAACCTTAGATGATGAAAAGATCCCCCATGTTCTAAGATAGGCAGAATTAATATTGTCAAAATGGACATACTACCAAAGGCACTATACAGATTCAATGCAATTCCAATTAAAATTCCAATGATGTTCCTTATAGAAATAGAGAAAGTAATCATGAAATTCATCTGGAAAAATAAGAGACCCAGAATAGCCAAAGCAATCCTTAGCAGGAAGAGTAAAGCAGGAGGTATTACAATACCAGACCTTTAACTATACTACAGAGCAATAGTAACAAAAACAACATGGTATTGGCACCAAAATAGACAGGTAGATCAATGGTACAGATTAGAGGACACAGAGACAAACCCACATAAATACAATTACCTCATACTAGACAAAGGAGCCAAAAACATACAATGGAGAAAAGATAGCCTGTTCAACAAATGGTGCTGGGAAAACTGGAAATCCATATGTAATAAAATGAAACTAAACCCCTATCTCTCACCCTGCACAAAACTCAACTAAAAACGGGTCAAGGACCTAGGAATTATACCAAAGACCCTGCACCAAATAGAAGAAAAAGTAGGCCTGAATCTTCATCATGTTGGTTTAGGACCAGACTTTCTTAACAAGTTCATAAAGCGCAAGAAATGAAAGCAAGGATCAATAAATGGGATGGATTCAAACTAAAAAGCTTTTTCTCAGTAAAGGATACAATCAATAATGTGAAAAGAGAGCCTACAAAGTGGGAGAAAATCTTTTCCACACACACTTCAGATAGAGCACTAACCTCCAAAATTTATAAAAAACTTACAAAGAACACAATCAATAAATGGGCTAAGGAACTGGGCAGACACTTCACAGAAGAAGATAGATATACAGGTGATTAACAAATATATGAAAAAGTGTTCAACATCTCTAGTAATTACAGAAATGCAAATTAAAACCACCCTAAGATGTCATCTTACTCCAATTAGAATGGCTATTATCAAGAACACAAGCAGTAATAGGTGTTGGCAAGGATGTGGGGAAAAAGGTATACTCATACATTGCTAGTGGAGTTGCAAATTGGTGCAGCCACTCTGGAAAGACCCAACTTTTGACCCAGCCATCTCACTCCTCGGTTGATACCCAAAGGACTTAAAATCAGTATACTACAGTAACACAGCCACATCAATGTTTATAGCAGTTCAATTCACAATAGCTAGATTGTGAACCAACCGAGATGCCCTTCAATTGATGAATGGATAAAGAAACTGTGGTATATATACACAATGGAATATTATTCAGCCATAAAGAAGAAAAAATTATGGCATTTGTAGGTAAATGGATGGAATTGGAGAATATCATGCTAAGTGAAATAGGCCAATCCCAAAAAACCAAAGGCTGAATGTTTTCTCTGGTAAGTAGATGATACGTAATGGGAATGAGGAGTAAGAGAAGAGTGGAGGAACTTTGGATTACATAGAGGGGGGAGGGGGCCGGGGTATGAAAGATGGTGGAATGAGACAGACATCATTACCCTATATACACGTGTGATTACATGAATGGTGTGAATCTACGTCATGCACAACCATAGAAACGGAAAGTTGTACCCCATTTGGTATGATGAATCAAAATGCAGTCTGTAAAAATAAAAAAATTTTAAAAATAAAAACAATGAACTAAGGTAATAGAAAGAATCTGAATGAATTAGCAATCATAGTAAATGCAGTTAACTCAATTCACCAGTTTAAAGAGTAAGGTTTTTTCATATTGGATATTTAAGAATATAGCTAAGCTCTTTTAAAGATATACAGTAACATAAGACGTAGAAAATAAAAGCAAAAATATTGGGAGGGGTGTATTTTGGAATTTGGGGCAGTACTTGTACACATCAGATTCATGTAAGGAAGACAAAGAAGAATAGAAGGAAAATGGAATAAAAGGGAGGGAAGGAGATTGGCTATCTGAAGAGCTCTGACCATATGCTTGATCATAATCAGTGAGTGTTTGTTAATGAATCAGCATTGACCTGAAGAAGGATTTTAGTGTTCCGTCTATACTAGTCCCTGCCTTGCTCAACATTTTCATGCATAATTTGGATAAAAGTCACAGCTAGATGCTAATCAATTTAGCAAATGCTACAACTAATAGTAGAAATAATTAATACACTATGTGGTCAAGTCAGGAGTCGATAATATTTTGACGAGTTGATGAATAATGTCGCCTCCCCTAAAAGTGTCCAAGTCATAATCCTTGGTACCTGTTACTTTACGTAGCTACAGGGAGTTTTCGGATATGATGTGAAGCATGGCAAGAAGGGGAAATGATCTTAGACTTCCTGGGGTGGAGGTGTGGGGAATGTAGTCCCAAGAATCCTTTGAAGGCCCAGACAAGGAGATGTGATGAGGGAAGCAGAGGCGGAGAGGGGTTGGGAGATGCTAGACCACCAGCTTTGAAGGAAGGGGCTACGAGCCATTGAATGTAGGCAACTTACAGGAAGTGGAAAAGGCCAGGAAATTGATCCCCTTCTAGAGCCTCTTGAGAAACAGAGCCCTGGTCACACAGAGCCTCATGAAACCCATTTTGGATTTCTGATCTCCAGAGATATAAGATAATGAATCTGTGTTGTTTTTAAGCCACCGGGCTCTTGATAATTTGTCACAGTGCCAGTAAACAACACTCCACACTATGTTCAAAGTGCATAAGAATTTTAATTGACTACAAGTTTTGTAGAAAACAAACTTGGAGATACAAAATATGTGTGATCTTAGAATGGAAAAAATGTGCATGTCATCTTTGGGGAAGGGCCTGCAAGTCCACTCCATCTCTGATGTATGTTCACTTGTGGGTTCGACACTTTAAACAGGATGTTGACAGATAGAAGGGGCTTCCAGGGAGGAGGGTTCTGAAATCACGCTTGAAAAGGACAACACTGGGTATGAAAATTCCATCCAAAGAAGAGAAAAATCTAAGAAGGTATGTCATTTTCTTAATGGATGAAACTTATTCTGTGTGTTCCCTAAGGGTGGAACTCAAACCAAGGAGATGTATTTCAATTCCACATGAAAAAGAAATCCCCACTCTGGTGGTCCTAAGATAGGGGGATTCCTTTGGGATTCCTGCCCCTAGATCTATCTGAACATAACCTGGATGTGTCTTTTAATATCTCCTCTGCCTCTTGGGACTGTGTCACCTAAATAAGAAGTGAGCTAGTAGGAGGTTTTTGGAAAGGAGAGAGATGATTCTTTCTCACTCAGCCATCTTACTATCCAAGTCACCGCTGCAGGAAGAAACCTAGACAGCGAGAAATCTGGTTCCATGTTGGAAAACCAAAATCCTACTCATGAAAGAAAAGAGCTTGAGTCCTTGCAGGAAGTTCCTCTCCATTCTCACCTTAAGGCTCCCAGCCACCCACCAAATGACAGAACAAAAACTTATTATCACATCAATAATGTTCTGCATAATCAATAGCATTTTAAATTTGGGGAAATACAGTATTTTCTGGATCTCGTGTCAGTTCTTAGGGGAAAAAAATATAGAACGTTAAAATCAGCTGCAATGGTGCTGGGTGGGGCGGTGGTGCACGCCTGTCAACCCAGAGGCTCAGGAAGCTGAGGCAGGAGGAGTGCAAGTTCAAAGTCAGCCTCAGCAATTTATTGAGGTTCTAAGCAATTCAGTGAGACTCTGTCTCTAAATAAAATACAAAAAAGGTTTGGGGTTGTGGCTCAGTAGTTAAGTGCCCCTGGGTTTGAGCCCTAGTACAAAAGAAAAAAAAAATCAGCTGCAATGTTTTTCCCCCACAGAGCCTAGATCCTGCTGATCATGAGAATAAGGAAACCCTTTCCTTCAGCTCCTCCCTCCATGGAGTACTCTGTACCCAGTCCCTCAGGAACCCCAGTACTGTTGGGGAGGCTTGGGGGAACTCCTTCCTCAAAGTGAGACACTACTCTTGACCTCAGGGATGGCTCAGGGCTCTGCCTTCCTCTTGCTGACTCCCAGCTGTAAATAACATCTGTATGTGGAGAGGTCGTTTAAGGGACACAGACTGATGAAAGAGTGGACAGCCCAAGCAAGATCAGAATCACTTTCAGGTTCTGGAGAATAGAGAGCACTTGGGTGCAGAGGGGTTCTGAGTAGGAGTGTTGGGCTGGGATGGAGTGGAGTCAGACCACCCCTTCCTGGAATGGTCTAGAAGCCACAGATTCGTGGTTTCGGTCCCGTACATGGCACCCTTCACTACTGCCAACTCTAAGGGAATTTCCATCTCTCTTTTGCCCCTCAGTTCACCCCCCACCTCTGCCCAGTCCCCAGGATGGGTGGGAAGGGAACTCTGGAAATTCCCTTTTTAGGAACTTGAGAGTCACAGAAGCAAAACAAAGGGAATACTGAGAACTGCAGAGGCACCTCAACTCCCCACTCCCACTTCCATCTCCAGCCAGGGCACCCTCCAAGGGGAAGAGGGGCTCCCCAGAGCCATCTGCAGGTGCGCATTTTCCCAAGGCCTCCAGCTTACCTCCTCCAGTCTCCCAGCCAGCCCATCCCGCTGCGAGTCAGAGGCCCAGCCGACAGCTGGGTTGTGCAATCAGCAGCCCAGATGTGGCTGGGACTCTGGCTTGTGGCAGCTGCCTCTGTCATCACCCAGGGTCTATGGCCTTCATTTCACCCTTGAGCTGTACTCTAGCAACATTCCTGTCCCCATCCCAGACAGGCCCCACCCCAGCCACCACTCTCCTCCAGCAGCTCCAGAGAACAGTTGGTGGCTAGGATCTTCAGCCCAGCTCAGTCTTAATAAGCTGTGCTGCCATGGGGAAGCCTTGTCCCTGGGCCTCTGTAGGTATGAGCTGAAGTGTGAGACCCAAGTTCTCAAATGCATTTTCCCTTCATTCCTGAGGCCCTGGAGTTTAGCAATGCATTTATTGCTCCCCGCAAGAACTGGATAAAATATAAAATCTCTTTTATTGCCCTTGGATATACTCCTTAGGGCAAGGTCACTTCCCATTCTACAGCTACCATGACCACTGCTTTCATAAAGCCTTGAATATGGTCAATCTTCAGGCAACGTCATTGATTCTTTGGCCTCAGAATTGGCAGTTGGTCAGAGTTAACAATAATCTCAGCCTTCTCTCCTTCATACAGGAGAGTCTAGCAGAGCAGATGCACTGTAATTATTTGCTAACTGCAAAAGTGAAATAAAAATTCACAGAGATGATGAGTTACCCAAGTCACCACATCTAAATAGTCATGTGGTGGTGATAAAGATGGTGGTAACTGTGATGATAATACTGGTGGCATTGGTGGTAGTAGAGGCTATGGTAATAATAATAATGACAATGATGATAATGGCTGTGGTGGTGATGATGGTGGTGGTCATGGTCGTGGTGATAGCGATGACAGTGATGGTGATAATAGTGACAATGATATGGTAGTGATGGTAGTGGTTGTAGTGATACTGGTGGCAGTGGTAATGGTGGTGGTCACAGGATGCTCTGGTGATAACAGTGATAATGACTTGGTGTGATCACGAATACAAATTCCCCACTCAAGGAATTCTCCTTAGGAACACATAGTTCATTCCAATAATTTTGACTCTGATGCTTCACCCTCAGAATGATTTGGCGTATGAGTGAGTCCTCACTCAAATCCTTATTCAGCAGCCTTGGAAACGCACTGCTGTGGTGAACATGTGGACAGATGGTACTTGCTGTTGTCCTCCTGGATCCCGCACAGCAACTTGCCCACATCGTGCTTCCCAAGGGCTGCTCCAACCAATGACCCAGCACAACAGGAGTAGTGATGCTGACCTGTTCCTGGAAATGGACTCTTCCACCAGGTTATTTTGGCTCAGGGACTCCCCCTCAGATGCCTCAACATGACTGAAACTTTCTTAGAATTGCACTGCCATCTCCAACTCTTCCTTTCCTCTGCCCTCCACAGGGTCAGACCCACACTGTCATCTGAAGGCTTTCCTGGCTTCCTCTGGCTCCCTCTTCTGTGTCCTTCATTGGTATTTCCCTCAACAAATCTCCTCCAGGTCTACTTCTGTTGTGTTCTAAGCTTTTCAAAAGAGTCCAACTAAGAAACCTGGGTACCATTCTGGTGAAGATAAAGTTTAAAGATAAAGCATCTTAATGGTGAAACTAATGTTCTTCTGTGACTTAAAAGCTGTCTCTGAGGACAATGCCAGGCAGGAATATTGCATACACTTTGATAAATGATGTCAAGTTTCCCTCTGGATACTTGCTAGGAACTTGAAGGATAGTGGGGAGAGGGGAAGAAGGTGGATGAACCCCAGGTTAACCTCAGAACAGGAAGAAGCTTGATACAATCACATGATGGTGAGCATCCCCAAATGGCTGGCATAGAGAAAGGACTAGGCAAAGGAGGGAAGCTAAAGCTGAACAAGAGGAGGACACTAGGTAAGGACCTTGAAGTCAGAGAGAGCACATGAGGTTTGATGAGACAAGAGAAGGAACAAGGAAGACTCTTGCAGGGGTCGGAAGTGGTCATACTGAGCAGCAGGATGAGAAGGTACTGAGGGAAGAGACCATCGGAAGGTCGCTGGGTCAGACAGACAAGCAACAGGGAGAACTGGGATCAAAATGGCAGATGTATCAGAAATGCAAAAGCTGTGTTGAGGAGGAATGAACCTGTCTTCTTGTCTCACCGGTCATGAGTTAAGAGGAGATGTGGTCTGGAGAGACGACTGGACCTGGCACTTCTGACAGAAGCAGGTGACTGAAAAAAGAGTGAAGGTCGAGAGGGAAGGTTATGAATTGCTTTGGGTCCTGTTTTTCCAGGAGTCCTGTCCACCTGGTACTTAAAAATGTGGGCCTAGAAGAGAGACTTTAGGCTGGGATGTGGGATTAGAGAGCAAAGGAGAGAACGGGCGCTCCTCCAGGAGTGGCCGCGGGCGAGCTGCTACAGATGCTTAAATGGGAGAGCAGAGACGTGGGAACCCCGCGTGGTGGCAGGGAGGAGGAAGTGAAGCCAGCAACGGAGAGCAGTGAGCAGGGAGGGCAGAAGCCTGACCAGGGCTCAGGCAGACACTTGAAATCCTGGGGGTTAGACCTCCCACCCCCTGTCCATCCTTAGCCTTCCAGCCTGATGGGTGCCCATGTAGACCCCAAGGAACTGGGGGCAGGCATCTGGGGGCTTCACATGGACCTCACAGAAACTCTCCTCTAAGCTCATGCCAGAACCGAGTGGTGACATCCTGGCAGAGCCTAGGACTGCCGCGCCTGCCACAGGGATGGCCTCCCACAGGCTGCTCCTGTGGTCCAGGACACGTCGCTCTCCTGGGGTCAGTGCTGGGGCAGCAGCAGCCTCCGTGTGAGGTGGTGGGACTGGCATCTGCTTCCCTGGAACAGGGACTAGGAAAACAGATGACCTCAGGCTGAAAGCTCTTAGAGTCGTTGCTCAGAAGAGGGTGGAAAAGATGAAGCTAAAAATACATGCAGACCCAAATTCCCTACCTCTCCAGAAAAAATGCCCGGCAGAGTGTCTTACAAATGTGTCTGACGCAGGCCCCTGGAATTGATTGTCCCTCACCAGCCTGTGATCACGCTCTTCCGCTTACGCACCTGCCCTCCACCCAGGCCTGGCTCCTGTCTGTCTCCAGAGTGAGCTGGGCTCTTCACTAACCCCCTGACCAGCTGTTGCCTATGCACCCTCTCTTCTCCTATCCCCACCTTGTCCAGGACTCATCGCAAGGACTCCTCTAACATCCTTTGGGGCTTCTAAGCTCCTCTGGACAGAGAATTTGAACCACTCCATGTCTCATTGGATGGTCTCTCTTTTCCTCAATGTATGAAGGGTAGACTTAGCTCTGATAGCCATATTAGAATCTTCTCAAAGGGAAGCAATTCTGAATTTTTTCCCCAAGTTGGCCATATGGTAGGTGCTTGACAAATTTTTCTTATGCTCAATTGAATAAATAGAATGGCTTAGTTCATTTGAGTTTACTCCACTTCTTAGACTGGAAAACTGGGTGGGAGACTATGTGCAATTATTTTGCAAGAGTGAGGAGCCCTTGTCACTCTGTGTGTGTGTGTGTGTGTGTGTGTGTGTGTGTGTGTGTGTGTGTGTGTATCCATGCCTAGCTTTATATTCAACATATGTGGATGTACTAAACCAGAGGAAAGAGCTAGAATAGTTGGGATTATTAAGCAATTTCTGGGATTCTCAAGATGGCCCCAAACACTGGAAGAGTTCATCCCCCATCTTTTTTGCTACAGCTGCCAAGGGTTTGACTGGAGGTCAGGGAGCTCTGCTGGTTAAGATCCCCAAATCAGAAGCCTCGACTCGGTTGCTGCTAATGTGATTGACAGATGGGTGTTCTTCAGTCTTGACACAGAGGTGGGGTGTGTCTAATGGTTGACCATTTCTCTACATTGACCTTTGCCCTTCTTCCAGTACCTCTCCTTTCCCTGCCTCTGTCCAGCTGACTCATTCGTACTTTGGGAGGCTCTGTGCCTTGGGTGAAGCATAGCATCTGACCCATAGTGGTTACCTGAAAGTCACAGGCTTACAGAAGGAAGAGAGAAGAGGGGAGGATAGAAAATTCATTTTTAGATCTAAAATTTCTGGCGAAAGGACAGTAACAGCAGAAAAGGAGCAGGAGGAGGAAGAGGAGAGAGAAGAGGAGGAGGAGGAAATGTGTCATTTCCATATCATATTAGAGCAAGTATAATACTCAGACAGCATAGTGGTCAACAAAGACACCTGCCTGACTCAGTTTTAACAAAGTGATTGTAGATTATGATCAAAATAGTCAACATGCTGGAGAAGATAGTGATCCCCACAGCTCAGAGGGACTCACAGAGGAAGTGATATCCACCTAGCTTCTCCCTAATCTAGGGAATGTCACAGAATGCCATCTTAGATCTCCTCCTCATCTCCCTCCCATCTGCCCCTTGAAAGAAATAGCTCTGGTCAGAGCTGGACATTCCCCTGATCAGGTTTCAAAGTGAGTGGGGCTGACTCAGTCGCCACCTTCTTTTCTCTCTCACTTTCTGGGACTCCCGTCCTCCCAGGGAGACCCAGCTGGCCTCATGCCCGCTCTCGCTTTTGTGCTATAACATGGCTCCCAGAGGCAAAAGCAGCTGTGCCCTCCACAGCTAGCCTGTGGCTGGGTGGACAACGCATTCCCAGCCTGTGTTGAATGGGGAAGTAAACTCCAAGTCTGCCACCAGGACCAGCCACTGAGGTACTGGAGGTTGGAAGCAGGAGGTGCCCCTGGGCTTCCAGTCAGGGCCTCCTGTGCCAACCCAGCTCATGGGAGAAGCCACACCTCGGGGAGATTGTGGGTGTGTCCAGAGATTAAGCTACTACTCTGTTTCCCTTTTGGATTTAATCGTTATGCTTTTGACTCCCTTGGCAGGAGATCTGGAAGGCAGGGAGGTGAGCAGTAGGATTCAGGGCCCAAACCTCCATGGAAGCCTTCACGAGGAGCGTGGGCAGTGGGAACTCAGCAAAGATGCAAAATATACCATTTTAAAGGTCATGCTTTCCCCATGTTCTGTCCATTCCGTAAAATTCTGCCCACAAGGCGGTAACATGAGGTGGAAAGGCAAGTCTGAGAGGAAAGAGACCTCAGACTTCCTCCCAGCTGCCCCTGGGGAAATCCTTCCCCCTCCTCCACAGCCTCAGTTTTCTCAAGTGCAGAATGAGACCCCTGAGGCCTTTTTCACCGTCTTATGTGAAGCAGTTTTATGATGAGAATTCAGCTGGATACCTACAGTCTCGTATGCAGGACAGAAGCAGACGTGATCCCGGACCGTGGGACTTAACAGTGGAATGGTGGATTCAAGAGAGAAAAGTCACATGTGTGAACCAACTGGAGGAAAATGCAAGACAGGATTTGATTGAATGCCTGAGTTAGTGGATCAGACCAGCAGTGCCTGGCTTGTGGGCTGGAACTCTTGCAAAGGATCTGTACATCCATATGCCCTACAAGCTTCAACCGAAGGCCAAATAAATAATACAACTTGCACGTAAATGTGTGACTATTTTTCAAATCATCAATGTTGCTGTCACGAATGAAACAGATTATTTGAAAGTGGTCCTGGATGCAGACCACTTTGGGGTTGCTATGCATTTTCTCAAACAGCAGATCTTATAAAGACAACTGTTGTTTACAGTGAAATAAAATGATATCTGGGCTTTTCTTTAAAATACTCGAGGGAAAAAAGGCAGGGGGTAGATGAAACTAAGAGAGAATGTTAATAATTATTGAAGTTGGATGATGAGTATATGGGGGATTATTATACTGCTGTCTCAACTTTTGTATGTTTGAAATTTTCCATAATAAAATGTGTTTTTTTTTTAAGTATAAATGCTCTTATGTGGTCATTCATGAAATCTTTCAACATTCAAAAAGGGACTCTGTGGAAAGCTGCTCACAATACATTGTTGAATGAAAAAAAGCAGTTATGAAGCTATACGTAAGTATGACTTCAATTCTTTTTCTCTAAAAAAGTGTGTGTGTGTGTGTGTGAGAGAGAGAGAGAGAGAGAGAGAGAGAGAGGAAAGACCTTCCTTTCAGTCCTCAGAAAAACATGAATGGTGGTTAAGTCTAGGTAAAAGAAATGGGGCACTTTTTATTTTCTATTTTTTGTCTTTCCAATGACCATGCTTCACTTTTGTAATTAGCCCCAAATAATATTTTAAAAGCTTAATAACAGGTAGTCTTAGATTCAAGGAGGTTGCATGCTATAAGAATTCCGCTGCCTTGGGAAGTTGTCATGGCGGACAGACTCATGCTAGGTCTTCGGATGGCCAGGATTTAGAAATCACGAGATGGGTGGGAAGGCATTCCGGGCAACACAAAAATAAGTACATCCTGTCTTGAGAGTATGGCCTTCCCAGAGCAGGGGTGAGCCCAGGGGCCAGGGGGCTGCCGGGGGTGTGGAACAGAGATGGAGGGGCTGGGTGGGGCAAGGTCTTGAAGGGCCATGGGGTTCTGGGAAAAGAGGAGCCTGAATGTCTGGCTAAAAATTGTCCTGGGTATGTGTGTGAGTGTGCACGCGCGTATTAACTGTGGCATTCAGAACAAGGGATAATTGGAAAAACATGACCAATGCTGAGCCACACGCATTTAGGGACATGTGGCTCGGGTTCTGGGATTGTTTGTCATTCCTTATTTCAGGAAAGCAAGAAGACAAAAGATGATGCTTTGAACACAAGGAAGATTCAGATGTCACCAAGGAGTCAACTCCAGGCCAAGACCGCCATCTATCAGCGGCCACCTCTCAGGACTGCCACCACTCCAGGACCAACACCACCGCTAGGCTGTCGATTTGCACAGCACCAGCTGCCAGTCAGGACCAGGGCCCTCAGCAATAGGAGCTTTCGCACGCTGGGAGAGGGAACTCTGGCACATTCCCAAGGGTTTGCCGGAAGGGAGCTGGAGGGGCAGCAGGATGGAGAAGAAGAGGCCGCATTACAGGCAAACTGGAGACAATTTGGGAAACTCCCAGAAACCCCAGCACAAACAGCAAAGAGAGTCTGGGTGGTCCACAGAGGCCTAGATGACCCCAAGAAGGCCACACTCACTGGCTTCCAGAAGGAGGGAAGCTGATGGCACACTCTCTGTACCTCTGTCCCTTACTGGCAACTAAAGTAGAGGCATTAGGGTCAGCATGGGATCGGGGCTCGGAGAGAGTGGAAGACCTCGGAGGCTGCAGGTTCTGGCAGATAGAAAACCTGGGAGGGTTTGACCATTCAAGCTTCCCTCTGCAAGATGGTGCAAAGCAGAATTGCTAACTTGTGTCAGGCTTCTCTGAGACCCTGTGTTCACCGCTACCCCAGGAGACCTTGACTTCACTTAGTGTGTTGAGCCTGGGAATTTTAAAGCTAGATGCAACATTACCCAACTTTACTCTGATCTTTTCCAGAACACTAAACACGGGGCTTGGCTTTGAGTAGGGGCTCAACACATGTGAGGTCCCCTTTCCAACCCTGTGTTCCTGACTTCCCTCACCTTGTTCACCTCTTCCTGGGAGGCCTGAGTGGTAACCCTCACCAGGAAGGCAATAGCATCTTCTTTGTCCTTCCAGCCAAGTCCCTTTGCCCCTTCACTCATCCAAAATAAGGTTGGATTTTCTCACAATGTTTACTAGGAAACTAGCAACAAACAAGGCAAAACAAGGCAAAACTGAAGACAAGTGACGGAGGTCGAGGAAGTATTACAGGATTCCAGAATTTATTAGCAATCTTGGGTCAATAAACCCAACCCTACTCTCCCAGGATTTTATTTTAAGTACTTCTTATTTCTTATCCTTATTTTATTTTTTCTACTCCTCATTCTCATGATTATGTTTTGCTAATACTCTTTGAACATTTGCCATGTGCCAAACACTTTGCCATCTGATCATTTATCACTTTGTCAGGCTCAATCGATGTGTCCATGTACCCTTTTATCCTGCCCAGAGAGGTTAAATAATTTGCCTACAGTTGCTCTTCTGGAAAATGGAGGATTGGGAATTGAAACTGAGCTCCTTGATCCTTGATCTGAAAACCTGCGTACTGATCGCCTTCCACCCTACCCCTTTTAGGGTCACGTGTCCATCCACCCCTTCTTTGTACAGCAGCCAGCCTGAACCAGGGGCACATGTGAACCTTTGGACCCATTTCTGGGCCAGGTCAAATTCATGCAGAATCTCCTGATGCTAGAGTTGAAAAACAGTTTGCAATCTCAAGAAAAGAAAGGAGTGGAACTGCCTTGCATTTCCTTGACCATTTTTTTTCCTCATGAACTTCATGTGCAAGGTTACACTAATGCTAATTCTACTTCATGGTGCACTATCATAGTTCACAGGCAGCCCTCCTCTACTTCCCGTTTATGCATTTGTTTACTTTTAAGAAAGAAAACACAGCCACCATCCATCTCAAAAAATAGAACATTACAGATAATTGACAACTATCTGTATTCCCTCACTTATCCTTGATCCCTCCCCTCCAAGTAACCCTTATGCCAAAAAATCAAATTTCTTATTCTGTCGCTTTTTAAAATACGTAGTTTATCACACACACATGCACGCATGCACACACACACACACACGCACACACTCAATTCTTTTACAATTTTGTTTTCAAACTTGGGGGATTATAATTGACATTTTTTTTTTAAATTCAAATCTCTGCTACCATGATTCATCCATGTTGAAGTAGATCCTTTCTTTTTTTTTTTTTTCTTTCATTTGATTCTCGGTTTTAAAAATAATGGATAGAGAGTTTTGATCACCTTTGCATCTGCTATATCTTGCAAAATCTCTTGAGTTTCTTTTCTTCTTAAAAGACATTTCAAAAATTGTCTTCCATTTACATCTTTTGTAGCTGGTCATCTGAGCCCATGTGTAACTAAGAGTATTTTTGTGTGCACTCTCACTCAAATAACAATTTGGTTAGATATAAAAGTTCTAATTTCAAAGTTTTTCCTTTAATATTTTAAAATATTATTCCCTTTTTTGTTTTATTTTTGCCTCTGGTGCTCTGAAGTCTTTTTTGTTTTACTTTTGCCTCTGGTGTTCTAAAGTCTGTTGCTAATATAACTCTTATGCTTGGATAGTTGTTTGTTCCTTTCTCTGAGGAAGTTTTTAAAATGTTCTCTTACATTCAAAAAATTTTAATGTTATGGTCTTAAAAACAAAGTACATAGGTGGAAAGTAGACTAGTGCTTGCCAGTTACATATAACTTTCCATGTATATGTAAGGAAAATATATGTAAGGAAGAATTGGGGAACCAGTATTTAATAGGTCTGAAGTTTCAATGAGAAGATAAAAGTTTCTAGAGATGGCTGGTCATGAGAGTTGCACAATAATGTGAGCATTCTTAATGCCTCTGAACTGTACATTTTAAATATTGTAATTTTATCTTGTGCATATTTTACCATAATAAAAAGTACAGATTTAATTTAAAATTTTTTAAAGTTTACTTTTAAACTTTTCTGTCTAAAATTATTTAATGTAGTAGAAAATATATTTGCCTATATTTAAAATATTTCTCCCAAATGTTTTTTCTCCCATATTTAAATAATTTTCTTTGATAGCCTTACATTTTCCTAAGGGTTGAAATCTTCCTTCATCTATTGGCATTTCAGCCATCTTCTTAGTGTGGGGTTATTTTTTCAATTCTGGGAAACATACCTCTATGATTTCATTCAATATTTTCTTTTCTTTATATTTTTATCTCCTCTATTCTTACATTCTTATCTTCACATATAAGACTTCCATTATCTGGATATTAGCACTTCTATTTCCATCCACTACATTATTTAACTTTCCATGTATATTTTCTGTTTCTTTATCCTTTTCTAATACCTTGTTGGAGGTTTCCTTAGTATGATCTTCCAGTTCACTAATTTGTTCTTCAGCTGTATTCATCTAGTTATTTATTTATCATATTTTTATGTCAATTATCATGTATAGTATTATGTGTATTTTTCTTAGCTAATATTTCTACCTGGCATTTTAAAGACTTCTTTGTTCTTGTTTCATATTGTATATATGGTAATATAGTTCCTTAAATGTATTTATACTATTTTAACTTTTCAATCCATTTTTCTAAAACACCTGCTTCAGAGGGAATGTGCAGTCAATGTGGTTTCCCATTTGGAAAGGTGGTACTCCCTCAAAAGGTTGGTTATTTGGCCTCTTATTCTGTAGGGGGTCTCAGCGACTGGCTGAGAATATGTAGTGGGAAAGTCATACCCTAGTCATAAAGCAGAGGGTCCCAGGCACCTCTTTTCATCATACTATGAAGCAACTGCTCAGGTCAGCTAGGACAAGGCTCCCTGGACATAATCCACTAGCCTGCAATAGAGGAAGGAGAGGATAGAATATGCAGCTAAATTTGCCTCTTTTTCCACCAACTACCCCCCACAGGAGGGTCGATGCATTGCCCAGATACTACGCTACCTACCTAAACTCCTGAGCCATTGTTTTCAAAATCTGCAGATAATACTGGTCCCAAGGAAATGTAGAGAAAAGGTAAGAACAAGTCTTAAGTCACTTTCCTCTAATCTCATTGCCACCATCATCACATTCCATCCTGGCCTTTCCCACACCCAATTCACCAGTTCAGTCTCCTGAAGTGTGTATATATTGATGTGTGATTTTTGATGACAGTTGTGATTTTGTTTGTTGAATTCTGTGTTTTCCTTTATAGATTCTCTGTGGCTGATTCTGGAGAGGGAATCATCTGTGAATATTTATATCTTTGCAGAAACCAAATACCTTTATCTTTACCAATTCTTTGTCTATGTTCCCGCAATCCCTCTATCTGAACATTCAGATAAAACAGATTATCTTTGGTTCCTCTGATATTTTAAAATAACATTCTCCCACTCCATCTATAAAACTAAAACATACTTAATTCAGAATGCTTTGAAAGCACCCAAAGCAAAAGCCATCTACAACCTTACTATCCTAAAATTTTTTCTGTTAATGCAATGCAGATAGATCCTACAACTTCTAGAAGGTTGTAATTATGTACATGCCAACCAGGTGTTTGAGATGCTTATTTCCTGACACCCCTTATGCTGAATATTTTATTGATTGTTTTTTCAGTTTGCCAAAGAGATAGTGAAAGAACTGCAATTCCTTATTTTTTAATTCACTGTGCCAGGTCTACAGGATAGTTGGGTATTGTTTCGATATGTTTACTGGTTATTACCATTTTTGTGAAATGCCCATTCTTATCCTTTTACAAGTTTACTTTCGAGTTGTTTTCTTTTTTTTCTCTTCATGGATTTACAGGGTATCTTTACAGAGGCTTCTCAACTTATGGTAGTATTACATCCCAATAACCCACTGTAAGTTGAAAATACCATAAACTGAGATGCGCTTAATGCACCTAACCTTCCAAATACCATAGCTTAGCAACACAGTACACTGTAGACTGTTGGTTGATTTCCTTCATAATCATGTGACTCACAGGTGCTCACTGCCAATGCTCAGCATCACAAGAGAGTATGCCACCAGGAAGAGATCAAATTCAAATTCAAAGTGTGATTTCTGCTGAACGTATATTGTTTTCACACCATTGTAAAGTAAAAAAATCTTAAGTCCAACTATCATAAGTTGGGGATGGTTTGTATATATTACTTATGTTGACCCTTGTTTATGTGTTTCAAATATTTTCCTATCTAGAGCAGAAAGAAGATGCTTTTCACTTAACTTTCATTATGGTTTCTATCTTAAATATCTCTCAAAGGCTTGTGTGTTGGAGGCTTAGTTCTCATTGATGGCGCCATCATGAGGTGGTGGGACCTTTAGGAGGTGCAGTTTAGTGGAAGGAAGTTAGGTCATTGCGGGTGTGCCCTGAAAGGGGATATTAGAATTCCAGTCCCTTCCTCTCTCTTTGCTTCCCAGGTTCTACAAGATGAGCCGTTTCCTCTGCAACATGCCCCCTACCATGATGTGCTGCCTTGCCACAGGCCCAAATGCAACAGGATCAAGTAATCATGGCTTGAAACCATGAGCTGAAATAAATATTTTCTCCTTTAAGTTGACGTTGTTTGGTATTTTGTCACAGTGACAGAAAACTGATTACAACAACATGTTTATGTTGTCTTTGAAAATGCAGACATTTAAATTGTTTATGTGGTTGAATCTTTGTACATTCCTTTAAGACTTCTGAGTTCTGTACATTGCCCATCAGGTCATTGCAACCTCACAATTAAAAAAAATCAGAAAAACAAAAACAAAACTCCAAAGGATCCAAATAAATATCTCTCTAGAACAGATATGCAGTGACTAATAAATACATGAAAACATGTTTAACCATCCAGGAAATGCAAATCAAAACCAAGTAAGATACTATTTCACACCACTAATAATAACCAAAGGGACAGGTAATGACAAGTAGAGGAATTAGAACCCTCAGACACTGCTGGTGAGAATTCAAAACAGTGTAGCCATTCTGTAAAAGTTTGGCAAATCCTCAAAAGATTAAACACAGAGTTACTACATGACCCAGCAATTCCACTACTACATAAATACCTAAGAGAAATGAAAACAAATGTCCACACAACAAAGCTTGTATACAAATGTTCACGACAGCATTGTTCTTAATAACCAAAAAGTGAAAACAACCAAAATGTCTTCCGCCTGGTGAATGAATAAACAAAATACAGTATAACCATACAGTGGAATATTATTTGGCAGTAAAAAGGAATGAAGTGCTGATATATGCTACAACATAGATGAACCTGAAAAACATGCTAATTGAAAGAAGTCAGTCACAAAAGTCACAAAAGACCACATATTATATGAGCCCATATATATAAAATGTCCAGAATAGAAAAATCTATAACCACAGAAAGCAGATTAGTGGTTGCCCAGGGCTAGAGAGGTGGTATGGAGAGAACAGGGGGCTTAAGGGGACAGAGAGTAGTGATAAAAATGTTTTAAAATTAATTGTGGTGATGTTTGAAACACTCTGGCCATATACATAATAAGTCATTGAATCATGCACTTCAAAAGGGATAACTTAGGAGGTCTGTAAATTATACTCAATAAAGCAGTTTTTTATTTTTAGATTATTTTATTCTAACTTGACAAGGTTTGTCCCATAAATCTTTAAGTCATGTTGGTTAATGTTTTGTATAGAATGTCAGAAAATAATTTTACTTTTTTTCTTTTCAAAAGGATAATTGCTAGTCCCAACTCCACTTTTGCAGTGCCTTGAAATGACAATTTCATCCTATACTAAATTCTCAAATAGACACAGTTCTGTTGCTAGACCTTGGATTCTATTTCTTTGTCTATTTGCTCTTGAATTTATTTAATTGCATGATTTTGATTAATTCAGCTTAATAGGCTGTTCTGATATTTGGTAGGAAAAATCTTCTCATACAAAATATCCTAGGCCATTTTCTTTTATTTATTCTTCCAAATGAAGCCTACAATCAATATGCTAATCAAATAATCCCTTAAAATGAAAGAAAATTAAATTTGATTGTATTATATTGCATTTATTGATCGACTTGAAAGAATATTTCCATCTTTACAATACTGCATCTACCTTTCCATCAAAACAGGTATTCACAATATTTAGGAATCTCTATGGTCTCTTTAAAAAGTCGTGAATATTTATTGAGGAGTTCGTGACCTTTGTTACTATTACTACAGCAATAAGTTTACTTCATTTTCTGACTTTTGACAACATACAGGAAAGCTATCAATTTTTACCTATTCATCTTACATCTGACTCTCATAGGACACCCTCATATTATTTGTAATTGCTTCTCCATTTACTTATTTCTATTTTTATATGGATCTATCAGCACAGAATTTTTAAATTTAAGTCTGAAAAGAAGACAAATCTTCCCTAAGTGAAAGGGAATTGTGTTTGCTCTCGGAATGGAGAATCCAATGTGAAGACTGACTTCAGAAGTACTTAGTTTTTCTTCAAATTTCTGCTTGGTCTTTGGGTGTATAGGATTCATTCTCCGAATGCATGTGGTTGGTCATGTGGCCATCACAAGACAACCAAGGTCATGCAGTGTTTTGAGTGACCATGAGGGGGGTCCACATGCTTGCTTCTTGTTGCTGAGGGAGGAGACCCATCGAGATCTTATGGGGCAAGAGTGTGTGAGGTAATGATCTTCAAGTGAGGTTTGTGAGCTTTTTCAGGAAAAAGAAACACATACTGGAGAGACAGTAAAAATTAAACATGGCGACAATCAAATTATCTGAAAATAACAGTAATTTTGCCTCCTTATGTTTATGCTACCCAAATTTTCTTACTCCCTTGTTTAGGATGTTCAGAACTAAGTTGAAAATTATAGCAAAAATATTTCTAATTTTAAAGGTATTTTACCACCTTGGATAAAGTGATGATCTGGATAAGTTTGATACTCTTTACTAAATAAGAATGTACCATTTCAGGTCCAGCTAGTTGAATTTTTTTTCTTAACATTGGATAGTTTATGCATTTCTCTGAATTGATTTTATAATGGAGGGTGAACAGACTATATTCTCATAAGAAATAACAAGTAAGTTATTTTGGCATTTTTCTACTTCAGGCTATGTTCTGGTTAAAGAAGAGAAACGTCAGGCGCCTATGGAGAGCAAGAAGGAATCAAGATTCAAGGATGGCAGCTGAGTATTTTCAGGTCCAATCTTTAGGCCTATGTTCTTCCAGAATCCCAGGCACTCATGGTAACCTTATTTGATGCAGGTTAGCCCAGGATAGCGCAATCCACTGAATGCTCCTTCCACATGACCTCTATTAAGATAGTTATAGCAGCAATGATCAGGATCATCATGGAGAGAAGAGGCACTCAGAAGACAGAGGAGTATAGTGCAAGGGACTGGTGACTTGTCTACATACAGATTTTGAAGCCAGGAAGTCTGGTTACTTACAAAGCCTGAGATCTTAGTCTCACCACTGTATTGCCCCAGGAGCTTGTCTTTAATGCTCCAAATAAAGACTATAATTTGAAACTGAAGGTTCAAAAAAGGAAGAACCAATCTTCTTGTCCATGGATGGGCCTAAAGCTTCTAGGTCATAGAGCTCTTTCCACCATAATGAACTGTCTGGTCCTCCTCAAGTATTGCTGCCCAAATAGGTCTTCAAAGATCTTACATTTTCCACATTTTTCTAGAGAAGGAATTTTTATAGGAAAAGGCACAGTGAATAGAAATCCTAGCCAGACTTGGGCTGGGGAAGGATTGGACCCATTACAATGTTCATGCAACTACCACCTTGATGTTCAGAAACACTAAGATGGACGTAAAAATAATTGAAATCAGGGTTCCTTGGAAACCCGCAAGACTTTGGTGATCCTTGAAATCTGACTTGTCTTACATTTCATGAAAGAAGAGTACAAAATGTAGGGCAAATTTCAACAATAGCCAGTGCCAATGTTGGAAGTTCTCCTAACAGAACAGTGTTGGACTGGAGAACTGAACAAGAAAGTAATGCCACTTTTTCCTAATTTTGATGAATACTTATCTAGTTCTTTCCCTGTTCAAGGCAGTCTTGCAGCTGCTGGGTTCATAGTGGGTAACACCATAGACACAGCCCCTTCTTTGACAGAGTTTAGAGTCTAGCAAAAGAGTCAACAAGAAGACAAAGTTCAAATTCTGCTCTGAAGGAAAGGAAGAGTGTGCTATGGGAGAGGAGAAGGGGTGCACACTTGGAGGTGTCAAGGGGAGAAGAAACCATCTCAAGAAAGAGAAAGGGAGGCCATAACATGGGCAAAGTCTTGACAGTGGGGAAGACCTTGGTTTATTTAAGGAACTGGAAGACCATGTGCTGAGGCAGACTTCTGTGAGATGAATTTGAAGATGTATCAGGCTCAAATGCTGCAGGTCCTCTTTGGTCATGTTAAGGAGTGTGGATTTTATTCCAAATAAGATGTGAAACCACTGAAAATGTTTTAGGTAAGAAAATAAATAACCAATTTAAAAAAATTGCTTGAACTGTATGTGTAAAATAGAAGAAGGCAGTATAGGAAGTCGGGAAACTAGTTAAAGTAAAAATCCCAGACAAAAATTACAGATGTTTGGAACAGAATTGTATCCATAGAAATGAAAAGAAGTAAATGGACTATGTATTTTGGAGGGAGAATCAACAAAACCTGCTAATGACAAAGATATTGTGGGAAATAAGGAAAAGGAGAGAATCCATAATTACTCCCATGTTTCTGGGTGGAAAAACTTGCTGGATGGTGATACCATCTTGAGATGGGAGAACTGGGGTAGCGGAGGTGTTGGGGGTTGTATGATTGTTGAAAGAGTTCTCTTTGGCAAGTTAAATATAGACCTTCTGGAATTCTCTCTTCCCCAGAGCAGAACAATGAACCTCACTCCTAAAGGACCCAGAGGACCCTGATAGGGGCAATATGGGTGCCACCAATCAACCATCAAGGACTCTAGAGCACAAGAGGGCCTGAAAGACTTCATTACACACTCTTTGCCAGTTCCACCATAACTGTTCTCCAACTTCCCTGAAGAACCCTGAGTCCCCCTCCCCCATTTCTCCATCCAGACAAGAGGATGACCCCAACCCTGGGAGTGAGTGTTGGCTTCCACTGAGGAACTGGCTCCCAACAACCTCCTTCCCCTGCGTCAGTCCTCTTCCCCTAAATGCTTCCCAGCTTTCCAGATGGTCTCCAGACACCCCGCACCCTCTCCCCTGGGTGCAGTCATCTTTCCCAGGGTCAGTTCAGCCCCTTAGATCCCTCAATCTTGGGAGAGTCATGAGTCCATCTGTCATCACCTACCCCCTGGGGACTGCAGAGGGCAGAGAGCCAGGCCAGTGAGAGCACATCTGTCTGTCCTTGCTCAAGCCCAGCTCTTCTGGTTAACCTATGGGGGGATCCCAGATGGGAAGTCAACAAAAAATGCAGGAATTGCTAGTGAACATTCTACCAGCACACAGCCCTTCCCTATCATCAAGCACGCTATGTTCATCATCCCAGCGTTAGCTCAGAGATCTTCTCCTCTGGGAAGGCTTCTTAATTCCTAGGAAGATAAAGTCACTCCCGCTCCTCTATTTCTTTGATCATACCACAATGGCAGCTCTGACCACGCTGTCTCCATCATGGAATGGCTTGGCAATTTCTCTCACTTTCGAATTAGACTTGTGCCATCCATTATGGCTCCCACTAGTCATATATGGCTGTTTGAATTAAATTAATTAAAATTAAATAAAATTAAACATTCAGTTCCTCAATTGCCCTACTAATATTTCAGGTGCTCAGTAGCCACATGGGTCTAGTTGGTTTCCGTCATAGACATCACTGATTGAGAATATTTCTATCATCACAGAAAGGTCCATTGAAGAGCACTACATTAGGCTAAGGATTCCCTGAGGACCAAAATAGGTCTTATTCATGCCTGTGTCCTTAGCACCTAGCATGCAACCTAGAACTTAGAAGATACCAAATATATGAATTGAATGAGTAGATGAGAGATTACATCCTGGATACCACATGTCAAGAGGAATATAGACAGCCTACATTAAGCATGTTCAAAAGACATGGAACAGGAGAAAACATGTCAAAGAAAAGCAAAAAGAACAATTTAGGCAGGATCGTCTTCCCCTGTGCTGAGACACTAGGATGCTGATGTCAGTATCCTGCAGCAGTACCTTATGTTAGTGCCTTGCCACAAAAGGATGCTCCATTCCTACCAGCTCTCCTCCATGACATGTCTTTTCACCTCTCTGCCAATCCATGCTCCATGTTGTCCTGCAAACCCTGAGAAGGTTTTCCTGCTCAACCCAAGTGAGTCCCATCCTCCACGTGTGCCCAACATCCCCCAGCAGTTTCAAGGAGCTCCAGTTGGCAATTGTGGTCCCTTATGCTCTGGTGCTTACATCTCATACCCACGACTCCTGTCTTTCCTTCCGGCTGACCAATAGATCCCCAAGGGTGAGTGGCTATGTGACCTTAGCTCACTAGGAGCAAGAACTGTGTTTTGTTGATCAGGATAAGTAGACACTCCCCGAGGGTAGCTTGTTTGCTCAAAGGACAAAATGCTTACAAGGGAAGAGTCATAACCTTCCAGAATCAACCTGTCTGACTATTGTCCACCATGGTGGACACAAAGCTGATGCTTATGAGAGCTCAAGATGACCCTGTTTCTCCTCTACAAACTTAAGTGAACTTTATGCAACAGTTTCTTCTCTGGACAAGTGGCTGGGCCCAGGGCAGAGTCCTGCACACTAGCCTGACCTGGAGGATTTGAGGAAACTGACTGAACATCCCCTCCTCCACTACTCCAACTGTTGCTCTTTTCTTACATTAGCTTCTATTTCAGGATCTAGAGCCTGAAGGATCCTCTTCCTTGGCTCTCTAAGAATCCGTAGCAAATGGAATGGATGGTCCTTACCTCTGGTTTGGCTATCTGAGAGTTTCTAAATAACCCTAGAGCTATCCATGTATTCACTGCTTCATAGAGATGTCTCTGACATCAGAAATGTCTTGGCCATTTCTGAGGCTGCTGTGCTTATCTGAAGTTTATACTCAAGCTTCTGGGAGTAAAGTTCTGCTCTGCCATTCTTCTCCCATAGAGCCAAGGCCCAAGATGGCAGCCCCATCAATGGCAAACTTGTGAAGGGCGATGTGGCATCTACAATGTCCTCTGTTGTTCACCCTGTCCTAAGTTCTGAACACCAGCCTCTGTTATTCACACTGTCTGTTAAGGGGAGCACTAGTTAGCCTGAGTGAGGATCTGGTCCTCAGAAACTCATCTTTGGAGGCTGGATAGTGGCTATCTCCTGTACCCCATGTATAGTCCCTTCTCACTCATTCTACAAGCAAGAAGAGCCTCTTATAATCATGTTTCTAAAGGTTCAACGTAGTTTGACTGTAGAGAAACACACACTGTCACTCTGGAAGGTCATTCGCACCCAGAACAGTATGAGGGATGTTAGAAAGCTCTTCTACTGCTCAGCTATGTTCTAACATTTTCCTATTAATTTTATTCCTGCAGGTAGAAGATTGCTTTCCCCAGACCCTTAGTTTTAAACAACATTCTTCCTGCTTCCCCTGAAAGATTCCTGGGGTGGGTACATAGAGAGAGGTTTATTAGTGCCAGGTGACTATAACTACTCCACAGAAGGGCAGTGGGAGCAGGTGGCCCTCCTAAAGATTACCTCTCTGTTCCTCTTCTCTCAACTGACACATCAGAGAGTGGAGGCTCTTTCCCATGTTCAGGAAAAGGAGGAGAAGAGCTGGAAGTCATCAGGGTGTTGTTTTTGCCAGTGAATCCCTTGAAGTGGAGACAGGAGAAAAACAAACAAACTCATGTCATCTCCCCAGGGCCCTGGAAGAGGTCCCTTTCACAGCCAGGAATGTGACAGGGAATGAAGTCAGCCAGGAGGCTGCCTGCAGAGGGAGGGGTGCCGGCAGCCCTGGGACTGAGGGTCAGAGATGCAGAGCCAAGGGATGGGGCCAGAGACAGGGGGAATCTACTGCCATCCACATCCTCCCAAAAGGGCAAAGAACTATCAGAGAATACCATACCCCAAGGCTGGTACAGAAAGACTGTACATCTCAGTGGGATCACTTATAGTCTATTAAAAGGAATCCCACAGATGTTCTCTGGAGGCCAGTTTTACAGCACACATGCGGCAACCATCACACAGATTGGTCACTAATTGGCCAGGGAAATCATAATCAGGAAGGAAAAAAAAGTTGAAAGTGGAGACACAAAGCAGAGAGGGTCTCAGGGAGAAGACAACGTATCAAAGCGGGGAACCAGACTCAGGTCGAGAAACAGAGCTGAAGAAAGACCAAGTGGGAGAGGGTCAAGGTTACCTTGAGCTTGTCCAGTCCTTGGAACCCCAGGGTGCCTCTGACAGTCCAAAGCTGGTCTCATGCTCCAGGAACCTTGACCAGGAATCCCATGACACATCCCACCCAGACTTCTCTGCCATGCAGTGGGGATGCCAGGCAGCCTTGACCCTTGCTTCACTCTCTGTGCACTGCAGCCCTCAGGAATCAGGCAGAGAGAAGGAAAGAGGCAGATGCATGCAGGATTTCCTTACACACACTCATTCCTCTTCCAAACTGTGCTTAGTGTCTCTTAATCACAGCGACAACCTGAGACCACAGGACTCTGGCCCCCTGCTCTTCCTCTTACCTCTGCCATTTGAAGTAAAGTCTAAGGTGTTCTCCACTCTGGGCCCTACCCTGGGTCCCAGCAGTGCGAAGGAAGACTGGCCTGGCAGAGCTGGCACACAGGCCTCATTGAACCACCAGGGTTACTGTTTAGATATGAGATGTCCCCTAGAAGCTCATGTGGCAATGCAGGAATGTTCAGAGGCAAATGGATTAGATTATGAGAGTGGGTACCTAATCAGTGGACTGATCCACTGGATGGATTGATAATTTGAGTGGATTACTGGGTAGTAACTCTAGGCAAGTGGGGCATTACTGAAGGAAATGGGTCACTCGAGCATGATCTTAGGGATTATATTTCTCTCTCTCTCTCTCTCTCTCTCTCTCTCTCTCTCTCTCTCCCTATCTCTCTCTCACAGCTCCCATGAGTTGAGAAGTTTTACTCTACCACATTTTCCACCATGATGTTCTACTTCACTCTGGGCTCAGAGCAATGAAGTCAGCCTACAGTGGACTGAGACATCTGAAACTGTGAACCAAAAATAACCTTTTTCTCCTCTAAGTTGTCCTTGTCAGGTATTTTTGTCACAGTGAAGAAAAGCTGATTAACACAAACACTCTCTTTTTAATACTGGGTTCTCCCTGAGTTGCCAGAGACTTGATGTACCTATTGGTAGAAAAAGTAGAAAACCTGACCCCTTACCTCACGAGCACAATGTGAGGGCGAATACGAAGCCATAGTTGCCAGAGCACCCAAGAAGCAAAACAAAGGACCTCTAATTGGGAATCTTCTGTTGAACTTGTTGAATCCTTCATTAGCCTGACAGCTTCTAGCCCAACTTTTCCATGGGTAGATAGGAAGACTAAGAGGCCCCCCAGATGACACAGGAAGCCCACATTCTGGGTATAGCTGGGACCACCTCTGCACACAATTCCCCAGCACTTGTCCCTCAGGTCCTCCACCATAAGTGGGCCAGAGGAAGGAGAGGGTTAGGATTTAGAACTTAAAAGCCCCCCAAGGTCCATGTGGTAAAGTCTTGCTTCCCTGGGTGACACAATTGGGAGGTGGCGGAGCCTGTAGGAGATAGAACATAGTGAGAGGTCCCTAGGTCATTCGGTGCATGCCTTCTTTTTCTCTCCTGCACTTCTAGGTCATAGAGTAGGTGGTTTTGCTCTACCACCCACTCTTGCCATGATGTGCTGCCTCGTGCAGGCCTAAAAGCAATGGGGCAACCCAATCGTGGACTGGAACTTCTGAAACCATGAACCAAAACAAAGCTCTTCTCTTTATAAGTTGATCATCTCAGGTATCTATTATAGTAATAGAAATCTGAAAAACACAAAGGACATTGGCAGCATCAGGTCTGTCCTCTGGCAGCCCTGTACCTGCAGTGGGCTAAATGGTTCTACCTCATACCGGAGACCCAACATCTACCCAAACCTGTTCCCTGCCTTGAGATGCTCTTAGCATAAATTTGAAGCCCAGGCCTAGGTCTTGTCTTTAATCTCCTTTCAGAAGAGCAAGTTGTGCCTGAGACTCCAGCTTGAGGGCCAGGGTTCCCTCCCTGCTTCCACTCCTGTTTGCCTCCCACCTCCCACATGACCCAACTAGCTGGGATCTCAAGAGACTGTGAGCCACACATTGGTATGGGTTTGGGCTGTCTTTTTCTTTGACGTATCCCAGGTCTCTCCAGTTGTCCTGGCTCAATGTTTGTTAAATGGATATGTGAATAAATGAATGTTCAGAGGCCTAAATCCACAATATAAGGATCGGAGAGAAAAAGAAACTCATGAATGGATGGAGAACAGAGAAGAGAAGATATCATGGGCCAAACTCCTGCAATCTCTCCTTTGCCACTCATCTCACTGGTATCTCCAAAAATGAATCAATTCATCATGCAGACGACCATTTTCTTTTTCAGTCCAAATGCTATAGGTCTCTATGGCTTTATTGAATCTTCTGACCTCTGCATCTCTTCCTCGGTGCCCACTGTCTACTGCAGCCTTGGAGATGGGCCCTGTCTTACAGGACACAGGTTTACCAGTCATCTGGAACTCATAGGGTTCAATCTGGTGGTTCCTTCTTCCCAGCAAGGGGGTGAGTGCTCAGGGCTCACCCACCCTAGGGGTTGTCAGAGTGGGGGAGGTTTGGCTGGACTCAGTTCCCAAAAATCTAATGAGCACTGTGAACGGAATGGGTTTCTCCCATTCCTCACGTGTACACCTCCAGTCGCGCTACTCTGCATCTCTCTCCACCTCCTTCAGCACCTCCTTCTATTTGCTGCTTCCCAAGGAATTCAGATCCAAGGCCACTTCCTTCCATGGCCACCCAGAACACAAGGAGGTGTCTATCTTTTATCCCTGTCCTCCAGATCCCAGGGAAGGCCAGGACCTTGTGTTCTTCTGCTGCATTCCAGGAAGAACTAGGAGTGATAGGGAAGCCACCAAGGTGGTCTGTCTGGGCTCCCTTTTCACCCCCGCCTCTCAAGCCTTCTGGCTCTCAGTCACTTAGAGGAGTCTTAGCATAAATGTCTTCACCTTCTCCTTATGCCTCTTCTCAGGGCCACCTTACCTGTGGGGTCTAAGCATCCCCCTCTAGAAGCTCTTCCTGTCCTGTCACCCTCTTTCCCTGTCCTAGAAAAGTGGCCAAGTAGCTCAGAGATTTTAGGAAAGTTCTCATGTAGCCAAAGCCCCAAATTATGACTTCATTTAAGGGATGTCACCTGTGCACTTCCCTTTGCCCCAGCACAGACTGAGCACAGGTGGTGGTCAGAGACTGGGGATCCGCCACACTCTTCCCCAAGTCTGCCCTCAGACTGCCCTGCCCTGAACAGACTCTGCCCCCTAAATGTGGTTTCATTTGCCCACAACTCTCCCCTTTGAAAGTTCTCAAACTATCTCCAGCCAATTCTCAAGGGTGGGATGGGAGACACATGTCTGAGGCCTCTGGGGAATCCCCTCAAAGTCCACCACAGATGGAAAGGTGCTGGTCTCTCAGAATTCATAGCCTCAAAAACTCTTGTACCATCAGGAAGAGCTCTTTGGCCCTGAGGTCTTAGACTTTGGCTCTCACTCAGGACCTATTTCTCTGTGACTCTTTGTATGGAACTTATGGACTAGGACAGTGGTGGTAGTTGTCCTTAGGAACAGTTCATATCCTTTGCTCACTGGAATATAAGCCATTCTCACTAACAACTCCAAGACCCAAATGGAGGCCCCACCGATGGCAAGTTTGAGGAGGATAAAGTCCTATTTACAACGCTCCTTCTCCCTCACTGTGCTATCAACACCAGCCTCTTCTATTCTAACACCATCTCTCTCAGGGAACCACAGCTATTCTTCCTTCTAGGCCTCTGTCATTGTTCAGTTCTTCTCAGGTCTTCAAGGTTTCCTGAGATCACTTTCCCTTGACCTTTGTCTGGTACATGTGGAGCTCACTTTTTTCATACTTATATTTCTGTGGACCTCTCATGGCCTCCCGAAACTCCAGGTGCTAAGTCATGATCTGTCTGTAGGTATTTGGGTCTAGGGTAGGACAATACCAAAGAAGGCACTCAAGGGGCTGGAAGAGGAGCCCCAGGCAGATGTTGGCTCTAAACACAATAGCATAGTCTTCAATACTCTCTGCTCTAACTCTCCCTGTTGCCCCCTTCCCTCCATGTGGTGACCTTGAGCTCTGGAGAGGAAGATCTGCAACTCATCAGGAAATATGGAGAGCACAAAGAGAGGAACCTGAAGCTTCTGTGACCAGGTACACAGGGAAAGGTGATCCTTGGGCAGGCAGTGTCCCAAACATCTGCCTTACTCTCCATGGACTCCTTCCCTTCTTTTTCCCCAGCTGTCTATAAAACAAAGCACATATTCTGAATTTGTTTGAATAATAATTGGGGTGGGAGAGGGAGAACAGCAAGCCGCTCTGTAGAGACTAAACCTCACTCTCATGCATGTCTTGGAGTCCTTGCCACCTGTGTCCTGCATGGAATCTTGAGGCCATGTAGGAGTTTGGGATAGGTTGTGAGGAGAGGAGTAGGGGACCTCCAGGAGGCTGGAGTTGGTGTGGATGTAGTGACAGACGGGCCAGAGGAGGCGCTCCTTCTCCTTTGCCCCTCCCCCTCCTCCTTTGCCTTCTCCCTATTGTTTCCTTGTTTGTTTTCTGTGGTGCTGGGGATCAACCTGAGGGCCTCATGCATCCTAGACAAGTACTCTACCACTGAGCTGTGCCCTCAACCCCTCGTTCTCCATCCTGATGTTGTATCTCTACCCTCCTGGCCATTATAAACTCTTATCAAATTGCAGGAAGATGGTGCATTTCTACTGATGTGTTTAACCAACTCCTTCTCTTTCTCTCTTCCTTTGTTTACTAAACATTGATTGAGATCCTGCAGTGTACAATATGCTCAACTACCTTCTTTCTTCTCTCTTTCTTTCTTCTTTCTCCATTTAAAAAAATAATTATAGAGTCAGGATCCCAGCCCAAGACAGAGTCTGACCAAGGACAAAGCCGGCCTAGTCTAGTTCTGGTTGGGACATGGAACTTGATGTGCAGAATGGAAACTAAATTCCAACAATCCCTCTTGAGTTATTCAGAATTCCAGTGGGCACTGGCCGCACCGTTGCTGCAGTATTTCTAATGAAATCACCGATCTGTTTGCACCCAGCAACCAGGGAGATTTTTCAGAACACAAATCTGAGAATGTCCTAGTCCTTTTAAAAATTCTCCCAAGGCTTTTCCAAGGTTCATAAGATCAAGGTTAACATCTTCACGAAGCACCAATTTCTGCATAATCCAACCCCTCAATACGTTCTGGTTGAATAGTTCATTCTCATCCTCTGGTTTACTATAACCACACTGGTTTCTAGAACCTTCCATGTCCAATTTCCCTCCTCCCTCATGCCCTTTGCATATTGTTTCCCTGCCCACCACACTTACCCTATCCCTGTTTTTCTTGCTAACTACTACATATCATTCGCATTTCAATGTGTCACTTCTTCAGATGGGGACATCTGACTTGAACTTCAGGCAAAGGAAGTTCCTGTTAGATGTTCTCATCATTACCCTTTGCATCATTAAATGACTACTTAAGTAGTCATTTATGTAATCCATGGTCTCTTTCCCTTGGATATAATAAGTACCTCAAGAACAGGGCTGTGTCTATGTTGGCTATAGTTATTGGGCTGACTCAAGTAACTCCAGGCCTTCATAAGGGAAGAGCTTGAAAGACACTGTTCCATTGTCCCTTCTAACTGACTGGCTAAGGCTTGTGGGCCGTACCAGAGCCAACGATGGAACCACCCTGGGTTGGAGCAGACACTCTAAGTGCAATTAGACCCGGGCTCCCATAGCCTGAACTGTACTTTTGTGAGATTAAGAAAAGAAATCTTTTCTCATAGGAGAATGCCTCCCCATAGCAGGGCACAGTCCTTGATGAATGGCATCTGGCCCTGCTACATTTTAGCTCCAGCTCAACCCTTGGGCAAGTGCCTTTTTGCAAGATGTGCCTTAATTAAGAACTAGCTACAGAAATGATCTTATTGTCAAGCCAGCCGAAGACACTGACCCATGATAGGAAACTCTTCAGCTTCCCTAGGATGCCATTGGGTCTCAAAAAGTCACATCCCCTCTCCCCTTGTAGGGATTTGAAACCTCTTCCAGAGCTTTGATTTCTAGTTAGATTCTTCGGACATCTCAGGGACCTTCGCTTTCTCCTTTCTTAGTTCTTCCCAAATCAGCAATTCGCCCTCCCTCATTCTCTCCCCAGGTGCACTGATACCTGTCATGGGCCTGGCTGAGAATCATGTTTGAGGAGGGGGCTTTGCAAGTCAGACAAGGCATCCCCAGCCCACCATGCTGCACTGGGCTCCCAGTTCTTATTCCGTATTGAAAGATTGGGGACAGGAGGAGGTGTCGCATTTTGCCAAGAGGAATGAGGAGCTTCATTCACAGAGCGGGGAAGCAAGCCTGCATCCAGCTGACCAGCAGAAAGGCCTTTGCTGGGCGATAAAACCCCTGCAACAGTCCCAGTTCTCTGCAAGGTCTGGATGACCGGTCAGTGAACAGCTGCACAGCAGCTGGGGCAGCTCTGGCTGCCCTGTTCTCCCCACGCCTGACTTCCACACTGCCCCCCAGGCCAGCAGCCTGTCGTCAGCCTCTTTTCACTCTCTCTCTGTTTTCCAGGCCACAGTAAGCTCTGTGGCTCACATTCCAACAGTGGCTGAGGCCTCACGAAGCCCACGTGGGCTCCCCCCACCTTGGGCAGCAGGTGCATCAATCAGTCATGCTGCGCCCCATCAAGACTGAGCCTTGGGCCCCTTGAGGCCTTCCCCATGCATGGCCCAAGTGTGGCCATCTGAGGCTGGTGGACGTCCTCACTGCCCATGTTTTTCTTCCTCCACCCCTGCTCTCTGTGGAAGGCTTTCTCCAGGGTAGAAGGAGGAGCAGGTTCTTGTAGTTCCTAGAGACCCAGGCCAGTGGCTTCTGACTTGGGGATGAGTGAGCTTTGTCCTTTCCTCCCTCCACCAGCTAGTCAGTCCTTCCATGTGCCCCAATATGCCTCTTCTCTCATTTCACCTTCAAAGAAATAATGAGTGCTAACAGCAGAGGCCCTTCGTTTGTCAGATTTAGTTCATCAGTGTTCATCAAAAGAGGAATTGGGGCCAGGAGTTCTAACCTTTCCAGTGCAGAGAATAATTTGCTCAGAAAAACCTCTTTTCCTTGGGAGCTCGGTTTCCTATTTGGCTGTAATGGTTAGGAGAAATCCAGGCCGAGGGGCAAGCTCACTATGAATATCTGGGTCCACCTGAAAACCGATGTCATCAACTTACTGCCATCAAAACCACCATCGTCATCACCTGAGTACCAGAATCATTGCCACTGTCACTATGGTTTTCACGGCCATTACTACACTGTCTCCATCCCACAAACATCATCAAACTTGTCATCCCTCCCACCTTTATCACTGTCTTCATGGTCTCTGTGATAAACCGTGTAACAGTCCCCAGGATTTATTTTCCTCTTTATTTAATCTTCTTTCTCTGAATTTGAAGTCTTTAAAATTCAGATCTGTTCTGGAAATTTTTACCTAACATGATATGAGTTCCGTGTGCAATGGGTTATTCAGATTAAATTAGCAGACTTCAATTGCATAACAATCCCAGATTATTGACTTAGAACAACTATTATTTAATTTAATGTGTGATTCTTGGGTCAGCAGGGTAGTTCCTCTGATCTGGGTTGGCTCAGCTGACCTCCACTGGGCTTCCTCATACGTCTCTAGGTAGTTGATAGGTCAGGCAGCACCCAGACGAACAAGGAAAGCCTCACTCATGTCTGAGTGGCACTTCAGTTTCTCTTCATGATATATCTCAATCTCCAAAAGATCTAGCTCAAGCTCATTAACATGGTCTCAGATTTTAAGCTTAGCAAAAGAGCAAGCACCCTTGCACAAGGGGGATTTCCAAGCCTCTACTTGCATGAGGTTAGTGAACATCCCATTGTCTAAAGTCATGATCAATACAGATTCAAGAGGAGGAAATAAAGTTCATCGCAAGAGTGAAGTGATAGAGGCCAGCAAACGAAGCAAGGTGATATCTTATTGCACCGGCTGTGGCTTCCTGACAAGTTGCAAAGAGACACAGCTGAGGAGAACATGGACGCATCCTGTCAGCCAGGCAGGACATCTCTGGATGAACTGTATACACTGTGTGCCTCAAAACAGTCCATTCGAGGGGAAAAAGAATTCATCTAAAGTTCTCTTCCATCTTCTTTCAAGATCCATGCCATTGGAAGTTGTCCGACCTGAACTTCCTGAGAGTGTTATTTAGTCCCTTCAGCAGCAGCCCAGGAAGCCAGGTTCCACATTGCACATTGGTCCTTCTTCCAAGTCTGAAAATGCAGTGGGAACTCTGGCAAGGCAACTGGTCAACCCCAGATGGCAACCCCAGATCCTAACAGGAGGATCTATGCAAGGGCAAAGATTCAGGGAAAGGAAGAATGTATGATCATTTTACAATCTACGATACAGGTGAGCACAGAAAAAAAGAGAAGGCATATTCTTCACAACCAGGACCACACACTGGCTAAGAGAATTCTAATTTAATGTGTCTTATCCAAAGGCAGGACCCAGAGCTGGAGTAGTTTTTACCCAGAGACACAGGCTCTCTCCTCTTTGCCCACCTCAGCAAAGATCTTACCTTTCTTACCATTCTTCAGGGACCCTTCCTTCCCATCCTTCTTTTTCAGAGACCCTCTTCATTTCTATTTTGACACACTTTGTAGACCTCCTCGGATCTTCTTGGATCCTTGGCCACTTGCTTTGGTTCAATTGCTAACAGCCAACCAGCTCCTTGCATACCTTCACGACAGTGCCATCTGGGGTTGACCAGTTGCCTTGCCAGAGTTCCCACTGCATTTTCAGACTTGGAAGAAGGACCAATGTGCAATGTGGAACCTGGCTTCCTGGGCTGCTGCTGAAGGGACTAAATAACACTCTCAGGAAGTTCAGGTCGGACAGCTTCCAATGGCATGGATCTTGAAAGAAGATGGAAGAGAACTTTAGATGAATTCTTTTTCCCCTCGAATGGACTGTTTTGAGGCACACAGTGTATACAGTTCATCCAGAGATGTCCTGCCTGGCTGACAGGATGCGTCCATGTTCTCCTCAGCTGTGTCTCTTTGCAACTTGTCAGGAAGCCACAGCCGGTGCAATAAGATATCATCTTGCATCGTTTGCTGGCCTCTTGTCACTTCACTCTTGCTGCCCTGGTTTTGCACCTCTGAATTAAAGCATTTAGCACCTAAGCCTCGCCTCTGCCTCTATTTTCTATGGAAACCAAAGGTATAATCTTAAAGAAATTCACAACCAGGAATATCTTGGGGCAAAAGCCAAGGACATCAGAGAGCTAAGTGGTTGTGCCTTCAGCAAAGGAAGGCCCTAGAATTGACAAAGATACTTTGTCTTATTGCTAAGAGAGGGATGATAGAGCATCTGTTACTGCCACCCACACCCCCAAAAAGCTAGTAGTCTATTTCTAGGAGGCCGGAGCTTAGGGATAAGTGTCCAGGAACTCATACTCCTATTGTCCTGTACCCTCTCTCCCTCGAAAAAAAAAAAAAAACATTCTTTTTTTTTCTTTGTCCCATCACAAATGCTCAGATGCAGACCCAAAGATTCTTAGGCATGCCAAATGTTAGAAGTACTCCCTTACACTTGTGTCTATACCTTATACGAAGTCAATGGCCATGAAACTTTCCAAGTCCAGGGTGCACCTGTCCAGCAAATTGGCAGCTCCTTGCTGACCAGGACTTGGACTCCTGCATCAGGCAGGAAATAGAAGGTTGCCCTGAAAATCCGGTCCAGGATGATACAGGTCAGTCATGAAAACACAGTGCCAGTCATGGGGCTGAGGTGAACACTTTGTTCCTCTGTTATCTGATGGATCAGCTTCTGTGAGAGCCCCTCCCCAGCTATATCCTAGCTGCCCTCTCTTCAATCCTTCTTCCCAGGGGCAGCTCTCACCAGAGAGCTCACCAACATCCTCCTCAAGCTCCCTTGCCAGAGGTTAAGTCACATGCATAGAACTGTAGCCCCTTTTGTCCTATGTGTGTTCATAAAACTGGATAGCTGAATTTTCAGCATGGTTGGGAGATAGGAAAAATCCTATCTCAAATTCTAAGAAGTTCAGTCGGCTCCTGCTCCACACTTCTGAGATGCTCTTGGCTTTTCCTCCTCTGTATCTCAGGTTCATGGCCAGATGGGTCAGGAATTCCTAGCACGATATTAAGGCATGAATGTGCTCAGAGGAAAGCAAAGGGCCCATCTTCTTTGTCTTTGGTGTGATAAAGACATTACTTGGAGGTTTCCAACACACTGCCCTTATATTTCTAAATTGTTGCAAGCAAGAGAATTATCATGATCAGCTGAATGAGACCAGTCAGCTGGGACTCAGGCCCTGAGCCTCAGTGGCTTTCTCTAGGAGAGTGCTCTAAATCCTTCCAGGACATCTCTTCCGAGTTCACCTGCACCCAGCAGGTGACACAGAAAAACAGAAGTTGGGTCCAGTCCCATCACCCTGCCTCAGGGGTTCACAGTTCAGTGTGGATGTAGGACAGAAACCACCGAGATGGCAAACTGTGAGAGTAAAACCCCATCCAATGTCCTCCTTCCTCAACTTCACCCCAGAAGTTCTCTGGAGCTAAACATGGAGGGCCCTAGGAAGAAAAGTGGGGTCCACAGAAGGCACCTCACTGGGACAGACACCCAGAAGCAAATGCAGAAATTGGACCTCTGGATGACAGTGTGGAACTAGCAGGGTGAAAGGTGGGGGGAGGTGAGAGCCGGAGGGAGAGAGGCATACCCAAGAAGAGAGAAAGCTGCGTTTGCATTTGGGCAGGTATCTTCCCTCCTCTGAATCATATATTCCCCATTAAGTCTTCCCTGGGGATGAACGTGTAAAGATGCGTGACTGGAGGGAGAGAAGTAAGGGGGCCAAAAGCCTGTATAGGGGGAACAGCTCGTGGCCAGGAGATGACTTGGTCAGGCTGTGCTGGGGCACTCCTTCTCCGCCCACCCCAGGGCCCCTGGGATCTCCAGTCAGGGAAGCAGGCACCAGCAGCCTCGCTCATCACTTCACAGGGGAGACAGGAAAACTAGGGAGAGTGTGCCCCCCACTGGTCAGCCAGGACAGGACTGACTGCCAAGGCAGGGCTCAGGGCCAGCTGAGGAAGCCTCAGGCCTCAGTTCATCTTCCCCAGGGGCAGTGTGGCCTTGGGGAGGGACAGTGAACCCCAAGGACATTTGCCTTCCTGGCTCTGGAGGGTCTGTAGGCCTCTCCTGTTCCGGAATCTCACCTAAATGCTCCCCATGCTGTGGCCCAGCCTTGCCCTGAGGTCAGAGAGCCCCCACAGAAGAGATCAGTGTGCACACTCTGAAGGGGCCTCTAGGAAGCCTCTCTGCCCCCTGGCTAAGTTCCCAAGGGTGTCAGGGTCAAGAAGGAGGTCCTGCAGAGGACAGGAGCCTGGAAAACCTTAAGGGATCTGAGGAAGGGATCACAGGAGGAGGGCAGGGAAGGGTGCAGTCCAGGGATTTCCCAGTCCAGCTGGCTCCAGCAGTGAGGTTAAAACTGAGATATGCCCAGTCCAAGTGGGACTGGGGTGTCCCTCTGTGCCATGATGAGCCTCACATAGGGAGGCTGGGGGCCAGGGCTTTCTGGATTTCACTGTCCTGTGTTAGGCTTAATAGGGAACCTAGAAGTGGCATGAATTCATTCCTTCCTCATTTACAGGAGAAATCACACCTTCTAAAACGGTTTCCTCAGACCTTCCTAAGGCCTAATGACGTTCAGCAGCACCGTCTCTCCTTCTTGCCTGAACCTCTTCTGTTGGGGTTGAAACCTTTGGGACTCGGGGATGTGCAGGGTCAAAGGTCACAGAGGACAAAAACACAGTCCCCATCCTTGGGGCCTCCAGTCTAATGGCTCCTGCTCTGAAGAGCCCGACAGTTTCTGGGGAGATAGACTAGGACTTTTTCCAAGAAAAGAGTCCTGAAGCAGACAAATATACAAAGTAGAGCAGAAATCATAAACACATTTTATTTCTAAATAATTTTAAAACCATTGGCATTGTAGCAAATTGGAATATATTTCCAGAATCGACTCAAAGAGATTTTTTTTTTTTTACAGCAACATATGAAAAATGTCACTTAAATATCCACCAGCAGCTGCACCACATGTTGGGCTCTTAGGAAAACACTTTCATTCCTTTCATCAAAGTCCCTTGATTAATGTTCCACTTTTCTTTGACACTTTTTCCATAGTTAAAAAAAAAAAAAAAAAAAAAATCAAAGCCTGTACTATTATCTGGAAGAAAATTAAACCGATAAGATTTAATGTCTGCTATATTCCACAGTCGTGGCAAAAAAAAATATAGTTTAGGCCTTGGGCCAAATGCAAATGAACATTAAACAGAGGGTGCATCCCTACCCAAGGCTTTGGGAGGAGTGAGTCGAAGGCAGATGGGGGAGCTGGAAGGACCTGGAAGGGGCAGGCCATTGGCCGGGAGAGGCCTGTGTGAAGGTTTGCAGTTGGGCAGGAAGGGAGAGGAGAAAGCCTGGGCAGAGGTGACTTCCTGGCGGCAGAGTCCCAGAGCAGGGAGGGAGGCAGGGAGACACAGCCCTGTGGGAATGCCGGCAGTGCCCTGGGCCACCTGCAGCCGGCCTGCCTGCAGGAGTGGCTAGGATTTTGTGAATGGGACTCAGAGGGAGGCATCTGATGGGGGCAGAGGAGAGTAAGGAGAGAGCAAGGAGGAGGGAGGGGAAAACAGTCTGCGCCAGTGGGAAGGCGAGGCAGATGGAGTGAGGGGAATTCGCAGCACGTCTGGCACAGCAGCTGATGCCATAATTTAAAGGTCAACTCAGTGGAAAAGGAAGAGAAAAGGGGGGAGGGCGGTGGGGTTGGAATGACTTTGCCTCGGCAATATGGCGCTTAACCCCTCCCTTTCCGGTATAGCTCCACCTGGCCTTGTCAGCCGCGGATGGTGCCTGTTCCAGCGCCTTGATATCCTCTTGGGGTCCCCCTCTCCTCCCAGCATGAGCCCCGCAGGCAGCAGACTGAGCTCTGCATCCCTCCTCTTGTTAACCGGCAGAGCAGAAGTGACTTAACCTCCCGGAACTTCAGCGTCCCTCATTCACAAAATGCGGATGAGAACACCTGACCTGGGGCTTATGATAAGACTTCAACTGTATAATGGATGGAGATGGTGGAAAGACAAATTCTGAGGTTGCGGACCTTTCTGGCCTTCTCCAGAGGAATTTGTCTTTGAGGAAAAAGTAAATTGTTCCTTGGTTCTGGGAAAAGCCACCATTTGGGCAAATAAAAACTAGGCGCCATCCTTTGTCCTGGGCATCCATTGTCCTTGGAGACAAGTGTCTCCCCGCTCCCCCCGCCCCCTTAGAATGAAAAGCTGCAAGGCAGGCATTGCCTCATTTGGTCTTTTTTCAATTATTTGGGTAAATCGGTATATCTTTTAGTGGAATATCCCTCTCTCTTCTCTCTCTCTCTCTCTCTCTCTCTCTCTCTCTCTCTCTCTCTCTCTCTCTCTCTCTCTCTCTCTCTCTCTCTCTCTTTCTCTCTCACTCTCTCTCTCTCTCCCCCCTGGTGGAGCTGCTTCTTGGGGAGGAATTTACTTTCTTCCATATGGATTTGGACTGCTTTGAGCCTATAAATTATGGTGAGTTCTTGGGGAGCTATGGAGGTTTTTGTTGGAAGGGTTATTTGCCAGAGGGCTGAAGAGGAAACCCCCCAGGGCTGCAGGAAGGACTTGCAGGCCTGGGTTTCAGCTCAGGCTGGGGGAGGCTATGTAAAGTAGCCAGACCCACCCACAGACTCTTTAAGGGTGGAAAACCTAACGTGAGACCACCGTAAATACCTGAGAGGACCCTGAGACAAGCACATGCGTTGGTTGTCCATGGAAGGACAGAACACAGGACATGAGGGGAGGCCTCCAGTCCTGTGCTCCCAGGCCTGAGGACACCAGGAGAGCTACAGCGGTCTGGTCTTGTGGACCCAAAGATGAACCCGAATCTCACTAGCCCCTCACTTTCCTTCTATTATCTCCAACCATTTAGTGACTAATTTAAAGAGACAACCCTCCTGCTCATGCTACCAAGACATGCCTTTGGAAGGCTTTGATTGGGAAGATGGTGAAGGTGCTCACAGGGGTGGCTGGTAATAGGGAAGAGAGAGGGTCCTCCTTCAGAGTCCCCTTCACTGGGCTCAGTTAGGTGCTATGTTCCAGATCAAGACTCAGGGGAGCTACACCTTTTCTCCCAGCCTCCTTTTCTTTGGATCACCAGTGACTGGGACACTTCAGCCAGATTAGACTTGCTCTCAGTCTGGGCCATTCTATTAAATGGTGGGAAGAGCCCCAGACTGACAGTATTGCTTTGCTTCCAGCATTTCAACTGCCCGTCCCTAGTCCATGGTCTCTTTTCCATTCCTGGCCCTCCGTGAGATGGTGGGGCATCTCAGCACAGGGTGTCTTGGGGATACCCCAAGTCTATGCGGTCTAACTCTATGTGTGCCAAGACCAGGCAGGATGGGTCAAGAGTGTTTAGGAAAGGTACCCAAAGAAGGTCACTGCAGGGAGCAAGTGGTGGGCCTTGAACTTGACCCTGGACCTTGTATCTGGTGGGCAGTACAAGCAAACTCTCACTGAAGGGTGTTTTCTAGCCACAGGGCTGGCACAAGAAAAGACATTCCCCTTGTCCACTTAGATACAGGAGAGTCCCCCAGAATGGCAGCACAGCTTTACAGTGACCACCAGGGGGCTCAGGGGGATCCTGGGAGACCTGCCTCTGGAGGAGAACCAGCAGTGAATCCTGGCCTGGCCTGGCCTCTGGCCCTATAGCAGATGACAGAACCTGTGATCAGCTAACAGGTAGTGAGCTCCCTGTCAGAGCAGGTATGCAATGGAGACTGGAAGAGCTGTATTCCAACAGGGAGATTTGTTGGTTGTGCAAAATGTTGTCATGGGTCCACCCAGTTCCAAGATCGTGTTGACATGGCCCAGGCAAACCAACACTATGTTCTCATTAGCTGACCGCACACGTTGCACTCTGCCATTAGCCATCCAGGGGACAGCGAGGGCTAACACCAACCTAGACCGTCAGAGACAAACACCAGTTTCATTCATAGTCTCAGTCGAGCCAAATGTAGCTGTTGGCAATTCCTTGCAGATAATTAAAGAGACAGCTCACATTTGTCTAAAATAACTAACGAATTGGAAGGATAAAACCATTAGTTCCAGGCAGTGGAGACTGGGGGTTATATGTCAATATGCCATAAACCAAAGAAGGGCCTTCCTGAGGGCAGGACAGCATCTCCTCCAGTGGGAGAGGAGGTCCCCAGAGCAGGATCTCTGTCCTCTGCCCCATGTCACCTACCACACGGGGCTAGAACACTCTCAGAGGATTTTGAGAGAACTCAAGGACCCAGCTGCTAGCTGGCTTCTGGCAAGAACTATGGGATGGGAACACTGCATCCCTAGAGTGGCAAGAGGAAGTCATGGCAGCCCCAGGCCCCAGCAGCATCTGGTCCCCTGGCAGCAGCCCCGACCCACAGCAGGACCCTAAGGCCACAGTGGGACATTACCCCACCCTGAGTGTGAGGCCAGGGCTGCTGCCAGCATTTCTCTGCTCAGCATCTTTAAGAGCCAGATACTGTAGGACACAAGTGTCGTCTCCCCAGGGAAAGCAGCCACTGGCCTCCTGCCTCCACCTTCCCAGAGCAAGGAAGCTTGATTGCCTGAGGCCACCAAAAGCAACTACAGTCACTTCTCCGTGACACCCTCTGCTCAGTTTCCTCCAGCGGCTGGTCCCTCTTGCCAGCCTGAGCTCAATTCTGTGCCAGGCCCGTCCTGGGTACTGAGCCTGCAGGAACAAGTTGCCCCCCATGGACCCCACGCCCAGATTGCTGATGACTTCAGGACTCCTCACAGAGCTCTGCTTCTCATAGACCAAAGCCCATGGCTGCAGGTAGGCTGCTGGAGCCAGGGAGGGACAGTCAGAAACAAGCCTGTCTGGAATGGAGCTATCAGATTGTTTGGAGGTGTCAACCGGAAGCTGCGAGGCAGGGAGAGAGGGGAGAGGACACACCAGCTGCCAGGCTGGGGCCTGGGGTCAGAATCTCTCACAGTGACTGAGTGGTCCTCGCATCTTGTTCTAGCCCAGACTGCACTCGCTGATTCACCCCAGTCTGTTTCTATCTGAGGAAAAATTGTCTGGATCATCCCTGTCCAGCCACGTACAAAGATGTCAAGGATCGCATGAGATCCATATCCACTATGAGCAGAAGAGAGTTTATTCTCAGGCCCAAACTTGCATACCTGTAGTGCAGGGAGCTCACTACCCATCAGGTGACCTCTGAGTCTATGGACTTGGTTTCTTCCTTCAGTGGCTCGTCAGAAGAGTACTGGAAACCCAGAGAAAGGAGGCCAGGGAAGCTTCAGTTGGAGACTGCGGCTTCATTAAAAGTGAGGCCCTGGGGCTAGGGCTGGGGCTCAGTGGTGGAGCGCTTGCCTAGCATGTGTGAGGCACTGGGTTCAATTCTCAGCACCACATATAAATAAGTAAATAAAATAAAAATCCATCAACAACTAATAAAAAATATTAAAAAAAAAAAAAAAAAAAAAAAAAAAAAGCGAGGCCCTGTCTGGAAGGAGAGAGACCCTGGAAAGCCGGAGGTGAGGCTCTTGACCTTGGGCGCCTTCTCTGAGCGCCTCCCTGGTCTTGACCTGCTCTGTCCTTGCTCCGTGGCCAGCAGTGCCCGTGCCAAGATCTGGGTCCTCATCACCTACCCTGAAGGGGACAAGTCAGAGAGGCTGTTGGAATTCTGCTGGGCGGGCAATGGCTGTGCCCTATACCCCCACCCCAGGAGACACACCCCTGGGACCAAGCGCTCCAGGATCCCTCTGGGAGTGAGGGCGTCTGGGGTAGCTCAGGGGACTGGATGAGAAGCAGGCAGCAAAGGCAGGCAGCTGGTTCAGACCTGTGGCAGGAAGTCACGACCAAGATTCATCCTGGAAAAATGTAACTAATGCTGCACAGCTGGGGCCGCTAATCAGAAACACAGGCCCAGAGGTGGCAGCAGGGACAGGCCCCAAGGGCAGGGCCAGCAGGGAGGTGATAATAGGCAGCAAGCTCTCCGGCCCTCTCCCCACCCACCCGGCTGCTGTTTGGAGATGGAGCTTGTCATACTGCAATCGGGAAGGGACAATTTCTCCCTCTGTCCTGCCTGTCTGGAGGGATATATCCTTCTCCAATATGCTAACGTCAGTTAATTAATAAAGCCTTGACCTGGCATCCAAGAGATGGTACAGGACATGGTGACCTTTACCTCTGGGGTCCCCATATCAGGAGGCTGCCCTCCCCTAACCCCTGGGGCCTGTCTCCCTTCCCCAGCACAGTTGGCCAGAGGAGAGTTCTGTCTCCCAACCCTCACTGGGGCCCCTCTCCTGAAGGCCTTCACTGCCCGGCGCAGGTTCCTCTCTGGAGAGACTCGATGGGCAGGAATTCCAGGCTGAGGTTATGGGAAGAAAGCTGAAGGGTCAGACTGGGTCAGCAGCCCTGAAATTGCAGTTCAGCTGTGCTCACTAAGCACTGATCAAGCTCCTACTGTCACCTGCATTCCAGGCACTGAGTTACAAGAGGACATCTTTGATTTCTCTATGCTCAGAAGGTCCACAGCTGGATTGGATAGAAAACAAGAGAAGAGATGATTTCAAGAGGTTAATGCAGCACCTATGCCAGGAGACTCTCCGGGCACTCTCAGGGGTACAAGCATCTACCTCTAAAGGCATCAAGAAAACACTTTCGACAGCTCTGTAGGAGCAGAAGGAGTTGGGCATGGTGACTGGCCTGTAATCACAGCGATTGTGAGTCTTAGGCAGAGGCAGAAGGATGGCAAGTTTGAGGCCCGCCGGGGCAACTTAGTGAGACCCTTTCTCAAAAGTAAAAACAAAAACAAACAAACAAAAAAAGATTGAAGGAGTAGAAGAGCTTCCCTGCCCCAGGAATCTTCCAGACTTGAGTTACAATCCTAGGCTCTGGAGCCTCATAGGAAAAAACCTTAAAGAACACACCTAATGTCTCTCTAGCTACCGTGAACCAGGGTACCCTGGTGACCCCTTTCCAGGAAGCTTGTCCTCCTCCTCACCCCAGTCTTGCCCTCAGAGATCTCCCACCATGCACCTCACTTGTCCCTCACCCCACCCCTCATGTCAGGGACCCCTCAACATCCCGGGACCCAACACTTGGCACCTCTTTTATTCTGGACCAGATAAATCTGCTGCTATAGCACCAGATAGATCATGGTTTCCTGTCTGTCAGCCCAGGGGACAGCAGTGTCCCCCCCATCTTTAGCACAAGCATCAGACTCTCCGGCCTGACTCAGGCTGGCCATGCACTGCATTTGCTGTGGCCTCAGAGCACCCTGGTTGGTAGGACCCTTTCTTTCCCTGCTTAAGTATCCAATAGAGTCAACCTCGGAGAGGCTCGGTCCTCGGAGCCCTGAGCACGTTGACGAGAGGCACCGGGAGAGCTCAGTCTGCCTTCCCCATCCTGCACCCGCTCTGCCTTCCCTCCCAGTCTGCCCTCACTGGAGCATAAGGTTGGTGCCCAGTTGCCCGCCCAAGTCAAAGGAGACGGGTGGTGCCAAGGTCCAGGATGCAGAAACAGAGGAGGTGGGATGGCGGTTGAAGAAAGGGAACTTTGACAAATGTGTGGGAGGGCTGGAGGGGGATCTGGAGCGTGTGTGGTGGGGAAGGAAGCGCTGGGCATGACCTCAGGAGCGTGACTGGGGTCAGATGGTTAGGAAAAGGCAAGAGGAGATGGGGGGACCAAACAGTCACGGTGGGACGGGAGCTGCTGTCTGGAGGTTCCCTTACTGTCTGAGTGCTTGCCATGGAATTTCCCGACCTAATAAAGAAGAATTTAAATAGACCACAACTTGCTTAATGTTGACTGTATAAATAATCCAAATCCCCAGTTCCCTTTGTTCCACAGGCTATTTGTGTCAAGAAAGGAAGGGGGGGGAAATCCAACAGAAGCCGCCGTCCCAGATAGCGGGATTTGGGGACTCTCTGTTCTCCACCAGGGCCCCAGGGAGCAGGGGTTGAGTTCTGGGAGGGGGAGATTTGGTTTCCCAGCCAAGCCTTCCACGTGTGAGCAGGCACACACAGGCAGAGTCCCACGCCAGCTCGCATGCGTACATGTGCCGCACGTGAGTACGTGCAAGCACATTTTCCCCACAGACTCGTGTATGCATGTGCATGATTTTTCACAGGTTACCTCATGTGCAGACAGAAAAACGTGCACACGTGTACACGCTCTGACATACAGAGAATCCCAGGAGTCACGGATGAGGGTGCCTGTTGCAAGGTTCCCTCATGAGTCAAGTCTCAACCACTTCCCTCTGTCCTATTCTGCAATCAAGTGACCCTGTGGACAAGGCCCCTGGCTCACACAGCTCAGGAAAAGGATCCTATTGGACTAATGTCCAAGTGGCTTTGGTTACACTGAGTCACTTTCAAAGTGAGTTCCTGTTGAAGGAATAGCATGAAAACCAAGTTCAAAGTCCTTCTCCAAACTCCTCTGTGGACCCGTGACCAATTGTCTCCATCCTGTCCTCCCAGGAGTGTCCAGTTCCACCACACCCAGCTATGCTGAGGGTGCAGAGGAGAGGGAGGAACACAACCTTCCCACGGGCCCAGGGACACAAGAATGGCAGTTTCTAGCCCCTTATTTTACAGATTGGCAGTAGAAGAGCAATTGAAGCATAGCACTGGTCCCACCCGATCCGAGGTACCCAAGACAGAGGGTAGAGGAGGGAAGGAAACAAAGAAAGAAAAGAGGAGAGGAGAGGAGAGAAGCAGGTAGGAGAGAATAATGCACCACGGGGCTGACTTGCGGTTGCTCATGCCTGGTGTCCACTCCAGCTGCTCCATGCCTTACCACAGCAGTGTCAAATATTTTTCATTGCATTCTTTCTTGTGCTTCTGAGAAAATCCATCTCCCACACACACATATAAGCGGGAGAGAATAAAGTCTTGGGTTGGAGGGTACTGACTCCATATATATTTCCAGATTAGGAATCCCTGGCCAGTTCTAATTCGGCTTTGTCCCTGAATTCCCGACCTTTCCAGGCCCCCTAAACCACGAATCCACCTCTTCGCTGCTCTGTACACTGCTGACCCCGTTCACAAGGGCATGACTTGGCCTGGAACACTTATTTCCATCTCAGTGTTCAGCCCCAAACTCTGAAAAGTCCAACAGATGTCCCAAGAAATCAGTGGCAGGAGCTGGCTGAAGACTAAGCCCAGGATACAGGAGTTTTGAGGGGTGAGATCAGAGGCCCTGTCCCAGGAAACCACAGTTTAACCCTATGCTAAAACAAGAGACCACAGCAAACTAAGATTAACCACCTCGGATAGTCCAGTCCTAGCTGACTTATTTCTCTGAAACCCCCAGCCCACGTCCCCCATCACCCTCCAGGTTGAGGTTCCAGGAACGGAAAGGTAGGCCCCACTGGTTCTCCTCTGGACAGGCTGGGGGCTCAGGCTGGGGGCTTCCCCAGATGGTCTGCATCTCCCAGGCTGCCTGGGAGATGGACGGGAAGTGGGGTTGTCCACACGCCCAGAATCTCCCAGCTGTCACCAGGTCCCCTTGATCCTCCTTCCAAGAAGGAAGAGAGGGAAAATGTGTCTTTCCGGGCCCTAATCCTCTCCACATGGGCGGGCACCACAGAGCGGACAGGGCCTGCTGCAGGCACGCAGCCCTCAGGAGCACTGTTGCCACTTTGCCCTGGAGGACCCCACTCCTCCAGGGCCTACAGGTATGTGATTCCAGAAGCTTCTGCCTCCCTGGCTTTCCTCACCACGCCTCCACTGCCTGTCTGCTACACCAGGCCTGCCTCTGCCTGGCAGCTGCTAGCAATGTAATTCTGCCAAAGGGAAACTAAGTCAGCACCAGCTGATGAACATCCGGGTAGAAGGAGCTAGGCAAGAGGAGGTTTGCCAGAGCAGAGGCGGACACCTGAATTTGAAGCCCTGCAAAGAGTGTCATAGGTAAAGATTCCCAAGAAAGTCTTGGGAAGTCCCTTTATTGCACCCCAAGCAGCTCACCAACATCCCTGGACACCCAGAGTAAGACCCCAAGGGGCATCCTCTCTTATTAAATGACCTCTGGGGCTAGTTCCCTGAGGGCGCCAGGGCAAGTAATAAGAGCAGGAGACTGGAAGGGACCCCAAGATGGCGCTCTGATGATGCTGACTTTGGGAGTCTTCAGGAGGAAGTTCTGCATGGGGGATCCTCCTCTAAACCACCCAGAAGACCTCCCAGCCAGGAGCCTGTGAAAGGTAAGTCTGCAAGGCCGATGCTTCCGTTCTTCCTTGGTGCAGCAAGATGGGCCCTTAGCCAACTCCCCAGGTTGCAAACTCGGAGTTGTGGCCCTCATAGTTGCTCTGGGTCACATGGGACTCAGCTTCCAATCCCCCACAGCCTGGTCATTAGTGACCTCCATAGCCAACCCCTGGTGTCTGAGGACTCAGAGCCAGCATGATGAACACGGAAATGTGTAGACACTGGATACGGGTTGTACCCACAACTGCAGTCCCTGGCAGCCCCAGAGTGGGAAAGAGCCCATGTCCTGGCCCTCTTGCTCGCCTGGGGCCAATCATGGATGCCAGGCTGCCCTGCCCTCTCCAGCCACCGTAACCACACAGCCTGGACCCTGTGGGCAAGGGAGCTGCCAGGAGCTGGGAGGCCGGGAGGGCCTGGACCTGCTTTGATCTCGGGCATCAAAGGCCAGGAAATGCAATCAGCTCTGAGGAGCACTTGCTGTCTGGATGTCCCCCCCACCCCTCAGCAGGCACAGGCCCAGACCCCTCCCCACCCTTCTCAGGCTGGGCCAGGCCCTAGCAGGCCAGCCAAGGCCCTGGGCAGGGGGCTGGAAAGTCCACCCCCATCCCCAACCAATTCAACGGAAACTATTTTAATAAGAGCTAATTCTGCTGACATGGCGTCTTCTTTCTGCACCCCCACCCCGGTTTCTGTGTTCCCCTCCAACCCCACCCCCGGCTTCCCCTGTGACTTTTATTGTCCCAGACATTTGCGTGAAAACAGGAACTTTGTACTCTGGGCTCCATCTGCTCCTGCTTATTTCTCACTTGGAGCTGCGATCCTTGGTCACACATGCCCCCTCCCCACCACACCACCCCGGCTCTTCAGGATGCCCCCAGAGTCAGGGACTTGTGAGGTCTTTGGTCTCTGGCCTCAGCTAGGGTGGCCTGAGAGAGTGGCCTCCTATTCGGAGGCTTTTCTACCAGGCTTTGGTCATGGCGCCAGGGGTAGGAAGCTGAGACTGGCCTGGCGGGATTTTGGAGCGCTGAGACTAGTGCCCCTCCTCTTGGCGCAGCATCCCCACCTCCGTCCCTGCTTCTCTCTGGCCTATAGAAGCCAAAGAATGCCACCCGCCCCCCCCAGCCCTGGGAAGAATTAGGAAGTCAGGGGAGGCTTTGCAGACACCTCCGCACCTTGGGTAAGGAGGCTCGAGAAGCAGGCCTCCCCCTCCCTGAAGGCCCTGGCCTTGGGCAGAGCATCTGGGAGTCAGGAGTTTGAAGGAATGCCATCTTGTGTTGCTCAAGGGAATTAAAACGGATAGAACGAAAAAGACCGTGTCATGAATTAAATGAACAAATGAATAACTCATCAGCAAACCTCTCAGGGGGCACACTCTGAGGTACCTGCTGTCCAGGTGAAAAATGGAGGCACTGGCTAGTTCAACTGTCAGGTCACACTGAGGGAAGGTGACCCAGTCTGGCCTCCTGCCTGTCCACCCACCCCCTGTGCATCTTAGTTCTAGAAGGCTCTCCTTCTTCCTTTCCATCCTCAAACCCATTTCCCATATTCCCGTGAAGGCTAGGTACTTTTCCATCATTTTATGGTTGAAGAAATACTGTCCCTGTATTTTTGGTCAGATCTTGCAGGGACAAGGATGCCATCTAAAATAGAACTCTTGGGCTGGGGTTGTGGCTCAGTGGTAGAGCACTTGCCTAGCACGGGTGAGGCACTGTGTTTGATTCTCAGCACTGCATATAAATAAATAAAATAAAGGTCTATTGACAACTAAAAAAAATTTAAAATAAAACAGAATTCTATGCTTATCTAAAAATCAAAAACTTATTTTTGCTGTGGCCCATGGTGTAGAGATGTTTGTTTCCAAGCTGCCCCAAATCAAGTACCCTAAGATGCTAAGCAAGCAGGCCAGGAGCCAGATCAGTCAGCCAGCATTCAAACCAGGCAGCCAGGGACCTCGGAGTGGGCGCCGCATGGAAGAGCCTCCATCCTGCCTCCAAAGGCCACACCTCCCTTGAGCCACCTCCCTAAGGTCTCTGTCCCTCCATTTCTGCCAGTTTCTGCCAACAGGCAGCACCTCAGCTGTGTGAGAGAACATGCCATGTCAGCAAACGGAACATGGTGGCCCTCTTGGGGCCTTTGCTGTCAGCCTGAGGAGACAGGCACAAACGAACAGACACAGTGACAGACTGCTGGACTGGAGAGCCAGAGTCGACACCTGGCTCTGTTTGCTTTTGAGCAAGTCGGCTTCTCTGGGCCTCCATTTCCCATCATGTGAAACAGAAAGGGGGCTCCCCAGTTCCTAAATACACTTCCAGTCCAGGCTGGATGAAAAGGGAGAACCATCGCAAGCAGACCAACTGTCCCCCGTCTGACCGTGGAACAGAATCGAGGAAGTCCACAGACAGAGTGCGCACTCCCAAAGGATGCTGCGGAAGTCCCTAAGGGCAGAGAGGTCGCTCTCCGGGCTTCCTGGGGGAGGTGATCTGTGAGCTCACACCATGGAGGAGGTGATGGGAACCAACCCTACGACATGTGACCGGCGGGGCCTGCCTGCCTGAGGCCAGGCCTGGGAGCTGGTGCAGGCCTGGTGCACACGGCATAGGCAGGGGAGGGGGCCGCCAGCCCCACAGGAAGCCCCAGCTTGTTGTTGGGTAACTTCTCCTCCTGTTTTCTGGGAACAAGCTATTTGGGGAAGAGGGGGAGGGAGACCTTAAAGGCTTCCAGATGGGGGGCCCTTCTGCCCAGGCCTGATGCTGCGCCGCCACAAAGTCTGTGCATGCTTTCTAAGAATCCCAGCAAGTGTTAGCTAGGGAGACTCTGGGGAGGTCTTCTGAGCCATTCCCCTGCCTCTGTGATCCCCAAAGTAGGCCATATCCAAACCCTTATTATAAAAATTATTACTCTCATTTCTTTAAAAGCTGTGGAGTAAGAGAATTCTCTCTCTTTGTCACCCTTCCCTTCCCCTGAGATGCTCTCCCAGTGTCTGAGCATCTCCTCTTCATCTGGGCTGCTTTGCCCTCAAGGCTGGTGGGTGGAGGGAAGGGCCTTCCTCTTCACAAACCGGGGAAACCCAATGGAAGTTTAAGAGAGGAGAGACAGAAGAGAAAGGGAAAAAACCACAGGCCCTCTGTGGAAAGAGGCAGGAGCTGGGAGAGGTGGCTGGGGAGAATCAGTGTAAAGTTTGCCAGGGGAGAGAAGAGGAGGCTCAGGCCAGCAGAGGCCAGGTCCCAGCCCCTCCTCCAGAAGTCTCTATGCACAAGGTCAGGGGTTGCTGTAGGTGGGCTGCCCCTCTTCTCCCCTCACTCCATGGTACCATACTCAGGGACATCTGCCCCATTGCCTCTTCCCCTCTGACCATCCTGGCTCCATTCTCCCCTGGCCCCATTCATCTAGCCACTCTTGGGGGCAGTGGCTTTAACTGGGTTGCTAGGACAGTCCTGCAGGGAACAGAGAAGGCCTGGGGCAGAGACAGCGCCAGGGCTCAGCCTGTCAGGGTCCCTAACATTCTCTGTCTTGTTGAGATAAGGTGGAAAAAGGGGCAGTTAAAGAGAGAAGAGGGCTCCGTACCTGGGGCCAGACAGGAGTGACAGCCAGGTACAACTGCCTCTCTGGTCCTCTACTGGCTGGAGGCTACTAGGCTACTAGGATGAGCTGTCCTGGTTCAAAGAGAAACCCACCCCTCACTCCTGGGTCTCAGTATGAACAGCAGCTTCCCCCCAAAGCCTGCCTGTTCCCAGGCTATTGCAACACAGGCCTCTGGTGAGAGGGCATTTTTCATGAGTCAATCAAAAGCACACACAGCACACACCAGAAGGCTGAGGGAGGGGAACTGCAGAGCCTGGGGCAACCTCCTTGGGCAGAGCAGTTCCTTGTCCTGGCCACTGGCTATACTTGGACCCAGATGGATTTACCCATGGGTCTTCTACTTGGAAGGCTGAGCAGGCCCAAGAGTGGAGGCAGGGAAAGCTTACCACACTCATATGGCCCCACCTGTCCCTGAGAGCACAGAAAGATCTAAGTTGAGGCTCTAGGGTCTCGCCTGGACAGACGTGGGACCCAAGGGAAAGGATCAGTGGGCACTATCCCTTGGAGAGGTACCTAAGGAGACCAGCCCTGCAGCAACAGCGGGTGTCCTCAGCCACCGCAGTAGCCAAGAGGAGAGGGGCAGAGGGCTCCTGCAGAGAACAATCTGGCTATCCTGTATGTCTGCAGCAGCTCTCATCCCTCCCAACAGACTACTCGGGTCCCAGCAGGCACTCTCTCATGACTGGCACCAGCTTGAAGCAGATGGAGCTAAAGTGGGCCCTGCCCGTGGCCTCAGCTGCCTGTGGACCTCTGTGGGTCACCATAAGCAGTGCCTTCTCTCTTACCTTCTCCCTCTCCCCACTTCCCCATGGACACTCCCACCTCCTCCATGACACCCCACCCCAACAACTGGCCCTTCCCAGGAGCACCAGACCTGGCTCTCCTCTGCTGTTGCATCTCCATGGACCCTCCTGATAGGTGTCCTCAGGGCTCCTGAAGCCCGTTCCTTCTGACCAGGTCCTCTGGTCCCCTTGCACAGGGGACCCCTCCCTGCAGCCTCCCTGGCCTACCTGCCTAGCCAATCTGCTCGTGGTACCTCATTCCATTGCTGACGACTCTACCTACTTTTATCTAAATCAACCCTATTTCTAGCTAAATCTTTCCTAGGTGACACCCGACTCTGCCCCAACTCCCCTTGTATCAGGGACAGGTCCCTGGCCCTCCAGGGCCTCTGTTTCCCTCCTCTAACGGGAGTTGAGGCAACAGAGACTTTCAGTCTCAGCCACTCTGATTCTGGATTCTGTGAGTTTGGAGACAGGCAATTTAAGGGGCAAATGTATGCAGATGGATATGCTAATGGGAATCTCCAGGATTTATGGGTGGCCTTAATTCTAAGGGGAGGAGGCGGCCTCAGCCTGGCTGGGCCCACTAAATCCTGGCCGGTGTCAGTGCCGTAAAGCACCCTGATGAAGGGCAGGCAGCGCTGGAGGAAGCTGCTGATTTACAGCTGCCGGAGCCTCCTCCCTGCAGCCCCGCAGGCAAGCACCACGGGACAGGGACAAGGAAGGATTTATATCACCCACTTCCCCACCCCAGCGGCACAGTCAGGAGAGAGGCAGAAGGTGACTTTCACCTTCAGAGCCAGCTCTACACTGGCACAGTATCGTGTGCTACCACCCTAGGAAGGGCAGAAGATGGGACGGGGTTAGGGGTCCTACCTGGACCCCTGACAAGCCCTCAGCCTCCACCGTCTCTTTCAGATGGTCATCGGCACTCATAGTGCCCCCTTCACCTGTTCAGCACTTGCACTGCCACCAACTGTCACCCTTCCTCCCTGTGGGTCCCTAGATGCACCTGGCCAAACTTCTCAGCCCTCATCTGGCCCTGGACTCGAAGAGGGGAGCCGATTCTACCATCCTTCCTTTGAAGATCAGAAAAGGAAAGGAGAGAACTGCCTGGATCATTTTTGGTGAATGGGAACAAGATGATCTGCCTCATCTTCACTGACCTTAAAGGTCTTTACCATGTCCTACCTTCCTCCCCAGCCCTGTGGCCCAGCAGGAGAATGTCCTAGAAACAGGCTGGTAAACCGCAGGCTTTCCTCACTCTATCCGACACCTCAATTCCTGAACTTTTGGGAAAATTAAATTGGGGGGAAGGTAGCACCATTCTAGTGCCTCACTGCAGCGTCTCAGGAATGTGTCATCTGCCGTCAGCCAGCACTGCCCACGCCAGGGAGCTCCGCAGGTACCCCTGATGAGGTCCCAAGCTCAGGGCAGAACTGTCCAGGCAGCCGTTACCCAGGCTTCTCAGCCCCAGCCCTGAAGGCCTCTGCCTCCCGGAGTCCATCCTGCCTCTGAACATCATCTTCCTATAAGCAAAGTTTACATGTTTTGTTCTCATAATTAAGGGAAACCAGTCAAGAGATGCTCAGGTTTAAAAATAAAGGAAGGGGTCTTTTTAGAGGATGTAAACACATAAATTCGAAGGCCAGCTTTGGTTGAGTTGTTCATCTCCTGTGGTGTGTTTGGAGCTGAGGTTGCCTTGAGTTTGCTTTAGGCAGAAGTGTCCAAGCCATCTGTATGTTCATGCCACAGAAAGCACAAAAAGCCACCGCTAAAAGTAACCCTGACCTTCACCTTAGGGTCCTAAGGATTGGTCTCCAGCTCTGTAACATCTCCCTGCTATAAACCATGAACTCCAGACATTTATCTTGGGGCTTCAGAAATGCTGAGCTTCTCTCTGACCCCCTTGAAGATCAAAACCAGTTGCCAGAAATGCTGTTGTCTCAAGTGCATCTCTGTGGTATGAAATAATTTCCTAGAACCTGACTATTAATTTAAGTGGGGTTTTCTACGATTCAGTATAGATACCAAACACCAGTCTCTGCTTACAGATTTGACCTAGACATCGGAGACATTGGTACTGAGATCTTGTGAACCCCAGGAGGCAGATGGTAGAGGAAAGGGGAAATCTCCAGAGTGAGTGAGAGGGCTAGGGAGAGGTGAGCCTGTGTGCTGACAAATTCATTTGCCTTTTTTCTCTCTCTTTTTTTTTTTTTTCATTTCTTACTTTTTTTTTTTTTTTTCCGGACTGGGAATTAGACCTAGAAGAGCTTAACCATTGAGCTACATTCCCAGCCCCTTTTTTTCCTTCGAGACAGGGTCTTGCTAAATAGCTTAGGACCTTGCTAACTTGCTGAGGCTGGCCTTGAACTTGTGATCCTCCTGTCTTAGCCTCCTAAGTTGCTGAGATTACAGGTATGCATCACCATGCCTGGCTTGCCTCTTATTTTCAACTGGGTTTGTTTGAAGTGTTTTTGCTAAGAATTTGTGGTAACCCAACCAGAATCACTGCAAATAATTGTGTGCTTTGTGTGCAGCTCAAATCTCCTTCCTAGAAGGCAACAGCATTGAAATGCAATTGCTAGCACTCTGACCCAAATGCGACAACCCAGAAAAGGGGACACTTTTACCTGGTTCCCATATAGGCACTGCATAGACTAACAGGAGTGTTGAGGCCAGGCACTGTAAAGACTATTTTTCTCTACACCCATCACCTCATTTAATCTCAAAAATTGTAGATGTCATATCCCCGCCTTACAGATGAGAAAATGGAGCCATGGCAAAGTTCAATTGCTTGTCCAAGGTCACAGGGCTGATAATGAAGAGTCAAACACCACTGTCCACTCCCAGTCCAATCTCCTTCTTCTTGCACTCTCATTTGCAACTGCGTCCCTTGAATTTTGCTGTTTTAACCCACATGACCTCACCTTTAATGCAAGATTAACAATACCAAGTGTTGGCCAATAGGTGGAACAACTGGTACTCTCATACACTGCCAGAGGGAATGTAAAATGGACAACTGCTCCGAAAAGCCAATTTTGAGTTTGTTCAAAAGTTAAACATACCCCTGCTATATGACTCAACCATTCCACTTCTAGAACCAGACCCAAGAGAAATGGATTACTATGTCTTAATAAAGATTTGTACCTGAATGTGAGTGGGCAGAAAGGAAGAGGGGAAAGTTGGGACCACCCCTGAGTTGTTTCATTTCTCTCTGTTTCTCCTCTGTTCAAATCCAAAGCTCTCGGATGCCAACATCACAGGGGCCACCCCAGGGAAGGGAAGAGACAGAGGGAGGTCTGGGTCATGCTCAGAGGGCCCACAGGTCACTGTGTACCAGCTCAGGACTTTCCATTGGGTATGAAGTGGGCCTCTGCGGGTGAAAGGGACTGAGGAGGGAGGTGGGGACAAGGCAGAGGTAGGTGTGGCCCCTGCCCAAGCAAAGAGCAGCACATTCCAAAGCGGGGAGGTGGTGGATTGAGTCGAGCCAAGAAGAGAGAGAGGATAGGAGTCCATGCTGTGGGGATTAGGCAGAGGGCCGTGGCATAGTGACCCTATAGCCACCAAAGCTGCCCAGAGGTTCAGCCTCACACTTGAGCTACCCATTAAGAGCTCCTTTGTCACTTGAAGTATAAAAACATGTCTCCAGAATCAGTAGAAGTGCAGGCTTTCTACCATCCATCATTTTGAATGACCCACATCAGCACAGGGTGTGGGTGCGGTTAGGGGAGCACTCGCTGGTCTCCTGCTCTGTCCCAGCTCTTCCCTACCCCAACCTCACCCCAACTTGCAATTATTCCGTTTTTCTGCCCAACAATTTCCATATCACCCACACCTCAAGATGGACCATTTTTGGCTCTGAGAGGGTTTTTCCCCTTCATCTTTAAACGCAATTTTCCTACTTGTCTAAAATCTTCTCTCCTCCACTGCCCACTTCAGGCCTTCTGGTTTCTTACCTGACTCGGAGTCCTCCCTGTCATAGTGTCTGCATTTCCTCTCACCTCCCCACAGTCCCACTGCTCAGGAGACTAAGTATTTATTAAACATGTGCTGGGAGGCACAAGAACTTGAGGTAACACAGGTCTGTTTCTGGGTAGAGTATGCAACCTAGAAAATGCCCACAGACCCCGATCCTGGGACCCTTCTAAGCAGGGAGTTGATACACTAATGGAGTCTTAAAGGAAGAGCAGAGCTCCATGAGGCACAGTGGTGTTCTCTAGAGTAGGGTGGCCTCAGCAATTGAGCTGGATTCCAAGGTCTTCTGAACTCTGATCACACTTACTTATTGTACTGGTCCAGGCTTTGTGACCATATGTGACACAAAGTCCACTCCAGACTGACTTCAACAAAAAAGGAGACATGTTGGCTCTCAAACCAACTCAACAGGTTGATCCAGAGAAGCTTGACCCAGCTACATAAAGGATGTCACCGGTGATTTGGTTTCTCTCCCTGTCTTTGCTTTATCCTCAGCTCCACAAGGTGGCCCTCCAGTCCCTCCGGCTCTCCCCTCCACACAGCATACCAGACCAACCTCCTGACACCACATTGCCCAAGAGGAGAGAAATCCTATGCCAATGTCACATTCACCTTCACCTCCTCTCTCTTGCTGGAACTCCACTTTTTCAGAAATTCAACAAATGTTTCCTGAAAACTCATTGGCTCTGGTTGGGTTAGATGTTTGGCTCTGAGCCATTCATTGAGGCTGGGAGAAGATGATGCTTGTGTTGGTTCAGACCAAGTTCTGTGCTCCACTCTGAGCAAACAGGCTGAACCATGACCAAGGATGCTGAGAATGAAAACAGGGCTGAAGAGCAGGTGGCCACAGCATCTGTCTTCCGTGTGAATGTGTGCCAGAAGGTTCCCTGATGTCTTAGTCTGCTTTCTGTTGTTACAACTGAATACTACAGACAGGGTAATTTATAAAGAAGAGAGAAGAGAGATTTATTTAGCTCATGGTTTTGGAGGCTGGAAAGACCAAAAGCATGATGCTGGCGTTTCGTTGGCTGCTGGTGACGGTCTTCTTGCTGCATCATCATGGTGAGGTGCATCCCAGAAAAAAACAGAGCAAACGTGCTGAAGAGAGCAGCTAAAAGCACAAAGGCACTCATGTTAATTCACTAATCTGTGACTAGATTAACCCGTTCACAGGGCAGCCCTCATCACCCAGTCATCTGTCCAAGGTTCTGCCTTCAAAAACCATTAACATATAACTTTGGGGATTAAGTTTCCAACATATGAATTCTACGGACCACACCCAAGCCACAGCCCCTGAGGCTCAGTTTCAAGCCAAAGACAAGTCACCTGAAGAAGGCTGACTCTGTTACCATCTAAAGCTAGAAAAAGAACATTAGCCCCCAAAGTTGCAAATTTCATCCCTGTATGAGATAATCTTGTAAGAGAAAGGGGTTGGGGGAAAAAAAAAAATATATATATATATATATATATAGTGTTCATTGTTTTTGTCATCTGTCTTTGGAATCTGGGAAAATTGGGGGATTGAGAGTCCTTCCTTCCACAAACTAAACAGACATAGCCAAGAAAAAAAAAAAAGACCACACAAAATGTGATGTGAACACCAAACCTAGTCTTGCCTAGGAGCTGGCCACCAGTGGGCATGGCCCTGGGATGCTGAGGCCCCTCCGACGTCCCATGGCCAATGTATACCTGGAAGGAAATGGGTCTGGGACTTTGGGCACCTGTTATACCCAGGGCAAGGTTAGTCACTTTATTCCAATGAAAAACCCACAGCCCCAGTCTCTGGCACTTGCAGGGGCAGACAGAGGTGGGTGGGGAAATCTGGAAGGGTCCTGGGCCTCCAACTCCACAAATCATCCTGTTTTAATGTAAATGATGATTGCCAAGAGTACAGCATGTTTTCCTGCGTCAGCAGCTCAATGACTAATGCCCCAAGATAAATGGCTTTGTTTTGCCTGTTTAGAGGGATTCCGTAACCCTTCCCTCCTTTTCACAGAGTGGACTCCTCAGAACCCTCCCGGCTGCAGCCTGGAGCTCAGGATGCTGCCGGGGGTAGAGGGCCACCCACATGGGCTATGATCACTTTCTGTGCAGCGAGAGGATATAGCTGTCAGACTCTGGTAGCTGAAAGAGTCCAAGCCTCCAAGGCTGGAGCTGGTGAGGACCCGGGCTGGATGCATCTGAAATGAATCTGCCATCAGTTCTTAGCAAATGACTACAGACAGGCTTAAAGCTAACTCTGTGCCCTCCAGTCAGCAAGAGCTGGGAGGCCTCAGAGAGCCCAGAACTATCAGGGAGGAATTGGATGCATCCATCCTGGGATGGAAAGGGAGAAAAATAGGGAAGTGAGATCGGGGAGAGATTACATTGCCATCTTGTGCCTATGGGTGTTACTAAGTCAGCTTTTTTTGCCAGTGAAGACATGGGATTTGGACGGAATCGTGGGCTATGTTCACACCCAGGTGGCTGAGAATCATGGCACTAGCACATTATCAGCGGTGGCAGCTTGGAGGGTATTACCCCCATTTTATAGATGAGAACACTGAGGCTTAGAGCAACCAAGCAATTTGCCCAAAGTCATACACCTAGATCGTGGTAGAATTCAAATGAAAACAGGGGCAGGCCAGCTCTGAAGATAATAGGCGTTGAATGAAAAGGAATAAGTCTCCCCTCTGACCAGCCACCTGAAACTCCAGCTCCTCACCCTCTCAGAGATTTGTCCTTGCTTAGCCGCACAGTGAATCTTGGGATTTTTGTTTCCAGCCTTCTACTTTCTGAGCACACTTCCTGGTCTGTGTGATGTGTGTCACCTCCAGATTGGAGCCCCCGGTATGAAACCCTCCATAGCTCCTTCCCTCCACCGTAGCATCCAGCAAATGACAATGATGGGGATCAGGCCTCCAGTCAACAAAGGAGGGACATGGAACATGCAGGAGAAACAAATCTCTGTTTTAAACCACTGAGATTTGAGGTTTGTTACTCCAGGCTGACTGATTCTTTCCTTTCTGGAAAGAGGAAGCAGGTGAGTTCTTGCCCATTCACAAGAACATTCAACAAAGGGAAAGGACAGGGAACCCATTTTTATCAATCATGCCATTGTATTTCAGAGAAGCCCAACTGAGTAGGGAGAAACGGGCCTAAGAGAAACAAGGATTTCCAGGTCCCGGGCCAGAGAGAGCTCTCACTCTACGGGTGGCCGAGGAAAGCAAAGACAGGGAGTGCTCCCTCACGCAGTCCACACCCACTGTCCAGGCTTCATGTAGGAGTATCAGAGCTTGACCTGGGGAAGGGCTGAACAGCCCCCAGGCTGAGCATCAGCAGGGTCTCTTCAAGAAGCTGCAGATGGGCATCTTGGCAGACAGGCCCAGGGCACTGGTCCCCGGTCATCCACGTGCAGACTCCCTTCCCCAGGTAGACTCTGTACAGGGCACATGAAACCCAGTGAGCAGGATCCCTGGGAACACAGATCACCGCATCAGGCACTGAAAGGCAGCAGAGCAGAAGGAGTCTCAGTAAGTGGTGCTGAGCCCTGTGGGAAAGTGGTTAGACTATAAAACAGCCTCTTCTGCATAAGGTGGTTCCAAGGCTGCGTAGAGCTGGGAAAGATCCTAGAACCTGGTTCTCACAGGGGACACCGATAAGAAGGAAGTGAAGAACAGAGACTTTACCCTTAAACGGTGTTAGCAGAGGATGCCTTAAGGTCCAAGAGCGACACCTACACCTGCTCCCACCGCTTCCCCCCATCTGTCCAGGCATGGCCCACCTTGACTCATCCTGCACCTGACCTTCCCCCTTTCCCAGTTCACAGAACCCTCCTCCTCTTGAAAATCTATATGAGAGAGCTGATCATCCTTCCAGTGCATTGCACTGAGCTTCTTCCAGAAGTACTTGAAAGTGCTGGGCCATTTCCAGAATTAGCAAATCATGAAGTCCCCTCTTGTCTCTCCCCTTCCCATCTCTGGGCAAGATTAGTAATTTGGAAGTTAACTTGAAAGTTAGTTTGGAAGCAAATGTTGGCCTCACCTTCCACTTCTGTTGTATCAGTCAGCCACAGAATATGGAGGGACGAGCCGACCTTCAAGATCAGAGGAAAATGGATCTGATTTCGAACTTTGCTGTGCGTGAACTTGGGCAAGTTGCTTAAATTCTGTAGGCCTCAGTTTCCTTATCTGTAAGATGATGATGTGTTTGGTTTCCACATCATGATAGCATTTATGTAAAGGCACAAGAAGGGTGAAAGAGGACACAGCCCTTAGCACAGGGTCTGTCTGAGTACTTAATAAATGGACTTAGTATTAGCTAGCTGTACTGAGTGGGCAAGAGACGAAAAGGTTCCTGTGAGCCTCAACAAGAAATCAGCAACTTGTGTGACTCAAAAATTCAGGAAAAGAATTGAAGAACCAGACAGGAAGGAGGCTGCAGGGCCTGGGAGTCCTCCAGTCAGGAGCTGAGCCCATCCCGTGCTACCTAAGTGGGACATACTTGTCCAGTGTCCAGAACGGCTCAGGAACTGGCCCTGGGAAAAGCTCTTTCTTAGTTCTTCCCCATCCATCTCTGTCATCACCCTTTTGTTCCTGCTATTGCATTGTTATGTCGCCTTTTTTGACCTTCCAGCTGCTTGTGAGTGATTCAGGAGAAGTTGTCAGGCTTCAACATCCAGGCTAGTGTGCCTGGCAGCAGGGTGGAGGAGATGGCCAGGTCCAGGTCAGAGCCCCGAGGGACACAGAAAGGCCCAGGATGAACCTGGTAGAAGACGTGATCTTTAATGCTGCTTGAAGGGGAGAGGACCCTCCTTTTTCCCAGAAGATAGCTGCCCAGAGGGAGAACCACACCCACACATGTCCTAATATATGTTAGTCATTTAGTTCTAGTCAGTTTATATGTGAAGAATAGATAAGGGACTTTGGTGTTAAGGTGGCAGAAAGAACATGTGCTGGAGTCTTCCCTTCCCTCCCGACATGTAGGAATGACAGGTATATTAATTATATATATAAATAATTATATATATATATAATATCTCCAGGTTAAAGAGAATAAAGAAATGAAGGTCTTTTTTTTTTTTTTTTTTTTTTTGTTGTTGTTGTTGTAGCTGGACAGAATGCCTTTATTTTGTTTATTTTTATGCAGTGCTAAAGATTGAACCCAGTGCCACACACATGCTAGGCAAGCACTCGGCCACTGAGCTACAGCCCCAGCCCCTTGACTGTGTAGGTTTTTTGGCAGGGAGGGGGAGATGGAAAGACTCCCATGCTCTTGGATAGGCAGAATTCGTATTGTCAAAATGGTCATGCTACCAAAAATGTTATATAGATTTAATGCAATTCCTATGAAAATCCCAATGACATTCTTCATAGAACTAGAAAAAGCAACCATGAAATTCATTTGGAAAAATAAGAGACCCAGAATAGCCAAAGCAATCCTTAGCAAGAAGAGTGAAGCAGGAGGCATCACAATACCAGACCTTAAACTACCCTACAGAGTCATAGTAACAAAAAAGGCATAGTATTGGCACCAAAATAGACATGTAGATCAGTGGTACAAAATAGAAGACACAGAGAAAAAACCCACATAAACACAGTTATCTCATACTAGAAAAAGGCACCAAAAACATTCACTGGAGAGAAGATAGCCTGTTCAACAAATGGTGCTGGGAAAAATGGAAAGCCACATTTAACAAAATGAAATTAAACCTCTGTCTCTCACCCTGCACAAAACTCAACTCAAAGTGGATCAAGGACTTAGGCACTAGAACAGAGACCCTGCACCTAATAGAAGAAAAAGTAGGCCCAAATCTTCATCATGTTGGCTTAGTTCCTGACTTCCCTGACAAGGCTCCTAAGGAGCAAGAAGTAAAATCAAGAATCAATAAATGGGATGGATTCAAACTAAAAAGCTTCTTCTCAACAAAGGAAATAATCAAGAACATGACGAGAGAGCCTACAGAATGGGAGAAAATCTTTGCCACCTTCACCTCAGATAGAGCACTAATCTCCAAGATATATAAAGAACTCAAAAAACTTAGCACCAGAAAAAACAAATAATCCAATCAACAAATGGGCTAAGCAACTGAACAGAAATGAAGGTCTTTACAGGTGAATAAATGGGTGAGGAAAAGCTGCAGGAGACGGAGGACAGGTAAGAGTTGGGAACAGAGGTCCGTTGAAGGCAGGGCTACAGCACCAAGACTGGGCTCCTGTGTGAAGCCAGGGAGCCACGAACACACAGCCTACCCTGCAGAGAGGGCCAGATTGGCTCTGCTTGCCCATCTGGACAATGTCTAGAGATATGCTGCCTGTCCTTATCCAGAGACAGAGATATAGCCCAAGAAAGAAAGTGCTCCCTATGTAGATAGGAAGTTCAAAACTACTTCATCCATATGAAGAGGATCAAGAAGAAGGTGTTCACGTGATACCTGGTTCTCAACTTTGAAGCCCATGGAGTTGGGGCTAAGGTAAACCACACCACACCCCATAGAGAAGGGCATTCGGGAAGGATCAGTTCTCAGGCAAGACTGTCCACTAAAAGACAGAAGCGGAATGTGTGAATTCCAAATAAGGAGAGGAAAATAATGCATCAGAAAACAAGAAGGGAGGAAAAATAAAGAAGCAAAGAAAAACCATGGTAAGGACAAACAAGCATGATATTGGAGAAACACACTAAAATATATTAATATTCATAAGAAGTGGATATGAATGGGTCGAACCTTTATTCAAAGACAGAATATCATAATGGCTTTTCCCCTTTAATTCCATTCATGTGCTATTTAAGAAAGAAACACCTAAAATGGAGACAAAAAATTGGAATTAAAGTTGTGGAAAACACACCCTCAAAAAGTTATCCAAAAAGAGGCTGGTAAAATATTAATAGAAGAAAACATTATTTTTGTAGAAATGCAGAAGAATATTTCCTACTCTTAAAAAGAATTAGCCACTAAAATGATATAACAATACTCTGTATACAACTAACAATTCAGACTCAAATATTTGTAATTGACACTATTGAAGGAGAAATTGACCAATCCATCACCAGAATAGGCCACTCTCAGAAATGAATGGATCTTGCATTCATGAGTAATAAAATTATAGAAGCTTTGATACAACAGAACCATATAGTACTTTGTGCAGAAAAAAGGAAACACTCCTTTCAAGTACACACAATCATTTATAATATTTGACTTAAACTTCATGTCAAAAGAAGTCTTTATCAATATGATACGAACCACATGTTCTGAACACCACCAAACACAACTCAAAGCATTCAAGTCCCCATATATTTGAAAAGAAACAAACATCCCACTGTCAAATATCGTATGGGTTAAAGAGGAAATTATAATAAGAATTATGAACATTTTAGAACTGAATGATGGTAAGTATGAGAATAGAAGAGAAAGGCACATCATGTGACACATCTACAGTGACATGTCTAGATCAAAATTCATTTGTTAGAAATCAAGACATAAAACAAATGCATGGGGGATTCAAATTGAAGTTGAAAATAAAACAACAGAATAAACCAAAAGGACATGAAAAAAAAAGAGAAAATAACAAAGATAAAAGCCAAAATTAATAAATAAAAGGAAACAAAAATAGAAAGGAACAACGAAATAAAAAACTGTTGTTGGAAAACAAATAAAAATTAATGAACTACGCAAACCTCTGGTAAGACTAAGAAGAAAAAGAAAAGTCAATATGTTTCATAACAATGATGTCTGTAATCCTGTGGCTCAGGAGGCTGAGGCAGGAGGATTGCCAAGTTCAAAGCCAGCTTCAGAAACTTAGAGAGGCCCCAAGCAATTTAACGAGATCTTTCTTAAAATAAAAAAATTTAAAAAGGATTGGGGATATGGTTCAGTAGTTAAGTGCCCCTGGGTTTAATGCTTGATACCAAAATTGATAGATAGATAGATAATCTGTAAATGTATTCTTATCAGAAATAATGTAGCCGACATAACTTCTGGTAGCTGCTTTTGTATTCATGGTGCCATTTTATTTCTTTTCATTTTGCAGTACTGGGGATCAGATGCAGGGCCTTGTGCAAGCTAGGCAAGCACTGTACCACTGAGCTGTATTCCCAGCCCTTATTATGTCTATTTCTTGGACATCTGGGGCCTGGCAGACACTGTCCCCCACTCCAGGACAACCAATTCCTTGAGATAGTAGAGATCACCCTTGCAAGCATGACTTTTACATGCAAACCAGCCAATCTGGACCCCATACCCAAGATGTTTCCTTTATAGGGCTCTCATACTGTGGGCCACTACCTATCTGACTTAGTGACCCCAGAGCCAGGGGGAGAGGCAGCTAGGATCAGCCCCTGTGTTCCAGAGCTACTGAACTTATTTAAACTACCCCATCTTAAGTCTGCTTAACCTGCCTCACCCTGTTTCTTTCCATGAAAACCACAATAAAGGATCCAGTCCGTGTTTTTCCCTGCTCCATCTGCCTCCTGACTGGCCCTGGTGCTTCCCCATAAGTACCCGCCTGCCACACAGCAGCCACCACACAGCAGCTGCCACACCGCACAATGTGCATACCTTGTCCTCTTGGGAACTGTGAGTAGCGATCTTTCCAACGGCAGTCATCTTCAGGATCTATTGGCCTCACCATACCTGATAATACTAAATTTTAAAGCAAATATCTTCCTCATTACCATTCCAGAAGGAGAAAAACAAGCACAGAGATAAGGGGAGAGCATGAGAGATGGCCAGTTTTCTTTAATGCTTAGAGCAGGAGGTTCTGTGGAAGACCCCGCATCATGAATAAAAGAGGAGCGGTACTAAAACATATTTGGTGACATTTTAGATGTTAGAGGTAAGCTCTTAAATCCCTTAAGTATTTGGAGAACAGGAGTTTCTATATCAAGGTGGGGAGGATTGAACTAGAATCAGCCTTCTCCTCTGCAACCCTTAATATGAAAAAAAAAATATGATAAATGTAATAATAGGTATGAAGTTCCAAGAGAAGAAAAGGCTGCCGAAACAGTAAAGCTGTGATTCATTTGTGATGGTATCAAAAGACATTTCTCAAACATTTAAGCATTCGAATGATACTCTTCCTTCAACCATCCAGAAAAACTGATTCAGGATAACGCACCAGCTGAACAAGAAGAAAATAGGAAATTGGGTAGAGATTAGATGACAAATTGGGAGTTAATATTAATGTGATTTTTTAAAAAAGAAATAGAAATGTCCAGGTCTATCATTATAAGAAGCAAACTCCTAATAATAATATTAATCTCAAATGTCATTATATCAAGAAAAATGGGAGAGAAATGTGGGGAAGAAATTTAAAAACATGAAATCATCTCACACAGGAGAAATAAATAGCTACTATGTTCTTTATGAGATTGTTGAAGAATGTGTATGTATGTCCAGTGTGTGTGTGTGTGTGTGTGTGAGTATTTACAGGAGTCAGTAGTAGAATAAGAATAGAAAGTATGACTTCCTAATTTCTGAATATAAAGAACTTGCAAAACAAATGAGCAAATGGAAAAATGAAAGTGTAAGGAAGCATGAAGAGCAGGAAGCCTCATTATTGTATGAGATGAATGATTCAATTCCTCAACTCTGGACTGAAAGACCCTGGGAAACACACTCTGCTAGGACTCTTCCAGGTCTCTCATCCTTGGGCCTCTTCTGCATCTCCTTGATTTTCCACATTGCCGCAATCCATGTCCTCTTCCCCAACCTGCAGGATGAGGGCTGCGGCACAGGCCGCACCAAGTCCATCTTTAAACCTAGAGTAGCAGAACAGTGAAACCCACAAGTCTCCATTCCTAATACTCAAGCAGGATTCTGACTGATCCAGTGTGGGTCACATGCTCATCTCTGGAGCAAAGAAGGGTCTGGGTCTTCCATGATGACTCCCTCTAAAGTAGACCACCTTCTGGAAAAGGGGTGAATAATCTGATAGGTATCCACTTACTCAAGGACCGACAAAAAAGAAAGCCAGATTTATATCTGACAAAGTAGAATTCACAGCAAAAAAAAAAGGCATTAAAATGGGAAGAAAGCATTAACCTATTTTGGTGAATGATACAAACTAAATGAAGGTCTGTGTGCACCAAAGACAGCATCATATGCACAAAGCCAAAAAAAAAAAAAAAAAAAGGTTCAAAATTGAAGAAAAATTCACAGTCATAAGAGACCACGTAAGGGTTGACTGTGTCTCACCATTTCTTGAAATATCAAGCAGACACGCATCCCATAAGAATGCAGAAGGGTTAAAATTGTTATTAACATTTGACTTAACAGAGTTATATCAAAATCTGTTCTCTAGAAACAGACAATATTCACTTCAAATGGCCAAGGAGCAGTTACAATATTTGATCATATCTTAGGCCACAAAGAAAATCTTGTTAAAATCTACAAAGGAAAAACAGCACAATGCATAAACTCAAACCATAATGCAACACAAGGAAATAACAAAAGGAAAAACAAAGAAACAAATAAAACGAAGTCACCCCAGAAGAGGTGGGGGATAATTTTCATAGCCCCAGAGTCAAAGAGGAAATCAAAACTATAATTAATTATTGTTGAAGAAACAGTGGGGAGCGGTAGAGAAGAGAAAATACAAAGCTCTAAGAAGCAGAATGCATATTCCCTGTTTTCTTCAGGAAGCAGAAGAAAGAAATAAAATTAAGTGCTCAATTTAAAAAGTAAAAAAAGGCAAAGTAAACCTATGAAAAGCTAAAGGATTTGAAGATAATGAATTTGATGATGATAAATTAAAAATAAAAAAGTATGTAATTTATATGTGGGGAACACAAGAGCTGGATCTTTGAAAACTATAATTAAGATAATAATAGCCACCATTTATTGGGCAGTCAGCTATTGGCCAGGTACCATGATGTATCAGAGTGGATGCTCTGCAGAAGCTGAACCAATGGGAGAGAGAGGACTTAACTCACAAGATCTGCTCTCTGCACACTGATCACCAGCTCTTTCCTCCCTGATTTGCTGTGAGAGGCAGTTGTATAATGCGGTCTGGGGGGACAGACCTGGGACAAAACACTTCACTCTCAATGCCCGTTTCCCCTTTTCACCGATTACCTTAAGGGACAATTTTGAGAAATGAGTGTTCTTAGTCATTATATGAATGACTCTAACAGGGCAAATCAAGGAGGAAAGAAAGGTGGCCACAGTCACATGGCACAGAGGAGGGAGGCAGGTACCATGAGAGGAGAATTAAAAATTGGTAGAAGCCAGGTGTGGTGGCAGCACATGCCTGTAATCCTAGCAGCTTGGAAGGCTGAGGCAGGAGGATGCCAAGTTCAGTCAGCCTCAGCAACTTAGCGAGGCCCTAAGCAACTCAGCAAGACTCTGTCTCTAAATAAAATATATAAAAGAGCTGGGGATGAGGCTCCAAGGTTAAGTACCCCTGGATTCAATCACCAGTACCAAAAAAAAAAAAAAAAAAAAAAAAAAAAAAAAAAAAAAATTGGAAGAAACTGTAATATACAACTTGATGAATAGAAGCACTCTACTTTTTGCTCTTTTTTGACAAATCTGATATAGTCAGAATCTTTCACTTCATCCAGTTTTCTATCCTTTCGTTATCTCCTTTAAATATAACTTTGAATTCATAAAGAGTTTGCAGGAACAGTACAAAGAACCTTTTCCCCTAAATCACTTGAGGGCGATTTATCAATAGGATGGCCCCTTGTCCCCCAGTAATTGTATAATACAAGAATATCCTTCCTCTCAATCATAATATAACCATGGGGTTAGGAAAATAATATGGATACATTAATACCATTCAATCCACAGAGCCCATTCAAGTTTTTCTCACTAAAAAAAGTTTGTCTCAATAAAATTCATGAGCAAACAGATCTTATCCAGCACCGTACACTTTGCATGTAATCGTCACTTCTTTTTGGTCTCCTTCAGTCTGGGACAATTCCTGGCTCTTTTCTTGACTCTCTTGACCTTGATACTCTTACCAATACAGGCCAGCTACTTTGTTGACATTTCCTCAGTTTGGATTTGTCTGCTGTTTCCTCAGGTTGGGGTATGTCATGTATTCCAGGCTGTGTCGTCCATGGAATCCTATCAGGAGTCACGTGATTTCAATTAGCCCTGGATCACTTAATTAAGGGAGCGTCTGCCACTGTCAAGCCACTCTTCTCTTTGTAATCACTGAGTGCTTTGTAGCAGGGGGACTTGAGCCTCATGGAACCGTCCAGTTCTTCACCCTCACTTGGCTGAATCACTTGTTGCTCTGGTAGTTGCCAAATGATGATTTTCGAATTCCATTGACCCTTCTTCATAGTTGGTATTCTACTCTTAAAGACAGGGTTTTTTTTCTTTTCCCTTTGATATATTTGCTTATTTGCTTTTATCATCATGAACCCATGGATTCCTATTTTATTCAATGATAAAAAATAATCTAGCACATTCTCATGTATTTTGTCAAGTTATCCTGGATTTGTCTACTGGGAGTCCCTTTTGTTTCCTATGTCCATTTGGCCCAGACCCATCCATTTCTGAACACTTCTTTACTTTTCTGGCACAACAGAATGTTCCAGGCTCATCGTGTGCTTCGCCTGCTCCAGTCACGGAATTTTTCCATTTCCTCAAAAGTGGTGATTCTTTTAATGGTAAAGACAGGAAAAAACAAAGATGTGTGTGCTAGGGGTGCTGAATGATATTAGGGTGTCTCGGCACGTGGGGTTGAGGAATCTATCTACTTGCGGGTGGTAAATGGCCCCGCCTACTGCAATTCAAGTTCTCGTATAATCCCTTTTTCTCGAATGTGGGCTGAACCTAGTACCTCTTCCAACACACGAACGTGGTAAAAGTGATGGGATGTTATTTTCAAGTTTCAATTTTAAAAGCTGTGACTCCCAACTTGAATTTTCTCTCTTGCCCCAGGGAAGCCAGTTGCCATAGTGTGAGTCTCTTGGAGAGGCCACACTACATGGAACTGAAGGTCCCCTAGCCAACAATGAGTAAGGTAGTGAATGCTGCCAACAAGAACATGAATGAGGGTGGAAGCAGATCCTCTCCTAATAGAGCCTTCACATGAGACCACACCCTGGCTGACAGTTTGATGGCAGCCTTGTGAGCGACCCGGAGGCACTTAGCTAAGCCATTCCTGAATTCCTGATGCACAGAAATTATGAGGTAATGAATATGTTCTGTTGTTTAAGGTCACTAAGGTCTGGGGCACTTTATTACTTAGCAAGAGAAAACTACATACACAAAATATATACATTTAATTCTGTATCTGTTCTATTCTATGTTTTGGAAACCATAAGTGCATACCCAGGCCTCCAATTCAACACTATATGATTAATTCTAGATTTTTTTTCTTTTTATAGTTGTGACTCCTCTCTTTGACAGTGTAAGACCTGGCTCTCATAATTCTTAATATAATTATTTTGGGGTCCAGTCTCACCCCACCCAATTTCTTCTCAGTGCCATCCCCAACAGAATGCAGCCTTCACCTCACCCACCTCAGACTGACACCCCAAGGTAGAGTACAGTCACTACCTACCCTGTATGAACCTCTGCCCTTTCCAGGATCACCCAATGGTTTCTAGAAGAATCATTCAAGAAGAAAGAGAGGAAAGGAGCAAAGGAGGCAGGGGAGCAGGTGATACAGAATACCAAGATTGGTTCCAAAGTGGATAGAAAAATAATAGAGAAATAAACCAGAAAGAAATTGAGAAACCATCAGAGAGCTATCCACCAAAAGTATTTTAGATTCTCAAGATAGAGCAGATCTTTCCTGTACTATTAAAAACCCAGAAAAATAATTAGGTAGTATGTCAAATAATTTTACAAGTCCAGCAAAACTGATACAAAAACCCAATTAAGAAGCAAAGCAAGCACATAAATAACACTAAACTGAAGTCAGTGATATATTTCAAAATCAGTGCTTGAGCAAATAATCTTAACTCCAGCAATGTAGGAATCCATGTTAGGTCAATGTTAGGAAATCCCTTCGTTTTAAATCTAGGTAAAAATGAGATATATAGATGTAACATTTGATAACGAATGGATTTTTAAATTCGGACTTTTTCCAAATGCTAAGTCAGAGGATTTTTGGGTGGCAGAATCCAGGTCAAAGTTCAGTAGCTAGGGATATCTCATGGAGGTCAATACATCAAAGACAAAAGGGGAAAAGGGTTGGAAAGAAAAAAAGTGAAACTGTTTTTCCCATTTATGCCTAACTGAGTAGATATTCTAATCAATAACTTTCCCATAAATCAACAATAACAAGCTTGAAAAACCAATGGGAAAGATCCGATTTACAATTTCCATAAAACACAATCAAGTTCCAAAAGGATTGAACCTAATGAGGTGCATCAACTGAGGAAAAGTAAAACCCTCTGCTTGCAGACATGAAAAGAAACTTAACCACAGGAGAGTGATGCATTGTGTCCGAGAAAGAAGACATTTCTATCAAAATGTCCAAAATATAAAATATCCTTATAAAAGTGCTCCCCTTCCTTAAATATATCTATAAATTTAATGCAATCCCAATATGACTATCCTAAAATGTTAATGATGCAATTCTAAAATTGAGGAGGAAGAATGAACAGAAGCTAAGAATTTTTTGAAAAGGAAAAACTTCAGAGGTTGCCTACAATATATGAAGAACTTAATATCTACTGAGTGCCTAAGTGAACTGGGTGTTCCCCCACTTTATAGATTCTATTTAATTCCCCCCAAAATTCAATGAAGTGTGGTACCTGCAGTCTAGAGATATTTAAAAAAAGTGTACCAATATCACAAAAGCATTAAGTGTTGGGGGCCTGTATTTGAACCCAGGACTCGTTACTTCAGAGGTTAAAGTTTATAACCACTCTGCTTATTAAACATATTACAAAGCTAGAGAAATTTAAACAACATGGTATTAAAAGAAAATTTAATTCAAGAAGTTAGTAGGAAAATATATATGTACATATCTCATGCTTAACGTAAGATTAACATCAGATTTATTTTTTCTTATACTTTATTTCTTCCATGATTTATTATGGCAAAGAGTGTAAGGGAGAACTTATTTTATTACTTTTTCAAAGAAAGAATTATTGAATGTATTTATCAATTCTATTGTTTTTCTTCTTGTAAGTCATTGTTTTCTTCATTGTTTTTTCCCTCCTTATTTCTTTTGGTGCATTTTGTTCTTATTTAAGTTTCCTTAGTTGAATGCTTAATTTTTTTATTAAATAATAAAGCACATCTTGCTCATTTATTTTTCCTAGAGAACTCTGTATTCTCTTTATACTCAGAAAAAATTCTATGGGGACATTTATCAAAATCTTATTAAAGGTATAAATTAATTGTACCAAATGACATTTTTACATATTGAATCTTCCCAACATCATGTTTCTCCATTTATTCAAGGCCTCTTTTATGTCTTTCAGTAAAACTATAAAAGTTTTATTCCTGTGGGTCCTGCACAGTTTTCAATAGTTCACGCCAAGGAAATTTTTTCCCCTTAACTAGCTATTACTTTTTTATAAAAAAGCTCTTGATTTCCTTACTGAGTTCATAACTGGTTCCTTTATAAACTTTCTTCTGCAGCTTCCCTAGAATTTTTAAGGTAAAAAAATGATCATACACAAATCATGATAATTTTATTTCCTGTTTATTAGTTTCCTCTTCTTTCTGTTTCTTAAATAATTACATTAACTAAAACTCCAAAACCAGTATCAAACAATAATGGTTACAGTGGGCATCTTTGCCTTGCTTCTGACTTTAATGCAAATGTTCTAATGTTACATCTTTTAAATTACACTTTTTATGTTGAGAGAATTATAAATTCATATGCAGTTGTGAAAAATATTCACAAAAGACCTCAAATATCCTTTACCCAATTTCCAAAGTTACATCTTGCAAAACTATAGTCACATCCAAGATATTAACATTGATCTTGTTCATCAATCATATTAAGATTTGTCCATTTCTCCTTGTGCTTGTGTATATTTTAATTCTGCGAGATTTTACCACATGTGTAGGTGATTGTATCCCTCACTATAGTAAAGTTATAGGACAGTTCAAACATTACAAGGATGCTTTATGTTGTTCTTTTGTAGCTACACCTTCCTTCTACCCCATCACCCCTACACCCCATCCCTGACCCCTGACAACCACTAATCTGTTCTCCATTCCTATAATTTTGTCATTTCAAGAAAGCTATATAAATAGAATCATACAGTATGTAATCTTTTAGGATTGGCTTTTTTCATTCACCATAATTCCCTGGCAATTCATCCAAGCTGTTGTGTGCAACGATGTTTGGTTCCTTTTTATTACCAAGTGGCATTCCATAGTATGGCTATGCAACAATTTATTTAACCATTTACCCATTGAAGGACTCTTGGGGCTGTTATGAATAAAGCAGCTAGTAGTGACGGTGAGCATCTTTTCATGTGCTTATTTGTCATCTGTATATCCTTTCCATACAAAAGGTTTATTCGTGTCTTTTCTCATTTTCTAATTGGATTTATTTTTTAGCTGTCAAGTTTTGAGAGTCCTTTACATATTGTAGATACTAGTCATTGGCAAACGTGTGGTGTGCAAATATTATCTCCCACTCTGTAGCTTGTCACTTCATCCCCTTTCACATGGGCTTTCACAGAGAAAACACTTAATTTTGATGGGGTCCAATTTGTTGTTATTGTTGTTGTATGAATTGTGGGTTGGGGTTAAATTTAAGAACTCTTTTCCTAGCTGCAGATCCCAAGATCTTCTATTTTTTTTAAGTTTCATAGTTTCATGTTTTATGTTTAATTCCATAACGAAGCATTTGACAAAATCTAATACTCATTCGTGATCTTTTTCAAAAGTCTCAGCAAATTAGGAATAGAGGGAAATTACCTCAAGTTAATTAAACAACCTATTAAAAAAATGTCTACTATTAACCTTACACTTAATGGCAACGAACTGAATGCACTTTCCCTAAGATCAGGAACAAGTCAAGAATGCATTCACATTACTTTGTTCAACATAGTACTGCATGTCTTACTTTCTGAAATAAGTCAAGAAATATAAATAAATATAAATATAAATAAAGCTGTCTCTATTTGCAGGTGACATGGTGATATGGAAAATTGCATGGAATCTATAAAACATTATAATACTATGTGAGTTCAGGGAATCTAGAGAATAAAAGGTCAACACACAAAAATTAGCTGCATGTCTGTATATCAGCAATGAAAATATGGAACACAAAAACATGATATCATTTATAATCACTCCAAAGAAAACTGAACACTTAGGTATACATTTACCAAGTGAAAATTATGGATCTGTAATTAGGGGTATATGTGCTAAAAATGATGAAATATTAATAAAAGAAATCAAAGAAATAAATGTAAAAACATACCATGTTCATGGATTAGATGACAGTATAATAAAGATGTCAGTTCTATCCATGTCGGTTCATAGATTTAATGCAATTCCTACCAAATACCAGCAATATCATTTGTAGACATAGACAAGCTTATTCCAAAGTTTGTATAGAAGGCACAGGCACTAGAATATATCTTGAGAAAGAAAAATTAAGTATGAGTCTCATTCATTCAGTTCCACATTGAACAGCTTTAAGTAATTTTTTTAAAAGACAAACTGTAGATCACAGACTTTACTCACAAAACTGAGAAATGGAAATCTTATTTGTTTAGATCCTTGTACAAGTCAGGGATCTGAGTTTCAAGAAACTCAAACTACCTCTGGATACCTTAATTGTGAAATGATTTATTAAAAAGATATTAGTGATCTTACCAAAATAGTCATAAAACCAAGACTGATGCAGGGTTAGAAAATATACAGCACAGAATGGCAGTGAGGTTACACCACAGAACACATCCAGTGGGTCTCCAGGTATGTTACCACCAGGTCTTGGTTCACCCCATTATCACATCTAGCACTGGACCCCACACATGGCAACTTGCACAGTGGCTTTGCTGCCCTGGGCCCAATGTTGTCACCCTCAAAGTGAATTCTTATCATTCACTTCATCTTTGCAATCAATCATCCTTTTCAAAGTCCCAGGTAGTATAGAATGTACCTGATTAGCTGCTATGGGTCATACGCTTGTTGACTAGAAGTTTGAGAAAGGGAATTCTGGCCTTTTCCATTTCTATATATAAAGCAATTTCTATCACTAACAAACATTGAAAAGAATTTCATTAAGACCTTTTCTCTGTCCTTCATCTCCTCCTACATGATTTCAACTCTACTCACTTGTACTTTCTGGGAGAACTACTCCTGTTTATCTTCCACAACACTAACCCAGTTTTCCACAGTGTCAATTCTCCACACCTCCTTTGGTATGAATATTAATTCTTTAAATTTCTTTCCCATATTTGAACCTTCAATTCCTAGGTAGGTTGACCACAAAGATGGCTGCCAAAAATTCTTCCTGAAGCCGAATGAATATGCAACTCCTTCCAAGAGATGGAAACTACTTTTCTCCTGCTCAATCTAGGCTGACACTTGGACTCCATTTAGCCAATAGAAAGCAACAGAACTGAAATTGGAAGACTTCCAATCTTGGGTCTTAAAATGTCTGGCACCTTCCACTTTCTCACTTTGGGGATCCAGTTGATATACAAAGAAACTCAAACTATGTGAGAGAAAAGGGCTCCCACAGTTCTCTAGCCGCCGAGTGCCAGAGGTACAAGTAGAAACATTTTGGACATCCCAACTTAGTTCCCAACTAAAGGCTGCCACCTCTCACCATGAGGAGCAGAACAATTGCCCAATTGATCCTGCTTTAGTTCATTTCTTCATCTTCTAAAAAAATAAAGTGCTTAAGTCATAGCCGTTTAGGGTAGTTCCGTATGTGTAATAGGTAACTTGAGGCACTCTGGCATCTTAGCTGATTCCCTTTCCATCTCATTTTGTCGTCTTTTCATCTCAGCTTGTTTCATCTTGGTCTTCTCTCTCCTTCCAATTTTCTTTAGTTATTCGTAGAGACCACATTTTTTTTTTCCTGCAATTTAGTGAGGGTTCCAAACAGTTTTCTAAAATTGTATTCTAGTTACTCTCTGCACTTCTGAGTCATCAGGATGAGGTTTCCTTTCTCATGTTCTACAGTTTGTCTTTTTAAAATAAACTGAAGTGGAGTGTTTTCCCTTTTTAATTCATTTTCAAAATAAAAAAGATGTATCAAAACACTGTTTTAGCAACAGACAAAATGTGTAGATTTTTTTTTTTTTGGTCCCACCACAGTCCATTTGGAATCAGTCAAGTCTCCCCATATCCATAGCAACAGGGCTGCTAAGGGCTCTACATCTTACAGAGATCTCAACCCAGTTCCCAGGGTCTGGTTCTCAGCCTTTCTTTTGTTATACGTGCTACTGAAGCGAACACACCAAGTTTAAAAAGAAAAAATACGGTGCCGCCATGCCACCGTGGAGTCTTGTCCTACCCCTGAAACTCCAGAAATTTTGAGCCTGTGATTCCCAGCATGCATTGCTACCAGGTCTGTTAATAGCTCTGTCCTCACACGTGAGGGTCATGTACTTCTTCAAATGCAAAGCACTACCCCATAAAGTCCCACTGTCTTCCAGCATTTACAGTCTCCCAAGGAATGGAAAAACGTTCCTGGGAAGCAGAGTAAGCAGCACCCACACAGTAGTGAGATAACGTCCCAGGTTTTTAATTAGTTTGATCTCAGGGTGCCTTAGGGCAACCAGAGAAAGAAAGACATATTCTGCCGAGGGCTGTGGCACAGGCCACAGAGGCTCTGGAGGCTGTAACCCCAGAGGCTCTGGAGGCTGAGGCAGGAGGATGGAGAGTTCAAAGCCAGCCTTAGCAAAAGCCAGGTGCTAAGCAACTCAGTGAGACCCTGATTCTAAAGAAAATACACACTGGGTCTGGGGATGTGGCTCAGTGGTCAAGTGCCCCTGAGTTCAATCCCTGGTAGCAAAAAAAAAAATCTGCTTTATTTCAAGAGGAGCATGAAGGTACCATTTGTTTCTAGTTTTGTGATACAGTTTTAGCAGTGTTATGTTTAGTAAATTCCTCTCATAATCTGACAATGTGTTGCTCATCAGCTTTGATTTTCACTGATATTATAAATGTTCATCTCTACATTGTCATGGGTTTTTAGAGGGAAGAGCATAGAGGCCACAACCGAGATTGCCAATTAAAAGTCCAAATTTATTCATTTTAATTACATTATTGTTATTATTGTTATTGTTATTATTTTGGTACTAGGGATTGAACTCAGGGGCACTTGACCACTGAGCCACATCCCCAGCCCTATTTTGTATTTTATCTAGAGACAGGGTATCACTGAGTTGCTTAGCATCTCACTTTTGCTGATGCTGGCTTTGAACCTGGGATCCTCCTGCCTCAACCTCCCAAGCCACTGGGATCACAGGTGTGCGCCACCCTACTCGGCATAATTAACTTATTTTAATGGAGGTTGGGAACCCCAGCTCCTATGAACTCATCAGAAGTCAAGACCACTCTGGTAGAAGTCCATGTTAGATTTGCTGGAAGGAGTAGCTATGTAAAAAGCATTGTGAGGAAGGGGTTATGATTCCACTTTCTCAAAACGAGCTTTGGAGAAAAGGATGAGAAAAAAGAATGTTCTAGGCGAGGGAGAGGTGTGATGGAAAAGGTTTTCTAGCTGGAGTCACAGTATTGGATCAGGAAATTATCATAGTACCAAGTTGAATCATCATAGTACCAAGTTGTATGCTTGAACGATATCAGGGTAGACATCTGGAAGGCTACAGTTGGGATGTGGAGGTCAATTGCTAAATTTGGGCTAATAAACTCCCAAATGGCAGAAGCTCCTGAATCTAAGCACAGAGCGAGAAAAAGAAGTCATTCTGAAACCAAGGCCTTGAGTGGAAATCTGCAGATTTAATCATATGTTACAGGCCTAGGCTCTCTGCACCCACAGTTCTGGTTATTTATTGCTGCATAGCAGTCACCTGTAATTTTAATGGTTTATAATAATGAACAAACAAACGGTAACTTACTGTTCTATAGATTGATTAAACTCAATTAAATATTTCTTCCACACCATAGGATGTTGGCTGGATGCCATCATCATCTGAGAGTTCCACTGTGTTCTTCTGAGATGACCAATTCGTGTGTCTGATGCCTCCGTGGGTCCCATTGGAAGGCTGGGTCTGGCTGTGGTGCCTGTCTCTCTCTCTCCATGTCATCTCAGGGCTACCTCCTCCATGCTTGGTCTTTCATCTTGTCCTTTTCAAGTACTCTCCTTACATGGTCCCCCAGCAGATAGCTTGGTTTCTCACGTGGTGTCCTTTGTACTTTCAGGCTACCAAAACTATAAAAGTGGAAGTTCCCAAGCCTTCCTAAAGCTTAGCCTCAGAACTATCACGACATCATTTGCACCATATCCTGCTGATTATAGCAGTTATAAAGTCAACCCAGATTTGGTGGGGTGGGAGTAACTCCACTGTTTGAAGGGAGAATTACAAAAGCAATACCTCAGTGGCCATTCTTAATGCACCAAATCCACCAAGTTCTCAAACACTAGCAGCAGCTATGTGGCATAAGTAAGGCTCTGCCATTTAAAAAGACTATGAAGAATTTTTAAAATTTTTTAAGTTTTTTAAATGGAGAAACTGAATTACCCTAAAGAGACTGGAAGTTCACAACAAAAGACTCTGAGCTACCTTAATACCTACCCACAAACCTCACTTCCTTTCCTAGATTTTCATTCACTTTCCATCCTCAATTCTAAATAAATTCTAAATGGATTGTCAGAGATGGGTAGAAATTCCCTCAGATAACAAATAAGAGAACTCAAAGGAAATAAAAATAAAAGCAATGGGAAGCCTCAAAAATACATAATTAACATTCTCAGAGAGATAAAAGAAAATATTGCATCCATGAACCAAAAAGAAGATCTAAAAACTAGAGCAATCAGACAACAATAAACAGCCCTTAGAGATTAAATATATGAACAAAAATCCAGTAGTAGAGTTGAAAGATAAATTTAAGAAAGTAACTTTTGCTATAAAGTAGGACAAAATGATGAGGACATGGACAATATAATAGAGAATTCAAAAATTAAAGAACAAATTCAGGAGACCTGATTTCAAACAGGAGACAATGGTGCAGAGATAACTATTAAATATGAAAAATGGTGGAATGAGACAGACATCATTACCCTGTGTACATGTATGATTACACGAATGGTATGAATCTACATCATGTACAACCATAGAAACGAAATTATGTACCCCATTTGTGTACAATGAATCAAAATGCAGTCTGTAAAAGATTAAAAGCTGAAGAAAAATAATAATAAAAAAAATGAAAAGGGGAGAAAGAGGGTGGGGATGAGGGAAGAGAGGAAGCAGGGAAGGGAAGACCAGACAAGAAATTTTTCCAGAATTGAAGAAAATAACTCTCCTGACCAAAGTTCAATTTTTTAAAAACCCAAGACCCATCATGAAATTTTAGAATACCAGGGGGTAACACAGAAGATTCTAAATGCTTCTCGAGAGAAAAGACAACTCAAACAAAGGACTGAGAATAAGAATTAAACTGACCATTTCAAGAGCAAAAACGGAAGCTGGTCATTCTGAGGGGAATTATTTTCCGACTCTGGTTCTCTACCTCAATTCAATCTAGTTTAAGTAGAACAAAGACATTTTTAGATATTCAGAGTCTCCTCACATCTCCTTCTGTGCTGCCATTTCTTGTGAAGCTATCAGAGAACATGCATTACCGAAGCAAAGGAATCAAATAAGTAAATGGAAGACACATATGGAATCAAAGAGTCAAGGAAAAACCATAAGAGGGAGGCAAAGGGGACATGCTAGCATATTAGTGAAGAAAAAGAGCAGCATGAAGCTGTGCAGAAGCCATAGGAAGAAATGAGACCAGAGGGAGGAGAAGATCAGAAAGCACATGGAGACATGATGCCAGAGGGCAGAAAAGAAAGTGGCAAGTTATTGGGTAGATTTGATCCATCGAAGAATGGTACTGAAAGGTATTTTACAGGTATGGAAGGATGCAAAATTTTTAGATATTCAAAGGACACTAAACAAATAAAAATCCAAGGCAATAATTAACTTCAGGAAAAACTAAAAGCTGTGTCACCAAAATGGTATAATTCATGTCAAGAGTGAGCACAAACCATAGCCATAATAATGAAAGTGATTTTAACTAAGAATTGGGATATAATGATTTTGGGAGAATAGGATCTGCAGAAGAGTGTGTTTAAATTTTCATCTAATAGAAAATCAATAATGACTGAAGTTGATGGACAAAGAGAAAGCAATGTATTCATTTTAGTTAAAAATATGAATACAAACACCACAAAAAGTACTAAAGTGTTTTAAAATATTTATTTCTTGGAAGTAAGATGGGAGGGGAGTGGTAAGTTCAGTCATGAACCTCATTAGGGCTCCATACTATAGCATCTAAATAACCTGCTCCTTTCTCCACACCCACTGGCCTTTTCCAGCCAGGAGCCCCTCCTTGTAGCTTCTTATAACCCACTTCCAGTTTATCACAAATCCCCTCTACATTGACCCCACCCACACTCACCCCAGACTCAGACACTACCCAGACAACACACTTTACTGTCTGTGCTTGTGATTAAATCTTTGAGGCAAGCATGTTTGTTGCCTATAAGTCCAAGTAGAAAGGGCAAGTGAAAAACTATCAAAAAATGAAAAATCTGGGATCAATAAGATCAGGGGAAAGGTTTAGCAGTCTAAAGTTCAGAAGGCAAGTAGACCAAATGTATTTGTCAAATTTTGAAAAGATTGTTAATCCAGCATGGATCATTATGTTTATGGGTTTCTCCTCCTTCCCAAACCCATCCTTCAGGTCTCCCCTCCTCTATGAAAACTTCTTAACCTCCCAACCTTCAGGAACATCTCCTTTTCGGGACAGTAATATCTTCAGACTTAGCTAACACCCATCAAATCTCTGGGTGCACCTAGAGTCAGCCAGCTTCAGAAGCGAAAGCATGAGGGTGTGCCTCTGCCATTTATTTAGATTACAGCAGCAAACGCTGAGGGCTTTTTCTAGGTCCCCAAATAAGGACTGAATTTGTTGAATTGCTTGCTTCAACTCTCAGCAAATGCCAGGAGTCTGTCCGCAGGTGCCTTTCACTCACCTGTCCTTCATATCCGTGCTCCCAGCCCAGAGTACAGCAGTCACTTAGTAAATACCAATACCTGTTTATTGAATTAATGAATGAATTCAGTGATTTTCAAATTTTAATAATAGTTCTTGCCTCCATTTAGCATTAGCTTAATTAGTTAATTAACTTTGCCAAATTACATCAAGAAAGTGGTGGTTCTTAAGGTGTCATCCCTGGGCCAGCAGCCCAGCATCACTTGGGAACTTGTTAGAAATACAAATTATCAAGGGAGAAATACTGGGGATGATAGTGCCCAAAAGATATTGTCATATTATGTGCACATACAAATATGTACAACTGTAATGTACCAGCTAAAATGTGGGGAGAAAAAACCAAAGAAATAGAAATGATCAGGCCCCAGTTGAGACCTGCTGAACTAGAAATATGGGGGAGGGAGCAATCTGTGCTTTGTGGGGGGGCGTTGTTTGCTTGGTTTTGGTGTGTGTGTATGTGTGTGTCTGTGTGTGTTACTGGAGATTAACCCAGGGGTACTTTCACTGAGCCACATCCTCAGCACTGCCCCCCCCCCCTTTTTTAAGACAGGGTGTCACTAAGTTGCAAAGGTTGACCTCAGATTTACAATCCTCCTGCCTCAGCCTCCGAGTCCCTGGGATTACAGACATGTGTCACTATACCAAGCAAGATCTGTGTTTCAAGGAGTCTCCAGGAGATTCTGATGCAAGCTCAGGTTTGAGAACGTTTCCTCTCACAGCTGCGGTTTTCTCTTGCCCTACTCTATCTTCCTCACACACCAGTGTTAGCGAGTGAGGTAAAGTAACCACAGCAAAAGTAAGACTAGCAGAGGCTCAGTCTAGGATTTGCAAAAGGTGGCCCCATTGCTTGATGACCTGACTTCAGACAGATAATTTGTTCTAAAGAAATGTGATCTGGTATTTTTAAGACCTGTTAGGAATTGCCTCTGGTACAGGCCTGGGGGTATAGCTCAGTGGCAGAGTAGTTACCTAGCATGTGCAAGGCCCTGGGCTCCATCTCTAGCAACATACACACACACACACACACACACACACACACACACACACACACACACACACACACAGAGATCAATTCTGGGAGGAACTGTGGGCTTCAGCTGCTAAAAAGTTATCTAGGTTGGACACAAGAAAGGTGCTTGGACCAGAGTCACCAAGAGAGGACTTAAAAGTCTCACTGATGACACTTGCAGGAATAGACAGATGACTTCAGGAGCATCACACACTGGACCTAAAGAGTGGAGATGAAGTTCCTATTAGAACTCGTGCTGTGCACCGAGCGCCCTGCCTGTCCTGACAGCCACCCTTCCTCCCCCACCACCCTTCCCTTCCTCCTCAGCCTCCAGGACTGAGCTGCAGTCAGCTCCAGCGGCAGATTTACAGCTCGGTGAATAATGCAGCAGCCCAACTCTCAGGCAGAAGCTTCTGGGCAGCCCATAAATCAGTGCAGACACCGTGCCAGGTTGCTTCATCAGCCCTCCCCAAGACACCTCAGCAGAGGAAAGGAGGGCACCCCGGTGGCATTCAGGACCCCATTAATAAGGCGCAAGGCTACAGCTGCTGACCTTTCCTTGCCAGACTCACAGCCCTCACATCATGGCCCCAAAGAGGAGAGACCTCCGAGAAAGGACAGCAGAAGGACATAGAGGAAGGAAGAGACACAGTCCTCAATCCACACACCTCTAGCACACACACGCACTAGAGAACTTCTGCTCCAGAGCTCAGGGCCACAGTGTGAGGTTGCACAGGTCATGAGTTCCTTGCACTAGGACCCCAGCCGGAAGAGTACAGGTGTCCCTGGGGCTGAAGTCCAGCCCAGACATGGCCCACGGAGCCCTGCACTGGCTTAGGTCTATACCCAGCCAGAGAGGCACCAATTTCTAATTTGTTCAAAGGTGTGATCTTTGCTCACAGCTGCAGCGACAGGCATGCGCCTCAGCTCCCACCTCATTAGCCCCACCTTCATTAGTTCATGATGCTAATCTGACCTCCTCCAAGAACCCCAGTCTCCCCAGCCTCCCTAGCCCAGAGGCTCAGCTCTGTCCCCACGTGGCCTCTCATCTCTAGGCACTGACCATGCGACAGAATTTTTCAGTGCAATCTGCCCCAGACTCTGCATCTCCACACTGCTGAGGGAGTGGACAGACGACTTTGGGAGAATCATACACTGGAGCTGATGTGCACCCACAAATTGCTGCAGTCTGCAGATGCACAGAACTGTGGAACTTGCCACAGAGGTCATTCCAAGTCCCCTGATGGTCAGCAGGACATCCCCCGCTCTGAGTAACCAGAAAATAGATGATCCCCAACTGATAGCAAAGTGTTTGCTTTTCCTCCTGTTTGCATTCCAAATAAACCTACACCTCTCGCCAGGACCCTTTAGGCAAGTTTTAACCAAAATCTAGTAGGAAGATCTCAGATTAAGGGATGATTTTCAACCCACTAAAACTCTGATTCATGCACTTCTAATGATTCTTATTCTCTACTGGAAAGGAGCATATTGCTCATAATAAAAGGGTATGTTTGGGGCCTGGGGTGGAGGAGGGTGGGAGGCTGGGTGTGTGCACAGGGGAGCAGACATCTGAAAATAGAGTTAGGAATTTTAGAAATGTACGCAGTTCCTGAACCATGTCTCTTGTCACATGACCTATTCGGTGTCTCCGGAAATCCCACATGGAAAATTGGACCAAAACAGGGAGACACAGCTTCCCCAGGGAGACTGGAAGGCTGGAGGGCGGCGAGCAGAGCCTCCCTGGGGATGGTGGTTCCCTCGGACATGTGGTTTCATGAATGAGCCAGGTCGCCTGCTCTTGGGAAGAGCCCTTGAGGCCCTGCAGGTCGGAAGTTGGAGGGGTCCCCTGCCCTGACCACAGAAGGTCACTTCCTGCCTTGGCCACCCTCCCTCCCCAAGTCACCACTGACTCCAAGTATTACATGACTCAGCACTCAACCCAAAGCCACTGACCACTGAGTTGACCAGCACCCCTGGGATGCCTATGTAACCAGAAGTCCCCAAATTCACTAATCCCCACTAGCCCCTCCTGAAACAGTGCCCTCGTCTTGTTGCAGAAAATGCAGCCCCTGCCATCAGTGGGTGCCTGTGCTGTATCCAGGTTGTGGGTCCCTAGAGTCAGACACTCAATAGCCATTAACTGCATAACCACAGTGGCCAGGACTGCATGGAGAAGTCGGGTCTGCAGTCTTTTCTCTAGAAGAGCCAGACCATCATTTCGTCATTGAATAAATGCTCTGAAGCCTCCTGTGTGCCAAGCACTGGTAGCATGTGGTGTGCAAGGATAATAATCATGGATACCACGGAGAGAGTGTGGCTGTACAGCTCAGGCTCTCTCCCAAGCATTCAGCAACCTTGAAAGGGAGGTATTATTCATGTTATTCTTAATTTACTGACAACTGAGGCACAGAGGGATTAAGTAATTTGCCTAAGGCTGCATAGCAAAGTGAAAGAACAGGTTTTGAACCCAGACTCCTAATTGCAGAGCTCAGTCTCCGTGTAGCAACACCTCTTACTTCTTCAAAAACTGGTTTCCCCTCTCAGAAGTTTACTGACTATCTGGTTCATAAGGAACCAAATGATTAGAATACTGAGCTAAACCCAGAGCTGAGCATGCTAACTCTGCAGGGCTCTGGTGCCTGAAGCGGGTATCAATGTAGGATTTTGCCAAGTGAACCAAGACCTTCCCCAAAAGGGAGCCATCTGTGAAAAACCTCAGAGCAAGGAGAGTATGGTATTTGCAGGGAATGGCCAGGTGGCTGTTGGCTAGGAACAGGTGAGCCATGAGGCTGAAGAGGAGGCCGAGGCCAGACTCAGGTTTCTGTGCCAGGCCAGAGTGTGTGGGCTTCGTCTTGTGGACACTGGGGATCTGCTAAAGGCTTGAAGCAGGGCAGTGTCATAACCCCCCATCCAGAGAGGCCCCAGATGTGGGACATCTGTGACTGGCCAGTGGTTGAGGACCTCGCGGCCGGCTTCCCCAGGACCTGGCCTGGCCTCTGCATGCCCTGGGCCTGGGGCGGGGCTGGGGGAGCCGGCCTGCTGTCTCCAGATGATTAAGGAGCTGGCTGCAGCTCCTAGGTCTGGGGAGGTTCCAGCCAGCAAAGCACAGTCTTTTCTTTTTCCCTTTTGGCACCAGACGGGCCTATTGATGTTTATCAGTACGTGTTTATTATTCTTAACGCTGCTCAGGATGTTCCTCCCAGCTGGGGAGAGTGAGGCAGGCCATTGGGGAGAGCATGGGGGCAGGGACCTTGATCCTTAGCCTCACTACCACCCGGGGTGTGTGTCAGCTGGAAGACTCACAGCTCAGCTGGCCCAGTTACCTCTTCGACAGAGACGATGTGGCCAGGAAGGCGAAGTGATTTGCCCAAGTTCATGAGCAAATGAGGTGCAGAGGATTAGCTGCAAGGAGAACTGAGCCTGAATTCAGCTCTCTAAGTTCCAAGCAAGGTCTCTTTAGTGCTTGGTGTCTTATTCAATAAACACTTATCACATGTTGGTTATGTGAATGGGCTCTGGAAGATTAAGTAGGAGTTATCCAGAGGATGAAGGCTGAGATAGGGGTAGGAAGTTGGTAAGAAGTCTGCTCTGGACAGGGGGCAGAAAAAAACAGGTTGGGTAAAAACCAGGAATATGGAGATATTTCCAGAGCTGGTGAAGGTGAACCAAGGCAGAAAGCATAGCTAAAACACAGAGTACAGACTTCTTTCCAAGCTGCAGTACTTTCTGGAAGGTTTCCCCTTGCACATACACTGTGCAGAGCAATGTGACCAGGTAGCCTTTATTCCTCCAAATATTGCTCAAGCTCACACCTGCTGCCTTATATCCCACCAGTAGAACTGTGCCTCTCAGACTCTCATTGCCCCTCAAATGAACTGATCCTGATGGGCGGAAGGAGGAAAGATGGGCATGCAGTTCTGTTTGCTCACTGGGAGCCTTTGTGTCTTTCTTCAGAGGATGGGCCTAGTGGGTGTCTTTGTCTGTTCTCTGCTGCTATACTAGAATACTTGAGATTGGGTAATTTCTAAAGAGCAGAAATGTCTTTCTTAATAGTTTCGGAGACTGAGCGGTCCAAGATCAAGGTACCAGCATCTGATGAGAGCTTATTGTTGCCTCCTTGAGGCCAACTGTGAGCCATGAACTGATAGCGCATGATGTGTGACCAGTAACAACTGATCCGTGTGGCAGAGGACGAAGGGGTGAGCCCATGTCTGCAAGCTCTTCAGCAGTGACATTAACCAATGACCCAAACACCTCCTGTTAGGCCCATCTCTTCATATGATTACAATGACAAACTATAACATGAATTTTGGAAGGGATAGACATTCAAATCATAGCAAAGGGGCTGGGATAACAGTTTGGGTTGAGAGCTGGCTCATGGTGGCCTTCTCAAACCTAAGACTGAAGACTTTATCCCAAGGGCTGACATGCAGGGAACCAGCCTGAATGGCCCCCTCTAGGCTGAATCTAAGTCCTCTCTCTCCCTCTACCCCTTCGGGGTCTACAGATGGTGAGGTGTTCCACTTCCTGAACCCAACGCTCCAGGCCAGTGTTGGTCATGGTCCCAGGAATAGGGGGCATCCTCCCAGCCTTTACTCATCTTTGCTTCAGGCCATCTCTTCCCAGAGTACATCTTCCCTCCAGAGGATCCTCCTCAAGTGGCCCCACTTGATTCTGAAAACACTTCAGTGATGAAGTGCAAGAATTGTTTACAGAAATTCCCTCAAGCTCATTCCCACTTGTTTCTCTTCTGATTATGGCCCTGTGGCTGGACGTGTCCTCCCTCATTGATCAGTGAGAACAGTTGGCCCCACTGAGATGGATGGGCCTGTAGTGACTCCACAGAGCCCTTCTGGGCCCTTTCTGAGTTTGCCAGAAACTGGGACAGGTTCAGCCAGGCACTGGAATGACCTGCCCTGAATCAGGCCTAAGTTGATTCCTAGTCCCTGGGATTCTGAAAACCAAATCCAAGACTGAGGTTGCTTGGTGCCCCACAAACTCTGAGTATCAGGTGCTTGGTGGGAGGAAGAGAATTAACCGAAAAGAGCAATGATCATCAGAGCTGAAAACCAGCCAGGCTGACAATAAATGCAGAGAGGACCTAGGAAGCCAGGGGAAGCAATGGCTGAATGACAGGGAGCTGGACCAGCCCAGGGCTCCCAGGACATCAAGAAGAGGGACTGGCAAGTGAGACGGCTAAGGCAACTCCCAGAGGCAGAAGGATCACCTCTAGCCCCGGACAGGGAGTCAGGAGCCTAGGGTTCCAGGGCTGTGTCTCCCACCAGCACTGAGGACTGTGGATCAAGCCCTCATCTCCCAGAACCTCATTTCATTGAAGACATTGGCTCAAAGTATTCCCAAGTCTGACCATCTGGGATTCCATTTTCTCTCAGTGCTTATGCTCTGTGATGCAGTATACAGGGAACCCAATGGGGTTCAACCTTAATATCTCAAAGCCCCAGAAACCCACATTAATAAATACTCATGACCCACGTAATGTTCGAGATGCCCAGCGTAGGGTCAAGGAGGAGAGAGAAGTCTCCCAAACAGCAAAGATAACAAAGATCAAACGGAGACCCACACATGGAGCTTCCATTAGTCATCTGTGTTCAAGGCCAGTGGTTAGTTAAGGCCATTGGCTTTGGCCAATGCAAAGAGGACAGAGCTCAAAGCAGGGAAGCAGTCTCAGCACGCATTCCTGTCTGTGCCAAGGGCTGTCATAAAGACAGGATTAATTCATCACTTCATTCATCTCTTTGGCCATTCATCATTCACTCCTGAGTTTTTCCCAGTTGTCATTTGTAGGCAAGGGAGGATTTAATGAGTAAGATCGTCCCTGCCCAGAGCAGTGCATGACCAGGCTGTGCACAGGGACAGGCGGGAGCAGTTAAGGACCACTAACCCTTCAGCAGGCTGAAGTGGGTGTCTGCACCAGCAGGGTGGCTCGGAGGAAGGAGCATGTAGAAGAAGGGGTCACCCTGGGCCTTGGCGAGTGAACAAGAGTGAACCCAGAAAGTCTCAATGGTGTAGCACCACCATGCCTGCATCCCAGTGGGCTGGAGAGAAAGGACGTTAGCCAGATGTGGAGGCTGTGGGAGGACTGGAAATTCAACATGCTCAGACCCATGCGATCAGGTGACGGGTGGCAGTGCCCTCAGCCAGCACGGTGCTTGCAGGTGCAGGGACCAAGGAAGAGAAGGTGGAAGGGGTACATGGGCTTCGGTCACTGCCGCAGTACATGCAGAAAACCTAGACACCTGGTTTCCTGGTCTGAGCAACCAGGAAGGTGGTGTCCAACACACAGGAATGGGTTTGGGGGAGTCAGTGAGTTCAGCTTTCTTTGAATCACACCCAGCTGTGTGATTCTTTCTTCAAGCATGAAAGGTTTCATTGATAGTCTGTAAATGATTTATTGTTCCCTCTTTCTGCATTTATTATCCTTTGGATTCTGTCTCATTCCTATATACCCAAAGATGGAGAGAGGCCCAGAGACAGGAGAACAACCCAGAGACACGTCAGGAGAGATCCAGAGAGGAGAAAATCCCTCTCTCCTCTTTCCTCGATTATGCCTCTTGCCAATGTGCGCTAGGTGCGTGCACCTGCGCTGTGCTACATCTGCTGCCCCACCTCATTCCAATGGCAGCCCTGGAGGTTTGTGAAACAGAGGCCCCAAGAGGGGCTGTAACTTGCCAGAGGTCACACTTCCAGGCACTAACTGTTTCCTGATGCACACAGTGCGGTGGCCACCAAGACACAGCGCTCTACCTCCCCCGACTCAGATGCATCGGGGCAGCCGAGGGCCCCACAGGGCCTAACTGGTAAGGCCTCTTCTTGACCTGTGGAACTGGGTGGCCAGGGGATGCCTCTGGCAGATGCATCCACAGGTCTCCACTCCACATAAGAGGTTGAGAATATGGAAAAAAATGTCAGATCTAAATTCCTGTGGAAGTGCCTCCTGACCTTCTCTAACGTGGTGTGGTTTGAGTTTTCCGGAAACCAAGCCCCCGACTAATGGTTCCACTCTCTTTTCTAATAAATACGTGGCCCTGGGCCCGGCTGCCTTCTCTGCTTGCCATGAGGGACCCGTTATTTATGACTTGGGGATGAGTCACAGGCCTTGGCAAGGAGCTCACGGCTCTGGGCCCGATGTATTTTTCCACTCAGTAGCAAGCGAAGGAGGACGCTTGTAAATTCTCCCGTCAAAACGACTGTGTAGGTATCTTCACAGGGATGCTCCTTCTGGCTTAGCCATAAATCTTTTCCCTGTTGTATGTTCCTGGTGGTCTTTGGCTGTTACTCAGGAGAGTGGGTTGAGGCTCTTATGGACTCTGGACTCAGCTCCCACCCCATCCCCTGGTCACACTAACAACTATGTACCCACAAAACTGCTACATCTTCTCTGGGGCTTTTTCCAGGACATTTGGGGGCACTGTGAGTCAGGGGAGATAAAGGATTCAGAACAGTGAGTCCTAGAAAAGGGTGGAACACAGGAGGAAGAGGCAACATGATGTAGTGGCTTCTTGTCTGTGTTCCCCAACTAGGCACCCCGACTGTCAGAGCCAACCCTCACCTATCCCAAGACTTCCCTGGACACCTGCATTCACCCCCAACCTCCCTGCTTTGAGAAAACTTTTCCATGGTTCTAGGACCTTCCCCTCCCTTCAATTCACCCACCCTTAGAGACCCTCCTTAACAACTGTGCTGTTATGCTTCGGGCAGAGTTGCAGATGACTTCCTACTCATTTGTCTTATATGCCCAAATAGATTAGCAGCTCCTGAATAGGAAGTCTTATGTCTCTTTTCATCACTTATGCAAAGACCAGGCCCTTGATTGGGATGGGGAAAGAATTGTGAAAGGACTGAGATTTTACTCTACTTGCAAGTTAGCGAGTTCGTCTGCCAAGTTAGTTTTGTGGATGCTGGCAGGAGACCCATAACTCCTTGGTTCAGAGATAAAGGAAAATTTATTACTCATAGCAGTAAGTAGTATCCAGAGCATCAACATTTGTGCCAGTTCCATGAATCCGAATTCCTATGGGGGAGAAAACATGATCAGGTCATGCCTGCACACACAGCGGGTGGCATTATAGGAGAGGACCCCTGCGCTTATGGAGCCTGAATATTTTTTAATAGGCAGTAAGCATACCTGAACTTCAACCCAGAGGAAGACATTATCTTTAGTGTATTTGACAGTTAAAAAAAAAAAAAAAAAAAAAAAAAGCTGCCCAAAATGTTAACTGAACACACAATCTTGACAAGGTATTCAGGAAAAAGGGAAGCTGTGCCTGTGCTTGCAAGACATGCAGAAACATGAGAGACCCATGGAGATAGGGGACTGAACTCATTTTTTTTTAAAATTCATCTCATAATGACCATCTCTGGCATAGTCCAAAAACCTTGTCATAGGACACCAGCCCAGCAATCCCCAACTCTGTATTGCACATCAGGGTCTTGATGAGGTAGAAGCAAAAGTAATTTATTAAAGCATACTGTGGCAGGATCTCTTGGTATCCTGTCCAGAGCCCCTCAGCACTTACCTCTACGTACTGAAGACTTCCTGCGTCACACCTGTGATTTTGCTCTATGTGAGACAAACCAGAATTGCTGGAAACTGATTGCTCCTGACGGCGGTCTTCAGCCAAAAGAAGAAGGAATAATGATGAATAAATAACCCAGCTTCCTTCCTAATAACTGTCTCTCATAGTTCCCGGTAATAATGCATCTCAGTGCCCACCCAATGGTTTTTCATTAAAGCTCCCTTTATTAGTTTCTTTCCTCTCTTCCTTCTGTACTTACTCCCCAGTGCTTTTGGGGATCACTTTCCTCCTTGCACTCAAAACCTTATTTCGGTGACTGTTCTAGGGATCCCACCCTAAGACACATAACTAGCATCCTAATATTCCATGTTTGAAAATGGAACATGTATTGTTCTCAAAATACAAGGTATAGAAAGTAAAGGTCTTGGGATATGCAACAGTTAGCCATTATTCCTTCCAAGAGATGGGAAGATCAATGGAGGGCAGGGAGGGAAATATGATATTTAAAAGGTCAAGTTACCTAATCTAGACTCTGTGCACGTTCCTAAGAACACAGCAGCTGAAACTAGTCAACCAATGCAAGAGGCAGACATATCAGGATCACTGGCCAAGGAGGCCAGTCTTCCCTCCTGTGGAATTCCCTCCTTATGATGGAACTCCAGGTCTACCCTTTCTTAGTCCACACTCTTTCCTTAGAGAAATTTCATTCGCACACAAATGTGAGTATCTGAGAACAACTGTGAATGGAATCTCTGGGGCATTGACTTGACAATGAGACTCAAATTCTTAAGCAAAAATGAAGAATACCCTAGAAGAGGAATGGGGTGAGAGTCAAGGGCATCAGACAGAACTACCTGGGGAGTCTGTCCAAACCACACACCTAATGATTTGGAGATACCCCAAGAGTGGCTGAATGTTTGCAATTCAGCCACACCCCCGCATGATTTACATGCTGCCCAGAACCCCTCTAGAAGCCTTCCTCCTCAGCACTGAAAGCTCTCCCCTTCAACCCTCAACAAGCAAATAGAAGTACATTAGGGAACTACCAGCATTAAGTAACACTTATAACTGTGGCTCATTGTCGTTGTTAGCCCTTGAATTAGAACAGCTTTTTATACATTTCAGAACTTTATCACAGATGTCATTTGAGGCTCTTCCTCTCCACTCCCATAAAAATATTATTCTCATTTTACAAATAATGAAACTGAGGCTTAAAAAAAAAAAACTTGATGGAAATGCTCTCGATTAACAGGTGGGGAAACTGAGGCTCAGGGACCCTGGTTTGTCCAAGGTCCACACAGCTCATTATTGTCACAAAGAGTCAGAGGGACGCCATGTTAGTAGTTCTGGCAGTAGCTACCATCAGTTGAATGTTTACAGTGTACCAGGCCCTACTTGCTAAGTTTATTTAGAACACAGTCTTTGTTGGTCCCAGTAGGTGCTATTGTTGTCCCGAATCTATTTATGAAGCCATCAAGGCTTGGGATAGTTAAGTGCTTTGCCCCCCAGGAAGGAGCCAGAGCTCCTTAGTGATGCTGGCTGGGTGGGCATGAATGTGCATGGAGTTAGGCTTCCTGTCCTGCCAGCTCCCTCCAAGCATGAGCTCAATCAGACCTGACAGCCAGATGTCTGGGCTGGTGACGTCAGGGCTTGGGGCAAGGGCTGGGGGGCAGCCAAGCTCTGGTTGGTAGCCCCCACCCAGACAGCTTCCCATGTGCTGTGAGCCACATGGGAAGCAGAATGAAAGAGTGTGGCTGTTCCTCCCTGCTGAGGACACCCTGCTGATGGGCCTGGGGTTTGGTCTTTGTACATCAAAACAGTCAAGTATTTATGGGCCCTTGGATGGAGTGGGTCCTTGGGGAATGTTGGACTCAGTTTCTGCAGCTCCAATTCCAGTGAAGCAGCCCCACCTCCTTTCCTTCACTGGAAAGAGCCCAAGACTGCCCTTTTCCAACAGAGTCTTCTCCTCCTCCATCAAAGCCCCCTCTGTTCAGCCACCACTGGGTGGCCATTCCTTTCTTCTGTGGATGGGCTCCATGGTCTCTTCCCAGAGGGATATCTCACTCCTCTCTCAGGCTCTGTGCCTGCCTCAGGCCATTTTCCCAGGCTGTCCCCCAATTGCACTTTATAAATGCTTTGGTTTGAGTACCATGCAAAGTCTTTGATCATGGGCAATGAAAGTCTCCTGTAGTGTCCTTTTCCCCAAGCCCTGACACATCCTTTTCTGGCAGCCATCCTTGAAAGCTCCTCAGTATCCAGATGTTCAGTGTCCTGCAACCTGGCTGATGTCCAGTCACACAGCGGCAGCATTAATGGACCGTGTAGGCATAGAGGCTTCTGCTGGGGAAGATGGTGGTCAGTTTACTTAACTCAATTATAAACAAAAGCAATAATTAGCCTGGGTGAGGGGCGGGGGAAGGAGAAGGAATAAATCAAACCCAGGATCAAAAAACACCTGTGGAAAGGGCTCCCCAGCCCAGGGGAATAGCAGCTGTAGTAAACAAACCATGAGTGACCTTGGCTCACAGACTATTAATTTACTGATTGTTGATGGGTTTACGCAGCCTAAAATAGGACTAAATCCATGGTCAGGCAGCAGCCCAGGCTTCCTGTATGTGAGCTTTTAGTCACTGAATTAGCAAAGGAAGACCAGCCCTGGTTGGCCTGGGACTGTGAGCCTGGGTGGAGAAGAGATGTAGACCCAGGCCCCTCTGCAGACATGGTGACCAAGTGGAGAGGGTTCAGATTTGCTCTCAGATAACTAAGCTGACCAAACAGGTATATGTACACCAGAACTCTCGGTTACAGCTTGAACTATATGGGGGTGAGGAGGGCGATATTCACTTAGAGAATCTAACTGAGTCAAAAAAAAAGGCCAGGGATGCAGCTGGGCTTCAGGAAACTTTCAAGCACCTCCAGAATACATTCTCTCTCCCTCTCCCCACCCCACCTCACCTCCAATGTGCACATCCTTCCCTTACTGCACAAGAGCTTCCTTCACACAAAGAAAACATGACCACAGGGCCTCCACCAGGTTTCAAGCTTTCTATCTTATCCTTTCTTTGGAGGTGGGGCACAGGGGACTGAACGGGGTGTGCTTAAACACTGAGCCACATCCCCAGTCCTTTTTCTCTTCTTTCTTTCCTACATTCTTTCCTTCTTTCCTTTTTTTTTTTTTAATTTTTTTTTATTCTTTTTATTTTATTTTTTTTAGATAGGGTCTGGCTAAGTTGCTTAGGGCCTCACTAAGTTGCTGTGACTTGCCTTGAACTTGCAATTCTTCTGCCTCTGCCTCTTGTATCACTGGGATTACAGGCGTGTGCCATGGTACCCAGCATATCTTATCATTTTTATATCATTCTCTGTCTTGGTTTCTTTTAAAAATATATATATCAGGGAGGAACTCTGGTTGGCCTGGAAAAAGATGGTTGGTTGATCATGAACCAATGAACCAGAAGGATGAGGAGTTAAGATGGACGCAGCTTGAAAAGTCTGCCAATGGAGACCTAGAGACAGAATTGTTCATTTCCAGGAAGGTTTCCTCTCTTCTGCTTGGTGGGTGGTGGAGAGAGTGGGGAAGAAAGAACTCCAGATGAAAGGAAGGGCGTTGGGTGTGAGGATTACAGTTAGACACTGCACTCTGTTGGCAGGAACAAGAAAGAACTGCCAGGAGGCTTAAGAAATGGGAATGTAGACAGAATGTGCAAATGAGCTGGGTGGATCAAAGAAGGTGGCCTGAAAGTGAGTCTTAAGGATGAACAGGTGCCCAACAGGTGAAGGAGGAAAAGTCACCCAGGCTGAGAGAAGCAAATCACAAACGATGCAGAAGCCTATGTATGGGTGGTTATGAAAAGCAATGGCAGATTGAGGTGAGGGCTCTTCCTCAATCAGGGAAGTGAGCCCAGAAAACCTGACGGCCATCACCTGAAAGGCCTTCAAAAAGTGCATGGACTTTATTATACAGTCAAGAAGAAGTTGCTGAAGTTTTCTTTTGAGCCAGGGTAGCATGATCATTCATTCGTTAATTCAATAAACACCTTATGGATGTTTTCTTCCAGTCATTGTGCCAGGTACTAGGGACGGGGGAAGGAAAGTACATAATCCTGCCCTTAAAGGTCCCCTGGGCAGGTAAGAGATAGATTAACAAATGGCTCATTACAATTGTGGTATGGGAGAGACAACGACGGTGCCCTGGAGTCCAGGGGCCAGAACTATGTCTCAGCCCTTCAAAAGGCATGGGAGGGGTGAGAAAGAGCGTCCCAGAGGACTTGACGCTCAGGCCAAGACCCAAGGGTTGAACATCTGTCTGCCATGTGGTTGGGAAGAAGGAGAGACTGGATGGGGTGGGAAAGTCAGGCAGAGGAATAGAACATGCGATTTTCAGAGCTCACCACACTGTTTAGAATGGCAGGATGGGACCAGGAAGAAGCAGGACAGGAGGGGCTAGGAGAAGCAGCAGACAGCTAGGAGGCACTCGCTGGGCAGAGAGAGGGTCATGGAGTGTTACATGCACAAGGGGTCAGGAGCAGAAGCACATTTAGGAGTCTGACTACAGTGCAGACCCAGAGAGGTAAATATAAACAGGCAGCAAGAGGACAGCTGGCAGGTGGCTACCAAGGCCAGGTGAGAAGTGAAGAGGACATGGAGTGAGGCAGGGAACATGGAGAGGGACAGACAGCTGTGAGGGAGCTTGAGATACGGGTCATATGGGGAGTCCTGGAAGGAGACAAGGGGGTGCCATACAAAGGAGCAAAGGCCACATGAGGAAAGGGAGCTTTTGGAAGAAAATAATGAGTTCAGCTGGGGATGTATTGATTTGAAGGTGTTGGTGAGGCCACCCCAAAAATTAGCTAACTGTGAGGTGAACACGTGGTTGTAAAGCAGTAAATAAGGATGGGAACTTGAAAGCCATTATGAGGGCAAAAGTCGAATCCGTGGAGTGTTCCAAGCCCCAGTGGAGAGCACACAAGGAGAGAGGAGGTCTGAAAGGGAAACCCTGGGAGCACCAAGACTGGAGGGACAAACAGTGGAACACAGCCCAGGGAACACACGGACCCAGAGTCCTCAGAAAGCGTCGCCTCCCTGAGTCTGTTCTCCCTCCTTGCTTGGCAACGGGAGTTGGCACGTTGGCTACCTGGCTACAGATAGTCCTCAGCAAGGAGAGCCTTGCCAGAGTTCTTGCCAGTGGATTTGAGCTGCTGTGAGCTGAAGTCACATTGCAGCCTCTGAGTCCTACCTTTAAAGCGAAGCTGCTGGCATCCACTTTGTCTTCTCCCCTTTTCCATTGGTGACAATCCAGAGCTGCCATCCCAGACCAAGAAATGGAAGTAGCACGTCAAAGATGGCAGAACAAATAGAAGGTACTGACATCATCCAACTACCACACCCGCCATGGTCCCTGTCTTTTACTAGAGAAAGAAATGAATTTCTCCCTTGGTTAAGCTCTCGTTGGGGATCCTTTGACTCAGATGGCAGCAGGGAGGAGAGGTGATCAGTGCAGGTCTGAGAAGGATGTGGTGATGAGCCACTGGTGACCATAGATTCAATGGAGAGGAGGGCCCAGGTCTGAGTGGGCTGGGCTGAGCTGCAGATGCAGGTTGAGCAGAGAAGCAAAAAGACAGACTGGGGGTAACCTGGACTGTGGGCCAGGTTATCACTAGTGTGTAGACATTGGTAAGAGACAAGGAGAGAGAGCTAATGAGGTTTGGTGAGGGAAAGGGAATAGGGAAGCCCCTTAGTTGTGAGAATGATCTAGACCGGAACATGGTAGCTAGGTTCATGAGGCAAGGGGGAGCTTGGAGAAGTGCCATTAGTAGGTAGAGACGTCCCAGACCACGGGAGCCACAAAACTCCCCAGGATCATTAGGGAGGCCAAGAGAAAAGAGGTGACTGCCCAGGCATGGCTGCTTTGGGCTGGAAGGCAGGAGGTCTGGACAGGGTTGGAGTAGGGTGCTTCATGAAGGACTCGGGAAGGAAAGGGTTGGCAAAGTTTCTGGAAGTTTCCATCATCAGTACCCACAGGTGATTCCAAGCTCTGCCCACAACTGCCTCTCTCGAGTCACAGCACTGATGTCTGCTGGGCAGACAGGGCCAAGGGCTCAGGGGAAGATTGGGGGCCCAAAGTAGGAAGAAAGGAAGACAGATCAAAAGGAAGAAGGAGAAGGGAACCATATCTTGGTCCTGGGCTTTCCATCCCCAGAACAGGAAGAGTGGAGACTGGGAAGGTCTGGGTCAGGAGGAGGTGCTGGGTAGACGGCTGGGGACAGGCCAGGCCTGAGCCTCCCCTGGAGAGTAGCTGGGAGACAGAGGCTCCGGTTCTCATGTCACCAGGGCTGAGGGGAGCATGGCTGGAATGTACCACAAGCCAGTGTCCATTCCCTGGGGTGGCCAGTGGGGAATCTCCAGCCCTGAAGTCATCGCCACCCCAGGAGCCCGGACCCCGCCATGGAAAAAGGGTCCCGCAGGGGCACCCGGCGCCGTTATGCATGAGCTCATGGCTGTTTGCTGTCTCTTCCCTCTTTTCCAGGCATCTCAGATTTCTAGATGTCAGAAGCATCTGACAGGCAGTGCAGAGGACCATAAGGGGGCTGGGAATACGGATGCAAGGTGCGGTGTGGAGTGTGGGGAACCGGTGGCACTTCCCCCACCTCAGCCCTGCCCTGCCTCCTCCCTTGTCCAGGGCCAGATACAAAGGGTCTCCTTCCCCCTCACTTCCTATTAAGGACCAAAGGAACCCTAGATGATACCATCTCCCAGAAAACACCCGTGCTCCTCTCCACCCCCATCGACCCAGAGTACGCATCACACACGCGCTTTGGAAATAAGAAGTCTGTACCCCAAAAGGAACAGGAGACAGAGGCAGTAACAAGTTTTCTCTGCTATGTGGATGCTAATCCATAATGGGGGGCAAGGGAAGAATGGAGGAAATTCACATGGGGCAGAGAGGAATGAGGGGAGGGGAGGGGGCGTGGGGATGGGAAAGGTGGTGGAATGAGACCGACATAATTACCCTATGTCCACGTATGATTGCACGAATGGCGTGACTCTGCATTGGGTACGACCAGAGAAATGAAAAGGTGCTCCACTGGTGCACAAGGAGCCAACGTGCTTCTGTTGTCTTGTATAACTAATTGGATTAAAAAAAAAAAAAAAAAACAGGTGGCAGGAGCCTAGCAGGGCTGGGGCCATCCTTTGTAGGTGGCAAAGAGTTATCAGAAGATGCAATGCCACAGACAGAGGAGAGTACCAAGAGTCAGAAGACACAGTCACAGCTCCCGCTCCTCCTCTTTTTGCTGTGTGACCCTAGAGAAGCCGCTTACTTTCCTGGGGTCTCAGTTTCCCTCTACGAACCAGAAATGACACCTGATCTTCAAGTGTGTCAAGGATTCATTGGAAGCACAGAGGTGAATATTTTGAAAATGTGAATCTCCTTGCCCCAAAGGAAACATAATATTAACACAAATAGAAATAAAAGAATGTGACACTGCACGAGCCCAGGGGCACTGTTCCCAGGGTGGCACTGAAGCATGGCACTCTCTGGAGCATATGTCTCTTTACAAATGGGATGTGAATGGTGCTCTTGGGAGTGGCTCAAACCTGCAGATCCTCTGGCTGGGAAAATCATTGTCTGGAAGTCTTCCCAGGAGCGGGTGGAAGTGCCCTGGTCAACTGGCCATGTGGGTGGTTCTCTGGGAGCCAGGTCCCTGCAAGAGAACAGTCCTGCTCCCAAATGAGTTCACGCTTCTTCCCAAGAGGTGGCTGCAGGAGGAGGATGGCCCCCTGCCAGCCCATTGCATCTCCTAAAGCTGAGCCAAGAAGACACAATGAAGAGATAGGGACACTCCACCAGATCATCCCTGGAGCTCTCTGCCCAGAGCCACTGTGAGTTTGCCAACTCGCTCCTGTCTGAGCAGGAGATATCAGATGGTCAGGTGATTGTCATTGTCAACCAGATATTTTAGGTCAGAGGTAGTTTTGGAGATCAAACATTCAAGTCTGGCCCCTCCTGTAGATAGAATATCGAATGTGGAAGACTGAGGGACAAGGAGCGCTACACTCAGAGAGCCAATCCTGCAGCTGGACAGCTCTTCCCAACACCCAGAACTAGAGGCCTCATGGTGGTGTCATCTTACCAGCAGGACAATTGTCCCAAGGATGGGAGGGAAGAAAATGAGCTACTAGTCATTGAGTCTTTTAATCCATGCTAAGTACTTCACCTTCAATGCACCCAGCAAACAGGATGTACTCAATGAATAGAGCACTAAGTGAACGAATGGATGAATAGCGGAGAAAAATAGCACTTACTATCATAACTGCAGAGATTCTGCCTCCTAAAGGAATAACATACTCCTTCTGGTAGATACATGTGTGCTAAGCAAAGGTCCCTGGAAGGCCACGTGGTTTGCAAACTGGCCTCAAAGAAGAGAGGTAGGAAGCAAATGCCCTGCTAGATAAAGGAAATCAGAAAGTTAACAGTGTCTGGAGAAAACCTAAAGGCCCAGGAATTGTGGAGAGGGGTTAGGGCTGGGTGGACTGGTGGCAGGACTGGTCCACAAAGAGACACAGCCAATGAGGCTGAGCAGCAGAGGTAATAGATGGATATTTTGGTACGGTAAGGTCTAGGGAACATTCTAGAAGCTATCAACTGAGCTGCACTTTCAAGGATCCAACCTCTAAAACATTCTCCCCAGAGCCTAACAAAAGGTTTCCACAGTGGACAGCTTTGTAGTATGAAGGAATTCAAGGTGGATTGGGTGTCCATCAAACAAAACCTAGCTTTTAGGCCAATTTAGACCAACAAGTTGTTGAGAGTTAGGGAGGTGGGGACCGGCACACCGGGGGTCAAAAGACCTATCTCTGCTCGTTCACTTCTGGGTGCAATTCCTTGTGACTTATTTTTACCTTGTCACTTATTTTTACCCTTTCCACTAACCAAGATGTTGACACCCAGGGTGACTTTGGAAGCCATGTGTCGAGGAGGGCAGAGTTATCATTAATGGGCTTCCTCGTGTGAAAAGAGATAATGTGCCAGAGGTGTGCAGTATTCCCCAGCTTATTTGACTGTGGCACACTTAATTGTGATTTATTTTGCAAAATAACAGGGCATTCAAAACCCTCCATGTTCTGCTCTACAACCTTTTCCTCCTTACATTCTGCTGCTGATCTGTGAATCTTGTACTCCAAACAAACTTTCCCAAAATTTGTTAGATTTCTGACAAGCCAGAAATTCCAGGAGAACTGAGGACCACAGGCAAGTAGACCTGTGGACTTGGCCATGATTTCCTGCCTCTTGCTCCTAGTGATTCCTCCCTCTAAGTTGTCCTCCCCTTGTCCCTAGGCCCCTCCACCCTGAACAAGTCCCTTCTGCTTGATCGCTCCGGCCTTCCATGATCTCACCATTGCTCTTTTGTCCTCCCACACTCTTTGAGAAAAGAGCACCTATAATCATTAAAGAGTTCACAAATATTCCATTCTCTTCCCAGACAAATGAGAATATTGCACTTCCCTTCCTCCTTTGAAATTAGTTTTGAGGGTTGGACATATAGCCCAGTGACAGAGTGCTTGCCTAGCCGGTGTGAGGCCTGGGTTCAATCCCCAGCACTCTAAGGGGGAGGTGGGTGCCGGGAGTTCTTTAGCTAACAAAATGTAGCCAGAAATGATACATGCCACTTCCAAGTAAAAGCTTGGAAACTCGGAACATATTTTACCATATTCTCTTTCCCTCTGCTGTAAGCCTGGCAAAGTTATAGATGGAGGCTGCATCACCAGCCTGAATCCCAAACTAGAAATGATGTCGGGCAAGGCCACAGCCAGGCTGCCATGTGCATAGAGTGTGAGTGAGTGGTTCTGTTATCGAAGGCGATGGAATGGTGCAGTCGTTCATCACCACCCCTTAACCCAGCCCAAACTGACCAACACAAAACTGCGCCTAAGCCGCCGCATTCCTTACTACCATGCTGATCCTAAAAGCACATAGAGTTACATCAGTACCAGTTCATGGGTGACTAGCAGAACAAATGCCCCTTCCAACCCATTTTAAATATCTAGTATGAGAATCAAACTTTTGTTGTGTGTGTAAACTCCCGAAGATGTAGGGCTGTTTGTTACTGCCCCGTAATTCACCTGTCCAGAGTGATAACTTTAGATACCAGACATAGGTGTCCGTCTTTTGCATTTGATTAATAGCTCCAGACTGACAATGTTCCCTATCATAGCTACATACCCCACACTCCCTCCTTTCCTGATTCCACCATCCCCACCTCTGGAATGTTCCCACCACAACCACTTCTGACATCAATACCGTAAATCATTCCCATTGTTCCACCACTATGACCACAACTCGTTTCCACCTTTATTGCCATAATTATAAATTCCACCTCCATTACTATCACCTCCCCTGGCTTCACCACTATCATTGCCATCAACCCCACTATTACAAAGTCCCAGCATCACCACCACCACCACCGTATCAGCTGCACTATCATTGCTAAAATCCCCTTCTCCATCAGCTCCCTCTTTGCCAGGACTAACATCTTCATCATAAATCCTATAATCAATTTTATCACCCACTATAATTATTTCCACCGTTGCCTCCAACATCAATACCATTTTCACTATCACCATCACCAGCACTGCCTCCACCATGTCTCCCAGCTAGTTTTCTGTTTATTTTTAAAAAATACAAATATTCTCATTTTGGGGGGGGGGCGGGGCACTGGGTATCGAACTCAGGGCCTTGTGCTTGTGAGGCAAGCACTCTACCAGCTGAGCTATCTTCCCAGCCCAAATATTCTCATTATAAAAAGTGTCACTGTCACTTTCTCTACTATTTCCCTCTCTCCCCCGTTGCCTTCAACTTACTAGCGCCCTCACTGAGGGACTACAGAGCTGTCATTCACAGCTCTTCCCTCTCTGTGCTTTGCCCTCAAGAAGGAGGATGGCAATGCTTCTTAGACTGATCTGCAAACATCTGAGGGTGCCCTGCCCTGGCAAAGGAGACGGGGAAGCAGACACCGTCCAGCTCACATGGCGCAGTGCGAGGACTGAGGCCTGCGCCCCCAGGCAGAAGCCAAGTCATCTCTCCTTTTTGACTTGAATCTTGTTCCCCCAGCTCTTCTCCCTCCCGTGTGGCAGTCACATGGTCCTGGAAAGGTCCAAGCAATGGAGCGAATGTAAGACGTTCCTGTATTTCTGGAGCTCCCTTTTGTGGCTTTCTGGTGAGTGTGGACACATCCAAGACTTGGGTTTGGACCCAGAGGCAGTAGATGGAGCAGGTTTTAGCTGATTTTGGTGCTGGGCCATGTGGACGGATTTATTTGGTCAACACATTCCCCGCATCACCTAGTGTGGCTCAAGGAGTTGTCGTTTTTATATTCTATTTAAATCTTTATTTTTTATCAAAGTAATGCATGTACATATTTTGAAAGTAAAATGCTCTACATGGTTTATAATGAAAAACACCAGACTTCTGCCCAAGTCCTGCTTGCTTCTGAGCCCTCTTTTGAAGCAAACGCTTTGAACTGTTTTAACTCTTTCCTATCTTTGCTTCCATATTTCTAAATAACAGTGATGCTGATATTTCTTGCATATTTTAGCTTTAGGTTTTGTCGGTTGACTTCACACCATGGAACACGAGTGTCCTGCTGTCTTACACCATCACTCACCCACATGCTTCACCCTGCCTCCAACACACAAACACACACATGAATACTGGTGTTGACCATGGCCATCTTCAGTCTCCCAATGGCTATCATTCACAATTCAGCCACTTTTCTGATACAACCTTTTGGTTCCCTCATTTAGTAATTGCTTTTTGCCATTTGCTTGATTTTATACATCTCATTTGCTAATTCACTCCCGGCACTGTCCAACTGAAAATTTCCTTTGACTGCATGTCACTCTCAGTTTGATTTTCTTCTTGGTGACCTCCCTCCTAGAGCCTCCATCCTCAGGGCCAATCTGAACTAGGTTTTCTCTGTGTTCTTTATATACTTTGATGACTTTCATCTCGAAACTTTCCTTTGCTATGATTCTCAGGCTTCACTTTGAATCTATCCTGGTTTCTAGATCTTTGCCTCCCTTAAGGAAATTCTTCCTTGATTCACTTCCTAATTAAGATGGATAGTTTCCCAATAGCTTCCTGGAAATGGGTAATCAGGAAGTAATTTTTAAAGACTACTTGTTTCAGTCAGCTTTTTCGCTGCTATAACTAAAAAACCCAACCAGAACAATTGCAGAAGAGGAAAAGTTGATTTGGGAGCTCACAGTTTCAGAGGTCTCAATCTATAGACAGCAGGCTCCAATCCTGGGGGCTCGAGGTGAGGCTGAACATCATGGCGGAACAGTGTGGTGGAGGTAAGCAACTCACATGATGATCAGAAACAGTGAGACAGCCTCCACTGGCCAGATACAAAATATGTACCCCGAAGCCACGCCCCAGATGCCCACCTCCTCTAGCCACACCCACCACTTCAGTTACCACTCAGTTAATCCCATCAAGGGATTATTTCACTGATTGGGTTAAGGCTTTCACAACCCAATCATTTCTCCTCTAAACATCCTTGCATTGTCTCACATATGAGCTTTAGGGGGACACCTAATATCTAAACCATAACACTACTCATGTCCAAAATTATTTATTTTTATTTATTTATTGTTATCATTAAGCTCCATTTCTGGTTTGGCTGGGTATCAAACTCCAGTTTGGAAAGCACTTCTCTCAGAATTTAGAAGCACTGCTCATTTTCTTCTAGTTTATATGTTGATTATCAAGAGAATTTTGACACAATGCTGATTCTCAGTAATTTGTAAACTATTTTTCTTCACTTCCAGAAACTTTTAAAGTGTTCTTATCCAGAGTTTTGAGATTTCACTACAGTGAACCCTAGAGTGAGTTGTTTTTACATATTTATTTTAAAATTCAGTTTGTCATGCACTCAGAAATTTTTCAATCTTTGAATGCATGTTCTCTAGATCTAGGAAATTTTCTTGCATTGTTTCTTTTGTAATTTCACTTCCTTCCCTCATTTTATGTCTCTCTAGGACTTATGATTTGAGATGCTATTCCTAGACAGAACATCTATTTTCATTTTCTGTCAATTTCCATTTCTTCAGTGTTTGGCTCTCCTTTGGGGAAATTTGTCTTAACTTTATCTCCCAACCCTTGTTTTCTTTTGATTTGTTTTTTTTTTTTTCTGCCCATTTTTTTTTTTTTTTAATTAACCTCTAGTTCTCATTTGAAGGAAGTGAAGATTGTGGAGGAGATAATGGAAAAACTAAAGAGCACCAAAATGATGATTACCTTCTTTTATCATTTCGAAAATGATAATCATCATTTTGGTGCTGTTTCCTTCTTCGCTATCTCCTCCACAATCCTTTTTGACCTCTTTCATCCTGAAGGCCTCCATTCACTATGAAGTAATTCTTCACTGCCCATTCATAATTGAAGTGTGAGGCATTAAATGTGGAGTGAGACTGATTGGAGGACAGGAGAGAAAGGTGTTGAGAGGCAGGCTTCCCTCTCAGGTAACTGAGTGGAATTCAGTTTCACTGGGAGACCAAGAATCAACACCTACAAGTCTGCTGTCTTGGGAAAATCTCTTTTCCCAGGAAAGTCTCTTCCAATGTCTTCCCATGTGATATTAAAATGACTGCCAGTGCTCTGGGACTGAAATGAGGCAGGCAGCTGAGAGCCTTGGCTTTCAGGAAACAGACTTATCCTTAATCCCCCTGTTTTCAGATTGGCTCCTTACCTCTCCCTCAACTATGCCTGGTGCCTCTGTGTCCAGAACCTTTCTGATTCAACATTTTAGAGCAAAAGCAATTCTCCTGTTCCGGCATGGGAGAGGATGACTATCTGGATGCATAGGGTAAAGGAGTAAATCTGGGCTGAGGAGATGCTTACCACTTCTTTGAAAAACCTTTCAGTCTCATTCTGAATCCCTGCCTTCAGAAGGAACAGGCGTCTCCCATTCCCTGGCCTTTCCAGGGGTCTGTGGCTAGAAATATTTTGCTACCTGTTGGCTCCTGCCATCGACCCCCTCACCCTTGCTGGTTTGGGATTTCAGTTTTCTGTGGTCTGCTAAGTCAGGTAGCACTCATCCATCCACTTTCTAATTTCCAAATTGTTAGCTTCTCTTGCCTGCTGCTGTTTCCTCTCCCATTCTCTTTTTCCTGTGGGTTTATGCCTTTTTTTTCTAAATTCCATTAATGACATTTTAGTGGGGCTCCTGGACGTAGCCAAGATAAACATGTGTGTTCAATCAGCTATGATTAAGAAGTCTAATGTTCTCAATTGTAGTTCAGAGTCAAAGTAACAGTTAATCATAAAACATTCCCCCACCTTTCTTTGCCTGCCTCTTTTGCACCTTTGTCTACTTAGTGATGACCCGTTGAAGGTAGTTTGATCACATGCCACCAGATCTCACTCACCATGATGCCAAATCAGGTATAACACAATGCGTCATCCTAACATGGTGCCAGAAAAGTTCCCACGTTGAATCACAAACACTGTCACCTCAAACATGGCCTTCAAAACCACGTCACCATCACTCTCATCCCCATCCCCCCCACCACCCTCACCACCACTCCACCATTACCTCCATCACAGCCTCTGCAACCACGCCTGCCACTACCCCTACCATCACCTTAACCCCCTTTCCATTCACTCCTCCACTGCTTCTGAAATCACCATGTTGCTCTTCATCATCATCATGAACACCATCAACTCCACTGTCCCCACTTCCATAATGTTCACCAAGACTGCCACCATCCTGCTTCATGATCTCCTCCAGAAAGATTTTTTACAATATATATTTAGTATATTTTCCTTCCATAGGAGTTGCAATTAGCATGCCTCTGGTCCCAGTGTGGAGGCTGAAGCTGGAGGATCACTTGAGCCCAGAGCCTAAGGCAACCTTGGGCAACTTTCTGAGTAAGACCCTGTCCCAGGAAGAAAGAAGAAAAAGATTTGCAATATGATTTTCAATAGTGTGGAGAACAAGTGATTTCTACCTTTGTACATTCTTCTTTTGGTAAAGAGAGGGCTGAAAAAAAAATGGATTTCTCCAGCTCGAACAACATACATGGGGGAAAGAGAGGGGCACAGAGACAAGGCATGGACCCCTTTTGAAGCAATAGGCCATCATACGGGCTCTTTATGATATAGATGATTTGGGTGAGAATCGTTGCCCCAGTTTTAAAGGAGGAAACTGAGATTCCCAGATGCTAAATAACATACTCAAGGCCGCACAATTAATAAGTGGTGGAGCCAAGAATCCAACCCTGTGTGACTTCAAAGTCCATATTCTTTCCATTACACTATGCTGGCAAGAAATCTCAGGAGCTTGGTTTAAGCACAATGAGATATGACTCTGAGCAAAAGAGCCTTAGCCATGGCCCTTAATCCCAGGGAGAGCTGGTCTGATGAGGCAGAAGGAAGCCCCTTTCTCAAAAAGGAAGATCATCGCCATTAACTGGTGAAGACTTCGTTCCAGTCTCAGAGCCTACACTCTGCCTGAAAGCCCCACACAGGCAACTCCGCACGGTGCCCAAGCCCTGCCACCTCTCCCTGACCCCGAGTTCCCTGAGGGAAAAGGAGGGAGTGTGGACATCCAGTCCTGGGAATGCCTGGGGTTGGGAGAACTGAGTTATTTTGGGATTGTTTACATTTGGAATCTTCCTGATCTTTGGTCCCAGAAAAACACCCACACGTTGGAAATTCTTCCGAGTTATTCACTGTTGGGGTTTTTCTTCATCTCCTTCAGCTTTTTCTTCTTCTTGGATGGAAAAAAAATCTGCTAGTGATTAGTCACAACCTGTGAGGCTCAGCTTTTGACAGCCCCACTGAGAAGACAGAGACAAAGAGGCTCAGAGAGGGTCCCCTGGGCAGATGCTGCTTGGAAGGAAATGTGGTTCACAGCACTGACCTCCCGGGTGAGGGATGGTCCCTTCACCTCTGTCACCAAGGGGATGATCACTCCCGGATGTAGGGCCCTCCATGGCTGCTCCATGCCAAGCCCTCAATCCACTTCAGACAGAACATGTGTTAGAAAGAAGCCAAGGGGTCAGAACCTGGGCGAGCAGGCTACAAAGTGAAGAGGGCAGGTGCCAAGCACAAAGGATGCCTATCCCTTTGGCCACCACCTCCACTAACAACATGGAGTGCCCCTCTTCAGTGTGAAGTACAAGGCATGTGTGCAAATTACCAACCTCCATGGACAGCCATATGCTCTCTGGCAGGTTTTATCACGTCTTTGTTCTCCTGGAAATCCCAGGGTGTGAGCCAGCCTCCTTTTCTTCAAGAAGGCTAAGGGTCGAGTGGGGTTGAGCACTGTCCACTGGGGCTAGGACAAAGGGAGATTGTTTTAGCTAAAGGACTGGGGCTTGGAACTCAGATCTGGATCCAATTTTAAAATCTAAGGATTGTGAAACATGGTGGGGAAGGGGTAATAAAGGGAATTTGGGAAATCTCCCTTGGTGTAGGTCTTTTAAAAGAGGCTTCAAGGCAACTAGGAGAAAATCAATTAACACAATAAGCAACAACAGCACAGCAAGATGGCTTAATATCAGGGGATGACAGAGCCACCCGTGGGGTGGGTAGAATCTGGGCAATTTTTTTTTTTTTTTTTTTTTGCAGGCTCCTGTCTACATAAACAATCGGAGTCATTCAAAATTAGCATGTCAGCACCATTCTGAAAGCCCAGACTCCTGCGATCCCACACAGAAAATATTTCACCAGCCAGGGGACCAGTCCACTCACCAAAATGCCCACCCAGAATCAAGTGTGGTGATGGGGCCCCAATATAACTGCATGGGCATGAGGTCTAATGCTCCCTGAAGTCCCTGGTGATCCTACCCAGGCTTGTGGGTCAGAGGGCACCCCAAGGAGGAAAAGCAGGCAGAACCCACACAGGGTTCCAATCTCAGGATACCCCAACCAGGAAGCAGTGCCAGCCCGGGTCAGTCCCAGCCAGAGGGGGACCTACAACATTTCAAGAAGACACTCCAAAGTCCAGGTCTAAGGGTGGTACTAAAGTTGGAGGGAGTGGCCTCTCCCCAATCCACCTTCTACATCTGCAGTGGGGAACGCTGAGGGGCAACAGCAATACCAGGTTTTCAGTCCTAGCTTGGCCTTTTACTGCAGTCATACTCTTGGGTCATACTCTGTTCCTCATTTGTAAATCAGTGATGGTAACACTCACCCACAGTTGGAGCTGTTGTGAAGATTAATGTAATTCAGTGTCCTAATCTTGCCTTGCCTGCAAAGTGTGGACTTACCTGTAGATGGTGTGGTTCAGATGACCCCTCCAGGGCCTCTGGGGCAGGGGTATGCTGGTCCCACTTCTCTTTGCCCTCAGTGCTAGTCCTGGGGCCATGACTCTGTTTTACTAGAGAATAGGGCCACTAGGCCAAATGCCCCAGGGGAAAGCACAGGCCAAGATAAAGTCCTGCTGTCCAAAGTAGACAGTCAAAGTCAATGGGGTCCAAGCTGCAGGCCTGACAGAAGGGGAGGGAGGCCTAGGCTGGGTCACCAAAGCAAGGTTCTCGAGAACATTATATGGGTACAAACACTGCCAGCCTGGAGCCAAGGGGACAGAAGACGGTGAGACAACCAAAGCAGAGATCAGAATGTTGCAGCCAAGAGCCAAAAACCAGGAAAGGATTCATCGGGGAGATGCAAGGAAATGGGTTCCCCTACGGACCACAGGCTGAGAGAGCGAGGAAGGCGCTGGGTGGGGAGTCATCTGGTTTTGTCATAGGAAAAGGAGGTGACAGCTGAGTCCTCAGGAAAAAAAGGACAAAAACTGTCACATCTCAGTCTCAATTCAGTCCTCTGTGTGCCTGAATCCTGGTGTTGCCTGACCATTGCAAGCCCACAGGCCCTCCCACACGCCGCCATGAGGGCTGAGAAGCAGTCAGGGTTGGAAGCCAGGAGAAGTGGGGCCTGGATTTGGGGAAGTTACGCATGCCGTCTCTTTGTCCCTCTTTTTCTGCACTCATTACCCTACCCCAGCTCTACACTTAGGGAAAAACGCCCTTGGAGGGCACCTGCTCTTGCCTGCAGAGAGTGACCAAGGTTCTCTAGGACTGTCCACACCATCCCACAGAGAGGAACAGCCCCCAGAGTCTAAGGCAAAGAAAGTATTGGTGGATGGTTGAGGAAGGATTCCCCAAGAAGCCGGCAGGAAGGTTCTCCTTGTGCTTGCCCTACCGTGTGACCCTCTGAATCTTCCTCCTGGGAGGCCTCCCCTGCCCAGACCCCACTTCCATTTGGGGATGTCCCGTCCCTCCATCTGTCCACATTTTTCAAAACCAAAATGTAATTTGTCACAGGATCTCTATTTCTTATTATAAATTGGAACGAGAAGTCTTCCTAAGCTCTAAAGGTCGATTCCATTCCATCACAGTGCACACTGAACGCCTTCATGTTATCAGAAAGAGATGGTCGTGTACATTGATGGCCATGGAAGAGGGGCTACAGCTACAGGGGCAGTGGCAGAGCTGGCAAAGCAACCCCATCTTGGGTGAAGAATGTGGGACAGGTACTGACCCCACCTGAAGAGTAGGTAGAGCTAAGAATCTGCTGAGCCCAGAGATCTGGGAGAGTGGAGAGGTCTCCATAATTATGTCCCAGATCAGTTATCCATGATTGAGATTTACCAGCGCGAGAGGATGGGCAAGGTGACTAAGAAAGGATTTATGAATGAACCTGAGACTCAAAGTATGGAGGTTAAGGTGGGTTTAAAATGCTAAGTTTGGTGACATTGGAAGCTGGACCACTCAGGTCAATCGATACCGTTATCATTTATTGGAACACTATCTTTTTGGACCATTCTCATACCTAACAACTACAGAGAGGGAGGTTATGCATTATTCCTGCCATTTCATAGATGGAGAAGCTGAGGTGAAGAGATGATATTGTGTCCTTCCCCTGCTCCACCAGGTCAGAGCATGGTGAGGAGCCAGGGGAGCTGTATGGAACCCCCAGAGGTTGGTATCAGCCCTGCATTTGGGGGGAGCCCTGCCCTTGTCCCCCACCCCTGGCTGGGCTAAAGGAAAGACAGAGTTGCCCAAGCCAGGTCTCAAGAGAGGCTAGGAAGGGCTTCTGGTGACTAGGGAGCAACCCAACCCTCTTGACCAACCAGACTTCCTGGGCCAGGGCCTCTGACCTGGACTTGTTCTCCAAGAGAACCAGTGCCTGGGGACCCAGCACACTCTGTCAGAGAAGGACTTAGCCTTGTCTCCAGTACACTCTGCTTAGGTCACTTGATTATGGGATTAAGCCTAGACCTGGCCTCCGCCATCAGCCCGGGAGCTCCCTCAAGACAAATTCTACCTTCATACATTTACTTCTAAGACTATCACTTGCGTATTTTTCAATACCCTGTTACCTATTTCCCAGAAAGAACTAATGTTTAACAGTTGGTACTTTCTTCTAAATATCCATTGGTCTATCTTGAATTTTCCTTGATAGGCCAACGGAGACACTACCTGTGCCCGTGCAGTGACTGGGTCTGGGTCTCCCCACTGCCCAGGATGAGAAAGCAAATCTCAGGGAGGTCATGTGACTTGCCTGTCAGAGGTGTTCTGGGTCCTGGATCTTTGGCCCCCCAGCTTGGGGTTCTTTTCACCAGAAAACCTTACTCCCCCACTAGTGAAATCCTGGGGCTGGGACAGGAACTGGGACAAAGAGGAGGAGGACACTGGGGCCCAGGCTTTGACCCCGAGTTCCTATTTATAATCCTTATTCCGGAGATGGCCACTTAAACACACATTCCTGATAACTGAATAATCTTTGGCACCAAGCAAAAAATAGCCTGTGGCCCAGACCACAATTGCACAGCTGGAGCAGGGTGAACAGACGACACGGGCACCACGGTGCAGGACAGGCTGCTGAGCGGGGAGGGTGGCAGGCGGGGCCGCCTTGGGACAAGTGAGTGGGACAGCAAATATAGCCAGTTAAATATAGCCTTGCCGACCTGGACGTGGTGCCAGACCCCTCTGAAGTGAGCAGTTCCCAAATCAGCTTGGATCTCCAGCTCCCAAAAGAATTAACAGCCAAGTCCTGGAGAGGAGGAGCCGGAGGGACCTGGGTGCTGACGGGCTCCAGGGTTCTAGAGGAGTCTGCAGACCAAGTGAGGAACAAGAGAAGCAGCTCGGCTGACACCATCTGGAAGTGCAAGTCTGATGGACGATGCGTGGCCGTGCCAAGAAGCAGCTGACAGAGGACATCCCCTCCCCAAAACCACCGAGCAAGGCCCCAGACACCCTCCAGTCTTGGGAGCAGTGATGCCGAAGCCGCTTCTCTAAGAGGCCTCAAGTCAAGCAACGATAAGTTCTGGAGTCCAGAGCCCTAGCAGGTCTCCAAAGCCAGCTGGAGGCCTGATCGTTAGTGGGGCCTCAGAGAAGGCAGCCATGGCCCTCCTTTCCTGCAGGCCCCTCCCCTCCCAGAGCAGGATCCTGGACCAGAAGGCTGCTGGGCCCAGCACTCTTGACAAACTTTGCTCTGCTCTTAACATTTCCCTCTCAGGAATGTGGGGGATGAGATACACAATCCATTATTGGTGGGATTGCAAATTGGTGCAACCACTCTGAAAAGTAGTATGGAAATTCCTCAGAAAACTTGGAATGGAGCCACCATTTGACCCAGTTACCCACTCCTTGGTATAGACCCAAAGGACTTAAAATGAGCATACTGTGTGACACGTCAATATTTAAAGCAGCTCAATTCTCAATAGCTAAGCTGTGGAACCAACCTAGGAGCTCTTCAACAGATGAATGGATAAAGAAAATGTGGTATATATACACAATGGAATATTACTCAGCCTTAAAGAACAATGAAATTATGGCATTTGCTGGTAAATGGATGGAACTGGAGAATATTATGCTAAGCCAAATAAGCCAATCCCAAATCTTCTTCATAAGATATTAGTAAGAGAATTACATAACTTTGTCAAAGTTAATTTATAGGGTAGAATCCTTTATATCTTTATGGCATATCCATTTTAGTTAGGATTTCAAGATGTTACATCACCCATTATAGAAAAATTATTACATTTTCATGAGCATATGCTTATAATTGTATTTTTTAATTAGCTCTTTAGTTCTTTATATTATTTCACTTATACTTACTACCAAACTCACCCACACAAAAGCCAAATGTTCTCTCTGATATGCGAATGCTAACACACAATAAGGAGTGTGGGGGGAGGGAGAAGAGAAGTTCATTGGATTAGACAAAGGGGAATGAAGGGAGGGAGGGGGATGGGAACAGGAAGGACAGTAGAATGAATGGGACATCGCTTTCCTGTGTTCTTCTATGACCAGTGTACCTCCACATCATGTAGGACCACAAGAATGGGAAGCTATATTCCATGTATTTGTGATATGTCAAAATACATTCTACTGTCACGTGTATCTGAAAAGAGCAACTTTTAGAAATAATTTAAAAAAGAAATCTAAATTCGTTTTTTAAAGTTCCCTCTCAGGACCCCTCAGTGGCCTGCTGGGGGCTGGAGTTGGACTGTGAGTCCCAGGATTTGAGGACTCAGTTGTGCTCTCACTGACAGGGTTTGTAGGTGGTAATGCAGGAGACTCCAGATCTCAGCGGCTCCGGCTTCATGGCGCTGCCTCTGTGTTCCCTGCAGGTCCCAGTGAGGGTCTCATTCATGGTTGAAAATAGACCTACTCACCCATCTCCACTCAACCAAAGCCACCTACCTAAAACGCCTCTCCCCAGTGCCTGTCACTGCTCCTGGGGGGAGGGTTCATCAGGGTGCCATGGAGAACCTGTCCTCACTACTGCACACGCCCCCAGATGCAGCACTTCCTGTGAGGGATAGGATGCACACTTAACGTCCCTTTGTTGGCTCTGCCTTCAACCCCCTTCAAGTTTGGGGGAATCCCCTTGCATGTGGTCTTGTGCTTCCCCTTTCCATAGACACCAGTCATACTGGAGGGGGACCCACCCGGACGACTTCATCTCAACTAGTTACATCTGCAAAAGACCCCGTTTCCAAATAAGTTCACACTCTGAAGTACTGTGGGTTTGGACCTGAACATGTGCATTTGGGATATGAGGGCCAGTTCAGTCCATCACAATAGCCATGCACGCCTAACTTGAAAAGCAGAATTAGATACCAGAGATCTCAATTACACTTCTGGGGGTCCAACAAGGAGTTAGTGGGTGATGAGCTCCATTTTTTTTTTCTTTTTGATACAGGGTCTCACTAAGTTGCCTAGGATGGCCTCCAACTCTTGATCCTCCTGCCTTTGCCTCCCAAGTAGCAGGAACTAAAGGCACGCACCCCCACGCCTAGGTAGTCATGTTCTTGATGGAGGGGGTAACACTAAGGAGGAGCAGATGTGGGCGGAAATGATGAATTCATCTTTGTGATAATTTTGAGGTGTCTGAAAAAGACTCAAGAGGATACCCAGTAGGCAAATGGCCATACTCTGTGGATCACAGGAGAGGGGTCTGGGCTAGGGATATTGATTTGGGAGTCATGAACATCCCAGGCAGTAATTAAAGTCAAGAAAATAGCTTATTGGAAAACACGTAGAGGGAGAGGAAAACCAACACATAGGGTGTGTGCCCTAAGGAACATTGATATTTAAGGCCTAGATCAAGGAGACTGAAATAGAACGAGAAGGGGCAGCAGAGACAGGTGGAAATACGGAAAGAGTGATGTCATGTGAGCCGGGGGAAGCAGAGTTTTGAAAGGGAGCAAATGGACTTCTACTTCTGGTAACCATGGGCCACATCATTTGGACCTCCTACTGAGGACAACAAAGTGATAGTGGGCTACTTTTAAGGACAAAATCTTAAGAGCATAGATAAGCTCACAAGGAAGTGAGAAGAAACCAGAGGAAAGAGATTTCCCAAAAGTTAAGGGAACTTCCCAACCTTAAGAACACTTCCCAGTCTGGAAGAAAAAACTTCAAAACTGAGCTGTGATTTTTCATGCATCTCCAGGAAGATGGGGAGAGAATAAAAGCCCAGGATCTTCCCAAGGTCTGGAAGATCACCTGCACACGAAGCTGGGATCAGAAGAACTGCAACTTCAAGGTAAGGATGAACCAGGAGTAAATGAACACTTGCCCCAGCTCCCTGCATATGCGCACGTGCACACACACAACGCCCCTCCAGGGCTGTGCAGATAGGTGACTTGATGCAGAACAGATCTGAGAAGAAACAGAAAGAAATGGAGGAGGGAAAGGAGGTAAGGATAGGAGAAGGAAGAAAGGACAAATTCATCACCAAGAGGTTTTAAAACAAGCACAGGCCCATTGGAATAACCGACCAAATGTGTATCACCGGAAAACCGCGAGGAACGCCCACCTATGCAATAGTATGTAACTGGGTTCACACTTTTAGTCTTTTTTTCCCATTATTATACTACTAAATATATAATATTTAAAAGTAACTTGAAAGTTTTAAAACCAATTAAGTGTATCTACAAATAACATTAAGAACTTAAGGATACATACCATGGGATATTTACCAAAGAAAAGTTGAAGCGGCTATGTTAATTTCACGCAAAATAGAATTGGAGGAAAAAAGCATTACTAAAGATAAGTGGTTTCATTCACCATCATAACCCACATACTGAGAAGCTATTAGAAGTGTAAAACTGTAGGTACCCAATAACATAGCCTCAGAAGTGTATAAAGCAAAAATTATCAAAACTTCAAAAAAATTACAAATCCACAATCACAGTGGAAGATTTTAATACATTCTATAAATAACTAATACAGCAAAAAGCAAAAAGTCTGTAGAGATACAGAAATTTTGGAACACAGGATTAACAAACTTGACCTAATGTACATAGATAGCAAATAGTACCTAATAACTGTTCCCAATAAGATATTACTTGGAAATTTATAAAAACTGACCATATACTGGCTCATAAGCCTCAAAAAATATAAAATAATGCAATCTTAAAGAGCATGCTCTCTAAATCCCATGCAATTAAGTGAGAAATGAATAACAAATGAGATAACAGGAAAATATTCCTATACTTGGAAATTAAGAAATAAATAAGCATATATTCCAAGAATCAAAGAATAAATCATGTATAAACTAGAAAAATATTTAGAAAGTGTTTTAAACAGCACAATGACAAAAATATTATATGTGAAAATTTGTTATAGCCAAGAAAAAAGGGGGAAATTTTACCACCTTTATATATTAGAAAAGGGATAAGCCTGAAGAATAATGAGGTAAGCATGAATTCCCATCAGTTAGAAAATGAATGCCCTTCAACAGATGAAAAATAAATGCCCTTCAATAGATGAATGGATAAAGAAAATGCAGTATACGTAAACAATGAAATATTACTCAGCCTTAAAGAAGAATGAAATTATGGCATTTGCTGGTAAATGGATGGAACTGGAGACTATCAAGCTAAGTGAAATAAACCAATCCCAAAAAACCAAAGGTGGAATGTTTTCTCTGATATGTGGATATACATTCACAATGGGGGGTGTAGGATTAGGGAAGAATGGAAGAACTTTGAATTAGACAAAGGGAAATGAAGCGAAGGGACGGAAATGGGAATAGGAAAGACAGTAGAATGGATCAGACATTACTGTCCTATTGCGTATATGATCACACAACCAATGTAATTCAACACGATGTACAACCAGAAGAATCACAAGTTATACTCCATGTATGTATAATATGTCAAAATACACTCTACTATCATGTATGACCAATAAGAGCAAATAAAAAAAGAAAATGAACACCGAAATAGATGCAAGATCTTAGAAGGAAATATTAAAGGACAAGAGCATAAAATGGTGAAATGGGATACAAACATGTAACTAATATGACAAAGGCAAAAACTGAGACTCCTAAAAGATCAATAAAATGGTCACACCACTAGCGTGAACATTTGAGGGAAAGAGAGAGAAGGAATGACAGAAGAAATCACAGACTAATATCAGGATGAGAAGGTGGGCATCTTTGGAAATGCAGAAAAGATTTAGAAGGGCAAGAAAATGTTATGAAAAATATTATGCAAATAAAGTTGCATGTTACCAAGAGGTCACGCCGTAGCACACTCAGAGTGCCAGCCAGCTGACTGTCCTCCTGCCACCTGTCTACCCCGCACCTAGCAAGGCCGCTGGGATGCTACCTTTCCAGGTGGAGGCTTTTGCCTTTCAAGTCCTAGCTGAACTACCAGCTGACAGGTCCCAGGACATCTCAGGCACAGACTTGCATTAACCTGGAATGCACCTCCACTCAGAGCACGCTCTCCAGGGACAGGGAGAACGAACCAGCAGAATTGTCATTGAGTACATGGGATCAGGAACAGGCTACTGGGCTGAAATCCTAGTCCTAAAATTTATTGATATTTAATTTCTAATTATTTTAACTGATACATGAAAAGATAGAATTGTATATATTTGTGGGGTGCCATGTGACATTTCAGTTCAAATATATATTGTGCAAAGTTTAAATCAGTTCAAACACATCCGTCTCTTTAAATATTTTTCATTTCTTTATGGCAAAAACATTCAAAACTCTTCTAGCTTTTTGAAATGCATGGTACGTGATTGTTATCTATAGTCACCCTAGTGTGCAACAACAATCAGAGCTTCTTACTCCTGTGGATCTTTACTTTGTACTCATCGTTCCATCTTTTCCCATCTATTGCCCCTTTTCTCCTCAGCTTCTGGTAACCACTAATCTACTCTCAGCCTCGATGAGATCAACGATTTTAGCTTCCACATGTAAATGAGATCATGCAGTTCTTGTCTTTCTGTGCCTGGCTTCTTTCACTTAACATAGCGATCTCTAGTTCCATGTATGGTGTTGCAAGTAACAGGATTTCATCCTTTTTATGGCTGAATAGTGTTCCATTGTGTATGTGTCCTACCATCTCTTTATTCACTCATCAGTTGATGGACACATAGGTTGTTTCCATTTCTTGGCTATTGTGAACAGTGTTGCAATAAACATGGGAATGCAGATGTCTCTTTAACATACTGATGTCCATTCGTTTGGGGATATACCCAGGAGCGTGACTGCTGCATCATTTGGTCGGCATCATTGATTTTTGAGGAACCTCCTTACTGTTTTCAGTAATGCTTGTACTAATTTACGTTGCTGTCAACATGGTGCAAGGGGTCCCTTGTCTCCACATCCTTCCCAGCACTTGTTATCATTTGTCTTTTTGATAATAGCAGTTCTCACTGAAGTGAGGCCATATGCATTGAGGGTTTGGTTTGCATTTCCTTGATGATAAGTGAGGGTGGGCACGTTTTCATGTATCTGTTGGCCATTTGTATGTCTTCTTTTGAGAAATGTCTATTTAGTTCTATCGCCCATGTTTTAATCAAACTCTTGTTGGTTTAAAGGTTTTTTTAGTTCCTGATACATTCTAGATCCTTGCCAGATGTATAGTCTGCAAACACATTCTCCTATTCTGTAGGTTGGCTTTCAATTCTGTTGATTATTCCCTTTGCTGTTCAGAAGCTTTTAATGTGATGTAATTCCATTTGTATGTTCTTGCTTTTGTTTCCTGTGATTTGAGGGTTTGTCCAAAAAATCTGTGCCTTTTCCAATGTCCTGAAGCATTTCCCCTATGTTTTTCCCCCTGGTAGTTTCATGTCTTAAATTTAAGTCTTTAATCCATTTTGAGTTGATTTTTGTAACTGATGAGGTAGGGGGGTTAGTTTTATTCTTTTGCATGTAGATACCCAGTTTTCTCAGCATCATTTATTGAGTAGACTGCCCTTTCTCCTGTGCCTATTCTTAGAAATTTGGTTGAAAATCAGTTAACTGTAGACATGTGGTTTTACTTTTAGGGCCCCTAGTCTATTCAATTGGTCTATGTATCTATTTTTATGCCAGTACCACACTGTTTTGATTACTGTAATTTTGTAGTATATTTTGAAGTCAGATAATATAATGACTCCTGCCTTGATATTTTTGCTCAAGAGAGGTTTGATTATTCAGTTGTTTTTTGTGGTTTCTTACAAATTTTAGGATAATTCTTTCTAGTTCTGTGAAGAATATAATTGCTATTTTGACAATGAATGCATTCAATCTTTGCATCACTTTGAGTAGAATGCACATTTGAACAATACTGATTCTTCCAATCCATGAACATAGAATGTCTTTCCATTGTGTGTGCGTGTGTGTTTGTGTGTGTGTGTGTACACGTGTCCTTTTAAATTTCTTTCATCAGCATTTCATAGTTTTCATTGTAGAGCTCTTTCACTGCTTTGGTTAAATTTATTTCTGGTACTTTTGTTTTTGGTAGATATTGTAATGTGTTTTCTTCCTTGAGTTCTATTTCAGATAATTCACTCTTGGTATATAGCAATGTTACTGACGTTTTTATGTTGATTTGGTATGCTGCAACTTTGCTGAATTCATTTCTCAGGCCCTGAAACTTAACTTCTACTCTCTGAGTTTTAATTTCCTCACATACAAATTCAGAAAAATAACAAATTCTTGAGAGGAGTTCTTGAGTTGATACACATAGAGAACCAGGCACAGTGCATGGCCTACCCTAAGCACCCAATAAGGGTTCACAGAAACAACAGCCTGTCTGGGAAGATGATCATTACTCAGAAGGCTGCTTAGTGAGTGTAGAACTAGAAAAGGGAGGTGGACTATTTGGTGGGAGATTTTACTTCCCTCTAGGGAAGCCTAATAAAGCATTCCAGCTCCACAAGGGGGACTCGTTCTCCTGGTCCCTCTTCTGGGCCTTTCTTCTCTGACCATGTCTAGAAAGCAACCAACATCTCATCTCTCTAATCCAAGGATCCCACCTTACCCACCCTTCTTGTAAATGAGTTACTGTAGCTGTGAACTCAAAGGAGTTTCTTCATGCCTCATATCTCATTTTCACATAAATGTCACAAAAGCATCTCTATAACGGGGTGCTGTACCATTATCTACTGTTGCAAAACAGACCCCCTAAATCAAATGGCTTGAAGCAGAGTTCCACAAATGATCCTGGCTGGGTTTGTAAAGTCTATGAATTAAACATAGTTTCTTAAGTTTTGAAAGAGTTGGGAAAATACCAGGAGAAGAATACTATTTCATGACATGTGAAAATTATATTCGATTCAAATTTTGGTATCCATAATAAAAGTCGTGTTGTCCGTGGCTGTGTGCACTACAACAGCAGAGCTAAATAGCGACAACACAGATCTCCTGGCCTACGGAGCCTAAATATTTACTATCTTGCCCTTTACAGAAGTTTGCCAACCCCTGACTTTGAAACGTAAAACTGTCATTTTGCTTACAAATCCACAGCACTTAGTGGGAACAGGTTACCTCTGCTCCTTCCAGTACTTTCTGGGCTGACTCAAGGCTGGGATTGACTCACAGTCTAAGGATAGGCATTGTCTGAAGGGCTGTTTGCTCACCTGTCTGGTGGTTGGTGGGGCTATCAGCTGGAACCGTGGAACCGTTGCTCAGGACACGGAACGGCAGCCTCTCCATTTGACTGCCGGACTTCCTCACAGAATGGTGGCCGAATGCCAAAAGCAAACAGTCCAAAAGACAGGAAGGAAAACCTTCCAGTCTCTTAAGACCTGGCCCAGAAACACGCAGGTGGAAAGCATCACTTCCTATTTTACTAGTCAACTGTCACTGAGCTCAAGGGAGGAGACAGACATAGACCCCACCTCTCACTGGAAAGAACACCAAAGAATTGGGGGCTGGGGAGATAGCTCAGTCGGTAGAGTGTTTGCCTTGCAAGCACAAGGCCCTGGGTTTGATCCCCAGCACGGCAAAAATGAGGAACCATCGCTACGGCTATTAAGCAGCAGCAGCCTGCTGTAAGGAAGCCTTTGTTCTTGGGAGCCCTGTCTTCCATGGGTGCCAATTTATATTGCCTCTGGTTGTAACTGCTCTGGAGTAGAGTGCAGTCGGCCTGGTTTTTAGAAGTTCTTCAGTTGATTCTCGTGTGCAGCATGGACTGAGGATCCCTGAGCACTGAGCACTCCTAACAGCCACAGAACCCACCCCCACGCTGACCCACAGCTGTCAGCACACTCGGTACAGGCATGACGTTTCTCTCGTCCTGTACGTGAAGTCTCAAGATCAAAACCCAGGTTCGTGTCCGAATTCCCCGCAGAGCCCAGGTCAGGCCTGGAGCATAGAGGGGTCTCGGGTGACACCAGGAGGAGGGATGTGAAGCTGAGGATGCCGGGATTCCAACCCTCTGTTCCTTGCAAGCTTTTTCTGACAGCAGATTGACCCAGAGCAGGGGCACCTGGCTTTTTCCCAGCCTTCCAAGCCCCTTCCTGCTTCTGCTTCTCCTGGACAGGCTCCTTCTGGAATGGCACACTCAAAGCAAAGTTGTTCGCTGAGGGCAAAGAAACTGGTTGCCGCTTTCCTTGGGCAGAAGAGCAACTTGACTGAAGTCTCCAGTTGTTGTTTTTTGTTTTTTGTTATTTTGTTTTTTTTTTTTTTTTTTTTTTTTTTTTGGTTGGTGGGGGGACCATGGATTGAACTCAGGGCACTTGACCACTGAGCCACATCCCCAGCCCTATTTTGTATTTTATCTAGAGACAGTGTCTCACTGAGTTGCTTAGTGCCTCACTTTTGCTGAGGCTGGCTTTGAATTCCTGCCCTAGCCTCCCCAGTCATTGGGATTATAAGTGTGCTCCCCCATGCCCAGCCCCCAGTTGTTTTAGGGGATGAGGAAAGAGTCTATATGGGATGAGGGGTTGTCACCCAGCTTTGCTGGGGCCCAAGCACAGTCCATGGCCAGCTGTGAAGAGTCCTAGCACCAAAACCTGGCCTCCAGATGACAAGCCCAAGAATTAAGGAAACCATCTATGGCCCCCATAAGTTTCCTCAGACTATGGTCTTGCACAGGAGTCCGCTCCATGGGAAACAGGGGCCTTTCAGTTGTGGGGACACATGATTTGGTGGCCTTGCTGCCCCCCAATCCAGGCCTTGTCAAGAACTTGGAACTCAAAACCACTAATATGGAAACAGGACACAAGGCTCCTTTGGCAGAGTGGTCAAGAGACCTTCTGTGGGCAAAACTTTTCTGCAAGACCCAGCCACTGTTTACAGTGAGGGTAAACTGCCTCTCAGCTCCACTAAGCCCTAGTTCTGGTCACATCAATGTGACCTCGGACTGACCACAACCATGGCCACAGACCGACCCTGACACTGACTCAGATTGATTCCAACTCTGGCCAAGACCAACCTCTGATACTGGCCACAGGACTGATCCCGTCCAAAGACAAACCCTACCCTGGCTAAAAAATCTGCCCCTCACCCTGACCACAAACTTGACTCTGACTTCCGAACAGTTAGTGGAATGCACCACACCAGAGCACAGTCTCACAAGCCCAGAGGTGTCAGGCTAGCTACACTTGAGTGACAGCCACATTCCAGGAGGAGAAGGAGGGTCTTGCCCTGCAAACTCAAGGCAACCTGCAGCAAACAGGCTCTGAATGACTGCTTCCAAGACAAAGGGCTCCGAAGTCATCCAGAACCCCAAAACAGGCCGAGCAGTTACCAGGCATCAGCTCACTGGCTCGGCACCTTAGCACTGGAGAGCCTACCATGCCTGCCGCCTTCTCCTCCCTACTTGTTACAATCCTCCCACCTCTAGTCGCACCCACTGAGAGGCCAATCTGACCGCTGCACTCAGGTGCCCAAAGACCTTGATCACTCAATCCTGAAGGGAAGTATCATCTAAGAGGGTCACTGGAGAATTTCTCTTCCCAACTGTCCCATCCGAGGGTGGATCCAGGACCTGCCCTTTGCTCCTGACAAAGCTCACTGTGGAGCAGACTGAAATTTTTGAAAAAAAAGATTTATCTATCTTCTCGAGCGTTCATTGCCAAGAAGTCTGCTGTCAATGTGATTTGAACTTGCTTTTCTAGGTAGTCTGTTCTCTTTCTAAATAACTCAGGATGAGGGGGAAAAAGGGTATGTGTCAGAAGAGGCAAGGAGAGGTTCACCTCTTGGGACAGAAGGGTGCAGACCCAAGAGTAGGAGCCCGGATGAGGGAGCCCTGGTCATTCTGGGCCCCAACCCGCCTGCCACACCTGTGCTCTGAGCACCACCTGCCTCTGCTCTCTAGCATGTGAGTGCCTACTACACAGGACATGCGCATATTTGCATGCATGTGTGAGATGTGCATGCATGTGGATGTGAATGTGTGTGATTACATGCTCGCATGGGTACATGTGTGTGCATGTGTGTGGATATGAATGGGTAAGTACGTGTGAGGCTATCTGGTGTCAGCATATGTGTTTGGTATGTGTGGGTGTGCGGGGCGCATGTGGGTACCCGTGAACATGTCGTCCCTGGAGAGGCACTGTGCAGTGCCCCTCACCTGTGTTTCCAGCATATCTCTTAGCCTGGACATAGCAGGTCCCAGGAAAGCATCAGGACTCGGGTCCAGTGGGACAAGATCCAGGCCTCATGTGTCTAAAGGCCAGTGGCCTTGACAGAGCCAGAGGCCTGTCAGCAGTTCAGTGCCTGTGGGTGGCCTGGAGGAATAAGGATACCAGGAGATTTGGGGGCAACTTTGTACCTCAAAATTGTTACCCCAATGCCAAATCCAAGTTCAAGGAGAAGTCACTACCAGAACACACCACCCACAGCTAGTGTCCTGTCCTGAAACCAAGGTCCCGAGCCCCTCAAAATGCAAAACACCAGCCCGTGCGCCCCTCCCACTCATCAGTCCCACGCCACCTGCTGCTCACACCCTGCAGGAAACAAGAAGAGGAAGCTTCTAAGTCTTTCACCCTCAGAAAGTTTGTGTCCACAACTGGGATTCTGAGCAAGCCTGGGTTGTGACAGGGGAATGAAAAGTACCTGAAGGAAAGATCCTGCATCCCTGGACTCCGCCACAGCCTCCATCTCACCTGGACTCCACCACAGCCTCCATCTCATCCCCGCCCGCCCGTGAGGGGGATCTGAGGCCTCAGAAGACGCTCAGGGTTCTGCTGCTCCCTGCAGTCTGGAAGGGATGGTTAGGGGGTAAACTGATTCCCTTTAACTGGCTCTCAAGGCCTGCCAGGACTCTAGGATGCCAGCCCACAGACCACACTGACCCATATGCCCTTCCTGCCAGGTGGAAAGAGAAAGAAAAAGGGAGGCATCTTGGGAAGAAGCCGAGGCATCTTGGGAAGGCCATGAGATCTCCTTGGAAGGGCCTGAAGCATCCTGAGAAGGCCATGAGGCATCTAGGAGGGCCATGAAGCAGTCGGGGAGGAGCGTGTGATTTGGGCCAAGTCCCAGTTGATTAGGTTTGCGACCTTTAGCAAAATTTTTTTTGTTATTGTTTTCTTATATTGAAATCATTTGAAATCCAAATTGAAACGCCCTCAAGAATAAAAGGGAGAACTCTTAAGTATTATCTCTAGACAACAGGTATGAACCTCATATTTCAAGAGCGCCAGGTCCCGGCACCCTTTCCCAGGGGCGCTAGTGCCTGGTGATAATGATGGTGACGCTGGCGATGGTCCCGCGGACAACGGCAACGGATTTCCAAAGTGAGAGCCCCGGCCCATGGCAGTCATTGCACTTCAGCCTTGAACCAGAAGCTGAGCATGGAGGGAGGAGAAACCAAGGTGGCCCCACGCCCTCCAGTCAGGGCAGCTGCCCCCAGCGCCTCCGCAGGGCCTCCCCCGCTCTTCCTCCCTGTCACCTCCGCTCGCCCCACTCAACAGGAGAGAGGCAGCGCCAACGCCTTTCACAGGGGACCGTGTCTGCCTGGAGAGGAGCATGAGGTTCAAAGACCAGGTCGATTTTCTGGAAGACGCAGTGGACTGGTGGCTGATTGCCAAAAGTGGGAATGGCCCTGCGGGCCTGGGGTCAGCCGGGCGATTTTGCCTCCTTGGTATGGGGCAAGGGGACCCTGGGAAGGAACATTCTACAGCGTGAAGAGAGAGGAGCTCCATCTCTGATGAGCAGGACTTGGCCTTGCTTTCCAGCTTGGAATAAAAGTGGGGAAAAGCAGGAACCAGGCAAGGAGTTGGAACAGCGAGGAACAGAGGTGGCCAGGGAAAAATAAACCTGGAGAAGGACCTATTTTAAAAGTCACTCTTTTGGGATCTAGCTCTCCCCACCACACCCCAAAGCCCAGGCGCTGGGCCACAGGGTGTGGTGACAAGGTGTGTGTGGTCAGTGACGGGAAACCCGGGCGGCAGGGGAGAGTGGGGTGGGGGGCCAAGCAGAGGTCACCACTGGGTCCCTCATTTCCCCACCCTTGAGTGTCCTGAGACCAGGGTCTTCACACTCTTTTGATAGTAAAACACCCGGAGTCCCCTACCCAAATACTTAACCCTTACTAAGTCAGCGCAGCCTATATCTTTAACTCTCCTCTTATTTTTTGAAATGCCAATTGTAACATGGGATTTGTTTTGCAATCCACCGCGGGTCATGACCCGTGGTTATGAAAAATCACTACCAAGATCAGTACTTCCCAAGCTGGAACGTGCCTACCTATAAATCATCTGGGAGCTTGAAAATACAGATTCTAGCCCAGCTGGACTGGGTGGGTGCATTCCTAACAAGCTCCCGGGTGACACTAATGCTGCAGGTGCTCGGATCTTGGAGAAGGAAAACTGGGACCACATTTCCTGGATGGCACTAATCTCAGGAAAGGTTTGGGGGGATCGTGTGTGCTACATCAAAGGGGAAGATGAAGGACTACCCCAGGGAGGGCTGCCTGTCACTCAGCATCAAAGCAAGGCTGCAACTAAAAACACAGCAGAGCATGGCTGTAATTTGGATCTTGAATGTCCCCCACAGGCTATGTTAAAGGCGTGGTCCCGGTGGGGGTGTGCTCCTGGGAGACAGTGGAATCTTTGACAGGTGGAGCCTTGTGGGAGGCACTTAGATCATTTGAGGCATGCCCGCAACGGGAATTATGGGACTGTGGTTCCTTTTTCCCCTCATCTCTCTCTCTCCCCTCCCTGGCTAGTGATATAAACGGTTTTGCTCTACCCTGTGCTCTTACCATGGTGTGCTGCTTCACCACAGGCCCAAATCAAGGGGACCAACAGATCATGGACTGGAATTTCCAAATGTAAGTCAAAATGAATTTTTTCTCTTTATAAGTTTATTATTTCAGCTATTTTGTTAGAGTCATGGAAAACTGACTGACAGAAAACTGGTGCCAAGAAGGGGGACCATCAACCGTAGCTATACATGAGGAAATGTGGTTGAGTCTTGAGAATTGGTTTATGGGAAGATTTTGAAACTTTTTGGAGAAGCAGGGTAGAGCTTAATGGGGGTGATTCTGGTGAGGGCTAAGAGGCTCAGAATGTTGCTAGAAATGGGGACAGTAAAGGCCAGGCTGATGAGGTTTCAGAGGAAATGAGAACTGACCAACTCTGACATAATAGAATATGATGGCAAAGAGCTACTGTCCAGGGACCTAGGCCAATGGCTATGGTCAGGGGACTAGTGAGGATACGCATTAAGGGCCTCACAGGAAAAAAGGAAAGGAGGAAGAAAGGGAGGGAGAGAGGAAGGAACCAGTAAGTTTGGGACCTCACTCAGCACTCTGATGAGCAGGATTGATAATGTCACAAATTGGAGTTACTTGCTGGAGATGGAGCGTGAGTGTTCCCCAGGAAGAGCTCCCTGGTTGCTGTCCAACCTCTGGGGGCAACAGTACCACTGACCTTGCCTGTGAGATACTCAGGCCAGCAGAAGCCATGCAGCAGCTGGTCGGGCAGCAGGGCCCAGAGATGCAGGAAATGCAGCTGCGGGAGACTATCAGTCAGAAGGGGGTGCCAAAGTCAAATGTGTTTGGGAAACATTGCATGTGGCTCCCCAGCCCCAGCACCCCCCTGGAATCTCCTTGGTCCCAGCAAAAGGGTCTGAGAAGACAGCAATGAAGAATCCCGATTGATTAGTTTTAACTCATCCTTTCCCAAATTTGCTCAACTGTGAAAGACTTTTCTTTTTCTTTTTTTTTTTCAGTGTTATGAAAAAAATTGGGTCCCCTACCCACCTTCTCAAAGTTCATATTTTTTTATTTGTTCTTCTTAATTATACATGACAGTAGAATGTATTTTGACATACCATACAAACATGGAATATAACGTCCCATTCTCCTGGTTGGACATGATGTGGAGTTACGCTGGTCGCATATTCAGAAAAGGACACAGGAAAGTGAAGTCTGATTCATTCTACTGTCTTTCCCATTCCCAATCCCCTCCCTTCCCTTCATTTCACCCTGTACAATCCAGTGAACCTTCACTCCCCACCCCCACCCAAACTTACTGGTTCCTTTCTCTCTCCCTCCCTTTATTCCTCCTTTCCTTTTTTTCTGTGAAGCCCTTAATGCATATCCTCACTAGTCCCCTGACCATAGCCATTGGCCTAGGTCCCTGGACAGTAGCTCTTTGCCATCATATTCTATTATGTCAGAGTTGGTCAGTTTTCATTTCCTCTGAAACCTCATCCCCCTCTCTGTGAATCAGCATCCACATAACAGAGAGAACATTCAGCCTTTGGTATTTGGGGATTGGCTTACTTCACTCAGCATGATAATCTCCAGTTCCATACATTTACTGGCAAATGCCATAATATCATTCTTCTTTATGGCTGAGTGATATTCCATTGTGTATGTGTACCACATTTTCTTTATTCATTCATCTATTGAAGGGCACCTAGGTTGGTACCATAGTTCAGCTATTGTGAATTGAGCTGCTATGAACATTGATGTGGCTACGTCCCTACAGTATGCTGATTTTAAGTCCTTTGGGTATATACTGAAGACTGGGATAACTGGGTCAAATAGTGGTTCCTTTTTAGTTTTCTGAGGAATCTGCAGAGTGGTTGCACCAATTTGTCATCCCACCAGCAGTGTATAAGTGAACCTTTGTCCCACATCCTCGCCAGCATTTATTGTTACTTTTATTCTTGATAATGGCCATTCTGACTGAAGTGAGATGAAATCTCAGTTATCGTTTTAATTTGCATTTCTCTAATTGCTACTGATGTTGAACAAATTTTTGTATATCTGTTGACCATTCGTATTTCTTCTGTGAAGTGTCTGTTCAGTTCCTTAACCCATTTATTGATTTTTTTTTGGGGGGGGTGTTAAATTTTTTGAGTTCTTATATATCCTGGAGATTAATGCTCTATCTGAGGTGCAGGTGGCGAAGACTTTCTCCCCTTCTGTAGGCTCTCTGTTTATGTTCTTGGTTGTTTCGGCTTTGGGGGATTTTGAGGTGCCTTGGGGGTGCTGGGGACCAGGATGCCCCCATATCTGCCCCCTTACTTGGGGTTCATCCAAAATGAAGATGAACCGGCTCCATTCCTCTTTAATAAGCTGGGGTCCTCGGATACTTCCTTTAGTGAAAGAACTCAGCATCATCCCAGGGGTTGGCTTGGGGGTTGGCGGAGCGGAAGTGCTGAGCAGCAGCATCTCTCCTGCCCTGTGGGCGGGATCGGGATGTGAAGGGCAGGTGGGGCAGGGTGGGGTGGGGGAGGCCTGCCCCTCCCTGTTTCATGCTCAGAGTGGTTCTATAAGCTAAGCCTGGTTTTCCCATTTTACACCATGGAAACTGGAGGGGACTGCCTGTCCCTGTCCTCAGGCACAGAAACCTCCCCTCTCCTGGGGTAGGTGGCAGCAGTTCCTCTGTCGATTGGCTACTGAGCGGAAAGCCTTACACAGAGCCACCAGGGCCTCTGCGGGGGAGCAGCAAACAGGGTCTACTCTAGAGAGGCAGCCAGGCAGGGGGACAGTGGGGACCAAGAACACAGATGACAGATCAGAATCCTGTTGCCACCAACCATTTACTAGCTGTGTGGATCTCAAGGAGCTCTTCCTCGGCTCTGCTAGCAGTTCGCCTGTGACGGAGGTGACTAGACCCCATGCCACGGGTTCGTGGGAGGACTGGGTGGTTGATATTCACGATGTTCTACTATCAGTGCCCAGCTCCTCCTGAGTGCTCTGTGAGTGAGTAATTTAATTAATTTGACCTATGTGACTGGTACCCCCGGAGCTGGTGCAACCCAGCAGATCAGGAAGCGTGTGTCACTCGAGGCAAATCTGTGTCCAAGCTCGGGCCAAGCCCGGGCCAAGACCTGGCCAAGACCTTGGATATGACCCTCTCTCTCTGGTACTCACTGAATGATGACCCGGGCTGGCAGATCCTGCAGGAATGACTGTCCCCTGGTTGGATAAGCCTGCTGAGATCAAAACCACAACTCCTCTCAATCCCTAGTGCTTTGATTTTCCCTCACAGAACCTTGTCCTCTACCCATTCCAGATGACAGACGCTCCGGGTCCTGAGCAGGGAGACCCAGGGCCTAGGTATGAGGAGGCAGAAGGGGACCGGCTGTGGCAGGTGGTGACATCTGAACCCATCTTCTGTGCTGTAGCCACAACTCCCTTCCCAGCCTCGCCTGCTGGAGCCAACTTGGCCAGGACTGGGGAGCCGCTCTCCGTGGCCCCTACCCTCTCTCAGCGAAGGAGTTGCTTCTCCTCCTCACAAGCCCAGGCTGTTAGAGGCCGCAGGGAGGGGCTGCAGTTTGAGGGCTCTGGCTGGAGGCTCAATGTCTTCCAGGTGTGGGGGAGGCCCAGCTGGACGGGCAGGTGTGGGGAGGGCCAGAGCAGCTGCAGGGTATCTGGAAGGCATTTGGGCGGCTAATGAGCACGGGATCTAATTAAAACACTGGAGGAGGGATCTGGGCCCAAGCCATGGCCGGAAGTGTAGACGGGGACTGCCTGAGCAGGGGCTCAGTGGGAGGAGTGCCCGGCGGTGGGGTCAGGGCCAAGGAGGGTCACAACTCTGGCCTTGGCCCCACCCTGCCTCTTCCTCTAAGACCAAAGTCATGTGGATTCCAAAGTGGCAAGGACTTGCACACCAGTCTCCTGCCCCCTGCAGACACAGCGCTCTCCGGGCTGAGGGCTGAGGAGGGCAGCTGGAGTCCTCCAGGCCTGTCTCCTCGGTCGGCGCCTGCTTCCAGAACAAGCGCTCACGTGGGGTACACACCACGGAGCCCACGAGGGCAGGGGCCGGGGCTGCCTTTTCTTGGCTGTGACCTAGAAATCAGTGATTCTAAACCAAGGTCTCCAGGATAGACCCCCTCCCCAAAGGCCCCAGGAATTTCTAGGGGCTGGAGATGTGATGGACAGGGAGTCCCCATAACCTCAATGTGGATGAAGCAAGGACATCGGTCTCACTGTCACCACCACCAGCAACTCTCCGCAAACCGGTCACTGACCAATAATGGCCTCAAGAATGTCGCTGCTGTCGGCGGCCCCCCTCAGTGCCTGCCCATGGCTGCAGGTCCAGTTCTGGTCCTGCAGCCCCCGGCCTCCTTATGCACAGTCCTGAGGTACACTCCCACCCTCCGCCCACCCCGGCCTGGGCCGGATCCTATGGAGGAGAAACTCCCAGGCGTGGGCTCAGGACCACGGAGGGTCTTCTCAGACCCCCACATGAAGCTCCCACCGACCCCTGCCCCTAAGCCGCTCTCTTCCTCCCTAGTCTCCCTGCCCCCCTCCCATCTGCTCCCAATAACTGGAGCTCAGGTCTCCCTGCATGCCCTTCCCCTCCTGGTCCCTGAGGGAGACTGGGGAGGCGCGACACCCCCACCATGGTCCCTGACTCAGGGTGTTAATGAGGACCAGGTTTTCACCCCAGCTGTGGGCTGCGCCCTGAGACGGGAGTTTCCTCTCTCCTGCCTTCTCCTTTATTCTTCAAATGGCCCAATTTCCCCCACACATGCTGGGGGTTGCCGCGAGGGGCAGGTGGGGAGAAGGAAGGCTTCTTCCTGGAGTGGCGGAGAAGAAGGTGGAGAGAGCGACACCGTGCTGGGAGCCTGTGAGGAGAGGGCAGCTTCCTCTGGGGGTGCAAGAGGAAGCGAAGGCGGCCACTGCGAGGGGCCCCAGTCCTGAGGGCAGAGGGAGGCCAAGCAGAGGCCAGACTCACAGCCTCGGGGCTGGCAGTCTGAGGGAGCCTGGGTCGCTGCCCCCACCAGCCCAGAACTCCTCGGCCCACAGCCCCGACTTCTGCTTCCCCACAACCCCCTCTTCTTATTCCCATCCCTCAGGTTCTGGGGCAGCTGGAGAGCCCTCTGAAGCCGTCCTAGGGACCCCCACACACCCTGGCCCAGAAGCGGCTTCAGCCACACTGGCTCGCCCAGTCTCATCTGCCTGCCCCACCCCGTGCATGGCCTTGGGTGCTCAGCAAGCTCCTCGCATCTGCTGACTGGACTAATGAAGTGGCAACCCTCACATAAGCCAGGCAGCCTGGAGATGGGATGGAGCTGTTGCTCTCTGCTTGGCTGGGCGGGCTCCTTGCAGGTTCCTTGCCATCTCTGGTCTCAGAGTCTGACTAGGCGAGCTGGGAGTGGGGGTGCCACTCTCCCCACAGGTAAAGGTCGGGGGGCTGTGCCTGAAAGCTGTACATGGGAGCTGCTTTGCAAGGGCAGAAAAGAAAATACAGCTGTGGGCCACAGAGGTTGGGAGCCTCAAGGGACTGAGCTGAGCCCTGACATCAGCAGTCTGGGGGGTGGAGAGAGAGGAGGTTGGCACCGGCCCACCCAGTTTTAGTTGTGGACCAGGAGGGGATCCTCATTCTGGATTTCCAGGAAGGAGAAACTTCAAAAACACCTGTTTTACTGGTGCCAGAAGTGTTACCAATTAGACCATCCAGAAGTTCTTCTTGGTGTCTTACTGCGTTTCCCTCCTTCTGCCTGGCCTGCTAAGGTGCAGTGCAGGGACAGAGTTGGGGGATTTGGTCCTGGCTGCTCCTCTCCGTCCCCGGCACCCACCCTGCCATGGCCTCTACACAGCCCACAGCTGGGCCCTTTGTGGACATGATGGCTGAACAGGAAGGAAGAAGCACCTTCACATGTAACGTCCAACAGGCAATGGGCAAAATGCCCATCAGAATTGGGGCCTGGACCGGACACTGGTTGAGGGACACTGAGAGGGGCATGCCTGGGTCAACCCTCTCCTGAGGGACCCAGCTCTGTGTCCCCTAGGCGCACACGGTCATTCTGCAAGGTCAAAAATGTACCTCCTAAGCCCAGACTCAGCCCTCTCCCTGGCTCCCAAGGTCCTCTCCCCACTCCCTGTCCATCCTCCCTACTGTCCTCATCAACAGCCCCCTCCTTTCTAGACTGGTGGAAGGACTCCACCCGTCACCCCACTCGGAGAGTCCTGGGATGCTCTGGACCCCAGCACATACTCAGCCTCATGCTCTGGGATGAACAAGCCCACGGTCCTCACAAGCATGAGGTCTAACCATTCCCCCAGGGACCCCTCATGGACTTGGGGCTGGGGGCTTCAGGCCTGGCTGCAGCCAGCCAGAGGAGGCATCTGCTGGCAGGCCTCTCAGGTCAGAGCAGCCCCCGGCCGCCATGGAGCCTTCCCCTCACACAGCACACGGGGTGGTGCTCCCTCTGGGTGCTGCAGGGTCTGTGCATGCGAAGCCCATGGGAAGCTTCCCCAGGCCCGGATGCCTCCAGCCTGAGGGGCCAGGCAGCTGAATGCCCTCGCCACACCAGAGGGAAAGGCAAGAGGTAAACGCGTGACCTGCAGTCCACCCTCCTTGGGGATGGGTGCTAGGGAGGACCCACGGACTCCAGGGCTCCGCCTTCCCTGCTGCTTGTCTTTGCCATGAGCACTTCAGCTCCTCAGAGGGTGGGGGTGCACATCACCTCCAAGAAAGACTTCTCCTCACCATTTCTAGTGGGCTCTGAACGGGCGTCCTTTGAAATGAGAAGCCTGGACAGGCCCCAAAGCATCAGCCCTCTGGGGGGCAAACAGCTCCCTTAAGTCCAACCCTTAGGCTATACTCCCCCAGGAAGTCCCGCCCCCACCCCACTCCCAAGGGGAACCCCCTCCTGTGTTCTCTGATGGCCCACAGGGTTCAGGTGAAACTGCTAGCTTCCCACTTACCTTCCCTGGTGCCTGTTCCCAGTCATCAATCGGCATCCTTCTTCATGGGACCCTGGGAATACCCACTCCCTAGGAATTTGGTGGGTCCCAAAGGTCCAAGCCAAAGAGTCCTAGTCCTCAAGATCTGGTTATGCTCCCAGCATGCACTGTGCCCTGCACCATGTCCCCACACTCAGGACCCGGGTCACATGCTGCTCTGCCAGGAGACACCCCACTTCATGCTGTCCTAGGACTGCCACCCTCGGGAGCATCCACGTGGTACCATGCTACCTGGAGTCCCTAAGAAGACCTCCCAGCACTCCCAGGACCCCTCCAGCAGCCTGCATGCCTGCAGAACCAGCGTGCCTCTTTCCATCTCCCTGTGCGGGGCCCAGGCCCACGCTCCTCCTCCTTGGCAGCTCTCACAGGAACAGGATCTGTAGAGGGCCCCAAGCTGCCCTTGGTCAGATCCTCCATGGCCACCTGAAAGCCCTTGAGATTCAGCTGGGACCAACACGTGTCTACTTGGTCTTTGCATAGGTCCTAGGCTCCCCAGAGCAGGGTCACTGCCTGCACCCTCCAACCCTTCAGGAGTGATGGACGGAAAGCAGAGACTCTGTCTCCCCTTCAGAATACCTGTTCTCCAAGAGCAGAGACTGCGCTTCTCCATGGATGAGAGTAAGGATGGTGTTTCCTACCTCTTCTGGGGCTCACAGGGCAAAGACGCTGCCTGCATGATCGGTGTGTGTTCTAGAAGCCACCGTGCCTTTTCCTCCAATCCCTGGGCTCCCGGAAGGGGAGGGTAGGCCTCTCCCATCAGACGGAAGTCTCTACAGTGGCACAGTCCCTGTCTCTCCCCTCAGACCCCTGAGGCAGCAGGTCACCTACATAATCCACAGGGCCTCACATAAAAGTGTGAGGCCCCTTATTTAAAAATCTTGAATTTTGAGAAGGTGATAGACAGCAGGACACTAAATCCATGTGGGACCCTGCGAGACTGCATGGGGCACATGACCATGGAGCTGGCTCCATAAGGTGAGACGAAGTAGAAGACGAGGAGCTGAGAGGCCAGAGGGAGTGGGAAGAGGGTGCAGGACAGGCCGCAGGCCGGAGGGACACCCAGGGTCACCTCCCTGAACAATAAAGCATTCATGAGCAGCTGGCTCCTGAGAGGACCCTGACGCCAGGCGCAGCCTTACGATTCATGCTCCGCTCGCGGAGCCACGCTGGCAGGGGTTCAAGTGGGAGAAAGTTGATCCTGGGAGGAGAGGTGGCCGCCGTGGAAATGTCTATTTTTACCCTGGCAGGCGAGGAGGCAGGTCAGCCGTGGCTTTGAGCGAGTCCCAGAGCAGCCACCACAGGGACCAGTGAGGGCCTAGGATGGGGCAGCCGTGAGAGAGTGGGACGTGGGGCAGCCCAGAGCAGCCCAGGGCCACCCAGGCAGCCCACTGAGAAGGGCCACATCAGGCATGCCTTGGGCCCAGGAGCAAGTCAGCACATCCCTGGGACAGACCCCAGCAGGGCCACCACATCCGTCTCCAGGTCTGCCCCCCAACACATGAATCCCTGCCCTGTGGAACAAAGTGGAAGATGCATAAAGCCCCGTCCACGCCAACTCCTGCCTGCCCCCAGTTCCCTGAGGACACTCTGGGCCTTCAGATTTGTGGAGGGCAGAGGGAGGAATAGAGGGCCACTCTAGCTTGCCCTAGAAGGGGAGACCTGCTTCATTGTCCTGGTTCAGGAGTGGAAGGTGGTCAGCCCTTAAAGAAGGAACTGGAAAAGATGGTTGCCAAAGCCAGCCAGGGAAACCCCAGCGGGGGATCTTCAGGCTGCACCTCCAGACCCCATGCTTGGGTGGCCCCTTCACAGCTCCTGGGTGGAGCTGGCTCGTCCCCACCACTTGCCTCTGGCAGCCAGCACGAGGCCCCCACCTGTCCTCCTCACAGGTGGAACGCCGTGTGCCGAGGTGTTTACGTTACATAAACCCAACGGCACTCTCGTCAGGAGAGTTTGTGGCTCCTCCTGAGTAATGAAAGCGCAAAAGCCATCTTGAGCAGGGCCAGGCTGGGCTCCCAGCCACAAACCCCAGATCCCCTTCTGACTCCCAGCTTCCTCTGGTCCTATGCCAGCACCAAGGAGGAGGAGGGACACCTCAGCCTGCTCACCTCTGCCAGCCCTGCCGGGCAGCCCTGAGGGAGGAAGGCAGGCCACCAGCCCCTGCTGAGACTGAGACAAGATATTCAGGTCCTTTGTCCCTGGTGTAGGTGACCTGAGGATGCCCTGAGGCCTGGGAGCCCTAGGCTGATGGAGAGGGCATCTGCCTTTGAGTGGCAGTTTAGCGTCCCTCTTAGGAAGACTCTCTCTTCACAAAGGACAGTCTGCAGGCCTCAGGGTCCTCAGTGCAGCCACCCAAAGGCCCCTGGCCCACTCCTCTGCCTTCCTGCCTGATCCATTGTTACAGCAAATCCTTCAGTAGGGTTCTGAGACTTGATGTTTATTAGTTGGCTTAATTGCAGATCCAATCACTCCTCCTTCCTCACTGTCCAGAGTCCCTTCCTCTGAGCTGATGGGTGAACCATTACCCCTTCCAGATGGGAAGGTAGGGGCCAGGGGTCCTCAAGGCTGGGGCAGCGGGAGAGAGGAGCCAGCCAAAGAAGACATGGTCTGTACCTGGTTGCACAGCCTGCATCCCACGCAGCCCCGGGGAGGGGCGACGTCTACCTCATCGTCCTTGAGAATGGGCCCTTAGAGGTGGCCAGGGCGCCATCTGCAACCTTAGAGACACGAGGGGCAGATGGGGGCTCTCCAGGGGCATCACTCGCTCTTTATAGGTCTTCCGAGCAGCCCTGAGGCCATCCCCTAACAAGTCCAGCCTGTCGGACGGGGCCTCGCCATTAGGGTCTAGCTCATAAACCACAGAGGTCGAGCTTGGAGGGGAAGAAAGGAGGCCCTGGCCCCAGACCCCAGCTGGGGCGGAGAGGGCTGCAGACAAATGGTTTTTACACTTGGAGTTAATGAGGGTCAGGCCAGGGCACCCACTGGCAGGCGGGAATAAATGAGAGGAAGGGGGCCAGGAGGAGAAGGAGGGGCGAGGACTCTGAGTGACCGGGGCCAGTCAAAACTCAGCCATAAAACCTCTCACAGATGCACGTTCACGCGCATGCGTCCCGTGCCCCAAGACAGCCAGTCTGATGCCGGAGGCTGTGAGACAGGGGTCCCCACACCCTTCCACAGCAAAGCCCTGTGGGTGAAAAGCGTGAGCCGCGCTCCCTGTAGGTCCCTAGTGACCTCCCCACACGGTACTTCATGAGCTGCCGTCAAGACTCAATAACTCAAGGCACATTCTGGGCTTAGGGCAAGGGTCACTGCTACAGGTAGCAGATGTAAGTCCTCCTGGCATTTCAGCTTGTGTCCGGACTTCTTGGCAGATCTAATTGCAGTCGGCCCTCCGTCTCCGTGGATTCCTGTCCACCAAGTGGGGATTGAAAATAGCACCCCCTCAAAATTGCACCCATGCTGATCGCGTGCAGACTCTTTTTATTGTCATTATTCCCTAGATAATGCAACATAACAACTATTTACGTCACATTTACATTGCCATTACATATCGCGGGAAATCTAAGAGATCATTGAAAAGGCACGTAATATGCACGTAGGTCATATGCAAACACTATGATGTTTTACATAAGGGATTTGATTTTGGTATTGTCCAGAGTCTTAGGACCAATCCCCCATGGATACCAAGGGGTGACTGTATATCCTAGGTTTTTTGCTTCTTAATGCAACCTGTCTGTCGGGCCTTTGCCGCAGTAGCTGTGCCAGCCAGCTCTGCCAGTCATTTCTGTGGGGAATTGTTAGTTCACCTTCCATCTGCCTCTTCTGTTCGCAGATCAGAGCAGTTTCATCAGAATAGTTTCACGGCAGAACTCTTTTTTAAAACACATGTCAATTTCTGTGGATGTTGGTTTAGTTAAATCCAGATCGTGTAATCTGTAAATCCTCTTCACTAACCAGGTTCACACCAAACGCTAAGACGTAGGGCTGGGGTTGGGGCTCAGTGGCGGAGCACTTGCCTAGCACGCGTGAGGCACTGGGTTGAATCCCCAGCATCACATTAAAAAAGGCATTAAATAAACAAAATAAAGGTATTAAAGGGGAAAAAAGCTAAGATGTAAAAAGCAAAGCACCAAAAAATGCCAAACAAGGGTGATGTGACAAATTCCTCCTCCCTGGGGACACCTGTTGACTTGACACAAAGCATGTGACCATCATCCACATAGCATGAATGGAATCCAGGGTCAATCCAAGCATTACGTACTAAGTTTTTGTTTTGTTTCCTTTTGTTTGGGGTACCAGGGATTGAACTCAGGGGTGCTTAACCACTGAGCCACATCACCAGCCCTGCCCCTCCTTTTTTGTTTTATTTAGACACAGGGTCTCTCTGAGTTGCTTAGGGCCTCACTAAATCGCTAAGGCTGGCTTTGAACTTGCCATCCTCCTGCCTCAGCCTCCCAAGCTGCTGGGACTATAGTCATGCACCACCGTACCTGGCAACTCGGTTTTGATTTTATCAGTATTTTTTCCCATTCCCCAATGAAGTACTGAGTGGCGGTCTAGAGACCATGCCCTGTGGTGGGCGTGGAGATGGAGGAGATGTTCTACCTTCCCCTCAGGGACTCAACCTAGGGTGGAAGAAAAAGATCTCAAAGAAGTATTTCAAACCTGAGCACCCCCCCCCCATGTCCCACATCCCTGGCTTCTGGACTTGACAGTAACTGAAGGAGCTACGACAAACCCATGATGGCTGAGGGGAAGGGACCCAGGTCTCCCAGATGGTGAGGGGCGATGCCAGAGTCAAGTTCAGGCAGGTGCAAACAATGGCTGTTCACACAGCAGGGTGGTCAGGGACCTGAGGGAGACGCAGTCCATAAAAGCAAGGATTCCAAGCCTGCCCTGGTGGAGAAATCAGGGGTGACTTCCTGGAGGAAGCAAAGGAGGTTTTACATGGCTGGAGAGCCCCACAGAGCCTCAGGTCACGCTGCACATCCATCCGGGAGGCCTGCCGGATCTCCCCACCCACATCCTCACCCCCAGCTCCCCTGCAGAGCCTTCTGCAGATTCCCCAGGATGCAGTCTCAGGGCAGGTGGTGCTGATCACCCCTTCCTGCTCTGAGCCCGTGTCCTCAGTTACCCACCATCCCTACCACCACCTCCGGAGCCCATTCTAGGCAGGTCACCCAGGTCCCCGAGACAGGAGAGAAGCCCAGAATTGCCTTCTCTACAGCAGGCCGTTTGTTGACCGCTGTGGAGATAAGGATTAAGGAGGAATCCAGGTCCTTCCAGGGGTTCCATTTTTGCCTAGGGGTATCTGAGAGACGTAAAGGACCCTACACTAGAGAAGGAAGCAGGAACCGTCTCATCCAGTCAGACTCCTGTCCAGAGCTCCGGCACCCTGAAGCATCTCATCTTGCCCTCCTATCCCAAGGATTGCTCAGACACTCCAAAAAAATCACCTGGAGCGGCCACAGGAAAGACCTGGGGGAAAGATGCTCAAGAAAAGGCACCACCTAAAAACCCTCCAGTAGGGGCCTGAGTAGATGAACTGTGGTTCCTCTGAAAGATAGTCAGACAGCCATGAACTCGTGTTGTAGAGGCGTTTTCAGTGACATGACGTATGTCCACAGTACCGAGGTTGCACACCACTATGTACAGTGAGATCACATTTTAAAAAATACTCCCATATGCTTTATACATGGAAAATTCTAGAATTACCCAAGTGCCAAAAGTGGTTCTTTCTGGGTAATGGAATTAGTAGCTGTTTTCTAGTCTTCCTTTTTCTGGCTGTTTTCTCAAATTTCTATAATGAACATATATTGCTTTTGTAATAAGACAAAAACCAATAAAAGCTATTTTTAAAAATAAAATAAATAGTCACCCTTGCCCATCTGGAAATAGCATGTTGCCCAAATTCCCAGCGGGGGTGAGAGTGGGCAGTGAAGAGTGTGAACTCCGGAAGCATTTCCCAGAGCCCAGGCCAGGTTCCAGACGGCCAACCATGAGGAAGAAGCTAGCCAAGGGGCTCTGTGCCCATGTCACCAGTCCAGTCTGGAGAGGATGAGGGTGTCCACATGGGTCCCAGCAAAGGCAGAGCAGGGAGGGATAGGGAGGAGCTGAGATTCCTTACCTGACCCAAAAGGAACTTAAGAAGAGCCACACAGGGGACGAGGTCCTCATCCAGCAAGCCACACCCCTTCCTGCCTCAGGGCCTTAGCACCTGCTGTGCCCTCTGACTGGAATGACCTCCCCCAGGTTTTCAGACTCCCTCTCTCACTTCAACCAAGTCTTTGCTCCCATATCACATTTTCTTTCCAGGGCCTCTCCCCTCTCCTGTCTGAAAAGAACAGTCACTTCCCATAGTCCCACCCAGAATGATTTTTCGAATGTCATCACCTTACTTGATCTTTCCTCCAAAGGCTCATTGTCACCACCCGAAGTTGTTGACTAGGACCCTGGACAAGGACAAGACCTCTGCCAGGAGAACGAACACACTGCAAACTCCACAGAACCAATGCCAGAGCCCCCACCTGTCCCCTGTCTTCTACCTGACCCTCCCCACCTCTGCAGGGCTCTGTGTCCTTCTGGAAGTCACAGAGGTGAGACTGGTTGAGGAGGAGAGGCTGGGATGCGGGTGGGGAAGTGTAAAGAACAAGCCTTTTGTCCACAGCTGTGTTGCCTCCCTGAGCCAAAGTTTTCTCATCTCTACAGTGAGTCTGGAGGTGGCCACCACTCACAGGTGGTGAGTCCAGGTGCCGACAGACCTAGCACAGTGCCCGACACACAGCTGGCACTCAGCAGCTAAGGCTGCTTCTCTGACCACCTGGTCAGCCTCCAACTCCATCCTCGCCCCTAAAGGAGGCAGCTCTGGAGAAGGGGAACAGCCTGGGCTGCCCAGACTCCCCGACTTCCCTCAGCCAGGAGGGGATAGTAAGTGCAGGGTGGGAATGGGCTCCTCTGTGGGGCAGGGGGCACCAGCCTGGCCAGGCGGAACCTGAGTCTAGCTGGCCGTGGAATGGAGTCTCCCCAGTGCAGAGGCCTGGAGCAGGCGGGCCTGAGGCTCCCCCGCCTGGCACAGTGGCCAGGGGCTGGCACACCCCTCGCCTCAGCTCTGCTGCCCAGGGTCCTGCTCCTTCCTACCCTCCAGGGTGGAGGTGGCTCCTCAAGCCCACCCCTCACTTCCTGCTGGCAGCCGAGTGTGATGAAAAGCCATTTCTCTGTGGCCAGGCCTACATTCTGGAAGGGGCCCCAGAGGACCCTGGACAGGCAGACAGAGCCCCTGCCCCCCAGCCCTGGCCTGAGGCTCCTTGTGGGGGCCTTTCCCTGGGGACCCTCACTTCTCCCTGCAAGCCTATCTGTTCAGGGCCCCAGGCCACCCCTCTCTCCCCTCCTCCCTGCCAGCCTCAGACTCCCTGAGGGCTCCCTCACAACTCAAAAAAAGAGACACTTATCCTTTCCTCAATTCGCCCATCCCTTCTCAACACCTGACCTCCTGACCTCCTCTGGGCCTTTCCATGAGTGAAAACGTCTCTCATCTTACAGTCCCCTTAAAGCCGCTCAGTTCCCCCCTCAGGGCCCGCCCCTGCAGGAGAACAGGAGGACAGGATAGCTGGGCCACAGAGGGCAGCACCCCACCTGAAGGGGTGCACTCCATTCCTAGCCTGGAGCAGACGCAAACATAGCCCTCAGGAAGGGAGTCAGTGAGGAGAGGCTGGCCTTCCAGAAGACATTATCTACCCAGGAGGGGCCCCACAATCATGCTAAGACCCTGACTGAGGGGGGTCTCAGAACACCAGGTCCAGGTCCAAGGAGCAGACCCCCATTCACAGAGCTCAGAGAGGATGCAGAAACCCAGATGCCAGCTCGCGGACACACAGTAGAGACACGCTGTGTCACCAAGACTTACACACATACCCCTGTAAGCTAGTGGTGCTGGAGGCCAAGGCGCCATAAGGTTGCCTGTGAGCCAGGAGAGTGGAGGAGAGAGTCCACTTTACCCTCAGCCAGGGGGATGGAAATGCTTGGCAAAGAGTCTGCTGGCCAGGCCTCTCTTCCCTGGACACGGTCAAGGTGGGTGTCTGAGACCCATGTTTTCCTCCCTGATGGGCAAACACTTGAGCCGTGAAGATCTGCCAGGCCCTGGAGCCTGTGGCCTCGTTAGGGAACCTGTGCCAGTCCCTTCCGAGTTCATCTCACAGACACCCCTATTTCCAAACTTCCACATCTCCCATGGCACCTCGGTGCCGCCCCAAGTCCAATCGGAGCCGGGAATCCAAGAATGCCTGCAACTCTTTCCTGGATCCAGGACAACAGGGAGGGGGAAGGAGGATGTGGATCCAGAAGGGTCCCCTGCCCCGCCCCATTTTCCAGGCTCAGCCACGTACTGACTTGTCCCCTCTTTTCAGTAGCTGGCAGAGAGTCATAATTGAATTTGCAGTAGGGCTGAGAATGAAAATAGAAAACCCTTTACATGTCTGGGATTAATTTATCCCTGATGATGGCCACGTTCACACGCTCCTTTCTACTTGGATTTCAAGAGCAAATTCTGGCTGACGATGTGAAACACTTCACACACACACACACACACGTACACGCGTGCACATGGAGCGAGATGTATGCCCGAGCACACGGAGTGCCTGACGCTCGTGTGTGCCCACGCCTGGGTCTATCTGTGACCAAGTCCGAGAGCACCAGGGTGCATCCTGGGGCAGTCTGAGCATGACCAGGCGTGACGGCACCCATGGGTCAGTCCACACATCTGCAGGGACACCCATTCCGGTCATGAGGGATGACTCAGACAGCCCTTCTGGAGGCAGCCGGTGGACTCAGATCATGCCACTGGTGAGAAAGGAACACCTGGACATGGCGCTCAGGAGGCAGGAGTGGGCAGTGGACTCCACCAGGACGCCTGGCTTCTCTCTGCTCCTCTCCCACATCCAGGCAGAGAAGTGCGGCGAGCCTCTCCCCACACCGGGAGCCCCCAGGGAGGGAAACCACCCCTCGCCTGTGCTGCCCCCCTGCAGCCCCGGGTGAGCACAGAGCTCCTTCACAGCGCGACCACCGCCCTCGCGTGCCAAGGAGCACCACTAGGCCGGCATCGTCTCAGGGAGTCCACACGACGCTGAGGAGAAGGCCGTCATCATCCCTGTGCCCAGGCAGGAAGTGCGGCCTCGAGAGCCAGGGACGCGCCCGAGGTCCCGCGTCCACGCAGCGGAGGCAGGACCCAGGCCTCTGCCCTTAGCCACCGGGCTGGAGGAAGAGCTCCCGAGAACCCATCAGGCTGGGATCCGTCTGTGGCTGAGTGTCTCGGCCCGGGTCTGAGTCTGGGCCTCCCCTGAGCCTGGGCATGCTCCCTAGTTGGCCATCCAGTTCCGCTGCTGGTGAAATCCAAGGGGGCACTTTCCCTGGGGTTTTAGATGACACTGTCCATCCATCTCCCCTGTCCTGAGGTGTCTTTGCCCCCCTCCTATTCTCTGGGGTAATCCCAGATGGAAAAAGTGCCCCCCGGGAGAAGGCAGGTAAGGAAGAGATGACACTCACAAAAGACGCAGCAGGTACTTTAGGACCCTGTGGCCCATTGTGTCTTTTGCCGTTTGTTCTCAGCCGAGCTCCTTTTGCAGAGATCTCAGGACGCATCTGCTGCACCCAGCAGTGAAGCGGAGTCTCCTGCCTCGGCCCGAGCTGAGTAGGGGCGTCGTCAGAGTCCTGGGGAACTCGTGGGGACCTCTGAAACTGAGTGAGAGGGCTGTGGGGCAAGGGGAAGGGGCAGGCCACTGTTCCAGGCGGATGGCAGACACACAGGGAACAGCCGGTGACGGGCACTCAGCCCCTGTGTTCCGAGGACAGTCTGGTGCCGCGCTTGCCCAGCCGTGCTCTCTCTTGCCCAGCCGGGTCTGTGTAGGCCACAGGCTCTCCCCTTCCTCTCACCCATATTCTAAATGAGTCCTCCTGGGAGCCTCTGCGGAGCGCAGAATGGAGCCAGTTCCAGCCCTTGATGAAATGACGAGCAAACTGAGAGAATGCAAGACATCCTTGGTCACTCTCTGTCCCTGCTGCCATGATCTTTCTGTCTGTCCCCATCTCTCACCATGAATCTGTTTCTTTCTACGTCTGTCCATATGTTGGCTCTTACACACACACACACACACACACACACACACCATGAAAACCTGAGACCAGAACAAAGGCAGAGAAACGGGTCTGAACCCACACTCGCCAAGCCCAGGAAAAAGGAGCTGTAGCTACTTCCCCAGAGGGAGGGGGAAAGGCTCTCAGGGAAAAGGAGGGAGGGAAAGCCACTCCTGCTCACCTCAGTCCCACTCAGCAGCCATAAAGGGACAGAGCATGGTGGGTGAACCCGGTCCTCACTCAGGACATTTTCTCAAGCAGGAAACATCTCCTGGGCTGTCACCAGGTCCTAGGCAGGGGATGCCCACCTGGCTCCTCTGGAAATCCCATAATCCTACATTTATGAAACACATAGAGAGAGGATTGAGACAATTTTGAGGTCCCTAGGGTAGAGGCGAAGGGGAGGGGGCAGCCTGGGCTGTGCTTTAGCTCTTTCTAGGTCTTTCCCCTCCCTGTCACCCCGTCCTGAGCTGTCCACAGAAACACAAAAAAAAAGAAATGGAAAAACAGAGTATGTGCAGATATCGGTGTGTGTGTGTGTGTGTGTGTGTGTGTGTGTGTGTGTGTGTGTTCGTGTGTTGGCCTGTGTGTGCATGTGTGTAGGGGTAGGTATGTGTGAGTGTGCAGACGCTCTCAAAAACACCAGCAGAGGAAAATCAGAGAGAGGACTGAGCCTTATAGATACAAAAGGCTTATCAAGTCTTACGGAACCATTTTTTAACAGATGAGATTTATTCTCCACCTTGCTGCCCAAATTGGTCTCAAATGTTGCGAACTAACTGAATTTCAGAACATAAAATCCTATTTGAAACGCTCTGAGGGCCTGCCGATTTAAAGAGAACTGGCAATGAAACATTTAAAGTCTCTTCGGTGGAGGAAGCAGACATCTCATTAAGGACCAATAGGCGATTTCAGCCCCCGAGGCTCAGACGGGTGGGGGGCGATGGGTCAAGGCCGAGCTAAGGGGCGCGGTAGCAGGAGAGGCGGTGGCAGGGTGGGCCCCAAGGGGTAGCCTCAGAAGAAATGGGAAACAGCAGAGGGAACAGTAAGAGGCAGCGGGAGAGACGGGACAGGCAGGGCAGCTGCACCGCGCCTCCCTCCCGGCCAGCCGAGGCGGGACTGGACCGCGTAAGGACCGGGGGTCAGGCAGGGGAGCCGTGGAAGGCTTTGGGTTTCAGTGTGGCTGGCCTGCCAGGAAGCAGAGGTGCTGACAACCCATGAGCATCTGCCTCGGAGAGATTCCAGAGCCAGAATCTGGGGCGTGGGTGATGCTCGGGGTCCGAGCCCTGGAGTGGGGCAGGACCGCAGGAGCTCCCCTCGTGTGCAGCCCCAGTAACCAGGGAGATGGGGAGACAGAGGGAAGGACCGAGTGGGCACTTCTTTGGCTGCTGGAGATGGAGATGTTGAATGAGTGACAGCCTCTGAGTTGTGGGCTGTGAGTCACCAGGGTGGGGAGGGGGTGCCCAGCACTAGGCAGTCGAACAAGGCACCCGCCACTCAAGAGAAGCGCTGTATGAGGGGGAGATTCTGAGATCATTCACCTCTGAGGACAAGGAAAGTCGGAGTGGCGAGGTCGCCTGGGAGGCCAGCAGTGTGAAAATAAGGGTCAGGAAAGAGCCCCAGGGAACACTCTAGACCCCAGAGAGAAGGCCAGGGCACAGAGGGGGAAGAAACCCCAGTGACTAGGGGACCACGAAGCCAAGGACAGCAAAGCTTACCAAGAAGCAGGGCACATCCGTGTTCCAGTCGTGGCTAAGAGTCATAAAGGGCAAGTGTCCACAGATTTAACAACCGGGGCTAGATGGTGCCCTGGGTGAATTAGAAAAAGCTGCCCCATCCTCAAGGTAATTTACTTCTATCAGAAAACTACTGTAACACACTGGTTTTATTAGAACAGAACACTTTACTGCCATCTGTGGGGACATTATTATAATAAATGATAAGCATATGATGTCTTAGATGTGGGGCCTGTACACAGCAGCCCTGCGTAATGGTGACTGTAGTAAAATTGGATTTTAGGAAACAGAATGAAACTCCCCAGAAAGGAGGCTTTGAGCTGTGGGTAACATACCACCCAGACAAAGGTGGCTTGCACAATCAGGAATTTGTGATCCTGCCTCATAAGACATCTGGTCTGAAGGTTGGGCAGTTCTGGGCTTGGTTCTTTCTCCAGAGCTTCATCAAGAACCAGGTCCTTCCCATCTGTTCTTTGTGGTGACTTTCTTCCTCCAAATTTGTCTGATGACCCCAAGATGGCAGCCACAGCTCTGGTCATTACATTTTTTCCAAATAATTAAGAGGCAGAAAATGAGGATGTGTCTCCTTGAGTGTCCTTTTTTATGAAGGAGCCACCCTTTCTAGCAGTGTCCCTGTCCCCCTTCTAACTCCACCACCTTCCCCTCATATCTCATTGACCAAAAATGAGCGACTTGCCTCTTCCTGAGTCAGGGGCTGGCAAGGTCAACGGCTTCATCTTCACAGTGGGTGAAAGGGCGAGGTGAGGATGTGGGGACAGCCAGCATAGATGGTGTATTCTAGAACTTTCTAAAGGGATGAAAGAAACCTCCCTGCACTTAGCAGGGAGACATGGAGGGCAGGATGGGCATTTTGTTCATGCCCTAAACATAGTTTGAACGTCTTTGTCCAAAACTGACTTGATGAACGGGACCACCAGCTGACCTCACATAAAGCCAGACAATTGGGAAGCATTGGAATCTATCTCCCATCCCACCACCCCCTAGCCCTGACTGGTCTGTCCTCAGTCCTGGCAGATTATCTGTCCATCGTTTCTGGAACCCTGTCTCTATGCCCAGGTGTCTTGATAGCAGCACTACTGACACTTTAGACTGGACAATCATTTGTGGTGGGGGGTGGGGGTGGGGATAAAGGGACTGTGCCATGCTTTGTAGGATGTTTAGTAGCCACTGAAGGCCAGAAGCAACCTCCGGCACTCCCCTGTCAGTTATGACGGGCAAACCATGTCCAGACATTGCCAAGCACGCCCTGGAGGAACAGCTCTTGTTCTGTGTCCGGGTGGAAGTTTCTGGGGCTCTCTGAACACGTCTCTGGTTACGGCCTGTCTTTGGGCACTCTGTTCCCTCTGCATGCTTTCCGTCCCCTGCTCCTGACACTGACCCCTGCCCTCAGTCAGTGCCCGTTCCTGTCTCCTCGCCTGCTTCTCCCACTCGACTGGGACCTCTGGAAGGCAGCGCCCATGGGGGCCTTACTCAACATTTAGCTCCAAAATCTCGCCCGGTGCCCGGCATGCAGAGGCCCTCCCAGCCTCCATCCCTCTCTGTGTATGTCTACATGCACATACAAACACACACGCACGCGTATTTCTTCAACGAATGAATGAAAGACGGGGACGAACGACTCACCCTGGCCCTGCCTGTGGGTCTTCCCCGGTTGGTTCCTGGATTCATGAACCAGCTTCTGGAATGGCGCTCTGCGACTGCCACACAGCACACTCGACAACGGTCCTTCACCATTTGGGACAGCGGACGGTTTTGAGAGTCAGGTGAGAGCCCCAGGCTGCCTGCCAGAGGCGGGGGGGCCGCAGTTTACGTGCCCCAAGCCCATTCTACTCCCAGAGGACTCCTGTCTCCCAAGAGAAGAAGTAAGCGGGAATGATTATGTTTAGTAACAGGCTGCTGACCAGTCAGGCCAGCGCCGAGTCCTCCTGGGCTTCTTCATTGCCTCCAGAATGGAGCAGGCCTGCAACTCCCTGGGCCCCCACACCGGGCCCTGCCTGGCCAGCCCCTCTTCCCATTCATCTCCTGAGACTTGTCCCTGCTATGACCACACCCTGGACAGCAGAGCTCTTTGAATGTCCCTCCTCTGCCACTGGAACACCCTTCTTTCATCCCTGAGCCAGTCTTACCCACCGCTCAAATAATGAGAGTTTCCTGTGCCTCCCTTCCTGGGGTAGGACACACACTCCTTCTCTGATACTTCTCCTACCAGGAGACAGTTTTCCATCCTTGTTGGGAGTCCTGGGAGGCCAGGAGTCATAGGTAACTCACTGCTGATCCCCAGAATCTGCTCTCCTACCACATTGAGCACCTCAACACTGTTTGCAGGCCCTGTGTCCCCTTGCCGTCCATTCCCCAGACCTCCCTAAGTTTTTCTTATTGGCCTCTGTGATCCCAGGGAACAGCTTCAAGTCCAGTTCTAGAAATGGAGCCAGCTTTAGACTGAAGCCAAACCTAAGGAGGGCAGAGCAGAGAGAACACAAACTCTTAGTGAACTACTTGAGAAGCTGGATCAACCCTTGCCTGAAGTCAATCCTTCTAGAGGTTTCATTTCCATAAAGCCATTAAGTTCCCTTTACTGATTTGAGTGGGTTTCTCTAATACCTCCAACCCAGAGTAGCAAGGAAAACAAACAAATGAATAAATGGGAAAAATGTGACAATGACCTCTGAAACACTTTGAACCCAGCTGACAGTTGCATGGTATGCATTTATTTGCTCTCGCCTTCTGCGCCTAGAAGAAAAAATAGATCATCTTTCCAGAGCTAACACCCTCCTTTCCTGTTCCAGAAGCTGGTTCCTTTAACTACGCCACGTTCTCTCTGGTGTCTTTGACTTCCTTCTCTTTACCTTCAGAGAGTCTCAGTTTTCCCCACCCCACAAAGGAGTGTGGCCCCTGAAACCGCAGCCCCGGCTCTTGCTGCCTCCCCTCCAGCTGCGCACAGGCCGCACTGTGCATGCCCAGCGAGAGCCCATCACAGCCCAACCCTCCAGAAGAGCTCTGGACCCTGCTCCCTGCTTCGTGTCCTGTGTGAGCTGTGGCCCTGGTCCAGGACTCGGGTGGCAGTGTTTCAGGACTGGCCACTGGTTCTCGGGGCTCAGGGCCACCTCCCACCTGAAGCTCCCCTGAAGTAGGATCACCCTGTTTGGGAGTATAGCTCCTCCCCAAGGTGACTACTGTCACAACCACCCCCAACCTCCCAGTCTGGGGGGCCTGAGAACCTGCTTGTGGGTCCTTTTCTATTGAGGAGCAGCAACCCTTTCTAGAAGGGCCCTAGCCCCCTCCTAATTCCACCACCTTCTCAAGAGCCAAGAGCAGCTGGAGGGTTCCCTCAGGGGCCTTGGGGCCTGGGCTGGGGGAGCAGTGTCTCGGGGGAAACAAGAGAAGCCTCCTGGAGGCCAGTGTCCCAGCCCTGGGGCGAGCGGCAGGGGCTTCTCTTTTGAAAACTTTGGAAGCAACATTTTCCAGCTCTGGGTTTTCTAGCGTGTTCCTGCTGCTCTATATAGTAAGTCCGGCCAGTGGGTAAGGCCAAGCATCAGACCATGAGGAAAAGCTATCTTTCTCCAGCTCAGAAGTTTAAAGCAGAATGAGGAAGTGGACAGAGGGAATCCCAAGAGCATCAGGGACAAGGTCGAAGCCTGAGCTCCTGCAGCCTCCCTGCCTGGAGTCTCCAGCCTCACTCTTCTATCAAGTGGAGGCTCTTCCTCAGCATGGCCAAGGAAACCAGGAGGTCGGGGAGCTGACCACCTGAGCAAAGGGTGGACTTGGAAAGGAAGGCGGGTACTTGAGCGAGGACAGGGGAGGGGGCGAGGGCAAAGTCCCAGGAGGAAAAGAGACCCAAAATGCTGGTGGTTAGGCCGGCCAGACGCCAGGCCTCAAAGCCCCCCACCCCAGCCTTGCAAAAGTAGCAGCAGCCCAGGGGGCCCCACCTGCTGCACCCCGACTGCTTCTGCCTCCAAAAGGCTGTACCGGCAACGGTGCCCACCCCAGGCCCGCCATCCACCCCACACGCCTCCCGCCCTGCTCAAGGACCACGGACACAGTCAACACGCTCCATGGTGCAGTCTGTTTTATACTGAAATTACATGAGCTGATCCAAAGGGGATCAGGTTGGGGGAGAAGGAGATGATGGAAGTGGGGTGATCCCAGGGCTCCACGTGAGTCACTCTTGGAGCAGGTGCCAGTCCATCTGTTGCCCAGCCTGGCAGGAGGGTCGGGCTGCGGAGGTCTGGAGGAGCTCGGCTGAGCTGGGCAGAGGCGGCGGCAGCCCTGGGCTGGGAGGGCAGCCTGCGCCCCCTTCTCCACCACAAGAGAGTCCTCAGCTGAAGGGCTTCACCAGCTTCATGGCAGCATAGTTCTGGAGGGAGGCAGGAGGCAGGGACATGGGTGACCCCTTTCTGGGCAGGCACAGCCAGAGCGACTGGCTGGGTTCTCCGGTGAGCGACAGGCAAGGGACTGGGAGAGTGGGCCAATGGCCCCTCGCCCAGCTGCCCAGACCAGGTTCCCTCACACATGTGGCACACCTCCAGCCTGCCTGGCACTCCCAGGGGTCAGCAGACCCTTTCCCCCTGAAGCCACACACGCCCTCCCTGCGTTGGGGACCAATGCCACCTGAATTGCCCCGTCTTCTCCCCCATCCATCCAGGGCCCTCTCCCACCTTCCAACTGGACTCTGCTCACTGAGGGCCTAACAAGGAACTCTGATGGCTGCGGGCCTGGCCAGGGAGGCCTGCCTGGGCTCTTCCAGGTGCTGAGGGCAGGGCCATGATTCTCCCCCCACCCCTCCATGCCCCCCATGGGAACCCAGAGTTCACTGACCACCCTGCTCCCGCCCAGAGAGAGAGCCGGGGTGTGGAGTCCGGGGGTGAGCCTCGATGCGGGCCAGGACCAGCGATGGGTGGCCCGTGATTGAGCCCTGCCTGCTGCGGGACTGACAGGCCCTCCCCTCCCCACTCCTCCCTCCAGAAACCAGGAAGACGTACACAACACAACACAGGGCTCCTAATTGGGACAGTATGTTCCCCAGCGCCGCCCGGGGAAGCCAACTCTGGAAACAAAGCCGGCTGTCCTTCCCCGCCAATTCGCCTCCTGCCTCCCCATGCTGGCCCTGCTCCCAGCTGGCTCTGAGGGGGGGCCGAGAGGAATCAGACAGGCTGTCCCTCACCCCCCCAGGGCAATTTCCAAGAGGGTGGGGACTGGGCCCACAGGAGCGGGCAGTGCCACCCTGGGCCTCTCTCCACTGGACCCGGCATAAGCCTGAAAGCCAGGTGAGGGACACCCGCCCAGCCCTCACAGAAGAGGGACTGGCCAGGTGTCTGACTTGGGTGAAGGGGACCAGGACCTTCCCAGCCTGAAGCAAAGCCTGCAAGCAAAAGGTCTGCAGCCTCTGTCCCAGGCTGGCCCCGGGTCCTTGGCACCCTCACCGAGGGTCTCCCCCGACGTCTGGCTCTGCGAGGGGGAAGGCAGGGTTGGCACTTACAGAGGCCAATTTCTAAAAGAACTTGAGGGACAGTGACATTGTTGGGGGATCCACGAGTCAGGGAGGAGCTCTGAGCAGGATCCCCCAGAATACTAACCAGCTCTTGCCGACATGGCTGAAGCTAGCCCCAGGGACAAACAAGGACCACAGGCTAGAAGGGACGAGAAGCCTTCCCTTCCCATCCCAGTCATGCAGAAGAGACCCCTTCCCCAGGCCCCTGAGTCCTAGGTCTGCCACCCAAGACCCCATAGGATGGGCCAGCTGGCTCGGGCCTGGGGTTAGGCCTAGAAAAGGCATGGGGGTGGCACTTGAGAGACGGGATCTGCCCTGCCCTCCCCTGAGCTCTGGGAAGAGACTTGGCTTGATGCGCTGCTCCCCAGGGAAGGTGAAGGAGCGCCCCCAGCCATAGTCACTGTCACAGTCACAGAAGACCAGAGCTGACCTGGCCCACACCCCTCCACCTTGCCAAGGTCACACACGAAGTCATGGCAAGAGCTGGTCTTCCTGAATTCAAGAGCAGAACTCCATCTCATCTGACAGCATTGCTCCACCCTCAGTGGCCCCAGTGCAGACTCTGGGGCCAGCCCGGCACTCTGCATTCTAGCCAGCTCCCTGATGCTGGTGGTCTCCGGGCACACGAGGAGGAGCCCGGGTCTGCCCCAGCCCTCCTTTCCTAACTCCCACAGCCTGAGCCTACTAATGGAAGGTCTGATTAGCCATGGGGGTCGTCCTTATTCTGTGATCTCGATGTCTCCCAGGACACCAAGAACTTCTGGTGGCACGGGCCTCACTGTCTCCCATGCCCCCAGCATGCCCTCACGGCCTGGACACATGTGCTTGCTTGATAAAGTCTCCACAGCTAGCTGAATGACCGCCAATGTGTCCAAGGGGCAAAAGCCAGCTGGAGCTGGCCTGGAGAGGGGAGCTGGGCACCCCACTGCAACTCGGCAGCCTGGACCACCCCTGGGAGCAAACCCCAGGCAGAAGTCCTGGGGCCTCACCACACCCCAGGTCACCTTGGGCAGCTCATGCTCTGGGACACCATACTTGACTGGTTCCTTCCACGGACCTGTCTCATCCTGGATTCCCAATTTCCTTTGCTTAAAGAGGCCCCTGAAATTGTAGTTTAGGGTACCCATAACATGGATCCACCCCTGGACCACAGTCAAGTGTGGCCAGTTGACCTTAACTCTTCTTGCTCACCCCAGAAAATATTTCAACAAGGCATCCCAGGCAACCACAGCCAGGGTGGGGGGCCTGGCCATAGCTGGACCCATCAGCCGTCCTGGTTCTGAGCCCTCCTTTGTTGCATGGGCCTAGAGGATAGCCGGGGCCTGGACATTCAAACCAGGCAGTCCCTGCCACGGCTCCTCACAGTTTATGACATCAGAGACAGCACGGGGTGGTCTATGGTTTCAGTCTTCCTCCTTCAGGACACACTCTGCTGACAAGGCAGTGCCAGCTACCAGCTCTCCGTGGGGGAGGTCTCCACCCCTTTCCCCTCCTGGAGGGTTCACAAAGCAAAAGCTGCCTGGGAGTGATTCCCAGCAGCTGCCAGCTCTGAGGACAAAGCTCCTGGACTGTGGCCTGAAGTGAGAAACCCAGGGATCACTGGGCAGAACTGTGCACAGATCGCTGTGCAGCCTGGAGCCGGTCCCTTCCCCTCTCTGGTGTTTGAGTTTTTGCCGTGAAAATCGGGGCATCCAGGGACTGAACGCACCATTCTATCCACTTTGTTATATAGGTTTGAAATGTTCATATTAAAAAAAATTTTTTTTTTAATTTACGGAACATGAAAATTCAGATTGCCCTGATCATTTCAGTGTCTGAAGTTCTAGAGACACCGGGCGCTGGAGCATTTTCAGGGTTACCTGTGAAAGCCAGGGCAGACACCAGAGCCCTCCTTCCCAGGCAGGATCCCAGGGAGCTCGGGGCGCAGCAGCTGGTGTGGGCCTAGCAAGCTCTGTGGCTTCTTACCAAGTGAAAGGGACCCTCCAAGGTGCCATACCAAATGAGGGGCTCCTGGCCAGACTCCCAGCCTCCCCTTCTCCATGCCCCCCACTGCAGGAAGCAGGTCGCACTCCACCAAGGTCCTTGGGGATGCCGGGACCTCTCCTGACCCCAGCCCCTCCCTTCCTCTGGACTTAGCAAGTGTGGTCCTCAAGGCAGAGTGGCCACCTCCTGTGGTCCACCCAATTCTTAAATCCCTTCCAGACCCAGTTCCTCTCCTCGTTCAAGTTTCCCCGCACACCCCATCCCAAGGGGCCTCGTCTTCTGCGAACCCCTTGATTACACGTTCCGGGGGCTTGCCGAACGCAGCCATGTCTCCCTGCCAAGGACAAGGCCTCGGCTTCCCCCTTGGCCTACAGGCTCCCCAGGGCTCAGGCTTGGTCCCTGTTAGACCTGGGACTCCCCAGGGCAAAGGCTACTCCTCTCCCTCAGACCAAGGGAGCTCCCTGCCGTCAAGGATGAGCTTCCCAGCCCCGACGTCAGCGCGTCTGCCTCCCCCATCAGGCCGCTCACCGGGAAGGCGTAGACGAAGATGCCCAAGAACAGCAGCAGGATGAAGAGGATGATGAAGAGGACGATGGCACACCGGAAGCGCCGCCACAGGATGAATTTCACAGTCTTGTACGGGGAGGTGAACCACAGGAAGGAGGTGTCAGGCCGCCTGGAAGCAGGACCCCAGGTCTCAGCAAAGCCCGCTCCAAACTGGAGACCGCAGGTCGAATAGCCCTGGCCTCTAGGGTGCCCCAGGACTCACGGGCCTCCTGGACTCCAACCTCAGCCCCTAAGCTCAGCCCAGAGTCTGCATCCCTGTCCCCAGACCCTGCTGCAGCATTCAACCCTGTCTATACCGCCCTCCTGTCTCGGTACTATGGAGCTGGTTCCCAGCCATCCTCCCCAGGATGCCGTCCCCGCAGCCCATGCCCCAGGACTTAATCACCGACCATGGATTTGGGAACTGGCAGGGCCTTGAGAGCAGGTGAACCCATGGCCCACTGGGCCCCAGAGCAGCTAGGCCACTCCCCCAGATGTCATGGCTGGGCCACACTCGGGAGGAGGGTGGAAAGAGAACCCGGAAAGCTGGTTTTCTTTCACTCCCAACCAAGAACCTCAAGACCCTCCCTTGAGCTAGCCTCACAACTCAAAAAAACATGCAGGATTTTGCGTGCAGATAAAGGTCGTGTTAACATCTGATTGTACACCGGGCCTCATGACTTTCTCTTCTTTACTAGATCCCAACATCCAGGGACAAGTGTTCGCCTCACAGCTCAGCCAGACACGTGGCACTCAGGATAGCTCTGTGTTCAAGGAAAGCTGCCTGCACTGAGCAGGCGGGGCCGGGGGGCTTGGACACAGCCTTGAGTCCCCAAGCATCTTTTTTTTTTGTACCAAGGATTGAACCCAGGGGCACTTAACTGAGCCACATCCCCAGCCCTTTTTCATATTTTATTTAGAGACAGGGTCTTGCTAAGTTACTTAGGATCTCACTAAATTGCTGAGACTGGCTTTGAACTTGCAATACTCCCACCTCAGCCTCCCGAGCTACTGGGATTGCAGGCATGTGCCACCCTACCTGGTCCTAAGTGTCTTTTAATAACTGTTCAAGATCTGCCTTCAAGGGGCCCATGTCCACTGGCTTGGTGTATTTTTGTAAGAGATATGTGGTGTGAAAAAGGGATTTCAAAAAGTATGTAGTGGGGAAAAAAAGCACTGGTGTCCCCATTTTACAGATGGGAAAATAAAGGCCAAAGGCTATCCGAAAGGTCATGACATCAGAGGACAGTCATGGAAGCAGCTGGGTGAGGGGAAAGACCTTGATGAGAGCTAATCAGAGAAAGTTAGAGAATTTCAGCTTCCTGACTTTCCTAGTTGGAAAAACCTTATTTAACTTTGCTCGGTTTCCCCACCTATAAATTGGGGATAATGACCACCCCACAGGGACAGTTCCCCAGGACAAGGTGTACATGCTGTATGACAGCACAATGGCACACAACCCCTGAAAAGATGCCTACCCCCTGCCCCTCTCTGAGCCACATGGGTCTTGTGACCTATGCATGGCTGTGCATTAGGTGTCCCCTGGACTGTGGCCTCTACCCCTCCACCTCCTGGGCACCAGGGATGGGGCTGGGCACTCACTTTGGATCCTCAAGCTTTGGGTTCATGTTGGGCTCATCCCGTCCCTGGCCAGCAGGCCGCTCCTCATGCTCACTCTCCGCCACGATCTCCAAGGTCATTTCCAGCTTGCCCTGGGGGGACACACACAGTCTGGTTAGAGGCTGCCGGTGGCCTGGAGAGGAGCCAGGCCAGGATGACCATAGGTCACCTCATTTAAGTGTAGAGATGTTGTGACCATAAAAGCCGTACCCGCTCCTTGTGGAACACTTAGAATCTACAGACGTGTAAAAAGAAAGAGATCGCCCATCCTTCCGCTGTGTGCGGACGGGCCGTTGGTAACTCCTTCTGCATCAAAACGGCAAGTATAGGAATACCACGCTGCAGACCTCAGTCTACAGCTCACTTCTTTCACTTAAGAACGTATTTCACTATGTAATTATATATTCTTTAAAGTTTGGTTTTTAATGATTGTAAAACATTTCATGGATGGTCAACCGTAATTTATCTTAGTAAACTATTTATTTTGATTTGTTTAGGTTGTTTCCAACTCTTTGATATTATAAATAATGCTGCAGCAAATATCCCAGAACTTAAATTTTTAGTTTTCACTGCTATTTCTTTAAAAGAGAGTTTAGAAGTAGACAACAGAGTCCAAGGACCTAAATATTGTTAAATCTTTCACTGTAGGCTACCAAATTGCTTCCCCACCCATTAAACCTCTAACACTCCTAGCAGAAGTAAATGAGGAGGTCTGACTCTCTATATTCTCACCAGTGATCAGCATTTCTTTTTTTTATATCTAATTTAGTAAACAAAACAAAATCATATTAAAATAGTGTTTTAATTACTAGAAGGAATAAACCCCTCTTTTGCGTGATTAATGAACATTGGTACTTCTGTGAACTATCTATGGTGGTCCTTTGCTCATTTTTCTTTTGGGGTGTTAGTATTTTATATTAATCATTACAATTCTTCATAGAACAAGGGTATTTTATTTCAAGGGCCACTTTAGGGTTGGCTGGCTGCCGGCTGTTTCTGTGTCTGGGATTCACTTCCTCTCTGCGGCTGGGGGATGGGCAGGAGGAAGGTTCTCTCTGGTTCTCTAAGGGCCCCCAAACCAGACCTCTCAGCCAGAAGAGCAGAGCAAGCATGGCCCCCAGGAGGGAGGGTCCTGCTCCAATGGGAGAGATGACCCCGTCCATCCCCCAGGAAGCCCAGATCACAGGAGAACGCAGGACTCCATCACTGTTGGGTATGCCAGAATATGAGCATGGTCGCCTATTTAAATAGGTCTCCCCTGGGAGGTGAGCCTCCAGGGAAGGAAGGCTGGGAATGAGAAAAGGAAGCGGGAAGGAGAATGCCTCCGAAACCAGAGGGACAGAGGAGAGGAGCAGTGAGCGTGTGCAGCCTGCCGTCTCCAAGGAAGAAGCTGCCCGGCACCCTCCACCAGGGCTGAGAAGTAGACTCACCGCCAGAATCTTCTTCTCACCCTCCTCTGCTACACAGGGCCACCATCCCTTCACTGTCTTCTGCTCAAAAAGGGACACAAACAATTCTGGGTGGAAAATGTCATCCAGCTGGTCCAGGGAGCACTTCTCAGCCGTCTTGGCTGGCTTAGGCATGCGGTTGAGATCCAGCTGCAGGGAGCCTGCCATAGAGAGATGTTCTTTAGCCTTGGAGGAGAAAACTCACGTCACCTCCTCAGCCTCCATTCATGGCTTAGCCACAAGCCAGATCCCGTCAACCATGAACCTCCCACCCAGCACCTCTCATTCCTCCCAGCTGCCATCTACTCAGGTGCCCTTCACAAGCTACCCACCTCTTCCGCTCTTCACCGTACTGGGGACAAATCCATTCACACATCCACGTCTACAATCATTTTTATTCATTCATCTTTTAAAATTATTTTTACCCAGGTGAAATATATATACCATAAAATGTATCATCTTAACCAGTTTTAAATGTATAATTTGGTGGCATTCACGGAAGTCACGGTGTTGGGAAACCATCACCACTATTTCCAAAATGTTTTCATCTCCAAACAGAAATTTTTACCCATTAAGCAATAGCTCCCCATTCCCTCCTTCCCTCAGCCCCTGACCACCTCTAGTCTACCTTCCATCTCTGTGAATTTGCCTTTTCTAGACATTTCGTACAAGGGGAATCATGTGATATTTGCTCTTGTGTATCTGGCTTATTTTATTGACTCTAATGTTTGCAAGGTTCATCCACATTGTGGCATACATCAGTAATATTCTCTTTATGGTTGAATAATCGTCCATTATACATATATATCACATTTTATATATTGACACATGTGTTGATGGACTTAAATTGTTTTCACCTTCTGACTGTTGTAAATAATGCTATAATAAACACTGGCATACAAGTCTCTGAGTTCCTGTTTTCAGTTCTTTGGGGTGAATACCTAAAAGCAGCCTTGCTGGGTCATATGGTGATTCAGGTTTTTGAGGAATCACTACACCGTTTTCCTCAGGAGCTGCACCATTTTACATTCACACCAGCAAGGTACCAAAGGCTCCGATTTCTACACATTCTCCACACCTGTGGCTTCATTAAGGTCAGTACTACTGTTTTCTTGCCCTCCCAGGAGGTGTGAAGGCACCTCACTGTGGTTCATCCATCAGTCTCTTCATCCACCTGCCCAGCTCTCTAACTACCATCTTGTTACTCCAAGTCATCTACTCCAATGTGCTGACCATCCTCTCTCCATAGCCCCAGTTACTTGGTTCAACCATATCAAAATGCCAATATTTAACTATTTTTGATCTATAAAAACAGTGATCTCATGGTTTCCCCTAATCCAGTTACAATGTGATGAACTCAGTGGGATTGGAGCATAGGTTACCAAGGGAAAAATGGGAGAGCTGAATTGCAAAATTGTTTCCTGCAGCCAAATTGAAGAAAGTGTTATCATGGGAAGATTAGCTTAGATTTTTTTTCAGAGTACAATGCTTCGTTTCTGTGGCTGATCATTGGATTTATTTTCCTAGCTTTCTTTCTTTCTACTCATCCATTTATCCATCTATCCTTCTATCTATCCACCCACTTTGACCTGTCTACATCCCTCTATAGCCTTCACCTGTTGAGCACTATATCTATCCATTAAATCATCATCCCATCAATATACGTGTCCAACTCTGTATTACATTCATCCATCTATCCACCCAGTGCAGATAAATATGATCCATTTGAAATACAATTGCAATTAATATTAAGTATCAGAGTATTAAGGCACAACCCACACACACACACACACAAATTATCCTATCACAATCTACATTAAAGATGGTTAAGGAGCCAGGTGAAGTGGCACATGCCTGTAATCCCAGCAGCTTGGGAGGCTGAGGCAGGAGGACTATGAGGTCAAAGCCAGACTCAGCAAAAGCGAGGCGCTAAGTGACTCAGTGAGACCCTGCCTCTAAATAAAATACAAAATAGGGCTGGGGATGTGGCTCAGTGGTTGAGAGTCCCTGGGTTCAATCCCCAGTATCAGAAAAAAAAAAAGAAAAGATGGTTAAGGAAACACAGGATTATCTCTGGATGATGAGATTATAGATGTTTAATTACTACCTTTAAGATTAAAAAGTATAAATATTCAAAAGTTATAAAATATGTAATTATAAAACAGTATAAGATGGAAAAGAGAAATCAACTTAAGTGAGACTCTGTCAAAAAAATTTTTAAATGGGAAGGTGGGGGCATTGGGTGTTAGTTGTAGAGCTCAGAGGCAGAGCACTCTCTCCTAGCATGTGTCAGCCCTGGGTTCAATCCTAATGCCACCAAAAAAATAAAAAATAAAAAAAAAGGATAAGCCTGTTTAACTTTATTTTGAAAAGTTTTCTAATTCAGTAAAAATGCAATTTTCTTTTTTCTCTTTCTAAAATTAATTTTCTACAGCCTCACTCCTTAAAGTCTAGATTGATGTCCCCATTTTTTTTTTTTTTTTAGTTTGCAGGCCCAGGGATTGAACCCAGGGCCTTACGCATGCTAAGAAAGCACCCTACCATTGAGCCACAACCCCAGTCCATGATGCCCCCAAATTTTAAGGTCTATAGCAAAAATATTCCTTAAAAATTCTAAAGCAAGTGAAAAAAATGGCAAATTATTTACAATGTATCCTCAATATATAAAAAGCTCTGAAAACAAAGAATAAAAGATGAGCATTCCAAAACGATGGAAAAAGGGTTCACAAACAATATGAATAATAGGTATATTTTTGATGTTCTACCTTACAATAAATGCAAGTAAAAATTAAAATGAGATATGGCACTGACAATTTTTTTTTAAAAAGTAACAGTGGCAGCAAATGTTTAGGAGAAATGTCATCCTCGTACAAACAGGACACAAGTGGGAATATAAATAAGATCTTCCTGGAGGGCAATTGAACAAAATGTTTCAAAAACCATTAAAATGTGCAAACTCTAACAAATCCACTTCCTTGAGTTAAGGAAAGCTATGTACAAATTCTTCAAGTATGTATGCCTAGGGGTGTCGCTCACATTGGGAAACCTGAAGATGGGCTGACTATCTACCTAGAGAGGATAAGCCAAGAAAAATAGGGTCCGTTTGAACAGTGGAATGCCAGGCTGGCAACTGGTGATGCAGATGTTGACGGAGAAAGATAGCTAAGGACCAGAAAGGGTGCTCTCAAAATGTTAAGTTTAAAAAAAAATAAAACAGTATGTGCGATACAAACTCATTCACATGCTGTATATATGAATATATGTATACATGTCACATGTGCACATAAAATGCATACATATTCATGTTTGTTTATATATGAAATATTATATAATATTATATGCCAAAATGTTAGTGGAAATTATCTCTGGATGGTGAGATTAAGGAGAAGGAAGAATCATTGCTTAGCTGTGCCATTCTAACGTTTCTACAGGAATCATATACAGAATAACAAGTAAAATAACAAAATTCAAATTAGGAGCCATCAGGCTGGGGTTGTGGCTCAGTGGCAGAGCGCTTGCCTAGCATGTGAGAGGCACTGGGTTCGATTCTCAGCACTGCATGCAAATAAGTAAGTAAAGGTTCATCAACAGCTAATGAAAATGATTTTTTTAAAAATAGGTGCCATCACTTTTACACCTGACTCTTATTACAATGAAGTCCCAAGTAGCTCCTGAGTAGCTCCCAAGTAGCAGTGTTGACTGCTGGGCTGAGGGGGATTGGGGGAAGGGCAGGAAAGGAAGAGCAGTCTGATGGGCAGCCAGCCCTCCCCTGCTGGGAGCTGCTCCTCAGAACACCCCCTGCAGGGGCTAAGGGCTCAGCAAAGATCAGCTCCCATTTCTGCAATCAGGGGTACCTAGGAGGACATCAGTGACCTGTCCAAAGCCACCCTGCTGCCAGGTGGCAGAGCTGAAATGGAAACCAGGGCTCCTGACTTCCTTGAACTACCTTTGCATGGATTCAAATCCATTTTTTTCCAATTGAAGTAAAATTCAAGTCCCATAAAATTCACCACTTTAGCCATTTTTAAGTGTGCAGATCAATAGCTTCAGTACATTCAGAATTGTGTAGCCATTGCCACCATCTAATTCCAGAACATCTTCATCACCCCCAAAAAGAAACTCCTGCACCCACTAAACAGTCCCTCCTGACCTGCCTCCTCGTCCCAATCCCCACTGATCTACTCTGCTTCTCTGCGGATTTGCCCATGTGGGCATTTCACATACATGGAGTCATGAAATAGTTGTCTTTTTGCACCTGGCTTCTTTTCACTTAGCATGTTCTTTGTTCTTTTTTTTTTTTCTTTTTTTTTTTTTTGGACCAGGGATTGAACCCAGGAGCACTTTAGCACTGAGCCACGTCCCCATCCCTTTTTACATTTTACTGAGAGACAGGGTCTCTGAGTTGCTTAGTGCCTCGCTTTTGCTAAGACTGGCTTTGAGCTCACGATCCTCCTGCCTCAGTTTGTTCTTTCAATCAGCACTTGGGCACAAGGATGAGTGGTGGCTTGCACCCTTCAATTTCTGGCCTCAACCTGTCTAGACTGGGGTGAAATGAGAGCACCCTCCAAGCATGCCAGTCAGCCGTGACAGGCAGCATATACCTGTACGGGCTTCAGCCTGAGCGTCCCCTCTTCCCCACCTACCTGAGTACCCCCATCCAACACACAGTGCTCAATGCCACCTCTGCTGGACACCCACCCTGGGAGCCACCCTGGTCATTCTGACACTGCCCTTTCACATATTTCACTGGGGACCCTAAGAGCAGAAAGCAGGTCCACTCATCCTGTCAGGGGTCCCGGGGATACATGTAAGCGCACGCTCGCGCACACACACACACACACACACACACACACACACATACACATGCACGGTTCTGGGTCAACCTCTCATATACAGTGTATCCCTGACCAGAAACAAGGCTCACCCAGAAAGTCATCAAAGGAGAACTTGTCGTTGTCCCAGATCTGGAATACCACTCTTGCTGGGATTTTGCTCTCTGTCTTGTCCAGCCTCCAGAAGGCATCCTGACCCAGAGGAGGAGAAGAGAAGGAGACAGGGGAGCAGCATTAGAGAGGCCATGGTCCCTGTAGCCTGGAGGGCTGCCTGGAGTAGGAGGTCCCTGGAGTGGGACCTGCCAGAGCCAAGTCCTGCTGGGGAGACTGGGAAGGGCAGACTCTGGAAGGCAGTGTGAAGGATTCAAAATAGGACCACCAGGCTCACCTCAGTAAGCTGGCTTCATTAGCCTCCCAATCCTGCGAGTCAAGTTATCACTGACTATTCAAACAACGGAACTGAGGCTTGGAGGAGTTAGAGGACTTTGCCCAGATTGATAACAACATTAATGTCGCACTTCCTACACATCAGAGGCCCTCTACCACTAGACTCATTGATCCTTCCAACAGCCTACAAGGGAGACACTATCTTTTCAGCTGAGGAAACTAAAGCAAGTCACTCGTCTGAAGTCACACGGCAGGAAGTGGCAAGCTGGGGTTCCACCCAGGCAGTCAGGGTCCTGCTCTCAACCCCAATCCCTGCTCAGCACATGTGGTCTTGGCAGCACGGTGGGCTGACTGAGAACCCAGGGGTTCCCCCCCCCACCCTGGCTGGCACTAGAAGGAACCACAGCCCTCTGCTCTAAGGAGCTGGCACTGCGACCTGGACCCCAGCTCCTCCCTCTCACTCTACTCCATGCCGCCTGCACCTCCAGAGAGTGCCCCAGCACTGGAAGTCCCCATCCTCCTACTGGAACAAGAGTGGGGGTTCTTCCCTTTGGGCCCCTCCTCCCTCGCACCAGCTCCACCTGGAGCCCGGTCATCTTGGACTGCTTCCCTCATGGAGCAACTGCAGGGTGTGGGACTGAGCTAGCCCCTGCCTCCAGCCACACTCAACCCCAAGGACCGTCACTGGGCTTTCCTGCTCGCGATGGCTTGTTCTGTTCTCTTGCTGGTAGCAAGGATGGGAAAAGATCTAGAAAGGCAGTCAGAGCGGGCCCTGGACCCAAGTCTCGAGGGACCCAGGGGGCACAGCTGACGACAGGTCCTGGTGCCCACTGACCCAGACCCACTGCCCAGCACGGTCACACAGATCCCACGGGGTTCTCTACGGAGGAGTGGGCACCGTGCACCGCCACATCCTGGACTGCTGCCTGGACTGGAGAAGGCGCTCAGGTCCCGAGCTGCCCTGGCCCCCAGTCCTCCATCTGATGCCTCCCCCTTTCCAGGCCCCAGCGCAGCCCAGCCCTCCTGCAGGTGCCTCCCTCCTCTGGCCAGCTTTTATGGCCAGCTCCAGGCCCGCCTGCAGGCCCGCCAGCAGCCTCCGTTCCTCTGGCCAGCCTGGTTTATGGGCTCAGTAATGAGCCAGAGGTTCAAACGGCCCCTGGTGGGAGCAGCTGGGCGGGGGCTCCAGCCTGGGGAAGGAGCCCCCCCAGGTCCCAGGCGCTCATTACGCGCACAGCCTGGGCCCTTTTACTAGCTGTTTATTTGCAGGGTGGGTGCCTGCCGCACTGCAGGCCCCGGTGGGTGTGCTGGGCTCCAGGTGGGGAGCTGGGCCAGGGCAGCCAGCGGTGGTTCAAAGCGGCCGGATGAAAGGAGATCTTGTACTTTACGACAGTCTCGTCTGGTTAATGGGGTCCCTGGAGGGCCTGCCTGCCAGAGGCCCTGAAGCCCACGGCAGAGGGCTGGCTCTGTGGCAGGCCAGGAGCCCACAGGCTGCACAGCCCCAGCACCAGCCCACCTCAGACCTGTCCTTCAGCTGGGGCCAGCTAATTAGTGCCCTGCTGTGGGCATGGCTCCACCTGCCACCCAGGGTCCCTTCTCCCTAGAGGCTGCCTGCAGAACCACCTGGGCTGTTTCTGTTCCTCCTCCTCCTCTGACCTCAGTCCCTGCCTCCAGTCATCCTCGCCACAGAGCCTGGGGTCAGGAGCACCTGCTGTCCCCTCCTCCCGGAATGTGCCTCGTGCTCACTCTTCAACTCCTCTGCCTCTTCTCACCCCTCCCCCAGGGGCTTCTCCTCCCCAGTGGAGGCCGTCAGACCTTCCCATCAACCTCAGTGCCGCTTTTCCCCTGGGACCTGTGAGCCAGCCCAGCTCTTCAACGAGGCCTTCAATGCAGAGATGAAACACTACTGATGCCCAGTTATTAATCAGCAACTCCACTTGGGCCCTCAGAGCTGCCAGGGCACCCTTCCCACGCTGCCAACCAGCAGCGTCCGTGCCCGTCCCCATTCCTCTTGCACTCAGCGTAGCCAGCTTCCCACCCTTTCCACTCGTCTCAGATCACCCGCCGTGGGCCAGATTCTCTCTCTTCTCTTTCTTCATAGAAAAAGACAGGCACCTCCCCCTGCCACCCCTGCCACATCCCCACCTGTCACAGTGAAGGGGTTGCCCCACCTCCCGTCAGAGTGGCCATGTGCCTCTCTCGGTCTTGGCTTCCCCATCCACACCAGCCCCTGTAGGGCTTGGTGAGCCCCTGAGATGGCTCGCATGGCACCTCTGTTCTCTGCTCTCCACTCCTGGCCCCACTCTCCCTGTCCCCAGCAGACTCGGGAGGAGGGGTGGGACCTGCTTGACGTGGTGGCACTCTGCCAGTTGCAGTTTTTGCTCCATCATGGCACCAGACTCGTGACAGACCAACACTGACTGGGCAAAGGCAAACGAGATGGGACCCAACAACGGTCTTGGCTTTGTGTGACTTCACAGAGCCCTGTGGTTAACTTCTGCTCTGTGGCAGGTGCTACCCAGGAATCCCAGGGTCCAAGAATCCATCTAATATGTTTCTCTGTGTCTTCTTTTGTTTGAATGTCTGAGAATGTTCGATGGACATTCTGGCTTCTCTAAAGTGTAGGTGATCCTGTGTTGGGTTGGGAAGGATCAGGTGAGAGGAGGCCATGAAGAGAATTAAGAGCAAGGTGGCCAAGCATATCACGTATGTCCCTTCCTGAACTCACACAGTCAGTCAGGGAGAGAGAGAGAGAACCATAGAGGCTTTGAGGCCTGAAGCCTTGCGACACCTTCGGATGGAAATCAGAACAGCAGGATCTACACACAGAGAGGGATGTGTCCCCTCAAGCAGGAGAGCACTAACAGGTGGCAATTAAAGGCAGGCACGGTGGTGGACGAGGGTGATCAGAAGTTCCCAGGGACCCCCTGCCTCCATCAGCCTGGACCAGAGCCCCTCACTGCCTGCAGCAACCCCTTCACTGTGCTCTGGTGGGTGCTCCCTAAGGGCAGGCCTGGCATAGCCAGGAGATGCCTGCCCTTGACTTTGCCTAGATCAGGGGTGAAGAAATTCTGGCCCAGAGGAGACTTAAACTAGGAGATGCTGAGACACAGACACTGAGGTCCCCGAATCCACCTCTCCCTGCTGGCTGATGCTGGCCTCTCTCTCCAGATGCCTTCAGCCTGGGGTGAGAGGTCATGGGGTGGAGAGAGGAGGGCAGCACTTGAGGCTCGAAGGACAGAGTTTCTCCCAGGGACTGTCAGGCACCAGACACAGTTGCAGGAGGCCAGACAGCCAGAGGGACTCTGCCAAGCCATGCCCAGTGCTATGGACAACCCGGTCACATGCCAGGCCAGCCCTCTTGGGAAGCTCCCCGGAAGTCACCCCTCTGCACTTCTGAGGACCAGGCTGGGATCCCCCACACTTCCCGTGTAGACCCCAAGACCCCACCACTGCCTGGTCTGTCTGGGGTAGGGAGGAAGGCAGTGGTGGTAAGATTTGAACTTCTTCATATGATAGATGTGGCACTTCGTAGTGTGGGATGGTCATGGGTGGTAGCAATGCCAGAGACAGCAGACCCGGTGGAAGAGGAAGAAGTGGGGCACAGAGTTGATGGCGACAGCTTTGGAGGTGACAGGAGCAGCAATGAGAGCTGTGGGAGATGAAGCAGTGCCTGTGGGGACAAGGGCAGCGAGGGGACAGTGCTGGGGACACTGATGGGGATAGCAGTGGTGGGATCCCACTGGCAGTGCAAAGCCTAGACTAGGAGCCCTGGGGCTGAAGGGCGCTCACCTTCTTGGCGACAGAGCAGACTTGCTCGGCAGGCAGGTAGTCAAAGGGGAAAATAAACCTCCAGTTGAAGTTGCCCTCGCCGCCCAGGGAGCGGTAGTGCACGTCTGTCTTCTGTCTGTGCTCCTCAAAGCCGACCATCCAGCTGTACGCACACAAGCAAGGGCATTTCTCATTAAGATCTCCACCACAGGGTACATCCCTAACTCAGGGATGAGGAATTATGAAGGTAAATGAACCAGGTAAACGATATGGCAAAAAGAATTCCCAGGAAATCTCCACAAAACGTGCCATGCATCAGAAAACAATCTAACATCTCAGGCGCTGTCTCTGGGCGTCCTCCGACCTTGCAATTTGAGCCCAAAGACAAGTGCAGAAGAAGTCTGCTGGGAGGACGATATCCCAAAGGGGGAGACCCTCCGAGACCCTCTTTGAAGCTGGTTGTTCTCCCAGAGCTGCACCCCCTGGGTGCCTCTGAGGGCACGGCAGGGGGAAGCTAGCACAGGTGGAGGGCAAGGCAACTTACCCTTTCACGTAAATGTCACTCATCTTCTCCCCGGTGATGCTGAGGTCGTCCAGGATCACGTCTTTGGTGTTCCAGATAATGCAGCGCAGGAAAAACCTCAGGGGAAAGAGAAAGACTCGAATCCGAATGGATTTCCACCAAAGCCGAGCTGCTGGCTCATCCAGGAAGGCCTGATGCCTGCCTAGCTGGACACTTGACCAGACCCAAATGAGAGCCCAACTCTGAGGTCCAAGTGGTACAAAGCATGGTCAAAAGGCAACCTGCTGGCCCCACCCAGAGCCAGCATGACCCTCCCACCTCCTGCTCAGCTGGGAGCCTGTGACTAGCTCAGTTACCTTCTGGCTCTCCGTGGGGTGATGTTGAAGGGAGGTCCAGGCCGCCCCAGGGCCTTGGGAAACAGGTCAATCCACATCTGCAGCTTCCCCTGTGGGACATGAGCCTGTTTTCCCAGCACCCTTGGCATTCAAACAGCCATGGACAGCTGCTCTGTGCCAGGCACTTGGGAACAGGGCAGAGAAAACTCAGGCCCTGCCAGGAAGAGGTTTACCGCCCTATAGGGGAGGGACCCTAATCAAGGGACTGCAGGGCCCACTGCAGGGGTTAGCCAGCTTCCCCACAGGCCACCAAGTTGGTGGCAGGCTCCCTAGAGGGGATGATGTGTGCTGAGGGATATAACATGGTAGAAGGACAGCAGGGTTTAGTCAAGGGACTCAGAAGATCTCCAGGACAGGAAGCCACTCTACATGCCCACCCTCAGCTCCACCATCTCTGCAAGCTGAATGTGAATTTTGTCCCCATCTTAAGGAGCAGGGATTGCAGTAACTTGGGTAAGTCACTTCTGTAGGGTCACAGAGCTAGAGGGTGAATCTGACCTTTAACCTTTGCACTACCTTGGGAAGGCTGGTCACCAAGCCACCCAGGGAAAGAAAGTTTGCTTCTGGCAAAGGCATCTCCAGGGCTCACCCGGACCATCTTCTTATCTGTAACCTCTTCTCTCCTTAGCTTCCTCCAAACCCAGCTCTGGGCTCATCTCTTCCAGGCTCACCTCCCTTCTGCATGGGGGAGTTCCCCTGCCCCTACTGCTGATTCTCTCTGGGGCTTTCTTGACCTTCTGTCATAGGATGCTAGGCACAGGGCTGGTCAGCTGAGACTGAGTGTCTGACAGATGGCAGTGGGCAGGGAGACACCCTTAGGCCAGTGTAGAACAGTTAGGCTCCAAAATGGTGCACTGAAGTCAGAAGCTAGGCCTATACTTGACTAGAGGGTTCTCTGGGACTCACCTCTCTAGCAATGAGGGCTGGAGGTGGCCAGTCCTAGAGGTCCCTCCTTGTTCACCAGTAGTGACCACTCAGAAGGTGAAGAAATGGGCCAAAGAGGGACAGGCCACATCCTAGGGTCTCCAGTGTGTCCCTTGGGTGTTCGTGCTAACTTGGGGTGGGGCTGTAGGGCTCAAGGACTCCAGGACCCAGAGGCTGAGGCCCTACCTGCTCAATGTCTGGCTGCAGAGGGCTGTAGAGGGGCCGTGACTCCACGTGCTCGGGAACCAGGCCCTGCTGCTGAAGAACGTGCAAAGCCAGACGCTCTTCCACTGGGCCCAGGTGTGGGTTCGGGATCCTGCCAGCCTCTGCCCCAGAGAGAGGACAAAAAGTTGCCAGAAATGGGACCCTGAGAAGCCTTGCCTACCAGCCAGCAACCTGAACTAGGTGTCCCCTCTGCCAGAGACCTGATGGGTTGATGGTGGTCCACATGCTTGTACACACCAACAAGTACCCACACAGGGGCATGCACTCAGGTGTGGCCATGTACACGCCACACACACACACACACACACACACGTGTTCACCCATTGGACGTGCCCTTCCCACTTTAATAGGGGTCCCAAAGAAAGAAGAATGTCACTGCAGGAGCCAGCAATCTGGCTCTGTCCCTAGCTGGCTGGGAGATTCTGGGCAGGTTCTTAACCACTCTTGACCTCAGTGGCCTCATCTACAAAATCAGGCAGATGTGGACCTCACAATTTTATGATCATGAGCCCTGGTCCCTGTGCTCAAGGTGCTCGCAGAGCAACAGTGGCCACTGGAGGACATGAGACCATCCCTAGATCAGATTCACGCTCCAGAGCAATAGAGGCGGGTGGTGCCTAATGACTGAGCCAGGTTCAGCCAGAACCTGGGAGAGTGAGAAAAACAGAACAAGAAGGAGGAGGGGCATCTGGGCATGGAAGCATCAAAGTTGTCATTTCCCTTTTATAACCTCAGCACCAGCTCTGACATCAAACATCTCTGAAACAAGCAGCAGGCGAGGGGCCAGCGGGGCCTGTAAACACCTCCGGGCAGTCTGGACTGCTCCGGGTGGGCAGTGCAGGCCCGTGGCATCCCAGACACATGGACAGCATGTGGGGGGATTCTCAGCCATCAGTATCAGGCAGAACCAGGGGCAGGGGTGGGGGCACTGCAAGACCTGCCGCCTGCCCTTTGGAGACTTAGGTGCATCCACCGTACACAGGGGGGATGGGAGGGGCTCTGAAGGTGCATCAAGGCCAAGCCGGTGGGCTGCCATGATTCAAGTAGAAAACTGTTTCTCAGAGATGGATGGACCCCGAACTCTGAATAAAGTCTAATTACCAAAACCAGATGAATCTAACCCTGATCCTGATCTGATCCAGGCTTCAGACTCACTCCTATTCTTGCCCATATATGGGCTCCAGCATGGCCTTGGACAGAGCTCTGACCTTGACCATGGAACTTGACCCTGTCCTGACCTCTAATTTTCACAATTGCGCCATGGCGGCATAGTGATCCCCAAAACAGCAAGGGTCAGCGTAGCACGTCTGTGCTGCCCTGGAGAAATCCGAACCTTCCTCCTGCTGACGTGGCTTATGACCAGAGAAGACCTGATGAAAGAGAGGGAGAGGGAGGCTAGCGGTGGTTTGGGGTCACGTGACAGCTCACCTATCTCCTCAATGGTGTACTCTTTATCCTGAAAGGTCACACAGTCAGTCCGGTACACAGGGGCCTTGACTCTGCGCTGCTGGCAGAAGAGGTGGAGGAGCTGGGAGGGGCGGAGCTGGTCCCTCCATTGGTTCGGTCCAGAGCTGAAGCCAAAGTGCAAGGCAAAGATGAGACATTCTAAGGACACTGAAGGGGCAGGAGGGCTGGTAATGACCTGTGTAATCCCACACAGCCTCCCCCACCCTTCACTTGCAACATTTTATCAATGAAAAAAACTAAGGTTCAAAAAGCAAAGGACTGGGCTGGGGAGATAGCTCAGTTGGTAGAGTGCTTGCCTTGCATGCACAAGGCCCTGGGTTCAATCCCCAGCACTACACCAAAAAAAAAAAAAAAAAAAACAAAGGACTTAAATATCTACGGAATTGGCACCTAGATGTTTCCAACTTCCTGAATTAGAGAATCAGAGCCAAACAAGACTCAAAATGGTGGGAAGAGGTACTGTCCACCCAGGAATCCCCCAACAGACCATCCCAGAGTTCCCTGGAAGGCCCGGCTGAAGCCCACTGTCATCTCCTTTCCTCCTCCTCCTTCCCTCCCTATCTCCTTCCAGGTGCCCAGTTCTCTGCAGGCCTCAATGGTACATTAGAGAACTGGATTATAACAATATAAACAAGAGCCAGGTCCTCAGAGTCAGATAAACAGGTTCGAATCCTAATCCCACCACTCACAAGCCATAACATGTCTGGGCCTTAGTTTCCTCATCTGTGGAGTGGGGACAAGACCCTCGCTGGGATCAAGGGGAGAACACCTGGGAAGTGCTAAGCCCAGGGCCTGGCACACAGCAGAGCTCAATAGACAGACGACTGGTTGTCAGAGGAGCAACCCGCCCCAAGCACATACACACAGTAGGTCTGCGGGAGTCCACAGCGGGCCCCAAATTTGGACAGCAGCCTGTTCTCCAGGTCGATGACTGTCTCCCCAATCTTCTCATCCTTGGAGAGGAGGTCATAATCGTAGAGTGTGATCTTCAGGTCCTTCTCCAGAGGCAAAGTGCAGGTCAATTCAAACATCCTGTAGGAAGAGTGGACTTAATAACAGACACTACAGACCCAGCAAGAACTCAAGGAGGAGCAAGAGGAGCTCAAAGTCCATCCTTCTTGAGTCTCCTGTCACTCATAGAGCCCATCACCCACAGGACTACTTGCACAAGGCTTCTCTGAGTCGTGTGTGTGTGTGTGTGTGTGTGTGTGTGTGTGTGTGTGTGTGTCCCATATAAACTGGATTGAGCAGGGACCTTCCTGGCAGCCCCCAGAATGAATGAATGAGGGGGAACAGAATATTACAATTGAAGCTTTCACTACACCACCAGGAGACAAGAGATGTGAAACTCCAAAGCCAGGTACCAGAGCTCTGGGAATTTACCAAAGGGATGGGCCAGGGCCCACTCTCTGAACACTTGAGGCAGCACACCAACTTCTGGGGCAGAATGGAAAAAGATTTGTGAACAGATTTTTGGGGAGAGAGCTCCTGCAAGGTCTGACCCCCTGGCCACCCCCAGGGTCAAGGTGGAGGTATTCTCCCTCTTCCCCTTGAAATGAGTTCCCTGGAGGCAGGAGGCACAAGCCCACTGCCCGTCTCATGCTCAGGATGCTAACTCTGCACAGAGGTGGAGGCAGGGCCACATCTGGGAAGAGCAGCTCTTCTGTCCACAGCTGAGCAAGGAACCCAAGTGCATCTCATGGAGGAGGGGGCTGCCTCAAGGTCAGACTGGATCTGCTCTGAATCCTGCCTCAAAGCACCTCCCAAGGTTCCAACAGCCAGAGATTGTGGAATGGGCCATCTGAGGACCAGGGTTAGGAGACAGTCAGCTCAAGGGAGGCAGCATCTCCCACATCCCAAGAGGAGGGAAAGAGGCTCAGTGAGTCTCTAGGGGACTCTTGAAACACCCACAAGAAAATAAATTTCCTCAAAACATTTGCCAGCCAGAGAGTACCCAAACACCAAGGGCTGTTGGCACATGGAACAGACCCTTCCACTGACAGGAGCTCCCAGTCATGGCAGGGAGGAAGAAAAACCAAGCAGGGCAAGGGGGCAGGCAAAGGCCCTCCACACACTCACCCACACAAGAGTGGCTCAAAGGGGAAAATACTCCCCTAGCACCATCAGGGTGTTCAAGGTTAAACGTGGATGAGTTGCTGGCTTCAGCCCTGCATCTGTGAGTTTGTGGCTTGTTTAAAGTGGCTGAGCTTAGCAGGACACGGTGGCACATGCCTGTAATGCCAGTGACTCAGGAGGCTGAGGCAGGAGGATCACAAGTTTGAGTCCAGCCTTGGCAACTTAGCAAGACCCTGCCTCAAAGCAAAAAATGAAAAGCACTGGGGACGTAGCTCAGTGGTAAAACACCCTGGGTTCGATTCCCAGAATAGATGGATGAGTGGGTGGGTAGATAGATAGATAGATGATTGATAAATAGATGATTGATAGATAAATAGATGATAGATAGATAGATAGATAGATAGATAGATAGATAGATAGATAGATAGATAGATAGATAGATAGATAGACAGAGCAAGCTTAAAATGGGCAGAAAAAACACCTGTCTGCCGCAGCATCCACCTGGAAGGGCATGGTCAAACCACAAAGTTGTGTTTCAATTATCTCAAGCATCGTAGAATGAAAGTATTTCTGCTGTGATCTGAGGGAGGCGTGGAGCACCAGGCACGCCAGTGTTTGGCCATGACTTGGGGGGAGATGTAGAAATGGGAGCGGGAGGGTATGTTTCTGCACTTGTTCCCCGACCTGCCCTGGATGCACACACACACACACAAGTTGTGGGACAGGCCCACCCACTGTCTATCACCACTAGCCACAACCCTACGCCAGCCACTGGGCCTCACCAAACAGAGCTCCCTTCTGCCACCCTCCAGCTTCCCTCCCGTCCCAGCCTAGTGGTGACTCATTGCTGACCAGAACTGTTTCCCCTTCAAAAACTGCATTTCCCCAGGCTGATGGGTCCTGGACACAGGTTAAGTGACAAAAACTAGTCAAAGAGACCCATGTATGAACTCAATATGTTACTTGACTCTCTCAGAAGAGACGCTTCTGTAGGTGCTGGATAGACAGCCACCAGCCTCTGTGGGCCTGAAAAAGCTCACGGTCAAACAGAAATTCAGGAGGCCCAGGACTTACTCCCATACCATGGGCACTGATCCTTCCTTGTTCTTGTCCCAGAATCAAGTGACTATCTTCTAAATTCTTCTCCTAGCTATCCATTGCAGGCACACATGGGACACAAAAAGAGTAATTGTTGAGCTGGGCGTGGTGGCGCATGCCTATAATAACAGCAGCTAGGGAAGCTGAGGCAGAAGGATCAAAAGTTCAAAGCCAGCCTCAGCAACTTAGCAAGGCTCTAAGCAACTTAGTGAGACCCTGTCTCAATACAGGAAAAAAAAAAAAAAAAAAAAAAAAAAAGTGGTAAAACATCTCTGGGTTAAATCCCCAGTACCAAAAAATTTGAAAAAAAAAAGAAAAGTAATTGTTGAATGCAGCATGGTACACTGGACTGGAAAAAGGACATTGGTGGAAAACTGATGAGATCCTAATAAAGTTCAGGGTTTATGCACTGATGTCAATTTCCTCCTTTGGGCAAATATATCAGTTAGGTAAGATAGAAAGTAGGGCTAAAGGTATATGGAGACTTTGTGTCATCTTTGTCACTTTTCTATAAATCTAAAGAAAAAGTTAATGTAAAAAGGAATTAACCAATGCATCCTCTGAACTTCCGTGCAGATTTCTGATCTAGGCAATCACTTACGGGTGTTAACTAGGAGCTTCTGCTGGGACTCAAGCCTTTGGCTCATGGAGGGCTAGCTCAGACTACACCCACGGAAATGCAAGACTTAGGGAATATGGTTCTGCCCCGGAGACAGGAATTTCCCAGCAGCAGTCACTTCTGCCCGCTGGACTGTGGGGTATACAGACTGGCTTCTGCAGCCCAGGACCAAGCTGCTCCCCACTTACTTTCCAAAAACGGGCTCCAGAGTGCAGGGGATGTAGTTATCCTGGTCACTCACAGATTTCTTCCCAATGGAGATTTTGATGTAAGGATCACACTGAAGGATGACAAAGAAACACTAAAGTGAAGTCATTATCCCATTGGGTTTTGAGTTCCCTGCCTCCAGATCGGGTGAGGGGGCCAGTCATTAGGAAGTTGTAATATGGAGTGTGTTCTGCCAGACCAGGAGCCCCATCCTACACACCATGTGGCCTCTGACGTGGGCATGTAACCTCAGCTCCTGCAGAGGGAGTGGGGCAAGTGAGCCTTCCTCCTGAACCACTGCCGCACTGGGAGAGGCTCCTAGGGGCCCAGCCCCCATCCTCACACACCCGACAGACTGTATTCTAAATGGGACTAGAACCAGCTGGGGTCCTCTCTGTGACTGCAGCTTAAGCAGATGGAAAGGGAGAGAGATGGTCCCACTTTCTCCACCAAGACTGGCCCTAGCCAATCTCCTGGATATGGCCCAAAAACAACAGTGGGCCTTCAGCTATCCTCCAGGAGCAGCCCTGGCCAGAGAAAGCCCAGGGCAAGTCTGGCTTCGAGAAGGCTTGAAGGACATAAGCCAACCTGGCCACGTCCTGGAGGCCATCTGTGGTGCCAAGGCTGAGGACTGTTCCACTCTTCCCTGGGATCATATGACCTCCCAGCCAAGAGAGGCCAGGCGGCAGGAGTGGAACGCTGAGACCCTACCCACCGCCTCAAGGACACACATGAGGTAAGAAAGGTCCACTCCTGCCTCTCTGCTTTCCTCCCTCTTGCCAGCTTTTCTCTGCCCCCACCTCACTGTCTCCCTGTGACTCCCAGACTCCTTCCCTCCTTCAAATCTCCTTCTTCCATCTCTGGCCGGGACTAGGGTAAGACAGCTGAGTTTCTTACCTCAGGCACACAATTTAAGGGAGGGCCCCCAAACTCAGTAATCAAGATAAATAATACTTTAGTGCAGTATTTTAAAAAATTAAAATCAATGCCAATAGTCCATGATGAACAAAACACCAGAATTTTAAATGAAGGCACGTTGAGCATTCCTGGTTTTCCTTTTGCCCCTGGCTCCACCATGGCTGGCCACAGCAGTTACCAGCCCTGCTCCTCCCTCCTTTGCTCCTTCCCTCCCACCGCAGATGCCCTGCAAAGCCAGGTCTCAACATACACCTTCGCCATGCTGATCCTCAGGTCGCATCCTAATTGTGCACATGGCCTAAGCACGCCTATTTCAAATCTTTGCCTGTGCTTTTGACTCCTCTTAAAATACTACTTTCTTCTCCCTCCTGACCTGTCAAAATTCCATCTGTACTTAAGAGTCCTATTTCTTCCCAAAAACCTTCCACATAATTTCAAAGTCCTATGCCAACTTCATCCTTCTCTGACCTTCCAGAGCATTTGGTCCCTGACAAAAACTTCATCCAGTGACATCTCAGTTCTGCATGGGTTTTCTGTTTTCCCCAGCTTACTGTGACTTCCTGGGACAAAGGCCATTTATAGTCATGCCTGCCATTTTGAGGGCTCTAGGAAAGTTACCTTCCCATTGGGGTCCTTGGGCTGCAGGCCAAATGCTCGGACAATGTAAATACGGACCAAGCACTCCTGGGGCCCCTGGGCAGCCAGCTGGTGGAACTGTCTTGGGGGCATAGGGATGGCTGGATCTTCTGGGAGGGGATAAATTTTGAAGAGGCCCTGAAAAGAATGAGGGGTTAATTTTGATTTTTAGCATTGTCACCAACACAATAACCATATGACCACTGAGAATCATCACACGAAGATCACTCAGCCCAGTGCATCCCATTACCACTTCCACTACCCATGTGTCACTCACATGAGCACCACGGTCACCCCTGCAGTTACTGCCCCGCCCCCTTCTTCACTTACAGCTGCTACATCACAGTCGTAGGCTGACCCAGGGACACGTCCTCAAGGACTTACCTTAAATTCCCCAATAACAGATGGATCTTCTGTCTCCTCCTGAGTCTTGCCCCGGTAGAGCTTGAAGGTGTTACAGAAGTCAGACAGGCCTTCGAAAGCCTCCACATTCTCCAGTGGTGTGTCATAGACCTGTCACATAGGGAGACAGGGAAGAGGGAAGCAGAGGGACAGCAAAGGAAGAGGAAATGGAAAAGGAGGGAAAGGGAATGGAAAGTAGGGAAAGGGAGAGAAGGAACAAAGAAGAAGAAAATGAGCCAGGACCAAAATAAATAAAGGAACAAAGACACACAGAAGGGTAAGATTGGAGAGGTGGAGAGGAACCAAGAAGGAGAGAGAGAAATGAGAAACAAGTCAGAGATGGAAAGAAAACCCAGGAGAGGGAGCAAGAGGGAAGACCGTGGTTCAGTCCATCAGGGAACCAGGTGTTTGGTTAATACTCTAAGTACCTGAGCATCATCATAGATATAAGTAGTGCACTGTTTTAATAAGATAAGATTACAAACAAACAAATGGTTAACTTTATTTGTAGACTGAGTCAGAACTCTGGAAAATTAATAGGTCAGTATTTCAAGCCAAAATGCCCCCTGTACAGATGTCCAATGAGGACGGCATCAAATATTAAGCCAAGCAGACCTGCTAAGCACCAGTTTAAATTTGTTAACTCTGTCATTTATTTGTCTCCTCTCAAATAGCCAACGATTATTTGCTAGAGAAGGGTTTTGGAATTGTTTAGGCATAAATGAAACAGTACTTTTTTACAGATGATAAAATGACCTAATTAGGAGCAATATTGAACAGGTTAATATGTTAACAGACAAGATGAATTGGTTAAAACTGAAATTAAAAGTCAAGATAGATCAGTTGCTCTCTCATCTTTCTAATTTCAGCCCAGCTCAAATTCTCTCTCTTCCAAGAAATATTTAATTATGCAAGTGATAACGATATTAAAAATCAGAAATTATAATAAAATATAAAAACTAATATTGCTTTAAATTCCCTCAAATAATAAATAGTTATACAATGAAAAGGCATGTGTCCTTTTGAACATTTTCTTGTTTGTTTTTTAATTTTATTTTTTTTAACAACATGGAGCCACAGGAAATAAATTGTGTTATAACTTTTTTTAATTTAACGATGTTCCATGAATATCTTTATAGGTCAAAAATATACTTCTACATGACCTCTCATTAATGGCAAAATAATACTGAATTATGTAAAAGTACCATAATTTATCATGAACATTTAGTTTTGTAATTGTTCAATTTAAAAAAAAAACACATAAATTACAGGAGTTTAAAAACTCTTACACATATGCATTTGTGCATTCATTTAACTGTATCTCCACGGTAAGTTTCTAGAAATAGAATTCCTGGTCAAAAGATATGAAAATTGAAGATCTTTGATGAGCACAAATTGCCTTCTTGAAAAATTGTCTAAATTCATTCTTCCAACTACAGAGTGCAAATGTGCCATCTTTTAGCCTTACTCCATCACTTAATTTTGATAAATATTAATTTGTTAATTTTATAGATGAAAGTATGTTGAATTTTTAACTCGCATTTATTTGGCCGCTGGAAAAACTTGCATGGGTTTATCAGCCATCTGTATTTCTTCTTTGTGAATTGCTCCTCCTTGTCATTTGTCCTCTTTGTGTCTCCTGGTGTCTGTTTTCTGTCCTGTACTAATCTGAAAGACCTCTTTGTATGAAGAGGATACTAACCACTGGTCTATCAAACATCTTACACATAATCTTGTCCCAGTTCATCACTTATCTTTCAATTGTGTTTATGATATATTTGTGATATTTTTATGGTATGTTTATGTTTGTGTGTGTTGATGTCATGCTTGTGTGTGTTTGTGTTACATCTGTTTGTTTTCTTAGCCATTCCAGAAATTGTCAGAGTCTCATAAAGATATTTTTCTTTACAGCTTCTGCCTTTAAAATTAAGCTTGAGTGTCTTCTTCTTTCAGTAGGATCAAGCACTCAATTCAATTTGGTCCACAGCATGAAGGAAGAATTCAAATTCTTTTTCACCAAATGGTTATGCAATTACCTAAGGTCTTATTTGTTTAAACTGTTCCTCCTTTTCCCAGTGACTTGTATCACACACTAAATGATCACATATCCTGCTGGTGGTGATCGTTCTATTCTGCTCTATTGTTCTGTCTACTCCTCACTAACACTATGTCTAATTACCGTGGCTCCATAACACAGTTCTGTTACTGAAGTCCTTCCAGATGAAATTTTGGAACATTAAGTGTAGTTCTAAACAAATGTTTCTTCGGAATTTTTATTAGACTTGCATTAAATTTAAAATTAATTTTTGAGAGAAGAATTGAGATCTTTACAGTTTAGCATTTTTATCCAGAGACATAATCTGATGCTCAATTTACTCAAGACCTAGTTTTTGTAGTAATTCTCATATAGAGCCTACATGCTTTCCACTAAGTTTAGCCTAGTTAAAAGATAAATGTGTTCTTGGTATTGCAAATGTGAATCTTTCTTCCACTAGATTTTCTAAAAAACTGCCACCATCTTCCTGCATTCTCCTGATGGTTCTGACTTAGTAGCTCGTTCTCCCCAGGTGGTCAAGCAAATCCTTCGCACATGATGATAATGATAATTTTGTCGTTTTCTTTCTAAAATGAGTGATCTCTTTCTTTTTTTAAACTGGGGATTGAACCCAGGGGAGTTAACCACTGAGTCACTTCCCCATCCCTTTTTTAATATTTTATTTAAAAATAGGGTCTTGCTGAGTTGCTAAGTGCTTCCCTAAGTTACTGAGGCTGGCTTTGAACTTGTGATCCTCCTGCCTCAACCTCCCAAGCCGCTGGGCTTATAGGCATGCACCACCTTGCCAGGTCCGCCTATTTCTTTTTGTTGACATGGAAATGGTTAGAATACATAGAACAAGGTATGTGGAAATGGCAAGGCTTTTCCCATCTTTGTCAAAAGGGCTGCCCCCAGGGCTTCCCTCTAGTATCTAGGCCTATACAGAATCACACAGCTCTTCAGTAATTCTCTAATCAATAAGCTATGGACCCTCTCCCCAGACAAAATGAACTTAGAAACATTCTTGAAAAAGATCCAATTCTGGGAATAAAGAGACATGCTGAAGTCATGAAGCTGGATACTGGTTATTGGTTTGAGATATATTCTAACATTAAGGAAACTCCTTTTATTCAATCAAAAGAATCAACAATAGATACTGAATTTTATCAAATGCTTTTCTCTATCTTTTGAAAGTCTTTGTTAATTTTACCTTTCAATATGAAGAATATTATTAATGATTTCCTAATGTCAAGCTCTCCCTATTTTTATAATAAAGTCAATTTCACTATCATGCATGACTTTTTATTTTAATATGAGATTCGGTTCCATTTGGTCATCTTTAATTTATTTTTAAAAATTTTTTATTTGTTCTAATTTGCTGTACATGACAGTAGAAGGCATTTATATATTTTGATAGATCATACATAAGTGTAATTTCTCATTTTTCTGATTACACATATTATAGGGTCACATCAGTCATGCAGTCATATGTGTACATGAGGTAATAATGTCTGTTTCATTCTACTATCCTTCCTACCCCCACACCCCTTCCCCTCCCCCTTCACTCCCCTCTACCTAACATAAAGTAACTCTATTCTTCCCTATCCACCCTTATTGTGAATTAGCATCCGCATATCAGAGAAAACATTTGGCCTTTGGTTTTTGGGGTTTGGCTTATTTCGCTTAGCATGATATTCTCCAATGCCATTCATTTTCCAGCATATGCCATAATGTTATTCTTCTTTAAAGTTGAGTAATATTCCATCATATATACATACATTTTATTTATCCATTCATCTGTTGAAGGGCATCTAGGTTGTTTCCATATTTTAGCTATAGTGAATTGAGCTGCTATAAACATTGATGTGCTGGGTCACTGTAGTATGTTGATTTTAAGCCCTTTGGTATAAACTAAGGAGTGGGATAACTGGGTCAAATGGTGGTTCCATTCCAAGTTCTCTGAGGAATCTCCATACTGCTTTCCATAATGGTTGCACCATTTTGCATTCCCACCCAGCAACGTATGAGTATACCTTTCCCCCACATCCTCGCCAACATTTCTTATTGCTTGTATTCTTGATAATTGCCATTCTGATTGGAGTGAGATGAAATCTTAGTTTTGATTTGCATTTCTCTAAGTGTTAGAGATGTTGAACATTTTTTTTCATGCATTTGTTGATCGATTGTATATCTTCTTTTGTGAAGTGTCCATTCAGTTCCTTAACCCATTTATTGACTGGGTTATTTGTCTTCTTCAAGATTTTGTACATATATTCATCTCATAAATGAGATTTAGCTGCATGAGTGGGCTTTATCAGATTTGGTGGTGAGGCAATTCTAGCTCCATAAAAAATCCAAGGTTTTCTACTTTTAATTCTTTTTCTGCTGTGGAATTGTACATGTATCACAGGAATTTTTTTTTTTTTTTTAATATTTAAGTAATTGCCTCCTGAATCCTCTGACCGTGGCTCTTTCTCTGGAGGTAATTCTTTGGTAATTTCCCTGTCTCCTTCATAGTTTTTTGTTGCTTCTTGAGACATTCCTGATATTTCTCTTTTCCTTCAAATTAACTCATATTCAAGGAGATTTGCAATTTTATTTGTATGAAAATATCTAGTCAGCCCTCAGAACCCATGGGGTATACCTGCAGTACCCAAATCCGTAAATGCTCAAGTGCCTTACAGAAAATGGCATAGTATTTTCAACTAACCTACTCACAGGCTCCAATGTATTTAGATCCTTCTCTTGTAATACCTAATACAACACAAATGCTATGTAAGTAGTTATAACAACTACTTATTCATTATTTAGAGAACAGTGACAGGGGAAAGTCTGTACATGTTCAGTAAAGACAATTTTTTCTCAAATATTTTTCATCCAAGCTTGGTTAAATCTGCAGATGTGAAATTCACTGATACGAAGGGCCCTCCATAGAACTTTGAATTCTCCTGAAATGTTCTAATTCTCCATTATCATTACTACGTCCCTACTTTCATTATGGATTTTGGCTGGTTTTTCTCTACATCTCTAAATAAATCAGCTGGAGGGTTATTTATGTAATGGATTCATTTTAATTAAAGGATCAGTTCTCAGATATTTTAATTTTATAATTTTCTCTTTTCTAGTTTCTCATTTCTGCTTTAATATTTTCCTTGTGTTTTAATGTATTATTATTTATAAATTATTTATTTTTTAATTTAATGAAACATTTTCTAAAATTCTTAGTTGTATAAGGACACCATACCTTTATTTTATGTATTTATTTATTTATTTATTTATTTATTTATTTATTTATGTGGTGCTGAGGATCAACATGCAAGGCAAACACTCTACCACTGAGTCACAACCTCATCTCAGTTATTTATTTTTTTATTATTATTTACTCCATCTTTTATGATATGAAAATATTTACTGCTATGAAACTGCCTCTGCTTGCTACTCTCTTGGCATTGTCCCATTTGTGTTGCTAGATAATATTTTCATTTTCATTGTGTAATTACAGTTTTATTTTTATTATTTGATCTCAGAATCGGATGCTTAGTTTTTATTCTTTTATAATTAACCGAAGTTCTGAAGACAATAAATGCACTCTGAATGCTGCTTTACTGGTTAAACTTACTTAACCAGTAAGTTTTAAAGTCCAGTGTTTTATCATTCTTTCCTAGACATTTTGCACTTTTGGTTTGTGTTCTCTTTCCCTCAAAAATTGTTAAAAGAGAGGGCTTGTATTTTTTAATCATCCAGATAGAAGAGGCTGTGGGGACTATGGATCTTATTGCTAATTTCTAATTTTATAGAATAGTAATCAGAAAATGGTATCTACAGTAGCATCACTATTTAAAATTTAATATTCTCCTAGTTCCCTGTTGCATGGTAATTATTATAATGGTATAGTCTTTATATTCAGGCTACCAAGTTCAATTGGATTATTAATTATGCCAGGCCTTCTGTGTCCTCTGACTTGTTTATCCCCGTGATCTGATGTGAACTGAGAGAAGTAAATTAAAATCTCTCCATACTTTTCGGTATGCTTCTATTGCTCCTTCTATCTCCTGTAATTTCTATTTTGTAAATAATGATGTCGTTTTTGCTTCCCATATAAATATTCTCATTACTGTCCTGCTTAGACTTGTACCATTAAGTACCATAAAGTGCCACCTTTTGTCTTGTTCAGTCTTAGGAACCTGAAAACTCTCATCTCTAGTATTAACATTGTGACTTCTGCTTCTTTTCATTTACATTTGCCTGGCACACATTTTTCCAACTTATTATTCTTCAATCTTTATGAATCTCTTAATTGTCTTAGAGTTAGATTTTGCTTTGATGTCTGATTCAACGGATTTTGTTTTGAGATCAAATTTAAATTTTGTAACAAGCAATGGATGTTCCAGATAGTGGTGTGACAGATACTTTTAGCCTCAGTTGTACATTTGTCTTACATTTAGACAGCCACGGGATTTCCTAGTTTCATAGGTTTTTAAAAAATCTCTGGCTGCACAGTGTGTGTGTGTGTGTGTGTGTGTGTGTGTGTGTGTGTGTGTGTGTCTGTCTGTCTGTCTGTCTGTCTTCTGGTATCTAGGATGACCTGAGCTGCTTGTGGTATTATAAATTATATATACTGATAATACTTAGTCCTCTATGTCTTTAGGGACAGTGTTTATGGGCATGAGATAAATAGAAATGATAAAATAATCAAACTTTATATTCCTCCTTCTCCCTCTCCATCACCTAGAATCAGGCAACATTATCTTCCTTAACAATTTGTTAAGAAAATTTGTTCCTAATTTGCTTACAGTCCTATTATGTGATCTACACATTTTTTTTAATCTGTCCACTCCATTATTTTTATAATAGAACAATTAATGTCCTTACTCTATATCTCAGCTCCTTTCCTCCTTCTCCACTTAAATTTTGTCAGTTTTATCATTTTCAGTCCATTCAGCATTTACCATATCATATGTGATATCTATTACCTCCTTAGCCTAAGCCTTCCACTTGTTTCCCCTTCCGTTCTCAGGTAAAATGGGATCACAAACAGTCCTGCTGTGGCTTCCCCCAGCAGTTGCTAGCTGGCTAAAGTTCACCTTCAGAGTTCTGTCAAGATGGACTCACAGGAGCTGTATTACCTCAGTTCCTGAGTGTGCATACCTGGCTTTCTGTAGTCTTTTTGCCTCTAGGGCAGCTTGGCTGAATGTAAAATCCTTGGGTCACCCTGCATTTCCTTGAGGATCCTATACATGGCGCTTTACAGTCTTAAGATTTTGAATGTTGTGGAAAAATTGAAGTCATCTTGATTTATTTCTCCCCCACCCCATGGGATGAGAAAGAACTATGGCCACCAAAAGAATTCTTTCTTTGACTCAGAAGTACAATAATTACTCTAGTATGTGTCTCAGAGTTGACCAAGCTGGGTCCATTTGTCTTCACACACAGTGGACCTTTTCAAAATGTATACTCTATATTCTTTCATTCCAGTGAAGCTGGACTAAATTATTATGTTTACTTGTTTTACTTCACTGTTTGGGTTATCTTCTTCAGAGAGGCCAAATATTGCAAATGTTGGGTCTCCTTTCTCTGACTTCAATATCTGACCTTTTCTCTTTACTCCTTCCTTTTTAACATTTTTTCCCGTTCCATCATTTGCTTGCTTTTGTCATTTCTGTCCTCTGTGCCCCTGACTGTGTTTCCATGTGTCCATGCTGCCCTCTGCTCCTTCCAATATCATGTTTCGTCTTCCTTTTCCCCGAGTCCTACCAGCTCACGGCTCCTCTCCACTCGCCTTGCCATCCCTTGCTTTGCTTTCTAACAGAACCACTTCTATACAGCTCACAGAAAAAATGTTCCATCTCTTCTGCTCCTTGGCAAAATTTTTCTGGTGGACATACAGCCTCTTTTATTGGTAAATTTGTTTTCTATTTTCCCTTCCTTTTCTTCCCCCCAGAATTTTTAAATTAATGCTGTGCCATTTATTTTATTATTACTTGTCACTAAGTAAGTTGGATTTCCTGAACCTGCTGCTTCCTTTGTTCGTACCACAGAGGCAGACTGCTTCCTGCAAAAATGGCTCATCTGTGTGATTCTCCTGTGGCTCTATCTACCATCTTGGCTTCTCGGAACCAAACCAGTCTAAGGAGGCTTCTGTAATCAGTTTGAGCCTGTCTCCAAAGCTCCCACAGCCAGTGTTGCAAACAGGGATCAGCTTTTATATTTCAGAGTGCAACCTCAATTTCAAGAACAGTATTTTGAAACCATTTATCATGAAAAATTTCAAACAACACAGAAGTAAAGAAAATAGATAGCAAACTCCCACATACTCATCACCTGCCTTAAATAATTATCAGCATTCTTCCACTTGGAAGGATATTTTCACTCGGGCTCTCTGAGATTTGCTACCCCTGTGAGCTTTCCTCCTCCCCGGCATGCATCTTCTCTTCATTTACTGCTGAGTGGTCTCTACCCAATCTCATTTGTCCTTGGGCAGCCCTTACTTATATTTTGGAGTCGGTAACTTGTATTTGTTTCCAACTTTTCTGGGGGAAAAAAATGGATTTTGTGGGTTTGAATGATTTCCAAGAGAAAAGGGGAAAAATGCTGATTTATGCAGTCATGTTCATACGGGAAGTCCTAATAAAATACTTTTAAATTTCAAACTGGTTGAACTTTCTGTTTAAACTTTTGTTATTAATTTCTCATTTTATTTTATTTCAAACTGTCTTGTATGATTCTGCTTTTGTAACTTATTACTAAACTAATACGTAATCAAATTTTGTAAGCATTCTCTGAGCATTAAGAAAAAACGTATTCTCTATTTTCATGATTTTTACCCTCTATTTTAAAGCTACAACTGTAACTTCATATAAAGCTATAAAATTAACTTGATACAGCTTAAAAAATATTTACCTGGTTATTCATGTCTTTTATTTTCTTATTTATTTATTGACTGGTCAAAAAGTAAGATATATTAAAATCCCACTTCAATTTTAATTTCTGTGTTTTATCTGTCTGAAGCAATTGTTTATATATTCCTATCCATTCTTGCTTAAATATTTCTAAGCTTTGGAGTATTTTCATTGAAATGTATATTTTTTATTTCTATAAAACATTCTTTTTTTCCCTTTGCATTTTACTTTAGTTCTACCTGCTTCCCTTTTGTTCATACCCACCTGATTTTGTTTGCCAAAATATTGATTGCCAAAGCATCTTCTTGACCATTCTAAGTTGTACATTTTAGAGGTGTCTTATAAAGACACTATAATGGATTTCAACTTTTGATATAGTCTGGAAGTCCTATACACTTAATAGGAGAGTTTAATCCATTTTTGTTTATTAGGAAAACCAACATGTGTTGCTCTTTTTCTACTGTGCTTTTTCTATGACTTCAGTTTTAAATTCTTTGTTACATCTTTTGCTTTCATTTTGGTATTCGGACTATGAGTTGGTTTTTGTCTCCAAGGAAAGTGAATTCCAAAACCTGTTTTTCTCCATTCATCGTATACTCTGTTCTCTCCATTCTGCTGTAGGCTATGCTGGCTTTCTTCTGTTTACTTATCCTTAGAGGACCAGCGTTCCTTCTAAGTCTAGTTTTTCCCCCAGAAATAGTTTGAATGCCTTTTGCTTTGGACAGGCTATTTTCACTTGGATGCTGCTGGAGGCCTCCTCGGAGAGGTCAAGCAGGAGGGCTGGGTGCCAATTCAGCATCCGGCATCCTAGGGAGCAGAGAGGGGCCAGGGCCTTGGGCCACCCTGGCAGTAGTCCTCAATCTTGCTTGGTTTGTCTCATTTTTTGGCAAGGCCACAGTACCACATGCCAGACCTAATGTGTTGAACCTTCTTCCTGATACACAAATAGCTCTGTCCCTTTGCCCAACCTCACGTACCCAACTGTGAAGTCAATGAGCTTACAGACCGAGGAGCTGCTGCTGCCGCCAGCCACCTCATCTTTGAGCAGCCAGGTCTCCAGGCACGATTCACCAGGCAGTCTCCAACACATCAGAGATGACACTTGCCACCTCATGAAACTACCCTCCAGAGGCCACACCAAAGACTCTCAGACAGAAGAATCAGCTGAAAGCCCAGGCCACCCGACTAGCCCTGACCCCCACTTATTCCACCTGCTTTGTGGAGCCTGGGGGCCCTTCCCATCCGTCTGATAGCCTTTGCCCACCTTGTTCTCTCCTGTCCCTGCCTGTGGGTAATTGTGAGCCACAGACTCTCTCTCATTTAGATTCCAGAAGAAGTAAGTGAAAACATAGGACACACAGTTATATTTTAATTTTGGATAAATTAAAAAAAAAATTTAGATAAGTATGTCTGACGCAATATTTAGAGCATACTTGTACTAAAAAGTCATTCATCATTATCTAAAGTTTAACCTGGCATCCTGAATTTTACCTGGCAACCCTACACAGGGGACTTGGGATTCCTCTGGGGAGTGATTTTTGAGTCACCTTGGGTCATCTTTTTAAAAAGTAATCCACTCTTTAAAAGTATAATTTTAGCTGTTTAACTTCTTCAAAATACCAGAATTGGATTGATTAGCCCTGGTTTTTATCCCCAGAAACAGGATTCACCATATTTTTATATTTTCTAAGTAATTTCTGTCCCAATAATCAAGGTCAGAGGCCATAGGTACATTCTCAGACTGATTTCACTTTTTATTTTAATATAAATTTTCTTTTTTTTCATATTTTCTATTATAGAAAAGTTCAAAGACACTAGGAAAGGTCAGATAGTACTACAAATCCCTAAGTACCCATTAGTTGTTATATTAACAACTAATGCTTTGCAGGTTTAATCATTTTTCTGTCTTTTTAAAATCTGTCAGAGGGCCACCCATACCAGGTATCTTCCTCCTTCCTTTTTTTTTTTTTTTTTTTTTTTTGGTGGGGGGAGGAGATTGAAGGCTCGTTTTAAGGCAAATATCAAGCATCAGTTTACCTACAAATACTGCAGGTGTTAAGGTATCTGGAAATACTTTCTTAGTTATCCCAGCCCACATTTACTTCTTGGTCCAAATCAGTGGGTGACCTTTCTACCTTTCTCATTCCAGTTAGTTCATCAGGATTCATTACTCCCAAACATCAGGGTTCTTTACTCCCAAACACACCTCTCCCTCTCCCTCTCTCTCTCTCTCTCTCTCTCTCTCTCTCCAGTATCTCTCACTGCCCCTCTCAGGTGACCGGAGATTACTATAGGCCTGAAGAGAACCCCATCTTGGAGCGAGACCTCACCTTTAGAGTGTCAAAATCCTTCTCCAAATAGGAGCCGCACTTTTCCCTCTCCCCTATCGAGGCAAAGAATTTGCTCCACCAGTCGATGAACTCCTCTTCCTGGGTAGGGAGGAAGGAAGAGACCATGTAAGAAACAACTTGTAAGCAAGGTCCTTCTCAATGGATCCCCACCAAGGCCGCTGGGTTGGCCCAGAGGTCAAGGATCACCTGTCAGGAAAGCTTAGAGGAGCAGGGAGCTAAAACCCTGCCTCTCCAGGCAACAGACTGGAGGAGAAGGTGCGTACCCCTGCCTGGTGTTGAGAGGTAGAGGCTCTGGCCCTGGCACTGCCCTTGTTGTGTGTGTTTCTGTCAGGTTCCCAAGCCTTTCTGTAAAGTGGGTATAATCATCATGGCGCCCTCTATATCCCAGGGATATACCGATGCTAAAATCAGAGGGTACCAAGGGTACTCTGAGGGGAAATATCAATAATGTATTATTGATGAGTAAAATGCACTAAACCTAGGAAAGCTCAGATACAAATGACCTATCCTATTCCCGTCCCCAAAGAGGTCAAATTGAGGCAGAATCCCTAAAAATCAAAAGGATTAAATGACCTTTATTCAGAAGACACGGCTAAATGCAGGAACTGGGTGAGCAGAGAGGAAGTCGTGAGGACTCTCTCTCCACCCTTTCCTTCCTCCTGTCACTCACATTTGCAGGAAGAGGAGGCCCTGTTGTCTGCATGGCAAACACTGGCCTTCCCATTTTTTATCTCCTCTAGCTCGAGTGGGGAACAGTCCTCCAGCCACATCCTGTCTAGAGAATGTGCCCTATCTCCCAGGAAGTTAGCCAGTTCCCTGAAGGAGGAATGGTCATTCCAAGCAGGCTGGCCCCCAAACCCACATGCAGCTGGGCACTCGGTCTGTGCCTATCCACACCATGGCAGCTCATCCAGTGCAGTGAGAAAGGCCAAGGGCAAGGTGTCCAAAGAGTCCACTTTGGGACTCCTATGAGAGGATGGTGAGGAGATCTCGGAGGAGCTTGCACCAGGTCATAAAATAATCTGAGGACCCTTCATCAAACTTCTAAAAATGCAAAGGGCCCTCTTGGAGCCAACAGCAAGTCCTTTGAGTTCCTCTCATGAAGGGTGTAAGCAGAAGCCAGGCCAGGGGCATACGAACAGGCACAATGGGGAGAGGGTGACAGCAGGGGCTCAGAGTCCTAGCACTCCTGGTGTGGTCAGATGTGGTCCCCAGACAGAGCAGAGAATGAGTGCCAGAGAGAGGCTGTCAGTATGGGGCCCACTTACCAGGAAGATCTTCCGCTGCTGGGAGAGAGAAACCAAGCTTCAGATGGGTTAACACACAGGGAGGCAGAACTTTCTGACTCTTAGCCACTCCACAAAAAGCCAGACTAGCGTGAGGCAACCCCTAGCCCTGATGTTTCAGCTTCAAGTTAAACAAAAAGATGCTACAGATGAACATGTATATACCAACGTGTATGTCAAACTTAAAATGACCAACACACAGGAGAAAATATTGACACACTCACAACCAAGGGAGATGTATATGCCAAATCATATATACACTCCTACAGAAACACACAAAGACACTCAAACACACAGGCAAACGTGTACATGTTGGTAAAAATGATTACAATGGAATTCAGTTTAGCTGCTCGTTCCTTTCTTTCCCAGTCCAGATACTTTAACATTTGCATTTATAAGTCAGACAAAGACAGACAACCAACCAGTGTGTTTTGTACAAAGAAAAGACAGAAACACAAGAGTTGTGGGAAAGGATCACATGTCCCTCAGTCTTGAAAAACCAAGTAAACTTAAAAAAGAATAGGAGACAGAGAGTCTGGATAACACCATTAATGGTAACAACTAAACAAACATGTAAACCAAAAACAGAAAATATACCTTCTTTTCCAGCACCCTTGAAGCACTTAGAAAAAAATAAAAAGCCACAAAGCAAATCTCAATAAAGCCTCAGAAATAAAACCCAGGTCAGTCACATTCTCTGAACATTCAGCAATAAAACTGGAAATTAACGAGAAATTTTAAAATTAAAATCCCCAACTTTTAGAAACTTAGAGGCATATTCTTATAACCCTACTGAGTCAAAGTAAAAAACAAAACTAAAATCACAAGTACTTAGAAAATACCCACAATGAGAGGCATATGTCCCCCAGTGTATGGGCTACAAACAAGCCGGTACTCACGTGAAAATTCAGTCTTAAATGTTTTCACTTTTATACAAAAAGAATGAAAATAAATAATCTGATAATTCAAGAACTTAGAAAGAGCAGGAAAATTGTAAATAGAAATGAACATATTAGAAAGGAAAATACTATTACAATTGATAATTAAACTTCAGAGCAAGTATTGAAAAGACCAATAAAATAGATAAACATTTATCAAAACTAATTTTTAAAAGTAGGTGCAACATTAGGAATGAGAAGATCAAATAAAAAAGATATGGGTAAGAATAAAATAGGCCTAAATCAATGAAAAAAAAATCTTGGAAAATCTAGGAAATGGGTGATTTTCTAGAAAAATATAAATTACCAAAATCAATTCAAAAGTAGAACTCGCTACAGTGATGCGTACCTGTAATCCCAGCTGCTCAGAAAACTGAGGCAGAAGAACAATAAGCTAGAGGCTAGCATGGGCGACTTGGCAAGAAACCCATTTCAAAATTAAAAAAATAAAAAGAGGCGGGAATGTGGTTCCAGTGTTAGAGGCCCTGGTTTCCTCCTCAGTACTAGGGGCAGAGCGGGAAGGAGGAGGAGTGGGAAACATGAAGAGATCAATGACCCTGAAAGAAAGTGGAAGAGATCTCAAAGAACTAACTTCCGAAAGTGATATCAGGTCAAGATAGTTTCTCTGGAGAAAGTTCTACTAGTCTTTCAAAGAATAAATCATTCCTTGTTCCACCACATGGAAAAACTTCCCTGTTTATTTTATGAAGCAAAGTCTGACAAAGAAACACACACCCACACATGAATAAGTCTCATTCCTGAACAGAGATATAAACATTCTAAATAAAACATGAACAGGTTGCAGCCGTAGATCTGGCATGGACAGTCGAGTTATTCCAGAATGCAGAGAGGCCAAGAAGCAACGACCAAGGAGAGAAAATCCACAGGGTCATCCGCAACACAGGTTTGACTCGATGGCCCACTGGCCAGCCACCTAGTTTTGTAATTTAAATATCAGTAAGATTTGTGATTGAGATGAGTAGTGGCCACAGAGACCTTATGTCACAAACCTAAACTATTTACTCCCTGGCCCTTTAACAAAGAGTTGGCCAACCCCTGGCTTAGAAACACAAAACAAAAACAAAGCCAGGAAAGATAAGCGGTGGCAGAGGATGTCATCCCAGCTTTCAGGAGGATGAAAGGATCAAAAGTGTAACACCAGCCAGGGCAACTTAGACTCTGTTTCAAAATAAAATAAAAAATTAAAAAATTAATTTAAAAGCCCCAGAGATGTAGCTGAGTGGTAGAGCACTTGCCTAGCACGCTCAAGGCCCTGGGTTCAATCCCCAGTACCACAAAAAAATTAAAAAAAGGTTATTGAAATTCTTAGTGAATTAAAAATAAGTGTGAGCTTTTTCTTAGCATGATGACTATTTTAAAGCAACAGCCACCACGTGCTTAACAGTACCAAGCTTTCTTCTTCCTGAGCATTCATACAGATGGCTACCTCTGTCCATAATTGTATAAGATAGAGATCTAAAGCAATAATAACTCAAGGTAGTCAGGAGCTAGGACTCAAGAACCAGACTTCCAGGGTTCAAATCCTGAAGCCCCAGCTGTTGACCTTGGGCAAAAATTTAACCTCTCTGTGCCTGAATTATCTAACCTGTAAAATGGAGAAATAACACCAATTTGATAATTATTATAAGCATTAAACAAGTCAATATGTATTAAATGCTTAAAATGGTGCCTAGCACATAAATGTTTATTTCTATTACTGTTAATAGTATTGTTTTGTGGACCAGGTGAGCTTCTTGGCCAAGGGCTATCTCCCACACATGGCTGGCAGAGCACAGCTGGCCGCAATCTTTCAGGAAGGCAAATAGGCAGCAAGTTTCTACAACTTTAAAAATGTGCATTCAGGGCCTAGAGATGTAGCTGAGGTAGAGTGCATACTTAGCATGCATAAGGTCCTGGATTCGATTCCCAGCACTATAAAAAAAAGATTTTTTAAAGTATATGCTCTGACCCAGCAATCCTATATTAGAAACCCATCCAAAGAAAGTAAACACGTGTATTTAGAAAGATTTAACTTCATCGAAAACAGTGAAAAACTGAAAACAACCTAAGTGCCCAACAACAAGGAACTATTTGGGTAAACTGCACATTCACATTATTAAAGATTATGCAACATACAAATGATTCTGTAGAAATATTGAACTGGAAAGCTATTCGCAAGTGATGAGACTTATAAAATGAGTAATGGAATCCCCAAGTTTACAGTGCTTACCTCTGAATGGGAAGATTATGTTTCATTTATTCCTTTTGTGTGTGTATTTCTGAATATTTTCTGAGTTTTCATTGCATACAAGAATTTCTTTCATAAATTTGAAACCTAAATTTTTTTTAAATAAAGACTAGCAGCAATATGCTTAAAAGGACACCATCACAGCTAAAAAGACAACTCACCAGTTGGGAGAAAAAATATTATCAAATCATTTAACTGATAAGAAACTTGTATCCAGAACACATAGAGAATTCACACAATAAGAAAAAAGACAATCCAATTTAAAAATGGGCAAAGGATTTATCCTGGAAGGAAGACATCCAAATGACCAACAAGCACATGAAAAGATGCTCAACATCACTAGCCATCAGGGAAATACAATTCAAAACCACAGTGAAATCCGAGTGCAGTGGCACACACCTGTATTCCCAGTACTTGGGGAGGTCGAAGCAGGAGGATGGCAAGTTCAAAGCCAGCCTCAGCAAAAGCAAAGTACTAAGCAACTCGGTGAGATCCTGTCTCTAAACAGAATACAAAATAGAACTGGGGATGTGGCTCAGGGGTTGAGTACCCCTGAGTTCAATCTCCAGTACCAAAAAATTTTTTTAATTTTTAAAAAAATAACACAAACAATAAGAAAACATTTCACACCCATTGGAATGGCCATGCCCAATAAATCAGATAATAAGGAGTATTGCTGAAGATATGGAGAAACTGGAAGCTTTGTGCACTGTGGTAGGAATGTCACCTGGTGTGGACACTGGCAAACGGTCTGGCCACTGCTCAAAGTGTTGAACACAAGGGTCCATATGACCCAACAATTCTGCTCCTGGCATGAATCCAAGAGAAATGAAGATGTTATGTCCCCACAAAAACTTGTACTTGGATGTTCACCGCAGCAGCATCCATGATAGCCAAAAAGTGGAAACAACCCCAAAGTCCATCAACTGAAGAATGGATAAAGAAAACGGGATGCCCTCAGACTATGGCATATTATTTGGTAATAAAAAGGCGTGAACAACAGGTAACATACTACAGCACGGGTGAACTCTGAAAACACGCTCAGCAAAAACTATCGATCACACACACACACACAAAAAAACACCTATGATTCCATTTCTATGAAATGAGACAAAAAAAAAAAAAAAATCAACAAGGTGTCGCCAGAGTCTGGGAATGACAATGGCCACCTGCTCCGTGATTTTGCCCCCATTTCCTTCCAGTACCCACAGGGGAACCCAAGCCAACTGCCCTCACCTTCCACACACATTATGTTTATGATGGAGCCATAATGGACACATTACCTAATTTCCGCCTACTAACCCTCCAGTCCTTTGTTCCTGCTCTTGCGCATCCTGCTTTCACACTTTTTTGTCCCCCTCTGGATCCATCGTACTTCTGACCCAACCAGCCTGGGTTTCAATTCAGCTCCTCCCGTCTCGCAAATGTGACCAGAGGAGAACACCAAACCACCTGTCCAGTCTCACTCCAAGTTCACATCACTGTCTCAAGTGTACCCAGAGCCATCTGTCTCCCCATCTCCTGACACCCCCTCTCCCTTCTCTCCTTGGACCTCTCCACTCCTCCCTAGCCTTTCTCTTGACAGTCACATCCCCAGTACTTAGAATGCTTTCTGGAACATGATTACAGCTCAGTAAGTACTTGATGGACATATGAATGCCTAAACAGCAGTGGGGGGGGGATATCTATGGCCTATGGCTACGGGTGTTGAATCACGGCTTTTGTGTTTCCAAAGGCACATAATGTACATTAAAATGACAGCTTTGTAGAAAGCTTTGTGGAGCCAGCTTTCCCCCATCAGACCCAAGTGCAGAGGGGGAGAGGAAGCAAGAACTAGAGACTTGTGACAGCTTCTGATAAGGCATCCTACCCCCAATCCCATTAGCTTTTCCATGACTCTGGGGATCTGGTAAGCATCCAGAAGTTACCAGAGAAACTGGGGCATGAGGCACTTGACAGAAGATGATTACATGGATGTTAAGGGAGAAAGCCCCAGGGAATCCTTGACTTTTCCTAGAGACCCCAGAGTGTCATGGGAGAGCTGCTAAATAGTGCCTCACTCCCTAGGTGGAGTGGGCAGGAGACCTGACAGGATCATGGGGCTGAGATGAGAAGATGCTGTCAGCAGATGGAATATGACCCATGTGTCCTGAAATCAGCAGGCCCCTAGATGCCAGAGTGATAAGAAGAGCACTTACTCCCTACAGAGGTAATGACATTATGGAAGCCCCAACCAGAATTTAGCTGCCTCCCAGGGGTACAGAGGGGGACAGAGGCCCAAACTGACTAAAGTTTAAATCTAAAATGTTAAAGACTACCATCAGAAAAAAAAAAAAAAAATACAAACTCAAAGGAGAGAATAAGTTGATTTACAGAAAAATAAAATCATATCTCTAACCCTCACAAAGATGACTTGAAAATATCATTCCTGCCGTTAAACTAATCGGGCTTCCAATGGAGTTGTTCCAAACCCATTTCTTCTTTTTCTTCCCAGAAAGTTCAAGAGTATCTTAGCACACCCATAGGAACAAGCCCCACAAAAAGCAGAGCAGCTTTTTCACCTGCCCCAGATGTGCCCAAGCCAACTAATCATCTGATGCCGGTGGATACCCATACTGCAAAGGGAATACAGTTCTATGTTCTCTGATTCCAAGTGTGTTCTTGACCCCATTTTGCAACAGCTAAGCATCTGGACTGAGAGCACAGCAAGGAGAAGAAAGAAATGCAAGAGGCTTGATTTCCAAAGTGTCATCTAAGGCTTTAACAAGAAGTCTGGCTGTTAAAACTTCATTCTCCCACACCCAGGGTTCAAGGCCCCTCATTGTTCAGTCAGTCAACCAAGCAAGTCTGATCAAGGCACGGACTGAGTGCCTCTCCTATTTCAGCTAATAGCCAACATTCAGTTCCTGAGCAACCAGAGCCACGTAACAAAGACATGCTTCTCCAGGCTCAATCCACCCTAATGCGCACCCTAATCCTTCCAAAGACCCAAATCAGCATGGTACATTCCAAACATTTAATCTCTCATTATCAGCCAGTGGGCTAACACATTTCATGAATATGGATAGCAAAATTGGCAATAATAATTCTATCTCTTCCTTTTGGAGAAGTCAGAAAGAGGAGCCGGGTTGAAGGGCGAAGACAGAACTTTTATCTTCTCTCCTAGACGACCTCTTGAATCAGAGAAAAGTTTCTGATGACATCCACTTTTCAGATTATAATGTTAAATCTCAGGTCACCATGTAGAAGGATGCACTGACTTTCAAATAAATAAGTCCTTTTTTTAATGATTTTAAGAAGACTTTCGTTGCCTATATCAACCCAGAGGTACACATTCTAGACTCTGTTGAAAGTAATTTCTATTAAAGAATCATTAGCATTGAGATAATCGCAATATAACAACCCAACACTGGGGTGATTGTGAGACTCCAAGTTGATGTCTTTGAAGATGTCCTCTGACCTGTGACATCTACCATGATAAACTCTCTTGATAATGCCAACATCACCCATTTGATGGCCAAAGCTACTACCCGCTGACTCACCATCTGCATAACTGGAATAAGAGTGTGATGATTCCTTTAATTCTTCAATTAATGTCCCGAGGTTTAAGGAACTGAGACTATCGACTTGTGACACACAAATGCAAACACATATAAAACATTCAAGTACTCACGTCTACAGCAGACCAGATGCATACCCTGACTTTGAACTGACCCTGCCGCAGGCATACTAAGCCACTTAAAAAACCCCCAAAACCACACAGACAAATGCCCACTTCCAGCTACCATGTTGATTCAGCAGAACTCTCACAGTCACAGCAAAAAAAAAAAAAAAAAAGAAAAAAATATCACTTAATTATTTCCACAGGTGGAGCACTGGGCTTTCACTCCCTGTAGTCGGGGTTCCTTGTCTGTCAAGAGGATCATTCCTCTGTGTACCCTGACTTCAAGCTGGATCAGCAGCATGGGGATTGGGGGGATGGGGGAAAGACCTAGAACCAAAGTGCTAAACTGCTGTCAAAGGCCCAGTGAATACACCTGCCTGAGATCCGGCAAAGTCAAGCAGATGGTAAGGGGACCTTGTCATTTGACTTCTGGTCTGCTCTAGATGGGGACTCATGGGCAGGAGGCCTGAGGGACCCAGCTTGCTGGCCCTTTCTCAACTCAAAAGTCTAAGTTAAATACTTGAGCCCGTTAACTTGGTCTTCCAAGAGCATCATGATCACATACACCTGTGGAGAGCTCCTGAAGGCATGGAATCTGTTCAGTAGGTTGAATGAAAGAAGATTCCACCAGAGTATCCAAATCCATGAAGAAATCAATGACACATCCGTAATTCAGAATCTGTGATGATTCCAATAGGGCCTGGGTGGGCGAGAACTCACCTAACCCTGCTGCTTATGGAGACAGTTTTGCTTAACAAAAAGTTCCAGCAAGCTATTTAAGAGAAAAACTATTTTTAAAGGCCTTCCCAGGACTGCAGAAGTATTTATCAAACTACAGACACTAATATTAGCTATCTTAAATTCAATTTTAAAAGGATTTGGGGGGAGCCTACTATGTGCCAAAGTCAACCTACTGTTCTAGTTACTCTGTGCATTTTCATACACAAAATCACATTGCTTTTCAAATAATTTTTGAACTGTTGCTAACTCAGGCTGATTTCCCCATGCCTCGTTCATGCAAAGAGGTGTTGAGGACACTGAGTGAGTTAAGGAGCCTCGCCAAGCACCTTAGAGGAGCCCTGTGCTCAGGAGTGAGCCCTGACAGGTTCCAAGCAGTGCTAAGACCCAGGCTAGGTAGGGATGGCGTGCAGGACCGAGAGAGAGAGGAAGGCAATAGATTAAGCCTAGGAGACGTTTTCATTCTGTAGATATCCAAGGACAGCCAGGAATGGCCCTCTAGAAAGAAAAGAGCCTTTCTTCTCTGGATGGACAAGCAGGTCCTTTTGGCCCAAGGGAAAGACCCCTTAGGGAGGAGGATGGTGGCGGGTGAGGGCGGAGGCAGGGAGAGCTGTCTGGGATAACCGGGCCTCCTCCTCCCTGATGGGGCCTGAAGTTTGCCAGACAAGTTTCACCCCGGGCTGTCCCCCCTGCAGTGTGCATCGAGGGAGGAGGGGTGCACCCCCGAGGAGACCACAGGAATGCCAAGCAGGGGAAAGGCGCCCCGAGCCAAGGGCTCCGGCAACGAGGATCCAATATCGGCGGGTGACTCCAGCCCCCGTAACAGGAGAGACCGTAAAGTATGTGCTCTGCTTCCCAACCAGCAAACACAGCAAATAACCAATTACTCCAAATAGCTAACAGATTTCGGCTCTGATTTCCCTCCCTTCGTTGCCCGCCACCCCCGCCCCAAAAGCCTTCACTTGTCATTTGATGGGCGATTTGTATTTGCTCTGAGAAAAGGAGAGAAAGAATGAGTCATAAGGAAGGTCCAGATTACACCACCGACAGGCATCGAACCCCCTAAACATTAATGGGAGCAGGGAGGCCAGCCTGCACCAGCAGCAGTCGAACTCAGGTCTTTTTAAAGAAATACACATCTCTTATCTTCAAACTCAGTGATTTTTGCTACACCAATATTGCCATGTAATGTCCTTAGGAAACCTGCTTTCAGGAGAAATTAAGCATCTCCCTAATTATTGCAACCAATATGTACTAAAGGACAGGTAAAACCAGGAATGCTATTAAAGTTAGAATACTCCTGCTCCAACTCCCAAGTTCAGAGGTAAAACCGAGAAGCCCAGGGAGGAGTTGTCTCAGATGCCTTCTGGAAATGCTTCCTTACTTGGGAGCCACACCCTGTAATTGATTCCTTTGCCCAGAAAACCTTTGCTTCAAAGTCTTGGGATAAATTGTTGTCAGTACTCATGAGCTGCAATGAGGCATCCCCCGAAATTTGGAATTAAGTGAAACAGGACTACCCTTGAAGAATCAGACCATAAAATAAATGCACGGGGATCTGAACAAGGAGAGGCAGATATCACCTCAACAGAGAAGAATGCCTCCTATGCTAAGCCTTAACTCTGGGTGGGAAGGTGTTAGTACATCCAGGAAAAGAATATGTCAGTGAAAAAGCAATCAGTCCACCCTGGCAGAAGCAAGTGCTGAATTTTGACATCTGTCCACAACAGAACCATCAGAGGAGAAAGCACCAAGGCTCAGGGGCTGAAGCTGTGCCTACCCTAGGAGATGGACAGATGAGGCCATCTTGGTCAGCTGCCACTAAATTTCAAATCACATCGCTAACTCTCCTCATTCTGATTGTTCATCCCAGTTGCTGAGCTTGCACAGACTAAGAGCTGGACCAGTGTTCCAGGTGGCCTACCCCAGGCAGGCATTCCTCACCATAAACTCATAAACTGGCATCCTCAGGTTAGAAGCTTGACAAATAGGTGTCCCACCCTGAGAAAACTGACCATCAGATGTCTGAACCCACAAGGTTTAGGAAACACTCAGCCAAGGCTACAGAAAATTCCCTAAGATACATCCCTGCCTTCAGAGAGAGGGTCATCTGTACTTAACAAACTCCTGCATAGGACTTACTAAGCAAGGAGCATGGCGCTGAGTGGTCTAGCAAACACCCAATTGCCACAGCAAACAGAGACAAAACCTTCAGTCCAGAAGAAAAGTCTCTGACCCGGGATCCCTTCTTCCATCTCCCACCCTATTAGATTTCCAAATGGCAAAGTCAAATACTAGCAAATCTAAAGGGTTTCCTTCTTCCAAGTTTGACATTGATGGACAGAATCTGCCTGATCTCCTGTCATGTAACGAGCAAAAACTTCCTTCTGCAGGGAGAAGCAAAAGGACAGGAGAAGGCACTACAGTTTTTAAGAAGGGGAGCCATCAGAGGATGGAGACAAGTGTCTGCCTGGCTAAAGAGCTGAGTCAAAAGCAGAAGAAAATTAATTGCTCATGTATGTTCATAGGAAGTCTCAAGAAGATACCACAACTAGAAATTAAAGCTCAGTCCTGAAGCAGATGCAACCTGCTTGATGGAAAACATGACTTGTCAAATTTAAAATTAAAATCAAGACTTTGATTTCCAGCAAAACGGCAAATAAGACAATCAGAGAAATCCTCCAAGCAAGAACATCTGAATTAACAGATATCTTTAAAATCTATTTTAAATGCATGACTGGGCTGATGGGCATGTAAAGAAAATCCTTAAGGGCAAATGAGAAAGGAAAAATCCAGAGAAATAAGGAACCAAATGCATACTAACTAGGGGACCCAGAAAAGCCACAAGTTGAACATTTAGTTTTAAGTGAATCTGGGTTTGTAGTGTCTCCAGGCATCTGGGAAAAGTAAATGCATATCCTCCCTGGAAGAATGTGACTTCCATCCAGGCCTCAAAGAATTCTCAGATTAAGTTCCAAGGAACATGAGTTCACAATCAAAAATAGTGAAACACATAAGGAATGAGACACCATGAGCAAGAGAGCTAGAACCAACCAACTGCAGAACCAGATCTGTTGGAACAACAGAAATAGAATTGTCAGAAATAACACGTTCAGAAGAAGACTGTTTAGCCCATGATGTCCCATCATCCCATATGTTGGACACCTGTGAAAACTTAAATTGAGCAATAAATATACCATTGATGGTAACTTTGAAATAAATATTTACATTTTTAGAATTCTAGTCTTGAGAAAAAATAATAGATGAGTGAGAAGTGATAATATTCCTTAATATTACTAATGATATCAGTGTCAGTAACAATGATAAATTATATAATAAACTCTAGACTGTGATTTCCAACCTATTTTGATGCATCTGTGTCAATTTCATTGAAATAGTCACAGAATTGAAAATTTGGCATTTAATGGGTTAGAGAAATAAAACATACTAAAAATATAGCAAAGGGACAAGAGCTCTTCAAAGCCAAGCAAATGGCCAGGCCAGAGATGCGTATCTGTAGTCCTGGTTACTTCGGAGGCTGAGGCAAGAGGATCACACATTGGGCCTGGATGACTCTGTAAGACCCTCTCTCAAAACAATATTTTTTAAAAGGGGGTAAGGGGTGTAGCTCAGCAACAAAGTGCTTGCCTAGCATGCAGGAAGTCCTGGGTTTAATCCCTGCACTGCAAAAGCAAACAAGCAGATTGGAGAAAGAACTTTTAGAAATTAAAATCTAATACTTAAGACTAAAAACTCGATTAATGGGGTTAGGTAGCAGATAACAAATGGCAGGCAACTTAATGAGTGGGAAGATATATCTTCAGAAATTAGCCAACATGCAACACAAAGAAAGAAATACAGTTGTTCCTCTGTATCCACGGAACTCCAGTGAGAAGACCCTGATCTGAAGGTGCTTGAGGCCTTTGTATAAGATGGTGCAGCTTGGCACCAAGCACCAAGCCCATCTTTCTGCATATTCTAAACCATCTCTAGGTTGCTTATGATGCCCAAAACAATGTACATGCTATGTAAATAGTTGCCATAGTGTATTATTTAGGGAACAATGACAAGAGGAAATGTGTGTATGTGTTCAGAACAGATCCAATTTTTTAAAATATTTTTGATCTGTGGTGGTTTGGATCTGTGGCTACAGAACCCACAGATCACAGAGGGCCAACTGTAATATGAAAGAAAGTTTAATCAATATGGAGACTAGAGAAGGTCCACTGTATACCTAATTGGAGTTCAGATGGAAATGATGGAGAGACTGGAGAATATGTAAGATCTGAAGAGAGAACAGTTGAGAATTATCCAGAACTAATGGGGGTGGGGGGAGTACTCAGATTTGAGAAGCCAACATCACAGAAGTCAGAAGACAGTGCTGACAGAAAAAAACTATCAGTAAATCTAATGTTTCCAACATAAGCATGAACTAGAAATATTTTCAGACAATCAGAGAGTGAGAACGTTTATAATAAACTGAGCCCCATGATGGGAACTTCAATCAGTTCTACTTCAAGGAGTAGGAAAATGATCCCAAGAGGAAGAAGGCTAACATACAAAAGGAAATAGCAGGTGTAACTACAGCTAAAGGGAAAACTCACTGCTTAAAAAATAAGAATGTTCTTAAATGCAATTTACAAAGATTAAAGTATAAAACAAAAGTTTGGCAATTGGTAGATGAGTAGAGTTAAAGCATTTTAAGTTCCTTGTAATATTCTGGAATAGGCTGTACATGCCAATTAAACTTGGACTTGCTAAGTTAAATATGCAAGTTAAGATTTCTCTACTAGTTGCTAAAGGAATAAAAACAATGTACGGTTTTGAAAAGAAAAACTTGAGATCAGGATAAGGTTAAAGGAGACACAAAATAAGATGGAAGAAATAAATGCAAATGTATCAGTAACTATCATCATAATGATACCAAAAAACCCTCCAGAATCAATCTATTTGCTATTTATCCACAGAGAGACACCTAAAACATAAAAGTGACAGAAAAGTTGAAAGTAAAAGGACAAAGATATTCCAGAGAAATGTTACTGAAAGAAAAATGGTATATTTTTTCTAAGATGAACAAAACAGACTAAGAAAAACTCATTTTAAAGGGTAGAAGATTTTTAAAGGCAAAGGAACATGTTGTTAAAAGATTCAAATCTCCAGGAAGATGTAGGAATTATAAACTTGTTTGCACCTAGTAACACAGCATCAAACACATAAAGAAAATACAGACAGGAGTAAAAGAAGAAACTGAGAAATGTCACATCAAGGTATGCTCTTAATTTACCTCCTTCAGAAACTGATAAACCACACATGTCTGAAAATCATAAGAAACACAGATTGGAATAACACAATTCACAAATCTGTTCTAAATGGACACATCACATGTAAAACACATTTGGAGAATACATACTCTTTTCAAGCACACACAGGAGGGTTTCAAAAACTGACCTTTTCCTAGGCCATAAAGCATGTGTCAGGTCATTTCTAAGTATCATTACACACATGCTGCATTCTCTGGAACATAATACAATTAAGCTAAAAAATCAGTAACAAGATAAAGTATAAGTTAGAAACTTTCAGGCTACACTTTTACACTGGTGTCAAAGAGGAATAACAGAAATCAGAAAATATTCAGAATGGAAAATAACAAATATACTCCTTGTCGAATCCTGTGGGAAGCATAAAGCAGGGCTTAAAGGGAATTTTACAGTCCTCAGTGTTTACAGAGAGGTTAAAATTATAATAAACCTCCCCAAACTAGAAGGAAGGAAATAATAAAGTAATGAATAAGCCATAAAATAAGGAAACAATACAAAAGATCAGCTAAAAATTGATTTTTTGAAAAGACTGGAAAAAAATCTGACAAATTCTGACACAAATGATAAAATATCATTTTAGGAATGAAAGGAGGCATGACTAGACATGACTAGAAGAAAATTTTTCAGAAAAATTAAGAGGGTATTATGAAAAATGCTATGCCAATATTTTTAGGAGGAAATGGATAAATTCCCATAAAATACAAATCACTGTAAGTGACTCACCTAGAAACAGAAAATCTCAAAGGTCCTATGAACATTTGTTAAAATTGTAGCAGCAGTTTAAAGTATCCCCAAGAAGAATGCTAAGTCTGAACAGTTTTACAAGTGAATCTGCCAAACACTTAGGCAACAGATAGTGCCAGTCTTATGTCATTCTTTTAGAGACTAGAAAAAGAACATTATAAAGGGACTCAAGTCCCTTTATAAAATTACTATTACATGGACACCAAAACCTAAAAAGATTGTATGAAAAAGAGAAACTCCAAACCATATAATTCATAAAAATTGATACAAAAAATCTTAAATATTTACAAACTAAACCCAATAATGCAGGAAAAAAGATAATGTATCATGACCAGCTAGTTTGTTTCAGAAATGTGAAGCTGCTTCAGCGCTAACAAGGAAAAGAAAAGAAATCTATCAATATCATTCACTACATTAACTGATCAAAGGACAAAAGTCATACGACTGCCTCAACAGATTTGAAAAAAATTCAATAAAACTTAGCAATATTCTTGTTAAAAACTTAGCTAACTAGTAATAGTTCTCAGAAATTTCATACTCAATGGTGAAATATAAAAACATTCGCTTTTAAAGGAACAGCCAGTTACATAAAACATCCAGCTGAATGTCCTAGCCAGTGCAATAAGACAAGAAAATGAAACAGTAGAAAGGAAAGAGAAATAAAACACACATGGAGGAATCAAAACTAAGATTAATCATAAATTATATGATTGACACACAGGAAACCCAGGAGAACCCAGGAGTTAGAAGAATTAATAAGAAAGTCTAGCAAAGTTTCTGGATACAAGAATCATATATGAGAATCAATTTCATTTTTATATCTGCAAAAATGAATTAGAAAATGTACCTTTAAAGCACAATAATGCATAAAATAGTAGTCTAAGTTTAATAAAAGTTTTTTGGATAGAATCATAAAAATTTACTGAAAGACATTAAAGAAGACCTAAATAGATGGAGAGACTGATCACGTTGATGGTTTAAAAGACAGTATTATAAAACTATCTGTTATCCCCTATTTGATCCAGAGGTGCACTGTATCTCAATCACAGATATTCACAGTTGTTTATTTGTAAGAAGTTGATGGATGAGCTGATTCTAAAAGTGGAGTAGAAAAGCAAAGGACTAGAGTAGCAATGATACTCCTGAAAGAAAATAGGCAGGGTCTTTCTGTCCCAGATATCAAGACTTATTAGAAAGCTGCAGTTAAAACACACATGCACACACAGAGTGGACTATTAATACAGAAAAAAAGAAACACTAAAACAGAATAGAGAACCTATAAATAGATCCATTTATATGAAAACATTATATATGATACAGCTATTATTATAGACTAATGAAAAAGGATGGGTCATTCTATGATGATGTGATTATCATATAGGTCACTGGCTATCTATTTTGGAAACAATAAAAAACTAATCTCTACCTTACAGTTTGCGCGCACACACACACACACACACACACACACACACACATCATAGTATGAAAAGCAAAACATTCAAATTTTTTAGAAGAAAGTGTAGACAAATAGGGGCTGGGGTTGTGGCTCAGTGGTAGAGCTCCTGCCTAGTGGGAGGCACTGGGTTCAATCCTCAGCGCCACATATAAATAAATAAATGTGTCCATATACAACTAAAATAAAAATTTTTTAAAGAAAATGTAGGCAAATATCTCCTTCTAAAGGTTTTTCTTAAAGGAGAGAGAGAAAAATATGAAATGATAACTTAAGATATCCAAAATAGATACAACAGAAATTTCAGAGATCTCAAAAATGACTTGAAAGGAGAAGTTAAGCAAAACCTAACTTCACATCAGCAGAATTGTTATGGAGCTGGTTGTTTGGATGAAAATAACCATAAAAGAGATGAAATGCTATTAAACCTAAAAAAGAAAGAAAGAAATAACACAAACATACAAAATTAGGGGTGAGAATGAAAACAGGACAAATAACACTGTCTTTAATTGTAGGAGCATGCACAAACCTAGCCAAGGTTAACAGGTAACGTGGGGACATCTAAGCTACCAAATTGACTGAAGGCACAGAAACAGAATTCCCTCCAAAAAAGGGTCAGTCCCAGTTTTACAAACAAGTAAATTGACAGCAATTGTCTTATGCAACTACATACAATGTCCACTCATGGAAAGCTTCCATAATTCAAAACTCACATACATACTACATACTATTTTCATGAAAAGATGACAGATAGCCTGTTAATCAGCTAAACCATAAATAAAATTCTCTTGGCTGCCACCTTTTAAGTTATAGGATCGTTAATCATTTTTTAAATTTAGGTGGATTCATATTATTACCCATTTTGTATCTAAAGTAACTTTTTGAATGTTTAGATCATGTCATTTCCAATTCACATATGTCAAATTCACAAAGAGAGGTTCAAGTGTATTGTGGAAAACTCTGAGAAACAATAGGTCTCACACCCTAGAGACAGTTAAAGAGCATAGAAAGAAGAAATGCAACTGAAAAATATTTTGTGGGACTGGTATGATCCTGATATCAAAGTCCAATAAAGTCAACCCAAAAGTAAAACTGATTCATAGAGGTGCAAAAATCCTAAACACATAATACAAAATGTAACTCCATACGTAGTAGAGGTTCTGCTTCCCAACTATCCCTTCACCATGAACAAACCTAGGAGCTAAGGTCCAGAGCCAGGGGACTCCCTGTGGCTACTCTAGAACACACAGCAACTCCCAGAAGGTGAGCTGTATGTTTCCCAACAGCCAATTGTTTTTGTTTCCAAATCTGTTTATGCCAGTTGTTCCATATGGTAATTAGATAGATATTGCAAAAATGTACAAAACGTAATGCTCTTGACATTTTAAAAATTAAGTACGAGTGGGAACACAATAACTGGGGGATCCTAAATATTAAAAGAACTGTGCACTCAGATTTTTTTTGCTAGGATCATTAAGTTCTCATCAAACTACAATAAATACAAAGATGAAATTCAGACGTGGTCTATAACTAAACGATAACAATGGTCCTCAATTGAGGGCATCCAAATTCAAAGAGGGTTCAGCACACATCAAAAGATTAGCACATGAAGATGCGTGGATATGGAAAAGCCAAAATCTTTATGGCGTGACATATGCTTTTTAATGAGTCCCTGGTAAACTAACTTTTTCAATTAGCCAACCTACTACATGTTTGCATTGAAAAAGAAGGCTTCAGTCTCAGCAAACTGTAATATCACGACCAAAGGGACTGATTTGGGTTACCCCAGGAATATGAGACAATTCTACATCAGAGTAACAGGAAAATAAAATGGTCATCTTGATAACTGCCAAATGATATCTAATAAAATTCAACTCCTATATCTATTTTAAGCTAATAACAAACTAACAATAAAGGACATGACCTGAACAAAATCCAAAATATCTGAAAACAACCAATTATCATAATACATGGAAAATGAAAGAGGCACTTTCATTAATCAGGGACTAAATAGTTTTGTTCACTAGCATATCTATTATCAAATGTTATTCTGGAAAAAAGTACAAAATATAAGTACTAGAAAGAGCTACTCATTCCCATTTGAAGAAAACAATCTTACACACTGGAAAAACCCAACCAAATCAACGAACAACTGTCAGAACTAATGAAGGAGCTTAATAGTTAGTTTTAAATTAAGTACACGAAAATATTGTTTTCTTATATTCTAGCAGTAGTTAAAATTTTTTGAGGGGGGAATACCAGGGATTGAACCCAGAGGCACTCAACCACTGAGCCACATTCCCAGGTTTTTTTATATTTTATTTTGAGACAGCGTCTTGCTAAGTTGTTTAGGGCCTCACTAAGTTGCTGAGGTTGGCTTTGAACTTGCGATCCTCCTGCCTCGACTCCCAGCCACATGACAGGCATGTGTGACCTCACCCAGCTAGTAGTCAAAATCTTAAGGGAAATAAAAGATATAAGATGCTATAAAGGCTATAAAATGCCTAGTAATACACTTTAACAAGAAATGGCTGAACCTACAGAAAGTAAACTGAAATAACTCCTTGAAGGGACATAAAAGGGCAAAATAATGAGAATGAACAAATTAAACATTCAATGATAAGGAGTAGTAAACACTTTATGGATATCCGCATGACATGCAGCCATATTTTTAAAGAATATAAACAGGAGAAAAGCATTCTCATGCTTTCAATTTTTAAAATGCAGATTATAAAAATGTACTGCCTGGCACGGTGGCACATGCCAGTAATTCCAGTGGCTCGGGAGGCTGAGGCAGGAAAATTGCAAGCTCAAAGCCAGCCTCAGCAACTTAGTGAGTCCCTAAGCAACTGAGCAAGAAGGTATCTCGAATTTTAAAAATAATGAAAAAGGGCTGGGGAGTGTCGCTCAGTGGTTAAGCAACCCTGGGTTTAATCCCCAGTACCAAAAAAAAAGTACAATATGAATTCCATTTTTAAAAAAAATTAAAGGAGACACAGGTATGTAAAAGACATCTAAATGTAGGCACATACATCAAAATCTTAAAGGAGCTTATCTTGAACTGATAGGAACACAAGTGGTTTTAACTCTCTGCCTTACACTTTGTGTTTTCCATGTCTTCGGCAAAAGATAAACCAGAGGAAAATAAAAATAGACAGCACTTCCTCCTGGAATTCCAGAAGACCCTGAATTCAGCAGTCCTCCATTGGCACATGAATGGAATTTAACTCACTGCCTTTTGGCAGGTCTCGGCTCCCTTGCTTCCCCAGGCAGGTCAGGGCTTCCCCCCACGGGAGCACGGGACTTCATACGTGCACACTGCAGGCTCCACACCAAAGCACCAAAGCCACCTTCCCAGAGGGACCCACCCAGAAAGGCGGCACCTGGGAAATCAGCGGAGGCAGGCGCTGATTCTGGCAGCCCAAGCAGACCTCTCAGAGCCCACCAGGACCAGCAGGGCCCTTCAGTCCAGCACACCCCCCATGCCTTGGCCAGGGACAGAGAAAGTCAGCCTGCTTTGCACGCGCATGTCCCAGAGTCCCATCTAGAGACCTCCCTGCTTGCAGTGGCCCAGGCAGCCCCAGCCAACCCCCAGCCGTCACAGAGGTTAACAGGACTGAAAGGAATCCCAAGATGCACCAGGAGATGACATGGGGCAGTCCACTGCTGAGACCCTACCCCAGAGCTTTCTCCCACCCCGCCTCTAGTTCCCCTCCTCTGTTCCCCTCCTAACTCCCACCCCTTAGCCCCCCAAGGGAAATCAAGGAGCCCACAAATAGGTAAGTAATACATACATGAGGACTGGATGGAGAAGACGCCGGGTTAGTGGGGGCCAAGCTTGACAGACCATCCGCAAGCTACAAATTAAACAGGCTGGTTAGCGACAGGATTAGGGGATTCCTTCAGGGATGGCTGGACGGCCCAGGGGGGTCATCCTCTCCCCAGTCCAGCACCCTCTGCTCCTCCAGGGAGCCACACCAGCTGTGGGAAGAACATGTGCCCCAGGCTCCACGGCCCACCAGCTGTGTGACCTCAGGCAAGTACCCTGACATCTCTGAATCAAGATCCCCATCTAGAGAACGGCACCAAGCCCACCTCACAGGAGGAGTGAGAGGAAGGGTCCAGACGCTCCTCCTGTGAGGTGAGGCACACAGATGTTGTGCTGGTGCCGTCGACACAGCAGCCCTCTCACATGCCCTCCCTGCCATTCCAAAATCTGCCTACATCGGGGACACTCCCGCTCCTCACTATGGAGGGGGTTTCTCCTAACAGGTAGGCCACACCATCCCTGCTGGACAAGGTTCCTGAGCAATTGCAGGTTTCCCGACCTTCTTGCCTCAAAAATCAGGGCATCACATGGCTCCCCAAAACCTGCGCCAGGCAAATCTCAAGTCTTCCAGTGCAGCCTGCTGCCCTTCGTGACTAACTTTCTGCATCGTATCTTTGCTCGCTATCTTCAGTACTGTAACTCGGTCCTTATAGGGTACTTATCCCTGGGGCTGGGGACCGAAGGCAGGAGACCTGTTCAGAGGGCACCACAGCAGGCCAGGGGGAGGTGACAGGAGTCTGGGTAGAGGAGCAGGGGAGGCCAGGCAGGAGAGGCGAGGGGTCAGCAGGGCCCAGAACACCAGAGCCAGACTCTCTCCTCCTTTGAGCCCCACACAGAGGGTTCTGGGAAGAGTCCATAGGAGGTCAACCACCCAGGCCCATCCTCCCTCCACAGAAAGAGCCCTGGAGACACTCCCCAGGGGGTCAGGAAGAGTGCAGAGAAGGACGCAGAGGATGCAGCCCTGCTGGGACCTAGAGGGCAGTTAGGGGACTCCTGGAGGCCACCCTGCTCTGTAAAGGGAGCATCACTCCTGGGAACATCAGAGCCAGAAGCCTGGGCAGAAGGGCAGAATGGCCCAGGGGCACCCAGCCAGGCCCGCTGGCCATGTGTGGTTGGGCACGGCACGGCCCCTGGAATAGCCTGGATGAACCCCCGTGCACCCCCCAGCTGGACAGAGACGGGCGCAGTCCCTCCCATTCTCCTCTTGAAGCCCACGGAAGCCCTATTGTTATTTTTACTACCGTCCTTTTTTTAGAAAGGTGAGAGAGAAACCGGCAGTTCACCAGAGCAAATGGGAGAAAAAAATAACGCTAAACATAGTGCCCCGAAGATGGAGTCCAGCTTCAGAAATTACACGTTCCCCTTTGGGATGTGGCATAATTTGCTGCTCGGGTTCTGGGAGTGGGTTTCCACCTTCATGGCGTCCCAGAGACTATAACTGGAGAGGCGAGCTCAAAATTACCCCGAGCTGGGAGCCTGGGGCCTGAGGGCCTGGGAGCAGGCCAACCCCCCCGCACCTCAGCCCCGGGTGTGGGGAGCAGGTCAGTGCCACCTTCTGGTGCTTCCTCCACTCTGGCCTGCCAGGCCTGCCTCCTGGCTAAGCCCATGCCCACCACACACACACACACACACCTCTACCACACAAACACGCAAACACATTCCACCTCTAACACACACACACACACACACACACACACACACACACACACACACACACAGTCCCACTTGCAAACCTCTGCCCAGATTCCTGCCTACCAGGCAAGCCCTGCTCTCTCCTCTGTTCTAACCCCACCCAGCCTCCTCTGAGGCCTCCCTCCTGTAGCCTCCTGGGAGGGCTTCCCTGATTACTCAGCCCAGGCTGATCCCTCAGGTCTAGAGAGTCCCAGATGTTGGTGTCCTGATTTCTAAAGCACCTCATCCCTGCCACATCACTCAGTTGAGGTCCGCTAGACACCTCTCATCTCCCCAGGATCCAATTCCCCAAGTGTTCTCTCTCTCTTTATTATCCCCACCCCAGAAAGTCTCCTCTGGAGCCCTAAAGAGGAGACCCCACCCCCACCAGCCTCTCAGAATGCTAGACAAGAGTCACCCTGACACGCCAAGTGGGCTCTGAGGCTTGTCCTTGCCTGGAGAGGGGGCAATGTGGGGGGTGCAGGCCACCATGTCTGCTTTGAACTTCAAGACCCTCACTGGGCCTGAGCTGGGGCAGTGAGCCCTGTGCATCTGCTTACTTCCTTGCCATCTTTATAATCATAACACCCAGAACTGGTTTAATGAGAAAAACAGATTCATAAACAAGGGCCCTAATTTTTTTTTTTTTTTTTTTTTTTAAAGTAGCAATGGAGTCAGAATCAGAGACAGATCCAGGGACAGAAGGAGAAGAGAAAAGGACAGAGAAGGAAGTGTGGACAGCAGTTCCTTTAGTTGGAGGTAGTGCCCACCTGCTCATTATTTTCCAAATTTTATAAAATGAACATGTGTCCTATTTATGACCAGATAAAAATGAATATATCCTTTTTAAAAAAGTGGAGACCTAGGTGGAATAAAGTCTGCTCTCCATCTGTGAGGATTCAGCTCCACCTGCCTCACAGTTAAGGCCACCATTCCTGCCAGGCCAGGGCATTACTGCCCTCAGAGCTTGTCCACAGCCTTGCTCCCATCCTCCCCACCTCCCTTGCACACTCATGTGCACACCATACAACACACACACAGGGACCAGTTGACTCCTACTCAGAGAACAGCCTGACGCATCAAGAACAAATGGTGGAGTAGATCTGCAGGAGCCCCCCAGCCCACGCCAGCCCACGTCTACGGAGAACAGTTCAGACCCGCCAGGTGCCCTGGCACTCGGGGTCTCCCTGGCCCCAGAGATGAGTGCCCGCCCACGAGCCCCAGGATGCAGAGCAGACAGATCTGCCTCATCCATACACCTTGTCATCTCCAGAACTGACAACTCCTGACACAAACCAAGATGCTTCTGGAAAGCAGAGGACCGCTCTGCTTGCCAGCATCAAGAATCTCAGGTGACATTTTCTACCTGTGCAGTGGGCTCCTCTCAGGACCTGAGCAGATGATGATGAGGCTTCCTGAACAGAAAGAAGGTGTGACCAAGGAAAGAAAGGGCGGAACTGCAAGGACAGGGTGAGCTGGGTGAGCTGGAAAAGAGCCCGAGGTCAGTGCCACAACTGACCAGGTGGGCAGCCATGTGGGAGGGGCGTGGGCAAGAGGACATGAATCATGAGAACCAAACAGACTGCTGAGCAACACAGCCTGGCCAAACAGGAGCCAGGTGAAAACTAAATTCTGCCCGAAGCCTTGTCCCTCCAGGTCCCACAGGCCAGGGCTTTCCATTCTGTCCACACTGGAAGAGGGGTAAAAGGACAAGATCCCAGCCAGAACCGTCTGGCAAACTATTACATCTGGTCCTCCAAGTGCCAGGGGCTATGGATGAGAGATGGAGGGTGAAAGATTTCCTGGACCCACCAAGTCAGATCAATAGACCTCGGAGAAAAACACAGTACAAGATCAGATAGACTGGGGGCTTCCTTGGAAGACCAGGGCTCCCTGGGGACTAGGGCTGGTCTCACTGCTAAACTTGGGGCTCCTTGAGAACAGGGTTAGGGCTGGCTCCATCAGTTAGCTCAGTATCTTAGGGTCCCTGAGAGCAAGCTGGTTTGCCCTCCTCCTTCCCCCCGCCCAACTCTCAGGTCAGGTGAGGCCCATCCCCTACCCCAGCCCCGGGTGCACCTTCAGCCAGGAGCCAGCTCCCAGTGCCCCGCTCCTCACCACTCTGCCTGGCCCGCAGCACTCGCTGCAGTGGCCACGTGCTCCCCACCAAGAGCACGGGCCTGTCCCTGGCTCAGACCCTAGCCCCAGTTCCCTTGTGTCAACGCTGGGAGGACGGCCAGACTAGCCTCCTCACTGTCTGCCTCTGGCTGTGCTTGTAGCCAGCAGGACCCAAAATAATCCGTCCCCGTCCAAATCTGCAGACGTTTTGAGGGCAGCACACAGAGGACAGAAATCCTGCTGGGCAGGCCCTGCCCTTCAATGCATAGTCAGACAGGCCACCAAGCAGGGCAGGAAACAGGAGCCAGGATGAGGTGGTCTAGAGTTTGGGGCAAATTCTCTGCCTGATTCACCCAACCAGACCAGAAGGCATAAGCAGGAAATTCAGCTAAACTTCCTATTGAGCCATCTGAAATTTCTATCTGGGTTTCCCCGGCCAGGAGAGGTTCCTCCTCAGACCCATACAGAGGACAGACAGAGGACAGGCCATCTATCCGTCCATCTCTCCATTCATTCTCCCATCCATCCGACCTTCGTGGAACACCTCCTCTAAGCTGGGCCCCACGCCGGGCACTGAGGATATAAAGAGGAAGGTACCCCAGTCACTGTCCTGAACTTAGTCCAGGGAAGATGCTGGACTTTAGAAGACCTAGGGCAAGTTCAGTGACTGGGATCGTCTAGGAAAAGGGGAGGAGCCAGGGAAGACTCCTCAAAAGAGATGACCACACTGAAGCTGAATCTTAGAGACCGACCAGGAGTCGAGCAGGAGAGCAGAGGCCAGGGTGGCCTTAGCAGAAAGGATGGCAGCAGCGCCAGGCCCTGGAGAGCTGCGGAGGCTGGGGAGACAGTGGGTTTGGGGCTTCTGATGCCTCACTAGCACTAGGAAACTACAGAGCAAGACCTTTCGACTGAACCCCAGAGATGTTCCCCTGGAAGTGGCAGAAAAATGAACAAATGAGAGAGAAAGCCACAAACCCTAGATGACACAGGGAAGCCCTGTAGACTCGATCTAAGAACCCCGAGCCCAAAGCAGCCCCCAAGATGGTTATCTCGCTCTCAAAGCTAATATTTGATTGACAGTTTAAAGAACACAGACCCCTCTGAAGTGCCACTCCATCCTGGGCATCCTACAGCCTGGGGGCCTGAGGACACAAGAGCAACCTACATGGGCTGGAAGACCCTGGCTCCAGGCAGCCTGGCAGCCCTGGGAGCCCACAGGTGTCAGGTGTCACATAATTGTTGCCAGCATCACCTGAAGCCCAGAGAAGTGGGTGACAATGTGACAGACAGCAGGTTCAAGGTCGTTGCTCCCAGTGGGGGGCCTTCCCCCATGATTACTGCAGGAAAAGACTGAGTGGCCAAGTACAGAGTGCACCCTCCCTCCCAGGTTAAAGATGTCACAGACCTTCTGCCTTGTCCTTCAGCATTACATTTAGGTCATCAGCGGGTCCTAGGTTGCTGAGTACAGCAAAAGACCGCTCTGACTTCCTTGCAGAGTTGAAGACCCTTAAAATAATGTCCCTCTCCTGCCCCTCTTCCTTCCTTTTCCTGGTGGAGGTGAACAAGGTGAGAGGCATCACTGGCCTACATGGAGGTGCCTCCAAGGCGCCACCGAACACCAGCCCATAGAAGAATCCTCCTCCTAAGAAGAGGTCTGTCCAGGGCAGGGGGATACAGCCTGGAGCACCCAGCTGCCCAGCCCTCCCTCCCTGGCTCCTCTCTCTGTCATCTCCCCGAACCCCAGTTTACTGAGTGATCTCCAGAGGAAAGCCCTCAACATGGCCCCAAAGGCACCAGGTCCATGCTTCCGGGAAAAGGAATTGGGTTTCCCTGAAGACCACAACACCCTCCTTCACAAACCAAAAGACCACATCTAGGTCCCCCACCATGCAGTGCCCATCCAGCAGGGCGCAGAGGGAGACATTTCATAACGGGGGAGCAGGAGAGGGAAGAGTTGAGGAAGAGGAATGGGGCGGGAGGCCCTGCGCCCCTCCTACCTGGACGGGGATGAGGGGCTCCTTGTCGTCGATGTCAATGAGCACATCTTCTCCAGGGCTGAGCAAGCTCACATCGTCTGCAGGGAGAACCGCGTCGGGGCTGGTGAGGGGCTCAGCCCCTCGGGACAAGACCCCTGGGTCTCTCCACCTCCTCACCTCTCAGCCCTTCCCTCTCCTGCTTCTGTCCCTCCGGTCTTCCTCCACATGCCCAGTCTCCCATTCCCTCCCTTACTCTCCTCATTCCCGCCCGCCATTGTCTCCCCACATCTCCTCCCGCCCCCTCTTCCCTCAGCTGACCTCCCTCTGGAGCCAGGCCTCCTCAGCTCCAGGACTGAGACACCTGCTCCAGGAGGCCCCCACCTCCGGGCTGGCTGCACAGGAGCACTGTTCACTCAGCCCCAGAGCAGACAAGCTGCAGGATGCCTCTCAGCTGGGAGGTGCTGCCTGTCCTGCCCCCAGCCCTGGCCCTCCAGGCAGCCAGCCCACCCCCTACCTGGGCCGCCCAGTGGGGACGGACTCTCCAGTGAGTAGGGGTCACACAGGAAACTCTCCAGGGAACGGATGGTGCACTGGCCCACCACAGGCCGGCGGCCAAACTGGCGGTTATCAATGACCTTAACCACGATGGGGGGACAGTAGAGTTCCTCCTTGGGCAGCATCTAGGTGGAGGAGGGGGAAAGCTCTGGACACCAGCCTGAGCCCATTTCTGGGGAGTCTCAGGGGAAGAAGGGAGAGCCCTTCACCAGCAGGCCCAAGGAGCAGAAAAGGACCACAGGCAATCCCCAACAGCCAGAAATCCAATATGGCGCATGGCCGGAACCCAGGAGCTGGCGAAGAGAGCAGGAGCCACACACCTTGCTCTTGAACGCTTATGTGGGGGCTGGCTTCCCCGACAGCTTTACCTTCCAGATACGCCCTGCTCAGCCTGCAGTTCAGCAAGGCTACTCTCCCTGAACCGCCCTGGCTGCGCAGGGGGAGAGGGGAGTTGGCCCAGGACTCCACATTTCTTGCAGACAGTCCCCCCCAAGTGGATACTCTAGAGTTGGCTTGCAGACCCAGATCCTTCTCCCCCACCCCCAAAGCACTTTGAACACAACTTGAAATAATTTATAAGCTCTCCTTCAGTGGCGGCTTTGGCTCAGCCGAGCGGAGGCTCCTGTTGACAGCCACTGGGCCTGGAATTCCTACAGCGCTTTCATCTCGAAGACCATTTTCCTTTCCTCAGACTTGCCTTACGCAGTCCACTAGGCCCAGGCTGCATAGGGAGCTGGAGAGGGTTGGGGGACCAAGGTCCAGGGGGCAAGTGCCTCTAACGGCATTGGCCAAGGCAGGGTCAGGGCAGCTTGGGAGGAAGCACCAGTCAGAGCCCTGGCAGGTCCCTGAGGGGAGCTGCAGAGGCCGAACCCTGCCTTGGAAGGAAAACTAGCCTCTGAACGGCTCTTGGAGGCCTCTGCTGATCCAGGATGGGGTGTGAAGGAGGAAACCGGCCCATCTGCTCTGAGGACAGAACTTCCCGTGAGGAGAGGCGAGGGTTGACATGAGCCCCGAGACCCTGCAGGGAGCCGAAGCTCACCCTCCAGACTGCCTGAGGCCCCAAGGACACTCTAGCCCCCAGGACTCTGGGAGGGGACAGCAGGGCCATGGGGCTCACCACTTCCATGAAGAGGGTGCAAACGTCAAAATTGGGGTTCTTCCGGAGGTTCCTGATGACACAGGACTGTACCGCCTGGCCCCCACACTCCACCACGAGGCTCGGGGAGGAAATGTTGGCCAGCTGGTAGCTCTTCATGTTCCGTAGACCCCAGGCCAGGATCTGGGGACACAGACAGAGGAGATGGCTGGGGGAAGACAGGGCCAGGAGGGCAGAGGGCCAGGTGCCCACAGCCCCCGCACCCCGGGCCAGGCTCACCTCGATGGCCGTACGCTGGAGAGCTGGTTTGATGTTCTGGGGAACCATGTAGATGTTGGCCTCCCTCTGGGGTGGCGGGTAGGGCAGGTCTGTGTCCTCCGACTGCAGGAGACAGCAAGCAGAAAGGAGACGAGGGCAGAGAAGACCAAGCCGAAGACAAGAAAGCAGGGACAGACAGGACAGAAAGAAATGACATGCATTGAGAGCCACAGATCAGAGACCAAGACCCAGACAAGGGGAGCTGTCAGCCTCTGCAGGACACCACCCTTTCCAGGACCACGAGTCAAACACTCCCCCGGGTTCAGGTCACCCCAGGGCAAGTGAACCCCAAGCCTCACCTCCTCCCGTACCGCAGGCTCTGGTGACCTATGAGCTGCTCAGGGTCTCCCCCACCCCGACTCACGGGCACGCACATCCCAGAACATCCCTGTGCTCCCTCTGCCCTGGTTCTTCTGCCGCCTGGCTCAGACCCAACCGGGTTACCATCGCCCAAACCCACCCAAGACATCATCTAGCCCCAAACCTTATCTCTCACACCTGCCCCCTATGAGGACAGATCATGTGCACTGTATACCAGAAGAGCAGAGCAATGGATAAAAGAGAAAAGGAGATACATGTTCGTTATGTATGGGACACATAAACTCTCACTAGGACTACTGGTGACACCTTTGTGACAATTAGAGTAAGATGTCCTTTCCTCAAGGTAATCTACTTCACGTCAGAAAACAGTCATATTTTACAAGTTTATTAGGATGAGACACTTTACTGCCACCTACTGGAAACGTGTTATAAAAAAATATAAATTTATGATGTTTGTGTTAGAAATTGCACCCCCTTAGGCCCCTTGTGCAGTGCACAACCTGCCCATCCATACATGGATGCCATAACATTCAGGAAATATTAACTATAATTAAAAGGGCTGTGCTGAACATGTTACAGAGCTGGCTCCATGGAATCTTATTAATAAATAATGGAATCATTGGAGTCATTCTCTGAGTAACTAGCTTTGGGTTTCTTTTGAAAGGATAATACATCCATCTACAGATGCTCTGATAGACGGTGAGAGAAGCTGGAACAGAAAAAAATACCAGCTTCCTCCTGCCTTCATGAACGCTCACAGCCAACCCAAGCCATCCCTCCTGTCCACCGACACTCGGATGATGCCATGCTTCCCTGGCCTGTAGCAGTAGTAATAAGCTCAGGTCTAGAATCAGACAGACCTGGACTCCAGCTCCAGTTCTGTCATTTCCTAACCATCTGACCTTGGGCAAATTACTCAACCTCAGTGACTCAGGATCCTCATAAAGATTGGGGATAACAATATTCTTGTGGAGTGGCTTCTGAGAATTGAATGAGACAATACGTATAAAGAGGATCTAGAACACAGAAGGTGCTTAATAAATGGCTGTGACTGTAATGATTACTACAATTGTTAGCACCCTTGTTATTACCATTGATATTGGCGTTGCTCTTCCCAGGGTGACTTAAGGACAGCATTGCACTGCTACAGCGATGCTGGCATTGGACTATCCCCAAGTCGCCAGGGCACAAAGCAGGGGACTTGTCAGTGTCCTGCAGACCCACCCGCACTTTCGACTGGCTGAGGAAGGCTGATGTACAGGCTGCACTCCACGGGCCACAGGAAAGCTGCCCAGGGAGGACGGAGGCAGCAGCCTGACTGTCCCCCAGGGCCACCAGCTTCAGGTGGCTGTGAATGGGGGTGGCCTCTCTAAAGGAAGGCTGAACTTCAAGGCCCGCCCATGGTCTGGTGGTGGCCTCTCCTGGCTGATGCCTAGCGCACTGTGGGACCAACGGGGCAGAAGGGATCAAGGAGGGAATAGCCCTAAGCCCCTCTGAGCCGGTTTTTTGGAATAACCAAAGAAAACTCGTGGATGGATTTCCCCAGAATGTTTCCCCTCTGCCTCTCCTTTCCTCCCCTCATTCCACACTCCATCTTTCCTCCCTGGTTCCCAGAGCTCGGCGGTGATGACGTCCTCGCGACCGCGTAGGACCGGGAACCTGCCCGCTGAGACCAAAGCCCTGGTGGACTGAGCGCCAGTACCGTGTGGAGCAGGCCCTGGAGGAAGAAGGCAGGAGCGCACAGCTGCAGAGCCCAGGCCCGGTGAAGGCAGCAGGAAGAAGCAGAGACAGGGGTTAGAGGTGTGTCCAGCAGCAGCGTCCCCAGCATGAGCCACCCGCGCATCCCACGGGCGACCTCCAGCCACCTCCAGTCCCCAGGGCTCCCAGGACATTCTGGCCCCAGGCCAGTTCTCCCACCTCCTTGGGATACCCATCTCCGCCCAGCCCGCAAGCTGCCAACCCACGTCCCCGCTCCGCGATCTCTCTCTGAATCCATCCGCGCCCTCCCTCCGTGTGCCTTCTCCCACCTCCTCCTCTCCTTCCTGTCCCCATCCCCACCGCTCCTCCCTCCTGCCCAGTGCCGGCTGCCTCTCCCCCAGCACCCCTACCCTGGAAACTTCTCCCTCCAAAGTCAACAACCACCTCCTAGAAGCTCACCCCAAAGTTCACTCGTGGGTTCCACCTCTAACCCCTCAGCAGCATCTGCCCGGGGACCTCCGTCCCCTTCCTCAAGCCATCCCTCAGGTTCCACGCGGCTGGTCCCTCCTGCCCTCTGATCTCGGTCACCCTCCCCAGCCCTGGGTTTTCTGTGCCTGTCATCTCTTCTAAGCCCCCTTCCTAGCCGCCTTCTGCTGGCTTCATCCACGCGCCTGACTGGCCTCTCACACTGAACCTGTCCAGAACTAGGTTCTTCTGCTTCCTGCCTTCAAATGTCATCTCAGAAACTGGTCCCAATATCCACCTAGACTGCCCAGCCAGAAAAAACCCACCGTGCCCGCCTCGGCCTCTCCACCCCTTATCATTAATCTCTCACGCCCACGTGGCTCCTTCCTGGGCTCAGCCAGCACCCTCTCTCTGACTCCCTGGCATCCAGAGTGGTCTCTGCGCTCAGGATTTTGCATTCCCGCTCACGCAAAAAAGCACGTGTGCTCTGCAGCCAGGAGAGCTTTCTAGAAATGCCACCCTCTGCTTAAACTCCAGAAATTCTTCCACCCAGGCAGGCATAATGCACCCTCTGTGACGGGGCCTCCAAGCGCGCTCACTGTTCCTGCCTACTTCTCTGATCACATCTCTCACCAGATAATGTGTCCCCTCCAGGAGCCCGAATATCGATGAGCCACCTCCCAGAACACGCCCAACCTTTGCCTTTCTGAACTCTAGTGGGTGGCAGGAGGTCCCAGGCTGTCCTTAGCTTTGAGGCTTGGAGCTCCCAGGACCCAGTGTCTGGAATGCACTTCTACCGGCTTCATCTTCCTCCTGCTTGGCTTCAGATGTCCACTTAAATCTTCCCTATGCCCTGAGCATAACTGAAGCACCCTCATGGCCCCCATAGCCACATGGACTTAGTCCCACTGAAAGACCCACCTGTCACCCTGTGCCATATCTATGTGTCCCTGGTTAAACCAACAATTCTGTACCCCTGGGATCACAGCTAAATCCCCATCTACTAAATGCATGATTTTGGATAGATAACTGGAGGGAGGGAGAGGAGGAGGGCAGACAGAGGGAGGAGCGTGGGAAGAGATGGATGAAGAAGGATCCCAACGCACACCTTCTCTCCCTCCAGCCCAGCGCTCCTGCCCCCATGCCGGCTCACTGCTCCCTCTGCGAGGGTCTCCTCAGCTGCCTGAGTCCAACACGGCTTCCAGAGCCTCGGTTGAGTTCTCCACGTGCTCAGAAACCTCCCCAAACACTCCAGAAACTCCCCATAACCCTGCTCTCTGACATCTTTTAAACCTCAATGACCCTGGAGCCCACCCGCCAGAGTCTGCTCGATCCTAAGGTCTCTGATCATCTCACACCGGGGAGTGTGAGGAATAGAAAGCTCAGTGGTCCGCTTTCAGAATGGAGTATTGACCCTTAATTGGATCCAATTGTAGCCATTTAATTAGAGCCCGTCCCTTTGCCCACCCCCATTTTAACATCAGCTAATCGTGCAGATGATAACTCCAGGCTCCTCCAATCAGGGCAAGGTGCAGCACTCGCTCAGGATCAAGGCAGGAGGACTGGCCCCAGGGTGTCAGCTGGCCAGGCTGACAGAAGCCACGTTGGCCTTGCCCACCCATTTCCAAGCTTTTCCACATTTGATTTCTTGCGGCACCTTAGTGTTTCTAACAGGAGTCCTGACCCGTGAACAGACAGCTCCTGAGCCCCTTTCTCAACTCCTTTCTGGTCCAGCCCACCGGAGGGGTCCAACACCCTCCCTCCAGGGCAGTGGTTCTCGGAGAGGGTGCTGTGACCCTTACCAGGAATGAAGGCCCTTTCAGCGTGGCCAGGCAGCGGCAGGGTGTAGACTACAAGTGCAACCGGGACATCCCGATTCACTGTCCTGTGGGTGACGGGGGCTCTGAGGACAGCCATACAACATAAGCCTAATTAGAGGGAGCCACGTGGGACCACCCTGAACGCGCCCTGAACACAGGGCAGGCAGACCTGGACCTGCAGGAAGGGTGTCTGCCAGGTCGGCTCAGATCAAGACCCAAGGACAACTGAGGCTCTCCCCACTGTCAGAGCTGAAGGACCTGGAAGCCGGGCCATCTGCCTGTCCCGTGGCCAGTTCAGCACAGGGAGCCTTGAGGGGATCTCCCCCCAGGTCCTCGGTGGCACCGCAGGAGACAGATGCTGCTCGCCAGGGCAGAGTAAGTGTGGACGAGCCTCTCCAGCCACTGCCACTCAGCTCTCCCTGTCACCACCAGCCTATAGACCCCCACCTCGCCCAGTGGGAGACAGTCAGGGGACCCTCTGGACATTCACGTCCTGGTTCCTTGGGGAGCTCCAGGCAGGGGGCAGCCAGGCGGGCTGGGAGGGCTCCATTGTCTGCGGCCCCACCCAGCTCGTTAGGAACAACATGCTGCTCTAATTACACTTCCCAGGAAAAACAGTGTTTCAAATTAAGGCCTTGGGGGAGGGATAGGGGGATGGGGGACCACTGGGCTTATTTCCCTGATTGCAAAACATCAAATTTTTCCTTTCAGTAGATGTAGGGGTGCAGGAGGGTACCTCCAGTACGTCTCGAAATGAAAGTCACACACCTTGTCTCCTGGCTTTGGAAGAGCAGATGGGGTGACATCTGGACAGCCCCCGAGCCAGCCATGAAAACAGTCACAAAGCATGCGATCCCTTCTACCAGGGTATCCCTGCCACAGAGCCCCTGGCATGGTCAGGACGGTGGGCCCCTGGGGTCTTCCTCTACACGTGTTCCCTCCCAGGGGCCCTGGTTAGTAAGGTGCCCACCAGCACCTCTCCTGCCTAGCACGCGTGTTCTCACGAGGGTACACATGAACACATGCTCACGCGTGCATGCACACACTCCCCAGTTCTCAGGAAATCTAAAATTGCCGTTTCTTTGAACTCATTCCCCTTGGCAGCGGGGACCGCCTTTGTTCTCCAGACAAAAAGGAAAAGAAACGGGAGAAGAGCTCAGAAGAGGCGGGAGAAGGAGGGAGAGGGCCAGGGAGCACTCCGAGCAGGGTGAAACCCGCGGTTGGGTGGGAAGAGGCTCAAAGAGAGGGGGAAAGACAGACAAAAAGGCTCCAGGACCAGTAGGCCAGTGGGCGGGAGGGAACCTTTCCCTCCACCCGCCCCCTGAGCCACAGGCCCAGGACACCAGCAGAGCCTCCAGCACGCAAGGCAATGGTCCACTTCCCTGCAGAGAACCTCAGACAGTTGCCTTCAGACAGGCAGCCGAGCCTGTCTGAGGGGAAATCTTGTCACCCCAGGCACTGCTACCTGCACCCACCCCCTGGCCCTTTCTGACCATTCCTGCTTCAAACACTAGCTCAGTGTCACCTCTTCCAGGAAGCCAACCCCACCGCCTGCTCTGGGAGGCAGCACTTCATCTCACTGGCGGGCACGTGGGAATCTTTGCTTCCCACGGGAGCAGCCATCCTGAAGTCAGCCTCCAGAGGCCCCAGCCCCATCGGCTCCTCCCAGCCCCTCTCCAATCTGGGCCCCCAGGACTGTGCCTGTCTCAGAAGCCTCCTACCTGGTCTAGCCCCTGTCCCACCCTCCCCAACATACACCCTGCAGTCAGACAACTTCTAACACCCCGTCCTGCCCTCCCCACTCCCAGACTTCCCAGGGCGCCCATAGCCAGGGCCCTTCAGGAAGGCTGGAATAGTCCCTAAGGGGAATAGGTTGGGGCTGGGAGGGACTAGATGGGGACACATGGCAGCAGCTTGGCCATAGCCCGAAAGACAAAAAACACACGGCCAGGGTGTTGGGCTCCCTGAGGACCAGCAGAGTGGCAGCCCTGACCTGCTTTCCCAGCCCTAAGGAGCCCTAAGGCCAAATAGGACCCAGCATCTTGGCAGGAAGCTTGGCCTTGGAGTGAGGGGAAGTGGACTCAGTTCTGGGGACGGGGCTGCTGGGGATGAGGGCGGTCACGACATCCTCTGGAGGCTTGTCTCTGGACTAGATGATACTCCATCCATCCTATTGGGTCTCAGGCCTTTGAACCTGCTGGTTAAGTCCAGCCCTGTGCCCAGAAGACCCCCGGGCTTGTTCTCCCCTGGCCCTGCTGACCCACAGGAGGCCTCAGCCTGTGGCCTGGCTGGCCCTACAGCAGGACACTTGGCCCTCTGCAGGGTCTGCACCAAAAGCTACAGTTTTGATGTGCTTCCTGACAACCAGACCGCAGCTGGATCCCTGCGCTCAGAATCTGAGCCTTTACTGCTCTATATGACAAATCCAGTTATTAAGGATTCTAACTTTTTTTTTTTTAATAACTCATCCCTGGGCTGGGTCTTCTTCAGAGCAGGCTGTGGGTTTTGGCCACAGAGTGCGCTCAATCAAGAGCGAGGGCTCCGTGCTGCTTCCCTGGACGGGGCTCTGCCTCCCTTTCCAAATCGGCAGGCTTTCGCAACTGCAGCCAGAAGCTGGAGGCCGCCTGTCAGGCGCAATCAGGGCCAGCTCACTTGGCGGACCCCACCTCGGTCTGGGAGTGAAAGGAAGTGAGGTAAGGGGCGCGGGGCCTGCGGATCCCACATCCTGGTTCTGCGCTTCAAGTCTAAATTGCACTGAAAATGTCAAACGGTGTCCACTCCCAGCCTGGGGATTCCCTGATGACAGGAAGCGGCTGCCCTTTCCCCGACTCCCCCTGCGACCAGGGCCCTCGTTCCCATCTCTCCACCCAGGACTCTGCACCCTGCTCCCTGACAGATGCACAGGAGGCCGAAGGAGAACGTGCTTCTCACCCCCAAGGATGTGGCTGTCTTCTCGTAGCTATAGCTCTGGACTTCTTCAATCTCTAGACGTCCTTGGCCCACTCCACCTCCCAAACTCCCACATTGGTCTGTGGCCCCTTGTGTCAAAGGCATGTTGCCACCTTACTAAGTGTTGCACAGATATCTGGCTAATGCCACCTCCACCAGGGAGGCTTCCTTGACTACTCTGGGCCCTGCCGAATATTTTGTTCTTGAAAACATGGGTGATTCTAGCCCTCCAAAGAGGGCAGTAAGCCTCCCAGGTGAAAATCACCCTGGGACACTCCCCAGGCAACCTTGGACCCACACGGAGCTGGAGAAATAAAGGCCAGATAGGTCCCCTGTTGGCACCAGGAAGCTGGAAGACTCTGGGGCATGTACTGGGAGACTGGGAGGCTGGCCTTCACCTCCCTCTGTGCCTGCCCACTGGTCCCTAGTCATAGGCCACAGCTCCGATCCTGCTTACCTCGTCCAGGATCCTTGATGTATCCTGCACCTGGGCCACACCATGGAATGTTCCACATCCAGGAGATCGTGCATGGGGAAGAGCGGGTAGAAGTTCTCCATTAGTAACAAGGAGTGCTAGGCTGGGCCAGAGACCAGCACACCAGACATCACCACCAAGAGGAGCCAACGGAAGCCCCTCCCAGCGAGGGTGAGAAAGACGTGCCACACCCTCCAAGATGTCTGAGAAAGATGCAACGGACCTGAGCCAGAGGGACTCGTGGGAAAGACTAATGCCCACGCCTAGACTCCAGGCAGTTCCAGAAGTGACTGGAGAAGGGAAAGTAACAGACAGGTGGCAGAAGGACCTGGAAGCCTGGGCAGCAACCCAGGAAGAAGTCAGGCCTCAGCCTTGGAGTCACTGCTCCCGCGGGGCGAGGGGATTTGGGCAGCCAAGGAGAACAACCTGGAGTCTCCAGGGCTGACAGAACTGAGGGTCGGAGTAGGGACAGGACAGGAAGGCTTTGAGGGACGAGCAGAGGGATGGGGGCAGAGGAGGTCTCGCGTGGTGAGCACTGTCTAAACCTTGCACGGGTGTCTTGCAAGGGCAAATGAGGCGTCCAGAGGGAGCCTGACTGGCTGCAGCCGAGCCTGGTCTGGAATAGCGTCATGAACTGAATAAGCCTGGAACAGTCAAGCGCCTGCGTGTTCTACCATGGCCCCCAGGAGGGGGAAGGAGAGTAGGGAGAAGGTCTTCCACGGCTGGTAAAGGAGAGAAAACGGTGTCCCATGAGAAGAGAAAGTTGGAAAATTCAGTCTAAGTCAGAACTTGTGAAACTTGACAGGCATTAGAAGCTCAGGGAGGGACTGTGGAAGCACAGGGGTGGGCTGCACCCTGAAAGCGGGCATCAGGAGGTTTGAAGCGGGACCCCAGGTGATGCAGAGGCCGCTGTCGGGCCCACGCTTTCTGAACCATGGGGTTAAGTCAGTGGCCCCAGGTGCACAGCAAAAGTCCCTGGGCACTGTTGGAAGACACCAAGGCCAGGGCTGCACCTCAGAGGGTCTGGAGTGGGACAGGAGCACTGGTGAGTTTTAAAGCCCCGGGTGATTCTAAAGCGCAGCACAGCCAGGAGCCACTGGCCTGGACGATCCTGAGGTTCCTGCAAGGCGGGAGTCTGTGATTCTCAGTCCTCGCAAGGAATAAGGGCTGGCAGGGCCTGGGCTGGGCTGAAAAGCTGAGTACCCCAGCCCCCTGCCAACCTGCCCTGGGGCCCACCCGAGCCCTCCTCTGCTTAAGGAGTTTTCCCTGGGGCTCCAGGCAAGATGGGGTCAGGAGCCGCTGACCACCCTTCCCAGAGCCAGAACAGGGTTAAAACAGGGCGACTGGAGCTCAGCTTAAAGAGGGAAAGATAAGAACAAGACTTACCTCGAAACCAGGAATATGGTAGATGGCCGGCTAGGGTGAAGAAGAAGAGGGCTTTGGTCATGTGCCTGTCACCTAAGGCCCCAGCCCCCTCATTTCTGCCCTGGCCAGGCAAGACATGAAATGACAGCCGTGGCCATGTCAGGGATCAGACAGACCAGGGGGCTGCAGACCCTATTCCTGGGAGAGGAAGGGGCGCAGGGAGAAGCTAAGCGAAGTGTCCCCTCCAGACACTTTACCCAGAGCAGCCCTCCTATCTGTCTACATGTTGGGGTTCATCTCGGGCCAAGAGCAAGTGTAAAGGCAGAGCTCGAACCCCAGCCTCTTGTTTCACACAGGGATGCGGCTGCCCAGGGCCACACAGCTAGGCCCTCAGCACTGGAGCAAGGATCCTGCTCCTACCTGTCCCATCACGGCAGTTAAGGCCCCACCACCAGACCACAGGGGCCCTCCTCCCAGAGGCCACATCAGGATCGGGAAGAATAAATTCAGTGAGCAGAGGACTCAGACATTCCAGATTCCAAAATGCTACCCAGTCATTGATGGAGTCCTGACTTGGGGTTCAGAAAAGATGGGCAAAATGGGCCTCGCTAGGAGGCCTGACTTTCAGAGGAGTCTGCCCAGAATCTCACTGAGTTCTAGGGCGGGGGTGGGGGATATTGGCAGCCCTGCCCCTCCCCCACTAAGGACCCCTTCCTGGGCTTCCTGGGTCTGGATGTGGGCCAGTCTCACCTTCTCTCTCTGGATGAGCTCAAAAGATGCCAGCAGCTCCCCGGCTGGCTGGCTGCCCCTCATCAGTGGGAACCAGGCCAGCCGGGGCATCCGTTCCAGGCTGGGCTGACAAATGCAGCGACCCATAAACTCATCTGCGCCCTAGGCGGGGTGTGGAGGAAGAAGAATCAGTGTCCCCCAGTTCAGGAGTCAGAGTGGCCTTCAACAGCTCCCTAGGCCTGAATCCTGCCTCCTGGGCTAGAAAGGGTCCTAGAAGTCAGAGCAGCCCTCTCAGGTCAAGTGGGAAACCCTGCCCTCCTGTGAGGGGTGCCAGGACCAGGTGGGACTTGAGCACCCACCGTCCACCGTGCCGGGTTCGACTTTCCACCGTGGTTGGGAAGACCCTCTGCAGGTCCAACTAAGTTGGCCCTGCTTTAATTTAATCCAGCTCTGAGCCCATTAGAGACCAGAGAGACTGTCTCCCCACATTTCTCTAATGCCACAGTCAAGTAGATGACATTCCCAGGGACTTCTGTTATCCCCTGACTGTTCACTTCATCCTTAAATTCCCCAACTTTAAAATGGGAAACTCCAATCATGTTCCTAAAATAGTGTTTTTCACCTGATAATTCCTTTGCCCAGGTACCTTCCTCAGCTCCTGCTGAGTCCAAACCCTGCTCTGGCACCAAAGGCCCCTCACTGCAGCCTGGCACGGCTCTTTCCCTGCCTCACTCCCTGCCCACGCATCCTGTCCTCCGGCCTGCTGGCCTCAGCTGGCCTCTCCCTCTCCTGCTCTCACAGGGCCATTTCCGCTTCCCTTGTCAGCCACTGCATGGAGACTGCCCGTCACGCACAGCCCTGCCCAAGTTCGGCAAGGGCAGTGGGCAGACCCTGGGTCTCAGCCAGATGGTGGTGTGGCCTCACAGGCCCTCCTGCCTTGCCCAGAGCAGGGACAGACCCACAGCAAGAACTGGGAGGCACCCTAACTGCAGCCACACCACTGCAGGGGAACTTGATGTCCCCAGGAGTCATAGGGAATGGCTACCAGCTCAACATAAATGCCCACCAGCAAGTGACAGTTTGGCACCAATCACTCAGAGAGAACTGTGGCAGCTACAGCACTGGGAGGGGTCCTGGGGCTGCTCTGGGCCAGGCATTGCCCCTCTAATGCTGCGTGCTAGAGAGGGGCTGGCACTGGTGGAAGGCGAGGCAGGCAGGACAGCAGGAGCCTGGGGTAGGGGTCATTTGCCAGATGCAAACCCACGGGGAGGGAAAGGGCTTCGAGCAACACCTTAAGAAGAAGAGATTGGATAGTTTTGGTAAAGGGACCCTGGCCTGGGTTGGGGGTGGCAGTGGGATGAGAGTAGAGGGAGCAGCATTTGGAAGAAAGAGTTGCCATGACTGGATGTGGGTGCACAGGCCCACCAAGAACTCTGGCACATCCTGGGCACCTCATGGCCCACCCTCCACCAGCACCTTCTGCTCCCAACGGTGCCCTCCCAAGCCCCCCTCCTCCTGACCCCAAAGGTGCCATACAGTCCCAACGAGGCTCCCTCCAGGTGCTCATCCCCATGACCCTCACTCTCCTCCAGGATTTCCCAGGTAGGGTCCCCAGCCCAGACCCATATTGCCCACTGCCAGCTGAACCCTCTCCACATCTGGTGAGCACCGTAAACAGCCCTTCCCCCAGTCCCTGGTCACCACACCCCTCCAGGGTAACTGGCATCCAACTTGTGGCAACTTTTACTGGAAATATCTTTCAAACCCTGCCCCCCATCCCACTCCTTGCCCCTACTCAGTCTGGACCTCTTTGCCACACCCCTAGTCATCTCTTCCAGTAGCATCGGCTTCTTAAAATGTCGCTCTGACCCTGCCACTGCCCCCACACTGTCTCCTACCTCACACTCCCTTCCCTGTCCCAGCCTGCCTCCCCAGCCCCTGATTCACCCCCGCACTGTGCTGCAATGCCCCTCTGCCTCCCCCAACAACCCCAGACCCTGTTTCCTTCAGGGACTTTGTTACTGCCTTCCCTGATGTTCCAGCCTGGCTCCATCCCTCCCTCCTCCAGAACCTTCCAGAGTTGCTTTTCCAATACTGGAGCACTAGCCACCTGCAGCTATTTAAATTCACATTTTAATTCCTTAAAACACAATGAAATTTAAAACTCAAGTTTCTGGGTTTGTACTAGCCACATTTCAAATGCTCCCTAGCCACATGCAGCTAGTGGCTCCCATCCTGGACAGCACAACTGGAGAGCATTTCCGTCATCACCGGAAGTCCTGTTGGACAGCTCCATGAAGCGACCTGGCCTGTGCCACAGAGCCATATGGCACTCAGGGACACACCCTCTCACATACTTAGAGGATTCTCTATTCTGTGGGAGTCTCAGCTCCCACCTAGGGGGTGAACCTCAAACAGGGACCACTTGTCCCAGTAAAGCAAATGTTTGATAAATGTCTGAGGAATCAACAGCTCTTGATGGGGAAGGAGACTGTTCTTGGAATCACATAAACAAAGTAGAGACAGAGAAAACCCAGGCTCCTAATCACAGCCAAGTGCCCTTTCCAGACCTATCCCCTCTCTGTGCCGTGTTTGATTAGCCATGTCTGCCATGGGGCACAGCACATATGCTAGCAATCCATTTTTAATTCCTCTAAAATAGTTTTAATTACTCCACAGCCTAAGGGGTCAGGGGAGAGGCCACAGCCCAGCCTTGGGGATCACCCAGCTGGGTGGAGTCAAGAGTCTGTGAAAACCCAGGGCTCACAGCACAGCTCTCCCTGGGGCGCCACTCAGGTGGGCAGTGGGGGATGGGAACAAGCTGGGCACACTCACATAGGTGTCGTGGTCGTACAGCTCCACCACGATGCTGGGTGGCTGCTCAGCAACGGTGGTCGGCTCACCAAAGATCTCAATCTCGTAGAAGATAAGGGTCTGGTCCCAGGTGGGGTTCAGGGTGTTCTTTACCACCACTGTCTTCTGACTCTGGTGCAGGAAGGAGACGATCGCATAGGGATCTTCAGCCGAGTGGGAAGGAAGGGAGACAGGACACAACAGGGACAATGAGGGTCACTTGCTCAGGAGGCACACAAGTCGTAAAGCTGAAGCAGGGCAGTGGCGGACACTCCAAAGCAAGAGCATCCAGGCTGGAACCCATTTTCCTCAGGGGACTGTCCTGGTCCCTCCATGGGGCCACCATAGGGAAATGGAGCCTAGGTCCATTTTCCTTTCTGCACTACTCCCTGGGCTGGACACTGGGAGCAAGATCCAACTGGAGGAAATGGTCCATTCTTTCATTTATCCAACAAGCACTTATAAGTGCCTTTTGCATGCCAGGCTAGGGACTAGGCATAGGCATATTCTATGAAAATAGAATTTGAGCAAAAGATAAAAATTATCCACATATGCCAGATGTCACTCCAGGTGCACACCTGTAATCCCAGCTACTTGGGAGGCTGAGGCAGGAGGATCGAGAGTTCAAAGCCAGCTTCAGCAACTTAACAAGGCACTAAGTAACTCAGTAAGACCCTGTCTCTAAATAAAATATTCTAAATAGTTAGGGACGTGGCTCAGTGGTTAAGCAGCCAGGGTTCCATCCTCTGTACCAAAAAAAAAAAAAAATGACATCCACAGAAACATAAAATTACAGTTTGGAGAGGAACCTTGAAGTACAGATGCAACATGCAGCAAAGTCTTTAGGGAGGGATCTGGATTCCTTGAGAAAGGGGGAGCAGAGCAGAGATGTTGGGCTTTGTGAGCTCCGGCCACCGGAACGGCGTGACCAGGGCTTCTTCTCAGCAAGCACGCCCCAGCTGCCTCAGGGAGAACCGACCAGAGGCGGCAGGGGGTGACTCAGGGAGACTAGTGAGGAGGCTACTGCAGTAATCCAGGCAGAGACGGTCCTGGCTTAGCTGGGTGTGGACCGAAGAGCTGCTATGCAGTGGGTGGTGTGAGCTCTTACTATCTCCAAACTCATGTGCAGCCAGCCAACCCTGGCACACCAGGCTGGGACCTAGCCAAAGTCATGCCCAGTCCCAGAGGCTAGTTAGTGTTGCTGGAGCCGATTCTAAGACAGTGGTTCTCAAAGGCAAGCAGGCAGCAGAATCTCCTGGAAGGTACACTGCAGGTCTTAGCAGGGTCTGTGCATTTCCAGCAAGTTCTGAGGTGATGTTGATGCTGCCTTCCAGGCCACACTTGGGAAACCAATGAGGGAGAAGGTCCTGTGGGACTCTGTGCTACTCAAGAGAGGAGCAGAAGGCCTAGAGAAATGGGCTCTTCCACCTTGTCCTGATGGAATGGGAGCCTGGAGCCAAGGTCTAAGCCGTTGCCATTTTGTAAGACTCCAATGCTGAGGGTACTTGGACAGGAAAGTCTGGGGACACAGGAGGCTAACAGCCGGTGCTGAATGTCTGTGAGGACCTAGCCCAGTGCCCTCACACAAGCCCTATGCCTGTGGCACACTCTGAGCCCACAGGCCTGTCCCAGCACTGCCACTCACTCCCTGTGGGACCTCAAGAGAGCCTCAGTGGGCCTCAACAGCAATGGCCTCTGCCTCCCTGGGCTCGGAAGGGTATAAGACTGTCCAAATGACCCTGGGGTAGGCTGGGATGAGGAGATAGGACTCCCCACCAAGAGGACAGGAGAGGACAGGCTCCTGGACCACAAGAAGACTAAGGCACAAGCCCAGGCCACCCCATAAGAGATAGCAGAGAGAGGGACTCTGGCTGTAGAAGAGGTGGGATGGTGGGGTGGACAATGGCAGGACTCCCAGGAAGTCAAAGATGTGGGATGGTGGGTGAGGGAGGGACTCCTATCAAGGGATGCAGAGGGAAGGGCCTCAGGTGGCAGTGTTGCCCAAAGAGCCTGTCCTAAGGGTGAGGGGCATCTAAGTTACCCGGCAGAAGCCATAGGCACCCACTGGGTGAACAACGCTGGGCTTGACCACAGAAAGGTGACCACTAGCCAGGGGCCAGCAGGTCACTCCTGCACAGAAGCACAGTAGGGTCAGTCGTGGGGGCCATTCTGGAGGAAATTGGTATCGAGCCTTATTCTGGAATAGAAGAGGGGGAGAAGGTTCTGGGGGTAGAAGACATGGCAGGGGAAGCGGCAGGGCTCGTGCCACCTCTCACTGATGGGAGCCTCCCTGGCACAGGGCTCCCCCGTCCGTGCACCAGCCCTGGAAGGGCTGGCGGAGGCCTTTCCCTCCTGCCCCTGGCAGGGCCCGTCGGCAGCAGCGGCGTCTGTGCGTTTAATGAAACCGTCTGGCTGTGATACCATCAGCTCCAAGCTCGGCAGAGAACCTCTCCCAGTTCCAGTAAGGGAAGGAGGCGCGTTCCCATAAATAAAACCATATTAGAGGGCCGGCGAAAAAGCCCCTTTTGTTCCCACCCCCCGTGCTTCCCAACGCTTTATTTTTATAAGCGTGCGGGCCCCAGACCGACCGCGTTTACACAAAGATCACAATTGCACATTGTAGCGGCTGTGCACGCTGTATTGGTGTTGGCAGCACCCCCCACGCCGGCCCCCCGAGCAGGCTGGCTCCCTCCAGCAGCCCCATCAGCTCAGGCTATGAGCTCAGCACTGGTGGGGGGGTGCTTTCAAACAAAACTCACCCAGACCCACACGCGGCCCCCACCCGCCCACGGGAGGAAAAAACACAACAAAGACATTGTAAAGAGCAGGCCTGGAGGCCCCGGGCCTCAGACACTGGGCCACTGTGTGCTGGGGCCTGGCCTCTCCCCCAGAGGCCCAGCCCCTCCCCCAAAAACAGAAACAAGGAGCAGGGCACCGTTGCTCCAGCAAGGTGGTCGGATGGACTCATAGACACATCCTCTTGACGAGAAGCCAAGAGGAGAGAGAGGCGGCTTCCCACAGAGAGGTGGAGGGAAGGTGGAGGGCCGGGCTCTCACCGTCATCCCCACAGAGGGCTCTCCCCAGGGCTGTGCACTGGGCCAGGGGACTGTGTTTGTATGGGAGCTCTCTGAGGACCACAGACTGCCCTGGAGAGACTCCAGCCACACCACTCAAGGATTCCACCAGAGTCCCCCGTCACAACAGCCACGGAATGCGCCAAGCTCTGGGCTCCAGGCAGGCAATTCTTTTCTTTCCTTTTTTGCGGGGCTGGGGGGTACCAGGGATTGAACCCAGGAGTGCTTAACCACTGAGCCACATTCCCCAGCCCCTTTTTTTATATTTTGTTTTGAGACAAGCTCTCTAAGTTGCTTAAGACCTTGCCTAATTGAGGCTGGCCTTGAACTTGTGATCCTCCTACCTCAGCCTCCCAAGCCTCTGGGATTATAGGTGTGAGCCACCTGCCTGCACCCAACTCCAGGCAGGCAATTCTTTGTCTGTATCCAGTGCCCTGCACCTGGCTGTTTGGGCTGAGCCCTGCGGCTCCAAGGAGGGCCTTCTGCATTCAACACCCTCAAAACTTCCCTGTGGGTCTTTCCACCCCCAGCCCAGACCACCAGTTTGAAAAACAGGATGAGTAGTGTCACACTCTTTGTCCAAAGAGGGAGCTTTGCCCCAGGAAGACCTGCAATCCCCAGTCCAGTACTCCTACAGGCCACACCCATTGGAAGGAGACAATAGGTAGATCACAAGCAATCAAATCAAAACTACTCTACAACAAAACTAAAGAGAAATGATTCAAAATTATAACACTCAGTGTTGGCAAATAGTTGATGAGGTATAAGGTTATTGTCCTTTACTATTGGAAGCAATGCAGCAACCTTCAGAAAAGTATTTGGGACATATGCCCCGTAAAACATAAAACTGTCCAATCCCCCTTTCCCACATTCCTGGGAATCATCCAAATCAGCCAAAAGCTATCTGTACAAAGATGTCCGCTCTAGCGTTATTTATAAGACGTCATTCATTCCATGTACAGTTATGGGTAGTTATCACTGATCTAGGAAGGGGAAGATGAAGGAGACCAACTGCAGCACTTCAGATCATAAAACAGCAATGACACAAGAGTTGGAGCGCAAGGTGGTGTGCAACTTAAGAGTGGAGCACACAGGTGCAAGATACAGGGGTCCCCAGAGTAGCCTGGGGACATCAAGTCAGGCTTCCCGAAGGAGGTCTCCTACCTGAGTCTCAAGAACTAGGGAGGAACCAACACAGACTAGGAGAAAGGTCAGACAAGGGTGTCATGCAGAGACACCAAGGAGCACGGGCGCTTGGGAAACAGGAAGTCGTGGGTCAGGGTGAAAAGAAGGGAGCACCTGGGGTGGGGGCTGAGGGAAGACTGAAGAGCAGATCACCTACGGCCCTGGACTCCTGCTCAGCCGTTTGGGCTGTGTCCTGTAGATGGGAGGTCACCCTCCTCTGGGCACCCAGGGGCCTTAAACAGAATGGACAGGCCCCTTCCCTGCAGCCGCTGCACCTCCTAGGCCACCGTGCGCTGTAAACCTGAGAGCTCCTTCCCAGTCTCTCCTGCTCAGGAACTCTTTTCAGTGAAGCATTTCACAAGCCTCCGATGCATGTTGGAAAACACCTCCTCAGGCTCCTGGGGTAGACTGCCCCTGCCCGAGCCCACCAGCACAAAAAGCCACGCTTAACCAGAGAGGGGGGCTGGAGGACATGACCCGAGTCCAGATGCAGGAAACCCAAAAGCAAGAATTCCTCCACACCACTCAGGACAGAGTCCAGATCCGGGGGAAACTGAAGCCCTGGTCACCAGGCTGCGGCACAGCAGCGGTTCACCGAATGTCACTGTGGCCCGGCTGGGCAGGAACGCCTCTCTCTCAGGTGGCCTCTCAGGACCACCCAGCTACACAGCCTTTCCCTCCCAGGAGCCACGGGGCCAGCAAAGAGGGCCACGGGAGCTTCTGCTCTCCTGACAGACCCCACCCTCCACCATAGGTTAATGAATAATGTGGCTTGGGGAGCCATGTCAGGCCCCATGAGATACTCGAAGAACATTTCTGGGCCCCTCAAGCTAAGGGCCATCTCCTGGAATGTGATAACATGATGGCAGGGCCACAGAGCTGCCACCCGCCCACATGACAGTTTTCCACTGGGGGATGGGGCAAAGCAGAATCCCCTGGGGAGCAACTCCTCAGAGCAGCTTCCTACCGGGTACCCCTTGAGAAACATCAGTCTTCAAAGAAGAGCCACTTGGTTCAGATGCATTCAGGGAAGTCATGCTCCCTCTCCAGAATTCCAGGGGCAGGCAGGGCAGAGCTGGGAGTGATACAGATGTCACCTGTCCTCTCCTGTCACAGTGTTCAGCTCAAGGCAAAGCCAGCATGTACAACGCATGCTGGCCAGGCACCAACAGGCCCATCCCAGTATCCAGAAGAAGCCACTGGAACAAGCAGCATATGACACTGTGCAGGTCTAATCGCTGTACAGAACACAGTTCACACACACAAGCACATGCCACAGCAGTTTCTGTGGGTGCAGAGGCCCCTGCTGGCTACATGGTCAGGCCCCACCTGAAGAGGAATCCCCTAGCTGTCTAGACAGCCACATCTCTACAAAAGCCTCCTTCTCCAGAGCTCAGTATCGTTCAGTGAGTGTTTTCTGGACAACTCCTACATATCCCTCAGCCAGGGAGAAAGAGCGGATACAGCCCCTGCCTCTGGGCAGCCCCAAAGTCCACCACGTAGGGCAAAGGAGAGTCCGTGGGGACACAAGAGACCCAGGTCAGCCTCAGGAGCATGCCCCAAGGAGGGCCCTCTGCCCCAGACAGCAGCAGGCAGCTGGAAGGTGCTACCAGCGACAGACAGAGTTAGACCCTGCCCTGGCCCCAGACATTCCGGATTCACACATGAGTTTCCTCAGAGAAATGCCAGCCGGTGGCCGTGCACAGCCTCGGGCCGCCAGCCGCCCCAGGGTCAGTTCCAGGGGAGAAATTGCTTTGGTTTAGGGTTTGGGAGTGAAAATAAACACTCTGGGTTTTATAGGTTCCCCGTGTTGGCTGCTGTTTTCCTTTCCAGCAGCTGCTCAATCGGGCCTTTCATTCAGAAGCCGGTGGCCTCTGAGGAAGCCCTGGGCAGTGCCCGCAAAGCTCAAGGGATGTTTATCTGGGGGAGGGGGTGGGGCCAGGATGGAAAGTGTGACGTCTCTGCAGGCCAGTGCCAGGCTGACCCTGCCCTGCAGTCCCCGGACTGAGCACTGGCTCCCCATGCTGGTCCCTAGGAGGAGTTCACGACTCCCAGGGTCCTGGGCCAGCCAGGCACACAGAGGACAAGGGGCCCTCCACCTGAGCCCCACCTGCCCACTCACCCACACAAACCCACTGCCTGCACCCTCCCCTTCGTGCCCTCCCCAGGAGGAGAGAAAGCAAGGCTGTGAATTAGCCCACTGCTTATTTCTCAGGCTAAGTTCCAATGGCCAGAACCCGGATGTGCATCCCAGAGTTAGAGGTAGCTGCCGATATCAACCTGCCCCTGGCACAGTCCTCACAGGGTTGAAGCTGTGAGTACTTCCCGGGCACAGTGAGTGCTCAGAAAGTGGTCACTCTTAGGTGCCCAATGCTGCAGGCTCAGGGAAAGACAAAGCCCCTTCCTGGGGGAGGAGGGGGGCTCATGGTCAAAGTGGGAAGGTTGCAACAGAGAGACCACAACTCATCTGTGCAGCAGGTAAGGGCTCTGAGGGGTGCCAGAGAGGAAACCAAGCGCTGTGGAAGGAGAATCAGCTCTGCCTGGGCAAAGGCAGCTGGTTGGGGCCTGAAGGGTGACTAGGAGTTCGCCTGGTTAGGCTGGGGAGGTAATGCACTCTAGGCAGAGAGGATGCTAAATGCAAAATCCAGGCACATGGAAGAGGCTGGCAAACAGGGAAGGCTGATGGGATTGGAGCTAGTGAGCACGAGCCCAAGATGAAACAGGTGAGGTCCGCAGGGGCAGGCTGGCGAGTGGGGTTCCTCTGTCGGGGTCTTTGAAGGTAGAGGAGTGATGTACCCAGGTGTGCCAGGGGCAGTGTGGAAGGGGCTGGGCAAGCCAGGAGGCCACCAAGGGGCAAGGCCAGTGTGATATGACTGTGTGATGCTGAAGAAGAGGGGACAGCTCTGGGCATCAGAAGCCACAGAACTGTGACTGAGGGCTGAGGGCTTCTGGCCCTGGTGATAAGCCCCAGGACCAAGGCAGGAAATGCTAAGGAGCCTGGACCGGGGAGCGGCAGGGCCTCAAGGAGCTGGGTCTGGACGGGAGGAACCAAACAGCCCAATTGCAATCGATGCCATAAAGCAGCTGGAGAAGGAGGACGCTGCTGGAGACCCTGGGGGAGTGGCGGCCTGGGAGCCAGCACCTGAGGGGCTGTCAGGAAAGAGGGGATGGTCAGCCATGCCAAGGGGCTGAGGAGTCAAGCAGGCCGTGGACTGCTGCACTGACGACCAGGAGGCCACAGGACCCCAGCAAACAGCTGCACCCACAACTGAGGCCTCGGGCCACACTCCTGGTTGCCTGCAGGTCTGACTTCTCCGTCTCAGCTCTCAACCCACGGTCCCTGGCACTCCTCCCTCTCTCACACCTACCAGAAAAAGAGTCCTTGTCCATCGCAGGCAGGTCCCGGGCCTGGTACACGTAGCAGCGTAGATGGTAGCGGTTCCCATCTTCACCAATGAAGAAACAGAGAAGCGGATGAGGGGCCAATGGTGTCTAAGATCTGGGGCTCGAGGGGAGGGGAGTCTGCCTCACAAGGGCAGCAGACGGAGGGGCTGACCAGCAGCAGGAGCACAGGCCACTCCTGTGAGCGAGCCTCGCAAGGTTAGGAGGACAATCCCAGCTCAAAGGCAGAACTGAGCGCTGCCTCTCGGGGTCAGGCTGGAGCTGGAGCTGCAGCTGCAGCTGCAGGAGTCGGGAGGGCCAGGAGGAGCTGGAGGAGCAGAGGCCAAACAGGCCGGAGGCACCACAAGGCAGTGCGATGCTCACTCTCACGCTTGACTTGATGCAGTTGCACACACACAGACACACACGGGCACGCACACCAAGAGACACCGATCAGAGAGCATGCAGACTCGGCTCTCCAGAGCCTCCACGCGCACACCTGACCACGTGTTCCATACAAACGGAAGTGTGAGGTTCACACCCACATCATCTCTGTAGGTCCCATGGAGCGCCACTTACAGTCAAAGATGCAGGAGATGGTGGGTCTGTTCACACCGAAGCTCAAGGTGGAGACGGACACAGAATCGTCGCTCCTATCGTCCACCACGCCACCCTGGAGACACAAAACTGGTCATTGCAGATTCTGACCCCAGAGCCCAGGAGAAGTGCGGAAATACCCAGAGAAGTAAGTCGGCAGGGTTAAGACACTTTTCAGCCGATAAAAGCAGTTGGCCCCGATTACACTCAGGGCCGACTCACTAGACGCCAATGTCAAAGCACAGGAGGACTGTGGGAAATTCGCCTGGCCCTCTAGAGAAGACCAGATAAGCCAGGAGGAAATTCCGAGCTGTTCCGGGTTAGAGGTTGACAAAAAAGACTCTTCAGGGAAGAATCAAGTGGAGCTGGCTACTGGGGTGTGCCTAGTGGAGCCGAGGCCGGGAGGCCCTGGGCTGGCATCTCTGCTCCCCCCTGTCCACTCACTGCGTACTTACAGACCGCGCTGGTGCCAGGTGCATATAGGCACCAAGCCAGGTCACAAGCCCTGGAGAAAGGCTGTACTACATGCCCACTGTCTCTCAAAGCTCCCACCGTGCTGAGGGTAAGGAGGACAAAGGATGAGGCCAGGGCTTGGGAGAGCCTGGGGCCAAGGACAGGGACAGAAGCCAGGAGCAGACTGGGCTACGGTCTGGTTCAGAAATCTACCCATCAGTTTACTGTGCATGAAGCCAGTTGGTCAGGCCTGTCGCCTTGTCTTGATTAGCACTGAGGTCGAATCATGGAGCCGTGAGCCATTTTGGGGGACGCCGAGATCAGCCCACCCCCTGGGCCAGATGCCCACCTCCCTGGCACACTACCTCAAGCCCACCTCTCCACCACAGAGAGGCTATTTCCCAGAAGCCCCATGCTGTCTGCTCCCTCTGCGATTTCTCCAATCCTTCTTCCCACCCTCTCCTCAGACTGTCACCTGCTCCATTTCAGAGGTGACAGAGTGAACTGACAAGGTGGCCTGGCCTCTTCCTGGGATGGCCTGCTAGTCCCAGCCAGGTCCACCCAGGCTGGCAGACCCCCACTGTGGCCGGAGCCATTTCCCGGGAAGCTCCCTAGCTCCTGGAGATCCTCCACCCCGCCCCCTCCCCGTGCTCCGAGTATGAGACACTCCTTCCCTTCTGTGCCCCGCTCTCTAAACCCACGGCCGCCTCAGGCCTAGCCCAGACCCCTCATCCCAGAAGCCCCTGGATGCCTGTCCTCCCACCTCTGACCCACCCACCCCAAAGCCAGGACCAGCTTCGTCATCTGCCGTCACCCAGTTCCACAGCATGCACCTTCAGTGCCTCTTACACCTGAGGGGTCAAGTCACACCTCCTCCTGGCCAGGCCCCAGGGACCTGCTTCACCTCCCCATCCCACACTCAGCCCAGCCCTCGGCTTCAGGTGGCCACCTCACAACTGCCCCAGGATCACCTGCTCCCACTGCTTGTTGTCCCCTAGCCAGGCTCCCCATCCTAGGTCACCCTTAGGTTTCCTAGGTCAGGCCTGCCCTGGTCCCTCTGGGTCATAAAGAATTGCATCCTTAGCATGATATTCTCCAATTTCATCCATTTGCCTGCAAATGCCATAATTTTATCATTCTTTATGGCTGAGTAATATTCCATTGTATATATATACCACAGTTTCTTTATCCACTCATGTACAAACAGAGAAACAACATGTATCCCATTTGTTTACAATAAAAAAAAAAAAAAAAAAAAAAAAAAAAATTGCATCCTAAAGGCAGAATCTCCTCTGCCCCTGCACAGGGCCTGCACGGCACCGGGCCGCGTGCCCTCTGCTTTCCCAGGGACTCGCCGCAACAGGTCCTGCTGAAAGTGATTGGCTCTGATTCCCTCCTTTCTGACAGGGAGGTATGCTGCCCCAGCTTCCTTTGGCCACAATCCCAACATGGCTCTAAAACCAGATCACTTGGGCCCCGATTCTGACTGTGTGTCTGCAGGCAATTTGCCTAACTTCTCTGAATCAATCCACTTGTAAATTTGAGAGAAGTCTATGGTACCTATCTCAGAGACACAGCGATTTACAGTTAAAGAAGAGACAAGACAGAGAACATGAGGTTCTTAGTATACCGCCTGGTGCCTAGCAAATGTTCAGTAAACATTAGCTAGTAATGACCTTGGGAAAATAACACACAAGCCTTGTGGGGGAGAGGTGTCATAAGCTGTGCTGTGGCGGTGGTGCTGGGTGGTGTTCACACACCTCATATTTGTATTCTCACAATTATCCCAGGAGGCGGGAAATGTGAACGTTTCAGTGGGGACCCCAGCCCTGGGAGATAGAAGCCTCCCAGTGCCTCTGCACCTGGGGTCTTGCATTTAGGTCCTCTGCCCCCCCACCCCCTGCACACACATGTGGGGTAACAGGGAGGGCTGTCATACCACAGGCAGAAGTCCAAAGCCTCATGCCTGAGGTCCTCCCTCCTGGGCAGCTGTGGCCCCCAGGGTTCCCGCCAGGAGAGGCACGTGGCCTGATGGTGCTACCCTGGCATCAAGTCCAGCAGCTAATGGCTGCCGAGCACCCCTCCTGGCTACAGGGTCTGTGGCTCTGAGGCCAAGCATGGGGACAGACTCCAGGGCTCCCAGCAGGCCATCCAGCATGAGACGCAGGACACCAAGACAAGCAGGTTGGGACACTAGCCAGCCCCGGGGTGCAGCAGGCATCTGGCACTGGAATCTGGCCCCTCCAGCTGCTGGCAATGGGGCCTGGCAGGTCGGGGGATAGGGAGCGGGTTCAGTTGGGGGAGTGTGGAAGGGCCAGAGGTTCTTGTCCCTCCTCCCCAGTCTGGCCACACACAGGTGCCCCACCTGCAGGTAGGGTGCTGGGGGAGCACAGAGTGGTGGTGGGGGTGTCGTCCAGCTCCACAGGCCCCATAAGTCCCCTCTCCCTCAAGGGAACCCACAGGGACCTCCTTGCTTGTGGTGGCTGCCAATGTCCATCCCTCCTCACCTCGCACCTCCTTCAGATGGCCTCCCCTCCTGCCACCCATCAACACCACCCCCACACAGCCTCTGTCTGGGGCTCTGGCAGCACTTTCTGGGTCCCTGTTCAAGGGCCATCAGAAGAGGTGTCCCCTCCCTGGGACTTCCACCACGACTGAGGCCAGGAGCAGGCCTAGCTCAGACCTGGCCCACAGCCGCCCTGCCTGAAGAATAACTCCCAGCTTGCCCTCTGGGAGCGCCTCTCCACCTGGGCCCCTCCACCTGCCCCGCTGCCCCAGGAGGGGCCCGGCCATCCCACGTGGTCACGAGGCCTCTTCCCACCCCCACACCAATGCCACTCACCTACGTCCCTTCCTCCTCCTCTCTCCTGGCTCCAGGAGCCTGATGGAGGTTTCCAGGAAGAAGCATTTCTGGGGAGCAGGGTGGACGCTCACCCAGAGCGCAACAGAGGGACAGTCGTGAGACTCAGTCCCTCCCAGCAGAGCCCCAGCCCCAGCCCCTGGTTCACACTCTGGTCAGAACTCCCCCCACAGGGCAGCCCAACATCTTCACATCCCCTGGCCACTGACCCTTCCCCAAGGGACCTGAGTGACGAGCAACCCCACTATAGCCTGGGAGCCCCTGGCCAGCGGCAGCCTCTGAGCGAGGCCATGCCCCTCCCCACTCCAACGGCAGGGTGCTCCCCGGCCCTCTGTGCCCCAGGCCTCTGTCTGCCCCAGGCTTTCCCTGGCTTTCTCCTCCACGGTCAAGTCCATCTGCGAGATCACGTGAGGATGCATGAGGCACCCCTCCTGAGCACCCACAGCGCCCTGAACTCCCCTGTGATGGCACCCTGCCTTCACTGTGGACGCCTATCTGCTCCTCCGTCTCCTCCACCGACAGCTCCGAGAGGTCTCCTGAGCCCAGATCCAGGCGTCACTGAACATCCGCCCTGGGCCTGGCCTTCCTTCATCCGAGTGGGAAACGGGTTTCACTGCCCAGGTAGACAGTGTCACCTGCCCAGAGAGGCCTTCTCTGACCATCCTGTCCAAATGGCTCCAGTGCACACTGTCACTCCCGCCGCCACGTGCCCCCCCCCCCACCCCACACCGGGCTCTCCACGGACGCTCTGTATGGCTTTTTTTCCCTCACAGATGTCTGACACGTTGACCCGTCTGCTACGGCCTGCCTCATTGGCAGACTGTGAGCTCCCTGCAGGCACTGCTGGGTCCCCAGCGCCTACGCAGGCCTGGCACAGAGGCCCAAGGGAATCGGTTCCCCAACTGGGGCATGAAGTCCAAGGCGAGCTCCCCACCCTGCCACGTACTGCCCCCTCATCACACAGCCACCCTTTAGCTGGAGGAGAGTCTAGAGCTCAGGGAACTTCCTTAGGGGAGGAACTCAGAGCCCGGGTCAGAGGTGAGAAGAGAAAGTGGAGGCCCGGAGGCCCTGGGTCCCACGCCCAGGCCTGAAGAAGGAAGAGAAGGGGTGGAGTGGTTGGTGGGACGGAGGGCACGGCCTCCGTGTGTAAATCCAGGGCTATTTAAGAGTCCCCACAGCCTTCCAGGAAGACAGCACGGGACGACCGCCTCCGAAGTAGAGGCCGAAGCCAAGGCACACCGAGGCAAAGCAAGGGGACGGCGGCAGTCCCGCGGTCACAGAGCGGCCAGCAGAAGTGGAATAGAATTCGCAATCAGCATCGACCCGGCACTGCGGAGAGGAAACCTAGGCGACAGACTCATCTTACAGACCCTGACGCCCACACAGGGGAAAGGCCCAGGCTGCCCGCGGCCCCAGGAGGGGAGGAGAGGAACTTGCTGGCCTCCGGGTGGAGGAGCAGGAAGGGCAGTGGGCACGGAGGGGAAGTGAAGCTCGGGAAATTGAGGGGCCTGAGACTCCGCTTCCTCGCTGTCAAGAGGTAGTCAGCCCACCTCGCAGGGGGGAAACGCAGGGGCTTGACTTCGGTCCTGTTGAAGAGTGGACTCTTCGTCACAGGGCCACCTAGGTGCTGTGGGATGTTTAGCAGCACGCCTGGCCTCCACCCCACTGGTTTCCCGGAGCTCTCCGGCTACCAGAAATGTCTCCAGACATTGCCAAATGACCCCGGGAGGAGGGGATTGCCCCCAGCTGAGAACCCATAGTAAGAATTAAGTCCAGTGTTATACCTACAGCCCGGGGCAAGATGTGTGGCACTCAGTAAAGGTTACCAGTGGCATCAGTTTAATTTTGCCACCTCTCTAGTCTCATATTAACTTAAACGATGCCCTCTCCTCTGGTCTTCTTTAATGTCTTGAATCCACCATCTTCCTTTTGCCACAGGGCCTTTGCACAGGCTGTCCTCTCCATCCGACACACCCTCTCTGCTGAGCTAACTTGAGCTCTCTTCAGTTCAGTCATCACTGAGACGTGGATACCTCCTTGACTGGCCAGCCTTCAGCAGCAGCCCTTCTCCAACCTCTCCCAGCCTCCCTCCTGCATCTATCCCCCACACACATAGGCAAGGTAGGCACAGTTAGTTAGCACCCACGCCCAGCCCAACATCTGGCACTTAGTAGGGATCCAGTAAAGACAGATCACGTGAAACAAACCACCATCATCCCCCTTCCCTGAACCACGTGTGTAGGGCAGGGACCTAAGGTGCAGGGCAAGAGATGAAAGCCCACACTGGACACACCCTCCCAGCCCAGGGGGCCAGAATCTGACACTTCCCCAGGGAACCAGGACCAGCCTCACTCACGTCCCTGGCGGGGAAGGGCAGGTGGGGCCTTGCGCAGGGACAGCAGCACAGTCCTCAGGGGGCGGGCGGGCTGGAGGAGCCAGTGCTGGCCGGCCCAGGCCGCAGGGAGGCTGCCGCTCTGCCCCCACCTCCACGCCCCTCCCACACACACTCCTGCTGGCCCCAGGGCCAGGGCCAGGGCGTTGGGTTTCCCACAGCCACATTCCTGCCTCCATAGCTCATGCTGGCGACTCCCAGGCTGGGGTTGGCAGCCCCGCGGTCTGTGGCCATGCACTCTGTCCCAGGGCTAGCTGTGTGAGGGATCCTGCTGCTCGCCCCCGGGCCTGGGTGGCCTCCAACCCACTGCTGCCCGGCAGGAGGCCACAGCTCCCTGGAGGAGCCTGAGGTAGGAGGGACTCACCCCTTGGAGGCCCTCAGAGATGTTCCCAGGCTCCCCAGGAGTCCCAGAGCCAAGAACCAAACCCCCCTGAGTCTGTCCAGGCCTCACCTCCAAGCACCTCAGCCAGGAGGAGGTGAGCAGGTTCCAAAGAACGTGCAGCCTATGGAGGGGACTCCTTACCCGCCAAGTCACGTCAAGACCAAGATGGAGTCCTATGGCATGCGTCATCTGTCACACAGGCTGCCCCTCCTTAAAGCCAGGGGCCTTGCCCTAGAAAGGGTCTGGAGGTCAGGAGGACAGGGGGGATACAGAAGGGGTGAGAGTAGAGACAGATGCTGCAAAGGCACAGGCTGGGCCAGGCGCGGTGGTGTACACCTGTAATCCTAGCAAGTCTGAGGCTGAGACGGGAGGATCACGAGTTCAAAGCCAGCCTCAGCAATGGCGAGGCGCTAGGCAACTCAGTGAGACCCTGTCTCTAAATAAAATACAAAAAAGGGCTGGGATGTGGCTCAGTGGTCGAAGGCCCCTGAGTTCAATCCCTGGTACCAAAAAAAAAAAAAAAAAAATGGCGGTAAATACTCAACTTCCTCCTAATCCTACCCTTTGCTATTAGGTCTCCTCCTACAATTAGCACACTTGTGATGAGATCCTCCTGTGCCTGTGCTCCCAGTCTTCCTGTCCATCTCCATGTTCAATGACACCACGCTGCTTAGCTCAAAATCGGCCCTGGCCCTGATAGGGGTGCGTGCACCATAGAAATCAGCAAATGCTCCACACCTGGGCTGGGTGGTCTCACTTTGTTCTGGAGAGCTTGCTGACCAGCCCAGCACCAGCGTGATACTCCAGGCTTCACTTTCCTCACTGTCTCTTCTCTATCAGCTTGACTGGGACATCCAAATAATAGGACAACGTAGGAGAGACACTGTCAACCCTGGGTAACCCAGCTATCATCTGTTAAGATTTTTCATGATCCTTGGGTCAGGAAACACAGCTAGAATAATTATTACTTGTCTTCTCTGTGCCTCAGTTTGCTTATTGGTAAAATGGGATTACCAATAAAACCCATCTCCTAAGACTGAGTAAATAAGATAATATGTCCACAGAGCCCGAGGAGATGGCTAACACATGGTATGTGCCCTTGGACAGGGGTCGACCATCGCTGACCATAAAGGGCCAGGTAGTAAAGACTTTTGCTGTGGACCCTATGGTCTCTGTGACACTGTTCAGCTGCCATTGTAGCAAAAAGCCACCATAAACTGTATGCAAGTGAATGACCACAGGCTGTTGGCCGATGAAGGCTTATTCACAAAAACAGGCAGAAGGCCAGATTTGGCCTGTGGGTCATGGTTCACCATCCCCTCCTCTATAAAGGGAGGTTATTATTTTTGTTGTGTAGTTGTCATTCCTATCTGACAAGTGAGAAAACTGAGGCCCAGAGAGATCAGTCTCTTCCCTGGCATTACCCAGCAAATTAGCTGGCAGAACCAGCCCCCAGGTTTTTTTCCTAACAGCACCTGCTTCCCCATCAGAGCTCAGAGCATCTAAGCCAGGCTCTGGAGCTGCAGAGGACTGAGTGCCAAGTCAGGGCTGTAGGGAACCCACTTCACTGCCCTGAAGCTTGGAGGGAAACCCCACACAGGCCAGCAGCCCAGGCCAACCAAGGAGAAGCCTTTAAAAGAGAGAAAGGACGAGAGGAACGCACAGCTCTCCCTTCCTAATCAGGGCTGATTGCAAACTTAAGTGGAATAGCAGGCAAGGGTGCAACCCCATTTCATTTACAGCTGGAGCCAGTGCTTGGAAGCAGATGCTAAACTCCTTGCAAAACTACCGGCCGGCCCCTGGGGATCTGGGAGCGGAATGAGGAAACCTGGAGAATCCACAATGCCACGTGTGGCTGGCGCAGGCGTGTGTGCGTCCCTCTAGGGTTTCTACATCCCCACATGTGCAGGGTGCAAAGAACACTCTGGCAGGTTTTATCCCGTGCCAGCGTGCCTCGGTAATTAGGACAACTGTATGTCCCGGTTTGTCTGGAACAGTCCCACTTATGCCTGTTTCTCAGCATGATCGTTAATAGTGTCCCAGACGGGACAATAAATTATACAGTCCCCTAGCAATCGTGGCTGCAGACCCTCATGTATAAGGACACACATGGGGACATCTGACACATCTGCCCAACAAAATGTGTTGGCATCCTGTCTGGCAATCGGGTCCCCCAGAGTTCAGCATCCCAATCTGGGCCAGACAGATCTGGAGTCCACACATTTAGAGGACTTGCCCAAATTTCCTTCAGTGTGAGAGAGCCGGGGAGACAGGGAGGAGTGGGGAGCCAGCTATCAAGCCCCACCCCACACTGCTCTAGCACGAGCCCAGGTACAGGACAGGTACAAGAAACCTGGGATGCACAGAGCTGCCTTCCAACAACCCAGTGCCAGCCCCAGCCGCAGGCCCGGGTTACCAAGCACACCCCTCACACCTCCCGAGCACTGCCCTGGCTCAGAGTGCCAGCTCTGGGAACCGTGCCTGGGGAGCAGCCCAGCACACCGCACGGCTCCATCCAGGTTGCAGGCGGACGCCCCCACACACCCCACGGCCCACCCACAGCTGACTTCCTTGTCAGCCAGCTCAAATCTCAAATGACTCCACTGTGGAACCTGCTTCTTCCTGATTCCCTCCCCAGAACTTCCAACTCCCAAGTGCCCTTCCCTGTCCCTGACCCAGGCTGAGGACACCTGTCTTTCTGGGCCCTCTCTACTTCAGGTCAGAACTCAGGCCTCTGCCAACAACTGTAGGCTTTTGGATTGGAGCTCCCTGGGTGGAGGGGAGATGCTCCTCTAGCTGCCCAACTGCCCCAGGGAAACCAAACTGGCTGGCTATAAGATGGGGTGGGGATCAGGCCAAGGGCTGCAGCCAGCTGCTCAGTCACCTGCCACGTCATGTCCTCCCTCCCTAGGACCCGGCCCCAAAGGACCCTCTAGGGATGAGGACAAACACTCGCTCTTATAAAAGTGGCGGGGGTGAAAGTACCGGTGTGGCCAAGGGCCAGGACACATCTGGGGAGAGGGGCAGAAAAACCGGCTGTCTGATCTTGGTTCTGATATTGACCCATGCTGTGCCACAGCCCCTTCTCAGGACTGTCTCCTGCGCTAACATTTGGGCCTCAGAGGTGTTCGAGAGCCGCCCTGTCCGATGACATCACCATCCCGTAACTGCACTGTGCCAGCAAACGTGGCGACTGAGTGTCTAAGGTGTGACTGGTCTGCCTTGGAACTGAATTCTCTATTTTTATTACTTTAGATGTCAATTTAAATAGTCACATGTAACTAGTGACTACTGTATTAGGCAGTGCAGGTCTAGAGCCTCAGTCTCCTCAACTGTAAAATGGGGTTAATCATATAATCCAGCCTGTGTGGTCACCCTGAGGATAGGTTTTGGCACGTGGTTAAATATATTTTAGTAATTCTATCCTCTTTGGCGTCCCAGATCCCCTGGAGAGGTGGATAAAACCCAGGACCTTACACTCCAATTTAGCCATTACATACGTGCACGTGCAAACCATCCACACGCATATGCAGATGGCGCCCGCGCACGCGCGCACACACACGTACAACTTTGCATCCAATCTTAGAAGGCTCCTGCAGCTCCACGGGAGTCTGAGGGCACCTTCAGAATTCGAAAGTTCCTCCCAGCTCTAAAACGCTCCAAGGCTCTGAGCACACGTTGCGGTCGCCTCCTCCCCTCCTGCCTCGGAGGAAACCCTTCCCGACCCTCCTGAGCAGACGCAGGGCTTGGAAAAATCCTTGCGCATGGAGGGCAGGCCCAGGGCAAGGGCGACAGGACAGATTCCGTGAGCTCATCCCGGCAGCCGTCACCAGAGTTCCCAGAGAGGCCGGCCAGTGGCGTCAGGAGGGGGTGACTGGGTGGGAGCCGGCGGTGGTGGCTGCGGCGGCAGCAAGGGGTGTGGGGCGAGAGAGGGAGGCTGGATGGAACGCGCTATAATAGCGGCTTTGTGCTTCGCTTCCCAGCTCCTGGGAACGCCAGGAAGATTATGAAACCCGGTGTCTTTGGGAATGCCAGGATATTAGCTGGAAAAAGAATAATACGAAAATAAAATAATGCTCGGGATGGAGACAGCAGACGATTAGCAGACGGAGCCAGGGCCTCCCGCTCCGCGGAGGGAGCCAGGCTTGGCCCCTGCCGAAGGTTTCAGGGAAAGGCTGCCCGTGCTAATGAGTAGACAGGGCCTGCCTTCCAAGGAGATGTCTTCCAGAAGGGGGCTAGCAAGCCAGGCCCAGCCCGCCGGTGGACACATGGGCCAGGGAAGGGGTAGTAGAAGGCCATGGGCACCACCAGCCCTATCCCTGGGCCCAGACATTCAAGACCATCAGGGGACCCGAAAGGCTACCTAGCCCCCTGGCACCCTCCTTCCCTTCCTCCTTCCCTGCCTCCAGTCTCCTCCTTCCAGAGGTCTCCCCTCATTAGACAGTCACCCTGGAAGGACTCAACCTCCCTCTAGCACCAGGAACCCACTGCTAGTGGGTTTACTGGCACTCATATGTGATCATCTCTTGTCCTAAACACATAGGCGCTCCCTATGGTCCAGATCAGGGAGGCCTTAGAAGATCATTTCTGTCCCATCAGGAGTAGGGAGAACAGGGGCATCTTGTCCTGCCTCCCTATCCAAGATGCTGGCCACACACCTTCTGCCAGGTGTGAACACACCCTGCCTCTCTCAGTGAAATGGAGGCTCTGGGGCCCCACCAGACACTGAATCAGAGTCTGCATTTTAACAAGGTCCCTGGCTGGCCCCTTTGTTCAAGTTGGAGGAGAACTTCTCCAACTCATCACTGTTAATCCTTACCCTGATCCTAGGGTGCAGTTCCTCTCATGAGTGAGGTAACCGAGTCCCTAAACACATGAGTGACCCGTCTACAGTCTGTGGGCAGAGGAGGCAGAATTCAAAGCACACCTGCACACTCAGAAGCACCACCTATCCCACCCATCTTGCACCAGTGCATCAAGAGATACTGGGGCCGGGCACGGGGTGCACACCTGAAATCCCAGCAGCTCAGGAGGCTGAGGCAGGAAGATGGAGAGTTCAAAGCCAGTCTCAGAAAAAGTGAGGCACTAAGCAACTCAGTGAGAACCTGTCTCTAAATAAAAGACAAAATAGGGCTGGGGATGTGGCTCAGTGGTCGAGTGTCCCTGAGTTCAATCCCTGGTAATCCCCCCCGGCCCCCCACCAATAAAAAGAGACATTGGAACTGTGGGCAAAGACCAGCACTCAGGAAAGCAGCTGGGTCCTGGCACCAGAAAACCTGACCATTTGTCCCAAGATGTGGGATGAACTTTAGATCCAGTTCCTTGCTGGATCTTCAGTATGTCCCAGGGCAAGGACAGTGGGGCTCAAGGAAGGTACCCAGACTATCCTGGCAGGAAGCATGTAAAGGGCACTGGGAGAGAGGAGTGTTCATGGGGTAGGAGGATGTGTGCTGGGGCTGATAGGGGCTCAGTACACTCAGAATGTGGTCCAGACAGTGACTGTCCAATGGGCCTGCGGCTCTGTCCAAATGCTGGACACACCTAGGACTTTCCAGAACTCTGTGGTCTTCCCACTCCAGGTATGTGGGATGCACCCTCCCAAACCACTGTCTCCCTCTGTTCTCCACCGAAGCCAAGTTCTCCCGGGACTCAGAGTGCGATGCCCTGGCTTCTCCCACGTATCACAGGCAGGTCGCATTTGAATTGTAATGCACCCCCTCCCCTCTGTTGACTTGACACTTGATTGCGGCGATCCCTCATGACATTTTCTCCCACGTAAAAAATAAAAGAGTTGGTTTCTCTATTTCTGGGAAAGGCTCCCCCATTCTCTCAGTCACTGAGCCATGAAACTTGGCAGTGGGTCCCCAGCCTTCCTCACCTTCCTCCTCCAGGCCTCGCCAGCCCTAGCACCCATCCACACTTCCACCCAGAAGTCTCTGGGCACCTCTGGCCTTGTGCCCCCTCCCTTCCCGGCCCCATCCCCTCCCAGCTGATGCTCAGTCCCCACATTCCTGCCTCCCCGCCCCAGGCTGCCTGGCAGCTGCCAGATCTGTCTTCTTCACACAGCACTACACCGTGTGTGTGTGTGTGTGTGTGTGAGAGAGAGAGAGAGAGAGAGAGAGAGAGAGAGAGAGACCCCAGGGCCAACTGTGAACTCACTGCAGCCCCAGGCCTGGCCCCAGTGGTGCCCCTCCATCTACCTGGTGGAGCCTCTGAGGCCCTTTCATTCTTCCCTCCCAAGCCCTGCCCTTGCATCTCCCTCAGTCCCAGAGGGTCATCTCACCCCTGGACCTCTACCCCAAACTCCTGATGGTCCCTGATGGGCGTCCTCCCTCTCCACCACGACTGGGGTTCCTAAAGCTCAGTCCCCATGAGCACGCCTCTGCTCAGCCTCCACCATGGCTCCCCACAGCCCACGGAAGAGCGCTCAGCCGCTGCCATCCAGAGCTCTTTGCCCAGCACTATTTTCATTCCCTTTCCTTTTCAGAAGCTCCTCTGAAAAGGAGGTGGCACTGTCAATCGCAGAGCAGGACCATGGACCCAGATGGCCAATCAGAAACCTCTATTCCCTGAGGGGCAGGGCCTGGCTCAGGTACATGACCAGGTGAAGCCAGTCACTTGGAGACTTTTACTGCACTTTTGAGACTGCAGCGCTCTGGGGTCTCCAGCTGGGAGGTGGGCTGTGTAGCTGATGTAGCAGGCTTCATGGGCTGTCGAGAGGTCAGCCTTTCCTCGTCGGCATCATCTTTGCCACTGGAGAGACAGCCAGTGTGAGATGAGGCCAAGACAGAGGTGCAAGTCCTGGGGACGCCGCACGGACCTCGATCTCCTGCCACCCTGACACCTCGCCTACCTTCTGTTAAGAGAGCCCATAAGCCCCCCTTTCTCTTTATCCCTTCTGAGCTGAGTCTCTATTTGATGGAAGCAAGTCCTGGCAGAAGCAGACCTGGCCTGACTGAGACCAGGGCCTTCCTCCAGGTCTTTCCCCACCACCCTCATGACCACCCAGTCCCTGCCCAGTGCTGGGCCAGGCCCTTTCTGACTCAAGGCAAAGTGGGTCACCAAACACCAACCCTGCTCCCTCCTACCTTGCTCCTGGGCTGGCCTGAAGACCAGTTCAGCAGCCAGAGAGCCCAGGGCTCTGCTATCTCTCCTCAATCTCCCCAAGACATGGCTCAGGACTTAGAGAGCAGGCTTCCTTTGGAGCCCACCACGACTTCTCTGGCATCATCTGACCACTGGAGGGTTTCTCTCCTCTTTGCTATGGCTGGGCCTGGCTCGCCATCAAGGCCTGAGAATGGCAGACCTCACTGCTCTGCTTGCTCCCCCACGGGGCCACCACCAGCTTTGACTTCTTTCCCTGTGACCACCCCATCACATCCTGGGCCCATCTTGCACTCTCTCTGCCTTTGCGACTGGGCCACACCATGGCTCTGTCATGTCTTCTCTGGCTCATCAGCCAGAGAAGCTGTGGGACCTGCTATCCAGGGTCATGGCCAGAGTCCCCACGGGCAGTCACACAGTCCCAGCGGAACTTCAGAGGGGCGTCGCATCAGGCTTCTCACTTCACCCCTGGGAATCTGCAGGGCAAACGCTGTATACTGCTGGCTCTCAGGGTCCCCACTTGGACTGCCCAGGGTGTGCCTGCTCATCTCTTTTGGGGAGCCCATCGCCCAGACTATGGATAACCTTGAACTGACCCCAGTACCACTGGTTACAGAAGTGAACACGGGGACAAGACAGCCCTCCAGAGACTCGGGTGATTCAGTGCCTCTCTCCCCCACACGCCCTAGAAGCCTATAGGATAGTCTCTGTCTCTGGAGGATGCGTGTGCAACCAAGGACATTCCAGGGTCACCCAACATCTCTAGTTATTCCAGTGACTTGGGGCAAAGCCTCCGCTCCAGCCTCCATGCCAACCAGCCTCTTTAATAAGAGCCAGGTCCCGTGGCAATCAAATGTGAAGGTCCCTCACTCTTGACTACTTACTACTCAAAGAAGCAGCCGGTCTTCCGGCATCAAAAAAGACGCTATTTTATTTTAGGACGACACCCAGACAGGATGACTGAATAATGTCACATCCAAAAAAACCCAACCTGGGGCCTCTGTGCCTCTCCCACATCAGCTCCCCACAGGAAAGCCCTGGGAAAGCAAGCCAGACCCCAGCCAACCCAAGCAGCGCAGCCCCACCTACCAGAGCCCCCTCGAGGGCAAAGACAGCTGCAGGCCCCGTCTTCTCAAGCGGCTCCATGCGGCGGCGCCAACGACGGCGGCGGAAAGCATCCGTCTTGCGGTACTCGAGGTGGAACTTCCAGCCAAAGAGAGAGGCATACTCCCAGCCCTCACCCTCCGCCTCTGCCTGCCTGTGCTGCACGGGAGAAGAGGGCAGCTCAGAGGCCCGTGGCCAGGCTGTGGGGTGTCCCGGATCAGCTGTGCCTTCCTGCCCTCCACGGCTCCCCACCGACTCCTGCAGTTCAGGTGTGAAAACCTGGGAGGACCACCTGGAAGAGGGGGCTTTGAGAAGCTTCTGCAGGAACAAGACCTCAGGTGAGAAAATCAGCAGCGGGAGGAGGCTCAGCGGCTGTGGGCAGAGCCAAGGCGCCCAAGGGGAGGGCGGACCGCAGCAGTGTGGAACCTCTTGGGAATCTCTTGATTGGAATGAGGGGAGGGTTGCATGGACCCAGGGTTTTCTCGTTGTTCCTTTTTCTCCTTCATATTCCAGCTTATAAAAATGGAAGTGTGGGCCTGCAGTTCAGAGGCAGTTCAGAACATCCCATTTCCCCAGCCCAGGCTATTCCTCCCCAGGAGCCAGGATCTAGGTGAGCTGTGCAGGGACCCCTGCACTTCCTCCAAGAGGCTCCTCTCCCAGGCCCAGAGGAAGCCTGGAAGCCTCTCTCCCCAGCTCCTGGGAGAGAGTGGCCTGAGGTGGTCCTCAGACGCCACCTCAGTCTAGGCCACGGGCAGTGACAAGGGTCAGTCCTGGAGGTCAGCTGCATCCCCTCCAGGAAGGATGCTGGTGATAAGGAAGTAGGCAAGGCGAACGGGCCTGGCAGGGCTCCACCTCTGACAACCGGTCCCGTCAGAGAGCACTGTCCGCCTGGCTCGTGACAGCAGGAACAGCTAGTTATCCAAACCCTTCTCCTCCCCAGACCTGGAGACAGTCCTCTTTAGATTCTCAGCTCAAAAGAGAGGAAGGAACCTGGGTCATGCCAAAGGCTACACTTAGACTGGTGAGGCCTGGGTCTTGGGCCAAAATGCAAATGTGCACTTGGGAAGGATGGAGACCAGGAGGATCCACGGGAGGCAGGCACTGAGGCTGTGCAGAACCTGGGCAACTGTGTGACTAGCAAGTGCGTGGGTCACGTGTGCATGTACGTGTGCACTCTGGACCTGTCTGTGTCCTGTGGGACCGGTGCCTGTCCTTGGCAAATGCCGATGGAGCCCATCATCCCTTCACCAGCCCACACACTTGCACCCTGCAATCATGTCAGGCAGTTCCGAGTTCCCAGCAGCTGCCTGCTTGGAGCCTTGCCTACTGCTGAAGGGAGCCACCGTGCTGGGGAGGTCTGTATCCCAGCATGGCCCAGCAGCCCTTAGCCAGTGACGGACAGCTAGGAAGATGCAAGCCCCTCCCCCTTGCATCCAGGTGAGAAGGACTCTGTGGTCAAGAGTGGCCCCTCCCTGAGGCACATCCTTGCCCCTCGCCCTCCTGAGAACACTTTCCTTAAAGCCTAGAGCCAAATTCATGTCATGGATTCTGTTTCTCAGAAGCCAAGCCTACTCCTGGGGTCGCTCTGCACCTGCTGTGGTGCAGGGGAACTCTGTGGGTGAACTCGTGCAGCAGGCATGGCCATGTGGACATGCTCCGGGTCTGTGGGCATCTGCATGCGTAACAGGAGCGATCTGTACATGCACTGGGTGTGATCAGTGTGTGTTTGGTGTGATCTGTGAGCATCTCCAGTGAGTCCCATGTTCCTCTGCATGTCACATGCACGCCTGCATGTGTCTGTGTGCACACAGGTGTCTGCACCTGTACCCCGATTTCCTGCAGCCAGAGGTGTCTCTCCACCCTCCCCTGGCCAGCTCACCCTCTTCAGTGCTTCCATCTGGCTGAGGTCCCTCCTGCGCAAGCGGACCCAGCGCCGCCGGCGGTGTGTGTAGTACATCTTCTCAGCAGGGACCCAGTGCCTCGGCTTCCGGTCCGGGGGGATAGTGATGCTGTACTCCCAGCCTGGGGGAGGGCACCCGTCACTCACTGCCCGATGATTCCCCATCTCTCCTGAGGCCATCTCTTCAACTGGGCATGCTCACAGACTCTGCAGCAGCCAGTGACTCTTGGTCCTAATTGTAACTTGAAGTGGGGGGTGTACTACAGATGAGGTAACCCAGTGTCCCAGGCCAAGGGACTGAGGCACTCAGCAGACCTCACCAGCTCTCCTCGGGCTCACCAGGCTGCACATGCTGCCCACCTTGCTCATCAACCGCCCGGTTGAGGTCTGTGGACCATTCTTCATCTTCCCACTTCCAGCCCAGTGGGCACTCAATGTCATCCTTGGGAAGCACCTTCTCTCCATTCTAGGGACAAATCAGGAAAGGCAAACATGAGAAGATAAAACAGGCTTTAACAGGGCCCCAACAAAGAAGTCCAGATGGAACGGCAGAGCCCCCAGAGACCTGTGTGACTCAGGACTACTATTCTTCTAGAGCACAGAGACTAAGCAGGTGTGAGCAGGGCAGAAGATGCCCCGGCCTTTTCTGAGCCATAGGCCCCTCCTGGGGCTCAAGGAGCAGGTGGGGCAGCTTTCCAAATGTTCTGGACATTTTGTCCAGCCCCTTACCACATCAGTGTAGTTGTCGCTCATGTAGATCCACTGGCCCCCAGGAAGCCGGGTCTGGTTCTCGAATACCTCCTCCACGAAGCTCAGGTGACCAGCATCAGCATCATGGAGCAGGCTATGGGGGAAGCCAGTCAGAGCCTCTGCTGGAGAGGCCCCTGTCCACCCACCACCTCCAGAGAGCACCCCACTTTGGCCAACCAACACGTCAGCCTCAGTACAAGAGAGATGGAGGGAAAGGTGCAGATTGAACAGAGCAAAGGTAGACCAAGGGACCCCTCGTTCATGGCCAAAAGAACATACCACCCGAAGGAAAGAAAGAGAAAGTGGGGCTAGGGCTATAGCTCAATGGTAGAGCACTTGCCTAGTGTGTGTGAGGCACTGGGTTCGATCCTCAGCACCACATAAAAATAAATAAATAAAATAAAGGTACTGTGTCCATCTGCAACTGAAAAAAAAAAAAATTTCCAAAAAAAAAAAAAAAAAGAGAGAGAAAAGGGGACCAAAGGCACCAAAAGCTGGGTGGGTAGTTAAAGCTCAACAGATAGTTGTAGAAATATGAAATATGTTATCTAACTATACACTAAAGATCTGAGTGCTTGTCTGTATATGTCATACTTCAATTTTTAAAAATTTCCAGAACATCAACTAAACAGGAAGAGAGACAAGAGAAGAGACAGAGATGGCCACATGGATGGAGAAGGACCATGTCAACCTGGGAGGGACGACTTGAGCCTGCAACACGGGAAGGAGGAAGAGCCTGTCTATGGTGTCATGGAGGACAAACGTGGGTTCAATAATAAAGGGCCTCCTCAGAGTCAGAGAACTTCCAGAAGGAACGCTGCCTCATGAGCCCCAGGCCTGGGAGAATTCAAGCTGCAGTGCTAGCAACCAGGGTAGGAGAAGGCAAGGGGCTAACAGAGCTGAGGACTTTGAGAGAAAGGGTTGGGGTAGAGGGGGCAGCAGCTGGTGGGCAACCTGGCCCAACCCTCCCAGGACCACCCTGCCCACAGCTCACCAAGACCACCCTACCCACAACTCACGTCTTCTCTGGACACACGAACCAATCTCCAGCCCAGGCCCAGCCAGCAGAGGGGCGGAAGCTGTCTTTGGGTAACTTGATCTTGCCTCTGACATCAGAAAACTTGGGGTAGGTGAGGCCTGTGGTGCCCCAGTTCCCAACCAGGGCCAGCTTGGTCTGGTTCTCATACTGGAGGGAGGAGGAGAAGTAAGTGGTGCTGTGGCAGGTCCGGCAGGTTCAGGGGGAGGTGGGGACCCGCTGGCGGGCACTCACGGTTTCGGCAAAGACGGACAGCTTGCCCTCGGCAAACTGGTTGAACTCCTTCTCATCCACAGAGAGCCCAAACCAGAGCTTGACTCGTATCTGCACAGGCATCCGGGCCCCGGGCACCTTCTCCATTGGATACTGGGCAACAGAGAAGGACAGAAACTGACATTCCCCTTCAGAATCAGGATGTCCCAACTAGGGTGTGGGCTGGGGTCCTCCAGGCCCGGGCATACCAGCTCAACGACCGCACAATGTTGTCCAGCGCCTGTCGGACAACTTAGAATTTCAGGGAAGTGGAATGTATAACTAAGAACCCTTCTCCACCTACCAAAACTCCTTCTCCTCAAAGAAGACTGTGCTGTCCCCACCCAGAGCTCTCCACAGAGAGGGACCATGTCTAGGTCAGGGTCCTTCATCTTCCCCTTCTCTCACAATTCCATTCTCTTCAATCCCGTTCTCTTCAGAATAGCACCATCTTAAGGAACTTTCTGCTACCATGGAAATGGTTTCTATCTGCACCGTCCAATATGGTAGCCACAAGTCCCATGTGGCTCATGAACGCCTGAAACGTGGCTAGTACAACAGAGGGACTAAATATTTTGTTTTATTTGATTTAATTACTATAAATTAAAATAGCCATATGTGGCTACTTTATTAGACAGAACCATTCTAGAATTTGTCTTTAAAGACAACACAATGATACAGGCCTAGAAGAGGAAGAAATTAAGGCCATTTCATTTCATTCTCAGTATTTGATATTTTAGCCAGACCTTAGTGTATCCCTATATTTCCAAGCACTTATCAGCATGTTAACCACCATTTACTGGTCTTCAACTGCTTTTAATCCCGAAACCTTCAGACACTCTGCCAAAATTGAAAAACCACAATAACCCAACCTAAAAAAAAAAAATTATTTTCTATGATTACTTCACCATTTGACTAAAGCCAAAAGTCAGATATGGCCTGAGACGCAAAAGTGTCTCCATCTTAGAATAACAGGGGTCCCCACACAGGAGGTAACACATTAAGTACCTAGGCCTCGTGTGCATGAGCTCATAGGAGTATGTCCTCTGGGACGAGGGAGAGGAATGGGAAGCTCTGTGGGTTCAGAAGAGGACGGGGAGGCCAAGGCAAGAGGTCCCAAGCTGGTGGGGAAGGCCCAGACGCCTGGAGCAGGAGCCAGGCAGGAAAAAGGCACAGGAAGGGGTGCTGGCCAGGCCTGGGCAGCGACCATCTCACATCTCCCAGATCTTCTGCTTCTGTTCACCCTGGTGAAGCCTGGAGGAGCCCCTGATCCCACGTGTCACCCCCTGGAAACCTCCCCATGGCCGATGGCTTCAGCTGTCCTGTCACAGGGGTGGTTAGCTGCCTTTTCCCCTCCAAACCACCAGCCCCAGGGAGATGGCAGGAATGCCTGACCCCCCCTCCCCCACCTACCCCCAGCTCTCTCCCCTGCCCTCCCCCAGACAGGGCCAGCCTGCCTGACCCAAAATAGCAACAGCAAATAAAGAAATGTCTAGTTTGGGGCTCCTCTCCCTCTCTGCTGGTGCTCATTTTTTCCAACTTTGGTTTAAGTTAAGAAACACCAATGTTTTCTTGGTCTCTACTGGCTGCCAACATTTTTGTAGAGCTTGCTCAGGAGCTACTGGCGGGGCTCATAAACTCAGTGGGGAAGACTTCGAGAAACAATTCTGTATCTTTTTTTTTTTTTTTTTTTTTTTTTCCCTTGCTTGGAATCAGGGACATTTTTCAGTTTGCATTTGGCTGTGGCTGCAGGGCCAAGAGGTCAGAGCCAGAACTCAACCTGTCCCAGCAAGGCCACCAGGTGTGCCTCTGTGTCCCCACCTCTACTCTGAGCACACAGCCTTCTCTGGTCAGTCTCCCAAATGGGGCCACTCCTCCATTCCCTCTCCTTTCTGCCCCATGAGCAGAGAACTGGCTTAGAAGGGAGATTCTTGGTCAGGGTTAGAGATTAGGATCACACAAGGGACACACCCCGGATGGCGTATGAGCAGATTAGCGGCAGTCCCTGCCTAATACACCTGCATGCGTGTACACACACACACACACACACACACACACACACACACACACGCCCAATCCTTCCCTCTTGGCAAAGCTGGCTTCTCTTCTGAAGTACCAATGTCCCTATGTGTAGAGACACCCATCCCTGGCCTTGGGTTGGCGAGCAGACACCAATATCCACTGATCACCTAGTTCCAGCAAGATCCATTACCTGGTTGTCTAATTCAGTCCTCCAAACCTGTGAAGTAGACAGCTTTATCCTCACTGCACAGGTGAGAAGAAAGTGGGCAGCTCAGAGAGACTAGGCAACCTGCCGAAGGCCCCACAGAGTCCCAGTCAGCCCTGGAACTCTGTCCACACACTCTGTCCAGCTAAAACCTGTCATCTCCACCCACGCTAGGGGGGAACAAGAATGACTGGCCACTGTATGAAGGGGTCAACTGTAGTCAACAGAGGGCTCTACTCAGTGGGATTCAAGGCTAAGTTCGGTCAACAAGGACTGAGTGGAAGAGATGAGGTGGGGAAGGTTGGAGCAAAGGGGCTTTGGGAAGTTGGACCAGGCTGAGGTGAAGGAGGCAGTTGAGGCTGGGTAGGCCTTGAAGGCAGAGGGAACAGGAAGTGGTAAGCAGTAGGCCTGCATCCTAGCCACTCAGCCTCTAGCAGGGCAGCCTGAACGGCAGCTTCACAGAGGGACCTTCCCCTTGGGCCTGCGTGGCGGATTCCATGTGTTCTGACCTGACCACCAGGCCACAGTCCCCTGATCAAAGCAGCCTTGGCCCTAGGTCCCCACCCAGAGAGGAGGGGAGGTGGCCCCTCCCCAGGCACTAGCTCACCCCCTCACCAAGGCTGGTCAGGACCAAGAGAAGAGTCAAAGGGAGCAGGTTAGGGGCTGGAAGAGGAGGTGAGGAAGGAGAGGGGCAGCCTGGGTGAGACCGAGGGCAGGACTACTGCTCCCTCCGAGGGTTCTGAGTCACAGCACAACTGTTCCCAAGCCCAGACACCAGCTTCCCAGCAGGAAGGACTTGAGCCCTCGTATGGCTCCAGCTGGAGTAGAGGGTGGGAAGTCATGCAGGGTGTGGAGCCCAGGTCTGTGCCAGGATGTGGGAGGCTGGTGGCCAGGGCCTCTCTACCAGGGACCTGCCCTCAAGGGTCAGAGCAGCCTCAGAGATCTGCAAGCCACCCCATGGCCTGGGACCGCGGACTCCTCCCCATTCACTTCCATGACCCCAGGATTCCAGCTCCAACATGTGAACTTTCTAGACTATGTGCATGGATTCTGGGGACTTTGTGGGGGAACAGAGGAAAGGAAAGTTATTTTACCCAAAGACCCTTCTCTTCCAAGACCAGAACCCCAGGTCCAGAACAGGAACAGGAGGGGGATGAAGAAGGAGGAAAGCCTTGAATTGAGAAATATAACCTGGACCTGGAGAGAAGAAAACTCACTTTCAAAAAGATGGTCTGCAGCTTCCCACAATTCTTGCCACAGTAGTTGGCCCCGCGCCGGGAGAAGAGGACTTCGTGGGCGGGCACCCGCTGGTAGGCCACACGCTTGTCTCCCTGCAGCATCCAGATGATGATGTCCGGCAGACTGTTCTGGGGCTGGAGAGAAGGTGGCAGTCAGGGTGGCCACGGTGACTGCCCAGGCCCACGCCTCACAGTGCCACAGCACGGTGAGCTGACCTCTGACTCAGAGGCCACAAAGGACTCTCCTCAGCAGCTTCCATCCACACGCCACCCACTCCTCATAAACTTCCCCTTGGCCTCCAGGGCTGGCTGAGCCTCCAGTGGCTCTGATCCCCCAGTGGATAGGGCATGAGGCTGCCCCCGGCTCACACAAGAAGCAGAACACAGGTTTCCAGGAAGAGACACTCTTGCCTAGAGCCAGAGTTTCCGTTCTTACATCCCAACTACTGGGTAGAGGTTCTCAGGGGGTGAACATTACCCTTAAGAGACCAGACCCCGCTCCTCCGCCCACAGAGCGGACGCAACTCCGCGGAAGGTGCACTTCTTCCCAAAGGACACTCCTCCCTCTGACAGGGGACCCTTGAGGCCTGGAGACACTGGTCTCTGACAGTGGGGACTAGCCTGGAACAGAAGTGCCAGGCCCTGAGCCCTCAAGGCTTCTAGCAATGAGTGACAACTGCCCCCACTGGACACTCTAGAGAAAGCGTTGGTTGGGAAATGGCCCATCCGCTTCCAAGGATGGTGAGCCATAGAGCTGGCTCTCTACCCAGATCTGCTGCTAAAGTCCCTGCTCCTGGAACACCCGCTAACCTGTCACCTGCACTGTTTCACTTAATCCCCGCAGCAGCCCAGGGGGATTGGAAGGGCTTCCCCATTTGACAGGTGAGAAAATTCAGGCTTAGAGAGGGTAGGAGCCAACTCAGGTTTTTCTGGCTCCAGGTATGTGTTCCTAACCACCACGCCAGGGGCTCAAAGTGTGGCCCTCAGGAGCAGCAGGAGCTCCTGGAATCTTGTTAGAAATACAAATTCTCAGGCTCCATTCCAGACCTGGGGGGTGGGCGGAGTCAGGAACCCTGGGGCTTCTGACGCCTATACAAGTCTGAGAAGGACTCTCTCCAGCACCCTTTCAGTAACAGCTCCCATTTGGCCTTAATCCCTCCCAGCTATATTCTAATCTGTGTTCTGTTCAGCATCAACCCAGGGCAAGATTATAGATGCAGCCAGAGCCCAAACTGGAGGATTAGCCACAGTGAGAGGCTGGTCTATGACTGAGACACCCGCATTACACTCCCAGGGAACTGACCACATGTCTGCAGCCCACCCAGGAAGGCACCCAGGGTCCCATCGCCTCTTCCTGAACAGCCCTCCCCACCTCCCCTCAACAACCTGTGACTCCAGAAGGCCCTCTGCCAGCCTGCCCTTCTAGAAACACCCCTTCTCACCACCTCCATCTCCTACCTTGGGGTTCCACGTGGCTCTGATCAGAGCGGGCAGCAGCTGTGTCTGCCATGAGCTGTGGGCAGATCCTTCTCACTCACAACAAACCCCTGGCCTGCCTGCTTGCCCAGGAACTCAGTAGGTACATCTGACCTCGCAGACCAGGGGAGGGGTGTGCAGGTGGGGAAAGGGTGCCCCAAAGACAAACTGGAGCCAATTCTAAGATTCAACAAAGTTCAGTGTTACAGCAAATCCATCCTCCCAAGGCCTAGGGCTCAGAAGTATCTAGGAGAGCAAGAAACACTAGTCCTATGAGAGGCAGGTTGGAAACCAGGTGCAGACAGGTGTTTAAGGCAGGAAGGAGAAGGCAGGTCCCTGGGGAAGAAGACCCAGCACCAGACCTAGAGCCAGACACCCTGGATTCTGGTCCCAGCACTGTCTCTAACATTCTTTAGTGGGCTGGGGGCATTATTGAGCACCTACTGTATACCAGGCTCTGTGCTGTGCCCTATAACACCTAGTATCCTGCTGTATTCTCTCTTCTTCTGCAAATGGTAATATTGAGTCTCAAAGAAGTTAAGTCATCTGCTTAAGGTCTCCTAGCAGTGGAGCCATGGTTGGCTCACGCTTCAGACAGACGCCCACCTCACCATACCCAGTTCCAATGTTCTAAGCAACAATCAAGCAGAGAGCAGGCTCCCTGCAGGGTTAACTACCTCCTCTGCTAGGACACGGAGACGCAGGAGCCAGTCCTCAGCCTGCTCCAGGGCAGTGGGGAGCTCAATTTGCCCAAGCTTCAGGGCCAGTGCAGCCTCAGTGATTTGGCTCAGGTGGCGGGTTCGTAGTCGGAACAGATACTGGTCCAGGTGGGTGGCAGACGGTGTCTCATGGACATCACTCAGGGGCTGGCTGTGAGAGACAGACACAACGGACCTGAGGAACAGAAGGCCAAGGCTGCCCCAGGTCCAGGCACATGTACGTGCGTACACACAAATATATGTGTGCACAGGCCCCACAACAGGCTCACGCCCTCAGCCTGTCTGCCAGATGCCTTCCCCAGCCTGATCAGCATGCACAGTCACCTCTGTGACCCTCGCCTCCTCCAAGAAGCATTCCCCCATCTGCCCTCACACCTCCCACTCTGAGACCTGAAGTCCTTTATTCTGGGGTCACCTGTTTGGGGCTCACCCTCAACCCCCAGTCTGATGAGTGCTCTTGCCTGCGTGTCCCCTCCCCCCAGGTGACTGCAAACTCTCAGAGGGCCCAGGGGGTGGTATCCTGCCCCTGCATCCTCCTAGACAGAGGCCCCAGCACGAAGCTGCTCTACACTGAAACAAATGGGTTCTGCGTTGTGCGCACACTTTCTCCAAGAAAGAAATTTATGAACCCCTGACAAGCCACTGCAGACACCATGGGGAGGCCCACCACCAATAATGCAGATGTGTCCACCCAGGGCCGCCTGCAGCACCCCTCCCAGACCCTCTGCTTTGGGAAGCCTTGGGAGAGGTGGTGGGGCTAGGCGCAGCTCTCAAAACACAGCCCTGAGCCCGAAGTGTGGAGTTAGGTTGAAACTCAACCTTGTTTGGAGGCAAACAAGTCTGACATGCGCGCACATACATCCACATCCCGCAGGGACTCCCTAAAAGTCCTTCATATGGCTGCTCCACACCACTCCAAGTCTCAGGTCCTTACACAGGCAGAGGTCACGCAGGATCGGGTGGGGGCGTCTGTGCGCTCCTTCGCCAAGGAGGACCCCCTCCTGCCTGTCCCTGGTGGAGCCTGGGGTTGCCCCGCCCCCACCGCACCGCACCCCGGCCGAGCCCTTGACTCCCAAACAGGACATTAGTCAAAGCCGCCAGGTCTGCTCCCACCACTCCAGCGCCCCCTCCTCCCCTCCCCGCAGCGTCTCGACTCCCGGCTCCCGGCTGATTTATTTTTCTGCCAATTTCCCCGAGCTATGCAGAACCAATTACCGCCGGAGCGCAGCGGCACCGCCGCCGCCAGATCCACCACTCTGGCAGGCCTCGCGCACTACATTTTTCCTGTTATTTTTTTTAATTGAATTTTTAGGGTGGGGGGAGCAGTAGGCGAACTCCTTCTCGGGGAAACTTAAGCCCCGGGGCCTGTCTCAGGTCACGTACTGCACACCCTGTAGTAATATAATATTTACTGCCCCGAGGGTGCCGCGGATGGGGCTGCCCCGGGCCGGCTGGCCGGTGAGGGGGGCCTGCCCGGGAGCCAGCCGGAGCGGGACGGGGGCGGCGGGCCGAGCCGGGCAGGAGAGCCGCGCCAACCGGGTGATTTATGCGCCCAGCCTGGGTCGGAAGCTGGGAGGGACCGCGCTACAGACCACCAAAGGGAGATATGCATGGAAGCCACGAGCCCCAGCCTGGCCAAGACTCCCCAAGAAACAGGCAGGAGCCGTGAGTGCCACTAACATGTCCCCACCCGGGGAAAGCCCAAGGCAGGGAGTGCAGAAAGAAGGGGAGATGGGCAAAAGGCGGCCGCGTGGTGCTGCGCCCCAACCTTGAAACAATGGCAGACGCCGGCCAGCCCTGGAAATCAACCTGGAGCGGCCGTGCAGGGCTCTGCTAGGAGGAGAGCAGAGCGGGCTGCTCGCCCATGAGGACCAAGTGGGTGACTGCAGCCCGGCTGCAGAGGAGGTAGGCATGGCACCATCATAGAGATGAGAAAGTGAGGAGACTGGAGAGGACGGAAGGAAGGAGGAAGGGCGCGGAGAGGCAGAGGTGACCACTAGGGGAGGGAGAAAGGAAGGAAGACATTGGGAGCTGGCCCAGGTTCCCAGCACGGGTTCTGGGGATGATGGATCCAGAAGAAGACACATGGGGGAAGGTGATAAAGTGCGCCTGGGGCCCACATAGTCCCGAACACAGAGCAGCTGTTGGGGCCATGGGTCTCGAGATGACAGCTGAAAGAACAAAGTGGACACCGCCAGCCCAGAGGGGATGCAGAGGCTCTGGCAGAGATGTGCTGGTTGGGCCTGAGCTGGAACAAGGGACACCGATGCTGGACATGTGGGCAGGGATGGCTGGGGGATAGGTGAGCAGCTGTGGTCGCCCTGGCACTCTGGCTTGGGGACAAAGTGCCTGGCTGCCCTGCTTGTCAGCTGGGTTGACACTTAGCCGCAGAGCAGGAGGTGAGGAAGGCCTCTTGCTGAGGCCCCAGGACTGCTCGGTAACATCAAGTGATGCCTGAAGGAATCAGTCCTGATGCCTGGAATTCCTCCTCTGAGAGCCACTAGTGTGCATTCCCAGGAGGATGGGAACCCAGCTCCCCTCCCAAGCTCCTGAGCCGGCACCAGTACCCCTGGAAGGCCCCAGTCACCCTTCTACCCCAGGACAGAAACTCAAGGGGCCAGGTTTGGCAAAAGTGTTTTTAGCCAAATCCTCCAAGAGCGGAGTACAGAGGAGGGCACTGAGGACACTCCAGGACCCGGGTCTCAGACGTTCGAGGCACCATAGACCTGCCAAGGTCCGCCCCTCATGAGTCAAGAGAAGCACTGCAGGGAAAACCCTAGCCCTGCCCCCGACCCCGCAGTCTGTGCCATGGGACACAGCAAGCCACTCCACAGGCATGGGCTGGGGGTTGCGGGGATGCCTCACGAGCTCACCCCTGTGCTGACCATGCCCTTACCTGCCCTGCCAGCTCCTCTCCTCCTCCTACTCCCAAACCCCAGAGCCAGCCTCCTCACAGATGTCCTCCCCTGCACACGGCCTATCCTGGTGCCTCATGCCTCTGCCTGCTTCTCTTCCTGCCGACTTCCTCAGAGAACAGCCCCAAACCCACGCAGCTGCCCTGGCCAGAGCCAGGGGTTCTTTCTGAACCTTTCTTTGGCCTCCATATCTAATCCACTGCCAAGTTCTATCCGTCATAGAACAGAAAGGGGCTCCCCCACGTACGTTGCCCGTAAATCTGGGCAGGTTAACCAACCTCCCTGTGACTCGGTTTCCTCATGGGTAAGATGGGGATCATTCTGCTTCCTATCTTTTATGATTAGTTAATACGTGTGAAAATCCTTAGAATAGTGCCTGGCACGAGAAGTACTTGTCATCACTGTGCCTCCTAAAGTGTCCATGCTGCCCTCTGCTTCCCTCAGGCACCACACTTCCCAACCTCAGGGCCTCAGTGACCTCGTCACAACTCACCTGCACAACCTTATGTCCCTTCTCCCTTCACCTGGTCCCCCAGCACCCACTTGTCACCACCACCACCAGTCCATCCTCTCCCTGCAGCCAGATGAGCATCCATATGACACCCAGCACTTGCCCCCAAGCCCCCAGGCCTGAGCTCCAGCAGAACCCCTAAGGCCAGCCCCACAGGAGGTCAGCTTCTCCCTGCCGGCCCCTAGAGGCAGCCTTGGTTCCGGCTTCTGAAGTTCAGGCTTCTGAGTCTTGGCTTGGGCAGTCCCCTCTCCAAAGCTCACTCTCCTCCCCCTCAAGGTTCACGCGGGCCAGCCCTGCTCCGGGAAGCTTCCCTGAATGGGATTTGCTGGAATTAGATGCACCTGCTCCGAGCTGTGCTGTGCAGGCCTCTCGCCCCAGGCTCGCTCACTTCATGTTTCATTTTTGCATCCATCACCCCCCAGAGGGCTGACGCTGCGCCTTGTCAGTGCACTTGGCACGGAGCCTGCCAGGCTTCCAGAAGGTTTGGGGAATGGAATGGATGAACAACCTGTCTGGAATTCCACCGCGTGAGGGGGAGTGTCTTTGGGGTAACACTCTGATAAAGACGCACTTCCTAACTGGGGTATAAAGGACCGGAAGGGGCGCTGCGTCAGGAGGCCAGAGGTATTTATTTCTCTGATATGTTCCACAGGGCTCCACAGCCGGCCAAGGAGGGTGATGGGACACGGGGAGGGGCACAGACTTCATTTGCACATATTCACAGAAAGGAGAAGGGCAATTTATTAAGTCCATTGAACAGCTGAGAAACTGAGGTCCGGAGAAGTGGAGCTAGCTACCTAAAGTCACAAAGCTGGTTAAAGGGGCCAGGACCCAAGTCTCCAGCCATTTCTTCTTCTTAACAGTAATTACAGCTACCGTTATTAAATCCTTCCTAACTTCCTGGCACTTTGCTTATTAGATATTATAAAGTAGTTATTCTTCATGGCAAGTTGAAGTTCAAAGCTCCCTTTGGAGTGGCTCCCCAAAACCAGCCAGCAGTGGAAAAGATGCTGAGTTGTGTCCCCTGCTGGGCCTCTGCACCCCCATTCTCCATTACTCCCAAGACTCCCTTTTCCTGAAGTTGACAGTCAGCCGTGTCAATAGAAGGCTAAACAGAAACTGTGGTCCCCGACGTGGCCTTGGGGGAAGGAGGGGCGCCATCCCTCCACCACCACCCCCTACCCCCTGCCAGCTTCTCCTGGAGATTCCATCAGGGAAATAAGAGGTCGGGGATCAGAGACACAATGCTCCCCATTCAGGTGAGCAGGGCCGCCCCCGGCCCACAGCTGCTGCTGCTGCCGGGAGATTTATGACCTGCTCTAAATGTCACCTTTTCAACTCCCCGCGCTGACTCCACCACCTTTGGACTCAGCACGGGCCGGACTGCTGGCCAAGCATGGCTGGGAGACGTGCCACCACTCACTGCCACACACGAACTCTCCCAGGGAACGGGCCCTACTGAGCCAGGAACGGCAGGCGCCGTGGGCGCCAGGTACCCCCTACCTGCAGTCTGCAATGAGCTCATCCATCAGCTGAGCCACCAGAGAGTCCATGTCCTCAGCAGAGCACTGTGCCTTCAGGGCCAGGTGGACCTGCTCCAGACCAGCTTCCTGTAGAACAGGCAGGCAATGGTCAGGATTGTCACCATGGAACAGAAGGTACATACTGGACCCAACCCCCAGGCCCTGTCACCACAACTCAGTCCCTGAACCAAAAAGGAATAAACAGAACAGAGAAAGCAGAGCCCAGACCCAACTAACCAGCACTGTTCTGGCTCAAGAAACTTCTAGGGTTCTCCCCACCCAAACACACCAGAATTCCCAAGTTGAAACCTTCAGCCTCACACAATCTTGAGAAGTCCACAGGCTATCGGTGGACTTTGATGGCTCTTGAATGCAGCCTGCTCCTAAGCCCGCACCTTTAAGCCAGGTCTGGCTTCCCACGCGTGAGTGGCCCTCGCAGAGCCTGGAAACTCTTTGCTTTGCAGATTCTCCTGCTCTCTCCCAAGAGCAGTCCAGCGACCTCCAATCACCGGGAGTCATTCTCCAAACCCCCATGGCCTGGTCTTTGGCTGGGCTGCATCTGGCCTCCTCCTGGAGGTCTTTTCCAAACCCTCAGGGGTTCACCCTGAGCCGGGAGGTGGAGATTGTTCTTGGGATCCTGTCGGACCCAGGGCTGTCCCTCAGTCCACCATGCCTCCCTCCCCATCCACCAGCCTTCTCGAGCATGTGCTTCGACTGGCACCACCAGCCTGAGGATGGACACTGGACAGAACACAGGCCCCGCTCTCTTGCAGTCTGCAGTCTTGTGAGATGATAAGGATCCAGAACAGTCTGCACACGTGTGTGGTGTCAACTCTGAATTCTTCTCTTGGTGTTTGCTGCTCTTCCTCCTCCCTGAGCTGCCAGGCTCAAGGAAGCGACAGGCACTCTGGCTTCTGGACTCCTTCCAGCCACTCCAGGACCCCAGCCCCTCTTTCCATCCACCTGTGCTCACCCACAGATATGCCCAGGCCTCTCCAGCCCCCTCTCCCCTCCCTCAACCTCTGTGCCTCTGTCCTCTTATGACTGATCCTCCTCAGTCCCTGGCCCAGCACCAGGCCTGCAGCCCCAGCACATGCTGACCCCATCCTCACCTCCAGAACGGAACCCACCACCACCCGGACGTGGCTCCTCTCTGCTTCCCAGTTCCCCAGCCACCAGAGTGGCTGCTCAGCGCTTCTTCTCCCCACATCCAAGAAGCCACCAAGGCCTGTAGCTCCGGTCCTACGACTGCCCCTCGAAGGTCTTCTCCTTTCCGTGGTCTCATCACCCTCCCCTGGACCCCAGCTGGGCTCCCACCTCCTGTGCCCCACCACTGAACAGGCCCCTCGCAGTGCCTGGGATGCCTCCCAGTGTTCCCTGGCTGCTGTCCTCTGAGCCCCACGCGTCAGGGCCAGAGACACCCACGGAGCCCTCCCCACTTTACTACACGACCTCCCGAGGACGGGGTGGCTCCCCTACTTTGAGCTTCTGACTTCTAGTAAGAAGTTTCCAGCACCAGCCCTTGTGTGTGCTGGGTCAAAAGGCATCCGAGGTGGCTCAGTGCTGGGCTCTGTCCTGCTCAGCCTCTCCTGTCTATGTCTGTCTGTCTGTCTCTCTCTCTCTCTCTCTTCCCCTTTCTGTTTTCTCCCACATCATACTAGAGCTTCTCTGGATTGTTGTCACCTCCTTTTCCTCACTTTGCAGGACACAGAGAGGACAGCAGGCCCTGAAGTTTGCTGGGCATAGAGTGTGTGTGTGTGTGTGTGTGTGTGTGTGCGCTCACACACACGCACTGCCCGTGGACAAGTTTGCGGACACCCGGGGCAGGGAGGGGTGCGTTTCCACTCACCAGTCGGTCAGCAATCCTGAGCAGCTGGTTCTGAGTCTCCACCCTGTGACTGATGTCCTCCCAGTAGGATGACAGCACCACCACAGGCTTCACGTTGCCCCAGGGCAAGTAGTAGTAGTGGCACCCTGGAGGGCAGAAGCCGAGGAGGGCCGGTGGCACGCAGCTCTGCAGAGCCCAGACCCTGAGAGGCTCAGGGCTGGAACTGGTGTTGACGGGAAGGGGACCGAGGTGGAAGGGAGACAGGTGCCTGTTCCCGATCCCGCCTAAGAACCCTCTTGGACGCACAGGCTGTGATCTGTGTCCCCCAGTATCCAAACATGCTGCTTGTGCTTGTGAGACAGCGGTGGCTCCCTGGGGCCCCTCAGCATATTAAAACAGAGGGGTCGTTAGCCCAGCCTGAGAAATCCCAGCCCACGCCCCCCAAGTCTCCGAGCCAAGCTCAGCAGACTCTGTACCATGTATAATGATTGAAGTGGGTCAGGATCAATGAACCGCAGCTGCTTTAGGAGCCAGTCTGTGGGCTCTGGCAGCGGGGCCCCGCCTGCAGGAGCACAGCAGGAGTAGCACAGCAGCAGAGCCAGGGTCACCCCAAACAAGCCTGCCAGGGCCGGTGCTTCGAGGGGCCTACAGCAGGTCTACATGGGAGGCAGGACTCAGGGGCAGCCCCTGCTGTATGACCTGGGTCTCGTGCAGGGGCAAAGCCTCTGGCCTCACCGTCAAAGACCGCCCGGCTGTACTGGGTGGTGGAGGCCAGCGGCAGGCAGGTGGTGTCAAACTTGTTCCCGTAGTTCCCAATGCTGACCTCGAACTGGACAGCATCGTCCACGTCCTGCATCATGGTGGCCGAGTAGAAGGCGGCAAAGAGGGAGTACTTGCGCCTCCGGAGGTACTTCTGAGGGCAGAGAGGGGGCAGGAGGGTCACAAGGAGGCATGATGAAGACACCCAAGGTGGAAAGGGTCACGTGTCTGGCAGGCCCTGGCCATAACCAGCACCCGGGAGCCCTGCCTGGACTGACGAGGAGCAAAGAGGTCCAACTTTGAAGCAGCGTCCAGGTTTGGTCACAGACTGAAGGGAACTCATCCCAGGCCCGGTGTGTTTGGCCACACCTCCCCAGTAAGGTCTGCTCCCCAAGGTCCTGCTGCTCCTCGATCCGAACCAGCAGCAAGGGCCCCCCCTCAGGGCAGCCCAGGCCGCCGCTGCCACTCAGTGGGCTGAAGGCTCTAAACCAGCAGGAGCTCCCACCCCACACCACTCAGGGTCCCCGCCATGCCAGCCAGCTCTGCAGCACTCATAGCTCGGCCACGTGCTTGGGAATAGTGAATCTCACTGTCCCCTCTGGGAACAGAGCACAGGACATAGGGCTGAGGACATGGTAGGCATTCAGTCACAAGTGACTGGAGTCACCGTGACTCTGTGATTCCCTTCATGGCCGAGAGAAGAGGGATTAAACTACTGTAGAGTTTTAGGAGAACGGTGAGAGTAAGGACAGCTAACATTTATTGAGTGCTTCCTGCATACAGACATAAATTCACTTCTCCCAACAATCTTACAAGTGTAATGATTATGCCCACCTTACAGAGAAGAAGACTGATACAGTGGTAAGTAATAGAGCCAGGGCTCAGAGGCCCAGCTCTGCCATTGGCTGCTCTGATATATCTGAGCCTCAGTTTCCTCATCTGTTAAATGGAGCAATGACCTCATGGGGATCTGGGAAGATTCAAGGACATCAGAAGGATTGCTAGGATGATATCTGACACATGCTAAGTGTGTGTTGACTTAATAGCTAGTCTACAGCCTTATTATAAAATAGCATCTCATTTTGCATTGAGCTCGAGGCTTTCAGTATATTTTCATTTATCTTCTTCGAGCCTCTGAACATTCCTCCAGGGGTGCAGGGTAAGTATTGCATTATTCCATTTATGGCTGAGATGCTGAGGCCCAGAGAGGTGAAGGCCCAATGAGCATGGGCAGAACTGAGTCCTTCCTCTGCCATGACACCTACTTGGTCACCTTGCCCTGTCTGTCCCCAGCAGGGACCCATCTCCCTCCCAGAGGAGTTCCCCTCACCTCCACCCGGAGGATGTCGTCTGCGGGAAGGTCCTCCACCTTCTGCTCACTGTGCTCTACCAGCTTGGTCTCCAGGGACATCAGGAGCCGGCCTCGGTAGGCCACACCTTCCCCCTGTGAAGGGAGGTCAGAGGGGAGGAGCAGAAGGCAAGGGGCACAATCTGGTTTGAGTTCATCTCCTAGGGGATCCACAAGCCAACCCATGACTGCAATGAGGACATCACAGCCCAGAGAGTTCAGAACCTATGCCAAGTCACCCAGATGGAGGTGCCAGCCTCCGGCCACCCCAGGGTATGAAACCGGAGAGGGGCGGGCCTGGGTGTCTAAGGGACCAAGACAGTGAAAAGATCAAATAGGCAGGAAGAGGGAGCCAGGACAGGCAGACAGATTTCTCTGAGGGGATGCCCACTGGCCCTCAGCCTTCTCAGGCCTTTTCTGGTGCCTGGAGTCTAGGTTGGGCTTAGGTGCTGCCCAGGCCAGGCTGGAAGACCCCCACAGACCAGCCCGGGCACCTGCGGGGTCTGGGAACCTGGTGCGCTCCAGCCGCTCACCTTGCCAGTGTTGAGCTCTGCGTACGGGTCCGGGAAACCCGTGAACTCCCTGGGACTCCCGTATAGGTTCACGTAGCAGGGCCCGAAGGTGGGGAGGAAGCCGAGATTGTCATCCACTGGAAAACACAAGCAGGGCTCAGAGGTGCCAGCCCAGTGGGTTTTCTAGGGCTTAACCCAGCCTCCTTCAGACCCAAGCCCATCCCTGGCCCTGAGTTTCCCCCACATGCATCAGATGCAGCCCCTGTAAATGTAGAAACAATACTAACACTACTGATAACTGTCTCAGGGAGGCACAAAGGAGGTCCCAGAGTCTGGTGACCACAGAAGCCAGCTCCCAGGGTCCAGTAAAGGACTCAGCTAGAGGTCCCTTCCCCACAGTGTAGCCCCCAGGAATAAGCTCCTCTGCCCTGATGGACTTGACTCATCCCAGGATCCCCTCCCCCACACATACAGGATGCAAAGAACGATTTTTAAGTGGAGCAGGTCAGAGGAGCGTGAGGGAGAGAATGAGTGACAAGGGGACTCTTCCCTCCACATCACCCACATCCTCTTTCCAGAGGCTTTTTTATTAATGTCACTTTCCAGTTCTTAGCTCCATTTCTCAGGATGGGACTTGATCGGCCATACTCTGAAAACCCTGCAAAGCCTCTGTCCCTTTCAGAGGAAGAGGGAAGAAGACATTTCCAGAATGCCAAAGGTGGACAGCAGGGCTCGGACCATCCGGGATGACCCTGTCCACAATAATGGACAAGAGAAGCACAATAAAAATGGCCTCAGCAAAAAAGCACCTGGACCAGATCTAAGGTGTGCACTGGGGGTGAGGGAGGGCAGGGACAGGCAGGAGCCATGCCCACCCCTCTGCCAGGAGCACTCTGCCTTCTGCCACACTGCCCTTCTCCAAACCCCAGCACAGATTGGGTTCTGGCTCCAGGAACAAAAGTAGAGGTCTTAGAAATGGAAACTCACATGAATATTACTAATCATTTGTGTTCATCGCCTTGATTATGATCTACCTGTGAGTTTGTCACTCCCTCTAGCCTCCTCCTGGTCCCCGAGACACTTTGCACTCTCCCTGGATCACTGAGGCCCCATGCCTGCCCCAACCCCTTGCTGCCAGCCCCAGACCCAGCCCAGCAGGTGCAGGAAGGGGTCTGGGAAGGTGGGAAGAAATTGCTTTTAAGACCTTCCAAGCAATTTACATGCTTAACCAGAGGTGAGAGGTAAGCACCAAAGGTAAGCTCCAGACCCCCACCCCACCTCATGCAAATCAGAGAATTCCCTGCTTCCAGCACCCGCACCCGTCCAGCAAAAAAACACCCAAGGCCCCATGCCCACGTGGTCCCCTAGGTGACAGCAACATACGGTCTGTGGATTGCGGAGGCTTGACCACACCTGCAGGCTCCTCTGAAGCATAAAGAAATGGAAAAGGGGTTAGGATGGGCACAGCTGGGTGAAGGAGTGGTTACGTGAACAGGCACATGGATGGACAGCCAGCCAACAGGTGGAAAGACAGCTCCTATGTAGAAAACGAACGTGGCCCCAGGCTCCAGCCGAGCCCAGCCATGAGTTTGTCATGGACTAAGCCATCACCAGCCCCACCGAAGCCAGACACAGCCCCCAGGACCATAGTGAACCTTGAGAAAATTGGACCCAAAACATGATTCAATATATTCAACATAATTCAATATATTTAAGAAATAACACAGAAAATAAATGCTTTTCTATACTATAGCCAGATAAATGGGGAACACCAAGTATAGACATAAAGAAAGAGCGAGGAAAACGTGAAGGGACCAGAGTGAGGCAGTAAGGCACACCCAGTACTCCAAACCCAACAGACAGTTTGACACTTAGTGACCAGCTAGCCTTAGCAGTGGTGTTTCAAGGCACAACATCTCCACCTAGTGGTCACTTCCAGTATTGCCACTGAAGATAAGAGTTGCGTTTTCACAACAGGGGAGCCCTAGACCTGGCTTCTAGCACCTACTGCTTCCAATGAAGCATACTGACAGATGCTGTTCACTAACTGAAGGCTCTGCACACATTAGTGTGCCCACAAATGCTGGTAAAGGATTCTAGAAATAGAAGCAAGGAGGGAAATACTCTTGGTATCCATCACTTGCTTCTGAGCAGGTATGAGATACTCCAGGGAAGCGCGCAACCTCAGTTTTCTTCCCCCATTGACTCGCCTTCATTTCTGCCTCTTCCTGCACTCTGATCTTCCTTTTCTTCTTATTTTTCCCCTTCTCCAATCCCACAAAATGTAATCAAGTCTGAGGTCATGACCAAGCCTGGAGACAGGGTTAGTGAACTTGCTGATTATTTTCATTCACTGTTCACCTTTACCAATTACTCTTCTCCAAAAAAAGCTGTTGCTATTTTCCTATAGCTTCAAGAGTTCAGCAAGATGTTGCAAATGAGCAGACAGAGAAAGAAGAGAGGAATATGGAAGCTAACCAAGTGTGGCCAGAGGCACAGGGAGGGTGAGGCCCTGGGCCAGCCCCTCAGCTCTCCACAGCCAAGTCCCTGCTGGTCCATCTGAATATCCCCAGGAATCAGCTTTCACCAGTGAGAGAGCCAGGTCTCTGACCACAGGGGAGAGAGGTGACCTCAGCAAGATGACCTACTCTGGCACAGCTACAGTCCCAGAAGGGCAGTGGCCAGGGACCCCCGGAAGGAAACAGATTCCCCTTTATGCTAGTTCCAGATGATTATTAACAGACCCAGCCAGTTATCTCAGGCTAATGAGGTCAAGGTCATAGTTCCAACTCCCAGGTATTTCTTGCAGAGGTGAACTTGGTTTCCCACCCATAGACTGACTTTGAATCCTGGCTTGCAAACTGGTGCTCAGCTAGACAGATGTCCCCCAAATTCCACCAGCCATCTGACCAACACATGCTTCTGGTGGCTCGGAGGACTAAGTAGTCCTTTTCCTTCATTCATTCGCTTCTTCATTCATTCATTTGTTCATTCAGCAAGCCTGATCAGCACCAGGCTAGGCACTGGAGTGTGTAACAAGCATAGCCCTGCTGGCATCTGAGGCCAGTGATTCCTAACTTGAGGGCAGGTCACAGGTCTCTGGGTGCTACGACTCATCCCAGGTTCTCTCCCCTGTGTCTGCGGACAGCTCATAAAGTCAAGGGCAGGGTGGCCGGAGAGCCCGCCCAAGACAAAGCCTCTATTTAGTCCCCATCATCTTTCTGCCAAAACACAAGTGTTTTGGTGTGTTTTCCCTGAGCCCAGGGAACGAGGACCTGGAAGCCCCATAGCACAGCACAGATGAATACTCCCAGTTTTGTGGCCTGAGCAGCAAAGCCCAACTCCCTCACCTGGGGGAAGCTGAAAAAGACGGAGAGCATCCCTCCCTGCCCAGCGAGCCACCAGTCACAACCCTGCAGACAGTCCCCAGGGACACACATGTGCCCTGGAGAAGCCAAGGCCATTACCTGCAGCCAGCCTGCCAGTTCCCTCTGCCTCTCCGCACACCCCCAAGCCCATGGCATTTGGCTGCCTGACCCTAGCCTGAGCCAGGCAGGAGGAGAAACCAAAAACGGCTGGGAAAGCGTCATCATCTACGTTCCAAAGACAAGAAGAAACTAACTTGGGGTTTCTTAGCCATGGAAAAAACTGGAGGCTACAAGTGCTATTTACGTTGCATGATTTTCATATGTGTGAAGTGATCAAGAACTCACGCAGGCTTCGCGGGTCTCGTGTGACCGTTACTTTTTGAAAGAACTGCCAGTCTAAGGAAAGCACTCCTTTCAAAAAAACAAAATTTTTCCTTGGTACACAGGGTCCAAGGAATACTTCAGCGTGCCCAGGCAAACTCCTGGGCAGAAGTGCTTAAGAGGTTCGGGCTAGGTCTTGTCCTCACTGGAAATAAAAACAGGAACACAAAAACAAAAACTCCTAGCTGAACCAAATCATCTGGAGAAACATGAAGTGGCGGAATGTGGAGAAGGAAAGTTTTTACAGTTCGGTTTGGTTTGGGTTTTGAAAGCTGTAAGGGAATTAAGTGTCGTGGTAAATCAGCCAGATGTGCTAGAACCCCAGCAGGAGGAGAGAAATAGTACAAAAGAACTGCAAAGAACGTCGGAAGGGCACGTTCTGAGGGGGTATGGGGACAAGCAAAGAAGCTGAGCAGGGAACAAGGCAAGTGCTAACCTTCAGGACTGGAGAGAAAGGACCCACCTCCAGGAAGCGACATCAGAGAACCTGAGCAGTCCCAAGAATGGCCCCAGTTCAGTCAATAAATTTAACGCTTTTATTGTCACATAGATCAAGCTATTTCACTATATATTCAAAATCCAGTTGGCTGGTTGCAAGAAGATTCTCCTTTATTTCCAGAATAAGCTGCAAGAAGATGGTCCTGCCCTTGGAAACCGCCCTCAAGCACAGTGGGTTGTCTGTGACTTGAGCGCCATCTAGTGGCCACATAAACACCTTTCTCACCTTCCCATTAAAATAGTCAAAGATGTTAAGTTTTTTGAGTTCTTTATGTATTCTGAATATTAATCCCCTGTCTAAGGACCAGGTGGTAAAGATCTATCCCTACTCTGTAGGCTCTCTCCTCACATCTTGATATTTTCCTTTGCTGTGCAGAAGCTTTTTTAATTTGATGCCACCCACTTATTGATTCTTGGTTTTATTTCTTGTACTTTAGGAGTCTTGCTAAGGAACTCAAGGCCTGTGCCAATATGTTGGAGTGTTGAGCCTATGTTTTCTTCTAGCATGCAGAGTTTCTGATATAATTCTTAAGTCTTTGATTCACTTTGAGTAGACTTGTGCAGGGTAAGAGACAAGGATCAAGTTTTATTATTCTACAAATGGTTATTCAGTTTTCTCAGCACCATTTGTTAAAAAGGCTATCTTTTCTCCCAAATATGTTTTTAGCACCTTTTTTGAGTATTAGATGATTGTATCCATGTGGATTTGTCTCAGTGTCTTCTATTCCACGGGCCTTTGTGTCTGTCTTGGTGCCAAGACCATGCCGTTTTTGTTACTGTAGCTTTGCGGTATAATTTGAGGTCCCATATTGTGATGCCTTCAGCTTCACTCTTGTTGCTCAGGATTGCTTTGGCTATTCTGGGTCTCTTATTCTTCCAAATGAATTCTAGAACTGTTTTTTCTAGTTCTGTGAAGAATGTCATTGGTATTTTGATGGGGATTGCATTGAATCTGTATAATGTTTTTGGGAGAACTCAAAAATCTTCACACCAAAAAGCAAATAACCTAATTAACAAACTGGCAAAAGAACTGAAGAGACACTTCTCAAATAAGAAACACAAATGGCCAACAAATACATGAAAGAATGTACAACATCTCCAGCAATCAGGAAAATGCAAATCAAAACTAAGATTTCATTTTACTCCAGTCAGAATGGCAGTTATCAAGAATACAAATAATAATACATGCCGGTGAGGATGTGGGGAAAATGCACACTCATAGATTGTTCATGAGACTGCAAATTAGCACAACCAATCTGGAAAGCACTTTGGAGATTCCTCAAATGACTTGGAATAGAACTACCATAGGACCCCAGCAATCCCACTCCTTGGTATTTACCCAAAAGATCTAAAATTGGCATACTAAAGGGATACAGCCATGATGTTTATAGTCACACAATTCACAATAGCTAAGCTATGGAACCAGCGTAGTGCCCATCAATAGATGAATGGATTAAGAAAATGTGAGATACACACACACACAAACACACACACACACACACACAGTGGAGTTTTACTCAGCCATAAAGAAGAAAGATATGGTGTCATTGGCTGGTTAATGGATGGGACTTGAGAACATCATGCTCAGTGAAATAAGTCAAAATCAGAAGGTCAAGGGTCAAATGTTTTCTCTCATATGTGGAAGCTAGACCAAAATAAGGAGGGAAAAGGGAGGGAGGGAATCCCATGAAAACAGAGGAGAGATCAATGTAGTAGAGGAAAGAAACTGAGGGGGAGAGAGGAGGGACAGGAAAAAGGAGAAACCATCAAATGAATCTGACAAAACTGTCCTAGGTACATATATGCATATACCACAGTGAATTTCACCCTTATGTCTAGCTACAACACATTGATTTTTTAAAAAATTATAAATAACTAGAAGAAAGACCAGTAGAGTAGAGAAAAGGGAAGAGGTGGAGAGACAAGGGGAAGGGAAGAGGAATTACCTGGGACAGAATAAGAGCATAGTCCATGCTTGTATAATTATGTCAAAATGAACCCCAATATCATATTATAATTAAAGTGCACTAATTTTTTTAAAAAAAGATCATGATGACACACAAAAAAGATGAAGGCCAACATCACCATCAGAATTGAGGACTGATCCCCTCCAGCAGGTGGAGGCTGTCCACCTCTCGGAACAGCAGCTGTCCGAAAATAGGAAAGTCATGATGGCCTCCACCAGGAATTCAGACGGGGAAAGGGCCAGTCAGAAAACTAGAGAAGAGCCGCCTTCCATTCCAAGAGTTGTGACCAGAGAAAGCCGAAACGCCCCCTGCACCACCCCATGACGCAGCGCCTGCCTCAGATCCTTGCGCCCGTGCGCACAGGATGGCCCTTCACAGAAACGCCCTGAGGAGCACAAGACGGCCACCGCGTCCTGCGACAGGCCATTCTCACCGAGGCAGGGGAGCGGCTAGGGCAGGAGTCCGCAAACGCGCCTTCTGGAGGGTTGTTTTTGTGAATTCCACCAATTCAAAGTATCAAAGAAGATCTCAGAAGGGCAGAGAGAAGCTAGAGGTTGAAGCTGAGCGAGGGTACCTGGGAGTCCGTGGTATAATTCTCTAGCGTGTTCCAAATTTCCCATAATTAAGAGGTTTGTCTGAAAAATGTTTCAGAGAACCTAGAAGAAAGGTTTGGAGAGGGTCCTGACTTCAAGAGCACCAGGCGCAGTCTTCCAGGAACTAAAACACATTAACCTGTCCTGCTGCTAACAATGTGCAGACAGATGGACAGACCTGTGGGTGCAGGGACACCCACACTGAGCGGATCTTGCTAAAGAGTGAATAAATGGGGAATGGAAACAGCATCCGTAAGATTCAGGAGAGCCTTCATCTGAATTTTTTGGGAAATGGTTTGGGATCCTCAAGAGAGAGCAAAAGAGGTACCCTTCGTGGGCAAAGCAAAACTTTTGGGACAGGACAGAGAGCAGCAAAGAAGAAAAAGCAAAATAAATGGAATGATGGAAGAGAAAGTTTTGACAAGAAAAAGTGTAATAAATAGCTCATTTTAAGGCCACATGGGAAGCAGAGAAAGCAAGACTGATGCAGAAAATCAAGAGTAATGATGATAAACAGTCAATGTCTCTTTAGAGTTTATTATATACCAGGCATTAAAAGAATTTGATATTTATAATCTCACTGGATCCTTCCAACAACCTCAGGTTGGGATTCTTAAGAGCCCCATTTTACAGAGAGGAAACTGGAGTGAGTCCTCAGCTACCAATAGAAGGTGGACCCAAGCTGGCCAGCTACACTCCCTGCTGGCAGCCCCACCCTGCCTTCAGAGGTCCATGGAATGATGGTAGAATTTAAAAATATACCCCTCAACTCATATTTAAGAATTCATGGGCTGGGGAAATAGCTCAGTTGGTAGAGTGCTTGCCTCGCATGCACAAGGCCCTGGGTTCAATCTCCAGCACCACAGGAAAAAAAAAAAAGAATTCATATGTCTCAGGAAAAAAAATGAGAACAGTCCCACATCTAGATGGATTAAAGTACAGTATGTGTCACCTGAGACATTCCAGTTAATGACAGACCAAGTTGACAGCAGTGGTCCCATAGCATTGTATGGCTGATGACCCCACAGTCATCTTGGTTGGTGTAAGTACACTCTGTGTCATTGGAACAACTAAATCTTCAAAGTCAGTCGTTAAGCATGGTGTGGCTGTAATTTTCTAAACTATGAAGAAAAGATAAATCCCTACAAGCAGCATCTACTCTGAAAAAAAAAAAATATGTATACTATACACACAGGAATTAAATCATACTGCTCTCAGAAAATACACTGAAACAAATTCAGAATAGATTACTTAAGTATAAAAAAAATTAAAATTAAAAGCAGTTCAATATAGCCTTGGTTTGCCAAATACTTTTTAGACACAATATGTAAGGCAGAAATAAGACTTTAATTATTTAAGTAATTAAAAATAGAAGAAATTAGAACATTTAAAAAGGAAACAGTGAAATAAGTCTAAAGAGTTAAACAGTATAAAAAATGAAAACTCCAATAAAGTTTTAAAAACTAACAAGGCTAATCAAGAAAAACCTCAAACACAATAGAAATGAGAAAAAGAAAAACACCACAGGTAGAAAGAATTGTTTACATTATAAAAGGTTGCTCTGCACAAGACTATGTGAATAAATTTAAAGTAATGATGTTTTTCTAGGAAAAGATAAATTATCAAAATTGACTAGAGTTAAAGCAACAAACTAAAAATAACAATAATCATAAGAGAAATTGAAAAGCTTTAAAAGAGCTATTACTACACCCACTCAAAAAGGGCACCCAGCCCATATGGTTTTATGGGTGAATTATTTCAAACCCTCAAAAGACTATATTCTTATGTTATATAAACTGTTCCAGATGTTAGAGAAGACTTTAAATCTTTCCAATTAATTTTACAGAGCCAGCATAACCCAGATACCAAAACCAAAGAAATAAATACACAGACATACCAATTGAAGATAATAGAAAATCAAGAAGCAGGCCCAAGAACACATTTAGGAATTTAGTAGGTGATAAAGATAGCATTTAATACTCTGGAGAAAAATTATTCAAAACAATTGGTGTATCACCAAAAAATAACTTCGAAAAAAAATAATGTTAGAGTCCTGCCTTATTCACTAAGGGAAAGATTAACAAATTTGGCTACACAAAAATTTAAATTGTTGTAGGTCAAGAACTATTAATTGGTAAAATAAAGTCAACAGGAATTATTTACCACATATACGACAGGGGGAAGTTAGCTTCCATGTACACACAGAACGCTTACAAAACAATGAGAAAAAGATGAGCACACCATCAGATGTATGGTAAATATGCGTTCAACAGAATAACTATAAGTATGTAAATATATATCATGTGTAAATTTTAGTCTTTTTAAATTTACGTTGGTCCATTTCACCAGCTATCATGAAATGAAAATCAAGGCAACAATGGAACACTAATTTCACCCAATAAATTAACAAAGATATTTTCTAACATTATTATTTTACCTACCCTGCATTCATGAGGATGTAACTGGAGTATAAATTAGTCCAGATTTTTTGAAGGGCAACTTTGATACAGACAAAAATACAGACAAAAAATTTTACAAAGGTTAAAATCCTTTGACCCTGCAATTCCACTACCCAAAATAAAACTCATGAATCGCACAGATACTCAGCTCATGACAGAGAAAAACTAGAAAATAACTAACTATTCAACATTAATTAGTCTGTATAGATCATGGTACATTCATGCAATGAAATGTTTATTCACTTAAAACCGTATCGTAGAAGAGCACTGAATTACATGAAAAGGCTTCTACGTTGTACTGACAAGTGACGAAAGGCAATTTGCAAGACAATTAATCTTTTAATAGATACGTATGTATTCAGATATGTATTACATACAGGCGCACACACGGATATGCACAGAAAGGTCCCCAAATATTAATCGCTTTACCTGGAGTGGAGGATTATGGGTAATTTCACACATAGATTTTTATATACTTTCTTCAGATTATTTTTTCATTTAAGATTTTACAAAATGACCATGGATTACTCTTTCAACAGACCAATACAAGTTACTACAACATAGAAACTGCTGATGCACCATAGAACCCAGTAAGTGTCTTGGCCAGGAGTAGTTTATCCTCATTGTACTACTCAGTGATTCATTCTACCATTCAACTCTGGAGCAACCTAAATGTCGACAAGGCTTCTCTCTCACTGGCCAGAGCCCTTCTCCATGGAAAATGGATAACAAAAGCCTTATAATCCTCCCTTTTCTGCAAACTTTCCAACCTAGAGGTATGACAGAGAACATGACAGGTCAGAGAACTGGACGCAGATGGAACGTACCTTCTATTTCTCCTCCAGGGGCAGAGATTTTCGACATACTCAGGTAGGTGGTGGCCACGATATCATTGTGAGTAAGGCGATCCCTAGAACAAGGTGAGAGAGAAGACCTGAGCACGGGAGGAAGATATAGACCACGTGTACCCAGGAAGGATGGGGAGTCCCAGTCTTCCCACCAGATACTGAGGCCTGGTAAACCCAAGGAAGAAGACGCTGGACAGAAAGCTCACTCAAGCTTCCCCTAGAGGGAACAAGCCTGTCTTGCCAACCAGCTCAGCCAGCAGGAACCCCGGCAGGTTGACAGGGAGGAGGCTGAGGCAGGGAGGGTAAGGGATCAGGAGGCTGCTCAAGAGCCAGATTCCCAGACAGTGCTGAGACTTCAGCAGCTAAAGAAATACCAAGTTCAAGGAGAAAACCAGGAAAAGCTATCTCCAAGGCCATCATCTTGAATTAGCAATGCTAAAGCATGATTCCCTTTTGTGTATGACTTTACATGTGACAAAGCACTTTTAACCTTTATCTTCCAGGAGTCTGCAACAGCCTTAAGAAACAAGTACTTTCATTATCATCTCTCTTGTATGACCAAGGACCCTCGCTCAGAGCTATGCAGGTACTTCCCCAAGGTCAGCCAGACAAGGAGGAACAGCCAGACTGGTGTCCTGATTCCTACTCTGGTGCTCCTACTGTGGCACACACTGCTCCTTGGCAAGTATGGGACCAGTCACACTTCCCAAGGAGCACAGAGGACTGTGGGTAGGAGAGTAACTTATCAACCCATTAGCCAGCAACCTCCTGGGCAGACTCTCCTTCTGAAGCCCACGCCTGCCTCCCTTAATAATAATAAAAAGTAATAGCCAACATTTAAGCTTTACTCAGCAACTACTAAACCGAGCACTGTGCTAACACCATCATGTGACCTAGCTCACCTAATCCTCAAATCTGTCCCATTAGGTAGGTACTACAATTAGTCCCGATTTCAGGCAAATGATACAGAGGTTGAAAAAGTTAAACCATTTCCAAAGATGGCCAATATTTGATTTGAGGCCTGATATTCCGGACATGGAAACCAAGTTGGTCGTAGCAACCTGCTGCTTCCTTGGCAGGCTGGACCTGAGGTTCTCAACCTGGTAGTTTTAATCCTGCAGAGAACATTTGGCTATATCTGGAGATAGTTTTGGAGTGAGAAGGGGATGCTACCAGCATCTAGAGGCTAAAGCCTGGGATGTTCCTGAACAGCCTGCAGCAGACTGGACAGCCTCCACAGCAAAGGACCATCGGCCCCAAAGGTCAATATGCTGAGGCTGCGAAATGCTGGGCTGAGCAAGACCTACGTCCTTCAGGAAGTTTCTTTGGGGCACCTTTAATCCCTCTTCTGCTCAGTGCCCAAGACCCCTCTCTCCCTGCTAGGTGAAGTTTGACCGGGGTGGCATCTGGAGAGGGCTCATCCCAGCTCCATTAAAAAGACCCCTGAGCCTGACCATTTTGTTTTTCTTTGAAGTCCCCATGAGAGAGCAACCTCCAGGGATCCCTTCCATCCTCTTGGTATTTCCTAGGAAGGTGATTAAGCTCTGATTTTGAAGTTTTTCCATCAGGACAGGGGCTGCCTGAGGAAGAGTGACCTTCTCAGAACCAATCTGCATTACTGTTCTGGTAAGCAACATTAGCAAGAACTGGAAAAGGAGAATTTCCTTGAGATTATCCATACAGATACCTGACAGCTGATGGAATATTTAAACTGCTTTCATGCCCAACCCTAAAAAAGACCCACTCATGAACAGGAATTGGATTTCTGACCTCTGAATTGGATTTTCTGAATCAGGAGAGGAAGGAAGGAGAATGGGAGGAGAGAAATTGTTTTTATGGAGGTGGGGAGTGGCTTTGGGGACATTTTTTTTTTTTTTAATGAAAAAGGAATTTTTAAAGAATTGAAAGGAAGATTAAGTTTCAGAGAGAAGGCCATATGGACTGTATCATATTTCCAGGATTCAGGTAATTACAAAAGTTTATCTGTTTCTGGGAAGAAAGCACTTTTCGGGACAGGAACATGTAGCAGAGGAATGCTTTCTGGCCCAGAGTTGGGTTTTGGGGCTTGGGGTTGCTGTTGGAAAATACAGCGAGTCTGAAAATAGACTCACAATAAAAATGCCACTTCAACCCAAACCAGAGACGCAACCACCAGATTCGGTAATGTGTTTGGATTGTACAGTATGCTGATGCCTCTGACACAGCTCTGGTGGAGTCGGGCCAGCACATCCACGGCACGGGGGACAACCGCGTCCACACGCGAGCGCAGGCACAGCACAGCACGCACGGGCCACCGCCCGGGCAGCACAGCATGCGTCCCACCTGAAACGCACACATCGTGCTGGGGATGTAAAGTGCGCGTCCCTGCAAACCGCTTCCCCAGGGCACATACCCGCGGTCGCCCGGGGGCCTCTCCCTCGTCCCCCGCCCCGTGCTGATCCCTTCCCTCTAATTCTCACAAGCTGTTTTCTTTAGGCCTGGGGAACTGGCACACACTTTAATGGCTCTGTGGCCTGGGGGTTTTTCCCTGGTCTCTCATTATCCTCCTGGTTGGGGGTGCCGTGGGCCTGCGACCAAGGAAGAACACGCCAGGGAACCACACGGCCAAGACTTCTGGGGGCAGAGAAAGGACAGCTCTCTTTTTGGAAAGCCTGGTATCCTGGAGATTGCACATGTGGACCCTTACTGTCCCCCTCAAGTGTGAGAGGAACCGTCCTGTGGCAGCAGGAGGCAGGGTTGACTAGTGGTTAAGGACGCCCGCAGGCTTGGATTCACATCCGACCTCCACTCTGTTCCAGCTGTCACCTGGGACAGGTCACTCAGTCTTTCCCAACCTATTGTCTGCCCCGTGAAGTAGGACCACGTCACTGAGTTGAGGGTCAGAGGCAACCATGCACGTGAAGTGCTTGTTAGGTGCTCAGTGAGTGTCAGATACTGAGATTTTTCTAAGATGCCTGTGAACTGTTGTCCTCACCTGCTGCACACCTGCAGAGATGTCCCTGCTCAGACCACATGGCCTACCTCCCTATCCTGGGGACCCTCCTGTTCCATCCCATTGGAGGACAACAGCCCATCCTCCCGGAAGCTCTGCTCTCCGGTCTTCCAAGCCTCAGTGTCCAACCCTCTGCTCCCTGGAACGCCGTCACATGAACTTCCCAAACCCCCCTCTCCCACCAGGTGGTGGCCCGCCGCACCTCCCTAGGGAGCCCGCCTCCCAGCCCCTGGTCCTCAGCACTGGGTTCTCCCAGCCCCACTGGCTATGCCCTCCTTATCTGCCATCAGGGCAGCGTGCCACCCGGAGCGAGCAGGCAGTGAGCCAGCTGCCCCGGAACCACCACGCCCTGCCTCCCCTGCTGCGCACAGACCACAGGCCAGCTGCGTGAAACCCAAGGACACGTGACCCTCCAGGCAGCCCTTCTGGAACCCCGCTTGGCGCTCACCAGTCCATGACGCGGATCCTCATTTTCTCACACATGGAAGGAAACTGAGGAGGGAAAAAGAGGCGTGTGGAGAGTAGTGCTTTGAAGAAAGTGGCATCCCCTCCTCCACACGGAAGTCCAGGATGCCGCGGATGCTGGAGAGGACGGGCCTGGAGCTCCCCAAGGGCCAAGCCCCAGGGCCTCCTGGGGAGGGTCAGTGGGCAGCAAAGTGAGGCTCACCATGGCGGGCAACGTGATGTTCTGGTTCCACTGAGGGTTGGCTGTCTTCTCTAGGATCTTGCTGCAGAGCTGGGAGACACAGAGGACAGGGGCACTGAGCTCCCTGGGGACTCTGGGCTCCCCCAGGGACCACCCCAGTCGGTAGCCATTTTCCACCATGCTGACCGCCCTTAGGGCTGGGCTGGGACCCTGGGGTCTTGGGACATGGTGTCGTGGGCTCAGATGTAGGAAACCTTTGCAAAGACCAAGCTCAGCAGGAGTCAGACCCCGAGCTGGGAGCCGGGGAGCTGCCTGGACGACACAGCCCTTCTACCTGAGCTCCTGCCTCTGGCTGGAAAGCCCCCGCTTCTGCATCCCATATGGACACGGTCCTGAATGTGGAGTCCCCGAATCCAGGCTTTCTTTCCCAGAGGCCTCCATAGTTCAAGGCACCCCTTTGCCCATCAGTCCAGACAACCCTCCACTTTGGAAGAGAGTGAACCCTAGAAGATCAGAGGTGGGGGAGGAGCAGGAGGGGGCCAGGGCCCTGCACCTGCGCCTGAATTCACAAAATTCAGTGAAGATCCAAACCCTGTAAGTCGCAGTCTGCCTCAGACCAGCCCTTCCCTAAAGATGAGGCTTGTCCCAAACAGGAAACCTAGCAGGAGCAGAAAAAGGTCTGAGTCTGGGTCCACACGCCTACCCTTGTAGTCCATGGGCAGCCCTAGGCCCTTAGCCAGCTGCAGGCCGTAGCCGCACAGGGACACAGCAGGTGAAGACTCCGTTTCAAATGCGCAGATGCTGGTGGGCTTACATGTTCCACGCATAAAAACGGTGGGCAGCCCTCTCAGAGCATTTCCTACAGACCGCGTAGCGTGCTAAGCACGACATTTTATGTGCATTATCTCATTTAATGAGCATCTGAGTTAGATCAGGGACTTCAGATCCCCAGAGCGAGGGCTTTGTCTCCATTCCCCCGTCCACCCCATCCAGCCCCGCCCCACCTTCCTCCTCCCTGTAAAAAGAGCCCAAGCAAAGGCTGCATGGGTCTGGGGGCAGGGATGGATGCCAGAACTGGGCCTTGTGCCAGCAAAGAGAGGAAGGAAGAGGGAAAGATGAGAGACCAGCCATGGAACAATGAGCAAAGAATGAAACAGTCCACAGGAATGGAAGCACCAAGGGGGCAAAGCATATAGACAGAGGTGTGACCTGACTCAGCATAAAAGAACCACAAATAAAACTAACGAGATATAATTTCTCATCATCAGATTAGTAAAAACCTCCATAACCCACCATTGGCAAGGCTATGGGAAACTGCACTCTCATACTTTGCTAGGAAAATGAAATAGCTTGACCCTTCTAGGAGATAATGGACCACTACCTATCAAAACTACAAAATTACATATTCTTTTTGACCTATCAATTCCACTTCTAGACATTTATCCCACAGAAGTGCGGGTACATGGGAAGAATGACATATGTGGGAAGTTATTCGATGCAGAATGGCTTGGACTAGCAAGGATTCAGAACAACCCAGATGTCCAATAGAGGACAGGTTAAATAAATTATGGTCCATTCACACAATGGAGTACTATGCAGCTTTAAAAAAGAATGAGGACCACTCTCTGCACAGTCATGAAGCAATCTCCGAGCTGTATATTATTAAGTGGAAAAAGCACCGCAGAGCAGTGAGTACAGTGTGTGGCCATTTATATTAAAAGGGTAAAAGATAAAAATCTATAGTCACATTTGCTTCCATATGCATAATGAAACCAAAATGATATAAGAGAAACTAACTACAAAGCTTTCCTTTGCAAAGGAAGAAATGAGTAGATAGAGTGTTGGATGGGTTCAGAGAGAGAGAGAAATGATAGGTAGGTAGGTAATAGAATAGATGTATTACCTAATTCAAATCTTTTAAAGAAAGGATTCAAACTAACATAGCTGACAGGCCCTCTCTGCACCGTGCTTCTTGCACTTGGGGCTGTTTCAGCCTCCACTCTAGGGAGGCTAGGGCCTCTTCCACTGCAAGCACTCCAACCCTTGGAGGCTCCCTCTGAAAGAGCCACTGGGGATGTGGGCCCAGGGGCCTGAACAATGGCTGGTCCACCTGCCTTTGCCTTCTTGCACTTAGGAACACCAGACAGCACTGCACTTAGAAGCCATTTTAAAGTGAAATCACCAACAGAAGGCATAAAACATGCAAAAAATTTTTTTAAAAGTAGCACTAAACAGACCAAGAAAAGGCCACATCTGCAAGATGAAAGCTGAAAGAAGGAGGCAGGGCCTGCACCTCTTTGGACCTCAGCAACCAATATCCAGCTGGGTGATGAGGAGGAGGAAGGAAGGGAAAATCAACAGGAAAACATACTAGAAGGAAACACACGCAGACCGTAGGGGAACCGTGGTCATCTCTGGGATGGTGAGGGTCACAGAAATAAAATATGGGTTTGGTTTGGTTTTTGTTACATTTTCCTGTTCTCTGATTTTTTTCAACTTTTTTTTTATAAGTAATGGGTTATATACTTGAATTCAGAAAAAAGTTCTTGAACCTCCTGCTCTTCCCTCCAAGTACCTCCCCTTGCCTTCTCCCATATATGAAGTGCATACACACACACACACACACACACACACACACACACACACACACACTCTCACACCCCTACACTCCTTAGTAACTTGATCAAATCTGCATGGTTCACATCTTGGGTAATAGTGCCACCTAGTGTCCATAAGAGGAAATGCAAAGACGTCCAGGAGGGGTTGGGTAGGCCCAGAGGTGAAAACCCTGGCACTCAGATTAGGATGCAGTGAGGTCACCAAAGAGACAGAGGAGCAGAATGAGACGAGGAGGAAGGGCAGCAGAGCGGGGAGAGTCCACGAGGAGATGACTGAGAGCTGAGAGAAGAGGCCACAAGGGTCTTGAGGCTGACACTGCCAAGGGGGCCCTGCCCCATCAGCTCATTCTTCTGCTCCCACCACGCCTTCTAGAGGGACCATGGGATGCAGCTTCCCTCTGCTTCATACAATCCAGTCCCTGCCAGGCCCCTCACTGCATCACCTCCCCTGGACATGCACACCTAGCTAGAAAACCTCCAGGGCCAAAGGCCCTGGGAGCTCGGCATCGTGGTGCATACCTGTAATCCCAGTGGCTCTGGAGACTGAGACAGGATCATGAGTTCAAAGCCAGCCTCAGCAACTTAGCAAGACCCTAAGCAACTCAGCAAGACTGTCTCTAAATAAAATATTTTTTAAAATAGGCTGGGAATGTGACTCTGTGGTTGAATGTCCCTGGGTTCAATTCCCAGTACCAAGAAGCGGGGGGAAAAGGGCACAGGGAAATGGAGGGTGCTGGAAAAGACCCGGGAGCAGCAGGAGCCCCTGAGATGTGGCTCCAAGGAAAACAGGGCATTAAAGTTGGTCTTGGGTCTCACCACCATGGAAGCACCCTACCATGGGGAACATGGAATAAAAACAAGTTTCCCAGCTGGCAGGACCTTCTCCACCTGTCAGTGGGGAAAACTGCTCCTAGTCCTCAGAGCAAACACGACCTAGCCATAGCTTCCTGTCTCCTCCCTGCCTTCATGCATCCTGTCCCAGCACCTCTTGAGGCTAGGGCCGGGGTGTCAGATGCAGACCCCAAACCAAAACCAAAATGTGCACCAGTGTAAGGATCTGCCAGGAGCATTTTCGTGTGAATGAGCTTAAAGCCTGAGCCAAGTGACCCACAGACAGTTACATTGAGACCCTGCGTTAAGCTCTGGGGATGGAAGAGCCAATTAGGAAGGGCTCCCAATGGCCAACTTCAAGGTAACATGTCCATCAAGCACAACAATGACTGATTCCAACACGCCGAATTAATAAAAATTAATGTGGTCCATTGTAATACTCAAAAGGGCAGGGGGTCAAAGCTTTTCCCCACAGATTAATGCCAACTAATAAAGAGAGATGGAATGATAATGAAAATCATCATTTCACAACCCCAAGTAAATGACTTATTCACAAATGCATTAGATTAGAAATAGAATACCCTCACAAAGCCCACGCCGCGGCCTACAGAGCGCAGGAATTACACAGGGGGACGTTCACTTTCACAAGGAGGAGGTTCGGAGGCACCACCTTAACGGAGGGATCAAAGCGTCATCGCCCCTGATAGGACACCTGACATCACTGCTTCCTGTCATGTGGCAATAGGATGTACGCAGCACCACCGATGACCAGCTCGTGACAAAATATATAATCTGAATCTACTGAACCTAACTTTCAGTTTGCGGAAAACACGGAAACCACACCAGCAAGAAGCAATCGGGGAAATCCTGAATTTGGACAAATGGCCCCCGGGGTCCAAAGAGTCAGTGTTGTAGTGAGAAAAACAGCAGCAGAGGGAGACGATCACGTGGTCCTGGGAAGAGACGGCAGTGGCTATGGGGACCCAGGGCAAGGCTGGGCAGTAGGATAGGTTCCAAGTCAAGAGCTAGAGGCAGCACGTTTAAGGTAGAAAGCGAGGAAAGAAGGAGGAGTCTGGGCTGGCCCACATGTCCCTGTTCTGCCTGGTTAGGATAGAGCCCCCTGGAAGTGGGGCAGCTGGTGGCAGAGAAAAGAACTCCTCTCAGTCAGAGATATGCACAGATCTGGGGTCGCAGGGAGGGATCAGAGCCAGAGACCTGAGAGCCCCCTGTGGAGCCAATGGCTAGAAATCTTGGAGCAGCCCGGCTACCAGAGAGAGCCCTTAGGGTAGGCACACAAACTCCAGGGGGGCACCTGCCTGTGTGTGGAGAAGGGCTGGGACAAAAGTCAACAGGGACAGGAGCAAATGGCCTATCCCTGCAGGGGTGCGAGGGATCCTGAGGGTGCCCACCAGAGTGGACGTTCTCTGTCCCACTCCTGCCACAACTGTTAAGAATAATCCATATGTTTTGAACCCCAGGCTAGGTGAGCACTTTACCACTGAGCTATGTCCCTGACCCCCTTTTTATTTATTTTATTTTGAAATAGGGTCTCACTAAGTTGTCCAGGTTGGCTTTGAACTTGTGATCCTCCCTCCTCAGCCTCCTGGGCCTGCACCACCACACCTGGCTCATCACATATTTTTCCTTAAAAAGGTTTCCCTATCTGTATGCCTTCACATCTGCTGTCCACACTACTGTTTCCATTCCCCCAAGTAGTCCTCTGTATCCGGTGTCCCATCTGTCCTCTCTGGGTCTCTCCACTGGCAGACCTGTCTGTGTTTTTGTGGACAGCAGCCCCAGAGAGCCCGAGCCCAGGCGTGCATCCCAGGATGAGTCCCTTGGGCGCACCCCCCCACTGCACCTCACTCTGTCCTGTTCTCTCCAGCACCTGTTCACAGGGTGCCCAGCCCTCCCCACCCCAGGAGCCCTCCCGCTCCGTCGTTCCTTACCATTTTCCCTGCAAAGCTGACTTCCACGAAGGGGTCCACCAAGTTCTTCTTGTTACTGTCAAAGCCAAAGATCTGCTTCACGTTGTCCATCACAGCATCATCCACTGGGGAGAAGGACAAGCCAGTCACTGCCCGCCTGCCGTCCCCCACTCCAAACCCCAACTCTGCCCCATCTGTCTCCTGGCAGCCCTGGAACTGAGTGAGACACTGTGGCCCTGTCATCTGGGACTCAGCCCAGGCGCTCCCGGGAGGGAGGACTGCCTCAGAACAGCAGCCCCTGAGTGCCCTGGGTGCTTCCTTACTCAGCCCCAGACACCTGGTCCATGTCCCCTCAGCATCCAGAGGCTTGAGAGCAAGTCTCCGGGCCAGGGATGTAGCTCAGTGGTAGGGTGTGAAGCCTTGGGTTCAAATCTCCAGTGCCACAAAAATTTTTTTTAAAAAGAAGTTAGCAGAGCAATGTGACTGCTTGATTAATTTGAAATCTACAACACCAAGGGTAGTAAGCAATCTAGAAAAGGACTGGAAGTTTTTATATTACTCCATTGCTGGGGCCTGGTGGACTCTTCCTGTTTGGTTTTTGTCGTTGCTTGTTTGTTTTACATAGTACTGGAGATTAAACCCAGGGTCTCACACATGCTAGGCAAACACCACACCACTGAGCTACACCCCCAGCCCGTTCAAAAAGGAAGGAAGGAAGGGAGGGAGGGAGGGAGGGAGGTGGGAAGGAAGGAAGGAAGGAAGGAAGGAAGGAAGGAAGGAAGGAAGGAAGGAAGGAAGGAAGGAAGGAAGGAAGGAAGGGAGGGAGGGAGGGAGGGAAGGAAAAGTCTCCCTCATGAGTGCCGAGGTTGGTCACCTGCACCCCCCTCTCAGCCTCCCGAGCATCTAGGATTACAGGTATATGCCACAACACCTAGCTGACATTTCCCTTTTTTTCCATTAGCAGAGTGATTCATCTAAGGCTAGTCCAGCAGTCAGTTCTGGCTTCATTTTGTTTGTGGCACTGGGAATTGAACCCAGGGCGCTCTACCGCTGAGCTACATCTCCAGCCTTTTTATTTTTTATTTTGAGACAAAGTCTTGCTAAACTTCCCAGGTTAGTCTTGACCTTCTGATCCTCCTGCCTCAGCCTCCCAAGTGATGGGATTTCTTTTGAAGAGTTTTAAATCTATGATACTTCAAACCAAATTATTCCACTGAGTGAGCCAGATCATTCACACATGTATATGTATTTTTTATATGTTATGTTTTACATGTCCATGAACAAGTGTGAGGAGAGGGACAGTTAAAGATCATATGCTAACTAATGCCTATATAAATAACAGGTAACAGCTATTAGCAAATATTCATGTTCTGTTGACTCATCTATTTTGTTTTTATTTATATTTAAACAACACTGCAGCAAACACAACACAAAGCTCCTTCATCTTAAGAAAAGCAAACATTTCTATTTCCCCATGCCTTCTGGAAGCTTGCCAGCCTCTCTTCCACACATTTGCAACCAATGAATGCAAAATGTTTTTAAGCAGGTATTCTAACATCCACTGAATTCCCATTACTTATTCAAGGCCTTCCCCCTGTGGTTTTGATCCAAGTAAGCTTGCACAGAGGGAACTCATTTCATTTATTGATGTCACTCATCAGAGCAGAAACCCTCAAAGAGCTTTATGCAAAACATGTAAACAAGAACCCAGGTTGCAGACGTTCTCACTGACTGCTGTGGACAAAGACTGGTTCAATTAAGCTAATATACACTCTGAAACAGTGGCTCACAGTGGGCTCCATGATGGAATCATCTGGGGAGACTTTGAACACTGCCAGTGTATGAGCCCTACCCCAACCCAGGTCAATCTGAAAGGCTAGGTGGGGCCCAGGCATCTGTACTTCCTTTAAGCCACTTTGGTGATGTTACTGTGTGGCTGAGGCTAATAACCATGGCTCTCCAATCTTTGGTATGACTCCCCCAGGATTTACTAAATACCCAGGGTGAGACCAGTACCAGGCCAGTCACTGTGGGAATCCAGGCAGGAGCCATGTTGGCCTTCCTGGGAGGATGAGGAGACAGCCACAAGTCAGGGGGGCCAAGGTCCCAGTTTGCTGGGGAATGAACAGTTTCGTGGGACTTTCTGGGTTAGAACCAGAACAGCCCCAGACTAAGGGGATGAAGTGCTACCAGGGGAGCAGCGCTCCTCATCTGTGGAGAAATAGTCCCGAGTGCCTGATGCAAACCCTCCAGCATCACAGCTCCTTCCCAGACTCTGCCCGTGAGGGCTTCCTCACATCAGTGACCTCCATCGTGGGAGCAGAGCCGTGTTTAGATGTGCCAGAAAATGGGTCTCCAGAGTGGCTAAAGAGTCAGGGGACACAGGAATGGAACCCAGAAGCCACCGTTACTCTCAAGTCTTGTATCTGGGGGAGATCCAAGATGGCGGAATAGAGATGTGTAACTGGCTGTTCCATGGCGTGAAGCCAGGAAAGCAGACAGCTTCTCCACAAGGCGGGTAAACAAAACAAACTGGGGGCTGTTTGCAGGGGTCAACAATCCTGGAACCTAAAACTGAACATTTTGAAGCAGACTGGGGACACGAGAGGTTGGATATAATAAAATAAGGAAAAAATCTCCAGCAGCACAGCCCAGTCAGAAACTCCAGCCAGAACAGTCTCTCCTAAGCATCATGGAAGAATAAGGGAATTAAAGGAACCGGCATTTGTGGGAAGGCCTGAGGCATGTCTGTGTACAGAGCATTTAGAGACCAAGGATTTACCCAACAAACCTGAAGGATGCTCTGCACTACATCAGTGTTTGGGGAAAGAAGCCGCCATCTCTCCAAGAGGCATGAGGAGGACAAAGGAAGGAACCATTTTGCAGCAGCAGCACAGGGGCCAGCAGCTAGGGAAGCCAATTCCTGGCAAACTCGAGTTTGGCCTGAAATACAGGCCCCGTAAACACACATTGCACAACATAGAGTGTGCTTAAGTGATCAGAAGAAAATCAATATGGAGAGAGATTTACACAGGGGAAAACTGGTCCTGGAAACCCACTGGGCTCTACCCCTCCCTCTCCAATCCAACTGCCTGCAGGCCCAGCTAGGAGAGGCACATCTGGCCAGGAACTCAGAGGGGTGGGGTGGGAGATTGTTTGGAGACTGAACCTAAGACCAGGAAACATGGGGTCTGCAGGTGACATAGGGGATTAAGAACTGGCTCCCCCATCACACAAGTGGAACCCAGGGGAAGCCCTGGAGTAAAGTCCTCCAGCCTGGACCAGCAAGTACTGGGCACTGGAGGTGCACTGATTTAAAATGTCCAAACCAACTAAAATTGGGCAAAGAGCCAGGAGTCCACCTAAGCCTAAACCCTGCCTCCAGGAACTCCACCTGCAGATTACCTCTCTCTCTCCAGCCATCCAGAGGGTAGAGCATCACGCTCCAGATGACCCCACCTAAAACTGCTAAGGAGAGATGCTGAGAATATACTGAACTCCAGTGGAAAGAATTCTTTAACTTTTCATCAAGATTTTTTTTTCTTTTCTTTTTTTTTTAATTCTTTTTCACTATTGTGAACTTAATGATAAATCGACATTTATAGTTTCCAATTTTTTTTCCTGCTCATCTTTAGCATTTCTGAAGTCAGTTATTTTACATGGATTAGGTTTTTTTTTTTTTAACTAGGATGTTTGATTAGTATATTTTATTTTGTATTGCTTTTTTTTTTAATTTTTTAAATTTTTGCTACCTACCTGTTTCCCTTGATTCTCTCTTTTCTTCTGCTAACAGCAAATCTCTATTGATCTCTCTTTCACTCTTCTTTAATCTTTTACTTCTGTCTCTTCTCCTCCTCCCTCATAATCATCTCATCCTATGTCACTTCTGTTCTCTCCTTGTCCACCATCTAAAAATGTAAACCCTTTTGCAAACTTGCTGTTTTTATTATAAGTAATAACTGATCGTGTCATTTCTTTTTATTGTGATATTTAATATTGTGGGCATCATAGTAGGAACTATTTGGTTTAATGCTGTACATTGTTTGCATTGGTTGTTGTTATTATTTGTCTCACCCTAAACAGTGTGGTACTAGAAACCTTCAGGGTAGAAACTCTACTGCCTCAGATCCATACTGTTAGATGGGCAGACACGTAAACAACATGAAAAAACAAGAAAACAAATCAACCCAAGCAAACCAAGATACTCCAATAACAGAATCTATTGACACCACGTGGAAGAAATGTGAGAGAAGGAATTTAGAATGTACATAGTTAAACTGATCTGCAAGGGAAAGGTTGATGTAAGAGAGCAAATACAGGTAGGAAAAGTTCACTTCAATAAAGAGCTAGATATTCTGAAAAGAAAAAAAAAAAAAAGACCAGAAATCTTTGAAATGAAGGAAACAATAAACCAAATTAAAAATTCAATAGAAAGCATCACCAACAGACTTGGAAGACAGAATCTCAGGCAATGAAGACAAAATACATAATCTTGAAAACAGAGTTGACCAGAGAAAGATGTTAAGACCATGAAGAGAACTTCTGAGAACTGTGGGATAACATCAAAAGATCAAATTTAAGATTTATTGGGATAGATGAAGGCATGGAGATACAAACCAAAGGAATAACAATCTTTTCAAAGAAATAATTCAGAAAATTTCCCAAATCTAAAGAATGAAATGGAAAATCAGATACAAGAGGCTTACAGGATCTCAAATGTACAAAATTACAACAGACCCACATCAAGATTCATTATAATGAAAATGCCTGGCATACAGAATAAGGATAGAATTTTAAAGGCTGCAAGAGAAAAACATCAAATTATATGAAGGGGGAAACCAATATGGATCTCAGCTGATATCTCAACCCAGACCCTCAAAACTAGGAGGTCCTAGAATAACATATACCAAACCCTGAAAGAAAATGAATTCCAACCAAGAACCCAATATCCAGCAAAATTAAGTTTCAAGTTTGAAGATGAAATAAAAACCTTCTGTGATAAACAAAAATTAAGAGAATTCACAACCAGAAAGCCTGTACTTCAGAATATTCTCAACAAAATATTCCAAGAAGATGAAATGAAAAAAAAAGTGAAAACCAGTGAAGGAAGAAACTGCACTAAAGGAGTCGTCAATCAGGGGCTGGGGAGATAGCTCAGTTGGTAGAGTGCTTGCCTTGTAAGCACAAGGCCCTGGGTTCGATCCCCAGCACCCAAAAAAAAAAGGAAATGTCAATCAAAGGAGAAACTAATTCAAATTAAAAACTAGAAATAAACCAAAATGACCAGAAACACAAATCATATCTCAAAAATAACTGTGAACATAAATGGCCTAAATGCATCAATCAAAAGACATAGACTGGCAGATTGGATTAAAAAACAAGACCCAACAGTATGCTGTCTCCAGGAGACTCACATCATAGGCAAAGACATCCACAGACTGAAGGTGAAAGGATGGGAAAAAAACATATCACTCACATAGATTGTGTCAACAGTAGGGGTTTCTATGCTTATATCAAATCAAGTAGACTTCAAGCCAAAGTTAATCAGAAGGGTCAAAAAAGCACATTTCATACTGTTTAAGGGCATTATACATCAATAAGACATAACCATCATAAATATTTATGCCTCAAACAATGGAGCATCTATAAACATCAAACAAACCCTTCTCAACTTCAAGAACCAAATAGACCACAACACAATAATGCTGGGCTTGAACATTTTTATCCATATATATGAATACAAATATAAATATATATGTAAAAATATACATGAAGATATTTAAATGGACATGGATTTGTATATAGTTATTTTTCTTTTGGAGATGGATGTTTATAATTTCAGTAAGATATAGGATATGATTATGTCACTGAATATACATGAAAACCTATGGATAAGTTTTGGTTGCCATTAGGGCACATACATATGTATATATATGAATGTATATAAACATATATGGAATATATTTGTGAAAATGCATATGAATATTCAAAGTAATATTTATAATTTCTGTATAAAACACTCATGATTATGGGTAGGGTTGATTTAGTTCTGAGTTACAGCTTTGGTTTAGGGCACAGGTTACCTTCGGAACATATATATCAATATATATGAATATAGATATTATATATCAAAATTTATATATATACTTTTATCTATGGATTTTTTAAGGTAAGCAATATTGTTATATTACATGTGAAAAGGGGTTATGCCTATGGAAATTAGTATATATATAAAAATCCATGAGTTTTTATGTGAATTTATTAATTTATATCCCCAAATACATAGGTACATTCATGTAAAATTATATGGTTTATATAGAGAGACGTTTCTTTGAGGTGTATTAGTAGGTATAGGACTAGTATAGAAAAAAAAGGTTAGTTTAGGGATTGAACTTTTTTATTTATAGAGAGGAATACAAATATGAATATATATGTAAAAATATACATGAAAGTATTTAAATGGATATAAATTTGTATATAGTTATTTTTCTTTTGAGATGGATGTTTATAATTTGTTTTAGTTATAGTTTATGATTATGTAACTGAATATATATGAAAATGTATGAGCAGGAAATTGGTTGCCATCGGGATATATTCATATATATATGGATAAATATAAACAAATACAGGAATATATATGTGAAAATATATATGGGTATTCAAACTAAACAATTAAAATAAAAAGAAAGGATCTGAAACTAAAAAGATAAAAGAAAGTGATAGGTATGAAAATATTTTAGTATGGAAAATTAGAAGGTTAAAGAAATGTTTCTTGATGAGAAAGTATTTTGTTTGGTAAAGTAATATTCTTGGGCTAAAGTCCAAGATAAAAAAGGACAAAACAAAGGATATAAATCTGTGACTCTAAATAAGTCACAGAAGGGTTATAGAAAGCAAATCTCAAAAAGTTTGTGTTTGTGATTAAACTGACTGTAATTAGCACAGTTATTTGAACTTAAATGTACTGATATGAAGCAAAGTCTGAAACATTGATCTATTCTTACCTATCTATAATTTTCTTGTATTTGTTAGGTTTTACTACTTTATTCCTTGTATCTTTAAGGAAATAGTGTTTGTACCTGTTTTAAAGTCTTAAATGATTACTTTGTAACTGGTTAAACAAACAACTGTTATAACAACATTGTTGACACCCAAAATATATGTGGCTAGGTATACATATGCATCTAGAACTATATCTGTCTAAGCCTTATCTAAGTGTTATGTGAAAGTTTATAAAATGACAGTTTATGTAAGTTTATTAGCAAGATAACCAATAGGTGTTCTTTTATACATTGTATCTGACATAGAAGGACCACATTGTCATTTGAAGACCTATCTTTAAAAAAAAAAAAAGATTCTTGTATTATTTTCCATTAAATTCTGATCACTGGACGGGAGGTATAGGTTAGCAGTAGAGTGCTTGCCTAGAATTCACAAGGTCCTGGGTTCAATTCCCAGCACCGAAAAAAAAAAAAAAAAAAAAAAAGAAAGAAAGAAAAGAAGACACTTTGGGAAACCTAGAAAAAGAGTCACAGTATTGGCCAGGCAGCAGAATAGTCGCCCAGCTGTCCAGCACTGACCTCTAACAGACCCGTGAGGAAGCCAGGCCAAGGGGAAGCAAGAAGGACACAAAGGGATGGGCCCTGGTGGGAGGGAGGCTGAAAAGGACCCAAGGACCCACAAGCTGATGCCTTTCCCTCTCCCAGGGAGCCAACCATGGTCCCACCCGGGGTCCACCCTCACAATGTCCCCACAAGAGCTGTGGCAGGCCATGGGGGCGCCGCACTCACTCTGAGGTAGGTCTTCGGCTCTGAAGACCTTCAGACAGAAGTGGGCTCCTCGAAGGGCCACGCCAGTTGGCCTGAGCAGGTTACCTTCGATGTCCTCCTTGTCCTCAGAGGGGTCTTTTCTCTCCAGCTATCAGCAAACCAAACACGGTCCCTTCAGAGCTCTTGGGCGCAACGTTTGACCTTCCACTTCAGAGAGCTCCGCCCGCCACGTTCAGGGAGGTGTCAGGTGAGGCCGATCGCTCTCACATTTCTGGCCACAACACTCCAGCCCTTCTCTTCCCGAACACACAGGTGCAGACACCTCCCTGCTCCAAAAGCGCCCCTCATTCTTACCACCGCCAACTTAGAACCTCACTATTACCACATCAACATAATAACAATATATTCTGAGGCAATAAAATTCAGCCACACTCTCCTATGGAGAGAAGGATCTCACTCTTGCAAAAAGGAAAACACATGTATATCTTCTGAGAGGGACAGGTGAGAAGACATGATAAGAGCTCAGAGTGGTAGAATTATGAGGGATTCCTTTTTTATTTATACTTTCCTACATGTTCTACAGTTCTCATAATTATCATGCATTCTTTTAAATCAGAAAAAAATTAGGCTTCAGGATTTCATTCGATTCTTCTCCCACCAACAGTTATGCGAAGGGCTGTGGGGAGGACCCAGGGACAGGTACTCACGGGAGCTTCATCTCCAGGCCCCAGCACACAAAGGCTGGCTTTCAGGTAGCCTCTGGCCCCAGCAGAGAAATCATCAGGGTCTGAGAGGAGCAGCCACTTTCTGAGATAGGCATGACCTGAAAGAGAATGGTCCAGAATGGGAAGACCCAAGTCTGCAGCCTCGTCCAGGAGCCCAGGATGGATCACATACGGTGAGATAAAGGGCTTAGCCATGGCGGGAGGGGAAAGGACTCAGAAACCAAGAGCTTCCACACCATGACCAAAGATGGTTCTCCATGGCATGCCAGTCACTGATAGGGCTGTCTTTCCCTGGGGAGATGGAAGACTTAGCCATTCCCAATCACGACATAATCCACCATGGGCGATGTGGTAAATAAGTAAGTGTCTCAAAGGGCTTTTTTAACTCTAGAATCAACTTTGTCCTTGTGGATCAGTCAGAAGTTTTAATAGAAACCTCTATAAGAGGCTGTGAAAGCTGAGAGGAGGCCATTTTCAACTTCTCAGAAAGTAACCAGATCAGAGTGAGAATCATCCCTGGACACATCACCCAAATGACCTGTCCCTGTCTGAAGTGACCCTGGGCCTCAGGACCTCCCATCCCCAAATAGGCCACCTGGGGGTTGCATCTTTCTGAGGGCCCGAGGGCTTTGCAAGGAAGACTCATCCCTGCCTCCTCTTCCAAGAAAATACCCCCCCTCAATCCGAAGCCCCCCAGGGAGGGAGAGTGAGCACCCAAGCACGTATCTCCAAGCAGCCTCCAGTCACATGCAGGGATACCAGAGGGGTGAGAACTCACGGGGCTCTCTATAAATGGTGCCTACGTCCATCTGAAACCAAAGGAAACGCAAGTCAAACTCTTGGCACTGGAGTGTTAGAGCATGTTCGTCATGTGACTCTATATGGAATACATTTGTTACAGAGTTGGGTAAAGTATGTTCATGCCCCAAAAGAAAGAGGGAAGGAAATACCCAAAATGGCACCTCTGCTATCTCGGAGGGGCAGTAGATTTGGATGGGTTTGATTTATTTCTTATTCTTTCCTATATTCCATAGTGTTCTATTTTCTAAAAACCATAGGTTATCAGGATGTTGATAGTAGGAGAGGTTGAGGGGCAATGGAGGGGCAAGGAGTACACTGGAACTTTGTGTACGTTCCACTCAGTTTTGCTGTGAACCTAAAACTGCCCCAAAATACAATGTCTAAGCCAGGCGTGGTGGTGCACATCTGTAATCTCAGCTACTCAGGAGGCTGAGGAAAGAGGATGGCAAGATCAAGGCCAGTCTCAGCAACTTAGCAATGCCCTAAGCTAAACTTAGTGAGACCCCGTCTCAAAATTTAATGATTAAAATTTTAAAAGGCTGGGAATGGGTTTCAGATACTCCTCATAAAACTTGGAATGGAACCACCATCTGGCCCAGCTGTCTCACTTCTCAGTTTATACCCAAAAGACTTAAAATCAGCATGCTACAGTGACGCAGCCACATCAATGTTTATAGCAGCTCAATTCACAATAGCTAAGCTATGGAACCAACCTACGTGCTCTTCAACAGATGAATGGGTAAAAAAAAATGTGGTATATATATATATATATATATATATATATACACAATGGAATATTACTTGGCTAAAGAAGAATGAAATTATGGCATTTGCCAGTAAATGGATAGAGTTGGAGATTTTCATGCTAAGTGGAATAAGCCAATCCCAAAAAACCAAAAGCTGAATGTTTTCTCTGATATTTGGATGCTAATTCACAATGGGGGCGGAGTGGCTAGGGAAGAATAGAATTACTTTAGATCAGGTAGAAGGGATTGAAAGGAGGGGAGGGATATGAAGACAGAAAGGACAGTAGAATGAATCAGACATTATTACCCTGTGTACATATATAACTATACAACTAGTGGGATTCTACATCATGTATAACCAGAAGAATGAGAAATTACACTCCATTATATATATATCAAAGTGCATTCTACTGTCATATATAACTAATTAAAACAAATTTGAATTTAAAAAAAAAAAAAAGATTGGGAATGTAGCTTAATAGTAAATTGCCCCTTGGTTAAATTCCCAGTACCCCCCCCAAAATAAAACAAAATAATACAGTCTTTTTTATCACAGATTAATAACTAGAAAAACATCTTTCTTACTCACGGATTCTCGGAACAAGAATGTAAAGACTGGAGTCTCAAAATAATTAAGATATCATTTGTTATATAATGACTCAGGCTCAAACCCACTCCTTTAAAGAAATGCTTCACCAAGAAATTAGATTCTGTTTTTAAAAATCTTGTGGCTACTTCTCAGAGAAGGGGGCATCATTTATTTGGATCGCAGGGACAGGTTAAAATAAGTCTGCACTCTCTTTCCTTTTGATAAATCCTCCAAGAGTCTCAAATGAGAACATCAGTGAGAACCGCACTCAATGACGTCCCACCACCATGCAGGACTGAGTTACTTCGTGCAATAATTTTCTGCAGACTGTTGAACCATCCTCTGGGCCGCACTGCCCAGCCGGTACTGGGTTCTCAAAAGTGGACTGCTCCCTCTGGGCTACCCAGGACAAATAAGCAGGGTGGGGCTCCCTCCCCTGGGGTCCACAGCTGACCCACCGTGAAGGTGAGGTCAGTGCAGAGTGCCAGCTCACACAGTCCTTAGATGGCCAGACTTGGGTGAATGCTGCCTTCCCAGATGTAGGGACAAATAGAACCTAAAAAGAAGGGGCTGGATTCTTCCTGTTGGAAATAAGGGAAGATGTCCACTCTCCTCTTTCTATCACACGTTTTACCTTAGGAAACCTGTCAATGTAAGTACCTTCTCTGTTTGAAATGTATCTTTTTAAAAACTAAGCATTATTTTAAAACTTATTATATGGATATATATAAATTTTGAAATCATAAATTATAAAATGTATGGGGCTGGGGATGTAGCTCAGTTGGTAGAGTGCTTGCTTTGTATGCACAAGGCCCTGGGTTCAATCCCCAGCACCACAAAAAAAAAAAAAAAAAAAAAAAAAATCATGATATGAGAGAGAGACCTCTGTCTTTCTCAAGGACATTTTCTCTTTGAAATGTAAACATCAAGGAAGAGGGTCCTCCTGCCGCCCAGGAGGAAGCCACAGGCCTGACTTGAGTGGGGCTGTGCTCCAGGCTGTAAAACTACCTCCTGTCGTAAAAACAGGCGTTTGACTCCCCCTTTCTCCTCTGGATAAAATTAATTAGCTGACATGGATGGTCCTTACCCACAGAATCTAGGGTGAACTCTGTGTGCCCAGCGGTGCTGCCCAGTTCTCTTATTTGAGGTGCTCTGCCACCAGCCACATCCCCAGAATGCCATCCCCCCCATTTTCTTCAAAACTTTGAGGCAGGGTCTCACTAAGTTGCCCAGGCTGGCCTCAAACTTTTGATCCTCCTGTCTCAGTAGCTGAGATTACAGGTGTGTATCACCATGCCTCGCTAGTTATTGTTTTTCTCAAAAACATGTCTGTAATGGAAAATATGTCATCTACCAGCTACATGAAAGGATGCGACTCGCGCCTGTCTTGGTAATCTCTTAGCAGGTGACCTGAGACGCTCAGCACATCCCTGGTTAATGCTGATTGTCTTACTTCTCTGCTACCTTTGTGGAGAGGTTTTCTGAGTGGGGAGATCTGATGGGTTTTTAAGGGAAGGGGCTGAAATCTTCCCAGCATGCACCAAGGCACACAGGGTCTCTGGAGTGCCAGCCCCTGCAGGAAACCTGCAGAGCCTCCAGGAACACAGGCAGTGAGAACTGACTGAGCTCAAGAAAGTGAACAATTACCCGGAACTCCCCGAGCAGTGCGTCCGTCCGGAGGGAACGGGAATCTATCACCTGGGGAGAAAGAGCAGTGAAAATCCACACCTATGAGTAAAGATGTGACCCAGACAGCATCCAACCCAACAGCTCCTCCCTCCCAAATAAGAACAGCCAACAATGAGCACTTACTGTAGTCCAGAGATTGCTCTAAATGATGTTTAATCCCCTAAGAACAGTACCCTGAGTAGGCACTCTTGTGCCATTTCACAGATGAAGGAATAGATGCACAGAGATGACAGGACTTGGACAGAATCACATAACTGGAAGGGGCAAGGATGGGACTAAAGTTCAGATAGTCCAGCCCGAGGCCCAAACTTTTAACCACTAGAATATACCACCTTCCAGGGGGTAGGAGCTAAGAACCAGAGAAAGCAGATCTTGGCCAAAAGCAGGCCTGTGGACAAACAAAATGAGACGAAGACCAAGGTGTCCACTACAGCCAGCGATTCCCCACCTGAGGCCCCTAAGGAAGGCCACAGCTGAGCTGTGGGGTGCAATCCTGTGCCCAGCAGAGGCTGGCCGTGAACTGTCCACGTCACCTGGGTGCCAGGCTCTAAGACGTATCTCTCACACACACATACACACCCACACTCACCGATGACACTGACAGGCGTGCACTCTGAGACGTGCGCCCAGACACACACGGACAATGACACGCACATGCACGTGTGCACACTGACACGTATGGGCGACACAGAGACCGTGGAAAACACTTGGATGGTTGAGACGCACCGTGATAAAGATGGGCTCATCAAACAGCTCCGCGGGAGACTCAAACAGGTTGAAGAAAAGAGTCTGTTGGTCCAGAGCAAAAGGGAGAGAAATCAGTGCCTCTGACCCCTCAGGCCAGGCAGGGGGACGATCAGCACCCTGCCTTCGAGCCTGGGAGTTGAGTCCACAGAGGAACTGAGGGCTGAGCTCTGGGAAAGTGACAAGTTCTGGGGTGTTCACCCTGATCCCACAGGGTCTGTCATCTCAGGCACAGCACTACAGGATGACAGGGACAGGGAGCAGAGGGACCCTGGGCAGGAAGAAGAGCTGGAACCCCCCAGTTCCTCACATGACTTGAATGTCAGGCTACTCAGGACCTGACACATCTCCTGACCCAAAGTTAGCACCACAGGTAAACACTCTTGAAAGAACTGCTCTGGGCTCCCTGTTTGGAAGACCTGCAAAGGTCCTGGCCCCGACAATGCCCAGTGTCTCCCACCTCGTTGAAGAGAGGGCTGTTTCCCTTGTGGATCCGAGTCCTCTTGGTCTGCCCGGCAGCAGTGACCTTGACCACAGGCTTGATGTTCACCCCCGGCAGCTGGCGCCCCTCTATCACCTGGACTCTGATCTGAAAGCCAGGAAGGACCATGAGCAGGAAGAAGGGAGAAAGGTGTACAAGACCACCCACCCTCTGGCCTAAGTGTCACAAAGCTCAGGGACCAGCCTGCTTCCTGGGAAGACTATTAAGGAGGTTTTAGGAAGAGCATAATAAGAACAAGCATGTTTCCCACCAAGGTCCCTTGTGTCTATAAACTTCCATGGTTGCAGAAGAGCTGCCACGCTGGCCAGAAAACCACCTGCACTAATCCCCGTGGGAGGGTGGATGGAGCCCCGTTCACGTCACTGAGCACCAACTCACCTGAGACCCCATCAACACTGGCATGCTGAAGAGACCAGAACGTTCCTCTCTGACAATTCCCTCAGAGGTCGGCCTCTCACAGTGAAGTGACCCCATAAATAGTCTTTGTTGTTTTTTCCTTCTGTGTATGTGTGTGTGTGTGGCTGAGGATTTTAACGCAGGGCCCCACACACATAAGGCAAGCGCTCTTCCCCTGAGCTGTTGTCCCTAAGTCCCCTGTTCTTTATATCATTAGATGCAATGCTTTCTTACATTCTGAGAAATAAATTTAGACTTTTTGCCCTTGAACTGTAAGCGAATAAAGAATTCAAGAACATCTGTACTTCTAAATGTTTAGATCAAGTATTTTAAAATATCAAAATAAATTTTCATGGAAAAATAAAGACGTATACTGGTTCCACTTCCTAATCAACTGTTATTTATTTACCAACTCTTTTTAGAAAAACGGCATGTCATGGAAGGATCTATTACCATAACAATAGGAAAGTGATTTTTAATTCTTTTCTTTTTTTGAGGTATATTCCAAAGTCTTGGGACTGAGCAGAGGCTTGTTCTGAGGCCCCACGACTTGAATTCCCCGTCCAGCAGCTGCACAGGACCCAGGGAAAGCAGGTTCCCAGTGGGAGGCCCTGAGCATCCTGCGTGCATCTCCCCAGGGTCTGGACAGACCAGCCAGGCGCCAGGGGTTAGAGCAGGAGATGGGTCAGACAGACCCCCGTCACCTGGAAGTCCTGTGGCTTGTCTGACAGCAGCTTTCTGGACGTGGGCGCGCTTCTCTTTCTTTTACTCCCCCGGTGGTATGGGGGAGGATGGGAAGGCGGCTTCCTGGGGGTGGTGGGAGCCCCCGGGCCTGGAGTGCCGCTCTGATCCAGGAACGGCTCTGCTTCATCTCCTGTGAGCCCCTGGTCCTCCGTGTCTTCCTCTCCTCCTGTGTCTGGGAGGACAGAGCCCGAGTGAGCACTGGGTCGTCCGGCCCTGCCCTTGGGACCCAGCCCAGCAGAAGGAAGACCCAGAGAGCCAGGGCGCTGAGACCCCCCGCCGCCTGCTGTGCCCTCCCTCTCTCATTATGAGCCGGGTGGATGGGTAGGAAGAAGAGTGGCTGCCAGCAGCCGAATCCTAAGGCCATCAGTCCAGTTAGTCCAAGGAGGAAGGCAGAATGGCCCTGGCCCTCCCCCAGCCCTGCAGAGGAGCCTGGCCAGCCGCCTCGTCCCACTCCGGTGGGCTGACGCGCTGGCCAGTGACACGGTTACAGGCAGTAGGGTCTGGGATGGGGACAGCCCTGGTCCGCGTCTCACCCGTGGGGGCCAGCCACTTCTTTCCAGAATATCTTGTGTCCACGGTGCTGTCACTGAGCAGGGACCAAGTCTCGGCCCGGCTCTGTCCCCCACCTGGCACGTGGGCAGGGCACAGCCCCAGAGGAGGGGCAGGAGGGAGCCAAGTGAGGGAAGCCCACCCTGCACCTCCACCTCCCACCCTGCTTGCCCCGCACCCAGCCCAGCTCAAAGCTCAGTGTCCCTCCTTTCCACCTCTGCAGGACTGACACTCGTCCCCGCTGGCCCAAACCGAACTCTACAAGACTCACCTCAGGGGAGTCCCAGAGTCTTTGGGGCCTCCACCTCCCCACCCTCTGCCACCAGGAACACCCTTCTTCCTCCCTTGAGCCTCGCAGCCCCAGTTCACCTTGGACTTCTCAGGTAACCCAGTTCAGAGTGATTTCCTGTCTTAGCTTGGACAGTCTGGGCCCCAGGAAGATGGCCCTCTCTGCCTCCCTCTCCGCAGAGCCCCACACAGGACTTAGCTTCCCAGCCAGGCTTAGGGCTCAGCCAAAGCAGGAGCTGCTCGGTCTCCATGCTGGGCTGCTTCTAGCCCTCTTCAAAACAAGAGGACCTCCAGACTCTTCACCACTGGCAAGTGCACGTGGTCCCTCTGTGTAGCCTTCTCACTACTCCAGCAGGCGGACCACACAGAGGCCCTGCCCACTCCCACACTCAGGCCAGCACCGGCAAGCCCGCCACTCTGGCCTGGATCCTCACTTGACAAGCAAGTAAAGAGAACAGAGGCAGGCACAGGACTTAGCTACCTCAGTCTGCCCATTTCACAAATGATAATATGCAGGCCCAGAGAGGGAGAGTGACCAACTCAATGTCACATAGCTACTCAGTGTCAAAGGCAAGGCTGGAACCGTGTCCCCTAATGTTGTCCCAGGATTCTTTCAAAGAAAAACTTACTCATTGGTCACATGTCATCCCTAAAGGCCCCTTGGTGCCAAGAGAGGGAAGCAATGGACTCTGGGGAGCAGGTGGGGCCTTAGGTATCACCTGGGCAGACCTCACCCGTCATTCACATTTCGGAGCTGTGTATTACAGAGGGCCCACTGTGCACAGGCCCTGCCCTGGGCAGCTGGGGCTGGGAGGCTGCCTTCTGCCCCTTCTTTCTGCATGGCAGAGGCAGCTCTCAGGACTCCCTCCCCACCCAGATCCTCTCTTCTCCATGCCTGGGCAGCCCCAACCCCGGGGAAGGCAGTGAAGGCTGGGGGGCCTCACTGCAGCCCCCAACCCAGGCCTGGGTACTACTCTGGCCTTCTTGCCAGGGGCCCTGCCATATGGAGAATGGGCTCCTCACCAGCCACCACGTCCAGGTCAGGCAGTGTCGGGGATGGTTCCAAGGGAGCAGGGGGCGGGAACAGGGGCACGGCTCCAGGGAGCGGTGTGTAGGACACCTGCAGGACCAGCGAGGCCTGGAAGAGATAGGGATGGGCAGCAGGTTAGCACACTGGCCTCAGTCCATGCCATCCTGCAGCCTTCCTGTTTCCTGCATGCTTCCCTAGGGAATAGGGCTTGGACAAGAATCGAATTTGCAGAGAGTGTGACAAAGCCACCACGAGGGTCCCAGGAGCCTAGTCTGGTCATTATGGGCACAGAATCTGGGGTCAGTTTCTAACCATTCAGGAGTTGTGACCTTGGGCAAGATACATAACCTCCCTGTGCCTCAGTTTCCTTATCTGTGAGAAGTGGGTATTAATAGCAATAGCAGCTTCTTCGTGAGGTCGACTGAGGATTAAATTGGAATTGGGGATCCAACATCTCCTGCAGGATTTTTGAAGTCTTAGGAAAAACTCCCCTTAACCATTCTGCTCAGCCAAGGACCTGCCCTCCTTCTCCATGGACAGTTCAGCTTTGCTCTGCTCTGTTCAGTCAGCAGCCAGCATTGAGAGGGTCTTAGGCTGCCACTCACCTTGCTGACTTCCTCCCTCCTAGAAACACCCCTGCCCCCACCACATCCTCTGCTGAGAGGAGAATAACTAGTGGCACCGTTCACATGGACAAGCAGAGACCGTCCGTGATCCCACCTCAACCCCACCCTGAGTCCCGTGCTGTTCAAAGGAGCCCCTGGACCCTTTGGACTGGCACGATCCCAACAGACACCCCAGTCTCGCACCTCCCAGGCCAGCAGGTGCCTGGCTGAGCCTCTCCCATGTCATAGCCCAGCAAGTCTCCTGGAGCAGCCACCTGTTTTAATCCAAATAATAATTACTCTACTTAAGAACGCTTGGAAACTGGGTGTGGTGGTGCATGCTTATAATCCCAGCAGCTCAGGAGGCCGAGGCAGGAGGATCTCGAGTTCAAAGCCAGACTCAGCAACTTAGTAAGGCCCTATCTCTAAATAAAATATAAAAAGAGCTGGCAATGTGGCTCAGTGGTTAAGTGGCCCTGGGTTCTACCAAACACAGAGAAAGAGAGAGAGAGAGAGAGAGAGAGAGAGAGAGAGAGAGAGAAATTTGGAAAGTATAGAAACCTTATAGAAGAAAACTAAGCCAGGTATGGTAGTCAACATGATTACAACAACTCAGGAGACTGAGGCAGGAGGATCACAAATTCAAGACCAACCTCAGCAACTCATTAGACCCTCTCTCCAAATGAAAATTATTAAAGGGCTGGGGATGTAGCTCAGGCGTAAAGTGCCCCTTGGATTCAATCCCCAGTGAGAAGAAGGGGTTGGGGAAGGAGGAGGAAGGAGAGGAAAGAGGATAAGGAGAAGAAAACCAGTGCATAAGAAAGAAATTGTCCTAATTCCTTCCACTCTTCACAATTTGACATCTTTCTCTCCAATCGTTTTGAGCAAATAGCATACAGCTCTGCTATATTAAAAAAAAAAAAATACTTCTCTTCTGCTTAGCGTTAAACAATAAGCACTTTCATGGGTTTTGGAGAAACTTTTTTAAGTGTTTAATGAGGCATGACCTCCCTCTGAGTGACTCTTGCATAGGACACTGGACATCTTTACTGATAATATTAGGGACACACAGAGACTCCTGAGGCAACACTGCCCTGAGCTGAAGATTTTGGCTGAAGTCCTCTGTTGTACAGGGTCTCAGGTTTACACCCTCCAGACTGGGGCCTGGGGAAGGGCATCCAGGCTAATGTAGTGCAGGACAGTGGGAAGCAGGGCTCAGAAGACTGAGGGAAGACATCCTCAGCAACTGAGAGCCTTTAAATTCCACCATGGGAGGCACGGCCATAACCTGCCCTGCAGATTCCTTAACTACCACCAGGTGTCGCCACCTGCGATCAGCTTCTGAAACTCCGGGGGAGGAAAAGAACAGCCTGGGTCGTCGGGACACTTCAGTGGGTCTCTCTAATAGCTTCCTGGCCTTTCCCCCATTTCATCAAAAGAATAGTTGGGCTGAGGTTGTAGCTCAGTGGTACAGCGCTTGTCTAGCATATGTGAGGCACTGGGTCTGATTGTCAGCACCGCACATAAATAGTAAATAAAAGTAAAGGTCCACCAACAACTAAAATATATTTAAAAAAAAAAAAAAAAAAAGGCTAATTGAGATCAGAGAAGGTACAAGATGAGCCCTGGATCATCTTTTGTACCAAAAAGCAAGGAAATGCTTTAATAATAATAGAAACATGTCAAAAGGACACAGATGACAGCTGGCTCTCAAGGGCTCCCACCAGCCAAATCTGGGACAATTTGAACGTGAAAATCAATAATGATAGTAACAGATTAAACCATTGAATAAAATAGAAACACATGAATCCGGGACTGGGGTTGTGGCTCAGTGGTAAGAGCACTGGCCTGGCACTGAGGCACTGGGTTTGATCCTTAGCACGACATATAAATAAATAAATAAAATAAAGGTCCATCCACAACTAAAAAAATATTTAAGAAAAAGAAACACATGAATCCACATCAAAATAAATAATAGGAGAGGAGAGAGCATTTCCTTGCAGTAGAATGCCAACTGATTAATGAAAAAAAAAGGACTGATTCAGAATATCACCACTTAGGAACCCTCAAACAATAATATATTCAACCAACAGATAACAATGGATGTTCATGTTAAAACTGGGGGATCAGTTGGGCGTGGTGGCAGCATGCCTGTAACCCCAGCAGCTCAGGAGGCTGAGGCAGGAGGATCTCAAGTTCACAAAGTTAGCCTCAGCAAAAGTGAGGCACTAAGCAACTCAGTGAGACCCTGTCTCTAAATAAAATACAAAATAAGGCTGGGGATGTGGCTCAGTGGTCGAGTGCCCTGAGTTCAATACCTAGTACCAAAAAAACAAAACAAAAAACAAACAACAACAACAAAAAAAAACCTGGGGGATCAGGCTGAGGACACAGCTCAGTGGTAGGTCAAGTGCTGGGCATGCGTGAGGCCCACAACTTGAACCCCTCCACACCACAAAAGTAAAGCAAACTAAAAGAAACTTTTGGGTAAGGGTTAGTGAGGAACAGGATACTTAAAACCAGACAAAATACCTCCCCACAAAATCCTTACTCAGAAAGTAGGGTAGGTGAATGGGAAACCCAGTAAATGCTAGTTTACACAAATGATCGAGGGGAATGATGTACTAAGAAAACAAATCAAAATCATACCACCTGACAGGGAACAATGAGAGCAACACAGCCTCACTTATGCTGAATTCACGCCAGGATGCACAACCTAAATCTAATCACAAGGAAACATCCGACAAACCCAAATCGAGGGACATTCTACAACATAATTGGTATGCATTTCCAAACCTGTCAATACTACAAGATGATAAAAGTAAAAAAAAAAAAAAAAAAAAAAAAAAAGACTAAGGAATTATCCCAGACAGAGAGACACTAAACAAACAACAACTGCCCGTTCAGTGGTGCCTGTGATCCCAGCACCTGGGAGGCTGAGGCAGGAGGATGGCAAGTTCCAGGCCAGGCTCAGCAACTTAGCAAGGACCTAAGCAGCTCAGGGAGACCCTATCTCAAAATAAAAAATAAAAAGGTCTGGGGATGTGACTCAGTGACTAAGCAAGCACTCTGGGTTCAATCCCCAACACAAAAAAGAAAAAGAAAGAACAACAAAACCCAACACATGACTCTTAATTGGATCCTTTGGCTATAAGTAACGCTGTCAAAAAAGATTGGTGAACTACAATGGAGGTCTGTAGATAAGATGAAGTGCTGTGTCAAGTTCGTCTCCTCTTTCGGAAGTTGTGCTATGGTTATGTTGGACAAAGTCCTGAATCAGAGAAATACGCCCTAAAGTTCAGAAGCTGGACCAGGAGGTTGGCAGCTCAGTCTCAAATGGATTAGAACATAACACTCTTTATACTATTCATGTTTACTCTTCTCTAAATCTTACATTAACTCAAAATAAGAGGTTAAAAAAAAAAAAATCTGTGGGGCTGGGGAGATAGCTCAGTCGGTAGAGTGCTTGCCTTGCAATCACAAGGCCCTGGGGTTCGATCCCCAGCACCAAAAAAAAAAAAAAAAAAAAAAAAAAAAAAATCTGTGCAACCCGCTCCTCCCATAACCACAGGAATCTCACTCAGCCGACGGAGCCCCTTACCCCACTTGCTGGCTTCCCGCTCCAGAAGTAGTTTACATCAGAACCAGCTACATAATTTGCAGGCCCAGTGCAAAACAAAAATATGATGTCTCTTATTCAAAAATTATTAGACTCTTAAAATGGTAATGGTAAGCAATTAAAGCAAACCCAGGGTCCTTCTGAGCATGGAACTCTGTGTGACTACCCACCAGGCAGTCCTGGGTGGTGTGTTTGCTTATGTCAACGTGGGTCCATACCAGAAAGACAGGGACTGGGGGCCCCACCTGTCCTGTGTGACCCACCCCATGCTTTGATTAATTCACATACTTATTCACTTTGCAGATATATATTGAGAGCACCAGCTGGGAACCAGACCCCGTTAAAGATTGTGAGGGTAGTCCTATGAACAAGGGCTCCTCCTCGCCGATCTGATATCTCAGCAGAGGAGACAGACAATAAACACATAAGTTATACAGTATGTTAGAAAGAAAATCAGATCAGGTCAAGAAGGGTCAGGGGAGTGGAGGATTCACAGGTTGCAGTGTTAAATCAAGTGGTCTGAGTGACCCCCACTGAGAGGAGTTAGACAATAACGAAGGGGCCACATTTTGGCTGTCCTTGGGATCCTGACCCTGGAGCCAAATCCTCCTGAAGATCACCCCTTCCTATTTCATGGGTTCACCCTGCCTATCCACCTGCTCCACACCAGCTGGGGCTTCTGAGACACCACCTCTGCAGAGATGGTACAGCAGGAGAATCACCGCCTCACCCCTGCCTGGGTCAGCACCTCAGCACAGCAGGCTCAGGAGCAGCCCTCTACAAGACGCGGGAAAGAGTGGTCGCTCTGGAATCCAAAGGCAGTGCAGGCAGCCCCTCACGGGGTTTCTGGAGCAGCAGGTACTTTCATACTAAAAGCCCACTCCCATCATCTAAAGAATTGGCAACATCCCAGTGGCTCCAGGCACTGAAGGAGGCCTCCATCTAGGAGCCACCAGAACATCCCAGGCAGCTTCAGAGGATCTAGAACTCAGTATCTAGAATAGATCTCCCCAGCAGGGGGTGGGCTCCAGGGACATGCTTTAGGAGCAGAGATAATTAATACTGGAGACCTCTGGCCCCACTGCAGATCTCCAGGGAAAGGGGGCATGTCTGTGAGCCCCACCCAGCGTTGGGACCCTTCCTCACTGTGATGTAACTCATTCCCTGTCCCTTTCTCCACACAGCCAGCGCCGAGATCTTCTTCCTGTGGGACATGAGCCCTACACTCTCTCAGACCTCATGACCTTGGCCTAGAGCCCCAGGTGGGATGCTACTCATGACCCTCCTCAATGTGCCCATCTGATGACCCCGTTTCTCAGGTCTCCAGCCCTGGCTGGAGATTATCCTACCTCAAGGCCATTATCAATCATGTGTCCACCAAAACACACTGCTCAGAAGCTGGGTAACGCCAGTCTTCCAAGTCAGCCATCTTTGGGGTCCACAGACAACAATATCAGCAGAACTCTAGAGGTTCCTGAATGGTCCTGAGCTAACAGGGCTCAGGAAGCCAAATGCAGAGGCAGAGAGTCACCCTATCAGCTCCTCCCGTGTCCCTGTCCCTACAGGTTACGCAGCCAGGCTCAGGCTGCAGGTGATCTGCCTGCTCAGCCCCTCTGCTTGCTGCCTACCCCTGGGCCACAGCTCTCCACCCTGAGCTCTTCAAGACCAGGTCCTAGACCAGCCCAGTTCCGCCCACGCCCCCAAAACACACCTCAGGACTGCACAGGCAGAGCCTAGTGTGTGCCTGGGCCCCCTCACCTTTCCCTCAGACTACCTCCAGAAGCTGGCAGAGGGTAAGGCGGGGCCTGTGCCTTGGTTGGCAGAATCTTCAGACCACTCAGAAGAAGCTCAGGGATTCACCGGAGCATTGTGTTTATCCTCATCTTGTGCCTGATCCCTGGATGCAGTGCCCTGGCTCTCCGACCCACCCTGCCCCTGGGTTCCACGTGCTCTTGTCATCCAGGGGGTTTCCCCTTCCAATCTGACTCTGGCCTTTAAGGCTGAGACAGTGTCTGCCTAGTTCTTATCATGCTTCCACACCCTCATTAATGAGGGGCTCTTAAAATGCAGGTGTAGGCTATTTCCTGCACGCAGACCCAGCAACCCTATTGGCCTGGAGGTTCCTCCAGAACAGGGGCAGTGTTTTCCTCCTTGTCCGGAAGCTGTCTGGGTAGCTTTGGACTCTTCCCTATGCACACAGTCCAGACATCATATCTGAAGGGCTGGGGCAGAACACTGAGCAATAGACGTGGAGACCACAGCCCGGCCTGAAGCAGGGCCTCCCTGCCTCTCCCCATCCCTCCTCCTCCTCTCATTCTTTCTAGGGTTTTCTAGCAATTCCACAGACCCTGTCTTCACTCCCATCGCTCGTTAGCAGGTTCCTTTGGCCCTTAGAGGCAATTTGAATGACAACCAAATTGAGGTACCCAGCATGCCCTGCTCAATGGGTCCAGCCCAGAAATCAAGCTTCAAGAGTGGCCAGTGAGAATCTTCAGCCTCTCACGGCTCTCTCCCCTCCAAGCACAGCCCCAGTTCACAACGTCTCGCACTGCGACTCCAACAGCCCAGGTCTCAGGAAGGAAGAAACCGCTCAGGGGTCCTTCTGACTTGCTGGGGCTGCACTGTGACTTCAGTGCTATCACAGGTAGTAGAGTCTGGTTCTGGGCCCTGTCCACAGTGAGGACTGCACTCTGGGCAGCAGGTGGGAGGCCCATCTCTCCCAGGCTCACTGAGCAGGGTCTAGCCCCGCCCTCCATTCCCCAGTTCCTGGCTCTCATACGCCCCTCTTGGAGACATGGTTGATGAAGGATCATCAAGCTCTGCAGACAGCCAGGGGTCCCAGGACAGGGGAGAGAAGGCAGCAGTCTCCTAGTCTGAGCATCACACCCAGAGTTGTGGGAATAGAGTAAAAGGAGAAGAGGATGGTGGCCCACCTGGCTCAGCCCTATAAAAGGGACCAGGTCTGGAAGGTTCTGTCTTGGGAGCTGGATAAGACTTGGAGTTTGGAGGGAAGCATGTACAGGAAACACCAGTGTCGCAAATGCAGAAAGGGCTGGTGGAGAGAGGTTGATGTCTCAGCAAGGAAGTGAGAGACTCTGGTTGGAGGCTTTGAGGTCCTGTAACAGCAAGGGAGCAGCCTCACCCTCGGTGCCATGAAAAGCACCAGCATCTGACCCACCAGCCTTTCTCACCAGCGGCCTTGATGCCTAGGCCTCCTCCAGGGTCAGCTAGGACCCTTTCAGGATCCCCTGAAGGGACAGCTCCAGAACTCCTTAGAGTCCTCCTCCATCTTAGGCAGTATCCGGAGACTGGAAAGATCAAGGGAAGTCTAAGAAGGGACTCAGGAGGTGACTGACAGACTCAAGAACACTGCACTGACCCAGAATGTCCTACCAACCAACAAGGTCTGAGACAGGAAGGGATTCTGCCGGGAAGTGACAACTCCCCACCAAGGAAGCAGCCTGGCCGTCGCTGTCCGAGACATCTTGGGAGCAGACTACGGCATTGAGAGGGCCACAGACCAGGAGTGCAGCAAGCCACTTGAGTCCTCCCACTCTGGGAGTTTGGAGGTGCACCCCTGGGTTGGGTCCCCATGCTCTGTGACCCCTTGCTCTCTTTCTCCAGATCTCAGTGCCTAGTTCAGCAGAGACTGCCCTGTCCCTGACTCACTGGGCCCGCAAAGAGCTCAACCACACACACACACACAGAAGCACACCTCACCCTATCTGAGAAAAATCAGGGTTCACCCAGAACTTCCCAGGTCTCATTGGGAAGAAGCATTTCCAGATCTATAGCTCCTCTGTGCATCCGGGAAGGTAGACCCAGAGGGAAGGCCAGGAATCCTAGTGAGCAGGAATAAAGAACCCTGCAGGGTATATTTAGCTCACTAAAAATAACAGGAGGCCAGAGATGAGGGCTGGGAATTGGCTGCTTGGAATCGGAGAGCCCTAGAAGGCTGGAGGAGGGGCGGGAAAGACAAAGGGAGACAAGGAAGGGGGTCTGACAGGTCCTGGAGGGCAGGGGAGGGCTGTCTGTCTTCCTTCCCTTGTAATCTGTGACCCGGATGACTCAGATATTCCAAATCTGGAGAATGGGGCTGGGCAATGAGGAAGGCAGGTCTGTCAGGGAGACTAAGAGCTGACCAGGAACTTGGGACAGGAGGTGGCCCTGTGAGCAGAAAAAGACCCAGAGGCAGGCCAAGTTGGTAGGGGTCAAAGCTGACTTGAGCCTAACAGGTGGACCAGGGCCCCCTTCCCTCCCATTCCTCTGCCCCTCCTGGCACCCCAAGCTCTGGCCAGGGAAGGCCCGGCTTAGCCCTGGAAGCTGGACCTTGACACGTCTCTGGGATCAGAAAGTCAAAGCCAACAGAGGGAGCAGGAGCCACCAACCAAGGACTCAGACCAGAAACTGGCCAAATACAGGGACCAATAGGCACTTACCCCAGTGGGTTGCTGCTTGGTGTCCAGCAGGGGGGCATTGAAGCTGGCAGACAGGCTGGGGGTGGCAAGGACCTCCCGGAGTGGGACCTTGGCTTCCCCCAGGAACCTGGGAGGACAGAGAAATCAAAGGTAGAAAACTAGCATAACATGCCCTGGCTCTTCTCCCACCAACCCCTCCCTACCACCGCCACCGCCACCACATACACAAAGTCCATCTACCTAGACTTCCAGCCCCCTGGGGGCCAGGGTTTCCCCTGCATCCCCAGCCACCATCCAGGCACCACCCTGGAAGGCCAGATCTCTGGGAGAACACCTGGACATAAGAGAGGGTAAGATGCCTTCCCCAGGGTCAACCTTGACCCTTTCCACCACACCCCAGAGGCCCAGCCAGTCTCCACTGTGAGATGTTAGGGCTTCTTCCCATCAGACCTTGACAGCACACCAGGCCAGCATCCCTGGAAGCCAGGGCAGTTTCTCCACCATCACACCTGCAATGCCCCTGAGCATCAGTGGCTCCTATCAGCCATGTCTACACAGGCTGTCTACATAAGCTGTCTACACCACCTTCCCAGGACTCAGCAGCAGCTATCATCAATCAAGCACAAGGGAATTTCCCTGTCTTCAGACACAGGGAGAAAAGGACACTGGGGCAGGGAAACAGACTCCCTTCCTGGAGAGGCCCAGGGTGGCCATGCACCTGAGGCCACCCCTCTCACCAAGGGTGGGGCACCTTACACAATGGGCTCCCAGGGAAGAGAAGCCACCAGCACCGTGGCTGGCTAAGGTCTCTGTGCAGAGCACTCAGGAGGAGTGTGTTCCCTGAGCTCTGAGACCGGGCACCCTGCACTACATGCCTCTGCTGCAGCAGCAGGAAAACAGTGACACTGAGCGCCTTGTGTCACCTAAGGGAGCCACTGGCCCTACTGGCTTTCCTGAAATCCCAACCAACCTGCACAGTCCTATCACGGCACAAAGCCTCATTAGTCCAGTGAACAGCCGCAGCACGCTCCCCTCCTCCTCCCTCCCTCCCCTCCTCCCCCTCCTCCTCCTCTTCTCCTTCCTCCTTTTCCCCTTCTTCCTTTCCCTCTTCTTCCTTTTTCTTACCTTCTCCCTCCTCTTCCTTTCCCCCTCCTTCTTCTGTGATGGACAAAGCATACCAAACCTGGCATCAGGGATAGTCCTTTTTCTGACCTCTGTAACCACTAATTTGAATGTGTTTTTATGACCCTATAATATAAAACTGCAATCTTGACCTAATTAGCTAATTTTAAAATACCTGTTACTCACAATGAAATACCACTGTACCTCCATTAGAATGGCTATTATTTAGAGAGAAAGTGTTGGTCGAGATGTGTATAGCCGGGGGGCTGTGGTGGCACACACCTGTCATCCCAGCAGCTCGGGAGGCTGAGGCAGGAGGATCGCAATGTCAAAGCCAGCCTCGGTAAAAGCGAGGTGCTAAGCAACTCAGCGAGACCCTGTCTCTAAATAAAATACAAAATAGGGCTGGGGATGTGGCTCAGTGGTTGAGTGCCCCTGAGTTCAATCCCCAGGACCCCTCCCCCCACAAAAAAAAGATGCGAATAAACTGAAACTCTTGTGCACTGCTGGTGGGGAACAGGAAGAGGTGCAGCTGCTGTGGAAAACAGTATGGAAGGGTCTCAAAAACGCTAAAACAGAGTTCCGAATTACCTAGCAACCCCAATTCTAGATATATACTCAAAAAAAATTAAATCACGGACTCAATCATTTTCACACTGATGTTCATAGCAGCATTATTCACAGAAGCCAAAAAGTAGAAGCAACCCAAGTTGGACGGATCAACAAATAAATAAAACACAATATGTACTTACAACAGAATATTATTCAATGGTAAAAAGGAAGGGAATTCTGACATGTGCCACAACAGAAGTAAACCTTGGAGGCGCCATGCCAAGTGAAATAAACCAGACACAAAAAGGCAGGTATTGTCCGAGTCCCCTTATCTGAGGTACTTAGAGTAGTCAAGTTCATGGACACAGGAAGTAGAACAGTGCGATCGCCAGGGCTGGGAGATCAGGCAATGGAGAATTATTATTTAATAGGTACAGACTCTCAGTATGGAAGATGAAAAAGGTCTAGAGATGAATCAGAGTGATGATTCCAACACTTTAATGCCTCTGAACTATATATTTTAAAAGGTTTAAGTGGTAGATTTTTTATGTATATTTTACCACACCTAAAAAAAAGAAAAAAAGTAAAACTGGTCACTTGTATAAGCCTCTGGACAATAAAGTCCATCTATTTTTCATCCTTTTGGGGCAGGCAACCTCTCAGTCACCTTGCAGGGACCTTGCTAGGAAGACAAGGAATGTGGCATATGTTCAAGGTCAATTTCTCTCACATTTCTTTAAAGAAAGGGCTAAAGAGGGGACATATTAATATTCATTGCAGGGTTCTGAGACTCTCTCACCTCCTTACAGTACTAAAGGTCTTGAATATGGTGTGTCTCTCCCAAGAACCACTATGAGGGAGACACCTGTCACCAGCATATTGACTGAAGTGTCAAGTGTCCTCGGGACCCAGGCAAAGTCAAAAAGACCAGAGAGTAGGTGTAAAGAACCCCTGAGTTCATGCAACGTCAGAGATCAGTCACCTGCCCTTCCTTCCTGGGAAAACTGAAGTAACAAAATGACTTGTACAAGCGGAAGATGACACAGCCAATCCTAGGACTCTCCAGATTCCTTAAGCAATCCATGCAGCGCTGAGATTGCCAGCATTGGGAAGAGGGAGGCCAGGCCAGGCAGTAGGAGTGGAGGGGACAGACAGCAGGCCTAGTCAACTGGACAGCAATACCTGGAGGCTGAAGCCCCAGTTTGGGAATCCAAATCAGAGGCCCAGCGCAAAGCCAGGTCTCCTCTGCCTCCCTTTGCCGGCAGCCCTGACCTCCCTCCCAGCCCAGGCCACGAGAATTCCCGGAAGTGGGGTGGGGAACAATGGGAGGAAATGCAGAAGGAAGTGTTGGTCCCACCCCTGCCAGCCCAGGCACCTCTGGGCTGCCTCAGATCAACTGCAAAGTTGTTATTTCCTCCCCGATACCTCTTTTTGGGTCAGGAAATGCACCCTCCAACGTCCGCTGCCTCCATTGGCCCTGGGGTCAGTCCCTCCAAAGTGCCAGGTGGCTGCACAAACCCCTGAATCCCTAGAAGTAAGGACCGGACATTGCCTGTCCCAAAGCCCAAGAGGCAGAATGTGAGGACCTGGTTCAGGAGGGCCAGGGAAACACAGAGCCTCTCGCCAATGGACATAGCGCAGGCATTGCTTGGGAACAGGGACTGGGGGTACAGACAGGGATTCCGGAGGGAGGATCAGAGGACACCTTGAAGCTTCTCCTGAAACATTCATCCATTTCTCATAGAGGAAAACAAAGCTCCCTGTGGCTTTACTCAGGGAGCTCCAGACCTGGAGGGCCCAAGATCCCGACCCACCCTATTTTGAGGTGCCTTCTGCATGTCTGGGATGCTACACATTCAGTTGACAACAACCAGTGGCCTGGCAGGTGCCCAACAGTATTCAATAGGAAGCAAATAGGCAAGAAGGAGCCCAGGGCCCCCTGCACAGGACCCTGGCAGTAGGAGCCAACTCTGTTGGGTGGCAAGGAAACCCCACGGGCCCTGGCCCCATCTTTTGCAGCCTACTGGTAGAAAAATGCCACAGGTCCTCCCAGCCTCCCCAGACCTGATCACCTCTTGGTTTTCCTGTGTTCTGAAGCCACTGGAATGTGGGAGCCAGAGGAGAATGGGGGCTAATCCCAAGGAAACAGCATGGGGGAGGAAAGCAGTTTAGAATTGACAGGGCACATATTTTTTCCCCCATGAAAAAGAATTAGTTCCCATATCCATTATTCAGTACAGCTTCTGCCCTAGCAGAGCAGGGAGAAGAGGAATTAGGTGGTGGCCTCCAAATCCAATACTGAAGCGTATGTGGGAGGTGGGAATTAAGCTGGTCAGTTAAATTCATTTTGATGAAACATTAAAAAAATTGAAAAAAATTTATTTAACATCTTGGACCTGCCAGGGCATGGTGGTGCACACCTGTACTCTCAAGGACTCAAGAAGCTGAGGCAAGAGGATCACAAATTTCAGGTTAATCTAAATAACTTAGAACCCTGTCTCAAAATTTTTTAAAAATTTGTTTTTAAATAGGAATGGGGATATACACAGTGGCAAGATCCTCCTGGGCCCAATCCCTAGTACAAAAAAAAAAAAATGGACTTTATTACTTCCTCATGTGTAAGAACAAACACAGGGTAACCCAAATATCCAACATGCAAAACAAGTAAAGTAGAGGACAGTCATAAAATGGAATCCAATGTACCTATAAAAATAATGAAGTTCATCATGCAATTTTATGGAAAATCTCCAAAACACATTGTTAAGTGTAAAAACAAAGCACAAAAGAATGTATATAATATGTTACCTATCGCATAAAATGAGGAAAGTTAGTCTATTTTGAGGATTAAACAATAAGAACTCTGAAATGATGCATAAGAAACTAAGACAGCCACTATAGCAAATAGTAGGGAGTTTCATCAAGAAACTAAAAAGAGATCTACCATTTGATCCAGCTACCTTATTTCTAGGTAGATATCCAAAGGAAATGATATCAGCATATCCAAGAGACACCTGCATGTCCATGTTTGTTGCTGAACCTCTGTATTTAAGATAGAAGCCTGCTAGTTCTTGGTTGGGGAGATCAGGAGAGCATGGACATTTTGAAAAGATTTTAAAAAGCTCATTGAGTGTACTTTTCAGCTGTCTACGGAGAGGTGTTTGGTAGGTCTGTCTAGTCTACACCATGCAGGGTTAGCATTTTTTGGAGTTTTCAAGGGAGTTTTGAAGTCTGGGCCCTGTGAGAGAGGAGAGGCAGAAGGGAAGGGTCCAACATGGAGGGCAGAGACGGCAGCATGGCAGCTGGCCACGACGCTGGGAGAAGCGAGTAGGTCAGACAGGGCAACTCCAGACCAAATGACTGAGGACCCCTAAGAAAGCAGACATTCCACTGAAAATGGTCTGAACGCCTGCAGGGGGTGGCAGGCCCCCCACCCCAGCTACCCAGCACTTTCTTTATGCGACGGGGCTGTGAATGAGGGGGTGCAGCAGACCAGGCTGGAGCAATCCAGAGGTGAGACTCCATCAGGAGTAGGAAGGAGGGAGGAGTGGACACAGCTAGAATGACAGAGAAGTGGACTGGAGACAAGCTTCTCCCAAGTACCACCACGTAAGGTGACTCAGAAATGCTGGCAGGACATGTCATTACAGGGACCCCCGGGTGGCTGACCCTAGAGTGCTACTCTCACAAACCCCATGTTCTCAAACTGTACCTTTCAACCTATAGCAACACCTTGAAAATGCTCTCCTTCAATTACCTTCCTAAATCAGATCAGCATTTATATTGAGTGATTAAGAATAAGAGCTCTCAAGTCATCCTGCTGGGTTGGAGGCCCAGTTCTGCTGCTTGACGGCTGTGTGGCTGGGCACAAGTTACACAACCTTCCTGAGACTGATCCTCACTTGGCAAATGCACAGTGAGCACCTACCCCAGTCTGGGCAGGTTAGAGTACTCCACCACGTTGTTGGAGCTTTAGGGGAACAGTGCAGAGTTCAGAGGCTTCTGTAAAATTTCGGCTCATGAACCTAACATCCCATAGGTGTGCTGGAGCACAGACAGAGCTTGGTAAGTGCTGGGTCCATTCCTCCCCACCCTGCTCACCCTTTTCCTATCCTTCTCTGCACATTCGCACCCTACCAAATGATGTTGAGGGCCACTCTAGATCATCAGCTGTCCTGTCTGAAGAGATTAGAGTTCTTTTTAGTCATTCCTGAGAGTAGAATAGAAATAAAAGCCTCAACATTTCAGGGAGAAAGACCGTGGCTCAGCAGAAGAAAAGACTTTCTAACAGAATAATCCAGTCCTGGAATGGGCTTCTTCCTCCCTCCAGCACTGTCCTTCATGAATGGAAGAGATGGCTGGCTCAGGGGTCTTTCAACCTGGAAAATCGGCCGTGAGCCAGGGGTGAGCTCTTGGGAAAGCATAAGTGGCCAGAACACAGTAGGGCCACAGGATAGGGATGAATGTGTAATGGCCCCACTGTGAGCCTTGGCAGGAGTGACTCACTCAGTCCAGGCTGGCACATGTGGAAGGAGGGCTGGAGTCCAGAAGGCAGCTCATGAACATCATGGTAGAAACTAGGTCAGGCAAGACTCATGCCTGGTACTGAATCCAGGGAGGTAGCTTGATGAGGAGCAGGACATTTGCATCATCTCAAAATATCTCTGTGACTTCAAGGGGAAGAAAGAGCAGTAAATAGACAATGGAAAAATCAGACAGCACCTTGACCAGTTGGTGGAAATGAACATCCCCAGTGAAGAACGTCAGGTGCATCCATGAAGAGATGGGCATTTCCCTTGGGCAGCATTCTGGCCAGGAAGTCCTAACCTAATCTCGTCATGATCAGACAAGTCCCAAATGAGGAACATTCTATTTTTAAAAAGAGTAAGGGATTATGTTATTCAGAATTGCAAAATGTCATAAGAGACAAAGACAATGGAAATGTTCGAGTTTAAAGAAGGCTATGGGGGCTGGGGATGTAGCTCAGCTGGCTGAGTGCTTGCCTTGCAAGCACAAGGCCCTGGGTTCAATCCCCAGCATCGCAAAAAAAAAACAAAACAAAACAAACAAACAAAAAAAAACGCTATGGGAATGTGGCTGCATTCGATCCGGGACCTACACTGGATCCTGCGCTGGCAAGGGGGCTGGAGGGAGATTACTACATAAACAATATTTGGACAATTGACAGGATTGGAATACAAATAGTAGATTAGACAAATAAAGCTTATAGATGTTAAATTCGCTGAAGTTAATGACTACACTATGATTGGGTTAAAAATAAAACTCTATTCTTAAGAAATATATGTGAAAGTATTTAGGTATAAAAGGTCATGATGAATATAACCTATCTTCAAATAGAAGAGAGGGGGAAAAAAAGGGGAGAAGGAGAGAGGAGAAACTATAATCAAACAAATGGACTAAAATGTTAACAAAGCCACACACAGTGGCACATGCCTGGAATCCCAGTGGCTCAGGAGGCTGAGGCAGGAGGATCACAAGTTCAAAGCCAACCTCAGCAACATAAAGAGGCTGTAAGCAACCTAGTGGGACTCAGTCTCAAAATAAAATATTTTTTTTAAAAAAGGGGGATGCTGGGGATGTGGCTCGGTGGTTAAGTACACCTTGGTTCAATCTCTGGTACCAAAATAAAATGTTAACAATAAGTGTATCTGAGTAAAGTTACCTGGATATTCTCTATATTATTTTTGCAATTTTTTTAGAAGTTTGAAAAAAAATTTTAATGCAGCAAAAAAGTCACCATTTATCCATTTCGCTTTTTCTATCTTTCAAATTAAGAAAAGGACATGACAATTTAAACTCTATGTATTACAACTCAGCTCCTCACTGACTCAGCTGCATCTTCCCCTCATCACTCAGACTAGACAGGAAAGTCAAGATAGCCCCTGTCCCAGGAAGGGTCTCCCTCTCCAGTGAGGCTGCAGTACACCCAGGAGGAAATACATGTGAGTCGAGCCCCTCAGTTGTGTGTGTCTGACAGGAAGGGGCAGGAAATGAGGGACAGCAGGACATTCCACAGCCCCTGAGTCTGCCTGGCTTCTGCCAGTCTTCCTTCCAGTATCCGATTCTCCAGGGGCTACCCTAGGGTAGCTCTAAATAGTTTTCCACTTTAATCCAGAGAAAGACAAAAGAAAAATTATTCTGAAATCCAGGGATGTCCTGGATAGAATCCAGCTCAAAATATAATTATAAAAATCCTTGAAAATAAGGATATGGCCAACATTTTTTAAACTCCTAAGAACAATGGGATAGTATACTGAATACTTCTGTTCCAATCAGCCACCCAAGCATTTCAGAAAGGGGAGCCAGCAAATCGGCTTGCTGAAACCAAAGACTGAACTCATGCCTGCTCTTACCAACTTAGCAACAGCAAACGGCAGCTCTGCTTTTTTAAATGTACACACACACACACACACACACACACACACACACACATATCTGGTGGGTATTCAATCTCATGAGGATGCACTATCACAGAGCAACTACTACTACTACTACTATCCACTACTGTACATTAATAAGAAAAAAAAAACAAATCAACTCAAACCAGAAGGGTATGCGGTGCACAGAAAAAATGCAAATGGACCATAAGATACGAAAAGACACTCAACTTTACAAGTCAAGGAGACTACAAGATACCTTCTTGGGGGAGTTTGCCATCACACTAACAAAACTAAAAAAATTGGCAGGTATTTTTTTCACTGTTGGTGACATTTTCGAAAACTAATATGACAGAATCTACAAAAAATTGATATGCTTATACCATTTGACTCAGGAATCTCACGTCTAAGGACTTATTTGAGAGAAAGAAATAGAAGAAGAACATAAAACATTCAGATAAAATTGTTCCTTGGATAATCATTGGAGAGCAAAAAATTGGAGGGAAACCAAATGCCAGTCAGCTAGGGTGCAGGGGATAAAGTATGGTGCACCCAAACTGGAATGTCATATAACCATTTAAAAATGAGATTGACAGATGGTCAAGTAACATACTGACCCAGGAAAGGGTCAATGATGAAATGAGAAAAAGCAAAGGGCAGACCAATAAGCACAGCACAATCCTACTTTGGAGATGTAAATGTACATGCATTGTGTAAAGAGATGCTTGCATATGCTCAAGGAAAGTCTAGAAAGATCTGCAGCAAGTTGTTAAGAGCCCACAGCTCTGGAGGGCAGGGAAGAAATGGATGGGTGGAAGGAGGGAGAATTCACACATCTTCCACTATAACCTTTCAAGAATGGAGCTTGCTTATAATGCTTTTACTTTGGTGAGATTTTTCAAGTTTTTTTAAAGCAAAAAAATATATGCACAACTATGTGTGCAACATAGTGCACACTCAGGTACAGCCACATGTTCACATGGGGTATGCAGATAAATGTCCATGCACTTGTGTGGTTTATGTATGTGCAACTACATGGATTCAGCTACTACCAGCAGCCTCCATAACCCGAAGACCTTCAATGTCCCCAGCCCTGAGTAGGCATCTGCCACATGCACATTATCTCACTGAAATTTCACAACAACCTTGCAACATAGGTACTGTTGTTGCCATTGTCCTGATGAGGAAACAGACATTCTGAGGAGTTCAGGTCATGGACAAAGCCAAGATGGGACACACTACTGAGCAAAGCCCCTGACCCTCATTCTTATGCCACCACCCAAGCTCTGGACAGCCTGGAGAATCTAAACCACCTGCTCCTCCCAGGACAGAACCCCTCAATCACATCAGCACTCCAGGTGTGAGTGACAGGCACCAATTGGCCAGGCACCAATTGGCCAGGCCTATCACCTAGGCACCTCTGCCATCTCCTGCATATTCCACCCTAGAGGACTAAGACCCATGTTCAACTCCTTCCCAGAAATCCCCACATTAGCTACATGTGGTGGCACATAATACCAGCAGCAGGGGAGGCTGAGGCAGGAGGATCACAAGTTCAAAGGCAGCCTCAGCAACTTAATGAGGCCCTAACCAACTTAGAGAGACCCTGTCTCAAAAAAATGTTTCTAATAAAAAATTTTTTAAGGACTTGAGCTATGGCTCAGTGGTCGAATGTCCCTGGGTTCAACTCCTAGTACTAAAATACAAACAAACAAAAAGGAAAATCCCAGCAAATTAAACTCTGTGTCACAGAAGGCACCACATCACTCTCACCTTCATCCTGGGAGCCCCAAGTCCTATTCTAGGAGATGGTCATCTACATCAGGAAGACCTGCCATTCCGGAAACAGCTCCTCATAGGCTACTGTGGTACCCAGATGCTCACCATGAGCATGTACCCTTTCTGTCTAAGCAGAGCCTGGACTGTAAAGCAGCACCCTGCAAGTTCCTAAGGAGGAGCAGAACAATAAGCCCCAAACTGCCACCCATGAATTAGCATGATTAGTCCCTTTTTGAACCATAGCTGGCTGAAAGTGGCCTTCCATTGAAGAAGGCTGGGTCTATGCACCACAGTAGGCTACAAGGGGATATCTCCTGAGTCTCAGGTCTTCCTAACATAAACAACTATCACTTGAAGCAGCTGTGCCACAGGAGGGCAGCACAGGAGATGAGCCAAGAGACTTGGCAAACAGAGCTAGCGTGCGGAGAGCACCCCTTTGCCGCAGGTCCCTAAGATGCACTCCTGCGCTTGACTTAATACTCTGTAATAATGGAAGAAGCAGGCTCAGGAAACTTAGGTGACCTGCCCAAAGCCATATGACTGCTGGAACTAGACCCCAGCTCTTCTCAAAGTCCACACTCCTTCCGTGGGACCAGGTCACCCAGCCCAGTAAGCATGGAGAGGGGAGCAGCTAAAGGAGGAAGGAGGGGGAGGAGCATCTGTACTCAGGGAGGTTCCTGACTTGCCTCCTAGACCCTAAGTCAGGAGGCAACTGTCTGTGTAGGGGTGAGAGCCACCGCCCCCGCACCCATGTCCAGGTTGTAAAAGTTTTCAGGTCATTGAAAGGTAGTGAGCGATCACACTATCCCAAAGAAAATGATACTGTGAACACGTAAAGGTTCTTTAATGCAATCACATGTCCCCGGTTCTTGGGATAAGTCTAGGTCTCCTTCTGTGCTGCTTAAAGCAAGTTGGGTGGGTGCAGGCACCGGACGGGTACAGTTACTAGGTAAAATAACAGGCATAAGTTAGGTTTGTATTCAGAGAAACATTGAATTATGTTTTTTAAAAATATTTTTATTGGTTGTTGATGAACCTTTATTTATTTATTTGTATGCAGTGCCAAGAATCAAACCCACCGCCTCACACATGCTAGGCAAGCGCTCTACCACTGAGCCACAACCCCAGCCCTGAATTATGTTTTAATATCAGTATGTTCTGTGCAGTATTTAGGACATGCTCATCTAACAGGGTATCCTGTATGTTTCTTTGTTGAATCTGGTCCCCCTGTCCTGATCTGGCTTAGGGCTGGTGAGTTACTGAGGTCAAGGTGAACATCACTTTGACCCTCATGTTTTGCCAGGAGGATGTTTAGACCACATAGAGATTTTTTTCTTCCATGTTTTACTTACCAAACACTTAAATTAAAACTACACCTAATTGCCCAGCTCAGTGGGGCACACCTGTAATTTCAGCTATTTGGAAGCCTGAGGCAGGATGATTTCAAGTTCAAGACCAGCCTGGGCAACTCAGCAAAATAAAAAGGACTGGGGATGTAGATATGTGGTAAGGGCTTGCCTTTGATATGTGAGCTATGGGTTCAATCCCCAGCAAAAAACAAACAAAAAAACCTCTATTAATCAATTTCTACTGGAAAGGGGAATTTTCCAGAAAAAAATAAAATAAGCTAGTTTAATATGCTGTTACATTTTCTATACAGCACAATTAAACTCTCTCCTTTTTCTTTGTTACCAACTTTATTTTCATTTTACAAATATTATTTTCATTAGAAACAATTACTTTTTACCTAAATTTCTCAACACAGATTCGGTTCTTAGAATATTATTTTCCTTTATTTTTTAAGTCCACATGAAGTTTTATCAAATATCACCCCCTGACATTTTGAGTAACCTTTCATGGAACTGTTTTTTGTTATTGTCTTTTCATATTTTTAGTTGTAGATGGACACAATACCTTTATTTTATTTACTCATTTATTTTTACGTGGTGCTGAGGATGGAGCCCAGAACCTCACATGTACTAGGCAGGTACTCTGCCACTGAGCTACAGCCCCAGCCCAGAGTTGTTTTTAAATAAGTCCAATTTATGTGTCAAGGTTTACAGTTACCAGCAAGATTCTCCTATATATTTTTTGTTTCTCTAACAATTTTTCCACGCTCAGTTTCAGCTTCTTTTTAATACTTGTGCTGGGTGCAGTAGAGCACACCTCTGGTCCCAGTGACTCAGGAGGCTGAGGCAGGAAGATTACAAGTTCAAAACCAGCCTCAGAAACTTAGCAAGGCTGAGTTGCCTAGTGACTCAGCAAGACCCTATCTTTAAACAAAATATTTTAAAAGGATATGGCCCAGTGGATAAGCACCCCTGGGTTCAATCCCCTGTACCAAAACAATTTTTTAAATTATTTTATTATATAAATAATTATGCATTATTTTATTGTTTTCTTTAATGTTTATTTGACTTAGTACTTATTGTTTTGTTTATTTTAACAATTTTATGGTGATAACATATTCAGGCAATTACAAGAATGACTGTTTATATTTATTCCTCAGCTAATCCATAAAAAAATTGAAAGCAATTCCTTTGCTAAGTGGCAGTGTGGCTTTAACACTTGGGGTTCTCCACCCTGGGTTCACCTTGGGCTCCTCTGGGCAGTGTCCAAAAACACTGATGCCTGCAGCCCACTGAAGTTTCTTCTTTGATCCATTTAGTGGGGGGCTCAGACCTTGGTATGTTTTAAATACCCACGTAACTCTAAGAGGCAGCCAGGGTTAGAATACTATTCTAAAAATCTAGAGCTGCCCTGTCTAATACAGTAGCCACTAACCACATGGAGTTATTTAAGTCACTAAGATGAAATAAAATTGAAGATCAGTTCCTCTGTTTCCCTGGTCCACTCAGATGGGACATTTCCATCATCTCAGAAAGTTCTACTGGGCAGAACTGGATCAGTAGCTCTCAGCCCAGCTGCACAGCGGAAAGCCTAACCCCTGGGGAGTTGGGCAGCCCTGCTCTGAACTAGGCACCTCTGGGCTGAACATCACACAGGCCAAAACACTGCACCAGAGACCAGGATTGTCTCTCCTCCAGCTTCTCTCTGAGACGCCCAGAATAAACAGGAAGTGGTCCAATGCAATCCAAGACCAGATTCCAAGTGCAGACCAAATAGCCCATCTTGTAGAGTGCCTGCCTCTCATGCGGGAGGCCCGGGTTCAAATCCCCAGCACTCTGATATTGTGGAAATAGCAAGACCAGATTCCAGATCCTCCAGCTGGGTTTGCCTCAGTGTCTTCCATCCTTAGGAGCAGAGCTTCCTTTTATGGGTATTTGAAACGTGATTATGTCCACACAAAGTTAATCTGACCCTGAAACTGGCTCAGGGTCCCTCAGGCTTGGGACTGTCCCACTGGTGGGTAGGGGGATGGCGGAGCAGCCCATTCACAGTTCCCAGACTGAGTTTCCACTCCTGAGGCAGGAATGAATGGAAGGCTTCCCACAATCCCACTCCAGGCCAGCAGATCTGGCCTAAGGTGGCCACCCCAAAACTTCCAATGACCAGTGAGGAAAAGGCAGAAGTCCCAAATGACCCAGAAGCCCAAGGGAAAGAGGAGTGGGATAGAAGAGGGGGAAGAGAAGGAGAGAGAGAATGAATGAATGAAAGGAGGAGGGGGTTTGAAAAGAAAAGAAGCAGAACAAGAGACTTGTGGAAGGTAAGGGAAGTGGGTGCAAAGAATGAGGGAGGCCCTGAGAGGGACTCCAGACACAGAGGGAGGAGAGTCAAGGATGGAGCTTGGGAAGTAGGAGCAGAGACGAAGCGGAGTCAGAGTAGTAAGGACGGCTGTGGTCTGTGAGCCCCCTGAGGGAAGGAGGCCCAGGGAGGACACGCACAGCAACCCCAGAAATGAAGGGGCCACAGGAACCCGTGGCCCTTGCTGAAACCCACAAGTGGTCTGAGGACAACCGGAGGACGACAGTCACCGTCACCTCCTGGCGGACAGTGATGGCTTGAGGGCAGTGAGTGGCGTTCAGTGTCAAATGTTCAAGACTTTCTCCTTTTTCTTTCAAAATTTAAATGTCACATGGCTGCTCTTGTCACTTCCTGTGATATTTCCCACTTCAACAGCCTTAGAATTTTTAATGCTCCTAGGCTCTGATTCTTTGAAAGTGAGAAAGTACTTCACAGTTTAATCACAGGACCCTGCTCGCCCTCCGCTCCAGATGGGGACACACCCAGGCACCGGACAGTCAATCAAACTGCTGTCGAGGCTGCACACCCATTGGTGCCTGTCACATCCTCGCAGGACAACGTTGTTTCACAGCTTCAGATATGTGTGCCTATAACTAAGTTTTAATTCAGTTTAATAGCATTTTAATTTTTAATTACTAGAAATACAAAATTAAGATAAGTGCTTGGGCATAAAAAATTAAACCAAATAGTTATAAGTAACTAAAATTGTAAGAAAATAGTTATAAGTAAATTGTTAAGTTTCATGAATTAGCTGTTGTGTAATTGAGGTTTGAGGAACTGATTTCAAGAAGACTGACCTGCAGTGACTTACTTGCTCATGGGGAACTGATTCTCAGGGAGCCAGCTGCCCCCAGGATCTAGAGGTCACCCATGAGGGCCAGTAGGAAGGCCACACAAGTTCAATGCATGACCCACAGGACCAGGACAGCCCATGTGTGACCCTGGCTTGTATTCACTCTGAGGGATCAGCCTGGTCCTTGAATTGATCAAAAAATATGTTCATAGCCCCTTCTCTCATGTTGCCTTTGCAGTCTGAGAAAACGCCCCCAGGAACCGATAAAAAACCTTGACTGTGATCAGAGAATAAAATGTATTTCCTCTGCATGCCCTGCTGTAACCAGTCTGCTTTCCCTCCCTAAATCCTCAACTCCAGCATCACTGGAGGAAATGAACTCTCCAGAAGGACCCAGAAACTCTTCCAGAAGCCCCTCAGAGGCACAGGGGCTTGGGGATTATGAGCATATCATGCACCGTCATGAGACAGGAAACCCCGGCCCCCATAAGGCCTGAGCCAGCCTGCCCTCCACACTCCACGCTGGAATACCCTCCCCTTCTCACACCTCCAAAGCCTGCCCCAACTCCAAGTCAATGTAGGCAGCCCTCCTCCAGGAAGCCATTGAGGACTGCCCAATGTCTAGATTTTCCCCCTCCCTGAACTGCAGGTCTGCCCTTTAGGTTTGTTGGAAGCCACTTTGTCTTCCACAAAGCATCTGTTCGGCAAGGTAGCTGACCTGAACTGATTCCCACCTGCCCTCTGTGCCGTGGGGCTGGAATAGATAAGCCCCGGATGCCACAGGTAGGGCATGGCCGGGTTGCAGGCCTGGGCCCCATACCTCACAGTCCCACTTTAGAGAGCCCAGTAAAAGTGGCTTCACCTTTGCTACAAAGCATACCCTGCACCTAGATTTTTCTTCCAAATTTTTAAGATTTCAAACTTTCCAGATGTCTGGTGGCCTGTGATCCTCCCTCGTCCTCCTCTCCCATACACCAGAAACACATAGTCAGGCCTCCAGGCCTCAGACACCGGCTGACCAGCTGACCCAGTTCCCAGACAAAGGCTCCCTGTGAATGGGTCACAAAACAGCAAGCCCATGCCTGATCCTTGGTCCCAGACATCAACAAACAATGCCAGGCGTTATGCTGGCACTAACAGTGGCGCCCTGTCGTGACCGTCAGGGACCACCAAACCCTTACCCTGACGATCAAGGCTTGTCACTCTGCCGTCTCCCAGGCTCCCAGTCCAAAGCACCACAATCAACAAGCTGGTTGATCTTGCCCACTCCCCCCAGGAGCAAATACCAGGAGACTCAGGAGCTCAATGGCAGAGGAGACACCCACTGCCTGTCTAGCAGGAGCCTGCTCTTGCCACCATGACTTTCCTCCTGCAGGTCCCCTGCCCAGTAGCCCTTCCCCCACCACGTACATAAAATAACTCAGCAGAAACCCCGCCACGGAAAAATGCCAGTCTGTATTACCCATTATTATTGTTCTGTCTTCTAAACCACAAATCTTAAGTCCTGTGTCTTCCACAGAGCACTCCAGAGCCCTCCACTAGCTTCAGCCTCCCTCTGCCAACCTGCCTGCCCTCACCAGCCCAACCTGGGAAGGAAGGGGACCCGGAGGAGAGGGGAAGACGGACGGGAGGGAAGGCCCACTCAGGAACTTCTGGGCTGGAGCAAGAGACAGGGAGCCTTCTCCTTCCTGCTCCCTAAGGCACATGCACACACTATCCACCAAAACTTGAGGACACCTGATTCTAGCTCATTTTCCCACCCCTGCAACCTGGGCAGCTCTCAGCTGTACCCATGGCCAAGTTCCTACACAGCTGAGTTTCCCCCCAGCATCTACTGAGGACTGTTCCTCCTGGCCCAGGACCGGCAGTCCCAGTGAATCAATGCTGAATTCAAACTCCAGCTCTCTGGCCCAGATTCTGGAGTTTACATTCGCCTTGACCTACCTATGCCTTCAAGCCATGGAGCCCCCTCTGGCCCACCTCACCTGTTCCTCCCCATGGTCTCATGGTCTTTGACCACCACATGAAGCTCGGAGCTCTGGTCCAGGGGGACACCCTTGAGGTCCCACTCAAAGCCCTGGAAGAAAAGAAGAAAAGGTATCTTAATTTGTGGCCCCCAGGAGAAAAGACTGTCTGGTTTATGCTCATGCACCCAAGGGTACTGAGCAGGCATCCATGAATGATTCAAGTAGGTGAATCGGGGGATGAATAGACAGATAGATGGGTGGGTGGATGGATGGATGGATGGATGGATGAATGGGTGGATGGATGGATGGATGGATGGATGGATGGATGGATGGATGGGTGGGTGGATGGATGGATGGATGGATGGATGGATGGATGGATGGATGGATGAATGGGTGGATGGATGGATGGATGGGTGGATGGATAGATGGATGGATGGGTGGATGGATGGATGGATGGATGGATGGATGGATGGATGGACCTATGGGTGGATGGATGGATGGGTAAATTGATGGGTGGATGGGTGGATGCACCAACAAACAAATGCATATCAGAGTTCCAGAGTCTCAGAAGTGATGATGAGAACTGAAAGTAATAGAAGAGTAGGCCACACTCTCAAGGTTCACTCTCCCAACTCAGTTCCAACTCGTCCCAGCAAACCAGGTCAGAAGCATAGTTGGAAAGAAGCCACATGACCCTGCAGGGTCCCCAGAGACCAAGATGGTGCTCATTCAAAAGCCACGCCCTGGAAAGGCAGTGAGTGAGTTCCATGTCAGGTAAGCTCTGCCAACAGCTCCTCCACACTCCTCAGAGCAAAGGCTCCCCATGCATCCAGACCAGACTCCACTCCACAAGGAGCCAGGGCTTCCGAAGGAACACACAGACGCCATATATGCAGAGTCAGGTGAAGGGCCAGAGGCCAGTGGGAGCCCCTGGGGGACCTGATTAATCAGAAAGGGCTGAGGAAGGGAGCAAGCTTTGAGCAGGGACAACGGCCTGTGTGAGCGAGGTGAGGCAGGCAAGGGAGCACCGCAACACCTTCCATCTGTCTGGCCAGAAGAGAGGGGACCTGAGACAAAACATCTCAGCGCTCTCTGAGCCACACCCACACCCCAGGGTGACATTTCCATCTGCCTGCCAATCCTTCCTGGAGCCAGGAGGCTTCAGTTAGCACTCTGGACAACCAGCCCCTGAGGACACCACTGTGAAAGCCCCTAACTTGTCCTGCAGAGATAAAGACAGGAGAGAGAGAGAGAGAGAGAGAGAGAGAGAGAGAGAGAGAGAGAGAGAGACTCACATACCTCATTCCACACGGGGTTCACACTGTTCTTGATGACTTTGGTTCTCTTCTTCACCCCTGAGGGAGACACAAAAGGGAAAATGGAGAGATATGTCCCACCCTGCTCATTCCACCCCAGTAGGTTCAGCTGCTGGATCCATCCAACACATTGGCTCAGCTGCCAAAGGAAACCTTACAAAACAAATAGATTCCCTGAGAACCCCACCAAGAAATGCCCAGAAATGTGCAATCGCACACATTCTCCTCAGCTTTGGGACTGCCAAACAGCAGCCTGGACAGACGGATACTCTTAAATGAAAACGCCCAGATTGACTCTTCTTAATGAGTTTGTTATTCTCATTCTGACTTTTTAAAGTGTTTTTATGCAAGTTTTCTGGTTCTAAAAATCAACAATCTTCCTAGAAAATATTTCATTTTTCTTTTAAAAAAATACCAACCTCCAAAAATCTTTACCACCTGCACCTCAATAGATCTCTATTCTCCAGGATATATAAAGAACTCAAAAAATTTAACGCCAAAAAACCAAATAACCCAATCAATAAATGGGCTAAGGAACTGAACAGATACTTCACAGAAGATATACAATTGATCAATAAATATATGAACAATTATTATCTCTAGCAATTAGAGAAATGCAAATCAAAACTGCTCTAAGATTGTATCTCACTCCAGTCAGAATGGCAATTATCAAGAATACAATCAATAATAAATGTTGATGAGGATGTGGGGGAAAAGGAACTCTCATACATTGCTGGTGGGAATGCAAATTGGTGCAACTACTCTGGAAAGCAGTATGGAGATTACTCAGAAAACTTGGAATGGACCCACCATTTGACCCAGCTATCCCACTCCTAGACTTATAACCAAAGGACTTAAAATCAGCATACCACATCAATGTTTATAGCAGCTCAACTCACAATAGCTAAACTATGGAACCAACCTAAGTGCCCTTCAACAGATGAATGGATAAAGAACATGTGGTACATGTACACAATGGAATATTACTCAGCCCTTAAGAAGAATGAAATTGTGACATTTGCTGGTAAGTGGATGGAGCTGGAGAATATCATGCTGAGCAAAATAAGCCAATCCCCCAAAATCAAAGGCTAAATGTTTTCTCTGATATGTGGATGCTAATTCACAATAAGGTGGGGGCAGGCTACCAAAGGAAGAATAGAGGTACTTGGGATTAGGCAGAGGGAAGTGAAGGGAGGGGAGGGGGTATTGGGGCAGGAAGGATAAAAGAATGAATCAGACCTTATTACGCCATGTACACATATGACTACATGCACAGTGTATCTCTACATCGCGTACAACCAGAAGAATGAAAGGTTACACTCCATTTATGTATGATGCGTCAAAACACATTCTACTGTCATGTATAATTAGAACAAATAAAAAGAGAGAGAGAGAGAGATTAAAAAACACACCTCCTCCATTTATTGTATGATTCCATTATGGGAGTACAGTAAGATGCATTCCATGGCATCTCTGTGAACTTAGGGGACCCTCCCCATCTGATCCTATCAGTCTAAGTGGCCCCTTAAGGAGGGTGGCCAGAAGCTCAGTCCAAACTCCTTCTTTTGTGGATTACCCAGAGGTAGGAATGCTCCTACTCCGCCCAGCAACAGACCAGGGCCTGTGATTTCTTAGGGAAGCAATTCTCAAGCTTTGGTCCCAGGATGTCACTCTTCAAAATTATTGCAAACTCCAAAGAGTTTTTACCTAGGAGATTAATTCTATCCAATTTTACCACAACAGAAATTAAAACTGAGGTATTTAAAATATTTATTTAGCAATTAATTTAAAATAATAAGAAGCCCAATACATGTTAATATAAGTGACATATTTCTTTGAAAAATAATTATAACTTCCAAAACAAAGGAAAAAGAAAAGTAACACTGTTTTTACATGTAGGCAAATCTCCTTAATACTGTGGCTGGATTATTATTTCTACATATCCATCTAATTTGTTGACATGTTGGTCACTATCTATGAAGAAAATCTAGCCAGATATGTAGTTGAAAGGGGAGGCATACTTTAATGAACTTTCAGGTAACTGAATATCCTTTGAAACCACATCTAAACTTGATGAGTAGATTATCTTAAGCTTCTTCAAGGTAACTTGAAATATGTGAAATATGAACCTAGATCATTGAACATTTTGTTCTCTGTTACATTCAAATTAATTATTCTATTTTGCACTTTGAATAAATCTTTTACCCATTCATGATTCTGTAACATCTGCATCTGTCATTTGGAAAAATTTTGTTCATTGAGTTCTGTAGACCTTCCAAATGCTGACACATTTCCTTATATGATACCAAAAAAAATCACCATGAATCTCATTAACATCACCATGAATCTCATCAGAAAAGTGTACATACTGGTAAGCTGAAAAATACAAGCTTTCTAAAATTCCACTTTTTGCTTGAAAGTTCAAACTTTGCAATATGCAGAAGAGATAAATTTTAGCTATTCTGTCCAAGTCTGAATAACCATAGTTTGTCAATCATTCTTTCCAGAAAAAGTAGAATTCTATGAAGAAAAAAAAAAAAAAAAAAAAAGCCAGGTGCAGTGGTGCACTCCTATAATCCCAGCAGCTCAGGAGGCTGAGGCAGGAGGATTGTGAGTTCAAAGCCAGCCTCAACAACTTAGCAAGGCCCTAAACAACTTAGTAAGACCCTATCTCGAAATAAAAAATAAAATGGGCTGGGGATGTGGCTCAGTGGTTAAGCACACCTGTTTCAATTCCCAGTACAAAAAATAAAAAAAACTTGGAAAGTATAGAAACATTAAAGAAGAAAACTAGCACAACCAACCACTGGCTAGTTTAGCTTGTAACTCAAGACGTCACTGAAGTGCTTTCCCCTGACAATTACCATTTCTTAGTGTGTAGCAGAAGTGCTCTATGCCTGCTTCCTACTTCATCTCACAAATATTACAAACACTTGTCCTCGGGGGTTAACATTAATGATGTTTGATTCATCAAGGACATTCCTAAATGAAACTGACTTTTTTCTTTTAACTAAATACATGGAATGAAAAGAATACAGCCAGTACCATTGGCTGGCCAAACCTCGGTGAGCGGGGTTGGCTGCTTCACCTTGCTTTGCTGTGCAGTCACCAGTGCAAATGTGAACAACTCTCACTGCTTCTGTGGGGAGAGTTTTGGCCCTTCTGACCTACTCAAAGCATCTTGGGAAATTCATTTAACATTTCAGCCTCTGTTTCCTCATTTGTAAGATCATAATGGTACCTCCACAAGGGGTTGTAAATATTAAAAAAGATAGGATGTGCCAGGTGTGGTGGTAAACAATTGTAATCCCAGCAGCTCAGGAGGTTGAGGCAAGAGGATCGCAGGTTCAAAGCCAGCCTCAGCAACTTAGTGAGGCCTTAAGAAAATCAGCGAGACCATGTCTCTATATAAAAGATATAAAAAAGGACTGGGGATGTGGCTAAGTGTTTAAGCGCCCTTGAATTGAATCCCCAGTACCAAAAAAAAAAAAAAAAAAAAAAGGCCATGCCAGGTGACCCTGAAAGCTCATCAAACGGGAGTTCACTTCCCTCTATGCTGTCCTCCGATTCAGCCAGCAAACTCCTACTGACTCTTCAATACCCAGCTCAGCTATCTCTTCTGATAAGCCTCCCTTGACTCCCGGGCTCTCCATGCACTGGGCTGGGTAACAGTGTGCCTCTATTTTGGTCTCTCCAACCAGGCTGTGAGTTTCAGAGGACAGAAACCACGCCTCACTCACCTTAGTGACCCTAGTACATAACAAGGTGCGCAGTGAGTGGGTGCAGAATGAGGGTTCCTCTCTTTCTGAGGTTGGCCGTGGATTCCCTGCCTTGCCTGGGGCACACCCTGAGACTTCCTGAATGTGTTGGTGGACGAAGGGATGAAGGAGGCGCAGTGGCTCCAGAGAAGGTGTCCTGGGGGCACCAGCTATCTTCTTGATGCTGGCAGGGGCCTGCCAGGGCTGAGCCACTCGGAGCCCACTGGTGGGCCATGAGGCGGAGGCTCCAGCGGAAGCTGACTCTGTGGTCATTCACTGGTAGCCCCTGGGCGTGGCCTAGGGTAGAGCTATCACTTTCTAGGCCTTGGCTAGATAATAACAAGTGTCCCCAGCACAGGGCTTTGAGATGCAAGCCAAGTGTCCGCTTGCCCTCCCCTGCCACAGAGCAGCTTCCTGTGACCTACAGAAGCAACGCAGAAAATTCCAGCTGCAGCCTGGCTGAATGGTCTGCTCGGACACTCACTTCCTGGCCATCCCAGCCGGCATAACTGAGCAACACACGTGTGTCCAGCCCTGGGCTAAGGGTCTTGTAGCCATTTTCCACTTCCTGCCTTTCCTGAAGATGAGGGAAACAAGAGCCTGAGACGAGATTTCACTGGGTCCTGGTTAGAAGAGTCCACTCGAGACCCTCTGAGTGACATTAGGAAGGGGTCCCTCATGGGCACTGCCAGCCCAAAGAGGAGCAAGAAGGAAAGGAGACATGAACCCGGCACTCGCCCCATGCCCTTCAGACACCAAGGGGAGGGGAGGCACGTTGCTAAGGAGGACACACTTAAGAAAACAGTTGTCCTGGGCCCTCCTGCCTCCCACCTGCTGGGCAGTGGAGCCAGAAGCAGCGGTTATCCCAGCCTTCCGACCATGTCCAGGCCACCTCCACTGCAGCCTGACCAGACAGGGACAGTCGTAGACACTGGTCCCTGCCTCAAAAATGGTACCATTGATTGAACAAAGACAACTCTACAGGTACTTGTATAAACAGCATCTTGGAGTAGTTTGAAAAACAATAGATTTTACATTATGAGATGAACAGGAGAAGAGTATGAGACAAAAATCGGTTTTGGAATCTCTGCATCATGATTTGTTTGTTTTTTAACCAGGAGTTGAATCCAGGGGCACTTACCACTGAGCCACCTCCCCAGCCCTTTTTGCTTTTTATTTAGAGACAGGGACTCACTGAGTTGCTTAGGGTCCTGCTAAGTTGCTGAGGCTGGCTTTGAACTCACCAGCCTCCTGCCTCAGCCTCCCGAGCTGCTGGGATTACAGGCGTGCGCCACCATGTCCAGCTGCAACACGGTTGTCGCACAGTGTTTGGGGAAAGTTTGTGCCAAAAAACTGAAACAATTAAAGGGTGAATATCATCCATCAGATTTCTCTACCACGCTCTCAGGCTGATAAGGAGAATTCCTTTTTGTCAACCTAATGAAGCATTCAGAGAAACAGTAAGACTCTTTTCCAGAAGAACTTGAAGCCAGAGAGCATGGTGGTGCACCCCTGTAATGCCAGGGAATCAGGAGGCTGAGGCAGGAGGATCACAAGTTTGAAGCCAGCCTCAGCAACATAGTAAGACCCTATCTCAAAATTAAAAGTAAAAAGAATTGGGGATAGCCAGGCAAGGTGGCTCACTGTCTGTAATACCAGCAACTGGGGAGGCTGAGGTGGGAGGATCACAAGGTAGAGGCCAGTCAGCAACTAAGCAACTTAGCGAGACCTTGTCTCCAAATGGTTGGGGATGTAACTCAGTTGTAAAGTGCCCCTGGGTTAAATCTCCAGTATCAGGAAAAGAGAGAGAGAGAGAGAGAGAGAGAGAGAGAGAGAGAGAGATGAACTTGATTATATTAAAGTAAAGAAAATCCGAGGCTTAGAACCAAAGACTTCTTTCACAAAGATGAGCGAGAACTATTTGGAAACCTCTTGGTTGGTAACCAGAATCAGGCATAGAAACTTTGACCCAAGACTCCCTGATCTGGAACCTTCCAGACCTACCTACACACAGTGGAAACCCCTCTAACATCTGGGTTACCAGCTCATGACAGCAGGCTGAGACTGGACTCTGTGAGCTACTGCCAATTCACCAGGGACTGTTTCTCGGAGAAACCGGTGCCCTTCAACCTTAGCATAGCATAACTGTGGTTCGCAGAGCACGGAAGCTACAGTTCCCAAGCTCCCCTTCTGAGACACAGCCCCAGTACCCATCAAGCCAGTCACAGGCACATCAGAGGAGGAAAAAGTGCCCCGAGGATGGCAGAGACAAACCAGAGGAGGAGGAGTCCAAGCAGGGCTTTACAGAAACACCCAAAGCAAGCAGAGGGACAAGAAATTGTCCAGGTCAGTACAGAAACACCTAGGAATCCAAGGGAGAAAAAAAGATGTCACCCTCCAAAAGCCTAGAAAATAGAAGGACCAAGGCAAGTGAAGGACAGAGGAGGAAAGGCTTTGTCAACAGCCCATCCTTGGATTTCGAGGCTAGACAGAAAAAATAGTCGAGAAGCTGTGTTTTGTGGTTCATGTTCCTCCAACCTGTCTTAAGTGAACAGACTCTAACTTCCAGGACAAGTTAGCGAAAAGTGTTTGGCACGCAGGCCGCCCACAGAGAGAGATCACCTTTTCCCTCGTTTTCTAAAAGCTCTATTACGTTTTTCTTACATAAAATGTAATCTCCCTCCAGGACAGTAGCCGTGCTTTTATTCATTAAATTGCTATGATGGCATAATTATTTTCCATTTATTTTAAATCAGAGGATTAGACAACTTTGCAGAATCGATTTCTTGGTGGGGTTTTGTTTTAGTTTTGAGCTGGGGATTTTTATGTTCATTGATTTTTTTTTCTATAAAGCAATTTCGATTTTTTTCCCTTTTGTTTTTATCTAACTTGCAGTGTATTTGCTAGTTCACAAAGTAGAAAATGAAAGTATAACAATAATAAGCTTAGGTTACATACAGGTTTCAAAGTTTCAAAGAATCTTGATACAAAATAGGTTTCCACCTGAAAGGGTTTAAAAAAAAGTTGTTCTAATTTCAAAAGGAAGAGGGGGGAGGGGAGGGAGGAGGGGAGGGGGTGGATGAGGGGGAGGATGAGGAGGAAAATGGTTCCATCCTCATCATGAATTTAGACCTGTCCTGCCTCTGAGAATTACTTTTGACCTTGAGACATGGCTTTATGTGTGGCATTTAACAGACCCATGTGCTCACAGCTCTCGCTGGGGGAGAGGGAGGGAGCTACGCCCTCTCCCAGAACCCAAAACTGGGTTCCAGCAAGGTACGGGAAGGTGGGGCTGAAGCGCTGGGGTGTTCTTCCAGACAGAATGACTCACTGGTCACAAAAAGGCAAATTTCACTTCAATTAGGTACCTGGAATAGACACAATCACAGGGACAAAATAAAGTGGTGACTGCCAGGGCTGGGGAGGGGGCATGGGGATTAGTGTTTAAGGGGTACAGAGTCTCAGTAGGAAAGGAAGAATTCTGGAGACGGATGGTGGTGATGGTTGTACAACAATATGAATTTTTTTTGTCTTTTGTTTTATTGGTTTTTTTTCTTTTGTTTGTTTGTGTATTTGTTTGTTTATGTTTGATTCGGGTGCTGGAGAACCCAGGGCCTCACGCATGCTAAGCACGTGCCCTACCACTGAGCTACACCCCCAGGCCTGTGAATGTATTTAATAGCACCGAACTGTATCAAAAATGGCTAAGATGGGAAATTTTATGTGATGTGCATCTTTTTGTCATACATAAATGTTTGTTTTTATAATGATATATGTTTATTTTTATAATGACATATTTTTGTTAATACAAATCCATTTATCTTGTGAATATCATGTTCTTGGTTTTTTATTTGTTTTAATTTGTTCTAATTGGTTATACACAATAGTAGACTGCATTTTGACACATTGTACACAAACAGAGGACAACTTCTCATTCCTCTGGCTGTACATGATGCAGAATCACACTGGTTGTATAATCATACATGTATATGGTATAATAATGTCTGTCTCATTCCACCATCCTTCCCACCCCTCTACCCCCTCCCCTCTCATTCCCCTCTGTCCAACCCAAAGTTCCTCCATTCTTCCCTACCCAATCCCCATTATGGATCAGCATCTACTTATCAGAGAAAACATTCCATTGGTTTTTTGGGATTGGCTTATTTTGCTCAGCATGATATTCTCCAGCTCCATCCATTTACCTCCAGATGCCATAATTTCATTCTTCTTTATGGCTGAGTAATATTCCATTGTGTATGTGTATCACATTGTCTTTATCCATTCATCTGTTGAAGGGCATCTAGGTTGGTTCCACAGTTTAGCTATTGTGGATTGAGCTACTATAAACATTGATGTGGCTGTATCTCTGTAGTATGCTGATTTTAAGTCCTTTGGGTATAAACCAAGGAGTGGGATAGCTGGGTCAAATGATGGTTCCATTCCAAATTTTTTACCAGAACTTTTTTAAAAGTCCAGGAGAGGTGTCCTGGGGTCTACCAAGCAATGTCAGGGTGGGGAATAGGGACAGGATGACTTTGAAGTTCTGACAGAGAGCCCACAGGGGCTGCTTGTGTTTCCACCTAGAGAGGGGCAGAAAGCAGGAGGAAAGATGGGTAGTCTTGGACTCCCAGAGACAGTGAGAAGGATGGCGGCCTCTGCCCTCGACCGGTGACAGGACTTACACTCCTCAGAAGTCGCAGAGGACCTTCAGATTCTGCAGGCTGCCTTGAGGAAGCCTCTCCTTCATCCCACAAATATTCACTGAGGGCTTGCTATTCCCTCTCTTGACACCCCATTATAATACCCATAGAGACAAAGAAAGTGACAGAAATTCAAGTGTCAGCCGACAACCAGAGGGCAGCAGCCACTAAGAGGACAGAAGATAGACGGGCTTCTGCTGAAGGACAGCCTGCTTTGCCTCCTGGCACAGACACCCCTTACAAAAAGGGTAGGCAGATTCTGATACCTGTCACATCATCTGTGGACTCAAGCCTGGGCACCCCCAGACCTAGGCACTGATCCCCCCTCACCAGAAGAGCCCTGTCCTTCTCACCCCGGGGACCCCCGTCCCCATCTTTCTAAACCCTCCAGAACCACATCATCAGGGAAGAAGTGGCCAAGAAGGACCGCGGGCACTAAGTATAGTGGCTATGGTGGAATGCACTCTGAGAGAGGCGGTCCTTAAACTCAAAGGCCCACTACAGCCGGGGAAGGTATTTCTATACAAAATTTCTTTGTCAATTAAAATAAAATTAACTGAGGAAGATGTTGGACACATCTATGACAAAATGTTAATATTCTCAATATAGAAAGAGCACTTGCCATTAATTAAGAAGACAAATAGCCCAAATGGACAAATTAAAAAATAACTCAGGGAGAAATAAAAACGAATAGGTAAGGTTGAAATATCATGGATACTAATTGAACCTTAGGACGCTGATAAAGATGATTTTAAGAAAACGAACCCTCATTGAATCATGTTAAGTGACATAAGCCAGATTCAAAAGAGAAGTGTCTTATTTTTTTCTCTCCTATGTGTAAGCTAGAGGGGGAACAAGAAAAAGGTATGTCATTAAGGTAGAAGGAAGACCACTGGGGTAGGGGGAGGAGGGGATAAGGAGAGGCATTTGGGACTAAAACCGACCAAATTGTGTTTTCCAAAAATTTTTTTAGTTGTAGATGGACACAATACTTTTATTTTATTTGTTTTTATGTGGTGCTGAGGATGAAACCCAGTGTCCCGATGCTAGGTGAGCGCTCTGCCACTGAGCCACAATCACAGACCTCAAACTGTGTTTTACGCACGTGTGAAAAAGCCAGAATGATACCCACTATTCTGTGTAATTACTATGTACCCATAAAAAAAGAAAGAAAATAAGCCCCCATGGAGAATGTGAAGGAAAAAAGAACGCTTATCCAATGTTGGGGGAGTGTAAATTAGTACAAATCACTATCGAATAGTTGAAGGGTTCCCCAAAAAACTAAAAGTAGAACTACCATATGATCCACCTATCTCCCTCCTGGCTCTATATCCAAAGGAAGCAAAGTCAGCATACAAAAGAGATGCCTGCATACCCTTGTTTGTTGCAGCGCTATTCACAGCCGAGGTACCCATCATCAGAGGAATGAATAAAGAAAATATGGTACACATACACAATGGAATATTATTCAGTCCCAAAAAAGAATGAAATCCCACCATTTGTGAGGAAATGGGCAGAACTGGAGGAGCATTTTCAGAGAAATAAGCCCAAACCCAGAAAGACAAGTATTGCATGTTTTTTTCTCAGATGTGGAAATTAAAAATAAATAACAAAACCAAAATATGACCTGAGAGTAGAAGAGGGACTATTAGAGAGTGGGAAGGAGACCATCAAGAGAAGGGGCAGAGGGGACAAAAGGGAAGTTAGACATGATCAGTGCAGCATATATGCATATATAGAAATGCACAGCAAAACCCATTAATTTGTACAGTTAATAAAAAAGAAAAGAAGCCCTCATGCTTGACTGACAGAAGAGCACTTTGGGAAATGCAGCAAAGCCTGAAGTACATCCATAACCTCTGACACAGCATTCCGTTTCTGCTGCTTTCCCAAAGAAAATAATTGATACGCAGGCAAAGATTTAGTCACCAGGACACTCTTCACAGTGGCAGTATAAGTTGAGAATTGGGTATCATGTTTGAAATGTGATGTAACCTAAACAGCCATCAATAGGGTGGTGAATAACGATGCGCCCTTATAACGAAATATTCGGCAGACATTTTGAGAGGTTATGTAGAAGAGCATGTACTGACATAATACTCCTTTTCTGAGTAAGAGTACAAATAAGTGAATATTTGTGGGGGATTCTGGGATGGGACTGCCTCCAGAGAGGAAGGCAGGGGTCTGGGGAAGAGTGGTGAGTGGGGCATGGGGCTGGTGGGGTCTGTTCCCTGACCTCGGGGATATTACCTGGGTATTCCATTCAAAATGTATTCCTTAAAGCAGGGTTTCTCCATCTTGGCACTATGGGTATTTGGGGCCAAATAACCTTTGCTGTGAGTGTTGTGGGCTTGTCCTCTGCCACGGTTCAGCAGCATCCTTGGCCTCTACCTCCAGATGTTAGTAGCACCCCCACTCCCCCAGGGGTATCAACCAGATGTTTCCAAATATCACCCCCCACCACCACCCAACAGAATCGCTCCCAGTCAAGAACAACCCTATTAAATCATACATTCATATTTTATATACCTTGTTTATGTGTTAAATTTCAGAGCTAATTTTTTTTAAAGAGAAAAAAAGCATCTTGAAGGAACATGCCAAATTTTTCATATATTAATGTGAGTGGCAGGATTAGGAGTCTATTATACTTTTGCCTCATGTCTTTCTGGAATTTTTCATTTCTTATAGTGAGTACCTACACTACACTATGTTTATAAAAAGAAAACAGATGTAATCCCACCGCTCAGGAGGCTGAGGCAGGAGGATGGCGAGTTCAAAGCCAGCCTCAGCAAAGGCAGGGTGCTAAGAAACTCAGTGAGACCCTGTCTGTAAAAAAAATACGAAATAGGGCTAGGAATGTGGCTCAGTGGTCAAGTGCCCCTAAGTTTTATCCCTGATATATGCCCCCCAAAAAGGAAAGAAAACAGAAATTTATTTTCAATATATTAAGTTACTGCACTGGTTTAAAAAGTCAGGTTCTGAGAGTCCAGTGGCCCTACAGCCCCCCGGTCCTGCAGGTGAGGCAGGAGTATTCCCTGAGGACAGAGGGATCCCCAGGCTCCTGCCCAGGAGACAGAGTAAAGGGAAGGGCACAGGGAAAGGAGGAAGCAAGGCCAGAGAGACAGGGGAGGCCCCGAGGGCTGAGTGGCAGGGAAGTAGACTGTGAGTCCCAGGCTCCTGGTTTCAAGGAAGGGGACACTGGGCAGACATTCACTGAATGGGGGGCACAGCAGATCTGGCTCCAAAGCACCAGGATCTCACTTTGTCCTTGGATGTATCCCCAGCACACAGAAAAGTACCAGGCATATATTAGGTGCTCAATAAATAATTTTTCAATGAACTAAATGTATGAATAGAAGGATATAAATAATCACATTACAGAGTGGGAAATGTCAAGTCAGAAGAGAGGTGCAGATGACCAAATGCTCTAGGAGACGAAGCTGCTCACACACACAGATGATCCGACAAACGTACCTACCGCGGTTCAGTTACTCGTGGCAGTTTTAGTTAACTAATTAATTCATAAATACAAGAACAAAGACATGGCCAGTGTTCATTAATAGCCTCTACCCTGAGGTCCTCAGGCAGGGAAGCCAGAGTCCAGCCCCAGCTCATCATCTATTTTGGGAGGCAGGTCCTGAAATTACATCTGAGGCTGGAATGCCCAGGAACAACTGGCCAGCCCAGGCCATGCACTTCAGGCTACATGTTGGAACAAAGCACACAGGGCAGGCTGGCTTCTCTGCAAGCAGGTCACTGTCCCCTCTATGCCACAGGGGGTTAGGCTCAGTGCATCTAACCTGACTGTGCATCCAAAACACTCAGATTTGTCAGAAGCACCTACACCTGAGCCCCACCCAGAGCTTTTTAGCTCCCTGTAGGGAGAGGACAGGGGGCTGGCAACAATCTTGTTTTTATAAAGCTCCCCATGCTGTTCTCGGGTGCACCTAACCCGAGCTCTGTAAGTTCTGGGTCTGATTCTAATAACTGCCCTCCCTAAGGATCAACCCAGCCCCACACTCCGTCCTGACTGTCTGTGGGGGAGCATGTTAGTTTCACACATCTCGGCATCTCTGATTCAAATTTTTCTCACAGTGCGGGTCCACATGTCCTGCATCACATACGTATGAAATGCTGATTTTTAGGTCACCTTCCAGACCCTCTAGATCAGCACCTGTATGGAGGGGGGCCCAGGAGCCGGTTTTTCAAGCCCCCTCCAAGTGATTCCCAAGCACAGTAAAAGTGCAAGGACCATGCCCAGACTAAGCCTGACACATCTGGAGGACGGCTGCAGACTGAGCCAGAAAAGGCACCTACACTGCAGATGGCCCACTTGTGCTCAGCACTAGGACATGCCAATGAATAAACAAGACAGGTGGCTGCTTTCAAGGTCTGGTGTCCTGCTGTGGAGCTGAGTACTGAGCACAGGCGGCCGGGGGAGAGTGCTAGCAGATCTGATGAGGTGGCCAGACAGCCAGGGCAACCCAGAGACCTTCCTGGAGAAGGGGCAACGCCTCTGAGCTTTGAAAGGCAGACTGCACAGTTGGAGATGTTGTGTTCTATTACATTTCAGCTTTTCAAGGGGCTCATGAATGCAAATATTAAGGATTTTTTAAATGTAGGGAATATAGATTTGAGGAAGACAGAAGTTGCGCCTGCTCAGGGTTCGATGACAGCCAAAAGGGGCCTCACCAGATTTGGTTACTTGCCTAACTCAAGGGCAGGGCCCACTCAAGGGTTGGTCGTTCTCTGGTGTGACCACTGACATGAACACATCATGTAACTTCTTCGGCTTTCTATTTTCTCATCTGCAGAATGGGCATATAGCAGTTGCCACCTCAGGACTGCTGCAGAACCAGGGAAAGAACTATGAAAACAGATCTAAAGGGTTTCAAAGGAAATGAGAGTCCTAGGCTGATCTGGTCCCAGGGCTCCGTGTCCTTAGGGAACTTCTCTTCCTCACAATGGTGGGCCTACAATTTCAGTGTCTGTGTGTATGCGCGCATGTGTGCAGGAAATTGAACCTAGGACCTTGCACGGGACAGGTGAGTGCTCTACCACTAAGCTACATCCCCTGCGGTGCCCCACAAATTCTATATAGCCAGGACTAGACAGCCAAGGAGAACAAAGGACCTTGCTTTGAAGTTGCTCTGGCGTAGGGAACACCCTGACATATCACCGATCAATGAAAATAGCTATATTGTCCAGACTGTTTCAAATCGTACTTTTCAAAGGAGGAAAAATGTGAAGTGTACCATAATAAAAAATAAAAACTGGGCTGGGGAGATAGCTCAGTCGGTAGGGTGCTTGCCTTGCAAGCACAAGGCCCAGGGTTCGATCCCCAGCACCGCAAAAAAAAAAAACTACACCTAGAACTCACTTTGCAAAATCGTGTCTTTCGTATATCATTGTTATTGGAGGCTGCTCGGGGATACAGTGGAGAAAACAAGGTCCGAGCTGAAGATTCCCCTGGATGCTCCCACTGGTTTCAACCTTCGGGAAAAGCCCCGCCCCTGTCCCCTCTACGTTCGACTGTTTTTGTGATACACATACTTTCAATTCCACAAAGCCACAAAGTATGGTTCCAGGCTAAGAGGAAGCCCTCTCTCCTCTCCTTATTTATCTTTCTCTGCAGAACTGGGGTCTTGACTCACAGCTATTGTTCCTTCTCTCAATTTTGACAGATCCTTCCTCTTCCCTTTCCCCTTCTGAGACGCCACCTCCCGTGGGGTAAAGGAGCTGGGAAGAAGGGAGTGATTCCTTCCCTGTCCCCTCAGAGACCCTCTGTAGTCTAAGCACTGACTATGGGGGATTAGCTCCTTGAATTTGGAAAAACATCCCAGACACTCCTCAAAAATCCGGGTAAAGGCCATATCCATCCTATTCTGCACTTCCTCCTGGTTGATAGATGGCCTATTTGATATGGCCAGCATTCAAAAAAGATACGGGGCTGGGGAGATAGCTCAGCTGGTAGAGTGCTTGCCTCGCAAGCACAAGGCCCTGGGTTTGATCCCCAGGAGAGAAGAAGGAGAAGAAGAAGGAAAGATACTTGAATAAACGAAGGAATGAATGAAATACACAACTTTCAAAGCGCGCTCTCCGTGCGTCCAGTTGGGTGGCCGAGTCCTATCTACCTTCTGCACCCATCTCCCAGCCTAGCCCTTATGCCCATTACCCGTAAGAGCTTGGACTTTATTCCTTCTGGATATTTTCTTAGAAGAGTGATAACTTTTGACATATTGCTTTCGATTTTCCACAATTACAAAGTCTTGTGGCATTTACCGTGCTGTTTCATTCTAGTTAATTTCAGGCTGGGATTTCTGACCCTGCTGACAGAGGAACAAAGTTTGTCCTGGATTGGGACCCCTAGTGCCGGGGCCCTGGACCCAGCAGTGCGTTCAGAGTGGAGTGGCGCCCAGGCATGGAAGCCGCGGCCACCGGGCTCTCACCTCGGAAAGTCAGGCTGGCGATAGGGTCGCTGCGCCGATCCTTCTTCACATTGGGTAGGTTGCTGGCCCTCACCAGCAAGCAGCACAGCATGGCTCAGCAGCACTGGGTGCGCAGAGGCGCACGGACAGGGCGGGAGCGGGAACGCTGGGTCCAGGCACCCACCGAGCAAACGATCGGTCCCCGGGCAGCCTCGCCAAAAAAGAGCTGTCGCTCCGCTGCGACTCAGCGGAGAAGTGGCCAACTCCTGGTGAAAGGCCTCAGGGAGGACACCGGACACCCGCTGGGCGGATCCTCGCCTCCGGCCCCTGCCCAGATCCGCCCTACCCGCGGTGGGCGGAGCGGGGCAGGGGTCGAACGGGCCCCTGCCGGCGCCCCGGTGCCTCGCTGCGAGGGTCCCGGCCCCTGGCGGTAACTGCAGCTCAGCAGGCTCAAAGCGCACGGCGTGACCACAGACCGCCGACTAGGCGCAGAAGGTCCGGTTCCGCCCGCGTCTCCAGCGCCCGGGGTTCCACCCGCCCAGACCTCGCGGGCCGCGGGGCCTTTTGGAGAGTGAATAGGAACCAGGGCTGAGTGCGGGCGGAGGGCTATGGAATTGGCTGCGGAGACACCAGCGAGTCCACGGGTGCTGCAAGTTGGAGCGAGCGCTCAAGGAGGCGTCCGCGCAGCGGCCAGCGCCGGGCGCCTGGCGCCTGGAGCCTGGAGCTCCGGCCTGGGCGCCGCTTGCAGCTCCCACGCGCCTCATCCCCCGCGCTCGCCAGCTGATCCTCTCCCCTCCAGCGGGCGGCCGAGGCGACGGTTCTGATGTGCTGGGAACCCGTGCTGGAAGAAGACCCCGAAGCTCCAGCCCCTGCAAACACGCCTCGGAGTTTTCTCCGCGACAGTCTAGTCGCTGATCTCGGGAGGCGGAGGTCAGTGTTGCAAGAGTATTGCGTTCCCTGGAGCCCAGGGCTCCAGCCGCTGCCCATTCCGCCGCCTGCAGTTCCCCCACCCCCAACAACCTCCACACCCCCTATCCCACCGTGGGGAAGGTGCTTATGACGTGAGCCCCGAGGGGTGACAGTCCTCAGCACACTTTCACCTGTTGTCTGGTTCCTTTCCAGTTTAAGAACTTCTTGACCTCTGTATCCCAACACTTCAGCACCTACTCAGGACAGGGCACAATCCCTTCTCCCACCTCCCAAGTACTCATCTCCTGACGACCTAAATTTGGTGATTAGTGTTAGCATCATTAGCTGAACAAATTCTCGATTCCCTCCCCCTCCCCACTTATTTTGAGGGATTCCGCATTTTCGTAGGGCTAAGCTATAACCCCGGGGAATCCAACCCTGCCTTCTCCACACCCGCACCCTAACAGCTAAATGTGTTGGAGAATAATGAAGCAGCCTTGAGAGGTGTCACTGGATAGTCATGATCCCAAACTCAAGGAGACCCATATTGCCGCAGGCACTCACACTCGATTTGCCGAAGTCCACCAGTCTCCTTCTCTCATAGACGGCTATTTTATAGTCCATTTTTTTCTCTCCCCAAACCTACAACACCTCACATCCACCCCACACCCTCAGTTTTCTTATTTACTGAGCGGAGAACGTCCGAGGCTCCCAGGTGTCTTCTAATCCCCATCAGCATCTGTGCCCAAATCCTTCACTTTCTCTCATGATACTTTTTTTTTTTTTTTTGTACTGGGGATTTACCCTCAGCGCCAAATCCCCAGCTCCTTTTATATTTTATTTTGATAGAGATCTCGGTAAGTTGCTGAGGGGCTCCCTAAGTTGCTGAGGCTTGCTTTGAACTCTCAATCCTTCTGCCTCAGCCTCCCGCACCCTGGGATTACACTGCTTCCAGCCCTTTCTCATTCTCATAAATGAACTTAAGACCCATGAGGACTCTTGGAGCAGAGCTCATCCCCTGTCACCCTCAGTGACAAGACCCTGGCAATCCTACCCTCCCACTGAGTGCCAAGTTTTCTCTGTCTACTGGATTATTCCACCAACAGACATGATGTTACTGCTCTTAATAAAACACCCTGTTGACTTCATGACTCCTTCAGCTCCCACTCATTGCCGTGTGTGTGTGTGTGTGTGTGTGTCAGTATCAAACAGGGCCTCCAGCACACTGAGCTACCCCCAGCCACGTTGTTCTCTTTCTCTCTCTCTCTCTTTGAAATCCTTTATCACTTTATTTATCTTTTTAGTGGTGCTGGGGATCTGACCCAGAGCCTTATTCCTTCCAGCCATGAGGGCCACCACTCAGCTGTCACCCCCAGGCCATTTTTAATACTTTATTCTTCTTTCATCATACAAGTGTCCTCCTGAAGTTGTGGGAAATCACAGTGCTGTGGTATTCACGGAGAGGCGAATGCAAAGGCATATCAGCAATTTTTATTTCTGGCGGGTCTTTCTTCAAGACAACTTTATGATCTTCTCCCTGGCAAAGCCTTTCACTGTGATCCCAAAAGAGTCTTCTAATGACCCAGGATAGCTCCCACACGCTTCTGCTTGCTTCAGATTCACATTCCTGAATTCCATATTTTCTTTTCAAGGCATGACGTAACATGTTGGGATCGTCCCTTGCTTTAAGGAAAATCGTAACAAATGAATTTCATCATACCTTGCTGAGATGCAGGATTCCCACTGCTTGAATCCCAAGCCACAGAACAACTGGAGATGCAGCTCTTATGGCTTGAATGTGAGGTGTCCCCCAAAAGCTCACATGTGAGACAATGCAAGAAGGTTCAGAGGAGAAATGATTGGGTTGGGAGTCTTAACCTAATCAGTGGCTTAATCCCCGATGGGATTGAGTGGAAACTGGAGGCAGGTGGGGTGTGGCTGGAGGGAGTGGTTCCTTGGGGGCGTGACTATGGGTATATATTTTGTATCTGGAGAGGGGAGACTGTCTGTCTGGTTCCTGATGATGCAAGCTGCTTCCCTCCCCCTGCCTCACTTTGAGCCCCAAGGATTTGAGCCGGCCTTCTATGGATTAAGATCTCTGAAACTGTGAGCCCTCAAATCAACTTTTCCTCCTTTAAAATTGTTCTGGTCAGATCTTTTAGTCACAGCAGACAAAAAGCTTACTGAAACAGCAGGCTTCCTCTAATTTGCCATCTTTTTTAATTAATTTATTGGTTCTAAGGAGTTGTACATGACAATAGAATGTATTTATACATTTTGATAGATCATACATAATTGGAGTGTAATTTCTCATTTTTCTGATTGTACATATTGTAGGATCACATTGGTCATCTTGAACCTCCCCCACCTGGTTCTCTTTTTACAATATCCTTTGAAACACTTCCATGTTTTGTCTCCACTCCTTCTTTTCTAATCTCTTTAGAACTACTCAGTCTTTCTTTTAACCATACGCACCAAAACTGCAAGTTCTATGGACTTTACTACCACAAAATGCGTCCAAAGGTGGGGGGCGGGGGCAGTGGAGGTGAAGGAAAAAGAAAGAAAGAAAAAACATTCAAAAGAAAAAAAGAAGCTGTGTGTGTTGGCACACGCCTGTAATCCCTGCGACTCAGGAGGCTGAGGCAGGAGGATTGCAAATTCCAGGCCAGCCTCAGCAATTTTGTGAGATCCTATCTGGAAATAATTATAAAAAAGAAAAAGAAAACTCAGTGGTAAAGTGCCCTTGAGTTCAATACCCACAAAGAAAAATAAAGGTAAAAACAGTGTGCCCAAAATCCCACCCCTCCTCCCCATCTACATTCTCCATTGTTACTAACCTGGTGAAAGCCACCAAGGTCCGCTTGCCTGAATCCTCACAGATTTCCTAAGCATTTCCTGCTCCTGACCTAGGTCCCCACCACAGGCTATTCTTTATCCACTCAGCGCCACCTGGTGTCACTCCTTCACACGAGGACATTCAATGGCTTCCTCAAAGTAAAATCCGAACCTTACATGACCTTTAAAACCCTCTTTGACCAGGGAGGGGGGGGAGTTAGACAAGTCAGAGTGGGGGTAGAGAGCAGGGATGGGAATAGGAAAGAGAGTAGAATGAATCGGACAATCAGACATAACTTCCCTAAGTTCGTATATGAATACGCCACCAGTGTAACTCCATGCCATGTACAACCACTAAAATGGGAAGTCATACTCCAGGTATGCATGATATGTCCAAATACATTCTACTGTCACGTATAACTAAAAAGAACAAATTAAATTTTTTTTAAAAATCCCTGCCCGACTTCACTGACTTTTTATCCTGCCTTCTTCAAGCTCTGTAGCCTTCTCACTATTCCTCAGGGACAGGCCAACACCCCTCAAGACCTCCGCTAGGGTGCTTCTGACCGTGATGCTCATCCCTGCCCTTCTTTCAGGTAGCCACTGCAAGGGGACCTTCTGTGGCCACTCAAGACTACAACCCTTTCCTTTTCTTCTCCCTTTCATGATTTTTTTAAGCACCAATCACTAGGTATGTGTATATCCATCTCCCCCATTAGAAGATCTGTTCAAAGAAGTCAGAGATTTTCATGTTTTGTTCACAGCTGTCTCCCCGGCACCTGGAGAAGCCTGATACAAAGTAGGTTCTCCATAAATATTTCCAAATGGTTGACTGAGAGAAAAAGTGAATCCCATACCCATCGTCACTCACCTCCGACTTGTTGGAACTGTGCTGAGCCCTGGCAGAACATCCCTGCCCTCAGGATGCCCACCATCAGGGGCTAGAGACAACAGATAGCAACAACCAAATCCAAAGGCATGGCTGGGAAGTGCTCTCGAGAAGCAGGAAGCCATTTTTCATACCCCCCTCCCTCTCATTTCCCTCTATGTAATCTAAAGTTCCTCGGGGCAGGGGGGAGTATGAAAAATGGTGGAATGAGACAGACATCATTACCCATGTACATGTATGATTACACGATTGGTGTGAATCTACATCATGCACCACCACAGAAATGAAATGATATACCCCATTTATGTATAATTAATCAAAATGCAGTCTATAAAAAGTAAAAATAAAAATTTTTTTTTAAAGTAGGAAGCCCACACAGGAGCCAGCCTCTCACACTGGGGTAGAACATGGTGATGGAGGGAAAGAAGAGAAAGCTTGGAGCTGTATCCTCTCCGGAATCTTCTCTAGCTGCTTGAACACTATCCTCCTCCGCCTGACTCTACTCCCTAACTCACCCTCAAGATGGTGAATGCGTAGGTGGTCCCTTCCCAACATCCAGTCCCTTCCTCCCTTCGAGCAGAACCTGGATGTTCAGATGCCCATCGCCAGCTCCAGGGTGGATCCTACCCTATCTGAGCCCATCTTCTGCCAATGGCTATTGGTGTAGCAGTGGGCATGCATCCTGAGTTGCCCCCTAAAAGGAGAAGCTTCTATGCTATGAATGGAGAAGCCCAACTCCCTCTCCTGCTTCCTGTGAATAACAAAGCATGTAGGTCCAGTTGCCAGCCAGCTCTAGGGTGTAGCAGACTCCAAGGACCACAAACCAGAGAAAAAAGTGGAGTCTGCCTGGGTCCAGGGTGATACTGAGGACCTGAACCTCATTTGTACCCAAAGCTCACTTATCTCTGGTGAGTCAATTAGGTGCATTGATCAAAAGACAATTTATCATTCCAGGCTATTTGAGTCAAGAATTTCAGTCATGTGCAGCCCAAGGCAGCCTTCCCGATTCCCATGCCTTTGGTACTAGTTGGGTGCCCACAGCCTTCTAATGCCCCCACCGGATCCACCACCTTCCTCTTCTGCTCAGGCTACTGCAGTTGCCTCCTGACTGGCCACCTTGCAGTCACTCTGGCAATATCCACACACACTTTAGCCACACAATCTTAAAACAAATGTGATCAGGTCACTGCCCAACCAGAAACTCCTCAAAGCCCTCCTATGCTCATGGAATAAATCCCAGATTCCTTTCCTCCCCCCAGACATTAAGGCTATTCAGTCCCTTGACCCTGAGCTCCGGTTCCAGGGAATTCTCCGTTTCTAGGGCACATCGAGCTCCCTTCTACCTCTGAGGTGGGCTGTCCCCTGTTCGCAGTTGCCTGTCCTGCACTCTTGGCAGGGTCACCTCCATCCGTCCCTTGGGCCTCAGTTCAAATATCGCTTCCCCAGAGAAGCAGTCCCTGGCCTCCTGGTATAGGCTGGTCCCTCTGGCAGATAGCCACCTGCCAGTGTTTTTCCTTCCTAGCACCCATCACAACTGTAAGGAGTCCTGTTGGTGTAATTGTCGAATGTCCTGCCAGACTGTGGAGTTGGCAAATGCAGGCGGAGGCCAAGGCTTGATGGCCCAGGTATTCCTGTTGTGTAGGTCAGGGCTGGCCTCTAAATGATGTGATGGACATTGCGTGTGGCTCTGGGAATGGGTTCCGTCATCTGATCCACCTAAGCAAGTGGTTCTCAGAGGACAGTACCACCCTCTAGAGGAAACTTTAGATAGTATGAAACTTTTATTTTTTATCTGTCACATTGATTCCTGTCTCCCCTCCCTACCCCACTCACATCCACACCCCATGCCCCTCATGCAGGACATCATACAGGGATAGAGCTAATATTTCCAGAGGAACATTCCAAGGGGTTTCAACAAACTCTTGGCTTGGGTTCAAGGAATAGGGGTTCCACACACTTCAGCAAACCAGAAAAGCCACAGCTGGTGACCTGAGCCCTGGGTATTTCCTGAAGCCTCTTTCCCATCCCAACCTCCAACTTCCCGGTTTGGCCACTATTCACTGCCCAGAAATTCTCCCTAAACAGAGAGTTTTTCCTTTTCAGACATCAAACTGGGGCCCAGGAACTTAACGGGGCTTCCTCCAAAGGGACTTGAACCAGTAATGAAGCTCTAATGGAAAGTGTGTTTGAGCCCTTGTCCCCCAAGATCTGTCCTCCTCTTCTTCTATAGACATTTTCTAGTGTGTTTTACCGGGCATAGGGCCACTCACATAGAAAAACTAATTTCCCAGCTTCTCCTGCAGCTAGATATGGCCACGAGACTAAATGATGACCAATGGGATCTGAGCAGGAAGGATGTATGTAACTGCCTTACAAAGCAAGGACGTGTCTCCCCAAGCTCTTTTCCCTCTAGATGGAATATGAACCATGGTGGTGAGTCATCAGGGACCAAGTTGTCAAGGGGACCCCTGGGGATTGCAGGACGACAAGGAAGGAGGATCTGGGAATCTGGAAAGCCTGATGGACCAGAATCTTACCAGCCAGGACAACATGCATCTCAATTACTATATATGTGAGGGAGACTCTCGTGTTTATCCCACCATTACTTAACAGCCAGGTCTGCATCCCACTTAACACTGTGGGTGAGAGTAACTCCTCAGCATCCCAGACTACCCCAGCCCCAGTAGGAAAGTGAGAGGCCAGCCTAGGAGCCATAGTCTGGTAGGAACAGGACCTGGTTAGAATCTGGTTTGCCGAACAAGGCCATGTTTACGGCAATTCTGAGAGTTGTCGGAGGTAAGGAGGGACTGGATTAAAGTCCCTCCATAAGCCCCAGCAGAGTAGTTACTGATGGGGGCTAACTGATAAGCCAAAGGAGAAGACACTATTGCCTCGGAGATTGCCATTGGTGCCCCACAGGACACTAGCCTGCAGATATGTCATCTTGGACCTGTACAGTGTTTTATAACAAAATCCTGCCTTGATTAAGCCTTAGGAGATTTTCCATATAAATTTCAATTTACAGCTTCTCTTGAAAAATCAGAAAAACTGGCAGGTGGACCCCCAAAGTTTTGGCCGAACACTGATTGTCTGGCAGCTGTGAACGGGTTGGGGAGGGTAGGTGGGCACTTGCCCCTGCTTACCTAGTGGGCACATACAGCTTTCCCTCTGGCCTCATCTTGGTTGTACCACCTACCAGGCTCCCAGAGGCCCCTGAGTTTGTAAGCCCTGTCCTCTCTGTCATCTATTTGTGGCCCTACCTCCCTGAGCATGGAGGAAGGTCGGAGTTGGGCCAACTCACCATCTCTGATCACTTTCTCCTAATCTTCTTTTTTTTTGGTAGTGCTGGGAATTGAACCCAGGGCCTTGAGCTTGAGCCTTGGGCTTGAGAGGTAAGCACTCTACCAACTGAGCTATATCTCCAGCCCCCACTTTCTCCTAATCTTGTGGGGGCTTTGTTTCATCTCAAGGCCAAGGTGTGTATAGAATTCCTTCAGGGCACATTTGCAGTATCAAAATCTTCCAGAAGTATGGATAACCCACTGTATCTGTTCCCCTCCCCTCCCATTCATTTGAGGAAGTGTCCCTCAGCTATCACAACGCAACCAGTTGAGATTGGCAGGCACCTATGTGTCCACTGAGAGTGTAAAATGCACACAGTCCTGATTTCAACCTCAGCCACTATTGTATGGCTGCCAGGGAAGAACCTGCCCAGAGTGGATATGGTCCTGGGCTTCCAGCCCAGTCCACCTTTCCTTGCAGTGTGACCTGAGGCATGTGACTCAACCTTTCAGTCTGTTTAGGTTCTGTGAAAGCACGAAGATGACATTGCACAGAGGTGTGGGGAGGACTGAGCACCCAGCAGCATATATGGGGCAAATGTCAGCACCCTCTCTGCTAGCATGTCCTGCCAATGAATAAATGTGGAAAGAGTCTAGCGCAAAGGAATGAGAAAGTGAGTTTGATCAGGAAGGGCTGAGGATGTCTGTGGACTCTGGAGAAGTCACCAGAGGAATATTTGTCCCAAGAAAGGCATAAAAACATTATGAGGGCTATGGCTAGCCATCAGACAGGCAGACAGCGCTCATAAAGGGCTACTTTAGGAGGGCAACCAGAGGATCCAGGCCAGGGTCCCTGCAGACAGATCGGACAGTTTCCAACCACTCTGCTGGTTGTGACTAGCCTGGCAGGACAGTGGGTACAAAGTTGATGATAGAACTGAGCAGGCAAAAAAGATCTTGAAAGGACTCTTGGGTGTCTTAGTACCAGGGACTGTACATGTTAATTATAATAATAACACCTGGGTTCGATTCCTGGTATAACATATATATTCACATGTAATAATTTAGGGGGCGGGGTTGTGGCTCAGTGGTAGAGCACTCTCCTCGCAAGTGGTAGAGGCTCTGGGTTCGAGCTTCAGCACCACATAAAAATAAAACAAAAGTATTGTGTCCACCTACAACCAAAACGAAATATTTTAAAAAATAATTTAGTTAACATGGATTGAGTGCAGATGAGGAAACTGAGACACAGAATGGTTAAGTGACTTGCCCAAAGACACACAGCTGGAAAGTAGCAGGGCTGGAATGTCAAGTTCAAGATTCCAAGCAGTCTGGGTCCATAGCCAATACTCTCAGTTACCATCATTCCCTCTTGTTTGTGTTTCCGTGCTACTAGACTGTGATTAAAGCTTCCAGTTATCTGCACTGCTGAGCCCTCCTCCAAAATTTACTTCATCCTGGAAGCTTGGGGCCCACAGTTACAACCCCCCAGAGTGCCTGCCATACCCCCCAAAGGCTGCTCACTCCAGCACCATAAGACCTATCACCTTGGCCTCAGCTTATCAGACCCTAAGCAGCCACCACAGGCCTGTCAGAGGTCCTTGGGCTAACCTGGCCCAAGGGCACTGCCTAGAAGAAGCAGCTGGACCAAATGGTGTCTGACAGGTCCCCTGAGATACAGAGAGGGTGAAGCATCCTGAGGTCAGACAGCAAAAGCTGAGGATGTCTATGTCTGGTGGGATGAGTGGCAGCAGGGACAGTGTGCATGATGTGACCAGATGTGAGGCATCAACATGCAGACTGAGATCAGACTTCAGGGTTTGAGTTAGTCTTGGATTCAAATCCTGACCCTCCACCTTTTATTGCTTGTCTCTACTATGTCAGAGCTAAACACAAAGGTAGATCGTAGAGCAAAGACAGGAGGGAGGACTCTGGAGCCAGACTGCTTTGGCTTGAATCCCAACTCCACTACTCAGCAGCTTATAACCTTAGGCAAGTTACTTAACCTCTTTGTACCTCAGTTTTCTTGTCTGTAAAATGGGGGTGATGACCGTTACTACCATTTATGCTTGCTAGGGGGATTAAATGAGGTTGATGTAAATATATCTAAGTGCCTGACACCAATTTGAAATGAACTGGATGTAGCTCATTTTCAATGTTCTGTTTAGAAGAATGTCTGGCACATAAAAAGCACAGTATCAGTTAAATAGGTCTCTTTCATAAGGATTGTTGTGAGGTTTTAAAGAACCAGCATCTGAACATGGCGTCTTACTTGTGTGTAGTGAATATCCATTCCCTCTCCTTGTGATGAGGACCTATTTTAAAGATAAGGATCCTTCACCTTTTGGTCATTTGTCTCCCAGTATGCTCCCCACAGCCCTGCACCCCACCTGCTTCAATTCAGTCCCATGATGGGGACCCAGAGTACTGCCTTCCCCATGACTGACTCAGTCGACTCAGTCGGCTCTGTGGGTGTGGGCAGCACATGGTATGCATTCCAAAGCACTTTCTAATCCATGAGCCCAGGATGCTGAGAACAACAAAGGGCACTGCCAGGCAGAGGGTGCTCTGGTCACTGCGTGACCCCAGGCCAGGCCCCTGTACTTCTCTGGGCCAAATCCTTACCTATAAAAGGGGGATACTATCCTTGCCCTTCAGCCTCACAGAGCTGCTGTAAGCATGAAGTGAATTTATGCTTGTACAGAGGAGCTATGAGGTGTCATTATGGGATGTTAAAATCATGTAGCCCAAGGAGGGGCTTTATGGTACAAACATAGAGTCTGGGAAGCCGGACCCAGAACAGCCGGTGAGAGTGACTTCTCAGAAGGGTGTTTTGCTTTCATCTGTGTGTCCCGGACCAGAGCCTTCTGTGTAATCATTCACCAACCTGGCCCTGGCCTGGAGAAGGAGAGGGAGCAGGCCTGAATGCACAAGGAGGCCAAATTTGGACTTGGGTTTGCAGCTTGGCTAATGCAGGAGGTGGAATGTGGCCAGGGTGGGGGAGGGGAAGGACTGCATTCCCCACAGCCTAGCGTTGACATTGATCACTGCAAATCAGGGTTCATTCAGGCCAGTCTCCTTCCCTGGCCCAGAGGATCATCATGAATATAGGCTTTCTCTTCAGCTAGCTCTGGGCTTTAGGGAGGAGAAGTCCACAGAGAGGAGCCAGACAGGGCCCAAGGGCAAGATGGGGGGGGGGGGGGGCTGCCTTCAGACAGGTGGGGCAGGGGAGGGAGCTCAGCGAGGAATGTGTAAATGTGAGGAAGGAGGAAGGGGAGACTGCTCCTTAGACAGGCCCTGGAGGCTGAAATAACGACAGGAGAGAGGCCACACCAGCAGTACTTCCTGTGGGTAAAGCACTTCTGGGGTTAGAAAATGCTTCCCTACTCATTGTTTATTCTTTCCTCTCTCCTATTAGTGTTTGGTCTGGCCTGGGGGCTGGGGACACAGGGAGAGGCAGGAGGCTGGTGTATGGAATGGGGGATGTGGTTCAGGCTGAGTGGACACTAGAGACAAAGCCCCTGAGACTGCCTTTCTTCCCAGCAAAAGGATCCTCCCTCTCCTCAACCAGGAATTTACAGTGTGAATGGTGTGGAGTTGTGCAACTTGGAGCCCAGAGCCACTAGCCAGGCAGTTAAACCGGGCCACTGGCCTGCCCAGAGCAGAGGATGCAAAGAGGAAGTACGAAAACCCCCACAGATACCATTGTCCTCCCAGCTGGAAACACCTTGCTAAATTTCGTTTCCGGAGGTTGCGATGGAACACTGGTTGAGAACAGGTCAAAGCAGCATGTTAGGAAAAAAATACAGCTGGACAGTCCCCCAGGCCCCTCTGGTACACACTGCTTTCCTGGCACAGAACTCTTCAGCAACTCCCAGCTCTACCCTGACCAACAAGGACAGAAGACCCGAATCCCACAGCCAGCAGTGGTGGGCTTGAGACGGCACCTCTGGTAGGCTGTGATGGACAAGTCTGCATTCTCAGGACCTCCACTCCTTGGAGCATGTCAAATGTCCCACCAGCTCCAAGCTGTGCACGGAGTGTATGTGCACACTGGCATCTAGGAACAGGTGTATCTCTGAGCTGGTGAAACGGAGAGAGAATGGCTGTGCTGAAGGCCAGGGATCAGGCCTAGGGATCAGCTGATGCTCTGCTTCCGGGGCCTCGGATGTAGCTAGATTGCATGTCAGATCTCTGGGGAGAAGGGTAGTGGCAGGTGATGGAGGCTGAGAAGGGAACCCGCACAGTGTCAGGAGACTGGCTTAAATTCAAGCCCTACTGGTCCTTGTCCACAATGACACCAATCCCAAAGGCCCAGCTATGTAGACTCCAGCCCTGGCTTATCCCTAAGGGGGTCCTGGGGAAGCAGACAGGACCCAGCCCTCACTTCCGAGGAAAAGTCCAGGTGCAGCCCTGTGAAGACCTTCCTATGGGAGGCCCAGTCTTGTAGGATCAGGCTGCATAGCTCAAGGTGGCCCCAGTCCCATAATGGGCTCCAGAAACCACCCAGACATGCACCTATCTGATGGGGAGGAGTGGAGTAGAGAAAGTCCCTAAAGGTTGATGCTGGCGACAGCTATGCCCAGTTGCAGTATTTCTTCAATCCTGTGCCCAAAGCAAGAATAGGATTCCTGGAGAGGTGGGCGTGCCCCTGCCCCCAGTGGCCACATGTCCGCTCAGCCCAGACTCTGGTAGTGAGCAAGGGCTGAGGAGAGAAGCCAGACCCAGGCCTGGGGCGGGAAGAGCTGAGTTATAAATAGGTCTGAGAGCAGGCCTTCCGGGGAGCGAGTGGAGCCCTGCCACACAGCGTTTTGCCGCCCACAGCGCCGAAAGACATATTTCAAAAGTCCAGAAGGGGTGAAAGGAAAGATGCTGCCTGCCTGATCTGCCTCAGTGCGGGGCCCCAGAGAGCGCTGCTCGGCCACTCAGCCACATGCCTCATTCTCATTCTCTCTCTCTCTCTCTCTCTCTCTCTCTCTCTCTCTCTCTCTCTCTCTCTCTCTCTCTCTCTCCCTCTCTCTCTCTCTGCCTCAGTTTCCCTCTGAGTCGCCCCTCCTCACGGATATGTTTTGCAACATAACGGCAGTCTGCCCGGTGGGACAGTCTCCTCTGCCACCTCCAGGCGCTCTCCAGGGTAGACAGCCCTGGCGACTCCCTCCCGGACCCCACCCGAACCCCTGGCGGGTGCTCGGGCCGCTCCTACCTGCAAACACAGCGGAGCAGTAGGCATCGCTGATGTCGCTGTCCGGGGTGTGGACGTTCTCCGCGTAGAGGATGAAGACCCTCAGCATGCCTGGCGCGCGTAGCGTCCGGTGCGCCCCTGGAGCGAAGAGAGTAGGGGAGGACCGATAGGGCCCGGCCGAGGTGCAGCTCGCGGGTGCCCTCCCTGGAGAGGGCTGGCGGAGCGAGGCCGGTTCAGGATCTCTGGCTCCTGGATAAGAGCAGCGGCTCTTAAAGGGGAACAGGCCAAGCCCAAGCCGCTCCAGTGGGCTAGGCTCGGTCCCCGCCCCGCGCTGCGCTCATCGCTGGTCAGCGGGCGTTGCGAGAGCGGAGGCTTCTATTCATTTTCCACCCCCGCAGCCTTACTGCGGCTCCTCGGAGCTGTAACTCAATGCTCCAGCCACCAGCTTTCCCAATGACACGGCACTTTGCACCTGGCGGGCGAACAGCGGACTGGGCGGCGACCACGATGGCCTGGGGCTGGACCAGGACTCAGCACCCAGCGTAGCCCAGATCCCTCTCAATGACGGGAGAAATACTCGTCCCTTCTCCTGACCTTATACCTCCAGCGGACTGCTGCTCCAGGTCGGTCACCGGCTCCTGCGGCGGGGATTCAATAATTCTCTGGAGAATCGCCCTGAGTAGGACCGACTGGAGATCTCTGGGTAGGCTGGGGAGCAGGCGCAGGGCCGGCACTTTCCCTAGGAGCTTAGAATTTCACTGGCAGACAGCACAGCTGCCTTAAAAGTTTGCTTCTCGGGGCACGATGGCGCAGACCTGCAATCCCACGTTCTCGGGAGGCTGAAGTAGGAGGATCGCAAGTTTGAAGCCAGTCTGGGCAATTTAGCTAGGCTGTCTCAAACTAAGAAAAATGAAAATGGATTGGGGATGTAACTCAAATAACAAATAAAAGACTTGTCTTTCATTCCTCTAGTTATGAAAGTAACACACACAAAAAAAAACTCGGGTTCTAAAATCTATGTTAATATATTAGCATTTGAATATTAACCAATCCAGGTTTTCCCCTCTGAGTGGATACATGCATATAAATTATTTACTAAATATATGAATTCAGAGCATATATGCAATCTGCGTTCTACTTTTTTTTTTTTTTTTTTTTTTTTTTTTTTTTAATGTGATGCAGGGGATCAAACACAGGGTCTCCTGCTTGCTAGCAAAGAGTTACATTTCCAGCCCTGCTTCCCACCTTTGCAAGTAACATTTTCTTGTATCATTAAACATTCTTCATAAGCAATCTTTTCAATTGCTATCACATAAATATACTAGATTCACAAAGCTTTCCCGTTTGTACTCACTTAAGCTCTTCTCAGATCCTCACTATTTTAACAGTGAAAAATATCTTTTAAAGTAATTAAAACTGGGCTATAAACCCACTTGTGCCCTCCTTTGCTAGATCCTCAGATTGGATTCCTAGTCTTAGAATTACAAAGTTACAGGACATGACTTTTTTTAGGTTCTAGTACTTATTGCTAAACTGCTTTCCCGGAGCTGTGTAGATCCACACTCCCAGCAGCCTGACTCACCTTCTAAAGAGGGGACTGTTGGATGGGTGTGCAGCTGTCAACAAAGCTTCCCCAAGCAGCTCCTGGGGGCAGTGTACACACCCAAGGCAGGAAAAAGTCAGCTACTGACTGATTTAGACCCATTTGGAGGTCCCAGGAGGAAGCAATGCTCCCCTATATGTCCATGATCAGGATAGCAAACATTTCCTGTGGTCACTTAGATGGTCCTGCAGCCATCTGTCTGTGCTTTCTTTGTCTCTAGCATACTATATGATGGTGGGGGAAGTAAAGAGCAGGGTGCTGAAACTCAACCATTCATTTAACAGGTATGAAAAAAGGACAAGCTAGGCACCGTCCTGAGCGATGTGGAAGCCATGATGAACAAAAGTGCCATGTCCCTGTTATGGGCTGAACAGTGTCCCTCTAAAATACATATGTTGAAAACAACCTCCAGTATCTTGGAATGTGACTATATTTGGAAGACAGGGCTACTAAATAAATCAATAAATGGAAGATAAGGTGATTAAGGAAAAATGAGAGTGGGCCCTAATCCAATCTAATGTCCTTGTAAAAAATGGAAATCTGGACAAAGATAAACCAGGAATATGTGCACACACGGAAAAGGTCATGTGAGGACACAGTGAGAATGTGTCCATCTGCAAGTCAAAGACAGCAGGGGTCGGCCTTAGAAGAAAAGTCAACTAGCTGGGTATGGTGTCACATGCCTTGTAATCCCAGCAGTTTGGGAGGATGAGGCAGGAGGATTGCAGGTTCAAGACCAGCCTCAGAGGGCTGGGGAGATAGCTCAGTTGGTAGAGTGCTTTCCTTGTAAGCACAAGGCCCTGGGTTCAATCCCCAGCACCACAAAAAAAAAAAAAAAAAAAAAAAAAGACCAGCCTCAGCAACTTAGAGAGGCCCGGTCTCAAAATAAAAAATAAAAAGGGCTACGGATGTGGCTCAGTCGTAAACTGTCCCTGGGTTTAATCAGAGGAGAAGGAGAAAGACAAGAAACCACCCCTGCCTATTGACAACTTGACCTTGGACTTCCAGTTTCCAGAATGGTGAGAAATGAATTTCTTTTATTTAAGACACCCAATCTGTGGCATTTCGTTTTGACAACCCTAGTAAATTTGTACAGTTCCCAGTCTCAAGGAGCTTCCACTTTGGTGGGAGAAACTGACATTTATTGAATGATCAAGCCAATCACACATCAGTACACATCTGTTAGTGCAGTTTAGTTCAGAAAATTGGGGAGTATGAGAACAGGTAACTGGGACCCCTAATCTAGTCCCTGGATCCAATGGCCAATTAGTTCTCTGGGCAAGACTGCGGTGGGAGCAGAGGAAGAGACTGTTCTGGGAGAAATTAGGGAGTGCTCAGCATCAAGGCCCTGGAAGGAGTTGGGGAGGAGAGAACACAGTGTTTGGAATATAAATTAAGGGATGTTGGGAGGCAGGGGTATATTGAAGACTGCAGGACCTGTGGGAAGCTGCTTAAAGCCTGCTTAACCCAGAGAAGTGGCAGGATCTCATCCAGCTCCCTCTGGTTGTCTTTTGGGAAAGGAAGTCTAAGTGGATAAAACTCAGTGGTAAAGTGCCCCTGGGTTCAATCACGGAATGGGAGGGCTGTTGGGGGGTTGCTGCAATTTTGTCTCTGTTTCTGTTTGTGAAAGTAAGACGTGCTAATTTACACACACACACACACACACACACACACACACACACACGCAGAGAAAATGAGGAAATCTCTGATGAAGAGTTAAGAGGTGACAGCAGAGAATCAAGATGAGAGAGGAGGGGGACTTGAGGCAAGGCTGTGAAAATAGGGGTAAGGCCAAGTCAGAAGGAAATTTCTTCAGATCAGAATCTTACCACAGAACTGGGCCATTCTGGGTGACAGATAAAACAAATTGGTCCTGGATAAAAGGGATAGGTGGATTCATTCACTGATTGACACTTATAGGCATCTTATATGTGGCAAGCAGTTGCCATATCAAGGTTTTAGAGAAGGGTACCATGTAGGGAGTACAATTGCACTGGGCAGAAGGGCAAGAGGCCCTGTTGATGTAGGGAAAGCCCAAATTATGGTCTATTTTTAAAGAGGTACAGTTTGGCTCTATCCAGATATATGAAGTAACATGAACCTGATCTATGGCAGAGCTAAAACTGGACCTAAGAAGCACCTATCTGCTTGTAAATAGGTGTAACTAAAGTGATTTGAAAAGAATTGGATTTCCTTGTGCGTTAAACTTCCATACTTTATTCACACAGCAGCCTGTGTTCAAACTTTTTCTGCATAGCTTGATCTGTGCAGAAATAAAACCTTAGGGAGCATGTATGTAGTCAAACCTTATTCCTCAGTGTGTAGGACATATTTATCATGTTTACTTTAAAGGACCACTTTCTCTGAGACTATTCAAGCTTAACCAATCAGATCAAATTCAAATCAGATCAGATCAGAATCTGATTCAGATCAGAATCAAATTCTCCCAATCATTTGGAATTAGGACCAAGAGATGCTAGCCTGGGTGTGTGACCCGAGCTCATACAAATAGAAAGGGAGGCTCAGAAGCGGTCAGGTGCATGGAGAGCTGATCTCTCTGCAGAGAAAGAGATGGAGACTAGGGAACAAGAGGGGATCCAGAGTCAGAGACCTCTGGTTGTTGTTCCCGAATCCCACACCTCATATGAGTTTCCCTGTGAGTGCTAAGAAGGTCCTTGTGGTGGTTGCTATTTGGGGTTCCCAGCTTTCGAGGTCTCCTTCTCTAAATACCCTCTTCCCACCCCCTTGTGAATGGTCTTGGGAGAGGAAGTCTGCCTCACTTCTGGAAGCTGCAGAACCAGAACCTTCCTTTCCCCGTGATTGCAGGCTGGCCCAGGCTAAGCCAGTCGGATGTTCCCTAGGACTTGCAGTCCTTGTGGAGCTCTAGGAAGTCAGATGTTATAGCTGCAATGGCAGCAAGTGACCAACCTTTTCCTGCTGAAGAACAAAGAATCACAGACTTCGCTCCTGCTGCTTAAGCCCCATCCATTTTCTAAGCCAAATCCCCCAACGCTCCCTTGAAATCCTTTCTTGTTTCTGATGCCCGGGTGGGGTTGCTGTAGCTAGCAGCCAGGAACCCCAACTGACAGTGTCTATGTGGCGAGTCCTGCACATTTTGCTTAGAGTCATTCGAAGCACAGTTCTGGTTTTTGCTGCAAAAGAACTTTGGCTATGATAGTCATGGCACATTAAGCATCTTCATGTTCTATATTTCTGCCTACCTTCTCCTCTCCTTTGGAATTACGATTAGGACCCAGACCAGGAGGGGAGAGGGAGTGAAGAATATGAGGAGGAAAGTTTTGATGTATCCCAGGAAACTCCACAGAGGAAGTCTAGGGGTGTGTGTGTGTCTGTGTTGTTAGGGGCATTTTAATGAGGTGAGGTCTATCTTGGGGCAGCATGAAAAGAATAACCCTCAGGGTTGCCATGTACAGCTACACAGATAGTGCGCCGAACAATTACACATAGTGACTTCATAGACCATAGTCCTATATAGGAGAAAAGGGAGTAATCCCTCTTCTGCTCATCATAAAGGGTCATGGCCAACACTCTTATACCAAAAAGACTGGTTAATGAGAGGAAAGCATAGAAATTCATCTGAGGCCCCTCCCTACTCCCACACCTGTCCGTACTGGGGATTGAACCCAGGGCCTTGAAGAAAGTAGGCAAGCTACTTTCTTTTTTTTTTTTTTTTTTTTTTATTTAAAACTTTGAAGCAGTATCTAAGTTACCCAGGCTTGCCTCCAACTTGTGATGCTCCTGCCTCATCCTCCTGAGTAGCTGAGACCACAGGAGTGTGTCACCAAGTAGTCTGGCTTGATGGTAGTTTTAAGTGACACAAGAGCCCTCAGAATAAAGCCCCAAGCCCCAAGATGAACTATCCATTTTTATGCTTAGGTTTGACAAAGCACACCATGCAAAAATGTGATTAGACAAAAAGAGCACGATCAAATGCTAACAAACCCAAGGACACCAAGCGAGTCCTTCCCCATGGCTATGGGACAGGGTCCTTTCTGAAATGAAGTTCTTATGATGTACTATTAAGACAAGGGAGGCCAGAGAATTTCCTTATGGTCGACTCCAAGAAAGTGAAGCAGGGAAAAATTCAATTGATATTTTTAGGTTTTGTGACTAGCTTTGGAGGGAAAAGGGTTCTGGTTTCTGACTGGCCCTGGGGGAGAGGGAGTCTAATTTCTATAGCTTGCCTTGGTAGACAGTGAGAGGTGAGAGACAGGAAGGCAGGAGAAGGCAGGGGAGAAACTTTGCATCCAAGGCCTTCATTTTGGGTATAATTTTCTGAGCCCCAATACTTGTCAAAGTGAGATTTCTAACTGAACAATAGGTAGGTAGTTTTAGCTTAGGGGGTCCCCACAAATGAAATCTACTCTACAGATAGTCCAGTTATGATAGAACAAAGTTACAAATTTTGTGGTTGAAATTGTCAGTTCTTTCCCTTTGGGTTTCTTACTTTATTGTTGTAATAAATGACTCCTGGCTTATTCCAAGGTTACATATTTACACAGATCTGCCTAAATTTACCCATATTTACCAGTTGAGTTACTTCAATTCTTAACTCTCTCAGGATTTAATCCTGTTTCTCCTCTGGGGAAGAAAACAAGTAGAGTTCTTCCCAATGTGAGGAACTTAAGGAAAAAATATTTGCATCATCAAGGTAAATCCATTTTTGTTTCTATGAGCTCAAATCTTTTAGGACCTGTGCTCTGGCGCAGAGAAATCTGGTACGTAAGTGTACTGAGGGAAGGGAACACGGAATCAATAGTAACCATGTCAGATCCCTGTTTCCACATGACCTTATTTTCATCTTTAAGACATAGATAATCAGAGTTTGTGGTGATGAGAATAAAATATATGTAAAGTACTATTTTACTCAAAACTGTGTGAGTCGTGGGGGCAGGGGGGTCCTCTCTTCTCTGGCCTAGATGGTAGTTTTATTCTTTTAAATCACAGCAGGTTGATGGGATTGAAATTGGTGCAACTACCCTGGAAAGTAGTATGGAGATTCCTCAAAAAACTTGGAATGGAACTACCACTTGGCCCAGCTATCCCACTCCTCAACATATACACAAAGGACTTAAAATCAACATACTACAGTGATGCAGCCACATCGATATTTCTAGCAAATCAATTCACAATAGTTAAGCTATGGAACCAACTTAGGTGCCCTTCAACAGATGGTAAAGAAATGTGTACACGAACACACACACACAATGGAATATTACTCAGCCATAAAGAATGAAATTATGGCATTTGCTGGTAAATGGATGGAGCTGGAGACTATCATGACAGGTGAAATGAGACAATCCCCCAAAACCAAAGGCTGAACGTTCTCTCTGATATGTAGATGCTAACAGATAATAAGGGGGTGAGGAGGGAAGAAGTCCACTGGATTAGACAAAGGGGAATGAAGGGGAGATGGGAATAGGAAAGACAGTAGAATAAATTGGACATAACTTTCTCAGGTTCATATATGAAAAGTTATACTCCATGTATGTATGTATGTCAAAATATACTGTCATGTAAATATAAAAAGAATAAAATATCAGATTAAGAAATTAAAACACACCAAGACTGAAAGCTGGTCAAAAATATTTTGTTTCCTGTCAAATGTAGGCACATCCCTTCTGTTCCTGCCCTCTCCTGAAAGTGAGATTCTTCAACAGTCTGGATTATCCAGGGCCATGGGGTGTGCTTGTTTGCTTACTGGGGACTGACAACGGAGGACACTTACTTCCCATAGCCAAGTCTAGCATGCAGGGAGAAAAAAAAAAAAAAAAAAAAACTCCAGCAAAAATAGTCAATTCCTAACCCCAGGATCTGTGATCTCCAGGTTTATCCTGAATCATCCAAGTAGACCATAAACATAACAGCACAGATATCCATAGAAGAGGCAGAGACATTAGACACAGAGCATGTAACACGGAGACAGAGTTTGGAATGAATCAACCACAAGTCAAGGAGCACAGCTACTAGCAGCAGGAGGAGGCAAGGAACCAAGTCTCCTCCAAAGTCTCTGTAAGGAGTGTGGTTCTACAAACCTTGATCTTGGATCTTTTTCTTTTTTTGGTATCAGGTATTGAACCTTAATCCCTTAACCCCTGAGCTACATCCCCAGCCCATTGATCTTGGATTTTTTGCCTCCAGAATTTTCAGAGAATAAAGTTGTTGTTTCAAGGTGTCCAGGTTGTGACCATTGGCTAGAACTATACCAAGCCTTCAACAACACCACCAGATCAGTGCTGAGAAAGATGGGTGTTGCAACCATTTTTATTGCTTACTATTTCAGGGCAGAAGTGGGTCATGGAGGGGTTAGTCCTTCAACCACACTGTGAAACTGAAGGATGCTTGATACCCTTTTCTAATGTAGGAGCGGGGGAAACCCTAGAAAACAGAATTCTGACCAAGGAGGCAATGTGAAAACAGTACATGATTTCTATGTTCCCTATCTTCTGAAAAGACCACACAGATCCTGTGCAAAAGCTTGCAGAATCACAGACCCTGGAGGTACTCTGGTTACCGCATTTGCTTCCCCTGAGGAGAAATACTCATGGTAGTGTCAAGAGGTTTCAATTTTCCATGACAGGGTCTTTCCTGAGAAATCTACCATAATAAACACTTAGCAAACACTCAATAAGTAGGACATATTCATCACTACCTGGTCAGGCATGGCTGTTGATACAAGCGAAGGGAGTGTGCTCAGAATGGTCGCTAAGGGCATGCCTTGAAAGAGATTGCAGGACCCAGCTCATCCTCCTCTTTTTGTACTGGTTCAAGATCTGATTCTTGCCATGATGTGCCATCATCTACGATCCTCACCAGAATTAATGCAGGCACCATGCCTATTACCTCCCAAACCACTGAGTTAAACAAATCTTTTCTAAGTTTTCTCAGGTGTTTTATATAGTAAGGTAAAGCTAATACAATCCTCTTTATGAGACTGAAAGGCTCCTCTATTTTTAGTGTAGTGCTTTTTAACAACCAGTGAATTTTATCAAAGGCCCCTTTTGAATCTTTAGCCTCTTGATATAGTGGATTACTGATTTTCTGACACTGAACCAGCTTTGCAAATATGAAATAAAGTCCTCATAAAATGAGAAGTATTACTTTCTATTTCCTGGAAGAGACTGTATAAAATCAATTCTTTCAATGTTTATAGTAATGGTTCTAATGAAACCATCAAGCTTGTAGGCATCTTCAAGAATATTTTCATTACAAAGACAATATCTTTAATGGTATTAGGATTATGCAGGTTTTCAATTTGATACGTAGTGTACCTTCATCATTCTTTCAGTGGCTACAGGAACTACTGTGATATTCTCTATTGTATTCCCAGGACCAGTGACTTGTGTCTTAAGTTAATCTTGCTGTAGGTTTATCAATTTTATTTATTTATTTTTTTTGAAGGGTCAGCTTTGGTTTGTTTTCCTATTTTCAGTTTCATTAGTGCTCTTTATCATTTTATTCCTTTTACTTGCTTCTAGTTTACCCTACTTAGTTTCTTAAGGCAGACTTAGAAGAAATGATTTGAGATCTTTTTTCCTTAATTCAAGCACTTAGTACAATAAATTTACCTCTATGCACTTCATGTAGCTGCATTTCAGTTTTTCATTTCTACTCAATTCTGTACTTTTATTAAAAATTGTCTTTGAGATTTCTTCTATGACCCATACTTCATTTGTAAGTATGCTGTTTAAATTTCAAGTATTTTCCTATTGTTATATTACAATTATTTCTAGTTTGATTCCATTATGACTGGAAGACATTTTCTATGATTTAAATTTGGTTTTAATTTGTTAAGGTTTGGTTTATAGCCCAGGATGTTTATGTTGTATAGTCCACGGGCACTTAAAAATATATATTCTGCTATTGGGTAAAACGTTTTGTAATTATCAACTAGATATTGTTGACTGATAGTGTTGTGTGGCTTTTTGGTGGAGATGTGTAATTTATTTCCATATACACTGAGTTAATATAACACTTCACAACCACTTTTACTCTCTAACCCCCACTTTGTCATTTATTTTACTTCCCTATATTTTGAACTCTTTGCGTCTACACGAGTCAGTGGGTGTTTAGCATCAGCGGGGCTGTATCTTTTTATGTTCATGTTCTCATGTATGGTCTTCAAAAGGAGATGGACATGACATATATGTGTTCATATGTGTATGCTTTGCTGAAGAATTATAGATGTCAGAGCAGAATGAAGTAGTAAGGAGTCATAGCTCCTTACTCTTCCTCTCCATGGACTTGATAGTGTACTGCTACCCTTCCCCCATCTTTCTTCTTAAATCTTTTAAGTATTCTTATAAAAACCACTTTTGAAACAAAAAGTAAACCCTAAAATTTTTACCAAAAGGTAAGACTTCCTTTCAGCCTACAGAACTTTTAATTCCTTCAGTTTTGTGACCTATGAGTTGAAAGGTTTAGTGTCCTACCGCCAACATTTGTATATACTCAGATATCCCTTAGCTCTTTCTAGCTTTAACCTATTCATATTGTCACTGGTTATGTGATTATTAGAAAACACAAGATATTAAAAACTGATGACCCTACAGATACAAATCTACTTATAAAAAAAAAAAAAATCACAAGATTAACAAAGAAAGTTACCTACAGAAGTAAGTTACCTGTAACAAGAAAGCTAATTTCTTTCAGTATGCCTTATTTTATAACTTCACTCTGAATATTTTATAACATGCTAAATTAAAAAATATAAACTCTAGAATTAAAAAGAAATTAAACTACAAACCTTGATGTGAATCCAGATGGTAGAACTATTTCAAGTGAAGAGTGAAAACTCTTTAATTTGAATGTATATCCTTAATGAGGTATACCTACCTTAAGGAAAAACAAGTAAAATGGGGGTGGGAGGGTTAAACTGTTTTTAATAATCATATTCTAACATTCTAGGTTGTGGTTTTGGTATTATTATTCTGACTGTGATGTACAAAGTGAGAGAAAGCAGCAATTTTAAATTGACAGTTTAATTTTATTACTCTAATGTCCAAGAATTAGAATTCTCATAGCACAAAGATCTAGATTTAAGACAGAAGAGGTAAAAATCTAGAAATACCAAATTTAAATAGGAAGAACCAATATGATAGTAATGCATTTTATCTTAAAAACAAAAATGTATAAATGTGTATTTTCATAAGTCAAACTCAGAAGGTCTAGGGTTGTATGTTTTCTCCCATATGTGGAAGTTAGAGAGGGAAAAGGAAAAAGAAAGGTAGGGGCAGATCTCATGAAAATCAAAGGGAGATCAGCAGAAGGAAGGGACCAGCGGGTGGGAGACAGGGAAAGAAGGGAAAGTGCTAGGGAGTGACACTGGTCAAATTATATTGTTATGTTGTGTTCATGCATGAATATGAAACAAACAATTCCATCATTTTCAACTATAACACACCAATAAAAATGTGGGAAAAAAGCCATGTATTTTCAAATTCCATCCACTGAAAAGCAATGACCAATCTAAAAGCAATTAAACACCTCTAATTACTCATTATTCCTTAGGGAAATGGCTGACTTCAGGTTTGGGGCAGGAAATGCACAGATGCCCCTGGAACACCTTAATGCATAGACAGCAAGGAGACTATAAAAGCTAGTAGTGTCATGGTGAAAGGAATGAGGAGTTAAATAAAAAATGGGATAATCTGAATATTGATAAAGCTAAAACTACAATTAAAACATCAAGTAAGTTAAAATTCATGAGTTCATAGTTTTTAAAAAACAATCCATCACTGTTGATAGATATCAGTGAAACAACTCATTCTGTAAAATCTGGCAAATAAAGGAAAAGCAAAGTATTTGTCATGTCTTTCTTACACAAATGATACCACTGAGTAACCAAATAGCAGATGAGTAATAATTCCCTTTAGAAAACTTATACATGAAGAAGGAAGACAGAATTAAAATCATCTCCATTTTCAACCGCTAGTTGCTGTATAAATTACAACAAAGCATTAACTGCTACTAAAATTCCAAAGAAGTCAGACATCTTGTGCCTCCTGATGAGGAAGACCACTTTGAAGCACTTTTGCCAAAAGAAAAGAAAAAGAACCAAATTCTAATGGAGTATTCATATTCGATTACCAACCTATAAGCTCTATAGAGGATAAGAAATGCAGGCTGGGGATATAGCTCAGTTGGTGGAGTGCTTGCCTTGCATGCACAAGGCCCTGGGTTTAATCCCCAGCACCGCAAAAAAAAGAGAGAGAGAGATAAGAAACGTGTTAAAGAATATAAGGTTGCAATCACCAATATCCAGACCACAGGAAACCTATCAACAGTGTTTCTCAAACTATGTGTTGGGTCATTTTCTTTTTCTCCCTAATTTTCAATCCATTGCAGACTAATGCTTTTGTAAAATACATGAAATGAAATTAAAAATTCCCACAAAACAATGCAAATTCTAATTTTCTGAATTGTCAGTCATGGATAGACATAAAATCACCATAAAAATGTTTCTAAACACTCTCAGAAACTAATAATAAAAGTTTGTGAGTTGGTCCTGGGTCCATAGACCTCCTATCCCACCTTCCCACCTTTTTTTTTTTTTTTTTTTTTTCCGGTGCTGGGGATTGAACACAGGTTCCTGTGCATGCCAGGCCTGTGATCTATCACTGAGCTACACCTCCAGGCCCAAATAGCACATTTGGTTTAACACTTCTTTGTAGAACCAAATAACAAGTTTCTTGATCAAATATATTACAAGGAGAGACAGAACAACCTATATTTTATCCTATGTAATTTAAAAGACTTATCGGCTAGCACAATGTATGGACCTTATTCGGATGTGGATTCAGACAGTAAAAAACCAAGCAACACACACAGTTGAAAACCTGAACTGGATTAAGTAATATTGGTTACATTAAAAAGATTCTTGGGGACAAGGGATGTAGCTTGTCTAGCATTTGGGAAGCCCTGGGTCCAATACCAAGCACCACCAAAAAAGAAAAAAAGAATTTTCAACTTTTAGAAATACACAATGAAATATTTATGGGTAAAATAACATGCTAAGTTTTACTTTAACATAATACAAGAGAGTCAGGTAGTGAGACATAAACGTATACTACATGTATCTTACTGGCCTTGAGTTAATAATGGTTGAAACTGGGTTTAGTATGAAGATATACTGGATAAATTATCCTGACTTTTTAAAATGTTTGACATTTTTTTCCACCAATTATACTAAACTAAAATAAATTCAGTTTTAGAAACTAAACTCCCTGTAATTAAAAAAAAAAAAAAAAAAAAAATACAAAGGAGCAGTTTTGGAGAGGTAGGTTTCCACAGCATTCTATAATAGCAAGTGGAATAAATTCCAAAACTTAAAGAGAGGTCATGTTGAATGCCATCTACTTTTGCTTTGGCATCAAGGTGTTGAAATGACAGAACCTATAAAGGAGGCTGTAATCCAAATTACATCCCTCAAGCCACTAATAAGCAGAAACTGCTATGAACATGCATATTCCATATGTGTGGTATGACTAAAGGAAGGAGGCATTTCAAAGTTTCCTGAAAACATCAAGAATTGGAAAATTATATGCAAAGAACTGCTTATTTTTTTAAAAACCTCACTTGTACTTGGAGTTCCATGATAAAAAATAACCAGCAAGAAGCACTAGAGAGGAATATCATTTATCATGTCAGTATCAATCACTAGAATGAAACAAAAAAAATCTGTATCATTTTTATGCTTTAGCATAAAATCATTCCTTTTATTCAAATGTAGACTAGAAATTCCAAAATAGCTTTTTCCACCCCCACATAATTATTTAGAAGGAAATAAAAGAGTTTGACTTTTATTAAGTCAAACTTAAGATTAAACTCTAATGTTGATCCAGACAAATTAAAGCAGCATGTAAATTCCCTTGTTATAAAAATTACAAAAGCAGACCTAGGAGAAATGCAAGATTCTTACTCACTCTGGTGCTTTAGATTGCTGTACCTTATTCTCCAGCCTTTTACTAGTTCTTCTTCCTCCTATTACCTCACCTACTTACATGGGTTGTAATTCCAACAGACTCTTGACATTTCCCTCTCCTTACTCCACTTTCTATCTGTGTTATATAGTCTTTTGTAGTGTTGCTGAGGCTATGGCTAAATCTTAACTGAATGTGCATTGAGTTTTGTGGGAGGTAACAAGGAATGGCTATTTTTTTTTTTTTTTTCTTTTTTGTGGTATTAGGGATTGAACTCAGATGCACTCTACCACTGAGTTACCACATATTTGGGGCATTGTCATCTTGCTAAGCTGCTGAGGCTGACCTAGAACTTGGGATCCTCCTGCCTCAGCCTCCTGAATCACTGGGTTTAACAGGCATGTGCTATAGCACCTGGCAAGAAGTGCTATTTTCTGATCTTCCCTCTACTTCTTATTGGCTCTGATGTAACTCCTGTGCTGTCATGGGAATAAGAGATCTAAAAAGTTGTTTTATTGTTATTCTTTCATTCTCTTTCTATTATTACTGGGCACATTCTAAGGAATCACCTACTAAAACAATTCTGAAATATGACCTAATCTAAATATTTACAGTATAGGACTAGTTCAGCACCTTCTAACAATCCACTTAATTATTTTTGTTACTCTGACAACTTTTTACAAAAATATTAGATAATAACCTAAAGGGTTTAAAAATCATTGTAAACCTGGTATGGTGGTGCACATCTGTAATGCCAGCAGCTCAGGAGGTTGAGACAGGAGGATCAAGAGTTCAAAGCCAGCCTCAGTAATAGTGAGGTGCTAAAGCAACCCTGTGAGATAGACTCTTAAAAAAAAGCAAAATAGGGCTGGAGACATGGCTCAGTGGTTTAGTGACTGAGCTTAATCACCAGTACCAAAAAAAAAAAAAAAAAAAAAAAAAAAAAAAAAAAAAAAATGTAAAGATTCACAGGAAGTAAAGGCTACTCTGTAGGTTCAAGCTAATAATGGCTTGAGAAGTGCTACTTTAAAGCTACTTTAAAAGGCTCCTGGCAGAAGTGGTATTAACAGAAGCAGGGGGGAAAAAAATCTTCAGAACACATCTGAAAATTAAAGTCGACCAGGTGTGGTTGTGCATACCTTGTAATCCCAGTGACTGAAAAGGTTGAGGCAGGAGGATTGCAAGTTCAAGACTAGCCTCAGCAATTTAGCAAGGCCCTAAGGCAACTTAGCGAGACCCTATCTCAAAATAAAAAAAAAAAAAAAAATAGGGCTGGGGATGTGGTTCAGTGGTCAAGCACTCCGGGGTTCAATACCCAGTACCAATAAATAAATAGGTAAAATTAAATTAAAGCAATAGCTTATTCAAAACTTACCTGGGTCAAAGATGATGTAAACTAATTTTATCTAGAAAAATCGAGCATTTAAAGAAATCTTTGACTTGTAAAACATGGATGGATGAACAAAGTTAAACATTGTCATTCTATGACTTCCAGTAATATGTGAAGAATTCCCAAACATCCCAAATCCCAGGGGTTGTAGAAAGAACCTTGTCTGCAATCAGAGGCAAGCAAGTTTTTAATAAATCAGCCACAAATACAACATGGTATTTTAAATATACAGTAGGAACATTTATTTTAACACTTCTAAAAGACATTTCTCCATGCCTGATGATTTGATATAAAAATCAAACCCATCATACTTTCCCCATCAGTCTCTCTACATCAAGGGCAATCAGAAATTTGTACAACATGAATATTTGCTTCTGAAACAAAAATTACAAATTAAGTGATAACAAAAATACACAAATCAACTGGACCCTAAACAAATTTCTAATGAATTCTTTCCCCTTTCTCTCAATCACCTAGAGCTTCTTTCTTCAGCCTCATTTTGCTCCTTTTCCTTTCTTTGCTTGGCCATGAACTTCTGTGAAAGCAATTTGCAATATGAAATAATTATTAGATATTATTTTCCTGAATGTAAAAATCTTTCTAATGTATTTCATTGCATTTACTATTTAAAAGTGCCCACCTTTAAAAAATAAAGATTACAAACACAGTGCCTTTTATTAGTATTCCTTCTCTTCATTCATCAATCTTCTGATATTTTACGATATACCAAGCTTTATGCTTGGTGCTTGAAGATTTAGTGGTGAACAAGATAGACATTGTATACAACAATCAAAGAACAAAAATAAACAAGGTAATTTTGGGTAGTAGTAAGCACTCTAAAATTATAACAAGGCAACTGATTAGGTTGACTTGGGGTGAGGGCAAGATGGAATGTCCTATTTTAGCTAGGTCTTTCTTAAGCAAAGGTGTTTCTGAGGAGCTGATATTTGAGTTGAAACCAAAAAGATGAGGAAGACCTGGGGTCAAGAAGAGGAATTGAGAGAAAGGAAAGGAACAGCAATATAAAGATATAAAGCTGGCAAGGAGCCCTCATGAATAAAAAAGCAGAACAAAAGACCAGGTATAGGGCTGGGGATGTGGTCAAGGGGTAGAGTGCACTTGTGTTCAATTCTCAGTACTGTAGGGGAAAAAAAAAGAGAAAGCCAGAAAAGTTGGGATATAGCCAGTAAATAAAAAGCTGACTTCAGAGAAGTTCCAAAGCAGATCAGGTAGGGCTATATGGACCCACAATAAGAAGTTTAAATATTATTTCAAGAGCCCTATGACAGGGAGTTTAAATGGAAAATGACACAATAAAGCTAAATGCACAGGGAACATAAGCAAAATGTATGAGGGTCTGAGCCTAGAACAAAACAGCTAGGATTAAATCCTAGGTCTTCCACTAACTAGCTATGTGACCTTGGGTTTAGAAATGTAATCCTGAGTCTGAGTCTTCATCTCTAAAGCTGGAATAACATCTACCTTTTAAAGTTGACGAGGGGATTTAAATAAGTTTTCAGCACATAGTAGCTCAGTGTTTGATGAGTGTCTGTGACATAAATTCGATAGAAAGGACACATAAAACAATCTCAAACATTCAGGAGTAATCAGAACATTGCTTCAATGGCTAAGGATGATTCTCTAGAGCAGCGCTGCCTAAACATGCAAAACTTTAAAAAGAGGGCTTTGTGATCAATCAATTTAGGAAATTGCATTACATAAGCTTAAGCAGGATTCTTTATGGCTAGCAACTAAAAATTTTATTGTTTCCCATATATTACTTACTGGAAGAAAGGTTAGTATGCTAACACGTATATGACTTTGTAACAGGGTATCAGAATATGTAGTTTCTCACACTTTAATTGAGTGTCACGTGAGACTATTGATCTGCAGAATCTACTCTGGCAAATGCTATCGTTTAAGGAAAAGAAATAAGGGCTAGAAATCACTAGCAAGGTACAGTGAAGAAGAAAATAAGATTTTGGACTTAGATGAATAAAAGGACAAGAACATCTAAAAGTTCTTGCAAAGGGGAAAAATGTATATTTGGGATAGATATTTAGTTCAATTATAAGACAATAATAGCACCTGGAGATTTTTAGGAGTTAATAAGTAAAAATTACCTCTGTATTTTGCTTATGACGTGTACTCTTGCAGTGATTTGTCATTGCTTTTTCACCTGAGTAGAAGAGGGAACAAATTGGACAGAAAAATCCAGCCTTCGGTACAAGAAAATCTAAATCTTTAAGATAGAGTGAGAAGAGAAAGGAAGAAAATTAATAATGTTTTAACAGATCAGTCTATCCAAACATATTAAAAGAGTATGTATACTTACATATAAGGATAGTAAACACTATATACTCAGGAATCAAGAGCAATAACTTTAATTACAAAACAATTTTTAATTTTTTAAGAAATTATAACCAGGTACAGTAGCAAATGCCGGTAATCTCAGAAATTTGGGAGGCTGAGGCAGGAGAATCAAAGTTTAAGACTAGCCTCAGTAACTTAGGAAGAACATGTCTCAAAATTTAAAAAGGACTGGGAATGTAGCACAGTGGTAAAATGCCCCTGGGTTCAATCCCCAGTAACCAAAAAAGAAAAAAAAAAAAAAAATTAAAAAAATTCAGAGACTCTTAGGAATGCCAGAATTCCACTAAAATGGTATAATGCAAACTGAATAAATTCTCATGGATAAGGTTGAATTAGAAAGAACTGTTCCATTATCCTTCAGAATAGAATCTGACAGAGTCAAAAATAAACATTTTAGGAATACCCTGTTAAAAAATAAGAGGCAGAAGCAGAATAATGGGCAACTGCTTGTGGAGTGTACTAGCTGAACAAACAAGGACCCCTCAGCTTACCTCATAAAGAATCATGAAAAAAGTTTGCAAACTTAATTTTTTTTTTGCATATTCTGCCTAACTGGAGTTTCTGTCTGGGCAAGTGCAACTCAATTCTCACCACAGCAGCAAAGAAAGCACCAGAAATAACACAGGAAACATATATGCCAGGTTTTTTTAAAAGAGGGCAATAAAAATATCCCTGCCATGTATTAAAAAAAAAAAAAAAAGGCCTACTTAAGCTGTTTTCAGAAATAACAAGCAAGATTATTCAATAATTCATTTAAATAACAGAATAATTATTGTGGTACAGAATTTTTATAGGGAAAAGGAAAAGAATGTAATTTTTACTTTACCTTCTGGGATATCAGGTGTCACTGATTTGCCTAAAGAAGAGTCTTCAATCTTCTTGCGTTTTCGATCTGGTTCTGAATCCTTTAATCCAGATTCTTCATCAACTAAAGTCATTAAAAAATTTCAAGGAAAAAAGGAAGCTATTCAAAATAGATTTACAGACTTTGTGAAGTTAGTGCTGGATAATCCCTACCTTCAATGACTAACTTAGAAATCAAAGGAAATCCTCCTTGGTTTATACCACCTAACTATTCTGCATTTACTATTCTCTAGACTGTCTGATGTCAAAAAGTATATGGGTCAATCTGTTTAGATTTATTAAATGCATTTAGAGGTAAAGGGCTAAAGCTAGCAGAAAATCTTATTTATATAAAGTTTCAGAATAAATTTACAGGGGAACAGAAGTAGTCAAGTTCTACAGTTACTAGGAAGAGTTAACTTGTCTATGTAAGGTGCTAGGTTGAGGAGTTAAGTGGAAATTAGGGGAAAGGATACTAGGAGAGAATAATTCTGATGTATCCCCCCCACCGTCAACCTAGAAAATTAATGAGCCTAAACTGATAGACTAAAACAGAATTAAAAGTGAAATTATAAATATTAAAGCTCAGCAAAGTGAATGACCTCTAATGGGCTGTGGATAGCACTCTGGGCCCAGCTGAGATAAGATTCAAAGAACTTCTTGGAATGAATCATGGTTGATAATTTTTCCTTACAGAAAATAGAACAGGAAGACAAGGAGGGTGCTGCAAAGAGAATGGTAAAGGAAGACCCTTATAGTGCTATTTAAATCATCCTGGCAATAAATTCCCTGAAATCAGGAACTCTGTGTTCTTTCCTATACTTTTCAGCATTTTACTAGAGAGAGTATCCAATATGATGGACACAAAGCCAAACACTTGTTGAGTGAAGTATTCTCCCTTGCTGGACACTATTCCTTTTTTTGTTTCAACTTAAATTTTATTAATGTTATTCGGACATTTTGTTATTGTTTGGCTGCTTGGAAGCATGAAAAATAGTTAGATCATTTCTACCTGATGCTGCAACATTGGAAGAACCTTTTATAGATCATTTTCACAAATACATCTCATTGTAATATCAATGTTCCATTATGTCTCTAAATTATAAAGATAAAAATCATATCAGTACCTAATAATTCTAAACCTGCCATTTTCCACTCCTGTTTTATTCTACTGCTTTTCTACTTAGATGGTAATCTTTGGAACTTTTATCACCATCTCATGCTATGTAACTGTCTCCACACCCCAACAATCCTGCTTTACCTTCACTAATTTGGAAGGCCTCTTCACCTTTTGCTGATTCTGTTGCAACAGCTTTTTCTGAGGGTGGTGCTTTACCACCAATTCTAATTCTCTTCGTTGGTGTTTTAGCTTTAAAACAGAAAGACTAAATTTATTGCTCTAGTAATAGTATTTAAACTGCTTTAAGTTAAACATATTGAATTGAATAACAATTTCAACCCTTTAGTTTTAGAAAACAATACCCAAAGCTGAGAAGAAACCCTATTTCTATTATAAAATAGAATTCATTTAATAAATATTCCTTGTAGTTAAAACATCCTATGTTCCCATTTATCACATTCCAAACAACTCTTCTTCCCTATCTTCTTTACTTAAGGTGGCTACACATGTTTTTAAAATTTATTACATAAGACTGTGGGGACTTAGTATTTTATTCTTAGTTGGTTTAAATCTCCCCAGATTTTCTTTAATGGAAATTATCGCCTTCAAATCCTACAAGTGCTGCTCTATTATTCTAAACCATCAAAATATTACTTTAAAATAAAATTGCACACATGAATTGTTCTAAATCCTAAGTTTAAACAAAAACTGGATGGCAGTGTGGTATAAACATCCTTCTAATCATCAAAAGCTGTGTTTCCCACAATGTAAATATAGTATTATCATTCCAATTCTAATTTGGCTACTCTATAGCTTGTTTTCTGGTTTTGACATCCTTTCTTGACGTTTAACAACTTGGAGTAGAAGTTCTGCTCTAAAATTAAGGGAACTATGTGAAACTTGTATACATTTCTTTGGAAAATATTGTCGGGTATAACTCTTATTTGCTGGCTTATATCGATGCAGGGTGAAATTACTGGTAATGCCACAACATATATTTTTACATTAATTTTAAATATAACCCTCTCAAAAAACATGAAAACTACCACTTCCAAGAATCTACCTGCTAAGTGTCTTTCAATCATGGTTTTCAGATCTTCTGTAATATTCTCATTTACTGGACCTGTTTGGGACAAGGCTTCAAGTTTTGTCTTCTTTGTGTCCATGGCTCTCTTCTTTCTATCTCCTCTTTTATCTAGAGGACCATCATTTTTGCTTTGTGCTAATTCAACTTTTAAATCACTGTCTCCATCTTCCTCCTCTCCAACTTCATCAACAGTAACAAAATTAAGTTCTTCTTTAAGGTTGTTAAAATCAGCCAGAGAGTCTTCATCCTCTTCAGTTACTTCATCCAAAGTCACTAAATGCAAATCACTGCTGTCATCCTGTATTTCATCTACAGTGACTAAAGTAGAAGGATCTTCTGGCATCTGAGAAGAAATGAACCCAATGGAATCCCTTACAGCATTTCCTTCATCTCCTTTAGCATTTAAAGTGGCAAAAGTTATGTCTGCTGACTCATTTAAAGGTAGCTCTTCTACTTCTCCAATTTCATCCACAGTTACCAAGCGTTCTTGTTTGAGAAGATCTTGTTCTTCAGCCACTGATAGAACAGTAACATCTTTCGGTTCACTGTGGGAAATGCAATCATCCTGGTCAATTAATTCATCTAATGTAAGAAGTGAATTTGAATTTTTTACCATTTCTTCCATATTTAGTTCTTCTTCATCAATTACTTCATCCACAGTGACTAGAGCTTGTGCAGCTGCATCTTCCTCTTCCCCAATCTCATCCAATGTTACAAAAGATAATTCTCCCTCAACACCATGAGAAGCAGATGTTTTCCCTTTCTTTTTTTTCAAGTTAAGTTCAGAGGAAGGAGTATTTTTAAGAGCTTCTTTCCTTTTTCCCTTTAATGGATTCTGCTTGGCTTGAGAAGAATTCACTTCTTCTATAACCTCATCCACAGTAACAAATTCATCCAAGTTAAATGGAAATAATGGTTCCTGTTGGAAAGTTAAAAATCACAGCATTAACAATTATTGACCACTCAGGTTGCAAATGGTCACAATAAATGTGCAGGCAGATCATTTGTATGAATTTTACTGCAGTTTCCTATAAGTTAAAATAAAAATAAAAATTTTTTAAAGCCTCCACAAACAGATTAAGTATAATTCATACAGTAAATGTTAAAGGGAGTCAACGCTATCCATCTTCCAATTTCACAATTACTTCTTACATGATGAGTTTTGCAATACAACAATGGCATAAAAATACCACATTTAAGCATCTGTCAAACAATATAAAGAATTTACTCTTCCACATGTTAAATATCTAGTAAGTGCTCTGGGACACTTAATGGACTTTTAAAAGCTAGAAAGTAAATAGCTCAGATTGTTCCATTGACCAGTTTACTTACAATACATATTTTAACTTATACAATGCTAAGAAATAAAGTTCATATTTTGATAAAGTTACATGAAATCATTATTAGTTAATGTAATCATTTTTGAAAATAACACATCTGTAATTTGAAAAACAGTGCCTACAGAAACCAATTTTCATTAGTGCTCCTACATTTAGTATGCTATCAATGATCAACTACAAGTACATGTAATAAACTCAGTAGCCTACTGCAAAATAAAAAATTTTGGTAGTAGAATTAGTGCTAGGGTCAAAAATAAAACATTTCACTGCCATTTCTTACTCTATACCTCTCCAACTCTAAACATTTTATCAACTATTTTAAGGCAGACTCAAGTTATAAGACAGATGAATTCTTCGATGGGAGGATGGAAATGAAGGGCTGGTGTTAATGGATTATTTTTTACCTCTTTAGATTTGGAACTTCTACCAGTGGTGCTTTTAAAATTCTTAGTGTTTTGCCCAGACAAAGCCTGAAATATTAAGTAAGAAATATAGGAAAATAGAATTTACATCCAGGTTATTAATGTTCTTTAAAAAAAAAACAACAAAAAAACCACAAAACAGAACTTAACACAATTATGCAAATATTTAACAAGTATACAAAACTAAGTTACTGGTCATTTAATAGTACAGGCATAGTCTCTGTAAGTTGTAGCTAAATTCAGTTTTACAGATCTTTTCTTTACTATATCCACAATCTCTGAGTTGGACAATTAAGTGACCAAATAAAGGAAGCTTCAAATTCAAAGAAAAATTTTCTCACTCAGGAGAATACTAAATCACCTTAGGAGATTCACTACAGACCTTCCTTTTAAACCAAAGTTACACTTTTTACCAAATAATGCTTTTCCAACTAATTATGAATTTTGAGCTTTATATTCTAAATGCTTACTGGCTTAACTCAATGGAATTGTTTAAGAAAGGGAAATGAGAGCTTGTGGGGGCAGAGGGAGGAGGTGAAAATATGAAACAAGGTTACATCTCCTACTCCATAGCTACAGCAACAGAGCTAAGCACTTCAAAGACACACTGAGTCATCTTCTTACTCTCCTCACCTTATTGTTGCTGTCATCCCGTTTCATGATGGAAGGTCTAGCCTCTGTTTCCTGAGACTGTTTGGTTATTTCCTTGTAATCCAGTTTAGAATCCTTGCCTTGCAGGGCTGAGATCTTTCCACTACCTCCTCTGGTAACACCACTCTGAGTGGGTTTGAATTTACTGCTGCTTTCTGCCAAGCCTGACCTGGTACTTTTGAGTAGACCAAGTTCCTTGGCTGAAAGTTTCTTTTCAGTATTTACTTGATCTCTGAGCGCAGATTTTAGAAAACTTTTCTGATTTTCAGTTTTTGCCGCCGTAGTTTTTGCCTTAGGAGAAGAGACCATAGCAGCCTTAATGTTTGATTTACTGCTAGATGCATTTGATACAGCCAGCATACTAGTTTTACCAGTTTCATCAGGCTCATTGGTCTGACCCACTCCTTTATTTGGGCAGGCCTTGATTACAATGTTTTCTGCAGGCTTTTCTTTCACTGCTACCATAATCTCCAATTTTTCTGCAACCATCTTAGCTTCATTCTTTGCAGCCTTCTCTGTTCCTATCTGTAGATCCGTTCTGGTTTCCTTGGTATTAATTTCATTCTCCTCCTTTTCATCCATGTTGCTTTTTTCAGAAATATCCTTTTTGCTCACTATCTTCTCATCCCCAGTACAAATTCCTGATGCTACAGTCGTAACACAAGTTGATGGCACTATTCCTGAAATACTTTGTTTGTCCACTTCGGCTACGGCTTCTACCATAGACTGTGTGATTCCAGAAAAGAAATCTTCTGTTTCAGACGGAGAATCTTCTAGAATTCCTTTGATATTCCTTTCTTCTATAAGTACACTATCTGATATTGGTAATTCTGTTCCAGGGTTCATAATTTCTGCCTCTTCCTTCTCAAAGTCACTGGTACACACCTGTTGATTTAAAGCAGACTCCTCTATATTTTCCACAAATAATTCAATACTAGCCGGAGTGGATGCTACAAGAGGAATTTCTATGTTGACCTCCTCCCCTTGAGTTTCAATTTCCAATGTTTCAATAGCAAAATCAGAGTCACACAGCGCTTTTTCAGGTTCTTCCTCACAAGGCTCTTCCTGCTGTATGAAAGTTTCTGTCTGAATATTGGGAGTAGTTTCTTCTTCAACCTCACTAGGTTTAACAGAGGGACTATCAGCTGCTTTCTGCACCTCACTTTCATCAACTGGACTGTTTTTCAAGTCAGGGCTAAAAGTATTTAAAAACAAAAAGAACACAAACAAAAACAAACAAAAATCAAACTATGATGAGAATTCAACCATTATAAATAATTCTGTTGATGCCAATTGTAAAGACTTCCTGAAGCATTCGTAATAAGCACTGGGAAATCCAGTCAATCAGCATTAAAGTGGTTAAGATGTTCTGGTGTAAGTATGTAAACAATGTAAAAATTTAAGAGATCCTTCATCCTACTGAGGTTTTTTGGCTTTTTTTTTTTTTTTTTTTGGTGGTACTGTGAATTAAACCCAGGGGTTCTCTACCCCTGAGCTAGATCATCAGCCCTTTTTTTTACTTTGAAACAATGTCTCACTAAGTTACCCAGGCTCAATCCAACTTCTGATCCTCCTGACTCAGCCTCCCAAGTTGCTAGGACTTTAGGCATGTGGCACCCCACCTGGTTTGAAGATTTCTCTTTAATTCAAAGGAAACAATGACAGACGTATGACTGTTGATATGTTTGTTCATTTTACTCCTCTGAGTTATAATCAATATTTTTTCTGCTGTGTCAAGTTTATACTTCATACTGGAAGACCAAATGTGAATTTGAGATACCATGAATTATTACTAGAGGTCCTATCCTCTCATCAGAGGTAAATGAAATAAGAAAATATGTATACAGTTCTACAATTAAATTAAAATTCTGTATGTGAACTTTACCTAAAAAAAAAAAAAAAAAAAAAAAAAAAAAAAAAAAAAAACTGGTAGGGGGAAATGCCACTCTTAACCATATCCCCTCATTTTCGGATGTGAGAGATGTAAAAATTTGCTTTCAATCTCCCACGAATTATACTTATTAATGATATACTTAAAAGGAGATTTCTCTTTGGAAATATTTTTTAAATAACTGTTGGAAACTTATAGGTGAAACGGATAGAACATGAACATACCGTCTTATTATAAAACATTTATCTCTGGCTACATTATAGAAAGGAATATATGTTCTTATTAAAATAAACCTTTCTAGTGACTAAAAATAATATAAAATTCTAATTATTCAGAAGAAATAGAGAAAATACACACCCAAGTACATGTAATTGATGTTATCTCATCATGGTCTTCCCAAACCCAAAGCAAACGAAAGTGTGTGATCTTATAATTCCACTACTTACACTGAGGCAGAGACAAAATAAAGTATTTTTAATATTAATGTTCTGTAGATCAGAATTTATCTTAGGAGAATAAGGAACATCTTAGCTTTTGAAGACAATATCTAGCATGCTGGCAACACAAATTAATGTTTAACAAATATATTTACATAATTACATTAGAAGCAGCAAGTTGGAGGAAAACACCAGAAAATGATGGTTACCCTACCAACACTTCACAGTTAAGAGTACTAATTTGACATGCTTCTCCAAGGACAGTTACATATCCTTCAGTTGACAATGCAAGATGATGTGTACCTGTGTCCTGAGATGTTAATCATATTTAAGAAGAATGGAAAAGGTTCAAATCAGGGTCTAATCATTTGAACAAATAAACTTGTTCTCCCCAAAGGATGGTAAATTTAATTAGGCTTGCAAAGAAGAACAGAACACTTTTCTACTAGAAACACCTGTTTGTTCAAAAGTCGCAAAGGCACCAAGTTTGAATAATTTGAGCTAAACAGCCAGGAACCACAGACCTTAATATGTATTCTATTTACGGTAAAAGTTAAACTTTGTATGATGAAAGGCTAATTTCATTTGAAATAATTCACATCCTTTATATCAAAAATACCGATGGCTGATTTTAAGTGTTCCAAATTCTTAGGACTAGTCAAAATACAGTTTGTGACCAAGCACATACATGACAAAAGAAGTTGTCATATACACAGTTACACGAATATTATTTCTCAAAATATAAGATTCATTTCTGATGATGAAGAATAAACTCAAACTCCTGAATCATTACTGAACTGCATATTAACCCTAAAACCTTTACAAACATTTTTGGGGTTGGAAGAATTACAATGAAGAGGATCTTGATTCCTGGCTCAAGGATATAGCAAGACTTTTTCCCCTTTACCATATTTAAAGTTTGTCTATAAAAAGTTATTATATTTTATACAAAATGAATCACTATGCAGTTCTACACTTGAAAGAGAACATAGACTTACGTGGAAAAATGGTTTAATTCCATATTTGTCCTTCTGTGCTTCTCTTTAAAAATTTATAGAATTCATTTACCAAAAATCAATACCTGGCTAACATGGAAGAAAGCCTCAATAGTGATCAATTCAGGTTGGAAAGTCAGTTTGAGATGTCAAATAAGTGACATTATTAACGTCAAGAGTTAAATAAGAAGTCTTTTTAAAGACCAAAGGAAAACATAGTCATATTCTGGAAAATGGCACAAAAAAAGGATTCCAGTAAGGTTTTCATATCACAGGTATCTAATTTCCTATTCCCCGGTCCTACCCTGCACTCCCATAATTCCAGAATTTCAGAAAAGGCATAGAACAAAAGCTAAACATGAGAATGAGGGTTAACACCGTAAGACAGATATTCCAAGAAACTTTAGACTGTGACTACACAATACTGAAGATTAGTGTTTATTTCAGAGGCTCACTGGGTACTTCCTAATATTAGTGAATTAGGGAAATTAAATCTAGCATCCTTATTTGGAACCTTAGTCACATGGTAAGTAAATACTGATTGTATGGGGGGATGAAGACAGGCATAATGTGGATTATTATTAAATTATGAATATGATATTTTCTCTATGTGGGAAATTTAAATAGTTTACATTAATTATAAACAAAAGGATCATATTCATCATGAATGGGCAATCACAAGTACTTTATAAACATTATTATTTTCTTAGCATCAATTTCCTCTAAAAGAAATGTTATATATTCTGGCTATATCCCACATCTCTCTCCCTCATGTTATGTAAGTCAAAAAAAATTGGCAGCATACTAGAAATTAAGTATGAAATTATTAATGCTAGAATTTCTAAATTTTATAAGACTGAACTATCTGTAAATTCATTATTAATACATTTAATTTTAAAAGATACATCTAAACAATAAAAGAAAGGTAATGATCAATTACTACTATCAAAGAAAAGAAAACTATCAAAGAAAACTATCAAAGTACATAAAATGAATTTTGGGGACAGCCTACTTATTTACTAGTCACAGAGTTATTGTGGGCAAACTGTAGGTCTCTCTACACTACTATGTGTGGCACTGCTATTTATTGAGCCCTTTGTGGCTTTAAGAGAAAACATTGTTGGTTGTATTATTCTTTAGGTATGTGAATATAACTGGGTTGACAATGTACAACTTAAAAAAAAAGTAAGTGTTGACACATGTGGAAAATCCACGGCTTCAAAGTTACCCAACATATGTTAATGAACTCATAGTCATCTTTATCATCCAGAATAGTATAATTTTATAAAAACTACTGAGAAGAAAAACCCATAAGACATTCTGTTTTCAGGCATCTTAAAATGAGTGCATTAAATAACATAAATACTTTTTATATTTAAATACTTTCAAACTGCTGTTTCAAGTTTATATGTTCTTATAACATAGACTAACAAATACCAGTAATGAATTAGTACACAAGAGGTCAGCGAAATGTTCTAAGTCAGTGATTTGCAAAGAAAAGCAGTGAATGGCGGTTATTAACTGGTGGGATAAAGGGGATGACACAGAGTATCCAATAGAATGAAAATGTTAGTAAGGAGAGGGTTTACTTTACATGTGGTCAAATCAAGTTTGAATCACTAGTTTCTAGAGACTTTAAAAAAATCTTTCATCCTCTGAAAATACAAAGGACTTCATATTAACTTTTTTGTTTTTTTGAGAAATTTTCCTTTCCCCACTTCAGCTTCTAAAACTGTACAAATGTGTACACTAAAAATTATCTTTTTGTGTTTTAAACTGTATACACTGAAAATTATCTTTGTGTTTTAAACAAATGCAATTTTGTATTTTGGAGATTAAACACAATTACTATTGTGATTATTTTGGAATAGAGGAATCTAACAAAAAGAATATAATGTTGATCATGAAGTTGAACTGTTCAAGTCTCTGCAAAGCAATTTATAAAGAAGTAATATTTATATACTTAATCCAAACAGTAATATTTATATATTCAATTCATATAGTTTCTCTAAATCATCAACAAAACCTAAATGAGATAAAAACAAATAAACCCCTAAGTCAAAGAAACCAAAATTGAAAACCACAATGACTTCATATATATAAAGAATGAGTAAGAGGAATTTTTTGCTATCTAAGAATATTTACTACAAATATGGAAATACAATTCAGTTAACTAAATGCTATACAAAAATGTTAGCAAACTTAAAGCAACATACCTTTCTTTTTCTGGTTCTGGGTCCTTCTCATTCTGAGCCTGTAACACAATCCATATTTTGTAAAGAGGTTATTCTACTGGATTTTAAATATTCAGTTAATTTTTTTTTTAAGTCTAAAGCTTAATCCATTATATCCTATTGTTCTATATATAGTACACATACAAAAATCTACAAAATTTTATGGGACATCTGTAAAATTGCTCAGTTTAAGTTTTTAAAGGTGTCCTACATACAGAATGATGAAGCCTGATGAGTTAAAAATAAATGAACAGATAGTTTTCAGTGTTCACATAACTATCAGGTTCTAGAAATCTTTTTCTCATTAAAGACCACTAAGTTGTGTTACGCAGAAAAATTCACATATAGCAATTAAATTTTCTTTAATATTGACATGAATGAGAAACTATCTGTGGCTTAAAGAAAACCAATAAACCTAAAATATCAACATCCTCCTTGTGGAATTATTTTAAAAGATTTCTAATTATAAGGAAGACAATTTCCAGGGGCTGAAACTGTAGCTCAGTGACAGAGTGCTTGCCAAGCACATGTGAGGCATTGGGTTTGATCCTTAGCTCCACATATAAATAAATAAAATAATGGCGTTCTGTGCACCTACAACTACAAAAAAAAAAAAAAAATTCCAATTCAAAACACTTAGAAATGCTGGAACAACAATCCTTCCAAATATTTTTCTGAACTTTCAACAACATTCTGCCCACCCCCGCCCCCCAAAAGGTAAAAACTAAAAGATCAGTGCCTATGTACCAAGCACTATCTTAGGTATCTGGAAACATATCTGTGAACAAATGGCAAAAATATCTGCCATTGAGAGTTTATATACAGAAAAAGGAGGCCTTTTCTTTTAGGAATCATGCATTAGTCGAAATTGTCTTTCTAAAAGATTCTGTTGGAAAAACAAAAAAAAAAAACAAAGAATAGTACTTTACATAAAAATGAATAATCTGCTTAGAGAACCTCTTTTAAACAGGGTATGTGATAGGAGTCTAGACTACATTCTACTGGCATAGCAGAAATCAGTGACAGTCAATAAACCCTATCCAAAGATAATATTTATAAGCAGTCTTCCCGATCTGTGGAGTGGCCTCTTAGTGGGAACAAAACCCTATATGAAGGCAGAGGAAATCTGTAACAGGTACCTATATGAGCTATCTTCTCTCCCAATTCACAAGTAAAAGAGAAAAAGAAATTCATAGGAGTAAACATGATAAGCACATAAAACTGGTTCACAAAAGGTATTTCATACAACTGTAGCACTTAAAAAAAATTTAAAAATATCCCCAGAAAAATCCAATAAAAATGGAAGAGAAGATATAAACAATTAAGAGGAGAACTTTCCTCAGGTGAAGAATACACTGATCCTCCCCCCCGCCCCCCGCCCGCAGTACTGGGAATTGAACCCAGGGTCACTTTACCAATAAGCTACATCCCCAGTCCATTTTATTTTTTGAGACAGGGTTTCACTAAATTGTCCATGTTGACCTTGAACATGTGATCCTCCTGCCTCAGCCTCCCAAAATGCTGGAATTAAAGGCATATACTGCCGTGCCCAACTAAGAAGAGTTCCAATAAAATTTAATTTAAAACAAATATACATACTTCTTTCTCCCAGGAGGAAGTAATAAAGCAGCCTATATATCCTAGGACAATGATGATTCATATATGGAATCACTCCACCCACATGTCAAAAAATGCGTATTACATTTTTCAAAATTACCTCAATTTATTCTCATGAAGACAAATTTACACTGTTCCATAAACCATGACAATTGTGATTGCAAAACAAATTTTAAAAGAAAAAATATTTAAGCTCAGAACTAGTTTGACTACAGATTAAAAAACAAATTTTTTTTAAAAGAATAATTATTCAAACTACATTCAGAGTATATCTTCTGAGTTTCGGGTGAATGCTTTTTTTTTTTTTCATTTTCTAAAGGAACAACAACAACAACAAAAAGAAAGTTACCTCAGATAAATCCACCTTTGGAGATAATGTGCAGGTCAATACATGGTCACCTATGTTTTGTGGATTTTGTTTCAGAAAGCTGTACATTGATTGAGCAGATTCAGGACTTTCTAACTGAAGAATTGCCTTTAGAGAAGATTAAAAAAAAAGTATGAGTAGTTCCTAAAAAATTAAAAGTAGAATTACATTTATTTCAGTATGATCTAGCCATTTTTTTCCCCACACTCCCAAAAAACCTGAAAAAAAGGGACTCAAACATTTATTTGTACATATCAATTGACAGAAACATATTTACAACAGCCAAAAGGTAGAAGCAACAGAACTGTCCAAAGGATGAGTAGATTTTTAAAATGAGGTATAATGCATACAACAGAATATTGTTCAACCTTAGAGTGGAAATTCTGACACAAGATACAACATGGATGAACCTGAAAGACAAGTTATCATTTAGATATGAGGTGTTCCCTAAAACCTCATGTGTGAGTCAATGCAAAAGGATTTAGATGTTATGACAGCCTTAACCTAATCAGTGTGTTGATTCACTGTGATTAACTGGATGGTTACTGTAGACTGATAGGATGTGGCTGGAGGAGGTGGGCCACTTGGGGGTATTATCTTGGGATTTATATTTTGTCCTTGTTGAGCAGAGCTCTTTCTCTCTGCTTCCTGATGTGATGTCTTGAGCTGCTTTCCTCTACCATGTCCTTCCACTATGATGTTCTGCCTCACCTTGAGCCCTGAGGAATGGAGTCAGCTATCTATGGACTAAGACCTCTGAAACTGTGAGCCTCAAAATAAATTTTCCTCCTTTAAAATGGATTTATCATGTCTTTTGGTCACAGCAATGAAACTGCTGACTAAAACAATATACTAAGTGAACCCAGTCACTAAAGAGGAAATAAAGTACAATTCCATTTATATGTGGTACCTACAGTATTCATATCCATAGAAACAGAAAGATCATGGAGCATTTTGTCTAGCATGCAAGAGGCCCTTGTTCCATACTACCACCCCTCCACCAAAAAACAACAACAACAAACAAACAGGGAGGGTTTAAAAAAAAAAAAAAAAAAAAAGAAGTACAATGTTGATTGACAAGCTGGGAAAAAGGAATGGAAGGTTTAATGGACAGTGGACAGGAAGCTTCTGTTTGAGATGATGGAAAAACTTATGGAAATGGATAGCAATGATATTGTTATACAAAATGTGAATGTGCTTAATACTTAATAACTGAAATTAATCAGTGAACTTAAACATTGTTAAAATGGTAAATTTGGTTTTTTTTGCAAATGGCAAAATTTATATATTTTCACAATGAAATTTTTTTTCCTAAAATTTCTGAAGAATTTGCTTATCTTTTTCTTTCAGGCTTTATGTGTGATTACAAAGGTATTGTTAATTCTATTTCCAAGTAAAGGAGAGAAAACAATCCTCAGAATGTTACAAAAGGTAAAGCAAAACTGAAAAAGATTATGTATTTTAAAAATAGAGTATTAAGGATGCCTAAATTAGGGGCTGGAGTTGTAGCTCAGTGGTAAAGCACCTGCCTAGGCACGGGGTGAGGTACTGGGTTCAATCCTCAGCACCACATAAAAATAAATTAAATAAAAAGGATGCCTAAATTAATAAAACTTTAGAATTTGTATATGCCATCACACCCTACCTTCTAACCTATGTTACACCATTCCTACAATACCAAACATGCTCTATTTATCAGTTAGGAACATACCAAAAAAATAGTCATTGATCAAATATGTACTTTATATGAAGCAAAAATTATCAACTTTAATAGGAAATCCTACCTTTCTAGATAAAATATTGCTGATTGAAACCTAATTTTAATGGTCATAAACTAAAATATATATGGAATACAGAGGGCATGAAAAATGCAAACAGATGAACAATTTTTGGTTTTTCATTTTAAGAAAAGCAGCACAACGGCGCACACCTAATTCCAGAGACTTGGGAGGCTAAGGCCGGAGAATTTCAAGTTTGAGGCCAGCCTCGGCAATTTGGTGAGACCCTCAACAATCTAGCAAGACCCTTCTCAAAGTAAAAATAAAAAGGGCTGTAGATGTGGCTCAGTAATAAAGCAAAGTGCTCCTGGGTTCAATCTCTAGTACCAAAACAAAAGAAGCCAAATTATGAAGTATTTACACTTCTCATAAACGAAGAAACCTAAATCTACATGTTTTATAGCTGGAAGGAACTTTAATGTGCATTTCATTTTACAAATAAGTGTAAAACACTTTGCCAAGGTCACAAAGTTAGTTAAGGCCAGGTTAAAATGAACTCAGCCTAAACTTGCCAGTTAGATAATACTTTTTGTACTATTTTACCCTTCTTCCATGTGAGTCTTATTTCCCCTTAAAAACTAAGAGTTCTGACGAGACAAAGGAAGACAGAGAGTGATTGATGATCATTTTTTCCCTGTCAGTCAAGGGGAAAATATCCTGGTCTATCATCCTGCTAAGCAACTGAACAGTATTTATAGATTCTTCAATTCAAAAGTTGAATTAAAAGTAGTAGACCACAAACAGGCATGGTAGTGCATGTCTGTAATCCCAGCAACTCGGCAGGCTAAGGCAGGAGAACCACAAGTTTGAGGCCAGCCTCAGCAACTCAGCCAGACCCTAAGCAATTTAGTGTGACTCTGTCTCAAAATTAAAAAAATAAAAAAAGCTGGGGATATGGCTCAGTGTTAAAGTGGTCCTGGGTTAAAAATCCCTGGTACCCCAACTCCCCTAAAAAAATATTCTATACAGGTATATCAGGAAGGAAAATGTTACCTTGTTTTTATTACTCATGAATATGTGGTGATTCACTTTTCCAAACTGAAGTCCAACACAGAGTACACACTGAAGTCCATCTTCTGGTAAATTATCAAGATGTACAAACTGGCTATAAATTTTATCTGTATCTGCCTATATTTTTTAAGAGAGAGCATAGAAAAATTTAAAGTTGTACCTTCAAACTGTAAACACAGATTAGCAGTAATTTAAAATTACAGAGGCCAGACGATGTCTTCTCCCAAGAGTAAGAAAATGACTGTAGATAAAGATAGTAAGAAGGTCTCTTTTTTGGTGCTGGGGATAGAACACCAAGCCCTTATACATGCGAAAGCAAGTGATCTGCCCCAAAGTAAGGTTCCATTTTAGATCTGAGTAATCACGAAAACAATATGCCAAAATAGGAGGCATGATATTTCCACTATCAATATAATGTTTATCCAAAATATCCTCAAACAGGGCACTGACTTAATTTGGCTATTAATTAAACACTCTAGTACTTGAGAAAAAAATTTTCACATCAGCGATTATTATACTCCTTTACTATTTATTTTTACCAAGAAGACCCCACATGACATCTCTATCACTCCAGTACTGGTATGTTTAATTTTTTTAATTCCTAAAAGATGAACCAATAAAACAGTGTTTCTAAAAAAGAAGTAAACACAAGCATGTAAATGCAAAACTCACCTCTGGGTCATTTTCTTGAATCAAGGTTGTGAACAGAGCTTCCTAAGAAGTCAAAAAGAGAAAGGCTAAAGACATAAGCTCTTCCTCATTCATGTACTTAGTCAAGATTTGTAATATAAACTCTATACAAATAAGCATTATCCATTATTTCATCAAATGAGCACCAAAATTTTGATTCCTTCCAAAAATGTTTCCATCCTTTTGAAAGTAATTGAAGTCTCACCCCATCCATACAACTTCATTTTCCCTATTCCTCTAAATTAATTAAAGATCGGTAAATGCCACCTAGGGAAGACATCAGATTCACATATAAGGAATAAGAGACTTAATATCAACAAAAGAGAATTTAAATAGTAAAAGAAAATATAACAAAGCAAAGCAGGGGATAAGGAATAACAGATACAGGCAAATAAAAAAGCTACATAGTGTAGAAATGTATTGTGAACTGTTGCTGTTGAAATATAAAAAGCCAAGTGACATGAGAACAGAATGTCAAAGCTGGCAAAGGATAACTAAGGGAAGGATTTTTGTACAGGAAAAGAACTATCTTATAGGACTACAGTTCTCAAACTTTCTTTTTTCTTTGACACAAGTGACATATATAAAACAATCTCAACAATTTCCAAGATTTTTGCATTTCCACTTTCCTCTAGAGATACTAATATAATATTTCATTCCAGGCCATACACTGAAGGGTATTTACTGAATTTTAATAGATAGGAACTTTATCAGTCTCATGGTTTTGTGAATAAAGGACTTGATGAGACATAACTGAAGGCAGAAATTGAAGGAATATTACTTTGGTGGTCCAAGAAAAGTTTTTAAGAGAGGAAGTAACAGTAGGTGGAATGAAGAAGAAGAAACAAATCCTGCATTTAAGAGAGACAAAACCTCATGAAGGATCACATGTAAGAAATCAGAGAAAAAGAATTAAGATAACTCCCAGGATTCCTGTTTGGATAATGTTAAGATATGAGCAGTGAGGAGATGTCTGTTTCAGAAAATTTTCAATTTTTTTCTAATCTAACAAACTACATACAGGATTCCCTTAATATGAAAGTAACTCTCAAACTGGATTAAGTGATTACTACAAGGACAAAAAGTTTCCTTAGTGTCTGAGAAAAAAACATGCACCAAAGAAGAAAACTGGGTAACATAACAGACTATAAAAATCTGATAAAAAATTCAATAATATCTAATAAAAATGATGGTTTAAGTCTATTATTTACCTCATCTTTTATATTCATGTTTTCAGGAGCCATACTTATGGAGAGTTGATTTCCATCCATGGATATTGGGAAGCAGGTATAAAATTTTACCATAGAATCTGCAGATTTTCTATTTATTTCTATATATGCCTTTTAAAATAAAAATTACAAAAAAAAGTCTTAATTTTTCTTGAAAAGAAAATACTTCAAATGACTTAAACAACTTAATAAACATTTTTAGATAAAAAAAATGCAGACCTCAGACAGGTGAGGCCCAGACTAAGACTACTAAGAAATAATAAATGACTTAACTCATAAGGCAATACTACAAATATAAACAAAAGACATTCCAGTAATTGAACATTAAGGTGTTAACTTATTCACTGCATCCTTACTACCAAAATAGTACCTAAAAGGTAGCATTTTACGTTTTCTGAATAAATTTAATGACTAATAAAATGAAAAAAAAAATAAAGAAAGAAATGTGTAATGACAGTCAAATTGTTTTTTTCACTTTGCTTTTTTCATAGGTATAAAATTTTAGCTCTATGTATTTTTGTCTTAATTTTTAAGCCTGGGTAAGTTGAAATTGAATCTTCTATATATTTGCTAATAATGTGGTAGGAATCTTCTATGTATTTGTATACCATTATAAATATTTTACAAATTATTTTTCATTTGCCAATTTACTCACTGATCTTTAATATGCTATATAGCACACTGTGGATGTGAAGCCTGTTTCCCATTTTATACAATGTTTTTTCATTTTAAATATTCACTTTCCTTTATGCTAATTTTAATGTCATCATTATCTAAAAAAGGATACATAAATTTTAAAACTGAATGCCATTATGGGTGGTGTGATGAAATCTCCAGTCATCCCGCTTCTTCTGGCCTGGGACCCTTTATCTATCCATGCTGCCGATAGTCACTCAACAGTCATCTCTGTTACCAGACTGCTGAGTGCAACACTTATTTAAGTAACACTTATCTTACTAAAAAATGGCCTCAAAGCACAGAGTATGATGTTAACAATTTTTATGTGCCAAAGAGAAGCTGTAAAGTACTTCAAGTAAAAAGGTGAAAAGTTTATACATAATACAGATTTGAAAAATTACATGCTGAGGTTGCTAAGATCTATGGTGAAGACAAATCTTTTTTCCATGAAATTGTGCAAAAGAAAAAAAGAAATCTGTGCTAGTTTTTCTGTTGCATCTCAATATCAAATCAGCAAAAGTTACGACCAGCGTGCATGTTAAGAATTTAGTTAAGTACCAGAAAGGCATTAAATTTGTATACATATGTATTGAAAAAAATATAGTATATACAAAGTTCAGTCCTATGAAGTTTCAGGCATCCGTGGGAGTCTTCAAACCTAACTCTTCTACATAAACAGAAGCATGGAGGGGGAATGGACTACGGTTAACTGAAACTCATATTTTTCTGTATAATATCTAGAAAAGTATTAAATCTCCAAGTATTTAATAATTACACTCTAATCAAAACTGAGTAGTTAATAATCTAAGTATTTTTGTGTTTAGATTTTATACTTATATAATACATATATACACACTTTGCTGCATTATGTAGTTATCAGTAACCAATTTTAATTGTATCTAAACAATCCAAATTTCCCCTATTTCAATATATTGTCATATAAAAATCCTTAATATTAAAAAATGCATTCCCTTTTATGTTCATCTATCTTTTTTTTTTTTTTTTTTGGTGGGAATTGAACCCAGGGCCTTGTGTATGCAAGGCAAGCACTCTACCAACTAAGCTATATCCCCAGCCCCCATGTTCCTCTATCTTTAAACATTACAAATAATCTACTTTTAAAAAAACAAGCTTTACTAAAATATAACTGTCACATCATAAAGTTCACCCATTTAAAAGTGTACAATGGATGATTTTTTAATACATTTACAGAGTTGTGCAAATTCAAATAATCTTACTTTTGACGTGTTTGAAACAACAAAACTTATTTGTACTCTCCTCTCACTTTTTAAGAACACTGGCTCTGATTGTCACCAAAATATATCCTGTTCTATTCTCAAAGACTTTTCGAGATCTCAAACATACCTTTCAATGATAGGAACACTGCTTTCTACCCTACTTTTCCTGAAATCTCACCTCCTATAAAATATCTTTGACAAGTTGTTTATTATTAACCAAAAATTTTTACTGTGCTGTTTTAAAATTACAAAAACAAATATTGAAAGTTTGTAGCATATGGATAAATGTAGTGCTTAGCCACTGAGCAACATCCCCAGTTCTTTTTTTAAATTTTGAGACAGGGTTTGCTAAAATTGCCGAGGCAGGCTTTGAACTTGTGATACTCTTGCCTTAGCCTCCTGAGTGGCTAGGATTACAGGCATGTGCCACCGTGCCCAGCAAACTTGGTTGTTCTAAGAATAGTGGACATTATTAGTTTATGTCTAAAAACAGTGCTCATTTAAGTTATCAATGATAAGAGAGAATAAGACATACTAGTAAAAGAATACATAATTTTTAAGTCATTAAATAACTTTTTATGAAACATTAAAGACATGGAACATTTTCTAGTAAACTAAAATCTCAAGCAAAAACTTTGACAAATTATTAAGCCATTCCCTCTAAAACTGTGCCTTACTAGAACAGTATTAAAAATAAATATATTTTTTAAAATCCCTTAGAGTAATATTTTGACATGCTGCTTTTAAATCAAGTATTATGAATTTAATGTTTTTCAAAATTTATGTGCAAACAATATGAACAATATCAACAACTCTCACCTTTTTATGAGATGATAAAATCAAAATATCCTTTAAGCCACCAAATGGTTTTGTCAAGTTATAAATTTCTTCTATAGAATATCCTTTATTAGGTAAATTAGAAATAAGTACCACACACATTTCTTCTGTTTCCTTCAAAATGAATTAAGAAACTGTTATTAAAATTTCTTAATTTGTTTTTATATTTATTTAAATTTCTACTTTACATCATTATGTTAGTAATTAAATTGTGTTTATTACTGAGGAAAGTCTGACCAATACAGGAGGCTGGACTAAACTTAAAACAAAACAAAACAAAAAAAAACCTTCCCCTCAAATTTGCAAATTTACATTCTTCAAATACGTAAGTATAAAGTCAAACCACTTATCATCTGGCCCCAGTCTGTGGGTTTCTTTTTCTTTTCCACCCAGTGTTTTAAAACCTAAGCTCACTTACAACATTTTTCTTTCATATACTATTGTCATTTCCTATACCTTGTCATGCTGACATCCTCCATCTCCAAATCACTGTGTTGTCTTTTTATTCCCAAGTAAGATAATCACTTTTAGGCAATATAAAAAAGCTTACCCAATTCATTTAGATCCTTACCCAACAATTTAATCCACACTTCAAGTAAGTACTTTCTTTTCTACTATCCCCTATCTCAGATCTATTTTATTCTTCAAGATAATTCTCTCATGAAGCCAATTTTGCTTTTTGTAAATATTGGGAAAATTTCTAAGGATAAGCTATAGTAAGCTTGGCGATTTTTCACTTGTGTTAAAAAAAAAAAGATAGGAAGTTATAATTTTCATAAACCAGGTAAGAGTGATTTGCTGGCACATCAGGTGTGTTCAAAATGGTTCCTTCTGCAAAGCACGGTGGTACACATCTGTAATTCTGGCAGCTCAGGAGGCTGAGGCAGTACTGAGTTCAAAAGCCAGCCTCAGCAACTTATGGAATTCCTGAGCAACTCAGCAAGACCCTGACTCTAAATAAAATATAAAAAGGGTTGAGGATGTGTCTCAGTGGTTAAGCACCCCTGGGTTCAATCCCTGGAACCAAAAAAGAAAAAAAAAGGGGGGAGGGGGTTCCTTTTAAAGTCCTTTATGGAACTCAAGGTACTGTACTGGTGCTTAAAAACTCTTCCTAAAATAAAGTAAGTAGGACATTCTACTTAGTGACTTCTTAAAGAATGAATGGATTTGTTACAGCAAAAATAAATTTGTGGGGCTGTGGCTCAAGTGGCAGAACACTTGCCTGGTATGTGGGGGGGGGCACTGGCTTCTACCTTAGCACCACATAAAAATATATAAAATGAAGACATGCTGTCCATCTACAACTACAAAAAAATTTTTAAAAATAAATAAATAAACGTGCTTATTAGCAGTTGAGTGACCTCAAAAAACAAAATCTGAATTAATGATATTTTAATATTCTTAATGACAAATATAACCACAAGAAAATAATCAAAGTGAACTTTATGACCTTCAAATAAACTGGAAACTCCATTTGCACCTCCAAAAGCCCCCCACAACACCAAACAACCTGACGTGTTCTGAAGTTTTAATATTAGCATATCTCCCAGAAAGAAAAAAAAGATACCACAAAATTCTAGCTTAACATGCTATTCTCAGGGAAAAATAATCTTCAAATATGTACACATTTTTTGGTAAATTGTTCCTAAGTTTTTATTTACTTTGTTAACTGAAGGTTTTTGAACTGAAACCATATTTAAGGAGTCACAAATGACTTGAGTATTCCACAACCCAAATACTGTAAATTTTTTAACATGGGTTTAAAAAAAAAAAAAAAAAAAAAGTTTTTCCAAAATTTGAGCTTTAAAGAAATAAAACATAAAAACTGACCTTGCTAACTGGTTCATTTTCTGTGGCTTCCAAAGCAGCAGCTTCTTAATACCAAAATAATAACAACAATTATTTTTTTAAAAATTCACGTAGATATATTTATCAAAATCCCACTTTACAATGGATTGAATACAAGCTATTTGCACACATATTTACAATTGACAAAAGACTAAAAAATTAGTAGGAAACAACTCCAAAAGCGACATTGGCTTTTAGATAATATAATTTTGTTCATGTGTTCATTAAGTGCAATATTTTGAAATAATCAAGATAGGGTGAAGATGTGAATCATTATTCTTAATTTGACTTGGGCATGACAGTGGAATTGAAAAGTACACACCTACACACACACACACACACAAACACAAATGATATAAAACTCATTATGCTTTTCTTAAAATTTAAAAATTTCCTCTACTCTTAACCATAAGAAAACAAAATAAAATTCTACTGGCCTACCTGAAATAGTTTCTTTTGCACTGTTTTCAGTGGCTTTAGCATCCGTATTGGTCTTTATTTCAGAATTTGCTGCATGAAATAGTCTGCTTTAGTAATCTACAAAACACTTATCTAATGTAATTAGTGATCTAAACAATAACAAATTATTTTGTCGTTTCAGGTCTCCTTACACTGACCTGGGTCAAGTCAAATCCAATTTAACACATATTTCTTTCTGAAACAAAATAATCCCTTTCAGGATTTTTAAGGGAAATTTCAGAATTTTTAAGGGAATATACAGTAAAAAGAATCTAAAAAAAAAAATAAAATATAGAATCATACAACTTCAAGCTTACCTGGTACAGTTACAGGTTTGTTTAAATCTTTATTTTTGACATTCCCAGTCTTTTTGGCTTCTAAAGACTTCTTTCCAGTAGATTTTCCTTTTAAAACAATTGAACTGTTATTCTACAGGTCTGTTCAAAGATTTACATGTTTCATACCAATGTATTAGTAAATGAGTCATTCAACTTTATTGTAAAAGTGGTTCTTTTCATATATTTGTTATTTCTATTTATTTTGAATGTCCGTTTACCAGTAATAGTAAGTTTGAGATACAATTTTTTGCTAATGGCCGTAAATGAGTCATAAGTTTAACCTTCGTGTAGCAGAAACACATAATCACAAACACAAACCAAAAAAACATGTTTTAGAATTTCTGCAAAGGTTGTTTGAAATTAGTCTGTGAGAAAAGATACCACTAAAAAATTATGCTAAGTTGGGCTGGGGATATAGCTCAGTTGGTAGAGTGCCTGCCTCGCAAGCACAAGGCCCTGGGTTCAATCCCCAACACCACACACACACGCAGACACACACACACACACACACACACACACACACACACACAAATATTATGCTAAGTTTCAATAAGCTACATTTATTTAAAATAGTGCACTTACAGAGAAAATGCACTATTTCTTTAGAGAGAAATTCATCCTACCAACATGGAAAGAACTAATTCTTTTAAAGTAATAAACATCAGAGAAATTATACAAGCTAGGAAATGTAATATGAAGCGAAAGTTCTAAAAAAAAAAAAGACCAAAGACTAACAACTTACAGGAGGGAATGACAGAGTAGCCTCTGATTATATGATTACATATCTGTCAAACTATACAATCTATACAACTATAGATATATAGTTAAATATAATCTATACAATCTATAAAGCTATATACAGGTGTGTGCATGCATTTATAAATTATAGCTATGACTTATATCACAATACAAAAATGTATCTTTAATAGCAGTTTACTGTCAAAGATGAAAGTACCAACAAATACAAGTCCTATACAAGTCACAGAAATATCTATTAAATTCTTCAAGATGTTATTAGAGGGCTGGGGTTGTGGCTTAGTGGTAGAGCACTTGCTTATCATGTGTGAGGCACTGGGTTCAATCCTCAGCACCGCATATCAACAAAAATAAAGGTCCGTCAACAACTAAAAAAATTTTAAAAAGATGTTATTAGAAACTAAAAATTATTTTGTGAATTTAAAATTTGCTTTTCAGGGCTGGGGAGATAGCTCAGTCGGTAGAGTGCTTGCCTCGCAAGCACAAGGCCCTGAGTTCTAATCCCCAGCACCGCAAAAAAAAAAAAAAAAAAAAAAAAAAAAAAAAATTTTGCTTTTCATATTATATTTATATGCTTTAAGGAAGAATTAAAAGTAAACTTAATAAAACCTCTTTTTCCTTAATAGTCTTACCTGTTTTGACCGCTTTACCTTTAGCAGCTACTGTTACCACAGATTTTACAGAACCCGCTGATTTCCCTAAATCACAAAAGCTATAGTCAAAACTAGTTTACTTAATTAGTATCAACATTCTCCAAAGAACTTCAGAGAAAAAAAATAAGCACAAATGATCATATTTTATTTGAAATATAAAATGCTGTATCATCTTTGAGAGCATCTCATTTTCTAAAATCTACCTATGATGATTATTTCTTCAGGGGGAAAAAATAAAAATCACTGAAATAAGAATTCACCCCCCTGCTATAAATGGCATTCAGGTGAGTTAAATGAATCTCCAAATGTATGAATCAACTAGAAGCTAAATTAGTAATTCGAAGGACATAAAACAATTCCCACATTTTTTATGGCTCCAAAAAGTTAAGAGCTTCCCAATCCATGCTTCCCTTGCTCCAGTTGACTGAAAAAATTCAAGAACACCTAAAAGTCACATAAAGACTGCTTTTGACTCATTCCTAATGTGTTCTAGCTGTCCAAGACTATTTGTTTTCTGCCTACACATCTATTAGTGTTGCTTACTTTCTGTGATGATGCTATTTGTAAAAACTGTGATCATCAAAGTTGTCATAAAGATCACCAGAAAGCCAAAACCTCTGAGATTTAGCTCTGATTATTAGAATTTATAAAAACTCAGCAAGAAAATGCCATAAATCTAAGTTGAATTCCAAGTTAAATTAAGAAGGTATAGACCACTAACTGATTTCTGCACACTTTTCCCCACATATAAACAAAGGTGCTTGGTGAATGTCACAACTACCTAACAGTAACCTTGTGAGAATACAACCATACTTTCGAAAAATTAAATCACACACAAAAAGACACAGAGAAAGAATAACTGCCATCCATAAGAACCAATAGAAATAGTGTACAAACCCATCCTTTATATTCAAGGACAGACCATAATCTTTGTTCAAAAACAGCAATATGAAAGTACCTTTTGGTTTTGCTTTCCAGTTTCAGTTACCCACAGGTTGAATATATTAAATGGAAAATTCCAAAATTAAACAATTTGTTTTAAACTGTGTGTCATTTTGAGTAGTGTGATGAATATTTCATCTATCCTGCTTCATTCTGAGATGTGAATGTGCTCTTTATCCAGCATACCCATGATGTATACCTGTCCATTAGTAACTCAGGAGCAGCCTCTGATATCACACAATTATTTGAGTGCTTGTGTTTACTTAATTACTTAATTATGGCCCCAAAGCTCAAGAGTAGTGATGCTAGTAACATGCACATGCCAAAGAAACTGTAAAGTGCTTCCTTTAAGTAAAAAGGTAAAAAGTATAATTGGTAAGGTATTTCAAAACCATATTCCCTTTTTATTATTTTATTATCATTGCTAACTTTACTGTGCCTAGTTTATAAATTAGACTTTATCACAGGTATTTATATGTAGGAAAAACAGTATATGTGGGGTTTGGTACTATCTGCAGTTTCAGGCATCTACCATGGGTTCTGAAACATATCCCTGTTGGTACAGGGAACTACTGCACCAATCCCTTACAGTTTGTCACACTAGTCAATTCTTAGTAATTTGTAAATTTTACTATGCTGAAGTAACTTTGCCTCAGTAAGCCTAACAGGCATTTCTTTTACTACCACTATTATTATCACAAGTCAATTCACTTTCCTATTTCTATTTGGGTACCAAAATTTAAGAAAAAAATAGCCAGCATTTATTTCCAACAGTTAAGGGGTGACTAAGCAGCTTTATCTTCCTACTTTATATCTACCAGTGACTTCCATACATTTACTATCCAAGTAATAGTAAAGTGTTTGTTAAGTAAATACAGCCTCAAGACACGTTTCCTCACTATACAAGACCCCTTCAGATGACTGCTTCTAAGAAATGACTACATGAAAATTTTGGGTCTGCCACTAATAGTGGTATTGCCCAGTAAAAGGCTGATTGCTTTTCTGTTTAATACTGTAGGGAAGACAATTTAAAGCGTTGCTCTTATCCACTTAGAAATGACCCTGCATTTAGCAGAAATGGAAGGGAAAGGAAAGGAAGCATTATGCCAGGGTAATCAAAAAAATAGTAAGGGCCAGGGATAGAACTCAGTTGGTAGAGTGTGGCCCTGGGTTTAATCCCCAGCACCGCAGAAAAATAGAAAGAAAAGAAAAAAAAAACAATAATTACTTTAAAACTTACTAGTTTCATAAAAACCTCAGAGATCATGTTTGTTCTCTGAACTAATGTATAAAAAGTAAGAGAGGACCTCAATGAATGAAAAGGAAGAAAATATCTGTGATGTTCATCATGAGAAATACCTTCTCCAGTTAAATTATCTTATCTTACTTTGATAATTACTATAAGGAAAGAACATTATGTACTAAATCTCATTTCTCAAAATTGCAAGATGACTACAAATTTCGAGGATTATTATACATTCAATAATACTGTATGACATGAAATCCAGGACAACTGCTACACATTCTTAATTTAGAGTTAGCTAATGTGTCTAGATCTTAATTGAAAATACACCTGCAGGACTGAGTGTGGCTCAGTAGTAGAGTGCTCACCTAGCATGTGAAAGGACACTGTTTTAATCTCCCCCCTCCCAAACAATTACCTGTAGATTTGTTTACTTTGACTGCAGATGTCTTGGCTTGTCCAGTTTTGGCTAAAATAACAAGAAAAATATTTCAACAACACATTACAATAACATCATTTGGATTTAGGTAAGAGCTAACCTGGCAATAATTTTGATAGAATACAGCAAGAAACATCCCAGGAGTCGTCTTTGTATTTCTAGCGAATTATTACTAGGGCAAATTCTTAGAGACAGACTTGATGTGTCAAAAGGTACACACTTACATTTTTAACAATATTAAAACAGTCCTCCAGCATGATTGTACAAATTAATATTCCCCCAGTCTATCTTACTTTTGAGTAACTTAGCCATAAGCTTAACTAAATAACAGAAGTTATGAAAACTTTCCAATGTGACATCAACACTGGTGTGATTTTTATTAATTATGAGAAAAGTTGTATCAATTTTCACATTTAAAAACCATCCCTATTTCTTACATCCCTATGTAATCTTGCCTACTCATATTATTTGCCAAATTTCTCTGAAAGTTATTGACATTTTCCTCATATATTAAATCTCTTTACATATTAAGAAATTAGTGTATATCACACAGGTAACAATTTTTAAAATGCAATTATACAAAATGCTTATGTAAAAATATTTTTTAGGTAATCAAATGTCTTCCTGTTTGGAAAGAATTTGCTCATTTTGGAATTTAAAAAATATATTGTCCATATTTTTAAAAATAGCTTTACCAACCTATGTACCACATTAAATTTTTGCTCCAACTGTTATACTTAACATTTAGAGGACAGAAAAAAAATCTAAAATATTCCCTTTACCAGTCAAGTAAAGGAGAGAAAGATTTATTAACAAACTATTAACACCAAGTGATTTAATGTACAAATTATTGCTAGGAGAGACATATAAACTTCTAATAGACTAGGAGAGTCAGGGAAGGTATCATGAAGAAATTGAGATAGGCCATAAAGGATGAATTAAAATTGGCCTATCCCTACCCTCAAAAAGAAGTCATCACTGGCCTTTTATTTTTTTTTAATTTATTATTTTATTTCATTTTATCCATTTATTTTTATGAGGTGCTAAGGACCAGTGCCTCACACATGCTGGGCAAATATGGCCCTAGTCCTTTCACTGAGTTTATCTTCAGTACCTTGCCTGGCTGTTAAGTAGGTACTAAGTAAAGTTCACTGAAAGTCAGATAATTCCACACAAATGGACAGCATAAGTAAATAACTAAGGTATGAAAAAGCATGGCATACCTAGAATATAAATTGTTCTGAGTGGCTGAAACACAGCTGAGTTTAGAGGTAGAATAAGGAAGATGAGGCCTTCAAAGGGCAAAGGGTAATTTATGTAAAGATGAAGAATTTGGACTTTATTCTATGGGTCCCTTAGAGTATAATAATCAGATGTTTTAAGGAGACCTCAGAGCAACAGTGTGAATAACGGAATAGACAGTGGAATAAAAATACCAGTAGAAGGCTATCTTCAAAAGTTCAAATGGGAAAAGATGGGGGGAGAATTTTTAAAGTTACAGGTATAATGGAGCAAAGAAGAACTTGAGAGCAGTAGACTCAAGTGAGAACCAACACAAATCAGTCACTGATTGGAATAAATGAGGAAGGATGCTACTTAAGGTGGAACTGGGTGGGAAAGAAAAAAAAGAACAGGTTAAGGATTACTCCGGGGTTTCTAATTGGATGAGTAGTGGTGACTTTTTTTTTTTTTTACACATAAAACTAAGTCCTCTGACAGAAAGTCACAGGCACAGCATGTGATTTAGTTTACTACAAGATAACATTTTATAAAAATTCTACCCTAAATTTAAAAAATGTTAAAAGGCAGGCACAGTGGTACACACCTACAATCCCAGAGACTTGGGAGGCTGAGCAGGAGGATCTTAAGTTGGAGGCCAAGCTCAGCAACTTAAGAAAGATCCTGTATCAAAATAAAAAATGAAAAGGTCTGGGGATGTAGCTCAGTAGTAGAGAACCCCTGGGTTCAATTCATGGTAACTGTTTTAAGTGACGGAAGAAATGAGAGGAGTACGTCTGAGGGTATGGAGGAGGTTTACGTATGTGTAAGAGATGTCACTGGTCCTTAGACATGGAAAAGACAGAATCAACTAGGAAAAGAAAGCATAGCATGAAAAGAGGAATGAAGTTTTAGGGAAATTATTAAGATAAAAGAACAGTGATCAAGAGAGATTAAGGACAAGCTCCGATAAGCATTTATTACTTTTATAATTAGATTGTGTGTGTGTTTTTACTGGGAATCAAACCCAGGGCCTTGCACATGCTAGGGAGGCAAGCACCATACCAGTAAGCTATATACCCAGCCCCTATAATTAGATTTAAAAGAAAGTAGTTTTCATCTGGGAATTAATTTTTTTTTTTAATTGTAAACAAATGGGGTACAACTTGTTTCTCTGGTTGTACATGAAGTAGAGGAATACCATTTGTGTGGGAATTCATTTTGATAGAGTAGTTTAATACAGGTGAGACATTTTGAAATCTTACAGTTTTGAGTCTGAATCCTAAATCTTTCATATGGTCTTCAATAAATCATGTAACTTCTCTGAATTGGTTTACTTATTTATGAAATGAAAAAACCCAAAACTTTATTTCCATTTATCCAATCTATGTAAGAATCCTAAACAACTAGGAGGTGGCTCCTTATTCTCTATAGCAATTTTATCCAGTGTCTGCATCACTTTTACCAATTTTATAGTAAAAATGGAGTGTACCTTAGCCAAGTTTAGGAAACAATGGATTAAACAAAACTTAATAGGTTTCTTTCCTGTAGGACTTCATAAAATATATGTTTCATGGACTTAAAAAACAAGCTATGGTACATATCCCAAATTTTATCTGACCCAAATCATCTTCTAGAAATTACTCTCATGCAACACATTCTGGAAACTGCTATTAACTGGCTCAAATTCAAAAACTCCCCAGCATGACTCCTAATGGCCTTCTATAGAGTGATTCTTCAATTTTATTGCCTTTGTTATACCATCTCCCCACAAGAGGTAATCTTCTGTTTCTATATAATACTTGTAATACATATATCACCTAACAAAATCTTAGTCAAAATGACTGCCAGAGTACCTCCATTAATGTTCAATGCTTCATTACTTTATATAACTAAACATTATTAGGGGAAGGAGATATTTTATACAATCCAATTTTCTAGTCACTTGATTAATAATTTTAGTACCCCATCTCTATGGGGTACTATTATTCTGAAAGAAATCCAAAACTCACTATATACCTATCATCCCCAAATGAAACATACGAAACACAAGTTTCCGATTATATTTTATGTCTGCTTTATTTTAGCTTTCTCTCTTTCACTATTTACCTGTTTATTCTTACTAGTCTCAAAAGGGTACATTTTGGCAGCAATTTTTTTCTAGTTCTAACTAGATTGAGGGAAAAAGATAACCCCATTTATTAAAAATGTATGCAAAATTCATTTAGCTGGATTCATAATAAAGACATGAAGTACCCTCCTGAGTGAAAAGAAACAACTTTTAGCACATGAATGTCATAACATCTGTTTACTTAGTCCTTTTTTTGGTTTACTTTTTGACCCTCAGCTAACTCTGAAAACCAACATACATTTTCAAACTTTCAGGGGTGGGAGTTATGGGAAGGCGAAGGGGTTATACAGGGGTAGATGAAAGCTTTAATTTAGAAAGAAAGAAGTTTGAGTAAAGGAAATTATTTTGACTACATATATTTTATTTGAACTGGGTATTTTTGGACCACATCATTAAATAAAGTGTTAAGCTGCAGTTGGGTTGATCAGGTGGTGAGTGTTGATATGCTACATGTGGGAATCACTTGCCAGTTGTATTTTATGGAGCTTATTTTATGATTTAAAATACTGTAATGTACATAGGAGGTGTATTACCTTCTTCTTATTTGTATGCTTACTATATACCTCGATATTTGAAATGTTATGTACTGGAAAGGTCACTTACATTTCTAGAACAGATTGGATTTAATGGAACCTTTTTTTTCTTGAATTAACAGCAATTAAAATTAAAAAAAAAAAAAAAAAAAAAAAAGAAAGAAAGAAAAGAAAAGAAAAGAAAAACCAAAGGGAACCTAAGTAATCTTACCAAACCTTTCTTTATGTTTTATCTTGTGGGTTTATTGGGAGGGTCTGTAGGGAAGTATTATAAAACTAACCTAAACATGTAAAATCACAACTACAGCTATTAACTATGGAACATTTAAAAAAAAAAAAAATATATATATATATATATAAAATCTCAGAGTCCTTACATTTATTCCAGAAACTCTACATTACAAAGAACTAAATATTAAATACTCATTAATATAATTAAAGAATGCAATTTAAAGTACAATCTCTTTAAATATTATTTAAAGACATTATTATTATAATGTACTTTAAAACTTCGTTAAAGTACAATGTCTTTCAAGTAAGAAGTTTCCAGTAAAGTGACCAAATACACTCATCTGGAGGAGTATTAAAAGTTAACAACTTACCAGAAGTTGAAGTAACAGTTTCAACAGTTTTTGAAGCATCTGCATCTTTCCTATTTAAAAGAAGGAAAAACTTAGCACCAACTAAGAAATTCTATAAATTTTTTTAAATGCAGTGTTCAAAACTAAAAAAGCTGAAAAAAATCATTCCATTGGAATAATGTACCATTTAAATTATAATTATGGTGATTTAAAATATAGTTTTAAAATTTAAATTTCTTAATTCATATACACATTCTTATATGAAATCTTACAATCACTTACTTTAAAGCAGATGCAGTTAATTTCTTTGAGTCTGAAGTTTTCTTCTTCATTTCTTTGTTCTATAAAGAAAAAATATTTTGAACAAAAAATTTAGCTTTCTCTCCATTATAAAAAAATCAATTTAGAAAATGCAGAAAAGCAAAGGAAATTCAGAAGCAAAAAAAAAAATTTTAATCTTCCTACTTGAAGTATAAGTGCTTATACTTTTCTACTAAAAAAAATTTTTTCTTCAATTTGTGATTATACAGCAGAATTTATATCCTTATTATTCACATACATTTTTCTAATCATTATCTTTCAAAAACATGATTTCTCATAATGTTGTGACATTTCAGATGTCTAAATGTCAGCACTCCAATCTATGAGGGTAAATTACTTAATTACTACAACTGACTCAAAAGGATCTCTCTGCTTCTGTCCTTGCCTTTTCATCTATCTACACCCTACTGGCAACATAAAATCAGATTAAACCTGCCGTTCCTAATGCTGAAACTTTTACCACACTCAGAGCAAAAGTCAGTACAGCCATCTCCCCATTTCTATGTAGTATACATTGTAAAATCCTCAGTGGATGATTGACACTACAGATAGTGTTAAACCCTAAATATATTGTATTTTTTGCTAAACATACATACCCACCTGTGACAGTTTAACTTATAAATTAGGCACAACAGATTACTAATAATAATAAAACAATTATAAAAATAAATGATAAAAATTATGTGAATACGGTCTCTTGAAATATCTTATTGATTCCACTTTTACGTTTTCACTTGAAAGAAGCACTTTACAGCTTCTCTTTGGCATATACAAATTTCCAGCATTACCAACCTGCACTTTAGGGCCAAATTAAGTGAAATAAGGGTTACTTAAACACAAGCACTATAATACCTCAAGACAAATGTGATAACAGACCACTAAGTGACTAATGGTCAGTTATACAGCATGGATATGCTAGACAAAGAGCTCATTCCCATCTCTGGACAAAGCACAACAGTTGGAAATTTCATCACACTACTCATAAGGCACACAACTTAAAACTTATGAATTGTTTCATTTTGGGATTTTCCATTTAATAATTCTGGACCACAGTTGACACCAGTAATTGAAACTGCAGAAAGTAAAACTAAAGATAAGAGAGGACTCCCAAAGGCCTGTAAATTTCCTCCAAATGTTTCACTTACTCTCCATCCTCAAACCACTACTTATCTTTCACCCTCAACCCCAAATATCCTTCTTCTCTTCAAACGAGCTAGACAGGTGTAGAACTAAGTGTTTTACAACTAAGGGTTGTTCCTTCTGTGTGGAACAAGGTTGATCCCTCACCCTCCAGGTGTTTGTTCAAATAACATGTTTTCAATGAGACCTTCCTCAACTCCCTCATTGAAAGTTCCAGTTTCTTGTTCCCAGTAAGAACACTTCTACCCTTCCTGATATTTTTCACACAGCTCATGTTGCCAAGAGACATGATACATATATATTAATTGCTTCATGTTCTTTCTCTCTATCCCTTGAAGATAAACTTCATGACACCAGGGACTTTGTTATATTCCATACTGTATTCAAGTGCCTAAAAATCATGTGGGGCAATTTGGGAACATTCAGTAAATATTTGCTAAATTAAGACGATTTTCATAGTAGTTCTCATGTAATTTTACATTTTCTGTTCTTCTGGGGAATTCCTGAAATTTTCTTTTGCACTATATGGGATTTTATTCCGAATGTCTCCATCACCTCAATGACTTAGAAGATACTAAACCTATTTTTATTTAATTGTTACTTTCAATTTTAAAAGAAATTCCAAACTACTCTGTATAAGTTTAAAGATTTAGCCCGTACCCCTTTCTACATTCCAATCTTGGGGTGAGGGGATGGGTACTGGGGATTTAACCCAGGGGCACTTTATCGCTGAGCTACATCCCCAGGGCATTTTATGCTTTTTATTTTGAGACATGGTCTCCCTAAGTTACTTAGGGTGTAGTTAAGTTGCTGAAGCTGGCCTTAAACTTTTGATTCTCTTTTCTCAGCCTCTTGAGTCACTGAGATTATAGGCAAGCGCCACCATGATCAGCCGTACATTCCAAATTTTTGACCAGGGATTGAACCCAGGGACGTTTAACCACTGAGCCACATTCCCAGTCCTTTTTAATACTTTATTTAAAGACAGGGTCTTGATGAGTTTAGGGCCTTACTAAGTTGCTGAATTTGGCTTTGAACTCACAATTCTTCTGCCTCAGTCTCCCAAGCCAGGAATTACAGGCATTTCACACTGCTCCTGACACATTCCAATTTTTGATGATACAGTTTAGCATAAAATTATTTTTTGTGATTTATGCTAATTTATAAATATGTGATTATTTAATTTATGTGAAAATGTTTTCACTGCTCATTGTTAAGACATTTTATATAATTCTCCATTTCTTCCGTTCATTTTATACTCTTTCATAAAAGATATGTAAATGAAATAACTTTCTAAGACCATACATATCTGAAAATACTATCCTAACTCACATTAGGATTTCACTTGCAACAGATATACTGCATTATAATGAATCACAGTCTTTTCGCATATAACCCTGATAAGGTGTTGTTTCGCTCCTAAAGGCCGGACTATTTTTTGTATTTTACTGTGCCTACCTGGATCACTATAGGTCACCTCTCCCCTCCATAACCATGAAATATAAAGTCTTCACAACCACTTAAGTAATATCCTCTTTCTGAAATTTCAATTATGTGTAATTAGGTCTAGGATCATAAACACCTTCCAATGAATTTGTCTTGGGTGGTACCAGGGATTGAACCCAGAGGCACTTAAACACTGAGCCACCCCCAGTCCCTTTTTATTTTTTTATTTAGAGACAGGGTCTTGCTAAGTTGTTGAGTCTGGCTTTAAAATTTGTAATCCTCCTGCCTCAGCCTCCTGAGACCTTGGGATCATAGGCAAGTGTCACCGTGCCCAGCTCAAATGAATTTTTAAATTAGAACCCAATGGGAGAAAGATACCAATAACTCACTAAAACAGCCAGTAAAAATACCTAATAATTATATTAAAAAAATACTGAAGTTCACTAATAATGAGGAAAATGCAAATTAAAACTAGATACCATTTTTGATGTACTGAATTTTTAAAACTGAAGAAAGTAAAATGTTGCTAATGTAGAAACACCAGTCCTCACAAACTGCTACAACTACTTTGCAGGCAATCTAATATTATGTATTACTACACATCCTATAACCCAAAAGGATGACCTGTGAAAGGAATATAACAAGTTGACTAAACTCTTATTATAGTGGTGAATAAACTAGAAATAACCTAAATATCAATCAATAAGGATACTTAAAAGTAAAATATAAAGTAATACCACACAAATTAAAAATGAGAAAAATCCATATTAATATGGTTAGACTATTATTGAGAAATGTTTGATATATAACCTCTATAAAGCAGATATTCTACAGAAAACAGAAAAGTAACTCACACAAAGCCAATACTTATTGAAGATTTTTAAATAATTCTATTGATACCATCTTTCAACTAAGCACAGAAAATAGTCAAGCAAGACTAAACTCATAAAAATTAACACTTCTAAGGAAATAAAGAACCCAAAAGAACGTATTATCTCTGGTTTTGTTTACATAACGTTTAAAACAGGCAAAACTCAACTGGCTTCAGAAAGGAAGTGAGAAATTATCTGTGGGCAGAAGGGAGGATGTAAGGGTTGAGAAGCAGCAGTTAAGGACCTTCTAGGATGTTGTCAATGTTCTGTTTTGTGACCAAGGTAGCAGTTTCACAGATACTTGCTAATTTTGTTTTACATAATGTTAAGTATATGCTCCTAGTCTGTTGCTCACACACACACACGTGTGTGGTGCTACACATGTGTAAAAGAGTTTTTAAGCTTCAGCATATCTGAATTTATACACATAATCTGTTGGGCTAACATTTACATTTCATGAAGTTTTCTGCATGTATACCACACTTAAACAAAAGGTTAGAATAATCAACAATGAAACATCCAGTACCAAAATTCAATTTACCTGAGTTTTTTTCTTCCCTGGAACACTTATTTTCACATTTTTTCCTTTTATCACAAGAGGTGATGTTTCAGTATACTTCATGACTGCAGTAATTGCTTCTTTAAATTCCATTTCCAAGTAAGCCTAAAATGAAGTTTATTTCTTTTTCAGTCAAAAAATATACCTTTAAAAGCCCCTGCATTTTAAAATGGACTTAATACTTATGGAACAGAAAACTATGAAATTATTTTAAGGCCCAATTGCTTTTGCCTCTCTCTTTGTTTCACTAAAGTATCATTTAATCTTTAGCATGTTTCACACAAGAAAAGAATATTTAACCTCACAGAATCTCCATACTATTACCAAGATAGGAAGAGGGACCCCAGAGTCCATGACAGGCTCTTGTAACAAGAAGAAACAGGAAGACAGTGTTAACTGAACAGGTGTGAACCCAGCATCTTGTTTAGCTTACTCAACGTTGAACATTTTTAGGCTTTTTGCAGTAAAGATGACAACAATACTATGTTCCCTTATCTTAACTCACATCAATGTTCTGGTTTAGTCTAGGGTTCCTCATAGTTCCAAACTATCAGGTGAGCTACAGGAATATCCCCCACATGCAAAAAATACTTATCATACAAAGGAAATCATCTATTTTAATATAGTCCCACTGGTATAAAATATGGCACACCATCTATTTTTGTAATGTTTGGGGAATGCAGCCATGCTTGCTCATTTACATATTAACTATAGCTGCTTTTATACCACAGTGGCAGAGTAGTTAGAATGCTAAGGCCAGCTGACAAAGCTTGAAGTTATTTATTATCTGGCCCTCTACAGAAAAAGTTTGCCAAAGACATGGGAACATGTTCATTCACATCCAAACATTTGTAACTCTCAATGAACCGCAGAACAAGCAGCTGAGAGACCCAAAAAAAGTTTACAGAATCACTAAACAACTGCATGAATTTTTAAAATAGACTGAATGACTCACCTCCTTTCTATATGGAACAATCAGGACATCACTAACTTTTCCAAATGGCTGAAATATCTTCCTAATATCTTCTTCAGTACAGCCATCCTCTGGTAATTCAGATAAAAGAAGAACTGAACCATAATGCAAAGACTGCTCTTTCCGAAGCTGTTTTTGGAGTGAAAGAAAATAAAAAGAAACCAAGTAAGTCACAAAGTACATAACAACAATTCCCTGTATAATATATTATCCTATTAATCTTGGTCCTTCAATGGATCTTTTCTAAATATTTAATGCAAGTCTTACCAATGTCTTTAAAAATAAATTTTAAATGCTAAAGTGATAAGAAATATGATTTACAGTTTTTAACCCAACAGTAATAATAAATTTATAGGTGCTCTTTTCTGTGTGTAAGCATGTTATAGCAAACAAGACTTAGGGAATGATCTAGAGCTATTAAGAAAATATTTCTATTTGAATCTACTGGTCCACAATGTAGTAAAGTTGAATTTCCAGTGTTATTCATTCTGTGTTCTAATAATTAAAAATGTTACCTTATGTGGGTACAATGTTTTAAAAGATTCACTTATTATATATACAATTTGAATAACTGTAATAAATTTACTATTCATATTAAAAATTATCTAAAAGGAAAAAAGAACTTTCAAAAAAGGTTCATTACCCTGTAGAAGTCTTAAAAAAAAATGAAGTTTACAAATTAAAAATGTTTCCCTCTTCAAAAATTTCCCCACACTCAATACTTCTTCCAAAATCTCTTTGAAATTCTGTAATTACAATGGTTGATTTTCTAAGTTTATCCTTTTAAATATAGCCTCTTTGGGGCAAGAAATAGTTGTTGAAAAATCTTCAACATGCTGGGTGCAGTGGCACATGCCTGTAATCCTGATACTTGAAAGGCTGAGGCAAGAACTCAAGTTCAAGGCCAGTGTCAGCAACTTAGCAAGACCCTGTCTCAAAATAAAACACACGAAAGGCTGGGGATGCAGTTCAGTGGTAAAGCACCCCTGAATACAATCCCCAGTATCTTACCCGTCTGCCTTGCCAATGCCAAAAAAAAAGTCTTCAATGTACTTAGAAAAATGTGAGAGCAATGTGTACCTAAATACTTGAAGACAACAATCTATTTGTGAAACTAGCCCAAAAATTTTGCCAAGCCATCACACTATTTTTTGACACATCAAATGCCAAATCTCTGACATTCCTAAGCTATAAGATTTTGAATTATTGGATTTTTATACTCACAGGAGTTTATGAGAAACCAATAAAATGGAATCGTATCAAAATAATTTAACAAGTTACAAGTTCACATTTATTGGAAATGGAGAATAAGAAAATTCAGATAACTTTGTTTCCTCTTTGTTATAATAACAAATATATGTACACTTTCACTAATAAACAGAAGAATTACTGACCTTACGCTGGAGAGAAACAGCTTTACCAGACACTTGTTTACATTCTGGTAAGTTGTCATCTTCAAGATTCTTTGATTTACGAGCAGAATGTCCTCCTACATTTGCATCACCCTTTGTAGAGCTTATAGATTTAACTGTTGGCTTTGTTCCACTGACAACTTTAGGTTTTTGTGCTGGAGAGTGTCCTGTATCAACTGCTTCAAGATGCTTCTGTTTACTAAATTCTGCCCCATGTCCAGATCGTTGTACCACATCTTCTAATGCTTTTTTTCTATCTAGTAAGAATAATTTAAGTACAATTTCAATTGAAAAGAACTTAAAGGACCACTTTATGACATCATGAAGAAAAGGCTAACATTTATCACACAGAGCCCAATATGGAAGATATACACCAAAAAAATATTCTTAAAGTTTTAATTGTTTACTCAGAAGGTTTTTAGATCAAATTCCTTTATTCCACGTGGTCCTCAATTTTTTGGCTCCAGATCTCTTCATAAGCTGAGGACTTCAAAAAGTTTGTATTGTATTTACCATATTAAAAGTGAAAACAGAACTTTAAAACAATTTATTAATTCATTTAATAGTAAACTCCAATGTTAACAGTTACATATTTTTATAAAAATTAAAATTCTCTAAGTAAAAACAAAAAAAATTAGTGATATGAGTAGTAAACATCGTTCATTTCTCCAAATCTTTAATATTGGGCTTAAAGGGAAATACTTAAAATTCTTATTTGTTTCTGCATCCAATATGCTGGAAACACCATTTTGGTTCAAAGCATAAAGAAAATCCAGCCTCACACATATATGTAATTGGAAAAGGAAAAACCTCACAGAAATTTGAAAAAATTCTATGGACCCACAGGGGGTCTTGGACCACAATGAGAATAGCTGCCTTGTAAATGTGCAAGTATTTCCATTTATATTCAATCTTTTAGAATATACTGAATATGAGAAAAGAACTATTCCAAGTTATTCCTAAACAGGGTAAAAACACGAATAAGTTTTAAATGAATTCATGAAAGTCTAAAATCAATTATTAAGGCAAACTATGTTTTCACATGCTTATTTAGTTTTGTGGGTAAACAGATAACACTCTCCCATTCTTCTTTCCAAAGTTACCAGAAAAATGGACTCTGAGATGCCTGTCAGATTTCACACAGCAATATTACAATTTAATAGAACAGAACATTTCATTTCTTAAAATTTAAACAAAAGGAACTAAAAAAGTTTGTCAAAATAAGTAGATTCATTGTTTCATCGTCATCAGCATACCTGATGATCTCACTGATCTCCTTGATGTCCTTTCAGGACTAACTGATCGATAGCATTTTGGACTACCTCTAAATGGATTTCTAATTCGATATGGCGAACGGGATCTGGATCTAGACCTGTATCTAGAAATGAAACGATGGCAAATTCTTGGACTTCGACTTCTTGGTCTATATGGGTAGCGTATTGGGCTTCGAGATCGATGAAACCTGTGACTTGAGCTTGATCTCCTAGAACGCCTAGGACTCGGGGAATGAGAACGTCTTCTTGGAGTTTCATTTTCTTTTCTATTGCCCTCATTTCTACAAAGCAGGAAGAAAAAAGAAAAAAAAAAAAAAAGCAAGATGCAGCAATTTAATGTAAATTAAAATCATATTAAGTGACAGAAGTACCTTTTTTCTACAGTACTGGGTATTGAACCCAGGAACACTCTACCCCTAAGCTACCTCAGTCCTTCCTATCTACCTACCTACCTATTTGTTTAATCAGAGATAGGGTCTCACTAATTGTTTAAGGTCTCACTAGAATACTAAGGCTGATGTCAAACTTGCAGTCTTCCTGTCTCAGCCTACCAAGTTGCTGGGACTACAGGCAATCACACCCAGCTTCCAGTCTTTTTCATTTTTTATTTTGAGACAGGGTCTCAACTCAAACAGGGTCTCAAGTTGCTAAGGGTCTTGCTAAATTGCTGAGGCTGCCCTTGAACTTGCCATCCTCTTGCCTTAGCCTTTCAGGTCACCACCACATTCGGCCAGAAGTACCTACGTAAAAAATAATTATCACCAATACCAAACTTATAACAGGTATTTACTTAAAACAAGAAAACCTATCATTATAATTCAGCCTTGTAGGTATGGAAGAAATCAATCAGAATCGATGATTATCATTTCAATGGCTTCAAATCCTATCTTTTCTAGTCTACAGAAGAATGCTGTTATCGATTTTTTAGGCTTACCCTTTTGCCAATTTTGTTTTTCAAGTATAAAGCTAAGTAGAGAATTTAGGAAATGATTTACATACAGAAATATTTTCAAAAATTTTTCCTTGAAAAAGTATACTATCTACATATATATTTTTGACTTCTGCAAATGTATATATAGATAAATTGAGTAGGTATTCAAAGCTTAACAGGATCACTCCAGCTTTTATAATTACAAACATGAAATTATAATGAAGTTAGAATAAAACATTTTCATTTAAGACTATAAAGAAAGTTGGCATTCACAAAAGGAATGTATTGCTTTCAATGTAGAATAAGTAAAGAAGTTTCAGATAGCTTCCTGCATTTGCCCACTGTGAAAAGTGATGAAAGTAGGACACAATTCAAAAGAAGAGCTTTTTATTTTTTGGTACCAGGGACTGAACCCAGGGGAGCTTAACCACTGAGCCACAATCCCAGCCCTTTTTGTTTTTTATTTTAACACAGGGTCTTGCTAAGTTGCTTGAAGCCTTGTTAAGTTAATGAGGCTGGCTCTGAATTGAGTCACTGGGATAACAGGTGTGCACCACTGCGCCTGGAAAAAAATAGCTTTCTAAAAAGTAAATGTTTATTCTTAGAAGAAAATTAAGAGTACTTTTGTTTGTTTGTTTGTTTTTTGGTATAGGGATTGAATCTATGGGTGCTTAACCACTGAGTCACATCTCCAACCCATTTTTTATATTTTATTTAGAGACAGAGTCTCACTGAATTGTTCAGGGCTCACTAAGTTGCTGAGGTTGGCTTCTGAACTCGCAATCCTCCTGCCTCAGCCTCCCAAGCCACTGGGATTATAGGCATGCGCCACCATGCCCAGCTGAAAATCAAGTTTTAACAATTAACAACACTATTAAAAAATGTTACCTTCTTGATGGGAGGATCTCTGGATTCCAATCAGGATATCTATTTTGAAAATAAATAACATTAATAGACATTTACAATAAGATTATATGGCTCAACTATTCTTTACCTGCAATATCTGAAGACTGTTCAAAACCTAAGTTTACAGTGATTAATATTTTGAAATTTGAAAAATTTCTTAGAAATAAAATATTTTATGTGTCTAATTCAATAAATAAGGTATTGTGCTAGTAGGTACATCAGAGACGTCTATTTCCCATATTAAAAGGCCTCAAACTCTTAAGTAAAATGGGCAGCACATGCAAAAAGTATTTGGAGGCACAGAAGAGGTACAAGATACAAACTTAGATAGGGGGTTAAAAAAGAGAAGACATTCACTTTAGAGAACTCTCTGGGATACCATGCTTATCATACTCTACATGACTCTCACAGAATACAACATGAACAATGTCCTTTTAAGTTGTACCAAGGGGCACAACTTGGAGATGGTACAACTTGGAGATATACATCTATAAAAAGGAATCAGGAAAGAATACACAGAAAGGTGGTTTGGGAACAGCACTTAAAAAAGTCTACCAACAGTATGGATTAGGTTTGATTTCACATACTAGCAATACATAAATGAATAACTGGAGGCAAAACATAGGTGTTCTATTCCACCAACTCATCAGCTACAGCATAGGAATGATGAAAAGAAATTAAAAAGGACAAAACCTGGAAAAGCTACCTCAGGGAGAGACAAATTATGAAGGGCCCTGAAATCAAGTAATGAGGTTGTACGCACACAAAAAAAGGACTAGAGACTCACAAACATTTCTAAAGCAAGAAGAACAAAGGAATGTTTTCAAAACATGAATATCTAAAATTAGGCAATAAGATGAGAACTGAAATGTTTAGAAATGAGACATGCAAAAGTCTCTACAGTCTTGAGAGTGAGATTAACACAGGATGGACATAAAAATAGGACGGTTGAGAACAAAATCTACGCACACAGAAAGAAAAAGTAAGGAAGCTCACAAAAGCCATCTTCACTCTCAACTTTTCTTTCTTTCGTTCTTTTTTGTGGTTGTACTGGGGATTTAAGAGATTTAACCAGGGCACTCTACCACTAAGCTATACCTCCAGTCCTTTGTATTTTATTTTGAGACAGGGTCTCACTAAGTTGCCCAAGCTGGCCTTGAACTTGTGACTTTCCTGCCTTGGCCTCCTAAGTTGCTGGGATTACAGGTGTGTGCAAACAGCTCACCCTCAACTTTTCTAGAGAATCTGGACACTAACAGGGAGCTGGACATAGTAATTAAATTAAGTCACTAATATTCAAGAACACAATTTCAGTAGTAAGACAAAAGCCAGGTAAGGAAATGGAGGTATAGCAGATTGTTTCAGTAAGTCACCTAGCAGGAAAAAAAAAAAAAGTCAGGTCAAAACTTTTAAAAGGTAAAGTAATTTTTATTTGTTGCTATTTGCCTCAGGTATTATTAATGAGTTAACAACAATTCTCAACTCCCTGTCCTCTTGCCTGCTTCCACTACAAAAACAAAAGCAGTGTAATATTTGCTCTCTCAGCTTACCCAGAAGATAGACAGTGATAGGTTCTAGTCAAAGAAACATAGGTGCAAAATGACAGCGAATTCTGAGAAAACTTCTGCCCCCTACTTCTTGCAGCAACATGAGAGAAACTATGAGGTGAGAAACTATGAGGACAAAAAGTTAACTTTAATCCAATCTAGTGTTAATAATTTCCAATACATAGATAATTGTTTTATCTATCCCCACACTTCATTATTCTGTACCTTTCAAGAAGACAATTTCTAGTCTTAGACTACAAACCTTTGTAATCGAACAAAACTAGATTTAAATGCAGGTGCTGTCACTTAATGGCTATGTAACTTAAAAGTCAGTTACTTGATATGTGCAATCCTTAGTTTTCTCAAATGTTGAAATATAAGCTGGTCGACAATACATAAAAATTATTATTAAATTTCAAGAACTCTCCAGTTTATGGTTCACAAGAGCTAGAGAACTATTATTCAAGAGTTAGGAATAGGGCTGGGGTTGTAGCTCAGTGGTAGAGTGCTTGCCTAGCATGTGTGAGGCACTGGGTTCAATCCTTAGTACCACATAAAAACAAATAGTTATTGTGTCATCTGCAACTGAGGAGAAAAAAAAAAAAAAGTCAAGTAACACTGTTTTAGACCTTTACTAGCTTGCCAAGTAAAACAAAAGCTCTCATCTCCACAGCCCAAAGCAAAAAAGATAAAACATAATATACTGTAAGTAGAGTTTGGATCACCCAATATACTGCCTAATTAGTTTAAAAAAAAAAAAAAAAAAAAGTTTTAAGAGCAGGATACTCCTAATAAAGGTAAAATAACATAATAGTTAAAAGCAAGAAGTTAACCAACATCTATGTTCCAATGTGATGCAATAAATACATCACCTATGAAGCATCTGTGGCATAACTGTTCAACCTAAATTTAATGATCAGGAAACAGAATGTGAAACATCCCACAAGACAATGTTCCTGAACTCTTCAAAAAAAGTCAGCACTGGCCAGGCGTAGTGGTGTAATTCCAGCAACTAGGGGTGGGGGTGGAGGTTGCTGAGGTAAGAGGATTCCAAGTATGAGGGCAGTCTCAAACTTAGCAAGATCCTATCTCAAAAATAAATAAATAAATAAAAAGGACTGTGGTTATAGCTCAGTGGTAAAGCAACATTGGGTTTAATATCCAGTATTTAAAAAAAAAAAAGTCAATGTAAAAATACTCTCCAAAGGGAAAAAGAAAGGAAGGAAAGAAAAGAAAAAGGAAAAAGAAAGTTGGGAAAGGCACATAGAGAATATTATTATAGTTGTTTTCACCTCAATACCTAGTAGGGGAAATCTTCAGAGGTACATTGCCTTAAAGAAGGAAAAAGTAGAATGGAACTAATGTTCATTCCTTACTTAAGATTTATTTGGAAAAACATGTTCTGAGAGAGATTAAGGAACTGGAAATTAAATACTGATAATATGGCTTGGGTTAGTTTTTATTTACTTAACCCTTGATAAAGGGGGGAGATAATAGAAGGGAATGATATTTGCTCTGAAATAAACCATTCAGGGAAGGCAAGCCAGCAAAGTAGAAAAGAAAAAAAAAAAAAAAAAAAAAAAAAAAAAAACAACCTAATGGGAATTAAGTTAGGAAGGCGTTGAGTCAGAGGAAAGGATAATACTGAATTCTCTCCTTTTAGAAAAATATTAAATATACTGCTATAAAATTTTAATAGGCAATAGTCTTTCAACTTTTTGTTTTACAAAGTATCATACTAAAGGTACTTAACAGTCATGTCTGAACATAAATATTTTTGCAAATTCACCACCTATAAAAGAGAAAAATGTTCTTACTGTTGACGCAACTGTCGACAGCTCTCAATATGAGTAGATGTGTTTTGATGCTGAATCCAATCCTATTGTAAAAGGAAAAAAGTGCTGAAATTAGAATATTCCTTGTGTTGACCAATGAATTAAATTTATTTTTTAAATGATAAAGGATTTTAAAACAAATCTAATTATAAATAGCATTTGGCCACTCAATATATTCACAAACAAAATTTAAAGGTGTCCAAATGCACTTAAAACACCATACCTCATTGATCCCATTTAAAAATGTTTTAGTATTAAAAAAAAAATTTTTTTTAAATTATACCCATGGATGTTCATTTTGAAATCAATATGTATTTAAACTTGGAGAAAATAAAAGCACAAATCATAAAATAACTTATTTAAAGTATAAAAAACATTTCAGAGAACACCAAAAACTATAAATAAGGTGCAAGTGGTTATCTATGAAACAACATCTTCAAATTATAGTAGCTCAATGATTTATACCTCATGCTAACATCATCAACAACCAAATACTACTACCTCATAGGTCAGTACCATTCTAAACAAGGTATTCACTATATAGGGAAATAAGATTAGTGAAAATATGAAAAACTGCTACTGATCAAATCTAATTTATTTTCAAGATTTAAAGGAAAGTGACACCATTTTAAAGACACAATATCCCTTACATGTTGAGCTTTACAATTAACAAAATCCTTTCTTATACATTATGTCATTTACAAATAAATCTGCCCATAATTACAATCTATAACCACAAATAGCTCCTGGAAGATACATCTGATTTTAAAACAAAAACAAAAACCAATACAGTTTTTAAAGATACAGTCTCCAAAGTGAAACAGTTAAAAGCAACAGGTATATTACTCAATGTTTATTGTTCTTCCAGCATTTGGAAAGGCAAAAAAAAAAAAAAAAAAAAAAAAAAAAAAACTTAATAAACAGTTTTGTATTTTACAACTTCCCTTGAGGAAAATCTTGTTTCCATTTCAAAAACATTTTAGTTTAGGTCATTCCCAAAAGACAAGCTAGAGGTTTTCCATAGTTAAAACGAAATTTGACACTAATTTTGGATTCTGCCTTGGCAAGAAATAATCTGAAATACTCAGCAACAAGTTATGACAAAATCTGAACTGTTTTATTAAGCCCCAAGGCTTGATTGTGGGCTGCAAAAAAGAAATGTTTGCATATCCTCCTCAGTAACACAAACAAAAAGCTAAAAGAGATTAGCAGTTAAGATTCTCTAATATAACACTAAACCCACATCTTTGATATTAACTGTACATTGTTTACACCAAACAGACACACTGGCAGTCACAGAATTTGGCTTGGTTTATTTGGACCATAAAGTATTTTATTTGAATAATTTACCAACACTTATAAATTCAGAGATTTTCATTCCCAAATCCAATTTCCAGCTTTTCTTAAAGAAATATTAATACTGAAATACATATTCTCATAGCAACTATCAGCTGAAGGTGACAGCTGCCCTATTTAAGACATGTGCTCTTCAATACGCACACATACACACACACTGCTGTTTTAACAGGCTTATTTCATCCACTGATATTACTTGCTTAAAGTTCAGTAAATATACCTATATCACCCCAGTTTCTAGATTCCCTAGTAATAATACCCAGATCAGATAACTGGTTCAAAAGCAACACTGCCTCTCCAGGGAAAAAGGGATAATACCTACCAAAGCAGAAAATGCTGCAAGGACTGTAGACTGGGCAGGATCAGAATGGAACTGTAAAATACAGACCCTTATCAACACTTGCTCTCTAACCTCCAACTACCTTGAAAAATTCATAGGTTGATCAATACTTTCTTGAACCAAATTATTTCAGTCAGAAAGACAAATTTCTAAACCAAGGAAAGCCCCTCTTAAACCCAACCCATAATTTAAAAAGGAAACATTTCACAATCTACTGTTGCATTCTCAAAGTACAGCTTCAGGCTATAGTTTAAAAAACTCAAGGATGGGGAGGAAAGTATTGTCGGATTTACTCAGCAGGAAAAAGCTTGCAGTTGGTAATTCACATTTATTGGCTATATATTTATAATGTCATATATATGCACATTTATGAGGCAGTAAAATACATCAGAGAAACAAGAGAGGTAATTTCATCACCTAAATTCATGTTCGCATACTATCATTTGGCCATTCAGATATGGAATTCACTACTTAGATGAGCTTCAATTTGTTGTGCTGTTTAAAAAGTTGTGTTTTTTCTTTTAAAAGGCACTCTATAAACTCTAATGATCACTAAGTGATTTTCTCTCCTCTTAAATTTTTATCTTTTAAACCCAGGCTTCTACCATTTCACAATTGAATAACAAGGGAACCCTCCAAATACATGTCCTACCCCTCATTCCCACTTCTACATTTCCATTCACCTGCTCACTTCAATCAGATCTCCCTAAAACACTTCCAACATGTCAATTCACATATTGAGAAACTTAACTAGCTTCCTAATGCTAAACTCAAATCTAAACTCCACAGGCTAGCTTTTCAAGGCCCTTTCTACTTATTTCTAGCATGTTCATCACTTTCCCAATTGCCACCTGCTACAAGACAATCAATGTAGTCTTCTCTCAGACCTTTGCCTCTCCACATGTTGTTGATCCCATCTGGAATGTCATCTCTCCTCCCTTTCAGACAGATGTATCTCAAGCCTACTCATCATTCCAGACCCATCTTTGAACTACTCCATGAAGTCCTCATTCTCAAGTCATTCTAATACAGAAAAGTACATTTAGTAACTGTGAGTCCATTAGTCTTCAAAAAAGTCTTTTGATGCCAAGAAGTGTATTTTATACTTTTTAATTACATGCTGTTAGACACACAATAGGTATTGGTCAATTGATAATGCTGGCCTGATTGAGACAAATCTGAACTCAAGATAGAAATATTAAGTATCTTTCCGCTCCATCATACAAAAACAAGTTAAATGAATCATGAAACCTTTTTTTGCTGTTCCTAATTTTTTAAGTCGTTGGATGCATAATTTTTCTCCTCAGTGCAACTGTATGAACTGTTTAAAACATCAAAATTTAATATTGCTCATTTCTGCCCCAGCACCTAATACAAAATAATGTATAAAACTGGTATCAATAAATATATATTGAAAAAGTATATACCTTTTCCACTCTACAGAACAAAATGTAAAACTTCAATTTCTTTATGTGAAGAAATATTTTCTTCAATTCAACATTACTAATTAAAATTTCAAATCAAATGGAAAAATTATGCGGTATGCCCACATAAAGCAATACAGAGAGCTTCTAACACTCAATTCAGTACTTAGGCCAGGGCCACTGATAAATTAAACAAAGCACTGTGAATTATTCTGAGGTTTTTCAACGTAAAGACTGTTATCACTTTTGATGGAGTTTGACAACAATTTACTATTTTATTAGAGTTCAATAATTCTGGTTAACATAGATAGAATGTTGTTTTTTCCTTTTTCTCTCCTCCTGGATACTGGGATTGAACTAAAGGCCTTGTGCATGTTGAGCAAATGCTCCACCACTGAGCTACACTCCCAGCCCAAAATGTTGGCTTGTTTTGCTGAAGTGAACCTTCAGACAAGAACAACAGATCTAGGTATCAGATTGTTGAGTGGATAAATGAGCAAAAAAGGGCATCAAAAGAAGGAGAAAAACACAAGATAATTAACACCTTCAGATTTTTAACCCTCTCAAAGTACACACCAATTTAAAGCTAAGCCCTTGAACCAGTTTCTTCCTATGGGAAACATTTACTGGCAGTTGCCATCTAAATCTGCAAATTACATTAGTAAACAAAAAAACCAGTACTTCTAAACATATAATAAAACTTACTTGGAAATTCCTGCTCAAGTCTACCAATGATTACTATCAAATAATGTAGTCTACATGACCCTCTACATGACACTACTCTTCACCATCTCTGCAAAATACTTCCTTCTAACTATATTAACCACTAAAGTTACCTTAAGCTTATTTTAGAAACATTTTTCTCTCCAAATTTCTACATTTTACTCTTATCTTCTGAGCCCCCAACTGGTCCCATAATAAATGCATCTTGACTCGTTTTGCTACTACATTATTTTATGAAGCCCCTCTCAATACTAAAAATAAATAAATTGTCACTGGTCCATGTAAAAATCAGAATCTGTTTAAATCAACATTAAATGTTTTTAGCCCAAAACAGGTATGTGCAAAGTTATACTGTCTAATCAAAGTATGCAGCACAAATGGATATACCAAATTTTTATATTTTATGCTAATAAATCTTATTTAAACATAATTCATGTGACATCATGTTATAAGTACACAGTTTATGTTATATAAATTTTGTTGTATAAATGGGATGGCTGAAAGTTCAAAATAAATGGACAAACTATGTGATATGCCCAGTCACAGGTACGAAGAACATTCAATTCAGTAACTAAGGCCAGCACTACTTAAGATTACAACTAAAAGCACTGATTTTTCCAATCAAAATCAGTTTCTGAATTTCCTTCATGCCTATTAACATCAGCACACATTATCAGAATTTAGAGAAAACTTGGGTGCTGAGCATCATTATACAGTGATCTTTAAAAACACTCACCTTCAAATGACTACATTCTACGTTACACAGAGAACACAAATGTGGAAATATTCTTGGAGATGCTGCATAATAATCATTCATCATAGAAGGAGTTGGAAGTCTCTTCATCTTCTGGACATCAGCATGTGAAAACTTTGGTAGCCATGATGCTTTCACAATCCCAAAGGGAGACTGAATGGGAATGTCAGTCTCTGATTGGTAATTCTTTTTACTTCCTCTTGATCCAACATGTACATTAGATGAATTAATCACAGGTTTATGTGGGATCCGCTCTTGCTGGCTTACAGCTGAAATTAATTCAGATGAAAAAGGTTGCTGGTTCATAGATGGAGGAATCAGAGACTGACTCATTGTCTGGCTAACTGTTTGGCTAATGGATTGGCTGATGGATTTTACAGGTTCAAGGACTGACTGTCCTGAAATGTGTAAGCCTGACATCTTGGTTCCACTTTCAACTGGGAAAAAAGACTGATTATTTGAGGACTCACTGGGGAAGTCCATCTGGCGAAACACATCTTCAACAGGAAACATAGTATTACATATCATATTTGGAGTAGGAACAGAAGCAGAAATGCTCTGCTGTGACCGAAATTCATTCTTGACCTCATCAGTTGGAATTTCAGGATCATAAATACGTACTTCAAGTGGATCTTCTGTGTAGCCGTATTTGCTTGCATGCCCATAATCAATCACATTACTTGAAACTGCTTCACTACCAAGTACTTCTTTATTTCTGTTCTGAGAAGGTAAATTAGGTAATCGGCGCCCCATTTTTCTCATTCTTATATCCCTCAAAATTAATGGCATATTTTCAGGAGTTAGCTGTTCATCAGGATAGCGACTAAGTTCTTCTAGGTCTTCATTAGACAATCCAAAACTTGCTAAGATACTTGAGGCACTCTCTTTTGTATAGCGGCTCTGTACTTTAGGACTCTGCTCTGTAACCTGTGTGATAGAACTTTGTTTCACTCCCACTGATGCAGATATATGAGGCTCATCATCCCACCGGCTACCATGAGGCTTCCCCTTCTTTTGTTGTGCTTCGTGAAAATCCAACTTTTCTTTGGTCAATCTTGGATCAGTTCGGTGTTGAGTTACCTGAACACTCATTCTCTGTGGTCCCATGTTCTGATAAGATTCATGGCCAGCAAATCTGTGTGGGATTCCACGGGCTCTCCCTGCTGGGTAAAATCTTGGAAGACCCATAGATCCAGGCCTCATAAATGGTCCTGGAGGCCTCATCCCAGAAGGGTTAGGTGCTCGTGGCCTTTGAAGTGGAAAGTTTCCTCGAGGATTAAACCTGGGTCTCGACATGGCTACTTTCAAGAATGCCTGATTTAATAAAGTGTAAGGTGGTGTTGAACCATGTGAGGCAACGGCATTCAGCTGCTGAAGCGCCAACTGAGTCTTAATCTGAGCAAAGTGCAAAGGAGATGGGCCCAACAGAAGTGGGTTTGCAATGCCCAGGCTCAAGGAATTCACAAGTGGTGCGAAATTTTCCAAGAAATACACAAAGCTGAAAGTTAAAACACAAATATTAGATCATTTTAACTCAAACTACTTCATGAAGTGGGTTCTACAGCCAGTGTAAAACATTTTGAAATAAAGCCATGAAACCATTCTGCATTTCATATATTTTTAGAGTAAGGGCTTACAAGGATTTAAAATTTTCCCCTGAAACCTTCTCTTTTCTTCTTTCCTAAATCCAGAACACAAACCCCAAACCTCAAGCCAGAGTTCCTGTATGTGTTGCACTGTTTCCTGGGTGCTGTATTTACAGGTTCTTTTAAATAATCTTGAAAAACACAAAGTATTTATTTCATGCTTTAATGCTGAAAAAAGAAGATGAAGGCATTAAAATACTTAGAAATGTGCACATGCTTAATATGTATGAATCATACATATAAACAATGAAAGTAACAATTGTAACCTTCAACTTTTATAAGACCCATTTCTGTAAGACACATTCCTCCTTGGAACCAGCTTTCACATCTAATAAAATTCTACACAGCAATTAAACTGCTATTAAACAGTGTCTTGTGGTAAAACTTTGATGTCAGTAACTTGACTAGAGTCTAACAAAGCAGATGCAACAGCATGAAACTGGTTATAATATACCAAATACTATGTAACAAAACCAGTCACCCTTTTCTTGAATTCCCTCAATAGTGAGAGTTTAGATATTTTAGTAATAACAATGATAAACTTTATAGAGTATTGTCCATGTGTCAGTTACAGTTCTAAGCACATTATGTAGATTGTCAGTTCTCACACGCCCTAAAATATGTACAGTTTTACAGCGGACACTAAGACGCAGAGAAGTTAAGAACACAGATAAGTGCCTATGTCCACATATGCATTCAAGATAATTTAACCCATAATCCAGGCTCTTAATTAATTAATCCAGGCTAACAGATGTGAGCAAGACAATATTGCAATCCCCAGCATGTATTAGTTAAAACTGGTTGCTGACCAGCCCGTTAGAAGTACTATACTACTGGCCAGACACAGTGGCGCAGGCCTGTAATCCCAGAGGCTCAGGAGGCTGAGGCAGGAGAATACTCAGTTCAAAGTTAGCCTCAGCAAAAGCGAGGCGCTAAGTAACACAGTGAGACCCTTTCTCTAAACAAAATACAGAACTGGACTGGGGAATGTGGCTCAATGGTCAAGTATCCCTGAGTTCAATCCCCGGTACCCAGGGAGAGGGGAAAAAAAAAAAAAAAAAAAAAAAAAAAAAAGTAGTAGTATACTACTACTGCTTCTGAGAGAAAAAGTACTTTAATTATTCAGGACCAAGGTCAGCAGCCACATACCTTGCCTTCCCTCTTCCAGTTTCTTGTTTGTTGTTGCTGTTTAAAGCATGCATTACACCTGGGCTATCCATCAATTCCATACTTGAACACCCAAAGTGCACTGTGAAGTCTTGAGGCATCTATGTCTACCAATGGGAATCCATACTGTGGATCCTATTTACTGATCACTGCTTTAAGGTTTAAGCTACTATTTCACTCATTACTATATGTACCTTTTTCTTTATACACAATGTTAAGTAAGTAAACTACCATTATGTACTTTATACACAATGTCAGTAAAATGCTTAACTCATCTGGAAAATTCTCCCTTCCAACCATGTTACAAGCTGCCAACACATTTAATCTTTGCAACAGTACATTTTTACCACATAGCTCTTGTTCAAAAACCCAAGAGTTTTTCTTTCTCATTCACAGCTTTATTTAAGGTCCAACCAATCTTATCAATCTCTATCTTCTTAATTTACCAGATACTTACTACATTTAGACCTTTGCCCCTATTCTTTTCCCATATCCCTATCAAAACAAACAGCATGACCTTACCCTGGATACTGATTTGACTTTACCCATCCTTCAAGGTCGGTATCCATTTAAACTTTCACTGACCACCAATGCCAAGTGAGTCTTTCAACCTTTCTCAATTATTGCTGCTACCATTTTTTGACTCATATCTTTTACTATGTAGTATTTTTGTACTCATATGCATGATCTCTTCCAACAATCTAGTATCAACTAAAACTGTATGTTCATTCTTAAGACTTATTTCCCAAGCATATAAACCCCATTTCTATTCACAAGACCCTTAAATATTTGTTAAACTATCTGAACTATCGCCTCCAAAGTCCTCATTATTTAGATTATTAATTTTCAAGTTAGAGTAAAACACTAAAATAAGACAAAAATCACATAAGCTTCAAATTCACCAGATATAAGTAGACAAAGCTTATTGAACACTGATACCCAAATTCACTATAAACAATCTTTCACTAACAAAATCCAGGTGTGTTTTTAAGCAATCCAAATCATATGAAACTGTGTCTACCTTCTAGATAATAAAATTACTTCTAAGAACAATTTTGTCTCAATCCTTAAAAACAATGATGGCTTAGGAAAGCAGTTCTGTCATCTAGTTACTTTTTGCACAATGTTCTACACTTGAAGACTCCTCTTAGAACTTCAAGACCACAAGCCCTTCTAAATATTGTTTCTCCTCCAAAATAAAACACAAATGGCACAGATATCAATTATAGTCATCTAATTACTATATGTAATCATGAACAAATAGAACAAATACCAGTAACTATACTTTTTGTTCCTTAAAAGCAAAAACCTATCTATGTACTTTCTAGATGATAAAAGTTATACATTTAGAGAATTAATTAAGAGAACAGTCTTTTATATTTACAAACTCTTCTGTAGAAACCTGATTAAGAATTAGGCCATGCCACAACAAAGAAAATAACTCCTCTGCCTTTTAAGAATGATACTGATAAAATATGAAAACAATGTGACAAGAAACAGGAACCAAAGACAATATATTTGTCATTAACACCTGAAAACAACCAAACTAAGACAAGACATTTAACTCCAGGAGGTCTAGTCCTAAAGAGGTTTGTTCACCCAGAGGAATTTATAGATAAGATAGCCAACTTAAAAAATCATTAAACTAATGTGGAAAAACTAAGTTGAGATCTAAGCTACTGATTAAGTCCTTTGCAAACAACTGCAATTAAACAGTATTAATCTTTTAAAACTTTTATTTCTATAATATTATATATGCTTATTATAGAAAAGTAAAAAGTAACAAAATCTTTCAATAAAACCCAAAGCTTGTCACAGTGGCATCTGCCTGTAGTGCCAGCTACATAGGAGATTAAGGCAGGTACATAATGAGCCCAGGAATTTGAAGCCAGCCTGGGCAATACAGAAAGACTCCCTTTCAAAAATAAATAAATAAAAGCTTCACCCAGAGGAAACTAATAATTCTGGTAGAGTTTCTTCTAATTTTGTGTATGTATATACACATGATAGAGAAGAGTTTAAGAAGAGTTTATACCAAACATGATTTTACAACTCAGAAATATGCTGTTTTCTTTCTTATTTTGTGGTGCTTGGATCAAACCCAGGAATTGGAACATGCTAAGCAAGTGCTTTACTACTGAGCTATACATCCCCAGCCTGTTATTTTTAATTGACATTTTATTTTCCTATATTATTTTTCAAAAATGGGATTTTTAATGATCACAAAAAATTTATTTTGACAAGTAGTTTAAAACTCTTCAAGAACTCTCTTTTAACAAAAACATACCACTCTAAAATAAGAATTCAATATGTCAATCATAAAAATTCTTTTAGAACCATGTAGCAGAAACTGAGTTCTTGAGGCAAGCATAAAGAAATGTTCTTACAGATTAAAAAAGATATCACCATTAAATCCCATGAGGAATTTCTGAAATTTCTACTACTATGTACAATCAACAACTGCCTATAATTTTAATAGTGTCTTTCAGAGAGAAGAGAGCCCTTAAATTTTCAGTGGTATCAACAGACCTAAAAATCTTTTAGAATACACAAAGCATCATCAAAAATTAGCCAGATCATGATGGCTCCACTGGACTTATAATAAAAAAGATTTATATAAAATGTCACACTTGAACTTTGTAGCACTTCATGGTTTAAAAACACTTTACTACCCATTATCTTGTTTGAACTTCATAACCAAGAGCAAAGGAATCCCAGTGTTAACTGTACAGAGTAAGTGAAGCCTTACAACACAACAGAACCTACATCTCTCCTCGGTGTTCTTTTCATGCTATATTCCAGGTATCTGAAATATAAATTTATTCTATAGCTTCCTTTTTTTCTAATTAACAAAAAAGTAATATATGTTCTTTACCCTTACCAAAAAAAAAAAAAAGTGGGGGGAACCACCCCTTATGACACACAGAAAAGAATGAAAAGTTTTCTACCAATTTACCATAAAGGAAAGAATATCATTTTAACATTATTTTTTCTAGGTATATACCCACATACCTCATTTGATGCTGCTTGGCTAGAGCACTATCTCAGAATATTACAAATTTATTTTGGCACTGAAGAGTTCAGTTATTACAATTGTTAGTTAATACAAGAGTCCAGTTGTTCATTCTGTGCTTTCCTCAGTCTAACTACACTCGATCTCTAATCTCCCTTACCATGTAGAGCTATACCCACTCAGTCAACTCTTCTATTATTTTGTTCACTCATGTGTCACAAAAGATATACATGCCATAATGTTGAAGGTTCCAAGACTCTGAATAGAGAATATTATGTTGCATGCTAAAATGCTAAAACGTGGTACTTTCAAGGAAGCAGTAAAAGAAAGCAAAAACAATTAGAAACATAACTTGGCAACAGGAAGGGCATCACAAACTGCACTGCTACCTGAAAGGATGTATAAACATCATGACTTCAAATGTGAAGAACAATGGAAGATTCATTGTCAAAGCACAATTCTAAGAACAGATCAGACTGAAAATCAGGCACTAACTCCATATATCAATAATTTAATATTGTTTTATTTCCAGGAAAATGACTTTTTGATAAATGAGCTATTACATACACCTTTTTATGTTTTAGGAGCATGTACACTGCATACATAAACAGGTCTCTAGAGTACAAATATTTTCATCATAAATGATGCTCCCCTGAGTGTGTATATGCATTGGCGATCCTACCTTGACTCCCCTAAAAAGCACAATGGATTATTTGAAAAGAAACCACCTGATTCAAGTTGAAATAAAGAATCTCTCCTAGGATTACTGTTTTTACTAGAAATGAAAATGTGGTAGATGTTTATAAAACTCAAAATGCTTCTGACAACCATATTCACTGCCTCAGAAAGTACAAGCACTGCAAAAAAATAAAGACTTGTAACAAAGGCAAATAGGACCAAGAAGTAAATAGAATAGTGAAGGCATTTAACACCCAGTTCCAACTGATTAAGGCCTAATCACATCCTTGCCTTCCCTGACATTTGGTTACTTGCTTCTTTCAGGGATGGCATAAGCCAAAAATATTCCCATTCAGCTTTAAGTAGGTTCAAAAATCATCAAGTAAACCTAACTAAGGTACCTGACTGAAAGCCTTAAAATAGCAAAAGACTTAAAGTCTTTACAAAATACAAAAGAACATATATATTTGTCAAAAAAGGGAAATAAAATATACACATAACTTCTTATAGTTACAAAATAAAACACAAAAAGAATAGTACAGAAAACAATGAAGTGGGTTACTTTTAAGAGGTAATGGACAGTAAGGACTCATTTACTTAATGATATTTCATGGAGTAAATCCTGGAGGGTAAAGGGTACCGGTAATTGAACCCAGGGGTGCTTTACAACTGAGCTACATTCTTGGTCCTTTTTAATTTCAGACAGGGTCTAGCCAAGTTGCTTAAGGCCTTGCTAAATTGCTGAGGCTGGCCTCAAACTTGCAATCCTCCTACCTCAAAGCCCTGCCACCCCACAAAGTACCAAAAGCTGGGATCACAGGTGCATGACACTATGACCAGCCCCAGAATACATCTTATGTTGGGTTTTCTGTTTGTTTTGTACCTCACACACCCAAGGCAAGCCCTCTGTACAACTGAATTAGTTAGCTTTTATTATGTAGTTTTAAACTTGGGAAGTATGTTAACAATCTACATGCTTTAAAATAATATTAAATCAACAAGGTTGGGAAGGGAGGAAAATACCTAAAACTGAAAGCAAACTAATTCAATCATACTCCAAATGAATACCATAACCCACTGAAGAGGAAACAGAAAAATCCAAGTAACTTATAAACCCACTATTCAATTTATATGCCCTTAGTTCTCATGGAGTGGGCAGGGGGGATGAGAACAATTCTTTACTCATTTAGTAGATTTGGGGGTTTTGTTTTTTGTCTCATGTTTTTGGATAGTAATATGGATGAAGTAATGCTAAAACTACTCTAGATTATATCATAGGAATGAGCAAATAAGCAAAAGTTTTTGATGGTGTTGGGAACCAGGCTTCTCAAATGTGGAAGGCAAGACGTACAAATGTGAAGTGGGAGAAAGCAAGAAAGATCTGAATGGTAATGAATTATAAAACACTGAGAAAACCAAGAGTCCCTAAGTCCATATCAATAAATATATCAATGGAGTAGGAGGGAAGGCTCTTATTGAGTGCTGAGTATCCACTAGTAAAACAGCTAGTTGGAAAAGCATTTTTAAACTATCAGTAAAGAATGGCTCAAGCAAGAATCATTAGCAGATGTTACATTCAGAAGGAAATTTTGATGAATGGGACATACGCATGGTCTTAAAATGTCACAGCAAACATGTTAAACAAAACATATATCCAACACAGTATGGCCCAAGAAGTCATACTGTGAAGGGCAGATGGACACCATCCACTTCCAGGTCTGATACCCTGGGGACATACCATCATTTACACAATTTTTCTGCCCAGGGATGCATAATTTGAAACTTGATTAATCAAGAGGAAATATCAGACAAATTCAAAATAAGAAATGTTCTTTAGTTAAAAAGAAGAGCAAAGTAGACTATATACCCCCAAATGTCAACTTCACAAAAGATGCAGGCAGCTAGGGGAATGTTCCAGATTAAAGAAGACTAAAGAGATATATAACAACCAAATGCAGTATCGAATCCTAGACGATCCTGTTCCAGAAGGAGAAAAACTGCTATAATCAACTCTATTGGGTCAAATGACAAAAATCAGAACACAGATTCAGATTTAAGAATTTTATCAATCTTAAATTTACTAAAGTTGTTAACTGTAATATTACAAAACATCTTAGGAAATATACACTAAAGTATTTAGGGATAAAAAAGAACAACATAGGCAACTTACCATCAAATTGTTCAGGTAAAAAGTGTATGTATGTGTGTGTGTGTGTGTGTGTGTGTGTGTGTGTGTGTGTGTGTGCGTGTGCACATGCACCATGCACAGGAAAAGGGAGAAAAGGAATTCGTTCCCTGTCACTCAGAGCTTAAATTCATTTACAAATGGTTAAATGAGCCAACATTTTACGTTCAACATTGGACTTTATGACTTAATTGTACACTAAGTCAAAAAGACTACAAACAAATATGACAAGCAGAAAATTTGCAATATAATAAAGATCAGCAGCCCCAAACACATTTTTTTATTTGGCCCTTCTTTTTCTACATCATGTTCCCTCCCTAACTATTGACTGTTAGTCAGTCCATTACGCAATCTATAATAATCCAATCTTTGGGGAAATTTCCACTGATCCAAAGATACCACCCCTGCTAGGAGGGGAGCCAGTGAATGACTTCATATAAAATTGGGTTTACTCCCATAAGCAAAATTTAACACTTTTAATTCAGATTTAGAGAGATAATATAGCACAACTCTAAGAATCAAGACCTTATATTCAGTGTTTTAATTCTGTTCCTGCTACTTAATATCAATGTGACCCTGAGCACATAGATTAACCCAAGTCTCCATTTCATCATTCAAAAATGCAAATAAAAACAGTATGCACTCAGAATGTTGTCATGCAGATTAAAATTATAACTCCCGACATGCATCTAAACTGATGCTCAAAAAATACTAGGTAAGTAAATAAAATACTTTACTTAAGAAGCAGTTAAGTATCTGCTCCTTTTATTAAGACTGGGTAATTTCTGAAAATGACAATTTATTAGAAATAAAAATAGGAACTAATTGCTTATTTCCACCTTTCTTTCAGTCATTCCTAAATTGAGATCTAGCAATTACTGAGTATACTGTTAAAGTCATATCAAAATTTATGGATTCAGATGATGAAGCAAAGTATTATACATACATACCATTTAATGCATAAAAAGTAAAGTTTTTCTTCAACAAGAAAGAAAATGTAGGAAGGAGGTTTACAAATAGGCCTAAGAGATGTATCAACCAACTGCAACTAATGATTAATTCAGATTCTGACTCCAACAAACTATATATGTACACATGTGTGGCATATGATACACAACTAGGAAATCTGAAAACTGTCTGAATATCTGACTTTTAAAATTATTAACAATTATGTCATCATTAAAAATTGTTAATGGCTATTTTAGATGTGATAAGCAATTTCCCTAAATGTTTTAGAAAAAATTTTAAACCATATATTAATGGACTAATGAGACACAGGACTTTCTTAAAAACAGGGTGAAGGTCTGGGTGCAGTGGCATACACCTGTAATCCTAGTGGCCTGGGAGGTTATGGCAGGAGGATCATGAGTTCAAAGCCAGCCTCAGCCAACTCCATGAGGCCCTAAGCAAATCAGCGAGAACCTGTCTCTAAATAAAATATAAAAAAAAGAGCTGGGATGTGGCTCAGTGGTTAAGCATTCCTGTGTTCAATTCCCAGTACCAAAAAACAAAGGGTGAAGGGTAAGACAAGATTAAACATTAGCTTGTTCATTTTTATTTATTCATTTTTATTTTTTGCAGTGCTGGTGATCAAACGAGGGCATGCTAGGCAAGTGCTCCATCACTGGGCTATACCCCCAGCCCCATACCATTAGCTTGTAATTATTAAAGTTGTGTGATAGGTATATGGGTGAATCATTATGTAATGCTACTAATTCATATGTTTAAAATTTTCCATAATAAAATATTTAAAAAAATTTTTTTAAATGTTAAAGTACAACTCAAAAGAAAGTTGGCAACTTTCAGCAGAAACAATAGAAAAATTAGTTACAAATTTATAACTATACAAGTAGGGAGCTTATAGGCAAATATTTATGTTATTAAAGTTAGACTATGGAAATAAGTCAAGTGAAAAGTATAAAAACAATACAGAATTGGTACAATAAATAGATTTTGGTCTTTAAAGGGTTCAAAAGAGTTGAAAAAAATGTCCAAAATATATGTAACCCCAAGATAACTACCAAGACAATATATGCACCTTAAAGCTGTCTCTCCTGTGCTCCCTGAACTTTCTTCTTTCCATTCCAAAACACTTTTATTCTTGATCCTTACTGATCATTACTATAGTTGTGGGTTTTATTTCTACACCTCACTTTCTCCTCACCATTCTTTCTATTATTCTTGTTTTCCATATACTTATCTTCCTTCCACTTTCAGCCACAAAATTCAGAGGAAACAAAGTTGAAGCAATGAAAGAGTAAATAAGTTGGATACAAACGGTGGGCTTATTAGCTTTAGCTACAAACAGATACTTGCAATGTGGAGAATCTCTAAACCACCAAATTTCAACATTCATTAGCTCTGTTACCTTGCAAAACAGCCCAAACTGTATTACTAGGTTCCTATACAAGAAACACTATTTCTTAGTATGTAGAACATTTAAGATTCTGAACAGATTTATTCAAACCTTGTTCAATATACATTAAGGCACAGTGGAAAGGGAATAGAGTCCTGGCTCTAGCAACTACTAGCTGAGTTCATTCACTCAACTTCTGCATATCCAAAACATACCAGCCATTCAAACAGACACAAAGACTAATGCAATCATGTAAATACATTATTACGGTATATTTTGATAAGTGCAAGAGAAGCATGTATAAAGTTTATGGAAGCCCAAAATATTTCAATGAAAGATGATCTTTGAATTCCAAAATTCTATTAATGAATCTAAATTCACTGGGCTTGGTGGCACATGCCTGTAAGACCAGTAGCTCAAGAGGATGGCGAATTCAAAGTCAGCTTCAGCAGAGGTGCTAAGCAATTCAGTGAGACAGTTTCTAAATAAAATACAAAATAGGGCTGGGGATGTGCTCAGTGGTCAAGTGCCCCAGAATTCAATCTCCACTACCCACCCCCCCAAAAATGGAATCTAAATTCTTTCAAGCTTCTTCTTTTTAATTAAAAAGCAGTATTCCCAGGCTATAATTTTCTGTCAAAAAATGTTGCCTAAGAACTTTAAAATCTGAATTTAAAATAACATTTATTAAGAGACTAGTATGTATCAAGGGATAGGAGCTTTTCATATTCTGTCTTAAAAGTAACAAAAAAAAAAATCTCAAGCAGAAAGCAGTATCACCATTTTACATATAAAGAAACAAAAGTTCATAAAGACTAAAATAACTTGTCCCAAGTCACACACATTTAAGAGGAAAATAGGAATCTGAATTCAGATCTTCAAAGTCTATTCTTTCCATTAAACTGACTCTCATTTTCTTCCCTTACATAAAAACAAAACTTTTAGAGATTGCCTTAAGAGTACCAAAAAGAACCTTTTAAGACAGACATAGAGTGACAACTGATTATGAGAACCTTTTAAACATTAGTGTCTACCATACAGTCCTCAGTAACAAAAGACAAAGAAAAAAATTATAAATTTAAATATAATCAATATGTAAGGTAACAGATATGTGTGTCAAATATTTTCTGAAAACCCATTAATAAAAAACAAATTGGACTTTGTGATTTCTTCCAACTGTTTTATCTTTACCCCTATTTGGTCCAAGGAAGGAATGGCCCAGCACATTTTAGTGTATTAACATGATGGATTCCACATAATTAAAGTACATATTACAGAATATAGGGACACAAAATAAAGCGTATGTGAAACGCTGTCAAATAAATTTCATAAAAAAGAATACAACCTAAGCCCACTAAATCTAGAATGTCAAACCGTTAACATTTAAAGCAATCTTGAAGTAATGTACCATGCAAGTTTGTTTTTCCTGTAAACGTCCTTAAATTCATCTGTATTTTGTAAATTTCTTTTTCCTGGTTATTTTAAGTTGCTAATCTGAACCAACAAATGCAACATCCCTGAAAAATAAATTAACCCTTTACAACATATGACGAAAAAGAGATTTGGGGGGGGGGGGGGTGGTAACATAATTCCAAAGCTGGTTAGGAAAAGAATTTGAATCATATAAGCCGGTGACAATTTTTCTTCAGAACTCCTTCACATTCGTGGTATTTCCTCCCCCGGATTCCAAATTTCGCCTAAAGGCAAATTTTAAGGTTAAGAAAAATTAGCTTGAGGCTGCCCTCATTGTCTAGCTTAATTAAAAATTTTGCAATATTGTTAAGTCTCCCTCCTACACAGTTACCGCCAACAACAAAAGATGTTTCAAACGTCCTCAAGGATTAGAGCATGGGGTATATACATCTTCCCTCTTGAACAGATCGCCCCCTCCCAAGCCAGGAATCACATAAAAACAAATCACTGACGTTCTGCATTCCCGACTGCTCCGAGAAACGTGGACCTCAGCATCACCGCCATTTACGAGCCCTCCGTATCCCACACAGAGGTGACGTTCTCCCCGCTTGCTTCCACGCCCGCACAAGGAACACCGGCCCGCACCAGGCGCTGGGGCGCATCGCTCCCCTCCACCCCAACTCCCCCGACCCCAAACGCAAACACGCTCTTCTCCGCATGCTTCTTGCACAACGTCGCTGGGCAAAGGGCTCGGCTCAAACTCCGCCGCCTCCCGGGGCGGAGGGGCACGGCTCCTCCCTCTCCGGCTCCCTCACCACCGCTTCCTCGGCTGTCAGGCCTGGCGCGGCCTCGGCAGGCCCTGCGCCCAAGGGGAAGGGGCCGCCCGGCCTTGCCAAAGGGCTCTTCTCGTTCCTCGGCCCGTGCAGCGGCCTCAGCGGCTCTTCCCGACGCAGGCTCCGGCGCCGGCGCCCGACCCGGCGCTCCTGGGCAGCGAGGCGAGCAAACGCGCGAGCGGGGCAGCCCAGCACCCCTTCCCTGGCCATCCCGGGGGTCCCGCAGCTCCTCCCGCCCCCGCCGTCTGCCCGCCGCCATTTTGTGCGCAGCCGCTGCGACACACATACAATAGTCGGCCCGGACACCACAGGAAAGGCGCAGGACCCCCACGCTTCGAGCCTCCGCCTTCCAGCCCCCTGCTCCCCACAAGGCAGCAGTCCTACCTATGCCTACCGACTAACAGCCGGATCCCATTCGCGCCCCACACAGTCTAGCACTCAGCCTTCAGTCGCGACGCCGAAGAAGCTACCGCCTCCAGCGAGCTGCACGCATGCGCGCCCCTCCAGCCCCAGAGAGCCCTCGGCGGCTCCTGGCGCCTGCGTACCGCCAGCACCGCGCTTGCCCGAAGAACCGGGGAGGACCTGGGCAGCCTGCTTCCGGAAGGGGGCGCTGCTGCGTTGTGGCGTGCCGCGGCGCCCTCTGCCGACCCGAGCACGGTGTCAGTCAATGCCTTTGACAGTTGTGAGCCCATCCCGACCATACTCATCCTGGAAGACCTGTATCATCTCATCTCCTCCATGAAGTCTCCATGATCGTTTCCCCTTCAATAATAACATTAAAATTAGGAATGCCTGGCACTTAATATCAAGACGCTTTGTACAAATAGTTTATGTACCTTTATCCTACCTTTATCCTCTCACCTTGTACTTTTTCTTTCTAATCCGTAGAGCAATGACATGATGTATATTATGGCCACTCAAAATGCTGGGAAATTAGAATTCAATAAAAGTGTACTGAGCTCAAAAGTTAACACTCTGGAAATCCTATTATACACCATTTCACACTAAAAAGACTACCTCTGTGGTAGGCATTCACAATCTTCATTTTAGCCACAAAAAACCTTGCACTGAAAGTAGTGAGAAAATTTTTTTCTGTGCTTTATGTTTTCAAGATGACTCTATTATACCAGTATAAAAACACAATGTGGTAAAACCCCTACCTTCCAGATACCACACAAATCACAGAACCGGCTTTGAGGCTCATACAGTAGTTTCACCTGGCACCCATACTCACATTAAAATAAGCAAAGGAAAGGCTGAGTCTTCTTGAAAAGATATCTTAATGAATTTTCACTTCAAATGAAAAATGCTGCTTGGGGCAACAAGCCAAAAACAACAAAGTAAAAGCCAACCAGTTCTCCCAAAACCCTTTTAGCGAATGGTATAAACTTGTCTGATCAGTTTCCTTCCATACATTTCTTTATAGTCACATGACACATAATTTACATGTAACAGGAAATGTTCTTTATTCTTTTTCCCCCAAAATGAACACATTAGCCTGATACTTGCTTTTCTGATTACTGACATTTCTCCAAGTAAACCATAGTCTTTCTTTAATAGTTGCATAATATATATAGTATATACGTGCACCATCAATTATTCAACATATTGTGGAACACTGAAGTTGTTCTCAGTCTTTTTGATACTAAAAGTATTACTGTATACAAACTGACTAACCAAATGATGCCTTAATTTCTAAAGGCTAGACTCCCAATAGTGGGACTATTAAATATATACATATATATAAATGTGTGTGTGTGTGTATTTATATATTAAAATATGTAATTTTAATAGTCGCTAGAATATTTCCTAAAAAGTTTATACAAATTTCCACTTCCACTAACTAGGCAGGAGAGTAATCATTTACCCAAAAACTCACTTCTTTCTCTAAACCCTGTAATACTTTAAATATCACTGGACTTGTCTGTTCTTTGAAGGTTTGATCCAATTCATCTTTGAAATATCTTGTCTTGGTGCTTTTTTAATGAGAGTTGTTCTTCAATAATTTTATCTAGATACTTTATGACATTTAATTTGGTAAGAATTTCTCTCCTCCACAATTTGGTTAACATTTACAGTTTCCTGAAAAGTATTCATTTAATCTACGTTTTCACATTAATTTTTCTAGTATTGATCAAAGTAATCTCTTAAAGTTTCTTTCATTCCCTTCAGGTCAACCTCATCTGTGGCTTTATTTATTTCTACATTTGCCACTTTGCAACACATCAAAAAAAATTTTTTTTTATTGTGCTACTGGGGACCAAACCATGGGGCACCCCAACCCTTTTTAATTTTTAGTTTGAGACAGGGTCTCATCAACTTGCCCAGGCTGGCCTTGAATGTGGGATCTTCCTGCCTCAGTCTCCCAAGTAGCTATGATTATGTGCCCCAAACCACACCTCATTTTTTTTTTTCTTATCTATCTTCCTCCACCAGAATGTGAGTTCCATGAGGTCAGGGATATTTGCATGCCAAAAATGATACTTAACACACAGAAGATATATCAGTAAATATTTGTTGAAAGAACAAGTGACAGCCAGGTACAGTGGCACATGCCTGCAATCCCAGAGGTTTAGGAGGCTGAGGTAGGAGGATCACAAGGTCATGACAGGCCTCATCAATTTAATGAAACCCTAAGCAACTTAACAAGACCCTGTCTCAAAATCAAAAATAAAAAGGCTGGTGCTGTAGCTCAGTGATAAGCATCCCTGGGTTCAATTCCCAGTACCCCTCCCACCCACACACACACAAATGACTCTGATGGGTGAAAAATTGTTTGTAATTATTGAATATCACTCCATACCTATTAGTCATGTGCGTTTCTTTTTTCCCCTTTTTTATGTGCATTTCTTTAAAAGCTCCTTTTCATATTTTTAAAAAATATAAGTATTTCCTTTGTTTTTTAAATATATGTATATATATGTGTATATATGTGTATATACACACACATATATATATACATACATACATACATATATACAAACATATTTTAGTTGTAGATGGATATAATACCTTTGTTTTATTTTTATGTGGTGCTGAGGATTGAACCCAGGGCCTCACATGTGCTAGGGAGGCACTGAGCCCAACCCCAGCCCCCTTTTCATATTCTTATATTTCTAATGAGATAGTCTCTTATTACAAGGTAGTTCTTACTACATAAGGAATATTAATTCTTTGTCAAACACATTACAATTGGCTTTTCTCCATGAATATTTTGTTTCTTTTGCTATTATAAACTTTCAGTCTTCATGCAATCAAATCTATGAACTTTTTCCTTTATGACTTCTAAGTTTTCTTTTTAAACTAGAAAGTCTCATCCTACTCCCAAGAAGCATTCACACCCAAAAATTAAATAAAATTCTCCCAAAGTTTTCTTAATTTTTCTTTACTTCATAATTTTTCATATTTAAATGTTTAATTCATCTAGCATCTATTAATTTCATGATATGAGGTACAGATCTAGCTTCATTTTCTTTGAAATGAATAAAGTCAATCATGAAGATTCCAGATATTAAGTAAATTATCCCTTCCCCATATTCAAAATATGTCATCCCTTTCAAAAAAACAAAGAACTATTTCATAGCTATAAATTGGATTTATGAGCCAGACACAGTGGTACACACTCAGGAAGCTGAAGCAAGAGGATAGCAGGTTCTAGGCCAGCCTGAGCAACTTAGAGAGACCCTGTCTCAAAAATAAAAAGGGCTGGGGAACATTGTAGTTCAGGCAGTGCGCCGCCAGGTTCAATCCCCAATATGGGATGGGGGCAGGGTGTTTATGGACCTTCTGGTTTAATGATCTACTTGTTTACCCATGAATTAGGGTATTTGGCATTCATTAACTGACCCAACAAATATGTATTGTATATATTTTTAACTTTCTATGTTATGATGTTTGACACTTTAAAAAACCTGGGTAGCCAACTCTTTGAAGACCACCAAGGGCTCAACAAGAGCATACCTTTGATATGCAAACTAGCAAATCCAGAGCCCTACTTTCTCTGTTGGTCCCTGCACCAAAGGTGGCCCTATTCTTCTGCCAGGATAATCCCAAGGTCAGTTGTCAGGCTACTAAGAACCATGCTTATATTTTAGCACCTGCCTCAATTACTCAAACTAGCCAATCCTTAGCTGTTCACCTTGCCCCATGTTGCTTTTCCTTCAGAAACACTAATGAAGGCCTTGGCCTACGCTTTGCCCTCCATCCTGCCCCTTCTCCTCCTGACCTGGGTGTTTCCCAATATGGGCTGGCATGGCCTGCCATGCCTCCTTGCCTCCAGCACTTATGAGTGCAGTAATTTGTTTTCCTGAGACTCTTGTGTCTCCTCTTGTTGTGGCTATACCTGACTATCTCCCAAAAGAACACAGAAAAAAATATTACTTAAGGCCCCACTCTGGGCCAGAAACTATTCCAGTCACCACAGAGTCAGTGGCAAACCCAAAGGCAATACTAAGTCCAGCCACATGGCGTGTACAGTCTTGATTAGGGAGGCAGATAAGCAATAAGCAAATATATAGTTATGTCCAATGGTAATAAATACCATGGAGAAAAATAAGACAAGATCAGGATGCAGGGAAGGAGGAGGCCACAGAGGTTGCAATCTGAAGTAAGAAGGTGGAGAAAGGCATCGCTGAGAAGGCAGCATTTGAACAGGAACCTGATGGACGTCAGTGAACCCGCCGGCTGGACATCTGGGAAGAAGAGGGTTCCAGGCAAAGTGAAGGTCAGTGTGAAGGCTCGGAGGAGTGCCAGCTCTGGGCACTTGAGAGATACTGAGAGGCCCAAGGGGCTGAAAGAGAAGCCTAAGAGTACGAGGAGGAGCTCAGCTGCGGATGCTTATGAGCTGCCCTCGTCCACTAGGGTTGCCATAACCAAATACCACAGGCTGGACAGCTTAGACGACAGAAGTGACATCACACGACCCATGACAACTTTTCCATCAACCATAAATCACATAGCAATGTTGGCCCTGTAAGAGTAAAATGGAGCTGAAAGCTTCCTGTAGTCTAGTGACACAGTAGCTGCTGTGATGTTGTAGCACGACACATTACTCACGTTTTGTGATGATGCTGCCAGTTGCATAAAAATACAGCACACTTAGGTATAGTGTACAACGTGTATAACAAGCGACTGTGCTACTGGATCACGTACTCACTAACCCATACTTGTTATCGTTATTTGATTGTATAGTCCTACTTACAAAGAGAGTTTATTGCACAACAGTACACTACTGACCCCAGCAGCAGCCTCACGCTTACCAGTTTCTTGGCTGCATCAAGAGGCCACATCAAGTGATTGACCTATACCATCTAGGTGTGTGTAAGTACATGCCACGGTGTTCTTAAATGGCCAAATCACCTCAAGATGTTCTCGCAAATCAAAACTACCCTAAGATTCCATCTCACCCCAATTAGAATGGTGATTATCAAGAACACAAGCAACAATAAGTGTTGGCGAGGATGTGGGGAAAAAGGTACACTCATACATTGCTGGTGGGGCTACAAATTAGTGCAGCCACTATGGAAAGCAGTGTGGAGATTTCTCAGAAAGCTTGGAATGGAACCACCATTTGACCCAGCTATCCCACTCCTTGGCCTATACCCAAAGGACTTAAAATCAGCATACTACAGAGATACAGCCACATCAATGTTCATTGCTGCTCAATTCACCATAGCCAGATTGTGGAACCAACCTAGATGTCCGTCAATTGACGAATGGATAAAGAAACTGTGGCATATATATACAATGGAATATTACTCCGCCATAAAGAATAATAAAATTATGGCATTTGCAGGCAAATGGATGAAATTGAAGAATATCATGCTAAGTGAGATAAGCCAATCTCAAAAAACCAAAGGACGAATAATCTCACTGATAAACAGATGAGGACATATAATGGGGGGAGGGAGGGGTTAGCGTTAGGGTTAGGGTTAGGTTTAGGATTAGGGTTAAGGAGGGTGGTAAGAATGGAGGAAGGAAGGACTGTATAGAGGGAAAAGAGGGGTGGGGGGGAAGGGAAAAAATAACAGAATGAATCAAACAACATTACCCTATGTAAATTTATGATTACACAAATGATATGCCTTGACTCCATGTACAAATAAACAACATGTATCCCATTTGTTTACAATAAAAAAAAAAGATGCATTTCTCAGAATTATCCCCATCATTAATGACATGATTTTCTCATTCCCTAGAGGCTTAGATCCAAGGGCAAGGTATCAGGAGGTTTGGTTTCTCCTGAGACCTGGCTCCTTGGCTTGCAGTTGAGCACCTTCTCATTGTGCTCTCATGTGGCTTTTTCTCTGTGCACATGCCTCCCTTCGGTCTCCTCCTCTTCTCATAAAGAGACCAGTCACATTGGACAAGAGTCCATGAGGTTAAACTTCATTTAACCTTAACCATTCCTTAAAAGGCCAATCTCCAAATGTGGCCACTTTCTGAGGTACACTGGGAATTAAGGCCTCAAACATGTGAATTCAGGTGGAGGACACACAATTCAGTCCACGACAAAGGTCATTTTAGGGGCTTTGGTTTTTATTGTGAAAGGGAGAAAGGCTTTGAGCAAAGGAGTAACACAATTTGACTTGCATTACATTGAATACTTCTTCTATGCCACTACCGTAGGCACTGGAAGATATTTCAGTGAACAAAACTCGAGTCCTGATCTCATAGAATTCATACTTTAGAAGAAGAAAGCAATAAGTAAATATATCACGTGGTAACAAATTTTTTAAAAACACACAACAGGTAAAGGGGAAATGATGAGGCGGGGGATGGGGGATATTTTAGATAGGGGAACCAGGGGAATCATCTCTGAGAAGGCAACATCTGAGCAGAGATACAAAGGAAGACAAGGGAAGCCATGCAAATATCTGGAAGAACTTTGGGACCAGAGGAAACATCAAGTGCAAAGGCCCTGGGACTAACAAGAAGGCCAGCTCAGATGAGAAAGAGTAATGGAAAGAGGACCAGATGAGAGTGGAGAAGTGAGGGACCAGATTATGCAAAATCTGGCAGATCACTTACAGCAACATGTAACACTGCATGAAACACTGGATTAGGAATTATAAGAGTCATGTCTCTGGCCCCTGCTTTGATACTAAACTCACTAGTTTTCACTTTTCTTACATGTAAAGGTAAGAGAAGGGGCAACTAGATTAGCTAGTCCACAAGATGTATATGAAAATCTCCTGTGCACCAAGAGACTCATCAAGACCTATGGCATTTCAAAGAAAAGTACTCTTTATCATAGTATCTGCTATTCCCATGATACTATAGGCAGCTACGCTTTCTAATCACCTTGGACTGCTTCCACAAATTCTCATTTCCAGTTAGAAGTGTCAGTATTCTTTATAGGAAAAAAATTATATTCCACCTATTGTTGTCTTTATATTTTTCTCTTTCGGTTTTTGGGCCGAAGACCAAATCCAGGGCCTTGTGTGGGCTAGGCAAGCCTTTTGCCACTGAGCTAAATCCCCAACCCCCATCAATCCCACCATCATTGTCTTTTTACCATCACTCTTATCCACAATTTCCTACCCTCTTCTTTCATCCACCCTGTTTTCTGATTGGTCAGACAAGAATTGAGCAGCTCTATCCAGTCCTCAGTTTCTGCCTGCTCAGCTCTGTCACAGCTCAAAGCCTAAAAGTATTAGAAAAAAGAAGAGTCATCACAAACTTTCTCCCGTGATCTGTTAACATAAATGGGGCTTTGTCTCAATGACATAAAGCATCTCATCACCATTTTAGTTCAAGTGCAAGTATTCTTATAAATACTATTGGGGGCAACTACTTGCCCTTCTTCTGTCTTTAGGTTCTAAATTTAAGTACTGGCATGGACAGAAGGCCATGATGAAAAGTTTGAGAAATCCCAGATTCCTTTCCAGTCCTTCAAAGGAACATTAACATAACAAAAACTTAATTCTTTGGAAGGCTGAGGCAGGAGGACCGCAAGTTTGAGGATAGCCTCACAACTTAGCAAGATCCTAAGCAACTTAGTGAGACCCTATCTCAAAATAAAAAATAAAAGGGCTGGGGATGTGGCTCAGTGATAGAGCAGCCCCAGATTCAATCCTCCATACCAAAAACAAAAGAAGAAAGAAAGAAAAAGAAAACTTGATTCTTACTGATCTTTGAATTTTGGAGATCATAAAGTATACCAAGGCATAATATATATAGAAGTTCAGAAACTACTTCAAGAAAATAAGCACTATCTTTTCTGGAGTTTTATCAAAGCTAATACAATGGTGACTAGAAATCAGTTTGTCTCTTCTTGTTAAAGTGATTTTTAAATATGTTTTTAATTTATATAATATACTTCCCTTTAAGAGGTGAAGCCTAACTTTCCCTTGGATGTTAGAGATTTAGTTCACTGATGTTAATGAAAATGTGGCAGAAGTGACATTATATGACTTTCAAGGTCACGTCATATAAAGGAGAGCCGTCACCAACTGCCTTCTCTTAGATTACCTATCCTAGGGAAAGCCAGCTTCCATATTGTGAGGACATCCAAGCAGCCTGTTAGAGGTCCACCAGAGGCAAGTGCTGTGGCACACACCAGTAATCACAGCGACTGGAGAGGCAGAGGCAGGAGGATTGCAAGTTGGAGCCAGCCTCCGCAACTTAGCAAGGCCCTATCTCAAAACTAAAAAAATAAAAAGGACTAGGGGTGGAGTTTAGTAGTAAAGCACCCCTGGGTTCAATCCTCAGTACCACATACAAAAAAAAAGCCTATGTCAATAACCACTATAAAATTTCCATTCATTTCCATAAGCCACTTCAGAGACAGAACCTCCAGTCCCAATTAAATCTTCAGATGACTACATCCTTAAATTAGGTGCAGTGGCACATGCCTATAATCCCAGCTACTTGGAAGGCTGAGACAAGTGGATCCCAAGTTAGAGGCCAGACTGGGCAACTTAGCAAGACCCTGCCTCAAAAGGGCTGTGGATATAGCTCAGTGGTAGAGTGTCCCTGGGTTCAATCCCCAGTACCACCCCCCCATACACATAACTACATCCTAAACTGACATCCTGAAAGCAACACCATGAGAGAAGAACTGCCTAAGTTAATCTTCAATTCCTGATCCCCAGTAATGGTTAAGATGAAAAATATTATATTCTTGTTTTAAGTCATTAAGTTTTGGGATAAATTGTTTTTTTTAATATTCTTATCTGAAAATGAGGGAATCAATTCACTAAAAACATGACTCAACATCATGATCAATGAGTGGGCAATGAATTAGGCTTTAGAAACAACAGAATTTTAGTCTGAGCTCTAATTTAAGCAAATTAAAGATTAGTTTTCTCAAGCATAAATTGAGAATAATTCTTTACCTGGAGGATGATCATCTTATGAGCTCTTTATCCTGATAACACCATGTACGGTCTACTTATTACCTACAAAAGCAATTCAAGAAAGATCTAGCCAGGGCAATGGTGCACGCCTATAATCACAGTGGCTCGGAAGGCTGAGGCAGGAGGATCACCAGTTCAAATCCAGCCTCAGCAATGAAGTGAGGCCCTGAGTAACTTAGTAAGACCCTGTTTCAAAATGAAAAATAAAAAGGGCTGGGGATGTGGCTCAGTGGTTAAGTGCCCCTGGGTTCAATCTGGAGAGGAAAAGAGAGGAAAGAAAGGGAAAGGAGAGAGAAAAAGAAAAAGAAAAGAGGAAAGCAAGCAAGTGGCATCAACATCTGTAATCTCAACTACTCAGGAGGCTGAGGCAGGTGGATCACAAGTTCAAGCCCAGTCTGGGAAACTCAGTGAGACTCTATCTCAAAATAAAAACTTTAAAAGGGGTTGAGGGTATAGCTCAGTGGTAAGGCACTTGTCCAGCATGAACGAAGTTTAATCCCTAGGAAGGAAGGAAGGGAGGAAGGAAGCACTTTAAGAATGGAAGCAGGAAGATTTCCATGGACATGCTTCCCAGTGAATTAACCATAACTGGTAAAAATTATTATTAAAAAAAAAACAGTCACTTAGGGCTGGGGCTATAGATTAGTGGTAGATCACTTGCCTCGCATGTGTGAGGCACTCGGTTTGATCCTCAGCACATATAAAAAATAAATAAATAAAAAAATAAAGATTTCACTATTCCCTCCAAAATAACTTTTGAAAAAAAAGACACTTAAAGTTCTATAAATTGTTCTAACAATATATATATATATATATATATATAGAGAGAGAGAGAGAGAGAGAGAGAGAGAGAATGAAGAAATATTACCAAAGAAAATTCACCAAATCTTGGTAAGAACAGTGGGAGTCTCTGGCACTTGAATGATCCACTCATTTGTCATCCCAAAGCTCAGTGTGATAAAAGCTGACTCTGGTTGGTATCGGTAAGATAAGGTCCTCTTCCTCTACCTCCCAAGAGATATAATATCTCTGCAGAAGGGACAGGCCACCAGGATGTCCCTTTGGTCTAGGCAGAAAGGTCTGGGGTTCCCGTATTACACCTATCCCACACTTATAAGAGGGGTCTCCAGATGAAACAGTCCAAATATATTAGGGTCCTGCTTTTCTGTGCTACCTAGAGAGGGGTCCATATGACAGTATTCTGACTGTGATAACTTCAAGGGAAACTTCCACAATGTCCGGAACCCTTGATGTCCTCCAAATGAAGAAGAAAGAGGTCTTCAAATTCCTTGTAGCAGGGTCCCACTTAGGTGGTACCAACCTTGATTTCCAGATGGAACAGCATTCTACAAAAGGGAAAGCAATGGTATTTATATTATTAATCTGAAGCAGACCTGGAGAAGATTCTGCTAGCAACTTGTGCCACCGTAGCCACTGAAGCCCTGCTGAAGTCAGTGTCCTGTCTCTTACCCTTCACAAAACTCAATTCAAAATGGATCAAGGACCTTGGAATCAGACAAGAGACCCTTGCATCTTATAGAAGAAAAAGTAGGTCCAAATCTCCAAACATGTCAGCTTAGGATCAGACTTCCTTAACATGACTCCCATAGCACAAGAAATAAAAGCAAGAATCAATAACTGAGAAAGATTCAAACTAAAAAGCTTTCTCTCAGTGAAGGAAACTATCAGCAATGCGAAGTGAGAACCTACAGAGTGGGAGAAAATCTTTGCCTCTCATACTTCAGATAGAGCACTAATTTCCAGAATATATAAAGAACTCAAAAAACTCTACACCAAGGATACAAATAACCCAATCAACAAATGGGCTAAGGAAATGAACAGATACTTCACAGAAGATCTACAAGCAATCAACAGATACATGAAAAAATGTTCAACATCTCTAGTAATAAGAGAAATTCAAATCAAAACTACCCTAAGATTCCATCTCACCCCAATTAGAATGGTCATTATCAAGAATACAAGCAACAATAGGTGTTGGTGAGGATGTGGGGAAAAAGGTATACTCATACATTGCTGGTGGGGTTGCAAATTAGTGCAGCCACTCTGGAAAGCAGTGTGGAGATTCCTTAGAAAACTTGGAAATGGAACCACCATTTGACTCAGCTATCCCACTCCTAGGCCTATACCCAAAGGACTTAAAGTCAGCATAGTACAGAGATACAGCCACATCAACATCCACAGCTGCTCAATTCACAATAGCCAGATTGTGGAACCAACCTAGATGCCCCTCAATTGATGAATGGATAAAGAAACTGTGGTATATACATACACAATGGACTATTACTCAGTCATAAAGAATAATAAAATTATGGCATTTGCAGGCAAATGGATGAAATTGGAGAATATCATGCTAAGTGAGATAAGCCAATCTCAAAAAACCAAAGGGCGAATGATCTTGCTGATAAGCAGATGATGATACATAATGGGGGGTGGCGGGGAGGCAAGAATGGAGGAAGGAGGAACTGTATAGAGGAAAAGAGGGGTGGAAGAGGGGTGGCGGGCTAGGAAAAAATAACAGAATAAATCAAACAACATTGCCCTATGTAAATGTATGATTATACAAATGGTATGCTTCTACTTCATGTACAACCAGAGAAACAAGTTATACCCCATTTTTTACAATAATAATAATAAAAAAGGACTCAAACAGGAAGATCACAAGTGCAAGGCCAGCCTTAGTGATACCCTGTATCAAACTAAAATTTTTAAAAGGGCTGGGGATGTAGCTCAGTGATAGAACACTTACCTAGCATGTGTGAAGCATGCCCTAGGTTCAATCCCAGTATTGGAATTGCGGGGGAAAAAAAAAAAAGAGTCCTTTTAAAATACTTATCCCAGGATGACCATGTGTACATCTAAGACTTCGTCCTCTATGGAGCAAAAATAGAGGTTGTATATTTCAAGGGAAAGGGAAATAAACTTCACTAGAATAGTTCATCCAAGTCACTAAACAAATAAACAATAATAAAATAAGCCTAGGGGAAGGGAAAATCAGTATCCAGAGCTGCTGCAATATATTACCTAAGATGCTCCGGATTTCCACAACAAACATTCAAGGTACGGAAAGAAACAGGAAAGGGTAACCTGCACAGAGGAAAACACAGGCAAAAGAAACTCCCTGTGAAGGGCCCCAATATTGGATTTAACAGGCAAAGACCTGACAGTAGCAATTATAAATATATGGAAAGACCTAAAAGAAACCATGACTAAGTTTTTTTAAAAAAAGTATAATGATGTTCCAACAAACAAAGTATCAACAAAGACGGAAAAATTATTTCAGGCTACACAACCAGAATTTTTCTTTCTTCTTTTTTTCTTTTTTGAGTAGGGGGCTCACTGTGTTCTTATGCAGGGCCCCAACTCATGATCCTCTAGCCTCAGCCTCCCAAGTAGCTGGGATTACAGGCATGTGACACCATTCTGATTCAGAAATTCTGATTCAGTAGGTCTGGGGAACGCAATTTGAGAAAAACTGCTGTAGCAAATTTGGCCTCCTTTGAAGGGCTAAATTAGTGAACAACTGTTATTTTTGCCTTCCCAACATTCATCTCCTGCTTCTTCCCATAACCAAACCATTTTTTTATTTTTATTTTTTGGGTGCTGGGGAATCGAACCTAGGGCCTTGTGCTTACAAGGCAAGCACTCTACCGACTGAGCTATCTCCCCAGCCCCCTCCCCCCCAAACCATTTTTCCAGAGGGAAGGGCCTTCCAAGTAGTTTAGGTATGGCTGAACTGCCCACCTGGACCACAGGAGACACGTGACTCAGGCCTCACCAATCAGAATATTCCATTCCCAGGGCCACAAAAATGGATTCAGAAATAGGAAGGCAACCAATGAGAATGCTTCCTGGGATCTTTCTGTCAGAGTTATCAGAGAAGATAACTCTCTCACTGCTGAGGTTGCTAAGGCTAATAAGATTTGAGCCTTGGGCTTCTGGTGGCCCTCATGATTACCAAGTTGAGAAAACCTATTAGAAAAGGAGGATGTGGATGACACTCGAGCCCTTACATTCAGCCACATCCAAAATCAAACTACCCCTTAGCCTTTCCAGTTCCGTGAATCAATAAAATCCCCTTCTCCCCTTTTTGGCTGTGCTGGGGACTGAACTCAGGGCTTCACACATGCCAGAAAATGCTCTACCACTGAGCCATATCTCTCCAGCCCTACAAATACTCCTCTCATTTAAACCAAATTGAATTGGGTATTTGTTATTTGCAAACCAGAGTTCTGACAAATATATAAATTCATAACATGAAAGGAAGGATTGGAAATGATAAACCATAAAATATGGAGTGCTTGCGGAGTCCTCTATGCCTAGCTATGAAGTAACTAACCTTGGTCTGTGGTTTCAAAGGACCTAAATTGTAACATGGAACACTAACTTTCTGTCTACCAAACCTTCATTTTTAAAGGCTTTTAAAAACATTTTAGATGGGAACACATGATTTAAGTTGATCCAATCAAACTAAAGGAAAAATCTTATTTCATTTTAGTGAAGAGTTCCCCAGCCCCTGCATCTATATCAAGACATCACCAAGGAAGTCTCTGACCTCTATACCTATTGGCAGCTACCTTGCAACACAAGAAGGAAGCATCTGTTGAGAATAGCAGAATGAAGAGAAGAATGAACTTGGGTCTGTAATGACATAATTGAGCCATTGCTGATCTTTACCAGTCTAAAGCTCACCCTACCTCTGGACTTCCTATTATGGAAGATAATAAACGCATCTGTTTGTATTAGAATTTTTTGCAATTTGTAATAAAAAGTATCCTCACTCATATAATTGGTTATTTCTGACATCTAAATCTCACAAGAAATTATGTTTCAGTTTAAGTCTCCCTATCTGAAAGCCAACAGGAAAGACCATAGGGTCTTGCAAAGAGATACTTTTCATGCCCACGAACTAACACCGATATGAGTCAGATAATCACTAGTTTTGCATGACTGCAAAAGTCAAAATTTGTTCCAAACTAAATTAAAGGAGACATCATGGGAGAAGCAATCCAGACCCAGGAAGATTTGAAGAACGAGAAAATTCTAAAGGATCATGGTCCTTCCTGCCTCCTCCACCTGATCCCAAACTACTCTAGGTCAGATAAAGGTAAATACCACATGGTAATGAACCATTCCCTGGGAAAGCAGAATGAGGACAAGGGGCAGGAAAGCTGTTTCTCCCCAGCTCAAAGACATAGGCCAGAACTGAAATAGTTAAATTATGAGAAGGAGCTAAACAGAGAGAGGACTATTCCAAAGGAACAGAAATGACACTCACATTTAATATTGATGGGAACACAATATTTTAAAAGGCAATTTAGCTTAACAAAACCTTTTTTAAATGTCTCTACCCTGGATATAGTAATTCTATAAGCCAGGAATTGATCCTGAAGAAATGAAGACTTAATTACAGATATGCTCAATGTAATATTTAAAATGCCCAATCACTGGAAACAACTTGCCCCAACTAGGCAAAGTTACATCTTTCATTTCACAAATATTTATTAGTTATCTTCTGTATACCAGGCAATAAAATAGATTCAATAGTAGGCCAAATCAAACATGTTATATGTTGGCTACCAGTACATATCAAGTTAAATGCAAAATCTCAGAGTAAGTATTCAGAAACTTTTATATCACTATGATAGAGAAGATTTATGTCTGTTGCATTTAATCAAAAATTGAGGCTTCTATTTTGGCTTTGTTTTTATTTCAATTTTCTATTAATTTAGTTTTATTATCTTTTACAGAATATTATTCTATGATAGATCATAGAAATTTTAAAACAATGGTCCTTCACCACAGATACTTTAAGAGGCACTGCCAGAGAGAATTTATGGGATAGGGTCCAATGGGGCACAGGGAGATCAGTTGGTCTATGATATCACAGGTCATATCATAGATTTGGATATTGGTAGTGAAGACACTAAGAAATGGAAAGACTTAAGATATTTAGGAGGAAAATAGGCAACAATCTGGTAATACAGAAGACATGGGAGAGGGCTGAAGGACACATTAATGGTGATACCTGAGTTCATGGCATATTTGGTGGAACAGATGATTGTGCCATTCACTGGCAGAATGTCAGGTTTGCAGTGGAGGAATTTCATAGTTCTGACTTACTTGGGTATATAGAATCTTAGGTGTCTGGGCTTAAGCAAGTGGAAATGTTACACAGCAAATGTGATACATAGGTTGGGGCTCAGCCAAGGCTTATAAGCTAGACATATCAGTTGTAAGGCACAGGCATGTATCTAATAGTTGAAACTGCAAGCCATCAACGAGAATACTTAGGAGACAACACTCAGAAGAGAAGAAAGTCAAGGCCAAATTCTGAGAATAGGTAATAGCTAATGAAGAAAAGAGTGATTTTTTGCAGAAACAACTGAAGATAAACCACATAATTGTTTTTTTATCCATATAACAAAATATTATTAACAGTTTTAGATTTGTAAGATTAACTGAAAAGTTTAAAGTATATATGGTACACTTGCATTTTCAAACAAAAATGATATATTCTTTGAGATATATATTATATATATCTCAAACATATTATATAAATATATCATATATTTCAAATCATATATAGCAAAGTACATATCATAAAAAGTATGGTGTTAACAATGAGGAAAATTGAGGGAATTTTTTCCCTTATTTTTACTTCCACTTTCTCAATTTTCCACAATGATCACATTTTTTTTTATATGTGGCAAAAGCAAACTTTTGAAAACTTAAGTTTTTAAGTTTTAGTTAAGGATACAGTTCTTAAATTATAAGTTTTATTTGAAACAAAGGAAATATAGAAAATAAAAGTCCTCAAGTTTTGACTAAAGTTGCAGGATCAATAGGATTCTTTGAAAATACCATCTCTTGAGCATGCTAAATTTGAATTTTAGGGGGACCTGCCCCTATTTCAACAATATTATTATCTCTAAGGAAAGAAACAACTTAGAAATAAATTTCAAAAATAAAATTTTCAAAATCATAAAAGTGTAGAAAGCATTATTATAGAGTAAATGAATCCAGAAAAATATCCATAACTCACAAAAAACTAGTACTGTTATAAAGAACCTATAAGTAAATAAGAATAAAAGTAACTCAGTAGGAAAGTGGGTAAAGGATAATAAAAAACAATGAATCACAAATGGCTGTTAAACATATAAAATGATGCTCAATTTTACTGAGAAGCAAATGTAAACTGAAACTACCTGGAGATACCACAGCATCACACTGGATTAGCACAGAACAAAAAGATGACGATGTTGCCAGGGGTGATAAAGCAGACATGTAATCCATCTACTCTGTAGGGTGAGGCATGAGGATAGCAAAGTCAAGGCCAGCCTTGGCAACTTAGCTGGATTCTGTCTCAAAATAAAATTAAAAGGTCAGGGCATGTTGCTCAGTGGTACAGCACTTACCTTGTACGTTAGGCCCTGGGTTTGATTCACGGCACTACTAGGGGAAAAAAGGACTGTTAATTAGAGTACGGATGATCAGCATTCTCACAGATTCCTGTTTGACATATAAATTATAATCTCTAAGGAAGGCAATTTGGTAATATCTATCAACAAAAGCACATACTTTGAAATAGCAATTCTATTACTAGAAATTTATCCTATAGATACCCTCATAATTGTACAAAGATTATTCACTAAGCACTATTTATAATTACAAAAAAATTAAGAACAGCCTAAATTCCACAAACAGGAATTAATTTAACAAATAATTATATATCCAACCAATAAAAATACTAAAAAGTTATGCAAATGAGTAAGAAACTTGTTTGCATAATGGTCAGGAATGATCACTAAGCTATATTTAGTGAAAACAACAACAACAACAAAGGCAGAACACTATGGTGGGTGGCTGGAGTAAACCCTTCTATATACATTTTTGTTTTGAACTATGTCAATATATCATCAATGCAAATTATTTTAAAATAAGGACTGTAATAAGATTCAGTCTCTCTCACACACACGCACAAAATTAAATAAATAAGATAAAAATGTCAGAAAAAAAGATAAAGGTATCCATTGCATTATGCTACAAAAACAGATTACCACAAACTGGTGGATTAAAACAACAGAAACATGTTCTCTTGCATTTCAGGAGACCAGATGTCTGCAAGTAAGCTGTTAGCATTGATTCCTTCTGGAAACTCTAAGGGAGAAACCATCTTGTGCCTCTCTCCTATGCCATGGTGGTTGCAGGCAATCCTCAGTGTTCCCTGAACTGCAGGTGCATCAGTCCAATCTCCACTTCAACCTTCTTTATGTGTCTATGTGTCCTTTTTCTTTTATCTTTTTGCAGTACTGGAGACTGAACCCAGAGGAGCTCCACCACTGAGCAATACCTCCATCCCTTCTTTATTTTGAGAAAAGGTCTGGCTTAGTTGCCCAGGTTGGTCTCAAACTTGCTATCCTCCTGCCTCAGGCCCCTGAGTAGCTGGGATCATAGACATGAGCCACAATGCCTGGCTTATGTGTATTCTTTTCTATCCCTTATCAGGACACTTGCATTGTATTTAGCTCCCATCATAATCAAGTAGGATTGCATTTAGATCCTTAGTTACAACTGTAAAGGCCCTATTTCCAAAAAAAGTTATATTCTGAGGTTGTGAGTAGACTCAAACTGTAGCAACACTGCTCAATCCACTATACCCATAATCACTGGGGTTTTTGTTGTTGTTGTTGCTGTTGTGGTGTTGTTGTTGTTTTGACATTTAAACTGGTGGGACTAATGAAATAAGGCAAAAAAGTAAAAGTAGGCCAGGTGAGGTGGCACATGCCTGTGATCCCAGTGGCCTGGGAGGCTGAGGCAGGAGGATCAAAAATTCAAAGTCAGCCTCTGCAAAAGTGAAGTGCTAAGTAACTCAGTGAGACACTAAGCAACTCAGTGAGACCCTGTCTCTAAAAAAATACAAAATAGGGCTGGGGATGTGGCTCATGGTTGAGTGTCCCTGAGTTCAATACCCACTAGAAAAAAAAAAGGAAAGAAAGAAAGAAAGAAAATGCCAAAGAATCTACAGATAAATAACTAGAATTAATAAGAGTTTAACAAAGTATCTGAGTATAAGATCAAATTACCAAGTTGAGTACATTTCTACATACCAACAAAGTTAGGAAATATTAAAATAATTATTTATTGTAGTGATAAAATTAAGATGCCAAGAGTAAATATTTAAAATGATATGCAAGATTCTATATGGAAAACTTTTTAAAAACTTTAAACATATTAAATAAGACTAAATAAATATAAGCTATATACCATGTTTATAGACAAGAAATTCAATACCATCAATATATCAATTCATCCCAAAATACATTTCTTAATTCAACTGAATTTCAATCAAAATCCCTTCTCATCATTTTTTGGAATTCGATAAGGTAATTAAAATCTATATGAAAGAATGGTGAGCTAATAGTAGACAAAACTGTACTATGGAAGAATTGCCCTACCAGATATCAAGGTTATAATGCAGAAGAAAATGTGGTATTGTATAGAAAGAGACAAAAATGAATGGAACACAAGACAGATCAGAAAAAGATCTAGATTAGGGAAACAATATATAGCAGAGGAAGGATCTTGGCTTAGGCTGCTATAATATAACTTCATAGACTGAGTGGCTTAAACAATAGACAACTTAGTACTTACAGTTCTGGAAGTCAGGAAGTCAGGGATCAAGGCACTGGCAGTTTGAGTGCCTGGTGAGGACTCTTCCTGGCTTGAAGATTGCCACCTTCTTGCTGTATCCTTAATGGCAGCAACAGAAAGGGCTCTATTCTCTTCCTCTTCTTATAAGAGCACTAATTCCACCACAGCAACTCTACCCTTCAGACCTCACCTAAACCTAATTACCTCCAAAGGTCCCCACCTTCAAAAACCATCACATTAGGGAATAGTGCTTTGACATATGAATTTGGGGAGAAGGAAGGTTACAAACATTCAGCCCCTAGCAGGTTGGCATTGCAGATCAATGGCGAAAGAACAGACTCGTCACTGAGTGGCCAAAGTACAACTGGCTCTCCAGATGAAAAAAAGTGGACCTCTCTTCACATCATACCCAAAATTCATTCCAGGAAGATGAGATACTCAAAAGTGAAAAATAAACCTTTAAATTTTTTACCAAAACAGATCAGAAAATGCATTTATGACCTCAAGATAGGAAAGAATGTCTTACACAATACTCAACACAAAGCAACAAGGGAACTATTAATGATCATCTCCACTTTGAATTAAAACTATTTACTAAAAGATGCCAAAAAAATTTTAGAAGCAAACTAAAATGTAAGCCACAAAATAAAATATTTATCATAGAACTCATTAATGAAGGATTGCAATCTGAATTTATAAAGAACTCCTAAAAGTCAATAAGGAAGTATTAAACAACACATAGAAAAAGGAACAAAATATTTGAATAGGCATTTCCCAGATGAAGAAACACAAATGGCCAATAAAAATAGGCTCTACTTCACTAATAACCAAGAAAATGAAATTCATTCAATTCAGCCAACAAATATTTATTAAAGTCTACTATAGACAAGGTACTGCTCTAAATTCTAAGGCTACAAGAGTGAACATGACATGCAAAATTCCTTCTCCTGTGCCAGAGGGAAAAAAAAGTGGTAATAAGTGCTTGGAGAAAAATAAAGCAGCAAAGGGGTTGGGAAGAAAGGAGAGGAATGTCAGGTTTCAAACAGCTGGCCAGGAAAGACCTCACAGAACAGGAAAACCAGGTAAAGGCCTGAGGCAGGTAAAAGAGCAAACTGTGAAGATCACAGGGAGAAGAACATTCTAGGCAGAGGAAAGAGTAAGTGCAAACGTCATGAGGAAAACTCAGGAGGCCAGAGGGACTGGAGGAGAGGCCATATTGCACGCACCATGCTAAAACCTCGTCAAATGTTGACGAGGACATTGACAGGCAGGTGCACTACAACCTTCACTTCAGAAAACCATGGGTCATTTCCCAGCATTGTCCTCCTAGGTCAGTGGCCTAGAAAAACACTTAAACGTGTTTCTGGCAAGAGTCTCAAAATGTTCACAGCAGCACTGGTTTTTAACAGCAAAATTTAAAGCTTTCTTGAATTTAATACTTCTTTACATTGACAGACAAATAGCGACATGAATGGTACATTCAAAAAGCAGAACATGGGATGTGGTTCAGTGGTGGAGCACTGAAGCCCTGGGTTCGATCCTTAGCACCACATAAAAATAAAAATATTGTGTCTGCCTCCAACTTAAAAAAAAAAAAAAAAAAAAAAAAAAAAAAAAATATATATATATATATATATATATATATATAAACAAAACAATAAAACAGAATACCAGGGGCTGGGGTTGTGGCTCAGTGGTAGAGCACTTGCCTAGCATGTGTGAGGCACTGAGTTTGATTCTCAGTACCACATACAAATCAATGAGTAAAATAAAGGTCTATCAACATCTAAAAAAATTTTTTTTTTTAAAAACAGTACCATACAGTAGTAAAAATGAAGGTACCCTAAATGTAGCTACATGAATGAGTGTCAGGAACAGAATGTTGACTTTTTTTTAAAAAGCAATTTGCAAAAGAATATTTATATTATGTATCCATTCATGTAATGTTTTCTAACATACAAATCTAAGCACTACATTGTTTATAAATATGTCCACAAGTGGTAACATACTTTTTAAGGTAAGAGAATAAGAAATCAAAAAGTTAAAGGGCTGGGGGTACAGCTCAGTGGTAGAGCACTTGCCTAGCATGTGCAAGGCCTTGGGGTTTAATCTTACCAAGCACATACACACACACACACACACACACACACACACACACACACAAAAGCCACATTGGGAGATGTTCAGGAAGGAACACGGAATCAGTAAGGGTACACAAAAATCCAAAAATATTATTAACATTCCATTTGTTTAAATGAGTGGTAAGTACATGGCATTCATTTTCTTTTTGATCTTATCTTAAAATATATTTTTACTGGCCAAATTATATTGTTACATTCTGTGTAAGTACCAATACGTAACAACAGATTCCACCATTATGTACAACTATAATGTACCAATAAAAAATGTGGAAATGATATAAGTCAGATGACACTGAACCCAGAGGAATTTTCAGGAAGCAGGTTTATTTAAGCTGTAGTAGTCTAGAGGGGGTAATGCCTAAAAACTCTGGGCCCTGGGTCTGGAAATTCTTTTAGATTTGTACTTGGTGGGATAGTTACATGACAGTGAGTAGTTACATAGTAGATACTCTTTGTTTCATATTTTAGGTCAAAAACAGAGGTTTCACACGTTTTTACCACAGAAAATAGAGATATTAAGTTTTGTACAGTGCATTCTCTTGAGTCTGAGTCTATCATATCCATTTGTCTGCAAACCTGGCCTTTTACAAGAAAGAGGAAGTTTCAAACCACACAGAGCTCTCTGCAGAAATCCTGTGAAATCCTGTTGACACTCTTTGGAAAATCTTGATGACAAGCAGCTTAAATATGGTGTCAGGGTCACTGGAGAAGCTTACTTATGGTAAGGGTATCTTGGGGACTACTTCGGAAAAAAATCTCATATTTTTGATACTTCATTTTAAAGTGCTTCATTTAAAAAGTTCTTTAAAAATGAACAAATTTTAATTTCACTAGCATATATTTTATATAATCCTAAAATAAGGCAGAGTATCCTTTAAAAAAAATCTTGATTATTGCAAAGATTTTTCCTCTGAACAGATAAAAATATCTATGGAACAAAAACCTAATTTGCATGAATATTTCTTACTTCTTTCACTTTCTGAGAACACAACTCTATACCCTTTAATTAAAAAAAATCCTTCATATAAATAAATAAAATCCCTGTCATTTTCTCTTCAGTGACTAATTTAAAGGGTAAAATTGGGCTGGGGTTGTGGCTCAGTGGTAGAGTTGCTTGCCTGGCATGTGTGAAGAACTAGGGTCAATCCTAAGCACCACATAAAAATAAATAAACAACTAAAAAATGAAGTTAAAAAAATAAAGGGGTAAAATTGGGAAATATGATTGACAGGAAAAAGGAAGCTATTAAATGCTACCTAAACTAGTAAATTTGATTTATAATTTTTTTCTGTTTTTTGATTTGCTATTTTTTTTTTTTTCTTTGCAGTGCTGGGGATATACCAGCCCTAGACTTGACTTTTCTTTTTCTTTTTTTTCTTTTTTGTTTGTCATCTTTAGTTAGTTGATAGTAGAATGTATTTTGACATAGACTTTTTAATCAGGAAAAATTCTCAAGAAGTTCACTCATCTACTTACTAAATTAAATCAACTCAATGAATAGCAAAAATGTAAACTTTAATTCCATATAATTTTAATGTTTTTTTGTGCCGGTGTTGTTCTAAGTGCTTTTACACTCATTGATTCATTTATCTCTGAGAATAACCCAGTGAAGTGTGTACTGTCACTATCTCCATTTTGTAGAAAAAAGTACCAAAGCACAAAGTGAAGGAATTTTCTGAATGTTACACAGTTAATAACTGATAGTCTCTATTTGACCCAAGGAACAGTCCTCCAGAATCCTTATAATATAAAGTATTGGTGGAAAGGGACAGTAGGACAGAGGGCAGGAAAGAGGGTAAAGGAGAACAGAGCGCTAAGAAGGCAGTACTCATATCTGCAAGAGCCCAAGAGGCAGGGTGCCAAATACACAGACCAGAATTGCTTTTCAACATGTGTAAAATGCTTCACAGACGTAATGGGTAAGCGTTGTAAAATCCTGCCAGAACAAGCATTCTAATCATTCCAAAAGTTTTGAAACATAAGACTTTTTAAATTTTTCTTTTCCTCATTTTCAACAAGGAATATCTGATCTCTTCCAAATTTGACATTTAAAAAAAGACATTTTAGGGTTCTGTCACCATCTTGCGGTGTTTTGTAGTACTGCTACTAAAAACTTTTAATCTGGACTAGGCTCTAAGAAAAATGCTTAAGCCAATCTTAGGGCTGATATTTTGCCTGCTTTTGATAATTTTTGTTATCTACCCCGGGCTCCTGAATTTATCTACATCACTTTTGTGTGTGTATGTGTGTGTACTGGGAATTGAACCCAGGGCCTGGTACATTCTAGTAAAGTACACCATCACTGAGTTACATCCCCAGTCCCTTTATTATTTTACTTTGAGTCAGGGTGTCACTACATTGCCCAGGCTAGCCTTGAACTTTAATCTTCCTGCCTCAGTCTCCCAAGTAGTTCGGATTACATACATGTGCCACCATGTCTGCCTATCTACATCATTTTAAAAGCATAGTAACCAAAACTGGGCACAATCCAGTCTATTAATTTAATGCCAAATTAAGACTAGCTATGCCCAAAACCTTTCCGATTAAGGAAAACCATCTCATCAAGCCCTTCTGAGGGGAAGCCTGTGTCACTTTTCACAGTCACAAGCCTCAAGACAGTTCTTTATGCAGAGTTCATTTTGGGATTCCTTAGTTTAATCCAGTAATACATTATATTGAATCACAATTCTTAGTCACTCTCTTATTTCCTCACTGCAGTGCTGATCTCCCCTCTCAAAGGTCTCTTCCCCTCCCTTGGGAGGAAGGAGGGACAGGCTGGCACTAAGGGATAAGGTACACTGCAGTACCATGCCAACACTACAGGCTTAGGATGAGAATTATGAGTCTTTCAAGCACATGTCCGCTTCCTGATAGCTTCTTGGGATTGACAAATGAGAACAACTTAAATTCCAGAAAAAACTTAAATGCAACTTACTTTTTGTCTTGATTTTGACCAAAATAATCCTTGAAAATACCTTAAATTCCTTATTCAGGTATAGCATATACAGTTCTATGCAACCCATCTTAAAGACCAGGTTGTCACTTCCTCTAATTTTTCATTTAGCTTTCTTTTCTTTCTTATTTTCTTCTTCTTCTTCTTCTTTTTTTAATTGGGGGTTGAACCCAGGGGTTCTCTACCACTGAGTCACATCCCCAGCCCTTTTTACTTTTTATTTTGAGAGAGGGTCTCACAAAGTTGCTTAGGGCCTCACTAAGTTGTTGAGGCTGGCCTTGAACTTGTGATCTTCCTGCACCAATCTCCAGTCATTGGGGCATGCACCACTGTGACCAGCCACTTAACTTTCGTGATGACCCTACATGCTTTTCTTTTTCTCTAGTGTTCTCAATCTAAGACAGTATGCTCCTAAACCCTACCCACCTACTGGTGTATGAAGGTCCATAGGGGCTATTCTTTGGCTGAATACACAATCCAGGAACTACAGACATTTAAGGGTCAAGGGCCATACATACTAAAAATTCTGCAATATGTGTGACCCTGTCTTAATTGTCCTGTACAATCAGAAAGCCACTACTTTCTGAAGGGGAAAGGGGAGGGAAGAAAGGAAGAGGGAGGGAAGGAAAAGCTCTTTGAGAAATATGACACACATACAGGGGGGAAAAGATACAAAATGAAAATGTATTGTAGGATAATAATTCATAGCAAAGTAAAGTATCTATATAATTGTCATGCAGGATAAGAACTAGAACATTACAAAAATCAGTAAACTCCACTTGATCATGGTGTATACTCCCTTTTGTAAGTTACTGAATTCTAGTTGCTAATATTATGTTAAGGGTTTTTGTATCTATATTCATGAAGGATACTGAACTGAATTTCCATTTTCTTATTCTTTGTCTTACTTTGGTATCACAGTAATACTACCTTCATAAGATAAACTGGAGGGGGCTGGGTAGATAGCTCAGTTGATAGAGTGCTTGCCCTGTAAGCACAAGACCGTGGGTTCGATCCCCAGCACCAACAAAAAAAAAAAAGATAAACTGGAGGAAGAAACATATGATTAGATTAACTGATTCAGAAAATGTTCTTGGCAAAATTCATCGTCCTTTTATGATAAAAAATATTCAACAAACTAGGAATCAAAGAAAATATGCCCACAACTAACATTGGCAAAAGACAGAAAGCTTTTCTGCTAAGATCAAGAACAAAGAAAAGGATTTTCACTTCTAGCTTTTCTATTTAACATGGTAGTAAAAGTTCTAGCCAGACTAATTAGGTAAGGAAAAGAAATAAAAGATATCCAAACTGGAAAGAAGTAAAATTATCTCTTTTCACAGATGACATATATGTAGAAAACCCTAAACACACACACACACACACACACACACACACACACACACACACCAGAACCAAAAAGCAAATTTAGCAAAACTGCAAGATAAAAAATCAAAATACAAAAATCAATTGTTTCTATACACTGAGTAATCTCCAAAGAAAATTAAGAAAACAATTCCATTTATAATAGTATAAAAGAATAAAATACTTAGTAGGAATAAACTTAACCAAGGAGGTAAAAGACACATACTGAAAATTATAAAATACTGCTGAAATTAAAGAAGACAAATAGAGACATCCCATATTTATGGATTAGAAGATTTAATAATGTTGCAATGGCAATAATACCCAAAACAATCTATAAATTCAATACAATCCCTATCGAAATCAAAAAGATGCCTTTGGAGAAACAGAAAAAAAAATCCATATAAAATTCGTATGAAATCTCAAGGGATCCTGAACTGCTAAAACAATTCTGAAAAAGAACAAAGTTGGAGTATTCACACTTCCTGATTTCAAAATCTACTATAAAGCTACAGTAATTATGGGGCTGGAGTTGTGGCTCAGTGCTGGAATGCTCCCCTAGTGCATGTGGAGGTCTGGGTTTGATTCTCAGCACCATATAAAAATAAATGAATAAAATAAAGTTATTGTGTCCATCTACAACTAAAAAATAAATTTTACAGGGGTATGAAAGATGGTAGAATGAGACAGACATCATTACCCTATGTACATGTCTGATTACACAAATGGTGTGAATCTACATCATGTACAACCACAGAAATAAAAGTTGTACCCCATTTGTGTACAATGAACCAAAATGCAGTCTGTAAAACAAACAAACAAACAAACAGCAAAATATATATATATATTTAAAAAGCTACAGTAATTAAAAAAACAATGTGATACTGGCATAAAGACAGACATAAATAACAATGGAATAAACCAGACAGCCTAGAAATAAGCCCTCACATAAATGTTCCAATGATTTTTAACAAGGGTGAAAAGATCATTCATTGGGGAAAGGGCAGTCTTTTCAACAAATGGTGCTGGAAAAACTGGATATCCACATGCAAAAGAACAAAGCTGGACCCTTACCTTACATCATATGAATCAAAGATCTAAACCTAAGAGTTAAAACCAGAAGCCAGGCATGCTGGCACATGCCTGAATCCAGTAATTCCAGAGGCAGAAGCAGAAGGATTTCAAGTTCAAGATCAGTTTCAGCAACTTAGTGAGGTCCCAAGCCATTTAGAGAGACCCTGACTCAAAATAAAAATGAAAAGGGGTGGGGATGTAACTCAGTGGTAAGGCTACCCTGGGTTCAATCCCCAGAAAAAAGACAGTTAAAACTATAAAACTCCTAGAAGCAAACATAGGGTAGAAACTTCTCAACACTGAATTTGACAATGATTTCTTAAATAAGATACCAATGTGGAGTCATATTCAATAGTTACAAGGCAAATAAGAAAATCCACATAAATAGACTTCATCAAAATTTAAAACTTTTATGCCTTAAAGGAAAGTATCAACACAGTGAAAAGGTCACCCATGGAATGGCAGAAAATACTGGCACACAATACATTTGATAAGAGATTAATACCCAGAATATATAAAGAACTCCTTAAAAAAAAAAAAAAAAAAAAAAAAACACCAGACACCTCAATTTTTAAAAATGGGCAAAGGATTTCAGTGGAAACTTCCCCACAGAAGATACAGATGATCAACAAGCACACAACAAACACACAAAAGGATGTTCAATATTGCCACTCACTAGGACAATGCAAATCAAAACCATGATGAGATACTACTTCATAGTCATTAGGATGGCTTGTTTTTTTTTTTTTAATTCAAAAACAGAAAAATAACAACTGTTGGTAAGGATGTGGAGAAAATGGAACTCTTATGCACTACTGGTGGGAATATAAAATGGTGCAGCCACTGCGGGAAAACAATATGACAGTAAAAAACTAAACATAGAATCACCATATGATCTAGCCATTACACTTTGAGGTGTATACCCCAAAGAGCTGAAAGCAGGAACCTGAACAGATAGAGCTACACCACTGTTCATAGCAGCATCATTCACAACAGTCAAAATGCACAAACAACCCAAATGTCCAATGAAAAAATGGTAAGCAAAATGTGGTCAGTACATTCAATGAGATATTATTTAGCATTAAAAATAGAATTCTGGAGCTGGAGACATAGCTCAGTGGTACAGCATGCATAAGGTCATGGGTTCAATCCCTAATACCACCGACCCCCCCCCAAAAAAAAAAAAAAACAAAGAAAAAAAGAAAATTCTAATACGTTACAGTATGGATGAACCTTGAAAGCATTATGCTAAATAAAATAAGCCAGACACAAATATTACTTGATTCCTGTTTATGAAGCGCCTAGAATAGTTAAATTCATAAATATAATGGAATTGTGGTTGCCAGACTGGAGGAAATGGGGATTGGGAAGTTACTGTTTAATGAATACAGAGCTTGAATTTGGGCTGATAAAAAATTTTTGGAAATGATATTGGTTATGGTTGTATAATAATATGAACGTACTTTGTGCCCCTGAATTGTATATTTTAAAGTGGTTAAAATGACAGAAAGAGAAAGGTATCTAACTGTAATAAACTAGCCCCATGTGGCCCTGGCCAAAATAAAAAAGATTAAAATGGTAAATTTTTCTGTTATGTATATTTTACAATTAAAAACTGGATCTGAGTGGCATATATTCATATCTTTTCTCCCATTGATCACTTACTTTACCAAGATGAGAATAATTGTTCTTGACCATACCTCAAAACCTAGGTTCCCCTTTGATTAATAGTTCCTGGGATGCCAGAGCGAAGTGACTTCTGTGGAAATGCTTAAAGCATCTCTGTCTCATCCATCACCTCAATAATTAATTGAAGTAACTAACTGTCATATGAAGTAGTGATTTGTAACTACCACGAAGTCCCAGCCAGCTGGGATAAGTCTACACCTTACCACACAATATATACTTTATCCCAGAGCCCAAAGCAGTGGCAGGAAAGCAAGAAAATGCTGAAGGAATTCAGGAACTCATCTAGGTTTCTATGTACAATTCCATCACAGGTACAAATGCAAATGTATTAACTGTAGTAATTCATTATCTATAAATTGAAGATTTAGAAAAATATTTCCCATTGTCCTCTTTTTTCTGTTTCCTTGGGCAAGTTGGAGAGCTTTAGAAAAAAAAAAATTTCCTCTGTGGTCAAAGCTTTACTAAAGTCTTTCAAGTCTATAATTCTATGAAAAGGCAATACACAGCAAGCAATTGAGAAGCAATGCTATAGCTGCATCCGAACCAGGGTGAGGGTAGCACTGCCAGGAAGAGGGAGACAAGGCAGCTTCTCACAGGCTGCAGACATCTGTCTCAAAACCAAGAATATCAATGATGCAACAACAGAGGCCCAGGCATTATTACAAAATACAATACAGACTCTCACTCCTCACCTGAACTCTCCATGTGTCAACGGAGTTTGGGTGGAGCTTCAGATCCCACCAAAGTTATAGGTGTTAATTTTCAGTGGTTTGCCCTGAAGCTTTACTAGGAATTCCCACTGAAGATTCAGCCGGGGGTAAGAGAAGGGTGAAGAAAAATCTCTCTCTCTCTCTCTCTCTCTTTCCCTCTCTCTTTCCCTCTTTCCCCCTCCCTCTCTTTCACTCTCTCCCTCTCCCTCTCTCTCTCTGTCTCTCTCTCTCTCTCTCTCTCTCTCTCTCTCTCACCTGGAATTGAACCCAGGGACACTTACCCGCTAAGCTGCATCCCAGCCCTTTCATTTCTTATTTTGAGACAGGGTCTTGCTAACTTGCTTAGGGCCTTGCTAAATTGCTTCAGCTGACCTTGAATCTGCAATCCTCCTGCCTCAGCTTCCAGATTCACCGGGATTACAGGCGAGCGCCACTACATCTGGCAATAGCATCTTTTCTTGATACAAACACTTTTTTTTTTTTAATTTTTAGTTGTAGATGGACACAATGCCTTTATTTTATTTATTTATGTGGTGTTGAGGATCGAACCCAGTGCCCCATGCATGCAAGGCAAGCGCTGTACCCCAGAGCCACAGCCCCAGCCCACAAATACTCTTTGTTTACATATTAAAATATAGGAATACTCTTAACCTCCACACACACAAAAATGCTCTTCCCTCCCCCACTTTTTATTTTTTTTTTTAATGAAAGAGACTTTTTCTTTCTGTGGGTTTGAAAGAAGAATGGACCCCAAATACACTGTCTTTCCTTCTTAAAGCTACAGCAGTAAAACAGCAGCACAAATATAAAGGATAAACTTCTACTGACACTTAGCCCACATAATGGTGGCATGAACAAAAGGGGAGCACATCGTCTCCAAAAGGGACAGATGTGGACTGAGGTAGAGGGCTTATATAGCATGTGAGAATTCCTCAGTTCCATCTCCAGCACCATGAAAGAGAGAGAGAGAGAGAGAGAGAGAGAGAGAGAGAGAGAGAGAGAGAGGGGGACAGATGCTCCCAACTTCAGCTATTGTAGCCATAAAATAAAGCAGTCTCAGCTTTTCCTGTGCTCCCATGTCCTTAAACACTGGAAACGCAGATTGGCTCTGTGTGTGTGTGTGTGTGTGTGTGTGTGTGTGTGTGTGTGTGTGTATGTGTGTGTGTGCAGCTGCCAATTTTAAAGTATTAACAGTTCAAGAGGCTGGGGCTGTAGCTCAGTGGCAGACAGCTTGCCTAGCATGTTTGAGGCCCTGGGTTTGATCCTCAGCACCACATAAAAATAAATAAATAAAATAAAGGCATACTAAAATATATATTTACAAAAGTTAATTCAAAACCATGTAAAATACAGAGCCAACAAATGGCCCACAATCCATCAACTTGGGATGTCTTCCCTTCCCTTCCCGTTCAACACCCACCATGAAATTTCAGTGCAACATCCATCTATATTCTTAGAAAATAAGCAAAGCAAACAGTAATCTTTTCATACAACCTACTCGTCTCCCGAGCTGAGGCTTAATGGCCTTCTACCAAGCCTCAGGAATCACTGTCCCAAGACAACATACAATAATCTAAAAGTTCATTGAAATCACTGTGGTCTCTGGTTCTATTCTCTTTTACTTTGAGATCTGCTCATCTAATCATGGTTTATGATGCATAATGTTTAGATGCACCCTTTCCCAGGGCCAGTCTCCCATTATCTTGCAACAGGTGACTTTGTCAGCCCCATAAGAGAGAGGTTCTAACTTCCAGGTTACCAATAGAGGGCCCAGATAAGGTATGAAGCAGAAAATTATATGGTGAGTCAAAGCCTATATATTAAACTGGGACCCTTGGTCCCTGTGCAGAATTTACATGGCAGGCCTGACACTGCTAACTTTTCAAAAGTCTGCTTACAAGGTCCACCTTGGCTGGTGTCTAGCAACTTTGATTTCAGGAAGGCTCCCACCTTTCCCTAACTGATAAGAGTGGCTCACTGCACCTAAACATTGTTTGTACAAGCAATGTGGTTTATGCTGAACACCCTCTTTCCTTCTGGGAGTCCAGAATTTCAGTACATGCTAGGCAGAGGGTGCCAACATGACCAGTCCCCAATAAAACCTTAGGTTCCAAGACTCTAGTAAGTTTCTCTGGTAGACAACGTTTTGCACCTGCAGTCAGGATTAATGAGCACATCCTGTGGAACACACTGGAAAAGGACTCTTGAAAGCTTGCATCTCTTCTCCTCCAGACTTCACCCCATGCACCTTTCCACATTGCCAATTTTGCTTTGCATCCTTTTGCTGTTATACATCTCAGTTGAGAGTACCTGTATATGCAGAATCCTGAAGTCCTCCTAGCTAATCACTGAACCTGGGAGTGGTCTTCGGGAATGGGTCTGCTCCCTGGATTACATCCTACACTGCAGAGAACTGAAAGTTTCTCCCTGAAGAAACTGAAAAGCCACACAAAGAGAAAAAAAGAACTTCAAAAGGCAGAAACAATGAAGAAAGCAAAAGAAAACTCCAAATGCAAAATCCACACTTAATATCTTTTAAAAATAAAAAACATATTGCCATCCTAAAATAAGAGCAGGAGGTATGAAAAGGAGCAGAGAATATGAAAGAGCTCTACAAAATTAAAAATAAGATTAAAATGAAATACTAAATAGAAGGACTAGAGACAGAGTTGAAAAATTCACCTGGAGAATTTGGAAAAAATAGAAAGCAAGATGTGAAAAATATAACAAGGATTATAAGAAATTTAAAGCTTAAACCAGGAGGTCAGAAATCCAAAAGAACAAAAGAAAAAAAAGGAGAACAAAATTAATGGAAAGGAAAACATTATTAAAATTTTACCTTACAAGGGTGGATGGTGGGGAGAGAAGAATGAACGAACTTTGGATGGTGTAGAGGAAAATGGGGTGGGAGCAGTTGGGGGTTGCAAAGAGTTGAATGAAACAGTATTACTCTATGTATATATATGATTACATGAATGGTATGAATCTACAAACAACAACAAAAAATTTACCAAACAGGGAAAAAGAGGGGATCTCAGGTTAAAAGGGCCCTAAGGAGAAAGCATAAAAAAGAATCACTGCAAGAGCACACTATCAAACAATCTCAGAATACCAAAGATGTGGCTCAGTGGTAAAGTGTTGGCCTGGCATGCATGAGACCCTGGGTTCAAATCCCCCAGCACCAAAAAAAAAAAAAAAGAAAAAGAAAAACAGCCCATATCCCAAGGAACAGGAAACAATATCAGATTTGTATTTTCCCTCAGTACCGGGGATTAAACCCAGGCCCTCGGGCATGCTAGATGAATGCTCTTCTACCACTGAGCTACACCCACAGTTCTTTTATTTTGTATTTTGAGATAGAACTTCACTAAATTGCTGAAGTTATCCTTGAACTTGTTTACAGGTGTGCACCCTTGATTACAGGTGTGCACAACCACGCCCAGCTGATATTGGATTTCTTAGCAATACTGACGACAGCTACACTAGAACTCTGTCTTTAAAATTCTGAGGAGAAAGCTAGACTTACATGCAAGTACACTACAGTTCAAGTGTAAGGGTAGACTAGAGACATTTTTATGACACACAAGGACTTAGAAAAGTTATCTTTTAGCCGGGTATGGTGGTCCACGCTTCTAATCCCAGCAGCTCCAGAGGCTGAGGCAGGAGGATTGTGAGTTCAAAGCCAACCTCAGCAAAGCGCTAAGCAACTCAGTGAGACCCTGTCTCTAAATAAAATACAAAATAGGGCTGGGGATGTGGCTCAGTGGTCAAGTGCCCCTGACTTCAGTCCCCGGTACCTCTCCCCCCAAAAAAGTTATCTTCTCTTAGAAAGTAACAACTAAGTTCTTCAGTAAAATGAGTAAACCAAACCAGGATCTAATAACAGAAGAGTCAACCTGGGAAAGAGGAAGAAAGCCCCAAACACAGGCAACTCTAACTTCTAGTCCTTCTGTTCAGAATTCTATGTGACTATCATACCTTGAATTTCATAGAGCTCTTCTTATTCTTTGATAGCTTATTTCCATAGTGCCCTACTGTTATTTTATGGGTCCACTCTATTTTCTCATTTCTTTAAAGATATTCATCTTTAGGTTTGGTATAAACCCTCCAAATTTTTAAAATTCTTTTAAAATTATTTAATGCTAAAGTACTCTAGAAAGTTTTATTATGCCTTACCTCATGTTTCAGTAACCCAAGAGATTCCTTCACACAGCAAGAGTATACTCAATTAGCCCAACTACAAAGGAAACTCTTCCTTATATTATTCTTCATTTCTTCTTTCTTTCTTTTGCTCTTTTTTCTTTTTTTTTTTCCTGTTGAGATTAGGTCTTGCTAAATTGCCCAGGCTACCTTGAATTCCTGGGTTCAAGTGGGCTTCCTGCTTCAGCCTCCAAAGTATTGGGACTACAGCATGTTCCATTGTGCTTCAGTGTCTTAATCAAGGTTCATCTTCGGTTTTTAAAATTCTGTGTTTCTGTGCTAATAATCGCTTTGTAGGAAATAACTTCTGAGAAAGCTCTTGATATGAAAAGATGTCTCGGATACATTGCAGGATGGAAAAACACAATGGAAGAAAAGTGCAAACATATACCAGGGGAAAATGTAAATGTTTTCATTTGTGTATGCAGAAAATATCTCTGGAAGATTAAGCAATAAATAACTAATAATGGTTACCCAGAGGAGGAAATCTGGAGGAATAGGAATTGAGGAATTGAGGAACAGGTCAAAGAGGGAGACTTTTTATTATATAACCTTTTTTCCATTTTTGCTCTTTAATACATTGCTCTTTAATGATTGCCTACTAGTTTATATATTTATTTAGTATATGAATATATAGTATATTTATCTATTTATTTAAATTAATTAATGTATTTATTTAATCTATAAATATATAGTTTATATATTTATTTATTTATTTTAATGGTGCTGGGGGTTGAACCCAAGGCCTCCTGCATGCTAGTCAAGCACTCCACACACTGAACCACATCCCTCGCCCTTAAAAAAAATTTTTTAAGTCATACTCTTTATCTTGATACAAAATTAAAGTACAACTATTTTGAAAATTTTGGGAGACACTGAAAGAGGTCAATACCCCACAAAATCCCACCTACCCAGAAATAATCACTTTACGTATTCTGATGTACACACAATAGTCACATCACCAATGTTGAACTTACACACTTACTGAGAATTTAAATGCCAATCTTTCAAACCTCACAACAACAAGTTTATTAACCTATATTAAAATTATAAAGCTCAACAACTAAAAGAGAAAAAAGTAAACCCTGTGGATAAGCAGGGATACTTGAAAACTCCCCATGTAACTCTTGTGATTTGATAATTACTTCAAAGACAGACTGGTTTCAATGCCTAAATATATGTTCACAGCCTTCTCTTTTTTCCTTCTTCAATCTAACTCAGAGGTTTTTTAATTTTTTTTCTCTCTTTTTTTTGAGACAGGATCTCACCAAGTTGCTCAGGGCCTTGCTGAGTTGCTGAGGCTGGCCTCAAACTAGCAATCCTCCTGCCTCAACCTCCTGAACTCAAAGGCTTTTAAATTTTACTATGCAGGAGAATTTCTCTCAAAGTGGTAAGCCTGAATAGTATATAAGTGCAATCTTTACTTCAGAATCTTTTATTCATATTTACTTTTAATCAAAAATGAGATAACATTCATATCTTAAGTTCTTTTTTTTTTTTGCAGTGCTGGGAATTGAACCCAGGGCCTTGTACTTGAAGACTTTATTTTTTAAACTTGTTATTATTGTGAACATCTTTTCATTTTGTGCAATTCTTTCACAACATGATTTTAATGGCTGCATAATTTTATATAATATGAACCATCACATATATCTTCTATTATATAAATTATTTTGCCATTTCTTAGAGTATTTTTCAAAGCTTCATCATTAGAAATAACAATGCAACAAACATTCTAATAACAAATTCTGTCTTCCTTAGGATAAATTTCTGAAGTGGAATTGCTGTGTCAAATGTCTTCTAAAAATTCAAGGATTTTAACAGGTATAGACAAATGGTCTCCTGATTAATTCTTAATAGAAAAGTAAATATGAGATACTTAGGGAAAATGATATAGGATATTTTATTGAATTGATCTCGAGTCCTCAGCTACCCAATTCTGAGTACAGATCTCAACTGCAAAATCTTACACATGTAAGACAAAAATAAAAAAAAAAGAGGGCTCTGAACCTTGATAATAAAACCACAGCTCCTACATGAATGCTGCGAGGAAAATATTGAAGCTTCAGAGAAAAAGAAGAAAACTTTAAGTAAGGACACGTCACTAAAAAATTAGTTCTCAAAAATCTTCCAACTTAATGTCATTAAAAACAATCACAGCCTGTAATTCCAGCAGCTCAGGAGGCTGAGGCAGGAAGATCACAAGTTGAAAGCCAGCCTCAGCAATTTAGCAAGGAACTTAGTGAGACCCTTTCTCATAATAAAAAATAAAAAAGGGCTGAGGATGTGGCTCAGTGTTAAGTGCCCCTGTGTTCAATATCCCTGGTACAAAAAAGAAAAAAAAAAAAAAAGCCAACAATCACAGCATTTAACATTAGTGGTCCTAATAGTTACTGAAGCATTTTATTATCCCATTCATTTCTTTTTCTTTTCTTTTTATTTTTTTTAATTGTAGATGGACAGCATATCTTTATTTTATTTGTTTATTTTTATGTGGTGCTGAGGATGAAACCCACCGCCTCATACATGCAAGGCAAGCACTCTGCCACTGAGCTACAGCTTCAGCCCCTTCCATTCATTTCTTACAAGAGAAAATGTCAAAATAAGTCTCTGGTGTTGTTGATAGGTCAATGGATAAAATTTTCATTGTAATATAAACTATAATCCTTCCCATTCCCTAACCACAAAAGTTGCACGTTCAACACTGCAGATACCATTTCAAATTTGGAAAATGGGCATGTAGTTTCCAGTCTAAACCAACTGGAAAAAACTAATCTTTCAAAATTGATGACTGAAAACACTAGGTATGGTTTTTGTGTTTTTCTATATTTTGCAAAATTTCTTTAATGGGAGATAACATTCCCATAAGAGTTCAAAACTTACTATTTAGTAAACAAAAGTGCCAATGTTGCATTCAAATGTTTATCCTGACATTAAAAATTTGTAGAAAAATAATTCTACAAATCACAATACACTTTTTAAAAAAGAGCAGTCTTCAAAATATTCTTCAAACCATTCTACTTCTTAAATCATTACTGTTTTCCTTGCCACTATAAACCATCCCCAGAGGCAAAAGATAAGGAAATACTTTACTTTATAACTCCCCTCACTAAAATACACTTAAAATTTAAAGAAGATACTAAGAATTATGACTACTAGAAACGGCAAAACAATACCTAAATTTTAATTTTTTATTCAAAGGAGATTTATAGAAAAGATAAATCAGAGATGCCTTTTGATTTTACAAGTGAATTAGTAGTAGCATTGGCAATTGCAAAGGGTGCAAAGTATTTAAGTTTTTCCTAATTACTGAATAAATCAGAGCAGCATTTGTACTTTCCAATTCCCTAACAAGAACAATTACAGTATTCCACAATCTTCAATATTCCTTCATTTAAAAAATAATCTGTAATATTCTGATCCTCTGAAGAAGGTAGACTAAATTGCAGCACTTTTTTGTCAAGTCAGCAATCTCTTTCTCTAATCCTTACAGGATAGGAAATAGGCATTCCTTTTCCACTCAAACCAAGCCAGAGGCCTGGAAAAGGACAAAACAGGCTGAGATAAATGCCACCAGAACTTAGTTCTAGAAACAAGTGCCAAGGATGACAACACCAAAGCGTTTTTCAATCTTTCCAAAACGTATATCATTTTCTGCACTCTCGGCTCCAATCAACTCACACAAACACCACAAAGACTGGGAGAGGGCAGTATAGTACTGGTATCCGCTGTATTAGGTAAGAACAATTCACTTAAGTACTTCAAGTGTCTATCCACCCTGATCCATCCAGAGGACCGGAGAAGACTCAGGCCAGAAAGGCGAAAAGAGCGAGCTGATGCTGCGATCAAGCGCCCCGAAGGCGGAGGAAACAGCAGCGTCCGCTATGACTCCAAATCGCTGCAATAAATAGCCGGGGCCAGCAGGACAGCCTCTTCTGTGCTTGGGGTCAGTCCTGAGTCCGCAGCCAAACCGGCGGCCAGGTGCAGCACACTTGTCCTTGGCTAAGTGGGATGGGGTTTGGGGGATGCTATTTACATCATTCCAAAATCTGGAACTTGTCTATGTAAATGTGGGTGAAAGCACGCCTAAGCAAAATGAGAAAAGAAAACTAATCCTTCAAGATTTATCATTCAAAACACTACGTATGACTCCTTTTTTTGTTTGTTTGTTTTCCGAGAATTTTCTTTAAGAAATCTGTTGCAAATAAATAAATAAATAAATAAATAAATAAAACCCCAAAACTTTCTTCCTGGGGGAAGAGAGTCAATTTTGCATTCAAATGATTATCCTAACATCAAAAGCTATTTCTGGAGAAGACAGAGCAAATTATGCAATTCTACAATGTAATTCTTCTTAAAAGAGCAATCTTTTAAAGAGCTCGAGCTCGCCCAAGCTATTTCACCCACACAGAAGCTAAGCTGCTGCGACCCCTCTGCCCTGCCTCTCGGGTACCCCGAAGGGCTGAGGGGGCTTTCACTTAACCCGGGTCTTCTCAGGGCCGCGCACTGCGCGGCTACTTCGCCGAGCCCATCCAGGTTCGCAGAAGAGTTGCTTGGACCGGAGGCCGAGGACAAGTGCCCGCGGCCGCTCGATGACCAGTTGGCACATCTGCACACACCACTTACTAAGTGCGACAGGCATCCTGGGGACTGACAGTCACGGGGCGAATCTGGACCTGGTCCCGGGGACGCCGGTGCGCAGCACCCAGTCGGCCCGCCCCTTCCTGCCCACCCGCGGCCAACTGCCCCTAAGCAGGGGCGAGGGCGGGGAGCACAGGGGGCAAAGGAAGCGCTCACCGCTTCAGCGGGTCCGAAGCCCGCGGCGCTCCGGCGGTGGCCGAGACCGGGCCAGACGTCACGGCCCCGGCTGCCGGCCGGGATGCAGTCCCAGCAGAAACGCGGTCCCGGGGCATCGCCGGCGGCGCGCGCGTAGCACCAGCACAGCTCCCAGCGCGCCTCGCACGCCGCGGCACCAGCCCCGGGGCGCAGAGCTCCGCGCGGCGGGGTCCGCCCACCGGCGAGGCCAGCCAATGGGCGCACAGCGCGGGAAGCCGGGGGCGGGGCAGAGTGGGCTGGGCCTCCCACGTCGCTCTGCTGCCCAGCCCCAGTTCAGCGACGCCTTAGGCTCAGCTGTCCTGAGCGCTGGCGCGCCCATCGCCGTCCAGGTTGGGGGAAGCACATTCTGTAATAGTCTAGGACATTAGGGATCCGCTTCTGATTTTGCAGATTCTTTCCTGATTTCGACAAGTATTTGCCCGCTGATTCCTGAACACCTACTGCGGGCCAGCCATAGACCTGCTTTCGGATCTCGCAGTCGGTAGAATGGGTGTGCAGATACAGGAAACAGGAATCTGCAGGAGCCCACAGAAGGCGCATTCCAATATCAAAAGTCAAGTTTTGATATGGGGGGGATGAGATTTCTGCCAGAAGAAAAGCCAGTTCTGAATTTAGGGTTCACAGTGGAGAACAACCCACACCACGTCGTCGTCGTTTCTTTCTTACAACTAAGCAATGTGTGACATGGTTAGAATTTCAATCATGTCAAAAAAACATACAATGAAATGCGTTTACATCCTCTGCTGGCTCTGCCTATCTGCCCCCCTCTCTCTCACACACGCACACGCACACACACATACACATAAATTGGGTTTCTTTCCTTTTAGGCTACCATTAAATTTCTTGCATGTCCTTTTAAAGGCATTCTCTGCGTTAAAAATACGCACATACAATGCTTCCTCCAATCCGTCTCTCTCACACACACACACACACACACCTTGTTTTGCCACCTTTCTTTTCTACACTTACAATGTATCTTGATGCCTTTCATTCATTGTTCTGCTGATATAGTATTTCATCAAAATTGTACTTGTTTCTATGTTTTTGCTATTACAAAAAATACTGCAGTCAGTACTGCAATACTACCAATATTCTTATTTATAGTCACTTGGCATATGAGCCTATGTATGTTTAGAGAAAATACCTGGGTGTTGAATGCTGGACCTTAAGGTGAGGACTTTAAAAATTCTGATGAATGTTGCCAAATTGCTCTCCATACAGTTTGTTTCAGGTTATGGTCTCATGGCAATGTATCAGAGTGCCTATTTCAGTACATTTCTGTATGCAGCATGCTGTCAAACTTAACTTTTTAATTTCTTTTTCTGTGAACGGTCTGCTCATACCCTTCGTCCATTTTTCTATTCAGTTGATCTTTTTGAAAGCTATAGGATATTTTTGTATATGTAAATTAATCTATCATAAATAGTTCACCTTTTACCTACCTGTCTTTTGGCTTTGTTTACTGTATTTTTTGCAATGAATTTTTCTTTACTTGTCATATAATCATATTAATTGTCTTTTGTTTTGTTTTGTTTTGTTTTAGTGCTAGGGATTGGGCCTTGTGAGTGCTAGAAAAGCACTCTACCAACTGAGCTATATCCCCAGCCCACTTTAATTGATTTTTAAAATATTTTTAAGGTTGTCTTTAATCTTTCTTAAATTAAAAGATTTAGAAAAATTCCCCCATGGTTGCTCCTAGTATGTTTTACATCTATACAGTTATTCAATAATGCAGATAATCCATAATAGGAATAATATATGTTATGACAAAGAAATAAATTAGGGTAAAGGATATGAATAGTTTTCCAAAGAAGATATACAGTGTACTGGGATTGTGGCTCAGTGGTACGGCACTTGCCTAGCATGTGTAAGGCAATGGGTTTGATTCTCAGTACCACATATAAATAAATAAATAGAGGTATTGTGTCCATCTACAACTAAAAGAATATTTTTTAAATGAAGGTATACAAATGCCAATAAGCACATGAAAAGACATTTAACATTAGTTGCCATCAAGGAAGTGAAAATCAAAACCATAATGAGATACCACTTCATATTCACTAAGATGGATATTACAAAAAAGGCACATATATTTATATATATCCTTTGGTTATATATAATCAAATATATGTTTATATAGAAAAAAATGATATGTATCATGTAGTATATAAAATCAAAAAGATAATAACAAGTGTTTGTGAGTGTTATGAACCAAATCACATCCCCTACAATTCATATGTTGAAGCTCTAATGCCCAATATGAATGTATTTGGAAATAGGCCCTTTATTGATTGACTGATTGATTGATTGATTTTGGCAATCCCACATTTTCTTAACTTTTTTTTGACAATTATAAATTTTTAAAAAATTTTCATAAATATATATAGGGTAATGTCTGTCACAATCTACCTTCCTTCCCCTCCCCACCCACCTCGCCCCACCCCTCCCCTCACTTCCCTCTGTACAATCCAAAGTTCCTTCATTCTTCCCTACCCAACCCCCACTATGGATCAGCATCTGCTTATCACAGAAAACATTCAGCCTTTGTTTTTTTCCAATCCATTTACCTGCAAATGCCATAATTTCATTCTTCTTTAAGGCTGAGTAATATTCCATTGTGTGTATGTACCACATTTTCTTTATCTATTCATCTGTTGAAGGACATCTAGGTTGGTTCCATAATTTCAATATTGTGAATTGAGCTGGAGATAGGCTCTTTAGAGCAATAATAAAGGTGAAGCGAGGTCATAAGTGTGAGGCCCTAGTCCAATATGACTGGTGTCCTTATAGAAGGAAGAAGAAACACCAGAGGTGTGTGCATGCAGAGAGCAGATCATGTGAGGACCCAGGGACAAAAGCATCCATTGGTAAGCTCAGAAGATCTTGAGAAACCAAACCTGCTAACACCTTGATCTTGGACTTATGGCCTCTAGAACTGTAAGAAAAGAAATTTCTGGTGTTTAAGTCTATGGTATTTTGTTTTGGTATCCCTAAAAAACTAATACAGCAAGGATGTAGAGAAACTGCTGGTGGAAATGTGAAATAGCACAGCCACTTTGGAAGACAGGTCAGTCGTTATTCAGGCAGTTAAACAGAGTTATCTAATCCAGTGTTTCAGTCAGCTTTTTCATTGCTCTGACCAAAAGACCCAACAAGAACAACATAGAGGGGAAAAAAAAAGTTTATCTGGGGCTCACAGTTTCAGAGGTGTGAGTCCATAGAAGGCCGACTCCATTGCTCTGGGCTCAAGATGAGGTAAAGCATCAGAGTGAAAGGGTGTGGCATAGCAAAGCAGCTCAGGACAAGACAACTAGGAAGCAGAGAGAGACTAAGCTGGGCTCACCAGGGACAAAATACATACCCCAGAGGCATGCCTGCAATTACCCGCCTCCCGCAGCCACACCTACCTGCCTACAGCTAATCCCTATGAGAGAATTAATGCAATGATTACATTAAGGCTCTCATAAACTAATCATGTCACCTCTAAACTTCCTTGTATTGCCTCACACATGAGCTTTTGGGGAACATCGCATATCTAAACTGCAACACCCAGCAATTGCATTCTTACATACATACAAAAGAGAAGCGAATCATGCCCACACAAAAACTGAATATTCATAGCAGTATTATTCATAATGGACAAAAAGTGGTGACAACTTACAAGATTATCAATCGATGAATGGATGAAGCAAGGGATATATCCATTATGTAGATATATATCCATTCCATATAATGGAATACTATTCAGCGATAAAAAGAAATAAAGCATTGATATGCTACAAGCGAATGAACCTTGAGAACATTAATGGTAAGTGAAAGAAGTCAGTCAGTAAGGGTCACATACCGTATGATTCCATTTACATGAAATAGCCAAAAGAGGTCAATGTATAGAAATATAAAAAGAGATCAGTGGTTGTATAGAGCTGCAGAGCAGGAGGAACTGGGTGCTAGATTGATGCTTGGGACACAGAATTTCTTTGGGGGATGACAAAATGTTCTAAAATTGTGATGATAGTCACACAACTTTGTGAATAAACTAAAATTCATTGAAGTATATGATATTGGAGAAACTGTGTATATGTGAGTTATATCTCAATTAAAACAAAATGAATACCCAGAGTTCACTGGGCAAAAGTTAAAGTATATGACCAAATAGTTCATTAAAGAAGAAATCCAAGGAAGTAAGCTTTTGGGGAAATTCTTAACCTTGCTGCAATGCTAGTTGAAAATTACAAAAGAGAATCTTGATAGAGCTAGGAAAAATGGTTAAATCTATAAGCTGATAAAAATTGTTTCATAGAATAACTATTTTTAAGAGTACTGTAACAAAGTATAAGATCTATGAAATTATTCCTTTTCATCCAATCACCTACATATTGGAATAGAATACATTCCCTCAGAATAACCAAATGAGAAAAATCAGTTTTTATTCATTGTTTATGGCAACACTATTTATAAAACAAAACTGGAAACTACTGGGATACTTAATTATTGGGAGGATATGCATTAAAGAAGCAAAAATGGGTTACGTTAATAAATGGGGAAGTACATGTAAAATAATTTAAGAAAAGTAGAATACAAATTAGTTTGTAAATGCCTATAAGTATGCTTAAGTAAGCATGCACTTATATGTATCATTAGGAAAAATTTCAGTAATAAATAGTACCAGGATTCCTTGGGGGCAGGAACTGCTATTTTTGGGAGAATACACTCATAATTTATTTGGGGTGTCAAAGGAGACCCTGAAAATATTGATTATGAGCAGAAGCCCTAGCAACACAAGAAAAACTACTTTGTATGAGAATATGAGAGGAATTTATCTTTTCCCATGAGAGAGAGGAAGATAGAGTGTTGAGAAGAGATGGGCCAAACAAGGAGGGGATAGGAAAGACAAGTCAAGGGGACAAGGAGAGGCTGGGAATGAACTGAGCAAAGAGCTAATGGGAAGTCTCTGGTGACAGGCTGGGGAATCGAGATTTTAAAGCCAAGGAGGGTCTGATATGTAAATGGAAGTTATGTCCCCAAATCTTAAAATCTTACTAAAGCTTTGCATAAACGGGGTTTCATTGAAGCTGAGGAAGAGGCTGAAATTGAAGCAGTTGGAAGCTGAAGCTTGGGGGTAGAAAGGCTGGAAGAGACAAGCACCTCGGCAATGATGGGTAATCTAGAGAAGAGGTGTATCACCTCCTTGGGTGTTTGGGATGAACTCATTTAGACTGCAAAAGGAAGAGGAATTCTAGCTGACATTGCCTTATATAAAGATAAGAAGATAACATCGCTTAAATGTGGGTGGTTTAAGTTTATGAGAGGCTTAAATTTATGAATATTTAAACAATACTGACTTCCAGCCACTGATTAAGATAGAATGAATGAAACCTGGTTAAGCCCCTGCCACAGTGAAATCCCTTGGAAGTAATGTTCAAGTGCACCCTAGATGATGGCTGGGAGAAATGGAGATGAATAAACGAGATGGAAAAATTTTATTCCTGTCTCTTGGTTGTCAAGTTGGAAAGAGTTTGGTTACACCATCCAAATTTGGGTAAATCATTTTAACATGTTCCATGTTGATATGTTATTACAGCAGAAATAGAATCAAATGTTCAGGAAGGTTGAACTGTCATAAAATTTCAATACAATGAATGTGTATGATAGTCTCGGTGAGCATTTGAAATTCTTACTTGCCCAACTTCAGAGTTCATGATTTCCACAGACTTGGCCAGAGGAAGGTTATTAACCAGCCCTAATTTACAGACAGCAGGTCTGTGGCACAGGGCCTAGAAGTGATTTTCCCAAGGTTATAGAGCAAGCCAGAGGGTGAGCTGAAAATAGAACTGTACCTCACACCCCCATGCAGGCTATATGATAACTTGTGTACTGTCAGCAAAGAGTTGAGGAATGAATGTCCTGGAGAGGTTAGCATGGTTTAATGGCTAAAGGAGTCTTGCTCAACAATTGCAAATGCCACCTGACAACAGCAAATGACCTATCTAAGCCTATAAACAGTAACATCCTGGGCATGTAATCAAAAATTACAGAGAAACAAAATTCCTCTTTGACAATTGAAAAAAAAATTAAATGCACATCTCCACCATCATGAAACCAGCATTTGTGTAATGCTTTAACCTCCAGCGGTAGTCACCTTCAACCCTGCCCCTCTAAAGACTAAACTACAAAGCAACTCCTGGGCTTGGGGCGTAGCTCAGTGGTAGAGCACTTGCCTAGCATGTGTGAGGCCCTGGGTCCAATTCCAAGAACTATAAAAAAAAAATTGCAGAGATTACCACTCCTAAACACTGCAATATCAGCAAGTTTATAAGATCTTGGGTATGTGTTTACATGTTTTCCTAAGTGCAGGATTTTCTGGTGACATAGGCCCTCACTGATAACTTTCTCTAAGTTTCCTTATTGAGTTAACAGAACTAGAAAATAGAATGATAGTCTAAAAGTGAAGCCTCACAGCCAACCACTTAATACATGTCTCTCGGTATCCAGGGCATGGAAGGATAGCCCAGGTAGCCATTATGCTCATACCTAGGGATATTTTAGAAAAATAACAAAACTTAGGATCCCAATTGGATGACTGTTCTCTAGGGTAGTTTCTTACAGTGCACTGATCTGGTCACTAGAAAGTTGCAAAATATGTTTTCAGGAGTTTTATTAATCTCATTCTCTTCCAGATAGGATTCTTTTTGATGAAGGCTGTGTAAGGTGGGCTAATACTTTCTGTCCAGCCCTAAGTGGAAACATCATGATGCTATACTATGGACTTCTGGACTTTCTCCTATTTATTTATTTATTTATTTATTTATTTTCTTTTTAACCAGGAATTGAACCCAGGGGTGCTTAACCACTGAGCCACATCCCCAGGCCTTTTTTTTTTTTTTTTTTTTTTTTTTTCATTTTTTGAAACAGGGTCTCACAAAGTTGCTGAGGGCCTCAGTAAGTTGTTGAAGTTGTTGAGACTGGCCTTGAACTTGCTATCCTCCTGCCTCGACTTCCCAAGTTGCTGGGATTACAGGCATGCACCACTGTGCCTAGCTCTCCTTTTCTTCTTTTGTTTAAGTTTTTTTTTAAGTTGTCAATGGATCATTTATTTTATTTATTTATATGTGGCACTGAATATTGAACCCAGGGCCTCACACATGCCAGGCAAGTGGTCTACCACTGAGCCACAACACTGGCCCTCTCCCTTTCTCATAAGAGACTACATGGTTACTGCTTCTGCTTAGTTCTTCAGAGTCACACTTTATACAAGACCTGGACAGAACAAAAAATTCTAAGTATACAGCAAAAGAAAGAAAGTGCTGGTTCCAGCAAGTATTTCTCAATGAGCTCTTACTTAAGTGATAAAAATGGTGGAAGCCAATCCCCTTTCTATAGCATAAGTTGGTATCTAAAAGCCTCTTACAGAGCTCCCACAAAAAGTAGGATCTACAGCTCTATCTAGATAAAATGTGTTGAAATTGTATATTGTAAGTTTCCGCCAATAAAATAAAGTTTATTAGAAATGTTATTTTTACAGGCAATATTTGATTAATATAGGAATAATTCAGTTATTATGAAGGGAACAATCTAAACATCCAAATTTGCATTAAATGTTTGACTCCTTCTATCTCTTTTAGCATAGTTTGGCTGCTACTGGACCCCAGCTCTTTAGCATCATAGTATCATGGGTTAGGACTTTTGGGTCCTAAATACACATAAATATACATAGGTTGAATGTATTTCTTATGGGGTATTGATATAACTTTATTCGGACTGCCTTTTGAGCATCCTTAGCTATTCTACTGTTTGAATTTTGGCAATACATAGGAACTGTCTCTGCTAACCAACAGAGAAAGAGCAGGGTTCACACAGAAGACAAAAGAAATCTGAAGAACTCCATGGGTCAACAGAATATCTGAGTTACCCCTCTGCTTTCTTCTCTTAGTTTGACCCATGTTCTGTTTTACCTCCTGGTTTTTTATTTTGAAACCTGGTTTAGAAATTTCATGTGCACAGTTCCAACATGTGAACTATTTGAATTGATTGACTAATTCATCCACCTACTAACTTTTCTTTTCTTTTCTTTTCTTTTCTTTTCTTTTCTTTTCTTTTCTTTTCTTTTCTTTTCCCGTATCAGGGATTGAACCCAGGGCACTTAACCACTGAGCCACATCCCCAGTCCTTATTTTTTATTTTGAGACAGGGTCTCACTAAGTTGCTTAGGGCCTCACTAAATTGCTGAGGCTAGCTTTGAACTTGCAATCCTCCTCCCTCAGCCTCTGGAGCTGCTGGGATTATAGGTGTGTGCCACCACGCCTGGGTCCAACATTTTTATCACTCTATGGGTTGTAAGCTCCTCTTGCCTTTACTAAGGCTGCAGTTGAATGGGTAGATAGCCACAGTGACAAATACAATGTAAGAATGTATGAAATTATTGCTAAAGGGTGGGCTTTGGGGTCAGAAAGACTAAACTCAAACCTAACTCTGCTATTTATTAATTGAGTAACTTGAGTCAAATTACTAAACCTGAGTTTCAGTTTCACTGTCAAAGAAAAGGAGTGTTTATCTCTCAAGATATTCTCAACTATTCTGGTACTCAGGCTTTGTGTAATCTTGCCTTGAATGTGAGCTGGACCTAGTGACTTGCTTCTAAATGGAGATGCTCCTCCATTAAAAATAGGGCACATCCTGGTAAACCCATTGTAAGCTTAAAATATTTGAAGTTGAAAATGCTTATAATACTCCTCACGCACTGAACATCAGAGTCTAGAAACACAGTACACTGGAGAGGAGAGTTGTTCGTCCTCCTGATGGGTGTCTGACCGGGAGCGGCAGCTGGAGGCCACTGTCAGCCCGGCATATCCCCAGCCCAGGAAAATATCAAAACTCAAAATTGTAAGTACAGTTTCTACAAAATGAGTACCACTTTCACCTGTTGTAAAGTCAAAAATTGCAAAAGGCGAATGATCCTAAGTTGGGGACCAACTACACTACACAAGTGTTGGGCTATCACTTTCACAATAAGAATGACTCCATCTTGATTCCTCAGAAAAATTGGCATGGACCCACCATTTGACCCAGTTATCCCACTCCTCAGTTTATACCCCAAAGACTTAAAATCAGCACACTACAGTGATGCAGCCACATCAGTGTTCATAGGAGCTCAATTCACAATAGCTAGATTGTGGAACCAACTGAGATGCCCTTCATTTATCCATCCATTGATGAATGGATAAAGAAAATGTGGTATATAAACACAATGGAATATTACTCAGTCATAAAGAAGAATAAAATTATGACATTTGCTGGTAAATGGATGAAGTTGGAAAATATCATGCTAAGTGAAATAGGCCAAGCCCAAAAAACCAAAGACCAAATGTTTTCTCTGATAAGTGGATGATGATATATAATGAGGGGGAGTGGCGGGGGGGAGGAGAGAAGAATGAAGGAACTTTGGATGGTGTAGAGGAAAATGGGGTGGGAGGAGGTGGGGGAAAGAAAGATAGTAGAATGAAACGGACAATATTACCCTATGTATATGTATGATTACATGAATGGTGTGAATCTACATTGTGTACAACCATAGAGATGAAAAGTTGTACCCCATTTGTGTACAATGAATCAAAATGCTATCTGTAAAAATTAAAAAAAAGTTAATAAAAAAGAATGACTCCATTTTACCATGTCTACTCTATCGCATTCCTAGTTTACATGCTTTGAGGAAATAAGTGGCCATTTAGAAAGCCCTGTGTGGCAGGAAATGAAAGCTTCAGTCAATAGTCAGCGAGGAACTGAATCCTGCCAGCAATCGGGAAGCAAATCCATTCCCAATCCTGCTTGAGATACCACAGCCCCAGGTGGCACCTTGACTGCAGTCTGTGAGACCTTGAAGGAGAGGACCTCGCCGAGCCAGCCCAGATTCCGGGAACTGAGATAATAAATATTGTTTAAAGCCACCAAGTTTTGGGAGTGGGTAATTTGTTATATAGCAACAGGTAACTAATACAATAGGAAAACATGTTCCTTGCAGACTTAGTGTGGGAATAGGAATGTACATGAGGATCAGAAATATGATGATGATGATGATAATGACAGAGGATCAAAGGTGAACTTAAACTAAGGTTCAGAATCTGACAGAAGCGCCTCTACTGCAAAGAAACTATTTTTAAGGTGTTGCCGTGGATGTGGGGGAAAAGGCACAGTCAGACATTTGCTGGTGGGACTGCAAATTGGTGCAGCCACTCTGAAAAGCAGTGTGGAGATTCCTCAGAAAACTTGGAATGGAACCACCATTTGACCCAGTTATCTCACTCCTCGGCCTATACCCAAAGGACTTAAAAATCAGCATGCTGTAGTGACATAGCCACATCAATGTTTATAGCTGCTCAATTCACAATAGCTAGATTGTGGAACCAACCTAGATGCCCTTCAATTGATGAATGGATAAAGAAACTGTGGTCTATATACACAATGGAATATTATTCAGCCATAAAGAAGAATAAAATTTTGGCATTTGTAGGTAAATGGATGGAGTTGGAAAATATGCTAAGTGAAATATGCCAATCCCAAAAAACCAAAAGTCAAATGTTTTCTCTGATAAGTGGATGATGATACATAACAGAGAAGGGGTAAGAGAAGAATGGAGAAACTTTGGACTGTGTAGAGAGAAATGAGGGGAGGGGAGGAGCAGGGGGAAAAGAAGATAGTGAAATGAGACAGACATCATTACTCTATGTACATGTACCATTCGTGTGTGACTACATCATGTATAACCAGAGACATGAAAAGTTGTACCCCATTTGTGTACAAGAAATCAAAATGTAGTCTGTAAAAATAAAAATAAATAATAATCCAAAAAAAGTCCAAAAAAAAAAAAGAAACTATTTTTAGTTCTTGAGCCCCTAAGGAGTACAAGAGGTGTAGGCATGCGGAACAGGGTACTAGGTTTCTCACTCAAGTCAAACTGTCTGATTCTGATAGGAAGAAACTTGTAAGCAAAAATTGAAGTGGCAGGTTTGTGAGATTCAGTGAACAAGAAACGTTGCATGGGGGACCAGGTGACAAAGTTGGACAAACAATTGGGAGGAGGGTTGTGTTCCTACTTTTGCTCAGATTAGAGCATAGTTATCACCATGTTTGATGTGGTCGGTGAACAATAAGAAAGAGATCATGGTAAAGAGCATAAGTGTACTTGATTCTGTACAGCTTCTGAGAAGGGAAGCTGAGGCCCAACATCACCATAAGCCAGTGAAATTCAGGATATAGGTGTCTTAAAGGATGTGTGGAGTTTTGACAGGCAAGGAAACGAGAACATCCTAAACTGAGGGAACAGCACAGAAGAGATTCAGAGCTGTGAACCAAAATAATTTTGTTAGGGAATCACAAGTGGGCTTGTGTGACCAGAGAAAGGAGTACAAACTAGTCAGCACTTCCTATTCTGATTCTAATAGTCTCTAGAGCAATGATTCTCAAATATTTTGGCAATAGTCTCCCTTTGTGCTCTTAAAAATTATAATCACCTTAAGGGTTTTTGTTCATGTGAATAAAATCTTTTGAACATCTTACCATGTTAGAAATTAAAACAGATAAGTGTTTATTTAGTCTGCATTCCTCTAAAGCAACAAAAATAAATTCATTTATATTAACATAAATAACATTTTTTAATGAAAAATAAGTATAGCTTCCAAAGCACAACAAAAACAGCTGAGAAGAGTGGCATTCTTCTACATTTTTAAAAGTCTCTTCTATGTTTGCCTTAATAACAACTAAATTTTCATATAATTGTTTCTGCATCAATCTGTTACAACATCACAGGTCACATTGGTCTGGAAAACCGCCCAAGGCACTTGTGAGAGAATGGAGTGAAAGAGCAAATCAGGTCCTATTATGAAAGTAGTTTTGATCTCCCAAACCCCCTAAGGAGTTTTGGGGCCCCAGAGGTCCCTGGATCACACCGTGAAGATCACCTTCCTAGAGCAAAAGCAGTAGCTATTACTGAGAGAAAAAGGCAGAGCTCACAAATGCACGGATGGCGCTGATGATAGAACTAATTGCGATCACTAACATTTACTGGGTGCTTACTCTGTGCTAGTCTAAGCACTCATAAAAACCTAAGATGTGGTTATAATCATCCTTCACAGATGAGGAAACTAAAGACAAAGCCAAGTTTACACAGCTGGTTAGTAGTGGTGAAGTTAAACACAAATGTCGGAAAAGTGGCTCCGAAGGCTTACTCCTAACCACTGCACCACCCAGCCTCTCTCAGAGACAAAGGCCTGCAGTATAATTGACAAAAGCCTAAGTCATCCCACTCACCCACCCCTTCTCCCTCCTCTCCTTGCCATTTCAGATTTCAATGCTCTTTTCTCTTTGCCTGCCTGGTTAGAGAACTCATGTTTCTTTTGACTCTGCAGTAAGTCCTTGTCCACTGCCCGTTGTTCATTATTCCCACCACTCCACAGAAACTGCTCTCTCCAAAGTCACCAGTGACCTTATAATGATCAGCTTCAATGACCACTTTTCAGTCCTCATCCTCCTTGAGGATCTTCGAGATGGCAGTATTATTGACCATTATCTTATTTATTAAAACTCTCTTTTTTGGTGACTCTGATACCAGATGCTTCTCTGTCTTTTACCACCTATGCAATAATTTGTTAAGCCTTAAGGGGGGTCCTCTTCCTTGCCTGTCCCTAACATCTTCATTCCCCAGTGTTTGGTCTTAGGCCCATCCCTCTCATTCTGCATCTTCTCTGTCTTCCACACCATTCACTTCCACAGCCTTAATTATTAAACATACACAGATAACACCCAAAGATATTATTTACAGCCCAACTCTGACATATGTCCAGATGAGGCCTCAACACTTCCCCATGCACTTCAAAGTCAGCACATCCAAATCCTCCACCCATCATCTCTCCCTTCAGATTGGTCCCTCTGGCCTCTGGTCCCTGGACCCTGACCTGGGGAACTGTAGCACCATCTTTTGTGAGCAGACACTTGGGAGTCATTCCAGACTTGTCTGACATGCCTCAAGGTTCTATTGGATCTACCTCTGAAAACTTTCTGAAATCTATCCTTTCTCCCTCTCCCCTGCTACTACCCCAGCTCAGGCCCTCCTCTTCCTGCCTGGATTATTGCACTCGTCTTGCTATTCGTTCCCATTCTCCTGATTCTGGCTGCTGACAGTTCACCCACAGCAGCAGGGAGGCCACTGCACAACTCTAGCAACCACCGTTATTTTGTCTCCTACTGGGAACCCCTGGAATTGGGCAGTCCTGAGGCTTTGCACTACACTACTGTTGCATTTTGTAATTACTCCACAGCAAGGAGCCACTTCAGTGATTTCCCATTATCGTCAGGAAGCCAGACTCAACAAGGTGTTTCAGCTATCCTTGACTGGGTAACAAACTGTTTACTCTAAGCTGAGTGATGTGAAAACAACCATTTTATAAGACTCATGGATTCTGGGGATTAGAGATTTGGAAAGAGTTTAGGAGGGATGGTTTGTCTCTTTGATGTCTAGGGCTTTACCTGGAGGTGTCTGAGGCTAGTACTGCTGATCACAGCACCTAAGTAAGCCTCTCTGTGTGGCTTGATTTCCTTGTAGCTTGATGGCCTTAGGGTAGAAAGATTTCTTATGTGGCACTTCACAGTTCCAAGTGCAAATGCTCCACTGAACAAGCGGAAAGTTACAATGCCATTTATGACAGTCTCTGAATGGGTGCTAGGGGTGTAGCTCAGAGGTAGAGCACTTGCCTAAATGCAGGCAAGGTCCTGGGTTCAATCCCTAGCAACACACACACTTACTGAAGGAAGACTTAGGCAAGCATAAATAAAAAAAGAAGTACTCCAATAAGCTTTCAAGCAGGAAAAAAACTGATGACTTGAAAAGGAGTTAAATTGTGTTTCCAAAATGTCAGAAGAACAGGCAGAATGATCCTTCAGAGTAGAACTCAGAAAGAGATGCAAAGATAAACTGGAATTTAATGTTTGATATATGAGTGCCTTTTCAAATCAGGGAGGGAAAAGATTTACCAGCTGAACAGTCATCCAAGAGTTAGCTTCACATGGTAGCATTGGAAAAGGGAGTTCTTCCAAACACTCCTCCTGTTTCCCCCTGAGTTGTCTACTCTGCATAGGCTCCTCCCAGATCCACTCTGGCCTGTCTCCACCTCTCCACTTTGCTCTTAATCTCTGCCTGGGAGTCCTGGACATGTACCTCCCACAGATTCTGCTCCTTCAGCATCCACATCACCACCAAACATGTTGCCCAGGTGTGCAATATTCAACTCTACTAAAGGATTGGGAAAATTACAGAAATTTGTCATGTAGCTCGGGAGAACTGAGAACTGAGTGCCAAATATGACTTTTCCCTCCAGAAAACACCTATGAGATTCATGTGGACAATGTTCATTTAAGGTGCATGTATTTATTGAGCATCCACTACATACCAGGCACAGTACTAGGTACTGGGGATACAATGATACAGGAGATGGTGTTGTGCCCCCATGTACCTTTGGTCCTTATCATTAGAGTGCATGCCATCCCATTTCTAATGACCTGTATCTGCATCTCTTTGCCTATTAACCCTCTTCAGGAATTAGAATATGGCACGCATGTGGGCAAGTAGACTCATCAGGAAAGAATATGTAAGAATTAATATACCCTAGAAAGAGCCCTCTACTGGTGACTAACAGGAGTTGGTACAATAGTACACTTTAATGTGGGAAATATTCCTAGACCCCCAGTGGATCCCTAAAATCATGGATAGTAGCAAACCCTATACATCCTATGCTTTTCCCTACATATACATACCTATGATAAAATTTAATTTATAAATTAGGCACAGTAAGTGATAAACGACAATAATAAAATCGAAAAATTATAATGATAAATTGTAATAAAATTGTCAGTATCACTACCTTTGGGCTTTGGAGTCATCATTAAGTAAAATAATGGTTACTTGAACACAAGCAATCAAATATCTTCCTAGTCAATCAGATAAGCAAGTCAGCTGCTAAGTGACTGGTAGGCAAGTGGCATGTACGGTGTGAATATGCTGGATTCACATCCCAGGCAGGATGGAGTGAGATTTCACCCTATTAAAACACTGAAAGATTTAAAACTTACAAATGTTTTTTTTTTTCCCCTAGAATTTGCCATGTAATAATTTTGGACCACAATTGACCACTGGTAGTTAAACCACAGAAAGCAAAACCACAGATTTAGACAGAGGACCACTTTTTACTAGTATCTCAGCAACCACACAGTATATTCTTTCAGGCTGGTGTTTTCCTGCAGAATCGAGCCCTAGTTAACTACAGTGGTAACTTGCTTGACAAGGTCTCCTTTATTGACTGCCTTCTCATCTGTCTCACTTCCCATTCTCTTACTGGTATCTCCCTTGATCATATCCATATAAACACTCACGCTCAAAGTTTTGTCTCAGGTCAGCTTCTTGAAAAGCCCAAATAGTTAAAAAATTATATATACATATATATATATATATATATATATATATACATATTTCTCTTCCTTCCCTCTCTTGTACTAGGGCAATATTGAATCCACAGGCTCTCTACCACAGAGCTACATCCCCAGCCCTTTAAAAAAATTATTTTGAGACAGAATCTAGCTAGGTTGCCAAGGCTGGCCTCAAACTTGGGATCTTCTTGCCTCAGTCTCCTAAGTTAGGATTACAGGCATGGCCATCATGCCTGGTTGAAACATATTTAAAAAAAACAAAGCAAAGTCCTGACCTCATGGAGAAGATAAACTATAAGTAAGTAAACAAATAAAGGTGTGATTTTAGGAAATAAGAGATGCTATGAAGAAAAATAAAAGAAAGTAAGGGACACAGAGTGATTGGTGGGTATAAGGAGAAGGGATGCTCTTTAGATGGGGCGATTAAGGAGATCTTTTGATGTGAGGAGATGATAGTTGAGGTGTGATTGAAGTGAGGGAGTAAGCCTGGCGAATGTCTAATGGAAGAATATTCTTGGCAAAGTACCTGAAGCAGGAATGAGCTCCACATGTTTTAGCAAGAAGGCCAGAGGGGCCCTTTCCTCTTCTCCAGTCACACTCACTCCCTTGGGGTATCCTCTGGTGCCACGGGCTGAAGTCCTACTCATGTGCTTCCAATTCCCACAATCATGCCTCCAGCTGTACCACTTTTCCGGAATCTAGACTTACAAATCTAATTAACTGCCCATCTCCCTTTGTATGTCTAACAGGCATCTCAAACTAAGAGGTCCAAACTCCAAATGCTGGTTCTCCTCCCACTGAGATGTCTTCCCACATCTCAGTAAGTGGGCAACTTCATTTCTCCAATCTCTCAAGTCAGAATCTGGGGTCATCTTTGACTCCTCTCAATCATCTCTCACTTCCAATTCAGAAGCAAATCCTGTCAGTTCTGCTTGAAAATATATTAGAACCCAGTCACTTGCTACCTTTGCTGCTACCATGTTGATCCAGACCATTATTGTTTCTTGCCTTTCTTGTCTTATTTGGTCCTACTGCAGTTGATTCCTACCCAGCAGAAGAAATCCTTTTATAAACGAAGTCGATTCATCTCAAAGTAAAAGCCGAAGTTCTTACAATGGCCTAAAAGACACTACACTGTCTACATTCTCACTTAACATTTTTATCTCATCACCCACTACTCTCCTTCACTTTATTATAGCCACAAGAGCTTTATTATTGTTGTTGTTGTTGTTATTATTATTATTTCCTCAAATATGCCTATCTCAAGACCTTTGCATTTGCTGTTTCCTCTCCTTGGAATGTTCTTCTCCAATAAGTCATGAGACTGGCTCTTCCACCTCCTTCAGGTATTTGCTCCGATGTCACCTTTACCGTGATTTTCTTCTTGCCCAGGGTCACTCATATGGTTGTATCTGTCCATTGGGACAAATGGAGACTGAGATCCATCCACAGTACATAAGACACAGGGGTCACTCCATAAATGTTCTTGAATTAAATAAACAATTGTCCAAAATAATGAAATTTTAAGTCAGACATACTTAAGCCTCATAATTTAGAGGAAAGGACATTTCCAGCACTCTCAGAGCTTCACAGTATTATTCATAGTGCCATTAGTTCCTTTGTCCTCCCTTGGACAACAGATTGTGCCCAATCTGATTTGCTGGGAAAAAAGAAGCCTGGTTCTCTTTGACCCTTCCTTAGTGGCAGTAAGACTTGGCTGAGGCTGTGGAGATTGCTGTACTGTTCTTAATAACTGAATTACATTCTTAACTCAGAACTGTCTTCCCCAATTTCTACATGGGAGCTGTAAAATGGGGTTGTAGTATCTCTTTTAAGAACGATAGTTCAGTTTTCAATTTGTTTTGGCAGTGCTGGGAATTGAACCCAAGGCCTCACACGTGCTAGGCAACTACTACCACACCACTTAGCCACAAAGAGAGTGGTGGAAGAAGCCAGGAAGGAAGATGCTACAATGAGTCACTCACAACGAACAAGGCTGCCACTGCTGCTGTCAGTCCCAGTGACAACCCAAAGCCCCAAGTTGCCACCAAACCAGGCCTCCCAGCTCCCAGCCTCGAAAAAGAAAAAGGTTTGTTGCTTTGCTAGCAAAGGGAACCACAGGGGACTCCTGTCCCAGAGGCTATGATTCTGCCTATCAGCAGGAACAGGGGGCTTTTAAAGAGGTAACTCTAAGGCTGCATTCCATGTGTTCTCTGTCTGGAGTTGTAATTCACTTGTTAATTTGAGAGACAGTCATTTCTGAGATCTTCTGGTAACATCCTCAAAGTCTGGATTACTTTGTTCCTATGGTGGGTGTGTGCTCAGGAACAGATAATTCTGCCTAGGGTGGGGAAGAAGTCCTGTTTCCCCTGAGATGAGGGAGGGGAAGAGATTAGGGTGGGGGAGAGATTAGGGAGGAGCTGGGAGAGAGGAAGAGAAAGAAACATGTCCATTAAAAAATCAGTTGCAGTGGCAGAGCAGCACGGGTTATATTCAAAGCACAAAGTGGACCACTGTTACATTTCCCCACTTCAATTTCTACACTCCATTTCTATGGAAAAAATGGGCAGTGATATCTCTAAGCTGCTTCCTGCTGAAAGAGAGTGAAGTTGGGGAAGTAACCCAAAGTCCTTGTTCTCTATCAGGTGGGGCGTGGACAGTTAAGGACATTCAGCATCAGAGCAGTCCGGAGGTCCATGGTTCAGCCATCTCTCTTGACTGTTTGTCATAACATGTAGCAAAATTGGTCCTCCAGCTCTTGAAGCTGCTGTAGGACCTTTTCCTCCCCATCTGCCCCTAACCCACTGGTCACTGTCAAACCTGCCCCCTCCCTCTCAGTCCTGGCAAGAACAGCTTTGGCATCTTGTCCTCCAACTGAAATATACCTCAGATTCAGGGGTCACCACTGAGTGCCTCCTATCCTGAAGAACAGCTCGTGTTCACTATCCAGAACTCTACCATGATCAATAAAGGAACCCAATCAAATGCCAATATCCAATACCAGGCTGTCCCTCAGATTCAGGCAAGCAATTCCCAGGCCATCCAGATGCAGCCCAATCTCACCAACCAAATCCAGATCATCCCTGGCACCAACCAAGCCATCACCACCCCATTAGATGTCCAGTCACAAGGCTGTCTCTCATCAAGCCAACCCCCCTGCAAAAGTTGAGTACATTCACCATCCCTGTATAGAATCTGGCCAACCTGGTGAAGTTGACAGAGAGGGATAGTAAAGTGATACTCAATCTGCCAATCAACAACCCCGTAAACACCAGCTACACGGGATCTGCCACTCAACTCCTCACCAAAAGGTCCACTCCCCAACTTGCCACTGTCTAAGACTAACAGGAAAGTCAGAAAGAAGAGTCTTCCTGCCTCCCAACTTACCGAGGTTGTGACTGTCCAAGGGGAGGATGATGTTGATAGAGACCATGATTGAGACGGTGATGAAGACCAAGGCAGACAACATCACCAGGAAGAAAACAACTTGATTGTTCAGAGCCCTGGGGAGGCAGGCAGCCAGCTGTAGTCCAGTAGGTCCAGATGGTGCCCCGCAAGGCAGAGCAGCAGTAGGTGGTGCAGATCCTCCATCAGACTGTGGGGAGTGCAGGTTACACCCACTGCCCTCTCCAACATCAGGCAAAAACTCTCCTAGAACTTTCAGATTCAGACCACAGAGTATGTGCCTACTCAGGTCTCCATGTGTACATCTTCGGGCAAGGTACAGACGGTTTTTGTTCAGGATAGCCCCTTCGCAACAGCTGCAACCACCTCAACTACCACTGGTAGCAGCTCTGCACCCTAAGCTCCTAGCTGAATGGGACCAGCTAAAAGCAGTTGGATTCACTTCTCCCAAAAGAGCGTCCCCTGCCAAAGATCAATCCTGCTGGGAGAGTCATCAGTCTGCACACAGTACATCTGGCAGCAGCTGCCCCAGCAATGCAGACCATCAACATTAACCAGGTCCAAGTCCAGGGCATGCTGTCACCATCACCAACACTGGTCAGGCTGCAGCAATCGTAAGCGCAGAATGTTTCCGGAAACCACTTGACCATCAGTGGGCTAAGCCCCAATAGGATCCAGCTGCAGAGGGAGGAGGTCCTGGCTGGAGATGCCCTGCCTGGGGAGAAGTGCTGTATGGCCTGCATGAGTCCCAGTTGCAAGGATGGGGAGAAGAGGTCTGGAGACAGGGTCAGTAAAAGCACATGTGCCATAATATACTGCGGCAGCTTTCCAGAAGGCATCCTTGCTGCAGACCCATATGTGACTGCACACCAGTGAGCCACTCTTGGTCTGCAACTGGTTCATCTGTGGAAAGAAGTTCATGTGGAGTGACGAGGTTTATGCAGAGTGATGAGCTCCAGAGGCACGCTCGCATCCACACAGGGGACAAACACTTCAAGTGTGCCCAGGGTCAGAGGAGCTTCATGAAAAGTGGTCACCTTACCAAGCATTACAAGATCCACCTGGTCATGAGGAACTTATAAGGGCAACTGAGACAGGAGGACTTGAAGATGCAATCCTTCATCTGACCTGCCTGGGTCCCTGGAGAACAGGTCCCCATGGCTGTCCTCAGCCCTGCTCCTGTTCTGCTGATGTGTCCCCACAGGAGGAGACTCTGCTCACGGTGCTCTCCTTCTTCTAAGCCCCTCGACTCCAGCTAGTCCTTCCCTTCTCACCACTGGCTTCCAGCCTGTCTAGACCATGGACACGGCCATGCCCACTGAGACATTCTAAATCAGGATGCATGGGAACCCTTATTTCCAAAGGAAAAACATGCATTTCCCTCCATCAAGGAGCAAAACTGAGCTCCCTTCTCAGCCTCTATCTACCCTCAACACTCCTAGCACTGTGGGAGTCCCATCCTGCCATGCCCACTCCAACTCCTGAGCCTCTCCGCCCCTCCCTGGCCACTAGGGAGCCCCTAGGCCCTGCACCCAGCCTCCCATTGGCACCCACCTCTGCAGAGGCTCAGGAGGCACCTCCACACCACTGCCCAGCCCTGTCAGGGTGCTGCTCCAGACACCCCAACTTCCTGTTTGAAAAGTCAAATACCTAAGGACTCTCCCTGTTCCCTTTTCTTCCTATGGAGAATGCTGCCGTATATTTTATACTTTGGATGACAAATGTTGTATGTTGTGTGTGCTTTAAGGAAGTTTTATTTAATCGCTCTCTTCCCTCTTTCCTTTTCCTGTCCTCTCCCTTGAGCCTGCTTTCTGTTCACACCAAACTGGGGCAATGATGAGCATGCGGATTTTCTCTCTAGCAATTCTCTTTTTTAAGTGACACAGCATTTCAACTCAGATCTGGATTCACATAAAAACACCTCCATCAAGGACTGTAGAATGAGAAAGACATTATTACCCTATATACATGTATGAAAAAATTTAAAATTAAAAAAAAAAAAACAAAAACCTTCCATCCAAGCCAGGTGCAGGGGCCCATGCCTATAATCCCAGGGACTCAGGAGGCTGAGGCAGGAGGATCTCAAATTCAAAGTCAGTCTCAGCAATTTAGTAAGCCCCTAAGCAACTAAGTGAGACCCTGTCTCAAAAAATAAAAATTAAAAAGGACTGGGGATATGGCTCAGTGGTAAAGCACCTCTGGGTTCAATTCCAAGGACCAAACAAAAACAAAAACAAAAAATTCTCCATCCCGAACTTCTCTCTCCCTTCTCTCTTCTCACCTGCCCTACCCACCATGCTTAATGATGTACAGTGCATATCAGTGTATACTATATAATAGTGATTATGTCTACCATATGTGTTCAAAACACAAAGCTTTTTATTTCTAAGGTTTTATTTTTATTTTTTTTTCATATTTCTTTGTCTTGTTTTGTTTTCCTGTATAAAATAGGACCCCAAATATCAAGGTAGGGAGGGGGAGGAGAGATAGACCCCTTAGTGTATAGAAATGGGGAGCGGGGAGGAGGATAAGCCTCAAAAGGAGGGGTAGGTGGAAAATGTCATTAAGGCAGCAAAATATTCTCTGTAAAAAGCTGGGGGAGTCTTCACCGCCTCAGAGAGAAAGGCAGAGGTCGCCTTCTCAATGGGGTTCTCTCCACTCAAGTGTCCAGAAGGCGGATAATGGCAGCATCTCTTCCTTCTGTGGCAGCCACTCGGGTGCTCACTCCGGATCCTCTTCCTTATGTAGATAAGAGTGCTGCAGGGATTGGAAGGCAGAGATTCGCTTGTGTGGGTTAAAAGTCAGCATTTCCAGGAGCAACTGAGCTCCAGACTCTTCCATCTCAGGCACCACTGACTGCACCGGGCGAGGTCCTCTGGGGGGAAAGGCTCCTCGGGGTGGAGATACATCTCGGGGCCAGTCATCCTCTGGAGGCAGCCCGATCAGGTCAAAGATTTTGCCCAACTGGTCAGCTTCAGAGTTTCCACAGAAGAGAGACTTCCGACGAAACATCTCTGCAAAGATACAGCCAATGCTCCACATGTCCACAGGGGTTGCATATGTAGACTGCAGAAGAACTTCAGGAGCACGATACCAGAGTGTAACAACCACAGGTGTAAAGGCCATCTGGTAGCTGTATATTCTGGCCAGGCCAAAGTCAGCCAGCTTGACTGTCCCACCACTTGTCACCAGAATATTTTCTGGCTTCAGGTCCCGATGAACGATGCAATTGGCATGAAGAAAATCCAGACCTCTTAGAAACTGGCGCATCAGATCTTTGATGGTCTCAGTTGGCAAGCCAGGTGGCGGTGCCTTGTCCAGATAAGTCCTTAGGTCTTGGTCAACATGCTCAAACACTAGGGTCACCTTGATTTCCCGGTCAGTCCGGGAAGTGGCACAAACATCCATCAGCCGGACAACATTGGGATGTTCAAAAGCCTCTAGGCGCCTCAGTAAGGCCACCTCACGAACTGTGCTGATGGGAAGGCCCCCTCCAGCTCCTCCTCCATTGGGGACTCTCACACTCTTGAGGGCCACAAAGTGGCCACTGTGGGGATCACGGGCTTTGTACACCGTCCCGTAGGCACTGACACCAATTTCCGCCACTGGTTCATATCGTGAGGTAGCCATTCTCAGATCAGGGAAGACCTTCACACCAGGCTGAGAGCTGAGGGGACAGGCCCGTTATCGGGACCCCGGAGCCGGTTCCTTTGGCGCCATACACTTGAGCACGGTCCAGGGCAGCTGGACGTTACGGGCGGGACCATAGACTATTTCTAAGATTTTAAAATTAAACAAAAATCCAACTGTGTTTTTAGTTAAATTTGAAATAAGTGATAGATTAGTTATCCTTATTAACTACATACTTTGTGGGTCAATGCTGGGCTGACAAAACTTTTTTCCTTGCTAATAAATTTGGTTGCCTGAGGCAAAATCTGATTTTATATATATATATATATATATGCCCCCCCCCCCCCCAGACCATGCTTTAGGGCAACTGATTAGCCATCTGGAAAAAAAAATCCCACCTCAATTCCCAAATCAAATTGATAAATTCTGATAATTTTCATACTTAAAAGAAAAAAATTGAAACTGATACTAAAAGAAAATGTAGTGAATGAAGATATTAATGAGAGAGGATTTCTAAGCATAAAAACAAAAGTTGGAAATCATAAAAGAGTAAGCTGGGCATAGTGGTGCACACGGGAGTCCCAGGTCCCAGCTACTTGGGAGATTGAGGCAGAAGAATTGAGTCTAGCCTGGGCAACAACATAGTGCTCTGCCTAAAAAAAAAAAAAAAAAAAAAAAATCATAAAAAAGAACAGATAAGTTTGCCCTATATAAGAATTTTTTAAAACTTCTATGTCAGCAATTATGAATAAATACAGGTGGGGAAAGTTACAAAGAAAAATGAGAGAATTATTAGCAAAAATTTTATATAATAGTTACTTTTTGTGGGGGGAAGGTAACCCTGCAATTTTACTTCTTTAGATTATCCTAAGGAAGGAACAAAATACCTTTCTAAAGATATATTTGCAAAGATGTTAATCCCCATATGTTCATATTGGAAATAGCATAAATGTTTATTGGTAGAGAACTGTTTAAATAAATGATGACACACAATCTATGAAATAACACAGTCAATGGAGTTCAACGCCCATATTAAAATGATAGTCTGGATACATTAGCAGGAAAACTGTACGTAGCTGGGGGTGGTGGCACATTCCTGTAATCCCTGAAGCTCGGGAGGCTGAGACATGAGGATGCAATTCAAAGCCAGCCTCAGCAATTTTGTGAAGCCCTAAGCAACTTAGTGAGTCCCTGTCTCAAAAATAAAAAATATAAAGGGCTGGGGATGTGGCTCAGTGGTTAAGCAAACCTGGGTTCAATCTCTGGTACCAAAAAAAAAAAAAAACCCACAATATTTTTCAAATATGAACAAAGATTAAAGAACATCCTGTGTACAACAGTTCCACCTGCATATGTGTGTGTGTGTGTGTGTGTGTGCGCGCGTGCATGTGTGTGTATGTGTGCATAGTCAGAGATATATGGAAGTAACAAATAACAGGGGTTAGCTCTAGCTTATGATATTTCTGGACACATTTACCATCCTTTTCATATTTTCCTGGACCATTGTATGTTTAGTAATACAAATAATCATTTTGCCAATAAAATAGCTTTTAAGTTTTTAAAAGTAAAAAGTATTAAGACAATATTTTCATTTGTTAAAAATTATTAAATATATTTATATACCTGTTGACTCAGGATTTCCATATAGCCCTGCAATCACGACACTCTCTTCCCTTTTCTCACTCTCTAGCTCAAACCCATGTTGTCCTCCTTTTCCCCTCCTCACCCTTGTTCAGACAAAATATCTTTGTTTTTTCAGAGCCCCGATCATCAGCACTGGGAGGATTAAGGAGGACAGGACAATTTTCTTCATTTTTTAGATGAAATATTTTCAAAAGAAATGAGGGCACATAGTCACACAGCAAGTTAATGTCAGAAGTAGTCAGGATAGGCCAGGTGCAGTGGTGCCTGCCTGTAATCCCAGTCACTCAGGAGGCTGAGGCAGGAGGATCTCAAGTTTGAGGTCTGCCAGGGCAGCTTAGCAGGACTTTGTCTCAAGATAAAATTTTAAAAAGAAGTATTCATGTTAGAACCCAGGTCTTCTAATGATTCAGTAACTACTCAATTCCAGAAAAAGCTTGCAGGGCTGGGGCTATAGCTCAGTTGGTACAGTGCTTGCTACAAGAGCACAAGGCCCTGAGTTCAATCCCCAGCACTGAAAAGGAGCTTGCAATGAGTTAATGTGCTGTGATGGTTAGGAAATTTGGCATTCTAGGGTAAAGGGCAGATGGATACCTACAGTGTAGTCCATTCCTGTTTGTCTGTCTTCCCCAAGCCCCATGAACTCTAAAACACTGTGTAGCACTTATTTATATTTTCATCTTTCCCATTCACCACCTACCCTTCAAGGACAAGAATCAAGTCACATTCACCATTGAGTTCTTGGCCCAGCTCAGCAGCCTATATGTGAATGCTGAATGGAAGGTTTAATAGATAGAGCAACATCACTTCAAGGTTTGAGCCCTTGGAGACCATTCCTGTCCTTACCTCTTTCCCACACTTCCTGTCTATTTTTCCTCTCAGAGTAATGCATATATCATTTGCCAGGACATAAGATACAAATGATTAAGTACCTGGGAAGTGACAAATTACAGCCACTGTCCTACCTGTTTCCCTAGGCCCTGAAGTCATTGTTCTGCCAAGGGCTTCTGCCCAGGGACAGATACTGCTCTTTCTGTTGCCAGCTTGCTGTGCTGACAGCTCTAATTGCTAAATGAACAGCCTGTGTTTCTAGTGAGGAGACAGACTCTCAGAAGAGTGTTTGGGCTCCTACCGCCCTGGAAAGGGAACACAATATTGTGCAATCAGAAACTGCCACCTCAGCAGGAGAGGTCAGTGCTGGATTTTCCATTACAGGAGGGGTATATTTGGAACCTGGAGGTATTCTTGGAATTTTGGTTCCCAGAGTACAGTGAGACCCTTCTAATCTTTGGGAATGTGAATGAGTTTTATTTTCAAGATAATGGTTTTCAAAAGATAAATTGGAGAGTGCTGGGAATCTTTAAGTCCATTCACAAACAAATATTTATTTGGTCATGTACTTGTGGGGTAGAGTAATCTAGAGTTCTGAGTAATGACCCTTAAAGAGGTGGTGATTTTATTAGGGAGTAAATCAGACAGTCATGAAGACATAACTAAAAAGGTTAGGCAAAAATCGGTAAGGATCACATAACAGACACAAGGTCTTAGGAGAAGAAATCACTCAATGTCCTTAAAATTTAAAATTGGTGAATTTTCAAATGAATGTTCCTTATTGAAATTGGGAGAGACCTAATAATTGGGAGAAATCTGGAAATGATTTGATCCGCTATCGCAAATTTGTTCTGCAAAGTCTCTTTAATTAAAGTCCTTTGGCCAAATGTTTCTGGTCAATATTAATTGTTGATACCATATTTTCACCCACAAAGTTTTGATTTCTTATTAGTATAATAACATATTACATAACTTGTGTGTTAGTTTCTAATAGATCTACTAATAAAAACTAATGCTTTAGCTTTTTATTTATAACTTTAAGAAAAAATACTTAATCAAACAAGAAAACAATGAATAGTATCCTGAACAGCCATAAACTCATTATCTACATCAAAAAGCTGTTAACATTTTGTCATATTTTCTTCATCTACATGTATATGTATATGGGTTGCTAAACCATTTCAAAATTAATTTCAGTTATTGTGACAGTTCATCCTTAAATATTTTATCTTATAGCTCTAAAAAGATAAGAGTATTCTCTCTATTAACTACAATACCACCATTACAACCGACAAAATTGACAATAACTCTCTAATGCTGTCTAACATTTAGCACATATTTATATTTTCCCAACTATTCCAAATGTCCTTCAAAGCTGTTTTAGCTTATTACTTAAACGGTCATTGAAGTCATCATTACCATTAAAAAACTATCATCAGTATCATTTTTTTAATGTAATGCCCTCCCATTCTGTGCCTTTAAATCTGGCCACCCTACTCAAGTAACTTGAGGTTGACATCTAACACAAAGGAGCTTTTGGATATCTCAGCCTTCCTTACACATCCTGGCTACATCCTCTTTACTCCTCCCCCCTCCACCCCATTCCTTACCATCCTTTCACCTGGTTCCTAATCTTCTAGCTTTATCTGCTTTTTGTCATTCAGACTTGACACCACCTGCCCTCTCCAGTCTTGGTCTTGGCTCTCTCCTGGACAGTTTTTGGACTCTCCCTCTGGATCTCTTTCTTTCAGCTGTTCTATCCTAATTGACCTAACCAATGCCAACATTAGCCAAACTGTGCCTTTTAGGTTGACTGTGGACCCAAGTAGGGGAATGGGACATTTTTGCATTTAGCCCATGGCGGGCAAAGTGGAGGAGAATTTCACGTCTGTGGATCTGTCATGGTTCAGCTCTGCCATCCTTTCCCTGACTTGCTGTGACAGATCACTCTTCCATGACCTTATTCCTGGCTCCCATGTCTCTGCCTGGAGTCTTCAGATTGATGCTTCATTGAACTGTCTGATGCTGTGTTTCAGACCTAATATAGAAAAGATTTTTGGGTGGGCTGGGGATATGGTTCAGTGATAGAGTACTTGCCTAGCATGCTCAAGGCCCTGGGTTCAATCTGCACCACAGGGGGAAGAAAGAAAGGGTGGGGGTTTGCATTCCAGTTGCACTCTTAAGAAGTGCAACTACCCTAAGAAGGAGAGCTTAGGGTAGGTAGAAAAAAGCCAGATCAGGTCATCTAGGTATCTAGTGATTTGATGCTTCATTAAAACAATCATTAAAGAATATTCGATTAATGTTTCTTTTGAGGAATTGGTGAGAACCGTGTGGAAAGCATGGGGGACTATAGGTCCTTGCACACATGCATAAGAAACTCCGCAAAGAAAAGCCTTATGCTTAACTGGACCCTTTCTCTTTTAAAAAATAGTTGGGTAGAAGAGAAGAAGCAGTATTGCTGAGATCAAAATGTTTGGGAGGGAGAGAGGGCAGTGAACCAGAAGACCACTTCATTCCAGTTGTTTGTTGAAGCAGTGCATCCAGAGACAGCTGCTATCAGTTACACGCTGCCCACTCGTCTGTCTGAGGTCTGTGGCCTCTCAAAGCCAAAAGACCAATGTCTGACAACTTCAGTATTGTTTGGGGCCTGGAGCATCAGCTGCTCCTGCCATATCACTTCCAGAAGTTCCAGATGTACACATCTACAGTTATCACCCGCCTCCCCAGTGCAAGTGTCTACTTGAATTTCTGCCCAGTCTGAGAGCTAGCCAAGCAACTGCACTCCCACCACTATTTCTTCTTCTTCTCCTTCTTCTTCTTTTGAGACAGGATCTTGCTAAGTTGCTTAGGGTCTCACTAAGTTGCTAAGCTGGCTTTGAACTTGAGATTCTCCTGCCTCAGCCTCCCAAGCCGCTGGGATTACAGGTGTGCACCACTGTGCCTGGCTGCACTCCCACTTCTGAAGCTGAAACTATTTCCACATTCCATAACACCAATTCCTCAATCATACCAGAACGACCTTTGTAAAGTAAAGGACTCCTAGTAGGACCACTCAGTCCCCAACACAGCTTGTCACACACTGGACATTACCAGTGGCTCATTCACTGCTTTCCTGCTGTAACAGCATCACAAAAGGAAGCACCACTTCCTACTCAGAGAGTGAGGCTATTTGTTAGGTTCTGGAAGTTGCCCAAGAATCCAGAGGATGCAGACTTTGTTGATCTCGGCTCTGACCTTGTTTGAACCTGTCTGGTGTTTTATAGTCTGTAGACTCTTAACTTATTGCAAAGTTATGAGGGTGACTGTGTCCCAGAAGGACATGATGTCTGTTAACTGCATCCCTGTGCCCATTTCTCACAGAAGCTGACCCTGGTGGAGGTCAAATCCCAGGGAATGGGAATTCAAACTTTTAGGCACTGTTTCCCAAAAGCTCAGCAGCCAAGGCTAGGGCACACATCCCATCCCAGTCTGCAGCAGCTGCCACATGCAGGGCTGTCCTCTTCACACCAGGCAGGCTGACTCTTTTTAATGTTCTGAATTTTCCATCTCATATACTCTAGACAGCCCAAACTGCCTCTTTCCCTAAAGCTCAGGGGTCAGGTTCTCAGTCTGATGCATGCTCACTGGGCTTCCCAAGTACTTATATCTAGCCCTGAATATGGTCTCCGAAGCCAGGAATCAAAAATGACATCCTTCATAGTGCTTCATGAGAATTTCACACTGAAGAAATGCCTGGGAAACCTGAGGAATTAACCCTTTCTAGTGTGCAGGGCTTCCTTGAAGTTTTCTCATTCAAGCTCCTAACCAGGACATTTCTCATATTAATCCCAATCCATATGTGCACAGTAAATCCATCAATCAGGTCTTCCTCCACAGAAGATTCAGAACACTCAGTCATTTAACTTCTAAACTAACCTCTAGTTTGCCTTGCAGATACACACACACACACACACACACACACACACACACACAGAGAGAGAGAGAGAGAGAGAGAGAGAGAGAGAGAAAGACAGAGAGAGAGAGAGAGAGAGAGAGAGAGAGAGAGAGAGAGAGAGAGAGAGAGAGAGAAAGAGAGAGAGAGAGAGAGGCTGACTCACTATGCTGCCCAGACTGGTCTTGAACTCCTAGATTCAAGGAACACTCCTGCCTGAGCATTCCTCCCAAGTGATGGGATTATAGGCATGCCCAGCTACCTTACAGTTTATTATCCACTTGCTTTGATTAGTGTTCACTGGTTCCAGAAGGTACTGAACAGCCTTTCAGGTCTTCACTATCCCCACTAGTGTGCCTTGGCCTCTCAGTTCAGCTCTTCTCTAGCTCAACATTTAACACAAGTTATTTGTTTCCTGTCTTTTACTTAGTTGTCTTTTCTGCGCAGAAACTCGAGGCAACTCCTATTCCCAGCAATAAGCCTTTGGTTTTTTATAACCGCATGTTCAAAACAACGTCTTGCTTTACATAATATTCTTTAAATTTTCTCAAGCCTAGGAGGTATATACTTTTAACCCCTTCATTTTATAAAGGTTAATTTGCCCAAGGTCAGTAAGTGGCAGAATCTAAGTATGAAAGCCTCCATCACAACATGGGTTATATGACCACTGTGATAGATGTTGTAAGTAATATACTGGTTTCTAATATATCCGTCCAGAAATGACATATACTTCTACTCACATTTTATTGTCCAAAGCAAGTTGTATACCCATGCCTAACTCAAAGAGGAGCAGAAAAGTATCCTCTGTCATGACTCCATAAAAAATATTGGACAATTGGCTTCTTCACTCTCAAGATAATCCACATTCTCCCTGAATGTGTATCTACTTCTTGAATAAACCTCTGTCTATGCCTTTGACTGGCATGTGCTGAAATCCTTTTCCATCATCTATGCCAAGAACCCGCAGGTCCTGAGTCAAGCTCCCTCTTCTTGCTGGTAACTCCTCTGGCCCTTCCTAGGAGATAGGTCTTCTGTGACATCTCTTGGTGGCCTGTATGGGGAACTTCAGAGGCATCGACGTTGATTACAACAACTCCAAGTTAAGTGGATGGCAACACAAGAATTCTAGCCATCCCTACAACTGAGACCTGGGTCTAACTCCTTTCCAACAGTCAGGATGAGAATTTTGATCACCGACTAGGCAAGGTCTCACCCCTTGCCAGCCTAAAATAGCCATAGACGATGGATTGTTGCCCCTAACCCTTAAGGTTAAGGAATCAAGTCTACAGGTGGGGTGGGGATGAGATAGGAATTTGGGATAAAAAGAGAAATGACACTGAGTCTCAAAGAAAATGCCCATGAGTAACTGAGATAAAGAAAGTGCTTAGGAACAACTGAGACTCCTGAGTGACATGCCCTGGGTCCGTGCCCTTGTAAAATGAGGTAAATGCACGAGTGCACGGGAAACCAGTGTGAAAATGTGTGGCTGTACCCTGGCTCTACCTCCAGCATGGCCCCCAGCTACTGCCCCTCTATAAATTTTGGAGCTCCAACCCAAGGAGAGGCTTTTCACTCTTGAGATAGCCTACATTCTCTCTCTTCTTCCTAAATGAACCTCTGTCTATGCCTTTGTAAAACAACAACAACAACAACAACAACAACAAAAAAAAACTAGAGGATTAGTTAATGATCCTAACAATAGGCTCAGAAACCAAACCATGGTATGGCTCATTTAGTGTTACCCCCACTTCGGCCCAGTCCTCTCTGCTATTCCTGGTTCCTAGAAGGAATGTCCATTCCTTCACCCCTGCTCATTCATTCATCCCACGCTGCCTCTACAACCTGGCCCCTACTCTTTGCATTGCCCCCGAGATTAATTCCCTGGTGTATGATCTCTGCCTTCTGTCTTCACGCCAAATAAATACGGGAAAAAGGTGTTTTGTGCACAAGCTATGCCTGGAACCTTTCAAAGTCAACTAGTCCTTGCCTAGACCCCTTCTGACAGTGGAGGCTTAGACACCCAGAGTCCCAGGACTCTTCACTGGAGGACAGATACCAAAACTGTGTACAAGGGAGGATGCTGAGGCTAAGGTAACCTGGTAGAACTTCACCATCATGCAAGGAGCCAGAGGCAAGTAACAAGATCCTAAAACAAGGTCAGGGAAAAAGGAAACATGAGAGCAAAGACCAGCCCGGAGGATACTGCAAACAGCAAGTTCATAAACAGTGCCCCACAGTTCCATCTTGAGGTTTTCTATTTAATTGTGCTTAGTCAAAGTAATATCTACATGTGGTTGTAAAATCAATCGCATTTACAAGACTGATACTGAAAAATCACCTGTTCCCCTCCACCCCTGAGGCAACATTTTTCAACATTTTAAGCTGCTACTTTTAGTATCTATAGAGACATATACATATCTTCATCTATTAATAGATTATTATCAATAACATAATATTTAATAATAAATATATTTATTCTTGGAAGTTTTTAGTTTTAAGCTATCTAATCAATTGACTTTTAATCTGTTTTCCTACTCCATATCCTCCCAATGTGGTTATGTCCTGAATTTGTGATATTCAGTATTAACATGATGATGACTATGTAAATATTGTCACAGAGGCAGAAGAACATAATGTGTCCGGAGCCGGCAGGTCACGCCCCCTGCCCACCTCATGTTGAGCTAAGATGGCGCCTGCCAGATACTGGCAGGGCGTGCCTCTCCCTGCACACATAACTGTCAGACAATACCAGGTGCATCAGACTAGATTGCGTGGTGCTTCATGACTGGCCAAGTACACTTCCTTATACGAGTTCTGGCGCACGGACTAGTCTTGCCTTCGTGCGCTTTCCCCTGATTTTGTTTTGTATTTTATATTAACTGGGTTTATTCCCCTAATAAACGAGACTTGATCAGGCTTTTGTCTTGTCTCCATTTCTCGTGTCTCTTGTCTCTCTCAATCCCCACTCCCCCTCCAGGTTCCTGTCGAAGTCCTGCGGGTCGGGACAATAATGATTAAGAGTAAGAACTCTGGGCATAGATTACCTAGATTTGAATCCTGCCTCTGTCCCTGTGTGTGACAGTCTGAATAATGTCCCCTCAAAGATGCCTAACATAACACACCAATCCCCCAAACCTGTAAATATATAATTTTACATGGTAAAAGGGACTTCGTAGGTATGATTAAGTTAGGGATTAAGTTAGGGATTCTGAGATGCACAGGTTATTCTGGAGTACTGGGTGGGCCCATTGTAATTGCAAGTGTCCTTTTAAGAGGAAGGCAGAAGCTAAGCATGGTGCGCACCTGTGATCCCAGCTGCTTGGGAGGCTGAGGTAGGAGGATCACAAGTTCAAGGCCAGCTCCAGCAATTTATCAAGGCCCTAAACAACTTAGTGAGACCCTGTCTCAAAATAAAAAATAAAAAGGGCTGGAGATGTGCCTCAGTGGTTAAGCAACCCTGGACTCAATTCCTGGTCCTCCCTCCCCCAACGTGCAAAAGAGGAAGGCTAAAGAATCAGAGTTAGATGAGGATGGAAGCAGAAGTCAGAGGGAGAAAAGATGCAGTGTTGCTGGCCTTGAAGGTGGAGGAAGGGGCCATGAACCAGACTGTGGGTGGCCTCTAGAGGATGGAAATAGCAAGGAGATGGAATCTCCCTTAGAGGCTCCAGAAGGTACTCAAGCCTGCCAACAGCTTGATTGTAGATCATTAAAACTTATTGTGCGGGCCAAGCTCAGTGGTGGAGTGCCCCAGGTTTGATCCCATGTTTTAGTCAGCTTTATTGCTGCTGTGACTAAAAGGATCTAACCAGAACAACTGTAAAGGAGGAAAGGTTTATTTGAGGGCTCACATTTTCAGAGGTCTTAGTCCATAGAAGGCTGGCTCCATCCCTCTGGGCAGAGGTAAGGCAGAACATCATGGCAGAAGAGTGTGGCAGAGGGAAGCAGCTCACATGTTGATCAGAAAGCACAGAGAGAGTCCATTTGCCAGACTGAAATATATACCCAAAGCCATGCCCCAAGTCCCACCTCCTCCAGCCACACCCTACCCCTTCAGTTACCATTCAGTTAATCCCTATCCGGGAATTAGGTCACTGATTGGGTTAAGACTCTCACAGCCCAGTCATTTCTCCTCTGAACCTTCTTGCATTGTCTCACACGTGAGCTTTTGGGGGACAGCTCACAGCCAAACCATAACACCCAGCATTGCAAAACAAACGCTAACTTGCTGTAGACTTCTGACCTTCAGAACTGTAAGATAATAACTTTTATTGTTCTAAGCAATTAAGTTTATAGTAGCTTATTATAGCAGCAAGAGGAAACTAAGGCACAGTGAGATTTTTGACAAGCTTTATACCTTTGCCAAAGATTTCTTGCCTGCAGAATGAGTTGCTGCAAAGATTAGATGAGTTAATAAATGTAAACCACTAATAGTGCCTAGCATACAGAAGGCACTACATGTATATTTACTATTTTTGTTTCTAGCAAAGCCACAAATGTAGTATAATTATGTGCCTTTTCTTTTGCCTTTTTCTTGAGTTTATAAGTCCTTCTTAATGTTTATTTTATTTTATTTATTTATTTATTTGGTAGTGGGGATTGAACCCAGGGGTGCTTAACCACCGAGATGGGCAACCCCAATCAATTTTTTACTTTTTATTTTGAGACAGGGTCTCACTAAGTTGCTTAGGGCCTCACTGGCTATGAACTTGTGATCCTCCTGTCTCAGCCTCCAGAGCCACTGGGATTACAGGTGTGATTTACTGTCTAATGTTGATGACTGTTTTTTGCTTTTGTGAGATGATCAGGCAGTTGAATTCACAAGAGGAGACCCAGGAGAGACACCGGAAAACAAAGTTGATTGTGTTCACAGGTCCTAGCGAAGGGGTTGCTGCACACTGCAGAGAGTCACAGGTTAGCACCAGGTTTTAGTCAGAAGGCAGGAGGCAGGAGCAAGGAGAAAGCCTGAGCTTAAAGTCTTAATTGGGGTTTCCAGGAAAACACAGGGCAAGGTAAATAGTTTAGGAATGGCAAATCTGTGTAATTTTGGAAGGCTTTAAGTTGTAGGGATGATGTTTAGTTGTCTGGTACCCAACCCTGGAATGATCCAGGCAGAGGAATATGGCCTTCTGGGGATGTAGGAACAGACAGAGACTGCAGATAGAGTGCGTATCAAAACAAAATTCTTTGCTGTCCCTAAGAATTGACTAGCCCCAAGAGGGGCAGTTTCTCCCCACCCAGATCCTTTAAGATACAAATATAAAAATATATATATATATATATGCAATATATTAATACATTAAAATTAATATTACAAGAGATTTATTTTCTCTTGTCGCTTTCAGAATATCTTTTTCTCTTTGATCTTTGACAGTTTGATTATGTCTTGGTGTAGTCTCATTTGGATTGAATTTGAATGTAAGCCTTTGACCGTGCTGTACATGGATATTTATATTATTCTCCAGGTTTGGAACATTATTTCTTTATTTTTTTAAAATTTATTTTTATTGTAAACAAATGGGATACATGTTGATTCTCTGTACATGGAGTAAAGTCATACCATTTGTGTAATCATACATTTACATAGGGTAATGTTGTTTGATTCATTCTGTTATTTTTCCCTACCCCCCCCACACATTATTTCTTTAAATAATATTTCTTCCCCTTTATCTTTCTTTGCTCCCTCTTGAATGCCATTGGCCCATAAGTTTTCTCTTTTGATATTATCTCATGAATCTTGGAAACGTTCTTCATTCCTTTTTATTTTTATTTTATTCCTCTAATTATACTTCCCCCCAAGGAACCTCTCTTCAAATCCAAAGATTTTTCCATCTACTTGATCAATGCTGCTGTTGATTCTTTTTCATTTTTCACTTCATCCATCATATTGTTTTAGTTCCAGGATTTCTGTTTGATATTTATTTATTATTTAAACATCTCTATTACATGTCTCACTTTTGGTCATATTTTTACATTAGTTCATTATTTTACATTATTTCTCTTGAAGTTCATTGAGCTTTCTTAAAATAGCTATTATGAATTCTTTGTTAGACAGTTAATATATTTCTGTCTCTTTAGAGTCAATTGTTGGCACTTTATTTTGTCTATTTTGTGATGTCATCTTTCCTGATTGTTCTTGATCCTTGTTAATGTCTGTGCATTGAAGAATTATATACCTATAAGTTGTGTCTGGGAACATCCTTTAGCAATAAGAATGTCCACAAACTCAAAAAAATATGCAATCTATTATGTGCATCTTCCAAAAGTTCCTGATAAAGAGTCTCTGAGAGGTAATTTTTTGAGGCCCTGATTGTCTGAAAATGTCTTTATTCCCCCCTCACACTTCCTTGATAGTATGGCTGGATACAGATTTGTAGCTTAGAAATAATGACCCTCAGAATTTTGAAAACATTCCTCCACTAGTTTCTGTTTTCCTGAGTTGGCTTTGGAAAATCTGACTTTATTCTGAGTCCTGATTTGTCTGTAGGTGACCTACTTGTCTTTGGAAACTTATAAGATCATATTATCCCTATTGATTTGCAAATGATTAGACTTTAATTAGAGTTTGAAATGAAAAGTCTGACTCAATTTTTCATATCTGACTGCTGACAGCTTTCATTCCCCACTCTCCCTTTATCCCTCTTGCCCCACACGTAGACAAACCAGTAAGAAATCTTTCTTCCTGAAGTCCGAATCTTCCAAACCCCAGCCTGTCTATGAAAAGAAAACCCTCTCCCCAGATGTCCCAGCCAATCACAATTAAAGCTAAAGCTAGTCATCCTTTCTGTCTCTCTCAAGGCATTTTCTGACCTACTTTGGAGCAGGAGGCATGGAAAGCCTCATTATGTGCACAATACAGCTCTTCATGCTTTCTTAATACGTATGGCACTTCATCAGTGTGATATCTGAATCCATCCTTCCTCTGCTGGAAGACAGAATGATTTGCCTTGGTTTATCTGTTTATGAGGTAGGAATTATAACAGTACGTTGTTGTTTTGAAGAGCAAAAGGGCTAATATATATTATCTGCTTAAAGTGATACCTGACACACAGTTAAAACTCAGCAAGTGTTACTTGCTACTGGTGTGGACATTTTATTTTTTCCCCAAATTAACAGTTTTTATCATAATTCATATACTTCAAAGAAAAAGGAAGGTTTCAAATGGGTCAGGGAACTAGAAAAAGAAATGCAGGTTTGCACACATCACTATATGTACACGTGGTAGCAGTGTTCTCTGCACATTAGGCTTGACACCTGCCCTTGTCTGGTGCCCCTTTGTATACACAGCTCTCGCTCTCTTGGCACAACCAGTAGTAGAACAGCAGTAGGACTGCAGTTATTACAGGAGGTGCATCTGCACTCTTGGCACGTGCAGGAGCCACCAGAGGCAGGAGCAACTGGGGTCCATTTCGAATCCAAGTGAGTTGAGGTCCCAGGTAGAGGGCAAAGAGACTGAGGAGCTGCTGGAAGGTATTATCAGTCTAAACTTCTTCCTGAATCTATGTTTGTTGGATCAGGCTACTTCTTTCCCGAAGACTGTGATTCTGTCCATCAACAGGAACAGAGGTGATTCAAAGGCTACATTCCATGTGTTCTCTGTTGGAGTTATAATTCATTTATTAATTTGGAAGAGAGTCATTTCTGAGATCTTCTGGTACCATCCTCCTGATGTGGACTTTTTAAATTCAAAATGTGGAGCACTTATTGAGTTCATTTTCTTAAGGACTTAGGTTAGTTATGAGACATGTTTTGGTATCATTTAATCTTATATCCTCTTAGAATTTGTACCCATCCCTCCTTCTAGAGTATTTCTTATACTAGCTTCTCTATGTTCCATGTAATTTTCTTTTAAATTTTGCTTTATACAACATTTCTTCCTTCCTTTCTTCCTTCCTTCCTTTCTTCCTTCCTTCCTTCCTTCCTTCCTTCCTTCCTTCCTTCCTTCCTTCCTTCCTTCCTTTCTTTGTACTAGGGCTTTAACACAGGGACACTTTACCACTGAACTACATCCCCAGTACTTTTGATTTTTTATTTTGAGACAGGGTCTCACTAAGTTGCTTAAGGCCCCACTAAGTTGCTGAAACTGGTTTTGAGCTTGCAATCCTCCTTCTTCAGCCTCCCAGGTTGCTGGGATTTACAGGTATGCAGCACTGCACCCAGTTTTATATGGTATTTCAACAATTTCATCTTCCAGCTCTTCTATGGAATTCATATCCATTCTCTTCTATTAACTTAATAGCAAAATCCCTGTTTTATAACTAGCACTTGATTATAAATAACTAATTTCCCAGTCCCCTCTACAGCTGAGTTTGTTCATATGATGAAGTTCTGGGCAGTGGGAGGAAATGGAAATGGTAAATGAGGCATCTTCTGGAAGTCCCTGAAAGGGAAGAGACATAGCTTCTTCACTTCTTGTTCCTGCCTGCTATGTGGAATGTGGGAGCCCGGTTTTCTCATTTCCAGAAGTCCTATGTGTAAGAGCAAAATAAAACTCTAAATTTGTTTTATTTCATTTCGCTTTTTTTATGGCCATGCTAGGGCATGTGAACTACATCTCCAGCCCTTTTTTAAGATTTTTAAAATTTTGAGATAGGGTTTGGTTAAGTTGCTGAGGTCAGCCTGGAACTTGGGATTCTCCTACATCAACTCCCCAACTAGCTGGAATTATAGGTCTACACCATCATGCCTGGCTAAGAACACTATATTTTAAGGAGTTTTTATTTTAAATTTCTAAGAACTCTTTTTTGTCTTCTGAATGTTGTTTTTTTTTTTTAAAGTAGCATTTTGTTCTCATTTAATGATGCAGTATCTTATCCTAGAAGGATATTAATTAAAGCATTTTTTCTTTTTTTTTTTTCATTTTGCTTTGTTTCTTAACATTGTCTCAGTTTCTACTGAGCTTACTTTTTCTGTGTGTTTATTTGATCATTGTCTTTCCTCAATTGTCTGATTATCACTGTCCATTCATGATCAAGAATGAGACATTAGCCAGGTTCAATGGCACACATCTGTAATCCCAGTGGCCCAGGAGGCTAAGGCAGAAGGATTGCAAAAGCCAGCTTCAGCAACTTAGCGAGAACCTGTCTCAAAATAAAAAATAAGACAGGTTGGGGATGAGGCTCAGAGGTTCAGTGATTAAGTGGCCCTGGGTTCAATCCCCAGTACCAAAAAAAAAAAAAAAAAAAAGAAAAAGAAAAGAAAAAAAAAAAAGGCACTAGGGACTGGGGTATAATTCAGTGTTAGAACTTGCCTAGTATGCATGAGACTTTATGTTTCATCCACAACAATGAAAAAAAGCACCATTATAAAGAAAATTGTGTATAAATTATCTTTATATATAATTACTGAGTAGTTGATCTCTCCATAGGGAATAAGGTAGGACCCAGACATTTCTTTGGGATCTCCAAATGCTAGTATCTTTAGGTCTTTTATCTTGAGTTACTCAATGCCCCTGTAGAAAGATCCTGGAGGAATTCCCTAGGGTTGATGACCCTCTGTTGCAGAAGTCCTCCTGTTTCTAGCATGAATGGAAAGTATAACAATTTTGAGAGAAGAGACACAAAAGAGCCTCTCCCTTGGAGCCCAGCATTAAGCCACATATTCTTTACATTGCTCCTTGGGTTGGTAAGGATATTCAGAAGAGCCTCTCCAATAGATGCAGCTGCTTCAAAGCCCAGCCGGTGTATCCACCAATTTGCCTATTTTACCTCTCCAGTTGATCTGGTTTTCTCCCAGGAACCTCTCTGGGTTGGGAGGAGACAAAACAAAACAAAACAAGATCTCCACTCTGGAAGTTATACTCCATCTATGTATAATATGTCAAAATATACTTTACTGTCATGTTTATCTAAAAAGAACAAAAACAAAACAAAAAAGATCTCCACTCTGCTTTAAAGCTTTGTCTGATAAAGTACAATGGACCCTATAAGAAATGCTTAATTATTTTATTAAAAAAATTATCTACCTCTATGATAGTCTTGCTATAGCCTCCTCTGCTTCCTTCCCTAAGGTGGCCTTCAGGTGAATAGTAAGAGAGGGACTTAGGCAACATTATGGCTTTGAAAAAACAGGCTCTTCAGAATACACGGTGTCTTTGCACAATCAAAAATACTCCTCCAGCTTTAAAGGACACTATCAATAGAGAGAAAAGACAACTCACAGGATAAAATATTTGCAAATAATATATCTGATAAAGGGGCAATATCCAGAATACATGAAGAACTTCTACAACTCAAAAACAAAACAAACCTGACTTTAAAATGGGCAAAGGACTTGAATAGACATTTGTCCAAAACAGATATACACAGGAAAAAAATGCTCAACATAACTAACCATCAGGGAAATTCAAACCAAACTCACTAGGTATCATTTCATACCATTAAGATGATTAATGTCAAAAAACACAATATAACAAATGTTGGCAAGGATGAAGAGAAATAGGAACCTTTGTGCACTATTCAAGGAAAGTAAAATGAGTGGTGCAGCCATTTTGGAAAACAGTATGTTGGTTCCTAAAAAAATTAAATGTAAAAATGTGAACATACTTAATGCCACTGAACTGTACACTTAAAATAGTTTAAAAGGCAAATTTTCTGTACTTACGGAAGCAGAGGGCCAACTTAAGGGAGTTGAGCATCCATGAATTTAAGAATCCATAGGGGAGTTCTGAAACTAATCACCAGTAGATAATGAGGAATGACCCGTGATCAAATAAAACTTTAAAACAGAGCAGGCAATCCTAAACAGATGTATACCCAATCATAAAACTTCAAAAATGAAGCAGTTTGAATAGAGATTTTAGAATTGTGCATGCTAGACATTATTTCATGTCTTTGTTCAATGTTCTTTTTTCAAATAGTTCTTAGACTAAACAGCTTTAACTTACACTTAAAATAGTCATTCCCCCAAACATTCTGTAACACTGCTGTATTTTTCTTTGTAGCAGTTAGTCACAACATGACGCTTTAAAAATTATTGGTTACTTGTTCCTTGGCATTCTCCCCCACCAGAGAATAAGCACCAGGGATGCATCTTCATTGTTTTATTAATTTTATATACCCAGAGCCTAGATCAGAGTCCGGAATATTTTAGCAGATGCTCAATAATATTTGATGAATAAATAATGTACTTATTATATTATTTAATAAATTAAATATGTATTTAATATATTTATTTAACACGCTATTTAATCTGAATCTAATTATCTTTATTATAATTTATCCATTCATTCACCAAGTTTCTACTTTGTGTTACGTTATTTAGTCAGCATAAGAGGGTGGGAGAAGACAAATATATATAATGCAAGAGTTCCCTAAAGAAAGTCTTATTTCCCGCCTCTACTTAATGTACAGAGAAACAAGATGTATCCCATTTGTTCACAATAAAAATAAATTATAAAAAAAAAGAAATTCTTATTTCCCGAAGAATAAAATTCAAAATCCTTTAAGCAAAGATTGGACACCCTAAATCCAAGGGGGAAAATAAGTTGGTCTAAAAAAAAAAAAAAAATTCAATAACTCAGGTTTGTTTCTAAAATATGGAAGCGTCCCTCTACTTCCTCCCAGTCTTCCAAGGAGCTTAGCTCCTAAATTTTCCGCGACAAAACATCGTGCCAAGTCGGACCGAACCAGCCCTGCTCGAAGCTCCTCCCTCGGCAATTGACAGCAGGGGAAATCCCATAGAAGCCTGCCTCCGCTCTCACCTATGCTAATCTGATTGGCTAAACCAGGCGGGAATGGCTGCCGACTCAGCCAATGGAAAAAGCAGAAGCTAAAGCTTGTGTAAACAAACCCTGAGTAGCTGAGACTTGGGCTCCTCCCCCAAGTGGGGGCCGGACGCATCCTTGGCCCAATGCCTATCCAGGATTAGCTCAACGTCCTTTTAGTCAATCGGGGGCGGGGGGTGTGTGTGGGGGGGTCTCCGCCAAGGGGGCGTTCCAAACCCCCACCGCAAGGCAAAGAACTAAGGGACTAAACGGACAGACGTTTAGACCAATCATTAGCTTGAACTTCTGAGGGAGTGGGCGGGCATAGCTTCACATTTAGGCCAATAAAGGCCAAAAATGCCCTTCTAGGTGACTGAGCGGCATCTTCCTCGGTCCAATAGACGAATGGGGCGGTGCCCAGCAACCAATGGCTTCGGTTCGGGGGCGGGGTGAGAAGCCAGTGTGCAGTAAGAGGTAACCAGGCGAGTATTAGTGGCGCTTCTCCCGTGCTGTGGCTCACGTTTTGGTACTAGAGGCCGAGACTGTCCTGGCGACTCCGACCATTGCGGCGACGGCTTAGGCCCTCGGAGGAGTGGCAGAAGACGGTCCGGAGGAGGGGCATCTGTTCAGCCCAGGTGGGCTCGGGTGCCCGAGCTGTGAGGAAAAGGACCCTTGGCTCCAGGGGCGTCCTGCGCCCCCTTTTACACCGCGACGGGAGCTGTAAGGGGCGGCGCGCGCATACCCGAACACCTGTGGGGAGGGAAAGCCCGCGGGGTCCCATGTCGAGGCTTTCGGCGAGAAGGGGCGTCTTCTTGGGTCACCCTCTATCCCTGGGGAGCAATAGAGGGTTTTAGTCCTTTTTTTCTCCGCGCAGGTGCTCTGTTCCCTCCCACACAAGTTCCTGAGTCTCCTCAGCCCCCCTTCTAACACTCGGACCGGATTCTCGGACTTGTGGGTCCCCGTACTATCTCGGCGCACCGCTGCTAGTAGCTCAAATTGAGCATTGCTGCATCCCCCGCCCTCTCCCCGGGGCGAGAGCGGGGAGGAGTTGCGCGTTTTACCCCTCCCCCATTGGCTGGACCCCGCGCATTTTCTGCGTATCTTCCACTCGCTCCACCTAAACCCCAGCCCTCATTCTTCATACCTAAATTGACTTAGAGACCCTGGCTACTTCTCTTATGCTTTGTCTTCTGAGAGTGAGTCCATCACCCTCTCACTCCTTACATTTCATTCTCATTTTTCTTGGAAACTAACGTTATCCACTTGCTTCTTCCAGGCAGCTGGAAGGTGAACCGGACAGAGGCAGAAGAACTGGAAAGAGGCGGAATACACTGAACAGGGAACTTGGCAAGGTTGGGAACTTTAATCGCTTTGTTAATGGTAAATTATTTTTGCCTCCTTTAAGATGGCATTTGATCATTATACCCTTCTAAGATCATTGCCCCAATACAGTTCTTTTGGTGATAATTGTTGAAAATGCAGGTGAAAGGGGCCTATGGAAGCAGCAGACCTAAAATATGTTATTTTTTAAGTAGATGGAATTGGATTATACTTTAAAGAGCTTCACTTTAAAGAGTGTCAGGGTTTCCAGTTAAGGGCCTGACCACCATATCATAAAATATAGGACATACTTTAGTTGTACAACACGATGGGATATGATCACACCCAACCTATGAGTGGATAATAACAGCATTGAGTCTGTTTAAAAACAACATTCCATAGTCCCTTTTCACAGAGAATGTGTATTCACCTTCATAGTATAGCTGCTTGGTTTCCAGTAGTGTTGATTCTAGCCATATGTTTCTAGATTATACTTGACACTGTCTTGTACTATTTATTTTAGCAGTGCTGGCATTTAAACCCAGGTAAGTTTGCCAGGCAAGTGCCGTACCACTGAGCTACATTCCCAGCCCCCTAAATAAAATTATGCCAATAATTTTATAGGGAAAAACTAACCACTCTTAATTTTGATTTAAATTTTAGAGGTTTGAAAATATTAATTTAGATATTGAGTTGTGAGGATTTGGAGGAAATGAGAATATTGGACTATGACTGATAGGCCTCTCAGTCTATTTGTGTATGAGAGAGAGAGAAAGAGAGAGAAGATATACACGTGTACAAAACCTTATTCATTCCCACAGTTCTTAGTTTCATGACTTTTTACATAAACTGGAATTGTTTTTCCCAGTTCTCAGTGAAGAAATCTAAGCTGTGAGTTTAACGTCTTGTTCACTGTGTTTGGGCCAGGATTTTGTAAAACTTCTGTGAAAAAAAATTTTTTGTTTTCCTTATCCTACTTGTAATATATTTATCAATATGCTTCCCTGTATTTTACTTATGGTAAGATTTTATCTTGTATATAGAAAGATAAGTTGATTAGAGTGAATTCAAAGCAGTCTTTACTTTGAGGTGATAAGTTGTCTAATGGACCATATGTATGAATCTTGTTAAAAAATTACTCAATAGAGCAAGGTCTTAAAACTAACAAATGCCCAGGCATCTAGAATAATTGATGTCAGAGTTATAGCTGCATTAAAAAAGACTCCTGGACAAGTTGCAGATCTCTGAGTTGATCACTATTGTGAATTGATATAAGACTGCAGTTGAATAATGTTGAAAAACAACATTATTTTTGTATAGTCTTTTCAGGTATGTTTGTGATCAATAATAACTCCTTTGCAAATTTTAGAGGAATATAGCTCTGTTTCTTCCAAGAGCCCTTGACCTTGAGGTGCTCACAGTTTAGTGGAGGAGAAATCTATAAACCAAGAATTAAATGCAGAGAGAGGTTCTGCAGTTCAGGATATGTACAGAGTGCAGAGTAGCATTGTGGCACTGTGTTCTGGCCTCATCTCCCACTGCTCTAGACTTCCCAAAGTGCCATTTCCTGAACCTACCTATCTCACATAGGTTATGATCTTAAACCCTAAAATCAACCCATCCTGATAGATTCTAATTTCTTTATTTTACAAAATGAGGTTCAAAAGTGTTAATTGATTTGCCTGGGGCCTGCTCACGAACAGGTGCCAGAGTTGATTCAAACCCTGTCCCAGTTGCCCCAGTAGCTAGAGCTTCTAGCACTGTACTGCCCCCTACTGTCTTTCTGGTCATCTCTATATGAGAACTGAATCTTTCAGTCATGTCACCTTATTCTACTTTAGCCTGAGGGTGTATGCAAGGACCAATAGATTTTTCACCACTATATACTTATCCAGGAAAGACTTCAGGAGCACCACATACATTAATTTTGGAGTTACACATAAATTTAAGTACATTTATGAATATGAGATCAACCTTATTTCTAAGCGATCTTTAGAGACCATTTCATAGTACCCTCCCCTGATTCTCTGTAGAATGTTCCTTTAGCTTCTTTGATAATTTGTTCACTTATTCATTCATTTAACATTTATTTAGTAAGTACTTACTATAAGCCAAGCTAGAGATTAGAGTCTTGCCCAGTGGATCTTATATTCGAGTTAGAAAGATAGCTAAGTCTGAAGCTCACGGAGGTCCAGGTTGAAGTTAAAGTTTAGCTTGACCAAGGTGACACCTGGTGTGCCCCTTCCCATGTTACCTTCCCAAGCATACTTCCAGAACATTTTTGTTCTACTCTTATGAATAAACTTTTCTCTTTGAGCTTCTTTCCATTGACCTTTGTCAATCTCTACTTATCATTTGTTGATTTTGAGGTCATTTGCCCATGTACTTGGTAGAATATTTTAGAATCATGGTGACCTGGTTTTTGAATTCTGTCTCTGCCATCAGTCAAGTGGGTGACTTCAATCAAATTCTTGGAATTTTGAGCCTGTTTCCTGATTTCAGATGTAGTGATATGTGTTAGACTCTTGCTAAATTGCAAGGAAGAGGCTCACACCTTTGGTGCTAGGTAGTGGATGTAAACTTGAATGGGAAATAATTTCAAGCATCCATGTTGTCTCTTGGCTTTAATGCTTTCAAAACCTTGTAGAACAATAATTCAACAGTATTTAGGATAGGATTTTAGCTATTTTAGCTCTAGCACCTGTCTCTTTTACTTTGTCCACCCAACATTTGTATTTCCCAAAAGAAAATATCTGATTGAATTGATCTGTCTAAAACCCCGAAACCTGAAATGGAGGACACTACTATGCAGAATTTTGAGTCAAGCCATATCCTTGGTTATTGATCTTCCTCAAGTTCAACCTGTATTTTGACCTAAGTTGCAGTACTGAACCCTGGTCTCATTTCTTATGGCCAAAGAAACAGGGTTGGTTTTATATATTATTTGTCTCACAACTGTAGAATATATAACTTCTTTGAGCTAGTTCTTCAGATGATATCTGAGGGGTAGCAGTTCTAGAGTTTCATAGTCTTCTTTCCAATTCAAATGCCTATTAACATGATCAGAAATAATGATAATAAGGCATCTACTAACAAAATAATTGACACATGTCAAATATGCAATGTATCTTCTTGGTATTGCATTTAGTATTATTATAATGTGATTATTCATATGACTGTCTTCCATTCTAGACTAAGAGCTCCATAAGGGCAGGTTCCACAGCTTTATCTTTCTATCCTTGGCACTTAGTTTAGAGGCTTATACATAGTAATAGATGCAAAGATGTCTGATTTGGGGAATTCTCAGCTCTTCTTGAAAGGATGTGAATATATGATTGCTTCCCAGAGAGGTATTGTTTAAGTTGATTCTGTCCTCCCTTACCCCCACACTGGGTATTGAAGCAAGGGTCTTTTTGTTGTTGTTGTTGATGGACCTTTATTTAATTTATTTATTTACGTGTGGTGCTGAGAATTGAACCCAGTGCCTCACACTTGCCTGGCAAATACTCTACCACTGTGCCACAACCCCATCCTGAAGCAAGGGTCTTGTACATTGCTAAGCCTGTGCTCTACCACTGAGCTACACCCCAGGCCCTTGGACTAATTCTTAAGGAATGAGTAGGAATGTTCTCTAAGTAAAATAAAACCTTAAGACAGCATTCCAAAGAGAGACTATCAGGTGCAAAGAAAGGCACAGATAGAAAAAGATGAAGTTTACTGAACACTCCTGTTAGGTTGAAAAACTTGACCAGAGGTTATGTATAACTGAGTAAACTGTGGTGCTGCTTAGTAACTGGTGCTTGTTTCAGAGGGAGAGCATAACATACTCAGATTGTTGGCATGGTGTCTATAAGGATTTAGTAATACAGGTGTTGAATTCTTGGAGCTACTATATTGTAGAGAAATCGTTTACTTTTTTACCACATATGACTCTTTTGTGGGACGTGCACTGAATATCAAGGTACTGAAAATATGGTCAGACTTACTCTCAAGGAGCTCACAGGCAAGCAAGGGAGACAGATGGATAAACAACTGATTTGTCATGTGACAAGTGAGGTAATAAGAGATTTGAATAAAATGTTATCAGGAAAAAGGAGCAGTTTGTAATATATAAAGTGCTGAGGGAAAAAATCACTGGAATGAGTTGATATTGAACCCTCTGAAGCACTATACAAATATAAGACAGATTAAAGAAATATATTTAGCTTAATTTGAGTTAACATTTTATTTTTGCTTTAAACAGAAGTAGTCTGTTTTTATTGTTTTAAATAGAAATCACTGACAGGCAAAAATAGGAGGGACTACAAAGTAATTCATAGTCCACCATCTTGAGTCAATGGTTAATGTTTTGATGGATATATTTTATACTTTCTATGTATATTCATGTGTATGCATACATATATATGTATTTTTAATAGCACGGGTTTATTTTGTGTGTTCTATTTAGTCATTTTATTTTTTTATGTGCTAAATCCCCTAAGGGTACCTATGTATTACTGTACATAATGGGAACTAGGAAAGGGGCACTTTTTAGCCTAGTGAACCTGTAACCTTGTGGTGATCTCATCTTCTGAACCATTTTAGAGGCTTCATCAAAGATATATTAGGAATGAACTTGATGTGTACAGGTGGTTATGCTTGGCATTATTGTTTGTAATATATGAGAGATGACTTCAATATCCGTCAGAGGGAATGGTTAAATAAACTGGAATATCCAAACCATAGAATATTGTGTAGTTTAAAGAAGAATGAAAAAGACCTATGTACTGAAATAGAAGACCTGTAATATATATTGAGTTTTTAGTATGCTACTTTTTCCGTTGAAAGAGAACAGTATTCATGCATATTTGCAAAAAAATTCTGAAGATGTAAAAGAAACCAGTTAAAGTGTTTATCTGTGGAAGAAGAATAGGAGTAGAAATGGGATTTTGCCAGTACCTTTGTATGTAGGCATGTACAGTATTTTAGTTAATTTTTTTTGAATTTTGTGTTTGTATTACCTTTTTAAAAATGAGTGAGTGAGTGAATGAAGTTATTAGAAAGAGATCAGAAGAAAGGCTCTGGGGGCTGTCAGTCTTTTTGAGACCAGTGAATACATAGCAGAAACAGCAAAGATGGGGTGATTCACCCCAAGAAAGGGGGAGGCAGTCCTTTTTTTCTTCTTTCCTTCAATTTTGTATACTTTTAAAATATAAAATATTGAGAGCAATAAAATAAAACAAAAATGTTTCCAGACTGTAGTCTGCATTACTTTAATAGTGACTTTATTTTTCATATTCTTTAGTATTTTTATATTCATACATATAATTTTCTATTGCAGTCACACTTTTTTTTTTTTTTTTTTTTTGCGGGGCTGGGGATTGAACCCAGGGCCTTGTGCTTGCAAGGCAAGCACTCTACTGACTGAGCCATCTCCCCAGCCCAACACCCTTTTAATCTATTTAAATTTACCTAATTCCTAATTGTGTTTTCTCTGTGGTGCTACCTGAGGACCTTTATAAGAAATGAAGCTAGGGCAACTTTACATAGTGCACATTTAAAAAACGGGCTAATCTACCTCAAGAGAAGGGAATTCAAGCTTCAGATCCTACATGTGATGCATACATGAGAAAAAAAATAAGAAAAAGGAGATTTAAATGTATATATACACACACATATTCATATATATAAATAATAATAGCATTTTCCTTGATTATAAAGGACACAATACTCTCCTTGAATAATTTGGAAGACAAAATATGAAGAAATACAGTCTTTAATTTTACCACCCAAATCACTCTGGCTTTTTGTTGTTTAGACTTTTTTTATGCATATAAACATTTTTAAAAAGTAGAATCATGGTGTATAGTCCTTTTCTCACTATAGTTTGGTCAATTTAATGGTGGTATCTATATTATGGCATGGTCGTGTGTGTGTGTGTGTGTGTGTGTGTGTGTGTGTTACTGCAGATTGAATCCAGGGGCACTCTACCACTGAGCCACAAACCCAACCCTTTTTCTTTTTTAAATATTGAGACAGCATCTCCCTAAGTTGCTGAGGACCTTGCTCAATTGCTGAGGCTGGCCTCAAACTTGGAATCCTCCAAGCTGCTGGGATTACAGGTGTGCACCATCACACTAGGCCTGTCATCGGTTTTTTTTTTTGTTTTGTTTTGTTTTTAATTTTTATTTTTACTCGTTGATGGACCTTTACTTAAGTAATTTATTTGTATGTGGTGCTGAGAATCAAACGCAGTGCCTCACATGGGCCAGGAATGCACTCTACCACTGAGTTACAACTGCAGCCCCTGTCATTGTTTTAGTAGCTGGATTACATATTATGTTAACCATTGCCCCTCATTACCACCATGAGGAATTTCATTGTATATTTTAGTAGATCTGAGAAGTATTTTTGGGTTGAATTCCTAAAAGTAGAATATCTGTAGGAAAGACTCCAAAACAATTTTAGGGCTTTTAATATAAATTTTTAAATTATCCTATAGCAAAAATTGTTTCAGTGTAGGGAAAAAGAATTTTTTTTTGTTCTTTTATCTCTTCTGATTGGTTGTTATTGGTTTATATTAATACTATTGATTTTTTTGTATTTATGTATTTTTATGTATAAAATATATTGAACTAAGAGCCTCGTACATTTTTGTGTTTCATAACCAGTCTTGTTACTAAGCTCTTATTATTTCTAATAGTTTACCAGTTGATTCTTAGTTTTCCTGAAAAATCAAAATCATATTTGCAAATAAGGACAGTCTTGCCTCTTTCTTTCCAATGTGATTCCTATTATCTTGTGTTCTTGACTAATTGCATTGGATGGAGCATTTGAACAGAATTAATAAGTGGTTGTAATAGTTGATATTCCTAATCTTTTTCCTGTTTTTAATGGAAATGCTCTGAAAATTTGAAATAGGGATGCTTATGTATATATATTGATTATATTACATTAAAAAGCATGAATTTATTTATTCCTGGGTTTGGGGTTTTTTTGTTTGTTTTGTTTTGTTTTTTTTTTTTTTTTTGGTGCCAGGGATTGAACCCAGGGACACTCAACCACTGAGCCACATCCCCAGCCCTTTTTGTATTTTATTTAGAGACAAGGTCTTACTGAGTTGTGTAGGGCCTTGCACAGTTGCTGAGGCTGTCTTTGAACGCCATATCCTCCTGTCTCAGCCTCCCGAGTGGCTGGGATTATAGGTGTATGCCACCGCACTAAGCTCTGTTTTTTTTTTTTTTTTCCAGGGTTGGGGTGGGGTGGGGATTGAACTCAGGGGCACTTGGCTATTGAGCTATATCCCCAGCCCTATTTCGTATTTTATTTAGAGACAGAGTCTCACTGAGTTGCTTAGCGCCTAGATCTTGCTGAGGTTGGCTTTGATTCTGTTGTCACAGCCTCTGGAGCTGCTGGGATTAGGGGTGTGTGCCACTGCGGCCACGCTCTGGTTTTTGTTTTTCTGGCACTGGTGATCTAACCCAGGGCCTCATCATACTAAGCCACACCTCCAGCCCATTTTATTTAACACATTTCTGGCAACTATTGAGATGATCATGTTGGTTTTGGTTTTTACTTTTCTTGTTAATATGATAGTATACTTTTTAAAACTTTCTGTTATTGAATTCCTGGACTGAACTCAAAGTGGTTTTGTTTTTAAATAAATTGCTTGATTTTATTTACAGTTATTTTTGCAGCATGGAAATTAGTCTTTTATAGTTTTCTTTTGCGCTAATGTTCAGTTTTGTGTGTTGAACTACCTATATACAAATAAGTAGAAGGTTCTCTTCATTTTTGTGTGTGTGCTTTGAAACCGTTGTCTACTTTTTGAAACTAGGTGCATTGTGAGCTATAGATTTGTCTTGCCTACTCTTTAAAATGCAGTTACTGGGCAGACACTTCACAGAAGAAGATATACAAGTGATATATGAAAAAGTGTTCAACATCTCTAGTAATTAGAGAAATACAAATAAAAACCACCCTAAGATTTCATCTCACTCCAATTAGAATGGTCTTTATCAAGAATACAAGTAACAATAGGTATTAGTGAGGATGTGGGGAAAAAGGTACACTCATACATTGCTGGTGGAATTGCAAATTGGTACAGCCACTCTGGAAAGCAGTGTGGAGATTTCTCAGAAAACTTGGAATGGATCCACCGTTTGACCCAGCTATCCCACTCCTTGGTTTATACCCAAAGGACTTAAAATCAGCATACTACAGTAATGCAGCCACATCAATATTCATAGCAGTTCAATTCACAATAGCTAAACTGTGGAACCACCCTAGATGTCCTTCAGTAAATGAATGGATAAAGAAACTATGGTGTATATACACAATGGAATATTATTCAGCCATAAAGAAGAATAAAATTATGGCATTTGCAGGTAAATGGATGGAGTTACAGAATATCATGCTGTGTGAAATACGCCAGTCCCCAAAAACCAAAGGCTGAATGTTTTCTCTGATAAGTGGATACTGATACATAAGGGCCAGAACAAGGGAAGAATGGAGGAGTGGTGGATTGTGTAGAGGGAAAAGAGGGGAGGGAAGGGGGTGGTGGAAGGAAAGATAGTAGAATCAGACAAATCATTACCCTATATACATGTATGATTACACGAATGGTGTGACTCTCCAGCATGTACAACCATAACAATAAAAAGTTTGTGTACAATGAGTCAGAATGCATTCTGTAAAAATAAAAATAAAAATAAATAATGCATTTACCTCAGAGAAATGAAGTTTTTATGTAGCAATTTTGGTATAAATATGAGCAGAACAGAATGTAGTTTTCCAGTGAGTCTCCTTGTATTTGCTAGCAACGTTCTTCATGTCTCTGTTGTTTAGGCGTTGGTGCTAGTGCTGAGTTATTAACACCATCTTAGGGTTTATAGGATCTTTGTTTTAATATTGAGCACATGTAACTGTTTAGTTGTGTAGCCTTGCAGATAATCAAAATGGGCCTATGAGGGCTCTGCTTTATTCCCACTGAAAGCAAGAAGTAAGCAGTAAAACTTGCTGGGCTAGAAGATGTTAAGAATACAATATTCTTGTTTAATTCTGTTAACTTGGAAGAGGTATAAATGTGAAAACTTTTGAAACTTAAACTTCCTGCTGAATGCAGTTCTGAAATACAGCAAATGATTCCACTTTTCTTCTCTAGTAAGTTTGGTATGTTCAGACATAGTTAATGTTTCATTAAGAATTCCTAATGTCTGAGGCTCACATGATGAAGATTCTTGTTTAGAACTTTAGATGTAAGAGGATGTAAACAGTACTGTGTAAGATCAGTCTGGATGGGAAAAGTGTCCTTTTCTGAGCAAATCTCTGATAGCAGTTTGTTTGCTTATTTAACTCAAAAAATTAAAACATTCAATGAAAGGAGGCTGGGAGTGATAAGGAGATTATATATTTTAACTGAATATCTTTATTTTGTATCGAAATAGAATACCTAGAGTCCCTGGCTTTGGACTTACAGAAGGAAGCATGTTTTTTCCACCTGCTGCATACCTGAGGTTCTCAAACTTGAGCATGCATCAGAATCACCTGCAGGCTTATTACAACACACGTTGTTGGGCCCCACCCCAGAGTTGTATGTCTAGGGTGGGGCCTGAGAATTTGCTTTTAACAAGTTTTCTGATGCTGCTGATGCTGCTAGTTCACATACTAAAATTTTAAGAACCATCGCTGTCTACTAAATATAAATTATAAAAGTCTAGTTTTAGAAGAAAGCTTAGTTTCTGGAAACACACAAGTTATGGGGCAAATCATGAAAGATTTAACCCTTCAACCAAGGGACTCTGGTCAAATAGGATTAGTGTTTAACCCCATGGGAATAGGAGCTATTATGTACCCCTTCTGTGTCCTTCATCACTTAGTATTTAGGCTTGTTTAGAAAGGCCTAGTGTTTTTTTCTTAAAACTGGTAAAGGACTTTGTGCTTGTTAAATTGAAAGCTTTGTGTGTTTTTAAAGATACTAGCTATGTTTATCGTTAGATTTTAGGGATTTTAATTGTAATTTGAGATAACGAGAAATGTTTTGCAAAAAGAAATCACTGGAATTATCTTCCTGTAGTGTTGGAGAAAGAATATAGTCTGCTTCACAAAGCATCAAGTGTGCTGTGAATTTTTCACTTTTCATGATTGTCTTTCCACTGTTTGGGGTAATGCTAATAATTCTTGTTGTCTTTTTGAAGATGAAAAATGAAGACCAAAATCATAGACCTAGCATAGAAACTACAAACTAGAAGCAGTTATTAAGGAATAGATGGGTATATATGTACACACATATATACATACACACATGCATGTGTAGATATAATGCACATATTTTAAAAAAATATTTTTAGTTATAAATGTACACAATGCTTTTTTTTTTTTCTTTCTTTGTTTCTTTTTTTTTTTTTTGAAATGTGGTGCTAAGAATTGAACCCAGTGTCTCATACGTGCAAGGCAAGTGCTCCACCACTGAGCTATAGCCCCAGGTCATATAATCCACATATTTTAAAAAATTGTTTATGTATCTTTAGCTAGAGACAAAGATTATCTGTGCTGAATTTAGGCATTATATGTTGTAGAATCTTTGAGTTGAAGAGAGAAAACTTTGGGAGCTACACCTTTTCATAAAGGAGTTGTACTTCAACAAGTTTTTCTTGCTTGTCAACTCTCTAATTCCTGTTGTTCCACTGTTAATAGCCTGTTTTTAAATTGACCAGCTGCTCTCATCTGGACTGTTCAGAGCAATAACTGCATCACAGTCAGTGGGTTGGCAGACCCCCTACTTGGAAACATTGCTGTTTGGCTCCCTTTATACCCTTAGAGAAGGTATTCCTTGGAGGAGGAAAAGGAGGGTAGAGACTAGATCAGTGGTTCTGAAGCTTGGCTGCACATCAGAAACAACCCAGGACTTTCCTAAAAAGTAATCTAGATGTGTTATGGGGGAGGCTCCATCTTAAACCATTCAAATCATAATCTCCTAGGATGAAGTCTGGTTATCTGTGTGTGTGTGTGTGTGTGTGTGTGTGTGTGTGTAGATATAGATATAGATATGTTGATGGACCTTTATTTTATCTATTTATTTATATGTGGAGCTGAGAATCGAACCCAGTGCCTCACACGTGCCAGGCAATCATTTTACCACTGAGCTATAACTCCTACCCTGGTTATCTGCATTTTAACAACTTCTTCACACAATTTTATGTAGCCAGCTGGGCACTGTGTCTTAGATGAAAACAGTGTTGGTCTCAGGTGAATTTATAGCAGCCTATGAAATAAAAAAATAAGGGCCACAAAGTGTTTTTCATAAAATTTAATTTATTCAGTTTAATGAATTGTTCTTTACGCTTGTGTATTTTATTGTTAAAATAGTGTATTATATTAATGATGTTGATAAAATACCTTTACCCTCTTTACTTACTTTTTAAAAAGTTGTAATCCTGTGTTTCCCTTAAACTCTTTTCTTCCTGTTTTTTTTTGATACTGAGGAGAGTACTTTAACACGAGTTACATCCCAGCTTTTTCTTTTTTTTTTCTTTGCGGTGCTGGGGATCAAACCCAGGGCCTTGTGCTTGTGAGGCAAGCACTCTACCAACTGAGCTATATCCCCAGCCCCCAGCTTTTATTTTGATACAGGATCTAAGTAAGTTGCTGCAGGTCTCAATGAGTTGCTGAGGCTGGCCTTGAGCTTATGATCCTCCTGCCTCAGCTTCCTAAATTGCTGGGATTACAGCCATGTGCCACTATGCCTGGCCTCCCAAATATTATCGAAAACATACTGGTTTATGAAATCATGAAGATTGAATGCCTCTGATTTAATCATTCTTGGAAATTGTTTTAAAATGCTTTGGAATACTGATTCATGGAGAGTCTGAAAGCCTTGGGATCAGGTGAAATTCAGAATTCATAAATTTCCAGGTTTTAGAAAGATACTTTCTCTCTGTTGGGTCTGATGCAGACCCGAACACATTGTTTTCAAGCAAAGCAAGAGTGTTTACACTAAGTGGAATAAATAAAGGCTAAACATAGCTTCACATCAATTCACATCAAGTTTTACTGTCAGCTAAGTTTTGACACGAATAATATGAAATTTTTGTAGTTTTTAGAAATTTGTGCATAAGGGATTATAGACTTTTTGGAGGTTTGCTTTCTCTTTCTAAAAGTACCAGCAAAATTTCAAATTAAATGGAACTTTGTTCGTTTATGGTAGGAAATATTATTTACTTTGATTTAAACATACTAGCAGGTTATGTGACCTTGCTTATATTTTTGTCTTCTAAAGACATCAGTACTTTTGTTGAAAATAATTTTTCTTCAGCCTGATTTTACCTGCATTTGTAGTAAGAAAAATCAGAGTTAGCTTTTTTTGGGGGAAAAAAAAAAGTTAGCATTCAGAAATTGAAGGGGGTAGTGGTTCAGAGCTTGGGTTTGGGAATTGGGTCAGAAAGATGTAAGGTTAAGCCCCAGTTGTGGCATTTACTAGGTTGTACCTTACCCAATGTATTTAATGCGTCTCCGAACAATAAATTTACTAGGGGGAAACATAATAACAGCCATTTTCATATAGGATTATTGTGAAGATTAAAAGAGAGAATGTTAGTTAGAAGAGCTATTATTTTATTTTTGTTCCTTTCCCTTGGTTTTGGGTAGATTACTCTTTTTCTCTGTAACTTGACTATCCAGCGGGGCCTTCTCTTTTGCACAGAGATCTGGAGGAGTTTTGTCTTATGCTTTCTCAACTCATGAGCTATGTTAGCTCTACCCTTACAACTTAGATGTTTCTTAAAAAAAAGGAAAGACATTAAAAAGAAATCCATCCATGGGCTCCTAAGCTTTATATAGGCCAATAGAAAGTCTTCATGTAGTCAGTAGTACATAGTATGAAGCCTTTCACTGTCTAAAACATACTGTTCTTGACTTCTTAATTGTGTTCCAGCATTGTGCCCCTGTTAGCCAGAGAAATATTCTCCTTTCTCCCAGGGAACAGTTTTGTCTTACCTTGGTCTCTCATGGACATACCTTTCTCCAACAAATTACCTTTTTTCCCCTTGTGCTGGAGATTGAACCGAGGGCCTTATACATGCTAGGCAAACATTCTACCATTGACCTACATCCCCTGCCCTTTGTATTTTTTATTTTGAGACAGGATCTCAGTAAGTTGCCCAGGATGACCACAAATTTGGAATCCTCTTGCTTTAGCCTCCCACGTAGCTAGGGTTACAGGTGTGTGCCATTGCACCCAGCCAAATTACCTTAAAAAAAGTTTCTCCCACCTCAGATATTGCCCTTCCTGAAAAGACTTATAGCGTATGCAGTTTTCTCTATCTCATTTGTAGGTATTTAGGCTGATTGGCTCCCCTCTTCCTACTTTGTTGTGGCAAACAATCCTTTCTTTTCTTTTCTTTTTCAGCAAAAGTGTATCAAAGAAAATGCAAATGCTGGAATCCCTGTTTTTTTTCCAGTTTAGGTAGTTCCACTCTGGCAAACTTCTATGCCTAACCTATAGTTCATAAGGAGAATGTTATACCACGTGTAGTTATTAAGTGCTAATAGTAAATAACAACATTTAAGAATTTCCTAGAAGTGGGGGATTTTCCCCCTGGAATAATTTAACCTGTCAGAAAGATTCCAGAATGGGGTTGTCACTGGTGGTTGGGAATAGCTGTTCATACCCCATGAAAAGTACCCAGCCACAGATCCTTGCCCCTAACTAAGGGCACAGGCTTCCTGCCTGAACAATGAGATTTAGAATAGAGGATTCTAGAAATGACAGTTAATCAACAAATTATTTATTGAGGACTGGTGGGTGCACAGAGGCATGATAGAAACTATAAAGGACTTTTTATTGCCCTCACGAAGCTTTCAAGGTTATAAATAGACTATTCCTACAACAAATAATGAGTAATGGTCTCTAAAATATATGTGCAATCAAATGTGAAATAGAGGCCATAGTAGGGGAGACCTTAGGTGTAGACCTTCTATTGTGGCATTTCTGATAAAACAAGTTGAATTGTCATCATAATCAGTCTAAGACATTTATACACTTGTTGGTGAGGAAAGTTATACATATTTTATATGTAATAATTTTCCTGTATGAATGTTATGATTAATATTATCTTTAAAAATTTCAATTCGAGTATTTCCCCATTAATAGTATGTAATAACTCTTAAGAGCTGGATCTGCAGAAGTTTAGGAGCCTGTGCTGAGTGCCATTTGATGTTATCCTGGAAGGATGATGGATTGCCTTTAAGTGGGAGGAGTAGAGTTTGAAGGCAGATCTGGGTACAAAGCCACCAAACGTTGGCAAATCTGTTGATTCTACCTTTGGAAGGGCTATTAAATGCTTTATGGAGTCTATTTTATGACTCGTTATGTACATTTCTCATAGTATAATGTTGGCATCACAGAATATCCATGGGATGTTGTTTCTAAAAGTTTGTGAGTTAATAGGTTAAAAATGTAGCAAATATTTGTCTTTATCCTTTGTGCTCCTATAGCACAAAACTGAGAGGGAGCAACTTACAAAGAATAGAAGTTTATTTCTCACAGTTCCAGAGACTGGGAAGTTTAAGATCAAGGCCCCAGCGGGTCTGGTTTTCTGGTGAGGGCTGCTCTCTGCCTCCAAGATGGTGCGTTGTATCCTCTGGAGGAGCAAATCCCTGTGTCCTCAAGGTGGTAGGCAGAAGGGCAAAAGAGCCAAATTCTGTGTGAAACCACTTTTATAATGGCCTTAGTTCCGTTCAAGAGATGGAGCCTAATCACCTCCTCAGGGCCCCAACTCTTGATATTGTCACTTTGACCTTGAGTTTCAACACCTTAATTTTGGATGGGACACAGTCAAACCACAGCAATATGTAATTAATAAATAATGTAATAGAGGAGATAAGTAAAACTGGGAAGAGGACTTCTCAGAGCAGTGAATTTACATGGCCTTGGATTCATGGATTTTGTTTGTTTCAAAGAGCATATATAGATTTGTAGAACACCAATTTGGGAACTACTGATGTAGAAATTAGGGTAATTAGAATTTTTGCAATTCCACACAGTCTGCCACTTTATTGGAAGAATTGTTTTTAGTCATCTTTAGTTTTTCTACCCACCAGAATTACCTATAGCAAATTATCAAGCAAAAATATGAATGTTGGGCCTTGGCTCTGGCCTAACAATTCAGAATACACAACAGGTATGGTTGTGGAAAAGCTTCCAGGTGATCTAATGTACACCTGAGACTGAAAAACCACCGAATTAGAATATGCCTTCTCTCCATTTGCTGTATGTGTTTTAATCCTATTTGAAAATGCTTTTGTTTTGTTTTCTTGGCTCTTGTCCAGGGAACTAGTCTTAATGAAGTTCCTCAGCCTTAATGAAGTTCATTGTTATCATTCTTCCCAGGATGTCTGTATCAGATTTTCAGATTTCATTTCATCAATGGGGCAAATTTATAGAATAGTATAGGATACATCATAACATTAATAGAAAAAAGATCGTATCAAATTGCTATTATCTTTCTAATCTGGCAGTATTGAGTTTAATTTAAATGTTGCCTCTATTTTTAAGTTACCCTTGCTTTTACAATTTTTTGTTATTAGGGATCACAGATCACATAAATTATTTCTCTTTTTCTTTTTTTTTCGTTTCTTTTTGGTATCGTGGATTGAACTCAGGGGTGTGTAACTACTGAGCTACATCCCCATCCCATTTTTATAGTTTGTTCAGAGACAGGGTCTCACTGAGTTGCTTAGGGCCTCACCAAGTTGCTGAGGCTGACTTTGAACTTGAGATCCTCCTGCCTCAGCCTCTCAAGCAGCTGGGATTGCAGGTGTGTGCCACCGTGCTTAGCTATTTCTCCTTTTCTTGTTTGATAAATTTTCAAAAACTTCTTGTTGACCTCTTATTACAGGTAAATTCAGTTTTATGTGTGCTTAACAAAGTCACTGACATTTTATTTGTAAACACTGTTTTTGAATCATATGGAAGATAAGTAATGTAGCATTTGTGCACTCAGGTCAACAGAAAAGCTGAGCAGGATGATTACCTACTTGTTTTCTGTTAAAATTTGTGCAGCTGCTGCTCCATGAAGGAGTGAAATGGAAATACTGGGGACAATTTTTTTTTTTTTTTTTTAACAGTACTACTGGGGATTGAATGCAGGGGTGTTCTACCACTGAGCTACATCTCCAGCTTTTTTCTCCTTCCCTCCTTCCTTCCTTCCCTCCTCCCTCCCTCCTTCCCTTCCTCCCTTCCTCCCTTCCTCCCTTCCTTCCTTCCTTCCTTCCCCTCCCTCCCCAGGCTGGCTGGAATTTAAGGTTCTCCTACCTCAGCCTCCTGAGTTGCTGGTATTTTAGGCATGTATCATCTAACCCAGTGACAAAATCATTCTAATTAGAGATTAATCTGGAATTTGATTTTTAACTATATACATATCTTACTGATCTTCCCTACCCCCTACAAAAGTTGAACTATTCTCCCTGCCTCCTGTCTTTCTTTATTCCTCTACCAAATGATGGATAAAATCTGATGTGTTTATTTACTTAGTAAAAGAAGAACTTATCAAATAAGGAGACTAATTAACTTAGTGCAGAGTATAACATGACATATAAAAATATGTTCTACATGATTTTTTTGTTCCATGTGATTCTAAAGGCTTTATAAAGTTATTTCTTGTATTGCCTATGTGGCTTTATAGTATGTGTGTGGCTATGACCTTGCAAAAAATTAGAAGGGGAAACAAAAGGCTTAATAGGAAAGTTGGAGAGTTGGAGTTTGATGGGTTAATTCTGAAGCTGTCCAGGCAGGGAAACATATTTGGGAGACAGCATACCTGCTACCTAGTAAGTGAAATCACCTGCCACAGGCTAAGGGCGTTTCATCTGGCTTTGTATGGATCAAATCCTTCTCCTCATGCTCTTTTTTCTCTTGTTCTGATTTAATGCATACCATGCAGTGATTGATTACTAAAAATCCCAGGCATTTGTATTTTGGAGTATGGTTATGTAGTGACAGTTCAAAAAATAAAATAAAATAAATACCTTCCTACCTTCCCAGGTAGGAACTGTTCCTTCTCTTTTGTGTTCATAGCCTCTCCCTCTCTATTAGACCCTTTCTATGAATGCTTAAACATGCCAGTGGCCTCTTCAGTCTCTAAAAATAGTTTCCATGGACTTCTCACTCCTCCAGTTTCTGCCCATGCTTCCTTTGGCAGTAGATTCCTTGAAAGAGTTACTTCATACCTGCTGTCACCTGCATTTCAGCTCACTTCCACTTGACTTTCCCCTTCATGTTTCTCCATGGAAAGTGCTCTTATTAAGGTAATCAGAAACCTCCATTCTCCTAATTCTGTGGATACTTCTCACCCTACCTCTTATTTGACCTTTTAGCAGTCTTTAGCATTCCCACTTCACTGGAAATGTGTTGATTTTCTGTGGTTACTATAACAAATTACCCTTAAACTGGTGACTTAAAACACAAAATTGTTTTTCTCAGTTCTGGAGGCCAGTATTCCAAAATCGACGTATCAGTAGGACCACACTCCCTCTGGAGGCTCTAGGGGAGGATCTGTTCTTTGCCTTTTCCAAATTCTGGTGGCTGCGGGACGTACATATCTTTTGGTGAACTTCATTCAATCCGTTACACTGGAATTCTGTCTTCCTTGATTCCTGTATTGCCATAGTCTTCTTCCTTCTCATCTCTAGATTCTTCTTAGCCTTCTTTCATATTATCTTCCTCCTCTGCCTTCTTTTGAAAACACATCAGAGCTGGGCCTTGGGCCATCTTTTCGTCTCCCTTTTCTCTTTCTTTCTAGGCAGTGCTTTCTAGTCCCATGACTTCAGTCAGCATTTATGTAAATGACTGCTCCAGCTTTCTGTTTGTAGCACACTTCTCCTGTTCTTGATGCATATAGCCACCCTACTTAGCATCACCATTTGAGTGTTTCTGAGGCGTTGCAAATTTAACATATCCAAAATAGAACTCATCACTCTTCTTACCCCACCCCCCCATCACCACCCGAGAAAAATTTGCTCTTCCTACAGAATTCCTCAGCTCAGACAATGACATTACCATCCGCCCAGTTCCTTGTACCAAAATTATCTTTGATATTTCCCTCATCCTAATTCTCTACATCTAGTGCATCACCCAAAACTTCCTGAAATCATTTTGGAGTTGGCCTACTTCTCCTCTTACTGTCACCACCATGAACCAAGCAGCCATCATATTTTCATCTGGATGAAGAGCATTAGCTGCCATACTGGTCTCATCTACTCTGAGTCTCTCCTATCTATTCCACATAGCAGCCTGAGTGATTTCAAAACATAATTTGAATCGTGTTGTTATACTGCTGAGAACTCCTAATAATGGCCTCCATCACTTTCAGAATAAAATCCAGAAGCCCTCATGTGGACTTTAAAGTCCTATGTGATCCAGCCCTGTCTGCCTCTTCAGCCTCATTTCTTCCTTGTCCTTCTACCAGATGTACGTTTACCTTCTTTGTGTCCTGAAAAGGTCTCTCTCCTGCCTGAGTCTTTGCACATGCTTTTTTCCTTATTGCTAATTTATATTTTTCAGGTATCAGTCAAAATGTTGCCCATACCCGGATTAGATTGGTTCCCCCTGTAGTTTTCTAATAATCCCATTTACTTCTCACTTTACAGCATAAATCATAGTTACTCTTAATTATTTGCTTGTTTCTCTCCTAAGAGAATGTAAAAACCAGGGCAAGGATTGTGTATGCTGCTGCCAAAGCAGCACTCAGATATTAATAAATGAGTAGATTGAGCTAATGACTTGTGTTTTAAAATATAATGAGAAGAGGTAAAACCTGTATCCAGTGGCAGCATATTTGAAGTAAACAGAATTTAAAACTATTACCCACAATATTTAATTTTAAAAGGAGTATTAAACAGACTGGAAGGAATAATGAAATTGTAGGAAACAGAATAGCATAAGCTAGTTTTTATTTTTTAAATTAATTATTTATTAATTTTCAGTGCTGAGGATTGAACCCATAGATACTTCACTATTGACTATCTCCCTGGTCCTTTTTACTTTTTATTTTGAGAAGTCTTGCCAAGTTTCTAAGGCTGGCCTTGAACTTGTGATCCTCCTGCCTCAGTCTCCTGAGTTGCTGGGATTACAGGCGTGCTCCACTATGCCTGGCAGGGAATACTTTTTATATTATCTGTTCAATAAGCCTTTTCCAGGCAATCAGTCAAAAATCCCAAATATAGAAAATTGTGGCAGTGCATGCATCCCATTTTTAGCATATTTCCTTGTACATCAGAGGGAAGGTAGGTTAGGAGAGCAATAAGTTTCAAATTGTTCTTAGATTTTTTTTTTTTTTTTTTTTGTTCTTAGATTTCTTAATGTAGTGTACCTATTGGGTAAGAGTGAAAACTGGAAATAGGAAAGTCTGGAAAATTTAAAGATGATGATCCTGTTTCTTCCCCAAGTTGGAAACATCCATGTGCCTCCCTAGGAGCTATCAGTATCCAGCAAAATTTCCCTATTCACACCCTGCTACTAAAGTCATGGGGTGCTTGAAGCACCAGTTCACTCTTACCTAGTAGGTCCACAAGCCAGAATCATTCTTAAACTAACCCACAGATTGAGAGCTTGGTCCCATCAGACTGTCACTCACTGCGGACTCCAGTCAAAATTCCAGATCTCTTGCTGAGTGTGATGGCGCACACCTGTAATCCCAGCAGCTCAGGAGGCTGAGGCAGGAGGATGGGGAATTCAAAGCCAGCAACTTAGCAAGGTCCTAAGCAACTTAGTAGACCCTGTCTTGAAATAAAAAATAAAAGGGGCTGGGGATTGGCTTAATGGTTAAGTGCCCCTTAACCATTCTATCCCTGGTGCAAAAAAAAAAAAATTCAGACCTCTAGAACTTCTGACCAGCTGGCTTCTGGTTGGGGTTCCCACAACCCCATCATTTGGTTCAGTTAATTTGTTAGAGCAGTTCACTGAACTCAGGGAAACATTTATGTTTACTAGTTTATTATACAAAATATTTTAAAGAATATGAATAAATAGGTGAAGAGAGATATAGGGTGAGATTTGGAAGGATTTGGAGCATAGGAGTGTCCATCCCTAGAAGCTGGAGTTTGCCATCCTGCTAGGATGTGGGTGAGTCCTTTCTCACCTTCCTGTCAACCTCCATACACATTCAACTGTCCAGAAGTTCTCAGAACCCTGTCTTTTTTTTTTAATGAAGGCTTCATTGCATAAATATTATTGTAACATGGACAACTGTGTAACAATGTAATTAGACAAAAAAAAGGTATGATCTAATGCTAATAAATGAGTGGGAAAACCCAGCAAAGCCTGTTCAAGATTCTTCGTAGCCTCTCTGTTCATATTTCCTTCCTCCAAGCTATGGGACAGGACCATTTTGAAAATGGGGGTCTTATGACCTACCATCAACAAGGTATGTCAGAGAATTTCTTTATGACTAGCTGCAAGATAGAAAGGTAGGGGGAAGATTAGAGTATCTCTTTAGTTTCTTTTTATTTCTTTATTTTTTCCACCATACTGGGCTTGAACCCAGGGGTTCTCTACCACTGAGCTATATCCCCAGCCCTTTTAATTTTGATACAGGGTCTTGCTAAATTGCCAAGGCTGGTGTTAAACTTGCAATTCTCCTGCCTCAGTTTCCCAAGTGGTTGGGATTATAGGTGTGTACCACCGAGCCCAGCTGTATTTTTATTTTAATTTTTCTTTCAGGGAAATCAGGGTTTTTTTAAGTTTTATTTTTTAAAATAATTTTTATTAATTTTTATTTTTACAGACTTCATTTTGATTCATTGTACACAAATGGGGTACAACTTTTCATTTCTATGATTGTGTGCAATGTAGATTCACACCATTCATGTAATCATACGTATACATAGGGTAATACTATCTGTTTCATTCTACTGTCTTTCTTTCCCCCACCCCCTCCGACTCCATTTTCCTCTACATCCGAAGTTCCTTCATTCTCTTCCCCCTGCCACCCACCCTGGTTATGTATCATCATCCACTTATCAGAGAAAACATTCAGCCTTTGGCTTTTTGGGCTTGGCTTATTTCACTTAGCATGGTATTTTCCAACTTCATCCATTTTCCAGCAAATGCCATAATTTTATTCTTCTTTATGGCTGAATAATATTCTGTTGTGTTTATATACCACAGTTTCTTTATCCAGTTATCAATTGAAGGGCATCTCGGTTGGTTCCACAATCTAGCTATTGTGAATTGAGCTGCTATGAATATTGATGTGGCTGCATCACTGTAGTATGTGATTTTAAGTCCTTTGGGTATAAACTGAGGAGTGGGATAGCTGAGTCAAATGGTGGGTCCATTCCAAGTTTTCTGAGGAATCTCCATACTGCTTTCCAGAGTGGCTGTACCAATTTGCAACTCCACCAGCAATGTATGAGTGTGCCTTTTTCCCCACATCCTCACCAACACCTATTATTACTTGTATTCTTGATAATAGCCATTCTCATTGGAGTAAGATGAAATCTTAGGGTGGTTTTGATTTGCATTTCTCTAAGTACTAGAAATGTTGAACACTTTTTTAGTTTCTGTGGTCTGGCTTGAGGAAGAGAAGTTCTGGTATCTGTGGCATGCCTTGGAGACAAAAAGGATCAGGCGAAAGGACAGGAGAAGGTCAGAGAGAGACAGGGATTTGAGTTTCTGAAGCCTACTGTACCTTTTATAACAAAGACTATCTAGAATTGGGAATGTACCTCAGTGGTTAGGTGCTTGCCTAGCATGCCGGAGGCCCTGGGTTCCATCCCTAGCACTGTAGTGAATGAATGGATAGATGGATGGAAGATGGATGGAATTGTGGAACCATGGATGAAACCCAAAACATACATACATCATAAAATCACAGGTAACATCCCATGTCGTTTATGTTGATCACCATTGTTTTTCTCATGAGCGTGTGCGTCATGCGATTCGCTGTTCATCCGAAGGGGTATTCTGTTCTTTCTCTGCCCTCCCTTTTCCCTTATGGTCATATGCACTTAGTATTTATTTTTAAAATAAAGGCAGATGTTTTAGAAAACTGAATTCCGATTCTCTGTGGATAATTTCCACATTGATGGGGAAAAATCACTGTGCTGATTGTAAACAATGGTCAGATGAATCTTTGGAAATACAATATAGGATAGCCTGCTACCTAGATAAGTAGAGAACCCGCAAGAGTCTCTGTGTTTAGGAATACCACACTTACTTATGCAGTTGCTCTGGCATTTAGAGTTGACTTGCTTCTGTCATTGCTATACTGCAAATGGAAATAGTAAAAATAAAGAACTGAATTCCTCCATTAGCCCTGTGGGATTGTTATTACGAACTTGTATTTGAAATAAACATTGTCTTATTTTGTCTTAATCTAAAATATGTTAAACAGATATATTTCTTACCAGGTGCCCTATTTAAACCTACAATGAATTTAATGGGTTCTGCTCTAAATAGAATTCTTTTAGAACTATCAGTGAGTTGTTTTTCCATCTATTCGTTACTGTTCACAGTTCTACCTTGCCTTTTTACAAGATTAACTTTTTTTGTTCTTTCAGTGGAACTGAACCCCAGGGCACTCTACCCCTGAGCTATATCCCAGCCTTTTTTATTTTTTATTCTGAGGCACAGTCTTGCTGAGTTGCCCAGGCTGGCCTTGAATTTGGCATTTTCAAATTCTCAGAATTTGGCAATTCTGCCTCAACTTACTGAGTTGCTGAGATTAACAGGCATGTGCCACCATGCCCAACTACAAGATTAGATTTCTAATGTCCATAACAGTTTAGGAAATTGCAAAAATTTAAGAAGATTCAGCAAGAAATTTTTAGTGTACTCAAATGCAAAGAAAAGCTTTTAGGTGTGATGCCAAGATGGAGAAAAGAGGGAAATAATTTGCTAAGGAAAATCTAAAGAAACCCCAAGCAATTTGGTGGAAGCAAGACAGGATAGAGAGAGAAATTTGCCAAAGCACAATTAAGCCACAAGTATTTATGGAGTCCTTAATGTTGTGGTGAGTTACAAAATGTATACACCTCAGGCTTGTTTTTCAGGAGTTGAGATTCTAAATGGAAAAAGAAAACTTATGCACATGAAACAAAAACTGAAGGAATTTTAACGTGGTACTTCCTAGGTACAGTAGCTTGGAGAAAAAAAGAAGTTAGTAAAGGCTGGAATGTTTTTTGAAGAATGGTTAAGATTAAGATAAAGAGCAGAAAAAAAAGACATATTCTCGTGATAATAAAAATTCCAAAATGGATTTAGAAGCCAAAGTAAGCTAAGTTTTCCATACATATGCACCTCTAAGAGTCAGTAGACTGACATACACACACAAGCTGTAGACAGAGATGAAGGCTAGCAAATATGGCCACCAAAAAAATGAAGCAAATATAGCTTAGCTGGAATGGTGTTGCATGTCTGTGGTTCCAGCAACCTGGGAAGCTGAGGTGGGAGGATTGCAAATTTTAGGCCAGTCTCAGAAACTTAGGGAAACTGTTTCAAATATAAAAAAAAATAAGAGTTGGGAGTGGTAAGAGTGCTTACCTAACATGTACAAGGCCCTTGCTTCAGTCCCCAGCACCACAAAAAATAAAGGGCGGGGGATGTAATTTAGTGGTAGAGAACCACTGGGTTCAATTCCCAGTGCTGCAAAAAATAATAGTAATAAATGAATCTAATAATTATTTTACTTTTTTATAAATTATTTTATAATTTAAAAAAATTAAAACAAATATGCATTCTTACAAAAGATAAGGAAAGGACATATACCTTAATAGAAAAATGGCCAGTAAACATCTTAAAATACTCAGCTCAGTAAAAATTAAAGAAGTGTAAACAGTAAAATACAAGTTTTTTCTTATGAGACTAGGAATGATAATGGTTTAAAAATAATAGTGTTCATGAATGTGGGGGGATTTAAATTCTTTTGGCAAGGTGGCAACAAATCAAGATCCTTTAAAAAATGAGCATATTCTCTAATGTAGCAGTTCTAAAGAAATCATTAGAAAAAATAAATACCAGAAGTTTATCCAAACTTTATAATACAGAAACATTGATCATACTCCAAAAGACATTATGGCTATATTAACACATAAATGAGAAAAAAAATGGTAGAGCATCATGTATCATGATCCTGTTACTACTGAGAATGGATACTTGGGGAACCTGTGTCTATGTCTGTATCTACATACACATCAAGGGTGTCAGGAAGCTTCTGTGCACCACATTAATTATTCTTAACTTTAGATAGTTGGAAACTGGTGGGGTTTTTTCTCCTTTTTGCTTATCATACAATGAACACATTAGTTTTTTGAAATACATTTTAAATAAAAACAAGGCTTGAGAATCAGAATAAGGAGCAGGTGCTTATAATGTTAATTAAGAATGCATACTCGGGCTGGCAGTGTAGGTCAATGGTGGTACACTTGCCCAGCGTGTGTGAGGCCCTGGGATCAATCCCTAGCACTCAAAAAGAATTAAGAAATAGAAAAAGAATACATTTTCTCTTCTTATTTAATCAGTAAGGAAACTGATTTGGATTAGGTTTTAGGATCTTCAGGAATTTGGCATGGCAAGATTCTTTACCACCACTCCACCCTGTGGCTCTTTCCTAGAAAAAAGTAAGCCTAGACCCTTTTTTCTCTTAACTCTTAAAAGAATTGTACATCTGTGTAGTTGGTAACTGCAGGATGTAGTTGGCTTTATAACAGTTTCAGTCTAAGAGTCTCTGTTCATTTAAGTTAAAGTCTGGCTCAAAACTTCAGAAACTTCTAAAAGAATTTGGATGTTTTGGGTTTACATTTCCTTGATCCTTGTATTCATTTTATCCTTTGTTTTGCTCCTATTTAGAGTCTGTCATAATGAATGGATCAAGCGTGGCAAATACACCACCCAGTGTAAAATCCAAAGAGGACCAAGGACTAAATGGGCATGATGAAAAGGAAAACCCATTTGCAGAATATATGTGGATGGAGAATGAAGAGGACTTCAACAGACAGGTAAGGAAAGAAGTAGAAGCTAATGATACGTGTAACTCGACAGCTGTAATATTTTACTGTAAAAAAAAAAAAAAAAAAAATGGCTGGGCATGGAGGAGTACACATAATCCCTTGGGTGGCTGAGGCAGGAAGATTGAAAGTTTGAGGACAGCCTCATCAATGTAGCAAGACCCTGCTTCAAAGGAAAAAAAGCAGGGGATACAGCTCAGTAGAGAGCACCCTTGGGTTCAATGCCCAGTACCACCCAAAAGAAAAAAAAGAGAAGAAAGAAAGAAATGGGGTATCACTGGCTCCCCTGCACACCTGTATAGGGGATTGAACCCAGGGATGCTTTATTAATGAGCTACAATCCCAGCATTTTTGTTTGTTTTGTTTTGAGACAGGGCCTCCCTAAAGTTGCCCCAGCTGACCTTGAACTTGCGATCATGTGCCTCAGCCTCACCAAGTATATGGGATTACTGAGTACCTGGGATGGCAGGCTTGTACCACCCCAACCAAGTAGCTTAGGTCTTTTATCCTACCCTGATTCCTGTTTTAATCCTAGGAACCACTGTGATTCTATAACTCTGTAATGACAGTATGAAATTAAGTGCTTATACTCTGGAACAATAAGAAATAGCATGGTAATGAGCTTGCTTTTCTGTACTTTGGAGTTAATTGATTTTATTTTCTTATAGGAAACGTGAAACTCTGAGTTTCATTTTTAAAATAAATGCAGGCATAATAGATGTTTAAGAAATCTAAATGAAGATAAATATATTTTCTATGGGATTTTAGAATAGTTGCATTTAGCTTTTGTGTTGACATATCTGTTTGACTCTGCCTTTGTCTAGCCTCTGACTGAAAAGTAGGTTGTTGAAAGCATAAACAATTTGTCCTGGCTTTGATAATTCTTGCTGACATGCTTTTAACCCTGCAGATTAGAACTGGGACTTAAAAACCAGTTGTTTACACTTTGTTCAGCTGTGGGCTTCTATATGTAAGAATATAGGAAAATGAGGCAGGGTACACAGGAAAGTACTGGAAAACTAGCAGCTTACAGAAACACACACACTCAAAGAAGTTGAGGAAAGACAGTTTAGACACTTTAAAAATTTAACTTGTTTTAGGAGCTAGGCAAGCGGTGACTGCTGTATCCTGCCAGGCCCTTGGAAAGGCTAAGCAGGTAAACAGTTGTTTGCTAGAAATCCCCCAACTCTAATATTTCACAGGAAATACTAGTTTTGCAACATTATTTTCAAATTGGTATGTGATGTCAAGCCAGGGGATTGAGTGTTTCAGAGAAACTTTGATCCTCCTCTTGAGAGCCAGGAGGGTTTAGAATCTGGAACATGATTGATGTCAGTTCTCCCTACACCCCTGTTGGTCACTTTGTTTGACCATGGTGAATTGTTCTTTCCACAGTCAAGTTGTTTTCATCTTACTCTGTTTTCTTAGATATCTTATTGGAAAGTCAGAAGATACTGTATCTGGGTTACTAGCTATAGAAACCAATTTCTTCCCACTTGAGGTTCAACTCAAGATTCATTGTATGCAAAACACCATACAAACCCCCAAAACTCGGAATGAGTCATTGATATTTTGCAAAGATATTCATTGATTACTGAGGCGGACAGAATCTGATTGAAATGTAACTTTGAGGGGAGAAAGGATTAAGTTCCAAAAAAGGTAGTATCAGTCATCTTCAGAAAGTATAACTGAGAAAAGAAGGGAAGAAATAAGATCAAACATACTAGTTGTAATTGCAAATAGTTTGTTTATACCCTCTGCCCGCCACATGGGATTTTTTTTTTTTTTTTTTTTTTTTTTTTTGCCGTGCTGGGGATTGAACCCAGGGCCTTGTGCTTGCGAGGCAGGCACTCTACCAACTGAGCTATATCCCCAGCCCCCATGGGATTTTTAAAAGAGGAAAAGACTCCCATTGGATTAAGGGTTGAGAGGGAGGGAAAAAAAAACACAATTATATGCAATGTGTAAAATGTGTTTTCACTACCTGTCTATGATGTGGAAAGAGATAAAGAATGCTTATTGGATTTTTAAATCTTATGATTCATTTGCATGTGCATTTCTAATTACCAAGGGACTTTTTACTCTAAGTGCCTGCCATTTTCTTGTAGTGTCTAGTAAGAAAGAGTAGAGTAGGTACATTCCAAAATGTCAGTAATATCCATCCACATCTGAGCGTTGAGATTAGAGTGACATTTTTTTCTTCTGGCTTGGTATTCTTAGTTCTAGTTTCCCAAACTTTTTTTTTAAAGTAGTAGATGGGCACAATACCTTTATTTTATTTATTTTTATGTGGTGCTGAGGATCAAACCCAGGGCCTCACACATGCTAGGCAAGTGCCGTACCACTGAACAACAGCCCCAGCCCTAATTTCTCAACTCTTAAACAAAGAGAACAGCTTACTGCTACAGGAAATAGTTTTATGTGGTGAGACCCAGAAAGAAATATCTGAAGTAAAATGCTTCACAAAGGAAATATATAAAAGAATGGCGCAAGAAAATTCCAGGAAATTTTTCAAACACAAAGTTGTGTTAAATCTTGTGACTTGGAAATATTTTGTTGTGGTTATTTTAAGAACTTTATAACTATGTATTTTACTTGGGATTTAAAAAAAAAAGTGTGACTAATTACAAAGTTGAAATACTTTTCTTAAATCTTACCACCAGTGACTTTTCTTGTGAATTGTATAGACTAATTTGAATGATCATTTTTTGCTTGATGTTCATTCTGGTGGTGGCGCTAGTGAGCTATGCAGGAAAGATGCATAACTTCAAGATGCAGGAAAGGGATTTGCCAAATGTAAAGCCAGGAAGTCTGTTAAAGTAACAGGAAAGTCTGCAGAGTGAACCATGTTCTTACTGTGAGTAACAATGTTTACAAACATTGCAGACTAGTCTAGATATATATTTATTGCTTTAGTTTGGGGCCGAGTTTAAGAAACATGGAGTTGTTTAAATATTCATATATTTCTTCTTGCTTCTAGAGAATACCTTATTGATGACATAAGTTTTCTAGTGATATGCCACAAAGTATCTTTTATGTCTTTCCTGAGGGTCTGAAATTATTTTTCTGCCTTGGGGGTCTCCTTACTAGAAAAGTGGGCCAGGAACTAAGAATTAGTTTTGATTTAATCTCTACTATCCAAGTAGTACACTACTTACATACTTCCTGCATCTTTTACATATTTCCTATAAAATGGGAAATTTAAGAAATTATTTCTTAACAAGATTGAGAAAAGAATTTTAAGCTATAAAATGACTTTCCACAAGGCCATAGAAAAAATATCTGGCACATATTATAGGTCTTAAAAGATCTGTGAAGACATGAAATTTTGTTATTTTGAATAAATAGTTTCTCAGTTTTATTGTTGATGAAATTCAGCTAAAAATTAAAAATCATGTTTTTCCTCACCAGTCATAAAAAGCATCTTAATTCTTAAATCTCATACAAAATCATCTTAGTTATAGAGCAGTGACCTCTGAAGGAAAGAGTTGGGGGACACCTGGGAGGGATGTGTCCCCCTGGATAAGATGTCTGAGGTGCTCCCTTTGCTTGTCAGGTGGAGGAGGAGCTGCAGGAGCAAGACTTCTTGGACCGCTGCTTCCAGGAGATGCTGGATGAGGAAGACCAAGACTGGTTTATTCCAGCACGAGACCTGCCTCAGGCCATGGGACAGTTGCAGCAGCAGTTAAATGGACTGTCGGTCAGTGATGGTCATAATTCTGAAGATATTTTGGTAAGAACCATGTGTATTTCCATGTAAGACGTACTATAAAGAATGTAGGATTTGGAGTCACAGACTCTCTTTCTGGCCCTACAATCTTCAGCAAGATTCTGGAGCCCTCTGAGCTGCTGTTTCTTCACTGCTCTGATGGGCACGGATAAGAGGGTACAATGAAGACATGTTGCCCCTCACCAAGCACTGCCGGAATAATATTGTGGCCAGTGTTGCCAACTTTCGTTCCCCTCCCCGACCCCTGAGGGCTTTTCATAGAGGAATTGGGATGAAGGATAAAAATTTGAACACTGAAGATCAGGTTTGGTTTCACATAATCATTTAGGAATGTGAGGGCCATCTGGCTGTGACATGTTACCTGATTTATCACCAAAGTTGTTTCAGCTGATTCAGGTGTCCCTTCCTCCTTCACTACTCCATGTGCGTCCCTTCTGAAGCTACAAGCTCAGGATGACCTTTCCCAGTAGTGCAAGGCCATTCTTGGGTCAAGGGTATAGAGCAATTGTGCTCCTCTGCTAGCACCTCCAGATGGGCTCTCACGTGGTCATTTGCTGCTGTCCTCATCTTTACCATCACCCAAGTCTATATTGAATATACTCTCGTTCTGAATGTTTCTATCATAAAAATTGGCTGTTCATTTTGGAAGTAGCATACTCCTGAGAGGCCATTTTCCAGTTATAATTAGATCAGATAAATTAATTTCTTGCTTTCCATGTTTATGTAACATCAGAATTCTGTATGCAGTGTGTTTTTCACCCAACTCATGTCTTGAATGATTATGCCTTGCAGGTTGATGAGTTTTAGGGTGTTCACAACAGAGTTGTGAATATATTTATAACCAAAGAGATAAAGATGAAGAAAAGTGGAGATTATGGTAACCAAATTGTTTTCAGGGAGTATGCTTCTTTTCATGAGGTTGAGGTACTTGTGAAATGAAAATTCTTTTTGGAGTTGAACTGAGAGACCTCTGATGTGATTTTGGGAAGCATCAGGAAGGGAACACAATCTAAAACAGGAAGGAGAAAATGAGCTTGGTCAGGGCTAAATATGTCAGGGGCCATTGAGAGCAGCCAAGCAACGACAGAGATACAAGGAATTTTCTTTCTTTCTGTCATTAAGGCTAAGGGGAAGGTACTGGTAATAATGGAAGTGGAGGGCCTGAGGGCGTAGCTCAGTGGTAGGACACTTCTTAGCATGTATGAGGCCCTGAGTTCAATACCCAGTACCCCGTCCCCCCCAAAAAAAAAAAAAAAAAATCAGGTAGGGAGAAAATAAGTTTTTTTTTTTTTTTTTTTTTTTTTTTTAAGAAATAAAGTACAGCTTGCCTTGGGATTTATTTTCTCTTGTTCTTATTTCAGAGCAAAAGTAACCTGAACCCAGATGCCAAGGAGTTTATTCCAGGAGTGAAGTACTGAGCCGACAGAAGATTTGAGGAGGACTTGTGTCTGTCCCCACATCTGGGGATAGTGATGCACAAAAAGGCGGAGCTGTGTGGAGGGGGGTGGGGTGGGCGAGGGTTGCACAGCGGGGAAGGGGAACCGCGGTTTTAACTGGATACTGTGACTCTGAGTAATGTGCTCAGTCTTACTCTACAAGCCTCTGAGTATTTCTTGTTTGTTCTACTGACTTTCACTTGGAGTAGTTTCCTGTTTTTTGTTTTGTTTTTAATTAACTCTTTTTGAATTAAGGAGATTGCATTTTATTTTTTCCTTTATCAGGAATGTTCTACTGTCTGTGTTTAAACAAAATAAGCTGACCAAGGAAAACTGGGTATTTAAGAAACACTCTTCTCACCCTGTTGTGTACCTACCAGGAGCAAGGAATACCCACAGAACTACTTGTGAAGTCTGTTCAGCTGGATGGGAAGAGGGACAAGCAGAGGAAACACATGGTGCAAACCAGAATCCAGAGCCCAGCTCTCCTGTACCCTGGAGTTTCTGCAGTGAACTGGGAGTACCAGTGGCCTGTATAGCCATGCCTTTCTGCCCTGAACCCCATGCAAGAAAATGCAGACGTAAAGTTCTTAGCTTATGGTAACTTTTCTGATGGCTGATGAAAGTCATAAATCAGAAGGGGTGGGTTATGATAGCAATTGTCACTAGAGTCCTGTGATTGCTGTTGTCCACTTCTTGAGCCTCTGTTTACAGCTACCATCAGACTCATCATTTACAGGTGAAGGAGCACTTAGGGTTGATTTGACACCTCAGCCCTCAGGTGTCTCCTAACATTTGCTTTCCACACCAGCCCTACTGTTTTTAGGAAAAGTTATTGTTAGGGAAACATGTGAGAGGCCTTCTGTTTTGGCCGTCAGCTCCAGTCAGGAGACTTAACCTTAAATTCTGTTTTTGGTTTACAGTAGCATCTTGGGTAGTGGTGTCTTAAATTTATTTGGACAGTTTAATTTTTTTTCCAGCCCCATTGACACTTGGTAGTTCTCCTAGTATCTTAATTCCCTCAGAAAAGTTTATGCACTTTTTCAAAGAAATATATTTTTAGGACACTAGTAAGAAGCTCAGCTCACAGATTGGATACTTCTCCCACCTTATAAAAGTTTGCAAAGGAACTCAGACATGATTTAGGCCTCCTGCTTAACGCATATGACTGTGCCCCCAACCCTCCAGGGTATTTAAAGCTGTTTCACATTTTATGTTCCCACAACTCAGTCTTTTGCGTTTTCTAGGTTGACTCTCTGAGTATTCTCTTTATCTTTCCTACCGATAACTCACTGGGGTTTTTTGTTGATACATCTAAGGACTAAACTGGGCACCAGGAGCTGCTTTTTGTGTACAGAGATGTAGGTGGTAATAGTGTATGTAAAAGAGCATGTCTAGCGCTGGACATTCTCCCAGGATGAGCACTGGCAGAGATCTGAGGATGTAGTGGCTTTTGAATAACTGTTGCTTGCTGTGTGATAGGCCTATAAGGGCAAGATCACATAACTTGAAATAGTCAGTGTAGATTCAGTATGTGGATGTGGGACAGAGTTTGGAAGGAAAGGACTAGGTCTGGGAAGCTAAAGAAATTCTCCTTTTTCTTATGAACTCAGTTGGTTTTTGTTTTTTTTTTTTTTTTTTTTTTTGGTGGTGCCAGGGATCAAACCCAGGGCCTTATGCATGCAAGGCTGGCACTTTGCCACTGTGCTATACCCCAGCCTCTCTTGTTGATTTCTTAAAGAACCACAGGCTAATGCCAGATTTTTTGTTTTGAGACAGGGTTTCTCTATCTGAGGCTGGCTTTGAACTTGGAATCCTCCTTCTGCAGCCTCCTGAATTGCTGGGTTTATACTCCAGCCAGATTGAAAATACAAACCCATATCATTTTCCTCATTTGAGTTTACAGGGTGGATGCATTTGAAGAATGGTCTTTTCTCATTAGGTCACATGTCATAGGAGAGCAGCTTTGGGAACATGTATTGCCACATATGCACATTAATTCCCAAAGCTTCTACCTCAAGAGAATGAAACAGTTAATTCTTTTTCAGGGAGGACTCTGAATAAAGAAATTTCTTTATTCCAGATTCACCTTTCAGCTGTGGATGCTGCCTCTAAGAAGGAGAGGGCATTGGAATCGCATTAATTGAGGGAATCTCTCCCCTGGGGCTACTGTTCCTGCTCCAGTTTCCATTAGCCCGTGTGTTGGAAACATGTTGGGATTGTAGGAAGAGCCTTTTGCAAAACCCTGGTATCTTCACAAAGAGGACAATGGACCCTCCTTTGGCTACCAATCTGGAAAGTCCTAGGGATCCAGAGTAACCATTTCTTCATCCTGAAGTTTTGTTTTGTTTTGTTTTGTTTTGTGTTTTATGTCAGGTAGACTAAGTTGTTAGGGGTGGTCCAAGAGGCTCGTTTTGTCTTCTGCTGTCCTGGCTGTTTTGAATGTCAGTCTTCAGCACAGTTTCACAAGGTGTATTGGGTCAGGACTAAGGACACTCAACCTGATGAATCTGGAACCTAAGGGCAGAATTTTTCAGTCCTCCTGGAATGCAGAGTGTGCTGCCCTCAGGATCAGGAAATAGCTGGCAAGTGATTTCTTATTATGTATAGGTCTTGTGCTTCCAATGGTTCCTCCTGTGGTCTCTTTGCCATCTATTTCATGTTGTAAAATGTGTTAGAATTGTAGGCAGGATTATCCCCTGGGCCATAGGCTCAGCCCTAGTTTGCCAACTTCTTAGCAGAAAATTCAGGCGAGTCTGGTAGGCCCTTCCCTAGGCTCTCACTCCGTCTCAGACTTTTCCTCCAGGAGAGGTCTGGGTACAGGCAAGGCTGTACCCTTTACCCTTCAATGGCAAAGCTTGTGTTTATGAGTGAGAGTTCTGATGTTGAATTTAGGCCACTACACTCTTCTCACTTTTAAAATTGGCAATTAGAAGTTTGAGAATTTGTATAGAAATGGAATGAGTATTTTTTAACAGTTGCCAATCTGGCTGGTTCCAGTGTTAGTTCATTAGTATTGATTTCTGATAACTATGATTATTTATTTGACCCTAAAACTACAAGGAGATAATTCCTCTCTTTCTCTTCGTGGGAAAAAACAAAGGAATGTCTTTTCAGTTTCTCCAGATGTTTGAATTGCAACAGAAAATTCGAGGATATAGCGTAGGCCTGCGTACATGCAGTTCTGAATCTCAGGCCAGTTTCTGTGTATAGTAGTTTACTTTTGGGGATCATAAAAGGGCAAACCTGGAAAGATCATAAAGAAAAGGATGGATTTTTATGGCACCTTTAATTTCCAAAGTCAAAACAATTGGGATCTCTTTAAATTTATGCTAACAGAAGCTTAAAAATAAATGTTTTAGTGAAATACTAAGCATTTTCCAAATTGTTTATTGCTATAATGTCAAAGTATTTTCTTGATTTTAGAGAGGCTGAGCCATAGTGCGGTCATGCGAATATGCTGGTAATTAACAGGTTAGAAAGCAAAGTTGGAAGAAGAGGTAGCGCAAGGAAACAGCTGGAATGAATGTTCTTGCATTAGGTCTGTTGCAAACATTGAATCCACCCTCCTGTGGTTAGAGGAGGCAGGTATTCAGTGAGGGTCTCAAACATTACAGGCTAATGATCTCTTGGTTTAGGTGACACTTGAGGTATGGGAACCAGTAGAGATCTGAAAAATTTGATCAAGATTTGGAGATATCCACCCATTTGTAAAGATTATGTATCTCTTCTGGGATACTGTAAACAACATTAGTTTGGCAAGTGGGTAGAGAGAACAGGATTGACCCTGATTTGCTGTCTTGTGAATTTCATCCACAGACTTGGTCACAGTTTGGAAAGAGGTCTCAGAGTTTCTTTTCTGCTTTTTTTTAACCCGCCATACCGAAGCTGCTATTGGTGACAGGGACAGGGGAGCAGGAAATCTACCCAAGGAAATACCCAAATGTTCTGCATATTACTTGGCCTGCTGCCCTCACTTTCCAACCTCCTGTTGTTGCCAGTCAGTCTCATTTTTAGGGGAGTCATGGAAATAAGATGGCTGGATATACTGATCTCCATCAGGTGTCAACCAAGAGATTTGCCCTTCCTGCTTCCAGGGGACATGAGAGAAATCTAAAGGAATAGAGATACATCTTTATTTTGGGGGAGAAATATTTTTAAAAGGCTGCTTCAGTTTTTTTTTTTTTTATTTTTGGGTGCTGGGGATCGAACCCAGGGCCTTGTGCTTACAAGGCAAGCACTCTACCGACTGAGCTATCTCCCCAGCCCCCTCAGTTTTGTTTTTAAGTCTCATTTACCAAATTTGCTGAGCTTTCTTCCTCAAATCTACCTTCTCACTGGCTACCTTTTTATTTCAAAAGAAACATTTTAGGTTATTTAATTCTATAAAAAATTGAAAAATTTATTTCTTTTTGCATTGATGGGCATCATATTCAGGGCCTTGCTCATTGATGGGCAAACCATCGAGCTACATCCCCAGCCCTGAGATAATAAAAATTTTAAAATATTTTACTATTTTACAGTCATTAGAACATTTTTTCTATAAAATAGTAAAACATTTTACTCTGTAAATTGATACTAAGTGATAATCCTGTTGATTGTAAGTCTTCAAAAATGTTTGATGCTTGAAGGGTTGTTGGAGGTAGGGAGTCTTTTTTTTTTTTAAATAACTTTATGATGCATATTTTACATGTCATAGAATTCACCCATTTCAGATGTACAAGTCAGTGATTTTAGTAACTTTCCTCAGTGGTGCAGCCATAACCATTCCTTGATTCTACAACATTTTCATCCCTCCCAGTAAGTTGTTCATGTTCATGTAGTCATCGGCCCTTGTTCCCACCCCAGGCAACCACTAATGTACTGTGTATAAATTTGCCTTTTAGTGACATTTCACGTCAATGGAGTGGAGTCATACGTGTGGTCCCTTGTATCAGGCTTTTTTTTTTTTTTTTTTTTCACTTAGCATGTTTGTGAGGTTCATCCATGACATATAACGTGTTTTGGTGGCTTGTTCCTTTTACTACTGAGTAGTATCCCATTGATGGTTATGCACATTTTGTTAGCCAGAGAGCCTGAACTAGGATTTCAACCTCCTGAGGTCTGAATGGAACTCTTGGAACATAGGGGTATAGGACTTACAGGTGAAGCTACTGTGCGTGTCAAAGGAATAACTTTTCAGAACCAGCTTTGTCACTAGAAGCTCCAGAAGGAGCCTCAACTACTGCAGAAATTTTTATAATTTTGCAACATTTTTTTAATAAGGAACTTCTATGCTGTCTACTACATGTCAGGACTTTTGAAGCATCTAATAAATCCATTTAATAAGTATGAGCATGTGTCTGAGTGGAGAAGAAAGTGAAACCATCCATGCTGTGCTGGATATTTTTCCTCCTCCAGAATGAATGGGGGAATCTGAACTTTCTAAATGTCTCCGTTTACAAAGCTGAACATGTATTAAAGGTTGTACTGCCTTTGTTGGACATGTTGGGAGGGAGGGAGGGAGGAAGGGAGGGAGGGCTGAGAGCAGAGGTGGAGAGAAGAGATTGGAACTTGTAGAACAAGAAGCCCCCAGAGGGTCAGAGGATGTGTGTGTGGGGGGGCACAGCTTTGATGTGGATGGCAAGTGAAGTGCTGATGATATTAGGGACAGCATAGCACCTCCACCTGGCCCAGATCTAGACTTTGGACCTTTGTCCCTGTTTCATAAATATTTAAAAGCTATTGTCGCTTTTTTTGTCCCCTCCTAAATAAACATTACATGGAAGTTATTAATACAGTTTGGAGGACGGACAGGGCTTTAAAATTGAAGAAAATAATTTTCATAAAAATATCAAAAATAGAAAAGTTACTTTTAAAAATTTGCTATACAAACCAAATGGCAGCTGTTGAAAATCTCAATAAATGAGAATAAAGTGCATCTGCTGGCAGTGGTACCTTTATTCCTAGGGCTGGTTCACTATGTGTCATCATACTAGAGGGGTGCATGTGTGTGGTATGTGAGGTTTTTTTTTTTAATGTCTAAAGATGTGTCAATTTCAGTTGAATAATTTTCCTTGCAAATGAGATTACAAAAGAGTAAAAACATGGGCTTGGAATCATGGACCTGAGTGAACTGCCCCCTTCACCACTTTATTAGTGTCCTTTGGCCTGAACCTGTTTATTGGTATAGGTGTGACACTGACCCTGAGTCTATTTGAAAATTAGAATTTTCCAATATTCACTGCTACACTGAAAACTCTTAATATTGCCAGGTGTGGTGGCGCACATCTGTAATCCCAGCAGCTCGGGAGGCTGAGGCAGGAGGATCATGAGTTCAAAGCCAGCCTCAGCAATTTAGCAAGGCTATAACCAACTTAACAAGACCCTGTCTCCAAACAAAATATAAAAAGGGCTGGGGATGTGGCTCAGTGGTTAAGCGCACCTGGGTTCAATCCCTGGTACCAAAGAGAGAAAGCTCCTAATACTTCACAGCCAGTAGTGGCAGTAAGTACGTTTCGAACATAGTTGGTGAAAGGGACTTCTTGGGCTAGACAGGAAAGTCAGAGTTATCTTCTGTTTGAGCCAAAGCTAACTCCTGCCTAAAAAAAGTGAAGGGATCCTGTATTTGTTTTTCAACTCTTAAGCAAGTCTGAGAGCCTGCTGCATACAAAGCATTGTCTTAGGCACGAGGGAGGGCACAGGGTTAGTGGGGTCTGCTGTTGAGACAATCAGTGTTTTGTGCTTATTTTAACTTAAACTTAGTTTGAACTCTCCTAAGGATTTTAGTTGCTAAAAAGATTATGGGTCCAGGGCAGGGGTTGTGGCTCAGTGGTAGAGCACTAGCCCAGCATGTGTGAGGCACTGGGTTCGATCCTCAGCACCACATAAAAGTAAGTAAATAAATACAATAAAGGTATTGTGTCCATCTACAACACACACACACACACACACACACACACATATGCATATACATATATATATTTAAATATATATGTGTACATATTTTTTAAATGGAAAAAAATTATGGGTCCAGACTAGGGTCCATGGGTTTTGCTTTGAGTCCTATGATTGCTTCTCAAAGCTAGGGAAAAAAGCCTGAGCTGACTTGCCTATTATAACTTTTTGAAATATTGAGGGTGTACATAGGGCTGATATATTTGAGTGTTTAACATTCTTGAAGATGTGGATGGTATATTCATTTAAAAAATTTCACTAAAAATTATTAATACACTAAAGTTTAGATATATTGTAAGTATGAAACTGTGAATTTTGCAAACTAAAAAAGGCTGTACTCATTTTTAGTCCTGAGAGCACTTCCTCACACCTGGAAGACATCAGTGTTAGCTGAGTGGACTGGATGATGAGGCTGTGCTGAGATTAGACAGATAAAGGTGGTGCCAGCCTTATTTAACTCCAGCACTCACTGTCTTCTTTCCCCGTCATGAGGCTGTTATTGGCTCGGATGCTTTGGTAGTACAGAATCCCATAAATTGCCCCTGGTAACTTACTGGAAGAATATGTTTAAAGGAGGTGAAACTCAGAAAAAAAATCTCATGAGCTCCTGTGTATAATAGACTCAGTAATGAGAACAAGCAACCTCATCATGTGTGAAGGTTTTGTTGTTTCTTTGCGTTACTAGAGATGGCACCCAGAGTTCTCTACTACTAAGCCACATTCCTGGCTCTTATTTTTTGAGTCTTACTAAGTTTTTAGGCTGGCCTCAAACTTATGACCTCCTGCCTCAGTCTCCCAAGGGGATTATGGTTATGTAACACCACACCCTGCTTGCACCATATCACATCTACTAAATGTGATCGGATCTAGGAGCATATCTGACCTTAGTAGGCACTTTTAAGATTGTCTTCATGGGCGGGGGGGGGGGGGGGGTTGGAGATACAGTTCAGTGGTAGAGCACTTGTTGGGCATGCTTGAGGCCCTCTGTTCAATCCCAGTACTGGGGGGAGGGTTTGGGGGGAATTGTTTTCACTTTTTCTTTTTTCGTGGTACTGGGAATTGAATCTAGGGCACTCTACTACTGAGCTATATCCCCAGCACTTTCTACTTTGAGACAGGGTCTTGCTAAATTGCAGAGGTTGGCCTTCAACTTTCAATTCTGCCTCTGCAGAAGTTGCTGGGATTACAGGCAAACACTAATGCACCTGGCTTCATTTTTTCAACTAACATTTACTCAACACTTGGATTAAACTAACATTTACTCAACACTTGTTCTTGGTTTAAAAAAGTCAAGCCATGCTGTGCGCAGTGGCCCACACCTGTAATGCCAGCAGCTTGGGAGGCTGAGGTAGGAGGATTGTGAGTTCAAAGCCAACCTCAGCAAATGCAAGGTGCTAAGCAACTCAGTGAGACCCTGTCTCTAAATAAAATACAAAATAAGACTGAGGAGACGACTCAGTAGTCAAGTGGCCCTGAGTTCAGTCCCCAGTACCAAAAAAAGAAAAGAAAAAAAAAAAGAAAGTCAAAAGACATGCATGCTGCTATTCTGAGGTTTTAGATCATTGTCCAATCGGAATTATAGTGTGTACACAATAAAGTAATGGTCATATTTGAAGAACAAATAAGTTCTCATAAACTTTTTACCAAAACACTGCTTGAACCTAATCCTAAGAACACATTAAAACAAAACAAAAAACCAAGCCAGGTGGGAGGCACATGCCCATTAATCCCAGCAATTCAGGAAGCTGAGGCAGGAGGATCACAAGTTTGAGGCCTGCCTCAGCAACTTAATAAGGTCCTAAGAAATTAGTGAGAACTTGTCTCAAAAAGTAAAAAGAGCTGGAGATGTGGCTCAGTGGGGAGTTGTCCCTGGGTACAGTCCTCAGTACCAAAACCAAAACCAAACAAAAGGGCTGGAGTTGTGGCTCAGTGGTAGAGCGCTTACCTAGTATGTGTGAGGCACTGGGTTTGATACTCAGAACCACATATAAATAAATAAATAAATAAATAAATAAATGTATGTCTATCAACAACTAAAAATATATATATTTAAAAAAAAATCTAGGCATGGTGGCTCATACCTGTAATCTCAGCAACTCAGGAGGCTGACAGGAGGACTCTTAAGTTCAAGGTCAGCCTCAGCAATTCAGGGAGGCCCTAAGTAATTTAGCAAGATCCTGTCTCAAAAGTAAAAAGGGCTGTGGATGCAGCTCAGTGAGGCTAACATGTGAGGCTCTGGGTTCAATCCCTAGTACTAAAATAATACAACCAAGCTCACCACTCAGTAATTCAACTGTTATTAGGACTATGGGATATAGCAAAGGTACTTCTATCTTTGTTCTCTGCAGGTTTTTTTTTTTTTACAGGTGAGGTACTAGAGATTTGCCAAGTGTGGGACCCCAAGAATTTGGTGAAGGCTGGATGTGAAGATGGTTCTCTGTCCCTTGAAGGGACTTGGCTTGAGTTCTTACTGCTCAAAGCTCCAGCTTACTCCATTGGGCTAGAGATGAGAATTATGGCCATTCTATTCTATGTGAATGATGTACTGTGAATAAACAGGTAATATTTAAGACCCCCTGAGAGCCTACCTGGAATTCAGAAGCTATAGGGCAAACTGCTTCAAGTATAGATGTTGGGCCTCTGGCAGGATCAACTCAGACAATTGAGTAGAAATGAAAATTCCTAGCTGGGCATGGTGGTGTATGACTGCAGTCCCAGCTACTTGGGAGGCTGAGGAACGAATGCTTGAGACCTTGGGTTGAGGTCACTCTGGGCAACATAGACTGTCTCTTTAAAAAAAAAAAAAAAAAAAAGTCTTCATCCACTCCACTCACCTTTGACCTATCGATTCAGCCCTCTTGAGGTAGTGGGTAGGAGGAGGGGAAAAAGACTGAAACCTAATTTTAAAATAAACTCTAGAACTGATGCATGTAGGTTTGAGAACTGATGTCCAGGAGATGATCTAGGCCTTCTAATAGTGTACACTCTGGACACCTGTAGAGACAGCCACTGTGGATCAAGACTGTCTTTGGTCTTCAAGCAGCACAGGCAGCAGAACAGGAAGCTTCAGGCTGGTCTTCTCTAGTCCAACTACTGAATCCAGAGGACACGAACCATGTCTGCTCCTCACGGATGCTCATTCCCAGGTCCACACAAAAAACAGAAAATGTCATGCCATAACCAGAGCCAGGCTAGTAGCAGTCAGGAACAGGCAGGGAGGCCACCTGGTTAGGCTATCCCTAGTTGGCCTTCTTGGACTTCGGCAATCCTCATAAACTCAAGAATCATTCACGTGAAAAATTGCAAAATGTGCTGCTTACTTACAACTTCCAAATCCAGCGAGGTAAAAATTTTCTCAGACTAGAATTGTATTGTCCCCTAAATCCTACTGAAAGACTCAGGAGAGGGTATAATATGGTTACTCCAGGTGCAGACTACTTAGTTCCAATAGTGATCAGGCAGGAAACGTTACCTACTTTTGATAGGAGGAAACTAAGGTCACAGGTTAATGTGTACAGTGAGGTAACGGGAATGAGTTGAGGTGGCACAGATAAATCGCCTATCCAAGGGCATGGTGAATGCGTGCAGACTACAGACCAAGTCCTTGGAGGGGGTCTTTCAACTATGGACAAAAGCATTTGTAAGCCCTCTGGGACACCTGCTAGGTGAGATGAGGATATAACAGCAAGGGTGCGTGAACACACAGTTCAATTGGGGAATGGCTAGAGTGCATTTATTTTCTTCTATATGTGTTTTTTAAAAAGAAAAGATCTTTCTAGCACCCAATGTCCACTGGGCTTAGAATGGGAGGAGCCAGGGCCAGCTCCCTAGGAGAAGGTATAGGAGTAGAAGGCAATCGCATTGACGTTGTAGTCCATGGGGAGGAGGTGCCCAATGTGCCTGGCCCCTAGGCTGGCCCCGCCCAGGGCGGAGGAGTGCCTCAGCTTCATCAGGGTGAAGCTGGAGAAGGAGTTCTGAGCCTGGATCTCTCTACCCTGGGTCAGCGCCAAAAGGAAACCTGGAAGGAAGAATGCAAGGACAGAGATGAGAAGAGACCAGGGGCAGGGAAAGGGGACAATGATGCCAATGTCTTTCTGTGAAGGTGCTGAAGGGGCCAATAGGCCAAGTGTCCAGCACACAGTGTATCTCAGGGCGCATGGAGCCACAGCCTGAAGGCCTGCCCTCCTCTCAGTTCCGGTGCTGGGAGGGGCAATAGCGGCCCTCGAACCCTATAGAATGTCTAATGGGAACTGAGCAACTGCCTGAAAGAGGCTGCCAGGATTAAGAAGCCATGTTTCTTTCCTTCTAGCCAGGATTATACTGATTAGGGATGTTACGGTTTATCATATGCTGGAGCTCTGATTCGAAGTTAGTTTTAACTTTTAAAAAGTCAAAACACACGTGTGTGTGTGTGTGTGTGTGTGTGCACCCGTGCGCGTGTATACATATATTTCTTTCTTTTCTGGTACCAGGGATTGAACTCAGGGCACTTGACCACTGAGCCACATCCCCAGACCTATTTTGATTTTATTTAGGGACAAGGTCTCACTGAGCTGCTTAACACCTCACTTTTGCTGAGGCTGACTTAAAACTTACTATCCTCCTGCCTCAGCCTCCTGAGCTGCTGGGATTACAGATATGTGCCACTGTGCCCAGCGAAAAGGGGTTATTTAATAAATCCTTTGGAATATAACATCTTTTCAGGAGCTCAAGGAGCTGGGACTGTAACTTAGTGGTAAAGCACATGCACAGCAAGCCTGAGGCTCTGAGTTTAATCCCCAGCACAAATACATAGTTCCTTCATGGAAGCCGGATAGGACACAGTAAAAGGGTTCAATGGAGTGAAGGCTGAGGGCCTTAGCCTGAGGCATTGGTGGTCTGTCTTGGCCTTAGGACGCACATCTCAGTTCTCCCTAGGACAGGCAGCTTCCCTGGACCACCTCCATTCCAGCCCCATCCTCTGCCCTTGCCTCTCCCCTCCCCTCACCCTGAGACTCACCTTCCTTCAGCAGCTCCCAACTCTTCCACACAGAGCCCACACACAGGATGGGGAGGCCAATCTTCCCTTGGAACAAGACCTGGGTGGAGGGCCGAAAATGGATGCTGTGGACTGAACAAGTACCTTGAACTGCCAGGTGGTTTCCTAAGACCAACCCCAAATCCCAGATATTTTCCCTCGAATCAAGACACAGAAGAAGGTGAAGTCAAGGGAAAAAAAAAACAGGAAGAGCAGGCAAGGGAGGGAAGAGAAAAGGGGCAAGCAAGGGGTAGAAATAGGAAAGAGAAAAGGGAAGGGAATGGACAGAAAGGGACAGCATAGCACATTAAACCCATTTACTACATGAGAATACAGATTACAGACCAGTGACAGAGGGGAAGCACTTGACTGGAGGATCTTCTTATGTTATAGGCAGAATTTTTCTCATACCGTAAGTTTATCTAAAATAGTTTCTAATTTATGCAGGGTTTGATGGGACAGTCCCATCACCAAAGAGGAAGCAGCACCTCCACTCACCGGGTCAATCTCGGGTAGCACTGCTACAATGTGTCTGCCCAGCATCTCCCCAGCCTTCCTGAAGATGTATCGGGAGAGGGGATCTCCCTGCTCAGCTCCTGGAATGGGAGGAGGGAAAAGGGGGCTGGGGAACACCTAGGAACTATTTGTCCTGGTTATTCTCCCAGTTGCAGGGTAGCAACTACGGAAAGCACTTCTAGCTGGGTGCCTGTAGAAAATGGTTCACCAGGCACTGGGAAGGGCAGCCCCCAGCCCCAGAGCATCCTAGCACCAGATTACTAGGTTATGCTGAGTTATTTTGAGTCTGGCCCTAGTCTCTCGGCTCTGGGGACCCAGCTGTGGGAACCCAGGCTAAGAAGCTGGCTGATAGCCTGTCAGTGTCCCCACCCACCTCCAGCTGTCTGTTGCTGGTGAGCCCCTTCCTTTTGGGAGGAGAAGGGACTCAGTCTAGCAGGATCTAAAAGAGTCCCAGAATACCCCAAGGCCATGGAATCCATATTAATGGAGTATGGACGTGACAGGGAGAAAGCAAAATATAAATAAACAAGCCCTATGTTTAGCTTCTGACACCCAACAAAATATGCCCAAGGTTTCCTTAATCCCCCACTTCTTTGGATATAAAAAAAAAAAAAAGTTATAGATTTGTCCACAGGACAACTGTTCCATAAATTTCTCAAAAACTGGTGCAAACCTTGCAGTAGCCTCGCCACCAGCAATACAAAAGAACTGTTAGTGCAACCCCTCGTCCTTCTGCCTCAAGTCCCACTCTCTGCCATCACCAAGGACAGAGGTGGCAGAACACAGAGGTCACTTGGTGAGAGGAAATGTGGTGTCTAGCCCCCATACGAACTCCATCCCCTAGATAGGCAGGTCTTCAGGGAACAAAGCCAGACAAAACCCTATCCAGTACCTTCTGCAATTTTCCGGCAAAACCCAGCAAACCGACTTTTATCAAACTCCCTATACAGGTGGTTGAGGATTCCTAGCCGATCTGGCACCTGAAAGACAGAGAAAGGGCACAAGACAGCCATGAGAAGCAAAGAAAACCCCATCTTCCCACTTAAGTTGGTCTTTCTAATTTTTACTATTTGAAAAGCCAGAATACTTCTGGGGGCATGTTTTAGCTCTAGAAAGTTACTAAGGATGTGAGATTTCTCATTTGAGAAAAGTGTCCTTTTCCCCAGCATGGACTTCATTCACTGTTACAGGTTAGCTTAACGGCAGTGTAGGATACAGATATGTGATCACCACAGCATGTTCCTTAAAATGCTCTTGGAGAGGTTTCTTTCACCAAAGGAATCTGAGGAATACCATATACTGCAACAGTCCTTTGGAGAGTCACAACACACATTAGCAAAAGCTCCGAGAAGCACTGAAACCAAAAAATTCATTTGCTTCTCCCAAACTTATGTGACCACAGAAGGTCCCAAACACATTTTAGTAAAGGGAAGTGGTGCTAAAATTTGTACTAAATATTTTATACACAGTCTCATTTAACCTTACTAACAACTTTCTTCTTCTTCTTTTTTTGTACTGGGGATTGAAATCAGAGGCACTTAACCACTGAGCCACATCACCCACCATTTTTTTATTTTTGAGACAGGGTCTTACTAAGTTGCTCAAGGCCTCACTAAGGTGCTGAGGCTTGGCTTTGAACTCATGAGCCTCCTGCCTCAGCCTCCTGAGCGGCTGGGATTACAGGTGTGTGACACCCCCTCACACTGCAAACCTTGGTAGCAACTTCCTAAGAATGACTGGGAGTATGAGAGGCAGCAGCCCATGCCAGGGGAGTGCAGACACAGGGACGGGCGAGACTGTGCTGGCTCCAGCAACTGCTGAGGAAGTGTTTCCTCCTGGTCCCTCCCCGTTCCTCACTTTGGCATAGGACAGGGTTCCTCTTTAATCACCAACCCCTCAGCCTTAAGAAGACATGTCCTACCTTCCGGTGTCTCTAATCTCCTTCCTCAGCCTTAGGCCCAGCTTGCCTAAGTGGCCCCCAAAAGAGACTGGTCCTGTCTGATAAGACAGCTATCAAATACACTTACCTTTCTTCTCCTCTTTCTTCCAGCTCTCCCTCCCACCTTTCACCTCTGGCTCCGCTAAAGGCAGTTGTTTCTCCTAACCCATAACTGAGCACAGCATAGATGAGGAGTCAGTCCCCAATGCACTGGGTAGGTGGCTGTGCCTCCCTTTGAACTTCCCCTGCTCCCCTCTTAATAAGCTCTCCTGACCCATAAAGGCCAGAGCGCAGGTCAGCATTCAAGGAACTTACTCAGACTCTACCTGCTATTTCTGCCTCCTGACCTTGACCTGCAATTTTTGTGTTAGCTTAGAAAGCTGTTTCAATGGGTTTTAGTTGCCCAAAAATGAAGCCTGGCTAACCAGTTGTTCCCAAACCACTGCTTTCTCATGATACTCTCTGGAATGCACTGTCCACTGCATTCTAAATTCTGTTCTTACCTATGGCTTCACCCTGCAGTTCTGACCCACCTTTGGCCTACCCACTCCCTCTCCTGCAACTGCTTTGGCTCAGAGTCCCCCACTGCCCTACCCAAGGTGTTACATTCACTGGGGCCAGGGAAGTACCTGGAAATAGTTGAACATGGCCTGCTTGACATAACCAATATCATGAGGAGCCGCCTCTAGGTTGTCGATGGAGTCAAACACTATTTTCACTGCTTGGTGTGCAATCCAGTAGGCTGCAGAGAGCAGAGAGGGCTCAGATGGGGCAATCTCTTGGCAATCACCAGGAAGGAAACTCAGAACTAGACAGGGTTAGTGATCTGCTTGGGTTTTACAGTAAATTACATTTCCTGATTCCTGAGGGTGGGGATGCAGGGGAGTGGGGGGTGCTTTTAATGAAATTGCATCTGACTGACCCAGATAAAAGAAAGCTGGAGAAGACAGAATAGGTGAATCTGTATCACACCTACACAAAGACAGGGTCAATCAGGTCTCACAATCACTGCCAGAGTCACAGCCTGAGCTGGGCCCCAAGGGCCTCTGTACACATGCTACCCATAAAGAGGCCCTGATGGGAGGAGTTTCTACGCCTCTGTCCCAGAAGTGGAGTAGCATGGCACTTCCTGGCATCTATGATCTTAACTTTCATAATCTCAATTCTTCCCTAAGGTCTCCAAAAGTCAATACAGGTAGGCCACAGCCATTGTGCTGAGATATGAATCTGAACCCTGGTGCAAAATCACTAGTGAAGAGTAATGTCAGCAGTTGGTGCAGCAATTGCAACTCTATGACCTGTCAGCCATTATCCTGTACTTGGAATGGCTATCCCAGACAGCCCCAAGGGGTCAGCAAGCCAAGAAGAGGAAAGAAGATGGGGAGCTGCAGGAAGGAAAGGGTCCAGGCCCAGGATGAGCTCACCTGAGCCCTCGTCTCCTATCATGTGGCCCCAGCCGCCGCAGCCACTCTCAGAGCCATCAGGGTTGATGAGCCTGCAGTTGGAGCCTGTCCCAGAGATGAGCACGATCCCACCTGGGGAAGGGGCATGGAAGGCTCAGTGTGGCCAAGGCCCTGCACAGAGAAAAAGCTTCCAACTGTGGAAAAAGACAGGACAGAAACCACACGGGCCCCAGGCAGAGGGATTACCACCCAGTCCTGCAGGGGAGAAAACTGAGCCCAGCAGGTTTCCTGCCTAAAGGGGAGTGCCTGGGTCTCGGAGAAATGCCAATCCTATAAAACCTGTTTCTAAGGACCGAGGAACGTGGCCTACGTCTCCTTGAGGAAGTGTGGCTCCTTGCCAAGCCAGTCTTCAGGTGACTCTACCTGCTTTACTGAGTTCCTACTGCATGCCAGAGATTTTGCTAGACACTGTTCTTACAGTGATTTAGTCAGTACCCTAAAGCATCTTATGAATACAACTGTCCCCACTTCATAGATAAGGAAATTGAAACTCGGAGAGTTCCATGACTTTTCCAGGATGGGAGCTAACAAATGCCAATCCCGTGATCTAGCACTTTACAATATCACAGAGCTCCCCCGGTTTCTCCTCAGTACTCTAGGCTACCCCTAGCTTGCTTCTCACTGACTGCCGCCAAAGGCTTCCTCCTTTGCATTGGAGTCTCATGTTTGATTTGTTTCTCACCACGATTACATGTCCTGCCCTCTCTCTTCTATCTTTCAAGTCTTTGTTTTGGCAGAGGTTTAAGCTGCTCATGAAAGGATTTGGATGGAGGGGGGTGACACAGAGACTTCTTTCCACATCCTGCAATACTAGTTTCGCCAGCTACCTTGAAGGGGTTTTCCCAAGAAAACCAGTTTTCAACCTCATCCCTCCCTCCACCTCCTCACCATCCGGCGTAGCTGTAGCGATGGAGCCTGCAGCATCAGTGGTGATAACGTAGTTTTCACTCAGGTAGGGAAATCGGTCCCTCAGCTCCTCCGTCAGGATCCTCACTGCATCCTCCTGCTCCCCACCACTCAAGGATAGGCCCTAGGCCACGTGGGAGGTGAGCAAGCAAGCAAGCAGAGCCCCAGATCCAGTGTTTTCTCATTCCTGATGCCTGCCTCCTGCTCTCTACATCTGGCCATATCCTCCTTATCCAGTCTCAGTCCCTCTGCCCCACACCATCACCCCTCAGAAGGTCATGGCTCCAAGAACAGCCCAGACTGGGGATGGAGAGAGGACAGAGGGGATTCAACAATGAATCTTAGACAGCAGTGCTCTCAGAAAAATCAGGCAGAGAAGCAAGGCAAGGGGTGATGGTTTGGCTGTGCCCAAAGAACATCTCACGTGGGTGTACAAGGAGTAGCCAGAGCTGCAGCAACTCGGGAGGAAGAGCTAAGCTGAGAGATAAGAAGAGCTAACACTTAATGAGTGGGCGTGGGTCAGGTTCTGCATTAACCCTTTTGGGACGTATCAGATCACTGTATTTTTCCCAATAACTCTGGGATAGCTATTGCTAGCAATGTTTTCCATGTGAGGAAATAGGCTGAGAAAGTAAAACCCACTTAAGGGTCAAACAGATACTGACTGGTAAAGCTGGGATCCAAACCAAGTTCTCAATGGCTTTCTCCAGTCCCACTCTTCCAATATACTTGTGGTTGTAGGTGGTAGGTAAAACCATGAGAATGGGTAAGATCACAAGTTTCAACACCAGGGACTAGATCTTGGAGGCCTTCTCATCCACAGTCATCAAGCTCATCCAGTCCAAACTTGCCACCTGTCTTAGTGTTGCTCTTGGCTTAATTCCCAGGCTCTACCCCAGACTCACCAAGCTTCGCAGAGGTACCAGAGGATCCACCCCTGCTTTCTGTTTGGCCCTGTTCACCATCTCGTTGATCCTTTCCACACATTTTTCAGTCCCGATCAGCTGGCCCCAATCAAGGGAAGGAGGAGTTACAAAGGCTTGCAGGACCTGTGTTGTCCCTACCAGCTGCTCTATGAATCCCAGCCACCACCTCAATTGGAATTACAGAGAGTAAAATCAGAACCAAGCCCTCTGGTCCCCTCAGTGTGGCTTTTACCCAGTGGTTTGTGCTCAGTCCATCTGCTTCTGCCAGGATCTGCCCATCCTCCGAAAGTAAAAGGACCTTGGACCGTGTGCCTCCCCTACAGAACACAAGAGGGCACTCAGTCCTGCTTAGAAAAACCTGCAGTAGAGCTAAAGTTAGTATGGTTCTTGTTGCAGGCAGAGCCCAGTGTGATAGAGCTCCAGCAAAGCCAATCACCACTCCCAAGCCCACCTCTGTGATTTGGTGTTTGTTATGCTCTTGAAACTGAAACACAGTTCTCCCTCAGCTTCCCTTGGAATATCCTACTTATCCATCATCTGGGTCTTGAAAGTTTCTGACGTGTGACCCACCCCACTTAGTATTAGTTAAGCCCTCACAGAACCCCCAAAACTATTAAAATTTTCCTCCAAATCAAGAATGTGTTCAGTTGCTTTGTGTCTGCTTCTAGTTTAACAGCTCCATGGGGCCAAGCTCTAGATCATTTATCTAGCCTCATAAGTAGCATAGAGCTTGGCACAAGCAACATTTGGTAAATATAGCTAAGGAAAAGTGCACATCTCTCTGTTCCTCTTGTAATAGCAGAAGGCTGCCTTTCAAGACCCAGCCCCACCTGCCAAGGTCTTCAAGACATCTTTGTAAGAAATGCTCATCAGATGGCAGGGAGAATTTATACACAATCAATTAAACCCTCCAATGCTGATTACTGGGGAAAATGGTAGTTTAGAGGCAGATATGTGGTGATAGGATGTGTGTTTCCTTATAGATCAGGACTTTTAGGAATGTCTTAGGACACTGAAGACCTTCTCATCGGATTCAAAGAAGACAAAGTTTCAAACAGTAGTCAATGCATGTGAAGTGGCAGATTCAACATCCAAAACAATCGCTTGACAAACTGAAAAAATGGGTTATATCTTATAGATGAATGTTACAGGGATGAATGCAAACTGATACACTGTACTGAGGTTTAAAAAAAAAGTGCTACAAATACAGGATGGTACAGGAGTGGGGAGATCAACCTTAACAATTCATGTGAAAAGACTTCGGGGTAGGTCAGCAGTGAGGTATGGCAGACGCTGAAGTGAATTCAATGTGAGATTCACAAAGTGCAGTGCTCTCTGAAACAATAGTCACCTTCTATTATATCCTGATTTGACACACTCAGATTCTCAGAATCTTGTCACAGGAAGGAAACTTGGCAATCAATCATCTTGTTCCTCCCTGTCCTCAGTAACTGAAGCCCAGAGAGGGCAAATGTCTTACCCAAAGTTATACACAGAGTAGAGTTATAACAGAAAGTCCTATAGACAAGATTCTGATCAGAAAAAAAGAATAACAGAGGGTTCAAACCAGTATGAGGTGCCTGAAGTGCCAACAGGAATGTGGGGCTTTGGGGCATCAGGACATGTGAGCTTTCTGATTTGCACCTGCTGGAGCGCCCAGATACCCTCAGGCAAAGATCTTTGTCCCTGCTTCAGCCTCACTCCTACTTCCTACCCCTAACCCAGAAACTTCACACCTGACACCTGTTCTGCCAAAACTCTCTTTGGGTCTGGGAATGAGGAAAAGGCTGCTTTCCTAGAGGGAGTCCACCGAGTGGGTTGTCTGTGGAAGAAAGGGGCGTGGTTCCGCCGTAAAACACAAAGGACCCCCCGGGGTGTGGCCTTGGCATTCACCGAGCCCCTGCACAGCATACCGCCTCGCACTTAAGGTCGGCCTTGCACGTGACACACCCCTTCTCCGTAAGGCCCTGCAGCCCAGAAGCCCCAAGTGGCCGGACCCTGAGGTGCGAGGCCACCTGCAAATCTGCCTGGCCACGACCTTCCGCCCCGCCCTCCAGCCTGGGATGTCCGAGGTCGCCCCTCCCGTGCTCCGGGCGTCGGGCCGCACTCACCCCTCTACACCCCCGTAGAGAGCGGCCATGCTGCTGCTACCGCCGCCGCTGGTCGCGCCGTTTGCTCCCCCACCCTCCTTCATCTTCCCTCCCTCCATCCTGCTCGGCACCGCCCCGCGTCACGCAATCGTCTGCGCAGTCAAGCGGGTTCGCGGTGCGCGCGCGGGGGGCGTGGCTCTGAGGGCCACCCCTTGTCCCCGGTTGGCGCGGGCAGGACAACTCCTCGGACTGGGCTAGTGTGCGCCTCCGCGACTCCTCCCAGTCCCGGCCCGACCTCCCTCCTCCCGGACCCTGATTCCAAGATGGGCACTGGATCCCAAGTGGTGGAGCCAGAAAGTAGCGTCCAAATTGGCCCCACTAGTCACTCCCTTCCCCGCCCCTGGCCATCCGGAAGTTGCTGGCAGCTCGGCGCTGCGCGTGCGCAATGCTGGGTCGGCTTGTCCCGGGTTACGCGTTAGGTGACGCGCTCACTGCAGGGCTCCGCGGAGATGGGGGCTTCCGAGAGCCGCGTGCACAAACCCGGGGTCCCCGTGCGTCCCAAGGACATCAATGTGGAACCCAAAGTCTGCCTGGCGATGGCGAAAATCACACGCGCACGCAAACACCTGCGCAGGTCTTCAGCTGCGCTCGTGTGACTATAGAGAACCAGGAGGAAGTAGAAGCCGTTGGAAAAGAAGAAAAACCCTCCAGGCTGTGCTGAGAAAGGAACATTCAGCCCTTGCTATCGACCTAATTTAGTTCTCCGTGAAGGGTATTGACGAGGACGCAGACCAGCAGATAAAGCTTTACAGGCCTTTTGCTACTTTCTATCCGCCACTCTGCACCCGTCTCACACAGTCTTGGGAAGGGGAGTGGTCGCCCGAAGGAGGAAAATGTTGGCCAGGTTTGAGAGAGAAGCAGTGGCCACTGTCGGCCTCCCTGGGCCCCTACGAGCGGTTCTGGGCCCGCGACGCGCAACTCCGCCAACCAGTAGGGCAGACGTTAGCCAAAGTCTCTTCGGAAACTAGGGATGGGTACTTCGTAGGGCACCAGTTCTCAGCTAGCCTGCCCCTGGCCAGCCCCCGACCTCCCTTGGCGTGATGCCATCTTCTTGTAATCTTGAACGAGGACTCTTTACCTGACAGCCAGCTAGCTGAGTCTGGTTGTCCTTTGACATGCACATTTAGCGTACGTGTGCTTTTTAAACTGGAAGAAAGAAATCTTCATTTCCTGCCTATTCGGAATGCTAAGTGACAAGAGTCAATAGTAAATCACTACGTGATGGAGAATATAGATGTTTTAAAATTCCTGCCTATGACACTTTCATTTGTAGCTCAAGGTATTTAACCCAGCACACACATGTTTTCAGAATACAGCTAATAGATTCTGATGGGTTTCAAACCGGGCAAGAGTTTGGGTGCAGGCGCGAAATTGTTGATGAATTTAGAAAAAAAAGTTTCCTAATCCAGCGTGGTGATGCATGCGTGTAAACCCAGCGATTTGAGAGGCTGAGATAGGATTACAGATTTGAGGTCAGCCTTAGCAATTCAGTGAGACCCTCAGCAACTTAACACTGACTCAAAATAAAAATGTTTTTAAAAGGACTGGGAATGTAACTCAGTGGTAAAGTGCTCCTGTATTCAATCCCCAGTACTAAGAAAGAAAAATGGGTTCCTTTTCTGTACCATTGCAATGAGTCTTGGAGCCTATATATGTTATAAGATTCCAGTGTGCCCTTGTATTGCTTGTTTAGAAAAGACAGCAAAAGGAAAAGGGCCCAGGTTTGAAGACAAGAATTGAGTTCATCTTTTAGTAGCTGGATGTTGGAAGAATTACACATAATTGCTCCTGCTTCTCATCTACAGAATGAAGTTGATAAACCTCCACCTACCCTGGAGATCTAAATAGCAAAAACTTCTGGAAAACCCTAAAGATTGCACAGATCTTAACATTTTTATTTACATTAAATTTGTATTTCCTGCCCTACACAGTATCCATGTGACTCTCGATCATTGGAATTGTGGCTAGTCCAAAATGGGATGTGTTGTCAGTGTAAAATACACACAGGATCAAACAGACTTAGTGTCAAAAGAGAATGTAAATTAGCTCACAAAACATTTCTATATGAATTACATATTGAAATGGTAACACTTTGGATATAGGTTAAACATATTCATATTTAATTTCGTCAATATCTTTATCTTTTTAAAAACAGATACTAGAAATTTTTAAACCACATGCGTGGCTTATTTTTGTGGCTTGCAGTATGTTCTGTTATGCAACACTGTTGTGTGTCTTATTTCCTATCCATCCAGACCAGAGTATTTCAGTCACCTCTCCTGGTTGGGCATGGTGGTAATCCCAGAGAATCAGGAGGCTGAGGCAGGAGATCACCAGTTAAAAGTCACTGTTTGTTTCTGAAATGTTGGTCATGTGATTGGTTTGAAGAAAGTAGCATTGCATATGAGACTAATAATACTATACAATTGCAGTGCACATTATAATTCTTTAAAGTTCCTTATGTACCTTAATTTATTTATCATCCTAAAATTTTACAAGAGTGATAGAGATTTCCAACCACACATTACCAGTGAAAACTGAGGCTCTGAAATCAAAGTAATTAGCCTAACCTCACAGAAATAATAGTGTTTATTGTGGGTGTGGTTAGTTACTATAACAAGAAAGAAATAAAGGTGTTGCAATACAGGAACGTGTTCATTAACCTCCAATAACTTCGTAAAAGTTTAAAGTTCCTATGCACTGGGCTTGCAACATCCCAGCAGCGGCTTCTATGAAGCTCACCAGGTTGATAATTTCCTTTAAGGATCTGTAAGCTACAGTCTTGTCTTCTATCTTTTCTACTTTGTCCTCATGAAGCTAGGAAGTCCCTAGTTTCAGGAGGATAGGGGTGGTAAGGAGGACAGTGGAAAAATATCTTTCATGCCAAATCCACTTATTTTGGAGCAAAGGACTTTTAGACCCAAGATCTCAATAGTATTATACTGACTTAGCTCAGGAAACAGTTCTTTTTAATCAACACTGTATTTCCAGGGCTAACTTCAGTGCCTACATGATAGGAGCTCCATAAATTGTTTCAAGAATGCTGGTAAACAAAGTACTGTGCCACAAACATGTGGTATAGTAAATACCCTACTGTGAACTGAAGGAGAGAACAAGCAAACTCCACAGCAGACGATTTGCAAACCACTGGAAAGAGAAAGACATGGAGACAAATAAAGGAGAAGCAAAATTGTGAATTAAGGAAGCAGGAGTTGGTCATGTGGTCAGGATATTGGAGCATGATGTTGGAGAACCTCTGACCCAGTGACAATAGAAATGAAACTGAATTAGTCAGGAATATAAACACATAGGCAAAACTTATTGGAGGGTTGTATCTCAAGGGAAAAGGAAAGAGCACTGAGGTGGGTAATCAGGAAGGACAAACCTTTTATAGAGTTGCTGGGAGGGGGTTGTCTGTGGCTTCAGAGAAGGGAGAAGTCCTTATCACTTGAGGGGGCAATCTCCACGCATTTTGCAGGATGATTATCAGACCTGTGATCCTGGAAGCGGGGAATTTGGTTCCCATGAGATGATTGCTTCTGCTTACCATCAATCTTCTCTCTACAAGGCTTTCACTATTCCTGGAAGGCTATGACAATGTCTGAAGACTTCCAGGTGCTGTCCCAGGAGGCCTGGAACAGGAAGTTGTAAAAGCGAGTAGTAGAATGTCCCTGTAAATCTTGAAAACACCTTAGTTTCTTTTTTCTTGATGTCTTCAGCTTTGAAGGGGGCAATTACCACCTTCAGATGAACACTCCTTAGATGATTACCATGCCTGTGTTCAGGGATAAGCAGAAAACTGACCCACAGTTTAAGGTAATAAAGGAGACAGATACAAAATGAAGGCAGAGATGCCAAGCTTGATCCTTTTTTAGTTACCCGTGAGTCATCAGCAGGTCCAGGTGAAATCAGTGCTTATTAGCAAAGGCCCCACTTTAAGTCCCTGTCATAATTGGGCTCAGACTCATCCAGTTTTCATAATACTTTAATGAGCAATAGATCATGAGTTAAGGCTTTGGGAATATATATGCCTTTTGTCCCTGCGGTGGTCCCTAACTGTTTTAATCAGGGAGGCCTCAACAGGATCTAGCCCTAAGAGTTGCCAATACATATGTGACCTCAGCACTGTTCTTTAGAGTAATGAGTCTGGAAGATTCCTTATAATGGGCTAAATAGGAGCAGAGACACTTAGAGTTTGGAACATGGAGACACTTAGAAGCTAAGCAATGGCCCAGGAAAGAGATGAACAGGAAGTGATAAGGGCATGAGGAAAGCAGGAACCACAGGGAGGGATCCGAGTGGAATCACACCGACATCTTCCGGCATCTTCCGCTTGCATTCAAGGACAAGGGAGCGGAGAAAGGCTGGAGTTCACTGTCCCACAAGGAAAGCGAGAGGAGGAAGAGGCCTCTGGGGAAGTAAGGAAAGTGTTCTTCTAGAGCAATCCAGGTGGGAAGGAGGGCACATGTGGACCCCAGAGTGCGGAAGCATGTGTAACTAACTGGCATATACAGTCTTCCCCTCAAGTCTCTTCAACCACTTGAAGGAAAAGAAGGGGGAAAAGGGCTTTATCTGTCTTGATCAGAAGTTGTTTTGAAGGGTGCGGTACCTCAGACCAGGGCAGCAACCCGAGCAAGTCAGGCTGATTTATTCCTTCCTCCTTCCTGAGCAGGTGGGTGTCTGCGTGGAGTTTTATGTGCACGTCTTGACCTGTGTGAATCTATATGTAGACATGCACATATTTATTTATGTATTTGAACACATCTTTGTATATGTTCTAAATAACTGTCTGCAGGTGCATGTATTCGAGATAACATCTATGTATGTTTCTGTAGGAATGTGTGTAAAGAATTAAATTAGCATTTCCATCCTCCAGGGAACCTGAGCAATCCTACACAGCTAGGCACCTTTGGGCAGATGTGTCAAAGTGCAAATGTGACTTGTGTTGAAGTTTGAGTGTTGTGTTGGAGCTGGCTCATACCAACTCACAAAGACCCAATTTTGGGTACCTCTCTCCAACTCCATTAAGAGATATGTTTGTAGCTTGAAATCACCATTGAGGGAATCTACACCATAGAAATCAATAGCTGATACACATCAGGTTATTGGCTATGGCTGATTTCAAGGAAGCTACCTATTAAGCATTTACCAGCACATCACAGGGTGCAGGTTGTATGCACATGAGCATGTCAGTGGTCTGTATCTGTCTATCGGTGTATAAGTACATTTATGAAAGTGTCTACCTGTGTAATGAGTTCAATTTTTTTGTAGTCTACAAACTCAGGGTTGTAAAAATGTAACTATGTTCCTACAATTAAACTTGATTTCTGTCACAATTCTCCATTCTCCTTAATAGCGGAAAGCTTAATCTCTTCACTTACTGCCGTTTCACTTGCAACTGAGGTCCAACACCTGTCTTTCTCCTCTTGGGTTCCCTGAGTGCCATGTGAAGTTCAGGATGGCACAGCACCATGGCAAGGATGAGGAGGGGCTCCTACTGGCCTTGGCTAACATGTTCTCTTTTCCCATCAGGCCTTTGGTTGTTGACATCCGGTCTCTGACATCTGAGTTCCTTAGGCCCCAGGAGCCTTTCAGTTGTTCTGCACTGACCTCCACCCACCAGCCTGTCCCATTCCTTTGTCGGGATTCAGCTCTCTGGTTCCTCGCTAGAGTCCTAAATATGGAGGTTTCTGAGCTATGAAGAGGGTGTGTCCCAAGAGAAGGGGTGAGATGTCAGGGAAGTGAGGTGTACTCTCCTAGAACAGATCTCTTTTGAAAGAGGCCTCGGGGAGGGAGCGGCAGAAGGTTGAGGGGGCCCATCTCTCCCATGCTCCTGCTTGCCCATCACACATGTAAGGAACCCATGGTCCTCCTTTATAAGAATCAACTTTCCTTCCTTCTTTCCTTCCTCTCTTCCTTCCTTCCTTTCTTGTTGGTGGTGTTGGAAATGGAACCCAGGGCTTCACACAAGCTAGGTAAACACTCTACCTCTGAGCTACACCCCCAGCCCTTGAGTTTCTTTTTTGTTTGTTCTTTAATAGGGCGTCTCCCAATGTTGTTCAGGCTGACCTTGAGCTCCTGGGTTCAAGCTATCCTCCCACTTCAACCTCCAGAGTAGTGGGACTGCAGGTATGGGCCACGGCACCGTCTATATTTCTTTTTTTAAAGTAAACAATTGTAATTTTATTGAGACAATTATAGATTCAGAAGCAGTTGTGAGAGATGTCACAGAGACATCTGTTTTTCCCATGGTAATATCTTGCACAACTATAGTACAAAACCTCAACCCAGATGTTGACACAGGGGCATAATCCATCCATCTTTCAGATTTCTCCATTCTTATCTGTATCCATTTCTCCAGTTGTGTATGTGCGTGCCTCATTCTTCGCAGTTTTGTCACGTGTTGGTTTGGGTCTCCACCACCACAGTCAACCCACAGAGCACTCCGGTCTCCACCAGGATCGCTCCAGCTGTCCTTTTATACTCAACATTTCCCCCTTCCCTCCGCTCCTGCCAACCACTAATTTGTTATCCAGTTTCAAACTTTTGTCATTTCCAGAACATTTAGAAATTGCAGGGTGTTAAGGGGAAAAGAAATTAAAAAACAAAAAAAAAAAAAAAAAGAAATTGCAGGGTGTGGTGGCACACGCCTGGGACTCCCAGCAGCTCTGGAGACTGAGGCAGGAGGATCACAAGTTCAAAGCCAGCCTCCGCAACTTAGCAAGACCCTGTCTCTAAATAACATATATTTTTTTAAAGGTCTGGGTTGTGGCTCAGTGGTGAGCACTCCTGGGTTCAATCCCTAGTGCCTCTGTCTCCCTCTCTCTCTCTCTCTCTTTCTCACGTGCACACACACACACACACACACACACACACACACACACGTTTAGAAATGGAAGCAACCAGTATGTAGCCCTTTTTCATCTAGCGAGATTCAACGACACGGTTGCATGTCTCAGTAGTCATTCCTTTTAATTACTGGGTACTATTCCACGGAATAGATAAAGTATCTTTTCAGTGAAAATCTATATACTGTATAAAAGGGTCATAAAGTCGTGGTTCCTTATCTGTGGCCCTTGAGCCTTACAGAAGAACCTGGGAAATGAAGAGAAAGTCTATATTTGGCATCAACCCTGAAGAGTATCCCTCCCCTGATGGGGAGGGTAATTAGCCGGGGTTACAGGAATTGATCACAACATCTGGCATGTTTTTAGTTTCATAAAATTGTCTTCCAATAATTTAGGAGGGCAGGAATTATATGCTACTGCAAATAACAGAATGAGATATGACTACACAGATCAGTTCAACAGTGTTTCCCCAATAGTGTTCTCCTGGGAGATAACTGGTAGTTTCACAACAAAGGTTTCTGCGATTCTTGGGGATGCTGAAAATCCACCTGCCCTACACTTAGCTTGGAGAATCATAATGCCCATCAGGACGTTAAGGCTCAGAAAGGAGAGAAACCCGTTCCTGATCTGTTTCGTTTATTGACTAAAGAAGCAAGGTTATGAGTCAAGAGGGTCTTGTCTCTCAGGGAAGTTTCCAACATGCCCCCACCCTCAGCCAAACATATATCACAGACTTTCTCTAAATTCCAGTTTGGAAAACTCTGGGAGAAACAGATCGATGGAGTCACCCACTTTATGTCTTTGAAGGCCTGTACCAACTCAATGATCCCTTGGGCACATTTTAAGAAAATCCAAATAGAAGTACAATTTTTATTCTCTTTCAATTTCCCTATCTATCTGTCTATCATCTATTTATCTCTTTGTACTGGGAATTGAACCCTTAGGGTGCTTAACTACTGAGCCACATCCCCAGCCTTTTCATTTTTTGTGTTCACATAATATCTCACTAAGTTGCTGAGGCTGGCCTCAAACTTGAAATCCTCTTGCCTCAGCCTCCTGAGTCACTAGGATTACAGGTGTGTGTCACCACACCAGACCTCTTTTTTCTTTAGTAATCCACTGACTGATAAATGGCTGGGTCCTACTCAAAGGCCACAAAGCTTTACAACTCCCCAGAAGCTTCACACTGAGGCCCTAGGCCAACACATTTTTTTCCCTTCTGGGCTGAACCACCTGAAGCAAGGGATCCATTCCCTGGAGGCAGCTTGTCCCTGCTGGAGGCCCAAGCCTGAGGAAGACAGACAAAGCTGAGCCCTGGCAGACAGTAGAATGAGGCTGGCACCCTCCACTCCCTCCTCCCACCTTCTTCCCTGGGGCAGCCAGAATCTTCCCACAGGTGCTGTTTCTGCAAGGCCTTAGCTTGTCCTAGCCCTTTCTGGCCAGGGCTAGATCAGACCAGGAAGTGTCACTCAGTCTCTGTGTGCGCTCCCCAGCAGACAAGAGGGAGGCCATTGGAGTTGTTGACCTGATGGGGTCTTTTTTGCAGTCATGACCTGCCCCACCAGTTGGGGTACCCGGGGAGAAAAAGCAGGAGCGACGCACCACAGCCCAGATCTGCCCTGAGCTCTGTAGGCCCCTGATCAGTGCCGATGGAGCAACGATGTAAGCACAGACTGCAGTATCAAGCATGACGGCAGTAGGGAGACCTTCTGGAGGAGGCAGGATTTGAGGCTGGCTTGGAGAGCGAGAGGTATTTATTCTAGTCCCACACCAGGAGGAGAGTAGGGCCTTTGAAATGCTTGGGCCCTGGTAAAATTGTGAGGGGGTCAACTTGGGGGCCTGCAAAGTAGGAGAGGAGTGAGCCTCCCTTTGCATGAAGTCAGGCCTTAAGCTTTCTTGTGGCCCAGGCACTGTCTGTCCTCCACTCCCACTGGGAGGAAAGTCAGATAAGCCAGCACCCACTGCAGTTCGCAGCCTTGGCCAAGGAATAGCCACTCTGAGATCCCCAGAGCCCTGAGATCCCAGAGGTGGGTGTGATGGTGGGTGAGGGCAGCTGCTTCTACTCTGAAAATAGTTTGCTGAAAATCCCTTGTCATAGGAGCCAAGGGGCACAACAGCATCGTACGCAGGACCTGACGGATGGATATAATAAAGGTGAGAATTGATTGTAACATTCCAATTAATGGTGTTTCCTCTTCCCACCCTCCAGAACCCTGTGCCTTCCTCTTGCCCCTAAGTAGGGAATGTGCACTTTAAGAGAAACCCTGAAGGTGAGCAAGGATGAACTGGAGTCTGTCCCTATAGTAGAGGCATTTCAGGTGCTGAGTCAGGTTACACATAGATACCTGGCCTGGGCTCTTTCTCTTACACTTGTTATCACACCATGTCCCTGAGACAACTGCCCACCCCAAAGCCAGTCCTGTTTGCTGGGTTATTTCTCTCAAGAGCGAGTAGGGTGGGGGCCACCATCAGAGGAGCTTGCTGGCCAGGCTGGTCCCACGTGGCTGGGCATGTGCGGTTCAATAGCCTGCTGAGGCCTAAGCAGAAGGGACAGCCGCGCCTTTCCTGAGACAAGTGGGAAGAAGGTATCAGCCATGGCTGACCGAGCGGTGACCCAAGGCCCAACACAGAGCCAATTAGCAGCCACCACAATGGTGGTGGGCTTGCCACAGCTTCCATGGGAGGCCCCATGTGCAGCTGGCGTGTCAGGCCAAGTTAGCACCAGGAGGGCTGAGTGGAGTCCAGCTGGAGGCTGCCTGGTTGGGGGAACATGGGTGATAACGCTTCCCCTGGGCTCTGGGGAGCTGAGCCAGAGAGACACGAGAAGCTGCATGCCTCTGCTCACCAGTGCTGGTGTGGTGTGTGCAGGTGTGTGCCGAGTGTATGTTCATGCACGTTTGTCTACTTAGGACCTGCCTGTCAGTGGCATGCCTTCTCGTGTTCCTTTAGCACATTTTAGTGCATGCCTGCTGTGTGCACTGGGAAATCGGGGCCTAAATAGGCCACGGTCCCTGCTCTTGCATTCTGGTGGGACAGACGGGAACATCTACTGTGTTGTCATGTAATGATAAGTTCTCAAGGAAAGGTAAAGTGGGAGGTGGGATGGGTTGCTACTTAGCTGGGTGTGGTCAGGAGTTGCCCTCTGAGGAGGTGATCTGAATAATGAAGGGACAGCCTGGTGACTGGGGAGGAGGGCTATGGACAAGAGCAGAAAGCAGGGCTACAGTGGGATGAGCTGGAGTTCCACGATAGTGCATGGGTGTGGTGTGCAGACAGGAGGAAAAGAGAGATGCCACATCTGGTGTGGCATCTGACAATCCAGATTGGGGGAACAGCCCTCAGTAAGATCTGACTTGCCCAGCGTGGCTCTGAGATCCAGCTCTGACCCCCTCCCTCAGTCCAGTCCCATAGCCCAGCACAGGGGCTTGCTCTGTTCTAACATTAGCTGGGGATTGTCCCCACCGGGTACCCCCAGCTATTCAGATCCAACTGTGGCATGTGGTGCCCAGCTCCATGAGATGCCCAGAGAGAGCAATTCTTACAGCCAGGCCCCACCCTGGGGCCACAGCCTGAAACTGGCCTTGAAGCTACTTCCAAATGGCCAGAAGCAAGGCCATCCATGGGTACCCTGACCTACAGGACTCACTGGCAGATGGTGGGATAGGCTGACCAGAATCCTGAGGGGGACCCTGGAGACCCCAGACCAGGCTCTCTCAGCCCAGACTTCCCCTCAGGAGCCAGGGGGCTGACTGGGCCGGTTCCAGGCAAGTGCTGTAACTAAGGCTGGACCTGGGAAAGCAAGGGGGGGGTGTTCACCTACCCTCACTGCCCTGAGCCTCCTCCTGAGTGTGGAGGCTCCAGACCCAGCATAGGCAGGGAAGGCTTCCTTCTGACTTTGACTTCTATCTGCCAAGCACAGCCCTGGACAGAGAACCCCTTAGTCCCAGGGGAGGGGGAACTGGGCTGGGCCTCCACTTTAAGTGACCTCAAGGAAAGGTAGGTGGATGTAAGAAAAGGGAGGTGGGGAAAACTGTTGTTGCCATACTAAATCAGACAAAGGCTTGATTTGGGTGTCTACAGAGGACATCAGATGTGAAGCCCAGGTCTGTGCTGGGTCCTGCATCTGTGGGTTTTCCTGATCTGTGTGTATTTGGTGTACAGATTAGTCCAGTACCATCCTGGTTGCTTCCACGTGTGAGCAAGTCCCTGTGTGCCTCTTCACCCGCATGGCTACCTGTGCACCCCAGATGGTCCCCACACTGCCAACCGCAGGGGGTCTCTCTGTGTAGTGCCTTTCTGGGCAGACTTTATGTGTGTGGGTATGTGTAAGTCTCAAGGTTGGTTCCCTGGCGGTCTCTGAAGTCTATTGCACCTCTTCCCCAGCTGACCCAGAGGCCCTTGGGGGAGAAGTTGCCAGCTCAGCTCTTATCAAGGTCACAGATGGCCATAGCAAGGAGATTCCAGTGGCTTTCTGGAGTGCCATTCTGTGCTATTGGCTAGCAGACGTTTGCATTTAGCTTTGTCCCCATCACTCCAACACACACACACACACACACACACTGCCATGTAGCTAGCTGGTCAGGTCCCTAAAACCAGCCACAGCCACACATTGATCTTGGCCTCTTACACTGGCATGGCTTCAGACTCACATCCCTGCCATTGCCCACTCTGAGGGTGTATGGAGGGCAGTAGGCAGTCTGTGATGGGCAGCTCATCTGGTTGCTGGGCACAGAGATTCCCTACTGGAATGAAATTAAGAGGTGATCTTACCCCCAACCCAATCTATCATCTCCCACTGGCCACATCTGCATGTATAAATGGGAGAGAGCCTGCTCCCATCTCACTGGATGCCCTCAGCTGACTCTCTGGATCAGGGGGGCCAGAAAGGAGCTGGGAGATTTCTAAGCATCTGCCTCATGCCAAGCCTGGTATCTGGGCAGGTTGTGGGTGAGCAGCAGTGAGAACTTGCACACAGCTGGTGAGGCTGCTGAGGAAACACCTGGAAAGTTAACTAAAAAAGCAAGAGAGTCACCAGGAGGCCCTGAGTGAGCTCAGTGAGGACTATAGACTCAGGTTGCAAACAGGAGGCCAAAGAGGAAAAGGCTTAGAGTGGTCTGGAGCAACCAGGAAGACTTCCTGGAGGCAGGGATGTTAACTGTGTGTTGAAAGACGGGTAAGAACCGGGTAGGTGAAGAGAAAGGGAGAGAAGAGCACATGAGTGCAACAAGGGCAGGCGTGGAAGAGATTCATCTGGGAGGAAGGGGACAGGATGGGCGAGGTCCTTTCGGTTTCAAAGTCATGATCTGGAGAATCTTGCGTAGGTGGTAGGGCTGGAAAGCTCCAAGGGTTTGCTTTTGCAGAGTGGAGACTGGAAGGAAAGTGAGGAAGGGCAAGCTGGACAGGGATGTCCCCCAACTGCCAACAACTCTGTACCCTACCTAAAAGGGGTGGGTCGGCGTGGGGCTCAGGACTCTACAGGGTCCATGCATTCTGTGCTCTTCTTTCTCTAGGGTAACGGTTTCCATCCTAGTTGCCCTGTGGAAACCCTGTAGAAATGGGAACTTGAAAATCTGCTGACACTGGACCTCATCCCACCGAGTTTGCTCATAGCTGGGGCTGAGAACCATCAGGCTCCACTTAGACATGAGTTCATTCAGCCGACTAGGAACATGTGGGGCTCAAGTTCTGGGGTGGCACCTGTTCAGCCCTGAAACCTCCTCCCTGGGGAAAGTTAGGACAGTAAGTTGCCAGAAAAAGATACTCAGCAGTGTGTCATAGAAGCCAGTAGGGGGAGATAGCTGGGACAGGAAGGACCTGGAACTGTGACCAGGAGGCGCAGACCACACCACTGTCCATCCCCTGCTCACGCACATCAGCTCAGGCTTTCTCAACACAAACTGCTATTGTCACCCACGTGGCATAGTGGTGGCCACGGGGCTCACAGCTGCCACTATGATGACTGAGTGCCACACGCTGCACACAGGCCAATTCAGCTTCTCACAGGGCCCCTCTCCAGCTATGGGAAAGAGACCGTTTGACAAGTTTGGGTCAGGGGTCCACCCTTTCAAGGGGGATAGTGTGACCTGGCAGAAGTACGACCGCAGGGGCCAGCCTTATAGGCAGGATGGCTCTTGCCCACCATATACACTTCTCTGTGCCTGGGGACATGGCAATACCCACATTCTTATGACTTTCTTAGGCATTTGAACTGGGTTTTGAATAATGAGTGGGCAGAGAGGTGGACTAGCTGTTCACCTATAGATTGATGTTGGGCTTGGTTTGTGAAAGGGAAAGTAGAACTGGTTACTTCCTGGTCCAGAACCTTCTTACTTCTCTGATCTACTGATCCCCTTCATCCCCCTAGGAAGGAAGCCAGTTGGTCAGAGAGAGTATTCTCTTTTCTTCTTATTGGGAGTTCCTGTCAGGGAGACCACCAGGAGCTGCTTGAATAAAGGCAGGGAGACACTCAGGCCTGGGTTTCAGTAATCTACATTATGCTAATGACAGAAGCCACTGTGAATGGCTCTCTGCTGTCCTGGCTAATAAGGCTGTCTCCAGGAGGCCCAAGCCCAGGCCAGCTGGACCTCCACCAGGCAGCTGCTTCCCAACCCTACTGCCCCCCACCAGGCTATGGGACCTGAACAGCGCTGCTCAGGAGCTCTGGTGTGTGTGTGTGTGTGTGTGTGTGTGTGTGTGTGAGAGAGAGAGAGAGAGAGAAAGAGAGAGAGAGAGAGAGAGAATATATTGGTAAGAGAAAAATTCTGACAAGTCCTAAATGTAGTTACAGGCTAGAGAAAAGAGGTAAGAGAAACTATCCGACTAATTCCTTCAGATCAAGCAAAAATCCTGCTCCACCTCCCTAAGTGTATTTTGAAACCTTGACACAAAACTCATGAGGATGACGATCAAGGTGCCATCATGCTCTGCTTACAACCCCAAGCAATCCAGGAGTGACAAGTTCTCTTTATACACTATCCTACTGCCCCCTCCAAAACTTTGCTTCGTGTTGTTCTACCCCTCTTATCTACAGCCAAGGAAGTTTCAGGGTAAGCAATTTATTCTTTCTTTTCCCAAAATTTTCAATATAAAATACTCTGACTTAGATCTCGTGGACATTTTCCCAACTGCTACCTAGCCGTGCTGCTGGTAGCTTAGGGAATTTATCCCAGGACTCTCCCTTTCTTCCAGACTAGCATTTGTTACAGCTCAATAAATCCTTTTATTTTGGAGATCTCTTAGTGTCTAGAACTTTGATTTAACAATTTGCTGGGGTCTTACATCCCCCATCAGATTCTTTCTCGTCATTCCTCCTCTCAGGCCTGGCAGCTTAGCTGAAGATAAAGCTGAGGTAATTAATAGAGCCTTTGAGGACTTGTCACTAGACAGAGCTCTTTAACTCAGACACCTGAGTTGGGGCCCCAAGCATGTGACAGGGATGGGGGAGGGGTACCCAGACTTTGGGGCAGCTGCTTGAGTGGGGCAGAGGCATAGTGCAGAAACAAGGTCGGGAAGCCCAGACTACTCAGACATACAGATTCTGTGGACACGGCAGGGCTCATTGATTTTCATGGTGTGTGCTTTGTCTCTTAGCAAAATTTCGTTCTGGCTAACCTGCTGTGGAATACCAAACAAACCTGCTGACTACATGGACCATTACAGGAAAAAATCCCCGCTAGGATGTGGGGACCTCAAAGGAGGACATCTTGTGGTGACGTGGTATGTATCGGGTGTGGAGTGGGATGGGAGGAAACATGTCTCCTTAAATCTCCTGCCCAACCCCCACCTCCTGTGAGGAAGCCTGGGAGCTGGCAGAGAAAGGTCGGGTCTAGGCAAGAACCACACAAGAAAAAGGGATTAGGAGGAAAGAGGGGCCTGTGTGTCCAAGCCTGCCTGCCTGTGTCTGACTTGATGGGGTCTCCTGCACAACAACCATTATTTTCAACCTGGTTAGCTAGAGGCAGCAGAGGCCCAGAAGCTGAGGTGAATCCTGACCACAGTTGTGTGTAATGTGTAAGTGATGGGTGTGATGTGGGTGCTTGGGTGAGTGTGTGCTCTCAGGGCCTCCCTACTTGGCCTTCACTAAGACTGGCAGTAAGGCCCCAATTATCTCTACAAAACTCCTTTCAGAAGGCCACCAGCCTGGCTGTGGCCCACGTCAACTCTTCTGATGACCACTAGAGGGCAGTAGCCAACACAGCCAGGTGTTGGGAACTTTTGACTACTGGATCTTGGTCTTGTTCCACAAAACTGTGGTCTGTCTAGACCCCAGGGATGGACCCTGGGACCACACATCGGTCTAAATGCCCATCCAAGCCTTGGACACAGTGAATTTTGAGGGAATGTGAGAAGATGAAATAGTGAAGACACTGGAGACCAAACCAGAAGTGGCTAAAACTGGACTCCTTAGTCCATCAGTGTTCATTAGTTCCTGCAAGGATAAAGACAGAGGGAAAAAAGGGTAAGCCCAGGAGTCCAGGAATCCTTCATGGAGTTAAGACAGGACCTAGACCACTGTCCAAAAGGCATGTGTTGAGTAGACAGGCAGAATCACCTGACTGCAAAGACTGGTGACTTGAAGACACAAAGGAAAGTCACATGGTTTCTGAAGTCAGGCTTCCCAGATTCACACCTCCTTTAGCACTAGGTGTGTGACTTTGAACCTCTCTGTGCCTCTGTTTCTCGTCTGTAAGATGAAGACAATGGTAGTACTGTCACCAGCTCAGCAGGTCTTTAAATTTATTCAGGATAGAAATCAAACATGGCTACGACAGAGAAGGTTCTCAAGAATCATTGTTGCACCAATTAGTTTATCCAGGTGGTTCCACCATAGGCAGAGTATCCAGGAAATGTGGTTGCCTCATAGGCAGAATAGCAGAGAAATCAAGGGGTGAACAGCATGTATGCATTTGGGGGCTAAAAATTAACATATCCATAAGCTATGGGTCAATCTCTTATTGTATCTGTGCCAATTTAAACTCCATCAAAAATGTTTACATGTTTCAAAATGTGCCTAAAATTGTGTTAGGTATCTTCTGCCTACCCTCCTGGGCACGTCTTTTAACACAGCAGTGCAATTAAATGAGGGTCCTACTTAGTTAGATCAAGGTGTTGTGGCCAGACATATTTACCTTAGGTTTGATGATTTCTTGTTGCTCTCTTGAACAATGAAAGTAGTTGTGTAGGGTTTTACCATTCATCTTAAGCATAAAGCATGTAGTGCCTTTCTTCTTATTTTATTTTATTGGTACCGGGGATTGAACCCAGGGGTGCCCTACCACTGACCTACATCCCCCACCCTTTTCATTTTTAATTTTGAGACAGGGTCTCCCCAACTTGTCCAAGCTGGCCTCAAACTTGTGATTCTCTTACCTTAGCCTCTGGAGTTGCTGGGATTACAGGCATAAACCACCACACCTGACTCTTGTCACTAACTGTTAACCCTATACTCCTGCCTCAGTACTATCTCCTATCCTAGCTGTGTTAATTCACCCTCAGAATGGTGGCACAAAGCAAGAACCTTGGAACTGCTAGTATGTCTTATCTTCTTCCCTTGATCTTAGTCAAAAAGTAATTACTTCTTAGTCAAGAAGTAATTCAGTTATTGATTTCTAAAGAAAAGATCCAGAGGATGTTGATGTTGGTGGCTTTCCTCAGGCTTCCTTATGAGATTTTTGGGAGTTGGTCCCCACACATGCAGATATTACCTGGTAACGTATGAATGTAAAAATTAAAGGAGTATGTGTAGTTACTAGGGTCTGTCAAAGATCAAATTAACAATCTGGTCAGTCACTTCTGAATCTACAGACCCCGTCATTGTTGAAATGAGTCCCTTGAATTGAGTGTGGGTCCCTCCTGCTCTTTTCTCTCTCTCTCTCTGTTAAGCAAGACCTGGGCTTGCTGTTCCCAACCTGACTACTTGTTAGGCATGGTCCCAAGGAGCCTCCTGAGCCCTGCCCTGTCCTGTTAGTAGAACCCTGTCCTTAGCAGTAGAACAGCACTTGTCATTGCTTGCTTCTCATGGCTCTCAGGAAATTGTGGCTTTCCCTTCTTGCTCTCAGAGGAAATTTGGTTCCTTCAACCTGGTTCTCCATGGTCAATTTGTACTCTAAAACTGTGGGGAAGTGAAAGCGTCCAGATCTAGAATAACAGTGCTGGCTGGCTCGGTCTAGGGCAAATGCACCTAGCCTTTGGAGCCTCAGGTTTCCGGAGAGGGATGGAGGATACTTTTTTATTTTCTCACTTCTGAAGAGAGTTAAAGATCAATTGAGAATTTATCATGCCTCTATTCACTGATACTTCCGTGTCTCAAATACAAACTGCCCAGAAGAAAAGATTAGAGCATGAAGCTCCTCTATTGGACCAATCAGGAATGACCAGGTCACATGATCCAAGGTTAGCCCACTTCCCTGTTAGGTACCACATAGTGGCTTTTCTCACAAAGTGACTGGGTAACAACAGGAGATTTGAGACATCCTAGTAGGTTTAGTGTACTATGAACATTTTGTATTTTTAAACTTTATGAATAGGTGATGTATTTACATAGTTCAATGTTTTAAGGTTGTAAAAAGACATACAACTGGAATGATCACCTCCACTCTTGAACTCCACCCCTTCTCTTCCTAGGAAAACGTGTTTATTATGGTAAATTATACATGATGCAAAACTTACAATTTTAACCTTTTTCTAAAGTGGTATTAAGTGTTTTTATTGTTCTTTAGCTATCACCACCGTTCGTCTCCAGAACATTCTCCTTCCCAAACAGAAACTCTATCCATTAAACAATAACTCCCTATCGGCTTCTGTCCCCAGCCTCTGGAAACCACTGTTCTATTTGCTGTCTTTGTAATTTTGACTACGCCAGGAAGCTCTCATGAGTGGATCATACAATACTTGGCTTATTCATTTAGCATAATATCTTCACGGTTTGCCTTCCAAAAATTGGCTTTTTTCACTTAACATAATGCCTTCAAGGTTCACATATGCTGTAGCATATGCCAGAATTTTACCGGTTTTTTTTTTTTTTTTTTTTTGCGTTGCTGGGGATTTGAACCCAGGGCCTTGTGTTTACAAGGCACTCTACCAACTGACCTATATCCCCAGCCCAATATTTTACCTTTTTTTTTAAGACTAAAGAATATTCTGTTGTTTATACATGCCACCTTTTCTTTATCCTTTCATCCATCAGTGAACATTTATGTTTCCACCTTCTGCCTACTGTGAAGAATGCTACTATGAACATTGGTGTGCAAAGTCTCTACTTTCTTTCTTTCTTTTTCTTTTTTGGCTTATATACCCAAAAGTGGAATTGACGGATCCTATGGTAATTTTAATTCATTTTTTGAAGACTATGTATTTGTTTTTATTTTTATGTTTTTTATGTATTTGTTTTTATACATCAAAAATGTGATGCTGATAGAAGGAGCATACCAGAATTCTTTCCGCCACTAGATGGGGAACTTCTTAACAAGAACTGTGTCCTTCCTCGAGCTCCTTCAGCAACCCTCCCAGAAGGATGGTAAGCGCAATCAGCGCCTAGTGAGCATCCTGCGTGCCCAGCACTGAGCAAGGAGCAGGCGACACAAAGACACAGAATCTACCTCAAAAGAAGTGAGCCTCTCTAAAGTGCGAGTTAGATCTGAGGGTGACCAATTAAAGGCACTCCAACTCCTGATTGTGTGGCTTCCTAGATGTGAGACCTGGAGAAAGGTAACTCCAACTTCCATCCAGAAAATGATTCGCGTCATTGGATCAATTCCTGTCATGAACATGGAGACTGGCATTTGTTAGGCAATCAGCAACTCCTTGTTACCGCGACTGTTAAGAGAAGACCCAGTGGGCAACCTGCACTCCGACTGTCGGGCGCGCTGCAGCCGCTCATGGTCTCCTGGGCTGCGATGGAGAAACTTGGCTGAGAGCGAGCGCGGCGCCGACGCGGCAGCAGCGCTTGGTCCTCCGAGCCGGCGGGCGGCGCTAGTGCAGACATGGTCCGGGGCGGCGCTCGGGCCGGGCTCCTCTCGGCGGCCGCGCACAGCCGTCGGCCGTCCGCGGGGCGGGGACGCGGCGGCGGTGGCGGCCGCTCTGTGTCGCCGGAGCCCAAACGCGCAGGCCCGTCCCGGCGGCCGCGGGGCGGGCGGGGTGGGGGCGCCATGTGGTTCATGTACGTGCTGAGCTGGCTGTCGCTCTTCATCCAGGTGGCCTTCATCACGCTGGCCGTCGGTGAGAGTGCGCGACCCTGGCCCGTGCGGGCTCCCGCCCCGGCATCTGTTTGCCAGGGGTCGCATCGCGGGGGGTCTGGAGCAAGTTGGGGGGTCCCTGCTCAGCGCCCCCGACCCTCGCCGCTTCCCTCCGGTCCCTCCGTGTCCTGCCACTCTCGCTAAGCCCAGCAATCGGGCCTGACCGTGAGTCTTGCCAGGTGTCACAAAGTCCGCCTGGCAGTGCCGGGAAAAGACTGACTTAAGTGCCCTGCCGGCGCCCGCGAACCGCTAACCGCTCCCACCCTCGCGGGCTCACCGCGCCCCACTTTCCCCCGACACCTGCTGTTATCCTGTTGCCTCTGCCCCTTTGTACTCACTGCTCATCGCCTTTGATACTGTCCCCTCTGTCCCCTTCCTACTCCATCTCAATTGAGATCTTACCTCCTCCGGAAACCCCTCCGGGATTTGGTGATCCAGCTGTGCTCTGTCCTTGCCCTAAAGTATCCTTCTTACTTTGGGATAGTCTGACTTTTCCCCCTGCTTATTCCTACCTCCCCTCAAGCTGGTGGGGAATGGGCTCTTGTCTGTCTTGTTCTGCTATATTGTCAGCAATCAGCCTAGCACCTGACCCATATTAAGTGCCCTGAAGGGATTTGTTAAATGAGTGCATGAAATTATGCTCTCTGGGCCAGAGGTTAGCATTGTGCTGAGGAATCCAATGCGGGCTTCCATTCATTTTTAACGAGATTTCTCTTCAGTTGCCCCAACAAGGTTCTGCTTCTCCAGACCTGGAAGGGCAACATGTGGGTTGTTTGATTTGTTCTGTACTTTCTAGAGTCTATGAGGGTTGGTGGGGAACAGGCTGCTGAGAGAGGGATGACCAGGATGGCAGGAGTGACCCTGGCTGATGTTCTCCCTGCTTGTCGCTCTCCCCATTACCCCAGCGGCCGGCCTCTACTACCTGGCAGAACTGATAGAAGAATACACAGTGGCTACCAGCAGAATCATAAAATACATGATCTGGGTAAGTGGCAGCTTTCCCCACTATTCCCCTTTGCTCTTGTCTTGCTCAAAAGTATCCCTTAGCCTTTGCATATGGCTAGTGGGGAAAGTTTGGCTTGGATGAGGAGAGTCCTGTCTGCTGGTTCCAGAGAGTATTCCTCCTGCCTCCCTGTCTTGTGACCTGTCTTTTGGGTCTGCACTCCTGGGCCCAGATCGTCCTTGGCCTCCTTCCCCAAGTGGCAGTGTTTCATTGCAGACCTTGTTCTCTGTTCCTAAGGTGACAGCACAGTGAACATTCTCTGTTGACAGGCCTGTGACTTTGCCTTTGCTTGGCTGTCTTTCACTGTTTTTGGCGTCTTGCTCTGCCCCCAGCGTTTAGAACTTAGAGGAACCTCAAGGACAGTTTTGAATGCTTGTTCAATGCCATCTTTCTAATGGGATTGAGTGATTTGTCCTAAGGGGAGAACACCCCCCCACACCCCCACACCCCCGCCTCATGGGAAGCTTCTCTTCCTGGATACAGTCCTTGCCATTGATGTCAAGGCCACAGGAGTGATTACTTGCAGACAGATTTCCTCCAGCTGCAGGAGAGATTGAAGGCACATCTGGACAGGAAGAGACCATTGCCACTCAAACCTCCTGGTGTCATCAGCTGCTTCCATTCTGGGCACGGCCTGGGGTTTGGAGTTAGTGATGAGAACAAGACTGTAGCTATTAACTCTGAGTTCAGAGGCCTAGCTTGTGGTTGTTGGTACAGGAATTAGATCTTCATTCAGCCAACTGTCACTTGTTAAGCACTGATAACTACACATCCTTCAGAACATGTTTCTCAAACTGCAGGCATGATTCATTATTGTGCTACATAATCAGTTCAGTAGGTTGTGATCAACATTTAAAAAAAATGGAATAGGGGTTTTGGGTGTAGCTCAGTGGTAGAGTGTATATAGCAAGCATGAAGCCCTGGGTTTGATCTCCAGCACCAAAAAAAGGGAAAAAAGAATAGAAAAGACTAGTATTAAATTTGAGTTCTGATCACATATATGTATGTGTATGTTGGGGTCACTGTATAGAATGTTTTTCTTACTGTGGGTTGCTGTCAAAGAACTTCAGGGGCTGAGAATGTCGCTCAGTGGTAGAGCATTTGCCTTGCAAGTGTGAGGCTCTGGGTTCGGTCCCCAGCACTGCAAAAAGAAAAAAGACCAAAACAAAAGTTTTGAGAAATGGCATTTAAAGAAGCTGCCCTTTGGGAGCTGAGAGTCTAACTGGGGAAATCAGGCCTGTGACTATATGAGGAGATTGAAGCATGAACCTAGTGCTGCCCAGAGCTGATTGGGGTGAGAGCGCCTGGGCAGTTCGCCTGGAAAGGCTTCCTGCATCTCGTGCCTCTGTTTTTTTCAGTTCTCCACAGCTGTGCTGATTGGGCTCTATGTCTTTGAGCGATTTCCCACCAGCATGATTGGCGTAGGCCTCTTCACCAACCTGGTCTACTTTGGCCTCCTCCAGACCTTCCCCTTCATCATGCTGACCTCGCCTAACTTCATCCTGTCATGCGGTGAGAGGGGACAGAATTGGGGAGGCAGCTGACATGATCAAATGTGCTCATCTCACTTCTGAGTACTGAAGGAAGCAAGCCACCAAAGTCCTCCAGGAGGCAATGTTATTGGGAAGATGGACTTCTCAGTCTTGAGGCCCCTTGAGTCTGCCTTAGCCCCATTGTCTGGAATTTGTTGGGGGTAGAGGGTTTAGGCTGGGAGGACTTTTCCAAAGAGGTAAGTTTGAAGAAGGATTTGGGAAGGGAGAAGAGGTTGTAGATTGGCAGAGGCAGGGCTCTCAAGTGAGTAGTCCTGGCCTCAGAAATCACTTTGGCCTGAAAATCTTGAGGCCCTGCCCTGAGAGGTAGGCAGCTTCCCATCCAGTCTTTTGACCCAAGTCATGATTAAGACTAGAGCCTTGCTGGGTACAGAGGTCCACATCTGTAATCCCAAGAACTGGGGAGGCTGAGTCAGGAGGATCACAAGTTCAGAGCCAGTCTCAGCAACTTAACAAGGCCCTGAGCAACTTAGTGAGGCCCTATCTCAAAATAAAATGCCTATCTCAGAAAGGCCGGGGATGTGGCTCAGTGGTAAAGCACCCCTGGGTTCAAACTTAGTATCAGAAAAAAAAGAAAGAAAAAAAGACTGGAGCCTCAAAGGGCTATGAGCCCCCTCAGATAAGGGCCTGGTGCACATGCCTCATGGGGACTGCCTTTTCAAGTCAAATTCTCGGTGGTTGCAGATGCCTTGAAGTTGAGGACCCCTGCCTTCTTGCCTTTGCCTGTCACCACTTTCTAACCTGGGTTAGTCATCTCTGGGCCTTAGCTACTCGATCTGTTTGGAAGTGATGTTTCTGACATGACCTTTGGGAAATTCAGTTGGCACATAATAGGTGATTATAGATGTTTATAGGTGTTCATGGAGAAGTTTTCAGAAAGTTTTTGGTCACCATGTTTGCTGTCTCTTCTGCTAGTCATCACTGGTCAAGGTATCAGACGGAGTTGGGGGTTGTTTTAGAGTTACTTTTCTATTTCTGTGGGAAACTTGGAAAGAGACTATTACCCCCAGGGAGGGCATAGTAGTAAACTAGGACTGATCCCTTCCCTAAGTGCCCTGGTATGATTTCACAGTAAAATTTGCTCATTGGGGTTTTTTTGTGGGACTCCTATGGGACTCCTCTGGATTCCTTTGTCATTCCTCTAGCCTACAGCCTGCCATTTAGATGTCCAAGAAAGTTTTTCCGAAAGACTTTTTTTTGGTACCAGGGGCCAAGTTGCTGAGGCTGGCTTTGAATTTGAACTTGGGATTCTCCTGCCTCAGCCTCCTGACTCCTGGGATTATAAGCATATGCCACTGCACCTGGGTTTTTTTTTTTTTTTTTTTTAATGGTACTGGGGTTTGGACCCAGAGGAGCTCTACCTCTGAGTTATACCCCAGTCATTTTTATTTTTATTTTGAGACAGGATTTTGCTATGTTGCTCAGGTAGCCTTGAACTTGTGATCCTCCTGCCTGAGCCTTCCAAGTCTCTGGGATTTTCCAAAAGATCTTGTGGGCACAGGGCATTGTCTTCCAGTATCCCTTAGCCTTTGCATATGGCTAGGCAAGCAGAGCTGTGGTCATCATCTTAGGAGGGGAGAGGCAAGGGGGAAAAAAGAGGCATGGTAGCTGCTGTGAGGTGTATATGAGGGGGTTCAGATTCAGGGGACACATTCTTTCTAGTGCTGCCCTTCATCTCAACATGGGAATAGTTAGGGACATCTGCCTTTGACTAGCCTTTCTCCCGGATCTGCTTGCTTGCTCCTTTTCATAAACTTAGTTGCACACTAAAGAGGTGTGTGTGGGACCAAAACATATCAGACTAGTGCACCTCACTCTGGAGCAGGATGGGGAAGGACACCCTCCCTAGTGTTCAGAGGAACCATACGATCATACCTCAAAGTGTCTACAAACTATCCCCTTTTAATCCCAAGGAATGAGGGCCCCTTTACTTGAGGAGACTGTTTATATGCTTCCCAGTTTGGAGCAGAATTTCTTAGGGATGTGGTCTGCACATTCAGGTCTTCCTTCCCCCTACTGCCTATAGGAGAGCTTTCTTTAGAACCTGTATTCAATAAAAACCAGGTTCGTGCTGGGTGTGATGGCACACACCTATAATCACAGCTACTTGGGAGGCTGAAGTATTACAAAATCAAGGCAAGTGCTGCACAACTTCGTGAGACCCTATCTTAAAATAAAAGAAAAAAGGGCTGAGGATGTAGCCCAGTGGTAGCTTAGCATGCTTGAGGCCCTGCGTTCAATCGCAGTACTGCAAAAAGATAACCACCACCAAACAAGCAAACAAACAAACAAAAAAAACCCCAGTTTCATTGTCACCATGCTTTGGCTTATGTAACACAGAATCCTCTTTTTATTAACATGCTAGAGCTTCTTACTTTACACACGATGCCCTCTGCATTGGGCAGGTTGGAGTTGATTCTCCCATCTTTTTTTTTTTTTTTGCAGGGGGAGGTGAAGATACTGGGGATTGAACTCAGGAGTGCTTTACCACTGATCTTTATCCTCTGCCTAGTTTTTGTTTTGAGACAGGGTCTTGCTGAGTTGCTGAGGGTTTTGCTCAGTTGCTGAGGCTGCCTTGAACTTAAAGTTCTCCTGCCTCAACTTCCTGAGTCCCTGGGACTACAGGCGTGGGTCACCACACCTGGCTGATTCTCCCATCTTGACAGATGGACAGCTGCGTTCTAGACAGTGATACACTTGAGTCAAAGCCACACTCTGAATTGGGTGCAAAGTGAGGAGGGCCCCCAACTCCCAGGAAGCTTATGAATCCTGTTGTCATTCATCATTCCCCTAAGCTGACTGACTCTTCATTCCCTTAACAGGACTAGTGGTGGTGAATCATTACCTAGCATTTCAGTTTTTTGCGGAAGAATATTATCCTTTCTCAGAGGTAAGAAGTGCCCAGCATATGCAGTTAGTAACAGAATGGGGGTAGCAGGGGGAGTTGCATGGTTTACTTTGTAAACTTAGCTCTGATCCAAAGCTGAGTATATTAAGGGATCATATGTCTTTTAAAAAACAAAACATGACATAGATGACTTTTGAAAGCAGGGTGACTGAGGAACAGAAGGGATCCTTATCGCCGAAGTGGGGAAGATACTGCATTCCCCAGTGAGTCCTTTGGTATTCCAATGGGGTCATCTGAGGCCCCGAAGGGACACTGGGCTGACTTTGTCTGACTCAGACCTCACAGGGCTAGGGGTAGGCTATAGCTTTGAGCCCTAGTGTCCTCCATAGCCTGCCAAGGTTTTCTTCTCCCCGGACTGGTCCATACCTTACAGCTGTAGCTTGAAGCCCCAGGGCAGGACGGGTTACTTCTTTGGGAATGTGACCACATTCAATCATCATTAATTTCCACCTTTCACTATGGAGTCATCTCCATGTCTTGAGAATGTCCTGACCCTATTTCCTGGCCCCTGGTCCTTACAGAGATCAGGGACAGGCTTTCTTTGCACTTAGCCACCTCTCTAATACCCACAGTGACCACCTAGCCGCCTCTTGCTGCCTGCTGGACACCCCCTTTTCAGTCTTTCTTGTTGCCAGGTCCTGGCCTACTTCACTTTCTGCCTGTGGATAATCCCTTTTGCATTCTTTGTGTCGCTTTCGGCTGGGGAGAACGTCCTGCCCTCCACCATGCAGCCAGGAGGTGAGAAGGGATCTGTAAGGGCCAGGTGGGGGATGCCAGCAAGGCCCGAGTTGACTGGAATCACCTGAGCCAGCCCTATGATGAGCTCTGGGTTGGGAGAGCTGTGTGTGTGCGTGCACACACACACCCACACACACTCTCACTCTCGTACGCTCATACCTCCCTTCCTGTGTCTCCACAGATGACGTGGTCTCCAATTACTTCACCAAAGGCAAACGGGGCAAACGCTTAGGGATCCTGGTTGTCTTCTCCTTCATCAAAGAGGCCATTCTACCCAGTCGTCAGAAGATATACTGACCCCCGTGGGGAGGGGATGTGGGAGCAAGAAGGAGAGTCAGGCGCCTGGACCTCTGTTCTAGGTAGGGGCCAGAAGCCTGGAAGGCACCTTCCACCGGCCCTGGCTTCCCTCCCCTCAGTTCTGAAGCTCCATCCCACCCTCCTCAGGGTACTCAGCTTGGCTCGGATCTGATGCTGCCAGGACGGTCTCCTCACAAGGCACCAGGGAGGGTGGCAGAGCCTGCTTAGCCAGGAGGCCCTCCCCTCGCTCTCCCAGGAGGGTTGGGAGGTTCTGGCTCAGGCAGGGCAGGGTCTGTGAAGCTGGAAAGCAGCTGGTGACAAGTTCTGCAGATGGCCATAGGGAGGGGCCGTGTCTTGGTACCCAGGAGAAATGGTTTTTGCTGTTGAACTGTGATTTTTGTCCAATTGCTGATTCCCATTTGAATAAAGATTCTAGGTGGCACTGTTTGCCTTAATACCCCCAAAGTTCACCTTCCTTTCTTCCTGCTAACCTTCTCCCTGGACTAGACTAGTTGTGTGCTCCAGGGACTCCTCTTCTGGGTCTGGGTCTTATCCTCACAAAGGAACTCTTCTTGTGGCCCTTAGTGGGAAGAGGGCGGAGGACTAGAACCTGGCCCGGATTATGCACCTCCCTTGTCTGCATCTTTTCTCCCTGAGGCTCTGGCACGCTAGGGCTAGGAGATAGTTTAGAACTGGGTTAAATGTTCAGAATAACATCTACAGAATCCTATTTATATGTCTTCCTCTGAGAAAAGGGGTGGTTTCTGGTTGAATTCTATTCCAGGCTCAAAGAAAAATAAAAATTGGCTTCTAGGCAGCCTGGGCTCTAGCCTGTTTTTTAAGAAATGGGGTTGGTGGGAGAGGCTGTTTGTCGCTCTAAGAGCACACAAGGTCTGGCACTCTTTTATGTGCTCCTGGCTTCCATAGAGATGATCTCTGCCTTCTGAGAAGGCAGACCAGGTCTCAGGCACAGACCAGCATCTGTTGACCTTGCACTCCAACTGCAGTGCCTTGCAAGTGCTCAACAGTACATACAGGAATGAAGTCCCCATGAGAGCCATCACTGTCCTCTACCTCACAGTGAGACTGCAGGTGCAGAGATGTATTGCACATGTGGTACCTTTAAGCCACTGGGGAGACACTTGCTTAGAAATCTTTTCTCTATATCATGCCCGAAGTCCCAGCATAGCCCTTCATTTCCTTGACTTTAGCATTTCCATTCTCTTAAAATACCAGCCTTCCCCTTTCCCTGGGAGGACTAGCACATCTTGGTCTTCTTTGGAAGCAGGTGAGATTCCCAGGCCCTTTTCTGCTATGCAGAGGAGGACAGACAAGGTAGAGGGCATGAGGCCAGCATCCTCCTCATTGATGGGCTAAAAGCTGGCCCTGCTCTCTCTTGCTGTCCATTTTATTCCTCACCCTGATGATGTGGCTTCACTCTCTCCATTCACTCTATTGCTGGTCAGCGCTCTCCCATGGGTGGCCGTGGGCCTTCATGGGCTAAATCCAGCAGACGCTTTATGCCTTATCTTACTGGATCTTAACAGCAGCTGACATGGCTGATCACCCCCTGCTTCCTAAATCACACTTCCTGGCTGGCACTTCTGTGGCTGGTTGTCCTTCTTCCTCTCTGGCTGCTGCTTTTAGTCTCCTGTGCATGCTGGGGTCTTTCTGTTATGTGCTCCGTGGGGAAGCCTATCCAGGCTGATGTCTTCAGGGACTCTGCCAAGGAACTAAGAGTTGACCTCCATCCCCAGCATCCCTCCTGATCTGAATCATAGTTCTGCTGCCTTTTGGGTTTATGCACTGAAGTTCATAGCCCAGGTGGCACTTGTTGCTATCTCTGCAAAACTTCCCTTGTGGGGTTACCTGCCTTGGTCCCAAGATCATTCAGGATCCAAACGGGAAACTTTCTCTTTCTGCCTCCATGTCCAATCTCTAAAAATGGTCAAGTCTGTCTTCTTAACGTCTTGATTTGAACCACCACTCCCACTGTCAACGTTTACCTTATTATGACAGCCTCCAACTCTTTCTCTATCCCCTGGCTAGCCAGAGTTATCTTTCTAAAATGCAGTTGGATCAAGTCACTCCCTGGCCTAAAACCTTCCATGGCTCCTCGCTGCCCTCAGGATGAAGTCCAGACCCCTTAGCATGGCTTGTGAGACTCCTGGTATTCTGGCCCCTGCTTCCCTCTCTGGCCTGTCACTGGCCTTCTTGCACTCTGGCTGCAGCCTCCTGTGTGCAGAGATGCTGTGGCTCCCGTGCCACTTCGATTCTCCTTTCTTCCACTCACTCTGGTACTTTCTCTGTCAAGTCTCAATTTAGATTTTACTTCCACCAAGGAGCTTTGACTGTCCTGTCTTCCACAAGCCCCACTCCAGCACACCACACAGATCATTCTGGGCTTATTTGCCTCCTTTATGGTCTATCTCCTCATTAGACTGTAAGCTCCTTGAGGGCAGGAACTGTCCTTGAATTTTTGTATCAACAGTGCCTGGTTTGGCACCTGGCACATAGAAAACACTCAATAAATGTTTGTTTAATGAATGAATTGTTATGTGCACAAGGGGGTTGCAGGGGACCCGGAGTGGCTTCCTGGAGGAAGCACAGGTGTTTTCATATTCTCACATCAAAGCCACAGATCCTCTCCCCAGATGTGCTGCCTACGTCTCCCTGAACTGCAGAAACCTCTGGTAGTAGGAGTAAGGGATAGCAGTTCATGTGGCATGTGGCATGCCAGGGTGTGACGTATTAGCTGTCCTCCACCCAGGCCGAATCTGCAGGTGAAGAGTGAGGCTCAGCACCTGTAGCAGCAGAATTTCCCTGCAGTTCCTCTTGTCTTGGAAGCCTTGTCCTTTTTGGGCTGGGGTGGGAACCAAAGTGTCACTTTTACATTGCTAGGCCCCAGCATAGTGACTGACCCCCACTCTGAACCTTAGAGCTCTGCCCTAATTTGGATTCCTGGGGGGATCCAAGAGATTTCTTCAGAGAGAAAGGAGGCCTGGAGCCTGGGCTTTCAGAGAAGGATATAGAGGTGCCTCCTGTCCTTGAGCTGGAGAGTGGGAAATCCACAGCACTCCCTCCCCTTTCCTCCCCACCCACAATGTGAAACACCACACCTCAGCCTTCATGGGGTTGCCTCAGGTAGAGAGGCCACCAAAATAACTTTATGGGGAGTCTTGGGAGGAAGGTAGGGCAGGGAGCCCCTGATGAGCTTGAGTGGCTGCCAGGAAGGCTTCATCAAATGTCTCACGCAGGTTCATGACCAGAGCATTGGCCTGGAAGGTGTCCTCACTGAAGTGCCGCTTCTTGGGCACATCCAGTATGTTGATGGGATAAAGGCCCTGGGGCACCTTCATCCTGAATGGCTGTGTCCCTGGATACAGAACTCGGACTATCACCTTGTAAGGCAGCTTGGGCACAGGCGCCACCCAGTGGCCGTCCACCGTCTGCAGCCACGCTCCACCATGATGGTCTGGAGTCACTTTCAGAAAGTCTCGGAAGTCATGCTCCTGGCAGGGGTCTGGGTGCACACCCAGGCGGATTCCCTGCGGGTTTCCGATCTCGGTGGTAGGTGATGTGGCAGGGTTAGTGCTAATGTTCCACACGCTGGGCCGGCTGATGTTGGGCTTCTTGTAGCTGGGCTTGGGAGGCGCCACAGGGTGTAGTATATTTTGCAGGTGTCCCTCCAAGGAAGGGTGGCAGCTCATGGAAATCTGGGATTTTTGAATCTTGGAGAGGGCAGTAGACAAAGGTGGGACATCGGCCTCCTCTTCCTTGGTATTGCAGACCAGGGAATGGCATTGGCTTTGCAGCTTGGAACGCAGCCACTTCCTGAAATCATCCTCTCTCAGAAGTTGGTGTTCTTTCTGCAACAACAAGAAAACAGTGGTGGTGGCCCACTCTAGCAGTTGGGTGGAAGGAGGTCAGAAGGAGGCCCTTGGCTACCAGCCTTTGAAACCTTAGGTCTATTGTCCTTGACAGAGAAACGCTGTGTTTGAAAGAAACTCCTGCCTTGTGAGAGCCAATGTTCTGATGGAGACAACTTTTGCCCTAAGGGAGCTTCTGGGCTGATGGGGAGACCTCTAACCTGATGGGGGACATATACTTTGACCTAGGTGAGCTTCCAACTTAAGGAAGAAAGGAGAGGGACACAGTCCCTGCCCTAAGGAAAACCTCAAGCCTTATGGGGACATAAGCCCCCTTCCCAGAAAGGAATCCCCAGTACGATAGTGGCTACCTGTCTTGCCACATGAGTCTCTGGTTGGATGGGGAAAAAGCAAATGAGAAGTCCAAACTACATCATTAAACCTGGAATAGGCCAGAGCTAATCTGGACAGGACTCTCAGAGAAACTTCGAGAAGTCAAGCAAGGGAGGCTACAGTTGGCTGACTCTCAGGCTGAGCAGCAATGACTTGTCAAACTGTCCTTGCCTCCATTGGAATTGAACCTTCCACCTGTCACAGAATCTCCCCACCCTGTACTCTCAGTGTCTCAGTCCCAGTCTGTTGCTAAGCAATCAGATACTTTGGAGATTGACCCAGCTGCAGGGGTAGGCTCTGATTAGGCTAAGCCAATCATAATTCCCTCAGCCTTGCCCCAGACCTCCGTCAATCAGCATATGGCTTTCCTTTAGTTCTAGTCATTGGAACAAGAAGGACACATGATCCAATTGAGGCCAATAACAGATTCTCCAAGTGGAGATCTATAAGGGACTCTGGGAAGGGTTAGGGCCACGAGAAACAGATGGGCTTTGCCTCCCTGTGGATACTGGGAAGGCTGGGTGACACAACAAAGGGGTGCGGAACAGTGGAGAGAAATGCAGCTGGAGTCAGTAGGGCCTGCAGCCCTTCCCACTTCAGGCTCCACCTAAGATTCCCAGCATCTTTCTAGATTCTCTGAGTTGTGTTTTTGTTTTTGTTGTTCAGCCTATGTAATTATTCCTCCTTGAAATCCCCTTTCTTCTCTAGCTAGTCTTTCATTGATCTTGACCCTTGCCAGATCTCTAGTTTGTCAGTCTCTAACTCACATCTGATCCCCGAATTTGCCATTCTCTGCATATATTATGTTCCCATGTGTCCCTGTGCCTTCCTACATGACTATTTCTTCTGCCTGGTTAGCCCTTCCCTACTCCTTCATATGGCCAACTGCTGCCCACCTTCAAAGATACCTCTTAAGCATCCTTCCAGCCCCTTCCTGACACCCCACTACACTCCCATGGGAACATTACCTGCCTCCTCACTAGCCTCTAAACTAGAGTGGGGACCACACCTTGTTGGTCTCTGGGGCCACAGGGTCTGGAGGTGCCTATTGTAGTGGTCTGTTGGGAGGAAGGGTGAATAATTTTTTAACAGAGTGTGAGTCCCAGTGCTAGGCAGGTTCTGGTCTCATTAGAGAGCCTTGTCCTGAGGGGGGCTCATGAATACCTGCTCTTTTCGGCTATATTTGCTTCCCAACACCGGAAATAACTTTTGACCTGAAAGGATGGCTTATATGGGAGAGATTTCAGCAGAGCATGGGGGAGAGGGAGGCTCTGTCTTGGTGGGAATGCTTTCTTTTCCCCTGGGACTGGGGGTTGAACCCAGGGTGCTATACCACTGAGCTATATCCAAAGTCCGTCTTATGTTTTGTTTTGAGACAGGATCTCACTATGTTGCCCAGACTGGCATTGCATCTGCGATCCTCTTGCCTCAGCCTCCTGAGTTGGTGGGATGGCTGGAAGTGTTTCTCACTCTCTTCACCACAATGCAGAGTCCCTGCCTCTCTGCGCACAAGCTTGCAGAGCAGTCAGTACCCGGTCCTGCCCAGCTTCCCCCTTACTTGACACTCAAGTAGGTAGTCGTGTTCCATGATGAGCAGCTGATCCTTGAGGCGCTTCAGTTTCCCCATCTCACAGGCAAAATCCTTCTTGTCCCGTTTCCACATGGCATCCTTCAAGAACCTGGTGCCAGGATGGGGTGTGTCATTCCACAGAGCCTGGACTTCCACTAGGGCTGGAAGACTGGTGACTGCTGAGGGCTTGGAGGGGGTGGGAGGAGCTGCCAGAGTATGCCCCTGTCCAGGGGTCCTTTGGCTAACTATGTCCTTGAGGGGAAAGAGGAAAGTGTCTGATGGCCTGGTCACCACTCCCACTGCTGAGGGGCCAGGGGCCCCAGGTAAGGAAGGAGGGCAGTGTTTAACCCAAGAGGGTGACGCCTGGCAAAACCCTCAATAATATCCCGGGCGGGGGGCCTCCTCAGCAGGCTTATCCCCTCACCATCTGGCTTCCCAGACCTTCCTCTTAAAGGCTCAGCCTTGGGTGAGGGCCCTGGAGGAGGAGCAGGAGAGGGGCTGGGAGAGAAGGGTGGGGATGCAGGCTTAGGGTTATTCTCACACCCTTACCGGGCACAGGCACGACGGTTCCATATCTTGCAGTAGTCAATGGGCTTGCAGCCAGTGCCATCTTTGGCATGGACATTGGCACCATTCTGCACCAGGAACTTCACACAGCTCAGCATTCCTTCACGGGATGCCAGATGCAGAGGTGTGGAGCCGCTTTTGGTCTTGCTGTGAAAGGCCCCACCAAGAGGGAAGAGGGCAAGAAAGGAAGGACAGGTTGGTTGCTCATCAAGTGGGCAGACCAACTTCCAGACCCTGCTCTGCTGCTAGCCCACAGGGTGACCCTGGCTGTGTCCCTTGCTCTCTCCTGTTAATTTAATGTGTGCTCATGCACTAGCATGTCCTCCTCCCAAATATTCAGTTGAAGACACTGGCAGTGGTTCCCAGACTTAGCTGCAAGTCAGAAACACCTGGGAATCTTCTCAGACTGCCAAAGCCCAGGCCACAATACAGACCCCTTAAATCAAAACATTTGAGCTGGGCATGGTGGTGCATGTCTAATCCCAGTGACTCTAGAGACTGAGGCAGGAGGATTGCACGTTTGAGACCAGCCTCAGCAACTGAGTGTCTTAAAAAAACAAAAAACAAAAAACAAAAAACAAAACAAAACAAAAAAACATTCAAAAGGGCTGGGGATGTAGCTTAATGGTAGAGTGCCCTGGGTTCAATCCCATCCCATAACAGCCTTTGAATGGGAACAAAGGCATTAAGCCTCCTGGGTGATTTCAATATTCATATGAGTTTGGAAACCCAAGCACTGGGCTTAGAAGGTTTAGTGGCCTGCCTGAGCTGACCACTAGAGGTGGAATTCCTGTCTGCCCAGAAGAAGCCTCCTTCTGAAGCAGGCTGGACTCACCTATTGATGGCTGCTCCTTTCTGGAGCAGGTAGTCAATGCAGGGGAGGGCCACGGGCTTGTTGTCCTTGTGAATGACCAGATGTAGAGGGGTCTGACCATTTTTGGTGGGCAAGTTTACTGGAAACTGGTACTCCTCTATCAAGACCTGCAGGCAGTCAAGTTTGCCCTCCTGGGCTGCAAAGTGGATGGCAGCAAAGCCCTGTGGGGGCCGGTAAGAGAAAGCTGAGCAAGATTGAGACTCCAGGGTGGACAACCTGCCTATACAGCAATTTCTTGGGGTCACTTCTCCCCGCTTCCCTGTGCCCCTAGGACTGGCTCACAGCCCTTTCCCACTCCCAGTGCCTGCTCATCAGCTTACTCTGTCTCCCTCCCTGAGCCACAATGGGCCTCCCACAGAAGGTGAATAGGACCGGCCATACCAAAAAGGCCATCTGTGTGAGGAGCTCTGTGCAGAATGGGCACTCAGTCCCTGCCCCGACACTCCAAGGTCTTACCTTGTTGTCGGTTGGGATATCCCGGTGCTTCTGGTTCAGACAGAACCTCAGCCATTCCACATCGCCCACAGCAGCGGCAAACAGCTCAAAATAGCACCCACTGGCCCTTTGCTCCCACAACTCCAAGGTGCTAGAGTCAGCGTTAGGTGGGAGTGAGCAGGGCTGGGCTGCGCAGTCCCACGAAGGGTGGATGTGGAGAGGACAGTTAACAGGCACCTCCCAGGGGTCGGGCCCTGGCCCCAGCCCTGCTCCCGGGGTGTTCAGGCCGCAATTTCAGACCCCGCCCTCGGTGGCAATGCCCCACCTGGGAGGCGCTGCGCTCGCCTTCTCCCTGGGCCCACCTGGACCGCTTGGAGTCACTCCTGGTAAACCTCAGGAAGGCTTTTGATGGCCGCTCGATGGAACCCGGTGGAGTTGCCCTTTGCCTCGATCTTCTGCATTCTTGCGCTTCTGGGTCCTGGGTCCCCAGCCACTGTCCAGAACGCAGAGAGCTCCGGGCAACCGAAGCTGCCGAGGATCTGGAACTCTGGCCTGGAGCCCTGGTCCCTGTGTGGCGGCGCGTGGACTCCGCCGCGCTCCCCCGGGTCGCTACTCCGCTGCTGGCAGCCGCTTCCAGGGTGTCAGTAACCGATTCTTCCAGCCTCGAAGGTCGATGGTCTTGTTCCATGCAGGGACAGAGCCCGGGCGCCTAGGAGGACCCCTGCCCACTGCCCGCTCCCAACCGACTACGTTGCTCTGAGCCAATACACCCCAATACACCCCACCCTAGCCGCCGGGGGCCCACCGCCCTAGAAACTCAACATCCAGCACAGCAAAAACCACACTTAGCTTTCGTTCTGATTACAGAAGCTGAAACAGAAGCACAGTGTGAAAATTAAAAATCATCTAGCAGAATCCACCTGCAGAAATCACGTTCTGATGAGATCAATGCACACGTCACGTGTACATTTTTGTATCTCTTCATTTGGCGTTCTGGTTACCTCCCATTGTCATTCCACGTAATAAGCGTCTGTTATGACGCACCCACAGCCCAGATCTTAATGGATGTGCTACATGTCACACGTGCTGCAGGAAGCAAAATGGCTCAATTCTGGTTGTTTTCTTTAGATGGATTTCTGCAAGTAGAATTACTAGGTGAAAGGGAATAAATATTTTTTAAGTGTCAATACGGATTTCCAAACTGCCCTCCGGAAAGGTTTTATATTCACTTCCCTTCCACCTGCAGTGAAGCAGGCACACTGTGTATCAGCAGTGTGGGCCGGACACTTGACCTCTGTGCCTTAGTTTCTGCCTCAGCAAAATGGGGATCACAGTAAGTACTTCACAGGTAGCCAAGGTACCGCAAGCAGCAAGAAGAGTGCCAGCAGAGAAGCACTATCCCGCACTGTGTTGTTGTTGTTGTTGTTGTTGTTGTTGTTGTTGTTAGGGACTAGGGATTGAACTCTGGGTGCTTTACAACTGAGCTATATCCCTAGCCATTTTTATTTTTCATTTTGAGACAGGACCTCATTAAATAGCTGAGGCTGGCCTTGAACTGGCAATCCTTCCACCTTACCTCCCAAGTAGTTGGGATTACAGGCAAGTGCCACCTTGCAAGTCTTAATATGTTTTTTATTGATCTGTAAAACTAATTAGCACAGTGACCCTTGATATTCTTTGCCAATATTTTCCCATTTGCCTTTTGACTTCACAATACATTTACTAGTAATCAAGTACTAACTGTTGCTTGAATCAGTTTCTCTCACTGAGCTGTGCACCATCTCACCTCTCCTTGAGAGGACTCCCGAGGCTCCAGGACTAACTCTGGGCATACCTAACCTCACTTCCCATCTTACCACCTTCTCCCCTCTGCACCCCAACATCCCAAATGTTTGCTTTGGGAAAACTGAAGAAGGAATGAGGATCTTCTATGATCACAGTGACCTGCAGTGAGGGATGGAAATTCTTCACTCAGAAGCACCTTTCCCCCTTTCCAGGGAAACCTCCTCTGAGAACCCATTTGCCTTGTTACCCCAGGAATCAGAAGGAGTCAGAACCCTTGCCAAGCACCTTCTAAACAAGCAAAGCCTGGGTTTGGGGTTGTAGCTCAGTGGTATAGCACTTCCTAGCATGTATAAAGCTGCCTGGACCATGGAGAGGGCAGACAGCACAAATGGCCAGAGAAAGACTTGATTTCCACTGGAAGGGGGAGGTAAGGGTATGGCTTCAGAGCAATTGGTTCTACAGTCCTGGGCAAGGGAGGGGGAAGGCTGGGGGAGGAAATGCACTCGGAGAAGTAGGGCAGAACCCAGAAAGGTACAATGTTAAAGGCCTGCTCCTCCATGCCCTCTCCCCACCAACCCTCTAAGCCTCCCCTCTTGAAGCTTAAACTAGTTTGGACTGAGTTTCTGTCATGTTCAACTGAAGCCTGATTAGTGCAAAGCTCTTGAGGTTAAATTCTCCATTGAGTAAACTAATTGGAACCAGTGGGATGATCCCTGAAGGAAGCCATGCGGAATAGAGCACTGCGAAGCTCCAGGGAACAGTGGGACCTGTCCCTGCACTGCTGGGGCTGCAAGTAAGTGAAACTGAAGTATTACACTTGGAACTGGTCTGGAGGCTGATTCTAACTTTCACTGTGTGACCCAGCAGTGTACTGGCCCAAAGATGGTAGCAGGATATGGGACTTGGCTGCCAACAGGTGGGAGTCTTCCATTGGAGGGTCTGAGTTCTGGCTCTTCAGGTAATGGGGTAGGAAATAGGATTTTCAGGTCAACAACCTGGATATCCAGTTGTAATTGCAGAAGACAGAGGGGAAATAATGTCTTACTGGAATGGGCACACCCATTTGGGGGAGGAAGGAAATTTGAAAGACAGGTGTCAACAGATGAGGTAGGGAATGTTTGCCTCTTGGCTCAAGATTTGGAAGAAGAAAGGTATCAGGATTGTTCACTAATCAGTGGGGGTGGGCAGGTCTGCTCCCCACAGGCACACTAGAGAAGCAAGTTGTAGTCCCCTTTCCCTTCTTGTCTTTCCTTCTTCCCCTTCTTCTTCTTCTCCCCCTTCTCCTCCTCCTCCTCCTCCTTCTTCTTCTTCCCCTTCTTCCTCCTCCCATTCTCCTCCTCCTCCTCCTCCTCCTCCTCCTCCTCCTTCTTTTTCTTCGTTGTTTTTTGTTTTTGTTTTTGTTTTTTTTTTGGTACTAGGGATCAAACCCAGGGGCACTTATTGCTGAGCTACATCCCTTCTTTTTTTTTATTTTGAGACAGGGTCTCACTAAGTTGCTGAGGCTTGTAGTCCTCCTGTCCCAACCTCCAAAGATGGTGGATTTCCAGGTGTACTCCTCTGCACCTGGCTACAAGTTGTGTTCCTTACACCACATTTCCCAGTTGTGTGCCCGCTTCCCATCTGTTACCCCAGTACTCTCAAAGAACATGTTGAATCTGAATGGATTCTTTTCTTCAGCTTCAGAGCAATTCCAAATGACCAGCAAAGCTCTGGCTGGGCTAGTGTCTTGTTCCCTCTGTGGGGCATCTCACATAGCAGCATGAAGCTCCCACATCCAGGAGGTTATTTATTCAGATTACTATCTGAGTAGCACGCTAATTCCAAGGATTCCAGAAGGGACCCAAAATATAATTCTGATGTCTCTGGGACTTTTGAGATCTTGAATAAGTTTGTCTTAAATCTCTGCCCAACTTCCATTTCTGAAATGGTAGTATGAGGAGCTCCATAGACCTGATCTTCAAGAAATAACCGTAACTGGTGGAAATTATCTTTAAAAACTATTTAAAGACTCTGGGCATTGTCTTAAGGCATACACAAAATAAAGAAACGTTCAAGAAAACCTCCTAAGTCTCAGTAAGAATGGTCTGACTCTGGCATTTGAGCCATGACTCATTCCCCTCCCCGCCACCCCCATCTCAGAGCAATGATGAAGCTTTAATGTGGGTGATATGGCCAAAAAAATGGCGGTTCTCTCCTCCTCAGTTTGTAGGAGCAGGACACCTTTCCCTTCCCTTCCCAGCTCCAACTGGTACAGGCTAAATTCATCATGAGTGCAGCTGAAGGATTCAGGGAATCCCTTTATCTCACCTCTACTGACAGGGCAGATGCTCCACCCATGACAATCTGAGAATACTCGGCCCAACTTGCTCATAGGGCAAAGGCTGAATATCAGGAGAGGCAAATTAAGAGGACCAGAGGTTATTGCTCCTGCCCAGAACCCTGCTCAAAAAGCAGGGTGACATTGAGAGAATCTATTGTCCTTGCTTTCAGATCCACAGAAGGATCACAGAGGTTATGTCCAGCCAATCCACAGTCCCTAAGAACTCCAAAGATCGCCATCAAAGAAAATGGCTTTATTTGTTTGTTTTTGTTTTTGTTTCTTTTGGTATTGGAGTTTGAACTCAGGAGCAGTTAACCAGAGCCCAGCCTGTATGTATATGTGTGTGTGTGTGTGTGTGTGTGTATATATGTATGTATGTGTATATATATATATATATATATATATATTTTTTTTTTTTTTTTATTCAGAGACAGGGTCTCACTGAGTTGTGTAGGGCCTTGCTAAGTAGCTGAGGCTGGCTTTCAACTCATGATTCTCCTGTCTCAGCCTCTGGAGCCACTAGGATTACAAATATGGGCCACCCTGCTCGGTGGAAATGACTTTATTTGTAATGGTGTGCGTTCAAGTCTAATGACCCTCTAATAACAATGGAGATTTTTGGTGGTTAGTAATTGAAAACAATCTAAACTCTAGGACAGCTAGTTTACCAGAAGCAGGGAAAGAGTTCAGAAGAGCCCACCTACAGTTAGAACGAACCTCAAAGGTCAGCTCCAAAAATGACCTCTGTAAAGAGATCAGTCTGTGGAAAAGTTTATTCCCCAGGGCATCATAGAAAATAGAAAATAACGCAGTAAGCTGCTGATGAGCAGAAGCTGAAAGCCCGTTATCATACCAATAGAGGCAGGCTGTTTAATAGGTCAGGGAAAGCAACGGGGAAAGAGGATCCTGCTTAAACCACTGCTATCTCAGAGTGGCTGCGTGCATGCCCCAGGCTGCGCCCTGTAGCCCTCATTTCAGAGCTTCATCTTGAGAGAGGGAAGACTGCTAAAAGAGCCCTTCCAAATCACAACAAATCAACAAGCAAACAAAAACAAGTCCCAGAGAGAGAGAGGCAGGGAAATAAAAATCTAGAGTGGCTAAAACATGTTACCTAAAAAAATCCAGTTTTCCACAAAACATTATGAGATATGTAAATAAACAGGAAATGATAACCCATAAGCAGGAAATAAGAAATCAAACAAGAGAAGCTGCTTGTGAAATGGCCCATACATAACAGACCAAGATAAGTAGCCATTATAAGTATATTCAAAGAACTAAGGAAGCCATGCTAAAAAGTAAAAGTATGATAATAACATTTCCTCAAACAGGAAATATCAATAGAGATGAATTCTTTTAGAAAATAACCGGGAGCTGGTGGTGTAGCTCAGTTGTAGAGTGCTTGCCTAGCATGCACAAAGCCCTGGGTTGGCACCCAGTCACCAAAGAAATTCATTACAAGAGCTCAACAGCATATGTGAACTTGCAGAGGAAAGAATCGGAAAGCTTGATAAACAATAGAGATTAGGTGATACAAGGAACAGAGGGGGAAAGGAATGAACAAATGAACAGAGCCTCAAAAAAAGAAAAAAAAAAAGAGTGAGAGGAAAGAAAAGAGAAAAGAAGAGGAGGGGGAAGACCATGGGCACCTCAGTATACACATAATGTGAATACCACAAAGACAGGTGAGAGAAATGAGTGAGAAAAATATTTAAAGAAATAATGACTGAAAGGGCTGGGGTTGTGGCTCAGGAGTAGAGCTCTTGCCTAGCATGTGTGAGGCGCTGGGTTTGATCCTCAGCACCACATACAAATAAATAAATAAAATAAAGGTATTGTGTCCATCTACAACTAAAAATTAAAAAAAAAAATAATGATTGAAAACTTTACAGGTTTGATGACAGCAATTTTTTTTTTTTTTTTCAGTGCTGGGGATTGAACCCAGGGCCTTATGCTTGCAAGGCAAGCATTCTACCAACTGAGCCATATCCCCAGCCCACTATTAATTTCATCTATACATTTCAGAAGCTCAAAAAACTCCACATAAGATAAAAATAGATATATCAACAACCATTGTACTCAGACAAAGAGAAAATTTTGAAAGAAATAAAAGATAAATAACTCATACAAGGGAATTCCAATAAGATCAACAACTTACTTTTCATCAGAAATAATGAATTTCAGAGGGCAATAAAAAACAACAACAACAACAAAAAAAAACCACCAAACTGTCAGCTAAGAATTTTATATCCAAAAACAAAAATGAAAACAGTCTTTCAAAATTGGCCAGGCATGGTGGTGAATGCCTGCAATCCCAGTGGCTTGGGAAGTTGAGACAGGAGGATCTCAAGTTCAAAGCCAGCCTCAGCAATTTGGTGAGGCCCTAAGCAACTCAGTGAGACCCCCTTTCTAAATTAAAAATAAATTTTAGAAAAAAAAAAAAGGGCTGCAGATGTGGCTCAGTGGTTAAAGTAGTTAAGCGGCCCTGTGTTCAATCCCCAGTACAAAAAAAAAAAAAAAAAAAAGTAAAATAAAGACCTTACCCAACAAACAAAAACTTAGAGATTCTGTTGCTAGAAGCCCTGCCTTATAGAATTAGTAATGAAGGTTCTTCAGGCTAGAAGTGACCCTGTACAATAATCTGAATCCTCACAAAAGCAGAAGAAATGAACAAACAAGTATAAGAATAATGTTTCATTACCTCATTAGAATTAAGTTACTACAAATCTGAAATAGATTCTGATAAGCTGACATGAATTTGGTAAGCCCTCGAATAACCAATAAGAAAACAACTAAAAAAATTACACTAGGAAATATTCAAATCCAAAAGAAAGCATTAAAGGAGGAATAGAGAGACAGAAGTCATGATACATATAGAAAATTAAAGTCAAATAGTATATGTATATCCCTATCAGTAATACAGTCAGATGGATAAAAATCATTATCAAGTCAGTTGCATTGGCAACTAATCCCAGCAACTTAGGAGGCTGAGACAGGAGGATTCTAAGTTTAAGGCCAGCCTCAGCAATTTAGAAGGCCCTGAGCAACTAAATAAATAAATGAATAAATGAATGAATGAATGAATACATACATACATACATACGTACATAAAAGGGCTGGGGATGTAGCTCAGTAGTAAGGCATTCCTGGGTTAAACCCCAGTACAAAATAAATAAACAAATATCCAACTACATGCTATCTACAGGAGTCTCTTAAGATTCCAAGATACAAATAGTTGAAGGTAAAAAGATGGAAATAGATATCAGGCAAATAGCAACCATAAGAAAGCTAAAGTAACTGGGATTATGGTTCAGTGGTGGCGTGCTTGCCTAGCATGTGTGAGGCACTGGGTTCGATTCTCAGCACCATAGATAAATAAATAAATAAAGGTTCGTTGGCAACTAAATATATAATTTCTTTATATCTATCTATAAATATAAAGAAAGCTAAAGTGGCTATATGAATATCAAAATGGACTTTAACCCGAGAAGAAAACTCTCACTAGAGATGAAAAGGCCATTTTATAAATAATAACAGGGCCAATCTATCAGAAACATCTAACAGTTATAAACATACATGCACCTAACAACAAGAGTCCCAAAATATAGGAAGCAAAAACTGACAGAATTGAAAGAAATAAATGATTCAACAATAATGGCTGGAGACATCAATACCTCACTTTCAAGAATGGATAGAATAAGGCAGAAGTACAACAAGGAAATAGAGATTTAGAACAACACTAGAAAACTATTGGACCAAGCAAACCTCTATAGTACTATTCTCCCAACAACAGCAGAATGCATTCTTCTCAAGTGCATGCAAAGCCTTCTGCAGATGACAATATGCCAGGCCACCAAGAAAGACTTGATAAAATTAAAAGAATTGAAAACATACAAAGTATATTTTCTGACCACACTGAAATGAAATTAGGAACAAGTAACAGAAAAAAATTTAGGAAATTCACATATGTACAAATTAAATGACATACTCCTAAACAACAAATGTGCCAAAGAAGAAATCACTCAGGGAAATTAGAAAATGCTTTGAGATGAGTGAAAGCAACAGAGAAAAATCAAACTAACAGTCGACATTTTTAAAAGACTAACAGAGTCAGCAAACTTTTTAGACAACCAAGAAAAAAGTGATTTACTAAAATTTGCTAAAGTCAGGAATAAAAGAAGGGATGTTACTACGTACCTTACAGAAATAGAAAGCATTACAAGGTAATATTAGGAATAACTAGTGGCTAGAAACTTAACTAACTTAGATGACATGGACAATTCCCTGTAAAGAAAAAAACTACCAAAAGGGACTCAGGAAGAAACAGAAAATCTGATTAGACAACTAGAAACTAAAGACATTCAATTAGTAGAAGCAGCAGCAATAGTAGTAACTACCCACAAAAAAAAGCTCAGGCCAAACATTTAAAGAAGAATTAACACCAAATGTTCATTCTTATTAACAAATGCTTCTAAAAATACAGAGGAGTGAACAATTCCAACTCATTCTATGAAACTAGTATTACCCTGGTATGAAAATTAGATGACATATCAAGAAAAAAAAATCCACAGACCAATATCTCTTGTGAATGTAGATATAAAAAAAAAACCCTTAACAAAAGACTATCAAGCCAAATCCATAACATGTAAAAAGGGATTGTACACTATGACAAAGTAGAATTTATTCTAATGATTCAATTTTGGGTTAACTTCTGAAAATCGAGGTTACATACCATATTGATAGAATAAAGGACAAAAACCCAGGATCATCTCAGCAGACAAAAAACAGCTTTGACAAAGTTTCGAACTTCTCATGGTAAATATTCAAAACTTAATTAGAATGAACTTCAGCTTGGTAAAGGGATTATTTGAAAACTCTACAGGTAACATCATATTTATGGTGAACAACCAATTCATTACCCTTTAAGATAAGGAACAAGACAAGCATGTTTACTCTTGTTACATCTATTCAACATTATACTGGAGGTTCTAGCCAGGGTAATTAGAGAAGAAAATGAAAAGAAAGTCATCTTGGTTTGAAAAGAAGAAGTAAAACTATAAAAAGACATAATAACAAAGGCTGTTAAGGATGTGGAAAAATTGAAAACCTCGTGCACTGTTGACAGAAATGTTAACTGGTGCAGCCACTTTGGAAAGCAGTCTGGAAGTTCCTCAAAAAGCTGAACTGTGTTACCATCTGATCCAGCAATTCTACTCCTAGGTGTATACCCAAGAGAAACGAACACATGTTCACATAAAAACTCGTACATTATGTTCATAGCAGCATTATTAATAGCCAAAAAAATGGAAATGACTTACATGTCCAAAAACTGATGGCTAAACAAAAGATTTGATTTCACACTATGAAATATTATTTGGCAGTAAAAATCAATGCAGTACTGATAGCTACTATAACACAAATGAATCTTGAAAATGTTTTGCTAAGAGAATGAAACCAGTCACAAAAAAAAAACACATATTGTACCACTTCGTTTATATAAGACGTCCAGTCCAGGCAAATCCATAGAGCTAAAAAGTAGATGAATGGTTGCTTAAGGCCAGGAGGGCCCAGGAGGGAGGAGTAGAGGCAAGATGGCTCGGGCGGGGTACACACTTTCTTTTCCGAGTAATGAAAAAGTTCTAAAAATTGATGGTGGTCGAGGTTGCACAACTCTAAGTATACTAAAAGCTGTCAAGTCATTATAAAGAGGTAAACTGAATAGCGTATGAATTATATCTCAATAAAGTTGTTAAATAAAGACATATCCCAGCCCTGTGGACAAAGCTTTTTTTAAAGACTTATTTATGACTTCCTTGTAATTGTGGCAGAGAGACAGAAGGAGAGGACATCACAGAAGAGCAGGCCACTTCCAAAGATGCCCCAGGCATCCTGAATTTTAGGATGCCCTTCACCAATTTCTTCCTTAGGGGTCTTTCCTCAGCCTTCTGCACCCACAGTCTGTCATGTCCCTCCGGGTAGTTCCCTAACAACTCGTCTGCCTTCCTGTCTGTAGCAAACCAAATTCCTCCTCAGTATCTCTGGAGCAGAACTATTAAAAGTCAAACACATAAGATAGTTCCTAACAAAGATAAATAACTCCCTAAGAGGAATTTGATTGTCAGTTGTTGAGGCACTAATACTTTTTTCCTTCTCTGTTCTTTTCCCTTCTCTCCTTCCTTCCTTCCTTTCCTCCTCATTCACCCCGCCCCTTCTTTTAGGAGAGAGAATGGTTTAAGGAACTTCATGCATCCATCGTTTGCATCTTCAACAATTATCAAATTTCCTTGTCAATCTTATTTTCGCCTAAGATAATTCATCTCAGTTACTTCATCTCTTGGGGGCTTTTGAAATAAAAATTCAGGCCTGGGGGTGTAGCTCAGTAGTAGAGCTGCTGCTGAGCATGCACAAGGTCCTGGGTTAGGTCCCCAGCAGCAGCAGCACGACTACAGAAAAAAATAAAATAAAATAAAATAAAAATAAAAATACAGTAGGATAAGGGCTTTCCCTGTGGTCTTTCCCAGTGCTGGGACTCTAGGGAGACAGAGGGAGCCCCCATAGCCTGCAGAGGTCTGAAGGTGGGCGCGGAAGTGGCGAGTTCGGGTACTGGGGGCAGCGGGGGAATGACCGAGGAGGAGATGGCGAGTGGGAAAGGGTGGGCAGCCACCGGCACCAAGGGCAAGGCGGCGCCCGGGCTAGAGCGCAGTGTCCGACACCGCGTCCTGCGGCGCCCCCTCGCGGGAGTAGAACTCGTCGATCACGTTCTGCGGGATGCGCTTCAGCATCTCCTTGGGGAAGATGCGCAGCAGCTTCCAGCCCAGGTCTAGCGACTCGAACACCGATCGGTTCTCGTAGGGCCCTAGGGACCGAGCAGGAGTGATATGCGCATGGGACCGAAGGAGGGTAGAGAGGTTCTGCTTCAACGCCCACCACGCGCCTCACCCTGGTTGATGAAGTTCTTCTCGAACTTCTGCAGGAATTCCAGGTAGAGCAGGTCCTCGGAGGTGAGCGCCTCCTCCCCCACCACTGCCTTCATGGCCTGCACGTCCTTCCCGATGGCGTAGCAGGCGTACTGGAGGAGGGAGCAGAGGCGGTGGCGGCACCACAGGCATGGCACCAGAGCCTCCAAATCTGGCTGTGCTTGGGAAACCCCTTTTTGCAAGGAATTTTGCCAGAGAAAAGCCTGGCGTCCAGAAACCTCCAGTTTCTGAAACTAGATTACCCAACGGCCCCTGGCCCTCTCCTTCTTACCAACTGGTTGGAGACATCCCCATGGTCCTTTCTCGTCATGCCCTCCCCAATGGCGGACTTCATCAGTCGCGACAGGGAAGGGAGCACGTTGATAGGGGGGTAGATCTGGGGGAACAGAGGAAGCGAGTGGCAGACAGTAGGGCCACCCCGCCCAAGTTGCTTGTCTCCCCTCCCCCTGTTCTGGGAGATTCCTCCTCATTCATCTTACAGAGAGCTCAGCGGTCACACCCTGACCCTCTGATCTCCCATATATTGTAGACCAGGTGACTAAACACGTGGTTTTAGACAGGATGGTGAGGGAGGAAGATGATGCGACCTTACTTCATAAAAGACACATTATTTTCAATCTATTTGTATCAGTCACCTGGTGTGTTTTACTCAGCAAAGCAAATAATTGGAAAGGGAAGAGAATTGGTATTTATTTAATATCTACTATCTGCCAGATGCTTCTTATTATGCCAACTGATGCCAAGGCATCAGTGTGTTATTATTCCCATATCATAGAAGACCTGGGACTGGGGATATATCTCAGTGGTAGGACACTTACTTAGCATGCAGGAGGCCCTGGGTTCAGTCCCCAGTAGGGGTGGGGCTCCCCAGGCTCTGAGAGGATTATTTTCCCAAGTTCCCACAGCCAGGTGGGCTGGATCCTACTCAGGCTGTGGAGCACACAGGCCTCCTGGGTGCATATCTCCTGACTGGGTCAGCTTCATTCATGCGCAGGAGCAGTGGACATCTGTTCTTCCATGTCTTTTGGATGGAGAGCAGAAGTGGGGAGGGAGGCATCAGTACCTGTCTGTTATGCAGCTGTCTGTCCACGTAGATCTGTCCTTCTGTGATGAAGCCTGTCAGGTCTGGGATGGGGTGGGTGATATCTACAAGAAAATGCACTGGTCTCAGTGTGGCTGGGGGCCTGGACTCCACCCATTCATGGGTCACCCAGGTCCTATTTTCCTCTTAAGGGTGAAGAGGTAGAAATGGGTGTAGGAAAGGACAGCATCTGCCCTGATGGAGGAGAAGAGTTACTGCACCTCTGTGCAAAGCAGCGTGGGATTTGTGAGAGTCCAGTGGGAAAGGGAGGAAGTGGGGCTCTGGAGGGCAGGGGAAGAGGCTACCATCATTGGGCATGGTGAGGATGGGGATCTGTGTGATGGATCCACCCCGGCCCTCCACACGGCCTGCTCTCTCATAAATGGTGGCCAGGTCTGTGTACATGTATCCCGGAAAACCTCTGCGCCCAGGCACTTCCTCTCTGGCAGCTGAGACCTGCAAGATCCATGGGCAATGGGGTGAGAAAGAGGGCAAGAGGCTGAAATGAGGAAGCATGGGTGGAAGGTTCAGTGACTTCGTGAGGAATGGAATGGAAGGCAGGAGAGAAAAAACCAGACTGCAGTTGAACCCTGGGCCGCACATGAGGAGGGCAGGCCTGGGTTGATGAGTTCCCTTCTTACTTGCACAATGATCCCTTGATTTCAAGGGGTCAAGTCTAGGGCAAGGCAGGGATGATCCTGACACCCCTGGATGGTCAGCTCACCTCCCGCAAGGCCTCTGCATAGGAACTCATGTCAGTCAGTATGACCAGCACGTGCTTCTCACACTGGTAGGCAAGGAACTCAGCAGTGGTCAGTGCCAGGCGTGGGGTGATAATCCGCTCAATCCTGGAGGCAGGCATGGTTGGCATTTAGAGAGGCTGGAGCCCCAGGTCTGTGCCCTACAGAGCCCTAGGGTTAAGTGCAAGGTACACTGGGAAGCTGGCTTGTGCATAGTGGCAAGGTAATGGATAAGATGGGCTGCTACCCCAGCCCCCAGGTCAGATCCTTGTTCCCGGGAGTGGGCACTTGCCATCAAGTCCTCACCCCCTTCGCCTGCTATCCAAGGGAGGGCAGGGGACAGAGGCTGAGACCAGGAGGGTAGTTGGGTGGGAGAGGGCCAAGCAGCGGTAGGAGTGTTGGGTGAGGATGAGAGCAGACTTGTCCGCCATGGTCTGAAGGTGAAGGACTCTGGGGTATCACCTGTGGGTGGGGTGGGGGCACCTGTGCCTGCTCTAGCTCCTTCTCCCCTGGGCATCTCATGCTTGGGTCAGCTGGAGCACTCACGGTGTGTCCTCAGGATGGCCACTTTACCCGTCATGCCTCTCCCTGTTCCTGAGCAGCCTGCCCTTCCCACGTGGAGCACAATACCCTCCTGGCACTGGGCGCTTTCTGTTCTCAGGCTCTGGTCCCCTGGGTCTTCCCCTTGGTAATGTCATCACAGCCTTCAGAATTCTGTTCCTTAGTTTGGGGTACCCGTGACATCCAGGATATCTTATGAGAATTTTGTTTTCATCCACTTCTCCTCATATTTGAAGTCTTATTTTCTAAACTTTCAAAATAGCAATTTTTCTTTAAAAAAAAAAAAGACTTAGGGAAACAATTTCTTCAGAGGCGACTTTGTGGAAGTGATGCAGGGTGACAGGCCCTGACTTAGGATAGTGGCTGGATGCAGGTTGTGGGAAGAGCAGAGGGACTGCAGGTGGCAGGTGGGATCCTGCCTGGCTCCCTGGGACTCTTGGTGGGCGATCCCTAGCTCCTCCCGGGCCTCAGTTTCCCTGATTGCACAACCTGGAGTTATGCTCCCAGCTCTGTCCCATGGCTGTGGTTCTGGGATGCTCTGAGCCCTGGTAGCCTGGGTATGGAAGGAAACAGGGGGTTTTCCCTGGGTGGGGAGGGCTCACGTGGGGTCGTTGGCCAAGTTCAGGAAGAGGCAGACGTTCCCCATGCTTCCATTCTGCTCGAAGTCGGACTTGAAGAACCTGGCTGTCTCCATGTTCACCTGGACAGAGAGCGGGGAGGGCTGCAGCCTGAGAGTAGCGCCTGGACCCTCCTTTCCGAGGAAACCTGAGAACTGACTGCTAACAGTTGCTGGGGCTAAAGATGCCATAGTCACAGGGGTGACCCTGGGACTTGAGAAGGCCTCATCAGATGCCCCTCCCAGAGAAATTCAAACTTGTTCAGGTCCAGCTCAGCTCAATGCCACCCTGATTCTCCCTTGGCCAGTTGCCCTGCCCAGTTCCCTTTCCTCCCCTTGGGTCCTCTGAGGGCTCCCTGGTATCCCCTTCCTGAGCTGTCTTGTCTCCCCGAGTTCCCTGGCTTCCTCCTCTAAGCCACTCTGGGCCCACCTCAGAGCTGATGTGGCCTTCAGGATTGCCCAAAGGGCCACACTGTCCTGGTCACTGAACCCTCACCCCCTCAGTCCCACTCTTGCCTTTCCCACCAAACTGGCCCGGACTCTGATGGCTTCTCGGAGGACTGTGCCTCCCCCATTAGATTAAGCTTGTTCCAGAGACCAAGGGATCCAGGGCTGCCTGTTCACAGCTTCTGATTTACAAATCTGCCCTGCCTCTCTTACCCCCATGGCTGCAAAGACAATGGCGAAGTTGTCATCATCGTAATCCAGCACTGCCTTGGATTTCTTCACCAGCCCAGCCTGGCGGCAGATCTGGGCGGCAATCTGAGGCAGAATGTGTTGGGAGGGAGGCTGTCAGGGCCAGAGCCCAGCACCCACCCCACTGGGCACCACGAAGGAGGTGGATGGAGAGATTTCCCATCTGTCCTCCTGTCAGGGCCTTTGTTAGCAAGTGTCCAAGCCCAGAGGGGTGAGGTGCTGCCTGGGTCCCACAGTCCTTCTTGGGGAAGAGAGCTATTCTGAAGCTACCAAAGGACAGAGGTGCCTGTCATAAGGACCAGGGCAGAGTAATGAACAGGCCCAAAGGGCCACAGCCTTAGCATGGGTTTGGAACATTCGTCTTTCAGTGCCCCTAGACCTCCCCAGAGCCGGCTGGAATTAAATGGGCCTGAGTTGCCCCAGGCCTTCAGTGTATGGGGCTATTGGATCCTAAGTCTCAAACCAGAATATGTGTGTGTGTGTGTGTGTGTGTGTGTGTGTGTTTGTGTGAAGAGTAAGGCACTTGTGTTGTCTGATCAGCAGATTATTTTGAGGGTGGGCTTAGGCACATTCAGGCATTCAGGAGTGGTGGGAAGAAAAGTCTAGAAACCTTGTCACACCAGCCACTCTGGGAGGCACCGGCTGTTCACACCTGGTGGTGGTGGTAAAGTAGGTGTGGTCGGGGAAAAGACTAGTGCAAGGACAAGCGGGAAGAGGCTTGGCTTTCAACACTGGGAGCTGTGAATAGGCTCCTTCAAGCAGTGAGGGTCCCTCTTAGAGCAGCCGTGGAGAGCTGCTTGGGGTCAGTGACTGCCTGTGGAGGTCTTGTGCAGCCCTGAGTCCCTGAGCTGCCAGGGGACACTTGGTCTCCCTACTTGGCACAGGAGCCCTCCCTGCTGGCAGCCCAGGAACCTTATCCCCGCTTTTGCCTGCTGGCTCTGCAGGCCTCACCTCATTGTGGGGGAGCCCAGCTGCTGAGAAAATGGGGATCTTCTGACCACGGGCAATGCTGTTCATGACATCAATGGGAGAAATGCCCGTCTGAATCATCTCCTCAGGGTAGATGCGGTCATGGGGGTTGATGGGCTGGCCTGGAAGGGGACAACCGTGGAGCCAGGTTCAGGGTTTCCAACCTTTCCCTGCCCTTCCCACTCCCGCCCAGACTCCAGAGCAGCGCAGTTCCTGTGTGCTCTAGCTGCGATGCCCAGTATGTCCCTAGCCACATGTGGCTAGTGCACACATGAAATACGGTTTTCTTATGAATTTCTCTTTCATTTGAATGGGTTTAAGTTTAAGCAGCCGCAGGCCCAGTGCTACCTTGGACAGCACTGCCCTGGCATGTTAGAAGCAGGTGGTCGGAACTCAGCCTGAGGAGCCCTTGGCCTAAGATAGAACCCTCCTCAACACCTGCAGTCCTTGTGCAGGGACCTGAGGGCGACCTGAGAGACACCTGTTCAAGCCATGTGCATTCTGTGCTCTGCCACTGACTTGCTGTGTGGCCTCAGACAAGCCACCAGCCTCCTGGGCCTACATCACTCCCTGAGTTAACCAGTGGGTTGGGGTTGCAGGATTTGCGGAAAGTTTCCACTTGACTATGTGAGAGCCTTGGAGGGCTGGGTCTGCTGCTGCAAAGCACCTCAGCCCAGATCTGAGGACCAGGACAGGGACCTGAGGAAGGAGAGGGATGGTCTGGGGCATTGTGGAACACTATGCAATGATGATGGCATTTACAGGAGCTGGGCATGGAGTGCCGAGGGCAGTGGCCGATTGGATTTGTTGGCCAACTTGGGGACAAGAGGCCTTTGCTGCTCTCACATCACACCTAAATTGTGATGAAATTGTGCCCTGGAGAAAGTGCTGGCAGTGGCTCTGGCCTGTGTCTGGGCAGAACTTCCAAGGGCAGGGTGGCAGAAGTGACATCTGGGAGTGGGAAGATGTCAGGGACTGGGTCCTAAAAGCTACCCAGAACTTCCACCTACTCACCATTGATATCCAGAAAGTCCTCCGCCATGACCGCTGGCCCTTTGTCAATGGGCTTGCCGGAGCCATTGAAAACCCGACCTGAGAGTAGGCAAAGGGTGTAGGAGGCTGCTGGGGCCACCTGAGCTCTCAACCTCATGCCATCCCACCACCCGTCACCTCCACTGCCCATGCTCCCCTTCCCATCAACTCTCAATTATCCCAGTAAGCAAGGCTTTGACCCAGGACAATGACTCTAGTTGAAGCGATTCCAGGGTTGGATAAGGGGAAAACCAAGCCAGGTCCTGCAGGTCTTGAGAGAGCATTAGGGGATACACAGGGCTTAGCAGTCTCTTTCAGTCTGACCTCAGACAGGGTCCTGCTTTCCTGGAACATTTGTTGTCGGGCCCTAAGGTGAGGTCAGAACCCGAGAAATACAACCCCTGGCCTCCAACAGCTCACGGGAAAGACATGTAAACAGGCAATGACAATGCCAGGCGCTAAGGGTTTGGTCAGAGAAGCTGGGTTGGGAGGGCAGAGGAGCACCCGCCCCTGCCCTACCCCATCCCTCACCTAGCATGTCCTCTGACACTGGAGTCCGTAGGATGTCCCCTGTGAACTCGCAGGTGGTCTTCTGGGCATCGATCCCAGAGGTCCCTTCAAACACCTATGGAACAAAAGGTAGTTACTCTAACCAGGAGAAACTGGTGCTTCCCATTCTAGACTCTCCTTGAGCTCAGCTCTGGGCAGGGTGTTCTCAGGCAGATAGGCCAAATCCTGCCTTCAGAGCTGGTAAGATAGTGTGGGAACTTTGCCAGTTCATTCATTGACTCACCCAGCCAATGGTTATTGACTCCACTTACCTGTACAATGGCCTTGGTCCCAGCCACCTCAAGCACTTGGCCACTCCTCTGAGTTCCATCTGGGAGGGTGAAGTTGACTATCTCAGCATACTGGGCAAACTGGCAGGGGAGGAGAGTAGCCCAGAGCCACAGTGAGACTGGGGCAAAGCCCACGTTACCTCCCCAACCCCGCCTTGATCCAGTCTCAAGCTGCTGCCTGCACTCTTAGGGTCAGACACTCATGGAAATGAACTTGAGGGACTGGGAGGTGGATTTGGTCTCGGAGGGAATATACCTGATGGTTAGGAGAAGGGAATCTGGAGTCAGAAGACCAGGTTAGACTCAAAACTCTGAAGCTTAATAGCTTTGTGACCTTCTGGTGGGGGGTGGATACTGGGGATGTGACTAAATGGTTAAGCACCCCTGGGTTCAATTCCTGGTACCAAAAAAAAAGTTGCTTTATTCATATTCATACTAGCAAAAAAGTGAAAAAAATCCAAATAGCCATCAATTGATGAATGGATAAACAAAATACGATATATTAAAAGAACTGAACTCACTTTAAAAGAGTGAAGTTCATGGTATGTGAATGATAACTCAATTTTTAAAACCCCATCCAGCTGTCTTTCAGGGACACAGCAGCAAATGGGCAATCTGCCCAAGGGAGTCCCCAAGTTCTGCTGTCTAGGCATACTCTGGGGACCACAGGGTCCCAGGCTTTACCTGCGTCTGGGAGGGCAGGGAGCTTTGCCAGGGAAGCTGGCTGGAGGAGTGCCCTCCACATCACACAGGTCCTCAGTGTACCCAGACAGCTGCACCTCCAGCCGGAGGAGGACCCGGACCCAGCCCCCGGCACCCCAGGAACCCCACCTCACCTCCCTGTCACTGATTTAATTCAGGGAGTGAACCTTAATCCAACAAAAAGCAGTGGTAGAAAGAACACCCTGGCACCATTTGCTACTATTTGGGAAATTAAAGTGCTTTTCCAAATTACTTCTTGCAAAGTCAAAACTGAAATGACAGATTATCTAAAAATGAATGGAAAGGATATCACATCAACTATGACCTGTAGAATACCTAAAGCTGTGCCATGTTCTCTGACCATAATCAATGTGAGAACTTGGTAATGAAAAATAGAAAAAACCTTATCTGTTTGAAAATAAAAGCACTCTAAGTATAGAGGATCTTACCATCAGAATTGGAAAATATTTGGTAATGCTCAATAATGAATATTATGCATCAGCATACCTGTGGGGTGCTTAAAATTTTAAGGGCTTTTATTAGAAAGAAAGGAGATTGAAGAGACTAAAATAGGCAACTTGAGCCAGTGGTGCCACACATCTGTAAATCCAGCAGATAGGGAGGCTGAGGCATGAGGATCTTAAGTTTGAGACCAACCTCAGCAACTTGGCAAGACCCAAAGCAACTTACCAAGACTCTATCAAAATAAAAAATAAAAAGGTCTGGGGGTGTGGCTCAGTGCCTCTGGGCTCAATCCCCAGTACCAAAAAACAAACAAACCTCAAAAACATTAAAAACCCACAAGAAGTAGAAGAAATAATAAAAGGGCAGAAATTATTCAAATATAAAACAAACATGTAATAAGGAAGAACAGGAAAGCCAAATTGGTTCTTTGAAAATCTAATAAAATTGACAAATGGAGCTGGGCACAGTGGCAGTGACTAGGGAGGCTGAGGCAGGAGGATCACACGTTCAAGTTCAGTATCAGCAACTTAGTGAGGGCCTAAGCAACTTAGCGAGACCCTGTCTCAAAATAAAAAGGTAAAAAGGGCCGGGGATGTGGCTCAGTGGTTAAGCTCCTCTGGGCTCAATCCCCAGTACCCCCCACCAAAACTGACAATTGATTAAGAAAAAAAGTCACAAATAAATAATTGTTGGAATTAAAAAATTATAACCGGCTATGCTGATAATATTAAAGAGATAATAAAAGGAATTTTGAAATAATTCATATAACATATTTGAAAATTTAGGCAAAATGAGTGAAGTCCTAAAAGAACACAAATCAAAACCAAATAAAAATGAATAAAAAGCCAGGCAGGATGCACATGTCTATAATTGCAGGAGGCTGAGGCAAGAGAATCCCAAGTTCAAGGCCAGCCTGAGCAATTTAGTTAGATCCTATCTCAAAACAAAATAAAAAGGGCGGGAGCTCAGTGATAGAGTGCACCTGGGTTCAATCCCCAGGGCAACTTACACTGATCATTACATGATCATGCTAGGGGTGTGTGTGTGTGTGTGTGTGTGTGTGTGTGTGTATTGGTGGTACTGGGGATTGAACCCAGTGGTGTTCTACTGATGAGCTCTATCCCCAGCTCTTTTTACTTTTTATTTTGAGACAGGATCTCACTAAGTTGCTGAGGGCCTAAGATGTTGCGGCTGGCATCAAATTTAATCCTCCTGCCTCAGCCTCCTGAGTCACTGGGATTACAGGCATGTTCCACAGTACCTGACTGATCCTATAATTTTTAAGATATTTAATAAATAATTTAAAGTCTTTCCATGAAAAAGTATCTGTCTCAGATGGTTATACCAGTGACTTATAACACTCAAAGAAAAATAATTTGAAATTTACTTAAGCCCTTCAAAAGCCTGGAAGAAAAGGCATTGTATTCATTTTTAGAGGCAAACATAATCTTGATACCTAAATAAAATAATTACAGGAAAATTGTAGGCAACCTCACTCATGAATATGGATGCCAAAATGTGAAACTAAATATTAACAAACCAGGCCCAGCGGTGTACAAAAGACCAAATTACAAACCAAAATAATAATTTAAAAAATGAAGACACACACAAACAGATAAGTTAGAATTATTCCAGGAACTCAAGGTTAGTCTAATATTAGAAAATCTATTAATGCAGTTCATTTTACCAATGGGTTAAAGAATAAAAAAACTATGATTATCGGAAAAATTTTGGAAAAAGTTTAAAAAATTCTCAAATTTTTAATAATTGTGAACAAAAAGTTTAGTAATTACAAGCAAAAAGCAAAGAACGAAATTGCTGTTTGAAAACAAGGAATAAAAGGGAAAATTCTTAATCACCAAATGAGCGTTGTTTGAAAAACCTGTAGGAAATATCATACTCCATGATACAATGCATAGAGCATTCCCTTTAAAACAAGGAGTAAAAGAAGAACACCCGCCATCATCACTCCACGTAGCACTAGGTGGGAGCAACAGCCAGGAAGAAGAGCAGAATCAAAGCAAGAACAGAAAAAGCAAAAGAATGAAGATTAGAAGGAAAAAGAACAATCCAATGGGAAACTTTGCGACATCGGACTCCAATGAAGGTAGTGCCAAAAGAGAACTGTACACCAATTTCTCTAATTCACATGGATGCAGAAATTCTAATTAAATTATTAGTCTAATCAAGCAGTGTATCAAATAAACAAGCATGAAGAAGCTGGGTGTATTCCAAGAATGCAAGGCTAGAGCGCCAAGATCAGTGTGTTTGTCACCGTTTGACAACATAATTCGTAGTGGGAATTGTCTATGAAAATGAAAAGAAAAACCCTGATGCCGGGCATGGTAGCTCATGCCTGTAATCCCAATGACTTGGGAGGCTGAGGCAGGAGGATCACAAGTTTGAGTAACAGTAACCTAGCAAGACCCTGCCTCAAAATAAAAAGTAAAGTGGACTGAGGATGCAGCTCAGTGGTAGAGCAGTTCTGGGTTCAATCCCCAGTACAAAAGAAGGAAGGAAGGAAGGAAGGAAGGAAGGAAGGAAGGAAGGAAGGAAGGAAGGAAGGAAGGAAGGAAGGGAAGGAAGGAAGGAAGGAAAGGAAAGGAAGGAAGGAAGGAAGGAAGGAAGGAAGGAAGGAAGGAAGGAAGGAAGGAAGGAAGGAAGGAAGGAAGACCACTTGGGCTTTTGTAAACAGGAACAGAAAGCCTTTTGATACAATTCCAAAACAGTTGTTTCTTGTATAATTCTATGTAAAACAGGAATGAAAGGCAAACTACTTGAACACCATGAAAAACAACCTCAATATCCTTATAAATGTTGAAAAGCTAAAGGCATTTTCTTTCTTTTTAAAAATGTTTTTTAGTTGTAGATGGACTCAATATCTTTATTTATTTATTTATTTATTTTTATGCGCTGCTGAGGGTGGAACCCAGTGCCTTGCATGTGCGAGGCAAGCGCTCTGCCACTGAGCTACAGCCACAGCCCTTAAAGCCATTTTCATTTCCAATAAAAATCATTAGCAGAGTTAATGGTTCACTATTGTTACTCGGTATGTTTTTTAGAAGTCTTAGTTTACTCAATGAGACAAAAGAATTAAATATAACAATGAACATAAATGGAGAATGATCTATTTTTTTAAGGGTAGTAGTGAGATGGGGCTGTATTTAAAAAAAAAAAAATGCCAAAGAAAGGCTGTGGAAATGTTCCAGATTGTAGGAAGCTAAATGGATACAATGATTAAATGCAATACATGACCCTAGGCTGGACCTCATCCTAGGGGAGGGAAAAGTTATAGAAGACCTTATTAGGTCAGCTGATAAATTGGATTATGGAAAATAGATTAAAGTATTATATCAGTGTAAATTTTTGAAGCTGATAACTCCACTGCTTTGGTTATATAAGAGAATAGCTTTATTCTTTGGAAATACATACACTGGAATATTTGGGCATAATTTACTTTCAAGAAATTAAAAACAGCACTGTGCTGCATACCTGTAAACCCAGCTACTCTGGAGACTGAGGCAGGAGGATCTCAAGTCTGAAGCCAGCTGGGCAACTTAGTGAGATGCCCCCCATCTCAAAAAGTTCAAATTCAAAAAAAACTACGTACACCCACATATTCACAGACACACAGAGCAAATGGAGTAAAATGTTAACAATTGAATATATGGATGGTTCTTTACTATTTTTATTTTTGCATAAAACTGAAATTGTTTCAAAATAAAAGTGTGCTTATGTAAAAAGAGATAAAACTCCCTTATTTGCAGAAGATATTGCGAATCTAGAAAAACCCAGAGGCTCTGATTAGAACACACACACACGACTACTAGAACCAATAAGAGAACTTGGCTACAAACAAGATAAATGTATAAAAATCAATCTTTTTTTCTATTTCAATGATAACCAGCTAGAAGAGGGAGTAGAGGAAAAACATGTCATTCACAGTAAGGCTAGAGTACATAAAATATCTGGTAATAAATGTAAAAAGTACAAGAAAAGAACAAAAGCTTATCAAAGAACATAAAACAAGCCTCAAAAGAGAACAAGATTTTCTTCCCAAACAGAATAACTTACTGTCATAAAGATGTGAATTCTTTTAAAGGTATATAAATTAAGCCCATCCCCAATGAATTATTGTTTCTTTTGGAATTTAATAAAATGATTTTAAACATCTGAGAATAGCCAAAAATAGTTATGGAAAAGATCAGAGAGGATTTACCTTACCAAATATTAAACCTGTTATTTAGAGATGAGGTTGTGGCTGGGCGCTTGCCTCACATGTGTGAGGTACTGGGTTCCAGCCGCAGCACTGCATGTTTATACAAAAAGTTGTTCTAATCATATTTAAAAACCAAACCAAACTAAACCAAACCAAACAAAACAAAAAAACAACCCGTTATTTAAAAACAAACTTGCTATAAGGCTGCTGGAGTCAAGCAGTAAATTAATGCAAGGCTGACAATGACCCAGTGGGACAGGCTAGAGTCCAGAAACAGATCTCAGATTTTACAGGACTGTGATAGAACAAATGCATATTGATTCACAGGGGCAGGGGGATAACATATTGAACAAATGAAGTTAACATAACTGGGCATCTATTTAGAATACCTCATCATAAACATAAATACATATACAAAATTTAAATATAAAGACAAATCCTATTTAAAAATGTTACAAGAAACTTTCTTTTCTTCCTGAATAATTCAAAGACAGATGAGAGAAATTCAGAAGCTATGAATAAACAATACAAATCTATTTTTTCTCTTTTCGTGGTACAGGTGATTGAACCCAGGGCCTGGCAATGCTGTTGGTCCTCTAACCCGCAGGGTGGGAGCCCAGGAGGGGAGGAAACCCACCCCAGGAGAATAATCCTAGTGGTAAGAGCCGCTGGTACCCAGGCGTCTTGGGTTCTCAGCCACAAGAGGGAGCCCAAGAGCAAGGGCGGCAAGAGCTTCGCCAAAGAGTTCCGAAGTCCCAGCCCTGAATCCTTTTCTCTTGAATTCGGTGTAGGCAGGGTGCGGCCCTTTCCCAGAAATGGCCAATGGCCTCCTTATTTGTCACATCATTGGTGGTGATGGTGGATTGTCGACTTCAGGAGAAAGATTACTGGAGAGAGCAAAGGGCCCAAATTCAGGCAATGGACCCAGTAAGACTAGGCGGGGGGTGAGGGGGGAGCGATAAAAATTGCTCATTTTTATCTGGGTTTATGAGGGTGAGGGGGTGGGGGAAGAGGAGAGTGGAGGGGATAGTTGTGCACTGTGTGTCCCTGAAGGATGAAATCAGAGAAAGTGAACTTTAAATATCAGAGATCAGGGCCAGACAAGACCAACCGTCAGGGCCCTCACACCTGGCTCACCACCTCATGCCAGGCACGGGGAGTGAACACGGAAACCTTTAGGAAGAGCGCACCGAAGCTGATATGGCGGGCAGGTGGTGTTTGCTGAGGAGGGGGAGGGTCGCATAACTAGTTAGAGTGCAGAGGAGAATTGCAGGGTGCAGCAGCTTATGCTCTAAGGAACCCTATCTCCCAGCTGCATCCTGAGCAAGCCTGATCCTATCAACTCTCACTGTTGACTTCTAAGAGGATTTCAGGGAGTGGGGATGATTCAGTGCCACCCATCCCTTCTGCTGGACAGTCCACCTAGTCCTCAGTCAGCAAGGGGCCATGCCCATCATTGCTGCTGCATACACATGGAAGCCTGGGAAGCTCTGAGCTAGTCTGCCAGGACTCCTGCAAGGGAGGGCTGTCCTCCAGGGCTGTCCTCCCAACAATGGCAAGGCCAATATGGGAGCCCCTGTCTGGAAATGGGCTGCAGGGGTGATGCGATCTTTTGAAAGTAGACAGAGATGTCTGGGATCAAGTCTGGTGGATCAGGTGGGTCTTACTCTAAGTGTCAAGTAAAGATGGATTTGAACCACAGAACATAAGAGTGAGGAGATTCTCCAGAGCAGTGGCTCTCAAAGTGTGGTCTCCAGACCAGCAGCATGAACATCACCTGGGAACTTGCTAGAAATGCAAATTCTTGGGCTCTGACCCAGACCTGCTGCATCAGAACTTTGTGTGGTTGGGAATGTGGTTCAGTGGTAGAGCATCTGTCTGGAATGCACAAGGCCCTGGGTTTGATCCACAGCACCACGAACAACAACAACAACAACAAAAAGCTTTGTGTGGAGTCCAGAACCTGTCTATGAACAAGCCATCCAGGAGATTCAGTGGTACGAGAACCGCTGTCCTAGTGAGATCTCTCTAGAATAGCCCCCATGCAGGAGGATGTCAGATATTCAGATTCCTCTTCAGTGCTTGCGGTGACTTGTATGTGGGCTTGGCAGTGTGAATGTGTGTTAGTTTGCAAGTGTGTGAACTATTGAGAGTGTCTGTGAATGTGTGTGTGTGTGTGTGTGTGTGTGTGTGCGCGCGCGCGCGTGCACGCGAGCGTGCTTTTGTGAGATCAGGGCCAGAGATGTGGATGCTTCATGATCTAGGAGGGTCAGTTTTACACTCTACAAATCAGATTGAGCCTTTTCTAAGTCACGGGCCCTGAAAAATCAGATGAAAATAGTGGAAACTCCCTCCAGAAAAACACGTCGACACAAGCATACATACCTTCAATTGTTTACATACAATTTCAAGAGCCTTCTTCCCTGGGCTAAGAACCTCTGATCTACCCCAAATTCTTCCCCAACTGTTTTTTCCATTTGAAAAGAATGGAAACAAGAGTAATTGACTGTGTGTCAATACAGGCAGTAGGTGGCGCTGTAGAGACAGAATAGTGGCATTTTGCCCAAGCCAAGGCTGGATGAGAAAGAGGGGCAGGGAGCTGGAGCAGGGCATAGAAGGGCCTTCCCCTCCTCCTACACTTAGGAGACTATAAATGACTGATTTTTGTCCTCCCTTTGTAAGCTGAGGGCTCTCCAGGCACATTCCACCCCCCAACGCAGTTTGCTCTGTCAGAGTTACAGATGCATCCAGTAACCATTGAGTGATAGGTCTAGCTCTTCCCTAGTGGGGAAGAGTTGAGAGATGGACGTCTGGGTAGGTGCTGAGTCTCCATGCTGCCCTGTGTCCCCTGTAGACCTGCAGTGTGGCAGGAGAGTGTGGTGGGATGGGGTGGGGAACAGGGGGACAGCACAACTGTTTAACTGGGCTTATTAGCATTGCTAAGAAGGCAGAGTCATTGCTGACTGTTCTCAATGCACTAAAAGTGCATTTTCTGATTTACTCCTCACTGTCGTTGTTTATTAGATGAGGGAACTGGAATTTACGGTCCCGGATAGATGGTTCTCAAACCTGCAGGACTTGTGAGAGCAGACCTGGGGCCCCACCCTAGAGCCTCTGACCCTGTCAGTCTGAGGTGGAGCCCAAGAATCTGTATTTCCCAAGTTCCCCAGTGGTGCTAAAGCTGTGGATCCAGGATTGAGAGGGAACTCAAAAGAGTGGAATAAAGCTGGGATCAAACATGAGAAGTCTTAATTAACACATTCTGGAACAGCTAGAGGAGAAGAGTTTGGAGGTTCTCAACAAACCAATTGGTAATGTTTGAGGAGATGGAAATGCTAACTATGTTAATCTGATTATTGTACACTATACACATACATTGAATTATAACAGTGTACCTCAAAAATGCGTACAAGAATTATACCAATTCTTAAAAAAAAAAAAAAAAAAAGGTAAATCAAAAGCCAGGTGTGGTGGCCACAGCTGTAACTGGGGAAGCTGAGGCAGGAGGATTCCAAATTCAGAGCTAGCCTCAGCAGCTTAGCAAGGCCTTGTCTTAAAATTTAAAAAAGGGTTGGGGATGTAGCTCAGTGGTCAAATGCCCCTGGGTTTAACCCCTGGTGCCAAAATAAAAATAAAAAATGCAAATGAAGGGTACACACCTGTAATCCCAGCTTCTAGGAAGGCTGAGGCAGGAGAATTGCAAATTTGAGACCAGCCTGGGTAATTTAGTGAGACCCTGTCTCAAAACAAAAGTTTTAAAAAGGACTGGAGCTGTGGTTCAGTGGTAGAGCACCCTTGAGTTCAATCCCCAGTGCATTAAAAAGAGAGAGAGAGAGAAAGGAAGGGAGGAAAAGAGAGAGAAACAGAAAGGAAAGCAAATCAAATGTTTGTTTTTTTTTTCAATAAAAGAACAGAATTATCTTTGTCTTTTAACTTCTGTTATCACAGAAGTTTGGACATAACATCAAATTGTGCTCCTTGTTACAATTTAAATAATAAAAATATTTAAAATAATAAAAACCAAAACCTGTGAAGTCTGATTCTTCAAAGGCTCTGACCCCAGCGGACGTACACGGAACTACACTGGCTGTCACTTCCTCCCGGGGCATCCCTTCCACAGTAGATCAAGCTGCAATGTCCATCTGCAGACTCTCTATTCTAGTGGCTCTGATTTAGCTAATATAAGTGGCTTGGGCTTTGACTGGTCCATATCTAGTCATGCTAACACTCATTCATTCGTTCATCTCATTCATTTACTCACCTTTCCTTTAAACACACATATGCTTAACAACTACCATAGCTTCTGTAGAAGTGTTCTGTTGGGCTCCTGGAGTTAAGGGTTAATCAAGCACAGCACATGGCCAGTAGGAGGGAACTGAGTATGGGACGGGGGCAGGGAGAAGAAACGTGACCAGATTGTGACCCAATGCCGGGATGGGTGCTGTTCAGGACAGGAGGGGTCAAGGGTGCACCCAGGTTTCCAGTTTGCCCAGCTGGGAATGGGTAGGAGACTGGAGGACGGGAACTGGGTGGCGCAGGGAGGACAGCCGAGTGATCCTGAATCTCTACAGGACTCTTCAAGCTCAACAATCTCGCAGGTGTCTACTAGGTGCTACATTTCCCAGGGGATGCAAAAGAGCTGACATCGTATTTGCCTCACTCCCTACCCACATGGCTGGTTCTGACACTGAAGTGGTTCAAAGGCCTTTGGAAGCCATCAAGCTCCTGAGAAATGCTAGGCAGCATGGATGGGCAAATCCTGCTCTTCCCCGTGGAAGTCTCAGCTGGGAGCGTCTGGTCTTTGAGGAAGTCAGCACCACTGTTCGACAGATGAAGACTGGCAGGCCTGAGTCCGCCAGCCCATCAGTGGTAGAAGCAGGTTTCCCAGGGCCCAGAGAAGGGTATTTGTGCTCTTTTTACAACCCCCACTGACAGGGCAGAGAGGAAAACCTTGGGTGCCTGGGACACAGGTAGGGAAGGAGGAGTGCAGAAGTGGATGATGGGGTCAGAAAGTACAGGGCAGTCAGTCCCAGGGTCATCCAGAGGAAGGGCAGTGTAGAAGATATCCAGTGAGGGGAAAGGGACCCCTGGGATATGGACTTAGGGCCAGGAAAGAGGCAAAGGAACCTTACCTTGACCTGGTCCAGCACTACCAGGGGCCCATTGACACTGCACACCGTCCTGTAGGCTGGGGAAAGGTGGGGATGGTGAGGATCTTACCTCCAGACAACCCCCAACACACGCATGGCCTCCAAGACACACACACACACACACACACACACACACACACACACACACACAGGAATCCTCTGCCTTCCCTCCATCTAAGCACCCCCCACCTCCTCCCCAGCCTGGGCCATCAGGGTCATTAGCTGTGACAGGGCCAGCCACCATTGCTGTAAGGGTCATGCCCCTGCCCGCAGGGCCTCCGCTGCCTCGGACACCTGCAGGAGGCTGGGGGAGGGCAGAGGCCTCAGAGTCCTCCCTGGTCCTGGGGAGGAGACCCTTATCCTCCCTGATGGGCTTCCCCTCTGGCCTCAACCCCCACCTCATGAGCTCCCTCCTCTCTGACTCACAACATTTCCCAAAAGCTTTTGGCCCCCAGCTGTGGTTGAGAAGTGCCCTCCTCTGCCCTCACCAGGCCACATTTCCCTCTGTTCACCCCACACTGATTGGGCACTGCGGGGGGTGGGGGAGAAGCTTTGTGGAGAGAAAGAGAACAGAGCTCCTGCGCTCGCTCACGAGGCCCTGGCGAGGCCCTGGACTCCCTGGTTCAGGCTGGGTGCTCTGAGCGGCGTTGGGGTGGTAGGGGGAAGAGAAATGTCTCTAGCAGCTTGAGAGACCCCCCAGGTGGGAAATGGGCTCAGCTAAGAAGGTGGGGTTACGTTAGACATCAGGAAACTCTTCCAAACTCCAGTGCCAGGATGGGAAAAGCCTTGGACGGGCCAGCTTTGGTTCTGCCGGGGACTAGCCAAGGGACCTGGGGACAGTTCCTTGCCCATGGCAAAGCGGTATCACGGTCCTACCCTGGGATTCTTGTGGGGCCCCAGTGACACAACTGAGATGAAGAACTTGGCAAGGCGGGATGGGCGGGGGTGCGGGGTCCCTCACAGGCTGCAAACCTCAGAGGAAAACGGAGCCCAGAAGAAAGGAGCCTGGCCCACTGCGGCACAGCGGGTCTGTGGCAGGGCCAGGGCTGAGGCCCCACTGTGCTTCCCATCAGCCCACGGTCTCCCAGCCCTCTTACATGCATGCTTCTGGGCAAACCCCGCCTGAGCCACCTGGTGCCAAAGGGAACCCAGTAGTCCCTGGCCTACACCCTCCCCATTCCAGGCCTCTGTGTCAAATCCCTTATTTTTGTCTGAAAGCTCCTTTCACCAGGGCGTGGACCAGGAGACCCCCCGGGGCAAGGCCAGGCTCGCACAGATCTTTCACAAGGATCCTCCAGTGTCAGCACTGTTGGCAAAACTCAGGGTCCCAAGGAGAGTTCCAGAAGGAAAGTTCTGCTTGGGCTTTGGTTGGCCCAGGGCAGCACCCTCCCCGTTCACCGTGCTCAGCCCTACCTAGAGACACTCTGCATCTGGGCTGCCCTCGCTCCTCCCCTCCTCCTGCCCCAGGAGCCAGGCCCTGGAGACAACAAATCCTGGGGTGAAGGGCCAGCGCCCCCCTCCAGCAGTCTTTCCTTCAAACAAGCTCTGCTACCTCCCATCCTCAGCCCCTTTGGGCTGAACCCTCGAGTCAAATGGAGCTATCCAGCCAGCCCCAGGGATTGGGGGGAGGGCACATGTGCCAGGGGTGAGCAGCTCAGAGGTAAGAAAGAGTCCCTCACTGGGTGTTTTGCGGGGGACACAGACAAGGCAGTGCAGTGGCCTGCACAGGCTTGAGTCTGGGCCCAGTGACATATCAACTCCCAGAGAGCAGGGACATCCTCTGCAGTGCTCACTGCTGTATCCCACCTCTCAGAACAGCGCCAGGCTTATGGCAGACACTCGGGAAGTATTTGTTGGATGAACTACGGAAGGCATTAACTGGTTCCATTAGTTTTTCCTCATATACCCCATATGAGAACCAACATGTGACCCTCCCTTCCTTTCCAGCCCCCTGGACCAGAGGAGGGTCCTGTTGTTCATCCCGAGGGACCATACTCTTAGGTCCAGTCAATTCCCTGTGAAGATGGACTTGGAAGAGATTGAAAAAAAAAAAGAGGATGCATGTGCTAAGGGGGATAGGCATAGAGAGACCCCCCCCACCACGGAGGTAGGTTAGGGTTCCTAGGCTGGGCCAACCCCCTCCCCATTAGGAAAAAAGTCACCATGCAGCCATACACACACACCCTGTTGCTCATGTAGTGTTTTGACCAATCACCTGGGTTGTTAGGACTGCAAAGACTAGAGTCAGTGAGGCCAGGAGAGGCAGGACAGGAAAGCAGAAGGAGGAAATGGACTGTGCCACAGGGGATGGGCAGGGGCATGGGGACAGGCCACTGTGTTTATAAGTCCAGAACAAGCCAGCACCTTGCTGACTCTATGAAGAAAATACTAGACCTGCCACAGGGCTGAGTTTGGGAAGAAAGCTGTAGACCTGGGGTGAAAAGACACAGGCTGTGTGGGCTGGGAGCAAGGGAGCAGGGCAGGGCCCCAGGGCCAGAAAGCCGAGGGGAGTCATTTCCAATTCCATGGCCTCTGGAGACAGTTCTTTCAACTTCCTCCCTTCCTTCACACCCAGCTCCCCAGCTCCCCGACTTCACAGCTCTGTCACATGAAATCCCCATTAACCCTGACATCCAGCAACTCCACCTGGGAGGGGAGATAGGGGACAAGGGTGGCAGAGGATACAGGATCTGAGGACCCACAGTCCTCCCTCAGGCTGCTGCTAAGTGCTTTCCTGCCAGGCCCTCTGGGAGGCGACTACTCAATGCTACTCTGGGAGATGGGGTGGGAGGTCATGCCTACTTCTAGTCCAGGCCACATGGGGACCAGCCTGAGGTCTCTAAGTCCCCCATCTTAGCACACCAGCCTCATCTGCAGGTCCTCTTCCCAGGCTTTAGCCCCAGCACCTGGCTCTCTAGGTAGGATTCCGAGAGCAGCTGGATGGAGACAGAGCTCCCAGCCTGGAGCCTTGATTACAGAGAACTCACTAGACACCTGTTTTGGTTCCATACTGGGCTGTTCACACCCTTCAAGGTCTTGCCCAAAGCCACCTACTGCAGCTCAGTGGGTCCTCTCCTTCTGAAAACCCACAGCACTCCAGACTAGCCCGTACAGGGGTTGTGTCTCTCCCCCAGGATCAGACAGATCATGTCTTAGAGCTGTCCAGTTTGGACTCAGATAAAATGGTAGCTGAGCAACAAAGATGGCCTGACAGGCCTTTTGCTTATATACACCCCAACTCTGGTCATGTCCATTGAGTGGAAGGCAAAGTGAGACCCAGAAATTCAGCTGGTTTCTCCACAGTTCAGGCAATATCTTGTGGCACTCAGGGATTATGGCCACTACACAACCCTGGGATGTCCCCCTTGACCCTGGAGAGGGAAGGGGGCTGTAGAGTTGCCGGCAGAGGGCTGGCTCAGATGACCTGAGGGGCACTCCCTCAATGGGCCTTCCAGACTCTGCAGACACTCCCTCCAGCTGCTCTGCCCACCCTCTCCATTGTCCTAGCTGACACTTTAGGCTGCACTTTGGACTGCAGGCTGGAGGAGTGGCTCCCTACCCCCACCTCCCTACCGCCTTCCCCGTCAAAGGCCCAGCGGGGATCCTGACCGGCACACTAATTAGCGCTGGCCCAGCCACACCTGCAGCGTCCCTGGAGAGGGCTGAGGCAGGCACCCATGCGTGAGGCCAGGGTGGGGGCAAGCCTGGGGCAGCAGGTCCTGCACCTCCTCCCTGATCCCAGCTGGAAGGATTAGGGGAGGGGGGCAGAGGCTGGAAGCTGGGGGTTCTTAGAATCAGCCCAAGAACCTACTGGTTGGGACTCTGTGCAACTTCCTCTCCTTTCAGTCCAGGAAACTGAGGCAGGGCAGCAAAGCCAGTGGCTTGGTGCTCAAGCCCCTGGAAGGTCTGATTAGGCTCCATCCCTCCAACCGGCAGCTAACCTGTCCTTCCAAAACTTTGCCTAGGTTGGCCCCCGTACCATCTTCTACCCCCAGGCATGGAGGGAAGCTCCATGCCACTTCCTCCCCAACAGAGCCACGGCTCCTGGGGAACAAGTTTAACTCTGTGAAGCAAAGAGACCCTTCTTTCCCAGGGTGGATATTGCTGGTTTCACTCCCCATTTAGACTCTACCTGGCTCCTTCTTTCTGGCCAAACCTCTCCTGTAGCCACTGGCACTGAAATCAACCTTATGGCCTCAGTTTTGAGGATTCCACCTCCTCCGGGAAGGCAAGGGCTTCTCAAGCTGCACCGAGCTCATTCACCTCCCTGGCCCTCTGGGTCCAGCCTCTTCCTAGACTCTCAGGGCTGAGAGAGTGCTTAGAGTTCCAGGGTAGGAGACCAGGCTGGGGAGGCCAGCAGAGAGGGATGGGCAAACCTGCCTTCAGCCTGCCGGGGGTCTCCAAACTCTACCCGGTCCTGTGCCTGTCCACATGCCGCAGGGAGGAACACCCCTAGTCACCTGAGGAGGATGGATAGGGTGGGAGACACTGCAGGTGAGAAGCACACTGAGGAGTCCTGGGATGCTGCTGGGTAGGAAGGTGTCTGGATGGCCTGGGGTTGGTCCTGGGTGCATCCCGTGAGGATACTCAGTTTGCAGCAAAATGAAGTCAGTGGCCAGAGCAAAACCAGGAGGGCCCCCTGCACTGAACTTGCTCTGGTTTATCTATGGGGTATAAACACATTAGCCTGGGTGGGGACCATGGAGCCACTGATGCAGGAGGCCTGTATCTATGGGGGCACTGGCACCCCTCGGTCCCATCCTGGGTCAGATCTTCCAGGATGTTGATTATAAATAAGGAGCTGGTTAGGAGGGAACTGGCTTGAGGCTGCTCCTGGCTGGGCAGTCCTGCCTGGAGGAGGAGCCAGGCAGGGTGAGACTTACTTTCAGGACCTGCAAGGGCACCTTCCAGAAGGAAAACAGAATTTATGGGTTCAGACCCTACAACCCACCCAGCGTGGCAGCTTTCCTGTACCCTCAGGTGTGGGGCGAATGATCTGCGGGGGTGGTAGGTCATCTCATGGGAAGGGGTTCCCCAGCTGTGGGCCCAGTGAGGGCCGAGTCACTGTGTGTTTCCTGGCTTTGGTGACCCCAGCTTCGGCCTAGGGAGAATCTACCCTGCAACCCCCACAAGGCAGGGCCTGCAGGGTCTCCTTGAGAAGCCTGGCCTCACCTAACTTTGTCATTCCTCTTAACTGGAATTTGCTCCACCCTCAGCACCTGTTTCAGGCCTCAGCAGGAGCCCACACCCTGGGGTCCTGCTGCCAGCAGTCTCCAGGCCTGCTCACTCTGTGCTCAGCTCTCAGTTCCCCCCACCTCCTCCATTAGACTGGATGGCTGCAGAAGAGGAGGAGAAAGGAAAAGACTCCGGTGTCAGATTTACTTCCTCTCCCTCACCCCACATGCCCTGTAGGAACCTCTGGCTCTGCTTAACAGGGGCGGGCCAGGCTGGTTTACTCCAGTGAGCTGCACTTGCTGAGAACTGCCAGGCGTGGGGGAGTGACCTTGGACAAGGAAATTGTGGCGGGGGTTTTTCCCTTTGGTCCTCTGGACCTTTTCAGGTTCTCTGCCCCAGACATCTGGACTTGCCCTGGTCCTGCAGAACAAGCACAGGAGCTGGCCACACAGGGCTGCCTCCGTGAAAGTTCCAAGGGCACCCCCAGCACCCGCGTACCAGCTCCCACACTTGACACTCATCCTTACCCCTGTACACGCACGAACTGCCATACTCAGATACGTGACATTGCCCTGTGCTGTCCCCTTGAACACACACATTGCGTCCAAGTGCACACAGACATACCTACCTTCACCCTAACAGACACACATGCGCACGCATACACTCGCACGCTTCCTCCCCTCCAAGCAAAGTGGGGCACGCACCCCTCCAAGCACATGCCCACATCTCTCACAGAAGGCACATTCAACACACGGCCCTTGGCATGAGGCATGCAGGGACACTATCACCTCATGCTAAGAACACTCACATACATTGCCACATATGTCACCCCACCCACATTCCTACACTTCCTCCTGCTGACTGTTCTGGTGCACACTCCTGACACACAGGCATACCCACAGGGGAGCAGGTGCCCAGATGTGCGTGCTCTCTCTCAGGGGCCTTTGGAGCTCTCTCTGGACTTAGGGTCTTAGGCAGGATCAATGATGACAACTACCCGGACCCCTCACCCAGTCCTCTCCTCTGGGTCCTCCATCCTTCCTCCACCTGCAGAGGTGTCTCCGTACAGCCTGCCCCCATGGTGTGGCTCCCACTGAACAGACAGCCTCTTAACTATCCCCTGGTCTCAGTCCTCTTCTTTTTCTTAAGTGGGAAGCAGGACCTGGGGTCCCAGCAGCTCCCCACCCCAGCCTCACTGCTTGGGCTCATACTCACTGACTCGGGGGTGGGTGACGTAGTTTCGGGTGACCGTCAGCATATGTTCCCGGGCTGTGCCCAGGTCGCAGTCGCTGTTGGGGAGCCCTCCGGACCTGCTGTCTATTTTCATGGCCATGGTGTGAGGTGGCCTGGGAGTCGGTGCCTGAGTCTGGAGGCAGCTCTGAGACTTCAGGCCCCGCTGCAGCTGGAGTGAACTGCCCAACCTGCACCTGCGCCACCTCCCCTTCCTTCCCTCTCCTCCCACGCCCTCCCCGCTCCTCCCCCAGGTTGACTGTAAACAGGGAAGCCCAGGGTTCCATCCCAGACGCTTTCCCACACAGGCTGTGCAGACCTGGGAGGTGGCCAGCCACCTGGGAGCTGGAGGATGGTGAGGCGGGGAGGAGGGCAGGGGAGGAGCACTGCCCCCTCTAACCTCTGTGCTCGGAGGAACCTCTGCCCACAGCCCACAGGGAGTATGAATGCAGCTCCTCCCTGGGGACGACTGGTGCTCTTCACAGTCCCCACGCCCCTCACCACATCTCTTCCTGGTCTCCTTCCCACACTCAGCTTCTGGCAAGCTGCCCCCTCCTTGCTGTCCTCCCAACCTCCCTTACCCTGTGCCTCTCGCCCCGCCTGTATCCGGGTACTTCGCCCCCTGCACCATTCCACCACCGTCTTTTTCAACCTTTACAGAGAATCCTCTTCTAGCCAGCTTTAGCCCACCTCCTACAGGAAGCCTTCCCTGGCTTCTCCAGCGCCCTGGATTCACCACACATCTGGCCTCCCTTAGGAGAGGCCTCTTATTGCTGCTGCTGGGCTCTGAGCCCCCAGAGCTGAGCGATTGAGAACTTCCCGAGAAACCAAGATGTCACTGCCTGGTCCTAGGACTCCAGTTCCCCTTCTTACCTTCCCTCCAGGCCTGCATCCCCAGGCCCACCCTGGTGTTCTCATCCCGGGACAGAGCACACGTGGAGGCCTCTGTGTTGCTCATCTCAGCATTCAGAGTTACAAATCAAGTGTGCCCACAGCCTGGCTTCACTGCTTCCTAGGAGCCCTCTCTGAGCCAGGAGGCTAAAGCAGTTGTGCTACCCTGGGACCCACGGACTGTCTCCCAGGTGCCAAACAAGGCAGAGTAGAGGCTGGTGTTGGCTGGATTGGTCAACCCAAGGTCTGCCAGGTCACCTCCATGCCTCATTCCAGACTCAGGACTTCCTGGATTTCTAAGCACCTCCCTAAACTATACCACCTGAACAGAGGGAAGGGCAGAAGTGCAACGTTGGGGATCCCTGGCTCCCAGCACCCCAGTCTGGGTGACTCTGTCAGGGCAGCCAATTTGAAACCACAGGGCAGCTAGTGTGTCCCCAGAGCAGACTGGAGCAGGCAGTGCTTGTCTTTCCTGCCCACAGGTTCACATTTCACCCTGTATCTTCCAGCTAAGGACCCATTTCAGGTCTTGGGTCCCTCTCCCATTCTGTCACAAGCTCTCCTGTTGGGGTCAGGGTGTGTGTGTGACCATAAATGGCAGCATGAAGGTGATCTCTATAGTGTTGGAGGAGTTCTGCATGCTGACTGCATCCTGGTTCCACAAATCTACTCAGGTGATGGAATGACAGGGAACTGCACACATGGTACCAATATCAATTTCCTGGTTTGATATTCAACTAGTTATGGAAGATGTAACCATTGGGGGAAATTAAGTGAAGGGACTCTGCTGTCCTATTTTTGCAACTTTGTATAAATCTACAGTTATCACAAAATTAAAGTTAAATGAAAGTGCCTTGAGCAAAAAGAAAAATAAATTAACTGTTTCATATTGCAATGTTTGCACTGGGCACTGGGCAGTCCCCTCTAAACACCGGGGTTGTGCCTGGGCTTAGCTTTGATGCCCTCTCTCCCTCTCTCCAGATCTGTTCGCCCTCTTGAAGAACTTCACTATTTTCCCCTCTCAAGTATTTTTATTTTGGGTTTAGGGACTGAAACCAGGGTTGCTCTATACTGAGCCACATCCCCACCCTTTTATTTTATTTTTTTTTTATTTTGAGACAGTTGCTTAGGGCCCCGCTAAGCTGCTGAGGCTGGCCTTGAACGTGCAATCCTCCTGCCTCCACCTCCCAAATTGCTGGGATTACAGATATGAGCCACCTTCTCAAGTATTTTTAAGTTTGAAAGAGGAGCTTGCAAAGAATAACGCTTAACCAATGAAAGCACTGATGTTGGCACCTGGGGACTCTGGGGTGCCTGGGTTGGAGCTCTGTTGGAAGTGGGAGTCAGGGTCTGTTGATACCCTGACCCACCTGTAACCTCAGATTCTACTGCCTCCCCTGTAAGTCCCCCTCACTCTGAGCCCATTTTCCATCACAGCAGGCAGGGACAAAATGGACCGAGGTGGGCTGCAGGGCCTGTTTCCCTTCTTGTCGTTGTTTTCCTTTATTTCAGTGAGAGACACGCACGCGCACACTGCACTCACACACGCACACACGAGCTGCGGGGACCAAGGCCATTTGGTCGAGTCTCTGAGCTGGGGCAGGTGGGGAGGGGCTGTGACGGCCACCCCTCCTCTTCCGGCCTGCTCAGTGCAGTCCACTGGGCTCAGGAGACTGGGGTGGTGCTGTGCTTGGGGACTCAGTGTCACACAGGGGTGGGAGTCTTAAGTGTTAGCGTTCTTGCTGCCACCGCCGCCAGGGCTGGCTACTTTCCGTTCTAGCCGGCTGTAGGGCTCAAAGGCCGAGGAGCCTAGTTCATAGCCAGCAGGCAGGTCCAGGAGCGGGGCCATGGAAAAGCAGACGGCCGGCAGAGGGGGCGGCAGCGGGGGAGATGCCGAGGCCGAGGGCAGCGGGTTGAGGCGTGGGGAGGAGTTCCTGGGGTCACCCAAAGAGGTGCCCCTATGGCCAGCAGGCAGGCCAGGCAGGCCAGGGGTCAGTGCCAGGAGGCTGGGGGCCCTGGGCACCGAGAGCAGCCGGCCCTGCTCCAGCAGCCGTAGAATGTTGGAGGTGGCGAAGGCCTCGGAGGCCGAGGAGGAAGCCTGCTTCTCCAGGTCTCTGCTCTGGTCTTTCTTCTGCTTGGTGCGGCGGTTCTGGAACCAGACCTTCACCTTGGGATGGAGGGTGGGGAGGGGGTGTCAGCAGGGAAGAGGGGACAGGCAAAGCAAAGTAGGGAAGGTGGGAGGGGAAACGGAGGGGAAGTGTGGGGGCAGGGGCAGAGACACAGGGGTGAGGAGAGAGAGGGGAAAGAAGAGCAGATGTCATTAAGGTCTTCCCGCAGCCAGTCTGCTCTGGGTGAACTGATTAGGGATCCTTGTCCCCACACTGGAACGCCCCTTCATTGCTAAAGCTGACTCTGGCCTGGAATGGAGGAATGAATTGGCAGGTGGAGGATGGAATTTGGGGGTACCCCAAGACTGGAGTTCCCTTCATAGCTTACACATTTTTGGCTCATAGTCAAGTTCATGGCTTTAGCTACCATCTATATGCTGCCTCAGGCTCTGGCCTCTGAACTGAAGTCCAGGCTGGGTATCCAACTCTGTTTTAGATGTCATTGTATGGATGTCTCAAAAGCACCCCAAACTCCACACTCAAAGATGCAGTTCAGTTCTACTCCTCCAAATAGGGCCCTCTCCCTGCATTCCCTCTTCCAGTTTGACCATCTCCATTCACCCAAGCAGGAATGGGGAGGCAGAAGCCTCCTTCCTAGAGTGAGCACTTCCTAGCCCACTCCGCAGAGTGGAGCTCCTCTCTTCCTGTGTCCTCTCTGACCTGGCCATTTTCATATCAGTACCTCTTGGCCTTGGTCGCCCATGAGAGCCACCTAGGAAGCCACCTATAAACTCACTACCAGCTTCACCCAATCAGCTCAGAATAGGGGTAGCTGGAATCCAGGTGCTGGGAGTTTTTACAGCTCACCAGGTGATTCCAAGGTGAGAAACCCAGTACTGCAAAGGACTCTACCCCAGGTCCAAACCCAAATAGCTGCAGAGGCAAGAGGCAAAATGGAAGCCTTTGGCTCGTGGCCTGACCCAGCTCTGACATACACATGGGGGCACCCCACCCTGTTCACACACTGTAAACAGCCCACTGGCACTTCTTGGGCCTGGACTTCTGAATAATGCCTGCCTTCAGAAGGACTGACTTTGTGGGTGGGCAGGTCCTGGAAGTGTCACTTGACAGGAGTCCTGGATATCTGGGGTCCTGGATATCTGGGGGTGGGCTAAGGTGGGTGCAGGCCCCTGACAGGCACAACTCCTTGGCTTTGCAAAATCCTTATCCCATAGGAGGGACACGGCCAGAGGAGGCCAAAGTGGGACCTCTGTGACCCTGTGAGGTAGAGGTCAATTGCAGTCCACCGCTGCCTCCAGCCTCGACCCCATGGCCTCTGGAGGAAGTGCTTCCTAGCCCAGTCTGGTCATGGCCCTTTTTGGTCTTATTAGCAGATTCTCCGTCCCCATTTCCTGTTAAGGTCAAACTTCTCAACATGACACCAGGCAGGATGTTGAGGGGTCTTTCTGATGGCCACATACTCAAAGCTGAGGACAAGAAGGAACAGAGTACTAAAATTCTAAAGAGAGCCACCAAAAAAGGGCAGAGACCTATTTCCAAGCCTCTGAGAGAAGGAGCACCTGGTCCTGCCACCACTGCCCCGCACCCCAGCCCTTCTCTTAGCATATCCAAGAAAAGGGGATCAGGAGTGGTCAGTTTTGTTGGGTCTGCAAAGCTAATGGTGACAATGGATTCCCTCTCACCTCTGGGAGGGAGGGAGTGCCCCCACACCAAAGGCAAGTCAGTCAGAAGCTCAGAAAGAATCACTCATAGAAGTTCCTCCAGGAAGGGGAGACTGGCAATTGCTCAGTAGGTGGAAAATATGTCAGGCCACCATGTCACCAGTGCCACCACTGGGGCACCCAGACTCATGTCCCAGGAGCTTCTCACCCAGAGCTGGGGCAGCATATTCCAGCAGGAGGAGCAGGAACCATGGAGTGGAGGTCCCTGAAGGGAAGCCGTGGGGAGGCCTCACTGGGTCCCTCAACTTGGAGGACCTAGGAAGTTTAGTTACTCTGGTGCCTCTGAGCAAAAGAGCCAAGACAGGCACAGAAGTCTGGTTCCTGCCCCTGGGAAGCTGAGGGTCTAGAGGGGAGGGGAGCCAACCCATTCCTAGTGCACAGAGGGCATTTAGGTACAAGGAAGTGGCAGTAACAAGGGGCGTGCCCCATGCAGAAGGACAAAGCCTGTGCAGGTGCTTTCCCACACACTCATCTTCCCACAGCTCTGGGTGCAGCAGGGAGAGGTGGGTGTGGGCTGCTGCTGGGTCTGCGAGGCTCCTGGGCAGGTGTCCCTGGAAGCGGGGAGGAGAAGGCCGAGGGAAGGCAAGCAGAGGCTGGGACCTGGCATGTCGTTTGTTGGCATGGGTGGGCTAGGTCAAGGACTCTCCACCCTGTCTCACTGTTGGAATTACCCGGGGACATCCTTCTAAATCCTATTGCCCAGGCTCTGTCCAGCACTCATTCCACCAGAACTGCTGTTGGGGCTGAGGCCCGAGAGTACTTGGGAAGCCCTGGGTGGTTCCTGCACGCTGCGGGTGTTGCCGGCTGTGGGGGTGGGGGTGGGAAGACCGGCTTCTCTACTTCCCACCATCAGTCCCTTGGGGCTGGTTCATAAGGCTCAGCAAACACAGGAGAAACTGAGAAGGGACAGGCTCAGAGAGCCCTCTGAACTCGTCCCCTGCCCTCCACCTGTTGTTAGGGTTAAATTCAAAGTTACCGGTCCTTTAAGTCTCAATTCAGTCTCACTCTTCCAAGAAGTCATTCCTGAATTCCCCCATGGTGGCGGAGCCATGGTCCTATCCTGAGTGCAGTGCACCCCCTAGGACAGCACGCACCCTTCCTTCTCAGTGCTCTGCTGTGGCCTCTCTGCAGCCTGCCATTTTGGTTCCAGCAAATGGTTGGTGGCTCCACATCCTAATCTCTTACTGGGTCATACTGTGACCAAAGTCTGCACACCAGGGTAGGGGGATGGTTTCCAGGACTAGGGAGGCATTTTCTGAGAGATTATTTATCATATTCTTTGGGCTTGTTGTCGGGGTTAAATTCCAAGCTTTATTGTTCCTTTGGAAATTATATAATCTCGTAAAGACTGCTTCCTGACACTGTGGGCACGTCCGGAATCTGAGATGATGGTGACTGTTTAGGATGGCCCTGGGCTTTGTGACCTGCACTGGGAAGGTACCATCTACTCTGCTGTTCCAGAAGCAGCCCTCCGGGGCAGGGGTGGTAGACACAGGGCTGCGGACAATTGCCAAAAGGATGGAACAGCTCTTATCCAAGCTAATCTTGTCAGTATTGGGACTTGGCAGTTTGTCCTCAGCCTACTCCTGGGCCCCTGGCCCTGCCCAAATCCTCCAGGCCAGCTGAGGGAGGGAATCCTGAGCAGGCCTCTCACCTTTCTTTCCTCCTCAGCCACATCTTTTCTTACTTCCTGCTCTGACCCTGGTGCTCTGGTCATTCATTCACACAGCACATAAATATCAAGCATCTGATACATGCCAGGCCTTGCCAGGTACTGAATAAACAGAGTAAATGAAACTCCACCTCAAGCCACTTGGATCTCAGACACTAGTCATGGGGTACATGGACAGGCTGGCAAGGGTCATGATATAATAAGTGTTTTGATAGTAGTAACAATAAGGGGTTGGGGTGTAGCTCAGTGGAAGAGACCTGCCTAGCATGCAAGCGGGCCTGGGTTCAATCCTCAGCACTGCAGGAAAACAGATAATAATGGTGGATAAGAACCTCCAGTCAGACAGCTCTGGTTCTTCCTCTAACTTGCTTGATGACATTGGGCAGGGGCACCACCATTTCCCCATCAGTGAAATGGGGATCATATGAATGTCTTCTCATAGTTTTTGTGTGTGTGTGTGATGACTCCATGGGTTAATAATGATTAGCATAGTAAAATTGAAGTTTCTCTCTCTCTCTTTCTTTTTGTTTTTTTGAGCTGGGGTCTTACTATGTTGCCTAGGCTGGCCTTAAACTCAAGATCCTTCCAGCTTAGCTTCCTGAGTGTAAACCACTATGCCTGGTTTGAAATTGAAGTATAATAATAATAATAATAATAGTAATAATAATAATAATAATAATAGTAGGAGTACTAGAGTGATAATAGTATTTGCAGTATTGGAGATTGAACCCAGGACTTCACACTTGCTCAGCAAGTGCTGTGCTGCTGAGTTACATCCTCAAAACTTCTGATTTTGTTTTGAGACAAAGTCTCACTAAGATGCTGAGGCTGGCCTCAAACTTGTGACTCTCCCGCTTCAGCCTCCGGAGCTGCTGGGATTACAGGTGTGCACCACAGCACCGACTCCAACTTTCTTTTTTAAACAAAACATGGTAGCCAAGTATATTAGGAGGTTACTTCCTAAGAGAAAGAATGACAAAGTGGGACTGTCTCTGTTCTCTGACTTTATCACCGAGAGAAGCTTTCAGCATATGTCACCATGAGGGACGAGGACGGGTATGAGTTCTAACGGTTCCAAGAGAGAAACTCGTGTGAGACCCCTCTCCCTACACAGACACAGGGTCTAGGCAAGGCCAAGGCAGAGCGTCTTGTTCACTGCGCCTACATTGCGTGGACTTCATCCCGCAGAGCCCTGGTGGTGTTGGGCGCGGAGGGAAGGGCCTCACTGTTGTGCACACCTGGTCTTGCAGGTGGGCTTCCGAGTTTTACGTAGCACACGATTCAACATAACTGGGCACACAGAGATTAAGGTAGAGACTAGAAATGAGAACGGACCTGGGGCAAGCTCACTTTTCTCTGCCTGATCAAATAAGGACCATGCCTGGGTCCTCCTGGCATATAGGGAAGGGGGTAGAGATGCTGGCTGGCAGCGGGTAGAGAAGAGGACAGACAGAAGGAGATGCCAGCATTTGGAGAGCAACAGACAGCACCTTCAGTGTAGCACCAGAGAAGGTCCGACAGCACCAGGCTCTGAAGCCCTTGGGTCAGAGAACCCCCGTATCCAGACTCTCCCGGACCTGGCTGCACCACAGTTCCTCTCCTTAGACTTGCACAAGATTGGGCCTCCTTTTCTTTTTTAATCCCTTCGTAGTCCATTCACTGTCTGAGCACACCTGAAGGAATCTCTTATCCCTTCCCTCGAAAGGGCCCTTGACCAAGAAGTTCTCAGGTAAATTCGAGGAAACCCAGCCTCCTGACCCTGATATAAAAAAAAAAAAAAATCTGACATTCCTTCCTGACATCTCCACTTGGATCTCAAACTTAAGTGATGGAAGGAAATCTCTTGATTATGCCCCCACTGCCCTGCTCCTTCACAGCTTTCTCAACCTCATAAAGGGTTTTGCCATCCACTCGGGTGTTCAAGCCAAACGACTTCCTTTCCCCCGCCCATGCGTGTGCTGAGTTGGGTTCTATCTCCAAGTTGGGATACATCTCAGATTATTCCACTTCTCTCTTCTACCACCACTCTGCTCAAGGTACCATGTTAGTAGCCACTAACTTGCCCACGTTTGTCCCCTGTGGTCCATTCTGTGTCCAGTGATTTCTGTAAAATGCCAATCATCTCATGTCACTTTCCCTTCAAGGCCTTACCTTTGGCTATAAGCACTACATGACCTGCCCTGACATACTTAACCTATTAACCTCTTACTCCAGCCATGCTGGCCTTCTGACACTTCTAGAACATTCTATGCCAGGTCCCAAGAAGAGTTACCCTCTGCCTTGACTTTTCTCTGGCTATCTTTTACCTGTCATTAAGGTCTAAGCTCAGTGTCATCTTGAAGAGTCCTTCCCTGACTATGTGGATAAAAGTTTTCCTCTGAGTCTCTACCATGCACCTCGTTTTATATCCCTCACAGCACTCTGAAATTTTGCTACATCTCCTGGACCTTAGAATAGCACCTGGCATGTAGTAGGCACTTAAGAATATTTTTTAACAAAACTACTGGGGAATGTACTACGGATTCCATAGAATTCTAGCTAAATAATGTTAGGCAAGTTAATTAACTGCACTGAGGCTCAGTTTTCTTAAATGGGATAACATTACCCACAAAGCCAATTCTTTTTAAAGATTAAATGAGCAAATGAATGTGCCTACTTTAAATTTTGAGCAAGTTTTTCAGCTTTTCTGTGCCTCAGTTTCCTTCCATTCGAGGTGAAAATAATAAAGACCTATTGCAGTGTAACAAGAAATGTTTGGCCAGGTGCACAGAGGGGCACACCTGTAATCCCAGGGACCAGGGAGGCTGAGGCAGGAGGATTGAAAGTTCCAGACCAGCTTCAGTAATTTAGCGAGACCCTCAGCAACTTAACAAGAATCTGTCTCAAAACAAAAAATGAAAAGGATTGAGAATGTAGCTCAGAGGTAAAGCATCCCTGGGTTCTATCCCCAGTGGAAAATAAAATAAAATGAAAGGGATGTTTGGTCTTTGCCTCTGGTTTGGCACAGAGTTCCTAAACCCTTCAAGTGTTCTGAGTACAGGAGTGCCTTTTGTTATTCATACTGAACCACACCTGAATTTATTCTTGTGGGTGACTCCTGGACTCCTTAGAGTTTCAGGATGGGGGCTGGTCCCAGAAAGACTCAACACACGATTATAAGGTGGGAATCCTGTAAGGAAGGGAGGAGGCTGGAGATTGGAGGTCTGTTTGGGGAACACATTGAGGTGCTGGGAGGGTGGGGGACTGAAGAACATGGAAGCCCCTCCCCTTCCATCCCCTTGACCTGTGCCCCTCTTCCACTTGGCTCTACCTGACTTATATCCTTTACTTTTTTAGAATCAATTTTATTTTTATTTTAAATTTTTTCCCATATTTTCTTGGTGCATTATAACTATACACAATGGTGGGATTCACTGTTACTATTGGTACATGCACACAATATAACAATATAATTTGGTCAATATTGTTCCTCAGTATTTCCCCTTTCCCTCCCTCTACGGTTCCTTTCCTCTACTCTGCTGGTCTCCTTCAGTTTTCCTGAATTCCCCCCAAACTTTCTTTTCCTTTTTCCTGTGTAGTTTCCACATATGAGAGAAAGTATAAGACCCTTGACTTTCCGAGTTTCTTAACATAACATTCTCAAGATCCATCCATTTTCCTGCAAATGACATAATTTTATTCTTTTTTATGACTGAATAAAACTCCATTGTATATTTATGACACATTTTCTTTATCCACTCATCCACTGATGGACATTTAGGTGGGCTCCACAGTTGACTACTGTGACTTGTGCTGCTATAAACATGGGTATGCTAGAGTATGCTGACTTGGCATCTTTAAGATTAATATGGAGGAGTGGGATAGATGGGTCAGGTGGTGGTTCCATTCCTAGACTGACTTGTATCCTTCATAATAAACTACACAAAGAAGTGAAGTGTCATTCTAAGCTCTGCAAGTCATTCTAGTGAAATCGGACCTCAAGAAGGGTATGTGGAAGCCCCCAATTCAGGGCCACTGGGTCAGAAGCACAGATGGTTCCTGGGACTTTTCACTAGCATCTGCTGTGGAACTGAGTTACATGTCTGCCCTTGACTGGTGGGGTCTGTGATAACTGTGGGAATTTGTGTCAGAATGGGATCAGTAGACATTCAGTTGGTGTCAGAGACTCGGAGAACTGGCTGGGGTGGTGTTGGAACCTACACCATAGTTGGTGTGAGAAGAAACACCTCACACCAATTTCCCATGGTTGTGGTGAGGACAAAACCTGTCAGGAAGGGTACTGTGCATGGGAAGTTCCCAGCAAATGTTAGCTGCACTTCATTTATACCATTATGCAATCCCAGGACCTGGAAGAGAAAGGAGGGTGTAAGCAGTAAGCAAGAAGCTGAGGATTTGCTGAGGCCCACCATGAGGCTAGCTTGCTCTGGGCTCCCCAAGGGAGCCTGCAGAAGGGACAAGACTTTCAAACATGTTCTTGTCCTTGGGCAGTGCATACCGGTTGGTGCCACCACAACATACAGACACACAAACACACACTTTAAGGTCAAGCTGTGGAAAATTCTCTTGGGATGAGGTCAAGAAACCTTAGAGAAGGCCTGCTGGAAAAGAGGGGCTTCAGATGACCTTCGAGTGTCAAGTCTGGATGTGAGGTCAGGTGCCAGGCAAGGGAAGGATGAGGACCCAGAAGGAGCTGCTGATTTGGGCATCTGAGGTACCTGGAGAGCACAGTTTTAGGGGAGAGTTTAGAGCAAAACTAGTAGAGAGAGGGCGTTTAGGGCAAAGGGAAGGGCAGGTGTTGACCTAGGCCTAAACTGCAGGGATGGGGGTGTCCCCCTGACTTCCCCAGGAGCTCTGGCCTGGTCAGCTACTGCAGCCTCGTCTCTAAGCGCAAGCCTGGCTTCTCAGCCCCTGGCCCAAACCAGTTGGGTGCAGGGCCCAAGTGGCTTATTGGGGAACTCTGCAGTGGCAGCAGGAGCAAACCAAGACCAGGAGGAGATGACCTGCCCTGCAGGACAGCAGCTGCTCCCCATCCTCCCTTGCCCTTGCCTTTCTTCCCTCTGCAGCCCTTGGTTTACCCAGGAGGAGCCTGCTCAACCCTCAAAGGGACCAGGACAGCTAGGTCCATCAGACCACCCTGCTGGGCAGTGCTCTGTTGGTGTGAGTTGAAGAGCTGGAGGATTCTGCTGAGGGAAGAAGAGCCCGGCCAAGGGAAAAACAGCAGCAGCACACAGAGAGGTTTCATGCAGTCTCCTGCAGTGCTCCTGGGAAGGAACCCAGAACACTCAGTCGGCTTCCTCTCCTCCTGCCTCTTCCCTTTAGAAATCCTTTCTTGTCCATTGTTAGCACTCTGTGTGTTGGTTCATCTCCCTCATACATGAGATCAAACTGCTAGAGCTATAGCTAAACTAAGGGTCTCTGGGTCCTTATTTATTTATTTATTTTGGTGCGAGGGATTGAACCCAGGGCCTTGTGCATGCTAGGCAGGTGCTGTACCACTGAGCCACATCCCCAACCCTATTAAATCTATTTTGAGATAGGGTCTCGCTAAGTTGCTAAGGCTGGCCTCAAATTTGTGATCCTCCTGCTTCAGTCTCCTGAGCAGCTGGGATGGCAGACTGTGCCATGTGCCTGACTTTTGAATGACTCTTTGATAAGCTCAATGCAGGTGGGCCAAGTTATACCTAAAGGTGTCACACTGATTGTCCAGATCCCAGTTCTGGGAATTATTAGCTGAATGACCTTGGGCATGGCCTCGCCTCATCTGTCAAGTGGAATAATACACCAGTATCATGTGGTTGTTGTGAGCGATTAGTTAACTTACACACAGAGCACCTGGTGCCTGGCATGTGTGAGTACCAAGTACTATGATGATTATTTCATAGCTCTAGTGCCAGCTTGAAATGTTTCCATTCACATGGGGTGGGTGCTCAGTTTACAAAAATTTTCCTAGGGCTAAGCATACTGTTGTTAAAATGGCGCCCTTCTGGGTGAAGGGCGTGCTCAGACCTCGCTGTGCATAATAGGGACTAAGGTACACTGAGAAGAAGGGAAGGTGACCGAGGGTGGGGAAGTGGGAGTTCCCCAGACCTACTGTGTCATATCTCATTTCTTCCCAGAATTGTTTTTTGTGACGGGGTTTCACTGTGTTGCCCAGGCTGGTCTTGAACTCCCAGGCTCAGGCGATCCTCCCCACCCAGCCTCCTGAGTAGTTGGGATTGTGGGAGTGAGCGCCACCACCATGGCGTCTTCTCAGAACCATTGTTTCCAGCATGCCAACCCCTCACGTCCCTCCTTGGGGCTCCTCTTACGTGCTGACACCCTCCTAAACCACTCCCTGCATTTTAGTGCCCCCCCCATTTCTCAAGCCTTTTCCCATATTCCACCCAAGGCCCCCTACTGTTGGCAAATACCAGCTTTCTTGATACTGTCTTTGCTCTGGTTTGCCTAGAGCTTTAGGTCTCTGCCTGTGCATGTCTGAACACCTCCAAAGCTTGGCCTGTAGCAGCCCAGGTCGCATACCCCAAGGAATTCCCGGGAGACCAGGACAGGGTGGAGAGGCTGGGCCTGCCTCTTACCTGGGTCTCTGAGAGGTTCAGCTGGCGGGCCAGCTCAGTGCGCTCACGGCCCACCACGTACTGGCAGCGCTGGAACTCCATCTCCAGGCGGTACAGTTGCTCAGCAGTGAAGGATGTGCGCGTCCGCTTGGGCCGGTCCAGGTCCAAGCCCTTGGGCAGGACAATTTCCCTGATGGTCCCCTTGGCATCTGCAGGGGCCACAAAGGGAGTCAGGTTAGATCACTAGCTGGGTTAGGTTACCAACAAGGATCTTGGTAAGAGCCTAACAAGGAACTTCTCAGGCTGGGGTCTGGTTGTGTGACCTCTGACAAATTGTTCACCTTCTCTGGGCCCCGTTTCCTCAATGGCTTAATGCAGAATGTTGCATCTAATGGGTATATATGCATCTAACGGGCATCTGTACAAATGGTCTGCCATCTCAGCCACTCGGGAGCCTGAGGCAGAAGGATCACAAGTTTGAGACTAATATCGACAACTTAGCAAGATCCTCTCTCAAAACAAAATAAAAAGGACTGGGGGCTGGGCATGGTGGCACATGCCTATAATCCCAGGAACTCAGGAGGCTGAGGCAGGAGGATTGAGAGCTCAAAGCCAACCTCAGCAACTTAGTGAGGGCCTAAGCAACTCATTGAGACCCTGTCTCTAAATAAAATATGAAAAAGGACTGGGGATGTGGCTCATTGGTTAAGCGCCCCTAGGTTCAATCCCTGGTACCAAAAAAAAAAAAAAAAAAAAAAGTCAGGACTACTGTCATGGCCAGCGTGGAAAGGACTCACTCTGGCCCAGTCAGGATTCTGTTCCTTTAGCAGACTAAGAAACCAGTGGAAAGACATATACTCAGTCTTCAAGCATGGAGGGAAAAAATGGAATGGATTGTATTGGGTGTGATCAGTGAGGCAAGATTTACTAGATGTCCAGAACCAGATCCTAACTTTGGTGTGTGTGTGTGTGTGTGTGTGTGTGTGTGTGTGTGTGCACTCTGCCCCACAGACCCTGCTGGGGTTCATGAAGAGGTTAGCTGGTATGGGGTAGAGGACAGAACAGGGAGCTGGGATCCCCAGGAGGAGCGCGAGGACAACTGCCACCACACCAAGATGCTGGGGACCTTCCTGAGGGGACTTCAAACACTCCCCGTGTAACTGTATAGTGGTGCCACTCCAGGGCTCTGGATCAGTTACCTCTATGTGCAGGATCTCCAGTACTGGGGGGACCATTTAAGAGAGGTTGGAAACCCTGCTTGCAGCCCACATTCATTACATATTCCCACTTAATAACATCACAAAGTGTTCAGAAAAGTAAAATATTTGGAGGAAGGTAGTGGTGATATTTATACATTAACTATAGGGGTAGAGATGACCCATGTTTAAACCACACACACTGCCGACTTGAAATCTAGTCATTAGAATATACTGTAAAAAATCAGATCGTGAAAATATGCAGCATCATACCCTGTAGGATTTACCAAACACTCCAGAAGAACGCCAGACTAACAGTGATTTACCATCACAAAGGAAGAACCGCAACAGAAAGCTCAACTCAAGGCAGCGCTGCAGAAGCCCAGGAACAACAGCCCTTCACAGTTGCATGAATTCAAATTCCCTCCAGGGGGCGCTCACAGTTGGTGTTTCCAATGTAGCCAGAAGCTGTAGTGGTAGTAGTGTCTGCTCACATTTTAGTCCTAAGAACAGCTGATACTTCTGCAGTACTTGTTCCAGGCCAGACCCTATTTTAATGCCATTAAAACTACTATTCTCCCCACTTTACAGATGCAGAAATAGAGGAGTATGATTTAATTGACTTACTCAAGGTCACACTGACAGTGTTCAATAAACTAGAATTACTTCATGAATATCCTATTTGACAGTCTTTAATCAGTTGATAGGTTACAATGAGGAAACTTTGGGCATTGGTAAAAATGGAATCTTCTGGAAGGGTACCTCATTACCCTGGAGAACATGACAAAGAGCTGCGTTTGGGATGTGCTGTCTGCCAGGAGGCTCCTCCCAATTCACAGGGACTGTGGTCAACTTTAGAATCCCTGCTCTAGAGGGAAATCTGAACCCCCTCCCTCCTACCCCAGCCCATGAGCTGACCCTCTTCTGCCTCCAGTAGTGCCAGTGGGTGTTGTCTCCTCAGGGATCCTGGCTCACAGGTCCTGCCCTTGATCTCCAAGGTTCTCAAGCATCTTTGTGTTCACAGTCAATCCCAGGGAGAAGGTGAGTCAGGATGGTGAACACAGTGACTGCTCAGAGGTGTCCCCGCTCTACCAACCCAGGCCAGGTCCAGCACATCCACCAGATAAGGGCTCTGCTCTTCGAGTGGTGTAGGGACCACTGGCTTCTTATTTCCACATTTAAAAAAATAGAGTAATATTTGTGACTTCATTGTGACCAGATAAGTCCCTTTTGCTTGGGTTTCATCATTACCAGTTAGGAGACCAGACTCGGAACTTCCTTACAATGCCCCAAATGAATCCATCCCGAAGGCATTTTATGAAAAGGCATTTTATGGTTCTATGACATGTGGCCTGAGGGTACAGACGGGGGGAACGGTGCTGCCACACCTGATGGGGGAGGTACCTGCCCAGAGCCCACTCTGGAGCTCCTGAGTGGACTCCCTCACCAGTCCATATTCAAACCCATCCTTTCCTCTTACTACAAGAGGCAACAGGGAGTGACCAAGTTCAGCTTAAGGTCTCTCTCAGGGTCACCACACAAGAAAGACAATCTCAGACTTGCCATCAGATATCAAAACACAACACACAAATAAGCACATGAAAAGATGTTCCAAATCACCGACATTAGGGGAAAGTAAATTAGAGCCACAATGTGAAACATCTGTTAGAAAAGACAACCCAAAATACTGAAAACCAAAGGCTGGGAAACTGGAAATTTTGTACTTTGCTGGTGGGAATGTGGAATGGTATAGTCATGCTGGAAACTAGTTTGGCAGTTTCTTGAAGAGTTAAACATACACATAGCAACCCAGTGATGGAATTCCTGATCATTTATTCCAGAGAAATGAAATCTTTTTATTTTTCTCTTTTGGTATTGGAGATTGAACCCAGGTGTGTTCTTACTGATCCTACATCCCCAGTCCTTTTTATTTTTTTGAGACAGGGTCTCACTAAGTTGCTGAGGCTGGCCTTGAAATTGTGATCCTCCTGCTTCAGCCTCCTGAGTCACTGGGATTATAGGCGTGCACCACGGCACCTGGTAAGAAATGAAACCTTATGGTCACACAAAAACCTATACAAAATGCACACAGTAGCTTTCCTTCCTTCCTTCCTTCCTCCCTCCCTCCCTCCCTTCCTTCCTTCCTTCCTTCCTTCTCTTCTCTTCTCTTCTCTTCTCTTCTTCATGGTACAGGGGACTGAACCCGGGGGTGCTCAGCACTGAACTACATGCCTTGCCCTTTTTATTTTGAAAAGGGGTGTCACTTAGTGGCCTTGACCTTATGATCTCCTGCCTCTGCCTCTTAAGTAGCAGAGATTACAGGTGTGCACCACCGTACTCCCCAGTTGCAGCTTTCTTTGTAATAGCCCCTGAATGGAAACAAACCAGATGTTCTTAGTAGGTAAAACAAACAAACAAACAAACAAACAAACAAAAAACCTGATAAATTCACACAATGGGTACTATCAGCAATAAAATGGGAGAACTATTGATACACACAATTTACTCAGAGTTATACTGAGTGAAAAAGGTCAGTGTCCCCAAATTATGTACTGTATGGTTCTACTTAAATAACATCAAAATGACAAAATTATGAAGGTAGAGAACAGATCAGTGGTTTCCAGGGTGTGGGGACAGAGGGAAGATGTAACCATAAATAGCCTGAGGAAGCTCCTTTGTGAGGACATGGCTGTTCTATATTTCAGAAGTGATGGTGGCTCTTTGGGTCTCTATATATGATAAAAGGGCACAAAACTATATATAGGGACACAAAAATGAGCACAAGGAAAATGTGAGAAACCAGAGGAAGGTCCAGTTAATTATACTGTGTGCATATCAGTTTCCTCTTTTTTGGTAATATGCTATAGGCGCCTGAGATGTCCTCAGTGGGAGAAGCTGCTGGGTGGTTGGATATGTGGGGCCTCTCCATACTATTTTTACAAATTCTGGTAACCATAATTATTTCAAAATAAAAATTATTTCAAAAATATGCCATAAAGCTAGAGTGATGTGTTATTGTAGAAATGGACAAATTTGTCATTGAAAAGAATGCAGTAGTGTTTCCCCAAAGTGGCTCTGCATTCTGCTTGTGGATTGTAAGAGGATGTAAAATATCATATGATAAATACTGGTCATTTCAAAAATTATTTATTTTAATGCTTACTAGAAAAAAATTTAAATGCATGGTTTTACATGCTTAGGGTTGAGTCAAAATAAGTATTTAGTTTTAAAATGCATTAGGCTAAAATATTAAGTAAATACATTGAATAACAGAAGTGGAGATGGTGCTCAAATGACTAAATATTGAGAAACAGGGAATGAAGGCCACGCCATTAGACACACACACACACACACACACACACACACACACACACACACAGAGTGATGGACTTTACCATAAAGAACATTCTAAATGGGACAGGAGCTAGTTGATAAATAGAGGTAAGTAGATTGATGGTCATAAATCATCTAGTTGGAATAAAATTCAGTTAAACTCCTGTCTCACACCATAAATAACAAGTTTCAAATAGATTACAATGTGGATCATAGACAGTTAGGTGCTTTCTAAGCAAGATAGAACACTGGAATCTGTAAAGAAAACACAAAGGATGCATCTGACTGTGTTAAAACTAAAATTTGGTATGAGAGAAGCACCCAAACCAAGGTAAAATTAAAAAAAAAAAAAGTTTGAAGAAAATACTTTTTTTTTTTTTTTAACAAACTATTATAAAAGGGGAAGCAGTACTGAGGATTGAGCCCAGGGGCTTTTGCATACTAGGCAAGCACTCGGTCACTGAGCTACATATCCAGTCCTTTTTATTTTTTAATTTTGAGACAGGGTCTCATTAAGTTGCCCAGGTTGGTCTGAAACTTTCAATCCTCTTGCCTCAGTCTCTCTAGTAGCTGAGATTACAGGCATGCACTACCATGCCCTGCTTGAAGAAAAACTTTTGAAGGAGGCACACAAATAATAGCCAGAATATACAAAATGCAATACAATCACACATAAACAATTTTCCCTTATAATTCTCTTTCTCTCTCTCTCTCTCTCTTACTCTTTCTGTCTGTGTCTCTCCTCTCCTGTGAGCCTCACACATGCTAGGCAAACTCTCCCACCAACTTATATCCCCAGTTTAAGAAATGATTTTTTTTCCCCCCAGTTTAAGAAATGATTTTTTTTTTTTGTACTGGGGATTGAACCCAGGGGCACTTTACCATTGAGCTACATCCCCAGCCCTTTTCATGTTTTATTTTGAGACAGAGCTTTCCTAAATTGTTGGGGGTGTCCCTAAATTGCTGAAGCTGGCCTTGAATTTTCAACCCTCCTGCCTCAGCCTCCCGAGTTGCCAGGATTACAGGTACGTACAACTGTGCCTGGTTCCCATAGTGATTTTTTTTTTTTCTTTAAAGGGAAATAGCTTAGTAGAAAAAATGCTCAAAAATTTATCTGGATCATTCACAGAAAAAGACATCCAAGTGGCCAATAAACATGAAAAGATGGGCATAACTTCATATCAGCATAATGCAAGTTCAAGCAGCCATGGAAAGCCATTTATCTCCCATGAGATGGAAAAAATCATTAAGAAGTGATTAATAGCCAGTCACAGTGGCACAGTGACTGGGGAGGCTGAGGCAGGAAGATTGCAAGTTCAAGGCCAGCCTCAGTAATTTAGTGAGTCCCTAAGCAACTTAGCGAGACCCTGTCTTTAAAAAAAGAAAAAAGAGGGGCTGGGGAGATAGCTGTCAGTAGAGTGCTTGCCTTGTAAGCACAAGGCCCTGGGTTCCATCCCCAGCACCAAACAAACAAACAAACAAACAAACAAAAAAGGAACTGGGGAAGTGGATTAGTGGTTAAGTGCCCCTGGGTTCAATCCATGGTTAAAAAAATAAAAGTGATTAATAAAGCAATGGTGCACTGTAGGAAAATTCATGCTCCTATACCCAGCTGGTAGGACCATAAATTGTTACAACCTTTTAAGATTACATTTATCAGTATGAAAGATGCACATAGCTTTTGTTCCAGTGATTATATTTTAGTAGGCATTTGTCCTAGACCAACATCCACTAATGTGCTCCAAGATATACACGACAATGATGTTTATTGTAGCATTGGTCAAAATATTAAAAATTTGAAAGCATCCTCAATATTTCCCACAAGGGAAATGACTGATCAAATTATGATACATTCATACTATAAAATATAGCAATTAAAAAGAATGAGGCAATAATTCTACAAACTGACATTAAGTATAAGGAAGTCACTTATAAAATAATATAGGTAGTATTATCCCATCTACATAAATAAAGACAACCATATATTCAACATACATTTAATAACTACTTACTATGTTTCAAGTACTATTCTAGGGTCTGGGGATACAGGAATGAGCAAATAGATAAGTTTCTGTTTCCTTAGAGCTTGTGGTGGGAAGGGAGACATAATAAATTTAAAATGATTTATTTTTAATAAAAAATAATTTTAAAAAATAGGTATGGTGATAAGCTCTGAGAAAACAATAAAACAAATTAGGGGGTATTACTGTCCCTCCTTCAAATAACCCAAGCCAATCAGCATCATGTGTGCATTGCCCCCTCCCTCTGCCCTACTGTGGTACAGTGCTGGTCCTGGGTACAGGAGGGAGGATGAGCATTGTCAATCCTGGCTTCTGAGTTCCAAGATGAGCCCCTGCCCAGTAGGACAGCTTTCTCCTGTGAGTGGAAATGCACTTGTTTTGGTTAAGTCTCGGAGACTGGAGTTGTCTTTGCAGAAAAATCTAGCCCATTCTTATTGACTCTCTTCCCTGAATTTGCCCCTTCTGAATTGCTCTTTTCCCTGGGTTGCTTCTTTCCTGGGTGGAGTCTGGGGGAAGCAGAGGAAGGAGGGGTAGCTTCCATTCCAGGACCTCCTTCAGCAGCGGTGAGGGTGAAAACGCTGGAGTCTAAATGAAATGAGTCCTGAATTTTGCTGCCCCCTCAGGTCTTTTGCGAAGAAGGGTGAGTTTAGAGGAAAGGAGAGAATGAATTTTGTCCCCAAAGTCTTTGGAAGAGGTGATGACCCCCTGAACTGATAATACTTACCTTATGCTCCCAACCTCCATGCCCATGTAAAACCCCTCCTTGGGCCTCTCCAGATGGACTCCCATAAAGCCCTCCTTGACTTGAATTTCTACCTAGCACCAGGTAGTCCCCCGGAGGTTAAATGTGTTGACTTTTAAGTGAGACAACATCTTTCTTGACCTATCCACACATATAATGTGATCACTATACAATTTTTATGTTGTGGGGAGGGGGCTGCTGAGAGGGTAGCTCTTGTTATATAGCTCAGAGGCTTGCCTAGCATGTGCATGGCCCTGGGTTTGATTCCCAGCACTAAAATAATAATAATAATAATAATAATAATAGATAAAAAGTAGAATGTGCTATGCAAATACTGTGTCATTTGTGTGTGTGTGTGTGTATGTGTGTGTGTGTGTGTGTACAGTATTTTTAACTTTGGAGAGAGAAGAACTTTCCAGTCAGGAACTAAAATCTAGAAGCCCAAAGGGAAACAACCATTAGATGTGATTACAGTTTAAATTTCAATTTAGAAACAAAAAATTCAAAACCAAAATTTTTTAAAAAGGAAAAAGACCTGGGGAATATTTGCAATACATGTCACAGAGAAAGAGTTCATTTCCTTATTATATAAATAGCATTTTCAATAGTAAAAAAAAAAATAAGTAAAAGATACATGAGTAACTAATTCACAGGAAAAGAAACTAAAACAAAGAATAAATATATTAGAATATGTTTAGTTAGCCTCACTAGCAATTTAAAATACCACCAATAATAACTTTTCTGTTTTGTTTTGTTTTGTTTTGTTTGCAGTACTGGGGCTTGGTACATTTTAGTCCATAATAAGTTTTTTTTTTTTTTTAATTGGTAAAATTTTCCTCTGAATGTCTGCGTATATCCCAGGTTTGAAGGATGTGAAGAAATAGCATATTTCTATTCAGTTGCTGGAAATGTAAATCTACATTTTTGGGTAATTTTGGAACTGCCTATTATAACATTAAGTGTGTACGCTTGGATATTCAAAGTTTACTTCCAGGAACTTATCTAGTAATTATAATCGTGACATGTATACATGAAATGATCCCTTGTTTTTTGCCAGTACTAGGGGTTGAACTCAGGGATGTGTGACCTCTGAGCTATATCCCCAGCCTTGAGAACCTCCTGTTTCATCCTCTGAAGTCACTAGGTACAGACCTGAGACCTGCACCACCATGCCCTGTTTGTTCTCTATTTTTTGAAACATTCTAGTATAACAAATTCCAAACAAAATTAGAAAGAACGGTGTATTAAGTTCTGATATACATATCCCCCAAATTCAACTATTATAAACTTAGGAACAATCCTACTTTTCTCTGCATTGACATAATTTTTAACAGAAATAATATTATTTTACCTATAAATATTTAAATACATGTCTCTTTTAAAAGACTCTTAAGAAACTTAACTATAGGACTGAGCTTGGTAAAGTACTTGCCTAGCATGTTCAGGGCCCTGGGTTCAAAGCTCAGTACTGCCCCCAACAACAAAAAAAGAAGCTTAATTACAACAGTCACAACCGAAAAACAGTTAACAATTATTCTTAAGGTAGTAAAATATTCTACATTTTTACATTTTCCAAATTGTTTCATAAATGAGATTTTAAAAGATCATTTACACAAATTAAGATACAAAGATGTTTACTACAACATTGCTTGTAATAGTGAAAAAGTAGACCCAACCTAAATATCCATTAATAGGGGACTGGTTAAATGAATTATATCATAGCTACATAATGGAATATTGTGTAAGTGTTCAAAAGAGTGAAGCAATTCTAGAAAGAAAGAGTTCCACGTTCTATTGTCATGATAACTAATTAGAATAAAAAAGAAAGTTCCACAAAATGTATTAAATGAAAAAAGCAGTTTGCAAAAAGATACTTTTTCTTGGCAATATATAACTTGTATATTTATATTTTTCAATACTAGGGAAAGTTTAGAAGGTAAAACCTGGGAGTAAAAGTGTATTCCTTGAGGGAAATTAGGAAACTTCTGCTTTAACATTACATATTATGAATTGCTTTATAATTAAAAAGATATTTTATACTTCAGGAAACAAAAGATACCATAAACAAAATTAAGAAACAAATCACAACTAAAAATTTTGCAACACATCTTGAAAGCAGTGGGATACTATCCATAATACATTATTTCTACAGATCAATAAGGAAAGTATATTTGAAAACTAAAAGTGGTCTAAGGAAATGAATTAGTAGATAATAGCAGAAGAAATACAACTGGCTAATAAACATGAAAAGATGTTCAGCTTAACTAACTATCAAAGAAGTAAAATTAACATGCCAGTGAGTTAATATTTATCACCTGTAAGGTTGACGGAGGTGAAAAGATATATGATTAGGGGTATAAATTACTAAATGTTTTTTACAGAATCATCTGAAAGTATCTATCGAGATGTAATGTGAACTGAGTAGGCAAGAGTGGAACAAACGGGCTCTTTCAGGCCTTGTTGGTAGGAGTGTAAACCACTAAGTCTGATGGAGGGCAATTTGATACTTCCGAAATTATAAATACAGATACCTTTTGACCCAAGAACTCACTTTTAGGAACTCTCTGATAGATATACACGTACATGTGGAAGTAAACAAGGAATAAGTTTATTTATTGCAGCATTATAGATGATATCAACAGGTAAGAAAAAAATCTAAATGTCCACCAATAGGGCCAAAGTTACATCATATACATTATGGTCCATCCAGTCCATATAAAGAGAATACTATGCATCTGTAAAAAACAAACAAGAAGTTAAGACCCAAGGTATATTGGAAGGAAAAAATAGCCACATTGACTCACATAAGCATAAAAATTATCTAGAACATGTTAGAAAGCAATAAAAATTGACTGCCTTTGAGTGATGTGGGAACTGGGCCAGGACTTTAAAAAGTTTTGATCAGTTCATTACCTGTTTTACAGTTAAATGAAAACGTTTTTCTGATTGTGCTGTAAACTTTATGAAGTTAGGAACTTATTCTATTCAGAAAGGGCACAAAGCCCCTTGACTTGGGAATTCATTTCCCAGTGTTCCTGTTGAGGAAAAACAATTGGAAGGTTCTTCCAGAGGTTAAGGAAATTCAGCTTTCTCCAACCAAAGGAAAATTTACCCTACAGTAAGGGAGAGCATGAACTGTTTTTTCCGTGCTCATATACAAACATACATTTTTAAAAAGGTAAGTTGAAAAATAACCTATGTAATATAATTTTGCTTTTATTTATGCTTGTATATATGAGCGTGGAAAACCCGCGTGGAAAGACACACCTGGCTATTTCTGGGAGCCTCCTACCGCCTCTGGTTTGCTTTTTGGATGGAGTAGGTATTGTTCCCTACGCCTCGCCCGCTTCCGGGAGTTGGACTGAAGGGCGCTCTATCACCGAGCTACATCCCCATTTTTATTTTGACCAGGGACTCGCTAAATGGCCGAGGCAATTCTTTAATTCGCGATCCTCCTGCCTCAGCCTGCCTAGTAGCTGGGCGACCCGCGTGCGCCACCGCGCCAGCGTGAGAACTTACTACTTTTTAAAATTTAAATCCTCTATCTACGTTTCTATATTTTAAACGTAGCCCTAACCAAGGCTGGACCTCGTGGGGTGTCCTCCGCCACACCCTGGCTGGCGTGCTCGGCGGGAGGACACGATGGGCCGCCTGGGATGGGGGAGCCTCGGAGGGGTCAACGCTTTCAGCAAAACAGAGAGACCGTAGCTTCCGTTGCCTTGTCAAACGTGGGCTGCAGGTGTTGTGAGTTGGAGGAAGCAAGAACGCAAGTTTTTCCAGTTATTTCTCTGTTCTGTGGTTACTTTTGCCGGAGCAAGGGCACTTAAGCTCCAGCCGCAGGCGACCCCGCGCTTCCCAGGCGCTCCAGTCCCACCCGACCTCTAAGTGGCCTTCCCAGTCCTGGACGGCTAACTACTTTGCCCCGCGGGGAGGAAGACGAAGGTTTTTCAGGTTTTGTGTTTCAGTGGTTCCCAAAGTTGCGAATTGCTCAAGCAAAATTCCACATATAAGGTATTGTCAACTTTATATTTTGACAATTACAAGGTGTTCACCCATTATCACCGTTTCATATAAAGATATTGTAAAAAAAAAAAAAGTAAAAGAACATACGAGTTCTTCTGGGGTAAAGGCGCTGGTCGCTTCACACCTAGGGAAATACATGATGTTGATGCTTTTGTCTCCTTTTATTTATTGGACAAATACTTGAATGACTCCTGCTGCTAAGAACACGTGCGATTATCGCGTGGCTTTGGCAGACAGTCCATCTCCTACTCGGTCCGGCGCGGCATAGAGGGAACCTGGCTCGCGGCACTCTTGACTTCAGCGCCCCGGCTCTTCCTCGCTCGACTGCGGGAACCGTTCAGGAGCCACGCAGGTCCCCGACATCGAGTCCGTAGCCAGAATCAGTCTGGCACACAGTAGGGGAACATTTATGTTTGTGGAATAAGTCAACTAGAAAAAAATGACTCGAGGAGTCCCCGGGCCTTTGCAAGCTTCCTCTAGGGCCTTACAACGCCCTTCTCTCCCAACCTTCCCTCCCAGCGCGCAGCCTGAACTTGATGGGGTGTGCCCACGCTAGTTTTATAGGCCAGATCCCCGCCTGCCGCTGCCACCTCTTTCCTCAGTGCCCCATGCCACCAGGCCACACTAGACACCCGACAGCGGAAGGCAGAGACCCCTGTACCCGCCCTTCCAGATGGGGTGGCCTGGGTCCCGAGAGATCCGGGGCAGGCTCACTCATCCTCAGTGTCTTCTTATCAGAGCATCTCAAACTGGGGAACCGAACCCAGCGGATGCGCAGCCAAGGAACTGACTACTGACTCCCTGAGGACTGTCAGGTCAACCGTTATTTTAAGCAACAGGAAGTAGAAGGCAAAATTCATTTGTTCCCCCTCCCCCACCATCCCTCCCAAAGTTAAAATAGAAATTTTTTAAATGTATCAACTAGAGAGACTTGGGGCCAGGGGATAATTGGGGAAATGGCGTCTGGGCCTGCTTTACAAGCAGATGTCCTTTCTCCTTCCAGACCGGGTGCGAAGAGGAAGACTCGAATCAGGTACACAGAAGAGGGGATGCCCGCCGCTGTGACCTCTTTTCTCCTCTGTCCCAGACACTCACTCACTCCCTACCCTGGCTTCCGAAGATTTTGTCCTCTGGGGCTACCTGGGTGATCTGTGGTGTGTGTGTGTGTGTGTGTGTGTGTGTGTGTGTGTGTGTGTGTGTGAGAGAGAGAGAGAGAGAGAGAGAGAGAAAGGAAGAGGGAGGGATAAAGATAGATGAGTACCACGTAGGGGCAGAAATAGCGCGAGAGAAGAGCCGTCCATCTCCCCAACCCCCTCTGCACAGTTACAGGAAAATGAAGACTGGGCAGAAAAGACCCACCAACAAGACGCATTTGGCTGCGGTCTGCTTCTTTTGCGTGTGGGGGTGGGGTAAGATGGGGATTGGGGGTGGGGAGAGGGCAGTGAGCATATAAAGGAGAAAATAAAGATCAAACGACAGGGCCCGAATAAAATGGAAAAACAAAGCGATCCCAAGAAAATGCAAAAGAAACCTGATACTCTCCAAAAACACTAAAACTAAAAGATAAAAATAAAAACAAATATAAAAATTCCTAAGCGTGGTCCTCTGCATAAGCTGTTTAAATCTTTCAAACCCTGCCTGGCGTCTGGCCTGGGTTATCGGATCTATCAAAAGACTCAGATTTGAGACTAAGGTACTGCGGGCCGCGGAGGCCCAGATGCCAGGACTGGAAGTTCTGTGCTCATTCCAAATGTCACTGACCTCCATCTTTGTTGCCCAAACGCCTGCTCCTCAGGGCTAGGCGCAGCCCGGGGCAGAGTCTCTCTAGGCCCACTGGCCGCCGGAAATTCAAGTAAGAATCGAGCAATGCCCAGCGGGGCTGAGCCCAGACCCTCTTGCTGATGAGGGCATCTGATTCCGAAGTCAGCTCCCAGCCAGAACCTCTTAGGCCACGGCCCCTTGGGTGGCGCTTTTGGACGCGTCTGAGGGAGGTAGGGCCCCTCCGGGTACCCGCCATTGTTTGACGTTTTGGAACACGATTCCGGATTGCTTGAGGATTCTCCTAGGGGCCAGACCCCACTAAGGTCAATCGTCCTTCCTCCCAACACCCCCATCGCTGGAATTGCCCAGCTCAAACCAGAGGCCTGGCTTCAACCCCATGCCCCCACCCCAGCCACCGAGCGCGTGGACCAATTCACTAGCGAGACCGTTTTTTGCTGATGGGTGGATGAGTCACTCCTTCGAGGGGTCCTGCATTATCCGGCCCTCTCGCTTCCAGAAGGGGAAGGTGCTTCTTGAATGGGGTTTCCAGACCCACAGACTGGCGTCTAGGCCCGCGGATCGCCTTGGGTGAGCAAGTGCCAGTGCCACACAGTTGTCCATAAAAATATAGACGAGCATTCCCGGATCTATCGAGATGAGCTGTTGAATTCATATCTAGATTAATGTGGAAAGCACGTAGTCGCGTCCGAGTGTGATTGTACGGTTGCGGGGAGTTTTGATTTAGAGTTGGGCCTCCTCTTCTACTAGGATCCCCGCTCCAACGAAAAGGCGAGCGCACGGCTGGCCACTTTTTTTGAGGTTCGAGCCACGAATTGGGGAGGCCTGTTTCTTCTGTGTGCCTCCTGTCGGCGGTTGCTGTGCCCTTTCCAAATATAAAACAAAAGATCCTTCCATCCGCACCCCTCACCGGACAAGAGGCTGTGCATGTGAGATGTGGAGCGGCTGCCGGTCCGGATGGAAGCTTCGCTGTGTCTGAGGTGGAGAATGTGAGGTGCCTGTGGTTTTGGTGGCCACGCTCCTGCGTTTATGTAGGGAGAAGGAGCCTCCATTTTGAGGCAGGGTAGGAAGAAACAGTCGGCCTTCCTATATTCATGGAGGCAATCAGAGGCCGGAGTCTTGGTCAAGCAGCGTCTGCCACGGAACTGGGAAGGACCGCCCTGTGTGGTCTGCAAGGTGGAACTGATTCTTCTTTACCACCAGCCAATTCTTGACCCCTGGGTTGCTCACTTTCCAACACAACCCAGTCCCTGGGCCCAGAGCCAGAGAGAGATTCCGTGGGGGGAGGGTTGGTGGACTGGTGAGTTGGAAGAGGCCTCCTACACATAGGTCCATTGCCCCACCCACTAGAAATGGCTTGCAGGTCACCTGGAGTTACTTCCACCTTCTTCCTTCAACAAGTATTTATGGAGGTCCTGCTGGGTGTTTGCAGTTTAACTGGGAGCAACTCTGATCCACAGCAAGCCCTTTCAAGGTAAGGGCTATGGGTCCCTTTGTACAGATGAGGAAATAGGCACAAAGACAAAGGAACTGGTTCAGATTCAAAGGGTTGTAAGGCCAGTATTCTAAATGAACTTTGCATAATTCTTCTACCCAAGCTGTCTTCCTACTGCCCAGTGCTAAAGGACTCCTTCAACAGATCTGCTGCCCTGGGGTGGGCCCTCAAGAAGGGGAGTGCAGAATGAAAAGGAAGCAGAAAGGACTCAGAGAGAGTGGGGCCCTGCTTCAATATTAACCAGGGCTGAAAAAGCAAACATCTTCCTTCTTCTGGATTTTTTTTTTTTTTTTTTTTTTGGTATGGGGATTGAACCCATGTCCTCCAGCATGCTAGACAATCGCTCTGCCACTATGTTACATCCCCAGCCCTCCTTCTGAGTTACTTTGGGAGAATGTATCGTCAGAGGCCAACTTAGGGTCTATGGGAGGGACAGTCACTCTGTGGCCAAGGCACTGTGGACTTCCCTTTGCCAGAGCCAGGGCTGTTTCACTTATTAAAGCCCCACCCTGAGCCATGACTAGCACAGGTGACCCCGACTAGGAGGGATTAGTGGTAAATGACATCCTGGTCATTTCAGGTCTGTAATCACCTCCACATCATAAAATGGGGAAGGGCAAAAGGGATTTATGAAGACTTGATTTGCCTTTTATTTTGGTTAGGTGCATAAATACATCCTCTGTGTTTTATATTTAATATTTTCACTGTATTTTTATAAATGTAATGGTATTGCTGTGTGTAGATACATTTATAAAAGTACACCCCTGAAGATACACACAAGCTGCCCTGCATATAGGGAGATTCCATTTCTGTCTGGGTTGGGAGGTCCCACCCAACAGGGTGGAGGGAGGGTCTCTTATGACTCCCACCTTCTAAAAGTCTACAACTGGCAGCTATTTCATTGACATGTGTACAGAAAATTTATTTGTTCAACACACACTGTTAATAGAACAGAGAGGATGGTAGGTGAACTCAAAATTCAGGATTGTCTGGGCAAAGGGAAATATTCACCCATAGATGAGATGTGATGTGATGGGGTCTTACCCTGGTAGTGTATGTGGGTCTGGAAGGACATAGTTCTCCCTCTCTGGAGGCCCTACAGATTTTCTTAATGAAACCAAACTGTTCACACCTTGCACTTGGGAATATCCCACAACCTACAGAATGGAATCTAATTTAATCCCAGGTGCCCAACAGGTCCACACACCTGCTGGAATACCTGATGGTGTATTGCCTTGACTCAAGCCTGACCCCAGAGCAGCAGTGTCACCCAATATCCTGGTGACCACACCAGGCTACAGGAGTGTTTCCAAAACCAAGATCCCTGCAACTGAGCTGGAGACAGTTGTCCCTCACCTTCATGTGAGGCTGCCTTCCTGCTCTACCCTAGTCCTGGAAGCCAACGGGCCTCTGGAGGCCACCGACTACAGCTCAGATTTGATAAACTCAGGAGGAGGTGGAAATAGGCTCTGGTCAGTCGCCTCCAGAAGCCCGGTGGCTTCCAGGATAAGCGCTCAGGAAGAAGAGGATGGAAAGTGGCAGCGAGAGGAAGCCGAGCTAGCGACCCGAAGACGGAGCTCAGGCAAGCGGTTACTCGCGAAAGCGGGCTCCAGGATGGCCGAGGGCAGCAGACTGCAGCCTCTGGCCGGGGCCTGGGGACCGGCTCGGGGTGAGCTCCCAGAGACTCCTTTCTCCTCCCTTCTCGATTGGCGAGGCCCAGATCAAGTGAAAGCAGACCCCTCAGCTTCGTAAGAGACTGGTGTTGGGGGCCTGGGAGTCTCGGCCTCCCCGGGCGCTTGCAGGAAGAGTGCTGGGAAGGCGAGTGCCGCGCTGAGAAATGGCCCGGAAAGAAGACGGGAGAGCGGGGGGCTAGGGAGAGAGGGAAGGACGCAAAAGGCCAGGCCGGGGGAAGGCGGCGCCGAGAGCCAGCTGGGCCCAGGCGCCGCGAGGAAGTGGGAACCGGAACAGCAAAGCACAGGCTGGCAAGCACGGCGCGCGCCACCCCCTGAGAGCGGTATCCTCTCCCGGGAGCAACTCCTGAGGATCCCTATTGCCTGGGATGGGAAACAAGGCTGGGCAGGAGGAGAGGAAGTGCCCCGGCAGCCGAGCGGAGCCTGGGCCTTTTCCTCACGCGGTTGTCCACTCTGATTCCCCCACGTCCTGTCCCCGCGGAGCGCATGTGATGCTTTTCTCCATACCTGCCCTGAGGGACACGGGGCAGAGACCTGGCTCTCAGCATCCTGCTCCCCAGACCCATATCTGTCTCCACTACAGTAACCAACCGAGATGGGCCTAGAGAGAAGGAACGGGCCCAAGAAGATGAGAACGGTAAGGCGGAGAAACGGGGACTTCTTCCATTCGCTGCTTTGTCCCTTGCACTCAGCTCAGTGTCCAGCACACAATAGACGCTCAAAATAATATTTGCTGAAGAAAGGCCGGATGATGAATGAATGAGTATGTGAACTGGAAGGTGGAGGCGTCAGGAAGGTAGGAGGCCCGAATAGGGATGGGGTAGAAGCCCTGTGGACCAGAGCCCTGGGCTGTCCCCTTACCTCGTACCAGGATGCGGCGGCAGTGGTCCCCCTCGCCGGGCCCGGACTGCCCATCACTGTCTGCGCCGCTCTCTTTGGAGCCCGCAGGGCTGGAGGCCGAGGTCCCGGCAACCTCTTTTGGGCTTCCGCCACCCGCGTCAGCTTGCAACTCCACAGCTCCGCTGAGGTCCCCGTTGCGCCCACTGCCGCTGCCAGACTCCGCCCGGCGTGCAGGGCCGCGGTCGCGCTCCGCGCCCCCATCGCCCATGTCGGCCGCCACTGCCTCCGCGGCAGCCTAGCCCGCCTGGGCTGGCCAAGCCCGCGGCTCCCCGCCCCTCGAGCCCCCCTCCCGACAGCTCTTCCCTTCGGCCCCGCCCCTGCCTGGCTGCTCCGCCCCTCCTTGCTGATTGGGCAGGAGTCAGGGTTCTCCGACTCTCGGCGGCTCACTGGGGCTCTGCTCCGCGCGGGAGGCGGAGAGGGGAGGAAGAGGGGGAGGGGGCGGTGACCCCACTCTTTCACCCCTGGTTCTGCTCGGCTCGGAGCCCGGCAGAGGGAGGCTGGGGCTGCCTTGGGGTTCTGAGGAAAGCCCCACACCTCCTCCTAAAGTTTATCAACCTCCCCTCACTATCTCCCTAGTCTACTCCCCTCCCCACTCCCTTCGTCCCTAGGGAAGCGCCGCTCCGCGCTCCCGCCGGTTCAGCTGGATCAATAACCAAAGTGCGCGAGGAAGGCGGCCCAGGCGAGATCCAGCAGAGCACTGGAGGTTGGACTTGCTCGAGCGCTTGGCGGGGTGGGGGTGGGGTGGAGACAGGGCCACAGGCCGGGGGTTCAGTGCGCCACCCTGCAGATTCATACCCACACCTACACTCATGAACACAGAACACAAGCCCCTTCCTGCCCCTCTAGGAGAGCAAGAACGAGAGTGGGGTAAATGAGCCTGGGAGGACGGGCACGGAGAAGACCCACACACCAGCACCCTGGGGTGTGTATGTGGGGGAGGGGTGACGTGCGAACAGACCGCCGGATCCGGGAGTCAAGAATGAGACTCAGATCTTGTTTGGCAGCAAACGCCCCGTCTACCCTGAAGCTCTGAGGGTTTTACTCAAGGGGACTGCACCTAGAAACAGGGATAGAGCTCGGGCATTTCCTTGCTCTTTCTTTTGCGAAGCTCCCCCTGCCCCTTGCTCTGCGTCCAGCCTCCTGGGAACGGTCCCCGCTGGGACGCGGGCAAGAAGCTCTCGGGCGCGGAGGTGGGCACAGATGGAGTCCGGCAGAGTCTGGCTGTGAAAAGCTGAGTAGTGAGGGACCCTGGGCACAGCGCTTGGCTTTCTGAGACGTCCACGTGGGCAGTACTTTCGAGTTTATCTTCACTCTAGACAGTGCCAGGAGGTGCCAGGCCCGGATTTCCCTTTCTTTGACTCAGAGAGGGGCATGAAAGAAAGAATGCCCTGGGAAAGTGTGCGTGCAAATATGTGTGTGCCAGAGGATCTGTACCCTCCCCACAAACCCTCTAAGCTTTGAAGTCCCTTGCCTTCTCTGAAATGCGGGGTGTCAGGTGCTAAGTACTAGTGAAGGTGTTTCAGTATGTACCAGGTTCTGGTTGAGGTTTCTGTGAGAGTGAGGCTGTGGATACATAGGTGTAAGTATCTGTGGCATGGCTGAGTGCCTCTATGACTCCTGTGAGAGGTGAGCAGGTATATGAGGCTACACGTGTGTGCAGTGTGCATGTGAGCCACTGGTTGTGTGTACAGGTCCAATCCCAGATGTCCCTAGTCAAAAGAGAGGTAGGTGGAGGGTTCACCAATTACTTAATTGGGTAATTCTCAATTACTTCTTTAAGAGTTTGGGACCCAGGAAAAGGAGAAGGTAAAGAGGGTAGAGGAGAAGGCTTGCTGGTCCATATTAGTGGAAAAAAGACAGGAGAGAGGGAGGGTGGAAGGAAAAGAGGAAGAGAAGAAGGAAATGCAGCCACAAGTTATTTGAGTGGGTGACTAGAGAAGAATTGTGCCCAGGATAGGTGGCGATTGTATGCAGAGGGAGAACAATGTGAACTATGAGAGCTGAGAGTTCATAAGTTCAAGTAACCAGGTTGTTGGAGTGTGTGTGTAGGGAAGACAGGTGAGAAAGGAGGTTGATAGAATTACAGAATGGCTCTGAGGGAAGTGTGACCCAGCCAAATCAAGCTTGGCTGAAGGGGATTCCTGCAGCTAATGTGCTGTAAGCCCTGTACTGGGTCCCTCCCAGCCTGGCCCCTGGAAGGTAGCCAAGCTCCTCAGTGACCTCCATCAGGGCAGTAGGATGCTGGTCATCTCATCCGCCGGCCACCTCCACTCTGCACTCTAGTCTTTCTCCTTTCTGGCTCCCAAGTTTGTTTATTTTTATCCAAGTAAGACGTGTGCAACATAAAATTGTATTACAAGCAGAAAGCACTCAACACCATCTCCCCACCCCCAGACCTCACAGTTCCACCTGCCACACACGAGGCCTGGGTTTCTGGGCAAACGAAAGTGGGACAGCACCTGCTAGACCCTGCGGGATTCTGTTTTCACCGTCTTCATTTTTTATTTCACTAATGGCAGTTTTCCGTACCAGTGACTCAGGTCTCCATTCCAGCGTGCTTTTCTGGGGTCCGTGGCTGAGTTTCTGAGCTTACTCACCGGTAAGCAGGGCCATTCTCCAGGGAGAGGCCGGTGGCCTCCTGTCAAGTCCCGCGAAGCCCGAACCTGGGAGTTCCGACAGCTTCCAGTCGCTGGTTGCGGGGAAGCTCAGCAGGGCCAGCATGTGGTGTCTTGGGAGTTCCCAGCCTCCTTTCTCTCGCGCCCTTTATTCTTCCTTTCTCTTGTTCTTTTTTCGCGATACGGGATTCGACCTTGGCAGAAATGTGGGCTCTCTGTTCTCCGAAGGCCGGGGCAGTCGAACCCCAGCTGTAGGGCTGCGCTCACAGGAATCGAATGAGCAAGCCAGAGCTTCTGCGCACGCAGGCCAGAGTGCGTATGGAGGTGGGGGTGGGGACTGGGTCTCCGGGCCAAGCAGCGCCCCTGGCCTAACAGAGACCTTAGGCCGAGGAAGAAGTCTGGACAGACGCTTGAACCCAGGCTTTCGAACTCCAGGCCGCCCGGGCGCCCCCAACGATTTCCCGGCACGCTGCCCTTATGGCCCAGCTCCTTACCCAGGAGGCTGGCAATGCACGGTCACTGGGTTCCCACTAGCGCGTCCTTCCATTCCAGTAGACCGCGTCCTTCCGCCGTACCTCCTGCTGGTCCTGGATAAGACAGGCTCAGTGCACGAGTGCCGGGATACCGCCCCTTGGCTAGGTCGTATGTGGGCTGGGCGGAGGGCCAGGTAGTAGATTGTGGAGTTGTGTCGGTCTCTCCTGAATGTGATGTGGCGGGGGCGCCCACGTTACAGCGCCGTCTGTCTCTGGGTTACCCAGTTGTCTAGCGTAAGAGCGATGCAGAGTCGGAGGCGTTGAGAGTCCGTCTGGAGCGAATTCGCTGGGATGGAAATTTCTTATCCTGTGGTTGGGACCAGAGAACCAGTGTCCTAAGTTTACTGATCTCGCCTTCGGGATCAGTCTCCACCTGCAGCCTCACTGACATCCCCACCTGGCCAAGACCCTAGGGACTCAGAGAATTTCCTCCAGCCTCTCTACCTCCTCTCACTTTTTGGAAATTGAGGAACCTGAACATGAAGGAGGTGGGAAGAGGATCGCAGTAGGTGACGGGCAGGGCAATGACCTATATTCAGTGGCTCTGGCCCTGGCGCAACTTCAGTGTAGATAAACCCCAGGTGCTGGCGGATCCTTCCTTGGTCCCACACCACCGCCGCAGCCTGATAAACATAGCACAGCATAGCACAATACCGGATATTAGCTTTCGCTGGTCTGGAGAAACTAGGGGTCTTCTCCTTGCGAAATGAATAGGTTCTGGGCCCAGTCAGTTGCTACGTCCTGAACTGGAGGCATGTGACATTACCACCATGTATTCCTTATCCACGATAACGCAGATCCTCCACGGTTAGTGGGAGGAACGCGGAAAGAGGGGGCAGGGCAGGTCGCCCATCTCCCAGCTCCATTCAGTGACCACTTACTTAGATCTAGGTTTCTCCAAGGATCAGCCTAACTTGGGGCAAGTGGCCATCCTGTCTGGCCTCACTTGCTGGGAGTCATAATCCCTGTTGCCTCTAAAGGGCATGGGCCCCTTCCGGTCATTCTTGAGGAATGTTCACCGGGATCCACCCACCTCCTCCTCACTTTGGGCAGCTCAGCGGTGAGACGGACTTTCTGAGCCTTAGTGGTGTTGAGAGCTGGCTCCCAGCTGCCTGTGAATAAATAACACCCGCCTTCCCTAACCTGGAGCCCCCTGCTCTAGGGTGAGAAATGGGAGGCCCGGCCTGGTGCTAGGGGAGCAAAGGTGTGTGCCTGGCAGGGGCAGGGGAGAAGACAAAGCTTACCTGGGTTCTTAAGGGTTACCCAGTACCTTTCTTTGGAGCCCAATAATCTTCCCTGGTAGCTCTGGCCACAACCTTCAGTGCAGCGTCCCTGTCAAGTGCTTAGAACCTGTGCCTGAGCCTGGCGTATTAGGGACAGGACTGTATTCCCAGCGACTGGGTAGGCTGAGGTAGGTTTTGAGACCAGCCTCAGCAACTTAACCAGACCCTGTCCCAAAATTTAAAAAATAAAAATAAAAAGTGTTGGGATGTAGCTCAGTGGGGAAGCACACCTGGGTTTAATCCCGGGTGCCAAAAACAAAACCAAAAATTAAAAAGACCGGGAGTATACCTCCCAGTGGTCGAGAGCCCCTGTGTTCAATTCCCAATGTGTTTATGGGGCAGACCTGTGTCTGCCCCCCACTTTGGGTACTGGAGATTGGAAATTAGGGGTGCTTTACCACTGATCTACATCGTCACCTTTTTTTTTTTTTTTTTTTTTTTTTTAGTTGAGACTGAGTCTCACTGAGTTGGTGAGGCTGGCCACCAGCCTGCACTTCTGCCTTAGCCTCCTGGAGTGGCTGGGTTTAGAGGCTGTGTCACCGAGTCCAGCTGTGTTTGACCCTTTTTTCTTGTTTGTATTCTTCAAGAAGCTCTGACAGTTGTACCAGGCCAGTTCTCCAGGCTTGAACCTGGACCCAGCCTAGCAAGTTTTGTTCTTGCTGCTTGTGTCTTTCTGAGGCCCGGGTGAGGCAGGCCTCTCTACCCTGAGACTCCTACTCAGGGGTGTCTTCATGGGCTCACACTTCCTTCTATTCCTCTTGGCGTCTCTCTCGCCCCTTGTGTTCTCTCAGCCTGTGCATCTCCCCACCCTTACCTGAAGGCTCAAAAGGGTTGGGCTTCTTTGCCCAGCTTCACCTACTTTCTGTGTGGGTCTCCTGCCTGCTTCTCTACTGATTTTGCTGCCTTCCCAGAGGTCACTGGGAGATCCTGGGCAGTACTTGCTTTGTCCCCAGAGAATTCATTTCCCAGGACCATCAACAGTTAGAATGGGAATTCCCCTTCAGCTGAAAGATGCTAGGAACTTGGGGTGAGCGGTGAGGGACACTGAAGACATAGCTTAGTAAGCACAAGACAGCTGAGAGAAAGGATCTATATCCCATTTCTTTCTCTGACCTCCTGCCTGCACCCCAGCCTTATGTGCCTAGAAGCCAGACTTCTGCATTAGCATGCTGGAGAAGGATCCACTGTCCCACCTCCTCACTGTAGGAGGTTGTTGACATTTTAAAAGAAGGTGGGATGCTAATGGAATTTTTTTTTTTTTTACAATGGGCATTGTTATTTTGTAAAACAATACAAATGTGTTTATTTCTGAGTGGACTAGCAGGGCAGTTTCTACAGTGAGCTCACAGGCAGTTCTTTCTGGTGGCAGAAGAGGTACTGGGGTCTTGGTGAGGCTCCTCAAATTCTGTCGATTAGGCCCCTCCTGGATCACTAGCTGCCTGCGATTTCAGTCACTGCCTCACTTCAGCTAATACCAGATGATGGAGGCATGTCAGTGACTCCAGGGATTCTGCTCTGGGCTGAGGAACATGAGGAGGGTGGATGGGAGACTGAGAAGCACAAGGGATCACTACTGCTGGACATGGTGACACACGGCTGTAATACCAACTACATGAGAGGCTGAGACAGGAGGATCAAAAGTTAACGATCAGGCTGGGCAACTTAGTGAGACCCTGTCTCAAAATATTAATTTTAATTATGATAACAATTATTGTTATCATAAAGGCTAGGGATGTAGTTCAAGGTTTTTCTGGGGGAGGCTATGGGTCTAGGCAAGTTCAGAAAGAGGAACACAAGAAAGGAAATAAAGGAGTGAGCAAAGAAAGGAGGAACAAGAGAACAATGGGTGAGCGAGGGACAAGAGGGAAATTGCTGCGGAGTTCTGAGGGACCGAAGGAAGGGACTGCCCAGGAAGGGATCCAGAGAAGAGGGAGGAAGGATGAGAACTGAAGGAGAAAAGGATGCAGAGGAAGTAGGAGAAAGATTCCCAGATACCACCCCCAAGGAGGAGAGGAAGCAGCAACCTGCTCTGGGAGGAATCTGGTTGGAGAAAAGAAGAATCACCAAGTCAGGAGTCGCTCACCTCTCCTGGCCTGCCTCCTCCCCTACTCCACCCAAACCCCTGGCCAAGGCTGCCACCTCTGTTTCCTGAATCACCACATAGGATCACTTCCTGGCCTTTGCTCCAGCAGTTCCTGCCCCCCTGCACCTCCACGTGTGAGCTCGTACACGCACACACTTGTCCCGATTTTGTGCATCTCAACCAGGCATCACCTAGCAATCTTTTAAATATATGGGTGCCCAGTAGGAACCATTAGGAAGTCTGCAGTTGAGCAGTGGCGGGTGACCTCAAGGTCTTAAAACTATGGGTGTTGTTTGTTTTTGTTTTGGTAACAGTTATATTGGGTTCTAATTCATATTTCATACAGTCCATCCATTTAAAGTATATAGTTCAAGATTTTTAGTGTACTTACATGTGTGACGGTTACTGCTATAAACTTTAAACTTATTTTTCCTTTTTTTGGTACTGGGAACTGAAGCCAGGGGTACTTTACCACTTAGCCACATCCCTAGCCCTTTTTAATTTTTATTTTGAGGCTTTGCTAAGTTGCTCAGAGCCTCACTAAGTTGCTGAGCCTGGCTTTGAACTTGCAATCCTCCTGCCTCAGCCTTCACGTGCTGGGATTTCAGGCATGTGCCATTGTGTACAGCTACTTTAAACATTTTTATTAACTCAGAAAGAAACTCATAGTCCCCACCTCCCATTTCTCGTCAGCCCTAAGCAGCCATTAATCTTTCTGTCTCTATTGATTTGCCTTCTCTGCATATTTCATATAAATGGAATCTTTTTTTTAATGCTGCTTACATATAGCATATGTTTATTTTTAAAAATTTTTAAAATTATTTGTTCTGTTTAGTTATACGTGAAAGCAGAATGCATTTTGATTCATTGTACACAAATAGAGTACAACTTTTCATTTCTCTGGCTGTACATGATGTAGTCACACCATTCGTGTAATCATACATGTACATAGGGTAATGATGTTTGTCTCATTCCACCATCTTTCCTTCACCCTGCCCCCTCCTCTCCCCTCCCTCTACACAATCCAAAGTTCCTCCACTCTTCCCTTACCCCATCCACCTCACCCCCTGTTATGTATCATTATCCACTTATCAGAGAAAACATTCGGCCTTTGGTTCTGGGGGCTTGGCTTATTTCACTTAGCATGATATTCTCCAACTTCATTAAATGGAATCTTATAATATGTGATCTTGGTGCCTGGCTTCTTTTAAAGCATGTCTCAAGATTCATTTATATTTTTAAATTTGAATTTAAATTAATTTTTGGCACTAGGGATTAAACCTGGGGGTGCCGTTACCACTGAGCCATATCCCTAGCCCTTTTATTTTGAGACAGGGTCTCACTAACTTGCTTAGGGCCTTGCTAAATTGCTAAGGCTGGCCTCAAACTTGCAATCCTCCTGCCTCAGGCTCCCTCCAGAGTCACTGGAATTACAGGTATGCAATACCATGCCCAGCAAGGCTCATTCATATTGAAACAGGTATCAGTACTTCATTTCTTTTTATGGCTGAATAATAGTCACTGTATGGTTATATCACATTTTGTTTTTTCATTCATTATTGATGGACATTTGAATTATTTCCACTTTTTGTGTGAGAGTGTTTTGTGCTTCCCTGATTCTGGGTGTCCAACCAATAGCTCAGCCAGAAAAGGTAGCAAGTGGAGGACCCTGGAGAGGCTCAGAGAAGTATCATCTGATGGCTATGTGTCCCTAGTCTTCTTTCCAATTCTGTCCAATGAGGCGGGGTCATTGTTACTGCTGTAGGAATTACAGGCTTTGGGGTAATGGTTCAGAGTCATGGTTCTTGGTTAGGTTGGATTCAAAGCCTGGTTCTGCCACTAACTAGTTGCTAATAGGTCTCTTAACTTCTCTGTGCCATTAGATGGGAATGATAACAGTGCCAACCTCTGAAGTTGTTATGAAGAGTAAATTAGTCTGTGTAGAGTACTTTGTAGGTGCTGGAGGAAAGAAAATTTAAGCTTATATTAGTTTCCACTTATAGCCAAGAACACTATAGCATCTGTTGGTCCCTGTCCTTCTCTGGCCAAGGAAGATGAAGATTGAGGAGGTTAGCCATTGGTTAGCCATGTCCAAGGAGAAAGAGGGCAATTTTTTGAGCCTGAGGGATGTGGTCTTAGATTCCAGCCCTCAAATGCAATGCCTGAGTGTCTCAGGCGAAGGTTTAGGAGAAAAGTCATGGGCCACCAAGGCCTCAGGACAGCAACTCTGCTCGTCTGGTTCGAACTTCTGCTTCCCAAAAATGAACCTTGAACTTACAGGACAGTGAGCTGTGAGGCCCAAACTAAAACCCTGTCTTCAATCATCCAACTCAGGGACCTGGCACAGACACTGTGTGGAGATTTCTCCATTTATAATTTACTGGGGTCTCTGCATGGAAATGAGATTTTGCCCTCTTTTTAGCTGGAGATCCCCAAGTGCCCACTCAGGAATCAGAGACCCTGTGGGGAGGCAATAGGGGTTTGAGGATACATGTTCCTTCTTGGGCATTTCACACAAGGTACACCAGAGAGGCCAGAAGGGGATTATGGGGGGAGAACTGCTGGGACTGTTCTCCAGGTCAGCCTTGGTGGTGGTGGGGTTCATGTCCTTTGATACCTTTTTGAATTTGTGGAACTCAGTTCAAAAGAATACAGAAAAATTAAAAAATATGAATGTTGGCATTAGAATGGGTTCACAGTGGCATTTCATTTCCACACTTCTGTTATTGTCCTCTCATTGTACCTCAGAAAGCTTTTGGAGAGTGACTTACTAAGTAGACGTGGCTCCGTTTTATCTTTATTGTACCCTTTGCATTTGCGGGAACACTGCATATTCAAGGTTATCAACCACTCTTCTCCCATATTTCAGCTCAGAAGAATCCACATACCTGTTGCTCCAAGAAATGATCACTTGTGATCAGTGTCACCTGCAGGTGGATCCAGACTGAGCTTGGTAATCGAAGATGAGGGAGAAGAGAGTTCTCTGGCACCATTTCTCGGTCACCTTGACTCCGGTGTCTTCCCCTTACCTCTTTATCACTGGAGACTTTCTGGCTCTCTGGCCTAAGTGGGTCTGGACACAGTGCCCTTGGCCTCTCTGCTGCCTGGCCTGTGCCCGGGGGCACAGGAGGGGATTACCCAGAGATTTCAGGCTGTGGTGCAGGGAGCAGAAGGGTGGGTGGAGTGGGCTGAAGGGATTCTCCATCTTTTCACCCTGGGAAAGGACTTCCAAAACGAAAGGGTGAGGAGCTGAGTGAGTGCTGGGTGACTTGTTGGGATCTGTGGGACTACTGAAAGGTGCTGGCCACTAGCTGAAGCCCCTGGAGGTTGTAGCCTACAGAGCCAACCCCCTCACCCCAAGGTGACACTAGGAATTTATACCTATTGAGAGCAGTTCTGCAGGAGTGGTTGCATATTCTGGTCTATAAATCTAATAAATCTTTATGGAGCTCCTACTATGTGCAGGGGCAGCTTGTCAGGCACTAGGGGACAGATGTGAGCCAAACACACTCAAATCCCCACAGTGGTAGCACCTACATCACTGGAGATAGTCAACCTTCTCCTGTATATTAGACCCGTTTTGGTGTCAAGGTTGGATATATGGAGATGGATTTTACCGGGCCACTCCACCTGACGGTTCATACAGATATGCACAAACCAGCTGGTGACTCTAAGTTCAGGTTTGTTTTCATTCGTAGAAAACAACCTCTGAAAAATACTCCCTATCAGGAAGCGCTGTCATGAAGAAGACGCAGTGGCCTTCTGAAGGCCAGAGAGAAACGTTGTCTGTGCTCTGTTCAGGTGGCTTACAAAACGAAACAACTGCGAACCAACGAGCAGACCCACGCCTTCAGCGGATGTGTCAGGTGTGTGTAAAAGCGTGTGATGTGGAAAAATTTAACCAACTTTTAAAAATACTCATCGTTTTTAGCTTTTTAAAGAAGGACAACATGCATCGGAGAAAAAATTTTTAAAAAAAGTATAAAGGATTATAAAATGACAAGTAGTTGTCCAGATCCTCAGCCCCACCCCTGGATGCCCCAAGTTCTTGTCTCATCTGGGACGTACATCCACTTCCACTTCGAAAACAGGAATGAATTCGCGCTGCCCACTTACTTCCAGCCTTTTCAGACTTGGCTTTGGAGCTTGCTTCGCGAACAGGTTCCTCGCTTTTTCTTCCGAGGTCCTCGTTGCTGAGAAGCCACCGCGAAAGTGCCGACAGCGCCACAGCATCGCCAGCTTAGTGTGTTACCGAAGATTTTGATCTTTGTGAGGCCGATCGTTTTCTTAAAGAAACAAATTTAATTACACAAACTTACAAATGAACCCAGAGAAAGCGAGAGGGCGGAATGTTTGTAATTAGAGACTGTTGGTTTAGGTCGAGAGTGTTGGAGCGTGGGTTGGGGGCGACGCGGGGAGGTGCAGATTGCGCGCGGGATCACGCCCTTGCTCGGAGGCCGGAAGCCCTCGCCGCTGTTCAAAGCTGCGCGAGCTGCGAGAGGCGGCGGGGCCGCAGGGTCAGCTGGAATTAGCGCGCCGGGCCGGGACGAGGGATCGCCGCGGGGCGAGAGTTCGGGACGGGATTAGCGGGTTCAAAATCAGGTCAGGGAGAGCTAAACGTGGCGACGAGATTCGCTGGGGTCAAGGTCCACGAGAGAGGCGGGTTCCAGACCCCACGCGGGAACCGCAGCAAGGCATTGCGATCGCGAAGCCGCGCTCAGAGCGCACGGAGGGCTGGTCCGCCACCTCTCTTCCTCTGGCGACCGCAGGGCAAGGACTTCGCGGACCTGGGCCTTGGCCCAAGGAATGAATGGGTGGCGAGGAGAACTCGAAATTGCGACTTCAAGCAACGTGTCGAGCTTCCGACTGTAGCGCGCGCAGTCTGCAGAACAGGGTTTACCTACTTTTCTTTTAGATTTTAATCCCGTTTCCTTTTATTTTTATAATACCTTTTTCTTTCTGATAAGGTGAAACTTCTCTTCGGCAAACAGTCCAATAAAACGCACCGAACAGTGCAAAGGAATTTTCTCTCTCCGTGTCCCTGGCATCTGTGACCTCCCTATGGAACAAATCATGGAATGTGATACCATTTGTGTAAAAATAATCGCAACTCATTGTCCATTCTTCTGTGCATCCTGTACATGCACCGTGGTACAGTTGGGAGGACAGCTGAGCGAGACACGCTCTTCCCGAAAGAGAGGTGAAGTGTGTGTGAGACTGTGAGCCTCGAACAGTTTTAAGTAGAATATTTATCAATTACTTGGGTTCTCTCCCTGACCCCTTCTTACAGAGCTCCTGGATTCTCAAGGAGAACAAACTTGGAGATGTGGGATGCGAAGTGGGTGCTGCACTCGGAAATTCCACTCTTAGTGGATGATTTAAGAAAAACCCCCCAAAACAGACGGACGGATAGATGAGCACTCTCAAGGTCTCTGGGTGGAGGTGACCCCACTCGATTCGCCACCTTCAGCCTTCCCAGCCTCTGTCATTCCTCCCTCAGGGATCTGCCTCTCCCATCCGCAGCCTCAGCCTTTGGCTTTCCCTCCCCGATGTTGCAGCCTGGAAAACTGGATCCCAGTTGCTTGGTTTCTCCAAATCCCGGCCCATTCAGAATGGATCAGGCTGATTTTCCACCGACTCTGTTCTGCGGGGGCGAAATTTGCAAATTTGCCGGGGAGATGGTGACGGGTAGGGGCAGGGTGGGTATGAAGATGGCTGGAAGAGAAGGAGAAGGAAGGAGGCCGGGCGAGAAGTAGAAGACACGAAGGCAGGGTGCGAGGAAGCGGAGAAGCGTGAGCGGAGTTGGGGGAAAGCGGGCGGTGGAGTGGGAAGGGGCGGGGCCGGAAATTGGGAGGCCGCGAGCCACCCAAACAAACAAAGCGCGGTAGGGGCTCCACCCTGGGAGAGCCGCTTTCCTCCAGATGTCTCCCGAATTCTTCCGTTTGGTAGACCGGCGGGTTGGTCTTGGTGGGGACCTGCAGGTTGCTCAGGGGGAAATAAGTCCAAAGGGACTGATCCCGGGAGAAAACCCCCAACAACCAACCGACGTTCAGCTGCGCCTCAATGGACTCGGGTCGCCCACGCGGATTCATGGGTGGTGGACAGGAGAGCCCTTTCTTGCACTTTGGTCCAGGTGGACTCGGAGGCTGTGACTTTGCTCTGAAGGACACTGGGAATGCCTTTCTCGGCCCCCAGTCTCAGGGGCCGGTTGAGGAGCTAGAAATCCTCCATTAGAAACGCATTCCTCTAGCTGACAATACTGTCTTCTGTTTTCAAATCCTGTAAGCAAGATTGATACACTTCTTAACGCTGCTTCCAATCTTTGCACACTGGTCTTAAGAATAGAACAATAGAAATGAAAACAGGAAACAAAAAAACAAACCTCACTATTCCCCCGCACAGACCCTTTCAGTTCTTTTTTACATGTGCATCCTTATTTCGCACAATTTGAGTCCTGGCGAACGTGCAGTTTTGTATCCAACCTTTTCTGTTTGAGTTCACACCTAAATATTTGCCGTGTGCTATGATCCTCAAAAGTAGACTTTTCAACGGCCGATTAATACCCTATTAGGTTTAACTATGTAATTTCTTTAACCATTCAATTGTCATTTATTCCAGTTCTTAAGCATTAAACTAATGCACAAATCAAAACCTTCATGTATATAGCTTTCTCTTTCGGGAAGGATAATTTCTTCAGGAGCCTTACTGGCTCACCGGGATAGGGACTTCTTTTTCTTGTTCTGCTTACCCGGGATCGGAACTCGGGGCCTCGGGCATGCTAGGAAGCGCTCTATACCACTGATCTACATCTCTAGCCCTTTTAATTTTATTTCAAGATAGGGTCTCACTAAGTTGCCCAGGCTGGCTGCAAATTGCGATACTCCTACCTCAGTCTCCCAACTACCTAGAATTACAGGCATGCCACCGCGTCCGGCTTAGGCTGCTAAATATATTGCCGAACTGCTTTCCAAAGCAATTTGCACAGATATTTCTTGTGGAATTATTATGGGCAGAGTGTGGTGCTAGCTAAACTTCCAGATACAAAGAATCAGCCCCCACCTGAAAACACTTTCTCTGCACCCCAGATCTCTGCCGAGACAGGCCTCGGGATTGAGAATTACTGCGCAAAGCTGGGAGCCTAGAAGGGAAGAGGAGGCAATGGAAGCCTGGGGTGGGAGTTCCTTCCCCAGCCTGGAGAAAATCGGGTAAGGTTTCCTAGTGAAAACCATGCTCTAGGAGGTAGAAGCAAGGGAGAAACATAGGAATCTTAGCGTGCACAGGCCTCGAGTTTTGAAAAGATACCCGCTGTAGTAGCCTACACATTTTCAGAGTGTTCGTACAGGAGGGAAGTTCCGGGAACGTGAGACTCTTCACCATTTTGCTCAAGGAAATTGGAAACAGACAACCTTACCATTGGGCATTTGTATTATTTGAAAAGGTTACCGCATTAATAGAGGCATAATTCCATAATCATTGGTGTACATTGTGTTATATTGAAAGGGAGTTTACATTAACTTTTTAAAAACTACAAATTGTCCTGTAAGAAACAATGTCTTCTCTAAGTCACAATTAAATATATTTTAAATCATCAACACAATGCATATATTATTTGAATTTTGCCATGAAGAGAACATATTCATGTATTACATGATTAACTTAAAAATTGTAAAACTCACAAAATAATTAGACCGATGTATATGCAAGTCCATTTCTTTAATCCTCCCTCCAGAAAAAGTATAGCTGATAGCTAACTATACGTTTTTCGCAATAATGAGTCATTCTATTCCTGAAGCTTAACCACAGGTTGTGGTCTTATTAGTGACTATAGCTTGATCTCACTTTTAATAGCCTAGAATAAATTATATGGATATTTCTCCATTTTCTCCCCACTTTAAAAACTGCATAAAGAACATGTGGATGTATTTTATGTCATAAAATGGAAACAATGCCAAAGTATGGAGATAAACTATAAAGCTTTTCTGTTTCTCAGAAGTGCGATGTGAGAAATTATTGGTTTGCTCTGCCAGACCTCCTTGCTAGTCTTTCAGAAAAACTTTAGGTTGAACACTTCCATTCTTTTTCTCCCTACGTGTCTGGCTCCTCCTCTAAAATCACCGGATAACGCTTACTGTGTTTGTCTTTGTTGTTTATAGTCTCACAAAATATGCATTGTGTTGTATACATGTGTTTCTAATTAATATACTGGGTGTTGAGTTTTATATTTCATTTGTTTTTAATATTAAAGCAATTTTAAAATACTTTCAAATTCATGAAAAAATTGCAAGAATGATAGAGAGAACTCCAGTATACCTGCCTTTTAGCTGCATTTGCCACTTTTTCTCTATATAGCTAAAATTATTGTTATTGAGACATTTGAGAAAAAGTTGCAGACACCATGCCTCTTTACTATCGATACTTATTTTTCTTCTCCTTCTTCTTCATCATCATCTTCATCTTTCCCAGAACTGGGAACTGAACTCAGGGATACTGTACCACTGAGTTACATCTCCAACCTTTTTAATTTTATTTTGAGACAGGTCTTGCTAAGTTGCTTACTCTGTCCTTGAACTTGTGATCTTTCTGCCTCACCTCCTGAGTAGCTGGGATTCCAGGACTGCACCATTGAACCCAGCTCATGCCCTTTACTCTTAGAGTTCTTTCTTCCCTTCCCTTCCCTTCCGTTCCCTTCCCTTCCCTTCCCTTCCCTTCCCTTCCCTTCCCCTCCCTCCCTCCCTCCTTTCCTTCCTTCCTTCCTTCCTTCCTTCCTTCCTTCCTTCCTTCCTTCCTTCCTTCCTTCCTCTTTTTCTTTCTTCCTCTCTCTCTTTCCTCCCTCCCTCCCCTTTCTCTCTCTCTCTCTCTCTTTCTTTCTTCTTTTCCAGTGTGTATGTCTTTTACATACATGGCCAAAATGCTATGATCAAAAGTAGGAATTTAATATTGATGCAATGCTATACTATAATCTTCAGATCTTTTCAACTTTAACCAGTTGTCCCACCGATGTCTTTTATATTATTATTATTATTTTGATGTCTTTTATATTATTATTATTATTTTGTGACTCAGGATTTAATTAAGTATTATTCACTGCATTTAGTTTTCAAGATCTTTTTAGTCTTCTTTAGCATCAGGTTTTCTGCCTTTCTAGTGTGCTTAACTTTATGAGGAACTGCCTCTCTCCCCCTTCACAGTGAATGAGGGTTCCTATTTTTCTATGTTCCATCAACACTTGCAGCACTTGCTATTTGTGTTATTTATTTATTTATTGGTACTGGGGATTGAACATAGGGGTTCCTAACCACTGAGCTACATCCCTGGCCCTTTAAAAATATATTATTTAGAGATAGAGTCTCTCTGAGTTGCTTAGGGTCTCACTAAGTTGCTGAAACTGACTTTGAACTGCTGGGATTATAGGTGTGTACCACTGCATCTGGCAATACTTGCTATTTGATTAAAGCCATCCTAGTGGGTATGAAGTGGTATTTCATTGTGGTTTAAATTTTTATTTCCCCGACAACACATCTTTTCACATCCACCATTGGCCATGTGTACATCTTCCGTGCAATGTCTGCTCATATCCTTTGCCCATTTTTACATTGAGTTCTTTTTATATAAATGAGTTTTGAGGGTTGTTTACATATTATAGATGTGTCCCTTAGCAGACATATAATTGGTTAATATTTTCTCCCATTCTGTGCTTTCTTAATACTGTCCTTCAAAACAAACAAAAAAATGCTTTTTGAAAGTCCAATTTATCTGTTTTTCTTTTCCTTTATTGCTGCTAATTTTGGTATTATTTCTAAGAAGCCATTGCCAAATCCCAGGGTAACATTTAAACCAATACTTTCTCCTAAGAGGTTTATAGTTTTGGCTGTCTTGCATTTGGGTCTTTGATTAATTTTGAGTTAATCTTTGCATATGATATGATGTAAGGGTTCAACTTCTTTAGTTTGCTTGTGGATGTCCAGTTATTCTAGGATCATCTTTAAAGGAAAAGAAACTATTCTTTCCCTCTTGAGTTGTCTTGGTGCTTTGTCAAACATTTCTGTCTCCTGGTCTGGGGGTGTGGTTCAGGGGTAGAATGCTTGTCGAGGATGTGTGAGGCCCTGGGTTTGATTCCCTAGCATATACACTTCCTCACCCTGTTTTCCTTCCATTCTTTGGGTCTTTCCTTACTTTCTGGCACAAGATACATCAATGTGCATGCTCTAGCTTTTGAATTGGTCATTCCTTTCCCCAAGGAGTGTTGGTTCTTTAAGTGGATGATGTTATTTAGAAGGCAAAATATGGGTTCTGGTTATGATCACTAGTATTAAGAATTGTAGCTATGAGACCCTTTCAGTAAACAGAGCCATGGAATGTATCTGTGCCCCTATGCCCTTATATCTATTAAGACCCACAAGTTCACACTAATAACTTTACTCCTGGTTTAATGACAGGGCTTTTTATAATTTTCCTTTTTTCCCCCCTGTATTTTAAACTCCTTTCTCTGACAGTGAGAAATCTGGTTCTTATTATCTTCAATATGCTTATTTGATCAATCCTCTGTTGTATAATCGGTTCCCTGTTGCTGCCCACCCACACCACTTGTGTAGTCCTTTCTAAAACACCCCATTGGGGCTTGGACATGTAGCACTGACGCTGTGCAGAGGTTTCCCTGCTTGGATCCAAAACTCCTGCAGGGTCACTGTGGCACACTCTCCCTTGTGGGGACAGTTGCCTTGCTTGGCCCCACCTACTGGCTTTTGAGTGGAATTTCAGGAAGGGAAGAGCAACACTGCATTTTAAAATGCTTATCCCTGCTTTTTCTGATTGCTGTACACCTGTCCATAGTATCTGATCACTCCCTTTATTTGTCTACTCTTTCAGGGAACGATATCTAAGTGGCCCCAATAATTCCCTTGCCACCTCAAATACTGTCACAGCAAACATCCTCGTACAGGTTGCTTTAAGTGACTATGGGAAAACACCTTTGGGATCTATATCCAGGAGTGGAGTTTCTGGGTGATATGGTGAAAAAAAAAAAAAAATGTCTGCCTTGCCGGACCTTGTCAGCTCCCCATCCAGCCCACACTTAACTAACAGTATATGCAGCTTTCTGTACCCACACATCCCCTCTACCCTCAACTTATTATTTTCGCACTCTGAAAAATTTGCCAGTCAACTAAGCATCAAGCAATCTTTTATTCTTGCTACAATTGCCATATCTCTGATTTCCGATGACCTTGAGCATTCCCTAAAGTGTTTATTGACCTTCTGACTTTGCCATGTCCTTGTATTTACCCACACATTTTCTCCAAATTGGCCTCCACTTTCTTAAAGACTATATGGAATCTGAATGTTCATGTGGTTTTCTAATCTTCCCCCCTTTTATTTAAAGTGTCTTGAAAAGATTTTTATCAGCTTTATGTAAGTCCACAACATTGGTAGCCTTTAAAGTATTATTTCACCTGGACACCTGAGCTCTTTCAAGATTTTCACTACCACAAACAAATACCCCCATACCCATTTTTGAACACGCATCCTTGTATTTGTGGGGGAAATTTTTTAAGATAAATTTTTAGAAATTGTGTCTTTAGTTTAGGATGACATTTGAAGACACTGTATGTGGCCATATCTAACAATGACAATGCCCTCAAGTGTGTACTGGAGACGAGGGACTCAGTCAGGTACAGGAGTTTGGGAAGAAATAAGATTCCCTGAGAAGTTCTCCTGACTTTGGACATAGGAGGAGGCAGGGAGGTAGTGAGGACATTTGCCAGGAGACAGAGATGGGAATAGTTGAGTGGTCGACCATCCCAGCCAGTATGTGCCAGGCTGTGGGACAGGAGGCCACATAGTTCCCCAAAGTGCCCAGCAGACTGCATCAGGCAGAGCCTCTGGAGGGAGTCACAGGGCCTTGTGAGTCCACCACAGAAGTAGGAAGTGTAGGAAGTGCTGTTTTCTCATGGGAACTACCTACTTCCCACGGCCCCAGAGTGTGCAGGTCGGCAAGTGGACATTTGTCTGATTACAGATTTATTCACAGACTGAAATTCCACTTCCCATGGGACTGGCAGGAGGCAGGTTCTGCTGTATACCATTGGGCAGGTAGTGCATTGCTTGATGCCACCTCAGAAGTGTAGTGAGGACTGAAGAGTTTAGCCTAAGTAATTCTCCCAGAGGGTGCTGCATGGGTTAGATGTGGCCACAGGAAAGAAGATCATGCCCAGGGCTCCTTGGTCTCAGGTCAACCACAAAAAACTGTCCAGGATCTCTCTCGCCAACCATCTACTGAGGAGGGTATGTCCCTTCCCAGCAGTCTCTCAGGGAGGCAGCCCTGTCTCCCTGGGGAGATACCATCCAATACCTGGGCCTGAGTGGGGCTGTGCAGTGAGTGGAAGAGCAGAATCCTCGTTGGCTGTTTTTTGGGGAAGTGGGTGAGCTCCCTACTTGTTTTCTTTGGGGGAGAGTGAAGGATGGTTAATAAAAAGAGATGATGTCACCTTTCCCCGTTTGGAATCACCGGCCTTAGTGACACGTGAGCACAGATGGAGTCGGGAACACAGAAGTGGATGGAGACCTAGGTCAGGTCAAACTCTTTGGGGTAGAATGAGCCCTTGTGGGCCGAGGGAGAACAGTACAGCAAGGGGACTGGCTCTCTGGGGCTTGAGTCCAAGGGGATCTGGACAGGGTTCCTGTGGCCGACTGGGTCTGAGGTCTGAGTCAGGGACTCTGTAGGGCCCAGTGTGGCAACCTCACCTGTTTTAGTTAGCCTTTTTTGTCACTGTAACCAAAATACCTGACAAGGACAACTTAGAGGAGGATGTTTATTTGGGACTCACTGTTTCAGAAGCCTCAGTCCAGAGATGGTCAACTCCATTGCTCTGGACCCAAAGTGAGGCATTGTATCATCTGGAAAGGGCCTAGCAGAGGAGAACTGCTCCCAAAGAAGCAGAGAGATGGGAGGGGCATGGGGCAGTGGGGGAAGATGCACCCTTCCAGGGCACATCCCTGTGACTCACTTCCTGCAGTCACACCCCACCTGCTTAAAGTTACCACCCAGTCCTTTCACTGATTAGGTTATAGCTCTCACAATCCAACTATTTCACCTCTGAGTATTTCTGCATTAACACAGGAGTTTTAGGGCACACCTCACATGCAGACCATAACATTATCCCAACGCGGTGCCTTGGTTTCACACCACCTGATTGAACCACAACTTTGATCTTGGCTCCTGGCAATGCCAAGATGAATTCAGGTGTTTTCTACCCAGGGGATAACAGGTGTTTAAGGGAATTTTCACAAGAGATGATAGAGAAATTCCACTCTTGGGTAAAGATCCCAAAATATTTTCCCATAAGTGACAAGAGCAATGTACACAGGCAATTGTGATGTGATACAAAAGTGCTGAAAGTGTTAACAATTATTAAGCACTTACCTGTGTGCTATTGAGCTCCGTACAACGCAGCGAGGTGGGCCCTATCCTTTCATCTAATAGATGGGGACGTCAAAGCTCGACAGATTAGGTAACTGTCCCAAAGTCTCACAGTCATGGCAAAGCCTTGATCATTGTGCCAGATGTCACCTTGCTAATACCTTATTGATGGAGAAGGGTAAAGGTCACTGTTCCCCGTGTCAGGGATAGAACTATGCCAGGCCTGAACGCTAATATCTAGCCCCAGGCATTGAGGTAACTCCCCCTGAGGCTCAGCCCCCTTTCTTTCCATTCCTAATCGTCCCATCGAGTGACAGCCCTTTCCACATTTGCAGCCGCGCTCTTGACCCGCCGCCTCTCGGGAAGCGGCCTCGTGCTGCCCCCTGCTGGTAGCCAACATCCAACACCTTGCGGGCTTGGCTTGCGCCAACTTCTCTGCGCAAAAGCGCGGGGTGGTTGTTCCTCGCCAGCTCCGTCCCTACCCCGCTCCTAGAGTTGGGGTGGAGGTGGGGATGGGAGTGGGAGGAGTATCTCCCAACTGAGGCCAGGCCCAGGAAGCTGGTCTCTTGCCTCCTTTCTCTGGCTACACCAGTCTGCGCAGTAGAGGAGTCCCCTTTCCCTAATCCTGGTCGTTCCGGGGACACGGGAGGGGCACCGAGGGCCCCTTGGTACTCGAAGCTCAAAGGGCGTCCTTATTCATTCCTGAAATACTTCCCGAGTGCTGGGGATATGAGGAGGATGAAGCATGCACCTCGCAGTAAGGAACAATGGCAGCTCCCACCCCCGGGTACCCCTGTGGCCTGACGTCACTGCCCTCCTCCTCCTCTTAGTGACTAGAGGCCATTTTGAGTATAGGGGAGACAGACATAGCGAAAAATGACACAAGGAGATACATACAAGAAACACTCAGGTATAAATCACAAGCCAGGACAGGAGGATCAGGAGTTATGGCGACGATGCATCTAAGCAAGACTTGATAGAATCTGTCGCAGCTGGACTTGGTGCAGAAGAACCCAGGAAGAGAAATGTTAGGCTGAGCTCAGCTCTGAAGCTGCGTGTTCTCTTCTCCAGGCTGCATGGGCTCTTTCCCCAGCTTCCAATCATACATTTTGGCAGCCTGCTAGAGATGAGGCTCTTCCAGACTATGGGGCAATATTTCTTCTTGGTTGTGTTGCCAACTTAAGAAAAGAGTCAGTACCTTTAACAAATAAAGAGCCACAATGGAAATACCTAATAGGTCAGTGAAGGTGCACCCCTAATGCACAGGATGACAGACCTTTCCAAACCCCTATTCTGTCCCATGTGAAGGGTGTCTCCTGATTAGGAGAACAGCCACTGTACAGAAGCCAGAGGATGCTGTTCTCATCCTAGCATGGTATGAACGTTTGTGACCCTCTAAATTCCTATGTTGAAAAACCAAATTACCAGTTATGGTATTTGGAGGTGAGGTCTCCAAATAAAATGGAAACGGATGCTGAAAGTCAATAGATATCATTTGTAACATCAATATTAAGTATTTATATTATAAATATATAAACATTCACAGCTGAATCACAGAGCATATTTTCAAATCCTATAGAAAAATTGTTTTCTTTTTCTCCTTTGTCTAGTTTCCTATGTATTTTGACTTTTTTTAACCACCAAGCCACATACCCTATCCCTTTTTATTTTTTACTTTGAGACAGGGTCTCACTAAGTTGCTTAGGGCCTTGCTAAATTGTTGAGTCTGGTTTTGACCTTGTGATCCTCCTGCCTCAGCCTCCCAAGTTGCTGGGATTATAAGGATGAGCTGCCACACCTGGCTCCTATGAATTTTGCAATTATATAATCTCAAAATCTGCCAACTCTTGAAGATTCCTCAATACCTTAAGAAAAACCAATCGATTTCATGTCTTGAAGATCTTTCCTCTGAGATGATTGAATTCCCTACAGAAAACTCTTCTAGTATCTTGCTTAGAGGGAAAAGTCACATGTCTAGGGAGCTGGGAATGATTTTTTTAAAAAAAATTATTTGTAGTACCTTGTGCTAGGTTAAGCAAACCCTCTATCTCTGAGCTACAACCCCAGCCCTTTGAAATGTTATGAGACAGGTTCTTGCTACATTGCTCAGCCTGGGTTCAGATTTCCAATCCTCCTGCCTCCTGCTGGCTGGAATTATAGGCCCGCACCATCACACACCTTGCAGGGATTGTAGGTTTCAACATTCAGTAAATAAATTCAATTTTCCTTGCTTCTTCTAACCGCAACAGGAAGTTGGAATTTTTTCCTCCATCACAGTGCTAGGGATCAAATCCAGGGCCTTATACGTAGTAGGCAAATCCTCTGCCATCCCAGAAAATTGAAATTTTTATAAAAGAATTTTATCAAAGAGTGGAGAACAACAACAAACACAGAAAGATAGAAAAAAGAAAATATACATTCTATATTCTACAAATATAGAGTTGGGCTTCTGAGCCTACCAGAGCTGACTCACCCTTATGACCCGTGGGTTCTTTGTTTCACAGCATCTGTCTGTCCAGGGTTACCATAGTCCAGGCCAGAGTAAAGTGGATGAGTCTGATCCATAATCCCAACTCCGATTGGTTGGCTGCAGCTGCCTGGGGCGGTGTGCTGAGAATGCTTCCATTTTAGCCTTTTATTAAGCATTTTAAAGCAAATACAAACATAGAATTATATAATAAACCCTCCTGGATGCATTACCCAGATTCAGAAGTTAACCATTCTTATTTTATTGACATTCCTATAATTCTCCCTCAAATTACTTTATTTTCTATAAAGACATTAGTATGTATCTGTGTGAAATAAGAATTCTTAAAAGTGTAATTATTTCTATAAATTACTGCCATTTTAATATCACCAGATACCTAGTTATTATTCACATTTTATATTTTGTCTTATATGTCTTTTCTCCTCTTCTTCTCCTCCTCCTCTTCCTCCTCCTCCTCCTTCTTTTTTTGAGGCAAGATATTGTTAAATTGACCAGGCTGCCCTCAAACTTGTGATCCTCCTGCTTCAGCTTCTGGAGTAGCTGGTATTACAGGTTCTTACCTCTGCACCCAGTTCCTGTGTCTTTTTTTGGGAGTGGTACTGGATATTGAACCCAGGGGCACTTAACCACTGAGCCACATTCCCAACCCTTTTTTGTATTTTATTTAGAGACAGGGTCTCACTGAGTTACTTAGGGCCTTGCTAAACTGCAGAGGCTGGCTTTGAACTTGAGGTCCACCTGCTTCAACCTCCCAAGTGCTGGAATTACAGGCAGGTGTCACCACACCCCACTGTCTTATGTCTTTTTACATGTAGCTTGTTTCCATCAAATTCCTGTGAGTCGCTCTGTTTCCTTTAATCTGGTGTTTGGTTGAGAGGCCTGATCAGATTGAGGTTTGAGTCTGAGGTCGGGGTTCTCTTTTGAATAGGACATCATGAGTAGTGCTCGGTACTTCCTCCTGCCTCCCTGGAGCCGAGCCTTCCTTCTGGTGTCTTCTCTGTATTGAGAACTTCTGAACAGGGCAGGGAAGGGGAAGCACCCCCTTGTGTTGGGTATACTCCTGAGAATTCTGCACCAGCAGGAGCCCAGTGAATTTCTTTGCCCCTTGGTGCCTCTTTGGGGGGGTTCAGAGCAAACCCAGGTCTAGAAGTCTGAAGTCCAGACTAGCCTACAAATTTGCACCTTGACTCAAAGTTCTGACTTCCTTAAGTGGTCTCAAGACACATAAGCTAACTTCTGTGGACCACGATGTTTCCATTTAACATTAGTTAACTGAACCACTAATTATTCCCATAATATTTGAGTGTGGTGTTTGTTAAGGTTCAGAGTGGACTCTAGAGCTAGGCTGGAGTGTAGTTGGAATACCAGATTTGCTGCTTAAGCACTGTGACTTTGAATAAGGTGTCTGATCTCTCTGTACTTCAGTTTCCAATTCTCCAAAATGGAACAGGGCTAACTAGCCACTTTGGAGCTGTTGTGAAGAGTAAAGGCAATCATATGGGAAAATGCTGACTCAGGTAAAGCCTCTGACTTATGCCTGGTGCTCACACTGTGTCGTTTATTGTCATTGGTACTGAGTGAGATGCTGGGACTTCTTGGGAAACGTGACCCAGTGCCTGCTCTCTGAAAGGCAGAGGGTACAGCATGATGTTGCAACATCATTGTGTAGTGTGCATTTTATGGAAGATAGGTTAGTGCCAGGGGCAGTACATGCCTGTAATCTCAGCTGGTAGACTGAGGCAGGAGGATTGCAAATTGGAGGTCAGCCTCAACACTGTCTTTAAATATCTTTTTTCCAAATAAGGGAATGTAACTCAGTGGCAGAACACTTGCCTAGTATGCAAGAGGTTGTGGCTTTCAGAGAGAGAGAAGACTGAGAGAGAGAGAGAGAGAGAGAGAGAGAGAGAGAGAGAGAGAGAGAGAGAGAGAGAGAGAGAGAGACAGAGAGAGAGAGACAGACTTAGAAGGAAAGAAGAGACATAGCATTCATTCTTTGGGTGATATTTAGTTTCTGTTGACATTTTCTTTTTTTCATTTATTTAAAAAAACTTTTATTTATTTTCATTAACTTTTTTGACATTGATAAATATTTTTAAAAATTCTTTTCATACTGCATATAGGGTAATAATGTCTGTCTCACAATCTACCCTCTGCTCCTTTCCCTCTGTACAATCCAAAGTTTCTTCATTCTTTGACCTTCTTCATTCGACCTTTGAGTCTTTGGGATTGGCTTATTTCACATAGCATGATACTCTTTAGTTCCATCCATTTATCTGCAAATGCCATCATTTCATTCTTCTTTAAAGCTGAGTAATATTCCATTGTGTATATGTACCACATTTTCTTTATCCATTCATCTGTTGAAGGGCATCTATGTTGATTCCATAGTTTCACTATTGTGAATTGAGTTGCTATAAACATTGATGTGCCTTTGTCACTGTAGAATGCTGATTTTAAGTCCTTTGGGTATAAACTGAGGGGTGAGATAGCTGGTCAAATGGTGGTTCCATTCCAAATTTTCTGAGGAATCTCCATACTGCTTTCCAAAGTGGTTGTACCAATCTGCATTCCCACCAACAATGTATGAGTGTGCCTTTTCCCCCACATCTTTGCCAACATTTATTATTGCTTGTATTCTTGATAATTGCCATTCTGACTGGTATGAGATGAAATCTTAGAGCAGTTTTGATTTGTATTTCTGTAATTGCTAGAGATGATGAACATATTTTCATGTTTGTTGATCGATTGTATTTTTTCTTCTGCGAAGTGTCTTCCCAGTTCCTTAGCCCATTTATTGATTGGCTTTTTGGTGTGTTTTTTGAGTTCTTTATATATCCTGGAGATTAGTGCTCTATTGAAGTGTGTGTGATAAATATTTTTTTCTCATTCTGTAGGCTCTCTCTTCAAATTGTTGATGTTTCCTTTGCTGAGAAGACACTTTTTAGTTTAAATCCATCCCGTTTATTGATTCTTGCTTTTACTTCTTGTGCTTTAGGAGTCTTGTTAAGGAAGTAAGATCTTAAGCCCACATGATAAAGATTTGGGCCTACTTTTTCTTCTATGAGGTGCAGGGTCTCTGTTTTAGTGCCTAAGTCTTTGATCCACTTGGAGTTGATTTTTGTGCAGGGTGAGAGATAGGGGTTTAATTTCATTTTGTTACACGTGAATTTCCAGTTTTCCCAGCACTATTTGTTGAAGAGGCTATTGTTTCTCCAATGTATGTTTTTGGCACCTTTGTCTAGTACGAGATAACCCTATTTATGTGGGTTTGTCTCTGTGTCTTCTATTTTGTACCATTGGTCTACATGTCTATTTTGGTGCCATGTTGACATTTTCTATCTGCTGAACCTTAGAGAAAAATGCATCAAATGTAAAAAGTAGTTGAGTTAAACCAGCGTGTGTTCCTAGATGGTTAACAACCACCTCCCAAAAGATCCTAATTTTCATAATGAGACCCAGATTTTCATGGTGAGTCAGAAGAAATGCACACTCAGCTCTACTCAGCTGTGCTCCAGACCCACAAGCCCTCATCCCGCCTGCTTTTCAAACCCAAACTCCTTTTGAGCTACTTGCCATTTCTTGGGGGCTGTGGGGTGGGGGGCTACGGGTGTGGCTCAGTGGTGAGGCTCTTGTGTGAGGCCCTGAATTTGATCCTCAGTACTCTTTTAAATTTGCAGAGGCCGGTGATGGGACTTAGTGGTAGAGGGCTTGCCTTGTATTCAGGCCACCCTGGCTTGATTCTTAGCACTCTGGTGACTAAAAGAAAGACAAAACGCTATCTCCATTAAGTCAAATACTAAGAGCACAAAGAACACATCTGTCATTGTCACTGCTGGTATCCTCTGCGCTCAGCACAGCAAATATGTGATGTGGGATGCCTGAATGGTTGAATCAGTATCAGCAGGAACTACAGTCATATCTTGTGTCACGGCTTAGCATGCCACGAGGTCCTGGAATGTGTGATCCTCCAGTCTCTGCCTCCTTAAATGCCACTAACTGCATTTTTTTGAGTTTTTACATGAATTTATTCATTAATGGATTTTAATTTAGTAAAATAAGGAAAAAGTAATATTATATCTACATTTATCTTCAGAAATTGGCTGAAGACATTAAATGATTACAAAACACTATGTTCATCTTCTGAAGGTATCCCAGCCATCTTTTTTTTTTTTTTTTTAATATGTCTACAGACATCTTAAGCAAAATGTTTTTGTGGCAGATTAACAAGTTTACTTAAAAATTAATTCTAGAACAGGGATACATAGAATTATGCAGATTCTTAGTCAATGGGATAGTTCTGATTAAGAACAAGTTGCTATTTAAACAATTTTCCTTTGTCTCCATTGGCTGATTTTTCAAGAGATGTATAGTTGTTTCTAACTTGGTTGCTGATTTTCTGTATCAGTACAATGTACTGGGAGATAAGTACCTGTTTTTTTTTTTTTTTTTTTTTTTTTTTTTTTTTTTTTTTTTTTTTTCTGAGTACTGGGGGTTGCACCCAGGGGCGCTCAACCACTGACTAACTACATTTTTAAAGGCCAGGATTTCACCATAGCTATCATCAGGTCCTACTAATGTACACTGAGGACAAGATTCATGTGCGATAAAAAAAGCAGGGAGCGTCCTTCTGTGCAAAGGCATAGGTGATGGCGCCATCTATGGGTCACTGGAGGAGAGAGCTCATGGTTGCGATTTCCAGTAGCCTGGCATGGATTTCAGGAAGTGGATTCTGCCTCTTCCTGTTGGTTCACATCTCTGTAGAGTGGCATGATCTTAGTTTAATAACCAGATGTTTGAAAGCAGCATGAGAAATGGATGGACCAATAGGTGAGCCCTGCCTGCTTCCTAGCCATAGCAGAGGATGGTGAAGATATAAAGGCAGGAGACTAAGGGGACACCTGGGAGATGTGAAACTCCCTTGATGGGTGACTTTGGTTCAAGGACTCCCCTTTGACCTTGCTTAACACTTCCTAGACAAACAGCAGCCTAGGGTGGACACTTCCACCAATTTTTCCTTTCTTCTTCGCTCAGGGTCAGACTGGTCTGATGGCTCTCTCCTCCCAGCCTCCTCCAATGCCCTCCAGATTTCCTTACAGATCTCCCCTAGTAAAACTTAATGTGTGTTTAATTCTGTCTTGCCATCTCTTCTCAGGGGGCCTGGAGATGCATTCTTTTTGCTCAAGAACCAAAGCCCTTTTTAAACTTTTCCTCCTGGGGGTGGGGGGGCAGTCCAGTTTCCCCAGCTTTGCTGAGCGGCTTCTCTAGAAGTTTCTCATGGGTTTTTTTGTTTGATCCTTCATGCCCCTGCTTAACCTTTTGAATACATGGGATACAGTGATAATGTCTCTTTGCATGTCCTTCTCTGATAGTTCTGATGTCTGTGCCGTTCTGGGCTGATCTTAATGGACTGACTTTTTTCTCACCATGGGTCTTGCTTTCTTATCTCTTTTTAAGCCTGGTAACCACGGATTAAATGCTAATCATTTTGAACCTGACCTTTTTGGGTACTTGATATTTTGGTATACTTATGAATCTCTTTTGCTTTATTCTGAGATGCAGTTATGTTACTTGGTATAGACCTGTCAACCTAAATAATATAATCAGAAAGAAAGTATCCAAAGAATAATAATATTTGTTTGGAAATAGCAGAGCATTAGGAATACATGTGCCCTAGTGACCATGAACATATTCAGAGACTGAGGTAAGGGAAAGTGCTTTTTTATTTTCTTTCTTCTTTTTGGTGCTGGGGATTGAACCAAAGGCCTTGCAAATGCTCGGCAAGAGCTCTACCACTATGCTACGTCCCCGGCCCTTTCTAAATTTTATTTTGAGACCAGGTCTTGCTAAGTTGCCCAGAGCTAGCCTTGAACTTTTATGATCCTCCTGCCTCAGTATTCTGTGAGCTGGGATTACAAGTTTGTGCCACTAAGCCTGTCTAAGGAGAAAATTTTAAAAGGTAAAAATGAGGATTACATCAGATATTTTGAAACAATAATCCTTGGCCACAGTAATTAGTAACAACAGTGGTGTCAGTGAAGTTGAACAGTTGCCAGGCAGATGTCTTTGTAGAAGTAAATTTTGTGTAAGATTGCAGTGGCCTCCTCTGGGCAAGATGGTAGGGTCTTCTGTGATAGTTACTATGAGGGAATCATGTGTAAGAACCCTTTCTTCATAACCTCATGAGTTCATTTATTTATTTTTTTGTTAGGGTTGACACAAGTGACTCCATTTTGATTCTGACAACTTTCATGTCTGTCACAGATTCTTTCTGGTCTAACTGTTATGATTTGTGAGGTAGGTTTGGGAGCTGCCCCATCCAGGGCTAAGTCTCTTCTACAATAGAGGCAATACCTTTCTTTTGTGTGTATGTGTGTGTTTTATTGTTTGTTCTATTTAGTTACATGTGACAGCAGGATGCATTTTGATTCATTGTACACAAATGGAGTACAACTTTTCATTTCTCTGGTTGTGCACTATGATTACACCATTTGTTTATTACACCTGGACATAGGGTAATGATGTTTGTTTCATTTCACTGTCTTTCCTTCCCCTTCCCCCTCCCCTCCCCTCATTTCCCTCTACAGAATCCAATGTTCCTTCATTCTTCCCTCACTCCTCCCCCCACCGTTATATATCATCATCTACTTATCAGAGAAAACATTTGGGCTTTGGTTTTTTTGGGGTTGGCTTATTTCACTTAGCATGATATTCTCCAGTTCCATCCATTTATTGGCAAATGCCATAATTTCATTCTTCTTTAAAGCTGAATAATTGTCCATCATATATATATATATATATGATGAAATATGATATATATATATATCACCCTTTCTTTATCCATTCATCTCTCGAAGGACACTCAGGTTGGCTCCATAGTTTAGCTATTGTGAGTTGAACTGCTAGAAACATTGCTGTGGCTGTATCACTGTAATATGCAGATTTTAAGTCCTTTGGGTATAAACCGAGGAGTGGGATAGCTGGGTCAAATAGTGGGTCCATTCCACGTTTTCTGAGGAATCTCCATACTGCTTTCCAGAGTAGCTGCACCAATCGAGGTAGTACCTTTATGAGCACTTCACCCAAGGCCCTATGAATTATGTTTTCTAGTCTGGTTGATGGGAACAGACACTGTTCTAGGCTGGGTGCTAGTTCCTACCACTGTTCTTTCCAATCCATCCGAGTAGGTCCATCCCCACCTCAGGTACTCCCCTTGACACATGCGCTGATCTGTTCTTGCTGGGTTCTTGAGGCAGACCCCCTTCAGATCTCTGGAGTTCTAGTCTATGCAGTTCTTGCCTCTGATACTCTGTTCCCTGTTCCTGGTGGCGCTGCTCTGGACTCTCAGCTCTGTCTTCTCAGCTCAGGGACACTTCCTCTGGTGCTATAGCTGGAAACTTCCCAGGCAGTAAACTGAAGTGATCACGGGGCTCACCTCGTTTATTTCCTTTGTCTCAGGGACTACTGTCCTTCATTTTCTAGTGTCTTGAAACAATTGCTTCCTGTATGTTGCTTGCTTTTCATCCTCTTGAGTAGGAGAGTAAACATGGTCTTTGTTACCCCATCTTAGCCAGAGCAGAAGTTTTCATTTGACTGCTTTAGTTTTGAAGTAGGCCAAGCCAAATCCCAAGATGGCTTAGAAGATACCACTGGAGGAACCTAGGGCATCTCAGAGATTTGCATCCAGTTCCTGTTCTTAGGATTCAGAGTAAATGCATAGTTCTTCCCCACACTAGCTGGGTGTAGTTGGCATTCCAGGTGAAGGGGACAAGTCATCCACTCTGGAGATGGTGACCATAGGCCACATTAAGAAAAATGAGCCAAGCCCGTGTCAGGGCATCATGTGATGGAGACAGCCAGGTCTGGTCCTGTGGGCTCACGATAGAGTCCCCCAGGATATACATCCAGCAGGTAAGATTGGAAGAAAATAGTTTTTCTGTCTCATGGGGCATCTTCTTGGTCTTGGTCAGGAGTCCCTTGGACAGAGACTTTTGCACATATTTGCCTCCTGGTTTCTATGTCCTTCCTCAAGACATGTTTGTTACAGTACTTTGGGCATTGCTACCAGAAGGCAAAAAACACTTGTTCACAGTAGCTCTGGACCCCTTGCTGCCCAGAAAGTTTTCCATTACTGTTGTAACTGGGGAGGGCTCAGGACCTAAGCAGCAGCAGGGCTGTGGAGCCCAGGGGCACCTGGAGGCCATGCTGGTCAGCAGTAGATGCACACCTGCTGGGCTTCCAGCTCAGTCACTGCTTAGTACCCTGTCCATGAGGTGCCGTCAAGATGCACTAAGATCTCATGCTCATGCACACAGAACACAGAAACACAAAATTTTTAAACACACCCAAATAAACATACTGTGTGTGTGCTCCCTCAAAAAAAAAAAAAAAAAAAAAAAAAAAAAAAAGAAAAAAAAAAAGATGCACTAACAGTTTCTTTTAAAATAAAACCATCTGAATCTAGTCCTGAGGAAGCAATCAGACAAACCCAGGACATTCTAAGAACAACTGGTATGGACTCTCCAATATGTCACTATTGTGTGTGTGTGTGTGTGTGTGTGTGTGTGTGTGTGTGTGTGAGAGAGAGAGAGAGAGAGAGAGAGAGAGAGAGAGAGAGAGAGAGAGAGAGGTGGGGGGGGAGAGATGTGGTAGTGATGAGGCAGTTCTAGCTTAAAGAAAACTAAAGATTCATGACAATCAAATTCAATATATGACTTTTCATTTGACCCTGAGATTTATGTCTTAAAACCCTATTATTCATCTGTATCTCCCAATATATCCAAGAAATGTCTTCAGGTTCCTGGAGTTGCTCTACCCATGGGAAGAGTTTTAGCTGCTTTGTTGACATATAGCTGCTTCCCTATCATCTCCCTGGTAGCCAAACGTAGGTGTTTGTGGTCCTGGTGGTTCTTGCTCCAAAGAAAGTACCCAGAAACGAGGGGTTTTCCTATCAAGTCACCAGCTTTGGAGGTGACCTTAGGCCACATTCAGGAAAAGGAGGGATGCTCACGTCAGGGCACTGTGGTGGTGGGGAAAGCCAGGCCTTTTGTGGCCAGGGAAGAGGAACGGTTCATTCTGGTGTTCACAGGCAGAACTTACAACAAGAAATAGCATGCTGTTGGTGGAATTGATGAAAGTGGACCAACAAGTTCTGGGACTGGAAAATCCCCAAGATGGATGAGGTCTTAGTCTTCCATTTCGTCCTGGGATTGTTGAATCTTCCCTACACTGAGTCTCTCCATTAGAATTTAACAGTGTCATACTCCTAGTACTCCTGTCCTTCCATCCCAAACCTATAGCCAGATCCCTTTCCTTTCCTTCCTGGAAACAAGTGTTGGAAAAAAGCCACGCAACTGGACAGATTGAAGCCACAGGAGGGAAACAGTACTTGTCCCTTAGTGGTGTGCTGCAATTGGTCCTTTCAAGTTCTTGAAAGACTGTAGTGTACTTCTCAACTCTGCATTCAGTGAGCGGTGTCAACTTGAGCCATGGTGGGAATATTTACACAACGGCAATTGGCAAATACTGCATGCATATTAGTGTTTCTCTTCTAGAACCACAGGACCAGTTGTTAAACAATTATGAGCATACAACTGTGTAGTCCTTTTGTTTAAAAGTCTCTTCTATCCTTTCATTTTCTCAAGACTTTTTCTTGGGCTAATGGATTTAACTTTGAGAATAGGCTTAATGTTGAGAATGGTAGTCATAAAAAAGATCTTAGAAACATAAGAACTTTTCTCTCCCACAAGACTATAGAAAAGCAGATCTATTTGAAGTGAGTTCTGATAAAAAGGTGTATTGGGAATATGCACAAAGAGCATCAATTTTACTCTCCTGCCCAGAGGGGAGACTTGTTGAAAGTGTATTATCCTGTTTTATTTTCAAATAACAGAGAAGTATTTTAAGATGTCTGTACTTCAGAGATCTTTGTTATATACTGTAAAGTGTAAGTTTTAATGCTTAAAAGTCTATAATTCTGATTGGTTGTTGCTCACTAATTTGATGCCCTGATATAAAGGTATTTACATTGAAATGTATATTTTTTCCAAAGGTATAACTTGCAAGGTTTTAAGTTAACCCCCAAAAATAACTTTGGCATTTTCCTAGTCTAATTCTGCATGCATTGGATTCCTTATGCAAAGGATCTGAGAGCCTTTGACATTTATAGGGCCACCTTGAATTCCAGGACCACTGACTATGTGGTCTCAGAGCTCCCTGTCCACTTCCTTGTTTTTGGTGAGCTTCTTCCATTCTCCTTTACCACTATTTGAAATCTTCACTCTTCTTTTGGGTTTCACCATGCAACTTTGGCAAATTATCTTTCCTCATAGTTTATCAAAACAACTAGAAAAAAGTGAGGGAGAATAGCTGCAGAGAATCTTACAGGCAGATTTTTGGAAATAAAATGGTGGCGTAGGAGCTAGTTGCTAACTGAACCTACTTCCACCCAACCAAAATGAAAAGAACAAAATGGCAAAAATCATACCAGCAACACTGAAACTAAGAATTCTTCTTGGGAAGAATTACCTAGAGGCCAATATTTGAACCCCTGCATTGAAATGAGGTTGTATAATCCAACTTGGTTCTTCTGCAGAATGAAACGGAGAGGGGGAAGGAGGTCATGTGGAGTTCCAGAACATTTCATTTACCCAACCTCTTTTATACCAAGCTGTTATGGTTTGGATGTGAGGTGTCCCCTAAAAGCTCATGTGTGAGCCAATGCAAGAAGGTTTAGAGAGAAAAAATTGGGTTATGAGAGTCTTAATCCAATCAGTGAATTAACGCCCCCTTCATGGGATTAACAGAGTGGTAACTGAAGGTGGGTAGGGTGTGACTGGAGGAGGTGAGTCCCTGGGGGTGTGCCTTTGGGGTACAAATTTTGTGTCTGGTGAGTGGAGACTGCTTTCTGATCATCAAGTGAGCTGCTTTCCTCCATCACACTCTTCCGCCATGATGTTCACCCTCATCTCGAGCCTCAAGGAATGGAGCCTGTGGACTGAGACCTCGGAAACCATGAGCTCTCAAATAAACTTTTCCTCCTCTATGATTGTTCTGGTCAGGTCTTTTAGTCACAGCAGTGAAAAAGCTGACTAAAACACAAGCCCATTACCAAGTTTTATTAATCCTTTTCCTAAACATATCTGAATCCCTGCAGTTTCTCTAAATAACCATATTTTTAAATGAGCTGATTTTGGTATATAGGAAAGATATTCATGTGGATTATTTTTGAACTATTTAGATATTGAACTCTCCTAATTTAAATAATTATTCCATATGCTTCCTGTAGATTTTATAGGTTAAAAAAATCACATTATCTAAAACTATACTAGCTTTATGTTTTTCCCTTCAAAAAAAAGATTGGGACTTATAAGAAGAAAACCAAAGATATATTGACTGACAGATATAAAAGAAATAGATACAATGTGCATCTGGATATAAAGACTATCCTAAGGACATCATATCTTATTAAATTATCTTACAGTTTTACAAAATTCTGTTTAAAATCTCAATAGGACTTGCCAAAAGGTAATTTGAGGGACTGGGGATATAACTCAGTTGGTAGAGTGATGCACAAGGCCCTGGGTTCAATTCCCAGCACCACACACACACACACACACATACACACACACACACACACACAAAAGGTAATTTGAAAGAATAAGTTTAAATGCTAAGAAAAGTTTTATTAAAAAAAGGTTAAAAATGGGAACTGCTATATTTGAAAACATTTAATAAAGCAACTGTTCATTTTGTAATATTAGAAGAGTTAGAAGATCATTGACACAGAACAGAGGAACCTTAAACGGATTTTGGAATAAATTACTTTATAAATGTCTTTGGAAGCCTCTGAAGTTAGTGGGAAGGTGGAGATATTCAACATCATAGAAATGATATTATGTTGGTAGGAAGTCCTCCTTTAAAAGGGTGATGGTTCAAAGGACAAATGATCTCACTGATAAGCAGATGAGGACATATAATGGGGGGTGGGAGGGGTTAGCGTTAGGGTTAGGATTAGGGTTAGGTTTAGGGTTAGGGTTAGGGAGGGGGCAAGAATGGAGGAAGGAAGGACTGTGTAGAGGGAAAAGAGGGGTGGGTGGGGTGGGGGGAAGGGGGGAAAATGGCAGAATGAATCAAACAACATTGCCCTGTGTAAATTTATGATTACACGAATGGTATGCCTTGACTCCATGTACAGAGAATCAAAATGTATCCCATTTGTTTACAATAATAAAAAAAAGGGTGATGGTTCATTGTGTGATTCAACTGGGAAGTGCCAAGATCTCATAGAACAAATTGGAACTTGGAAATCAAAAGGAACTGCAATCTATCCTTTTTCTGTCCTTTCTTAAATTTCAGCCAGTGTTTCTCACAGTGGGAAGTATCATTTACGAAGTGAGTGTAAAAGAAACATGATAAAGGAAATCCTGGTCTAAACATATCAACCTTCTTAGAACATTTACTATCTTCCCAGTTACCATGAATCACCAAGAAAGAAATGCTGTGTGGACATGATGGAGAACAGATAGCCTCTTCAACAAATGGTGCTGGCAAAACTAGAAATACATATGCAGTAAAATGAAATTAGACCCCTATCTCTCACCTTTTACAAAACTCAACTCAAAATGAATCAAAGATCTTAGAATTAGACCTGAGAACCTTCACCAAATAGAAGAAAAATTAGGCCCAAATCTCCATCATGTTGGCTTAGGACCAGACTTGCTTAACAAGACCCCCATAGTGCAAGAATCAATAAATGGGATGGATTCAAACTAAAAAGCTTTTTCTCAGCAAAGGAAACAATCAATAATGTGAAAAGAGAGCCTACAGAGTAGGAGAAAATCTTTTCCACACACACTTCAGACAGAACACTAATCTTCAAAATTTATAAAGAACTTAAAAAACTTTACACCAAAAGTTCAAAGAACCCAATCAATAAATAGGCCAAGGAACTGGGCAAATACTTCACAGAAGAAGATATATAGATGATAGACAAATATTTGAAAAAGTGCTCATCATCCCTAGTGATTAGAGAAATGCAAATCAAAACCACCCTAAGATGTCATCTAACTCCAATTAGAATGGCTACTATCAAGAACACAAGCAATAATAACTGTTGGCATGGATGTGGGAAAAAAAGGCACACTCGTACATTGCTGGTGGAGTTGCGAATTGGTGCAGCCACTCTGGAAAGCAGTATGGAGATTCCTCAGAAAACTTGGACCCGCTATTTGACCCAGCTATCCCATGCCCAGATTTATACCCAAAGGACTTAAAATCAGCACACTACAGTGATGCAGCCATATCAATGTTCATAGCAGCTTGGAACCAAATGAGATGCCCTTCAATAGATAGAAATAGATAGAAATTGTGGAATATATACACAATGGAATACTTCTCAGCCATAAAGAAGAATAAAATTATGGCATTTGCAGATAAATGAATGGAGCTGGAGAATATCATGGTAAGTGAAATAAGCTAATCCCCAAAAAACAAAGACTGAATGTTTTCTCTGTTAAATGGAGGATGATGCATAATGGGGGTGGCAGGGGTGAGTAAGAGAAGAATGGAGGAACTTTGGATTGTGTAGAGGGAAATGGGGGTGGGAGTGGGTGAAGAGACAGACAGTATTTCCCTATGTACATGTATGGTTACAGGAATAGTATGAATCTACATTGTGTACAACCATAGAAATGAAAAGTTGTACCCCATTTGTGTACAATGAATCAAAATGCAGTCTTTAAAAAAAAAGAAGCTGAAGAAGAAGAAAAAAAAAGAAATGCTATGTGGAATATTTTACAAATTTCCTTAATTTTGGAACTTTTCTGAGTAGAGCACTTTTCTGGACTAGTGTTCCATGCAACAGTTTAGGAAGCCGGGGTCAGTCTTAAAAAGAGTTAATATCCTGGTGGGTTTTTAGGCAAAAACAAAGCCATGCTTGCATAATTTAAGCATAAAAAATAAATTGCCATTTGCTCTCAGATTCAATGGGAATGCTTAGAAAATGGGCATAACCAAGGAAGGGCAAGATTAAAGATGACTCTCAAGATGTTCTTAAAGAATCTCAGATGTCTCTGAAACAGTGCATTATTGTCTCACTCACAGAATAATGGTGGCATCTGGGTGCCTGAGTCTGGGTGACATGCCTGAGATCCATCTGCCAGGTATTTGGTGAGGAGGGGAGAAACTGCTTCCCTTTGTCCTCTGACTAGGGCTTGGGGGCCTGTCTACCACTGGTTTGAGATTTGTCTTTACTATGAAGGGTATTCTGGACAGCCAGAAAGGGCAACTCTGTCTACAGCCCTTTATAGGCTGCGCCACCTGACTTGTGAAGCTTTATTTAACTGCAAACACATCCTCTTTCCAAAAGCAGGAAGTTTTTAAGTTATCACATCCATCTCCAGGTCCAGGATCACTGAATATTTGATTTCCCTCCTCTTATTCTGTCATTTCTGTCATGGTTCCATTATATCCAATGGCAAATGAGAGGAAGAAAAATAATTAAAACAAAATTAAAAATATAAAAATACATATGACACAGCAAGAAGGTAAGACTGGGAGTGGCTTCCACTCTCATTTCTGCTATGTTCATGAGGCCATATGACTTCCTTCCACAACCACTTGCTCTGCTTTCCTTTCCTCTTTAGCTAGTACATCAACTGTTTGGGTTCCTTACTTGGTGGGATGAACCACAACTTCATTTCTGGGCAGTCTTAGTCTATTAGTCATTGGGTTTGTCAAGAGTTCCAGAAGAATTCCAAACTTTACAGACTGAACTAAGTGGACACAAGGAATCTACTGTTTGGGTTCTAGTCATGACCTTCCTTGTCCCTTATCTTAGCCATCTATGCTGCATAACAAACTACCCCCAGATTTATTGTCTTTAAATATCAAACGCTTATTACCTCAAAGTTTTGGTGATTCAGACATACAGTTGTGGGCTTTGCCGGGTGTCTCCAGATCAAGTTTCTCCTGAGACTCTGGTTAATCTGTTGTCTGGGGCTGTGGTCTCATCTGAAGACTTAACTGGTGGGGGAGGGTCATGATTCTAAGTTCACAAGGTTATGAATCATTGGGTGCCATCTTAGTGGATACTCACTACTTCCCATTTACTTCTCTCCCCCTCCCCCTGTCTCTCTCTCTCTCTCTCTCTCTCTCTCTCTCTCTCTCTCTCTCTCTTCCCCCTCCCTCTCTGGTACTGAGAATTTAACCCAGGGAGAGTTACATCCCCAGTCCTTTTAATATTTTGCTTTGAGACAGGGTCTTGCTGAAGCTGCTTAGGGCCTTGCTAAGTTGCTGAGACTGGCCTCAAACTTGTGATCCTCTTGACCGAGCCTTCCTAGTTTCTGGGATTGCAGACATTACATGCACCACTATGCCTGGCTAATTTCCAGCCTTTTAAAAATTTTATTTATTTAGTATTGGGATTGAATCCAGGGGCATTTAACCACTGAATCACATACCCAACCCTAAATTTTATTTAGAATCAGTGTCTCACTGAGTTATTTATAACTTTGCTAAGTTGCTGAGGCTGGTTTAGAACTTGCGATCTTCCTGGCTCAGCCTCCCGAGCTGCTGGAATTATGGGCATGTGCCACCATGCCCTGCTAAAAATTTTATTTTGAGATAGAATCTAGCTAAGTTGTCCCAGCTGGCCTCATACTTGTGATCCTCCTGCCTCAGCCTCCTAAGCAGTTGGGATTACTGACATGTGTCACTGTACCTGGCCAATATTTCTTCCTTTGACTTTCAGGGTCAGTTATCTTTTGTGGTCAACATGGAGATATATGTTCCAGATCCTCCTTCAAATAAGAGCCTGTTGCCACAACTGTTGGGAATACTGTCAGCAGATGGCCTCCAACTGTCAGCTCCTCAGGGAGCCTTAGTCACAGAGATCCCCTCACCCAAGGGCATGGCCTTGCCTAAATGGCCTATATCCAATGAATGATTGAGTCAGAATTAGGCCTGGCCATTCTGGCCCAAAGTGGACATATGTGGTGGAAACTTTGTGCTCCAGAGCTCCCTGTGGGGTTGTCTGAGACTTCTTGGGTCTGTACAATACAGTACTAGTTAACTTCCCTCTCTGCCCAGTCACTTCCTCCCACTTCCTTGCACAGATATTGATCCTTCATAAACATTCTGCACTCCAAACTCCATTCTAATATTTGCTTTTTTGAAAACCCAGCTGTGGAATTGCCAAAATTGTGATCATTAAAAAAAAAAAAATCTAAACTCTCTTTCCTCAGTGGTGTGGGATGCTTGAAATAGCCTGGTGGCAGTTCCCTCTCCTGTTATGTTCCTTGGTAGAAATATTCCGCCTCTGGGTACCTTAAGTCAGAAACTCCAGTTTTAGAAACAGGAAGTAAAACAAATCCTTGAGGATGGGTCATTCTATGGCAATGTGAGAGATGCTGCCTAGTATATTCCTAGGTACTCAGATCAGTGGATTTTGGGGGAAGCGAGAGTCCTGTTTTAAAGCTTATGCTACATGCATGCAACAGCTCCCTGATCTCCCTGATGTTTCAAGGCCTTGTCTCCCAGCTGATAACCGACTCATCTATGGACTGGTCCACTATTCTGTAAAGTAAGTTATTTATCTGGGTGATAAATCCAGTGAAACATAGGGATTTGAGTCTCTTTCTTTCTTTCTTTCTTTCTTTCTTTCTTTCTTTTTTTTACTTCTTTTACTCTAAAATGAGCTGCTTAGAAAATAAGCTGGGTGTGGTGGTGCACAGTTGTATTCCTAGCTACTCAGGAGGCTGAAGCAGGAGGATTGAGAATTTGAGGCCAGTCTGGGCAACTTTAGTGAGATCCTGTTTCAAATTAAAATGATAAAAATAAAAAGGACTGGAGGTATGTCTCAGGGGTAGAGCATCCCTGAGTTTAATCCCCAGTACTGGGAAAAAAGAAAGCTGTGTTGTGTGGGGTGCTACGACATTCAATAACTGACTGCTGATGGTGTGGCTGACAGGAATGTGGCAAGAAGTGAGAACAAACCCAAACTCAAAAGTAAATTTCTTTGTCAAGGAGGACATGCCATTGCCCCCTCTGTGGTGGTAGGAATCTAGTGTAATCAACCTGACATTAGGTAGCACTTTGATCTATCAAGGGAACAGTACCATTTTGAGGGCTCACATTTAGCTGGTGGCTTGGCAGGTTGGGCACTCAGCAGTGGCAGCCTTGGAGAGGCGAGACCCATGCTGTCGAGCCCATGCACACCTTCTGTGTATGACACTTTGATCACAAGTCCACTGAATAGTCACGGAAGAGGCCAAGCCGAAAAGCAGACTCTAATCCATAGCCATGTCATCAGGTCCACTGATTATTGAGTGTCCTCTTCTGGAAGACTCTTTGGTGAGTATTAATATGGGCCAAAACTATTCTACTAATCTGGGCCAAATCATCGTCCTGTTCCTGATAAAAGGGTCTAATGTAATTAATGAATTACTAGGTAGTTGAGTGCTCCTACCCCTGGGTGTATAGAAGTAGAGCTATCCTTACTCTTAATAATTACAGAACACTTATCTGTGTACTGGTGCTCGTATTAACTCACTGAATCACTATAAACCCCTTGAGGTTGGTATCATTGCACCCATTTACAGACAAGGCAGTTGTATCACCGAGGTCTTGAGAAACATCCAGTAACAGTTCTGTCTTGAAAGTGGCCAACCCAGATTTGAACGCAGGTGAGCTGGCTCCAGAACCTTTGTTCTCTAAGGCCATGTGGTACCATCTCTTTGTCCCAGTCTCTCTGACCTTCCTTCTTTCTTTCAGGGTGCCACATTCTCTTAGGATCCCACTTTTCCAGGAATGAACTTCTCTGCCACAACTACTTCCACTTTCCCCTCAGATCTCTGCTCAACTATCACTTCTCAGGGGAATCTTCTGCAATCTCTGCAGACAAAGCTTTTCTTTTTCATGTTCTGATGACTCCAAGTGCTTTCCCTTCAGGGCGCTGAACCCAGCATGGGATGAACTTATTTGTGTTAGCTTTACTGTAAATACTTCACATCTATGTAGGGCCTGGCACCCAGAAGGCATGCAGTAAACTTGTTGAATAACTCTCTGGTGGGTGGTTAGGGTTAGTGGGTGGTCTGGGTGTGCTTTCGATTCCCCAGGAGTGTTCTGTGTGTGTGATGGATGGGTGGTGGACCGCTCATTTCAAGACCCTGGGTGCACACATACAACCCTAGATTGATTGTTATGGACCCTGGAGATCTAAATTTTGGCCACAAGATGGCTTACTTCTCTTTTCCCTTTCTTGTTCAAGATCATTAACTCTGGCAAGGGCCGTCAGATGTTTTCATTCAACAATCATCTTGACTGAATAACTCTTGTTATGAGACTCTGAGTTGGATGTTTCCACATGAGTTTACCTCACTTCACTTGAACTGTCAAGGTGACAGAGGCTCCCCCAAGTCATTCACCCAACTAGTACATGGCAGAACTAGGAAGTCTGCCATAAGATGCATGTTTTCCCACCAGATGGCTGTTTTCCAGCCTTTCTTCCTATAGAACCCACTTAGACAGTTATTAAAAATACTGATGCCTGAGTCCCCACTGGCACTGATGAAGTTAGACTCTCTGGGGATGGGTGCTGGCATTTTTACCCATGTGCGCCTAAGACTGAGCATCACTGCAGCAATTCCTAGACTTACAGCTCTCATTCTCCCCTTCCCCACCTGGGGAAGGGAAGGAGAAGTGTGAGCATGGAGTTTGTGCTGTGTTGGCCAGTTGAAAGGCAGCTATAGTGTGAGAAATGGATTTATTTGTAGGAAACAAAAGCATGTAACTATGTGATTCTTTGCCTTGTGTTTTAATAAAAGTTGTTTGGAAAAATGTCATGTTTGGCAACACTTTAAACTACATTTTGTTGTTGTTGCTTTGGGCTTTGTCAGGGATATACTTTATTTTTCTTATTGGCAAGGTGGCCAAGAATTATCCAGAGAGAATTGTACTTTCCTGCAGAATAGTGACCATGGCTGTTTTGCTCGAGGCTGAAAGTTTGCATTTAGCATAGAGCTTGGCATACAGTGGACACTTGAGACACTCCTCTTGATAAATAAGTGAATGTATGAGTGAGTGAATGAGAGGCAATGTCATTATCCATTTTTGTGGGGTTGTCCTCCTCAATAGCTGTATGATGGAAGCCACCCATTGTAAGGGGCATGGATGGAAACAGCACTGCAGGGACATCTCAGGGGACTGGGGGAGACAAGTGAAGGTTTAAAGTTTCACTTAGGGGTACTGATGGAGCTACAGAGCTGGCTCAAGAGCTTGGTGAGGGGAAGAAGTTTCGCAAACTTAGATGGTTAAAGAAACAAAAGCATAAAATTGCAACTGGGATGGGTCATCTTATTTCAGAGAAAGAGCAAAACAAATGTTTGGAGGAAGAAATCTGTTGTTAAAGTTGGCAAGGAAAGTTGAGGGGAGTCTTGCATAGCATTTGTGTATAAAGTGAAGTGTTCTGATTCACTAGAATGTGGGCATTTGTCAGAGTTGTATAATTTTTTTGGCCAAATAATTTTAATTTGTAGAGGACAGAATGTCCTGTTGTGATATTGGACATATTATTGTGGGATTTTGTGGTTTGGGAAGTCCTGTTCCTTTTGTGGGTTTGAGTTTAATATGTGCTATACGTTGTACGTAAGCACAAGAGATCAGCTCTCATTCATTCCCTCCCTCCTCCAGAAGGAGAGGGGACCAGGGCCTAGAGCATTGTGAAATATGAATGAATGAATTATAAAATGCTTGTCACGGGTTATGCTATCATCATCTTCAGTTCCTCCTTGCTAAGGAACTCGTGTCAGTCCTGGGGATTCTTTTTGGGTGTTCCATGACATTAAGAAATGTAAGGTAAATTTGTATTGTTTTAAGTCACTGAGTTTGTGGTAATTTGTTATAGCTGCAAAAAGAAACTAATATAGGAAGCAAACCCTCCTATCTTCTGTGGAGAAGTAGGTGAGAGGTAGATAGGAAATGCATAATGCAGCAATCAGTTCATTTTGAATGAAGTCTTCATTTGAAATGTTGAAAGCTTTTCCTTTGAGTCTAGAAATGAGATATAGATGACCCAAGTCACCATCTCTGTTTAACAACTGGAGGTCCTTGCCCGTGTAATAAGACAAGAGAACTAAAAAGTAGAATTGGGAATAGAGAAATAAAAATAACATTAATCATAGATAATATGATTTCATTCATAGAAAACCCTAAAGCTCCTATGGACAAATTGTTAGCATTAATTAGTGAGTTTTATAAGATTGCGAGATAAAAACCTTTTGAGAGAAAGGGGAATTAAGCACCACCTCCTGAAGGAAGAAGTATCTCTGTGTGTTATTTGGAATTCTCCTGTAGGACAATTCATCTTTCTGCCCAATTTATTTATTCAATACTTTTTATCAGCTTGGACTCATGTAGATTTATTTTATGCTTTCGTTTATAATCATTTGTTGCCCCAATACCTCCAGCTTTGGTTGCTGGGAACTCTTCAGGTTGGTTCTTGTGTCATTTTGACATGCTCTCATCCTAGCAGTCATCCTTTCATTTTTTTGAGCACTTCCTTATTTTTTGATATTATAAGATAGTCTAGGCTTATCTGAATTTTCCCTGATATAACCTAGAATCATCAATGTCTCCAAAGATTCCTGGTATCTTTTGTTGGAGAATAGTACTTAGAAGCCAAGCTCTTGGTGTTGAGTGTGCTTGTTGCTGCTGGAGTGTTATTGTTTCTAGACTCTCTGGGCCAACAAAACTAGGTAATTGATGTATGTATACTAACCTCTCTGAGGCTGTGGGCCAGGTCTGACCGGATGTAATGGTCATCTTCTCTAATTGCATGGTCATTCTCCCCTCTCCTCTCTACCCTATTCTTGCCTCCCTCTTGTCTTCTCCCCTGTCTCCACTCCCCAGATTGTTCTTCACTCTCATGCCCGTCATGCCTCGACCAGAGGAACTTAGATGACCACTCCTTGGAGGTGACTCTCAGCACTGCTGGGACATTTCAAACAACTGAAGTCTCTTTTTCATCCTCATTGGTGGTGTCCATGGTCCTCCTTCACCCCAACAAGGAGAAAAAGTGGTCAAACTTCTGCCACCCTTATCCAGAGAAACTCTTAGAACCCTAGGATCATGGAGAGAGGGGAAACAGGAAAATGAGCACAGACTTCCCTTTCTCTTATCACAGCAGTGATTTTTGGTCACTCTAGGTTAGTCCAAAGTTCCTCTTTTCTTAGGAAGAACAGACTCTCTCCTGACTGTTCAGGAAAATTGTCTACTTTCCTGGCTGGAAGGTGTGTCTGAGGAAACTGCCTTCCTGCTCTGTCTTTTCTCCTCCTAGGCCAGGAACCAGATAGGGCACTCAGAGGTTTGCATGAGAGGTGCTCAGTAAATACCTACAGATGAGCATGGTCATAGAAAAACAGCTTGTGACTCACTCCTTCCCCACAAAGTGGGAAATGAAACTTCTTCTGGTTTGGGACTTTTATACCCAGCTCCTCTGAAAACCCAGGCTTCCCTGCTTCTTGCTCAGCTTCCTTCTGCTGGGCCAGTCTTTTGCTCAGCAATCAGCAGAATATCCACCTGAGATCTTCATTTCCATCACTGGGAATAACTGCTCCCTAACCTTGATTTTTTTCCTAGGATTCCTCAGGAAGCATCTGGGGGCTGTACCAATAACTCATGCAACAAACTAGTAGTGATTTGGGAAAAGTCAGCTTCTTTTTTAAAAATTAAAAAAAAAATTTTTTTTTTAGTTGTAGATGGACATAATATTTTTATTTTATTTATTCATTTCTGTGCAGTGCCAAGGATCAAACCCACTGCCTCATGCATGCCAGGCAAGGGCAACACTGAGCCACAACCCCAACCTCAAAAGTCAGCTTCTTGACAGAATTGGAAGAGACCAGATGTCCCAAAATGTATTGTGTGGTAACTTCTGTCAAATGCCTCAGGAGGAGACTAGGACACCTGAAGGAATCTTGTGTAATGTGGATTCTTTTCTACCTCTTGGACCTGGACTGACAGGTTGTAGATCTAGGGCCAGGAAACAGGAGCAGAAAGCTGAGTTGACTCTGGGCTTAGATTGGGTACCAAGCAAGAAAATCCAGAAGCAGAACATTCTAAAACTTTCTAAGCCCTGGTGAAACCAAGGCTGTGCAACCAGATGAGCAGCTGAAAAAAGTGGTATAGTCACAGAAGTTCAGAGGCAGGCAGTGAGCCAGAGTCAAGCTCTTAATTTAGGGAGTACAAATGACAAAGGCCAGAGCAGATGGCAGGCCTGGAAGCTACAGGCAGAAGTGGGAAGGGAAGACATGAGACAAGACAGATGGGGTGCCATCTTATTACTTGTCTTCCTTCCCAGGGCTGGGGAAATGAAGTGAGTGGTCCTGTCTGGGTTCCCTCATCCTGTCAGACTCAGCTCCAGCCTGAACCCAGTCAGCTGGAAAGGGAGGAACGAGAGACTATAGGTATACTGGCCTGCCAGGGAGTAGGGAGGCATCAAACATCAAAAGTAACAGAAGCTCCACAGGTGTAGATAGCTATTCCATAGGCTCTGATAATTTAGCCTGCAACCCTGGTCCCTGAAAACACCTGTCATCTCATGCCAATGCTTAGACTTAATGAGGCCAGGTCAGAGTTCTTGAAAGTTCCTTTGGCCAGAACTTTTATTCATTTCTGAGTAAGGTATAAATCATATCTCCTTATGCCTTTCCCATGGGAATAAAAACTACTGGAGGCAGTGGAAAGAAATATTAGCTTTTGTAAGGCACATTCCAGTCCATAGAATGCAGAGTCATGATCAATCATCAAAACTTCTGTTCATTTATCATCCATCCATCCATCCTCTATCCACCCATTCATCCATTAATCTTCTCTTCATTCACTCATCTACCAAATACTCCATCCACCCAAGTACACTTCCATCATCCTACCCATCCATCATCCATTCTCCATTCATTCATTCATCCACTGATCCTCCATCTATTCATCCATCCATCTATCCAAATATCTGTATCAACTTCCTTCCTTTTCTCTTCCCTCCTTTCCCCTTCCCTCTTCTCCCTTTCCTCTTTCTTGCCTTCTGAGAAATACTTGTCTAAAGTCTGCTATGTGCCAGGTTCCTCAGATTTGGCAGACTTCTTCTAAGCATGGGAGACTCTACAGGAGAAAATTTAGTCCTTCACTAAACCCTAAATCAGGTCCTTTACTCCCTAAACATCTCCCAAATATGGAACTCTATAGTTTGGGTTGTAGGGAAGGAGAGAGGAGGTGGGAAAAGAGGGGAAAGCAAGGAGAGAAAAAAACATTTCCTAGTCTGATGCTGCTCATCCTCCCTACTCTGTTGGAGGTACTAGCAACTACAGGAAGCAGGGAGGAGAACCCAAATCTTACAGTTACATTTTCAATCACTAAACTGCATTTTTAAAAGGAGTACTATATCAGCTAAGACACCTTAACAAAATAAAATAGAATGCTTTATTACGATTGTCTCCTAATTGGTCTCCCTGCTTCCAGGATTTCTGAAGCCCAATTTATGCTCCTCTACAATCAGAGTGATCTTTCTATAATGTCCCTGTGCTTATTTCTCCCCTACCTGAGCTTTCCATTGGCTCCATGTTACCCACAAGCCAGAAGTTAAGCTCCTTAACATGATCTAAAAGGATTTTCATGATCTGCTCTCAGGCACCTCCTTAGCCCCATACCCTCTGCCTCCCGTCATGTACTTTACACTCACACAGGGCCAGAACTATCTACAACTTCCCAAGCATTCCATGCTGTCTTATGCTCATCTCTCTACCTGGAACCTTTTATCATTACTCTGCTCTTTGTACTTTGAACTGTGCACGTTCATCCACTGTTATGCTCAGCACATTGTACTATAATTTCTTTGCTCAGATCTATATTTTTTTTTTTTATCAGATGTTGTGTTACTTGAGTGAAAAGACTGTGAGTCATTCATTTTTGTGTCCCCATGCCTAGTTCAGAGTTTGGTACCCAGAAGACACTCAATTGCTGTTTGTGAGGTATAAGGATGGGTGGATAGATGATAGATGAAGGAATCCTCACAAGAGAAAAGGGATAGCTTTGGGACAAGATGGTTAAAGTGTCCATGCCACAGACTTTCACAGAAGACAAATGGCTTCTTTCTGAAAGCTCAGATCTTTGAGGAGACCAGGCTGTGGCCTTGGTCAGGCAAGGTGTCTAAGCCAAGAATGGGGAACTTCAGGATGACATAGTGACCTGCTATGGGATCACTTCCTGTTTTCTCTGAATAAATGGTCCTTGGGGAGACAGGCAGCCAGAAGTACCTGTGTATGAGCGTGCAGGATGAAGACTGCAGAGAGCCAGGTCCCTGATGCGCACTTCTCTGTGGACAAGCAGAACATCTCCCTCTGGCCCAGAGGCAAGCACCAGTTGTTGCTTTGTGCTCTGGGTCCAAATCCACCCCTTGCTGGTCCTTAACAGACCTTCAATTCTTCTTCCAGATCCTCCTCCCAAGTCAGATCCATCTTTGGTCCTGAGGAAACCTCTCATCCTCCGGGTGGCATTAATCTGCCTGTCACTGGTCGTGGTCACCTTCATTGTGCTGCAAGCCATTCTCTGTAAGTCCTCTTTGTCCCCTTTGTCCTTCTCCACAGCTAGTGGGCTCCCTAGAGACCCAGACCTTCTCTCTCCTGCTCTCCCTGTTCTCTCCTTCCTGTGGCATTTCATTTGTCTCCTTTCTCCTCTTTCTGTGTGCAATGACAGGGTGTCCTGTCCCCGTGGGCTGAGCTGCTGCTCTTCCTGTTCTGAATGGCACTGGGGCCTGCATGTTTGTGCTTCTGTCCTCAGCAGACATTCGCCTATTTTTTCATCCCACACTATTGTCTCCACTATCCCCCAACTGAGGGGGCCCAGAGCTCCAGGTGATGGGGAGAGTAATGAGGGGTGCTCGAGAGCATCCCTTTCCTGAATTTGCCCTGAACACTCAGAAGATTCAGGACTGGGTTTTCATGGCTTCTTCTGCTTGCCTGTGAGGTCTGTCACAGAGAGCCTGTTCTTTATCCAACCTCTCATCATCTATCTCCACCCGAGCTCCTGGCACTGGATGGGTGCCCAGTGCATGCTTGGTGTACATTAATGAATGACTGGAGAGTAGGTGGCAGCTCCTTGGACTGCCTTGGGTTGTTGGGAAGTTTGAGTCTGACCCTCCCCTTCTTTCCTTCACCACCCTGACAACAATCCCCCTCCTTCCCCCGGGGATCTGCTCAACTGACCTCTTGACTTTCACAAATTCAGATCCCTGGCTCATGGGCACAATATCAGACATAAAGACTGATGCCCAGTTGCTGAAAGGTCGTGTGGACAACGTCAGCACCTTGGGTTCTAAAGTTGAGAAGAACAGTGGTGATGTGCAGGCAGCTGGCCTGCAGATCCAGATGGTGGATGCCAGCCTGGATCGTGTGAATTCTCAGATCCTGACGTTGAAAACCAGCATGGAGAAAGCCACTGCACAGATCCACAACTTAACAACAAATTGGGAGGCGGTTGGTCATTTAAATTCCCAAATCCCAGAGTTAAAAAGAGACTTGGACAAAGCCAGTGCTTTAAACGTGAAGGTCCGGGAACTGCAGAGCAACTTGGAGACCATCAGCAAGTCGCTCAAACGACAAAGTAAGTGACTCAGCAAACAGCATTGCAAAGTGACCAGTGGCCCTCAAGACCTGCTTGCCTCAGACACAAGGCAAGGCATGTGCTGGAAAATTAAGGTGGAGGACATAGCATTAGGATTGAGGAGAACTTAGGGGACATTAGAAGAGAAAACCCTGCAGTGCATCTTGGGCCCCCACACCATGGTACAGAGTATTACAGGATCTCTGTCCGGGCCCAGACCTCACCATTTCCCATTCTATTCCTTACCTCAAGCCCAGGGGCCAGCTCTGTCACCGTCAGTGGAGAATTGCTTTTCTTTCATGGGAAAGACAGATTTGTGGTCCATCCCCTCTTATCCTTCAGTCTCAGTCAGACTTTTAGGAATCATGAGGGTCCCCAAGCTCCCACAGCAGGATCCAAGGACCCCAGGGCCCAGCCCCATTCACTGCTGCCTCTGGGATTCCATCCAAGAACCCTACCCCATGCAGTAGCCCCAGGGAACAGAAGCCTGTGCTTACCTTTGACCCCCGTCCTCCAGATGACATTCTGCAGATGGTTTCCCAGGACTGGAAGCACTTCAGGGGGAACTTCTACTACTTCTCTCACACCCCAAAGACCTGGTACAGTGCCCAGCAGTTCTGTGTGTCCAGGAGCTCACACCTGACCTCAGTGACCTCTGAGGGCGAGCAGGTGAGTATGGTTTCTGGGGGGCTCTGTAAAGGGGTGTGCCAGCCCCTGTCTCAGGGAGGCTGGGCAGGGTTATGCTTTGGTAACAAAAAGCCCCAAATATTGGTGACCTAACAATGAAAGATTATTTCTCACTCATTCTACATAGCTCACAAGGATGGGCAAGCAGGTTCTACTCATCGTGTTTGCCCAAGAATCCCAACCAAAGGAGGTGTTACCTTAACACGTGTCTATAATTGCCGAAGCAGAAAAGGGATTGTGGCAAATTGCATATTGACTTTTAAAGCTTCTGCCCAAACATAAACATAATCTGTTCTGCTCACATTTCACTGGAGAAAGCAAATTACACAGTATTGTTTGCTTTTAAAATATTTATTTGTTATTTTTTGTTTTGAGACAGGGTTTCCCTAAGTTGCTTAGGGTTTCACTAAATTGCTGAGACTGACCTTGAACTTGCCTCAGCTTCCCAAGTCACTGGGATTACAGGCATGCACTGCTGTGTCTGGCTAGTACTGCTAATTTTTAGAGAGGGGGAGGGGTGCTCTTTCCATGTGTCCAGTAAACAGAAATAGTTGTGAACAGCATCACTAATGACCCTACAAGACTTAAGCAATTTCCTTTCTAGTGAGCATACTGACCAGGTCCCTTCCATCTGGGGGATGGGGAGGCACAGCAGAAAAGAACATGTGCTCTGGAATAATCTGGGTCCTAATCTGCCATCTAGCAGTCCTGGAGCCTTGGGGTAGACCGCTTACCTTTGCTAGGGCTCAGCCCATTAGCTGAGGAGACCTGCATGATAGTGGTGCCTGTTTCAGAGAATAAAGGAGAAGATGCCCACGTAGGACTGCTCCTGGTGCCTGGACCTCCTGAATCCAGACCCCTATAATCTCTTGGGGTCTCTGCTCTGTAGTTTACCTGAGTCCTTCTCATACTCCAGCACCTGCTTCCTGAAGAGCAGAAAGACCTGGGTCCTGAGTTTGTTAGTTGCAGAGCAAAGACAAATCAGAATTTGAAAGACAGACTGTAGGTTCCCAGAAAAGACAGGAAGCAGCCTGAGAGAGTCCAGTGTGTGTGTGGCAGGTCTGTGAGTTTAGAGTCTATGGCTGAGCATCAGTACCTGGAGACAGGTACTCAAACTTCAGGTTATAACCGGCACCTCTGATGATTCTGAATTCCCTACAGGAGTTTCTGTACAAGACAGCAAGTGGATTTCCATACTGGATTGGCCTGACCAAAGCAGGGAGCGAAGGGAACTGGTACTGGGTGGATGAAACGCCATTCAACAAGGACCGAAGCGTGAGGTGAGCCCCCAGTAACCTCCTTCCCAGCCTGACTCCCAGGCCAGGGTCAGGGCATCAGGGATGGGGGTTTTTCCCATGAGCGTGGGGTTTGCATTTTTCCCTGTCCTAGCATGGCAGGAACATTGGGACTGAGACCTGGCTCACTGCTGGCACTCATTGACTGAGGGACCTGGGACAAATCTGTGGCCCTCCATGCCCTATGGGGTTTGGCAGCAAGGCCTACTACCTCAGGTTGAGCAGGGGGATTCCACCCCAAGTCTAGGTCTTTGCAGAGTGGGTTCACATAGGCGCTCTAGAGTGGTGGATGCTTTGGCCCCAAACTGAGGCTTAGAGGTTGAAGTCTAACCAATTCTCCCCCTTCTCTTAGGCTTGGGTGCAAAAATTTGCTTTCGTTTGCTCTCACCTAGGACCAAACATGAGGGCAATACAAAGGGGTTGGAGTAACTCAATCCTTTATTGGAAATAAGTTATTTGTTTTCCAATTTCATCAATATATCTTTCTTTGTGTTTTGACTTGGAAGGTTCTGGATTCCAGGTGAGCCCAATAATATGGGGAACAATGAACACTGTGTCAATATAAAGTTGCCCTCGCTCCTGTCATGGAATGACGCTTCCTGTGATAATAAGTTCCTTTTCATCTGTAAGCGGCCCTATGTGCACTCAGAACCATGAGAGGACTTGCCCCCCAGTTCAATGCTTGTCAAACTTGAGGAAATGTCTCTCTCCCCTCAATACGCCAGGATGACTTTGTACCTTAGTTTTTTTTTTTTTTCTTTCCCCTTTCAAAATTATCCCAAGGGCGTCTGGGAGTCCGTCTATCTTGACTGGGAATTCTCTGACCCCACAGGGGCAGCTGGAACAGAAAGCACTTGGGTTAAATGGGAGGGGAGGGTGGAGAGAATTTAGAAGTTCACACGGCCTGGCTAAAGTGCATCTGGACCCTGATAGCTGAGGCACTGCCTTGAACTTCCCCATTTCTTCAGAGAAACCTCATCTGCATCACATAAAAGTTACAAGAAGAGATCAATGTCGGAAGAGACAAATATGTTTTACTGGATTTAAACATTATGCGATGTATACATGTATCAGAACACCACATGGTACCCCATAAATATGCACAATTGTGTTAAGTTGAAATTTAAATTTAAAAAGTAAGAATGAAATATGAAAAAAAATTTGCTTCCAAACCACCAAGTGATTCTCTTGATACTGTTACTCAAGGCTTTCCCTGGTTGATGCTCCAGAATTCTCACTTGCCTGCTTAGGAGGCTGGTGGCCGGCAGGTGCCCACCTCACATTCCCATTGCCCTCTTTGTCCACGCCTCTGAAGCTTGAACCCTTCTGTCCCTGGAACAAGCTGCCCTGTTCAGCTTGGGGGCTGCTGTGGACATGCATCACTTTATGAGCTGGGCTGCACCTTCCCTCTTCTTCCTCCCTTCTTCCTTTCCTCTTACTCACTTCCTGCCTTTGCTATCATCGTTCATCCAGTTCCTCCCTGACCCTCTGTACCTCCCCTGTGCCTCCTCTTTTCTGCATTTCTTCTCTTCCTGTACCTGGTGCGAGGGAACTTCTCTTTTGGTACCTGAAAGAGTTCATTTCAAATCTTTAGAATGGAATGTCGCTGTGGTCAAGGCCTCTCTCCTTGTGCCCCTTTTCACTCCTAGTTTTACCTGTGAATGTGAAGGAAAGGCAGTCTTTTTTTGCTGGATGCAAAATTTGGGGGCACTGTTCATGGTTTGGATGTGAGATGTCCCCCAAAAGCTCACATGTGAGACAATGCAAGAAGGTTCAGAGGAGAAATGATTTGTGAGAGTCTTAACCCAATCAGTCAATTAATCCCCTGATAGGGAGGAACTGAGTGGTAACTGAAGTGGTGGGTGTGCCTGGAGGAGGTGGGCATTGGGGGCATGGCTTTGGGGTATGTATTTTGTATCTGGCAGTGGAGTTTCTCTGCCTGCTCTCTGATGATCACATGAGCTGCTTCCCTCTGCCACATTCTTCCGCCATGTTGTTCTTCCTCACCTGGAGACCTCAGGAATAAAGCTGGCTGAAACCATGAGCCCTCCAATAAACTTTTCCTCCTCTAAAGTTATTCTGGTTGCATCTTTTAGTCACAGCAGTGACAAAGCTGACTAAAACAGGCTCCCTCAGGACACAGTTGGAGGGTCAAAAATAACAAGGAGTAATGCCACAAAATATGAAAAATACTCATCTCTAGTTTTTCTTGAAGTTAAGCAGAGCAAGGTCTATAATATCATGACCATGGTGATCTCTCTTCTTGGGAGTTCTTTAGCTTTGTTCCAAGGAGGAACCTTGTCAAGTTCCCTACTCTCTTCAAGAGATGGCATTCACAAGCATCAGGTTTAAATCACAAGTCCAGTGGCTAAGGCAGGAACACAGACAGGGGCCCCCAGACAGGGGAACAGAGAGAAAGCAGGAGGGAGCATGGGGTGAGCGTTAGGGTGGGCTCAGCAGAGTGGTCCTACTAGGACCCCATTAAAGTCCTGGGGAAAGGACATTTTCCTTAAGCGAGTAACCAGCCGCTTGTTGTTCTAGGTGTAAAGGGGTCAGAGCGAAGGCACAGGCTTGTGTTTGAGCTCTAAAATATGTAGAGCTATGAAATCTTTGAGCCTCACAGGGCTCTAAAAACCTAACCCTAAGTTCCTCTGCCTCACCAGATATGCCCTCATGAAGCTGCAAGTCTCCCTACATGGTTAGTTCCCCACTAACTGGGTCAGCTAAATTCCACCCTGTTCTCAACTTATCAATTTCCATTTCCCTGCCAGCTGGGAAATTATTCAGCAAGCCAATCACATTCTGCTGCAGGAACTGGAGCCCCTCATCCTCATGCTACCATGACACCAGCCTTCCTCAGTCCTTGCTGGTTTGCTCTGCTCCCAAGAGGAACTCCCTGGGCCTCTGCATGGCATGTGGTGTCTTTCTTCCCTGGACTGTGAGTCTACATGAGTAGTAAAGTGCTGTCAATCTCATGTCTCCAGTGGCAGATGTCATGGGTTTGGCAATCCTATACTATTTCACTGCAGGGGATCCCTCCCTCACCAATGGGGTGAATAGGACATGATCAGAACAAAGTTGGTCAGGGATCTATGTTGGTCCTGGTGTGGACACACAAGTTGGGAAAATGAGACCATTTTTCTGGAAATGGAGTGGAACCAGGAAATACCAAGGGGATGAGGCGGCTAATACGAAAGTTGATCTGGAAGGTCCCAGTTAGAGGAGAGCTTGGGGCATCGTGCTACAGAAAGTGGCAATGAGCAGAAGCCATGAACCAGAGAAAAGAGATAAAGCACAGAGGACTGCGTCTACCAGAGAGAAGGGAACGCTTAGCACAACAGGTGCTAAGATGCAGAGGTGAGGGCTCCTGGGTTGGGCCCTGAGCTCCAGTAGCTCCAGTCGCTCAGGTGGGTCGCTTATGTCACTTAGGTTCCTGGTGCTGCCTCCCATCCATTCCCTCGGATCCTCCTGGGTTCCTGTGCACATGGTTCCTGTGACAAGACTTGACCCCTGCCCTCACTCATCACTTTTCCTTGAAACTGAAAAAGCCTGTGTCAGTGAGGCTGTGTTTTTATCTGGAGCCTGCACCCCTCTCTGTAAAGAGCAAGCACAGTGTTGCCCTTCCCCAGGAAGCTGGGGTGGCTGTGGCTCCTCCCATATGGAGGGCTTGCTTCTCCAGCGAGGTCACCTGAACTTCTGCTTATGGTGAGGCCTTGCCCAGCAAGTCCCACCGGGTCATTATCACTACCCAGGAAGCTCCTCAGGTCTTAAACCCAAGGATATTTGTTGTGAAATTCTGGGAAATTTTATATTGTCACTGAAAGTTGGGAGCCAGGGGCAGATGAGAATTTTGTCTCTTTCAACTTGTGCATTTATTTTATAATATTAAATTTTTTTCTGATTCACCAAGCTAACAATGCTTGATGTACTGGTTCTCAAAGCTGCAATGAAATACTCTTGAAGAACCTGTATTTTTGTATTTGAAATAAAACAAGAGGAGAAAAAAAATACTTGCCTGACCCCTACTGACTGATCCTAACTCTTATGGACATGGACTCTTTTATTTTTCTATTTTTATACTTCCTTGATCATTTGTCATCTAGCTAATCTTTGTTTCTTTTTATTTTTCTGTTTCTCTTCTTTTTTTCCTTTCTCTCTCCACCCATTCTCATTTCTTTTTCTCCTATTGTATAGACTGCTTTCTTTGTTTTCATTTTTCCAGTGCTTTGGAAGATACACTGTTACATGGGGTTTTTTGGGGGGTGGTGGTGGAGAGGTTTGCAGAGGGAAGTCTAGTACTTATTTCTCTTTCCCTTACACAGCACTCTGGCTTCTGGGATTGTCAACATCGTCCCTTACATTGTCGCCTGGTTGGAGCTGGGCCCCGGTGGGCTCAGTAGCTTCCCTCTACTCTCTTGCCAACCCTACCTGGCCAGGGGTTCCAAGATCCCCAGCAGGTCTCCCTCTTAGATTTCAGACCCTCTTTTCCTTCTGTCTTTCCATTTTCACTCTGACCTCCAAGCCTCCCCTCATCTCTGTTCTAAGGAAACTTCCTATTTTTTTTTTTATTTCTTTCCTCCTCCCCCTCCTCCTCCTCCTCCTTCTCCTCCTCCTCCTCCTCTTCTTTCTTCATTACCATCATAGAATGAATAACTTTATTTTGGGGGGAAAAACACAGTTTACCCAAATAATAATAAAATCAGTGTGTTTTCAAAATGGGAATTTTTCTTATTCTTTGAGAGCTTAAAGCCAAAGGATTCCATAAAGGCTTCCTGAGGAAAAGACACATAAGCTGAGCCTTGGAAAAGCAGCAGGTTCTACACAGTGAGGGGGAAGGGGACACAGGAAGGAATCTGAAAGGGAACAGTGGACAATTCGGAGTACACATGTTTGAACCAGTGAGAGAAGTCCCATCAGCTGGGGTGCAGGGTGAGATGACGCTGGCGGGCCAGCTGTTTTCATTTCATCGTGCACTATCAGTATAATTCACACCTGTTGATGCCGACCTTGACGCTGACGTGTTTGTCAGGTTTATTCCCTGTGGCAACTTCCTCTGCTCTTTTCTGTATTGTACTCTTTGGCAGGAGGTCACTGTGTGCAGCCCACATTTAAGAAGTGGAGACTTACGTGGTGGCTGGAGATCTTAAGGAGGACTCCTCTGAATCGGGGTCAGGCCGGGTTCATTCTCGCTCTCCTTGCCCTGGGCACTGGCCCAGTGCCCTGGAGAAGAAAGAGCTGATCCAGAAGGCCATGTTGGCCAAGCAGGCCATGCACTGCGAAAGACGTGACCACCTGCATGAAGGTTGTGACTGAGAGGGTCTGAAGGATCTGATGAGAAAGGCAACCCATTCTTAGTGGCCTGTAAGAATGTGGGCGGGGGCCTCAGGTTCACCTGGAGGGTTATCTCAAGCATCCAGCAGAAACCTACGTCTCCAGCAAGGTGCAGCTGAGTGAGGACTTGGCAGAAGGCAGAGTATGAGGAGAGATCCATGGGCACCCTGGACCTGGAATTGTTGAGTACATATTCAATATGGAGAATAAGGTCTTCTACCTGAAAGTGAAGGGAGGTTATTTCTGGTACCTTGCTGAAGTTGCAGTTGGTACATCTGGAACACAAAGGATAGATCATTCCCAAGGGGCTAGCAAAACACATTTCATGTAAACAAGAAAGAGATGCGGCCCATACACCCATTCCCCTTGGGACTGGCTCTTAACGTTTTTTGTATTTTACCATGGTATCCTTAGCAACCCAGATCTTGCCCGCACATCGGCTAAAACAACTTTGATGAGGCCTTAGCAGGACCTGATCTAATGAATGAAGACTCAGACAAATGGCACCCTCATCATGAGTTGCTTAGAGGCAACACCATGCACATCAGATAGTGCAGAAGAATGTGATGCCGCAGAAGGGGCCAGAACTTAAATGCAAACAGGGTGGCGTCCAGCCTTCCGCCTTGGAGAAGCCTTTTTACACATCTCCATTCCTTACCCCACTTGGATGTTCTAGCGAAGAAACCCATTCACGTGCATGGAATCAGTAACTTAGCGTCTTATCTTTTCACACCACTGCCTAGGGAATTCTCCATTCCCTGGTTCGTGTTTGTCTTGGCCTTACAGGGATGAAGTTAGGAGGGTATTCATATCTTGATTTCATATAGACACGAGTGACTTTCTAACTCTTATAAAGAGGACTAAAACTGTGTGTGGTATTTAAATACTTTGAACCACTCAGGCAAGCGACTGTATTTTGTATTGCTGTAAAGATACAAAAATATGACTGTGATTTTTTGGGGGGGGTTACTGAAGATTGAACCCAGAGGCCCTTAACCACTGAGCTACAACTCCAGATCCTCTTTTTTCATTTTTTAATTTAGGGTCTCACTAAGTTGCTTAGGGCCTTGCTAAATTGCTGAGGCCGACTTTGAACTCGTGATTCTCCTAACTCAGCCTCCCAAGCTGGGGGGATTACAGGCATGTGCCACCATGCCTGGCTTGATTTATTGTAATTTAAAGACTGTTCTACATAACTTCCTAATTTATGCATTCCTTCCCTTGATTTCTTTTGGGGATTTCCTCTCAGTAGCAACTTTTCCATACTCTTACTTTTCCCTTTTTAGTAGGAATCTGAAAGTATGAGATCAAATGGGAAAGTGGTTAGTGGTTCTGGGCTGGGGGTCCACAAATTGAAATGTCTCCTATATCATACATTATGTAGGTCATGTCTACCTGTGACAACAGGGAGCTTCTCTAATCACTCTTTCTTTATTCTTTAAAAAAAGTTGTAGGACACAGTACCTGTATTTTATCTTCATGTGGTGCTGAGGATGGAACTCAGGAACTCATGCATGTTAGGCAAGTGAGTTACCACTGAGCCACAACCCCAGCCCCCTAATCACTCTTAACTTGCTGCTGTTTAAGTAACAACTTCCCTCCCCAATAAATATTCACTTAACATCCCCTGCCTTTGTGGTTCTGGTATTCCCTTTATTTTGTAATAGAAGTAGCACTTCGCTGTCAGAATGGAAGCATTGTTTTTGGTAAATTAAATTGCATGTAATTTCTTTCCCCCCCCACATTTTTTTATTGGTGCATTATAGTTGTACACAATGGCAGGATTCATTGTTATGTATTTGCACATGCACACAATACAGCACTACAATTTGGTCACTATACTCCTCAGTATTTCCCCTTTCCTTCAACGCACGTCATTTCTTAATAGAGTACCTCAAGTTAAAATCTAACACATCAGTACTTTTCCATGTAGATTTGTGCATGTTAGAGGGTATTTGATTTGTCTAATGATTGTTCTTTAGAGTTGGACCACTATTGTGTGGTGCTAATCATTGACTGTAGTCCCCAAGAAGTCTATGAAAATTGTCATGTTCTGTGTAACAGCAGAGTAACATAAATTAAAATCATATTTTATAAAACAAAACAAATAAAAGTATGGTATTAAGGTCTATCTTCTTGATGGTATAATAGCTACATAAATTATTTGAAATTATTATTTGTTGAGATTTATTTATTTATTCAAATATTAATTTAGATCAGAATAAATTTGTGTATATTTATATTTTGGGTTAAAATCCAACTCAATTTTCTTGCTCTTCTTGTCCTGTTCTTGGTTCTGTGAGCTCTTTCATTTGGTGGTTCCTGTGTCCTTTTGATATTCTCCCACCATTGGCTTCTTTTTAAGACATCTCCTTAATTTCCAGTACCACATGATGCTCCAGGCCCATCTCCTGTATTTCCTGCCTGGGTCTTAGAATCTGCCATTTGTCCAGTGATCCTGGTTTCCTATGAGAGAGGAGGGTCTCAGAGCCCACCATCTGGCTGCCGATTGTGTTGCTATCAGGCTCTCATTGCTTCTTCTCAGCTGAGAGAGCTAGGTAATCCACAGTGGTTTTTCAAAAGATTGATATGCAATATGGTGACAGGGACAAGACAAGAGGCAGGGAGAATGGTTAGGAGACTAGTTGAATTAAAGCCAGTGAGACGTGGCTGGTCTGCAGGCCTGTGGATGGGAGGAGCTGCTGTTGAGTTTGGGTGTGGTAGACAGGGTGCTCTGTACCACTGGAAACAGGTGCTCATGGTATTCTCTACCCTCTGGTCTGGAAGTCTCTGATATGGTTTTGGTGCCAGGAAGGCTCTCCAGGAATGGTGACCTGGTGGCTCTAAGCTCACAATCTCACACCTTTGCAAGAGAAGCCTAGAGGAAGGAGCTTTCCTTTTGTAACTATTCCAACAGAAGCCCAGGATTGGGTTACAATCCCATCCCAGAAATAATAAGGAAGGTCAGGAAGACATGTTAGGTGGGTCAAGCCATCAGCTTGTCCCTGGAGCTGCAGTGTCGGTATAGGATGAACTGAGGATGTTCACAAGGCCAACCATGGGAATGACATCAGAGCAGCACCTGTGTCAGCCCTCAGTGGCATATCCCAGGTTTGCAGACCTTGCTTGGGTTTTTCCTTTACATCTAACTGTTGGATCTGGCCATTTCTTGGAACAACTCCCCAGCCCTGTGGTGTGTTAGGGGTTGATATGGAAAAGTGAGACACCCAGGATGCCAGTGAGCTACAGGTCTATAGTTGTTAAAGGAATGGATCTTCGAGAGCATGACCCTGTGACCTTCAGTGGGGGCAGGAAAAACAAATGCGGGTGTGATTCCAGCTGTGGAGTGGTTCTGGTCATCCAGTTTTCTCTACCTGTTTGGTATTCTCTGACTAGAGAGGAGAGGAACCTCTCAGCAAGGACAGCAACCTCCTGGGTTTACTTCTTGCTGGCAGGTGGTGTTTTCAAGGGAAATACACAAGTTGGGACCCTGGAGTGGAGGTGGGAGGCAGCAGGAGGGGGATGGGGACAAGGAAGGCAGAGCAGGAGGAGTCTAACTGGTCTTGGTCTGGAGAACTATGCCGCTCTCTTGGCCTAGACTCCACCCTTCTGCTGAGCAAGAACCAAAGTTCTGCTTTTGAGGTCCTCTCAGCTTCAGTGATCCTTGAGAAAAAGAGTTCCTGAGTGGGTCCAACCTGACTATTTTGTGTGTGGGTAAATAGAAACCAGAACTGTTCATTTCTTTTACCTCCGTCCCTGGGGAGGATCTTCAGCAGCTCCTGTCCCATGTGGAGAAGGGGCTTGGCAGACACAGATGGGACCCTGGCAGGGCTGCTGACTGGCTCAGAAACAGGTGCCTGCACAGTCTTGGGTGACCATTTCCCCAGGTCCATTTTCAACAGACAGGAGGTCAGCAGGTGTACTCCACATGCTACGTCCCTCCCCTGCACAGTTCCCCCACACACGAGCACCGCACACAGCACTAGGAATGGGCAAGGGCAGCCATGCCCTCCACACCCGCAGATCAGCCACCCTTGGGCTGCCTGCGGGCAGCTTGACAATGGCCTCCATTGCACAGTCTCTGTCTCGACCCGTGCTGCGATCCTAGCCCCTTTCAATGTGGCTTGTCCACTGATGGAGTCTGAAGTCATTTTAGTCAGTGCCTAGAGGCCTTCGGGAGGAGACCCCAGGATTTGTGAAAAAGACACAGGAAAGAAAGTAGAAAGTGAGAATAAAAACAGAAAAACAACAATATGGGGAAATAAGCAGTTTGCAAATTTGTAATTGACAGCTTGTAAGAATGGCTGTAATGAGAGATTGATATGTACTCATGCTTTTTTGAGTTAATGTGATCCATATCTCTAAGATTGTAACCATCTGAAGCAATGGGGAAAATGGCAGCCAAGGGACAAGATCTGCCAGTATCCCTAGAACTGGCTCTGGGAGGGGCGCCTTGACCAGCCAGTGGGAAATATTTGTTCTGTTGAACTGGTTACCCTTTAGTAGGGACAGGGACATCAGGCTTGCGTAGATCCATGGCACCACCCTCTGGGATGCCTCACTTCCCTTTCTTCTGATTCTAGGTCCACCAAGTGGCAGGAGCCCCCTGAAGCAGTAAACCCTGCTAGAAGTTATATGTCTCATTGAAAAGCAGTACGTCTACCAGTTTCTTTTGAGTTAGTCCTGAGAGCCTGGTTGTCTCAGGGGACGTGGATCCAATCTGTTAAAGGTGAAGTCTTGGATGGAGGTGGGCCCTGATTAGTATTTTGTGACAGCATTTCTGAAACCAAATGTATGGTTTTCCTGACACCAAGCTTCTCTCTGACCCCAGGTGGACATCCAGCAATTCGATTTGATTCAGACACCAATTCCCTGAATTAGCACAGACCCCATGGAGGTCTGATGGAGGTTTAGGGTTCCATTACCCAAGACAGTTTCTACTTTCCATACCAGCAAAAAATGGGGCTCCCAGGTGACCCACACTTCTGTTTGGCTGACTATAAATTTGGGGGCTCTCATGACACCTCCTCAGTTTTGATGGCTTACTAGACCCCACAGAACTCAGGAAAGCACTAGACTTCCTATTAGAGTTGCAAAACGCACTGTCAGCCAGATGAAGAGGGGCATGGAGCAAGGTCCAAAGGGGTCCCAAACAAGAGGGTCTCTGTCTCGGTGGAGTCAAGGTGGAACCCCCTCTTCCAGTGCATGCATGTGCTCACCAACCCAAACACTCCTTGAGTGTTCTGTTTAAGAGTGTGAAACCCCATCGCCAGCCCCTTTCCCTAGCAGGATGTCTGGGAGTGGGGACTGGAGATGGGTTTCTGAATGTTCTCCCCTCTAATGCTGGGTCTTTCTGGAACCAGCTTCCGTCCTGAAACTCCCTAGTGCACCTGAGTCATTGCATTAACATAAACTCAGGTGTGATCACTAGGTATAACAAAATATACCTGTCACTCAGCAACGGGGTTTCAGGGGCTCTGTGCCAGACCTAGGACAAAAACTAAATAGATTTTTCAAATCATCTCAGGTCCTTTCCTGTAATCAGGTTGTGAGGTACCTAGTGGGCAGTGAGTCACCCCATCCCTTTCCTTGACCTGCACCTCCTGCCACACTAACGCTGCCACCCTCTATCACCTGACGTCCTTCTACTTTAGGGGAACTGGAGCTGGGACTAAGGACTAGCAGCAGTTGCAAGAATGCTTTCTGTGCAGAACTGAGACATCTTCGCTCTCTTCCCAGGCAGCCAGTTTCAGCCCCCAGAGAAGAGAACAGGTGCGTTTGTGACTTTGAGGCAGAGGCTGGACTTTGGGGCACTGGAATAGGAGGTGCCAACAGGAAGAGGAAGAGGACAGGGCCCTGGGCTGAGGGGGCTCCTGGTTGCCTGGTGGGAGGGCTGTGTTGGGCTGGGTTTCTGCAGAGTCAGTAGGGAGTGGGCGGAGCTTTAGAGGTGTCATGACCTTTCCAGAAGCATATAAGTTCCCAGTATCTCCCTTTTGCTCCCACTGAGGCTGGCTTGCAGGACGGCTCTGCCAGTGGCCAGGAGCAGCAGAGCGGGATGAAGGGTGCAGAGATGGAAGGTGACAAGGTCACCTTCTGCACAGATAACCAGTGTGTCTCCCTACAGACCCGAGGTAAGAAAACTTTGAAATTAGCCTGCCTGTCCCAAAGCCCACTGAGCTCTTCCTTGGCAGGTCGGAGCACAGCTCTTTGCAGTCTTGTCCCCAACAAGAAGCAGGCGAGGGCAGAATGTGGGTCATGCAGAGGGTAGGGTGCTTCTCACCGTCTGCAAGAAATCTCCCCATACCTCTTTCATTGAGGATGGTAAGGAAAAGGGGATGTGCCATGAATTCAGATGGACTTGGCTTTGAACCCCAGTTCTGCACATGGGCTGACCCCTGAGCCTCTGGGGCTCTGGGCTGGTTTCTTGCCACTGTCAGAGTGTTTTCTTGTGCACTCTGTATCTCTAACCATAGTCCCTGGAGGGCTCAGCCACAGCGCTTCCCAGAACACCCACGGTAGCGCTCTAACCCCAGTAGCAGAGGCTTCAGGACGGCGGCATGTCAGCGTGTGGAGAGGCAGCAGTGTGGTTCCAAAGGACTGTGACTCTTTCTCTGATCAGGATTCATGAACAAGACTGGCCCTGGGACTCCAAGCTCTGGGCTCTGGCCCTGTCCTTCCCTCTTGTCCCCCTCTCTTTCTTTCTCCCTTTTTTCCTTCACTCAAACTACACTTTCCTTGCTCTCCCCTCTGTGTCCTATGCCCCTGCAGCCTCCTTGGGATTCTGAGTGCTGGGGTCTCAGCAGCATTCCTTTCTGGTGTTGCTGCCATACTCCACATGGAGCTCTGGCAAATACTCCCAAGTGCGTCCCTTTCCTCCTCTGCAGCCATCTGGGTGACAAGCATGGCAGGTTTTCTCATTACCCCTGGATAGACCAGGAGCTTGGGTCCGAGAGACTGCCTCTGTCCCACAGCACCCTCTCATTCTGGACCTGGCTTCTCCCCTGCAGAGGTGGACTCCGTGACAGCGGCTCCCATAGGCTCCAGGATGCCGAGGCTCCGGTTGGCCACCCTGGCATTCATAGCTGTGATTGTGGTCTCCTCTCTCGTGGCTCTCTTTGTTGTGGGTAAGTTTCCAGGTGACCCGAAACCCACTGACTCTTTCCTTCCTGTGTGAAGGTTCCAGGGGACCTAGAGGCACATTCTCTGGGCCCTTCTGCTCCCAGAAGGGCCATTTCACCACCACCCCAGGCCCTGACCACAGCTTTCCTGGCAGCAGAGGACACTGTCCAAGGAGGAGCCTCTTAGAACTGAGGCTCATGAAGGAAATCCTGAGAGTGTCCATAATGCCATCTCCATCTTTCTGGAATTCTAATTGGTGTAGGACACCAGCCTATGCTCCAGGGTCAGTGCTGGCGATAGCACTGACCCAGGAATGGGGTCTCTCAGCTCTCCAGCCCCGAAGCCCTGCTCTGGAGGAACGTCCTTCCTTCCAAGAGTTTCAAGCCATGTTTCCAGGAGACAACACTACTGGCCAGTCACCTGTGGAGCCCAACAGTGAGTAGCCATGCCGGGTAGGGGCTGGGAGGGAGCTGGGGCACTTGGAAGCCTACACCCTTGGACCAGCTTCTCCTCTGAAAACTCCAGGTCTCTGAATAGGTTCCACCTTCCTTAGAAAGATTATAAGATTCTTCAGATTCATCATCCAGCCCAAATATAATTATGACCCTGTATGATACCTTGCTCACGCCTTCTCCTTCCATCCTGGCAACCACTGATCTGATCGCTGTAATAAAGATTAGTTTGCTTTTTCTAGCATTTTGTATAAAAGGGACCGTGTGGCATTGCACTCGTTTTTAATTCTTTACTGGTCACATAATTTGCAAATATTTTCTCTTAATCTATGACTTGCCTTTTTAGTCTCTGAACAAGATTTTAATTTTGATTGTCTAATTTATTTATTTGGTGCTTGAGATTGAACCCAGGGCCTTGTGCGTGCTTAGCATATACTCTACCACTGAGCTATACCCTCAGCCTCTCTCTCGCTCTCAGCCTCCCTCTCTCTCTCTCTCTCTCTCTCTCTCTCCCCTCTCTCTCCCTCCCTCTCCCTCTCTCTCTCCCTTCTTCTGTTCCTCCCTCCTTCCCTCCCTGTAATGGCTCATGCTTTTGGTCTTGTATCTGAACAATCTTTGCATAACTCAAGGCCACAAAGATGTCCTCTGTTTTCTCCTGGAAATTTTATAGCTTTTGATTTTACATTTAGGAATTTCTGTATAATTGCGTAAGGAATGGATTAAAGTTCTTTTTTTGTTTTTGCATACGGCTACCCATTTGTTTCAGCACTATTTTTTTTTAAAGATTACCTTTCATTCATGAATTACCTTTTCACCTTTGCTGAAAAACATCTGTGCTTATCTATATGGTTATGCTTTTGAAGTCTCCATTCTGTTGTGTTGATCTATTTTTATAAGACAGAATATGTGACTGGGTTTCAAAGGCCATTTGTGAGGCCTCAGATGCCCACCTAGGCAGAGCATGAAGAATACTGCATGAATATTCCAGAAAGGATTTCTGCCTTCTTGGGTTCTTCCTCCTATTTTTGTGGGGAGGCTAGAATCAGGAGGCAACTAGAAATGTCTGAGATTAGGTCCTAGTTGACAAGGGGAGCCAAGAATGCAAGCAAGCCCAAGGCAGAGGCTAGTGGGGCAGGTAGGGAGATCAGATTAAAGAGGCTGCAGAGTCTCCATGAATTACCCCAACAACAAAGACCTTCCTTCCTTCCTTCCTTCCTTCCTTCCTTCCTTCCTTCCTTCCTCCCTCCCTCCCTCCCTCCCTCCCTCCCTCCCTTCCTTCTTTCCTTCCTTCCTTCCTTCCTTCCTTCCTTCCTTCCTTCCTTCCTTCCTTCCTTCCTTCCTTCCTTCCTTCCTTCCTTCCTCACCCATGCTAGGCAAGCACCCTACCACTAAGCTACATCCCCAACTCTTCTTATTTTATTTTGAGACAGGATTCCACTAAGTTGCCCAGTCCGGCTTTGAACTTGTGATTCTCCCGGCTCAGTCTTCAGAGTGGCTGAGATTAGAAGCGTGTGCCATCATGACAAACTTGCAAAGGCCTTTTGCTCAGGTCGCCCACATCCTCAAACTGTTCTTCAGGCCCCTTGCCCTATGTAATATTGAAGTGTCAGCCTTTTGAAAGGACATTTCAATGTCCATCCAGTGTCACCTGAGGGGCATGGCACCCCTTACCCTGACCCTGTGAACTGGACAGTGTTCTTCCTCCTGGGTTACTTTTTTTTTTTTTCCTTTTCCTCATAAAATTTGTGAACATAAAATGTATGGCTGTGGTTTCCACAGTGTTTAGGAAGTAACAAGGGCAAATCAAGGGGCTTCATGCTTAATATAAGATGTATTTTAGGACCTTACATGGGCTTTACTCAAACCTATTTTTTAGTAATGACCCATCTATGGCGAAATTTCAGTATAATTAAATTTCAACAGCTCTAAAGGATATCATCGGTTACTTTCAAGTGAAGAAATTACAATGGCAAAATAATTCAAACCTTACTGCCTGGCTCCAGGTGGCTAGTTTACTTGTAGGCAGTTATTTCAATCCCTCCAACCTCTTTGTTCGTGTGTGATAGCTAGGTTGGTCTTCATTTTTAAAATTTGTTCTAATTAGTTATACATGACAGTATGATGTGCACTTGGGCACATCATACATAGATGGAGTATAAATTCTCACTCTTCTGGTTTTACATGGTGTAGAATTACACTGGTTATTAGTCATATATGCACATAGGGTAATAATATCTGATTCATTCTACTATCCTTCCTACCCTAGACTGCCCTCTCTTCACTTCCCTCTGTTTAATCCAAAGTACCTTTATTCTTCCCTAGCCACTCACCCTCATTGTGAATTAGCATCTGCATATCAGAGAAAAATTCAACCTTTTGTTCTTTGGGATTGGTTTGTTTAGCCAATCTTCAGCTCCATCCAATTACCGACAAATTCCATCATTTCATTCTTCTTTAAGGCTGAGTAATACTCCACTGTGTATATGTACCACATTTTCTTTATCCATTCATTTGTTGAAGGGCACTTAGTTTAGCTATTGTGGATTGAGCTGCTATAAACATGGATGTGGCTGTGTCATTGCCGCATGCTGAGTTTAAGTCCTTTGGGTACAAATCAAGGTGTGGGATAACAGGGTCAAATGGTGGTTCCATTCCAAGTTTTCGGAGGAATGTCCATACTGTTTTGGTTTTCATTTATTTTGGTTTTTGACCCATATTCTCAGGTGGCCCATCCCCAGGGTCTGGGTGACAACAGTGTCCAGCAGGTGGCCTGAGGGGCATTCAGGGCTGTGCCAAGGACATTGCCCTTGGATCTTTTAAAAGTATTCTGATTGGCCCATTTGATCTTCCCTACATAATGGGCCTCTGGCTGCCTTCTCTGATTCTTCCTCCCAGATCATCACTACTTTGGCAGGGCAGCAGAAGTGCAAGAGGTCATCCAGATGTTCAGAGGGCACATGGAAAGTTCCCGCACCTGGCATGAGGAGATCCAGATGTTGAATTTCAGAGTGGACAATGTCAGTTCTCAGATCCAGATGCTTGGAGGTCATCTGGGAGATGCCAGGGCTGACATCCAGATGGTAAAAGGTGCTCTGAAGGACACTAACACCTTGGGCTTGCAGACCCAGACATTAAGGAGCTCCTTGGAGAGGGCCGATACCGAGATTGAGAGGCTGAAGGGAAGTCTACAAAGTGCAAATGCTCTAAACACGCAGGCCCAGACCTTTCTGCAGGGCAGTTTAGACAACATCAGTGCTGAGATGCAGGTGCTGAGAGGTCATTTGGAAAGGACAGGTGATGAGATTCATGTGTTAAAAAGAGATTTGGAAACTGTCACTGCCCAGACCCAAATAGCAAATGGCCATCTGGAACAGACAGATGCTCAGATCCAAGAGCTAAAAGCAGAGCTGGAAAATGCCAGTACTTTAAATGCCCAGATTCAGGTGTTGAATGGTCAGTTGAAAAATGCCAGCAGAGAGATACAGACCCTAAAACAAGGAGTGAAGGATGCTGCAGCCTTAAATTCCCAGACTCAGATGTTAGAGAGCAATCTGCAGAAGGCCAGTGCTGAGATGCAGAGGCTTAAAGGGGATTTAGAGAACACCAAGACTCTAACTACAAAAATCCAGGAGGAGCAGAGTCGCCTGCGGAACCTCTTTGCAACCCTTGCTTCACAGGAGCAGCAACAAAGGTCTCAAAGTAAGTGACAGGGAGGGGTCTGGTGTGGGCGGGATAGTATCTTGGGAGGGAATGGTAGGTTGCTCACCTCCTCCGAGCTTTGCTTTTCTCATCTTTAAGTGGGGATGATAATATTTGGTTTACAGTGAGGGTCAAATGAGTTAACACATGACAAGTATTGGTGTACTCATCTAACATTTTTTTTTTTTCTTTTTGGTACCAGAGATTGAACTTAGGGGTGCTTTACCATTGAGCCACATCCTTGGCCCTTTTTAATTTTTATGTTTTGAGACAGGGTCTCACTAAGTTGCTGAGACTGGCTTTGAACTTGTGATCCTCCTGCCTCAGCCTTCCAAGCTGATGGGGTTACAGATGTGCACTACCACACCTGGCTCATCTGGCACTTTATTGAGGCCCCATTAAATGTCAGAGGTATAAAGATGAATAAGGCCTGCTACATATCTTTGACAAACTTTTGGAGCAGGAGGACCAAGTTGCATGAAAGATACACAGACAGGTGTAAGTGGTGAGAAGTTAGAAGTAGATTCTGGGAGCTGGGATGGAGGAGGAGAAGAAAGAAGGGAGAAGGAATCTTCTGAGGGGCATGTGTGGGGAGAGATCTTTTGTGGGCAAGGATCAGAGGATCCTGTGTTGACATGATGGCTTTTGAACCGAGTCCTGAAAGACTAACAGTATTTTCCAAGCAAATCAGGTAAGAAAGCAACAACTCACAGCAATAGAGATGTGAAATTGGGATTCTAGGGACTTCAGGCATTTTGACTAACCTGTGGGAAAGAGGGAAGCTTTATGAGGTGCAGGTGGAAAAGGACAGCAAGCAGGGACCAGAGCAGTGACTTTCACGCTGCTTTGAATGTAACCATGGCATGAAATTAATTTTACATTGCAACAGTATAATTATGTATACCCACACACTCCAAAAAGAAAGTGTTTTGCTGCATTAGTGCACTTGATATTTTATAATCTATTCTTTATAAAAAAGCTTGTCACGACCCACTAATGGGTTGGTGAATGCAGTTTGAAAACCAGGGCACTAGCTGGGTACCGTGGCACACACTTGTAATCGCAAGAACCCAGGAGGCTGATGCAGGAGGATTGCAGGTTCAAAGCTAGTATGAGCAACTTAGCAAGACCCTGTCTCAAAATAAAATTAAAAGGACTGGGGATGTAACTCAGTGGTACAGCGCTTGCCTAGCATGCACGAGGCCCTGAGTTCTATCTCCAATACCCGGAAAAAAATAATAAAGAAAAAAAGAAAACCACTGTACTATGAGGGAGGTAGGTGGCCTGGGAGACACGGGCTGGCCAGGGAAGGCCTCTAAGCTTGGGTTTCCTCTCTTCTGGGGAATGAAGAACAATGGAAGGGCTTCAAGGAGGAGACTCTTAGAGATGGGGAATAAAAAAAGGAAGGGGAGCAGGAAGATTTTTTGTGCTGGTCTGGGATGCTGTGGGAGATTCATTGATGTCACCCAGAGCCTGTCTGAAGTTCAGGAGAGAGGCTGGGCTACAGTCATAGATTTGGGGGCTCTGGGTGTGTTGGTTCTGGTTGCAGCAATGGGGGGTGGGAGGAAGTTTGCATGGGACAGAAGATGTCGTGAGAAGAAGACTGAGGGTGGAAACAGAAATTCAGGTCGCAAGAAGGCAAAGGGGTGCCCCCCACCCCCGTGCTGGGGATTTGAACCCAGGGCCTTGTGTTTGGGAGGCAAACACTCTACCAACCAAGCTATATCCCCAGCCCTTAAAGAGGTGTTTTTAAAGGACAGCAACATATGAAATATAGAGGTCGTGGAAAACATTTGAAAAAAGATTGATGAGAAAACCACATCTGTGTTTTCATGAAATTTTCTGCATTTGCCATGCAAACTCACTGGTGAACTTCCTTGGGAGTTTTTTTGTTTGTTTTCTTTTCTAGATTTGGATAGGCTATAGTCTTGATGTTCTGGTGAGAGAAAGGAAGCAACAAAGAGGGAGGAGGTCAGGGGTAGAGAGGGAAATGAAATGCACAGCTGGGTGAGTGGTCTTGAAGAAGTGTAAAGGGCTGGGGCAAAACTTGCCCTCTGAGGCTGAGTGTGGGGAGGAGGTGTGGAAGGAGCGGTTCATCCTGGTTTGCAGATGTGGGAATAGGAAACGGAGGGGTTGGTACTTAGTGGTGCCACTTTCTGGCTGGAGTAGGAGGCTGCTTGCTAACGGGGAGGAGTTTGGAGGAAGGAAGGAGTTGGGAGGGAAGGGCTGGTTGAAGCAGCTGCTGAAGAGGCGGGGCCGACCAGGGAGGCGGGGCCGACCGCACCCAGGGCCTTCTCTGCTGCTCTGCTGCATCCCGGGTCTGATTTGGAGGCCCGGCAGCCTTCCCTTCTTCATGATCCTTCTATTGCTTTCTATCTTCCTCCGCCTATGGCCTTCAACTGTTGTAGTAGAGATCAGTGCTTCTCCACTTTGGGGACACTCAGGAGCTTAAAAACTAAGCTCTGGAACTGATTTTTTGTGGGGGTGGGGGCAGGGGTCCAGGATGCAGTCTGGGTACCACAACTTTACAAAAAGCTCCATAGTAGTTCTAATAGCAGTCAGACTGAGAACCATCAATTAGAATTTTTCTTAAAGGGCCACTTTATTTCTCAATAGTAGAAATTTTAGTCTTCTGGGTTGTACGGTCAGTTGCTGAGGGATAAAGCAACTGAAGACAATATGTAAGCTAATGGGCATAGCTGCATGCCAATAAAACTTTCTGTAGAGAGGCTGTTGGTGGGCTGCAGTTTGCCAATCTTTGGTTGAGGCTAAGGGTTCCCACACCTTAGAGAACATCAGAATCACCTGGAGGACTTGTACACTTGCAGACAATTTTAGATTGAGCAGGACCAGAGTGGGCCCGAGAATGTGCATTTCAGGCACGTTCCCAGACAAGGCTGATGTTGAAGTGTGGGACCACACTTTGAGAACTGTTGCACACACTTATCATCTTTTGAGCCCTTTGCCCTTGTGTTATAAATGATGTGTCTGCTTGGTTCGAAGGGCCTTCTTCCTGTTGTCTCCACCAGGTTGGAATTTTTTGAAGTGCCAATCTGAGCAGGTTAAGATCCTTCTTAAAACCTTTCTCTGATTTCCATTGCTCCTAGAGAAAATAAATAAATAAACCCAAACGCTTCCCATTGATATGTGAAGTTGAGTCCTGAGGCATCTGTCCAAGTTTATCTCCCATCCTTTATTGCTCACAAGTCATTTGCTCAACTTATTTGGTAACTTGAACAAGTCAGGCATGCTATGTCATTGCATGCCTTTGTGCTTTGATGTTTACTCTTCCCCCTGTCTGAAGTGCTCTCCTGGGCACTGAACCTCTGGGAAACTCTTTCTCAATCTCTCAAGATTCATATTGAGTGACATCTCACTGAGGTTGCCCTTCTGGAGCCACACCTCCCTTCCAGGTGAAATGGACCATGCCCTCTTTCCTGTCTCTAACACACACATGGTTTTAATCCCTCAGTCTCATTTATTAGACTCTAAGTTCCTCAAGGGCATCCATCAAGTCTCACTGATCTTCGTATAACAGCCCCTGGCTCAGAGAAGTTTAGGAATGTTGAATAATGAATGTAGAACACAAGAACAAATAGAGAGTAAATGAGCCCATGCAGCACCATTTCATACAACTGTTGTGTAGGTAACATCAGAGAGCAGGGTGTCATGGCAGGGAGAGAGGAAAGAGCTGAGTTCATAGGAGCAGCTCTCCGAAGATGGAGGTTGTGAGGTCCAGCGGACTAGGTGATGATGAGGTCCCAGGATGGGCCTGGATGTGGGCAGCTGAAGGATGGAGGTGAAGCCAGGAAATGAAAGAAGCTATAAAATCTTGCAGGAAGATGGCAGGAATGGAGGTGGAGAGGACTGTCAGGTGACAGCAGTGAATTGAGAGAGAGGCAGTTCAGCCAGAAAGCAGGGCTCTGGGAAGAGAATGTTGAGTGAACAGAACTGAGCCTCCTAGCAAGGACTGAGACCCCTGGGCATCTGGAGGGTGCTTCCAGGATTGAGTAGTAGGATGGTGGTGCAGCCTCCCAGGCCTTGCTCCAGGAGCATTGGGCATCAAGAATTTCCTGGGTTTGTGAAATTCTGTGGTTGGCCCCAGGAGAGTTCAGAAAGGCCAGCTTTGGGACATCCACCATCTGCTCCTGGTTCTCTCTCCTCCCCAACCTTGTACTAGATCAACTTCTCCAGCTGGTCCTGCAAGGCTGGAAGGCCTATGCGGAAAACTTGTACTACTTTTCACATGTCAAGAAGTCCTGGCACGAGGCTGAGAAGTCCTGTGTGTCCATGGGAGCCCACCTGGCATCAGTGACCTCTCAAGACGAGCAGGTCAGAGCGGCTGGTCGGGGTGGCTAATGGAGTTGATGCATGGAAGGCTCTGGGGTGCTTCGGCCTTCCCTCTTAGCACTGTGTTGGAGATCTCTGTGTCTCCTCTGAGAGATAGAGAGCAAATATTTATTGAGTTCTGATGAGGACCTTGACCTGGAAGTAGAAGCATTGATAGTAAAATCAACAAGGGAGACACCTAGGGCCAAGAGATATTGGCAGGGAGGAAGGGCAAAGGGAGGTGGCACCTGGTAACTGTTTTTAAATATTAGGAATATGTACCCCCCAGGCCCTCTATTTCCTGTCAGGCTCCCTTTCCAGTTATCAATCCGGATATTAATGTCAGCTCATGGAGGGTTCATGAGCAGGCGACCAAAACCTCCCCAGGAGACCTGACTCACCTATGAGTCTAGGACCACCAAATGGTATACGGTCCCAGGTAGCCCATCTGCTGAGGGTCCTTCTCAGCATTTGCTTGGACAAAGGACTACAACAGGTTTGGTCCAGTTAGACTTACAGAACTCTCCACTCCTGTGACTCCCCCGAGACTGTTGTTATATGACTGTTGAGGGACATGCTACTGTGTAATACACATCTCTTTGATGCAGACAGAACTTTTTGGTTTAAATAAAGCCACACCCCTCAAGGTCAGGGACCTAATAGGGATAGTCAATGTGGAAGGTGCTGGACTTCCTTGAGGGGACCTGACTACTGCCCTAGGTCCTGAAAAACCATAGAAGGTGCAGGGAAGGCTCCTGCATATGGGCTACCTGCCCTGGGACCAGGGAGGGGACAGCCTGGAGAACCAGCTCCTCATGTGCAGAATCAAACACAACCATGCCTCTTCTCCACAGACATTCCTGGTACATTTCACAAAAAGCTCTCACCACTGGATTGGCCTCACTGACATGGGCACAGAGGGCTCCTGGCGCTGGACAGATGGGACACAGTTTGATAAAGCCCAGAGCAGGGCGTGAGTACAGCTGCTGTGTGGTGTGGTGTGTGCGTGGTGTGTGATGTGACGTGGTATGGGTGCCATGCCCGCAGAGGGAAAGGATAGGTCCTGGGACTGGCATGTAGCCTGTGAGTGGTCTTCTTGCTTTTTTATTTGTTTCCTATCCCATGCCCACCTCAGGCCGGGTCCCAGGGGACTCTTTCCCCCATCAGAAGGCATCTGAGTGTGCACTCTGGGGTGAGGACTGTCGGTATCACAGGATGCCCCTCCCTGACTCCAAATCCTCAGTAACTAAGGGCAACCTCAGCAGAGCCACCTTCAGGGTACCTCTGGTCCCAGTCCTATCTCCATCCCAGGACCTCTAGAGGATGAGGGACTCGCATCACTTCAGTTCCTTATGCCACTTCAGGAGGAAGGGACACTTGCTTTGTCTGACATAATAAAACCCTGTTGTTTTCAGGTTTTGGGACAGAAATCAGCCAGACAACTGGCGGCACAAGAACGGGCAGACTGAAGACTGTGTCCATCTTCAGCAGTTGTGGAATGACATTGACTGCAATAGCCTCTATTACTGGGTCTGCAAGAGGCCCATGGGTCAGCGGGTGGCAGGCCAGAGCTGAGGGGTCATCCCGGCTGCAGTGCTGGACCCCCCTCCATGACTCCTGAAGGACCTCTGAATTCAGGCTAGTCCCTGGTCTTCCTAGGGAGGCCTTTGTGTTTCCTGCCGTGTCCTTTCATTGAACCCTTTCTAGCATGCTTACGTCATGAGATCCAGCAGGATCGATGGCTCTTCAAGGGGAGAGCCTTGTGCCTTTGTATCCCCTCAGCCACCAGCACAGGCTGCCCACAGCAGATCCTCAATAAAGTCTCACTGAATGAAGAAAGTTCTGTGCTTGCTTGTCCCTGTGACAGCCACCACATTTTCTCCCTGGATTGATCCTCCTTGCTTCAATGTCCCTTCTGTCCCCAAATAAGCATATCTTCATTTAAGGGTTTTACAGCTTGTAACTTTTAGCTACTTTGTTGAAAACAGCAGAGATTTGACACAAACCATAGAAACTTCATAAGGTGTCCAAAGTCCCAGGAAGTTCCAGCCTTCTAGTTGTTCCTTGGGTTTCCTTTGGGTACAGATGGGGCTGGAACTGGATTTTCCCAGCCCTTTAAGCCACTCCAAAGACCTGTTTCTCTTTCTCGCCTGTGGTCTGGCTTCCTCTGTCTTCAGACTTAACTCCCAGAGCCATGTCGCTGGTTCCAACCGCTTGCTGTGGCCTCTGTTCATCCTTTCGAGGATTCGGCTTTCTGCCAGCTCAACTTAGGATGAGAATTTCTATGGCAGCTCTCGGTTGGGCCTTGGCAGTCTCCATCCCATGCACTTGGGGACTCCTGTGGAGATTTCTAGAGTTCTTCCTCTGCATAGCCCCCTTCTCTTTATTCTCTGTCTCCAAATTCCAGCACTCTCCCTTCCCCCGAGCTCCCAGATTTCTCTCCTCAGCATAGCCAGATCGTCATACCCTGTTCAGGATCCTGACCCCTGTCCTATGGAAAGAGCCTCTGGGAGGAAACCTGGGGTGGCTACGGGCTCACCTGCCAGCTTCCTTATCTCAGGAACTCAAATCCGTTTTGCTTTGCCTGCTGGCCAGTATATAAAAATGATCATTTCATGTATGTTGTCCAGTTTTCTAATTGTGTACAGCAAAAGGGGTTTCTTGTCCAGTTATTCCATTATGATCAGCAGTGGAAATCTGCTTGTATCTTTTATGATATTCTTGGCTAAACAGAACTTCATCTCCTTTGTATTCATATTTGTAGACCTTTCCTTTGATGGCTTCTTAGATTTGCATTAATCTTAAAAACGCTTCCTATATCCCAGGACTGAAATAGTGTTTCACTTTATTTCTTCTAGTATTTTTATAATTTTACTTTTTATTGTTCACCTTATCAATCCACCTGGGATTTATTTTGAGGATATTATGAGTTGGGCATCTACTTTTTAAAAAAATGGCACTAAATCTTAACCAGTTCTTTTGCACTCATTTAAAAAGCCATTTTTTTTCAAATACTAAATTCTCAAGCCTATTTCTGGACTTTTGATTTCATTCCAATGAACTCTCTTTTCCTTATTGGGATCACATCGTTTTCATTATTGTAGTTTTATTATACCTTTTGTTATCCAGTAAGGACAGTGACCCTTTGACTTTTCAAACATATTTAGGTCTATGTTTGGGAAATGGAGCCTGACATCAGTGAACTTCCCTGAATGACTCTGCCTGTGGCAGCCGGCCAGGTTTTCCTTTGGAGCATCCCTGCATTTTTAATCTCAGTTCATCTAAATAGTCATGGAAGGTCTCTTCGAGAGGAGTTCTCTTGTCTTTTGCCAGGGAAATAGAAGGTTATTGGCCAGGATTCAGGTTGTTGGGAAAGAGAGAAAGGGAAGAGGGCTGGGTATCTCAGAGATGGTACAGAGCTGGCCCCCAAGTCCACCTGTTTTTAGACCAGGTGTGCAGATCTCTCTGGATATAGATAAAACTGCCTTTCTGCAGTGTAGGTAGCTGTGTGGAGGGGGGGTTGCCTGTTATAGTAGAGTAAGCTGGGGATGAGTAAACTCGAAATGGTCTTCATCACACTTTCAATCAGTTTTGGGGTCTTGCCTGCACCTCTGTCTTTAGAGATAATTGGTACTTCTGAGCTTATCACAGTTCTCCAGCTTGAATTGTCCCGATTTTTATTCACTGCCCCTCTCCTGCCTCGCCAATTACTGCCAGTTAGAGTTCCATCTTCTCAGTTCCGAGTTAGTTACTGCCCACCCACCCAGGACCAGTTTCTAACTTTTGTTGACATTTCTTATCTGCTGTTGATTTATTTCCATCCTCTTTATCATTATGAGTTTTTCTTATCTTTCATTTCTTTACTGTTATAGTGGGTTTTAGGAAGAAATGGAACTAAATGTATTTCTTGACTCTACCTCTTTTAACTGGAAATTCTATAATAAAATTATGATATTATGGAAGACCATTAGTTTTGTGTATTTATCTTGTATTTAGCCACTTTATTAAATATATACATAGGAAATCTTATTAGTTCTTTTTATTGTATACATAAGAACACTTATTAGTTCTTTTTTATTGTTAATTACACTGGATTTTCTAGATAAAAATGTCACTTGCAAGTAATGATGACTGTGAGTTTTCTGTGATCTGTATTTTATTTTTCTTCCATTATTGAATAGGTAAGACATTCAGGACAATGTTGACTAATAGCTTCATAGTCATAGCATAACTGACATACTTGTCTTGTTTCTGATGTTAATATAACTATTTCCAGTTTGGTACTATGTCACTTATTGATTTTTGATATTTGCTCTTTTTTAAAAATAGTTCAGGATTTTATCCCTCTGCAGGATAAATTCAATATCAAATATTTTCTTTTTTTAAAAATTTTCTACTTTTTTATTGTTTGTTCTAATTAGTTGATAATTGCTTTTTATAATATGAAAGAGATTTTTCTTCAATTCCAAATCACCACAGGTATTTTTAAAATTAATAATGTGTGTTATCAAGTGGGCTTTCAGCATCTATCAAAATAGTAATAAAAATCTTTACCCTTCTATCTGTTAATATAATAAATAACATTAATAATTCCCTAAAATGGATTCTATTTGTATTTCTTGAATAGAAACCTAATTAATCATGGTATTCTTTTAATATCTTGTTGAATTTTATTTCCTGATAATTTATTCATTTTTGTCATCTATAGCCATAATTGTGATGGGTTTATTTTTTCTTTGTACATATACACAAAAGTATATTGTATTTGAAAATATACATACACATCCTTGTTTGAATGTATTGTTATTCCTTGTTTTAGGGGTTCCCTAGCTTTGTATCATCAGAAGCCAGTATTAAACAACATACTTCTTTGGAATTTACTGAGATTTTCTTTGTGGTTTCATACATGTTCACTTTTTATAGCTGTTCCACAGGCATATTTATTAGATTAAGTTTATAATTTTCATTATGAAAATATTCTGTGTCTTCATCTACTCAATCTATCAATTTCTCTGTGAGAATTTCTTCCTTTCTTCCTTCCTTTCTTTCTTTTCTTTCTTTCTTTTTTCTTTTCCTTCCTTCCTTCCTTCCTTCCTTCCTTCCTTCCTTCCTTCCTTCCTTCCTTCCTTCCTTCCTCCCTCCTTCTCTCCCTCTTTCTTTCTTTCTTTCTTTCTTTCTTTCTTTCTTTCTTTCTTTCTCTTTCTGTCTCTCTGTCTCTCTCTCTCTCTCTCTCTCTCTCTCTCTCTCTCTCTTTCTTTCTTTCCTCTCTTTTCTTTCTTTCTTTTGATAATGGAGATTGAATCCAGGGGCACTTTACCACTGAACTACATCCTTAGTTCTTTGTATTTTTTGAGACAGGGTCTTGAAAGTTGCTAAGACTGGCCTTGAACTTGTAATTGTCCTGCCTCAGTCTTCTGAGTCACTGGGATTACAGGTGTGAACTACTATACCTTGTGAGAAGATTTCTTTTTAATACTCTCACTATGTTTATTTTTTTTATCACATATCCCTTACATTTCCAACAGGTTTTGAAAAATTTATATATTTTAGTTTTTCCATATTTTTGATGCATTATAATGTGCATAATTGCAGGGTTCATTGTTATATATTTGTGTATGCACACACCATAACAATATACTTTGGCCAATATCATTCCCCAGTATTTCCCCTTTCCTTTCTCACTCCTTTTCCCTGGTTCTTTTTCTCTACTGTATTGATCTCCCTTCGATTTTCATGAGATCCTCCCTACCTTTCTTTTCCTTTTTTCTATCTTTCACATGAGAGAAAACATATAACCTTTGTCTTTTTGAATTCAGTGTGCTTCACTTAAGATAATGGTCTCAAGTTCCATCCATTTTCCTGAAGATGACATAATTTCATTCTTCTTATGGCTGAATGAAATTCCAGTGTGTATATATGCACCACATTTTTTTTTATCCATTCATCCACTGATGGCACCTAGGTTGATTTCATAGTTTGACTTTGTGAATTGTGCTGCTAAAAACATGGGTATGGGCGTATCACTATAGTATGATAACTTTAGTGCTTTAGGATTAATACCACGGTGGTATAGATGGGTCATGTGGTGTATCCATTCCTGGAATTTGGAGAAATCTCCATATGAATTTCCATAGGCCTGTACTAATTTACAGTCCCATTAACAGTGTGAAAGTGTTCCTTTTTCTCCATATTCTCTCCAGCATTTATTATTCCCATTTATTAAACTGGCTGTCTTTTTTCCACTATGTGTTTTTGGCATCCTTGTCCAGGATCAGACTGTAGCTGTGTGAATTTGTCTCTGTCTTCTATTCTGTGCCATTGGTCTATGTGTCATATTATGATATCTCCAGCATTGCTTTTTGGCTTAGAATTGCTTGGCTATTTTGGGTCTTTCATTCTTCCAAATGAATTTTAGGACTGCTTTTTATAGTTCTGTGAAAAATGTCATTGATATTTTGATGGGGATCACACTGAATCCACATATTGCTTTTGGTAGTATGATCATTTTAACAATATTAATTCTGCCTATCCATGAACATGGAAGGACTTCCCATCATCTTGTGTCTTCTTCAATTTCTCTCTTCAATGTTCTGTAGTTTACATTGTAGAGTCTTTCACCTTCTTGGTTAGCTGTAGTCCTAGTTTTTTAGGCTATGGTGAATGGGGTTATTTTTGTTATTGGTATATAAGAATGCCATTGATTTTTGTATGTTGATTTTGTAATCTACTTCTTTCTGAGTTTGTTTACCAGCTCTAGAAGTCTTCTCATAGAGATTTTTGGGTTTTTTAGATATAGAACCATGTCATCAGCGAGCAGAAATAATTTGACTTCTTCTTTCCCTATTTGTATCCCTTTAATTTCTTTCTCCTGTCTGATTGCTCTGGCTAGAGTTTCAAGAACTCTATTGAATAGGATTGATGAGAGTGGACATCCTTGTCTTGTTCCAGATTTTAAAGGAAATGCTTTCAGTTTTCCCTATTCACTGTGATGTTGACTTTGGCTTTGTTGTATATAGCCTTTGTGATGTTGAGGTAGGCCCTTCTATCTCTACCTTCAATGTTTTTTAATGGGTGCTAATTTTGTCAAAGATTTTCTCTGCATCTATTGAGATGACTGTGATTTTTGTGCTTTGTTCTATTTTTGTGATGAATTGCACTTATTGAGTATATTAAACTATCTTTGCAACCCTGGGATAAAACCAACTTGGCCATGCTGTACAATTTTCTTAATATGTTGTTGAATATTATTTGCTACTATTTTATTAAGAATTTTTGCATTTCAGTTCATCAGTGATATTGGTCTGTAATTTTTCTTTTTTTGATGTGTCCTTATCTGGTTTTGGTATGAGTGTGCTACTGGCTTCATAGAACAAATTTGAAAGTGTTCCATCTCTTTATATTTCTTAGGAATAAATTGAGAAGCATTGGCATTAGTTCTTTTTTAAAAATATTTTTTGGTTGTAGATGGACATAATGCCTTTATTTGTTTATTTTTGTGTGGTGCTGAGGATTGAACCCAGTACTTCACACATGCCAGACAAGTGCTCTACCACTGAGCCACAGCCTCAGCCCCTAGTTCTTTAAAAGTCTGGTGGAATTCAGTTGAGAATTCATATGGTCCTGGGCTTTTCTTTGTTGGAAGGCTTTTTATTACTGCTGCTATTTTCTTTGCTAGTTATTGGTCTGTTTAGGTTTTCTATGTCCTCTTGATTCAATTTTGGCAGGTCATATATGTCTAGAAATGTATTCATTTCTTTTAGGTTTTCTAGTTTATTCAATTATAAGTTTTCAAAATAGTCTTGCATGATCCTCTGGATTTCTGTAATGTCTGTGATGAGTTCTTTATTTTAATTTCTATTTTTATTAATTTGGGGCTTCTTTTTCTTTTGATTAGTTTTGCTAAGGGTTTATCAGTCTTGTTTGTCTTTTCAAAGAACCACTCAGTTTCATCGATCTTTTTAAAAAAAATTTTTTTTAGTTGTAGGTGGACTCAATACCTTTATTGTGTTTATTTATGTGGTGCTGAAGATCAAACCCAGTGCCCCACACATGTAGGCAAGTGCTCTACCACTGAGCCACAACCCCAATCTCTCATTATGTACAATCTGAACTCCTTTTCTGTCATTTCTTCTGCCATGCTGTCATTGGGTTTTTTTGATATAACATCTAGATTTGTTTGCAGCATTTTCTTTCCTTGTTTTCTCATATTATTCAGGTATCAGTGGCCCACTGAGATATTGCAGATTTCCTTAATTGACTTACAATGTCCCTGAAGATTTCTATATATATCCCCTCTTAGCCTTCAGTAGGCTGAAGTCTTGGAGGAAGTTGATAATGCAGTGCTCCACAAGGAAGCTGCCTCTCTAGGAGTGGTGGCCTTCAGGTGGGGTATATTCCCTGCTAGTGGGCAGAGGTGTCTCCACTTGTTGACCAATGGTCATTCAAAGGGGAACTAGGCTGCAGGCTGAGGCAAGGCCTGTTTGGGCCTGTGTCTCTGGTTTTACTGTCCTTGTGGGGAAACCTCATCCGCCAGGGAAGACTCACCCGGTGGGGAGGTCTCGCTGGTCAGTTCCCTCCTAGAGGTTCCCCTCAATTTACAGCTACCGCCTGGGCTGGGCTGCCTTCCTCTGCAAAGTTCCCAGGGGCCCGGCCCTACCTCCTGGGCCTGGGAGCCTCACCCTTCACAGATGAATCTCCTTAGGCTGCCCCTCCTCAGAGAATCTGCCCGCAGGCCTGGAACCTTCGCTCCGCCCCTAAGCCTGTCTCTGTGCAGCTCTTCCACCAAGAAGCCTCCTAGATCCTGGGACCCTGCTCTGCACCTAATCGCCTGGCTATGCAGCCCCTCCTCCGAGCAGCCACCTGGGGCCCTGTACAATCGCTCTGAGTTCCAGAGACCCGCCACACACCTCTTCCTCCAGACAGCCGCCCAGTATTCCAGTGCGGTCACTAGGAGTCCAAGCAACTCACTGCGTGCCTCCACCTCCCACCAACCACCTGTAGCCTGGGGCAATCAATCACTTCGAGTCAAAATGACCCTCCCTGTTCCTCCTCCTCCTCCAGGTAACCCCCCTGGTGTTCAGGAGCGGTCACTCTGAGTGGCTCTGAATCCACGTGACCCGCTGCACGCATCCTCTGGGCAGCCGCCCGGAGCTCTGGTGCGGCCACTGGAGACCAAGCGCCCCACCGCGCTTCTCCTCCAGGCAGCCCCCCTGTGTTCAGGAGCTGTCGCTTTAAGTCCAAACAACTCACCACTCGCCTTCTCCTCTGAGCAGCCGCCTGGAGCTCCAATGCAGTCACTGCGAGTCCAAACGCCCTCTGGTGCAGTCTTTATTTCCAGAGCGGAGTTGAGTGCTCCATATTCCAAATTCAAATAATTTAAATTGTAGTTCATGGGTGTAAGTGCTGTGTTTAAAGAAAGCCTTTTCTCATGGTTCCTATGTATCCAATCAACACTATTGTGGACACTTGGAGAGATGTAGATACATCTTTCCAAAATCCATAGTAGTAGTTTGCTGCTGCCATGCAGACAGGTTCTTCACCAATTTCTGGCACCACATGGACCAGTGCTGGCAGCTTTCCTTGGTGACGCCACCTGCGCTTCCTAGCTTGTAGGGCTTAGATTTCAGGTACTCCACAATGGTGAGGCCCCCAATCTCTCATTGATCCTTTATATTGCTTTTTTGTTGTATATTTCATTGATTTTGGCTCTAATTTTAATTATTTCCTTCTTTGTACTGATTTTAGAAGGAGTTGTTTCTTGTTCTTCAAGGGTATTGGGGTGCATACTAGGTTGTTTATTTGGGATCTTTCTGGCATTTCTTATGGAGGCACTCACAGTCAAAACTTTCCTCTTAGAACCACCTTCCTCTAGTGTTCCAGAGGTTCTGGTATGTTATATCACTGTTCTCATTTGATTCTAAGAATTTTAAAGATTTTTTTCCCTGATTTCTTTTGTCACCCATTCATCATTCAATAGTGTATTATTCAATCTCCATGTGTTTATATTTCTGTAGATTTTTTGGTATTGATTTCTAATTTCATTCCATTATAATCTGATCAGATTCAAGTTATTATATCAATGTTTTTTGTTATTTGCTGAGTTTCTTTGTGACTTAACATGTGGTCTACTTTGGAGAATGTTCCATGAGCTGCTAAGAAGAAAGCATTTTCTGCTTTTGTTAGATGAAATATTCTACAGATGTCTGTTAAGTTAATTTGATTTCTAATGTTTTTAGGTCTGAAGAATCTTTACTGAGTTTATGTCTAGTGACCTGTTTATTGTTGAAAAAGGTGTGTTGAAATCACCCAGTATTAGTGTATTGGTGTCATTTGAGTCTTTAAGTAGTGTTAGTTTTATGTAATTATGTATACCAATGTTTGGGGCATAAATACACATATCTTCTTATTGGAATTTTCCATTTACCAGTAGGAAGTGCCCTTCTTTGCTTCTTAAGATTAATTTTGGCTTGAGGTCTGCCTTGTCTGATATATGAGCAGCTACTTCTGCTTATTTTGGGGCTCCATTTTCATGGTATATCAATTTCCATTTTTTCACTTTCAGACTGTGCTGTGAAGTCTCTTGAAAACAACATATGATATGTCTTTTTTTAAATCCATTCTGCCATCCTATGTTTTTTAACTAGAGAGTTGAGATCACTTACATTCTTTTTTTTTTTTTTTTTTTTTTTTGTGGTGCTGGGGATTGAACCCAGGGTCTTGTGCTTGCGAAGGAAGCACTCTACCAACTGAGCTATATTCCCAGCCCACATTCATATGTTTTTATGGAGAGATGTGTTTATTAATTCCTTCCATTTTCCTCTATTTCTAATGTTTAATTTGGTCCTGTTTCTCATTTGCTTAGGTATGCTTCATATAAGATTTGTCCATTTGTGAGCTCTGGGGTTTGTTTTTTACTTCTTCTGTGTGAAGAATTTTTTAAAAAGTATTTCTTAGTAGTCATGAATTTTTTTTTAGTTTCTGCTTATCTTGGAATATTTTTATTTCTTCTTAAATTCTGGAGGATAGTTTTGCTGGATATAGCAATCTTGGCTGACATTTTCTTCCAGGCCTTGAAGCACACCATTCCAAGTCCTCCTGGATTTTAGAGTTTGTGCTGAGAAACTGGAAGTAATTTTGACTGACCTGTCTCTAAATGTGAGCTGATGTTTTTCTCCTGAGACTTTTATTCTATTCTTGTTTTGTATGTCAGGCATTTAAATTATTGTTGTTGCAGAGATTCTTTTTTGATCTTGTCTATTTTGGGTTCTGAATGTTTCCTATATCTGAATGTTAATTTCATTCTCAAGGTGTGGAAAACTGTTACTATTTTCCTGTAAAAGTTATCCACACCATTAGCCTATATCTCACAACCCTCTTGAATTTTAATGATTCTTAAATTTGGTTTCTTAATGGCACAGAGGTTTTGTATATTTTGTTCATGGTTACTATTTTCTTTAATATTGTCTGAATGTTCAAGTGTGGCCACTTTGTCTTCCAACTCTAGGACTGTCTTTACCATGATCTACATTATTAGAGAGGCTTTTAACTGAACATTTTATTTGATTTTTTGTGTCTTTCATTTCCAAGATTTCCATTTGGTTCTTTTTCAATATCCCTGTATTCTTATTGAATTTATCATTCACTTCCTGTGCCAACTTTCTTAATTCATTCAATTGTTTTTCTCTATTATCTCAGAATTCAATGATAATTTTCATAATATTCTTTTGGATTCTTTATCTGGTGTTTCATCCATTTTAACTTATCATTGGAGTCAGTTGCTGTTGAATCATGAACTTTAGGAAGCATCATGCTACCTTGTTTTTCATATTTTTTGTATTCCTATGTTGGGCTTTATGCATCTGTTGGGATGGATTTTTCTTCTTTTTTTTTTTTTTTTTTTTTTTTTTTTTTTGTGATGCTGGGGATTGAACCGAAGGCTTTGTGCATATGAGGCAAGCACTCTAACTGAACTATATCCCCAGCCCACTTTCTTCCATTCTTCTGTATGGGCCTTTTTAGAGCATAGCCTTTTCATGCCAAAAGTGTTTAGAGTGACCTTGATTGAGACCCCCTTGTAGATGTGGTATCCACAGTCTGTGTGTTAATTCTGTTTTTGGAGTAGATGTCTATGAATGGCAACTGAGGGCCCCCTGGCCATTTCTACCTGGGACCTGGTTGTTAGTTTGGAATTTTTGTCTCTTCTATTCTTCATATTAAAGTATTGCTGAAGTTTGAACATGGTTAATTTGTGTGTAGCAAGGTGTGCTACACACATTGATGGGTTTTAGTTGAGTAGCAATCTCTACCCTGTGAACTTGTAGTGTCCCAGTAGATTCCTAGCACCTCACAGAAAAGGGAGAAATAAACAATAGCAACAACAGAAGCAAACAATATGCAGTATAAAATAAATACTTGGTGCCTACTATGACATCTACAACACTATAGGTTTTTCAGAAATTGTGTGGTTAGCAATTGCCAAAAGCAAAAACAATAAATAGCTGTGAACTCAATCTGGCATTCAGGTAAATAACAGATGTCAACTATGCCAGCCACAGTACTAATAACTGCAACAATATGAATGGTGAGGCAGGAGTTATATAAGCCGAATATTTCTAAAAAATGGTAAAAGTACAGTTTATTAAGAGACAATAAAATGTGGTCGGAAAGCAAAGGAAGTTTAGAATGTTCAAAATGTGAACAGAGAGAAAGCAGAAGAGATGGCAAGTGATGGGTATACAGAAGGAGGAGAAAAATAAATTAAAAAACAAGTAAATAATAAAAGAGAAGACAATTCAGCTATTACAGGGAGAGGAAAGGAGAGAAAGAGAAACCAACAAAAGCAAAAAACAAAACAAACAAACAAACAAAAAAAACCTTAACCCTCAAAAGACAAGGAAAAGTGCTAAAAATGTACAAAAAATAAAAACAAATATGGAATGGAATCACCATTTGACCCATCTATCCCACTCCTTGGTTTATACCCAAAGGACTTAAAATCAGCATACTACAGTGTTACAGCCACAGCAATGTTTATAACAGCTCAACTCACAATAGGTAAACTATGGAACCAACCTAGGTGTCCTTCAACCGATAAATGGATAAAGAAAGTGTGGTATATATATTTGATGGAATATTATTCAGTTTTAAAGAAGAATGAAATTACGGCATTTGCTGGTAAATGGATGGAGTTGGAGAATATCATGCTAAGCGAAATAAGTCAATTCTCCCCCAAACCAAAAACCAAATGTTTTCTCTGATATGTAGATGCTAATTCACAATAAGAGGAGGTTGCTAGGGAAGAATAGAATTATTTAGATTAGGTAGAGGGGAGTAAAGGGAGGGGAGGGGCATGGAAATAGGAAGGATAGTAGAATGAAACAGACATTATTACCTCATGTATATAGGTAACTGCATGACTGATGTGATCCTACAATATGTACAATCAGAAAAATGAGAAGTTATACTTTAATGTATGATTTATCAAAATGCATAAATGCATTCTACTCTCATGTATAACTAATTAGAATAAATAAAACAATTATAAAAAAGAATACAAGCAATACAAGGATGTGGGGAAAAAGGTACACTCATACATTAATGGTTGGTGGGAATGCAAACTGGTGCAACCACTATGGAAAGTAGTATGGAGATTCCTCAGAAAACTTGAAATGGAACCACCATTTGACCCAGTTATCCTTCTCCTTGGTTTATACCCAAAGGACTTAAAATCAGCATACTACAGTGACACAGCCACATCAATGTTTATAGTAGCTCAACTCACAATAGCTAAACTATGGAACCAATCTAGGTGTCCTTCAATAGATGAACATGGTATATTTATATACACAATGGAATCTTACAGCTTTAAAAAGAAAGAAATGATGACATTTGCTGGTAAATGGATGGAGCTGGAGAATATCATGCTAAGTGAAATAAGCCAATCCCAAAGAACCAAAGGTTGAATGTTTTCCCTGATATGAGGATACTAATTCACAATGTGGGGGGGGGCGGGTTACTGGGGAAGAATAGAATTACTTTGGATTAGGCAGAGGGGAGTGAAGGGAGGGGAGGGAGTATGGGAGTAGGAATGATAGCAGAATGAATCAGACGTTATTATCCTGTGTGCATATATGATTACCCAACCAGTGTGATTCTACATCATATACAACCAGAAGAATGAGAAGTTATACTCTATTTATGTATGATTTGTCAAAATGCTTTCTACTGTCATATATAACTAATTTAATTAGAAAATGATATATATATGTATACACACATGTGAACCAATTAGCACACACACACACACACACACACAGAGGAAAAAGATTTTTAATGAAAAATAAGAGAATTGTTTCCACTGAGATGGTCAAACTGTTGATGAGGATGGGGATTTATGGCATGCCTATGCTCGACTATCCTTCTTTCTGTTTTTTTTGGGCTGGGCTATGGAGGGGCGGGGGAGAGAGAGAGGGCACAAGTGCAAACTGGTGGGTGATAACCCCTTCCTCTTTTTGTGTTGCTCACTGAGCTGCCAGGTGGACTTGCCTAAAACTGAAGCTGCTTGAAACAGCTTTCAACTTCCCTTCTCAACATATAAGATAGGACTGAATGGAAAGTATGGTGGATGGGAGTTTTGTCCAGACAGACTGAGGCACTCGCAGGGTGGGGCTGCTGCCGAGTTCTGAGGGGAGCTCTGCTGGTTAACTGGGTCTTAGCTCTGATCAGCCTTAGGAACTCTGTTGGGTGCTACCTCTTCTGGAGAGATTAGATCAACACACCTCGATGGCTGGGCAGCTCTCTGTTGGGAGTCTGGCTTTCAGGAGCCTCCTGAGAATTCTACCAGCCAGTCAGGCGGTCAACCCTTTACTGGTCTCATAAATTCCACTGCCAACAGTCTGGCCTTCCCAGGCTAAGTCCCTGAGAGTAAGCATGCCCTCCTGTTCAGTTTCTTGACCCTCCTTAGCTGATCCGGAGACACCAGACTCAAAGGGAAAGTGAGCTGTACTTTCCTCTGTTTTTCTAACTTGAATCTCCCTGGGTATGATGGTCTCTGTGCCTGATTCACTCACGTTCTGCAGGGTACACCTAGGCCACGTGGTAGGCACTTGCAAGGACAGAGTGACAGTATTTGCTATGATCTCCTGGGTCCCAAAATGCCGCGACCAGCGCAACCTAACTCTCAGGTCCAGCGAGGGGCGAAGGGGGATTAGAAAATAAAGATTCACAGACACAGATTTTGAAGATTAAGCTGGGATCAGGTGGAGTTCTGCTCTCTAATGGAAATGCAGATCTAAAGCGTTTCGCCAGCAATCTTTATTTATATATGTCTCGTTATCAGGTTAAAAACTATGCAAACATTATTCTTTGTATTCTGGGAAGTTACAGAAACTAGGACATCTATGTAGTTTTTCAACAATAGCAATCCAAATCCACAGTTGCAAAGTGCAATGTTAGGAGCTTTATGTAGCTCTCAAGGAAGTTCATTATTTAAAGTTACTATACGGCAGGCAGGAACTTTGTGGCTGTCTAGCATAAGAATTCCTTCCTTCCTGGGAGCCGTGTGCCTGAGGTCAAGGTTAGAACTGATAGGGGTCTTGAACAGAGCCTCCTCATGCAGGGCATTGCTACAACAGCTAGGCATCCTGTGCCCTTGTACAGAAACATCCCAGAAACCCGGCATGCCAGAGCCATGAGGGCATAGAGACCCCTGGTCTCAGTAACTGCTCTCCCATCCTCTGTCACTGCTCTCAACACTAAAGCAGCAAGTTGCAGCATGGCCTCCTCAAGATAGCTCCACCTCAGCTCTCCACTTGCCTGATGAGAAATAACAGAACTTTTTGAACACCAGTTTGCTGTGCAGACTCTTGGATCATCTAAGTTCAGGCTGCTTTTCTGTTTCATAGGTTTTCTGTGCCATTATTTGTCCATCGTGTTTCTCTGTGTTATCCCTCCCCCCTGTGGTGAACCACCACATCTGCCAGGTTAGCTCTAAGGTACTCTTTGTTGTTCTTAGTTCAATGCACCCGAACTTCTGAGTCTCTAAGAGACTTTGACTGTCTATAATAGAATTTCAGTGAATTCCCTCCCTCTTTCACTCACCTCTTTGAGTAGTACTCTGCTACTTCAGTTCTGAGCCACAGACCAACTGGAAATGGAGCCTTCCTCTGGAGATAGCCAGATTCAAACTCTCCAAAAACTTTTTACTCATATATTTCAGAGTTACTTTGATTAATGCCTAAAGATTCATAACCTTTAAATTTATTTGAGGAATTTTACTTTATATCAATGTTTATTCATTCAAAGACTATTTAGATGCCTCTACCTTGTACCAAGCACTCTTCAAAGTTTTAGGGATGCAACATTGAACCAATAGGATAAAAATCCCAGCCCTCATGAGGCCAGCATATTAATAGGGAGGAGAAGTAGTTAGGAAGGAACCTTGTGTAGCTAGCAACCTAGGGGCACAGACATTCCTCAGTAGAAAGCACCTGCTCATCAGTGCAGTCAGCCAGTTAGCCTGGGGTCTACAGATAATGGAGAGGGAGTGGGAAAAGGGCAGGTCAACGTGAAGAACTCCTTCCTGCTAAGATCCTAGGGTCACTTGTAATGCCTAGGTTGGTTCCTTCTCTTCTCCAGAGGAGGTTCTGAAAGTTGCAATTTCCCCAGAGAGAGGCAGAGGAATGAAGTTCTCCACAGACTGTTTGGAGCCATCTGGGGAGACAGAAAGGTCCTCAGCTGACTCGGGGGAAGTAGACAGCTTGTCACCCTGAAGTGCCTGCCCCCCACCCCCTGCCTCCACTGTGGGAACTCCAAGTGATTGTCTGCACAACAGCAGAGTTTCTAGACTGTCTATCGGGTTCATAAATCACAGCTGTCCCTGACAGTATGCGAGGAGTGGAGTGAGGCAGGGAGAGATTGGTGCTGATAGATCTACGAGATCTGGGATCTAATCCTGGATTTGTCCCTTTCTAGCTGAAAAAGTCAGCCTTTTGATCTTTATATTTCTGTGAAGTGACAATAGCTAGAGAACCCTGGGGACAAATCCCGAGGGGAGTGCCTCTCATCAGTTCCTCTTCTCTATTCTTTGTGGAGTCACACTTTTGACCCACTGTTAACCCTGCTGGTGGTGTGGTGGAGGCATTAACCCCAGCTCATTCCTGGTGCAGGAGTGGAGGCCCTCAAGAAAAAGGTGTAGGGATACATTTTACTGCATGCTTTCTAACTTGTCCTAAGTGAATAAATATGTTTTCTTAATTTTAGATGAAAAAAATGTGTCATTCGAAGTCTGTATTAAAATGGTACCCCATGTCTTCTCACTTGTCTCTGAAATCCAGAGTAAGACACAGAAAAAGGACAAAATTGACGGCAGCAACAGAAACCAAGATGGGCAGTGTTTTAGTCAGCTTTTTTGCTGCTGTGACTAAAAGATCCGACCAGAACAATTTTAGGGAAGAAAAGTTTATTTGAAGGTTCACATTTCAGAGGTCTTAGTCCATAGAAGGCTGGCTGCATTCCTAGGGGCTCAAGGTGAGGCAGAATATCATGGCGGAAGAGTGTGCAGAGGGGACCAGCTCACACGATGACCAGAAAGCAGAGAGAGAGAGGGACTCCACTTGCCAGATTCAAATATATACTCCAAACCAGACCCCCATTCCCACCTCCTCCAGCCACCCCCTACCACTTCAGTTACCACTCAGTTAATACCTATCATTCATTGGGTTAAGACTCTCACAACCCAATCATTTCTCCTCTGAACCTTCTTGAATTGTCTCACGTGTGAGCTTTTGGGGGACACCTCACGTCCAAACCATAATAGGCAGTAACTCAATGGCCAGAGACATTTTTTCAACTAGTTTTAAGACCCCTAGAGCCAGATCTGGATGTGCTCAAGCAATGAACAGACTCAGGTTGAGGGATAGCCTACAGAATGAAAGGCTTTGCTATTCAAACTGTCAACTTCAGGAAGATAGAGTAAGACTGAAGAAATGTTCTAGAATGAAGGAGAGTTAAATCAAACATGTGCTCCTGGATGTGGATCCTAACCAGATGGGAGAAAGACATGGCTGATGGAATTCTGACAGGTCTGTGGATTAGATGGTGGCAGTGTCAATGTTGATTTCTTGATTTGAATGACTATTGTTTTCATGTAGGAGAGTGGCCTTGTTAAGGGGGATATAACCACTGCAGTATTTAGGGGTGATGGGACTTCGTGTCTGCATGAAATACTTTAGAAAAAGAACAGTTCAGATGGACAGAGGTGCAAGCCTGTAGTCTAGCAACTCCTTAGGCTGAAGCAGGAATATGGCTCAAGCCCAGGAGTTCAGACCCAGCCAGGGTAACAGAGTGCAATGATGTCTCAAAACAACAATAAACATTCAAATAGTTTGGAAAACCAATAATGAAAATGGGAATAGTCATAAAGAGAAAGGAGTTGGAACACGTGAAAAGAAGTTAAGGAGAGAATCTCAGTGAAGGGAATACACTTTGTTACTGTGTTCGCAACTTTTATTTTAAAATGAATTTTTAAATATGTGGTGTGCACCCATCAAAAGTTCTGTGTAAACGTACATACGGGTATATATAAGTACACCTGGGCATATGTACATCCAGGAGCCAAGGTCTCAACGCAGATTAATTAAATATGAACTGGGGGTGGGGATCGGCACCTCCCGTGTGATTTGCCCCCTCCCCCACTGCAGGGTGCATTGCCAGCCAATTTGAGAACCAAGGCAGTAATCCAGCGCGCATGATAATCACCTGTGGGGCTTGTTAACCGGGGATTCCCAGCCCAGCCTCCAGCGAGGGGGGGCCGGCTTGCCGATCTGCCGGCCGGGGAAAGCGGACAGGTGGTCGAGACCCCGCCCCCGCCAGGGCCTCGTGCTGCCTCAGGTGCGGCGGGACAGGTAAAAGCCCGGCGCCCGCTGACCTGCGCGCGCCGCCATGGATACTGCGCCCTCATCCCCCGAGTCCGGTCCCGTGTCGCCTGTCCTCCTGAGAGTCCCTCAGGCGGAGGTGCTGGAAGACGTGCTGCGGGAGCAGTTCGGGCCGCTGCCCCAGTTGGCCACCATCTGCCGACTGAAGCGTCTGCGCTCCGGCGGCTACTCGTCGACCGAGGACCTCCAGTTGGTGGTGGAGCGGCGGCGCGTGGCCAACGCCAAGGAGCGCGAGCGGGTGAGGGGTCCCCAGGGCCACTGGGCGCAGTCACCACGCGACCGTGTCCTGGGACGGAGCTGATTTCCTGCAGCCAAGCCCTTCACCAAACACCTGCGGGGTCCCCGGTGCACCCCCTCGCCGTCCACCCGCAGGCCCCGCGGCCACTTTGACCTCCTGAGGCCCGACGTGAATCTTTAGCTTGGCGGGTTAATGAGTGGCCTTGTTACCCGGCACCTGCGTGCAGTGCAGCCGCTGGAATCGCCGCCCCATCTGACTGTCCCCAGCTTGTGCAGTAACCAGGTGCAGGACGGGGGTCGAGGGGGACCCTGACAACTTCAAAACTCTTTCCCCTTGGCAGGTGCTTTTAAAAAGTTCCGTGCGCGGGAGTCGAACTTAAATCTCGAGCACTTCACAAAAGGGACCCCTACTCCTATTCCCTGCCCGCGGCATCTTAGCCTCAACAAATACGAGGTGAGGGGAGAAGGGGGCTTAACGGAAGTTATTTTTTTATTTTAAAGTAACGAGACACAATGCCCCAATGTGCGGTCAAATTCCTACTCGACCCTTGTCAGAATGAAAAAAAGCGACTTTCCTCATCAGGCAGGGGATGCAGTTAATTCACCAACCCGAATGATCCTATGGGCCGTGGTTGGAGCGTCATCTGCTGGTAGCTTTGGGTATCTCTGACAAAAGTTGGCCCTAAATTGTCAGGTAGGCTCTCTGTTCCGCCCTTCCGACTCTTTGGGCGTGGTTGCTACGGAGGTGATCTTAGAGGGTGAAGGATAGAAAAGGCAGTGGAGCGCGCATTTAGGCCTAGGGCTTGGAGGAGTAAGTTCTGCTGAGGGCAGGCAGGTCCTTTTGAAATTAGACTACTAGAAGGTTTGTACGGGAGTCCGAGGAGGACGGGCCAAGTCGGGGAAATTGCAAAAGAGGATGAGTGATTATTTTTATCTTTATTTTTTACCAGACACAAGAGACTTTATACAAATAATCCTGTGACCTGATTTGATGGTCCTAAAATGAGATTATGATCCAACATTTTAAGTGAGCCTTTCCTACCAAGAAGGAATTGCTTTATGTAGAGAACTGGACCTGGTTTTATTCACTTAAAAACGAATGACCTTTATTGTTCTTTATAATATAAAATCAATATGCCCAGGGAATACAGAAATGACTGAAGAGGGAACAGTGACACTCATGACAGATAACCACACGAACATCTTTGCATATGTCCCCTCAGTCATTCTTTTTTCCCGGTTGTGTGTGTCATGTACATAATTTTTACAAAATTGCTGCCATCCAATATCTATCATTGGTAGAGCTTTTCACCTGACATTACTAAGTGCATTTCCTCATTTTCTTAAGTATTCTTTCATGCAACCGTTTTTGCCTTTATAGTCTGTCAAAGAAATGGACCATAATGTATTCCATCTCCTATTGCTGGGCGTGTATGATGTTTGTAACTTTTTTACTGGTATATAAATCTGTGTATCTGATAATGGTCTTGGAATAAAAATGCTAGAAGTGGAATTACTGGGACAGAGGTCACATCCAATCTCATGATTTTTGATACAAGTTACCCACTTGCTTTCTAGAAAGGTTTATAATTTTTTATTCATACAGTACAGGACTGTTTTTATTTTTACAGACCTCATTTTGATTCGTTGTACACAAATGGAGTACAACTTTTTATTTCTTTGGTTGTACACTATGATTACACCATTTGTGCAATTATATACATACATAGGGTAATGTTTGTTTCATTCTACTATCTATCCTTCCCCCTGCTCCCTCCCCTCCCCTCCTTTCCCTCTACACAATCCAATGTTCCTCCATTCTTCCCTCACTCCTCCCACCACCGTTATATATCATCATCCACTTATCAGAGAAAACATTCAGCCTTTGGTTTTGGGGGATTGGCTTATTTCACTTAGCATGATATTCTCCAACTCCATCCATTTACCAGCAAATGCCATAATTTTATTCTTTATGGCTGAGTAATAATCTATTATGTATACATACCACAGTTTCTTTATCCATTCATCTGTTGAAGGGCATCTAGGTTGGTTCCACAATCTAGCTATTGTTAATTGAGCAGCTGTGAACATTGATATGGCTGTATCACTGTAGTGTGCTGATTTTAAGTCCTTTGGGTATAAACTGGGGAGTGGGATAGCTGGGTCAAATGGCAGGTCCATTCCAAGTTTTCTGAGGAATCTCCATACTGCTTTCTAGAGTGGCTGCACCAATTTGCACCTCCACCAGCAATGTGAGTGTGCCTTTTTTCCCACATCCACACTTCTTATTGCTTGTGTTCTTGATAATAGCCCTTCTAATTGGAGTTAGATGAAATCCTAGGGTGGTTTTGATTTGCATTTCTCTACTAGAGATGACAAGCACTTTTTCAAATATTTGTTGATCACCTATATATCTTCTGTGAAGTGTCTGCCCAGTTCCTTAGCCCATTTATTGATTGGGTTCTTTGTATTTTGGGTGTGAAGTTCTTTATAAACTTTGGAGTTGAGTGCTCTGTCTGAAGTGTGTGTGGAAAAGATTTTCTCCCACTCTGTAGGATCTTTTCAGATTGATTGGTTCCTTTGCTGAGAAAGAGTTTTAGTTTGAGTCTATCCCATTTATTGATTTATTATTTCTTGGCTATGGGGAATCTTGTTAAGGAAGTCTGGTCCTAAGCCATCATGAAGATTTGGGCCTGCTTTTTCTTCTATTTGGTGTAGGGTCTCGGGTCTAATTCCTAGATCCTTGATCCATTGAGTTGAGTTTTGTATAGGGAGAGAGATAGGGGTTTCATTTCATTTTACTGCATATGATTTTCCAGTTTCGCCAGCACCATTTGTTGAAGAGGCTGTCTTTCCCCCATTGTATGTTTTTGGCATCTTTAACTAGTATGTACTTATATGGGTATGTCTGTGTCTTCTATCCTGTACCACTAGTCTACCTGTCTATTTTGGTGCCGATACCATGCTGTTTGTTTCTATTGCTCTATAGTAGAGTTTGAGGTCTGGTATTGATGCCTCCTGCTTCACTCTTCCTGCCCAGGATTGCTTTGGCTATTCTGGGTCTTTTGTTCTTCCAGATGAATTTCATGATTGCTTTCTCTATTTCTATGAGGAATGTCATTGGGATTTTAATTGGAAATTATGTTAAATCTGTATATCACCTTTGGAAGTGTGGCCATTTAAATATTCTTCTTATCCAAGAACATGAGAGATCTTTCTGTCTTCTAAGGTTTTTCAATTTTTTTCATGTTCTGTAGTTTTCATTGTAGAGTTCTTTCACCTCTTTTGTTACATTGATTCCCAGGTACTTTTTTTTTTTTTTTTTTTTTTTTTTTTAAGGATACTTTGAAGTAGTTTTCCTAATTTCTTTCAGAGGATTCATCACTTATGAATAGAAATGCATTAGATTTATGTGTGGATTTTATATCCTGCTATTTTGCTGAATTCATTGATTAGTTCTAGAAGTTTTCTTGTGGAGTTTTTTGGATCCTCTAAATAGAATCATGTCATCAGCAAATAGTGATAGTTTGAGTTCTTTTCCTATTCATGTTTAATTTATTTGCTCTAACTGCTCTAATATTTCAAGCACAATGTTGAATAGAAATGGTGAAAGAACACTTCCCTGTCTTGTTCCAGTTTTTTAAAGGAAATGCTTTCAGTTTTTCTCCATTAAGAATGATGTTGGGAGGCTGCCTGGCGAGCAGCTCAAGGCCCGGGAGCGCCGGCGCTGGCGAGCGGCGAAGGCCGGCCTGGCGGCGGCCATGAACCACTTCGTGTGGACCAGCGGCCTCCTGGAGATCAATGAGACCCTGGTGATCCAGCAGCGCAGGGTGCGCATTTACGACGGCGAGGAGAAGATAAAATTTGATGCTGGAACCCTCCTTCTTAGTACACACCGACTGATTTGGAGAGATCAGAAAAATAAGTGCTGCATGGCTATTCCTCTGTCCCACATTGTATTCATTGAGGAACAGGCAGCTGGAATTGGGAAGAGTGCCAAAATAGGGGTTCATCTGCATCCAGCTCATCCAACCAAAGAACCTGGCCCATTCCAGAGTAGTAAAAACTCCTACATCAAACTCTCCTTCAAAGAACATGGCCAGATTGAATTTTACAGGCGTTTATCAGAGGAAATGACCCAGAGAAGATGGGAGAACATACCAGTTTCTCAGTCGATACAAATAGAGGACCCCAGCCAGGAAGAGTAAGAGCTGCAGGAATTGTAGGTATTGAAAGGAAACTGGAAGAAAAAAGAAAAACTGATGAAAACATTTCTGAGGCCTTTGAAGACCTTAGCAAGCTAATGATCAAGGCTAAGGAAATGGCGGTGTTATCAAAATCAATTGCTAATAAAATTAAAGAGAAGCAGGGTGACATCACAGAAGACGAGACCATCAGGGTTAAGTCCTACCTGCTGAGCATGGGAATAGCTAACCCAGTCACCAGGGAAACCTACGGCTCAGGAACACAGTACCGCATGCAGCTGGCTAAACAGCTGGCTGGAATATTGCAGGTGCCTTTAGAGGAATGAGGGGGAATAACGTCACTCACAGAGGTGTGCTGTTTAGTAAACCTGGCTCGAGGAATGGAATTGCTCTCACCAGAAGGTGATTTAGTGAATGCATGCAAAATGCTGGAAGCGCTGAAATTGCCTCCCAGGCTCTGGGTTTTTGACAGGGGTGTCATGGTAATTGAGCTTCAGTCCCACAAGGAAGAGGAAATGGTGGCCTCGGCCCTGGAGACAGTTTCAGAAAAAGGATCCCTAACATCAGAAGAGTTTGCTAAGCTCCTGGGAATGTCTGTCCTTCTGGCCAAAGAAAGGTTGCTGCTTGCAGAGAAGATGGGTCACCTTTGCCGAGATGACTCAGTAGAAGGCTTGCGGTTTTACCCAAATTTATTTATGACACAGAGCTAAAGGTTTTGTATTTGAAATACTTTCTGTCCATACTTATGTCTGGCAGACTGTATGACACTGAGCTAAGAGATAAACCCCGATAAACTGAAAATTTATTAGAATGATAAACAATCTTTTAATCTTTACCTAAATATTATGGTTCTGGAAACTTATTTAGGATACATAAAGGAAAATACAGAAAATGAATGCTAATATGAATTTAAAATCATGTTATAGTTGTGCAGAATTTAACTTGAAGTAGATTTTAATTTGGTTCCCAAAAGTAACCATTGTTTTCATGATAACCCATAGTTCCTGGAGGTTCAATTCATGATTTCTTAACCATCTTCTCTGTTGGGTCAACTTTATTTTCAAGATTAAATATTCTGTCATTATCTGAAGTTCTTTCTTCCAAGGAATCTAGTCTGTTGGTGATGCTTTCCATTGAGTTTATTTGGTTCATTGTTTCCTTCATTTCAGGGATTTTTTTTTTTCCTCCCAGAGTCTCTCTTTTGTTGAAATGATCTTTTGCTTCCTATAGTTGCTCTTTCAACTGTTCATTGGAGGAATCATTCATTGCCTGCATTTGCTCTTCTCGTCCCTTGCTTCATGAATAATTTTAATTATGTGTATTCTGAACTCCTTTCCTGACATTTCTTCTACCATGCTGTCATTGGATGCTATTCTATTTGGAACACTTCCATCCCTTGGTTTTTCATGTTCATGTATCTTCCTCTGTAGCAATGCAGATCTGGGATATTGCAGTTTCCCCCCTATAGGCATACAGTGGCCCTGCAGGTTTCCAAAACCTCTTCTTTATGGGGGAGGTCAATATTAGCAGCACCCAGTACAGACAATATGCAGCCCTAAGCCAAATAGCCCCTATGAAGATGTTAACATATTGTTATAATAAACAGAAGGTGAGTTCAATTATTATCTACAGTATAACAAATAGATTTGCAATGAGGTCTACAGTTTCTAATGGTGGACAAAGGGGATGGGGAGGGGCGTAGGATGTAACTGTAATGGGATAAGAGTTTATAGAAGTACTAAATCGTAGGAAGAGCGAAAGCAAAATCAAAAAGTTGGTTGTTAGCATGAGAAAATGGAGAAAGACTGAGGAAACAGGTACACAAAAGGAAAATAGTGAGAAAAATAAAGAAATAAAAACTTAAAATTTTTCAAAAGAAAAAAAAAAAAATCTATGCTATAATCATATACTATTCAAACCTCCCAGTCTTCAGTAGCCTGATGTATGAGAGGTACCTGACAATGAACTTCCAGTCCCCAGCAGGCATCTCGGGATAGGATTAGATTGAACCCACCTAAAGATGGCAGCTTCTGCTTCCAGGACAACCAAGATGGAGGCACTGGCTCCCAGATGTGTTGGCAAATGGGGAGCGACAGCGTTGGGTGTGGGCACTGAGTCCGTGTGGGGCATGGTCGGTCAGGATGGGGGTCCTGCAGGTCCTGGCTATTGTCCCAAAAGGCAGCAGCCATGTGTGACCAAACCTGCAGGTACTGTGACAATGGACTTTCAGGCAACAGCAGGCAGCTGGCGATCTGTGGATGGTCTGCAGGCCACCAGCAGATGACTGGTAGGTGGACCTGGGGTGGTGGGTGATGGGTAGGTGAAAGGCAGGTGATGGAGAGGCAAGAGGCAGGCAAATGGGCAAATGCTGGATGATAGGTAGCAGTGAGTGAGTGATCTGCACTCAAAAAGTAGGCAATATGCTGGCAAATGGGGGTGATTGTGGTGGACCAATGGGGTAAACAGCAGGGGTTTGATAAGCAGCAAAGACTGCCTCACAAGAAACAGATTTTCCTCTGCTTGAAACCCGAATTACTGAGTGACAAGGAACTCGCCTCCTTCTAGACCACCATCTTGGGTTGAAAACAGGACTGTTTTCTTTTTCATGTACTTCCTGGTTCAATTAACAAAGCAATGCTACCAGCTTGGCACATGAAAAATGTATCTACTTTGTTTTAGTTTGTAATTTGTTGAAGTTAAATCTGTCATGCATTTGCTGGTCATTGGATTCCCCCACGAATTGGGCTGGTCTCTCATCTGCTTCACTCCAGGTTGGGGCGGGGTGCTCTCCAGGTAATGTTGGTTTTGTAGAAATGTGGGGCCAGCTCTCCCAGAGCCTGTGTCCGCTAGACAGACAAACATCAACATTCCAGGGCTTCAGAGCTATGATATTAGACCTTGAGAATAGGGGAAGTAAAAGTGCGGAGTCTCTGAAGTATCACCAACACGTGGACTCTTGCACTTGACCCTATATCCTTAACTTCCTGGGAAAGAGGTCGACAAGTTGAGGGCACAGTGATGAATAAAAAGGTGTATGTACAATTTATTTAACGCAGTACTCTTTAGGGAAGACTACCTATCAGAGCTGGGTGAGGAGGGTTTTTTGTAATCGTGTTTTTTTGATCACTACCAAAGCGATACAAAGTAGGTACTTTCCACTTTGCAGATGAAGCATAGCGATGTGAAGTTTCTCACCTGCTCCAAAAGGTGAATGGTGGAGCTGAGTTTTTTTTAATTGTAAACAAATGGGATACATGTTTGTTTGTACATGGCGTAAAGGCATACCATTTGTGTAATCATAAATTTACATAGGGCAGTGTTTGATTCATTCTGTTATTTTTTCCCTTCCTCCCACCCCTCTTTTCCCTCTATACAGTCCTTCCTTCCTCCATTCTTGCCCCCACTCCCTAACCCTAACTCTAACACTAACCCCTCCCTCCCTGGAGCTGGGTTTTAAATACTGGTGTAGTTGCTGCAGAGTATTCAGCCCCTACTTTTACTGTTTGTTATAATGAAGTGGGTACATTCTCGGAAGAAGAGAAACAAGGTCAGTGTGAACATAAACACAGCTTCGAGCCCATCTGCCTGCAGATCTGAGTTGATGCCGTCCCTGTCTCCTGGCTTTCCATAAAGTTCAGTGCATACAGAAAAGTGACCCTTGGTCGAATGCCTGCCTTGATTCACCTCCCAGATGAGAGGGTGATAGAAACAAGACCTCACAACTCTGTTCTGTGATTTGGGGGAATGTCTGCATAAGTTAAAGTCTGTTGTCACTGTGCCTTTTTTGTCTTCTAGATAAAAAATCTCAACCGTGGTTTTGCCAAACTGAAGGCACTTGTGCCATTTCTTCCTCAAAGCAGGAAGCCTAGCAAAGTTGATATCCTTAAAGGTGCAACTGAATATATACGAATTCTCAGTGATGTTTTGGAAGAAGCCAAAGACATAGAGGTAAAGGTTTAAGAATTTAGAACATTGATAGTCACCATTTATTGAGTCCTTTTTATATGCCAGGCACTGTGCTAAGCAATTTATACTTTCCAGTTAATCTTTACAACAATCCTCAGAGCTACTTGTGATCTCTATTTGACAAAAGAGGAAATCAAAATTCAGGTAAAGGCCACACAGCTAAGGAGTGTGAAGACTGGGATTTGAATCCAGATCTGAATGAGCTTTGGAGTCAAGTCTGTGGCCATCTATCTACTTCCCTTCTGTTACTGTCCAGGGCACTTGGTTGCTAGTTGCAGACTCTTTGATAGGACTTTGACAACTGGAGCTTAAGAAGAAGCACTTCGTGGTGGCAGTTTCCTACCAGCAGAACGCTGATCAGAAAGAGATTTTGCAGTCATTCAGTGAGATGATCTAAACGACCTGCTGTGTAAACTGAAGCACTATAGTGTCACTACCATTATCAGAGTGGCTTAGCTCAGAAGTATCCATAGGCAGTGGGAGATATGGGCTGGTTTTATGGGTTTATTCTGCACAGAGGCAAACGTCGAAGGCCTGAAAATGGATCCATCATCAGGGGAGATGTGAAGAGAGAGAGAAAGACCTTTGAAATGAGCCTTAAGTGACACCATTAGCAGGAGGAGGTCATTAGGATTAAGTGACAGGGGCGGAGGAACAAAATGGAATCATAAAGTTGAAGAAAAGAATGTTGGAAAACTAAAAATGGAAAGTAAAGATGCTACTGAGACCAAGGAAGGCAAAGGGAAGACAGCAACCAGGTTTAGCATTTGAGAGATGGAAGAGGAATAGACTGGGAGTCAACTCATGGGAGGTCAGGTGTGCATTATCGGTGACTATCTGGGGCTCAAGCAGAGGGAAGTGGCAAGCTTCAAGTCCATTCACCTTGAAAGTATGAGAAAGGAAATAAAGATCAAAATAATGGAAGGAAGAAAACTGACAGGTCAAGTGAAGGTCTTTTCTAAGTAGCAATGTGCCTGTGTTTAAGGACAGAAGAGAAACATACATTCTAGAGAACATTCTAGTAGAACTTTTTATCCATTAGTCCTGCTCAGGTGACTACTAGTAAGCTATATTTTGTAATGGCAGGAATGGATTGTCCTATTGGCCAAATTAGATGGCATAGCATGGTCACAGTGTTTGCATATGTGCAGGTGGCTAATTGTGTAACAAGGACTTTGTTCTGTGCAGTCATTATAAAATACAAGATTTATTCCACATATTTTAAATGCATTTTCCCATTCCACATTTTTAAGGTTATAGAAGAAAATACAGGCTACCGAGCAATAGTTTTTCTCCATAATAACGTAAGCATTGCCCTTATGTAAAAAGTTTGAAATATATTTGTAGCCCAGTTGATATTTCATACAGCTCAAGGATGTAGCTCGGTTGATAGAGTGCTTGCTTAACATGTGTGAGGCCCTTAATTCAATCCCCAGCATTGGAGAACAAATCCCTGAAAAAAACCAAAACCCCAAATCAACAAAAAACAAAAGCAAGACCAAGAAAAGTCTGAATGTCATATTATACTGTTTGATAATTGATATGGTTTCTAGAAACAAGAGCCAGAGGAGCAGAACTATAGCAACAATACTTGTGAATCACACGTATCCTTGGCTCGAGAACTATCGAGAAACGTTATCCGACAAACCGGCTGTACCATTGGCTTGAAGAGTGAAGAGGAAGGGCTCTGGGCAGATGGTGGCAGTGGTGAGCCAGCATACACTTGTTGCCAGGGTCTGACGCCGGTCACTAGAAACTACTTCACCCGCCAGGAGTCTGGTAAAGTATTCCTCCTTAAACAGCTATATATAAGTAAAAAAACATACCTTGACACATGTGGTGGTTTCCATGATCAAACATGATTAAAACAAGATAATTTTGTGAAAGCACCTGGGTGGGGAGGTGGGGCTTCCTAGCCTGAAAGATTAGAATGTCCCTAAATTAACTGGTTATTGGCTCAAGGGAGGGGAGATTCCTCCAGAACCACCCAATATAGACCTAAGCTTAGTTTTTAAATGACGTTATTTAGTACGGCAGAAGGCTTTCCGGACTGTATGTTCTTCAGAACAAGTAGCTTGCCATATGTAAAGATTCATGGTGATGCTACTTTGAAGTAGGGGGTCTGGTTGTAGGGGATCTTGTTCTAAGTAATAGCAAAGCAATTAATAGTAATTGCTTCTGTTACTTTGTCAAACTAGAGAAGTAGCTGGAGAGGGCTACATGCTTCTCCAAACTCAGGAGGACTTTGCCATTGCTGTGGATCAGCATTATTCCAGTGAGGCCCCTTGGTCTATCTTTTCTCTGTAACACATGCTGTTGAAATGAGAAAGGCTTATAGGAAACAATCAAACGAACTGTCACAAGCATGTTGCTCACTGTAATAATAGGGACAGTGGGGGCAATGGAGTCACAAATGATGGCTGTTGGAAGAAGTCAAATAGCTGTTGAATGGAGGCAGGCTGCTGAGGTTCAGACCCTGTTTTTTCCATCTGCTAGTTCTGTGACCTTGCCTGAGCTACTGAGCTTCTCTGTGATCCTATTTTCCCACCTGTAGAACAAGAGTAATGCTTTTACCTACCTTGCACATAAATTGAGGTTCAAATGATGCTGTCAGTAAGGTGTCCAGCATAGTCCTGGGCATGCCAGGGTTCACTTGGACAGATCTTATGTTTGCTTGACTTTCCACAAGTGATCAATAATTGGTGAGCAGCAATAAGCCACAGACATCCCAGCTTGTTCGTAGCAAGGGTTTTGGTTTTCCTCACTTGGCTCTCATCAAAGCTCTGCTCTGACTTGGGATCTTGTCTTCCTGTTCACTGGCTGGTCTGGGCTTCTATGTCTGATTTGTATTGCTGTAGTCTAAGGATCTCATTTGAGTATGTGCTCAGACTAGATTTTCATATTCTGACCACCTGAGATATGAATCTTCTCTTGCCAGTCAACATTTAGGGAGAGAATTTGTCACTATTGCATGAGGGGATATGGATGACAGACCAGAAGAAAGTGAAGAAATCACCTGAGCTGAACTAACAATGGCTAAGTTAATAATAATCATGTTCCCACAAGTGATGGTGTGAATATGTACTAGATAACAAGGCAGGATCTGGCTTGTATTTAATCCTCATTGTTTCTTATTAGGTAGGTATCATGTCATTCTCTATCACCTATCAATCCTTTTGGGCCAGGACTGGGGCAGAAGCTTCAGTGGTAGCAGAATAGGCCATGAATATATGTGAAATCCTTTTTTTCCCAAGAACAGTAGATCCTGGGATAGGCCACATATAGTAAATCAGGTCAATGAACAGAAAAGTTCTCATTGGAGTTTGTTTCCAAAAAGGAATGAGAAAATTTTCAGTCTTTAGCTAATCAAGTTTGTTAATTGAAAGGGTGTACTGCTAAGTCTTAGATTGGGCAAAGAATGCATCATGTCTTTGAGATTTTTATTTTTATCTTTATTTTTATGTGGTGCTGAGGATCAAACCCAGTGCCTTACATGTGCTAGGTAAGTGCTCTACCACTGAGCTACAACCCCAACCCTTTTTGTTTGTATTGGAGATTTTTATTCACTGGATATTCTTCTGTCAGTCACTTCCAAGACCTGTTTGTAAAGTGTGCCACTTTTGTGGAATTTCATCAATTTCGTCAAGAATTTCTCATCTTTTGACATTCAGATTTTTCATTTTTAAAATAAAAAAAAAAAATTGGAGCCGGGCATGGTGGCACACACCTGTAATCCCAATGGCTCAGGAGGGTGAGACTGGAGGATTGCAAATTCCAGGGGTTCAATCCCCAGTACCCCCCCCCCCAAAAAAAAAAATCAATTTTCAGAAGGGTTACAAGTATAGTACAAAGAACATTTTGCCTTACCTATTTGAGGATAAGTTGTCAGCCTGATTACTTCAATGTGTATTTCTTATACATGGGGACATTCCCCTAACATAACCACAATGCAGTCACCCCAAATCAGGCAGTCAATGCCTTGGCACTCCTGCTGTGTGACCCTCAGGCCCCATTCACATCTCGCCTATAGCCTCAGTAGTGCTTTCTCTAAGAAAAAAAAGACCTAGAGGAGAATCGCAAATTGTGCTTGGTTGTCTCTTAAGATTCCTTTGGTCATGGCCTTTCTGTGACTTTTGTGACCTTGACACTTGACAATTATGCGCCAGTTTTGTAGAATGGTTGACATGCTTTATCTGTTTCCTCCTGATTAGATTGAGATATGCATCTGTGCCAGGAATCACAAAAGTTGTGCTGTGTTTCTGTTCATTGATCTATTGGGGCACCTTTTTACTTCTAATGACATTCCTTTTGATCACTTGCTTAAAGCGGTGACTGCCAGGCTTCTCCACTTGAAAGTCAGTCTTTCTCTTTCATAATTAATATGTATATTCTGAGGAGGTACTTTGAGAGTTCCTCACTGTCCCATTACTCATCAAACATCGTGTATTATTAAACTTTGAAATAATTATAGATTCATGGAAAGTTGCAAAGGTAGTCTAAGAAGGATTAGATACTTCTAACCTGTTATTCCCAATGACTGCATCTTACAATAACTGTAGTGTAATATCAGAACCAGAGAATTCATAGTTGAGTCATTTTACCACGTGTAAATCTGGGCACCCAGCAGCACAATCGAGGGCGGGGGTTTCAGTCACATCCAGTGTGGATGAGGGAAGGATTAACTACTGGAGGACGGCTGTGCCACCAATAAATCAATTACCAATAAGCTTATCTAATCAATAAACACACAAGAGCCAATACTCTTCAAAAGGAAAGAGGTGGACAGATCGGGCCGTTCCAGATCTGGCCTCCAATAGCAAGGAGGACTCTGACTTCATCTTTACAGTCACACAGGTAAAGGGGCCCAGACTGGGAGGGGCTGCTTCTGTGAGGAACAGGATGGGATGCAGTCAGGGAAGCCATTTGCTTGGGGAACTAGCATATCATAAGCCACTCCCATCCAGGGCCACTTACTCCTAGGCTATCTGATACAGCCTCCAATGACCACCAGTGCTTGGGAGTCAGATCTCTGTACCCCATGGCTCATCCAAGTCTGATTCTGCTAGATATGGATGACTCCCCACAGTCGATTGCAGAACTGTTTGTCGCCATGAAGATCTCTCTTTGTGCTACCCCTTTGTAGTCACACCCACTGCCTGACCCTCTGAAATCCACTCAAAACCAGTTTTCCATTTCTACAAGTTATTTCAAGAATGTTTTGAAAACAGAATCATACCATCTGCAATCTTTAGTCTTCTTGTTAATTTTTAAAAAAGGCACAATGCACTTGAGATCATCCAGGTTGCTGTATCAGTGTTCTATGCTCCCTTTTCACTGCTGAGAAGCAGTTCATGTATCACATGGATATACCACAGTCTAACTGTTCACTTATTTTAGAACATTTTGTTTCTATTTTAATTTACTTTTTATATTAATATGGATGCATGGTTTTCTGTTTAATTCAGTGGCTTGTTATATCTTCTTATAATATGTCATTATTTTTTGCTTAAATTTCCTCATTGTGGCCATTGAAAGTCCCTTTGTTCTATCAAGGGCATTTTCTGGTCACTTCCTTTCTGGCAGAAGATTTCGAAGCTCATGTTGGACTTTCCCACTATCTATTCAAGGACATGCCTGTGTGTAACCCATCTCCCATCTCTTCCTGCGTGGCTGATCTCAGTCCTCTTAGGACTTATCAGACTTCACAAGGACCTTCTCTTTGGCTCTCATGTTCCACCCAGGCCACCCTTACCCAAGGCATGGATGCCTCCTCGGGTGTTCATGCCAGCTTACCCAGTTGGGTCTCAGTACCTCACTTGGGGTCATCATGGCTTCTACCTAATTCTGATCCAACTATTGGCATTAGGACTGAATTGGGACTTTTTCAGGAAGAAAAAGGGGGAATTGTGTTTTCTTTGAAGTGCGTCATCTTTCTACCTTATTTTCCCTTTTAACACATGTAACTGAGATCGTTATTTGAGTTGAGCAATTATTTACTGACTTTATAATCTTGCATCTTACGATCAGAAACTAGGATGGGGTCAAGGAAGCAATGTTCAGGATAGTCTCTATTTGACGAAAGGATCCTCAGAAGGGTTCAGCCCATGTTACCTAAAGGGGTGACTAGAAAGGGTTTCAGAATCCAGGCCAGATACCCTGACTGGAGACTTAGTGACAGCTGATGTAGCTCATTGGACTGAATCGCTTATATTTGGAGGGACTTGGGATTTAGGAGGCAGGCCCTTTCTAGCTTCAGTGTGCAGGAGTGGCACCCTTCTTCCTGCCCTCAGGATCTGGGGAGTGGAATTCCTGGTGCTGGCAGGGATGGGCATTGTAGGGGATTTGGAGATGGGGTCAGAACGGCTATGCAAGGTCAACAACATTCCTGGGAGGCAGAATCCTGAATGAAGTACATAAGAATCTGCTGATGGCAGGGACGGAGATTAACTTCTGGGGCCAGAGCAGGTTTGCCTGGGGACTGAAGCAGCACGTATCTGTGCAGACGGAGAGGTCAGGAGCCATGAGGAGTTCCACAGCGGGCCTGGTAGGGTTAAAGATTGGTTTCAAGGTCTGGAAGAAGATTGTTTAAAAATGAAGTTTCCAGGTGTGGGGTTTTTGCCATCTTGGGATTGGGGATTGCTGGGTGGCAAAGTGTTGGCTGTCTGGCCATGTTTATTCCTTCTACTTGTCACTTGTGACTGTGGCTTGGCTATGTGACAATGTATATGGCTCTGGATTGTGTTTAGAGTTGCTTGTGATACTTGTAGAGATTCTCTGAAAAATTCACCTTCAGTTTTGGAGTGGGATGCCAAGAATGCTGGGGCTCAAGGGGCTTTGGAAAGGGACATGTGGCTGAACATGTATGTCTGTCCCATGGGTCTAGAATTGCTGCCAACATATATTTCTAAATTTTGGCATGCCACGGGAAAGTTCCCTGAAATAGTTTGAGAGAAGGAAGCTGTGTGGGTGGAAGATTCCCATTGTCCCCTCTCTAGGTTGTAGTCATCTGTGAAATTAATCCCTGGGGACATTTCTTCCAATAGCATTTTAAGCTCTGAAATGAGGTGGACTCGTGAGTTGTAAGGAACTGATTGACACTTTTGGGAAGCCTGGAAGCCTCTTCTGTCTTGCATCTTGCATTTCCCCTAGGTGGTACATGTGGGTATGTGGTGGTAAAAATTCCACCGCAGAGCGCGGCTTGTCTAGGTTTTTGCGTGGGAAGCACATTGTCTGCCTGGGTGTTCATGGTGGCTGATGGGCATGTTCTGATGAGCGTAGCCAGCAGGGTATTTTGGAATGTTGAATTTCCCTTTTGATGGGGCAGGTGCTCTCTGGTTTGCCAGAGTCCCCACTGTGCCACATTGCACTGTGCTAGCATCTCGCCTGTTCAGGTGATTGACTCTGCAGCTCTGGACTAAAGGCATCGGGGACTCAGTCGGCTGCTCCAGTAACTGCATTCAGCTCTGGGATTTTACTGTGTTTTCTAAACTTTGGGGGTCTAGGAGCTGGTGCTTTGATGCTACAAACTCTCATAGTTGTCTTGGACTCTGGAAAAATGAGCCACCTGGAGCAGGCAGGACAGGGTGGATCTGTCTCTTCAACGATGATACATCCAGTGGAGGATCCCCAGGTCACAGCTACTGAGGAATAACACAACCAGACACCCAAGGGAGACCCTTAAAGTTAGATCTCATCAAGATAAAATGTTGGAAGATAATTTTCTTTGTGGAAATAAGAAAGGGAGATTCCTTTTAATTTTTCTGTAGATACAGAAGATTGAATTGATCATGGATGCGGGTTTACATGCTTTGGTGTATAGGTGGATGTGTGTGAAGTATGGTGTTTTTTTAGGACAAGAACTCTATCTGGTATGTCACCTAATCCTGTCAGAAAGTGGATCATTATTTGAGAGAGCCAATAATTCCATCCTTTTCTACATATAATGGGCCTGTGGTGAAATTAATTGCAGAAAGTTTTAGTCTATTCCATTAGACTTTCAGAAGGAATATTTACAAGATTTTATAAAGGACCTTGTAATATGCCCATCTCATTGGCCCCAGGTGGACACAGAAAGGCAGAATTGTGTGGAAGGATCTCTCAGAAGAGAGGTCAGACTTTTCTGATATGCTTCTCATTTTCCTTGAGACAGAGGTCTCTTTGGGTCAGTAGGAAATCACCATATTCTAAAACAACACAAGCTAGTCCTAGCCCCTGAGGAAGCTCAGTGTGTCTTACCACCTTTGTCCTTTCCTTATTCCTGGGTTATCCAGATAGATAAGGGATAAAATGGAATTCCAAGGACACAGTGTTAATAGATCTTGTAGTGGGGGGAGGGTAAAGAGATTAGAAATACTCCATTATTTTAGGACCCTTCTTGTTCTCTTTAGATCACTCTTCATCTTTTTCCATCTTTGAAATATTTAATGAGCACATTTTATTTAAATATATCCTCCTGTAAACTGAGAATTTACTGCCTTTACTGTGTAGTTATGTCATTTATATGTGCAGCTCTCCAACATTCTCTTATTGGAAACAACCATATTTCCACATTACAGTTCCCAGAAAGACAAAATTCTCAAAATTCTGTATCTCCTTTGGCTTGCTTCTCTTTTTTTTTTTTTCCAGTTGTCAATGTATCTTTTATTTATATGCAGTGCTGAGTATGGAACTCGGGGCCTCACACATGCCAGGCAAAGGCTCTACCCCTGAGCCACAACTCCAGTCAAGTCTGGCTTCTCTCTTGACTTCTCCCAGGCTTTATTAATGGTTCGCTTCATATCATCATCTCCATCTTCATAAATTTTCTTTAGAATATTCATTAATCCCTCACTAGGGTCTGTTTCAGCGTCCTATGAAGACTTTTCTTTCTCTTTGCTTTCTTTTTCAACCTCAGTCATTTACTCCTACCGTGTTTTCTGCTTGCTTTCTACATAAGGACTGTATAGTTCTTTACTTTTGTTGAAACTGCCTTCCACAGAGATGAGCTTCAAGAGATTGTTCACAATCGTGGAATAACTCTTCCAGTTTAGATTCTTTGCCAAAAGATCAAATGGCCTCTCTGCGAAATGCACCTGCACATTCTAAGAACTTGATGAACTCCGTTAAGTTTGTGAAAATCTACGTTACTTTATCTGACTGATTCCATCCATAATTACTGATTTTTTTTTTTTTTTTTTTTTTTTTTTCACGGTATATCCTGTTGTAATGGGAGCAACCACAGCCGCTGGCTTTCCGTGGTCTAGAAGTTCTGGTTTCTTCTGTAATTTCTGTTGCATCTTGTTCTTCACTACTGTCTCAATCTTGGTTTTTTTTTTTTTTTTTCCTGCAGTGAGGGTATCATGTGCTCTTTTCCTAGTGGTCATCTCCAGCAACACCTTCACCTCTTCGAGATCTTTCTGCTGCTCATCCAGAGCTGAAGCCAGGTTCGGGTTGGGTAGGGCCCCAGGCTCACGCTGCAGCGGTGCACTACAGATCGGAAACGCCGCGCACAGGGATGTACCGGTGCGGCCTGTGCAGCCCCGCGACTCACCCTCCACATGCAGTGCCTCTGGAAAGGTTTTGTTTTTAATTCGAATTCATTATACCAACATTTAAAAATTCCACGATTTTATGCACGAGGACCTGGGTTCAATTCCCAGCACTGCACAAAACAAACTTCATGTAAAATTCCACTTTTTAGACGTTTCTGGAAGAGGGCATCTTTGGATATTGCTTATAGTCCAGAAGCCAGGTAGCAGGTGATTCAATGAAAAGCCACAGCTTAGTGGTACCTTCCCACCCCTTCTGCGAATAGGTGGTGATTGCTTAGATGGAGTCCAACTTCGATTCAGAATTTGTATGGCTCAATTCTACAGTCTTTTTAGTGGCAGTGGGTTGCACCCTGATCAGTCACTAGTGGCACTTGCTAATCATAAAAGACACCATTATACCCGCCATTCAGGACCTAGACCCTGCTTTTCTCCATAGTTTTTTCTTGTTAATTGCCTGTCACTGGTCCTAGCACAGAGAAGCTCAGTGAATACTTACCCAGTAACTTGTGCCTGTCTCTTCCTCTTTTCAAAGAATGTGGAAAGAAAAGGGTGTGTGTGTGTATTCTGAAGTTAATTCCTTTTTCAAAGTTTTTGTCTAAATGTTATATAAAAGCGGATGCAGAGGGACTGTAAGTTGGAGGCCTTGGCAACGAAGCAAGACCTTGTGTCAAAAAATGAAGAGCTGAAGGCATAGCTTGGTATACCAAGTGCCCCTGACCCCAGTATGACAGGGGGAAGTAAGGAAGGAAACTTGTATATACAAGAGTTTTCTAATGAGCAAAATGGATGTATGAGACCGTTAGCACTGTACAGGGCTGTGGTCCCGTTTGCATTCTGGCCTAGGGAGACAGATGACTTTTCCTCTTTGGAAATTCCCTTCTCACATGTGTTCTTCCAGCTACTCTGGTGTGAAAGACATGTCTGAGGCACCTGTCTCCATGGGGTGGTCTGAGGTGAGGAATCGGGGACAGTCTCAAGTGTTCCGTGCTCAGGAACAGGACCCCAAGGGAAGACGCTGGGACTGCCTTGGTTTTGGTGGTCAACACTCCGTGCATGTTAGGAGCCTCATTTGTTGGAAGAGTGACATAGCGTTCTCCCTGGACATGAGAAGGCCAGGCTGTGGCTACATTGCTGGGTTCTGGTCTCTAGGTCCTAGATGGACAACTGAAGCAGATGGGCAGATATGGGTACGACCTACATGTGAGGAAATGTTCCATTACTTTCTGCACTGTTCTATTGTTCCTGAGACCTCAGTCCTTGCAATGCAGATTAAGGGAAAATTCCATATCTTGCCCCATTAAGGTCCATCTTTTTTGAATAAATACTGTATCCATGCAATGTTCAGAATCCCTGTGGGGCTCTTTGCTTCTTGGGCCATCTCCCCCACCTTTCTCTGTCTCTAGGTACCGTGAGGAGTGTGCACTGTGGGGGCTGGCAGGGGACTCGGCTTTCCTCTGGCCTCCCTGGTCTTGGGTGGTGCTGCGCTGACATGTACTGTAAATGTCTGTGGCCCCGCATGCCTTCTCGTCTCTAGGTCAGACTTGCGGGGAATGTTCCATTCAGAAGCCAGGTCTTCTGGTTATCCTGGCTTCCCCAACCTTCTGGTTGGGATTATGAGCTGCTTTGGGATCTATGTACCTGGAGATGTCACTTGGCTCTGTGGTCACTTACCTCCTCTAAGGGGCACCTTCTGAGGAGTAGATGGGATTCCCTGTTTTCCTCAGATTCTACTGTACATTTCTTGGGTTCTGTTGTCTTGTGGAACTTTTCCCCATCTTGGTTCAAGGCCCAGGACAGCCTAGTACAGGGTTCTTCTCAGGGACTAGGCAGCTTCTTCACACTGGTTCCAGTGTGTGCCGTTTCAACTTTTGCTTCCATTTTTTTTGTTGTAGGAACATTTTCCCCACGTATCTTACCTTCTTCCTGTTGTATGGCTATCTGATGAACAGCCATCTGAGCTCTGGCCCACCAGAATCTAGATATTTGTTCATTTGATCTTCTTTCAAATGAAAGTTGTTTTTCAGACTATTTTGAGGCTGGGGACTGAACCCTAAAACTGAGTAAGCAAGGACTTCTATCCAACCCCACCTCCCTCTACCAAGCCTTGGCTCAGTGGGTGAACAAAAAGTAATTGGACAATACATTAGATTATCCAGCAGCACAGCCCACTCTGGCAGGGAACCCCTGTTCTGAAAGATGTTAAGCAACAAGCTGGGTTTCTATTCTTCAGATCACCCACTTTGACTTAAATGAGGTTCACCTGTCATTTTTTTTGATGAACTGTGACATAAAAGACAACATTGATAAGCAAGTTTTCCTATTGGGGTACTTTAAATATTACATTTCTAGAATTTTCTAGCTAACTAAAAAAAAAAAAAAAAAAAAACCTAAAAACAATTATCTTAAATATACTAGACCCTAGGCTGAGAAATTCAATTATACTTTAACTCTGTAGATAAACATAACAGGTATAAATTTGTTTCTCAGATTTAAAACATTCTAGATATGTAAAAAGTCAATTTTAAAAAAGCTTCTAAACCTAAATCTAAAAGCAAAAATCTTAGACTGAATCAAGAACAGAAAAATAGCTCTTCATACTTTGTGCCAGATTACTGTTCCTGGCATTTTATACAAAATAACCTATTGAATTTTTGTAACTACCCTGTGAAATACAAACTGTTCTCTCCACTTTGCATATGAGAAAACTGAAGAACAGAAGTAACTTGCTCAATATCTAGCAAGTCAATGAAATGTGTTTGAAGGGTGTGGGTCATAGCATCAAATTCTTCTTAACCACTTTTATTGTAAACAAAACCCTCAACCTTGAAATGTAAATGAGAGCGACTAGAAAATAAATAGAAATTTAAAGCTGAGTTGATGCTTTTGACAATAGCATTTTATCATCCACAACGATATGCTTAATAGGTTCCAATATCTGAGTTGCCTGGATATGAGTCAAGTCTTTGTTTTTCCAGTCATGGGGGTATTTTTTTCTTCAAGTTGAGATTTCAGGAAACTAAGACGACACGCAATGGTGTCGCCACCTTAAAACCTCTGCTGGAAATCTAAAATTCTTCCAATTTTTTTCCCCACATGCAACTGAGTTAAATTGGCATAGGACACAATTATGTGACTGATGTCATTTTTTTTCCCATCATGAGCATGTTTAGGTGACCCATTAATTGGGACAATTTTCTGATTGTTGGACACGCAAGTTTTCAGCTTTTTGTTTTTGTAAAGGTGGGAGAGTGCCTGGTGTTTAGCCCTTTCTGTCTGTCTTATTGTTTTTTCAGGATAGGTTCCCAGAAGCAGAACTCCTGAGGCACAGGTAGGTGTGTTCTGTGCCTTGATGGATAGTGCTCATTTGTAATGCCACCAGCAACGCACAGTGCCAGTCTGATCACATTTTTGCCAACAATGAGACATATATAAATGAATAGAAACCGGTGTAAAGACACATCTTTGACTAATGAAATTACGTTTTATTTTGCACTGGGGATCAAACCCAGGGCCTCACTGATTCGCAGCGTGTTCTATGCCCCTGCCCCCATATTTCTTTATTAGTTGTATTTATTTTGTGAGATGTTCTTTTCCTTTAGCTATTCATAATGGACTTTTTTTCTCTGTTTCAGACTCCCACAAGTATGAAAAGTGAAAAAGCCCAGGGTTACCTTCTAGAGAAAAATAAATACATTCTTGAACATTTTGGAGTCTTTTTTTAAAGAAATTGGCAATAATTCAGAGTTTAAAAAGTCACCCTTTTTAAAGGTGACTTTAAAAAGGAGGCCTTGCCTCCCACAGATTGACAACTCTACTTTCTCCTTCATGCATCGAAGAAATAGATGGGAGGACCATCAGCCTTTGTTCCCAGCCCCTCGAGAGATTTCATCCTCATGTGCTCAGGACCCCATGCCTGATGTCTCTTATTCTGTTTTTCAATTTGAGGAATAAGTGGCTGTGATCTTTCCCAGAGAAATTAACCTTTAATTGAACTGCAAACTTAAGATAAAGGAGTCCCGTGGTGTTGAGCACTGGCCCATAGGAGTGGGCATTTTTAAGGCTTTCCAAATGCCCAGCTAAGGACAAGTAAGTGGTACCTTTGTGAGAGTTAGGCACCCAAGCACCTGGAGCACAAAGATGGCCTCCATCAGAGCAATTTCTCACAAAGTCTTGATGCTTCATCTGTACATCTTGTACAGTTTGTATGGGTTAACTTGTTCTTACAGGTATCCTAAGATAGGCATGATTATCCCCCTTCTCAGATGGAATACCAAGGCACGGAAGGTGTGTTAGCTCAGGCTACCCTAACAAATACCTGAGGCTAGATGGTTTAACAGAAATGTATTCCTCCGTTTCAGAGGCTGGGAAATCCAAGATTAAGGTCCATTGGAGTTGTTTCTGATGAGAGGGCTTCCTGCCTCGCTTAAGAACAGCTGCCTCTTCCTGTGTCCTCCCATGGCAGAGAGTTAGCTGGCTCTGGTCTCTTCAGGCTTTATAAGGCCACTGCTGCTGTAAGATCATGGTCACAACCTCAAGTAACCTTAATCACCTCTTTAAGACCACCTCACCACAGTCACACGAGGGATAAGGGTCTCAATGTCTGAGTTTTGGAGGAACACGATTCTGTCTGGAGTATTCTGCCATTGGCCACTCCGCCCCCAAGTTCATGTCTTTGTCACTTGTAAAATCCAGTCATTCCATCCCAACAGCCCCAAAGCCTGAACTCATTCCAGCATCACCTCTAAAGGCTTAAGTCCAGAATCTCACTTAAATATCACCTGAATTTATGAGCGAGACATGAGGGATGAGGCCTACTCCAAGGCAAAATTCTTCCCCAGCTGAGAACCTGCCAAACCAGTCAAGTTAGGTGCTTCCAAGATAGTGGTCGGACAGACACAGGTGGACATTCTCATTCCAAAAGGGAGAAGGATCCATGTCTCTCAAGTGAGTCCAAAACCTAGCAAGGCAAATTTTCATTTTATTGTAAGGCTCAAGGACAATCCTCTTTGGCCCGATGTCCTGCCTTCTAGGCCCCTGGGGGACCGGTGTCATCCCCCTAAAACGGGCAGAACCAGCCCTGCCCCTGAGCTTGCGTCAGTGGCTGCCCTGGTGGTCTGTGATTGGTATGTGGGGTCAGCCTTCCCTTTCTTCGGATAGTGCATGTTTGTGGTCTGGTCCTGTGGAAGCCGAGGTGGTCAGTAGCCTTCCCTCACTCTGTCCCACCTGCTGTGTCTCCTCTGGTTCTCATTGGCAGTGTCTTTGCTGGTATGATCCCACCTCCATTTCTTCTGTAGAGATGGCTGATTAAGTCCGTAGGGTACACTCATGATGGCTTTATAGATGGCCGCTCAGTCGCACCAATACTGTGCTCTTCATAATAAACTCTCCCCACTCCTTTCCTCCCCCTCCTCCTCTCCCTCCCTCTTCAAAATGGAAAGGGTTAGAATTTCCAACTTGTCCAAGTTTTGGTCCTTCTTGCTTTCAAGTCTTTGATTCACTTTTCTCTTCACATTCTCTCAGAAGCCGTGAGGAAGTCCCAAGCCACAACTTCAGTACTTAGAAACCTCCTCTGCTAAATATTCAGTTCTATTACTTGCAGGCTCTACCTTCTGCAGAACACTAGGACACACCCGGCGTGGTGGTGCATGCCTGTAATCCTCCTGCCTCAGCCTCCTGAGGTTATGGGATCCAGAGTTCAAAGCCAGCCTCAGCAAAAGCGAGGCACTAAGTGACTCGGACCCTGTTTCTAAATAAAATACAAAATAGGACTGGGGATGTGGCTCAGTAGTTGAGCGCCCCCGAGTTCAATCCGCAGTACCAAAGAAACAACACCAACGACAAACCACTAGGACACAATTTTTTTGTCCTTTGTCACTTATAACAAGGGTCATCTTTCCTCCAGTTTCCAGTAAGCCACTCCTCATTTCCATCTGAGATCTAATCAGAATGTTCTTTAACATGTATTAGTTGTACACATCATTGGAGTTCACTGTGATATCTCCACACATACACATAGTGTGCACTGATTAAACCACCTTACCCCTGGCACCCTCGCAATCCCTTGTAATTACTTTCAGGTTGACTATTTCATTTCCATGTATAAGAGATAAAATATGGTACTTGTCTGTTTATTTCACTTAGCACAATGTTCTCTGGTTCCATTCATTTTTCTGCAAATGATGGTATTTCATCCTTTATGACTGAATAATACTCCGCTGTGTACATTTACATTTTCTTTTTTCATCTGTTGATAGGCACCACGACTGACTCCATATCTTAGCTATTGTGAATAGTGCCACAAACACATGGACATTTGGGTATCACTTGGTATGTTGATTTCGTTTCCTTTGGATATATACCAAGAAGTGGAATAGTAGGGTCATATGGTAGATCTATTTTTAGTTTTTTTGAGGTACCTTCATATTGTTCTCTATGTGGCTATACTAATTTGTTTCTACCAACAGTGTTTAACGGTTCCTTTTTCTCCACATCCTGACCAGTATTTATAATAGCCCTTCTAACTTGGGTGAAATGATATCTCTTTGTAGTTCTAATTTGTATTTCTCTGAAAGCTAAGGATACTGAACATTTTTGCACATTTTTTGCCATTTTTTTCTTTTTAGAAGTATCTATTCCTATCAGTTGCCCATTTTAAAATTTGATTATTTCATATATCCTGGAATAATTGCTCTGTTAGATGAAGAGTTGACAAATCTTTCTTGCTGTAGGTTGTCTTCACCTGGTGGTTTTCTTTGCTGTGCAGAAGTGTTTTACTTTGATATCAATGTCTACTTTGCTTCTGGGCTTCTATTCAGAAAATTAATGCTTATACCAATGTTTTAAAGTGTTTCCCCTATGTTTTCTTCTAGTAGTTTCAGTTCTTTTTTCCCTTTTTCTCGGGCAGTCCTGGGTATTAAACTTGGGTGTGCTCTACCACTGAGCTATATCTCCAGCCCTTTTTATTTTTTATTTTGAGACAGGGCCTCACCAATTTGCCTAGGGCCTTACTAAATTGCTGAGTCAGGCCTTGAACTTGTGATCCTCTTGACTCAACCTCCTGAGTTGCCTGGATTACACGTGTGCACCACTGTGCCTGGCTAGTTTGTTGTTATATTTAGGCCTTTGATCATTTTAAGTTGATTTTTGTTCAGGGTAAAAGAGGTCAAATTTCAGTCTTCTACGTGTGAATATCCAGTTTCCCCAGCACCATTTGCTAAGAGGCTGTCCTTTCTGCAGTGTTTTTGATGCTTTTGTTGAGAATCAGACGTGTGACAGGTTTATTTCTGGGACCTCTGTAGGTTCATGTGTCTGTGTTATGCCAATACCATGCTGTTTTGATTGCTAAGGCTTGGTCCAATGTCTTAATAGATATCGTGGTGCTCCAGCTTTGTTCTCTTTGCTCAAGTTTCCTTTGGCTATTCTGGGTCTGTCATGCTTCCATATGAATTTTAGGAATTTTTTCTAGTTCTTTGAAGAATGTTTAGTTTTTTGGTGGGGATTGCATTGGATCTGTAGATCATTTTGGGTGATCTGAACATTTTAACAATATTCTTCCCATCCATGAATGTGGGCGGTCTTTTCATTTTTTTGTCTTCAATTTCTATCTTCAGTGATTTGTAATTTTTATAGAGGTATTTGTTTCTAGATATTTTTGTTCTTGTCACTACTGTGAATGGGTTTGCTTCATGATTTCTTGGCAAGTTCATTGTACAGAAAAATTACTAATATTTGTATGTCACTTTGATATTCTGGTACTTTATTGAATTTGTTTATAGTCTTGGTTTTTCTATGTATGGAATCATCACTTGCAAAGAAATAATTTTACTTTCTCCCTTTCTATTTATATGCCTTTTATTTCTTTTTCTTGCCTAATTGCTCTGGCTAAAGCTTTCAGTGCATTAGGTGTGATGAGAGTGAACACTCTTGTCTTGCTCTTAGAGGAAATGCTTTCTGCTTTTCCCTATTCAACGCGATGTAGGTTATAGACTCATCATATGTAGCCTCTATTATGTTGAGGTACAATCTTTCTATACCTATTTTGTTTAGGGTTTTTTTTTTTTAATGAACATATGTTGATTTTTATCAGAAGCTTTTCTTGTACCTATTGAGATGGTGTTATTTTTATCCTTTACTACATTGTGGTTCCTGAGATGAAACCAACTTGACTGTGGTGAATGATCTTAATATGCCTTAAATTTGATTTGTTAGTATTTTGATGAGAAATTTTTCATCTATATTCATCAGGGATTTTGTCCATAATTTTCTTCGTCATGTCCTTTGATTTTGGTGACAGGGTAGTGATAACCTCTTTAAGTTTGGAAGGATTCTTTTTCCTTTAGTCTATGGGATTGTTTAAGAAACATTGGTGTTCTTTAAAAGTGTAGAAAAATTCAGCAGTGAAGTCACCTGGTCCTAAGCTTTTCTTTTTTTTGGGAGACTCTTTTCCCTTACTGATCAGTGTCATTACTTGTTATTGGTCTATTCGGGTTTTCTTTTTAATGTCCTTATGGTTCAGTTTCCTAAGTTGTGTGTGTCCATATAGATTAGTGTTCAGAAATTAATTTCTTCTAGGGGTTCCAATTTGTTAGCATGAGGTTCATAATAACCCCTAATGAGCCTTTGTATTTCTGTGGTATTGATTATTGCATCTCCCTTTTCATCTCTTATTTTTTTTTGGGCCTTCTCTCTTACCCCTTCCCGAACCCCTGCCTTGATTAGTCTAGTTAAAGATTTGTCAATTTTATCTATCTTTTCAAAGAACCAACTCTTTGTTTCATTGATCTTTTTATACTGATTTTTGTTCTCTATTTTGTTTATTTCTGCTGACTTTTGTTATTTCCTTCTACTAATTTTGGACTTGGTTTGGTTTGTTATGGCTTATTTAAGTCCCTGAGATGCATCATTAGGTTTGAATTTTTTTTTTTTTTTTTTTTTTTTTTTTAATGAGTGGGCATTCATTGCTGTTAACTGCCACCTTAGTACTGCTTTTGATGCCTCTCACAAATTTTGGTATGTTATGTTTCCATTTTCATTTATTTGGAGAAAATTTTAAATTTCCTTCCTGACTTCCTTGATGACCTACAGTTCACTCAAAAGGGCTTTTTTTTAATGCCTTCATGCATTTGTATAATTTTTAAAATTTCTTTTGTGTTGAGTTCTAGTTTTAGTCCACTGTAGTCAGAAAAGACATAGGACTTGATCTTGGTGTTTTAAAATTTAAGAGTTGTTTTGTGGCTTAATATATGATCTCTTCTAGAAAAAGTTCCATGCACTGGAAAAGTGTATTCTGCAGCAGAATGTTTTGTAAACATTTGTTAAGTCCATTTGATCTACATCATAGTTTCTTTTTTTTTTTTTTTTTTTAAAGCAACAGGGGGTGTCTGGATGATCTGTGCCCTGGTGAAAGTGGGGTGTTGAAATTCCCCATTGTTACTATATTAGAGCCCCTCACTTTAGGCCTAATGGTGTTTTATAAAATTGGATGCTCTGACATTAGATTTATAATTGTTGCAGTTTCATATAATTTTACAGTTGTCATAGCTTGCTGAATTGATATCTTGAGTCTTATATAGTGACCTTTGTATTTTTTCACATTTTTTAATTGGTGCATTGTAGTTGTACATAATAGGATTTGTTACATATTTACACTAGTACTTCTTGCTGTTACAGATTTTGTCTTAGTTGATTTCATCAGGGGTAAGTATAGCTAATCCTCTCACTTTAGGTTTCTATATGCTTGGAATATAGTTTTCATCCCTTCAGTTTGGGTCTTTATTGGTGAAATAAGTTTCTTCTTTTTTCCTTTTGTGGGACTGAACTCAGAGGCACTTTACCGCTGAGCTACATCCCCAGCCCTTTTTATATTTTGTTGTGAGTCAGGGACTCACTAAGTTGCTGAGTCTGGCCTTCAGTTGAACTCATGATCCTCTTGCCTAAGCCTCCTCAGTTGCTAGGATAAGAAATGTGCACCTCCTCACCTGGTAAAGTGAATGCTTTACTTGTGGCATCTTGTGTGTGTGTTTTTTTTTTTTTTTTAAATCCATTCAGCCTGCTGTATCTTCTAATTAGGGAATTTAATTCATTCACAATCAAGGTTCTTATTGATAGGTAAGGACTTACTCCTGTTGTACTGTTTTCTTCTAACTTGTTTTGAATATTCGTGGTTGTTTTCTTCCCCTCTTGTTCATCTTTAATTTTTGATGGCTTGCTGCATTAATATTTGATTCTTTTCTGTTTTTCTTTTGAGGATCTGCTCTTCTAGCACGCCTTACATTTTTACATGCTTTCATAATGGTAGTTATCTTTTTTCCACTTTTGGGTGTAACAATCTCTTAAACATCCTCTGTAAGTCTGGTCTAGTTGTCACGAATTCCTTCAGTTCTTGTTTGTCTTTATTTTTTCATTTCTGAAGGGCAGCTTTGCTAGGTATGGTAATCTTGATTGACAGTTGTTTTATTTTAGGACTTGGAATATGTCATTCCATTTTCTTCTTGTCTGTTTTGTTTTTTGTTTTTTAAATCTGTAAAATGAGGATAATACTTCCACCACCCTCATAGAGGGAGGTCTTGTGAGGATTGAGTAAGTATAAATACAAAGCCTTTGGAACAGTACCAGGAGTCAACAAGAGTTTGCTGTTACTAGTTTGAGAAAACTAACACACTAGGAAAAAAGTCAATAGAGATGACTTGAGTATTTATGAAACCTGTTTTTTGACAAAATTTCTGCTACCTTTTGGAGTTCTTTGAAGAATAGAGCCCACCTTACCTGTGATTTCCATGTGCTGGAGAAGGGGTTCCTGGCTCCCCAGATCTAATCACTATTGGCACCAACAGTGTCACAGCCACCAGGAGCATCTCAATAACCATGTGACTTCCAGGGGTTCTTGGGCCAGCAGACCTTAGGTCCTGCAGGGTGGGAAAAGGGATGGGAGTTTACCTTGTGTGGCCGAGACTGTAATTCTTCTTGCAGTTTTGCACAAGAGGATGAGGAGAGGGTTTGTGAACTCTGTGCTTCTGGGAGGCTGCAGGACCAAGGGTGCATGGGGGTGGGGGGTGGGGTTAAAGGGAGCTAAAGCAGGAAGACAGAAGTTACCCTGGCCTCTGGAATGGAATGCCTGCCAACTTCTTTAGGGTTATTGTGATGGGCATTTTCTCTTTTCTAAATCAGTAGTAGCGGGCATAGAGTGGCAATTCTTAAATGCTATCTTGCAGAGGGATCACTAGGGGGTACCTGTTAAAAATGCTGATGCCTGGGCCCACCTGCAGAGATTCTGCATTCCACTATGGTCTGGTCCAGTGGTTTTGGGGAGATGTCTGAGAGCTTTGGTGCTCCAGATCCTAGAATGAGCAGAGATGCCTACAGCATGGTTTGGGATCCGTGGTCGGAGGCTTTTCTGGAAGCTGGGTATTTTTTCCAAGCACATTTTTAAAAGCGCCAAGTGTTGATTTAGGTGAGCTTTGGGGGAACTGGTGGAGACTGTGGAGGTGTTCAGTCCCACGCTACCCCTTGCCATCCCTACTGAGGGCCAGACCTTGAGAAACACTGTCGGACAGTACTAGAAACCACCCAGGGGAACCTTACCCTGTCATCTCTGAGTGGAAGACAAAAAGACCCTGAGAGGTAAGTGGCTTTATGGAGGCTACACAGCTCGCTAATGCCAGGTCCGAGGTTGCAACCAACTGCATGGGTTCTCATTTAGCTTCCCACTCACTACACACTTGTTTCCTCTAAGATGGGAGATTGGGGAGGGGAAGGGGTGAAGGAGAATGTCCTACAAGTTGGAGCTGTGCCCATAGCCTGGGAGGGCAGGGCAACAAAAATTTTGTCCTAGTGGAAAATGGAGTCAGAATAAGTAATTTGGATTTGGAATTCAAACAATTGCTATTATCATCACTAATAGTCATCTTCCAAAGGCAGGATGTTCTCCTCTCCTCCCCCTCACCCAACACGAGCATGGGTAAGACTTTTTTTTTTCCTCCCAAACCCAGGGAGGAGCCGCTGCTTCAGTGTTCCTCCTAGTAACTAGGTCCTTATGCTGGCGCTGTACTGTCTGGGACAGTGAGCGGTGCTGAGCACAGTGGACGTGGGCAGAACTGCGGGGTCTGCGGCAGCGGGCGGTGGCACTGCGGGCGCGGGCGGGGACACTGCAGCACGGCGGCCCTGGGTCGGCCGGCAGAGGCCCGCTGGAGGGGGCGCTGTGGGCACGGCGAGGCGGCCTTTTGTCAGCGCGCACGGCCGAGAGCTCTCATTTCCTCCCAGCCTCCTGCGGGAAATGGATTTAATTCTGACCGTAGGGCCGTAAGGGACGTGCGCGGGAAGGAGAGCCTTTTGTCAAGGAGTGGCAGCCTTGGTGCTCTGTCATTGGCACCAACGCAGAGAAGTTGCACAGCTGGTGGGATCGCCTGCTGCTCTGACGAGCGCGGGCTGCAGGATGGGTGGGAAACGCTGCTCTGCAGAGTAGCTGCATGGATTTATGAAACGCATCCAAAAACATCCCGCAGAGAAACCCGAACCAACCTACGGTGGCAGGCCCGAGATGCATCCGATACTGTGCAGAAGGTAAGACCTTCGGGCAGGGGCACGGTGGGCTTGCCTTGGAGGAGCTGGTTTTAACAGCATTTGGGACCCCTAAGCATCCTGCCACCGTGCAGGAGCTGGCTGGTCCCCCTTGGTGAGCCGCTGTTTGCGCTGTGTTGATGGTGCTCGGTCGCAGGTGTGTCTTACACCCATAGGTTTTTGGTGACGGTGTAATCTTTGGAAACCGGGTTGCAAGCACTGGTCCCCACATGTCGGTGGCGGGACGCTTGTTTGGAGCGTGTAACCTGGCCTGACCGGTGTGGCTTTTTTTCTGTCTGGGTCTGCCTCGCCGGGTGGGCTGCCCCTTCTTCCCCTCCCTTCCCGCCCCCTCTCTTCCCTTCGCGCTCCGCCGGCCGCCGCCCTCCTGGCGAGCAGTGGCGGCTCCCGGGTTCCCCAGGGCCTGGCGCTCCGCAGCGGGGGCGCGCTGAGCAGGTGCCGCGCCTGCAGCTGGCCGCCTTTGAATTGGGGTAATGGGCACGTGAGCGGGACCTGTGGGGTTGGATTTCTACATGACTCCACCACTTGGGAGGGAAAAAAGGCCGCTGTCCCCACAAAGGTGTTGCCAGTCGGTTGATCTTTAGCTTCCATCTTCTCTTCCCTCTCTTTCAGCGTCTCCTCTCCTCCCTCAACCCTGGAGGAGGCCGCCCTCGGTCCAGCTGGCAGGAGGAGTCAGCATAGGATTGTTTTGAAATGCGACCACAGCCTACCTGGCACTGGGGGGAAAGGCGGGAGGGGCACGCTGCTTTAGGATGCGGATCAGGCGCTGGAGTGTGGCCTATTGTCTCGCCTTTCTCTTCCCTTTCTCATCCCTAATCTCCGTCCCCCACCAAAAACAAATAAAATAAAAAGCCCACACCCTATCAAATTCTTTTTAAAATGTCATTAATCTATGACACAATTATTACCCATCTGTTTCTTTACACCCACTCTTCCCTCCTCTGGCAGTTTGTCATCTAAAATTCAAGTGACTCAAATGAGCCTCATAAATAATAGAAATCAAACCTCAGTTTCCTATGCAGAGGGTTCTGACTAACCCCTACGGAGGGAATTGGCTTGGAGCAAAGGAACTGGAGAGGGTAGGTGGGTTCAGCTCTTTTCACAGTTGGGATTCCTGGGATGCTCAGCTTGTTCAGTGAGGTGTTTTTGCATTAATGGAATTTGACGTGAGGGGACTTTAAATGAATATAACCAGATAACTATGAATTTTAGGCTTGCAAGTAACACCTTCCATTTACATACAATATGTCAGATTTTGAAAGGGGGATTAGACCATTTAATATTTTTACTAATGTTCTGCCTGCCTTCTGTAGAGTGAACAGATTTCTCTCAATGCCTTTGAACCAGGACCTTGTCCAGTCCCTTTTCTTTCCCCACATAGGGCACAAGTAAAAGCAAACTTTTTCATGTGAGTGTGGCATCCATGCACTTTTTGAGAATCCACTAAAGATGAATTCTTTGACTCCAAATCTGTAACAATTTTGTATAGCCCTACGTTCTTCTCCACCAAATTGTCCTAGCCCTATTAAATACGTGCTTGTCCAACCACAGTACACAGTGTGTCTGAACCAAAGTAACACCTGTGGTTACTGGGCTCGGATTGGAATTTGCTTTGAATATTAGTACAGTGCTGAAGTTAGCAAACCTCAGCTATTCTTAAGTTTTACTGATGATCGGATGTGTTTGTTGGCGGAGGGTTGGTATTGAGGTTTTAAATATATGTAAAAAAGATTTTGGAAAATATATTTATCTCTCCTATCTTGTTCCACAAGCGGTTTAAGACAGTTTACAGGGATTCTTAAAACATAAGCCTGCCTAACTTAGAAAGGAAATAAAAAGGGAAACTCAGTGTAGAGACACTGGTTAGGGCAGGAAACAAAACTTGTTCTAAACCTTGTTAGCAACTCATATGAAAAGGTAATTGATCAGCCCATGCACCTATGTTTTATTTATTTAACTTGTTCACTCAACAAACATTCAGTGAGAACTTAAGTGCCAGGTTCTGTGAGAAGTACTAGAAAAGAAGGATGACACAGACATGGTCTCTGTCCTGATGGCACTTAAAGGCAAGAAATGGACATTCAGCATTAAATCTCTCAAATGAAGATATGATTACAAATTGTGCTAAGAGCTGTGCAGGAAAAATACAAAACATTACATGTTCAGAATAGAAAAACTTCTTAAGCACAATTCTTTTTTCTGCAAAGAAACATGATTTTATTTAAATTTTTATTTTGATTCCTTGTACACAGATGGGGTACAATTGTTTCTCTGGTTGTACACGAAGTAGTCGCACCATTTGTATAATCATACACGTACATAGGGTAATGTTTGTCTCATTCTTTCTCTCCTTCCCCCCACCCCTCATTTTTCTCTGTACAATCCATCCTTCCCACCCCCTGTTATGTATCATCCACTTATCAGAGAAATCCATTCGGCCTTTGGTTTTTTGAGATTGGCTTATTTCACTTAGCATGATATTCTCCAACTCCATCCATTTACCTGCAAATGCCATAATAATCTTTATGACTAGATAATATTCCATTGTGTATATATACCACAGTTTCTTTATCCATCTATTGAAGGGCATCTAGGTTGGTTAATTCTTGATTCTAAGATCAGAAAGGAACTTTTCCCCAAAATGCTGCAATGTTTGGGATGATGTCTTTAGGCATCTCCTTATCAGACACGGGAGTCTCACGTACTTTTTCCCCCCCACCCCCAGTACTGGGTATCAAATTGAGGGCCGTGGGCATGCCAACAATCAGTGTTCTGAGCTACACCCGCAGCCCTTTTAATTTTTTGAGATAGGGAGGCTGGAAGCGACTTGGTGAGACCCTAAGTTACTAAGCCTGGCCTTCAATTTGTAATTTTCCTGCTTCAACCTCCCAAGATGCTGGGATTACAGGTGTGTGCTACCACATCTGGCTCAAAATACTTGAATTTTTTTTTTTTTTTTTTTTTTTTTTGCAATGTCCCTCAATCTGAGATAAAAATCTCAGAACCCTGGTGTTCTGAGAATATATGTATTTTGAGAACTCTGTATATTCTTTTTCATTGGAGTATAGTTATGAATTTTAATCTAAATAAAATTGTTTTCTGGATCATATTAATTGCAAGCCCAAGCAGATGCTGGTGCCTATGTTAGCGTCTGTGGTCTGTGTATTCCATTTGAACAAGGGGCAGGCTTGATGGGTTGGGTCACAGCTCCAAGGCAGGCAGGGGAGTTTGAATATTGGAGAGAGGTTAGTCTACACAGGGTGTGGGCTTGCCAAGTTCAGAAGAACAGCTCCGGGCGACCACTGCTATGTTGGCAAAGAGTGAAGATCTCATGCCAGTTTCACCTTCCTGAGGACAAAGCTGCAGCAATTTATGAGCTGCAGGTGTTGTAGTAAAAAGGCAATGAAAAAGTTGCCGTTGTTGGCCTTAGCAATAATTGGATTAGCTCTCCATTTAATGTGGGTCAAGTAACTCCCCCATAAGTACCCTACATCCAAGGCAGGTGAGGTGGAGCCAGATTGTCCGACCTCAAATCCATGATGATCTGCTTTATCAGCTGTGAGTTTTGGCCAGTTAATTGACACCTCTGTTCAGTGTCCTCTTAGGATGATATGGGGATAAGCATGTGATATTGATTTCACAGTGATTTTGAGAGGATAAGTTATTAAGTGTGAGAAGCTTGGAGCGTAGACTTTTTGTTAGTATGAAATGACAGTTCATTTGGGTAGGCATTTCAGGATGCTTTGAAAACAATGTTAAATTATCTGGTTATCTTCAAGTAGCAGACCTGGTTCTGAGGTGGTTAGTGGTGTGTGGCCCTCCATGCTCTGGGGCACTCCTTGCGTTAGTAGTATTGAAGTCAAAATTTTAAAAAAATGACAATATGTAGAAACTAGACCTGAAGCTATCCCTTTCTATTATTAAACCCTAAATAGTGTTTTAGTTTCAGGAAGACAATATGACCCATTGTGGTAAGTCGGTTTTATTGGTTTGACACTTTAAAGTTTGACAGATGCATTTATTTTGATGCCTGAGTAATGTGAAATTGATAAAGCACAGGTATTTTGAACTGGTCTTTGTGAATATACACATTTAAGTAGTACTGGCGATTGAATCCAAGGTTTCTTGCATGCTAGGCAAGCACTCCACTGTTGAGGTACATCCCCAGCCCTTATTGAAGATTTTGAGACAGGGTCTCACTAAGTTACCTAGGCTGCCCTGCCCTTGAGTTTGTGATCCTTCTGTCTCCACCTCCTGAGTTGTTGGGATTACAGGTCCTCAACCAGTTTTAAAAACCCTAGAGTCCATGAGGAACTTTTTTTCTTTCAAAAGGGATCTTCATCTGGTTTAAGTGTTTTCAATTACCTACAAGGGCATAACAGGGAGTCCTGAGGAGTAGAATTTTGCATCTCTAGTAAAGACATTGCAGCCCCAGTGTTGGACTCCGTATACCTTGGCTACCAAAACATTAGCCTAAAAGAATTTTAAGGCAGTAACACCGAAAACTACTTCTGTTTTCAGCCACCACCAAATCCTCCAAACTTGGAGCACCCGTGGAATGGCAAAGCTTTGTAGCAAAGATTCAGACTGGCCTCTCTCCTAAGACAAATTGCAAATGAAAGTTTGCCAGTGTTACTGAATGAAGTGAAAAGAAATTCTATTCTCTGTGGTGTGCAAGGTTTAATTATATCAATTAAAACAAATTTGTCTTATTAAAGTCTATTTAAAATAATTATACAAATTTACAGGGTACAGGGTACTAATTTAATACATATATACAGTATTTAATGATCAAATCAGGGTAGCTAACATCTAAATTGCAAACATTAAAACTTTCATTTTTTTAAAACATTTTTTGCAGACTGCATTTTGATTCATTGTACACAAATGGGGGTACATCATTTCGTTTCTATGGTTGTGCACGATATAGATTCATACCATTCGTGTAATCATGCATGTACATAGGGTAATGATGTCTTATTCCACCATTTTTCATACCTCCCCGTTTTCATTTCCTTCTGCATAATCTAAAGTTCACATTAAAACTTTTTGATTAACATTGTACTTCTATATGGGGTCCTGTGTGATATTTCAATATATATAATATATACTAATCAAATCAGGGTAATTAGCATTTCCATCCCCTTACCATTACTGTGTTGTTTGGAGCCTTTGAATGCCTTTTAGCTACTCATAAAATATATAATAGGTTATAGTGAACTACAGTCCCCCAACCCCCACACCATGCTGTAGAACACTAACACTTATTCTATCTAACCTTATTTGGGTATCCGTTATCCAACATTCCTTAATCCCCCCTCTTCCCCACCCTCCTTAACCTCTAAAAACCACTGTTATACATTCCAATTAACTTTTTTTCTTAATATCTACAAGAGACCATATGGTATTTGTACATCTGACTTATTTCACTTAATGAAATTTCCTCCAGTTCCACCCATTCTGCTGCAGTGATGATTCTTTTTATGGTTGAATAATATTCCATTGTATATCTACAATATCGTATGTACATAATATTTCATTGTGTACATATACCACATTTTCTTCATTCACCTATTGGCGGGCAGCTGGGCTGATTTCGTATCTTAACTGTTGTGAACTGTGCAACAGTCATATAGGTGTCTCTTCAATATATGGATATTACTTCCTTTGGATACATGTACCCAGAAGTGGGATAGGTGGATCATACAGTAGAGTTGCAATTTTCTTCACCAAATATTTTCCATCTGAGGTTGGTTGAATCTTGTTGTGGAGCCCACAGATACAGAGGCCTGACTAGATAGTCTTTGATTAGAGATACACACACACAGTTATATCTGCTGCTTGATCACTTAGGGCCCTGACTGTCCAGACCTGGTGGTTTTCCTGGATAGGGGATCTCAGTTCTTAAACCAGGACAATGCCAGGCAAACAGTGGTGGTTGGTCATCCTATTTGACATAATCACTTGTGACTCTTGAATCTCCATTATGGAATAAATATTTCAGATCTCTTTCATTGTATGTTTTAATTTTTACTGCAATGATAAAACTGAAATCCTGCTCTCTATTTAAAATTTTCATTTTCCTGGCATGATGCTCATTTTTTTAAAATTAAATTTCTTCCATGTCATTTTTATTTGTTTTTCATTTTTTTGCGGTGTGTGTGTTGGGAGGTGCTTGGAAGCTGCAACCCCAGACTTTTTAAACAAGTTCACATTGATTACATATATTTGATCTTGTAAAATTTTCTTTTGAAAATAATTCCAGGCTATTCATACCCCCCCTTTTTTTAAAACTTAAATGTAGGCTAAGATTTCCTTGTTTTTGAGATAAAAGGGAAATTTTTTCAAATAATCCTCATTAACATTAAAAAATACAGTTGTCTATTCTCCCCAAAATGAGAGAATGAATATACTTTAATTTCTTACCTGTCTCCCCCATTCTCACTTTTGAAAAATATCTTTAGTTAAGAACCGAGTTTTTTTTTAAGAAAAGACAATGCATACTTTTGTTTTCCAGAATTATTTTTTATTTAAATTTATTGTAAACAAGTGGGATACATTTTGTTTCTGTTTGTACATGGAGTAACAGCATACCGTTTGCATAATCATACATTTACATAGGCTAATGATGTTTGATTCATTCTGTTATTTTTTCCTCCCCCACCCCTCCCACCCCTCTTTTCCCTCTATACAGTCCCTCCCTCCCACCCCTCATTATGTGTCATCATCTGTTTATCAGTGAGATCATTCGTCTTTTGGATTTTTGAGATTGGCTTATCTCACTTAGCATGATATTCTCCAATTTCATCCATTTGTCTGCAAATGCCATAATTTTATTATTCTTTATAGCTGAGTAATATTCTATTGTATATATATACCACGGTTTCTTTATCCATTCATCAATTGAAGGACATCTAGGTTGGTTCCACAGTCTGGCTATTGTGAATTGAGCAGCTATGAACATTGATGTGGCTGTATCTCTGTAGTAAGCTGATTTTAAGTCCTTTGGGTACAGGCCGAGGAGTGGGATAGCTGGGTCAAATGGTGGGTCCATTCCAAGTTTTCTAAGGAATCTCCACACTGCTTTCCAGAGTGGCTGCATTAATTTGCAGTTCCAGAATTATTTTTGACGTTTGTTTGATAGCCATATTAATGATTGCTGTTTAGACGGAGTCATGTCAGTGACCATGTGCAATCTTTTTTTATTTTTATTTTTTGGGTGGGCACTCGGCCACTGAGCCACAGTCCCAGTTCTACTTTGCATCTTATTTAGAGACAGGGTCTTACTGAGTTGCTTAGTGCCTCACTTCTGCTGAGGCTGGCTTTGAACTTGTGATCCTCTTGCCTCAACCTCCAGAGCCCCTGGTATTACAGGTGTACACCACCATGCCTGGCTCCTCTCTGATAAGATAAAAACAGAAAACCAGATCTATTTTGATTTAGAGAATAAAGAGTGTAAACCATGAGCCTAGATTCTCTTAGGATCCTACAGAAGACATGGTTCAGATAGTGCCAACCAATATCAACCAGCTCATGGTTCAACAAGGGCCCCTCCTGAGAAGAGGCAGGTGTGCCCTGGTTGAGTTCTAGAGTAATATAATCTGGCTCAATACCAAAGGGCTGGATGTGCTGTTGGATGAGCAATGGGGTGAGGGTGGGAGCTCCAAAACTCTACCAGCACTTCCATCTTGCATGGTGGACCTCCAATCTTGACGTGCTGAGAGAACTCCCAGGAACTATAACATATCCAACTTCAAACAAAGCCAAGTCTGATCACCCAACAGATGCAGCTAAAAATAAAAACACATAAGTGTATAATAAATACTGTTTGTCTCAGGAGTAAATACCCCTAACATATTTGATCTGACACAGGATTTCACCAGAGAAGGACCTAGAAGCTAGTGCATTCAGGAGGTGGTTCCCAAAGCAAATTTCAATGTTCCATTTGAGATCTAGAATGGTCTTCCCTTGCCCAGCCTCAAAGGGACTGAGAAAATCTTGACAGGTAGCAGATCCCTCTGGTTTCTCTGACTGCTCTGTTATTTGAGACCCTTTAATCCATCTCTTATGCTTGTAGTTATTTGGACCCTCAGTGGTCACATTAGGCCACGACTAAAGAGAAGAGTTTGCATGAGAAGACAAGCCCCCATAGAGCATGGAGCACAGCCATAATCCCAGACACTTGGGAGGATGAAGCAGGGGAATTACAAGTCCAGCCTGGGCAATTTAGACTGTCTCAAAAATAAAAGGGGCTGGGAATATAGCTCAGTGGTAGCACTTGCCTAGCCTGCTGATGTTTGGGGCTCAAACCCCAGCAACCCCTCCCACACACGCACCACCCAAAAAAAAAAAAAAAAAAAAATTAGACATGGAAGAAGTCATGGATCTTTCCTCCATTCTACTTGATGGCTATCTAGAGAGGAATCCGCAAGGCTCCCTGAATTGACTGTAGTTCTAGCAGCTTCTATGAGACCGCACTGGACTTGGTTCCCATGTCAACAAGGCTGCCCCTCCATTCTGCCTGGGTTGGTTTGCTCGGGTGGCCGTGTCATTCAGCCGCCCGGCTCTTGACTGCAACCTGGATTATTGGAGCGCTCCACCTCTCCTCCATGCTTCCAGCCTGACCGCCCTCCTCCATAGTTGAGCTCACCATTCCTCTACCCTCAGGATGTAGCCCCAACCGCCTTCCCTCTTCCTCCTTCACACTCCGTCCACCCCCGGGGAGGTAGAACCACTCCAACCTTCAGAACGGCTTCCTCGCCTGTCCTGCCTCAGTTCCTACACCTTTCAGGGCCCATTCCTCCTCCTCACGTGTCTCCCCTCTTTTGTCTAGTTCTGTTAGAAAGCCAGGAAAATAGATACATTTTGGAGGACTAAGAGAAAAAAAAATGCCATAAATCTGGAAACAACATATGGAACAAAGGGATAAAAGATTTAAAATCATAGGCACACTGCCTTATTGAATCCTAACTTGTGAAGCGCTGGATGAAATGGGCAATTTTTCACAGAAAACATGAACGAACAATATTTACTCAAGAAACGGAAGGCCATGTTCCTGGATGGGAGGAACCAGGGTGCCAAGATGTAGACCCCCCCACAGTTCCTGCCTCGGGGGGCAGCTTCCTGGTAACCAGCAGCGGTGCAGATTTGTTCCTATTTTTACATTCTTTGGTAAATTTTGGTGGCATTTTGAAAGTAGTTAAGGACTTGGGCTCGGTTGTGAATCATTTTCTTGAAGGGAAAATCCATACAAGTGCATTTGAATGTCATTGAGAAATCACTTGAACAAATGAAGCTACTAATCTTGGCATTGCATGGGGACTTTATGAAGACAGGATTTTTTCACAGTGGACATGATTTTCCACCTGTGTCATTTCACTGGGTGTGCATGTCATCATGTTTGCTTGCTTTACTTGGCATGGAGTCCCCATCAGGATCTTACTTTAAAAAAAAAAAAAAGTGAAAAGGCACAGGAAGGGTGAGGGCGGGCTCAGTTCTTTCCTCTTCACTGTGTCAGATGGCAGAGCAGCCATACTGATTATCTCAGCAACCCTTTATTTAGAATTGATTCCCCTTCCCTCTTAACACCACGTACTCTTAGCTCTTTCCAACACCCTCATTTCTGTCCTAAATTAGCTGCATCTGTTACCATAGTTATGCAGACTCCAGCTTTACCATCCCATGCATGTGCTGTGTGAGACTTCCTTTCTCTTATTTTATAAAATAGACTGTTATTTTTTTTTTCCTTTGCCCAAATTTTTAATTTTCAAGGCAACACATGCCCCCTAGTTCATAAATCAAATAGGTTCTAGCATCAAACAATTCCTGCCCCACCCCAAACTCCTTCTCCCGGGCAAACCTCTTGAGCTGTGTTTTCATTTTGTTGTACTTACTTCTATTTGAAAATAATATGCATATACTGCTGTTCCCGAGTCTCTCTCCTTCTGTCATCGTCTAGTGACTCTGCCATGAAAGTCAAGAAGGTAGCTTATTTGCAACACACCTGCACCCCCTTACTGCCCTTCTCCTGGTCATCCCTGCAACTCCAGACAAAGGATTTCTTAAAACTACATTTCTCACTCCGTCTGCTGTTGATCATGGGACTTGATTGTGCTCCTGCCACTGCATCTTCCTCCTTCCTGCTAGCTCTAAATTTACTTTTGCATTATCAAAGGGGATAAAATATTCATTCTGTTGCATATTCATCATTGGTCTCTCTGACTTGTCCATAAGGATTTTGTCAAAGCTGAAAACTCTTGAAGTGTCACCTGACTGGGTTGGTATTGTTCACTGTGCGGTAAGTAGCAGGATTCATGTCCTTCTCAGGGGCTCTAATAACCCTGGGGCCACTAAGTGGAAAGTGTTCAAAGGGTGAAGTTCAAATGGATTCTGTTTTCTGGGGCCCCCTAGGCAGCTCCCGAGAAGGCCTCTCCTTTGTGGGGGTACCACACCATCACAGCCACCCTGGCTCTCCCTTGCATTGTGTGCAGTGGCCCTAAGACCCATCCTGTGATTGGAGTTGGTGAATTGAGAAACAACAGTATATGCAGGCTATTTTGAGATAAAGAGGTAAATGACAGCTCAGTCCTGAGTGGTGGGCTGCTTTGTGTGCAGGTTGGGGGCTGGGCATGGTCTGCTGCTCTGTAGAGAGACCTGTAATTTGAGTTCAGCCTCTGATTTTTCGATCCCTGCTTCCGGTAGTACTGAGCATCTCATCTCTGAGTCCAGGCTCTGCCACACAGATTGGCTCTTGCTCTAGTCTCCTATGCCTGAAATCAAAACCACGGTTTCTTTCTCCTTCAGACATAAATCACCAGTGCTCCATCTGCTTTTTGTCTTCCAGGAATCTGTTGAAGTCTCTCCTCTGGTTGTGACCCACTTTTTTTTTTTTTTTTGCCATTATGGATTTATGTCTTTATTCCCTTATGATCAATGTAAGGGGGTCCAAGCAGAGAGAGAAGCATAGGGATATGTGGGATAGGTCTACCATCTTGAATTTAAAAGCCAGAGGTGTGAATTTTCAATCAAATCATACACAACTTAAATTCAAGCCCTTGTGAAGTTGTCTGTCTTTGTTATAGAGATGCCCTCACACAGCCGTAGTTCCTCTTAATTCAGTCCCAATATCTTTTCCCATCTAGAACAGTCCAGAAACGTTGAAAAATTCTTCCACCCCACTCAAGATGATTGACTTTTGTTTACATATAGTTCTGACAAGCATTGCCTAGTTCTTGTCAGAAACCTCAGAAAGTTGGAGGGGCAAATTAGAAGAATCTGAATAATAGTCTAAAAGGAATTAGAATAAAAATGAGGTTAAAAAGAAGTTTAATACTTTTAGGAATGGGGTGGGGGGCAGTTATTACTCAAGTGCCATGGACGATCATTTGTCAGGGTTGATTTAGACACAGAAAGTAAGAAATTAAGAGAAAATAAGGGAGCTGGCAGAGTGGATCCTCACAAGAGAGGGGATGCTGGCTTTTTCACCTGGATGAGAAGGAAGGATTGGGGGGAATCAAAGACTCTTTGTTCAGTAAATATGGAGTTACACTTTACAAAAAAATTCTATTGTCTCCATGTTTCCTTCTCTGGTTGTCTCATTTTTCTGCTTCAGCTATGATCATTAAGACAAAACAATTTTTAGAATCCTGCCATAGAGCTGAACTCTTCATGCTCTAGGCTGTTTTATAAAATAGACAGTTATTTTTCTTTTTTCCTATGCCCCAATTTTTTATTTTTAAGGCAATGCATGCACCCTAGTATGTAAATCAAACAGGTTCTAGCATAAAACAATTCCTGCCCCACCCCAAATCCCTTCTCCCAGGGAGAAGCTTTAGCTGGTTAGTTTTGAAGCTTATGTTTATTAGGTTTAGTTTCAAACTAAAGACATCTCAAACTTAAGGACATCAAAGAATTAAAATCTCTTAAAACATATTATAAAATACATGTTATATTATGAAGTAGTATAAGGTGTAGGGTTTGTCTCAAAATGATCTTTCATATGGAGGGATAAGCGGGGTTGAGATGGACCGTTCGTCAGTTGATAATTGTGGAAGCTGAGTAAAATCTACCTAAAGTGGCACGCTCCGTAGGGTGAAGGGAGGGGCTATGCATAATTACATTGGAACAGAAGGCACAGCCTGGATCTCCTGGGCAAACTGCAGTCTACCATGAAGATACTAAGTGATGAGTCCTTGGGATTGATCAGAGCATGCTCTTTACTTTTGTAGATTTTAAAATTTTTCCATAAGTAAAAATATCTACTGCTTTGTACTGTTACTATTTCATTAAAATTGGAGATTTTCATCTTAAGCCAGGATGCTAAACATGAGTCAACTTCAAAGACAAAATGAAAATAGAGAATATTGGCAAAGGATAAATCTATTAAGCTGATGTATAATAATGAGATAAAAATCCTAGATTCTGCAACTGGGACACCCAGCAAGCAATACTTAATTAAGTCGATAATGTTGTGAAACACATCTGTAGCTTTAGTTTATTCCTTCCATTTCTGTTGTGAATGGGGATCCTCAGGATGTTAAGGATGGGTGGAAGCATCCTCAGAAAGAGCAAGTTTGCTGGGAAATGAGGAGCAGGACTGAGAAAATGGGGTTTCTTGCTTGAGGAGCAAGTCCATGTGCCCATCTGAAACTATCTTAGTGCTTCTCAGGTTCTCCATGACCTCTACCTGCACAAATATACTTTTAAAGTGTGTCTGATTTGGAGAGCAAAGGTTTCTATTCATGCTTTGTAACTCCCATGGAATAGTCATCATGGGCTTAGTAATGTTTTTTTTCTTTCTGCTGCTGTACCTGTAGGATGGAGTTGGGGGGGGGGGGGCACTTGGACAAGGCTGCAGGGCGGGGTTGGCCTTTCAGATGCTAGTCATTTTGAATCTGCCAATCAGAGGTAGTGGTGGATTTGGAGTGAGGTCCTTTGTGCCCTGTTTAAGGTGGGGCTGAGGTGGATGACTGCCCCGCTCCCATATGGCAGGCAGCAAGAGGGCACCTTGAAGCCAACCTGGATTGCCAAGCAAGGTACCACATCATTATGCAGGTTCTTTCAAGGCTACTGTAGGATCAGACACTGGTTCTCTGAAGATGATTTATTCTGATGCTCTGCTACTGCTATGATTTATTCCCATGTTCCCCTCTCTATTATACAGAAGATTGCTTTTAAATTTATTTACCTGCATTTTTTAAAGAGTCAAGCTTATTGATATGTATTATTCACATGGTAAAGTTTATCTTCCTTAGATGTATAGTTCTGTGAATTCTGCACATATAAACAGTCATGTAACCACCACTTCAATCCAGATTGAAAAAGTTTCCTCATGTCCCTTTGTGTGACTCATAGGCCCTGGCAGCCACCCACCTGGTTTTGCCTTTAGTTCTGCCTTTTGCAGAATGCCACATGATGGAGTCATAGAGTGTAGCCTTTTGCATTAGACTTTCTCCACGCTGGGTAATGTTTTTGAGGTTCATCTGTGTTGTTACAAATATTAATAGTTCCTTTGGAATAGTGATTCGCATGCCTTTAGATGGATGTACTCTGGTTTGTTTAGCTGTGGGACTCTGTTGTTCCCAGTTTGGGGTGATTATAAATAAAGTTGTATTATAAATAAAGTTGTATTATAAATAAAGTTGTATACATCGGCATACAGGTTTTTGTGTGAACGTAAGATTTTAAGTGCTTTTGGGTAAATACACAGGAGTGGGATGGCAGTGAAGTGTGGCGTGTGCTTAGCTTTATAAGCAACAGTTTTATGCCAAACAGTTTTCACAATGACGGTGCCATTTTGCTTCTTACCAGCAACACATAAGAGCTTTAGTTACTCTACCCTTGGTTTTATTAATTTTTTAAAAATTTTAGCCATCATAGCAGACATAGCGTAGTAGCTCAGCATGGCTTCCATTTGTGTTTCTCTAATGATCAATGGAGCCGAGCATCTTTTCAGATGCTTAAATGCCACCGCCTCTCTTTTTTGGTCATTTGCTTGTCTTTTAAATGTCAGCAAGGCTCTCCCATTTGCAGGCAAACAGGGCTGGGGTTTCCTTTAATCTCAAAGGGGGAGCAGAAGCATAATGGAGCCCTATTGGGACTCTATGGGAGGGTATGGGGGAGTTGCCTAAGAGGAAAGTGACATTCAGGGGATGAAGTCAGGAGCTGGGGGATCTGGTCCTTGCCTCCTGCACAGGCTGCCTCTACAGTTCTCCCCGGAAGGATTTTGTGGTTTGCATTATGAGGGGCTGTCTGTTCCATTAGGAAGAGTAGGCAGGAGGGAGGGAGGAACATAAGCTGTAGTATTGATTCCATTTTGTTTTATTTGCTTACTCCAAGTTCTGCTTTTTTTTTTTTTTTTAATCTTTAGTTCAGTAAATACCTTTTTAAAATAGGTAAGTGTGGCTCAGATTGCAGGCCTACTGTTAAGTTTTTCTGGGAGGAGAAAGGGATAAATGTAAAACGTTCAATAAAATATACGTGTAAGATTGCTTGGGGTCTGCTAGCAGCAATGACGGGCCATGCAGACAAACGAGTAAGCAGCCTGAGCACTGATACCTGCTCCGCAGCGGGACATCAACAACCCCTGGAGAGTGACAGGAGGAGGCCATGGGAAGCGTGCCAGGGAAGGTCCCGCAGGGAAGCGGCCTGAGCTGCCTCAGGGGTTAGTGGGGGATGGAGGATGAGGAGCGCTGGTGGCTGGCAGGCATTCTCATTATGCCATCGGAGGTGACCGCGCTGACTGAGGGTTGGGTTGAGGAGGGTGTGATGGGCATTTGAGAGAGAGACGGGTAGGTGGGAAACGAGCCTTTAGAATGATGCCAGGGGAGGGCGATGGCGTCGTAATGGGAAGATAGTCAACAGGGAGCCTCTTTAGTGCAGGAGAAGGTCGGGGTCAGCTGCTCGGGTACTGTCCAGGAAGGAAGTCGCAGGTTTAAGCAAGGGCGGGGCTCTGTCAGCTGAGAGAGAGGGAGGGAGGAGGAGTTAGAGGTGTTTTGCACGGGACTAATTTATCCATCTGGAATAATTTGCGCTGAATAAGGAGAGAAGGGAAGAATGGAGATGGGGGGGCAGTGAAAAAGTGAGTAGGAGGTCCTGGGGGTGTTGGCTAATTGCTAGGTGGGCTGGAAGAGGATATGGAAGAGGAGGGTATTGGCATCCGATGCTGGAGGTGGGGCTCTTACTGGTGATGGCAAGATCTAGGGTATGACCGTGGGAGGAGGTGGCTGAGGCTGGGGCGGAAGGAGAGGTGGCTGGCGCACAGGCTGTGCAGATGTGAGGCTGGTGTTGGGGGAATGACCGTGTGGCCACAGAAGTCATCGGCAATGAGTGAGGGTAGTGGTGAGAGGAAGATGGGATGCCAGGAGTAACACCATGGGAGAACAAGAGGCGTGACCAGAAGAAGGGTAGAGGAGAGTCACGGGAGGGCTGATGGGATGTCAATCAGAAGATGCGCACTTCCAAGGCCAAGGGAGTTTTGGAGGGGTAGAGGTAGGTGGAGACGGCTGCAGGGCACAGGAGGGATTTATACTGCACCCAGGCGGGCCCTCCGTGTGTGGGATGAGGAGAGTGCGGTGGGGCAGCATGTGCACAGAGGAGAGCCAGACTTTGCTGCAGCTGCTGCTTTTAAACAACTGGTTCTTTTTAGTTGTGCATGACAGTAGAATTCATTTGAATATAATTGTGCAAGCAAGGAATCTGTTAGTCTAGTTAGACCTCATTCTTATGGGTGTACACTAAGTAAGATTCACTATGGTGTATTCATATATGTACATAGGGATATTATTTCGGATTCATTCCACTGTCTTTCCCTTCCCTTCATTCCCCTTTGTCTAATCTACTGAATATCTATTCTTCCCCCTTCCCTCTTACTGTGGTTAGCTTTCACATATCAGTGAAAGCATTCGACCTTTGGCTTTTTGGGACTGGTTTATTTCACTTAGCATGATTTTCTCAGATCCATCCATTTATTGGCAAATGTCATAAAGTCATTCTTCTTCATGGCTGAGTAATACTTCATTGTGTACATATACCACATTTTCTTTATCCATTCATCTGTTGAAGGGCACAGGCTTTGCTTCTTGATTTGTGTATCACAAATCAAACTGGGTTAGGGAGTGCTGTAAAGCATTATGTTATTGTTCAATTTGTTTGGTTTCTAAGCAGGAAGGAAAGTAACCGAGGAGACATTATTGACTTTGGGGTGCTTCAAAACTCAATTAAAAACAATTAATAATATCTGGTGCTGTTTACCAAAGTTGTTGTCCCATGAGGGATCTCCTAGAAGTTCTTGTGAATTGTAAGAACAGAAGGAAAGCTCCCTCCCTGGAGGCCTCTTGTGTTTTCCTGTCTTTAATTTCTGCATCACCCTCAGCCATAAATCTCCTGCAGGGGACAGAAGGCTCCTGTCCTTTTGTATCATCGTCTTGTCCTGCTCTGACTCCCTTGTCTAGCCTTGCTCTGCTGATGGTGACCTTTACCGTAATAAAATACTTACAGGAATAAGGAGAATTGATGGGAAGGATGCACAAAGCACCCTGGCCTACCCAGCGAGGCAATTACTTTCCAGCTTCCCCAATGGCTGACTGACTCTCTTTTCTCTCTTTCCTGTCCCACCCCACTCGAACTTCACTGAGAAACAGGATGGGTGAGCTGGGCGCCCCCCCACCTTCTTACCACGCAGCCTGCCTCCCTGCCTGCTCTTCTGAGCGGGCCTGTGTCTAGAGGGGCTGATCTTCCTCCACACCTGCAGGACCCTTCTCCTGCACATCCCTGCAGCCCTGGGCTCGCTCTTCTCTGCATCAGCGGCTCTGCCTCTGCTGCCCATCCGCCTTGCTGGTTGCAGGCTTCCCCAGCCGGCGGGCGCTCTTGTTTGCCCCACCCAGCCATCTCCAGCTGCTGCCCGGTTTCTCTCTTAGCTTCTTGGCAAAACTCCTTGAATGAGCTGCCTTTGCTCCCTGCCTCACTTCCTGTCTCTGCCTCCCGCCAGGTCCCCTGTGTGCACTGGGCTTCTGTCCTACCTTTGCCACCGAAGCTGCTCTCACCAAGGCACTGTGGCTCCTGGTGATGATGTTCGTACTGGCAGATCTAACCGACAGTTTGTTCTGCTCCACCACTAAACTCGTTGGACCACTTAAGAAAAAAGGGGCCACGTGGCACATCTCGTGCTCCTGGTTTCCCTTTGCCTCCCTAGCTGTTCCTCCTCTTCCTCTATCAGACCTCTGGGTGTGTGAGGGCCCAGGCTCTGCCTGGGGACATTGGTCTCTCTTACGCACACTCCCTCCACCAGCTCATTCAGGCCTTGGCATTAGGCTCCACTTAGATGCAGTTGAGTCCAAAGTTTGTTTCCTCAGAGCTCTAGCTCCGTGTCTATCAGATTTTAGTGTCCACACAGATCACCTGGGGAACTCGTAAGTGGTTGATTCCAGACCCACAGGTCTGGGGTGGGCCTGAGAGGGTGTGTGCCCAACTAGCTCCCTGGTGGCATCACACTGACGCTTAGTGTTGGGCAGAGAGGCTGCAGACAACGGGATCAACTGCTTCCTTGCATTTTCTACCTGGGTGCCCTACGGTACTGGGCATCTCAGACTGAGCCTAAAGTGGCACTGTTAGAGCTCTTGATTTCTTTCCACAAACCTATTTCTATTTCTTTTGAATATTCCTTATATCATCTTCCCAGTTGTTCAAGCCAAACATGTTGGCGTTGTCCTTGGTTTCTGTCTTTCCTTCACTCGCTCATCCAATCCATTAGCAAATTCTGTTGGCTCGGTGTTCCAAAATGTATCCCAAATCTTTCCACTTGGCTCTGTCATAATTGTAGGAGCTCATATTTATTCAGTACTTCCTACGTGTCAGGCTGTGGTAATGATAAATATTTATATGTATGTATATTTACAGTCTAATTATCATGACCACCTTACAGGGTAGATGATATTATTAATTTTATTTTTTTTGAATGAGAAAAAGTGGATCCATAATAGGCAATAAATCTCTATAGGCTGGGTATATGAATACACTATATAACTTACAACTAGGTAACAATAATAGACCTATGGTATATGATTTTTAAAACACAGTTTATTTTTCTCCTTTATTGTAAATATAGTAGTAAATAGTCTATTGATATGCTTAGAGAATTGAGGAGACAGTATCTTATTTTAGGGTTTTTATGTCCTTGCCAGGCACAAATTATATCACAAATGTCCAAGGAGTTTGAGTATTGCAGAATTTATAGTCTCTTTGGCTTCATCAAACCATCTTTGACAGGGGATGTATGAATTTAAGGCACTGAAACTATTTATGTCAGATAATGACAATATCATGGTGCACCTTACTCACATATTGTATCTAGTGTGTCCTTGAGAACAGCAAAGATTCTTTGATTTCTCGTTACATGGTTGCATTTTCTGTAACCTGTGGGGTATACTGGCAAAATGACATCTGAACTCCAGGATACATTTTTTCCTAAGTTTTCATTGTGTTGACCAATTTTGAGAATATTGTCCTCTGTGTTGGCCAGGACACTTATAAAGCATGAGCAATGGTGGCATTCATGAAAAAGCAGCCTACATGGTCACGTGGCAGACACCAGTCCATGTGATGAAATGAATCTGAAGGACCTCGTGTTTTTTAGACCAGAGAAGAGCAGGTTAAGCAACTTCTTTTGTATAGCATTTATTTGAAAGGAAATCCTTAGTCACCTTTTTCATAGAGTCATCTTTGGTAATGTGAATAATTTACCTACTTTTACCAGTGTAAATTTCTCTTAAGAGTGGGCAAGGAAGATACACTCTTTTTTTTTTTTTTTTTTTTTTCCCTAGTAATTTCAATTATAGCCTTTTCTAAAGAATCAGCCCACTCTTAGGTGTTTCTGGGCAAACCTAACCCTAAACATCGCACCGCATTCCCTCTTGCAGTTCCGTTCTAAGAGCTACCTAAGAAGGAAGGTTCTTCTGTACCACTGGCCTCGATGTCTCGTGTGATAGGTTGACTTGTGACTTTTTTCTGTTTAGGAGTCTATGAAAGCCATACACATTTGGTAGAAGCTTGCTTTGAATTTTGATCTCTTCCTAGCTTAGGGATGTGTGGCAGGATACTCTCTTGAGATGCTGGGTGGTGATGGCAGGGTACCCCCGCTCCTCCTCCAACCATGTGCTCATGACAATCAACAACCAGAGCTCTGCAGGGGGCTGTGTTCTAGAGACTGCAGTAGCTAATCAACACTGCAGCACACACAGGCTGTGCTAGATGATTTTACCCAACCGTAGGCTCATGTAAGTGCTCTGAGCATCTTGAAGGCAGCCAGGGCTGAGCCATGCTTTTGATAGGCTAGGTATGTTAGGCGCATTTTTCAACTTGATATCCTAAAATTATGATGAGTCTTTCCTCAGGACATGGCCCCATCCTGGTAGAGGAGCACCTGCATGAGTGAACTGGGAAAAGCTCAAAAGGCGCACTGAGCCTTAGCAGGACCAGACACTCTGACTTCTCATCTCAACCAGCCCTGCCCGTCCTTGTGTTTCTAAGTAACAAGGGTCAGAAGTCACACATGCAACATTCCCACTGAAATTCCAGCTACCAAAGCGGAAGTGCCATAGAAATGTGCCAGTCCAACCCCTTAGTTATGGAGATCAGACAAATGAAGCCAAGAAGGGAGAAGGCACTGACCCCAGGTGAGGAAGCTAATCAATGGCAAATCCAGGGTTCCTGTGAAGTTGTTCTTTAGGGCATTTCTATTTAAAGTCAACTTTCCTTTTTTTTTAAGGTCAGAGTTTTCAAGATGCTCTTTGATCTCAAGGAAACATGACAGGAAAAATATATATTCCTTTCAAGAATCTAAAATGTGGAGCAGGGTCGGAAGAGGCGGTTTCTCTTGATGTCTGGGCCTCAATGTTGACCCTTAATTCTCCTCCCAGGACATGGAAAAAATTATAATTCAGACTTTGTAACTATATAACAAAATATGCTAGTTTCCCAGAACTGCTTTAAGGAAGTACCACAAACCGGATGGCTCAAAACAACAGAAATCTGTTCTCTATCACTGTTCTAAAGACTGCAGGTCTGAAATCAAGGTGTTGGCAGAGCCATGCTCCCTTTGGGGACTGCAAGGGAGAATCCTTCCCTGGCTCTTCCTTCTTTTGGGCGGTAGCCAGCAATTCTTGGCATTCCTTGACTTCCAATTTTTGCCTCTGTTGTCACATTGCCTTCCCCTTGTGTGTCTCTCTCCTCTCTGGCCTAGGATGTCCACATCTCTCTCCTCTTATAGGACGCTTACCATTGGATTGAACATTCACCCTAATCCACTCGGACCTCATACTAACTTGATTGCATCTACACACACCCTATTTCTAAATAAGGACACACTTACGGGTTTCATATGGACGTAGATTTTTTGGTAGATGTTCTTCAACCCAGTATGCATGGTTACAATGCTTATGTTTCCCTTTTTCCTTTTCTTTTTTTTTTTTTGTGGTGCAAGGCATGTTTCCTTGGTAAGGGGAAAGAGAGAGAGAGAGAGAGAGAGAGAGAGAGAGAGAGAGAAAACACACCTGGAGCACGGTTTCCCAAGGTATATTTGGTGGAACACTGTTCCCAAGAGATGTAACATGAAATATGTTTCCATGGTGAGCAGCACTTGAGAGACACTGCCTCCACCCTTCTCTTGGAGCATCATCAGGCAGCTTGGATATGAGAGGATCAGAAAGGTCTATAACAAGGACCTGTGTTTACCCTTCTGATTCCAAAGCTTGTTGGAGAGGGAACTCTTTTGTCTGTGTAACACTTTAAATTGGCTAAGAACTGCCTCCAGCTGCATGAAGCAGAAACCCAGCCATAGTGGCTTAGCCAAGTGGGGGTTCATCTCCCTCACCTAGGAAGTCGGCAGCTGGCACAGCAGCTCATGACTGACATGTAGGGCTGCTGTCTTTGCTCTGTCGTGATCAGCAGGTGGTGTTTCTCTCTCTTGGAAGTTTGCAAACTACCTACTCCATTTCCAGGCGCCTGTCTACCTTCCAGACTGGGAGAAGGAGGAGGACATGGTGAGGGAGAAGAGATAGTATTTCCATCAGGAATTTAGAATTCCCAGCAGATTTCTGCTTGTACTTTATTGAACCAGGACTGTATCAGATGGTTGCTTCTAGCTTCAAGGAAGGCTGGGAAATGCATTTTTTTTTTTTTTTTTAAGTCGTCATATTATTCCCGGACAAAATCAAGGTTCTGTTAGGGAGGAAGAAGGGGAGGTGAATATTGCCCAGGCATCTGGCATTAGTGGCCAGGAGCTTATGTTAAACACTTGACCTGACCGTCCCTCATGAGCGTGCTTTCTATCAAATTCTAGTTTTCTAGCATCAGCCTCCAGGTTTAATCCTGCCAAACATTTCAGCCGAGTACAACTCAAGCAGTTTCAGCGTGCCTGCGTTCCTATGGACCCATGCTATACTAAGAGCCCTTTAAATTATTTAATGGCTTGATGTATGTTCGCACTCCTAAGCTAATTTTATTTTCTTTAATGTGCTTTAATGGAATTTGGAATTCACCTCTCTACAATCTTCCCAAATCTCTTAACCTAGTGCTGCCACATTTCAAATAATGTACTCAGAATGCATTACAGAGGCAACACTGTTTCTTCTGACTGACATTTAAAGCAGCCAAGAAGGAGGCTTCCACCTGCCCAGACAATGGATGCCTTCAGAGTGCCTCAGGAGACCTCGTCAGTGGCACAGTCTTCGGCGATCTCTGAGGTCACACATTCTCATCACCAGGGGAGCCAAAGTGCCAGCCTCCATTCCCAGACGGGAAGCGCCTGTTTCAGGTCTAAAATGGACCCTTGGCAAACTTTTTTCTTTTGCTTCTCCTCCATTTCTTTTATTTATTAATTTATTTAACTTTGTGTAGTCAGGGAGCCACACAAGACCAAGAGGAAGGAGACTAGTTCCTACAGCAGAACTTAGCTAACCCTGACAAATAATAATGCCCAAATGATAAAAGGCTTCCTGTATTTAAATAGGTGCCATTTCCCATATTGCCTCTGGAGACTTGGGGTGGAAAGGAGGGCAGAATCCATAACCATATTATTAAATTCAAGGATAGGAATGTTCTTCCCCAGGCGGGGTGTGGTGTCCTTGGAAAAGTCTCAAGGGATCATGCCATTCTCCATAGGAGGCTATGGACCACAAGCTTGCTCCGTGGTCCTGGGTGGAGGTAATAACCTATCAAGGAGAACGATACCCCTGTTTCTCCTATCAGCAATACCATGTTAGATTTTCTTTTAAAGCCATTAAAATGTCATATTATTACAAACTTCTAAGAAAACTCAGGTCACCGCAGCTTCATATCCAAATGTGGTAGGTGAAAGGAGCAAATAAATGCCTTTTATCACTTTGATAGTTGACTTACTATGCAAAAATTTTGAATTTCAAATGGTAACCTCACTGAGCATCAGGGAAACACTTTGTCTATCGCTCAGTTATAGTGTAGAATGGTCAGTCTGATACCCTAAGTGGTTCCCAAGCCTCTGACGCATAGACAGATACAGTCCCTGAAACACAAAATGAGTGTAGAAGATATATATATTTTAAAAAAGGGTAATGTGGTAGAAGACAGGAAGATGTTCTCTCGTCTGTCTATGCTGTGGCATGCCGGGAGAGCACATGGCGAGATGGGAGAGCATTGATCTGTGTTGTCACCTTGAGGCTCGGCTTCCTGTTTGAAAATTCCGTTGTTGGAATTTTGGCTGTTGGAGTACCAGGGCCATTTGCTGAGTCTTAGCCCAGAGCCTCATTTGGTCTTAAAAACTCTGAGGCGAGTAAAGACACTAGGAGAGCAGTGATGCCCAAGTAAATCCATCCAAAAACATATAATCTCATCAAAAGCATTTGACTCAGATGCTAATCAGGCAGCCCCAGGCTGTGGGTCAGTAGTCGGAAGCCCAGGAAGGGAGCACCATTGTTTGGCCAGCACGTGTGGATGAGATCTGGCAGGGAAATCCCAGAGACCAGGGGTTTTGGTGACCATCCCACGGCTACATAGCTTAAATAAACTGCCAACTAGACTTGACTCCAGGTATTTTGCCACTTACACTGGTGTTTTCCCATCCTACCCATCTGGAAGGTGGCAGAGTCAGGCGGCCTCAGTTAGAATCCTGATTGCCTCCAATTACTAGTGGTGGACTTTGGACTTGTCTTCTCCCTGACTTGCTCTTTCCCCTCCTTGCTGTGGTCCTACTTCACCAAGGTGACTGAGAACTAGCAGGGTTAGAGGTTGGCATGCATGCCTGGCCCTGTGAGCTGGCGCCTGGGTGCCAGCAGCTGCAAGCCTTGCAAGGGCTGGTGCTTTCTGCATCTGCCTCTCCTTTAAAGCTCCCGAATGAAAAGGAAGTTGAGTGGCGTGCTAGGTACTGTAATCAAAGACAACCATCCGACCAGACCATGGAGAGATTTACCATGATAAATAATTCCTGCAGACGAGGGCCCTAAGAGCTCAGAGAGGCTTATTAATTCTGCTCCAAAGATCAGAGCAGGCTTCACAAAGGGGTTGACATTTGAGCCCAGCCTTACAAAGCAAGATGGACTCTTCCTGCTCTGTTCGATTCTTTCCTGGAAGAATCCTTTTAAGTGCAAACATGATTTTATTTATCGGGGGTGATTTTGCAAGTGATAATCACAACTGCAGACTCACTAGCGCATTATTATTTGGGTTCTGAAAAGAGTCTGTCTATTCTTTACAGATTTTTCCTGTCATTTACATAACCCTGTAGGTTTGTTTCACAATGAATTTAGGTTAAAATTGTCCTTATTTTGGCCATAATCTGCAATGAGAGATACTTACATAATATATACAGTTAATTTGTTTCTTCATTGGTTACAGGGGTTGGATTCAATTTATCTCCTCTCTTCAGGGTCTTTGGTTGTCCTTGGATACTCACCTCACATATGTCCCCGAGTGTATTGCAACTGATTAATCATAAAAATGGTGACATTCCTTGGGGTAATTGGACATTATATAAAAAGCATCTGCTGTGCTTTCCCGAGAAAGGGATAGGCAATCTACCAGTTAGCACAGACAGCTGCTCTCCTGGGAGGATTTGTGGTGAGCACCGTCTGCCTTTGGATGGGATCTGGTCCGCCCAACCACCCCTCCCTAGCGCATGGCACTTTCCTGCTTTGTGCTGGGATGTTAGACACATTGTGCTAACCTCAGCGTTGTGGCCTGTGCCTCAGGTGACCAGCCATTTCACATCTAAGGATGATTTCCACACTCCAGAGGCCCCTCCCACGACATGCATGCACACACACAGTCTCTGGTTTTTGAGCCCCTGCTCAGAAAGGAGTAAGGGAAGAAGAAAGAGTAGAAGCAACCCTAGCACAGGATGGGTATTTGATAGTTCACCTTGAACTCTTAGACCCGGTTCTATTAATGGATCCAGAGCTTGGAAGAAGAGAACCATAGAGCACGTCCAGGTCACCACCAGGTCACCACCAAGTCCTGTTGGAATTTTTGTCTCCTAAATATCCCTGACCCATTCCCCATGCCCTCAGTCAAGGCCCATGGTCCCCACCTGAACATCTGCCGCCTCTAACTGGCCTCCCTCAGGCCCACTTGGCCCCAGTGTGAGCTTTCAATATGCTAATCGAACCTTGCCATCCTCCTTCTCAAAGCCATTAGTGCTTCCTGTTATTCAAAGGAAAAGAGGCAAAATTCCTCTCTGCTCAAAGCCCATAGCACTTAGCTCTTTGTCCACTGGGCTTCAGCCATGCTGGACTTCCTTCTACCCCTTCAACCCACCAAGTGCTTTCTGGCCTCAGGGCCTTTGTACTAGTTGTGCAAATGCTTTTTCATGGGTTCTTCCTTTCGAGTTCCTTCTCATCCTTTATATCTCGACCTCACTTTTACCTCTTCAGAGGGCTTTTTCTCTCTTAATGCGTACATACACACATCTGTACGTAGGCACACACACATTTTCTGAACTGTTTAATAAAACACAAGCATTAATACTGCCCATTTACCTTGAAAGACTTCAGTGTGTTTCCTAAAGACAAAGATATTCTTACATAAGCAAATACAATTCTTGATAATTGCAAACCAGGCAATTAACATTGGTACAATCCCATTATTTAATCTACAGACTATAAAATAATATAAAATGATTTTTTTTCCTGGTCCAGGATTTGATCGGGGATCAGGCCTCTTTGGAATCCTCGAGCCTGGAACTGTTCCTTGGACTTCCTTTATGTTTAGTAATCTTGACACTTTTTAAGGGTCCCGGCCAGTTCTGCAGTTTGGGTTTGATGGATTCTTAGGATCCAGGTTCAGATTATGCATTCTGGGAAGAAATGCCAGGGAGGGGCTGCTGTTCTCTTCTCCATGTGTCCCATCAGGTGGCACATGTTGACTTCACTTGGTCAAGATGGTGTCTGCCCAGACTTCTCTACTATAGAGTTACTGTTTATCTCTTGGAATTACTAAATATCTCGTGTGGAGATACTTTGAGATGGTATAATCGTGCATAGTTTTTGCGTTGGGTGATATTTCTTGTTTGAAACCATCGGTATCCTAAATGGTGAACACATTAGCCTCCTTTAATGCCCCTCATAGTTCTTATCACTGGGAACTTTAAAAAGTCTGGTGCTGATTGTTTATCTAGAGTGTAAACTCTGGAAAACAGATAAAACAGTCCCCTAGTATCTGGAGCAGCATCTCACAGGTTTAGTCAGCTTTTTGCTGCTGTGACTAAAGGAATCTGACCAGCATAATTATAGAGAAGGAAAAGTGTTTCTGAGGACTCTTGGTTTCAGAGGTCCTCATCCATAGAAGGCCGGCTCCATTCTTAGGTACTCCAGGTGAGGCTGAACATCATGGCGGAAGAGTGCGGCCGAGAGAAACAGCTCACATGTTGATCAGGAAGAAAGAGAGACTCCACTCTCCAGATACAAAACATATACTCCACAACCACTTCCCCAATGAACACTTTCTCCAGCCATACCACCCCTGCCTCCACCGCCAGTTACCACTCAGTTAATCCCATCAGGGATTAATTTACTGATTAGGTTGAGACTCTCACAACCCAATCATTTCTCCTCTGAACCTTGCATTTTCTCACATGTGAGCTTTTGGGGGATGCCTCACATCCAAACCATAACACACACATAAAAGTTTTGTCAGCAAATATTTAATTAATGAATAAGTGGTTGAATGAATGAATATGACCCAACATAGTTTGGCTCCCACTGATCACTCTAGGCTCCTTAGCTCTGCTCTGCTCATAGTAGTCTTCCTTTGATTCTTTATGCTCAGCATGCTCTGGTCTACCACAGGACTTTTGCACATGCTAGGGCCCTGGCATCCTGGAACACTTTTTTTCTTCCTGTTTCGTTGTTGACGCTTATTCTTCCCTGCTACATCAACTGGAATGTCCCTTCCTCAGGGAAGCTGTCTCTGACCTTGCTGTAGTCAGCTTTTTGCTGCTGTGACTAAAAGACCCATCAAGAACAATTAGAGGAGGAAAAGTTTATTTGGGGGCTCATGATTTTAGAGGTTTCAGTCCATGGATGGCCAACTCCATTCCCTGGGGCTTGAGGTGAGGCAGTGATTTAAAAGCAGTAAGAATACAGACTTCTCCTGGGAGGGAGAAGGGGGCCATGGCTGATGTTCTAGAATCCCAAGTGAGCACGCCCTACATCTTTTATAGGTTAAGGTCTCTTTTGTTCTCCAGTTCTCTTCCCCCTTATCTCTCCTTCCTGCCTACGTGGCTAGGCCTGGTTTTGCAGGTGAGATGGGCAGGGAGAGGGACAGTGATTCAGCCAGGTAAGGGCACAGGGGACCTTACTTAGCAGCTCTCTGCCTGTAGTCCCTGACAAGCACAGGTAAATTTGGTGATCAGTGGGCTCCCGAGATCCTTGACATTCCTTCTCCCAGGGGCAGTCTCCAACTTCCAGAGGCAGATGGCTTTCGTGGCCTCCATTTCCTCATTTTGACCCAGTCCCCTGTTTCTACACTAACTGCCTGTCCCCATTTCTGGCTTCAGCAGGACATCATGGCAGAAGGGTGTGGCAGAGAAAGGTGGCTCAGGACATCACATCAGGAAGCAGAGACTCCTCTCACCAGAAACAAAGTATATACCCCTAAGTTACAACCCCAGTGACCTACCTCCCCCATCCACACCCTACCCACCTTCAGTTATCGCTCAGTTAATTCCCATCAGGATTAATTCACTGATGGGTTAATGCTCTCATAACCCAATCATTTCACTTCTAAGCCTTCTTGCATTGTCTCACGCATGAACCTTTGGGGGACATCTGCTGTCTAAACCATAATGGACCTCCTTAACTAGGAGGATACGTTCTCCAATGACAGTGTAACGACCTATCAGCTGACCACTGAGGTGTGTGGAAGGCCATACTAAGTCTGTGTACATACATGCTATGATGTTTATACAATGACGAACATTTCTCAGAATCCATCCCTGTTAGGAGGAGTGTAACTGTATGGGCATCCTGGCTGCTTTGCCCTGTCCAAACCCTAACCCCTGCTTGCTGCGTGTTTCCTGGTTTCGCTACCCATTATACTTATACATAGTATTCACCAAATGCTTTTTTCCTTGAGAAAAATCACTGGGAACGTCTGATAACACCATTCATTTCTTTTATGCAAGTGTTCAATTTGAATACAGTTGATTGAATGAGGTTCTCAGACAATGAGGTTTGGCAGAAAATTCTTTTCCAGGTGCTTTTAATACCATGAGATGTTCAACAAGGCTACTTAATTTCCCCTTAGCCTTTACTTCTGTCAGAGATTTACTCACACTTTTGTAATAATCAAATGTATTTTATTTGGAATATTTGGTCTGAATGTTTTTATTGTCAATACTACAGGAATTTTTAAGCAGGTAATATTATGACCCTGAATTGCCAAATTAAGCTCATTTACTATATTAAAAATAGCAATAAGATATGTAAGTGAGGACATTCTTGCTATGTTTTAGCAATGTTCAGTAAGAGTTTCTTATCAGGAAAATAATATCAGAATAACCTCTGTCTCATTTGAAACACTTTTACCAACTCCTTGCCTTGGGACAGGCAGTAAATTTGCAATGAGAAATAGATATTCTGAAATTCACTGCCTGGAGTAGTACAAATAATTCTAAGAAGCAAGTCATTTAAAGACAGTGTCTTAACTTGCCTGGAAAATTAAAACCTTGGTATTTAAGTCAGGTTTTTCATCACTTACCAAAAGACCTGACAAGAACAATGTAGAGGAGGAAAAGTTTATTCGGGGCTCACGGTTTCAGAGGTTCAGTCCATTGTTGGCTGACTCCACAGCTCTGGGCCCAAGATGAGACAGAACATCATGGTGGAAGGGGGAGGAAAGCACCTCAGGACATGGCAACAGAAAGCAGAGAAAGCTTTGCTCACCAGGGACAGAATATAAACCCCCCAAGTATGCACCCAGTGACAGATTTCCTCCAGCCACACTTTACCTGCTTATGGTTATCACCCAGTTAATCCATATCAGGGGATCAATTAATTGGTTAGGTTAAAGATCTCATTTCACTTCTGAAAATTCTTCCATTGTCTCACACATGAACTTTTGGGGACCATCTTGTATCTAAACCATAACACTTGATTTGAAAGATACTGCCAGTTTTTAATAGCTTGTTCTTATCTTGATTATTCATATTATTTTTGCAGTGCTGGGGGTGGAACCCAGGAGTGCTCTTCCACTGAACTATATCCCCAACCCTCATTATTTTAATTTTGAGACAGTTGCTGAGGGTCTTGCTAAATTGCTGAGGCTGGCCTCAAACTTGCGGCCCTCCTGCCTCAGCCTCCAGAGTCCCTGGGGTTACAGGTGTGTGACACCATACCCAGTTTGTGTTTGTCTTTAAACATGATGCGGCTGCAGCTCCCAGGAAGCTGCCACTCCTGAGTTTATTTAAAAATCAACCAACGCATCTTTCCAAATTATAAGCTAATTTGAAATTTTACACGCTTAGGAAGGAGGAAACATTTTCTCAAACACTGTTAAGTATTTTGAAGCAAGTATTCTCCCTTATAAATGGTTGATCATAAATACAAAACTGCAGCTTAGAACCACAAGATATCACGAACAGTTCCTGCAGAGCAGAGGTGCCTTTTGCTCACATTCATCTCATGGTGATCCAACTCCCAGGGAAACGAGTGAAGGTACAGCCAAATCCTATTTTGCACTTATCTTTTTACACGTCAGATGTTCAGTACATGTTATGTAATTACACATGCACATGACTCTGTGGGTGAAACATGCAAACCATACTCCATTCTTCATGACTCTCAAGGAGATGTTTGAGTCTAATTCTGACTACAGTCATTTTTGACCTGGTTGACGGACTGGACTCTAACCCATCATAAGATGTGACTTTGCTGTGATACTTTTGACCTCTTTGGCTAATTCATTAGACACGGTCTTGGATCTCACGTGGGTGGTATTTGAAAGCAATACTACTATTTTCAAAGCAATTTTCTCACTTAACACGTGTATAACAAGGTCCACAGGATAGGATTTAATAAGCTTTTCAAAGAGAACCTGTGTTTTCCCCTAATGGGCCAAGTTAAACATACATTGGCAAATTTAAGTACTGTAACTTAAAAAAAAAATGCAGATGCTTGTTTTAGAAGCGGTGTAGCCCAGGAACTCATTTTTAGGCTCTCAGGGTGCTGTTCAAGTGATGCTCGATGGCAGGGAATGTAGCACGGGTTTACCGCGTTTCTTTACACAGAGCATCTCAAGGGCTTAAGTGGATTTTATTGCCCTGAAGAGAGAGCCCCAAAGATACACCAGGGCTGCTGTGTTTTCTTGTCTTTGAGTTTTTATAGCATTCCCCTTCTATGGTTCACTGTCATTCTGTAGCCAGTAAGAGTTGCAGAATCTGTAGGCGCCACTGGGATCGAACTTGACATTTCCTCTTGAACTTGACCACTTTGATCACGGGCATCATCGTATTCTCTCTTAAAATTCCCTCTCTTCTCACTATGAACACACAAAAAAGATTTCCCTCTCTTGAACCAGCAGCATCTGTTCCTCTTTTTAAGGATGATTTCAGCTGGGCCGCATACACTTATAATCCCAGTGGCTCTGGAGGCTGAGGCGGGAGGATCACAAGTTCAAAGCCAGTTTCAGCAATTTTAGTGAGACTCTGTCTCAAAATTTAAAAAAAAAAAAAGAGTTGGGAATGTGACTCAGTGGTTAAGTGCCCCGGGTTTAACCTCTAGTTAAAAAAAAAAAAAAAAAAGGATGATTATTTCACTTCACCTGAAAGAAACTGTATGTTATGGTTTGGATGTGAGGTGTCCCCCAAAAGTTCACGTGTGAGACAATGCAAGAAGGTTCAGAGGAGAAATGATTGGGCTATACCTTAACCTAATCAGGGAATTAATCCCTGGTGGGATTAACTGGAGGCGGGTGGGGTGCGGCTGGAGGAAATAGTTCACTGGGGGCATGGCTATGGGGGTATATGTTTTGTATCTGCAGAGGGGAGTCTCTCTCTCTCCTTCTTAATCATCATGTGGGCTGCTTCCCTCCACCACTCTCCCGCCGTGATGTTCAGCCTCACCTGGAGCCCCAAAGAATGGAACCAGCCTTTTGTGAACTAAGGCCTCTGAAACCTAAGCCCTCAAATAAACCTTTCCTCCTCTATAATTGGGTTGGTTGGTCTTTAATCACAGCAGCGAAAAAGCCGACTAAAACACTGTATTTATAAATATTAAAAGTTAGGTAAGCCAGGGGCAGTGGCACAAGCCTATAATCCCAGTGGCTCAGGAGGCTGAGGCAGGAGGATTGCAAGGTCAAAACCAACCTCAGCAACTCAGTGAGACCCTGTCTCTAAGTAAGATATAAAAAAGGACTGGGGATGTGGCTCAGTGGTTAAGTGCCTCTGGGTTCAATCCCTGGTACCAAAAAAAAAAAAAAAAAAAAAAAGTAATACCCAAAACTTGTTGTCCTCTGTCAAGAGCTTGCTTTGAGTTGATGTGGCTCAGCTGATGGGTGTCACTGGGCCTGTGCTTGTATTCTCAGGTGGTGTGCTTGATCATATGTTTGCATGTGAGCAGAGCGAACAGATAAAAACAGACTTCACTCTCCATGAAACCAATTTAGAGGACTTTCAAGGCTCTCAAATCTGCAGGGTGAGGCAGTGTCATGAACAGTGAGTAAGAGAGGAATCAAGTTTGGTTCCAACAGGTGGATTTTGTTCATGCAACGCACACTCAACACTCCTAATAATAGCAAGTCACGTATACACTGAAGATTCATTCCCTTGTTCACCTAGAGTACAATCCCCATGGACTTACTCAGTGCAACGTCTCTTAGCCAAGAAGTCAGTCAGCAAGACTGAGGGGATTCTTCTCAGTCGTAGCCTCTCTCAACTCCTCGGAAGTCTTTGGATGTCCTCGGGTGTCCGATAAGCTGGAGGCTGGGTGGCAGTTGTTGCCGCTGGAGAGGTGGTCAGTCATCTGGCCTCGGTGACAATGGTTGATCAGTAATCAGTGATGGAGTGGACAGCAGACGGGCAGTCAAGAGACAGAGCGATGTGGAGTCCTCTGGTCATGGTGCTGCTGACGGTTTGCTCCAGAAGTCCAGGGGTGTAAGTAGTGATCTTCAGCCCAGTCATGCTCTGGTCTTCATTGATAAAGACCAGAACACGACTAGACTAGGAGCCCCCACTCAGATCATAGATAAAGGTTCATATCAGCATTGTTCAGGAGTGTCATCCTGCCTCACAGCAAGTTTGTCACCAGGTGCCTTTATTTTAGTTTTACAAGTCCAGGCAAATATCAAATACAGCTTATTATTACTGCATAACACACAACTATGGCAATTCCTGTTATTTCCTTGTCTCATTACAGGCAGGGAAGTTTTTTTTTTTTTTTTTTCCCCCTGAAAAGAAGAATTAGCATAAGGGATTACTGGTTTCAATGTATTTGAAATGGTAAATTAAAGGTGTGGCTTATTATGGTCTCTCAAATAGTTAGAACATGTTGAACCAAATGCTTACAGATCCTATGTGCACTTCTTTGGAACCTTCAAGGTTCTCGAGACACAGTTTAGAAACTTCCAATCCAGTCTGACGTCTGTTGCGTTGCCAACTAGAGAGATCTCAAAATTGGTTAAAGGATTGTCTGTGGGAGCCACGTGGCTGGGTGGGAGGTGAGTGAATGGAGCTGTAATTATGATCCTGGTCTCTGGACTCCAGCGTGGTTAGGAATAGTGTGATGTGCAAGGGAAGCGAGAGAGTATGGGAGAGGAAGTGAAGAGAGGAGTAGTGGGTAGGAGGAAGAGAAAGATGTGAAATAAATGCCGAGGGAGGGCCAGGAATTGTAGTTCTTTAACTGGAGTTGCAAATGACGTTTACTAGTTAGATTTTACATGTGGGTTCGAGTTGGGAGAAGGGGCTTGACCTGACCCTGGAAGGACTGAGGCCTGGATACTGACCACCGCAGAGGGTTGGCACGTCCCTATTGTACCACATCTTGAGGCAGGTTGTTGCCTGGTGGCCTGTGGCTCCCTGCTCCCTCTCCAGTAGTTAGAGGTACTTTGTAAATCAGTTTTGAGAGAGGAGACCATCCTGATCGAAGCCAGAGAGAAGCATGATGAACTGCTCACAATGTTTATTTCCTGCCCAGTAAGTGCAAAGCCCAAGCTGGGTTCTTTCTGAGGTTTAGCATTTTATTCCTTGTAGGTTCATTATTTATGGGGTTATAGAATATCCGACTCTCTAGAAGTCGCCAGTTTAAATGTTAACAACCAGTGCATTTCTCTTTTTTCTTTTCTTGTTTTAGTACCATGGATTGAACTCGGGGGCACTCAACCACTGAGCCACGTCCCCAGCCCTTTTCGAATTTTATTTAGATAGGGTCTCACTGAGTTGCTTAGGGCCTCACTGAGTTGCTAAGGCTGGCTTTGAACTTGTGATCCTCCTGCCTCAGTCTCCCCACCTGCTGGGATCACAGGCCTGTGCCACCGCCCCGGCCTAAGTGCATTTTCTAAAGCATTACCTAGTAACATCTGCAGTCGCAGGTGGCCTCCTCCTGTTCCCTGTTCTCACCCCCTGTAGCCCTCATGGATGTTTGTTTTATCCATGAATATCGACATATTCCTGTGTTCCCATTCCACTTTATACATTTGCTACTTTATTGAGTTGCTGAGAATGTTTCTTTCTATTTATAACCAGCTCTGAGATTTATTAATCAATTTTCTGTTTTGGTTTTTCATTAATTCAAAATAATTAATTCCCTTCCTCTTTTCTTAGGTTCGTTTTAAGTCTTTTTAACTTTTAAAGTTGAATGGATATTTTATTTTTATTGCTGTTAATAAAAAGTATTAAATGTTCTAAGTTTGTTTCTAAATATGACTCTGGCTCTGGCCCCTAATTATTGAAATATAGTGACCTTTGTTTTTTTCCAAATAATATGACTTTGCAATTTTAGATCTCCTTTCTGAACAAGCATTACAATCGAGGGTCAAGTTTTAAGATGTTTTAGTGGCAGGATTTTTGTTCTAGATAAAACTTATTAACTAGTTTCAGTGTGTTGTAGTGAGAGAATATGTCTTTCTCAATTTGGGGGATTTATTGGAAGTTCCTTTGTGGCCTAATTTGTAATAATCTTCAGAAGTGCTCCATTACTGTATAACCCATTCAACTCTAAGATCTCCAACTTGTTTTTAATATGTAGTTTGCCTTTTATGTTAACATGCAGCTAAAATGGCTCAATCCCCACTTCTGTAAACCGTGGGCAGGCCAGTGCCTATGGGAAATTCTTCTCGTTTACAGTGGAGGGGCTGGTGCTTCTCCATCTACCTGTTTGCTTTTGAAATGGGGCCTCACTGTGTTGTTCACACTGGCCTGAGACCTAGGGGCTCTGGTGATCTTCCGTCCCAGCCTCCCAAGTAGCTGGGACTCCAGGTGTGTGTGTCGCCACGCCCATCTCTACCTCTTGCTCTGTTGCTGCAGCTAACCATGAGATCTGTTTGGCTGTTGGTCATGACAGGCTGGGTACAGTGCACTCTGTGATCTCCGTGGCCGAACACACCAGAGATTTCTCGCTCGCTCTTGCTGCCCCTCTGTAAGTTTTGGTAGCGAGTCCTGTCCCAGGTTTTCTTTACTGAGACGAAGCTGACCATTGTCACCATCTGGAAATCACTAGTGGCTGAAGCAAGAGGAAGGGCTCTGCAGTGCTTCTTCCCAGAAGAACCCATGTTCACATTTCATTGATCCGAAAGACCTGTGGTGATGCCAAGCTGGAAGAGGATAGGGAAACATCCTCCTCTTCTACAGGAGAAGGTGGAGAGGAAACAGATATGGCGGACAACCGCGACCCTCATGCTGGAGAGCCAGCCTCTCGGAGGGGCTGCCCTCTTTGTGAACACATCTGCCCTCACTAAACACTGTCCTTTCTGCTTCCTCCTCCCAAAGCCAGGCTCTTCTGCATGTCAGACTCGCAATCGCAGGGTTGGGCATATCACAAGGTAATTTTAGTACAGGGCCAGAAACATTCAGATTGAGTGTCAGGTATCAGTGGCTCTCCAAATTTATTGGTTATTCTCCATCACAGGAAATTTCTCACTGGTGTTCCTTTCTCTAGGTCTCTGAGTTTTGCAACATTCATGTCTTGGTGCCCTTATATCCTACATCTCCCATTGTTTTCCTGCTTGCTGCTGATTTTTGTTTTTGGGGGTGCTTTCTCTGAAGGGCGGGTAATCCCTTTGTTTGATCCTCCTCTGCACATTGAGGCTGGTGAGGGTTGATGTGGGAGCCAGGAACTCGCTGTTTGTTAAAACAAAGCAAACAAAACAACAGCAAGAAAACAAAAACAAGGCAAACCCCACCATCGCTCTTTGGATAGCTGATGCCTTTTCCAGAATGAAGAGATGTTTTGCTGAAGTGTTTGCTTTTTCAACTGGCATTTCACCCAGTTCTAGACGCTTGTGGTGAAATTGCTTACTCTAATGTAAATGCTCAATGTACACTTTGCTGCCTCAGTCTGTTGGGTTCCTGATTCATTGCGGTGAGAATGTGTATAAAGAGGAGTACTTTTAAATCTAATTAACCAGCCTATTCAGATTCTCTACACCCTTCCCTCCTTTAAGTCTCTTTAATCTGTCAAGGACTAGGTTGTATAATAATATGACGCATTATTGTGGTGATTCTGCTATTTTTTCACTGATTTGCTAGAGTTTTTGCTTTACATTTAATACAGTCTATATGAGTGAGTAATTATTTAATTAGGTAATTATTGTATCTAGTTATGTGACTACATAATTATTCAATATGATAGTTTCATTGTGGGGTTTACTATTTTTTTAAAGCATAGTCTTTGAGAGCTGCTTTTTTACCTTGAATTTCATTGTCTCTGATTAACACTATAACTCAGTGTTTAGCTGCACATTTATCCACTGATTATTTTTAATCATATGATTTATCACATTATATGATTTATGATTTTTAATCATATTATATGATTTATCTTCATTAGCACCTAGAGGTGGATCTTGTCTGACTCTCATACCCATTCTGGCACAGCCAGGTCTTATTTGTGTCTTCAAATCTCTGGCTGTGACACAGCATCAGAGCCCAGGTCTGTCCCTGGCCATGTTGCATGACTGACACTGTGATCGTGGTACCGATGAAGCATGACAGATGTGCACAGAGGTGATATTGGTGCCAAATGGTCTGGCCTTGCGAGGAGCATCCTTTAGCATCCTGGTGAGGAGGTGACTGAGGGTCCTAGAGCTACAGACCTGAGCCAGGAGGCAGCCGTGCAGAACATCTTCACCTTCGACACTGAGCTCAGCCCTGCACACGGGGAAACAAGCTCTGCTTCGGTCACCACCCACACCTCTGCTGTCAGCCTCATGGGTCTTGTGATGAGTCACACTGTTCATCCATCATCTGGTTCCAAGACAATGACCAGCTGACATTTTTGGAGCTCTTATGACCTCTGCTTTGATTTTGTGTGCCAGTCAACATCGGTTTTTAGTGAAGAGTGGGAGGGTAAGTCATGACTTGCCAGTCAGACACCAGGCTAAACTGGAATTTCTTGTGCTGCTTATGATCATTTCAAAGGACTCTGGCCTTTCCTCACTGAATTTTTGCTTTTGTCTATAGATGTCTCCTAAGTAGTGTTTAACTTATTTTAAAAATTAAATAAGCTTTATAGAAACATCTGGAGGCCTCATAGGGGATGGCTTTGAAATCAAAGGTACCCAGGTCCACTTATGAGCTGTGTGTTCCTGAGCAGGTTCCTGGAACTCTGTGGGTGGGTCTCAGCTTCCCTTCCTATAAAATTCGGATAATAATTTCCACCCTAAAGGACAGCAGTGAAGTGTGGAGGCAATCTGAGCTGTGTTAGCCAGGACTTGCTGTGGCTTTCGCCTGACAGAGATGTGAGAAACCGAATCACAATCAGGAATTCTTAAGCGAGAGATGGAATCAGGCTGGGGATCTTGGATGAATGAATGTCTCAGAGCAGCGTCAGGGCTGTGTGTAATAGGGTGACCTCTCTCCTGAATTGTGCTTTTATGAGATCCAGGGGGGAGCGAATGATTCCGATGGCTTCAAGCTGATATTATTTAAGTATTCACTCACTTTTCTTTTTTTAAAGGAGGAGTGTGGAGAAATAGATTTTCTTGGTGTCTAAAAATAAGGAAAGCATTAATAAGATTTTCTGAACTGGGTAACTTCTTGAAAGGCATATGAGAAGTTCTAGAAGTTATATAATGGGCTAAATAACTTATCTCATTACACAGAACTTCATCAAGTCTTAATCTGGTTTAGAAGTGTCAACTGAATGTGCTGACAGTCTTCAGGGGACTGCCATGCTTATACCAGGAAACCTGGAGGGGCCCTTTGCAAAAATACCTAAAAATTCTAGGTCAGCACAGGCCAGGAGCCTGTCTTCTGTCTCCTCAATGAGAGCAGATGCAGTTTAGATCTCGCACAATGTGAGGAGGCGTCAGGAGAGGATCCTGCGCTGACTGGAGCTGTGTTCTCATATCAGAATCTCAGGCCTTTGCCCGGCTGGCTCCCACTTTTAATCCAGCTCCATCCACCCTCGGCCCCTCGGCCCTGCCTTTATGTTTTCATGCTGGTCCCATTCTCCTTTCTCTTGAAATCTTTATGTGGGAGGACAAAAGTCATCACCATCTATCTCATTGTCGTCTGCCTTTCAAGTCCCCTGGCAGACTTGGGTTTTGTGTCCTGTGGCTGCGGCTTCCCAGCTTGTCCTACCCTCTCAAAGTGGGAGAGGCTTGTCTGCCTGTGTGATGGGAAGTGGGGAGAATAAACGGGGCTTGGAAGGAGAGGTGGGCAGGGTGGGGGAGGAGGGAGAGATTGAAGGGGCTTTCACATTTGCATAGCAATGTCAAGGTTGTCTGTGAAAGTGCGGGAGAAGGGAAATGGGAATCAGGCAGAGCAGCAGCCTGGGGCAGAGTTTTGGGGGAGGGAGGGTGAGGCTGGAGGCAAGGGCCCCTGGGTGACTGTGTATGGTGTGCAGAGAACAAAGAGAACAAAGGGGGAGCTTTAAGAAGCACCACTGGGAGGATCACAAGTTCAAGGCCAGACTCAGCAACTTAGCAAGACCCTCAGCAACTTAGATCCTATTTCAAAACAAAAAAATAAAAAGGGCTGGGGATGTCGCTGGGTGGTAACACGAACCTGGGTTCAGTCCTCAGTACCAATAAATGAATAAACACACACAGACACACACACACACACACACACACACATACACACACGCACACACACACACACAAAAACAAAAACGAAAAGCATTGCTGACATTCTCTATTCTTCATGGCATTTGACAAATTCTAGCAAAGGACTTGAGACATTTTGGATTTCAGGTTGCATGAATGGCATCTCCATGACAATCACAGCCCTCAGAACTGACCCAGGTGTGAGGGTGTCTAATTAAGGCCCAGTCCCGCTGGCCAGGCAGTCGTTTTCTCTTCATTTAGTTGTTATGCAAATCTCTGCCCCAAGCATCCTGTGTGCTGGCAGGGCTTCAGAGGGCTCCCTCAGTCCCCTCATTTCTCTGTTCAGGTGTCTCACTGTACGTCTCTGTGCTGACAAAAGTGATCACTGTCAGCATTAATAATAGTGATGACAAAAGGCAATCTTAGTCACTGGGACAGTTGGGTAAAGCGCCAGTAGAAATGAAAACCCAGCTCACTCTGTTTGAAATTCTAGAGGTGAAAAATCTTCAAATTCTTTCTCATAATTACTTCACAATTCTGAACACTTTCTCTAGGTGATTTCACAGCTTCTAAATGAGACTTCATCCTTTCAGGAAAACTCGAGAAACCTTGTCAGCCCTAGCATGGTGCAAGCTGTTCTTCAGGGCCATGGAGGTGGGTTGCACGTGACTCCTTAGGGTTCTTGGTTTGAAAAGACTTTAGATAAAACACGTATCCAAGTAGGTATATGCAAAGTTAGGGATGTGTGGAAGGGCACGGAAACCCACAGCCCCGGAGTTCAGAGGATTGGGTGCAGAGTCCGTGCTTAGCAATGGGACGTGTTCTGAGAAATGCACTGAGTTGATTTGGTCTTGGCGGAGGAGGGGTGGCGGATGCACACCCACCTGGCTGGGCTAGCCTGCTACACCCCAGGCCGCAAGGTGCCGCCTGTTGCTCCCAGGCCATAAACCTCTACAGCATGTGATTGTATTGAACACTGTAGCCAGTTGGACTGTAGTGGACAGTATACATCAGAAATGTATCTGAACATCTCTACATATAGAAAAGGTCCAGTAAAACTGCCGGGTGACAGGAATTTTCCAGCTGCGTTTCAACCTTAAATACCTGGGTATATTCCTGGGTATATGTGGTTTGTTGTTGATGGCAATGTCCTTCTGCGGAGCACGGTGACACATGAATTTGGAGTTTGGGTATCAAGTTCATGGGTTGCTTTTTAGGCAAAACTGTTCTTTAACAGGAATCATCTCAGTGCCTCCTTTCATTTATTCCCTGTCTGCCGATTCCGCAGAGAATATCTGCCCCCAAATACTGTCACCCTCTTTCGCCTCCTGCCAGCAACTGGTTCACTCCTCTGTCCTGTACTGTTTCCGTCCTGACTCTTCCTTGTGGGTAGTGACATTGGGGTCCTCTCTTCTCCCAGATCCTTGTGTAATCCTGACTCTCTGAATACCCCTCCCTCCGGGAAGCATTTTGATTCCAAAGGCTTCCTTGGGACACACTCCCTGCCTCTGCTCAGGCACCAGGTTTGGCTCATTGGTGGATGCCTGTGGGTTAAGGCTGCCATTTGGAGAAATGAGGGGGCAGATGTTTTGGAGAGAGAAAATGCTGGGCCAGCACTGGGTGGCCAGTCCCACCTCTCTAAGCCACCGCTGATAACACAGATCGCTCTATCACTTGGAACTTCCCAATGCCCTCACCAGTTGTTCTTTTCCTTTCTGTGTAAACTCATTTCTTCCCATGGATTCCTGTGGCCTGTGGCCTGTTTCCCTGCTTGCTGGTTGGTTTGGCCTGTGAATGGAGCCACTATTTTCTTGGTGTACTAGAGATTTTGCTAGAGAAAGGGTCTGGGGGCATCCCAGGGTGTGTGTGGGGTGGGAGAGAGATGGCAGGCTCCATCAGGAGGGGTGGGCGTAAGGCACTGTGGGGGCCAGGCCCAGCCTTTCTATTCTAGAGCTAAGAACAGACTGGTTTCCTTGACAACAGAGATGAAGTCTGCTCATCTGCTGCTCAGGGTAGGCTTTTGTGTGTCTGTGGAAAGCTCTGGGACTTGGGGACAAGAAAGGCAATCCTTTCTTTATCATCGGTGCAGAAAGCCATTTCTGAAGATGTGCCAGCCCTTACTGTATTATTAACAATATTAAAACCTTCCTCAGTGTCACAGTGATATCAGTTATGTAACCTGCAAATTTGGAGTCCAGATATAGAATCTTTCTTCCGCTGCATCCTTGATGTATTTTGCCAGACCCACAACACCCTTTTCGATAACGTGTTTTAAAACATCAGTCAAATATATACTCACCTCTGCTGCTCTGGAAGGCTGAATCAAAAGCATTTCTTCCTTCAGCTAGTAATGATTTGTGTGGCCAGGCTGCTGGGAGGAAATTAAAATTAGCACTTGACAAGCTGACGTTGGCTCAAACCTGCACTTGTCAGATGGCATCCTTAGAAAAGGTTTTGGGATCCAAATCTCCATGCTTGATGCAGACCAGAAGACTCCAGTTAAAAGCTGGCCCATTCGCCTTCACCACCAGCCTTGATTTCAAGGCAGCGGGTCTTGGTGTCGTGGCTTGGTGCTTTATTCCTGCAGCACCTTCCCTTACTATGAATTATTAAAGACTCCTTAAAAAGCAGCCTGGGGATCACTGGGGAGAAGACAAGCTAGCAGTGATTTCAGTCTCCCTTCAAGAAGCAGCATCCGCTGCCGGAAAAACTCAGAAGATTCTGCAAAATCGTAGCCTATGGCAAATCTAAAGAAGATGGATGGCCCTTGGACCTTGGTCTTATAAAAGTAGCTAATTTGATCAAACATGTCTTTTTGTGTGTATGTCTATGCCAGTGTACCAACTTCTTGAATGCTGAATTATACAGATGGTGGGACACTGTGAGTAGGGTGTAGGTGCCGCGAGTGACCGCGACGGTTTGGGGGAGTAATTAGCAGGGGAAGGGGGATCCAGACAGATGAATGAATGAACAGATGGTGGCCAGGACCTGGTACCTTTTTCATCAGGCATTTTAGCACTTCTTTTTCTTGTGATATTCAACTGGGATTCAACTTTAGCTCTGGCATATTCCTCTGTCCCCAGTAAACAGGGGTGAGCTGTGACATTATAGAGCAGTTCCTTTGTTTCCTTCATGTCCCCAGAGGAGAGCCACTGACTTCCCCAGGCAAACAGTGGGCTCAGCTTAGAGGTGGCTTCAGTCTACTGAGCTCTTTGTCTGGAGCCACCTCCCTGCCCTCGGGATTTTGCTACTGTGTCTCTAGATGACAGGATCCTCCTCTCTCCATTCCACCTCCCTCACACAGCAGAGCCATCTGAAGATGGCTGGGGAGATCCAGGACCAGACTGTGGCCTGGTGCTTTTTATTTGCCATGACGCAGTCCCCAGAATGCCAGCTTTGTGGTCTGGCTTCTTTGTATGGCGTGTGGTGTGAGGGACGGGGGAGAGCTTTCTGCTTTACACATATGTGATTTTCACCGGTCCAGATACTCACTGCATTCAAGTGTTTCTTAGTTGGACAGAAGTTAATTGATGATTCTACTGTAAGTCTGTTGTTGAGCAGCTGTAAATCTGGATCTGTGTCCACGGCCTTTTGGAAGGCGTGATTAGAACGACCTCGAGGTCTTCTCTTGTTGACCCTTGGCCTGTACCATCCTTTTCATGGAGCCCATTCTTACTGAGATATGGTGATGACAACGTCACACGAGTCTGCCCTCTTGGAACTTCCAGTTTAGCAACAGTGACAGCCTATTCTAGTTCTCTGTTATTTTTAGAATTTCAGTAAAGAAGTTTCTATACAGTAAACTTTTCCCCAGTTACACATGGTCTTTGTAGTTAACTTTTAGCCCCTGACTTCGCATTGGCCTTATTGCTTATGTCTCCTTCCCCACAAAGAGGAGGCAGTCCCACATTGGTAATAGGTGTGGGTGGTGGCCGCCTGCACAGGCAGGTCATTCAAAGCAGACCCTAGGGTAGCAGGTGTTTTCTTTCCCTCCCTCTTTGGTGTCCATCAGCTTCTAAGGACCCTGGTCCCCCAACTGCCTGGGGACTGAGGCCCCCTTGTTACACTAAAGTCAGGCATTCTTCACACTCTTGGTGTCTCCCTCACTCTTCTGTGTTCCTTTGGGTCCTCCTGCCTGTCAGCCTCACCAGGAGGAACACTGTCTTATTGGATCACACCGATGTGGGAAGGATTAACAAATATCATCAACACTTCCAGGAGTGCTGGCTTTGAGAAAAGAGAAGATATATTAACCAGATAGATTTCCAAATGCTCCAAGTTGAGGCAAAGAGGAATGGGGCAGAGGGCCCCCGCTCACACTCCATACCCATGGTCCACTTGCCTGGCCCTGCAGGTTCACACAGACCGTGGCCATCTTGCCCTCCACATGCAGTGCATGTATGTGTGCACGTGTGTGTCTATATCTTCTTATTAAGTAACTTTAACTTACATGCATCCTTTTAACTAGTCTTGACCCACAGGCCCATGGTGGGGTTGTCTGCCTTTGAAGGGCATTCTCACATGTCCCCACGCTGACCCCAGGGAGCCACACCTGACATCTCTCCCCACTCCACTCACACGGAGGGGGAGAGTTGTGATATTTCACATACACTATCCCAGAGCTGCTATTTGGGAAAGAAATAGGATTCATTTTCTTGCCACTATCTTTCACCACTTACAAATGGTAACAATTGCCTATGGGACTCTTGAGAAATTATGAAGTGTTAATTAGCAGAAGCACTGTGTATTTAAAATATATGGCATATTTAAATAACTATGAAATCAAACCTACTTTGCAAAGTTGCAAGACCATCTGGTCCAAAAATCTGAGGACTTGAATTTTTCTGCATATATTAAGAGACATTTTTAAACGCTTCTGGAAATGGTGATTTCACATTACTTTTGTTTCCTTAGATATTGAAACTGGGGCCTGGAGCAGGGTGTGACCTGGTTATGGTCATCCCCTGGGATCTCTAATTTCTCCTAGTGTCCAAAGGGTCTGCTTAGAAAGTGAAGGACTATAATGGTGGCTGTGGTTGGTCTTCAAAGTCGCACATTTCCAAATGGTTGATTCCAATGACTCTTGACTCTTCTAGACTAAAAATAAAGAGGAAGCATTTCTTGCCAAATTTTGCAGAAGTGTGGAGGGTAGAAACCAAGAAACCCAGTCTCGCTAGCAACAACTAAATGATATTTGTCTTTTTTTGGACAAATAACATCCCCTTTGGCCTTGGTTTCTTCCTTAAGGAAGCAGGCAGGGGAGGGTTGGACTGTGTATCAGTCAGGATCTAACAAGGGAAATAGGAACTTCAAGTATCTCAGCAGAGGGAATTTAATGCAGGAAATGTGCCCAGGTAAGGGAGGGGTCGAAAACAAACCAAAAAAACAGGGTATGGTGGGATGGTCCAGAGGTTTGTCCCAGCAGGATACACTCTCCCTTCCCACTGCCACCTCTACCTTGAAGCTGGTGAGAGAGAGGGAGGAAGTAGTGTCATCCAGCCCTGGGGCCAGGGTCCCTCAGTGGAAGCTAGAGCACGGTGGGCCTCTGTGGTAGGAGCGAGACTGTGGAGGAGAGGCCACTTGAGCCAGAGCAGCATGAGAGGAGATGCCCTGGCCTCTCCCCATGCTGGGGTCAGTGCCTCCACTGCCCTCAACCTAGCAGGAAGCAGCTAACATGGGCAGCAGGGAAGGCTGAGGAGTGGTCAGGCCAATATAGGCCCAGGCTAGGTGGCCACTGGAGTCCTGTAACTGATATTCAGTGAGTTAGATGCTCAACATGTCTTTGAGGGTTTGCTAATGGGAAAACCATGCCAATAGGATCCCGTGGTCTTTAATGAGACTCCCTTCTCCCGCTGTCCGAAACGAACATTCCCAAGGTGCACCTGCCTTTCTCTGCATTGGACTTGCCTGTATGGAGGAAGGCAAGCCTTCAGGGAATGTCTCTGTGGGGGGACGGAGGGGAATAGACGGGGTGGGGAGAAGATGGGAGAAACACTACATGAGGGCCCCAAAGGCCCGAGGTCAGAAGGCTTCATGCAGGACTGGGGATGGTTACTGTCGGCTGAAGGGTACTTCTCACCATAAGGTAACTCACAACAGGGCAGTGTGCACAGCAGTGTCTTTCTAGATTATTTCACATATTTTCACACAAACTATCTTTTTCATAGAGTATCTGCAATAATACCTGTCAAACTAGATTTGATAACCTGGAGATGATATTTGATATACCTCCTCCCACAGGAGGGCAAATGGGATTAGCAGTCACACTCTGGCCAACTCCTTAGGCAGGTGTTTCAGCCCCAGGGGAATTAGAAGTGGTAACTGATTCTTCTTCTTGGGTTTTGGGGTTGAATATACTTTAAGGGCCTTCCCAATTCTGTCACTCTGCAACCCACCTAGACCCTGGCAGACAGACAGAGGAAATGGCCCTTAAAATCATGTCAAGAAGAAAATGCACGAAGGGTTAACATAATGCTTACACATAAGACCACACCACGAGAGGTTCCGACCAAGAGCAGTGCTGCGGCCTCAGGAATGGTGTTATGGGTTGGGTGTGAAGCATCCTCCCAAAGCCCCTGTGTTAGACCACACAGCAACATTCAGAGGCAGAAGATGGGATTGCGAGAGCTGTAGCCTCATGGGTGGATTTATCCATTTGATGGATTAATAATTTCAGTGGACTACTGAGTAGCGACTGTAGGCAGATGGGTGTGGCTGGAGGAAGTAGGTCACTGGGGACATGGTCTTGGACTATATTTGTTTCTGGCCCTTCGCTTGCTCGCTCTCTGCTTCTTGCCTGCCATAAGCTGAGCAGCTTTCCTGTGCACACCCTTCAACCATGATGTTCTGGGCTGGGGATGCAGTTCAGTGGTAGAGTTTTTTTTTTTAGCACACACAAGACCCTGCGTTTGATCCCTAGCACCACCCAAAACAAACAAACAGAGAAAAAAAAAAACAAAAACAAAGTAACCCCCCAAAAAACTAACCATGAAGTTCTGCTTTACCTCAAGCCCTGAGCAATGGAGTTAGCCAATCAAGGATGGAGACCCCTGAAACTGTGAGCCCAAAATAAACTTTTCCTCCTCTAAGTTATTATCTAGCATCTTGCTCACAGTGACACAAAGCAGACTAACACAGATGGACTTCAGTGACCAGCAGAGGCTCTTAGTAATAACTTTGCTTTTCTTGAGTGTGAAATGGGGAATACATAGATGGCAGCATTATTTCTCGTAAATCCACTTTTCTTTGCCACCTACTGGCCTCAAACCTCACAAAACTGCTGCTCTCTCAACACAAGGACCCCGAAAACCCCCACATTTCTTCGAAGATACTATCCTCTTGCTCTTTCCCCATCTCCCTTCCCTGTCAACTCTGCATTAGACCAAAGAAAAGCCAGGGAGGCGCAGCAGGCTTTTCCTGGAGTTAAGGAAGGCTGTGTGAGTATAGTTTCTGCTGCTGTAACAGGATGCCACAGACTGGGTAAATTATAAACTATAGAAGTGTAGTTGGCTCACAGTTCTTCCCAGTCTCCAAAATTGAGAGATCCCTTCTGTTGAGGGCCTTTGTGCTGCACAGTAACCTGGCAGGAGGCATTGCATGGTGAGAGAGCACAATACACAGAAGAGTTGGCAGGCTGGGTGTGGTTCAGCCGTTGACTGTTCTTGGTGTACATAAAGCCCTGGGTTCAATCCCCAGCACCTAACAAAATCCGGTGAAACACATCCTTTCTTTTCTCTTTTTTACTTTTCTTTCCTTCTCTTCTTTCCTCTTTCTTTTTAACAAATGGAGTTTTGCTGTGTTGTCCATGCTGACCCCAAACTCCTGGACTCAAGTGATACTCCTGCCTCAGCCTCCCAAGTAGCTGGAACTACAGCCACATGTGGCTGAAAATATCCTTTCTTAGGAGAGGATTAGTTTCTGAGACTGGAGTCCTCAATGACCTAATGGCTTCTTAAAGATCCATATCTTGATACTGTCACAGTAGATGTGAAATTTCAACATGAGGGTTTTTTTTTTTTTTTTTTCCTAATTTTTAAATTTTGAGACAGGGTCTTGATAAATTGCCTGGACTAGCCTCCAACTTGTGATCTCCTGTGTCAACATCCTGAGTAGCTGGGATATAATCGTGCGCCACTGTGCCCAGCTTCAATATAAGTTTCGGAGAGGACCTTCAAATCATGGCAGAGGAGAAGGGTCTCAAAGGGGTGGAAAAGCTGGGAAAGCGCATACATTAATCCTCTTTGTTCTGACTCACAGAGATGAGTAACAGCATGAAAAGAAGGCAGCAGGGTGATGAATGGGAGGTCACAGCCTGAGGAGAGGAGAGAATTAGGCATGAGAGATTGGAACGACCTTGACCAGGGGAAGAAGGAAGGTCAGGTCTCAGCCAAGCCCCAGAGGCAGCCTAGTCACGAGCTGGGGAGTGCAGGTGTTGGTGTGGGCTGGAGAAGGCAGTCCCCTTAGTCTGGAGGAGAAGAGTGGGAGGTTGTTTCGGAAGAAAGAACCTAAGTAAAGTCTCTAGCTTCACTTGTACCCCCTTACCCCTCAGTACTGGGGCTTGAACCCAGGGGTGCTCTACCACTGAGCCACATCCCCACCCTATCTATCTACCTACCTACCTACCTACCTACCTAAGTCTCTATCTATCTTATTTATTTTGAGATAGGGTCTTGCTAAGTTGCTCAGGGTGGCCTTGAACTTGTGATCCTCTGCCTCAGCCTCTTCTGAGTCTCTGGGAGACTCCAGGCCACCATGCCAAGAGATTCTACTTGCTTTTACTTGACTTAGAAATTATTAATTGTGGAGGTCACACGACTGGGTGATACATTATGAGTTCTCCACTGGCTTTGCTCTAGATCACACCTCTTGACTTATGAGTTGTAATGGTAATGTTTGCCTAGGTCACTCTTTGGAGACTTGAAGGCCTCTTTTGCCAAAAAACCCTCTTCCCTTGGGCCTGCAGATATCCAAGCGATGACTGGAACAGGATGACATGCTTGACCTCGACCTTCATACTCTCCCTCTTTGTTGCCCTAATGGTGGCTCAGGTTCTACTCGGCACTGCACCTAGACTTGCTGATCATTTGGTATGTTCATCTGAAATGATGATATAGGGTTAACTTGACCATGTTGACCATGACCAGAAACACCAGACCATGAGAAGAATGACAAAAGATGACATCTGAGTTCCTGGAAGATCTCCACCCATTTCCAGAAGACATACATTTTCCTCCCATTTATTAGCTCATTATTCCTGTCTTATATCTGTAACCCTTTAACCCCTGGACTTGAGAAACTGATTTGTGAGCAAAACTTGCTCTCTTTCATTCTTTGGCCACTGAATAAAGCCCATCTTTCTCTCCAAGGCTCTCTTTTGGATGCTGGATTTCCATGGATAAGCCTCTGGACCTGGGTTCAGTAATGAGATGACACCTGCATGGACACATGAGGAGACTGAGAGTCAAGACGACTTTCCTCTCCTCCAGAAAGAAATGGCACTATGCCACTTACCCTGCCCTGGGCCCCGGGCAAGCCTGGAAATCAATCCCAGCATTCTTCCTAATTAGCACAGCGAAGTGCTCAATCTCCTTAAGGGAGTTGCTAGCAATCAGACTGGGGTCAGTGCATGATATAAGGCCTTGGGACCATCTTGGCCATGAACAACAAATTATGGCTGATTTTGGGGGAAGCATTTTAGAAATATAATTGTGTAGGGGATGGGCAGGTGAGGGTGGGGCTGCTGCAGAGAGTCCAATGGGAAGCACAGTGAGGACTGAGGCGGAGGAACGCCTGCCTCATCTCCCTCCTCCTGCACTGGCTGCAGGGGACCAACACTTTCTTTTTTCTTTTTCTTTAAAACATAGGCTCCGTTGGTGTGTAAAGTTACTGCCATCCTGGGGCATGTATGCCTGAGGCCTCTCCTCTTTTCCATCAAACTGAGCTTCTCAATGCCTAATCGTGGGAGAGCCTAGGCTATGTTAGAAGCAAATTCTTATCTCCTTTTAAAACCAAGTGTGTTTTTTTTTTACCCCATAAAAACATCAATTCAAAGATAATCATTCATAGTTTCTATCAAGTTCATTGAAATTAAGATTCTACCAACAAAGTTTCTGTTTTCCTAAGTATTGTCCTGGCTTACAGAGGCCAGGATGAGGACATCTTTTTTTTTTTTTCCCCTCTGTCAAAAAGAACACAAGACCGTTCTTGGTTGACCCTGTTAGAGGGTGATGAACTGGAGCAGTCAGAACCCATTAGCACTGCCTGGATGAGCTGCTGTTCAATTCAGAAGCATCGATTGAGCCCAGGGACAAGTGCCACCAAAGGTCAATGACTTGCATCTACCCTTTATGCTACACTAAAAGCTGAGCTTCTAGCCGCTGTCAGAGGGGTCCAGCATTCTGGCTGCTTGGCTCTAGAACCTCTAAGGCTTCGTTCCCACTGTCTTCCCTCATCATGAGGCTCCCGGTGGCAGCATGCGCATATGGGAATGTGATGTGACCAGCACAGCAGCATCCCTGAGAGCCTTTGAGGAACGCAGAATCTCAGGCCTCACCCAGACTTATCGAATCAGAATCTGCAGTCAGCAAGATCCTCAGGGGACCTGGGGAAGCACGGTGGCTGTTCTGGAGGCTAGCTGCCTGGAATCACGGTGTGGCCAGGGCGGTGCCCCCCCACCCCCCGCCCCCCGTGGGAGGCCCTCCCTACCTCTTCCAGCTTCTGGCCACTCCAGGGGTCCCTTGGCTTGTGGCCGCATTGCTCCAGGCTCTGCCTCCACATATAGCCATCCTTTCTGTGTCTGTCTCACCAGGATGCACGGGAAGGGATTTCAGGCTCACACGGAGAATCCTGGATGGTTTTTGCCTGAGATTAATTACATCTGTAAAGGTCAATTTCCTAAGTAAGGTCATACTCAATGATTCTGGGAGTGAGGACATGGACACATTGTGTGTGTGTGTGTGGGGGGGGTGGGTATCACAATGTAGCCCATCACAGATCCTCTTGGGTCGTCCCCAGACGGTGCTCATCCTCTTTAGCTATTGCCACCATCTTCCAATTCACCCACACTTGCAGAAAACTGCCAAACAAGGCCAGTGTTGTTGAGTGCTGTTTCTGTGACAGGCATCATTCTACATATTTGACGTGGATGAACCCATTTGTTTGCAACAGTCCCTGGGGGTGGCCACAATTACCATCCCTACTTTAGAGACAAGGAAACTGAGGCACAGTGAGCTTCGGTGACTTGTGTTCTGTCTCCAGCTGGTGGAGGCAAATCTGGGCTATAACCCGGGCAATCTGCTGGGGTCTTTATTCTTCACCGTCAGGTAATAATGCTTCTGAAATTTGAAAGGTTCAAAAGGTTATCCTCCAGACAGGGAGGAGAAGAAGCGGAGGAGAGAAATGACCTAAGAGGCCTTTGTCCCACTTCCCAGGGAGGCGTGGGCACAAAGAGGTCAAGATCCAGGGTGATCAGCTTTCCTGTCCATACCCAGCACTTCCCAGAGGTTGGGTGGCTCCCTGGCTTTTGGCACCCGGAGGATGCAGAGCACATCTCACCCACGGGGGAGTGGCTAGCACCTAGCATGGTGCCTTGCATCTGTGTCAAAGGGGCGCATGCTGGGTTAGGAGCTGGCAGGGGACTCTCTCCACCACCTTGCCCAGGGGGGATGCTTGGATCTTCTGAGGGTACAAAGCTAAGTCCTGAGAGAGGGTCCAAGTCAAGGAAACCTGAAAGGTAAGATAGCCCAGCAGTGGGGCCAAAGGGAGATGACACCAGGCTGCCTTCCAACGTGCCTGGTGAGCAGCCAGGGAACCACACAACCTGGCTTGAGCCTAGGTGTGCCATGTGTGGGTGTTATAGTGGAGGTGGGGGTCAGAGAAATATATGATGGAACAGGGGCCCGGCTTCACTGGGAAGCTGGCAGTCAAGCTAAGTTCTGAATCCCTGGTGAAGAGGCCACCCAGAAACAGGTGGGACACTTCTCATGAAAGAGGATCTGCCATAGCTGCCGTGTAGAAATGAGGCACATGGTGGTGGAAAGACTTGCCCAGGGTCACACACAGTCGTCCCTCCCCCCACAGCACAAAGTGGGTTCCGGAATGGCAGGCGTATGGCAGGACAGTCCCTAGCCTGGTGCCTGGACATAGCAGGCACTTGAAAGTCTATGTAATGATTCCACCTCAACAGCTCTTTCATTAAATATCACGTAGATTCATATTTCCCCACAATTGCATTTAATAGATGAATGCCACCTGGGTGTTCATCATCAAAGACGGTTGCTAGGTGAGTAATGTGTCTGTCACTCAGTGCTTTTGGTTTCTGCAATGCCTTGGCCTAACACATTCCATTTGTTTACCAACCAGTATGTGAGGCCTCTGGAATTTCCTTGAGATGCCCACCCCGCCACCCCTGCTTTTTTTGCGTGGTGAGAGGTGGGGTCCTCCTTGCATTTACCCTCCTCATACCCTTCATGTATTGCAGCCTGGGTTTGCAGTCCTTTGCTGCTTTTATTTTTCCCAGATTAAAAGTCTCACCCGGAGTCTTAAATTCCAAGCTTGACTTCTGAGAAGAGCCAGAGGCCCTTCCCTAGGCGCAATCGTGTCAGGAGATGGCTTGAGCACAGCCTTTCGTACCTAAAATAAGCGACCAGGCCAAGGGGGTCAGGGATGAGCTGGAAAAGCCTGCAGCCCAACCCAGGTGTTCTCACAGTGGTGCAGCAGTGTCGCAGCCAGCACGGCAGGCTCTAGATCACCTGCTGTCTTTGTTCATTTTCTGCTGCTATAAAGAATACCGGAGACCAGGTAATTTATAAAGAGTAGAGGTTAATTTAGCTTATAGTCTGGGAGGTCCAAGGGCATGGTGCTGGCATCTGGTGAGGGCCCCGCTGCTGCTCCATGGCATGGTAGAGGGTACCACCTGGCAAGGAAGCACAAGCAAGACAGAACCAGCCAAACTCATCCTTTTGTCTAGAGCCCACTCCCCAGACAACCCATGCAGTGCCCTGAGGCCCAGTCACCTCTCAAAGGTTCTCCCTCTTCATACTGTTACAATGACAATTAAATTTCAACACAGGAGGAGGGATCTTTCAAACAATAGGGAATGCCCAGAAGGAAAAGTGGAGCGAACCATTTAAAATGCTAATCCGTCAAAAATCTATCAGTGTATTTAGTATAGAAATCCAGCAGCAGACATAACCTGCCTGACTCTATCATGCTCAGTCTCGTAGATTTCATTGACATTCCCTTGAGAACACTTGGTGGGAGAGGCAGCCAAATGCAGGCTTTCTGGTAGGATGGAATTCGGAATTTAGTAGTGGTGTTTTTCTTTTCTTTTTTAATTGTTACCATGTCAATAAAACAGGTCAGGAGTGATTTAATAGTAGCATCCATCATCTGTGGAGTCCTTACTATTTTTCAGGCCCTGTGCAAAGCCTGTGCTTTCATATATTATCCCACATAATCCTCAGGAAGCACTGTTCCTCTCCACATTGCACAAATGAAGAAGTCAAGGTTTAGAAAAAGTAATTTACCCAAGGTCATAACTAAAAAGATGCAAGGCTAGAATTCAATCCTTGACCTTTAATGCCTGGATTCTTGGCCATGATGCTCTATGGTAGACCCAATTCCCTGGATCCATAATGTACAAAGATAGTTTTGTACTCCTGTTGAGAATCCAAAACTATCGCCACTATCACAACAGAAGTCCAAAACTATACCGCCCTCCACAGTTCTTAATTTTGTTTGCTGTCTCTAGTCCCAACTTTGGGGAAATACAGGGCAGAACTGAATGGCAGATCTGGGAGGGTTTAGGGAGAGACTGTGTAGGGGATGGGATGTTGAGCATCTACCATGTGCTAGTCCCTCTGGAGAACATTCTACCCATCGTGTTTTTTATTGGCTCGGTAAATTAGAAATCCAGGTAGTGGATGCATCTCCATTTTGAGCTTGTCTTTTCAGCTTTGGCCTTCTCATGCCAGTCTAGTCTTGCCTTATGACATGCTCCTGTTTCACAGAGGAGGAAGAGGCCTCCTCATCAGAATGTGGATGTACACTGAGAGAAAACCTGTTTGAAAGCTGCTCACATCTGTCTGCCTATTGTTCTGAATGTCAGGACACAGTGCTGAGCAGAAGTAGAGATGGACAGGCAGCACACCTTGTCTTCTGATGAGGGTGTTGAGGGACTCTCCCACAGCCACCATTGCTGTTCCTCCTGTGTCCTCCCTTGGCTCCTTGACCCAGTGGATGGCATGCTACCCATTAGGTGAAGTCGATGTCCCTAACTTCTCACCTTGTTCCTGTACCTCACCAATTCCAAGACACATTTCCCCCACATTTCAGTGTCTCTGCTATTGGGATGTGCACTTCAATCAGTGATGACTCATAATTGGCAGTTTTTTCTTTCTTAGTAATAAATAGTGGTATATCAATCAATCAGTGTATCTTAGATTTGAAGAAACATGTTGATGCCAATATTTATTTTTACCCCTCACTGTTAAATCAATTCTTGACTTGATGCCTTTTCCCCCACTTCTGAGATCAGCCTTAAAGGTTGTGCTTGCCTGTGTGACTCACTCACCTCCTGCAAGGAGTGGCTGACTTGAGCCACAGAGATCCGATAGCCCTAATCATTATAATGACATTGATCCCTCCACCTCTGTCTTATCAGTAGTTTTACAGCATCTCAAGAAGTTGTGAATTGGAAGGTCATATTTTAAGATTTGTGGGTTCACTTTTTATTTCCTTGAATCTGATGTTAATAGCCCAATAACTCCATCTTCTCGAAGTGAGTTTGGTTGAACTTTATTGAGTTTACTTTAGAAGAAGTACCCATTTTCTAATTTGGACGTGGGAGTGGGCTAGCTTCCTTGATAGTAGCTTTTTCATGTCTCTGATGTTAGGTGGGCTAATCAATGAGGTGATTGCTGTGGCTGTGTTGGTTCAGAAATTTCCTGAAGGCATTAAAAGTCACCACTAATTATATGTGCACTACACTTCATTCCCAGAAAACATGTGGCTTCCTGATCATCTTGTGCTAGAAACTTTTTTTTGAACCCAGGGTTCAATGGCTTTACCATTGAGATACATCCCCATCCCTTTTTAGATTTTTAAATTCTAGATAGGTCTTGCTAAGTTGCCCGGCTGGCGTCGAACTTTTTGATTCTCCTTCCTCGGCTTCCCAATGATAGATGTGGGCCACCATGCCTACCTTAGAAGCTGTTTTCCCTGAAAGTCATATTTAGGGGTCTTAATTTCCCCTTTTCTGAGAATTAAGTAAAATAAAAATGATTCGAAATGTCTTGAGAAAAGACACTTCAGAGGAAAATAAACCATCTGGAAAACTCAAAAGAATCACCTCTTACATTTTGCTATAGCAAACAGAAGAAAAATGTCAGAAAATTATTTGGTGTATTTAATATAATCAAAAAATGCATGTGTCATAGAGAGGAAATACAATAAGACAAAAAGTTCTGAGGTAAAGATAAAGTAAGCAAAGTACTCAGAGAGATAAAATGTTAAATATCAGAATTAAAATCCATGTTAATTTTGCTAAATTAAAATCATTGAAGTGGAGCAAACTATCAGAAGGCAAGGAAAATGTCCATAATACTAGTGAGAGGAAAAGTGACAAATTTAGAGGACAGAGATTCAACACACAGATAATTGATGATCCTGAAGGAGACACTAGAATAAGTGGAATGGAAGCAATAATCACAGTTAATAGAGGACTATCTTGAGCCAGAGTAAAGATGTGGGTGCGTTCTCTAGGTTAGATTACCTGCTGTAACAACAACCTCAGAAATGCCAGTCAGGTGCTCAGAGGGCTACTTACCACTGAGTGACCGTATCGTCCCCCAGGGTAGGGAGTGTCCCCTGGATCCTCTGCATCCAACTGGAGGCAAGAACTGAGAGAGTGTGTGGAGAAGGCACCTCCTCTCTTAATTGCTATGTTAGTCAGCTTTCTGTTACTGTAATAAATGTCCAAGATACATCAACTAACAAAAAAAAAAAGGTTTATTTTGACTCACAGTTTTGGAGGCTTCAGTTCAGGACCAATTGGTCCTATTATTTTTGGCCTGTGGTGGCAGAGTACCTCATAGCAGGAATGCATGGCGGAGGGGGCCCACTTGCCTCATGGCTGAGTGCAAAACAGAAGAAGAGATCAGCACCCCATAACCCCCTTCAAGGGCACATCCTCAATGTCCTAAAACCTCAACTAGCCCCTCCTCTTCAAAGTTCCACCACCACCCAATAGCACCAAACTGAGGATCGAATCTTAACACATGAACCTTTGGGGGACATTCGAGATTCAAACTATAGCAATGGCCTAGGTCACAGGCAGTGCCCATTACTTCTGTGTCCTTTCCATGGGTTTATGTTCCATAGGGCCCTGTCCAAAGAGAAGGGGGCTAGGAAGTATGGGTGTCTAGGTTGAAGAGGAAGTGGGTTTGGGGAGCACATGGCATTGTCTCTGACACACGAACATGCAAATACACATTCAAAAATATACAGAAGTTGGAGTAGCTCTTTCCTGAATGTCTCCATGGTAAAAATCTAAATCCTACAGAACCATGAGAATGGAGTAAAGTCAACAACATACATCCTAATAAGATTGCCATCTTATTTCTGACATGACTGCTTCAGCCTCACTGATCAGGCTTCTGGAATGTTCCATGTGGATGTTCTGGAGGCCAGCAGTTCTCCATAGGTGCCACTAGGCCTCCCACTGTAATGTATTCCCTCCAGCTTCTACCTTCTTCTCTGCCTGGAGGCACTAACTCTCTTCCTCCTCAGTTTCCAACAGCCAAGTCCCAAATCTCACTTGAGGTGTGTTGTGAATTTTCACTTTCCCCAGTCTGGAGAGGGGAGGGATGGTGTCTCATTCCCCTCCAATCTCAGATGCCAGGTGTTCTTATAACTTTTTCTTGTGCCTAATTGGTGATCCTCTGCCCCCCGCCCCCCCATGCAAATACCACTAAGCACTAATAAAGCAAAACCAGCAAAACAACCTGGACCCCGATGTGCTAAAAGAGCACTTAGTTCCACCTCTTGTGACCCAGAGGATTTGGTTTGTTCTACTAGAACACAGGACACATCGTCCAAGAGCTGTTCCTGGGTCTCTTGACTGGGAGTGGGCTGCGGGACAAGGGGAGTCCTGCCACATGGCCGTGGGTCACACTTCACTTTCCTATCGAAGAACAAACGGTATCAGACTGGACCAAATAGAAGATTCACTGTTTTGCATTTGAACTTGATGGAGTGGAAACTTTTGAAGATGCAGCTTCTTTGATTTAAGGTACAGTCTTGCCTGAAAGCAAAAGATGTTAAGGTGACTGCTTAAAAGTATCTGTGACTGGATTCCCAGACAGCCCGAGGTGTGGAACAGTAAATCAGAGTGCGAGTCAGCTCCATTAGACTGCCTTTTTGATGAGCTCTTATCTGCAGAGTCTCCAGGTTTGGCTGACCTTTCCACTGGGGGGACTGGGTCCAGCCACCCTGCTAATTCAGCAATTCCTCTGCATCACTGGGGCTTCCCAGACGCCCCTTCTTTCCCCTTCATGAAGGCAGGAGGTCCACACGGTTTTGTCTTCGGTGGCAGAGGCATCTGACCAGCTGGTTAAAGCCCAGTGCTGGAGCCTTGAGGTTGGGAACCACCTGGCCACCTCCCCCACCCTTCCCTGAAGCACTTTCTACACCTCCCCCATCAAGGACTGTAATGACATCAGGTACAACCTCACAAATGGGATCTGAGTTGGAATAAGTTATACTCCATGTATGTATACTCATTTGACACTATTTCAATAGTGCCATTTGCATTCAAAGTTCATCTGCAAAAGAAATAAAAGAATGGGGCTGTTTGGTTCCCTAAAAAAAAAAAAAAAAAAAAAAAAATACACTTTACTGTTATGTATATCTAGAAAGAACAAATTTAAAAAAAAAGAATTTAGGGGCTGAGGTTGTGGCTTGAGTACTTGCCTGGCATGTGTGAGGTACTGGGTTTGATTCTCAGCACCACATATAAATAAATAAATAAAGCTCCTTCAACAACTAAAAAAAATTAAAGAAATAAGAATAAATTTTAAAAAGAATTTAACAATCATATTGGAAAAAAAAAAAAAAAAAGCATGTAATGAGCTCCCTATGGGCTACCCATCCCATTGTGGGCCCGTGGAGAGCAGGGACTGTGAATTATACCCCTTGTATCCCTAGCAGGTTTTTATATAGAAAGGATTGTCTTTGATTCCAGCTCAGGCAGGTCTCAGAGGTGAGCACTACCTATGTTGCAGTGACCCACCAGAGGAACCCTCATTACTTGCAAGCTCAGCCCAGCTTGTCAGATTGGATACCAGAGGTGCCTGCTTCCTCCTTGCTTGCCTTCTATTCTGTTTTCTTCTGAACAGAGCTCAGTTCTAAGCCCATGTGCCAGAAGCAGGAACCGGAATCATCCTTTCTGGTGCTGGCCAAGTCCTTGAGGCTTCTGCCAGGAATAAGAAGCCTGGGCTTTGGGCCGTGGCCATTGCAGATTTTCATTTCCCACCTTCCTACATCCTGTCATCCACTCATCCCTCTGAAAAAGGGGAGGAAAGAGGCTCTGGGGTTAGGTGAGTTCAAACCCAGACCCTTACCATTGCTATGGCCCAGATCAAGTCACTTGGTTTCCTGGAGCCTCAATTTTCCCACCTGAGAAACCAGGATGTTGGTCCTTCAATACAGAACTGGGAGAAGGGCTCAGCCCTGGGCATTCATAGCTTCTGTTGATTGAATGAGGTCTTTCTGCAAGATCTGAAACAGGACCTTGGCTTTCATAAGTGTGGACTCAAAGTTTCCAGGGTCTTGTCCCAAGAAACATTGAACACAGGGTATTTCAGATCAATCCTGACATTCATTTTAGTGCACTGTATTGTGCTGACCTTGACAGTTGGCTGCATATCTGCATACATGTACATATGTAAATATTATGTTTTATTTGTATTCATGAATTACAAACATGGCTGTGGTCTCCAGCAGGCAGGGACCGTGCCTCATTTCTTTCAGACCTCTTCCTTCTCCTGTTCAATTCCAGCTCTTCCTTACGTCCAGGCACCACAGGTACTCCACAAATAGCTGTGCTGTGTGAGAGGGAGTGGATCTGAGTCCGAGTGTGGAAGGAGGTCTGGGTCCACTCCTCACAACAGAGCCATTCCTGGCTAACAGGAGAATGTAAAAAACCTGCCTACTGACCACTAGGCTGAAGGTCCTTTGAGGAAGGGTTTTAAAATTCGCTGGCCTTCACTGAGAAATTAGGCCTAGGGGTGGCCACCAATAAGTACTTCTGGGGTAGTCAGAGGTTAAAGGATTCTTCCAGCTGATGGGGTTTCTGGACATAGAGAGACTTTGCTGCCTCTCTCCTTTTACCTTTTCTTCTTTTAAATTACTTTTGTCCTGCCAGATAAGGTGGTGTACACCTATAATGCCAGCAGCTTGGGAGGCTGAGACAGGAGGATCGGGAGTTCAAAGCCAGCCTCAGCAAAAGTGAGGTGCTAAGCAACTCAGTCAGACCCTGTCTCTAAATAAAATACAAACTAGGGCTGGGGATGTGGCTCAGTGGTCAAGTGCCCCTGAATTCAATCCATGGTACCCCCCCAATTGCTTTTGTCCTAAATGATCACAGTGATTAATATCCAATGTGAAAATTTGGAAAATTCAGAAGAGTGTGAAAAGAGGATGATAAGCATCCCCCATGATCCCGCCACAGACGCCTGAGCTTCTTTATCTGAACATACCAGGCAAGGTGTGGTCCAGTCCCTGTTCAACTGCCTCCATTTATTCTGCCAAACAGCAGCGGTACAGCCATGAAGGCCTTCTGTCCCATTTGGGGGATCTTATTCATGGATCGGTGAGTTCGGGTTCTGACTCTGAGCCTTAAGCTTGCTGAAAATGCTGTGCTGTCGTCCTGGGAGCTCGCCTATGGCCCTGGGGCTGGGCTTTCAGAGAAAGGCAGTGCCAAGGGTGGTTGTGCCTATGGTAGAGGTAGGCAGCTGGGGATGCCAGCTTGTGGTGTCTCTCTCCTTTGGGCTCTGGGTGCCAAGCCATACAACTGTCTGTTCTTGTCTGGAGACCCGCAGCCTGGGAAGTGGCAGGAGAGCCACCCATCACTCCTTGGGATGCACGGAGCTGAAGCAGATTTTAGCAAAAAGGCAACTTGGGCGTCTCTGATTCTCCCGTAGACCTCCTGTTCTCTTTACAGCCATAGGAATAATCCATAGAAATGTGATTTCATACCTCAGTGGGTACACATACTGGGCCTTAGTGGGAGAGGGAAGAAAATGCTCTGTGACAGGAAGCCTGTGTCATGCTCCACCCCCAGCTGTCCTACTATCAGGGTGGGTCCAAGGACGGTCTTGCTGAGGAGGGGTCAGAGGTGTGAGGATGTGAACTGGTGGCTCTGAGAGGGAGCTCCAGGGCTCCCATGTGCAGAGTGGAGGGTCCGGAGTGGGGCAGGTGCCGGATGGAAGAGGTAGGAGGGCAGAGGAGGGGGTGAGGCTGAACTTGGGAGAGCCAGGAGGATTGTGGTGCATCAGCGTGCCATGTGATGTTACCGTCCAGTCTCCACATCCAGCACTGCCCTGAGTTGGACTTGTTAGTTGCACACAGTTGCTGGGATGCTGCTTCAAAACAGGAGAGCAGAGTGGCTGGAGGGGCCGGGCCCACGGGCTCTATATCAAACGAGTGCAGTGCTTAGGAGGAAGTGATGTAGACAGCAGGGCGTCTGTCATGCCTGCCTGTTAACACCCGCATTGTACCCTGAAACCGATGGCTTAGAGTTGTGTCCACACTGTACTATGAGCTCCCCTCCGGCCTTTCTTGCCTCGAGGACCCCAGAGCCTGGCTCCTGCTGCTTTGTTAAGCTGGACTCACTTCCCAGTGTCCCATGAGTTGCATTTGTTTGAGTTCAACTGATATTTATTCAGCACCTACCTGGCACCAGGCCCAGTGACAACACAACATGGGGACAGAGCAATGCCTGAGACACAGGCCCTGCCTGCTAGGAGCTCAGGGTAATGGATAGTTGCTGTCCACTTGCAAGTGGAATGAACAAGATGAGTAACAGTAGTGTGACAGCCTGGGAGAGGCCAGTCTGGGGACAGGCTCCAGGACAGAGGACACAGCAGCCTAGCTGAAGGAGTGGGGAGATGAAAGTGTGCTCCTGGGAGACACCAATGCTGACAAAGAATCTGCCTGCCCCATGGTCCTGTGAGTCACCCCTGGAGCATGCATGATAGGTAGGGAGGGGGAGGCAGGTGCTGCCCATAGGGTGTCAGGACAGAGCTGGTACCTCATCTTGCAGATGGCCATCCTTAAGCAGACGGGGTGGAGGGTGGTGGGCAGAGAGAGAAAAGTGTAGCTCCCTGGTTGGGGGTTGATGAGTTTGAATTTTTAACATGGATCATACATTTAGTTTGAAAAGGAAATTCAGAATTAAAATGTTATATTCAGAAAAGGTGAAAAGAATAGCTGTCGTGTTTGTAATAGAATCTGACTTTGACAAAGTTTTGGTTGCAGGTTCAAGAATTTAAGAAAGGAGGTGGGGGGGCGGTTACAAGAATATTGCCCCTAGTGAAGGAGGTGGGGTTTTAGCAGGGCAGTGGCAGGTATGGACCAGATATGCAATTGTAGACCAGTGATTCTGGCCATTGATTGGATGTTGGACAGGAAAGAGGAAAGACCCTGGGCCAGAGCCTATTGAAAGGATGGAGAGATGGAGGTGTCAGGTCTTTCTCTTCCTTTCCCTCAGCAAACCTGCTAATCTGGTGCCTGTCCTGGCCCACCTCCACCTGATTCTGCAGTCAGATTTGACAGTTTTGTTGCCACAAAATAATGGCTTGCAGATGATGCGTTTGCCTCTGAAACCTCTCAGGGCTGTCTTCATTTTAATTGGGATAACAGCCTAATCCAAAGAATGGGGCTCCCGTAGAGGTGAACATCAGTCAGAGTTGAATACCATTGGAGGCTGGGATGGGAATTATTTTGTTCATCTGGGGGAAAGATGTCTGCTTTCTTATATGAATGACACACATCACTTCTGGGGACAAAGGGCTAATTCTATTATTGCACATAAAAAATAGCTCAGACCCTGACAAATCAAATCTTAGCCAGTTGTAGGCACAGGATAGCCTCAGACCTCCATGCCAGAGGCTGCTGGGAAAGTGGGGAGCAGGTGCTTGGGGTAAGACAACTTGCCTGGACTGGTCCTTCGGGAGGGCAGTGGGGGAGTTCCAGTAACCCCAGGCTGAGTTGTCCTGGAAGGGAGGACAACTCTCATTTTGGTGGACACTGGAAAGATGTAGCATGAAGGGGCTGTGACTCTGTTCTAGATAGAAATAAAAACACTGGAAGGAGGACACCAGCTGGCACTGGACACGCAGAGCAACGAGCCTAGCTTTTGAAAGCATCTACCAGTGCCCTAACTAGAAGGTGGACATCTGGACTGCACTAAGGGACCTCCAGGCACTGCAACTCAGAGCCCTAGGACCCCTGGCCGAGTGGAGAACAGGCTGTACCTCAGTGGCATGCTACTATCCTGGGCTCCCACAGACGGTCACACCTACCAGGTCCATCCTCCTTGTCTCTCACTGGTGGGTCAGGTGTCTCTGAATGCTTATATCTGGGACAGCATCAGGTTAAGGATGGAGCTGAACTGAGCCAGAGCCATGGGCAGAGGCCCAAAGGGGGCAGTCAGGGATGCTGCCAGCCTTGGGTGAGACGGTCCCAGAGGTCTCACCAGGACTCTCAAGTGAAAATGGAAACTATCACCTGTGGGTTTTGTTTTGCTTTGGTAGCACTGGGATTGGACCCAAGGGCTCTCTACTACTGAGCTTCACCCCAGTCCTTTTTATTTTGAGACAGGATCTTGCTAAGTTGCCATGCTGGACTCCAACTTTGTGATCCTCCTGCCTTAGCCTCCCAAGTAGTTTGGAGTACAAGGTCCTGCACTTGTGGGTTTTAAATATATAAATTTTGATGATTAATTTTTTGAAGAACTCAATCCCCAGGAATTTTGGAGTAGTAATTTGCCCATTGTTGTTAGATATTAACCACTTTACACTTCCTCTTTCAGGAGTACTTTAGAACTTATTACCCAGATATCAGCTGGGTGCCTTTCCTCCCCTGGAATTCTGGGTGAAGGTGGTCTGAGCCCACCATTTCATGGCCTATATGGGTCTCAGGCCCTTCCACTTTCCTGGGTATAATATTTTTCAGACTATTTCTGTCTCTTGACTACTTCCAAAAAATCACTCACACCACCATCTGTTGGGAAAGTGTTGAGGGGGGTCTCAGGAAGGGGTCTTATCCCTTCCAGCCCATCGCTCCTATAGGAGCCGCCACAGCGTGCTCCCTGACCATGCAGAGCAACCTCCTTGTTCTGAGACCTCGCTGGCCAGCATGCAGCAAAGGGTTTTGCCAGTTCCCCTCTTTAAAATTTGATCCCCATTGTAAAATACTAATGCTTTCTTTTCATAGACATAATTTGCTTTTAAAATAAAATTAATTTCAAGTTCATTTTGAAGAGTTTCTTAGCAGTCCATAAAATAAATTGGGTTGCGTCACGGTGGTAAGATGAGACCCTGATGTTTGCTGTATTTGTGTTTTCCAGTTTCCACCTGGATGTCTGAGGTTGTGTAGATGTGGTTGCACCCCAGAGAGTGGAGCAGGGGGCGAAGACCCAGCACTGAGAGGAGAAAGCCTTGGAGAGGCCTGGGCCAGCTTCCCGGTAAGTAGCCAGTGGCTTTTGGAGGTGATACCACTTTAGAGGTGGGTCCATAGGATGAGCATGAGCTTCCAGATGCTCAGGCTGTTGCCCTGAACTTCCCTATCTTGCTGACCCAACAGCTACTATAGAATCTGCAGGATCTTTGAGGTTGCTAGTTGCTAGCCACCCCCGTCTTTAGCAAGGGCAGGAGCCCCTCTGCAGCACCTGGTGGGCACTTGGACTCTAGGAGAGAGAGCCCCTCACAAGGGAGCTGCTCCTGCTGTTAGAAAGCTCTTTCTCAGCCCCCTGTCATATCTGCCTGTTAGTAGCAAACCCTGGGCTTCCTAATTTTGGCCCCCTGAGACTTGAGGAAATCAGCCAATTCTCTGTCCCACAGGGTGGTGCGACAGATATTTGGGGACAATATGATAGAGTGGAGAATGAGGATCTGGGGCCAGAAATGGTCCTGAGTAAATCCAGGACTTCTGTAACTGAGTTTCTTTATGCAAAAAACTGGGACAATAATATCTCCCTCATTGAGTGGTCCTGGGATGAGAACAAATCACAAATAGAAGCTGCCTTGTGCTATTACATCACCAACTGGCTCTCTTATAATTCAGTTCAGTTGAAGGGTTATATGTCTAGTTAAAGGGCCGCAGATCAACTACCACAAGTTAACGGACAAGGTCACCAACAAGACTGCCCCTACTTCAGACACCAGTTGCAAGTGGGATCACAAGGCCACCTGCACTTCTGACTGACTTGATTATAAGTTTGGGGGTTCCCACAACCCTTCTTCGGGTCCAGTGATTCACTGGAATGATTCTGAGAACCCACAGTGCTGGGGGGGTAGTCGTAGTGCTAGCATGAAAGAGCTAAGTCACGAACAGCTGAGAGAGACCCAGGGTCGGGTGGAGGAGGGCACACGGAGCTCCCGTGCCCTCTCCTTGTGGAATCTGGGCACAGGTTTCTCCCAGAACATCAGTGTGTTTACCAAGCCAGGGTCCAGAGATTTTTGATTTTTCAACCAGGGGCCTTCATTACCGAGGCCTGGTGGATCGAATCATTTGCCCTTTGATGGAACTCCTCTCCAGCCCACTCCCTCCTGGAGTGTGTGGTGGCAGGGAAGCTCCAACCCACGAATCATTTGCTTGGTCTTTCAAGAGTCCTCAGATCCTCCCTTGAAACTATCTGAGGGCCCTGGGTGAGTCACCCCATTAACATCAATTCAGGTTTGGGTAAAAGGTGCTCATTATGAATAACAAAAGAGACTTCTGCCATCTCTTGGACATTTGAAAAATTCCAAGGGTTTGAAGTTCTGTGCCAGGACTTGGGGACAAAGACCAGGTACTTCTCTTTCTTCCATCACACTTGGCCCAACAACCGCTGGCCTCCGCTTACTTCAGCATCTGGCTTTGCCCCTTCCTTGTGCGCTCCAGGTTGACATGTTCCCATTATCAGAAAACTAGGTATTCTCTTTGATCTTTTCCTGGATGTTTGTTCTTACTTTTTGTTAACATAGCTTAAGACTGAATTGGTTCTTTGTGCTAAAACCACATAATTACAGTTATTTAATGTGCACCTGTTTAGAGTTGAATCACAAGCCACTTATTACTCAAGTTCTTAAAGCTAAGATGATTCTAGCCCCTAAATGACACCAAATAAGAGCAAAGAGTTGATAACACAGGCCAGGCTCCATTTATAGTATTTCACATACAATAACTCTGCTGAGATTTACAACCACCTTTTGGGGCAATTATTACAATCCCCATTTTATATATTGGGAAACTGAGGCACATAACAATTAGGTTAACTAGCCTAAGATCACATAGGTAATAAGTGGCACAGCTGAGATTTGAACCCAGAGAGTTCTTGTTCCTGAGTCTATGCCTTTAACCACTAAGCAATATTTTGATCACCTCCACAGCATTGTGGGAAGGGAAGAGGGAGCACAAAAGGATGCCCCTGGTTCATAAAGCCAAAGGGCTTGCCCAGGTGGCCATTGCTATGGCAATGGAGTCAGGGCATCCATATCCTATGCCACCCCCATGGGCCCACCTCTGGAACAGCCCCGTGGGGTGGAACTCCAAGAAAGGGAGGTGGCCAAGGACATGGTGGTATGGGCTCCTCTCCCTTAGGCCCAGACTTCTTAGTTCCTCATGTTCAGGGAGCTGGGAACTGCCTCACAGTCTTCACAGAGCTGTTCCTGGAAAGGGGAGAGGGATGATAGTTCCTCTGGGATAGTGCTAGGAAGACTAAGTACCAGGAAGAGCTGGCTCAAAATATTCCAGTCCTGGAGAAGCTGTGGGTTCAGGTTCGGGAGCTGGTGGGCCTGGAGGCCTAGGCAACACAGGGAGCTCACTGCTCCATGATCACATCCAGTGCACTCACTGGGGGGTTGCTTGCTACCTTTTTTTTTTTTTTTTTTAACATTTAAGATTCAGACCTTTGAAAGTGCCAGAGAGAAAGAACTATTTGCCACGATGAGTCACTAAGCAGAGAGGTGGTGGAGTCAAGCCAGGTAATGCCTGTGGAAGAATTCCGGTCTGCAGTGCTGCCTGCCCAGGACAATCTGGTGGTGACTGCACATCAATATGGCTCCAATACAGTCCTGCTGTGTTTGACCTTGCAGCTTTTTCTTACCCCCAAGCTCCAGACTGGGTGGGAACATGATAGAGGTAAAGTATTCTTTACCTCTTTACCTTGTGGGGAACTTTACCATTGAGTACATCACCAGCCCTATTTATTTTTTTATTTTGAGACAGTATCACTAAGTCGCTTAGGGCCTCACTAAGTTGCTGAGACTATGTACTCAAACTTTTGATTCCCCCTGCCTCAGCCTTTTAAGCAACTGGGATTACAGCAGTGTGCCACTGTGCCTGATGAGGTGAAGTATTCTTAAGTAGCCCTGTACACATAGACCTTGAGTCCACCAGGACACTATCAGTTGCTCAGGTATGTTCTTTGCAGATGGTTCTATTTTGGCATCTGACTTGAGTGACAGGCCATGGTGGAAGCAGGGAAGTCCCTTTCTCCAGAGAACAGAAAACCCTGATCCTCTATCCTTCTGCCTTTTCTTTTCCTTTTTTTTTTTTTTTGTAGCAGGGATTGATCCCAGGGATGCTTAACCACCGAGCCACTTTCCCAGACGACATTTTAATTTTGAGATGGGGGTCTCACTAAGTTGCTGAGGCTGGCTTTGAACTTGTGATCTTCCTGCTTCAGCCTCCAGAGAAGCTGGGATTATGGGCCTTTTCTACACAGATCTTTCTGTCTCCAACTTGGATATACAGTATAGTGTCCTATAGTGTCAACCATATAGTTTCAGAGCTGGAAGGGAGCCCCAGGGGTCATTCTCTCCACTCCCTCATTTAAAGATGGACAAAGTGAGACCCAGAGAGGGAGATGATTTGCCCAAGTCCATGCAGCTATTGAGTGACAGAACTGGAGCAAGATTACAGGCCTCTGACTTCTGGTCCAGAAACATCCCTGACAGGCCCAGTTGCTCCTTGTCCATTGGGTTTAAATGTTACTAAGTACAAACCCGTAGTTGTTCTAGTAACCTGCCATATCTGTTTCAAAATCTTTCTTTAGAGATACTTTTGGCTGCCATGCCCAACAGATTCCTTCCCCCACCGCAGTCCCTCACCCCTCTCCTGTTGTCAAATATCTCATTGGCAGAACTGGTAAAGGTGGTGCTGACTGGGGGAGGTGAGAGGGCTTTCCTGGGAGATGATTGATTAGTGAAAGAGATAAGATGAGAGGTCACACGATTTGATAGCCTTGCAGAAGCGAGTCATGATACCACATGGAGCACGGCTGCTGTCCGAGGGCAAGGTGGTAGGTTGAGTAGTTTGGACAGCTATGGGAAGTGACACATGGCATGAGTTTAGAAACATGAGGTTTTATGCCATGTCTATCAGGCTTGCTAGAAATGCCAGCACCTGGGGTGGATGTCACATTATATGTTACAGTGCCCATTAACATATAGCCTATAATATTTTTCCCCTGCTGCTTATTAGAATTACCCAGGGAGTTTTTAAAAATCCTGATGTCCGGGTCACATCAAGACTAATTATATTAGAATCTCTGGCATCAGTACTTTTTAAAGGTCCCCTGATGGTTCCAATATGCAATCTAGGCTGAGAACCACAGCTCCAGGCAAGGGCTCAGGTCATCTCACCAACCAACCCTTGAAGGACTCTACCCATATGCTTTCCCTTGAACTTGCTATTCACCTTTCACTAAAGGAAGCATGCAAACACCATACCAAAATATCTGGGTATTCTAGGTTGACGGGATGGGCTCCCACTTGTTCTCCCTAGGCTTACCATAGCATCCTCCTCCACCCACCTCTCCTGGAGACACTGCAGGATGAGGGTAAGAGGCCTGGCAGAAGATGGAAGAAGAGGCAATAGGCAGCTCAGGACAAGAATATGCCCTACTGACCATCAGCAAGGCTTCCTTTGTAATGAGCTGCTGGCTGGAATGAAGGTTAAGGCTGGGTTACACAGGACTGCTGAAGCAAGGCTGGAGGTCAAAAGCAAAGCAGAACTTGGGAGGCCAGGAGATTCTCCCAAAGAAAGACAGCCCTCCATCTCCACAAGGGGGAAAAGCGAGGGAGTGTCAGGTTACGGGTGAGAACCTAGGATTGCAATGCTAGTTAATGTTCTTTGTAGCTCACACATATGTTCAAAAAGTATGGTTCAGTCAAGATGCATGCCTTCTGCTGAGAAGGGACTCAGGCATCAGGCAGAAAGCACTGAGTGTTAGAGGGGCCTGACCCAGACTTAAGGGCCAGCAGAGCTGACACAGAGGGAGACCCCTTAACCAAAGTCCCACAGCTGGGAAGTGAAGGCTGGACCTGCAGCCTTATTCCTCAGAAGGGCTCCATTACAGCAATAAAAGGCCTGTCCTAGTTCTTCATTCATGCATTTAAAAAATCGTGCTTGAGTAGATAAAATACATTGGTAGCCCTAGTCCTCACTTCAGGGATCTTGCCTCAGTATGTGGGACTCTGGGCACAACATGGCTCCCTTCAAACAGTACTTATTTTTTTCTCAATATATGCTTAGCGGGATTTGGGAGAGAATAAATTTTCCTTTAATAAAAATTACACACCTCTTTTCAACTTGGAAAGAGGATCTGATTCTGCAGTAAGACACATTTTACTAAAACAGGTTCACCCATGATTCCTTTCCAGGAGGGGGAGGACTCCACAAAGCGTTTCCCATATTTTAGTGTTCTTTTGTAAACTTCCCCACCATAATTTTTGAGGAGGCTTCTAAAAAGGATTTGCATTTATTTATTTCGTGTGTTGCTTTGGTTCTAACTCAGGGCCTCCCACATACTACGCAAATGCCCTACCACTGAGCTACACCCCCAGCACCATAAGAGGCTTACATTTTATCTAAATTACTGAGTCCCAGAAAATAACTTCTACTACGTGATATGCAGCAAAGAAATGCTCAAAACGATTTGCAGGTCTTGTTTCCCCTGGGAACTATCTACTTCAACCCCAGTGTAACCAGTTAAGCTGGATCCGTGTTTTCAGTCCGTGCAATGATGCATTAGTGCCCTCTAACCATCGGCACTCGCGGGAGGGTCCCCTGTCTAATAGGCGCAGCCGCGCGTACACCCCACCACAACTAGCTGCATCCCACTGTGAATCCCACAAACCCAACCCTCTGCCTTCCGGAGCATATGTCCCAGTTGGGAGCATTAACCTGATGCTTACCTTGTCCTTTTCCTTCAGGGTTCCAGTAGCAGAGCGCAGCCCCAGCAGGAAAATGAGTGAAGAGACGGTCCCCGAGGCCACCTCCCCGCCGCCCCCACAGGGGCCGCATTACTTTGACCGCTTCTCTGAGGAAGACCCTGAGTACATGCGCCTTCGCAACCGTGCGGCCGACCTGCGGCAGGACTTCAACCTGATGGAGCAGAAGAAGCGCGTCACCATGATCCTGCAGAGTCCTGTGAGTGCAGTCTGACCCAGTCGGTCAGGGAGATGGAAAAGGAGGCCGGAAAGGGAGGGTGGGTTGATTCTCCAGGGGACCCTAAAGATCAGTCACTCCTCTTTGGTGCCCAAGGTTGTAGCAATTTAGGCCCGCCAGCAAGACGAATCTTGTCCCATGTGTATTTGATTCTCTACCTGATCGCTGGTATTTGGCATAAGCTGAGTGTTTACAGGTAGTTTGGCTCAGAAAGTGGGAGACAGACAGGAGCCCCGCCCCAGTTTCCTGTGACCGACCCTTCTGAGCCTCAGTGTCCAGTTTTCTTTTCCCTCTCTACTGAGAACTTTAACCGTGAACAGACAAACCCACATGGGCTGGTGGCCAGCAGGGGGCACCACTGGGAAGGCTCGGTGCGACCTTACAGAACACGTGAAAGAACTTACTGTGGGGCTAAGGCTTGAATGCATAGGGCAGGGGAGAAGAGGACCTGGAAGCCCCAGGAGGTGGGCAGAGTGGGAGACTCAAAAGGGCACAGGGGTATGGTACAGGAGCAGAGGAGGGGAGGCCTAGTCGGGATGGCCCGGGTCTCTGCAGACTTAAGTACAGGGTGGTGCCTGCCTGGCACCACCATAGAATTTAGCCTTGAGGCAGGTGGTGATTGAGAAGGACAGCTGGTCTGATGGATGACTGAAGCCGTAGGTGTTGGGGTCAGGGGGAGAGCAGTGTAGAGGGAGGCAGGGAGGCTCTGGAGAAGTAGAACTTGGGGCTCTTAGGGATCAGCACATGACACTGAGTGTTGGGAAGCTCAGGATGGAGTGGAATCTCCAGGTACTTGGTGGGATGGGTTCAGAAGGGTGCACCCAGCTCTTCCTCAGCTCCCCCTGGGTTTCAGGGAGCCAGAGCACCTATGTGGGCTGTGTGTGACCCTGGTCGGGGGAGAACAGTGGATGCTCACACTCCACTGATGAGCATGGAAAGAATGAACTTGAGGTCTTAGCAGCATCGTGGGGGAGCCTGAAGGAAGATAGCAGGTGCTAAAAGCATTGGGTGAGGAGTCCCTGGGAGGAGCCCCCAACGTGGTGATGAGGAGGGGTGGCAGAGTCAGCACCAGACCTGGTTTCGGGGGCCTCCTGCAGGAGATGGAGACTGAGGAATTCTGCTTCTTCCTGTGATTTTGTACGACTGCCAACGTCAGGTGTTTCCTGCTGCCACCTGGTGGGCAGGTGCCAAGTTATGCCTTGGTCTCTGAGAAGCTAGGCTTAGAGTAGTGTATCAGAAGTGGAAGTGACCTCAGAGGTCATCGGATCCTTTGGGCCCTTCCTTCTATTTTTTTTTATTAGTACATGAGGAAACTGAGGCCCAGAAGAGCCATAGGTATAGCTAATGGAAATCAGGATCCCTGCCCTCAGGGCAAAGAGAACACAGGGTTCATTCCCAGCATCTCCTTGGTGCTCCCCACACAGCAATCCAGAGAGATTTCTGAGGGCCTGGAATTGCTCCTGGGACCCAGGATTCCCAAGCTTGATCCTACTTGGCTGACCTGGGGCTGGGAGTGTGTACTTGACAGAGCTCATCATTCAGCACCCAGGGGTCAAAGGGACCCTCAGTCTCACATGTAAGAGACTTTGGGGGAACCAACACCTTGGGGCCTGCTTCAGTCTTTCAGGGAGGAGCTGGAAGGCCTCATCCAGGAGCAGATGAAGAAGGGAACAACTCCTCCAACATCTGGGCCCTACGGCAGATCGCGGACTTCATGGCCAGCACCTCCCATGCAGTCTTCCCAACATCTTCCATGAGTACGTGGTGTCTGGGGAGCTGCCAGGAGCAGAGGAGGAGGGGTGTGATGGGGAAGAGAGGAAGAAGCAGTAAGAAGCAGCTTGGTTGCCAGGCACAGCACCAGTGTGGCAGTTTGCATTAGCAGGCCTGGGGGAGATCAGCATAGCCAGGGAGGTGCCTGGCTCTGTTTGTGATATGCTGCAAATTAAAGACTCACAGAATTATTATTCCTGATGACAGAAATGGGCGTGGTGGAGGTAACTTCAGGGGATGAGAGGCAGCCATCGAAGCCATTGTCTCGTGCTGTATGAGACAGGCCACCTGAACCTGATAGATTAACCAGAGGAGCCAGGGTTAAGCATGAAGCCAACTTCCTGAGCTATGAAACTCTGACCATGACCTTTAAAATCAAAACATTGAAAAGGCTCAATATGATTAATATAGGAGGGTGATTGAAAGTTAGGCAAATAATCAAGAAAGATTATTGTACCAGGGACTGAACCTAGGAGCACTTAATCACTGAGCAACATCCCCAGCTCTTTTTTGTATTTTATTTAGAGACAGGGTCTGGCTGAATTGCTTATGGCCTTGCTAAGTTGCTGAGGCTGGCTTTGAACTTGCAATCCACCTGCCTCAGCCTCCCAAGCTGCTGGGATGTACTGTGTTCTTGAAACTTGAACACAACTACCTATCAATATTTTGGTGTATATCCTTTTTATCTTTTTCTCTTAACATATAGATTATGCAAGCAAAAATATAATCACATTATATATATCATTTTAATAACATATCTTAACTAATTTTTCACATAATAAAATATGGTTCTGGCCAGATACAGTGGCACACAGCTGTAATCTCACCTGCTCTGGAGGCTGAGGCAGGAGGATCAAAAGTTCGAGACCAGATTAGGCAACTTGCCAAGGCCTTGTCTTAAAATAAAAAATTAAACTTGGTAAGGTGGCACATGCCTGGAATTCCAGTGGCTTAGGAGGCTGAGACAGGAGGATCATGAATTCAAAGCCAGCCTCAGCAGAAGTGAGGTGCTAAGGAACTCAGTGAGACCCTGTCTCTAAATAAGATACAAATAGGGCTGGGGATGTGGCTCAGTGGTCAAGTGCCCTTGAGTTCAATCCCTGGTACCCCAAAAAAATAAATTAAAAAATTTTTTTAAGAAAATTGAAATGACTGATGATGTAGCTCAGTGGTGGAGTGCACCTGGGTTCAATTCCCTGTAACTAACATATACACATTTTGGTTGCACAATGTAATTTTTTTGGTGGATGTATGCTATTTAATCAATTTTCTATTATTGGACTTTAAGATTATCTTCAATTTTTTGCTATTATAAACAACAATACAGTAAACATCCTGATAAAAAAAAAATCTGAGGATGTATCCTTGACTATTTTCTTAAGATAAGTTACAAAATGTAGAACTGGTGGATCAAAGTATGTCCATGTTTCAAGACCTTTGTGCAAAATGGCAAATTTTATACTTTCTTCATTCTGGAGAAAGAAAGATGAAATCAATTTATACTTCCAATGGCTATGCAACAGAGTACTCATTTCTCCACCCTGATCTGTAATATATCTTACCATTTATTTCATCCTCCTGATTTGACAGTGATAAATAGTACTTTGCATTTTAATATGCACTTATTTTATTATTAGTGAGTAGATATATTAGGCATTTTAATATATATTGGATGTGATTTTCTTTTTGTAGTAAATTGTCAATTCACATTCTTCACTGATATGCCTATCAGCATATTTTTTCTTACAGAATTGGAATCTTTATATTGAATTCTACTTCCCAACTGTCTACCAAACACATTACAAATTTTTCCAGTTTTCATTTGCCTTTTAAATTCATTCATGTTAATTTCTGTCTTTAGAGTACTTTAATTTTCATGTAGTTGAATCCATTGTTGTTTTCCTTTGTGTAGTCTGGTTTTGTTTGCATGCTTACAAATACCTTTCCTTGTTTCATCATCCAATGGAACAAATGCCCTTAATTTTTCACTTGTCATTTTTTTCTCAAATATATGTTTGTTCTTTAAAATACCTTCAGAATTATTTTGTCAAGCTCTGCCCTCTCCACCCCGTCTACCTTAAAAAACTCATTTTGGGATTTTGCTCAGGATTACATTACATGAATAGATTCATATGGTAGAGAATTTATAAACGTATAACCTTACATTAAGATATAAGCTCCATGGGGGAATTTTGTATGTTTGACTCTAGAGTACTATATTCTAGAAGAGTGTCCTGGACTTAAAATAGCATTGGGTACATGGGATTTAAAAAAAATATTTGCATGAATTAATTAAATCTTTTCAGATATGAGGGATATTCTCTCCATATATTCAGGGGCTATTTTCATATAGTCCCTATGGATGTTAATCCAGGAAGTTTTGTCACTTTGTCATTTTAAATGAATCTTTCTGTATTCAGTTTTCTTTTTGGTTATAGCTCTCAAGAAGGGAGATGGATGGATGGATGGATAGATAGATAGATAGATAGATAGATAGATAGATAGATAGATAGATAGATAGATAATCTCTTGGAGTTTGTATATAGAACATCAGATATCTGCAAATAATGCTTATTTTTGCCTTCATGCAACATGTACCCTTTGGCTTATTATTCCATCTTTTTCATTTCATCCATTAGAACTTTTAGAACAATGTTGAATAATAGATTAGAAAGTAATCATCCATGTCTTGTTTCTGACTTTAATGGAAATTCTTTTGCCACACAGTTTGAGGTACTTATTCTTTTCCATGCTGAGGAAAATGTTTTCATTCTAGTTCATTATAGGTCTTTCTCAGAAGTGGAGGTTGAATTTTATAAACTGCGTTTGGGGGCATTTATTGATTTTTGTTTCCTTGATTAGTTGTTGTGATGAGTTATAATAATAGATTTCTGATTACTGAACTCTTTTCATTCCTGAAATAAATCATTCCTGGTCTTGATGTATTTTTTTTAAAAAATATTCTTTGGATTTGATTTGCTGAAATTTTTTTCAGGATCTTTTGTATCCATCCTTACATGTGATTCTGTCAGCAGTTCACTTTTGGGGTGGTCTTTATCCAGTATGGGGATACAGGCTGTGATTTCATAACATGGTCCAGGGCACGCTTATGTTTCTTTTTGCCCTGATGGATTTTGAATTCAATAGGAAGTCTTTGTTCCTTCAATATTCATTACTCATTTATAAAGTCATCCAGATCTGAGAACTCTTTAGAAGTTCTTTTTGACACTGAGTTTTATCTTTATTTTGCTGCTTATTGAGTAAATTTTTGTCAAACATTTCATATAAAATTAACCACTTCCGAAATCTTTTCAAAATTATTGGTTGCTATTTTGACTTTATCTTTTGATGGTGCTGGGGACCAAAAACAGGGCCTCATACATGCTAAGTATGCCCTCTACTACTGAGCCACATCCACAATCTCCTTGTCCTAAGAGCTATCGGATCGTGTTTTCTTATTTCTAACTGGTTGAATGCATATTCTTTTAAAGATTTGTTAACAGTATCGGATTTTATTGCATCATGTTCAGAAAACATGGCCTATTTAATTTCTGTGTCAAGATTTATTAAGTTTTTTCCCTGTGGGTGTGGCCTAATGTTTTCAAATGATATATGGTTATAGGAGATCTTTCTGGCATGACATTTCACCCATATTTCCATTTTCATTTGATTTTTGTAAAAAATGAAAGCTGCATTGTCTCCCAATGTATTTGATTTCTGTTCATTTCTCTTTGTATTTATGAGAGTTTTTACTTTGTGTATCTTGATAAATGTCCAAAGCACAGTGTTCATTATGGTTATAGTTTTATTATGGATTATACAACAATATTCTCTTTAGTAGATCATTTTAAAGAGAATATTGTTGTACTTGAATGTTAATGTTATGACCTGTTTATTTTTGTTTTTATTTGCCTGGTGTACTTTAGATCTTCCTTTTATTTTTACCTGTTTTGTGTCACTTGAATGCTTTTTGCCTTTTTTTTTTAACCTCCTATAGGAGCATTTTCTTCTGGCTTTCTATGGCAGTAATAGAGAAACTTGAGACAGGTTTTTGTTTTTGTTCCTTTGTGGGTAACCAAAAGTAATTTTTAAAGATGTTTCTGGATTTTCCCCTTATTCATGTATTTAAGAAATGTTGTCTGTAAGCATATAATTTTTATGGAAATTTTAATGGACTTTTTTGTAAGTGTTTACAATTTGCATACATAAATCTTTATTTCAGTTCAGAAAATTTTTTTTCTATTATTTCTTCTGTTATTTCTTGGAACACTAATTGTCTAAAAGCAGGCTCTCTGGTCTTTGTCTACCATGTCTCTCATATTCTATGTCATTGTCTTCATGTCTCTGTCCTTATACTCTTACCTTTGAGAGACAAATAGGACTAGCAGCATTCCCATTACCTCATCAATCAGCATCTGCTAGGGAGAAAGATGGATGCCTGAAAATGCAATGAGTACATGTCCAGAGGTAGGGGTGTGTAGAGAAGTTGCCAGTGTCATGAGTTACTCTCTGTGTAGCTCCATTTGTCTTAGTTTTTGTTGTTGTTGTTGTTTTCCTTAGTGTGCTCTTCACTGTTACCTTTCAGGGAGGTCAGCGAGTTTCCATCTGGCCCAGTTAGATCTGTCATAAACGTGGTGTTCAACCAAACTAACTTATGAAGCTGGTCAGAGTAAGCATCCTTTACATTAAGATTCTGAGAGCAGAGGAGTGAGGACTCTTGTTGAGTCCTGCTACTCTTACCTCCTGCCCCTGGGTCCTGTGAGTAGAGGAATCCACAGAGCTGAAACTCCTCAGGGTCAGGGAAGCGAACTTTCTTTGAGACCAGACACGCAAGATGTGATGGAGTGTTTTCAGGCCTCTTTTGGCCTCTTGGCCATCCCTAGGGTTCCAGAGTTCTTTGTAAGAGAAGAATGAAATAACTGGGGGTCTGAAGCAGTACCCCCACCCCTAGTAGGCCCACTTGCCTGGCTTTGCCTAAGGCCTAATGTTCTTCCCTTCTTACTGCTAGGAATGAAGCAAAGAGGTAATTTCTTGTGTGGGAAACCCACGTAGAGGAGGGAAGGATATAAGACTCCTCAATTTTTATTAGAAATCCTTGACTTTGGAGTTTTATTGTTGTTCTTATCTAACTGGGTCCTTGGAGCACTGCTGTCCCTGGGAACGCTACATTCAGTGGACACATGCCCTGGAGGGGTATCATATCTGGTCAGTACAGGCCCTTTGGTGTACTTCCCAACGTGGGATATCTGAGCATGCTCTGCTTGCTGGGTGGTGGCCTAGCAGCCCCCATCCCTCTCTTACATCTACAGACTATCTCATTTTGACTAATGGCAAATATGAGGTAGGAAATACATCACCTTGTAGATGAGAGGGGATTACAGAGATGAGGAAAGTTTCCAGAGAGCCTTTTAATTCATTAGAGTTTTAATGGGCAGCTGGGAGAGGCAGCTTTGGGAGACTCTTAGGCAGACATCATTGTAAGCTAGAATCCTTATTTATTGATTCTCTTACTGAGTAATCCACGTGCAGGTAGCTCAGATGCCTTCTTCTGACTTTCTGAGTTACCATCATCATGGTTAATGGAGTAGACAGGACATCAGCTCCTAGACTCTCTGGGTGCTCTGAGACTGAGACCATCAAACCTTCTAGGCCTATTTCCAAGTCCCTTGCACCTTCTCCAAAAATCTCCCCAAAAGAACCATCACATAACGAAGGGTCTATATCTTCAGAGAGGAAGAAACATGCCCTAATGGTGGCCTCAAGCCCATTGGTCAACCTTGACTTCAGGGGTTTATGACTCCTAAAAATGACTTAGGAAAGTCAAGTAATTTATTTCCTGACTACTTGGCTTTCTAAATTACAAAAAAAGTTCTGTTATATGACATAGTTAAAATGGCATAATAATTCCAGGTCTAATGACCAGTAACTTCTTCATTAGAACTAACAGATGAGATAGACCTATATTTTCACTCAAAAATTTATTCTATGTTTCATTCAACGTCCATTCTTAGGGTTTATGGTATCCTTGCATTCTGAGAACCCTTCGTTCTGGGACCTGAGTCTTGCCATGATTTGTTTTGTTTTTTAATTAAAAGTAATGTCATGTTTACCTAAATGAGCAGAGGACTTTATGGGGTACAAATATCTATTCTATGGACTTTCGCCCCCTGGAGGAAGATTAAAGAATGTTTGATTACCTGCCTAGGGATGTTTCTTGTACAGCTGTAATGCCAGTGAGAAGTTAGAAAGGCTTAGGGAAGGAATAGGAGGGTTGAGCTATGGGAGCTCCTGACCCTAAGGGAGCTGCCCTGTCCCCACTGCTGTCCCCTGCAGACTTCTCCATGATGACGCCCATCAATGACCTCCATACTACTGACTCCCTGAACCTGGCCAAGGGGGAGCGGCTCATGCGCTGCAAGATCAGCAGTGTCTACCGACTCCTGGACCTCTATGGCTGGGCCCAGCTGAGCGACACCTACGTCACGGTGAGAAAAGCACCCGGAGCAGCGTGGGACATGGCTTTGCAGCCCCCACAGAAGCCAAAGGGGGAACTTAGGTCACTAAAATAGCTGACCTACCACTGGGCACTTTGAGTGGGGACCAGGATTGCCTGGACCCTACTTCTGAGGCTGTTCTTGAACATCGTGTGGTTCCTCTTCCAGCTCTGTTTCCCTATTTCCACATACAGGCTGAGTCCTCTTCATCTATTAATGGCTGGGGGAGAGGTTAGGGGTCATTAAAGTGGATTCAGGAAGGGGGAAAATCAAGTGTCCTTGGAAATGTCCCCTTTCCTTATTTTCCTCTAACAATGTGTGTTTCTCCTCCAGCTGAGAGTCAGCAAGGAGCAGGACCACTTCCTGATTAGCCCCAAGGGAGTTTCCTGCAGTGAAGTCACGGCATCCAGCCTGGTGAGTACCATGTAGCATCTCGCGGTGTCTCAAGGACTCTTCCCTGAGCTGACAGCATCCCTCCTGCTCCTTCAGTGATGGGCTATCTCTACATGAGCCACTGCTGTCCTGTTCCTCATGGGGCTCAAAATGTAATGGGGCAGGAGAGACACAAACCGAACTGAACACCCAGAGCATGGTGTGAACAAGAGACCAAATGTGAGGTGTGGGCAGCGAGCACAGCAGGAGGGAGGAGGGAGGAGGGATGACCTGGAGTCCTCCAAGTCAGGGTGCCTGAGTCTGGGAGTGGATCACAAACATCGGGAGTGGAAGGCTCCCAGGTGGGGGACACACTGGAATGAGAACCAAAGGAATGTAAGACCTAACTGCTGCGGGGGCTGTTGAGGTTGCTCCTGGCTCCCTCTCAGTGCTGCTGCTTTTAGGTGGGATAGGAAGAGACTTCCAGAAGGTGGTATAGATCAGGAAAGATTTCTGGGTGGAAGGAGGACAGCAGTAGAAAGGACTATCCTCAAAGCAGCAAGGGCCCAGTGCTTCTCAGAGACATGAGCTGTGGCTGCTGTTCCAGGTGGTGGGGAGGGGAGGACACCACCTGGAGGCTTGAGTTGTGTCCCACTGTAGAGTCCAGGTGCTCAGTCCAAAGTTCAGGCTGACAGAGCCGCAGCCGCAGAATATTTGAGCAGAGCAGGACCTCAGGGTTGGCCAAGGCCATTTTTATAGGCAGAAAAGGACACTGGTATTCAGAGAGGGTACATGTCCCAAGGAGGTGATCGTCTGGTAAGAACTGGAATCTGAGAGACAGGAACAGCACAGGCTCTATTTTAAAGACTTTGTTGTCTGGTGGGGGAGTCAGGCGAGGAGGTCAGCGATGACAGCGTGGAGTGAAGAGGACTCCAGGAGAGCCGAAGGAAGCTTTGGAAGCCGGGGGGGCACTGTGCTCTGCCAGCAGTTACAGGAGTTGGAGGGGTTGAGGGAAGGGTCTTCTAATGGAAATGATGGTGCAGAGCAGAGTCCTCATGAGCCCTTAGGATAAGTAGACTTAGACCAGGCTGGCAGGGAGAGGGCTGGCGGAGGTGCCTGGCCTGGCCTGGGCAAGAGCATGGCATGCACAAGCCCTGATGCTCGGGGGTCCCAGTGTACCTGGGAGGACAGGAGAGTAGCAAGTCTGGTGCAAGTATTTAGTGTCTAGAGGTGAGGCTGGGAAGATGGTAGGGGCCAGATCATCAGAGGCATGGAAAGTTACAGCAGTTTGGCTTCATTCTACTGGATATTCAGAGTTACTGAAGTGCTGTAAGCAGGTGTGTGATATGATCAGGTTTCCATTGTATAAAGGTCACTGACACGGATATGGAGGCCAGCTGACATCAGGACAACTGGTGGGTGCTGTTACAATAAGCTGGGAAGAAAATTTTGGTCCTGTGTGCTTACTGGGCCTGGTGGTCAACTGGGTTGAGTGAGATTGAGCTTGAGGAGCTGGTGGGACATTCAGGAGGACATTCAGTTGGCATGATTATTCCAGGGTTAGAAGGGACCTAACCTTGAGATACAGGCTTGAGAGTCATACACTTGAGTCGCTCAGGGAATGTATGGAGTCCTGGGGCTGCTGTGTATGGTTGTACAGTTTGTGTACTGCACAAGGGAGCCTGGCTGGCGAGGAAGATGGGAAAGGTGAAATCCAGCCTCTGCACCAGTCGCTGATTTGTCCAGGCTCTTGGCTTCTTCCCATTAGCATAAAAGCAACAGTCATGTGCCAAGCCCTGCATCCCTGGGGCTACCCTCAGAGGGAATATTTGTTTACTCATTTCTACAAAGGCACCTCATGGGTCGGTGGCTGTCCTATTAGCTGTGGAGATTCTTGAGTGGTACAGACCACATATCCAAGGCTGAGACAGGAAACACATGAGCTCAAAAGGGACCACTCCAGAGAGGGAACTCTGAACTCAGCACACATCTGAGCAAGTAGGGAACTGGGCTGAAGGAAACCAGAGGTTGCCACTGGACACTCAGGTTCAAGGGGCCTGCAGGGGAGGTCACTTTGAAATGTCTAAGTCACGTTCATTTTGTAAAATTCATTTAGAAAAGATTCTTAGAAGATTTGCGGGACATCTGACTGAGGCTTCTGCAGAAGCACAGGATGTCAGTAACACGTTCCTTCTCCCACACCAAGGCCTGTCTCCTTCCTTTGGTCCCCTTCTGCTGGGGCTTTGAGGGATGGAGAGGCAAGCAGTTTATAGAGCTGCCTTGTAGGCTAAATGGAAGATGTCTCTGCCGCTTCAATTTTAAAAGCCCAAGTTGTGCTTTTTAGAAACGATAATCTGCTTGGTAATGTCCAGTCGGTATCTGTAATCAATAAGTAGATTAGCCGTCAGCTAGAGGGAAATTGCCCTGGGCATGTTTTCAGTGCAGGTGTGAGGAGGACCTTGTTTCAGGATCGGGGTTTGTGTTGGGTGATGTGGGGATGTAGCCTTGGAGCGTGTGCTGCCCGGATGTGGGGGCAATTCTAAGATCCGGTATTTTCCCAGTTGCCCTCTAGGAGGAGGCCCCCGCCCCCGTGCACAGAGTGAGGCTTTAGCTCTTTGGTAAAGAAGCCGCAGTTCCTTTGTGAGTCAGGAGAGGGGGGTGTTGGCCAGCTTTGCACTTGCACTGTGCTGTTTCATGTTCAGACATGCTTAAGGAGTGGTCATTTGTCTTGTATCAATCACAAAGCGACCTTCCCCGATGCTGACGTTATGTGAAATTGTCTATGTCAAGGATGGAACATCACTGCCAGCCACAGCTCTTTCCTCTTACAAGAGATTGGATACACACACGTGTGGGCACACATGCACACAACCATGTGATTTTTAAAAGAAATTTCTTTTTAGCTGTGATACTTACTAGCCCCTTAGTATCAAAAGCAGATTACAAAGCCAGGGACTTCTTTCTACTTATCTTTTAAGTTCTGGCTTCTGGGTGGTTGGTAAATGGTGTTCAGTATACTATGCTCTTTACCTTTGTGTATGATTTTTAAATTTTTCAAAAAATAAAAAAGCTCAGTTTAGATATGCCTTCCTCTGGGAAGACTTCTGACCCTGCTATTCTGCTGGGATGAAAGACTCCCTCTACCTAATTCTAGAGAATTCTGTGAATGACTGTCTTCTAGCTCCTTGCAACTCAACGTGGGGTCTCTGACCCATAGTGTGGGTATCACTTAGGAAAGTGCAAGAAATGCAGAATTTGCGTTTTTACAGGGGATGCACATGCACAGAAAAGTCTGAGGAACTCTGTTCTAGCATTTCCCCTGATGAATTCTGTCACCTTATGACCCCTTAAGATTGTTTACTCGCTGAGGGCAGGACCTGGGTCCTCGTCCCCCAACACTAGGCTTATCCATTGCTCCTGGGGTCTGGAATGAGGGAATGGGGGGTTGATGAGTGCAGGGCTCACCTACTGGGGGAGGAGGGAAGGCCTTGCCCATGCTGTTGCTCTGATGCTTTCTTCTGTGGCACAGATCAAGGTGAACATCCTGGGGGAGGTGGTGGAGAAGGGCAGCAGCTGCTTCCCAGTGGACACCACGGGCTTCTGCCTGCACTCGGCCATCTATGCCGCCAGGCCCGACGTGCGGTGCGTCATCCACCTACATACGCCAGCCACGGCAGCGGTGAGTGGGGCTTTCTTGGCACTCCGAGCTCCTCTGAGCTCACCTCCCTGAGCAGCAGCCTGACCCAGGGCACCTGATTCTCTAAGATTCTCCCTGAGGGAAGACATAATCTCATCTGAGGTAGCAGCAATCTCATCATCTAAAACAGTCCTAGAAAGATCTGGAATTCAGGCCAAGGTGAGGAGAGAGAATCCCTAATGCCGGAACCTTCATTCTGTTCCTACTTCTAACTGCCGACGTCCTGGTATAAGGTGAAGTTGTGGAATGTCCATTTCATCGCTTCCGCCAGGACCATGCACCCAGGGCTATGTCTCCTGACTTTCTGCTCAGGCTCGTTAAGGCTGGGGCTGCGTCTGCTACCACACAGCCCAGGCTCTGGGAGGAGATTTGACAGAGGATAACAAACTGACGGGAACCTAGACTGTCCCCACTTCTCCATAGGATGGGGTAGCTGAGAGCTGGGGGCACGTGTAGCCCAAGGAGGGGAGAATAGGAAGAATAACCTGAAGGAGCAGGTTGCCCCCAGTGGTCTCTAGTCATTTGTCCATATGCACCCAAGATGCCGTGCTGCCATTTGGAGAGAGAGTAGAAAGCCAGTTGCCTGAGTTCACCCCATTCTGCTGACCTCCAGACCATGCTCACCAGGGTGGGCAGACTCATGGCCCCTGTTCTCTTCTCAGTGAAGCACACTGGTTATGAGCAGTCAGACCAGATTTTGGACTAACACTTGACAAGGGGTTTGTGCCAGGCATGTGTGTCTGGAGGGCCCAAAGCCAGCTCATGGAGTAGAGTGAGGGTTCCCTCCACGCTCCTTGCTTTTCATAAGAGGTGGGCGTCAGGGTCACAGCCTGTGTTTTTGCCCTGGTTCCTGGCCCTCATGCTGCCCTATTGCTGGAAAATGGTTTCTCCTTGATCTTCCTTGCTAGTGAGACATGTCTGTTTCTGCGCTGAAACCAAGGCTGAGGGTTTTTCCAGCCCATCCTGGGAATCTTGAACCTGCTTCACCTGGTACAAACTCCATTACTCCTTCCTGGACCCACAGGACAAGCCCCAGGCTGGGGCAGAAAGCAATAGCTCTCTTGAATGCTTTCTTCCACATTTCTAAAAGCTGGTACATTGGTGTGCAAACTGATGGAAGGAAGGACGTTAGAGCCATTAGAGCCAACAGCGGGAAAGCAGACCAGAGCTGGTTGAGGAGGCGTTCCAGGTCTTTCTCTGTACCTGCTCTCCTGACCTGCCAGCCCCAGAGCCAGAACTGGACCATGCCGTGCTGCGGAAAGGACCAGTGGCACTGGGGGCGGCAGGTGCCAGCCATTCCATCGTCTCCCTACAGGTGTCAGCCATGAAGTGTGGCCTCCTGCCTGTCTCCCACAATGCCCTGCTGGTGGGGGACATGGCCTACTATGACTTCAACGGGGAAATGGAGCAGGAAGCCGATCGCATCAACCTGCAGAAGTGCCTTGGCCCCACCTGCAAGGTTTGCTCAGCTCTTCTGGGAAGGTGCTCGGGAGTGGCGTTGTCAAAACTGAATCACAAAAGTGACATTTGTTCATTGGAGAATGTTTAGGTGTTGCTGATAATTTTTTTCTAGAGAGAAAGGAAAAGGAGAATCTATCATACTGCTCTGAGGTTTTGGTGCACACTCCCCGTGTTTCCATTTATGCTTATAAAATTGGGATCCTTAAATATGTTCTCCCTTTTCCTCTTAGCAAAATATAGTATTATCATTAAATATTTTTCTGTCACTATTTAAAATTATTAAATTATGCCTTATGTGAATAGCTGACTGCCATTACCTGAATTGTCCTCTGTGGTTGGACATCACCCCCTCAGATTTTCTCTTCACATAAACAGCATAGTGATCAAAATCCTTTTGACTAAATCTTCATGTGCTTGAAATAATTTCCTTAGGACAAATTTCTAGGGCTGCACATTTTATAACTCTTGCTTCATATTGATCAATTGCCTAGCAACTGTTGTCCCCCTGCCCCATATCTAATATAGAGAATGTTGTTTCCCTGCAGTCTCCCCAAACTTGAGTGTTATCACATTTGTTCCTTATCAACATGCTAGAGAAAAGTGGAACACTGTTATTGCTTGACTTAAGTCTAAAGCCCTATCATACACCAGCACACACCTGAGCTTGGAGCAGAGCCCAGGTTGGTGGTTACTTGCCACCATCTTGGCAAGGCACTGTCTATTTCCTGAGTCCCTGTCTCCCTGTCTCTAAGTCAGGTAAGAAATCTTGCCACTCTCTCTCTCAACATCCTCCAAAGTATCATTGGTAGCACCAGGATGAGATGTTCACACCTTAAAGTGCTGCTTGAAGAATTAAAGAGAATTTGAGAGAGGGGGTGTTCAATGTTTGCAGGATCTTTTGTGGGTCAGTCATTGTCTCCATCTTTCTGGACTTGAGAGGAAGCAGCTCTACTGTTTTAAGCAAGAGAGGGCATGCTGTCTAGAACCTTGAGGCCCCAGCCTAGGCTCTGCAAGGACAGATCTGACACACAGACTTGTATCTCAGCTCCCAAGTGGGCACTGTCTGGCTGCAGAGTGTTTTCAAGGGTAAAACCAGTCAAGTAAACTTTCTGGCAGGGAAGATGCACTTGGCCCTTGGGGACTGGAGCTCTTGGTATAAATTCATTTCTGCCTCCTGCTCTATCCACCTGCTAAGTCTGAAAAATTGCACCAATAGTGAGAACCTTGGGGCTCAAGTTCAGATTTTGCCTCTAAGTAGCTGGGAAACTTTCAGGTTTTTAAGATTTCTTTTTCCACACCAATAAAATCAATTCAACTGAGAAACCCGTATAGCCTCCTTCATAGAACTGTGGCATCCTGGGGCTGCCAGGGCCTCACTGAGTTCACGAAGTGAAAACCTGAGGCCCAGAGAGGGGTTGCCACTCACCTGTGTTTGTAGAGCCACCTCGGAGAACTTTCCTCTTGGGCTTTGGTCCCAAGTTGACTAATTCACACAGGCAAGAGATTGCTTTTGAGGTTGAACCCTTGTATGAGACATCAAATAATTTCATTGACTTACACACACACACACACACACACACACACACACACCAGTTTTTCAGACTTCTGAGTTCTCTCACACCTAAAAATTCAGGTATTGTTCCCTCCAAACTGACCAAGCTACATAATCACAGTTTTAAAAAATGCCTTTTCAATTTCTTAGGGTGGATACTTTAGGTTAAAATCAATGCAAGGTGGCATTGGGATGTTTGATTAGGAGAAAGAACGAAGAGCTGGGGGAAGGGCTTGGGGGAGGGATATGGAAACTGCTATAAATAAAAGTCTCTCCCTCTTAAGTTTTGAAGGCTTGAGGTTTCACTGGCTATTTCCTCCTCCACAGATCCTGGTGCTAAGAAACCACGGAGTGGTTGCTCTAGGGGACACCGTGGAGGAGGCATTTTATAAGGTCTTCCACCTGCAGGCTGCCTGTGAGATCCAGGTGAGTGCGTCCCTCTGAGGGTGGGCCCAGGAGTTGGCTCTGATGGGTGTCTGTGGGTGAAGGCAGGGGCCCTGCTGGCTGTGAATCAGGGGGTCCTTTGCTCCTGGCCTTGTGACACTCTTGCCCTACTTCTCTGAGGTAAGATTCACCCTTAGTGTCAGTTCTGTGGGTTGCCAGAACTGATCACCATTGTCTGGCCACCCTGCTCTTGGGGGTCAAGCCCAGGACAGGCAGCTACTTGGGCTCCTCAGCTAGAAGAGGGAGAGACTGTCATCATGAGTATGCCATGCTCACATGTCACCTGGGTGCACCTGCTGCACCCAGCCGTGTCTGTTTGGTGTCCTGTTTGCCCCTGCCGGCTAGCCCAGCAGAGCGGTGCTCAGAGGAAGACTGCCTGCCTCTCTCTGAGGCGGTACTCTGGGAAGAATGAGGCCAGCCCAGAAGAGTGTCTTGTGGAGGCACCAGTGACGCCCTATCAGTAGTCTTGAGAGGACTGTGTTGAAAAGAAAGTTGTGAAGCTAGTGAAACAGAGGTGTCACAGGAAGTGGTGTGAGACTGACCCCTGCCCCAAAGAGCCAGATCCAGGGACCAAGGGGCGGGTGGGCCCAGCCCAGGTGGTGCCTCCCTGATGTGGTCCCTCCCCCCAACCAAGGATGTTGGCACTGAGCTCTGACAATCGCCTGTTGTCAGAACCTAGCAGAACCTCTGCTAGAGAGGGAAGCAGCTTGCCTTCCCCACACCTGAACACTTAAGGGCTCCCCATCTTGCATCTGGCAAAGAAAAGAAAGAGGCTTCCATGAGGAAATAGCTCATGGGACAACATCATCTTCACAAAGACAGCCTCAGCCCTAAAAAATAGGATGGATTCAGATGCCTCTGAGTTCCCCCTGTACAGTGAAGTATGTTGCCTAGGCATCTAGACCCTGGAAGTGGACCCTGGGCAATTAACCAAATGCAGAATGACCATGTGCGATCAGGGCCTGACAGCCCCCTGGCTGCTGTCACTTTCTGTTCAAGACTGGTTTGATGTGACCTTGTTAAAGTACTTAGACAAGTGTGAGCAGCTGGCCCCCAGAGAAGAGAAGCTCAGCGGCTTTTTCCCAGCTGTTAGGGCAGAGAGGCTTCCAGAAGAAAGAATGGAGCTAGGAGAAGTTGGAAGTAACCCAGAGAGGTTAGAGCAGGAGGTGGTGGATGAGGACACGAGAAAGCACAGGTAGCAGCAATCTGCGGGCCCATGGGGATTGCCCTGGTTCACTTTAGGTAGAGGGGCCAGCGCTGAAGTCCTGTTTCCATGCTGGGCCTCATTTTCTCCCTCAGGCACCTTGGTGAACAAGCAGACGTGGCTGTGGTCATGTTTGCAGTTCAAGGCTGAGTGCATGTTCAGCTCTCCCGGGAACTCTTCACTCCCCATCAGTTTGGGGTTCCAGAAAACTGGGTCATCCCGAGCCGAGAGAGAGGCAGTTCCCTGCTCTGCTAATAGGCAGATGGGAAGATGGACAGGCAGTTCTTCTCCATCTGTTACCCATCACCATGGAAACCAGTGGAGGAAGAGGAGGTGGGGAGGAGGCAGCTCTTGCAAGGTTCTGGGCAGTTCTTTCCCTCCCCCTTCTCCATTAATGACCAGTCCTGGGGGAGGTTACACCTCTCAGAATTCATTTATCAGCAACATTCACATGGCATGAGGGACCAGGGGCTGTTCTAAGTACTTTACAACCATTGCCTTAAAGATTCCTCGCAAGTGTAGGTATTTGCTGAGTTCATTTAACAGATGAGAAACTGAGGCACAAAGGTAATAAATAGCTGCCCAAAGTCACGCAATAAGGAAGTGGCCGAGGGATTCAAACCCGGTACCTGGTACCAACTCCATGCCCATAAACACTACCCTGCACTGCCTTTCCAATAAGAGTCGGTGGGAACTGTCACAGGGGAGCAGGCACATGTGTCCTGGGTGAAAAGCATATGGAAGATATTCTTACTTCCGGCTCTTCCTAGGGAGATGGGGTTCACCTGGTGACCCTGCCTGGCTGACCTTCAAGAAGTAGCATGGGGACCCTGGTATGTCGCACACACTCAGACTGTCCAGATCCTTCCGGGTTTATGGGCCTGCATTTGTCAGCAGGGTAAAGGGGTCCTTTCATTTTCAGTAAGAAATACATGTCACAAACACCAACACACTGCAAGTCTGTGTACTAGAGCAGCTTTCCTGCAATTAACAGGCTTACGTGTGGTATCCAGCCTCACTCAGGGTGCAGACGCGTGTATTAATGGGCGGCGTAGGACGCTGGGCGGCGTAGGACGCTGGCTCACTTGTGACACTACTCAGAAGCCGCTCTCTGTCTATGTAACCAGACTTATCCCTCCTAGTCCTAGGTGGGAGTCCATAGAATATGCCAGTCAGATAAGCATGGAATTGGAAAATAAGATTAGTTAAATAAACAAATGGTTTTATAGGGTTATTCTAAAATTGCCTGCTTTACATGCATCCCTCTTCTCCTAATACTCCACATCCATTGCCTGCAGCCACCTCCATCATCCCCTCCCCATGGGGCTTTGACAGTGCGACAGACACTGCAAGTCAGGGGGTGAAAGCTGTCTGGCCCCTGCACAGAACCTGACCATATAGTAACAACCTGTCTTCTGTTTTTGGATTTCCTTGACTAGTTAAACTTAACATGGAGGATGCGGTCTTTATTTAGACCTGTTAACCCTTCCCATCAAGTTTCACTGGTCTACAAGCTACCCTGTCTTTTCAAGGGACTTCACACTCACACACACACACACACACACACACACACACACACACAGTTTAAACACACAGAAAAAATATGGAGAATAATAGCCATCCACCACTTAGGTTTAACAACAACAACAACAACAAAAGAACACTCTTTTTTTGTATTAGAGATTGAACCCAGAGGCACAGCACTCTCCCACTGAATGACATCCCCAACCCTTTTTTTAAAACATTTTTAATTTTTTAAATTATTTATTCTATTTAGTTATACATGACAGCAGAATGCATTTTGATTCGTTACACACAAATGGAGTATAACTTTTCATTTCTCTGGTTGTGCACGATGTAGAGTCACACCATATGTGTAATCATACATGTACATAAGGTAATCGTGTTTGTCTCATTCTACCATCTTTCCTTCCTCCTGCCCCCTCCCCTCTCCTCATTTCCCTCTACACAATCCAAAGTTCCTCCATTCTTCTCTTACCACTCCCCTGCCCTCCCATTATGTATCAGCATCCACTTATCAAAGAAAACATTTGGCCTTTGGATTTTTGGAATTGGCTTATCTCACTTAACATGATATTCTTCAGCTCCATCCATTTATCTGCAAATGCCATAATTCTATTGTTATGACTGAGTAATATTCCACTGTGTATATATACCACAGTTCCTTTATCCATTCATCTACTGAAGGGCATCTAGGTTGGCTCCACAATCTAGCTATTGTGAATTGAGCTGTTATAAACATCAATGTGGCTGTGTGTCACTGTACTGTAGTATGCTGATTTTAAGTCCTTTGAATGTAGGCCAAAGAGTGTGTTAGCTGCATCCCCAGCTCTTTTGAATTTTTAGTTTGAGGATAGGGTCTTCTTAAGTTGCCGAGACTGGCCTTGAACTTGTGATCTTCCTGCCTCGACCTCCCAAGTGGCTGGGATTAGAGGCATGCTCCACTGTATCTGGAAAATTTAACAAATATTAATAACATTTTTCTTCAAATATTTAACTCTTCAAGAAATAAATTATTACAGATAAGAACTGAAGTTCCCTTTGTAGCCATTTTCAATCTTATTCTCCCTCCTCAGAAATAATCACCATTCTAAGTTGGTCTATATCCAAGTAAATTTTCAGTCCCCTTTATTATTTTATTCCTAAGGTTTAACACTTGCTGTTTCTTGCTTTTCTTCTCTGTGGTCTCTAAGAACTGAGATTAGGAGGAATTACTAATACGTCATTCCCCAGAATAGTTGCATGTCTAATGAGTTTTGAGTAGCTTTTCCTCAGTTTCCCAAATGTTTCTAGCTCTAAGTTCCCCTCTGTTTTAGTCAACTATTTCACTGCTGTGACTAAATGACCCGACCAGCACAACTGTAAAGGAGGAAAAGTTTATTTGAGGGCTCACGGTTGCAGAGGACTTAGTCCATAGGAGGTCGGCTCCATTCCTCAGGGCTCGAGGTGAGGCTGAACATCGTGATGGAAGAGGTGGTAGAGGGAAGTAGCCTCAAGGTGATCAGGAAGCAGAGAGAGGAGACTGCACTTGCCAGATACAAATATCTATACCCAATTCCCACCTCCTCCAGCCAACCCCACCTCCCTCCAGATACCACTCAGGTAATCCCATCAGGGTTTAATTTGCTGATTGGGTTGAGACTCTCACAACCCAATCATTTCTCCTCAGAACCTTTTAACATTGTCTCCCATGTGAGCTTTTGGGGGACACCTCACATCTAACCCATAACCACCTCCGTGGCCCTCAGTGTCCTGTTTCATGCTGAAGCACAGGCAGGTGCAGGCCCCGTATGCACGTGGTTGCTTCTTGCTGCAGGTGTCAGCTCTGTCCAGCGCTGGGGGAGTGGAGAACCTCATCCTCCTGGAGCAGGAGAAGCACCGGCCCCACGAGGTGGGCTCTGTGCAGTGGGCTGGGAGTACCTTTGGGCCCATGCAGAAGAGCCGACTGGGAGAGCACGAGTTTGAGGCCCTCATGAGAATGCTGGACAACCTGGTGAGTCCCCTGCCATTGCCCTTCCAGTCCGGGAGCCGGGCAGTGCGAGGCATGAGGTGGGCACGGAAACTGCTGACATCACAATCAAGTCATTGGAGGCTTCACTGATGGGCAGTTTGATTTGGAATTTGTGGTCCTTCTAAAATAGTTGAGTTTCCTTGGACGACGGCCTTTGCTACTCCCTGCTAAGTGTGGTGGATGTCATAGCTGGACCATACTATGAGAAGTAATAACCCATCAAAAACCAGAGCATGTCTTCTTATAGCCAGGGTCCCTGTCATATTGGAACATGGTTCACACCTCCTAAGTAGTGAGTCCTTCCTGTCTAATCTCTTGACACGAATGCAGAAAGCACATGACATTATTAATTTCCTTAACCTGGGTTGTAGCTTTATAATAATAACCTGTTGCAATGATGAATCAGTCGTGTAAGGAATTAAACTGATATGTGTCTTAAAGTGGTCTGCTTCATTAAAGGATACAAAAAAATTTTTTTGATATTCTTCCTCCTAGGGGTAACAATTTAGTTGATGATATGGGATAGAAACAGGAAAAAATTTAAGAACAAGAGGAAAGTGCTTACAACAACGAGGAGCTAAATGCAGCAGGAGACAATAACATCTTAGATGCTCAGAGAACTAAAATAAAAGATGAAGTCTGTCCTCCTCACACTGCCATCTGGTTCATTTTCCTGCTTCCACTGCTACCTCCTTGAACCCCCTTTATCGTGTCAAGGACGTGGCAATAATTAAATCTTTTCTCTTGCCTTCATTTCCTCCAAGTCATCTTCACCTCATTACCAGATTGACCATGAGTGTCACTTTATAATGATGAAAGGTATAGTCCACAATGAAAATGCAGTTCCTATTACCATTGGAGCGATCTCCATCTAAATGAAGCATCAGGACTAGATGGTTTTGTACAGAAATTCTTTCAAACCTTCAAGAAATAGACAATTCTCGTGCTGTTTAAATGGTGTCAGAGAAGAACGGTGGGAGGATACTGTTTTAGTCAGCATTTTTGCTGCTCTGACTAAAAGACCTGACACGAAAAATTAGAGGAGGAAAAGTTTGTTTTGGGGGCTCACAGTTTCAGAATTCTCAGTCTATGTATGGCTGACTGCTTTCCTCAGGGCTTGAAGTGAGGCAAAATATCATGGCAGAAGAGTATGGCAGAGGAAAGTGACTCAGGACATGGCCAGGAAGCAGAGTGAGAGACTCCACTTACCAGATACAAAATATATACCCCAAAGGCATGTTCCCAGTGACCCACCCCTTCCAGTCACACCCTACCTGCCTTCAGTTACCACACAGTTAATCCCAATGAGAGGATTAATTCACCAGTTGGGTTAAGGCTCTCCTAACCCAATCATTTCACCTCTAAGCCTTCTTGCACTGTCTCACACGTGAGCTTTTGGGGGACACCTAATATTTAAACCATAACTGATACTATGACATGATAATTACATTCAGACCAATTTACTTTGAGTGCTGATGAAAAATGCTATCTGAAAACTAGCAAGCAGTGTGGAACATAATGTTAGAATAATAACACACATTAACTAAGTAAGGGCTGATTCCAAGAATTCAAGGATGGTTTAATGTTATACATTTGTAAATATATTGCCCAATATTGAAGAGCCAAAGGATAAAATCTTTTTGAACATTTTTAAAAATATCTTTTGTTGATTGACTTTCATTTTCATTTATTTATACATGGTACTGAGAATTGAACACAGTACCTCACACATGCTAGGTGAGTGCTCTACCACTGAGCCATAACCCCAGCAACTTTTTGAACATTTTAATAAACATCAAAAGGTATTTGATGAAAATTTAACATTAATTTATAAAAATAACAGCTGCCAACTAGAACTGGAGGATACTTATTTAACATGATTAAAATGATTTTTCTCAAAACAAGAGCCAGTATCATGGTAAAACCGTAAAAGTATTCCAATGAACTTTGAAATAAAAATGATTCCTACTCTTAGCACAATTATTTAATATTATTCTGGAATAATATTGGAACCCAATTCCAGGCAATGAGATATGAGAATAAGAGGCATAAAATTGTAAAGGAAAAAATGACCATTCAGAAGAGATAATTTGGTTATATGCCTATAGAGTCCCCCCAAAATCAACTAAAAAATTAGAAGCAATAAGGATATTTTAAGGTGGTCAATTATGAAAATATACACAAAAATCAGTAATTTCTATATTTTCACATTAACTACTTTGAAAATATAATGGTGGCTAGGAGCATAACTTAGTGATAGAGCACTTGCCTAGAATGTTTGATGTCAAAGCCCTGGGTTTGATCCCCAGTACCACACGTGCTTGCGCGCACACGCACACAACTCCTAATAATATAATGGAAAATCCTATTCTCAAGTGCAACAAAATCATAAGCATTAAACAGACCTCTTTAAAGGAAACCACAAAACTTTAACAGTAGACATCAGAAAAGTTGAAATCAATGTTAAGAAACATAACATGCTTGGTTAGGAAGCTTCAATAGGTAAAGTGGTCACAACCCCAAGATCAAGCTGCAAACTCAAGGTAATTCTGTCAAAAATGAGGGAAGGTACAGGGACTTAGAAAGTACTTCCAATGTGAAATTCAGAATGGTTAGGAAAATGTTATAAAAAAATAATTAGGGATACTATCTCCACCCATGGTAAAGTATGATAAAGCTTCAGTAACACAGTTACTGAATTGTTGGAACAAGTAAATCCATGCGACAGCTTAGAGAATCCAGAAATAGACCCAAAATACATGAAAATTCACACAGGTAGCAGGCACTTTATAAATCAGTGAGAAAAAGATAGACTTCTGGCCATTTTGGAAAGAACAAAGGCGAATTGCTACCTCATTCCTTTCAAGCAGATAAAATCCCAATTTATCAAAATTTAAAAGTAAATTCGCAGAGGTATCAAAAAATATATTTATATTTGCAATGCTCTTATGTTGGGAAAGAGACCTTGTTAAGCATGGCAAGAGTCTGAAATCATAAGGATAAATATTGAAAGGTATGATCACATTAGAAAACTGAAAACTTGCATTTTTACAAATTATTCCTCTATCATAGACAAAGCGGAAAGTCAAATGAAGGGGAAGATATTTGCAGTGTCAGTTGACAGCCAAAGATTAACATTCTTAGTGTTAAAAGAGATATATCCATATGAAAAAGAAAAACAGCCCAACAGAAAAATGAGCTGAGAACATAAATGATTTATGAAGGAAGAGTTCAAGTGGTCAATATATGTAATTAAAACTATCCAATTTTACTAAGAGTCAAACATACCTGTATACATATATGTATATAGAGAAGACCAGAAAAAAAAATTTTGTTGTTGTCTTATGAGCTTTTATGTGAAGTTCACTTTTTTTTTTTTTGTATTGCTTACTTTTTTCCTACATGGGTCCACATTTTCTTTATAATCAGATAAATACCTTAATGTCATTTTAATTTAAAAAAACAGTGGAAGAAGAAGACAGGGAGAGCTGAGTATCACTCTGGAAGATGCCAAAATCCCACTGAACTGCCGTCAGTGCTGCCCTCATGGACGTGGTCTTGCTTAAGGAGACAAAAATGTTCTTGAGTCCCATCTCAGGGCTCCAGGAGGAGTTCAGAAGCTTCTGAGTTGAGGAAGGAAGGGGGGAGTGACTTGGAATCAGCTGAGAAGCTTTTAACACTCCCATAGCCCAGCCAGGCAATCGTCCAGTCACGTCCACGGATCTGCTTTAGGTTCCTGGACACGAATATTGAAGCCCCTCGGAGATTCCAGTGCGCAGCCAGGGATGCGAATCAACAGAGCAGATGAAACTGGGGGTGCTCTGTGTCCACATTCCTAGGACCACAAAATCCTAGGAATTTTCTCAGTCCTGACTGGAGACCATTAGGAGGGAAAAATTCTGAAATAGCTCAGGAGAGTGGCCAGGCTTAGGTCATCTTATGGAAACTTGAGTTGAAACTGAGTCCTGTGAATGGGAGGGGGCAGAGTGTGCACGTGTATGTGTGTGGGGTATGTGTGTGTGTGTGTGTGTGTGCGCACATATGCACAAGTGCATGTTAGGATCTTTCTCCTCTACAATGAGTGGCTCTATTTTTGTCCTTTCTAGGGCTACAGAACAGGCTACACATACCGCCACCCCTTTGTTCAAGAGAAAACCAAACACAAAAGTGAGGTGGAGATCCCAGCCACGGTCACAGCCTTCGTGTTTGAGGAGGATGGCGCCCCTGTCCCGGCCCTGCGACAGCACGCCCAGAAGCAGCAGAAGGAGAAGACCCGCTGGCTCAACACGCCCAACACCTACCTGCGGGTCAATGTGGCCGACGAGGTCCAGAGGAGCATGGGCAGTCCCCGGCCCAAGACCACAGTAAGGGGGAGCCGGGACAGGCCTGGGGCAGAGGGGGCTGCGCTTGTGGGTGTAAGCAGCTTTACAAACGGCCCCTCTCAGGGCTTCCTATGGGGCCTCTGGGAGCAACTGTTCAGCACTTCCTACCCCCGACTCGGACCACCTCTTTCTTGCATCTCTCTGCTGAGTTTTTGATCTGAGGGGCAGATTTCACTAGAGGGCAGCTGGACCAGGCCACTCTCAGCCCCATAAGACCCTGGAACAAACGATTTTTATTTCTTGCTCACATGGCCAGAGGGGGTTGCTGGGAAATACCAGGGATGAGGAGCCAATATTTCAACTGCAAATCTGAGGCAAAGCCAGGAGGTCGGTGGGCTTGTCTCTTGTGTTAAGTTACCTTCCCTCTCACTGCCTCTCTCACAGACACACAGACTCTCAATTTGATTTTTTGTTAAAGTAACTGGCAGCCATATAGAATAGTTCTCCATGAAGCCCTTGAAACTCAAATTGAGTTATTTAATATTGAAACCCAAGTGGTCACTTCTAAGCTGGTTACCAAGGTTCTGATCCCTTCCCTCCAGTGTTCGCTATGACCTAAAGGCCTTCTTTGGCAGCTGGGTCATCTGTCACCCATCTGTCACGCATGTCAAAGAGGTCCAAGAAGAAAGAATGTCTATGAACAGTTTTGCTGAATTTCTGCATAGGCTGGTGGGCTCAGGTCACAAGGAATGGGTTGCTGGGCAGGGCCCATGGCCCTGTTCCTTTACCTTACCCTCCTGGCCTTGCCTCGCAGTGAAGGCTGACGAGGTGGAGAAATCCAGCAGTGGCATGCCAATCCGGATTGAAAACCCAAACCAATTTGTGCCTCTCTATACTGACCCCCAGGAAGTGCTGGACATGAGGAACAAGGTAAAGTGGTGTCTGCTTGCCTCATTCTCTCTTCCACAAGGTGACCCCAGTCCTGCAAGCACAAGCTGAGTTCCCAGACGCGCCCACCTTACCAGCACCCCCATGTGTCCCAGGAGAAAGAAGCTACCACATATGGACAGTGTTGTAGGCACCATGCCAAGGGCTGAGCTGTGGTCCTAGGTAGCCCCTTCCACAGTGGGCTGCATGCACTGGTCATTAGGTATGTCTGCAAGACCTGCCCGCTACATGAGTTTCTATAATTTTTATGCCATTTGGCTTATTTTTAAAATTTCAAGAACTTTGATATTTACTTTTGGACCTTTTTTTGTTGAGGGGGGGGGTGTACCAGGGATTGAATTTAGGGGCACTTGGCCACTAAGCCACATTCCCAGCCTTATTTGTATTTTATTTAGAGACAGGATCTCACTGAGTTGCTTAGTGCCTCACTCACTTTTGCTGAGGCTGACTTTTTTTTTTTTAGTTGCAGATGGGCACAATACTTTTATTTTATTTTACTTATTTTTAAGTGGTGCTGAGGATTGAACCCAGTGCCCATGCTAGGCAAGCACTCTACCACTGAGCCATAACCCCAGCCCTGAGGCTGGCTTTGAACTCATGATCCTCCTGTCTCTGCCTCCTGAGCTGCTGGGGTTACAGGCGTGCACCACTGTGCCCAGCTACTTCTGGACCTTTGACTGACAGTTCACTCACTTATATTTCCAATGTTACTTTAAAATTGGAGTTGTAGCTGACCACAGGCTAGTAGTGCCCAGAACAGTGTGCTGTCCGTGGCCCAGTCCCCTGCAGCACTTGTCTGATTCCTGGGTCACTACCCCCACCCCCATCAAGATTCAGATTCAGTAGGTGCATGTGTGGGGAGGGCCAGGATTCTGTATTTAAAACCCAGTCCTCATGGGCTTCTTAGGAATATTAAAAGTTGAGACCCTCTCTCTCTGTCCCCTTCTCTCTTCTGTTCTCACAGCTAGTGACATTTGTGTTTCACATGAACTATGAATTCACTCCAGAACAGACATGAGACTTTCTCTTAGAGTGGACAGGTTCCCTCGCCCTGCAGGGCCTTTCTAGATGCCAGTCACAGGCCACACTGAACCCCAGTAGGTTCTCTGGCAATCTCCACACTCTGATGCCACACCCTCCCTCTCCCTTTCCACGCAGATTCGAGAACAAATCGACAAGATGTGAAGTCGGCAGGGCCTCAGTCCCAGCTCCTGGCGAGTGTCATCGCTGAGAAGAGCCGAAGCCGGTACGCAGAGTCCGCCCTGGCTGGAGGGAAACGTGTTTGCCTTCTGGGCTTCGGTGCCTGGGGCTGGGCAGCAGGACCTCTGGTCCTCGTGCCCATCCTCCTCTGTGATCTTGGGGCGCCCATGCTCTGCTGCAGAATGGAGGCCCACCTCACGGGGGCTGCGAGTCATGGGAGGATAGTGTCTTCCCTCTCCCTGCAGGCACAGGGCAGGGAAGCCACTGTCCAGCTTGTTCTTGGGAGTTCTGCTGGCCAGCTCCATACCTTCCACTCTGGTACCCTGCTCAGGCCTCTATTAGTTCCCTGTGGGGAGCCGGTGACTCCCAGGTGCACCAGGCTTGCCTGGCTCTGAGTGTTTCTGACCTCTGTGTGTGGCTGTGGCATCATCTGGCCTGAGTTCTGGGAAGATGCTCCTGACCCACAGAGAGAAGGCATGTACACAGGATGTGTGCTCCCGCAGGAAAGGAAGGGCAATCAGTTGCCCACACAACCCCACTTAGAGTTAGAAAGCATAAAGTCATTGTTTTGTTTTGGTGTTTTTTCTTTTTTCTTTTTTTTGTTTTCCAGGATGCTTAACCACTGAGCCATGCCCTCAGCCCTTTTTATTATTATTATTTTTATTTTGAGAAAGGGCCTCACTAAGTTGCTTTGAACTTGCCCTCCTCCTGCCTCGGCCTCCTGAGTTGCTGGGATTACAGGCGTGTGCCGCTGCGCCCGGCACAGTCCTTGTTTTTGTGCTTGGGCTAGAATGTAGTGTTTAGCAACAGGGGTGAAGTTCAGCATTCTGGTTTGTTTGAAGTCATCGCTACTCATGGCAAGGCAGCAACAGGCGTGGCATTTTCCTTAGTAAGAAGTGGGGAAGTCCAGAAAATATTCTCTACAGAGAAAACTGAGATGATGTGACGGTTTCAAATCAGGCCGCAGCCCACGAGGTGGGGCTTCACTGCTGGGAGAAGTGTGAATGTGACATCCTCACATCCAACTCCCACCCTCCCCAGCTCAGCCAAGATGAAGAACATGCCACAGGGTCAAGGATAGAAATAGCCCAGGATTCTGGGGAGGTGAAAGGTCAATACAGCCAGTAAAAGTGTTAAAAAAACAACTCTGCCATTTATACCAGGGGCTCTCCTTGGAGTCCCTCATCCTGGAACCTGGCTCCTTTGACTCTGTGATTCCTGCAATAGGCCTGCTGCTGCCTTCCTTTAGGAAGGAGCCCTCGGGCCTATTGTCAGAAGATCTGGTGGCTCTGGGCTCAGTGCCCTCTTGGCTTCACTTTCCTTTGCTCCAGAGCACTGCATTCTTAAAGACCATGATGAGGATGCTCAACTAGGACAAAGGGCAATAGAGTCTGAATTTTTGTCCCTATCTTGGGCAAGAGGGGCCAAAGGATTCCCAAAGCTCATACAGTGTCTGGTTGATCAGCTCCCCAGAGCTGAGGGTCCCACAGGGATGGTAAAATGGAATGATTTTGCCAATGTCCCTGAAGGTAAAGGTACCTGCACCCTGGGCAGGTTGGAAAGCCAAGACTCAGGACCTTTGCCCCTTTGTAACCTATGACCATGTGTGAAACAGAACTGACTAATCGCTTGGACTGAGAATCCTGGGGCTGCTGCATTTGCATATGATTATTGCTGTGTGTTGTGGTTTGCTCTGCTGTTGGGGGTGGGAGGGGCTCCGGAGGGGAATGGCTGGCATGAAGCTTGCTCAAGCCAACACTGCTTGCTAGGCTTGGGCTGACTGACTTTGGGCCACTGACTGTACTTGCATAGTAATGGCTTGGAAGTGTCCATAGAAGGGATTGCAATAAAGGTGTGTCTTCCTCCTGCTTGGGAGCATCCTTTGATTTTATTTCAGGGAAAGAGGGTGGCCTCCCTGTATTATTTATCCAGACAGTTGCAAAATCTGGGTCTGGCGACAGGGTAGCAATGGGGAGGAATGCACAAGCCCTACTGCAAGGCCCTGAGCTGTTTCCAAGGAGCTGCATGCCACGCTGTGGCTAGCAAGACTGCTGGCAGCCACCTGAGTGTGAGAGGAGGCCTGGGCCCGGGCCCCAGCTGCGGCGTTCAGAGAGCGACACACACTCTGTGGTTAACTTTCAGTCGACAGAGAGCCAGCTGATGTCCAAGGGCGATGTGGATACCAAAGATGATTCAGAGGAGACGGTGCCAAACCCCTTCAGCCAACTCACTGACCAGGAGCTGGAGGAGTACAAGAAAGAGGTGGAGAGGAAGAAACTAGAATTGGATGGTAAGTAACCCGGGCGCATCATGGCTTGGGAATCTCCCCGGGGAGAGGGCAGAGCTTTGGGATCCCCGGGAGGACTTCCTGCTGCACACCACCAAGTAATATTCCATTTATTTGTTGGTCCCAGTAATGAATCTATTGCTCTGTGCCTAATAGTTCCGAGGTGGCTTCATGACCTAATTTGCCCTTTCACCTGGGTATAAAGAGATAACATTCGTAAAGTACCTGTAAATATGGCTTAGGTTGGCAGATACCAGCTTAACGTTAGCTGTAATAAGATAGGCATGAGAGTCATGATTATCAGTAACGACCTCTCAGCCCGGTGTAAGCTTTTAGCCTGGTCCCTTTATGTCTTTTCTAACTCCTCCTTTATTTCAGAGTCTTCACTCACACCCATTGCTCCATCTTGACTCCCGGATATTCTCCCTCATGATAGCTTGCAAGCCCTGGTTCATGGCCGTGTCCCTTCCTGGCACGATTTCCCTTCTCACTAGCCTGATTTAAGGTCATCAACACTGCCAGCTCCCTCTCAAATGCCCCTCCAGCCAGGAAGGCCTCCCTGTCACCCTCCCCACTCCAGCCAAATTGAGCTGTCCCTTCTCTTTGCTTTAAGAACACCTGGAGTCTGAGACACGTACTCCAGCCTTTGGCAGAGTCCACTAGGGTTAGCTGTCATTCATCAGGGTAGTGTCTTCCTCCACCACCTCTCCCCACCCAGGGTCAGCCATCTTCCAAAGCACAAAATGGAAGCTTCCCTGGCTCGCTTGCAGTTCTCATGGGCCAATTGGAAAAACAGAAAGACATGGTGCTTGTTATCCCGAGGGACTGTTTGCACAGGACATGTAAATTAGATAAGTTAACAAATTAGCTACACACGAACAAACCACCGGTGTTTTTAAAGGGAGTCAGTACTCGTTTGGGGGGTGCTTGCCCATTGATGTGTTCATCTGGCTGGTCCTCTTCAGAGACAGGACACAGAGGAGGGGACATTCTGCTGTCCACTCAGGGATGACCTATTCCACTGGTACATAAGCTCTGATGAAGGAAACAATATCACTCTTCTTCCACTTTCCTCCCCAAGGAAGTAGCAGAAATAAAAGAGCAGGAGCAGCTGACCTCAGCCAGAGGTTCGTTTTCAGCCCGGAGAAATGTGGACCAAGTAGAAATGGCAGTGTTTTAACATCCCCTCTCTCTGCCCCCTCACCACTGTTTGATCTCTGTGCTGAGGTGCTTTTCTGTGTTTTCAGGAGAGAAGGAAGCTGCCACAGAAGAGCCGGGCTCACCTGAAAAGTCAGCACCTGCTTCTCCAGCGCAGAGCCCAGTGAAGGCAGAGACAAAGAGCCCTGTGGTCTCTCCTTCCAAGTCTGCAGAGGGTGAGTGGAGCTGAGCAGGTCGAGGTGCCCGCATGGAAGGCAGGACAGGGATGCACACTGGGGCACCTGCCTTTCAACAAGTGTAACCCCCCAACACACCATTTGAAAAACTTTACCCTCTGCTATTTCTAGGGAATCTGAACAATTTTCAGATTGTTTCCTTCACAAGCTCTGACAGTACATTACAACTTAAGCCCTGCTAAGCAAAGCTGAATGAATGACCGGCCCACAGTCTCCTCACCTGCGGTGGAGGTGCAGCTGGCTGGTGGGCGTTTGCAGATGTGCTAGTCCACTCAGACTTTAATGTGCATAGGGACTACGTGGGGATCTTGTTCAGATGAAGATTCTGATCTGTTAGGTCTGGGATGGGGCCTGAGACTCTGCATTTCCCAGGTGAGGCCGATGTCATTCTCAGCCTTGACTGTGCTTGGATCCCACCTACAGCAGCTCTTACTTGGAGGACCTGGGGGTAGGCAGGGGAGGGCCTGAAGCCTGGAGTTGAAAGAGCTCTCCAGGGGGATCAAGTAGCATGTAGACCAGGTGGAGAACCACTTCATTAGAGAGACAGAAGTTCAGAGAACCCAGTTCTAGGCCCATCTGAGCTGCTAACTGATAACATCTGAGCTGCTAATTTTACCAAATCAGACAACGTTTCTGTTCCCCGGGTCCTGCCTGTCAAATGGGGCTAGTGTTATTTTCTCCCTTTAAGGTTCTCACATGTATAAAGGAAGCATAGATGAAAACATACTTTGAAGGAATAAAAGCATGATTTAAATATAAGATCTAATCATGGTTATGAATAAGAATATACATATGGTAGACACTGATACTATTAAAGTCCCTAAATTGTAAATATCTTTAATGAGCTCCTGGAATCACTCCCAGGTGTGAACACTCCTCCCGGGGTCCCCCAGATACACAACCAGACAGGCTGCCCTGCCACCTAGAGAGCAACAGCTTGGTGGTAGCTGGGATTTTCTCTCTCCTGGGTAGAATGGCCACCTATGTGGATTCAAATAGAATCCCCACCCCCAGCCTGTCCCCTGAGTTCCCTCCATAAGCCAAGTGCTGCCTTGAGCTCAGGCCCAGAATTGTCAGAGGAAACCTGTCTGCTTGAGGCCAGAGCCCCAAGTGGATGTCCCCAGCAGTTTGTGTTCATTGTCTCATCATGGTGTTGTGTCGTCAACCTGTCTCCACAACGTCTTCCTTTTTCTTCCCATTTGAGCCTTCCTCAAAGGAGTTTCCTCCGATTCTGAATACTTGTCTCTGTAGTAAGTATAGAAAGGCTGTTTACTAACTCACTCTGGCACTTGCAATGGGGGAGGGAGGAGATTTTCAAAAGAAATGTATTTCTCCCAATTGTTTCTTTTGCCGCTCTTAACCCTGCCTTCCAGAGCTTTTCTTGATATGAAATTCATGACCAGTTCCACCTGCATTATGCATGGACGAGGCTTCCCTGAGGGAGACACAGATGTACCCACAGAACGCACGTACCCAGAAGCCACAGCCCCGTGGTGAGGGGTGGGGGTCAGCTCCCGGCATTCCCTGTGGTAGAGTGCGCGTGGCCCTTAGGAGCTCACCTCCACCCCTGTTCCTAGTGCACGGGTACCTCTAAGGAGCCCGTGGCCTCTTCTAGGGCTGCGGGCCTGAGCCTGAGTACCCCAGGGGGCTGCCGCGTGGGGAGGCATAGAAGGCTGGGCCTGACTGCCCTCAGCATCTGTGAGGGCATGTGTCCCCATTGTAGGAAGGAGCTCTGGGACTGGAGAGGAGGCTCATGGCAGGAATGGGACAAAGAGTGGCAATTTGTTATCAGCTCCTGGGAGGGACAGAAAGCAAGAAGACTTACGATGGATGGGCTGACGGTTGCCTGACACCGACATCATCATACCCACGGTGGCAGGGTTCCTCCTCCTCCCTGTCCAAATCCACGCCCCCGGAGAGCACTGACGCTGAGTTGTTAGTCACTGTCTTCCCTGAAGACACATCCTGGGCCACAGACAGCTGAGAAGCATGGCTACCTTGGAGCAGACCCTGCACCAGGAAGCATGAGCTGCAACTGTGTGGGGTGACCTGTGTGAAGTGGGTGACCAGTCCCTCGGGGCTGACCCACTGGGCTCTCATATTTAGCTCTCATATTAACAGATTGGGGTGGTTTTTTACAACCATTTGTCACTGTGTCCTTAAATCCACATGTGCTGAGTCACTGTAGCGTCATTCCTTAGCTGTGTCCCAGATTCCTACTCCATCAGCCTCTTTGAAGGAGACTCTTTCAAATCCTCTTCCTTCACATCTGGCCATTTGTGCCATCTTCTCTTTGACTCTTCACTGACTGACCCCTGTCCCTGCCAACTCTACCCTTCAGCACCCCCTCAGAGCTGCTGACTGGGCCCACACAGACGCAGTCCTGTATTTGAAATCAGACCATCAGCTCTGCCACTAAATAATTGAGCCATCTTAAATATGTCACTTGAAAACACTGCAGAAGGGGGAATAACATGAATGCTTGCACTTCCTGGCTCACACCATTGTTGTCAGGATAAAGGAACTAAGGAATAGAAAAGTACTTTGTAAGGTACTTACATCAATTAGTTCTTATTACGCACCGTGTTCTCTGAATTGTGAGAACTAATACATCACTTGACTTTTAAGCCTCTAAGTTGTGGGGTAGCACTAGATAATTATTAAATCATGGCATATAATAAGAACTGGTTTATGGAAATTTGTTCTTCTGTGGATTGGCTGGGCTTAGCTTAACAGTTCTGCTGCATATGAGGTGGCTGGAGTGTGAGGAGGCCGGAACTTCCATGTTGCTGTACTCACGTGTCTGGTTCTTTGTCAGGGACCAGGAGAAAACTGGGCTTAGCTGGGATCCTCTTTCCCCTTCCTCCTTCCTTCCTTCCCTTCCTCCCTGTCTCTAACACACACACACACACACACACGCACTTCCTCCCTCTCCCCTCCCTTTCTCCCTCTTCTCCCCGCCCCCCGCCGTGGTTTCGGGGCTTCGACATGTGGCCTTTCTGTGTGTTCCCTTCAGGGCAGTTGGACTTTATACAAAACCATAAAAGCAGAAGTTTCTAGGCCTGCTTCATTCTTTGGCACGAGGCTGACTTTGCAGCGTTTTGTCTGTATTTAGTGGTTATGGTGAGCCATGGGGCTAGCCTGGACTCAGGGACTACACAAGCATGTGAATACCTAGAGGCGTCACTCAGAGGGGCCACGTTTGCACACCAGCTGTCCCACACACTCAAAGTACATTTGGGTGTCCAGGGGAGCTTCTGCGTCCTGGCATGGTGAGTGGGTGGCAGTCACAGAGAATCCGCCTGCCCCTGGTTATAAGAAGCTCTAGCTTCTCTCCTATTGGTGGTGCTGTCTCTTTCCTTGGGGGAGGTAAATGTGAGAGGCATTCTGAACCCTTGTTTCCTGCTGTGTGGCCTATGGCCTTTTGCATAGGGGACTTGTTAAAAGTATGAATTTCTTGGCACACTGTCTGTGTGAAAGTCTATCATGGAGGTAACACAGGGAAGCTATATTTTCATAAGTTCCCTGTGATTCTTTCACTGATGTTTAAAAATTGAAACCAGTTCAGAAGCACAGTTGCAAAACTCTCTGAATGGCCAGCATCCAACTCATTGATCTAGTGGGAGAGGGAAGAAAATGCTCTGTGGACAGGAAGCCTGTGTCATGCTCCACCCCCAGCTGTCCTACTATCAGGTGGGTCCAAGGACGTCTTGCTGAGGAGGGGTCAGAGGTGTGAGGATGTGAACTGGTGGCTCTGAGAGGGAGCTCCAGGGCTCCCATGTGCAGAGTGGAGGGTCCGGAGTGGGGCAGGTGCCGGATGGAAGAGGTAGGAGGGCAGAGGAGGGGTGAGGCTGAACTTGGGAGAGCCAGGAGGATTGTGGTGCATCAGCGTGCCATGTGATGTTACCGTCCAGTCTCCACATCCAGCACTGCCCTGAGTTGGACTTGTTAGTTGCACACAGTTGCTGGGATGCTGCTTCAAAACAGGAGAGCAGAGTGGCTGGAGGGGCCGGGCCCACGGGCTCTATATCAAACGAGTGCAGTGCTTAGGAGGAAGTGATGTAGACAGCAGGGCGTCTGTCATGCCTGCCTGTTAACACCCGCATTGTACCCTGAAACCGATGGCTTAGAGTTGTGTCCACACTGTACTATGAGCTCCCCTCCGGCCTTTCTTGCCTCGAGGACCCCAGAGCCTGGCTCCTGCTGCTTTGTTAAGCTGGACTCACTTCCCAGTGTCCCATGAGTTGCATTTGTTTGAGTTCAACTGATATTTATTCAGCACCTACCTGGCACCAGGCCCAGTGACAACACAACATGGGGACAGAGCAATGCCTGAGACACAGGCCCTGCCTGCTAGGAGCTCAGGGTAATGGATAGTTGCTGTCCACTTGCAAGTGGAATGAACAAGATGAGTAACAGTAGTGTGACAGCCTGGGAGAGGCCAGTCTGGGGACAGGCTCCAGGACAGAGGACACAGCAGCCTAGCTGAAGGAGTGGGGAGATGAAAGTGTGCTCCTGGGAGACACCAATGCTGACAAAGAATCTGCCTGCCCCATGGTCCTGTGAGTCACCCCTGGAGCATGCATGATAGGTAGGGAGGGGGAGGCAGGTGCTGCCCATAGGGTGTCAGGACAGAGCTGGTACCTCATCTTGCAGATGGCCATCCTTAAGCAGACGGGGTGGAGGGTGGTGGGCAAGAGAGAAAAGTGTAGCTCCCTGGTTGGGGGTTGATGAGTTTGAATTTTTAACATGGATCATACATTTAGTTTGAAAAGGAAATTCAGAATTAAAATGTTATATTCAGAAAAGGTGAAAAGAATAGCTGTCGTGTTTGTAATAGAATCTGACTTTGACAAAGTTTTGGTTGCAGGTTCAAGAATTTAAGAAAGGAGGTGGGGGGCGGTTACAAGAATATTGCCCCTAGTGAAGGAGGTGGGGTTTTAGCAGGGCAGTGGCAGGTATGGACCAGATATGCAATTGTAGACCAGTGATTCTGGCCATTGATTGGATGTTGGACAGGAAAGAGGAAAGACCCTGGGCCAGAGCCTATTGAAAGGATGGAGAGATGGAGGTGTCAGGTCTTTCTCTTCCTTTCCCTCAGCAAACCTGCTAATCTGGTGCCTGTCCTGGCCCACCTCCACCTGATTCTGCAGTCAGATTTGACAGTTTTGTTGCCACAAAATAATGGCTTGCAGATGATGCGTTTGCCTCTGAAACCTCTCAGGGCTGTCTTCATTTTAATTGGGATAACAGCCTAATCCAAAGAATGGGGCTCCCGTAGAGGTGAACATCAGTCAGAGTTGAATACCATTGGAGGCTGGGATGGGAATTATTTTGTTCATCTGGGGGAAAGATGTCTGCTTTCTTATATGAATGACACACATCACTTCTGGGGACAAAGGGCTAATTCTATTATTGCACATAAAAAATAGCTCAGACCCTGACAAATCAAATCTTAGCCAGTTGTAGGCACAGGATAGCCTCAGACCTCCATGCCAGAGGCTGCTGGGAAAGTGGGGAGCAGGTGCTTGGGGTAAGACAACTTGCCTGGACTGGTCCTTCGGGAGGGCAGTGGGGAGTTCCAGTAACCCCAGGCTGAGTTGTCCTGGAAGGGAGGACAACTCTCATTTTGGTGGACACTGGAAAGATGTAGCATGAAGGGGCTGTGACTCTGTTCTAGATAGAAATAAAACACTGGAAGGAGGACACCAGCTGGCACTGGACACGCAGAGCAACGAGCCTAGCTTTTGAAAGCATCTACCAGTGCCCTAACTAGAAGGTGGACATCTGGACTGCACTAAGGGACCTCCAGGCACTGCAACTCAGAGCCCTAGGACCCCTGGCCGAGTGGAGAACAGGCTGTACCTCAGTGGCATGCTACTATCCTGGGCTCCCACAGACGGTCACACCTACCAGGTCCATCCTCCTTGTCTCTCACTGGTGGGTCAGGTGTCTCTGAATGCTTATATCTGGGACAGCATCAGGTTAAAGGATGGAGCTGAACTGAGCCAGAGCCATGGGCAGAGGCCCAAAGGGGGCAGTCAGGGATGCTGCCAGCCTTGGGTGAGACGGTCCCAGAGGTCTCACCAGGACTCTCAAGTGAAAATGGAAAACTATCACCTGTGGGTTTTGTTTTGCTTTGGTAGCACTGGGGATTGGACCCAAGGGCTCTCTACTACTGAGCTTCACCCCAGTCCTTTTTTATTTTGAGACAGGATCTTGCTAAGTTGCCATGCTGGACTCCAACTTTGTGATCCTCCTGCCTTAGCCTCCCAAGTAGTTTGGAGTACAAGGTCCTGCACTTGTGGGTTTTAAATATATAAATTTTGATGATTAATTTTTTGAAGAACTCAATCCCCAGGAATTTTGGAGTAGTAATTTGCCCATTGTTGTTAGATATTAACCACTTTACACTTCCTCTTTCAGGAGTACTTTAGAACTTATTACCCAGATATCAGCTGGGTGCCTTTCCTCCCCTGGAATTCTGGGTGAAGGTGGTCTGAGCCCACCATTTCATGGCCTATATGGGTCTCAGGCCCTTCCACTTTCCTGGGTATAATATTTTTCAGACTATTTCTGTCTCTTGACTACTTCCAAAAAATCACTCACACCACCATCTGTTGGGAAAGTGTTGAGGGGGGTCTCAGGAAGGGGTCTTATCCCTTCCAGCCCATCGCTCCTATAGGAGCCGCCACAGCGTGCTCCCTGACCATGCAGAGCAACCTCCTTGTTCTGAGACCTCGCTGGCCAGCATGCAGCAAAGGGTTTTGCCAGTTCCCCTCTTTAAAATTTGATCCCCATTGTAAAATACTAATGCTTTCTTTTCATAGACATAATTTGCTTTTAAAATAAAATTAATTTCAAGTTCATTTTGAAGAGTTTCTTAGCAGTCCATAAAATAAATTGGGTTGCGTCACGGTGGTAAGATGAGACCCTGATGTTTGCTGTATTTGTGTTTTCCAGTTTCCACCTGGATGTCTGAGGTTGTGTAGATGTGGTTGGCACCCCAGAGAGTGGAGCAGGGGGCGAAGACCCAGCACTGAGAGGAGAAAGCCTTGGAGAGGCCTGGGCCAGCTTCCCGGTAAGTAGCCAGTGGCTTTTGGAGGTGATACCACTTTAGAGGTGGGTCCATAGGATGAGCATGAGCTTCCAGATGCTCAGGCTGTTGCCCTGAACTTCCCTATCTTGCTGACCCAACAGCTACTATAGAATCTGCAGGATCTTTGAGGTTGCTAGTTGCTAGCCACCCCCGTCTTTAGCAAGGGCAGGAGCCCCTCTGCAGCACCTGGTGGGCACTTGGACTCTAGGAGAGAGAGCCCCTCACAAGGGAGCTGCTCCTGCTGTTAGAAAGCTCTTTCTCAGCCCCCTGTCATATCTGCCTGTTAGTAGCAAACCCTGGGCTTCCTAATTTTGGCCCCCTGAGACTTGAGGAAATCAGCCAATTCTCTGTCCCACAGGGTGGTGCGACAGATATTTGGGGACAATATGATAGAGTGGAGAATGAGGATCTGGGGCCAGAAATGGTCCTGAGTAAATCCAGGACTTCTGTAACTGAGTTTCTTTATGCAAAAAACTGGGACAATAATATCTCCCTCATTGAGTGGTCCTGGGATGAGAACAAATCACAAATAGAAGCTGCCTTGTGCTATTACATCACCAACTGGCTCTCTTATAATTCAGTTCAGTTGAAGGGTTATATGTCTAGTTAAAGGGCCGCAGATCAACTACCACAAGTTAACGGACAAGGTCACCAACAAGACTGCCCCTACTTCAGACACCAGTTGCAAGTGGGATCACAAGGCCACCTGCACTTCTGACTGACTTGATTATAAGTTTGGGGGTTCCCACAACCCTTCTTCGGGTCCAGTGATTCACTGGAATGATTCTGAGAACCCACAGTGCTGGGGGGTAGTCGTAGTGCTAGCATGAAAGAGCTAAGTCACGAACAGCTGAGAGAGACCCAGGGTCGGGTGGAGGAGGGCACACGGAGCTCCCGTGCCCTCTCCTTGTGGAATCTGGGCACAGGTTTCTCCCAGAACATCAGTGTGTTTACCAAGCCAGGGTCCAGAGATTTTTGATTTTTCAACCAGGGGCCTTCATTACCGAGGCCTGGTGGATCGAATCATTTGCCCTTTGATGGAACTCCTCTCCAGCCCACTCCCTCCTGGAGTGTGTGGTGGCAGGGAAGCTCCAACCCACGAATCATTTGCTTGGTCTTTCAAGAGTCCTCAGATCCTCCCTTGAAACTATCTGAGGGCCCTGGGTGAGTCACCCCATTAACATCAATTCAGGTTTGGGTAAAAGGTGCTCATTATGAATAACAAAAGAGACTTCTGCCATCTCTTGGACATTTGAAAAATTCCAAGGGTTTTGAAGTTCTGTGCCAGGACTTGGGGACAAAGACCAGGTACTTCTCTTTCTTCCATCACACTTGGCCCAACAACCGCTGGCCTCCGCTTACTTCAGCATCTGGCTTTGCCCCTTCCTTGTGCGCTCCAGGTTGACATGTTCCCATTATCAGAAAACTAGGTATTCTCTTTGATCTTTTCCTGGATGTTTGTTCTTACTTTTTGTAACATAGCTTAAGACTGAATTGGTTCTTTGTGCTAAAACCACATAATTACAGTTATTTAATGTGCACCTGTTTAGAGTTGAATCACAAGCCACTTATTACTCAAGTTCTTAAAGCTAAGATGATTCTAGCCCCTAAATGACACCAAATAAGAGCAAAGAGTTGATAACACAGGCCAGGCTCCATTTATAGTATTTCACATACAATAACTCTGCTGAGATTTACAACCACCTTTTGGGGCAATTATTACAATCCCCATTTTATATATTGGGAAACTGAGGCACATAACAATTAGGTTAACTAGCCTAAGATCACATAGGTAATAAGTGGCACAGCTGAGATTTGAACCCAGAGAGTTCTTGTTCCTGAGTCTATGCCTTTAACCACTAAGCAATATTTTGATCACCTCCACAGCATTGTGGGAAGGGAAGAGGGAGCACAAAAGGATGCCCCTGGTTCATAAAGCCAAAGGGCTTGCCCAGGTGGCCATTGCTATGGCAATGGAGTCAGGGCATCCATATCCTATGCCACCCCCATGGGCCCACCTCTGGAACAGCCCCGTGGGGTGGAACTCCAAGAAAGGGAGGTGGCCAAGGACATGGTGGTATGGGCTCCTCTCCCTTAGGCCCAGACTTCTTAGTTCCTCATGTTCAGGGAGCTGGGAACTGCCTCACAGTCTTCACAGAGCTGTTCCTGGAAAGGGGAGAGGGATGATAGTTCCTCTGGGATAGTGCTAGGAAGACTAAGTACCAGGAAGAGCTGGCTCAAAATATTCCAGTCCTGGAGAAGCTGTGGGTTCAGGTTCGGGAGCTGGTGGGCCTGGAGGCCTAGGCAACACAGGGAGCTCACTGCTCCATGATCACATCCAGTGCACTCACTGGGGGGTTGCTTGCTACCTTTTTTTTTTTTTTTTTAACATTTAAGATTCAGACCTTTGAAAGTGCCAGAGAGAAAGAACTATTTGCCACGATGAGTCACTAAGCAGAGAGGTGGTGGAGTCAAGCCAGGTAATGCCTGTGGAAGAATTCCGGTCTGCAGTGCTGCCTGCCCAGGACAATCTGGTGGTGACTGCACATCAATATGGCTCCAATACAGTCCTGCTGTGTTTGACCTTGCAGCTTTTTCTTACCCCCAAGCTCCAGACTGGGTGGGAACATGATAGAGGTAAAGTATTCTTTACCTCTTTACCTTGTGGGGAACTTTACCATTGAGTACATCACCAGCCCTATTTATTTTTTTATTTTGAGACAGTATCACTAAGTCGCTTAGGGCCTCACTAAGTTGCTGAGACTATGTACTCAAACTTTTGATTCCCCCTGCCTCAGCCTTTTAAGCAACTGGGATTACAGCAGTGTGCCACTGTGCCTGATGAGGTGAAGTATTCTTAAGTAGCCCTGTACACATAGACCTTGAGTCCACCAGGACACTATCAGTTGCTCAGGTATGTTCTTTGCAGATGGTTCTATTTTGGCATCTGACTTGAGTGACAGGCCATGGTGGAAGCAGGGAAGTCCCTTTCTCCAGAGAACAGAAAACCCTGATCCTCTATCCTTCTGCCTTTTCTTTTCCTTTTTTTTTTTTTTGTAGCAGGGATTGATCCCAGGGATGCTTAACCACCGAGCCACTTTCCCAGACGACATTTTAATTTTGAGATGGGGGTCTCACTAAGTTGCTGAGGCTGGCTTTGAACTTGTGATCTTCCTGCTTCAGCCTCCAGAGAAGCTGGGATTAGGGCCTTTTCTACACAGATCTTTCTGTCTCCAACTTGGATATACAGTATAGTGTCCTATAGTGTCAACCATATAGTTTCAGAGCTGGAAGGGAGCCCCAGGGGTCATTCTCTCCACTCCCTCATTTAAAGATGGACAAAGTGAGACCCAGAGAGGGAGATGATTTGCCCAAGTCCATGCAGCTATTGAGTGACAGAACTGGAGCAAGATTACAGGCCTCTGACTTCTGGTCCAGAAACATCCCTGACAGGCCCAGTTGCTCCTTGTCCATTGGGTTTAAATGTTACTAAGTACAACCCGTAGTTGTTCTAGTAACCTGCCATATCTGTTTCAAAATCTTTCTTTAGAGATACTTTTTGGCTGCCATGCCCAACAGATTCCTTCCCCCACCGCAGTCCCTCACCCCTCTCCTGTTGTCAAATATCTCATTGGCAGAACTGGTAAAGGTGGTGCTGACTGGGGGAGGTGAGAGGGCTTTCCTGGGGAGATGATTGATTAGTGAAAGAGATAAGATGAGAGGTCACACGATTTGATAGCCTTGCAGAAGCGAGTCATGATACCACATGGAGCACGGCTGCTGTCCGAGGGCAAGGTGGTAGGTTGAGTAGTTTGGACAGCTATGGGAAGTGACACATGGCATGAGTTTAGAAACATGAGGTTTATGCCATGTCTATCAGGCTTGCTAGAAATGCCAGCACCTGGGGTGGATGTCACATTATATGTTACAGTGCCCATTAACATATAGCCTATAATATTTTTCCCCTGCTGCTTATTAGAATTACCCAGGGAGTTTTTAAAATCCTGATGTCCGGGTCACATCAAGACTAATTATATTAGAATCTCTGGCATCAGTACTTTTTAAAGGTCCCCTGATGGTTCCAATATGCAATCTAGGCTGAGAACCACAGCTCCAGGCAAGGGCTCAGGTCATCTCACCAACCAACCCTTGAAGGACTCTACCCATATGCTTTCCCTTGAACTTGCTATTCACCTTTCACTAAAGGAAGCATGCAAACACCATACCAAAATATCTGGGTATTCTAGGTTGACGGGATGGGCTCCCACTTGTTCTCCCTAGGCTTACCATAGCATCCTCCTCCACCCACCTCTCCTGGAGACACTGCAGGATGAGGGTAAGAGGCCTGGCAGAAGATGGAAGAAGAGGCAATAGGCAGCTCAGGACAAGAATATGCCCTACTGACCATCAGCAAGGCTTCCTTTGTAATGAGCTGCTGGCTGGAATGAAGGTTAAGGCTGGTTACACAGGACTGCTGAAGCAGGCTGGAGGTCAAAAGCAAAGCAGAACTTGGGAGGCCAGGAGATTCTCCCAAAGAAGACAGCCCTCCATCTCCACAAGGGGGGAAAAGCGAGGGAGTGGTCAGGTTACGGGTGAGAACCTAGGATTGCAATGCTAGTTAATGTTCTTTGTAGCTCACACATATGTTCAAAAAGTATGGTTCAGTCAAGATGCATGCCTTCTGCTGAGAAGGGACTCAGGCATCAGGCAGAAAGCACTGAGTGTTAGAGGGGCCTGACCCAGACTTAAGGGCCGCAGAGCTGACACAGAGGGAGACCCCTTAACCAAAGTCCCACAGCTGGGAAGTGAAGGCTGGACCTGCAGCCTTATTCCTCAGAAGGGCTCCATTACAGCAATAAAGGCCTGTCCTAGTTCTTCATTCATGCATTTAAAAATCGTGCTTGAGTAGATAAATACATTGGTAGCCCTAGTCCTCACTTCAGGGATCTTGCCTCAGTATGTGGGACTCTGGGCACAACATGGCTCCCTTCAACAGTACTTATTTTTTCTCATATATGCTTAGCGGATTTGGGAGAGAATAAATTTTCCTTTAATAAAAATTACACACCTCTTTTCAACTTGGAAAGAGGATCTGATTCTGCAGTAAGACACATTTTACTAAAACGGTTCACCCATGATTCCTTCCAGGAGGGGGAGGACTCCACCAAAGCGTTTCCCATATTTTAGTGTTTCTTTTGTAAACTTCCCACCATAATTTTTGAGGAGGCTTCTAAAAAGGATTTTGCATTTATTTATTTCGTGTGTTGCTTTGGTTCTAACTCAGGGCCTCCCACATACTACGCAAATGCCCTACCACTGAGCTACACCCCCAGCACCATAAGAGGCTTACATTTTATCTAAATTACTGAGTCCCAGAAAATAACTTCTACTACGTGATATGCAGCAAAGAAATGCTCAAAACGATTTGCAGGTCGTGTTTCCCCTGGGAAACTATCTACTTCAACCCAGTGTAACCAGTTAAGCTGGATCCGTGTTTTCAGTCCGTGCAATGATGCATTAGTGCCCTCTAACCATCGGCACTCGCGGGAGGGTCCCCTGTCTAATGGCGCAGCCGCGCGTACACCCCACCACAACTAGCTGCATCCCACTGTGAATCCCACAAACCCAACCCTCTGCCTTCCGGAGCATATGTCCCAGTTGGGAGCATTAACCTGATGCTTACCTTGTCCTTTTCCTTCAGGGTTCCAGTAGCAGAGCGCAGCCCCAGCAGGAAAATGAGTGAAGAGACGGTCCCCGAGGCCACCTCCCCCGCCGCCCCCACAGGGGCCGCATTACTTTGACCGCTTCTCTGAGGAAGACCCTGAGTACATGCGCCTTCGCAACCGTGCGGCCGACCTGCGGCAGGACTTCAACCTGATGGAGCAGAAGAAGCGCGTCACCATGATCCTGCAGAGTCCTGTGAGTGCAGTCTGACCCAGTCGGTCAGGGAGATGGAAAAAGGAGGCCGGAAAGGGAGGGTGGGTTGATTCTCCAGGGGACCCTAAAGATCAGTCAACTCCTCTTTGGTGCCCAAGGTTGTAGCAATTTAGGCCCGCCAGCAAGACGAATCTTGTCCCATGTGTATTTGATTCTCTACCTGATCGCTGGTATTTGGCATAAGCTGAGTGTTTACAGGTAGTTTGGCTCAGAAAGTGGGAGACAGACAGGAGCCCCGCCCCAGTTTCCTGTGACCGACCCTTCTGAGCCTCAGTGTCCAGTTTTCTTTTCCCTCTCTACTGAGAACTTTAACCGTGAACAGACAAACCCACATGGGCTGGTGGCCAGCAGGGGGCACCACTGGGAAGGCTCGGTGCGACCTTACAGAACACGTGAAAGAACTTACTGTGGGGCTAAGGCTTGAATGCATAGGGCAGGGGAGAAGAGGACCTGGAAGCCCCAGGAGGTGGGCAGAGTGGGAGACTCAAAAGGGCACAGGGGTATGGTACAGGAGCAGAGGAGGGGAGGCCTAGTCGGGATGGCCCCGGGTCTCTGCAGACTTAAGTACAGGTGGTGCCTGCCTGGCACCACCATAGAATTTATCCTTGAGGCAGGTGGTGATTGAGAAGGACAGCTGGTCTGATGGATGACTGAAGCCGTAGGTGTTGGGTCAGGGGGAGAGCAGTGTAGAGGGAGGCAGGGAGGCTCTGGAGAAGTAGAACTTGGGGCTCCTTAGGGATCAGCACATGACACTGAGTGTTGGGAAGCTCAGGATGGAGTGGAACTCTCAGGTACTTGGTGGGATGGGTTCAGAAGGTGCACCCAGCTCTTCTCAGCTCCCCCTGGGTTTCAGGGAGCCAGAGCACCTATGTGGGCTGTGTGTGACCCTGGTCGGGGGAGAACAGTGGATGCTCACACTCCACTGATGAGCATGGAAAGAATGAACTTGAGGTCTTAGCAGCATCGTGGGGGAGCCTGAAGGAAGATAGCAGGTGCTAAAAGCATTGGGTGAGGAGTCCCTGGGAGGAGCCCCAACGTGTGATGAGGAGGGGTGGCAGAGTCAGCACCAGACCTGGTTTCGGGGGCCTCCTGCAGGAGATGGAGACTGAGGAATTCTGCTTCTTCCTGTGATTTTGTACGACTGCCAACGTCAGGTGTTTCCTGCTGCCACCTGGTGGGCAAGGTGCCAAGTTTATGGCCTTGGTCTCTGAGAAGCTAGGCTTAGAGTAGTGTATCAGAAGTGGAAGTGACCTCAGAGGTCATCGGATCCTTTGGCCCTTCCTTCTATTTTTTTTTATTAAGTACATGAGGAAACTGAGGCCCAGAAGAGCCATAGGTATAGCTAATGGAAATCAGGATCCCTGCCCTCAGGGCAAAGAGAACACAGGGTTCATTCCCAGCATCTCCTTGGTGCTCCCCACACAGCAATCCAGAGAGATTTCTGAGGGCCTGGAATTGCTCCTGGGACCCAGGATTCCCAAGCTTGATCCTTACTTGGCTGACCTGGGGCTGGGAGTGTGTACTTGACAGAGCTCATCATTCAGCACCCGGGGTCAAAGGACCCTCAGTCTCACATGTAAGAGACTTTGGGGGACCAACACCTTGGGGCCTGCTTCAGTCTTTCAGGGAGGAGCTGGAAGGCCTCATCCAGGAGCAGATGAAGAAAGGGAACAACTCCTCCAACATCTGGGCCCTACGGCAGATCGCGGACTTCATGGCCAGCACCTCCCATGCAGTCTTCCCAACATCTTCCATGAGTACGTGGGTGTCTGGGGAGCTGCCAGGAGCAGAGGAGGAGGGGTGTGATGGGGAAGAGAGGAAGAAGCAGTAAGAAGCAGCTTGGTTGCCAGGCAACAGCACCAGTGTGCAGTTGCATTAGCAGGCCTGGGGGAGATCAGCATAGCCAGGGAGGTGCCTGGCTCTGTTTTTGATAATGCTGCAAATTAAAGACTCACAGAATTATTATTCCTGATGACAGAAATGGGCGTGGTGGAGGTAACTTCAGGGGATGAGAGGCAGCCATCGAAGCCATTGTCTCGTGCTGTATGAGACAGGCCACCTGAACCTGATAGATTAACCAGAGGAGCCAGGGTTAAGCATGAAGCCAACTTCCTGAGCTATGAAACTCTGACCATGACCTTTAAAATCAAAACATTGAAAAGGCTCAATATGATTAATATAGGAGGGTGATTGAAAGTTAGGCAAATAATCAAGAAAGATTATTGTACCAGGGACTGAACCTAGGAGCACTTAATCACTGAGCAACATCCCCAGCTCTTTTTTGTATTTTATTTAGAGACAGGGTCTGGCTGAATTGCTTATGGCCTTGCTAAGTTGCTGAGGCTGGCTTTGAACTTGCAATCCACCTGCCTCAGCCTCCCAAGCTGCTGGGATGTACTGTGTTCTTGAAACTTGAACACAACTACCTATCAATATTTTGGTGTATATCCTTTTTATCTTTTTCTCTTAACATATAGATTATGCAAGCAAAAATATAATCACATTATATATATCATTTTAATAACATATCTTAACTAATTTTTCACATAATAAAATATGGTTCTGGCAGATACAGTGGCACACAGCTGTAATCTCACCTGCTCTGGAGGCTGAGGCAGGAGGATCAAAAGTTCGAGACCAGATTAGGCAACTTGCCAAGGCCTTGTCTTAAAATAAAAATTAAACTTGGTAAGGTGGCACATGCCTGGAATTCCAGTGGCCTTAGGAGGCTGAGACAGGAGGATCATGAATTCAAAGCCAGCCTCAGCAGAAGTGAGGTGCTAAGGAACTCAGTGAGACCCTGTCTCTAAATAAGATACAAATAGGGCTGGGGATGTGGCTCAGTGGTCAAGTGCCCTTGAGTTCAATCCCTGGTACCCCAAAAAAATAAATTAAAAAATTTTTTAAGAAAATTGAAATGACTGATGATGTAGCTCAGTGGTGGAGTGCACCTGGGTTCAATTCCCTGTAACTAACATATACACACTTTGGTTGCACAATGTAATTTTTTTGGTGGATGTATGCTATTAATCAATTTTCTATTATTGGACTTTAAGATTATCTTCAATTTTTTGCTATTATAAACAACAATACAGTAAACATCCTGATAAAAAAAAATCTGAGGATGTATCCTTGACTATTTTCTTAAGATAAGTTACAAATGTAGAACTGGTGGATCAAAGTATGTCCATGTTTCAAGACCTTTGTGCAAAATGGCAAATTTATACTTTCTTCATTCTGGAGAAAGAAAGATGAAATCAATTTATACTTCCAATGGCTATGCAACAGAGTACTCATTTCTCCACCCTGATCTGTAATATATCTTACCATTTATTTCATCCTCCTGATTTGACAGTGATAAATAGTACTTTGCATTTTAATATGCACTTATTTTATTATTAGTGAGTAGATATATTAGGCATTTTAATATATATTGGATGTGATTTTCTTTTTGTAGTAAATTGTCAATTCACATTCTTCACTGATATGCCTATCAGCATATTTTTTCTTACAGAATTTGGAATCTTTATATTGAATTCTACTTCCCAACTGTCTACCAAACACATTACAAATTTTTCCAGTTTTCATTTGCCTTTTAAATTCATTCATGTTAATTTCTGTCTTTAGAGTACTTTAATTTTCATGTAGTTGAATCCATTGTTGTTTTCCTTTGTGTAGTCTGGTTTTGTTTGCATGCTTACAAATACCTTTCCTTGTTTCATCATCCAATGGAACAAATGCCCTTAATTTTTCACGTTGTCATTTTTTTCTCAAATATATGTTTGTTCTTTAAAATACCTTCAGAATTATTTTGTCAAGCTCTGCCCTCTCCACCCCGTCTACCTTAAAAAACTCATTTTGGGATTTTGCTCAGGATTACATTACATGAATAGATTCATATGGTAGAGAATTTATAAACGTATAACCTTACATTAAGATATAAGCTCCATGGGGGAATTTTGTATGTTTGACTCTAGAGTACTATATTCTAGAAGAGTGTCCTGGACTTAAATAGCATTGGGTACATGGGATTTAAAAAAAATATTTGCATGAATTAATTAAATCTTTTCAGATATGAGGGATATTCTCTCCATATATTCAGGGGCTATTTTCATATAGTCCCTATGGATGTTAATCCAGGAAGTTTTGTCACTTTGTCATTTTAAATGAATCTTTCTGTATTCAGTTTTCTTTTGGTTATAGCTCTCAAGAAGGGAGATGGATGGATGGATGGATAGATAGATAGATAGATAGATAGATAGATAGATAGATAGATAGATAGATAGATAATCTCTTGGAGTTTGTATATAGAACATCAGATATCTGCAAATAATGCTTATTTTTGCCTTCATGCAACATGTACCCTTTGGCTTATTATTCCATCTTTTTCATTTCATCCATTAGAACTTTAGAACAATGTTGAATAATAGATTAGAAGTAATCATCCATGTCTTGTTTCTGACTTTAATGGAAATTCTTTTTGCCACACAGTTTGAGGTACTTATTCTTTTCCATGCTGAGGAAAATGTTTTCATTCTAGTCATATAGGTCTTTCTCAGAAGTGGAGGTTGAATTTTATAAACTGCGTTTGGGGGCATTTATTGATTTTTGTTTCCTTGATTAGTTGTTGTGATGAGTTATAATAATAGATTTCTGATTAATGAACTCTTTCATTCCTGAAATAAATCATTCCTGGTCTGAGTATTTTTTTTTTTAAAAAATATTCTTTGGATTGATTTGCTGAAATTTTTTTCAGGATCTTTTGTATCCATCCTTACATGTGATTCTGTCAGCAGTTCACTTTTGGGGTGGTCTTTATCCAGTATGGGGATACAGGCTGTGATTTCATAAACATGGTCCAGGGCACGCTTATGTTTCTTTTTGGCCCCTGATGGATTTTGAATTCAATAGGAAGTCTTTGTTCCTTCAATATTCATTACTCATTTATAAAGTCATCCAGATCTGAGAACTCTTTAGAAGTTCTTTTTGACACTGAGTTTTATCTTTATTTTGCTGCTTATTGAGTAAATTTTTGTCAAACATTTCATATAAAATTAACCACTTCCTAAATCTTTTCAAAATATTGGTTGCTATTTTGACTTATCTTTTGATGGTGCTGGGGACCAAAAACAGGGCCTCATACATGCTAAGTATGCCTCTACTACTGAGCCACATCCACAATCTCCTTGTCCTAAGAGCTATCGGATCGTGTTTCTTATTTCTAACTGGTTGAATGCATATTCTTTTTAAAGATTTGTTAACAGTATCGGATTTTATTGCATCATGTTCAGAAAACATGGCCTATTTAATTTCTGTGTCAAGATTTATTAAGTTTTTTCCCTGTGGTGTGGCCTAATGTTTTCAAATGATATATGGTTATAGGAGATCTTTCTTGCATGACATTTCACCCATATTTCCATTTCATTTGATTTTTGTAAAAAATGAAAGCTGCATTGTCTCCCAATGTATTTGATTTCTGTTCATTTCTCTTTGTATTTATGAGAGTTTTTTACTTTGTGTATCTTGATAAATGTCCAAAGCACAGTGTTCATTATGGTTATAGTTTTATTATGGATTATACAACAATATTCTCTTTAGTAGATCATTTTAAAGAGAATATTGTTGTACTTGAATGTTAATGTTATGACCTGTTTATTTTTGTTTTTATTTGCCTGGTGTACTTTAGATCTTCCTTTTATTTTTACCTGTTTTGTGTCACTTGAATGCTTTTTGCCTTTTTTTTTTAACCTCCTATAGGAGCATTTTCTTCTGGCTTTCTATGGCAGTAATAGAGAAACTTGAGACAGGTTTTTGTTTTTGTTCCTTTGTGGGTAACCAAAAGTAATTTTTAAAGATGTTTCTGGATTTTCCCCTTATTCATGTATTTAAGAAATGTTGTCTGTAAGCATATAATTTTTATGGAAATTTTAATGGACTTTTTTGTAAGTGTTTACAATTTGCATACATAAATCTTTATTTCAGTTCAGAAAATTTTTTTCTATTATTTCTTCTGTTATTTCTTGGAACACTAATTGTCTAAAAGCAGGCTCTCTGGTCTTTGTCTACCATGTCTCTCATATTCTATGTCATTGTCTTCATGTCTCTGTCCTTATACTCTTACCTTTGAGAGACAAATAGGACTAAGCAGCATTCCCATTACCTCATCAATCAGCATCTGCTAGGGAGAAAGATGGATGCCTGAAAATGCAATGAGTACATGTCCAGAGGTAGGGGTGTGTAGAGAAGTTGCCAGTGTCATGAGTTACTCTCTGTGTAGCTCCATTTGTCTTAGTTTTTGTTGTTGTTGTTGTTTTCCTTAGTGTGCTCTTCACTGTTACCTTTCAGGGAGGTCAGCGAGTTTCCATCTGGCCCAGTTAGATCTGTCATAAACGTGGTGTTCAACCAAACTAACTTATGAAGCTGGTCAGAGTAAGCATCCTTTACATTAAGATTCTGAGAGCAGAGGAGTGAGGACTCTTGTTGAGTCCTGCTACTCTTACCTCCTGCCCCTGGGTCCTGTGAGTAGAGGAATCCACAGAGCTGAAACTCCTCAGGGTCAGGGAAGCGAACTTTCTTTGAGACCAGACACGCAAGATGTGATGGAGTGTTTTCAGGCCTCTTTTGGCCTCTTGGCCATCCCTAGGGTTCCAGAGTTCTTTGTAAGAGAAGAAGTGAAATAACTGGGGGTCTGAAGCAGTACCCCCACCCCTAGTAGGCCCACTTGCCTGGCTTTGCCTAAGGCCTAATGTTCTTCCCTTCTTACTGCTAGGAATGAAGCAAAGAGGTAATTTCTTGTGTGGGAAACCCACGTAGAGGAGGGAAGGATATAAGACTCCTCAATTTTTATTAGAAATCCTTGACTTTGGAGTTTTATTGTTGTTCTTATCTACTGGGTCCTTGGAGCACTGCTGTCCCTGGGAACGCTACATTCAGTGGACACATGCCCTGGAGGGGTATCATATCTGGTCAGTACAGGCCCTTTGGTGTACTTCCCAACGTGGGATATCTGAGCATGCTCTGCTTGCTGGGTGGTGGCCTAGCAGCCCCCATCCCTCTCTTACATCTACAGACTATCTCATTTGACTAATGGCAAATATGAGGTAGGAAATACATCACCTTGTAGATGAGAGGGGATTACAGAGATGAGGAAAGTTCCAGAGAGCCTTTAATTCATTAGAGTTTTAATGGGCAGCTGGGAGAGGCAGCTTTGGGAGACTCTTAGGCAGACATCATTGTAAGCTAGAATCCTTATTTATTGATTCTCTTACTGAGTAATCCACGTGCAGGTAGCTCAGATGCCTTCTTCTGACTTTCTGAGTTACCATCATCATGGTTAATGGAGTAGACAGGACATCAGCTCCTAGACTCTCTGGGTGCTCTGAGACTGAGACCATCAAACCTTCTAGGCCTATTTCCAAGTCCCTTGCACCTTCTCCAAAAATCTCCCCAAAAGAACCATCACATAACGAAGGGTCTATATCTTCAGAGAGGAAGAAACATGCCCTAATGGTGGCCTCAAGCCCATTGGTCAACCTTGACTTCAGGGGTTATGACTCCTAAAAATGACTTAGGAAAGTCAAGTAATTTATTTCCTGACTACTTGGCTTCTAAATTACAAAAAAAGTTCTGTTATATGACATAGTTAAAATGGCATAATAATTCCAGGTCTAATGACCAGTAACTTCTTCATTAGAACTAACAGATGAGATAGACCTATATTTTCACTCAAAAATTTATTCTATGTTTCATTCAACGTCCATTCTTAGGGTTTATGGTATCCTTGCATTCTGAGAACCCTTCGTTCTGGGACCTGAGTCTTGCCATGATTTGTTTTGTTTTTTAATTAAAAGTAATGTCATGTTTACCTAAATGAGCAGAGGACTTTATGGGGTACAAATATCTATTCTATGGACTTTCGCCCCCTGGAGGAAGATTAAAGAATGTTTGATTACCTGCCTAGGGATGTTTCTTGTACAGCTGTAATGCCAGTGAGAAGTTAGAAAGGCTTAGGGAAGGAATAGGAGGGTTGAGCTATGGGAGCTCCTGACCCTAAGGGAGCTGCCCTGTCCCCACTGCTGTCCCCTGCAGACTTCTCCATGATGACGCCCATCAATGACCTCCATACTACTGACTCCCTGAACCTGGCCAAGGGGGAGCGGCTCATGCGCTGCAAGATCAGCAGTGTCTACCGACTCCTGGACCTCTATGGCTGGGCCCAGCTGAGCGACACCTACGTCACGGTGAGAAAAGCACCCGGAGCAGCGTGGGACATGGCTTTGCAGCCCCCACAGAAGCCAAAGGGGGAACTTAGGTCACTAAAATAGCTGACCTACCACTGGGCACTTTGAGTGGGGACCAGGATTGCCTGGACCCTACTTCTGAGGCTGTTCTTGAACATCGTGTGGTTCCTCTTCCAGCTCTGTTTCCCTATTTCCACATACAGGCTGAGTCCTCTTCATCTATTAATGGCTGGGGGAGAGGTTAGGGGTCATTAAAGTGGATTCAGGAAGGGGGAAAATCAAGTGTCCTTGGAAATGTCCCCTTTCCTTATTTTCCTCTAACAATGTGTGTTTCTCCTCCAGCTGAGAGTCAGCAAGGAGCAGGACCACTTCCTGATTAGCCCCAAGGGAGTTTCCTGCAGTGAAGTCACGGCATCCAGCCTGGTGAGTACCATGTAGCATCTCGCGGTGTCTCAAGGACTCTTCCTGAGCTGACAGCATCCCTCCTGCTCCTTCAGTGATGGGCTATCTCTACATGAGCCACTGCTGTCCTGTTCCTCATGGGGCTCAAAATGTAATGGGGCAGGAGAGACACAAACCGAACTGAACACCCAGAGCATGGTGTGAACAAGAGACCAAATGTGAGGTGTGGGCAGCGAGCACAGCAGGAGGGAGGAGGGAGGAGGGATGACCTGGAGTCCTCCAAGTCAGGGTGCCTGAGTCTGGGAGTGGATCACAAACATCGGGAGTGGAAGGCTCCCAGGTGGGGGACACACTGGAATGAGAACCAAAGGAATGTAAGACCTAACTGCTGCGGGGGCTGTTGAGGTTGCTCCTGGCTCCCTCTCAGTGCTGCCTGCTTTAGGGGGATAGGAAGAGACTTCCAGAAGGTGGTATAGATCAGGAAAGATTTCTGGGTGGAAGGAGGACAGCAGTAGAAAGGGACTATCCTCAAAGCAGCAAGGGCCCAGTGCTTCTCAGAGACATGAGCTGTGGCTGCTGTTCCAGGTGGTGGGGAGGGGAGGACACCACCTGGAGGCTTGAGTTGTGTCCCACTGTAGAGTCCAGGTGCTCAGTCCAAAGTTCAGGCTGACAGAGCCGCAGCCGCAGAATATTTGAGCAGAGCAGGACCTCAGGGTTGGCCAAGGCCATTTTTATAGGCAGAAAAGGACACTGGTATTCAGAGAGGGTACATGTCCAAGGAGGTGATCGTCTGGTAAGAACTGGAATCTGAGAGACAGGAACAGCACAGGCTCTATTTTAAAGACTTTGTTGTCTGGTGGGGGAGTCAGGCGAGGAGGTCAGCGATGACAGCGTGGAGTGAAGAGGACTCCAGGAGAGCCGAAGGAAGCTTTGGAAGCCGGGGAGGGGCACTGTGCTCTGCCAGCAGTTACAGGAGTTGGAGGGGTTGAGGGAAGGGTCTTCTAATGGAAATGATGGTGCAGAGCAGAGTCCTCATGAGCCCTTAGGATAAGTAGACTTAGACCAGGCTGGCAGGGAGAGGGCTGGCGGAGGTGCCTGGCCTGGCCTGGGCAAGAGCATGGCATGCACAAGCCCTGATGCTCGGGGGTCCCAGTGTACCTGGGAGGACAGGAGAGTAGCAAGTCTGGTGCAAGTATTTAGTGTCTAGAGGTGAGGCTGGGAAGATGGTAGGGGCCAGATCATCAGAGGCATGGAAAGTTACAGCAGTTTGGCTTCATTCTACTGGATATTCAGAGTTACTGAAGTGCTGTAAGCAGGTGTGTGATATGATCAGGTTTCCATTGTATAAAGGTCACTGACACGGATATGGAGGCCAGCTGACATCAGGACAACTGGTGGGTGCTGTTACAATAAGCTGGGAAGAAAATTTTGGTCCTGTGTGCTTACTGGGCCTGGTGGTCAACTGGGTTGAGTGAGATTGAGCTTGAGGAGCTGGTGGGACATTCAGGAGGACATTCAGTTGGCATGATTATTCCAGGGTTAGAAGGGACCTAACCTTGAGATACAGGCTGTGAGAGTCATACACTGAGTCGCTCAGGGAATGTATGGAGTCCTGGGCTGCTGTGTATGGTGTACAGTTTGTGTACTGCACAAGGGAGCCTGGCTGGCGAGGAGATGGGAAAGGTGAAATCCAGCCTCTGCACCAGTCGCTGATTTGTCCAGGCTCTTGGCTTCTTCCCATTAGCATAAAAGCACAGTCATGTGCCAAGCCCTGCATCCCTGGGGCTACCCTCAGAGGGAATATTTGTTTACTCATTTCTACAAAGGCACCTCATGGGTCGGTGGCTGTCCTATTAGCTGTGGAGATTCTTGAGTGGTACAGACCACATATCCAAGGCTGAGACAGGAAACACATGAGCTCAAAAGGGACCACTCCAGAGGAGGGAACTCTGAACTCAGCACACATCTGAGCAAGTAGGGGAACTGGGCTGAAGGAAACCAGAGGTTGCCACTGGACACTCAGGTTCAAGGGGCCTGCAGGGGAGGTCACTTTGAAATGTCTAAGTCACGTTCATTTTGTAAAATTCATTTAGAAAAGATTCTTAGAAGATTTGCGGGACATCTGACTGAGGCTTCTGCAGAAGCACAGGATGTCAGTAACACGTTCCTTCTCCCACACCAAGGCCTGTCTCCTTCCTTTGGTCCCCTTCTGCTGGGCTTTGAGGGATGGAGAGGCAAGCAGTTTATAGAGCTGCCTTGTAGGCTAAATGGAAGATGTCTCTGCCGCTTCAATTTTAAAAGCCCAAGTTGTGCTTTTAGAAACGATAATCTGCTTGGTAATGTCCAGTCGGTATCTGTAATCAATAAGTAGATTAGCCGTCAGCTAGAGGGAAATTGCCCTGGGCATGTTTTCAGTGCAGGTGTGAGGAGGACCTTGTTTCAGGATCGGGGTTTGTGTTGGGTGATGTGGGATGTAGCCTTGGAGCGTGTGCTGCCCGGATGTGGGGGCAATTCTAAGATCCGGTATTTTCCCCAGTGCCCTCTAGGAGGAGGCCCCCGCCCCCGTGCACAGAGTGAGGCTTTAGCTCTTTGGTAAAGAAGCCGCAGTTCCTTTTGTGAGTCAGGAGAGGGGGGTGTTGGCCAGCTTGCACTTGCACTGTGCTGTTTCATGTTCAGACATGCTTAAGGAGTGTCATTTGTCTTGTATCAATCACAAAGCGACCTTCCCCGATGCTGACGTTATGTGAAATTGTCTATGTCAAGGATGAACATCACTGCCAGCCACAGCTCTTTCTCTTACAAGAGATTGGATACACACACGTGTGGGCACACATGCACACAACCATGTGATTTTTAAAAGAATTTCTTTTTAGCTGTGATACTTACTAGCCCCTTAGTATCAAAAGCAGATTACAAAGCCAGGGACTTCCTTCTACTTATCTTTTAAGTTCTGGCTTCTGGGTGGTTGGTAAATGGTGTTCAGTATACTATGCTCTTTACCTTTGTGTATGATTTTTAAATTTTTCAAAAAATAAAAAAGCTCAGTTTAGATATGCCTTCCTCTGGGAAGACTTCTGACCCTGCTATTCTGCTGGGATGAAAGACTCCCTCTACCTAATTCTAGAGAATTCTGTGAATGACTGTCTTCTAGCTCCTCGCAACTCAACGTGGGGTCTCTGACCCATAGTGTGGGTATCACTTAGGAAAGTGCAAGAAATGCAGAATTTGCGTTTTTACAGGGGATGCACATGCACAGAAAAGTCTGAGGAACTCTGTTCTAGCATTTCCCCTGATGAATTCTGTCACCTTATGACCCCTTAAGATTGTTTACTCGCTGAGGGCAGGACCTGGGTCCTCGTCCCCCAACACTAGGCTTATCCATTGCTCCTGGGGTCTGGAATGAGGGAATGGAGGGGTTGATGAGTGCAGGGCTCACCTACTGGGGAGGAGGGAAGGCCTTGCCCATGCTGTTGCTCTGATGCTTTCTTCTGTGGCACAGATCAAGGTGAACATCCTGGGGGAGGTGGTGGAGAAGGGCAGCAGCTGCTTCCCAGTGGACACCACGGGCTTCTGCCTGCACTCGGCCATCTATGCCGCCAGGCCCGACGTGCGGTGCGTCATCCACCTACATACGCCAGCCACGGCAGCGGTGAGTGGGGCTTTCTTGGCACTCCGAGCTCCTCTGAGCTCACCTCCCTGAGCAGCAGCCTGACCCAGGGCACCTGATTCTCTAAGATTCTCCCTGAGGGAAGACATAATCTCATCTGAGGTAGCAGCAATCTCATCATCTAAAACCAGTCCTAGAAAGATCTGGAATTCAGGCCAAGGTGAGGAGAGAGAATCCCTAATGCCGGAACCTTCATTCTGTTCCTACTTCTAACTGCCGACGTCCTGGTATAAGGTGAAGTTGTGGAATGTCCATTTCATCGCTTCCGCCAGGACCATGCACCCAGGGCTATGTCTCCTGACTTTCTGCTCAGGCTCGTTAAGGCTGGGGCTGCGTCTGCTACCACACAGCCCAGGCTCTGGGAGGAGATTTGACAGAGGATAACAAACTGACGGGAACCTAGACTGTCCCCACTTCTCCATAGGATGGGGTAGCTGAGAGCTGGGGGCACGTGTAGCCCAAGGAGGGAGAATAGGAAGAATAACCTGAAGGAGCAGGTTGCCCCCAGTGGTCTCTAGTCATTTGTCCATATGCACCCAAGATGCCGTGCTGCCATTTGGAGAGAGAGTAGAAAGCCAGTTGCCTGAGTTCACCCCATTCTGCTGACCTCCAGACCATGCTCACCAGGGTGGGCAGACTCATGGCCCCTGTTCTCTTCTCAGTGAAGCACACTGGTTATGAGCAGTCAGACCAGATTTTGGACTAACACTTGACAAGGGGTTTGTGCCAGGCATGTGTGTCTGGAGGGCCCAAAGCCAGCTCATGGAGTAGAGTGAGGGTTCCCTCCACGCTCCTTGCTTTTCATAAGAGGTGGGCGTCAGGGTCACAGCCTGTGTTTTTGCCCTGGTTCCTGGCCCTCATGCTGCCCTATTGCTGGAAAATGGTTTCTCCTTGATCTTCCTTGCTAGTGAGACATGTCTGTTTCTGCGCTGAAACCAAGGCTGAGGGTTTTTTCCAGCCCATCCTGGGAATCTTGAACCTGCTTCACCTGGTACAAACTCCATTACTCCTTCCTGGACCCACAGGACAAGCCCCAGGCTGGGGCAGAAAGCAATAGCTCTCTTGAATGCTTTCTTCCACATTTCTAAAAGCTGGTACATTGGTGTGCAAACTGATGGAAGGAAGGACGTTAGAGCCATTAGAGCCAACAGCGGGAAAGCAGACCAGAGCTGGTTGAGGAGGCGTTTCCAGGTCTTTCTCTGTACCTGCTCTCCTGACCTGCCAGCCCCAGAGCCAGAACTGGACCATGCCGTGCTGCGGAAAGGACCAGTGGCACTGGGGCGGCAGGTGCCAGCCATTCCATCGTCTCCCTACAGGTGTCAGCCATGAAGTGTGGCCTCCTGCCTGTCTCCCACAATGCCCTGCTGGTGGGGGACATGGCCTACTATGACTTCAACGGGGAAATGGAGCAGGAAGCCGATCGCATCAACCTGCAGAAGTGCCTTGGCCCCACCTGCAAGGTTGCTCAGCTCTTCTGGGAAGGTGCTCTGGAGTGGCGTTGTCAAAACTGAATCACAAAAGTGACATTTGTTCATTGGAGAATGTTTAGGTGTTGCTGATAATTTTTTTCTAGAGAGAAAGGAAAAGGAGAATCTATCATACTGCTCTGAGGTTTTGGTGCACACTCCCCGTGTTTCCATTTATGCTTATAAAATTGGGATCCTTAAATATGTTCTCCCTTTTCCTCTTAGCAAAATATAGTATTATCATTAAATATTTTTCTGTCACTATTTAAAATTATTAAATTATGCCTTATGTGAATAGCTGACTGCCATTACCTGAATTGTCCTCTGTGGTTGGACATCACCCCCTCAGATTTTCTCTTCACATAAACAGCATAGTGATCAAAATCCTTTTGACTAAATCTTCATGTGCTTGAAATAATTTCCTTAGGACAAATTTCTAGGGCTGCACATTTTATAACTCTTGCTTCATATTGATCAATTGCCTAGCAACTGTTGTCCCCCTGCCCCATATCTAATATAGAGAATGTTGTTTCCCTGCAGTCTCCCCAAACTTGAGTGTTATCACATTTGTTCCTTATCAACATGCTAGAGAAAAGTGGAACACTGTTATTGCTTGACTTAAGTCTAAAGCCCTATCATACACCAGCACACACCTGAGCTTGGAGCAGAGCCCAGGTTGGTGGTTACTTGCCACCATCTTGGCAAGGCACTGTCTATTTCCTGAGTCCCTGTCTCCCTGTCTCTAAGTCAGGTAAGAAATCTTGCCACTCTCTCTCTCAACATCCTCCAAAGTATCATTGGTAGCACCAGGATGAGATGTTCACACCTTAAAGTGCTGCTTGAAGAATTAAAGAGAATTTGAGAGAGGGGGTATTCAATGTTTGCAGGATCTTTTGTGGGTCAGTCATTGTCTCCATCTTTCTGGACTTGAGAGGAAGCAGCTCTACTGTTTTAAGCAAGAGAGGGCATGCTGTCTAGAACCTTGAGGCCCCAGCCTAGGCTCTGCAAGGACAGATCTGACACACAGACTTGTATCTCAGCTCCCAAGTGGGCACTGTCTGGCTGCAGAGTGTTTTCAAGGGTAAAACCAGTCAAGTAAACTTTCTGGCAGGGAAGATGCACTTGGCCCTTGGGGACTGGAGCTCTTGGTATAAATTCATTTCTGCCTCCTGCTCTATCCACCTGCTAAGTCTGAAAAATTGCACCAATAGTGAGAACCTTGGGGCTCAAGTTCAGATTTTGCCTCTAAGTAGCTGGGAAACTTTCAGGTTTTTAGATTTCTTTTTCCACACCAATAAAATCAATTCAACTGAGAAACCCGTATAGCCTCCTCATAGAACTGTGGCATCCTGGGGCTGCCAGGGCCTCACTGAGTTCACGAAGTGAAAACCTGAGGCCCAGAGAGGGGTTGCCACTCACCTGTGTTTGTAGAGCCACCTCGGAGAACTTTCCTCTTGGGCTTTGGTCCCAAGTTGACTAATTCACACAGGCAAGAGATTGCTTTTGAGGTTGAACCCTTGTATGAGACATCAAATAATTTCATTGACTTACACACACACACACACACACACACACACACACACACACACACACCAGTTTTTCAGACTTCTGAGTTCTCTCACACCTAAAAATTCAGGTATTGTTCCCTCCAAACTGACCAAGCTACATAATCACAGTTTTAAAAAATGCCTTTTCAATTTCTTAGGGTGGATACTTTAGGTTAAATCAATGCAAGGTGGCATTGGGATGTTTGATTAGGAGAAAGAACGAAGAGCTGGGGGAAGGCTTGGGGGAGGGATATGGAAACTGCTATAAATAAAAGTCTCTCCCTCTTAAGTTTTGAAGGCTTGAGGTTTCACTGGCTATTTCCTCCTCCACAGATCCTGGTGCTAAGAAACCACGGAGTGGTTGCTCTAGGGGACACCGTGGAGGAGGCATTTTATAAGGTCTTCCACCTGCAGGCTGCCTGTGAGATCCAGGTGAGTGCGTCCCTCTGAGGGTGGGCCCAGGAGTTGGCTCTGATGGGTGTCTGTGGGTGAAGGCAGGGGCCCTGCTGGCTGTGAATCAGGGGGGTCCTTTGCTCCTGGCCTTGTGACACTCTTGCCCTACTTCTCTGAGGTAAGATTCACCCTTAGTGTCAGTTCTGTGGGTTGCCAGAACTGATCACCATTGTCTGGCCACCCTGCTCTTGGGGGTCAAGCCCAGGACAGGCAGCTACTTGGGCTCCTCAGCTAGAAGAGGGAGAGACTGTCATCATGAGTATGCCATGCTCACATGTCACCTGGGTGCACCTGCTGCACCCAGCCGTGTCTGTTTGGTGTCCTGTTTGCCCCTGCCGGCTAGCCCAGCAGAGCGGTGCTCAGAGGAAGACTGCCTGCCTCTCTCTGAGGCGGTACTCTGGGAAGAATGAGGCCAGCCCAGAAGAGTGTCTTGTGGAGGCACCAGTGACGCCCTATCAGTAGTCTTGAGAGGACTGTGTTGAAAAGAAAGTTGTGAAGCTAGTGAAACAGAGGTGTCACAGGAAGTGGTGTGAGACTGACCCCTGCCCCAAAGAGCCAGATCCAGGGACCAAGGGGCGGGTGGGCCCAGCCCAGGTGGTGCCTCCCTGATGTGGTGCCCTCCCCCCAACCAAGGATGTTGGCACTGAGCTCTGACAATTGCCTGTTGTCAGAACCTAGCAGAACCTCTGCTAGAGAGGGAAGCAGCTTGCCCTTCCCCACACCTGAACACTTAAGGGCTCCCCATCTTGCATCTGGCAAAGAAAGAGGCTTCCATGAGGAAATAGCTCATGGGACAACCTCATCTTCACAAAGACAGCTCAGCCCTAAAAATGGATGGATTCAGATGCCTCTGAGTCCCCCTGTACAGTGAAGTATGTGTCTCCTAGGCTCTAGACCCTGGAAGTGGACCCTGGGCAATTTAACCAAATGCAGAATGACCATGTGCGATCAGGGCCTGACAGCCCCCTGGCTGCTGTCACTTTCTGTTCAAGACTGGTTTGATGTGACCTTGTTAAAGTACCTTAGACAGTGTGAGCAGCTGGCCCCCAGAGAAGAGAAGCTCCAGCGGCTTTTTCCCAGCTGTTAGGGCAGAGAGGCTTCCAGAAGAAAGAATGGAGCTAGGAGAAGTGGAAGTAACCCAGAGAGGTTAGAGCAGGAGGTGGTGGATGAGGACACGAGAAAGCACAGGTAGCAGCAATCTGCGGGCCCATGGGGATTGCCCTGGGTTCACTTTAGGTAGAGGGGCCAGCGCTGAAGTCCTGTTTCCATGCTGGGCCTCATTTTCTCCCTCAGGCACCTTGGTGAACAAGCAGACGTGGCTGTGGTCATGTTTGCAGTTCAAGGCTGAGTGCATGTTCAGCTCTCCCGGGAACTCTTCACTCCCCATCAGTTTGGGGTTCCAGAAAACTGGGTCATCCCGAGCCGAGAGAGGCAGTTCCCTGCTCTGCTAATAGGCAGATGGGAAGATGGACAGGCAGTTCTTCTCCATCTGTTACCCATCACCATGGAAACCAGTGGAGGAAGAGGGAGGTGGGGAGGAGGCAGCTCTTGCAAGGTTCTGGGCAGTTCTTTCCCTCCCTCCTTCTCCATTAATGACCAGTCCTGGGGGAGGTTACCTCTCAGAATTCATTTATCAGCAACATTCACATGGCATGAGGGACCAGGGGCTGTTCTAAGTACTTTACAACCATTGCCTTAAAGATTCCTCGCAAGGTAGGTATTGCTGAGTTCATTTAACAGATGAGAAACTGAGGCACAAAGGTAATAAATAGCTGCCCAAAGTCACGCAATAAGGAAGTGGCCGAGGGATTCAAACCCGGTACCTGGTACCAACTCCATGCCCATAAACACTACCCTGCACTGCCTTCCAATAAGAGTCGGTGGAACTGTCACAGGGGGAGCAGGCACATGTGTCCTGGGTGAAAAGCATATGGAAGATATTCTTACTTCCGGCTCTTCTAGGGAGATGGGGTTCACCTGGTGACCCTGCCTGGCTGACCTTCAAGAAGTAGCATGGGGACCCTGGTATGTCGCACACACTCAGACTGTCCAGATCCTTCCGGGTTTATGGGCCTGCATTTGTCAGCAGGGTAAAGGGGTCCTTTCATTTTCAGTAAGAAATACATGTCACAAACACCAACACACTGCAAGTCTGTGTACTAGAGCAGCTTTCCTGCAATTAACAGGCTTACGTGTGGTATCCAGCCTCACTCAGGGTGCAGACGCGTGTATTAATGGGCGGCGTAGGACGCTGGGCGGCGTAGGACGCTGGCTCACTTGTGACACTACTCAGAAGCCGCTCTCTGTCTATGTAACCAGACTTATCCCTCCTAGTCCTAGGTGGGAGTCCATAGAATATGCCAGTCAGATAAGCATGGAATTGGAAAATAAGATTAGTTAAATAAACAAATGGTTTTATAGGGTTATTCTAAAATTGCCTGCTTTACATGCATCCCTCTTCTCCTAATACTCCACATCCATTGCCTGCAGCCACCTCCATCATCCCCTCCCATGGGCTTTGACAGTGCGACAGACACTGCAAGTCAGGGGGTGAAAGCTGTCTGGCCCCTGCACAGAACCTGACCATATAGTAACAACCTGTCTTCTGTTTTTTGGATTTCCTTGACTAGTTAAACTTAACATGGAGGATGCGGTCTTTATTTAGACCTGTTAACCCTTCCCATCAAGTTTCACTGGTCTACAAGCTACCCTGTCTTTTCAAGGGACTTCACACTCACACACACACACACACACACACACACACACACAGTTTAAACACACAGAAAAAATATGGAGAATAATAGCCATCCACCACTTAGGTTTAACAACAACAACAACAACAAAAGAACACTCTTTTTTTTGTATTAGAGATTGAACCCAGAGGCACAGCACTCTCCCACTGAATGACATCCCCAACCCTTTTTTTAAAACATTTTTAATTTTTTAAATTATTTATTCTATTTAGTTATACATGACAGCAGAATGCATTTTGATTCGTTACACACAAATGGAGTATAACTTTTCATTTCTCTGGTTGTGCACGATGTAGAGTCACACCATATGTGTAATCATACATGTACATAAGGTAATCGTGTTTGTCTCATTCTACCATCTTTCCTTCCTCCTGCCCCCTCCCCTCTCCTCATTTCCCTCTACACAATCCAAAGTTCCTCCATTCTTCTCTTACCACTCCCCTGCCCTCCCATTATGTATCAGCATCCACTTATCAAAGAAAACATTTGGCCTTTGGATTTTTGGAATTGGCTTATCTCACTTAACATGATATTCTTCAGCTCCATCCATTTATCTGCAAATGCCATAATTCTATTGTTATGACTGAGTAATATTCCACTGTGTATATATACCACAGTTCCTTTATCCATTCATCTACTGAAGGGCATCTAGGTTGGCTCCACAATCTAGCTATTGTGAATTGAGCTGTTATAAACATCAATGTGGCTGTGTCACTGTAGTATGCTGATTTTAAGTCCTTTGAATGTAGGCCAAAGAGTGTGTTAGCTGCATCCCCAGCTCTTTTGAATTTTTAGTTTGAGGATAGGGTCTTCTTAAGTTGCCGAGACTGGCCTTGAACTTGTGATCTTCCTGCCTCGACCTCCCAAGTGGCTGGGATTAGAGGCATGCTCCACTGTATCTGGAAAATTTAACAAATATTAATAACATTTTTCTTCAAATATTTAACTCTTCAAGAAATAAATTATTACAGATAAGAACTGAAGTTCCCTTTGTAGCCATTTTCAATCTTATTCTCCCTCCTCAGAAATAATCACCATTCTAAGTTGGTCTATATCCAAGTAAATTTTCAGTCCCCTTTATTATTTTATTCCTAAGGTTTAACACTTGCTGTTTCTTGCTTCTTCTCTGTGGTCTCTAAGAACTGAGATTAGGAGGAATTACTAATACGTCATTCCCCAGAATAGTTGCATGTCTAATGAGTTTTGAGTAGCTTTTCCTCAGTTTCCCAAATGTTTCTAGCTCTAAGTTCCCCTCTGTTTTAGTCAACTATTTCACTGCTGTGACTAAATGACCCGACCAGCACAACTGTAAAGGAGGAAAAGTTTATTTGAGGGCTCACGGTTGCAGAGGACTTAGTCCATAGGAGGTCGGCTCCATTCCTCAGGGCTCGAGGTGAGGCTGAACATCGTGATGGAAGAGGTGGTAGAGGGAAGTAGCCTCAAGGTGATCAGGAAGCAGAGAGAGGAGACTGCACTTGCCAGATACAAATATCTATACCCAATTCCCACCTCCTCCAGCCAACCCCACCTCCCTCCAGATACCACTCAGGTAATCCCATCAGGGTTTAATTTGCTGATTGGGTTGAGACTCTCACAACCCAATCATTTCTCCTCAGAACCTTTTAACATTGTCTCCCATGTGAGCTTTTGGGGGACACCTCACATCTAACCCATAACCACCTCCGTGGCCCTCAGTGTCCTGTTTCATGCTGAAGCACAGGCAGGTGCAGGGCCCCGTATGCACGTGGTTGCTTCTTGCTGCAGGTGTCAGCTCTGTCCAGCGCTGGGGGAGTGGAGAACCTCATCCTCCTGGAGCAGGAGAAGCACCGGCCCCACGAGGTGGGCTCTGTGCAGTGGGCTGGGAGTACCTTTGGGCCCATGCAGAAGAGCCGACTGGGAGAGCACGAGTTTGAGGCCCTCATGAGAATGCTGGACAACCTGGTGAGTCCCCTGCCATTGCCCTTCCAGTCCGGGAGCCGGGCAGTGCGAGGCATGAGGTGGGCACGGAAACTGCTGACATCACAATCAAGTCATTGGAGGCTTCACTGATGGGCAGTTTGATTTGGAATTTGTGGTCCTTCTAAAATAGTTGAGTTTCCTTGGACGACGGCCTTTGCTACTCCCTGCTAAGTGTGGTGGATGTCATAGCTGGACCATACTATGAGAAGTAATAACCCATCAAAAACCAGAGCATGTCTTCTTATAGCCAGGGTCCCTGTCATATTGGAACATGGTTCACACCTCCTAAGTAGTGAGTCCTTCCTGTCTAATCTCTTGACACGAATGCAGAAAGCACATGACATTATTAATTTCCTTAACCTGGGTTGTAGCTTTATAATAATAACCTGTTGCAATGATGAATCAGTCGTGTAAGGAATTAAACTGATATGTGTCTTAAAGTGGTCTGCTTCATTAAAGGATACAAAAAAAATTTTTTTAGATATTCTTCCTCCTAGGGGTAACAATTTAGTTGATGATATGGGATAGAAACAGGAAAAAATTTAAGAACAAGAGGAAAGTGCTTACAACAACGAGGAGCTAAATGCAGCAGGAGACAATAACATCTTAGATGCTCAGAGAACTAAAATAAAAGATGAAGTCTGTCCTCCTCACACTGCCATCTGGTTCATTTTCCTGCTTCCACTGCTACCTCCTTGAACCCCCTTTATCGTGTCAAGGACGTGGCAATAATTAAATCTTTTCTTCTTGCCTTCATTTCCTCCAAGTCATCTTCACCTCATTACCAGATTGACCATGAGTGTCACTTTATAATGATGAAAGGTATAGTCCACAATGAAAATGCAGTTCCTATTACCATTGGAGCGATCTCCATCTAAATGAAGCATCAGGACTAGATGGTTTTGTACAGAAATTCTTTCAAACCTTCAAGAAATAGACAATTCTCGTGCTGTTTAAATGGTGTCAGAGAAGAACGGTGGGAGGATACTGTTTTAGTCAGCATTTTTGCTGCTCTGACTAAAAGACCTGACACGAAAAATTAGAGGAGGAAAAGTTTGTTTTGGGGGCTCACAGTTTCAGAATTCTCAGTCTATGTATGGCTGACTGCTTTCCTCAGGGCTTGAAGTGAGGCAAAATATCATGGCAGAAGAGTATGGCAGAGGAAAGTGACTCAGGACATGGCCAGGAAGCAGAGTGAGAGACTCCACTTACCAGATACAAAATATATACCCCAAAGGCATGTTCCCAGTGACCCACCCCTTCCAGTCACACCCTACCTGCCTTCAGTTACCACACAGTTAATCCCAATGAGAGGATTAATTCACCAGTTGGGTTAAGGCTCTCCTAACCCAATCATTTCACCTCTAAGCCTTCTTGCACTGTCTCACACGTGAGCTTTTGGGGGACACCTAATATTTAAACCATAACTGATACTATGACATGATAATTACATTCAGACCAATTTACTTTGAGTGCTGATGAAAAATGCTATCTGAAAACTAGCAAGCAGTGTGGAACATAATGTTAGAATAATAACACACATTAACTAAGTAAGGGCTGATTCCAAGAATTCAAGGATGGTTTAATGTTATACATTTGTAAATATATTGCCCAATATTGAAGAGCCAAAGGATAAAATCTTTTTGAACATTTTTAAAAATATCTTTTGTTGATTGACTTTCATTTTCATTTATTTATACATGGTACTGAGAATTGAACACAGTACCTCACACATGCTAGGTGAGTGCTCTACCACTGAGCCATAACCCCAGCAACTTTTTGAACATTTTAATAAACATCAAAAGGTATTTGATGAAAATTTAACATTAATTTATAAAAATAACAGCTGCCAACTAGAACTGGAGGATACTTATTTAACATGATTAAAATGATTTTTCTCAAAACAAGAGCCAGTATCATGGTAAAACCGTAAAAGTATTCCAATGAACTTTGAAATAAAAATGATTCCTACTCTTAGCACAATTATTTAATATTATTCTGGAATAATATTGGAACCCAATTCCAGGCAATGAGATATGAGAATAAGAGGCATAAATATTGTAAAGGAAATAAAATGACCATTCAGAAGAGATAATTTGGTTATATGCCTATAGAGTCCCCCCAAAATCAACTAAAAAATTAGAAGCAATAAGGATATTTTAAGGTGGTCAATTATGAAAATATACACAAAAATCAGTAATTTCTATATTTTCACATTAACTACTTTGAAAATATAATGGTGGCTAGGAGCATAACTTAGTGATAGAGCACTTGCCTAGAATGTTTGATGTCAAAGCCCTGGGTTTGATCCCCAGTACCACACGTGCTTGCGCGCACACGCACACAACTCCTAATAATATAATGGAAAATCCTATTCTCAAGTGCAACAAAATCATAAGCATTAAACAGACCTCTTTTAAAGGAAACCACAAAACTTTAACAGTAGACATCAGAAAAGTTGAAATCAATGTTAAGAAACATAACATGCTTGGTTAGGAAGCTTCAATAGGTAAAGTGGTCACAACCCCAAGATCAAGCTGCAAACTCAAGGTAATTCTGTCAAAAATGAGGGAAGGTACAGGGACTTAGAAAGTACTTCCAATGTGAAATTCAGAATGGTTAGGAAAATGTTATAAAAAGAAATAATTAGGGATACTATCTCCACCCATGGTAAAGTATGATAAAGCTTCAGTAACACAGTTACTGAATTGTTGGAACAAGTAAATCCATGCGACAGCTTAGAGAATCCAGAAATAGACCCAAAATACATGAAAATTCACACAGGTAGCAGGCACTTTATAAATCAGTGAGAAAAAGATAGACTTCTGGCCATTTTGGAAAGAACAAAGGCGAATTGCTACCTCATTCCTTTCAAGCAGATAAAATCCCAATTTATCAAAATTTAAAAGTAAATTCGCAGAGGTATCAAAAAATATATTTATATTTGCAATGCTCTTATGTTGGGAAAGAGACCTTGTTAAGCATGGCAAGAGTCTGAAATCATAAGGATAAATATTGAAAGGTATGATCACATTAGAAAACTGAAAACTTGCATTTTTACAAATTATTCCTCTATCATAGACAAAGCGGAAAGTCAAATGAAGGGGAAGATATTTGCAGTGTCAGTTGACAGCCAAAGATTAACATTCTTAGTGTTAAAAGAGATATATCCATATGAAAAAGAAAAACAGCCCAACAGAAAAATGAGCTGAGAACATAAATGATTTATGAAGGAAGAGTTCAAGTGGTCAATATATGTAATTAAAACTATCCAATTTTACTAAGAGTCAAACATACCTGTATACATATATGTATATAGAGAAGACCAGAAAAAAAAATTTTGTTGTTGTCTTATGAGCTTTTATGTGAAGTTCACTTTTTTTTTTTTTTTGTATTGCTTACTTTTTTCCTACATGGGTCCACATTTTCTTTATAATCAGATAAATACCTTAATGTCATTTTAATTTAAAAAAACAGTGGAAGAAGAAGACAGGGAGAGCTGAGTATCACTCTGGAAGATGCCAAAATCCCACTGAACTGCCGTCAGTGCTGCCCTCATGGACGTGGTCTTGCTTAAGGAGACAAAAATGTTCTTGAGTCCCATCTCAGGGCTCCAGGAGGAGTTCAGAAGCTTCTGAGTTGAGGAAGGAAGGGGGGAGTGACTTGGAATCAGCTGAGAAGCTTTTAACACTCCCATAGCCCAGCCAGGCAATCGTCCAGTCACGTCCACGGATCTGCTTTAGGTTCCTGGACACGAATATTGAAGCCCCTCGGAGATTCCAGTGCGCAGCCAGGGATGCGAATCAACAGAGCAGATGAAACTGGGGGTGCTCTGTGTCCACATTCCTAGGACCACAAATCCTAGGAATTTTCTCAGTCCTGACTGGAGAACATTAGGAGGGAAAAATTCTGAAATAGCTCAGGAGAGTGGCCAGGCTTAGGTCATCTTATGGAAACTTGAGTTGAAACTGAGTCCTGTGAATGGGAGGGGGCAGAGTGTGCACGTGTATGTGTGTGGGGTATGTGTGTGTGTGTGTGTGTGTGCGCACATATGCACAAGTGCATGTTAGGATCTTTCTCCTCTACAATGAGTGGCTCTATTTTTGTCCTTTCTAGGGCTACAGAACAGGCTACACATACCGCCACCCCTTTGTTCAAGAGAAAACCAAACACAAAAGTGAGGTGGAGATCCCAGCCACGGTCACAGCCTTCGTGTTTGAGGAGGATGGCGCCCCTGTCCCGGCCCTGCGACAGCACGCCCAGAAGCAGCAGAAGGAGAAGACCCGCTGGCTCAACACGCCCAACACCTACCTGCGGGTCAATGTGGCCGACGAGGTCCAGAGGAGCATGGGCAGTCCCCGGCCCAAGACCACAGTAAGGGGGAGCCGGGACAGGCCTGGGGCAGAGGGGGCTGCGCTTGTGGGTGTAAGCAGCTTTACAAACGGCCCCTCTCAGGGCTTCCTATGGGGCCTCTGGGAGCAACTGTTCAGCACTTCCTACCCCGACTCGGACCACCTCTTTCTTGCATCTCTCTGCTGAGTTTTTGATCTGAGGGGCAGATTTCACTAGAGGGCAGCTGGACCAGGCCACTCTCAGCCCCATAAGACCCTGGAACAAACGATTTTTATTTCTTGCTCACATGGCCAGAGGGGGTTGCTGGGAAATACCAGGGATGAGGAGCCAATATTTCAACTGCAAATCTGAGGCAAAGCCAGGAGGTCGGTGGGCTTGTCTCTTGTGTTAAGTTACCTTCCCTCTCACTGCCTCTCTCACAGACACACAGACTCTCAATTTGATTTTTTGTTAAAGTAACTGGCAGCCATATAGAATAGTTCTCCATGAAGCCCTTGAAACTCAAATTGAGTTATTTAATATTGAAACCCAAGTGGTCACCTGTCTAAGCTGGTTACCAAGGTTCTGATCCCTTCCCTCCAGTGTTCGCTATGACCTAAAGGCCTTCTTTGGCAGCTGGGTCATCTGTCACCCATCTGTCACGCATGTCAAAGAGGTCCAAGAAGAAAGAATGTCTATGAACAGTTTTGCTGAATTTCTGCATAGGCTGGTGGGCTCAGGTCACAAGGAATGGGTTGCTGGGCAGGGCCCATGGCCCTGTTCCTTTACCTTACCCTCCTGGCCTTGCCTCTTGCAGTGGATGAAGGCTGACGAGGTGGAGAAATCCAGCAGTGGCATGCCAATCCGGATTGAAAACCCAAACCAATTTGTGCCTCTCTATACTGACCCCCAGGAAGTGCTGGACATGAGGAACAAGGTAAAGTGGTGTCTGCTTGCCTCATTCTCTCTTCCCACAAGGTGACCCCAGTCCTGCAAGCACAAGCTGAGTTCCCAGACGCGCCCACCTTACCAGCACCCCCATGTGTCCCAGGAGAAAGAAGCTACCACATATGGACAGTGTTGTAGGCACCATGCCAAGGGCTGAGCTGTGGTCCTAGGTAGCCCCTTCCACAGTGGGCTGCATGCACTGGTCATTAGGTATGTCTGCAAGACCTGCCCGCTACATGAGTTTCTATAATTTTTATGCCATTTGGCTTATTTTTAAAATTTCAAGAACTTTGATATTTACTTTTGGACCTTTTTTTGTTGAGGGGGGGGTGTACCAGGGATTGAATTTAGGGGCACTTGGCCACTAAGCCACATTCCCAGCCTTATTTGTATTTTATTTAGAGACAGGATCTCACTGAGTTGCTTAGTGCCTCACTCACTTTTGCTGAGGCTGACTTTTTTTTTTTTAGTTGCAGATGGGCACAATACTTTTATTTTATTTTACTTATTTTTAAGTGGTGCTGAGGATTGAACCCAGTGCCCATGCTAGGCAAGCACTCTACCACTGAGCCATAACCCCAGCCCTGAGGCTGGCTTTGAACTCATGATCCTCCTGTCTCTGCCTCCTGAGCTGCTGGGGTTACAGGCGTGCACCACTGTGCCCAGCTACTTCTGGACCTTTGACTGACAGTTCACTCACTTATATTTCCAATGTTACTTTAAAATTGGAGTTGTAGCTGACCACAGGCTAGTAGTGCCCAGAACAGTGTGCTGTCCGTGGCCCAGTCCCCTGCAGCACTTGTCTGATTCCTGGGTCACTACCCCCACCCCCATCAAGATTCAGATTCAGTAGGTGCATGTGTGGGGAGGGCCAGGATTCTGTATTTAAAACCCAGTCCTCATGGGCTTCTTAGGAATATTAAAAGTTGAGACCCTCTCTCTCTGTCCCCTTCTCTCTTCTGTTCTCACAGCTAGTGACATTTGTGTTTCACATGAACTATGAATTCACTCCAGAACAGACATGAGACTTTCTCTTAGAGTGGACAGGTTCCCTCGCCCTGCAGGGCCTTTCTAGATGCCAGTCACAGGCCACACTGAACCCCAGTAGGTTCTCTGGCAATCTCCACACTCTGATGCCACACCCTCCCTCTCCCCTTTCCACGCAGATTCGAGAACAAAATCGACAAGATGTGAAGTCGGCAGGGCCTCAGTCCCAGCTCCTGGCGAGTGTCATCGCTGAGAAGAGCCGAAGCCCGGTACAGCAGAGTCCGCCCCTGGCTGGAGGGGAAACGTGTTTGCCTTCTGGGGCTTCGGTGCCTGGGGCTGGGCAGCAGGACCTCTGAGTCCTCGTGCCCATCCTCCTCTGTGATCTTGGGCGCCCATGCTCTTGCTGCAGAATGGAGGCCCACCTCACGGGGGCTGCGAGGTCATGGGAGGATAGTGTCTTCCCTCTCCCTGCAGGCACAGGGCAGGGAAGCCACTGTCCAGCTTGTTCTTGGGAGTTCTGCTGGCCAGCTCCATACCTTCCACTCTGGTACCCTGCTCAGGCCTCTATTAGTTCCCTGTGGGGAGCCGGTGACTCCCAGGTGCACCAGGCTTGCCTGGCTCTGAGTGTTTCTGACCTCTGTGTGTGGCTGTGGCATCATCTGGCCTGAGTTCTGGGAAGATGCTCCTGACCCACAGAGAGAAGGCATGTACACAGGATGTGTGCTCCCGCAGGAAAGGAAGGGCAATCAGTTGCCCACACAACCCCACTTAGAGTTAGAAAGCATAAAGTCATTGTTTTGTTTTGGTGTTTTTTTCTTTTTTCTTTTTTTGTTGGTTCCAGGATGCTTAACCACTGAGCCATGCCCTCAGCCCTTTTTATTATTATTATTTTTTATTTTGAGAAAGGGCCTCACTAAGTTGCTTTGAACTTGCCCTCCTCCTGCCTCGGCCTCCTGAGTTGCTGGGATTACAGGCGTGTGCCGCTGCGCCCGGCACAGTCCTTGTTTTTGTGCTTGGGCTAGAATGATGTAGTGTTTAGCAACAGGGGTGAAGTTCAGCATTCTGGTTTGTTTGAAGTCATCGCTACTCATGGCAAGGCAGCAACAGGCGTGGCATTTTCCTTAGTAAGAAGTGGGGAAGTCCAGAAAATATTCTCTACAGAGAAAACTGAGATGATGTGACGGTTTCAAATCAGGCCGCAGCCCACGAGGTGGGGCTTCACTGCTGGGAGAAGTGTGAATGTGACATCCTCACATCCAACTCCCACCCTCCCCAGCTCAGCCAAGATGAAGAACATGCCACAGGGTCAAGGATAGAAATAGCCCAGGATTCTGGGGGAGGTGAAAGGTCAATACAGCCAGTAAAAGTGTTAAAAAAACAACTCTGCCATTTATACCAGGGGCTCTCCTTGGAGTCCCTCATCCTGGAACCTGGCTCCTTTGACTCTGTGATTCCTGCAATAGGCCTGCTGCTGCCTTCCTTTAGGAAGGAGCCCTCGGGCCTATTGTCAGAAGATCTGGTGGCTCTGGGCTCAGTGCCCTCTTGGCTTCACTTTCCTTTGCTCCAGAGCACTGCATTCTTAAAGACCATGATGAGGATGCTCAACTAGGACAAAGGGCAATAGAGTCTGAATTTTTGTCCCTATCTTGGGCAAGAGGGGCCAAAGGATTCCCAAAGCTCATACAGTGTCTGGTTGATCAGCTCCCCAGAGCTGAGGGTCCCACAGGGATGGTAAAATGGAATGATTTTGCCAATGTCCCTGAAGGTAAAGGTACCTGCACCCTGGGCAGGTTGGAAAGCCAAGACTCAGGACCTTTGCCCCTTTGTAACCTATGACCATGTGTGAAACAGAACTGACTAATCGCTTGGACTGAGAATCCTGGGGCTGCTGCATTTGCATATGATTATTGCTGTGTGTTGTGGTTTGCTCTGCTGTTGGGGGTGGGAGGGGCTCCGGAGGGGAATGGCTGGCATGAAGCTTGCTCAAGCCAACACTGCTTGCTAGGCTTGGGCTGACTGACTTTGGGCCACTGACTGTACTTGCATAGTAATGGCTTGGAAGTGTCCATAGAAGGGATTGCAATAAAGGTGTGTCTTCCTCCTGCTTGGGAGCATCCTTTGATTTTATTTCAGGGAAAGAGGGTGGCCTCCCTGTATTATTTATCCAGACAGTTGCAAAATCTGGGTCTGGCGACAGGGTAGCAATGGGGAGGAATGCACAAGCCCTACTGCAAGGCCCTGAGCTGTTTCCAAGGAGCTGCATGCCACGCTGTGGCTAGCAAGACTGCTGGCAGCCACCTGAGTGTGAGAGGAGGCCTGGGCCCGGGCCCCAGCTGCGGCGTTCAGAGAGCGACACACACTCTGTGGTTAACTTTCAGTCGACAGAGAGCCAGCTGATGTCCAAGGGCGATGTGGATACCAAAGATGATTCAGAGGAGACGGTGCCAAACCCCTTCAGCCAACTCACTGACCAGGAGCTGGAGGAGTACAAGAAAGAGGTGGAGAGGAAGAAACTAGAATTGGATGGTAAGTAACCCGGGCGCATCATGGCTTGGGAATCTCCCCGGGGAGAGGGCAGAGCTTTGGGATCCCCGAGGGAGGACTTCCTGCTGCACCACCAAGTAATATTCCATTTATTTGTTGGTCCCAGTAATGAATCTATTGCTCTGTGCCTAATAGTTCCGAGGTGGCTTCATGACCTAATTTGCCCTTTCACCTGGGTATAAAGAGATAACATTCGTAAAGTACCTGTAAATATGGCTTAGGTTGGCAGATACCAGCTTAACGTTAGCTGTAATAAGATAGGCATGAGAGTCATGATTATCAGTAACGACCTCTCAGCCCGGTGTAAGCTTTTAGCCTGGTCCCTTTATGTCTTTTCTAACTCCTCCTTTATTTCAGAGTCTTCACTCACACCCATTGCTCCATCTTGACTCCCGGATATTCTCCCTCATGATAGCTTGCAAGCCCTGGTTCATGGCCGTGTCCCTTCCTGGCACGATTTCCCTTCTCACTAGCCTGATTTAAGGTCATCAACACTGCCAGCTCCCTCTCAAATGCCCCTCCAGCCAGGAAGGCCTCCCTGTCACCCTCCCCACTCCAGCCAAATTGAGCTGTCCCTTCTCTTTGCTTTAAGAACACCTGGAGTCTGAGACACGTACTCCAGCCTTTGGCAGAGTCCACTAGGGTTAGCTGTCATTCATCAGGGTAGTGTCTTCCTCCACCACCTCTCCCCACCCAGGGTCAGCCATCTTCCAAAGCACAAAATGGAAGCTTCCCTGGCTCGCTTGCAGTTCTCATGGGCCAATTGGAAAAACAGAAAGACATGGTGCTTGTTATCCCGAGGGACTGTTTGCACAGGACATGTAAATTAGATAAGTTAACAAATTAGCTACACACGAACAAACCACCGGTGTTTTTAAAGGGAGTCAGTACTCGTTTGGGGGGTGCTTGCCCATTGATGTGTTCATCTGGCTGGTCCTCTTCAGAGACAGGACACAGAGGAGGGGACATTCTGCTGTCCACTCAGGGATGACCTATTCCACTGGTACATAAGCTCTGATGAAGGAAACAATATCACTCTTCTTCCACTTTCCTCCCCAAGGAAGTAGCAGAAATAAAAGAGCAGGAGCAGCTACCTCAGCCAGAGGTTCGTTTTCAGCCCGGAGAAATGTGGACCAAGTAGAAATGGCAGTGTTTTAACATCCCCTCTCTCTGCCCCCTCACCACTGTTTGATCTCTGTGCTGAGGTGCTTTTCTGTGTTTTCAGGAGAGAAGGAAGCTGCCACAGAAGAGCCGGGCTCACCTGAAAAGTCAGCACCTGCTTCTCCAGCGCAGAGCCCAGTGAAGGCAGAGACAAAGAGCCCTGTGGTCTCTCCTTCCAAGTCTGCAGAGGGTGAGTGGAGCTGAGCAGGTCGAGGTGCCCGCATGGAAGGCAGGACAGGGATGCACACTGGGGCACCTGCCTTTCAACAAGTGTAACCCCCCAACACACCATTTGAAAAACTTTACCCTCTGCTATTTCTAGGGAATCTGAACAATTTTCAGATTGTTTCCTTCACAAGCTCTGACAGTACATTACAACTTAAGCCCTGCTAAGCAAAGCTGAATGAATGACCGGCCCACAGTCTCCTCACCTGCGGTGGAGGTGCAGCTGGCTGGTGGGCGTTTGCAGATGTGCTAGTCCACTCAGACTTTAATGTGCATAGGGACTACGTGGGGATCTTGTTCAGATGAAGATTCTGATCTGTTAGGTCTGGGATGGGGCCTGAGACTCTGCATTTCCCAGGTGAGGCCGATGATGTCATTCTCAGCCTTGACTGTGCTTGGATCCCACCTACAGCAGCTCTTACTTGGAGGACCTGGGGGTAGGCAGGGGAGGGCCTGAAGCCTGGAGTTGAAAGAGCTCTCCAGGGGGATCAAGTAGCATGTAGACCAGGTGGAGAACCACTTCATTAGAGAGACAGAAGTTCAGAGAACCCAGTTCTAGGCCCATCTGAGCTGCTAACTGATAACATCTGAGCTGCTAATTTTACCAAATCAGACAACGTTTCTGTTCCCCCGGGTCCTGCCTGTCAAATGGGGCTAGTGTTATTTTCTCCCTTTAAGGTTCTCACATGTATAAAGGAAGCATAGATGAAAACATACTTTGAAGGAATAAAAGCATGATTTAAATATAAGATCTAATCATGGTTATGAATAAGAATATACATATGGTAGACACTGATACTATTAAAGTCCCTAAATTGTAAATATCTTTAATGAGCTCCTGGAATCACTCCCAGGTGTGAACACTCCTCCCGGGGTCCCCCAGATACACAACCAGACAGGCTGCCCTGCCACCTAGAGAGCAACAGCTTGGTGGCAGCTGGGATTTTCTCTCTCCTGGATAGAATGGCCACCTATGTGGATTCAGATAGAATCCCCACCCCCAGCCTGTCCCCTGAGTTCCCTCCATAAGCCAAGTGCTGCCTTGAGCTCAGGCCCAGAATTGTCAGAGGAAACCTGTCTGCTTGAGGCCAGAGCCCCAAGTGGATGTCCCCAGCGATTTGTGTTCATTGTCTCATCATGGTGTTGTGTCGTCAACCTGTCTCCACAACGTCTTCCTTTTTCTTCCCATTTGAGCCTTCCTCAAAGGAGTTTCCTCCGATTCTGAATACTTGTCTCTGTAGTAAGTATAGAAAGGCTGTTTACTAACTCACTCTGGCACTTACAATGGGGGAGGGAGGAGATTTTCAAAAGAAATGTATTTCTCCCAATTGTTTCTTTTGCTGCTCTTAACCCTGCCTTCCAGAGCTTTTCTTGATATGAAATTCATGACCAGTTCCACCTGCATTATGCATGGACGAGGCTTCCCTGAGGGAGACACAGATGTACCCACAGAACGCACGTACCCAGAAGCCACAGCCCCGTGGTGAGGGGTGGGGGTCAGCTCCCGGCATTCCCTGTGGTAGAGTGCGCGTGGCCCTTAGGAGCTCACCTCCACCCCTGTTCCTAGTGCACGGGTACCTCTAAGGAGCCCGTGGCCTCTTCTAGGGCTGCGGGCCTGAGCCTGAGTACCCCAGGGGGCTGCCGCGTGGGGAGGCATAGAAGGCTGGGCCTGACTGGAGCCCTCAGCATCTGTGAGGGCATGTGTCCCCATTGTAGGAAGGAGCTCTGGGACTGGAGAGGAGGCTCATGGCAGGAATGGGACAAAGAGTGGCAATTTGTTATCAGCTCCTGGGAGGGACAGAAAGCAAGAAGACTTACGATGGATGGGCTGACGGTTGCCTGACACCGACATCATCATACCCACGGTGGCAGGGTTCCTCCTCCTCCCTGTCCAAATCCACGCCCCCGGAGAGCACTGACGCTGAGTTGTTAGTCACTGTCTTCCCTGAAGACACATCCTGGGCCACAGACAGCTGAGAAGCATGGCTACCTTGGAGCAGACCCTGCACCAGGAAGCATGAGCTGCAACTGTGTGGGGTGACCTGTGTGAAGTGGGTGACCAGTCCCTCGGGGCTGACCCACTGGGCTCTCATATTTAGCTCTCATATTAATCAGATTGGGGTGGTTTTTTACAACCATTTGTCACTGTGTCCTTAAATCCACATGTGCTGAGTCACTGTAGCGTCATTCCTTAGCTGTGTCCCAGATTCCTACTCCATCAGCCTCTTTGAAGGAGACTCTTTCAAATCCTCTTCCTTCACATCTGGCCATTTGTGCCATCTTCTCTTTGACTCTTCACTGACTGACCCCTGTCCCTGCCAACTCTACCCTTCAGCACCCCCTCAGAGCTGCTGACTGGGCCCACACAGACGCAGTCCTGTATTTGAAATCAGACCATCAGCTCTGCCACTAAATAATTGAGCCATCTTAAATATGTCACTTGAAAACACTGCAGAAGGGGGAATAACATGAATGCTTGCACTTCCTGGCTCACACCATTGTTGTCAGGATAAAAGGAACTAAGGAATAGAAAAGTACTTTGTAAGGTACTTACATCAATTAGTTCTTATTACGCACCGTGTTCTCTGAATTGTGAGAACTAATACATCACTTGACTTTTAAGCCTCTAAGTTGTGGGGTAGCACTAGATAATTATTAAATCATGGCATATAATAAGAACTGGTTTATGGAAATTTGTTCTTCTGTGGATTGGCTGGGCTTAGCTTAACAGTTCTGCTGCATATGAGGTGGCTGGGAGTGTGAGGAGGCCGGAACTTCCATGTTGCTGTACTCACGTGTCTGGTTCTTTGTCAGGGACCAGGAGAAAACTGGGCTTAGCTGGGATCCTCTTTCCCCTTCCTCCTTCCTTCCTTCCCTTCCTCCCTGTCTCTAACACACACACACACACACACACACACGCACTTCCTCCCTCTCTCCCTCCCTTTCTCCCTCTTCTCCCCGCCCCCCGCCGTGGTTTCGGGGCTTCGACATGTGGCCTTTCTGTGTGTTCCCTTCAGGGCAGTTGGACTTTATACAAAACCATAAAAGCAGAAGTTTCTAGGCCTGCTTCATTCTTTGGCACGAGGCTGACTTTGCAGCGTTTTGTCTGTATTTAGTGGTTATGGTGAGCCATGGGGCTAGCCTGGACTCAGGGACTACACAAGCATGTGAATACCTAGAGGCGTCACTCAGAGGGGCCACGTTTGCACACCAGCTGTCCCACACACTCAAAGTACATTTGGGTGTCCAGGGGAGCTTCTGCGTCCTGGCATGGTGAGTGGGTGGCAGTCACAGAGAATCCGCCTGCCCCTGGTTATAAGAAGCTCTAGCTTCTCTCCTATTGGTGGTGCTGTCTCCTTCCTTGGGGGAGGTAAATGTGAGAGGCATTCTGAACCCTTGTTTCCTGCTGTGTGGCCTATGGCCTTTTGCATAGGGGACTTGTTAAAAGTATGAATTTCTTGGCACACTGTCTGTGTGAAAGTCTATCATGGAGGTAACACAGGGAAGCTATATTTTCATAAGTTCCCTGTGATTCTTTCACTGATGTTTAAAAATTGAAACCAGTTCAGAAGCACAGTTGCAAAACTCTCTGAATGGCCAGCATCCAACTCATTGATCCTCCATGAGACATTCTGTTTGTTGGTCTTCTGCTCCTTCCTCTGCCCTTGGAGCACCCTGTGGTCTATTTTGATTGTTGCTACATGATCCGCTCTGTGTCAGCATAGAGCACAGATGTTTTTTCAGGGCCTTTCATGAACCTGTCTTTGTCTTCTTTGTACAGAGGTGCAGAGCTTCCTCTCAGTAGGAAAATAAAAACAGTAGATGGCAGTCATCAATTTTCCATGCATTTTAGATACAGTTGATGATCTGTCTGGTCGACCTTGAGCTCAGAAGCAAGTCAGCAAATCCTTCATGAAGGCCTTTCCTCTGGGGTCCGCCCTGCTGCAAAGACAGGGCCATTCTAAGTTGTGGGGCTGGGACATGGCTCCTCCAGCCCCACACTCCATTTGCCACTACCGCCCAAAACAATGGACCATCAGAGAGCTCTCTGAAGTCAGAGTGGAGACACTGGGGGTGGCCCTTGTTTTCTGCATGGTGCAAAGACCTCGGGTGTTGTTCTTTTAAACCAAGACTTGCACTAGGGGCTGAAGTCGTAGATGAGGTTGATGGCAGAGCAGGTGTGGGGAAGGGACATGGATGGGGAATGAATGAAGGGCACATTTAGAGTAAGAATCCTCATCATCACCAGGCAGGAAATGACACTAGAACAGAAAGTGGAAGTCTCTCCGATCCACAGTTGTATTTGTGAAGCTAAAAAGCAAGTCCCAAAGTCATTTTAAAGAGCACCAAGGGTCAAACTTGGGACTATAGCCTAATGCGTCATTTAGGTGGGCGCCTGTTGTGAAGCTCTGGATTTAAGTTGCAAACCTTGAGAAGTACAAGAGCCCAGGACAGTGGGAGTGAGGATGAGGAGATAAAGGGTAGCACCTGAGTGGCATTACATGATGGATCATTAGAAGGCTCAGGCTGTCCTGGGGTAGACAGGAAATATGATGAGGGGATAGTATTGGCTGGGTTAGCATAAATCCATTCACAAGTTCGTTTATCTGCTCATGCATTCAATTATTCATGGATTCCACAGACATTTTTCAAGTATCTTTTAGGAACTATTTACATAGATAATTAGACAGTCTTGCCCTACTTTATTTCAGTTTAGAGAGGGAGGAAATAAGCATTAAAAAATAGATATAATAGTTTTACAGTTGCAGTGATTAAAAATTCTTGTAGTGGAGCCGGGCGTGGTGGCACACGCCTGTAATCCCAATGGCTCGGGAGGCTGAGGCAGGAGGATTAGAAGTTCAAAGCCAGCCTCATCAAAAGCAAGGTGCTAAGCAACTCAGTGAGATGTTGTCTCTACAAAAAATAGGGCTGCGGATGTGACTCAGTGGTCAAGTGCCCCCGAGTTCAATCCCTGGTACCACCCACCACAAAAAAAAAAAAAAAAAAAAAAAGGGCTGGGCTTGTGGCTCAGAGGTGGAGTGCTTGCCTAGCATGTGGGAGGCACATTTTTTTTTTTTTTTTTTTTAGATGTTGATAGACTTTATCAACATCTAAAAAAATATTTTTAAAAAATTCTTGTAGTGGAGGCAGAAAAGACAGTGGTCATTTCTACTTAGAAATGGAAATGAGGATTGGGAAAGACTTTAAGGAAGATGATACATTCAAGCTGCCTCATTGTATGAGGTGAAGGTCGTGGACACAGGGGAGAGAAGGGCCTTCCAGATAGCAGTAAACAGGCTGGAATGGCAGGGCGGTCTGGGAGACTGAAGAGGCTAAACAGCAGGTAAAGTGGGAGGAAGAAATAGGCAGAAGGCTGTGTCCAGACTGATTTAGGGCATTCAGGAGCACTGCCAGGTGATGGCCTCAGGAATTCCTGGCAGGCGTGAGGGGCCTGAGCACCGGCCATAGCAATCATGAGCTGGAGAACTTGGTAGCTGGATGATGGCAGGACACGGGCTGGGCAGTGGAAAGAATGGGAGCCAGTGGCCAAAGTCTCTGGTGCTGGGAGGGAGTCTCCCAGCAGGGGCCTGGGACAAGGCTTTGAGGTGCCAGCCTCAGAAGTTACAAAAGGCCTCGCTTTAAGGAGATCTTGCCCAAGCCGTTAATCCGGCCTATTCTAACCGTCCTAAGTGTACCCAATTCCAGCCCGTCCTGCATGTGATCCTCCACGTCATTCCCCTTGTCACCCCTGTCAGAACCCCAGGATTCTCTAAAACGTTTTCTTTGCCCACTTCATGACCCTGGCTCTGCCTTCCCCAGTGCCCGCATTCTTACATGGAGGATGTGGTAACACACTCAACACACCCACCACACACTCACCCATTACGCTGCACACACCCCACGCACGTGCAGCTCACTTTAACACTCACGCCACACGTACTTACCCTCATGAGCTCGCGCACACGCCACGAGGGGACGTTCCTTTCGGCTCACGGTGAAGTGAGGCCTACCCACCGTTTTACAGCTTCGCTCAGTTTTTAGCTACAAGGTGAGGAGGGAGCCAGACAGCCTGAACGGCACTTTCCATACATGTCTCTTCAGAGTCTGTGGTTTTACACTTCCGGCCATTCCAAAGCTCGCATGAAAGGAGGCTGCGATGAGGGTGGGAGGGGAGGAAGGGCCGTGGGAGGGTTAGTTTCTGGGGTCTGAGCGGCTCTGCCCTTGCACATGGCAGCTGGCAATCCCCAGGTGGGCTGAAGACCTGGTGGCCACTGGAATGGGTGGGCCCCTTATGGCTAGCCCTTATATCACCACCCAGGGAATGCCATCCTCCTGGCCTTACTCTCTCTGCCCCTTGGGAAGACACTCTCCATATTTCCCTAAGCTCCTCACTGGCGTAAGATGTGAAACCAACGTGCAATTTCTGTTTTTATTAATGAAACTGAACTGCCTTCAGCAACTCTCGGACACCTCCCTGAGGTGTACATGACACATCCTCCCCTTCCATCAGCCTCTCTCCTCCCTTGTGTGTGTCCCTTGTCCTGTGCCTAGAAATTTCTTGAGCTGAGTCTCTGCTGGGCTCCCTGCCACGTTTTGACCTCCACGTCTGTTAAATGTATAGATAGGAGCCCAGGGTTACTGGAAAGTGTTCCCTAGGGCAGGCCATGTGGAAAGGGGTGCAGTGTTTAGACGACAGTCTTGTCCTGCCATTTGCCTGAAAATCCTATTCTGCACCCCATGTCAGCCTGCCTTCCCCACATTGTTCTAGACTTAACCAGCAGTGTTTTTTTCCCAGGTGGACATGCTCACCTGAATGAAATCTTATGGTCATGTCTTCTGGTCTTTTTCTAGAAGATGCTAAGAAGACCGAAACAAGCAAAGCCACCACAGAGCCTGAGACAGCCCAACCAGAAGGGGTGGTGGTCAATGGGAGGGAGGAAGAGCAGACTGCAGAGGAAATCCTCAGCAGAGGCTTGAGCCAGATGACCACCAACGTGGACACGGACGTCGATACCTCCAAGGACAAAACCGAGTCAGTCACCAGCGGCCCCATGTCCCCAGAGGGCTCACCTTCCAAGTCTCCCTCCAAGAAGAAAAAGAAATTCCGAACCCCCTCCTTCCTGAAAAAGAGCAAAAAGAAGGAGAAAGTGGAGTCCTGATTTGTGGCACCCACGGACTCCCGTTTGCATCTTCTCCCTCCTCCCTCCCCCTTCTCCCAACTGTGTTCCTGGAAGCACAGGGCCAAGAAGGGATAGAATAGGACCCGGGATCACGCTCAGAGGGGGAATTTAAGATCACCCGACCAACCCCTCATTTTACAGCTACACCAGAGAAATCAGGTGACTGCCCAAGGTCACACAGATAGTTAGTGGCAGAGCCCGCACTGGAACTTGGGTCTCCTGACCCCCAGTCTAGTGCTTTTTCCACTTCACAACACTGCCTAGCTGTGGGACACCTTTGTCAGGAAGTAGCCCACCAATCTGAGCCCAGGGCAGAAAGGCAAGAAATGGGCCGTGAGTGCTCACAGGCTCAGACTAAATCAGACAGGTCAAGACTTCCCCTGAGTAAGGTCCATTTCTTCCCAGAAAACCCATCTCCGGCAGCGGAGATAGTGCCACATGGAGAAATCTTGCTTCTCTTGTCCATTTTGGGTCCCCGCTCTGCTGCTCAAAGTAACGAGACAAGTTGACCTATCCCCTCCAATAGAAGTTAACCTTTATTCCCCAGGCTGATGGCTTAGCTTGCACTTCCCTGAACACTAACCCTGAGCTGTCTTCATGGAACCATTTGAATGACGAATAGAAGAGCTTAAGTGTTGGCAGACATGAGGGCAAGCCAAGTAAGCCTGAGGATCAGGGATGGTCTAATCCGCGTAAGAAGCCAGGAACTTGACCCGTTGTATTGTGCATCTCGAACGCTTCAAAACTAAAACCAAACTTAGCATAAGAAAATGTTGTCTCATGCTCAGGGCAGAAATTTGGGGAAATTTAAATCCTCTGTTGGCTTTGAGTAGTAGAAGGAGGATCAAGATGGCACAGGAGATGCTGCCTTTCTAGCTTTGCATGACACACAGAGCAATGCACTGCACCTGCCTCACTCCTGCCCAGCAGCCAGGTGTCCCCTGACCTTCCCTCAAACCCAGAAGCACTTGCTCACAGACCAGAACTGGCATTTTACTCTTGGCTTCCTTGGGGTTCCAACTCCGAGTCACTCTGGGTCTAGCAGAGGAGAACCAGAAATGTGTCTTTCAGTTTTAATCCTCTTGGACCAGCTCTCAGAGAAATGCTTGGGTGCCACTCTGTCTTTCCTGGGGCCTGGTAATAGCTGTAGCTATGGTTTTAAATGCCAACACTATTTTTTCATATTCTTCCATGGGCCATGGATTCATGAGCATCGTTGACTCCTAGACAATCCATTGTCTTTAAGCACAGTGTCTTTGAAGAAAGTTTCTCCTTTTGGTCCCGACTATTGTAAAAATATTTTTGGAAGTTCTTAATCCTAGTTTTCCATTTTTGAGCATTTTCAAGTCCATCGACACTGTGCAGGCCTCACATACATAATACCCTGTAAGCCTCACGACACTCCTGTGAGTTGGGTAAGATTATTCCCATTTGATCATCAGGAAGCTGAACTTGCAAAAGAAAGACCTGAAGTCTGGACTTGAACCCAGGTCAGTCTGAGTCCTGAGCCCTTGCTTTTAGCATCTCTAGTGAATGAACAACTTTGATCCTCAAGGGTGATTATTTTAGTCCACGAAACATTTCCGAGACTAGTCTCCACTGTATAATGTTAGCACTTGAAACAAAGGTAGGACACTACCTATGTCCACCCTCACTGATGCATGTTAAACTGCTGGTGAGCGTAGACTGTGGCATTGTGAATGTGGACCTCTGGCAAGACAGGCCTTCTGGTTGGGGCAGGAAACACCATCCATAGTTGGCTATTTCTTGAGAAGGAAGGAAACTGACATCTGGTCAAGGAAAACCCAATGCTGAAAACCTAGCCCTGATTCCCAACTGCTAGGGCCCCTCTCTCCACTTACTTCCTGGCCGGGTCCTTATGATGGACACCCCAGTGGTCAGGGACGCTGACACCTCAGAAAAAAAAAAAATCTGTCATATGGGAAATGCCTTTAAAAGTTAATCCTTTGATGCCTTCTTTAAAAAATAGATTTCCATTTTCTCATTCATCCTTTCATAGTATTTGTTAAGCATCCACTCGGCATCAGATATTATGCTGATGTTAAAAGAAAGTAGTCATTGTTACCAGAATGATAAGTGGCAGATCACAGTAGCAGAAGGGAGGAATGAACATGACCTGGGGTGGTGCATCTTTGTGTGCGAGTGGTTGTCACTCAGCAGTATCTATTGACTCTGCACCCAGCAAACTCTCGTGCCTCATTTAGGGGGGACAGTGTCAGAGCCTTGCTGGAGCATCATCAGTACGCCCTGAGTCCACCTCATGTCTGCCAATTCGTTCATTCCTTGTATATTTTGAAAGCAGGTACTGAGCTTAGGTCGTGCAGGTGCGAGGGTAGGACAGAGCACCCACCCACAAGAAATCCACTGATACAGGAGGCACGAGAACAGATGACAGAACAGGCAGGTGCACAGAGGTGGCATAAGGAAGAGCACTTGGTTTTCTTGGGGGGGGGGGGGCAGAGAAACATTGCAGAAAGTGATGATGGCTGAGTTAGGTTTTCAATACAAAGAAGAACTTTCCAGAAAAAGAAGAGTTCCCTGTTCCAAGATGAGGGAAGACTAAGCACAGAAGGGAGGAACCATGAAGCTCCATGGAGTTCCACTGGGCAGTTGGTTCTTGCCAGAGCACGGGGAGGCAGGGCTGGATGGTAAGGGCACACGTAGGAAGTGTGGAGAAGCTAGACTCTCATCAGGCCGGGAGTCGGGAGCTACCGTGTTCTTTGAATCAGGCGAGAGTCCTCTTCAGACTTGCACTGTAGAGTTCCTCTGGTGACTGAGTGGAGAAGGTGCTGGAGGTCTGGGGATGTGAGGAGGCTTGTCTGAATGTCAGTACTGAAGCACACTTGATGGCCCACCCCACACCACACTGACTCCTATAGCAGATAGTGAGTTTCCAGCCCAGAGTCCCTTTCTTTGAGATTTGTGACAAGGAGGGAGAAATATTCAAAGAGCTGACATCCCCTACTCAGTTTCCATTCTGTTTCGTCTTGGTGTGGGATGGCTGGGAAGGGCTGCGAACTCCTGGCAGTGTCCTCCTTCCCGTGCCCATGAAGGACGTGGTGCATTTAGTTTCCAGGCTGGAGGCTGCGCACTGAGTGCTGTAGAAACAGACATGCCATCCAGTCAAAACCACAGGCTGAGAGGGTGATAGAGTATTTTCTTTGGCTCTGCGTAATAGTTGGCTGAAAATTTTGTATGTGACTGGATAAAATGAATATGCATGAGCTCAGAATTTACAGACAATGGATTTGTTTCTGGTCAAGACCTCTTGCTGGGACAGGACACAGAAAGGGATAAGAAAATGTGAACCAGTCTGCTTCACTGTGAGGGACTGATCTGGGCAGTTTCCATGGGGAGGCAGGCAGGAGTAGGGGCAGAGAGGAAGAGGGGCCAATGGTGTTGGAGGGACAAGCACTCTGTGCACTGGTAGCTGGCAGCCAATTGTGGTATGGGAGAACCAGCCCTATCATGTGACCTTCTCCCAAACTGCAAAAAACACTGCCAAAGGACTCCCCTACCTGTCCCCAGCCTAGATTTGGGCTACAACAGAGCCTCCTGGCCCACAGCTGACCCAAGTTACCATCCTTCTTCAGCCACATGAAAATAACCCCATCAATATTCCTATAAGTAACATGGGTTTCTTCCTTGGTGGACGGCTAAGTCTAAAGGACTTGGGAGGATTTGGGTGAGGGGTTGCAGTTTCTTATAGTAGGAACTCCACCATAAAACCCTGCCCTACACCATCACATCATGTAGGTCAAAGTGTCAGATCCTGTCCACTATGGGATAACGCTGTCACTCACCCATGGTGATGTGAGATGGTTATTCAGAGGTTGTTTGGCACTGTTGTAACAGGGCCACGGCTCTTGTCAGCGTGGGAAGAAATGCTGTCAATCCACTTTTTTGGTTGCTGTGGATTTGAAGGAACCATTTACCCCATGGCATGATTAACTTCTGAAAGTATAAAAGATGAGAAGCAAGTCTAGATTTTTCCAGGATGCCATGCATGGGGACAGAAGGACACGTAGCCGACCATAGGCCAGGAAATCATGCTTTTTATAAGTGTGAATTGTATGTCCTAGGCCAAGAGGAAGCCCTGCTTGACTATTCAACAGATGAGGAAACATTTACTCATTTCACACACGTGGGTCTGCAGAGGCCCTCGGTTGGCACTGTTGCAGTTGACTCTGAGCATGGAGGAAACAGGTCTTCTTACATCTGCTCTCACCACTGAGCCCAACTAAACCTTCAATCTAAAACCATAAAATTCAAAGAGTCTGAGAAGAAATGAGAAGATAAATCTATGCTCTCCATTCCCACAGAAAGGACAGGGCGCCCAAACTCTGAACCTGACAGGACATCATGTCTGTCCCACATCTATTCTGAAAGGGGTGATTTAATGACACAAGAGCACGAGTTACCATCTGTGCCCTCTCTACACGCACCACAATCCGAAAAAGCATACACACCATAGCATAATTATCCCCCAAAGTCCTGTCCAACCTGCCGATCTACTTGGATGAGGTATACTTTTTGTCAGGAATGAGAGGTCTCGTGTAAGGCTCTGCCATCAAGACACGCCTGACTTTCTTTCACCTCTCGAAGTGAGAAGCCACACTCACCCAGGAGTCAGTGTGGGGATTTCAGGTGGGGGGGTCCTTTGGCAGAGAAAGTGGCTTTCATTGTATTTACATAGGCAGTTCCCTGGAGAATGTAGGCATCTTAGGAGCAGTTAGGAAGAGCCTCCTTTTGGTGGTGGTCTTTTAAAAATATGGAAGAATTTGCCTACTTAGGTGGTTGTAGGTTTTGCCAGATGGGTGTCTTGGTGCCACTTACCCTCAAGATTTTCCCTGAAGTTGGGTCATCACTCTGAGAAGTTGGGGCCTGAAGATGGAGGAGGGAGATGGCGACTGAGCGGGGAGGGATTCTGGGGCAGCTGGAGTTGACCCCAGCCTGGGAAGGCTCTGGAGGTCCTCCTGGTAGCATCAGGTCCTCAGCTCCCTTCCCACCCACTCTTTCCCAGGCATCAGGATGAGGCAGGCTGTGATGGGGGTCTTCCCTTATCGCCAAGGAGGGTAAAAAAGACATTGCCAGAGTTTACGGGGGTTGGGAGAATAGTTCTAGGAAGACCTGAAACTCTTCTCCCCTCCAGCAAATCATCTTGTATAACTTAAAAGCCCAAAGGTCAGATCTTCCCTTTTAAAGTGAATCAGAAGGATGATGAAAGTCGACCAAGGACACAGGGGCCTCACTTGGAAAACATCACAGCGCCTCAAGTACAATGGGAATATATTTTAGGGAACCACTTACACCTCATACCTGTTGGTCCTGCTTTGACACCTGGGACTGCCTCACCTTTAAATTCCCATGATCTGCTCTAACTAGAGAGTCCCAGTGTTTGAGAGGTGGGAAGAGCAAACAGTCGGAAGTCTGGGGTGGCCCAGCTGGGGCGTGGGGCAGCAGGAACCCAGCCTAAGTAGGGAGTAGGGAGTGCAGTGTTGTTTAAAGCTGTGGATGGTTTCAGTGAGTTGTCTGTGTCTGACAATCGTCACTCGGGAGTACTACTTATTGTCTTCCCTTGTACATACATTGTCTGTGTTTAGCTTTTCCTAGTATCGTGAGGTTTCAAATAGGGGTTCCATGTAAATACTCTCTGCTACTGAAATGCCAGCCCCTGGGTCACGCACCTTTCCCACAAATGGTTTTGCCTTTTCTGTGCTAACACATATTGAGCCACCGATGTGCAGATGGACGGTTAGTCTCTTGGGTTTTTATTTTGCAATTTTATATATATACACATATATAATATATATATATTTATGGGATGGTTTTGTATAGTTTTCTGTTTGAATCTCTGAGCGCCAAAGCTGCCCTTTGATTTTCACGAGAACTTTCCAAAGCCACTTCCTGAGCCCTTCTGCTGCTTTGGTGTCTGACTGTGTTGCTGGGGTGGTATCTCTGCCTGTGGATTTCTGTATGTATGTGCTGTTATCTCACCTGCAGATATTACCCTAGTAAATCTAACGTGCTTGGCTTCCTGGTGTGTGTGACCCATCTCTGTTGGCTACTCAGTTCTCCAGGATCCCAGGAAAGCAGAAGTCAGAAAGGGGGTCTGTTTATGGAAACAGTGACCACAAGAGACACCTTTACCCTCGTGACCATTTCTCACATGTGGGAAGCAGAATACACCTATAATTGAGTGCTGACATGGGAAGGGAGGTCACAAAATACTAGAATCCCCTGAAAAGGCACACGTCTTGTGGATTTGGAAACAGCTCAGTGGAGGGAGATTGATAGAGGCAGATTGACATGGGGACTCTGAAAACAAAGGCCCTGCAGGGAGCAATGTGGGAGCCGGAATGGAATAGGGTGCTGTGCTAGACTCAGAAGGCTGGGGAGAGGTCAGAAGTCACCCCAAAGGCAAATGGAGCTTTGATGAGAGAGAAGAGAAGCAAGTCCATTTGCCCCCTCCCAGTTGCTGCTTTACTAAAAAAAACAAACCCAGGGTGTACACTCAGGATCTGTGGAGCACACACACAGATGCCAGGTGTCGCTGAAGTGTAACTCCTCATTGAATCCCCACAAGCCCCAGAGGTGGATCTATTATTATCACTTACTTAGGAGATGAGGAAACAGGCTCTGGAACAAGGAGACTTTTTTTGAGCCACAAGTTAATAAGCTCCAAATCAAACTGAGTTCTCTAGGTAACCAAGCCCATGCTCTTTCCACTGCTTCCCATGGCCTGAGCACCCCGAGCAATGCTGCTCCATCCCAGGCCCCTGCTCCAGGCAGATCTGTTCCCCACATACTGCCTACACCCAGGGTCAGAGCCCCACCTGCCTCCTCTTACACCCAGGTTCCCTGAAACTCCTCCAGGCTCCCGTGGACCTAGCGGCTCTCATCTGCCTGAAGTCTTCAGTGTCGCCTCTGCTGAAGACACCGAGGAAACCACCCTCCAGGAGCACGACTTCTCTGTATTCTCACAGCCATGAGCATCGATCAGGTCAAAGCAAGAGACAAAGTGCTGCTGCCATTTAAGATGGGGATGGAAGCCAACCCATAAGTGGAATTATCCTCCTCCTCCATTTCCACTGTGGTGGCTAAAGGGGTGCAGATGTGGGAGCAGAGTGCCCCCTACTTGCCAGAAATATCTCCAGTGCACGAGGAAGACATTAAACTCATGGCCAGCCAGTGGGCAATCACTGTGCATGAAAGGAAAGCGTCCCTGGAGAGGAAGTGGGAAGGGCCCAGCATGGAGGGCAGCTCTCATTCAGAGCTAGCCGTGAGAATAGCAGGGAGAGAAGGCCAAGGGACACTGGGATATGTGATGGGGCCAGTCCTGGCCTCAATGTAAGTAACAAGGGGCAGGGGGAGTGTCAGCACCAGAATCCTGACAGGTCACAGAATGGTGCCAAAAAAATATGAAAGAGGACACTTTGAGCCAAATGACTAGGAATTCCACCATGGCCACGCGGATAGCACAACCTCTGATCTGGCAAAGTGCCACCACAAGTCAAAAGCTTTCCTCTGCTTTTGCACAGGGGTCACACCTCTGGGACAGGGGCCAACTCCTATCTGGATAGAGATATCACTCAGTCAAGAAAAATAATGGAGAAAAAAATAATTTGGTAACGATTTCGTAGTTTAAAAGAAGAGTAATCTAACCAGAGTATGTTGCCCTCCAGGAAACCAAGTTATTACCAAAAGCAGGAGAAAGGTTGGGCACATCCAATATTCTCCTTATCAGGAAAGATCAGCCACTCGTGAAAAAAGAAGCACTTTAAGTCAAGAAAGTATTTTCAGATGATGGAAAACACAGTTATATTTTCAAATGAGGCATAGCCAGTTAACAGCAGGTTAAATATTATTGATCATAAATAAGAACATAAAGATATGTTTAGATGTGAGAGAATCCTAAGTTCACCAGTGGACTAGTCAATCAGGTATCCTGTTGATTGGAAAATTAATATGAATAAATAAGGATGGGAAAGACATGCAATTAAAATAAGATAGTGAGCAAGTAAACGTGTAGTTGAGTCTAATTGCTCATGGTTAATTTAACAAAATGTGAATGGTTAAAAAGTAGTTACTGGAATATATGTTATAAAGAAAAATTTGGAGCAGCAAGGAGGTAAAACATACTACATTTCTCACTGATGAAAGGGATTTACTACTTTATTTCATTTTTTAAGTTGTTAGAAGAATGCTGATCCAATTACATAAAAAATTGTGTTAATCCATTTCAACATTTGAATTTAGGGGGGAGACAAACATTCAGTTCATAACAGTTGTGAGCCTAGAGATGATTCATAAAAATTTAAAGATAGTCTTTACTAAAAGACTATATAGCTTCCAAACATTAAAGAGAAACCTAACAATGAAAAATGAATCAGTCCAAATTCAGCTGAGATGCAGTATCAGAGCCCAGTTTCCCACCCTGCCTAAAATGACCCCAGAATGGAAAAATACACATGAAATCATGATCGTCAATCATTTTGCATGCACCAATGAAGAACATGATCCCAGAGAGGTGTAAAGTACATGGAGTGAAGCCTCTGGCTGTCCCAGGGTAGGGCCTTAAGGAAATTTCTAGGTCATGATGCAGGGAGGGCAAACCCAAGCAGAGCTTGACCAATGCCTAGATAAAGAGGTGGAGCTGAGAGTTCTGGGGCACCAAAAGCTGGAGGTTGCAGGATAGAATACCAGGAGAGAGTGTGCGTTGACAAGACTCAAGATGCAGGGGGTTCCCCTGCAGTCGTATTGGCAGAACACCAGTCAGCCTCTGTGTGTGAGGAAATGACCCACAACCAAGGAAATAAACGCCTGAAAGGATTAGAAGTAGTGGCGGTTCCAACACAGGGTCAGGAATAGAGCCTCTTGCTCTTTCTCAGACAGGAGACCCTCATGATTCATGGGGCATTTGATAGAGTACACAGAAGGGTACTCTGTCTCACTAGTAGGGATTAATTAATCCTAGAAGAAATGCAGCTTTGCTCCTGTCTAGGAAATCTTAACCACAAGACCCCCAAAGATCAAACTGTTTTGTAAGAAACTTGACCACATGCCAAAACAAAGGTCAAGAATATTTGTGAGTACCGAATTATCTAGCACCCAACAAGGAAAATTCATACTGTCTGGCATCTAATAAAATAACCAGATAGGCAAAGAGGCATGAAAACAAGACTTATAAAGAAGAAAAAAGCAAACCGGTCTCTAACTCAGATGTTAGACTCATCAGACGAGTTGTAATAGCTGTATTCCATACGTCCAAAAAGTTAAGACATAGAATGTATCAAAAAAGACACAAAACTTCTAGAGATGAAAACTTACAACATTGAGATGAAAAATCTCACTGGGATTAACAGCAGATTAGATGTTGAAGAAGTTTAGTGAACTTGAAGACCCAGCAATAGAAATTATCTACAATCAAACAGAGAAGGAGAATTTTAATGAACAGAACATCAGTGAGCTGTTGGACAATGTCAAGTAACCTACTAGAGTTGTGCATGGAGTTGCTGAAATAGAGGAGGGGAAGGTAGAAAAATGATTTAAGGAAATAATGGCCAACATTTCCACAAATGTCATAAAAGCAAATCCACCAATTGCTTAAGCTTGATGAATCACCAGTGCAAGAACCATGCAGAAACTACAATAAAACACGTCATAAACAAATTGCTCTTAGCCAGTGAGAATAAGGAAATGTTCAAAGCAACCAATAAAGGGTTCAGTGTAGACAGAGGAACAAAGATAGCAGGCAATTTCTTGTTGGAGACAATGATAATGCAAGTGAGAAGACCATGGATAACATCTTTTAAAGCACTGAAGAAAAAACTCAGCAACCCAGAATTCTATGCAAAGTGAAATCTTTTTTTAAAAAATGAAGTTGAAATAAATGGAGGCATGAAGTAAATAGACAAAGCACAAGTATACATGAGATCTTAATGTGCCTCTCTTACCCTCAAAATCAAGTAGACAAATGTGTGTGTAGCCGCAAACACATGAACCCACGGGATTTGAATAATGTTACAATACAAACATATTTAATAGACAAAAATATAATCTATAAGCTGAGTGCTCTTTCCTTTTAAATGGCGGTGGAATTACCAAAAACCCATCAGGACACAAGTAACAACCTTGCCTTGCACAAGTAACAATCCAACCCATATCCAAGACTGGTCCTCTTCCGTTGCCATACCAAGGATGGCCACCAGAGGGCAAGAGCTCTCGTCTCTGCTTTTGCTTTGCAGACAGTCCCAAGCAAGACTTCATTCCCCCCCACCCCACCCCCTTGATTGTTCTGGGGATTGAACCCAGGGCCTTGTGCTTGCCAGGCAAGCACTCTACCAACTGAGCTATATCCCTAACTCAAGACTTCCATTTTTTAAAAAATATTTTTTTATTTGTTCTCTATAGATGTACATGACAGTAGAGTGAATTTCAATATATTATACATACATGGAGTATAACTTATTTCAGTTAGGATCCCGTCCTTGTGGTTGTACATGATGTGGAATTTCACTGGTGGTGAATTCATATATGAGTGTAGGAAATTATGTCCGATTCATTCTAGTCTCTTAGACTTCCATTTTTTCGTCTGGTAGGCACTAGCAGCGCTCTAATTAACACTATCCCTTTTTGTCACCAGCAACGGGATTAGGAATGAGCAGTGAGCTTCCTTACTCACCCAAATCTTCAGAACCTATCTGATGACCATGTCTGAGCAGCTCCAACATTTATCTACTATCTAGTACTCTGCCTAACTTTTAGGTCCCCATCTTTTGGGCAGCCCCTGATGGTCCCAGCTCACCTCAGTCTGTTTTCAGGACTAAGATATCATATAGAAGATTCCAGAGCCACACTGGGGTGAACCCTGTCTCTGAGGTTCATGAACTCTGTACCCTTAGGTAAGTCACTGAAGCTACCATCCCCTCATCTGTAAGATGGAGAAGTAACCAATATGGGGGGATTGGAATCTGGGGACTATTTTTTGCTCATTTAAAATTATTTTAATTTTTTATTATTCCCTGGGAGAGACCATAAAATCTTCACTGTTTCGGACCTCTGCAGGTTAGTTTCTACTAGTCTTAAAACAAATGTATGTGCATGCACAGACACACATGCAAAGACCCCGCCCCCCCCCCACACACAAACCACACTCACACCCACCCATGGCATCTTTAAAATGAAATTGATGATCTCAGTTCACATTGTTTTGTCTGTTCAACATATCGCGCTGGGTGTGGTGGTGTACACCTGTAATCCCAGCAACTCGGGAAGCTGAGGCAGGTTTGTAAATCCCAGGCCAGCCTCAGCAACTAGCAAGTCCTCATTGCAAAATCAAAAATGAAAAGGAGTGGGCATGTAGCTGAGTACTAGAGTGCCCTGGGTTCAATCCCCAGGAAAACACACACGCCCTGACTTGAGGAGGAGCAGCAGTAGCCTCTCCTCTCCAGAGGCAGGTCTTTGCCTTGCTCAACCTCGGCATCACAAAGGTCATCTCCAGCCAACAGAACTGCTCCGAGCATTTGAGAGCGGAGGGCTAGAATGTAACTGGAGGCTCACGTCGTATATGTCTAAACATCAAAACCGGCTAAGCATTCAAGTTAAAAATATTCTGTCCTCTTACCTTTAAAAATATATATTCACAATGGGCTGGAAGGCCAGGTTCTGGACCTCTCAGACTCACTGGAGTCCCCCAGAGGAACGTGGCAGCGTGGGGACAGCTGATCTCCAGTGTCTAACTCCCAGCCTGAGGCCCATTATCCCTTTCTTGCCAAAGCTGGGTCCATTCCTTACACAGTGGCCTTGTGTGCACACATGTGAACACCAGACCTCATGTCCAAGCTCTGCCCACGTCCCACCTGCAGACAGCCACCCTCTGGCCACCATGTAAATCCTTGGAAAAATGGACTCTGTGAAGAACTGTAGGACTGTTTGGGCAGGGACTTTCGTGTCACGGACAGCCAGAGACTGGTGTAGTACCAGGTGGGCATATCCCCTTGGCCTTGCTGACCCCACTTTTGTGGAAGGTATGGCCAGAGAAAGAGTCAGAAAGGGCCCTGTGGAGCTCAGGACCCAGGGCAGAGCCTTTCTTGCTGGAGTCTCTAGCCAGTATTTCTGCCCAAGTCCTAAGCAGAGGCCGGGAAGCAGTGGCTGCCCTCTGTGAAGTTCCTGAGAAGGCAGTGCGATACCCTCCTTCCCCTTCATTAGGAACAAACCTGACCTAGTTTTGGGCGGGAAATGCCTTGCTAGAACAAGGGAAAACAGACCCTTGGCAAGATCTGGCTGGGATGCTGGCTGATTTGCTAGGCGAAGGAGGGCTGTCCCCTTCACCTTCACTGGGACCCCCGTGCACATGAGTTTCCTTACATCCAAGCTGATACGGAAAGGCAGTGGAATTTGGAACCCTTGTCAAAGGGTGTCGCAATCTTTGTGGTGAGACATTTCAGTTCTCTCCCTCCACATTCTTGGGTATGGACTCAGGACACAAGCAGGAACTGGCGCTGGCCTGTTGTTTAGGTTACTCCTATTCTGGCTCTTTCCCTTGTCCATCTGGAAAACTGACTTTATCACCCAGGAGTGAGCAAGCTCAGGATCACACCATATTTTCCACAGGTTGCATTTTTGGGTGGCTACTTCCTGGTATCCTGTAGGGAGGTAACTTCGTCTTATCCGTTAGCCATCTCTCAAACGCTGCAGTTACTTCTAAGAGAAGGCTGTAGGTCTCTGATCCCAGACTCTGTGTGACAATTTTAATCACTGCTACTATAGGCAGTGGCAGGTGCTGACCCTGCTTCTTCCTCTGACCTTGCCATATTGCCTATTCTGTCACCCATGACTCATGGGCCAGCTTGGAGTACAGATAGGAATGAGTGTCTTTATTTTCTTCCCAGTGATTCCTGGGGCTTCCTAGGACCTTATTGGCAGGACAGCCAGCATTTCCCTCTCCAAGTCTTCCCCCAAATGTATCTAGAATTGTCCTAGTGTCCAAGAGTGACTGGGTCCAATGCCTAGCTCACAGCAGCCTGGAGCAGAGGTCTCTACCACTTGCAGATTCCACAGACACCACTGTTCTAAGACAGGCTCTGTCTCCTTTGTCACCCTAGGGCACTATCTCACCATCACTTTGCCTTTCACTTTCCCAGCCCCCAATTGTCCTTGAAGAAGAGTGGACCTAATGGCTGTTCTCCAGAGAGGAGTGTAAGTTCCTTGGAGCACAGGCTGGTCTCCCTCCTCCTTATAGCTGCAGGGCCTACAAAGCACGCTGGCCCATGCAAGGTAAGGGCTCAGGCATTTATCAAACTCACTCAGAGAAGAGGAATAGAAGAACCAGAAGAAGGCATTGAGAACACATCGTTTGCTGCCCCTTTTCTGTTTTGCAGATGAGGAAACTGAGGCATGTAGGTAAAAAAGCTTGCCCAAGGTCAAAACAAGGCAAAAAAGTAGAGACAGGCTAGAACCCCTAGGTCCTGACTGCTGTAGGTTCTTAACCTTCCTAGATCAAAAAGGTGCCAAGGGGCAACGACATTCTCTCCAGACAAGCGCACACAACCACAAACCCCTGCATATGTGCTCCCCAGAGAAGAGCCTGCCTGCATTTTGGAATGCAGTGCCTCTAGGTCTTGGCCTGCCTTGGGCACATGGCATGAGAAGGAGCAGGTCAGGAGCTGAGGAGGACTCTGGAGCCAGGCTGCTTGGATTCAAGTTCCAGCTCTGCTATTAACTAGCTGCCTGGTTATTCAGTGTCCTTACCTGTAAAATAGAACTAATAATGGTGCTTATCTCATTGGGTCATTGTTACAACTAAATAATCACCTCTGCTTAGAGCTCTTAGGACAGAGCAGTATCCCAGGTAAGTGCTACCTAAGTGTTCTTGTTACTTTTATTATCTTCATCACCAAGAGAACCCATAAATGAAGAACAGCTACAGTGGCAACTTAAAAAAGAAAACGGATTTTAAAACCTCTTATGTGTATTCAATTTTATCTACTCAAGTTTGTACTCTCACCCTGCATAACAATCTTAAAAAATCTTTACTTTTGAGAAAATCTTGCTGTCTTTAATTCTCACTAGTTACACAGACCATTTGATAGGTGTCGATTTATTTTGCGTAAAGTTGACAAAAAGGTTAAAAGTCACAGGTGCATCTAGGTGCCCAGTGAATTGGGGCAGATTCTCAGCAGGTTTGGGGAAAGGGGTCCCTTCCACCTGGGCTGGCACTATGTCCTGCAGCCTCCAGAGGGCGCTCTCACACACAAATCTGGACCTAGGCATTGCTTCAAATCCTGCAAACACCGCCCTTTCCCAGTCTTGCACGCACACCTTGCAAGGATACCTTTGGGAGCTGGCCCTAACTCCACCGCCAGCCTCACTTGCTGGACTCAGGCACAACAGGCTGCGTCCCAGCCCAGCCATCCTGTATTTCTATGCCTACCTCGCCTCCTCTTCGCCTGGCCCTTCAGTTCAAGTGGAGTCTCCTATGGTTTCCCTTGAATCTGTGGTCCCCCTGTTCTTGCCTCTGTGCAATTGTAGTGCCCAGCGACCTTGGGCAGAGGCAGGAAGTCCTGGGAACAACAGATACAGCTAAGGACTGCCAGTTCCAGGACAGCAGGCAGCCAGGAGAGTTTTCACCTGACTGAATAAACACGGGCACTCCCACAAGGTCAGGGCCATAGTGCTGTGCTGTCTTGCTGGTTTCAAGTGCATCCTCATGAATTACAAAATAAATCTTTTCAATAGCAAAAGGAGAAAGGACACTTCCCCAATTTTTTTCCCACCATCAAATAATGTTACTCAAGACCTGGCAGAGGTCAGAAAGCAATTCACAGCAGAATACTCCCTTTTTTTTTTTGTACTTGGGGATTTAACCAAGGGCACTTTACCACCAAGCTACTTTACCACTCAGCCCTTTTTATTTTATTTTATTTTTGAGACAGAGTCTCGCTAAGTGGCTTAGGACCTCACTAAATTGCTGAGACCAACCTTGAACTTGTAATCCTCCTGCCTCTGCCTCTGGAGTCGATGAGATTATGGGCATGCACCACTGCCCCTGGCAGAATATTATTTTAAAATGATCCTCTTCCCCCTGTGACTATCAGATAAAGGTTAGAATGGGTTAGCTTTCCTAGACTGAAGGTGTCAGAAGCTGTGTAGGGGTTTTGAAAGGAACAAGATAACGTTCACATCTAGCACAGTCTACGCTGTTCCTCCCACATGATCAAGCTCCCAGAAGCCTGACTAAATCTTGCACAAGCACCAGCAGCGGGGAAATTGTGCCCAGGGATATCAAAGCCTGAGACCCGCCTGGGAAGGCAGGATGGCAGCTCCTCTGGGACTCTGGTCCCTGATCCCCTTTGACTTTTGTATAATGTGGAACTTCCAGGGGAACTTCCATATACTCTGTCTCATTAGATTTTGCCAGTAGCCCCAGCCCTGCAGGCAGCAACCCTGAGTTCAACACCATCATCCCTTCTTACTGGCAGAATTGATCATGCTCTCAAGGACTTAACTTTCTGATCTGCAAAATGGGTTTCAACAGAAGATGGGCCTCCTGAGATACGGTGTGGGCCTCCTGAGATAAGACAGGTGCAGCTGTCACACGGTGGCTGGCATCAACATGTGCTTCACAAAGGTCGTTATTTATATATCGACGACACTATGAAGATTATTATTTATATGTCAAACCACCACATTGGCAGGGCTGAAACTGGAATTCTTGACTCCAGTCCAGTGTTCATGCCTGGGGAGCTGAGATGTCCTGCCACGGTGACAATGACATGGTTCCTCCTCCATACAAGGAAGGAAGGTATAATTAATGCCTTCAAGAGATTTCAGATGCTTAGATGAAAGGAAGCCCAGTCTGTCATTACCCAGTATTTTTGTCTTATCGCTGCTTTTGAAGTTTATTTTGGTGGAAGAACATGATGGCTTCCATAGGTCCAGTCCAGGTGGCCAGCCCCTTGGGCCCCAGGCTGGCCCTCACCCTGGCCTGCCCTTTGTGCTTCCCTCCTCCCACTGGCAGATGGGGCTTCTGGCAAGAAAGCCTATCATCCCCATCAGTTCTGAGCAGAGTTAGTGGGGGGCCAACTGGAAGCCCTCCATGCTCTCCCCCCTCCTTGCCTCTGCCTCTGGAATACGTCCTTCTGTGTACCGTGTATCTCTCTCTGCTTTGCTCTTTAACAGTGTGGGGACTCCTGGGAGAGGTGACACAAAGGCGTGGACACAAAGGCGTGGACCATTGTTTTTGGAAGGACTGGTACAACCTATGACCACCGAGGGGAGAAGGCTGGCGAGGAGGGGGAAGTAGAGGCCTCCAGACAAACCTCCTCCCTTACAATTAGGAGGGAGGCTGAATCAGATTTCTTCTTGTGGCTTTTCAAATAAACACCACAGAGCCACCGTGACCTGATAGCCTGCTCTTATCCACAGAGGCCTGTGGTCTCCACTGAAAAAAAGAAAAGATAGCACGTTCCAGCTCTGAAGATTGTGTCATCCTCAGAGGGTGAGACCTTCATCAGCCTTGCTCTTCCGGGACAGGAGATACAGGACTCTGGGCTCCTATTTCTGGGTCATCATGGGCCTGGCTGGGTCATTGTGGCAACTGGAAGGGAGTAGGTCGCTGGAAAGCAGGAAAAGCCCAGATCTGAAATTACAGGAGGAAGGTGAGTGAGCACGTGGGAGCCTTCTTCTGTCAGCAGACCCTCTCCCACCTTCCAGCCATGCTTGGGAGCCTTGGAACATGGAAGATGCTGAGGTGTGGGAAGAGAAGAGCCACCACACATTCTGTCCTCTCAGAGCCGCCATGAGCATCACCACCCAGAACGCCCTCCCTAGAGTCTGAGTTCCTGAGGAGAGGCAGAAACTCAGGAAATGGGGTTCAGGGCTTCCGGGAAGGGAACTTTCTCAATTCTCTTACTGCCTTGTGCTGAGTTTGGAGTTCTTCACTTACAATTAATCATTTACTCTATTTAGTTCTCAGTGGAATCTGATTTTTAAGAAACTCAAAGTACAGACACATTTAGGCAATCACATTGAAGTCTTCCAATCAGCAGCTGGGAAAACCATCTCTACAGGGTTGGGCACTGGGGGGAGCCAGGGCATCCTGCCTGGAGAGAGAGGCAGCTGGTAAACCTGGCCGGGGGTGGGGGTGGGGGTGGTGGATCTGTTTTCCACACTTTTGTAGGTTGACTTGTGTCCACCCTGAAAAAATATATATACAGTTGAGTTATAATCCCCACTACCTCAGAATATGGCCTTATTTGCAAATAGAGTCATTGCAGATGCAGTAGTTAGGATGAAATCATAGTGGAGTAGGACGGGCCTTTAATCCAGCATGGCATCTTTATAAAAGGAAGATGCAAGGGGAGAACACCATAGCACACAATGACATCCAGACATAGAGGGGGACAGCCATGTGAAGGTGGAGGCAGAGAGTGAGGTGATACAGCCATGAGTTAAGGAATACCTGGGTCCCCCAGAAGCTCAGAAAGGCCAGCAAGGATCCTCCCCTTGAGCCTTTGGAGGGAGCACAGCCACGTCACACCTTGATTTTAGCCTTCCATCCTCCAGAACTCTTAGAGAGCAAATTTCTGTTGTTGAAAGCTACCTGCTTTGTGAAACTTTTACATCGGCTCTAGGAAACCAAAATACATACCTACCTCAGGCACCCAGCTCACCATGTGACCTGAACAAATAATATTGGCTTCCATCCAGATTTCTGCAAAATAAGCGGTTGAACTAAGAAAAATAGGATCCCTTTTGCTCTAATAACAATTTGAGGATTGCTCTGAGGTTAGGGAAGCAATCCATTCATTCAACGAGCAATCTTTGTGTCTATTCCGTGTCAGGCTTGGAGTGATGAGAGGGACTCTGCTCTAAGAGAGGGTATTGTCTTCTTTCTCAAAGGGAAGATGAGATTGTTACAAAGAACTGGACATAGGCTAAAGCCAGGAGGAGCCCGGGCTCCTTGAAGTCCCCCTGAGCAGATTTTAAGAAACCGGGAGGCCATCAGCAGATTGAAAGCTGGATTTCTATATCTAAAGATTTCCCAAGAAGTCAAAAAAAGAAACTAGCTACAAGATAAATTAGATGGTTGATGCTATACCCTGTATCTGAAATGAACCCCATAGGCCCATGCGTTAAGGGCTTGGCCCCCCCCCAGCTCATGGTACTATTAGAAGGTAGTAGAATCTTTCAAAGGTTGTGCCTTCTGATTGGAGGAAGTTAAGTCAGTGAAGACATGCCCTTGGAGGGTATTGGGACCCAGCCCCTCTTTCTCTTTCTGCTTCCCCACTGCCATGAGGTGACAGGCTTCCTCTATGTCATGCTCCTGCCATGATGCGTTATGCACCACAGGCCCAAAGCAACAGGGCCAAGTGACCATGGACTGAAACTTCTGAAACTATGATCTGAAATAAACCATTTTTTAAGTTGATTATCTCAGGTATTTTGTCACAGTCATGGAAAACTGACTAATAGGTTAAAGTTCCAGGTAGGCATTTAATCTTTAGATATAGAAATCCAGCTTTCAATCTGCTGATGGCCTCCCGGTTCAGTGTTTTCTGCTGAGTTATAATTTTCTTACCTGCAAATCACTTTCTTCATTTTCCTAGTTATTTGATATAGGACATAGTTCTTTGAAATAATAGCATATTTCAAAAATATACATCTCTAGGTAAATAGGAAACTGGTATGTTGAGGGAGGAGGAGGAGATTGTCATTATTTTCTAAGCCTTACCACTGTGCTGGAAAAGTTACCATAACATACAGGGGCCACGAGAGTCCTCTTGTGAGGGGAAATTAATCAGTCTTTTAATTTTTAAAAATCAGTACACATAGTTTCAAACGCCAAGTTGAACTAAAATACAACAAAACACAATTGCTCGCCCCATCTCTCCCCACTTCACCTGCTCCCCTCCCCAGAGGCTACCACTTTGAACTGCTGTTCTCCTGGGTTTATACGTCTCTGTGTTTCTAAACACCATGTGTATGCTGCTATCTCCTATTGGATCCACTGGCTTCCCTTTATGGTAGATGAGGATCTGTTCTCTTCAGCCACCATCTCCATTCCTCTGCTTCCGGTCCCCGCCTCCCCACGTGGTCATGCCAGGCCTTGATCAGATCACTAGTCTCTGTTTACAATGCCTGGACATGTCACTCACAGTGGAACCCTGCACTGAAGTATGATTGTTCCCTTTCTTAATTTCTGTTTTACCTGCAGTTAATAAGTACCTTCTTTTTTATTTGCTTAATTTTGGGGTGCTTATTGCTAATACAATCCACAACTTCCAAGAGTCACTCAAAACACTTTTCTAGAAAGCCAACAACATCAGGCAACCTAGCAGCTTTCTTCCTTCTTTCTTTTCTTTCTTTCTCCTTCGTCTTCATTTTCTTCCTCCTCCTCCTCCCACCCTTTCTGTTGGAAGTACCCTTTGTGAAGCCCCCTTTCTCCTCGCCTTGGACTTATCCGTGCCTTTCTCTTGGGGTTGGATTCTCTGTTTCTCTGATGTCCTCTGCTTTTTGGTTTAATTTCTTATTTTAGTGGCGTGCAAGCTGCAGCAGTCTCATCAGGTTAAAAAGATGCTCCAGTTGTGGAGGGTGCAGGGATGGTCGTCCCCATGGGCCTGCGCTTGGCGGGACCCTGCTCCAACCAGGACCCGTACCCTGCAGACCTGATGTGCAGCTGTCACGCTGGGAGTTTTGCTCACCATATTCCTGGTCATTCTTCGACTTCTTTCTTGCCTTAAAATTTGTTTCATCTCGTGACTTTCTGTCTCTTGTCTTACTTCCAATGGCTCTCAATGGTTTCCTGAGAAAGGGTCCATGAGAGAGAGAGAGAGAGTTTTGAGACGTTGCATGTCCACGGGGGCACAATAAATATGCCTTGATAGTTGGTTGGCTACTGAATCATAGATTAGAAAAAAAATTATTAGTAATTTTTCACAGTTTGAGGTAATTGCTCTATTATCTCTGCTATGGTTTGGTTCTTGAATGTGCCCAAAAGGCCCATGTGTTATAGGTTCAGCCTCCAGGGTGGCACTATTAGGAAGTGAGGAAATGAGAGGTAGGGCTCAGTGGGAGTCTTTGTGTCACTGGGGGACTTCCCTTACAGGGGCTTGTGGGCCTCTTCCTCTTCCTCATTTTCTCTCTTTTGATGTAAGCCGTTTTGCCCTGCCACCATGCTCCTATCATGGTGTGCTGCCTCACCACTGGCCTCAAACAGCGGGGCCAACTGATCAAGGTCTGGAAGCTCCAAAACTGTGAGCCAAAATAAACCTTTTTTCTTTATAAGTTAATTATCTTAGGTATCTTGCTATAGCAATGGAAAGTCAACTAACACCACTTTTATTTTTCTCGTGCTGCTATTTAGAAGCCCAAAGCAATTCAGAATCCTCTTTCTTTTAATGTGATATAGCTTTTCTTTTTATTCTTAGAGTTCTGAAATTTCACAATGTTGCTCCTTCACAAGGGTTTAGTTTTAATCAATTTGCTGAGTTCTCACTGAGCCCTTTGAATCTGAAAAATTTATGTCCTTCAGTTCTGGGAAATTTTCTTTGTGATTCATTGTCCTCAGTCTTCTCTAGTCTCTTCTGCAATTACTATTGGTTGCATTTTGAATCTCTTGATCCCTTGTGCTCACCCTCCAATGTTCTTGCATTGTCTCACTTACTTTCCATTTCTTTGTCTTTTTCCAGGAAATTCCTTCCAATTTAGCTTCAAGTTCTTCTAGTGAGCTTCTCCCTACTGTCATTGTATTTTGATTTTTAATGAGCTTTTTGTTGTTATTTGAATGGGATTTTTAAAAAAATCACACCCTTCTTGCTTCATTGATGCAATCTCCCCTTCTCCAGGAATATTAATAATAGTTCTTTTTAAAGAGTTTTCTTCTTCATGCATAGACTCTGCTTCCTCTAGGTTATTTTTCACTTTGTGCTTGTTTGAGCCTCTTCATTCCACATCAGAGAACTTTGTCACTTTATTGGGTCTAACAAGCCTGGGCTGCCTGCTCTTGACTAAGATTGGGGTCTAACAAGCTCCCTAGAGTTCTAGTGTGTGAGGGCCTTGATGAGTTAGTGCTTCACTGTGGAGGTGATCTGAAGGGTTTTGTGTTGGGACCTTCCAGTTCAGGGCCTTTCTCTTTGGCTGGTCAGATTCCCCAAAGAAGACTCCTCTCTTCTCCCAACCCAATGGAGAGCTTCTGGATGCTGACATTTTAGGAGATGAACCAGGGAAGTGATCTGAAGGTCTTGGTGTTCACTTTTATTTCCCCACTTAAGACCCCTGTTTCCTGTGTGGTATTCACATGCACTTCTGTAAAGAGAATTTCCTCTTTACAGAAAAAACAAACAAACGGTTTTCTTCCAGGGTGGGACAAGGGCAGTCGCTAGGAGTGTGGACTCAAGAATGGGATTCAGGAATCAAATCACTTCTCAACAGCTTTCACCTTGTTTCTTAATCAAGTCCCGCTGGACCTCTGTTCTGGAGGTGGCCAACACCGCCCATTTCTAAGCCCTTTGAGGATTCTGTGGAATAAATCCAGTTGGTTCTTCACTTTATCCATGCATAACTTAAGATTCAGCCTTATTGGATCAGCTCATTTTCAGTTACTGCTCACCCTCCACTTCCCAACTTTAAACATTTCAGAGGGATTGTCTCTTCTTGTTCTTCCTGTCCTTGCGAGTTTGTGTGTTTGTTTTATTTTAAAATCTCTTACTAGGAAGGGATATTAGATATACTCAGTCAGCCAACTTCCTTGGGAGGCCCTCAAGGCTAATTTTCCAAACTCAAGGGCAGCCAACACTTACTGGTAACTTGTCATGATCCAAGCAGCCATCTAATCACGATATTAACTCATTTTATCCTTGTGCCAATCCTAGGACACAAGCATTGTTGTAATTAAATGGAGAAACTGAGGCACACAGAAGTGATGTACCTTGTCTGTCTCCCAACTTGTTAGCTGGGGGAGTGGGGACTCAAGTCCAGGACTTGAGCCCTACACCCACCTACCTGCACACCATCTTACCTGAGGAATTTACTATTCTTCTCTTTGATTCTTCTAAAAGATGGTTACCGAAAGACAAAGGGGGATCTGTGTGGGGTTCCTGTCAGGATCTCTCACCTCACTAAAGACATCTCTGACCCCCGCCTGCTAAGTGCCAAGCACACTGGTTCTCATTTAATCCTCACAGTGGTTTTTTAAATTTTTTTTCACTATAAAAAAAGATTTTTTTTCAGGTGATCCAAGTAAAATCGTGTTCTTTTCTGATGCTGGGTCAGAATTCTAAAGGGCGAGAAGGGCAGAGTGAATAACATCGTACACTACTGTAAGATCATTCTGCAAAATGATGCCAAACTCACCGAAATTTCATATGTTTGGCACAAACTGTCCAACGTCCCCTGATCACTGTGGGCAGTGATGTAGGCCAAGTGCAGTTTCATTTCCAGGATTCCTCCTTTCTTTCAGTGAACACTTGTTCTTGGTTTTGTGATCTTCTGTGGTTTTATGATCCAGTGGTATTACTTCTTTTTCCAATTATTCTCAAGAACATCACTTTTTTTCTTCTGTAGTTTTTAAGAAATACATCAAGTGCATTTCTGATTTCCTTGAATGTCTTTAATCCCTTTGACTTTTCTGGTCCTTTTTTTCCTTGTCTAAATCATGTCTTTTTGATATTTTGATATTTTCCTCTGGTCTCTTCCTCCTCCTGGACTGAGTCAGAGGACCCCAGAACTCTCTTCCCCACCAGACCTGGAACTCTGCGTGGGCAGATGGGAGACGGCGTCAGCTTACCTATCTCTGGGTCACTTCTTTCTCTGTCTTGTTTTTTTTTTTTTTTTTTTTTTTTTTTTGCGTTTTAGTTATAGTGTCCCTCCCTGAGAAGGCGTTCTTATTTTCTAGCCACTTGCTTCTTCTGCTCCCCAGTCTCCCTCCGCTGCTTCTGCTCCTGGTGACTTTGCCCTGGGCATCCTCGCCAGCGCTCACAGCGCCCCCTCGCGGTCCCTCAACGACATTCTCTTGCCCGGAGTCCTGACCTGCTTTATCTCTTGCACTGTTAATTTTCTCTTCTCTGTCGTCAGAAAATGACGCTTTGCTATCATTCTCCTAAAAAGGGGTGGGGGTGGGGGTCATAAAGCACACTTGATTCAGACTCCAGTCAAAATTCAACATATTTCTATTTTCTTTGGAAACTTCTCTTATATTAGTCTTTATATCTCTTATTTCAGACCTTTTAAACTTTAATTCGTTAGCTGCTTTTATTTCATCCATTTTGGGGATTCTTGAGTTCTTGAACTCTTTGGCTTTCAAAATTCTTTTCTTTGTCTCTAAATCAAAAAATAAATTTTCAAAGGAGTTCTCCAGTTCAGGTTTGGACCTGTCTTTTGTTTCCCCAATCTATTTTCTTTCTTTTCTTTTTTTGTTTTCAAATCATCTGGGTGTTTCATTTCCTCGTGCCAATTTTATTTTCCTGTTTCTTCCTTGGGGAATTATCTTGTTTTGTCTCACTTTGCTGATCACTCTCAGAGTGTGCCTCATATATGTTGTTATTTAAGGATAGATCTGAATTTCCTTCTACTTCAACTTTGTTCTCTGTCCATTTCTTTCCAAATTCGAGAACTTCTATATAGTTCTCCAGATGAACCTCAGGCTCCCACGAATACATCAGATGTATAGCCTTTCTATCGAACTTTATAGAAAAATTTACCCTGACAAGAACAACTCAGAAGAGGAAAAGTTTATTGGGGGCTCACAATTGGATTCATTGCATGGTTAGCTGACTCATCCATTACCCTGGGCCTGAGGTGAGGCAGAACATCATGGTGGAAGGGTGTCATGGAAGAAAGTTGCTCACAGGAAACAGTTTCCTAGCATTCTTATGTGGTGGGTGTTAGTGGGTATGTTATACAGATGAGAACACTAGGGCTCAGAGACATTAAGTCTCTTGTAGTAATTGGAGGAGGTGAGATTTAAATCCAAGTCCATGTGTCTTCGAAGCCAAGGAGGACTTCAGCATGTGCTCAGAATTTTGGGAGATGTCTGTCAAAGGGGGAGAGCAGAGCATACACCCTTACTCTCTTTTCTCATATCCAAATATTTAGCAAAGTAAATATTTAGCAAAGGTTCACTATTTTGATTTTCTTCTTCAGACATTCCAATTATCTGTGTGTTGGACCTATTTTGTCTGCATCTCATTTCTCTTAATCCTTTTTAACATTTTGCTATTTTATTTAATATTGCTTGATTTTCTCACTTCAATATTTTTGTCTCTTATTTGTTTTCCATAGTGTTTGTTTTATTTCATGTCAAGTCATGGTTTTATTCTTTCTTGCACTTCTTTCTTGAACTCTGACACTTAACTTTCATCTCTACCTATTATTTTATCATCTCTATTCTGAGCTCTTGCATCTCTTCTTTTTCTTCTTACTTTATGGAGATAATTTCCTTTTTGCTTATTTTTACAATGTGTTGTAAAATTTTTTCACCTGCTCATGAGAGTGTTTCCAGGCTCTTAGTCATTTGTTTTTTTGTTTCCTTCTTTTCCTCTAGAATCTTTGTATAGATTCTGTGCTTTTTTGTTTTATATTGCTTATCCTTAGAAAAGGTAGGTTTTCTTCTGAACCAGCTTTTGAATGAAATTCATGTGACAGTGGGGACAGAGTCCAGACTAACTGGAATTTGTGTGTGCATGCTTGCTTAGCATTTACTGCTGTCCAGTCAATGAAAAACTATGAAATTTATTTGTTCTAATGCAAAGGCTATTTTTTCCTTTCACTACCAAAGAAATAGACCATTTATATCTCATGTCTTACTCATTCTGTCTGTTTCCCCTTTTCCTTTTTACCCCTGCTTTTTCTGACTTTCCTTGAAGAAATGAGCACAAGAGGTAAATTTTCAATTATCTTGATTCCCTGAGAAATAGATTTCAAGACAGGCTTCAATGTAACTGTGTGCGTCAAGATGGAAGGAGCTAGATAAGGTCTGGACAGCTATACAGGTTTGCCCCTGAGTCGGAGAGAAAGAGAAGGTTGGATAGAAGTGTTCTAGATCTTCCTTGAGTCAAAGGGAAGATTTGGCAGAAATGTTGGAGAGTTCCCTATCTCCAAGAATGGGGTCTGTCTTAATGTCTCTGCTGCATTTAGTCACTGGCTGAGAACAAATGTGTCAATAGATTTCAGGAACAAAAATGAGGCCCAGGGTCAATTTTACTCTCCATAATCAGGGATTTGCAAGCCACAATTTTTTTGCTTTGCATTTCTGAAAATATTGTATTTGATTGATAGTTTAGCAGGATATAGAAAACTAGATTCAAAATAATTTTCCTTCAGCACTTTGGAGGATTAAATCCATTGTCTTAGAATCCACCTGCTGATGAGAGATTTGATGTCAATTTGACTTCTGATTTTTAAGACTCTGTTATCCTCTCCGTTTGTCTTTCTTTGTTGCTTTCAGATGTATCCTATTTTCATTATTTAAAATCTGTTAATGTTGTATGTAACGTGTGACTGCCAGAACTATGTAATTTTTAAAACTGAAAAACAGTTTTTTGTTTTTTTGTTTTTTTCAGCCTGGGAAAGTTTCTTAGATTATGTCTTTGATCCATTTTCTCTGTTTTTGTGTTGATTTTGTTTTTGCTGTAGAACTTCTATTTGATGATTTAACTTCTTGGATTGATCCATTAGGCCTTCTTTTCTCTCAGGTTTCCATCTCTTTGGCTCGCACTCTGGAAAATTCCTTTGACTTCATGTTTCAACTCTTCTATTGATTTTCTGATTGTTTCTTTTTAATAGCATCCCACTCTTGTTTTTATCCTTATCCATACGATATCTCAGAAACTCTGAGGAGATTAATTAAAGGTCTGAGATTTTTGAAATGTTTTCTTCCTCAAGTGACCTGTTTCTTTTGGAGTGATTTTTCTGTTTGTGTATCTTTGTTATTTCATGCACAGGTGTGTATCTTCTCTCTGATGGTTGTCAGGTTCTATTTAATAACAGGGACTGGTGTTGATTTTTCTCCCTGGGTTTCCTTCTTAGGTAGGGTATGTCTGTTATTCTCCCTCGGTCTCTCCTAGGAGTGGGTGTGCTGACTGGGAGCTCCATATTGTTGGTAGGGCTCAGTCACAGGCCCATGGATCTTTTTTTTTTTTTTTTTTTTTTTTTTTTTTTGATGCTGGGGATTGAACTCAGGGGCACTCGACCACTGAGCCACGTCCCCAGTCCTATTTTGTATTTTATTTAGAGACAGGGTCTCACTGAGTCACTTAGCATCTCACTTTTGCTGAGGCTGGCTTTGAAATTGTGCTCCTCCTGCCTCAGCCTCCCGAGCCGCTGGGATGACAGGCATGTGTCACTGTGCCCAGCCTGTGGCTTTTTTTTGACTAGCATATGGACAGCCAGGCTTTGAGTTGAATGTGTAAATGGAGGGCTTTACTCCCAAGGGCTTTGCCAATTCTGGGAGCCCTATTTGATCTCTGGAAGTAAGTTCAGTATCTTTAAAGAGGAGTCCTATAGTTTTTCGGCCTAAGGGAAATGCTGGGCTTCCTACAATCAACTTTGTAGCAATAGGACTGAAAAAGGAAAGTGAAGGAACCCCCTTTGGATCAAACTTTTCTCTTTGGAACCCTCCTTCTCACCCCTGCCCTCCTTCATACCTGCTGGCTGTGACCTGGTCCCGGCGCCTCTCTGAGGTGCCCTGTGGCCATTGACTTTGTTTCCTTCTGCATATTCTGGAGTAACTTAATTTTTAAGTTTCATGTTTCCTCATGTAAGTGCGTGAGGAAACATGGAAGAAGCCAGATAAAGCATTATGGAGCGCAACTTAAGAACAGACCCATCACCACTGAGAAGTCCAGGTCAGTGGTGAGTGGTGGTTGTCCACCAGGCAGCAAGGATCTCGCTGGGGCCTCCAAATGTTATGGGGCACAACTTAAGAACAGACCCATCACCACTGAGAAGTCCAAATTTGAGAGTCTTTTTTTTTTTTTTTTTTTTATGTGGTGCTGGGGATTTGAACCCAAGGGCCTTGTGCTTGCAAAGCAAGCACTTTACCAACTGAGCTATCTCCCAAGCCCTTGAGAGTCTTTTTTAAGCCGGCTGGCTGACTGTCTCACACAATGCCCCAAAAAATGGCTATTGGGAGAACAGCCCCAACCATACGGTTGTAGGGGTTCTTATACTGAAAATCACATCAATCATAAGTGTCTGTTGCTATGATTCGAAATTATAGACTAACATCATGAGATCATCGACAGAGGGAGAAGTGGGTCAAAACAACCCTTACTTTGGTACAAACTAAAGAATGGTTACTAACATCCACACAATCACTGTTCACATGGTACATTGGTTAAGAGCAATAGAAATCAAAATAGAGCAATTTTTCATTACATAAGAATTGTCATTTTGTATTGCTAAACATGTCTCGCTAAGTAACTGAGGATGGGTACAGAGGTGGGGTGTTCCCATGGGAGAAACTTATTTTCTACATGGAGTCTCAGAGCAAAATGGAGTCTGTTTAGTCATTTCCCTTAGAGTCTGGCCTGTAACATTCTCATGGAGCCAGATCTGTCAGCCCATCACAAAGTTTGGAGAGCTATCAGACCATGATGCAGGTTTGCCCCTGAGTAGGGGAGAGAGAAAGAGAAGGTTGGATAGACACATTCTAGATTTGCATTCAGTCAAAGGAAGTTTTGGCAGAGATGTTGGAGAGGCCCCTGTCTCCAGGAATGGAGTCTGGAGCGCTGGTTTATTCCTCCGTGCACATTTTCATCTACAAGAAGTCCGTTGAAACCCATGCACCTACGCACGCTCTCTTTCTCAGTGCTTCCGGACTATTCATTTATTTTTTCACTATCACTTTTCTGCAGGCTCAAGTAGAAAGGAAATACGTTGTGTGCTCAGTCAGATTTGAACTTTAAAATGCCCATGCTGCTTTACCGCCTTCCGTGGCAGGGAAGGATGAGAATCGCTACCTCCCCATGAGCGCTCACCCTGAGGACAACGCCTCCTCAGCGAAGGTAGTCTTCTCTCACCTCCCGGCTCCATGTCACTTGCTGGCCTCCTGATTTCTCATTGCTGGCGTTAGACCCGGTCTCCCCTGCATAACAACATCTCATGCCCACAGACCAGCACGCCCACTCTCCCTCTTGTGGAAGCCATCTGCTATGCTAGTCGTCCCCTTTTGTCCTTGAGGACAGCAACTCTGGGCTCACAGTCACGCCCAACACCACTCCTGTCGATGCTCACCCAGTGGTATTTCCAACTCCCATCATCTCAGTTCCTTCACCTTTTCTGTTTCAATAATCATGCTCTCCATCGAACCTCAGTTACTCACTCTCATGGTTATACCCATGACCTTGTCATTACCAGTGATGGCACCTTCAACCACTCACTCTTCAACTCAGCTCTTCCACTCCATTAACCCTACTCTTTTCCCACTGCTTCTCATGTTATGTCTTTTTTTTTTTTAGGTGCTGGGGATTGAACCCAGGGTCTTGTGCATGCAAGGCAAGCACTCTACCAACTGAGCTATCTCCCCAGCCCTCATGTTATGTCTGATCTAGCTTAAATCCCTGGTCCAATCCTGTAATCCCTTTCTAAAAAATTTCCTTCCTCTCTCCCTCTTCACATTACTCCACTGGGGGGAAGGGACCTCAAACCTACTTCAATCCAGTCCTTAATGATTTGGTACCAAAATCCACACAAGTGATTCAGGCCGACTCACATAATTTCGATTCTCTTGTATTTGTTGAAGTTTGTTCTATGGCCTGGAATATGACAGGCAAACCCTGAGGAACGTTTCTTTTGCACTTAAGTGAATGTGTATTTTGCTGTTGACAGGCAGGGTGTTCTCAGTGCTGCCGAGGTCAAGGTCATGTTCATGCTCCTCAGGTCTTCTATACTTTTCAGGATTCTCTGTTTACTTTCTCTTATAAGTCAATGAAAGTGGAGTTTTGAAGTCTCCAACTATAATCGTAGGATTTGTCTGTTTCTCCTTTCAGTGTTATCAGGTATTACTTCATTTATTTTAAAATCCTACTGTTAGGGGCATATCACTTAGAATTATTGTCTTTGCTGCGACTTGATCATTATGTAATATCTGTCTTTGCTATTCTGAGTGACAGTCTTTCTTTGAAGGCTTTGCTATTAACATAGTCCCTTTGGCTGTCTTTGGTTTGGTATTTGTATGGCATATTTTTTCCACTCTTTACCTATTCTACCTCTCTCTTTATATTAAAAGTGGGTTTCTTATAGATGGCATAAGGCTGAGCCTTTTAAAAAACAATTTAACAACTTCTGACTTTAATAAGGGCACTTAGACTATTTATATCTAATTAGAGGTATCATGTGTCTCCACCATCTTGCTGGTTGTTTTCTATTTGTCTCATTTGGTCTTTGTTCTTTTCCCCTCCTTTTTTCCTGTCTGCTTTTGGACTGAATTTTTTTATGATTTAGCTATATCTCCATTCTTGGCTTATTAGTTATGCCTATTTAAAAATGTTTAATGGTTGCACTAGAGTTTACAATGTATGCCTTTTTTTTTTTTTTGGGGGGGGGGTACTGGGGATTGAACCCAGGGGTGCTTAACCACTGAGCAACATCCCCAGCCTTTTTATATTTTGTTTAGAAACAGGGTCTCGCGGAGTTACTTAGGGCCTAAGTTGCTGAGACTGACTTTGAGCTCACGATCCTCCTGCCTCAGCCTCCCAAACTGCTGGGATTACAACTGTGGGACACCATGCCCCTCACAATGTCTTTCATTCCAGTCTACCTCTGATTCATATTAGGCCACTTCTCAAATGGCATAAAAACCTTATGACAGTATGCTTCCAGTTTCTTCCTCTGCCCTTCATGCTATTTTTGTGTTACATTTTGCTTCTAATATCTCATGAATCTTGCAATATATTTTTATCATTTTTGATCTAGGTCAGGAAACTGCTACTCAGATCACCTGAACATTTTTATAAATAAAGTTTTATTGGCATACAGCCATGTTTGCATGTTGTCTTTGGCTGCTTTCATTTTACGGTGGCAGAGTGGAGAGTTGTGACAGAGCCCACATGTCCTACAAGCCCAAAATATTTTTTATCTGGTCATTTAACAAAGTTTTTGACAGCCCTTGCTTTAGAAAATTATCTTTTTGAGCAACTTAAAGGAATTTACCTTCATATTTTAGCATTTCTGGAGCTTCCTCTTTTTTTCTATAGATCCCACTTTCCATCTGGGTTATGTTCTTTCTGCCTGAAGAACACCCTCTCCCATTTCTTTCAGCGTAAGACTGCTGGCAATGGATTCTTTCAGTTGTTCCTCTGGAAAGATTTTATTTTCCCTCATTTTTGAAAGATATTTTCACTGGATATTGACTTGTGGATCAACAGCTTCTTTCTTTCAGTAATTTAAAGACATAGTTCCACTGTCTTCTACTTACATAGTTTCTGGGGAGATTCTGCTGTAATTCTTATCTTGGTTCATTTGCATAGAATGTGCCTTTTTCCTTCCTTCCTTCCCACTGGCTGCCTTCAAGATTTTCTCTTTAACATTAGTTGTCAGCAATTAGACTATGAAGTGTCTAAGTGTGGTTTTATTTTTTTGTAGGGTTTTTATCTTTCTGGGTTTTCCGAATTGTTTGGATCTATGCTTTGATGTATTTTATTATTTTATGGAATTCTTGACTACTCTTAAAAAAATATTTCTTCTGCCCTGTTCTCTCATTTTTCTTCTGGGGTGTTGTACTGCACAGTTAACAATTACCTCATTCATACCTGCACCAATCCAGTTTCCTGCTGTCTTTATTCTTTCTCCAGAGCCTCCAGTGGAAGGCTATTGCAGCAGCCTGAGTGAGAGCTCACTCCCCTGGTGTAGGGAGCCCCAGCTACTCTGGGATGACATGCTAGCCCACACCCGACCTTAGGCAGTTGTTTACAGTTTCTTATTTCTTCTTACCCATTTGTATCTGCTGGGACCCTGCCACCCTGGCTCTTTCATCCATCATATAATGAGTCCCATCTCTCCTCAGAAAGTCTCTCATTTTGGAATTCAGGGAATCTGTTGTTTTGTGACCTTAGCTCTCTGATGATTTCGAAAACTGTGCCTGCAGAGCAGCTTTTGGTGGGTTGACATTTTTTGGTTCATTTCTAGTTCTTAAGTGGACTGGGAGCTGCCTTTGCTGGTTGCATTTTAAACTCAAGACCACATTTTTTTTGGGGGGGTGGGGGTTGGCACCAGGGGTTGAACTCAGGGGCACTCGACCCCTGAGCCACATCCCCAGCCCTATTTTGTATTTTATTTAGAGACAGGGTCTCACTGATTTACTTAGCACCTCACTTTTGCAGAGGCTGGCTTTGAACTTGCAATCCTCCTGCCTCAGCCTCCTGGGATGCTGGGATTACAGGCACGTGCCACTGTGCCTGGCAAGACCACATGCTTTTTACTTCTGCCAGGCAACCTAAAATATGTAATTATTCTCCAAGTCTCCTGGACAACTATTTCAAAGTTTCCCTTTTTCCTTCCCACAAGCTTGTTTTTGGTTTATGAATTAGTTTCCTATTTCACTGAAAAAAAAAAAAAAGGAAACCTGCCAACAATCCCACTATGACATCTGCCCACCTGTGTCTACTTCCCTCCTGATCCTAGGTTGAATGACCCATCATCATAGCAGAGGACAGCACCCTTATTTGTCATAGTATCCCATCTTCTCTCACCTGCTCAAGGGTTTCTCCCCCTCTTTCTTATCAACAATAACTTTTTCTGATTAGTTCCCATCAGCTAACATTTGTATATGTAAATTAACTTTATTTTTTCGATTAAAAAGTACAAAAGTGTTGCTTTCATATTTCCCTTTAACCACTGCCTCCTTTTCTCCCCCCACTTACAGTAAAATTTCTCAGAAAAGTTGCCTACTTTCACATTCCTCCCATTTTTCTCTTGAACTCAATCCATTTGGGCTAAGCTCAACTCTCCAGTTCACCAAAACTGCTCTTGGGGAAATTACCTGTGACTCTTAGTTGGTAAATCTATGTTCACAATTATCAGTTCTCACTTTACTTGATCATACATCTCAGTTTGCTCAGAACATCCCTAGTTTATACTTGTTGTCCTGCCATGATTACTATGTGTGCCCCCTTTGATCTTAAAAATGTCACACATGGCGGTACAATGAAGCTTGTGGTCACTGTGTAACCTCTAGTATGTGATATGTTTGTTATCTTTCTCTTCCTTAACACACTTTCTTCACTTCATGTGTGGACAACACTCTCCTGGTTTTCTTCTTCTCTTACTGGTTATAGGACCATATACTTGCAAAAAAAATAATAATAATAATATGCACCTCTCCTGCCATTACTTTCTAATCTCATTTGCTACTACACCTAATTGTGTCATTCTTTGATTAATATACTTGCCAGCGATTGCCACAATAATGCTACATAACAAATAGTCTTAAAATTTCAGTGACTTATATCCCCAATAATTTATTTCCATGCTCATAGTCTACAGATTGACTGTGGTCTGGGTGGAGTAGGCTGGGCAGGCTGGCCTGTGGTTCTGATTAAGCTCAGGACTGCTCCACATGTCCCCAGGTGAATGGGCCTTGCCGTGGTGCTTCAGGAACATTGGCCTTTCTGATCATCCTCAGTTGGTCAAGTACCCCCTCCTCAGTACCTTTCCATGGCGATGTCCTAGCTGACTTAAGCACTTTCCCCTCAGATGCCTGCTTGGCTCACTTCCTCACCTTCTTTGATTGAGGGTGGATTGATTCAGAGGTTGAGTTATGTGTGTATAGGTTGGCTAATGTTGATGTTTGGCTATTATTACTTATTGTCCACCTCTGATTATCTAATTACATGGTGGATTATACCTGTGTTAACAGTTCTACCCTTACCTTTTTAACCTTTTTAGAACTGGCAATACACCAGGAAAAGAAGTCTTCAAGCCACCAAATTAGATTTTGGTAAAAATTAATGCAGGCACAATATATTACCTGCCAAATCCAGGATAGACATTTTCATTTGGTCAACAATGCTTAGTTAAGACAGATCCTTCTACTAAGTTCAATGAGATAAGAACATACTTCCAAACCAATGTACATTTTTAAAAATCTGCCATCACTTCTGCTAGATGATTGCTTCAAAAAGCAACCTGTGTGCTGGGGTTATGGCTCAGTGGAGGAGCGCTTGCCTAGCACGTGTGAGGCCACTGGGTTTTATTCTCAGCACCACAAATAAATAAATAAAATAGGTCCATCAACAACTAACATATAATTAAAAAAATTTTTTAAAAGCAACCTGTGCTCCCTTCTAAACTTTTCCAGGTATAATAGGTAACAGAGTCCTATAATTGTATATTTTACATTCCATAATGGTGATGTCAAACTTCATTGTCATTTGTAGGAATAGAGGCAGTTCTAATAAGCTTCTTTTGAGCTTTTCTATTTCTCTCAAATTGTATTTCTGTGCATCCTGCAAATTAGCTTGCAAATTGCTGAAACTACTCCTTGGTGCCAGCAGATGGCGCCCTCCGGTGCCTGGGCTCCTCCCAGGAACTGCACTCTGGAGTCCAGGGAGCTTTGGTTTGGGAATCATTTGCCAGAGTTTCTGGTTATCATATTTCCTCAACAGGCACCTGTTTGACTGGCATTTCCTGGCATGCACCCATCTTTGCAAATTTCTTTGTTGGTTGAGTTTGGCTTACAGGGAGGTTTCGGTAGTTTATTACTTCACACCATCGGGTAAGTTCAGACTTTCTTAGTTCAGAAACCAAGCTGCACAGAGTGATGAAAATAAACATGATCTTGAGTAACTCGACATGGATATTGCTGTTCTACTAATAGGGTGTTAATTAGTAAAGAGCACTTAACTTTTTTACTGCCAACCTAAACAAGCTGGCTTTGTTTTTGGCTGTGGGCCCTATAACTGCATCTCAAAGTGCTTTGCAAACATTAATTAAATACTTCAGTGCATATCCAAGTAGTAGATATTATTAAACCCTTCTCTGAGATGTGGAAAACAGATTTGGGAAATATGACTTAATGTTAGGACCAACCTGGGACTGGGTTTAGAATCCTGTGCACGGCCTTTGGACTCCAGGCCTACCTCCACAGATCTCTCCAGCCAGCCATTCACTTGCTGCCAGAGGTCTCCTTCTCTGCCATCTACTATGGTGTCTGTGTGTTCTGGGATGGTGCTGATTTCTTGGCTCCTGCATCTTTATCGATACATTATAAGCTGTCACCTCCCCATCTATTGATTTGTATACGAAGAAATGTGATTTTCCAGAGAGTGGTTCACATCACTGGTGCAGACTTAGTTTGGTGGTGTGAACATTTCTCAGTAACTACTGAGCTGTAAGCATGGTTTTCCTCTCTGAAAAGTCAGGCTTGTCTTCCTAAGGTGGATGCTGGCCAGGAAAGGCCAGTCAATTAGATGCCTGTTGGGGAAATGTGATAATCAGAAACCCAGGCAAATGTTTTTTAAACCAAAGCTCCCTGGATTCCAGAGTACAGTTCCTGGGTGGCACCTGGGTTCTGGGCCACAGGGCAAGGTGGGCCACAGCCATGTGGGAAATGCTTAGGCCCTGCAAGGAATGAAGGGCTTCCTCCTTTCATCTTCTCAGAATTTCTCTCTGGTTTAAAACAGCCCGAGAACAAACCACACAGGGCACCTAGAGGAAGGAGCCCTAGATTCCACAGTGGTGTGTGGCACTGCCCACCTGGGGGTCACTGGCTCAAGGCAGGCTGGGCCTTTTGTAGAGAAGCAGGTAGAATCATCTCACATACCCAGAGGCCACCCTGGGTGTCAGGATCGAGCCCCTCAGAGTACGTTCAGTCCACCCTGGACACAGGCTGCCATTGCAAACCTGGAGGCTACGACGTGCCTGCGACTTTACTGCCTGATTTCTAGAGGTGATGTCAGGCTGACCTGTCCAGCAATGACAGACAGCTGAGAGCAGTTTAATCACTCCACTGTGCTGAGTTCATAGAATATTCCCAGAAGAGGTTTCACACCAGATGAATCGTCTGAGCCCAGGATGTGGCTAGCTAGGTATCGCTCACACCTGGCTCCAGCAGGAAATTGCTCCCCAAGAATCCCTTCGACCTTTAGTTAACGGGGCAAGGGGGCGTTTCAGGGGAGTCTTGACCTCCTTCTGCAAGGGCCACTTAACTGGGATAAGAGCATCACCTGCATGGAGCACAGGGAGGCTGCTGTTAGCTTCCTTTCACCTGCCTTCGTTGCTTTCTTTACTTTCCAAGGCAGAGCAGAACCCCATAAGTAATTAACCCTTCACAAGCTGAGTCACTGGATTCCAGCTAATATAGGATCAGCTAATATAGGAACGGAGCCAGCCCATGTCTGTGTCATGCTTCATGAGTTTCTGGAGCCTTTGGCAATACTCTGTGTGGATTTCCTGAATTGTGGGCAGGTGGGTAAGACACTCTTAAGGTCTTTCCGGCTTCTGGATGTCCTGGTCTTGCTAGAGATGCGAGGTGGTTGGCACACACTGTCTGTGTGGACAGGGCCAGGACTGGCGTTTACCATGTGAATGACTGACAGGTACTCACTTGTTGATGAGACAAACTGAATGTTTGTATCCTCCTAAATTTATATGTCAAAATCCTAACTCCCAAGGTGATGGCAGTAGGGGTCTTTGGAAGGTGATAAGGTCCTGAGGGTGGGCTTCTCCGGAATGAGATTAATGCTCTCATGAATGAGACCTGGAGGTCTTCCTCTCTCTTCTCACCCTGTGAAGATGTGGTTAGAAGATGGCTGTTGATGAATTAGGAAGTGGGCCTTCACCAGACACTGAATTGGCTAGCTTCCTGATCTCTGTCTTCTAGTCATTAGTACATTTCTATTGTTTAAAAACTACCCAGTCTACTGACCAAAGAGGCCAAGACAGTGGAGGTCTCTGGATCCCAGCTCATGGCCAAACACCTTCCTTCTGCACAGACTAGGAAAGGTTTTGGTAACAATGTGTTACTCTTTGGTTCTCATAACTACTTTGGGAACTGGGGTTTCTCTGAGGGCTACCCAGAGGGGTGGGATACGCGCCTACTGTGTTTGGGGCCAAAAGAAGGGAGGAGGGAGGAGAAAGAGAAGAGGAAAAAAAGTTCCTAGAATTTGTTTAAGTCAGAGTGTTGAAAGCCCCAGACAGCCAACCTCAGGCTGAAACAGATGGAGACAATGGCACATCTAGGGATAGGCCCTAGGACATGCACAGCTGTATGGATTTTATGTATATAAATTTACAGTCAAACTTACTGTCCCACAATGCATAATACAAATTGAACTAAAAAGTATTTTCAAAGACATGCTGTCAAGAAAGTAAGGAGCTGGGCATAGTGATGCATGCCTATAATCCCAGCAGCTTGGGAGACTGAGGCAGGAGGATCATGAGTTCAAAGCCAGCCTCAGCAAAATCAAGGCACTAAGCAACTCAGTGAGACCCTGTCTCTAAATAAAATTTGTAAACAAGAACTGGCCTTCCTATGGTTTAGGGCCTGAATTCACACCACCTGGGTAATGAGTCTCAAGCCTCCCTATTTAATGACTAATGATGTGCTTGTGACAGTATTTGGGGGACATTTGCTGATGTCTACAACTTTGCAGTACTTCTAAAAAAAAAAGTAAGATGGGCTGATGAGTGGAGAGAACTCTTGCCTAACTTGTGTGAGATCCTGGGTTTGATCGCTAGGACTACAAGAAACCAAATCAATCAATCAATCAATCAGTCAATAAAACCAAAGTAAAACCAAAAAGACCTGGGCTCAATTTGAGTCAGTTAGAGTTATGCATAGCTGCATAGCTTTCCAAACAAGGCCAATAAAATGTTAATAGTAGATTCTAGGTGATGGGTGTATGATACTGAGTACTCTTGTCCATGAATCTGCTTCAAGTTCTTGTTTATTTAGATCTTGTTTAATGTCTTTCTATAAAATACAGTCATCTCCATAGAGAGAATCTGTATCTGTTGTTGGATTTATTCCTAGAGTCCTAGTATTTTAAGTATTATTTTAAATGTACCATGAAGATTTTTAAAGACATCTAACTTTCCACAGTACCAGAAATTAAAGTATTTTGAGGGTTTGAACGTTTTTTTCTTCATAGATTTGACTGCAAACATGTTGTTTATGTTTAAATATTTCCCTTTTAAAACCCACCACGTAGCTAATTATCCCTTGCATAATTGTAACTGGTGTGACCAGATCTTATTAGTCTACAAGACCATATTTCTACATACGCTCAAAATTAAACTGGCCCTTCGCCCTGTGAGGCTTGCCTGCAGGAAGTCCAGTTTTCTCTGGTCATTTCCTTCCCCACAAGGATTGCTGAGGGTCAGGCAGAGTTGGCTCTATGTTCCACTGTGCTCTGCTGTCCTTGTTTGGGTCAGCTGATCCATCCAGGAGCTTTTACCAACACAGCACTGGTGACCCCCCAGGACTGTTGCTGTCTTGCCTGACCACCTTTCCCCAAGAACCAACACACACACACACACACACACACACACACACACACACACTCACACTCACACACATCTCTTGATTCTTTGCAGCAGAGGCTGAGCCAGGAATGAATGGTCCAGAGATATAGTGGTGGTGGGCAGGGAGAGACAACACAGAGAGTAAAGGACAGGGTCACTAGCTATGACCCAGGCCCAGAACCGTGCCTCCGGGCATCAGGGGCCAGATTCTCTCCACCAACAGTCCTACTCTTGAGTCTTTAATTCCAAACGAAACTCCCACCAGCCCCAGAGAGGAGAGAGAATTTTGGAATCTCTTGCCTCGGAGATTTGCCTCCCTGTTCCTCATTTCTTATCCCAGGGTAGAACTCTTCCCAAGATGATTGGAGATGGGAAATTCCACCCGCTTTAGGGGAAACACAAGACAATCACCAGAATACAATGATTCAAATGCGGGTACATTCTGGGTTCTTCTGTCCTAGTGAATTCCGCACTGGTAAGATGGGCACTGTGGGAGCCACTGTAGACTAGCACACTCAACGACCTGGCAATGTGTGCTGTTCTATTTGCTTGCCCCAGGAAGACTGGCTCTGGGCACAAATGCATCTGAAAGAAAGAGGGAGAGAAGCCAGTTATGGGAGAGTCCAGGAGCCCAGGAGTGTGACTGCAGAGAGTCAGCTGCCTGGGGTCATCCTCAGAGGGAGGACACTGGATATTAAGGCTGATGAACTGCTTTCAAAAGATGTGCTGTGTTCACCTCTGCCCAGGTGTTAGCTGTACAGGTAGGTGGTCAAAACTCCAAGTCCCAGGGCAGCTCACCAAGGTCACTGCTCAGCCCTGAAATGAAAGGCCATAGAATTGATACCTTAGCATTTGTCCCTTCTGGCCAGAGTGGGACTTTTCTGGCTGGGTGCATATCCAGGTGGCCCAGGAGTATGAGACAGGACATCCAATGGCAGTTTTCAGAGATGGTGTCAGACCTGAGACCTGAGACAGGCCAAGGACACAGCATTTGCTGTGTAACTGGTGTGACCAGATCTTATTAGTCTGCAAGACTGTATTTTTACATATGCTCAAAATTAAACTGGCCCAGGAAGTGGGGGTGATCATCATGATTGTCCCAGGAGCCATCCCTGGTGGAGGGCTCCAGAGACTGCTTAGGGCTTTCTAGGTGACATCTGCTAGTCTGCATGGCCTGTGAGGAAGCGGTTACTCCTGGTGTGAGGACTTGGAAGAATATGGGGTCAAAGGCAGGCCTGCATCCAGTTCTGCCTACTGTGGAGACCGTGACTCTTAACCCCTGCTCTGTTCACTTGTTCAGACAAAAGGAAAACAATAATTAAATGCTATTTTTTAAATCTATCACATTTATCAAAAATTTAAAATATAGCATTACTGCTACCAAGAATGCAATGAAAGGTGTAGCCTCACATAATCATGAGCCCAAACTCTCTGGAAATTCTTGTATCACGGGCTTTGAGTCAGTGGTTGTGTTTCTGTGATAAAAAACATTCAAAACCCCTAAAATTTACTTTATTTTGTATTTTTTTTAATCTTTATTTTTTACAGACTGCCTTTTGATTCATTGTACACAAATGGGGTACCCCATTTTGTTTCTATGGTTGTGCACGATGTGGATTCACACCATTGTGTAATCATACAGGTGCATAGGGTAATGATTGTCTCAGTTCACCATTTTTCATACCCCTGCTCCCTCTTATTTTCCTCTATATACTCTAAATTTTCTCCATTCTAAATTTACTTTAAAAAGTAACCAAAATGAGGAAAAGTATTTGTGTATGATGGTTGTTGTTGGGGTTTGTTCTTCTGCAATTAATTAAAATGAAAATTTAGCAAATCTTTAGATTTGTTCAGGGAATAAAGTTAAGTCAGTGGGACGTTATACAGTCTTTCTAAATGATGTTTAAAAAGGATGTCTGTTGACTTGAAAATGCTCATGTGGGCAAAGTATGGACATATTTTTTGGTCTTTTTATATGACTTAATAGGGTTTGTAGTTTTCTTCATTTAGCTTGTGCAGATTTCCTTCTAGGGTTATTTCTGGCTATTCTATATTTCAATGAATGAACCATCTATGACTTTATATCTTTTTATATTATTATTGCTTATCTATAGCAAAAGATTTTGGTGTTTGTATTCTGTTCTAGTATAAAACTACTTTATTTACTGTGGCTGGCTCTTTGCGGTACAAAATCCATGGATATTTGTCACCGTTTGCAGCAACAACTTGCACGGGTCTTATGGGTGGTGGACTGGAAACTGAGCTACTTCTTTCTCTTTAGTGCACTGCTTTCTTGCTTGTTTGTTTATAGAGGATAGAGGAAATGAGGTTTACTTGCTTTGAGAGAGACTTTGAGAGAAGGACAGACTTTGTTTAGAGCTTAGAGGAAGAGAGACTTGCTATGCCTTAAAGTCTGCTGCTTCTTACTGGTGTGTCCTGCATCCTGTGAACTAAGGGTACGTCTACCTAAGGTGCTTTAGTGATGCGTCTCAGTTGTCCGTTCTGTGATCTGCCTTCCACCGCTTCCGCCGTGTTCCTTTCTTTCTTCTTGCCCTATTCCTGCTAGCTGCTGCTATGTGTGCTAGCTGCTGCTGTGTGTCCCTACTAGCTGCTGCCATGTTGCGCTGTCTCGCTCTGCCTACGCTTATATCATCTCCAGGAGGCGGAGAGCAGGGCCACGCCTCTTACGCAAAGATTAGGCCAGACGCTCCGAGCAGGCACAATTAGGAGTGCTCGAGAACACATGCGCATACATTGTGTGCGTGGTCGATAAATCACCTGAGTGTGCTTATGTCAATCAACCTCCTCGCTGCCGATGTGATCAGGCGCCGCCCTGGCGCGGTCAACATGGCACAGCCCCCGACAATTTACATAATATCTTTTTGGATATTCTAATCACGAAGATTCAGAATTTTTCTCTCCTCTTTTCAAATATCCACACTTCATGATCCTGTAGCCCTAGAGTCATGGACTGTACTCTGTCCCACCCCACTGGGGATTGGCCTGGGCAAGCTGCTCTTCACTTCCACCTCCTGTATCAGTGGATCTACAGAAGGGAACACGACCACAAGACTTAGACCCAGATTTAGGAAGCACCCAAGCCACCTGCTCCAAAGAAGCATTGACCAGAAAGTTCTTCCCTGGAGGTTAGTAGGCATCGGTCCAGCTGTTAGGCAATATCTGAGGGCTGGTGAGCAGATATTGCAGGATCCTCACAGGGGGAGTGATTGACAAGATGGGATTTAGACTTCCCTTGGATTTTCTAGCCAAACACTGTCAGTTTCCAGTAACCCCCTCTCATATTCTGCTTGCACTGGTGACCTCTGGGATGTCACTTTCTTCCCAAGTGGCAGGATCAGAGACGAAGCAGAGTCCTGTGGGCTGCAGTCATCTCTTCTCAGCTTTCTCCTTCCCTAGGTGCCCTGTGGTCAAGGCGGTGAACTTCAGGAGCATCGGGCCCCCTCCATGTCCTTGATCCCTGTCAGTCAGGAGCTCCTGCCACGCATAGGCTTCCCAACCTGGGTGGTGCTTGGCACTTGGTTAGCTACACATTTTTCGCTTCCCGCTTCCCTTCTACTTTGCTCCATTTTGTCCTGTTCTAGAAGGACTGACTTGGCTTTCCCTCCCTCCATTTGGTACTGGAAAAGGAGGTGGCCCCAGAGTCATTCACAGAAAATCAACCCAATGATCCCTCACCCCCAAAGATGGTTTTCAGAAGCTCTGGATAGTGATGCTCCTCTGTCCATGTGCTGGACATGGCCCTGAGCAGGGACATGGCCCTGAGCAGGGATTTGGCTCATTCAGTCCCCTAGTCTGTTAGGGGTTGTGGCCCCAGGGGTGCTTGGCACACTGTTCCAGCTTCATCTTGGAGGGTTAAGAGGGTACTGTGAGATGACCACTCTGAGTGCCTCCCTCACCCAGGTCCATTTGATTATTTATTTATTTATTTGATACAAGGGATTGAACCCTGGGGTGCTTTATCATGGAACCACATCCCCAGGCCTTTTTATTTTTTATTTTGAAATAGAGTCTCACTAAGTTGCTGAGGGCCTCACTAAGGTACTGAGGCTGACCTCGAACTTGTGACCCTCCTGTCTCAGCCTGCATGCACCACCATGCTCAGCACCCAATTCCCCCTTGAAGAAAACATGGCACAAGGCTAGGAGAAAAACTAAAACTTAAGGGGAAAGTCCTTAAAGCCTAGACAATTTCATGCAACACAGACCATTATGAACTTATCTTTGAGAGAAATGAGCCTGCTGGGTCTCAGACCGGCTGGTGTATGCAGGAGGTGATAATACCTGCTTTTCCTCTGCCCACCTGACAGCCAGCTTGGAAGAAGTCGGGGCAATGCTTAAAATTTTTGAAAATATGGATAAATAATCCCTATGCAAATTAATCTTTTGGTAAATTTGGCCTCCTTTGAAATGCAACTAAAATTTATAAAAATCTTAACCTTGCTTGTGCTAATTTTGTCTGGTTCCAGGGTTTTTCTATTATTACAGTAGCTACTGATTTTACATTTCTATTTCTACCATATTAAATAAGTATTCTTTTTATATAGATTTTTAAACATCTTATCAGTATTTTAATTGTTAATGATATTTCTAGTTAAAGATTCGTCTCTTCAAATCTATTAAAAGGATTCACTTTAGTTTAACCTCGGAGGTTTTCCCTGGTCCTATCAGAGCTTTGCAAGTGAGTCTCTTGGGAGAAGATCACGAATTTTGTAATTTACATACCATTCGCTTGTTATATAAGCCGCACGGCCCAAGAGAAAAGGGTTTTATTTTTGTTGTGTTTGGTATATTCATCGTGGATGGGAAATCCTAATAAAGAAAATACCCCCTGAAAATTAAATCTTAATTAACTGATTTTACAAGGGTACATTTTTAATTTATTAATTTATGTTACCTAGGAAAATGAGACAATGCAGTTCACATCAGGAAGCTGTCTAATAGATTACTGTTCTGACAGATAACTAATTGAAATTCACCATGAAAGAATATTCAAATTTTCCTTTCAGTAGATTATGATGTATAGTTGACAAAACCATTGTAGTCAAAAACAATCCAAAGTTGCCCAGAAGTTCAAAAAGGTAATTTTTTTTTCAATATTTGTGTGTCCCCTTTTCCCTTTTTCTTCTGACGACTCAAACCAGAAAATGCATTAGAATTCCTTGGTTTTCCATGATAGATTTTTAACTATTCTCTTCCCCAGCACAACTTCCTGTGTCTTCATCCTAGATTCTCTGTTCTGGTCACTTAGAAATGATAATGTCTGCCTTCCCTGACCTTCCTGTTGTCTACTCCTAAGCATCACACCATGCCCCACTCCTGGCAGGATCTTCCATCTTTCCCTGGTAGCCCAATAGACACCACTGTGAATACCGGAGTCTTCAAACCACAATTAGACGTACTGAGCATTATGTGTGAGGGAAGTCAGTGGGCACTTGCCATGCGCCATATTGCCTGATCATCTGCCTTTTTGTTTTGTTTCTTTGGATTGAGTTTTTTTTTCTCTTCTGGTGCTCTTCTTATGCTGCATTGTCTTCTGTGTCTACCACGTTAAGCTGTGAGGTTTAGTATTCCAAATTCTAATTCCATATGCAAACCTGATTGTTTCCTCTACATTTTACTTTCTGTGGTTTCTAGGAATCTCACTCCTCTCAAGACTTTATGATCAGGAAGTTCCCAACTATCTTTCCAGGAAGTAAGGCTGTCAGTACATACTGTAGCCCTATAGGCCACTCTGTCCTTTCCTTGGATAGCCACTGCTCACTAACCGACCCTCTTTCCCTTCTTCATGCTACTTATATCTGTTATTTATACATTTTTATTTGCCAGTGGAATCATAATCTCAGACTCGATGGTTTGAAAGAATTTGTGGTATTGGAATTGGAAATCAAGTGTCTTGTTCAAGAAGATAAACTAGGATTTAGAGGTTACCTAATATATTTCACATCACAGGTTATGGGTCTCATTTATTTTAACATTAGAAACAAGTGTGCTGGAATTTGGTTTTTGCAGAAACATAAAAAAAAAAATTATAAACCTGACCACGTTCACTTGGATAATCAGGAACAAGGATTTGGGCTCCCAAACGCATGCTCTTTTCTCTCATCAACCTGGAAAAGGCTAGGCATGTGAAAATAAGGGAAAAGTAGCCAAAATTGACTTAAGAATAAATAGAAAACTGAAATATACCTATAACAAGACCTAACCACTTCCTGTGAAGAAGACCCAGGACTAGATGATGTCACTGGTTAATCCTATTGGTGAAGTATTAAAGAAGAATTATCACCCCTTCCTAATTCATTCTGTAGTTCCAATATTACTGAAATAACAAAGTCAGACAAATCACAAGACGACTACAGAACAGTATTCCTTATGAATATAGATATAAAGATCCTCAGCCAAATACCAGCTAAGCAAACTCAGCAAGACATCAAAAGGATTATACTCATAACAGAGTGAGATTGTTCCAGGAATGAAATGTTGGTTCAACATATGAAAATCAACTAATGTAATACATACATTAGATTAAAAAAATACAAAGGCATCCCTATTGATGCAAAAACAGCATTTAACAAAATCCAACTCCACTTCATAATTTTAAAAAGCATTTGAAAACTAGGAAGAGAAAGAAACTTCCTCCACCTGGTGAAGAGCACAGGTGATGGTTCATTGTACACATCGGCTTGACTGGATAATGAAGTGCCCAGATATTTGGTCAAACATTATTCTCCATGTGCTTGTGAGGGTGTGTCTGGATGAGACTAGCATTTGAACTGATGGACTAAGTTGAACAAGTTGCCCTCCTTAATATAGGCAGGTCCCCTGCAATAAGTTGACGTCCTTAAGACAGAACCTTTTGAGAATAACGGGAAATTCCTTCTGTCTGTGCACTTTTGCTGGGACTTTGGTCTTAATCTTTGGACCAAATGGAAACGTCAGCTCTTCTTGGCTCTCTCTGCTGGCTTTCCATTGGAAGTTACCCATCAGCTCTCCTGAGTCTCAGGCCTTCAGACATGAACTGGAATGACACTTTCAACTCTCCTGGGTCTCCCACTTGCTGAGTGTAGCTCTTGAGACTTCTCAGCCTCCTCAGTTGTATGAGCCAATTCCTTCCAATAAATCTCTTTATATGTCACAGTGGTTTTATGTCTCTGGAGAACTCATGTAGCATCTATTGAAAGTCTACAGCTAACATTATACAAATAAGAATGCCTTTACTTTATTAGCTTATTTTTATGTGGTGCTGAGGATGGAACCCAGTGCCTCACACGTGCTAGGCAAGCACTCTACCACTGAGCCACTACCTCAGCCCTGCTCTCACCACCTGTATGCAGCTATTCAACATTGTGCCGGAAGCTCTAGCAAGGGCAGTTAGAAAGAAAAGAGATGGAGGGAAGAGGGGAAAGGGAAGGAAAGGGAAAGGAAGAAAGCATCCAGATTAGAAGGGGTGAAGTAAAACTGTCTCTATTTGCAGATGATGTAATCATGACCTTAAGAGGGAGGTGCTAGAATGGGCCATTGGCCATCCTTTAGTCTCACCAGCTTCGCTGAGGAGCAACTAGTCCACAGTGACTAGGCATCCTCTTACTCCCCAACTGCATCTATTACCGAGGTGAGTCCACCAGTTGTCAGAGGATAAGGACTATTTGCTGATCATCTCATCCACTTCCCTACACCACACTGGGACCAAATGCCATGTGACACTCAGGTCCACCCACTTAGATGCTTCACTCAACCAAGAATACAGCACCTCCAAGCTGCTATGTTGGAAGTGATTCTTTTTTTTTTTTTTTTTTCATGAAGGTTTCAACTTCCCAGGTAGCACCCAGGGTGCTAGGCCCCAGCCTTCCCAAGACAGTCATTCACTGCAGGAGGTAGAAGGAAGGTTCTGTAAAGAGCCTGAAGAGATGGGATATGCAACAGTGATTGGCAATGGATCATTGTTGCAATTGGCCACTCCCATAATTGGAAAGGGTTGGGAAGAACATTCATTTGTGGAAGAAAGAATCAGAGGAAATCAGTGTGGCAAGAGAGCTTCGGGAGTACCACAGGCTGTGGACAGGCTGAGTAGCAGTGGCCCTGCCTGATGAGGCATATGGGTCCTGGGCCTGGTCAGCAGCGTGAAGCCTTTGCTCAGGGTTGCAAACAGATTGTAGGGGACTTGCCATTCCCATGCTCCCATGAGAAGTGGGCACCTGAAGACCATGTACGAAGAGAACAGGTACCAGTCAGGTCCTGGGGATTGGGGAAGGAGATTCAGTAGCTTCAAAGAGGCTCAATTCCTGAGAGTTTAGCATGATTTCTGAAGGAAATTTTCCACTCATAATGATTAAGTTTTTAGACCTCCATCACTCAACTGCAGCTGAAAAGAGACAGAACGTCCACTTGAAAAGCTGACTAGGCCTTATCTGTGTGCCAGGCCATTTTGCACTGCAACTTAAACCAGTGTCAATCAGTAGGGACCTCTCAAGGAATCCCTCCTCTGCAGCATGATGCTATTACTGCCAGGTCATCCAAGATGTCTCATAGTTGTGAACACTTCCATAAAAATCATTTATGTGCAAATAAATGTGTTTTAGTTCTTATTCCTTTTATATACACTTATTTATAATTCATAAAATGCCTTAGATCATGTGTCCTAACTTTGGATTCAAAAAAGACAAACACCTCAACTCAGTTATATTTTTAATCAATTTTTTACTGGTACACTATAATTATATGTACTAGCGGGATTCACTGTGATATATTCATCCATGCACAGAACAAACTGTGGTCAATTTCATTCCCCAGTATCTCGCCCTTGACTTTCCCTCCTCTCCTCCCTCTGCCTGATCCCCTTCTTCTACTCTACTGGTCTCCCATCTAATTTCATGAGACCCTCCCCACATCTTTTTTCCCTCCAGCTTTTACATATGGAAGAAAACATGACTCTTGAGTTTCTGAGTCTGGCTTGTTTCACTTAACATAAAGATCTCAAGTTTCATCCATTTTTCTTCAAACGACATAATTTTATTTTTCTTTATGACTAAATAAAAACTCCATTGCCCATGTACACACTGCATTTTCTTTATCCTTTCATTGATTGGTTCCAGAATCAGCTCCCTGTTATATAAATGATGGAGTGCTCACCACTCTCCTGGGGCTTACCTGAGTCAGGATAGGAACAAGTGTAAGGTGGGTGCTCCTGGCGGTGAGCACCATCAAGTTCAAAGGCAATGAGCTGTGCCCTTTCCAAACCTATAAAAGTGAAAAACATCCTTCCCACCCCCTAGGCCATTGGGCAAATGCCCCTTTGTCCTCTGAGGTCATTCAGTCTTGAGCTGCAAATTCTTATGATGTTTAAATAGATACTCTGAGCAGAAAGAAACACTAAGATTACTTTATAGGTTTCTTTGGATATAATGGGAAGAGAACGAATAGGCTTCCAGGTCACAAAACTTGAGCCCTAATCCCAACTGCCCCACTTCTACTTATGTGGCAGTAGGTAAGTTCCTTAACCCCCTTGATTCCACTTTCTTCTCTGAAGAGTCCTTATATTGGCTTCCCAGGTTGTGAAGATTAAGGAAGGCCGATTCAAGAGCATGGTACATAAACAGCATTAAATAAATGCCTATTCTTGTTCCTTCTTCAGTGGAAGAAAAAGATGCTACAAGCCCTTTCTCTCCCTTGCCCTCTGCCATCTCAGCCTTTGTTGGCAAACCTCCTGATAAGGCATGAACTCCTTGGAGGGCCTGGCTGTACTACCCCTCCAGCCTCGGCCACACTCCCGTGGAAAGAGGCCATACATCTTCTCTCCACAGAAACTGTCATGTCCTGGAACACAGCCTGCCTTCTGTGGGTCTGGGCCCCTCACCTCCCAGCCTGACGTCAACCCTGCCTTCCCTGGGGCTCTGTGTGGACTGTGTGGGGTTTCCTCAGTGAGTCCCCACCCCGGGGTTTTCAATGGCTATCGTGTGGGGAGCAAGACAGCGGATGCGTCTGTGGCACCAGCTGTCTCTGATGATGTGGCCCGAGAACCCTTGGGTCACCAAGCCAAGTGCTGAGTTGGCGGGAGTTCCAACAATCACGGAGGCCTGACTTCCATGTGGCATAAAGAGGAGCATTGTCCTGGCAGTCAGTGTAAGAGATGATTAGATGGCACCGAGGCTGCTTGTTATTACCCGACCTCAGTTGATTTTGTGCCCAACAGTGAAATATAGGCGATTCATGGAATTCCTTTTTTTTTTTTTTTGTAATAATTATACAATGCAAACCATACAACCCTAGTACCAGTGGTATCTGCAAATGCATGACTTACAGATCAAATCTCACATTAACATTTTTCTTTCTCTGCATTGAAAAACCATCACCAAAATGTCTATTCATTTCTCTCTTTTGCCAAGAACTCATATCTGTTCTGGCTCACACGTCGCAAATTAGAATATGGTTGAGACTGACTTGTGAATTCAGTTGGAAAACCACCTCAGTTCTTTTGTTTTTTTCTTAAGAAACATGCACATTTTATTAACCATCTTTATACTAATAACAATGTTTAACTGATGTAAAAAATACTTATATTAGACACATAAAAATAAATGGTAGACTTTAATATCTCAAAAAGAAAAGATAGGTTTCTTTGAATAAGATTGTCAAATCCAAAATTGATAAAGAAATACACATTCTAACATGAAAAGACATTTTATTATTATTCTTTTATCATATAATAGCATTTCACCAGATTGCATTTTCTCAAATGGCAAATGAGAGGCAGGATAACATTTCTTTGATTCTCCCAGGAATCTCAATATCATCTGTCTTTTGGAGATTCGGTTTCTTACAACATCGGTGATAACTATCCATGAGGCTAAAAATGACAGTAGTAAAGTCGTTTTTGCTCAGTTTTTGTCAAGGGTCCTTGCTCAAGGTGCTCCTTCCTTCGTTCTTATCTGGTTTTCAACACTTGTCCTGTGTTTCTTCATTATTGGGCACAGGATCTGGTTGAGTGATATGTTTTGTGTGTCCACATGGAATGTCCACAGAAAGTGGTAGCATATAATTGTCCTCCCATGAGATGTCAAAGCAAGCTCGACTTAGCAATTATAATCCTCTGGAAGAGAAGAATATGCAGATTTATGACAAACACAAAATAAAGCTCTGTTCTGGACTGGAAATAAAGGCTTCAAGATAGTTCTCTTGATATCACCCATTCTAATGCTGCTGCTGCTGCTGCTACTGCCACGGTCTCCTGTGGTGATTATCAGGTGTATGATAAAAGATATTTTGAAGAGAAACTGCCCTTAAAATCTGCATCTAGGCAGGTTAATCTTCTTCAGTTGAACGTCCATCAGGACACTAGCAGGGCACTACTGGAAGCATGCAGGCACATTTCTACAAGACAGGCCGAGTCTGACCACCTCAGTTCTTAATGCAGAGCTGGTACTGTAGCTTCCACGCATCCAATTTGAGCTGAGCTGTCAGATGAAATGGACATCCCTTCACCTTGTCTATAATCAGCACCTCCTCTATTTCCAAGTCATTACACTCTCTCCAATTTCCCTCCTCACCCACCCAGCTGTTACCCCAGCAGAGTACCTATTATCCATATTAGCAAGATAATTGGAGTGGGCCTCTGTCATCTACTTCCCCTTCCGGTTCCCCACCCAGAGACTTACATGCCTGACCTCACCCCAAATCCTTACCTCTCTCTCTCCAGACTTGGAGGACCAGTTGCCTGAACTTGGCCTCAGAGCCAAACCTTCCCCTGCATTCCTAGTTGTCCTTTGTCCCTCTCTGTCCCTTATCTTCAAACTGTTCCTTCCCACTGGCTCTTTCCCTTCCACATACGAAAGCATGCTGCATCTCTCCCATTTATCAAAGAGGGCTGGCCCGGAAGAGAGAGAGCACACAAGGCTGCACCCTCGAGCTTCATTCCTAGCGCTCTCTTTCCCTGGGTGCCAAGTTTTAGAAAGCAGGTCTACACTAGCTCTCTGCACTTTCTCCCCTCCCACTTCAAGCTCCTGCCTGGCACTGTACTGTATCTGCTCTGGAAAATGTTACTGGGCTTCCTGAAAGGCTAATGCAAGGAGCTCTATAGTCATCATCTTATTCTCATCTTTTTCTTCTGGATCACACTGATGGTGTCTATCTTTAAAGTCTATTTTCCATTGTTTCCAAGACAGCCTCCTCTCCTGCTCCTAATTGTTCCTCTTAAGTTCCCCTCCCCGGCACATGCTCCTCCTGCCGTCACCATTGTGATCTCTCTCTTGCATGATGTTACTATCCTGTTATGCTGAGGACATTGAAGCAAACAGAACCAGCCTTGAGCTCTCCCCAGCACTTCTTCATATTAGCGTATATAACTGCTTGACAGGCACCTATGCTCATGGTGTCTTAAACTTAGCCCAACTTTCATCTTTCTCTCTATCATAGCTACCCCTCCACCTGTGTTCCCAATCTTACGATACACCCACCATATTAGCTCCCAAGCCATTAAACTCAACTGTTCAGACTTCTTTCCTGCATTCAGAAAACCATTTAGTGCTCTACAATTCACAATAGCTAAACTATGGAGCCAACCTAGGTGCCCTTCAACAGATGAATGGATAAAGAAATTGTGGTGTATGTACACAATGGAGTATTACTCGGCCATAAAGAAGATTGACTTTATGACATTTGCCAGTAAATGGATGGATCTGGAGACTCATGATAAGTGAAATAAGCCAATCCCACCAAACCAAAGGTCAAGTGTTTTCTCTGCTATGTGGATGCTAACCCACAATAAGGGGGCGAGAGGGGAAGAATAAAAATTCAGTGGATTAGACAAAGGGGAATGAAGAGAAGGGAGAGGGGAGAGGAATAGAAAAGACAGTAAAATGAATCTGACATAATTTTCCTATGTATGTATACAAATACACCACAGTAAATCTCTACATTGTGTATTCTACAAGACTGGGATCCTAATTAGAATCAGATATATTCCATGCTTGTATAAATATATTAAAATAGATCTACTGTCATGTATAACTAAAAAGAACCAAGAACAAATTATTTAGTGCTCTTAATCTTATGCCCCAAATATTTCTGGAATATTTGTCCTTTTTTAAATTTGTTCTTTTTAGATACATATGATAGGAGAGTGTATTTTGACGTACATACATGGAGTATAACTTATTCTAATTAGGAGCCTATTCTTGTGGTTGTACATGATGTGGGGTTTCACTGGTCATGTATTCATATATGCACATAGGATAGTAAATCTGATCCATTCTACTCTCTTTCTTATTCCCATCCCCCTCCCTTCCCTTCATTCCCCTTCGTCTAATCCAAAGAATTTCTATTCTTCCCTTCCCCACCCTCCCTTGTTGTGGGTTAGCATCCATAAATCAATTTGTCCTTTTCCGTCATTACTCCTTCCATCTCTGCCAATAACTTTTAAATTTATTGTATTTCATTTGAATCATGTTCAAATTCAACTGCCACATAGGGTCTATGGTTTCTACAAAACAAAAATCTTATAGTTTCACTTCTTTGTACTAGGACAATAAATCAAACTTAAAGGGTTAAAATACTGTTCTGACTTCTGTTTCTGGTAAAATAATCTAGATGTGCTTTTCCTTACTTTCTCTTAATCTCAGCTAAATGCCCAGACCATTATGTGTGAAACATATATAAAAAGACTCTGAAAGGTAGTCACTAAGGACTTGGGACCTAAAGAGCCTATCATAGCAGTGTCAGAGAAAGCCATCTAAAGCAGAAGATGTAAGTAAAATTCAGTTTCAAATATAACATAAAAATGAAGAGGTTTTAGTTAGACATCACTCATCTGGTTTTCAAGAACCAGGAAGATCTCAAACTTAATTTTAAAAAATCAATAAATACTAAGATCAAGAAATCAGAGATGTCAGAGTTATTTGCCAGAGATTTAAAAGCATCTGTTAGAGAGCTGGGGATGTAGATTGGTGGAAAAGCCCTTGCTTAACATACACAAGGCAAGATCAATCAATAGATAGATAAAATCAATCACCCCTCATACTCCTAAAAATCCCACCATAGAAAGAGGGACATTTTAAAAACTATAGATAGGTCAAAATGGAATTCTAAAAAATCTTTCAAGTAACTCAAAAGGAGACAAGAAAAAGAAAAAAAGAGAACAAACTGAAAATAAAAAGGCAAATTTAACACTACCACATCAACAGTCACATTAAAAGTTTAAATACACTAATAAAATGAGAGAGATTTTCAGAGTGAATTTGAAAATATATATAACAAGAGGAAACGTATTTAAAATATGACAACATAGGTAGGTTGAAAGTTGAAAAGTGGGGAAAGATGTATCTTGCAAGTAGTAAAATTAAAATAAGCAACAGTGGCTATATTATCATCAGGTAAAGTAGACACCAGAGCAAATAAATCCACCAGAGACAGGAAGGGAATTCTGTAATGCTAAAAGGGTGAATCTATCAAGTAGACAAAGCAATCCTACAGAGGTCTGCACAAACAACAGAACTATAAAATATTATTGTGAAGCAAAAACAACTGAAAGGAGAAACAGACAAATTTATAATTATAGTTGGATACTTCAGGACCGCCCCACTCAAAATTCTATTCAACTGAACAGAAAAGCAGTATGCATAGAAGAGCTCCACACCACCATTGACCCCAAGAGTCAGGCATAATGGCGCACGCCTGTGACTTCACCTTCTCAGACCGAGGAATGTTATTTTTTTAGAACATTATAATTATACATAGTATTTGGGTTCATTTTGACAAAAATCTTACATGCAAGAATTTTATTTCAGTCCCCATTCCCGCCCCCTTTTCCTCCCCTCCCCCCTCCCGCCCCACTCTCCCTCCTCTGTTTATTTTCCCTCCTTTATTTATTTTCCATTGGTACTTCCTACATATACATAAAGGGAAAATTCCCTTTGACATAACATGATTTTGCTAAATCCATTCCATATTTCTTCCTCTCTCCCTTCCTCTTCCCTCCCTCTCTTTCTCCTTCTACTCCACTGATCTTCCCTGTATCTTTATGATTCCAGATTCCCTTCCCCACCACCTCCTTTCCCTTTTTTAAATTTTGCTCCCGCTTCCACCTATGAGGAAGAACATATGACCCTTGATTTTCTGAGTCTGGCTTATTTCACTTAACATAATTTTCTCCATTTCCCATCTATTTTCCAGCAAATGCCATTATTTCATTCTTCTTTATGGCTGAGTAAAAGTCCATTGTGTATATATACTATTTTTTTTATTGTAAACAAATGGGATACATGTTGTTTCTCTGTTTGTACATGGCGTAAAGGCATACCATTTGTGTAATCATAAATTTACATAGGATAATGTTGTTTGATTCATTCTGTTATTTTTTCCCTTCCCCCACCCCTCCCACCCCTCTTTTCCCTTATACCATGTTCTTAATTCATTCATCCATTGATGGGCATCTGTGTTGGTTCCAAAATTTGTCAGTTGCAAATTGTGCTGCTATAAGCATTGAAGTGGCTGTGTGCTGTATGCTGATTTTAATTCTTTTGGATAAATACCAAGGAGTGGTATACTGGCTCACATGGTGGTTCCATTCCTAATTTTTAAAGGAACCTCCATACTGTTTTCCAGAGTGGTTGTACTAATCTGCAGTTCCACCAACAACATGTTGGTGTACCTTTTTCTCCACATCCTTACCAGCATTTATTATTATTTGCTTTCTTGATAACTGGCATTTTGACTGGAGTGAGATGAAATCTTAGTGTAGTTTTGATTTGCATTTTCCTGATTACTAGAAATGTTGAGCATTTTTTCATATATTTGTTGACCATTTGTTTCTTCTTTTGAGAAATTTCTATTTAGTTCTTTTTCCCATTTATTATTGGGCTATTTGTTTTTGGGCTTTGAGTTTTTTGAGTTTTTTTTTTGTTGTTGTTGTTGTTGTTGTTGTTTTGTTTTTGTTTTTATTCTGGATATTAATACCCTGTCAGGGGAGCAGCTGGTAAAGATTTTTTTTTTCCATTCTGTAGGCTCTCTCTTTACTCTTTTTCTTTCCACATCTTTTTATTGGTGCATTATACGTGTATGCAATGATGGGATTTGTTGTTACATATTCATACATGCACACAAGGTAACATAATTTGGCCAATATCACTCCCCAGCACTTTCCCCTCCTTCTCCTCCCTCCACCCCAAATTTCTTTCCTCTACTGATCTATCTTTGATTGTCATGAGATCCCTGCCCCCCTTTCTTTTCCTTTTTCTGCTCTAGCTTCCACATGAGAGAAAAATATGTGACCCCTAATCTTTGACTTTAGCTTATTTTGCTTAAGATAATGGTCTCAGATCCATCCATTTTCCTGCAAATGACATAATTTCATTTTTCTTTATGGCTGAATAAAATCTCATTGTGTACATATACCACATTTTCTTTATCCATTCATCTGTTGATGGCCACCTAGGCTATTTCCATAGTTTGACTATTGTGAATTGTGCGGCTATAGACATGTATCACGATAGTATGATGACTTTAATTCTTTAAGATAACTACCAATATGTGGCATAGCTGAATCATATGGTGGTTCCATGCCTAATCTTTTTGCCTATACAGATTTCCACCAATAATGTAAAAGTATTCCTTTTTCCACACATCTTCTCCAACATTTATTATTGTTTATATTCTCGATGACCGCCACTTTGATTGGTGTGTGCAGAAGAATGAGGCTAGACACTTATTTCTCACCCTGCACAAAAATCAACTAAAATAGATCAAAGACATAGGAATTAGAGCAGAAACTATGAACCCCCAGAAGAAAACAGGGTCAACACTCCACAATACAGGCATAGGCAATTATTTTCTCCAAAGGACCACTAAATCTCAGGAAATAATGCCAAGAATCAATAAGCAGTATGTTATCAAGTTAAAAAGCTTCTTCACAGCAAATGAAATAATTAGGAATGTGAAGAAAGAACCTACAGAATGAGAAAAAATTCTTGCTAACTACTCTTCTGACAAAGGACTAATATCTAGAATATATTAAAGAACTCAAAAAAAAAACTTAACACCAAAAAACTAAATAACCCAATTAATAAATGGGCCAATGAATGAATGAAACAGACACTTTTAAATACAAACAGCCAACAAATATATGAAAATATGTTCAATGTCCATCAGGGAAATGCAAAATACACTGGGAAATACACTGGGATTTCATCTCTTCATTCTCTTGTTTCCTTTGATGTGCAGAATCTTTTCAATTTGTCGCCATCCCACATATTGATTCTTGGTTTTATTTCTTGACCTTTAAGGGTCTTGTTGAAAAAATTGGTGCCCACAACTGTGTAATGGTGTGTTCACCTTTTTTTTTTTTTTTTTTTTTTCCTAGCAGTTGCAAGGTTTCTGGTCTAATTCCTAAGTCTTTGATCCATTTTGATTTGACTTTTGTGCCGGGTGAGAGACAGGGATCTAATTTCATTCTTCTACATATGAATATGTAGTTTTCCCAGCACAATTTGTTAAAAAGGCTGTCTTTTCTTCACCATGTATTTTTGGCAAGTATCAGATGGCTGTAAGTATGTGGATTTGTCTCTGTGTCTTCTATTCTTTTCCATTGATTTTCACGTCTATTTTGATACAGGACCATGCATCTTTGTTACTACAGCTCTGAGGTATGATTCCATCATGATGCCTCCTGCTTTGCTCTTCTTGCTCAGGACTGCTTTGGCTATTCTGGGTCTCCTGTTCTTCCAAATGAATTTAAGGTCTGTATTTTTTTTTTTCTAGTTTTTTTTTTTTTTGAAGAGTGTCATTGGTATTTTGATGGGGATTAAATTGAATCTGTATATTGATTTTGGTAGTATAGCCACTTTAACAATATTAATTCCAGCTATCCAAGAACATGGGAAGTCTTTCCATCTTCTGAGGTCTTCTGCAATGTCTTTCTTCAGGGTTCTGTGGTTTTCATCGCAGAGTTCTTTCACCTCCTCGGTTAGGTTCCCAGGTATTTTATGTGTGTGTGTGTGTGTGTGTGTGTGTGTGTGTGTGTTCTAGATATAGGATCATGTTAACAGCAAATGGAGATGTTTGAATTTTTCTTTTTCTAGCCCTTTAATGTCCATCTTTTGCCTGATTGCTGGGGCTAGAGTTTCAAGAACTATATTGAATAGAAGTGGTGAGAGTGAACATCGCTGTGAAGACTGAAAGCATGAGACCAGCACAGGCTACTTACTGAGACCCAGCCAAAAAAAAAAAAAAAAGGAGGGCTGGAGTCGTAGCTCAGTGCTAGAGAGCCCCTGGGTTCAATTCCCAGTACCACACGCATGCGCACGCACACACGCATACATACACTAATCTAATCAGCATTTATAAAATACTCCACTTCCAGACAGCAGGATACATTTTCTTTTCAAGTGCCCATAGAAATTATTCTAAGATAGACCATATCCTGGAACACAAACCTTAACAGATGTAAGTGAAGTGAAATCACACAAAATGTGTTCTCTGAACACAGTGAATCAAACTATAAACCAATAGCAAAAAGATAGCAGGAAAATCTCCAAACACTTGAAAACTAAATAACACACTTCCAAATAATCCATGAGTCAGTGTCAGTCTTGAGGGAAAATTTAAAAGTACATAGAACTGAATGAAAATGAAAAGACAGCATCAAATTTGTAGCACATAGCTAGAGCAGTACTAAGAAGGAAATATAGAGAATATATAGTACTAAATGCATAGAACTGGACCAAAAAAAAGAAAAAAAGAAAAAGAAAAAAAAAATCCTAAGATCTACCCTCAAGAACCTAGAATAAGAATCTCAAACTGATCTATGGGAGGTAGAATGAAGGAAATAGCAAAGATAAGAACATAAATCAATAAACTGGAAAACAGTAAGATCAATGAAAAAAAGAATTGATTCTTTGAAAAGATCAATAATATTGACAAACCTCTAAAAGACTAACAAATAAAAAAAAAAAAGCTACAAATTACCAATATCAGGAATAAAACAAGTGCTGTCACTACAGACCCTGCTGACATCAAAAATAAATGCTACAAATTAAACACATAAATTTAACAAGTGAGAGAAAGGAAACCATTTCCTCAAGCACAAATTACTTATCCAATACAAACAGATTTAATAGACTTTTCACTACCAAGAATATTGAATCCATAATTTTAAAGCTCTCAAAACAGAATCCCCAGTCCCAAATGATTTTACTGGAGAATTCTGTAAACTATTTAGTAAGAATGATACCAATTCTACACAGTCTTTTCCAGAAAATAGAAAGGAGAAAATATTCCCAACTCATTTGTTGAAGTTAATATTCCCATGATACCCAAACCAGAAAAAGACAATATAAAGAAAACTACAGAGCAATATCCCTCATGAAAATAGACGCAAAAATCCTTAACAAAGTATTAGCAAATGGAATTCAACAATCCACAAAAATAATAATACCCATAACCAAATGGTGTTTATTCCAGGGATATAAGCTAGGCTAGTGCAATATTCAAAATCAACAAATGTTCTGTCATATTAACAGACTAAAGAAGAAAAATTCATAATCATTTCATGCTACTCAACACCCATTCATGATAAAAGCTCTTAGAAAAAAACAAAACAAGAATAGAAGAGAATGCTCTCAAGAGCATCTATGGAAAACCTATGGCTAACACCATACTTAATGGAGAAAGAATAAATGCTTCTCCCTAATAATGAGATCAAGGCAAGGACTCCCACTGACTTCCACTCTTCCCTGTTCAACAGATGCTAAATGTTCTAGTCAGTACTAGAGTGGAGAGGGGAAAGGGGGAGAGATAAAAGATTGGAAAGAAGAAAATACAATGGTACCTATTTACAGATGACTGTCAGATGGAAAATCTCACAAGCTTTAGAGAAATTAGCCTAGAACTAGTTAATTCAACAAGGTCACAGGATACCAGACAAATAGACAAAATTTATATTTCTATGTTCTAGCCATAAGCCCATGGCCACTGAAATTTAAAATACAGTATCATTTATAATTGCTGAAAAAGATGACTATACACCTATACTGATGAAAGGAAATGAAATGTAAATAGTAGGAGAGATAATGTGTTTAAGGATTAGAAGACTCAACCTAATAAAGATATCAATTCTCCACAAACAGATGCACAGGTTTATTTCTACCAAAATTTCAGCTGGACCTTAAAAAAAAATACTGACAAAATTATTTTGAATTTATAAGGTCAGGCAAAGGAACTAGAATAGCTTCAGCAATTGTGAAAAAGGTGAATAAAATGAGAGAAATTCATTTACCCCATCTTGAGATTTATTATAGAACTACCGTATGCAAGACATTGTGGTATTGGCAAAAAGATGAACATATATAGATTAGTGAAACAGAACCCAGAACCCAGAAACAGACCCGTGTGATTTTGCACAATTCATTTCTGACAAAAATGCTACAGGGCAAAAAGAGCTTTTCAACAAATGGGGCTGGGACAATGGGGCAGGATAGGCATGAACCTCTACCTAAGTCACATCTTCCCCCCAAAATTAATTCAATAGTGGATCATGATTAAATGTAAAATGTAAAACTATTAAGATTGTTTGTAAAAAGTCACAGGAAAAAATGCTTGATATCCAGGACTAGGCAAAGAGTTTGCCTAGTCACAATTATTCCATAAAATTGCCCCTCACAATTAATCCATAAAAGGAAAATTGATAAATTTGACTTCATCAAACTTAAAAAATATTTACTTGATGGAAGACCCTGTTAAGGGGATGAAAAGACAAAAGACAGGGTTCTAGAAAATATTTTCAAGTAATATATGTGAGAAAGGACTAGTATATAGACTATATAAAGAACAGTCACATTTCAAAGGTAAGAAAGCAAACAATCCAATTAGAAAATGGGCAAAAGACATGGAGAAACATTTTACTGAAGAGGGTACAAAGATGGCAAGTACATGAAAAAATGTTTAGTATCATTAGTTATTAGGAAATTCAAATGAAAGCCCACTATAATACCTGTCAATATGACTAAAATAAGAAATGGTGATATCATAAAATGCTGACAAGAATGTTTAGAAACTGGATCACTCCTACATGGCTGATGGGAATGGAAAGTAGTATAGCCACTCTGGAAAATATTTGACTTTTACTTAAAAAATTAAACATGCAACTATCATATGACTCAGCAATTATATACCCGGGTATTAATCCCAGAGAAATGACATCTTAGGTTCACATGAAAACTGGTATACAAATACTTGCCGTAGTTTTATTGATAATAGCCCCAAACTGGAAACAACTCAGATACTTTTCAAGGATAAGTGATTAAACCAGTGTATATGACCTTTCCATGGAATACTGCTCAGCAATGAAACATAATTATTAGTACAGATACACGCACAAACCTGGACAAATTCAGAGAATTTTGCTGAATGAGAAAAACCAATCCTTAAAAGTCACCTATGCTGGGTGTGGTGGCGCATGCCTGTAATTCCAGTGGCTCCGGAGACTGAGGCGGGAGGATTGTGAGTTTAAAGCTAGTCTCAGCAAAAGTGAGGCCCTCAGTAATTCAGTGAGATCCTGTATCTAAATAAAATACAAGATAGGACTGGGGATGTGGCTTAGTGGTCCAGTGACCCTGAGTTCAATCCCTGGTACCTGCCCCCCCCCCAAAAAAAAAGTTTACCTACTGTGTGATCCCATTTATCTAGCAGTCTTGAAGTATCACAGTTATAAAAATGAAGTTTAGATTATGAGTTACGGGCAGGGTGGGGCTAAGGAGAGTGGTAGAGAGGGAAGTGGGTGTAGCTGTAAAAGAACAATGTGAGGCAACTTCATGGTGATGGAAATGTTCTGTATCTTAACTGTATCGATGTTAATGACAGTAACAAGGTCATGAAAATGCACCATAGTTCCGAAAGGTGCTACCATTGAGGAAACTAGGGAAACATACATGGGACAATTCTACATTATTTCTTACAATTACATGTGAATCTGCATTTATCTCAAAATTCAAAAATTTAAATTAAAAAAAATAACACAGGAAAAAACTGTCCCTTTGGTCCTTCTAAGGAGGCTGAGCCTCCAAAATGATGGTTTTATGTTGTTGACCAGAGAAGTAGGTGTGATGAAATGCTGAAGGAATTTAATAACACTCGATGGAGGGAAAGAGAAAGAGGCAGAGAGAAAAGAACAGAAGCACAGAGGAAATACTGGGAGTTTCACATTTAGAGCACTGATCATAAAGAATTAATTCGAAATCAAAGTCTGGGCATAACGAGGCTTGTTTAGAGGGGACTCGAGGAGATAGGCTTGTATGGTGTGCTATGTGATTCTTCTGGGCCTAAAAGAAAACTTCAGTAAGGATCTGCGTTGCTTATTGATCCTTTTGTTTTAAGGTGGGATTGTTTGTTTGGATGTGATACCATGGCAATGGTTTGCAAAGTGGCCTGGGACATTTGGATCTTATTTGGTGAGTTTGTCTGAGTTTTGACCTGAGCTATTCTTCAGGTGAAGTACTCCCTTAGAACTGTGCTCAGAATGAGATTTCACAACAACCAGCAGGCAAAGGAGCCAGAGGTTAACCCCACAGAGCTGCGGGCTCCTTGGGAAAGCACATTCAGAAAGAGAGGAATGATGGAGTCTGTTCCAAAACCAAAATTAGAACCATGAGGTATGGCGTTTTAGGGCCCAGCTGTGTGACACACAGAACTACATTTATGTGGCTTTACGTAAGCTATGCTGAGAGGCTAGGGAACTCTGCCAGGGGTACAGGCTAGAAATCAGTATTTCTACAGGATCAACCAACCTGTAGAAAGACACAAGTTCTGCAGATATTGGGAAATTCGTGGGTGAGGAGATCAGTGGCAGACATGCCTGGACACGTTTTGAATCCCTATCTGGCCCCTGGAGAGCAGAGGGCCATGGCGGGACCAGTGATCAAGCAAACACCTGCAACCTCTCACGTCCAGCTTGTGGTTAGACAGCTCTCCAGCTGCTGCAGGGGTGGCAGGTCCTACAGACTGGAAGTCGAAGAGGTAAAGAGGATGTGCACAGCCCAGCCCTAGTAATTACTGTGGGCACAAAACCACAAAGACCAGCTCGGTGGCAGAACGCCTGCCAGCCCTGGTGAGGCCCCACAGCCAAGTGGAGACGTGAGGATCTGAGTTCACCATTGCATGGCCGGGAGAAGGCAAGTTGGGAACAGCACATGTGGTCAGGACCTAAGGACTTCTGCCCCAGTTCATTCAAGGGCACAACTGAGTGTAGTCTGGAAAGGCAGGGAAAGCTGCTCCTCACTGAGCAAATTCATACGCAAACTTAGATCTCTCCAGGAAGCCTGACTTCTTGCTGCTGGGGAATCTAATTTGGAAGGAAGGAAAGAAAACAGTCTTTCCCTAGCCCAGGGAACCTGATGGAGCTAACAGCAGGGTTGGGGCCGGAAACAGGATGCAGACCTGTGCCCCAACAGTGATGATGCAGGGGTGACTCAACCTGCTGAATCAGGTCCTGGCAAGACAGGTTCCAGTGGGCAAGGCTGAACTGATGGCAGCTAGAGATTGCTGTGCCTAAGAAAAGGCAGCTAGGGAAAAGATATAAGGGGAGGTGGCAGAGGCGGGGATTGAGCAGCTGACAGGAGGAGAAAGAGACTCTAAGGGTAATTTTTAGGAAATAGTTCCATATTCTCTGCTGTGTAGAACTCCCTCCCCATTGTTCTCCATCAGCCATAAAGAGTTTTTGTGGTTTTTTCCCCCCATAACCCTTTCCCACTTCTACTTGTCAAACTTCCCTTTCCCTCTGGATAGAGTTCCTCTACTAACACCTTAGAACTTTTTACCCAGTTTCTTATCAAATAGTATCAATCCAGTATTGCAAACTCCAGCTCCATCTAACACTGTAGCCCCAGCAACTTGGAGAGGTGGTGGGGGTAAGCTCTCAACCTCACTCCCTGTCCATTCCGAGCCCTATCTTGAGGAGAGAAAAGGAAGATGTCCCTTTTGTGGTCACTCTTTGGGTGGCGATGACTTCACTGTCTAACACAATGGGTTCCTGGTAGCCTCTGAAGGTCAGATATTCCAGTGTGTCCTCTCTTGGGACCATGAGCTTCTACCATTCAACCTTCCTGACTTAGGTGGTCTTCCTCTCAGAAAATACCTCTGGAACCTCCGACCCAAACGGCCACTCAGACTTAAAACCATTCCTCTGGTGTCCACTGGACGCTGGGAAATGATCTTATTTTTGCTCAGCCAAAGGGGAATGCTGTGGGGATTTCTTCGAGTTCTGCCATCTTTCTGTCCCTCCTTCCCCTTTCTCCAGTCTCCAGCAGGGTTAGAAGATCTGTGGGTTTAAAGACTCAGTAAATTTCAGAGAGAGAGACAATCACCAAGCCCCAACTTGGTGACTCTAGGTGATCCATGTTGTCTTAGGTCATCTTCCCTTTGTTACCTGTAGTCTGGGGTGGCCTTATCTACCTCCAGTCCAGACCTGGAGTTCCACCTTGTATTTCATGCCGTGATGACAGCCCTGGGTACTTATATTTCCGTGGGGCTCCACACAGTCAGTTCCTTGTACCTTTCTCCCCAGTGGGTACCTGGAAAATTCTCTTTTAAGACGAGATCAGACTTCAGACCTCTCCCACTCAGACTGGGCTAAAGATCCCTTTCCTCTGCTCAAGTCCAACCTGCAAATATACATGCTCCTAGCATATGTCTCCCCACATTAAAACAGCACCTGTGGGTTTCTAATTCTCCCTTATCAGACTAGACATTCCTTGCAGACAGAAACTGGCCTTTTATTTCCATAGTTATGTCTGTGACTGCTTTTGACTCATAAAAGGCAGTCCACAGATGCTTGCTGATCAATCTAAAAGGAAGAAGGAATAAAAGACTCTATTTCTCATTTTTTACAATGAGGGTATGTGTGCAGGAGACCCTTTGTTCAGAGATACCAGGATGTGACAGCTTCCTAGGTCCAAGGAATGAGCCACTGTGGGAGTCTTGGTGGGATACGAAGCTGGTCTTTCACAACTGAAGTTTAAAAAACTGAACACATGTCCTTCTCGACCTGTCGCAGCTGAAGTCTGGGTGGATGACCTGAGTTCTGCTGATAGGAAGCCCCACCCAGAGTCTGCACCCAGAAGGAGGGAAGTAGGGAGCAGAGGCCTGTGCCTGGGGCTGTGGAAGTGGCAGCAGCAGGACTCTAAATAGGCTGGTCCTGGGTGTGACCTTGGTCTAGCTTCCTGCCACCTGCCTACTTTCTTACCTGACTCTCCAGGCTTCCCACAAATTCTTCTTCTTCTTTTTTTCTCCCCATTCCTAGGTATTGAATCTAGGGGCACTACCACTGAATCACACCCCTAGACCTTTACTTGGTTTTGAGACATGTTCCTGTTCAGTTGCCAAGGCTGGCCTTGAAATTTTAATCCTCCTGCCTCAGCTTCCCAAGTAGCTGGGATTTCAGGCATTTGCCACCATACCTGGCTCCACCTTCCATCAATTCTATGATCTGCCAAATATTCTTCCACTAGAATCCTTTTTAATTCCTGTTAGCAAGGGGCTCCTCTTATTTGTCAACAAGAGCTCTGACTGCTACTCTGTATACATGTGTTGGTAGATACAAATTTATGCTTGACATTGAAAAAGATATATGTGTATGTACAAATATATAGAAGTACATGTTTAACCTAAAGCTATACATGGTCTAAATATATGTATGTATATTTAATCTAATGATGAAAGATAATCGGTGGTAGAATAAAATAGGATACAAAACTTGCAAATTACTTACAACAGAGCAAATAAAAATTGGTCAACATATCAAAAGATAGTAAAGCAGAAATGAATGTAGACATAAGAATTAAAATGCTCGATCAATATCATATATAATTATTATAATAAATGTAACAGAGCTACACTACCCATTCGAAACAGAAGGGTACCTAGAATTCAAAAGGAAAAACCCAATGTTTTTATATTGGGTCTCCTAGCTTTCATTCCATCCTCCTTCTATTTGGAGAGGTTGTAAAACTAAAAATTACCTTTTTAATAGACGTTCAAAATGAGGTGCTTGTTACAAATTAGGTCAGGCCAAGAAGGTGCACTCCAGGGCTTTGGCAGGTGGGGATGAAATGGGAGCCACGTTCCTGCTGCTGTACCTGGAGGCAAGTTTGGACAAATCATTGACAGCAGCCAGAGTGTGGTGACCAGTTTTGGCAGGTGAGAAGTAGTTATATGGGCAGCAGCAGCAATGGATTCCAAATTTGGTACTGTGAACCTGGAATCCATCCCTGTAACTACTTGACTCTTTGGATCTCCCCTAATGCTTCCGTAAGTACTGATTGCTTGAATTAAGTCCCTTTCCATTTGAGACTTATTAGGTGGCTTTTATTTCCCCCTAATCCTAATCATATATATTGTTTTTAAAAGGCAGACCTAAAATAAAGTGATCCATAAAGCTCTTTTTTAAAAGGAGATACAAGAATATAGTACATCAATGATAATAAAGCAAAAGTTAAAGTAGGAATAGCAATATTAATATCAAAGTAGTCAAGAAAAAGTATCATATAAAATTATGACAACACAACATACAAATCACAAATAAAGTAGGTTCATAAATGTTTATGTTCTGCACAAAATAGCAACTAAGTATTAAAAATAAGATTTTAGAAATAAAGAAATTGATGAAACTATAATCTTAGTGGCAACATTTATCATTTCTTTCAAGGACTTTGATGAATATAGTGAACATAAGAGAATAAATCAATAAACTTTTTAACATTTATAGCCCACAAACATCTAATTCATATCCCTTTAAAAAGTCTTTGGGTCATTATAAACTAAGATAATAAATAGGCCATAAAAGAATTGTCGATAAATTCCTAGATATAAACTATCTTTCATCGTAATCTAATGACAAAGAATCAGTGACAAAAATATGAAATAGTAGAATCCCAATACCAGGAAATTAAGCAATATTCTTTTAAATAACTGTTGGGTAAGAAAGGAAATGAAGCATGTAATTAAATACTGTTTGAAAATAGCAATAATAATAACACCATATTTCAAAACTTCGTGGGTAACAAAACTATACTCTGAAAAAAATCACATCCTAGGATGCTCTTATTATTTTTAAAAGAAATGATGAAATTAAGTCAAGCATTCATCTCAAGAGAGAAGTCATTTTAAATGTAAAATAAATGTAAAGCTGTTAAAAGGTATTAATATAATAAAAGAAGCAATTGCTTAGTTGCAAAACAGAAAAGTATCATTCGATCCAAGCTGGTTTATGTAAAAACAAAACAAAATTACACAATAAATTGGACAACTCCTTAAAAGTCTATTATAAACGAGAAGGAGTGATGAAATGGAATGATTTTGAAAGGAACATGTAAGTTACTAAAATGAACTCGATGGGAGGCAGAAAACCTCGTGACATGACTAATCCTTAGAGTGCAAAAGTTGTAAAAGAAAGCTCCCAGTCTCGGTGCTTAGATGCATTATGAGGTGCTTCTTGGATGAGAGTTAGCATCTGGGCTCTTATTCACCCACAATTATGGCTACCTGTTCTGCTTGACTCTGAACAGCATCTAGCAGGTGCAAACTGACAGCACCTAGCTTTACCCTGCCCCAGGGCATCTCTGACACTCCTCAGTGTAGGATGTCAGCAGGTCCCTGACTGCTCAACCAGGGCAAAAAGTAGTCAGTGTCCTCTGGGGCAACCTTCAACCAAGGGTGTTGGGAGCCACGGGACCGATGCTCCTCCCTCTCTTTCTCCAGGAGTAAGGCCTTGAGCTGCATGTCCCAATGCTTCTCAGGTTGTCTCCTGGGACTGAGCACCCTGAAGTAGGTGGTCAGCTTGATAACACATTCTTTCTTTGACTCTGCCTCTCTCCCTGTTTTTCTGCCCTGTCCTTCCCTCCTTCTGTCTCAGTCCTTGGGTGTGATCTGTACTCCCAAGTGAACAATCACACATAAACCTTAGTATCAGGCTCTGCTTTTAGGACAACCCAGACTAAGGGAATTGGTACCAAGGTCAGCTCAAGAAAGTAGGTCCTCAGGGTGGACTTTAAAAACAGGCCACTCACAGGTCAAATGGACATCAGCTTTCTGTAGTTGGAGGGAAAAGAGATGACAAGACCCCTAACATGCATTGACATCACAATTGCTAAGAACTTGCCTATGGTTGACTGGGATAAGGAACAGGTAGAATGTGATGTGTTGGATTAGTGATAATAGAGCTTGAACAGTTGGAGATAATTATAAGGACTATGGAGTTGTCCAGTTTTGTTAACTGCATGGAAAATCTCAAAGAAAGAAAGTGATGGAATCAGGATAGTCAAGTCTTAATGCACAAAGCATGCTGTGTAAACCAATCTGCTTCTGTGGAAGGTTTTAACAAGATCCCTCATTTCTAGTAGCTAAGAGACAGATTCTGTCAAAAATGAGACTCAACATCTAATTGTAATGGTAGCAAAACAGAAAAGGAGATAACATGTACCCACAAAAGGTCTCACATGTTGGAGTGATACAAAAAAAGTAAATCTGTGAGAACTGAGATGGGGACATTGGATGTGTGAGCTTAATAATCCTGCACCCCCAGATTCCCCTAAATTGTCAGTACAAGGGAAAACGGCCCCTTCCCTTTATCAGGGAAAGCATCTCCTCTTGCCTGGAGACCCTGCAAAGACACTTGAGTATCTTGCAATATCTATCATCATCACCCCTGGTTGTCTACAGTCTGACAACAGTAATCTGTCTCGGACCAGCCTGGGAGCAGAAATACAGTTCCTGTCACAGGAGGAATCTCAGGGCCTGACTAAGGTTCTGGCAGAAGCCAAAGAGCACAGCTTGGACCAGACTTTGAAAATATTAAGACTGGGGAATGCAGAATATCAGAATGGATAGGGAGAATGCATGGATGAGGGGCACTCATCAGTGACTTGGGACAGAATGTTCTGAAAGGACAGATTCAGCCGGTTTACTGGAAAGTTATTTCAAGCCTTTAATTAGGGAAAGATTTGTAAAAATTGATTTACAGAACCCCAAAATGTAAAAGGTTTCTTTTATTTTTATATTTTATTTATAGACAGGGTCTCTCTAAGTTAGGACCTCACTAAGTTGCTGAGGCTGACTTGAACTTGTGACCCTCCTGCCTCAGACTCCCAAGGTGCTGGGATTATAGGCCTGCGCCACCACGTCCAGTTGGCCATCTCCTTTGACTGAAATTCTGGTCCAGCTCGAATTTTTTCTTTGGACCACACTAAAATATGAAACTCAAGCATTCCTGGCCTTGAGGAAGAGAGCTTTGTTATCTTGGCGATGGAGAGAATTCATCTATCTGCAAAGACTTCCTTCCTCAATGTATATGGCTTGGGTCTCGGGTGCCTTTAACACTTGAATAGCACATTGTGAAGTTGAGTATTATGTTCCCTTCTGAGGTAGAAGGGGCTGTCTTCTGAGAAATGCATTAAAATTCTTCTAGGAAATCCGTGCATATGAATATGGCTCCTGTCAATCTGCCTGCAGGAGACTCCAGTGGGACAGCAGGAAAGAGGAAGTATTGGAGCAAAGATCTGTCCCTATGTGATGGAATTACACAAACCCATTGTCAGGATTTATATGTCATCTTTTGGAATTACTTCTCTGAATTTTATGGAAGAATATTTGAACTAATGGCAGCTTAGTTGTGATGTTCTAAAACATATATTTTGAAGATGAGGGGTTTTATAACTATACTGCACCAATATTATGGAAAAAAAGATAAAGGTGTAACTGTATAACTAGTTTAAAATATCTAACAGAAAAGATTCCAAGTGACCATATCTAAAGAAATTGTCAAGTATCAAGACATAAACCTCACATGAAATGAGTAGGAATTTGCCCTACCAGCTATTATGATGAATAACAAAATAATATATATTATCATATATGGCATTAGTTGAGATAATCTGGGACATAGGTTAAGCCTGAAAGATTGATGAAAAAGAATTGAAAGACCAAAGACAAATCAAAGCAAGCGTGGAATTTTGATATATGATAGAGATGGCCCTTCTAATTAGTTCAATAATGGATTAATTTTTCATTAATTGGTCATTGGGGAAAAATGTTGTTCCTACTTTATGCAGTAACTCAATCTAAATACCAGAGAGCTTGAATATGTGAAGGTTAAAAAAAAAAAAAGAAATTATAAAAACTTCAAAGGAAAATAAAGAAATAGTTACACACGTTTTGGGTGGTGAAATGCTTTCTAAGAATCATACCGAAACAGAAATTGTAAAAGAAAAAGATCATTATATTTTGGCAATGTATAAAATCTGTGTATCAAAAAATATTTCAAATGAAGTTAAAAGGCAAACAGTAAATATTTGCAACTTGTGAGAAAAGCAAATGTTTGCTATTTATAACATATTCAATGATCATATAAATCAAAAGAAAAAAGGCAATGCCCACCAGAAAAATGAATGAAAGATAAGTACATGCACTTCACAAAAGAAGAAATCTAAACTAATGCTGATGCTGAATAAATGGACAAACGCAATGAGGATCAGAAAAATGCAAATCTGAAAAAATGAGATACCATTGTATACCTACAAAATGGGGGAATATTTAACATTGATGATAATAACTAAGATAAAAGAAGATGAGGGAAAATGGATATCCAAATCCCCTGATGATTTGAATATAATAGTTACAAAGTCTTTAAAGGACAATTTGGGAATAAATAACAAAGCCCTGGATAATATTTATATTTTTTGAACCCAATTCCATGTTCAACGTCAATTTTCATTGCATTTATATTTGAAATAAGTGCAAGAATTTGACCTCAGTGATTTTATTGCCCATAGCAAAACAATTAGAAGCAGCCTAAATTTATCATAGGAAATGGATTAAATATGTTAATATGTATGTTAATGTGACAATATATTAAATGACAAATGTTTTAATGTATTAATTTTATAATGTCAATATATTTTGATGTATTATTTCACAATGATAATACAAATGTAATATTTGTAATATAATTCTATTATAAACATATGTTAATAATACAATCCTATGTAACCATTAATGTCAACCTTAAGAAGTATTATTTAGTGACTTGGAAAGACTGAAACATGTTGTTAAATTAGAAATGAGCTTACCAATATTTTTCTTCCTGTAAAACTATATATTCCAATATGATTTTTAAAATATACACCAATATAAACATAATACAAAAATATAACAAGATACATGTTAATAGTGATTATCACTGGTATGTTAAATTCTCATTTAATTCATATCCTTTTGCATTTTGCTTTTTCCAAATTTCTTACAGATAATATAATTAACTTCTATAATTTAGAAAAAAGACAATACATGCTAAAACAAACATTAAAACACTATTATAAAGTTGCACCCCAGAAATAGCAAAAATTTGAGGACTTGTGAGCTTCCCAGAACAAAAGTGCCAATAGGAAATAGAAAATGAAGTTATTATTCTTGCATTAATTACTATTATTAAGGAGACAATTGCAGTCTGTCAGTTGCTAAGTTCCTGTTATTACCTAAGTCTAAGTCTTTGGGGAGTCTGCTCCTCTGGCCTCTTTCATCAGCAAATCTTAGCGCATCACAAAAACATCCTCGTCCAAATGACCTGTATTGTGGCAAAACCATCCCTGACTTCCGGGTGTACAAACTGAGCCTCGGAGGGAAAAGGGGACATGCCCCATCTCAGTGGTAGAATTCCTCAACCTCAGAGCTGGAAATCACCGTAGGTGGTGTCGTGCCACCCAGTTCATGCAGAGCCCTGGTCCCTAGTCCTTGACAGACCACTGAGCTTGAACCTGGGGTCAAGGAGGGCACTTCTTCACGCAGAGCGTTATGTTCTCTTGTTGGGCCTTTGTGCCCGTCAGAAGGCCCCTCCTTATATCGAGGGAAAATCCACATCCCTGGAATTTTCAACCTTGACTTTGGCCAGAGAAAACAGATTTTCTCACATTTTTAAAGCAGCTCTGGGATCTCCTAGGGTCACCAGGAGTTGCCATCCAGCAGAAGAAGGAACAATAACTCCTTGTATCTCTATTAGCTTTGTGACACGCTTTCTTCTTACTTTTTAAAATTTAATAGCTTTATTGTAGTGTAATTCACATATCACGATTTTTAGTAGTTTGTAGTTAATGATTTTTAATTAATTTACTAAAGTGTATAATCATTCCCACAATCTAATTTTAGAATATTCTCATTACCCAAATAGAAACCCCACACCTACTGTAACCACTGCCCCATCTTCCCTCTTTTTCCCATCTCCAAGTTTTCTGTTTCCTGCAGTGGTTCATAGCTAGGGTAAGTTTCCTGACCATCTTTGAGGCCAGCATTGCCCCCATACATTTTTTTAAAAATAAACTGTTTATTCCATTGCTCAGTCTTTCCTTGGGCCCAATTCTGAAGTTTTCAGGCTAACCCAGGTTTAGGTGCTGCAGATGGCCAAAGGCCAACAGCTACCTTGCCATCTTCTGCACGTGATAGTCCAGTCTCCCCCTACACACTCTAATCATCTTTTCAATAAGGTGGCCCATGTGCTCCCAAATTATCATTTGGTGTAATTTAGTTCAGTTCAGGGAGCACAGGAGTCAGGATCACCTGCAAATACTGCTGATACGTTATTTTCAAACATGAAGTCCTGAGGCTGGGAGTGTAGCTCAGTGGTAGGGCACTTGTCTAGCATGTATGAGGTCCTGAGTTTGGTCCCTAGCACCACGGGGGGTGGGAAAATTCCTGCTTCTTGTTTACCTCACTGTAACTGATGATGCTGCTGATGATTTGAGAATGCTGTCAGCTGTAGGTCTCACTAAATGGAAGGAAGGGTGTTGGGTGTCCTAGATCAAAGACCCTGGTGCACTGAACCCAGTGAAAGCCTTTCTAGTCCCTGTCCCGGGCATTTGGGTATGCTGTGGAAACAGGGAGAATTCTACGAAGATGCAGCCTCTGGAGTGGGTCCTGAGATTGAGATGTGTGCTATGGCCACCACTCACCCTGCCCCGGTCTCTCAGGGAAGGAGGTTCATTTCCTGTTTGCTGAATGCATGAACTGAAGCAAGGAGCCTTGGAAGGAATGGCTACATCCTGAAGAATTATCTTCCTAATGCATCTCTAACCAGGAACAGAAGTCTTCAACTGTGAAAACACATCTGTAGCATGCAGCCCTGGACATGTGTTTTTAATTAATCCAGTTGGTTCCCCCCACCCCTTAATGTTCATGTTAATGTCATCAAGCTAATCCCCAATCAGCTACCCAAGAAGTGCTCCAAGATGTTTACGATCTCTTAGCGTCCTAACTTGTTGAAAGATTTTTATCAAAAAACTACCTGTTCCCAACCTATGTCTCAGAAAAGGCTTCTCCCAGGTGTCTGAAATGGCCATTACTGGGAGTGTGGGGAAAGTTTCCTAAAAGTAGAAATAAAACTCTGGAAAGGGTTTAAAATTCCCTGGAGCCTATAACAAAACCTGGGTCTTCATCAGCTTCAAAACATCTTTCCCTCCTGTCGTTGTCTCTTCTTCTTCCTCTTCCTCTTCCTCTTCCTCTTCCTCTTCCTCTTCCTCCTCCTCCTCTTCCTCTTCTCCTCCTCCTCCTCCTCCTCCTCCTCCTCCTCCTCCTCCTCCTCCTCTTCCTCTTCCTGTTCATATCTTGGCTATTTGATGACATTTTCCAAAAAGTCTTGAAAACCAGGAGATGCTTAGATCCAAAACCCTCAGAAAAATGTGTAACACCAAGCCTGAAAGCTGGTTTCCAAAATGACAGCCTGCAGACTAGGCCCCCCTCACCTTTCTGCCCTGTTCCTCCCCACCCAGAACCTCAGGGTGGGGAGCTTTTTCAAAAAGAGATAAGAAAAACACCTCACAGGCCTTAGGGTGAAACGTCACATTTAGATTTATCAAAAAGTCTCAGAAAAGTAGAAATGAAGACAATTTTACTACTCCCTGTGGGGATATTTAAACCATTAGAATCTTACTGGAAGATCTTGGCCAGTTGGGCCTCCTGAGTAGGTGTCCCTGGTCGCACATGTACACACACACACACACACACACACACACACACACGAAGTACACATGCATAGACTCCACCACACATTTTTCCTGTTGTAGCTTCTTCATCATGAAGGTTTCTAAAAATGAAGCACACACCATAAAAGGGTTTGAGGAAGATGAGCAAGCCAGGCTGGCCACTGATAGGCAGAGGATGCATTGCATGTGGCTTTGCCTTCTAAGAGGGGTTGCCTCACAGGAAACCAACTATCTGCAGAGCTCAGTGTTGGGAAATGTGAGTGATGAGGAGGAAGGGTGGGGACAGGAGAGAGGAAGAGAGGAGAAAAGGTGACCCTGCTGGAGGCCAGCAGTGGGAAGATCCCGCAGGCATCCTCGAAGCACCTGATTATAATTCATAGACCTGAGGCACTTGCTACCATCCCCACAGGACTCCCATTGCCCACCTAAAAAAAAAAAATCAAGCTATGTGTGACATCCCAGTGTTGCCAATGTCAGGCTTGTAGCTGCTCTTTCCACAGATGTGTCTATAGATGTACAGAAAGTCAGGAGGAAGGTCGAATTTTCACTGGGTTCCGTTGTCTTCTCTCGTGTTAACAGCAAGCCTTGACAACATTCTGGATTGCTTGTGAAGAATGTTTCTGTTAGTTCACTTAGAGCATTTCCTAAATTGTTGCATCAAGTCTCCCTTAATGGATAGAGTTTTATTTTATCAATCACAAAGGCAACGGTATCTACAACCCCAGCTGGATACAGGGGCTGATATGACACAGTACAACATCGTGTGTGCTCTGTGTGACGGTGGAGGCTCTGTCACTTTCACGGCTATCCCAACTGAATGAAGACAGCCACCAGTGCAGATGAGCTTGTGGGGTTTGTGGTATCTTGCTATCAGCCACTTGGGAACTACCTAAAGAACTGACAGCAATTGGTCTGCTTAAAATACTTTTTTACGACACCCCCTAGGAAATCATGAGTTTGGTAGCATTTATAACCTCAGAAACCCTCACTTCCTCATCCCTGGGCCCAACATCTGCCCACCAAGTTCAAGTGCAGAGAAAGAAGGTATATGGGAGTGAGCTGGATGTTTTGGTTTCAGAACACTGTGCAGAATCTAAGGTGATAAGTCCAAACAGTGTTGTACAACGTTTTGTCATGAGGCCACATAAAGGGATAGGACCGTGAATATCTCTGTTGGTCCACACAAATCCCACAAATGTAGGAATTGCATCCAGAGTGAAGGAGACTCTGGAATGAAGGCATCTTCATCTACTCCTGTTGGCCACTTATGGGGAAGGAGTAGACAATTGAGGTTGTTTAAAACAATGGGATACACCTAAAGACTACCACCAAGAGAAATGAATGTTCAGGGAGGATTCTAAGGGTGTCTTCAGGCCAGTTAGAACAGGACACAACAAGTTGAACTCTTACAGAGCAAACAGATCCAATCCATGCTCTCCTAGAAATAAAACCAATAGACTGCACATGTCAAGGAATTTGGTTGAAAGTAACAGGATGTAAAGAAGAAATAAGAACAATCAATGAACATGTTGAGAAAATTATTAGCTCTGCTAGTATATGAAGAAACGCAAATTCCTGTTGGCCACATAGAGTTCTGGTAGGAATATGGAAAGCATTTTTATTAGTTAAGTTTCAAGTGCCACATGACCTCCAAGGCTGCCAAATTGTCATTTGGGTCACTCTTAATTGCAAGCTACAGTTGTGTTCAGGAAGCTCTAGTATTGCCCTTGGTACTCAACCAGGCTATACAAGGCAGGGGCAGCCAGACTGAGGCTGGAGCCACCCACAGGCATGTCCGTCATAACCACCACAGACTACAAGAGGGCCTCTCACCCTGACCTTGACCCCTATGGGATGATTGGTTCCCCCGCCCCCGGCCTTGAAAAGGAAAATATCTAAGACAGTTACAGAAACAATTTTAGGATAGGTTAGTGATTGAGTAATATTAAAAACTTCTATTTCTTTGTTGAACTCAGATCTATAATAAAAACCCACGGCGGGTATATGTGACTTCTCAGAATATGTTGGTCTCCTGGCTGTCTGCAGCTTCAGCTACTTCACTTTGACTTAAAAGCAACTCACCAATACTACATTAGTTAAAAACTAAATACAGATGTACTTCCAGATCACATTTAAGTGTGTTACAGAACAGTAAACTAATTCCTAAGGATATTGGGGCTCACACAATTGTGGTGCAAAACATGGGTAGATGGATGTGATCATTTGTCCTCTCCTGTTGGTTTATAGCACAAATACGACAAAACGCCAGCTAACGAAGCAGAGCCTCTTGTTTCATGAAAGTTCAAACTTCCTAGCCCCAGCCCACACTGCTATATTCGACTGCTTGACATCTTTTCTTAGACATCTGTTCTTAAATTTAACCATATCCAAAAACCAAGTAACTCCCTTCACTAAACTTGATCCTTTCACTATCCTTCCCATGTCAATAAGTGATATTTCCACACTGCAGTTCTCAAGCCAAGAATCTCTTCCTCTCGCACATCTTCAGCCAATCCTGCCATCCCTACCACCCTAGGTATCCAAACTTCAACCCTGGCTCTCCAGCTCCACCTTAGCACCCTGCCCCAAGTAACCATCTCCTGCTCAATCTCCTCCCTGGCTTCTCTGCACCTGTTACTGCACCTTGTGTTCTCAATGCCATGACCAGAGTGATCCTTTTTTTTTTTTTTTTAATATATATATATTTTTAATTGTAAACAAATGGGGGAGAGTGATCCTTTTTAACTATAAATTAGGTTACATGATTCCTCTCACTTAGGTAAGAGGCACCTTTGTCATGCTGGCCCACAGGGCCCTCCACGTCTGCTCTACCACCACCGATTACTTCATGACAATTTCCCCAATTCCCTTTGCTTGAGCCACAGGCTCCCTGGCACATAGTTGACTAGTAGAGCTTTTACCTCACATGTACAAGGCCCTGGGATCAATCCCAGTACTGTGAAAGAAAAGAGAATAGTCATCTAGCTGCACAGGCTTCTCAGCCACTTCCCACAGAGGGCAGGCATGCTCTTGCCTCAGTCCCTTTGCACATGCTTTCTCTTTGCTTGGACCATGCTTCCCCACATTGTCTGCACAGGTCACTCCCTCCTCTCTCCTGGTCTTTACTCAAGTGACATCTTCCTTACTACCTTTAAAAAATACCTTCTTACCCCCATATTCTCTCTCCCCTTTCCCCACTATATTTTTCTCCATAGTGCTTATCACCATCACATATGTTTTATCTGTTTATCATCTCTTTCTCCCCGAGAATGCAAACTCCATTGAGGGTAAGAATTTTTGTCTGAATTTTTCCCCCTCACTGAGCATCTAGAGCAATGCCTGGTACATACTAGGGACTCAACACTGATAAATGAATTAACAAACGATCTTTCATATTTTTTTCAATAGTAATACAACGATTTGTGTCTTTTTTTTTTTTTTATTGATAGGGTGTTTTACAATAACAAGGTGGTAGAAAAAAATTTGCTGTGGGAGTTAACATTAGTCCCAAAAGTTTTTATGCTTTTAACTTTTTTGTGGGGGTGGGAGAGTACCAGGGATTGAACTCAAGGATGCTCAACCACTGAGCTGCATCCCCAGCCCTATTTTATATTTTATTTAGAGACAGGGTCTCACTGAGTTGCTTAGTGCCTTGCCATTGCTGAGGCTGGCTTTGAACTCACAATCCTCCTGTCTCAGCCTCCCAAATTGCTGGGATTACAGGTGTGCACCACCATGCCCCGGATACTTTTAATTCATAAACACCAAGTATCCCCAGTGAAAAGGCTATTTTGAGTCCTATGGAAGTGATTGCTATCATTTCATTTTAAGACATAAGCTCAAAAGTACTGTGTTTATTTTTCCGTAATTGAATCGCCCACAAATGGAAGGAAATATGACCCAATATCCTTCTGCTGCATCTACTACAGTGTTTTTTATTCTGCCCGATAGTGCACAAAACCTGAGCTGCTAGGAGGAACTTCAGACACGGCTTGTGCCATTAAACCTATTCTAAATATTCTCCAAACCATATTCATTCTTCAGTTTTTTGCGGGTCCATCAAAGATTAAGGTCCTGGAGATGTTTATGACTTTGAATATTTTGACAAATCCATTATGTAGCTTGGCGCATTGGAGCCTGTTTCCAGTCCCCTTCTCTCTTGCTGCCTTCTGCTTGAGAGGTTGTAGTGTAAATTCTAGATTTCCCAGCTGCTTACAGCCAGCAGTATCCACGGGGCACAGTATAGCCCAGGAGACGCAGGAAGAAGTCTGCCAGTGTCCCCCATCCCCTGTCTTTGTGCCCTATTCGGAGTCCAAAGGATATCTACAGGCATCGCAGACCTTCTAGCAACCATGAGATCTAAAGAAAAAATGTGAAGCGTCGTGAACCAGAAATGCAGAAGGGACCTGGAACACTAATGGCAGCGTGGGTGGCTCCACCAGCCTGGTCTGCCAACCTCCTGCTGCTCATTATGTGAGAAATTGAACATTCACTTATAAAATAGTTTTATAACTATTGAGAGGCTTTCTCTTGCTAGCCACTGAAAGCATTCCTAAATTTTACAAATATATACACAGAGCAGGTAAGCTAATCTTTCATTTAGGGTAATCGATTTGTCCCAGTTTGCCTGGACTTCCTTGGTTTTAGCACTGAAAGTCCTGCCTCCCTGGAACTTCTCAGGTCCAGGCAAATGGAGAAGGTTGGTCACCCCATTATCTGCACAGCACATACTCTCCAAGGCAAACGTCACGGATATTCAGGGTGTCAGGTGCCTTGAATGAATATTTGCTCCTTTGGAAATTCACCTGGTTGTTTTGAAGATTTGCCTTTATTGTTCATAAGTCAAAGTATTATGGTAGGTGCTGCAGTGTCACTTTGGAATGTGACTATGTATACATATACATATATATATATATATATGTATATATATATGCTGGATGCCATGCCAGAAACTGATGCACATAGAGCTAAGCCTTAGGCATCTACTGTACTTGACTCTTAAAAATTACTCCCAATAAAGTTGGCTATAGGGTTTTCTCATTTTCTACCTTTAGATAGAGCAATCAAGGATCTGAATTATACTAAATCCAGAACCAAGTATAATAGCTCTGGGTAGATAATGCCGACTGTGAGATGAAGAATCAATATAATGGGCTTGATCCTCGGAGAAAGTAATGTTGTAGTGAAAAATTCTGAAAATGCTGGCAGTCGTGTACTTAGCATATTTGATATACTGGAGCCTTTAAAAAAATAATCCCCTCTCCTACTCAGAATCAGTGGCAGAAGCCTGTAATCCCAGAGACTGGGGAGGCTGAAACAGAAGGATTGCAAGTTCAAGTCCAGTTTCAGCAAATTTGCAAGGTCCTAAGCAACTTAGTGAGACCCTGTCTCGAAACAAAAAATAAAAAAGGGATGTAGCTCAGTAATAAAGCATTCCTGGGTTAAATTCTCAGTACCAAAAACACACAGAAAGCCCTCTCCTGTGTACTATGTCTTTTTAGTAATAATCATGAAATGAAACAAATGATAATGTCCAAATAAGATAATAAAAATTCTCTTAAATTGAGCCATTTATATAAGATCATATCAGTTAAAAATTTATTTCAGATAAAATATTATCATACAAGGAAAAATTATTAATGTATTTAATTATAATAGTATATTTTAAAAAGAAAACATATACCTACTTGTTGATTTAACACAGATTTGAGTTATAAAATAATAATTATTATTATAAATTAGTTTTCAGACTTAACTTTTACAAATTTGCCACTGCTTTTATCAAAAATTGTCTTGTTACGTGATCATGTTCATTGGATTATAGGACCAGATTTATCAATCTGTCTTCATTCATAATTAGAAAAAAAAGAACACTTTTTAAAATTTTATTTTATTTGTTCTTGTTTGTTTCATATGACAGTAGAGTCTATTTTAACATATTTGTATAAACATGGAGTATATCTTATTCTAATTAGGACCTCACTTTTGTGGGTGTACGTGATATTGAGAATCACAAAAAACACTTTTTATTGATCCTAATTTCAATTTTTTTGCTACCTGAAGTTCCAGATACACAAATACTTAGGAAAAGTCTAAAAGACAAGGGTGGATTTGGTTGAAATTGCAATTTTAGAAACAACAATGCTGTTGTTAAAATATCTTCTCCAGGAAATTCATCATAAATTTCAACTACATTTTCTAAAAAAAAAAAAAAAAAAAAAAATGAATTTTTTTCTTCTTCTGCAAAAATCACAGAAGAGCCAGTGATTAGTAGTTTCAAGTTCTTGATGACAACTGACCGAAGGCATTCAAACCTTGCCCTTTTGAATTCTGGCAATGGTCACATTTCCAAGTTGAAACTAATTCAGGTTCTGAGTCTTCATCCTAATGGTCGCTGTACCATTATTGTTCATTGCAATTCTGCTTTATTTTTATTTCAGTTTTTAATTTACTAATTGTTGCTACTGTGGTAGTGCTGCTGATGCTGCTGACAAGGTAGGCAAGTGCTATACCCCCGGCACCTATTTGTTTTATTTAGGAAAAAGTCACAGAACTGAAGACACAACACTCCTGAAGCAGATTTGAATGATCCTAAGTAGTTATAAACATACTCTCCTGAACTCATGTTCCCAAAGCTCACTGTTTACCTAGGAGTTCTCAGTTAACTTCCATGTGGGATGCGTGCTTATTAAGGGAAAGTAAAGAAACCTGCAGATTTGAAACTGATACACTGTTAAAACTCAATAGTGACTGTAACATTGTTTAGAAGTTAGATTAATGTGGTTTTTTTTTCCAAGGAAGAGTATTTTAGCACTGACATTTTTAGAAATGTTCATGAAAAGTGATAATAGAAAGCAAACTGACTTTTTTCAATTTATTATTGTTTTAAAATGATCTGTGGGCAATTTACCCTCTCATCGTCAATACCCAGGGAAGAGCTGCTCCCACCACCTCATCCACTTGATGCTTTTTCCAGGTAAAAAGTCAATCACTTATGACAAATGAACTTGTCCTCTCTGCTTTTCCAACATACGCATCTAATTTGTTTTTTAAATATTGTGTTATTTAGAACTTTCAGAAAAGTGACAAAAGTCTATCAGAAAATGTTCCTTGTTGTTTTCCTGGTTTGCATGGAATATCTCTATTGTTCATCATTAAAAATAATGTAGCCAGTTGATTTTATTTAAATGCTTTGCATCATATTAAGAAAGAAGCTTTTTCCCAGCTCACTAGAGAGTCATCAAAACTAAACATTGACTTCCATCAGATTACCTTTGTCATCTGTTTATCTATTTTTCTCTTTACCCGAATAATGTAATAAATTTTTATGCTTCATAATGATTCCATTCTTACATCACTTCAACAAGATCTACTTGGTCATGGAATTTCTTTTCAAAGTATTATGATTTAAGTTTATTAGTATTTTATATGTGATTTTTAAAAAAAATCTGTGGCTATAGATACAGATAAGACTGATCTGAGGTTCTCTCTCTCTTCAGTCTTTGTCAGGTTGGATCTCAAGGTAATACCGGCTTTGAGAAGTGCATTATTAATGTCCTACCTTTTCTTGTTCTAAGATGGATTATATAATATCGCAAATTTTATGTGATAGACTTCTCTATAGTTTCTGCAAGTAAAATCAATATTATAGTCATGGTACAAATGGTTTTTATTCCCTTTCAAATTGGTGTTATTACTTTTAGAAACTTGGGTTTTTATTGCTTAATATATATTTTTCTATCTATAAAATTTGGGTATCTGAAGTTGCAGTGAAGTGCATCATAATTTTTCCAGCAAAAGTAAATGAAAATACATTTTTCATCCTTTTCTGACTTTATTTGCTCTTCCTCATTATCCTGTAAAATACTTACAGTTATACCATATGCCTGGGATATATTTGCTTTATCATTCGAAAATCCAGCATTTGTTAGACTGTTTCTTATTTCAGGTTCCACATTCTCCTTCCTATTTTCCTTTTTTAATTTTTTTTTTATTTTTACAGACTGAATTTGATTCATTGTACACAAATGGGGTACATCTTTTCATTTCTATGGTTGTACACAATGTAGATTCACACCATTCGTGTAATCATACAGGTACACAGGGTAATGATGTCTGTCTCATTCCACCATTTTTCACACCCTGCTCTCTCTCATTTCCCTCTATGTAAAGTTCCTCCATTCTTCTCTCACCCCCACCCCACCCCCATCATATATCATCATTCATTTATCAGGGAAAACATTTGGCCTTTGTTTTTTTGGGATTGGCTTATTTCATTTAGTATGATACTCTCCAATTCCATCCATTTATCTGCAAATTCCATAATAGTATTCTTCTTTGTGGCTGAATAATATTCCATTGTGTATATATACTACAATTGCTCTATCAATTCATCTGTTGAAGGGCATTTAGGTTGGTTCTACAATTAGCTGTTGTGAATTGAGCTGCTATAAACATTGATGTGGCTGTGTTACTGTAGTATGTTTTACACCAAAAATACAAAGAACCCAATCAATAAATGGGCCAAGAAACTGGACACTTTACAGAAGAAGATATACAGGTGATTAATAAATCTATTTTCTTTTTTGAAAACACATTTTCAGTTAATGATGTTTTTACTTGGTGGAAGGGATTTTAAGAATGGATTAAAGTCTTTAAGCAAGAGATAAGTACATATTGCTTATTTTTGCCTAATTTTTGTATTTTATGTGAATGGAATCATATTGAATGAAGCTGCTCTTGAACTTACATAAATAGAAACATAGTTTGTGTTCCTTTGTGCCCAATTTCTTTTGCTGAACATGCTGTCTGGGATCTTCATCCATGTTTTTGCATGGAATCCACAGTTTGCTCATTTTTAGGGCTGAGTCATATTCCATTACAGGAATACAGATGGTCTCTGACTTCAGTAGTTTGACTTTACAGTGGTGCAGAAGCAAAGTGCACTCAGGAGAAACTCTACCTCAAATTTTGAATTTGATAGTACACAAACCCATCTAGATGCAAAAAGAGGAAAACTACACTTCTATCAGTGGGTAATGGCAAAGTCACACTGTAGAAGAACGTGTGGGATTTGGATTGCAGTTGCCATTCAGTTTGGAGAGAATCGACATCTTAACAATATTAGGTGTTTTGATCCATGAATATGACATATTTCTCCATTATTTTGGTTGTTCATTTTTTTTTCTCATCAACACTTTGTAGTTTTAAGTGTAACCATCTTGAACACCTTTTATTATCATGATTCCTAAGTATTGGATAATTTCATGTTGTTGGATATAGTACTTTGACTTCCTTTTAAATTATTTACTGTTCGTACATTGAAAGCAGTTAACCTTGTGTATTCTACATCCTTGCTAAAATCACTTATTGCTCCTAATTGCTTATATATTCTATTGAATTTTCTACATACACATCCCCTTTTCAGAACTGGAGTAAAAGTTGACATACTTGGGTCCAGACCAATTTTCTATCTCTAGCAGGCTGCAGCAGACATAGCTCTATTTTACTGAGGTAGCACATTCCCCTACCTGATTCTCTATTCCTCTGACCCATGAACTCACCTGCAAAACTGTAATTGATAATGTGTGCTGTTATTAGGGATCTTCCTGTCCCCACCCTTGCCTGCAGTGTTTAGCTTGGAAAGATTGCAACTCCTAGGATACAGTATAAAATTGCTGGTTCTCCTACCTCCTGCCCCTCCCCCACTTGTACACACATTTCCTGACCAGTTATTTCCTGGGAGGTGCTACTTCCAAACAGGTATTTTTTCAACATCCTCAAAAAGCAGCACTTTCAAGGCATACTGGTGCCTACCTAGTGTTCTAGCTGGTACAGACCTTGGACCTCTGTGTCTGTAACAGCAAGCAGGGGCAGCTGGCTTCCCATCAACCTCTGTTACATGAGGAATCACCTGAATATGTTTATACCAACCAGATGTGTTCCACCTTATAATTAATAAAAATGTCTTTAAGCATCTGGTTAAGCCATTGATAGGATCCAAGTTTCTGGTGGTATTTTGAGTTCTTTTTCTTCATTTTCATAAATATCTTAAGGAAATGGAAAGAGGCTACCCGAGATTCTTCTAGCTAAGTGACATTTAAAGCCAGAAGTCATTTATTTATGACCACCTATTTTTAGAAATGTAATTAGCTCTGTCATTAGGGAGAGAGGTAAAGTGCCAGAAATCTGAAATAGGCTTGTTTTTGGTTAAGCAGAATGGCATAAAGAAAGAGTCCAATCATTATAGAATGCTATTATCTTGTCACTTATAATGAGACATTGACACAGGACTTGTTTATCTCTATATATTAGATGTCATTGCATTGATTTCAGTGTGAAGAGCCCCCCTCTCCTGTCTCTTTTTTTGGGGGTGGGTCACCTTTACTAAGCACTGGACACTTTGCTAGTGTCTTCTTCCATCAGCTTCCCCCTACTAGGCAGATCTCCATGTAGTGCTTTCTCTGCAAAGTGAAAATCCCAGCATCAGCTGCTTGTTTCTCAAGTCTTCTTCTTGGGTATATTCTTATAAAACCATCTGATTGGGCAGATGAATCTGGAAACACAGAAGAAAGGAGTGATCTGGTAGGACCACCCGAGATAAAGGGTCAGCACTTGATTAAGTTACCTAAACCATAGGATTTGGGGCCCACTCCTGGTTAAAACCAAAAAAGTGCCTTTCTTCTTATCCTTTTTTTTAACAATCTGATTTTCAAAAATTGTGATTTCAAACTTGTTGGGCTGACAGATTTCTCAAAAGCATGTGGGGGGTGGTGATTTTAAGATTTTGTTTTGGTAAAAGCTTTCAATGAAAAGATTTGAGATTATTAGGAGACTTAAGGATTTTTTCGATGATTAATTCACCATTTGATAAATGAATATTTATTGAGAATTAACTTTATTCTAGGCATATAAGCTTTTGCCAGAGGAAGATAAACATAAAAACCAATAATTTGGAAATCCTTATGTAATTGTAATGGTGGTATGGAAATAATAGTTAACAATTTAGTTGAAAGAAAGGTCTCTTTCTTTTTCAAAGTCTAATTCAATTTGGCCTGAGAAGCCACATTTCCAGGATGATGGTGTTCTCCCAGGTGGTCACTGCCATCCTTGGACTGAGGTTGTCTAGGGCCCTATTGCTCAGCTTGCACAGCCCCTGCTTTGGCTGGCCCTTTTCCTGACCCACGTTGCCTTATCCTGGCAGCCCGTTCTTCCAAGTGTGACCACGATGAGCCCCTACTGAAGGACCCATTTGCAGGTTCAGTGTCTGAACTCCACAGCACCTTCACCCCTATCCAGTGTAGGTCTTGCCACTAAGAGGAAGATGAGGCCATCTGGTTGAGCTCACAGAATGAGCAACTTTTCCCCTCTACGCCTGATCTCCATGGCTCCACTTCTACCCAGGAGGCCCACAGCCTCTACAATCTTCTGGGGATCCTTCCATTTAACATTCCAGGACACTTACAAGAAATTCATGAGAGACGATGTGAAGTGCAAGGACATCCAGATCTGCATTTTAAAACCAGACCAAACACCTCAAGATGGGGACAAAGGAAATGCTACAAGTGCCTCTGGGAAGCCTCAGGACACCATCAGAATTGACGGGTGGCTCTGATTAAGCTTGAGGAATCTAGAAAGGCTACTCACCTATCAACAAAGAAAAGCCCAGGACCTGATGGATTCACAGCTGAGTTCTACAAGACCTTCAAAGAAGAACTTACACCAATACTTCTCAAATTATACCATGAAAGAGAAAAGGAGGGAAACTTCCAAACTCATGCTATGAAGCTGGTATCACACTGATGCCAAAACCAAAGACTCATCAAGGAAAGAAAACTTCAGACCCACATCCCTGATGAACATTGATGTAAAAATTATCAATAAAATACTGGTAAACTGCATACAAAAACATATTAAAAAGATAGTATAGCATGATCAAGTGGGGTTCATCCTAGGGATGCAGGGTGGTTCAACGTACAGAAATCAGTAAATGTAATCATCACATCAATAAACTTAGAGGCAAGAATCACATGATTATCTCAATAGACACAGAAAAGGCATTTGACAAAATTCAGCATCAATTCATGCTCAAATCACTAGAAAAACTAGGGATAGTAGGAACACACCTCAACATTGTAAAAGCTATATATGCTAAACCCAAGGTCAACATCATTCCAAATGGAGAAAAACTCAAAGCATTCCCTCTAAAAACTGGAACAAGACAAGGATGCCCTCTTTCACCATTCCTATTCAACATAGTCCTCAAAATCCTAGCCAGAGCAATTAGATGAAAGAAATTAAAGGAATACATATAGGAAAAGAAGATTTTGAACTATCCCTATTTGCCAACAATATGATTCTATATTTAGAAGACCCACAAAACTCTACTAGAAAGCTCTTAGAACTCATAAATGAATTCAGCAAAGTAGGAGGGTTTAAATCAATACCAATAAATCAATGGTATTTTTATACACCAAAGATATATCAGCTGAAAGAGAAATTAGGAAAACTATTCCCTTTACAATAGCCTCAAAAAAATTTTGGGAATCATCCCAACAAAAACGGTGAAAGATCTCTATAATGAAAACAATAGAACACTAAAGAAATTGAAGAAGACCTCAGAAGATGGAAAGATTTCCCATGTTCCTGGATAGGCAGAATCAATATTATCAAAATGACCATACTACCAAAAGTGCTATACAGATTTAATGCAATTCCTATAAAGATCCCAAAGACGTTCTTGATAGAAATATGAAAGGCAATCATGAAATTCATTTGAAAAAATAAGAGGCCCAGAATAGTCAAAGCAATCCTTAGTGTGAGGAGGCATCACAATACAAACCTTAAATTATACTACTGAACTACAGTAAGAAAATCAGCATGGTATTGGCACCAAACCAAACATGAAGTTCAGTGGAACAGAATAGAAGACACAGAGACAAACCCACATAAATTCAGTTTTCTCATCCTTAGACTAATGTGCCATAAACATACATTGGAGAAAAGATAGGTTCTTCAACAAATGGTGCTGGGAAAACTGGAAATACCTATGTAATAGAATGAAATTGAACCCCTATATCTCACCCTACAAAAACTCAACTCTAGGTGGATCAAAGACCTAGGCATCAGACCAGAGACCCTTGAAGAAAAAGTAGGCCCAACTCTCCAACATGTTGTCCTGGGAACCGAGTTCCTCAATGAGACTCGTAAAGTGCAAGAAGTAAAATCAAGAATCAATAAATGGAATGGTATCAAACTGAAAATCTTCAAGACCAAGGGAACAATCAGGAATGTGTACAGAGATCCTACAGATTGGGAGAAAATCTTCACCACCAGTACCTCAGGTAAGGCATTGATTTCCAGGATATACAAAGAACTCAAAAAACACCAGAAAAATAAGTAACCTAATAAATAAATGGGCAAAGGGACTGAACAAATACTTCAAAGAAGAAGAAATATAAATGGTCAAAAAATATGAAAAAATGTTCAACATCTCTAGCAATTAGAGAAATGCAAATGAAGTAAAACTACACTGAGATTCCATCTCACTCCAGTCAGAATGGCAGATGTAGAGAAGACAAGTAACAGTAAGTTTTGGCGAGGATATGGGGAGAAAGGTACTCTTATATATTGTTGGTGGGACTGAAAATTGGTGCAACTACTCTGGAAAGTAGTATGGAAATTCCTTAGAAAACTTGGAATAGAATCACCATTTGACCCAGCTATCCCACTCCTAGGTCTCTACTTGAAGGACTTAAAAACAGCACACCACAGTGACACAGCCACATCTATGTTTATGGCAGCTCAACTCACAATATTCAAGCTATGGAAACAACCTAACTGTTCTTCAACAAATGAATGAGTAAAGAAATATGGTATATATACATGATGGAATATTACTCAGTCATAAAGAAGAATGAAATGATGGCATTTGCTGGTAAATGAATGGAACTGGAGATTATCATGCTAAGTTAAATAAGCCAACCCCCCCCCCCAAAAAAAAAAAAAAAAAAAAAACAAAGGCCAAATGTTCTCTCTGATTTGTGCATGCTAACCTGAAACAGTGGAGGTTGGGGAGGGGAATGATAGAAATAGATGGGTCTGGACAGTAGGTAATGGAGGGAGGGGAGAGGAGGGGAACAGGAAGGACAGTAGAATTGATTGATCATAACTTTCCTAGCCTTGTATTTGTATACACCACCAGGGTAACTCCACATTATGTCGGACCACAAGAGTGGGAACCTAATAGAATAAGTTCTACTTTATGTATGTAATATTCTGCCAAAATATGCTCTACTGTCACATATAACTAAAAATAAAAATTAAAAAACAATTTAAAAAGAGAGGCTACCCAGAGGAAGGCAAGATTTAGCAGGAGTTAACCAAGAAATATTTAAATCTGGTGGCCTGGAAGTTTGTGTGTGCTTCTGAGAAAGTGAGAATGTGGTAAAAGGTAGGGGTTAATAAAATTAGAAAGATGAAGTTTGTGAGTTTAGCTTGGTGAGCAGGGATACTTCAATTGAACCTTACATGCTCGATATTTCGTACTGTCTTGGGATTGCTGAAGACAATCCCAAGGAAACAAGTACTGAATTTCACTTCCCAGGCAAATTCTTCAGGAGCTAGGGAGTTCAGAGATGTCACCCAAATTTGGGGCTGTTCATAATGCTCTCCAGGAGTAAATCATTAAACACGTTCCAGACTCTCCTTTGTTCTCATTGTGACTCGTTTGGAGACACGCACCGCCACCTCGCGTGTGAAAACATGTCTGGTGTCAGGATCCTGGTGTCGGGGGATCTGCGCAGGCGGAACCCCTCCCGCGGGAGGGCGGGCTCCTCACCCCTCATTCTCTCACTCACTGGGTTCTCTCCAGTTCCATCCTGGCTTCTTTTGCTTGTCACGTTTCTGGGCAGTTTCAAATAATGGTCCCTTCCTGCTTCCCCTCCCCTCCTCCATTTCTCCTTCCTCCCCCTCTCCTCTTTCTTCTCCTCCTTCTTCTCTCTTTTCTTCCTCTTCCCCCTCCTTTATCCTCTCCCTCCTCTTCTTCCTTCCCCTCCTTTTTATCCTCCTCCTCTTCTCTTTCCCCCTCTTCCTCCTCCTCTTCTTCTTTTCCTCCTGCTTCTCTTCCAAGTTTTTTTTTTTTTAATTAAGAAATGGGCAAAGGCAATTTTTTTTTCCTGCAATCCAAATACATAACAAAAGAAAAACTTATGATATTTAACCTCCACAAGTTTGAGCCTTCACAATATTTTTTTTTATCATAAAAATAGAAGTGAGACCAGTAGAGTAGAGAAAGGGGGTTGGGAAAGGGAGGCCATGCATGAGGGAAGGGAGGTACAGGGGAATTAGATAAACCAATTTATGCTATGTGCATGTACAAATGCATTCCATCATCATGTAATTATAATGCATCAATAACTTTTTTAACTTTCACATTTTTAAAGGCCTTCCTGTACAACACCATCTTTGCTAGGTTGGTCCAAGCTTTTTCTTCATTCTGATTATGCCAATTCATTATGATTTGCTAAGAGAAAAGCCTTCCCAGCTGCTGTTTGAAACTACTCCTCAGCTCCCGCCTTCCACCATTTGTATAACACAGAGAAACTGGAGTAGTTGGAGCTATAGTCTTCCCCAGTTCCTGACGACCACTCCGTCCTTTATGTGAATCTGTTTGCTGATATTTCTATGGATTGTGATAATGGCTCCTGACTACGACCCCCTGTGAGAAATGGAAAGACTCCTTTTTCAAGTAGGTAGTACACACAATAGCAGTCTCATCAGCTGAGCTGGCAGGGGGAATCCAAAGAGGCCAGAAGAGCTCTGAGCTCTGAATAATGCATATCACAACAGGACCATGTCTTTAATTCCTCTTTGTCTTGGTGGCGGCGATGTCCTCCCCGGGAGAGGTGGCCCTATGGGAAACAATGACTCTGGGTTAGTTTATGGCAGGCATGATGGGAAGAACAAAGGTTTACTGAGTCCACTCTGTGCTGGGCCCTGAATTTGGAGCTTAGAAGGCCAGGTTTCCAATTCTTACTCTGACACTTTCTAGTTGTGTGACCCTAGGCAACTCAGTCTCTCTGAGTCTCCGTTATCACACCTGTAAAATAGGGATAACATTAGTAGCTTCAGCTCACAGGGCTGATACGAGGATCACAGGAGTTAATTATTCAGAAGTTCTTTGTAAACCAGGAGAGGGAATTTTTGGTTATCTCATTTGGTGTGATCCAACATCAATACCAGAGGACCTGTTCCATCCAGGGGAATTCCAGAATTCCAACATCCTGCCCAACTGGAGAAGCAGGTCACTTGGCTGACTCCAGTCTGGCATCAGCAGGAGGCCTGTGATAGCTGGCTGACCAGATCTCTAGTGATATTTAAATTAAGGACCGGGGCAGGCACATTTTTCTTAGACCTGGGGTGCACAGTGCATAGTTGAGGTCTGTGTCATGGGCAGGAATTGGATTATGCTGAGTTATTTCCTACTCGATTTTCAGAAAGTCACCATCCAGTTTATATAAACGCTCATGAGAAAAAGAAATTAAAAAAAGAAATCCAGTTATCAGAGATTATGAAATAAAATGGCAGAATGAGTATCTTTCAGACCAGCATAGACATTAAAGGGTTGTTGCAGGTGTTGTTCATTGAGATTGGCAAACTCTTTTAAAGGTAAAAAAAAAGGTTAAGTGAATCACATGTGAATGCTGGTCACCTCAATTTAGTTTTTGTTGTTTTTTCATTATAACAGGATGAAATGTCAACATGGTTTCTTAAAATCTAAGCAAAATATAAAACCCCACTCACTAAAATTACATCTAGTGCTTAGTTCCTATTTATGGTAAACAGAGAGAGAATGTGGGAAATGAACAGAAAGTAAGGAAAAGAGAGAAAGGAGAGGCGGAAGGAGATGGAGGTAGGAATGGGTCCCACAGGAGGCATCACGAGAGAGGAAGCAGCAGAGGGCAGGCAGAAGCCACAGCCACCACGGGACCACAGAAACCACACGGGCGGCTTGGAGCACGAGGCCCCTAACAAGTTATTACTGACGAGGGCTCAGAGTAGTTGCTTCTGCTCGATCCCCAGTCTGCGGGCTGGGGAAATAAATGCTGTTTCCACTGGAATGCTGAAAATGTGACGTGTGAAGAAATGACTTAAGTGTATACATATATATATGTATTTATATATATACACATATATTTGTATATACACACACACATATGTATACATATATATATTTCACACAAAGAAATTCCTGAAACACACATACACACATATATGCCACACAAAAACATTTTTATATATTTTATGTATATATATAATAGATAAATATATATATATATATATATATATATATATTTGTTTGAGCCAGGATTTGTGTGTATATATTTTTTTCTTCTTTCTTTCTTTCTTTTTTTTTTTTTTTTTCAGTTGGGGATTGGATCCAGGGCTTCATGCATGCCAGAAAACTGATCTTTCACTAACTACACTCCCAGGACCCTTTGTTTTGTTTTGTTTTGTTTGTTTGTTTTCAGCATGAGTCAGACAAAGGCATAGACAGAGGTTTATTTAGAAGGTAGATACAGGAGCTGGGGATACAGCTCAGTCAGTAGAGTGCTTGCCTTGCAAGCACAAGGCCCTGGGTTTGATCCTCAGCACTGCAAAAAAAAATAAAAAATAAAAAGAATAGAAGGTAGATACACATTCAAGGTACAGTGTGGTCTATCTTGAGGGTGAGAAGCTCTTCCTATCTAAAAATCTGATGATAGGAAGAGCTCTATGTCCCTGCTGGTGGCAAATAGAAGCTCAGGATAAAAAGAAGTAGGAAGCCCTGCTGTGGCAGAGAGTGACCTCAGCTGCTTTGTGTTAGGGCCTCAGAAAGTCAACTCTAGGAGGCTGACTGAGTATACAAGTCAGGCTTCTCCAAAGGAGCAGACCAGAGGATGCATAGAGACGTCCGTAGGAAGAGATGTAGTATGAGCAGTTGCGCATCCCAGCCTGGGCCTCTAGATTACAGATCTGCAAGCTAGAGGCCCAGGAAAGCCAGTGGTGCAGATCTAGTCTAAGCCTAAAGGCCTGGGAATCAGGCCTGAGCCCAGCACCCAAGAACTGGAAGCCAATGATGTAAGTCCTTACTCAAATCAGAAGACTCAAGAACCTGGAGCACCTATGTTCAAAGACAGGAGAAGATAAATGTCCCTGCTCAACAGAATCAAATTCATCCTTCCTCCACCTTTTGGTTCACTTCGGGCCCTGGATGCTTTGGATGCTGTTCATCCTTGTTGGTGAACTGGTGAATCTCTTTTTACTTGGTCTCCCAATTCCAATGCTGACCTCTTCTGGAAACACCCTCCAGACTCAAATTCAGAAATAGTGTTTTACCAGCTATGTGGGCATCCCTTAGCCCAGCCAAGTTGACACATGAAATTAACAATCACACTGAGGTACCCTTACCATCTGGAATGTGACACGCGCGTGTTTGCCCTGAGGATGTTAGTAGCAGGTCAGAGTCGACAGGGCGCAGGATGGCACAGTGGGTCAGAATTAGGGTCCACTTTCCCCTTTCCACACCACGCTTTTTCATTTTTTTATTTTTACAGACTACAGTTTGACTCATTGTACACAAATGTGGCACATCATTTTGTTTCTATGGTTGTGCACAATGTAGATTCACACCATTCATGTAATCGTACATGTACACAGGGTAATGATGTCTGTCTCAGTCCACCATCTTTCACACACCCCTCCCTCTCATTTCCCGCTACATAAAGTTCCCCCATTCTTCTCTCACCCCCATTATATATCATCATCCACTTATCAGGGAAAACATTTGACCTTTAGTTTTTTGGGATTGGCTTATTTCACTTAGCATGATATTCTCCAATTCCATCCATTTATCTGCAAATGCCATAATATTATTCTTCTTTATGGTTGACTAATATTCCATTGTGTATATATACCACAATTTCTTTATCCATTCATCTGTTCTTATGCACACCATATCCTTGTCAAGGGTATCTGTCATCACAGATAGCCATTCTCAATTTCACATTGCTGGAAGGGCATGTGGGATTCTAAGAGAAAGGTCAGATGTGCACAGCAAAGGCCCTCCCCAAAGTCTTCTATTTTTACCTACTTTGATAGTTACTGATGTCAGAGCAATTCCTTGAGAACAAGCCAGCATCAGACGGTAAACCTTTTTCCCTACAAACTACTCTTCTAGTCCTATTCCTGCATCAGGCTAGCCCCATCTTCCCAAACTGGGCCAACACCATTACTATCTATCTGTTCCATAAGTGACGACAGTTGTAAATTGCAACAGTGATGGCAGCAACTGTGCACAGAGCGTTTCCCTGGGGCATCTCTGACTTACACACTTTAACTTGCATCATCTCATTTCGTCTTCATGAAGGCTCTGTGTGCTGAGTAGTATGTATCCCCCATTTTACAGGTAAGGAAATTGATAATCGGAGGAATTCAGAAAGCTGTCCTTGGTCTGTCCCTTAGAGCCAGAGCTAGAACTTGAGACCCGATATCACAGAAGTCAATACAATTTGCACAATACCCGCCGCCATGATCTTTGAAGGTTCATGTCTTCCCAGGCAGTCTTTCAATGTAGGACCACCTTGATTTTTATGATTTATACATTTCTTTGTCTGATAAAACTTCTATTCCTAGTTTTCTAAGACCTGGGGGTTTGAACTATTATATGAAAAGGAAGAACAATTCCAGTGTGTGGGAGGTTAGATGGGAGGGAGGAAGGGGGGTTACGTCTGTGCCTATGTGGGTGCTTCAGCCTATGATGAGCCTATTGCAAAAGGTCAAAGGTCACTTGGACCAGTTGACCAAGGGACCGGGAATGCCCCATTTCCTGGGAAATGAATGGACAATTCAGAGGCCTACTCAGTTGCTGCTACTTCCTAACCTTTAAGCCACAAATCTAAAAAAAAAAAAAAAAAAGTAAACAAGGGAAGTTCTTTAAGACTCCTTCAGCAATCTAGTCTGATTGATTCTTATTCACAGAAGATGCCAAAAATGTCCCCAACTTACTACAATTTGTTTTTTTGTAAAAAACGGAAAAGAAGGAAAACTCAATGTTTTTGCTGTCTCTCATTTTAACACTTCTAATCCAAAGTAAACAGGGGACCTCTGTCCTTTGTGTTGGACAGTGGCAGACACAGGGCCCTTGTTCCGGAGCAAGCAGTATTGGCCCATCACAGGCCGGGCTCACACTGAGGCGCCTGTGTCTGGGCGGTGAGATGGGCCCAGGCGTCCTCCATTCCTGCCTAGCTGGGGCTGCAGCGCAAACAATGGCCATTCACGCTTTGTCTCTCCCCAGACTCGGAATCATCTCTCTCTCTACGGAAGAAGAGAATTCTCTCAACCCTCTCTCCCCGCAACTCTACCCCACCAAAAACCCTCTCTGCCTTTCTTTCTGGAAAAAGTCAGCTTGTTTATTGCACAAGTGAAATATAGTCCCTGTGGAAAATCTAAATAAGAAAAAATAGACAATCACTCGATCTTGCCACCCAGACATAAAGGGAGAAACATTACGGTATATCGGTAACCTAGGTGCTTCTCGATGCACCCAAGCTGACATATTTATGAAGGAGAGACATTTGAATCACACTACACATTTTTCAGAGATGTATCGTAAGTAATCATCACCACAATAAACTTCAATTAGATTCAAGAATAAAATGTAAAAGTTCTGGAGTAAATATAGATGAATGTTTATTTCAGGTATTGTCACTCTGGGGTACATCATAAACTACAGAGAGTCCGTTATCACCTATTCTAATAGGCTCAATTTGGTGCATAGAAACATGGAGATAGATAAAATATAGATATCTAGAGAGAGATGGGAAGACATTTCATCATTTTCATCAGATTCTCCAAGATGTATACGACTCACAAAACTGACAATTTACATTAATTTGCTTGAGGAAAAATAACCAATATTGGAAACAGCCTACTACATGGTTGGTAGGGATATTAACTAGGAAAACTTTCCTATAGGAAGTTTGTGTGTATGTGTGTGTAAGAGAGAGAAAGAGAAAACAATAGCTAAAAAGAAAAACATTATGAAGTTAAAAGAATGCAAAATATTGTGAAGCTGGGGATTGAGATAGACAAACAAATCATGAGATGACGAATTTAAAGGATTTGCAGTATGACAAAAGGCATTATTTCAAATCAGTGAGGACAGAAAAGACAAAGGTAATGAATACCAAAACCATAAAAATTCTTCACCAAATCAAATTATGTGAAAAATACTACATAGTAGTCAATAAATTAACATTCTTATTTGGTTCCTGCCTCTAATAGGACCGATTCCAATGGGTTAATATCAAGAATGTTATCGGTGCTGATTCGACATAGGTATTCCTTATGTCAATGATGCTGTATTTCATTAACTAAGAACTTTTCAGCAACCTTAGAGATAATTTTAAGTCTCATCTTTGATTCAAAATGTAAATTATTTGTATTCTTAAAGCATGACCCAAATTGCTGGAAAAAAGTCTACTTAGTCACGGTATATTATTTTTAATATCTCTTATGGTCTGGATTTGCTAGCATTTTTCATCTACGCTCTTAAGTCAGATGGATCTTTTGTTTTCCCCTTTTTTTTTGTTTTTGTTTTTGTGCTAATTTTGTTAGTTTGGGATGTCAGGGTTATTTTAATTTTAAAAAAACTGAATTGGGACCACTTCCATCTTCTTTGTTGTGGAAACAGCAAGAACATTAAATTCCTCGAATACCTGTGTGGAAAAGTCATCTTTTACAGAGTAATTATTTAACAATTTTCCATTTCTTCTCTGATTATTAGTCTTGTCAAATTTTCTATTTCTTCTTGGGTCAATTACATTTTCCTAGAAGATTTGTCCATTTAAAATGATTTCCCAGTTCGTTGAGTTATACATACATTTGCTTATAATTACAAAACCTTTTCTAAACCCCTTCTCAATCCCAATGCTGGACATTTTTTATTTTCTCTCCACGTATCATAAATAATCTTGCCTTGGTTTTACTGTTCATTTCAAAGGTGCTCTTGCACTTACTTCTTAATATTTGCCTATTCTAACTCATTCATTTTTCCTTTGTGACATTATATTTCTGCCTTCCTTAGGTTTACCTTATTCCTTTTTTCTATTTCCAGTGCATTTTTACTTCATTTAGAAAATTGTGTCTACAAAATTTTCTTTGCATATGGCTTCAACTGAATGCAATATGTTTTGATTTTTTTTGTCTCATCATTATTTTGTAGCATAGGTTTGATTTTCTCTTTGATCCAAGAGTGATTTCAGAAAAACATTTATTTCTAAGCAATTGGACATTTAAGTTGTCCTTTTGTTAAGTTCTGATTTAATTGTATTATAGTCAGTAACTATAATATTCCAAGAAAATTTCCCCTTGGAATTTATTAGGTTTTTATGTGAGGATGGCATATGATCATTTCTCCAATATTTTTTAAAGATCCATCAAAGGAGTATATTTATATTTATAGAATATAAACTATGGTGGTTAAATTATTCAAACTCATCATGTCTTTGCTTAATTTTCGTCCTTTCAAGGTGCCAAAGACAGAAAGATAGGTTCTGGTTTCAGAAAGCGTGCCCATTACCTATTGCTGCATAATAAACCACACTAAGACCAACTAGTTTAAAACAAGGACATTTTCTTTCTCACAGTTCTGTGGGATGGCAGGGTTCACTCTTACAGCCAAATTCAAAGGGTAGGTGGGATGGAGGCTGGGTTCAAGAATCGGGAGCAGGGGTTCTCTGCTCCTCCTGGCTAGCTCTCGTCCTTCACTAGGCTAGGTTGTGTTGCCACCCTCCAGGGCAGAAGCAACCCAAGAAAGTGAGGCTTAATGCAAAGTTTATTAAATCTCTGCATGTGTCATTCTGCCTACTGATATCCCATTGGACAAAGCGAGTCACAAAGCCAAACTTCTGCATCTAATCATATATATGCTTCTTGGCTTTTATATCTTGGAGTTTTCCTTGTTTTCTCTTCCTGCTGTCTCATCCCCTCCAAACCCCACTTTTTCTTTTATAAATTTGAATGTTAAATTTTTTATTCTATTACTAGTTACCTTGAAAATTTCAAATGAAATTTTTGGAGGATACTGGGGGTTGAACTAGGGGCACTCAACCACTAAGCTACATTCCCAGCCCTGTTTTGTATTTTATTCAGAGACAGGGTCTTGCTGAGTTGTTTAGCACCTTGCTTTTGCTGAGGCTCACTTTGAACTTACGATCCTCCTGCCTCAGCCTCCGGAGTCACTGGGATTACAGACGTGCACCACCACACCCAGTTTAAATGAATTTACTATCAAAGAAAAAAATTTCACAATAGTTATTCTCCTCAATGAAAGATGATAAAATAAACCCATTTTTAGTTCCCTTTTCTATGACAGTAATCTGGACATTTAGATTATTATTATTATTAGTTAATTCCAATTCCTGATATATATATATGTGTGTGTGTGTGTGTGTGTGTGTGTGTGTGTGTGTGTGTGTGTGTGTTATATCCATATATCTATTCCTGAGATATTGAAGATAATTCTTAGATACATATGTGTATGTATTACATACAATTATCTTCAATATCTCAGACATTAAGGATATTTAATTATACCACATAGAAAAATGGGTAAAGGGAAGCAGGACCAGGGTTGGTTCAGCAGCAATTCAGTCTCAGGATGATGGTGAGCATCTCTCAGATTCTCTTGGCCTTCTCCTCATGGTCACAAGATGGATGCCACAATTCCACACGTTTCATCCATAGACAACTGACTTCAAGGCATAAAGAAAAGCAGGCTACTTCACTGCTTCTATCATCAAGCAAATTCCTCCCTTAAAAACCTAACAAGAGAACCTCCCTGTTGTGTCATTAGCCTGACAGTCATGCACCTACTTCCAGACCAATCATCAGCCATGGCCAAGGGACTGCCTTGCCTCATCCTGTGGACAAAGGCATGCTGATAATAAAAGTTGGGATTCTGTTAGCAGGAAGAAGAGGAAAATGTCTATCCTACTGGCAAAACCAGTAAGTGCTACAACATTTAAATCTGTAATTAAGCTTAACATCGATTTTTACTGTTTTCATTATTTGTGGATATTTCTTTTACACTATTTCTTTTACATTATTGAGTTTATTTTTGGGAGGAGGCTGGAGTATTTGCTGTGGAATAGTTTTTAGTTCAGGTAACAGAACCTAGATTGGTTCCTGTTTTTAAGTTTTTTATATGAAATACCTTGATAAAAACAGAATTTTGTGTCATAATCATTTCTCTCAAAATTCCATGGATAATGATTTATTGTCTTTGGCATTTATGTGGCAAATGTCAAAGTGATTTTTTTTCCTGAGCGGTGCCCTGATTCTTCTGCCTCAGTGGCTCTACAAAGTGAGAATGCTTTACTTGCTCATTGTTGAATCCCCAGCACCTAACCCAGTGTCTGAAACAGAACAGGCTTGGGGGGGCATGTGAGGAATAAATAGATGAAAGCAAACCATGAAGAGCTGGTTGTGGGAGACTCGAGAGAGTTTCACCTCCACAGTGCAACACCTTCACAGGGTGTGGTGGTGCATGCCTCTGATCTCAGCCACACAGGAGGCTGAGGCAGGAGGACTGCAAGTTCAAGGCCAGCCTGAGCAATGTAGCAAGGCTCTGCCTCAAAATTTAAAATAAAAAGGGCTGGGGATGGAGCTCAGCAGTAGAGCTAACTCCAGTACTGCAAAACAGAAAGAAGTTACCCCAGCTCACTTTCCTGGGGTGCATTCCACCTTCAGGCTTTATCACAAATGCCAGAGCATCACTGGGTTCTTGTGGAGTCTCTCCCCCAGAGGTTTTTCACATCTCTGAGGTGGACTGAAGGTTGTCAAAACTTTCTCTCAAACTGGCTTCATCTGCATTAAGTCCTTGAAATGCCTGACATGTGGGTGGGATCGTTCCTTAGTTTTGAACAATGGCATAGATTTCCCCCATCATTATTTTCCTTTGGCTCTTCAATGGGAGTTTGGAAAGGAAGCAGCATGGGAAGACTTTGGACATCTGTCACAAAATGGAAGCCTGTCCTTGCACTTGCATAGTCTCCTTAGAGACTCCACCTTGGGATGCACATCTACCTGCTCTTGTCCATAACCGCTTGTGTCAGAGGATGTAAGGACAGCTTCTCCTCCATCGGCTCTGTGCTCGCTTCCTGAGCTCCCTAGTGAAAAACACTTTGGACAACGTGGTTTGTCTTTCTCTGTCTCCTATCTTATCTGCCATATTTCCCCCTCTTTCCTCTGAGTTTGGAGAGAATTTCTTGAGTTTATCAGCTCGGCTGACCCTTCACTGAAAAATAAAATATGAAGTCCCTTTGTGACTATGGTTCCTAGATTTCTCCTTGATTCTTTATATTTTCTGTTTCCGATCTTCCTTTTGATTCTGTTGACTGTCACGACCCTATTTCCATCACATCATCAGTTTTACTTGCCAAAGGATTTCTAGGCATTTGATTTTGGACTTTCCCAGGGGAAATCCTGAAAATTCTGGGGGCTATCTTTCCAGTCCTCAGAAGGCGTTGGCAGTGTTGCTGAGGCTGTTACGGACAGTAGCAAAGATAGAGAAACAGAACTGAACGTGTAGCCCTACTTCTTCTAAGCACGTTCAGTGAAGTGGGTGACATCAGCTGTGCTGAATCCCCTGGGCAGGTATGCTACATTGTGGCCACTGGGAAATGGGTGAGCTACATGAGAAAATCATGTCTTTCGTTGCAGCAGCCACTTAGGGACCCCAGAGTCCTAGAGACGCTGGCCTAATGCCTTCACTAGGATGTGGGGATGCTTGAACAACTCATGGAGCCACTGACCTCCCAGCTTCAATACTGGACTTGGGGAATCATTCTGGAATATTCTCTGTGAAGGAAGAAGTCAAGCTTAGCACACGCTCCAGTGCACTCCTGAGACAGACCAGAGAGTTGGGGGATAGAGGACGTGAAGCAGAGGTTTGAGGTCTACAGGAAAACACTGGCAATGAAAATCACCCTGGTAACTGAGGATAAAGCAAATGACTATTGTCACTTCTTACCCTGCCTGTTATGCTGCTGATGAAAACCATATAAAAATGAGCTCAGCAGAAAGTTTCCTAGTTTCCCCCCATGTAGGAATACAGGAATAGCTGAGGCCACGAGGGGTGGGGGCTGACAACTGGACAATACCTCACTTTGGATTAAATTTCTTTTCCTAAATCCCTTATCATATTTAAAATCCCCTCACTCTGCCTAAACAAATTTCTCCAGCGTCCTTTATAAAGTTCTTGCTCTCTCTCTACACAGATGACATCTGACCTTCGCCCTCCTACTGTGCCAGGTGCTTCTGTTTTCCCGCTGACCCCTCCCCCCCATCTATTGCTGCCCCCAAGGGAAGGTCCTGCAACCACCTGAAGCCACTCGGGTCACTGACTTTGAGGTTTGTCTGCAGGAATTGCAATTCCTCCAATGCTGTGGCCCATGGCTGTGCTTCCTCTCTAAGAATGCTTGGGCTGTTTACTCACAGATGTCTCCCGTAACTGCGAGCTAAACAGCAAGCTCAGCTACCCTGAACTTGTGGCTCCACAATCCCTTGCATGAATGAATCAGGAAGGAGGGGGCGGTTATTTACAGTGAAGAAGGGGCCCTGTAAATATACCCTCCATAATAAGTATGTAGAAGAAAGGAGAGGGAAAACTGACAGCGGGGTTTTACCAAGCTCTGCCTAGGACATAACAGTTCTCTTGTTTGCACAGGAAGGACAAGCTGTGATCAGCATGTTACAGGGGGGATTACACAGAGCTCAAGGGCGGCTGAAGTTCACATATGCAAAGATAGTTGAGGTGTGTTTCTAGAAGGAAGGCTCTGTGTTCACATAGAAAAAGGAGGCTTGGTGGCCACTTAAGCCAGGTGCAAGAGTCTGGAGGTAAAGGAACACAGCTGAATCTCCATGCACGTTCAATGAGGCTATGCTGGAATTTCCCTCAGCTCAGAAAGTCGTGTATTTGGGATTGCTAAAATACAAAGATACCACACTACCCTTTAGGATAACTCTTTTCTTGTCCTAAATTGCTTTCTGTAATTTTCTTTTCCTCTTCCTTACACTGAGAGCTGAGACACTAATTCATAGCTCTTGATTTACTATAAAACTCTTTCCAATAGGAAGAGATGTGTGTGTGTGTGTGTGTGTGTGTGTGTGTGTGTGTGTGTGTGTACGTGTACGTGCTTTCAGGCATATGAATGTGCCTGAGAAAAGAAACTGATGTAGAAAGGGTAAAATAAGGATAATGGTAGGGAACTGAGAGATGTGTCCACTGAGGAAGATTTTTTAAATAGTTTTGTTGATATCAGATACTGTGCAAGCATAAGAGAAATTCTTGCACTTAATCCAACCCAATGAGTTAAGTATTAGCCTTATTAAAGATGTGGAAACTGAGGCATCACAGCAGAGAAGCAAATACTTGAGCCTTAGGAACTAGCTCATTTTATTCTCAAAATCAGACTCTGGTGATTGTTGGCTGTGTTACTAAACTCAGCTCGGTGGTAGTCACATGGAAAGGGGATAGGATCTATCACTTATGGTTGTTGTGAAGATCAAATGAGGTACATAAAGTGCCAAAGCCAGATCAATAGTTTAGGATATGAGGATATGAGTAAATAGTCTTATGAATAAATGTTCAAAATAACTTCAGTTCAGTTTATAAAAAAAAAAAAAAAAGTGCTTACGTTAAAAACAAAACCCAACCCCTGATTTTCTTTTGTCCAAGAATGAATTAGAAGGTTATAAAACCACAGGTATGAACCAGTTCTAGAAAATCTTGGGGGAGAATTCATGATTTTCAAGCATTAGAATGTCCTTTGATTTGGGTACTTTTTAGTCCACAAAGATTACAAATTATCTCTTGATTAAAAAGATTTTCCACTCCTTCAGGGGACAAGTCCACTGGTTTGATTCTGGTGCTACTTCCTGGACTCTGAACTGTGTGTGGGTAAGGGGCAGAGGGGTGGACACCCTCAGCGCAGCAGCTGACTGGCAGTCACGTTGAGCTTGGTGTGCATGTTCCAGGAAGAAGCAAGGTGGCCAGGTCTGTCTCTAGTCCTGAGAGCAGAGAGTGGGAGAACTTCTGATTCCTTACCTCCGGAAGCCAAGGCAGATAGACAAGGGAGGAAACTGGGAAGCCACTAGACAGGTAAAGACCCAGCTGAAGGAGGTGGACCCCAGACACTGAAAGAAGTCAGGAAGCACCAATGCAGTGAACTGAGGAAAAGATGTACCCCAGAATTTATCATGAAGCTCTCACCCACTGTTTTAGTCAGGTTTTGTTGTTATTGTTGTTGTTTTGTCTCTGTGACCAAAAGACTCGACAAGAACAATTAGAGAAGGAAAAGTTTATTTGGGGGCTCACAGTTTCAAAGATCTCAGCACATGGACGTCCAACTCCATTCCTCCTGACCCGAGGGGAGGCTGAGCATCATGGTGGAAGAGTGTGGTGGAGGGAAGCAGAGAGACTCCACTTGACAGAGAGAAAATAAATACCCCAGAGGCACACCCGAAATGCCCACCTCTTCCAAGCACACCCTACCTGCCTTCAGATACCACACAGTTAATCTCCATGAGGGGATTAATTCACTGATTGGGTTAAGGTTCTCACAACCCAATCATTTGAATGTTCTTGCATTGTCTCACACATGAGATTTTGGGGGACAACTGCTATCTAAACCATAACACCCATCAGTGCAAATCATTAAGCCTGAAGAACAACAGAATATCTTCTGACAAATGTAATGAAGGGAAAGATTGACCAATGTAAATTTACACTCTTTTCAATGTCCCCTTTGACACTGGTATTTCCTACCCAAATGTTGAGATAAATGGCCAGGTGCTTCCTTTTTAAATATAGGTCCCTCTATGAAAAAAACTGGCAAAAGTCAATCCTGAGACTCACAGCCTTCACCAAGGCAACAGCACCGAGATTCCCTACCCCAACAGCTTCCATCCGCAAGGAGAGTGGGGTTGTCCCCAGGAGCAGCTAGGCTGGAGGAGGCAGGAGGAAAGGGTTAGTCTGTAAGCTCAATGACTGGTCACTGACTCTCTGAGGTGTACTGTTCCTTATGGACGGTACCCAAGGCATATATGGGTCGTTCATTCACCGCTCAGAATATCTTTCCTTAGTTCCATCCACCTCCCAAATTCCAGCATCAGGGGTCAGCTCAAAGTCACAAATTCTGAAAGGGCCGCCTGGGTGACTCCCACCAAACATCCCTGTCTTGCATCACACTTGACGGAGTGCTGCCAGTTGGTTCCTCGCCTCAACTACCTGAGTCAGGGTGTGGGTAGTGCAGTGGTGCACATTCAGGGTCCCCCTTCATCTTCCTTATCAGTGTCAGGTTAGAAGTACTAAAACTCCTTCCTGATCTTCACCACGTGCCGGGGCTTTGCCCAGGAGGCAGACGTCCCCAAAACTGATGAGACTGAGGAAGCAGGGGGAAATCTAGTTTAACAAATTTTTGGCTTGATTAGGAGGAGCATTTCCTTGGGCCAAGTCTTAGCAGGCATACGGCTAAGTTCACAGGTCGCGTTCCTGACCGCGTCTCCAGTTCCCCGCCCGAGAGAGGCCGCAGGAGCCGCCCTCCGCGCAGGTGACAGGAGCCCGGCGGCTCCGCTCCGCCGCCTAGAGCCTGGAAACTGTCACTGCGCCCAAGGACCCTCGAGCTGAGCAGCAGGAGGCGACCCTGCACGCAGGGGCCGGCGGGCGCACCACACTAGCATCTGAGGGTGGTGTCCGAAGTCAGACGCTTCCTGTCTTTTCCTTGGCCTGGGTGACAGACTCGCGCGGCCGGGCTCAGGGAGTACCGGCTTGCCCCGCCCAGCCGCCCGCGCCCTGCTCGGTGCGTGCAGCGTCCCCGCCCCCAATCCCCACCCCCAGTAGCCTTAGGGGGCACCCCCGTTGGGGCGGGAGGGTGGTCCGTCGTGCCCTGGTCGCCGAGTGGCGAGAGGTGACGGTAAGCTCCTTCCCATTTCCGCCGGGCCGGCAGCGCTGCGGGGTAGTGCCAGCCGAGAGGCGCTCGGTCCTCCCTCCGCCCGCCCGCGACGGGGGCCGGCCCTGCCTCGCCAGCGCCTTTTTCCCCCGCACCGCGGCGCCGCTCCGCCACTCGGGCACCGCAGGGAGGGCAGGAGGCTGGAGTGCCTGCTGCCCGCCCGCCCGTAAGATGGTCACCTCGGCTGGACAGCTCGCCCTGTTCGCGCTGGGTAAGTACGCTGCCTGCTGCGCCTCCTGCGCCCTCTGCCCTCCGCGACAGCCGCTCCCCCGTCCCTTCCTTTTCTCTTTTCTGGGGAATTTCTGCGCAGGCAGGAGAGTTGGGGGTGGCTACTGCTTAATGGGTTGGAGCCTGGGAGGCAAAGGGAGACACTGAGACTTACAAAGAGAGGGACTGTCAAGCAGCCGGGCTTTCCCTGGGTAGTGGCCGCCTGGGCGGTGCGTGAGAACGCCTGGGAAGGGGAAGCGGTGTGTGAACGGGTTTGAACTTTAATCGGCCGCGGCTGTGTCTGCTCAGACACATGCCCACACCTACCTGCGTACCTGGCTGCCTCCAAACCGGTCTTCGCTGGCGTTGGTGGCGGGTAGACTCGGAGCCGCTTTTGGAACCCCAGACGGACCGAAGTTCAGGATCCCCTTGGGCGCCCTCAATCTTCTAACTTTAAGAGCTCTTGAGCTTTGGGGTAGGTTTTGGATTTTTGTGCGGATTAGTTTTTCTTTTAATTAACTTCCTTGGGAAAAGTGGTTTCAGTGTCAGCCGAGGGCAGGAGTGAAACCTTAGGCCAAGCGTTGCCAGTTTCCTTTGGTGTTTGTTGTTGGAAATGAATGAGGGTTGGGGAAGGGGACGGGTGGGGGAGTTAAACCCGCTCACCGGTGTGGGTCTAGAAACCCCTTGCGCTTTTCAACCGTGAAGTTCATAGGTATGTCTTTAAGTGGTCAGGAGCGCAGGGGCGCACGCTGCCTGGAACTCTTGCCCCTAGTGGTGTGGGGTCTCTTGGCAGTTAGCTGATGAACAGCCCAGGTGTCCCGCTTACGGCTGCAGCCTTCAGTGAAGTGAATTGTAGATTTTATCCTGAGTCTCACCTTGCAAAGCGAGTAGCTCGCTACAGGGTCATAAAAGTCTGATGAAAGCTTTAGAACACCTCCCCACGACCCCCGCAATGCCCAGAACTGCGACCTCATCCAGTTCGTGTATGATTGCAGGGGTTTTTATGGAACAGCCTGCAATACTGCCCTTGATACTCTGATTAAGGCTGATGAAGAATCACAGCAGGAGGGAAGGCATCCTCTAGGGGAAAATATGGGGCAGTCGTGGAAGGAGGTGCTCCGAGTGACATCCTCATCCAAAACTCACCAACAGGTGATATGATTATAGGCGGCTTTTCATCCCCTTTTCTCAAGAACTCCCTTTTTTGCATTTTGTATTGTGTATTGACTTGTTTTCAGTTTTAAATTTTTAAAGCAATGAAATATTACAGATACTTGGAAGCCTCCTGGATAGATTCCCTGTTCTGAAGTGTTGTTGTTTTTTTTCCAAATAATAGCAATAATAATAGCTAACATTAAGTGAGTGCTTACTCTGTGTTAGGCACAGTTCTACAGTTCTAGTTTATTAACTCATTGAGTTTTCACACCCACCGATTATCATTCCCATTTTATAGAGGAGGGAATCAAAGCATACAGGGCCCACAGTAAGTGGTTGGAACAGGATTATAAGAATGTGGATAAGGAAATGTCACTTTACTTACAGTCAGAATGGTACCATCTCTCAAGCTGGGGACTTTTGCTTTAAGGAGAGATGGTGTAGAATACCCTGGAACCTGCTTTGCTGCTAAATCAGGTTTCCATTGAACTCCTAGGACCTCAAGGTGGTTATTCAGAGAAAATGAAGAGACAGAAAATGGTGAAGGCAAACAAATTTGAGAAAGTTTTTGAAAGTGTCCTGCCCCTACCCACAATCTCCATCATAGCACACTCCTGTATGTAATTTTTCTCTTTTGCTTAAGAGTGTTCTCGTCAACTTGGTCTTTGTTTCCTGCCTTAAGAAAAAGATGTATAAACATAAAAAGATTGATCAATATGTAAAAGCTGGCTCATACACTTCCAAAATGTGAGCAGTTGGAAAATAGTAGGAAAAAAAAAAAAAAAAAAACAGGAGTAATTTACACCACTAAAGACTCCTTTTTATTTATATTTCTTTAAAAGAAAAATCAGAGCTGTCAGTTCTTTGCATTTACTAGAACTGCTGCCTCCCACATGCATCTTTAATTTGCCATGTTTCCTCCAAAGCTGCTTTCCTCTCTAATTTTTCTTAAATTAGTTAAAGGCAGTTCCAGGCAAATCAGTCCATGTTCCATTGCTAAGCGAGATCTAGAAAACCTTCCTGGGGACAGTCTGAGAAGGGCTGTTAGGCGTCTGAGCTGATGCTTGATTACTTGGAACCTGAATGCTGCTGATTAATGCTTTGAGTGACAGAGTGTGGAGACTGTTGCCTGAATGGCAACTTTGGAAACAACCCAGTTTCCTCAGGGGCTGTCATCCCATGTTGGGTTTCCATTGCTGGCAGGCACACCTCATAGGGGCTTGGCGCCTGCGCGTCATCCTCGGTGTCCAGGGAACACAATGTAGTCTTGGACAAGACACTGGTCTTATTTGTGCCTTGTTTTCCTCCTCTGTAAAATGGGGATGTTGAGGATTATTGAATATATTTTATATATTTAGAATGGTACTCAGCATGTAATAGGAGCTTACTCAATCTTAATGCTGTTACTACTGTATTGTTGTTGTTACTTGGAACCCTGTAGAATTCCAGACACGGTTGCAAGTTATGTGGGTTCTGTGACTAGAAGAGTTTGTCCATTTTAACTACCTCATCTCCCTGCTTCTCACCCCTTACTAGGCTGGAAAAATACCGCCCAACCTAAAAACCTACCTAGGTGATTTCTGGTGACTATCATTTGGTAGAAGACAAACTCAAGCAAGTCTGGGAGTTCTTTTGGACAGATGTCTTGAGTTCTTTAAGTTTTGATGTGAAGCACTTGTATCTCCCCATTACTATTCAGTGATCACTTGTTTATTGAGGTCAGCACTAAGTCCAGTTTTCTCATCTGTAAAGTGGGAATAGTAAAACTGTACCCACCTCATAGGTTGTTATGAGAATCAAATGAGATGATAAATATGGAAGCTATTTATAAATTATAAAAATAAAGGCTAGACACAAAATGAAACTGATCTTATGATACAGAAATGAGGTTATAGCCCAAGATAAACATTTTTATAGCAGCTCCCATCAGCGAGGACTGGATGTAGACTGTCAGAGGAAGGCTGTCAGAGGATGCCAAGGATGGGTGGAGGTGGAATAGGTCACCTTCCTTTTGGAATTTAGGGCTGCCCTCAGTAGAGGGACTGAAGTAAGATGTTTCTTTTCTCCATTACATGGAAATGTCATCTTTCAGAGTAGACAGTGAAGGTTTGCCTAGGATACATGTTTTCCATACTGGGCAGTCATAATGAGGGAGTGTTCACTTAGAATGTGGGCTGTAAAGGTGTACATGGAAGCCTTCAAGGCTGAATTTCCCCTATTTGCTTTTCCACCCTTCGGTTTCCTCCGGATCAAGTGACCTTTCTGTAAATAATGTCCCCTGCATAGGGGACTTTTCTCACAGGAGCAAATGATGCTTCATGTTACTGTTACTGTGGTAACATATGAAAAATAGATGACTTTTTCATTGGACCTATCGCCAAGGACCTTTTCAAAGTATGTTTTGAACAAGGTCCTAGTCTCTGCACTGCCACGAACAGGCATTGGCTCAGCCAACGTGAGAATGACTTGGACACATGCAATCAGGCATCTTGTGCTTGGTTCGACACTCAAACCCTCTATAGGATCTTCTATGGCAGTGCCCTTAAGTCAGAACCACCTGGAGGGCTGGTAAACACAGGTTGCTGGGTCCCAATCCAGTGTTTCTGATTCTGTAGGTGGGAGAGTTTGCATGCCCAACAAGTTCCCAGGTGTGGCTGATGCGGCTGGTGGGGAGGAGGCGGGCGGGACACTTGAAGAACCCTGCTCCTCAGCTGCAGTGGGGAGACCTTCTGGCTTATCCGATTGCTGTGTATCTAAAGTACGTTCTGACGTTCATAAATGCTGCTGTGAGTTTACAAACCGTTATTAAATGTGCTTCGAAGGACTGTCTTGCTGAGATCTCTTAATTGTTATAAGTGTCCTTGTACTTTATCCAAGTAAGATGCACCCACCGGTCCTATTAAAGTTACCAGCATTAATCATGTTTATTATTATTATTAATTATTATTATTAGAGACCAGGGATTGAACCCAGAGGTGCTTAACCACTGAGCCACATCCATAGTTCCTTTTTTATTTTATTTTATTTTTCATTTTGAGATAGGATCTCGTCAAATTGCTTAGGGCCTTGCTAAGTTGCTGAGGCTGGCTTTGAACTGTGATCCTCCTGCCTCGGCCTCCAGATTATTTTTTGATTGCCCAGAGTTGACGATTGTTCTGCTGCCATTTCAGATATTTTTGATCACCTAATTTTAATTCTATGCTAAGGAACTTGTATATTTAGGATTGTTTCTAGATGAAGGAGAATGGGGTTTTTTATGGTGGCTTTGGTTAACTTTTTTATGTCCCCTATTAAATGGGAAATACAAAAATCTTTCTCAGAATCAGGAAAGCCAAAAATCTAGGCTATTAGAACCATCTCTTAGGAGTTCGTCAATTGCAAGACACATTCCCTTCAGGCCAACTCTAAAAATCTGGGTCAGTTCTTTTCAAGCCTTAGGAGTTTATTGTATTGAATATAACTTAAAAATAAATAGTTATTACCTACGCTTAGAAAAAGTTGGAAGTTTATTGAAATGGAATTTTATACCTTTTATAAATGGTTTGTCTTAAGTCAGAGGAGACAGAAGTGTGTGTGCACAGAATCCTTCCCCTACTTGATGTATTCTGTGCTTTTCTGCATTTAATTTTTTGTTGTCCTCTTACCTCGAAAGACTTTATCTTCCTCACCTGTTTGAGTACTTGAAGATGGTTAGGGTTTCCTTAAGGGCTCAGACCTGAAACCCTTTTATGGAACAGCCCGTCTGCTGTTGGTTAGCCTTGTTTGGTTTTAGTCTTTGTGTTCGTATTCCTGGCCAGGAAGCCTGGCAGCAGAGCCCTGGCTATCCACCTCCTTCCTTAGGTAAGGCTGGTGGGCGCTTGACTCAACTCTACTGGCTTGAGAGCTCCTGGGCACCTCTGACCACACCTCATGGAGCGCCTAGTGCAGGATACCTCAGGTCCGGTCTCTGACAATCACCAGGCTGTTAGCATCAACCCTGAACGACTAGTATGATCACCTAGGGTGGTTATGCAGACAGTCTTGCATCACCAATGCACTAGTCTCCAGAATGTTTTTGTTGTGTCAAAAAAATATGACTTAATGCTCTTAAACATAAACATATATTTTTTTCCTCTAGAACATTTGGAAAATGAAGGAAAGCACAAGAACTATTTTAATGACCTGTAATTCTGCCACCACAAGATAACCGTGTTTAACATTTTGTTGGAATCTGATGGAAGAATGTATAGGTAGATATTCTTCAAAGGTGTGTAGGAAGCCAGATATGGTGCTGCACACCCATAATCCCCCCGGGAGGCTAAAGCAGGGGGATCATAAGTTCAGGGCCAACTTAGTGAGACCTGTCTCAAAATAAAAAGGGCTGGGAATGCAGCTCAGTGATAAAGGGTTCCTAGGTTCTATTGCCAGTACCCACCTCCCCCCAAAAAGTGTACATGAATTCAGGGGGCTCACACTGTTTTTGTAATTAAACACCATTTTGTCATTTATATATAACATCATTGATAGTGGCATTTATATATATCATTTCTATATTCCCTGACTATAAATACTATAATTTAACCAATTTCGAAAGACTTTGGCCACATAGATCTTTCCTATATTTCACTGTTTTACTTAATTCACCATTGTTGAGAATATGAACTGATACAACATTCTGGAAGTGAGTGTGGTAATAGCTATTAATAACTGAGTCATCAGTTCCGCATTTGATATATCCTATGTAAACCCTCATTGGCATTTGCAAAGAAAAATGTGAAAGGTGATAATTGTTGTCTTGTTACCAGTACCACACAACTGTAATTGTTTAAGGAGATTCTTTAAATAATTTTTACATATCAACACAGTGGTTTACTATGTAGCTGTTTAAGAGAATAAAGTTTTTTCATAACAAATTCAAAAAGACAGTTTCCAGGACTATGTGAATAGTACAGTCTCTTGATTTGAAAGAGTTAATTTTTTATAACAAGCATATACTAAGTTTATAATGCCTGAAGTCAAGGAAAATCAATGATACAACAGACAGTCTTGTCTATAAATGTTTGGCACATCTTTGATTATTTAGGATAAATTCCCAAAAATTGGATTTTTCTCTCTCTAGCAATTTACAAATGTCTGCTTTCTTGAATTTTCCATAATACCATAAGTTAGACTTAACATTTGCCAAGTTGATTGGCCATATTTTCATATGAGGTATTTGTTAGGGAGGGTAAACTTTTTATCATTTGTCATCTTGTTATTTTGTACTTTAACCTTTTCAAATTATCTTGTTGGTTGATCATTCTTTTTAAAGGACTTTATAATGACAACATTTTATGTAGAAAGGATTTTAACCATTTACCAGTCATATAAGTATTCCTCCTCCCCATCTATTGTTTATCTTTTACTTTTTGTTCATGGCATTTTGATACACCTAAGGTGTTTATTCTTATTAAGGAGAAATTATAATTCTTCTCTGTAAGTTTCTACTTTGCTTATATATTGAGAAAAGCTTTCCTTTATCCTAAGATAAGGCAAATGTTTTTTTACCTTTTTCTTTCTAATCTTTAGTGGTCTAATCATAGTGGTTATATATTGAAATATTCTATCTATAATTTATTCTAGGGTATGTTATATGGTATTATGGTTTGAAGTATCATCTTTATCATATGCTCAATTTTTATAAGCCCTTGAATCTAATTGTGGAATTTCAGTATGGTGCCATTGCTTGGTATTCTGGCCCTTGTTTTGAATTTGTTCATCTGTTTATCTTATTTACTGAGCACCTGTTCTGTGTTAGAAATACTTCGAGGTGCTAGGGAATCAACCAAGAGCAAGACAGAGTCCTGGTACTCATGTGTCTGTGTACTAGTGGGTGAGACAAACCCCTGCTGTCTATTCTGATTGGTTATTGTCGGTCTATAAAAGCTCTTTGCTCTTCATACTGGTGTTTTAAAAATTCTAAGATTCCAAACTTCAGGTGACTCTCTTTAATTTTCTAGTCAGATGGCATGTAATCTTCAATAATGATAACTTTGCCCCTTTCCTTTTAATATTCTTGTCTATTATTTTTCTTATAGTGCTGACTAGAACTTTAAGAACAGTATTTTTTAAAAAGCAGTAGATATTCTTGTTTCTCTTCATAGATTTGCTGATAATGTTTGTGCATTTAACAGTTAGATATGAAGCTGACTTTTTGGTTTTATGTGTGTGCGTATATATGTATATATACACAATTTTGTGTTCATAAAATACTTCTGTTTATAACTTAATAAGTGCTATGGCATTTTGTTATATTTAATTTTTCAAAGCAGGAGGATATAACGGGGTTTTTTTGTCCCAAAATATTTTAAGGACATTTATTGACTCAATTATGTTGGTGCCATCTTTAAATTCTTGACACAAACCCTTCTTGGCGATGTGGTATTATTCTCTCTGTATACTGCTAGATTTGACCCATTGTGAATTGTTTGAGAACTTGTTTTCCTTTTTAGGTTTTGATATTATTCTTATGCCAACTTTCTAAAATAAATTTTGAAACATCTCATTTGTGCTCTGGTAGTTGAAATATGAAAACCCATGGTTCTTGTGGAGGCTTCAAAGAAACAGCTTATGAAACTTCTGAGCCCGGTCCCACCCTTTTTAATGGTGTCTTAGTCAGCTTCTTATGCTGTGACAAAATACCTGAAATACGGAACTTAAGAGGAGGAAAGTCTTATCTTGGTTCACAGTTTCAGAGGCTTCAGTCCATGGTCGGTTGACTCCGTTGCTTTTGGGCCTGTGTGAGGCAAAATGGCATTGGGGGATCATGTGGTAGGGCAGAGCTGCTCACCTCACGGCAGCTGGGAAAGCAGAAAGAGAGCTTGCTTTTATAACAGAGTTCCTCTCCCCAAACCCATTCAGCTGTGAATTCACAAGTGGATTAATCCATTTATGAAGTCAGAGCCCTCAAGATGTAATCACCTCCCAAGAGCCCCACCTCAGCACCCTGCACCGGGGACCAAGCCTTCAACATGTGAACTTCCTGGGGACATGTCAGCTCCAAACCATCGCGAATGATTAGTTCAACTTTCCTATTTCTCAAGTCAGTTCTGATAATTACATGTCTTCCTCACAATCTGCTTAATTCAGATTTCCAAAATTTAACATAGATTTATAAATCTTTACCTTTGAAATTTTTTTCTCTTTGCATCCTTGGTGACTTTAACAAAGCGAAACAAACTCAGCACCAGCGCCTCCCAAATAAAATGATTTGAAAGTTCTTCTTGATTACATTTAGGCTGAAAATTATTTAAAATCATTAAAATGCAAGGGAAAGTTTTATAATTAATACAGTTCCCATAAGACCAGCTAAATAACTTCAGTTTGTTTGCATAACACATGTACCAAAGTTGTCATAGTAATGCCACCTCTGATTCAGTGGGGACGTTACTGCTAAGTAGCATCCTTCTGCTTCCTTAAGCTTTAAAAAGTTTAAAACCCTCCCAAACACTAGTGTGTCCATTAGGTGCTACTAAGGCACAGCCAATGCTTGTGTAGGAGAAGTTTTTTTTATTGTTCATTTGCTTAGTTTTTATCTATTTCTTTTGTTTTTAAGATCTGTACCTCTAGGTAAAAATATTAGATTCTTAAAGAGGAGCCATCTCTGCAGCTTGAGTCCTTTAGGGCTTCTAATCTGAGTTTGAATGAGGTCAGTCAACAATTGTACTGGGTGCACGGAGGATGGACGTGTCTTTGCTATTCTTTTGTCATCTCTTGCCAGGTCTGAGGCATTCTTAGGGTAATTACTGTAACTCAGAGAGGCACAGGAGATTAACTGGCTAAATGATGCACGTAATGTGGTGACTCAAAAGCAGCCAAAGCTGATAAATGAGAGGTTTGCAATTACACACTCTTCTCCCTTCTCTCTGCCAGGCCTTGGCGACCAACAAGGGAAACACATCTAGCAGATTTTGCTGGGTTGATAAAAGAGCTTCAAACCTGTAACTTTTACCATGGCAGTGGCCCTGAGGAACTGGCCTATGAATTACGGCTGAACATGACCTGTTCACCTTATTGGTGACTGACCTCAGTTGGAACCCCAGGCTTGAGCCCGTCTCACCTTGCAGTGGTTTCTGGGTTATGAGTTTTCCATCACCAGGCTGGTTTGCATGCCGTACACACATGCAGACTGAAACAATGACAGATGTATTTTGCACATAGCAGACTTGGGTGTTATAATTAGGGTTTCAGGGATGACTCACAGGTCCCTGAACTGGAATGAAAGCAAGCCTGGGGCCCGAGCATTTTTTTAGGGTTGTGAGGTCAACTCATGGATCACACAGTTGGGGAATCCTTCTGGATTTGGAATATCCCTGAACCTCATCAACCACCCACCTGCCCTCTAAAGAAAATCCCCAAGGCACACATACCCCTTGTGCTAGCCACAGTGTAGACCACTTCATGTCCATAAAACTTGTGTACCTTTTGGTTGCGTCCTCCCCAGGTAGTGTTCAGGATCTGCTCCTTCTCTACCAGCCTTGGTTAAATCCTCTTATTTTTTTTTTTTTTAGTACCAGGGATTGAACCCGGGGGCCTTTAACCACTGAGCCACATCCCCAGTCCTTTTTATCATTTAAGACAGGATCTCACTAAATTGCTTAGGCTCTTGCTAAGCTGGCCTTTGAACTTGGGATCCTCCTGCCTCAGCCTCGGGATCTGCTGGGATTTCAGGAGTGCACCACCATGCCTGGCTGCTCATTCTTTTTCCAAAATGAAACAGAAACCAGAATCTACAGACAAGAGAATCTAAAAACATCCCCAAATCCTGCTCGCCAGACATCTTACCAGGTTTAACTCCTGGCTACACTACCAGCCCTCTTTCTGGGCATAGATACAGATATTTGTATATTCACTCTTCCCCTCCAAAAACAGCATTTGGTGGATTCTGTTTTAAAATCTGCTTTTCACTTACAGTATATAGGGACAATATTTCTATGGCAAACATATAAATATATCTATAAATGTATTTTAATGTGTATAATGAATTCCATTATGCAGCACTCAATTATCCCTCTCTTACTGATGGGGATGTAGATTGTTTTAAACTTGTAAATATTCAAACCTGAAATGAAAATGAAAATTCTTGCAACATATTTTAATCATTTTCTATGGATAAGTCCCCAGAAATGGTTTACTAGGTCCACATTTTTCCTCTTAATATGTTTTGACAACATACTTCCCAGAAAAGCTTATAAATTTGTAATTTTTATCACCTATGTGTGAATGCATACTTATCAGCAAACTTGCCTGTGGTGAATATTATCATTTTCTAGACTACATAAAATAGTATCAAATTATCTTAATTTGTATTTCATTGGTTTTTAGTAAGATTGAATGCTTTTTAACATTTAAGTATTTTGGTTTATTTTCTTGTGAGCGACATATTTGTGTCCTTAGGCCATGTTTTAGATAGGTTCTTTTTTAAAGATTTTTTTAAATGTTGATAGACCTTTATTTTTTTAAATTCATTTTTATTGTAAACAAATGGGATACATCTTGTTTCTCTGTTTGTACATGAAGTAGAGGCATACCATTTGTGTGATCATACATTTACCTAGGGTAATAGTTTCTGATTCATTCTGTTATTTTTTTCTTCCCCCCGCACCCTCCCACCCCTCTTATCCTTCTATACAGTCCCTCCTTCCTCCATTCTTGCCCCCCTCCCACCCCCCATTATGTGTCATCATCTGCTTATCAGAGAGATCATTTGTCCTTTGGTTTTTTGAGATTGGCTTATCTCACTTAGCATGATATTCTCCAGTTTCATCCATTTGCCTGCAAATGCCATAATTTTATTATTCTTTATGGCTGAGTAATATTCCATTGTATATATATACACCACAGTTTTTTTATCCATTTGTCAATTGAAGGGCATCTAGGTTGGTTCCACAATCTGGTTATTGTGAATTGAGTGGCTATGAACATTGTTGTGGCTGTATAGACCTTTATTTTATTCCTTTATTTCTATGCGGTGCTGAGAATCAAATCCAGTTTCTCACACATGCTAGGCAGGTGCTCTACCACCAAGCCACAACCCCAGTCCCTTAGATAGGTTCTCATGGATTTGTAAGCAGTTTTTAAAATATTCCTTAAAAATATTTTGTCTTTTAAATTCTTATGTGTTATGTTTTAGGTTTACAGAAGTACGGTTTTGATTTTGGTTTTAACTTTTAAAGTCTTAAAATCTGTTCATAATTTCTTGATGGTTTCTCCTTTTATGTAATACATAATTTGGGGACAAGGAAGGGATTTTCTATGGCCTGCTGATTCCTAACTTTTTCTTGTACTTTTAGGTCTAAATTTTAATTCTATAGGAATATATTTGGTGTCCGATTTGAGACAAAAACCTAATCTGTCTTTGTCAAAAAATGATCCAGTACCTCTAATATCATCTGTTGAATACTTTTTCTTTTCCTGCACTCACAGATTTCCTCCCCCTTTTTTGTCACTTGATAGGTTCTTAGAAGTATTTGGGTCTATTTGTGGTGGGTCCACAGATCTGAGGATCACAGTTGTAAGAACCACTCTTGTGGGTTAGGAGGTATCATTGCACCAGGAATTTGGGGCAGGAAATACTGAGAACCAGGAAGGTCGACGGTGTGTTACAGTGGATACTCATCACTACTCGTTGCCATGAGACTCCTCCTTCCCTACCACCTAGACAGCATGGGAGGGAGGGATCACTTACCATGATTCTATCCCTGGAGAGAAAGGTTGACTTACCTCATTCCCTAGGCTGGCTCGGGCTGGTGGGCACTGGGTCTCACTATACTAAAGAGCTTGGTGAGCCAGATTATGTTCCCTTCTCTACCACTGAGCCATAACCCCAGTCCCTTTAGATAGTATATTTCAGTGATGGATAGGAATTAGAGATCACAAAGTAGGCCTATAGTCTTCCAGACTTTTTTAATGTCACCTTCTCATATGGGAGTGCTGTGGAATATGACATGACATTCTTGGAACCACAGACCAAACCTGGTACATCGCTCTCTAGAACTTGGATTCATCAGAGACTGAAAAAGGAACTCCACTGGCTAGTCATAACATTGTTTTCTGTATTAAAACAAACTCAGATGTGTTAGTGAATAGAATTCAAGATTGAAATATCAAAAGTAATTTTTAGGATAAAAATATAAGACAAGATAAATTGTGATTTTTCCCCCCCTCATTGGCTTATTGAAGACTGTGCTCCCAGAATCTAGAGAAATAAGTACAAATTCCCTCTCTTTGTCACTTTGGGGGTTTTGCTGAAAAAGTTTGAGAAGTTCTGTCCCATATGGATGACTAATTTTCAGATGCTTAGAGTACAACAGTGACTTAAATAACTTTATCATTTTCCGGTTAATGTTCTTTCTAGGTTTCTAAAGTAGAAGTTTAAATTATTGACTTTAGACCCTCTTTTGTGATAATGTCATTCAATGTTATAAATTTCTTTTTACTGCTTTTTTCTGTACCCCACATATTTCACTGTTATGTTTTCATTTAATTCAAAATGTTTATTTCTTTTGAAATTCCTTTTTCTGATTTATGCATTTTTTTTCCTAGAAAAATGTTACTTAATCTCTAGTCTTTGGGAATTTTTCCAGCTATTTTTCCATTCATGATTTCTAGTTCAATTCCATTGTGGTCCATGAGCATACACTGTATGAGTGCTATTCCTTTAAATCTGTTAAGGCAAAGTGTGTTCTGTGGTTCCGAATGTGTCTTGTCTTGGTGAACGTTCCACATAAGCTTAAGAAGAATGTGTATTCTGTTGTTAGATGACATGGTCTATAGATGTCCATTATATCCAGTTGATTGATACTGTTGTTGAATTCATCTATGTCTTTACTGCTTTATGCCCCCTGGATCCAATCATTTCTGATATAGGGGTGTTGAAATCTCTACCTGTGATAGTAAATTCATCTTTTTACCTTTGCGGTTATATTAATTTTTGCCTCATGGATTTTGGCACTGTTGTTAGGCACATGTACACATTAAGGATTGTGTGATTTCATCATCCTTTAATGATTCGAAAGCTATTTCAGAGTCTCTCAGTGCCTGAAGGTAAGCCCTTTATCCCCATGTGGTACCCATAGGTTATAGTTGCACTATAACCTGTGAATGGGAAGTTCCAGTGAATCAAGTTTTCTTCCTGCCTTAATTAAACAGAACTCTGCTCTATTTTAATTTTCTTTGTGGAGGGAAAAAAGAATGAGAATTAAACCATTATTTCAATTTCCTGGACTAATGCTATCTTAGCGTCAAGATGGCAGACCTTCTTCTATTGAGGCCATGATTTCAAGTAAGTTCTTTTTTGAACCTCTATGAAGATTTTGGCTAACGGGCTGGTTACGCACCAGTGAACCACTTGAAAGTGAAGAGACTTATGCTTAGGAAGACAACAACTCACTATGTAATATGAGCTTATTTTCTGGTGAAGGGCTTCTTTCCCATACTGTGCAGGCAGAAAATAAACAGAACAGTCCTTTCCACTAAATTGGTAATTTGGATTTCAGATACAAGGCAAGGCATTCTTAACAGGAAGAATGGATCGTGTGGAATATCACAGCTATCATCTCACGTAGGATGTGTGTAAGCGATCAAACAGTAGTTGTGATTTTTGTGAACCAAGTCTAATGTAACATCTGGTTCTTAATTTACCCAATGTGGCTACTGTATTCACTTCATGCTGTTATCAAATGGCCAATGGGGTGAACAGCAAAATTAAGATCAATCAGCACAAAGTGAGGGGTGCTATGAATTTACTTAGGTTATTTATTTTATGGATTTTTCACTTGAATAGACATATAAGCATGTACAGATATTCTGCTGGGTTTGGAGGTATTAATACATAGAGAACCATGACCTGTCCCTCGCCCCCCAGCCCCTGATTTCTTGTGGATAGTGGTACAAGCAGACATCATTTTTTTATAAAAGGGCATGAGAAGCAGAGTGGACATCTTAGGCTCAAAAGAAGTGGTCTTGTATAACAAGACAAGGGTACTTTGTGTGGAGACTGCCCCACACTTAGAAGGTGCTGGCTCATGGAAAGTTCTTTAAGTGCCTTACATGCTACACAAATTCCTTTAACACATGAAACAGTTCTGTGAGTTATGTTGAGTATTCCCATTTCATAGATGAGAAAACTGAGGCACAAAAAACTGAGAAGGAAGACTACTACTTCTCAATACTGTGAAATATCATAAAGAAATAAGTATGGTAGAGGGTCTTTTCCCTCCTCAGTGGTGCCCAGGTGTTCACATGACAGTCACACAAGACATACTATGTGACATACTTTTTATGTGATCAGGGAATTTATAATGATTTTGCTAATAGGAGCCTATTTTCATTTTTAATCATACATTTTTTAAAAAGGTGTTTGTTTTAAAGGATGATCTCTTCCATTGATGCAGTCTGTCCCCCAGTGGGTGACATGCCTGAAAATCACAAAGCATGTGACTTGCAGCCTCTAACACCCTCTCCTGGGGTGCTGTCCCCAGCTCCTCCTCTGCCCACTTCACCTCCCAGCCAACATTCCCCCCACATAACAGCAGAAGACAGAGGAGTCTTTAACACTTGTGAGTTAACACTTTTAGTTCTTCACAGTCCAACTAAAGATAGAACCTGCATTAGCACGTTTTGCTAATAGCTGCCTTCCTTCCAAACGCTTCTCCCCCGACTTTAGCAATGACACATACCCACAAAAAGCACAGGCATTTCTAGTGACTGTATAGAATAGCAGACAAGAAGGGAAAGAGCACTTGCCTTTGGCTTGCACGTAGGAGCATCACTCAGCTGGCAGTGGTGTTTGATGGCCTTCACACTCCTGTGAAGTCACTTCAGTGTCTGGTTAGAGTCTGGGTCCCAATGCGTTTGAGAAGGGCCACCGTTCGGGCATTCTACAAATGTTTGTTCAGGCAGTTTTTTTCTTTGAGGAAAGGTGAGTCGTATACACTGGCACACCACGTGTTGCACACAAATCAGCAAGTGTGCCAGACTTCCTCACAGTGGGTGAGCTGCTGGGGAAGAGGGTGGGTTTTAAACCTCTGTATCTTAAAGGACCTTATTGGACGATCCTTTTCTAGAATGAATCTCCCCTTAATTTGTGAATCCAAATCATTCACATGTCTGGTTTGCTTAAAATAGGTTTCATCCACTACAGAGTCCAAAAAAATAAAAATAAAAAGTGGACCCACTGGTGGCTATGTATGAAGCTCATTCTGCTGGTCCCCAGGGAGGAAGAGGTGATATCAGATGCCAGAAACTTGACCATCTCCCAAGACAGAAGGAGAGCAGCTTCCTGTGAAAATGCTATTGCTTCCAGAGCGGAGCACCTCCTCTCTGCACTTCTCAGAGGTTATCTCTACGTCATCTGTGGCCTCCCTTGGTCTTCCTTTGAGTGTCCTCATCTCTTGGTGACCTGCTGCCTAACACTTGCTCCTTGTCTGATTGGTGCATTTGAGTTGTGACATTCAGCGGGGGTGAGAGTGGGGAAAAGTTTTTAAGTTTTGGGAACAGGGCTGTCACTTTGGGTTAAAAATGTTCATCTTTTCAGCTGGAATCCCAAGGATGTCAAATGACACAGAGCTGGTGAATGATAACAAGGAAAAAGCTGGCTTTCTAAGGGGATGGGAAATCACCTTGCCTCCTGTTCAGAGATGCACTTCTATCACCAGGGAACAATATTTTCTGGCTGTTTCTGGTGGCTTTGAGGGAGGAACTGCCTGAAGAAAGGAGAGGACTCTGCTCCAGCAGGGGACCCTTCACAGGCAAGGATGGAGCCGTCTGAGAGGACACAGTTTATCTGAGCTCCCAGCCTTGAGAAATGAACTGCAGGCATAGAGGAGGGGTTTGTTTTTGTTTTTGTTTTTATATGAAATGATAAGCATCTTCCCTTGAATATACTTCCTTGAACAAAGAGGGCACCACCTGTCCTGGTGAGCAGGGACCAGAGCAGGCTTGAGGGTCAGCCCCCATCCTGGTGTGCACGGTCTGCTTCCCTGAGCTGGCCAAGGCCCCAGGGCCTGTTTCTGGCTCAGCCAAGGGTACTCTGGGGCCATGCTGACTTCTGACTTCACTGGGAACACAGCAGAAGGGCACAAATGGCCTCCTTGCTTAGCCTTGAAGATAAAGTCATTAATTTTTGTGAAAAAGCATGTTTAGCCGCCCCCCCTCCCTCAACCAGTGAGATAAATAGAAACCCCTGAAGAAATCTGGGTTGTGCTCCACTGCCTAGCTCTATGGCGTTCTTGGTTTTCTCCAGTTTCGCTTCTTGTATAAATGGCTCAGGCCTTGTTTTCACCTGGGCTGCTTATCTCTGATGAGCTATTTTCAGAGGTTTCGTAGGCAGGAGTTTTCTGAAAATCTGGGGGTTTGTATAAAACCTGTTTGCTTTGAGAAGATGAGTAAGTTGATATGAAAAGCTATTGCTATTCTTACATGTTATCTCCCAGGTCCTGGGGTGGGGGTGGGGAGCAGCCACTTTAATTTTGTACTTATACCCATAGGTGTCTTTGGGTGACCTCTTGCATTAGTGGCGGTAACATTTCTGTGTGAGTTCATGAGACTGTGTGTGTGTTGCGGGGAGGGGGGTGTTTCATCTACAGTTTTTATTTCCTACTTGATAGGCCTTTTATTTCACTTTTACTTTTATGCTTGTCTTCAGCTTCTGCAGTGATATTCAGTGGTTGGCTAATATGTTTTTATTATTATAAATAATTTACTCCCAGAATCTCTCTTTACTTCCCCCTTCCTTCCCCTCTTCACCTCTTACCCCCTGAACATCATTGACCTAGCAGCAGATATTTTCTTGAGAAGTGGAAAATAATTCCATCTTCTAGGCCAATTTTGATCACTTGGAAGTGGGCGTTGAGAAGGAATTGATGGGTGGATGTGAAGTTAGTGGGAAACAGTGCCGTGATCAACTAGTAATGTCTGCTGTGGGTTCAGTAGGGAGACATTGATCCATGTGTCATATATTTGCATTCCTCCTCATTGCTCTTAAGAATGAGAAAAAGATGAGTTTCCAAGAATTGAATGTATTTGCTACTTATGTTGCTTATATTTCATGCCATATTAATTTTTTTAAAGCAGTACTTGGGCTTTAAAAAAGTGGTCCATAAACCTAATCCCATAGCCATGTAGATGTACTACTAAGCCCTATTAGATAAGTTTAGTATCCTAGCAAGTCGAGGAGCCTGTGCAGGTGTGGACTGTTATGCCCTGTCATCTTTCAGGACACTTTAGGGTGTTTGCTTCCCCTCAAAATCAGCAGAAAAGCACAACTTAAACTAGATACAAAACTCTGCACCAGTGTTCAAGTCTGCTGATCTTAGGATCTTGTTAGTAGTGGGGGGTGTTCCTTCTGAAGCCAGAAGGACAACTGGCCTGTGCCTCTTTAGACGGAAGGACTCCTTTCCCTGGAGGACATGTGGCATGTCGGAGTGCTCCAGCCGCAGAGGCCGCCTCAGCAGCATCATACCTGGTCCGCGGGGGCACCGCTCTGTGAAACGCTCTCCCACAGGCACCGGGGAGGACATGAAGGACAGCTGACCTGAGCTGGGAGGCTGCTGCAGAGGCCGGGCACCAGGCATGGATCCCTAGAGCCTAGTGTCATCTCTGGCGTGCTGCATCTGCAGCTTGCTTATGCTCTGCTCACAGGTCACCATTGTATTTTTTAGCTTTGTTCCTGTTGGGCCCTGGGCCTCTGGGCCTGTGATGCTACCAGGCCAGCCCAGCCCATAGGTGGTTGTACAGGGGTATATGCTGAGCAGGATGAGATACCAGGCAAGCTTCTAGAACTTGTCTGAATGATGGTACAGGCAGAGGCAGGAGGAGGAGGAGGAGGAGGTCAGGCACCCCTCCCACGCTCAGGCCACCAGCAAGCCCTCCTCCATTTCTGCTCTGTTCTCATCTTCTGACCATATCTCTTGTCCGCCATGGCTGCCATCTTCTTCCTTTGCCTGACTTCTGCAGTGGCCCTACCCCATTCTTCCAGGTTCTGTTGTTGCCCCCTAAAGACCTCTTCTGTCCCCAGCCCCCTGAGGGACTCCTCTGCTCTACACCTTCCAGGAACTGCCCAGAGAGAAATAAAATCCAGACTCTAGTGTTCCCCCCGGGACACATCTGCCCTGACATCTCTCCAAGCTCATTTCTGCCACCCTCCTGCCCCAGCCACACCAGCCTTCCTGCTATTTTGGACCATCTCAGTTCACTGCCACCCCAGGACCTTTGCATTTGACATTCCTTCAGCTTTGGATGCTCTTCCATCAGATGTTTTCAAGGATATGCTCCCTGGTTTTATTTAGATGTCTGACAGATGTCACTTATTCAGAAAGGACATCCATGATGACTCTTTCTACACACATACACCTATGATAAAGAAAATACTCAAGTATCCACATTTTTTCTTAGAGAACTTCTATGATAGAAAAGTTCTAATGGTATCTTATTCTGGACTGAAACCATCTGGATTATTCAGGATCCTTAGAAAGTTCTCCTGCTTGATTAGACACTCAAGCATTATCTTCATAGATTCATGACCCCTGGCCTTCTCTCTGGAACTGTCCGGCAGGTTTGGCATGAAAAAGAGGTGAATTCATTCAGCAAGCACTTACTATCCATATGAGAGCTATCCATATGTCAGGTGCTGTCCCAGGCACTAAGAATACAGTGAACCCAAATACATACCCCTCCCCGACATGCCCCTCACTTGATCCCAAGGAAGCAGAAAACAAATAAATGTAAAATAAAATGTTGAGTTGTGGGGGTGGGGGGGGGACAACAGAGTAGGGATGAACCACTTGCTCATGACCTTGTACTGGGTTTTACAGAAGAATGATGCTGGACAATTTAAAAGCTCCCAGTCTCTCTTTTTCCTTTCCTACCTGAAATGTAAGTAGGGGCAGGAAGGGGAGGGTGGGAGAGGTCTCAATAACTGCAGCCCCCTTTGATGAGGAAGGCTGTGTCTGCTGTTCCCTCGGGGCCCTGTCATAAAGGAAGCTGGAGGGTGGATTAATTGCCTGCTGGTAACTGGTGTTCTGCCTCAGACACAGAGCATGCTGACAGCAGGTAGAAAAATTTTGTTGATAACTTCGCCCTGGAGGGAGCAGACCTCGGACACATTGTTATATGTGAGAAACCACAGAAGCGAGGCTACTTGCCCTGAAAACAGGGCTCTGCCCCCTCCTCCTCCCTTCCCTTCCTTTGCCTTTTCCTTGGCCCATTTCTGTAGGGGTGGTGTTTATGCCCTGCTTCCTCTCATCTGATGTGCTGTCCATTTGAGAGTGAGTCTTGGGGTACAGGGTGGCCCAGCCCAGGGAGCTTGGCCATTGACCAACACTGGCCATTGCTTCCCCTTCGAAGCTACCATCGGTAGAGGCTTGTTGAGCACAGCCTTCCAACATGGCCCCATGACAGATGAAAAGTCTCTGTGCTCTTGCCCTAAGTTTGCAGCCAGGTAGAATTCATAGTGATGGCAAAGTTAACTTGTTTTCTGTCTTCACTCTGGGGAGCAGTGGGTAGTAGATGTGCTGAGAGCCACCATGCTCCATGGAAGCCTTGTGGTCTGTAGCTGAGCAGTGTCTCTGCTTTTTCCAGAAAAACCCAACCCAAGTCACGCAAGCCACAGCCTTCCTAGGAGAAGAACCTCTTACTAGAATGAGGGAATCAGTGTGACTGGACAATTTATAAGTGGAGAAAATCAATTCACTTCATCATGTTGCAGTTGTCGTCAGCTGCTTTTGTTGTTGTTTGTTTCATTTGGTTTTTATTTATTTTTTAATTCATTTTTATTGTAAACAAATAGGATACATCTTGTTTCTCTGTACGTGAAGTAGAGTCATACCATTTTTGTAATCATACGTTTACCTAGGGTAATAATTTTGGATTCATTCTGTTATTTTTTTTTTCTTTCTCCTGACCCTTCCCACTCCTCTTATCCCTCTATACAGTCCCATTTGGTTTTTAAATTAATATTTTTAGAACAATTTCAAGTTCCAAGAAAAACTGAGCAAAGAGCACACAGAGTTCCCATATACTTCCATACCCCACTGCACACACTGTCCTGTTATGAACACCTTGCATTGGTGCAGGATGTTACAGTTGATGAGCCAACATGGGCACATTATTCTTAACTGAAGTTACAATTATTTGACTAAAATAAGGTATAAACTGTAAACTGAGGTCCTAGTTTACATTAGAGTTCAGTCCTGGTGTTATACATTGTATGGGCTTGGACAGATTTGTGATGACCATTATAATCCACCATTATGGTGTCATGCAGAGTAGAGTCGCTGCCCTGAAAATCCCCGTGCTCCACCTATTCATCCCTCCCTCTTCCCCAACTTGAGCTCCCGGCAACCACTGATCCTTTGACCATCTCTATAGTCTTGCCTTTTCCAGAATGTCACATAGTTAGAATCAGACAGTAGGTAGCTTTTTCAAACTGGCTTCTTTGCCTTCTTGAACCTTATGCATTGAAGGGTCCTCCCTGTCTTTTTATTCTGTATAATATCCCATTATATGATTGTACCATCATTTATTTATCTACTCATCTCTTTAGGGACACTGTGGTTGCCTCCTTCCAGGTTTTGGCCATTATGAACGAAGCTGCTATTAACATTCATGCACAGGTTTTTCTGTGGATATTAGTTTTCAGCTCTTTGGGGTAAGTACCAAGGAGTACGACTGTTAGATTATATGAGTATGTTCAGTTTTGTGAGAAACTGCCTTACTCTCTTCTTAGTGGCTCTTTCACTCCATTAGTTGGTTTTGCTGCCTAAACCACTTGCATTGAGACAGGTCTGGTTTCTGTAGGTGATACCTCATTCTCTGAAAATGAATAATCCAAGATCTTTTCTCCCTGGACTTGTCTGGGACTCCCATGTGAAGTGCTCCCCTCCTTATTCTCTTTTTTTTTTTTTTTTTTTTTTTTTTGTGGTCCTCCTGTTCTCACTAGAATGGAGTCATTCTAGAAAGAAAAAAAAAATCCTCTTTCCCTGTTCCTTCTTCACTTTGGCTCCTCATCTCTGCCCTTCCCCCCAATCCAAAGTGATCAATAGGGAAAGGGCAAGAGCAGGGTTGGTGGGGAGCCCCTGCCACCATCTTCCTGGAGAAGAGCTGTGCTGTCTTCCCATAAGTGCTGTATGGTTTCAACTAGATTTTTGTTTTCCTTTGAAATGCTTTAAACTGACGCCACCAAAAGACATGTGATGCTCTCTGCCCACAAGCCCCATGTGGATGGCAGGTCTCCTTCCTTACCAGTTTGTCTTCACAGTCAGCAAATGAGACTCTTCCTCATGACTGAGTGCATTTGGACCCTCCACTGAGCAGCTTTGCTCCACGTGGCCATGAGCGCCTCTGGTGGCGCAGGGGAAGTACATCAGAGCTCTAAAGCCCAGCAGCGGACGCAGAAAGAGTCCAGGGACTCACCCTGTGTTCCCTCCCTTGGACTCTTGAGTCTCCTTAGACCCCCAACTATAAAACGTGGGGATCATTTTGTTCGTGGCCTGTCAGTCTTATTGCTTTATGGATAGGCTTCCTGTTGGGTTCATAGAGAAAGACAGAGATGCACCATAGGATGGAGAGAAAAACTGACCAGGTAGAGCATCCCAGTTAAATGAGGGTGGAGTAGGTCACTACAGTACACTGGAAGCTTCTTGGAGGCCACATACAAGGCTCTGATTAGTGACCCTGTCACCTCCTGTGCCTGCCAGCCAGCCAGTTTCATTTCCCCTGAGTTTTGGGCACTTCTGCCCAGGTACATTTGGAAACTGACTGGCCTGTGGTTGAAGGGACTTTCCCTACTGGGGTCCACAGCATCTCAACAGGGGAACTTTGTTAGCATCTTAAGCAGGACGGAGGCCTGTGCATTACAGAAACTTAGCATCCCTGGACCCACCGGTTAAATTCAAGAGGTGCTCCCCTAGTCATTGTGGCAATCAGAAACTGCCCCCAGAGGTCTCTGGGTGCTCCAGGGTAGGTATGTTCCCAGCAGTGAGAAGCCCCGGGCCAGCGGATGGTCTAGTGGGGTCTTCCAGTGAAAGAAGTCTGGCACCCTCTACCCACTCTTCCCTTGGACCCTGGCAGCTGGTGCCTGCACTTGTCACCCAGGCCTTTGTCATCTGTTCCCTCCTCTGCTCTCTCCTCACTCCCAGCTCCGGCCTTCACTTCTGGGAAAAGAACTGAGACATTTTCCCAGCTTGCAGTGTATTGTGGGTTAAGAAATGTGGTGGGGAAACTTGGTGTTTCTCCCATGAAGATCTGTAGTTCTGGGGACTCGCTGCCTCCTCTGTCTGACCTTGCTTCTCAATCAGCCACCTTATCTGGTCAAATGAGCTCTCCGAGGGCAACGGTGGAGGTGGTGATAAGCAGTGCTGTCCCCGCCCCCAGGTGGCCCCCGCACACCCAGGCTGATGCTGCATTGATTGGAGATTCTGCCAAGTCACCCTGGTCTTTATGTTGGCACAAACCCCAAGCCTTGCCATGCCTTCTGCAGGTTGGTTCCAGGGTATCCTGAGTGTTGGAATAGCGGGGAGGGACGAGTTTGTCATTCACATGCAGGAAATGGGGCAGAGTTCAAAGACTGCTTATTTTTATCTCCTCCCTGTTCAAACCCTACTTCTAAACCACTGCCAGGGAGGGGTGTCTACATGTGACCTTTTCACAACTGAGGGGATGTGCCTGGCTTGGTTGGGGCTCCCAAGAGGCCAACTCTGCTTGTTTGAGGTCTAAACAAGCAGAACCACCGCTGACCTGGGCCCTGAGAATGGTAATTCTGGGGCACCATGAGGCCAGGGAAGCTGGGATGGGGTCAGTGGTTATGGGCTTGTCACATACCTGGGACTCATGCAGAGGCTCATTTGGTTCCTGTACTTCTTTAGACATCATGTCCCTAAAGGGCCTGGGCCCTGCCAGCGGAGCTAAGGTATCCACTGGTGGATCCCCAGCCTTGTCTCTGGCCCACTCCCCCAGCCCTTCTTCCTTCCTCCCTCCCTCCAGGACTCTAGGAAAGTCAAGTTTAATCCTTTGGAGACTCCTCAGCTGGATCAGGCATCTTTGTGGTATCAGAGCTTGGCCCTGTGGAGCCTGCGCATGATTCACTGCTGGGAATGTCCAGCCAGCCTGAGAGGCTCGCTGATGCCGCCCCATTGCCTTACAGTCCCAGGACCTTGGATGGGGAGCCTGTGCAGGAACAGGCTATGAGGAAGAGGAAGTTTGACCTGGCACCCAGCCTTGACCCAGGTCTTTGATAAACCTTAACTCTGGAAAGAGGTCTGCTCCCTCCTGGCAAAAACAGGGCATGGCCTAGCTCTGTGCAGATAGGCAGGAGCACAGGGCCCTCCTCATCCCCAGCAGATGCTCGGCGCCTTGAATCCTGATTCACCCATTGATTGCCAGTCAGGATGTTTTGCCCCTGCATGCCTTTGCTCTGCTTTATGGGAGCAGTCCTCTCAGAACAGCCGGCCAGTGCGTGGCATTGTTCTGCCAGACTTTGAAGTGGCTGAGGTCTTTGGGGCTAGTAGAGAGAGGTCTGTAGCACTGTAAGGTGTCACATCTGCCAGGGACAAAGGTATCTCAACAGGCAGTGCCAGTCTCCTGTGTGAGTTTTTGTGGCTTTTTATTGGTTGTTTATTTTTTTGCACGTTTCTCTGGATGTCAGGAAGAGCACACGTCACTTCTTTGCAGTTATGTCATTTCCCCACCAACTTGGTGCATGGGGTGTCACTCTGGATATTTGTTAGTTTAAATAGCTCAAAGTGTTTTGCAAATATTCTCACCTGTCCCTTGAAGTAGGGAAGGGAAGACAGTAATCAGCTGTCCTAAATCAGAGATGGGGGAACTGACATCTGGGCTAAGAGAGGAGGGACAGGGAACTCTGAGTGATCCATGTGGGTGACCCAAGTAGGAACTACTCCTGGCTCCATCACTGATGAGTGTCAGGGGTGCGCTGGAGTGGTGGTGGTGTCATGGAGGGTGTGGGGGTTGCGCAGGGCCTGGGAAGCTGGGCAGAAATGAGGTCAGACAGTTGGGAGAGAATGAGTTGGTGGGTTTAGAAGACCTGGCCGAGGTAGAGCCACTTGAGGAGGAAGAGGCTTGAACAGGGAGCACCAGAGCTCCTTGGAGGAACACCCTCAAGTGTATCTGCGACACTGTCGTCTCCTATCTAGAGTTTCCACACCTGGTAGCGTGTGCCTCCCTTGCTTGAAGAACCTTGGGCAGAGTGGACAAGGAGTGCTCCCTGGGCTGGTACACTGCCGTTAAATGAGCTCAGACACCCCGCCCACTCCCTCGGTCTCCTCTTTGGGACATGTCCAGACCTCTTTGGGGTCACTGAATATAGGGCTTTCCGTTTTCTCATTCAAGTTTTAGGAAAAGCCAGCAAAACTAAGAGCAGAAAAGCAATGTTTCTGGGGTCATCTCTTGGGGTGACCAAATGACTCAAGGTCACCTGGCAGGCCAGTTCAGCTGACTTCACTCCAGGCCTCGGATAAGGACCGCACTTCCTTCACTCCTCCGTGGATTTTCTATTCCAGTGACAGTATTTAACATCACTATTAAATAGACACATTTCAACACCAAACCGAATGATGATGTAGCCAGACATTTATAGTGGAGTTGAAGGTAATGGTTTTCAAGAATAGAGAGAGCACAAGCATGAAGCCCTGGGTTCAATCCCCAGTACCGCAAAAAAAAAAAAAAAAAATAGAGCATTTCTCATAGGAAGAGTACACGGTAGAGGTTATAAGAGAAGGGAGTTTTAGTTCCTCCCTCCCTCTACAGCACCTAGAACAGTGTCTGCCGTGAGCGAGGTGTTCAGTCAGCACTCCAGTGAATGAATGAGCCCACGAATGTCAGATTCAAATGTGTTCCATCTCCACTAACATCAAAGTAATGACCATGACCTAAGCTTTAGGAAGAAAGCAATGCGAGGAGGTTTGGCTGCTTTTCCCCTTCTCCATCTGCACACTCTCACTCCTCAGCCCCCTCCAGCTCCCTTCTCAAGCTGGTGACCTCTCAGAAATTCAGTTCCACCTACCTAAAAGCCTAATGAGATGCCCGGTGTTAGGAGAGAGCGGTTTAAGGGATAGTTCCTGGCCACACTAGGAGGGGAAGACAGATAAGATGTGAAAACTTCCAACACAAGTCAGAATACAATAAGGACTGCTCTGAGAAAGGAATGAGCCCTTCTGACATGACATTCAAGCAAGGCTTTGAGGAGCAAATTTAGTTTCCATGGGTACAGGAGGGGGTGTGACAACTCCAGAGATCAACATGTTAGAAAATTTTATTGGTGCAAAATAACTGTACATATTTGTGGCATACAATGTGATGTTTTGATATGTCTGTTGTGTAATGATCAGATCAAGATAAGGAGTATATGCATCATATTAAACACTTAAGATCAGCATAATATTAGTTCCTATCGATGGCAACTGCCATTGGCTTCATGTTTATTATGTGCCAATTAATATACTGCGCATTTCTCATGTGCCATCTTTCCCTGCCCCGCCCCAAGTTTCTTCTTTATAATAAACTTGTACAGAAGATGGATACCTCTTTATGTCCTTTTACAGCAAAGGAAACTGAAGCTTAGGCAGGTAAACAAAAGTCAGTAGCTGCAAGGAACTTGGGTGAGGATCTGAATGGCAGGAGCCCAAGGCACTGAGCTGGGTGCCACCTTCCAAGGGTGAACTGGGGAGAGGGAGAGTGCATGCCTAGCAGGAACGGGGGTGGGAGTGGCGGGGGGTGCGGAGTGTAGCTGGAGAAAAGGTCTGGGAGCCGGCTGCACTTTAAACCTACGCTTCAAACTCCAGACTGGGTCCTGAGTGGTGTGGAGCCCAAGGAGCGTGTGGAGGACTGATATGGTCCCGCAACCTCACTCTGGCAGCAGGGGCAAAGGTAAAAAGGCTGTTGGCAGGAGAACCCGTTTGGCAGCTATTGGGCTAGCCCAGGGAGAGACAAAGCCTGTGTTGGGGCAGGGAGGTAGGGATGCAGGGGATGGATGCCACTATGGAGGATGGACGCCTCGAGGCTGGGCGCATAGGAGCGCGTGGCTTGGATGGGTAAAGGAGGGAGGGGCTGATGGCTGCTGGGTGTTCAGTCCCATCCAGAAACCAGAAGGAGGCGGAGTTAATTTTGAACTTGTGGCTTGATAGGCAGGTCTTGGCGGGGTGGACATGGGCTCAGGGTGTGGAAGCATCTGTGGGACTGTAGGATCAGCCCAGGGCCTCTGGTGGGTGGTAGCAGTGACTTCAGCCCTTGCTTGTCTGCCTTCCTGGTAGAGTGGAAGACTCCATTTTTCTCTGATAGTGTGGATTCTCTTGCTGTTCCAGGTAGCTTGGTCATTTTTGAGGGCAAGTCATAGATCGATCTTTCTTTCTTTCTTTTATGCTAAAAATATTGTGTGAAATTACCTTCTGTCTATACATATCAGGTGTATATGAAGCAAATGAATTCCATGTTTAGACTTGGGTTCCCTTCTCAAGATATCTCATTTTCCATAGATGCAAATATGCCCAAATCTGAAAAGATCTGAAATCCAAAACACTTTTGGACCTGAGCATTTTGGATAGGGGAGGCTGAACCTATAGTTCCTGTCTTGAACTTAGTTGAAGGAGAGGATGCCAGGTATACAGTAAGTGCTCAAACAAATGTTGCAGTTGCTATTACTAATCATGATAGCAGCCACAAGAACAATCCCACAACTGAACCATATGAGATGGCAGTGCCACCACCCTACCCAGCATAGAAATGTCTTCTGAGTTATTGTGTCTGCTGACCTGGCTCTGCTTGGGAGCAGGTCAGGACCTCACTGGTCGATGGAGGTTTATCTAAAGGCTGCCCACTGCCCTGCATCGTTGATTTCTTTGCTCTGCCACCTGAATCCCTAGTCTTTTCAGGTGATTTCTCCATCAGACTCTCTCCCTGGGTCACAAGGTCAAATCTGTGTTTTGGAAGTAGTGCTCCAGAGGCTGGGATTATGACAGAAAGAGCCCTCTGTCCCATGGGCCCATCTGCCCAAGGTGACTCATTCCCATGTCACATATTTCTGAAGTCTTCTTCTTGCCATCCTCAGAGCATTCCTAATCCCGTCTGGCCAGTTCCTCCACAAATTCCTCTGCAGCTTTGCCTGATGTTCTCTGGGAACAGTGTACTGGCATCACTGGGAACAGGGCCAAAAGAGAATTGTCACCTCTTCCCAGGAGAGAGCACAGCTGTTCTCCACTGGGAATGTCTCCTGGCTGCTTCCGGCACTAATTTCCTAACCATGGTACAGATGGTCTCCAGAGGGGCCGGCTCCTGAGACCCTGGTCCCACCTGCTCTCTTGCAGTGTATTTCATTTTTCCTTCTTCCTAATCAATTCTTGCTCTGAAGCCAGCATCTTCACTTGGATGTCACCCTTTGAATTTAAAAATATTGATAAAATTGCCTGACCCCTGAACTTGCCCTTCACCAGGGCAGCCTGGCTTAGGGACCCAAACACAGATGAGACATGGGGCTCTTGAGGTTTTAGTGGGAAACCACTGACCCATCCTATGGAGTAGGCAGGAGCCAGGAAGTAAATATTGGCTGCAGTGGACATGGTCACCTCTGTTTGGGTGGCCAGAGGCCAGAGGATATTCCTTCCAGGTCTGAGTGCCCATAGAAGAGGTGGTCACCAGGTGGTGGTTAATGGAGAGAGTGCTGCATGCTGAAGACACCATCTGGGTCCCTGTCCAGAATTGCCAGTTCCATGCAGGAGCGAGGAGCTGGAGCATGGGTGTCCTGCCCAGGGAACATGGGTGTCCACCGTCTCTCAACAGCACTTCCCACTGGCACCTCTGTGGGTTTCAGGGTGGCTCCGCTTCTGTGAACTCCAAGATCAATAGGAAGGCCTCTCTCATTGCATGGTTTCTGTTGGGAACTCTTGCCTGAGTTCCAGACAGCTGGATTACGGTACTGCCACCCTTGTCCTGCCTCGAGAGCCAGCCTGGCTTCTGACTCTGCCTCAGGGGGTGAGGATCCAGCTTTCATAAGATTTTTTTTTCTTCCGTTAATGTGTGGTTTTCCCCTCAACACCACCCGCTTCTTTTCTTTTTCTTTTTTGAAGTCCACAGTCTTGGGATTTCCCACTTTGGAGCTATTTAGACAGAAATAGGAAGCTGGCAGGAGCAGCCGATAAAGGATTCCTGTCCTAGAGGGAAGCTGGCTGGGTGGCCCTCAAGCCTGCCTTGCTATCCTGAGGGCTGGTGGCTAACAGCATTGAAATTCAGGAAGGAGGAATCTGGGACTTGGCCACGGAGCCTGCATCTAGACTGCGTGTCCCTGAGCCACTGCGGTCAGCGTCTGGGCTCTCCCTGCTCTTTTTGTATCTCATGAGCCTTGGAGCCTGCCAAGGCCATGGTTTTCTAGAAGGCCCTCACACAGTCTGGTTTTCCAAGCACAGTCTTGTAACCAGAGTTCTGGACACCTGGGCTTCAGCAGGTTAGATAGTCCTTCTGTCGTCCCTGCCTGTGGGGGAAAGTTGGAGGGAGTGGGAAATCCCAAGAGGTAATGATTGTGTCCCCCAGAAGAGAATGTTCAAACCCTGGGCCCTCTGAGGCTGTCCTTTGAGACAAGGGGTCTGTAACCGATGAATACACACCGCTGGTGTCTCACGACAGGCCTGGGCACAGCAGTTGGACAAGCTTGGGTCTGAACTTGGCTGCTGGGACTTGTGCAAATGTCTTAGCTTCTCCAAGCCTCAGTTTCTCATCTGCACAGTCGGGTGTTCCCACCAGCTGGACTGGAAGGCAGGGAGGCTGAGAGGTGCCAGTGTCATGGGCTATCATGAGAACAAAGTAAGATAATGCAAAACTCTAGTGCTGGGCCTGGAGCTTGTATGTGCCCAATTAGTGGCCCTGCCTGACCTGAGCAGAGAGGCCTGACCCCTGCCTTCCTAGTCCAAGACTCTCTTAGTGAGCTTACCGTGTAGTCAAAAGAAAGCAGAGGCCTCACCTCACCTCCCTTCCCGGGCCTCTCCTGAAGTTGTGCCCGAATCAGGATTGCTGAACTCGGCCAGGGCCTCAGGAAGATGTTTTCCACGGGAATCTGAGGTACAGAAAGGAACTGTTCTTCTCAGATTGCTCAGAAACCTCGGTGCCTTTCATCTGTGGAACATGGTGGTTTTGCAAACTTTAATTAATTCCCAAAACACCTTTGTGAGTCTGGCAGCTGATCACTTACAGGTGAAGAACAGACAGGGGAAGCCACTTGCCCCAAGGCTGGGAGAAGGGCCCCAGCGCACACCCTCTTCTTCCTGGAGAGCTGGTATTTGTGTTCCAGAGTCTGTGTTTACCTTGACTGACAGGGTACGGGGCAGGAAGGAGGTGTGAGGATCACTCATTAGTTCAGGGACAGTTCATGACAGGCCAGTCACGCTCCCCCTGGAGAGGTATGCAAGGCATCTCCTGAGCCGTCCCTTGGTGTGATTAGGGGTCCCTGGCCAACTTGAGCCCAGAACTGTTTCTAGCAATGCTGATTGTCAGAAGGGGACTGTTCCCCAGCTTCCAGCGTGCAACCACTGAGACTTCCTGGCTGCTGCCAATGTACCTGGCTTGAGCACTAGGTGTGTGTAGTCCAGATTTACAGGTTCAGGGGAATCCTAAGAGCTTTGCTTCCAACACAAGCGTCTATGGGGCCACAGTTAAGAACTACAGGGGGAAGATACAGGGGAAAGTGTGTACTTTCACTCATTTTGCCTCCTAATGCCCTTGCTCCGCCTAATTTTGGCCCTGGTATCTGGTGCAAAACTCTGAAGCAGTATTTGGGAAGTGCGGCCAGGCCCCAGCACTTACCTGAGCGTAGGTGCTCTCTGTTCCAGGCATGTTTTCCTCTGAGATTCAGGACTCTTGTGTCCATACCCTAAGTGAAGAGGGACAAGGAGCTCTCGAAGCCTGCCTGGTGGGGATCGTGTGGGCCCTGTGCTGTGGCAAAATAGCAGACAGGACATTTCTTGTGTTTTTGTGCTGACTTGTGGCATCTGCCTTGAGCTAACCTGTGAGGTGCAGCCCCTCTGCGTGGCCCTGGGGGTAACTTTCTGCATTCCAGTTTGAGGAAGCTAATTCACTCTGATTGCAGAACTCAGAGAAGTTTCCTTCTTCATTGGAATTTTGCTGCTCTGTTTCCAGAAACCTCTGATGTATAACTTGAGAGCACATAAGGTCATCTGGAGCCAGAGGTGACTTTGCAGGTCACACAGAGCCCCATACTCATAGTGTCCCTGAGCTAGAGGTTTAATGCTCTGCAGTTGCAGTCTTGAAATTCTCATGGCTTTATCTCAGGATCTGGGTCTTGTAAGGGAAGTCCAGTGGGAGATGAACTGCGCCTCAGGCCTGGAGCAGTGGTTGCTGTGGTCCCGTCTACCAGCATCTCCCATCTCCACTGGGTGGGTCATTGCTCCAGCTATGCTCTGCCTCCAGTGGGGTCTGGACCCAGAAAATGTTAGGTATGTGTACCCCATGGTATTTCAGGGCAGAACATGGTGGCCGCTGTCACCACCCCAGACTGGCAGCTCCACAGCATGTTCAGTGGGCAATGGAGAGGTGCAAACTTCTCCCCTTTCCTGATCCAGGCACCTGGTGCATCCTGGCATGGAGGGTCTGCTACCCTTGGGGGTCACCCATCCACCTTGTCCCTGGGAAGAATAGACACCTGACTAAACTTCCCTACCCCTGCTTGGGTTGCACCACATTGGTCCAGTGGCTGCCTGGAGAGAAAACCCAACAACTTGTAGTCCCTGGCCCACGTGCACACCTTACTACCAGGGTCCGTGTGTACCTGTGATGGGCTGTGGTCACCCTGCAGGTGCCCTCATGATGCCCAAACAAGAGCAGTGATGCACACAGCAAACAAAAGTGAGTCACAACACACACAATGGAGTGAATATACTTAATGTCACTGCAGTGTACACTGAGAAAGGGTTAAAATGGCAAATATGCATATTTTCCCACTATAAAATATGCTTATAAGGTGTTTTTCAAAAAAAGAAAAAATCCACCTCGACAGGTGGAGGAAAGACACTATAGCAGGAAGGAAAGCATCGATATTTATAGAGCCTTTCCTGGGTGCTTGCCCCTCCTTTTGGAGCAAGGGGTTCCATGTTTTCATTTTGCACAAATGAGGTAGCCAGGCCTGTCTGCTGACCCCTTTTGGAAAGCTACCAAGTCTCGGCCTTTAAGGGGCCGCCCCCATCCTCCGAGGAAGCCTGTGCTGAGCAGACACTTACCTTTCTCCGCTTCCCCCCACAGGTATCGTGTTGGCTGTGTGCCAAGCCCTGGAGAACAGCACGTCCCCCCTGAGCGGTGAGTACAGCCTCTCCGGGAAGCAGATGGGGTGTGGCGGGTGGAGCCTGGCCACCGTGGGCCTGTGTCCTCACCAGAGGACGCCCTTCCTGGGCTCCTGCCTACATGTGCCTGCCGTCCCTGAGCCCTCCCCATGTCCTCTCTCGTCCACTCCTCAGGCAGAGGGGAGCTCACAGGAAAGTCATCCCTGCTGGCCTGAGGGGCTGTCATCTCCTATATCCCTTTAGCTGTGCAGCCAACCCCTTCAGGCAGGCGCGCTGGAAAGAGGCCTGGGCCCGGCGCTCAGGACAGTCCACCCGCTCCCGGCCGTGCACAGTCAGATTCCCAAGCCCCGTGCACTTCTTGCTGATCTGTGCTTAGTTGTTTTCTGATTTATGTTTTGATGTGTGTAGTAATAGTTTCATTTTAAAAAATCTTAGATCAGCATTTTGGAAAGTGTGGGGAGTGTCGGAGGCCAATCGCTCACTGTGACGGCATTCCAGGCCACATTTGTACCTTGCTGATGGCCTTCATGCGCATGTGTTCATGGGTTGATATGATTAGTCCCGGTGATTTTGATTCCTGTCTTTGAAACTCGGGTTGGGGTTACACATTTCTCCATGTTGTGGGAAAGTCCTGAGATCAGTCCTTTTAAGCTGCCCCAATGTTCCACTAAAGTGGGCACTGGGGCTTAATGACGCCTCCCCATTGGGTGTTCATGGGGCTTCCCATGTCTTAAATTATGATGCCACACCTAGCAGCTTTTTCTTCTTTTGGGTTTTTTTTGAGGCTTTAGCGCCAAGAATAAGAATACATGCATTTATGACTCTTGGTATTAAGTGCCAAAAGGCCTTCCAAGTGACCTGTGCTGGTTTTCACCAGCAGTACGTGAGCATGTCAGCTGCCCCGTTCCCGTGTTAGCGTGGTACGTTTCCCCGACTACGTCTTCCCCGTGCTCTGCAGTAGGCCCTGCTGTGTCTCCCTGGTAATTTCAGGGGCCCCCAGTGGGAGGTGATGCCTCTTACATATTCATAAATTCTCTCACCAACTACACAGCATCTCTGGTAATTTGCTTTGCACTTCTTCCAGACCTTTCCATCCAAACCCACTGGAGGTGATGCAGCCAGCCCCAGGGGGACCACTGCTTCTGTGGCCCCGCAGTCCCTCTGGCACTGTTATCCTTGATGCATTTGAACCCTTAGGGTACTTGAGCCCCTCAGTGACCCATGCTGACGCAGAAGGAAATGCCTCTCTTCTTCTATGTCGTGCTTTGTTCAAGCTGGAGATGGTGGAAGAGCCTGAGTGTGTCCATTCCAAAGCCTTGCTTATGGACTCCAGGGTCTATCAGAATTTCCATGAAGCATTCTTTGACTTTTGTTTATTTGTTTTTGTTTTTTGGTAGGGGGTACCAGGGATTGAACTCGGGGATACTCAACCACTGAGGCACATTTTGTATTTTTATTTAGAGACAGGGTCTCACTGAGTTGCTTAGCGCTTCACTTTTTCTGAGGCTGGCTTTGAACTCACAATCCTCGTGCCTCAGCCTCCCCAGCCGCTGGGATTACAGGGACGTGCCACCGTGCCTGGCTATTTCTTTGACTTTCAAATTACCTCCCACTCCAGGAAGTGCCCCAATGTGAACATATGAGGGAAAGGGATGATAACTTAGTGACTCCACTGCTCAGAATTGCCTCAACCCTCATCCTGGGATGCACATACTCCATCCTGGGATGCATTTACTCCAAGGGCATCAGCCCCTCCTACAGATAGACCTCTGGTCACCTGCCCAAACACTGGTGCTGATATGGCAGCACCACTTACATTCTGGATATCACTTGAGAGAACTTGGACGTGGAGCCAAGTAGAGGTTAGCACCAATTCTGATACTTGACACTTATCTCAAGGTTTCTGGATGGGCTGAGATGCTTCCTGTGTTTTCTATGTTCTTCCTAAACACTTATTTGCCTTAAAGGGTTGAAGTGAGGCATAAAGGCCTTGAGTTTGGGCCAGATGGGTTGGATAGAGCCTGTGCCTCCATCCCTGGTTCCCCAGCTCTCTCTGCAACCCCTTCTGGTCCTCACTGTGGGACCTGGTAGGCCAAGAGCCAGGTTCTCTACTGAGTTACTTTCAGGTGACAGAAGAATGATGGCAAATGCCAGTGCTGCCGTCCATGGGGAAGGGTAGCTCTTGGTCGTTACCCCTTCCTCCAATTCTCCACCCATTCATCCAGACAAGAAGGGCCTGAGCAATGTCAGATTTGAGCCTGTTCCTTCAGGGCCTGGCATTGCTTCTGCCTAGGCTCTTTTGGGTTTCCGAGGCCCTTCTGGGGACACCTGATACATTTATCCAGAAGACGACCATCCTCGCTGCAGGGGTGACCGACCCCTGCTCCACCTTTCCTCTCTGGACTTCCTCCTGAGAATGTGTCTGACATCAGCAAGTCTGAGGTTTTTTCTTCCCATTGTGATGTCAGCCAGAAAACAGCAGTCGAGCCCCTGCAAGGCTGCATGTGACCCAGTAATGGGCAGAGTGCCCCTCAGGCCTGGAGTGGCAGATGAAGCCAGAAGCAGGTGCATCCAAGTCCACAGACCCTTGAGCCCCCAGAGCTGGCTCCTTGTCTGTGCACAGAGGAGGAGCTGCCTGTCCGGCTTCTGGGCCACTCTCTGTTGGATGGGCACCTATCTACAGGACTGGCATCCCCGGGTCTGAGAGATCAATGAAATGGCTCTCTCCAGTTCTGCTTTCTGCCTTGCACTGTGGGACCCAGCCATGAGTCCAGAGGGGGCTGGATCAAGAGACAAATCCAAATGGATGATGACTACGTCATCCTCACCCCTCCAAAGGCAGGGTTTGGTGACTAAATTGGACTTGTTTGCTTTACTGTCTCTTATGTTAGGCCTGGTGGATCTTACTCCCCCCATCCCACCCCGCTCTGACCTCACTGGACGAGGCTGAAGTCCTGTGTGGGTGAAGCTCAAACTTTGGGGACCAACATCCACCAGCTGCACTTAAAGCTACCTGGCACTGGAGTGTACCTGTGTGTGTACGTGCATGTGTGTTTCACTCTTGGCTAATTTAAGAAGTGAAACTATTAGCATTGTATTATACACAGCTTCATTCACAGAGGAAGATAAGTATTGTCACCTGGCTTCAACGTCAAGCATTCCTCTACCTACCTACCTTCGTTTATTTTTCCCTTTGGAAATTTGGATATTTTAAAGCAAAGCCCATTTCACTTGTGAACACTTCCATGTGGATCCTGCCAGATAAGAACTTTGAAGCATAAAACTATAGTTTCATTCCCATGCCCACAGAAGCAACACTAATTCCTTTTTATCAGATCCTTAATATGGAGGATAGATGCGACTGTATTTAATTTTGTACTTCTTGATTTTAATTTGCATTTACTTTAACGTTTTCCTAGGTGACTTTCTTTTCTGGTGAGCACAATTTATGTAAAATGTATTCATTTACATACTGAGTGAGTTTCCCATCTGTGTCCCCCTAACCCTGTGCCCTGGATATTGGTGGGTTCATTTATGAATCCCAGTACCATCCATTAGGTACAAAGATGGGATTAGTGGACTGGAATGAGAAGCCATAATGGATATAAGCTAGCTTTTGATACATTCTTGACCCCTAGCTCTGGAGCCAGAGGACCATAGGAGTACTCAGGGGGACGCCCAGCCATTAGAGGAGCCATGTGAAGAGAAAACTGCAAGCTTTGTGTGCCAATCGAGGGTGGTCATGGGGCTCAAAGAAAACAGGGGACTGGGCTCATATACCTTTCTTGTGCATTTTAGGGGGAAAAAAATCGATGATGTTTTTACTTGACAGTTGCCCTGGGTCTTTCTCTTTGAGATTTCCATTTTTCTTGCCTTTGAGGTTCCCAAATATAGAGGGGAAATGATACCAGAGGCATAAGAAACTGGGTCATCATCAGCAAATTCTTCTCAGACGTGTACTTTTGCTAGGACAGTGGAAGGCAATGGGGCCTGAGCTTGGAGGCCCTGAACTTGGTGTGGGTTCACATGGTTCCAGTCTTTTTAGGTCCCTAGGCAAGTCATTATTCATCAGGCTGCTGTTTGGATTTGTTTCCTCAACTGTTGGATTTGACTCAGGATTGGCCTTTAAGATTGTTCACAGGACACTGATGGATTGGTGGAGAGGACTTGGAGAGCGGGGTTGGGAGGGACTATAAGGCTGCCTTTAGGTTTTCAGGAAGTCCTCCAGGGATCAATTGGAGATGTCTGCCCTGGACGCAGAGTAGAGAAGTGGTAATGTGACTGCCATGTACAGTTGGCCCCGTGTCCACAGGTTCCACATCATCAACCAACCACAGGTCAAAAATATCTGGGGGAAAAAAACTGCATCTCTACTGAACATGTCCAGGCTTTTTAATGTCACTATTCCCAAAACTATTAAACAACTATTTACCTAGCATTAACATCATGTGAACCATGATCAGCAATCTAGAGATGATTCTTAAAGTCTACAGGAGATGTGCATAGGTTGTATGCAAATACTATGCCATTTTATATAAGAGACTTGAGCATCTGTGGATTTTGGTGTCCACAGGGTCAGGGAGTGTGCTGGAATCAGTTCCCTGGGGATATCAACTAGTGACTATTTGATTCTTTTGGAACTGGAAGCTGCTGTACATTCAAATTTTAGCACTGTAGTGGCTAGAACCATGTGCAAAGAAGCAGGCCTTCTCTCCAGGAGCCCACCCAACTAGTGAATGGAGTGCAAGGGAACTCATAACAAGAGCATCTTTATGGCACGGGCAATCTTGCTGACCACTTAGTGTGTGATTTAGAAAATACTTGCTGTGGGAGTTAAATCAATAGTCTGGAGTTTGGGACAGAACATTTTTATCTAGTTGGTTGTCAGCTTGCAGAGCAGAGAGAGAAACATTTGCTGGAGGCAGGCAAGGGGGGCAGCACCCACGGCTTAGAACATCTGTCACGCCTTCCCAAGGAAGGAGTTACGGCCTATCTTCAAAAGGTGCTTTTTAATGCCCCTTAAAAGGGACAGAATGCACCCCGTTTAAGAAGTTGCTGGGTGGCTGCTTGCTTGCTTAACCCTCAGAAATGTTGTACCGTTCCCAAGCTGCCCATCTGGTTCTCATATTTTCATGAGACTCACTCCGATGACGGAGGAGGTGTGGTGAGGGCCTTGCTAAGGCGCCCAGGAGCCAGGCTTCCAGCTGCCCACTGCCATCTGTCTGGCAAGATCTGCATACTTGCGACAGCTCTCTAGACTTGCACACCTTCCTCTTGCCTGAGTCTAATCGGGACATGTTTGAAGGCTTGCCTAATTTAGGGAGGCTTTTCAGAAGTGATGAAAGAACATGGAAAATTCAGTGGGGTTATTCTTGGGGGATGTCACCACCGTTAGCTCATGCGGGGAGACGGTGGTTCGATCTTGCTGGGGATCCAGGGCTTAAATGTCGAAATGGTGAGTTTGGGCTGGGGGTGCATAGAGCGAGGGCAAATCAACTTAAAGGGAAGAGTTGTTAAAGGCTCTACCTGTTTGGAAAACAGGTAGAACGTGGGTCAGCCAGCAAGCGAAGGATCTGCTATTGCTCATCTCATCTAACAAAAGCTTTTCAGAACTGCAAACTGCTTCCCCGTTTCATTGTCTAGAGTTTTCTCACGTGGAACTGAAGTCATTCTAAAATTAGAAGGCTCACGTGTCCAACCCAGGTACATGGTTCACCTGTTCCAAATATGTGTCTGTAACACAAGAGACGCAGCATGTCTTAGTTTGGGGATAAGCCACACATACCTGTGCACTTGATTTAGCTACTGCTCGGCAGAGCGGCAGGATGACATGAGAGGCTTCCTTGCCTGTCCAGCATGTCTCCTGGTCATCCACGATGTTTTGCAAAAGAAATTGGACTGGGTTAGTTGCTTTTTTGAGCAAAGGTGGAAGAACACAGAACACAGAATACAGAAAGAAGGTCATAATTCTGACTCACTGGCTGAGAGTCCTAATAGCGCCCTTAAATCTTCCTGAAACTTGATTCCTCATCCTTAAAATGAAGGAATAGCATTAGGTCAGTGTCTTTCCAAACTGCGAGTTACAAAATCACTGGGGCACAACCAACATATTTAAAAAATCAATTGAATTGCTTAGAGCAGAGATAATATGCAGAGCGGAATGAGTATGGAAGATGGGGTGGGAACTGTTTCACGATACCTTTGCTCTAATTATTAATAGATTCCCATATCACATCCAGCCTTTGGCATCACTTGACTTGCATGAATTGCACCTGTATTCCATCCTCTATGATTTCCAGATTTGATATCTAAGAACTTACACGCTTGCAGAGTAAGTGCGTAAATCTTTCTAGCCCTGTACATTTCTCCTCCCCCATGGTCTTTTATAGTTGTCTCATCCACCCTAATTTGACAGAAGTTCTTTTAATGTATTCCTCTTCATCAAGTCTTTCCAAAACACTCCACTTATAGAAACAACAGCTCTTTCCTTATGCACAGATACTTCATTAATTTATGCAATATATAATTATGCAAATATAATAATGAGTACAACTGACACAAACAGGTTTGAGAACAAACACAAATGACCCCTTGGTAAACATAACCTATCTCGTAGGAACAGAAATAGACTGATCAACCAGAGTAGCCAACTAATGAGTTTTCATATGCCAAGGGCATTGATCTAGATGGTTTAACAAAAGAATGGAGAGTATGGGATTAGGTAAATCAAGGGCTTGGTTTAAGTAGAGTTTAGTTAAGAAAGCATCTACCATCTTTGAAAGAAGCAATGCAAGTGACAAAACTGGTGGATTTTTTTTAAGTCCAGGCCTATTGAAGATATACTGTTCTTCTACCTTTTAGTCTTCAACATTTAATTAGCATGCATTTATTAAGTACTGCCCCAGACCCAGGTACAGTGGTACATGCCTGTAATCCCAGCTACCTGAGGCTGAGGCAGGATTACAAATTCAAGGTCAGACTGGACAACTTAGGGAGACCCTATCTCAAAACAAAATAAGAAGAACAAGGGATGTAACTCAATGAGAGAGCACCCCTGGATTCAATCCCCAGTGCTACAGGGGGGAAAAAACGTACTGTCTCACATAAGAATTCAACTTGAGCTCTGCCACCAGGGTTTCCAGGGCAGGCAGTTAATGTTATCGACTTTGACATCTGAAAGACAAATTATAAACACAAAGCCATGATTTACCATGATGGATTTTTCTTTGTTTTTTTTTTTTTTTTTTTTTTGTACCAGGGATTGAACTCAGGGACACTTGACCACTGAGCCACATCCCCAGCCCTATTTTGCATTTTATTTAGAGAAACAGTCTCACTGAGTTGCGTAGCACCTCGTTTTTGCCAAAGCTGGCTTTGAACTCATGATCCTCCTGCCTCCTCCTCCCTAGCTGCTGGGTTTAGAAGGCATGTGCCACTGCACCCAGCTCCATGATGGATTTAAAAAACAAAACAAACAAACAAAAAAGCAGCACTTGTTTACATTCAGACTTACCATTTTAAAATAAAAGTTCAATGCTGCACACTTATTCTCTATATTAAATTGCCTCTCCCTTTGCTGGGCTGCTTTTTCATCTGATTGTCATTCTTCTGGGGTGTGGCTGTTATCTGTGAAGCTCACCCATGTTGTAAGAACAGACTATGGCCAGATGGCCTGGGTGAAGGGGGCTGCTTCTGAAGAGCTGCATCCGTCAGCCAGATTGATCCTTTACATCATTCAGTCAAAAAATATTCGTGAGCATTTACTGTGTGCCAGACCCTAATCAGAAGGGAGACCCTGTTCTCAAAGACTTTAATACTCCCCTGGGAAAGATGGATATTATGTTTTAGTCTGTCAAATGGGCACATTTTTTGAGAATGGCAATATTTAACACTAGTGTGTGTGATATGAGATGGCTACATATGTTGCTAACAGGTATGGTTATTGACAAAACTTATCATTAATGGTGAACTTAGTCACTTAGTATTATTAAGCAAGAGCTTTAACGTTGTACATGTCATATGACCCAATGATTGCATTTTTAGGGACCTATTTTAAAACAATAGTAAGAGATATAAGGTTATTATCCATTATAGTAGAAAGCAGAAAATTTAAATGTCAGCAAGAGGCAAATAATTATGGAATTGGTAGATGGGCTACTTGATACCCCTTTAAAGTGCAGATAAAGAATGTTTAATGATATAGGAAAATGAACATGATAAACATATAGAAAAAGTACATAAGATTGATATAATAACTCAAATACAGAGGTGCAAAAATAAAGACCAAACAAGATAGTGTTAACATTAATTATCTCTAGTTAATCAGAATGTAGTGGTTTTTGCAGCTGAGGCAGGAGGATTGCCAGTTCAAAGAAACCTCAGCAAAAGCAAGGCACAAAGCAACTCAGTGAGACCCATCACTAAAATAAAATAAAAATAGGGCTGGGGATGTGGCTCAGTGGTCGAGTTCCCCTGAGTTCAATCCCTGGTACCAAAAAAAAAAAAAAAAGGTGGCTTTTATTTCCTTAGACTTTCCTATTTTTCCACAGTGTCTTTAAAAAGAAAGCAGAGGTCTGTCATCCAGCTCGTGTTGAGTACAGGCTGCCTGGGCCTTGCTGCCCAGCAGCAGAAGCTGTCAGGGAAGCTTACACCCATACTGCTGTTTCTGGGCACAGGGACTTGCTACACTGACCTTGCATGAAGGCCACCCTATTTCCTGTGGCTTTGTACCTAGGCCTTGCTCCTCAACCCAGCAGCTGTCCCAGGGCCTCACTGTCATGCAAGGTTGGCCCCAACTGTTGTCAACTTACCTTTCAGGAGGCTCATTTAAATTCTTCAGCAGTCCTGTGCCTCCTAAATCTTGATGCACTTTGCAGAAATTTTAAATACATATAAGCCTCAACTTATGGTGGTTCAAGCTACGAGTTTTCAACTTTATGATGGTGCGGAAGCACTCTTAGGCCATCCTGGTTTTTGCTTTCAGTACTGTATTTAATACATTGCATGAGATATTTGGTCCTTTGTTCTAAGACAGGCTTTATGTTCGATGATTTTGCCCAACCGTAGGCTATTGTCAGCACTCTGAGCGCATTTAGGGTAGACCGGCCAAAGCATGAAGTGCAATAGTTTGGTGCATTACATGCATTTCAACTTATGATATTATCAATTAATGATTTGTCAGGAGGTAACCCCATGGTAAGTGCCAGGAGCATCTGTACTTTGTATCCCTAGGTTTTAACAGGGGTGTTGGGCCTTCCTGGGCTCTCAGCCCAAAGATCAGTGTCTCAAATGTGAAGACTGTGGAACTAGGCATGTTGAAATTAAATTCTACCTCTGCCACTAACTGACTGTAAAATCTTGGCCAGGCTATTTAACCTCTCTGAGCCTCAGCTTCCTTGTCTGTAAAATGAGAATGATAATAGTTCCTACTTGTAGGGTTGTTGTGAGGATTAGGGCTTATTAGGTATGAAACACCTGAACGCAGCAGCTACTCCAAGCATTGGCTGCTTCTGCTCTGTCTCTGCGCCTCTCCTCATTGCCAGTGATGCTTATGCTCTGAGGCAAGACTGTAGCTTTCTGGCGCTCCTTGTCTCTCAGAGCAGAGCCCTAGGGTGGTGGTTCTCACCCCTCAGTGCACTAAAACGCTGTGTTAAAATGAGGATTCCTGGGCCCATCAGCATTCAGCCTAGAAATCTGTATTGGTAGTCCTCAACCACATTTTGCTAGAGCTCAGGGGGAAGATGAGGCTGAGTGGTACATGTCCTGTTACCTTCAGGTGACATTTCCCCATCCCTGGGGCTCTTGTTCCTCTTCAGCCAGATTCAGCGATGTTTCACAACTAGCTTTTTAGCACCCATCCAGGAGCTTGGGAGAGAGAAGTCAAAAGGTTCAGGACTCGGGCCCTCACCTCAAAGCATCCCTTCTCTTTGCCCTCACTGGGATGGCACCAAGAACACAGTCTGGAAAAAGACATCAGTTTTGTGTCCTGGGAGCCTAAACCCAACCCCCAGCTTCTGAGCTTGGGATCTGCCTAGAGCATCTGGCTATGTGCTAGTGAAGGGGCTCAGAGGTCCCCTTGGCAGGTTCTGCAACTGCTGGCTTTAGCCTCCTGTCTTAGAAGTCATGGCCCAATTCCCTTATCAGAATGTGTAACGGAAGGTGATTTTGCACATCTGGTCATTTTATCACCAGGCTGCGTTGACCAAAATGTTCTCCCCACACATGAGTCCCATGCAGCCTGGGCCTCAGAAGCAGCATCTTTTCCTTCCCAGTTGTCACGTAGCAGTTTGTAAGGAATCACTTTTAGTGGGCCTTTTCTCATCCTGAATTTGCAGGGGCTTAGAACATGATGAACATCCCCACCTTGCAGAGTAGATCTAGGATGGTATTTCTGAGAGCTCAAAAGTGGAAGATATCAGGTTTTCCATAAATCTGCCACAAATGCGTCTTCCAGATGCTCTATGACAGCAATGGCATGCCTCTATAAAACTTTGTCATTTTCTGTAAAATCCCATTTCTAGCACTATTTCCAACTCATAGCCTATTAAATAAAAGCCTATTAAATAAACAGTGGAGGGCTCTGGGATCCCAAATGCACACCTGACCAAATGGTAACCAGGTTGTGCTTGGCATTGTGGGAAGTTTTCCAGTTTAACCCTGGTCAGTGATTCTCACCTTTTTCAGAATAAAGACCCACTTTTAACACCAAAAGTATCTGAGGCCCCACAAATAGTAGTTGTGCCTTTAGTGTTGTTATATTAATTAATATACATTAATGGCCAAACCTGCTCTGAGAACTTAGGGACACTTTAAAATCCATCTGTATTTCTGCCAGGCACCATAGCACCTGCCTGTAATCCCGTAGCTTGGGAGGCTAAGGCAGGAGGATCTCAAATTCAAAGACAGTCTCAGAACTTAGTGAGACCCTAAGCAACTCAGCAAGGCCCTATCTCTAAATAAAATACAAAAAAGGATGGGGGATGTGGTCAGGAGTTAAATGCCCCTGGGTTCAATCCTCAATACAAAAAAAAAATTTTTTGTATTTCATCAATTACAATATAATTTACATAATAATATGACTTAACTTAGAACCTTCACTATGTGCTGGGCACTGGTCTATATATATATATTGTTTCTACAGCAACTCGGAGAAGGTAGTTATTAACCCCATTTTGCCATTGACAAAACTGAGGCACATGTGCCCAAGGTCATATAGCTAGAAAGTGACAGAAGTGGGATTCAAGCCTAGGTAACTGGCTGCAAAGTTCTAAGCACGTCACCATATGCTTTAAAAATACACACAGAGATGCATATCTCATTCAGATCACATATAGTATTTAAGGGAAGATTTGCAAACATTTTCCTTTAAATAACTGTATGACTCCCTTTTTTTTTCCCTTCTCTAAGATAGATCAGGAACTATTTTCTTGGATTTTTAATCTTTCATTTCACTAAAAATGAGGAAGTTCATCTTCAAGCAATGTGTATGTGTGTATATAATGAAGTGTGTCCATGCACATGTGTGTGGATATGCATGTGCACTTGTGGATAATTCTTGAGTGCATGTGTGTATGTCGAAATCTTTATTTAATTTTATTTTATCACAAAACTATGCAGTGTTCCTTTATGTGCTTATTCTTTCATTCAGTGGACACTGTACAGTGGACTTTGACCCTGAGGTGTCAGGATTCTTCCTGTGTTTTTTTGCACAAGTCTGGTCACAAATAGGTGCTTCCTACCTGAATCTCCTTATTGATCTAAGACAGCCGTGTTGGGACTTAGAAACACGAGGGTGAATACAGAGAACTCATGGAACCTGTAGAACTTACAGAATGTATAGAAATCACAAAGTCAGTGGGGACAAAGACACAGTCCTCCCCGTCTTGAGCTTGCCTGTGCACAGTGTCCCCATTTGGTAGGTGCCTTGTGGACAGGCAGTGGAGGTGGTCTCTAGGTCAGAGCTTACTTCACCTCATTCCCACTTCTCATTAGCAGGTGGCAAATTACACCTTCATCATTTAACTTTGGTTTGATGGAAAGGGGTTCATACATAAAAGCCACAAGTATTTGACGGCACAGTGGTAGAGACTGGAGCTAGGCAGCCTGGGTCCAAGTCTTAACTGTGCCCCTTGGTGACCATGGCCCTGGGTTACTTACTTAACCACTCTGTGCCTTGGTTTCCCCCTCTGTGAAGTGGAAAATTCAGAACCCATCTCATCAGGTTGTTCTGAGAATTAAATGAGATGTATGTCAAGTGTTTAGTAAATCCCATGTACTTGTTATGTAAATCTTTTCATTTATATAGAAGTAAAAAGTGGAAAAGCAATAACATGTATATCAGAGGTGACACCAGATAGAGCAAAATGGCTGGAACCCCTTGGTGGCAGAGACGAGATTAGAGTGGGGTAAATCACATAGTCCATGCTAAAGAGCGACCCCTTGATGCCTGAAGACTAGAACAGAGTAGCCCACTGTGCCTCTTGGCAAGTGGTGTATGGAGCCTGCTATTCCAGTAGATGCCAAAAACTGAACTTTAGTTTTAGAACTGTAGTACCCCAGGCAGAGGAAATGTGGTCTGCTCCATTGGTGGCAATCATGAAGGCTGTGGAATGCTGCGTCCTACTCTGAGCAACAAGATCATGAGGAAAAAGAAAGATCGGAAAGAAGCCCCAGGGAAGCCATGTGGAGAGGCTGGAGGTCCAGAGAGGCAAGGCACAGGGGGCAGAAGACAAGACAGGCAGGGCTCAGCCTCCCGCAGGTGCTGAGCATATGTCACCCATGCAGGGAGGTAAAGGCTGCAGGACCACCTGGTCGAGCAGGTCGCACTCTCAAGCCCTCTCCCTGGGTGTTTGAAAGACATGCAGGTCACTCTCACTTGTGTGAGGGAGATGTTGAAGATCACAGTGGGGACTATTTATAGCAATTTATGTGAGAAAAGCTCATCTTCATTTCCCTTTTGATGCTAAGGCTATAAAACATGAAGTGGGAGTACAAGATAGAAAGGTAGGAAGATGGGAAAATAATTAGATTGCTAAATGGAGAGTGTGTCTAATTGAGGAACTAGAATTATGGGGATTAAATTCTTAACCATTCGGGGGACAAAATGTTTTTTTCAAAACAGAAAAAAACTCTTTGATATCCTAGGGAAAGAGGAGATTATTATACTGAAGAGCTTTTTGGCCCAATTTAAGTAGACCTTTTTTCTCTCTTTAAATATTTTTGTGACTAAATGCGAGGGCTTATTACAGAAGGTTGTGCTGGGTTTCAGAGATAGACAAGGGACAGCTCTCGCCCTCAGGATCTTTTAAGTGGCAGACATGAGGACTGGAACTGCAAAACATTTCCTGAATTAAATGCAGGAGTTGTGAACAAATCTGTGTTAGGAGGGGCTGGGTGCAGATTGTCCTCTGCCTGAGGGGACAGAAGGCTCCCCAGAGGAGCAATTTTTTAAAAAAAAATCGTACTTTTGAATATTTTAAAATTGATGTATAAAAATTGTTTATGATGTAGAGCATGAAATTGTAACGTGTGCATACATTGTGGAATGGCTAAATCAAGCTAAATGACATATGCATTATCTCACATACTTAAGACCCTCAGCTCACATTCTATACAAAAATCAACTACAAATGAATGAAAAAATTTTAAATGTAAGATCTGAAACTATAAAACTATTAGGTGAAAATCTGTGGGACATTGGCCTAGGCGATGATTATTATTTAGATATGACCCCAAAAGCACAAAAGCAAAAGTAGACAAACAGGGTTACATCAAACTAAAAAGCTTCTGTATAGTCAAGGAAACAACCCACAGAGCGAAGAGACAACCTACAGAATTGGAAAAAGTATTTGCAAACCATATCCTTGCTAAGTTGTTACATGGAAATCTATGAAGTGAGTCCCTAGATAGGGAGCTCACATAACTGAGTAGCAGAAATGCCCACAGCTCTCTGGCAGAGACTTAGGACTCAGACTCAGGAGACAGCCAAGGCAGCACCAGGCAGCCTGTGAGAGGGAGGAGGTAAGCTGAGCAGATTTCTTCCCTACCGGTCACATTTCAAATTAAACTGATCAACCTTGGTTAAGAGTGTTGGTATTACAGGGATATTCAAAGAGTCACTCTTGTAAAGACTAGTACTGACTGATTAAGCCAAAGGAATTTTCCAAAGCTCATTTTTGCCCTTACATTACCTGCACATTGAGTTACTTTTTAAAACTTGGCTTAAGTAGCAAAATTTTGAGTGACTATATCCCCTGAACCAGGATATTATTTGAGCAAATATTTGAAAATACTGGTGTGTGTGTGTGTATGTGTGCGTTTTCAAAGGCTGACATAATTAAGAATCTCGCCCAGGAGGGATGTTCAGTGAATGTTTTAAGTGAAAGAGTTCCTGATTGCTCAGGTTACTTGCATTCATATCCTCCTTGAGAAGAGGAAGCCTCTAGAAGCCTCCAGCAGCTTGTCGTAGAAGTGCGCTGTTCGATACAGCAGCCACATGTGGCTATGGAGCACTAGACATCTGGCTAATCCAAACTGAGACATGTTGACAATATGTAATATACACTGGATTTCAAAGATTTGCAGTCTTTTAAAAATGAGTGTCTGATGAATAAATGTTCATATTGGTCATTTATTGAAATGACACTATTTTGACTATATTGGGTTAAGATGTTACTAAATTGGTTTCCCCGCAGAGATTCTGATTCACAGGCTCTAGGGATGGGGTCCAGGCGACAGTATGTTTTAAATCTCCACAGGGGATTCTCATATGCAGTCAGAGTGGAAAACCACAGGTGTGTGGGGGGAAGTGCATGGACCCTGGAATCCTCTGATAAGGACTTGAGTCTTAATTTGCATAACTGTCCATGGCATTGAAGATCCAATGAATGTCAAAGGACCTGTCAGCTACATTATTGAACAAATGCCAGCCATTATGTCCTGGCAGCTGTGGACTTGCATCCAGGCTAGATCTGTGCAGGCTCACGTACAGGACTTCTTCCCCCAACCAAGCCAGGGGAGGTGGGGCAGTCCTCCAATTCCTTCACCTGCCTCTCTTTATCACCGGGAAGTGGGTGGCCCCTTCTCCCTCTCCTTCTCTCCACTGATCTTGGTGATAAAAAAGAGAAAGATTAGTGGGGAGATCCTCTTGATTTTCCTCTCCCCAGTCTGTTCCCAAACTAACCTGAGGCTTTTATTCTGTCATCCTCTTTCCCAAACCCTGTTCAACTTGAACTTGTGCCTAAAAACCTCTGCTCCCCTACAGCCTACTCAACTGACACCCCAGGACTATAGCAGGAAAGGCAGCAAATGCCCTGGCCTGGGAGGAGCCCTGTGCCGATTTGACAGTGCGTCAACCTACATAGGAAATCCGTGTTGCCAGCACGATGACCATAGTCCTGTGATGAGGAAGGTCAAGTTCTGCAGCAGTGAGGTCAGGTGGGCAGAAGGCGAGATCAGCTCACAGAAGCTCGCAGCCCTCTCACCCGTTCTTGATGATCTTCAGTTTTCTGTGGGTCATGAGATGTAATCAACTAATTTGCAGATAGGCTCTTGGGACACTGCTGCTCTGTAAGCTAGAAATTGTCCCCAATATCAGTTTTCTCCGGTTATAAAAATGCCACATTGGCTTTCTTCCACTGGCAAAGTTAAAAATTAATGCTAGACTAAGCCGTTTTTAATTATACTTCTTTTCATGTCTAATAATGTTCAAGGCAGAACAGTACAAGCGTACCTTACAGTAAATAAACGCAACATCATTTGTGAAAATACATATTAGCATAGTTGATACGAAGGACTTTAAAAAATGATGCTTCCCATCCCTTCACCTGGACAGCTGTAACATAGAGCCTTCAAAATGATTCTTACTGGCTGGGCTGATAGAGCCAAGGTTCTTGGCAGTGGAGGTTTTATCTCAGGTATCAGATTACAGGTCACTACAGCCTTTCCAAAAGCTAATGAGTGACCACTTTCTCTCCTCCTGCCCACCACCTGAGCCTCCCTTCCATAGTTAACTCTTAATCAGAAGTTGGCAGGGCTGGAACATAATGTGCCCAAAGGAAATATACCCAAGGAGCTCAGCTTCTGTGGGCAAGGGTCCATAGGAGCAGCTTTTCCTAATCTCTGTGCATCCCACATAATAAGTGCAGTAGATACTTTCCATTGCTCTGTGCACTGTGTTAGGTCTGGTATACACAATGACATTGAACTTGAAGAGAAATGCTCCATAGTCTTAAAATGAGCCTGAGATAGTTGAATGTGTATGCAAACTTCGGGCTTAAATGGCAAACCCACGGCAGTATCTCTCATGTCAGTGTCAACTAAAACAACAACTACGAGCCCACCTGTAATCCCAGCAGCTCAGGAGTCTGAGGCAGGAGGACCACGAGTTCAAAGCCAGCCTCAGCAACATAGCAAGGCCCTAAGCAACTTAGTGAGATTTGTCTCTAAATAAAAAATTTTAAAAGGGGCTGGGGATGTGGCTCGGCGGTAAAGAGCCCCTGGCTTTAATCCCTGGTATCAGAAACCAAAACAACTGCCATAGGAGCATGCTCTTGGTAGAGCCCAGGCGCTCTTGCTCTGAGAGCCCCTCCGCGGGCAGCCGCCTCCCTCTCCAGCTACAGCCTGCACGCCTCTCTCCTCTTTCTGTGCTCCAGCTCCCTGGCCGGCCTACCTGTTCCCAGATGTGTCAGACCTTTTCCTAACCTCTAGGCTTTAGTGCTTGCTCTCTGCTCTTTCCCCAGTTTTCCCCACAACTGACTCACTTGTGTCTTTTGGGTCTCCATTGTGCTTCTCCATCTCAAAGAAGCCCTCGTGCCAGTGGCCTCCTGCAGTAACTGTCCATCACACCTCTGTGCCTTTACTTCCTAGCCCTTAGTGCTGTAATGATTTCATTCATCTGCTTACCATTTGCCACCCTTCCCGTTAGATTTAAGTTCCTTGACCACAGCAACCTTGTCTTTCATCCCCAATGCTTAGCACAGTGTAGGACACACAGAAGACATACAATATTTTGTTGAATAAGTGAAGGAAGGAAGAAATGCTAAGCTTCATACCAAGTCCACTGCAACTTTATAAGTTCTCTGTTGCATGGGGAAACCACAGCCCAAAGGGTTTCAGTGATTTGCCGAGGGACAGAATTAAAGTGACAGAGAGCCAAGATTTGATCTCAGATAGGCAAAAGTTTGTGCCAGAATCAAGTCTGAGGTTATGGTTCACTCTTAAGTTTTTGCCTTTTTTCTATATCTTCATAGGTATATTGATAGGAAGTATTTTGTTTTGTTTTCCTACGGCTCAAAATGTTTTTATCTGTGACCTTTGAAATAGGTGTTTTCTCATTGTTTTTTGCAAAAGAACTTGGTGGTAACAAGGAAGGGTTCCAGTAGAAGCATATTTTGGAAGGAGCTACAGAGAGCTATTTGAACATGAGGATTATGGATTTACTAGAGAACAATAAAAATAAGTATGGTAGCAGTTGGAAAGCGGGGGCAACCGTGATGGTCTGGTCCCAACACCGCCTTCCTCTAGGTGCAAGAACTTCAAGGTCCACACGTGGGGTGCAGCGGCAACTCTGCAGCATTGCTGAGATCTGGGCAGCCTGCTCAGCCCTCAGTAAACTCTGGTTGGAAAGGAGATGACTCACTGTTTTTACAAATTATATACCAGCAAAATACAGGCACCCCACCAAATGCCCGTTAGGAATATTAAGAGTATCCAGTAGGGAGCAAGTAAGAAAATGCACCATAGTTTTCCTATAAATCATCTATAACCAACTAAAAATATGTTAGGTGCATGTGAGGAGTGGGGAATTACTCTTCCATGGCTGTAAAATTCCAGTGATGTGAGATGAAAAAGTTCTCGCCGTCTGCTGTAAATAATACCACACTGTATACTTAAAAATTTAAGAGGGAAAAAAATTCCCCAAATAAAACAATCATAGTAACAGTAAATATACAAAGAAGATCAGTTTCAAATAGTTTTAAGACATAGACTGCATAGGAATAATCTGTAAAAGATGCATTCAGAATCTATTTGAAGAATACCATAGATTTTTCTTTCCATTTAAGGTAATTTATTTGATAGAAACCTGTTCCTCAGTGGGAAAGCACTTGGGATAAAATTGTTCTCCCTATGGTTACTTTCAAAATCTAAAGCAGTCAGGCACAATGGCGCACACCTGTAATCCCAGAGGCTGGGAGGCTGAGGCAGGAGGATCACAAGTTCAAAGCTGGCCTTCGCAAAAGCAAGGCACTAAGCAACTCAGTGAGACCCTGTCTCTAAATAAGATATAAAACAGGGCTGGGGATGTAGCTCAATGATTGAGTGCCCCTGAGTTCAATCCCCAGTACCAAAAAAATATATATATATATATCTAAAACAGTTCTATTGATTCTGTCAGTGGCTCAGGATGAGTAAGGGAGAATTTTACTAAATGATTCTAAGTTCTCCTTTAAGAATAAGGCACAAGAAAATGTTGATTCAAAGTGTGGTGGCATTTTTGCCATCAAATATTAATAATGTAATAGAGCTAAAATGATTAAAACATTGACACGGGCATAAGAAAAGATATATTCATACCATTCGTGTAATCATACATGTACATAGGGTTATGGTGTCTGTCTCATTCCTCCATTTTTCATACCCCCCTCCTCATTTCCTTCTACATAATTTAAAGTTCCTCCAGTCTTCTCTCACTCCCCACCCTCAACACACCCACTACATATTATCATCCACTTATCAGGGAAAACATTCGGCCTTTATTTTTGGGGGATGTGTACAATGAATCAAAATGCAGTCTGTAAACAATTTAAAAATAAAAAAATAATTTTCAAAAAAAGAAAAGATATATTCACGGACCAGCATGGAAAAATCCAAGAGAGACCCAACTGCACATAACAAGTGAACATGTAGTAAAAGGGCAGTTCACATCCCTGGGGAAAAAGAGGATCATGTCATAGATGATTCTGAGAGGGCAAGCTAGACACTTAAAGAGAAACATATTTTATTGGAGAAGACAATGACATTCTAAAATAAGTTCAAGCTGATTGAACTATTTAACAAAAGTTCTCTAAGATGACGTAAATGATTATATAATTAGGAAAAGGAAAACTAATCAGAACATTGAAGGCAAAAATCATAAAGGAAAATGATACATATAAATGATAAATTTATGAGAAACACCAAAAACCACTATAGAAAAAAATCTAGAGGCAATATTTGTCCATATTTGAATCCTAAAGAGGATGCAGATCCTTCATACAAATGAACCACAAAATTTTAACTTCCAGTGAGAGAATGAGCAAATTAATAGGCAAGTCATAAAAGAACAACTGCACATGGCCAATGAATACAGAAAAGAGGTCTCCCCGGTCTAGTCTTCAAAGTAATGCAAATTAATGAGAGATCACTTCTACTGATAAAATTAACCAAGATAAAAATAAGTGTCCATGTATAAAGCAGATAAGACCAGAGACTTGTTGGGTGTGTAAACTGTTGCAACTTTTATGAGAGCCAGTTGCTAATCCTCATCATAAGGCTATAAAATAAAGCCCTGTTTGCCAGTTGATCCCGAAATACCACTTCTAAGAATTTATCCTAGGGAAATAAGCATGCGTGTATTTGTGTCAAGATGTACTTGTGATAATGTTCATTGCAACAAGATATTTATCAAGAAAACTCCATGTGCTGAGATAATAAGAGATCCTAAGAAAGGTTTCAAACTGCCTTGGAGTGGACGGGCAGGGCCTGAGTCCATGTCCCAGGACCACATGGAAAATTTCAGGCTCAAGTCCCTGGCTGAGGGTTGAATGAGGCCTACATATAAAGGGCAGTGACGTGGTAGGTGGTTTCTTGTTTGGGTATTTTGTCCTTTCCATTGTTCTGGAAGTTCTTCAGGCTTTTATCTTTCTAGTTACTTTTGAATTTGAGGTCAAATTTGCCATCGCACACCTGTGTGTAATACTAGGGTAGTGTAGAACTAGCGTGATACTAGTGGACATAGTCATGTGCTTCAGTTCCTGACTTCTGTCAGACTGTGGATCATGATCATTCAAACAGAAAGCATTAACTTTCCTCTTCCTTCTTCTCCGCCCAGCTTTGCATTTTAGGAGAGCCATCAAAGGGGGAGAATGTTTTTTGTCGACTTAACACAAAGGGATTTTTTTTTGGGGGGGTGGGGGTGGGGGGAGGGGAGTAGTAGGCTGAATAATTATCCCCCAGAGATGTACACCTCCTGATCCCCAGAAATTGTGAATGTTTTACCTTACACATCAAAAGGGACTTGGCAGGTATGATTAAGTTAAGGACTTTGGAAATGAGATCACCCTGAATGGGTCAGCCCATTTTAATCACGAGGACCCTTATTAAGAGGAAGACAAGAGACTCAAAATCAGAATAGGAGCTGTGTGAGGGAAGCAGAAGTTTAAGAATTCAGGCTAAAGAATTCAGGTAGCCTAGAAGCCAGAAAAGTCAAGAAGCATATTCTCCCCTACAGTCTCCAGAAAGAACCATCCCTGATAGTAATGCCACCTGGTTCTAGCCCCTTGAGACTCATTTCATACTTCTGACCTCCAGAACAGTAAGATGGCTCATTGCTGTGGTTTTAAGTCACAGAATTTGTTTCAGCAGCAATAGGAAACTAATACATTAGAAAAAGGAGAAGAATCAAATTTGAACTTAAGCTATAGTCACACATTAGTTGGTCCTGGTGAGAAGCTCAGAGACCTGGATTCTAGTCACTGTCTTAAGAAATCACCTCTCTACCTGCTTTTCATCATCCCTGAGTTTCCCTCCTTGCTCTGAAGATCTGTTCTTCCTTAAACCTGTGTTTACCATCACTAGATGCATCATTGCTTTGACACTGATAAGTATAGGTGAGGCTGTGAGTAGATTTTAGTTTGTCTTGGAAGCTGGCTGCACTATTGTTAGCATTTTCCTTTGGCGGGGGTGTGCTTAAGTGAGTGGTGTGTTCTTCTGTGGAAGATCCTGAAATGTTTCATTGAGTGCTCTGGAGGCAAGCGAAGGCACCTGCAGAGGTTAGAAGCCTCAGAACCACACAGATAGTTGCCAAAGTGTACCTGTAGGTCTCAGTTTCCCATACTGGTTGTAGATCTTTCTACAAGTATTTCCTAGAAGACTTTTCCTACTCAGACTTCCACTCCAAATCATTACAAAGTTTACACATACAGAAAGAGAAGTTTGGGGCTCTAATAACACACCAAGGTCATACAGTGGAATGGCCCAGGTCTTTACAAGCCACTTGCCCAGAAGGAAATGTGGGCCTTATTCCATTTTTCTCTCTGGCTCACAGAAAACCACAGTAAATGTTGCTGAAGGAAATGGAAATTCTAACACTAAGAGTTATCACTGGATGCCAGCATGTATGGCATGTTTAAGAACTTAGTAAACGGTCATGTATGTGCTCTCCTCTCCATAGAAGCACAAGAAGCATAATCAATAGTCATTATAATATGAGTTTGAATGTATTAAAGATAAACACGTACATGTCGTTTTCCCATTGGTATGCCTATAAAAACTCAATTTTAAAATGAGAATAAAATCGATCTTATCACCACTGGGACAAATTGCTCTAGAGTTTAGCAACGCCAGATGCAGAGTTTCAGCAGGAAATAACATGAAAGACACCTTTGTTTTTTCTGAGTGCACTTGAAGCACCATCAGTGATGAAGAAACATGCAAGGGGGCACAGTTATGACTTGCTGTCCTAACATGTAAAAGGCTGTGAAATGGGCCTGGGTTTTGAAGTTAAAGTTGGGGCTATGGAAAACCCCTAATTTACACAAATTCAATTCAGTAATCAAAAGGGATATCAAGGAGTATTGAGGTGAACAAAGCCTAGCGGGGGAATAGAGGTCTGAGCTGGAATAACCAGACGGCCCTGGGTTCCTGATCCAGCTAGCTCTGACTCCAGCCCGCAGAGCAACCTTGGACAAGTTACTTAACCTCTCTGATTCTGTTTCCTTGTCTCAGAAATGGGAAAATAATACCTGTTTGTCTGGTGATGGTGAGAAACAGGGTGACGACTGAAACATGCAGCCACTTGTCCACACCTGACCTCAAGGGATGCACAGTCCAGCAGAGAAGATTCCAGGGCCATCCTCAACTGACCGTGATCCAAGACAGGGCCCATTAAATCCTCCTCTTGAATCCTCTTCCCTCGGCCCCACCTTGGCCAGGTGTGGAGAAGGAAATGCCACCTTCAAGTACCTGTGAGGGTGTAATGGTAGAACCGTAAAGTGGCTCAAATCCATATGGAACAAGCTCACGCTCTCCTTCCCTTCCCAGTCCCTTGCTGCATCAGGTCTCAAGATGTCATCTATAGTCTTGTCTCCTCCTCATCTTCACAGGGATCCTCTTGATCCCTGTGTTTGCTCTTACTTGTATCACCATCCACTGGAGGGTGGATCCCAACCTCACCCTGGTCTAAGACCCTGTGAGAGGAGAGCTGACGTGCTCCTTCGTGGCTTCCTCTTCTGCAGCATCTAGCAAGTCTGCACAGAAAAAGAACTCAGTCAGTCTTTGGTGGGAGAAAACAGTGTAGAAGTGTGCCACCTGCCAGGTGCTGGAGATGCGCAGCTTTTCACTCTCTTTTCTCTGTGCCATGTGGAATGGCGTCCTGGGGCTTCCCAAGGAATAAAAGTAGGACACTGACAGAGACTGGAATTTTCTACATGGATGTACGTGAGCCAGAGGAGAGCAAAGAGGTGCCCTTCATCCATTAGAGAAACTTTCTTACAAGAAGGGAAGTGCCAGGAAGTCACGTGCATGAGACCCTTTGTGCCACTGTCCCCAGGGAGGGGGGCCAGGCTAGCTGGGGACAGAGTGAGAGGGAGACTTGTAGCAGTATATGTTTATCCTTTGTGAATTTTCAGGAAGATAAAGGAATGAACATTTTTAAAAATAGTATTTTAAAATACTAAGCTTTATATAGGTCAGTTCACAATCTAATCCAAGGAGACTTGGTAGACCTAGGCAGAGCCATCTTGAATGGAGTGGGTTTCCTTTGCACAGGCATGGTGTGGGTACTATCTCCTGTCTCCTGCACTGGACCACACTGGAAAGTTTGGTTTGGATTGGGACAGTTTTGGGGCCTCCTCCCTCTACTGAACTGAAAGCTACCAGTCCTGGCCAAGCTCCCAAGACCTCACCAGTCCTTCCTCACCTCAGCATGAGTCTGTGCTGAGGATTCCATTCTGACCCATCCCTGACATTGCATTCCTGGCTGTTGACAGACCTGGAAGAAGTACCACCCAGAGTCTTAGGTCACTGTCCTCAGCCCCGTCCGATTCTCAGTGAACTTGCTGGGTTCCTCTGGCAGCCATGGCAGCTCACAATGCCTTTTTAGGGGTCAAAGATGGGTTAAGTGGGGATGCGAGCTCTGTGCTGTCCCTGAACCTGGACAGGACATCAACAGTTTTTCTGCTGACAGTTTCCATTGCATGTGGTCATATCATATATAAAATCTGATATGGCTTCGGAGACTTGAACCAGGAGTCACTGTATATTCTCCTGAGTTGATTTTCTGATGGCTTGAATTCAAAGGAAGGGCACTAACTGGCCCACAGACATATGCCCACATTGCTTTTTGTTGGCAAACTCCAGTAGATAAATGGGCAAAGCCTAGGAAGCTCTGGAGGCTGAGACTTGTCATCAGGGCTGATATCCTGCCTAGGTGGCAGGAACGTTAGCGCAGATGTCCTTTCATAACTCACCTATGAGTTGAAAGCAAAATAAAGCAGGAAGTTAGAGAGAGACCAATTCATAGACCCTTGATTATTTACTCAACATGATGCTGAAAGACATTTGTGTTTTTTGGAAGTTCTATCCCCTGGCAATGAAATAAAACCTCCTTTCTAAGCTAGAAAGATTGATGTCCAACTACATTAAAGAAGTGTGTGAGTAAAAGGAAACTCTGTATTCTACAAGGGAACACAAGAGCTTCCACTATACTTATGACACCCTACTGCACAGCACATTATCAGACCAAAATTTGCAATGCAAAAATGAAATCATGCTAAGAAAACCAGAATACAGAAATGTTCCCATTTGCCACGGTCTGAAAAGCGTCAGATGAAGAGGCTTTTTGGTTTGGGTTTGGGTTTGAATCACAAAGTGAGAAGAGGATAGAAGAATGGAAGTGTTATCTTTTAATTCCACTGAAGAGTACAACTGAATGTTTTTATTTTTCTTAAGCACATTGTTTATTTACACTGTATGGTAAAGACATATCACATCAGTGATCTATTCCATTTATTCTCCATGAATTTTGCTGTAATTGTTTGCAAAGCTTTCTATAATTCCATTTATGTGCAGGAAGGAATTTCTCTCTTGTTTTCTTTTAATTCCATGATGTGCGTACTAGACAGTGGTTCTCAAACTTTGCTGCATGTGAGACTCACCCATGGAGTTTGTTTTTTTTTAACCCATTGTCTTGGATGCACCCCAGAACAATTAAATCATTATCTGATTACCTGTGGGGTGGGGGTGGGCCCAGGCACTGGTACTTTTCCAAGGTGACTCCAGTGTGCAACCAGGATTGAGAAGCAGTGTGCCAAAGCAGCACATCTCAAATTGCAGCATGCGTAGCATTCTCCTGGGGCTGGTTAAAGTGCAGATTTGGGTTCAGGGCTCCAGGGGTGGAGTCTGGCATTCTGCATTTCTAGCCGGCCCCTGGGCTACACCAAGTCTGCTCATTCATGGACCACACCATGAACAGCAAGCTCTTAGTCTACAGAAGAAAACGTGTAACTAGACACTGGCTTCTAGACACAGTGATTATAAAAATGCCACACAGGTTCTGGCTTGTCCCTTGACTGCTGTCCCCTGCTTTATAAACAAACAGTGAAGCTACAGGATCCTTTATCTTCCTTTCCTGTAAGATGTTTTTGTTTTTTCACTTGTAAGCCCCAGAGGAAAAGTCATTCTTACTCAGAGATTGCCTGGTTTTCTTGTTCCTAAGAACATCTGTGACCCCCAAAGTGGAGGATGGGATCCTTCTGCCTGGAGTAGGTGGTGCAGGGTGGCTGCCCAGTGGTTCTCTGCCCAGTGGCTCACTGGTTGTGGGAACATTCCCCAGACAGCCCAGGAAACCCAGGTCTCGTGCTTCGTCCAGCGGGGAGGGGAGATTTTAGTAAACACTGCGTGGGAAGAGGAATGAAATGGGCAGAGAATGAGGTTAAGGAATGGGTGTGTGAAATGGCAGGTTGAGTGAGGCCAAGGTGCCCAGGAGCAGCATTCCAACGCCCACCTCTCCCAACAGCTGGTGGGAGAAGGCACTCACCTGCTGAGGAACCTCTGCCCAGGGAGCAGCCGTCTCTGAGCGTCAGACACATCTCGCTGCCCTGCAGAGCTCTGCATGGCAGCCAGTCCAAACCCACTCTGGGACCTGGAGCTAAGGGCCAGCTCCCCATTCCTCTCTCCCTGGTACACCCTTGCAGCCTCTGGCTCACAGTATCGCAGCCTGGCAGATGCTATCTGGAGGCCTCTTCAGAGTCTGTCCAAGCACAAAAATAATAAATCCGGTAATGGCTGTGTGCAGAACTTTGGTGGAACTTTATTGCAGGCCCACAGCAGAAATACACATAAAGGGAGAAGCAGAGCACATTTTTGTGACTAGGACAACTCCATATTATAAGTAGACTAGTTATCTCTACTTTATGTCAGTTCCCAAAAGATTTGGAAATGGGGGAGGGAGGGAACTTAGAAATGATTCTGAAATTCATCTGGAAAAAAACCAGGTGAGAACATTCAACCTGTTCTCAAAAAATGAGTGGCAGTGGCCAGGGAGGAGGACGAATTTTAACTGTGATTGAATCATATTACAAAGTTATAAGTAAGTGGCTTGATACTGGTGCAGATAGAATCTCAGTGGAACTAAATAGGAAAACCAGAAAGCAAGTACTTAATGTATGCTGATTATATCTTATTGTTTCAAATAATATCTTATTATTTCAAATAATAAGAAAATTATGAACTATTCAAGAAAAGGTGTTGTTTTGTTCTAGAAAATAATTGACATGCTAAAATTTTAGATGGTTTAGAATTAAATATAAACAAAAGGTAGAAGGAAACAGGTAAATATTTATATACTCTTAAGGCCTCTAATTATAAGGTCAGTATGACTTCTGCATAAACATAAAGAAGACATAAACCACATATTACTTGTAATATATATAACAGGATAAAGAGTTGTTATTATATTTTAAAGAGTGCTTACAAATAAACAAGAAATAACATCTGTAGATAATAGATAAAAGAATTGAGTACAGTGATATACACCTGTATCCCAGCAACTTGGGAGGCTGAGGCAGAAGGTTTACAAGTTCAAGGCCAGCATCATCAATATAGTGAGGCCCTGAGCAACTCAGAAAGACCCTGTCTTTAAATAAAATATAAAAATGGACTGGGTATATGGCTCAGTGGCAAAGTGCCCCTGGGTTCAATCCCCAGTACCAAAAAATAAAATAAGACAAAAGATAGGCATAGCTAATTAACCAAAGTTGAAATGAAAATACTAATAATCATATAAACAACATTCTGCATCACACATCAAGAAAGTGTGTTAATATAAGGGATTCACATATACCTCCATAAAATTGGCAAAGAGGAATGAAAGGTGAGACCCAGTGTTGGAAGGGATATGAGGAAACACTTAGGGAAGTGTGTCTTCTTGCACACATCCTGGATTGCAGCCTGACAGTAGGTCTGAGAAATCTTAGAAATGAGTATCCCTTTATCACACTAATTCTGCTCCTACGAAGATAATCATAAATGTGCATGAACAAAAATCTTTATAGATGTTCCATATAGTGTCCAACGAGATCCTGGAAGCTTCTGCAAAGACTAAGAAGAAGAGAGTAATAAATACATTGGTAGTAAACCTCAACAATTACCTTGAGGTATAGTATTTACAGAGTGGGAAAAATGCTCACAATAGTATTTTCTTCCCTGTTAGGGACACATAGGCACAGAATCAAGACCAAAGTTATATTCTGAAGTGGTTATCTGTGAATGATGACCTTTCAGGTGATTTTTTTGTTTTGTTTTGTTTTCCTTTGTGCTTTTCTCTCAACTTTCTGCCTTGAACATATGTTGCTTTTGCAATTTCAAAATTTATCATAAACAAGAATTAAATAAAGGCAGGGAAATATGGTTGTTAAGAATGCAGGTAGAATTTTCTTGGATGTTGGGTTGGGGTCTAGTACCCCTAAGAGGAGTGTCACCTAAAGGTGCCCAGACAAGGATCCAAGGAGGCAAAATACTCTGCCTTTGTTCCCTGAGCCTTCCTTTCCTTAAGGACCACTGTAGAATCCATCAGAATGTTCACTGTTTCACCATCTAGGTCTACAAAGGGTATTTTTGCTGCATTGGCTGGAAGCAAAATCTAGACTTCTCCATAAACAGGGCCTCTCACATGAGTGGGTACACATAGGAAAGATTCACTCCAGTGAGCAGCAGAGAGCAATGACTTTGTGACTTGGCAGGCTAGGAAAAACACATTTAGGACACATCAATTAAGATAATTACTATGTAAGCTTTTGCCTTTCAAATACCATGACCTTGACACCTGGGAGGATAGACAATCCCAAGTCTTCAATTCCATAACTTGGCAATATGGTTGTGAATTGTGACTTCTGTTGAAGGGTTCAGTGTTGGCAGTGATGTCACTGGTAGGTACCCAGTCTTTCTTGATGGCTCTTCTGAGGCACAATGCAGAATGGTCATCACAGAGCCACCAAAATGGACTTGTTTCCTATATAAACCTAATATATAAATATGACCATAACCCATAAGGATTCCAGCAAGAGATGGACTGTAGCATTCAAAGATAAGGAAGTAAGTACATGTTGGCTAAAGAGCTACCAAGCTGATCAATGTGTCCTTAAACAGCAATTTGAGGGAGAGAAGATGAACTCAAAACTGTAACAACAGATATAATGGAGAGAATGGCAGGTATAGTTTGAAATTTAAGCAACATTCAGTCCCTTTGGATTCTCAGTCCTCATTTTGGGTTTATTTTTTAATTTTGCAAAACATTAAAGGAGGCCATGAGGGTATGCTTTATCAATCGTGGAAGGGTGAGCTTAATTTAAGAATGAAGAGCAGTAATAACACAGAACACCAGCTCATGATGAACTATACTTGAGGCCTTGGGTAACTCTAGACTTAGGGCACAGTGAAGAGTTTAAACTTGAAATTTTACTCCAGCTTCTGCATCATAGGCTTGTTAAGGAAATGTGTTGGAGAAGCTACAGTAAATGAATGGTTCAGTGACTTGAATGAGTGATTCCACAATCTTCTGGGTCCTCTCGGCCCTAGGGATTTATTGAGAAGAAACAGCATTGTAATATATCCTGGGAAGAATAGACCCTGTACTGTAGACCCATCAGTGAGGGTTCTTTGGTTGGGTCACTCAGCAAAAGCAACCTTGTTGGCTTTGGGGAGCCTGCACAAGCAGCAGGAAAGCTGGAGAATTGCATTTGGAAATAAATGGTAACCCAGGTGGTTCCATGGAGCCAGGAATTCCATCACAGAAACCTGCCACCATTGTAATGCATGGGACGCCAACGGCATTATCTTTGTCTTTCTTCTCAACATTCATATACTAGAGAGAAAGAATATAAGGGACACAGGGCAACTGACCATGATGCTCAGCCATTGCAAACCTGTGGGGGAAGAGGTAATGGCCTGAAAGAAAGGTGGGCGCTATTAGAAAGTGGAGGAATATTTGCTGGGCAGCCCCAAGTCAACAAATGTCCTCAATGGAGATGTGGACTGTAGCATTAAAAAAATGAATTTCAAAAACTAATATCATCATAGATCAAGTGTATGGACTGATGGTTTTGCCAAGTAATGAATACTATTTGGATCCTGATTACAAAGTAGTCATAAGGATAGAATGTGGTTTGACAGCAAACTTCAGATTGGTACGTTTTCTGGAAATCTCAGCATGCCACAGATTAAGCACCTGAAAAATTCTTCACATACCTGTTGGTTGTGGTGTTACCCAGAAGGTGGAAGAGGCAGCAGGGACACCTGCTTCTTTGAACACAGTCTCAACTAAGAAGATGAACGAGTTGGTGTCTGAATATGCTAATTGGAGTTTGTAGCTGTGAAAGAAGGAAGCACCGGGCATAGGTCAAGAAAGCAGAGCCTCCAAAAATTCAGAGAAGAATCAGATGTGATCCCATATATAGGATTTGAAAAGGGAACGTGACCTGGGGAGCTTGGGTGGTGCCTGAGGGCTCTGAGTTGATAGTTTGAGGGTATGTGAGAAAGTGTAGGGGGAGAGACACAAAGAACCCCAGAGCATCTGCAGAAGGAATTCTCTGGTAATTAAAGTTTTGCAGAGATCAAGAGAAGGACGTGTCCCAAGAGGTGACGCAGAGAGGTAGGGAAGGGCACTTTGTTGAGGGAATGCTGTGCCTCCTAGGTAGCAGGTGTTCCTCTGGGTGCTGACAGGTGTCCGTGAGGATGCCAGGGAGCTTGAGGACAGAAGGAACTAAGGCCTGTCCACGCGTCCTGTTGGCCACACGGAGAACTTTCTAAAGCAGTAGTTGGAAACTGATAGGTAAAAAAGGAAAGAAGTTCATTCTTTGGAGTAGGTAGAATAAGATTAGTGCAGGACCAGGAAAAGACTACTAGTGATTATAATTTGACTTTCATATTTTCTTTCAAGACAAAGATAAAACAAATATAGTAAATAAGAAATAGAAAGCTGAGCAGTAGTGATTTAGTGAAAGACCATCTAATGCCATGAGTGAATTTACTGGACAAGTACAGATGAACCTTACCTCAGTGTATGAGAAAACTTGAAGCTCCAACAGATCCATCCTTGTTAGTGATTCATGAGAAACAGTGGCAAATGTAAAAATGGCTCAGAGGGTAGAAAAAGACAAATATGTTTCTGATTTTAAATATGTAAAAATGCCTCAAGATTCTTTAGAGAGGATAAAACTTGATGCACCTAGGGAAATTCTAGTCCAAAATATTTTAGAAGATAGAAAAACCTGAGTCCGTGAATGAATCCTTCTAGAGAGTCAGCAGGACTAACTTAAGTTCCTTTTTTAGTGGAGTAGGACTGGTGAGAGAAATACCACCAGGAACATGCTGTCAAGATAATGCAGTGCGATTTCAGCAAGGCACTTGACAAAATAAAATTATCCAATTGAACCAAGAGGAGAAATAGGAGTTAAAAGAATTCACAGGGGAGGTATGAGGTGAGGCAGATCAGTGCCAGTGAACTTAAATGAGTGGATCCCAGGGCGCACCGCACATGGGGTCACCCTTGGGCTCTGGGGAAAGGTAGGAAATTTTTAAACAGGGCATTCTCAGAAAACATTCACTGATGTATGATTTTGACCTGAAAGGTGGCCTCCAAAGTATGATAGTGAGATCTATCCTCCTTTCCTGTTGAGAATTTTAAGAACGAATTAAAGGAAGACACATACGGCAAATTTATCAAATTCAGAGGTGACATAATGCCCAGAATGATAGCTAGTTTTGGATTCTATGATAGAACAAAGATGTGTATGTATGTGTGTGTGTGTGTGTGTGTGTGTGTGTGTGTGTGAGAGAGAGAGAGAGAGAGAGAGAGAGAGAGAGGAGAGAGGGGATTGAGCTTGATTAATGAATCAAAGCCAGCCAACTAGGTTAATTTGAACAGCGACAAATTTAACAGTATTTAGGTTAAGAATAACAATTTAATTAGGAAGGATGAATAAGTCCAAGTTTAATGGCTGTTTAAGTAGAGAAAGAGCTAGAGGCTTTAGTTGATCCCAAGTTCATATAATCCAATAGCATTCTAGAACTGCTAGCAAAGATGATGGAGACTTAAGTTAACATTAGCATAGAAATCAGACCATGGGAAATGATCTTCCTACTGGACTCTGTTCCTACATCCCAGATCTTTAGAGCAAGAGCTCTAGGGTCATGAGGTCTATTTCTAGATTTCCTCCCTAACTCTTCTAGCTGTGTACCTTCAGGCAAGGCCCTAAACCTCTCTCAACTTGTATTACTCATCTGTAAAATGGGTAGAATAACAGAACCTATGTCACAAAGCTTTTATAAGAGTTAAGTTCAATGGTAGGTGTAAAACTCAACCCAGAGGACAACACCCCAGGCATTTGGTAAATGTCTTGGTTGCTGTTGCTGCTGTTGTCATTGTTACTCTGGGCTGGACTATTTTAAGAAGGGCACTTAAGAAAAAAGGCACTCTGTCCTGAGATAAAAAGCTTACAGACCTTCTCATTTAAAAAACATTTATAGGAACTCAATGTATATTACTTACCTATTGCTATGTAACAAAATACCCTCAAACTTAGCAGCTTAAATTAAACCTTTATTATCTCACATGGGTTCTAAGAAGAATTCAGAAGCAGCTTAGCTAGGAGGTTCTGGCTTGAGGTCTCTCACTGAGGTATGGAGGGAGGCTGCATCCTCGAAGGCCTGACTGAGGCTGGAGCACGGCCCCCTCACACAGCTACAAGGGTGCTCATTGAGTGTCCCCATGAGCCTGCAACTGGCCATCCCCAGAGTGAGTGCTACAGTGCCTCTTATGACCCCATCTCTGAAGTCGCAATGTGAAGAATCTCCACATTCTTTTGGTCCACAGATCAACCTTGAGACAGGGAGGAAGTGGACTTGACAAGGCTCTGGGTTCTTGGGGGATCACTGGATGCTGTCTTGGGTGCTGGGTCTCACAGGAAGTTTAGGACCACACAAACTCAGACGTAGGGGCTGACTGTTATGTGGTTCTATGTGACTTCCAAGGACAGAATTCAAGCCAATAGGAAGAGGCTTCAGGAAGGCAGATGTCATCATGGTCTAAAGCAGGATCTCCTAAAAATAAGCTGGCCCAAGTAGAAAGTGCTCCCTCGGAGGTGGTCAGCTCCTGCGTCCTTGAAGAGTCCCCCAGGACACCATGAGCAGGACTCTGGGCTGACCAGGAAGATCTGAGGTAAGCACCTCCATCTCTTATAGACAGTTCATTTCCGGTTTAGGGAAGAAGACACTTAAGGGCTTCATTTCTTCTACCTTGAATGGAAAAGAAACTTTTTTTTTTTTATCAGAACATGAGGTCTTTTGTTTCGGAACTAGTCTGACTTGGAGAAACTATTAAGAGGTAAAATGATGCTGGTGTTTCTGGGTTCCCCTAACATTTTTCCTTTTAAGAACAAAGTTCCAAGGTGGTTGGTTTACACTTAGCCTGGGGGAGAGAGAGGAAGTCTGTTAAATCAGGAATTCCCAACATTTTTTATGAGGCAGAGGCTTTAGGTCACGGAAGGGGTGTGTTGGCTCTGAGTTTTTCTCACTAGGAATCCTGGCAGACGGTGAAGAAGGAATGAGGTTGCAGCTCTGGGGGATACTGGCCCACAAAGCTCAGGCAGCCATCGTGGAAACCAGAACCCTCTTGTGAGAGGATGTGCTGACACTGGACTGGGGATTCCCATCAGAACTGAGTGCGCACTCACTTTCAAATAGCCTCCTGGAGAAACCTTGTCATGGTCTCTGGGGCTGATGTGGCACTGTTAGGTTGGCCAAACTAATATAGAAAATATCTAGAAGAAAATGAAGACTAGAACTTTCCACATTAACTGCCCAAATCTGCTCTTGGACACTTAATACAATATCAGTGGAATATGAAACTATTTCTAAACTCATTGGTAAGAGAAGCTATACAAAATTTCTGCCAATAAATGTGCCAATCGGAATTATCTTACCCTGTTCCAGCAACCAGTCCTTTAGGAGACAAGGGAGCCATCACTTGTGCTCAAATCCATCAGCCATAACCTGATCACATGATCACACCTAACCACAAGGGAAGCTGGGAAATGTAGTCTGTGGGCTCAGGAGGAGGATGAACCAGGTTTAGCCAAACTCGTGAACTCTCTGGCCCAGACTTTATCCTTTTCCTGTCACTTGTTTCTTCCAGATGGCAATTTCTGGGCTGAGCTCTTTCAATTAAAAAATATCATTAAGTGTAGTGGTTGGACAGGGACTGGATCAAATAGGCTGCCTTCTTTTAGGGGTTTGTTATTTCTAGTGGGAGTATGTAAGGTTTCTACCCCTAGAGGTCAAGCCTGAGGTCAACTCTCAGACATCTTTCATCAGCATCTTCTGTCTTCTCTAAGTAATTACAATCTGTCTGCCCCATCTGTGGGTTCCACATCCTCAGATTCAACCCACCTTAGGTTGAAGAGAATTGAAAAAAAATTATACCTGTACTGAACATATACAGATTTTTTTGTCATTGTTCCCTAAATGATACAATGTAACAATTATTTATACAGCATTTATATTGTATTGGGTATTATAAGTAGAGATGATCTAAAGTATGTGGGAGGATGTGCGTAGGTTATACACAAATACTCTTACCATTTTATGTAAGGGACTTGGGCATCTGAGGATTTTGGTATCTGTGGCTTCTAAAACCAATCCCTAAGGAATATTAAGAGATGACTGCATTTTGAGTCTTCCTCCTCCTTATTCCCTTTTAATGATAGAATAAGAGACAGTAACATGATTTTCCTTGTGTAGACTCAAATCCAGACTCCTAAAATCCAATGTACTAAGACACTACAATTCTGTAAGTCAAATATTAAAAATAGAAATTAAACTTTAATAGTATTTATGATCACATGGAATTTGAAATTTAAATATTGTATTTACAAACTCTCAAATTCTTTTTTGTGAAGCTTGGGAAGTCAGAAAAAAATAATTATCCATAATACTGAACTATCATCTTGATAGAAGGACCTTTATCTAAAGGCAACCAAAAATAATCAGTATAAAACTCAAATGAGACAAGAACAGGCTACATTTTTGTCACAGGACAAAGTCTGACTCACCTACATTTTTAAGGTTGCTGAATTTTGCCCTAAATTTTCCTCTGCACTCTGTCTCCTCCCTTAGAATGAGGGAAATCCTCCATCCACCAAGACAGCATCTGTACACCACCAGTGAAAAATGTGCCTGTCACAAGTTCTGAAGATATGAAACCTTCTAGAAAAACAGTCATCCTGTAGTGTTTATGGTACTCACTGAGGAGGGTTTGAAGGGATTATGGTTCAAAGACTCAAGAGGAAGCATTTTTCCTTAGGGTAGATTGAGGGTTTCCTGCCAACTATGTTTCCTAACAATTTTCATATTTATAAAGAGAACAGAGACACACAGACAGCAAAGGCAGATAGCCCTGGGCTCCAACACAGCCGTTCCTCCAACAAAGCCAAGACAGAATCCCACATCCAGCAGGACTCGCTGTTGCTCCCAGAGCCCTTCATGGTCTGATTCAAAGCCAGCCAGTGAGAGCCACACTAGGTAAATCCACATTGACTTTGTGAATGGAACTTGGAAGTGAAATATTTTCACAATGCTGGTCGACACCCAAGAGGATATGATTAGAATAAGGGGCTTTCTGGCTTGAAGATGTGAAAATGACCTGTCTCTTTGAAATCGAATGATTAAAAGAGGGGCAAGGTTTAGCTTCAGTCTTCAAAGCAAAACCGTGACCTGCAATTTTCTTTATCTTTTTGACTTAAAATTACCAAAGCCAAGGTAGGGATAGAAACAGCAGCCTAGGAACTGGAGATCAGGGTCACGAGGAATAAGAGATCAGCAGGGACGGAGCAATCTGTCCAATGCACACCCCTCTGTGTCAGTCTCGCTTTAATCCATAATCTGGAATGCAAGTCGACAGCAACTTGAGGAACCTTCCCCCAACCTGTCCACTCTGCACGCCTTTTGGAGGGGGAGATGGTGTTCCTGGCAGAAGCTGGGGTGTAGGTAAGAGGCCAAGTTGAAATAGGTGCATCTCTAGATGGATCCATACAGACCGGTTTCAGTCTCTGTGTCACATGATTGCACTGAGGTTTTACTTTCGGCTCCTAAAGCCTTTTTGCTAATTACAGTCATTTGCCTTGGGACTCTTAGCCCTTTTAATTCTAAAATACCCCTGAGGATTTCATGGTAATCCTTGATTTGTTTATTCTCCAAATCGAAGAGATGTCTGGACTGTGGAAGTACGTTAAGGATTTCTTACCCCTTTACTCATACACACTCTGAAGCGACAGCATGATGAGTTAGAGCAGATCGGATCCCAGCTCTGCCATTTATTGCCAAAATTACATGGGACACACTCGATTACCCTGCACCTCACTTTCCTCATCCACAGGGCTGGGATGGTAATAACCTCCTCACAAGATTAAGCGGTATTCTCTCTGTAAATGCTAAGCACGGTGCCTGCATTAGCAGACGATCTATTAATAGTAGCTACTATTAATAATAGTCATCATCATAATCTGACCCCAGAAGATCCACGTTAGGTTAAAATTCTAGACAGTACCGAGGAGGAATAGATCCTGGCAAAGTATTTCTGTGTTCATGTTTTCTGATTTTCTTCCCATTGGAGTAGAAAACACACAAAAATGATGTAAACTCTGCCTTTGTCTTCAACATATGCACAGCAGGATGAACTCAACTGCAGTCCAGTACCGCTGGTGAATTTCCATGTATTTGTTTTCCCAACACATACACATACACACACGCGCGCACGCGCGCGCACAGGTGCTGTTATTAACCAGTGTCTTTACAGGAAAGTAGAAAATAGGGTGTCTGCTTCTCTACTACTACCTTCTTTGAATCTGGTTCCATCACATTCCTTGGCTTTTGTCCCAAGTGGGAATTGATGACAGGGAATTCAATTGGCTCAGATGTTTCCTCAGGTTTCCCCCTAAGCATGTTGTTTAAAGCTGCAAAAGCAATTCAGGAGTCCATCTTGGCCCTTCCCTGAGCCAGAAGCCCCTGGTCTCTTGGTCATGAGTGTCATACAGCCCTGAGGTTCAGGCTGTGATGGGAGTGTGCTTAGAGAAAAAGACATGCACCAGCCGCCAACCCCCTCAGTTAACTAAGCAGCATTTCATGGACATATAGAAATGTCTTTTGCATCTGTTTATATTTTCCAGCCACTGCTCCCTTGTGGGATTAATAAGTTCCATATGTATGGTTCCCCATTCCTCCCCAAATAAAGCAATACTTCCTCTTGTTGCTCCTGAAAATGTCCCTGTCTGATTACTAGAAACTACTTAACAAGTGTCCCCTTCCTGCCAGCATGATTTGTGTATGTCAGTCATGTGCCTTCTCAGCACATCTTTCCAGATGTCAGTAACCTCCTAACTTTCTACAGTTCTTCATTTTCACGAAATCAGAGAAAACTGATAAGATTCCAGTTCTAGTACTTTCTAGCCAAGTGCTGTTGGCAAGGTTATGTAAGCTTAAATTCCCCATCTTAAAAGCTGGAGTCTAATGTTAACCTTTAGGGTGGTCTTGAGGTTGGCCCCTGTCCTTAAGTGAGAGAGGTGGGCAGGGCGTAAAGCCATTTAGGATCAGGGATAGGTCAAAATCAAACTGGGTCAAAATTAATTGGTATTGGAAAGGGTTGCTGAAGACTTGGTAAATCTGTGTTTAGAGATTGTGTTTCAGGGGGAAAACATCTGTTTTTTTAAAGTCTAGGAGTTCTCTCTTAAATTGAGAATCTTGAGGTTGGGGGATGGCAGGGACAGAAATGACTCTCCTTCCCCACCCCACTCACCAAATGGAACTACAAGAAGAATTGCAGTAGTCGGTGTCAGTTAATTTTAAGTATAAAGTGATTTTTCTCTTTTGTTGCTGAACTAATGTGAATGCCCCTTCTCTCTCACATGATGGGGCCACGAAGCTAATGTCTTCACTGTTTTAGCAGTGACTTAAAAGATGCTCACTGTTACTGGCTTTAGTAGTGAACGAGCTGTGTGATTTTATTTGTCCCCTCTCCACCACCGTGTCTGCTTCTCCGAACAGCAAAATTGAGTTCCCTGTCAGTCAGTAGCCCTTGCGGATGTCTCCTCCTTGGGTCACTGTACTCTGCTGACTTCACTGCTCATGTGAAAACCACCCTGTAGTTGCCCTTAGTGATTATCTTTCTGGAAGGGACATTCCCATCTCTGGTAAAAGTCAGTAGCATTGCCACACTACAGACTGATAGAGCCCTTCCTCTTTAGGACCATTTAGAAAATTCTAAAGATGGTTTCTACCATTTCCAAATGCCGAGGAGCAACAGGGCTGTTGCTCACCAAGGTCTAGTGAACAGATTTTGGTTCTAGACTGTTTCCCTCTCTATGACCTGATGCAGCATTTCTGCCACCCAGGCAGGAACCTCTGACCCAGATTCTCCTTCAGGTCCTGCACTGCCTCCAGAGCTCGGAGATCCTCCGCATACACTGGGCCTGCTGCGGCCTCAAAGTGAGCCTCACCTTCCCAGAAGGGAGCCCGCCCCTGCAGGTGGCTCCAGCCTGGCCTTAGGGGGAAATACGGGCATGGGCACTGCAGGCACCCACGTGTGCAGCCAAGTGGTGCCCTCCCTCACATCACTGGTGCTGCTGGCTGGCTCCCTCCTCATTGCGTGAACCTCCTGCCTTTTCTCCCAGATAGTCAAGAGGCATCCCTCGGTTTTGCCGGTTCTGCTATTGCAGTGTCTGAAAATATTTGGTCTCAGGTCACAACCCTTGGCTCATATTCCCACCGAAAAGCCAGACATCATTATGAAACAGAAAGTTGACCGTGATATTTGAGGAAGTAATGAAATGGCTGTAAATGATGTAAGCTTTGCAACCGGCAGATGCGTTCATGGCTTTTGACATCTGGGGGAGCGAGTGAAGAGCCCCTGCCTCAGCCAGCTCACCCACCAGCTCAGCACAAAGTGCAATTAGGCTTGGTTGGGGTGGGAGTCGGGGGGCAGGGATCGCACCCCGTGGTGTGGCTGCTCCTCCCCCAGGAGCAGGGCTGTCGGAAGGGGTTGTCCAGACGGTGTCTCCCTGGCTCTTCTGAACTGGAGAAACCCCTCCGTGAATTGAATCTGGGATTTCCTTGCCCCTTGATTGCTCTTCCAGACCCTCTTCTTGTGAGTGGAGCTGCGCTCCAGGCCCTATTAGTGGGTCTCTGGTCTCCGGGCAAAGTTTTCACAGGTCCCCAGAGAACAGTGGTGTCTGCAAGATGTGCATTTGGTTCCCGTGTCGGAGGGGTCTCTCGTAAATTTCATGACATCAGGAACTGAGCGACTTTGAAAGTCCAGCTGCTGGGAGCTTGCAGAGGAGGGCAGTTCCAAAAACCGGAACATTTGCTTTTCCTATCAGCAGCACGCTAATCAGACGCAGTGCCTGCAGGAGATGGCCCCGGGCTCTGGCGGCCATGCCCCACCCTCCACTGGTACCTGAAGGGGAGGCCTTCTTTGCACATTCCCTGGTGGCCTTTCTACCTGATTGTGTTATCATTTTCTGTCCCTAGGCCTTTCCTTCCATTGCTTGATATTTTGTTGAGTTTTCAGAAGAAAAAAAGAGGGAAAGAAAGTAGGGAAAGAAGGAAAAAGCAACTTTGACTCCTTCTGTGGAAGATGTTGGAATTTGGGTGTTTCCTTGTAAGACTTTTTTTTTATAAAGTAACCAGAGGCAGTTGTACCCCACAATGAGAAAATGATGGCAACTCCTCCCTCTGGTGGGTCACCTGCCCAACCTCGGTGCCTGAGATGAGGTAAGGCAGACACCTGGCATACTGTGAATGCTCAGTGAGGGCAGCCCACCCCTACCCTCCCCACCTTCCCCAAAGCTGCTTTTCTTCTGGACATCAGATTGTACTGTGGTATCTAAAATATCTTTACAGGGCCCTGATTAACAATTTCTCCCCCTCACAGCATGCCTCACTCTTTGCACAGGTATATTAGTCCATTTTTGTTGCTATAACAAAATTCCTGAGGCTGGGTGTTTTGTAAAGAAAAGAGGTTTTTACTTAGCTCACATATCTGGCAGTTTGAGTGCATGGTGCTGACCCTGCACTCAAACTCTGCTCAGCTCTGGTGAGGGCTTTCTGGTTACATTAAAATATGGTTACATGGCATCATGGTGGGAACATACAAGAGAGAAAGATTGCATGGCAGGACAGGAAGCCAAAGAGATCCAGGGGCCAGGATTGCTCCTTTTATTGCAACCGCTCCTGTGGGACCAGAACTACATTAATCCCTTCCTGATGACCTAATCACCTTCCACCAGGCCCCACCTCTTAAAGGTCCCACCACCTCCCCACTGGGGCCCAAGACTCCTGCACACATACCTTTGGGGGACACACGAGCCACATCCAAACCATAGCAAAGGGGCATAAGTACATTAGCTCACAAACTTGCACAGCAACCCCGAGCCCACTGTACCCCTCTGTTGACACACCCTTGGCACAGGAGGTCCAGGGAGTTCCCAGAGAGGGGACCTCAATTCAGGACCAGCAGGGTTCTTAGCACGTGTGATGGGAAAGAATTTCAGCACACAAGTAAGAAACATAGAGGTTTATTTAGGGAAGCAGAGGCACAGGCAAGGGAGAGTGCAGGCCATCTCCAGAGGCAGGGACAGCAACCCCTTGACGTGGGCTGTCATTTATAGCGGGGTGGTTGCTAGGGGCCTGATGGGTGGGGCTTCATAATTTTACTCTGGCTTTCCCTGCACTTGGCCATGGCACCCAAGTTCCACCAGCATGTCAAGGGCACAGGCCAGCTTGCTCGGGAGTTGCCGTGATTCGTGGGCACTTCTGAGACCATCTTTCCTTTTCCGTATCCCCAGATTACTCTCTCACCCTGAGGCTGCAGTGAGAGCAGAGTGGCCCCAGAGCAGCTTGCCCTGGCACTGGGGTGTGGCCTGCTCCTCTCCGTCCACTTGCTTCTCCTCCCCTATTTAAAAACCTAGGACACACTACAACCCTACCCACATGCAACAAAGTAGAAACCATAAGCTCGTGTGTGTGTTCGTACACAGTGTGGACTTAATATGCTTCTTGCTCAGCAGTGGATTAGAGGTGGGCTTTATTATGCATTGGTATTTTTGGAGCATTTCAAAAATATTACTCTTGTAATTAAAACTATTTTTCCTAATGACCGTGATGATCAACTAGCATGGAGCTGCCCTTGTCCTCTCTGGCCTTGGGTTTGAGGCAGACAGGTAGAATCACAGGGCACTGGGAGCCTGCACAGTAAACATCAGACTCCTTGCTTTCATGCTGGTCTCTGAATGCACGGAGCAAGACCACCACGTGTTACTGGCTGTCACTGAGTTTTGCATAGAGTTTCTTCGTAGCTTGGACTCTGGGCTTCTCGATTGAGTGAAGGAGACAGTGTCCATTGGCAGATCCTTCCACGTGTGTTTTGGGATATTGTTAACGTAGTCCTCCATCACCCATGACATTGCCTTTGTAAACACCTATGGAGAAAGAAGTTGTTCAATGACCACAGAATTAGAGAAAGCTGGGCCTGTCCTGCGAGCCCATGACTGGTGTTTTTCCATCTAATGAACCATGTGCATCGTCACTTAGACTGCTAGGTGGCAAAGAGCTATATTCGTCACTCAGTTATAGCACGTGCACATGACCTTCTGTTGTGTGCTGTGTAGAGTAACCTGATGCCTGATGAATTTGCTTTTTGCTCCCCCTACCTTTATTTTCCTTTTACCATGAGCTCTCCTTCCCTCACACTGGCTCTGTCTCTTCCCTCCCTCTCTTCTCGCCCACACACCTCCTTCTCAGTTGCATCCCCTACTTGTGGTGCCTGTTTTTTGCTGGTGGGGTAGGGGAATGAACCCAGGAATACTTAACTCCTGAGCTGCATCCCCAGCCCTTTTTATTTTGAGATAATCTTGCTAAGATGCTGAGGCCGGCCTCAAACTTGGGATCCTCCTGCTTCAGCCTCTCAAGTCTCTGAGATTATAGGTATGCTCTGCAGTACCTGTTTTATAAGACCTCTCAAGTCATTTATGATAAGAGGCAAAGTACCCATCAGTAGAGGGTAAAGGACACCTTGGCAGAGTCCACTGCTCACCAGGCAGTTTTGGAGAGTAGTGTTCCCAAAAGACAGAACCAGGGATTTCTTAGAGTGTCAACTTGATGAAAATACACTCAACCACAGTTGAGCAGATTTAAGGCACTAGTGACACAGAGGAGTTTGAAAACCTGGAAGATGGCCAGATCCAAAAAGGATCCCCATCACTTTTCTGAGAGCCTGTTTGTCTCAGACATTAGCGCAGCATCAGAACCTTCTGCAGGGCAAATGTTACTACATAACAGTCCTAACTCAAACCCGACTTCTAAAAAATTCACAGGGAAAGCTTATCACACAAATTCCTGGGTCCCACCTCAAAGATCCTGATTCAGTAGGTCTGGGGTGGGGCTTGTGACCTTGATTTTCTAACAAGCTTCCAGGATGTGAATGAAGCCCTTGGCCAGTCCACAGACTATGCTTGGAGGAGCTGGGCTCAAAGCGCTGACAAGGGACTTCCTCTAGCCAATAGGAGGTGGTTGAACGTTTAAATGGCCTTTTGTGGAGCTTATCAAAAGCCTTTTCAATATCTTAATCAAATTAGATCCTCTGGTCTCTAGCTCCTTTCTCTCCATGTTTGCACAGAGAAGCTAGTGATGTAGACCGTAGCCACCCTCCCTGCTCGACTCAGCATCCCCGAGTCCACTGTTAGGAGTGACTTGCGCTGTTCCTCAGCCCCCAGGCGGCTGACTGCAGACAGCTGAGGCTGCTGGACCACAGAATCCTGCAGCCAGGGGCCTGGCGCTGACATCTCCACCTATGACCGTAACCGTTTCTAGGGCTAGAGGGAATATTTGGTCTGCTAGTTACGTGTCTCCACATCTAGGGCAGTGAAGAGGGGGCCGTACCCCATGCAGGGATTCATTATCTTGGGACTGTGAGTGAGGATAATCGGACTGACAGCTCAGTGGTCTGTAGCAGACAGTTCATCAGGCACAAGACCTAAGCGTTACCTGGTTAGACCTCAGAGCCACCTAGGAGGTATGCCAACCCCCATCTTTGGATGCAGAAGCCAGCTAGGAGAGGCTAAGCATGCCCTCCAGGTGGCAGACGCACAATCAAACCCCGGCCCCCTGGTTCCAAAGTGCTTGCTTTTAGCCACCACACACGCTCTTGCCATCCACGTCAAGGATTCCATCATGTCTTCAACCTGTGCTTTTTTTCCAGTGGAGTTATGGGATTTTTTTAAATTGTGACACTTCTAGAGGCAATTCACAAATAGAGAACATGAGTTTGACACTTGTAATGGTCTTAAGCCTCACAGTGTGAAAGATTCTGGCCTTTCTCAGAGAGCAAGAGCTCCAAAATCATGTGTTTTGTGGAAAAAAAATAAGTGGAAAAGTCTCTCCCCCCAGACACGGTGGAAACCCACCTGCCATAGTGAAGGATCTACCAATGGTGCCCTAAGTGCCACCTGGACAGAATGAGGCCACTGTGGAGTAAAGTCAACCAAAGCAAAATCAACCTCAGGTGCTGGTCAGCAAGCAGGCCTGTTGGTGTGTCATGCCTGACAGAGGTCTGACCTGGCTAGCTAGTCTTCTCCCTGCCTGAAAGCCAGGGAAGGCAGCCCAGCTCCTGAGCAGGGTGGGGCCAGGACTGTGGGGAAGGCCTGATCCTGCCTTCCCAAAGGGGGTGGCTGCTCTCCTGGCACCCCTTTGCTTTAATCACCCAGTTGCCTCTCTCCTCACCTCAGCACCAAGAGAAGACCTGCTACCAGCTTAGCGTATCCTCCCCAGACTCCTGCAGGTCTCAATTTCTTTTGTGTTCTTTCAGTCAAATCACACCATACAGACCATATTCCAACACACTGACTTCATTTATAATAGATCGTGAACATCTTTTTGTATCATTAACTATTCTAATGGTCACAGGCTCCTTTGTATCTTTCTTCTGGTGTTTTGCTTTGAAAACAGATTTTCTTTTTTTAGAAAAGCTAACACTTATTTACATATGGGGGATTGAACCCAGGGACACTTTTCTATTGAGCCACATCCCCAGCCCTTTTTATTTTTTGAGAGTTGCTTAGGGCCTTGCTGAGTTGCGGAGGCTGGCCTCAAACTTGGCAATCCTGTCTCGGGCTCCCGAGTTGTTGGGATTACGAGTATGAACCACCACACACAGCAAAATCTATCATTAAAAAAAAAAAAAATTGATCACTCACTTTGCAGAAGGGAAATGAGTAGCTCTTAGGTTGAAATAATAGAATTGTTCTGGTGTCTTTGAATTATACCAGATCTTTTGGGGAGACTGTTTTATTGTTGAAAAGGAAAGGCAGAAGGCACCAAGTGGAGGCACTGTGGTCCTGCACTGGGTACTAGTTATAGAGTGCACATTTTAAAATGTGAATTTTGGAGGGGGCTCCCCAGGGGTGGAACAGCATTCAGGGTCTCCACTTTCCTTGACTGGTGGGGTGGGGCCACAGGGTTGCAAGTGCCCTCGGTGCCCAGATCTGAGCCCCGTGTGTCTTCTCTCCCCAGCAGATCCGCCTGTGGCCGCAGCAGTGGTGTCGCATTTTAATGAATGCCCAGATTCCCACACTCAGTTCTGCTTTCATGGAACCTGCAGGTTTTTGGTGCAGGAGGATAAACCAGCATGTGTGTAAGTATCCCTAGGCCCTCAGGTGGTCCTGCACTCTAACCTTGGGCTCATTGGAGAATCAGAGCCATGGGCCCAAGGACACCTGCTTCTAAACCAGGTGGCTAAGACCCAGGTTTCAGAGCCACTGAGGCAGAAAGGAGGTTTGAGCCCGGGATCTGCATGTTTAATGAGCATCTCAGATGACTTTTTGATTCAGCGATGTTGAGAAAATTCCTGAATTAGAGTTGAGTCCACTCACATTCCTTCCTGGAGGGCAAGACCCTGGGATGGGTACCTTTGATTAGCCAGAGGTGTGACGAAGAGGACTCTGCACTGCAGTGTCTTTTCAGTCCCGCTAATGAAACAAGCCGGAAGTGCACGCAAAGGGCTCACAGAATAAAGACTCATCGCGGCTTCCACACCTTGCCACCCTCCACCTCCTGGGGCTTCCTAAAGATGGCTGAGTCCCATCCCAACTTCCTGCATCAGAATCCCCAGGAGTGAAACCCAGGAAGCACCTTCGTTAGGAGCCACCAGTGATGGCTGTGGTCAGCCAGGTGGGGGAAGAAAGGGACTGGAGGAAAGCTTCCCTGGGCAAGGGTCAGGTTGGACGGGTGGGACAAGCAGAGGCTGCTCCGGGCCTGGACTGTCAGGGGAGTGGCCCCTGCTATTACAGGTCCAATACTACAATCCACAGACGAGATGTGAGGAGGCAAGGCTGGAGGCCAGAGCCTGTTGGAAGTGAGCCTTGGTCCTCCAGGCAGGGGGAGCCATGTCAGTTTTGAAAAGAGATGTTTTAAGACTCCGCAGTTAAATACTAGCAGGTGAACCTATACTTAACCTTGGCTCTGTTGACATTTGGAGCCAGATAATTCGTTGTTTGGGGGCTGAACTGTACCTTGAAGGACGTTTGCAGCTTCTCACTGGATGCTGGCAGCACTACCCACCTCAGTGGTATCCCTCCAGACATTGCCAAATGTCCCTGGGGGGACAAAAATCACTCCCCAGCTAATGAGTAGTTCTCCATATGAAATGGATGTATTTATAGGTCAAAAATGGCCAAGAGCCAGCAGTTTCATATGGTACCATAAATGATGCAAAAATTTAATTAAAAACTAGCATTGATTAAGTGATTGCTTTAGACCAGGCACTGTTTGAAGCACGATCCATGGTTAACTCATGGAATCCTCATGAGGTCTCCATGAGGGAGGCACAGTGCCCCAGCCACACAGCAGAGCTTAGACTTTAGGTTCCTAAAACTGAGTTCTTTGGCATGATGCTTAAGGGTCTGAGCTGCACTAGCCTGGGAGGGAGGGCCAGGGCCAGGAGAGCCTCATCCTGAGGCTCAACCCTGTCCACCCGGACAGGCCCTTCTGAGCCTCACCTGGAGAGGAAGAAAGGTAGCTGGCCGCCTTTCTGCTGGGAATGTTTTTAGCTCTAAGAAACTCCCCCAGAGGAGAGCTCTCCCCACCGGCAAACACGGCAAACATGAAGCATGATGAGGTAGATGGTAGGCACTGTCATTACTCGTGATTATTATTCTTATTAAAATGCACATTAGGGGCCCCTGGGGGACTGTGGGATTGTTTTCATCAGTAATCAGGTCACTGGAAAAACACTGGCCCTGAAGGGAGTTTGGCCACATCTCTGGAAGCCTGTCTCTACAACAGGCAGAAGCCCAGAGCCCAGCATGGGGCCTCCCTGTGCCCCAGGCTGAGTTGGGAGGATCCTCTTTGGAGACAAAGGGCCAGTCTCCACCAAGTTCAGATCAGAAGTGGGTCAGAAGCTCAGGTTTGCTCCTCAGGTGCCCTTCCCACCAGATCAGAGGCTAGAGCAAACTTCCAAAGAGCGGCAACGTGGAGCCTTGGCCACCAACCAGCCAAGCAGTAACTTATCTGTGGCTAACGTTTCTGAGAGCAGGGGTTGTGGGGCTGCTCTCCCTAGTCTGGGTCTCAAGTCCAGTTTTTGGCTCAAGGAAGGTGACCGTCCATCCCACTCACATACCATGACATTTTGCTAAACAATCATGTGATAAGTATTTCTACTAATAGTAGTAAGCTCTCAATAAAAGCTGGAGCTTAGGTCAGAGAAGTTACCCAGCCCTCCACACAGTCTCTCATAGATTCCTCACAGCATCCTTGTCCCCAGATGTTACTGCAGAAGGGGGAAGCTGAAGCTCAGAGAAGGTAAGCAGCTTGCCCAGAGCTGGTAGGGCGGAGATGGAATTCAGTTCGATTATTCCAGCTCCAAAACCCACACTCCCAGCTACTGCCCACAGGACACCCTACCTCAGCTCACAAAATCCACCCCAAATCACTACACTATTTTTGTTTCCAAGGAATGTGTTGACTTCTTCCCTTACAGATAAAGCTTCCTCCAGAGAGAGGTCAGGGTCATTCCCAAGCTGTCTGCTGACCAGACTTTTAACAAATTCTTCCTAAGAACGAGAAATAGCCAAGACACCTGGCATTTTAGAAACTCTGGCCATCTGGTGAAGCATGGCTGTGCCAACTGTTACCACTGCTTTGCCTCAGTTTCCTTCTGGATCTTGGCAGCCCGGGGGCAGTATTCAGCCCTCAAGGACGATGTGGCAGTAGGTGATGCTCCACTCTGTTTTTTGGTGGTAATTGATTGGCAGTGATTTAGAAGTTAGGTTCCACATTTCCCTGCAGATGCCCAGTTTCTCTTGAAGAAGGCAGGCAGTGCTGGGCTGGGACTGGATGTACCCACCACCCCAGATAGGGCCTGCCCTCTGCAGTTCCCATCCCCACCTCTCTCTGATAAACCCCAACACCAAAGCACAATGGCAGTCCTTAGCTTTTGCTTCCATGAGCCTACTGCACTACCCTCGGTCACCCTTCAGCCCCTAGGCAGGACATGAAATCAGGCCCCTCTGGCTCTGACCCAGCAGAGCACAGCAGGAGAAGAGGGATGTGCCCTCCCACCTGCACAGCATGCTGAGGGCACCCAACCCAGGAAACCACACCCTTAGCTGTGGCATGGGGCTCCCTTTGCCTCCTTCCTGCCCTGCTGTCTCGTAAGCTCTGGAGGACAGGACCACACCTTATACCTTTTTATATTTACAGTCCCCAGAAGAATGTTCTAACTACTTAATTCCCACTAGACCAGAAACTCCATGTCCATGCAGAGAAAGCCAGAACATTCTGTCTCTGCTTCTAAGAACCGCCCCAGCTTTGGGAAGCTGACACACACGACATTCTGGTCAATAAAACTGACATACCCTGAGGTATGGCCCCATCTGTCATGGTGTTATAAAGAACCCACAGCAAGCCAAGAGGATGGTTCAAAAGAGAGAGCTCATTCTGAAATACAGTTTCATCTTCCAATAAGAATAAGTCTTAAGTTTCCAGAAAACCTAAAAATGACAACTTGTACTGTAAGATGAGGAAACAACAACAACAAAAAATGTTAGGTAACTAGTCAGACATGGCCAAAGGTAGTGAAAAATCATCCTCAAACATTTATGCTCCACGGGAGCCCTGGATTGTTCGTCTGTACATTTATGACTCCAGAGAATGTGCAAAGACAGGGAAGCTATAGAAATGGGCGGTTAGGCACCACTTCTCCCTAAGGCGGATTCCTCAAACTGTTGGGCTGCTGCCTGCAAAAGCCTTCAAACAAAAGAAAACAGTTGACGGAAGTCACCCCAGTGGCAAGCTTGAAGGGCTCTAGTTTCGGCAACCAGAGGCACCTCGTTGGAAGTTTCTCACCTGTACAAAATGCTCCAGTGACCGAACTCCCTGACAACTTTCCCACAGCAAAGTGTGAAAACAAATCGCTGCCAGCCAAGGAAAACATTCCACATCGCCCTGGCCACAGCACATCCCAGTGGAATCTGAATAGTCGAGCATCCAGAGACACGATGGCCCTTGATGCACACAGAAGGCTGCCCATGACCAACAGCCCACCTCCCAGGAGATGGGGACAGTCTGCCTGTCAGTCCATCATGAGCTGCTTGATGTAGGTCTCCCATCTTTTCAGTGTGGTGCCCCTCTCATCCACAGATCTGGAGAAAGCACTTTTCCCCTTCTTTCCCCACCTCCACCCGCACCAGGTAGGGTCACACCAGGCACAATAATGACATCAAGGGAATGGATTCAGAGATCAGACACTCCCGAGTTAAAATCCAGCAGGCTAGTAATCAGTTCTCCCACAAGTGATTTAGCCCTATTAAGCCTGAATTTCTTTGTGTACAAAATGGGTTGCTAATACTTCACAGGTTTGTAATGAGGACTCAGTGACAATAATTATAGAAAGCAACTGCTGTCCAAGACAAGAGCCACTAGACATGTGGAGCTATTTAAACTAATTGGCTTAATTAGAATTTAGTTTCTCAGTCACACTAGCCACATTTGAAGCACTCAGTGGCTTACTGCATTAGACTCCCTGGATAGACACATTTCTGTCATCATCACAACAGATCTAGAGGACAGTACAGGGGACCAGACAAGCCCTTCCTAGCACAGCATAAGAGCTCAAGTGTTAGCTATCAGGTGCTGTAGGGATCATCACGTATCAGAGACATTGTAAGGTCATGCTCAAAGGAGTGGGAGATAGGTAGGCATCCCACAGGACCCTTGGATCAGAGCTGCAAAGGCTGATCCACCATCCTCCCAGCCCTGGAATGGAGAGACAGGACTTGGCAATCCTAGTACAGGTGCCACTGGACCTAGCATACCTGCTCCTCCCCCTGCCCTGTGGGATTTCTCTATTAAAGGCAAATTAGTGTAAAACCTATTTCTAAACCATTTCAGCTTGGTTTTGGACCATCTCATCCAAGACTTTATCTTGGGACCTATGCCAAAAGAGTTGGCTAGTAATCAGGGTACTAGCCTCTCACCAAAGACTACATCACTGCTTAGGAAGATAACATATCTCAAGAGCCCTAAAAATGTTCCCATCCTTTTATTTACCTTTTTAGCACTTATATAGCCCTTCCTTTTTATTGGGCACTGTTTATTGCACTTTACAAGATACTAACTCATTTAATTTTCATAGCTCTTTGAACTAGGTCTTATTACTTTTGCAATTTAAAGATGCAGAATCTGACCCAGAGAAGTTAAGTAACTTGTTCAAGGTCACACAAGCAAGAAGTGGGAAAAGGGCTTTGAACCCATACAATTTAGCTGCAGAGTCTGTGCCATGTTGTACCTACCTTTGGGATTCTGTCCTGAGGACATAATCTCAAATGCAAACAAGATGTGTGCACAAAGATAATTACTTGGCATTAGTTATGGTAGCACAGTTGGTTATTGTCTCAATGATTAGAGTTTGGAGAAGCAAACTACAGTGTATAGATTACCAAACTGCCATTTTTAAATAATTTTTGCAGAGTTTGGTAATGACAGTAAAATGGTACAGGGATTGTTAAATGAGAAATTTATGCTTAAAACAATATATAAATAAGATAAAAGGAAACTTGTCAATTGGGCAGCCATGTGGGGTGAGGGCTGCATCAGTGTGGGCTCTTCTTTCTGCTTTGTTATAGTTTATGGGTTTTCTGATTTGCTTGGAAATATTCCTTTTCTAGTTGGAGAAAATTTAAATCTTTTAAGAACACAGTTCTACGTGCATTTTCAAATCTCAATGTTTTAAAAGAGCTTAGCAGAGGGGAAAAAATATATTGCTTTAATTGTTCATATTCAAATAGGCCTACAGCCACAATGTGTGCTCCTTACAAAAAGCACCAAAGCAACCTTCGAACTGGATCAGAAACAGAAAGCCTCAGGCACCCGCCTGCTGTCCCAGAACCCTGTTGTCCCAGTCCTGTTGGATCCTCTTGCTGCTCAGACGTGCTCCTCAACCCCCCTCAGTTGTGTTCTTTCTTTCTCTAGCATCTCATTTCATTTTTCCTCTTATTATGGGGAAGCATCCTGAATGTGGTTCTGGAGCCTCTTTTTCAGAATTATGAAGACAAACTAGCATTCCAGAACTTTGTGTTTGACAAATGACCAGCCTACTTGAGACAGGAAAGATGGTGTAAGAAAATGGTCGATCACACATCTCCCATTCACCTTGCTCATCAAATAACTCCTGTTTTGATCAGATTCTTTTCTTAAATGGGGGTGCAACAGCTCCTGTTTCTCCAGCATCTGATAGGAGGGGGCTACCACCCTAGGAAAATGCTCAGAGGAAGAGAGAAATGGCAGATGAACTTGTTGGTCTTGATTCCATGCTTTTAAATGGTAGTTCAACCTCAATGGTTCTCAGGCCTGGCTGCACTCTAGAATCCCCTTGGTGCCCACACCAATTGGATGAGTGTCTCCGGGGGTGTGGCCTTGGCCCTGGCTTTCCAGAGCTTCCCAGATGATTCTCATGGGCAGCCAGGTGGGAACCAGTGCCTGCCTGGGGTAAAGGAGAGGACAGCAGCTGAGTCAAGCATGAGTCATTTACAGCCAGGTGAAGTGACTCTCCTTCCTAGTGTGACCTGTGCCTAAAATCATCAGCATAATTAAGTCTAATATTAGAAGCAGCTTGAAAAAAATTATTTTTAAAAAATGTCACCAAGCCTTTTTTCTTACTCCCCCCACCCCAGAGAGAAACTGAGAAGAGGGTACTTCGTAGTGCCAGGCCTGCCCCGCAGGAGCAAGGAGGTTGGGAGAAGAGAAGTGGGCGTGGTCCTGCAGGGGTTCAAAGGAGAAGAGGGCGCGCCATTGAAGGAGGGGTGGGAAAATGGACAGATGAGTGACTGGGGAAATGAATGTATGTAAATTAAATGTTTTTGGAGAATGTGAACTTTGAATTGGAGTCTGAGGAAGAATATTCCAGGCCAGGAAGACAGGAGTTAGCACCAGCAAATAGCAGCCCTTCATTCATTCTGCAGCTGCATCCTGAGTGCCCAGGTGCCAATCACTTTGCTGGGTGCAGGCGTGTATTTAACAGGGGCCAGTGGGGCTGCTGGGAGACAACGTGGATTGACTGGAACCTGGATGGTGTGGGGTGGATTAGGACCCTGCAGGGATGGGGCACCAAACATCACATAGAGGAAGCCCACAACTCAGATGGCCTCTCTGGAAGGTTGGCAGACAGGTGGGCACAGGAGGGAACCTTTGCCCAGTTTTCTTTAGACACATCTTAGATGTTGGCACTGCCTGAGCCAGTCACCTCCCAGCCTCGAGGCTAGCTCGCTTTCACTTTCCCCCTTGTGGAAAAGGGCCAGTACCCCATTTTTCCACTTCTGCCTTCGCATGGTTTTGTTAAAATCAAACCAAACAAAACTCACCCCTGATGCACTACCTCAAGCCCTAAGCGTATTCTTAATTAGATTTCAGTGACCCCAACCCTTTTCCAAGAGAAGCTTGACAGAGATTCTTCACCATCCAGGTCTGCTCTCTCCCCGCTAGTCTTTAGGGAACCCTACCGGCCATTTCCCATCCTAGGGGGCCCTCCTCAGCATCCTTCTTCACCCAAAACTGCAGACCCTTTGCTCCTTGCTAAATTAAAACCTTTTACCTTTTCAAGATTAAAGGCTAGACCAAAAGCCAACTCTGTTAAAGAGCTTACTCTGACATTGCCACCCCAATCTTTTATCGGCAAAGCTGCACAGTGCAGGAAAGCACCCAACTCCAGTCCATGAACCTGGGTACAGGCGCAAAAAAGGCAAATACAGAATTAAATATGCAAACAAAAGTGAACAAATACCTAAATCTAAATCAACAACTACCTTTAAATAAGTTACAGAAAGCTTTATTATGCCCTGGCATCCCAGGTAGCAACTTTTTCAACATCCTCTGTTTCCCATATAACATACCTCATATTCTACCCGTTCTTTCAACATTAAGATACTTCAGTTTTTGTTAACATTGGACCAAAATCTGTGTTCCAGGGAAACGCATCATGTTTATCCTTTGACTCCAAGCTTTCTGACATGAAAGTAAGGGGATCACAAGAGTAATGGCCCTGGGGCCAGCCTGGCACAATGGCAGGTGCCCCAAGACTGTTAATCCCCTTTTAGTTTTCCTTGTTCTTCAAAGGAACAAGGAAAGGTTACAGGCTAATCAAAAAAAGCAGACTTTAAAAGAAGGTTTAGCTATTATTGCCGTGTCTGGGTGGGGAACAAAACAAACTTTATATCCAACATGTGATGTGGGACTGCCCCTCAAAAAAGTCCCTATGGAAAGGAAGCTTCCACCCGCTAAGAAGGTGGTTCAGATATTTTCATTGACAATAAAAAGGGACTAGCGTGTGTGAGCTAAGTCTTCTATTAAGAAGAATCACATGCTGGGGGAGGGCAGGATGCCTGTAAAGGAAGATGACCAAGATTTCCTTGTGGCTAGAGCACATTCTAGAGAACCATTGGTGAGATGAGAACCACTTGTGCAGGGCAGGAGGCTATTGTCAGGATCAAAGCCAGAGAGACTCAGGAGTAGCAACCCCACACACGTGTTGGTGATGAGCTCACCAGCATGCTCACACATGACCTCCCTTGTGCCCTAATCCTATAGTGGAGGTAGGTCGGGTATTGTTGGACATGAGGACACCAGGGCTCCCACGAGACTGGTGACTTCAGTTCCACAGTGACCAGGGGGTGGTGCTAGGATCCCCCTGCTCATTCCTTCAGGATAGTCCCTGTGCACTGGGCCACCCAGCAAGTACTTGCAGGACTGATTAAACTTAAAAAGGCTAAGCACAGCCTGTGTCTCCAACTCGTTGAACGTATTTTCTTTCTCTCATCCGAAATTCTGAATAAACATTTGGTTTAAAAATAACCTGGATTTTTATGAACTGCCAAAATGAAGTTCTTGTCATAAACACATTTGCTGCGTTTATTCCAAGATTTAGCATAGTAACAATTATGAAGTGCTCTTGCTCAAGCACCTCTTCTGCTCAGGAAGAAGGGGAATTAGTTTCCCCTCCTCCTAGCACACACAGCCTGTGGCAGGGACACCATTGTCCTGGAGCAAAGGCTGGAAGCCCCTCTCTGCTTTTCCTATGGGTTTTAGGTGGCTTCAGACCAGCCCTCCCTGAACACCAGGGAACAAGACCTTCCGTTAGGAGTTCGCTGATATTCCTTTCTTCCACAGCTGCCATTCTGGGTACGTGGGTGCGCGCTGTGAGCATGCAGACCTCCTGGCCGTGGTGGCCGCCAGCCAGAAGAAGCAGGCCATCACCGCCTTGGTAGTGGTCTCCATCGTGGCCCTGGCTGTCCTCATCATTGCATGTGTGCTGATACAGTGAGTATTTGCTGTCCCCAAGTCAGGTCCCGTGCCCTACCAGGGACCTCTGCTGCCTGGCCACTTAACAGGGCCACCTCAGCACAGCTGATTGTTGTGAACTGTGAGTGACATAAGCAAAGATAAGAGGAACTATGACTCTTGGCACAGAGTGACAGCCAAGCTGAGTAAGGGCCTGGAGCATCCTGGGCAGGTCTCCTGTGGTGGGTCTGTTACCCAAAGCCAATGTCAAACCAGAGGCACACTCCCTCTCCACTGAGGGCCGAGCCTTCAGGACAGTGATGGAATGGACAGGTGCTCCAGAGAGAACCAGAAACAACTTCCAGACTCCTTTGGGCAGTAGAAGAAGCACTTTCTCTCTGCAGAAGGCACTTTGCCAATTCCAAAGTCACATCAAAGGCCGCTATTGCCATTCCTACGTGCCAATGACCAGCACAGCCTCCCCCTTGTCCCGCCACTCCTCCTTCATCCTCCAAAATCCAGTTTCTGTGCCTGCTATTCTGAGCCCTAGACCCGGAGAAACTCTTTTGACAAGTATCTTAGCCTCATTTGCTGGCTCCACCAAGTAAACTGCTCTCTGGAGTCAGAGACCCTGAGGATACTCTCTGCTGTGTTCCCAGCACTAGGCCAGATTTATTACCTGGAAGTATCTGAAGTCTGAGTTAAGGAGCAAGAACTCAGAGGCTATGCAGAAAGAGTTCTCAGGTCAGTCACAGGCTGCCAGGCAGCGTAGTGCCAGTTGACTCATAATGGAGACAGCCAGTGGACGGGCCTCTGTGGCAAGGCTGGAGTGTACAGCCACATGTTAATGCAGGAAGCCAGACTTCAGCCCTCTGAGGTTGCCTAGGTTTCACACAGACAAAAAGACTTTGCCCTGTTGATTTGTTGGTCCGATGCTATCTGGGCATCTGAAGCTCATGCCCCTGGTTCTGACAACAAATGAGGTGCCTCTTAGAGCCCCAGCTTGTGGCCTTTACCCTGGACCAAGTCAGCCCTAAGTGAGGAGGGATGGCGTCTGCACTGGGGTGGCCTTTCCTTCCTCCCTAGGCAAAATCCATTCCCCTCACTGGCATCCTGGGAAAGCACATTTGTGGGAGTGGACAAGCATTGACTTAGGTGGGGCACAGCGCAGCCTCTGACACTCAGGGACCCTTCCAGGGAAAGAGGAGTCACCTGCTGTGCTGCTGGCCTCACTTCTCATGGCCAGTGAGCTTCCATAACCCTGTTTCCAGAACCAAGAGGATTCTTACCCTTATGAACAAGACTAAGAACCCATGTGGAACACCCCAGAGGGACTTAAAAGCTGATTTTTTCCAGATTCTCTGTGAAAAGGAACAATCTGGATACCTGGATAACATCTATTCCCAGGGAAGTGACTAGTCCCACCTATTTGCTGTCCCTACCCCTACTGGAGATTAAACTTTCCCCTTCCTCAAGCTGCTGGTTGCCAGGAACACAGTCAGGGCACTGCTGAGTCAGTTCAGGTCGGGACCAGCTCCTCCCATGCTAGAGGGCTCTAAATGCTTCGATCCCATTGTCCTGGGACACCCTAGCTAGGAAATAAATGACCAGGGCAAGTCTGCAAGAAAGTATCCCTGAGGGGCCTAGAATCAAGGCCTTTAGCACCTTCCAGGATGGAAGGAGCTGGTTGCAGCCCAGACTCTGCAACTCGGGAGGGCCTCGTGCCCCAGACTGCACTCATCTCTCATTTTCCATCTGTGACCGAGGCAGCTTAGGCAGAAAGGTCTCAGGGGCCCTTCTCAGCACTACTGCCCAAAGATTCAAGGGCTTAGTAATTTTCCCAGCTTCGTATTCCAGGGCAGGGCAGAGAGAGGGAGGCTGGAGTGGGGTTCATGAAATGCCACCTGGCAGTAAGAGAGGCACAGCCACTGGCTTGTTTCACCACTGCTTTTGGGCTCATGTCAGCATGGAAACTTCCCGCAGCTCGTGTGCATAGATTATATATACATTAAGGTTAGAATGAGTGGCAATGGAGCCCTTCCTAGTATTAGCCCAAGGTAAACAGCTCTCAACATCTCAGGTCATTATTTTTATTATTACCTGGAAGGAACCTGAAGTCTGAGTCACAGACTCAGACCCATGGTGCTGGGGATAGAACCCAGGGCTGCAAGGTGTGCCTTGGTGCTTTCCTCCCGGCTCCTGTTTGGGGCTCCCCAGTTCTTTTGGCACACTAACTCTGAAAACTGCTCATTCCTGCCCATAGAGGGAGACAGGAGCTTTCTTAACCCTTATGCTTCCAGACCCCAGATAACATAGGTTTACAGAAAACTTGGATTTTCCAAAACGAGAGAATTTTGGTCCTCAGAGAAGGATTCAAAGCCATTGGGATCCATGACTCACTCTTTCTTTCCGTGGGTCAACTCAGCCCATCCAAGTTTCCTGCTTCACTCCTGGCGATGCCTGATGAATGACCGCCCCTGAATCTCACAGCCCTGCCAGCCTGAGGGTGGTGACCGGTCCCAATTCTAATGTTCATTCTACTACATTGATGGGATTTCTCCGCTGGTTCTTTATGGACAAAGTTGCTGGGTGGCTGGTCAGTCTCCTCTGACCCCCAGGGAAGCTGAAGTCATATAGCCCAGTAAGTCCAGAGCAGAGCTTAAGAAAGGGTACTGGTACTTGGGGGCAGCCAACAGGTACTTTGGTTGTTGGCCAGCCTGTGCCATAAAGGCCACCAACTTCGAGGGCTCTTTGCTCCTTCTGCTGCCCGAACCTCTAGAGGACCCTAGTGGAGGCTAGTTGAGACCCAGAGCCGCCCAGCCAGGCCTCCTGCTGAGCTCCAGTTCAGACCGTCTCCTCTCCTCCTCCACAGCTGTTGCCAGGTCCGAAAACACTGTGAGTGGTGCCGCACCCTCGTCTGCCAGCATGAAAAGCCCAGCGCCCTCCTGAAGGGAAGGACTGCTTGCTGCCACTCAGAAACAGGTAAAGGGCTGTTTGGGGGACCTCGAGAGGCACGCCCAGGTGGAAAAAATGACCATCTTCTCCAAGTTGGGGCAGAAGTTCAAGCAGGAAGAGGGGAGAAAGCAGGAGGCTATTTAATTCTACTGTCACGTTTGGTTTATTCCAAGGTGTCTGACTTAGCATGGAGCTCTTATCCTTACTGGTGACTCTGTGACCTTTGACAGGTCAATATCACAGAACCTGTTCGTGTCTTAAAAAGATGTCGTATAAATCAGATGAGTACTGACACAAAACACATAATTAGTATATTCCAAATTGTAGACACTCCAATATTCACTCTCTTCCCCTTTCCCATTGGCCAGTGGAAGTTCTCTAAGGACCTTCACACTCTTAGATCTAATGCTCTTAAGTTTAACCTTGTTTTATGTTTTCATCGACATCCATGAAGATTGGATGTCTGGACGTGGGGCCAAAGGGTAGCTCAGGAACTCGAATCTGAGCATTACTGGCTCTGGTCTCCTGGAGTCAAAAGTTTATCCAGACACTCTGAAAAGTCTCACCGACATCAACAAGTTATCTTGAGATGCTCTTTTGTCCAAGTCCATCATATTAAAATTCCTTTTGAAGAATTAGGGGGCCAGGAGACAATCAGTGGAGGCCAATCCACCAGGGATGTCTAGGAAGCAGTTGGCATTTCAGACGCTCCAGGTTGCACAGACAGGGTGGGGGAAAGGTGACTAAAAGGCAGACACTCATGTGTTCATTAAACTGCATGGTAATCTGGCATGGAGGGGGCTGGAGGACCAGTGGCATTGTTTGCCTAGTTTTTATTTCAGCAACCTTAGTAACTGGAAGAGAAGTAGTTAAGATTTAGGAGGACTACAGCTGTTGAGGACATACATCCATTAATCCTTAGAATGTCCTTAAGAGGATAATGATTCCTGAGTGCAATGGCTAAATTGGGCCTCCTGAGTCAGTGAAAAATTGAGGGTGAGGGCCAGGGCCTCTGGAGTCCCCACTCATAACTCTCTTCCACTACCTGGAGGGACCATCCATCCATGGAGCTAATGAAGGTGGATATTCTTTTCTTGTAACACCGTTACAAAAATGTTTAACTATTTTAATAAAACATGATTTTATAGCATTTGTCTAATTCTCAGTAGTCATATGGTATAGAATAAGTTCCTTCTTCATGTCACTTTTCTACCCACATTTGAAATGTTAGCTTTGAGCCACGAGTAGGTCTAGCCTTTCAGAGATGACCACTGAGGGTGAAGCCCTCTCTCTGAAATGGCGCATGTCCCCATGACCTCATGCACCATCAGGCCTGCTGGGCCTGAGGGGTGGATGAATGGTGGGTGGGGAGGGGTACTTACACATGAGCCCTGTTGGAGAAGTGATTCACCCCGAGCCAGGGCACTTCCCTCCACACATCTAGAGGTTCCACCAGACAAACCCGGGCAGGTAGATAACCAAGCTGAGCTGGATTCAGGAGCTGAGGACTATGTCAACCACAGAGGAGACCCTTAGGGAGCATCTACTGAAAAATGATGGGTCCATTTTCGTGTGACCTTAGGGAGAAGTCATTCTACCCCTAAGCCCTATGGACTGCCCATCAAACCACCATTCACAGAGAAACTAGCTACAAGCTGGGTTGAATTGAGTGACAGGGTACCTCCCTTCTCTTCTGCTACAACTCATTTCAGTTTGTCACCCTTCTGACTTCCTTTGGCATTGAAAGCACAATTTCAGAAGTTGCTCCCCTGAGGCTGAGACAGCAGGATTGGGATTCTGCCTAACTTCTCAAGAGAACCTGGTGACATTAGCTAATGCCATCTCCAAGTCTCCATCCCAGCTTGGCTTGGCTCTGGCCTACACTGTTAACCTGTTTTTCTCTCCTGCCAGTGGTCTGAAGAGCCTGGAAGAGGCATTTGGCCAGGTGGACTGTGGCAGCCTGATGGAGAGAGGCCTCCTTTAGGTCAGCAGCTCCAGGGATTCCTGGGACTTGCAGGAGGACCTTTCCAACTTTGCCTGTGATCACCTACGCAGACTTTCATCTTCTGTGGGCCTTCAAAACTCTATTGAGAACTCTGTCTGCTTGGATTTGGTATGCTCTAGAGAAGAAATCAGTGGACCACAATTAAAGACTGGTTAAGTGATCACTGCAAAGGGGTGGCCTTCCTGTTTACCTCCATCAGACGTGGACATCAGTCACTGACTCCAGGTGTGGTCTCCCACCAGTCATGGATTCCAGGCTGTATTTCTTCTTAATGGGCTACCTCCCCTCAACAGAATCCTGCCCAATACTGGAGATTCTATAGTTGTTACTATTTTCTCACATCTGCTTATTGGCATTGAAGGTGGTGAAGGGGAAATGGCTTATTGTTACATGAAGACGAATTTAAGAGAAGTCATGTCCTCTGCCCACGAAGCCCTCAATTAGCCCGACACCTGCCATGGACACATGATGCTGAAGACCTTCCTATACTGTTGCCACCCTTGAAGATAATTTCATATTTATTAGATGGATACTTGTTTTATTTTTAATTTCTTAAGTCAATGTAAAGAGCATAAACCCCTTCAGAGGAACTCCCAGAGGAATTAATGATGTATGTGTTGCTGACTGATAAGTTAGACTTACTAGAAATGTCTGGCCTCTTTGAGACAGCTAAGTCTTGGGGAAAGCCTCTCAGGAGCTGTGGAGATGGAACCAGAGAATAGGGTTCTGACAGGAGCAAAAATTGGGGCTCAGAGGTCATGATATCTAAAGACACAAAACAGGTAAATGCCCCCAGATACATTCTGGTAGAAAAGTTAGCAAACCTAGCAACAAGGACCTGTGTCCTCTGTTGTGGAGAGAGGATAAGAGGTTCTGTGTGTGCACACAGAGTAAACACCATACATACTGTTTGGTGATAATGGATCAACTTCCTCATGAGCCCAGCTTGGGCATTAACACGCCATGGGCATTTCAGGCTGAATCCATGAAAGGGGACCAGTCCTTTATTTTCCATGTTGTGCTTGGTTGGTTTGTTGCTTTATGTTTAAAAGAAGAAATTTAACTTTCCTATTTATTTTCAAGCATTCAGAGAAGTATCCCACGGGTTTTTCCTTTCCCTTCCATTCAGGATGCCAGTTTTATTAAGCAAAATACTAACAAGTCTCTCATTTTCCACTCAAGAGGAGGCAAAATTGTTCTCCCGAGACTTGATGACATTCTGACCCACTGGTCCTGCCTGTGGGAAGCAGTGGGTCTCTTCAAACTGACAAAATTGGAAACAGAATAACCATGAAATAATAAACTCCGGTGCAAGGAAACTCAATATTTGAAAAGTAAAAGACTCCCACTATTAACTCTTCAGTGCACCATCTTGTCACATCATCAAAGGGACTTTTAACATGTCAAGTTGGCTTGAGGTTTCTATTAGAAAACTTTGTCCTCCCCCCATTCTTCTTCCTTAGTCTGATTTTTTTTTTTTTAATAAGTAAGGCAAAGACCTGACCTATGTCTTAACTTTGGTTATTTAATGGTCACCCACGAGCCCTGAATGCTGAAATTGGGTCTGTTCAGAGCATGCCCCAACAGTGTCATTGACACAACTCCACTTTTTTTCACTGTTAAAGATGATAGGTTCAAAGTGCTTTCATTGGGTCAGTCCCTACAGCTGCAGACACGTGGGCCAAGGCCTGACTGTAGCCTCCTGCTCAGAGACCAATCAACTGACACTGTTTTTATTTTGTTTTAAGGTACCATTGGCACTCAACTTTCTCATCAGACCCTCCTGAAATTCTGAGATCCTGGCTTAGAGAGGCTAATAAAAGTAAAGAGTCTCACTTTTACTTTAAGACAATCTTTTCTGGTCTAATAGAGACTCTTGGAAGTCTGACTGCTCTTAAAGAGTATGAATTCACATGAAAATGTTTTCTTGGGCTTTTTTCACCTAATGGATAGAAGGACCAATATCAAGCCTAAAGACATGATCCGTGATTGGCATCCGAGAGACTTTGCAAAGGTATGAGACAATGAGGGTGGATAGCTGGCAGAGGCAGAGGTTCCCCACAAAGACCTCGGATTGATCTGTGAACGTTCCAGTTCTCAGGTCCCGCCAGTCACAGCCACCAGCACCCCCTTCCTTGTGCCTGTCCACTCATGCAGTAATGGGGTTCAAATGCATGTGCCCCTCAGAAGTGCCTTCTGTATCAGTCCTTCATAAACCAGCAGGTCTGAAAAGGGTGAGAAGCTGCAGTTGGGTTGAGGCAGGCCTGGTGGACCATTGTCCACTCCCCAGGATATGCATGGCCTCGCTTCTTTGCCAAGTTCTCTTTTAGAAGTCAAACAATGACAAATATTGGATTCCTGTGCCATTTCAGGGCAATGGTAGTCCCTTGATTAGCTATAAAAAGGCTCTCCTCTTAGCGTAAAAATGTGTCTCACATGCCATCTCTGCATCTCTGTTTCCTTGCCCTTCAGAAGGCCAAATGTTCAGATAGGTGACCATCCCAGAGACCTGACCTGGTAAGCAGTCTCACATCTAACAGCGGGGAACATAGCTGTTTCCAGTGACTCAGGAGACCATGAAAAGCCCCCATTAAATGTTTTTTAAAGACCTGCAAACCTTTTACAAAACCTGGACTTTCCCTTTGTTTTACAGACTGTGACATTAACTATACTGGCAGGAAACATTTTCTACTTGGAAAGATACACAGCAGCCAGTTCATATCTGGAAGACAGGGCTCCAGCTAGACACATGTGGAACTAAGCAAGGGATGTTGGCCATGTGTCCCAGCAGAAGAGGTGGGCACAATGACCCTAAGGTGTTTTTTTCCTGAGCAAGGAAAAAGAGGAGGGATTGACATTCATCTACCTATGTTGGTGAGGGAGGAGAATTTGTGGTTCTGGAGCTTCTTGGGAGGGCAGGATGTTGTTAGCAAGTATAGAAAACTGTCTGGTGTCTCCCAGCCAGATTTTCCAGGGCTTGTGAACCACTGGTTGCTTTTTCCAGGTAAATTGGCAGGGCTAATGATGCTCCAACACTGCTCAGGAGGCCCACCCTCTTAATAGGTTCTGGGATTTTCTCTCCCCCCACATGCCAAGGAGGGAGAATGATCAACAAGCTCAGAACCAAGGGGAACATCACAGAAGCAAATACACACACACGTTTGTTTTAAATGTTCTAACTTAAGACCTGTTCTCTCTAGCCATTGATCTTACCAGGCTTACTGAAAAGACTTAGTATTGTGTATGTATACACACACACACACACACACACACACACACACACACACAGAGTACTGAAAAGCAACCCCTCTTCCCAGTGTAATAATTTACTGAAATGTTCAACTTTTCATTACAACAAAACTGATGCTTTTTTTTTTTTTAGAACTTATTACTCTGACTTCTGTATATGTTGCACTGAAAAGGTTAATATTTAATGTTTTAATTTATTTTGTGTGGTAAGTTAATTTTGATTCCTGTAATGTGTTAATGTGATTAGCAGCTCTTTTCCTTAATATCTGAATTATAAAGAGTAGTGAGCAATAGAAGATACAGTTGTGTTTTTTCAGGAATATGCATTGTTGTTCAGTTGTACTGTACCTTGTTTGGAAGGATGAAGGAATGAACACTTTTTTTTCCTAAATCAAGACTGGAGTTTTTCTTTAACACGATTAGGATATTGAGGAGGAAAAAAAAAAGTAAATATGTTTTTTAAAATGTAGGAATTCTGAAATTCACTATAGTTGAACCCTGTCTGCCTAAAGAAAATTTTCTGAAGTTCTTCCTAATATAGAAATAATTTAAAGTGTAGCCAACAGTGCTAATTGATGTGTAGGAAAATAGATGACATACAACCCATGTCACAAAGGATTTGAGTTCTGAGTGGGAAGACTGACTAACATGAAGGAAATAATTCTGGAATATTTGACAAAATTCAAATAAATCATGAAATTTCAAGGTAGAGTGTATGTGTTAACAGCTATGATTCTCAAAGTATGATCCCAGATCAGCAGGGTTGCCCAGGAGCTTGTTAGGAAAGCAAATCTTCAGGTCACAGAGCAGACCTACTAAACTCTAGGGGTGTCCCAATCCGTCTGTCCTCCAGGTGATTCTTATACATGCCCAAATTTGAGTACCTAAGCTGGAGGACTCAGTGAAAGAACGAAGTTTAGAGTAGGGCTATGTTTTTAGGAAAAAAAAAAAAAAAAAAACTTTGCAGAGACAGTGAAACAGTTTATCACTCATGGTTCAAGTGTAATAACCATTATAAAGTGACAACTGTATTTATTGGGATCTCTGCTCTACCTAGAAGAGGGACCCGACAGGCCTGCCTGTCTCCCATCATATTCCCACTGCCCAGTATCTGACTGAGGAAATATTCTAAAGCTGTTAGCCCAGTTCCTGGAAGCCCATGATGAATACTGTGCACTCCTCACCCACACGTGGGCCTCGTATGTCCAATAGATGGGCTACTCAGGGAGAAGCAGCTGAGGGTGAAGTAGTTGATGAATGGCATGAAGTCTTGGTCCCAAAAGAAGTTTCAGGCTCTTTGTAGTGAGGGATGAACATGTGAAGTCCATTTTACAGACCCAGAGGATTAAGTATCAGCCTAACTCTTCAACTCAAGTTCCTTGGTCTGCCTCTGTCCCTCAATGAAGCCTTTACCACCTCCTAAGAGAAGAGAGACCAGCTACCTTTACTTGATCTTCCTCTCATGATCCCAGCCTTCAAGGACACCTGAAGACTTTGTTTCTAACCTGAGGAATTCTCCGCTAGTCCCCACATTTGCTTCTGCTCAGTTTCTAAATATTCCTCCTGCTGAGGCTGCCTGCCTGCTGAACCCTGTGTCCATGTCTGGCACCTGTCCTACGCAGGTACACCGATCTGCCTGGGGTAAGGAAGACCCATCAAAGTACCTATGAACTTTGAGCACGTTTGACTTGAGGAAAGCCAGACCTTTCCTCATTTATTCAGGTGACTTGCATTAGACAATCTGAAAAAATCCACGATTATGGTTAGATATGAGATCTCTCCAAAAAGCTTATGTATAAGACCAGGCAAGAAAGTTTAGAGGTGAAATGATTTGGTTATAATAGCCTTAACCTAATCAGTCCATTGATCCATTTGAATGGATTCACTGGGTGGTAACTGCAGGCAGGTAGGGTGACTGAATGAGGAAGATCACTGGGCGTGTGCTTTGGGGGTGTATGTTTCATCCCTGGCAAGCAGAGCTCTCTCCCTCTGCTTTCCGGGTGTCATGTCCTGAGCTGCTTTCCTCCTCCCCACACTTCCACCATGATGTTCTGCCCCATCTCAGGCCCAAAGCAATGGAGCCAGTCATCTATAGACTAAGTCCTCTGAAACCAGAGCCCCAAATAAGCTTTTCCTACTCTAAAATTGTTCTTGTCGGGTCTTTTGGTCAGAAATGAAAAAGCTGACTAAAATATCCATGTTCTGGACTATTTGGGATCCAGCCAGCTCAACGTTTAGACTCCTGTTTTTCCTGGTCTCTGTGCCCTAACTCCTGCCTGACCAGTGTTGGGGCATTTGTGTCTGACTGTAGCCTGGTCTCCACTGTAGCTCAGAGCTCTCTGCCCTGCAGCCACCTGGAATTCCAACACCAGTGCTCTTTCTCCTGTCTCCTGAAAAGCACCGCCCCCTCTACACTTGCTGCCTGTAGGACTTGCTATTTGGAACAAGCTCCAAGGTCTCTGCCATAGTCTTTACCCCAAGAAATAGGGAGTAACTTTCCCATTGTCATAGAAGATGGGTTTAGTGATGTCTGTTCTGCTACAATGATATATCTTTTCCCAGATCAGTAAGAAATGTGAATATATGGGGTGGACTCTGCATTGTTTAAAAACCTCTCCAGGTGATTCTAATCTAATCCCTGCTGCCCTCTAGGATGCACCAAACCCCAGAGAGCAGGTGGCATGGAAGAGGCATTATGCCTAATACTTAAGAGTGCCTGGTACCCATCTTAGTCTAATCTTAAGGATATTATATTTTTAAAAAACTTTTTGTACCAGGGATTGAACCCAGGGGTGCTGAATCACATCCACCCCAGCCCTTTTTTAAAATTTTGAGATAGGATCTCCCTAAGGCACTGAGGCTGGCTTTGAACTTGCAATCCTCCTGCCTCAGCCTTCCGAGTCATGGGATTATGGGTGTGTGTCACCAAGCCCAGCAGAATATTTAAAACCAGCAGATGTTAGCCCTGGTTAAAGGAGGCTGGAGCCTCCTTTCAGGTAGACTCATCTAAGGCAGAGAAGTGAAAAGAAAAGAAAATAATTAATTAAAACAGGGTCCTGTAAGGAGTGCCACACAGCTGGTTCTCGAGGCCATGCCATGCACAAGTGAACCACACATGGCTTTCCAGGAGCCAGATTTTGCACTTGGGAATAAGAATGAGTGTTTATGCCGAAAGAGAAATGCAGGGAGGGGGTGGTTCTTTGCAGGAACATTGGTTCCAAAGGAAGCAGCAGACCTGGTGCACAGCTGCATGGGTGCCCTGGGACCAAAGGCACTCCTGCCACCACGAGAACCTCCATCTTGAATCCTGCAGGGGAGCCCCTTAGGAGGAAGGGAAATGGAATTGCTCAAGAGACTGCTCCACCACCTCGGGCCTGGGCTGCAGCTGTTAGTCTGTCCTGCACAAGGCAGGGATCTGGGCATGCGACATCCTGGGAGAATGGTGCAGTGAGGATCCAGAAGCACAGAAGCTCTGTCCTACCAGGACAGAGAGAGCAGCCGTGCCCCTCCCCTGCAGCATGACTCTCCTGCCAGACTTTTTAAAAGACTAGCCAGAGTGCAGGGCTCCTGGGTGCCTGTTGGAGGAGGAGGCCTGGAGGCCAAGCCTAGGGTATGGATGCAGCCCTACTTCTTGCCAGCTGTTACCCTGGGGTGTTACTGTTCTTTCTGAGCCTCTAGTGCCTACTTATTTCCAGCCTATTAGCTCAGGGACTCAAGATAAAACAAACATGCACAGCCTGATTCTAGGGATAAAAAGATTCAGTGTGATCCTAAATGCCATTAATATATTGTCCAACCCAAGGGAGGCCTAGGTCCCCTGTCCTCCAAAGACCTTCAGTTCAAAGGACAAGGCATGGGGAGGGATGTCAGAAGTGTTTCCATGAGCCAGTGGCAAGTGGGGCCACACCCAGAGGATGATGAACCTAGACTACCACCTATAAAAGTGTTTAATGACCCAGAAGAGTGAGGAAAACTGTCCCCAGACTAAAGAAGTGTCCAGTCCGACTTCAAGGTGCAGGGTTAGGAGATAGAGGTTGATTTCTGTTCAGTAGAAGTTACTTTTCATTGTCAGATCCCTCTCCTGGCCTTAGCAACCCTCTGGGCTGGTTTATTCCTGAACACTGAAGTAATCAAGCAAAGGCAGGTGACTGCCAGGAGAGGAGTCCCCTGGTGTACTAGACCCATAGGGGCTCCACCAACTCCAAGCCTCTACCTCCCACAATGCCCTTCTGGAATAGTCTCTTGAACCCACATTTGAACCTCTATCCACCTCCTGTCATGTGCATCCTGTAGCCTCCAAATGGAAGGAGATCACAGGATTTGCAGTGGTGGAGAGATATCAGGCCCTATCCAACCTTCTTTCTTGCCTTCTGTTAATACTTGAGTCTGTGGCTTAACCATCCTGAGGAGGGTCCCCATATAGCTTAAAGGACTAGCAGGAGAGGGCTTTTTCTGGCTTTCCCCACTCCCCAGGTGCTAAGATGTGCTAATTATTTGCTCCTCTCAGATTCATTCTCCCCATTCTCTGTGCAGGAGGCCGGCCCCTGTGGACTGCCTCCCTAGGGCTCTCTTGCCCTCTGGCTTCCAGTTCAACCAGTAGGAACAGAGACATGTGGTATGGTGTATAAGATCCTCATTCCTTCCCTGCTCCAATGCTGTGTTTCTGGAAGTAACTATGACCTCACAATGGCCCATGCTCCCCAGTGCCCACTCCCTCCACCTCTGCTCCAGTCCTTGGAGTGGTAATGACTTCCCACAGTTGCCAGTCTGACGCTACCAATCTTCCCCTCCCTGCTCTTTGATTTCCAGTGATGTTTCACCAGAGGTCGCCTCTAGGAGTAAAGTGAGCCATCTGTTTAACAAACCTCATGTGTGGGTCTGAATCTCAGGTTGGGAGTGGACGTGGCAATCAGCAGCAGGGCACAGATCCTTCTAAAGGGGAAGGTCACTTCCCTTTATGCTGGATATTCAGTATAAGGGCCAAATTTGCAAAAAAAAAAAAAATTTCCCCCAAAAGAAGTTGGAAGTCTGAACTTTTTCATAAAATATCTTCATTTATAAATGTGACTCAAATTAACAAACTGCTCTGTAGCCCCAGAAAAATCTGTCCGCAGGTCGCCATCCACTAACAACCTCCACTTCTGAGCTGTTGGCCCCCAGGCTCTGCCAGGCCCTCTTGGGTCTCTGTGCCTCCAGTTCTCTTTCCAGGAATGGTTTTTTCCTACTTCTTTGCCCAAGCGAACTTCTGTTCCTCCACAGCTCGTGCCTCACTTCCTGAAGCCTTCCCACAGACTTCCTGAGGAGATAACCCCTCTTCCCCAAGGCGCCCAGAGCACTTCACACACACTTCCATTAGAATACTCATCTCCTGGGCTGGACTGCTCTTCCTCCCTGAGTAGTTCCTCCCAGCCATCCTATGCCCAAGTAATGAGCTCCTCAAGGTCAAGACTCTGTCCTGAGCATCTCTGTAGCCCAAGTATCGATTCCTAAGCCTGAGGCATGGCAGGTAAAGCAATAACATTTTGTCAGAAGACAAAAGGGGATATATTGGGCTTTGGGTCAACACAGGTCTCTAGAGGCAGGGGAGGCCATGTGAAAGCAATCACTGGGTTTTGTGGGGGTCACATTATTGGGACTTGGTGTTGGCTGCAAAAGTTGGACACCTCAAAGGTCACATAGATCTTTTCAAACCTCCCTGGTTCCTAAGAGAAACTCTGCTTCTAAGCAAAAATACATGCTAAATTCTGACTAGTGAATGACTTCCCAAGAATTCTACGATGACCTAGGTGTATGCATCAGGAATTGTTAAACCCTTTACCCATTCTACTTTTCATTAAAACAAACAAGAAAAGGGTGGGGGAGCGACTCATTGGAGAAAGTTGACTGTTTTCATATCTCTATGAAATAGAGTCCACACCCCAGAAACCTTCCTTCTGGACATGTTCGGGGCCCGAGCCCTGTGAGTTACTTATGAGACGAGACATTTGTACACAGAGAGAAGAGGGAAAAGATGAAAGGGTTTTCTCCTAAGCCTTTAGTCTTCATGATTCCCTTCTTGTGTTTGGTTTCTATGAATTCTAATCTCGAGAGGCCACAGGCAATGATGTGAATTACAATATAGCAGTTGAAACAGGGCATCTATTTACGATTGAAAATAAGCAGTACAACAAGTATACAAGTGACCCAGCATCATGTCATTATGTCATTTCCATAATGAAAAACTTAAAAATTTGCCTACTTTTAAATTTGAGTTTCCCCAAAGGCAGGGTCTGAGAATTTGGGGACAGATGATTTATTTTGGAGGCAATCACAGGAAGCAGAAGTGAGGTCCAAGAAGAGCGAGACAAAGAATAAAGAAAGCCAATGCTCAGCATCTTACTGAACTGATGATCACTGTAAAATGAGAGCTCAATCCCTCTAGGTTCCCACAGAGGAAATATTTAGAAAACTATTTGCAAATTGAGCAAATTGAACCTCTGATGATCAGAACACATTAACAATCAACATCCATCACCCAAAACCTGGAAGTTTCCATGGGGTCAACTACATACACACACACAAGCAAACACACTCTGATCTTGGGGACCTGATGTGTGATACTTCCCGACAATGAAAACAGATTTTTATTTTCCTCTCCCGATCCTCTACATTTTGACGTACTGTTATCTAAACTGAATCAGAAATACATCCCCAATATTCTGTGACCTTCTTCCACTCACTTAAAGATCTGTGGATGTAAACACCTTTCAACTGAATATGATTGGCAGCACTATACAGGGTTTAATTATGGTCACATCCAAGCCTTACTCCCTCAATATATATTCAGGTGTATCCTGGGTTATTTCCATCCTGGAAAGAAATTGCAAATGGCTTAACTCTGGCACAAACTAGCATATTAAGCATCCAAATCCAGTGCTATGGTTGCTGAGTTGAACTTCACAAGGTCATAAACACCCTCAAAAGCTTTTGGTCTATAATTAGGGTATTTCCTTGAATGGCTATTTAAAATATTTACATAGGATAAAAGGCATATTTCAAAATATGTATACAACTTTTTTCATAAAACCATCGGCTTTGAAACAAAAAACCTTAAAGATGATCCCCCCCAATATACAATTTACATCCTTTAAAAATGGTATGACAAATTATAAGTGGATTATCTGTATTTAACTAGCTACAACAATAACAAAAGGAAGTATATAACATTGACCAAGAGAGAGGGAAGTGGTGGATGTCGACTCTTACCACTTCTATTCAGCATGTACTGGAGGTTCTAACGGGGTCAAATAAACAATCCATCTATAATTACAAACTATGTACAAATAAAGATTACCTATCAAAATTTCTACACCCTAGTCAATTGACACTCAGAAGTAAAATCACGGGTTGGGGTTCAGTGGGAGAGCACTTGCCTTGCATGTGTGAAGCACTGGGTTCGATTCTCAGCACCACATAAGAAAAAGTTTAAGAAAAGGTATTGTGTCTATCTACAATTAAAATTTTTTAAAAAAGGAAAATCATCTTTTGTTTAACTAAAACACAAAATAGATGTTTGACTTAATATATAAAAAGAACAAAATGCCTAAAGAAAGAGGGAGAAAATAATAAATATAAAAACAGGAATAAGCTGGAAGTGGAACTCAGTGGCAGAGCACTTTTCTGGCATGTACAAGGCCCTGGTTAATCCACAGGACAAACAAAACAGGGGATAAATAAGTCAAAAAGGGAAAAATATTTGGATCAGTAATACTCATAAGCACTTCCTTTGAAAAAACTTCAAGCAAATCCAAATAAGAAAAAAATCCCAAAGCAAAATTTAAAATGACAAAATATGTAACAAGTACTTATTTTTAAAATTTTTTGTTCTAATTAGTTGTGTATGACAGTGGTTTATTTTAAAATATTGTTATCAATTATGAAAAAAACTTTTAAATCTCAATGAAATAACCAATTTCCCATTAAAAATATAAGTTCCAAAAAATAACCCTACAATAAGCAGAAAATTTAATAGGCAAGAGGCCACTCTAAGAATAAGTCCGAGAAATTTCTCTGATATGATCCCCCTTTGCTTTAGAAAACATCAAACCTAAATTAGCTGATTATTTTTGTTTCTTCTCTTCCTTTTTCCCCTACTCACACTTCATATGAAAGTTACATTCTGTCATAAGAAAAAAAAATAAAGACCATTGCCTCTTAAGAATATGGATTTTAAAAACCCTCAACCACATACTAGCAAACTAAATCCAACATGTACAAAGAATAATAACTATGACAGAGTAAGATTCATCCTTGGGTGCAAGGTTTTTTCATATCAAGAAATCAATTAATGTAAAATATTATCAACATTATGAAAAAGATGGGATACAATGGTACTGTAATGCCACTACCTGGGATCCTGAGACAGGAGGATTGCAAGTTTGAGATAAGCCTGAGCAACTTAACAAAACTTTGTCTCATAGCAAAATAAAAAGGGCTGGATAGGTAGCTTGGTGCTTGTCTAGCATGTGAAAGGTCCTGGGTTTGATCTCTAGCACCATAAAAAAAAAAAAAAAAAAAAAAAAAGACCTTTTCAATTAACTCAGCATTCACAAAATCAAACATCATTATTAAAAAAAGAAAACTAGAAATCAAAAGAATTTTTTTCAACCTGATAAAATCATCCACCACAGGGGGTTAAAAAAAAAAAACATAGCTAACATTTAATGATGAAAGGTGCTTTCCCTCTAAGAAAACAGCAAGGATGTCCACCCTCCCCACTTCTACTCAGCATTGCATTGGCGGTTCTAGCAAGATGTTCTGCCTTGCCTTGGGTCCAGAGCAATGAACTAGGGCAACCATGCACTCAACTTATGTGAACCAATATGTAAGTTGTTCTTGCCAGGTATTCTGGTCAGTGACAAAAAACTGACTAACACAATGAGTTAAACAATAAAGAGAGAAATTATCAGGAAACCAAATAGAACTGTTGGAAATGAAAGATGCAATAAAACAAAAAATTCACTTCAAAGTATCACTGATAGACTTAGGTTACATATAAAACAATGTCAGGCCTTAAAGACAGAGTGAACTTGAATGCTAAGTATGATGAAAAAATAAAAGACAATTATCAGAAAATACAGAAACTCTGGAACAACATTAACAGACCAAACCTAAGAATCATTTAGGTAGAAGTTTAGGACATGTACAGGCTAATGACATTTAGAACATTTTCAGTGAACTGGAAAATTTTCCAAACTTTAGGAATGAGATGGACATCCTCATATAGGAATCACATAGAACTCCAATTAGATATGATCAAAAAAAAGATCTTAACACACCATCATTAAAATGCTTAACAGACAGTAAGGATAAGATATTAAAAGACACAAGAAGCAGCTCAATTCACAATTGCTAAACTATGGAACCAATCTAGGTGCCCTTCAGCAGATGAATGGATAAAGAAAATGTGGTACATATCACAATGGAATATTACTCAGCCTGAAAGAAGAATGAAATTATGGCATTTGCAGGTAAATGGTGGAACTAGAAAATATTATTCTAAGTGAAATAAGCCAATCCCCAAAAACCAAATGCTGACTGTTTTCTCTGATAAGCAGATGCTGATCCATAGCTGGGGGTGAGTAGGGAAGAATGAAGGAACTTTGGATTATGTAGAGGGAAGTGAGGGGAGGGGTGGGGGGTGGAGATGGAAAGGATGGTAGAATGAGAGACATTATTACCCTGTATACATGCATGAAAAAAAATTTAATAAAACAATTCACAATGAAAAGAAACACATCTTGACACCAAGTCGCAGATAGATCTCAATACAATCATACCATATGATTTCAGCACACACTCCCAAAGGTGATCATCCAAACGTAAAATCAATAAAGATGCTTATAAGATGAATACTACTATAAATCAAGTGAACCTAATATCGATAGAATATTTCATCCCACAACAGCTGAATTCACATTTTTCTTAGGAATGCATGAATCTAGATAAAATTCCAGAGAAATATCATTAAAAATTGATTATTAAAATGTTCAATGAACTGAAAGAACTAAGGAATGAATTAAGAGAGCAAATATAGGAGATGAAAGACTGTTTTAATAAAGAAAAATATTGAAAAGAAAACAATCAGAACTCCTGAAAATGAAAGACACAATGAATAATTAATTCACTTGAAATCACCAAAAGATTAGATTGCATGAAAAATAGAACTGCAGAACTCAATGATAGGCTACATGAACTTGAATACTCAGTATGAAATAAAGAGGAAAAAATATAAAACCATGATCAGAATATATAAGAACTCTGGGACAATGCAAAGAGAACAAACCCAAGAGTCATTGGGATAGAATGGAACATGGAGATAAAGGCTAAAGGCATCAAGAACATGTTCATTGAGACAATTGATAATAACAGAAAACTTTCTCCATATTGGAAATTAAATAGACATCAACAAACAAAACCCCAAAGTAACAAGATCAGAAAATAAATTCAGGACACATCATAATCAAAATGCTCAATGAGAAAATAAAGAAAATAATATTAAAATCTGCAAGAGAAAAGCATCAGGTCACATATAGAGGCAAACAGATAAGGTTCACCTTCAAATTCTCAGCTCGGACCCTAAAATTGGGGGTGGGGAGAGTGGTGGCTGGAATGTGATGTTCTAACCTCAAATAATTGCAAAAAGATTCCTTTATTGAGGCTTATAGGACTCCAAATATACAAAATTACAACAGACCCACACCAAGGCACATTATTATGAAAATACCTAACATACAAAATAAAGACAGAATTTTAAGGCCACAAGAGAAAAAGACTCAAATTACATTCAGGGGGAAACCAATAAGAATAACAGCAGATTTTTCAATCCAGACCCTAAAAGCTAGAAGGGCATGGAACAACATTTACCAAGCCCTGAAAGAAAACGGATGCCAACCAAGAATCTTATACCCAGCAAAACTTACTTTCAGATTTGACGACAAAATAAGATCCTTCCATGATAAACAAATGCTAAAGGAATTTACAAAAAGCCATCATTACAGAGCATTCTCAGCAAAATATTCCATGAGGAAGAGATGAAAAACAATGATGCAAATCAGCAACGGGAGGAACTAAAGGAATAGCCAAATAAAGGAGAAACCAAACCATGTCAAAAAGCAAAAATGAGTCAAATGACTGGGAATACAAATCATATTACAATAATAACCCTGAATGTTAATGGCCTGAACTCATCAGTCAAAAGACATAGACTGGCAGATTGGATTAAAAAGAAAAATCCAACAATATGCTGCCTGCAAGAGACTCATCTCATAGAAAGAGATACCCACAGACTAAAGGTGAAAAGATGGGAAAAAACATGCCATGCACACAGACACAGCAAAAAAGCTGGAGTATCCATCCTCATTTCAGATAATATGGACTTCATGCCAAAACTAGTAAGAAGGGATAAAGAAGGACATTACATACTGCTTAAGGGAAGCATAAATCAGCAAGACATAACAATCATAAATATCTATGCCCCGAACATTGCTTATCCATGTACGTCAAACAAATCCTTCTCAATTCCAGAAATCAAATAGACCACAACACAATAATACTAGGTGATTTTAACACACCTCTTTCACCACTGGATAGATTGTCCAAACAAAAATTGAATAAAGAAACCATAGATCTCAATAACACAATCAACAATTTAGACTTAACCGACATATATAGAATATACCATCCAACAAAGAACGAATACACTTTCTTCTCAGCAGCACATGGATCCTTCTCTAAAATAGACCATGTTTTATGCCACAAAGCTACTGTTAGCAAATACAAGAAGATAGAGATACTACCTTCTACTCTATCAGATCATAATGGATTGAAATTAGAAATAAATGCCAGAATAAAAAACAGAAATTTCTCCAATACCTGGAGATTAAATAATACACTTTTGTATGATGAATGGATAACAAAAGATATCAGGAGGGAATAAAAAAATTCTTAGAAGTAAACGAAAACAAAGACACATCATATCAAAATCTTTGGGACACTATGAAAGCAGTACTTAGAGGAAGATTTATTTCATGGGGTGCATTCAACAAAAGAAGTAGAAATCAACAAATAAACGACTTAACACTACAACTCAAAGCCCTAGAAAAAGAAGAGCAGACCAACACCAAAAGTGGTAGAAGACAGGAAATAGTTAAAATCAGAGTCGAAATCAACGAAATTGAAACAAAAGAAACAATCGGAAAAATTAACAAAATAAATAGTTGGTTCTTTGAAAAAATAAACAAAATTGATAAACCCTTAGCCACACTAACAAAGAGAAAGAGGAAGAAAACCCAAATCACTAAAATTCGGAATGAACAAGGAAATATCACAACAGACACGAGTGAAATACAAAACATAATTAGAAGCTATTTTGAAAATCTATACTCCAACAAAACAGAAAACCTCGAAGACATCAACAAGTTTCTAGAGACATGAATTACCTAAACTGAATGAGGAGGACATACACAACTTAAATAAATCAATTTCAAGCAATGAAATAGAAGAAGTCATCAAAAGCCTACCAACAAAGAAAAGTCTGGGACCAGATGGGTTCTCAGCCGAGTTCTACAAAACCTTTAAAGAAGAGCTCATTCCAATACTCCTCAAAGTATTCCATGAAATAGACGAGGAGGGAACCCGCCCAAACTCATTCTATAAAGCCAATATCACCCTGATACCTAAACCAGACAGAGACACATCGGGGAAAGAAAATTTCAAACCAATATCCTTAATGAACATCGACACAAAAATTCTCAACAAAATTTTAGCAAATCGCATTCAAAAATATATTAAAAAGATAGTGCACCACGATCAAGTGGGTTTCATCCCAGGGATGCAAGGTTGGTTCAACATCTGGAAATCAATAAATGTCATTCACCATACCAACAGACTTAAAGTTAAGAATCACATGATTATTTCAATAGATGCAGAAAAAGCATTTGATAAAATACAGCATCCCTTCATGCTCAAAACACTAGAAAAAATCGGGGTAGTGGGAACATTCCTTAACATTGTAAAGGCCATCTACCTTAAGCCCATGGCCAATATCATTCTAAATGGTGAAAAACTGAAAGCATTCCCCCTAAAAACTGGAACATGGCAGGGATGCCCTCTTTCACCACTTCTATTCAACATTGTTCTTGAGACTCTAGCCAGAGCAATTAGACAGACCAAAGAAATTAAAGGGATGCGAATTGGAAAAGAAGAACTCAAACTATCCCTGTTTGCTGATGACATGATTATATATTTAGAGGAACCTGGAAATTCCACCAGAAAACTCTTAGAACTCATAAGTGAATTCAGTAAAGTAGCAGGTTACAAGATCAATGCTCATAAATCCAATGCATTTTTATACATAAGTGATGAATCTTCGGAAAGAATAATTAGGAAAACTACCCCATTCACAATAGCATTGAAAAAAATAAAATACCTGGGAATCAATCTCACAAAAGAGGTGAAAGACCTCTACAATGAGAACTACAGAACACTAAAGAAAGAAATTAAAGAACACCTTAGAAGATGGAAAGATCTCCCATGTTCTTGGATAGGAAGAATTAATATTGTCAAAATGGCCATACTACCTAAAGTGCTATACAGATTCAATGCAATTCCAATTAAAATCCCAATGATGTACCTTACAGAAATAGAGCAAGCAATTATGAAATTCATCTGGAAGAATAAGAAACCCAGAATAGCTAAAGCAATCCTTAGCAGGGAGAGCGAAGCAGGGGGTATCGCAATACCAGATCTTCAACTCTATTACAAAGCAATAGTAACAAAAACGGCATGGTATTGATACCAAAATAGACAGGTAGATCAATGGTACAGAATAGAGGACATGGACACAAACCCAAATAAATGCAATTTTCTCATACTAGACAAAGGGGCCAAAAATATGCAATGGAGAAAAGATAGCCTCTTCAACAAATGGTGCTGGGAAAACTGGAAAACCATATGCAACAGAATGAAATTAAACCCCTATCTCTCACCCTGCACAAAACTCAACTCAAAATGGATCAAGGATCTCAGAATCAGACCAGACACCCTGCATCTTATAGAAGAAAAAGTAGGTCCAAACCTTCAACTTGTTGGCTTAGGATCAGACTTCCCATAGCCCAAGAAATAAAAACAAGAATCAACAACTGGGATAGATTCAAACTAAAAAGCTTTCTGTCAGCAAAGGAAACTATCAGTAATGTGAAGAGAGAGCCTACAGAGTGGGAGAAAATCTTTGCCACTCATACTTCAGATAGAGCGCTTATTTTCAGAATCTATAAAGAACTCAAAAAAAACTACACCAAGAATACAAATAATCCAATCAACAAATGGGCTAAGGAAATGAACAAACACTTCACAGAAGAAGATGTACAAGCAATCAACAGATATATGAAAAAATGTTCAGCATCTCTAGTAATAAAAGAAATGCAAATCAAAACTACACTAAGATTCCATCTCACCCCAATTAGAATGGCGATTATCAAGAACACAAGCAACAATAAGTGTTGGTGAGGATGTGGGAAAAAGGTACACTCATACATTGCTGGTGGGGTTGCAAATTAGTGCAGCCACTCTGGAAAGCAGTATGGAGATTCCTCAGAAAGCCTGGAATGGAACCACCATTTGACCCAGCTATCCCACTCCTTGGCCTATACCCAAAGGACTTAAAATCAGCATACTACAGAGATACAGCCACATCAATGTTCATAGCTGCTCAATTCACCATAGCCAGACTGTGGAACCAACCTAGATGCCCTTCAGTTGATGAATGGATAAAGAAACTGTTTTATATATATATATATATATATATACACACACAATGGAATATTACTCTGCCATGAGGAATGATAAAATTATGGCGTTTGCAGGCAAATGGATGAAATTGGAGAATATCATGCTAAGTGAGATAAGTCAATCTCAAAAGTAAAGGACAAATGATCTCGCTGATAAGCTGATGAGGACATATAATGGGGGGTGGGAGGGGTTAGCATTAGGGTTAGGGTTAGGGTTTGGTTTAGTGTTAGGGATAAGGAGGGTGGTAAGAATGGAAGAAGGAAGGACTGTATAGAGGGAAAAGAGGGGATGGAGGGGTGGGGAGAAGGGAAAATAAATAACAGAATGAATCAAACAACATTGCCCTATGTAAATTTATGATTACACAAATGGTGTGCCTTGACTCCATGTACAAATAGAGAGGAACAACATGTATCCTATTTGTTTAAATTAAAAAAAAAAAAAGATTCCTTTATCAAGCAAATCTCTCTTTGAAAAAAATCAATGGAGAAATAAAACTTTATATGACAAGGATAAACTAAAAGACCACCAGGTCAGCCCTATAAAAAGTAGCCAAAGATGTGTTGCACACATCTTAAAAACAACCCCAAGCTCACCAAATAGAGGAAGATCACTAGAAGAGAAGTGAAAGTCAAGACAAAATTACCTGTAGCAAACAAATCAAAATGGCAAGAAATCACTAACACAAAATAACATTGAATATAAATGGTCTCAACTCTCCAACTAAAAGACAAAGATAGACTTCCTCCCCAGTTCGCCGTTTGGTTGATGGGTGTCCACGCACGTTCAACATGCGTATGGAGAAGTGTTATTTCTGTTCCGGTCCCATCTACCCCGGCCACAGCATGATGTTCATCTGCAATGATTGCAAGGTATTCAGATTTTGTAAATCCAAATGTCATAAGAACTTTAAAAAGAAGCGCAATCCTCACAAGGTCAGGTGGACTAAAGCATTCCGGAAAGCAGCCAGTAAAGAACTTATAGTGAAAATTCATTTGAATTCGAAAAATGTAGAAATGAACCTGTCAAATACCAGCAAGAACTATGGAATAAAACTATTGATGCAATGAAAATAGTTGAAGAGGTCAATCAGAAACGCCAAGCTAAATTTATAATGAACAGATTGAAGAAAAATAAAGAGCTACAGAAAGTTCAGGATATAAAAGAAGTCAAGCAAAACATCCATCTTATCTGAGCCCCTCTTGCAGTCAAAGGAAAGCAGCTGGAAGAAAAAATGGTACAACAGTTACAACAGGATGTGGACATGGAGGATGTTTCTTAAAAATCTCAATCTCTGTAACCATTTCTATATGTACATTTGAAAATCTCCTTTGGAGACTGAGAACTTAATTCTCAATTATTGATTTTTATATATTGTCACTGACTTTTCTCCAACGTTGCTATCTGCAAAGCATCAGATTATGAATGTTAGATTGTACCTCATTGTAGCGTTTTCGTTGATAGACGTGCTTATGTATGTAAATCATGAAAATTCTGTTTATAAATGCACAAGTGGATTGTGGACAGAATGGTCATGCTTTTTGGATAATAGCACTAGGCAGCATTTATGTAATAACTAATACAAAAATTCATGGCCAGCGATATAAAAAATAAAATTTTCATTGCAATAAAACATTCCCTTTGTTATGTTATAGAAGGGGGGATACAATGAGGAACTAAGAATTTGTATGACAATCTCAAAATCATTTATTTTTGTTGCAGTATTTTTTGTTTTGATTTATTAGTTTAAAGGAGCATAATGGCCTAATACAATGAAGCCTAATTATGCTGAGCTATTTTGACCTGGTTTACCTGTTCTCGGCAGGTATTTGTGGATGTACTCCAGGAGAGCTGAATAATCTTTACTTGAAATGGCACTATATTATTTCTGCTTTAGAGAATACTCAGCTCTAATTTGTGATTCCTGTTAGAGCAAGCTCCCTCCCTCTCCCCCATGCCTAGCAATGATCTAGAAACAAAGAAATCCCAGTATCTTTTAAATTTTGTTGCATAGTTTTTCTTTTAAAAAAAAGTTTCCTAATTTTTATGGAAAATAGAATTTGTGGGTATAACATCTGCCCATTATTTGTACATAAAATAAAAACATTTTTCAGTGAAAAAGAAGGACAAAGATAGTAAAATTGATCAAAATACAAGATGTATCTCTATGCTGTTTGAGAAAGACTCATCTCACAGGCAAAACCACCCACAAGATGAAGGTAAAGACATAGGGAAAAAATAGTCCTTCAAATGGAATTCAAATCAAGCAGGAGTAGCTATTCTCATATGAAAAAGCAGATTTCAAGCAAAAATTAATAAGAGACAACAAAGTCCACCAAGTCCTGGTAAAGGGAATAATCCAAAAAGATATAGTAGTAGTAAATATATACACCACAAATATCAGTGCACCTGACTAAAAATATAAAAACACTTCATGAAATCTGAGATAAACCCCAATAAAATAATACTGAGTGATTCAACACACCCTTATCATCAATAAACAGGTAATCCAAACATGGAAATCAAGATGTTACCAACCTAAATAATACTATAAATCTTGAAAGGGGGAGAGAGAGAGAGAGAATACAAATTAATAAAACCACAGATGAAAAAAAAGATGTTGGAAACAGCTTCACAAGATGGCAGAATAGAGATGATCCCTTTCCTGGCTTCTCCATGGTGTAAAACCAAGAGTAGGTAGGCAGCTTCTCAGCAAGGTGGGTTAAAAAGGGTAAGGGCTTTACCTTTTGCAAACTTACTGTTATTACTGTGGGCAATAACTGATCACATCATTTTTGTTTATTGTGACAATTAACATTGTAGATGTCTACCAGGAACTATTTGGGTTAATGCTGTATATTGTTTGCATTGGTTGTTGTCATCTCTCCCTAAATGATGAGGTACTAGAAACTTTCGGGGACACTACCACAGGGTAGAAACTCTACTGCCTCAGATCCATACTGTTAAGTGGGTAGACACACAGACAACATGAAAAAGCAAGGGAGAAAATTGCCCCAAACAAACCAAGATGCTTCAATAACAGAATCCACTGACACCACAGTGGAAGAAATGTCAGAGGAGGAGTTTTGAATGTACATAGTTAAACTGATCTGTGAGAGAAAGGATGATGTAAGGAGTGAACTCAGAGAAAATACAGGAAGTGAAAGATCACTTCAATAAAGAAAAATTCTGAAAAAATCTAGCAGAAATTCTCAAAATGAAGGAATAAAACAAATTAAAAATTCAATGGAAACCATCAACAGCAGACTAGACCATGTGGAACACAGAATTTCAGGCAATGAAGACAAAATATGTAATTTTGAAAATAAAGTTGACCATGGAGAAAAGATGTTAAGAGACTATGAACAGAACTTCCAAGAAATGTGGGATAACATAGAAAACCAAATTTAAGATTTGTTGGGGTAGATGAAGGCTCAGATACAAACAAAAGGCATGTACAATCTTTTCAACTAAGTATCAGAAAATTTCCCAATTGTTAAAAATGAAATGGAAAATCAAATACAGGAGGCATACAAGACCCCAAATATACAAAATTGCAACAGACCCACACCAAGGTACATTATTATGAAAATGCCTTACATACAGAATAAGGATAGAATTTTAAAGACTGCCAGAGATAAACAACAGGTCACATTTAGAGGGAAACCAGTCTGTATCTCAGAGGATTTCTTAGCCCAGTCCCTCAAAGCTAGAATCTAAAAGAAAATGAATGCCAGCCAAGAATACTATTACCCAGCAAAATTAAACTTCAGAATTGACAAGAAAAACCTTCCATGATAAAAGTTAAAAGAATTCACAACTAGAAAGACTGCTCTACAAAATACACTCAATATTTCATGAAAAAGTGGAAAAAAAAGTGAAAAACCAGTAAAGGAACTATGTAGAATAGTCAGAGAAGAAACTAAGTCAAATTAAAAATCAGAAATAGATAAAAATGACAGAAAAAAATAATTTCTCAATAATAACATTGAATGTAAATGGCCTAAACTCATCAAGAGACATAGACTGGCAGATTGAATTTAAAAATAAGACCTAAAAGCATGCTGTCTCCAAGAGACTCACTTCACAGTCAAAGACATCCACAGACTGAAGGCAAAGAAAATGAAAAAAAAAAAAAAAAAAACATCATTCACATTGATCATGTAACAAGCAGGGGTTTCTATCTTCATATCAGATAAAGTGGACTTCAATCCAAAGTTAATCAGAAGGGACCAAAAAGGTCATTTCACAATGCTTAAAGGAATTATATGTCAACAAGACATCAAATATTTATGCCCCAAACTATAGACCATTTATGTGCATCAAACAAGCCCTTCTCAATTTCAAGAATCAGATAAACCACAACACAATAATACCAAGTGACTTTAACATGCCTCTCTCACCACTAGATAAATCCTCCAAACAAAAAAATAAAGAAGTTATAGAACTAAAAAATATAGTTAATAATTTAGACTTAACAGACATATATAGAATATTTCATTCATCAATGACTGAATACACTTTCTTCTCAGCAGCACATGGATCCTTCTCTAAAATAGACCATATGTTAGACCACAAAACAACTCTTAGTAAATACAAAAATGGAAATATCTTGCACTCTATCAGATCATAGTCAAATGAAATTAAATATAAATGATAAGATGAAAAAATAGAAGCTTCTCTAACACCTAGAGACTAAAATATATGCTATTGAATGATCAAGGGATAGAAGAAATTAGGTATGAAATAAAAAACACAAGTAAATGAGAATAGTAACACAATTTATCAAAATCTCTGGGATACTATGAAGGCAGTTCAAAGAGGAAAGTTCATTGCTGAGCTCACTGATTAAAAGCCACCAAATAACCTAAAATTACATCTCAAAAAATTGAGTTGCTATAAAAATTGAGGTGGCTGCATCACCATAATATGCTGATTTTAAGTCCTTTGGGTATATGCTGAGGAGTGAGATAACTGGGTCAAATGGTGGTTCCATTCCAAGTTCTCTGAGGAATCTCTTTACTGTTTTCCAGAGTGGCTGCACCAATTTGCAGTCCCACCAACAGTGTATGAGTGTACCTTTTTCTCCACATCCTCACCGACGTTTACTGTTACTTATATTCTTAATTATTGTCATTCTGATTAGAGTGAGATGAAATCTCAATGTAGTTTTAATTTGCATTTCTCTAATTGCTAAAGATGTTGAACATTTTTTCCTATGTTTGTTGATCATTCATATTTCTTTTGTGAAGTGCCTGTTCAGTTCCTTTGTCCGTTTATTGATTGGGTTATTTGGTTTTTTGGTGTTAAGATTTTTCAGTTCATTGTATATCCTGGAGTTTGTTGTTCTATCTGAGGTGTAGTTGGTCAAGATTTTCTCCCATTCTCTAGGCACTCTCTTCACATTCTTGATTTTTTCCTTTGCCGTGAAGATTTTAGTTTAACACCATCCTGTTTAATAATTCTTGATTTTACATCTTACACTTTAGGAGTCTTGTTGAAAAAGTTTGCTCATAAGCCAACAGGATAGAGAGTGGGGTCTACTTTTTCTTCTAGTAGGTGCAGGGTCTCTGGTCTAATGCCTAGGTCTTTGATCCACTTTGAGATGAGTTGTGTGCAGTGTGAAAGACAGGAATTCAACTTTATTCTACTACATATGTATTTCCAGTTTTCCCACAAACATTTGTTGAAGAGGCTATCTTTTATCCAATGTATGTTTTATGGCACCTTTGTCTAGTATGAGATAACTGTTTTTGTGTGGGTATGTATGTCTCTGTGTCTTCTATCCTGTTCCATTGGTTGAAGAAGACATTGGAACATCAAAAGACCTCCCATGTTTTTGGATAGACAGAAATAATATTCTCAAAATAACCACTGCAATATACAAATTCAATGCAATCCCCATCAAAATACAAATGACATCCTAACACAGAACTAGAAAAAAAAATCCATAAATTCATTTGGAAGCATAAGAAACCCAAAATAGCCAAAGTAATTTTGAGCAAGAACCATGAAAGGAGGCTTCACAATACTCCATCTCAAATTTTTCTACAGAGCTACAGTAACAAAAACAGCATGGTATTGACATCAAAATACACATGAAGACCAATGGAATATAAGACAGAGATAAACCCACATATTCTCTATCATCTTTGTAAAGGTGTCATCTTTGGCACCTTTACAAAGGTGCCAAAAAAAACTTGATATCCATATGTAGAAAAATGAAATTAGATTCCTATCTCTCATCCTGTATACAAGTCTAATCAAAATGAATCAAAACCTTAGGAATTAGACCAGAAACCTTGAAACTACTAGAAGAAAACATAGGGTACCATCATATAGGTTCAGGTACCAACTTCTTCAATAAGATTCCCTAAAGCTTAAAAAATTAAACCAAGAATCAAAAAATGGGATGCCATCAAACTAAAAAGCTTCTTCATAGCAAAGGAAATGATTAAGAAAGTGAAGAGAGAGTCTACAGAATGGGAGAAAATCTTTTCCAGCTACTCCTCTCAGAGAAGATTATTATCCAGAATACATAAAGAACTCAAACTTAACACCAATCACCATAATAATAATAACCCAATCAATAAATTGGCAAAAGAATTAAATATATTTCTCAAAATAATAAACACAAATGGCCAAGAAATATATTTTAAAACATGTTCAACATCTCTAGCAATCAGGGAAATGCAAATCAAAACTATGCGGAGTTCATCTCACCCCAATCAGAATGTTGATTACCAAAATCACAAATAATAAATGCTGGTGAGGATATAGGGGAAAGGTACACTCATCATTGCTGGTAGGACTGCAAATGAGCACAATGACTCTGGAATGCTGTATAGAGATTCCTTAAAAACTAGAAATGGAACCACCATATGTCCCAACTATCCTACTCCTTGGTATTTATCCAAGAGAACTAAAATCAGCATATTATAGCTATACAGCCACTTATAGCAGCAAAATTCACCATCAAATTATGGAATCAGTCCCGAAGCCAATCAATAAATGAATGAATCAAGAAAATGGTGTATATACACAATGGAGATTTACTCAACTATAAAGAAGAATAAAACTATGGCATTTGCTGGTAAATTGATGGAAATACAGAATATCATAAAAGAAATAAGCCAGATTCAGAAAATCAAGGGTCAAATGTTTTCTCCATATATGGAAGCTCGAGAAAAATGAGGGAAAGAAGGCATTTTGGAGGGAAGATTGATGGAGTAGAATGAGATCAGGAGAGAGCGGAAGGAAGGATGGAAAAGGAAGGAAATCTGGAATGAATTTAACAAATTTATATTATATGCATATGTAAATTAATCACAAGGAATTTCACCTTTATGTATATGTAGGAAGTATCAATCAAAAATAAACAAGCAAAAAGAAAATCAGTAGAGGAAAGAGTAGAGGGAGGGAGGAGGGGCAGAAAAGAGTGGGAACAGGAATTGAAATAAAATTCCATGCATGCATGATTTTTTTCAAAATGATCCAACTACTATGTATAATAACAGTGCTCTAATAAAAAATATAAACACAATTCAGGACATAAATCACATGATCACCTCAATATATGCATAGAAATCTTCAACAAAATCCAGCACCCATTCATTGCATTAAAAAACACATACACACACACACACACACACACACACACACACAAATTAGGGATAGAAAATACCTTGAATCAGAAAGGCTATATACCACAAACCCAAAGTCAACATACTGAATGAAGAAAAACTGAAAACATCTCCTCAAAAATCAAAAACATGACAAGGATGCCCACTCTCACCACTCCCATTCAATGTAGTTTTTGAAACTTTAGCCAAAGCTATCAGGCAAGGAAAGAAAATTAAATGTGTACAAATAGGAACAGAATATGTCAAACTGTTTGCTGGTGACATGCTCCTATATTCAGAAGACCCTTAAAATCCCATCAGAAGACTTCTATACCTGATAAATTCAGCAAAGGTGCAGGATACAAGATCAATACACAAAAATCAGTAGCCTTCCTATATTCCAATAATGAATCCATCAAAAAGGAAATGAAGAAAATTATACCATTCACAATAACCTCAAACAATTAGGAATAATTCTAAGGAAGTGAAGGAACTCTACAATGAAAATTATGGAACACTTTAAAGAATGAAAAAAATCTGAGAAGATGGAAAGACCTTCCATATACATGGATCCACAGACCTAACATTGTCAAAATGGCCATATTACCAAGAGCAACCTACAGACTGAATGCACTCCCCATCAAAATTCCAGTGACATTCTTCACAGAACTAGGAAGAAAAAAGTCCTGAAATTTGTGTTGTGAAAAACTATTTTACAGAAATCAGCATTAGATATCTTAACTATAGCTCAAGGGGACACCTGTGCCTTTGTAAAAGCTAAGTGATGTTTATATATTTCTTACAACTCTCCTTATGTTTCTAAAGCCTTAAATGGTCTCCACTCACACATCAAAGCCATATTGGACCTTACCTTAAGTTTTAATGTGTTACTTTATTTGGGGTTGTCAGAGACTGACTAAACTAATTGATTTTATGCTAATTGTTTACAAAAATGATGTTTTGATGTCTTATTTATTATCATCGTAGAATGATTTCTGCCTAATACATGCCTCGTCCAGTCACCCACCAACTGCCACCACAGACCTCTGGTCTTCCCTGGTACTAAATATACTTACCAGTCCATGTACCACCTGATTAAAAAGAATAAAAACTTCAGGTCATTCCCCCAACTTCACCCACTCATAAGGAAGCAACCAGACCTAACTGGTACCCAGATACCCTAAAATAATTCAGGGACCCAAGTTCTGAAGGGAAGAAATCTTAAATAATTAGTCAGCCATCAGTGAGTGAGCAGGGAAGGACAATGAAGAATGACTGAGAACCACGGCAAAACTTATCAGTACCTGGAAGATGGGGGCCTAGTATGTCAACCCCCCCCCCAGCCACAATTATGCCCCTAAGAAAAACTATTGTTTCAAGATCAGGTCACACGCTACCAGGTAGCCTGGACCCTCCCTTATCACCAAAACTATGTCACAATCCCAATCACCCTAGCAACCAAAACATCAACACAGTCACAAAGAATACTTGCTGAGGGTTATTCAAAGGGGATATCCTTATTGAAGGGACAGGATATTGAGGTAAAAACAGGGGAACTCAATTCCTTAAACTCCAACTCCGTGAGCATCATGCCATCCTTTCTTCAAGGCAGTATCTGGGTGGAACTCTCTGGAAACTTCCCTGGGAACTTCTAATAGAATTGGAGGGCAGGAGGGGTGGTGCACTGTCTTTTCCCTCTGAGAGGACTCACTCTCTCCTTGAGAGTGTCCCCTTTTCCCTTCCCTCCTAATAAACTTGTGCCTTTTACAAAGAAGAAAGAAGAAGAAAGAAGAAGGAAGAAGAAAGAAGAAGATGACAATGATGACCCAGAATAGCCCAAGCAGTTCTCAGCAATGAGAGTGATCCTGAAGGCATTACAATACCCAACATCAAAGTATACCACAGAGCTATTATAACAAAAACTGCATGGTATTAAGATTAAAAACACACATAAAGGTCAATAGAGGATAGAGACAAATCCACATAGACACAGCCCCCTGATCCTTGACAAAGGCACCAAAACATGTTGGAGAAAAGAACCTTTTTAACAAATGGTGCTGGGGAAACTGGATATACATGTGTAGAAGAATGAAACTAGACCTGTATCTCTCACCCTTTATAGAAATCAACTCTAAGTAAATCAAAGTCGCAGAAATTAGACCAGAAATGCTACAACTGCTAGAAGAAAATAGGGGCAACACTAACATAAGAGCAGGAACTGACTTCCTTATTAATATTTCTGAAGCTCAAAAAACAAAATAAATCAAGTAGGATGATATCAAATTAAAAAGCTTCTGTACAGCAAAGGAAATAAGAGCCTACAGAATCGAAGAAGATCTTTGCCAGCCATTCTTTCAATAGAAGATTAATATTCACAATATATAAAGAACTCAAAAATCTAATAGCAAAAAACTAATAACCCAATTAATAAATAGGCAAAAGACACTTCTCAAAAGAAGAAACGCAAATGGTGAACAAATCCATGAAAAAATGTTCAACATCCCAAAACTACATTGAGATTTTATCTCACTCCAATTAGAATGACAATCATCCAGAATACAAAGAAAATTGCTGGTGAGGATATGGGGAAAAGGTGCACTTATACACTGTTGGTGGGAATGCAAATTAGTATAACCAAAGCAGTATAGAGATTCCTCAATAGGAATGGAATCACCATGTGACTCAGCCGTCCCCCTCCTTGGTATTTATCCAAAAGATCTAAAATCAGCTACTGCAGTAATATGTGTATACCAATGTTCATAGCAATGCAATTCACAGTCAAGTTATGGAAACAGCCTAAGTGCCCATCAACAGATGAATGGATAAAGAAAATATATATATGTATGTATCTCTCTCTCAATCTCCCTCTCTCAACCTTCTCTCTCTCTCTCTCTCTCTCTCTCTCTCTCTCTCTCACACACACACACACACACACACACACACACACACACACACACATTTTACTCAACCATCAAGAATGAAATTGTGTCATGTGTGGGAGAGTGAATGGAATTGGAGAACACCACGCTAAATGAAATAATTCAGACTCAGACAAGGGTCAGATTTTTCTCTCATATGCAGGAGTGAGAGGAATATGAAAAAAGAAGGAAGACTAATAGAGGAAGGAGATCAAGAGGGAGGGAAGAGGGAAGGGCATGGGTAAGTCTTGGGGAATGAAATCTATCAAATTATGTTATGTCTATATATGAATATACCATGATGAATCATATGTGTGTGTATACATATTATGTATGCATATATGGGTATATATATATATATATGGTCACATATATACACATACTTATAATTTAAATGAACTAATTAATAATAGATCAGTCAAGTAGAGGAAGTAGATCAGTTGGGAAAGGGAAGGTACTAGGGGATGAGTAATCAAATTGTTATGTACAATATGGCATAATGAATCCCACTATCATTATTATAATGTACCAATTAATATATATATATATATATATATATATATACCTTTTCTGCCCACAGTTGAATAAAACTAGAAATCAAGTGGAACTTTAGAAATTGTGCAATTCCATGGTAACTAAACAGCATGCTCTTGAATGGCCAATGGACCAATGAATAATCAAAAAGAAATTTTTTTAAATTTCTTGAAACAAATGAAAATGTAAACACAATTTACCCAAACCTATGGGGTACAGAAAAAGAAGTACAAAAGGGGGAGTTTACAGCAGTAAGTGCCTGAAGAAGAATAAATAAAGCCCAAAATAAGTAGAAGGAAAGAAATAACAAAGATCAGAGCAGAAATAAAATATAGACATAAAAATTATAAAAGATTGATGAAAGGAAGACTTGACTTTTGGAAAATATCTTTTTAAAAAATTCACAAACCTTTAGCTAGACTACCCAAGAAAGAAAGAAGACCCAAATAAATAATGTCAGACAAGAAAGACGTTACTGCTGATTCTATAAAAATACAAAGGATAATTAGGGACTATTAGTAACTACATGTCAATAAAGTAGAAAACTTAGAAGAAATGGGTGAATTTCTGGACAAGTAAAACCTACCAAAATTGAAGATACAGAAAGCCTGAACAGGGCTGGGGACGTAGCTCAATGGTAGAGCACTTACCTAACATTGCAAGGCCCTGGGTTCAATCTCCAGTGGGTGGGAGAAACAGTTATAGAACAGTCTGTAACAAGTGCTAGTATTTAATCAGTAATCAAGTCTCCCAACAAAGAAAAGTTCAGGACCAGTTTAAGGTAAGGAACCCTTCCAAATTCATTCTATGAGCCTAGAATAGCTGATACCAAAATAGACAAGAAATAACAAAATAAGAAAAATACAAACCATCCCAGATAAACATAGGTGCAAGAATTATCAACAAAATACTAGCAAACAAAACCCAGTGGCAGGCTGGGTATATAGCTCAGTTGGGTATATAGCTCACTTCTCTGTTTATACCCAAAGGACTTAAAATCAGCAGTGACACATTGACCTTTGAGGAACATTTCTTTTTTTTTAATTTTTTTTTATTTTATTGTAAACAAATGGGATACATGTTGTTTCTCTGTTTGTACATGGCATAAAGGCATACTATTTGTGTAATCATAAATTTACATAGAGTAACGTTGTTTGATTCATTCTGTTATTTTTTCCCTTCCCCCCACCCCTCCCACCCCTCTTTTCCTACTATACAGAGCTTCCTTCCTTCATACTTGCCCCCCTCCCTAACCCTAACTCTAACCCTAACACTAACCCTTCCCTCCCCCCATTATGTGTCATCATCCACTTATTAGCGATATCATTCTTCCTTTGGCTTTTTGAGATTGGCTTATCTCACTTAGCACGATATCCTCCAATTTCATCCATTTGCCTGCAAATGCCATAATTTTATCATTCTTTATGGCTGAGTAATATTCCATTGTATATATATATATATATATATACCACATTGTATATATATATATATATATATGTATATATATATATATATACCACAGTTTCTTTATCCACTCATCAATTGAAGGGCATCTAGGTTGGTTCCACAGTCTGGCTATTGTGAATTGAGCAGCTATGAACATCGATGTGGCTGTATCTCTGTAGTATGCTGATTTTAAGTCCTTTGGGTATAGGCCAAGGAGTGGGATAGCTGGGTCAAATGGTGGGTCCATTCCAAGTTTTCTAAGGAATCTCCACACTGCTTTCCAGAGTGGCTGCACTAATTTGCAGCCCCACCAGCAATGTATGAGTGTACCTTTCTCCCCACATCCTTGCCAACACCTGTTGTTGCTCGTATTCTTTTTTTTTTTTTTTTTTTTTTTTTTTGCTTTTGAGAAATATCTTTATTTTAAACTTCAGGAAAGCGAACATAAAAACATACATCTCTTCACTAAAGGTGCACACATACTGTTCAAAGCACTGGCACAGAAAACCTATACTGCTCAAAGATGAAATCCTGAAACTTGCTATCTCAGAAAGAGTCTGAACAAAAATTTGGAGAGTATGGGCTACACGCATTATTAGTATAGATATTTTAAGAAAGCGAATACTGCCCTTTTTAGAGGGGATCCACATTCTTATCAACCGTGAACTTGTGACAGACAAACCTGAGCAGCATAGTTCACCAGCACATGCTGGAGGACAAGAAGTTTACCAAGGAAGCTGAGAAGTTCCTAAGCCTCCTCCTCCTCCTCTTCCTCCTCCTCGAAGTCTCCCAGTTCCTCGGCGGTGGCATCCTGGTACTGCTGGTACTCGGACACCAGGTCGTTCATGTTGCTCTCGGCCTCGGTGAACTCCATCTCGTCCATGCCCTCGCCCGCGTACCAGTGCAGGAAGGCCTTGCGCCGGAACATGGCGGTGAACTGCTCCGAGATGCGCTTGAAGAGTTCCTGGATGGCGGTGCTGTTGCCGATGAAGGTGGCTGACATCTTGAGGCCGCGGGGCGGGATGTCGCACACGGCCGTCTTCACATTGTGGGGGATCCAGTCCACGAAGTAGCTGCTGTTTTTGTTCTGCATGTTGAGTATCTGCTCGTCCACCTCCTTCATGGACATGCGGCCTCGGAAGATGGCAGCCACTGCCAGGTAGCGGCCGTGGCGGGGGTCGCAGGCGGCCATCATGTTCTTGGCGTCGAACATCTGCCGGGTGAGCTCGGGCACCGTCAGGGCACGGTACTGCATGCTGCCCCGCTGGTCAGGGGCGAGAAGCCGGGCATGAAGAAGTGCAGGCGCGGGAAGGGCACCATGTTCACCGCCAGCTTTCGCAGGTCTGCGTTCAGCTGACCCGGGAAACGCAGGCACGTGGTGACCCCGCTCATGGTGGCCGACACCAGGTGGTTGAGGTCGCCGTACGTGGGGGTGGGCAGCTTCAGGGTGCGGAAGCAGATGTCGTACAGGGCCTCGTTGTCGATGCAGAAGGTTTCATCTGTGTTCTCCACCAGCTGGTGGACAGACAGGGTGGCATTGTAGGGCTCCACCACCGTGTCCGACACCTTGGGCGAGGGCATGACGCTGAAGGTGTTCATGATGCAGTCTGGGTACTCCTCCGGGATCTTGCTAATGAGCAGGGTGCCCATGCCCGACCCAGTGCCACCACCAAGTGAGTGGGTCAGCTGGAAGCCCTGCAGACAGTCACAGCTTTCTGACTCCTTCCTCACCACATCCAGGACGGAGTCCACCAGCTCTTCTCCCTCTGTGTAGTGGCCCTTGGCCCAGTTATTTCCTGCACCACTCTGACCAAACACATAGTTGTCTGGCCTGAATATCTGGCCAAATGGTCCGGATCTCACTGAGTCCACTGTTCCTGGCTCCAGGTCCACCAGGATGGCCCAAGGAACATATTTGTTGCCAGCTGCTTCATTGTAGTACACATTGATTCTCTCCAGCTGTAACTCACTATCTCCATGGTAACTACCAGTGGGGTCAATGCCATGCTCATCACTGATGACCTCCCAAAACTTGGCTCCGATCTGGTTGCCACACTGGCCTGCCTGGATGTGCACGATTTCACGCATGATGCTGAAAGTGGGTGAAGGAACAGAGTTGAAGACCACGTTGGAGCGGACGAAGGCTAGAGGGCTTGGTTTAGTATTCTTGATAATCGCCATTCTAATTGGGGTGAGATGGAATCTTAGGGTGGTTTTGATTTGCATTTCTCTTATTACTAGAGATGGTGAACATTTTTCCATATGTTTGTTGATTGCTTGTAGATCTTCTTCTGTGAAGTGTCTATTCATTTCCGTAGCCCATTTGTCGACTGGATTATTTGGATTCTTGGAGTAGAGTTTTTTGAGTTCTTTATAGATTCTAGAGATTAGTGCTCTATCTGAAGTATGATTGGCAAAGATATTCTCCCACTCTGTAGGCTCTTTCTTCGCATTGCTGATAGTTTCCTTTGCTGAGAGAAAGCTTTTTAGTTTGAATCTATCCCAATTATTGATTCTTGCTTTTATTTCTTGTGCTATGGGAGTCCTGTTAAGGAAGTCTGGTCCTAAGCCGACATGTTGAAGATCTGGACCTACTTTTTCTTCTATAATCTGCAGGGTCTCTGGTCTGATTCTGAGGTCCTTAATCCATTTTGAGTTTAGTTTCGTGCATGGTGAGAGATATGGGTTTAGTTTCATTCTGTTGCATATGGATTTCCAATTCTCCCAGCACCATTTGTTGAAGAGGCTATCTTTACTCCATTGCATATTTTTGGCCCCTTTGCTAGTATGAGAAAATTGTATTTATTTGGGTTTGTGTCCATGTCCTCTATTCTGTACCATTGATCTACCTTTCTATTTTGGTACCAATACCATGCTGTTTTTGTTACTATTGCTTTGTAGTAGAGTTGAAGATCTGGTATTGCAATACCCCCTGTTTCACTCTTCCTGCTAAGGATTGCTTTAGCTATTCTGGGTTTCTTGTTCTTCCAGATGAATTTCATAATTGCTTGCTCTATTTCTGTAAGGTACGTCATTGGGATTTTAATTGGAATTGCATTGAATTGGTATAGCACTTTAGGTAGTATGGCCATTTTGACAATATTAATTCTTCCTATCCAAGAACATGGGAGATCTTTCCATCCTCTAAGGTTTTCTTTAATTTCTTTCTTTAGTGTTGCATAGTTCTCATTGTAGAGGTCTTTCACCTCTTTTGTGAGATTGATTCCCAAGTATTTTATTTTTTTCGATGCTATTGTGAATGGGATAGTTTTCCTAATTTCTCTTTCTGAAGATTCATCACTTATGTATAAAAATGCATTGGATTTATGAGCATTGATCTTGTAACCTGCTACTTTACTGAATTCACTTATGAGTTCTAAAAGTTTTCTGGTGGAATTTCCAGGTTCCTCTAAATATATAATCATGTCATCAGCAAACAGGGATAGTTTGAGTTCTTCTTTTCCAATTCGTATCACTTTAATTTCTTTGGTTTGTCTAATTGCTCTGGCTGGAGTCTCAAGAACGATGTTGAATAGAAGTGGTGAAAGAGGGCATCCCTGCCATGTTCCAGTTTTTAGGGGGAATGCTTTCAGTTTTTCACCATTTAGAATGATATTAGCCATGGGCTTAGCATAAATGGCCTTTACAATGTTAAGGAATGTTCCCACTATCCCTATTTTTTCTAGTGTTTTGAGCATGAAGGGGTGCTGTATTTTATCAAATGTTTTTTCTGCATCTATTGAAATAATCATGTGATTCTTGACTTTAAGTCTATTGATATGGTGAATGACATTTATTGATTTCCTGATGTTGAACCAACCTTGCATCCCTGGGATGAAACCCACTTGATCATGGTGCACTATCTTTTTAATATGTTTCTGTACGCGATTTGCTAAAATTTTGTTGAGAATTTTGCGTCGATGTTCATTAAGGATATTGGTCTGAAATTTTCTTTCCTTGATGAGTCTCTGTGTGGTTTAGGTATCAGTGTGATATTGGCTTCATAGAATGAATGGAAGACAGACCTCAGACATTGAAGACAAAATATTTAACCTTGAAAACAAAGTTGAACAAACAGAGAAGATGGTAAGAAATCATGAACAGAATCTACAAGAACTATGGGATATCATGAAAAGGCCAAATTTAAGAATTATTGGGATTGAGGAAGGTTTAGAGAAACAAACCAAAGGAATGAACAATCTATTCAATGAAATAATATAAAAAATTTTCCCAAATCTGAAGAATGAAATGGAAAATCAAGTTCAAGAGGCTTATAGGACTCCAAATACACAAAATTACAACAGACCCACACCAAGGCACATTATAATGAAAATGCCTAACATACAAAATAAAGACAGAATCAAACATTACCCTATGTAAATTTATGATTACACAAATGGTATGCCTTTACGCCATGTACAGAGAAACAACATGTATCCCATTTGTTTACAATTAAAAAATAAAATAAAAAAAAAATAAAGACAGAATTTTAAAGGCTGCGAGAGAAAAGAACCAAATTACATTCAGGGGGAAACCAATACGGATATCAGCAGATTTTTCAATCCAGACCCTAAAAGCTAGAAGGGCCTGGAACAACATTTTTCAAGCCCTGAAAGAAAATGGATGCCAACCAAGAATCTTATACCCAGCAAAACTTACCTTCAAATTTGACGATGAAATAAAATCCTTCCATGATAAACAAAAGCTAAAAGAATTTACAAAAAGAAAGCCAGCATTACAGAACATTCTCAGCAAAATATTCCATGAGGAAGAGATGAAAAACAAAGAAGCAAATCAGCAAAGGGAGGAATTATCCTAAAGGAATTGTCAAATAAAGGAGGAGCCAAGTTGTGTCAAACAAATAAATAAATAAAATTTTAAAAATGAACCAAATGACCGGGAAACCAAATCATATCTCAATAATAACCCTGAATGTTAATGGCCTGAATTCATCAATCAAAAGACATAGACTGGCAGATTGGATTAAAAAGAAAGATCCAACAATATGTTGCCTGCAAGAGACTCACCTCATAGAAAAAGATACCCATAGACTAAAGGTGAAAGAATGGGGAAAAACATACCATGCACATGGACTCAGCAAAAAAGCTGGAGTATCCATCCTCATTTCAGATAATGTGGACTTCAAGCCAAAGTTAGTCAGAAGGGATAAAGAAGGTCATTTCATACTGCTTAAGGGAAGCATAAATCAGCAAGATATAACAATCATAAACATCCATGCCCCAAACAGTGGCTCATCCACGTATGTCAAACAAATCCTTCTCAATTTCAGAAACCAAATAGACCATAACACAATAATACCAGGTGAAATTAACACGCCTCTCTCACCACTGGACAGATCTTCCAGACAAAAATTGAACAAAGAAACCATAGATCTCAATAACACAATCAATAATTTAGACTTAACAGACATTTATAGAGTATACCATCCAACCAAGAGCGAATACACTTTCTTCTCAGCAGCACATGGATCCTTCTCTAAAATAGACCATATATTATGCCACAAAGCTAATCTTAGCAAATACAAGAAGATAGAGACACTACCTTGTATTCTATCAGATCATAATGGATTGAAGTTAGAAATAAATGAAAGAGTAAAAAACAGAAACTACTCCAACACCTGGAGATTAAACAATATGCTCTTATATGATAAATGGATAACAGATGATATTAAGAAGGAAATTAAAAAATCCTTAGAGGTAAATGAGAACAAAGAAACATCATATCAAAATCTCTGGGACACTATGAAAGCAGTACTTAGAGGGAAATTTATTTCATGGAGCGCATTCAACAAAAGAAGTAAAAGTCAACAAATAAACGACCTAACACTACGGCTCAAAGCCCTAGAAAAAGAACAGACCAGCACCAAAAATAGTAGAAGACAGGAAATAGTTAAAATCAGAGCTGAAATCAACGAAATTGAAACAAAAGAAACAATACAAAAAATTGACAAAATAAATAGTTGGTTCTTCGAAAAAATAAACAAAATTGATAAACCTTTAGCCACACTAACAAAGAGAAGATGAGAGAAACCCCAAATCACTAAAATTTGGAATGAACAAGGAAATATCACAACAGACAGGATTGAAATACAAAACATAATTAGAAGCTATTTTGAAAATCTATACTCCAACAAAATAGAAGATTTTGAAGACATCAACAGGTTTCTAGAGGCATATGAATTGCCTAAACTGAACGAGGAGGACATACACAATTTAAATAGACCAATTTAAAGTACTGAAACAGAAGAAGTCATCAAAAGCCTACCAACAAAGAAAAGTCCGGGACCAGATGGGTTCTCAGCCGAGTTCTACAAAACCTTTAAAGAAGAGCTCATTCCAATACTTCTCAAAGTATTCCATAAAATAGAAGAGGAGGGAACCCTCCCAAACTCATTCTATGAAGCCAATATCACACTGATACCTAAACCACACAGAGACTCATCAAGGAAAGAAAATTTCAGACCAATATCCTTAATGAACATCAACGCAAAATTCTCAACAAAATTTTAGCAAATCGCGTACAGAAACATATTAAAAAGATAGTGCACCATGATCAAGTGGGTTTCATCCCAGGGATGCAAGGTTGGTTCAACATCAGGAAATCAATAAATGTCATTCACCATATCAATAGACTTAAAGTCAAGAATCACATGATTATTTCAATAGATGCAGAAAAAACATTTGATAAAATACAGCACCCCTTCATGCTCAAAACACTAGAAAAAATAGGGATAGTGGGAACATTCCTTAACATTGTAAAGGCCATTTATGCTAAGCCCATGGCTAATATCATTCTAAATGGTGAAAAACTGAAAGCATTCCCCCTAAAAACTGGAACATGGCAGGGATGCCCTCTTTCACCACTTCTATTCAACATCGTTCTTGAGACTCCAGCCAGAGCAATTAGACAAACCAAAGAAATTAAAGTGATACGAATTGGAAAAGAAGAACTCAAACTATCCCTGTTTGCTGATGACATGATTATATATTTAGAGGAACCTGGAAATTCCACCAGAAAACTTTTAGAACTCATAAGTGAATTCAGTAAAGTAGCAGGTTACAAGATCAATGCTCATAAATCCAATGCATTTTTATACATAAGTGATGAATCTTCAGAAAGAGAAATTAGGAAAACTATCCCATTCACAATAGCATCGAAAAAAATAAAATACTTGGGAATCAATCTCACAAAAGAGGTGAAAGACCTCTACAATGAGAACTATGCAACACTAAAGAAAGAAATTAAAGAAAACCTTAGAGGATGGAAAGATCTCCCATGTTCTTGGATAGGAAGAATTAATATTGTCAAAATGGCCATACTACCTAAAGTGCTATACCAATTCAATGCAATTCCAATTAAAATCCCAATGACATACCTTACAGAAATAGAGCAAGCAATTATGAAATTCATCTGGAAGAATAAGAAACCCAGAATAGCTAAAGCAATCCTTAGCAGGAAGAGCGAAGCAGGGGGTATCGCAATACCAGATCTTCAACTCTACTACAAAGCAATAGTAACAAAAACAGCATGGTATTGGTACCAAAATAGAAAGGTAGATCGATGGTACAGAATAGAGGACATGGACACAAACCCAAATAAATACAATTTTCTCATACTAGACAAAGGGGCCAAAAATATGCAATGGAGAAAAGATAGCCTCTTCAACAAATGGTGCTGGGAGAATTGGAAAGCCATATGCAACAGAATGAAACTAAACCCATATGTCTCACCCTGCACAAAACTCAACTCACAATGGATCAAGGACCTCGGAATCAGACCAGACACCCTGCAGATTATAGAAGAAAAAGTAGGTCCAGATCTTCAACATGTCGGCTTAGGACCAGACTTCCTTAACAGGACTCCCATAGCACAAGAAATAAAAGCAAGAATCAATAACTGGGATAGATTCAAACTAAAAAGCTTTCTCTCAGCAAAGGAAACTATCAGCAATGCGAAGAAAGAGCCTACAGAGTGGGAGAATATCTTTGCCAATCATACTTCAGATAGAGCACTAATCTCCAGAAACTATAAAGAACTCAAAAAACTCTACACCAAGAATACAAATAATCCAATCGACAAATGGGCTAAGGAAATGAACAAACACTTCACAGAAGAAGATCTACAAGCAATCAACAAACATATGGAAAAATGTTCAACATCTCTAGTAATAAGAGAAGTGCAAATCAAAACCACCCTAAGATTCCATCTCACTCCAATTAGAATGGCGATTATCAAGAATACAAGCAACAACAGGTGTTGGCGAGGATGTGTCGAGAAAGGTACACTCATACATTGCTGGTGGGGCTGCAAATTAGTGCAGCCACTCTGGAAAGCAGTGTGGAGATTCCTTAGAAAACTTGGAATGGACCCACCATTTGACCTAGCTATCCCACTCCTTGGCCTATACCCAAAGGACTCAGCATACTACAGAGATACAGCCACATCAATGTTCATAGCTGCTCAATTCACCATAGCCAGACTGTGGAACCAACCTAGATGTCCTTCAATTGATGAATGGATAAAGAAACTGTGGTATATATATACAATGGAATATTATTCAGCCATAAAGAATGATAAAATTATGGCATTTGCAGGCAAATGGATGAAACTGGTGAATATCATCCTAAGTGAGATAAGCCAATCTCAAAAAACCAAAGGACGAATGATATCACTAATAAGCGGATGATGATGACACATAATGGGGGGAGGGAGGGGTTAGTGTTAGGGTTAGAGTTAGGGTTAGGGAGGGGGGCAAGAATGAAGGAAGGAAGGACTATATAGAGGGAAAAGAGGGGTGGGAGGTGTGGGACGAAGGGGAAAAAAACCGAATGAGTCAAACAACATTACCCTATGTAAATTTATGATTACACAAATGGTATGCCTTTACGCCATGTACAAACAGAGAAACAACATGTATCCCATTTGTTTACAATTAAAAAAAATTTTTTTAAGCTGTCAAGGATGTGTGTGTGTGTGTGTGTGTCCAAAAGAAATGAAATCAGGTAGTCAAAAAGACAATGTATTCACATATTTATTGCAACATTGTTCACAATAGCCAGGGTATAGTATCAACTGAGGTATCCATTGATGGATGAATAGATTTTAAAATGTGGTAAATATACACAATGGAACATTATTCAGCCCTGAAAATAATGAAATCCTATTATTTGCAGCAACAGAAAGGAACTAGAGAATACTGGCTTAAGTGAAATAAGCCAAGCACAGTAAAACAAACACTGAATGTTCTCGCTCATAATGAAGCCAAAAAAGTTGATTTTATGGAAGAAAGTAGAATAGTGCTCACTAGAGTTTAGGAAGGAAGAGGGATAGAAGGTGGGTTAGATTACTGGTACCCAAATACAGTTACATAGGAGTAATAAATTCTAGTATTCCACATTACAGTAGAATAATTATAGTTTACAACGTATTATACACTTTATAAAGATCTAGAAGACAGGAATTAGAAGATTCCCCAGCACAAAGAAATGATAAATGTTTAAGGAAATGGAAATAATTACCCAGATATGATCACTACACATTGTTTACATGTATCAAATTACCCACTGCATCCCATAAATAATTATTATATATCAATAAATCATTTCAAAAAAATGTTTAAAGAATAATTAGGAATACATTTAGCAAAGAATTTTAAAACTTATACTCAATCTACCAACAAAATGAAATAAAGTAAAGAAGATCTAAATAAAAACTATTCTTGTTCATGAGTGGAAGATTTAGCACTGTTAAGATGAATCCTCAAATTGACAGTCCCTATCTGAATCCCAGATAACTGCTTCATAGGAACTAACAAGCTGATTTTGGAGTTCAGATGGAGTTACCAAGGAATGAATAGTGGGAAAAAAAAATCTTGAAAAAGTAGGAGACTTGTAATATTTTATTTCAAAATAGACTACAAAACAATACTAAGGCAGTGGAACATTGGTATGAGGATAGATGAAACTGACCTAAATGATACCTCAATAAAACAGTGGAAAGTCCAGAAATAAAGCCATTTATCTGTGGCTAAATGTTCTTTGACAAAGCGCCAAGGCAATCCAATGGAGAAAGAAAACTCTTTTCCAATAAATGATGCTGGAACAACTGGATAGTTTCATGCAAAAGAATAAAGTTGGACCCTTATCTTACACCATAAAAAATAAAATAAATCATAAATCATAATGTAAGAGCTAAAATTATAAAATTCATAGAAGATGATATAAATATAAATCTGTGTCCTTGGGTTAAGCAATGGCGTTTTTATATAAGACCAAAGACGAAATATAATTGTATTAAAACTAAAATCTTTTGTGCTTCAAAAAAAAAAAAAAAAAAAAAAGGAAAGTGAAAAGACAATCTACAGAAAAGGAGTCAATATTTTCAAATCATATAACCAATAAGAGACAAGTATCTCAAATATATAATGAATTCAAAATTCAAGAGGAATCAGGATGGTAGAGTAGAAATAGGCAGCAAATCCATCACAGGGTGAAATCAAATCAGAGAAGAACAGCTGATTATAAAGGTGAGCGATGGAGGAATTGCATTGAGACATAATATGAGACTTCGAGTGACTTGGATGTGGACATTCTGGTTACTGGAACAGAAAACAAGAAAGAATTCATTAAATTGAAACTCTACACCTGCAGCATCAGGGCAGGTAGGGGGGAGCTAACAAAGCAAGTAAAAGGGAGAAGTAAAGTTAGCAAGCTTACTACTGAAACAGCAGTAGAGGAGAAAGACCTAGTGAGGCTGAGGAAGGAGCCACAAAGCCACCTGGTGAGCACGAAGTTTGCTACTTCTCTCAACTGACTACTAGAAAATGGGTGGGAAGCCATTTTGTAGACCCACACCTAAACCCACAACCATGAAAGTGATTAAATTCCTACATCTTCATCCCACCTAGAGATATCAGCAAATACCCATCATAGCAAGTGCCTTTGAAACGATCTGAGTAACCTGTGTAGTGGGATCTCTGTAAGCAGAAGGCCGACAAGACACTTCCCTATCCCTACCAGTGACAATGGGCATGGGGTGGAACAGACTACAACGCCATGAACCTTAAGCACAGGATGCTGTGCCTCTGCCGCTGGGTTGTCATGTCTTGCACCCCCGAAAATTACACAGGCACAATCATACCTGCTTTGATAACCCCAGGCAAGTGTGGCATTTCTCCAAGTGAGCACACAAGGCAGCAGTCACAGCCAGGCAGAGATCTGACAATCAGAGGCCCTTGCCTCTGACCTTCTAGAGATATTTTAGGTGCCTGGACATGCCAGGGAACTGAGAGCCACCTAGGCTTGTGCTAGAGATGGATGGAATGAGTTCTCTATGCATAGGTGCCAAGACCCAAGTTCTGCACAATCTTTGAAACAGAAAACTGAGCTAGATGGGAAAAATCTAAATATACAGGTCACCAGCCTATTCCCAGAGAAACTTAGAGGACAGCCTGAGGAAGCATGATCATTTACTAAGCCTCCCTAAATCAGACAGAATTCAAATCTGGAAAAAATAGTGAGAAGTTTATCTCAAATATCTTTGCAAGGAATAATTTTAGACTCCTTAGTGTTAGGCTTTTATCTCACTGGTATTGTCTTCTGTAAGTTGATTGATTCCATTATTTGATATTGCATATTTAACTCAATTTTGTTAATGTTTTAAAGTGTTGATTGGGTTATTTTCTTTCTCCTTCTCTCTCTCTCTCTCTCTCTCTCTCTCTCTCTCTCTCTCTCTCTCTCCTTGTATTATCTGATTCTGTCTCTCCCCCAAGTCCCTTTATTTTTATTATTTATTCTGCTTCTTTTTCTTTTCTTTTTTCCCCATGCCCTCTATAGTTTAACAGTAATTTTACTTACTTCAGTACCCAATTTTTTCAGTTTAGAGTATTACTCCCTTTTTCCACTTTTGAACTAGTGGAATTATTTTCATAAATTTTTATGGTTTTTTAATATATGGTTGTTATGATTTAGATGTGAGGTACCCCACAAAAGCTCACATGTGAGACAATGCAAGAAGGTTCAGAGGAGAAATGATTGAGTTGTAAGAGTCTTAACCCAATCAGTTATTTAATCCCCTAATAGGAATTAACTGAGTGGTAACTGAAGTGGTAAGGTATAGCTGGAGGAGGGTAGGAATTGGGGCATGGCTTTGGGTACATATTTGTATCTGGCAAATGAATTCTTTCTACTTTCTGATCACCATGTGTGCTGCTTTCTCTACCACTCTTCCATCACAATGTTCTGCCTTACCTCCAGTCCCAAGGAATGGAGCTGACCTACAGACTAAGACCTCTGAAACTGTGAGCCCTCAAATAAACTTTTCCTCCTCTACTAATGTTCTGGTTGGGTCTTTCAGTCACTGCAGTGAAATAGATGACTAAAATAATAGTGCACTCTGAAGTGATGACTACAGTTACTGGTGATTATCATCTACTCTCAAAGCAATGCTATGGATTGATCATAGCACCATGATCACATTTGTGAATACTTTAACCATGAGATACACCCCCAGCCCAGGTCACATGATAAAGAGAAAGCAGAACATTCAAAAGACCCTCATAAGAGTTAAAGGTATATCCATCCCAACAAATGCACAAATATCAACATAGAAGTACAAGAAACATAAGATTATAAGATGCTTCTGAAAGTGTATAACATTCCAATAATAGATCCCATAGAAATTAAAGTAGAGGTAATGCTGAAAAAGGAATTCAAGAAGTTGATTGTTAAAATGATCAATAAATTAAAAGAAACTGAAGAAATAAACTAAGAGAATACACAGAATACAAAAGAGCATTTCAATAATGAGAGATTCTGAAAAGTAACCAAATATTTCATTTCTTAGAAATGAAAAACTTGGTCAAATAAAAGACTTAGTGGCAAATCTCTAACAATTATATCAAACAAAAGAAAAAATATCAGTGCTCAAGCACAAGGTACAGGAGTTAGAACACTCAGTAATAAAGTGGGAGGGTTGAAGAAACTATAAACAGAATATTCAAGAGTTCCTTCACAACATCAAAAGACCAAACTTAAGACTTATAAGTTTTGAGGAAAGAGAGGAGATATAGATTAATGACATAAAAAACTTACTCAAAGTAATAGCAGAAAACTTCCCAAATCTTGAGAATAAAATGAATACACATGTATTGCAAGCATTTAGAACTTCAAACAAAATGACTAGAAAAGAACCACTATATGATATCTTATAAACTGCCAAAAATTCCTAAGAATGAATTTTTAAAACTTCAAGAGAAAAGTGTCAAGTCACTCATAAAGGCAAACTCATCAGAATAACAGACTTCTCAGAACAAATTCTAAAGCCAGGACACAGAATGAAGTCTTCCAAGCCCTGAAAGAAAACTATCAACCTATATTACCATACCAGCAAAGTTATCCTTCAGAATCAAAGAAGCAAAAAATCTTCCAAGTATAAATTAAAAGGGATTCATAACCACTAAGCCAGTAGTGTAAAAGACACTTAAAGGAATCCTACAAAGACAAGAAAAAAATAACAAAGAGAGCACAGAAAAGAATGAATCACATTAGAAAAATAAATAAGCATGTGACATTAGAATTGATTAAAACATTAGAAATAAAAGAAGGTAACAGAATAGATAAAATATATGCCTTTGTATAATAATGCTGAATGTAAATGATCTTACTACAGTTAAAAGATAGAGCCTAGCAGATTGAAATTAAAAACAGGACCTAGTTGTATTTTTGTCTCCAAGAAGCTCCCCATAGGCAAAGACATCCAAAGACTGAAAGTTAAAGGATGGAAAAATGATACCTAAATAGATGAAACCTGAAAACAAGCAGAAGTAGCCCCTCCCATATCAGACAAAACAGGATGCAAACCAAAATCAGTCAGATAAAACAAAGATCATTACATATCGGTAAAGAAAACAACCCAATAAGAATATAAAACAATTATAAATATTAATGCCTCAAATGTCAGTGTACTGAATTACATAAATTACTCAATAAAAAGGGACTGATTTACCCCAATACAATAATAGCAGAGACTTTAATACACCCCTCTCATTAACAGGTCATCTAGACAGAAAAAATAAATAAATAAAGACACATCAGATTTAAACTTTACTACAAATCAATTGGACCTAACAAACTTTTACAGAATAGTTTATCTAACAACTGACCTGAATATCCAGTCAATCATGCAACTGTCTCTAATACTGACCTTATGTTAGGCCATAAAACAAGTCTTAGCAGATACAAAAAAAAAAAAAAAAAAATTGAAATAATCTTTTGCACCTTTACAAACCAAAATGGAATGAAACCAGAATTACTGAGAAGAGTTACAGAAAATGTATGAATACATGGAGTTTGAATAATACACTTTTGCATGATGAATAGGTCACTAAAGGAAGAGGGAAATTTAAAAATATTAGAATGAAATGAAGATGGAAACAACATATCAAATTATTGGGAATACAACAAAAATAGTTATCAGAAGGAAGTTAATAGCTATGAGTACCTACATTTAAAAAAAGATGATCTTAAGTAAACAACTTAATGATGATGAATCTTAAGGTCTTAGAAAAACAACAAAAATACCAATCCAAAACTAGATGAAATAAAAACTAGAGCTGAAGTTAAATAGAAACTAAAAGAACAGTACAAAGGCTCAATGAAATGAAGAGTTGATTCTTTGAAATATAAACAAGATTGATAAAGCCATGGCTAAAATAATCAAAAGAAAGAGGGAGAAGACCAAAATTAATAAAACAGAACTTCCAAGAAATGTGGACTAACATGAAAGACCAAATTTAAGATTTATTGGGGTAGATGAAGCCTCAGATACAAACCAAAGGAATGTACAACCTTTTCAATGAAATATCAGAAAATTTCCCAAGCCTTAAGAATGAAATGGAAAATTAAATACAGGAGGCATACAAGACCCCAAATATACAAAAATTACAACAGACACACACCAAGGTACATTATTATGAAAATGCCTAACATACAGAATAAGGATAGAATTTTAAAGGTTGCCAAAGAAAAATGACAGTCACATACAAAGCTAGGAGATCTTGGAATACATATAACAACCATTGAAAGAAAATGAATGCCAGCCAAGAACACTATACCTTGCAAAATTAAGCTTCAGAGTTGACAAGGAAAGAAAAATCTTCCATGATAAATGAAAGTTGAAAGAATTCACAACTAGAAAGCCTGCACTACAAAACATACTCTATAAAATATTTCATAAAGAAGAAATGAAAAATAAAAGTGAAAACCAACAAAGGGAGGACCCACATTAGAAGACTAGTCAATCAAAGGAAAAACTAAGTCAAAGTAAAATCAGAAATAAAATGACAGAATAAAAATCATTTCTCAATAATAACATTGAATGTAAATGACCTAAACTCAATCAAAAGATACAGACTAGCAAATTGCATTAAAAAGTAAGACCCAACAATATGCTGTGTCCAAGAAACTCACTTCATATGCAAAGACATTCACAAACTGAAGATAAAAGAATGAGGAAAAAACATATCATTTACATGGATCTTGTAGATGAACAGGGGTTTCTATTCTCATAACAAATAAAATGGACTTCAAGCCAGAGTTAATCAGAAGGGACAAAGGAGGACATTAATACTGTTTAAGGGAATTATACATCACAAATATTTATGCCCCAAGCTATGGACCATCTATACAAATCAAACAAACCCTTCTCAATTTCAAGAATCAAATAGACCACAACACAATGATACCAGATGACTTTAACATGCCTTTCTCACCATTGGATAGATCCTCCAAATAAAAACTAAATAAAGAAGCTATAGAACTAAAAAATACCTTTGATAATTTAGACCTAATAGACATATAGACTGAATATAATGACTGAATACACCTTCTTCTCAGAAGCATATGAATCCTTATAATACGCCCTATGTTAGGTCACGAAGTAACTCTTAGCAAATACAACAAAAAATATAGAAAATACTTTGCATTTTATCAGATCATAATGAAATAAAATTAGAAATCAATGATGAAATAAAAATAGAAGCTAGTCTAACATCTGGACAATAAATAATATGCTACTGAATGACCAATGGATTGCTGAAGGAATCAGGGATGAAATTTAAAAAATACTTAGAAGTAAATGAGAACAGCAATACAACATATCAAAATCTCTGGGACACTACAAAAGCAATACTAAGAGAAAAGTTTACTGCATTAAGTTCATTCCTTAAAAGAATATAAAGTAAACAAATAAATAACCTAACATTAACTTGAAAAGCCCTAGAAAAAGAACAAATCAATACCAGAACCAAAAGACGAAGTAATTAAAATCAGATCTGAATTCAATGAAATTGAAACAAAAAAAATTTCAAAAAATTGACAAAACAAGCTAATGACAAGAGAGAAAACTCATTACTAAAATTTGTGATAAGGAAATGTCACAATAGACACTACTGAAATACAGATGATAATCAAAAACTATTTTGAAAATTTATACTCTAAAAATAGAAAATCTTGAAGACATATGACCTTCCAAAATTGAATTGAATCAGGAGGACATAGAAAATTTAAACATATCAACTTCAAGCAATGAAATTGAAGACACCAACAAAAGCCTACCAACAAAGAAAAACCCAGAACCACACAAATTCTCAACCAAATTCTACCAACCTTCAATGAAGAACTAACACCAGTCCTCTTCAAATTATTCCATGAAATAGAAAAGGAAGGAACCCCTCCAAACTCATTCTATTAAACTAGAATCACCCTGTCACCAAACCAGACAAAGATACATCAAAGAAGAAAATTTCAGACCAATATCCATGATGCACACAGATGAAAATTTCTTAATAAAATCCTGGAAAATCATGTACAAAAACATATTAGAAAGATAGTTCACCATGATCAAGTAGGGTTCATCCCAGAGATGCAAGGTTGGTTCAATATACGGAAATCAATAAACATAATTCATCACATCAATAGACTTAAAGAGAAGAATAGCATGATAATCTCAATAGATGCAAAAGAGCATATGACAGAATACAGCATCCATCCATGTTCAAAACACTAGAAGAAGTAGGAATAGGAGGAACATGCATCAACATTTTAAAAGTATATGAGTCAAACTCAATGCCAACATCATTCTATATGGAGAAAAATTGAAAGAATTCCCTATAAAAATTGGAACAAGACAAGGATACCCTCTCTTTACCACTTCTATTCAACACAGTCCTGGAAACTCTAGCCAGAGCAATTAGAAGAAAGAAATTAAATGAATATGAATAGGAAAAGAAGAACTCAAACTATCACTATTTGCTGACAACATGATTCTATATTTAAAAGACCCAAAAAATTTCACCATAAAATTTTTAGAACTCATAAATTTAGCAAAGTAGCAGAATATAAAGTTAACAACCATAAATCAATTGTATTCCTATTCATCAGTGATGAGTCAACTGAAAGAGAAATTAAGATAACTATCCCATTCACAAAAACCTAAAAAAATTAAAATATTTGGGAATCAATCTAACAAAAGAAGTGACAGACCTCTAAAAGGAAAACTATAGAACACTAAAGAAAGAAATTGAAGATGACCATACTTTTGGATAGACAGAATATTGTCAATATGGACATACTACCAAAAGCACTATACCAGTTTAATGTAATTCCCATTAAAATTCCAATGATGTTCTTCATAGAAATAGAAAAGCAATCATGAAATTCATTTAGAAAAATAAGAGGCACAGAATAGACAAAGCAATCCTCAGCAAGAAAAGTGAAGCAGGAGGCATCACAATACCAGAACTTAAACTATACTACAGAGAACTTGAAATATGTTGTTCCAGGCTCTTCCAGTTTTGGGGGTCTGGACTGAGAAATCTGCTGATATCTGTATTGATTTTCCCCTATATGTAATCTGATGCTTTTCTCTTGCAGTCTTTAAAGTTCTCTATTTTGGATGTTAGGCATTTTCATTACAGTGAGCCTTGGTGTAGATCTGATCTGTTGTAATTTTGTGCATTGGATATTCTGTAAGCCTCTTATAGTTGATTTTGCATTTCGGGAAATTTTCTGATATTATTTCATTGAATAGGTTGTTCATTCCTTTCATTTGTATCTCTTTGTCTTCCTCAATCCCAATAATTCTTAAATTTGGTTTTTTCATGATATCCCATAGTACTTGGAGGTTCCATTCATGATTTCATACCATCTTCTCTGTTTGGTCAACTTTATTTTCAAGATTGAATATTTTGTCTTCATTGTCTGAGGTTCTGTCTTCCAAGTGATCTAGTCTGTTGGTGATGATTTCCACTGAGTTTTTTATTTAGTTTATTGTTTCCTTCATTTCAAGGATTTCTGTTTGTTTGTTTTCAGAATTTCTCTTTGTTGAAATGATGCTCCCTGCAGTTGAATGTTGCTTCCTGCAGTTGAATGTTGCTTCCTGCAGTTGCTCTTTCAACTGTTTATTGGAGTGATCATTCATTGCCTGCATCTGCTCTCTTATCTCATCCTTTGCTTCATGAATCATTTTAATTATGTATATTCTGAACTCCTTTTTGACATTTCTTCTACCATGCTGTCATCGGAGTCTATTAACATAGAATTTTGGTTTGTTTGGAACACTTTCTTCCCTTGTTTTTTTCATATTGTTCATGTATCTTTCCCCTAGCAGTACAGATCTGGGGTATTGCAGTTTCCCACCTATAGGCTTATGGTGTCCCTGCAGGTTTCCAAAACCTCTTCTTTAAGGGGGAGATAAATATTAGCATAACCCAGTACAGAAAATATGCAGCCCTAAACCAAATAGCCCCTACAAAGATGTTAACAATATTGTCATATTGTCATAATAAACTGAGAGGATGAGTTCAATTATTAATCATCAGTATAACCAATAGATTTGCAATGAAGTCTACAGTTTCTAATGGTGGACAAAGAGGATGGGGAGGGGTGTAGGACATAATTGTTAATGGGATAAGAAAAGAGTATATAGAAGTACTAGATCATAGGAAGAGTGAAAGTGAAATCAAGAGAAGATGGTTGTTAGCATGAGAAAAGGGAGAAAGAGACTCTGAGGAAACAGGTACATAAAAGGAAATTAGAGCAAGAAAAAGAAAAAATTTTCAAAAGGGAGAAAAAAAATCTACACTATAATAGTCATATACTAAACCTCCCAGTCTTCAGTAACCTGATGCATGAGAGGTGCTGACAATGAGCTTCCAGTCTCCAGCAGGCATCTCAGGATGGGATTGGCCCCACCTTAAGATGGCAGCTTCTGCTTCCAGGATAATCCAAGATGGCTGCCCTGGCTTCCAAATGTGTTGAAAATGGGGAGCTGCAGCATGGGGCGTGGCCACAACAACGGAAAAAATCAAGAACGTGAACAGGGAGCCTATGCAATGAGAAAAAATATCTGTCACCTGCACCTCAGAGCATTAATCTCCAGAATATTAAAGAACTCAAAAAAGTTAACACCAAAAAAAAACAAATAACCCAATCAATAAATGGGCAAAGGAATTGAACAGGCACTTCACAGAAGAAATATGAATGGTCAACAAATATATGAAAAAACGTTCAACATCTCTAGTAATTAAGGAAATGCAAATTAAAACTACACTGAGATTCCATCTCACTCCAGTCAGAATGTCAATTATTAAGAATACAAGTGACAATAAATGTCGATGAGAATGTGGAGAGAAAGGTACATTCATACATTGCTGGTGGGACTGCAGATTGGTGCAACCATTATGGAAAGCACGTATGGAGATTCCTCAGAAAACTTGGGATGAACCACTTCTCAACACATACCCAAAGAACTTAAAATCAGCATATTATGGTGACATAGCCACATCAATGTTTCTAGCAGCTCAATAATTCACAATAACTAAACTATGGAATCAAACTAGGTGCCCTTCAACACATGAACAGATAAAGAAAACATGGTACATATACACAATAGAATATTACTCAGTCATAAAGAAAAATGAAATTATGGTATTTTCCAGTAACTGGATGGAACTAGAGAATATCTTGCTAACTGAAATAAACCAAGTCCAAATAATCAAAGGCCAAATGTTCTCTCTGATATGTGGATGCTAATGTACAATAAGGGGAGGGGGAGTGACAAATAGAATTTCATTGGATTAGACAAAGGGGGATGAAGGGAAGGGAGAGGAAATGGGAATGGAAAAAAAACAGTGGAATTGGACACAACTTTCCTATGTTCATATATGAATACACTGTGTAACTCCACATCATGTACAGCCAAAAGAATGGGAAGTTGTACTTCATGTATGTGTAATATGTCAGAATACAAATACATCCTACTGTCCTGTATAACTAAAAAGACATTAAAAAATAAAATGTGAAAGCAAAATTAAAACATTCTTTAAAAAATTAAAATCCTGGGCTGGGCTGTAGCTCAGTGTTAGAGGACTTGTCTAGCATATGTGAAGCACTGGGTTCAATTCTCAGCATCACATATAAATAAAGAGCCACTGACAACTAAAAAGAAAATTTTTCAAAAACTAAAATCCTCAAAAAAAGGAAAAGCAAATTTTAAAATTCATTAAAGTGAAGAAATAGACTGGAATTTCTATTGATTTTGCCTCAACATAAATATGCATTTGCTGTAAATGTTGTTCAGCATATTAAAGATCGGGTTCATACATTTGACCCAGTTATCCCACTCCTCAGTAAATATCCAAAGGATTTAAAATCAGCATACTACAGTGACACAGCCACATCAATGTCTATAGCAGCACAATTCACAATAGCCAAGCTATGGAACCAACCTAGGTGTCCTTCAACAGATGAATGGCTAAAAGTAAATGTGGTACATATACACAAAGGAATATTACTCAGCCATAAAGAAGAATGAAATTATGGCATTTGCAGGTAAATGGAACTAGAGACTATCATGGTAAGTGAAATAAGCCAATCCCAAAAAACCAAAGGTCAAATGTTTTCTCTGATATGTGGAAACTAACCCATAATAAAGGGGTGGTTGATTAAACACACAAACAAAATATATATATAAGTTCAGTGGATTAGACAAAGGGGCATGAAGGGGACAGGGAGGATGGGAATAGGAAAAACAGTGGAATGAATCTGACATAATTTGCCTATGTACATGTATGAATACACCACAGTGAATCTCACCATCATGTACGTTCATGAGAAATTTTTTTAAAAAATTAACTATGGGTAAATGGTAGAAAGATCAGTAGAGGGAAAGGAACAGGGGGCAGGGGTAGGGGAGGGGAAGGAAAGTACTGGGGCCTGAATTAGAACAAGATACATCCATACTTTTGTAATTATGTAAAAACGGATTCGACTGTCATATGCAACTAAAAAAACTAATCAATGAAAAAAATAAAAGATTCAAAACATACAGGTCAAATTAGTTCAGCAAAAGTACGTTATTTTTTTCCTCGTAACAGATGACAATATAGATATAGATAATCTATGAGTAGGTGTTCATGGAGTCTAATAAGTATTGTTTGGGGTTTTTGTTGTTTTTTTTAACATGAGAAAAGGAATTTTGGACATATGATTAGACACAACATTGAGGAATAAATTTTTTTGTGTTGAGAATGTCCCTGAAAAACTTGAAGCAGGTCAAAATTTGTGAAGAAACAAACCACGCACCTGCGATGTTCTTCCCATTGGAATTTCTTACCCAAGATTCATGGTGGCTGCACTCCAGCAAGCAAACAGAATTTAAATTCCTTGTGTCATCTACCAAGAATCTATTGATTGCCAAAACAATTTAAAAAAAAAAAAAAAAACATGATAAATGTAGCGAGTAACTTTTTTTTTTCTTGGCTCTTTTTAGATATACATGACAGCAGAGTGATTTTGATACAATTAACTCTTTTTATCTTGAGTTTCTTTTAATTTGTAAAATATTTTTTGAAATGCTTACACTTAGTCATTGACAGTAATTCACAAAACAGCATAGAGGTGAATTCTCTATAAGGATATTTTAATTTTTTTCACTTTAAAAAATATATATATTTCTTAAAGTTTGTTTTGCAGTTATCTCACCTTGGGAAGTGAGGAAAAGAAAATAGCTGTTAGTCTGTGTGAGGAAAATTGCTTACAGAATGTTGTGTGGTATTCACACGTTGGAACATAGGTTAAATCATACAGAACGTGTATTGTTAGAGAATAGACAGTGACTCAGAATTAATTCCTATACACCACACAGCCTTGTAACTGGGTAAGAGTATCTATAACAAATCTAAATATGTTTTTCAACAACTTTTTTTACTGTGTATACATTGCATTTTTTTTTTTTTTTCCTTTTGCAGTGCTGGGGTTTGAACCCAGGGCCTTGTGCTTACAAGACAAGCACTTGTCCAACTGAGCTATATTCCCAGTCCCTACATTTCATTATAAAATGATTAGGAAGTCTATAGATTTTAGATATCAAAAGAGGAAGATTAGGTGTCAGGTCTATTTCTAAATTTAATTTCTATTTTAAGTTTCTTTTCTCACCTGATAGCAGAGGGATTTAAATTGCACACAAGTCTAGGTAAAAATCAAAAACTTCAGGTTTTCTTCCTGTCATTTCAGTGTTCTTCCATCAAATTGATTTTTTTTTCCTCTTCAATACTTCTTATAATCGTATTTTAGTAATGGAGAAATCTTGGGGTAGGGAAAGTGGGTACTTGGCATCAGGATACCAGGGGAAGGAAATAACATGCAATGGCATTCACAGACATTCAGTGCTCTGGCTGGACCCTGGCACTGTCATGCCTTCATCTAGAACCTGCTGAGGCGCCCACGTTTATGTCTGGTTGGAAGCTGCATCTGGGAGACCCCCTGAGGGCTGTGGCTCTCTATTCCCAGTTAATCTCATCTCTCTGAGGCTTGGGACCTCTTCAGGGTTATGAGGACCTAGGGAAATTCCTTCAGGTACCATTGGCACTGGAAGTCCAAGACAACTATCTCAACCTGGCCTGTGTTACAGTGGCATCTTAAAATCCTATTATGACCTTCCAGGGTCCTAGATTTACTGTGATTATCACCTCTTCTTTTAATTCATGACAGTAGAATACATTTTGACACATTGTATGCAAACAGAGCTAACTTATTCTTCTGGTTGTACATGATGCTGAGTCATACCAGTAGTGGAATCATACATATGGTAATGCCTGTCTCTTTCTATCATCCTTCCCTACCCAACCCCCACTATGGATCAGCATCCATTTATCTGAGAAAACATTCAGACTTTGGTTTGGGGGGATTAGCTTATTTCACTTAGCATGATAGTCTCTAGTTCTATCCATTTACCTGCAGATGCCATGATTTCATTCTTCTTTATGACTGAGTAATATTTCATTGTGTGTGTATATGTACCACATTTACTTTATCTGTTCATCTGTTGAAGGACCTTTAGGTTGGTTCCATCGTTTATTGTGAATTGAGCAGCAATGAACATTGATGTGGCTGTATCTCTGTAGTATGCTGATTTTAAGTTCTTTGGGTATAGTCCAAGGAGTGGGATAGCTGGGTCTAATGGAAGTTCCATTCCAAGTTTTCTGAGAAATCTCCACACTGCTTTCTAGAATGGTTGCACCAATCTGCAGTCCCACCAGCAATGTATGAGTGTACCTTTTTTGCCACATCCTCACCAACACTTATTATTGCTTGTATTCTTGATAATTGACATTCTGACTGGGGTGAGATGAAATCTTAGAGCAGTTTTGATTTGCATTTCTCTAATTGCTAGAGATGTTGAACATTTTTTCATGTTTATTATATTGATTATATTTCTTCTTCTGTGAAGTGTCTGTTCAGTTCCTTAGCCCATTGATTGATTGGGTTATTTATGTTTTTGGTGTTAAGTTTTTTTGAGTTCTTTACCTATCCTGGAGATTAGTGCTCTATCTGAGGTGCATGTGGTAAAGATTTATCCCATTCTGTAGGCTCTCTCTTCATGTTATTGATAGTTTCCTTTGCTGAGAAGAAGCTTTTTAGTTTGAATCCATCCCATTTATTGATTCTTAATTTACTTCTTACACTTTAGGAGTCTTAACTCTTTATGCTAATCCCCACCCCAGTTTAACCCAGATGATTTGACACACAATGAATCACCTGTACAATATGATGGTCTCCTGCCTTACACGGAGTTTATGTGACTAATAAGCTCTTGGTACAAATAAATTTTTATTAACTGTGGGAAGAAAATTGCATTGTTCATGTCATTTGAGGAAAAGTCCCCACTTGAGTCCAACAATTAAAATTAAATTCAATTCTGGGTACTTTTCCTTGTAAAAATACCTCCAAGCAGGGTACAGTGATGCTTGCTTATAATCAATTCCAGCAGCTCAGGAGGTTGAGGCAGGAGGATCGCAAGTTCAAAGTTAGCCTCAGAAAATTAGTGAGGCCCTGACTCAAAAAATAACAAAACTTTTTTTAAAAAAAGGCCTCAGTGAGTAAGCACCCCCAAGTCCAATCCCCAGTACAAAAAATAATAATAATAAGCCACTTCCAAAATACCTTTGAAGGGCAATTACAAGTAGTTCCTCAAACGAATGACTCCATTTGTTCTTTCTAGAGAAACTGTCTATGGGGAACTCATTTGGCTAAAAGTGACTGGGCTCCCCTTCCTACAGAAAATCAGTTTTCTAGTAATGTGAGGATCTGAAGTTCATTTTCAAATTGAGGTGAAGATTGAATTCTATAAAATGGGCCCTGTCATTAAAGTTATGGGGAGGCATTAACATTGCTAGGGGATCTTCCTCAACTAGTACTGATGACATGGATGAAGAGCTACGAAAAGATTTTCCATCCAGTGCTGAAAACCAAATCAGACATTGGTGTACCCGAATTCTACAAGTGTTCCTGTGATTGTGACCTTAATCATACATGTATTTTAAAACTGCTCAAAACACTCTACTCCTGTTGAGACATATCACACTTTCAAACATTTTTTTTTTTCATTCTGAAAACTAAGCATGACCTTGAGGTAAACAGTTTAAGGCTGAATTCTGCCTTCACATCATTAGAAGGGAAATATAGCCTGTCTTTGAATTCTTGGTACAGGAGGAAAAGAAGGAATAAGAAATTATGAGAAAACAAAAACATAATTGTAAATTTTCCCCTTTATCCAACTTGATAGAACAGAATCATCAATACCTTGTATATTTTTGTTATATCGGCTGCTTCCCTTCATAGTTCAAGAAACCTAAAGTACGATAATACTTAAATCCTCTTTCCTACCAGGCTTAATTTCACTCAGTTACGTTACTTCCCTCATCCCTTATAGACATTTTTGCCACTTTTTATAGGTGGTGTGGACATAAACATTTATGCAGATGTATCTTTTTCACAAATTAGGGGTTATAGTTGTGTAACTATTTGGTTTGCCGTTTTTCACCTAGTAGTACATTATGAATATTTTTCCATGTTAATAGACATCATTCTAAGTCATTCTAATAATATGTAGCATTTCTTGTACAAATACACATTTTATTTAGCATTATGACTATTGATAGACAATTCATTTGTTTTCAGATCTTTGCTTCCAAACACAATGTCAGACATAATCGTACATAAATGTCTACATACTGGTATTTTCATTTCTTAGAATGAGTCACATATAGGAATGGCTCACTAAAGGCTGTCTATGTACCTGATTAAAGATATATTTGGCACCCAGCAACAGTAACCACTAGCAAAGGTTTAGACAAAAAAGGATTTTTCTTACTCGGGTAATGAGGGTCCGGAGGCAAGTGCTGGTTCAGAAGCCGCAGAACGTATGTTTTCCTGCTCTATTTCATTAGCACATGGGAATTTTGTTCCCATGTGTTATGGTTTGCATCTTGAATGTCCCCCAAAAGTTCATGTGTTGAAGTCTTAGTCCCCAGCTGATGGCACTATTGGGAGGTGATGGAAACTTTAGGATGTAGGAAATGTTGTTGGGAGCTGTCCTCGAAGGATATACTGGAATCCCAGTCTCTTCCTTTTCTTCTCGCTCTCTTCCTGCCACCATGAAAGGAGCATCTTTCCTCCACCACATGCTCCCCATCATCATGATCTGCCTCACCTAAGGCTCAGCGTGATGGGGCCAACCAACCATGGACTGAAACATCTGAAACTGAGAATAAACATTTCCTCCTTTTAAGTTGATTCCTCTCAGGTATTTTGTCACAGTAATAGAAAGCTAACACAACGTGCTTATAGTCTCATGGTTACAGAATGGCTGCTACAATTCCAGGCATCAATCACATTTTATATTCCAGGTACAGTTCAACAGAGGCAAAAACATCCACATTTCACCTTTTATCAGGAAAGCAAAGGCCTTCCCAGAGATTCTACCTTCCCTCTGCAGTTGATGGATCAGCACTGAGTTAAATGACCACTGTTGGTTGCAAAGGGGAAACTGGGCAACCGGAAAAGAACAGAAGTGGCATGATATGATTGGCCATGTGGATTTCTTCTTCTCTGAATTGCTGTTCATATTCTTTATTCATTTTTAATTAGCTTTTCTTTAACTTGTAGAATCTTTTGCTTAATATTTTTTGTCACTTGTAAAGTATTGTAAATACTTTTGCAATTGCTTGTTGTCTTTTGACTTCATTTATTTTTGTCACATTAAAAAATGTCATGTATATAATCAATTTTGTCTCATTTTTTTCTTAATGAACTCTGGGCTTCCTGCTTAAGAAAGTCTTGCCCTTCTCCCTCGGTGACTTACAAATCATTCCAGAGCTCAAAAAAAACATTCATTTTGGAGGAAGGATGGATTGTATAGAGGAAAAAGAGGGGTGGGGAGAAGGAAAAATAACAGAATGAGACAAACATCATTTCCGTATGTACATGTATGATTACACAATTGGTGAGACTCTACTTCATGTATAGCCAGGGAAAAAACAGTTGTACCCCATTTAGGTACAATGAATCAAAATTTAAAAATTGGGGTGTGAGGTGGGTATAAAGTTAAAAGGAACATTTTCTCTTCCTAAAAAAAAAAAAATGGTATAAAACTATATTATCTTTGGAGCTGTAAACACACACACACACACACTTCAAATTTGAAGCCAATATGACTAGGTGTTCCTATCTCATACAAGGATGGGAAGGATCACAGCTCAATCTCATTGATATGTGAAGATTTTTAAATCCTAATTAAAATTTTAGATTTTTAGTTTGAAGCATAGGGAAAAGCATCACAACCAAGAGGGCTGATCCCAGGACTTTAAGGAAAAGTGAGAGGTCTAAACACACTGCAGTGCGTGGTCACATGTACAGGCTTGTGATCAAGTCCTGGCTCTGCCACTAAAGATCTCAGGCAGGTGACTGAACTCTCCAGGCCTCACAGTAAAATAAGGGTATTAATCATATCCAACTCAGAGGTTTTGTGAGGTTTGAGTTAATGCATGAAAGCACTTAGCCCCAAAGATGGGCACAAATCAAATGCTCAATAAATAGCTATTGCATTAACTATTATTAGCAGTACAAACAATCTGCATTACACCTGTTTGTTTTGTTGGTTTCAGCCTTATTGATCCCTGGGAATTCTGCTAGATATACACAAAGTAAGATCTCACTCAACACAGGTGCATTGTGAGTGATCTTTGAAGCTGGTTCTCACTACTACGTCAAGTGTCTGTTAAAGGAATACAGCAGAGATGAGGGGAGCCAAATGCTCACAGGAGAGCTGGGCCAGCCAGATGTCATCATGCCATCTGCCTGGGAAATACATTCAGATCGGTGCCAAGCAACTCGGCAGTCATTGCACAAGGCATAGGAACACACCCTCAGGGAGATGCACGTAGTCACAAAGCAGGTATAGTGTGTCTGCCAGGGTCCCCCACCCTGAACCAGAGGGCAATGAGAGGTGACAGACACAAAGATGAGGCTCAAAGGCAGTGTGACAACCTCATTCCCAAAAGTACTCCTGCAGGCCCTCCTCACTATACCCCTTCCAGCTGGCCCCTGGGGGCCTGCCCTAGAGGCAGCAGCTAGAGGCTCAGAAGTACTAACTGCTAACTGCTGGAAACTTTGGCTCAGCAAGCCTTTTGAGGTAGCCTTACAGAACCCAGCATGGATTTTCCTGAATCCTCCTTCATCCCCAGCCAGGTCACCTGAGAGTGAAATTAGCAGAAGGCAAATGCAGAAGCTTCCTACTCGCTCCCAGAGCCCCGGAGCATGCACAGTTTATGCCTAGAAAGAGATCAATGTTTAATGAACTGAACTTTCCTAAAAGGAATCACAGTCAGGCAGAGTTGGATGGATGGTTTGCATCCCACTTAAAGATCACAAAGATGAGTTTATGCTTGGTTTTCTCCCTACATTTCGCTCTCTGCCAAGTTTTACTCTTTCTTCTCTCCCCCATTATACCTCTTGACACTGGATGAAGGTATTCCACTGCTATCACATGACAGGTAGAATTTCAGCTGAACATAAATGAGACACACTGAGCAAACAGCTAAGATTTCAGAGGGGATTTTATTTCGACAAACTGGAATGTTTGGGGTTACAGGAGACATGGTGGTGGCACTGGACTTAGATACTGTCATTCAAAAGTAAATGTTCAGAGAACTTTTCATCATCGGGGGAAATGTTCACAGTCTAATATCAGGAGAGGGGGAAACAGGCTGCAAGGAAAAAGATTTAAAATCCATGCTTTTTCTGTAAACAGGATCAGGAGCGATTTTCATTTGCTTTTATGTGCTTTTCTGAATTTTCTACAATGTATGTTTCTTAATCTCATTGTGATGCTTGTAAACCAGACCAAAATTTTGCACCTGTCCATCAAAAGCCCAAGCTCTTACGACCTGCACATTCGCCAACCCTACTCTGCACTCCTAACTACAAATGCCTCTGTCCCCGGCTCTGCTCCCAAACGTGCATCCCTATAACCTGCAAAATGCTCATAAGACAAAAGGATACATCTTAAAATTCCTTTTTAAATCAGATTTCAGACTTCTCTTGAAAAATCAGAAGGCCTGTCATACTGCTCCACAAACCTCACATAGCTACAATCAGTCCACAGCCATTCCCTTTAATGGGGCACTCTTTCCAGATCACTGCACCCCACAAGTTAGAGACTGAGAATTAGATGTTTATGTTTCAGTAGGGAACTAGTTTTCTTTTTCCATTACCATAAAAATGTGAAAGGTAAACCAAGAAATCCATATGCACCCAAAAAAATTGTAGAGTATTTTCTTCATGAAATAGAGAATATTCCTCCATGGTTAATAAGCAAACCCTAAGGCCTGTTTCGTTCATTTACATCCTCTGCCTGACCTCTGGCCTTGCTGATGGTCAAGGTGCCTTTCCAGGTTGGAGCCTCCTTATTACTGATATGATGGGTAATTCTCTGGCAGAAGATGGGAATAATAAAGGGGCTCCCAACTCACACCCTCGTTCCTAATCCTCCCCTTCTCCATCGGGCCACACTACAGATTTGGCATTCAATAATACACCCTGTCTTCTGCAGACTTGACAGGCAGGGGGGATCCGAGAGTGAAAGGATACCTACTGAGATCCCAGAGTTGCAAGCCAAGACATAGACATCCCACTTGAATAGGCCTACATACCGCCTGCGTAATGCTTTGGGCTGCATGTAACTGAAGTCCCAACTAAAAAAGATTTAAGTAAATTTGTTTTCTCATGTTCTGGGGGTTTGAGGGCAAGCAGTATCCGAGTTGCTAAATTCATAGGCTTGATGACACCGTAAAGGACCCAGATGTTTTCCAACTGTCTGTTCTGCCAACTTCAGCGCATTGGCCACATCTCCCCTCACAGCCACAAGGTGGCCGCTGCAGTCTCAGGAGTCACATGCAACATCAGGGGCTTCCTTCCTAGGAATTTCCTTTCCTTTGAGAAGGAAACTTTTACCTGATACCTTTCCCTACCACCCAGCAGACTTCCTCTCACATCCTATTGGCCTAATGATTAATGACTGCAATGGAAAAACCTTGATTTGTTTGATTGAATTGGAACTTGCCCTCTGCAGCTCCAGTGGGGAGCCGCTTCTCTGAGCATATTCCAGCATCACTAGCAAGAAGGGAACGTGATTGTGGCTGGATGGCTCAGTGTCTTTCACATTACCTACCACACTTGAAGGCCCACCCCCAAATACATCTGCCTTTGGAACCCCAACCTGGAAACCCCCCAATTCCTTTGAACTAAGGGAGTTGATTGCCTGTACTTTTTATTTTTACAGACTGCGTTTTGATTCATTGTACATAAATGGGGTACATCTTTTTGTTTCTATGGTTGTGCACAATGTAGATTCACACCATTTGTGTAATCATACATGTACATAGGGTAATGATGTGTGTCTCATTCCACCATCTTTCATACCCCTGCCCTCCTTCCCCCTCTCATTTCCCTCTACACATCCAAAATTCCTCTATTCTTCTCTTAACCCCCATCCCCTCACCCCCATTTATCCACTTATCAGGGAAAATATTTGACCTTTGTTTTTTTTGGGATTGGCTTATTTCACTTAGCATGATAGTCTCCAATTCCATCCATTTACCAGCAAATGCCATAGTTTTATTCTTTATGGCTGAATGACTATTCCATTATGTATATATACCAGTTTCTTTATCCTTTCATCTACTAAAGGGAATCTAGGTTGGTTCACAATCTAGTTATTGTGAATTGAACTACTACAAACATTGATGTGGCTGTGTTACTTGTAGTATGATTTTAAGTCCTTTGGGTATAAACCGAGGAGTGGGATAACTGGGTCAAAAGGTGGGTCGATTCCAAGTTTTCTGAGGAATCTCCATACTGCTTTCCAGAGTGGCTGTACCAAACTGCAACTCCACCAGCAATGTAGGAGTGTACCTTTTTCCCCGCATCCTTGCCAACACCTATTATTGCTTGTGTTCTTGATAATAGCCATTCTGATTGGGGTGAGATGAAATCTTAGGGTGGCTTTAATTTGCATTTCTCTAATTACTAGAGATGCAGAACACTTTTTCATGTATTTGCTAATTGCCTGCATATTTTCTTCTGTAAAGTGTCCAGTTCCTTGGCCCATTTATTGATTGGATTCTTTGTATTTTTGGTGTAAAGTTTCGTAAGTAGTTTATAAATTTTGGAGATGAGTGCTCTATCTGAAGTGCATGTGGAAAAGCTTTTCTCCCAGTGGTAGGCTCTCTTTTCACATTATTGATTATATCCTTTGCTGAGAAAAAGCTTTTAAGACTTTTTGTATTTCTTCTTTGTAATTAATAACTCACGATCTTATGCAATTCTTTAATATGCTAAGCACAAAGATGAAGTCAATTCTCATAAATGGCAGATGAGTGAATAAACAGTTACATGGTAAAATGGATTGGAGTCTCCTCCATGTGACTGGAGGAACCAGCAGGCCAATGCATTCATTCAGGAAAAGGAGAAAGGACCTAGACTAAGGCGGGGAGAATGAAGATGGAAAGAATGGATATTTAACAGACAACTGGGAAGACCGAGCCACTGCTGAAACGTGGAAGGTTCCAGAGAAGCTGAAGACACCTTGGCTCTCTGGCTTGGGTTCTATCATGTAGTTTAGTACTAGCTTCCTCTCACGGCGCTGCTTGCCAACACTGAATACAAAAATATACTTCTGCAAAACAGGAAGAAGAAGAACCTATTGAGGAGACTGGAGACAAGACTGTTTCCAGGGAGAGGGCAGAGAGCGCGTGCCAAGAGGGCTGACCTCCTAGGGCTGTGTCCTATCACTCGAAACTCCTAGAAGCAAAACACTTGATCGAGTGCCCTGGAGAGAAGGGATCTCTCAGCTGTTAACTCTGTGCCAACTTCAACATCTAGGCAGAGGGCAAAGCTTCACAAGGAGCCCCCCATGGCCCTGGGTCTCATGTACGAAGGGGAGAGGGAAGGACTATTCAAAACACTGAAGCAGAAGGTGAGTTGGAAAGAGCCCAGACTTGTAATGACAGGAGATCAGTCTGACCTGACTGCTCAGTGTATTTTTAAAACTTCTAGCCTAAAAAGGGAACACAGAGGTATCTGGAAGATTGTGCTCCATGATTTCAGGTGTAGGTGGTGCTGCACCAAAATTATCTCTAATTGAGGCTCTAAAAATGGAAGCATAGATTAAAACTAACACTTAAATCAGAAAACCCTTCCCGACACTGAGTACAGCCCACCTAGGGGAATCCAAGTTGGTCAATGCTCCTGGCAGAAAGAGCACACATCAGCCTCCCTTCTCAAAAGAAATAAATAAATAAAAATCTGTTGTGAATGAAGGTGTCCCCCAAAAGCATGTGTCAGAAACGTCATCCCCAATGCAACAGCGTTGGGCAGTGGGGTCAATGAGAGACGAGTAGGCCATTAACACAGGAGTGGGTGCTTTCTAAAAGGGCAAGATCAGTCGCCCTCTTTGTTCTTCTGCAGGATGAGGAACCATGTTCCTCCCCGTCCACAGAATGCAACATTAAGGTGCCATCTTGGAAGCAGAGACCAACCCCAACCAGACACAGACCTGCTGTTGCCTTTATCTTGGAACTTTCCAGCCCTCAGAACTCTGAGCCAATAAGTGTCTGCTTTTATATATTATTTAGTCAGGGTATTCTATTATAAACATCATAAACCAAAACCCTGACCATTTAGAAAAGTAAGGCTTCTCTCTTTCCCCCTCCTCCTTCAGTCTCTATTCTCTAGGCTAAACAATCTTTTTTCCTTCTAACTTTTCTATATCCATGCCCTTAATCATTTTCACTCATTTCTGTGGCTTCTCCAAATTGCTTCAGTAAGGTATCAGTGGCCCAAGCCATGCCCAGCATAATGAGGAAATTCCCACAAATTTTTCTTCCATTCTGAACTTCTTTTCTCTAACAGTAAAAGAATATAAGGAGGCATATCACAGATGAAATATAACTAGCCAACAACATATGCCCAATTTTCACTGATAAAGTCACACAAATTAAAATAACATAACACATCTTACCCATAAAACAAAGAAAAAAATTCCTAACATCCAGTATTAATGAGGCACTTACATAATACTGAGGATTGAACCCAGGGCCTCATGAATGTTAGGCAAGCACTGTATCACTGAGCTACATCCCCAGCCCTTTTTTTATTTTTTTATCTTTTATTTTTATTTTATTTTTTTTTTTTGTGGTGCTGGGGATTGAACCCAGGGCCTCCTGCATGCAAGGCAAGCACTCTACCAACTGAGCTATATCCCCAGCCCCCTTTTTTTTATTTTTAAACAGTGTCTAAAAGTCAGGTTGGCCTCAAATGTGCAACCCTCCTGCCTCAGTCTCCCCAGTAACTGGGATTACAAGCATGTGTCACCATACTGGGTGATGAGGCATGTTACAGACTCTATTGCTAGGAATAACACTTGGGACAAACTGGATGGGAAGAGGGACATTTGGGCAGTTTTATATAACTGCAAAACGTGTATACACTATTACCCACATATTCCACTTTTGTGAATTTATCCTTCAGAAATATTAGCAAAAGAATGCCAACATACAAGTAAAATCATCGCAGCATTGTAGTAGAAAATGTAAACAAATTAAACACCTGAAAATAATGGTTCGAACACATAATGTCATTCTACGCAACCACTAAAAAGAATGATGGATATCCTTAATCTTGGATAGGAGAAGGAATGATATCTAGGATATTTTGTGAAAGAAACCAAACTTCAAAATTATTAGTAATCTACGGGTCTGCTTTCAATAATCCATTGTGTGTATGTGCAGGGATACAGAGATAAATGTGTTGGGAATACACGTAGGAAAAATAATCTCTGTATAAATGCAACTTTCAAAGTGAGGTGCCTATACCAGCAGCAGCAGCATCACCTGAGAATTTATTAGAAATACAAATTTTCTAGCTTCTCCCAGGCTTGTTGAATTAGAATCCCTCAGGGTAGGACCAAGCAATCTGTTTCACCAAACCCTCCAGGTGATTCTGATGCTCCCAGAAATCTGTAAATCACTGCTCTGGAAAGAGCATTTACCTGGAGGTGGGGAGAGGAAAAATCCCTGCCTTAGGAAGAAATTTCTAGTTGTTGCCTTTTATGCTGTTGAAAATTTAATTCTTTTAACAAGATTCCTCAAAGGCATGTGCACATCTGACTGGACAGTACCAACTTAAATCGACTCAGCCTATCAGAAGAACCAACTTCTGTACACCCTTTAAAGAAAATCCCACATGGAAAAATTCAGATTCGTGGAACCAGTAATGGAGGCAGTCGCTTCTATGACTGAACGGTGTCTGGCATGGAGAAAGTAAAGTACAGGGAACACATGTCAGGAATCCAACCCCCCTCACCAGTGTACCAAGCAAAGAACTCACTCAGACTTGTCTGGAACTGAGGGCAATAACAGCCACCTTGCCCCCCGCTAGGTCACGAGGAGCAGGTGACATAGAAAAGCACACTGCTGACTGTCTTATCCGTACCCAGGTTTCTTAAAACATCAAAGTGCCCTCAATCCCTTGGTCAACTTGCTCCTTTTTCCAGAAAAGTCAGCCCTCAAGGATCCTCCTCACGCGAGCAGCTCTGTGAACAGCGGTGACACATGCCTGCCAAGATCACTTTCCAACAGACCCCTGTGAAGCCTCGACTGAGGCACTGAATCAGCAAATGACTTCCTTCCACCCATTCCCAGGCCCTTCTGCCCAGCCCATCGCCTCCAGCCCGATTGGCGTGGAGAGTCTCTTTTACGGCCTGTGAAAGCCTGTCTCCCCGCACCCTCACCTCCCTGTGCTCAGACAACAAAGCAGGCTTTTCTATGGGTACAGAGTGCTTGTTGCTTTCTTGATCCCTGAGAAAACGTGGAGCAGAAGTACAATAATGTGCTACTTCTTTCTGCTCCAATAAAAGTTATGAAACAGAAGCCCGGGGCGAAAAGCTCCCTGTGGTGTGTTTGGACAAAGAAATCGTTTCTGTAAGGACAGTCACGGGGCAGATGGCAGTAAGCAAGCCCATGCGGCTCACCTCAGCTATGGGGAGGTTCTTCCTCTGCAGCAGCGACCCTGGTCTCCGGACCAAACTGAGTGACCAGAGTCGCAGGCAGGGCCCTGGCCTTCCATTCGGTACCCAAACCCATCTCGAGAGGATGAGGTGACCAGTCGCTGCCCATCCCCCAGCCCTCCTGGGAAAATGCAGATGGATTCCATTTTCCTTGCTGCAATACTAATTTGATGGGTCTGAATAGGAACCCCAGGAATTTTTCCTTCCCTCCGCATGCCCCCAGCCCATGATTCTGATAGGCGGCAAATTTAGGAAACTGTTTTAGAGATAGCTAAAACATTTCTCTTTCTCCTTCGAAACCTTGATTAGGCAGAGCTGATCTCACCATCCATCTTTGGCCTTTTCACTGTGTTTTGCACGAACCCTCTAAGGGACCCCTGCCAAGGTGAAGCCCGCTGCAGCAGTATCCACAAGGGACACGCTCCAAGACCCAGGGCACAGCTGAAACCACAGATAGCACCAAATTCTACACCTACTATGCTTTGTTCCTAATATATATGATAAGGCTTATAAATTAAGAGATTAACAATAAACAGCAATATACTGTAATAAAAGTGACGTGAATGTAGTCTTTCCCTCAGAATAGCTTATGTGCTGCACTCACCCTTCCTGTGAGGACGTGAGATGATACACTGCCACCTGAGGAGATGAAAAGAGGTGAACGTTGCTGGCACAGTGACATAGTAGCATCAGAAGGAAGATCATACAGCCGACTCTGCAGGTTCACCAAGGGTCACTGACAGCTGGAAAATGAGACTAGGGGGAGAGGGGAGGTCTGCGCTCCCTTGAGACACCCTTCTCCTCCCCGAAAAGGGGACACAAGTCACAACTGGGTCCAACTGCAAGCTTTACCACCTGCCAGCCCACGTTGCTGGGACACTGACTTGAGCATCTGCACCTGTTACCTCAGCTGTTAAATTGAAGTAACGTGTAAAGCATCAGCTGAAGCTGCTGTAACTGTTATTCTTGGGCCTTGGTTCAGAGCGCCTTCCCAGGGGGTCCTCAAATTGGCTACTGGCCTTTGGAAACACCACCGTGACCAAGCAGCCTTAGTTCACATCAGAGCTCCTCTGGACGCAAGGAGAGAGAGGAGGCAGGAGGCCCAGCACCAGGGTGGTGGGCCTGGGTGTGCAGGCTTAGACCGAAGGAATCTGTGGTGACCAGCGTCTCCGAAGTCAAGAGTTCCTCTAGGGAAATCGGTCCTGGGCTGTGGAGGTGGAAGGGTGCTGTGTGGAGGGACTAGTAAGTTAGTTACCACAATCCAATAATCGACCCAAATCTCTACAATTTTTGTTTTATTAAGTTATCTAAAAATTCTTTTAACTTTCACTAAAAAAAAAAAATAATAATAATTCTATTCATATTTTCAATAAGAGAAATGTGTTTGGATATGCTTCAATACATTTTGGCATCTTGTTTGTTTTGACGCAGCATCTCCAAGATCAGTTCTAGATTGATCTTTGGTCAGCACTTGGCGTGATGAGCTATCACTGGAAAAGGAGAGGCCCCAGGGCGAGAGTAGCAGGGAGATACTCAGTTTCAAACTGATAGACCAGTGTTCCAAAGACTTTTGCCGAAATGCAGCTGGCGAATTTATTCCTCAGTTTAGTTGTTCCAAGGAACAAGTTAGAAAGTGTTACACTTTACATTATTAACAAATGAATTTTTTCTTTCCAAGATTTGGAAAGAGTAAGAAAAGCACATTCCTACATTTTCTAGTAGGGCTGACCTGGGCTTTGCTTGTTATTTGTTGTTTGTTTCAGTGAACCCAGGACCTCACCCATGCTAGGCAAGCATCTACACTCAGCCAGACACCCAGCCCAGACTGGGCATTTTTAAAGTGCCCCCGACTTTGTTTTTTCCAACAGAATTGTTATGCCATTAACACACAATCTGTGTTGTTCCCATAGCCCAGGTTCCTGTCACAAAACCGCCAGTCTCCCTCATTGTGAGAGTTTGGCTATAACCTTGCAGGAACAAAAGCACATGTTAATTTTTTTAAATTATTTTTTAAGAATAATAATATGGTAATTGTTTTTAAAATACCTTTTAGGGAAAACATTTGGCCTTTCGGTTTTTTTGGGCTTGGCCTATTTTGCTTAGCATGATATTCTCCAACTCGATTCATTTACCAGCAAATACCATAATATTATTCTTTATGCTGAGTAATATTCCATTGTGTATACATATATATCACAGTTTCTTTATTCATTCATCTGTTTAAGGGCATCTAGGTGGGTTCCACAATCTAGCTATTGTGAAGTGAGTTGCTATAAACATTGATGTGGCTGCATCACTGTAGTATGCTAATATACAGGTATGATTAGACAAATGGTATGAGTCTACAGTATGCACAATCACAGAAACAAAAAGTTGTACTCCATTTGTGTACAATGAATCAAAATGCAGTCTATAAAAATAAAAATATTTTTAATTTTTTTAATTAAAAATTTTTTAAAAATACCTTTTAGGGAGCACACTTAGAAAGTTTACTTGTCATCACTGGTAAAGGGACAACATATCCAGAACCCTTCCTTTTATTAAAGAAATTTGCTTGGGGCTGAGTTGTAGCTCAGTGGTAAAGTGCCTGCCTAGCACAGAGGAAGCACGGGGTTCGATCCTCAGCAACACATAAAAATAAATAAGTAAAATAAAGGTATTGTGTCCACCTACAGCTAAAAAAAAAAAAAAAGAAAAAAAAAGATATTTGCTTAACTTATTCTTAAGTATCCTGCCACAAGAATATCAACCAATTTCTGTGTGGTATAAACAATGTTTGTAGCTACTCCCAACTCATTCAGAATATTAAGATTCTACTATATAGTTATAACCTCATTTTTATAAAAGTTATCCAATTGGTGATACCTATAGCTCCCAAGGTAATTGTGGCTTCAACGGTATTGATGAAAAACTTGTTTTTTAAAATAATTTAGTGATAAAATTAATTCTATCCAAGGTATTACCTCTGTAACCGTACCTGCGAGCACTCTTTTGTATTTATTCAAAGCAACTACTCCATCAGTGATCACACTTATACAATTTTTCCCAAAGTCACTGAGTTTAGAAAATTCTCACTGTTGAAATATATCTGGTTTATGTGGTCTTTGTTTAGTAACCTCGAAAATATCTCTTTAGGTGTTTTTCTTTTCTATACTTTAAAAATTTGTTCTTTTTAGATATACATGACAGTAGAGTGTATTTTGACATATTATACATACATGAAGTATAACTTATTCTAATTAGGATCCCATTCTTGTGGTTGGATATGATGTGGAGTTTCACTGTTCGTATATTCACATATGAACATAGGAAAGTTCTGTCCGGTTCATTCCTATTCCCATCTTCCCTCCCTTCCCTTCATTCTCTTTGTCTAATCCAAAGTACTGTTCTTCCCTACCCTGCCCTTATTATGAGTTAGCATCTGCATACCAGAGAAAACATTCAGCCTTTGTTTGGGGAGATTGGCTTATTTCCCTTAGTATGATAGTCTCCAGTTCCATCCTTTTATCAGCAAATGCCATAATTTCATTTTTCTTTAAAGCTAATTAATATTCCATTGTGTATATATATCACATTTTCTTTATCCATTCATTTGTTGAAGGACATTTAGGTTGGTTCCATAGCTTAGCTATTGTGAATTGAGCAGCTATGAACATTGATGTGGCTGCGTCACTGTAGTATGCTGATTTTAAGTCCTTTGGGTATAGGCCGAGGAGTGGGATAGCTGGGTCTAATAGTGGTTCCCTTCCAAGTTTTCTGAGGAGTCTCCATACTGCTTTCCATAATGGTTGCACTCATTTGCAATCCCACCCAGCGACTGTATGAGTGTACCTTTGCCTCACATCCTCACCAACCTTTGTTGTTACTTGTATTCTTGGTAATTGCCATTCTGCCTGGAGTGAGATGGAATCTCAGTGTAGTTTTAATTTGTATTTCTGTAATTGCAAGAGATGTTGGACATTTTTCAGGTGTTTGTTGACCGTGTGTATTTCTTTAGGTATTTCCTGTTTACTTCCAACTATAAATTATGTCTTCGTCTGGGTCTACTTTGGGTTCCATCACATTTGTTTTTTACCTGTTTTGAAACTCTTACTGGGTGAACATCCTCTTAATGAATCAGTCTTTATATCATTAATGACATAATGACGTCCCTCCTTACAGCCAGCTCACTGTTCTTTTTCTGACAAAGGAACGCATCTTAATTTTGGGCCACACTGTTTTCTGTCTGTGCAGCCAGAGAGTCAGGAAACACTTTGTAGCATCAGTAAGTATCCAACCAACTACCTATGACTTTTCTTCTTTTGCTATTACATAAGAAATATCAAAAGAGACTTAAGCATGTCTTAAGTTTAATGGTATTTTCTAACAACGGAATTGAGTTTTCATGACTTTAAACATTGTTGAAAATTATGGAGGCCTGTCTTCCTGATCTGGGAGCTTAGTTTTTAATATATTGCTAAATGTTTAGTCATTAGCTAGTCTCTTTGCATAACTAAGAGGGAGGTTCGCCTTAAAAATTGTTGGGTAACCGGGGCAGTGGGCAAATGCCTGTAATCATAGCAACTTGGGAGGATGAGACAGGAGGATCAAAAGTTTGAGGCAAACCTCAGCAATTTAGCAGGACCCCAACCCCAAATTTAAAAATACACAGAGTGCAATGGCAAACGCCTATAATCCCAGCAGCTCAGGAAGCTGAGGCAGAAGGGTCACAGGTTCAAAACCAACCTCAGCAACTTAGCAAGTCCCTAAGCAACTTAGCAAGACCCTGTCTCAAAATAAACAATAAAAAGGGTTGGGGATATGGCTCAGTGTTGAGCACCCCTGGGTTAAATTCCTGGTACAAAAAAGTTTTTTTATTTAAAAAAAAAAAAAAAAAAAAAAATGGGCGGTGCCGGAGATGTAGCCCAGGGATAAAGCCCTCTGGGTTCAACTCCCAGAACACAAAAATGTTGGGGGTAAATCGCTATTTCGAATAGTCTTCTTTATAAACTTTCTTCCTTTTTTGCAAAAATCTCTTCAGACCTGATTGAATTATTGTTGGTTTTTCTTTGTAACAGGCTGCCTGGTGCAGCTTCTGGACATGGAAGTATCTGCGATTTTGGGGGGTTTGCTTGCAATTACGTTTCAGTATTAGTTTCAATCCATAACTCTTTTAAGTCATTTATTCACTTTATGAGGATTATTTTAGAATCCATAAATCCACTAAATTTATTGCAGTTTCAAAATGCTAAAAATTAACAACCAAAGCCTGAGGGTGCCTCTGTTAGCATTCCACATGGTTGAAACCCCCATTCTGCCCTTGGGACACCTCAGGTACCCTGAGTGAGGGTGTCAGTTTCCATTCAATACATGTAAGCAATCCCTTATTTCTTGGATTGGAACATAAACATAAATAGAAGTCTTGGACTGTTGTTCCTGCTCCCAGTGGGTCGCCTTTGGGGAATCACCTGTCCTACACGTTTCACATGTAGTAAGTCTTTTATTAATGCAAATTCTCTTTCCTTAGGGAGAGAGAGAAAAAAGTGTTTGGGTAAAAATACTTGGGATGTGATCCAGTCTCAGCTCCCAGTGAATCCCAGTGGTTTATCTCCATGGACTTGAGACTCAGGAAAGAACAAGGAAAGGGACCAAGCCAGGGATACAATGGAGAACTCCTGAGGCTGGATGAGGCTGTTCTACCAGGGCTAACCCAAGAGATGCAGGGATGAGTCACTTCACTGGGCTCCTCACAAGTCCATAAGCCAGGGATGATCATCACAGAAACAGCTTGGTCAGATATTCCCACAGGCAGACTTGCAGAAAAGAAGAGCAGAGGGCCTGATGAGAGCCCAGGCTTCCACCCAAGCAGTCTGACCTGAGCAGCAGCTGCATCAGCCAGTGGCATCCATCAGGTCCCATGCAAGCAGGGGCATCTCTCAGTTTCCCAGCAACATACAGCATTCTTTACCCACTGATTAAGTGTTCTCTTAAAAACTAAGATGGAAACACCGCAGCCAAAGCCACCATCCAGGAGCTTCTGCATCCCAAGACACGACAGTGAGTTTTGCTTATCTTGCCTGCTACTTCTGGAATCTGGACAAACCCCATGGACTGCCTCCTCCTTATCCATCCTCCTCCCTACAGAGGGCATGGAAGCCACCCCTGTGGTTCCTCTGAAGGGCAGCCTGACAGAGAGTCTCTGTGCCTGCACAGGACAGCTCTGTGAGCTTTGCTGCTGGTCTATGCCCTCTGATTAAGCCACACAGGGAAAACCTCTTTTGGGCAACAAACCTCACTAGCAGAGCATTTATAGGCCCACAGCAGTCCTGTGATGTAGTCGTTGGCTCCTCCATGCAGCCCACTTCAGAAGCACAACTTAAATAACGGCTTTCATGTTAGGCTCTGAAGTGAGCCAAGGTCTGGAAGCTCCTGGATTCTAAGATGTGGCTTTCCTTCTGTTTTCAATGTTCTCTTTTGACTAACCCTAAACCAAGCTATCAATCAGCAAAAATTTATTGAGCACTTACTATTTCCTTTCATTGCAACAGGTTTTTTTAACATGCTTACTTAGACCCAGACACCAGCAAAGCTTCAAATAAAGAGAGACAAGGTAGAAAATAGAGGCAGAGGCCTCCAGAAGTAGGGGAGGCTGTACTTTAATTTCTGTTTTGAAGTGACAAACTGAGGACCAAAAGGTTAATTAGCTTTCCCAAGAGTTTCCAGCCAGACCCAGTTAACAAAAGCATTAGAAGTTGAATCGTGGACACTTAGAGTGGTAATGGACTTTACAGATTGTTTTATTCAGTCAGACTTCAACAGAAGTTTGCTGCTACTGGGTGTCTCCCCAAGATATGCTGATTCGAAGTACTCAGTAAGGTCCAGCGATCTGCCTCCCCGTCCTCACCCCTGCCTCCCACACACAGCTAATCTGATGCAGATGGTACACTCTTTGAGAAAAAAATTGGCCTAGGCCAAATTGCCAACCAAATTTCCAGGAACTCATGCCAAAAGCAAGCACTGTGAGAGAACAATACAACTTCCCGAGAGTTCAGCATATGTTGGGTAGCTCTGACTGTTAATAAGTTCTTCCTTACATTAAACAGAGTTTCCGGAAGGTTCTTCCTGATCCAGAGAGACATGGATCCAAGGAATCTAGGTGATGACAGTGTAGTGTAAGGCCACATGCAGAAGGGAGGAGGCCGAACTTCTCCAACAGGACTCCATGCCTGGACTGCAGGGTCACCCATGGGAACTGAATTAAGGGCCAGTTGTCTTCAAATAAGTATTCCCTGAGACCCTGTAACCCTAGCTGTCTACCCTCAAAGCAGACCTACATTCTTCCCCAGAAAGAGCAAATATACTTGGGTCAATCTGTCATCAGACAACAAGAGTCCTCTATTCGAGCAACCTACCGCTCATAGACCTCCCTCCTACAAGGATGTAGTCAGTGGACAGTTTCCAGTTGCTGCACCTTGGGGATCCTCTGCAGCATTCAGAAGTCACGTGCTCTGCAGGGTACTCCCAGTCAGTGACTGACCACAGCAAGAGAATTAGAGCTAGGCCATTTTTGACTGACCAAGGACTCCTTTGGCAGACAACCTTGTATAAAGACCCCCTATCGACCCTGCTGAGATTTTCTCAGACATGCCCTGAAACTGGAGTTCTTCCTGCAAAACTCCTCTTTCCCATTCTCCTTTCACTAGTGTCAAAAGAGTTTCATGGGCCAAAGGGTCTTCCCAGCTATATCTGTTTCCCCCAATGCATCTGTTGCATCTTGGCTTCTGCTTCCTAAAGAGCCCAACTCACTTACCTGATGTGCAATGACTTCCTTTATGTTCATCCTCTATATCCATGCCTGCTTTGTCTTGGGCACCAACCTTGGTCTTGTTAAGTGGCAGAGGTCACACGACCTTACGCATAACCTTGGTGGGGAAAATTAATTCCTGGAGTTAGAAGCAAAAATAAATCCTTCCCTTAGAAGAAGGATGTAGACACAACGGGCACTTAGAACTTCGTGAAAGATCCAGTAAGGCCAGAATCAATGTCCTTACTGTTCAGCATCATGGCTGTACCTTTTTTCTTTCCCACTAGCAGTGTACAAGAGTTTCGATTTCTCCATTTGTTATCTTTTGCTGCTTTTTTTTAATAATAACCATCCTCATAGATAAGAGGAAATCACTCATGTGTTTGATTTGATTTGTGTTTCTCTAATGATCAGTGACACTAAACATCTTTTCATAAACTTGTTGACTATTTTTATGTCTTCTTGGGAGAAATGTATATTTAAGCCTTTAGCCCCATTTTAAAATCAGGTTATAAGGGGTTTTGCTACTAAGTTGTAAATTCTAGGAGAAAACCTAAAACAGGATACAAGGATAGAGAGCCATCAGGGTGGATGGTTATCTTAAATAGAATGGTCAGGGAAGTTCTCCCTGGTAATAAACCCTTAAGACCTGAATGAAGAATGAGGAAGGGAGACCTGAGATGACATGAAGGGAGTATATTCCACAGAGAAAAAACAGCATTCGCAAAGGCCCTGAGGCAGGAACAAATGTGGGTTCAAAGAAAATAAGATCAATTGGTTAGCGTGCCTAGAGAGGAAGGAGATGGGGTGGGTTAGGACCAAGTAGGGCCACTGATAAGTGGCAAGGATATTGGATATTATTCCAAATGTGATGGGAAACCACTGGAGAGTTGTGATCAGGGGAAGAACATACATTTTAAAGTGGATTTTGCATTTTGAAAAGGAAATTCTTAGTTAATATGTGGAGAATTGGCCACAGAGAAGCAAGAATATTAGAAAAGAGGCCAGTAGGGAGGCTCTTGCTTTGTCTAGCAAAGAATCGTGGTGTTAGTGGTGGGAGTGGTGAGAAGTGGTCGGTTGAGGGTAAATATTGTAAAGTTACAGTCAGTAAAACTTGCCAATGGTTTGAATGTAAAGTATGAGGAAAAGAAAGGCATCAGGTGGTCAACTGGCATGAGCAACTGTGTGGATGACAGCCACTTCTCAATATGGAATGACCAAGGAATGAATGGGCTGGGGAAGCAGTTTAGATGTTAAGTTTGAGATGCCTTCAGCTGTTGAGTAGATAATTATATACATGAGTCTGTTGTTCAGGACAGAGGTTAGGATGAAAGTATAAATTTGAGAAGTTGCCAACAAAAGATGGTATTTAAGACCCTGGGGAGAGTGAGGTCACCCCGGGAGTAAATGGAAAACAGATCAAGAACTGAATCCCAGGCTTTCCAAAATCTAGAATTTTAAAAGAGGGGGACCAGCAAAGGAGACAGAGAAAGAGCTTCCGGCAAGGAAGGAGGAAAGCCAGAAGAAGGTATCGCCAAGAACAGGAACTGTTTCGAGAAGAGGAGAATGGCTGACTGTCTAAGACACCAGGAAGATAAGACAAATGAAGCTTAAAATTAAATTTAGGATTCGGCAAGGTGGAAATCACTGGTGACCTTGAGCGGAGTCCTTTCAATGGAAGTCTGGTTAGAGTGAACTAGAGAGAAAATGTGGAGTGAGAAAACAGAGACGGTAAAAAACGAATCTTGGAGACGTTGCATTAAAAAGGTGAGGAGAAAGGGGACAAAAGCAAGGGGGGACTGAAGATTATGGAAGGATTCGTTTAATATGGAAGATTTTCGGACTGGGGATATGGCTCAGTTGGTAGAGTGCTTGCCTGTCAAGCACAAGGGCCCTGGGTTCAATCCCCAGCACCGCAAAAAAAAGGAAGATTTTCTGGTAGACATATTTGTTAATATGAGTAATCCTATAGAGAGGGTAACATTTTGATGGACAGAGGAGATGGAACAATTATGGTAGGCCACAGGGGATATGATCCAGAATATATGTGACATTGACCTTAGACAGGAGGAAATAATTCCTCTCCTGTACTGGAAGCAAAAGCAGAGTATACAGAAACAGATGCATATCGCCTAGTCAATGTGACGTGGGAAGACTCAATGAAAACAAGAGACAAGATGGCCGTTTGAGAATATTAAGAAAGAGGGTATGTGTAGCTTATGGAGACAGCAATGTATGCAAAAGTCCTCTTGGCAGTCTGGTGAATGAATTTAAAAGAAAACTGTTGCAGTACTTCTGGACAGCAAGCTCAAGGAGCTCTCTTGAGGACCAGGGTCATATATGTAGAACAAGGGCAGTCGGCATGACTGTGGGGGCTTTTCTGCTTAGTAGCAGAGTTGTTGGAGAAGAGAGCTTATCCAGGGTTGCAGCATTACTCGTAGAGTAAAAGGGAGTCGCTGAAGTACAAGGAAGTTGTATTTGCAAGGGAAGGGACTTCAGTGATGGACGTTGGAGTGTATGTTCAATAAGTAAAAAGTCATTTTGGTCCTGAGGAGAATAGATGGTGTAAGAGACAAGTCAATGTTTTGGAGATTGCAACAGAGTTGAAAAATACTTAGAATAACTGAGTAAATGATCTGGAAAGACAAGTGGCAGTGGTGGTGGCAGCGGTGGTGGCAGCGGTGGTGGCAGCGGTGGTAGCCAGAGACCAGAGTGCTGAAGACGATTTTAGGAGGGGTCCAGTTATTTTAATAATGAGACGTAGGTTGACCAATATGGGCCAGTGAGGAAGTTTAGGTCCCGGGTCTGAGAGGCCTGGGTTAGTTAGGATGAATTAACTATGTGACTTGAAGTCACTATGGACACTGACAGGTGTAGTGGTAGAGAGAAAGATAGTGAGCTAGCTGATAAAAAAAATCTTAATAAAGAAGAGGGAATGGCTGAGGTGACTTTAAGAAGGCAGGAAGTAGATGCAAGTAGAATCTGATGGTCCATGTGTCACAGAAGCTGAGGGTTTTTGGCAGGAAGGAGGAGATACTGGCTGGAGTGGCATGAGGAACAAGAAGGATATCTAGCCAGGGTCTGTGCCCTGTGTCATTTGCCTGAAGAAAAGAGCAAAAGGAATACGTACAGACGGGATGGCCAAGTTTTCATTAAGCAAGGTCCAGTTCCACTGAAGGAAGAGGTTGAGGACATGATTTTTCTGGTGATCAGGAGTTCCATAAGGCATGGTAGGAGGACTAGGGGCAGAGAGGGGTGGGAGAGTCAGACAGGAATAGGCAGAGCTGCCTTAAGGAGTTTTGCCAGGTGTGGTGGCACAGGTCTGTAATCCCAGGAACTTGAGAAGGCTGAGGCAGGAGGATCCCAAGTTCAAAGACTACCTCAACAACTTCGCAAGGCCCTAAGCAATTTAGTGAGACCCTGTCTCAAAAAATTTTTAAAAGGGATGGGATGTGGCTCAGTGGTTAAGCGCCCCTGAGTTCGATCCCTAGTACCAAGAAACAAACAAACAAACAAACAAACAAAGGGAAGAAGAGTTTTCTGGTTGCTACCCCAAGAGTCTAAACAGGAATGCAAAGCGCATGGGATCCATCTGATTATCTGAGGGAAGGTGAGCCTCTATCTCAGGACTGGTCTTTTAACAAACTTTGTAGCAGGATTGTTGGGCAGCAGGAAATAGTGGTTTTCCCACTTTCAGAAGCACATCAAACTCAGTTGACCTCCCTCAAATCACTGTATTCAATAATGCTTTTGTCCCAAGCTCTAACTGATCTCTTGGTGAACTCAAGTGTGTAAGGTTATCAGCCTCCCTTGGGTGAAGGCCCAATTCTCAAGCCCAGTGAATCTGCCTCTGGGTCCTTCTCCCCAAGGCCTGCATCTCCAGTTCCTTTGGCACTTACCCTTTGGTGACCTTGAGGAGAGGTAAAGAGTGGGCTGAAAGGTAAAGAGAGGGCTCTCTCTTAAGGCCCAAGTGGAAAAAGTCAACATCTGAAAACACCCAGCTACTATCAACCAGAGCTTGTATTGGCCCCCCACGCACAGTCTTCCCAAGTTCCCCAGTTGGCAGAAGCTGCTAGAGCATCTTGTCACACAGAACCAACATGAGAAGACCAAACCTCGTGCAAAGACAGGCCCAGGCCCTGGTAGGAAGGTCCGGGAAATGTGCTTGTGCACGGTCCCCATACTAGGGGAGATGTCTGAGGCAGGGAACCTGGAACGTCCCCAGGGGATGAAAGCAGTCCTCTTGGTTTGCACACTTAACATCCAGGCCCCAGGTACAAAATACAGCATCCCAGTGCAGAGGAGAGTGGGTTACATCACAGCTGCTCTGCTACGTCCGTTCAGCCTTAGACTATAAGCCACAGGTGTCTCAGTAGTAGGTAACTCAGTAGGCAAGAAATGTCCAACCCTCTCTTTATTTTTTGAACTTAGTGTCTGGAACAAACGAAATGAACTTGCAACTGGATCTAGATACCTCCCAATGGAATGGCAAAAAATTTAGCTTGATTATCCTTCCTCAACCCCAGGGTTATATAGGAGTGTCAGGATTTTATGCAGTTAGTGCCAGGAGTTTCGGGGTGGGGGGGGTGGGGAGGCATTGTTTAAAAGGACCCATCAGGCATCAGCCATGTGTCCCCATAGGCTTTCTCTGAAAGGCTTCCCACAGTTCTTTGAACCTAGGGACTCCTTGCTGGGACTGCGTCATACCAGCAAAGAATTTTTGTTGCAGACACCAAAGCCTCATATGCTTGGTCCCTACTCAGCCATTCTCTGGGATCTGACCATCTGCCCCTCTCTGAGGCGGGGCCAACTCCAACTGCTCTCATCCTTTCTTCTTCCCTATCAGTTTGGAAACCTCTCGAGTGTGCGCAAGAATCCCAATCTCTCCTGACTCTGCCTGAATTCTGCTTCTCCCTTCCAGCTCCTCCTCACTGAGTTTTCCTGAAGGACTAGGCTTTCTGAAATACTTGCCTAGATGTAGAGCAAGGAAAGGTGAATACCCAGGGGAAAAAGTTATCATCTGAAAACACCCAGCTGCTATCAACCAGAGCTTGCATTGAACTCAATGTCATCAAAATCCCTCAGATACTTTTAAACGTGCTGCTATTTAGACTTATCCCCCACATCTTACTCTTCGTTTGTTTGCTCGCTTTTAATAAAGTCCATGGCTTAACATTTTACCCTATTAAATTGCATTCTGGTACTTTCTGTAAATTACTATGCAGATGGATTATAAGCTTGATTCCATGACCCAACATAATATAAAAACTACCATTCTGCTGGGCTCGGTGGCTCATGCCTGTAATCCCAGCAGCTCAGGAGGCTGAGACGGGAAGATTACGAGTTCAAAGCCAGGCTCAGCAAAAGCGCAAAAGCAAAGGCACTAAGCAACTCAGTGAGACCCTGTCTCTTAATAAAATACAAAATAGGGCTGGGGATGTGGCTCAGGGGTCAAGTGCCCCAAGTTCAATGCCCAGTACCAATGACAACAAAAACAAAAAACAAAACAAACAAACAAACAAAAAAAAAAAAACTCACCATTCTACTGTCTCTATTCTGAAATGAAGGATTTTTTACATTTTAATGCTATGGAAATTGAGATATATCTCACATGTCCAAAGAAACTTAACCAGCCACCAGGCAAAGAAATAAATTAAAATGCTATTGTTACTAGCCATGTGTGTGAGAAATTATGTATGCATAGATATATTTGCTCATCTGACTCTTGTTTCAGTTGAATATTTATATTCACTTTTTTAACTTAAGTCTGTATCCCTAATTACCAATTAAAATGTCTTTGGAAAAGATTACATTATGATGAAGCACTAAAAGAGAAAACTTTGTTATACAGAAGGGTTCCAGTCACATACAAAGCAGTTCAGTTAAATAATCCTCAAGAATAGATTCTAGAATCTGCAAAGCTAGGAGAGATTGGAGTGACCAACTCATGCCCATTGTGAAGAATTACTCATGAGAAACATGTGTCAAAAGTTGACTCCAAGCTGACCTTCAAAGGACATTTTTGATCCCCAATAATACTAATTCAACAAAACTGAGAGTTTCAGTTAATCAATTCACTAATAGGCCTGTATTCTTGTTGTGCCTCACATTTATCTTCTTGGTCTTCAAAGTCCAAGATCCGCATTTATGAAGGACAACCAACACCACCCAGAGGTACAATCTTTTCGGCCTTAAACAGTATGGTGGCCCCCATCCCATGTAAGAGATTGGTAGTGATTCCGTTCTTCCATTGAGCTTCTAGGAGGGGTCTTCCTTTCTAAGAAAAGGTGGAGAAATGGCCCTTCTTGATCTCTAGACATTGCCATATCTGCATGCAAAGTCAGAACTGCTCCATCTACCTGCCAGAGCCTATACTGAAGAGAAGAGAGATGAACACAATCTGAGACTTTGATGACTTGATTTAGAGACTGAATTAACCAGCCTTGAAATCTGTTTTATCTCAAAACTCTAAAGTACATTAGATAGTAGATTTCCTGATTGCTTCAGCTTGGGGAGTTCAGAAGCCAGTGTGTCACAATTATTATCAAAGGCTAAAAGTGGCTTAAAAGAATTATTGAATTTTGAATGTAATATTTTGGTTTGGTTTTCACAAATCTGTCATGAAATTGATGATGTAGAGTCAAGGAAATACAGCATACTAGAGGTGCTGCTCAGAGGGAAAAGATGCATTTTGGAAAAAATGTCAATTCCCTCAAATTATTTGGAAGGTTTGAAAGTTACATAACAAGGTGAAGAAAATATTTTTAGTCTATATGGCAACCAATATATAGAATTGTGTTACAGTTGATAAGAGAAAAATAGAAAGGAACAAACCAAATGAACTTGCAACTCACAGAAGAAAAATGTGCAAATAGTCAATAATAAAAATTCAACCTCATAAGTGATGAGAGATGCATTTTAGAGCCAGGACCAGGACTGATGCATTAATGTTGTTGGTAAACCCACACTCTCCGTGAAAGTACTTAATACCCCCATACTGACTAGAAAAGAGCTACTGCCCAAAGCCCCCTCAGGCCTCCCCCAGGCTGCCCTGGTCCTCTGCTGGACCCCTGCAGCTCTCTGGACCACTCCCAGGATCCAGTAACTAAAGGGTTTTTGTCTCCCCAGCAGGGAATCCCCAAGACTCTGCCTCTCTGTTACGTCTGGCATCTGTTCCTGGTTATTGTGAATACAATTATAGTGTGATTTGGTGCAACTTTCCTAAAGGGAAATTTGGTGCCATAATAAAAACCACAAAATCGGTATTTCCTTTGACTCCTCGATTTCACTTCCAGGAATTTATCCTGAGAGAATTGTACAGGATGACCAAGAAGAGAGAAACGCCAGGTGAGAACAACCCAGGAAAAGATCACCCTCTCGCCAATAACTGAAGAAATGTTTATTAGTAGGACCAGGAGGCATTACTTTAAATTACTAGAAGTGTGAATGGATACAATTTCCTGAAAAACATAACTCGCTGCTAAAAAGTGCAATTTCAATCAGAATCTCAAGGAAATCATGATGAATGTGGTAAAATTTTTACCTACAAGATGATTCATCCAAATGTTTACAACAGAAGAAAACTGGAAACTACTTATATGTTCATCAAGAGGGACTCAGTTGAATAAATTATAACACACAATAAATTATAGCGCCTTTAATGAAGTCATTAAAGATTGCCAGAGATAATATTTAATACCATAGACAAAATGTTCCAGTTGTTTATTAAATGAACAAGCAAATTACAAAATAGTGTACAGTTCTACTTTTATCAAATAAATATTTGTTTACTCACATGAACACAGATTTTTAATGAGATTATTCATGTAAAGAACTTCAAATAACAACGGACATGTGGTAAGAATTTCATAAATGGTAGTATTTTTTTTTTTTTTAAGCTTTACTAAAAAGAGGTTTATTTTGGCTTATGGTTTTAGGTTCAAGGTCAAGGGGCCACAACTAGCAGTGGCTTTCTTGCTGGTAGAATCCTGATAGTCATTATTTTTTAATCCTCACTTTCACTCTGTAAGGGAGGTACTATCATTACCTCCAATTTCAGATGTAGAACCTGAGAAACAAGATGAAGGCACTTGCCCAAGTTCACATAGCTCGTACGTGGTGGAAAGTTGACATACGTGATGCCTGCAGAAAAGTGACAGGGACATCGTAAGACTCCATTACTTTATAAATTTTGTTTGGATCCCATAAAAACAACTTACAGATTTAACTGGGCGTTATTTTTTCCTGGGAGCTTAGGAAATGTTTAAAAATCAGAAAGAAAAAGAAAATTGACCATGGAGAACCCACTGAGTTCCTCTGCTGTCGCTGGTCCCTATGTCCTCTCACGGCTCTCCCCACTGGCACGGTGACTTTCTTTTTCACAGCCTTCAGGACGACCTGTTTAGATCATCCTAGATGGCCCAAAGGCCAGCACTGGCCAACACCAGTGGACAGGACATGTCGTCCCACGCCTGGCCCAGAATCCAAGGCCACTTGCTATAGCAGTTTACTTTTCCCACTCCATCCAGGCTCAGTGAAAACCCACCCACTGGGGTTTCCTTACATTCCCTGCTGCCCTTTCTGGAGTATTCCTTGAGAATGGAATTTAAGAAATTTCTTGGCCATCAAACTTCTTTGCATTGAAAAAGTGAATGTGGACAATTTAAATAGAAAGGCAATTAGAAAGACTCAAATGAAAGAAGCCAAATTAGAATATGTAAGGGGAAGCCTTACTCAACTCTAAACAGTTGCTTAATGTCACAGCGGAAGTCTTAAAAGTTGAAGATGTGGGAAGAGACTCTCAGAAACCTCGGATTTTTCATGTGGATAGCGAGTTTCTTCAAATGGGACTAAACCTGAAACTTTCTAATAGGCTGTCCAGGATGAGTCAGCAGGGACATCTCCCACCCTCTCTCTGCAGGTGCAGCGGCATCTTGCTAGCCCGCTGCTGTTCCAGGATTTCCCTGTGTCAGGAGGAAACTCCAGGCAGCTCAGGGTTAGAGCGCCTGCTTGACATGCATGAAGCCCTGGGTTCTATCCCCAGCATCAAAAAAAGGAGTAAGAAAATTACATGGAATTATGCAAATCGGTAGCTATCTCTATTTATGCAAAGTAATGAATAATATACATATAACTATCCATGGCAAGCCTTCCAGCTCAAAGATTTTAATAAGCTTGGATGACAATAATTGGGACACCTCCAACTAAACACTCACTTGACCTTCATTAGCTTCCTTCTGGAGGGGGAGTGACAAATAGAATTTCATTGGATTAGACAAAGGGGGATGAAGGGAAGGGAGAGGAAATGGGAATGGAAAAAAAACAGTGGAATTGGACACAACTTTCCTATGTTCATATATGAATACACTGTGTAACTCCACATCATGTACAGCCAAAAGAATGGGAAGTTGTACTTCTTGTATGTGTAATATGTCAGAATACAAATACATCCTACTGTCCTGTATAACTAAAAAGACATTAAAAAATAAAATGTGAAAGCAAAATTAAAACATTCTTTAAAAAATTAAAATCCTGGGCTGGGCTGTAGCTCAGTGTTAGAGGACTTGTCTAGCATATGTGAAGCACTGGGTTCAATTCTCAGCATCACATATAAATAAAGAGCCACTGACAACTAAAAAGAAAATTTTTCAAAAACTAAAATCCTCAAAAAAAGGAAAAGCAAATTTTAAAATTCATTAAAGTGAAGAATAGACTGGAATTTCTATTGATTTTGCCTCAACATAAATATGCATTTGCTGTAATGTTGTTCAGCATATTAAAGATCGGGTTCATACATTTGAACCCAGTTATCCCACTCCTCAGTAAATATCCAAAGGATTTAAAATCAGCATACTACCGTGACACAGCCACATTCAATGTCTATAGCAGCACAATTCACAATAGCCAAGCTATGGAACCAACCTAGGTGTCCTTCAAACAGATGAATGGCTAAAAGTAAATGTGGTACATATACACAAAGGAATATTACTCAGCCATAAAGAAGAATGAAATTATGGCATTTGCAGGTAAATGGAACTAGAGACTATCATGGTAAGTGAAATAAGCCAATCCCAAAAAACCAAAGGTCAAATGTTTTCTCTGATATGTGGAAACTAACCCATAATAAAGGGGTGGTTGATTAAACACACAAACAAAATATATATATAGTTCAGTGGATTAGACAAAGGGGCATGAAGGGGACAGGGAGGATGGGAATAGGAAAAACAGTGGAATGAATCTGACATAATTTGCCTATGTACATGTATGAATACACCACAGTGAATCTCACCATCATGTACGTTCATGAGAAATTTTTTTAAAAAATTAACTATGGGTAAATGGTAGAAAGATCAGTAGAGGGAAAGGAACAGGGGGCAGGGGTAGGGGAGGGGAAGGAAAGTACTGGGGCCTGAATTAGAACAAGATACATCCCTACTTTTGTAATTATGTAAAAACGGATTCGACTGTCATATGCAACTAAAAAAACTAATCAATGAAAAAAATAAAAGATTCAAAACATACAGGTCAAATTAGGTCAGCAAAAGTACGTTATTTTTTTCCTCGTAACAGATGACAATATAGATATAGATAATCTATGAGTAGGTGTTCATGGAGTCTAATAAGTATTGTTTGGGGTTTTTGTTGTTTTTTTTAACATGAGAAAAGGAATTTTGGACATATGATTAGACACAACATTGAGGAATAAATTTTTTTGTGTTGAGAATGTCCCTGAAAAACTTGAAGCAGGTCAAAATTTGTGAAGAAACAAACCACGCACCTGCGATGTTCTTCCCATTGGAATTTCTTACCCAAGATTCATGGTGGCTGCACTCCAGCAAGCAACAGAATTTAAATTCCTTGTGTCATCTACCAAAGAATCTATTGATTGCCAAAACAATTTAAAAAAAAAAAAAAAAAAACATGATAAATGTAGCGAGTAACTTTGTTTTTTTCTTGGCTCTTTTTAGATATACATGACAGCAGAGTGATTTTGATACAATTAACTCTTTTTATCTTGAGTTTCTTTTAATTTGTAAAATATTTTTGAAATGCTTACACTTAGTCATTGACAAGTAATTCACAAAACAGCATAGAGGTGAATTCTCTATAAGGATATTTTAATTTTTTTCACTTTAAAAAATATAATATTTCTTAAAGTTTGTTTTGCAGTTATCTCACCTTGGGAAGTGAGGAAAAGAAAATAGCTGTTAGTCTGTGTGAGGAAAATTGCTTACAGAATGTTGTGTGGTATTCACACGTTGGAACATAGGTTAAATCATACAGAACGTGTATTGTTAGAGAATAGACAGTGACTCAGAATTAATTCCTATACACCACACAGCCTTGTAACTGGGTAAGAGTATCTATAACAAATCTAAATATGTTTTTCAACAACTTTTTTTACTGTGTATACATTGCATTTTTTTTTTTTTTCCTTTTGCAGTGCTGGGGTTTGAACCCAGGGCCTTGTGCTTACAAGACAAGCACTTGTCCAACTGAGCTATATTCCCAGTCCCTACATTTCATTATAAAATGATTAGGAAGTCTATAGATTTAGATATCAAAAGAGGAAGATTAGGTGTCAGGTCTATTTCTAAATTTAATTTCTATTTTAAGTTTCTTTTCTCACCTGATAGCAGAGGGATTTAAATTGCACACAAGTCTAGGTAAAAATCAAAAACTTCAGGTTTTCTTCCTGTCATTTCAGTGTTCTTCCATCAAATTGATTTTTTTTCCTCTTCAATACTTCTTATAATCGTATTTTAGTAATGGAGAAATCTTGGGGTAGGGAAAGTGGGTACTTGGCATCAGGATACCAGGGGAAGGAAATAACATGCAATGGCATTCACAGACATTCAGTGCTCTGGCTGGACCCTGGCACTGTCATGCCTTCATCTAGAACCTGCTGAGGCGCCCACGTTTATGTCTGGTTGGAAGCTGCATCTGGGAGACCCCCTGAGGGCTGTGGCTCTCTATTCCCAGTTAATCTCATCTCTCTGAGGCTTGGGACCTCTTCAGGGTTATGAGGACCTAGGGAAATTCCTTCAGGTACCATTGGCACTGGAAGTCCAAGACAACTATCTCAACCTGGCCTGTGTTACAGTGGCATCTTAAAATCCTATTATGACCTTCCAGGGTCCTAGATTTACTGTGATTATCACCTCTTCTTTTAATTCATGACAGTAGAATACATTTTGACACATTGTATGCAAACAGAGCTAACTTATTCTTCTGGTTGTACATGATGCTGAGTCATACCAGTAGTGGAATCATACATATGGTAATGCCTGTCTCTTTCTATCATCCTTCCCTACCCAACCCCCACTATGGATCAGCATCCATTTATCTGAGAAAACATTCAGACTTTGGTTTGGGGGGATTAGCTTATTTCACTTAGCATGATAGTCTCTAGTTCTATCCATTTACCTGCAGATGCCATGATTTCATTCTTCTTTATGACTGAGTAATATTTCATTGTGTGTGTATATGTACCACATTTACTTTATCTGTTCATCTGTTGAAGGACCTTTAGGTTGGTTCCATCGTTTATTGTGAATTGAGCAGCAATGAACATTGATGTGGCTGTATCTCTGTAGTATGCTGATTTTAAGTTCTTTGGGTATAGTCCAAGGAGTGGGATAGCTGGGTCTAATGGAAGTTCCATTCCAAGTTTTCTGAGAAATCTCCACACTGCTTTCTAGAATGGTTGCACCAATCTGCAGTCCCACCAGCAATGTATGAGTGTACCTTTTTTGCCACATCCTCACCAACACTTATTATTGCTTGTATTCTTGATAATTGACATTCTGACTGGGGTGAGATGAAATCTTAGAGCAGTTTGATTTGCATTTCTCTAATTGCTAGAGATGTTGAACATTTTTTCATGTTTATTATATTGATTATATTTCTTCTTCTGTGAAGTGTCTGTTCAGTTCCTTAGCCCATTGATTGATTGGGTTATTTATGTTTTTTGGTGTTAAGTTTTTTTGAGTTCTTTACCTATCCTGGAGATTAGTGCTCTATCTGAGGTGCATGTGGTAAAGATTTATCCCATTCTGTAGGCTCTCTCTTCATGTTATTGATAGTTTCCTTTGCTGAGAAGAAGCTTTTTAGTTTGAATCCATCCCATTTATTGATTCTTAATTTACTTCTTACACTTTAGGAGTCTTAACTCTTTATGCTAATCCCCACCCCAGTTTAACCCAGATGATTTGACACACAATGAATCACCTGTACAATATGATGGTCTCCTGCCTTACACGGAGTTTATGTGACTAATAAGCTCTTGGTACAAATAAATTTTATTAACTGTGGGAAGAAAATTGCATTGTTCATGTCATTTGAGGAAAAGTCCCCACTTGAGTCCAACAATTAAAATTAAATTCAATTCTGGGTACTTTTCCTTGTAAAAATACCTCCAAGCAGGGTACAGTGATGCTTGCTTATAATCAATTCCAGCAGCTCAGGAGGTTGAGGCAGGAGGATCGCAAGTTCAAAGTTAGCCTCAGAAAATTAGTGAGGCCCTGACTCAAAAAATACAAAACTTTTTTAAAAAAAGGCCTCAGTGAGTAAGCACCCCCAAGTCCAATCCCCAGTACAAAAAATAATAATAATAAGCCACTTCCAAAATACCTTTGAAGGGCAATTACAAGTAGTTCCTCAAACGAATGACTCCATTTGTTCTTTCTAGAGAAACTGTCTATGGGGAACTCATTTGGCTAAAAGTGACTGGGCTCCCCTTCCTACAGAAAATCAGTTTTCTAGTAATGTGAGGATCTGAAGTTCATTTTCAAATTGAGGTGAAGATTGAATTCTATAAAATGGGCCCTGTCATTAAAGTTATGGGGAGGCATTAACATTGCTAGGGGATCTTCCTCAACTAGTACTGATGACATGGATGAAGAGCTACGAAAAGATTTTCCATCCAGTGCTGAAAACCAAATCAGACATTGGTGTACCCGAATTCTACAAGTGTTCCTGTGATTGTGACCTTAATCATACATGTATTTTAAAACTGCTCAAAACACTCTACTCCTGTTGAGACATATCACACTTTCAAACATTTTTTTTTTCATTCTGAAAACTAAGCATGACCTTGAGGTAAACAGTTTAAGGCTGAATTCTGCCTTCACATCATTAGAAGGGAAATATAGCCTGTCTTTGAATTCTTGGTACAGGAGGAAAAGAAGGAATAAGAAATTATGAGAAAACAAAAACATAATTGTAAATTTTCCCCTTTATCCAACTTGATAGAACAGAATCATCAATACCTTGTATATTTTTGTTATATCGGCTGCTTCCCTTCATAGTTCAAGAAACCTAAAGTACGATAATACTTAAATCCTCTTTCCTACCAGGCTTAATTTCACTCAGTTACGTTACTTCCCTCATCCCTTATAGACATTTTTGCCACTTTTTATAGGTGGTGTGGACATAAACATTTATGCAGATGTATCTTTTTCACAAATTAGGGGTTATAGTTGTGTAACTATTTGGTTTGCCGTTTTTCACCTAGTAGTACATTATGAATATTTTTCCATGTTAATAGACATCATTCTAAGTCATTCTAATAATATGTAGCATTTCTTGTACAAATACACATTTTATTTAGCATTATGACTATTGATAGACAATTCATTTGTTTTCAGATCTTTGCTTCCAAACACAATGTCAGACATAATCGTACATAAATGTCTACATACTGGTATTTTCATTTCTTAGAATGAGTCACATATAGGAATGGCTCACTAAAGGCTGTCTATGTACCTGATTAAAGATATATTTGGCACCCAGCAACAGTAACCACTAGCAAAGGTTTAGACAAAAAAGGATTTTTCTTACTCGGGTAACGAGGGTCCGGAGGCAAGTGCTGGTTCAGAAGCCGCAGAACGTATGTTTTCCTGCTCTATTTCATTAGCACATGGGAATTTTGTTCCCATGTGTTATGGTTTGCATCTTGAATGTCCCCCAAAAGTTCATGTGTTGAAGTCTTAGTCCCCAGCTGATGGCACTATTGGGAGGTGATGGAAACTTTAGGATGTAGGAAATGTTGTTGGGAGCTGTCCTCGAAGGATATACTGGAATCCCAGTCTCTTCCTTTTCTTCTCGCTCTCTTCCTGCCACCATGAAAGGAGCATCTTTCCTCCACCACATGCTCCCCATCATCATGATCTGCCTCACCTAAGGCTCAGCGTGATGGGGCCAACCAACCATGGACTGAAACATCTGAAACTGAGAATAAACATTTCCTCCTTTTAAGTTGATTCCTCTCAGGTATTTTGTCACAGTAATAGAAAGCTAACACAACGTGCTTATAGTCTCATGGTTACAGAATGGCTGCTACAATTCCAGGCATCAATCACATTTTATATTCCAGGTACAGTTCAACAGAGGCAAAAACATCCACATTTCACCTTTTATCAGGAAAGCAAAGGCCTTCCCAGAGATTCTACCTTCCCTCTGCAGTTGATGGATCAGCACTGAGTTAAATGACCACTGTTGGTTGCAAAGGGGAAACTGGGCAACCGGAAAAGAACAGAAGTGGCATGATATGATTGGCCATGTGGATTTCTTCTTCTCTGAATTGCTGTTCATATTCTTTATTCATTTTTAATTAGCTTTTCTTTAACTTGTAGAATCTTTTGCTTAATATTTTTTGTCACTTGTAAAGTATTGTAAATACTTTTGCAATTGCTTGTTGTCTTTTGACTTCATTTATTTTTGTCACATTAAAAAATGTCATGTATATAATCAATTTTGTCTCATTTTTTCTTAATGAACTCTGGGCTTCCTGCTTAAGAAAGTCTTGCCCTTCTCCCTCGGTGACTTACAAATCATTCCAGAGCTCAAAAAAAACATTCATTTTGGAGGAAGGATGGATTGTATAGAGGAAAAAGAGGGGTGGGGAGAAGGAAAAATAACAGAATGAGACAAACATCATTTCCGTATGTACATGTATGATTACACAATTGGTGAGACTCTACTTCATGTATAGCCAGGGAAAAAACAGTTGTACCCCATTTAGGTACAATGAATCAAAATTTAAAAATTGGGGTGTGAGGTGGGTATAAAGTTAAAAGGAACATTTTCTCTTCCTAAAAAAAAAAAAATGGTATAAAACTATATTATCTTTGGAGCTGTAAACACACACACACACACACTTCAAATTTGAAGCCAATATGACTAGGTGTTCCTATCTCATACAAGGATGGGAAGGATCACAGCTCAATCTCATTGATATGTGAAGATTTTTAAATCCTAATTAAAATTTTAGATTTTTAGTTTGAAGCATAGGGAAAAGAATCACAACCAAGAGGGCTGATCCCAGGACTTTAAGGAAAAGTGAGAGGTCTAAACACACTGCAGTGCGTGGTCACATGTACAGGCTTGTGATCAAGTCCTGGCTCTGCCACTAAAGATCTCAGGCAGGTGACTGAACTCTCCAGGCCTCACAGTAAAATAAGGGTATTAATCATATCCAACTCAGAGGTTTTGTGAGGTTTGAGTTAATGCATGAAAGCACTTAGCCCCAAAGATGGGCACAAATCAAATGCTCAATAAATAGCTATTGCATTAACTATTATTAGCAGTACAAACAATCTGCATTACACCTGTTTTGTTTTGTTGGGTTTCAGCCTTATTGATCCCTGGGAATTCTGCTAGATATACACAAAGTAAGATCTCACTCAACACAGGTGCATTGTGAGTGATCTTTGAAGCTGGTTCTCACTACTACGTCAAGTGTCTGTTAAAGGAATACAGCAGAGATGAGGGGAGCCAAATGCTCACAGGAGAGCTGGGCCAGCCAGATGTCATCATGCCATCTGCCTGGGAAATACATTCAGATCGGTGCCAAGCAACTCGGCAGTCATTGCACAAGGCATAGGAACACACCCTCAGGGAGATGCACGTAGTCACAAAGCAGGTATAGTGTGTCTGCCAGGGTCCCCCACCCTGAACCAGAGGGCAATGAGAGGTGACAGACACAAAGATGAGGCTCAAAGGCAGTGTGACAACCTCATTCCCAAAAGTACTCCTGCAGGCCCTCCTCACTATACCCCTTCCAGCTGGCCCCTGGGGGCCTGCCCTAGAGGCAGCAGCTAGAGGCTCAGAAGTACTAACTGCTAACTGCTGGAAACTTTGGCTCAGCAAGCCTTTTGAGGTAGCCTTACAGAACCCAGCATGGATTTTCCTGAATCCTCCTTCATCCCCAGCCAGGTCACCTGAGAGTGAAATTAGCAGAAGGCAAATGCAGAAGCTTCCTACTCGCTCCCAGAGCCCCGGAGCATGCACAGTTTATGCCTAGAAAGAGATCAATGTTTAATGAACTGAACTTTCCTAAAAGGAATCACAGTCAGGCAGAGTGGGATGGATGGTTTGCGTCCCACTTAAAGATCACAAAGATGAGTTTATGCTTGGTTTTCTCCCTACATTTCGCTCTCTGCCAAGTTTTGCTCTTTCTTATCTCCCCCATTATACCTCTTGACACTGGATGAAGGTATTCCACTGCTATCACATGACAGGTAGAATTTCAGCTGAACATAAATGAGACACACTGAGCAAACAGCTAAGATTTCAGAGGGGATTTTATTTCGACAAACTGGAATGTTTGGGGTTACAGGAGACATGGTGGTGGCACTGGACTTAGATACTGTCATTCAAAAGTAAATGTTCAGAGAACTTTTCATCATCGGGGGAAATGTTCACAGTCTAATATCAGGAGAGGGGGAAACAGGCTGCAAGGAAAAAGATTTAAAATCCATGCTTTTTCTGTAAACAGGATCAGGAGCGATTTTCATTTGCTTTTATGTGCTTTTCTGAATTTTCTACAATGTATGTTTCTTAATCTCATTGTGATGCTTGTAAACCAGACCAAAATTTTGCACCTGTCCATCAAAAGCCCAAGCTCTTACGACCTGCACATTCGCCAACCCACTCTGCACTCCTAACTACAAATGCCTCTGTCCCCGGCTCTGCTCCCAAACGTGCATCCCTATAACCTGCAAAATGCTCATAAGACAAAAGGATACATCTTAAAATTCCTTTTTAAATCAGATTTCAGACTTCTCTTGAAAAATCAGAAGGCCTGTCATACTGCTCCACAAACCTCACACATCTACAATCAGTCCACAGCCATTCCCTTTAATGGGGCACTCTTTCCAGATCACTGCACCCCACAAGTTAGAGACTGAGAATTAGATGTTTATGTTTCAGTAGGGAACTAGTTTTCTTTTTCCATTACCATAAAAATGTGAAAGGTAAACCAAGAAATCCATATGCACCCAAAAAAAATTGTAGAGTATTTCTTCATGAAATAGAGAATATTCCTCCATGGTTAATAAGCAAACCCTAAGGCCTGTTTCGTTCATTTACATCCTCTGCCTGACCTCTGGCCTTGCTGATGGTCAAGGTGCCTTTCCAGGTTGGAGCCTCCTTATTACTGATATGATGGGTAATTCTCTGGCAGAAGATGGGAATAATAAAGGGGCTCCCAACTCACACCCCTCGTTCCTAATCCTCCCCTTCTCCATCGGGCCACACTACAGATTTGGCATTCAATAATACACCCTGTCTTCTGCAGACTTGACAGGCAGGGGGGATCCGAGAGTGAAAGGATACCTACTGAGATCCCAGAGTTGCAAGCCAAGACATAGACATCCCACTTGAATAGGCCTACACACCGCCTGCGTAATGCTTTGGGCTGCATGTAACTGAAGTCCCAACTAAAAAAGATTTAAGTAAATTTGTTTTCTCATGTTCTGGGGGTTTGAGGGCAAGCAGTATCCGAGTTGCTAAATTCATAGGCTTGATGACACCGTAAAGGACCCAGATGTTTTCCAACTGTCTGTTCTGCCAACTTCAGCGCATTGGCCACATCTCCCCTCACAGCCACAAGGTGGCCGCTGCAGTCTCAGGAGTCACATGCAACATCAGGGGCTTCCTTCCTAGGAATTTCCTTTCCTTTGAGAAGGAAACTTTTACCTGATACCTTTTCCTACCACCCAGCAGACTTCCTCTCACATCCTATTGGCCTAATGATTAATGACTGCAATGGAAAAACCTTGATTTGTTTGATTGAATTGGAACTCGCCCTCTGTAGCTCCAGTGGGGAGCCGCTTCTCTGAGCATATTCCAGCATCACTAGCAAGAAGGGTACGTGATTGTGGCTGGATGGCTCAGTGTCTTTCACATTACCTACCACACTTGAAGGCCCACCCCCAAATATATCTGCCTTTGGAACCCCAACCTGGAAACCCCCCAATTCCTTTGAACTAAGGGAGTTGATTGCCTGTACTTTTTATTTTTACAGACTGCGTTTTGATTCATTGTACATAAATGGGGTACATCTTTTTGTTTCTATGGTTGTGCACAATGTAGATTCACACCATTCGTGTAATCATACATGTACATAGGGTAATGATGTGTGTCTCATTCCAGCATCTTTCATACCCCTGCCCTCCTTCTCCCTCTCATTTCCCTCTACACATCCAAAATTCCTCTATTCTTCTCTTAACCCCCATCCCCTCACCCCCATTTATCCACTTATCAGGGAAAATATTTGACCTTTGGTTTTTTGGGGATTGGCTTATTTCACTTAGCATGATAATCTCCAATTCCATCCATTTACCAGCAAATGCCATAGTTTTATTCTTTATGGCTGAATGATATTCCATTATGTATATATACCAGTTTCTTTATCCTTTCATCTACTAAAGGGAATCTAGGTTGGTTTCACAATCTAGTTATTGTGAATTGAACTACTACAAACATTGATGTGGCTGTGTTACTGTAGTATGATTTTAAGTCCTTTGGGTATAAACCGAGGAGTGGGATAACTGGGTCAAAAGGTGGGTCGATTCCAAGTTTTCTGAGGAATCTCCATACTGCTTTCCAGAGTGGCTGTACCAAACTGCAACTCCACCAGCAATGTAGGAGTGTACCTTTTTCCCCGCATCCTTGCCAACACCTATTATTGCTTGTGTTCTTGATAATAGCCATTCTGATTGGGGTGAGATGAAATCTTAGGGTGGCTTTAATTTGCATTTCTCTAATTACTAGAGATGCAGAACACTTTTTCATGTATTTGCTAATTGCCTGCATATTTTCTTCTGTAAAGTGTCCAGTTCCTTGGCCCATTTATTGATTGGATTCTTTGTATTTTTGGTGTAAAGTTTCGTAAGTAGTTTATAAATTTTGGAGATGAGTGCTCTATCTGAAGTGCATGTGGAAAAGCTTTTCTCCCAGTGGTAGGCTCTCTTTTCACATTATTGATTATATCCTTTGCTGAGAAAAAGCTTTTAAGACTTTTTGTATTTCTTCTTTGTAATTAATAACTCACGATCTTATGCAATTCTTTAATATGCTAAGCACAAAGATGAAGTCAATTCTCATAAATGGCAGATGAGTGAACAAACAGTTACATGGTAAAATGGATTGGAGTCTCCTCCATGTGACTGGAGGAACCAGCAGGCCAATGCATTCATTCAGGAAAAGGAGAAAGGACCTAGACTAAGGCGGGGAGAATGAAGATGGAAAGAATGGATATTTAACAGACAACTGGGAAGACCGAGCCACTGCTGAAACGTGGAAGGTTCCAGAGAAGCTGAAGACACCTTGGCTCTCTGGCTTGGGTTCTATCATGTAGTTTAGTACTAGCTTCCTCTCACGTCACTGCTTGCCAACACTGAATACAAAAATATACTTCTGCAAAACAGGAAGAAGAAGAACCTATTGAGGAGACTGGAGACAAGACTGTTTCCAGGGAGAGGGCAGAGAGCGCGTGCCAAGAGGGCTGACCTCCTAGGGCTGTGTCCTATCACTCGAAACTCCTAGAAGCAAAACACTTGATCGAGTGCCCTGGAGAGAAGGGATCTCTCAGCTGTTAACTCTGTGCCAACTTCAACATCTAGGCAGAGGGCAAAGCTTCACAAGGAGCCCCCCATGGCCCTGGGTCTCATGTACGAAGGGGAGAGGGAAGGACTATTCAAAACACTGAAGCAGAAGGTGAGTTGGAAAGAGCCCAGACTTGTAATGACAGGAGATCAGTCTGACCTGACTGCTCAGTGTATTTTTAAAACTTCTAGCCTAAAAAGGGAACGCAGAGGTATCTGGAAGATTGTGCTCCATGATTTCAGGTGTAGGTGGTGCTGCACCAAAATTATCTCTAATTGAGGCTCTAAAAATGGAAGCATAGATTAAAACTAACACTTAAATCAGAAAACCCTTCCCGACACTGAGTACAGCCCACCTAGGGGAATCCAAGTTGGTCAATGCTCCTGGCAGAAAGAGCACACATCAGCCTCCCTTCTCAAAAGAAATAAATAAATAAAAATCTGTTGTGAATGAAGGTGTCCCCCAAAAGCATGTGTCAGAAACGTCATCCCCAATGCAACAGCGTTGGGCAGTGGGGTCAATGAGAGACGAGTAGGCCATTAACACAGGAGTGGGTGCTTTCTAAAAGGGCAAGATCAGTCGCCCTCTTTGTTCTTCTGCAGGATGAGGAACCATGTTCCTCCCCGTCCACAGAATGCAACATTAAGGTGCCATCTTGGAAGCAGAGACCAACCCCAACCAGACACAGACCTGCTGTTGCCTTTATCTTGGAACTTTCCAGCCCTCAGAACTCTGAGCCAATAAGTGTCTGCTTTTATATATTATTTAGTCAGGGTATTCTATTATAAACATCATAAACCAAAACCCTGACCATTTAGAAAAGTAAGGCTTCTCTCTTTCCCCCTCCTCCTTCAGTCTCTATTCTCTAGGCTAAACAATCTTTTCTCCTTCTAACTTTTCTATATCCATGCCCTTAATCATTTTCACTCATTTCTGTGGCTTCTCCAAATTGCTTCAGTAAGGTATCAGTGGCCCAAGCCATGCCCAGCATAATGAGGAAATTCCCACAAATTTTTCTTCCATTCTGAACTTCTTTTCTCTAACAGTAAAAGAATATAAGGAGGCATATCACAGATGAAATATAACTAGCCAACAACATATGCCCAATTTTCACTGATAAAGTCACACAAATTAAAATAACATAACACATCTTACCCATAAAACAAAGAAAAAAATTCCTAACATCCAGTATTAATGAGGCACTTACATAATACTGAGGATTGAACCCAGGGCCTCATGAATGTTAGGCAAGCACTGTATCACTGAGCTACATCCCCAGCCCTTTTTTTATTTTTTTATTTTTTATTTTTATTTTATTTTTTTTTTTGTGGTGCTGGGGATTGAACCCAGGGCCTCCTGCATGCGAGGCAAGCACTCTACCAACTGAGCTATATCCCCAGCCCCCTTTTTTTTATTTTTAAACAGTGTCTAAAAGTCAGGTTGGCCTCAAATGTGCAACCCTCCTGCCTCAGTCTCCCCAGTAACTGGGATTACAAGCATGTGTCACCATACTGGGTGATGAGGCATGTTACAGACTCTATTGCTAGGAATAACACTTGGGACAAACTGGATGGGAAGAGGGACATTTGGGCAGTTTTATATAACTGCAAAACGTGTATACACTATTACCCACATATTCCACTTTTGTGAATTTATCCTTCAGAAATATTAGCAAAAGAATGCCAACATACAAGTAAAATCATCGCAGCATTGTAGTAGAAAATGTAAACAAATTAAACACCTGAAAATAATGGTTCGAACACATAATGTCATTCTACGCAGCCACTAAAAAGAATGATGGATATCCTTAATCTTGGATAGGAGAAGGAATGATATCTAGGATATTTTGTGAAAGAAACCAAACTTCAAAATTATTAGTAATCTATGGGTCTGCTTTCAATAATCCATTGTGTGTATGTGCAGGGATACAGAGATAAATGTGTTGGGAATACACGTAGGAAAAATAATCTCTGTATAAATGCAACTTTCAAAGTGAGGTGCCTATACCAGCAGCAGCAGCATCACCTGAGAATTTATTAGAAATACAAATTTTCTAGCTTCTCCCAGGCTTGTTGAATTAGAATCCCTCAGGGTAGGACCAAGCAATCTGTTTCACCAAACCCTCCAGGTGATTCTGATGCTCCCAGAAATCTGTAAATCACTGCTCTGGAAAGAGCATTTACCTGGAGGTGGGGAGAGGAAAAATCCCTGCCTTAGGAAGAAATTTCTAGTTGTTGCCTTTTATGCTGTTGAAAATTTAATTCTTTTAACAAGATTCCTCAAAGGCATGTGCACATCTGACTGGACAGTACCAACTTAAATCGACTCAGCCTATCAGAAGAACCAACTTCTGTACTCCCTTTAAAGAAAATCCCACATGGAAAAATTCAGATTCGTGGAACCAGTAATGGAGGCAAGTCGCTTCTATGACTGAACGGTTTCTGGCATGGAGAAAGTAAAGTACAGGGAACACATGTCAGGAATCCAACCCCCCTCACCAGTGTACCAAGCAAAGAACTCACTCAGACTTGTCTGGAACTGAGGGCAATAACAGCCACCTTGCCCCCCGCTAGGTCACGAGGAGCAGGTGACATAGAAAAGCACACTGCTGACTGTCTTATCCGTAGTACCCAGGTTTCTTAAAACATCAAAGTGCCCTCAACCACTTGGTCAACTCGCTCCTTTTTCCAGAAAAGTCAGCCCCCAAGGATCCTGCTCACGTGAGCAGCTCTGTGAACAGCGGTGACACATGCCTGCCAAGATCACTTTCCAACAGACCCCTGTGAAGCCTCGACTGAGGCACTGAATCAGCAAATGACTTCCTTCCACCCATTCCCAGGCCCTTCTGCCCAGCCCATCGCCTCCAGCCCGATTGGCGTGGAGAGTCTCTTTTACGGCCTGTGAAAGCCTGTCTCCCCGCACCCTCACCTCCCTGTGCTCAGACAACAAAGCAGGCTTTTCTATGGGTACAGAGTGCTTGTTGCTTTCTTGATCCCTGAGAAAACGTGGAGCAGAAGTACAATAATGTGCTACTTCTTTCTGCTCCAATAAAAGTTATGAAACAGAAGCCCGGGGCGAAAAGCTCCCTGTGGTGTGTTTGGACAAAGAAATCGTTTCTGTAAGGACAGTCACGGGGCAGATGGCAGTAAGCAAGCCCATGCGGCTCACCTCAGCTATGGGGAGGTTCTTCCTCTGCAGCAGCGACCCTGGTCTCCGGACCAAACTGAGTGACCAGAGTCGCAGGCAGGGCCCTGGCCTTCCATTCGGTACCCAAACCCATCTCGAGAGGATGAGGTGACCAGTCGCTGCCCATCCCCCAGCCCTCCTGGGAAAATGCAGATGGATTCCATTTTCCTTGCTGCAATACTAATTTGATGGGTCTGAATAGGAACCCCAGGAATTTTTCCTTCCCTCCGCATGCCCCCAGCCCATGATTCTGATAGGCGGCAAATTTAGGAAACTGTTTTAGAGATAGCTAAAACATTTCTCTTTCTCCTTCGAAACCTTGATGAGGCAGAGCTGATCTCACCATCCATCTTTGGCCTTTTCACTGTGTTTTGCACGAACCCTCTAAGGGACCCCTGCCAAGGTGAAGCCCGCTGCAGCAGTATCCACAAGGGACACGCTCCAAAACCCAGGGCACAGCTGAAACCACAGATAGCACCAAATTCTACACCTACTATGCTTTGTTCCTAATATATATGATAAGGCTTATAAATTAAGAGATTAACAATAAACAGCAATATACTGTAATAAAAGTGACGTGAATGTAGTCTTTCTCTCAGAATAGCTTATGTGCTGCACTCACCCTTCCTGTGAGGACGTGAGATGATACACTGCCACCTGAGGAGATGAAAAGAGGTGAACGTTGCTGGCACAGTGACATAGTAGCATCAGAAGGAAGATCATACAGCCGACTCTGCAGGTTCACCAAGGGTCACTGACAGCCGGAAAATGAGACTAGGGGGAGAGGGGAGGTCTGCGCTCCCTTGAGACACCCTTCTCCTCCCCGAAAAGGGGACACAAGTCACAACTGGGTCCAACTGCAAGCTTTACCACCTGCCAGCCCACGTTGCTGGGACACTGACTTGAGCATCTGCACCTGTTACCTCAGCTGTTAAATTGAAGTAACGTGTAAAGCATCAGCTGAAGCTGCTGTAACTGTTATTCTTGGGCCTTGGTTCAGAGCGCCTTCCCAGGGGGTCCTCAAATTGGCTACTGGCCTTTGGAAACACCACCGTGACCAAGCAGCCTTAGTTCACATCAGCGCTCCTCTGGACGCAAGGAGAGAGAGGAGGCAGGAGGCCCAGCACCAGGGTGGTGGGCCTGGGTGTGCAGGCTTAGACCGAAGGAATCTGTGGTGACCAGCGTCTCCGAAGTCAAGAGTTCCTCTAGGGAAATCGGTCCTGGGCTGTGGAGGTGGAAGGGTGCTGTGTGGAGGGACTAGTAAGTTAGTTACCACAATCCAATAATCGACCCAAATCTCTACAATTTTTGTTTTATTAAGTTATCTAAAAATTCTTTTAACTTTCACTAAAAAAAAAAATAATAATAATTCTATTCATATTTTCAATAAGAGAAATGTGTTTGGATATGCTTCAATACATTTTGGCATCTTGTTTGTTTTGACGCAGCATCTCCAAGATCAGTTCTAGATTGATCTTTGGTCAGCACTTGGCGTGATGAGCTATCACTGGAAAAGGAGAGGCCCCAGGGCGAGAGTAGCAGGGAGATACTCAGTTTCAAACTGATAGACCAGTGTTCCAAAGACTTTTGCCGAAATGCAGCTGGCGAATTTATTCCTCAGTTTAGTTGTTCCAAGGAACAAGTTAGAAAGTGTTACACTTTACATTATTAACAAATGAATTTTTTCTTTCCAAGATTTGGAAAGAGTAAGAAAAGCACATTCCTACATTTTCTAGTAGGGCTGACCTGGGCTTTGCTTGTTTATTTGTTGTTTGTTTCAGTGAACCCAGGACCTCACCCATGCTAGGCAAGCATCTACACTCAGCCAGACACCCAGCCCAGACTGGGCATTTTTAAAGTGCCCCCGACTTTGTTTTTTCCAACAGAATTGTTATGCCATTAACACACAATCTGTGTTGTTCCCATAGCCCAGGTTCCTGTCACAAAACCGCCAGTCTCCCTCATTGTGAGAGTTTGGCTATAACCTTGCAGGAACAAAAGCACATGTTAATTTTTTTAAATTATTTTTTTAAGAATAATAATATGGTAATTGTTTTTAAAATACCTTTTAGGGAAAACATTTGGCCTTTCGGTTTTTTTGGGCTTGGCCTATTTTGCTTAGCATGATATTCTCCAACTCGATTCATTTACCAGCAAATACCATAATATTATTCTTTATGGCTGAGTAATATTCCATTGTGTATACATATATATCACAGTTTCTTTATTCATTCATCTGTTTAAGGGCATCTAGGTGGGTTCCACAATCTAGCTATTGTGAAGTGAGTTGCTATAAACATTGATGTGGCTGCATCACTGTAGTATGCTAATATACAGGTATGATTAGACAAATGGTATGAGTCTACAGTGTGCACAATCACAGAAACAAAAAGTTGTACTCCATTTGTGTACAATGAATCAAAATGCAGTCTATAAAAATAAAAAATATTTTTAATTTTTTTAATTAAAAATTTTTTAAAAATACCTTTTAGGGAGCACACTTAGAAAGTTTACTTGTCATCACTGGTAAAGGGACAACATATCCAGAACCCTTCCTTTTATTAAAGAAATTTGCTTGGGGCTGAGTTGTAGCTCAGTGGTAAAGTGCCTGCCTAGCACAGAGGAAGCACGGGGTTCGATCCTCAGCAACACATAAAAATAAATAAGTAAAATAAAGGTATTGTGTCCACCTACAGCTAAAAAAAAAAAAAAGAAAAAAAAAGATATTTGCTTAACTTATTCTTAAGTATCCTGCCACAAGATAATCAACCAATTTCTGTGTGGTATAAACAATGTTTGTAGCTACTCCCAACTCATTCAGAATATTAAGATTCTACTATATAGTTATAACCTCATTTTTATAAAAGTTATCCAATTGGTGATACCTTATAGCTCCCAAGGTAATTGTGGCTTCAACGGTATTGATGAAAAACTTGTTTTTTTAAAATAATTTAGTGATAAAATTAATTCTATCCAAGGTATTACCTCTGTAACCTTACCTGCGAGCACTCTTTTGTATTTTATTCAAAGCAACTACTCCATCAGTGATCACACTTATACAATTTTTCCCAAAGTCACTGAGTTTAGAAAATTCTCACTGTTGAAATATATCTGGTTTATGTGGTCTTTGTTTAGTAACCTCGAAAATATCTCTTTAGGTGTTTTTCTTTTTCTATACTTTAAAAAATTTGTTCTTTTTAGATATACATGACAGTAGAGTGTATTTTGACATATTATACATACATGAAGTATAACTTATTCTAATTAGGATCCCATTCTTGTGGTTGGATATGATGTGGAGTTTCACTGTTCGTATATTCACATATGAACATAGGAAAGTTCTGTCCGGTTCATTCCTATTCCCATCTTCCCTCCCTTCCCTTCATTCTCTTTGTCTAATCCAAAGTACTGTTCTTCCCTACCCCTGCCCCTTATTATGAGTTAGCATCTGCATACCAGAGAAAACATTCAGCCTTTGTTTTGGGGAGATTGGCTTATTTCCCTTAGTATGATAGTCTCCAGTTCCATCCTTTTATCAGCAAATGCCATAATTTCATTTTTCTTTAAAGCTAATTAATATTCCATTGTGTATATATATCACATTTTCTTTATCCATTCATTTGTTGAAGGACATTTAGGTTGGTTCCATAGCTTAGCTATTGTGAATTGAGCAGCTATGAACATTGATGTGGCTGCGTCACTGTAGTATGCTGATTTTAAGTCCTTTGGGTATAGGCCGAGGAGTGGGATAGCTGGGTCTAATAGTGGTTCCCTTCCAAGTTTTCTGAGGAGTCTCCATACTGCTTTCCATAATGGTTGCACTCATTTGCAATCCCACCCAGCGACTGTATGAGTGTACCTTTGCCTCACATCCTCACCAACCTTTGTTGTTACTTGTATTCTTGGTAATTGCCATTCTGCCTGGAGTGAGATGGAATCTCAGTGTAGTTTTAATTTGTATTTCTGTAATTGCAAGAGATGTTGGACATTTTTCAGGTGTTTGTTGACCGTGTGTATTTCTTTAGGTATTTCCTGTTTACTTCCAACTATAATTATGTCTTCGTCTGGGTCTACTTTGGGTTCCATCACATTTGTTTTTTACCTGTTTTGAAACTCTTACTGGGTGAACATCCTCTTAATGAATCAGTCTTTATATCATTAATGACATAATGACGTCTCTCCTTACAGCCAGCTCACTGTTCTTTTTCTGACAAAGGAACGCATCTTAATTTTGGCCACACTGTTTTCTGTCTGTGCAGCCAGAGAGTCAGGAAACACTTTGTAGCATCAGTAAGTATCCAACCAACTACCTATGACTTTTCTTCTTTTGCTATTACATAAGAAATATCAAAAGAGACTTAAGCATGTCTTAAGTTTAATGGTATTTTCTAACAAACGGAATTGAGTTTTCATGACTTTAAACATTGTTGAAAAATTATGGAGGCCTGTCTTCCTGATCTGGGAGCTTAGTTTTTAATATATTGCTAAATGTTTAGTCATTAGCTAGTCTCTTTGCATAACATAAAGAGGGAGGTTCGCCTTAAAAATTGTTGGGTAACCGGGGCAGTGGGCAAATGCCTGTAATCATAGCAACTTGGGAGGATGAGACAGGAGGATCAAAAGTTTGAGGCAAACCTCAGCAATTTAGCAGGACCCCAACCCCAAATTTAAAAATACACAGAGTGCAATGGCAAACGCCTATAATCCCAGCAGCTCAGGAAGCTGAGGCAGAAGGGTCACAGGTTCAAAACCAACCTCAGCAACTTAGCAAGTCCCTAAGCAACTTAGCAAGACCCTGTCTCAAAATAAACAATAAAAAGGGTTGGGGATATGGCTCAGTGTTGAGCACCTCTGGGTTCAATTCCTGGTACAAAAAAGTTTTTTTATTTAAAAAAAAAAAAAAAAAAAAATGGGCGGTGCCGGAGATGTAGCCCAGGGATAAAGCCCTCTGGGTTCAACTCCCAGAAACACAAAAATGTTGGGGGTAAATCGCTATTTCGAATAGTCTTCTTTATAAACTTTCTTCCTTTTTTGCAAAAATCTCTTCAGACCTGATTGAATTATTGTTGGTTTTTCTTTGTAACAGGCTGCCTGGTGCAGCTTCTGGACATGGAAGTATCTGCGATTTTGGGGGGTTTGCTTGCAATTACGTTTCAGTATTAGTTTCAATCCATAACTCTTTTAAGTCATTTATTCACTTTATGAGGATTATTTTAGAATCCATAAATCCACTAAATTTATTGCAGTTTCAAAATGCTAAAAATTAACAAACCAAAGCCTGAGGGTGCCTCTGTTAGCATTCCACATGGTTGAAACCCCCATTCTGCCCTTGGGACACCTCAGGTACCCTGAGTGAGGGTGTCAGTTTCCATTCAATACATGTAAGCAATCCCTTATTTCTTGGATTGGAACATAAACATAAATAGAAGTCTTGGACTGTTGTTCCTGCTCCCAGTGGGTCGCCTTTGGGGAATCACCTGTCCTACACGTTTCACATGTAGTAAGTCTTTTATTAATGCAAATTCTCTTTCCTTAGGGAGAGAGAGAAAAAAGTGTTTGGGTAAAAATACTTGGGATGTGATCCAGTCTCAGCTCCCCAGTGAATCCCAGTGGTTTATCTCCATGGACTTGAGACTCAGGAAAGAACAAGGAAAGGGACCAAGCCAGGGATACAATGGAGAACTCCTGAGGCTGGATGAGGCTGTTCTACCAGGGCTAACCCAAGAGATGCAGGGATGAGTCACTTCACTGGGCTCCTCACAAGTCCATAAGCCAGGGATGATCATCACAGAAACAGCTTGGTCAGATATTCCCACAGGCAGACTTGCAGAAAAGAAGAGCAGAGGGCCTGATGAGAGCCCAGGCTTCCACCCAAGCAGTCTGACCTGAGCAGCAGCTGCTTCAGCCAGTGGCATCCATCAGGTCCCATGCAAGCAGGGGCATCTCTCAGTTTCCCAGCAACATACAGCATTCTTTACCCACTGATTAAGTGTTCTCTTAAAAACTAAGATGGAAACACCGCAGCCAAAGCCACCATCCAGGAGCTTCTGCATCCCAAGACACGACAGTGAGTTTTGCTTATCTTGCCTGCTACTTCTGGAATCTGGACAAACCCCATGGGCTGCCTCCTCCTTATCCATCCTCCTCCCTACAGAGGGCATGGAAGCCACCCCTGTGGTTCCTCTGAAGGGCAGCCTGACAGAGAGTCTCTGTGCCTGCACAGGACAGCTCTGTGAGCTTTGCTGCTGGTCTATGCCCTCTGATTAAGCCACACAGGGAAAACCTCTTTTGGGCAACAAACCTCACTAGCAGAGCATTTATAGGCCCACAGCAGTCCTGTGATGTAAGTCGTTGGCTCCTCCATGCAGCCCACTTCAGAAGCACAACTTAAATAACGGCTTTCATGTTAGGCTCTGAAGTGAGCCAAGGTCTGGAAACTCCTGGATTCTAAGATGTGGCTTTCCTTCTGTTTTCAATGTTCTCTTTTGACTAACCCTAAACCAAGCTATCAATCAGCAAAAATTTATTGAGCACTTACTATTTCCTTTCATTGCAACAGGTTTTTTTTAACATGCTTACTTAGACCCAGACACCAGCAAAGCTTCAAATAAAGAGAGACAAGGTAGAAAATAGAGGCAGAGGCCTCCAGAAGTAGGGGAGGCTGTACTTTAATTTCTGTTTTGAAGTGACAAAACTGAGGACCAAAAGGTTAATTAGCTTTCCCAAGAGTTTCCAGCCAGACCCAGTTAACAAAAGCATTAGAAGTTGAATCGTGGACACTTAGAGTGGTAATGGACTTTACAGATTGTTTTATTCAGTCAGACTTCAACAGAAGTTTGCTGCTAACTGGGTGTCTCCCCAAGATATGCTGATTCGAAGTACTCAGTAAGGTCCAGCGATCTGCCTCCCCGTCCTCACCCCTGCCTCCCACACACAGCTAATCTGATGCAGATGGTACACTCTTTGAGAAAAAAATTGGCCTAGGCCAAATTGCCAACCAAATTTCCAGGAACTCATGCCAAAAGCAAGCACTGTGAGAGAACAATACAACTTCCCGAGAGTTCAGCATATGTTGGGTAGCTCTGACTGTTAATAAGTTCTTCCTTACATTAAACAGAGTTTCCGGAAGGTTCTTCCTGATCCAGAGAGACATGGATCCAAGGAATCTAGGTGATGACAGTGTAGTGTAAGGCCACATGCAGAAGGGAGGAGGCCGAACTTCTCCAACAGGACTCCATGCCTGGACTGCAGGGTCACCCATGGGGAACTGAATTAAGGGCCAGTTGTCTTCAAATAAGTATTCCCTGAGACCCTGTAACCCAGCTGTCTACCCTCAAAAGCAGACCTACATTCTTCCCAAGAAAGAGCAAATATACTTGGGTCAATCTGTCATCAGACAACAAGAGTCCTCTATTCGAGCAACCTACCGCTCATAGACCTCCCTCCTACAAGGATGTAGTCAGTGGACAGTTTCCAGTTGCTGCACCTTGGGGATCCTCTGCAGCATTCAGAAGTCACGTGCTCTGCAGGGTACTCCCAGTCAGTGACTGACCACAGCAAGAGAATTAGAGCTAGGCCATTTTTGACTGACCAAGGACTCCTTTGGCAGACAACCTTGTATAAAGACCCCCTATCGACCCTGCTGAGATTTTCTCAGACATGCCCTGAAACTGGAGTTCTTCCTGCAAAACTCCTCTTTCCCATTCTCCTTTCACTAGTGTCAAAAGAGTTTCATGGGCCAAAGGGTCTTCCCAGCTATATCTGTTTCCCCCAATGCATCTGTTGCATCTTGGCTTCTGCTTCCTAAAGAGCCCAACTCACTTACCTGATGTGCAATGACTTTCTTTATGTTCATCCTCTATATCCATGCCTGCTTTGTCTTGGGCACCAACCTTGGTCTTGTTAAGTGGCAGAGGTCACACGACCTTACGCATAACCTTGGTGGGGAAAATTAATTCCTGGAGTTAGAAGCAAAAATAAATCCTTCCCTTAGAAGAAGGATGTAGACACAACGGGCACTTAGAACTTCGTGAAAGATCCAGTAAGGCCAGAATCAATGTCCTTACTGTTCAGCATCATGGCTGTACCTTTTTTCTTTCCCACTAGCAGTGTACAAGAGTTTCGATTTCTCCATTTGTTATCTTTTGCTGCTTTTTTTTAATAATAACCATCCTCATAGATAAGAGGAAATCACTCATGTGTTTGATTTGATTTGTGTTTCTCTAATGATCAGTGACACTAAACATCTTTTCATAAACTTGTTGACTATTTTTATGTCTTCTTGGGAGAAATGTATATTTAAGCCTTTAGCCCATTTTAAAATCAGGTTATAAGGGGTTTTGCTACTAAGTTGTAAATTCTAGGAGAAAACCTAAAACAGGATACAAGGATAGAGAGCCATCAGGGTGGATGGTTATCTTAAATAGAATGGTCAGGGAAGTTCTCCCTGGTAATAAACCCTTAAGACCTGAATGAAGAATGAGGAAGGGAGACCTGAGATGACATGAAGGGAGTATATTCCACAGAGAAAAAACAGCATTCGCAAAGGCCCTGAGGCAGGAACAAATGTGGGTTCAAAGAAAATAAGATCAATTGGTTAGCGTGCCTAGAGAGGAAGGAGATGGGGTGAGTTAGGACCAAGTAGGGCCACTGATAAGTGGCAAGGATATTGGATATTATTCCAAATGTGATGGGAAACCACTGGAGAGTTGTGATCAGGGGAAGAACATACATTTTAAAGTGGATTTTGCATTTTGAAAAGGAAATTCTTAGTTAATATGTGGAGAATTGGCCACAGAGAAGCAAGAATATTAGAAAAGAGGCCAGTAGGGAGGCTCTTGCTTTGTCTAGCAAAGAATCGTGGTGTTAGTGGTGGGAGTGGTGAGAAGTGGTCGGTTGAGGGTAAATATTGTAAAGTTACAGTCAGTAAAACTTGCCAATGGTTTGAATGTAAAGTATGAGGAAAAGAAAGGCATCAGGTGGTCAACTGGCATGAGCAACTGTGTGGATGACAGCCACTTCTCAATATGGGAATGACCAAGGAATGAATGGGCTGGGGAAGCAGTTTTAGATGTTAAGTTTGAGATGCCTTCAGCTGTTGAGTAGATAATTATATACATGAGTCTGTTGTTCAGGACAGAGGTTAGGATGAAAGTATAAATTTAGAAGTTGCCAACAAAAGATGGTATTTAAGACCCTGGGGAGAGTGAGGTCACCCCGGGAGTAAATGGAAAAACAGATCAAGAACTGAATCCCAGGCTTTCCAAAATCTAGAATTTTAAAAGAGGGGGACCAGCAAAGGAGACAGAGAAAGAGCTTCCGGCAAGGAAGGAGGAAAGCCAGAAGAAGGTATCGCCAAGAACAGGAACTGTTTCGAGAAGAGGAGAATGGCTGACTGTCTAAGACACCAGGAAGATAAGACAAATGAAGCTTAAAATTAAATTTAGGATTCGGCAAGGTGGAAATCACTGGTGACCTTGAGCGGAGTCCTTTCAATGGAAGTCTGGTTAGAGTGAACTAGAGAGAAAATGTGGAGTGAGAAAACAGAGACGGTAAAAACGAATCTTGGAGACGTTGCATTAAAAAGGTGAGGAGAAAGGGGACAAAAGCAAGGGGGACTGAAGATTATGGAAGGATTCGTTTAATATGGAAGATTTTCGGACTGGGGATATGGCTCAGTTGGTAGAGTGCTTGCCTGTCAAGCACAAGGCCCTGGGTTCAATCCCCAGCACCGCAAAAAAAAGGAAGATTTTCTGGTAGACATATTTGTTAATATGAGTAATCCTATAGAGAGGGTAACATTTTGATGACAGAGGAGATGGAACAATTATGGTAGGCCACAGGGGATATGATCCAGAATATATGTGACATTGACCTTAGACAGGAGGAAATAATTCCTCTCCTGTACTGGAAGCAAAAGCAGAGTATACAGAAACAGATGCATATCGCCTAGTCAATGTGACGTGGGAAGACTCAATGAAAACAAGAGACAAGATGGCCGTTTGAGAATATTAAGAAAGAGGGTATGTGTAGCTTATGGAGACAGCAATGTATGCAAAAGTCCTCTTGGCAGTCTGGTGAATGAATTTAAAAGAAAACTGTTGCAGTACTTCTGGACAGCAAGCTCAAGGAGCTCTCTTGAGGACCAGGGTCATATATGTAGAACAAGGGCAGTCGGCATGACTGTGGGGCTTTTCTGCTTAGTAGCAGAGTTGTTGGAGAAGAGAGCTTATCCAGGGTTGCAGCATTACTCGTAGAGTAAAAGGGAGTCGCTGAAGTACAAGGAAGTTGTATTTGCAAGGGAAGGGACTTCAGTGATGGACGTTGGAGTGTATGTTCAATAAGTAAAAAGTCATTTTGGTCCTGAGGAGAATAGATGGTGTAAGAGACAAGTCAATGTTTTGGAGATTGCAACAGAGTTGAAAAATACTTAGAATAACTGAGTAAATGATCTGGAAAGACAAGTGGCAGTGGTGGTGGCAGCGGTGGTGGCAGCGGTGGTGGCAGCGGTGGTAGCCAGAGACCAGAGTGCTGAAGACGATTTTAGGAGGGGTCCAGTTATTTTAATAATGAGACGTAGGTTGACCAATATGGGCCAGTGAGGAAGTTTAGGTCCCGGGTCTGAGAGGCCTGGGTTAGTTAGGATGAATTAACTATGTTGACTTGAAGTCACTATGGACACTGACAGGTGTAGTGGTAGAGAGAAAGATAGTGAGCTAGCTGATAAAAAAATCTTAATAAAGAAGAGGGAATGGCTGAGGTGACTTTAAGAAGGCAGGAAGTAGATGCAAGTAGAATCTGATGGTCCATGTGTCACAGAAGCTGAGGGTTTTTTGGCAGAAGGAAGGAGATACTGGCTGGAGTGGCATGAGGAACAAGAAGGATATCTAGCCAGGGTCTGTGCCCTGTGTCATTTGCCTGAAGAAAAGAGCAAAAGGAATACGTACAGACGGGATGGCCAAGTTTTCATTAAGCAAGGTCCAGTTCCACTGAAGGAAGAGGTTGAGGACATGATTTTTCTGGTGATCAGGAGTTCCATAAGGCATGGTAGGAGGACTAGGGGCAGAGAGGGGTGGGAGAGTCAGACAGGAATAGGCAGAGCTGCCTTAAGGAGTTTTGCCAGGTGTGGTGGCACAGGTCTGTAATCCCAGGAACTTGAGAGGCTGAGGCAGGAGGATCCCAAGTTCAAAGACTACCTCAACAACTTCGCAAGGCCCTAAGCAATTTAGTGAGACCCTGTCTCAAAAAATTTTTTAAAAGGGATGGGGATGTGGCTCAGTGGTTAAGCGCCCCTGAGTTCGATCCCTAGTACCAAGAAACAAACAAACAAACAAACAAACAAAAGGGAAGAAGAGTTTTCTGGTTGCTACCCCAAGAGTCTAAACAGGAATGCAAAGCTCATGGGATCCATCTGATTATCTGAGGGAAGGTGAGCCTCTATCTCAGGACTGGTCTTTTTAACAAACTTTGTAGCAGGATTGTTGGGCAGCAGGAAATAGTGGTTTTCCCACTTTCAGAAGCACATCAAACTCAGTTGACCTCCCTCAAATCACTGTATTCAATAATGCTTTTGTCCCAAGCTCTAACTGATCTCTTGGTGAACTCAAGTGTGTAAGGTTATCAGCCTCCCTTGGGTGAAGGCCCAATTCTCAAGCCCAGTGAATCTGCCTCTGGGTCCTTTCTCCCCAAGGCCTGCATCTCCAGTTCCTTTGGCACTTACCCTTTGTGACCTTGAGGAGAGGTAAAGAGTGGGCTGAAAGGTAAAGAGAGGGCTCTCTCTTAAGGCCCAAGTGGAAAAAGTCAACATCTGAAAACACCCAGCTACTATCAACCAGAGCTTGTATTGGCCCCCCACGCACAGTCTTCCCAAGTTCCCCAGTTGGCAGAAGCTGCTAGAGCATCTTGTCACACAGAACCAACATGAGAAGACCAAACCTCGTGCAAAGACAGGCCCAGGCCCTGGTAGGAAGGTCCGGGAAATGTGCTTGTGCACGGTCCCCATACTAGGGGAGATGTCTGAGGCAGGGAACCTGGAACGTCCCCAGGGGATGAAAGCAGTCCTCTTGGTTTGCACACTTAACATCCAGGCCCCAGGTACAAAATACAGCATCCCAGTGCAGAGGAGAGTGGGTTACATCACAGCTGCTCTGCTACGTCCGTTCAGCCTTAGACTATAAGCCACAGGTGTCTCAGTAGTAGGTAACTCAAGTAGGCAAGAAATGTCCAACCCTCTCTTTATTTTTTGAACTTAGTGTCTGGAACAAACGAAATGAACTTGCAACTGGATCTAGATACCTCCCAATGGAATGGCAAAAAAATTTAGCTTGATTATCCTTCCTCACCCCAGGGTTATATAGGAGTGTCAGGATTTTATGCAGTTAGTGCCAGGAGTTCGGGGTGGGGGGGGTGGGGAGGCTTGTTAAAAGGACCCATCAGGCATCAGCCATGTGTCCCCATAGGCTTTCTCTGAAAGGCTTCCACAGTTCTTTGAACCTAGGGACTCCTTGCTGGGACTGCGTCATACCAGCAAAGAATTTTTTTGCAGACACCAAAGCCTCATATGCTTGGTCCCTACTCAGCCATTCTCTGGGATCTGACCATCTGCCCCTCTCTGAGGCGGGGCCAACTCCAACTGCTCTCTCCTTTCTTCTTCCCTATCAGTTTGGAAACCTCTCGAGTGTGCGCAAGAATCCCAATCTCTCCTGACTCTGCCTGAATTCTGCTTCTCCCTTCCAGCTCCTCCTCACTGAGTTTTCCTGAAGGACTAGGCTTTCTGAAATACTTGCCTAGATGTAGAGCAAGGAAAGGTGAATACCCAGGGGGAAAAAGTTATCATCTGAAAACACCCAGCTGCTATCAACCAGAGCTTGCATTGAACTCAATGTCATCAAAATCCCTCAGATACTTTTAAACGTGCTGCTATTTAGACTTATCCCCCACATCTTACTCTTCGTTTGTTTGCTCGCTTTTAATAAAGTCCATGGCTTAACATTTTACCCTATTAAATTGCATTCTGGTACTTTCTGTAAATTACTATGCAGATGGATTATAAGCTTGATTCCATGACCCAACATAATATAAAAACTACCATTCTGCTGGGCTCGGTGGCTCATGCCTGTAATCCCAGCAGCTCAGGAGGCTGAGACGGGAAGATTACGAGTTCAAAGCCAGGCTCAGCAAAAGCGCAAAAGCAAAGGCACTAAGCAACTCAGTGAGACCCTGTCTCTTAATAAAATACAAAATAGGGCTGGGGATGTGGCTCAGGGGTCAAGTGCCCCAAGTTCAATGCCCAGTACCAATGACAACAAAAACAAAAACAAAACAAACAAACAAAAAAAAAAAAAAAACTCACCATTCTACTGTCTCTATTCTGAAATGAAGGATTTTTTACATTTTAATGCTATGGAAATTGAGATATATCTCACATGTCCAAAGAAACTTAACCAGCCACCAGGCAAAGAAATAAATTAAAATGCTATTGTTACTAGCCATGTGTGTGAGAAATTATGTATGCATAGATATATTTGCTCATCTGACTCTTGTTTCAGTTGAATATTTATATTCACTTTTTTAACTTAAGTCTGTATCCCTAATTACCAATTAAAATGTCTTTGGAAAAGATTACATTATGATGAAGCACTAAAAGAGAAAACTTTGTTATACAGAAGGGTTCCAGTCACATACAAAGCAGTTCAGTTAAATAATCCTCAAGAATAGATTCTAGAATCTGCAAAGCTAGGAGAGATTGGAGTGACCAACTCATGCCCATTGTGAAGAATTACTCATGAGAAACATGTGTCAAAAGTTGACTCCAAGCTGACCTTCAAAGGACATTTTTGATCCCCAATAATACTAATTCAACAAAACTGAGAGTTTCAGTTAATCAATTCACTAATAGGCCTGTATTCTTTGTTGTGCCTCACATTTATCTTCTTGGTCTTCAAAGTCCAAGATCCGCATTTATGAAGGACAACCAACACCACCCAGAGGTACAATCTTTTCGGCCTTAAACAGTATGGTGGCCCCCATCCCATGTAAGAGATTGGTAGTGATTCCGTTCTTCCATTGAGCTTCTAGGAGGGGTCTTCCTTTCTAAGAAAAGGTGGAGAAATGGCCCTTCTTGATCTCTAGACATTGCCATATCTGCATGCAAAGTCAGAACTGCTCCATCTACCTGCCAGAGCCTATACTGAAGAGAAGAGAGATGAACACAATCTGAGACTTTGATGACTTGATTTAGAGACTGAATTAACCAGCCTTGAAATCTGTTTTATCTCAAAACTCTAAAGTACATTAGATAGTAGATTTCCTGATTGCTTCAGCTTGGGGAGTTCAGAAGCCAGTGTGTCACAATTATTATCAAAGGCTAAAAGTGGCTTAAAAGAATTATTGAATTTTGAATGTAATATTTTGGTTTGGTTTTCACAAATCTGTCATGAAATTGATGATGTAGAGTCAAGGAAATACAGCATACTAGAGGTGCTGCTCAGAGGGAAAAGATGCATTTTGGAAAAAATGTCAATTCCCTCAAATTATTTGGAAGGTTTGAAAGTTACATAACAAGGTGAAGAAAATATTTTTAGTCTATATGGCAACCAATATATAGAATTGTGTTACAGTTGATAAGAGAAAAATAGAAAGGAACAAACCAAATGAACTTGCAACTCACAGAAGAAAAATGTGCAAATAGTCAATAATAAAAATTCAACCTCATAAGTGATGAGAGATGCATTTTAGAGCCAGGACCAGGACTGATATGCATTAATGTTGTTGGTAAACCCACACTCTCCGTGAAAGTACTTAATACCCCCATACTGACTAGAAAAGAGCTACTGCCCAAAGCCCCCTCAGGCCTCCCCCAGGCTGCCCTGGTCCTCTGCTGGACCCCTGCAGCTCTCTGGACCACTCCCAGGATCCAGTAACTAAAGGGTTTTTGTCTCCCCAGCAGGGAATCCCCAAGACTCTGCCTCTCTGTTACGTCTGGCATCTGTTCCTGGTTATTGTGAATACAATTATAGTGTGATTTGGTGCAACTTTCCTAAAGGGAAATTTGGTGCCATAATAAAAACCACAAAATCGGTATTTCCTTTGACTCCTCGATTTCACTTCCAGGAATTTATCCTGAGAGAATTGTACAGGATGACCAAGAAGAGAGAAACGCCAGGTGAGAACAACCCAGGAAAAGATCACCCTCTCGCCAATAACTGAAGAAATGTTTATTAGTAGGACCAGGAGGCATTACTTTAAATTACTAGAAGTGTGAATGGATACAATTTCCTGAAAAACATAACTCGCTGCTAAAAAGTGCAATTTCAATCAGAATCTCAAGGAAATCATGATGAATGTGGTAAAATTTTTACCTACAAGATGATTCATCCAAATGTTTACAACAGAAGAAAACTGGAAACTACTTATATGTTCATCAAGAGGGACTCAGTTGAATAAATTATAACACACAATAAATTATAGCGCCTTTAATGAAGTCATTAAAGATTGCCAGAGATAATATTTAATACCATAGACAAAATGTTCCAGTTGTTTATTAAATGAACAAGCAAACTACAAAATAGTGTACAGTTCTACTTTTATCAAATAAATATTTGTTTACTCACATGAACACAGATTTTTAATGAGATTATTCATGTAAAGAACTTCAAATAACAACGGACATGTGGTAAGAATTTCATAAATGGTAGTATTTTTTTTTTTTTTTAAGCTTTACTAAAAAGAGGTTTATTTTGGCTTATGGTTTTAGGTTCAAGGTCAAGGGGCCACAACTAGCAGTGGCTTTCTTGCTGGTAGAATCCTGATAGTCATTATTTTTTAATCCTCACTTTCACTCTGTAAGGGAGGTACTATCATTACCTCCAATTTCAGATGTAGAACCTGAGAAACAAGATGAAGGCACTTGCCCAAGTTCACATAGCTCGTACGTGGTGGAAAGTTGACATACGTGATGCCTGCAGAAAAGTGACAGGGACATCGTAAGACTCCATTACTTTATAAATTTTGTTTGGATCCCATAAAAACAACTTACAGATTTAACTGGGCGTTATTTTTTCCTGGGAGCTTAGGAAATGTTTAAAAATCAGAAAGAAAAAGAAAATTGACCATGGAGTAACCCACTGAGTTCCTCTGCTGTCGCTGGTCCCTATGTCCTCTCACGGCTCTCCCCACTGGCACGGTGACTTTCTTTTTCACAGCCTTCAGGACGACCTGTTTAGAGTCATCCTAGATGGCCCAAAGGCCAGCACTGGCCAACACCAGTGGACAGGACATGTCGTCCCAGCGCCTGGCCCAGAATCCAAGGCCACTTGCTATAGCAGTTTACTTTTCCCACTCCATCCAGGCTCAGTGAAAACCCACCCACTGGGGTTTCCTTACATTCCCTGCTGCCCTTTCTGGAGTATTCCTTGAGAATGGAATTTAAGAAATTTCTTGGCCATCAAACTTCTTTGCATTGAAAAAGTGAATGTGGACAATTTAAATAGAAAGGCAATTAGAAAGACTCAAATGAAAGAAGCCAAATTAGAATATGTAAGGGGAAGCCTTACTCAACTCTAAACAGTTGCTTAATGTCACAGCGGAAGTCTTAAAAGTTGAAGATGTGGGAAGAGACTCTCAGAAACCTCGGATTTTTCATGTGGATAGCGAGTTTCTTCAAATGGGACTAAACCTGAAACTTTCTAATAGGCTGTCCAGGATGAGTCAGCAGGGACATCTCCCACCCTCTCTCTGCAGGTGCAGCGGCATCTTGCTAGCCCGCTGCTGTTCCAGGATTTCCCTGTGTCAGGAGGAAACTACAGGCAGCTCAGGGTTAGAGCGCCTGCTTGACATGCATGAAGCCCTGGGTTCTATCCCCAGCATCAAAAAAAGGAGTAAGAAAATTACATGGAATTATGCAAATCGGTAGCTATCTCTATTTATGCAAAGTAATGAATAATATATACATATAACTATCCATGGCAAGCCTTCCAGCTCAAAGATTTTAATAAGCTTGGATGACAATAATTGGGACACCTCCAACTAAACACTCACTTGACCTTCATTAGCTTCCTTTCTGGTTCACAGCCTTTATGGGGTGTTTAATGTGTCTCTTCAAACAACATTCTTTTCCTTGGGGAGCTTTCAGTAGTCACCTTGCAGTGACCCCTCACTATTATTTTTTAAATTGATTATTTTTTTTATTTTTACTGACTGCATTTTGATTCATGGTACACAAATAGGGTACACCTTTTCGTTTCTATGGTTGTACACAATGTAGATTCATACCATTTGTGTGATCATACACGTACACAGGGTAATGATGTCTGTCTCATTCCATCATTTTTCATACCCCGCTCCCTCTCATTTCCCTCTACATAATCTAAAGTTCCTCCATTCTTCTCTCATTCCCACCCCCTCACCCCCATTATATATCATCATCCACTTATCAGGGAAAACATTTGGCCTTGGTTTTGGGGGATTGGCTTATTTCACTTAGCATGATGTTCTCCAATTCCATCCATTTATCTGCAAATGCCATAATATTATTCTTCTTTATGGCTGAGTAATATTCCATTGTGTATATATACCACAGTTTCTTTTATTCTTGAGGGAACATCACTGCTATTTTCTAAACCTAGTCAGGAAAAAGAAAGATCTCTTCTGGTAAAATTTCTCTTACTGCTTTTCAGTCACTGTTTTTCTCACATCCTCATCCTAAGGAGGCTCTAGGTATAATATCTGAACACAGTTCTTGCTACAGTATCCTTAGGTCTTTGGAGAAACTAAGCACCTCAATGAGCTGAAAACCCAACGCTTACCTAACAATCACTCGCCCATGTGTACTTGAGCACCTTCTATTCAGGATGAAAATAATAGATAACGGCATTTCCCCCCTCTTTTTTTTTTTTTTTTTTTTTTGCATGATACTGATTGTCCAGCACACATGCTTCATCACTGAACTACATCCCCAGCCCTTTTTCATTTTATTTTGAAACAGGGTCTCACTCAGTTGCTAAGGCTGGCCTCAAACTTATAATCCTCCTGCCTCAGCCTCCTGAGATGCTGGGATTGCAGGTGTGCAGCACCATGACAGCATTCCTATTGTGATTGGCACGCCTTATGAGTGAGAGCTGGTTTGCTGGCGGCCAAATCCAGCCCAACACTTTATCTTTTTTTTTTTTTTTTTTTTGGTATAATGCACAAGCTCTAAGAATAATTTTTACATTTTTTAATGACTTGGGGGAAAAATCAAAAAACTTCATGACATATGGAATTCAAATTTCTGTATCCATGACTGACATTTTTGGGACACATTCATGCTCGTTCAATTATTATCTATGGCTGTTTTCAAGCTCCAGTAGCAGAGCTAAATAAGTGTGACAGAAGGCAAATGACCCACTAAAACTAATATACACACTATCTGGCCTTTGCAGAAAGGCCTTGGAGTAGAAGCCTCCACCAGAAGCCTGTGTTGGTCATCTTTCCGTTACTGTAACAAAATGTCTGAGATGATCAACTTTTAAAAAGGGAAATGTTTATTTTGGTTCAGTTTTGAAATTTTCAGTACATGGCTGGTTGGTCCCCTTGCTTTCGGGCCTCTGGTGAGGCAGTACGTCATGGCAGGGTGGCGTGGTGGAAGAAGCTGCTCACCTCATGACAGCTGGGATCAGAGAGAGAGGAAGAGAGGCCAAGGTCACAATGTTCCTCTCAAAGGCACCCCCCAGTGACCTAATTTCCTTCCACTTGGCCTCACCTCCTAATGGTTACACCACCTCCCAATCAAACCATGGACTGGGGACCAAACCTTCAACATACGGACCTTTGGAAGAACTTCAAGGTCCAAACTATAACAGGCCTCCAGGCATTGGTGGGGCCTAGAGCTTCTAGAGGAGCCAACCTTCAGCCCTTCTGCAAACCATCCTTTCCCCTCTGAACAAGCTTGGAACACATCTAACAGGAACAGGGGTGTTAGACCTGACTACACATCAGAATCACCTGGAAAAGCCTAAGATGTAGCCCAGTGGTAGAGGGCTTGCTGTGGCCCTGGATTATAACCCCAGCTACACATACACACACATAACAATCACTTGGGGAACTTTTTTAAAACCACCTGCTTGGTGGCACACACCATCCTAGCGACTCAGGAGTCTGAGGCACAAGGATCGCAAGTTTGAGGCCAGCCTCAGCAACTCAGTGAGACCCTAAACACCTTAGTAAGACCCTATCTCAACAAATAGAGGGTTGGGGACTTAGCTTAGTGGTAAAGTGCTCCTGGCTTTAATTCCCCAGCACCAAACAAACAACAACAACAAAATACCATCATTGGTCCCTATCCAAACTAGTTCAATCAAAATTCATGCTGGAGAATGAAATTGATAAAAAGTATATAATGTTAAAACTTTATATACTTCAGATATGAATATGGCATAATGAATCCCACTGATATGCATAATTATAAAGTACCAATTTTTTTTTTTTTTTTACAAAAAAGAAGAAGAAATCTCTGAGGAAGGCCCAGCCATCCTTGTCTTTCAGAAGCTCCCCAAGTGGTGGCAAGTCAAGTTTTGAGAACTGCTGCTCGACATTTATTGCCAAAGTCAGGTCTAGTTTCTGGAGCTTTTCCTTAGCAGACACCATCTATCACCCTCAGGCAAGTGTTTGGGGAACAGCCCATCAGCACCACGCTGGGGCGGAGCTGGGCGAAGAGGTGGAGGAGCAAGCTGTGGTTAACCCCACCTTTAATTTTTGCAGGTGCACAGCCAGATGACCTCACCTGTGAGCAGGCGAGTTCCTGAGGTTTCCCAGGCTGGGGAGTCCTTGCCACAAGGGCTCTCCTCGAATCTCACGCCAGCTTTCAGCAGAGAAAACACAGTGTCTCACCTTAACTGCCCCTTCCTGGCTTATTTTCCTTCACCTAAGAAGGATAGGAGAGCGGGTCACCGTCCACCCGGGGACAGTTTAGATGCACATCTTTCTCAATGACCCGAGACCTCCCTTCTCCTTGGCATATAACTGGAACCACAGACTCCTTTCCTTCATTCACTCACTCAACAGATATTGGCTAAAGATCAACTTCTCATCAAGCAAGATAGATATTTAAAATAAATTATGATTAAGAGCCCCTAAGAGCACAACCGTGAGGGGAAGAGAGGCAAAGGAGCCTGCGAGGCAGCAGCGCTTCCCTCGAGAGAGAGCCGCGTGTGAGAGCCCACCAGGGCTCAGACCCGGGCCCAGACCTGGGCCTTCCCCCACAGGACGTGTTTGAAGAATTCCGTGTAAGCGAAGGAAGGCATTTCATGCCAAGGACAGAGAATTTATTAAAATGTGTTGGCTGGAAAGAGCATCCGTGGATATGACTGGAGCAGAGGGCTCCAGGGTCGGTAGGAGTAGAGGCTGGAGAAGGAGGCTGGAGGAGGCCTGGGAATGGCAGGTCAGCCGGAACAGCAGAGCTTTCCAGGCAGAGAGGAGCCTCTGAAGGAAGCCCTGGCTGGCTGGGCGGGATTCCAGATGAGAGCAGGAAGAGCGAGCTCGCCCACTGCTCAGCTCCTGAACTGCAGCCTGCGGGTGGGTACAGAGCGGAGGAGCTGGATTCAAGAAATATTCCAGAAATGCATCCAGTTGAACTTAGAGATCAATTTAATGAGTAATGACAGCGTCCCTGCCACACTCCCAATTCCTTCCCCAGTTCCCAAGGTTCCCAGCTGTCTGTTCCCATCCCCAGGCAGGGCCAGCAGGAGGGAATATCAGGAAGGGAAATAATGCAATTTGGGGTTCGGGGTTTGCTTTTTCTTTGTGTTCTTTAATACCTGTTATGGTTGTGGTTCAGCCCCCCAAAAGTCTCCCTGTTTTTTGTTTTGTTGTTTTTTATTTGTTTTGTTGTTGTTGTTTTCAGATGGGGTCTTACTATGTTGACCAGGCTGGTATTGAACTTGAAATCCTCCTGCTTTAGCCTCCCAAGTAGCTGGGATTAGGAGTACACCACTGCTCCAGGCTTCCCCTAGCTGTTCTTTGAAGTGGATTTTCTGAGAGCAGGCCTGGGAGCCTCCCCGGAGGCCACGATCTCATTGCTGAAGCTCAGTGGTGCCCTTGAGAGACAGCGCTGCTCTCTGGTTATACCCATGGGCTCCGGCATCAGAAGGGTCTAGATTTAAATCCTGACTCCATTATGTACCAGCTAAAAAGCCTGGTCAAGTCATGTAGCCTTCATAATCCTCAGTCTTTTCATCTGTCCCATGCATGGAGTACCCACCCCCTGAGATTGTACTGAGGATTAAATGAGATAGTAAAATAAAACCTTCAGCACCAAGCCTTGCATTTAAATCTGCTTGTTACATTCGGGCTGATACTTTCATTATCTATAGTTGAGACCTCAATGCACCTTCATTTAGTCACTCATTCCAAAGAATCTTCATGAATGTTCATTGAGGCCTTCACATATTCCGTGGTAGTTCTGGACATCGGGAATACAGAAGAGAGCGCGAAGGATCCTTGTCCACTTGGAGCGTATATTTTTAGGAGAAAGGAAGAGATAAGCAAAGTGATGAATGAGATAGTCACAGATTGAGAAAGTTGGTTGAAAGGAAACAAGCTAAAAGACATTAACACCATGATGAGCCTAAGACAGAGAGGCTAAAGTTCCACTGGAGAAGAGAATGTTCAAGAAACTAAAAGAACCGCAGCAACTGCATGACATCATGAGCAAGCTCCTCCATTAACACAGACCAAACACCCTGCGTTGGCGTACATATGTGCATCTTTTTTTCTCCTTGCTGAGGAAAATTTCCACAGTGATGAACTTCCAATTTCCTGACCCTCTGGACTTCAGCAGAGCGTGGTTTCTCCTGCCTGTGATGATGAGGCACAGCTCCAAGCCAACACCCCAAGCCGGACTCTGAAACTGAAACTGTTGTCCTACTGGACTCTCTGCCTTGACAACTCTTGACAAATCATTAAACCCAAATTCTACTGTTGTATCTTATGTATGTATGAATATATAACAAAGGATCCCACCATTATGTATGACTATAATGTGCCAATAAAAATGAGAAAAAAAAAGTTTTCAAGTTCAAAAAATTTTAAAGCTTTGTCTAACCACATACAGTGCCTCTTTGTGCTTTGTATCTCTCTCTCTCTCTCTCTCTCTCTCTCTCTCTCTCTCTCTCTCTCTCTCTCTCTCTCTCTCTGCCTGTGCTCTTGACACAGCATCCTATAATTCTGCAATGGCCATAATGCTTTCTTAGAATATATATGTATATCTTAGAATATATATGTATTCTAAGAAAGCATGTGTGTGTGTGTGTGTGTGTGTGTGTGTGATATATATGATGTAGTACACACACGTCTCTATATATGAAGATAGTTAGATAGGTGGATATATGGACACACAAATATAGAGATCACAATGTATACAATCAATGTTTTATCTAAGTTTTGCATGATTTTCACCTTTAGTACCTTTACTATGTTATTGTCTTCTAGGACTTGCTTTTCCACTTATTATTTTGCTAATATTTATCCATAGTGAGACATGTAGTCATAGTCCCATTTTCACTGCTGTGTAATATTCCTTTAGGTGGACACTGTACAATTTATATGTCTATTTTCTCCTTGATAATTATTTAGGTGGTTTTCAGTTTTCTGCTACTGCATATGGTGTTGCTGTGAAGATTCTTGTACCTGTCTCCTGTTACCAATGTTCAAGAGTTTCTGTTGGATATGTGTGGGAGGGAAGTTCATGAGACATGTAATATTTGGCTTTAGAGAATCCCAAATAATTGCTTTTTAATACTGGGTATTAGCTCTCTTCCTAATTTTCACATATCTAAAGGATAGATAATGCCAGAGTGGAGTGGATAAGCATCCCCCCATTCCTGGTGAGGAGACATCTCTTTGTGTACTTCCTCATGAGTATTTCCTCTTCTGTGAAGTGGCTGTTCATCTCTTCAGATGTTGGACTTCCATGTTCTTTTTTTCCTAAATAAACTTTATTTTCTGGAACTGTTTTAGGCTTACAGAAAAATGACAAAGACAGTACAGAGTTCCCATGCACCTTCCATCCAGTTTCCCCTATTATTAACATCTTCTGGTTCACGTTTTACAATTAAGTCAGCAATGTTGATATATTATTATTAACTAAGGTCCATGCTTCATTTAATTTTTTGTTTTTGCCAAATGTCCTCTTTCTGTTCCAGAATTCCGTCTAGAACTCCACATTGCATTTATTATCTGTGTCCCCTTGAGCTGCTCTTGGCTGTGATAGCTTCTCAGACTTCCTTTGTTTTTGGTGATCTTGACCATTTGGGGACGTACTGGTCAGGTATTTTGTAGGTGCCTCAGTTGGGATTTGTCATGTTTTCCTCATAGTTAGGCTATGGTTGTGTGGTTTGGGGAGGATGCTCACAGAGGTAACATACCATTCTCGTCACATCCTATCAAGGGAACATACTATCAACATGACTTATCACTACTGAGGTTGAACTTGATTATCTGGCTGAGGTAGTATTCGTCGGGTTTCTCCACCGTAATGTTGCTCATGTTTCCCCCTTTTATATACTGTCCTTCTTGGGTGAAAGTCAGTGTGTCAGCCCAAACTTAAGAAGAGAATGTGGTGAACTGAACAATGGCCCCTGACAGTGCTCACGTCCTAAACCCCGGAACCTTGAATATTAGCCATTTCCATGTGTACATATATCAAAAGTGATTTTTGCAATTGTGATTAAATTAAGGATCTTGGTGGAGATGATCCTGGATTATCTGAACAGGCCCTAATTGGAGCCACTAAGATTCTTATAAGAGAGGGGCAGAGGGAGTTGACACAGAAAAGGAGATAAAGACAGACTGCAATGACGTGGACATCATCACTTCCAGAAGCTGAAGAGGCAAGAAGCGATTCTTCCCCAGAGCCTCCAGAGGAAGCTCAGACCTGCCAACACCTTGATTTTGATTCAGTGATACTGGCTTCAGACTTCAGGCCTCTGCAACTGTAAAAAAAACATAGATCATTATTGTTTCCAGTCTCCAAGATTGTGGTAAGTTGTTACAACAACCACAGGAAACCAATACAGACTCGCATTCCGCCCCCTTGAGGGTAAGGAAGGAATCGACACAAATTATTTGGAATCCTGCATGGCATCTTTTCCTCTGCTCCAATTTATTTATTCCATCATTTCTTTACATCAGTATGGTCTCAAGTATTTATTCTATACTTTGAGTTATAACCCAGTGCTGCTTTATTTATTTTGTTATCCACTTTCTTCTTAAAGAGAGATGTCTTTCCTGTGCACATGATGCACACATCTGGAGGTGCTTCTCGCAGGTCACATGCAAAGGTACTAAGAACTGGATAGAAATTTGGAAGGTGAACTTGTCCAACCCTGTGACTGTGACATGAAGACAGGGTGAACAAACTTTGAAACAGGTGTAGAGTAATAAATTTGCCACTAAAGCAACAATGTAAAAGACAATATTACCCACCTGGACGTGTGAAATACAGTCCTCGCTCAGTATCCACAAAGGATGGGTTCCAGGACTGCACAGGCATTGCAGTATCCAGAGACGCTCAAGTCTCCGAAATAAAGCAGCATAGTAACCACATGTCACTTTCACACATTGTGCCACACGTTTTACCTCATCTCTAGATGACTTGTGATAGCGAATACAATGTAAAGGTTATGTCAGTAGTCGACACTGTATTATTGAGGAAATAGTAATGAGAAGAAAGGGTATGTGCATTACAGTTGCATTTTTAGATAATTTTTGGCCTCCAGTTGGGCAAATCTGAGGAAGCCGAACCCACAAATATAGAGGGTTTACTTTAGATTTGGGGGTCCAAGTGAATAAATAAATAAGTAAATATCTGTAAGATGTTTGTTAGTTCTCAGTAAGCTAGCAAATGTCTTAGTCTATTCATGCTGCTATAACAAAATCCCTTAGACTGGGTAATTTTTAAACAACAAAAAAATTATTGCTTACTGTTCTGGAGGCTGCAAAGTCCAAGATTAAGGTGGCAGAAGATTCAGTGTCTGCCGAACACACAGTTTTGCAGATGGTGACTGCTATGTGTTCACACAGCAGAGGTGCAATCAGCTCCCTCAAGATTCTTTCATTAGGACACTAATCACATCTTTTTCTTTCATTTTTCCCAGGGGGTGGCACGGGGTTGGGTACTAGGGCATAACCACTGAGCCACATCCTCAGGTCTTTTTTTTTTTAATTCTTTTTTGTAGTTGTGGATGGACATCATGCCTTCATTTTATTTTTGTTTATTTTTATGTGATGCTAAGGATCGAACCCAGTGCCTCACATGTGCTAGGCAAGTGCTCCGCCACTGAGCTACAGCCCCAACCCTTATTTTTTATTTTAGGACAGGGTCTCACTGAGTATCTTAGGGCCTTGCTAAATTGCTGAGCCTGGTTTGGAACTTGAGATCCTCCTGCCTCAGCCTCCTGAGCTGCTAGGATTACAGGCATGCACCACTGCCCTGGACAACTAATCACATCTCAAAGGTCCACTTAATACCAATGCATTGGAGACTAGGTTTCAATGTATGAATTTGGTGGGGGACAAAAATTTAGACCATCGCAACAAGGAATTTATATTTAAGAATAAAGAGTATGTCTTGGTCTTGGTTGATGTCCCTGGTAGATTTTGGTCACTCACCCTGGACTCAGCAAGCACAGTTAACTACAGTCTGTTTTCTTCACAGACACCTCAAGGGAAAGTCACTCCACATCTCTACAAAGTTCTGACTCCATCGAAATTTATGTGCCTTGCAGACAAGCTTTTCCTTGTTTGTATCAGAAGTCTTCTCTGCTTTAATTTCGATTTTAAGCCTTCCAGAGATAAAGCAGGTGTGTTTTCAAGAAGTTTTAATGCCCAACTTGGGCTGCGAACAAGGAGCGTTCTGAAGGCAATGGCATTCGAGGAAAGGAAAAGACCTGAGTACCAGATACGCAGGCCTGTGATCCCGTCAAGTGTCATTAGTTTGTCATGAACAAGCTTGTCCAGTCAAGGATGCATTTCCTAAAGAAGATGGAGATCACAGCCTAGTCCCCAGGAGTTAAGTCTCTAACCTCTGATATGGGACAGACCGGCTATTTCTTTTTATACCAGAGATTAAACCCAGTGACACTTAACTACTAAGTCACACCCCCAGCTCTTTTTATTTTTTGTTTAAAGACAGGGTCTTGCTAAGTTGCTGAGGCTGGCTTTGAACTCACAATCCTCCTACCTCAGCCTCCTGAGCCACTGGGACTACAGGCGACCACCTCACCAGGCCAGATGTGGTTTTTTGTTTTGGCTATATTTCTTACCAACTCTGAGACTTTGGGCAAGTGAATCCCCTGGGTCTCTTCTCATCTGTGGAGCTGAGACCATATCCACGTCACAGGTCGTGTGAGGAGTAGATGGAGTCATGTGCCTACACAGAACATGCAGAGCCAGGACCACGACAGCCTCCACCTCCATTATCACTGCAATGGCTGTTGTTATCTGTTACTGTCAGTCAGTGAAATCATGATAATAGCACAATCTCTGCAGTCAGAGAAAGTTGGTTCAAATACCAGCACCACCACTATACCTCTCCGTGCCTCAATCTCCCTATCTGCAAAATGGGTAAAAGTCTCATAGATTGTGAAAATTATAATGAAATAAAATTAAATTAGAAGATGCCAATGAGGCACTTAGTTTGGAACATTGAATGAATTCAATAATATTGTTATCACATTATTTTTGTACTCCACATCATGTTATTATTGAATGAGTTCAATAATATTGTTATCATATTATTTTTGTACTCCAATATGCGTCGGTCCATGTTAACCATAGTTGCTGAGGTCCGGCAAGCTCAGTTCCAGGTCATGAGCTGAACTTAACCAAACCTGGAGTTATGTTAGGGACCCAACCCCCTTTCTCATCCTCCTTCCCCCACTGCACATGTGGGTTCCTAAATTGTTCTAACTACCTTAAACAACATAGCCCCAAACTGCCATCTGCAACCTCGCCTCTAACTAAGCAGGAGCCCTCGACCACACTGACTCTCCTGAGTATGCCCTTGGCGAGGCTGAAATGGAGCCCCACCCCCATGCTTCGTCCTGACTCTCTGCCTAGCCGTCATTCACCCCCTCTCAAGCCTGGAACATTCCACCTTCGCCTGCTGGCTACAGCTTGCCTCGCCTCCCACAGCCCTCTCTAGAGCTAAGTAAGGTCTTCTTTAAACCCTATAAGGCTCACCTCGGCCACCAGGTATGACCCCATGGATGCTGGAACAGGCTAGCACAAACTGGAGGTCACTGTGACCTCCAAGACTCGGACATCCCAAATGCCATCCACCTCTCGGTGCCTCTATCACTGGCCCACACCTCTAGCTGCCTCCTGCTCTGCCAATCTCCTGCTTGCTTCACAGCTGAGGCACTGAAGAGTTCCCATGACCTCATTTTATCTCCACAACTTTCCAATTGTCCCAGTTCACAGAAGAGAAAACCAAGATAGTCTGTGATTTGCCCAGTGTCATGTGACTTCCAGAGAACTTGGGCTCCTCTAACCTCTAATTCAGGGTCCACTTAGCTTCCTCTGTCACAGATCCAAAGTTCAGGAGAGCCAGCTCCCTGATTTTCACTTTGGATGGCAGCAAATCAAACTTTAAAGACTTGGCAGGCAGTGCTGTTCCTGACTCCCAGGCATTTGGCATTGGTTGGTGTACGTTTCCACAGATACTTTTCTGTATGGAAAAAAAAAAAAAAAAGAGGTAACATATTTCTGTTTGACAAATAAACATGGGATCCCCAGGACTCTACAATGTTTTATGCCTCCAAATAGCACAGAGACCTGCCCATGTGGCAGAGACAGGGGAGTATTGAGTTGGGGTGGAAACATCTGAATTTTATTGCAAAAAGACCCTTTAGGATATAAGTGCTGTTAAAAAAAAAAAAAAAGGATTAAGTACTGTTAGCATGATCCCAAGAGGAGGGAAGCAAGATTTTCCAAGCTTCTTCTCACACTTGGTGGTACCCTTTATGTCAGAAGAGATAGGGCCCTTGGTGTCTGACCAGTTAGAACTTCCTGTCTTGGGAAGGAATGGGCATAGGTGAATTGATTTACAGAAATGTCTTAGAGCTCTGGACACTGGGTGCCCTGAGACACTCCTCTTAATGAAAATTTTTTTAGGGCATGTGTCCATCCCTCTACCTAGGGAAGATCAAGGCCCATCCAGAATTCTTCCTGGCGATATTTTACTTTTTAAAATGTTTCTCTTTATGCATTATAGTTATACATAATAGTGGGGTTCATTCCGACATACTCACACAGGCATGGGATATAATTTGCTCCATTTCAGTCCCCAGTCCTTCCTCTGTCCCTCCCCTCCTCCCTCCCCCTGTTCCCCTTTCTCCACTCTACTGGTCTTCCTTCTATTTAGTTATTATTTTTCTTTTAAATCAGTGCTTTATAGACATACATAAAGGTGGAATTCACTGTGGTATATTCCTACAGGTACGTGGCATAATTTGGTCAAATCCATTCCACAGCTCCTGCCTTTTCCCATCCTTCTCCCCCACCCCCTTCCTTTACTCCACCAACCATTCTTCTATTTTCACGGCATCACCCCCCACCAGCTTTTTTTCCCCATATTTTGTGCCAGCTTCCACACATGAGAGGAAACAGCTGGCCCTTGACTTTCTGAGTCTGGCTTATTTCACTTAGCATGATGTTTCCAGTTCCATCCAAAGACCAGCAAATGGCATAATTTCATTCTTCTTCACGGCTGAGTAAAACTAAATAATGGAGGTACCATGGACTCTGCTAGAGTTTGAATATGATTTGAGTGTGCCCCCCAAATGTTCATGTGTTAGAAGTTTTGTCCCCACTTTGACAATGTTAAGAGGTGGTAAACCTTTAAGAGGTAGGGCCAAGAGCGAGGTCTAAAACTGGGACCTCTCCACTTTCTCTGACTTCCTGTCTCACCATGTGATCTCTCGACTCACAGGTGCTCTCAGCATGATGCCACAAAGTCATGCAGCTAAGAGGATCCTCACCAGATTCCAAGCAGATAAGCACCCAATCTTGCACTTTCAGCCTCCAAAACTGTAGGCTCAATAAACTTCTTTTCTTTATAAATACGTAGACTTGGATATTTTTGTTATAGCAACTGAAAATGGACTAATACAGGTTCCTAACACCCTCCAAGGAGGTGTTTCTCCCAAAGGACTACAAGAAGAAAATCTGTTCTTTCCTATTTGGGTCCTATAGTAACTCGACATAGGCTATGGCCTCATCCAGCATGCTTGTCTTCCCTTGAACCCTCAAACTCCTCTGGCCAACATCACATTAATTCCCAAGACAACACCATCTCTAGCCTCCTAGAGGGAGACCAGAGTCTCCATCCAAAGGGGGAAACAGTCTCATTCAGGAAGGATGGAGGTCTACCAGTGTCTGTTTTCTAAAGAAGGGCTTCATAGACATCCCCGATTCCACTCCCTTCCAGAAGACACACCCCACATCATTTCTAGTGGCCACCTCAGGGAAGGACATGCAATACCCCTCAGCTTTCCAGCAGGGCTGACCTCCAAAATCAATCTCTCCTCTGCCCCATTGGCAGTGATTCCATTTTGGGTGCCAAGAAAGTGGTACTTTAACTGGGGGGTCAAACGGAAAGGAAAAGATACATAACTGCAGCTGCACCATGTCATGACGTCAGGGTTTGGAAACTGAAAAAGGCATGGGATGGAGAAAGGGGAGGGAGGTTTGTTTGGAAACCATCTCACATAGTCCAAATTAAACAGTCTGTTTGCTCAAGTCCAATTTCCACCTCTGATCGCGCCTCTCTCTCTCTCTCTCTCTCTCTCTCTCTCTCTCTCTCTCTCTCTCTCTCTCTCTCTCCCTCCCTCCCTCTCTCTCTCTCAGTTCTTACCTCTCCTAAGAGCTTTCTCCTTCTACCCAATGTCCTATTTCTATGACAGTCTATGAAATTCCTGCAGATCTTCCCCAGCTTCACTTGCCTGCAGAAACCTAGTAACACCTGCCCCGTTTTCCAACACCAAGGATAGGTCAAGACCCACCTCTCCTTGTTGATCTTCCCTCACACTTTCAGTTGTTCCTAACCTCTACTTCCTCGCCAGTCTTGGAATGTATCAAGAGCACTTAAGCCTCTGCTCTGCCCAGCTGAGGCCATGGCTTTTTCAACTCTACTGCTCTCAGCTTGTTTCACGCCAGTGTTCCATCTTCCGAGGAAAACGGCAAGCTCCCTGGAGTCTAGGACCAGGTCATGGAGTTCTTTGGTTCGTGACATGGTGCCCCGCTCATGGTTCTGAATACACAGGAAGTGTTTAAACTTCTGGAGTTGCATTGAGCTGAACAAAATTAAAGAGAGGCTGTAGCAAAACATGAAGCCACTGGGCACTCATCAGGAAAATGGTTAGTGGCCTCTAATTTCAGATGAGTAATGCCTAGGATGGGCCCGAGGTATATACCAGAATGACAAATGAGCCAATACCTGTTATAACAGGTAGGCTGATTGCCTGCAAACTCTGGATTGAGCAGTCGGAATGTGGAGGAGAGGAAAAGGAAGGAAGTCCAGTATTTGGACGAAGATTCAATACCAAACCACAGGCCAGGTCAAGCTGCAAAATGACAAGGATTCCTAAGATCAGGGGTAGGTTCACATGACTTGCTGTTCATTAGTCCGCTTTTGCACTGTTTTTTTACATCTCCATGATCATTCAGTTTTCAAATGACAACTAATTCTATTCAATCACCACCTTTGTTCAAGCAAAAAATAAATCCCCAGCTTGTCTGATGGAATGTAGTCAGAGGAAGTTCTGGAAGGGGAACTGACAGCCCTGTTGTTCCCTGGAATTGAAACTAGGCTTCCCTGTCCTCTCACACACACATGTGAACTCCAAGAGGATCATTTTTCCTAATGACCTCCCATGCAGATGTTAGCAAGAAGGAATTTCCAGGCCACATTATGAATGGAAGAAATCAGCAACCTGAGAAAAGATGATTGAGTTCACAGTGTGAGGCTAATAGCAGAAGTGTCTAGAGTCCACATCCAAGATGAGAGGAACTCCAGAGACCACCGGCCTAGCTGCTGATGTGACAGGCCAGGAGCCCAGGGCCCCAGGAGGTTGCATGACCTACTCAAGGTCACAGAGTTTGATAACTGTTTCTGGAGCTGAGGTTTCAGTCTCCTGCTCCCAGTCTCCCAGGACCCAAGATAAGAATGCAAAGAATAAAAAAGCAAAGTATAAAGTCTGTGGTTAAACTTGGGAGTCAGGACAGCATCCCTGGAGAGCTCACAGTGAACTGCAAAGGAAGCATCCCACAGGACAGTCAAGGTCTGTTGAGTACTCATAGACGCCAGAAGTCCACACAGTGCCCACCAGACCCAGCACATCGGCCGGCGAGGGCTTTCATAACTATGGACTGGGAGGCTTAGACAACAGCAATTTCTGTCCTCACAGCTTGAAGGCTGGAAGTAAGAGACTGAGGTGTGGGCAGGGTTGGTTTCTTCTGCGGCCTCTCTCCTGGCTGGTAGACGGTGCCTTCCCTCGGTCTTCACGCAGTCTTCCCTGTACACATCCATATCCTATTCTCCTCTTCTAATAAGAATACTTATTAAGGCCCATGCTGATGACCTCATTTTAATTATCTCTTTAAAATCTCTACCTCCAAATACACAGTGAGTTACTACAGGTTAGGACTTCAACATATGAATTTGGAGAGGACCCGATACCATTTTCTTCTAGATGTATAGTAGGAAGTTGTCCAAATTCTCCTTCCTGGAGGGAGATTTGGACAAGTCTAGTAGGACTTTGACCTAGAACTACAATGGGATTGGGGGGTCCCTCAGTTCAACAACCAGGGTAGGACACAGGACCTCCTGAAGAGTCATAGCCGTTTGGTAGCTGCTGTTCTGGATCATTCTCTGCACTCTTGTCAGATTTTCCAAGGATCTGCCTGCTCAAGAACAGAATAAACGAAGGACTTTCTAGAAGAAATGGGCTTTCAACATGACTCCATTCATAAGGAACAGAACTCCTGGGTTAAAGAATGAAAGGCAACTGTGTAGGAAATGAAGGTTCTGCTGAGGTCTGACCTGGTCTCAAATAAGCAGCAGCCTCAGGTCCTTGGGCTGGTCAGGCTGTTGCCAACGCAGGCACCCCGCCTGCACTGAGTGGGCCAGCTGGGTGAGGCAGCCCCTCCTTCTGGCTTCACATTCTCTTCAGCTTCTTCACACATCTGCAGCAGCTTCCTGCAGACAGAAATCTGTTGGTGCCTGCCTATGTTTGGAAAGCCACCAAAGCACAAACAAGCATCCAAATTTGTAGGAAAGCTGTTTCAAATCAGAAAAATAGTCTTCAATTCTGTTAAAAAAAAAAAAAAAAAGTTATAAAGATGACACCAAAATTGTATTGCTCAGGGAAAATTGTGTTTTTAAAATGGAAGAAATAGGAGGTGTGTTGTGAATTATGTCCCACAATTGGGGGAAGAAGATCCGATGCATACAAGAGGCCAACTAAGCAAAATCAAAACAAATAAAAACTCATCTGCCCTCCTGTGGAGGGACTTTCGACATGGACAGGTTTGCCTGGCTCCTGCTGGGACAACAAACATCACGGGAACATCAAAAGCCCTTCTCAAACCTTGCCTGACCCACGTGACCGTTTGCAAATGAGGCTTGTCTGCTGACAAATGTCCAGCTTTCTATGAAAAGGATGAAACTGGCTACTCTGTTGACTTCTTGGTCATGTTGGTCATAGCCTCATGGTCCATGTTTGTCAGAGGGACTAGACATCCTTGGACACAAAGCTAAAGGTCAAGAGACGTCCACACCTTTTGTCTTTGCTCCCCTTTGCAGCGTGGGCTTTCCTTAGCAAAGTTAGGGGAGCAGAGCTTGTGGGCTTCTTTGCTTCAGGCTGATTATTCAGCACTAGCCAGTCCCCAGGGCCTTTCTGGGGTCACCAAGCACTCTCCTTATGGAAAGCATAGCATATTCAAGATAGGAAGTTGTTCCCCGTGGCTATTTCACCTAAGGAATATTTTGCTGTACATAAGGTGAAATTTTTCTCTTGATGTCTAACTACACATAAATTCAAAATAGGTCCATGTTCTATAGGGATTAAAAAAAAAAAAAAAAAAAAAAAAAAAAAAACCTGAAGTCCATGTGTGGAAAACTGAATAGACAAAAAAATAAATGATGTGTTCTTATTTGTAAGAACTTAACAAATACACACAAAAAAAAACAAGTGTGTCAGTACTCTGAGGAGTGTGCTCCTCACTGGTCCCCAGCCTTGGTGGGAACTAGGGATGCCGTGGGCCCTTCATCCCCTCCCAGGGGCCTTGCCAGAGGCTGTTCTACACACCACACAAGGGAGTGCAGATTTCGCCTTATTTCTTGAGTGTGAGATTGCTAGTGATGATACATAATATCCACGTTGGTTTAATAAAAAGGGTTAATTTTCCCCCCATACAATCAAAATGAAACTTGACACCAGGAAAAAGAAAATCCAAAGAGTTCCAGTAATATCCCTCCAATTGGACACAACTGGCTTTCATAACAAGGGAATGCTAATTGTTCCGCAGAACAAAGTATATAAACACTCACTGGCAGAAACTTCCAGTTCATTTTTTCAGTCGGTAAAGAAGGCTGCCCACTGGCCAAATTTAGGACGTTATTATCCTAATCAGGATAAAGGCCCAGAACTGACACACCATAGCCTTAAGGAAGAAGCAGGGTGGGATGAACCAACCCAACCTGCTAGGATAATGATTGAAGTAGAGCCCTGGATGTGGGAGAAGTGTAAATGGAACCTCCACAGCCCAGATGCGGACAGGAAGCCCCAGCCCTGTGCGGGAACAGGACCGGAGAACATTCTACCTGGGCCACACTTCCTGCTGCACCCAGCCCCAGCCCCGGCCCCCAGGGCATGCAGATGAGAGAAACAACCCAGCCTCTGCCCTGCCCTAGTGGAGATGACAGGGCTGGGGAGAGTTGATTAATGCCCATGGAACTATCAGAAAGTAATCCAGACTGTGTGTGAAGTGCTAGGAAGGTTCTGACCTGACAGGGCGGGAAGGCAGAAAGGGCAGTGATGGAGTGGGCTGGGTTGGTCTGAGCTCTCAAAGAGGAGGACTTAAGTGGGTGCTTAGGGGACCTTAGGAGAGGACATCCTATAACAAGGAAGAGTACCCAAAACAGGAGAAGGGAAAAAAGGAAGAAAGAAGATTTCTTTATAAAATGAAGTCACCCCTAAAGAGTCATCAGAAGAGTTGGTGGGAGTTTCTTGTCATGAGTTATTAATCACAGAAAGCTCTTGGGGACCTGGTGTGTTTGCATGCTTTCTCTTTTTCATTCTCTCTCTCTCTCTCTCTCTCTCTCTCTCTCTCTCTCTCTCTCTCTCTCTCTCTCTCTCCTTCTCTCTCTCCTGTTGACATGCATTTTGTCCAAATATGAAACCAAAGGACATCATCTTGCAAATCAGTGTGTTTGAGATGGCCCACAGTCATTCAAAACGTATCACTGGCAAATTAGGGTGACTCACCACAACCACTGGTAGGCAGGGAGATTGGGTACAAGAGAGCCATGATTCATCTTCCTGTCATGGCAGGACACAGCTCCTGACTTCTCCAAGGCAGTTGACCAAGGACTTCTGGTGGGTTTGATGAGCTTGTTCAACCTGCCCTCTTCCTGAAGGCCACTGGGACTTACTGTAGAAGGCCTAGCTGAGGAGGAGGATGACTTGTCAACCCCAGGGAATTTGAGAATGAGACATCAAAGACAAAATTCATTACACCCTTTACCCACCTTCCATTGAACCTCTTTCCTGAAATGTCTCATAGGTTCAAAATGTCTCAGAAAGTTGACTATATGAATGGGCCTTCTAAATTGCCTGTTTGTGTCATAGACAAGGACATAAATCCTAAAGAGTTGACTGATCTACTCAAAGTCACAGAGACAGTTCTATCAGACAGGATGTCTACCAGACTGGAGCCCAAGCTTCCTGGATCTGAGTCAGGGCTTCCTCAACCACATCTGCTAATATTAACAAGGGCAGGGGTGGGCAAACCATTTCTGTGAAGGGCCAGAAGATAAATATTTTAGGCTTTGCAGTCCATATGTTCTCTATTTCACCCATTCGACTAGGCCTTCATAGCTTGAAAGCAGCCATAGACAATATGTGAACAAATGGGTGTGATTGTTCCAATAAAGCTTTATTTACAATAATAGGAGACTGACAGGGTTTGGCCCACCAGCAGCAGTTTGTCAATCTCTGAACAAAAATGTGGATCATTTGTTGGTCACTTACAATATTTAGAAATCTGTGCCAGGCACTTCGGAGGCATTTTCTCATTTAATTCTAGACAATCCTGTGAGATGAGCACTATTCCCACAAAGCTGAGGCTCAGCGTTATCCACAACTATCTCAATCTGGAAGATGGAAGTTAGAGGCTGGAAGCTGGTAACTGGTAGGGTTAGAAGTCTAACTTAGACCTTAATTTCAATTCCAGACTAGTCAACAATAAACCGTAATGTCTCCCAGATGCACCAAAACCTTTTTGGTTTTGGTTTTGGTTTTGGATATTTAATTAACTTCCTTTAAAGACTATGCCTATCTAGGGCTTACTGAGAGAGCGATCGAGAATCCCAATTTGCCTGCAACTGAGGAGTCTCCCAAGATTCAGAACCTTCAGTGACAAAATCTGGTTTGTCCCAGGCAAACCAGATGATTGGTCACCCTACCATCAGACATTTTTATGACATGTTGAGGACTTGCTCAACTGAACACAGTAAAGAAGACACCAGTGACTGCCTAGGATAGGATTTGGGGGGTTGTTTGTTTGTTTGTTTGTTTGTTTTTCAGACTTTGAGTTATTTTTACTTCAAAATATTTCATTATCAAAGTAACACAAATAAAAGCTAAAATATTGCTTTTGCTGGGCCCCATGGCACCGACAGGATGGGCAAGTGTTGTGGTCTTCGTACTGCCAGGAGGCTCTGTAGTCACTGATGGGACCAGAACTGGCATGATAAACAGTACAAGAAAGCCCCCTTGGGCACATCCCTGAAGGCCAACCCTTTGGGTGGCGCTTCCCATGCAAAGGGAATTGTGCAAATCCGGATCCGGATCACAACAGAGTTTTTGAGATGCCTTCAAGATGTCCCTTATCCTTTGATGGCTGAGAGAAACAGATGGGTGTAGGCGACACAGTCTCTAACCCTTCCCCTTCTACCTCAGTACCAACCAGGCAGATGAGCTGGAGTTCAGGAAATCCCACACAATTTACTTCATACCAACTTTTACTCTCCATGAGATTCAGGTAAACCAAGAATGCTACATAAACTTGAGTAGCAGCTCCTATATTTAATTCCATCATTTCCAAATATTTTGGTTGGGTGCTCATCCAGGCGTCCTGTGGCACCAACTTGTGAGCTCAGCCTGGATCCAGACCACTGCAGCTGGGGTCAGCTCAGAATGGCCTGGTCCTCCAAGCCCTCCCATGAGACACTCCCATCCGAAGTTAGGATTTGAACTGAGGCCGGGTACCCTGAGTGGAGGAGAGCTTGAGAGAAAGACACATTACAGAATAAACCCAGAGGAAGTGGATACTAGAAGGAGAGGGATGGGTAATTTCTCCCCAGAAGCCAAGAAGAAGTCATATTTATGCTTCCTGGTGGGTCCCGTCCATATTTTTTTCTCTGTTTCTCCTCTCTTAACCTCACTCTATCTTCCAGAGTCCTCTGAAGACCACCCCCAACTGCCTTCCAGGGTCCACACAATCCTTTTGCACACTGGTCAAATAGGGAAGTAGAATTCCCTGGGTAGCCAGTCATGGTAGAGGGCCAGCTGCAGCTTCAGTGTGTGCCTGAAACACATTTGGGCCCATTGCCTTTCTTTTCAAGATGTCCTAATCTAGTCTACTTCCTCCAAAAATCTTTTCCCCCTTTCTCTCCCCCAACTCTCCCTCTCTTACCCCCCTCTGTCACTCTGGCTATCACCCCCATAGACTGCGTTGTTCTCGTGAGCATATAATTACCAGTTAGGCTTGTCTGTGTCCCTGGTTAGACCTTAAGCTCAGGGTTGGTCACTCCTGTCCCTGGCACCTGCTAAAAGAACATGTCAAAAATAAGTCAAGGGTTCATTGAAAAGGAAGTGCATTAGTGTAAGAGGAAGATAATGGATTCTTATTAGATTTTTAGGACACAGTGAATGCCCCATATATATATACATTTTGGGGATAAATGGATGCATGTAGGCATGATCACCCAGTAAGATGCTGAACACATAACGGATACATTTTTTTAACTTCTCTCCAGAGATTGGTCCAGTATATTTTGGTCTTCCCAGCCCTTTAAGATACCATTCCTCAAAACAATTGGGCAAGACAAATAAATAAAACACATCCAAATTGGAAAGAAAAAGTAAAACTATCTTCATTCATAGATGACATGATTTTATTATGTCATGATCTAATATAAAGAAAATCCAAAGAAATCAAGTTAAAAAAATGATTAGAAATAATAAGCTCAGCAAGGTTGTGGGATACAAGATCAATTATTTATAGAAATCAATTCTATTTCTACATATGTGTGATAAACAATCTGAAAATTAAATTCAGAAAAGAATTTCATTCATGATGGCATCAAAAAGAATAAAATACTTAGGAATAAAATTAACAAAAGAACTGCAAAAATTTTATTCAACTCTGAAAACTACAAAGCAGTATTGAAAGAAGTTAAAGATCTAAATCAATGGAAAAGCATCCATTGTTTATGAATTCGTAGACAACACTGGAAAGATGGCAAAGCTCCCCAAACTGACCTATAGATTCAACAAAAAACTAATCAGAATCCTTTCTGACTTCATAGAAATTGACAAGATGATTGTAAAATTCACATGGAGTTTCAAGGGACTCCAAATAGTCACAATGATCCTGGAAAAGACTAAAGTGGGAGGAGTTACCTTCCCTGCTTTCAAAACAGTATAATAACTAACATAAAGACAGACATGTAGATCAATGAAATAAAATTAAAATTAAGAATCCAGAAATAAACCCATACATCTATGGCCAACTAATTTTCTACAGAGGTACCAAGACATTAGATGGGGAAAGAAAAGTCTTTTGGAAAAATGGTTCCGGGTAGCCACAGGCAAAAGAATAAAGTTGAATCCCTACCCTCATGCCGCAAAAATTAGCTCAGTTGGTCACTAAGAAAATGCAAATCAAAATGACAATGAGATACTACTTAATACCCAGGAGGATGCCTATAATAATTGTTTTCCCAGTACTACAGATTGAACCCAGAACCCAGAGGCACTCTACCACTGAGGAACATCCCAGCCCCTCTTTTTTTTTTTTTTTTTTTTTTTTTTTTAATTTTTAGTTATAGATGGACACAATACCTTTATTTTATTTGTTTATTTTTATGTGGTGCTGAGGATCGAACCCATGTCTCACATGTGCTAGGCATGTGCTCTACTACTGAGCTACAGCCCCAGCTCCATCCTCCGCCCTTTTTAATTTTTATTTTGAGAGAGGGTCTCACTAAGTTGCCAAAGTTGGCTTCAAACTCGTTATCCTCTTGCCTCAGCTTCCAGAATAGCTGGTATTATAGGCCCAGCAATAAAAAATTTTTAAAAACAGTAAGTTTTGATAAAGATGTAGAGAAATTAGAGCTCTCTTGCATGGCTGGTAAAAATGGGAAATGATGCAACTGATATGAAAAACGGTCTGGCAGTTCCTCAGAATGTTAAACAGAACTACCATGATGTACATCCTTGCCACAGGCCCAAAAGCAATAGCGCCATGACGATGGACTGAATCTTCTGAAACCTTGAGCCAAAATAAAGTTTTCCTATCTGTAAGTTGATTAGCTTAGATATTTTGTCACAGTGGCAGAAAACTGACTAATATAATACACAATTAATGTAATTCAGTCATAAAAAAATGAAGATTAATACATGCTATACTTTGAGTGGTCCTCAAAAACATTATGCTAACTGAAAGAAACCAAATGCAAAAGCTAACACATTATAAAATGCCTTTAAATGAAATATTCAGAAAAAGAAAATCCATACCGATAGGGATCAGCTAGTAGTTATTCAGGAGCAGGGACTAATAAAGAGTAGTTATTTAATGGAATGGGTTGTCCTTGGGTGGTGAAAAAGTTTTGAAACCAAAGAGAAGTGATGGTTTCATAGCATTATAAATGTACACATTAAATTGTAAGTTATGTGAATTTTAGAAGTTAATTCAATTTTTAGAAGTTAATTAAAATTTTTAGAAGTTAATTCAAAATGGATCTAAAACCTGAATTGAAGAACTAAAACTATAAAATTCTTAGGAAAAAATAGGGACAAATCTTTATGACAAATTTTTTTGGCAAAAAAATTCTGGATATGGCACCAAAAGTGTGAGCAACACAACAAATACATAAATTGGACTTCATCAAAATTTAAAACTTCTGTGCTTCAAAGTTTAACATCAAGAAAATGAAAAGACAACCCATAGAATGAAAAAAAAAAAAAAACTTGCAAATTATATTCCCAGTACAGGAATAGTACCTAGAATATATAAAGAACTCTTACAACTCCACACACAGAAAAGAATAAACACTAGCCAGAAAATGTGGAGCAACTAAAATTCTAATATATTGAAAAATGGTACGGGTGCCGTGGAAAAGAGTCTGGCAGTTTCCCAAATGATTAAACATGGAGTTATCATAGGACCCAACAATGCCACTAGCTATATGCCCAAGAGAGATAAAAATGCACCTCCTTACAAAAATCTTGCAAACAAATAATTAATGCAACATTATTCATAGTAGCCAAAAGGTAGAAACTACCTGAATGGCCAAGACTGGAAAAACAAAATGTAGCATATACATATGATGGAATACTATTCCACCATAGCAGGAAATGAAGTTCTTTTCACTTGACAACATGCCAAGTGAAAGAAGCCAAGCAAAAAGCCCACCTATTATGATCCCATTCAAGTCAAAGTCCAGAATGGGGAAACCTGAGAGACCGAAAGTACATTTGGGGTTGTTTGGGGCTCAGGTGGGGTGAGCAGAGGGGGTAATAGCTAACGGGTATGGGGTTTCTTTTTGATGTAATGAAATGTTATCAGATTGACTGATGATGATTGCATAACTCTGTGTATGTACTGGAGACCAGTGAATTGTATACTTTAAATGGGTAAATTGTATGGTTCATGAATGATATCTCAATGAAGCTGTTTTTCAAACAAACAAAAAAAAAAAAACTCCATTCCTCCCCCACACTTCCATACATCCACATAAAGCCATGCTGTCTGCAGATTGACACCTTAAACTTCTTAAAGTTAGGTCGGCCCATTCTCTGACCTTGGGGCACTTGACCTTATTTGAGACTTCTGGGCCCTTTTGACAGTTTGAGGTAATTGGACATTTACGCACAGTGCAAAGTAGTACTTTGGTAATTGCTAAAGCCACAGTACTGAATCACAGGGAGTTTGGAGTTTGGAAAAACACATCAACCACCCAATAGCCAGGTTTCCCTGAAAGGAGGCCTCAGCTTCTGATCATCTCAAGCACACTCCACCCGTTTCTAGCTTCTCCTTTCCCATTTTGGCAAATTTCCCTTCCTCTCCCCTACCCCACCCCAACGGACTCTTGACTCTGAAGAAAAAGAGCGTATGCCAGCCATCACTTTCCACCCAGCCCAACTGCCTGCAGCCCCAGCTCACACACAAAGACAACTGACCCTTCTGATTGGAGTTAAAAGTTTTGTGTTGTGTGTGCTAACAAGTTGGGGGAGAGGGGTGCCTCTTTCCTCCAGCTCACATTACCTGGTTTTCAAGTGGGCCAACTCTGGGAGAAACCCTTTCAATCATTGCCTTCAGTTGAGGTCAAATGTCCATGCCTCTCTCTCCAGAGGAATAAGAAACAGACCAGGGAAAAACATGTTGCAACACAGTTATTACATTAGTTCTTTATAACCAAAGTCTCCAGGCTGGGGTGGAGGGAGGGATGAAGGGTTTTCATATTCAGTGAATAAATGCCTTGTAGTCCTTTTTGGTTTTTCTTTAAACATGTGCTTTGTCCTCCATGTGACTCCCCTCTTGTGAAACCCATTTCACAGATCCAGAAATGGAGGCAACAAGGAACCTGATAACTTTCCTGACTTCCAAACAGGTTCTTGGGCTACAACTTTCACCATCACGTTTACCTCCCAACTTTCTTTGACTGCCCCTCCTATATATATATGTATGTATGTATGTATATTTTGAGAGAGAGAGAGAAAGTAGAACTACCTACCATAAGACCCAGCAATCCCACTCCTGGGTGTATAGCCAAAGGAAATGAAATCAGTGTATCAAAGGAATGTCTGCAGTCCCATGTTTATCACAGTCCCATAGCCAAGACACAGAATCAACCTAAATTCCATTCTAGCAGATGACTAGATAAAGAAAATGTGGTACGTATACACAGTGGGCTACTGTTCATCCATAAAAAGGGTGAAATCCATCATCTCTGAGTACATGGAGAACATTATGTTCAGTGAAACAGGCCAGACATAGAAAGACAAGTACCACACAAGCTCACTTACATGTGGAATTGGAAAAAGTTGACCCCACAGAAGTTGCAAATAAAATGGTGGTCAGCTGGGGAGAATAGGGGAGACGGGGAGGTGAGAACAGGTTGGTCCACAGGCACATTGTTACAGTTAGAGGAATAAGTTCTGGCTCTCTGTGGCACAAGACAGTGTCTAAAGCTAACAATAATGCACTGGGTGTTTCAAATAGCTAGAAGAGAGGGTTTCAAACACTCTCACAATATAGAAATAGCAAATGTTTAAGGTGGATGGATATGGCAATGACCCTGATTTGATCATTACACAATGTATACATGTATCAAAACACATATTGTGAACAAAGAAAAAAAGAAAAAACATACATTGTACTCCATAATATGTGCAATTATTACATCAATAGAAATTCCATTTAAAAATTTTTTGAAGAGGCACATTAAAGAGAAAAGAAACCCAGAAAGAAGCAGGTGGAGGAAGACAACTGACAGGCAGAGGAGGCTAATAAGAAGCAAGATATTTTCTAAGCAGAACTCCAAAAATGCTCAGAAATTGGAGGCAAAAGATTATCCCAAGCCAGGTGCTGTGGTGCCCGCCTGTAATCTCAGCAACTGGGGTGGCTGAGGCAGGAGGATTGCAAGTTCAAAGTCGATGTGGCAAGGAAGGAAGGAAGGAAGGAAGGAAGGAAGGAAGGGAGGGAGGGAGGGAGGGAGGGAGGGAGGAAGGAAGGAAGGAAGGAAGGAAGGAAGGAAGGAAGGAAGGAAGGAAGGAAGGAAGGAAGGAAGGAGGAAGGAAATCACAAAAGGGGGAACAGGGGTGAAGTTAAAACAGGGAGTGTAATGTACAAAGCTGCTCCATTTCCCCGCCTCCCAACCACTTGTCAATCTGTGAACATCCTAGCTAGCTATTGGTTCATCAGTCAGCTTGCAAGTATCCTTCTCCTTATTGGTCCCCTGTTAGCCCTGCGCAATTGGATTGCTTTACTGTAGCTACCCCACCTACTTTCCTCATCTTTCGCGCCTCCTCACTTTCTCTATCCTCCTGGCTTTCACACTCTCTCTAGTGGGCGCCCTTTCTTGTTCCCTTTCTTTTCCTCTCATTTCCTCTCTTACCCTGCAGGGAGACACTATGTTTGCTTAATAAACTCTCTTGTGTGATTTCCCTGTGTCTGGCGTGGTTTCTGTGGGATCCCTTACAGGGAGATTGATTCAAAGTCTGTAAATGGAATCCTATACACACTGAAACTGACCCCCTTCTCAGGCAGATGAATAGATGACAATCTTTTCCCCACCTCCCGGAAGTTGTCTCTGAACCCCAACATCCTCAAAAGGGAGTGAGTGAAAGGCAGATTCCAAACCAGGGGACTAAATGAAAGTCCACACACTGAACCAGAGTGAGATCCTCAGCCCCGCCAACCGCCTGCTTATAACCCCAGGCAGGAGTCCTAGTGATTGACAAAGTGTCTAAGGTGAGCACTGACGGAGTGAGAAGCACGCGCTCTGTGCTGGAAATGTGATTCAGGAGAACAAGCATCTGTACATCTACCCCCAGAAGCACCAGGACAGAAGAACAGCTTGTTCCCCGACATGATTTGAGGTTGGCAGGAGAGAGGGCCTCCACTGACCGCTAGCTTCAGAGCCATTTCAACTCCAGCTGAACAAACTTGAAAAGGAGAGGATTCATCTGTTGGGACAACTGTCAAACAGATAAAACTGGCCTTTACAGGGAGCAATGTTCTTCTTAAATATTCCCGGATGCAGGAAGGGAAATGGGGCTTCCAAATGGTTCATCTCGGTCTTAGGATAAAGCCCCTCTGTGGCCTGACCCACTCCCATCCCTGAAGCCCTCCCAGTCTCCAGCACCAGCCAGGATGAAATCCTCTAGTTCCTCCCGCACACTTCTGCCTCCTGGCCTCCGAACATCTCTTCCCCCTGAGCCCCTACTTGTTCCACACCATCTAGATGCAAAGATGAACCGCGGCTTCCGGGTGGCGTGTAGAGAAAGTTTCAGAAAATGGTGGTTCTTGGAAAATAGAAGTTTGCATGTCTAACTTGACACTTTTCAAGCTTCAACCCCTGGGAAGCTTTTCTCTGTCCTCTCCTGCCCCCCAGCATGCCTCCTCTGAGGCGTCTCCTGTCAACTTCTCTCCTAGCAACTTGTCCATGCCAAGAAAGGAGCTCCTCCTACTGCCCCTGAAGCCTTGTGGGGAAGTTGTACAGACTCTTGTCTTTCTCTCTGAATCCCACGTCCCCATGTGGTGTCTAAGGAGATGGAAGAAGGTTTGAAGTGTCTGCTCAAGCCAGAGAGAAAGGTGAGCCTCCCACCCCCGAAACTTCTGGAAGTTGCAGCAGAAACATTCATAAAGGCTCTGAATGACCAGTTGCCCAGCCTATTGGTTTGAGTAGATCCACTGAAGTAGTACCGAGGATGGGAGTGGCCCCATAAAGTCAGAAGAAAGGACCTTTGGGTGTCTGGTTGACTGTAGGCCTCACTTTTCAGCCTCAATTCAGTGAGGTAAAAAGCAACAGTTAAGTGTTATGTTCCAACCACTAAGAAACTTAACACTCTATTGCTAATATTGCATTCACTTTCCCTTCTTTACCATTAGGAATTTTAATTTTTTTCAACAAGTATTACTTGGATTATTTATTTTCATTGTGGCAAAATACAAATAACATAATTTGACACTTTAACTATTTTAGATTACACAACTCAGCAGCATTTGGACATTTACAATGTGGTACATCCTGTCACCACCATCTAGTTCCAAAATATTTCCATTTCCCCAAAAGGAAACCTCGTAACTATTAGCTGGCATTCCTTATTCACTCTTCCCCTCAACCCCTATTAGCCATTGATTTGCTTTCTTTCTCTATGTATTTAACTATGCTGGATTTGAATTTCATGTGAATGGAAACATACAATATGTTGCCTTTTGCATCTGGCTTCCTATACTTAGTGTAATGTTTTTGAGGTTTATTCATGTTGTAACATGTATCAGAACTTCATCCCTTTTCGTGACTGAACAATATTCTGCTTGGGGGATTAGTCCATATTTTGTTTCTTCATTCATCAGTTGATAGATATTTGGTTTGCTTCCAACAGCATTACTTTTGGAATCAGGAAAAATAATCGCTTTGTTTTATTTAGGTTACCAAATCCCTACTATCCATAAGACAGGAGGAAATTCGTGGTCTAGTTCTTTCTTCATCCACTGTCAATAGCAAATATACTTTCTCAATTCTGACTCTGTTTTTGTTTGTTTCTTAGTTTAGGACTTTCTAAAAACTATTTCTGAAATGTGAGTGCATCATGTAACCTATGTTTACTTTCACAGTGGTGTTTCTTTTTCCTTCCTGTAAAGCTATTGCTTTATTTCATCAAGTAAAAACCACCATCAATGCTAAGACACACCATTATCTTATTTGCCAGTAAGAAAGCAAAACCCCTGGCAATTAAACCATGACACAATGCCTTTATCCTCCTATAATTTTCAATTTAAACTTTTTGCAAAAAAAAAAAAAAATTTGTGAAGACTAATCATTGGTTTTTACCTTATATCACTCTTGGCCGTACATTCAAATAGGGTACAGGTTTACCTATTTGATACTAATATCCTACTAGTATAATTTTGCTAAAAAGAAGGATAAGAGAGAAAAAGAAAGAGTGATGTGCCCAGATGGAACTTTGCTGCAAGGTAATTACGGAGTAGGGACAACAGAGCTTCACAAAGACTTTTGAGACCACCCAACCTGTTCTCACTGTACAGATAAAGACCTGTGGGGTCAAGTAAGGTTAGGCAGCTTACTGCCTCTCACTCAGAAGGAAAGCCAGCCATTCTGCAGCATGCATGTTCATGTAGGGGTTCTGCACACACCATGCTCACAGCTAAGGAAATCATATTATGTCTTGCCAAGACAGGTTGTAAAAGACTTGCAAACGATTAAAAAGATGACTGGGTTATAATTGCCTTTCATTGTCTTTAAGCTTTCTTACCACTATGCAAATTGTCGAAAAGTGATAATAATGCAAATTCCCTGTATCCATAGAAATACAAATGAATTGCATTCAGTGAAATGCAACTGATTGTTGCACCTACTTGTAAATTCACTTCCTCACTCCTTATTGTCTTCATTTAGGTAGTTCTTTAATTTCCCTCTTTGAACCAGTTATAACATCTTACTAGTTCCTTCATTAATTGATAACAAAATCTTTGGCATGCTGATTTTATATCTGTAGAAGAGTCATAAATTTACCCTTAAAAATTATCCTTTAGCAATCTGCACAATAGAGTATCAATCATCAAAAATTACATTTATAGAGTTTTTTGCTTGGATAACAATAAGACAGGTTATGAAATAAATGTCAAGTGAAGAAAACAAGATATCGTATTGAAAAATACAGTGTGGTTCAACAATGTCAAAAATACAAAGACAGCCTAAGGGGGAAAAAATAAAACGAAAAATGAATAGGGATTGCCAATAGGTACTAGGATTTATGAGTGTTTTTTGTTCTTGCTTCTTTATATCATTCTGTACTTGGCACATTTTTACAATGAACATGAATTGCTTTTATAGCAATACACACACACACACACACACACACAAAACTTTGAAGAGGAAAGAATAAACTATGTTCTCTACTAAGAGAAAGAACTAAGACACTGAGAAACAGGTAGAGCCGGGCCTAGGCAACAAACAGCACCTGCAAGATAATAAATGACCAAATGCCTCCACAGGGGATGGAACTGGCAGACTGCCAGGAAACTGAAGGGCCCCATGTAGTTCATGGATATTTTATTCTTCCTCTTTATAGATGGAAATATGCATGGCTCAGTGTTTGTTCCTAAGAAAACAACTTCTAGACTAATCAGTGTAAAATAAATAAAGATTAAATTTAAATTATATGTACAGCCTGGAAAAACACCTACATAGCCTTTAATCGCCACCGAGATGCTCATTAGGCAGTTTAGTGAATGCTTATTAACTGTCCCTGTCAGAGATAGGACCAGTGCCTTTTTCCCCCCTCCAAGAACATTCTGGAACCTTCCAGAATTGCACAAACTAGAACAACATTCCGAAACCTTGTGTTTAACAGATGTCAGTCACTGGTACAAAAATACACATGCCATATAAAAGATGATGTTTAAAGCTCCAACAAGGTAATAAAATGAGTTTGTTCATACTCATTTTTATATCTTCTTTTATAATAAAGTATACATGTATGTGGTTGTCAGACGCTTTTCTTGAGACAAAACTCAGCTCCCTCCCACTTCCTCTGGGCCTGATACAAGGCTGCCCTCTCCTAGTTGTCACCACAATATGAAGGGAGAAGAGAAGGCAGCTGATAGGTGACCCTATGGAGTTAAATGATCACTCCTCCATTCACCCCAAGCCCTTCTACCTCTGGGCAGGGAGAGGAGGATCAGCAATGGAATCAACGATGACCCATTTTTTGTTCAATTAAAGTGACCTGATACTTTTGCCTAAGTAAAAATTAATTCACAGAAAGATGCAGGAGATTCAAAGTGGGCAGTAATGAGGCTTGGGAGGAAGATATCTGGGAGACCTGGCAGCAATGAGCAAGGCCCCCCGCTGCTGAAAGATCAGGGTTCATTTGAATTTCATTAGGGACACCACTTAAGATATTCATGTTTGTTATTTACGACATTTGTCATTGGCTAAACTGTGTCCACACACACACAAAAAATTATATGTTGAACCTGAAACCCCAAAGTGCTGTATTTGAAATAGGATCTTAGGAAATAATTGAGGTTATAACAAGTGAGGTTAAAAAGGTGCCATTGGGTGGGGTCTGCAAGCCAGGTAGAAAGCCCTCACCAGAAACTGAACCCTTCCAGAACCTTGATTTTGGAACCTCTAGAACTGTGAGAAAATAGATTTCTGTTGTTTAAGCCATGCAGCCAATGGTGTTATGGCAACCTGAGCTGATGAAGATACCACACCTTAAGTTCTTAAAAAACTTGTGACTTCTTCCCCAAAGAAAGCACACACTTACCTTATTTCATTTAAAAAACACATTTATATGTATCCTTAAAAGAAGACAGTTTTGAATCATTTGATCTTATAAAATCAAGTAAACTAAGGTACTTTATTAAGTATTTAAATACTACAAGATATACTATGATCAGCTCTGGAGACATGAAGATAAATAAGACAGGGAGGTTATGCAGTTATCTAATGAGAAACTGCATAGTACAAAATTTTATTACAAAAATGATAAAGGCCAGGCCAGGCATGGTGGCACACACCTGTAATCCCAGAGGCTCGGGAGGCTGAGGCAGGAGGATCGCAAGTTCAAAGCCAGCCTCAGCAAAAGCAAGGAGCTAAGCAACTCAGTGAGACCCTGTCTTTAAATAAAATACAAAATAAGGCTGGGCTGGGGATGTAGCTCAGTGGTTGAGTGCCCCAAGTTCAATCCCCAGTACCAAAAAATAAAAATAAAAAGATAAATGCCATAATTGAGATGTATTGGGGGACCTGGAAAGTGCAGAGAAAGAAACACAGAACTTGGCCCAGGAAAACCCTTTCTGGAAAAAAAAAAAAAAAAAAAAAAACCTTTCTGGGTTGCAGACAATAAACAGTCAAATGGACTGAGGATGAAAGGTTCTTCCTTTCAGAAAAGAGGAGAATATCTTCTAGGACAAGGGCAGAACACTTGGCATAGAAGAGAAAGACCAGATTACTGTGGACCCTGTGGCAATGTCTGGCTGGTGAGTAGGAGGCAAACAGCCAAAGGGCCAGAGGTGCGCCTGGAAAGGTAGGACAGAGCCAGATACCTGCATCACAGAATCATGAAGGCTGCAGAGGCTCCGCCCATGCAGGCCCTCAAGTGCCTTTGATTGCCTTGCTGATTACCTTAGCCAAGGGCAGTCCTATGAGCCACTGCTCAACCACTATGTCAAAATACCATTTTGAATTATTAAAGTATAAACTTTGTGATTATGCATCATTCCCAGGCAGCATTTAAAAATGACCTGTATATGCCTTTAAAAAAAAAAAATCTCAGACCCCAAGAGCTCTGAACCCTTCTCTCAGGGTCAGCTGTCTTATATAAACAAGGTGCCCAGTCATCTGCCCATGTTGTTCTTCTCCCCGCCTGGTCCCTGTGGCCCGGGTTCCTAAGCACTGCTGGGCAAAATTGCATCAACATGGATGCCAATAACATCCTAAGATTCCAGAGCTGAAGAAATAGCTCGTGTTGGAGAGCGCTCACCTAGCATGCACAAGGACCTGGTTCGGATCCCCGGCCCCTCAGAGGGGAGAAAAAAAAAAAAAAAAAAAACACTCTTTAAACCCCAGCACCTCGAGAGGGGGAAAAAAAATGGATTCCAAGATTCCATCCCAGCTGGGCCCTGGCACCATCTTGCATCTCTGCATGGTTAATCATTCCCATTTCCCTCAAGTCCTGTCTCATACTTGTTCTCTCCCAGGGACTTCTTCAATCTCAAGTCACAGAGAGTTGAGGTTGACAGGCCTGGGCTCCTTTGGTTACTCTGTTCCACCCTCCACTGCCTGGCATTCCCTCCTGTGACGGTGACCTCAAGGACCTGTCTAGATGCCAACTCCTGATCTTGATCAGTCCATCACTACCCATTCACTGGGATTTCCACCCTCTCCCTTCACCCATTCACCCTTTATCCCATCTAGGCTGTTGGCACTGTGTTCACCTGGGCTGAAGGGAATGGCCTAAATCAGCATGACTAGGAGTGGGAAATTGCATGAGTGTACACCCCAGCAGGAACCCAGGCACGTCTTCAACAAGGGCTGGGAAGACCAGCCTTCTCAAATAGAAACTAACACCTGAGCCCATCCCAGACTGTCCTACCCAAAGCTAGGAACTAGAGCACAGCAAACCGAGTCCAGACCTAGAAAAGTTTAGGAATTCAAGTCCTGATTATTCCGCCCCCAAAAATGTCAGGATAGCTCCATGAGCCTCAAGTGGGAGGTCTGGTTGGGAGATGTGGAGTCCAGAAGCAGAAGACTGTGAGTGACAATCGGCAGTTTAGAAAACCTTTCTGCTTCTTGTGAATCCATTCTCCCAACTCCACTGTCCACCAGGGTCCACCCACACCAAGCCCTCACCCTTCTCACCCACCCCCAATGCCTTGGCATTCAGAAAACTAGTTGTGCCCAGAAGCACATTCCCTGGGACTTTGAAACCCAGTTTGCATTACAAGAGAAAGTCAAGTCCCCCTGCGTGATTTACTTGTGCTTACCTCTTCCACTGCCTGTGCCAAGCTGCTAGAGCCCCCTCACAATAAGCCTCCTTTCTTTGAAACAGGAAGTGCCATTTGGTCCAGGCTTAAAAGTGCTATTGGAACCCCTGGAGGAGCACCACCCAGGATTGGCTCTGGCGCCTTCCTCTACTCCTCCTTTGGGCAGAAGGGGCTGTGGGGTGGGATCAGGCAGACCCTAGAGGAAGCTGAGGATGTGGCTTACTGAAAGCTTCTCTGTAGTTAGAGCTTGCAGTTAGAACTGGGCTGAGTTTGCTGGGGAAAGACCTGAATGTTTGGTTTCATAGATGAAATGTCCTCTGCAAGGAAAACTGAACAAGTGACATGGGTTTCTTAGGACTAGTGCTGGGGGAGGGAAGTAAGATTTGCAGTGGGGCAGGAGGCAGGAGGGACGATGCCTTCCCTTTGCCTTAGTGACAGTGGAAGTTTATAATCCACATTAGCCACAGATGGTTAAGACTCCCCTCATCCTTCAGCCTCCACGCCCCCAGGCACCACCCAGCTGCCAGAACCACAGCCCTGGTTGGAGAAAACTTTGCCCGGTTTCCCCTGCAGGTAGTGTGGAGTCAAACAGGGTACTTTGTGAAGTTTGGCCCCTACATCTCCAACCCTACTCTCCTTTCCTCTTATGCCACCAGACTTTCACCAAAGGACTCAGACTCCGGCCCACAAGCAGAAAAGCTCAGAACACACCCTAACAGTAGCAGATTTTCTGTTGGGAAGAGGAGACAACATGGAGGGGCTGAAGGGCCTCTCTTCTTTCTTCCAGTCCCACTTGGAAGACAGTTGCCTACCGTGAAGACAACACAAAGTCTACGGTGGCTGAACTGTTCCTGGGATCTAAGTTGGGTCAGAGAGCATCTGCGTATGCAAAGGGCCCCTTGAGGCTGCAATGCAATGAGGTTCAGTCTGCCACCATAGGGACAGGGCTTGTGGAAAGCAACCACCCTCTCATTCTGGTCCTCTGCCTCTGAGGTCACCAGGAACAACACTGAAACAGGACATTAAGGTATCAGTCAGGCTCCATCCACAAGGAGGAATAAGGGATTCTTTTCCTAACCCAGAGTCTCCATTTTCTGACCACAAGGTCTTATGTAGCTCCTTGGGGCTATATCATAAGTATACTAAAGATCCAGGACCCTTTTGCCATATGGTGTTGCCTGTCCTCCCATCAAGGGGTAGAGTCTATGTCTTCAATCCTTTGAATCTAGGTGATCCTAGATCTGATGGTGACTATCTTTGATCAATAAAATATGAAGGAAATATTCTATACAAGTTCCAGAGCCTTACAAAGCCATGCAGATTCCATCTTCATTCTCATGCCCTCCAGTCTGTGTAACTTACTCTTGGATAAGAGGTTACATGGAAAACCAAGGCACCCAGCCAACAGCCAGAACCCACAGACCACTTTGACCCTTCAACAGTTCCAGCCACCATTTGTCTGTTTACAGCATTAGTGAGCCCGGGCAAGATCACAGAACTGCATGACTACTCCCAAAATACTAAGAAATTATAAACTCTTTTTGTCTTAAGGTGTTCCATCCCAGGATGACTTACTATGTAGCAGTAAGTAATTGAGATGTGTTACTTGGAGCCAATATGCTAAGCTCAAATGTTCATCCCTGGGCTTCTACTTTGTCCCAGTATATCTCCTCTTCAAAGCCTGGAGCCAGTCCCACTAATCCCTTGGCAAGCCTCCCATCATTCATTAAGCAACAGGAATGGCAAGACGACCTACCCCAGACTCCCTGCTATGGGTTCTGACTGCTTTCTACCATGGAATTCGACTTAGTGATCAACTTCTGCCTGAACCATGTTGGAGTCCATCACCCACCTCACCTGCTGCCTGAATTTATACATCAGTCCATGAACTGGCCTCCAGTGTCTCCCCTATTACAAGGCCCAACTCAGTTCACATCCCCAAATTCTTCCAGTTTCATTCTGCCTGTCCAAATGGCTTTGGGCTGGATCCTGAAAATAAAATAATTGTAATTTAATTACACACTCATTGTCTTCACAGCTATAGGTTTCTGAAGAACAGGCCATGGGTCATTTGAATCTCCAACCTTCCTAGAGCATGGGAGAATTAATGTAGGAAGGAAGGATTCAGTTGGACAGTGACCTTCCATTATTTTCACCCTGTGATGGGCTAACAGAACTGGCTCCATGAGAATGTTATAGACCAGACTATAAGGGAAATGACTAAACAGACTCCATTTTGCTCTGAGATTCCATGTTATGTAGGAAATAAGCTTCTCCCATGGGAATACCCCACCTCTGTACCCATCATCAGTTACTTAGTGTGACATGTTTAACAATACAGAATGATAATTCCTATGTAAAGAAAAATTGCTCTCTTTTGATTCCTATTGCTCCTAAACAATGTACCATGTGAACAGTGATTGTGTGGATGTTAGTAACCATTCTTTAGTTTGTACCTAGATAAGGGTCATTTTGACCCACTTCCCCCTCTGTCAATGATTTCATGATGTTAATGTGTAATTGCAAATCATAGCAACAGACACTTATGATTAATGTAATTTTTGGTATAAGAACCCCTAAACCCTGTGGTCGGGGCTGTTCTCCCAATAGCCATTTTTTGGGGCATTGTGTGCGACAGTCAATCGGCCGGCTTCATAAAGACTCTCTCAAATTGGACTTCTCAGTGGTGACCCGTCTGTTCTTAAGTTGCGCCCCATAACACGCCCCTGCTCACTTCCCTAAATAATTGTAAATTACAGTAGATCAAGGGTTTCGTCATCCTTCTCTCCAATCCTAGTTTCACAATGCCTCGAGGCACATAGGCAAAGTTAAGCACAAAGTAACTTGGCAACAGGACAGAATATTCATATCATTTCCCCAGGGGCGCCTCAGTGAGGCCAGGAGTAGAAGAGAACTGAGAGGGGAAATCAGAGATACTTGAAAGCTGTCAGTTCCTATAATTGTTGGTTTGCTCCTGACAATCAGTTTCACAGGAAAAGATGAGTGACATTGGCTTTATTTCATCAAATCGCTGCCCAATCAAAAATAATTCTGCTCTGGTTTGGATATGAGATATCCCCCCAAAAACTCATGATTAGATTGTGAGAGTTGTAACCTAACCAGTGAACTAATCCCTTTGATGGATTAATAATTTGAAAAGACTACTATATTGAGTGATAATTGTATGCAGGTGTGGTTGAAGGAGATAGGTCACTAGGGGTGTGACTTTGGGGTTTATGTTTTCTCCTGGTTACCAGGAGTTTAGGAGCTTTCCTCCACCACCCTCTTCTGCCATTATGTTCTGCCTCACTTCACATTCAGAGCAATGGAATCAGCTGACCATGGACTAAGACCTCTGAAACCAGGAGCAAAATAACCTTTTTCTCCTCTCAATCGTTCTTGTCAGGTATTTTGGTCACAGAGACAAAAAGCTGACTCACATAGATTATTTCACAAAAAATAATCTAATTATACATTTAGTGAACTTTCTAAGATATATTCAAATAGTACAGCTTCTCTCTTGGTAAAGTACCATACATGGAAATAATTTTGGTAGTTTGTAAGGCTAAAATGTTAGCTAACTTTACTACATAGTAAGCATGGGTAGAGTCCACACACAATATAAAATGATTTTGTGAAACTATCTTCAAAGTCATACGGATCTTGGGTTCAAATCCAAGCTCTGCCTTAACTGGTCATATGACCATAAACTACTGGGCTCTAATTTCTCCATGTGTAAAATGAACTCAGGTAATAGTGGGCATCAGAGATAATGTACATAAATTTCCCATCAGAGTACCTGGCCTAGAGTAACAACCCAAAGAACTGCTTCTATTAATAATAAAAATGTAATAAATATTAGTTATTAGTAATCAAAATATTACACAGAAGGAAGTTAAATTCTTGAGGAGGATAAATTCTCTAATCCTTTCTTACAGATAAGCTGAACAAAGTTGTAGCCTTAGGTCCCCGCAAGGAATGCACTACCAGGCAGCCTCTCCAAGAGACTGAGCAACTGGAAGGCACTGGCAGAGAGAGGGGGACTCTACATTTGAGGCAGCTGGAATTGACACCAAGGGGGCCAGATGAGAGTGGGTGGAGATTGAGGAAATTCAACAACCCAAAAGGAAGTCTGCAGCTTTGTTTTATTGGGTGCTACAGGCCTTGTGTTTCCTGTGGCCAAGAATCCATAAAGCCATCGTCAGGACCTGGCTCTCTTTCCCAGCTTTCTCTTTCCCCAGCAGAGTTGCACTAGTAAATGTTTAATAACCTGTGTGGGTGGGGTGGCATGTTTGCATATGAATTTTAAGGTATAAAGCATGAAAATAATAATACATAATATCCCTGATGATAAAGTTCATCAGATTCCATCAAGTCAATCGAAAACTTTGGCTTCACAGTTCCTTGACATCCTCATCTGTCCCTCAGCCACCCTGGACCTTGTCACCATGGTGCTCTTGTGGCACTCTGCAATTCTTTGTAGCTATTAGGACACCTGAGCTCCAATTTTGTGTTGATTCTTATTGGTGTCTGTTCCCCTCGTAGGTGAGTTTCACCGGGGCAGGAATCAGTTCTGTCTCATCCATTATTGTGCCCCAGCCCCATGAAAGGTGCCTGACACATGGTAGGGCCTTAGTAAGGGTTGGGTTACCTCTGGGTGGCACAGGGCTCTACCAAGTACTGGCTATTGTGAGGTGCCTGTAGCACTACAGAGAAAGTGAACGGAGTAACTTGCTGTGAAAGGGGGCTTCTGCAGGGAGGGGCAAAAAGCACTTTGGCAGCCCCTGGAAGTTGATCTTAACAATAAACAGGTGGTATTGGGCCTGACGACACAGGAGTTGTATGGGATATATGGTGCCATCTGGGTGAGGGCAGCCCCAGCAGCATAGAATTGTTTAAAGGAATAAAGAAATGAAGTCTAGACTGTGGAACTCATGGATGTTTGGGGGTCAAAAAAGAATGAAGCACAGAGATTCCAGTGGATGTTACATGCTCGTTCTCAGCAGATCTACTGATTTCAAAAGTCTACTCCCACATACGTCTCTCAGAATAGAAAGCTCTGCTTTTAGTAAGACCCCAATCCAATGAAACACCCCAAGATAGGGGACATGCTTTTTCTAGTGGAGAACAGGAATGGGATGCTGCTGATCACCGGCGTGGATGAAGGACTGAGCTCCTCAGCCTGAAGTCCCCAACTCCATGGATGTAAGCCAAGTGGTTTGTGCAGAAGCTGAGCCAAAAAGGTCTCCCAAGTCCTTGCCAGGGTAAATCAGGGGTGGTCTTGAGAAGGTGATAAAGGAAATACCAGTGAACTTCTCTTTTCAGTGAGGATTATTAGTTGGGAAACACTGAGGAATCCTTCCACTAATTAGGAGGCTGGAACCTCACCACACAGTGACCACAAACTTTGTCTCTCCTCTCAAACACACTCAGAACAGGAACCATAAATTCTTCATTCATTCATTTGGCAACCATTTGCTCAGTGTCTAGTGCACCCAGGCACTGTGCTAAGTTGTGATCCCTGATGAAATAAAGAATATCCTCTGTTGTTTCAGAACTCAGAGCCCAGTAGAAATGGCTTTTAAACATTACTGAGAAAAGTCATGGGTCATATAGCCTAGAGTTCAAGAGGCCCAAGGGATCTCCTCTAAAACAAATTTCATTAGGTTTTTCCTTTTATAAAAGCAATATGTGTTTACTGCATCTAAAAATACAGAAGTGTGCAGGTATGAATATGTGACAACAAATTCCACCATTATTTACAACTAAAATTCACCAATAAAAAATATGGAAAAATAACAAAATTTTTAAAATAAAAATACAAAAAAGTAGAGAGAGAGAAAGACATGACCATTGTCAAGCAGACCACCACATCATATATATATGCATGTCCATAAATACATATATATGTATATATAATTTTGAGTTTTTAATTTCTATGACTATAATCATACTACATTTACAAAAATGGTCTATTTTTCACTATCATATCATTATATGCCTATCCCTTATTTTAAATGTTTAACAACAGCACTTTAATGACATACAATACTCCATAGAATGGATGTATTTTATTTAGCCATGGTTTGAGATAGCATTTCATTAATTTCCATTTATCAATGTTACATATGATATCAATGTACTTACAGAAGGTCTTTGCACATAAAATTTAGCTTAAGGGTTGGGGTGTGGCTCCTTGGTAGAGCACTTGCCAAGAGTGCTCCACTTAATGCTTGATCCAGAATTTGAATTTGAGGGTCAAAGGAGGAGGAAGAGAAAAGGAAACATTTGGGGGAACTCATGCTATTCTTACTCATGCCGAAATATTTTAGAATACAACAGACTTCTCAGATTTAAGAGGACCACACCTTTATAGTGGGTACATTCCACTGCCCTAGGAAGTTTCTGGAGGAACTGCCACGCCCACTAACTGGAAGGGGCAGGCCTGTATGACCAATAGCTCTGTCCTTCATGTAGATGGACAAGTCAATAGGATCAGGTTTGAACACATGACCCAAAATCAACCAATTTGGCTGGCTAGAAACCAATCATATTTTCAGCTTATCAATAATTGAACAAGAGGTCCAGAGACAATAGGAAATAGGTGGTGGGTACCTAAGGAGAAAAGATAATAAAACAAAGTTAAGATGGTCAGCCTGGGTCATGCAGAAGATATCTGAGCAGAAAAGGTTGACCAGGAGGAAAAAGAGGGGACATGTGCCTAGGAAAGCAGAGAGAGAGAGAGAGGACTTTGTTTCTACCAGCATTCTGGCTCCTCCTCCAGCCCAGCTGTTTCCTGCCATGCTTCCCTCCACCAAATAAATCCCACTTAACACTTGATCTGACTTGAGTAGGTATCTCTTCTCTTCAATCAAAAGATCCCTGATTAAACATGAGGAATCTCAGTACTTCTTGCAGCATTGCTCCTGTTCCCTGCTCCCAGTCCCTGCTCAGCAGCAACAGCTCTAAGAATCCTGGGGTTGGCCCAGCCCAGCTCCAGGAGAGGTCCACAGCCAATCAGGAGAATCCACACAACTTGCTCCAGTGATGGCTTCTGCCTCCTAACAGAAATGAGTTCAAGAGTAGGCATTAGACCTAACATGGTCCAATCAGAGTGAATAGTCTTCATCTGTATTTTTTTTTGAGATCATAATTTTTTTATTATTCATATAGCTAAAGTTCACAATTTATTATCCTATAGAAAATGGCTAAATAAAAAAAAAGAAAGAACAGTTTAACATCTGTATACTTTTGACAGCAACAACCAGAAGGAGGGAAAGAAGAGGAAAGAACTCCCTTTCTATTAAAGGAGTGTGTGTGAGGTGAAGAGAAATTTTAAATAAGGAAAGGAGGAAAAATAAATTAAAATAACCTCATTGGGAACCAGGGAAATACCAAAGAAAATCAGTGAGATGCCATTTTTCATTTATTGGATTAGCAATTTTTTTCCTCATGATCGTGTGTTGATAAAGTTGTAGGAAAGCAATATTTTATTAATGCAACTGGGACCAGCAATCATTACAGCTCCTATGGAACACAAATTGATTGTGTCAATTGAAAAATAAAACCTTAGGACCCAGTGGTTCTTCCATATCTGCCTTGAGAAACCTCCTGTACACATGCCCAAGGAGTTGGGTTCAAGGTTGTTTACTTTTTTGTTTTGTTTTGTTTATGGTGCTGGGAATTGAACCCAGGGCCTCAGACATACTTTACTACTGATCTATATCCCCAGCCCTCCAGGTTGTTCACTGAAGATTTGTAATGGGTTGCAAATGGAAAGTACCCAAATGTCCACGAGCAAAAGAATAAATGTGTAAGTAAATAAATACATATAAAAGAGAAAGGAATATGTAGCTATATAAATATACCATGTATTGGAATATTATAATAATTTTAATATTTACTATCGTTGTGATATATGCTACAATAATTTTATGGTAAACATTGTATGTACATGTAATAAAGTCACACCATGGACTATCATGCTGTAGTCAAAAGAATGAAGTAGACTTAGTGTCATAACAGGACATGTTGAGGGAAAAATGCAAGTTGCAGAAAGAAACAAACAGTCCAATATCATTTATGCTTTTTAAAAAGCCACTCACACCAAACAGTGATTCTCATCTGTGTGATTCATGATATGCATGTTAATGCAATGGAAAAACTCCAAAATGAGTGATGGTCAATAGTGAAATAGTTCACTTTTACGTAAAATTAAAATTTTGCATAAGAAGATTGCAGCAACATATTAATTGTGTAATTTTTCATTAATAAAATGTATATACAGACACATTTTTTTTTTTAAACACACAAAGAAGCAAAAGAAATAACCTCCAATCTCGCCCCTACTGGCCCTCTGGAACTTTTCCTTCAGAGCTCTTCCTTCTGGTTGGTTTTGAAATAATCAAGGCCACTGCTCAGAGCCACTCAAAGCATTGGGCCATCAGCTGCCCTTCTGCCCACGAGGGATTCTGGCACCATTCGATCCAGCAGAACTCCTAATCCAAATAGCACCTTGACACTGCAAAGGTCATGGAGCCCACCCACCATTTGTGATTCAGAATACAAAACACTAAGCAAAGTTCTGAATTTTCCCATGACGCTTTCAATGCTTCTTTTTAAGCAGTGAATATCAAAATCTTTTCAAATAGATGCTTCCCACCTCCCTTTCTTAGTTTGGGTATTTGCTTTGCTTTGCTTTGCTTTGCTTTGCTTTGCTTTGTTCTTTCGGGGGTTTTTTGTGTCCCTGCTTCTCAGTGCCCTAAACCCACACACAGTCTGCTTCTTGATTAATCCTGTGCTGCTCCTTTCCCCACCCCCCAAAAAGTCTTGTTTGCAAAGACACACCCGGTTTGCTGCCCCCACCCACCCCACATCTATTCCTCCTGTCTCAGTCTTACCATTGTGTCCAGGGCAAGCTGTGGAACAATGAATTCTTAGCAGATGATGGTGTTGCCCTGTCTCCACGTTCAGAGCCAACCCCAGTTATGCACGGCATCCGGGAGTCAGCATTTTGTAGGCTTCTGTGACATTTGAGAGCTCACATCCCACTTCTTCCAGCATTTGGAGAAGAGAAGGGACAGAGAGCTGCTCTTGTCACCACCAATGAGCTCATCCTTCTCTGAGAGGCAGCAAGAAAGATAAAACTCACCCCATGAATCAGGAGACCTAACCTCATGAAAATCCCCAGCTGCCTGACCCACCGGACAACCTTTCCAGAAAAAGGAAAAACAGACCAAGGCCTCTTCCCCAGAATGAAATAATTCATTGACCAGGGAAAGACATTTTTTTACTGGAACAAGCCCTTGGCACCATCCAGCTAAAGACTGATTTCTATAAGACTTCCAAAGTCACGTTTCTTTTCAGCCCTGTTGGGTCTGAAGTCACACATTTCTGGGAGCTTTTCCCAACTTCAACACTTGGTACAATGTAACCATGTCCAAGTCACTTAACCACTGGAGTTTTGGTTTCTTAACCTGTAAGCTGGGAACATTATTCCCTCTCCTTTTTCATTGCTAAAAGGGTTCACTTCGTCATCCTAGTACAAAATGTCCTTCGGCATTACTCACTGTCTCAAAATAGTGGCCGCCCAACTCATAAGTTAGTGGTGCCCCGGGATTCTGTTTGAGCCCTCCGTGACTGTGCTGTTCTTGGGAGGCCAAGCCCAGAAAGGGGCAATAAAATGTAACAGCACAGGTTCCAGAGGGTTCAACTGGGTTTACACATTCTTTCCTCCAGCTACTGGTGGCCGAATGAGGACCAACTTCTCAAGTTCTCCAAACTCTAGTACTTTCCAATAAAACGTGGAGAAATGGAGATATGAATGCCAAAGGAAAAGATATACATAATGCCCTTGACACAGTACTTTTGATGAAGACTTTGATTCTGATAAGTTCTTAGCTATTCTTACGTTGGTGGTTATTCTAGGAACACTGTGCACACACTGCTAGAGGACAGAATCATCAGATGCATCTACCATAAGATCACACATTCCCTGGAGAAGTGTCAGACTGGGGAAGGCTGTCAAAGTTGATACGGCAGGCAGTGGATTAACCAGGGCTCCTCAAATTACAAGTGACAGATGTTCAACTCAATTTTCACTAATTTTAATGAAGGGGGATTGTTAACCCCTATGACAGAATTAGAGTTGGCCTTGAGCATGACCAGCTTCAAAACTCCCCTTTTATTAAGGCTAACTCCTTCCCTCCATTCGGATGCTCTCTGTGAATTAGTCGCATGATTACTTTTTACAGATTACTTCCTCTCTGCCGCAAGAGGAAAAAGAGATCTGTAAGCCAGGGGAAAATTCTAATTGGCCCTCTTTTGATCACATGCTCATCCCTGGACCAATCGCCCTGGCTGAATGCAGTGTCCTGATTAGCCAAGCCTAGGCTATTCCCGTTTTTAGTCAGTGTGCTTCCTACCAGAACCACACAGAGCGAGGGCTGGCCAGTTCCACCAAGGAGAAGGGGTGGCGTGTGGTTGCCAAAGAGGAACACTGAAGATTGGTAAGGGATACTAAGACATCATCAGATATTCCCTTGGCAACAAACATCTAAGGATATTTCCTTTCTTTTTCCCCATGTTCAAGGTTCAGCTTTATTACTCAACACATTTCCAATCTTTGGAATACTAATTACCCTAAATTTAAACTAATTAAAAAATAACTAATACATAATATCTAATGTAATACTTGTCTTTAGTATTCCTAGAAAAAAAATCATCTCCAAGTTAAGAATTTTAAAAAGTATATTATATATTATTAAATATCAATTACTTTCTAATTCCATCAGGTCCACAGTCATCAATAAGAAAAATCTGTCCTTTCAACTTTAAAAATTTTTTTACATTTTTCTGTGAAATCTACAAATGTTTTCTGTTTTCTACAATGGGGAAGGAATGAAAATCCCCATTGCTTTAACCCCTCTGTGTATGTTATGATACACGCTGGAGTTACCTGTGCAGATTTTTTTTAAAGTCATAGATCACTTGTTCATCAAAATGCATCTTTCTGTCAGAAAATTAAAGAAGACATGTCATGGAAGAAGACCTAGGTTCAGGCTCTGGTTCTGGGTTCCTGGAACTCCTGAGCAACTTGGTGTCTTTGATGAGTTTGTTCTGGAAGTCTTCAGCCTCTTCGGAGTAAAAAAGTTTAACCGGAGCACCAAAATAGGTTACTATTTTAGTTATAGGACTGCAATTGGCCTGCTGTATTTCTATAGCCTCTCTGTCTTTTGATGTGCGAAGGGTTCTATTCTGATCTTCTTCATTGGGTAGTAACATTTCCAACTCTTACAGGATTCTAGAATGCCCTCCTTTCCTCAGAATATCCAATAAATGATCTGCCATAATAAATAGGTAAGTGTGGCATGTCACAAAACAAAAACAGAAACAAAACCTAGATGTTGAAAGTACTAGGAAATGCAGAGTCTTCCCCATCAGTTCAATTAATTAAACTTGAACCATCTTGGCTGATAGTTGTTAATATGGTGTCATTGCACATGACGTAAGAATTGCAGGTCTGTAATTCAAATAGCACACTGGAACACAGGATTACCTAGATCTTCTTAGAACCTCTGCAAGATATTCACTCCAGCCTGAAGCCATTGAGTTGTTGCCCCCAGTATTGCAGGACAGTGACCTGGTTCCCCCACCACAGGAAACCCAGAAAGGAGAAGTCTCAGTGTCGTTGGCCATCTGGTCTTCTTTCAAACTCAACTCACCAAACATCCTGCTGGGTGGTTTTCCTCCAGATCCCATAAATACAGAGCCAGACTGACTCTGTCCTCTTTCTAAAGCCTTTTTTTTTTTTTTTTTTTTTTTTTTTTTTTTGCGGTCCTGGGGATCAAACCCAGGGCCTTGTGCTTGCAAGGCAAGCACTCTACCAACTGAGCTATCTCCCCAGCCCTCTAAAGTCTTGCTTTAGGTTTATCTTAGAGCATGTCTCTGACTTCTGTTTTATTTTCCTTAGTGGGAATTTTGAAGACTTTGGCATCAGTATCTGGTGGGTCTTCATTCTTCTTTGGCCTACAGCCATGGTTCTCCCATCTCTGCAAAGAGTCCAATTTATTTTCTGCTCTCCTGTCTTTTGTGAATCTGCCATGAAGACTATCCACTGATTCAAGCTCCAGGTTCGGTCCAGGCAGTGTTTCCCTGCCTCCATGCAGTAGCCTCTTTGCGACCTTACAATAATGCTCTGTTTGTTGTAAAGCATAGAATTGGTACACATTACTTCCAAATCATCCTTTAGTGATTCTGTAGACTGTCAGTCATTAATCCAGATATTCCCTTTAAATATTTAAAATCACTAATGTTTAATCTTTTCAAGGTAGTGAGGAGTTGCAGGGGAGGAACAGAAAGCTCTAGGGTCCTTTTTCTGCAATTGCCTCATCTGTTGATTCAAATCTTTTGGAAGGGATGCCTGTTGTCTTTTTTGCTTATCTAAAGACCTTTTGGGAGGCTGCTGTCAGATAAAAACCCCAAGCCTCTACATGCCTGATGCCAAAAGCATTCTGCCTCATTCTCCAAAAGTCTTGATCTTGCTGCTTCTTATCCTCCTTCACTCATCTTCATTTCTCCCTTTCTCATTATCTAGGAACAACTTCTTCCTTTTCCATCACTGCTTGTCATGACCATTTCTGTCCTCAGAGAGGCTTAAATTGTATCCTGACTTTCGTACTGAAATAGGGGGGACCCTAAATCCAATGACTAGCATCCTTATAAAAAGAGGAGAGAACCAGAGAGACACACACCCAGAGGAGAGTGCCATGCGAAGACAGAGGTAGGGACTGGAGTGATGCAGCCACTATCCAAGGATGCCAAGGACTGTCACAACCAGAAGCTAAGAGACAGAGATGAATCAGATTCTCCCTCCAGCCTCTAGAAGGCCAACCTTGACCTAGTCTTGATGTTCGACTCCTGGCCTCCAGAACTCTTGTTTCAAGCACCCATCCTCACCCCCGAAAGAGAAAAAAATCGACAGGTACTGACCATGGTGATAGCTGTGCAGCTCTGTGACTTGTGCACTTGAACTGGGTGACCTATGTGATATCTGAATTGTAGCTCAACATAGCCGTGATCTTCAAAACAGTGCATCTTGACCTGCCAGTGGCCTCATTTCCTCCCACTTTCAGGTCCAGCTTCAGAGGCTCATCTAAACTTCCTTGTAGAGGTGTTTGTCCTACTCATACTCCTTGGGCTTCTTGCCCATATTGGTCCCAGTCCTTGGACCCTCTCCAGATTCAGGGTTTAAGGAACTGGCTCACATAGCTGTGGGGGCTGACAATTGCAAAACCTGTAGGATAGCCAGCAATCTGGAAATTCTAACAGGAATTGATGTTGCAGTCTTAAGTCCAAAGGCAGTGTGGAAGCAGAATGTGTCCTCTTTTTCCCTTAAGGACATCAACTAATTGAATGAGACCCACCCATTTCTTGGAGAGAAATTTGCTATTCTCCAAGTCTGCTTATTTAAGTGTTAACCTCATCTTTAAGAAATACCTTCCCAGCCTCAAATAACCTCTATTCTAATCTCTACTTCTATAAAATCAAATTTTATAGGTTCCTAATATGAGCAAGAGCATATAATACTTGTCTTTCTGTGCATGGCTTATTTCACTTAACATAATATCTTCCAGGTTCATTCATGTGGTCAAAAATGAAAAGATTTTTGTTCTTTATTATGGCTGAATAGTATTCCACTGTGTGCATACATAGCACATTTTTAATCCATTCATCTCTTGATGGACACTTAAGTTGATTCCAAATCTAGACTATTATGAATAATGTGGAAGTGAACATGGAGTTCACCTAATACATGTAAGTAGAGAGACAGGTATAAAGTACTCAACAATTGTTAGCTATTTTGTTACTAGGGATGCTCTTGACAGGAAAAATTGTTCTTTAAAATACAGAGATTTTCAATTTCCTGAAAGCGATCTGAAATGTGAGAGGTGGGGAGGAAGAAAAGGAGAGAAAAAGAAAGGAAAGAGGAAACTATAAAATGGCTTAAGACTGGGCTTCACTGTCAATAAGACCAACAAGAAATCTTGTGGTGGGTGGCAAAAGATTTTAAGAATAACATTCCACTTGGAGTTGCTCATGTTGCCATGATGTAAACTCCTCCTCTGCCCCCACCCCAAGTACTCAGTAAAATCTGCTTCACACACAAACTGCCTTGATCAGTGGGAGTGCAGATTGTGTGAAAATAAAGGAAAGACTGCGTTGCACCCATACATGAGAAAGAGTTAAATGGAGACCATCCTCAAACTAAGCAAGCAGGAGTTTAGAGCCAGTGGGGACCACGGCCTCTCTGCTTCTGCTTCCCCATCCCCACACTAGCCCACAGCCCCCCAAATTCCTCAGATACGAAATATATCTAGATGTACAGATACATATATATATTCCTTGCCATCACAACTATGGCCACTCTGACCTCTAGATTCTCCTCCCCTTCAAATATATATGAATTATATCCTCCGATATGAAATATGTCAAGATTTTAGGGAATTAGGTAACCCTGACTGGCACTTGAGCCACTTTTCAGCAGATTCAAGCTGGCTCTCGCATTCACTTTATTCTGTTATTCAGTGATTAGTTATTCATTCACTCAGGTATGCAGGCAGCCAATGAATCACATTTATAAGGAACTGGCCACATGGAAGGCGCTGAACAGCAACCACTGAGGGATTCAACAAAACAGTGAGAGAGTCCCCTGTCCCGGCCCGCGAGGCGCTCCTGAGTGATGAGCATAAAGGACTATGTGCTGTGGTCAGATGAGCACCTAGGGAAAAGAGGGCACAGGACCCAGCCATCCTGGCAACTGTCCAGCCTCTGGGCAGTGCGCACGGCAATGAAGCCCTCTCTTTGGACGTGACTTGGCTGCGGCTGGCATCACCTGAGTCCCCCAAAAGGCCTGCCTTTTATCTGGGCTCCAAGACCCATCCTAGCTACAGTTCACTTTCCTCCAAGCAGCAAGTTCCTTGCCATCACAACTACGGCCACTCTGACCTCTGGATTCTCCTCCCTCCTTTCCCAATCCCCCGTGCAAGCAGTGAAGTAAGACCTGGTCTCCTCAGCTCCCTTTTTGAATTATCCCCCCAAAATGAAGTACACAGGAATCTTGAGTTTAATTACTGTGGAATAACTGATATTACTATGGAATAATAGGATTAAAGAAAATGATAAAATGAGTCTATATTACTTACAAAGATTCCAAAATCTTACCATATTCTTACAGTCCTGGTCTTAAGTTCGAAGCTCCTATTTTCTCTGAGATAGATAGTAAATTAAATAATGATAATAATAATAATAGTAGGTATTGGGTTTCTAGGGTGTACAGGTGCTTTGAATTCCAAAGAGAACACTAATTTACTAACACTAAATCTGTAACACTAATTTACAGATGGAGAACAGAAGCTTGGTATTTAGTGGCCTGTTCAAGGGTGCAAAGCCAATAAGAACTGAAGGTCAAGGCCATACCATTTCCACTGCACGATCTGACCCAGTCGACCTCTACCCTCCATATGTACTCCTGGATCCCAAACTCACCATGTTCCCCTCCTCCCTTTGCTTAAACCTTGGGCAAAGGTCATAAGGACACTTTCTTTCCAGATTCAATATAGGATAATGGTTGCTCTTTCTTGTCTCCAGTAGGCAACTTGCCTCGCCAAGGGTCCCTGGGCTAGGTGATGCCCACACTGCTCTGTGTTCAGGGCTGACCTGGAATGCCACGCCTCACTTTCCCTCACAAACACCTTCCTTCCATGCTTAAATGACATAATGAACTCAGCCAGGGAGAGGCAGGAGACTACAGCTGGGTATGCTTTCTATTTCACATTTTGTTGTAGGGGACGATACTTAACAGAATGGGCACCAGACGTGTATGAGCAACACCTAAACAGGTTTTTCACTCATCTCTGATTGAATGGCAAATTCTTCTCAAGCATTGACACCTCCTCACTGCTCACTGTGGAAACAGAGGCGCTTGAACCAGTTCAGTGAATGCCCCTTCTCCCCAAATCTTGATCTCTTCCAGTTTTACCAGTTCTCCTCTCAGAAGCAGCCACCTTGTTCCTCCAAGACTCACCCCTCAGTCTGGATGTTGGATCCCACTCCTTCCCAGACCAGGCTGTATCGATTTTTCTTCTTTAGTCTTTGATTTCTCATACTTCCCTCCACCTATGCACATGCTCAGTCTTAACCGAGATTTTAAAACCCCATAATCTCTTGACCATCTCAAGTTACCACATTTTACTCCCTCCCATCACTACCAGACTCCCGTAGTGCCCTTCCTTACCTGGCTTCCTGCAGTGACATTGTAAAGTCATCTGTCACCTCCTCATTGCCAAAGCCATGGTAGTTTTGACTTTGCTGCCACACTTGACCCTGAGGACCACACCCTCTTCCTAGAAACTGTCCCAGCACGTGCTGCCGTTCTGAGTTCTCCTCCTCTATCTCAGGCCAGACCTTCTTAGTCTCCTTTGCCATCTCTTACCTCAAATGTTGGAGGCCCCCAGTTTTCTCTCCTTGGCACCTTTTCTCCTGACTTTATGCATTCTCTTTGGGCAATTTCACCCACACATTTTTAATAGTCTTCCAAAGTATCGTTTCCACTGCACAAGCATTGAAAATGTAGAACCACCCATACTTTATTGCAGTCCAATAAGGATACTGGAGGCAGAATTGTCCTACCCAAAGCTTGATCTTCTGCCTGGGGACCCACAGGCACTTTATGCTTACCTTTCAAAGTGGATTTCTGTGTGAAGTCTTCTGCTAGGCACTGGGGGAAATGATAAAGACTTAAAACCCTACAAGCTGGTGGCCAGCCCTGCTCCTTCTTTGCTGGGTTCCCTTCTCGTAAGATGTCTGCACAGCCACATACTCCATCACAGCCACCACAAGCTCTGTGCAACAGGAAGAACAATCAATCCCAAAGAATGAGCCACTCTACCTTTACCAACATCCAAATTCCTTTTTCTCTCTCCCCAACACTCTCCCCATCCCTCCATCCGTGAATCTGATGTCTCATGACAACAGCGCCCTCTAAGGGAGTATTTTTCAAACTGCAGTGGTGCCCTCAGTGGATGTGACTGATGGTGTTTTCCAAAGATGACTGATCCAGTATTTCCCATCTTTTCTGCTCTCCTTACAATGAGACTTTGAAGGTCCAGCCACCATGGCGATGGAGTCTGTGCTTTCTTCTTTAAATTGTGGTGGGTTTGTGAATGTGGAAGAAGTGATGCTATGTGACTTCCAAGGCTAGGTTATCTTCTGTCTGGTCCTTACCTTTGGCACTCTGAGGTACCTTAATCAATTGACTGCCCTGAGGCTGCCATAATACGAGGAAGCCCAAATCAGCCCATGCAGACAGACCACATGGAGAGACTATGTGGAGAGAGCTGATTCAGTGACCACTGTTCTAGTCCCAGCTACTAACTATAATCATGTGAGATGCCTAAGTCAGGACAGCCCTACTGAACGCTTTTAAATTCCTACCCCACAGAAAGCACGAAAAATAATAAAATGATTACTGTTGCTTTAAGCCACCAAGTTTTAGGATGATTTTTTTATGCAACAAAAGATAACTAGAACAGTGGGTCATGAAATCAATCTAGTGTATCATGACCAGAATATTTTCAAAAATGAAGTAGAACAGAATAGAAAAATGCAGTAAATTTACATTCATTATAAAGAATTTTTTCAACAAATATGTTTGCATATGTGTATCTGGGATCAAGAAGTGAAATGCCGTGGTACACACCTGTAATCCCAGCTACTGAGGAAGCTGAGGCAGGAGGATCACAAGTTCAAGGCCAGTCTGGGAAACTTTGTAAGACCTTGTCTCAAAACAAAATAAAAAGGGTTGGGGATGTAGCTCAGTGGTGAAATGCTTGCCTAGCATATATGAGGTCCTGGATTCAACTCCCAATACGGGAAGAAGAAGATGGAGAAGGAACCAACCCCACTGAAAACAGTATTATCTCATGCATCAAGAAGGCTGGGAAATGGGCTGGGGAGATGGCTCAGTTGGTAGAGTGCTTGCCTTATAAGCACAAGGCCCTGGGTTCAATCCCCAGCACTGCCAAAAAAAAAAAAAAAAAAAAAAAAAAAAAGGCTGGGAATCCTGGGACTCTAAGAGCACATTACACATGGACATAGTTAGCTTTATCACCTAGACTAGTCAGAAAGGCAGAAAAGCTGTCTGCTTGTGAAAGCAAGAACAAAGGGACCCCTAGGACAGGGGCATTCCAGGTGGTTCTTGTACTTTTTACTATGATATTTAGGTGCCTTGATTCACTCAGTAAATACTGTTGCATTTATGGAATTTCTTAGACAGTCTGATGCAATGTTTCTCCTTGAAACTCTCGTATAAGAAACACTTGGAGGTTTGTAAAACTAAAGATCCTTGGACACTTTTCAAACCTACGGAGAGGCTGAGGCCCAAGACCTCATCTTAGCCCAGCCCCCCAGGAAATCATAAGCACACAGAAGTTTGAGTCCCAGGGAAGACTATCAGAATATCTGAAGTTCAAATTCCCCTAGAAAATGAAGATTAACTCAATTATGCCAAGGCCTTTAAGGTGAACAGAACACTGAGAGGTCACCAGCACACCATGGATGCAACCAGGAAAGGCCCTGATTATCAAGAAAGCACACCCAGGGCTCCTATGAAACAAGAATCAGGAAGGAGGTGCCTTTGTTTTTCACACTTTTCTGAAAAGTTGTGTGTGTGTGTGTGTGTGTGTGTGTGTGTGTGTGTGTCTGTATCTGAGTGAGTGTGTCTCTGGATGTTTCTCTATGTGTGCCTGGGTGTGTGTGTCCTTGTGGCTGTGTGGGTGTGTCTGGGTCTGCATATGTCTGTCTGTCTGGGTGTGTGTGTGGCCATGGGAGGAGCCCTGGAAGGCCTGTTAGACATGTGTTCCCCTGATAAGCTCCAAGAATAGTCCTATCTGTTCAGGTGACTTTAAGCCTTGAACTTGGTTGCGTTCTTTATTCCACCACCGTGCACACAGATAAAATCACATACACACGCTTCAACCAGAATATCCCTACGATCCGACTGGACAGGGCTTCCTCTCTTTTTCTTCTTTCTTCCCCAGAATTACATCCACATTAGCATAAATTCCCTGACCCAAAAGGAACTTTAGAGATCCTAGAATCCAATGCTTTCTTAAGAAATTTAATAGTAACACTTTTTTTTTTAAAATCATAATGCCTTAATAATGCCAGTAGTTTGCTTGGTTTCTAACAAAATGGTCTCACAGGGGAGTTATATGCTACATGAAACGATCAAAAGTTTATTCATGTTGCTTTAACTCATAAGGGAGTGAAAATATTAGATAAATTGATTTTTGTCTGACGAATGAAAAAGCGTAATCTGTGACAAAAATGTGTACTAGTTGCAAGACAAAAGACAAAATATAGAGCAATATCATTAAATCAAAGATGGGATTCAATGCCCCCATCAGTTGGTGAAACATGCCGTCAGACTTTCAGAAGGAAAAATGACTTGGAAAAGATTTAAAAGCATGCTAAGGACCTCTGTGTCTCTGATCTCCCCAAACTTTTTTTTTTTAATTTTTATTTATTTATTTATTTATTTTGTACTGGCAATTGAACCCACATCCCCAACCCTTTTTATTTATTTTAAGACGGTTCTCACTAAGTTGCTTGGGTCTTGTTATATTGCTGAGGCCGACTTGGTTCTCCTGCCTCAACCTCTGATGTCGCTGGGATCACAAGCACACACCACCACACCCAGCTGTTGTCTCTGATCTTGAGGGAACTCTTGAGCCCCAAGAGGAAACAATGAGCTGCCAGGATTCATGGACAGAGTCAAAAGAACCAGAGCTATTGCTACGATTTTCAAAGTGTTAAGTATGTGGCCCTTGGGCCTTATTTAGTGATGTGATTATTTTCTTAATATGCATAGCTGTCTAGAGAGTTTATAATTAACTTCCATTCTTATTGGGTGAGTCTCATTTGTCGACATGTGTCCTTCTCCCCAGCAATCAATTCAGGGAGTGGACACACTCCCATTTGCTGTGATGATGCTGGCAGAGGCCACAGTGAAGTCGGGTCCATTCAGCTCTGCTGTGCACTTTGGCACAGTGATACAGATCCTCCGGGATAAACAGCTGGAACAAAGCCACCCTGGTGTCCCTTGAGCCTAACATTGGGAAGCCGATGAGAAACTGGCACCCTGATAATAACCTTACGTACAGTGACCCCTGCTGCTGAGTCCCGTGAAAACCGTGGTGCCAACCTGAGGAGAAACTCTAGCCCCTCCATTCTCCTATGCCCACAGGCCTTGGCAGAGCCTGCACTCCCCACCAGCAAAGCCCACGTTTTAGCATTGTTTGTTTGTGCAGAGTCCAATTGTGGATTAGAAGGCAGCACTACAGAGAAGCTGAGGGAGTGAGGGATGGCAGGAAAGGCATCAAGGTGGGCACGAACTCTAAAGGGAGTCCCCTGGCAGAGGGAGAAGTCTCAGGGCAATCGACAGCAGCTATATTCAAACTGAGGAATGCATACACTTCTGTTAAGGAAAGGAAGGTTCCAGGCCCAAGATCAAGAAATTTCTACTGCCTAAGGCCACAGTTGGAGAAACACCTCAACTTCTAAGCTAAAAAACATCACTTGAAGGCATCATTTGGTCACCTAGATAACTTAAGGGATGTTTGTATAACTTTTTTTAGATTGTTAAAATGAAAATACAGCCACGGGGCTGGGGTTGTAGCTCAGTGGTAGAGCGCTTGCCTGGCATGTGTGAAGCCCTGGGTTTGGTCCTCAGCACCACATATAAAATAAATAAATAAAATAAAAGTTCATTGACAACTTAAAAATATTTTTTTAAAAAATACAGCCATATTGGAATACAATCTGAGAAATGTTCACTAGGCAATTTTGTCAGTGTGCAAACATAGAAGGTATTTACATAAATCTATGTGGTACAACCTACTGTTCTCCTAGGTTACATGGTACAGTCACTGTCGTATCTGCAGACTACCATTGATCAAAACATCAATATGTGGTGCATGATTGAACAACATTAAAAATCTATATAGAACACACAAACTCTTAAGATCACACCTGAGGCCCCCAGTGGCTCATGAATCCCTGCTGGAGTTTCGACTTTTACACATGGTTGTGATCTGGAAAATCAAGGCAGGGATGCAAGGCTCAAAGAGCAGACTCTGGTATGAGCAGTTTGGGACTGATAAGTGAAGTAAGGGTTGCTGAGCCTCCTCTCTGAACAAATGGGGTTTCTAAGTTTTATCAGACTGCCCAGCTGGCTCCATCAGCCATGACGGTGTAGACCAGAACCAAGGTGAAGGGTGCTCCAAGGCCAGTTAATCTGTATGTATTGAAAACAGGAGGGGCCAGGTGCAAAAGAGCAGCTTCCCATCCTTGAATGGACTCAGGAACCTGTGGTCAAGCCTGGGCTGGCCCTTGGAAGGAATGGGATCGGGTTCTTGGGGTCAGGACACATGTTAAAACAAGATTTCACAAAGTCCCTGTGTCACATCAGGGAAGAAGAAAGTTAGGACCTCACTGGTAATTAGACCAGCCAACCCATCAATACAGCACTGCTGAGCAGGGAAAGGTCAGTGAGTACAGGACCCTCAGAGGCTTCCTCCTCAAAACTCTACATTGGAAGTTAGACTGTAGGAAATGGAAGGATTCCACAATCTTGCATAATATGGAATCCAAAACCAAGTCAAGATAAGTATAAAGAAAAAAATTAGAGGCGTTTCAAGATGGCAGACTAGAGGGTGGCTGCATTTCATGTTGCTCCAGGACTCAGGATTCAAAAGAGGAGATATTGAGAGACTTGAGACCAACTCAAAGCAGCTGGGTGAGTCTCTCCCGATGGGGAGGCGTCCCGGATGGGACGGTAGTCCCAGAACGCAGGGAACTTTGTGAAGTAGAGCTGCCCAGCGAGACACCCCTCCCCCGGCTGGAGCAGTGAACTCGGACAACTGGGAGCGTTGTAGAGGAGGCCGCTCAGCACAGCGCTGGGACTTGGAGCCACCACTGGGGCTCTGGTGGCTGCCCAGGGGAGGAGCGGCTAGGAGAGCTGTGTGGACTCAGAACACCAGGGCCTGCCCTGAGGAGGAGGAGGAGGAGCGTGGCCGCTTGGATTCGGAGTGACTACACCAGAGCTACAGGCGGTTGCCAGAGGAGGAGCTGCGTGGCGAGCTGTTTGGACTCAGACCACTTCTGAACACCAGGGCCTGCCCTGAGGAGTAGGAGGAGGAGGAGGAGGAGGAGGAGCGCGGTGGGTCATTTGGACTCGCAGTGACTGCATTAGAGCTCCAGGCGGCTGCTCAGAGGAGGAGGCGATTGGTGAGTTGTTTGGACTCCTGAACACAGGGGGGCTGCGTGGAGGAGGAGTGCGGTGGGTCGCTTGGTCTCGAGTGGCCGCACCAGAGCTCCGGGCGGCCACCCAGAGGAGGCGTGCAGTGGGACACGTGGATTCAGAGCCACTCAGAGCGACGGCTCCTAAACACCCGGGGGAGTTACCTGGAGGAGGAGGAGGAACGGGGCGGGTCACTTCGACTCGGAGTGATTGCCCAGGGCAACGGGTGGTTGGCGGGAGGAAGAGGCACGCAGTGAGTTGCTTGGACTCCTAGTGACCGCACCAGAATACTGGGCAGCTGTCTGGAGGAAGAGGTGTGCGGCAGGTCTCTGGGACTCAAAGCGATTGTACGGGGACCCAGGTGGCTGCTCAGAGGAGGGGCCACATAGCCAGGCGATTAGGTGCAGAGCAGGGTCCCAGGATCTAGGAGGCTTCTTGGTGGAAGAGCCGCACAGAGACACGCTTAGGGGCGGAGCGAAGGTTCCAGGACTGCGGGCAGATTCTCTGAGGAGGGGCAGCCTAAGGAGATTCATCTGCGAAGGGTGAGGCTCCCAGGCTCAGGAGGTAGGGCTGGGCCCCTGGGAACTTTGCAGAGGAAGGCAGCCCAGCCCAGGCAGTAGCTATAAATTGAGGGGAACCTCTAAGAGGGGAACTGACCAGCGAGACCTCCCCACCAGGTGAGTCTTCCCTGCCGGGTGAGGTTTCCCCAAAAGGACGGTAAAACAAGAGACACAGGCCCAAACAGGCCTTGCCTCAGCCTGCAGCCTAGTTCCCCTTTGGATGACCATTGGTCAACAAGTGGAGGCACCTCTGCCCACTAGCAGGGAATATACCCCACCTGAAGGCCACCACTCCTAGAGAGGCAGCTTCCTTGTGGAGCACCGCATTATCAACTTCCTCCAAGACTTCAGCCTACTGGAGGCTAAGAGGGGATATATATAGAAATCTTCAGGGACATTGTAAGTCAAGAGAGGAAATCTGCAATATCTCAGCGGTCCACTGATACCTGAACAATATGAGAAAACAAGGAAAGAAAATGCTGCAAACAAATCTAGATGTTACATCAATAAAACCCAATGACAGCATGGCAGAAGAAATGACAGAAAAGGAGTTCAGAATGTACATAATTAAACATGATCAGAGAAGCAAACGATGAGATGAAAGAGCAAATGCAAGCATTGAATGATCGCACCAATCGACAGTTAAAAGAGCAAATACAGGAAGCAAAAGATCATTTCAATAAAGAGCTAGAGATATTGAAAAAAAACAAAGAGAAATCCTTGAAATGAAGGAAACAATAAACCAAATGAAGAACTCCATAGAAAGCATATCCAGTAGGATAGAACACCTGGAAGACAGAACCTCAGATATTGAAGACAAAATATTTAACCTTGAAAACAAAGTTGAACAAACAGAGAAGATGGTAAGAAATCATGAACAGAATCTACAAGAACTATGGCATATCATGAAAAGGCCAAATTTAAGAATTATTGGGATTGAGGAAGGCCTAGAGAAACAAGCCAAAGGAATGAACAATGTATTCAATGAAATAATATCAGAAAATTTTCCAAATCTGAAGAATGAAATGGAAAATCAAGTTCAAGAGGCTTATAGGACTCCAAATACACAAAATTACAACAGACCCATACCAAGGCACATTATTATGAAAATACCTAACATACAAAATAAAGACAGAATTTTAAAGGCTGTGAGAGAAAAGAACCAAATTACATTCTGGGGGAAACCAATACGGATATCAGCAGATTTTTCAATCCAGACCCTAAAAGCTAGAAGGGCCTGGAACAACATTTTTCAAGCCCTGAAAGAAAATGGATGCCAACCAAGAATCTTATACCCACCAAAACTTACCTTCAAATTTGACGATGAAATAAAATCCTTCCATGATAAACAAAAGCTAAAAGAATTTACAAAAAGAAAGCCAGCATTACAGAATATTCTCAGCAAAATATTCCATGAGGAAGAGATGAAAAACAAAGAAGCAAATCAGCAAAGGGAGGAATTATCCTAAAGGAATTGTCAAATAAAGGAGGAACCAAGTAGTGTCAAATAAATAAATAAATAAAATTTTTAAAATGAACCATATGACCGGGAAACCAAATCATATCTCAATAATAACCCTGAATGTTAATGGCCTGAATTCATCAATCAAAAGACATAGACTGGCAGATTGGATTAAAAAGAAGGATCCAAAAATATGTTGCCTACAAGAGACTCATCTCATAGAAAAAGATACCCATAGACTAAAAGTGAAAGGATGGGGAAAAACATACCATGCACATGGACTCAGCAAAAAAGCTGGAGTATCCACCCTCATTTCCGATAATGTGGACTTCAAGCCAAAGTTAGTCAGAAGGGATAAAGAAGGTCATTTCATACTGCTTAATGGAAGCATAAATCAGCAAGATATAACAATCATAAACATCTATGCCCCAAACAGTGGCTCATCCATGTATGTCAAACAAATCCTTCTCAATTTCAGAAACCAAATAGACCATAACACAATAATACTAGGTGATTTTAACATACCTCTCTCACCACTGGACAGATCTTCCAGACAAAAATTGAACAAAGAAACAATAGATCTCAATAACATAATCTATAATTTAGACTTAACGGACATTTATAGAGTATACCAACCAACCAAGAGCGAATACACTTTCTTCTCAGCAGCACATGGATCCTTCTCTAAAATAGACCATATATTATGCCACAAAGCTAATGTTAGCAAATACAAGAAGATAGAGACACTACCTTGTATTCTATCAGATCATAATGAATTGAAGTTAGAAATAAATGAAAGAGTAAAACACAGAAACTATTCCAACATCTGGAGATTAAACAATATGCTATTATATGATGAATGGATAACAGAAGATATTAGGAAGGAAATTAAAAAATTCTTAGAGGTAAATGAGAACAAAGAAACATCCTATCAAAATCTCTGGGACACTATGAAAGCAGTACTTAGAGGGAAATTTATTTCATGGAGCGCATTTAATAAAAGAAGTAAAACTCAACAAATAAACGACCTAACACTACGGCTCAAAGCCCTAGAAAAAGAAGAACAGACCAGCACCAAAAGTAGTAGAAGACAGGAAATAGTTAAAATCAGAGCTGAAATCAATGAAATTGAAACAAAAGAAACAATACAAAAAATTGACAAAATAGTTGGTTCTTCGAAAAAATAAACAAAATTGATAAACCTTTAGCCACAGCCACACTAACAAAGAGAAGACGAGAGAAAACCCAAATCACTAAAATTCAGAATGAACAAGGAAATATCACAACAGACACGAGTGAAATACAAAACATAATTAGAAGCTATTTTGAAAATCTATACTCCAACAAAATAGAAAATTTCGAAGACATCAACAGGTTTCTAGAGACATATGAATTGCCTAAACTGAACGAGGAGGACATACACAATTTAAATAGACCAATTTCAAGTAATGAAATAGAAGAAGTCATCAAAAGCCTACCAACAAAGAAGAGTCCGGGACCAGATGGGTTCTCAGCCAAGTTCTACAAAACCTTTAAAGAAGAGCTCATTCCAATACTTCTCAAAGTATTCCATAAAATAGAAGAGGAGGGAACCCTCCCAAACTCATTCTATGAAGCCAATATCACACTGATACCTAAACCAGACAGAGACTCATCAAGGAAAGAAAATTTCAGACCAATATCCTTAATGAACATCGATGCAAAATTCTCAACAAAATTTTAGCAAATCGCATACAAAAACATATTAAAAAGATAGTGCACCATGATCAAGTGGGTTTCATCCCAGGGATGCAAGGTTGGTTCAACATCAGGAAATCAATAAATGTCATTCACCATATCAATAGACTTAAAGTCAAGAATCACATGATTATTTCAATAGATGCAGAAAAAGCATTTGATAAAATACAGCACCCCTTCATGCTCAAAACACTAGAAAAAATAGGGATAGTGGGATCATTCCTTAACATTGTAAAGGCCATTTATGCTAAGCCCATGGCTAATATCATTCTAAATGGTGAAAAACTGAAAGCATTCCCCCTAGAAACTGGAACAAGGCAGGGATGCCCTCTTTGACCACTTCTATTCAACATCGTTCTTGAGACTCTGGTCAGAGCAATTAGACAAACCAAAGAAATTAAAGGGATATGAATTGGAAAAGAAGAACTCAAACTATCCCTGTTCGCTGATGACATGATTATATATTTAGAGGAACCTGGAAATTCCACCAGAAAACTCTTAGAACTCATAAGTGAATTCAGTAAAGTAGCAGGGTACAAGATCAATGCTCATAAATCCAACGCATTTTTATACATAAGTGATGAATCTTCAGAAAGAGAAATTAGGCAAACTACCCCATTCACAATAGCCTCGAAAAAAATAAAATACTTGGGAATCAATCTCACAAAAGAGGTGAAAGACCTCTACAATGAGATCTATAGAACACTAAAGAAAGAAATTAAAGAACACCTTAGAAGATGGAAAGATCTTCCATGTTCTTGGATAGGAAGAATTAATATTGTCAAAATGGCCATACTACCTAAAGTGCTATACAAATTCAATGCAATTCCAATTAAAATCACAATGACATACCTTACAGAAATAGAGCAAGCAATTATGAAATTCATCTGGAAGAATAAGAAACCCAGAATAGCTAAAGCAATCCTTAGCAGGAAGAGTGAAACAGGGGGTATTGCAATACCAGATCTTCAACTCTACTACAAAGCAATAGTAACAAAAACAGCATGGTATTGGCACCAAAATAGAAAGGTAGATCAATGGTACAGAATAGAGGACATGGACACAAACCCAAATAAATACAATTTTCTCATACTAGACAAAGGGGCCAAAAATATGCAATGGAGAAAAGATAGCCTCTTCAACAAATGGTGCTGGGAGAATTGGAAATCCATATGCAACAGAATGAAACTAAACCCATATCTCTCACCATGCATGAAACTTATCTCAAAATGGATTAAGGACCTCAGAATCAGACCAGACACCCTGCAGATTATAGAAGAAAAAGTAGGTCCAGATCTTCAACATGTCGGCTTAGGACCAGACTTCCTTAACAGGACTCCCATAGCACAAGAAATAAAAGCAAGAATCAATAACTGGGATAGATTCAAACTAAAAAGCTTTCTCTCAGCAAAGGAAACTATCAGCAATGCGAAGAAAGAGCCTACAGAGTGGGAGAATATCTTTGCCAATCATACTTCAGATAGAGCACTAATCTCCAGAATCTATAAAGAACTCAAAATCTCTACTCCAAGAATACAAATAATCCAGTCGACAAATGGGCTAAGGAAATGAATAGACACTTCACAGAAGAAGATGTACAAGCAATCAACAAACATATGGAAAAATGTTCAACATCTCTAGTAATAAGAGAAATGCAAATTAAAACCACCCTAAGATTCCATCTCACCCCAATTAGAATGGCGATTATCAAAAATACAAGCAACAACAGGTGTTGGCGAGGATGTGGGGAGAAAGGTACATTCATACATTGCTGGTGGGGCTGCAAATTAGTGCAGCCACTCTGGAAAGCAGTGTGGAGATTCCTTAGAAAACTTGGAATGGACCCACCATTTGACCCAGCTATCCCACTCCTTGGCCTATACCCAAAGGACTTAGAATCAGCATACTACAGAGATACAGCCACATCAATGTTCATAGCTGCTCAATTCACAATAGCCAGACTGTGGAACCAAACTAGATGTCCTTCAATTGATGAATGGATAAAGAAACTGTGGTATATATATATATATATATATATATATATATATATAGATAGATAGATAGATATAGATATAGATATATATATACAATGGAATATTACTCAGCCATAAAGAATGATAAAATTATGGCATTTGTAGGCAAATGGATGAAATTGGAGAATATCATGCTAAGTGAGATAAGCCAATCTCAAAAAGCCAAAGGACGAATGATATCACTAATAAGTGGATGATGACACATAATGGGGGGAGGGAAGGGTTAGTGTTAGGGTTAGAGTTAGGGTTAGGGAGGGGGGCAAGTATGGAGGAAGGAAGGTCTGTATAGAGGGAAAACAGGGGTGGGAGGGGTGGGGGGAAGGGAAAAAATAACAGAATGAATCAAACAACATTACTCTATGTAAATTTATGATTACACAAATGGTATGCCTTTACGCCATGTACAAACAGAGAAACAACATGTATCCCATTTGTTTACAATAAAAAAAATACATTATAAAAAAAAAGAAAAAAATTATATAGGCCATTTTCATGAAAGTTTTTTAAGCCCTAAATAAAACATCAGCAAATTGAATTGATAAAAAATTAAAAGAATTTTATATCAAGACCAAATATGATTAAATTGAAGAGTATAAAGACAGTTCTATATTACAAACATAATATAATTTAATACATAAATGGACCAAGGAAGAAAAGCCCTATGAGCATATTAACTGATGCAAAAATAGAATTTGGTAAAATTCATTGCCCATTCTTAGGAAGGAGAGGGAAAACTTTTAGCAAACTAGCAAAAAAAGAAAAAAAGTGTCCTAACTGGATAAAGTTTATTTGCCAAACATTTCATTTAACTGAACACTAGAAGCACTCACTAAAGCCAGAGAGACAACCAAGATGCCCCCTACAGTGAGTAACATGTGGGGACCTGACCAGAGCATTAACACAAAAAATATACATAAAAAGTGACACTCAGTATTTTCATGATTTACATAAACCCAACTATTAAGACTATCCAAGGGAAACTACCAGAAAATATAAATAAAAGGAGTTCACTAAGATAACCTGACACAAAGTCAATAAATGAAAATCTATAGAGTCCCTATACAACAACACTAGATTCTCCCTTAGACCTTTCAAAATGCCCAGAGCCCTTTTGATACTTTGATTTTGGCCCAGTGAGACCCATGCCAGAATCTGGTCTCCAAAATTGTAAGACCAAAAATCTGTGTTGTTTTAAGCCATTAAGTGTGTGGTAATTTGTTATAGTAGCAATGGGAAACTAATATAGGAAATATTCAATATCATGAAGATTTTAATTACCCTTAAATTATTATCCATAACTCAATGTAATCACAATCAAAATCAAATTTTTTATGAAGCTTCATGAACTGATTTTAAAACCATCCAGGAAAGAAATGTACAATAGTCATGGATATATATATACATATATATATTAAAATATATATATATATCAAAATATATATATATATATATATATATATTTTTTTTTTTTTTTGGTGGGAGGGTACCAAGAATTGAACTCAGGGGAACTCAACCACTGAGCCATATCCCCAGTCCTATTTTGTATTTTATTTAAAGACAGGGTCTCACTGAGTTGCTTAGTGCCTCACCATTACTCTCAATCCTCCTGTCTCAGCCTCCCAAGCCGCTGGGCTTACAGAACTGCACTACCGTACCCTGCAATAGTCATGAAATTTTTTTAAAGAGAGTAACAATGAAAGCAGACTTCTCTTAACTATCAAATCATTCTGTAAAACTGTATGGTATTTGTGGTCTTAGTTATATGAAAGAACAGAGTAAGGTACATACAGAAATTTAGTATATGATCAAGGAACATCTCAAAATGGTAAGAAAGAAATGATGTTAGTCTACTTGGAAAAGAAAGTAAAGCTACATTCATACCTGACATGATACCCTCTAAGGTAAACATTTTTTTTAAACTACAAAAGTATTACAAGAACATGTGTGACTCTTGGGGGAAACAGGATTTCTTTGGATCACCTCTTAAAATCCTGTTCCCCGTGATAGGGAGGATCAAACCTCTGGGACTGAAGCTAGCAAAGCAATAAAATTTATTTTTCCTTCTTCTCAAAAAAAGAAAGTAAAAATATGTTTATGTCCTTGAGGAGGGGAAGTTCTCTCAAGTCAAACACAAATACACAAGTCATTAAGGCAGCACCTTAGTCGGTTTGGGCTGCTCACACACAGAAATTTATTTCTCACAGTTCTGGAACCTGGGAAGTCCAAGGTCAAGGCACTGGCAGATTTGGTGTCTGATGAGGATTCATAAATCCCAGACTTCTCCATTTGTCCCCACCTGGTAAAAAGGACAAGAAACTCTCAGGGATCTCTTATAAAGACATTAATCCCACAATCTAATCAGCTCCCAAAGGTTATATCTCCAAATACTACCACATTGAGAGTTAGGTTCAACATAGGAATGTGGAAGTATATGCACATTCAGCCTATAACAGAGAGGAAATAATAAACACCACCACTTTATTTTGTTGTTGTTGTTGTTGTTTTTGGTACCAGGTATTAAACCCAGGAGTACTTAACCACTGAGTCACATCCCCAGCACTTTTTATATTTTATTTAGAGACAGGTCTTTCTGAGTTGCTTAGGGTCTTGCTAAGTTGCTGAGGCTGGCCTTGAACTCATGATCGTCCTGCCTCAGCCTCCAAAGTCACTCAGATTACAGGAATACGCCATTGCACCCAGCAATATAGACACTTTAAAAGAAAATAGTTTATATACCCAAAGATAATTTAAATAAAGACAAAGGGAAAGTTTTGTTTTGTTTTGTTTTTTTAAGCAAGAGAGATCTATATCCCATCTAGTATGGGAAGATGTCCCAATGAAAAACACAAAATGTGAAAGACTACATGTAATCACATTTGGATAAAGGAAAAACCACAACACTCCATATTTTTATGGAAATATTTGCATATAAATACATCATTAAAAGTACACAGCATAATAAACACCAGTCTGAAAATATCAGATTCTCTGTGAACACAAGGGTAACTGGGTGAGGGTTAAGCAAGATCTTGTTCCCTATATTTGCACTTTTTAAAATATACATATTTCTATTATTTGCATAATTTAAAACGATTTTCTAAAATTATTTAATGTCCACTTGCACCAAATCCTTTAAGTTTGCAAATTGTATCTATTGAAATTTTCAAGAGGAGAGAGTGTGGGAAAAGAAAAGCCAATTGATGTCTTAGGTCAAGCCTTGTTAGGATGGCTTAAGATTCCAACAGCTGAATTTTGGCATCCCCTGTCCCAAACCAAAGTTCTCAAAAAACTGAGTTAGTTATCAAATTGTCTATGCAAAGTGGAATCCAAATAGTGTAATTTGGATAGCTTTAAGGGACATTTACCAAGATCTGGGAAAGCCAATGAACTAAGTCTGCCACATAGTAAAATTCACTTCTGTAGGATCTCACTAAATAGAGAAATGAAATGGTTCTCAGTGGAGTTATACAGTCACACCACCTCTAGAGACACCTTAAAAATATGTGGGTCTCAAATCTACATCATGTCAGCTTAGGAACTGACTTTCCTTACAAGACTCCTAAAGCTCAAGAAGTAAAATCAAGAATCAACAAATGGGATGATATCAAAATAAAAAGCTTCTTCACAGCAAAAGAAACAATTGAGCCCACGGGATGGGATAAAATCTTTGCCACCTGGACCTCAGATAGAGTATTAATCTCCAGAATATATAAAGAACTCAAAAAACTTAACACTAAAAAACAAATAGCCCCATCAATAAATGGGCAAAGGAACTGAATAGGCACTTTACAGAAAAAATACAGTCAACAAATATTTGAAAAAATGTTCAACATCTCTAGCAATTAAAGAAATGTGAATTAAAACTACATTGAGATTTCATCTCACTCCAGTCATAATGGCAATTTTCAAGAATATAAGCAACAATAAAGGCAAGGATGTGGGGAAAAGTTACATGCATACGTTGCTGGTGGGAATGCAAATTGGTGCAACAACTCTGGAAAGCAGTATGGACATTCCTCAGAAAACGTAGAATGGAACGACCATTTGATCCAGTTATCCCACTCCTCAGCATATACACAAAGGACTTAAAATCAGTGTACTACAGTGACACTGTCGCATCAATGTTTACAGCAGTTCAATTCACAATAGCTAAACTGTGGAACCAGCCTAGTGCCCTACAACAGATGAATGGATAAAGAAAATGTGGTATGAATACACAATGGAATATTACTCAGCCATAAAGAGAAATGAAATTATGGCATTTGCCAGTAAATGGATGGGCCTGGAAAATATCATGCTAAGTGAAATAAGCCAATCCCAAAAAACCAAAGGCCGAATGTTCTCTGTGATATGCAGATACTAATTCACAATAAGGGGCAGGGGTAAGGAAGAATAGAAATTTGAATTAGACAAAGGGCAAAGGGGAATGAAGGGAAGGCAGGGGGAATGGGAATAGGAAAGATAGTAGAATGATTTAGACATAATTTTCCCACATCCGTATATGAATACCCAACCAACGTAATTCCACGTCATGTACAACCAAAAGAATGGGAAGTTGTACTACATGTATGTATAATATGTCAAAATGCAAATTCAATATCATGTCTAAAAAATACATGTGGGTCTGTCATGTCCCTATGACGCTGATGGTATTGTCATCTTCTTTGGTACCGTTTTGATTATTACAATCATTGAGTCAACAACTGGCATTTGATGGCAGAGAGGCAGAGGTGCTAGGCATCATACAAACGTAGGACAGTGCCCTACGATGAAGAACTGTCTTGTGTCCTAAATGAGATTTGAACACCAAGTTGGACATCTACGTACATGGAAAAAGCTGGCTTCCAAGTATTTGCGCCTGGAACCAAATTCTATCACATGTATAAATATAAGATAACTTAGAACTGTAAGAAGGTAACCCAAGTTTTCCAGATATATGGCTACTGAATAAATCAAAAGAATCTTGTGTTCTGTGTTTTGAGAACTTTATTCAGAGTTGTCTGCCGTTTTGGAAGACACCTTCACTGTGGCAATCACTCTCTTTATATCGGAGTCCCCGATACAGCAGAGAGGCAATGCAGCATCTGTAGCTATTACATTCACGTGGTTCCACAGTCAGTAAAAGCAACTATTTCCTCGTGTGTTCTAGTTAGTTATGCCTAAGCACTGGAATATATGCTGAGAAATATAGCTGGTGGGTCAGGGCTGTCAAGTGTATCTGTGATGGAATACATGCATGAGCTTTCAGTTGAAGGAGGAAGACAGACAGACCTGAATGAAGTATATACTAAGATAATAAAAGACATTCACTGGGGGCAGTCAGATTTTGAGGCTCTTAACTCCATAAACAATTCTGAGACAAGACCATATCGTAACCAAATTTGGAGACAAGGCTATTCTACAACCACAAACAATGACTAAGTATCCACTTTTGTGACTAACAGGAGTGATTACTTCCTTACCAACCATTACTCTAATTGAACTTTAATCCTTCTCAGATCTTCACCAGAATCCTCCTAGATAACAATTGTTAAGATACTCAATCCCCAAGTACTTCCGCCACCCCCGCCCCCTGCCGCCATTTCTTGGTGATCTCCCATGCTGGCCCAGCCCCCTCCTTTCTTAGTCCCTCCTCTGAACCACTCACCATGAGCCCAAGGCCTCTAAGAGGCCCTCCCACCTTGCTCTTTCTGTGCATCATCTGGGGTATGTTCTCCCCAGCTGCTAAGTAACCTAACTTTTGTTTACTGCCAGGAGGATTCTGATAGTCTTTTTTTCAGTGAGCACCAAAAATACTATTTTATTATAAATTCTTTTTTTATTGTATATACAGGCCATGATATTTATCTTTTAATTATGTGTGTACCTATAAGTTATATTACCCATGACTTCATTTCAATAAGGTAAAGAGGGCATTATAAAATATTTATTTGAAAAAAGGAGCACCAGGTCTGGCAGGAATGAGAAATGCCAGAAGAAAGAATCCTTCATTTGCCAGATGGCAATACAGGTTGGGAGTCTGGTGCTCTTCAACCTACCCTGAACCCAGCAGGGTCACTGGCATCCCCAACACGGGCTACATGAAACATTTTCCCCAGTGCTGGTGGCTGACAGCCAGACATCATACGCAGAAGAGCAAGAAGCTGGGGTAAAAGGATAACAGGAAAGCTTCCAGGTCAATCAGTAGTCAAGGGAACATAGCCGGGTCAGAAAAAAGGGTGACATCACAGCAACGGGCCAGAGAAAACTTTTCAAAGTCCACTAGAAAGTGTTCACCTACCTGGAACAATCTTCTCCAACTGCCCTTTGCCCCCTGATGAAAATTCAGGATGAAGAGGAGACAAAAAGGGACCCATCGATCTATTCCCTGAGGTGAGGAAAAGAGAGAGAGCTACTGAGAGTGAGACCTTGCAGCCTCCCTACCACGCTCTGTCTCCCTAAGCGCAAAGCAAATGCCCGAGGGGCCTCATGTAGGTACCTGGATATAAGGAGCACTGGGAACAAAAGCAATCATAACTAGAAAACATTAGCCCAGAATCTGACCTTGACTCATTATTCACAGGAGTCATGTTCTGTAAAGTTGGCTGGAATACAGAATTAGCAAATACTGAACTGCAGTTCCTAGGAGAAATACAGGTTAGGTTCCCGTGAGCCACTGGTCACACTTTCATCCAACAATCAATATGTATCCCTGTTTATGTGTACTTCTGTTTAAGGGCATCTTATTCAATACATATTATTGATTTATTAACATTAAACTTCAGGCCAACAGCACTTGAACTCCAACTCACCTGCACTGTACGTTCTCCATTTGGAACATCACACTTTCCTGTGCTTAAGCAACAGTAACCAGCACTTCAGTGCTATGCCATTTTAACAATGAAATCTTCAATAAAAAGGGAAAAAATGCAAATCAAAGTTGCACTAAATAGACTGCAAAAAGAACTCTCATTTCCAGTCTGAGAGCTGAAACAAGAAGAATGGCACCTGATTTCCATCTCAGCTGGGAATGTGTGCAGTGGGAAACAAGTTTTGCTGCTCTTTGTGTTCCATAAACCACAAAAGCACCACAAGTACTGACTTCGAGGTAAAAAATTTTAGCAAGTAGTCTAATTCAAATATATGGAATCAACTGTATGTAACATTTTTATCTCAGCAGAGTGGGGGTGCAGAATGATCCTCTTCAGAATTACCCCATGGTGAACAACCACTGCAGGCAGGGACTACCCGCTGGCTACTCACAACTCTGGTCAGAGCACCAAGCCCAGCCATCCAGAAAGCAACCAATTAAGCCACTGGTCCAGTGTTTTTATGGTACATGTGGCCCTGGGCTGGCAACCAGGAACAGATCACATGTCCCTTTTGCCATGAACCCCTTGGGGCAAGCTGGTCAAGCTGAGCTGCAGTGAAAGGCAGGAGACCAGGGTGGCACTCAGGGACACCTCTATCCCCTTCACAAATGTTCCAGAGCATATGCTAGCATTAGTCAGGGTTCTCCAAAGAAACAGAACCACAGGTAGAGAAAGTGAGAGAGATGAACTGGCCTCTGTAGTTGTGAAGATTGGTAATTCTGGAGTCTATGGTGTATACAAGCAGCTGGAAATTCCAGCAGAAACCAATATTGTAGTTTTGAATCCAAAGACACTCTGGAGACACAATTCCTTCCTCCCCAGGGAACCTCAATCTTCGAAGGCCTTTAAAACTGATTGGATGAGCCAGACATGGTGGTGCATGCCTGTAATACCAGTGGTTCCAGAGACTGAGGCAGGAGGAATGCAAGTTCAAAGCCAGCCCCAACAACTTAGCAAGGCCCTAAGCAACTTAATGAGACCCTGTGTCAAAATAAAAAGACGCTGGGGATGTGGCTCAGTGGTAAAGTGCCCCTAGGTTCAATTCCTAGTACCAAAAAAAAAAAAAAAAAACAGAGAGAGAATTGATTGAATGAGGCCCATACACGTATTGGGAGTAATCTGCTTTATTCTGACTACTGATTAAATGTTAAATTTGTGTTTAAAAAAAAAAAGAATGCCTCGTAGCAATCTCTAGACTAGTGTTTGACAAAACAAAACAACTGGGCACCATTGCCAAGTTAATACATAAAACTAACCATCATACATGAACACAGACCCTACCTGGTCCCTACCTATCCCTGCACTATGCTGTGTCACCACAGACAAGCTTCCCCACCCCCAGTACCCTCCCATCATCCACTGCCTTATCCTGGCCCCTCACCCTGATCCTATGGTGTTCTCAGAGACTACCTGCTCCAGATCCTCTTGGCTTCTGACTTTACAGAATATATCGATCTGCCACTTCACCTTCTCGTCAGGTGCACCCTCAAAAATGTTTTTTCTTCCCCATAGCCTTAACTTCCCACTAACGTCCCTCAGACTCTCCCTTGGACACACTGCTCAGGCAGATTGAGTTTCAGTTTAGACAGACCCTAAGCACACTGGGTTTGGTGGGAGTCAAATAAGAAAACAGGAAAACTGGAGGTGGAAATGAGCAGGGTCCACAAGGCCCACGGCGGGGAGGACACCCAAGAACCAATTCCAAGTTCGGGGTGGAGCTGTCTGGTCAGGATGCTCTAGGATGAGAGTCAAATCTAGTCTCCAAAAGAGCCTGTGGCAAAGGTTTTGTGATTCCTTTGCAGAACAAACTGTGTGCCATGTGTAAATCTGGATAGCCAAGAGTTCTCTGGAGATTAACTGGCAAATTAAGTACTGGGCATGTGGTAGAGAAGCCATAATTATTATGAAAGCTCACTCCATATATAGAAAGAGCTGTTAATAAATACTTGTGGGGGCATCAGATAAAATAGGAAATGTGTGGACTGGGGTAGTGGCTCAGTGGTGGTGCACTTGCTTGACACGTGTGGGGCCCTGGGTTCGATCCTCAGCACGACATAAGAATAAATAAATGTCCATTGACAATTAGAAAAATATTTTTTTTAAAAATAGGGAATGTGCAATGAAATTTGAAATTCAGATAAGTAAAAATCAAATTTTATTTACCAGAAACATACTAAAAAAAATTTACTCATTTGTATATTTAAATTCAAGTTTGTCTACTGCCTGGTATATGTAATTGCTGAATCCGGCAACCCTAAATGCGTGGCCATTGTGACATGTGGAACTCAACCTCTTTATCTGTATGGGACCTAGCACTGTAAGTAGAACGGGAGCCCCTTCCGTATTCTTCCCAGCTCTGTTCTGTACATGTTGAAATTATGTTTAACGGGTCTATTTAAATATGGGGAGCTTTAAAAGGTACTCTTTTAAACTGGAGAATGAACTGTGTAGCCCAATCATAATTAAGAAAGAACAGCTCCTTCTGTGTAATGGTGAGACTGAAAATAGGCTGGCCCAGGTATAAAGTGGTCCTTTTTTTTTAAATAATTTATTTATTTTGATTCATTGTAAACAAATGGGGTATAACTTGTTTCTCTGGTTTTACATGAAGTAGAGTCATACCATTTGCGTAATCATACATGTACATAGGGCAATGATGATTGTCTCATTCTGTTATTTTTCCTTCCCCTCGCCCCTCCCACCCCTCTTTATCCTCTGTACAATCCATCCTTCCTCCATTCTTGCCTTCCTCCCACCCCCATTATGTATCATCATCTACTTATCAGAGAGATCATTCATCCTTTGGTTTTTTGGGATTGGTTTATCTCACTTAGCATGATTTCCTCCAACTTCATCCATTGCCTGCAAATGCCATAATTTTATTCTTCTTTATGGCTGAGTAATATTCCATTGTGTACATATACCACAGTTTCATTATTCATTCATCAACTGAAGGGCATCTAAGTTGATTCCACAATCTAGTTATTGTGAATTGAACAGCTATGAACATTGATGTGGCTGCTTCACTGTAGTATGCTGATTTTAAGTCCTTTGGGTATAGGCCAAGGAGTGGGATAGTGGTTCCATACCAAGTTTTCTTTTTCTTTTTTTTTTTTTAATCATAAACAAATGGGATACATGTTGTTTCTCTGTTTGTACATGGCGTAAAGGCATGCCATTTGTGTAATCATAAATTTACATAGGGTAAAAATATGGAACGCTTCACGAATTTGTGTGTCATCCTTGCACAGGGGCCATGCTAATCTTCTCTGTATCGTTCCAATTTTAGTATATGTGCTGCCGAAGCGAGCACCCATTCCAAGTTTTCTAAGGAATCTCCACACTGCTTTCCAGAGTGGCTGCACTAATTTGCATTCCCACCAGCAATGTGTTAGTGTACCTTTTTCCCCACATCCTCGCCAACACCTGTTGTTGTTTGCATTCTTGATAATCGCCATTCTAATTGGGGGAATGAAATCTTAACTGGAAATTCATATGCAGCAGAATGAAACTAAACCTCTATCTCTCACCCTGCACAAAATTCAACTCAAAATGGATCAAGGACCTCAGAATCAGACCAGAGAGCCTGCATCTTATAGAAGAAAAAGTAGGTCCAAATCTTCATCATGTCAGCTTAGGACCAGACTTCCTTAACATGACTCCCAAAGCACAAGAAATAAAAGCAGGAATCAATAACTGGGATAGATTCAAACTAAAAAGCTTTCTCTCAGCAAAGGAAACTATCAGCAGTGTGAAGAGAGAGCCTACAGAGTGGGAGAAAATCTTTGCCACACATACTTCAGATAGATCACTAATCTCCAGAATCTATAAAGAACTCAAAAAACTTTACACCAAGAATACAAATGACCCAATCAACAAATGGGCTAAGGAAATGAGCAGACACTTCACAGAAGATCTACAAGCAATCAACAGATATATGAAAAAATGTTTAACGTCTCTAGTAATAAGAGAAAAGCAAATTGAAATGGTCCTTCTCAGTCAGAGCTACCCCTGGAAGAGTTTGCATTCAATGGCTTTGGTAGGGAAGAGGACAAGGGGGAAAAAAAAAAAACTAAAGCCAACCAGGTACCCAGGCAGTCAGTATGACCCAGTCAGTTTCTGGGGCCCTCCATCAGGACATTGTCCACTGTGGTTTCCTCTGGCCCTACAGGGGACCCATGTAGTTGAGATCAGTTTTTAAAAATGTTTATAAATTGATTAATTCATCATACAATAAATGTCTACAGGACACAACACTTTACAGGTACAAGACAGTTTGGAGTCAGATTTTCTTTCTAGCTGTGGGATCTTGGGCACATTACTTAACTTCTCTGATCACTGCATGGCCCCCACTTTCCTCACCTATGAAATACAGTAATAGCTGAGGGAAAATACAGCACAGTCAAAAACACAGACTCTTTCTAGGACCCTGAATGCCTTGGATTCAAACACCAGCTCTGCCACTTATAAGCTGTACAACCTTAGGCAAGTCGCACCAACACTCTGTATTTCACATCTCTTGTCTGAAAGTGGGATATAATGAAAGCACCTACCACATATGGTGATCCAGAGGACTGACTGAGTCAATGCACTTAACATGTCTATAACCGTGGCCTGATACACAGCAAGTGCTAACGACGGCTGCATTGTCACTAGCAGCAACACAAAGCACAGCAGCTGGCACAAAGGAAGCTCTCAATCAATAGTTAGTAAACGAACTAGCACTTATTGACTACCAATACATGCTAGTCCTTATCATATGGTTATTTCATTTATTCCTCAGAAAAATCCTGCAAGGCAGCATTTTGGAGAAATGAAACAGGTCATTTGAAGTCTTTGAACATGCTCTTGGGAACCACAGTGGCTGGGCTGTTAGGGTACCTGGCACCTGCCCTGTGCTCCAGAAATGTCACTTCCCTCCCCAGCAAGTCAATGGTCTTTAAGAAACAAAGAATACCTTGTTTGTAAGTCCCCATTGAGAGGCTTAAGATCTGGTCACAGATTTCTCCTTGAGAAGATAAGCTATTCCACTATCTGTCCTCAACCTTTTCGCATGTCCACTTCACTTATGTGTTCAGAAGAATCAAAGAGACAGTCAGCCAAGAGTATCTCTAATAATGAAGTATTGAACAACTTTGGAGCACTTTATAGTTTTTAACATATTTTCAAATCTCTGTGTGGGCGCGCTCACACATGCGCACACACGCATGCATGCTGGGGAGGATCTTGAAGACTAACTACTGTGCACAAGTTGCTAGAATGCCTCTTCTACTTTGAAAACTACTTGGTGCACCACAGCAAGCCCATCAGAACAGCCAAAGCCTCAGCTGCCCCCATCTCTATGCAGTCTGAACTCCAGCTCACCTGCCACATACCAGCTCACCTGCTTTTCCAAAGTTCCAGACAAAGGAAGACAACCCTGTTCAACTTTAAAGTGGTTTACATGGGCAGGGCAGCAGGATAAGTGAGTAGGAGGTGTTTTCTTCAAGCCGAAGGAGGTGAGAAGAAAAAAAGCAGTTGTAGCAATCACATTGCCAGTACCAACGACACGGTGACGTAGGGCAGGTCCTTGGCAAGCAGGCACCGAGCTGGGATGGGCCCACACCTGATAGTCAGAATAGCATTCTGTGATCCAAGTGGGAAGGAATGCATCCGCTCAGGAAACCAGGTGAGGCGAGCCTGTCATTAAAGCAATCTGGGCAGAGCTATGATTACAGATGGACCAACCTGTCTGCAGGAAAACCAGAATTCACTGCTCCTGTTCCCTACACGGGCCAGGCTTTTCCATGCTGTCCTTTGGTCCAGCTGGTATATCTGGGCAGTGGCATGGCCTTAAGTACTTGGGGATAAAGCACCTGATACTTAGCAAAAATAATAATAATTTGAAGTGTTGATGAGTGAGTTGTTCTTTTACATGAGCCAGTCAATCCTCACTCTCTTGCTCATGAATTAAGATGGAATGTTCTAAATTGAGATGAGTGTTGTTGTTGCTGTTGTTATTTTTGCTTTTGCTTTGTTTTGATTTGTTTTTATGGTGCTATAGATGGAACCCAGGGACTCACTCACACTGGAGAAGCATCTACCACTGACCACTGAGCTATACCCCAGCCTTAAGATAATTTTTACATAACCAAGATAAAAACATCTTAGAAACCCCATGTAAACATTAAGAAAAACATTGTAAGCTGGTCAGTGGCACACACCTTTAATCCCAGCAGCTCAGGACGCTGAAGCAGGAGGATCTTGAGTTCAAGGTCAGCCTCAGCAATTGAGCAAGGCCCTAAGCAACCCAGGGAGACCCTGTCTCTAAAGAAAATATTTAAAAGGGCTGGGCATGTGGCTCAGTGGTTAAGCGCCCCAGGGTTCAGTCCCCAGTACCAAAAGAAAAAATTAAAATATTATAGTCATTTTTAATCCTATGACCCATATACAATGACCCTTAACATACTATAAAGAAACTCTTCTCACTTTTCTTTTATGCAGATACAATAGACATTTGTTTCTTAAGAAAAATAAAATTATGGGCTGGGGATTTGGCTCAGTGGCAGAGCACTTGCCTAGCATTTGTGAGGCACTGGTTTCGATTCTCAGCACCACATGTGAATAAATAAAATTAAGGTCCATTGCCAATTAAAAAGAAGAAGGAGAAGAAAAACCTTTAAAAAAAATAAAATCATCATGTGCAGACTGTTTCATTTCTTGATTTTTTTATCCTGTCCAATATAATATACATCTTTACATGTCAAAAAGAAAACATTCCTACAGAATAGTTCTTTAGGTCTGCAGGATACCCCTTTGCACGAGGTTTAGTTAGTTACTCTGTTTCCAATTACTACACAGCTAGTTGTTTCCAAGTGTGGAATATTACAAATGCTGTACTATACATGGTGGCTCACATGTCTTTCCAAACGTGTCTATTTCCCTACACTCCTCCTTTAGGAGGAATTGTTCAATCAAGGGTTTCAGGTAGATATGGCTCATGATATTCATTGCTGAATGAACTTGCCCCTTAGACTACTTGTACCATTTACAACTCTGCCACCATTGTTGCAAATGCTCCTTTTTTTCTCATCTTCACCTGTAAATGATTTTGTCCTGCTTTCTAACAAGTTGCACAGTGATTTGTCTTACTTTTTGATTACTTAAATCTTTAAAGCTAATTCACAATAAGGGAGGCTAGGGAAGAACAGAGTTACTTTAGATTAGGTAGAGGGCAGTGTCGGGAGGGGAAGGGGCCTGGGGGAAGGAATGCTAGTAGAGTGAAACACATTATTACCTCATGTGCATGTATGACTGCCCGACCAATGTGATCCTGCAATATGTACAATCAGAAAAATGAGAGCTTACACTCTATTTATGTATGATCTATCAAAATGTATAAATGCATTCTACTGTCATGTTCAGCAAATTAGAACAGATAAAACAAATAAATTTCAAAAAACTTTTCAGTGAAACCGAGTGTTAGATCACATGCATACGACTTCCCTAGGGCTACTGTAACAAAGTATGAAATGTGAGGGTCTTGAAACAACATAAATTGATTCTCTCACAATTCTATAGGCCAGAAATCTGAAGTCAAGGTATCAGCAGGGCCATGGGTCAGGCTTCCTCCAGAGCCATCAGGGAGGTTCTGTCCCAGGCCTCTCTCCCAACTTCAGGTAGCATCTTGTAGATGGCTATGTTCTCCCTGAGTCTCTTCATGTCATCTTCTCTCTGATTGTGTCTGCCTTCCTGTCCAAGTTTTCCTTTTTTGTAATAAAAAATACCAGTCACATTGAATTAAGGCCCAACCTAGTAACCTCCATCTAACCTGATTATTTTTGTACAGAGTCTATTCCCAAATACATCATGCTCTGAGGTACTGGAGGCTGTTGGGACTTCAACATATCTTTTGGGACATCATAACCTCCCCCAAACAACATGCATGGCCCATGGACCAGCAGCATGGGCTTCACCTGGGAGCTTGTTAGAAACACAGAATCTCCAGTTGCCCCAAGCCTCCTGAACCAGATTCTGCACGGGATGCTGCATATGCACATCTGCATTGAAGAAGCACAGGAGGAGTGAGGATTTGCTGATTCAAGAAGTAAGGAAAGGGTCCTTGAAGATGGAATGAGTAAACTCACATCTGGAGGAAGAAGAGGCATTGAGTCAACCCAGGGAGGGAAGAGGACCGCAGGTTCAGGGGACGAAATGGGTACATCTCCTCTGATAATGGAAACGTGGAGCATGTGAAGAACTATAATGGCCAGTGGGGCTGGAACACAAAGCTCCAGCCAGCGATCCAGGGGCAGATGAGCCCGCAGAGAGAGGAGGGGCCAAACACACAGGCCTTCATGTACTAAGAAGTTTTGTCTTTATTTCAAAGCAACAAAATGTCATGGTTATGTTTTAAGCATGGGCATTACTTAAGTAAAGTATATTTGGACCACGCCTCATTTACATCTCCGAGCACAAGCTGGAAGGATGTGACTCTCCTGTTGCCAAGATCTGCATTCTTCTCCACGTGGAGGATAAAATAGAGCCAACACACAGAGAAATGCAAAAATGAGAAACAAAAACCTCAGGCTAGGCTAGGGTTGTGGCTCAGTGGTAGAGTACTTGCCTAGCATGTGTGAGGCACAGGGTTCAATTCTCAGCACTACATATAAATAAATTAGTTGTTTAGTTGTCCATCAACAACTGAAACTACATATATATTAAAAAAAACCTCTCAGACTGCTCTGAGGTCTTTGAGGCAAAGTCAGCTTCGTCTCTGCTTTTTTTGTTTGTTTGATGACATAATCCAACAAATTCCTTTGCTACTTTTTTTTAACAAGGACTGACAGTATTGGGTTTATTAATCGCTGGACTCATCTTTTCCTAGAAAGTCTAAATGAACTCAGCATGTGTTTTTCTTGGACTCATTTTCTCTGGCAATCCCTGAAAAGAAATTTTGAATGCCTTTGCAAGGCTACCCTCTTATCTGTAGCCTCTCTGGGTGGCTTTGTTTTCATGGCGTCTCTTAACAGTGGTTGCACTTCACTTCAAGTGCACCACCAGGAAGTACTCCCAATGCTAAGTTAAGTGTGGACTTCCAGGATCTTGGGTGGTTTGTGTCTTGCCCTTGGTTGCCAGCTACATCGCTCAGCCTTCCATCACTTGACCCAATGCCGGAGAAAATCAGTTTATAAAGGAACAGTTTATTTTGGCTCATGTTTTCAGAGATTTCTGGCCGTCATTGCTTGGCACTGTTGCTTTGGGCCTGTGGCAGTACAGTATATCATGGCAGGAGCATGTGGCAGAGGAGACTGCTCACCCCAGGGCAGCTGGGATGCAAACAAGAGAGAGGAGGGGTTAGGGTCCCTTCAAGGGTGCACCCCCAATGAACTAACTAGGCCCCAAATCCTAAAAGTTCCACCATTTCCCAGTAGTATCACAAGGTGGTCACCAAGCCTTTAATACACAGGCCTTTGAAGGACATGTAAGATCCAAGTCAAAGCACCAGGAGAACCTACCCTGCTTCCCGCTAATGACTATGTAACACCGAAGGCCCTCTGGCCATCTTTCTCTTCTCCTCTGATATTTTCTTCTTCATAACCACTTAGGATTTTCATCCCCTGACTCAGTTTCTTTCTCTTTCCCAAACTTTTCTACTGTGCTCAATCAAATTAATTTTGTGTATACTAAATCCTCCCAAACTGTCAACCCTTTTCCTAAATACTTTCAGTAGAAAGGTTTCCTCACTTCCTTGTCTTAACTGAAACCTAGATTTTCCCATGGGATTCCCACTTCTAAAATATATTTGAATTCTGTGGAAACACTACCCCAACTGCTTCGTTTCAGCATTCTTTCTCTTAAATTTCCTTTGTGTTCCTTTGTACTGATGTGCTCCTGGGCAGTTCCATGCTTATTTCTGCCTACTGTCCCATTATCTCACCTTTTTTTTCTCTTTCCTGTGAACCACATTTTCTTGACTTTAATCTTAAAAAAAAGTGCAGATATTATCTGAAATCTTTTGTTTTTTGCAACAAATGTTTCCTAAAGACATTTTTCTTTTGTTTGTTCTGTGTTACAATATTCCTACAGGTCCTAGAATTTTTTTTCTTGCAGTGCTAGGGATCAACCCCAGGGCCTTGCATATGCTAAACAAATGCTCTGTACAATTGAGCTACACCCTCAATCCCAAGTCATGGAATTTTTTTATGGGATTCACATGGGTTTTTTTCTCTCAGTTTACTCATTCCTAAAATATGAGAGTTTGGGGACTCAGTGTTAGTGTGCTAGCCTAGCATGCACAAGACCCCAGCACTGGAGGAGGAGGAGGAGGAGGAGGAGGAGGAGGAGGAGGAGGAGGAGGAGGAGGAGGAGGAGGAGGGGGAGAGGGAGAGGGAGAGGGAGAGGGAGAGGGAGAGGGAGAGGGAGAGGGAGAGGGAGAGGGAGAGGGAGAAAGGGAGAGGGAGAAGGAGAAGGAACTGGGTGGGTGGGCTCTCATTAACTCCCCTGCCTCTCTATTTGTAGTCAAGAGCTCAAGTACCTCGGGTTGAAGGGTGCTGGGTCTATTCAGTGGTCCAGGTATCTCAGCAGAACCAGGACCAGGGACAATCAAGAGAGAGGGTCTTTGCAGGTATGGTCTGCATTTTTAGAAGCTGCTATACTATGTGACTCCCAGTGGTTCATCAGCCCCACTTAACATGCAAAACAAGTCATCAGCCTCCATAACTGTTGCCACAGTCATGGCTGATGGTAGGCAGGCAAGCCGCTAGCAGCCCACCAGATCTTCCCTTCCTCCTCCTACATCAAGCCCCATTAAACCAAGCCAATGCCTCTTGTGTCTATGAAGAGCTTTTCTGACACTCTAAACTGTTCCACAGAAGCCACTAAATACTTGTTGTCTTGTTCTAGCCCCCTGAGTCTCCACTACCCCGCTGCCACCACTGCCCATAGATCCCACTGGACCACAATAACCACAGGAACTCCTGTCACAAAGCAAGAAGGCATGGTGGTTACGGGTGGCTCAGGTATGAATCTTGGCTTTGCTACTAGCAAACACATGGCCTTTCCTGTTTCTTGATCTGTAAAATGGGAACAACCATACCAACCCCATAGGATTATAATGAGGATTAAATGAATGGATACTTGCCAAGGACCTAGAATAATACTAGCACATAGTAAGCGAGATCTTTGTAAATAAATAAATTGAACCTTCATAGCACCAGACCTACTTCCTCTATGCTTGACATTGATCATGGGGTCTATAGTCTTCTCCATTTATTTTCCTTCTAATTTTTTAGTTTGAAATATTTCAGGCAAATAGGAAAGTATATGCAGAAACTAATAAAACCAACACCTATGTGCTTATTAGCCAAACTAATTTTTAAAACGTTTGCATAGCATATAGATATAGATATGTAAATTATAAGAACTAGAAATGAGATTAGCAATGAGGAGAAATTGTTCTTTTACTGAACATGGAAAACAAGCAAAGCTTCCAAGCCTTGGGCTGGGTGGGTCGGAGAAAAACACACAAAGAAGACTTGGGGGCTGGAGCGACAAAGAAAGACACAATAGAGGTGGAGGAAAGCCAAACTTTATGGCAGGTGGAATGTTCCACATCTCCGTGGAATGTAGGAATGGTTGAGCACTTTATGAACTCCACTATCCTTTGTTCAAGTTAAAGTTGTTTGCTATGCGGTGATGCAGTATAACTTCTCTTGTTGCCTCAAACTTTCAGTCAGCTGCCATTCACACAAGCTCCATTGTGTCCGTGGTACTGAGAGAGTGTAGGAACCAAGATGGTACCTAGTAGGATGACAAGGTTTAGAAACGGGATAACCCACACATGGGAGGGAGAATGCTACACAGCAGAAATTCCAGCCAAGGTTAAATGGAGAAATATAAGCCCCTTAGAGTCCTCAGAGGAACTGGGAGAAGGATGTCATATTTCCTGGCACATGTGAATGAAGGTCCGAGACCATTTTATGTCAATCTTAAAGGGCAAGGAGGAGGCCTGTGCAGATATTCAGTGGCCAATAGTGACTTTATACCTCAGACACGTTTACCCAAGTGGAAGGAAATCACACAACCTGGCCTCCAATACAGGGTCTATTAGAAAATGAAAGATACCTTCATGTGTTCTTTCAAATCTCTTCCTAGTGAATCTGTTTATCTTAGTTCAGGCAATAGTGTCTGACAAACATGGGTTGGAATGCATTTATTATGTTCTGGATTCTTCATACACAAATTGGGCTGCCTTCCTCTTAGCAATTAAAAAAAAAAAAAAAGGAATATTCTTTCAATTACTCCTTTATGCAGTTAACAGCCTATGTGTAGGACTTTCCTGGGTTTAGAATTTAGGAATTTAGATCAAAAATAAAATGTGATTTATGCTCTCAGAGTTCACAGTCAAATCTGATGGAGATGAAGAGCTAGGAAAAAATGTTATACTGCCGGGCATCATGGCACACAGCTGTCATCCCAGCAGCTCAGGAGACTGAGGCAGGAGGATGGAGAGTTCAAAGTCAACCTCAGCAAAAGCAAGGCACTAAACCACTCAGTGAGATCCTGTCTCTAAATAAAATACAAAATAGGGCTGGAGATGTGGTACAGTGATGGAGTGCCCCTGAGTTCAATCCCAGTACCCAAAAAGACAAAAAGATGTTATGCAAATAAGTGCTAGAGAAAACCAGAGAAATGGGATAGATCTTCCCAAGTGGGAGTATCAGGAAGGTCTCTGAAGAGATGGGACTTGGACTGGATCCTGGAAGACAGGTAGGAGAAAAGATGGTCCATATTGACTTGTGCCCCTTCTCCTTGGCATAAGCCTATCATTAGCCCATGAGAGCACCACTTCAAAGGAGCAGGAGCTCAGGATTGTCACTTGAGTTTGCCTAATGTTTAGCAGAACAAAGAATTTACTACCCCTATGACTTTCCAAACATGTATCAAACTCCTCCTCTTTTCGATGGTTTGAACACTAAGCTTTGTCTTCCATACTCTTTCCTTCTAAGCAAACGTCCCAGGCTCCTTCTCCAACCTCATGAGTTAAGACACCACTGTCAGACCTAGGAGATTCAAGAATGGTTCTCCCAGGGGAGAAGCGGCCTCGGGGGATGTAGGTCTGCCTTGTAGATCCCTGCCATGCCATCAGAACGTTAAGAGCCTGATTATACAATGCACAAAGCATATACAAGAATAGAACTGTGACTGCGACCTGCAACCACCTGCCCAGCAAACCAAACCTTATCTAGGAATAAATAAACTACCTAGGGAGTCAGCCTGCTATAAATCAGACTTGCAGTAGGCCAGATTGCTATTTCCAGTGACAATCCCAGAAGCTAAACAATAACTTCCATAACAATCATCTCAAAATGGCCAGGATTTGATTAATAACCAACAGCTTCCCTAATTTTTGTCTCTACTTCCAATTTAGAACCAACCAGAGAAAGTCAACTATGCACTCCTAATAAATCACATAAGAAGCCCTACTTCTAGTTAGCCTGGCTAGGCGTCCCAGGCCTAATGCTTTCCTCTTTTTTCCACTTACAGTGCTTTCCCACTTCTCTGCCTGACTTTGAGCCTCTGCTAAAATGCAAGTCACGGTGGCTGAGTCTTTATCTAGCAAGTTCAGAATAAAAAGCTTTTGCTGTTCTCACCGGTCAATCCACTTAATGTCATATCTCCAGGTAACAGGGGGCCCAAAGTGCCATCAGGATATGGAGGTTCTAGGGGAGGATCAGTAATCAGAGAGAAATGGGTATGAGGTGCTACTATGCACTCAAGGCTAGCCACCTACAATCTGCCTATACTCCAGGCAACTCCTTGGCTACCTACCAACTAGTTCCTTCCTTCTTCCTTAGCCACCACACATCTCCCACACATGGCTCACCCTCTGTGGATCTCCAGGTATATTATCTTGTCTCTTCTGTGTCTGCCTGTCGAGTACATTTTAGCTTTATTATTCCCATGCACAAATGGTGGAGAAAACCAGCCTTGGCTATACCCCATAGCTCACTCCCTTGAGCAACACACAGCTCCTCTCTGGGTATCTTGAATTCTTCACATACCATGTAGGGGTTCCCCTGATGCAGGTGAAATACCCAGGGTATTTGCTTTCCCTCTTCTGTCCCTCCATTAAGAATGTGCTCCCCTAGCCCTCTAGTAAGGACTCTCCATGGTCCCAGTAAGGAAGAGAGAAAATCATACTGATCTTCCTTCTGGTCATTGTCAACACTCTCTCACCCCAGCTCCTCTGGTGTTCAGTGCAGCTGTCCCAGCAAGTCTGCCGAGAGTTTAGCTGGAACTTAATGGTCCTACCTGTCTTAGGTATCCAAACCAGGAGCCATAGCCCAGAAGTCCTAAAGCCCAGTAGTGCTGCCGGTAAGATGGCAGCTCTTCTCACCCCTTCAGCACATCCTACTTCACTTCAACACAGACCACCTAAATAGTAATTCTTCCTTCCCAGTCCACCATCACCCCCATGCCCCACTAAGTTATGTTGACTTAATGGCATAAGCGAATGTGCATATTTTGTCTTTAAAAGTTACCTGGAGCCCCTGTCCTCCTTGACGTGCCATGGCTCTGTCCCTCTACCTGTTTTCTATTGGAGTGGGGTGGGCAGCATCTCTGTAGTGGAGAGGTTCATGCCTCCATGCATTTAAAGAACCCTTGTTTTCCTGTTTGGGACTCCTTTCCCAGACTCCTCTGAGCCCTGGTGATGAACTCAACAAATGTGTTTGAATCAGGGAAAAAAAAAAGGTACTGGGGCATAGTGGCATTTGCCTGTACTCCCAACTACTCAAGAGACTGAGACAAGAAGACTGCAAGTTCAAGGCCAGCCTGGAAAACTTAGCAAGACCCTGTCTCAAATAAAAAGTAAAAAAGGTCAGAAACCGTATAGCTCTGTGGTAGAGCACTAGCCTAGCATCCATTAAGCCCAGGCTTCAGTCCCCAGCACCAGAAGAGAAAAGTTGAAAGCAACCTTTTTATTTCTTCAGGATTAAATTACCCACAGTGGTCCTTGGTCTGTCAGGGTCTAAACCATCTAGACTTGATATGAAGTGCCACTCACATTCTAATATCACTAAGCCTACTTGTATCATTCTTCTTGTTGAACTTGGGTATAATGTTAATATCTGCATTGCATGGTGTTTGAGGTACACAAGTACTCAGTATTTATATGTGATGAAATAAATCTTTAATAATTTTAGGTTTCTTCATAAAGCCTCTCTCTTAATCCCTGGTCCTCTCAGGATCCTGGTGTCCTCATTTGGCCCTCTAACTGCCTATTATTTTTGCAGAACCCAGCAATCGCCACCACCCCGACCCTGTCTTTTTAAGACTCTGCTATGGTTTGGATGAATGTCCCCCAGAGGCCCAAGTACTTTTTTTTTCTTGTGGTGCTGGGGATTGAACCCAGGGCCTTGTGCTTGCAAGGCAAGCACTCTATCAACTGAGCTATATCCCCAGCCTGAGGCCCAAGTATTAAAGGTTTGGTGAACTGCTGTGGTGCTATTGGGAAATGATGGAAACTTTAAGAGGTGGGAGGAAGTTAGGTCACTAGGGGCATGCCCTTGAAGGGTATAATGGGACCCCAGATCCTTCTCTACCTTTCTGCTTCCCAGATGCCATGAGGTAAGCAGCTTCCCCTGCCATGCACTCCCACCATGATATTTTACCTCACCGAAGGCCCAAAAGCAATGGGCCAAACAACCATGGACTGAAATCTCCAAAACTTTGAGCCAAAATAAACCTTCTCTCCTTTTGAATTTGATTATCTCAAGTATTTGTTACAGTGACAGAAAGCTAACTAACACAGCTTAGAAGAGACCTCTCCTCCCCTCTAACTCTTCAAAATTTGGCTGCCTGGTATATTTTTCAATTAGCAAGATGCTCTCTGGTAAAGGGTATTGAGGGAGTAAAATCAATGAGAACCATAGATATGGATTAATGCCATTCTGTCCATTTTAGAGATAAAGAAACTGTTCTAGCAAAATAGAAGGCCTCAGACCGGTTGGGGATCCAAGATGGCAGACAAGAGGGAGGCTGCATTCCTTGTCACTCCGTAACTCCGGTTTTAGGCAGAGGATATCTGTTTCTTGATTGCTCACTGTCAGGCGCCTATCATCCGCCATTTGCCTTCCTCTCACCTGTCCATCGCCTGCCTTACACCTATCCATCACCCAACGCACGAGGTTCACCACCCAATCGTCCAACAACAGTCAGCAAACTGATCGCCAACTGCCAGTGGAGCACCAGCTGCCTGCTGTTGCCTGGAAGTTCACTGTTACAGTACCTGAAGGTTTGATTACATGTGGCTGCCGCCATTTTGAGACAACAGCCAGGCCACATAGGACCCCTGGCCAGACTGACTGAGCCCCATCTCCAGGATCCCTCAGCCCGACTGATCACTCCCTGCCTCTGGGGCCCTCACATCGACTGACTGCTCCCTGCCACCAGGACCACCAGACCAACTGACTGCATCCTATCACCGGGACCCAAGACCAACTGATTGCAACCGGCCTCCAGGATCCCACAACCACACCAAACAAACCCAACCTCCAGGACCCCTGCCTGACCAACCGCATCCCGCCTCCAGGACCTCCTGCTGACCACGGCCACACCCTGAGGTGCAGCTCCCCATTTGCCAACACATTTTGAAGCCAGAGTGGCCATCTTGGATAATCCTGGAAGCCGTAGCTCGGATCTTTAGGTGGGGCAAAACCCATCCTGAGACACCTGCTGGAGGCTTGAAGCTCATTGTCAGGTACCTCTCCTGAAGTTCAGGCTACTGAACTCTGGGAGGTTTCATTACTATATGACTGTTATACTATAGATTTTCTTTTTTCTCCTTATTGAAAAAATTTAAGTTTTTACTTCTTTACTTTTCTTGTTCTCTTTTCCTTTTGTTTACCTTTTGTCCCTCAGAGTCTCTGTCTCCTTTTTTTACATGCTAACATCCAATTTCTTTTGATTACACTCTCACCCTTTCTATTATCTAGAACTTCTGTATATTCTTTTCTTATCCCATTAACAGCCACATTCTACATCCCTCTGCATCCTCTTTGTCCTCCATTTGAAACTGCAGACCTTATTGAAAATCTGTTTGTTTTACTGAAGATAATATTTGAAGTCATTCTGTTTATTATGACAATTTTGTTATTGTCCTCATAGGGGCTATTTGGTCTAGGATTGCATAGTGTCTGATTTGGGCACTACTAGTATTGATCTCCCCTTAAAGAAAGGGTTTTGGAAACCTATAGGGCCACTATAAGCCTATAGGGGGAAATCTGCAATACCCCAGATCTGCACTGCTAGAGGGGAAGATACATGAACAACATGAAAAAACAAGGGAAGAAAATGATCCAAACAAATCTAGATTCTATAGTAATAGAATCCAATGACAGTATGTTAGAAGAAATGTCAGAAAAGGACTTCAGATTATACATGATTAAGATGATTCGCGAAGCAAAGGATGAGATAAGAGAGCAAATGCAGGCAATGAATGATAATACCAATAAGCTGAAAGAGCAACTGCAGGAAGCAAAAGATCATTTCAACAAAGAGATAGAGATTCTCAAAAAAAAAAACAAACGGAAATCCTTGAAATGAAGGAAACAATAAACCAAAGAAAAAACTCAATGGAAAGCATCACCAACAGACTAGACCACTTGGAAGACAGAACCTCAGACAATGAAGACAAAATATTTAATCTTGAAAATAAAATGGCCCAAACAGAGAAGATGGTAAGAAATTATGAACAGAATCTCCAAGAACTATGGGACATCATGAAAAGAACAAATTTGAGAATTATTGGGATTGACAAAGGCACAGAGATACAAACCAAAGGAATGAACAACCTATTCAATGAAATAATATCAGAAAATTTCCCAAACCTGAAAAACGAAATGGAAAATCAAATACAAGAGGCTTACAGAACACCAAATGCACAGAATCACAACAGATCCACACCAAGGCACATTATAATGAAAATGCCTAACATTCAAAATAAAGATAGGATTTTGAAGGCCGCAAGAGAAAAGCATCAGATTACTTATAGGGGGAGACCGATACAGATAGCAGCTGACTTCTCAACCCAGACTCTAAAAGCTAGAAGGGCCTGGAACGACATATTTCAAGCACTGAAAGAACATGGTTGCCAACCAAGAATCCTATACCCAGCAAAACTAACCTTCAGATTTGAAGATGAAATAAAATTCTTCCATGATAATCAAAAGTTAAAATAATTTACAAATAGAAAGCCTGTGCTACAGAATGTTCTCAACAAAATATTCCATGAGGAGGAAATGAAAAACAACAATGTAGGTCAGCAAAGGGAGGAACTACCTTAGAGAAAAACCACTCAAAGGAGAAACCAAGCCAACTTAAAAACCAAAAATAAGCCATAGGACTGGGAATACAAATCATATCTCAATAATAACCCTGAACGTTAATGGCCTAAACTCATCAATCAAAAGACATAGACTGGCAGAATGGATTAAAAAGAAAGATCCAACAATATGCTGCCTGCAAGAGATTCATCTCGTAGAAAAAGACATTCACAGACTAAAGGTGAAAGGACAGGAAAAAACCTACCACTCACATGGACTCAGTAAAAAAGTGGGGGTTTCCATCCTTATATCAGATAAAGTGGACTTCAAGCCAAAGTTAGTCAGAAGGGATAAAGAAGGACATTTCATACTGCTTAAGGGAACCATAAATCAGGAAGACATAATGATAGTAAATATTTATGCCCCAAACAATGGTGCATCCCTGTACATCAAACAAATCCTTCTCGATTTCAGGAATCACATAGACCACAACACAGTAATTCTGGGTGACTTTAATGCACCACTGTCACCACTAGATAGGTCTTCCAAACAAAAACCAACCAAAGAAACCATAGAACTCAATAACACAATCAATAACCTAGACTTAATAGACATATATAGAATATTCCATCCATCAATGAGCAGATTCATTTTCTTCTCAGCAGCACATGGAACCTTCTCAAAAATAGACCATATGGTATGCCGCAAAGCAGCCCTGAGGAAATGCAAAAAAATAGAGATACCGTCTTGTGTTCTATCAGATCATAATGGACTGAGAGTAGAAATCAATGAAAAAATAAAAAACAGAAATTACTCCAACACCTGGAGGCTAAAAAATATGATATTGAATGAAACATGGATAACAAAAAACATCAGGGAGGAGACAAAAAATTCTTAGAGGTCAATGAGAATGACGATACAACATATCAAAATCTCTGGGACACTATGAAAGTGGTACTAAGAGGAAAACTGATTGCATGGAATGCATTCCAGAAAAGAATGAAAAGTCAACAACTAAATGACCTAACATCACAGCTCAAAGCCCTAGAAAAAGAAGAACAGAATAACAGCAAAAGTAGTAGAAGACAGGAAATAATTAAAATCAGAGCTGAAATCAATCAAATTGAGACAAAAGAAACAATTCAAAAAATTGACAAAACAAAAAGTTGGTTATTTGAGAAAGTAAACAAAATAGACAAACCCTTAGCCACACTAACAAAGAGAAGGAGAGAGAAAACTCAAATTACTAAAATTTGTGATGAAAAAGGAAATATCATGACAGACACCAGTGAAATACAGAACATAATGAGAAGCTACTTTGAAAATCTATATTCCAACAAAATAGAAACTACCGAAGACATTGACAAATTTCTAGAGACATATGCTCCTTCAAAACTGAACCAGGAGGACATACACAATTTAAACAGATCAATATCAAGCAATGAAATAGAAGAAGCCATTAAAAATCTACCATCCAAGAAAAGCCCAGGACCAGACGGATTCTCAGCCAAGTTCTACAAGACCTTCAAAGAAGAACTCATTCCAATACTTCTCAAAGTATTCCAGGAAATAGAAAAGGAGGGTACCCTACCGAACTCATTCTATGAAGCTAATATCACCCTCATACCCAAACCAGGAAAAGACACGTCAAGGAAAGAAAATTTTAGACCAATATCCTTGGTGAATATAGATGCAAAGATCCTTAACAAAATATTGGCAAACCATATCCAAAAACATATTAAGAAAATTGTGCACCATGATCAAGTGGGGTTTATCCCTGGAATGCAAGGATGGTTTAACATCCGTAAATCAATAAACATAATCCATCATGTCAATAGACTTAAGGATAAGAATCATATGGTCATTTCGATTGATGCAGAAAAAGCGTTTGACAAAATATAACACCCCTTCATGCTCAAAACACTAGAAAAAATAGGGATAGTAAGAACATACCTGAACATTGTAAAGGCTATTTATGCTAAGCCCATGGCCAACATCATTCTTAATGGAGAAAAACTGAAACCATTCCCTTTAAAAACGGAAACAAGACAGGGTTGACCTCTTTGACCACTTCTATTCAACATTGTCCTTGAAACTCTAGCCAGAGCAATTAGGCAGACCAAAGAAATTAAAGGGATACGAATAGGAAAAGAGGAACTTAAGCTGTCATTATTTGCTGATGACATGATTCTATATTTAGAGGATCCAAAAATCTCCTCCAGAAAACTTCTAGACCTCATCAGTGAATTCAGCAAAATAGCAGGCTACAAAATCAACATGCATAAATCTAAAGCATTTTTATATGCAAGCGACGAAACAGCTGAAAGGGAAATGAGGAAAACAACTCCATTTGCAATAACCTCAAAAAAATAAAATACTTGGGAATCAATCTAACAAAAGAGGTAAAAGATCTCTACAATAAAAACTACAAAACACTGAAAAAAGAAATTGAGGAAGACTTTAGAAGATGGAAAGATCTCCCATGTTCTTGGATAGGAAGAATTAATATTGTCAAAATGGTCAAACTACCAAAAGTGCTACACAGATTCAATGCAATTCCAAATAAAATCCCAATGATGTACCTTACAGAAATAGAGTAAGCAATCATGAATTCATCTAGAAGAATAAGAAACCCAAAATAGCTAAAGCAATCCTTAGCAGGAAGAATGAAATGGGGTATCGCAATACCAGAACTTCAACTATACTACAAAGCAATAGTAACAAAAACAGCATGGTATTGGCACCAAAATAGACAGGTAGATCAATGGTACAGAATAGAGGACATGGACACAAACCCAAATAAATACAATTTTCTCATACTAGACAAAGGTTTCAAAAATATGCAATGGAGAAAAGATAGCCTCTTCAACAAATGGTGCTGGGAAAACTGGAAATCCATATGCAACAGAATGAAACTAAACCCCTATCTCTCACCCTGCACAAAACTCAACTCACAATGGATCAAGGACCTTGAAATCAGACCAGAGACCCTGCATCTTATAGAAGAAAAAGTAGGTCCAAATCTTCACCTTGTTGGCTTAGGATCAGACATCTTTAATAGGACTCCCATAACACAAGAAATAAAAGCAAGAATCAATAACTGGGATAGATTCAAACTAAATAGCTTTCTCTCAGCAAAGGAAACTATCAGCAATGTGAAGAGAGAGCCTACAGAGTGGGAGAATATCTTTGCCACTCATACTTCAGATAGAGCACTAATCTCCAGAATCTATAAAGAACTCAAAAAACTCTACACCAAGAATACAAATAACCCAATCAACAAATGGGCTAAGGATATGAACAGATGTTGGGGGCTGTGCCATGTGGGCTGCGCCGGGATGGCACCTGGTGGCCGGCCGGAGGTTGTTTTGATCACATCAGCAGTGAGGAGGTTGATTAATATAAGCACACCCAGGTGATTTGTCATTGGCCATATTCAGTTAAGTCCATGCACACAATGCGTGCACAGGTGTTCCCGAGTGCTCCTGCTCAGTTGGGCCTGCTCGTTTTAACCTTTGCCGTGATAGGGCAGCTGGCTCCTTGCCTGATCTCAACTGGTGTGACCCTGCCCTCCGCCTCCTGGAGGAAATATAAGCGGGCAGTAGGCAGAAGGCAAAGAGAAGCAGCGGCAGAAGGCAGATTGTAGAGTGGAGAACTGAAAACACACCTCTAGGTCGTAGATCACAGATCGTAGTACGCGGGACTAAGAAGCACCTCAGATAACACCTAGTTCACAGGATGCGGGACCTACCTCTAAGAAGAAGTAGCAGAACTCTAAGAAGAAATAGATCTCTGATAAGCATAGAAGCCTGTCTTTCTCTAAAAACTTCCTCTAAAAGCAAAGTCTCTTCCTCTAAGCAAAGTCTATCTTCCTCTCAAAGTCTCTCTTCCTCTAACCTCTTTTTCCTCTATAAGCTAGAGAATAAGCACAGAAATAGAAGTAGTTTATTCCCAGTCCACCTCCAATAAATACCGGTGCTATTGTTGCTGCAGGCGGTAACAAATATCTGTGAGATTGTTGCGGTGGGCGGCGACAAACAGACGCTTCACAGAAGAAGATCTACAAGCAATCAACAAATGTATGAAAAAATGTTCACCATCTTTAGTAATAAGAGAAATGCAAATCAAAACTAACCTAAGATTCCATCTCACCCCAATAAGAATGGCGATTATCAAGAATACAAGCAACAATAGGTATTGGAGAGGATGTGGAGAAAAAGGTACACTCATACGTTGCTGGTGGGGCTGCAAATTAGTGCAGCCACTCTGGAAAGCAGTGTGGAGATTCCTTAGAAAACTTGGAATGGACCCACCATGTGACCCAGCTATCCCACTCCTTGGCCTATATCCAAAGGACTTAAAATCAGCATACTACAGAGATACAGCCACATCAATGTTCATGGCTGCTCAATTAACAATAGCCAGACTGTGGAACCAACCTAGATGTCCTTCAATTGATGAATGGATAAAGAAACTGTGGTATATATATATATATATATATATATATATATATATATATATAATGGAATATTACTCAGCTATAAAGAATAATAAAATCATGGCATTTGCAGCAAATGGATGAAATTAGAGAATATCATGCTAAGTGAGATAAGCCAATCTCAAAAAACCAAAGAACAAATGATCTCGCTGATAAGTGGATGAAGACACATAATGGGGGGTAAGAGGGGGTCAAGAATGGAGGAAGGAAGGACTGTATAGAGGGAAAAGAGGGGTGGGAAGGGTGGGGGGGAAGGAAAAAATAACAGAATGAATCAAACATCATTACCCTGTGTAAATGTATGATTATGCAAATGGTATGCTGTTACTCCATGTACAAACAGAAACATCATGTATCCCATTTGCTTACAATAAAAATAAATTTTAAAAAATAAATAAATAAAAATAAAAAATAAAAAAAGAAGGCCTCAGACCAGCACAGATCCAAAGACTTCAACCAAATCTCCCAAAATGAACTTCCATTATAATGAGAAGCAGAGTCTTTTGGGTTAAGAGTGTGTATGACAGGGTCAGGTGGAGTGGTGCACACCTGTAATCCCAGTGACTCGGGAGGCTGAGGTAGGAGGATCTCAAGTTCCAGGCCGGCCTGGGCAACTTACTGAGACCCTCAGCAACTTCACAATGCCATGTCTACAAATAAAAAAGGTCTGGGGAAGGCTGGGGCTGTAGCTCAGTGGTAGAGCATTTGCCTTGCACGTGTGAGGCACTGGGTTAGATCCTCAGCACCACATAAAGAATAAATTAATAAATAATAAAGATTTCACTCTCCCCTCCAAAATACTTCCAAAAAAAAAAGGTCTGGGGAAGTAGCTCAGTAGTAAAGTGCCCCTTGGAGATTTGGTTCAATGCCTAATACCAAAAAAAAAAAAAAAAAAAAAAAAAGGTGTGTGTGACAGGCTCAGGTCCCCTCCTCCTGGACAAACTGACTACTACGCCACAAGAAGCCTTTCTTATGAAGGTTCCTCACCATTTCTCCTCCCAAAGCCTGGCCCACAGAAGGTTCCATGAATCATTATCATTACCATTATTGTTGTTTTTTACTATGACAACCAAAGTAATAAGAGGGATAGAGGGAAATACAGAATTCCCAACAACAATAATAATTATTTACCTCATACCTCAGAAACATTAACTACACCTCTGAGACCTAATAACATTGTCTACAATTTACAGAAGAGAAAAGGAAGGAAGATAAAGAGGAGTGGCTCTGGCATTGAATTAGCTGAAGGTCTACTTGCCACAGTTGAGCTGAAAATACACAAGAGTCTGCTGCTCAGTCCAGGACTAAACCTGTAGATCAGTGTTTGAACAGAACCCATGCATGTGTCCCACACAATCCCTCAGCTCAGGCTTTTCAAACTCTTTTGACCATTACCCACAGTAAGAGTTAATAATTTTACATTTACACTTAAATACACCTTTCACTCACATACATACACACATACACAACTGAGATAAAAGTTTTCACAAAACAAGCCTTTAATCCTTAGTATGCACAATATAATATTTCAATATTTTCTATTTCATTCTAGTCTACTCTGCTTTGCTTTTTAAAGTACTAGTTACAATCACCTAAATGTACTTCGATACACATTAATGAGTTGTGACTCACGGTTGAAAAAATACATCTTCGGAGTCAGGCATGGTGCACATGCCTATAATTCCAGCAACTCAGGAGGCTGAGGCAGGAGGATCACAAGTTCAAGGCCAGCCTCAGAAACTTAGCAAGATGGCTGGCAAGAGCCACTGACACAATTTTAGACCAGTGAGGTCCACAGGAGCAGAGGAGTATGTATGGTTTTGGGAGTTATCAGAACTCATTTGAGTCCCTTTTCCACTGTTCTAGCTGTGTGACTTTAGACAATTTATTTGACCTCTAAAACCACTTCCTTCTGACAATGCTGAATTTCACTTGAGCACAATGGTTCTGGAAAAGAGTGAAGGTTAAGAAATTCCTTTGTGTCCCAGAAAAACAGACTACTGGGAGGAACCCTATTTTCTCATGTGACCTAGAGAAGACCCACAGATGCCTCCCTTGTTTACTAGGACCAGGCCAGACACCTGCACCCCCAAATTCCCATGCTTTGCCTTAAAATGACAAGCTTAACTGCTTGTCCTCATTGATCAATCAGAACAAGGGACTTGTGAACCAAATTTTTGGTTGAGACTTTCTCCTTTCTCCAGGCCCCTGAACTTTTGTCTGCTCCCAACCGGAGCCAGCATCCAACCCTCCTTTAAGGTCCCTCTTAGCCTCAGAGTAAAGTCTCCTGTCTAGTCTCTGCTGATCATGCCATCTTTCATCCCACCTGCCCACACGTGGTTCTTTCTTGCTTTGTTTACTCATCTATAACAGGAAAACCCTCGCCTAGCTTCTGAGGCTTGCAAATCTAATGGTCACAGGATGCTCCTATTGCAGTAGCATCCTCCCCTACAGCAACAGTCTTCCTCCCTATTGCAACAATCTTTTGAATTAAAGTGTCTCCTTACTAAGTCTGGATTTGTTTTTATTTGATTCTTCCCTGCCAAAAGGATAACAGTAACACCCACCAGGCTGTAGAAAGGGTTAGAGATTCCACCTATAGCACCTAGAATATCTGTCACACAGTATGTGCTCAATTAACAGATGCTACTATTATCATCCAAGGCAACACCCCAGCTAAGAAAGATGAGCTCCACTTAGCCCTCAGCGTGGGTGAGCTCCAGGCCCCATCCTTCAACAGGGAACACCACCATGACGAGATAGTATTAATAGAAGAAAGAGATCATAGGGGACATCTCAAAAGTCCATCTGCCTGATCCCCTTGGAAATGGACCTCCAATCTCTCCAAGGAAGGTTTGTTGTCTGCCCACCACACTTATTGCAGGTGAGAATAAGAAAAGGAGCTGATTTTAGTGGAAAGCTCTCGAGTATTCTTGGGCTTGTCATAAGTGAATCATAAAATTTCCCACAAGGAGAACCTCGTTGCTCTTTCCGGTGAGCAGTGCTCATATGTTCAGTGATTTGACTCATAATAATAATCCTTTGTGTTGAAAGAGATTTTCTTCTAAGAACCTAAAAATACTGTTTTTACTTCCCTGAAACTGGCTAGGGATTACAGTTTTGACCCTGTTTTTTCAGATTAGAAACTGAGGCACACACAGGCTGGAGGGTTAGCAAGGTTGGGAACAACTTCCAGCCAGGTCCCAACCAGGTAATCCCCACCCTGCACCCCTCTCTTCCCTCTGTGACTCTGGTTAAAGTCATTTCTCCACAGGGGCTCGATTTCACTCTGTCAACAGCCCCTTGGCAGTCACCCAGGACCATGCCGAGCACAGAGTTCAGCAAACATCCCCTGGTGATGTGTGTGTTGTCCTGAACTCAGTGATAAGGAGAAGTCAGAGACCAGCAGGACGTTGTCCAGAGGCTCGCCCACTAGGGGGATGGAAAGAAAGAAAACAACGATGAGTTTACTCAAGAGGCGCAAGACCTGGGTTACCACATTTTGTGGGTGCCCACAGCGTTGGAGGGAAAAAATTGAGAATATGTTTTCAGTCGACCTAGTCCCCATCACTCCTCGCACACAGGTCTTACTCCAGTCCAACTCTACCCACCCATGCTTCCTCCAGGGCCAAGAGGCAGGTGAGTCTGAGACCCTTGTTTTCTGGCAGGATAAGATCATGACAGAAGACGGCAGAGAACACAACACTGCGGTGGGAGCCCATGGGGCAGGCGCTCCTTGCGTGGCATCTGAGCCAAGGCTTAAGGAGGAGCCCACAGAAGGGAGGAGGGGCAGGTCAGGGACTGCACAGGGGCCCAGAGGCTGGGAAAGGGATGAAGACACATTTAAAGGACTGTAAGTGGCTGGACACAGATGGCACATGGTAAGGAAGATCTGGAGATCTGGTGTGAACAGGTAGGATACGGGTAGATCCCAATGGGCCTGATGGTCCATCCTAAGAAGGCAGAACTTTCCTCTGAAAGCTAGTGGGGGACAATGGATATGGGGGACCTATAAATAACACCATATTTACAGTTTTAAACACTCATGAAGGTTTGGTGCACAGATGGTCATAGGGCTAAACAAAGGACTATCATTATAACAGTCTTGGAAGGATAAGGGTGCTGGACCCAGGGAGTGGCTAATGTCATTCAGCTCCCACTCCAGGAAGAGCAAGTTGGTTGCTGAGCTCCCTCTGGACATGGAAAGCAACCAGAGGAGGAAGAGGTAGAGGAAGGCCTTCCCAGAGCCTGGAAATGGGAAGATAAAGATGCTGGTTCTGGCATCCTGAGCAGAGAAAGAGAGTTCACATTTTCGTAGTCACTGCATATGCCCATGGAGCCTGTGTGTGTGTGTGTGTGTGTGTGTTTTCCAGTGAATTCTTCATCTGAGGAACATACATGGCTAATACAAATCTCAGTCCACAAACTTCAACCTAATTTTATTTTTCTGATTCTGTGTAACTTCTCATTTGAGCTCTCTCTGCCAGGTAATCTCAATCAATTTGGAAGCCTGGGCCAGAGCTACATCTAAGTGACAGGAGGGCCAATCGTATCACCTGCCCACATTGGTTTCTGTGATGGAAAAGCTCATGCCGGCCACCACAGGGTCTGTCCAGGTCCAGTTCTCTGAGCTCTGTGGTTGCTTTAGCTGCAAGGAGATCTTTAGGCAGCTCTCCTTCTGGGCCATGGGAAAGAGGTGCTCCCAGGCTGTCTGAGGCCTGTCTAGTTACAGGCTGCTCTGGGGCAGCTCCTACTCACATGGAGCCTTGGAAAGCCCCTGGGGCTGGCCAAGACCCTCTCTGCTCTAGACCTACAACATAGCCACCACGCCTCTGGAGTCTGGGCACTCCCTGGGACTCCATAAAGGTACAAGTGTCCCTTCTACTAGAGTGCTCAACCTATCTGGGGGTTCTAGCAACCCCACACCCAAGCCTTGCTGGAATCTTAACATTTATATTATAGTATTATATAAAGTATAGTTCTTCTACTTAACCTTAACCACCAACTACATACTATGTTTCCCTTTATTTGTGCATAAGGACATGAAAATGCTTTTAAGTATAAAAGCAAAGTACCCAAGTATATATGTTTTATTGCTGCAGTGTTTAAAAAATCCCATATAGAAAGAAAGATTTTAAAGACATAAATCCATACCATATAGAATTATAGATAAAGAAATATTAAATAAATCAATACCATATACCATATAGATGGACATGGCAAAACAATCAAAGAAGTCACGAAGCCATCATATGAACCCTAAACTGCTTATCTTCAGATGACAGGTAAGAAATAAATATCATTTATAAATAGAATAAAGGAAGGAAGGAAGGATCGAAATACTGATCAGTGTAGTGATACACACCTATAATCCCAGCTACCCAGGAGGTTGAGGCAGGAGGATCAAAAGTTATTAGGCCAGTCTAGAAAGCTTAGCAAATAAAAAATTAAAAATAAAATTTAAAAGGACTGGAGATGTAGCTCAGTGGTAGAGCATCTACCTAGAATGCATAAAACCCTGGATTCATAGTAGGCCAGGCTTGGTGGTGCACATCTGTAATCCCAGAGGCTTGGGAGGCTGACGGAGGCAGATTACAAGTTCAAAACTAGTCTCAGCAACTTAACAAGGCCCTAATGCAACTTAGCAAGACCCTGACTCAAAATTTTTTTTAAAAAATGAGCTGGCTATGTGGCTTAGCGGTTATGTGCCCCTGTGTTCTTTCTCTGGTACAAAAATAAATAAATAAATAAACACTTGATTCAATCTCCAGCACTGCAGAAAATAAAATAAAATAGTGGGCCTGGCATCGTGGCTCAGGGGCAGAGCACTCACCTGGCATGTGTGAGGCCCAGGGTTCAATACTCAGCACACATATAAAAAAATAAAAGATCCATTGACAACTAAAAATAAAAAATTTCAAAAAATAAGATAAAATAGTAAGGTAGTATGGATTTTTACACTATTATTTATTTATTGTTGCTTTTCTCTGGTTTCCAAGTATTTTTAGTAATCCGATTAATTACTTTTTAATGAAATTAATTAATTTATTCACTCATTAAACGAATCTTTACTAAGGGGTTAGTATGTGCCAGGCACTAAGCAAAGAAATGGGAAAGAGCAATGAAAAACAGACATGGTCCTTGTTCTCTTTGAATGTTTGAAAAAACACGGGACAAGTAATGAGCAGTAATGACGGGCACTGTCACAGACCAGTACAAGGTGCTAAGAAAATACATGACAGAGAAGCACACATAATGGAACAGAGCCAATTAGAAAGAACTTCTTTGATGCCATAAAGCAAATTCAACAAATCAGAAGACCAAAATTATACAGAGTATGATTGCTGACCATAATTCAATCACAAAACTTACCTAAAAATTAACCTCGAGTTACCTTGGAGTTTCTAAATAACCTATGAATAAAAGAATTTGTAATGGAAATTAGAAAATGTTTGAAAAAAATACTACACATTGAAATGAGGCAATAGCTAAAGCAATATTAAGAGACACATTTATAGTATTAGGAATACATATATTAAAAAGATAAATAAAAATAAATACAATTTTTAACATCTTAAGAATACATTCATGTCTTAGATTTGATAAATATCTTTTTTTTAAAACAAAATGCGAAAAGAATGACCAATGAAGGGAAAAATTATAAATAGTACTACACTTTAATTAGTATTTCTTTCATCAATTCATATCATTTAAAAAGTGAAAAGGCAAGCCGCAAAGTAGAAAAGATATTTGTGACACCTCCTACTGACAAAGAGCTCATTACGAGACTATATAAATATATTCTACAGACCAAATAAAAGATGACTCAATAGGAAGATGTGCAAAGACTTAAGCAGGGCCAATTATAGAAGCCCAGGCAAATAATAATAATGGTGAATTTAGGGTGGTAAATAGTAGGCTAAGGAGATGTGCACAGATTCAAGAGAACTTTACATGGTACAATATTTACAATCACAAAACATTTGCTTTATGTATATTTTATGAAATAACCACTGAAAGTTTCAAATATATTTTAATACTTCAGGCTTCCAAAAAGTTGAATACCTGGTTCTGCAAAAGGTAGTGTCCTTTGCTTGGGTGTTGTATTTTCCCCAGCAAGGCTTCCTAATCTACCAAGGACTATCATAACTTTAAAATAATAACATAAGAATTGCTCATTAAACGATCAGTTTAATCCATAAATGTTCATCCAGAACTCTTCAGCCAGAATTGGCTATAGTTAGTTCTTTGTCTTTCACCCACTGCTAACCTGAGGGTTAGAAAATGTGGCAGCAATGAGCAAAATTCACTCCTCCCCTCATCCCAGGTGTTCAGATTCCCATTTGCCCCACCCACATCCTAAATATAATAGGGAAGAGCTCTGATCTATCTATGTCATTGTCTGTCTTTGTTGGATGGCTGGGAGTATATCTATCACTGTTGGGCCAACCCCAGAGGCCTGAGTTCACAGCCTGGAGCAAGAGAGATCAGAAAGGAATTGAGTCTACCTAACTGAGCACCCCAGATCCTAAAAGAACTCAGACGTGCTTCTAATGAGTCAGTCAAGGCTAGAGCTAGATAACCCTGAAACCTCATTATCTAGTCTCAAAGCACCAGGATAATAACACAATCAGGCATCTGAGCTTCCTGACATGAGATTAAACTCAGCTTCCACCACGCCTCCCCTTGGTGTCCAAAGCCAACTGGAAGTCAGGAATCACTTTTCATGAAAACTAACCAGCCATTCATTTTTGCATAAACTAGTTTGCATGAACTGGCAAGGCCACATTACTTGAAGACTTTTAAACTCATTTTAGTATAATTAACAGGACTCTGATGTGGAGGAGTTGCTGGAAATATTTAGTCTGGCATTTTAGGAATATGGGAGCAAAGTGAAGAGTTTTAGTCTATGCCCTAAAGAAGAAAGAACTTTCCATGGGATATATAACTTAATATACATTGAGTTTTCTATTCCAACCACTTCTCCAAAGTTTCAAAGCTTATTGTCATTGTTTTACTTACAACATTCTCTCAAGCCAGGACAAAAGAGATTTCTCAACTTCTACAATACGAAATGGATGCCAGCCCATCAGGGTTGGTTGTCTAGCTTGCAACCTTTGGCAAGTACTTTCACCTCCTTAGGCCTGGGTTTTCTGTCCCTGAGTGAAAAAAGTGGAAAACGAAGTAACCATCTCAGAGAATTATTGTGGAAATTAAATGAGATAATCCATGTAAAACACTTAAAACAACACCTGGTCCACTAGCATCATCTGGGTTTGGGCTGTTGCTGGGAGCAGCCTAGAGCCTGATTTTAAGTGGAAAGGATGTCTTGGACCCTGAAACAGGGGTTTCCAGTGGTCACTGACACTTGGGTGAGATGATGGACGAACAACTTTGGGGGAATGGTCTTTTCTTTATTGGTGCTGGAATATCAGACCAAAGGCTTCGGTCACCAGAAGTAAGCACTTTACCACTGAACTACACCTCAGTCCAAGAACAACTTTTTTGAAAGGATCATTGTTGGAGTCTGAATGCCTACTGCCCTCAAACCAGAGTTCCCCTGCCATCTAGTGTCCAAAGGCAGCACATGTCTGAATTCCACCCACAGTACCTCATCTCTTTGTGTCCCACTCACCCACTGGTCTCCTTCCCTACTCCAGGCACTTCCCCAAGGCTCAAGCTGGTTTGCTCTGTTTTGCTCTTGGCAGCCTCCCGGACCTGCCTCCGACGCTCTTACATGCGAGGGAAGGCCCGCCCCTCAATTCAATCAAAGATGCAATGCCAAAGGCTTTCCTGGGGCAACTCGGTCCTCACTTCCTTGTCCGTGGGGCCATCTCCAATAGCACTGTTCTTCCAATACTGCCTGCAACTGTCAACTTCCCCTTCTTCACTCATGCTACCCTCTTCATCCAAGACCCTACTTATGTCTGATAAATGAACGTATAGGATAGTAAAGATGGGTGTAGGGGTGGGGCAAGTCCAAACCACTCCAGAGTTCAAAAACGGCTCCGTGTTGCTTTCATACACATCTTCGCCATTGATTAGGTATCTGTACCCCCGCCCCACCCTTGATGCTATTTTTTACAAGAAATACATGCATATATATACTTTCACCCAACTTCACTTCTAGATATTTACCCAAGATTTTAAAAATTCAGAAAAGCCTTGCTCAGGGATGTTCCTTTTCACTGCTTTATTCGTAATAGCTAATAACTGAACAAGTCAAAAATGCCCTCCAACCAGGGGAAAGGATAAAGTGTGGTTGCCCATTCAAAGGAATACTAATCGGTAGTAAAAAGGAACCAAAAACATGGTTCTACTTCAAAAGAATTATGCTGAGTGGGAAAAAAAAAAAAAAAAGCTAGACAATGAGTATATGCTGAATAATCACATATAGTTTTAGAATGGGAATATGTAATCTACAATGACAGAGCAAGGGAGACAAAGGGTGCGGAGTTTGGCAATGGACAGGGCTTGTTAAAACTCATCAAGTTGTACACCTAAGATCGGTGGCGGGCTGCGCATGCGAGCCTGCGGCAGGGGACCCGCCACTGAGGGCGCGAGCCTGCGCGAGGCGACCCGGACTGTGCGGCGTGCGCGAGCGCCGGCGTGCAGTTGCTCCGCTCGGACGCCAGGGGGCGGCACGGCCGGGAGAGGGCGGGCCGGAGAGAAGGGAGGCGGGGGTGCGGAACGTGCGCCGAATCCATATGGGCGCCGGCGCGGCGCAGCGCGGGGTCGCCATGGCGGAGGTGCAGCAGCTCCGGGTGCAGGAGGCGGTGGACTCTATGGTGAAAAGTGTGGAGAGGGAGAACATCCGGAAGATGCAGGTAGCGGGAGGGGACCCAGCTGAGGTCCCCTTTCCCGCCGTCTGATTCTCAGACTCTCGCTCAGCCGCTGCGCTATGCGCGGCACCGCTCTCCCATTCCTGCCGACCGGCTCTGGGCGCCCTGGGGTGACCGTGGCGTCCTCAAGCCCGCCTCGCCCTCAGGCAGGGTATCTGGAGCTTCGGCTCATCAGGTGAAAGCCGTGGCCTGGCCACGCGCAAGGCCGTTGTCCACCCCGTCCGGCCTGGGGGAGAGGGTTCCACGGGCCAGAGTTAGAAGGCTCGGGTGTGGGGCGTTCGTGCCGCCCCACCTACCTCTTTGGCGCGGCCCCTTACACAGGGGAACAGCCCGAGACCCAGAAAGGACACGGCCAGCATGGAAGAACAAGTAGAAAAAAGCTCCCGGTCTCCCCGTTAGCCAGGTCATGCCCGGTTTTGTTACCCCGAACTTGGCGTCACACAACGCTGGCTTAGATGCTGTTCTGCTTTGACTCCTAAATGTCTTGTGGTGTTAGTCCTGCCTCCCTCACCGGATTGCGGGTTTCATTTATACTGTACCTTGAGTCATAGTCGAATGCCCTTTGGTGGAAATAAGATTACTAGGTTGCCGACCTCTGTACCTATAGGTACCTGGTTTTCAGAACATGCACTCACCTGACCGATTCCTTCTTCCCCATTTACCCAGCCATTGTTGTGACAGGTACCAATGAGCTAGCAGCAAGAAATGCCATGAAATCCTGTACTATGCACAGGATAATTCTCTTGGTCGTGGTTTTTAGATCCTGATATCTATTCTAATAGAAGGTAGAAGCAGGTGGAGAGGGAGATGTAACTACACACGTGACCTCCTAAGCTTTGTATTACTCCTTGGTCATCTCTGTCCCTGAACGCTTTCCTACCTGACCAGGCTCTGTCTTCTCTCCCCAGGGCCTCATGTTCCGGTGCAGCGCCAGCTGCTGTGAGGACAGCCAGGCTTCCATGCAGCAGGTGCACCAGTGCATTGAGCGCTGCCATGCCCCGCTGGCTCAAGCCCAGGCCTTGGTGACCAGTGAGTTGGAGAAGTTCCAGGTGAGGAATCCCAAATAGAGGTGTCTAGTCCTTGATTTGTTCAGAACTCTTGGCTTTAGTGCCTGTTCTGTTTCTACATTTACAATAGCCCTGTGACCAATCAGTCTTCACAGGGTTTGAAATTTTGAAAAGATCCTGAAGTTGAGTATTAACTTGAACTGGCTTTTCCCATAGAACAATGTTTACCAGGCCTAGTATTGTAGCACATGCCTGTAATCCCAGCGGCTCAGGAGACTGAGGCAGGAGGATCACAAGTTCAAAGCCAGCCTCAGCAATTTAGTAAGACAAAATAAAAAAGACTAGGGATATGGCATAGTGGTCAAGTGTCCCATGGGTTCAATGTTTGAGACCCAAAAATAAAAATAAAAAATGTTACCAGGGGAGTTTATGACCAAAAGTCCTTACACTTAGCCCTTACACTTTTTGTTGTTGTTTGGAGTGTGTTAGACATCAAATAAACTGTGTGCTGTATGTTTATCCATTTCTAAAACAGCAGAATTCCCAGGAAAGTAGAATAAGATGGTCTTGAAAAGGTACAGATTAGAGCAAAACCCTACATCTATTTTGTGAACTTACAGACCCACCCAAGACTACCCAGGGGGCAATTCTGGTGTCACTGGGAGTAGTCATTTATATGAAGCATTATTGTTGACTAACTGAAGCCTGGCTCAGAAACCCCCCCTCACATTCCTAAAAGAGCTGCCTTTTTCCTTCTCTGGAACAAAGGGTATCCACAATTTCAATTTACTCCCTTCCTCTATATATATATATATATATATATATATATATATTTAATCTGTACCTTTTCAAGACCATCTTATTCTACTTTCCTGGGAATTCTGCTGTTTTAGAAATGGATAAACATATTTTAGATAATTTTATACTACATAGCATACACATACATACACAGCACACAGTTTATTTGATGTCTAACACACTCCAAACAACAACAAAAAGTGTAAGAGCTAAGTGTAAGGACTTTTGGTCATAAACTCCCCTGGTTATTTATTTATATATATATTTAGAGCCCTCTTCTGATCCAGTCCCTCATAGCCTGAGATTCCATTCACGTGAAAAAAAAAAAAAAAAATTATACCTAGTCAGGTGTGGTGGAACATGCCTGTAGTCCCAGCTACTTAGAAAGGTGAGGGAAGTGGGAGACTCACTTGAACCCAAGAAAGAATTCAAGGCCAGCCAGGGCCAACATAGTGAGACACCCCCCCACCACCTCTCAAAATAAATAAATTACCTTAAAAAAATGAAAAAGAAATTGTACCTTATGTGTGGTCTATTGTTATATTGTGCTGTATAAAACTTAAAAATTACTGCCATTATGAAGCAGTAATTTCTCCAAGATCATGGAAAACCCTCCAAAGAGTTTCTTTGTTCATTTAATAGCTAATTTAATAGATGAGGTATTTGAAAACTTGATTCTTGGATTTCTATGTAACTTTCTCCTTCCATTCTCTTTGCACTAATTCAGGCAGACTTCCTGCCGGAACTGCTCTTGCAGTTGTGAGTGCACCTCCTTGGGGCTAAATCCAGTGATCATTCTCAGTCCTCATCTTACTCAACCAATCTGCATCATTGACACAGTGACTCCCTCACTTCTTTGAAGCACTTTATTCATTGGCCATCAGGGCACCTCTCTCCCTGGCACCTCTTTCTTGCCTTCCTATGGTGGCACTTCTTTCCAAACTCTTGAGCTTTGGGAGTGCCTAGGTTATCCTTGGACCTTGTCCCTTTTCTAATCACTTGTCTGGTGTCATTGCTGTAAGTATCATATATATCACACAATTCCAACATTCACACCTCAGGACAGACCTGACTCCTGAATTCCAGATTCATATATCCAATGGTTTTTACCAGCAGTTTCACTTACTGATTTTGTTGGTCTCTCCCTCACTGAAATGCAAGTTCCATGGGGCAAGAACTTTTCTGTTTACTTATTACTATATTCCACATTAGAAGCATGCATGGTCCTCAATAAATATTTGAACTGAATTGAGTGTTCCTCTGTAGCAAGGACAGACATTAAAAGAATCAAGATGTTTTAAGATAGTACAGTGGCTTTTACATAATTTATCCTTTCATTCCCCTTCTTTCTAGTAATGGTTTGTCTGGATCCTCCTGGTGTCACCTTCTGTTTCACCCAAAACAATCTTAGTTAATTGAACTTAGTGTCCCTTTAACTGATCAAGATATGTATGTCAAGACTATCACATATGATGAGCACTTAGTAAATGGAACCAGCCATTCAGCCTTCTCTTCCTTCTTGCTATAGGACCGTCTGGCCCGGTGTACCATGCATTGCAACGACAAAGCCAAAGATTCAATAGATGCTGGGAGTAAAGAGCTTCAGGTGAAGCGGCAGCTGGACAGTTGTGTGACCAAGTGTGTGGATGATCACATGCACCTCATCCCAACTATGACCAAGAAGATGAAAGAGTCTCTCTCATCCATTGGGAAATAAAAGTTCTTGCCAGTGGCCATTAGGGCTGAGAGCAGGAATCTATTTAAAAAGAGGAATGGGAATTTTAGTCTTAAGCAAAGTTTATGAATGAAGAAACTAAGGATGGCAACAAGTTTAAGGCATATAAAACTTGACTCTAGACACAGATTCCTTTATGTTTTGATCCAAGGAAGTGAAATGGGAAAAAAAATGGTGCTAAAATTTGAGTGAAAGGAGAGCCTTTAGAGGCTAAACTTCACATTGGCAAGCGGTTGTCCTGAGAGTAGAGAGCTCCCTTATACCAAGCCAGAGCCCTCCAAGCAGCAGATTCTTACAACACAGGTACCTACAGGATAGCAGGTTCTTCTGGACTGCCAGTGACCTGGTGGAGTTTGAAGAGAGGTGTGTGTTTGTTGCCAACCTCCTATTTACCAGAAGTATCATACCATTTTCCATAAGCCGTAAAACAAAATCCAGGAGATCAATAATCTAGAAGGGGGAAAAGGTTTCCAGGTCTTTATTTTGTTTGGTAGTTTTTTATATACAAGGCATTAAGTAGATTTAAGATATGAATTTGAGAGGAAGAGTAGTTTGGATAAGAACTTGGAAAGGTTCCTTGTGTATACCCTTTATGGCCATCAAGATATGGATTTCTTCAAATTCTTTTTGCATCTCTCAGCTAGAAGACCGCTGCAAAAACAGACTGGCAATGTCACATTAAGTATAGAAAGCAGAGCTTCCACCACCAGCGTATGTGCCCTGAGGCTTTCTGCAGTGACAGGATAATCCTTCCCCCTTGAAGAGAAAGGAATTTTGATTGTGAACATATACCAGTATCTGGAAATAAACAGTAAAATAGTGACTGTTTCCTAGCTGAAAGTTATGAAGTACTGTACTTGGAAGGAAAAAAAATGGTTTTCACAGAACAGAAGCCTAAACAGCATTGCTTACTTAGTTCCCTGAATTAACAGAGCCTTACTGATATAATCCCCTGACAATAGGAAAGTCAAAAAGTAAACAGCTTGGACTAGGACAAGCTGTGACACACACAGACACCCCTCTTTGAAAGCAAAGGAGGGGCACCCCACACAGAATCCTTTACCAAATACCATTTTGCCTGGGGCCTTTGCAACATGCAGTGTTCTTGCCCCAGCATGGCACCTTATCTTCTGAATAAGGAGCATGTTGTCTTTTTACCAACTTATTACTTGAAATGATAATATAGCCTGTCTGTTTGCTCTGTCAAGGCTGTGATATATTTTCCTAGTGGTTTGGTTTTAAAATAAATAGTTTCACTGTCTCCCTGCCACGGTGTCTTTGTATCTGGGCAGTGATTATGTCACTTTCTTAGTATGTTTCTCTTTGTTATGTGTGAAATAAAATTTTTAAGGTGTACAGAAGAGTGGGAATTGTGTTCAGATGTAGGACCAGTTCACTGAGGGAAGGCTAGGACATGACTTGAAGTCCATTAAGGAAAAAAAAGAAACTAAGACTTTAAAAAAAAAAAAAAATAGGTTTCTAGTTTCAACTAAACAGTACGTGATGGGAAAAAGCTACACAGCTATGACTCAGTGTCTAGGATTTCTGAGTACCATGATACACAAAATATATGATGTACTCTTGTCTTTCCTATAGTTGAGATTTGGACAAGGCCAATACTGAACATTAAGAATGCATTTAACTTTAATCCGTGGGTTTTACTATTTTGGGTAACAAAACGGGAATCCACTTTTTGCACTTTACACTTGATGCGGAAAGTCAGTACCTCCTTACAGACTATCTGTGCTGCACCTCACGTTTTATACACTGGGGCCGAGGTACGTTGAATGGAGTTCTGGAGGCAGAGCTAAAAAGAATTACTGGGCCATCTATCGGGAATTCATTCCAAAGCTCTAGGTTCAAATTCCTGGGGAGGCCCAGTAGCCTTACTTCTAGATCATTCATTTGGGCGTTAAGGGAAGCCTAGGAACACGTAGGAATTTGTGCCAAAGAAATACTAGACGCCCACTCCTCCAGAGCTCATTTCCATTCAGCATATATAAAGAAAAGAAACGCGATCCACAAACATAAGAGTGGCCGACGTTACCGAGAACCAAACACCTGACTGACTTACCTCAAGTTTACAAAACGGAAATGGAACCAAGGCCCCACCTCTCCGTCAAGGCCAATCGCTGACGACGCAACCGGAAGCTGGCGACTGACCGACCTGCTCCGACTTCCTTTAAGTATCGCGAGCTGAGATGTAAAAATTACCGACAAGCGGTTGGCTATCGGGGCTGGTGACGTCAGACGTAAGACGCCGATTCTACCGCGGTAGCGTGGAGGAGGCCGCCAATTCCATTTCAAAGCATCTCTGAGCCTGCGGAGTAGACAGCATGAGCAAAGCTCACCCTCCCGAGCTGAAAAAGTGAGTATGTGTGAGCCGCGCGTAAAGGGCCGCTTCTGTGCGTGCCCCGGGTCCCCTAGGTCTTCTCTGTTTCCCGTCAGTGTGACAGGCGTGTGTACGCCGAACGGCTTGGGCCCTTTCGGCTCATTTCTTACTCCGCCCTGAGGCCCCCTGGATCCAGACGAGGGTCCGGCTCGGAAGAGTTCGGAAGCCGGGGCAATCGCCGCGTTTCGGCTCGGTGGGCATGGTTACCAAAAGCAGCACCAGCGCCTCCATTTGGGCGCAGTCCCAAGTTCCCGGCTCCAGCTCTCCCCCGAGACCTCCTTAATAGAAGACCTCGAATGCAATCTTTTGTTGAATGTCTTGAATAGCATCATGGTCCGAATAAGGTGACTGGAGGGGTCCTTCTACTAGGAATGGAAGTGTTTGATAGCATGTAAAGATTCAAAAAGACAAAAGAATGCATGGCTGTTTCTTTGAACTTTTACTGAGAAATTCCATTCCTTTTTCTTGCCCCTTTTTAAAATTTAAATTCATTTTAACTGATGCATAGAAATCCTACATATTAATAGGGTACCATGTGATGTATCGATACATGTGTTTATTCTTGCCCTTCGTAATTAAGTTAAACTCGATGTGGTGTGATATCTTGTTCTGGTGCTAAAATTTGTGTGAGAACATTAATTTCCTTAAGCAAAGACTAGTTCTTTGGAGTTTTGTTCTCCACCTAGTAGAGTCACCATAAATATCTTTAATTTCAGTAGTTCCCGGTTTAAAGGTCTAGCCTCCTCAAATACTTCTTGCCTAAACTTAACATGTGTCGTATTGTCGTCTTTATAATCAAGTAATACTTTATACCAGGTAGTTCTTTATCTACATGTATTAATTGGATTTCACAGCCATGTAATCTGCCCCTTGTATGGCCTGTTGTAGTCCTAAAAAAAAAGACATAAGGAAGAGTTTGTATTTAAATGCACATTTTTATATCAAAGCAACTACTGTGTGCAAATCCATGTGTATTTTAATTGAATTTGTTAAAGAATTACTATATGGGGATGAGATTGGCAGTAGAGCACTTACCTAATAATATGTGAGGCCCCAGGTGCAATCCCCAGTACAACAAAAAAGGAGAAAATTTATTAAACCATAAGTTCCAATGTTAAGAAAAATAGAGGTTATTGTGACAGTGTTTACTTAAAAGTCATTTTGTTGGTGAGCTGATGAATGAAGTCTTGTAAGAATCTGGGTTCTTCAGGGACTGGTAAAATGATGATTGTCTTTTAGCAAAGGGACTGTTCTCACGGTCCCTTTGCTAAAATGTAATTTTAGATTTCCATTCTGATTCTTAACAAATATTTGGGAATTTCAGAGAATGAAACTGGTTTTGAATGGAGCTAGTTTTTATCCTTAGATGTCATGAATTGTGAAATCAGATCTTCCGGCAAATGACTAAATTTCTTCTTTCTTTAGTTTCCCACGGATACTTTTTTCTATCTTCATCTTCTTCTCCTTGCTTAGCATAATTCAGTGATTCTTAAATGGGGGCTAAGGAGTTTGGTGCTACCAGCATCTAGTGAGTGAAGGCTGGGGATACTGCTAAACATCTCACAAAATATTGGATGACCTCAACAACCAGAAGTATCTGGCCCCAAATGTCAGTAGTGCTGAAGATGAAATGTCTTGGCCTGACTAACTGACCCTCCCACCTCTTAAAATTTGCTACCAGGATAATTCTTGACAATGATTGAGGTTTTAACAACCACTGTCTGTAAAATAAAGTTCAGATTTCATATCTCAGCATTTGAGTCCATCCTTCTCAAAATCCAAGCATCAAATCCTAACAACTGCTGATATTTGAGTGTCCTTTACTTCTGTCAAACTGAACCATTTGTGTTTCTCAGATTTTCTCACTTGCTGGGTGACTTTGGGCAATTTTCTTAAACTTTCTGAGCCTCAGTTCCCCATCTATAAAATGGTGGTAAAACAATATATTTTGTCATAAGAATCAAATAAGCTCTTGCTACAATATGCTGTTTATCATATGTACTACTAAAATGTATGATTTTATTCATCATACTTAATGCACTTTTATTTGTAAATATATTTAGTCCTGCCTTCAATCAGGCCCTATGTCTTATTATCTTTTAATTCTTCCATGATATCCTATACATTAAAATTGAATGGGACAGAGGCTGGGGTTAGCAGGGTACTTGTCTAGCATGTACAAGGCTCTGGGCTCAATCCCCAGTACCATTAAAGAAAAAAAAATTAAAAGTTAAAACCAAAATAAAAAGGGCTGGGGGTATGTAACTCAGTGGTAGGGCAACCCTGGATTCAGTCCCCAGTACCACACCCCAAAAAAATTTAACAAAATTTCATATTTTCTGGCCTGTAACTTGGAGAGGAAGAAATTGATTTGGCTGCATGGCTTAATGTTCACATGCTATCCTATTGAGATGGGATTTTTCTTGTTTAATTCAAATTGTCTGAAATTTCAAGAGTACATTTGTTTTATTAACATATATTTGTGCGTTGAGAACTGCCCTTGACACTTAAGCTTAATGTTTTAATATTAACTTCTTTTGTCACAGAGTCCCAGATGTGAAATACGTATAAAAATTTAAATATAAGCTGGGCGCCATGCTGCAGTACCTGTAATCTCAGTGGCTTGGGAGACTGAGACAGGAGGATCAAGAGTTCAAAACCAGCCTCAGCAAAAGCAAAGCACTAAGCAACTCAGTGAGACTCTGTCTCTAAATAAAATACAAAATTGGACTGGGGATGTGGCTTAGTGGCTGAGTGCCCCTGAGTTCAATCCCAGGTGACCCCACCACCTCCCCTCCAAAAAAAGGACATAATTATATTGTGATAAAAATATAATTGTAATATGATATTAATTAATATAATAATACACATAAGCTCTAGATTATGAGTCCTGAACTATTTTAATGCACCTCTGTCAATTTCATTGCTACATCTGCAAAATTGAAATCTTGGGACTTAATAGGTTAAATAAAACAATACTACTTATAATCAGGTATAAAATCAAATACCTATTGAATTGGATATAGTTTGATTACTGTTTTGGAAATAACCAGAACATAATCAGAATTTTGTTTTTCTGTTATAATTATAAAATCCAATCATTGAAAATTGGGTCAGTGAAGCAACAGCATAGTATTGAACAACAGTAATGCTTTCGGAATTCACATTAAAATTCAATTTAATGTAAGTTAATATAGTCTACACATATTCTGTTTTTATGGTCTTGCTCTGCCCCAAATTTCTTTATTTTATATAATGTCTAATTTAAGTAGCCTATTGATCCCTCATCCTTTACAACAATACAAGATTTTTACTGTTTTAAACTTCTTATCCCAATTGTATAAATTTTAGCAAATTATTTGAACTGTACCTACTTTTGTGCTTGTTTTTGCTTAAAATTTTTAAAACAGTTTTGTAATTTTTACCCCTTTGCTTTTTCAGATTTATGGACAAGAAGTTATCATGTAAGTTTGTTGCTTTGTCTTGACTTTTACAATCATTCAGTTGCTTTTTACATGTGTCTTTAGTGTGCAGTGTTTGGAACCACTTGATAAAAATTTAAGCACACAGAATCTCTAATTCATATCCATTAACTAAGCAGGTTTACCAAAATGCTAACCAGACAACTTTATTTACCTTATTTCTAACAGCATTTAAGATTTTGAATAATTTCATATAAACCCTCCCTCACCTTGACAGAATTAACGGGAATATTTAAAAATTCATCAACCTTTTTTTCCTTTTTAAACAAACTACAAAGGACTTAGACAAGGAGCACTTACTCTGTTTCTTGGTAATATGTGGGAAAAACAGTTGTTCGACCTAAATAAAAACCTGACCCATACTGTACTTGAAGTACATGGGAATTAAAAGCATTGGACTTTATAGGTAAACAATTTTCAGTTTGATTGAATCTCAACTCTACCAAACAAACTGTAACCTTGAACCCTATTAATATACAACATCAGCAGTACGCTTGGATAAAGTAAAGATAATACTACTATCAAGGGTTCTTTCAAATTAAAATATGGAAGTAAATATAAATTGTTTAGCCCAGTGCTTGGCATATAGTAATGATAGTGGGTCAAACATCTCAACCTGTGTCTTCTCTTACCTGGTTTGTAATGCACAGCTGTTAATGGATGATTTTATTAAAGCTTTTTCCCTTTTTATAGTGAAATTAAATGGTGGCAGACATGTCCAAGGAATATTGCGGGGATTTGACCCCTTTATGAATCTTGTGATAGACGAATGTGTGGAGATGGCAACTAGTGGGCAACAGAACAATATTGGAATGGTGGTAAGTAAAGATAAGACTTCTGTTAGAGATTTCATTTTTGCTTTGGAATATGTATTATATTCCCTTGTAGCAAATTTTGGATTAAATTGGAGTTGGAGTCGTTAACCCCATAAAAGTCAAATAACACTCAAGGTTAGACATTCCATTTCCTTTTTTGTTCATCATGCAGCAGTCACTAACTGTGATAATGTTGCCATTACCTGAAGGTAGTTTCAAGTATACAGAATCTTGTAAGGTCCTATGGCTGTTAAAAATCATTTTTGAACTTTATAAGAGAGACCCATAATCAGTTCTTCATTAGAGTAATTGAGTAATACTTGAACATGTATATGAATCCCCAAGGCAGCTTGTTAAAATACAGAGTCTGATTCAGTAGCTGCGGGGTAGACCTTGAGACTTTGCATTTCTAACAAATACCCATATTTTGCATATCTGCTAGTCACACATGACACTTTTTATTTTACTTGTGTGACACCGTCCAGCGGAGTCAATTTGGAGACTCTTGAATTTATAGCGGTTTATCGATGACTCGGGAACCGGGGAACCACGGCGCTTCAGTAGAGCCGGCTTATATTCCCTCCAGGAGGTGGAGGGTAGGGCCAACATGAGCTAAGCGAAGATCAGGCGAGGAGCTAGCTATCCAATCACAGTAAAGGTCAAAGCACGAGCAGGAGCACAGGGGAACCCATGTGCACGCATTGTGTGCATGGACTTATTTGAATACGGCCAATGATAAAGCACCTGGGTGTGTTTATGTTAACCAACTTCCTCACCACCAATGTGATCAAAATAACTTCTGGCTGGTTGCCAGGTGCCATCTTGGCATAGTCCGCATGGCATAGCCCCCAACACTTGTGTACGTAGTTAACTTGAATTTCTGATTTATCATACCCAAAATTAAAAGTAGTCAAGGCAAAAGTTGTGAAGGATAATCAAGACAACCATTCACATGGGATAAAGCAAGGGGGGAAAATGTGTGTGTGTGTGTAGATATTAAACACTTACGGGGCAAACATTTCAATATTCATTAGGCCGTAGTTGGGTGGCTACTAAAGAAGGTTTTGATGTTGTGTCAACAAGACCCAGACTTGAATCCCTCTTTATTTGGCATAGGTCATTGTTCCTAATAAATAGCAAGCTCAGGTTTGATTTTGGTTTTTGTCTGTTTTGTTTTTATTGGTACATTATGGTTTTATATAATGATGGGATTTGTTACATATTTGCACATGCACACAGTTTAACAATATAATTTGACCAGTATCACTCCCCAGCACTTCCCCCTTAAGTCCCCTGGTCCCTTTCCTCTGCCGAACTTTTGATTTTCATGAGATTTTTTACCCCTATCACTTTTCTTTTCCTTTTCCTTTCTGACTTCCATGTATAAGAGAAAATACACAACCCTTGACTTTCAGAGTTTGGCTTACTTCACTTAATATAATGGTCTCAGGTTCCATCCATTTTCCTGCAAATGATATGGTTTCATTTTTCTTTATGGCTGAGTAAAACTCCATTATGTATATATACCACATTTTCTTTATCCACTCATCTGTTGTTGGAAACCTAGGTTGGTTCTATAGTTTGGCTATTATGAATTGTGCTGCTATAAACATGGGTATGCACGTATTTCTGTGATGACTTAATTCCTTGGGTAAATACTGAATAGCAGTATAACTGGGTCATATGGTGGTTCCACGTCTAGTCTTTTGAGAAACCTCCATACTGATTTCCATAGTGATTGTACTATGGAATGGTACATAGTGGTTGTACTAATTTATATTCCCACCAAAGATGTAAAAGTGTTCCTTTTTATCTACATCCTCAGCATTTATTATTGTTTGTATTCCTGAAGACTGCCATTCTGACTATTGTGAGATGAACTCTGTAGTTTTGATTTGCATTTCCCTAATTGCTGATGTTGAACATTTTTTCATATATTTATTGGCCATTTGTATTTCTTCTTTGAGGAGTATCTTTAATTCATTTGTCCATTTATTAATTGAGGGGTTTTTTGATGTTAAGTCTTTTGAGTTCTTTATATATTTTAGATACTAATCCTTTGAATAGTAGCTAGCAAAGATTTTTCTCATTGTGTAGATTCTCTCTTCACATTATTGTTTCCTTTGCTGTGCAGATGTTTTTAACTTGATGCCATCCTGTTTACCAACTCTTGGCATTATTTCTTGAACTTTAGGGGTCCTTTTGAGAAAGTTGTTGCCTGTGCCTGTATGCTAGAATGTTGACCCTGTTTTCTTCTAGGAGTTGCATAGTTTCAGGTCTAAAGCCTAAATTTCTTGAAAAAGGTGCACATAAAGATTTCCAAGAAACCCAGCACAGGTGCATGCACATGTAATCCCTTGGACTCCGAAGACTAAGGCAGAAAGATCACAAGTTAGAGGCCAGTGTCAGCAACTTAGCAAAATCCTGTCTTAAAAATGTGCAGTGGTGCACACCTGTAATCCCAGTGGCTCAGGAGGCTGAGGGAAGAGGATCACAAGTTCAAAGCCAGCAACTTAGCCAGACCCTTTCTCAAAATAAAAAAAGGCTGTGGATGTAATTCAGTGGTAGAGCATCTCTGGGTTCAATTCCCAGTACCCCAAAACAAAACAAAAACCCAGCCTCCAAGAAATAGTAAAGGTTCTTAATTGTTAGCCTTGTTCGGTATTTTTCCCCCTCCCCCTACTTCTCTGTTGTGCTGGGGATTGGACCCAGGTTTTCACATCCACTGAGCGATATCCCCAGCTCAGCAGCTCTATAATGTTTGTTTTTTCTCTTAAAATTTGAGCATTAGGGGAACAAGGATAGACCAAGTTTTGACAGATTTGCCTGTATTTTACTTTGTTTTTTGTGGTATAGGGGATTGAATCCAGAGTCTTAAGCATACTAGACTAGACAAGTGCCCTAACACTGAGCTACATCCCCACTTTTATAATTTTTTTTTTGAGATAGGACCTTGCCAGTTTGACCAAACTGGCCTCAAATTTGTGGCCTCCTGCATAGCTGGGATTACAGGCATGTACCACCACTCCTGGCTGTTTTTTGTTTTTAATCATTGCTTTCAAGGTTTGTGTTAGTACTTATCTCAGATGCATTTCCATTACTGCATTTTGAAAAGTAAATCAGTAGTCTTGACTGAAAACCAGTTTAGGGTCTGAATACTGCACAACACCCCAAAGTTTTCAGCAAATTGACCTTCTGCCTTTCAGGCACATACCTCTAGAGCTTATGTTGAATAAAACTGTGGTGGAATTGAAATATACTGAATTTGCCTCCACCATCACCACCCCAAAATTAGGAACTTCCTTCTGCTGAGAGTGAAATCTGAAGGGCTATAATTCCCATAGCCCCCTCCCACCGCCCAGTCCTGTCTAGCACAGGCTAAATACTGCATATGTACATTTCCTGCCTTTTGGTCTCAACTGCCTCCTCTCCTTAAAAGTTCTGCTTATTTTCAAGAATTTCAAAGAATATATGGAATCATAAAGTTTCTATCTTCCTTCAAAGCTGACTTTAATAAAGCCTGTTTTCCTACCAATTTGACTCCTAATATTTCTAGAGCAACAACTATTGTAGCCTAGCCTCTCTTCCCCCAGACAGTATTAGAACCTCTGGGTAACAGAGTCATCAACAACCAGGTTCTTAGAAAAAACAAGTGTCTAAATACCCACAAAAACTGTCACAGTAGTGCACACTTGTTTACATCCTGGTGACTCTGAAGTGTGAGGCAGGCTAATAAGTTGGAGACTAGCCTGGGCAATTTAGCAAGACTGTCAAAAAGGACTGGGATTGTAGCTTGGTGATAGAGCACCCTGGTGCCACAAAAATTTAAAAATAAAGATCCTCCAAGCTTTCCTCCAGCCCTTCTTAGAAGTTAGGAAATCTTCATTCTGATAGAGGGTAGATTGTTTTTTTCATCTCAACAAATATGCTAAAAATTAATCAGAAACATCTTTGGCATCTAAATTTTGATTCTAATTTGAGAAGGTTTGTTTTAATAATCATGTGCTCATTAGATTTTTTTCATATGAGGGTTTATTAAGCGTGGTTCATGGGTCTTTCTGTCAATTTTCCCCTGAATCTTGCTGGACTTTATTTTCTTTACAGAGAAATTGGTTAAAGCAATGCTATCTCAAGTAATTTAAATAGTGAGTATGTACTTGTTGTGTTAGGCAATCCGTTCTTTCACTTCAGATATTTGTTCTATGACGAAAAAAGTTTATGATCAGTAGACAGAAATTCAGCTGAGTCATCACTTTAAACATGCAGTAATGGTAATGCAACAATTATGTTTAATAAACAGACATTTTAAAGAAAGTGCAAGAACAAGAGTGAACTTCTGACTTTTCTGAAGTAGGAAGATGGGAAACGGGTTAAAAATTTTTTTTTCCTCAGAAGTTCTTAACAAAGGAGATAGTTTAACTATCTTTATTATTACCTTCTCCAAGTCAGTGACCCATTGTTTGTTTTCTTAGGGGGTGTGTGTGTGTGTGTGGTGTGTGTGTGTTCTGAGGGGGAGATAGATAATTACCTAATAAGTTAACTATCCTCTTCTGAAACACACTCCCCCAGAGCTGTTGGTGGCATCACCTGTCTTATCTTAAGGTAGGATGAACTTGGCCCAGGTCCCCCCTAAGAATATAGTAAAAATTCTGTATGTTTTGGTGGTTCAGTGTGTGTGTTTGTGTACACAATTCTATATATATAAAATTATAGAATTGTGCTGTTGTAGGATCATCTTATTAGACAGCTGTGCCCTTTCAAGAGGCTGCACGCCAGAGCAGCACTTAGCATCGCCAAACAGCAAAAGGAAGATATTGAATTCTGGATCTGGTGGCGTAGAATTGGGTCTTAAACACAATGGCAAAAGAGGAAGAACACTACAAGGCAAAGGTGTTCAACAACTAGCTTATTTCCTAAAAACAATGTGATGAGGTTCTCAGGTCAGAAAATCTTAGTTATCTGAAATAAGCTCTTTACCACCTTGTACTTCTAGGGAAGTTTCAGACATGACAAATTTATGAGGAAGCTAGGAAAGAAGGCTAGTTGTTTTTCATGCTGTGATCAATGAGATATTTTTTCATCATCTGTTGAACCAAGGGGGCGGAAGGCTATGCTCAGTGCTAGAGCAATTAACCTAGCATGCTTGAGGCCCCAAGTTCTAGTCCCAGCACCATTTAAAAAGTCATGAATTTAAAACAACTAGGTCAACATACTGTTTAGCTCTCTACATTTCTATCCCTAACTTATAAGAAGAGTCTCCAGATTCTTTCAGTCCCCATTATCATTTTTAGGGCATTGCTCTCTTGTAAATCTGCTCTTTAATTCTTTGTCATCTTTCACCATACAAGTTGCTGTTAATTCCCAGGCTCTGAGGTACTCTCACCTGTTGTGCACCCATCCACTATCAGATAGAGCTCATTTGTTTATTTCACATGTTTTTAGTCCTGTTACAGGTAGTGCAGCAAAGTGTCTGTTCTCCTAGAATTTACATTTCAGTGGAAGAGACAGTAAGTCATACTGTATGTATAACAAAGCTACCTCAATGAGGGGAGAAAAAAGCAAGTTTATAGCTATTTTTACCTGTAGTAGAGGTCTATAAGCATAGCTGCACTTTGAATCTTACTCAAAATGCCTTTGATAATTACATTTCTTAACATCCCCCTCCTACCCTTTCATTGTTCAGTTCTACTTGTCTGGTCTGTGATCTGCAGATCTTTGTGATCTATAGGTCCATCAGAGACTTCTTGTTTCCAGTCCCTTAGCCTTTCAGTTTCACTTGAATTCACTTAACAGCCATTTCACCTGTGTTCTCATAAATATCCCTGCTTATCTTCATTTATAGGACGTTTACTAAGTCAGGGACTGTGCTCCTAAAACCCTTTCTTTATAATTTCTCTTCCTGCCTCTAAGCACCCTCATTCAGATTTACATATGTTATTACCAGGATAGTAACTGCCTTTCCTCTAAATGTTAAGTTTCATTTTAACTGGCAAATTGTTGGTTTGGCATTTGAGGCCTTTTCAAGGTTGGATACCAACTATCTTGTTTTCCACCTTCCTCCATGACTTTATGACATTCAGATTAGATTTTTTCCTTATCCTCTTATACTCCATCTTCACCTTAGTTCTGTTGAGAATTTATCTTGTCAAAGTTCTACCCACTTTCCTAGGTAGGCCCACCTGAAATTTCAAATTCCCTCCTTATTTTACATACATATGTACTTTTTTTTGCCTGTTTTTTCCCATTGATTTTTAGATCCATTAAGGATAGGAATGGGCATGTTTTGAGTCCTGTAGTTTTCAAGGTGAAGTGAATCAGTGGAGACTTGGAATCTCAAAAAAATAATTAGTAGCTATCAATCTAGAAATGTACCTCCTTTAAAGGAAGGACTTAGTAGTTTCATGTCATGATTAAAAGATTTATTTCATCTCCCTATGACTTGAAAAAAGTTTCACAAACTGATATATAATATGGAAAATCCATTAATGATTTGGTAGAAATTCTTTATAATCACTAATAAGTCTACTAAATGAATTTTCTTTTCAAATCTACTTTTCTCTTTCCCAGGTAATACGAGGAAATAGTATCATCATGTTAGAAGCCTTGGAACGAGTATAAATAATGACCATTCAGCACAGAAATCTGTGTCCCGTTTCCAGAGGGCCTGTTTATGACATAAAAATCGGGTCATGTACATTTTCATATTAAACTTTTTGTTAAATAAACTTTTTAATAACAAAAAGCTGTCTCAGATGTTTTGAATATAGATATAGAATGTTAGCTCTTCTAACATGAATCTTCATGGTTAAGACTGATTTCAGAATTTTATGCACTAAAATGGAAGAATCTTATTGAATATGAAACATTACAAGGATTTTCCTTCATGTTTCAGTGCTGAGCAGAGATAAAGAAATTGCAAACCCAAATGCATGAGTGGGGTTATTGTAAAACATTAACTGGTAAGTACAGTCTACTCGTGGCTTTTCCAAGTACAGACTATCTATCCCTTATCCAAATGCTTGGGACTAGAAGTGTTTCAGATTTCAGAGTATTTGTACAAACAATAATAAGTCATGGGATAGACCCAAAGCCAGTGTTTCTGCATTTTGACCACAGCTAGTCACATGAGGTCTGGTGTGGGTGTGCCAAAAAGTTTAATTTTGTAGTATTGCAAGGGAGGACTGCTCATCTTGTACTTCTGTGTTCTTAGTGCGACAGAAGTAAAACTCAGGAAGTAATAATGTAGTCGTTTATTTTAAACATAAGTGTTAAGTGGAGAAATTTTGAAGAGTAGAAATAGAATTTCAGAGAACATCCCAGTGCATTGTGGTCCTTAGAGTAGAGAAGAGCAGTGAGAATGCTATCCACAATATATTCATCTAGTTCATGAAATTTTATTTATGGCTCACAAGCTCTAATGAGAGAGTTATTACAGATGGTTGTATTATTAAGCCTAACCTTAAACATTCCAAGCAAATGTTTAAGGCCTATTTTTATGATCTAAAAAAAGCCTGCAAACCAGTTAAAACTGTGGAGAATGATGTATACATAAGGGAATATCTAAGTTTTCTTGACACAATGAAGGGTGTAGACATATTTCCTACTTATAGAAACTATACAACAAAAGAACAGCTAAAGGGGTCAAACTAAATCACAATAAAGTGAGTTGACATGAAGTCCAATACATTTTTCAGCATTTCTGTTTTCACCGATGGTAATTTTTGCAACCACACAAAGCTAAATCCTAGAACCATTTCTCCAAGTGTGATTCCTAAGACAATAGCATCACCTTGGAACTTAATAGGGTAAGTTTTTGTATCCCACTACAAACCTGGTGAGTAAAAAATTCTAAGAGTGGGGCCCAGCAGTGTTTTCATGAGCATTCCAGATAATTCTGATGCATAGTCAATTCAGTTGGAGAACCACTGAAGTAGAGTTGACATCATTCTGCCCCTACATCATTTCTCCCAGTCTCTTCTGAAAAAAAAAAAAAGTGGTCTCCTAGAGTTAGCAAAACCTGACAGTATTTTTCTTTTAATAAAATTATTATTTTAATGCTGTAGTTACGTTAAAACTATCTAATAGGCCTGGAGTAGCAGGCTTTAATAGTAGTTTTTCTTCTAATAAAAACTATTATTTTTAGTACTGAAACTACCTAATACTCCTGCTTAGAACCTATTTTGGTTTTGAGGAAGCAATTTCAGATGCCCTTTTGGAAATTTTAATCAGTAGGTTTGATATAAAACCACATTTCAAACAGGTATTCTTACAAGAAAAAATATAACCCATTGTAAAACAAGTCTACAAATGATAAAAATTAAATCATTTCATTAGTATTTACCAATATTTACAGTAGTCCTCCCTTACCTATGGTTTCATCTTCCATGGTTTAATTTACCCTTCATCAACCACAGTCTGAACGTACTAAGTGGAAAATGGCAGAAAAAAGTTTAAAATAACATTTGTTATATTATTGTTTTATGGTTATTGTTAATCTTACTGTGCCTAATTTATAAATTAAACTATGTATAGATATATAGGAAAAGATAGTATATATGGGGATCATACACTGTCATATATAATGTCCACAGTTTCAGGAATCCACTAGAAGTATTCCAACATAATTCCCCTCAGATAGGGGGGGACTACTGAATCATATAACAGTGTTGCATTCTCTACAAATAGTCTTCATTTAAAACCACAAAAGAACATAAATGCCTCTTAACATACTTAAGAATAAAATTAGAAAAAATATAAACCTTTGACAAACCATGAATTTAATTCCTGCCTCTATATCAAATATATCTTGGCAGTTTTTTCAGGTATTAATATTCACAGATGCAGCAGGGAAGAAACAATGCTAAGAATCAGCATTTTCTTATACCATTTTGCTAAAGTAGCTACTGCCATAATCTGGCACATTAACCTGGTTTCAGTTATTGTTAATGCATAAGCTTTTTACCGGTTCTCTTCTACCAGTGACTATGACACTCATTCACGATCTCTGTACAGTAGATGTAGAACTGGTGGTTCTCAAGTTTGGCTCCACACAGGAAGCTTTTAGCCTTACAGTTGATTCTAATGTGCAACGAAAGTTGAGAGCCATTGCTTATGAGATTTCAGCAACCAACTTCTCACTTTACGTGCTACAGGAACTGATGCATTTAACATTTCAAAACTATTCTGAACTTGATTAAGCTTAGTAGCATTCTGAATATTCCACTCTAATGCCAACTGCTCAGGGTTATGGAAGTTGCCTCTGCTGTTAGTCTGTGTTTCTTACTATCAAAATTAATTCTGTGTTCTCATTGAGAAATTCCTTGCAGTAGATCTGCTCTGATGTTTTGAGTTCCTTAAGACTTTTAAGGCACTTTTTAAACCCCTTTATAGACATTTTAATCCCCCCATCTATTCTCTAGTTGTACATTAGAAATTTGATAATGCCCTGGTAGTATCCTCAATCCATTAAATCCTAATCTCCGATTGTGAGGGTGTATCAATAATTTTAAAAAGCTCCTCAAGTGAGGACTTAGTATTAGAATGCCAGGGCTAAGGTTGTGGTTCAGTAGCAGAGTGCTTGCCTAGCATGCCAATTTCTTTATTCAATAGCCCATGTAATCTTAAGATTACACTCTATGACTTCTGAATTTTACCCCTAATAAAATCAAAAACATAATCAAAAGTCAAGGCTTTAGGCATGGGTATATTTTTTTACATCAAAAAGGCATATAAATTACTAAGAGCCAGACTTACATATCTACTTCCAGAGTAGTTTTATCTAAGGAATTAATTCAGCTGTGAAGCTCAAATGAACAAGTACCCAGCTAAGATAGTTCTTCCTCAAGTGCTCATCTTAAAACAATTTAGATTGTGATCAAACTCCAAGGTCCTACACCTGAACCTACTGAGTTAGAATCTCAAAGAGAGAAGCTTGAGAATCCACGTTTAATGAACTCCAGGTGATTCTTATTGATCAGATGAGCTTGGGAAATGCTGCTAATGGATAGTGAAAGAAATTTTGGAAATGGCATAAGGGCGAGAGTTATCCATGGAACCTTGTATTTTCTTAGGACCCAACAGGATTACTTTGTTAAACAATGAAAATGGCAAAATATCTCATTCAAAATCATTTCTGCTCAGATTTTTGTTTTGTTTTGTTTTTTGCCTGTGATACTCATTGGGAACCAGTTAGAGGAAAAAAGAGAATATTATTTCATAGCTCCGTTTTAAGTTTCTCATAGAGGCCATCTTGGTCAATCATGTCTGTGTGCCCATTCCAGCGGTGATAGGCAAGGAGTGCAGCATTATGGGCTGCAATGGCACTCATTTCCATGGCACTGGCTGCAAACTCTATACCATTGAGGTAATACAGCCGATCGTGGAGGATGATTGAGGGGCATTTCTCCGGGGGCTTATAGTGAGGATATGCAAGCCAGGACTTCTTCACAGCATAATCATAGGACAAAAAGAGCTTTAAAATTTGCCGTTTAGTAAGTATTTCTGGAGAAAAAGTCTTCCAAACATATGTTCCATCTGTTGATGGTTGAGGACTGTCCTTTTCTCTTACAGAGGACACAATCCCAATGTTGTTAATAAACATATCTGAACTATCGGTGGTTAAAACCGTAGAGAGGCCAAACTGATCTTTGGCTCGAGAGCTAAATATAGTTGAATTCAATTCTCCCTTAACCAAGGTTGTCACTATATGTTGGTAATATTGATGGAATTCCTCAATTGGAGGATCAAAGTTGAGGAAAGTTATATTGGACATTTTTTGATTCAATGGAGTGGCCACAAAGACGATGTCGTAGAAGTCTGAGCGTGTCTCAGATCCAGTTTGGTAAACCACTTCATACATCTTTGTGGGATTTCCTAGAAGGAATGAGGTAGCACACATTTATTTAGTATTTCTAACATACTGTATTTAATACCCTCTAAAAATAATTCTAGAACTTAATAGTTTCTCTTTAATTCCAAAAAGTTAAAGGAGTTTTAGCCCTTAAGATAACTAACAGTCCCTTGCAATTTTATTACATTGCAGATGATTTCCTATTCAGAATGTCAATAAATACAAAATATAGCATTTTTACTCTTGATGAGATTGCTTTTCAAATCCAAAGAGTCATGCCATTGTATCTGAGCACATTTGGGAATATTTCTACATGGCATAACAGAACTTAAAATTCCATCTTTTTGAAACAAAGAGAGATACAAAAGCAGAAGTTTTTCTCCCTGCACAATCATTTTCTGCAGGGATAATTAGAAAAAAAAATTCAAACTCACCTGTCTGCTTGGTCCCTGTTTTCTCTATATACATTACTGAGCCAGATATAAGATTGCTCTTGGAAGCCTGAAGAAGCCTTGAGCAAACAAGTTTATTACCACCTTCTATTGCCCAAAGGCCAGAATCAGCAGCAGTCAGTGACACTGCCCCTGTTGGTAGGAGGAAAAGAAATGTGTTTTCATTCTGACTTTGAATGAAGCTCTATAACCACTCTCCCTTTCCAATTAAGTGTTCTGTTCAAAATGTCTTATGACACTGCCAAATGGCAAAATCTCACTCAGTTGAGAACCAGTTAACTATTGGAAGCCAAGAACCCTCTCCCCCTAAAAATGCACACCTACAAATGCATAATTTCACTAATGATGTCTTAAGTTTTGGGTTTTTTTTATTTTTTTCTTTCCATTTTGGTACCAGGAATTGAATTCAGGGGCACTTAACCACTGAGCCACATCCCCAGCCTTTTAGAATTTTATTTTGAGACAGGGTCTTGCCAAGTTGCTCAGGATCTAGCTAAGTTGCTGAAGCTGGCTTTCAACTCACGAGTCTCCTTGTCTCGGCCTCCAGAGCTGCTGGTATTACAGGTACGCACCACCAGGCCCGGCAATGTCTGAGATTTTGAGAAAAGTAGCCTTCTCCAACCCATGGCCTAAAGTTAGGTGCCATTCTAATATCACTAAGTCCTTTTATGAATAAACATGCATCACTTTTTCAAGGCCTGGCTTACCCACAAAGGCATTGATGTCTGTGCTTTGACCGTAATTGACCCTCATGACAGGAGCAATCATTTCATTGAGGAATTTCTCAGAGAAGCCTGCTTTCTGCAAGGTTTCATGAAGCGTTCGGTTAAGCAACCCAAGGAAGTCATCCCCTCCTACAGCATGGAGTAATTTTTCTACACTACTGAAGGCATAGTCATGAGATTGGTAGCGGTAGATCCTTGTGAAAAGAAGAAAAATGCCATTAAACACCAAATAAGATGAGGGAAGAAGATATATAAAGAAATGAAAGAACATCATAAAAGTCAAATTGACTTCCATGTTTCCTTTTGGTGAGTTTCTACCCATCCTGTGACACATGGCTTAGTCATCACCTTCCCCAGCTCTCCCAGAAGCTCTTGACCCTCCCTGACCCTCCACCTCTTCTGAAGTCCACAATCCTTTGAACACACTCTTCTTTTTCTGCACTCAGATCACCTTTACAGAAATGGGGCTGGGCTCAGTAGTGCATGCCTATAATTCCAGCAGTTGGGGAGGCTGAGGCAGGAGGCTGAGGCAGGAGGCCTCAGAAACTGAGTGAGGTTATAAGCAACCTAAAACAAAAAATAAAAAGGCCTGGGAATGTGGTTCAGTGGTAGTGTCCTTGGGTTCAATCCCTGGTACCAAAAAAATAAATAAAAATTTTAAAATGGCTGTGGGTTGTTCTCCTTCCAGCAGCACTTAGACATGTCTCAGAAAATAACTGGCCACTCCAAATATCCTGCATGTTATCTTCAGTTTAGTACCAAAGCTTAAATATTTTTCACTTTTTTCTGCTTCTACCTAAACATGAAACCTTGTCAATTTTCCTGGCATATCTCTTGCTGCACAATTCTCACTCCACTGATCTTAAGTCAGGATTTATATCCCAACTAGTAAAACAAATAGCTGATCTACCTGTTTCTGGTTTCTTTTATTTGAAATATTTATAAATCTCCCCAAAGCCCTAAAATGCCTCTTTTATTTTGTCATCTACTCAAAAACTTGCTTACTAAACAAAGTCCACATCATTGAACCTGACATTAAAAAAAGGAACTGCAACCAGGTGTGGTGGCACACACCTGTAATCCCAGCGGTTCAGAAGGCTGAGGCTGGATGATCACAAGTTCAGACTGGCCTGGGCAACTCAGTGAGACCCTCAAAAAATAAAAAGGGCTAGGGATGAAGTTCAGTGGCACAGCACCACTGGTTTCAATTCCTAGTACACAAAAAAGAAAAAAGTAGGAGCAAAAGGCTTTGTCTAAAGGTGACATGCAAGTAGAAGGCTTAGAAGCACAACCTGACCTTTCTGCCCTCAGTCACACACACACTCACACCCTTTGCCTGAGCATGCCTGACCCATTCGCTGGTCTCAAATATGCTCTGCATGTAGTCTCACAACTGCAAAAGCTCTTCCCTCTCTCTGGACTTCCCATTCCAGTCACAGAACAGCTACATCTCTTTCAGAGAGCCTGAATCCTGCCTTCTCTGCAGTCTTGTCCAACTTCCCAGTCTACAGGGATGTCATCTCCAAAAGTCCATAAAATTTAGCACCCATGCCACTCAATCAAGTACTTAGAAACTACTCTATATGATTCATTTTTTTAGAAAATACCACCTGACATTTCTTTGCACTCTATGGATATAAAAAGAACATTTACATAAATAACACAAGTAGCAATTCAATTTTTCAGGTTTTACAAGTGATATAAAGATGAGAAAAGGCTGGGGATATAGCTCAGGTGGTAGACAGCATGCCTCACATGTACAAGGCCCTGGGTGCGATTCCCAGCACCATTAAAAAAAAAAAAAAAAAAAAAAAAAAAAGTCCATCAATTCTTGCTGGGCACAGTGGTGTATGACTATAATCCCAGCAGCTCAGGAGACTGAGGCAAGAGGATCACAAGTCAAAGGCAGCCTCAGCAAAAGCAAGGTACTAAGCAACTCGGTGAGAACCTGACTAAATAAAATACAAAATAGGGCTGGGGATGTAGCTCAGTGATCGAGTCCCTGAGTTCAATCCCCGGTACCCAAAAAGAAAAGAGAGAGAGAGAGAGAAAGACATGGTTCCTTTTCCTATGGCTTACACCTGTAGACAAGAAATAAGGCACATACACAGATAAATATATGAAATAAAGGAAGAAATAAGAGCCAAGGGAAGATCCTTCTCAGTGAACTTAGGAGGAAAGTTTTTATATAGTTTCTTCTCTCAAAAAAAAAAAAAAAAAAAAAAATAGTAATAACGTTTTTAGAGAGTAAAGGGATGATATTATAAACATTTTTTTTTCCCCAGTACTAGAGATTGAATCCAGGGGCACTCTACCAATAAACCACATCCCCAGATACATACCACAGACCTACAAATATTTTTTGACACTGATCTTGCTAAGTAGCTGAGGCTGGCCTCAAATTTTCCGATCCTCCACCTCAGTCTTCCAAGTAGTTGGAATTACAAGCATGCACCACTGTGCCTGGCTATATGCATTCTGGTTTTATCTATTAACAGTGTAATGAATAAAATGTTAAATGAGTCTTTGCTGGAAAAATTGATTGCATATCGGTGCCAAAACAGAAATACTAAAACATCATCATCCAACCACACCATCTGAGTTTTAGTCTTTGGGAGATAACAAAAAGATGAAAACACTAAATTCTTGGTAGAGCATGTGACTAGCAAGTACAAGGTCCTTGGTTCAATCAAAAGAACGAAGGATGGGGCTGGGATTGTGGCTCAGTGGTAGAGTGCTTGCCTAGCATTTGTGAGACACTGGGTTCAAACCTCAGCACCACATAAAAATAAATAAATAAAATAAAGGTATTGTGCCCATCTACAACTAAAAATATTTTTTAAAAAAATAAGGAAGGAAGGCAACACACACTGACTTTTCAAAAAAATAACAGACTGGATGCAGCATAAAATGAAGAGTAATCTTTGGCAAACAGCATGACAAAACAGTAGCCAATTAACCTAAAATTATGCTAGTAGTCAATTAAATAACCTGTCAATGAGCTACACCCCCACTCCATCAAGCCTGAGATAAGTCCTCGTGGAGGGTGAGACAAGACCTCAATACGAACACTGAGCATTAGAACTATTATACAATAGTAGGTACATTAGAATAAATAAAACTAAAAATCAGACATGTAAGTAGCCAATAGTTTCTGCTGGTTGGATTGCTTATAATCTTTTTTTTTCTCAAGTGACATTTTTATCACCCTGAATATTTATTTAGTTATTCGATTAACAAATATTTATGGAATATAAACTTTAAGCCAAGCACTGTTCTAGGTGATGAGGATACAGAGATCAACACAAGACAGAGAAAAAGCTTGTCTTATACTTGGGAAAGCAGGTAGTAAAAATTCAAGAAATGGAAGTAAGTTATTTAACAGATAAGAGGATGATAAGTATTAAAGAGAAAAATAAATCAAAAAGAAAGCCTAGGAATGCATGGGGTTAGCAAGGTTTTAATTGTAAATAAGATGGTCCAAGAAAATAAGTCCAATGGTCAGGGGAAACTTCACTCACTGACAAGGTGACATCTGAACAAAGGTGATGGAGGGGAGGATGCAAGCCAAACACCAGGGGGGGAAATCTTCAGGTAGAGGTAAAAGCAATACAAGAGTCACATGACAGAACCCAGTTTCCTGAAGAAACAGTGAGGCCAGTGCAGCTGAAGCAGAGTGATCCAGGAGGACAGGAAAGGGGACAGATGGCTTGAAGCACTTCCAGAATGGTTCATGAAGACCTCTGAGAATCAGCTCCTCCGTGAAAGCAAAGAGGACACTGGCAAAAACTGTCAACTAGGCTGGGGCTGTAGCTCATTGGCAGAGCACTTGCCTAGCTTGCATGAGGGCCTGGGTTCATTGCCAAGCACCAAATTACAGAAAAAAAAATTTCAACATTTCAAAAATCAACAATTCTTTTTCAGAACTCCGGAAATAAACCAAACCCTTACCAAAATACAAGGAGTATTTATTCAAGAAAAGTGGCTGAATCTCATTAAAAACGATGAGCAATGTGGAACTGTAATTTGCCTATTCCCAGACCCCTCTGGCCAGCCCTGCAGTAGCCTTAAAAAGCAGCACCCTTGCAGTAACAGCTGTGAAACCACCAAGCTAGAAGCCACTAGAAAGGATAGAATGGATTTGGAGCTCCCAAAAAGCATCATCCCCAGAGACCTATCTGGGAGCTCAGGAAAAGCACCATCTTCAGGGTTTGTCTTTATTTGATCTGATTCAGACCTCACCCTATACAAACAGCTCCCATCCCAAAACATTTGTCCAAAAAAAATCATTGGCAACTATTTAATATCACTGTTGCCTTAGGGTGTGATACCAACTGGGGCTAATAAGAAGCTGACTAAAAAATTGTAAAAAGATACTAGGAGGGGGCTGGAGTTGTGGCTCCGGGGTACAGCGCTCACCTGGCATGTGTGAGGCCCTGGGTTTGATGCTCAGCACCACGTATAAGTAAATAAAATAAAAGATCCATTGACAACTAAAAAAAAAATTAAATAAAAAATACTAGGGAATGAAAATGTTTCCAGAAATCTAGAAAGTCAAGTGCAAGGGCTGTCTGTCCTGTGCTCAGAAAAGTCCTCAGAAGGCTTCAATCTATCAAGTTTTACAGATCGTGAGGCTTAGAGCAAGCAGGAAATTAAGGTTAAGGTAGAGTTTTAAACTATACGCTGGAGCATTGAAAATACACACTAACATGCAAACTTAAGTGGCCTTACATGACAAAGAATACAGACTTCTCAGAATTGGTCCCAGAAAGTCAATAAACAAACCAATAGTACAATCAAGAATAACAAGCAGCCATGGAGTCTAGGAGAATCGAGTTTCCAGAGCTGCCCACCATGCCCAAAGTTTTTAAATCAACTATTAAATATAACTAAAGGAAACCATGTCTAAAGAACAAAAACAAAGTAGGAGAATAATGTCTCACCATATAAAGAACCTCAACATAGGGGGAAAAAAAGAACCAAACAAAATTTCTGAAATTGAAAAGTATAGTATCTGAAATTAAAAATTCACTGTAGGGACTAAACAGGAAATGGAAGAAGCACCAGCACACTTGAAGGCAGATCAACTGAGATTATATAGGCCAAGTAACAGAAAGAACAGAAGAAAAATGAGCAGAGCCTCAAAACCCATGGGACAACATGAAGTTCACCAACATGCAAATACTGAGAACCCGAGAAGGAGAAAAGGAAAAGAAAAGGTTGGAAAATTATTCAAAGAAATAATGGCCTGTGGAGAATGGTAGCACAAACCTCAGGCGCCTGAGGCAGGAGGATCGCAAGTTCAAGACCAGACTCAGCAACTTAGTATGGCCCTAAGCAACTGAGGCCCTATCTCAAAATAAAAAATAAAAAGGGCTGGGGTTGTGGCTCAGTGCGAGAGCGCTCGCCTAGCACGTGTGAGGCACTGAGTTCAATTCTCAGCACCACATATAAATAAGTGAATAAAATAAAGGTCTATCAACATCTTAAAAAATATTAATAAATAAATAGATAAAAAGGTTTGGGGGATATAGCTCAATGGTAAAGCACCCCTAGTTCAGTCCCAATACTAAAATTAATAAAAATAATAATAGTAATAATGGCCCAAAACTTCCCAAATTTGATGAAAAACATTAATCTACACATCCAAGAGGTTCAACAAACTCTATCCATGAAAGGGTCCTCAATAAGATTAACAACTGACTTCTCTCTAGAAACCATGGAAGCCAGAGGTAGTGGGATGATATGCTGAAAGACTCAAGAGTTTAGATCCAATAAAACTATCCTTCAAAATGAAGCAAAATTCAATCCTTAGCAGGAAGAATGAAACAGGGGGTATCGCAATACCAGATCTTCAACTCTACTACAAAGCAATAGTAACAAAAACGGAATGGTATTGGTACCAAAATAGAAAGGTAGATCAATGGTACTGAATAGAGGACACGGACACAAACCCAAATAAATACAATTTTCTCATACTAGACAAAGGGGCCAAAAATATGCAATGGAGAAAAGATAGCCTCTTCAACAAATGGTGCTGGGAGAATTGGAAATCCATATGCATCAGAATGAAACTAAACCCATATCTCTCACCATGCATGAAACTAAACTCAAAATGGATTAAGGACCTCAGAAACAGACCAGAGACCCTGCAGATTATAGAAGAAAAAGTAGGTCCAGATCTTCAACATGTTGGCTTAGGACCAGACTTCCTCAACAGGACTCCCATAGCACAAGAAATAAAAGCAAGAATCAATAACTGGGATAGATTCAAACTAAAAAGCTTTCTCTCAGCAAAGGAAACTATCAGCAATGCGAAGAAAGAGCCTACAGAGTGGGAGAAAATCTTTGCAAATCATACTTCAGACAGCACTAATCTCCAGAATCTATAAAGAACTCAAAAAACTCTACACCAAGAATACAAATAATCCAATTGACAAATGGGCTAAGGAAATGAATAGATACTTCACAGAAGAAGATCTACAAGCAATCAACAAACATATGGAAAAATGTTCAACATCTCTAGTAATAAGAGAAATGCAAATCAAAACTACACTAAGATTCCACCTCACCCCAATTAGAATGGTGATTATCAAGAATACAAGCAACAATAGGTGTTGGCGAGGATGTGAGGAGAAAGGTACACTCATACATTGCTGGTGGGGCTGCAAATTAGTGCAGCCACTCTGGAAAGCAGTGTGGAGATTCCTTAGAAAACTTGGAATGGAACCACCATTTGACCCAGCTATCCCACTCCTTGGCCTATACCCAAAGGACTTAGAATCAGCATACTACAGAAATACAGCCACATCAATGTTCATAGCTGCTCAATTCACAATAGCCAGACTGTGGAACCAACCTAGATGTCCTTCAATTGATGAATGGATAAAGAAACGTGGTACATATATAAAATGGAATATTACTCAGCCATAAAGAATGATAAAATTATGGCATTTGCAGGCAAATGGATGAAATTGGAGAATATCATGCTAAGTGAGATAAGCCAATCTCAAGAAACCAAATGACAAATGATATTGCTAATAAGTGGATGATGACACATAATGGGGGGAGGGAGGGGTTAGTGTTAGGGTTAGAGTTAGGGTTAGGGAGGTGGGCAAGAATGGAGGAAGGAAGGACTATATAGAGGGAAAACAGGGGTGAGAGGGGTGGGGGAAAGGAAAAAAATAACAGAATGAATCAAACAACATTACCCTACGTAAATTTATGATTACACAAATGGTATGCCTTTACTCCATGTACAAACAGAGAAGCAACATGTATCCCATTTGTTTACAATAAAAAAAAAAAAATGAAGCAAAATTAGGGCATTCCCAAGTAAACAAAAAACAGAAAATGAAACACCGGCAGACTTGCCCTAGAGAAACAGGCTGACTAGGAAGCTAGAGGAAAGGGATTCCCAGGAAACTGAGACCCAGAATAAAGTTCCCTGACTTTGCAGTTCCTTCCCCTCCCAGCTTAGGAGCTGGGAGCACTTCAAAAGAACCAGACACCTCTCACGTGTGTCCCTTCCCAGTTATGAGGCTACACACTGCCACCCTCAGAATGTAAAGGAAAAAACTCGGCACCTCCCAACGCCACCGTGGAGCATTTCTACCCAACCAGTGGCAAGCGACCCAACTAGGCAGAAACAGAGCCTTTGTCTTGGCAGAGTGGCTCTCTGGGTGCCAGGGAGAGCATTGGTTCCACCACCAGCCCAACCAGGACCAGCCCAGTCTCCTCAGGAAGTTCTGATTCACATTTTACCTGACTGGTTTCACTGCTGGGATGGCCATCACGTGGGAAAACCCTGGTTCTATGACATGGGGAAAGTTTGGGAGGGATATCCCATACAGAGCACCATCCCTTCTCAGTATTGGCACCACGCGATTGAACTTTCCTTCTTCTGGTCACTGCTCTTCAGCATTGCCTCTGATATCAAGCAAAAGTTTGTTTGTTTGGGGGTCACGGTACCAGGGATTGAACCCAGAGCCATTTAACAATTTTTTTATTTTGAGTTGGGGGTCTCACTAAGTTGTTTAAGTCCTAGCTAAGTTGAAGAGATGGGCTCCAAACTTGTGATCCTCCAGCCTCAGCCTCCTGAACAGCTGGGATTATAGGCATGTGCCACCATGCCTGGCAAGTTTCTTCTGTTTTGCCAATTACCTCAGTCAGCTTCTGCTGTTTTGCCAATTACCTCTGAATGGGAACTCTCATCATGGCTGTGCATGACTCTTCAGACTATAGTCAGCCACGAAGCTTAACTACATGAGATGGAAAAACACCTGCAACAACATCTTCAGGGTTTGGGCTACTGTTTTTATCATCACTCAACTGGTCATCCTGCCCTTCTGGATGCTGCACTGCACCCTGGTGTACCCACTGAAGCTCTACCCTGCCTTCCTTGATTACTACTTGTCATGATGGGAACGCAACAGATAAACAGCATATCTTCTAGGCCTACCTCATTTTGCACATGGCCCACAAATTCATAACTGGAAAGCTGATACAAGATGAAAGCAGTGACTGGGAAGAAACTGAGAGTTCAGAGGACATGACAGCTGGGGAAGGGGCAAAGAGCAGGATAACAACCATCACGTAATGACTGATGGGCTGGGGAGATAGCTCAGTCGGTAGAGTGCTTGCCTTGCAAGCACAAGGCCCTGGGTTCGATCCCCAGCACCCAAAAAAAAAAAAAAAAAAAAAAAAAAAAAAAAGACTGAACCAGTGTCCCAGCTGCCTCCCAGATTAATCCATAAAGCCAAGGAACTAGCCAGCCTTCTTCATAGGGTCACTTCCTGCCCTAGAGAGAGCTAAGGAGCAGGGGAAAGGAGACGTCTCTGTGTCCTCCCTCTTCCTTTGTCAACAGTTGCTTTCAAAACATTCTAGCTGGGCATAGTGGTGCACACCTGTGATCCCACCAACTCAGGAGCCTAAGGCAGAAGGATCTCAAGTTCAAAGCCAGCCTCAGCAACTTAGGTGAGGCCCTAAGCAACTTAGTGAGACCCTGTCCCTAAATAAAATACCAAATGGGCTAGGGATGTGGCTCAGTGGTTAAGCGCCCCTGGGTTCAATCCCTGGTACCAAAAAAATAAACAAAAACAAATTCTAACCAGCCCATCCCTAGGTAGAGGGGAAGCTGGTTATACCCTTTATTAGTGAGGGGATAGTTTTATTTTCCTCTTTTCTCTAGGGTATCTTTTCTATTGCTTTTGAGACCCTTCCTCATCCTGGGAGTAAGAATTGCAATTCACATCCCTTATTCTTGAGAATTGGACCCTGTTTGCCTTTGACTCCCTGATCTCCAGAGCTGGGTTGTGCCTTACTGTGGGTCTCATTCTGACAAAGCTGGATCAAGGCTCACTATTCTAAGCTCCCTGACTTCAGTCAAAAACCAAAACTCAGTATGTACGAAATGTCGAAATATATTCTACTGTCATGTATATTTAAAAAGAATTAAACACACACACACACACACAAAGCTAAACTGACTCTTAACTTATTGCCTCCTGAAACAAAATGAACTGAGCACAGGAGGGTACACAGGACCCTACTCCTACCAAAAGGTGGCAATGACACTGGGGAGTGCTCAGATGGCTGTGATGTTACTTCTCTGCCAACTGTCCCATAGCCACATGTCCAAGATCCTCCAGCTTCCTCGCTCAGGCCTCATCCCTTTCCTCTTCTCTTCAGCGAGGCTAGCTTGTTTGGAGTATGAAGGCAACTAGTTCTAATTTTTTATTTATGAACCGTATGGAGGGGTTGGGGTTGTGGCTCAGTGGTGGAACACTTGCCTAGCATGTGTGAGGCCCTGGGTTTGATTATCAGCACCACATATAAATAAATAAATGTCCATCAACATCTAAAACATATTTTTTTAAAAAAATGTGAAGTTTGGGTTTTAAAGCCAGAATTACAGCTAGCATCTGGCATTTTAACAGAGGGACCATTTCAGATCAAAAATATACTGTCAATGTTTGGGGTTTTTTTTTTAATTAAAATATAGAGTAACTAAAATGTGTCAATAAGTTAAAAAAAGAGGCTGAGATAGAATATTAGACAAAAGCTTTAATCCACATGAAGAAATAGACCACCTAAAGACATTTACATGAGTAAATATAAAAGACAGTTTGAAGGCTTATTTGTTTGTAACTCTTATTCTCCTATCTCATTTACTGCATAAAGCAACAATTATAAAACTGTGCTAATGGGATTATCATATATAAAGATAGACTTTGTACAAGCTACACAAGGGGAAATTACAAAGCCCTGATGGTGTAAGTTGGTACTAAAATAATAAAGCGTGTTTATTTTTAACCATAAAGATTGTCTTAAGATGTTGTTAGAAAATAACTCAAAAAATACATAACAAAAGTAACAAGAAAAAATGATACTCAAGAAAATATCTATTTAAAGCAAAAGAAGTTGACAGTCACGGTGATCCACAGTTTTAATCCCAGCAGCTCAGGAGGCTGAGGCAGGAGGATTCAAAGTTCAGTGTACAACAAATAATAAATGAAAAAGACTGAGAAAACCTAAACCTGTTGGGTCTTCCATACCATGGTACAAATTTTGGCTATTACTGTATGAAATAGAGAGCTCTGAAGGTTTCTGAGTGAGGAACAATATGGAGAGCCTTAGAATTCAAAAGAATTCCTTTAGCTGCTCTCCTGAAAAAAATAATGGCACAAGAATAAAGCAAGGAGATGATTCAAGAGGTGTATTAGTTTCCCTGAGCTGTTGTAACAAATTATCACAAACTTAGTGGCTTAAAATAACACAAATTCATCATCATATGGTTCTGCGGGTTAAAAAGCCATATCAGCCAGGAGTGGTGGCACCTATAATCTCAGCAACTGTAATTCCAGAAAGACTGAAGCAGAAAGATCACAAGCTCAAGGTCAGCCTGGGGAACTTAATAAGACCCTGTCACAAAATAAAAAAGTTAAAAGGTATGGGTTGTTGCTCAATGGTAGAGAGTCACTGGGTCCAATCCCCAGTGCGGCAAAAAAGAAAATGTCCAAAGTTAGTCTCACTGGGCTAAAACCAGGGTGTTCCCAAGGCTCGTTCCTTCTGGAAATTGGAAAGTATCTCTCTTCTTGCCTTTTTCAGTTTGTACAGGTCCCCAGCATTCCTCAGCTCATGGAATCACACACCTTCCTAGCATCATCCACCTCTTGCTTCCAGGATCACATCTCCCACTATCCAACTCTGAACTTCCTGCTTCCCTCTTGTAAAAATCCCTGTGATTACACTGGGCTCACCTAGATCTCAAAATAATTTCCTCACCCCGAGATCTTAACATAATCACATTGGCAAATTCCTTTTATCATGTTCCAGGGATTAGGACACGAACATCTCAGAGCCTTACTGGGCCTACTGCAGCAGGCCATTTCAAGAATCCAGACAAAAGAGTACAGTGGTTTGGACTGAAGTAGTTGCAGTAGTGAGAAGTGGTGGAATTCTGGACATATTTACAGGTTAATAGGATTCAAGATAGACTCAAAATACCTGTCAGAAGTAGCTGAAAGAAAGGGAGAGTGTTGATAAAGCCTTTTACTGTGAGTTCCATCAGCTAAGATAAAGATGCATAAGGGATCTAACATGTTCCCAGAAATGAACTAAGTGTTAGAGACAAGAAGGAGATTTAAACCTAGCCTAGAATCCAAGATATCTCAACAGAAAGTCATCAATGGGGAGCCGGGTGTGGTGGCATGCACCTGTAATCCCAGAGGTTCAGGAGGCTGAGGCAGGAGGAGGAAAAGCTAGCCTCCGGAAATAAGCGAGGCTCTAAGCAACTCAACAAGATCCTGTCTGTAAATTAAACACACAAAAAAAAGGACTGGGGATGTGGCTCACTGGTTAAGTGCCCTTGGGTTCAACCTCAGCACCAAAAAAAAAAAAAAAAAAAAAAAAAAAGCAAGCCATCAGTGGACCTGAGAATTCAATTCAACAAGTATCAGAATGAATACCTACTACCTTCCAGTCATTGTGCAGTTACTATCAGTCAAAAACACTGACTCATGGTGACTGAGATTAGGGGAAGGCTATGTTGAAAAGGCTGAGATAAGAAGTTGGACATTGGAGAAAAGAATGGCACCCTACCAAAAGAACTGCATAAATAAATGCTCAGAACTGGGGTCTAGGTTGTTGCCTACCATAAGCTCAAAACCTCTAAGTTTACTTCTGTCACATGGCTTCACTATGTACACTAAAATGGAAGCATATTATGCCTCCCCCAGGTTGGTTAGCAAAGGCCCTAAATGTTTCTGCAGATCACATAAGCCCCTTGTAAGGGGACCACCTGGATCTGCCATGTATTTCCAAAGAAGGAAAAAAATATTTTTAAGCTAGAATTTTTAGTTTCTATACTGTTTAATGAAAGAAAAACTGAAAACTATCTTTCAATTGTACATTTTAACCCAATAAGCTGCAGATAAGATTCACTTGAGGTGGTGTGTGTGTGTGTGTGTGTGTGTGTGTGTGTGTGTGTACGCTTTATGTTGCTCAGGATGGAACCCAGGACCACTCACATGCTAGGCAAGAATTCTACCACTAAACTACATTCATAGCCCTCGAGGTACTTTTAAAAATACCAATGCCCCGTCAGGTATGGTGGTGCACATCTATAATCCCAATAATTTGAAGGCTAAGGCCTTCCAAGGAGAATCTCAAGTTTGAGGTCAGGCTCAGCAACTCAGCAAGACCCTCGGCAAATTAGTGAGATCCTATCTCAAAATAAAAAATAAAAAGGGTTGGGGCTGTAGCTCAGTGGTAAAACACCTCTGAGTTCAATACCTAATACCAAAAAAAAAAAAGAACCTCAAATCCCTACCCCAGCATAATTGCATAAAAAATCTTGGGGTGAGATTCAGCATTCATATTTTAGAAAGAACCCATGTAGACTCAGGATGCAGCACAATAATAGAGTAGTTGCCTAGCACACAAAAGACCCTGAGTTCAATTCCCAGGACCTAAAAAACATAAAAACAAAAGCATTAGTCTATGGCCATACCACCCTAAATGTGCCCAATCTCATCTGATCTTGGAAACTAAGGAGGGTAAGGCCTACTTAGTACTTGGCTGGGAGAAAGACCCTCATGTGGTTATAATGTGCAGCCAGGGTTGAAGATTACTGCTTCAATTGAAATGAAGGGGAATCAGCCATTATAGAGTTCCCTTTGCCAACTTCTGCGGTTTTTGTGACATGCCAGAATATCCCCAACATGGTAGGATATTTAAAATCTTTAACAACTAGTACATCATGAAACAGGAAGCAGAGTGGCTACAGCAGTAAAACTAAAACAAGACGCCCTACTGCAGACGGGAGGGGGAGATATGTTGACAGGGACAAAGTCATCAGTATTTCACCACAGTTCTGCTTTTGTTTCTGTGGTACTGGGGACTAAATCCAGGGCTTACCTGTATGCTAGTCGAGAACCCTGCCACTAAACTACATCTCCAGCCCTTCACTACTGTTCATAACTGTCACATGCTGGCTGAAGACCATTGTTCTCTCCAACAGTTTGTTGTTGTTGTTGTTGTTTGTTTGTTTAGTACCAGGGATTGAACCCACGGACACTTACCACTGAGCCACATCCACAGCCTTTTTTATATTTTACTTTGAGATAGAGCCTCACTAAGTTGCTTAGGGCCCTGCTAAGTTGTTGAGGTTGACATGAAACATGCAATCCTCCTGCCTCAGCCTCTTGGATCACTGTGATTACAGATATGTACCACCATGCTCAGCTCTCCAACTGTTTTACAGTGTGAAAAAAAGCATCAAAACAAGACTTACATGATACTGACTTACTAAAAGAAACAGATGTATGAAGCAACATAAAGACCAGTTTATACAAACAAATGTCAAAGACTGAGGACAGTCTATTCAGTAGTGGTATAAGCCCACAGACTACATTTTGCATTCAGGAGGCAACCCCTATCAGGTCCCCTTTTTGCCCTGCAGGAGCAGTCTCTTTTCTACTCACTTAAATGCTACTCTTTTATGCTAAAAAAAAAAAAAAAAAAAAAAAAGGATGGGAGCCATCTGATATTTGACAAATGCACTAAACATATATCAAAAGATAGTCTTTTTAAAAGGCTGGAAGGTGTGCAGGAAAAACTGGACAGCTATATGTAAAAAATGAAATTAGACTCCCCTCTTTCAAATCTAAATGAATCAAAGACTGAGGAATTAGATCAGAAACTTTACAATTGATAGAAGAAAACATAGGGTCAACACTCCATTACATAAGTAAAAGCACCAACTTCCTTAATAAGACCCTCAGAGTGCATGAAATAAAACCAAGAATCAATAAGTGAGATGCCATCAAGCTAAAAAGTTGCACAGCAAAGAAAACAATTAAGAGCATGCAGAGAGAACCTACAGATTGGGAGAAAATCTTGACCAGCTACTCCTCCAATAGGGGACTAATATCTAGAATATACAAAGAACTTAAGATATTTAACAAAAAAAACAAATAACCCAATCAATAAATGGGCAAAAGCACTAAACATAAACTTCTCAAAAGTAGAAACACAAATGGCCAATATATGACGAAACGTTCAATATCTCTAATAATCGGGGAAATGCAAATCAAAATTACACTAAGATTTCATCTGACTCCCATCTAAATGGTAATAATCAAGAATAGGAACAACAGGCCAGCACAGTGGCACACACGTGTAAATCCCAGTGGTTCAGGAGGTTGGTGGGAGGATCATGAGTTCAAAGCCAGCCTCAGCAACTAGCAAGGCCCTAAGCAACTTAGTGAGACCCTGTTTCAAAATAAAATATAAAAAAGGGCTGGGGAGAGACTAGGGAGCTGAGGCAAGAGGATTGCAAGTTCAGGCCAGCTTCAGCAATTTAGGAGGCCCTAAGTAAGTTAGTGAGACCCCATCTTAAAATAAAAAGTAAAGAGGGGGGAAAACCTGCTATTGGGTCCCCTTTCACACTATCTGAGTTCTGTTCCTGTTTCTATTCTTCAATAAATCCTCCTCCTTTTATTCTTAAAAAAAAAACAATAAAGTAAAAAGGGCTGGGAATGTGACTCAATGGTAAAATGCCCTTAGGTTCAATCCCCTATACCAAAAAAATAAAAATAAATTAAAATAAATAAAAAAAAGGTCTGGGAATATGGTTCAGTAGTTAAGCACCTCCGGGTTCAATCACTCGTTTAAAAAAAAAGAATAGGAATAATAATAATGTTGGCAAGGTTGTGGGGGAAAGGAACACTTGGACATTGTTGGTAGGACTACAGACTAATGCAACCACTCTGGAAAGCAGTATGGAGATTCCTCAAAAAACTGGGGATAGAACCACCTTATGACCCAGCTATCTACTCTTTAGTATTTCCCAAAAGACCTAAAATTGGCATACTACAGCAACATAGTCACATCGATGTTTATAGCAACACAACTCACAATAGCTAAGTTATGGAGTCAGCCTAGATGCTAACAATAGATGAATAGATTAAGAAACTGTGGTGTGAATATATATAGAGAGAGAAAGAAAAAAAATGGAGTTCTGTTCAGCCACAAAAATGAACGAAATCATGATATCTGCTGATAACTGGATGGGAAATGAAGAATACCATACTAACTGAAATAAGTCAAACTTGGAAACTCAAAGATCGAATGTTTTCTCTCATATGCAGAAGCTAAAGTAAAAGAAAAGGGGAAGGAAGGATAAGATAATATAAAGAATCAATCAAATATAAATTAACAGATAAGCAAAGGAAGTCAAGTAGAGTAGAGGAAGGAGAATGGGAGAGGGGAGGGAGGACAGAAGGGAAAAAGGGGAGGGAAAAGGGGGGAATCATGAACTGAAATTGATTTCTACTCATGTATGAGCTTATCAGAATGAACCCAACTACTATATATAACTATACAGCTATAATTTTCAAAAACATTTTTTAAAGATGGAGAGAAAGCAATAATACCAAAAACTCTAGGAATTCTTTTTCTATTTTTTTCTTTTATTTGATGGAGTAGGGGTAGTCGGAATTGAACTGAAGGGTGCTTAACCACTGTGCTTCATCCCCAACTCTTTTTATTTTTTGAGACAGGACTTGCTAAGTTGCTGAGGCTGGTCTTGAACTTGCAATCCTCCTGCCTTGGCCTCCTAAATCACTGGGATTATAGGCATGCACCACCACGCCCAGCTGAGATGGGAATTCTTTTCAAAATCAAAAACAGAACAACCTAGGAGCTATGGCTGTCGCTCACTAGTCGAACACTTGCCTGGCATACTCAAAACCCTGGGTTTGATCCCTAGCACTTAGAGGGGGAGAGAGACAGGAAGGAAGGAGCTTTTGAAAATATAGAAAATCATAAAACAGAAAAAGAGTAAACTATATTCTTGCTACCCAAGACTGCTGGCATTTAATATTGAAATTTAAATTCTTAGGGCACAAGCCTGATATTCTAATTTAGGCTGCTGGCTCACTGAAATATCATATCACTATTAAAACTCATTTAAGGGGCTAGATATATAACACAACCTGCCTAGCATGTGCAAGACCCTGAATTCAATCCCTGAGGACAGAAAGGTAGACAAAAAGAAAGGAGGGGCTGGGGAGATAGTTCAGTCGGTAGAGTGCTTGCCTTGTAAGCACAAGGCCCTGGGTTCGATCCCCAGCACCTCAAAAAAAAAAAAAAAAAAAAAAGGAAATAAATGAAAAGAAAAAAAAAAAAACTAATTTAAGTTTTCTTATAATTTTTCAATCATCTACACACCAGCACAGTACTAACACTAAGACTCTAGATCCAGACTACCGGGTAACTCCAGCTCCACCACTTACCAGGTGGGTGAGCTTGTACATTTAAAACCTCTGGATGCCTCCACCTTCTACATCTGTAGAAAGAAGCCAGTAACAGTACCTACCTGCAAAAGTTGTCATGAGAATTTCAAGGATTTTTTTTTTTTTTTTTTTTTCCAGTTTCCAGGGATTGAACTCAGGGGCACATAACCCAGCCCTATTTTGTATTCTATTTAGAGACAGGGCCTCACTTTTGCTGAAGCTGGCCTAGAACGCTCGATCCTCCTGCCTCAGCCTCCCAAGCTGCTGGGAACACAGGCATGGGCCACCACACCCAACCAGAGTTGATTTTTATAAAACATCTAAGAGTGGCAACACTCGAGAAGCATTTGTGAAGTACATTTCAGAAGCAGAAAAACAAACTACAACTTCAATTCCCAACAGGATCAATGGTTTGCATGTTCTCTACAAAACAGTGTTCCTAAGAATCTTACAAACAGGGCTTGCAGTTAGGTACAGAACTGTTTCTAAAGTTCATCAAGCTAAAAGGTCTAATGGAAGGGTGGGAAAAATTACCTCATGAACTTGTCCAACACATCTTCAACCCACATGTGCATTCGGAGGGACTGAAATCCATAGCGCCAAACAAGTTTAATCATGTTCATTATAAACCAGCTGCTCTCCTCAAACACCAGAGTCTCACCATCATACACTCCCATTAAGCCACCTGAAGTCTGAATAGTGGAGAGACCTGCAAAAACAGAGAAAGGGGAGTTGAGTCAATGGTTTCCAGGCTGATCAAATGAAAGAAAATAATCCAGAGTATGTCCCAGAGACACTGTGAAGTGAGTGAATTGGGGGCTTTTGTCAATTCTCAGGAAATACAGTGAAGGAGCTCTATTATAAAAGCATGATACACTAACACTCACTGCAATGTCCAAAAGCAGACTCCCTAGGGGACAGGTCAGAAGATCATGCTGATGTATCTTCATTAGACTGGCTATTCTTAGTCCCAGAAGAGATGGAAGCACAGGAAGTACCCACAGGTGATGTGGAAGGTAGCTGAGAGAAAAGAGGTACTCCCATTCCAATTCGAATCTTATTTTGCAAAACTGGATTTTTCAGGTAAGTGGAAGGAGGCCAAAATTACACAATATTCCCTAAAGAAAGAGCCTGCAGAGGCCTGCCAGACTTCCTCCACAACCTGTCCAGAGTTTCTGCTTGGCAGGTCAGCAATGAAATGTCCTGAGCACTGAGCACATGTCTGTATCCATACCGTGTGAACAACTTTAAGTCAGACACTCCAAGCCACTGGGTCTCATTTCCTCTGCTGTAAAATGAGTACTCTAAGGTCTCTGTTAGCTCAAAACATTCTCTGATTCTTCAGCACAAACTGAGAAGTTTAAGAACTGACAACTTCAGCCATCTTTACCTCTGCCCCATGGCTGTAATTCCAGATAACAGAAGATACAGATAACTAGTATCCCATTACCTAAGACAGCACCAACAGCTAACTGGACAGTGAAGGAAACCATTCATCTACTTATTTGAAAAAGACAAAAAACAAGGCAGAAAAGTTTCAGTTCTCCCCATGATAAAAATATCCAGGGATGGTCACACAGAATTCTGCTTAGCTCTAAGACCAAAATTACATACCCAGGTCTTTGACAAAACGCTTCATGTGCAGATTTAAAGGATGGATGACAGAACCTCCTGCCTCATAGTCTTGCCCTTGCACAGTCATGGTGGCCAGACGACCCCCCACCTCTTCTCTTTCGAAGAGGTCAATCTTCACATCTTTCCCAAATTTCTGCCGCAGATAATAGGCTGATGAAGTGCCACCAATTCCAGCTCCAATAATTGCTATGAGAGGAAAGAAGGAAGTTTTTTTGTTTTTTTCTTTTTTCTCTTACCAGTGTGTGGTTTTTGTTTTGCCTTCAAAAGGTCACATACTAATAACAGAGGTTACCCAAGGCTATTACCAACAATGTAGCCTGGAGAGGAGGGTTTTGAAGATAGAACTCCCAGAATCTGGACAGAAGCTGCTCCCAGTCAAATGCAATGGTAGATTAAGTTACACACTGACATTAATTCAATTCTCTTCCAGATGCCCAAAGATTTTCACAGGTCTGTGGAGGCACCAATGGGCCTGCACACTCTTGCGTGTCCAACTCATGGATGCATTTTAAATAAAGGGGCCGCCATTTTTGCCTAGCTTTGTTCTTTGTCTCAGTGTAGACTCAATGTAGACAGGTTAATGACTCGGAATAACACAGCTTTAATTGGTGGGTAGAGGGAGCAGGAGTAAAAAACCAAGGAGACTGAAACAAGAGAGAATTGATTATTTCGGCAGCTGCAGCAGTCCGAGGTAAAGAAACTGGGCAAGCCCAGGGCCTCCGAGCAGGCCGACCTCAGCAAAGTGGAGTGGAGAGAGGGTGTTTCAGCCTAACAAGGGAAGCAGACAGGGTCAGCTCGTTTGCACTGCTCCCTGTACCGTGTCTACGTGAGCCTGAAATCTAAGGAGCGGGAGAAGCCAGACGCTCCAGGACCGGCCAAAAGACTGGCCTCCCGAAGGTGCAGCAAAAAGGAAGGCAGCAATGAGGACCCTGGCCTCCCCACAGCCCCAGGCCTCTGAGACTAGAGCTGCAGGGACGCTTGGTCCCCATCACAGTCCATGCTTCAAGTGGGCATCTCTCCAAACCTAGGAAGCACAATCCCTCTTTCGGAAGACGGAAAGCCAACCACAGGTGTGAATCGCAAAAGGCGCGACCTGCACGCCCTGCCTGAATCCTGGTTTTGGGACCTGGGCGCACGACGCTCTTGTGCCCTCCCGCGCCACCCCTTCTGGCCTACCGATCTTATCCGGTGGGGCCCGCAGGTGGGCGCTCCCGAGGCACCCCCAGCTGCACAGCAGCAGCCACAGCCACAGCAGCGACAAGCCGAGCTCCCCGGCTACATGCCCCATGGCCTTCCCAAGCGCAGCAAACAGCCTCCAGCTCCCCGCAGTCCTCACGCCGCGGCGCGTCTGCGCGCTCACTCGCCCCGCCCCTAGACTGACGGCCCTCCGAGCCCCGCCCAGGCCCGGCGCAGGCCCGCCCGGTTCCTCCCCGGACACGCCCCCTCCCGGACACACCCCTGCCCGGCCCCTCGCATCCCAGGTCCACCCCACCCTCCAGCATCTCCCTAATCTGGGCCACCTAGTCGCCCAAGCCCACCCCTCTTCTTCAGAAGAGATCCAAAGCACCTTCTTTCTTCGCTAGTGTCCTCTCCTATCCCCTTGATCACACCATCACAGAAAACGCACACAGCCAGTTGCTGTCAGAAACTGGCCAGTGGGGCAACAAATGCTTATTGAGTGATCACTTTATTCCAGGGCCTCATAAGATAAATGAATAAATGGTGGTGGGTGAAAAGAAAAATAAGACTGGCGATGGGGTGGTGCAAGGTGAAGGGAGCACAATATAATGACAGACATGAATAAAAGTAGTGTATCTGTAGGAGACCAGAATATGCATCCCAAAATATGCCTCTTTGGCATAAGGATTATTTCAAGCTGAAGGCAACTGAAAAAAATGTAGATACAAGGAAAGCTCTCTGCCTGCCCTCCACAACTGCCTAAAAGTAGGCACAAATTTTCAAAGACAAGGCGTCCTTCCTTTCCTCTCTACCCGGAAGGGCAAAAGTTAATTGCTGAAGACACATTTATGCCTTTAAAAAAAAATCATAGGATACCATTGGTCTGGACTGAGTTCCTGCGGTAAGTTCAATAAACCAAACCAAACCAAAATGGAGTCACTTGTGCTAAAATTCCTCACCACCAAGCTGAAAGTCTGTTATCTGACTGGTCTTTCAAGAAATTAGGACAGATAAAAGAGCCAAATCTCCAAAAGGGCCAGTTTTAGCAGACAAAAGAAGGAAGTCCTCTATGCTTTAACCTTTATAAGAAAAGTAACTTTGAAATGACTAACATGCTTTTTGTTCTCTGTTTCTGCTTTCCTCAGCCCTTTTTTGTCTATAAAGTCAAACTCCTCTGTTCAGCTCATTGGATATTCATTCTGTTTTATAGAATGAGGCATTTCACAATTCTAGAATCACAAATAAAAGCTAATGGAAAATTTTAAGTTTGTTGCAATTTTGTCTTTTGGCAGGCTCTTATCAACCATGACCCAAAGAACTTACGTAACAAACTTTACCCAAGAGCCTTTCTCTACCATTTATTTGCCTTCCCACAATTTGCTGTCCCTAGAGACTCAAAATCCTTTTCCTTTGTGTTGTCACTTCTCTGAAAATTTACTGTTCTTCATTGAAGATGCCATATAAACCTGAATTCAAAACTACCTCTTGGATATTTACTCATTTCCTTGGGTATCTTCCATGTGTACATATGATATACATTATTAAATTTTTGTTTTTCTCTTGTTAATCTGTCTTTTGTTACAGAGATCTGTACCAACCAAGAAATCAGAAAAGTAGAGGGAAAAATATTTACTACGGCTGGGGTTAAACTCAGTGGAGCACTTGCCTAGTATGCATGACGCACTGGGTTCAATTCTCAACATTGCATATAAATAAAATAAAAGTCCATTGAAAACTCAATTTTTTAAATTTACGGATGCCATTCAGTAGAACATTATGCATCCATTAATAAAAATGTCTTGTCTATAACTATTGACCTAACACTATTAGTTCAGGAAAACTGGTAGCTGAGTAATAAGTATAACGTGAGTCCATTTCTGCAATTACAATACTTCCAAACAAACTACTATAACAACAGACTGAATAGGAGGAATCTGAGTTGGATACAAAGAAAGGTTGAGCTTAAACACAGCAGAAAATTCACAGCAAAAAGCATTAATTCATTAAACAAATATTGAGTTCGTTTTAAATAATGTACAGACTTTTGAAAAATCAGATTCTTTAAAAAAACTCCCCTAATGAAGCTGATATTCCAGTGGAAAGATAGATATACAGATAGATTGAAAGAGGAAGAATATTAGAATAAATAAGTAAAAGATGTAATAGAGAGAGTGGGGTGAGAAGAATGGGAAATGGGTTGCAATTTTAAATAGGATGATCAGGGTAAGCCTCACTGAGTAGACAGCATTTGAGCAAAAGCTTGTAGGATGTGATGGAGTGGACTAGGTAAATACCTTGAGAAAGAGCAAAGAGAATGCATGGCAGATCTGATGATCAACAAGGAGGCTAATGGAACAGAATAAGGAAGACGAATTTGGAGGTGTTAATGGAAGAGAAGTAGGTGCTACAGGAGATAAACACTTCTACTTAAGAACCTAAAAAATATCAAGATTAAGTCCTCTTTTTCACTACACCTAGATATTACAAAGAAAAAACTAAACTATGCCTTTTACTTTCCATTTTACAAAATTATATTAGTCCCATAATATCTCAGGGCAGTAAATACAATAGGCCCTCAATAAATGTTTATTAGTTTATTAGAATTAGCCATGGAAATGACTGCAGCCCAAGTTGTGTATTCGGAAACTGACTTCTGATACTCAGACCTTGGGAAAGAATTGACTAATGGGCACTTCAATGAAAACACACCTTAGAAGATTTGCAAAATGGGAGGCAGAAGATTTTTTCATTCAGCACCCTTGTCTTTTCAAAATAATAGTTAGCAAGGAAACTCAAAAAGGTTAAAAAAAGAATCATGGGGGAAAACGTTACCATCTACACAAAGTAAATTTATAAGGCAATGTAACATTTAGTCAAAGAAATATAGTCCATTAGCACAGTCTAGTGAGCTAAACACTGAAGAGGATTCTCTCCTGGACCAAACTCTATAACCAGGTCCTTTTCTGAGCCCTCTTTTCTACTCAGTCTCAACTTTGGCCTATAAAGACACTGCAACATTGTTTCTAATAATTCAAAACCACAACCCAAGTTTGACCCAACCCATAAAAGTACCTGCAAGAGTTAGAGAAAACACTGCTAAGAATTTACTGTTTGTTCTAACCAACATCTGAATATTGGGCTTTTGTCTCCCAGCCTCCATGGGAGGTTAGGAAGGTAATTTTGAGACAGTTATCCAATTCAGTCCAAACACAGTTAATTAGCACAGATTGGTTGCACATGGGTCAAACTTCCTGCATTTTAAAATTTTTCACCACCCTACCCTATAATTTGATGTCCTACTCACCCCCTTCTCTAGTCCCTCATTCTTCCTTTAAAACTAATCAGGCACAGTAATGAGTGGTTAATGTCTAAATTGCATATATTTAATCTTAGGCAAAGTAGAAAATTCAGAAGCAATATGAGAAAAGATGAACATTTGAACTGGAGGGTTAGTTCAGTGGTAGAGTGAGCACTTGCCTAGCAAGTGTGAGGCCCTGGTTTGATCCCCAACTCTGCAAAAAGAAAAAGAAAAAGATAAACATGTGAGCACATAAAATCTATTCATTTTCAGATGTCAAAGGAAAGCATCTTGAATATAAAATAATAATAATGCATAAGAAAAGTATTTGCCATTAATAATAAAAGGAGTGTGGTTAATATTACAAAGAGCTCTACAAATTGATAAGAGGTAAACTGCTTCATCTCTCAGCTTTCAGATTCTTTGTTCAAATACTTATAAGTAAATGTTAAGTTGGTTACTGGATCAGCCTGAGCTACGTTAAAGAGGTACATGAAGCTCTGCTTCAGTGTGACTGGACCGTGTAGGAATTATCTCATACTTAAAAACAAAACCCCATCCTAGAATTTGGAAGGCCCATATCCATAGTAACTCAGCATAGAGAAGGCTCCTGAGCACTTGATGGAACCATTATTTCCTACATTTTCTTCTAAGACGTTTTCCAGAAAGATATGTATGTCATTCATCTGTTTGCTGGCAGAAGGTTAATGGCCTAGAGACATGAACAGATGGAAATAGGCTGGGGCAGAACCAGAGTGAACTGAAGAAACATCTGAAGCCATGGATTCTTGAACCCTAGCCCCCTCCCAATCCTCTCTTCGCATTAGGAGGCCCTCTGACCTTGGTGGTGTCCAGTTTGCTACGTTGCACCTTAAGAGCCTGCACTGCAACCTGAAAGTTGGCTTGCAGCTCCAGCAGCTAGAGGCTGACAGGCCTCAGGCAAAACATGCTAGAGGGCAACAGGTCTAGCCAAAGTAGGGACAGATACATCAGTCTCATAGATAGACTTGCTTCAAGTGCGATAGTCACCCTCCCAAAATCCCCCAGCACTGAGGAGGCCTAAAAATAGTTGGGTTGGAACTATATCTCAGTGGCAGAGTGCTTGCCTAGCATGTATGAGGCACTGGATTCAATCATCAGCACCACATAAAAATAGACATAAAATAAAGGCATGCTGTCCATCTACAACTACAAAAAATATTAAAAAAAAAAAAAGATTAAAAGAGTTGCTCTAGATTGTGGAACCAACCTAGATACCCTTCAACTGATGAGTGGATAAAGAAACTGTGGTATATATACACAGTGAAATATTACTCAGACATAAAGAACAATAAAATTATGGCATTTGCTGGTAAATGGATGAAGTTGGAAAATATCATGCTAAGTGAAATAAGCCAAGCCCAAAATACCAAAGACCAAATGTTTTCTCTGATAAGTGCATGACAATATATAATGATGAGGGGTAGCTGGGGGAAGAGAAGAATGAAGGAACTTTGGATGGTGTAGAGGAAAAAGGGGTGGGAGGGGGTGGGGATGGAAAAACAGTAGAATGAAACAGACAGTATTACCCTATATATATGTATGATTACCTGAATGGCGTGAACATACATTGTGTACAACCACAGAAATGCTGTACCCCATTTGTGTACAATGAATCAAAATGTGTCTGTAAAAATAAAAAATATTATAATAACCCCCCCCCCAAAAAAAAAAAAAAAAAAAGAGTTGCTCTATAGCAGCAGTTGTCAGGGAGCATTTGAAGCCCATGATTTTTAGGTTTTAAAATTTTGACCAGGTGGTTGAGGCAGGAAGATCACAAGAGACCAGCCTCAGCAACTTAGCTAGACCCTCCTCAATTAGGCAAGGCCCTATCTCAAAATATAAATAAATAAATAAGGGCCAGAGATGTGACTCAGAGATAAAACCCCTCTGGGTTCAATTCCCAGTACTTAAAAATAAATAGATTTTTGGTAAAGTCTAATAGCATAATGAGGATGCTAATTAAAGATTGCTTTTTCCCCACAGAGAAAAAAAATGGGTAAGAAATAGTAAGAGAAAAGGATTGTAGCCAATATTATAAACATGCAAACAGCTCTATAAAGTGATAAGAAGAGGTAAACAACTCCATATAAAAACAGATTAAGTATATAAATAGTCAATTTACAAAAGAGTGTCAATGGTAATATGTATATAATGTACATATACATATATGTATATAAAGATGCTCAACCCAGTAGTTTAGGCAAATGCAAGCTAAAACAAGGAGATACCATTTTTTATCTATCAAATTGGCAAAAATTAGTACGACATAACATCTTTTTTTTACTTTTATTTTTTGATACCAAGGATTGAACCCAGGGGCACTTAACCACTGAGTCACATCCCTAGCCCCTAATAACATCTTCATGTAGATGAAAATGGAACTAGGTTAGGGGAGGACTCAGGGACTGACTGAAAAGCATTGTTGGTAGGAATGTGAATGATTACAACATTTATCTATATTACATATCTATATCATATATGATATATGTTGCATATATCATATATATATTAATTAATTCTGCAATCCCATGTTTGGGAATCTATCCTACAGAAATAAAAGAATCAATTTATAAGAATATATATACAAGGATTGCAACATCTTTTGTAACAGAAAAATGGTAGAGTAACTTGAAGGTCTATCAGTACCAACTATGGTAATTTATTGTTTTTACAATAAATTTTACAAAAACTAACTAAATTTTACAATAAATTTTGGGGCTGGTAGTATAAGTCAATGGTAGTGGGTTTAGTATGCCCAAGGTCCTGGATTCAGTCCCCTGTATGCACATACAAAAAGAACTGTATTCATCAAACTGGATAAAAGTTGCAAAGCATATATCATGTATTTTTTGAAATAATTAAAAATTCTAAGTACTTACATACATGTGTATCTGGATGCATATAGAGTAAGATGTGGAAGCTTATAGACTAATTTGTTAATATTAGTTCTCAAAGAGGGGAGAATAAAGAAATTTTTAGTTTTTCCTTACATATAGCTATATTATTTCCCTTATAACGGTGAACAAGTAATACTTATGTAACTTAAAAAACTACTGTACTAAAAAAAATTGTGAAGGGACTTGGAATATAGCTCAGTGCAAGGTCCTAGATTCAATCCCAGCACTGCAAAAAATACTACTGCTACTGATGATGATGATAATAACAAGTCAAAACAAAAGTTAAAAATATTTGGCAAAAAAAGAAATGAGGTACTGATAGATGCTACAACATCAATGAACCTTGAAAACATAATGCTAAGTGAAAGAAACCAGTTTCAAAGGACCACATAGTGTACAATTCTATTTCTTTGAAATGTCCATTATATGTAGATTTAGGATCAGAGAGATTGGTGAGTTGGGAAGGCTGATGGGATAGCAATCCAGAAGTAACTGCTAATTGGTAGAAGTTTCATTTCAGAAAATAAAAATCAGCGTAGCGATGGTTGAACACCTCTATGAATAAAGTAAAAACTACTTTAAATGGTTGTCTCAAAATATACTTTTAAATAGTGTTTAAAAATACTATCCATTATAACATTTGGCTCATCCTCAAGAAATAAATCTTGATACCTTTTAATATAATCTGAAGAATGTATCAGAGACTCTAAATGCAATTCCAAAAATGGAAATTCAAAATGTATCACAGTTCTAAAGGAACTATTTTGAAGAGATCACCTTTTTGGATGTGTAAATTCTCCTATGTTTTAAAAATATTTCATATACCTTATAAAATGCATTATGAAATGCATAATGAATAAATCAAATCATGTTTCAGAGCCCTACTTTCCCTTCCATCCAAAAAGTACTCAAGTTTATGTGTCGTCTGACTCATTTACCTTTAAGATTCTTGGGACCAACATTACTATAGTAATTATTTCTTAAATGCTTAAATTTAATTATTTCTTAAATGCTGAGTACGCCAAAGAAATGCAAAATAAAGAAAAATCCACCTTCTGAAAAAATCTTTCAAGTCTAAAAAATGGTTAGCACCAACAAAACAAATTCCTCTTACTGAACCCCTTAATTCTTCAACTACAAAAATTAAAGTTGAATTTTTTTCTGTATGGAGAAAGTACAACATCCATCTAACTGCACTGTAATGAGAGATAGTCATTTCTCAAAGCAATGAAAAAATAGTACATATAAACTATCAGACTATTAATATATTTTTATTTTCAAATGAAAAAACTAATAATATATGAAATATAGATTCATACGGGAAATGTGTGCTTGCATTTACTCCTAAGAGATTCTGGCGGCCTCATTTACCAAGAGCGCCGCTGGTGTAGTGGTATCATGCAAGATTCCCATTCTTGCGACCCGGGTTCGATTCCCGGGCGGCGCAGTGTCTTTTTTTGCGGGCAAACGATATCTTCAAAAAAAATCTTAATAAAACTTAGCATGAACATACTTAGACTTTTAAATTTCCCTACAGATTTCCATTTCATAACTCACTGACGAAACATTCGGATCTGGAGCTAACCTGCAGCTCACGAAAGTTCTTTGCGCCTAAAATAGTTAAGCTTTGCGCCTGCGTAGTCTGAGCCATCACCAGCGTCGGATGGAAGAGCGGCTGCGCAACAAGTGAACCTACGGATTGAGGTATAGCGCGGTGCCGAGGGTGAGAGTGCAAGGCTATTATGCGCCTGCGCGGTCTGGGTCACTTCGCTGGCTGCTTCTAGGCGCCTTGCTCGCCGCCATCTTGAATCGGGGCTTCATTGTTCGTGCTGTGCTGGGCATTTCGGTGTAATTACCGCGGAAGAAGACGACGAAGTAACCTCCAGTCAGCCGAGAAACCCCGCTTTTCCGCAGCCATAGCCGTTCAAACGATTTGGGAGGTAGTGAAGGGCAGGGAGCTGGACCCAGAGGCGCCGCCGCGACAGCAGCAACCATGGAGGACGAGATGCCCAAGACTCTGTGAGTCTGGAGCAACGATGAGGGAGGCGGGATGGTGGTCGTCCCGGAGGGAGGCCTCGGCCCTGCGCCGCTCCCCAGCCTATTGTTCTCCGTGGACGCCGCGATATGGTGGTTCCTCTCTCCTTAGCACACACCTGGATGCTTAGAGCCAAGACCCGGGCTGTGAGAGGACGAAGTGGAGGGACAGGGGTCGACCCTCAGAATTAATCCCTTCGCCTTAACTGCACCAGCGCGCGGCCTTTGGCCCCGCCGCCCGCCCTCTGAGGTCCTTAGACCTGGAGAAAAGACTTTTTCATTCAAACCTCTCTTTAGAACTCGGCGGACCCCCCCGTCGTCCCGTGCTTGCTTGCTTCTCTTTTTTCCGCGCCCCCCCCTTTTAATTAACCTCTTTATATCTTTACAGACTTCCCTTTAATTTTATTTTTCTCCTGAAACCCTTCCTTTCTTCTCGTTGGTAGGACTTCCCCCCCCCCCCCCAATCTTGAGGCCGAGGTAAACTTTTATTCTCGCAGTCGCCAACTGGAAAAAAGCCAAATATCTTTCTTTAACCTCTCTTTGGCTTTTCTTCTATAGCACCCCCGACCCTCGACCAAAAAGCCTAACCGGACAACCCAAGGATTTTGAAACTGCTTTTTAAAAATGGAAATCTCACCCGGAGGAATATATCTACTGAGGGGAAGTGGATTTAATACATCTTTATAATCGCTTGCTACTCTGTGATTGACATGTTGCCGATCAAGCAGGCAGTTATTATGAAGCCACAGTTGATAAATAACGGATTTAGGCAAGAGTTTTTCAGTATTAAGTGATCCGAGCTGGGGATATTTTCTTTGTAGTGCAGTCGTGCCCCCACCCCGCATTCTTTGTTTTCAGAGTATTAATTGGATGAGACGATCCTGCTTTTGTTGCATTTCTCGGGGGCAAAAAAAAAAAAAAAGGAAAGCTCAATGAGATATCTTTCGGGTTATTTTGTTGTGTGTATTCGAGGTTTACAACATAATTGATATGGAATACATATAGATAGCAAATTGATTACTTGAATGAAGCCAACTTAACATATCTATCATCTCACATAGTTAAGTTACCTTTTCAGTGAGTTCCTGACGTGGCTTTTTGTTTTTACTCTTGGAATACTGGCAGTTTGAGAGCTCTGTGCATTAAAAATACAATTTTAGGTTTCTTTGCACAACTCTAGATATTAAACTTGTTCCGAACTACAGTGTAGTTCTCCCCCCAATTTTTTTCAATTTTAAATTGATATTTCTAATATATATGGGAAATATAGTTACATTTTGCATTTCTTGTATTTTAATTTTATTTTTTTATTTTATTTTTTTTTATTTTTTTTTATTTTTTGGCGGTGCTCAGGATTGTACCCAGAACCTTGCACATGCTAAGCAAGTGCTTTACCAGTGAGCTAAATCCCCAGCCTTATTTTCTTAATAGATTAAATATTTTGCTAGTTTGTTAGTTTTGCCTTGTTGTATCTTTTTATAAGGATGCAGCAATTAGGGAATGAACTTTGCATTTGGAAAATTTGTATCTGTAGATGAACACTCCCTAAAAACCTGCTAGACTTTTTTCCTCTTGCATCTTAGCTAGAAGCATGATAGCTACATATTGGGTTAAGCACTGCTCGTATTTTATAATGCCTTTACATTTAAGATTCTTATATTATTTTGAAATTTTTTAATTTCAGAAACTGCCACAAATATCTGGGAACTTAAACCTTTTTAGTACGTTGATTTGGGAATATCAAATAATGAAGACAACTTCAGCATTCTCAGGCCAGTCTACAAAAGCAGGTAGTTAAATAGTACTAGATTGGGGACGGGACTAACCATTACAGGAGAAATAATGGGAGTTTTATTCATTCACAGAGTAATTGAATGCAGTGTGTGCCAGGCTTTATATGCCTGTGTTAAGTGCTTTATATATTTATTTAGTACTTATCAGAACTTTAATTTATTCCATTTTGTAGCCAAGGAAAAGCAAAAATTAGAGTCTAACTCACCCAAGATCATATACCCTTTTGTTCTCCATCCTGCAATTATACTGTCCTTAGCTCTTAACCATTACACTAATGACTGATTTTGTCTTGAACCTGTCATTAGAACACTCCAAGATTTTTTGTTGTTGTTGTTCCAAGTAGTCCTATTATCTTCTCCTTTGTTTCTGTCTCCCTCAACCAAAATCTCCCATTTTTCCAGTCAGGCCAGTCTTGATTAAATATGGGTAGATACTAATTCCTAAGTTTTTCCAGCAGTATTTTTACTTTTAATTTTAAATGTTTGCTTTAATGACTCTGGAATTTTAGTATGTCAGGGACTTTTAATATGTTCTTGGCATAGCATCTGGTTTATGGTAAGTGATTAATAAATTTTGTTTAAAAATGGGGTACAACAAAAAGAGAATCAAGATTTTACTCATTGAGAATTAAATAGTCTGGATTCTAATACTACCTGTGTTCCTAAGTCACTCAGAGGAAGTACCTCCATTTACCACATCTCAGTGGTCTGCGTCACCATGTTAAATTCGAGATTGCCAGTATTCATCTTCCTGCCAGCAGTACTTTGGAAACACATTGTAAGAAAAACATTCTTAAAGATTATACTGCAACACTATTTCAAGGAGTGTTCAAAGTACAATTAATAATTTCAGACATTTGTAGTGAGTGGATGGGTTATATTTACATTCTATTATTCTTATGTGTAAATTTGAAATTGTCCATTATGAAAAATAAAATATGTGTCTAGTGAATCTGAATTGGCCTTGGTCACTTTGAAAACTTTTTAAATTTGTGAAATAAAAGCTACACACTAAACTGGAAAAACATTGCCGGTGTTAATTGCTGGAAGTTAATTTGTTTCTGTCCAGGCACTTTAATGTCCTCTGTGTGATTTACTTTCAAATGCATTTTGATATAGCTATACAGTTATTGTGTGGCTTTCACATTTGCTAACAATGTAGGTCTCTTTAAAAGCCTGCAGCTAAATAAGTGCTGTTTACTAATGTGGCTCTTGCCTTTCCATCACCTGTGCATCTTTCTTGTTTCCACCCGCTCTTCTCCAAACACCTTTGGCCTTGTACTTGGTATGAAATAGAATCTCTTTTTTGTTGAGGTCAGTTGATTTATTCACTTTTAACTAAAGGTGAGACTAAAGCAACTTTGACTTAAATGAGAAATTTGGTGATTGGATACTACTTACATTGTTTCCAAATAACTATTAATAACTATTAATAATGGCCATGCACAGTGGTGCATTCCTGTGATCCCATTGACTCAGAAAGCCAAGGCAGGAGGATTCCAAGTTTGAGGTCAACCTCAGCAATTTAGTAAGTCCCTGACTCAAAAAATAAAAAGGGCTAGGGATGTGGCTCAGTAAAGCACCCCTGGGTTAAATCCCCAGTACCAAACAAGAAACAAAAATTGACAATGTGCTGCAAACATTATATTCATTTAGTAATATTTGAGAGCACAAGTCATGGCTATCACTGTTCTAGGAACTGGGAACACATGTAAATGGGTTTTTTAAGAACTTACATAAATAATTGTTAGGTGATAATTAAGTACTATAGAGAAAAAGAACACAAGATAGGGAAGAAAGAGTGGACATAATAAGGAATAGTAAGGAAAAGTCACCTTTTAATCAGTGACATGAGAAAACTAAAGAAGGGGAGGGAGAACAATATATCTGAGGAAGGAGCTCTGTAGAAAGAGCTGGTGGCCCATGGTGATGTATGCTTGTTGCACAGACCAAAGAGAGTGAACATAGAATTAGGAAATATGATGGGAGAAGGGGTCATTAGGGAAGGTAGAAGATAACACATCATACAGGACCCTATGAGGGCTATGTCTTTTATCTGAGTGGTTATGGAAGCTATAGGAGGATTTTAAGCAGAGTAGTGATATAATCTGTTTTAATCATTAAAAGGGCAGAGTCAAGTAGACTAGCAATGAAGCCAGTCCAGGTGAGAGACCAAATAAATGGTGACTTAAAGTAGTACTGGTAGAAGTGATGAAAAGTAGATGGATTCTGGATGTTTTGAAAATCTAGCAGCAGAGATTACCAGTGTATTGGATGTGTTATGTGAGAATGATACCACCAGTGAGTGGGCTTATTTAGAAGTGTATATCATCTAAAAATGTTAGTTTACTGCATAATATAAATAAAATGAAAGCCATTTTGAGAGCACAGATATCCCTTAAGATGTCTTCAGGTTTAGTATTAGATGCATTTGTTCAATCTAGTTTGTGTATGGCCTGATATCCAACTGAAAGAGGTCCTCTCGAATAAGATAGTTTCTGCAATCATGTAACAGATGATCCTTTTGTGAAGTGTACGCAATTGTTTAATAGTAGGTTAGGATGCTGATATGTGCAAACACTATTCTACGGTTTCTTAATTAGAAAAGTCTTTTCCCTTGTTAACTTTAGTAATTCAGGCAAAATAATTTCCCAGCAAGTTGCAAATGTTCTGAAGTCATCCTGAGCAGTCATTTATTTAGCAAATACTTACAGAATACATAGCAATGTTCCGTTGGTGTTCTAGGCAGTATATATTTAGTCTGAATTTAAAAATACCTGCTCTTGTGGAATTTATCATTAAGTTAAAACTTGATATCCATGCTTTTTTACTCATTTTCACAGGCACTTCCTTATCAAATTCTGTATAATATAATTGTGACTAGAAACAAAGCCAGCCTAGCATTCTGGTTTGTACATTTTCTTTGTAGGTTAATTGTCTAGAGCTGTATTAATAAAAAATGAATATTTTAAGTGTTTTGGATTCCAGTTTTGTAACTTTTGGACTTAGTTACCAACTTCAACAATGTGTATTAAGATGACATGAAATTCTACCTCTGGCAGACCTGTCATGTTATCACTAGTAGCATTGATGTCTTTATCTATTAGCTCCACTTCTCAGGTATTACTTATTTTGAAAAATTAAAAATTTATAGGAAAGTAACAAATTGTACGTTAAAGACTTACGTGCCTTTCATGTGAAATTAACAATTACTAACATTTAGCATATGTGTGGATTTGTGGCGGGGGTGGGGGTTGTTTCATTTTTTGGGTTTTTTTTTTTTTTCCTTTTTTTTCCCCCCCCTGAAACATTTGAGTTAATTGAAGACATCACGACACTTCGTGTTTAAATACTTTTTATTTCCTAAGAATGAGGATATTCTCTTATATAACCACAGTATAATTCTAGACCTTGAGGAGATTACATTGATACTGTGTGTGTGTGTGTGTGTGTGTGTGTTGCTGGGAACCGAACCCAGATTTTCTGGTGCTAAGCTTGTGCTCTTGAACTAAATTACATCCCCAGATATAATGTTATCTTCAGATATAATATTAACTAATGTTCAATTTATATTCATATTCATCCAGCTGCCCAAAAAGACATGGTATGGTTTGGGTGTGGTTTGTCCCCAAAAGGTTCACATCCTAGAAGCTTGGTCCTTAATATAGCAGTGTTAAGTGGTGAAACCTTTTAAGAGGTGGGACCTAGTGAAAGGTAATTAGGCTATGGGGGCATGACCTTGGGAAGGAATTTAAAATGTAGTTCTTGCAAGACTTAAGTTGTAGCAAGACCAACCCACTTGCTGGGCCTCTTTCCTCATATGACTGGTACCCTTTCTATTTCAATGTGTTGTGATTCAGCGAGGGCTTTTTTTGTCAGATGCCAGTGCTATGCTATCTAGACTTTCCAGCCACCAGAATTGTGAGTCAAATAAACCTTTTCTTTAAAGTTACTCAGCCTCAGGTATTTTGTTATAGTAACATAAAATGGCATTTTTAAATTAATTGCCTTTACAGTTAATTCTCTTCTGTCTCTGTTTTCCATTTCTGCGCAGGATTGGTACATTATCCCAGAGGTGATACAGTAAATACCAACATAAGAAACTTAAATCTGTGGTGTTAATGAGAAGTTCATGGAATAGCTGAAAAAGACATTTTTTAAAAATATATATATTTTTTTTGCTGTCAGTGCACACAATACCTTTATTTTATTTATTTTTATGTGGTGCTGGGGATCAAACCCAGTTCCTCACATGTGCTAGTCAAGGAAGCACTTTACCACTGAGCCACAACCCGAGCTCTGAAAAAGACGTTTTAATGTTATTCAAAAAAATAAGGTTAATGGTGTAGCTTAGCTTAGTCGTTGAGCACTTGCCTAGTATGCTCAGAATCCTTGGTTGGATCCCTAAAATGGCAAAATAACATTTGTATGTTCATCAAAAAAGTAAGCGTTTGAAAAATAAAAACCAGATATAATGAAATTGTGCACTTGTTTAGTAGTCCAGTAGACATCATGATAGGTGACCTTGGTTTACAACTGCATTAGTACAGATTTTTATATAAAGATATTAAATACATGTAGCAAGGAAGGAAACTGAGTAATTTAATTATGAATTTATTTGAAAATATATTGGGCACTCTTAAGAATTTGTAGGAAGTTCATGGAACTTGGCTTAGAAAACATTTAGAAAAGAGAAACAACAGTCAATCAAATGACAGACCATCCCAGGAAGGATACTGCTGCTACAGACACTGAAGATCAGCCACCGCAGTTTGCACTAGCACTGCTGTTGTGCCACCAAAACAGATTTTCCTGTCTCTGCTTTTCAGCACTGGTATCTCCATTATATTCACATGCTCCAGCTGTAAGGAGGTCTCTAAAACCTATCTGACATTTTCCCCTTATGTAGAGAATAGAACTCTACCATAGGGTAATAACTTTCTGAAAGTCGGGAAGGAAATTATTTGGTAGCTGAAAGAAAAAAATCCTCTACACATAAAACTTAAAGCCATACTTCAGAGAATCCTTTGCTTTTAGAAACATAAATGAGAGTGAACTGTAAACTGTAAAATATTTCACAAAATATAAGAAAACTTGTTTACTTTTCCATTGAAAGTACTGTGTATAAAATGAGTTGTTTGTGATACTGGGATTGACCCAGGGACACTTTTAACATTGAACCACATTCCCAGCCCTTTTTTTATTTTTTTATTTTGAGACAAGGTCTTGCTGAGTTGTTTAGGGTCTCACTAAATTGCTGAAGCTTGCAATCCTGCCTCAGCCTCCTGAGGCACTGAGATTACCAGTGTGCACCACCGTGCCCCACTAATAAATATCAAAAGGATCTGCAGATTTCACATTTGTTTGGGCTTTTGGTCTCAGACTATTTATTCAGCAAATAGACCTGTAATAGTATTGTTTAAAAAAAATTTGAGATAGATATTAGTGATTGACTAAAGACTACTATAATGGGCTCAGTACTCATGTTTATTTGCACAAAGAAGATTTTGTCATTTGATTAATATGAAAATGTATTTCACCTGTAGTCTATTGTAATGATGTCCAAGATTGAGAGCAAGTTTTGTGTACAGGTTCCTGAGAAGAAAATATCTCTAAACATCTATGTGTAGAGTTAATTGATGGAGGCTCCTGGGTATTATAACAGGATACATTAAGCAAGTAAATGTAAAGTCAGTACAAACAGAATATATACATATATATATATCCCACCCCTACCCCTAGTTTTTTTGGTACTGGAGATTGAACCTGGGGTGCTTAACCACTGAGCTACATCCCAGCTCTTTTTTATTTTGAGACAGGGTCTTGCCAAGTTGCTGAGAATTGACCTCAAACTTGTGAACCTCCTGCCTCAGCCTCCAGAATCACTGAGCTTACAGGCATGCTCCACAGTGCCTGGCCAGTGTTTCTTTTAAGCTAGTGTGTTCTTACTGCTTATTATTACCTATCTTCAAATCAAGTATCACTCAGGAAATATTTCTCAAGAAATCTTAGACAATTTTGCAAAGAGTAAGAGATAAAATTAAGGTTCTCTGAACACTATCCACTTGTCACTAGATCTCTGCCTTCAGCAAAATAGATACAAAAGTTTCAGAAAATCCATTTTTTCATTTAGACAAGTGCAGTTTTGTGAATTTTTTATTAGCACAAAAGTCAGGTGAGAACAGATCCAGGAGAAATGGTTTTGGAATTCTCAGTCTTCACCCAACTTCCCTTAATATTAACATCTTACATAACTATTCTACAATTATCGAAAATAAGAAATTGACATTGGTGAGTGCAATGCCATTAACTACAAATTTTATTTCACCTTACCCAGTTTTTGCACCAATAACCTTTTTTTTTTTTTTTTTTATTTTCCAGTATCCAATGCAAGATAATTCATTATATTTAGCTAAGTCTCTTTACACTCCTTCAATCTGTGAGGAGATACTGTTCCTTCAGTGTACAGTGACTACTTTCTTAAAATGGTTTCTTGATCAGAAGTGAGTCAACTACCAGGTGCAGTGGTGCACACCTGTGATTCCAGCAACTCAGGAGTCTAAGGCAGGAGGATCACAAGTTCAAGCTATTTTCTGGGTTCAGTTCCCAGTACCTCAGTGGTGGGGAATATAGATGAGTCACTAAAGTTAGTTCACACTCAAGAAGAGAGAATTGAGGATTGAGGTACATTTCCTAGCGGGATGTATATCAAAAGAATTTGTGGTCAGAAGATAAAATCACCATTTGGCGATTTTGAGGCTATGAGACTCTGCAAGTGTTTCTTCTTAAAATTTCATCAACTAATTTTAGCTTTCATGGGGGATCTTGCCTGTAGCAATTATTACTGGGGTTTTTTTTTTTTTTTTTTTTGGCAGTGGGGAGAGTACTGGGGATTGAACTCGGGGTCCTCAACCACTGAGCCACATCCCCCAGCCCTATTTTGTATTGTATTTAGTGATAGGGTCTCTCTGTGTTGCTTAGTGCCTTCTTTGCTGAGACTGCCTTTGAACTCCTATCCTCCTGCCTCAGCCTCCCAAGCTGCTGGGATTATAGGCATGTATTACCTCACCCAGCTACTGTAGAGTTGTTTTTTTTTTTTTTTTTTGCAGTGCTGGGGATCAAACCCAGGGACTTGTGCTTGCAAGGCAAGCACTCTACCGACTGAGCTATCTCCCCAGGCCACTGTAGAGTTTTAATGGTGATTTTTTTTTTCCTCTCATTCCTTCCACATTTATTTATTAGCATTCTGCAAGAACAAGCTTTTTTTTTTTTTCCTCCTATCCAGGATCCAATCAAGGTTTATTCATTATATTTGGTTGTCAGTATCAACTTTAAGTCTATTCCTTAAATCTAATTTTAACCTTCAACCTGAATGGTTGAACTTTTTTTGATGTGAATACTCCATAGGTGATATTAATTCATACTATAATTTCTTGTTGCCCATCTATAAGGTGATTTAAAGTTTTATTACTGAGTCATAATGGTGACAGCCAAAGCACTCATTTTTAAGGTAGGGTTTTCCCTTTTCAATTATTTAAGTAATCCATGATAACTTTGGCACACTGATTATCCATTTACATACCAACCTTTCCCCCATTTATGAATGAACTTGCCTGTTATATCTTATACATTGTTAATTTAATGTCATCCTGTTTATTAACTAGCATTCTGTAATAAAGAACTTTCCCTAATTAAAGTCTTTAGATCACACTATTCAGGAATTTATACACAAAAGGCAGAATAAATACTTAATTCTCTCCCTTTAGTTATTGATTTTCAGAACAAGAATTTGGTGTAATAATCTCTAATACTGACAAATTGCTGTTGGGTGAATGTTTCTCTCTCTCTCTCTCTCTCTCTCTCTCTCTCTCTCTCTCTCTCACCCTTTCCTGAGAGGTTGAACCCAGGGAGGGCTTTTTGCTTGCTAGATGAGCACTCTACTACTGAGCTACATCTATAGCCCTACTCTCTCTCTCTTTTTTTTTTTTTTAAGTACCATTATTTTACCTGATCTTTAAATGTTTGTTCTTTAAACACTTCTCCCTTTGCCATCTTAACCTACTCCAATGGTTTTATTGTAGTAAGCACTTTCTTTACTAAATGTTTGTTGAACAATAGAAAGAAGAAACTGAATCCATGCTTTGTGGACATATATAGGCATTTATTTTTCTAGGGGAGAGTCTAGCTTTCATCAAATCCTCTGAAGGGTACCTGGTGAAAGAACTCTACAGTTATTGGGGAATTATATTTACTCATGTCAGAAATGGTAAACCTTTTCACTGTATAACATGCCTAGAGGTAATCTCATTTGAAAAGCCCATTTTGAAAACTTACTTATAAATCCTTTAAATAAAGATCATCACAATTATGGACTTACAGTACCCTGTTTAAGTTCATTAGTCATCAATTCATTATCTGGAATCTTGGTACTCCTTTTATCTTTATTCTACTGATCAGTGATGTTCAGTGAAAACTTCCTCATTTGTGAACTCTAACATACCTGAGAAACAATTTGCTCATGATTTTTATAAAAATTTTCATTGCACAAAGCATACATAAATTAGAAAATGTTAGAGGAATAATATGAATTAAAAATTGGAAGAAAATGAATGTTCTCTGTGTTAGTATAGAAATAGCTGAACATGGTGGCATGTGCCTATAATCCCATTGACTTGGGAGACTGAAACAGGAGGATCACAAGTTCAGGACCAGCCTTAGCAACTTAGCAAGATCCCCCTCAAAATAAAAAAGGGCTGGGGGTATAGTTAGTGGTGGAATGCCCCTGGGTTAAACACCCCCAATAACATCAAAAAAGTAGAAATTTTAATACTTCCCAGGATTGACTGCATAAAATATTTTGTATCTCTAATAATGATTTATTTTAAGAGTTTCTCAAAAGCATAACTTCCTAAGGTATTCCTAGGAACTTAATAATGGGCAACAAATTTAATTTGCAAAACCTTGACAAAAATACACATAGTACATGGTGGTGTACAGCTGTAATCCCAGCTACTCTGAAGTCTGAGGCCAGAGAATTTGCTAAGTTTGAAGTCAGTTTGGGCATCTGAGAGGAACTCTTTCCAAAAAAAAAAAAAAAAGGTGGGGCTGGGGGTGTAGCTCAGTGGCAGAGCACTTGCCTAGCACGTGTGAGTCCTTGAGTTTAATCCCCAGTGCAGCAAAATAAATAAAATACATGCGTATGCTCACACACTACTTCCTTTCTTCTAGTAGTGGTTAATATATTTGCACATACTACATTTTGAATCTACTATGAGTTTTTGAAGTGTTGGCAAACATTTACAAGGTACTCCCAAATAGTATAGTTTAAGGCAAAGAGATCTGCCATCTCCCAGCATTCCTATTTCAGTAAATAACTTTAGGAACTGATACAAAAGAAACAAATCTAAAATGGTGAATTGTTTTTCTTTGTGTTTCAGATACGTCGGTAACCTTTCCAGAGATGTAACGGAAGCTCTGATTCTCCAACTCTTTAGCCAGATTGGACCTTGTAAAAACTGCAAAATGATTATGGATGTAAGGGTATTTTACTTAAGTTAACTTTCTTCTTTTTTGACATACCTTTTAAAGCCATTTGTTCTAAGACTTCTTAGTTTATGTCTAAATTCATAGGGATTTTAGCATATTTGTAATGAATCTGTCATAGAAACTGATTTTGATTCCTTTGCTAAATAAAGGAAGAGAACAGAACTACTAATCATTCGTAGAGCAGATGATAACTATATGTGGGTATGTATCTATCTAGGCTCTTGTTTTAAAATGTATTGAAGCATCAGAATTACTTAATTGGTCAGTTAATCTACAACTTAAATTATAACTAGATTGGGAAATAGGGTAAAAAATAATATACATTTGGTACAATGAAAGTGGTTTTGTTTTGTTTTGTATCAGGGATTGAGCCCAGTGATGCTTGACCACTGAGCCATATCCCCAGCCCTTTTTTATATTTTATTTAAAGACAGGGTCTTGCCAAATTGATTTGGGTCTCACTAAATTGCTGAGATTGGCTTTAAACTCAAGATCCTCCTGCCTCAGCCTCCCAAGCTTCTGGGATTATAGTCATATGTCACCACACCCAACTGAAAGTATTTTAAATTTTATTTTTGAAAGTCGAGTTTTTCTCAAATTTAAGCAGTTTGAAATTAGGCAGTTCCTATCCATCAGACCTTAATGTGTAGATGACACAATAGAATTTATTCATATAATTGGTATTAACTCTGAATGATAATATGTATTAAAAAACAAATTTTAAAAATTTTGATGGGGAATTTTATACCCCTGAGTATAAAAGCTTGAAAAATTTGTTTTTTCGGGATACAAATTAACATACATGATCTTTTCCATACCATATTCTAATACCTGAGAACATTGATCTTTGTAATAGAATTCCCATTAAGTTTATTGTTAGTTTAAATTGGATAATTCATATATTCTCCAATTTTTTTTAACAGAATGCCTTGTCCCAGTATATTGAATTTTGTGGTTGCCACCTTTGAATTTTGAATCAGTTCTATTTAGATTATAGAAAGAATTAATTGGACTATTAAATCATTAGCATTTTGCACTGATAGGTATAAAGCAGATTTGGTTTGAATGTAGTTCAATGGCATCATTTTTATTTAGCATGCTCAAGGCCCTGAGTTTAAGTCCCCAGCATCCCAAGAAAAGCAAAAATAGGGCTGGGGTTGTGGCTCAGTGGTAGAGGACTTGACCTAGCATGTGCGAAGCACTACATACAAATAAATGAATAAAATAAAGGTCTATCAACATCTAAAAAAAATTTTTTTTTTTTTTAAAGCAAAAAAGAAAAAAAAAAAAAAAAAAGAAACATCCAGGTTATGTTATCCCACTACCAGCAGAGAATAAGAAACTTTTTATAAGGCTTCTAAGCTGAAGAGATGGCTCCTCTTGGAGAGCGCTCACCTTGCATACGCAAGGACCACGGTTTGAGTCCCTCCCCGTCCATCAGGCGGAAAGATATCTGAATATAACGCTTCTAAGTAGTTAAAATATTTGTGTCAGAAAGTCCACATTCTAAAACTTCTAGTGTGTACAGTGGCACATGCCTGTAATCCAGATATTTGGGAGGCTAAGACAGAAGGATCTCAAGGGCCAGCCTTGGCAACTTAGCAAAACCCTGTCTCAAAATAAAAAGTAAAATGGGCTAAGACTTAATGATAATGCACCCCTCAATTTAATCCCCAATACCACAAAAATAAATACATATATACATACATAAATCCGATTCTTAAACTTTACTTACCAGAGAACCTTTCTAGTTTCCAGAGCCTATTTAGCTATATTTTAGAAACAGGTCTAAGGTTGGCTAGGATTTTGTTATTTGTCAAGTTAGAAGCAGTAAGGGGATATGTACAGTCGTAGTAATTAAATTAATATGTAACGGAGAGGATAGAAAAACTATAAAATGCTGGAGCTGGGGAGATAGCTCAGTCGGTAGAGTGCTTGCCTTGCATGCACAAGGCCCTGGGCTCGATCCCCAGCACCAAAAAAAAAAAAAAAAAAAAAAAACTATAAAATGCTAAAGGACTACTCAGGAGGATGAAGCAGGAGGATCACAAGTTCTCGGCCAGCCTGGCAACATAACAAGACCCTGATTCAAAATAAATCATTTTTAAAAGAGGGATGGAGATATAGTTTAATGGTATTGTGCTTGTGTAGCAAGCATGAGGCCCTGGTTTCAATCTCTAGTACCACAGCTTTCCCCCAAAAAAGAAATCAAAGGAGAATTTGAGAATATTAATAATAATATTAATCAAACTTAATCTTTGTACCTTAAAGAAATGGTTATATGATGATGGGAAAAAATAAAAACATATAGTATTACTAGCTACATTTTTCACTTTTTAGGGCACTTAGTCATTATTAAAAGATTAAGCTACAGCAATATAGTATAAACCTGTCTAAGAAGATATAACTTCCTATAAAAATTGTTTTTTTGTTTCTTTTTTTTGGTACTGGGGATTGAACTCAGGGGCACTCAACTGCTGAGCCACATCCCCAGCCCTATTTTGTATTTTATTTACATATGTATATATACATATACATATATATATTTTATATATATACACACATATATATATATATATTTTTTTTTTTAAGTTGAAGGTGGACACAATACCTTTGTTTTATTTTTTATGTGGTGCTGAGAATTGAACCCAGGGCCTCACGCATTCTAAGCAAGCACTCTACCCACTGAGCCATAACCCCAACCCCTGTATTTAATTTAGAGATGGTGTTTCACTGAGTTGTTTAGCACCTCGCTTTTGCTGAGGCTGCCTTTGAGCTCTCAATGCTCCTAGCTTAACAATTGTTTTTAAGTGTTTACTTTTTTATCTAAAAACTTACTTGTGGAATGCACCGTTCATTTTTCATAGCCTGATAAGCATATAAACTTAGTTTATAAGAAAAAAATCTTTACATAATTTTAAGTTAATGGGAGAATAAAGCTTAAATTTGACTTCTGTCTTTATTCTCAGACAGCTGGAAATGATCCGTATTGTTTTGTGGAGTTTCATGAGCATCGTCATGCAGCTGCAGCACTGGCTGCTATGAATGGGCGGAAGATAATGGGTAAGGTAAGCTGTCATCCTAATTCAAAAAGGCGACTTGTGCTGGTAAATTTTAAGTTGTATTTTTTCATTTCCTTTTTAGAAACATTGTATTCACTTTATCACAAAAGGTCTTTCACATTTAGTATTAAAATGGCAGGATAAAACTTTTAGAGGGCAGAGGCCCGTGTTTATGTTCGTATCATGGTACCTTGAACGTAAGTGCTAAACTATATGTTGAATTACTGAAACTTGTATGAAACGTCTTGTACCATTGGTTGCTAATGAGGGAAGAATAAAGGGGAAAAAATACATTGATACCGTTTGTTAAAAAAAAAAGGGTTATTTAAATGTTAACAGAGATATATAAAGATTAGGATTTGTTGAAGTTACTGGCATAAATGTAGGTCAAAAGATGACTAGAGGAGCTGGGGTTGTGGCTCAGTGGTAGAGTACTTGCTTCGCTTGTGTGAGGCACTGGGTGCGATTCTCAGCACCACATATAAATAAATTGATTAAAGATCCATCGACAACTTAAAAAAATATTTTAAAAAACTTGACTAGAACTGGTTTCCTCTTCAATGTTTCATCTCAAACATACCTTTCTTATGTATTCATAGATGCAAACCTGATTTTGAGCTTTATTTTTATGTAATATAAATGTAGAAAAATTTTTTTTTAGGAAGTCAAAGTGAATTGGGCAACTACTCCCAGCAGTCAAAAGAAAGATACAAGCAGTAAGTATATTTTATACTCTTTGAACCTTTGTTTTTATTATACCCAGTAGTTTTATTGTAAAGCATATAAACATACATGTTTGCAGTAATGTTTTGATCGTTTTCCTAAGATATGATTTAATGTGTTTGTGTTAATAAATTTAAGAACAAATCTAATCTTTGTCATCAGGTAGTACCGTTGTCAGCACACAGCGTTCACAAGGTAATTGTATCTTCTTAAACATAAAATGAAATCTCTTGAAAGGGTATTCACTAACCACCTGAATTTTTTTTTTTTTTTTTTGTCTGATATGGGAGGGGGGAGGGCTTAGGTAGTAATCTCTTTGTTTTGTTTCTTTGGCAATATTTTCCCCCCTTCCTCCCAGTATTGACCAAATGTGACTTGTCCACTACTGTGGTGCTAGTTCAAGCAATTCCCTTGGTAGCAGCTGATGTTTTAGAAATACTTCGACCAACTAAAAGACAAGATACTCTGCTTCCTTGAGGTCACCTGGGCTTCATATACAGATCTTCCAAGTGTTTGAGTTGCTCCTGAAACTTTACCAAAGAGCAACCTAATACGTTGCTTGTGGCCTACCACATAGGGGTAACTTCTTTCCAAATATACTTTGTCAAAATTATATATATATGTATGTCCATTTTAAAGTATTTATTCAAAAATTTTGCATTTTTTGTGTTTCTTGAGAATTGTCTTTTATAAAAGAGTTTCACATATAGGATGGTTATTTCTCTCCAATGCTTTTTTAATGGTTCTGATATAAAGTGAAGGGATTACTGTTTTCATTCTGTTGCCTTCAGTCTTAGTTCACTTGCACATGGATTCACATAAACTGAATGGTGTAATGTCTGGGCAACCAAAACTGTTGGCTTTTGAGAAAACTGTCAAATACTTTAACATCAAACTGTTGCAATGCAAGGTATTTCTTTGATTGTTCTTCACAAAATACGGTTAAACCAAATATATCATGTAGCTAGTTTCAGTAAATTGTCTTAACTGAGACAAATCTAGTCTACATAAATTAATACCACTGTTTTAATTTGTAAAGCCTTAATATAGTGGTAAAATGAATTAAAGTAAATAATTTCTATCAGAATGCTAAGTCTTTAAATTTTTACAGTACTGAAACTTGTTGTATATTATTAGTTTATTCTCTTAGACCAGTATAGTTGACTATAAATAGAAATATGATTGCAGTTTCTAGTTAGCTATATCATAGTCTTTTTAAAAGAATCTTTCCTATATTGTTACCTTGATGTATTATGTTTAAAATTGATAGGATTTTTATAGAGATAGAATAGTATTTAAATACCTTATTATAAATTATAAATTATATTAAGAATGTTTTATTGGATAGATTTTGGTCTTTTTAAATTCTAAAGTTTTATTTTTCTTTTCACTCCCCCTTCTATCCCCTTATAAGATCATTTCCATGTCTTTGTTGGTGATCTCAGTCCAGAAATTACAACTGAAGATATAAAAGCAGCTTTTGCGCCATTTGGAAGAATATCGTAAGTAACAGAAGATAAATAAAATGCTTTTAGTTAGAAACAATTTTATGTAAAAGTAATAAAAATAATTCTATTGTGAATTGGGGACATTAATTTTTAACTCTTGAATTATAGTATATTACGTTGTTTAGAGATCATTCCAGACTTTAAGAGCAAAGAATTGTTTTCCCATTAATAAATCTTTGATCTTTATCTTAAACTCTTTTTTCAAAGATTTAAGCATTAGTTTTTAAGAGGCATTTGCATTGTACATATTATAGTTTATTATATAGTTGTCATGCTAGGTAGTTAATAATATTTAGTCACTAAGAGCTCTGATTAAGGAATTATTTGGGCACTTTTATGATACCATGCATTTTAATGTTAATATAATTTAACAAAAAGAATTTTTAAGAATTGTACCTTAAAGGCAGCTATTAAGTTTATTTCCTAAGTATTTATCCTTTTTTTTAACTGTTAACAATAATAGTGCCTTTATAATATTTTATAAGCACTTTTTGCTTGCATTTGATACAAATCATACATTATAGGCCTGTATATATCTCAATCAAGGTAGCATTCATCATAGAAGAACATTAATATTTTGGAAAGCATGCCGCACTAGAATAAGAATAGCAAAATTTTTTAGACTTTTTTTATGAGTAATGGTTGAGTTTAGAAAGCAGGTTTGTTTTTTTTTAGGATTTCTGGTGTTTTAGTATTATTTCAGCTAGAAGAATAAGTAAAAAGGAAGTTTCTAACTGTGGTTTATATTGAGCAGACCAATAGCAGAAATGAGGTCAGGAGACTGGAAAGTAAATGCCAGTCACATTGCTGATGAATTTGGGGAGTTTTCATTTGAAGAGTTACAGTTCATTGGTAAGGCCAACTTTTTAAGGTAATCAGAAGATTAGGGCTTATAAATGGATTTTCTGTTAGTGTTGACATTTTTCTTTGTGAGAACTGATTAGGAAAATAAAGTTTTAATTTCTTAATTGTTCCTCTTGATCTGTCTAAAGGTTTCAGTAATGGTTAGCTTGCTTTCAAGAATCTAGACTTGGAGGTCCTTAACCTTTGGCCTCGCAGGGACTCTAAATCCCTATGCAGAATTGTGTGCATTTTCATTTTGGTATGGAGAATATAACTGTCATCCTATCTTCAGAGTAGTCACAGGACCCTAAATGACTAAGAACCTTGTTCTAGATCTTTGCTGCTGCTTTTTCAGAGAAGTCTTTTAGGAGAAATAAGTTATAGTTGAGTATATTTGGAAGTTGATCTTTCCTGAAGCTTTAAAAAGAAAAACCTCAGTCTAACTTGTGAACAGATTAAATGCTTTGATTTTGATTGAAGTAGCTTTTCAGAAAATGGGAAGTTTAGTTTGGAATGAAATAAAGATTGTTTAAAAATTTGAGAGTTTAGATTAAATGATCTTTTAACAGTTTCATGATTTTTAAATCATGGATTAGTAATTTCTTTTTGTTAAATATGTTGGCATCATATTTTCAGTCTGTAGATTTTCTTACAGTCCCACAACTACTAATGTATATATTATTTGTTTTCTTGGTAAGGCTTTTCTTCAATGTTATGATTTTAGGTTGAGGTAATACGTGATGTCTGAGTTTTAGGCTATACAAGGAGTTATTTCTCCTAAACTTTAAAGACAATTCGCAGCATATTTTCCTATTATTTATTTATTTAATTTTTGGTGGTGGTGGTTGTTAAAAGAGATAAGTGATAACTATATGTTGAAGGGTTCTCATGATAGGTATTTTTTATAGAGAGCCTTTAACAGTGCTTTATTTTATAGAAGGTATATAATAAGCAGTGGCCTATTAAAAATTTAGTATAAGAAATACAATAATTCCCTAATTTACAGAACTTAAGCTCTTCATGTTTCCTGAGTAATGTAGCAAAATTTTGGTGTAGGAGTGAATCACATACCAAATTAAATGCATGTGTACCATACAGGTAATTTAATAGGGTAATTTTACATATTGCAAAGTGACTTGCATTAGTTTCCCCTTTTCACCAGCACCTCTGTCATTTTGACTACACTTAGTAAATCAATTCCTACATTGATCTAAAATATGCTTATATGTACTTTAATATAAAATTACATTGCATGGCTTTCTGACTTGGGTTTTTGTTATAAAAGTGCCTGTTTTGTTCATGTGTCCTGAGAGAACAAGCATTGTTACATACCTGGCTAAGTTAAAAGCAGATTGTCTGTGAAGCACAATTTGAGTCCAATTTTTTTGAGGTATGGAGTTTTAGCTATCATGGCTGGGTTTTTACTCAATCTCAAATAATAGGGCTCTGGTTATTTTGCAGAGTGTCTCTGAAGAATGGACAGAATTGCCCTGGCTAACTACAAGCTACGGTTCACAGTGGATAAATGTTGGCGTGCTTTTTTACTTTCTGACTTTTAAAAATTTTGCTTTTATATCTTATAGTTTCCAATCAATCTTAATATGAATGCTGTTATAAAATTCAGTATAAAATCTTTTCTTGTATATTTTAAAACTCAAGTGTATTTAGTATTCTTCTTCAATGATTTAACATTTCTCAAACTATCAAGTTCTCAAAATTTACCCTTGCCAAAGGGGATGTGTAATAAATTGATCTGACCAAATGAAATAATTAGTTTAGGGAATATACAACTTTTTAATTCTTTTATTTCCAGTTCTCTGTTTTAATTTTTTAATGATTAGGTAGAATATGGTATCAAATAGCAAATTATAAGTTGCATGGTTAAAGAAAGCCATTATTTAATGTGCCTGGAAACCTTATAAGTGGTTAAGTAATTATGTGAATAGCTATTTTTACCATGTCTAATATTTAAAAGTTTAAAAAACATTTTGAAGTGGGAGGCAATTTCTGTATAATATATACAAATATTTAAGAAGTTATTGATTTGCATGTCCATAACATAAAGCCTCACTTGCTAATAAATCTAAATTTTATAGACTAAAAGGTGAATTTACATTAAAGGCTTACTTTAATGAAGGTGAAACCTGAAAATGAGATGTATATGAAATTCTCATTTTGTATATACAGGACAGTTTACAAACCTAAACTTCTGGTTGTTTCTGTTTTCAGAGATGCCCGAGTGGTAAAAGACATGGCAACAGGAAAGTCTAAGGGATATGGCTTTGTCTCCTTTTTCAACAAATGGGTGAGCTCAATCAGAAGTGCATGTGCAGTGCTTTAAGAATAAAGAATATAAACAAGTTTAATTATTTCTCTTTCATCTTTCATTTTGCTGATAATTAGCACCCTCACTAGAAGATATCTTCTTTCTCCTGTCTGGTTATTTAGTCAACATTTATTTAGCATCTGATACCTACAAAATACTGAAAAAGTGTTTCAGAATATACATGGTAAAGATATTTAAATTATCAGCGATAGTAGATATTAAAAATCTCAGTTATGGGTGCTAGGGACATGGTTCAGTTGTAGATCACAGCTGAGCATACTGCAGACCCTGGTTTCAATCCCCAAGCACCCAAAAGGAAGCAAGGAAAAAAGAAAAATCTTGTTATCCTCCTTTTATATTTCCAGAGTAATTAAAAAGGACATAATAAAATTCTCTGATGGTTGAGAACCTCTTTAAAAAATTATATATTGGGGCTGGTGTTGTAGTTCAGTGGTAGCACACTTGCCTAGCATTTGTGAGGCACTGGGTTCAATCCTCAGTACCGCATAAAAATAAATAAAGGTCCATCAACAACTGAAAAAAATTTTTTTAAATTATATGTTGTATTTGAAAACTTCTCATATTTTCCTTTTATTCTAGAAATATTTACTGAACACCAATTTGCATAAATTTGAAAATTTCTGATTTCTATAGAGACCAGGAAGGATAGTATACTCATTGTAGAAAGATTTCTATATGTATTATTAGCTGGAAAGCTAATTTGCATAAAAAGGAAAGGGATTTTTATTAATGTGATGTTTGTGGGTTTTTTTATGTTTTCTCTTGTGGGGATAAAAAATCTTCTAGCAGAGTTTTGGGTTTGGGGGTAGTTGTTGGGGGGCAGATGAAGTAATACGCTGTACATTGTATTACACTTTTTTTTTTTTTTCTTTTTTTTTTTTTTTTTGCGGTGCTGGGGATCAAACCCTGGGCCTTGTGCTTGCAAGGCAAGCACTCTACTGACTGAGCTATCTCCCCAGCCCCTGTGTTACACTTTTTAATGCTGTAAGTGTAAGTGTATTCCCAGTTTAAATAATTAAGTGCTTAAAATTTTTTAATATAACTGAGGTTTCAGAGCAGTTAAATGCAGCAGGATCACACTTGCAAAACTACAGGGATGCATGGTGGGAGAATTCATATGTACAAATCTTCATAAAGATTTTTATTAAACCTTAAATTTTATTGTTCACTATTATATTAAGACAGGTGGCTGCCTGATATGAATACAAAGCAGTGTACCTTCTGTATAAGAGTATCTTAGAATGAACCATTAAAAGTTTTTAAAAAAGAAACATTTTTAAACTTATCATGGTGGTACACACCTGTAATCCCAGGATGATGACGAGTTCAAGGTCAGCCTGGGCAACTTAGCAAGACCCTGTCTCAAAAAAATTGTTTTTTCTAGTTTTCTAGTTGCATTTATAGCTCAATCATTCTTAAAGCAACTTTATGTCTTCTGATCAGATGATCAGGTAGTTGTTTCAATGTATTGTGTAGCGTAGCTATCATCTTCACTATATGAAAACCGTTTTCTAAGAAAGTGGAAAAATCTGTGAAGAAAGTGAATAAACTTATAGAATTGGGGGAAACCCATATATTAGAAGAAAAGTTGGAAATTGTAAAGCATCTTGACAGGTAAAAAGAAACAAGATCAGTCATGTACATGTCCCATATACCAACAGTAAGGTTTTTTTTTCCTATAAGGTAAGAAAATAAAAATTATGACAGCATAGTTAGTTTTACTTTATTGTTAGTCACAGTATCTTTTTGGAAAGATACACAAATAATTTATACAACAGATTAGTAGCCATATATAGTTTGGAGTTCCTTAGAGTATTGATTCATAGGTTTTTACTGTGGTTAGTACAATGCAGGGAAATAAGTTGGGGGTTTGAGTGGGCTTGAACTCATTTTTCCCATTTGAGAATATGGAATATAGGGGTCTACTATTTAAAAAAAAATCACTAGTGAATATCTGTTTAGTAAGAACTAGAGTCAAATGGTCTTCATTTAGATGTTTCACAGACATCTTAAACTTACATGTCTTAAGCAGAACTCTTCATTTATTCCTCAAACCTGCTCCCCACCTTCCTCCTAGACTTTGTCCTCATTTTTTGTTAAAGCTGGCACTGTCCTTCCAACTTCTGAAGCAGGAACCTAGGAATTATCTTTGATTTGTCCCCTTTTGCTTACTGTGTTCTCCCCCATCCCATTTTTTGGCCCTTCCTTTAGATTATAGACAGCCACAGCTACAGCACTTCTCCTGGCCAACATCATTTTTTTTTTCATCTTTGTGTGTGATCTTTATTTCAAATATTTGTTATAACACCATTATTATTCCTTGGAAAAAGAACAAAGATCACCTAAGCAGAAACTTAGGAACTGTGTACAGAACTTTACAGAACAGAGGCAACACTTAGGCAGAGGATGAATGTTGACCGGAGAATGGAATTCAGCTGGGGAAGGTGAATGTGCCCTCTGAATCCAACTTCAGCTGTCATCAGGGAATACCTTGTGCCAGTCACAGATTGTAGGCTGTTTTTGGAAGGTTTGGGTGCAGCACAGGAATTCCATTTGTTTGGCTAAACCCCTGGCTGAGGTGCCATTAGGTCAATATCACTCAAGTTCTGGGCCAGCCAAACTCCTGCTGCAAAGAGTCCCAAATTCAGGATCAAGTTCCTCCGGAAATCATTCCTATCGGTGGCAAAGTGGTAGACTCCCCAGAGCCAGTCTCCTACGTTGTCTGGAATTTCGGGGGCTTTATTTGCAGAGCTGGTAGCACTCACCGGAACCCCACTGGAAGCCATCAATACTTTCAATCCCTCCAACATCATTTTTTAAAATCTGTAATATTGAAATACTCATAAAATGTTCTTTTCCTTTTACTGTGCATTCCCTACACCATTCTTCTCCTAGCACTGAGAATGCCTTTAAAACATAGATCAAGCTGGTGTGGTGGCAGATGCCTGTAATCCCAATGGCTTGGGAGACTGAGGCAGGAGGATCTCAAGTTCAAAGCCAGCCTCAGCAGCTTATCGAGGCCCTAAAACTTAGCAAGAGCCTGTCTCAAAATAAAAAAGGGCTGACACTATTGCTCAGCCTCTTGGTTCAATCCCTTCTACTTCAGATCATGATGCCCTCACAGTTTTTTTCAATTCTCTGACATCCTTCCTTTTTATGCACTAGATTCTACTGAAACTAATCTTTACATTTTTTTCAGTGCAGATCAAATTCTTTCCTGCCTTAAAACTGGCAGTGCTTTTCCATCTACTGGGGCTTGCTTCCCTTTTATTTTGACTTGGTTAGCTTCTGCTCCCCACAGTCTCAGATTGTCATTTTAATCAGCACTTTCCTACTCAGGCTTCTAAAATAAATTTCCATGCCCATATTATTTATCTTAGTATTTTGTTCTTGTCATGGTATGTGTTACAGTTTGTAATCACTTTTTGTCCCTCTGCCCTAGTGTATCCCCAGCTCTTAACCTAATGCCTAGAACATGATTAATGGCCTCGTGTTTACTTTTAGATGAATGAGAAACCAAATACTATCATTAACAAGCTTGTTGTAATTGTGGGAAATAAAATTTTTATTCACATTAGGCTGAGTTCTTGCATAAAATCGATGATAGCTACCTTATTAGAGCATTGGACTCTGAACTTTTTCAGACGATTAATGTTTCCAAAGTCAGATATCCAAAACAGTTAAAGGTACCATTGCTCTGTGTGTGTGTGTGTGTGTGCGCACTACCAGTGCTTGAACCCAGGAGAGCTTACCACTGAATCACCTCCCCAGACTTTTTTATTTTTTATTTTGAGACAGGGTTTGGCTATGATGCTGAGGCTGGCCTTTAACTTGGATTTCTCCTGCCTCAGCCTCCCCAGCCTCCGAAATTACAGGCGTACACCACTGCACCCAGCTTAGTACTATTGCATTTTTAGAAAGCTATTGTATATTGTGTATTTCATAAAGTACTTTCACTTAACACAAAAAGCACAAGGTTATGTCTACTGCTAAAAGTTGTGTACCATCTACTAATGTTATATTCTTTGTCATTTCTAAAATGTGCGGAACAGGATGCTGAAAACGCTATTCAACAGATGGGTGGCCAATGGCTTGGTGGAAGACAAATCAGAACTAACTGGGCAACCCGAAAGCCTCCAGCTCCAAAGAGTACATATGAGTGTAGGTGTATTGGAGAAGAAAAGGAAATGTGGAATTTTGGAGAAAAATACACTAGCATTGTAAAAGTTAGAGCTGTTCCCGGAGACTTATTGCAGAAATAGATGAGAAGCAAATCAAGACTACTGTTCAAAAATGTACTTAGTTTTCATTTTTGTAATTTTAAATAATAAATTATATTCAATCTCTAATGTCAAGTCTCCTATTGTAGAGAATACTGGGTAAATTTTTAGACATTCCTGGGGGAGGTTTAATCCTAAAGTCAATTGTAATATGTGTTCTGTAAGCATTTTGATCAAGGTAAATATTGCCATTACCGTAGGATAGTTAATACTGCTTTTCTCCTTCTGAACATTTATTTAATGAATTGAAAATACAAACTTTTTCCTTCTCCAGCAAACACTAAACAGCTATCATATGATGAGGTTGTAAATCAGTCTAGTCCAAGCAACTGTACTGTCTACTGTGGAGGTGTTACTTCTGGGCTAACAGGTATGGGAGCTTTACCTATGTGCTATATGGAAATTAATCTTTAAGCTGATAAGCTTAATATTTGTAGGATTTTACTATAACTGAGTGTGGTTTCTTTTGTTTTTGTTTTTTGTCTAACAGAACAACTAATGCGTCAGACTTTTTCACCATTTGGACAAATAATGGAAATTCGAGTCTTTCCAGATAAAGGATACTCATTTGTGAGGTATGGATGGTTTTTGTGAAAACTTTCCCCCTCAAATAATTTCTGAACATTTAACAATGGTTTTCTTAAGAATTTACCTCAACTATAAAAAAATAGAAATTTCTCTAGCATATAGCATTATCTGCTCTTGTATTTTTTATTCTTCCAATGCAAGGCCAACAAAACATCCTCTATTTTAAAAGGTTTCTCCAGAACTAAAAGATCTTTGAAAGAAATAGCAAAGGAAATCAAGCAACTGCTTGTTTTACCTCAGGATCATTTTGATTTTTTTTTTTCCTGCCAAATGGCTACTGAATTTATTTGCCTTGATTTCTTTTTTTAATTTTTTTAAGTTTTAGATGAACACAATACCTTTATTTTATTTATTTACTTTTATGTGGTACTGATAGAACCCAGTGACTTATATGTGCTAGGTAAGCACTCCACCACTGAGCCACAACCCCCAACCCCAGCCCAACCCTTGCCTTGATTTTTTTTTTTTTTTTTTTTTTTTTTTTTTTTTTTTAGCATGCTGGGGATTGAACCCAGGGCCTTGTGCTTAGGAGGCAAGCACTCTACCAACTGAGCTATATCCCCAGTCCCCTTGCCTTGATTTTTAAAGATAGGTTTGATTCATAAATATTTTTTTCCTTCCCCCACCCCTCCCACCCCTATTTTTCCTTTATACAATCTGTACGTCCTCCATTCTTGCTTCCCTCCCACCCCTTATTCATAAATATTTAAAAGAATTTTTATTGATTGTTCTTAATGTTGTTTTCAATAGGTTTAATTCCCATGAAAGTGCAGCACATGCCATTGTTTCTGTTAATGGTACTACCATTGAAGGTCATGTTGTGAAATGCTATTGGGGCAAAGAAACTCTTGATATGATAAATCCTGTGCAACAGGTAAGAGGGTCCTGAACTTTGGGAAGTAATTGCTGGGCTAAAGTAAGATTATTTTAAAATAAGAATTGTCGATAATCCTTGTTAATAAGTTTCTAGTTCAATTTGTACTATATAAGAGCTCTTCCTATGTATTATAGTTCTAGAGTGGTGTTTCAGGGAGTGCAGTGGTTACATGATGAGTGTAACCACCTCAATTGACTCATGCTCACACAGTGGATTTTAAAATGCTCTGACAAACCTAACAGGGTATTAAATCTTTTTTTAATACTTGGTAGATTTATTCACATACAATTTGGAGAATTCACAAGTGTGCTTGACTCAGCTGATTCAAAAATAAAGCTATAAATATATGTAGAGCCTTGGCATTTTTTCCAGATTTTGCTGCTTTTTGTTTTTCTAAGCAACTTTAAACTTGATCTTGCAAAGATTTTTTGAGGAAGTTTTAAGTGGAGCACAGAGGTGGGAGTAAGAAAATCATGAACTATATAGATTACTTAATTGAAGTAGTTTACCAAACACTTAAACATTATTCTAAGTTTAATATTTATTACTGGGGCATTATCACTGCCTTATAGACTATGCTGTTTAGAAAATGATGTAGAGTTGCAGCAGGAGAACCTAAAGGTTCTGTTTTTGTTTGTTTGGTACTGGGGATTGAACTCAGGGGCACTTAACCACTGAGCCACATCCCCAACCTCTTTTTATATTTTCTTTAAAGACAGGGTTTCACTGAGTTGCATAGGGCCTCACTAAGTTGCTGAGGCTGACTTTGAACTCGAAATCCTCCTGCCTCAGCCTCCTGAGCCGCTGGGATTACAGGTGTGCACCACCATGCCCGGCCCTAAGGCAGGTTTTGTTTCAGTTTTAGTTTTTTTGTTTATAGTTTCTTTAGTTGTAGATGGATACAATACCTTTATTTTACTTTATTCATTTTTTTATGTGGTGCTGAAGATCGAATCTAGTGCTTCACATGTGCGAGGCAAGCCCTCTACCACTGAGCCACAATCCCATGCCCTTTGTTTTAATAGTCACTAAATTATTGTTTATCCTGTCCTTTTAATTATAAAGATGTTTTATGTTATATGTTTTGGCTAAGTATTTGTGGTTTATCAGAGCTGCATTTATACAAGTAATTGCAAACTGTACTAAATTATCTGTCATAATTTTACCTAATAGCAGAATCAAATTGGATATCCACAAGCTTATGGCCAGTGGGGCCAGTGGTACGGAAATGCACAACAGATTGGCCAATATATGCCTAATGGATGGCAAGTACCTGCATATGGAATGTATGGCCAGGCATGGAACCAGCAGGGATTTAAGTAAGCATATTTGATCTTTTGCTTTATTAATCTCAGAAAATGTCCAAAATAAATTGGTAGGTAATGTGGCCCTTTATGCAAAGCATAACTGTGTCCTTTGAAGGACTTAATTTTAGAGTGGTTTTCAATTTATAGTTTGATTTGGTACTGGAGATTGAACCCAGAAGCACTTTACCAGTGAGCTACATCCCCAGACCTTTGTATTTTTTTGAGACAGGATCTCACTAAGTTGCCCAGGCTGACCTCAAACTCAGAATCCTCCTGCCTCAGCTTCTCAAGTGTCGTAACATTACAGGCGTGTGCTACTGTGCCTGCCTGATTTATAGTTTTAAATAGTAATCTGTAAAGCTTTGCCTAGAGGGCTGGGGATTTATCCCAGTGGTAGAGCACCAGTACCACCACTACCACCAAAAAAAAAAAAAAAAGTTTATTTATTTATTTATTTTGCCTAGAAACGTGTTGCCTTGAAGTATGTTCAGAGTCATACAAATGCTGGTAATGTTTGGTAAAGAATCAACTAATTTTTTAGTGAGAAAATAAGTTCTTAATAGTTGTAAAGCTTTTCAGATGACTAATGGTCACCTAGCCATTTTTTGATACACATATTTTCACCCAAGAGTAAAGTATTTGTTAGCATGTAATGAACTTCCCTACATGTGACTTCTGGCCACTTGGACACAGTCACGCAAAAAAGTCTCCTCCGCTCTTCTAGTGAGGAATTTGATCTTCATGATAATGATGATGACTGGCTACTTTCAGAGCTTTCCCTCCCCCAAAACTGTAGTAGCTAAATTGCATTGCATCACTGGTGGGAACAGTTCCAGTCTTGTTTTGGCAGCACTTTATCTGTTCACTAACCAAGGTCCACATTTTATCAAGGCTGACAGTTTGACAATAGCTCATTAAATGGTAATTTCTCATACCAACTTTCCAATGTAACTGAGTCATATTTGTCAAGAGTTGATTCTGTGGTAATAATACAAGCCACCGGCATTATTCTGGCCTCCCATGTGCTTCTGGGGCTTGCCAGTGCAGCCCTGGCCATGCTCACATGGCCCAGAAGTTTCTTTAGTCCCTGCTCGTCTTGTATGGTAGCATATCAGCAATTGAAACAAAAAGAGCAGTGTACTTTTTTTGAAATTAGGTGTTTTCATTCATTATGCTTTTCTCTGTGCCAGAGGCTTTTAATTCATATATTGTTATATGGCAAGCTTCCTTATACACCCTGAAATTATGCCATTATACTTACATTTCTCAAATACAAACTAGACATAGATACTTTGTAGTTAAAAAAAAAATCTTACGTTGAAAAATTTATGAGTTACATATGCTTGTAATTATTTTAATTTCTTTGAATAATATAAATGCTACCTCTTGCCGGGTACAGTGGCACACGCTTGTAATCCCAGTGGCTTAGGAGGCTGAGATAGGAGGATCTCCAGTTCAAAGCCAGCCTCAGCAAAACAAGGTGCTAAGCAACTCAGTGAGACCCTGTCTCTAAATAAAAATACGGAATAGGGCTAGGGATGTGGCTCAGTGATTGAATGCCCCTGAGTTCAATCCCCAGTACAGCCCCCCCACCAAAAAAAAAAAAAAAGCTAGTTCTTTTGTTGAGTGGTGGGGATTGTATCTAGGGTCTTATATATTTGAGGTAAGCACTTTACCACTGAGCCACATCCCTAGCCCTAAATACTAGTTCTTATTATACCAAATGATGAACTTTCTTTCAGGTAGTAACTTGCTCAGTTTAAGTCCAACTCAGAGATAGAATGAACAGTTTTCCTTTACTTTTGCCTTTAGTTTCTCTGGCTTGATAGTTACTCTTATATTTGGGTTTAAGAAAAATGTATGTTTCCCATTTCCCATACAGTTGTGATTTGTTCTTAGAATTACATTGTTTTAACTGGTAGATGTTCCTTCCCTTCTGCTTCTTTCACATTCTCTACCAGTCAGACGCAGTCTTCTGCACCTTGGATGGGACCAAATTACGGAGTACAGCCGCCTCAAGGACAGAATGGCAGCATGTTGCCTAATCAGCCAGCGGGGTATCGAGTGGCAGGGTATGAAACCCAGTGAAAAAGGACTCTAGAATATAAAGCCAGTGGCTTGAGGCTACAGGGAGTGTAGTAAAGCCGTTGTTTACTTAAAGATTTATCAAATCAGTCAGTGCAAATATCAGATACAATGTATTTATTTAAAAGATTCATTTTTTAATCATGAAATTACTTATCATCCACATTGTTTTAAAAAGAAACAAGATGCTGGATGTCTGCCAATTTTTGCCTTCATTACCTTTTTTGATAAAGTTTCTCAGATCCTTGTTTCAAATACAAATGCAGGGATTGCTGCCACTTTTTTAAAAAAATTAAGAGGCAGAAAATTGCACAATGTTGAACTTTTTTTCCACTAAAGTAGTGTGCAGTTCTAGTTTGCATTCCTGATATGATTTAAAACATGTAATATAAAAGATGGTTTAAAAAGAAAGAAAAACCAAAACTGTGCAAAGTCTGGAAGTTCTTTGTTATCTTCAGCTTGTGCACAATTCTGTTTTAGGTTAAAAAAATAATAGGCATTGTTTGAGCTATACCATCTTCACTGTTACCCCTTGGGGTTTTTAAATATAAATTATTAGTTTACATCATTTTGTATTTACATTTTTTCACAAATTTGTCTTGCCTTATTAAAGTTCTGTAAAACACAGTTAAATGGGAAAAATGATGTTCACTTAGATTGAAAACTTTTCTCAGATGGATTGGTAGTTGCATTCATCTTGTGTTTTATGAGAAGGTGCCTCAAGAATTCCGTTGGATTTGTTTGAAAGGATTTTCATCTTCTGTGATGAACTTTGCTGTGTACCAGGAACTGTAAAAACAAAAACTTGTTACTCAAGAAAATCTCTGAAATGTGATAAATTCTTATGCCATGTAACTTTCATGTGTCAACTTATACATTTACATGTATTATTTCATTATGTAAAATGTTTTAGCAGTTTTAATATTTTGCACAGTTAACAAACTTTGTATGTCATTTCCTTTTTAAAGGCATCATGCAGAGTTGACATGAGATTTATAAGATTTTAGGTTGTTTGCATGTGAATATCAAATACATACTTTGGTAGTCTTTGAATACAAAATCATCTCTTGTTTTTCAAGAATTTGAGACACAAAGTTGTATGTAAAGGAATATAATTTGCCATTTTCTAGTTAGATTTACTTAAAAAGAGTAAATCAACTTAATTTTAATGTGTACAAATGATAGCTGTGAAACTGTAGAATATCCTTATGTCAGGCTTGGGGTTCATCGTAAACTCCAAAATTAGCCTGAAGGACCAGCCGGGCAAAGCATTTTTTAAATGTCCAGAGGCCAAAAGATAGATTAAAAACAAAAACAAAACAAAAAAAAAAAAAAAAAAGAAAGAAAGAAAGAAAACCTTAAAATCCTACCTCCTTAAACAGCCTTCAAAGAAAAGAATCCTCAGTGCAATCACTATTTTGATTCTTTGGGTACCTTTTTTATTGGAGTTACCAATTTTATTATTTTGGTATGGCTCCGAGCATTAAGAGGTTTAATCTTTGATGGCATTGTTCTAGTTTTGAAATTTCTAGTACATTTCAGAGTCTCTTAGAAGAGTTGTGGGAGATGTGGTTTGGTTTGGTTTTGAGTGAAGGTCACAAATCATCTTCCTTTACTCACAGAGAGGAAGGGTCCCCAGTATATATGTTTAAATGGTCGATGGTTTTTAAGACCCTCCAAGAGCTCCCAGTATTTTATTTAGGAACCAAAAAGGCCTGTGAAGTCAAATGAGTTTCCTGGCCTGTATCTTCCAGGTAGGACAAATGACTCTAAGCTGGTCTCTAAGCCAATAATACCTTGTAAACCAGAGCCCAGGAAAGACAGCTTCTAAGTGTATAGTTCTCTGGAGCTCAATTCTATGCAGTTGTACTGATGTTTCATTAAGTCACTGTGTATTTTTAAGTGTTGATACATTAAAAGTTGCTTTATGGAAGAGTAAATTTTTTAAATACTTGGAAACATTATTTCCTTGTTAACTTCTACAGATCAGGGCATGCAACCAAAAGCAGCTTAAATAATCTAAATAAAATATCAGGAAGCTATTTTTAGATTCTTGTTTATGTGTTTCTATTTTAGGACCCTCATTTTTCTCTTATTAAAAAATACTTTCCTATACACTCATGGACTGCAGGGTAATTGTTTGGGCATAAGTAATTTAATCTGAACATGTGTAGCTTTCTTTTCATTTTGACATAATAACAGTTCTTATTAGCCATTATATTTTCTTACTGTACAAATCTTCCAGTGTACATTGACTACTTTTTGAGATGAAAGGGATACTGGTATTCACAATGAAAAGGTCACTACTGAACAAACCCACGTTTCAGAAACATTGCTAACTTTGGTTTAAATTTTAGTGTTAAATCATTTAAAGATTTTTTCAGTCTAAAAAAATTATACTGGAATTAGTATCAGGTAAGGAAATTAAAAAATTTTTATTAATTTTATTCTAATTGGTAGGAAACTAAAATTTTTAATTTTATTCTCTGCAATATGCATTCAGACTTTCTGGTACTGTAAAGAACCTGAAATGATTCACTCTTAATGGGTCATTAATCCAGAATTATTTACCCTGTTTGGATATTAAAGTTCCTTTATGTTTTCTATAATCTATGGGATCTTCTCAGCAGTGATTATTGTGTGTGAGAATTTTTTTCTTTTTGGTCTAGCCATATTGTTATATTCACTCACTCAGATATGTGTATATATTTTAATTCTTACTCCAAAAACCATGGTTTACATTGGGTTACCTGTTTAAAACCAAAAAAAAATTGCATTCTGCAAATATAACTAAATGTCAAACTAGGGTCTCATTTTCCTTGTTAATATTGTCTCCTCTTGAAAATGAGATTCACATTCTAGTTCTTACTCTGTTTTATTCCTGTGCTGGATCATCTTTCGATTATATATGCATTAGAGTCCCATTTGAAAAGGTAGTCAAAAAGGACTAGATTGCACTTACAAAGGGAGTAGTCAAATTCACTAAGTGAATTAGAAAGAAAAAAAGTATTCATAGAAAATAAAACAGCAAACCTCTTAAATGATTTCTAAAAACAATTATGTCTTTAAATTGAGTTATTCCTATTACATTTTATTCCAACCACTCTATTTTGACTGTTGTGTTTAAGATTTAAAGAACATAACTCCAGAACTATGAATTTTGATTTAAAAGCCTTAATAAAATGACTGAGTGTGTTGCAATTGAATATGATTTTCTCCCTTCATTTGGAGACTTTAATTCACACAGATATATGATAAGGGATTAACCAAATATGAAGCCTAGAAGTATCTATAGTGATTACCTTGAGTGAGTGTCCTTCAGTCATTAAAAATTTCTGCTTTATTCAGTCACCTGCAGCACTGATTCAGAGCTGAGATTTTTACCAAAATTAACCAGTAATTATGACTTCTGAAATGGGAGGCTAATATCACTGATAATAGTTCAACTGAAAAAAAGGAAACAGCAGGGCTGGGGCTGTAGCTTAGTGATAGAGTGCTTGCCTTGCACATGTGAGGCACTGGGTTCGATCCTCAGCACCACATGAGAAAACTGATGAATAAATAAAGATATTGTGTCCATCTACAACTAAAAAAAAATTTTAAAAAAAAGAAACAGCAGACTTCCTTACTAGGCCATGCTGTACAGAAAAGGAACAAAGCACATTTACTATATAAATGCATTCCCTAACTTCTTACCTTTCTTCAGCTCTAGAATATCAACAGCCATATATATATATATATATATATATACATATATATATATATATATATATATATGACCACCAGGCAAAATATTAGAGGATCCTTCTGTGAAAAAATTGAAGGAATGACTGCCCAGTGCAGTGGCGCACACCTGTAATCCCAGCAACTCGGGAGGCTGAGGCAGGAGAATTGAGAGTTCAAAGCCATCCTCAGCAAAAGCGAGGCACCAAACAACTCAGTGAGACCGTCTCTAAATAAAATACAAAATAGGGCTGGGGATGTGGCTCAGCAGCCGAGTGCCCCTGAATTCAGTCCATGTACCCCCCCCAAAAAAACTAAATGACTACCAAAAGGCAGGTACTGACATTTGAAAGTCCCCACCAAAAAAATCCAAATTTGGCCATCAGTCATCCTACTTTGAAGTGTGCCAGTCAGAAATACTAAAAGACAAATGTCTTTGAACAGAATCAAAAAAAGATACTTGCTTTGGCAGCATATACTAAAATCAGAAAAGCACAGAGATTAGCATGGGCCCTGTGCAAGAATGACAGGCAAATTCATGAAGCATTCCATATTTTTTTTGAGACCATATGTTAAGCAAAATAAGCCAAACTCAGAAGGTCAAGGGTCTTGTGTTTTCTCTCATATGTGGAAACTAGAGAGGAAAAAGGAAAAGAAAGGTGGGGGAAGAGGGAATCTCACGAAAATAGAAGGGAAATCAGTAGAATAGAGGAAGGACCAGAGGAGGGAGGAGGAGAGGAAGAGAGGAAATACTGGGGAATAGTATTGGCCAAATTATAGTTATATTGTGTATATGTATGAATATGTAACAAAATGTCCCACTATTATGTATGTAATCACCATTTTTTTTTTTTTAATGGAGAAAAAAAGCAGAGGGAAAAAACTTGGACTAATTTAGGAGGCTTAGTATATAACTAATCAAAACTCCAGGAAGAGAATTTGAGGATGTGGGTAGAATCTGGAAATTTTTCCTAATGAAATGACAAGTTTCAGGATCATAAAAAAGCTATTATTGAATTTAAAAATTAAAAAAACCCATACTAAGAAATTTTAGAACACTGGAAACTGAATATTCTAAAAGTTGCCAAATGGAAAAAGAACAGAATAATACTGAACTTGAATTCTCAAAAGTAACATTGAAAAACTATGGATCAGTAGGGTATTGCTTTCAAAAATTTGTATGGATTAGCTTGTCATGGTGGTGCACACCTATAATCCCAGCTACTGAGGAGGCTAGGGTAAGATGATCATAAGTTTAAGGCCAGCCTGGGCAACTTGGCAAGACTGTGTTGCAAAATGAAAAATTTAAAACACTGGGGATATAGTTCAGTGGTAGGGCCAGGCCCTGGGTTCAGCCCAGTATGGGGAAAAAGAAAGTATGATGGAGTGTCTAGAGATGAGATGAGACCAGCACAGGAGTAGGTAAAGGAAAGTGCCAGAAAGATGGCTTTGAAACCACTGATGGTCAGAGGGCAAGGCCTGATTATTAGGTTGAACTGTGTAGTCTGATAATGGGACATTAATAGCACTATGGAGGATGTGAAAAGACTTAAAAATACATGTACTAAATCATAATAATAGAAACTCTGAAATGAGATTCAATTAAAAAAGGTAAGTTCTATTGACAAGGGTCTGTGAATTAAAGTGCTTATCATATAAGCCAATGTCAAAAATCCAAAAGATGAATGATCTCACTGATAAGTGGATGATGACACATAATGGAGGGTGGGAGGGGGACAAGCATGGAGGAAGGAGGGACTGTATAGAGGGACGAGAGAGGTGGGAGGGGTGGGGGGGAGGGAAAAAATAACAGAATGAATCAAACATCATTTCTCTATGTAAATGTATGAATATGCAAATGGTATGCTGTTACTCCATGTACAAACAGAAACAACATGTATCCCATTTGTTTACAATAAAAATAAATTTTAAAAAATAAAAATTTAAAAAGTGCTTATAATAGAAGGGTAATACTAAACTGATGAATCAAAAATGCATATTCCATTATTACTTGGCTATAAAGAAGAATAAGATTATGGCATTTGCTGTAAATGGATGAAGTTGGAAAATATCATGCTAAGTGAAATAGGCCAAGCCCAAAAAACAAAGGTTGAATGTTTTCTCTGATAAGTGGATGATGATATATAACGGGGATGATGGGGGTGGGGAAGAGAAGAATGAAGGAACTTTGGATGTATAGAGGAAAATGGGGTGGAAGGGGGTAGGGGATGGAAAAATAATTGAATAAAAGTATTACCCTGTGAATATTTATGATTACATGAATGGTGCGAATCTACATTGTGTACAACCACAGAATTGAAAATTGTACCCCATTTGTGTACGAGTCAAAATGCAGTCTGTAAAAATAAAAAAAATAGTTAAAAAAATAATAAAGGTATTGTGTCTACCTAAAACTAAATTTTAAAAAAATAGAAATAAAAAACAATTAAAAATGCATATTCCAAATATGGAGATAAGCCAGTGGGGAGAAGGGCTTTCCTTTAATTCCCTCATTTGCAAAATGGAAATAGTATTGTCTGTTCCATAAAGAAGCAGAGAATTGAGACAGCACATAGTGAGGCCCTAAGAACTTAGCAAGATCCTTTCTCTAAATAAAATATTTTTTTCTTTAAAAAGCACTGGATTTAATCACCAGTACCAAAAGAAAAAAAAAAAAATTAAAAAGCTCTGCACAGCAAAGAAAACAAGAATGTGAAGAGAGAACCTATAGAATGGGAGAAAATCTTTAGCTACTCTTCTGACAGGATTAAATCAAGAATGTAGAAAGAACTCAAAAGCTTAACACCAAAAAGTAAATAGCCCAACTAATGAATGTGCAAACTAATTAAACAGATACTTCTTTTAAAAGAAGAAATACAAATGGTCAACCAATGTATGAAAAATGTTCAACATCATGAGAAATTGGAGAAATTCAAATCAAAACTACACTGAGATTTTATCTCACACCAGTCAGAATAGCAGTCTTCAAGAATACAAGCAATAATAGGGCTGGGGTTGTAGCTCAGTGGTAGAGCACTTCCCTGGCATATGTGAGGCACTGGGTTCAATTCTTAGCACTGCATATAAATAAATAAATAAAAATGAAGGTCCATCAAAAAAAATTTTAAAGAATACAAGCAATAATAAATACTAGAGGGGATATGGAGAAAAAGTTACACAGTTGGTGGAATTGTAAATAAGTACAACCACTATGGAAATCAATATAGAGTTCTCAAAGGACTAGTCATGGAACCGCTGTATGACCCAGCTATACCATTCCTCAGTCTTTATCCTAAGGAATTAAGTCGTCATAAAAATACATGCATACCCATGTTTATAGCAGCACAATTCACAATAGCCAAACTACAGAACCAGCCTAGATTTCCATCAACACATGAATGGATAGAGAAATGTGGTTTTATTCAACCATATGGAGTTTTATTCAACCATAAAGAAAAATGAAATTATGTCATTTGCAGGAAAATGGATGGAACTTGAGAACATTATGTTAAATGAAATAAGCTAAACTGAGAAGGTCAGGGTCTTATGTTTTTTTTTTCTCATGTGGAAGCTAGAGAGGAAGAAGGAAAAGAAGGGCGATCTTAGTGGTGGGGAGGAGGTATGTCGGGGAGGAAAGAACAGAATGAGACAAACATCATTACCCTGTGTACATGTATGATTACACAAATGGTATGACTATTTTGTGCACAACCAGAGAAATGATAGTTGTACCCCGTTTGTGTACAATGAATCAAAATTTTAAAAAAGGGGGGGATTCAAGAAAATCTGAGATCAGTAGAGTAGAGACAAGGCAACAGGGAGTGAAGAGGAAAGGGGAAATACTGAGAGATGATATTGGCCAAATAATATTATGGTGTGTCCATGTGTGAATATGTAACAGCCAATCCCACCATTATGTACAACTATAATGCATCAATAAAAAAAAAAAGTGGGAAAAAAATAAGAGCTAGAGATGTAGCTTAGTAGTTGAGTGCCCCTGGATTTAATCTCCAGTACCACCAACAAAGGAAGGAAGAAGACTTTTGTTAAGAGATAAAAGCACAGAGTTTCAAAAGGAAAGAAAATAGTAAGGTATGTTTTCTGACCATAAAGAAAAAAGGTTAGAAATCAACAGCAAAAATTTGTTGTAATTCTAATTTACACTTGTGTAAATAACATGATTATAAAGGATATAACATAATGATTTTTCCCCTTTTTTTTTTTTTTTTTTTGTACTGGGGATTGAACCCTGGAGCACTTAAGCATGAATCACATCCCCAGCTCTTTTTTATATATTTTTATATATAGCTTACCCACCCCCAATACTGGGTATTGAACCCAGGGTCTTTCACATGCTATGCAAATGCTCAACCACTCCCAGCCATTTTTACTTTTTATTTTGAGGGTCTTGCGAAGTTGCCGTTAACCTGGAACTGGCAATCCTTCTGCCTCAGCCTCTGAATAACTAGTGACACCACATCTGGCTCTATAATTTTTTTATTTTTATTTTTTGGGGGGCACTGGGGTACTTAACCTCTGAGCCACATCCCCAACCCTTTTTAAAATTTTACTTAGAGACAGGGTCTCACTGAGTTGCATAGGACCTTGCTAAATTGCTGAGGTTGGCTTTGAACTCGAGAGTCTACTGCCTCAGCCTACCACACCATTGGGATTGCAAGTGTGCACCACCACATCTGGCTCTATATCTTGATGCTTATTGTAAATGAAGAGCTTGACACAATTATTACAACAAAAATCTATCTCAAGACTCTTCAGACAAGAGGAAAAGAAGTCTATCAAACCATAACTTGAGAGTTTTGAATTAAAAAAAAATTCTGAGGGGCTGGGGAGATAGCTCAGTCGGTAAAGTGCTTGCCTGGTAAGCACAAGGCCCTGGGTTCGATCCCCAGCACCCAAAAAAAAAAAAAAAAAAAAAATCTGAGAATTATGAGAACAGGGCCTAGAAAGGGCTTTTTGGGGGGAGTGGGGGGGGCGTTCTGGGGATTGAACCCAGGGTGCTTAACCACTGAGCCACATCCCCAGCCCTTTTTATTCTGGGACAGGGACTCACTAAATTACTGAGGCTGGCTTTGAACTTGTTATCCTCCTGCCTCTTCCTCCTGCCTCAGCCTCCCAAATCGCTGGGATTACAGCATGTGCCACCATGCCTGGCTAGACGGGACTTTTTTAAGGGCCTTTCTTTAAAGCCTTTGTGTTTGGCTTGAAGAAACCTGTTAAAATATGGGGTTGCTTGATAGCTGTCCTCAAACATGCCTTTCTCAACTGAAAACTCAGATAACTAGGACCCTTTAAGGCAATTCGACTGAAAAAATAGTTAAACCCTGTCTCTACAACAAAGACTCTCAACTTTGGCACTACTGACATTTTTGAGCCAGATCATTCTTTGTTGTGAGAGACTGTCCTGTGCATTGTAGGATATTCAACATCCATGGCTTCTACCTACTAACTAGTTGCTAGTAGCAGTGCTTCCAAGTGAAAACCACCCCTTCAGATTATCACTAGAAGACACCAATATGATCAAAAACACAACCAGGCATGCAAAACTCACACTTCTGTTGGAAACAGAAAAGTAAAAAAGTCTTCTGGGACAACTGTGACTGACCCTTCCTTATCCCTTCAGTTTAAAAAACAGTATTACAAGTCTTAGTACTGAAAAGAACCATTTCTCTTTACGGTTAAGAAGACTAAAATTACAGGGGCGCAGTGGCACACGCCTGCAATCCCAGGGGCGCAGGAGGCTGAGGCAGGAGGATCGCGAGTTCAAAGTCAGCCTCAGCAACTTAGCAAGACCCTATGTAATTCAGTGAGACCCTGTCTCAAAATACAAAAAAAGGGCTGGGGATGTGGTTCGATTGTTACGAGCCCCTGAGTTCAATCCCCGGTTCCATTAAAAAAATAAAAAATAAAATTTCTCGGTACTAAAGAACCTGCCCACAGCACAACTAGAAGGAAGCAGCTAGACTAAGGCGAGAGGGGCAGAAAATCTTATCCCAGGGTTTTGTAAGAATCCTCACTCCGAAACACATTGCACGCGGAGCTGTCTGCAATCATGATCAAAGATTTTGGGTTTATTCTGTGTGGTTCCAAGGACCAGAACTAGGATTGCAGGAGGCCAGTTTCGGCCCATTTTAAGAGAAAATGTTCAATACGTCAAACTGTAATCAAGAGAGGAAAAGATAACTTGTCATAAACATACAAGAGATAGACACAACGAGCACTTTGGTGGGCAAAACAAAATCGCTACTGACGTCTGCTAAAGTAGAAAATCTCGGGCTATTTTTGCATCAATTTCCAGCGTTACTCTACACAGAAATAGGATTGTCGCGGGTCTGAAATAGTCGCGATGGGCCCTGGAGTTGCGTTGGTGCCTTCCACACCAGTAGGGTTAGGTTAGAAGAACTCCAGTCCCGCCGCAAAACCTAAGCTTAACAGGTCGGCTACGGCACCGGATCCTGCCGGAAACTCTCAGCGCCTTCAGGAGTAGAAAACTATAATTCCCATAAGACAACGCGACCTGAGGTGGGTGGGCATTTGCCGCGCGTGGGCGGCTCTGACCAATAACGACCGCCGTTACAGCGAACAGTTTGGCCGTGTTTGTAAAAGGCCGCGGCAGGCGAAGAGAGAAGAGGTGAGGGCGGTCATCCGCGAGGGGCCCTGGGGCCCGCGGGGGTGGGGTGGGCGCAGGGCAGGTAGGACGACTGTATTGAGAAAGGACCCGGACGCGATGGGACAGGGGCGTAGGGCTGGGGATTCCGGCAGAGAGCTGATCCGAGGAGTCCGGTGTCGGCGAGGTGATGCTTCTGCTTGGGCCTACTCAGCACCGGAAGTGAACGGTCGCGCGGGTAGGATGCCGGGAAGCAGGTCCCGGGGGATTTGTGTCTCGCGGCAGGCCGGCCCCGGAAGCGGGAGTTTCGTGTCCCGGTGGCCGGCGGCCCGACTTGTGCCGAAAGATAACTTTTCCCGCGATTCGGAGGCAGTGCGGAGCTAAAGTGCCGTAGCTTCTCATTTACGGTTTGGCAGGAAATCCTGCATGTTCCAAACTTAGATGCCCGCTGGCTGGGACAGTTTCTTCAAATCTCAGCTAGTTTCATCTCCGAGATGGGTAATTCTTCACAGGCTCGTGTGAGCATTACACGAGTAAATGCATTGAAAGGGCTTATTCACACGAGAGTACCCGGGTAGTTGTATATGTGTTGTGTGTGTGTGTGTGTGTGTGTGTTTAAATTCATGGTCATCATTCGTCCCCTAACCGCTTCGCAGGCATTCGGCAAACTATATAGCTCCACCGCCAGATAGAACCAGGGTGGAAACCCACCACTTCAGGGGGCAGTTAGGGCTTAACTCTTCCAGCACCAGCCCCTTTACGTCCTTTTGCTAAGGAGACTGGTAAATTTGCCGAAAAGAGACTACCTAAAGACCTTTCAACTTTGAAATACAGGTTCTTTACAAGTATGTATATATGCTTTCAATATAGTATCTGCAATAAGTGATACTAGTACATGTTGAAATTAAAATAGTACAAAACAGTGAGGGGTAAGGCTCCCTTCCAGACCCACTGTTTCCCAAGTCACAAATCACTTCTGAGGCAGTAAACACACACACACACACACACACACACACACACACACACACACCTGTTCTCTGCCCGCTTTAAAACCAAGACTAGCATGTTATAAACAAAGTACTACAACTTTTTTCACTTCACAATTTACCTTGATGTTTGTACCACAATACACGTAGATCTGCTCATTTCATGTTTTGTTTTGTTTTGCCTTATGGGGATACACGTCAGAAATGTTCAGCCTTTAAGTTACATACCCAGACATTTTTTCCCTCCTCTGTACTGGAGACTGAACCCTGAGGTGTTTATCACTGAGCTACATCTCCAGCCCTTTTTATTTTTTATTTTGAGACAGGGTCTCACTGAGTTGCAGAACTGCCCTCCAACTTTCCATTTTCCTGCCTCCACCTCTTGAGTAGCTTGGATTACCTGCCTGCACCACACCTGGGTGTTGCCTGATGATTCTTTTTAATAGCATAATGTGTGATTACACTAAAATTTTATGTCAATTCTCTACTGATGAGCTCTTAGGCTGTTTCTATACTTCTGCAATTATGGACAGTACTGCAGTGAGTATCCCTTTATGTACTTTTTGCACATGTGAAAATACAATTCATGAAATATCAGAAGTGGAATTGCTCAGGCAAAGTATGTGTATTACTTTTATTTACATCTCTTCCAAAAATTTTGCAACAACAGTGTACAATGTTTCTCCACATTCTCCTGAAAACAGTGATAACTTTCTTCTTTTTTTTTCCACTTTGCCGAAGTATTACCTTGGCTTGTGTGTGTGTGTTTCTTTTCGTTTCCTTTTTTTTTTTTTTTTTTTTCTTTGCTGTTGTTATCATTTTTGTTTTTCACTTTATGGTGCTGGGATTGGCCTTAGAGCTTTGAGCATGTGGGGCAAATTCTCTCCCACTGAGCTGTACCTCAGCCATGTTACCTTGTTTGAATTTGCTTCTTACTAGAAGGTTGAGTATCTTCACATATTTAAAATCACTTTTTTCTTTTTCTTAACTGTCTTTTCGTGTCCTTTCTCCTTTTTTTCTTTTTTTTTTTGGCGGGGGGGAGTGGTACCAGGGATTGAACTCAGGGACACTTGACCACCGGGCCACATCCCCTCCAGCCCTATTTTGTATTTTTATTTAAAGACAGGATCTCACCGAATTGCTTAACACCTCACTGTTGCTGAGGCTGGCTTTGAACTTGAGATCCTCCTGTCCCAGCCTACCAAGCCACTGGGATTACAGGTGTGCACCACCACACCCAGCCTTTCCCCTTTTTTCCAGTGGACTTCTTTTTCTTATTGATTTGTAAACTCAGGAAATTAGCCCTTTGGCATTTGAATTCCAAATATTTTTGTTCTTTTTAAAATAGTAACAGCTTCATTAAAATATTACTCATATAACATAAAATTTATCCTTTTAAAAGGTGTTAAAATTTAAAGTTTTAGTATTATCCACAAAATTATGCAGCCTTTCATCACTCCAGAAAGACCCTCATACCCATTAGCGGTTACTGCCAGTTCTTCCTTTCTTCAAGCTGATACACTTTCTTTTTATTTTTATTTTGGGGGACTGGGGATTGAACCCAAGGGTACTTACCACTGAGGGACATTTTCGGCCCTTTTTATTTTGAGTCAGGATCTCACCAAGTTGCTGAGGATCTCACTAAATTGATGAGGCTGGTCTCAAGCTTGGGATCCTCCTGCCTCAGCCTCCCAAAGCTGGGATTACTGGAATGTGCCACTCTGCCATTTACTAATTTGCTTTCTGCCTCTATATGTTTTCCTATTCTGGATATATCATTTAGGAATCACATGATCTTTTGTGTCTGGATTCTTACACATAGCATAAATATTCCATATGGTTATATAAGCATGAGAAATGGGGCTCAACATCATTATTCAGTAGAGAGTTGCAAATAAAACCATGATGAATTACCATTTTAGGCTGCCTAATCAAATGACTATAATGAAGAAGACCATAACAAGCACTGGCCAGGGGTAGAAAAGTGGGAATCTTTTTGTGTTGTTGGAGGAAATGTAAAATGGTACAGCCACCTTGGTAAACAGTTTGGCAGTATCTTAAAATGTTTGTATATTTATAGAGGAGTTAGATATGTTTATTCTGACTTGAGCATTATATAAAGTTTACATGTATTGAAACATTACATGGTACCCACAAATATGTACTTTGTATGTGTGTGTTGCTGGGGATTGAACTAAGAGCCTTGTACATACTGAACAGGTGCTTTATCACTGAGCTACATCCCCAGCCTAGTACAATTTTATGTGTCAAGGTTTTTTTGTTGTTGTTTTGTTTTGTTTGTTTTGTTTTTGTAAACTGGGGATTGGACCAAAGGGTGCTTTACCACTGAGTTATATCCCCTATTTTATTTTTTGTTTCTGTTTTTGATTTTGAGACAGTCTTGCTAAGTTGCTGATGGTCTCACTAAATTGCTGAGGCTAGCCTTGAACATGTGATCCTCCTGCCCAAGCCTCCCAGATCATCACTGGGATTACAGGTGTGTGCCACTGTGCCTGGCTTTTTTTTTTTTTTTTTAAGCTATAAGAAAACTTTATTTTGGGGACGGTATTCCATTGTACATATGTATAGCATAATTAATTTATCCAGTTCCATCTGAAGGACATTAGGTTATTTGTAAGCTTTACTGTTACAAAAGTGCTTGTGAATAGCTTTCTATTTCCCTCACTTTACACATGTGGGAATCTGTAAGATAAATTATTAGTGGAGTTATATTAAAGGAGTATGCAGAGGAAATATCAGCAAACTCAAATGGGGGGGCATTCTATAAACTGACTCTTCAGAATTGTTAGGATTATGAAGACCAAGAAACAGAAACTCACGGGCCTGTGGAGACTAAGGAGATATGATAGCTAAATGTAATATGATATTTTAGATTGGAATAGAAGAAAGAACTAAAACTGGAGTTTGGTTAATGAGGTGCCACTGCTGGTTTCTTAGTTTTGACAAATGACCTGTGGTAATAGTATAATGTCACTATTGGTTAATGTCAGGAAAATGAGTGAGGGGTATCTGTGAACTCTGTTCTATCTGTAACTTTTCTGAAAATCTAAAATTATTCTACAGTAGACAGTTTATTCTTTTTAAAAGAAGGCATTAGAAAAATTAGTGAAATCCAAATGAAGTCTGTAGTGGAATGAGTTGTATTGCACCACTGTTAAACCTTATTGTGACAGATACCTCATAGTTATGTAAGATATTAACATTAGGGGAAACTAGATGAAGCATATACAGGAATTCTTTGTACTGTCTTTGTAGCTTTTCTATAAAGTAAAACTATTCTAAGGTTGAACTTTTGTATTTTTTGTTTCTATTTTTTTCAGAACTAGGGATTAAACTCAGGGTCTCGGACATGTTAGGCAAGCACTTCGCCAGTGAGCTACATCCCCAGCCCTTGAAGATGTTTTTTGTTTGTTTGTTGTTGTTTTTAAAAAATATACAGGGCTGGGGCTGTAACTCAGTGGTAGAGCACTTGCCTAACATGTGCCAAATCCTGAGTTCAGTCCCTAGTACTGCAAAAACAAATGACTCCCCAAAGAACAAACATGTAGTTGTGATTTTGAAAGATACTAAAAAATTGCCTTCTACAGGGCATAATTCAGACAGGCAAAAGCTGGTCATGGTAGTACACGACTGTAATCCCAGTGACCCAGGAGGCTGTGGCAAGAGGATTGCAAATTCAAAGCCAGCCTTGGCAATTTAGCGAGACCCTGTCTTAAAATAAAAAGGCCTAGAGAAGCAACTCAGTGGTTCAATCCCTGCTAAAAAAGAGAGAGAGAGAGAGAGAGAGAGAGAGAGAGAGAGAAATTGTAAATCATCCTTTGAAATTGGGAGAAAAGCAATGCAAACTGCAAATTTTAAAATGACAAGCAGATTACTTTTTTAAAAAGCATTTAAAATATTAAATGATAGCTAGGTGTGGTGGTGCATGCCTGGGATCCCTGGGACTAGGGAGACTGAGACAGGATGATAGCAGGTTCCATGCTAATCTCAGCAATTTAGTGAGTCCCAGTCTCAAGATAAAAAAGTAAAAACAGCTGGGGATATAACTTAGGGGTAGAACGCTCTTGAATTAATCCCAATACTGTATGAATAAATAAATAAATATTTAGATAATGATAGCCATGCCAAACCTGTAATTCACTTTACTTTTGTTGTTTTGTTGGATTGAACCAGGGGCACTATACCACTGAGCCACACGCCCAGCCCTTTTTTTATAGTTAGAGACAGGGTCTTGCAGAGTTGCTTAGGGTCTCACTAAGTTTTTGATGCTGACTTTGAACTCACAGTCCTCCTACCTCAGTCTCCCAAGCTGCTGAGATTACAGGTGTCTGCCACCACGCCTGGCTTTTACTCTGAAATACATCAAAATATGAGAGAGACTGACAGAGGGAAGGACAAATAGACATAATAAAGCAATTATAGCCAAATGTTAATTGTAAAAATCTAGTGGGTGGGCACATGAGGGACTCACTGTATAATTTTATTTCTCTGAAAATTTTCATAACATTGAGGGTAAATCACAAGTAGAAATTTCATACTCCTGGATTTTGTGGGTTTGTGGAAACAGAATTGCTGATTTTGTTGGCTGCCACCAAGGAAGGTACTTAATTTCTTTATTTTCATCTGTAGAACAGTTGTTTGGCTTAAATGAGACTCTTATATTGTAAAATCCAAATGAAATAATGAATGTGAAAGCAATCTGGATAAGGTAAAGCACTCTTTTTTTTTTTAAATGGTACATGATAAATCAATGTTTATTAAATAAATGTTTTTCTATTTCATAGTTTTGCTGTTTCATAAAACCAAAATAGTTGACTTTTATATCTGACCTCACATTTTCTAGTCTTTCCTGAGTTTAATACCAACAAATATTTCATGTCAGGTCATTAATTACTAAAATTATACTCCAGCTCTTCTTCCATCTTCAGTTTTACTATCTCCTCTGAAGACAGGCTCTTTCTGTTTCCTTCAGCACCTCTGTAGAGTTAAAAATACAACATTGATAAGTGAGATTAGCATCTTCCACCATCAAACACCTTTTCACTGTGTGAATCTTTTGCAGAAGGCAAGCTCCAATTGCAGCTCTGTTTGCAGAAAGTCCACAGTTAACGTGTGCAGTTAAATTATGCACTGGATGGATGGTGACAAGCTCGCCTCTTTACAATGATGATAATCTTGGTTTTAGAGGACTCCATTCCATAGATGGCTGACTCCATGGCCAGAGATGAGGCAGAACATCATGGTGGAAGACTGGTGGAGGAAAGTGGCTCAGCACATGGCAACAGGAAGCATAGCCGTAAAGCACTTTTAGGAATGTCATGCATTACTGTTAGGAAAGATGAGCGTTTGGCCAATTATATATCATAAACTTTAGGTGTTCTTGTCAACCCGCTGTGTCATAAAGTTAACGTTGTTTTACCGTCTTGAAGTTAGAACTATAAAACACTTAACCATTTCCATAATAATTTGTCACATATTTCTCTAATAATTGGAATAACTTAGCTTCTGTGATTTTGGTGTGTGTTCACTGAGGATTGAACCCTGCAAGATCTCACACATGCTAAGTTTGTGCTCTACTGCTAAACTAGACTCCCAACCTTTATTCTGCCTGAATCATCCCATCTTTGTGTAACATTAATATTTTTTTCTCGTTTTACTTGTAGACTGCCAAAATCTCCACTTAGGGGAGTGGAAATCTTTGACTGTGGAACTTTGGGCAGGAGCTTTGCCATTGGCTGGTCAAGAAGGAGGAAGCAGAATGTCTGCATTGTTACACCATAGAATTCAAACTTGAGAAGACTTCGTGTTAAGCAGTATCATTTACTCTGCAAATGATCATGCCTTTACTTGTCCTCTCTGATCATCACAAACTAACGAAACACACTCTAAGTCTTACGAATTCAGGTTACACAGTTTTCCAGATGCCCTGGCAGCTGGTACAGGTAGGAATGGACTGGGTTTTGTGCAAAATGGAGGAAGGGGAAGAATCTGTCTCTTCTGTTCTCTAGTCCTTGATTAAGTTAAATATCTGTACAAGTAAAGATTTGTTTAAATAGTTGTATGTGGTTGTAATCATAGTGATTTGGGAGACTGAGGCAGGAGGATTGTAAGTTCAAGGCCAGCCTGGGCAATTGTGTGATCCTGCCTCACAATTTACCAAAAAAAATATTTTTAAAGGGTTGGGAGTGTAACTCAGCGATAGAATGCTCCTAGGTTCAATTTCTAGTACCAAAAAAAGCCAAACAACAGATTTGGTTAAGTAACTTCAGTTGTACGGAACAGATTGTGGAGAAATGCTTTGGTTGCTACAGTAGAATTTTTTAAATGTATAGAGAAATAGAAAAGTTTTATCTATTTTTTATTTCATTTGATGGTTTAGATTTATGTTGTTTTGTGGTATGATTTTAAAATGTTGGATTGCTTCTTTGCAGTTTACATTCTGTGCTGAATATCACAAGTGATTTTAACTTTGTGTGTGTGACTGTGTACTCATGCTGATGGGCTTGTCTTCCTAGGGCCTGTGAAAAATGGAACCGAACCCTCTGAGGACTAAAGTCCCATCTTTCTTGTCTGACTTGGGGAAGGCCACCTTGAGGGGAATCAGAAAATGTCCCCGTTGCGGCACATACAACGGAACCCGGGGGCTGAGCTGTAAGAACAAGACGTGTGGAACTATATTCCGCTATGGTGCACGGAAACAGCCTAGTGTTGAAGCTGTCAAAATCATCACAGGCTCTGATCTGCAGGTCTACTCAGTACGGCAAAGAGACCGGGGTCCTGATTACCGATGCTTTGTGGAGCTGGGTGTTTCAGAGACAACAATTCAGACAGTAGATGGAACTATCATCACTCAACTGAGCTCTGGACGGTGTTATGTCCCTTCCTGCTTGAAAGCTGCCACCCAAGGTGTTGTGGAAAACCAATGTCAACACATCAAACTGGCAGTTAACTGCCAGGCAGAGGCTACCCCTCTGACCCTGAAGAGTTCAGTCTTGAATGCCATGCAGGCTTCCCCAGAAACCAAACAAACCATTTGGCAGTTGGCCACAGAACCCACGGGTCCTCTGGTACAGAGGATTACTAAAAACATCTTGGTGGTGAAATGCAAGGCCAGCCAGAAGCATAGTTTGGGGTATTTGCATACATCTTTTGTGCAGAAAATCAGTGCCAAAAGCTTGCCTGAGCGCCGCTTCTTCTGCTCCTGTCAGACTCTGAAATCGAACAAGTCAAGTGCTTCTAAGGAAGAGGCAGCCCAGAAATGCATTCATTTCTTTGCTTGCATCTGTGCCTTTGCCAGTGATGAGACATTGGCTCAGGAATTCTCAGACTTCCTAAATTTTGATTCCAGCGGTAGGTGGTATGATAGACATAGTTTTCTGTTTTTATAAAATAGCAAGGAAAGAGTTGACTGGTAGATTTGGAGATTGTCCTGGCAACTTTTAAAAACAGTTGCTGGATAATTCAGATGAAAAGCATTCCTAATTTTAATCCCAGTCAGCATAAAGGTTGGTTGGTTGGTTGATTTGTTGAATGGTTAAATTTGATGAAGAGAGCTGGGCATTTTTATTGGGCAATAAATCTAGCAAACTTAGCATTACTTTGTTCTACTTCATAGTTGTCTTATGTTAACAACAATAACAAAAAGAACAAATCCCTTTCACTCTGTTTCTTACCTAAAGATGAGGGAAACTAGCACCTTAATCAAAAGAATGTTAGAAGCTTTTTCATCAAGTCTCTTATTTTCATTTACAGATTTTTATCTTGTAGACACTTTTTTTTTGGTGATACTGATACTGGGGATCAAACCCAAGGGCCCTCTACCATGGAGCTATATTCCCAGCCCTTTTTATTTTTATTTTTATTTTTATTTTTATTTTGAGACAGGGTCTAAATTGCTGAGGTTAATCTCAAACTTAAAATCCTGCCTCAGCCTCCCAAGTCACTGGGATTACAGGCATGTGCCACTGTGTCCAGCTAGACACTTTCAATTTCTTAATGATTTTCTTCATGATCTTTAGCAGGTAGCAGCTCCCAACATTTTAGTTATAAATTACACTGTAGAACCATCTATCGAGTTAATGATCTATGGACAAATGCATATGTTTTGGGGGATTTTTTCAAGGAACTTATTTTATCATTATTTTTGTGTGACACTGCAGATTGAACTCAGGGGCTTTACCACCAAGCTGTAACCTGAGCCCTTTTTATTTTTTTAAGACAGGGTCTCACTAAGTTGCTGAGGCTGGTTTCCAAGCAACTGCAATTCCCAGGGCACTGGAATTAAAGGCATGCACCACAAGGCCTGGCTCAAGGAACTTATTTTAAAGGAGGCAGTCATTCCATCCTTTGTTTGGGGGATTGAGATTTTTATAAATTAATTTTTCTCTAGATGGGGGCCCATACTTACTCTTGGATAGTATTAGTAATTCAGAAATCTTCTATTTTTTAGGTCTAAAAGAGATTATTGTGCCCCAAATAGGTTGCCATTCCGAATCAACTGTATCAGCTTGTGAGTCTACTGCCTCTAAGCCAAAGAAGAGGAAAAAGGATGAAGTATCTGGTGAGCAACTATTTGTTTGTTTTGGTGGTAGAGTCTCTGGGTATGGTTTTATAGATAGTGTGTGTGGTTGTGAGTATCGGTGTGCATGTATGGTGCTGGGGATTGAGCCCACGTCCCTGAATATGCTAAGAAGGAGCTCTATCCAAGCTACATCCTCAGCCCATCGTTTTACTGTTTGTCTTTCAGTGAATCTTAGCAATTATTAGAAATCAGTTTTGTTCTTATGGGGTTGTGTGTGTGTGTGTGTGTGTCTGTGTTTGGTGCTGGGGATCAAACCCAGGATCCTGCATATGCTAGGCAAATGCTTTACCACCGAACACAGCCCTAACCCTTCTTGTGACTTTTATCTCCATTGATAATTCTTTATTTTTCTTTAGGAGATGATCACAATACCTTTATTTTATTTATTTATTTTTGTATGATGCTGAGGATAGAACCCAGTGCCTCACACATACTAGGCAAGTGCTATGCCACCAAGCTACAACCCCAGTCCCCTATTGACAGTTCTTTATCAAGTCAAGCTGAAAGTTGGTTTTAATGACCAAAATAAGGTCCAACCAAATTGAAAGTCAGACTAATCTTATACCTTAATAGGCCTTAGGACAGTATTATGAAGTTTTCTTTCATAGAGGACTTTAAAAAACTGGTAGTCTGAAGGTGTAGTTCAGTGGAAGAGCATTTGTTTAGAATACACAAGGCCCTAAGTTTAATCCCCACGACAAAAACTTGTGACGGTGGTTAGTTATATTTCTCACCCTAATTTAGGAATATAGTTTGTTGTTTGTATTTTCAGTATGTGGAGATGTGTGTGTGTGTGTCTGTGTGTGTGATGTTCCTTGATTTATGAAGGTTTCATTCTGATAAACTCATCATAAATTTAAAATATCTTAAATAAAAAATGTATCTAATACACTAATCTATCAAACATCAAAGCGTAGTGACATAGTACACTGTAGAGTATCTATTGTTTCCCCCAGTGATCTTGTGACTAACTGGGCGCTGCACCTCACTGCTGCTGTCCAGCACCATGATAGAGTATTATACCACATATTGCTAAACTAGGAAAAGGTCAAAATTCAAAATAGGTTTCTACTGAACATGGATGGTTTTCATACCATAGTAAGGTTAAAAACTCCTAAGCGAAACCATCACAAATTGGGAACCATCTATGCACATATACACACGTTAATTCAAATACGTAATATCAGTTAAGGACTTATATAAATCATATAACTTGTATAAATATGTAAAAACATTGATGTACCCTAGTAAATAAATTTCAAGAAACCTAGACTAAACAAAAAGAAAATATCCACTCTACTCATGGAACAAATTTCTAACTCACTAGTAAACAGAGTAAACCTTTTAGAAATGCAAAAGTGGAACTAAACAACTTTTGTAACCAAATTAGCAAAGATTTTTTTTAAGTGATGAGACCACAGGCAAAGGTGAAATCTGGGGTCCTGGGCATGGCTAATGTGGTTTAGGTTACTATAACCATTTTGAAAAATAACTTGCAGTATTTATTAAGAACCTTAAAATGGCTGGGTGTGGTAGCACCTGTCTGTAATCCCAATGAACTCAGCAGCCTGAGGGAGGAAGATCTTAAATTCAAGACCAGCCTCAGCAATTTAGTGAGATTCTGTCTCTCAAAGTGAAAAATAAAAAAGTGCTGGGCAGGGCTGGGGAGATAGCTCAGTTGGTAGAGTGCTTGCCTTGCAAGCACAAGGCCCTGGGTTCAGTCAAGGCCCTGGATTCAATCCCCAGCACTGCAGGGGCGGGGGGCTGGCAGGTGGTGCACACCTATAATCCCAGAAACTTGGGAGCCTGAGGCAGGAAGATTGCAAGTTCCAGGCCAACTTCAGCAACTTAGAGAGGCCCTGTCTCAAAAGAAAAAGGACTGAGGACGTGGCTCAGTGGTTAGATCCTGGGTTCAATCCCTGGTACTAAACCATGTAAAAAATTAAATTAAAATTAAAAGGGTTGGAGATGTAACTCTGGTTACCAAGTGCACACCTAGGTTTAATACCTGATACTACACAAAAACAATTTGGGGAAGTGTTTAGGTCATTCAGATAGTCTGATAAAGTATAGAATGCTCAAACTTGAATTTCAGATAATAATTTTTTTATTAAAATCTTTTTTATTTTTACAGACTGCATTTTGATTCATTGTACACAAATGAGGTACAACTTTTCATCTCTATGGTTGTACACAATGTAGATTCATGTAATCATACATATACATAGGGAAATACTGTCTGTTTCATTCTACCATCTTTCTGTCCTCCACCCCCTTCCACCTCATTTTCCTCTACACCTTCCAAAGTTTCTTCATGATTCTCTTCCCCCAATCACCCGCCCATTACGCATTGTTATGCACTCATCAGAGAAAACATTTGGCCTTGGTTTTTAGTATAAATATCTCCCATGTAATATTTGGAACATATTTAAAATTATTTATTATTTATCTGAAATTCAAAAGAATTTTTTTGCTAATCTGGCAATCCTGGTGTAATCTTAGCTACTTAAAAATCACAAAACCAGCAAAACAAATTAGTGATAGAGAAGAAAATGGAAGATAGCTCACCAGAAAGTTACCTGAGGGTGACTTTTTTTCTTCCTTTCACTTTTGTCCCCTAACCCCCAATTTCCTCTAAAGAGCATAAAAAGTTTAAATTTTATGTATAAAAGATTAATGCTCAAGGTTGTGCATGTAGCTCAGTGGTAAGGCACTGAGCATGTTTGAGGCTCTGGGTTTGATCCTCAGCACCAAAAGAAAAAAAAAAAAGTTAATGCTAATTCCTTTTAGAAACTGTGAAGCTAGCCTAGAAATTAACAAAGACTGATTAGACTGATTACATGTTTTAGAATCCTTAGAAATTATTATCAAGTGAATATCTATTCTGAAGATATGTTTAAACACTGTAAATGATTTGTTATTCAGGTGCACAGATGAACAGTTCACTAATGCCTCCAGATGCAGTGAGCAGTAATCTAAGGAAGAGTGGCCTGAAAAAACCTGTTGTTGCTTCTTCATTAAAAAGGCAAGGTAAGTTTCCCTTCCCTAGAATAGGCTGCAGTTGTGATAAGTCATCCTAAAGTCGGAAGCAGTGTGATCAAAAGAAATGCTGCATGTTGTCTCCCAGAGTGCTGGTATTTATTATAAAAACTTGCATATGAATTTATCTGAGTTTGGATCTTTCCTATTCCAACAATTTTAAATCATGCTCAAAACTGAAATACAACTAAAATCATAGAGACAGAAAACAGATTAGTGGATGCCAGATGTGGTGAATAGAAAGGAGTCCTGGGACAGAACTGTTTTATGTATTGACTATGGTGATAGTCGAACAAGTCTATATGTGATAAAATTGCATAGAACTCTCTGCACAGGAATCCCTATAAAACTGGTGAAATATGAATAAACTCACTAGATTGTGTCCATGTCATTTTCCTGATTATGATACTGTACTATAATTTTACAAAATGTTATTATTGGGAAAATCTCGGTGAAGGGTATATAACCTTTATATTTCTTACAATTATCTCAAAATTGTTTTCAAACGACATTTGAAAAGCCCTAAAGCTAGGCATGGAGCCAGGCACAGTGATGCATGCTTGTAATCTCAGTCTCTTAGGAGGCTGAGACAGGAGGACCACAAGTTCAAGGCCAGGCTCAGCATTTTAACAAGGCCCTAAGCAACTTAGTGAGATCCTATTTCAAAATAAAAGAACAAAAAGGGCTGGGGATGCAGCTCAGGCGTAAAGTGCCCCTCAATTTAATCTCCAGTATCCCCTCCCCCCCCCAAAAAAAAAAAGCTGCGCATGGTAGTGCATGCCTGTAATCCCAATTACTTGCCAGCTGCTTGGTAGAGCGCCCGGGGTTCAATCCCTAGTGCCACGCACACACAAAGACTTTAGAGGTTTTTAAAAACAAATAAACAAAAAACCAAATTTTGTCTTTTGTTTTTGCAGTACTGAAGATTAAATCTGGGGGTTTGCACGTGCTACCATTGAGCTACACTTATAGCCCCTAAATTATATTTTTAAATTAAAAATTGCTTACATGGGACTTCGGGTGTAGCTCAGTGGTAGAACCCATGCCTAGCACCTGTGAGCCTTGGGTTCAATTGCCAGCACTACAAAAACAAAAATTCCTGACACGTTTTGGCAGCAGGTATTTTATAAAATGTATTCTTTTTATTGCTTCTTACCTATAATGTAGTTGGTATAGTGATTCAAAGTAGAAAGAAAAAAATGTATTTTATAAGTATGTAGTAAAAAGTATTTGTTGAGAAGGACAAAATATAGACTGTTCTCCAAAGTCAGTGAACCTTGACAACATTTCTAAGAGCAGTGGCATAATGTTGTTTTGAATTTATAAGACAGAATGACTTAAGTTTTTGCTTTTGTTTTTGGTACCAGAGATTGAACCCAGGGGCGCTTAACTACTGAACCACATCCTCAGCCCTTGTTTTTTATTTTGAGACATGGTCTCAAGTTGCTTAGGGCCCTACTAAATTGCTAAGGCCGACTTTGATCCTCTGACCTCAACTGCTGGGATTACAGGCATGTGTAATCCCAGCTGGCAGAGTGACTTAATTTTGAACATAATTTATGAATTTAAATGTATCACTTTTCTACTCAGAATTATCTCAGCTTCTAAATTTTGGAATCAACATTTTCTTAATTCTTCATATAAATTATATAAAAATAATTTTTCTCAGTTTTGGCAGTATTTATTGAATACTTGTGATGTGGCTGGCCATATACTCTGACTGATTAAATTAAGAAATGAGACTTATTCTTATACCCTGGTTTTAAAACAAGACCAATACATGTTAGATGATATTATAATACCAAATTTTAATTACTGATTAAGAACTTGCACATTAAGGACCGCAGTTCGAATCCCCAGCCGCTCAAATGAGAAGAACTTGCACATTCTATTTATGTTTTTGGAGAGTCAGGAAGTAAACACAGACAATATCAGGTAGAAGATTTTTAACAATTTTTCATTACTTTGTTCAGTGCAAAGAAAAAAGATGCTGTGTGTTGTGGCATATACCTGTAATCCCAGCCACTCAGGAGGCTGAGGCAGAAGGATCACAAGTTCAAGATCAGCCCCAGCATCTTAGTGAGGCTCTAATAAAAAACAGAAAGGCTGGAGATGTGGCCCAGTGGTTAAGTACCTCTTACAGTGGCTTCAATCCAAATTATCATTGCATATATTTACATATGATAATTTTAGTTTAAATGAATAGTAGTTATGGCAGGGTTTATTGTTCTATTTCAGGTGTGAAGTTTTTGTTTTGTATTTGGTACTGGAAATTGAACCAGAGTGCTTTACTATTGAGCTACATCCCCAGTTCTTTTTCTTTTTCTTTTGAGACAGGTGCTACTAAGTTTCTTAGGGCCTCACTAAATTGATGAGAGGTGGGCCTCAAACTTGCAATTCTCCAGCCTCAGCTTCCAAAGTCACTGTGATTACAGGCATGTGCCACTGTGCCTTGACACATGTGAAGATATTTTAGGAGAAGAAATAAAGTAGAACAGTAGATCTTTGAAAGATTCGTGAATTTGGAGGTCATCCAGATTCATACCTTCACATTAGAGAAGACAGTTGAGACATATTTCCTGGGCACTTAATGAAATGGGGTTCCTATGTCCCACAGTTTCTTGACTCTGAACCCTATATTCTGTACCCATCAAATTCACCACTTGTTACTGTATTTCTCAGTTATTTACTCCAGGTCTGTAAGATTTGACCCTTTCATTTCAGAATACAAAGTTTTAGAGTTAAGTGTAAAGGTATCATAACATCCCATATTGAGTGAAGGCATCACTCAATTGTCTCTGTACTCAATCTTGATAGGAAAAGAAATAGCTTCATTATTGAAAGGGCTTGAGCCTACAGATAAATACTCAGCAGGAATAGAACTGATTTATAGATCTCTGAAGCAGCCATTATATAGGGCCATATGCTGTTTGCTGTTAAAAAACTACTAAGGGGCTGGGGATATAGCTCAGTTGGTAGAGCACTTGCCTACTTGCCTTGCAAGCACAAAGCCCTGGGTTCAATCCCCAGTACTGCCCAAAAACAACAAAAACATAAACAAAAAAACTACTAACTTTCTGTGGCTAATAACCTTAAACCTACTAGTCTTTTATTCATTCATTTCTTTTTCTGAATGATTTCTTTAAAAAACAAAAAGTCTATTGAATTATCACACTGTCCCCCATACATATGTATAATTATTATGTTAATTAAGAAGAAAAAAATGGGCTGAGACTGTAGCTCAGTGGCAGGCTTGCCTAACTCATGTGAGGCACTGGGTTCAATCCTTAGCACCGCATAAAAATAAGCAAATTATTAAGGCATGCTGTCCATCTCTAACTACAAAAAATATTTTTTTAAATAGAAGAAAAACCAGTGTCCCACAATCTATTCCACTTACTTCATCTACTTTCTTTGAATTTCAGCTTCATTTTCTTTTTTCTGTATAAATTCTATATAACTTTTAAAAACATTTGTTTATTCTGAAAGAAATAAAATTGATAAGGAGTTTTTTTTTTTTTCTTCTTCTTTTCTAGCATGTGGTCAGCTGTTAGATGAGGCACAAGTGACTTTATCCTTCCAAGACTGGCTGGCCAGTGTGACAGAGCGTATCCATCAAACCATGCACTATCAGTTTGATGGTAGGTATTAGTCATCCAACTGGGCTATTGCTGAAAGTAGGAGAAATTAATGTAATTGTGCTATAGTTCTACTCTGGGTAAGAAAAATAAGTAGGCTTTAATCTAGAGAGCATTGGGCCACATGAAAGTAGAAAGTTGATAGAAAAGAATAATCACTATGAAATCATTCATCTAATTATAATTAAAGTTTAGCACCTGCAAAATGAATTTAGACGAGAAAATGAATTTAGAAGAGAAAACACAAAAAATAATAAGTAAAGGTAGATTGCCTTACTCTTTTCAGTTTTTTATGTGTTTGGTGAGAAATATAGCAAAGCTTTAGAAGATCATTGTAACCCTCAAACTTAAAATTAAAGTGCAGTCAGGGAAAACCTAAACATGTGAGACCAAGATAGTTATACCAAATTACATAAACATGGTACCAGATGTGGTGGTGCACACCTGTAATCTCAGCTACTTGAGAGGATGAGGCAGGAGAATTGCAAGTTTAAGGACAACCTAGGCAACTTGGTGAGACCCGGTCTCAGTATAAAAAATAAAAAGATCTGGAGATGTAGATCAGTAGTTCAGTCTCCAGTACTGGGGGGGAAATTACATAGACATGCTAAGGAATATTGGAGAGCACAGGGTGGATTTGGGTGTGATTTGTTGTAGCCACATGGAATCCAGTGAGATCAGAAGCAGGTACTCAGTTGGTCCTTGCCCATTGCCTTGAACACATCCTTAGTGAATGGTTTCCTGGCTTTGTCCAGTGATGAGATCATCAGTGCTTTTTGAGGCCTCTCATAACATAATACTTTTCATTGCTTCTAGTTCTGCACTGTAGCCACATGGTGAGTCTGATCTCATTTCTAAAAACCAGTCCCTGCCACTGCATACACACAGACCCCTTGCCTTGCTTGACAAGTCTTTTTTCCAAGCAGTACATCTCAGGTTCACCAGAACAATCCTCATGGCATCTTCACAGAACTCATATCATGATATTCTTTTTTTAATATATTCTAGCTTATGAATATTGTTTTAAAAAAGTTCCTCAAAACAGGGCAAGGTGATACATATGATCCCAGCAACTTGGGGGACTGACTCAGGAGGATCACACATTAGGCCAGTCTGAGCAACTTAGCAAGACCCTGTCTCAAGAGAGAAAGGAGCTGGGGATGTAACTCAGTGGTAAAGCACCCCAGATTCCAACCCCAGTACCAATAAATGAACAGAAAGAAAATTCTGGGGAGCAGGACAAATGAATTCAGTGTTTTCCTTAAAAATTCCTCTCAAGAGCTAGCCCACACAGAGAAAAAAACATCCAAAACCATGTGGATAAACATGGTTTGACCCGCCTGGATGTACCTGTTGACTTTTTGTTAGCCCAATTTTCTTTTAGAAATTTCAGTACTTTCAAGTATTTTACCTCCCTTAAGAGCATTCTCACAGAGAACAACTGATGCTTACTGGATAAGTAGTGTCCTACTTTTGCAGTCTCTCAGCATTCATTGTCCTGGCCATCCAGGTAAGAGCATAATTTTCTTAGATGTGAATGCAGATAGCAAAGTGATTGGGGATAGTGAGCAGGAGCGAATCAAGCAGATGCAGGAGATTAGGTTTTCCTCAGCCTGGCCTCAGTGTTCTCATCTCATTTCACATATCCTTTAAAGGAAAAAATCATGTGTGGTTATATTTACAAAATTGGGGATTCGATTAGAAAACAGGGGTTGGCTCTGTGTTTTATGATTGAACGGCATAAGAACAGGGCTAATGGCTGCTTGACTCATAAGGTCTGTCTAAGTCTTATTTTTGCCTCTGTATAAAGAAACCCCAGGAGTGTGGTTAGTTATTACTGCTGCTTCATTTCACTTCCTTTACCTCTCTCTGCACATCAGAAAGCCCACTAAGTTTATTTAAATGACTTTCTTCTTATTTCTGTAGGCAAACCAGAGCCACTGGTGTTCCACATTCCTCAGTCCTTTTTTGATGCTCTGCAACAGAGAATATCAATAGGAAGTGCAAAAAAACGGCTTCCCAACTCCACCACAGGTACAGGATTCTCCCTCAGGAATAGCAATAGATATTTGACCTTAGAGAATTGTTGGGAAAATTTTTGTTTAGAACTTTCATGATTAGGACTTCTAGGCATACTTGGAGCATGAAGCCTTCAATAATTAGCTCTTGGAATAGTGACCACACTCTTCACAGGCCCTTTTCTTACTTATTCCAGTACAAGTTTAATGGAAAAATAGAGAAAACATAAGCTTGGTAAAAGAACAGTTAAGAGCACAGCAGGGCCAGGTGTAGTGGCCACACCTGTAATCCCAGATACTCCAGAGGCTGAGGCAGGAGGGTTGCAAGTCTGAGGCCAGTCTCTGCAATTTGGCAAGAGAAAGAGAGAGAGAAGGGAGGGAGGGGGAGAGAGAGAGTGAGAGAGAGAAAGGGAGGGAGGGGGAGAGAGAAAGAAAAGAAAGTTAGTTTGATATTTCTAGGTAGGAACTAATGTCTGCAAAAGCATTGCAAGCCCCAGTAGTTATTTGGACCAGCTTCTTGAAAGTGGATTATAGTATATATAAAAAAACTAAAACCTTTTAGTTTTTAAAACCTTTTTTTGTTCAACTAGTTTTAGAGCAGTTTATAGACTTTGACCTTTGGTGCTGGGAACTAAATTCAGGAACTCACACATGCAAACATGCACTTTGCCACTGAGTTACACCCCTAACCCCAACACTTTTTCATATTGTTCTGGTGCTTATTTCTATATTTTATATTACTTCTGTCTCCTAGAGATCTCAAGATACTTATTACATAGTACAGGAAATAAGGAAGGGAAATGGATTAAAAAAAAAAGGATTACTTAGTAGCAAATGGCCAAGAGTAACTACAACTAAAAACCACTGTTACTCAGTAAATTATTCTTTGATACAATAATGACATCTTGAATTTTAACTCATTTTTGAACATTGAAAGCTGTGAATTGGATCTGGGGAGATAGCTCAGTCGGTAGAGTGCTTGCCTTGTAAGCACAATGCCCTGGGTTCGAGCCCCAGCACCCAAAAAAAAAAAAAAAGAAAGAAAGAAAGAAAGCTGTGAATCACTGTGTTTGGAGTCAAACAAATCTTTGTTTTCATAGCTTAACAGTCTCTTTTGAAGCAATGTAGAGGCTTTCTTCCAGTTTAAACTTGAGACCTAATACATTTTAACCCATCCATTGGCTGTTTTTGTAGGCTCAAAAATTTGTGTAACTACATTATAATCCTGCATATAGGCAGTGGATTGGCAGTATTGGCAGTAATGTTAGAATCTTAAACTCCACGTAATTTTTTTTTTTTTGAGGTGCTGGGGATTAAATCTAGGGCTTCTTCATGCATGTAAAACAAGTGTTCGTGTAATAATTTTAAAGACTATCATTTGAGCTGTTGCATCTAAAGTTTTAAGAGTCTATTTTACAGTGGAGTCCTGTACACCATACAAACATAGAATTTAGTACACCATACAAACATAGAATTTAGTTTCTAAGGTAGCAAAAATACATAGGATCTCAAAAGGAGCGTCAGAGACTTCACATAGCATAAACTGGTATCATTGGTATCATTGTTATATATTTGCCTCTAGAATTTCTTTTTTAAAGTGTTGAGATTTGCTGGGTGTGGTTGTGCACACCTATAATCCCAGCACCTTGAGAGGCTGGCACAGGAGGATCACAAATTCAAAGACAGCCTCAGCAACTTGGTGACACCCTAAGCAGCTGGGCTGGGGGTGTGATGTAGTGGTTAAGTGCCCCTGGGTTCAATTCCTAGTACCAAAAGAAAAACAAAAAAGTGTTTTTAGTCAGCAAAAAAGCTGACTAAAAGGGTCTAACAGTTCTGTAGGAAAGAGTCTTTCGGTAATATTCCACAAAGCCATCTGTTTAATGAGCCCATGAACTTCCTCTTCTTTTGGTGGACACCCTGGGAGACGGGGCTCCCTGCAAGGTGTGCCTGAAGTGGCCGAGGTTCACTAAGACAGAACTTAGGTTGCATGTATATGCTTCAGTGAAATGCAAGAGTTAGTACTGTGTGCCCTTGGATGAAATCGTTAGGCTCTCTATGCCTTAGTTTTCTCACATATAAAATAGACAATAATAGTACCTACTTCATGTTTTTATTTTGAAGATTAAATTTGGCATTCGTAAGCATTTGGCATACAGCTGCTATTACTATGATGTATCATAGGTAGCCTTTGAGGATTGTGGTAGGCTTTTTCCCACTCTATAATAGATAATAGGAAGAAGAGGAGGCAAGAAATTAGGCTGAGATATGATTATCTCACTTTTTTTTTAAATAGCAACAGACAAAAAAAAATGTCAAGTCATTGCCATACAATGTAATTCATGCAACAGTAAAAGTACATTCAAGATTTTTTTTTAAAAAGTGTTGAGATTATATATGGAAAAAGTAGCATTGCACTGAACTCCAGAAATCAAGTAACAAGTACAATGAAAGGGAATGGTGGACTGGGCTGGAGACATAGCTCAGTTGGTACTGTGCTTGCCTCACAATACAAGGTTCTGGGTTCAATCCCCAGCACTGCAAATTAAGAAAAAGAAAGGGAATGATATTGTTTGGTAGTCTAATTTTGTCCCTTTTTTACATTGAAGCTTTTGTTCGAAAAGATGCCTTGCCACTGGGAACCTTTTCCAAGTACACCTGGCATATCACTAATATTCTACAAGTTAAGCAAATCTTAGATACTCCAGAGGTAAGAGTTTATTTCTACCATAGTGGGAGGGTAGGGAGGAAAGCAAGTGTAGGGAGTAATTTTGCACCATTTCTCTGAGATCCTTGCCAAAGTTCTTTTTTTTTTCACGCCAAAAGGTTATTCAGAAGTAGTTGTTATAGTTTTGACTGATTTTACTGGGTATTTCCACTTTAAAAAATGTCATAAACAGATATGGTAGCACATGCCTGTAATCCCAGCTACTTGGGAGTCTGCAGCAGGAGGATCCCAAGTTCAAAGCCAGCCTAGACAACTTACTGAAACCCTGTCTCAAAATTAAAAAAAAAAAAAAAAAAGTTTTAAGGGCTAGGGATGTAGCAACAATGATGGAGTGCTTGTCTTGCATGCACAAAGCCCTGGGTTCAATCCCTAATACTAAAAACAAAACAAAACAAAAAAGGTGTCTTAAAGTATGATTTTTCTCTGCCTTCAGGTTTAGAAAGCAGGAGCTTTCTTACAAATTAAGTAATGATCCCATAGTAGCTATGATGAGCCCTAGATTTGACTAGCAGGCAGCTAGAAAGAATATAAATAACTTCAGATGATATATTCTTTGTAAAGTTAGTGAGTATAATTTAAAGCCTGCTTCCCAAACTGTAATTTGGTTCTTGTAAGAGAGATGACCATTAATTATCATTCTGTTTCACCAGGACACATTAGACATTTTAAATTTTTTCAAATAGATCTTGAAAATTTGAGAAGGAATAATGTAGAAAATTCAGCATATTGTCATTTGACACATTAAGACAACCTCAGTCGCAAGCATTTTTATGTTCAGAAAAATAATAAGTTGTTTGGTAGCTACAGAACTTACCAATGAACCCTGGAAAAGGCTTGTGGTGAGCACTGAAGATACTTGGGTACTTTAAATTCATGTGTCCAGAGGTACCTCCTAGCCTAGAATAGGTGGCATTCAGGGAAGCACCAAAGCAACCCAAGGCAAAGGCAGGTTAGGGGAGAGAGCCAGTGATCATTGAGCTGCTTCTTCTGGGCATTATTTATCTACACTCTCATTTACCCTCCCAGCCATGCACGGGTATGAACTGAGTTTTGCAGAAGAGAAAACAGGCCCTGAGAAGTTAATGTGCTCAGGGTCACCCTTCTCTTTGGTTCAAATTTTATCTGGCTCAGTCCCAAGGACAGTGTGAAGCACACAGGATGTGAGCTATAAGTGCTGTTCACAGAGTATTCAGAAGAATGCTGCCAGTAGGGGAAGTAATGAAGCTGATTTTAGAGCAGGTCTGTGTCAGTGGCAGTCCTGTAGCTGTGAAGGTCTTACAGGTTCAGTTGGTATACGATTTGGCTGGGGTTCAAATCAAGGAAAGCCACAAATGATGTAAGGGAGAAAAGGCAGATTTATCAACAGGATTTACTCAGAAATACAAAGGAAAGTTTTAATTAATTTGCACTTAACAAGAAAGAAGGAATAATAGGTCTTTTGCCATTCAGGTATTTGTCTACTTTGAATGTTTTCCGTGTCTCACCTTTCTTGTTTTGTCCTGATATCCAGATGCCCTTGGAAATCACCCGTAGCTTTATCCAGAATCGAGATGGGACTTATGAGCTGTTTAAATGCCCTAAAGTGGAAGTAGAGAGCATAGCAGAAACCTACGGTCGCATAGAAAAGCAACCAGTGCTGCGACCCTTGGAACTAAAAACTTTCCTCAAAGTTGGTAAGTGAGGTTCTTCTTCGAGGGTCATCTCTGCACATTACACTCTGAGGCTTTAAGTTGTTTATTTAGTCATTTATTTTAGTTTGTTTGTTTTGGTGCCAGGAATTGAACCCAGAGTGCTTAACCACATCCCCAACCCCCTTTTTTTTTTTTTTTTTTAATTTTGTTTTAGTTGTAAGTGGACACAGTACCTTTATTTTATTTTTATGTGGTGCTGAGGATAAAACCCAGGGCCTCACGTGTGCTAGATGAGTGCTCTATCACTGAGCCACAACCTCCACCCTCCCCAACTCTTTTTATGTTTCATTTTGAGACAGGATCTCTCTAAGTTGTTCAGGGTCTCACTAAATTGCTAAGGCTGGCTTTGAACTCACAATCCTCTTGCCTCAGCCTCCTGAGTCACTAGGATTACAGGTGTGCACCACTGTGCCCGGCTCTGAATCTCCACCTTAATCAAAAATAGACATGTACATTCATTTTTTAAAGGTAGAGAATGGGATAAAGTGTTTTGTCTCATTTGAGCCAATGCTTCAAAATAAAATTACAGAAGTAATATATTTTAGAGAAATTATTGAGTCTCTCTATAGAAAAATTATATATTTCATCATGGAGCATAAAGGACTAAATCTAAAACCACATTTAACCCCCACCCCCCATGTGGTAGACAACCTCACTGTTAAGATTTTGGTGCATAGCCTTTCAGACTCTTCTGTGCATCAGTAGTTTCCAAAACATGGGATGTACTTCTGCTTTTTTTGCTTAATATTACATGATGATTTGTTTTCCATGTCTATCTTCAACATTATTTTTTAAACATTGTATCATTATTTTAAAATATACAGAGGAAATTTACGATTTTACTATTTTTATATTTTGTACTGGAAGTTGAAATCAGGGGCACTTTACCACTGAGCTACATCCTCAGCAGCCCTTTTTATTTTTCATCTTGAGACAGGGTCTTCTAGTTGCTAAGCTGGCCTCAACCTCCTGAATCACTGGGATTACAGGCGTGCACCACCACACTGGTTTAAAACTTTTTTTTTTTTTTTTTTTTTTTTTTGTAGTTGTCAATGGAGCTTTTATTTTATTTATTTATTTATTTATATGTGGTGCTAAGGATCAAACCCAGGGTCTCACACATGCCAGACAAGTGTTCTACCACTGAGCCACAACTCCAGCCCCTAAAACTATTTTTAAGTGTACAGTTCTTTGGCATTAAGTACATTCACATCATTGTGTAACCATCACTTGATCTCCAGAGCTGTTTTCCTCAACTGAACTCGTTTTCTGCACTCATTAAGCAGCAACTCTCCATACCTGCTTCCTCCAAGCCCCTAGATTCTGAGTTTGACTACTCTTAGTACCTCAAATAAGTAGAATCATACAATATCTGCACCTGGTTTATGTTACTTAGCATAAGGTCTCTAAGGTTCATTCTTCTTATAGCTTAAGTCAAAATCTCCTTCCTTTTTAAGGCTGAATAACATTCCATTGTGTGAATAGACATCTTTTTTTGTTTATGCTTCATCTGTAGATGGACACTTGGGTTGCTTCTACATTTTAGCTACTGTAAACACACAGGGAGGGGTTGTTTCATTTTTTGTGTGTAATGTGGTGCTAGGGTTTGAACTCAGGGCCTTGGGCATGCTAATAAGCACATGTTTTACCACTGAGATACACCCCCAACCTACCATGTTATTTATTTATTTATTTATTTTTGTACTGGGAATTGAACCCAGAGGTTCTTTACCATTGAGCCACATTCCCAGACTTTTTTTTTTTTACTTTCTATTTAATTTTTTTTTATTTTGAGACAGGGTCTCACAAAGTTGCTTAGGTCCTCACTAAGTTGCTGAGGCTGACTTTGAACTTGCGATCCTCCTGTCTCTGTCTCCTGAGTTGCTTGGATAACAGGCCTGGGCCATTGTACCTGGCATAAAATGTTATTCATTTATTTATTTATTTATTGATGCTGGGGATTAAACCTAGGACCTTGTGCATGTGAGGCATGCACTCTACCAACTGAGCTATATCCCCAGCCCACAATGTTATTTTTTAACTGTTGCATAAAAGTCATTCATTGCACAGGCTCCATGGCACACACTTATAATCCTAGTGACCCTGGAGGTAGAGGCAAGAGAATTGCAAGTTTGAGGCCAGACTCAGCAATTTAGTGAGACCCTGTCTGAAAATAAAAAGGGCTATGGGTGTGACTCAGTGGTAAAGCACTCCTAGGTTTGAATCCAAGCACCAAAAAATATATATACATGTACATATAGACATGTGTGTGTATATACATATATATGTACATATACACACACATATATATAAAATTCATTCATTGGAATATCACTCTAATCAATCCCCTACTTAGGTTGTTTCAAACTTTTTGCTAGTAACTAAAACAGTGCTATAAACTTCCTCTTAAATAAACTTTTATATTCTTACTTATTTCCTAACATATATATATGATATTCCCTAGGATAAATTCCTAAAAGAGAAATTGGAAGGTCAGAGGTTATGTACATTTTAATGCTTTTGTTTTTGTCCATCAGCTTTCTAGAAAGATTATATTTTTAGAATTTACACCTGCTAGCCATGTTTAAGAGTTTCTTGGACTGGGGCTATAGTTCATTAGAAGGATGTTTGTCTAGCATGCATGAGGCCCTAGGTTCAATCCCCAGTACTGCAGAAAGAAAAAAGAGGGAAGGAGAAACTCTTTTTAAAATTTTTGTTGATTTGATAGATGAAAAAAAATGTTCTCTTTTAATTTGCATTTTCCTCAAATATTAATGAGGGTTAACTTTGCATATTTATCATTTGTGGGGGCTTTTATTATTAAGGTAATTAAATTCAAAATTAACACACACATGCAAAAAGAAATCTTTAGGCCTAGATTGTTTCACTGGGAGAATTCTATCGAAAGTCATTTCTGTTTGATGAATTGGTTTTCTTTGTAACATTAGGGTATTTGTGTAACAATGTCTATAACAAGCATTTTATGAGCAACTGCTTTGTGCCAGGTGTTATTTTAAATGCTTCACGTGGCCTGACATAAGTGGCACATACCTGTAATTGGGAGGCTGAGGCAGGAGGATCACACATTTTGAGACCAGCCTCAGCAACCTAGTGAGACCCTCAGAAACTTAGCAAGACCCTGTCTCAAAAAATTAAAAGGGCTGGGGATGTGGCTTGGTAAAGCACCCCTGGGTTCAATCCCAGTACCAAAAAAAAAAGGTAAATGCATTATATGTGCTCTATATTACCTCATTTAATGCTCATCAATCCACTGAGAGGTAGGTTTCATGATCCCCATATATAGAGGAAGAAACTGAGGTGAAGGTCAACAGCCACCTGCCCAGGGTTACCTAGCTATAAGTGGTGGTGGCTGCTTCAACCTTAGGCCATTTTGGATTCCAGAGCCTGCACTAACCATCTGGTACTCAGCTCTCTTTCCACTCACTATCTATAAGCCCTTCCAAGGCAGTGAATTGTGGCACTCCTGTTCATCACTGTACCCCAAGATGGCTCAGTGCTTGGTCATAATAAGTACTCAGTAAAGACTTGTTGAATGTCTGAATGAATGCTAGCCATATTGGGACATTTTTCTTTTTCTTTATTTTTTTTCTTTTCCTTACATAATTTTAATTACTTTGTAGCTTTGTGATCTATCTAGCAGGCACCTTCTTTTCTCTTGTGTATTTATTTTTACAGGAGAAAATTAGAATTTATTTTGTCAGATTCTTATGAATATATTCTTAGGTATATTATATTTTTTGCTACTCTTGTGAATGAGATAGTTATTTCTAACTTATTGCCACTATATGGAAAGCTCTTGGTTTTGGTATACAGTAATACCCTTATCTGCAGTTCTGATTTCTGTGGTTTTAGTTACCCTCAGTCAACTGCTATCTGATAATGTTAAATATGGAAAATTACAGAAATGGACAATACATAAGTTGTTTTTTGTTGTTTTATTTTTCATTTTTCTATACCAGGGATTGAACCCAGGGTTGCTTAACCACTGAGCTAGATCCCCAGTCCCTTTTTATATTTTATTTTGAAACAGGGTCTCACTAAGTTGCTGAGGCTGCCTTTGACCTTGTGATCCTTCTGCCTTAGCTTCCCCAATTGCTATGTTTACAGGTGTAGGCCACTGCACCTGACACAATAATTTGTAAGTTTTAAATTGCATATCATTCTGAGTAGCATGATGAAATTATGTGCATCCTGTTCTACACCATCTGGAATGTGAATCATCCCTTTGTCCAGTGAATTCACACTGTATATACTACCTGCCCATTAGACACTTAACAGCTATCTCAGGAACCTTATCTTTTTTTTTTTTTTTTTTTTTAAATAGTGCTAAGGGTTGAACCTAGGGCCTCACACATGCTAGGCAAATGCTTCACCACTGAGTCCTCAGGGATCAAATCTTTTTTTCTTTTCTTTCTTTTTCTTTTTTTCTTTTTTTTTTTTTTTTTTGCAGTGCTGGGGATCGAACCCAGGGCCCTAGTGCTTGCAAGGCAAGCCCTCTACCAACTGAGCTATCTCCCCAGCCCAGGGATCAAATCTTTATCTCTTAGTTCAGTATTTGTATTCAGATAACCCTTAATAATGGCCCCAAGGCACAAGAGTATTGATGCTAATAATTTTATTATGATATATTATAATTGTTTTATTATTGTTAATTTCTTAGTGTGCCTAATATATAAATTGAAGTTAACATGTGTAATGTGTTTATATGTGTGTATATAAACACAAGAGTGAGAGAGAGGGAGAGAGAGTGTGAGAGTGTGTGTGTGTGTTTGGGAAACCATCCATTGGAGGTCTTAGAATATATCCCCATGAAGATAAGGAGAGGACTGCTGTTTTTATCCTAGTGGTCACCTTAATAAAGTCTTAGTAGTGATAATAGCAGTTGCTTCCCTCCCATTTCTGTGAAATTGGTGACATCACCTGCAAAATAATAATCATTTCATTTCCTATCAAACATTTATATCTTTTTCTTGTTCGGTTAGCAAGGATTTCAAGAGCAACAATGAATAAAAACTAGTAGCCATATTCATCTTTTCCCTGCATAGTAAAACCTTTCCAGTGTAGCATTTTCCAGCTCTGTCTTGAAGAAGAACTAGTAGTAATTTGTAGAAAAAAACATTACCTAAATAAGTTTGACAGATGCTACATATTATATTTTTGTGATTGTAAGGCTCTTGATTATAAAATGCTTAGTGCATTTCACTAGCTACTTTCCTGATGGGAAAGGAAACTGCCATGTGAAAACTGTTGTGGTTTTAAGATGATACAAAGAGATCTAGAAAATGTTACAATTTGATAGGGGGGCAATAAGGAGAAGTGTCTTTGAATATAATTTATTTCTTGCCTAACATCTGTTAGACCCTGGGTTCCATTCCCAGCACTGCAAAAAAAAAAAAAAGAAAAAGAAGAAAGGATGAAGGGTGATTGGGGATAAAATGGAGGAGGAATAAGATAGTGAAGTAAAACCAGAATATTAGTCTATGAAGTCAGAAGTAAGCAATACTGAGAGAGAAAGATATACTGTATATATGATTAGTTAGGGTCTTTCTCTTCTATTTTTTTCCCTTCTATTTACATATTTTTAAATTTTTTGTTGTTTTATTCTTTCTCCTGAAAACCATCCTCCTTTTAACAGAAATTGAATGTGGGGCTGGGGATAGAGTTCAGTGGGTAGAATGCTTGCCTTGCATGCACAGGGCCGTGGGTTCAATTCCCAGCACCACAAAAAAAAAAAAAAAAAAAAAAAAGAAAGATAGAAATTGAATCTGAATTTTTTGTTTCATATCTGCCATTCAACCAGCACTGTAGCCTGCAACATCAGCTAAGAAAGACCAGGGCTGGGGAGATAGCTCAGTCAGTAGAGTGCTTGCCTTATAAGCATAAGGCCCTGGGTTCGATCCCCAGCACCCAAAAAAAAAAAAGGCCTAAAATTATAAATATGTATTTTAATTTCATAATGATCAGAAAATCTGATACTCCAGTCACCACTGAATATGTAAGCCCTAATCAGCTTTCTGATTATCAAAGCTGAGGCGACTGTTCCAACTCAAGACACCTCTTACTATTAGGAATGCCCATGAGAGTCAGGTGGAATTGTACTAATTACTGGTCCTTCCCCCCACCCCCCACCGGCTTTTAGGCAACACTTCTCCAGATCAAAAGGAGCCCACACCTTTCATCATCGAGTGGATCCCGGATATCCTTCCCCAATCCAAGATTGGCGAGCTGCGGATCAAATTTGAGTATGGTCACCACCGGAATGGGCACGTGACAGACTACCAAGACCAGCGGCCCCCCCTAGATCAGCCCTTAGAACTGGCCCCATTGACCACTATCACTTTCCCTTGAAGCAAAACAAGTTTTTTGCTGCTAAATTTGCACATCCCCACCTTGACCACTTTAAATACTAGTTTGGCACTTAGATGGCCCCATTCTTTAGTGAAACTGCTCTTAGCTAAGAGGGTTATGTTGAAGAAAAACTCTTCTTATAAATAGCCTTTTTGGTGCTGCTTTGTACTGTCTTCATTATAAATTGGACAGTTTTTAAACTGGCTACAGTTTTAAAAGGAACAAAAAGAAAACCAGCTCACTTTCCTTCTTATAGACTCACCTTTAGACTTTATTTCAGCCTTTTTCTAATTCTCTGAGAAGTTAGCAGCACTCAGCCTTATACCCACAGTGTTGAGAAGTTGACACCCTAGTTAGGGCAGAAGGTAAAGGACCATCCTGGCAGGGTTCCAGCCATGCTTTTTATTCTGTTCTCAAATAAAGCAGTGTCACTAGTTTTTCCAAATGATACCTCATGCTGGTCTGATTATTCCACTGTAAACTTTGGGAGATTTACGTGCGAGTGAGATAGGGGAAAAGGTCTGGGCAGCAAGGGATTATTGATATTTCAAACTAATACATGTAATAGCTTATTCACTTGACATTTATTTCCTTTTTTATTCTTCAAAAAGTTTAAGTTGGTAAAATTCCTGTTTACGGGTTCACTGATCATAGAATGCAGATACTAAAAAAGAAGTGGAAAGGTGTCTTCAAGGAGGAAAGAAGGGAACAAATATTTCCTACATGCTTACCCTATATCAGGCACTTGGATTTACATTCTCACGTCATTTTTCTCAAGTCCTTTTTTTTTTTTTTTTAATAAACGGCCTCTCTGAGGTTATATGTCTTGTTGGAAACACATAAAAACAAATGTTTAGTTTTACTCCAAAGAATAGGTTCCAATTATAACATGTTGCTTCAATATCATTTCTTATCATTCATTGTCCTTGGGGAGCATTAAGCCAAAAAAATCCATATGAAGTAGGCTCTTGGTTGTCTTTCAGTTGCAGGTTATAGAAACCCAGTTCTAACTAGTTTAGAATGAATAACTATTCATGGACCCTAAAATAGGGCTGGACAAACACCGTGGGATAGAGGTGGGCCACTGCCCAGGGCCAAGGTCCATCTGACCCATCTGACTCTGCTCAGATCAGAGCAGCTCCTGACAGGAATCTGTGGCTCCTGAATCCAAAGTATGGCTTCCACAGAATTTGTTTTATAATGGCCCTTCTCAAACTTTTATTCTTTTAGTTGTAGATGGACACAATACCTTTATTTTATTTATTTTTATGTGGTGCTGAGGATCCAATCCAGTGCCTCATGCATGCTAGACAAGTACTCTACCACTGAGCCACAATCACATCCCTCAAATTTTTAACATGCATAGGAGTCACTGCATGCATCCTCAATTTTTTAATATGCATAGGAGCAAAGGCTCTGATTTTAAAAAGGTATGTTGTGATTTATAAATTCTCAGTCTCAAAGATTCTGCATTTCTATCAAGTATCCAAGTGACATGTAAAGTGCCAAACTGCAGGACTGACCTGATCCATAAATTCCCTCCCACCTTTCACTGCCACTAATAGAGCAATGCTAGAGGTGGGTGATCGCAACACATTGTTGGGGCACTTGAGATACTCATGTGAGCGGCTTTGACACTCTACAATGATTTTGTTTCAACGGGTGAGGGCACTAGCCTCATTCCTTGTGACTGCTTCCAATTGATCAGTTCCAGAAGTAGAAAATAGATTCCGATTCCGTAGCTCTGTAAATTTCCTGAGGGTTTTTCTTCCTAGCCTCATTTTTCACAGTCCTTACCAGTCTCCATTTTAAGGTTCAGAGTTTAAGGTCTGAGTTTGAGAACCCAGTTCTGCCACCCTTATTAAAGTACGACCCTGGGCAAGTTATTCAACACTCTGCACTGATTCCTCATCTGGATGGTGTGAATTTCAGCAAATCAGCTACTATGTGTGAGTGGCTCATCTCACATATTTTTTGAACTCGTCTTAGTCTTGAAGCTCAAATGATTTTTTTTTTGTCACCTATAGGGAATTATTGTACTAATACCACTGTTTACAGTGCGTTCACAACTTTGTTAACGAAAGAGGAGGTAAATACGGTTAAAAATGACTGAGGATGTTGATAATGTAATTTTCTTGTTTTCCCCAAAATTTTCTAAAATGAGTACTATTTTGGTATGTTCTAGAAAGGAAAAATAAAAAGGGGGCATAATTAAATTTTAACACTATCCTAGGAGCAGAAGAAAAACAGGAAAAGAGACGACACTAAGACAACACGGGTAGGGGCTGGTCACGCGGCAGCCGCCTGCTCGCCTCCGCGAGATGACGTAAGTCACGCTCTCCTTTCGCCCGCGCTGCTGCTTCCGGCCGTCTTGACGGCTTTCTACCACCAGGCGGCGCCGCAGGACGTTCAGTTAGCTACGCCTCTTGCGCAGCCGCGCTGGCGCCTCGGACACGTCACCACCTTCGCGTCTTTTCTGGAGAGCGCGGGAATGCGAGGGCTGGGAGGTGGTGACGTCACCGGGGTTCCCCGCGTGGCTTGCGGGGGCGGGGCTGGGGACGTGGCGCGCGCTGCGGCCCTCGCAGGGGAGAGTGGAAAGCGAAGAGGGGGAGGGGGAGGGGAAGGGGAAGAGGAGGAGGTGCGGGAGGAGGGCTGGGGGAGGTCGGCGAGCAGTGCGAGCGCGGTCTGGCGGGGGCTGACCCGGCCGCGCCCGCCTCGTGACCCACCCTGAGGCCCAGCCTGGACCTGCGCGCCCGGCCGAGCTGCTGACTAAGCGGGCGCGCAGCGGCCTGGCGCGAGGCTCCTCGGAGGTCGATCGTTGGTCGGTCGGACCCTCCTGCGGGCGGGCCTAGTCCTGGATGTGGGTTCGCGGGTCCTCTGAGGCGGCGGAGTGGCCTCGCAGCACGGGGCTGAGCAGCACTCGAGATCCTAACCGCGCGGCGCGGCGAGGAAGCTGCGCCCTGGGCCCCGGGCCCCGCCCTGTCGCGGCGCACGTTTGACCTCCCGGCTCACTAGCACTTTGCAGCCCTCACCTGGGCGGTGCCTGCCAGGTGCGGAAAGGAGAATCGGGCGCCCGGGAAAGAGTGTGCGTCTGAACCCGGGCTGCCAGTTGCTGTGTGCTGCTGGCCTTGAGCAAGCCATTCAGCATCTCCGAAATAAGGATCCTTTGTGAAGCACCTACAGCACCATCCACCATCCACCGCACTGACCCAGCAGTCTGCCTAGCACGTGGTAGAAGTTCGGCCTACATGCATTACTCTACACCGTTTCCCACTAATTCCCACCCGACCTGACGGGTCAGCTTTAAAAGGGCGTTAATTCCTATGGTGTCCCTGAAACAAAGGGTGTTGTGTGTTTCCGCGTTCTGGTTAATGGAAGCTTCTCTTTTCTTAGGGTGAGCTTCATAGTCCACCCAGTGACTCTGGAAGAAAAGATGGCCAAGGGCTCATCCATGACTCTGAGAATTGTGGGACACTGTTTTCTCTACCCTAGCACCTACCTCACTCTTTACTGGAAGACTAGTATAGGACACATGGCACAGTTTTTTGTTGTTTTGTTTTTGTTTTTGTTTTGCTGCCCCTCCCCAGAATTTTTCACTTCGTGTGACAATACTGTGGCCATGGTGGAAGGGTGGCCTAAACCCTGAAGAGAAGTCAGCCTCCAGTAGTTTGAATGAAACTAACTAGGATAGTCGACTGAAGGCAGGACTATCTCCTGGAAGGAAGAAAAGAAAGTGCTGATGAAGCACGGGTCAGGGACTGACCTAAGTTTTTTCACAAGTGAGTTCATCCGAATCCATAAGGGTGTTGTGAGCTAGGTGGAACCATTTGAAATGGGGAAACTGGTTCAGCAGGTTGAAATAGTTCACCTCACATCAAGGATGTGAGTCATACTCTTGGAGACTCCACTTGTCTTGTAGGGTTCTGGCAAAGAGGCACCTAGTCAGGTCTTCTCCACAATCCGAGGTACTAGGGACCATGCTAGAGGGTGAGTGAAGGCATCTTACACTGTGGTCTATCCCTCCATGTTCTAGGCCATTTGTATCAGGTCAGAACCAGGGGTGTGGTACACACCTGTAATCCCTGCTGCTTGGGAGGATGAGGCAGGCAGATTGTAAGTACAAGACCAGCCAAGGCAACTTAGACCCTGTTTCAAAAAATAAAAAGGGCTGGGCTCAGTGATTACCTGCCCCCACGTTCAATCCTTGGTACCAAAAAAGAAAACAACACATTAAGTGACAGATGAAGAACTGGCATTTAAGGTAGAATCCCCAAAAGGCAGAGGAGAGGCAACCCTCCCCCACTTTTCCTTGGTCTTGGAGGGGTTAGTGAAAGGAGTCCTGTGTATCAGACTTGGGCCTTTTTTTAGCACCATCTGGCAGGAGTCACCTCTCCTGCACCTGCTGCTTCTACAAACCATTGCTCATTTGCCAGTCAGCAGCGTGGAAGACAGAGATGTGACTCCTGCGTAATTTGGATTCAGTGCCCCCCAGGGGTCAGCTGTGTTCTTTTCTTAGTGTTGTAAGTATGGAAGCCTGTACACACTGTTGAGTTGTATGTGGAACCACTAGGGACAAGAGAAAGCCAACAGAGGCAGAAGTCTCCCCTCTCCCATCTCAAACTTGGCTAAAGTGTGGAATAGAGAAACTTCCAAGAGAAGGCAAACAAATGAAAGCCTAAGTGTTTGGGATTGGTACTTCAAAACCCAGGGCTTTGTAGGTAGACACTTCTTAGTTCTGAACAGGTAGCTTCTGTGTTTCAGATCAAAACAGTGCATGAAACTGGTTGACCCAGGGACCCGTTAGATTAAGAGAATGAGGTTTTCCTTTGCTGCCAAAGCAGCCCTTCCTGTCCTAAATCAGCTGGCATACTTATTGAAACCTACAAAGTATGGACCCTGAGGAACTTGCAGACAAGTGAGGGGCTGGAGAGTGGCTATAATTGAGGTTACGTCTACTCAGTTGTGTTATGAACCAGTGTGAAGAGTGAACAGAAGGGGTGTGGCCATCCTCAGAAGTATAGCAGCGAGCCTTGGCAGGGTCCATGCTGGCCCTGACTGACGAGGGCTCGAACCTGACTAAGGAGACTTGAGCACTGATTTCCTTGGTCAAGTGGCTCCTGTAGAAAAGAGAGAGAACCTACCTTAAGGGAGAGAACTGACTTTAGGTGGTTACTTTTGTCTTAAGTCCACATTTACTAAGTAGTCTTGAGCCCATGGGGAAATAACTGGTTAGGCCAGTTCATGTATTCCAGTCTGCCTGCCCTGTCACCATTCCTCAGGATCAATCAACAAATTGACATTTGGTTTGTGTGTTCATCAACTCTGTGTGAACTTCGTAAACAGGTGTTTGAGATATAACTCCCCTTACCGTACACCAGCCTGAAAGTGTCAGGCCCACCTCCGTGTCCTTTTCCTAAGTCCATTGGGCACTGTCTGATGAACTGTGGGAAAAGGGAGTGGAAAGGGGACAGGAAGTCAGCTTGCCCAGGAAATACTAACCAGTGTCTACCGTTTGCCTGATTTCTGTCATATTCAGGAAAAGTATATTACCAGCACAAAGCAGAAAATGCTGGATTCTAGAGGAGGGACCTATACCTGGGATGCTGTGGATTCAGAGGAGGGTAAGCTTGCTATGGGAAGTTAAGGGATGGCACCACCGAGGAGTGAGTAGGACCTGCAGAATGATGTAACGTCAGTCAGTAGTTGGAGATGGAGGGGAACTACCTACAGCCAATGGGAAGGCATGGTTGTAGTTGGAGAGGGAAGTGGTAGGGCCCAGAGAGAAGGAAAACCTATTGAAAGAAAACTATTCATTCAACAATTTGTTCAACATTTCTTTAATAGCTAACGTGTGTCAGGCACTGATCTGAGTCCTGGAGCTACAACAATGAACAAAAGTCCTGCTTTCAGAAAGTTTACATTTTAAGCCAGGTATGGTAGTGCACACCTGTAATCCCAATGACTTGGAAGGCTGAGGCAGGAGGATGGCAAGTTCAAAGCCAGCCTCAATAACTTAGTGAGGCCCTAAGCAACCTTGTCTCAGAGTAAAAAAAAAAAAATTTAAAAAGAGGCTGGGGTTGTGGCTCAGTGGTTAAGTTTCCCTGAGTTCAATTCCCAGTACCAAATAAGTAAATAAGTAGGACTGAGGACGAGATGTAGCTCAGCAGTAAAGTGCCCCTGGGTTCAATTTCCTATACAAAAAATAACCAAAATAAAGTTTACATTCTAGTGAGGAAAGAGAGCTAACATGAACTATATAGTGTGAAGAAGGTGATAAAGATGCTTTGGAGAAAATTCAAATCAGGAGTGGAATGCCAGAAGAAATGCTAAGGTGTGCCCCTTAGCACAAGTAAGGAAGAAGGAAGAAGCAGCGCAGTGGAAACCTTATGAGCACAGGGCCTGCAACTTGGCTGAGGGCCATGATTGGGAATGTACTTGACTTCACAGCCATTTGGGAAGAGCTGCTTCTCAGCTACCATGTCTCCAAATTCTCCTGAATTATGGCCCCACTTCTTTGCGATGTGGATATTGTGTGGCTAGAGAACTCATTCTTTCTCTTCTTTCCTTTTTTCTCCTTCTTGCAGTGATGGGCATCAAACCCGGGGCCTTGCGCATGCTAGGCAAGCACTCTACCACTGAGCTATATCCCCAGTCCAAAGACAGGGAACTTAAATGTGGCCCTGCAGAGTCTCAGTCACATACTCCTGGTTCTGGAACTTGGTGTGGATGGTCACGATGACTTGGCCAATGTGAACCCTGGTCACTGTGCCTTCATGTCCCATAGGCACCCCACATACTTGTCTGGAGCCTAGATTGGAAACTGCATGAGATCAGAGCCATGAACATCTGCTGGAAAGACCTGTCTCCAAGGTCCCCTGCAGCAATCCAAAATGCAACTGGCTGCATGTACTACCAAGGGGGCTACTGTAAGTGGTCACTGCACAGTCCCCACAATTTTTCTCTAGATTTTATAAATTGTGTGCAAGTGAATATAAAGGTAAAAGGGATACACAATCTTTGATCATTTTTCTGTGAGTTGGAGAGCTGACCCTGTTGTGCCACAGGAGACAAAATGTGTGAATATGACTCATGGCCTAGGGAAAAACAAGCCAAGAGCTCTGAATCCAGCATATTCTCTACAGCCAGAAAAGCCAAGTGCAATGATAGAGGAAAATGCAATTTTATCCTAGACAGAAATATTATAGTTCTGCTTTTTCCTTTTTTCCTTTGTGTGTGTGTGTGTGTGTGTGTGTGTGTGGTTGTTACTGTTTTGTTTGCTTTAGGCACGTACCCAGATACCCAGTCCTTTTTTATTTTTAAGTTTGAGGTAGGGTCTCCCTAGCTTGCCCTACCTTGCCTCAAACTTATGATCCTCCTGCTTCAGTCTTCCAAGAAGATGGGGTTACAGGTGTGTTACTCTGTCAGGTGATAGACACTATAGTTCTAAGAAAATAACAGTGTTGATCTGGTGGGCTGATAAGAGCTAAGCTGGGAAGAGGAATGAGCTAAAGAAGCACATTCTCAGCAACTTTTCTTGCCCTGTCTCAAAATAAAAAATAAAGAGAGCTGGGGATGTGGCTCAGTGGCTAAGCCCCCTTGGGTTCAATCCCTGGTCCCAAAAAATTAAAAAAGAAAAAGAGAGAAAGAAAGCACCCACACTGGCCTGCAAAATCTTTGGGACAGTGGTCTACTATATTCTCTTGGAAGCTGAGGAAAGGGGAAAACAAGGCTAGGGCTATACAACCCAAACTGAGAAAGGCTGGTAGCTGAACTGTGCCTAGTGACTTAAATTCCTGGCATCACCCGGACCCTCGTCTCCTCCTCTGCTAATTATCAGATTGGGGAAAATTAAAGTGGCTGACTAATAGAAGAGGAGCTGGGAGACTTCGGTTTTTGGCCGGCTCTACTAACCTCTAGATCTGCCTTTGGGCAAGGGCCTCTACCCCTTGGAATTCTGGCTACTTCTGCATGAGGAGGGCTTGAACTGACCTTCCTTGGTCCTTCAGGCTCGGACATTCTATAAGGAAATGATGGGGCTCTTCCCTTAGGACCTGACCTGATGGTGAGAAATGAGGTTGGCCACTTACTTCCTTTGCACAGAAGGGACCATAGGAATAAGCACAAGAAAGACCTACAGGGACCTGAGAAGTGGCTTCACCCCAAGACACAGAAATGCGTGGTGGAGACCACCAGCTTTTATAGTCTGAGAAAGCCAAGTACACATGTCTATTCGAAGAATCAGCAGGTTGACTGATACTTTCTGCATGTGGTCTGGCGTTGCCCAGAAGAAATCACAAAAGTATCCATACTCTTTGACATCAAATGCTGACTCTGTGTCCACCCACTTCTCCCCACTCCCAGGGCACTACCTTAGTTCGGCTATTTTCATCTCTCTCCTGGATCCCCGGAAGTTTCCTGCTCCCCTTTACCCTTTTCAAGTCTCCCTGTGGCATGTCTGCACAAACCTGGCCATGCTGTTCTGCTTAGAACCCTTCAATGGCTCCCCATTATCTTCAGATGTTCATTGACAACTAATTGTGCCCATCACTTTTTTTTTTTGGTTTTAATCCATGGGTGATAAAGCAATCATAAAACCCAACCTTTGGGGAATGAATGTAGCTCAGTTGTAGAGGGGTTTTGATCCCCAGCACTGTAGGGGCCGGGGGTGGGGAAACAGACCCAGTCCTTCTCAGCATGATGACCAGGGCCTTAGTCACCTGGTTCTGCTCATTTCTCCATCTACCCTCATCCGTTCCACCCTAACCCTGTTACCCTCTATTTTCCATCCACGCTGAATCATGCATTGTTCTAACCGAGCCATGTTTCCTCTCTCCTCTGTACCACTGTGCATGTCGCCCCACATCCCAACCTTCCCCACATCTCCTGGCTAATTCCTACTTAATCTTCAGACATAAGAGACCCTGCTGACTTTTCCCTAACACTCCTTACGCCCCCATCCTTGAAACAAGGTCAGTACAATAATAATAGTGGCAGTACTTCCAGCACAGTAGTGCCTTACTGGAACTGTTGGTTTACTTGGCTCTCTGCTGTTAGTCTCTAAACTTCTACAATACAGGGAAATGAGTCTTAATCCACCTTTGCATTTCCAGTATCTAGCATAGTGCTTGAAACCTCAGAGTTGTTTTGTTCAATGAGTGAATGAATAAATTAATGAACAGATGAGTGATGTCTCTGATCCTGAGCTTGCCATGACAAGCCGGAGTGCAGGGAGGACCCTGACCTACATCCTGCTTTTAAGGGATTCTCCTTCATCCTGGGGTCCTGCCAGGGAGACAGTGTATATGTTCAGTGTGTAGCCTTATGCTGTCCAATGCCAGGTGGCAAGGCATGTGGGTCCGTGGACATTGGGGAATTCACAGGTAATCTTCAGAGTCACAAGCAAAATGAGGCCTGCCACCTACACAGTAATGCTCATATCCCAAGTTTGTCACATCCTTATGACAAATTTGGTTCAAGCCTATTGATTTCACATAGGGCCCAGTCTACTCAGAATGTGTGCATGGAGCCTTCCCCAGGCTAGAGTCTTTATTTTTAATTGTTTTTTTTTATTTTTAGTTGTCAGGGAACCTTTAATTTATGTATATGCAGTGCTGAGAATCAAACCCAGTGCCTCACACAGGCTAGGCAAGCGCTCTACCACTGAGCCACAAGCCCAGCCCAAGGCTAGATGCTTTGAGCCAGTTCAGGCCCTCATGTTCCTAGGTTCCTCTTCACGTGGAAGAAAAACTACTTGTCATTTCTTGGAACAGGTGATTTTCATACCTGCTTTTGAACCATGCTTTGCAGACTGACAGATCTCTGAGCTTCTCAAGGACATGATCTGGCAGTTTCCCATCTGTCTGTTATCTTCTATTTTGCGGTGCCAGCCCTGTGTCTCAAGCCAGGATGTCCTGACAGGAAACCTAAGTAACATGTTTGCTCCTTCTTCCTGCCGGCATGTTTTGTGTGGACGTGTGGAGTCACCACTGTGTGGTAGCTTCTTGCTGCTGCCTACAGTCTGTGGTGTTCATCATCCTCTGCCTGATGTGGGTTTTCCTTTGAGACTAAGCAGGGAGGAGTGAATCTTCAGGTAACACTCCTGGTGACACTGTACATGTGTCATAGGGAGTGAGCGTGCTGCCTCTGTAGGCCTTTGGTTTGGCGTCCCTGCAAGTTTAATAGCACTCAAGGGAAGGAGTGTTCAGGCCCAGCATCCTCTGGGGAGATATATGGTGTGGTTCTAGACACCCGAATCCCTGCCCCACACAGCATCTGGGAGAATGACTTGCTCTTAGACTCACATTTGATTTGAGCAAAACCCTTCACTGAACACACTTGGCAGACATCTCAAATTTCCTGCACATTAGCCAAGGACTTCTAGCTAATCAAAGAAAGCTATGTCACTCTTATAGCTAAATCAATACCCTGAAAGTATAGTGAGTCTTACGTGGATTATCTAGAGTTACCACTTCAGCTATGATCTCTGCAATATAACATCTATTTCCCCCCAAACCTCAAAAAAGGCAGGGGTAGAAAGTCATGTTCATAAATCATATTTCTGACCTAGATAATCATGAAAATGTCTGCAACTCAGTAATATCATTGATACCTTGCAAACGGGTTTAAAACAAAACAAGTCAGACACAATGATGAGTTAAAGGTATCCTAATACGATTGCTAAGAGTTTGGCGGGCAGGAGCTGGGTCTCATGTTTGTTGCTGTCCCCGGCCGGGGGCCTCACAGCAACGGATACAAATTCAGTGTTGATTAACAGTCACTGAATTACTGAATGGAAATTTACTGGGGCTCAGTGCTGGCTCTACACCGCACTCAAATAGACCTGCCCCATGGGATTCCTCACAAGAACAGATATTTTATGAGAACTGTCACTCCGATGTAATTGAACTGACAAAGTGAAACCAAATAGATTTATTCTGCTAAATTTTACAGCTGGGACATTTTGCTTTGGGTGGGAAGTTGGACAAAATAACATGTAATTTGAGGTTTTTTGTTTCTATGAAAATATCAGGGGTTTTTTGTTTATTTGTTGTTTTTTTAAGACAGATGAGCCCAGCAGGTGAGCTGGCAGGAAGTCTGACTGCAGTCCTTGCTGAGAGGATGACACAGACCAAAGGGAAGAAGGGAAACAAAGCAGAGCTCTACAGCACTCTGTGGCTGCAGAGCTTTCCAGGTTTTTCTGGAAAATGGAAGAAAAGGAGAGCAAAGGGCAGAAGAGGATTGGATAACAACTGCCTTCAGAAAGCTGACACAGGGATTTGCCTACTGGTTCATTTTCTAAGTCAGGGGTAAGGAAAGAAGGAGTTCTTGGCTTAGCTGCTTGTTGGCAGGACATAGGGAGTCCATGTGCTGAAGCTGTCCTGACAGCCACCAGGGAATCAGGGCAGCCCACTGCCCTGGACGACATTAGAAAGGGGGGACAGAGACTGCCCTCCAGAAATGAATGTTTAAACAATACAAGGATTTTGTTTAATTTTGCCTTTAAAGTGTTTATATATATTGACTTCTCTAAATCGGTGTTTCACTTACACAGTTCAAAAAATAAAATAATCTGGGCCCAGTGTTGTACACCTGTAATTCCAGCTACTCAGGAGACTGAGGCAGGAGGATTGCAAGTTTGAGGCCAGTCTCAGCAACTTAGTGAGGCCCTAAGCAAACTTAGTGAGACCCTGTCTCAAAATAAAAAACAAAAAGGACTTGGGATGTAGCTCAGTGGTTATGCACCCCTGGATTCAATCCCCAGTGTAAAATAAATAAATAAATAATTTTTTCACAGTTCTAGAGGCCAAAAGTCTGAAGTCTGAAATAATTGTCACTAGGCTGTAAACAAGCTGTGGGCAGGGCTGTGCAGGGCTGTGTCAGTCAGGCATGCTCTATCCAGAACTGCAGGAAAGAATTCATTTGTTTTCTCTAGCAGTTTCTGGTGGCTGCTGACATGCAATACTTGACTTGGAACTGCAACACTCGTCTCCATGGTCACAATACTGCTTCCTCTGCCATATGTGTCAAAGCTCCCTCTGACTGTTAGAAGGATACCTGTGGGGGTGGGGCTGGGGGTGGGGCTCAGTGACAGAGGGCTTGCCTAGCAGATGTGAGGCACTGGGTTCGACTGGTCTGTCTGTCAACATCTAAAATAAATAAATAAAGCAATGTGGGGTGTGAACTTTAACATTTATCACCTATCTGGACAGACACTTGAGTGACAGATCACGCAAGGTAGGAAACACCATAGGAGGAAATAGGCTGAGAAAGTTTGAGGGATGTGACTCAAGGTTAACAGACAATAACCAGGGTTTCTTGTGCTAAAGTTCTTGCTCCTTCCGCTTCATTTTGTTGCTCTGTGCTAGGTTTTGGGAGCTGCATCCATAAGAAATAAAGTCTCCTTGCCCTAAGTTTACAATTCCCTAGGGGCAAGAGGGGACAGAAAGAAAAGACATATGGGTCTCAGAGAGGTCACCTCACAGGTTGTGGTTCTCTAAAGAATAAAAAGTCCAACTATTTGGGAGAAAAGAAAAGCTTCATGGCATAGAAAAGATCTGGACCAGGAGATGTGGCAGTTAGGGAAGCGCGCTGGCAGAGCCAACAACAAACAGAAAACAGTGGCGTAGTGTGGCTGAAGCGCAGGCTCTGTGTTTAAGACAAAAAGGACCCGAGGGGACAGATAGGGCTGTTTTGATGAGGCCTTGGAGGTCAAGTTTGGGATTCTGCATTTTGTCCCAGTGACAGTAATGAATCCATGAAGACTTTTCAGGCAAGAAAAGGGCATGCTGCCAGCTCAACGTTTAAAAGAGAAAAGGACAGGCATCCTGGTGCATGCCTGCAATCCCAATGATTCAGGAGGCTAAGGCAGGAGGATCACAAGTTTGAGGCCAGCCTCAGCAACTGAGAGAGGTGGTAGAGCACCCCTGAGTTCAACCCCCAGTGCACATACATACCTACATACATAAGAGGAAAAGTTAGAAGCATGGCAGAGACTCAGCCAATGATGGTGGAAATGGAAATGAGTGAAAAACGAATCTGTGGGACACAGTAGAATTTATGGACGGTGAACACTGATTGAATGTGAAAGAGGGCATGAACAAGAGGCCAAATAAACCAAACCTTTATTTTAGATACCTGGGAAAGAATGTTTTCCTGACATACACATTGAAGTCAGGAGATAAGGTGGTCAGGAGGGCAGCGAGGCAGCAGGGTGTGAGGATACTGGGAAGGTGAGCAATTCCTTTATGGTCATTATTAGTCGACATACTAACATGACGTACAGAAGGGGATAACTTGTCAGTGTAGGAAAATCAGTTCCAGAGGATGGGAGAGTCTTAGGTTAGAGTAGGATTTAAGGGACATCTGCTCTGTGATGGTCCTGGAGTTCTGGGAGTGCAGACATGCGGAAGGAGAGGAGGGAACCATCTGTGTCATCCTTGGGAGCTGAGAGGAAGATGGGACAGTGCGAGAGCTGAAGGACCAGCTGTGGAGAAGGAGGATCCTTTGTGAGCGACAACCTTGAAGACAGAGATCTGGTGTCTCACCTGGGTGTCCCCTGCATCCATCACTGTGCCTCCTGCACAATGGGCAGGTCCTCGAGGGAGATCTGCTGACTGAGGGAAGAAGGAATGAAGGATCCGCAGAGAATAGAATCAAAAAGAAAAGCGGGGGCTGGGGTGTGGCTCAGTGGTAGAGCGCTTGCCTAGTACATGTGAGGCACTGGGTTCAATCCTCAGCACCACATATAAATAAATGAATAAAATAAAGGTCTATCGACACGTAAAACAAAAATTAAAAAAAAAAAAAAAAGAAAGAAAAAAAAAAAGAAAAGGGAGCCGGGCTCAGTGGTGCACACCTGTAATCCTAATGGCTAGGGAGGTTGAGGCAGGAGGATCACAAGTTCAAAGCCAGCCTCAGCAAGTTAAGCAAATCAGTACGACCCTATCTCTAAATAAAATACAAAAAGTAGGGTTGGGGATGTGACTAAGCAGTCAAATGCCGAGTTCAATCCCCAGGGTCAAAACAAACAAACAAACAAACGGAAATGGGCACTTTCCAAAAAAGTGGATGATAATGTAAAACGAAGAGGCCAATGTTGACAAATGAGCAGCCCTCAGCTTTCTCCGTCTTTTTATAAAGCTCAAGTGATCACAGGTACGTGGTCCAGAGGAGCACATGGTGACTCCACACAGCACAGCGGGGACCTCTCCTGTTGGGGTTTGGGTGCTGGGCCCTGCCTGCCGAGCGAGTCAGCGAGAACTGTTTCTTATCCTTTGTTTGGCTAAGGTGAGGGGCCTGTGTTGGTTTCTTTTCATGCTAGATTTCTAAGGGTGGGGAACCTGGCCTTACAAGGAGCAGGAAGGAGTGAGCAGTCTCTGGATAACTGAAAGGAGTGGGGTTTTCCCCAACTCCAGAAGAGAGGCATTTTCTGAAGCAAGAAAACAGGATTTGAAAGAAGGGAGCGGGCATAGGGTGAGACCCCACCTCTAATCCCACTCCTTGTAGAGTTCTTTCACCTCTTTGGTTAGATTGATTCCCAAGTTGTTGTTGTTTTGTTGTTTGTTTGTTTTGGCTACTTTGTTGTTTTTGTTTTGTTTGTTTGTGAATAGAGCTGTTTTCCTCATTTCCCTTTCAGATGTTTCATTGCTTGTGTATAAAAATGCTTTAGATTTATGTGTGTTGATTTTACATCCTGCCATTTTGTTGAATTCATTTATGAGGTCTAGAAGTTTTCTGGTGGAGTTTTTGGGTCCTCTAAATAGAGAATCATGTCATCAGCAAATAGTGATGCTTGAGTTCCTCTTTTCCTATTTGTATCCCTTTAATTTCTTTAGTCTGTCTAATTGCTCTGGCTAGTATTTCAAGGATGATGTTGAATAGAAGTGGTGAAAGAGGGTCTAATCCCACTCCTAATTAACCACATCCTCTTTCTCATTTGGGCCCCTGAGCAGTCTGGGAATGTTCTAGAAGTTTGTGCAGGGAGACAGAATGGGGTCACCAGACTGGCTGGCCACCCACATGGACATCCCCATGGTGTCAGCTCACCTTAGAACTTTGGTCCTCAGCCTTGCTTGGCCCAAGACCTAAGTTGGCAACACAGGGAGCAGATCAGCTCTCTGGGCTCTCACTCACCAGCCCAGCTCTCAGACACTGCTGTATGTACAGGGATAGTAGTTTGAACTCCTTGCCAATGTGCTCTTTTCTCTGCTTCCTGTTCCCCTGTGACACTCCCTTCCCTTGGGATGGATGGACAATCATGCCTCGTTGGCCTCAAAGCACTACTATAGAGCAGAATACAGAGAAAAGACCACTAAGGACTTAGATGAGGCAGAGTTTGTCCCTTCCACCACACTGGATCAAGTTTTCCCAGACTGGGAAATGCAGGTTGCCTTCAGACATTTGTGAGGATCTGCATCTACTTTCTGGAACAGTCCCATGTCCATGGAAGCACAGCAATAAGTAGCAAATAAAAATCATCATGACAGGTAGATGGAGACTGCAGGACAGAGGATAAAGATTTTTTTCCTCCTTTTATTAAAAAAAAAAAAAAAAAAAAAAAGAGAGAGAGAGAGACTGGGGGCTGGGTATATAGCTCAGTTGGTAGAGTGCGTGCCTCACAAGCACAAGGCCCTGGGTTCAAATCCCCAGCACCAAAAAAAAAAAAAAAAAGGACTGAATATTATGGAGCTGACCCTGCTGGCAGATAAAACATTCCCTAAAGCGTCAGACAAAAGTCTAAGAATATTCTGGGACTGTTGTGGTTTAGGTACGAATGTCAACCCTGTCCAAATTTGGTACAATGTTGGGGGCTATTTCAAGCCACGTGAAATGTCAACACCTGTGGTAAGGGACTATTAGCAAAGCAAATGTGAAGTGACAGTACATGTGACAGTGAAAAAAATCAAACTTGCTGAAGGGGCCTGCTGGCTGTTCAGTTTCATTTGAAAGAGGGAAAAGATGGATAGAAAAGGCTGTGGAGAGCTGGGCATAATGGCATTGAAACCTCAGCTGCTCAGGAGGCTGAGGCAGGAGGATCCCAAGCTTGACACCAGCTTCAGCAACTTAGTGAGGCCCTAAGCAACTTAGCAAGACCCTGTCTCAAAATAAAAAATAAAAAGGACCAGGGATGAAACTCAGTGGTAGAGCACTTTCCCAGCATGCTTGAGGTCCTAGGTTGGATCCCTGATACAGGGGGAGGCTGGTTAGTTCCTCCTTGAAATAGGAACACAGTTCATTTATCCTGACAATCTGTAGTTGTTAGGTAGAACTTGACATGGGCAATGCCATTTTGAAACATATCCTCCATCTTAGAACAAGAGTCACCTCAAGTTCTCTCTAACTCAGCCTGACCTAACCCTCAGAAAATACTCTATCATCCTACAGAGAAACCCCCAAATGATAAGAAAGGAAATTGTTATCTGAGATTGAAAACCTGAAAACATCAGTTCCTTATGAAGATGACCCCACAGGGACCCCTCCTGACAACCCTAGCAACAGCCTAATTCCTCCCTCCCTCCTTCCCCTACGTCTACCCCAGGCTTTAAGAGGAAGACAGGTCTGTCTCCACTGGGCACACTTCCACAGGTTTGTCCTGAATAAACCTGTGTTACTATTGAGATGCCTCTCCTCTTGATTTCCTTCATTTGCTTCTTTCCTTACAGAGATCAGATCTAACAATCAAAACCTCAGGAAATTTTGATCTGGGAAGAGAGCTTATCTCCTTCTTCAATATGAGGTGCCACTGGGCTGGGGAGATGGCAGTCGGTAGAGTGCTTACCTTGCAAGCACAAGGCCCTGGGTTCAATCTCCAGCACCGCCAAAAAAGAAAAAATTAGGTGCCACCAACCATGGTATCTTTTTTTTTTTTTTTTTTTTTTTTGTTACAGATGGACACCTTTTTTTGTTTATTTATTTATTTTTATGTGGTGCTAAGGATCAAACCCAATGCCTCACATGTGCTAGGCAAGCACTCTACCACTGAGCCACAACCCCAGTCCCAGCAATAGTATCTTATGTTTATTTTTATACCTGATTCCTAAGAACTCTGAACTCTAAAAGGTTCTTGCTAATGCCATTTTTTTTTTTTTTTTTTTTTAAGACAAGGGTCTTGCTAAGTTGCTGAGGCTGGCCCCAAATTTGCCTCAGCTTCCTGAGTTGCTAGGATTGCAGGAGTATGCACTGTGCCTGACAAGTCTTGCTTTTAAAAATTACTTCAGATGTTTGTTTCTTCTGTTGAACTTCTCATTCATATTTATTTTCTTATTTTATTTGCAAACACTTCTTACCTACCAAAAATAACACCATTTTGTGAGTCATACATGTTGGAAATGTGTTTTCCTGGTTTGTTTGTTGTCTGTCTATCTGGAATGTCTCCAAGCCACATCATCTGAAGGGAATGAATGAGGTCATCTTAACAGTAATACCAAAATCTCATTAATTCAATTTAATAATCACCTAATTTACTGCTAATAATATGAACATTTACTGAGCATATACTAGGTGCTTCATGTGCCATGAATTCTCAGAATTACCCCATAAAGTGTGTATTGTTATGAGTTCCATTTTATAGATCAAAAAATAGAAAAAGGAGAAATAGTTTGTCCACATAACCTAGTAAGGACTGGAATGTGGATGTAGAATCCAGACCTGTCCAGCTTCCATGTCCTGTTTCAACCCTGCACTGTCTAATACAGTAGCCACTAGTGGTCATTGAGCATTTGAAATGTGGCCAGCCTGATTTCAGAGAACGAGTATTAAAAAAAAAAGGTGAGTTGTCTCATTAATAATCTTTGTACTGTTTTACTTATTTATTTTCGAGATAGGGGTCTTGCTATGTTGCCCAGACTAGACTCAAAACTATTATCCAGCCTCAGTCTCCTGAGTAGCTGGGATTACAGTCTCATTATTAATTTTTAAATTAATGACATGCTGAAGTGATAATGGGGGGTGATATTGGGGATTGAATTTAGGGCACTCTACCTCTGAGCTATATCCCCAGCCTGTTTTACTTTTTATTTTTTTGTACCAGGGGGATTGAATGCAGGGGTGCTTAACCACTGAGTAACATTCCCAGCCCTTTTCATTTTTTATTTTGAGATAGGATCTCACCAAATTGCTTAGGCATCTGCCTCAGTCTCCGGAATAACTGGGATTACAGATTAATGCCACAGTGCCAGGCTTATTTTACTTTTGATACAGTTGTGTTAAATTGCTCAGACAGGCCTTGAACCTGTTCTCCTCCTGCCTCAGCCTCCTGAGTGGCTAGGATTACAGGTGTAGGCCACCATTCCCAGCTCTCAATATTTTTGCTACGGTAAGTTCAGTAAAATGTTTTATTGTCTCATTTTTTGAATGTTGCTACCAGAAAATTTAAATATGACTCACATATCTCTAACAGCACAGTTGTAACCATTTTACTACTCTACCATCCTTCACTTGGGTGAAGATATCTTTGTTGGTGACCTGAATCTTTTCTCCCTCAATTTTTTTTAAATATATTTTTTAATGTTGATAGTCCTTTATTTTATTCACTTATTTATATGTAGTGCTGAGAATCAAACCCAGGGCCCCACACATGCTAGGCAAGCTCTCTACCACTGCGCTACAACCCTATCCCTCTCCCTCAATGATATCCTATTATTGGTTCCTTTTAAATCTGATGTTAAACTGAAACCTCCAGTTGCTTTTTGTCTGTTTTCACATGAACAGAAATCACCCCAGGAGCGTAGCTGAGTGGCAGAGCTCTTATCTAGCCTGCTCAAAGTCCTGGGTTCCATCCCACTGCAAAAGCGGGGGATGTCAGAGAATGGCAAATTTTATTATGTACAGTTCACCAGAATAAAAATATTTAAAAAGGAATAAAGTTCTCCTATATGCTACAACATGGATGAAACCCTTGAAAACACTACACTAAGCAAAACAAGCCTGACACAAAAGGACAAATATTGCATGATCCCACTTACACACAAAAAAATCTAGAATAGGCAAATTCCTAGAGCCAGAAAGTAGATCAGAAGTTACCGGGGGCGGTGGGGAGGGGTAAAGAAAAAAAGAAAAACCAGACTGGGAAGCAAATGGCTGCCTGGAGGAGAGGGGAGTGGGCGGGCGCGCGGGCAGCAGGGAGCGAGGGGACAGGCCCCAGGGCGCGCGCGCCGCCCCGCGCTCCCGCCGCGCAGGCGTCTTTGTCCCGGGCGGCGCGCGCACGCCCACCGGCCCCTGCGCCCGCGCCGCGCGTCCCCTCCCTCACCATCTTCACCTAACAAAGGGCTCAGAGATGCCCTTCTCCGCACGGCTCTGCGGGGGCTGCTGCACCTCGCCCGCGGGTCATCCGCGGTGACGAGGTGCGGGAAGGACTTTCGGGAGGCCTGGTGCCCCTTTCCCGCCGCCGTGTTGGGGAGCCTGGGGCCCGGGGTTGCATTTGCGCCGTTTACATTATGGGTAGTGAGGATTCCTTCCCCTTCCCCTTCTCTTCCCCTTCCCCTTCCTCTACCTCACCTTCCACCTCCCGATTTGAACTAGCAGAATATACTCCCGTAATTCCTCCCGTACCCACGTACAACCACCCGCACCCGCACACGGCGTTTGCTTTTGTTTTCCAAAACAGCACCATCAAGTAGGCGCGTCCCTATCTTGCTTTTCTAGTACATCGTGGAAACCCCCCGATCCCAGTTTGATCGCTCTTCTAACATGACTCCAGCGCGCGAAGGCACCTCCGTGCATTTAATAATTCCTTTGTTTCCTGTGCTTTGGCACCAGAAACTGCGCTGCGATGAATGCACACCACCCACGGCGGGAACAATTGCCGTTTCTCCCCGGTTGGGTCTCAGAAGGAACTCTCCAGCCCTGCGAGCGTCCTGCCCGCCCGCCTAAGTGGAAGTGACTGTGTCGCTGCCGCCTTTCCGAGATGGCGCCCACCAGCAGTGGCTCTGCATCTCCCTGGCCTCCTCCTGCCATTTGCACCCTGACATGAAGAAGGCCTTCTCCCCGGCAACACTAACCTGCTTTGGGCCCCTGTGCTCCCTGCTGCTCTCCTGCCCGGCCTCTGTTCGCTTAACCCCTCCCCCTCACATTTTCTATTTCATTTTCCAGAGGTGCCCGGTCTCCCCAGACGATCGAAAAAAGAAACTGGTACCGCCCGGTGTTATTGTCCTCTTTCTTTCCTTCCATTTTCTATATATCTTGGACAACTTTTTCTCATTATTTTGTTATTAAATGCCCACTGCTCATAATCCAAAGGTGTAATAAAAAAAGGGACAGACAAGCCAGAGGAGGTGGCGCACTCATAATCCTAGAGACTGGGAGGATGAGGCAGGAGCATCACAAGTGGTGGCGGCCAGCCTGGTCATTGTACTGAGGCCCTGCCCCCCAAAATAAGAAGGGCTGGGGATGTAGCTCAGTGGTAGAGCACCCCCAGGTCCAACCCCCATTCCCTGCTTCACCCCCTCTTACCCCAGCAGAGCCCTGTCAGCTAACCACTCACTTTCCTTCCTCAAGGCCATAACTGATGCCTCTTTCTTGTGTATTTTTCTGGAAACATTATAGCTCTGTATTTATATTCACAAATAGTAGCATGAAAGGTACAGACTGCCCTGCAATGCTGCAGAACTTCTTGGAAGGCTACCTGCTCCCTCTGGCTCCCCACCAGCTTCTTATCCGCTCCCTTCTGCAGTCCTCACACCACTGCAGCTACTTGCTCTAAGGGGTGGCACTCATCTCTAGTCCCTTCCAGCAGGTTCTGTATCTGATCAACTTGCTGGGTGCCAACAGTGTGACTCTTCTGACCTTTGTCGTATCTGTTGTTCCAGTCCCTCTTCCTTAATTCTCTGACTCCACCTTCTTTGGGCCCCATTTGTCACCTTGCCAGGCCACTGCAGTAGCTTCCTGACTGCCCCCACCCAAGATCTCATTATCGATCCCTCATCCTGCCACTGGTGCTTGATTCAGGACTGTGTAGCATATCCTGTTCCTAGGAAAGGGCTCTTTCATTTCAGGAGATCTAAAAGGCTTACTGCCTGAGAGAAGCACTGGCCTGAGTGATGGGAGGCCAGGTTTAGAAGCTGGACCCTGCCCTTTCCTTGCCTGAAACCACTGGCAGCAAATTGGCCCACATCTCTAGTTTCCTTACCAGATGACCTCCAAGGCTCAGTTGGCTGTAGCGAAGGATGTAATTACAGTTCCATTCCTCCCTGGTCATGCCCCATCTTGCTCCCTGTGCGACCCTTTCCCCAGTCAGCCACACTTCCCATTTGCTGAACCTCTGGAAAGCCCTTTTTATTCTGTTTTGTATTGTTGTTTGTTTTTGTGGTACTGGGCATAGAACCCAGAGCTTCATGCATGTGAGTCAAGCATTTTACCACTGAGTCACATCCCCAGCCCTTTTTTATATTTTATTTTGAGACAGAGTCTTGCTGAGTTGCTTAGGGCCCCACTAAATTGCTGAGGCTGGCTTTGAACTCACAATCCTCCTGCCTCAGCCTCCCAAGCCACTGGGTTTACAGGTGTACACCACCCCACCCGCCCAGGCCCTTCTTACCCTGAACATCCAGACCCTGCTCCTCCTTGAGATCTTGACTTGCCTGGGTCTCCCCAAAACCTCCCTCATGTTCTCTGGTAGGAAAACTGCTCTGTCCTTGCAAAGCCACTGTCCTTAGCACTTTATCTATTGCTCACCAATGTCATTGACCCCTGTGTCTGTCCTGCTGCCATCCACCTATCCTGAATTGCCCCTGGTATAGCACTTTGCATATGGGAGAGAATTTGGTTTGGGGAATCCCAAGACCTGAGCCCACATATGACTGTGACACTAAGTAGTTGTTACCTTGCATATGTCACTTTGCTTTTCTAAGCCTCAGTTTCCTCAAATGTAATACGGGAATAATAACTTAGTTCATGGTGTGCTTATGTTGACTAGGTGTGACAATATTTATGAGAAAGTGCCTTGTGAACTCCAAAGCTATTCACAGATATAAATAATAATAGTAAAGATGAAGAAAAATATTGCCCAGATGTGGGAAGAATTATTTCCAAACAGAAGTAAAAAAAAAAAAGTCGGGAAAAGTGTAGAAAATGTAAGGAATCTTTTTCTTGGTTGCTAACTCAAAATTTGGAGGTCAATTTTTAACTATTCCTTTTAAATCAATTACCAGGTGTGTTTTTTAATTTTTAAAATTTGTTCTAATTAGGTACACATGACAGTAGACTGCATTTATGCATTTTGATAAATCATACATAAATGGATATAATTTCTCATTTTTCTCATTGTGCATATTGCAGGATCCTGTCATGCAGTCGTATATGTACATGAGGTAATAATGTCTGTTTTTCACTCTACTATCCTTCCTGCCCCCTAATAAGTAGTAAAAGCTAGGCACAGTGATGCATGCCTGTAAGCCCAGCAATTTGGGAGGCTGAGGCAAGAGGATCTCCAGTTCCAGGCCAGCTTCAGCAACTTAGCAAAGCCCTGTCTCAAAATAAAAATAAGAAGGATTGGGAAATGTGTCCTAGTGGTAAAGTGCCTCTGGATTCAATCCATATTACCACACACATGAAAAAAAAATACATGCACACATTTCTGAAGGATGTTTAATGACATAATATAAAACCCCCAAACTCAGGATGCTAAATAGTGTTGGTAGAGAAGTATAAGAAGAGACCCCCCAGCACTCTTCATAGCTTTTTTTTAGACCTCCAAATGGGGCACCTAGTGCCAAGAGCTTGGGACACCTTCCAGAGCCTGAGTTGTACACAAATAGCTCCCTTCCTGTCTCCCAAGAGCCAAGGATTCAGGGCGGATGATCCAGGAGCCTAGTGCCTCCAGGGAGGCCATGGCCTGTCCCAGATCCGGGACAGCCTTTGGTTTGCCTGAGTCCCTCTGGCTTGACATTCTAGGGTCCTCTGTCCACTACTTGACCCAGCTGGACTGTGGACCTCTGACAAATACAACCTCTGAGGTCCCGAGTGGGTTTACAGGAAAGAACTTCTCCAACTGAAAATCAGGCTCCGCCTACAAACACCAGAGGCTGAGAAAAGTGAGCTCTCACAAGTGGCTGGGGAAGCAAGGGGTTCCAGAGAGAAGGTGGTATTTATGCTAGCTGTGGAGGAAGGTAGTAATTTGACAAATGGAGATGTGATCGTTAAAATCGAGTCTGATGGTATTATCTTTCATTTCATACTTAAGGGTGAGAGAGGAAAATTTTTGGCTTAAAATATGCATTCTTTCCCTTATTAAAACTTTTTGGGCTGGGGTGTAGTTCAGTGGTAGAGAAAATCTACAGAAATTCGTGTTCATGTGGGATAAAGTTAGCCTCAGTTTCCCTCTCTCACTCACATACACACACACATACACACACACACACAAATACACACACACACACACCCCTCACCCACAGGTTGGCAAATCTTGCCAGTCTACCTTCAAAACATTCACATTGGCCAGTTCTTACTTTCTCTCTCTAGTGATCATCCTGACCCAAGACTTGCCTGCTTACTGCAGTAGCCTCCTGACTGATGTCGCATCTCTATCTTCGGTCCCTACACCTATCCCTCAAGTCTGTTTCTCCAGAGTGTTTTTGTTTTGTTTTGCTTTGCTTTGCTTTGCTTTTGGTACCAGGGATTAAATCGAGGGGCGCTTTACCACTGAACCACATCCCCAGCCCTTTTTTGTATTTTATTTAAAGACAGAGACTCACTCAGTTGCTTAGGGCCTCGCTAAATTGTTGAGGCTGTCTTTGAACTCAGATCCTCCTATCTCAGCCTCCAGAGCTGCCGGGATTACAGGCGTTTGCCATGGAGCCTGGCCAGAGCGTTCCTCTTAAAGCATAAGTCACATTGTGTCCCTTCTCAAAATTCTCCCACAGCTCTCCTTCTTACTCAAAGAAAAAGCCAAGTCCGTAGATGGCCACAGTGTTCTGCTACAGGGCCTGACCTGGCTACTTCACTGATTTTGTCTCCTCCCCTTTGTTGACTGCACTCCAGCCTCACTGGCTTCCTAGCTATTCCTCAAACACAACAAGTATTTTGCTGCCTCAGGGTCTTTGCACTTGTTATTCTCTTGGCTTAGATTTCCTTGGGAGTTCTGGCCTTTCTATCTGCTCTCTGACAAATCTCCACTTAACTCAGAGGGGCCTTCCCTGACCACCCTAACTAAACCTGCAAAGGCCCCCCACACGTCTTCTCTACTGTGCTTTTCCCAGGGCACCTTTTAGCAGCTCTTTTGATATCGTTTGTGTTAATCTTAAGCCCCAGATTTAGAGCCTCACTATGTTTCTTATGAAAACAGCTCCTGTTTCTACCTCAGTCCTTTTTCTTCACTGAGGTTCAATAGTCCCTTGTCAGCATCTCCTGCCCCCAGGCTTGATTTCCCCAAACTTCCTCCTTCTGCTCTCTCCTGTCAGATCAAGAATATAAACTCTGGGAGCAAGTACCAGGTTTCCAGGTCCCCAAATGGCTCAAGTCCAAGGGTGTCCAAGGGTGGGCTCTGCCAGCAAACTTAGTCATTCATGCATTCTACCATTTACACAACAGAGATCATAACAATCTTATTGTTGCACAGCCAGAATTTTTTCCAAGTTCTTACTATTGTAGACAACCTTGAACCACACCCACGATTGTTTCCTTGAGATAAATTATTTGAAGAGGAATTATCAAGTCAAAGGATGCATGATTTGCAAGGCTTCTGAGTGTGTATTGCCAATTTTTTCTCTGGTTTATCTAATTATACTCTGACCAGCTGCATGTGATGACTTTTATAGTCTTACATCCTTGGCAAAACTGAGTATTTAAAATACATTGGGAGATGAAAAAACTATATCTTGCTTTAACTGATGTTACTGGTTAATTTGAAGATTTTTTAAATCTGTTGCTTTTTTTTTTTAATGATTTTTTTTGGGGGGTGCATGCTGGGGATTGAACCCTGGGGTTAGCTACTGAGCCACATCCCCAGCCCTTTTTATTTTTTGAGACAGGGTCTCGCTAAATTGCTTAGGGTCTTGCTAAATTGATAAGGCTGACTTTGAACTTGTGATCCTTCTGCCTCAGGTGCTGGAGTCACTCGGATTACAGGAGCGAGCCATTCGGCCTTTTTATTTTTTATTTTGAGACAGGGTCTTGTTAAGTTGCAGAGACTGGCCTCTAATTTGCAATTCTCCAGCCTCAGCCTCCTGACTGGCTGGGATTACAGGTTTGTGCCAAAATGCCCAGTCTTTTGCTGTTGTTTATAATCATTATTTTAATATTAAGAACACATTTTGGGGGCTGGGGTTATAGCTCAGTGGTAGAGTGCTTGCCTAGCACATGTGAGGCACTGGGTTCGACCCTCAGCACCACATGAAAATAAAACAAAATAAAGTAAAATAAAATAAAATAAAGGTATTGTGTCATCTACAACTAAATTTTTTTTTTTTTTAAAAAGGGGCTTGTGGAACTAGAGAGATAGCTCAGTTGGTAGAGTGCTTGCCTTGTAAGCACAAGGCCCTGGGTTCAATCCCAGCGCTGCAGGAAAAAAAAAAAAAAAGGCCTGGGGATGTTTTTCAGTGGTAAATTGCTCCCTGAGTTCAATACACAGTATCAAAAAATAAAAATAAAAATTGAAATGTGCATGAACAAGTATTTTTTTTCCCCCTCAGTGATCAATTCCGTTTTATGCTTTTTTTTTTTTCGTACTGGGTATTAAACTCAGGGGCACTCAATCACTGAGCCACATCCCCAACCCTGTTTTGTATTTTGTTTAAAGACAGGATCTCACTGAGTTGCTTAGCACCTCGCTTTTGCTGAGGCTGACTTTGAACTTCTGATCCTCTTGCCTCAGCCTCCTGAGCCTCTGGGATTACAGGTGTGTGCAACTGTGCCCAGCTATACTTTTCAATACCAAAAATTTAGAAATATTTACAAAATCAACTCTCTAGATCTTTTTCTTGGCAGTTTTGTGGGTTTTTGTTTTGTTTTGTTTTTTTTCATGCTTCTAAGGAGGCAATTTTAAAATAGCCCTAACACTGATACCTAATACTAATTGGAGATCCTTGTAGATGTAAGACATTTGTCAGTCCATCTAGCCAATGACTTGCAAAAAACATTTACTTGGATTCTTACTTTTTTTACACTTTATATTACAAACCACTATACACAAAACTATTTAAAAATTGATTTTAGAATGTTTCATGGAACATAGCTTATCATAGAGCCTGATTTTTTTTTTTTTTTTTTTTTGCAGTACTAGGGAATGAACCCAAGTGCTCAACCACTGAGTTACATCCCCAGTCCTTTTTTAAAATTTTTATTTTGTAGCAGGGTCTCGCGAAGTTGCCAAGGCTGGCCTGAAACTTGTGATCCTCCTGCCCTAGCCTTCTGAGTCTCTGAGATTACAGGCATGTGCTACCATGTCCAGTTATAGTCTGAAATTTCTAAACAAGAAAGTCAAACAGACTAATTTTATTCTATTTCATTTTCAAAAAAATATTGGGAAAGCAGAGCATGGTGACACATGTCTGTAATCCTAGCAGCTCAGGAGGCTGAGGCAGGAGGATTTCAAGTTCAAAGCCAACCTCAGCAACTTAGTGAAGCCCTAAGCAACTGAGTGAGACCCGGTCTCAAAATAAAATATAAAAAGGCTGAGGATGTGGCTCAGTGATTAGGTATCCCTGGGTTCAATCCCCAGTACCAAAAATAAATAAAAAATAAAAACATAAAAATGACTGGAGATGTAGATCAGTAGCGAAGCGTCCTTGGGTTCAGTCCTTAATACAAAAAAAAAAAAGTATTGGGAGGCTCAGGTAGAAGGATTGCAAGTTGGTCTTGCTAAATTGCCCAGGTTGCAATTTAGCAAGACCCTGTCTCAACATAAAAAAATAAAAAGGACTATAGATGTGACAGAGTGGGTTCAATCCCCAGTAACATAAAATAATAATAAAGTTTAAAATTTTTGAAAAGTAGGGTGTAGGTGGTAGAGTACATTTTTAGCATTCATGAGGTTCTGGGCTCAGTCCCCAGCTCCAAACAAACAAAAACAGGTGTTGGTCTTGACCAAGAAAATTGATTTAACAACCCATCAAGAAATTTAACTGAGTTTGAAAAACCTAGATCAGGGCCATGGAGAGGGTGGTTTTTCTGTCCACAGATTTTATCTACTTTCATGCCACTTCCACTCATCTCCCACGTGAGGTGATGGAGAGATTAGACTATCATAAATCCATAGAGGAACACCCAGGACTTGTGTATGGGCACTCAGGCTGAACTAAGTTTTGATTGACATCTAACAGGCAGGAACCCAAACTCTGGTTTCACATTTCAATCCTGAGGTTTAGCATAACATTCCTTCTAGTTCCACAGTCCTGAGTCCTCACCCTAACTACACTCACTTTAATGTAGTCCTAGAAGACTCCTCTTGTCTACAGTATAATCTGGGACTTGGCAACAAATGATCACCAAGATCTGCTCCAGCTCAGCTGTTCTTGCAATTAGAGCCCAAGAAAAGGATGACCCTACTTTCCTGGGCCAGGAAATTAATCGGATGCATTTTTTTTTTTTTTTTAAGTTGATGGACCTTTATTTTTTATTTATTTGTAAGAAATGCTGAGAATCGAACCCAGTGCCTCACACATGCTAGGCAAATGCTCTACCACTGAGCCACAACCCCAGCCCCCCGATGCATTCTTTGCAGATATATTTAGACTGGTGTGGCGAATCTGGTCCCACTGTTTAAGGGTAGAGAATCTTAGATAATTTACTTGGAAAAATGGCTGATGAGCCAGGCATTGTAGTACACACCTTTAATTCCAGTGACTCGGGAGACTGAAAAAAGAGGTTCACAGTTTTCACTCCAGCCTGGGCAATTTAGCAGGACCCTGTCTTGTTTATTAAAAAAAAAAAAAAAAAAAAAAAAAGACTGATAACATAAAGGGTATAAATATAAATAAGTGAAGAATCCCTTAGGTAGTCCTCATAAAATACATCACCCGTTTTGAGGTCTAAAGACCTGAATTCAGATGTCAACCATTCTTTCTGGGATTTCCCAACTTTCTGTTCTGGGCCAAGTCAAAATTCCTCCATGCCTCAATCATTCCTTCATAAGTGGTTATAATAATAGCAGCTTCCTCAGGATTGTAGAGAAATGAGCTCTAAATACCTAGCAGTAAGGTGTTAAGCAAAGGTAGCTGCTGCTGTTGGTAAATACAGAGACCTTCCCGACTCTGAAAAGATGTCCAATACTGGTCGTTAATTTGGATATTGATTTGTGCCTATAATTTAACTCCAGTTAGAGCTAATAGTTCTAATATTCTTAAAAGGGTTTTAGAATTTGGGCCAGGCACCCCTGGTTACTTCTTGTTAGGACTCATTGTGCACACACAAGTTTCTATGTAATGTACCCCCAAACAGTTACATTTAGTCAAATGCCTGGCACACTGTTTTTGTTTGTTTTTTGTAGAGAGCCCCAGGGGCTTCTTGGAGAGTGAGTACAGTCTGCCTCCCAGGCATCTCCAAGCTTTCTAGAGTGTGTGCCTTCCCTCTCCCTTCCCTGAGCAGCCCTTCACCCAATAGCCCCCCAAGTGTGCCTTTGCAGATAAGCCCTGGAGCCACGAACTGGGTGTAGTTAAATGAGTTCTAACAATGCAGATATACAGTAAGGTCAAAATTGCAGATATGCTGCCCTGAGGATGACACATGAAAGGAACAAGACGACGACTCAGGCTCAATTTATAGTTCAGAACATTTCCACGAGCTCTTCTCAGGTGACAGGGCACTTCTGTTGCCTTTTTCCCTTCCCCAGAAAATTTCAGCTCAGAACGCACCTGGAGGGATTACCTGGCACCTGAGGCACTTCCCTGCCAACACCCAGCCTGCACAATGGTGCATGCCTGCAATTCCAGCAACTAGGGAGGCTGAGGCAGGAGAATCACAAATCAGAGACCAGTCTTAGCAATTTAGTGAGGACCTAAACAACTTAGTGAGACCCTGTGACAAATTAAACAATAAAAAGGGCTGAGAATGTATGTCAGTGGTAAAGGACCTTTGGGGTCAACTCTAGTAACCTCCCCTGCCCAAAAAAGCAACACACAGGATGAGCCTGGGGGCCACATCTGGGGAGCAAGACCCTGCGACTCTGGACAGAGCTGATTGGCAGGGCTGCAGACACCTAATCCGGGCAGGCAAACCAGGATTCTCTCTCCTGGGAATCTGAAACCTGAACGGAGAGTCTCAGAGCCTGCCAAGTTTGCAGCAGTGTCACATGAGCCACTGTGTTATAGAAAGAAGGTCCCAGGCTGCCCTGGTTCCTGCCAGTCTGCTGCTGTTTGTTACCTGTTCCCACAGTTCCTGGAGCCACTCTTGCTTCCTCCCGATGAAGTCCCATTTGTATTAAGTGGTCAGAGTTGCTTTGGGAGGAAGGACTGAACAGAAAAACGAACCAAGCCAGATGTGAAAGCCATCATAAATATCATAGCACCCGAAGAATATAAGCATGGTGTAGTGGAAAAAGCACAAACTTTGGGTCCTTTTTTTTTTTTTTTTTTATTTAAAAACTCTTTCCATACCCAAAAGTAGTTTTGAATACTGGATTTCAACTGGTCAGCTGTATAAATTTAGGCAAGCTACTCTCCCTGAGCCTTAATTTCCTCAGCTATAAAAATGGGGATCACTTAACCTCATAAAGTTGGTTCTTCAGTTAGTCAACTGACATTTCTTGTGGTCAGTCAGTAGCTATTTTTGCTTATTTCCTAGTTCACTGGCTCTGTGACAGACCTTGGGGATGTTGGTAAAGTTAGGGTTCTTTAAATATCGTTATATTTGAACATTTTATTAAATCAAAGAGCCTCTTGTCTCCATTTTTTCTAAGAATCAAAGGTTTTAATATTCTTCCCTATTTAAAAGGGTTTTTGTTTAGTTGATTTAAAATTCCACTCCACAGAAGGGCTAAGGAGTAACGAAGGCATATTCAGGATGGTCTCTTTTTTCTTTTTTCTTTTTTTTTAATTGTGATGAAATATACACAGCATAAAACTTGCATCTTTTTTATTTTGGGGGGTGGGTACCAGGGATTGAACTCAGGGTCACTTGATCACTGAGCCACGTCCCCAACCCTATTTCGTATTTTATGTAGAGACAGGGTCTCACTGAGTTGCTTAGCGTCTTGCCATTGCTGAGGCTGGCTTTGAACTTGATAGTCTTGCCTTAGTATTCCTCACCACAACTGGCCTAAAACTCGCATCATAACTATTCTTGTATCCCCTCCCTTCCCCTTTCTCTCCTTTTCCTGGAGATACTAGAGGATCAAATCCAGGGCTTCACACATGATGACCAAATGCTCTATCATTGAGCTACACCCTCAACCTCTTTAACCACTTTTAAGTGCCCAACTCAGTGCCATTAAGAACATTCTTGTTTTGGGCTGGGTTTGTGGCAAGGGGTAGAGCACTTGCCTAGCTTGCGTGAGGCCCTGGGTTTAATCCTCAGCATCATGTAAAAATAAAATAAAAGTATTGTGTCCACCTTAAAAAAAAAAAAAAAAAAGAACATTCTTGTTTTAATGTGATTTCAAATAATTGCATTGTAATTTAATTGTATGCTTTATGAAAACTTATCATACTAATAAAAAAAAAAAAACTTTTATTTTTCCAGTGAGTCACAACCCCAGTTCTATTTATTTATTTATTTTTGGTACTGGGGATGGAATCCAGGGGCACTTAACTACTGAGCCACATTCCCAGCCCTTTTTATATTTTATTTAGAGACACGATCTCCCTAAGTTGCTGAGGGTCTCACTAAATTTCTGAGGCTGGCTTCAAACTTGTACTCCTCCTCCCTCAACCTTCTGGAGTCCCTAGGATTACAGGTATGCCCGCCATGCCCAGCTAATTAAAAAAAAAAAAAACTTCCAAACCCTTTGTCAGATTGCCTGTCTGTTTTTCTGGTTTAGAAACTAAAGTAGTTGTTAATATGCAGAGTCAGGTTTTTTCTTTTTTGCAGTTATGGGGATTGAACCAAGGGGCCTTACACATGCTAGGCAAGCCTTATACCACTGAGCTACATCCACAGCCTAAAATGAGTCAAGTTCTAAGCAGTTTTTATGTTCTGCCCTAGAGAGAAGTTCTCACAAGTTAGTGCTCGAAGGGAGTTTCGGTTTGTTCAGTCCAAGGTCTTAATTTACATAGTCCCCTGTTTTGGTCATTCAAGCATCAAACCTATATTGAGCCTGTGTGACAGGAACTGGATGGGAACTGAAGGAAGGAACAGCCACAAGTGGCTGAGCCACTGTCCTTTCCACTGGAGTTCAGGGCTGTCCAGAGACAAATATGGACACAAGACAACAGGGGAAGGGGTTAAGTAGGCTGGCAGGATATGGGTATATTCATGAGATGAAACTTAATTAAAAAATAATAATAAAATAAAAGACTGGAACCAGATTTTGGAGGTGTTCAAATGCAAAAGAGAAGAGCTTCAATGTGGGAGGGGGTGGAATTGAATTGGGGGTGCCTACCCTTGAGCTATATCCTTAGCCTTATTCATTTTTTTTATTTTGAGACAGTGTCTTGCCAAATTGGTGAGGGTGGCCTCAAGCTTGCTGCGATCTTCCTGCTTCAGTCTCCTGAATAGCTGGGATTACATGTGTGTGCCACTGCGCCTGGCTTAGAATAGTTTTTCCACTATGGGTATCTGAGGGAGGCAGAGGGGGTGGGGTGGGGGTGGGGTGGAGTCAGAGGTGCATTTTAGGGCCAGTGTGGGCAGCAATGCAGATAGTGGGCTGGAGGCATACCAAACAGAGTTTGGAGAGAGGCCTCCTGTACTCCGCAGCTTGAAATTATTAAACATCTTTTTAATCACACAGTGTCAGAGGCAGGTCCATACCCCAGTCCTGGGTTCTTTCTGAATAACTGCCGCAGGATGGATTTTTCAAAACTTTGCCATGATATTTCCTTCCAAAGAAGACTCCCTCTCATCCCATCCACGTTCTTTCCTTCCTTCCATTGCCATTTCCACGAGGCCTCCCTGGGGGAAAATCACTGCTAGAAAATATAGAAATGAAACTTGCTAGAAAAATGTGAAACATTTCCTAAAAGCACCTCTACACCCATGGCAGGCTTTGCAAAGCTATCCTTGAGCCTTCTAGATAAAGAGATCAAAGTTTCTCCATGATCTGATTCCCCAGGCAGGTTTACGTGAGGAGGGGTGGAGAGGGGAGGAGGAATAGGGTGAAGTACTGAGAGGATGCCGATGGAAGTTTCTGTTCCAAAGGTGAAATCCCATCACAGCAGGCAGCTCTGGATCTGCACTAGCAAGGGAGCCAACCCTGCTCTCTGGCTACAGGATCAGACACAAAATCTAGGGCAGAGTCTGACCTTGATCTAGAATCCTGGAATGTCCAAGTTGGAAGGATCTTTTTCAGGCCAACCCATCCATTTCACAAATGGGGAAACTGAGTCCCTAGAAGTGGCAGACCAGACCTGACTTCAAGTCCCTGGTACTTTTCACAATCTCCTGCTGCTTTCATCCAGTCGTCGCGTGTATGTGTGTATAGATTTGAAAATAAGTATAAGGCAAGGTGCGGTGGTGCACACCTGTAATCTCAGTCACTCAGGAGGCTGAGGCAGGAGGACCTCGAGTTCAAAGTCAGCCTCATTAACTTAGCAAGATCCTAAGCAACTGAGAGAGACCCTGTCTCTAAATAAAGTACAAAAAAGGGCTGGGGATGTGGCTCAGTAGTTGAGTGTCCCTGGGTTCAATCCCTGGTACTAAAAAAAGAAAAGAAAAAGTGCAACTCCAGGAAGAAATAAAGTGGAAGAGAATGCCCCCAAAAGCAGCTGAATTTTTTAAAAGGTGCCCATTCAAAAAGAGTTCAAGTCAAATGCTGTGTGTTGGAGAAGCCCCAGGGTCCTTTTCTGCAGTGAGCTCTGTTTGCTCCCACAACAGTGTCATTAATTTGGGGCATCAGACCAGCCTGACATGGTTATGATTGGGTGGGGAGTATAGGCTGGAAGAGCCAAAGCGAGAGCAGGGTTTTGAGAACCCAGTAACACATGGGACAATCAACTTTTCACTTCAGTGGTTCTCAACCAGGGCTACACATGAGGATCTTCTGGGTAGATGTTAAACCCCAAAGCCCTGGTCCCGAACCACAAATACATGAGACTTTCTAGGAGTGGGGTCCAGGCATCAAGATTTTTCAAAACTCCCCAGATGATTACTACCTCTGGACAGACAAGGTGGAGAATCATGGCTGTCTTTTTTTTTTTTTTGGTCCTGGGAATTGAATCCAGGGGTGCTTAACCCCTGAGCTACATCCCCAGCCCTTTTTATTTTGAGACAGGTTCTCACTAAGTTGCTGAAGGCCTTGCTAAATTGCTGAGGCTGGCCTTGAATTTTCAATCCTCCTGCTTCAGCCTCCTGAGTCACTGGGATTGCCGCCGCTGGGATTACAGGTGTGCGCCACTGCACCCAGTTTGCTGCATCTTTCAGTCGGGTTAAAAAGTACTAAATGGTGTGAGTGTTCCTGAGGGTAGGTTTTGTTTGTTGTGTGGCTAGGACCTGTGTGAGTTTTTGTTTTGTTTTTCCCTGAGGGTGGTGGGTTTTTAACTTGGGTGTTCTCTGCTGTGTGAGACTTCAACATGCGGGCAGTTTATGTTTTGTTAGGGCATGTGTCTGTGGGGTGCCCCAAATAGTCCCTAAGGTCTTTGCCACCAGGGAGGCATTTTTTTTTTTTTTTTTTTGCGGTGCTGGGGATTGAACCCAGGGCCTTGTGCATGCGAGGCAGGTACTCTACCAACTGAGCTACATCCCCAGCCCACCAGGAAGGCATTTTAACTTCATGGCTCATAATGGGGGTTCCAACTTAGGGCAAGTTACTAAATCAGGGCCAAGTGCCTGGCAAGTAGTCAGCCTTATAAAAACTGGTGCCATTATTATCATAAATAGCTTTTGTGCCTTCGTGCTTCCTTGGGCAAGCATGAAGTGGTTAATGGGGTTAATGTGGCACTAGGCAATAGAATTTAATGGAAGCCGCATATGTAATTTCAAATTTTCTAGAAGCCATATATAAAAAGTAAAATGGGGGCTGGGGATATGACTCAGTTGGTAGAGTGCTTGCCTTGCAAGCACAAGGCCCTGGGTTCAATCCCCATCGCTGCAAAAAAAAAAGTAAAATGAAACAGGTGACATCAATTTAAACAACAGTTCATTTAATGCAAATATTATTTCAACAAGTAGTCAGTATTAAAGGTATTAATAAATTATTAGTGATGTATTCTACACCCCCCACAGTAAGTCTTGGAATTCAATATATATATTTTACTCTTAATTGAGATGAACGCATTTCAAGTATTCGACAGCTCCGTGCGTCAAGGGGCTACTGTGTTGAAGGCTGCAGGTTTAGCGCAGATTTCCTTCCTGACCTCACATCTGCAGGCTGTGAGTTACCATTGCACCTGCTCCTCTGGGCTGGTCCTGGCTCCTGTTGAGGACCCCTCTCACAGCAGCACCTGCGCTCCCCAGGCCTTCTCTTGTTCCAGCTTGAGGCTGTTTTGAAAGGCCACATTTTTAGCTTGCTATTGTGCATCTCCATCCTCGTGCAACACGCCTTTGCAAGATTGCAAGACTGCTTGCTCATGATGGGAGATTTCTGATAGTAAAAAGAAAGTTATATTTTCTATCTTAATTTTTACTAAAGTATGAGATCGGTCCCAAAGGCAGCTTGCCCTCTAGTTAAAAAAAAAAAAAAAAAAAAAAAGCAGCCTGTTCAGGGGCAGGCTGGGAAGTTTGCAGGAATCTCTGCACCTTCCACTCTTCCCACCCAGGCCCCGCCCCGCCCCGCTGGGGGTGGTAGCTCTGTGGCCCTCAGCAGCCAAGCAGCATGAGTCATCGTGGTCACTTGTTAAACCTTAGCTCTAGACTCAGAGCCGCTTTTGTTTTTCGGTTGAATAGGCAGCCCTGAACACACACACACACACACACTCACTATTGTTTGTGGTAATTACTATCATATTCCTGAACTAGACCTTCCTCTGCCTCCCCAGGGGCTGATGGCCTCTCTCAGGGAAGCTCTCTGTGTTTTAACTTAGGGTAGGAGATTGCGGAAAAATTCAGATCCTAACAAAGGGCAGAACCAGGCAGAAAGTCATCCTCCTATGCTCTGCCTGGAGGGATTCCACAAACCCCGCAGGGACCCAGCTCCAGTGAGGGGAGCAGAGACTCTCTTGGGCCTTCCCCTCCCCAGGTTTAGGAATTCAGTCTCCACATGCTCTAATTCACTTTATTTATTTTTTTAGTAGGGCAGGGGGATTGAGCCCAGGGGCTCTTAACCATGGAGCCACATCATCAACCTCTTTTCTATTTTATTTAGAGATAGGGTCTCACTAAGTTGCTTAGGACCTTGCTAAGTTGCTGAGGCTGGCTTTGAATTCTGGATCCTCCTGCCTCAGCCTCCCAAGCCACTGGGATCACAGGTGTGCACCACCGTGCCCAGCTCTTATTCACTTTTTGCACCAGTGGTTCCCAGTCATGGCTGCACATTTGAATCAGCCTGGCAGCTTTTAAAATTCCCAACACCCGGACCCAGACCTCAAACCAGACCAAGTAAACTGAGGTAGGATTGAAGAAATTAAGAAATAGTAGAAAGGAAATATAAAGGAAAGACAAGGACATATAATCTCAAAATTCTGCATACTTTCCAGGTCTACCACTCCCTAAACTTATCTTTCTCCCAGGTCTGTCACTCACAAATTTCTGGGAAATCTGTATATCTATCTTGTGCTCTGTTAATTATCCCATAAATAACAGATTATGTAAGGAGAGATATGACATTTGAAGAAACCTACAATTTAGGGGAATTTCCAGTGTTATCTATTGTTCCGATAATGAAGATGGCTAAGGATCCCGAGAATGACTAGATTACCAGAAACTGTCTTCCATGCTGATACCACCCCATATCTCCCCATCCCCACCTCTTACCCAGTTTCCTTTCAAAGAAGAGTTGGAAATACATCTTACTCTTGAGATGGCTTGCATTCTCCCTTGAATGTGTATTCCTTGCTCTCTTGAATAAATCTCTGTGCCTCTAGTGAGTACATGCTGAAATTCTTTTCCATCCATCACGTATGTCAAGGCCCAAGGTGGTCCTGAGTGGAATTTCTGCCCCACTCTCCTAGGGATCCTCGTCTGATCTTCTTTTCCCATGACAAAATCAGATAATTTTGAGGCCTTTACGCTGACCAGGTGGACCTGTAATTGAGACCCTAAGGCTGTTTGCAGTCTGCCAGAGTCAGCAGGCCCCCCATTCCCAGCTCAAGAACAGCGACTTGAACACCTGCCCTGCTCCCAGCCACAAGGCTCCTTTGCCGCTGAGGTGAGGGTGAGGGAGCTCAGAGGTAGCAGAGGCACTTTGCTGCAGAGGCACTGATCTTTCCTGTCCACTTCAGAAAGATCTCACAGGGGCCCCAATGTGGAGGCCATCCCTTCCACACCCTCCCTGATGCTTTCTCTCTTCTTAAAATTTTTATTTTATGATTTATGCTTGTGGTACTTGAAATTGAACCCAGCAGTGCTCAACCACTGAGCTACATCCAGCCCTTCTTATTTTTTATTTTGAGACAGGTTCTTGCTCAGTCGCCTAGGCTGGCCTTGAACTTGTGATACTCCCACCTGTCTCCCAGATCACTGGAGTTCCAGTGGTGTACCCCCTTGACCACCAGTCACTCTGCACTTCTCTCTTTCCCAAGCCTTTAGCTTCTTTCTCAGTTTTTTTCCCCCTTTCAGTTTATGACCACCCTCTCGCTTGCCACCACCTAGAACAATCTCAGTCCTTTCCCCTTCATCTTAGTACCTCACCTCTTGCCTTCTCTTCCCTGTTAAGCTTCTTGAAGGAGTGTCCCTGAAGGGAGTCTATATTTTCTTACCTTTCCTCAACCTGCTGTAGATGACTTTGGCCCCATTATAACAGGGACATCCTGATACTCACTAAGGTCACCAATGTCCTCCAGTTACTTTGGGCTGTTTTCAATCTCCTCCTTTTTGGTCTTTGATAATGTCTATCACTTCCTCTCCTTTGAATCCATCTTTGGTCCCTGGTGAGTCTTCTCCTCTGTCATGGTTTCTTCCTCATTCCTCTTCCTTGGTTCAGGGCTGATGTTCTGCAGTTCTTTCTTCGGCCTTCTCTCCAGTGTGAATCTGCCTATTCTAAGGCTTTGACTACTATGTTATCGTTGGGGTATCTAGTTGGGAGTCCAGGTTCTTGTTGTCCCAAAGAATTGAGCAAGGCATGCAGAACAGGCAGACTACAGATCTATTGAAGGTGGAAGTAGCACTCTAAGATAGAGCAGAATAAGCTGAGAGGCTCAAGGCCCTGATGCCTAGGAATTAGTGTCTTATATGCTGAGTTCTCTTCCTATATGGATCAGATTGAAGACCTCATCCCATTTGCTCCCATTGGTTGCCTTATGATACCTGATTCGAATATTGTCCAATCCTCCCCCATTGGTTACTTTAGAAAACCTAATTAGAATACTGCCCACTGTACCCCCATTGGTCATTTAAAAATATCTAACCTGTGGCAGGAGTTGTCATGGTGATAAGTCCTGGACTTATCATAAACAGGGACATGACTCATCTCCCTGTCTTGTCCTCCAGAAGCCTTTTGTTTGTTTGTTTGTTTTTGGTACCAGGGATTGAACCCAGGAGTACTTAACCACTGAGCCACATCCCCAGTCCTTTTTTGTATTTTTAAATTTAGAGTCAGGGTCTTGCTGAGTTGCTTAGGGCATTGCTAAATTGATGAGGCTGGCTTTGAACCCAAGACCCTCCTGCCTCAGCCTCCTGAGCTGCTGGGGTTACAGGCATGCACTACCGTGCCCAACCAGCCGCATCTTTCTTATACCCTGTCTCCACCATCTTGGCAACCCTGAACTTCTAACACCTATGGGATGTAAACTCCTGAATCTTTTTCTCTAGTCCAGATTTCTTATATGTCCAATTGTCTATTGGACATCTCCATAGTAATATCCCTCTGAACATTTACAAAAAGACATCCATTATTTAATTTTCTCCCACCCCTGCCCCTGCTGCAATACTGGGGATTGAACCCTGGGCCTTGCTAGGCAAGCTTTCTACCACAGAGCTACATCCCTCGTCAATTTTAAAATTTTATTTTGAGACAATGTTACTGAAAGCTCGGTCCGGTCCTTGTCCCTAGTGCCAATTCAGTAATGAGGACACGGTTTTATGAAAAAGAAAAAAAAAAAGTTTCTTTGCTTTGCTAGCAAAGGAAAAACACAGAGGACTCTTTCCTGTCCCAGAGGCTGTGATTCTGCCCATCAGGGAGAACAGGGCATTTTTAAAGAGGTGATTCAAAGACTACATTCTACCCATTCTCTGTTGGAGTTGTAATTCACTTGTTAATGTGGGAGATAGTAATTTCTGAGATCTTCTAGTACCATCCCCAAAGTCTGTATGACTTCGTTCCTGTGGTGGGTGTGTGCTCAAGGACAGATAACTGCCTAGGATGGGGAAGAAAAGGTAATCCTGTTTCCCCTAAGATTAGAGAGCAGGAGGGAGAGAGGAAAAGAAAGAAACATGCCCGTTTAAAAATAAGTCACAGAGTCAGGGCAACGAGCGCTACATCAAAGCATAAAGTGAACCACTGTTACAAGGGCCTCATTAAATTGCCCAAGCTGGCCTCAAACTTCAATCCTCCTGTCTCAGCCTCCTGAGTATCTGGGTTATATAGGCTTATGCTACCATGCCTGGCATGGAACCCATTTCTTTTCTTTTTTCTTTCTCCCTTCCTTCCTTCTTTTCTTTTTCTTTTCTCCCTCCCTCCCTTTCTTCCTTCCTTCCTTCCTCCTCCTCCCCCTCCTCCTTCCTTCCCTCCCCCTCCTCCTTCCTTCTCTCCCCTCCTCCTTCCTTCCCCCCCTTTCCTCCCCCCCCCCTCTTCTTCTTCTTTCTTTCTTTATTTTTTTTTGATACTAGAGATCGAACCTAGGGGTGCTCTACCACTGAGTTATACCCCCAGTCCTTTTGAGACAGGGTCTTCCTAAGTTACTTAGGGCCTCATAAATTGCTAAGGCTGGCCTCAAACTTGCAATGTTCTTGTTTCGGTCTCCCAAATTGCTAGGATTACAGGCATGTGCCACCAACACTCAGCCAGTAATTTTTTCCCTATCACATTTCTTTCTCCTTGGTGGGACCTAGTAATGCATCTGTAATCCCAGCCACCTGGGAGGCTAAGGCCCAAGGATTCCAAGTATGAAGCCAGCCTCAACAAGTTAGTAAGACCCTGTCTCAAAAAATAATCAAAAGGGCCAGGGATGTAACTTAGTGGCAAAGAACCCCTGCATTCAATTCCCAGAACCCCAGAAAAAAAAAGATATTATATTGAAAAAAATCTCACTTATAACAGTAAACATGAATAAGAAATATGTAGCAATAAACTTAACCAGTAATGTTAAGATTTATTAGAATAAAACCATCTGGAAACATAGAGAACCTTTAAAAAAAATGAAAGAATTACTGTGTACCTAGATGAGAAAATCTAATGAATTTCAAATTTTAATTTATTTATTTTGGAGATACTTTGATGCAATACGTTTAGCCAAAAGTTTAACATGAGAGAAAGTAGTCAAAAAATTTTTTTAAAGTTTAAAGCCCGCACCTCCAGTTATAGTCACTCAGCATATAATAAAAGCAATAACCAAGCAGTATGGCGCTGGTCCAAGAAGGCAGGTATATGAATAGAACAGAAAGGCAAATATCAAATAAAAAAGGTCTTATTATTTAATTAGACATGTCACGCATCAGTAGGGAAAAGTATGGATTGGTCTAGGATGTGACAAAAAGCTTTCTTTTGATGCCAAATCTCACAGGTAGGAGGTAGCCACCTGAAGTTCCAGGAGGGCTGTTCTAGGTTTAGCCAGGAGTTCTGCATTTGATTAGAAATGTCTTCCAGAGGCCCTGGATGGGGAGACTGACTTCACTGGGGCCACATATTTGAAATTCATGGATTATTCATGAAAATCACTGAGATGACAAGCCAGCAACTTTTGGTGGGGGGATCATTAGCTCTTCTCATCGTATATCGCCGAATATGGATGGATTCTATTTTAATATTAAATAAACGGAAACATAAAATGTTAGAGGAATAAAAGAGGAAATTAAAACACAAAACAGAAAGTGTTGTGGTTAGGGAAGGACTTCCCAAGTGTGACATTCAAGACAGAAACCATAGTTAAAGATTGACAGATTAGCTGCCTAATCATTAGCAACTTCTGCAAAGCAGAAGTTAAAAGGAAACTGACAAATTAAGAAAAAAGATGCAGGACATGTGATGAAGGGCTAATATTTCAACACTCAATAAGTTCCTCTTCCTCAATTAATGAGAAAATGATCAACACCCTGACAGAAAAGGGTAAAAAAGGTGAGAAACAGGTGATTCATTAAGGGCGAAATGCAAACCACTGAGAAACATGGAATATATATATACACATAAATATATATATATACACTATATACATACTATATATATAATTTTTTTAACCTACCAGTAATCTAAGGAATGAATATGAAAACAATGCTGTGTCTCTTTTTTTTTTTTTAATCAAACTACTAGACAAGCCAAGAAAAATCTCAAGCATGGCTAAGAAAATGGGAAATAAACTTGAAATGGAGAAAAGCCCAGTTAATGGGACATACTACCTTAGACACAAAATACACTTTGTAACTTTTTTAAATTTTTTCGTGAGCAGTCAAGCAGTGGAAGGTGGCATTTACTAGAGAGATCTGCAAAAAGTTGTGAAAGAAGATCTCTGTTGCTAAGCCACAATTCTATAAATTTGTGGTTAGCAAGAATATCCTGTAAGACTGTTTAAATTCAAGTTTCTGTTTCTTATTCTAAAAGATCTCGTCTTAAGATATAGGTCACGAGGCTTAGGCTCTTTCCCCTAATAAAACTTTCAGTTTTTGTTTTGTATTTTCAATCCCTGGGGATTGAACACAGGGCCTCTCATGCTAGAGAAGCGCTCTTCCACTGAGCTTCAGTCCCAGTATTTCTTAAAGTTCATTTTGAGACAGGGTCTCCATAAATTGCTCACACTGGCCTTAACTTTTCATCCTTCCAAGAGGCTTGAATTACAAGTGCGTGCCGCTGGTCAAGCTTTAACTTCTTAGATACCCAAATCCCTTGCTACAATTGTGGGTATCAACTGGCTCCATCTCAGGGTACAGTGAGACAGCCCCCTGCTGGGCACCACTGCGTTGGCCTGAGGCCAGGAGGCCCACCCAACTGGGCCATCTCAGCCACTGTGAGAAACAGGAGACCCACGCGTCTCCAGCCTTCCAATCAAGTGAGACCCACCTTATTACACATACATGTGCAAACAATAAACCACTTACACGTGCAAACAATAAACCGTGCCTGTTCTGGGTGGGAAGAGGCTCTCCAAGGGCATTTGGTGGGAGGTATCTTGTTTTGGTGTCATCAAAGATCATCTTTCATTGTGGCTCAAATGTGATTTCACTTTCACTGTGACATAACCAAATAATCAGCAAATTAAAACTGGGAGGTTTCACTATAATAAATAAAAGTGCAGATCAGGCATCTCCTGATATCTTTTTCGGCCAAACAGGCACATTTACACACTACTGGTGGGAAAGTAAATTGGAGGATAATTTATTTGACTTTGGATAAGATAGAGAAAAGGAAGAAGTCATTAAAAATGGTGATAGATTTGCCTATTTGAAAATAATAATTTAAAGCCAGGCATGGTGGTACACACGTATAATCTCAGCGATGCAGGAGGCTGAGGCAGGAGGATCACAAATTTGAAATCACACCCTTGGCAATTTAGCAAGGCTGTGTCTCAAAAAAAAAAAAAAAAAAAAAAAAAACCAAGCTTGGTGACGCACACCTGTAATCTCAATGCCTTGGGAGGTTGAGGAGGCAGAAGGATCACAAGTTCAAAGCCAGCCTCAGCAATTTAGCAAGGCCCTACCTAAGCAATTTAGTAAAGCCTTATGCAACTTAGTGAGACCCTGTTTCAAAATTAAAAGAATTGGGCTGAGGTTGTAGCTCAGTGGTAGGGCACTTGCCTAGCACGTGTGAGGCACTGGGTTTGACCTGGGCACCACACATAAATAAATAAAATGAAAGTATTGTGTCCATCTGCAACTAAAAAAAAAAAAAAGTGTTGGGGGGGGGGGAATGTGGTAAAGTGCTCCTGGGTTCAATTCCTAGTCTAAAAAAATTAAAAATTTCTTGTACATCAAAATGATTTTCAGGACTGGGGATCTAGCTCAGTAGAGCACTTACCTAGCATGCCCAAGGCCCTGCGTTCAATCCTTAGCACCACACACACCCCCACACCATACACACACAAGTGGGTTTACAACCAGTCAGGTAAAGATGCCCACTCAAGGAAGAAAATGTGTAAAGGATATAAAGAGGCAACTCCTTAAAGAAAATACATAAATGTGAAACCCATGAAAAAAGCTTCAACATAATCTGGAATTAGAAAAGCCAAGTTAAAATCATGAGAAATTCTGCTTTTTGCTTAATGAAGTAGCAAAGTTTTTTTAAAAAAAAGTGTTGCCCAGTGTTGGTGAAGATATGGGAAAAAAGGGCACAATGGTAGTCTACTTTGGAAGAATTTTTCTGTAAAGCGGCACTTCTCAGAGTGGTTAGGGGCTCCAGGGCTCCCTGAGATACTTCCAGGGGTCTAAGAAGTCAAAACGAGAATGCTAAGATTTATTTGCCTTTTTCGTTCTCACTTGTTCCCTGGTGTAGAATGCAGTGTTCCAGCAACTGAGTGATTTGTGATACCACAACAGACCGATGCAGAAACAGATATGAGACTCCAGTGTATTCTATTGCCAGACATTAAAGAGAGTTTGCAAAGCCAGGTGTGGTGATGCCTACCTGTGATCCCAGAGACTCTGGAAGCAGAAGCAGGAGGATTGAGAGTTCAAAGCCAGTCTCAGCAGTTTAGTAAGGCCCTAGGCAACTCAGTGAGACTCTGTCTCAAAATACAAGTGATTGCGCTGGGGATATAGCTCAGTTTGTAGAGTGCTTGCTTGCAAGGCACAAGGCACTGGGTTCAATCCCTAGCACTGCCAAAAAAAAAAAAAAAAAAAAAAAAAAAAAAATATATATATATATATATATATATAAGTTGCTAAAATGTAAAACAATGCCCCTTTTCTCACTACATATTTTTGGTTTTGGAAAATTGTTGTTTTAATAAATATATATCACTTACACCAGGCACAATGGCAAATGTCTGTAATCAGACTTGGGAAGCAGAGGCAGGAGGATTGCTAATTCAAGGTCAGTCTCAGTAATTTAGTAATACTTTTAGCAATTTAGAGACCCTGTCTAAAAATAAAGAATAAAAAGGGTCGGGGAATGTAGCTTAGTGGTAAAGCATCCCTGGGTTCAGTACTCAGTACCAGTACCAAAAACAAAACAAAACAAACACTTATGTGAGAATCGAATGGGTTTACTATAGCTGTTTAAAAATGAGACTGGCAACTGTGGCACATACCTATAATCCCAGTAATTTGGGAGACTGAGGCAGGAGGATTGAGAGTTCAAGGCCAGCCTGCACAACATAGCAAGACCCTGTCTCAAAATAAAAAGGGCAGAGGGTATGCTCAGTGGTCAAGTGTCCCTGGGTTCAAACCCCATACTACAATTAAAAAAAAAAAAAAAAAAAATTGGAGATGTAGCACCGTGGTAGAGCCCTTGCTTAAAGTCAGGTTGTGGGTTTGATTCCCAGTACTACATACACAAAAAAAGCACTGATATATGCTACGACATGGATGAATCTTTAAAATATGCTAACTGAAAGAAATCAGAGGCAAAAGGCCACGTACCATATAATTCTATCTGCATAAAACGTCCAGAAGAAGCAAACACATAGAGACCTAAGGTAGATTAGTCCTTGCCAAGGATAGAGGACTGGGGACTGGGGCGAGGGAGGGAATGAATGATAACAGCTATGGGGGATGAAAACAATGTATGATATAATGAGTGGTGATGACTGATACCATTTGTGAATACATTAAAAACCACTAAATTGTACATTTTAAAGTGGCCAAGGGCCAGACCTGGTGGTGCCCATTTGTAATCCCAGCAACTCCTGAAGTTGAGGCCAGAGGATCACAAGTTGAAAGCCACCTTAGCAATTTAGGGAGGCCCTAAAGCAACTTAGCCAGACCCTGTCTCTGGGAATATGGCTCAGTGGGTAAGACCCCCTGGGTTAATCCCTGGAACCAACCAACCAACCAACAAACAAATAAATAAAAATTTTGAGAAGTGGTGACTTTTGGGCATGGGAATGCAGCCCAGTGGTAGAGCATGGACTTAATATACAGAGGCCCTGGTTCCATCCCCAGCACCAAAAATTAAAAAGAAATACATGATGAAAAGTAAATAACATGGGGAATTTTGTTTATTAGGTACTGGGGATTGAAGCCAGGGGTTCTTTGCCATTGAGGTACATCCTCAGGTCTATTTTTATTTTGAAATGGGTTTTCACTAAGTTGCTGAGGGTCTCACTAAATTACTGAGGTTACCTCAGCCTCAGTCACTGGGATTATAGGTGTGTGCCACAGTGCCCACTTAGTTTTTATTTTTTAATTTTATTTTTTAAAAATATTTTTTAGTTGTAGATGGACACGACACCTTTATTTATTTATTTTTACATGGTGCTGGGATGGAATCCAGTGTCTCACACATGATAGGCGAGCATGCTATCATTGAGCCACAATTCCAGCCCTAGTTTTTATTTTTTATAAAATTTTATTTATTTTGAATTTATTTATTTTTAAAAATATTTTCTTAGTTGTTGGTGGACCTTTATTTTCTTTCTTTATTTATGTGCAGTGCTGAGAATTAAACCCAGGGCCTCACGCAAGCTAAGGCAAGCGCTCTACCACTGAGTCACAACCCCAGCCCTTAAATTTATTTTATTTTATTTATTTTGTAGTACTGGGGACTAAACTCAGGGCTTCACACATGCAAGGCAAGCACTCTATCACTGGGTTACATCCCATCCCCCAATTGTGAATTTTATAGGATATGAATATGTTGATTTGATAAGAAGAAAAAATAGCATATAAGTTAGGGTGTAGAGTATGATTTCCTTTTTTAAAAAAGCAATGTACGTACATATAAAACAAAGAATAGAAAATGTTAACAACAGCAACAGGATCGTCATACGTACTACATATTCACATATAATTCATAAAACATGTCTTGCTTTCTTAGCAAAATAAAACATGCTGGGCATGTTGGTGTATGCCTGTAATCCCAGTTATTGGGGAGGTCAAGGCAGGAGCATGATACTCAAGGTCATTTAGTGACCTGTCTCAAAACAAAACAAAAAAATAAACACTGGGAATGCAGCTCAGTGGTAGAGTGCCTGCCTGGCACGTGTGAGGCCCCAGGTTCCATCCCTAGTATGAGGTGAGAGAGGGGACTTCTCCTGCCTGGGACCCTGAACTCAGTGAGTTTATTCATGTAAATGCTTGAGTTGGTGCTTTGCATATGGTAAGCATTTGATACTTGTTAGTCATTACAGGAGGTATTGCTTAGGGTGGCTCAGGTTTCAGGTGAGGAAATGTCACAACAGACCTTATTAAAGTCCCATCAGAAGTCAGTTGGAGAAGGTTCTTGTAAGAGCCCATTGAGCAAGTTCAGAAAATGCTCTTGAACAGAAGATGAACTAAAAAATGAAGACATGCCAGGAGTGGTGGCACACACCTATAATCCCAGAGGCTCAGGAGGCTGAAGCAGGAGGATCATGAAAATAAGGCCAGCTCAAAAATTTAGGGAGACCCTAAGCAACTCAGCAAGACCCTGTCTTTAAATAAAGTATTAAAAAGAAGAAGAAGAAGAAAAGAAAAGAAAAAAGGGCTAGGGATGTGGCTCGGTGGTTAAGTGCCCTGGGTTCAATCCCTGGTACCAGAAAAAAAAAAAAAAAAAAAAAAAAGACACGGGTTTCATCCACATCCACAATGAGGCAGGGTTAAGAAAGGGCACTCATTTCACTGTGATCCAGCTACTCAGAGAGTAACCAGTCCAGTATCATTCACCACCTGAGTGACTGATGGGCAATGTATTTGGTGCCACTGAAGTATCATTGCCTCAGCTCTCCATCAAGGCCTGCTCGACCTGGTGGCCAATACCCAGAGGCATAATTGGTACTGGGAAGAAAAAGAGGGGCCTGCAGTTACCCTATCCTTACTTTAGTGGACACAAAGCCTGGGGGTCAACCAGAAAGCTAGGGCATAAGAGCAGGGGAACGAAAGGGAAGAGGGCTAGGGTCTGCTTTTGGGGACCACCTTTGCATGTCTAACCTTCCCTGCCATGCCCCTTTTCTCCTTTTCTCCATCCCTTCTATATTGTCCCCTCTTCCCCACAAAGCCTAAAGTGACAGGCATGACCAGCGATGAGCAAATCTCCCTGGAGTTCCTTCCTTTCTCCTTCCTCCTCAACCAAGCACCCATGAATAGTTGCTCAAAATGCCAAGCTGAGGCTGGTTGCTGCCAATTTTTTGTTAGTTTCTGCTTTTCTCTCTTGAGTGTTTATAGAAGGCCTGGGTGTCAGAAGTCAGCCCTGTGGCAGAAAGCAGAAGCAGGAATGGGTGCCTCAAAGACAGCATTATTCCCAAGGCAGCAAGAGGCTGTGTCTTTCAGATGGAGAACTGAGCTTCAGAGATGGGGAGCAACTTGTCCCAGATCACCCAGTGAGTCCATGCCAGAACCTGGACCAGAACTCAGGTCTCCCAGTCCTCCAGGTATGATTTTCCTTGCAGAATGTTGATACTCAAAAGCAGGAGCTCTGGAGGCACATGCCTATAATCCCAGTAATTTAGGGAGACCCTATCTCAAAATAAAAAATAAAAAGGGCTGAGAATATAGCTCAGTGGTAAAGTTCCCAGTTCAAAAACAAAACAAAACAAAAACAAAGATACAGGAGCCCAAGAACCTTAGGCCCCTAAGCAGGGATGAAAGAGCCCAGTCTGGGTCAGGAAGAAGAAGAAACAATTATGTCCCCAGGCAAGGATGCCCAAACAGAATGTCTTTGGGGGGACTGCAAGTTGTTGGGTGTGGAAGGTGGAGCTAAAGAGCAACTGGTTGGTACAGCCCCAGTGCAATTGGTGGGAAACAACCTGAGGGCTGTCTAAGCCCTGCTAAAATGTTTGGACTTTCTTTTTAGGCATGCATGGAGAGTGGAGATGAGGCTTAATTTAAGCAGGGGAGTGATGTCAGTCAGATTTGAATTTTTAGAAAGGCCCCTCCTGTGGCCAGACAAAGTGACCAGAAAACCTGGTAGTGGGAGGCTTCTCTTGCCACAATTGCTTATTCACACATCTGCTGTGGCAGACCCAGGGGTGTTGGATAGTATGTAGTGCACCACTCAGGGTCACCAAGAGTGGCCAGGGGTCAGGTAGGATCAACTCAAATCCCAAGCTCTTGGCAAACACTGCTTAGTTCTCAGGTCATGGAGAACTGGAGTATGTGCTGGAGGGGTGAACTCAGGGTGGTGATTCACTGTCCAAAGTGCTGGCCTCGTGGAGCATTTAGTGGTAGTGTTCAAATGTGCCTGTGAGTGATGCTGAGTGAGGCAAGCAAGGGAGGCGATTGGGGACTAGGGAAAGATCAGCCTTCTAAACACATGATACAACTCCTGTGGCTACCACACAACAGGTGTTTGTCAACCTGTTTGGGCTTCTTTATTGTGGCAGTGGCTGTGACCTTACAGTTGGTGGCAGGAATGGAGCTGTAACAAGAAACATAGCAACTGCAGAGGGGCCTCATCGATTTCCAGTCGTTAGTTAAGAAGCAGACATGCTCAAGCTGCCCCAAAGAGAAAGGACAAAGTGCGTGTGGGGGTGAGTTCTGAAATGCATGTTGCCTTAGGAAAGGGCACAGAATAAGTGAGTTAACTTCCAATAGTCCAGCTGCCTCGGCCTAAAAGCACTGCAGACTCTCTTCTACCTACCGTTCTGTCTTGTACCTTTAATATTCTGCTTCCTTTTGGCTCCTTATTATCTGACTTCAGTGAAGTTCTTTTCAAAAACAACAAATAAAAGGATCTTTTCCCTGATGCTCTCTCCTTCAAGTTCTGGTTCTATTTCTTTCCCTCCTTTGCACGAAGTATTTGAGTGGTCCACACTCCTTGGAGGCAGGAGGCCCTCTCCTGCTGCAACCTGGCTTCCTTCCATTGCTCTTCTGAAATTCTACTCTCTGAGTGCACCCATTCCATTGAAATTGTCCTCCCCAGTATTCCTTGATCTCTGAAGTAACTGGGGGCAAAGGTAAAAAAAATTATTGAAATTTATGTATTTTTTTTAATTACTGGAAATTGAACTCAGGGGTGCTATACCACTGAGCTACATTCCCACTCCTTTTTATTTTTTGAGATAGGGCCTCACTAAGTTGCTTAAGGCCTTGATAAGTTATGAGGGTGGCCTTGAACTTGTGATCCTCCTACCTCAGTCTCCTGAGCCATGGGATTATAGACATGGGCCACCATGCCTGACTTGAAATTTAAAATTTTATTTATTGATAGATTGCAGGGGATAGAACCCAGGGTCTGACACATGCTAGGTAAGCACTCAACCTCTGAGCTATACCCCAGGCCTTTAATTTTTTAAATCTGCTAACTTTTAAATTTTTGTGTTTTATCATACAAATAGTTCTTAGAATTCTGCTTGTATATAGCTTATAAATAAGCAGAGATGATTAATGTACAAGTCATTTACAAATATGTAATAAGGGTATGTGTTAAAGACTTATTGGAGACACAAACTTTAAGAAAATGTTTTGGAATCTCCAAAATAAAGCTTGAATGCTTTATTATGACAGTGAAGACTGTCGAGAATTCAGCTTCAAATGATGGCTGCTTCTGGGGCTGGGGCTGTAGCTCAGTGGTAGAGTGCTTGCTGCGCATGTGTGGGGTACTGGATTCGGTCCTCAGCACCACATAAAATGAAATAAATAATTCTGTCCACATAAAACTAAAAATTTTTTTTAAAAAAAATAATGGCTGCTTCTCTCTCTTCTTCCTCCCTTTACCATTTATTCATGCTTAGGTATCTTCCCAATGTATACCATCATGTTTAAGTTCAAAGTATTTTACCCATGGTAAATGTTCAATCAAATCTACTAACCACCTCTTTTTTTATATATTTCTTTTAGGTGTTGATGGACCTTTATTTTATTCTTTTTTTATACGTGGTGCTGAGAATCGTACCCAGTGCTTCACATGTGCAAGGTAAGTGCTCTACCACTGAGCCACAACCTCAGCCCTGTTAAAATTAGTATCACTCCATCAATCTTGAAACTTTCCTCCTTGACGCTTCTCAAGGGCATTATCCTGGTTTCTCTCCTGCTGTTCCAACTGTTCCTTCTGTCTTCCTCATTGGCTCCTTCTTCCATGTTCGTTCTACTTTTTTAGAGTGTATGTGTGGTTTTTGAGTGCTCTACCACTACCGAGCTACATTCCCAGCTCTACAAATATTATTTGAGCCTCCACTAGCACAGTGACAGGTATAAGATACAGCAACGAAGAAGACAACTAGGTTCCTCATCCCCAGGTGATAAACCAAAACTCGTCTCCAGCCCTTTTTCCTTATTTATCTGTCTCATGTAGCTCTGGCTACCTTTTCAGTTTGCCTTCCATTTCTAGTCATTTACTGGTCAAATATTTTGCACAGTATATGCTTCTATTACCATGCCTAGATTTATTGTTCTTCATTATGTCTCTGGTCTCCAAACCCGATTTCTCTTGCTTTGATTGGCCCCCAACCCCAGAACACCCAGAGGTGTTCTGAGTTACATCCCAGCCCTTTTGAGACGAGGTCTAAATTGCCCAGACTAGCCTCAACCTTGTGAGCCTCCTGCCTCAATCTCGGATTACAGGCCTACAGCACTGCTTCCATTGGCCTCTTTGTGTTCCTGTTGATTCCACTTTCCAGCCTGTGTTAGAATCTGCTTCAGGTAGTTTTCTAACTGCTACTCCTGCCTTTTGTCTCTTCAAGGAGCAATTTATCATGTGTCTTATTGCCCAAATTATTTTTTACAAATTATTGCCAGCTTTGTCCTAATAAGGGCTACGTATGGTAAGGAGTAGAGGTTGAGCCGTTTTCCATAGGGCATTCAAACCACTTCACCTAGCAAGCTTCAGAGACTATTTGGCTTGGTGTCTCAGGGTTTGAGTTTATTATCCACTTGCCCTGATTAGTGCTCATTGTTTCCAGAAGGTAATGAACAGGCTTCCAGGCCTTCACTATTCCCCCTATCCCCTTGTGTTTTGGCCTCTCCACCAAGTTCTTCTCTAGCTCAACATTTAATACAAGTTACTTTGTTTCCTACCTTTCAATTAGTTGTCTTCTGTGCTCAGATACTCCTGCCCCCAAAAATAGGTCTTTGGTTTTTGTAACCCCTTGATCTAAATGATATATTTTTGGTACTACGGATTGGACTCAGGGGCACTTAACCACATCCCCAGACCTTTTTCTTTGTACTTTATTTAGAGACAGGGTCTCACTTGAGTTACGAAGGCCCTTATTACTTGAACTTCTGCCTCAGCCTCCTGAACCACAGGGATTACAGGTCGGTGCCACCATACCTAGCCTAAGCAATATCTTGCTTTATATAATATTTTTTATTTTCTCAAGCCTAGGAGGTATATACTTTTAACACTATCTTATAAAGGTAAAGTAATTTGCCCCAAGGCCAGCAAGTGGCAGAATGTATAAAAACAGGTCTAACACCAGAATTTGGGCTCCTTTTCGGCAACTGCCTGCCTGACCTCCACAGTGGATGTGAAGTATATGGCAATCTTACCTCTAGGGACTCTCAAAACCAGGGCTGTACCTCAGGAAGTTGTCCTGTAGAGAAGCTTCAACAAATATCTATTATGGGTAATACTTCCCTTTCACAGGAATTTCTCTTTGCTAGTAGTGATCTCATGTAGTGCCTGAGGCTTGCATTACCTACTTTGGTACCTAATTGTCTTATTTTTAGCTTTGCCATTGCCTTGTTGAGAATTTTTCTTCTTTCATCAGGTTCATCCTAGCCCCATTAGCTGATGTGGACGTGGTTCAGCTAGACCTTCACAGAACTTCCCTCATCCAGCGAAGAGAAAGTGATACTCAACTCAGACACTTTTGGGGTGTTAAAAAATGCAGCTCTCTGGTTCATTTGGGGCAGGATCCAGGAATTTGTATTAACACCCTGGTCATCCTTAGGCTGTGATCAATGGGTCAGTCTAAATTCCTGCCAGTAAGGACTGCCTCATTTAGGCAGGATTATTTCCTGGTGTAGTGATTCTCTGAACATTGCACATAGCTGAAAAATTGGGAACTGGGCCTCTTTTGTTTCTGGATACCTCACTTGACAGGTGTAACAACATCCTCAGACAGGATTGCCACAGGTGCATACTGTCTGCATAGCTGCTCCTTCCTGCCCCCCTCCCCAGCTGTCCAATCAAGACCCCTCTCCCCACCGCCACCTCGCAGCTGTTGCCCTCCTCCCACCCTTGCCCCACCCCCATCCCTTCTCCACCCCAGGCTCCTCCCACCTCGGAATATTTTATTGTTCCTGGCCAAGTTTTTCCTGTGGGGTGGGGGTAGAGGGGGCTGGTTAGATGAAGAGGATGCTCTCCATTCATCAGGTCCTACTGAATGGGCACTTTTTCCACCTGAGAAAACCTTATGTTTTCTATCAGAGAAATGGGCAGAGGCCACTCTCTGGAACTTGGCTGGAGGGATGTCACTCCTGGGGAGGGCCCCTCCATCTCTGTAAACAGCCCAAAGCAGGCCCAACCTGCTGAGCTCCTTTGTTGAGGCAGGGGGAATGGAATCTTACCGATAAGGTGAGAAGAGCTTGAAAGAATACCGAGGACGGGCCCACCCTTCTCCCTCTGCCCTCCAAACACCTAATGCTAAAGCGGGAAGAAAAAAAAGCACCAACAAAGAGTTTAAGATAGCAATTCCCAGCTTTTTCAAATATGAAGCATTTTTTAACCAATCCATTTTTAATTCTTAAATTCTTGACATTACAGAACTAAACTGAAATTTATTAACATTCCACTCTTACATTTCTTATCGACAAACAGAAATAAAATCCATGAGCCAAAAAACCCAAAACAAAACTAAAAACAGGGAAAAGCTTATAAAACTAAATATGGATTCCAGCATTAACAGCTGAACAGAGAATGTGATTTTTAAATTCTTAGCGGATGATAAAGTGTAGAAACTGAACACTTACAAATTATTTAAAACCTGGAATCACTGACCAGAAATTACACAGTTGGATCATGGGAAAACAGCAGAAGGGGGTTATGAGTGATCCTACACTGTTCTAGCTGCACCCCATGCCCTTCTCAGAGGAAAGCCTGGCATTGATTAGATATTGGGCCAGACTAATACTGGCAGCAGAGCCAGTGATAGTAACCTGCCTACCAGACGAGCCTTCCACTGGATTGGCAATTTTGATCTGGGCCCCGGACATCTGGCGGATCTCATTGATGTTGGCGCCTTGGCGCCCGATTATGCAGCCAATTAAGTTATTTGGAATGGTGAGTTCATGGGTAGTTTGAGTAGATGCATCCAAACTTGCCCAATAGCCTTTCACCTCTGGAGAGCTGGAGTCAATTCCGGCGAATCCGGTCCCGCCGTGCATCATGGCAAAGTGAGACTGTTGTCTTGCCACCTGGTTCAGCTTGGCCAGATCGAGCGGAGAAATGGTGTGTTGTCCTTGAATCGAGTAGGCATCTAGAGGTGGTCCCTCCAGGTCATGGGTGGCGTGAGGGTAGCCCGCAGCGTCGCTGCACCGATCTTGGCCGCCAGCGCAGATAACCGGAGAGCTGGCCGGCATGGGCTGGTACGGAATGGTCATGACTCTCCCTTGCGGAGACTGGGAGAGCGTCTCCAGCATGACCAGGCAGATCTGCTTGACACACTCGGTGACAGACTGCGGCACGCCAGCGATAGTGATGGCCCGCTCGGTGGAGTTGGGCAGCATATCCCCCGCCACCTGGACCTGGGCCCCGGTACTCTCGCGGATCTCTTTGATCTTACAGCCGCCTTTCCCAATCAGGGAGCCGCACTGGGTGGCCGGCACCACCAGCCGCAGGGTGACCGGGGGCCTGCTGGCCGCCGTGCTGTTGGTCATGGAGCTGTTGATATCTTCCTCCAGCTTGTCGATGATCATTGCGAAGGCCTTAAAGATGGCATTGGTGGGGCCGGTCAGAGTGATGATTCTCTCCGGACAATTCCCCTCCGAGATGTTGATCCGCGCGCCACTCTCCTCGCGGATCCTCTTAACCGACTCCCCTTTCTTCCCAATGATGCTTCCTACTTCCTTTCCGTGCATAAGAAGCCGAATGGTGAGAGTCACATTTAGTCCACTTTCAGTCACACCGGCATCCATGGCGAGCGGCGGGCGGCGTTCGGGGGAGTTGGGCTCGTTACGTGGTCAAGTCTTTGGTGGCTGGCGGGGGGGAGGGGAGGTGTAGGCCCAAAACTGCCGGCGCGAGGCGAGCGAGGGCCGCGGGAGCGAGCGGGAGCGGGCGGGAGGCCGCGGCGTCGTCGCAGGGGCGGGCGGCGGCGGCGGAGGGGGCGAGCGGGGCCGGGAGCGGCGGGCGGGCGGGTGGGCGAGGGCGCGGCGGTGGCGACTCCGGCGGCAGCCTCGGCGGTCTGGGCGGGGCGGGAAGCCCGCTTTCAACCCCGCGTACCCTCTGACCCCGGAAGTGCTTGCTGCGCAGGACCCCTTGAAAAAAATGAGGACCCGTTTTTTTTAGGTCACGAGATTGCGCCAACCCTCACGCGGTACTTTAAAAAAAACACTTTCTACACCGCAGTAGTGAAAATAATGCATACGATGGGCGGAAGGTCTGAGTCCGGCAGGGTTCTGAAGTGAACACGTGTTTTATTAACTCCAACAGTACCGGCGGGTGGCTGAAAATATTAATGTTATGTTTGGGTGACACATATCATTTTCCTGATAGACCAAAGGGGTTTGTACGCAGAGCGACACGGGCAGCCCCGACGGTCAGTGCAGGCGGCAGCCGGGACGCCGCGGGTTTAAAACGTGCGCGTGAGGTACCCAGACCGCATGCGCGAGGGTGTGGGGGAGACGGGAGGGGCAGCCGCCGTCTTCCGGGGGGGAGGGGCGGCGAGGTGCGGCCTGCGGGGCGGGTGCGCGCGCGAGCGGGCACGTGGGGCCCTTTCGTCCCCGGCGTCCCGGGCACCCCGCGCCAGCCCCCACCCCTGCCCCGGCCCCACGGAGGTGGCCGGTGAGCCGAAAGATCGAAACCCGACCCCCTGCCGCCGCCTGACGCAGTTGCACCTTTGTTTTTGCGAAGTGCTAGTAACAGCCATGAAAAGAATGGCGTCCATTTACATAATGCTTTGTTTGCATCTTGCTGGTTTCTTTTGGTTGAAACCCGCAGAAACTCAACCTCTAGCTCTTTTGTCGTTTCTGCCGTGGCAGTTTTGTATTTGAAACAATATGTGCTTTAGTGGAGGTCTTATTTATTCAAGGGGTGCCGACCAGAATTGGAGGTTCTCTGCGGCATTTCCCGCGCGGCCTCCTCTCCGGTCTCGCTTTTCGGCCTTCTTCCCTCACGGCGGCTGCGCCGCGCCCCACAGTCGGGGCGGCCCCTGGTGACGCCCGCCATCTTGGGAGGCCTTTCTTTTGCCGAGTTCTCACTAGGAAATGTCGCTCGAGATGCTGGCATATGAGTTGTGATTTCTGCCCCTTCCCTTTCCTCCATGGGCTAAGCCAAACCGAGGATGTCAGGCGTGCAAACCATACTTAATCCCTCAGTGAAAGCGGTCTAACGGGGCGCCCCCCCCCACCGGCCGCCATGTTTTCTGAACACAAAATGGCGACACGTGGCCTGGATTCGTCGCTAAGGAGAAATTGGGGGCGCCCTGAAAGCTCTAGAACGCGCCTCCTACTGTTCACGGGGACTTCCCTGCGACGCGAGTCCTAAGACTCCTCCTGTAGGCTGGTCCGAAGCGTGGCGGAAGAAGTTTAATTCCCCCTCCTTTAATTTCAAACGAGAATGTGAATAATAGTAAAATGTAGGCACGATGTCGATCATCTCTTCTTTTAGATTTTCATAATGGATGGGCATTACCAAGGGAAAATTTGAGTCCCCACCCCCACCTCCCACCCCTCACCCTGTACCAAAACTCTTAGAAACCATTGCTTTAAGGAATGAGATGGAAAAATATTGCTTTCCAAGATATTCCTAGTATAGGTGGTTCTGTTGGGGAGACCAAAATATGATTTTATGTAAGGTTCTTTTAAAATAATACATCTATGAAGAGACCAGGATACTCTAGACTTTTCCATGGTCAGTGAGGCACAGCTTATTAGAATTTGTATTCTTGTTTCTTGTCTAGAAGGGACAGATCTTATGCTAGGCATTTTATTGCATACTATATTAATTTTTTACCATAGTGAAGTAGTGATCTCTCTTTCTCTCCTTTTAACAGAGGAAGACACTTAAACCCAGAGAAATGAGGTGATCAATTCAAGGTTCTACATTGTCGGGGATGGAATCCAGACCTTCTGATTTCCTTACTGGTGAGCATGTTTTCCAGTTTTTCTATAAATCAGGGTTTTAGAATTTAATTTATTTATTTATTTATTTTTGCTACCAGGGATTGAACCCAAAGGTGCTTTAACCACTGATACATCCCTAGACCTTTTTATTTTTTATTTTAAGATAGGATTTCGCCAGGTTGCTTACAGCCTCTGAGTTGCTGGCTTTGTGATCCTCCTGCCTCAGTCTCCCCACGTGTAGATGTGCTGACATTTGAAGGAATACTTCAGGTAACCCTTTGTTGTATAGTCAGCCTGTTTGTTTCTCCTTGGGGATTTCCAGTTTCTCCTGATGTGAGTGACAACTGTAGGGACTCAAAGGCTGTTTTATGAGGCGTCTGGATAAGGAGAGAGAGGTGGAAGTGATTCAGTCCTTTTCAAAAGCCCAGGTGTCTGTTAGTCTGTCCTTGTCTGTGACACATTTGAGTCTACCTGGCTCTGGGGGAGTGAACAATTCTTTGAATGACTCACTAGCTTCCTGCAGTTACTTGTGCTTCACTCCCACTTCACTACTCCTAGTCCCTATCTCTGTAAAAATGAGTTATTTCACTTTGGCACCAAGCCTCCATTTCTGTGCAAATATTGACAAAGCATGACATAGTGTTAGATAAATCATAGTCTGTGGACTGTTCAGTGTAACACATGGCTATGGGTCCAGGCAACACATACATGCTTGACAAGGACTGCATGGCTGTCAGAGATGGAAAAGGGCTTTTTGCTTTTAACTTACAATAATGTGTATCAAACTTTCCAAAAGATTTTATATTGTTTTTATATTACTCTGCAAACCACTTTGATAGGTGCATACCAGCAACAGTAACAAAAATGGCACTAAGTGCTTAGTTATATACTAGGCCCTGTTCTCAGCCTTATTCTATGCTTTAACTCAGTGGCTATTAACATTATTAAAAGTAAGCTATTAGAAAGAAAATGAACTTTTACATCATGATTCAAACATTCTCACACACACACACACACACACACGCACACATATAACAGATTTTTTTTTTTTTTTTTTTGTACTGGGAATTTAATCCAGGGCATTTTACCATTAAGCCACATCCCCTTTTAATTTTTTAAATTTTGAGACAGGGTCTCACTAAATTGCAGAGGACCTTGCTAAATTGCTGAGGCTGGGTTTGAACTTGGAATCCTGCCTCAAATTATCCTAACTGCTGGGATTATAGGTGTGTGTCACTGTCTGCATTTATATAACAGATTTTTTGCAAAATAGTACTTATTACTACTTGCAGTGTACTCTGGAAATTTGTTCATTTTTTTATATTCAAAGATAAAGGGGGTTGTTATAACTAAAATGATTCAAAACCCATTAGGTTGTGACTGGAATACACATTTAATCCTCAGATAAGCTCATGAAATGGGTGGTGATACTATTTCCATTTTACAGAGGTACAGAGAGGTGAAGGAGTTTGTCCAAATTCACATAAAGTAGTAAAGTATGGATCTGAAAATAGGCAATCTGAGTCCAGAGACAGTATACTTAACCATAAAATAGATGTGGTCTTTGCAGAGGTACTTGTAGGGAGACAGTAGATTAAGGAATTAAAAATGCTAGTAATAGCTGGGTGTGGTGTTGTACATGCCTGTAATCCCAGTGACTTGGGAGGCTGAGGCAGAAGAATTGCAAATTCAAGACCAGCCTCAGCAATTTAAGGCCTTAAGCAATTTAGCAAGACACTGTCTCAAAAAATAAAGGACTGGGGATGTGGCTCAGTGGTTAAGCACTCCTGGATTCAATCCCTAATACCAAAAAAAAAAAAAAAAAAAGCTAGTAATGGTTCAAATCCGGATGCCTTCTCCAAAAATAACAACAAAAAATATTAGAAAATATTAAAAACTCAGGAGACAAAAGGACTAAATTGCATATAATCATGGAGTATCCTGTTCGAATGCATTCTGGTCCTCCAAATTTCCTTTTTTATCTTCCCTAAAGAATTTTTTTACCCATCAGGTAAAATTTTTTTTCCCAAGATTGCCTGTTTTAAGTTTTTTCTCCCTGAAATATTTCCTTGGTTTTGTCTTATCTGAGGATCTCTAGGACTCAACTACACCTCCTCAGTGAAGTATTCCCTTTCCTATTTTCTCAGCTCTTAACTTCTCTCCTTCCCCCCAGAATCCTGTATCTCACCTTCAGTGGCCCACGTTTTACTATAGATGAAATCCTACAGTGATGTCTTTTTGTTGATAATGTGCCCTGCAGGCCACACGGTGCCATGGGTGAAGCTGTAATCTGGCAAAGAAGGCTCTGGGTTTTGGAATCCAAGGCTCTGGGCCCTAGCCCCAGTTCTGCGACTGACTGTGAAACTTCTACAACTTGTATATCTGGGTCTCAGTTTTCCCCACTGTAAAACGAAAAGATTAAATGATTGCTAAGCCATTTTTAAATTCTATCCAGGCAGTGATGGTATTTGGTGACTTTATTATCTCTTTGTGGTTGGGTAGGGTTGCACAGATATTTTACTCATTTTGACAAATTCTCCACTCTCTTACTCAGATCTGCACTAATTTTCAAATTCCACACCACCCATTTTATGGATGAAGCCAGTGAGATACGGAACAACGGATTGAATAGTCAGCATCCCACCCCTGGAACCTCACACACGACTCTTCTCTCACTCAAATGACCACAGGTTGGTTAAGGGGTTTTAACAAGACTGGGAAGGTGAGTCAGGCTTAGACTTTGGAACCACAAGATTTATACTCTATTCAGAGGAACAGTATTTGCTTCCTCTTATGTTATGAAGGTATGTTACATAAAACTTTTCAAAGTGATTTTATATTATCACAGACAACTTTGCCAAAAGTTATTTGTGCCCAGTTTACTGAAGAGCCATCTTTGGATGAGAAGAGTGAAGTGATTTGCCCAAGATATACAGCTTGTTAAGACCTGAGCTAGATCTCTTGATTCCTAGTTGTGGATTATTCCTTTCTTTGGCTTCGGATGCCTGTGGCATAGATTTTTTTTTTTTCATACTAGGTCTTGAACCCAGGGGTGCTTAACCACTGAACAACATTTCCAGACCTTTTTATTATTTATTTTGTGTTTTTTTTTTTTTTTTTCTTTTTATGTGGTGCTGAGGATCGAACCCAGTGCCTCACACAGACTAGGCGAGCATTTTACCACTGAGCCACAACCCCAGCCCCTATTATTTATTTTGAAACAGGGTCTTGCTAAGTTGCTTAGGACCTCACTCAATTGCTGAGGCTGGCCTCAAACTTGAAATCCTCCTCCTCGGTCTCCTGAATTGCTGGAATTATAGGTATGTGTCACTGTGCCTGGTTGTGGCACAATGTTTTCACACTTGGGATAACTTTAAATTCAAAAAACCTACCAAATCAGTCTTTGTTTTTCTGTCCCAGAACATCCATTTCAATTACTAGTCTCCTGACTCTTGGTTTAAGATAATCTGTTCTCTTTTTGTTCTCTAATGTTTACATTTATAAGTTTGTGAAGGGTTGGGAGTGATTACTCAGTGACACTCCTAAATTCCCTGGGAGCAGAGACCACATTTCTTTTCTTTAATCTACCTGGTCCAGTAAGTATAGTATAGCTATTTACTATTTGCTCTACACACATGCAGCATTGTTTTTTAAAAACATGGCTTCATTTTTAAATTCCCCTTCAGAGCTGTCTTTTATTTAAAATAATAGTAAATTGGAAGGGCCTTTTCTCTATTATATCATAGGCTACTACAACCTAAAAATTTATCTTATCCACTTTGTAACAATTTGGTGTCATGTGCTAGTTCCCCTACACTGCGGTTAGGAGGTCACTCTTTGGTTGCCTGAGAAATATATAAGAAGTATATTGGTGTAGTTTGCAGAAGTAACCCAAAGATACAGCAGTATCCTTGGTCTGAGTTCTCCCCGTTAGACAAAGCAATGCCCTTGGATATCCTGTAGTACCTCTGCCTGTAAAAAGGTATGTAGAAGAGAAGACAGAGGAAAGTTAAAGGGAAAAATGAAAACTGAATGCAAATACAAAGTATAGAATGTGAGGATGGGTAAAAAGAGAAGAATGAAATACAGTATTGGTGGGAGAGAGGTGAAGAAAACAGTTTAGAGATTATTACTCCTGCTCCCTTCCTGTGTGCCAGTGCATAGCTGGTGGTTTGAGAAGCATAGACTGCTGTCTCCAAAGAAGACCAGTGGAAATGATGATTCCTCTTGAGTTGGTTTTGGGTAGCATGCATTTCCATTTTTTTTTTTTTTTTTTTTTTTTTTAACTTCTGTGTCCATTATGAGGTAGAGTAAATTTCTTTGCATTTGCTCTCAGCTGGGGATAGAATTGGATGCCAGTAACTTTAATATTAGCCTGAATTCAGTTGGTTTATCAGGGAAAATATATTAAAAAATTACTGAAACTTTTCTTGGTCAAATTTGATTATATGCATTCGTTCAACAAACCATTATTGATTGCTAAGGATAAACAAATGCATGAGATCCTGCCCTTGGCCTGAAAATGTTTATGGTCTAGATGAAGAGGCAGGTAACACAGGACAGTGCGTTAAGTGTTAGTGTATGAGTTAGCAAAGTATGCAGTGGGAGAAGAGAGGAGGGGCCTTAATTTAGCTTTGGAAGCAATTGGAGAAGGCTATCTAGATAAAAGTTGATATCCAGAGTCCCAAATATGAGGGAGAGGGCAGGAAAGGGTATTACAGGCAGAGGGAACAAAAGTTCAAAGGCAGAGAGAGCACAATCCATTCAGTTGTTGTAGCCATTTATGAAGGATGTTTGCATTGTCCAATTTTTAGTGATTATTGTTCTGCTGCTGCTTCAGTAGTGTGGATTATTCTGACTCTACTATGTTTGCCAGAGCAGAGAAAGTTGAAGGCCTTATTTTGGAGCAATACTTCTGTTTTAAAGTAAAGACATCAGAAATTGCGCGCGCACACACACGCACGCACACGCGCGCACACACACACACACACACACACACACACACACACCCGCCCCCAGATCAGAAACTGCATTTCTGTCTAGGAATTCGAAGGAGAAAATGTAAACGAAGCCCAACCTTTGATTAGCAAATGACTGATAATCCAGTGTTCAGTAAAACAAAGAAGATACAGCAGAATGCAATAGTGCAGGCCTGTACTCCCAGCCAGTTGTATGGTTGGGCAGGAAGATTGCTTGATCCTAGAAGTTCAAGGCCAGCCTGGGCAGCATAGCAATACCCTAGCTCAGAAAAAGAAAAAGAAAGATGCAGTGTACAGTGTATCTCTTTGTCATCCAACTTCAGGATCTGATTGTGTTTTGCTTTGTTTTTAAGGACTGTGTGTGTGTGTGTGTGTGTGTGTGTGTGTGTGTGTGTGTTTATACTTAAGGCCTTGCTCAGATGGTTAGGATGTTTGAGTTAGAGGGAAGGGAGAGGGGTTCAAGAATAATTGTGACTTTATGGCAGAACAAAAGCAAGCCATGGTCAGGAACTTTGTTTCAGAGAGAAAGTTACTTCATCTAGACAAAGTGTGTGTTCAACCTTATTCACTGTGTAAAGTCTTCTGTCAGATTAAGAGCACTGATTTTTGTTTTTGTATTTTTGAGACATGGACATAGGTTCATTAAACAGAAACCTTATGTGTATTCATTGAACAGTGCTGGGATTTTACCTGGATTAAACAAGAAAAAAAAAGGTATATGTGAAATGGGGTAGAAAGAATGTAGAAAGCAGCATGTAGATTCAGTGGTCCTTTCTCAGCCGTCTCCTTTCTTACCTCTCAGTAGCAGTTGCTGCACCCTTTTTGCACCCTGGCTTCACTTGACTTCCAGGGTGCCACTCTTGGCTCTCTGCCTTCCTCCTTGGCTCCTCTTTTTCAACATTTTTTTTTTCTTTCTGATTCTTTCTCATCTCTTCAGCCTCCAGTGTGATGGAGCACTCAGAGTAGTCCTTGTAACCCTGTTCTGTCTGCACTCATTTCCTAGGTGCTTTCTTTCTTTCAAGACTTTAAATACCATATAGCTGGTGTGGTGGTGCTCACATATGATCCCCGTGGCTGAGGAGGGAGGATTGTGAGTTCAAAGCAGTTCAGTGAGACTCTGTCTCTAAATAAAATATAGAAAATAGCTGGGGACATGGCTTAGTAGTTAAGCACCTCTCGGTTCAATCCCTGGTAGCAAAAAACAAAAACAGAAAAACAGTCCTGGGATGTTCCTCAGAGATAGCACACCCCTGGGTTTAATCCCCAGTATCTGAGGGAAAAACTTACATACAAAACATTTTTATATGTAATATAGAAAATATTTACATGTATAATACATAAAATACATATTTTAAAATATAATTTTGTATATTATATATAAATATATATTTTTGTATGTTATATAATTTATATTTTTTTAATCTGATAATTCTCTTTTTTTTTTTGGTGGAGTTGGGGGATGTGTCACTGAGCTAATCCCCTAGCCCAGAATGTTGTGGGGTTTTTTTTTTGGTACTGGGGATTCAACTTAGATGCACTCAACCACTGAGCCATATCCTCAGTCCTATTTTGTATATTATTTAGTTCTTTCTAGTAACTCTGCCCATGTACTTACTGACTATATGGCCTTGAACCTCTCTGAACCTGTTTCTGTACCTGTCAAATGGAGATAATGACAAGTGACACCAGTCTTTGTTTTAAAGATTAAATGATGCATATGTAAATTTTAAAAATAGGATGGAAAGAGGAAGAGGGATTGGCTTTATTTTTCTTAGTAAATACTATAGATCTCTGCCTTATTTGAAAAAAGTTATAAATATGTACTTAATTACATGTATTTTTTTATATATATCCTCCCTCCCCCAATACTGGGAATCGAACCTGGGGGTGCTCCACCACTGAACTACATTCCCAGACTCTTTATTTTGAGACAGGGTTTCACTAATTGCCTAGGCTGGCCTTGAACTTGTGATCCTCCTGCCTCAGCCTCCTAGGTTGCTTAGATTATAGGTGTACACCACTGTAGCCAGCAGCTTTTGCTTTTTTAACTGTTATGCTAGGTATGCTTGGTAGGTTGAGGGGAAGAGATTGAACAAGAAAAGCATCTAGTTGAACTTGAGCTGAGTATAAAGGGTTCTGACATTAATTTTTCTGACTTTGAGCATCTTATCATCATCGCACGTGCCTTGATCCTCTGAATTGGTTCTTCCCTCAGTCCGAAGAAATGAATGAGTGATAGGTTAGCTGTAGTCTCCTCTTACGGAATTGGGTATTCCCTGGGCCAGGAAATGGAGCTGAATAAATACGTATGTCTCACTGCTCTCCGACCAGAAGTAGGAATTTGTCTGATCTTTTGTTGTTATGCTTGTTTCTCTTCTTAATATAAGTGATAACAAAGAGGAGCAGAGTACAGATTGACAACTTTCATGCTATGTATTTTACATGAATTATCTCAATCCTTAAACATAACTTTATAAATAGTCGTTCTTTCCAGGCATGGTGGAACATGCCTATCATCTCAGCAACTCTGGAGGATCACAAGTTCAAGGCCAGCCTCAACAATTTAGGGGGGCCTTAAGCAATTTAGCGAGATGCTGTCTCAAAATAAAAAATAAAAGGACTGGGGATGTAGCTCAGTGATAGAGTTTTCCTGGATTCAATTCCCAGTACCAAATAAATACACAGTCATTTTTACTCTCTATTTTATAGAGTTAAAGAGAGGTTAGAAAACTTGCTTAAAGCCACACAGTTAATAAGTAGTAGAGTTGGGATTCAGATAAGGTGGCCAGGCTCCAGAGTTCGTGCTCCTAAGCTTTGTGTTCTGCTCTTTCTAGTCTTCTTTGACCTGTGCAAAGTAGGGGATATAAATTCAATATCCTGTATCCGAAATGCTTAGAAGTGTTTCAGACTTTGGAGTTTTTTTTTTTTTTTACTTTGAAATATTTGTATAGATTTTTACCAGTTGAGCATCTCTAATTTGAAAATCCAACATTTAAAACTTGAAACTCAAAAGGTTGCTCAATCTGTATAGGCCATGTGGTTTGAGATAGAAGACCAGTTTTGCTTTTCCCAACATGGCAAGATTTTGGCTACTGGACTAGGAATAAAGAAGCCTTTGATCTTTCTTGGTCCTGTTACCAACTCATTATGTCCAGGAGTTGACCCCCCCCCCCTTTTTTTTTAATTAAATTTTTTTTTAGTTTTACAAACTGCATTTTGATTCATTGTACACAATTGGGGTACAACTTTTCATTTCTGTGGTTGTACACAATATAGCTTCATACCATTCATGTAATCGTATATATACATAGGGTAATACTGTTTCGTTCTATCTTTCCATCCCTCACCCCTTCCTACCCCATTTTCCTCTACACCATCCAAAGTCCCTTCATTCTTCTCTTCCCCGCCACCACCTCCCCTAGTTTTATATCGTCATCCACTTATCAGAGAAAACATTCGGCCTTTGGTTTTTTTGGGCTTCGTGTATTTCACTTAACATATTTTCCAACTTCATCCATTTACCAGCAAATGCCATAATTTCATTCTTTTTTATGGCTGAATAATATTCCATTGTGTATATGTATCACAGTTTCTTTATCTATTCGTCAACTGAGGGCATTGAGGTTGGTTCCACAATCTAGCTATTGTGAATTGAGTTGCTATGAACATTGATGTGGCTGCGTCACTGTAGTATGGTAATTTTAAGTGTTTTGGGTATAGGCCTAGGAGTGGGATAGCTGGGCCAATGGTGGTTCCATTCCAAGTTTTCTGAGGAATCTCTGTACTGTTTTCTAGAGTGGCAGCACCAATTTGCAGCTCCACTAGCAATGTATGAGTGTGCCTCTTTCCCCACATCCACGCCAACACTTATTATTGCTTGTGTTCTTGGTAATAGCCATTGTAATTGGAGTTAGATGAAATCTTAGGGTGGTTTTAATTTACATTTCTCTAATCTAGGAATGATGAGTACTTTTTCATATATTTGTTGATCACCTGTACCCCTTTTTAAAAATTTTTATTTTTACAGACTGCATTTTGATTCATTGTATACAAATGGGGTACAATTCTTCATTTCTGTGGTTGTACACAATGTAGATTCACACCATTCGTGTAATCATACCACGTACATAAAGTAATACTGTTTGTCTCAGTCCACTATCTTTCCTTCCTCCACCCCCTCCCGCCCCAGGAGTTTACTTTTCTTAGCCTGTTTTGCTTTATTAAATAAAGGAATTGCTCTAGATGGTCTCTAAGGTCCCTTTCAACTCTGATGTTCCAGGATTGATTATAGCAAATATGAAGAATAACATTTTCAGTTTTTTGAATTTTGTGTAGTGGTATTTGTGAAGTCTTGGTAACTGCTTTATGCAAGGAAGATGCCAAATTTCAGTGTAAGGGATGTGTCTCCTTACTAAAGAAGGTAAGTCTGGGCTCTTTTGAGGTTGGTTGCCAAAGGAACTTAACTTATGGTCAGCAATAGCCATGAATGCTTTGGTTGAGGCTTGGATACAGATAATTAAAACAAGCAGGTTTCAGTCTTTACCTCCCTACCCCTAGTTTTGAATACTTTTCTGTATAAGACAGTGTTTCAAGTACTTATCATTTAATCTTCATAATAAGCTTGTGAGAATAGGGCCTATTCTAAATTTACAGATAATGAAATGGAAAGAAATAGAGTTAAATAATTTGTCTACTTTTACTCAAGTAGAAGGTAGAGTCAAATCTATGCTTTTAGCCACTAGGTTTTAACTGCCTGAGTGAATCTAAAAGAGAAAAAAAAAAAAAAAAAAAAGTAGAAAGAGAACTTTAGTTATTCATTAGTGGGTTTTGTTTATTTTGGTTTTGTTTTATTTAGAAATGATAGACTCTCAGAGCTGGAAAGAGCCATTAAAGTAATTTAATACAATCTTGTCTCCAGTCTGCCAACTGATTACAGGAATGCTTTCTATTGTCCCCTGACAGATGATCATCCAGATTCTCTTAGAATATCTCCATTGATGGGGGAGTGTATCACTTCTTGAAGATATTAATTGTTGAATAGCTCTCTTTGGCAGATAACTATTTATTGTTTTGGATTGAAATCTGATTGGGACTTCTCATTAATTTTAGGCCAGTCCCCTGAACCATATAGGATAAATATAATTCATCTTCCATATGCCAGTCTTGTGAACTTTTGGAGACAGTTTTCCTATTTAGAAGGCGCATTTGCAGTTTTCTTGTAGCTTTCAATTCTGATTGATATGCACAAGAGCAATCTCTGCCTCACTACTTTGTAAATTCAACTTCACAAATCTTTACTTTACTTCTTGTGATAACTTAGGCACAAAGTGGGCCTTTCCCCCATCCTTGGAGAATGAATGTGTGATGAGCTGAGTCTTTACAATTGTGTATAAGTTTGGAGAGTTTGTAGTCTCCTACTTTTATAATTTTTAGAAGTTTAGGCTGCTGTCTTGAGAAGTCACAAAATGGCTGGAAGTTTATCCGGGCACTCGATGAACTGCATTTACTACATCAGACCACTAGGTGATGAACAACTCAAATCCAGACTGCCAGGGACTGTTGTGTGTAAGGATGGTTTCTGTTTGGAATTGGAAAGGCCATCAGAAGTCATCTGGTCCAATCTTATTAAAAGTTTTTTTAGGGGGTGCAAAGAGGGGAAATGTGTTTCTTGTATACTTTGTCTTTCTTGGCTTTGTTCCAATTTTAAATAATAATCTTGCAGGACTATTTCTTCAATTTTCATACAAGAGGGATATGAACAACCTTTAAATATGTGTTTTTTTAATTCTTAAATTTTTTCTTTTTCCATATTTTTTTATTGGTGTATTATAGTTGTACATAGTGGTGAGATTTGTTATTACATATTCATACATGCACACAATATAACTATATAATTTCCCCAGTATTTTCCTTTTTTTCCCCTCTTCCTTTCCCTGGTCTTTTTCCTGTGCTCTGCTGATCTCCCTTCCATGAACAGTATTTATATGTCCATTTTTAAAACATTTAAATTAATTTTGTTTTCTGACACAAAAACATAAAGTTGTACATATTTATGGTATACTGCATGATGTTGCACTACTTGTGTAAATTGTGTAATCATATTTAAATCAGGTTAAATATATCTGTTCCCTCATACATTTCTTTTTCTTTTTTCCTTTTTTCTTTTTTTGGTACTGGGGATTAAATCCAGGGGTATTTTACCATTGAGCTAGATTCCCAGTCCTTTTTATTTTTTATATTGGGACAGGGTCTCACTAAGTGGCCGAGGGCCTCATTAAGTTGCTGAGACTGACCTTGAAATTGCAGTCCTCCTGCGTCAGCCTCCCAAGTTGCTGGGATTACAGGCACATGCCATGATGCCCAGCTCAAACATTTATTTCTTTATGGAAAAAACATTCAAAATTCTTTCTTCTTGCTGTTTGAAGTCTATAAGTACATTATTGTATCCGTAGTCATCCTTCTGTGCAAGAGCACAGCCGAAATATTACTTTTTTTTTTTTTGTACTGGGAATTAAACCCAGGGGTGCTTTACCTCTAAACTACATCCCCAGTCCTTTTTATTTTTTATTTTGAGATACTGTCTTGCTAAATTGCCAAAGCTGTCCTCAATTTTGCAATTTTCTTGCCTTACCCTCCCATTTTGCTGGGATTATAGGCGTGCACCACCACTCAGCAGCACGCTAGAACTTCTTACTCCTATCTACCTATAACTTAATAGTCATTGATCAACCTCTCCCATCCCTCACTGCTCCCACCTTTCCCCAGCCTCTGGTAACTATTATTCTACCCTTAACTTACATGAGAGCAGCTGTTTTTATTTTTATTTTTTTAAATTGTAGATGGACACAATACCTTTATTTTATTTATTTATTTTTATGTGGTGTTGAGAATCAAACCCAGGGCCTCACATGTGCTAGGTAAGCACTCAACCACTGAGTTACAACCCCAGTCTGAGATCAGCTATTTTTATATTCCACATATAAGGGAGATCATGCCGTGCTTATCTTTCTGTTCCTGGGTTATTTTACTTAACATAATGATCATCAGTTCCATACATGATGCTGCAAATGACAGGATTTTTTAAAAGATTCCATTCTTGCCAGGCACAGTGGCTCATGCCTGTAATCCCAGTGACCTGGGAGGCTGAGGCAGAAGGATCACAAGTTCAAAGCCAGCCTTAGCAACCTAGAGAGACTCTGTCTCAAAATAAAAAATAAAAAGGGCTGGAGATGTGGCTCAGTGGTTAAGAGTCCCTGGGTTCAATCCCTGGTACCAAAAAAAAAAGAAGAAAGGGGCTGAGGAGATAGCTCAGTCGGTAGAATGCTTAGGCAAGCACAAGGCTCTGGGTTTGATCCCCAGCACCGCAAAAAAAAAAAAAAAAAGATTTCACTCTTTTTTATTCCTGAATAGTGGTCCATTTTGCATATATTCTACATTTTCTTTATTCATTTATCAGTTGATGGACACTTAGGTTGTCTACATTTCTTGGGTATTGTGAATAGTACTGCAATAAATATGGCAGTGCAATGTCTTCTTTGTTCAATTTTGTGTAACCTTAATGTATGCATGAACGATGTCTTGATTGGGTTTAGGATTCTCCCTGACACCAGCCAGGTGTGCTTTACCATTGAGCAACATCCCCACCCCTTTATTTATTTTTTGAGATAGGGTCTTTCCACATTTCTTGGGCTGGCCTTAAACTGTGATCTTCCCACCTCAGCCTCTTGAGTAGCTGGGATTACAGGAGTGTGCCCCTGGGCCTAGCTGGGTTCAGGATTCTTCAAATTCTAGTCCTAGTCTCTAAAAGTCTGTAAGCACCTTTTCACTATCCTAAGTTTCTAGTGATACAGATGAGAAGTTCAGTGCAGTAGGAGTCTTTTTCCTTTGTAAACAATAACCTGTTGTTTCTGGAAGTTTGTGATTTTTTTTGTTTTTGCTTAGTATTTCACCATAATATGCTAAGGTATGTGTCTTTTTAAAGCGACCCTGCTGGGCACTTGATTAGCATTAAGACTTTTCTCAGTTCAAGGATATTGTATTGCTTTTCTTCTGTTTCTAGTCTCCTTATTTTGATCAACCTCTCCCATCCCTCACTCCTCCCCCCTCTCCCCAGCCTCTGGTAACTATTATTCTACTCTTAACTTACATGAGAGCAGCTGTTAAGAAACTGAAACCAAACCTAGAAAGGTGAAGTGTCTTGCCAAAAATCATGTAGCTAGTTATGAATAAACCTCAAGCAAGTAACTCGACTCTTTGAGCTAGACTTTTTTTGTATTAATATTGCTCCAGTGAGTGGGCCATTATGAATAATTTGAAAAGTTTTTAGTGAAATAGGAATTTTGGAAAGGGTTCATGGGAAGATGAACAATGAAGAGATAATAAAACCCATTACAATTAAAATGTGGCCAAAGCCAAGGATGTAGATCAGTGGTAGAGCACCTGCTTGGCATGCCTGAGGCCCTGAGTTTGATCCCCAGTATTGAAGGGAGGAAAAAAACAACAACAACAACAACAAAAAAACGAAAAACCTGGCCCATTCGGAAGACTGAAAAGTTCACAGGTCCCCTGGTATGCCAGATAATAAGCTACCTCAAAGCTCTAAAACTGAATAAAATGAGAAGGTTGCTTAAACACTCAAGGAACTAGATATTTAGTAGTCAGGTATTGGATAAGTGTGGTCATGCCCTGTTGTAAATATTGGAAAACATATAAATGGCATTTGAAGGCTGACTTGGAGACAGACATCATAAACCATGTCTTATCACTGGTCTGGTTTCTGTTTTGAGTTCCATCCTGAGACCTTTTTTCTGATGGGAACCACCTGTTCCTGGCTCTGTTGATCTTTGGATTTCCCCAGCTCTGCAGTACCTTTCAGTTTTGAAATGAAACCTACTTTAGGGTGAGGTCAGCTACCAAGAGGACTTTGACAGCTCACACCAGGTTGTTTTATTTTCCAGGGCTATCTGTATGTGTCTGTGTGAGCTGTGAGGCTCAGCAACTGTGATAGAGACTAATTGATGATGAATCAGCTATTGTGTAAGACCTGGGCAGTGTCATTTCTTTGGGTGACCAGGAAAACATGAGGAAGTATGTTGTGTTTTATCCACGGAAAGTTGAAAGTTAAGAGCACTGTCACCAGAGAGCTACCTGTGATCTCTCTGCCTTTGGTTTGCTTAAGAAGGAAAGGCTTTATCCCAGCTGCTTCTCTCTTCATTTGTAGAATCTACTCACCTCCGTTTTATTCAAGTCACTAGCCTCCTCCTGCTGCTGTAGCTATAGTAAGCCTTTATAGTGTGCTTCCTGGAATTACTTTGTGAAGTGACTCCTTTAGATACCCTTCCCTCCAACCTAGCTCTTCACAAAATGCAGCTTGTCTTACTCCCTTTGCTGTAAACCTGGTTTCTACCAGATTACAGCACTTCTTTTGGGATCTTTACAAATAGAACTAGCTCACCCTTTAATTCACCCTACAACTTTTGCCTGACTGTCCCAAGCCCCATTTCTGAGCACTTGGGAGCTGCTTATTTAGATCTTCAAACACCTTTTCCCCTTTAAGATTTCTACCCCCAACCCTTTCTATTATTTTATTTAGAGACAGAGTCTCTCAGAGTTACTTAGGGCCTTCCTAAATTGCTGAGGCTGGCTTTGAATTTGTGATCTTCCTGCCTTAGTCTCTTGAGCTACTGGGATTACAGGCATGCCACCAAACCCACTCTGATCCTTGTTCTTGAAGCTAACATCTACAGTCCTTTCTCCTGTGTTTGACTTTGGTGTCTGACCTCCCCTTCTGGGCCTGTGGCGCTACTTGGGGGATTGGTGGCCAGGGCTGACCTGGGGCCAATGATTCAGATAGAGTATGGAATTAGGGAGCTTGGTGTTAACATTTTCAGATTTGGGCAGATGGGAAGCTAAAAGATGTGAACATCAAGACTAGTGGAGTGTGGGAGGGACAGAAAAATTTAGTATCTGAAACAGAGGATATCTTTAATAGGCTTCCTCTTCTGCCCATTCTGTTTTAGAAAAAAAAAAATTAACTTAGAGAAAAAAAGAGTAATTGCTATTTGGGGTTGGGGGCGTGACTGAGTGGTAAATGGAGTTCTTGCCTAGCACTCAAGAGTCCCTGGGTTTAGTCAGTTGCAGTGGTGCATACCTGTAATCCCAGTTGCTTGGGAGGCTGAGGTGGGAGGATTACATGTTTGAGGCTAGCCTCTCCAATTTAGTAAGACCCTAATCAATTTAGCGAGACCCTGTCTCAAAAAGTAGAAGAGAAAAAAGGGCTGGAGATAATGCTCAGTGGTAAAATATCTCTGGGTTCAAGCAAAAAGGTCCAGGATTTGATCCCCAGCATTTTAAAAATAAGCAAACAAAAACACCAGAAACATATATACACATACACATATACACAAAGCATAATTTGCAGAGAATATGACAAATGATTTTTTTCCCATTTTTATTTTATTAAAAAAATTTTTTTCATACATAGGGTAATAATGTCTCATTCTACCATCCTCCCCATCCCCACCCCTCCCCTCACTCCCCTCTGCATAATTCAAAGTTCCTTCATTCTTCCCTACCCACCTCCCACTGTGGATCAGCATGCACTTATCAGAGAAAACATTTGGCCTTTGGTTTTTTGGGATTGGCTTGCAAATTATGTTTTTAAAAGGTCAAAACATTGTAAACATATGTACAATTTTTGTTTGTTTTGGTACTGGGGATTTAACCCAGGGACCCTTTACCACTAAGCTACATCCCCAGCCCTTTTTTTTTTTTTAAATTCATTTTTATTTAAACAAATGGGATACATCTTGTTTCTCTGTACATGAGGTAGAGGTATACCATTCGTGTAATCATACATTTACCTAGGGTAATAGTTTTTGATTCATTCTGTTATTTTTTTTCTCCCCCCCCCATCCCTCCCACCCTTCTTATCCCTCTATAGAGTCCCTCCTTCCTCCATTCTTTCCCCCTTCTCACCCCCTATATGTGTCATCATCCGCTTATCAGTAAGATCATTCATCCTTTGGTTTTTTGAGATTGGCTTATCTCACTTAGCCTGATATTCTCCAACTGCATTCATTTGCCTGCAAATGCCATAATTTTATTATACTTTATGGCTGAGTAATATTCCATGGTATGTATGTGTGTATATATATATACACACACACCACAGTTTCTTTATCCATTCGTCAATTGAAGGGTATCTAGGTTGGTTCCACAGTCTTGCTATTGTGAATTGAGCAGCTATGAACATTGTTGTGGCTGCATCTCTGTAGTATGCTGATTTTAAGTCCTTTGGGTATAGGCCAAGGAGTGGGATAGCTGGGTCAAACCCAGCCCTTTTAATTTTTTTATTTTGAGATGGGTCTCCTAAGTTGCTGAGGTTGGCCTTTTACTTGAGATCCTCCTGCTTCAGCCTACTGAGTTGCTAGGTTTATAGACCCCTGCTCATTGTGGCCAGCTATAGAAAATATTTTGGCTACTACTCCCCCCATTTCAATTATTTTTATAGTCCTTAGTGGTAACATGTTAGTGTTTTAGAATGAAACTTTCAGATTTTTTTCCTGTATGTTTATATCCATCTGTATGAAGTGTTTTTTTGTGACTTATTTACATGAATGTTATTACATTTTATGTATCATTCTGGTTTTTCCTTCTTTGGTTTAAGAATGTGCCTTGACAGTATTCCATGTTAGTATATAAAGATAGATATATCTCATTCTTTTTGGCTACTGTATAGAGTTTCATAGAGTGGATACTACTTTTTTTTGGTACCAGGGATTGAACCCAGGGACACTTAGCCACTGAGCCACATCCCCAGCCCTTTTTATTTTGAAACAGGGCCTTGCCAAGTTGCTGAGGCTGGCTTTGAACTCTCAATCCTCCTGCCTCAGCCTCCTGAGCTGCTGGGATTACAGGTGTGTGTCACCACACCTGGCAATACTGTTTTATTTAACTCTTCTGTTCAAAGACATAGGTATTTCTAGTTTTTTGTTATAAATGATTCTTATTTTAAATGTTGGTATTCTGCTGCTAGGCCTTTTCCACCCCCCTGTGCTTTTCCTTGTACTTAACTCTAAGTGATCTCAGCCTCTCTGACAGATTGTTACCATCTACACGTGGATGACCCCCAAATCTCCAGCCCAGATCTTTCTCCAGACCAGAATATCCAACTGCTCACGTGGAAAACTCCACTGGCATCTCTTGTATTCATGGCAAAATACAGTCCCTTACTTTGTCCCACTTGTTTCTCCAGTACACATTGTAAATAGCATGTAATGACTGAAGCCCAAAACCTAGTAGTGACTGGAGGCCCTTCCTTCTTTTCCACATCTGATGACCAGTCAGTCACTAGGACTTGTCTTCCTTACATTCTCAATATTTTTCTTTTCTTTTTCTTTTCTTTTTTTTCTTAGTACTAGGAATTGAACCCAGAGCCCTTTATTGCTGAACTATATCCCCAGCCCTATAAAAAATATTTTTATTAATTATTGATGGACTTTTACTTTTTATTTACTTATTTATATGTGGTGCTGAGAATTGAACCCAATGCCTCACACATGCTAGGCAAGCACTCCACCACTGAGCCACAACCCCAGCCCACCAGCCCTGTTTTTATTTTTTATTTTAATATAGAGCCTTGCTAAGTTGCCCAGGCTGGCCTCAAACTTGAAATGCTCCTGCCTCAGCCTCCCGAGTTGCTGGGATTGTAGCATGTGTCACTGCACCCAGCTCCTCAATGTTTTTATTTATTTATTTATTTATTTATTTATTTATTTATTATTGGTGCATTATAATCATACATAATAGTGGGATTCATTATGCCAGATTTGTACATGCATATAACATAATTTGTTCAGTCTCCTTCCTTTTCCCTTCCTTGATGGTTCTTGAATTTAGTCATTTTCCTTTTGCATTGCTACTACCCTGTACCTGGGTTTCCTAATTAAAAAGCAGTATGTGAGAATTCAAATGAATTAATGTATATAAAGTGTTAGCACAATAGACTGGTACCTACCAAGTACTATGTGAATGTTATTTGTTATCTTTTTCATGTTAGTTTATATAATCCCTTCTCAAATCTGCTTCCAGTATTGATTTTATCTTACCCCACCTCCATTCCATTTCTCACCCTGTAGTAATGTTTATAAAATGTAAGGATGATCATAGAGTCATTCCCCTGCTTAAAAATACTTTAGTGATGTTTCTGTTGGGCTTTTATGCATGTTATGTCCACCTAGAATGCTTTCCTATTTGATATTTGAAGGACTGGCTTCCTTTTATTGAGATACTTGTTTTTAAGATAGATGCTGATGGCACATGCCTGTAATCCCTGTGATTTAGGAGGTTGAAGCAGGAGGGTCATAAGTTCAGTGTAGGAAGATCATTATCTCAGGTAGGGAGATTGGCTGAAGACAGAATAACTGAGAGTGGAACAAAATTGTAAGCAAGGTGAGAAGCAAAGCTGAAACAGAAAGCTGAATCATTAGGTCAGAAACCTAGAGAATCAGGATAGTGTAAGCAGGGACAGGGCAAGCAGTTCAGGATTGGGTCATAAATGAACTTGTAGATTACTTAAATCATCTTTTAGTAGTCTTACCTTTTTCATCTGAAAAAAGCTTTTGGATTAAGGTTTACATACAGGTGTTTGAAATTACATATTCTTTTCTTTGTATTTTATTTGCTATTTACTTTAAAATCAAATCCTACTTTACCTTTCCCACCTCACATTCTGCTTCCAGATTCTGCCATGCTTTCCTTTATCAGGTTCAACTAGTTCCGAAATAAGTTTCCAGTATGAAAGCCTAAAGCAGTCCCTGAGTTCCCTTCAGGTAGGATGAAGGGGGGCGCACTCCTCGGGCCATCTCTGTCCACTGAACCATACATAGGAGCTCACCTCAGTAACCTCAGGAGTTCAAGACTCTGTTGAGACTGAATCTGTAAATGCCCTCTGAATTTTGGGGAGGGGCATAAGAATATAGACTATAGGGTGGAATTCTGTCAGTGAGGCATAGTAAGAGGTAGTAGACTGGATAGGGTAGATGGCAGGATCTAAGGGTGTGAAGTGGATTTCAAAGTTTTTGACCTGGAATGGGTCCTCATGTTTGGAAGTGTTTGGGGCTCTGATGTACCAAGTAGAGAGTCATTAGTAGTTTTAGTCCTTAGCCCTTAGAGGTGTTCTGTGTGTGTTCCTAGAACCTGGAGCTCTTCTGCATGCTGAGAGGGAATTATGAGAGTAGAAACATTACTTACTGAGAGTAGAAGGGTTTTTTTTTGGTACCAGAGATTGAACCTAGGGGTGCTTAACTACTGAACCACATCCCCAGTACTTTTTATTTTTTGAAGTAGGGTCTCGCCTTGCTAAGTTGCTCAGACTGGCCTTGAACTTACGATCTTCCTACCTCAGCCTCTCCAGTCACTGGAATTACAGGCATACACCACCACACCCAGTGAAACAGTTTCTCTTTTGAAGGTTGGATGAGTGGTTTTGTGTAAAGATTGTATAGTCTATGACCGTCATCTGGCCTGTGTAAGGCAAGACATCTGCACTCCCCTCCTAGGGCTCTGTGGGGAAAACTAAGCTACGAGTAAGCCATCGTGACCATTGTTAGTGATTTCCCCAGGTGTTCCCAGTCTTTGCTTACTCCTCTGTTCTAAGCTCCAGGCTCTGATATTCTGCCTTCTCTTTTATGGTTTGAGACCTTCAAATTGCATATTCATTCTGAATTCTCTTTCTAGATTATTCACCCTGTGCCCAGCTTGACTTTGCCCCTATATCATTCCCTAATTTTGATACTGCTAACAGCTTCAAGTAAAGGTCTTCCCCATTAATCCTGTTCTTAGAGCTATTGTTTTGAAACTTCAGTGCATTGAAATAAATTACCCATGAAGGCAAGTGGGAGTCTGGGTACTTGTTTAAAACACAGATTCCTGTTTTCTTAGATATTCTGATTCTTTAGGTGTGGAATGATGACTAGGAATCTGTAGTTCAGTCATCCTCCCAGGTGATTCTGATACTAGTCATCATCTGTAGATTATACCTGAAGAAACTCTTGACAGAGGTCTCTGCCAGCTCCTCATCCCTAAAGGAGCAAGAAGAGGATTTGAATTCTTTATTTGTGTTTTAAGATCCTAGGAACCTTAGACTTGTTGCATGTCATGCAATGAGGACAGTGTCTTATGTTCCGGCCCACCACCTCCTATGAGAGTGCCAGAACATACGACACTGTAGGAGCAGAGCCCATATGAGGTGGAAGACTTTAATATCTTTCCCAGTTAGAGATCAGTACCTTTGGAGTTTATAGAGGACTTTGGCATTGGACTCAGAGAAAGCAGGTTAATGTAGACCCTAAGGCTGCCAGTCACACTTCAGATTTGCCTCTGGGGTTCTTCTCATCTTTGTTTACATTGATCCTGCTCTTATATTGGCCTTCCTTATCTAATCTCCAAGCTGCCCTCACTCTCCATTATGGTCATCTTCCATACTGCTTCTGTTCCACCTTCTGTGAACAACTTGATCTTATCTTTCTCCTTTAAAAATCCTCTGTTGCATCCCTATTACCTATGTAGTGAAGTCCAAATGTTTCAGGTTGAAATAAACAGTCAAGCACAATTTGGTCCAAATTGTCACCCATGAGATCTGAAATATCTTGTTTCTCAAATCTCCTCCCAGGCTACACTCCTCCTTCCTTACTGTAGGCACCGTCACTTGCTCACAGTTGCTTGATCGTTTTTCCAACTGTCTCTGGCCTCAAGGCCTTTGCAGTACCATATGGCCTCTGCCTGGAATACTTTTTACCTTGTTCTTGATCTCATTAACTATCCTTAGCTTAATGGGTCAACTAGTATTAGTGTTTGTATGGAAAAAGAGGGGCAACTCTATATACCTATATAATCTCGTCTTAGAGGTCTTTACTGGCCACTGTGTATAAAGAAACTGCCTTAGGCCCTCATTGGCTTCAGTCAGAACACTTAATGCTATTTACCTGTTTGTCTTTTTCTCCTTTTAAATTATAAGTTCCATGAGGGCAAGGATCTTCTTGTTCATGATTGTATTTTCAGTGCCTGTTGCATAAAGACACTCAAAAAGTCCTTGTTGACTAATCCACGTTTTTGTCTTATTAGTATCTATTTTGCTGCATTGTGGCTCTGCATAACTCTTGCCCTTTGCACAAGCTGTTGCCTCTGCCAGAAACCCTTTTTCTTATTATCTTGTCAGATTGCTTCTTGTCCTCTGTTTCTCTAAGCATTTCTTTGACCTTCCCAGGTTGTGCTGGTTCAATAGAGACAGTACTTTGTTCCTCTTGAATAGGCCTTATCACCCTGTGTTGTGATTTCACCTATGCAAAAGATAGTGGTATTGCCTGTTTTACAGGTTACTGACTAGATGCTCTAAGAGATTAATTAACTTGAAAATAGGAGAAGTGATATTTTAACCCTGATGTCTCTGGGAAGCCCTCATTCTGCTTCACTATGCTCCCTCCAAAAAAAAGTTAGCAGCTCAGAGACACTGAAGTCAAAGGGGTGCTTTTTTCTTTTTATTATTATTTAGGTAATAAAACTTATGTGTGCTCTTTAAAATATCCTTAGAGTTAAACACAGTAAAATGAATACTATTGACAAGCCATTAGTAGGGAAGATAGAAAAAAAGGGTGATTGTAGTGTTCAGAGGATGTGTATTTCATGTTTTTCCTTGACATATCTTTGGTTACCTTTTTTTTTTTTTGGTACTGGGATTGAATCAGGGTTGCTTTAGCATTGAGCTGCAACCCCAGCCCTTTTTATTTTTTTATTTTGAGACAGAGTCTTTCTAAGTTGCTGAGGCTGGCCTCGAACTTGTGATCTTCCTGCCTCATCCTCCTGAGTTACTGGAATTACAGATGTGCACAACTGCACCCAGCTCTCCTTAGTGTCATCTTGTGACTCTGAGAAAGCCAACATACAACTTGGTTGAAATGATGTGGAACACTATTAAATTCAAACCAAAGCGGTTGTCAATAATTAACTCATGGTTTCTTAGAGGATATATAAAGAGTGACATCTGAACATTTTTTGTTGAGGGGAACAGTGTGCAGAGCCAAGAGTATATTTTGCTTAAAAATATATCTTATGGGCTGGGAGTGTAACTTAGTGGTAGAGTGCTTGCCTGGCATGTGTGAGGCATGTTCAGTCCTCAGTACCATCACCAAAACAACAGCGGCAACAACAACAGTAGCAACAAAACATTGATAAGGAACTAGTTGAGTAAATTATAGTGGATGTGTTAGCTTTTGGTTGCTGTGACAAAATACTTGAGAAAATCAATTTAAATAAAGGTGATTTATTTTGGCTTATGGTTTCAGGGGTTTCTGTCCATGTTTGACTGACTCCATTGTTTCTGGACCTGTGGTGAAGTGGTACATCATGATGAGGAGGATGTGATGGAACTTAGCTGCTCACCTCATGGTAACCAGGAAGCAGAGAGGGAAAGGGGCTAGGGGGAAGATGTAGTCTCTAAGGGCATGCCCTTAAGGACCCTGAACCAACTAGGTTCTACCTCCTGCTGTTTCTGCCCCTTCCCAATAGTCTATTTAGCTATGAATCCCTCAATGAATGAATTAATTGATGAGGTCAGAGGCCCCATGATCCAGTCAGTTCCCATAATCTCCAGTTTTGAACATTGCTTCTTAGGGACCAAGTTTTCAACACATGAAGTGTTGGGCATTCCATATCCAATCCATAACAGTGGATATTACGCAGTTGTTGAAAAGAATGATACAAATACATAGTGGTATGGAACAATCTCTAAGACTTATTATTAAGAGAAAACTAAAGAGAGGTACAGAATAGTGTGCTAGTATTAGTATTTATATGAAAAAAGAGGGCAACTCTGTATACCTGTAATATGCCCAGACCAAAACAGGGGGGGGGGGAGTTTTGATTGTATTTGAAACTGAAGATACCTGTGTACATCAGGATATCACACCATTTGTTTTGCTTTTCCTACCATTTGTTTTATTAGCATCTTTATTCTTCCTGTTCCATTTCTTCCTGTTCCATGCAGAAGTCTTGGACACCATCACCCCACCCCTACTTTTGTGGTATTGGGGATTGAACCCAGGGCCTTACACATGCTAGACAAGTGATCTATTACTGAGCCTTATCCTCAGTCCTTTTTGAATTGGATTGGATTGAATTGAATTTATTTATTTTGGTACTGGGCATTGAACCCAGGGGTACTTAACCATTGAGCCACATCCCCAGCCCTTTTTATTTTTTATTTTGAGACAAGATTTCACTAAGTTGCTTAGGGTTTTTCTAAGTTGTTGAGACTGACCTTGAACTTGATATCCTCCTGCCTTAGCCTCTCAAGTCAACTGACCTTGAACCTGATATCTTCTAGCCTTAGCCTCCCAAGTCACTGGGATTACAGGTGTGCATAAACCACACACCTGGCTAGGAGCACCCCTTTTTTAAAAAAAGTGTATGTGTGTTGGTTTTGTTTTCCCAAATGGAGTAAGTTCTCAAAGGAAGAAGGCATCTCTTAAGATTTTATCCTTTAGTGAGTAGCATAAGATTTGCTCACTAAGCATTCAACAAAGATGAGAGAGACAGACTCTGCTATGAAAGAAGTGATTGGTTTTGCTCTGACTCAACTTGCTTACTTCACTAGGAGGGTGTTTCTTCTCGTTGGCAGACTAAGTGTGTTGGGGGATTGGGGAGTGGGGCAAGAGACGGAGAGGGAGGAGAAAGGGGTTGGAGAGAGGAAAGAGAGAGAGGAAGAAAAAGAAAATGAATTTGTGAATGTTCCCTACTGAAAGCCTAGAAAAGGAACAGAGGTCAGATTGAGGCCTAAAGGCTATGGTCTATATTATGTAGTGAGACTTCGGTATTATAACCCTAGGAGAACCTCAAATTTCTATACTCTTCCTAATATCAGGCCTGGGTATTTAATGATTAGCAGGGCAGCTGGACTTGAATGTGCCTTTAACTTCTTAAATTCAATAGCACATAGTAGGAATATGATAAAAGTAATTATGATAAATAGTGATTTTTGCCATTTTAGGCAGTAGTATGTGAAAATACTTATGAGGCATGGCATGTAATAGTTGCCTAAGGAGGTGATGGAGACTGTGGGAGAAATATTTGGAAAAGTTGAATCGTGCCCTAAACTCCCACCTCCGCTCATGTCCATTCCCCAGCCTAAGCCAAAGATCCAGGGACAGCAACATGAATTCTCCCTCTGGGAAGTTGCTAGTTTCTTATTTGTAGCTTTTTATGCAGGCAAGAAGTATAATCTTTTATCACATATCTGGGAACAGATATATTTGGACTCTCCACCAGGTTACTCAAACTGCACCCTAGAATGAAAGTATTCATTCAAACTGGCATGTCACCATAGGTGCTTTTCTGATAAGGACTTAGTCTTAAGATTCCTAGTGGAGAAGTTTGTGCATTTCTAGGGTAGCCTTGGCAAGTCAGTAGGTTTGTGTGTGTGTGTGTGTGGTGGGGACGACAAGTTAACTTCGCCAAGATAGCTCATGGGTACAAGCATGCAGGATGGGACAAGATAGGGCCAAAAGAGCTCCAATCTTTCATTTCCACTCCTAGAAAGATTCAGGCCTGGTGTGACCTCCTGCTACCGTACCTTCATTCTTCTTGTATCCCCTTTTCACCCTATCAGAGGCCTGGAAAGAGGAGGGAAAGAATGAGGGAGGATGGGGAAAGTTAAAGAACTTGAGAGGGTGTGGGGATTTGCTGTCCTTAAATTCTTTTTGGAGCAAAGTGTGGGGAAGAGGCTGAGTTAGTGGGTGGGAAAACATACACACTACCTGGCCACTACCACTTGCCTGGCACTCAACCCGAACCCTTGTTTGGTACCCATCTTTTATGTGCTGTTCTTCTCTCGCAGTTAGAGTTTAAACACGTACATGTGTAATTTTTTTTTTTTTTTTTTTTTTTTTTTGTATTGGGGATTGAACCTATGGGCGCTTTACCACTGAGTTACACCCCCTAGGTCTCACTGAGTTCCCTAGTGCCTCACTTTTGCCGAGGCTGGCTTTGAACTCACAATCCTTCTGCCTTAGCCTCAGCTGCTGGGATTACACTGTGCCTGTCCCCAACCTTTTTTCTAAGACAGATCCTCAAAGTTGCTTAGGGCCTCAGCCCAAGCTGAGCCACTGGAAGGAAAAAAAAAAATAAATAAATATATATAAATGTCCGCCAGTAGCACATGATTTTCCATAGTTTTAACAACACTGGACATTGTGTGTGTGTGTGTGTGTGTGTGTGTGTGTGTGTGTGTTTGGTTGTTTGTTCTTTTTGGTATGGGGAATTGAACCCAGGGGTGCTTAAACCACTGAGCCACATTCCCAGCTCTTTTTCATATTTTATTTTGAAACAGGGTCTTGAAAGTTGCTTAGGGCCTCACTAAGTTGCTGAGCCTGACTTGAACTCACTATCCGCCTGCCTCAATCCCCTGAACTGCTGGGATTATAGGTGTGCACCACTGTACCCGGCTGGCATTGTGTTTTTTGTCTTATCCATCTCATAGGTGATATGTCTTATCCATCCAACAGGTCACATGATAGTTCAGAGTTAAGACTATGTCTTTGAACTAGCCTCTTCGGACCTGAATTTTGACTCAACCACTTGTTGTGTGACGTTAGGCAAGTCATTTACCTTTCTGCATCTCTCAATTTCATCTTTGGTAAAGTAGGGATAATAATAGCACCTATTTTAAAGGATTATTATTGTAAGGAATAAATTAGTTAATTCAGTTAAAATGCTTAAGTTAACAACTGAGACAATACTCAGTATGATTTAATTTGTATTTCTTGGAATATAAAAGATTGAACATCTTTACAAGTGTATTTCAGACTTCTGTATTTCTCTCTTTGGATTGCTTATTCATGTCCTTTGCACATTTTTTCTTTATTTCTGTTTTATTTATTTATTTTTCCCCAGTGCAGGTGGTAGAACCCAAGGTAGTAAACCTGTTTTGTTTTGTCTTTGTCTTCATCATCTCTTTTCAGAACTCTAGTTCTATTCTTTAACTCAAGATGGAGGGAAGGTTATTCTTATATAACAGAGCACCCACATATCCTGTCGGCAGCTGCAGCCTGACAGAAACAATGACGAAGGGTGGTTAACCTTTACATAGAACACATACTGGCATAGTCCTGAGCACCTGACACACATAAACCCCCCATTATGAGGTCTGTGCTCTGTTAGGTCCATCCCCCCCAAATTCATATACACATCCAGAACCTGTGAATGTGATCTTATTTGGAAATAGGATTTTTGCAGATGTAATCAAGTTCAGATGATCCTATTGGCAGATCCTAACCCAGTAACTTTCTAAGGAGAGAGAGATACAGATAGTCACCTGACAGTGGAGGCAGAGATTAGAGTTATGCTACAGCAAGCTTAGGAATGGCTTTGCACTCCAGGGATTGCCAGCAACCACCAGAAACTAGAGACTTCAAGGAAGAACTCTTCCTTAGAGATTTCAGAGGGAGCATGGGCCTGCTGACACCTTAATTTCAGACTTGTAGCCTCCAGAACTGTCAGATAATAAATTTGTGTTTTAAGCCAAATGAATTTGGCAGTTTGTTGTAGCAGTCCTATAAAAACTGATACATGCTGTAACCATCATCTCTGTGTTCAAGTAAAAAAAATGAAGCACAAAGAGGTAAGATACTTTAGGTACTTCTGTAGGTACTGCTGTGCTGGCAGAGCACTGATTCTCTGGCTCCTGCTGATGCTCTTGTTGTCTTTGCACCTTCCCCATACCCACCAGCTTCTGGCAGTACGAGAACTTAGTTCCTAAAATGTCTCCTTGTCTAACCTCTCAGGCCATAACCTGTCCCTGATTCTTGCCCACTTCATACTGTAGTGCAGAAGAGACTTCTGATGGCATCCTGTCCATTAAAGTAGGTCTCCTCTTCACAGCTTTCCTTTTTTTTTTTTTTTTTTTTTCCTTTTTCTTGCAGTGTCAGAGAGCTATGGTGACAAGCTCGGGGGTGTCCCCCAGCTGCTTCTGGTCATCATTTTTATGCTTCCCGCTTTTGGCCTGTTGTATCTTTTAGAATTTCTGTTCTGTTAGCTCAGATCTTGTGTTTTTATTTAAAGCTTCAGGATCTCATACACAACTTTCCGTTTATGACTGTGAGCAGAAAAGGGGCAACTTTATGGCTGCACCGGCTGTGAGGGCATCGGTTGTCATGTTGAGGAGCTCAGTTCATCACAGTGGTTCTCTCCCTTGCACAAACGAAGTGAGGGGAGGAAGGCATTCTCTGAACCAGCTCATCTTCTTGAATAGTTCCTTGTCTGCTTATGGACTCTTCTGTTGCCATCTCATTGCTGACTGTGGACTCTTTCCTGTTTTCCAGTATAGACCTTTGGCTGTGGATCCTGCTCTTATTTTCAACTTCTCTCACTAGACTGTGAGCTCCAGGAACATGGGAACCACATCTGTTTAGTTTGTTACTCAGGACTGAGCAAAGGCCTGTCACTTACTAGCCCCTCAAGTGTTTGCTGAATGAAGAAATGGATATTGACCTTAAAGCTTCAGACTCTTGGTTTTTCTTGCCTCTTTCTGAAGCCAAGGGCCAAATTAAGAACTTTAAGCGGTAGAAAGATTATGATAGTCCTCATACTTTCAGCCAGTAGTATGTATATCAAAAATAGTATTGAAAGCAAAAAAATGTAAGGAAATACAGCAAAATTCTGATTTTTATTGTGGTGTCTGTATTGAGAAATATAAAATAATTAAAAATATTTGTTGTCATAGTCTCTGCCAGTTCCCTAAGCACATAATGTTGGACAATACTACCTGGACCAGTCCCTCCCTCACCTAGACTTCACTTCCAGTTCCTCTTTATATCACCTGCTGAAGCTGCCAGCCAGCTTTTTCTACCCCTAAGAGATGTCTGGCTCCTGAGAACCCAGGCTGGTTGGTACTCCTGGCTCCCTAGGGGCTTTCCAGGAAAATCAAGTTGAATATACACACTGCTAAAGAATACCTGGTAATGAGAATTCCTATGCTGAATGGTGATTTATACTGAGCATAGCACATTGTGCCAGGTGATTGTACTCAGGCTGATTTTAGCCATCGTAATCTGCTTCTGTGATCCTGTCTATTGAAAGTCTAGAAATGAAATTACCCTGTGATTCTTTTTTATGGCTCACTGAGTGAGATATTAAGATGCAGGTCCATTCTGTTTCCTGTGTTAATCTGGGCCTCATTGAGACCATTTTGAAAGAAAAATGCGATGCTGGAAATGGGACCCAGACCTCCCACAGACTGTTCCAAGGTTCTGACCATAGTCAAATTCTATTGCTTGATTCCAAAGCGTTTAAAATAGTGTTGGAAACCTCCTAGGGAAAAAAGTACCACTGTAACTTCCTGGCTGAGGAAGTGGTGTGTGCTGGCTACAGCAGGAGGGGTAGCCAAGGCTCCCAAGTTCTATTCTGGACCTGTTGCTGATTTGAGGTGTGACAGCAATCTGAGCTGACATTCTGTAGCTCTGATTTCTCATCTTCATCTCGGAGAGTAATGGAGGCTGTGCTCCCAAGGAAAGAGGTTACACTGTGGTCTTTTTATCCTGGAGAACCTCACCATTAACTTTGGTTTGTTTGAATTTCTAGGTTCCTTTTTAAAATACTGAAACACCACCACAGAGTTAATATAGGAACTCAACAATACTGTTTACACTATACTTGAATTCATTTCATCATATTGCTTTCCTTTTAACAGTGTGATTAGGTCAGCTCTCATAAGGGATGGGATCTTGGGAACTTTAATAGGGATTAGGAAAAGAAAGGAAGGTTTGTGTGGGGAACACTTTATGGCCTTGGACAGCCAGAGAATATATCTTGAGGGCACTAGGTGCATAATGAACTAAATGGGGAAAAACAGACACTCATTCCTTGAAAGTCAAGCATGTATTAGATATTTTTTCATATATTTTCTTTAATAAAACATCATCCTCATTTTTGCACATAGGTAAGTTGAACATTGAAGTTATGTAACTTGCTCATGATCACACAGCTAATAAAAGGCTGAGCTAGGTTTATTTCTTGGGTCTGTTCAGCTCCAGAGTCCATGCTACTTTCTTGAGCTTTTCTGTCTCTAGTGAGATTTAGGAAAGGAGAATGGGGAAAGACAGAAGATACCATCTTTCTCTACCTCACAATTTTGCTTGGAGTGACTCGTTTAGCCAGAGCATCCTGTTTATCAAATACTAGGTTCTATATATAGAAATGTTGCAACAACATATATGGGAATGATACCAATTGGCTGTAGGGGAGGATTAAAAAAGCCTTTGTTCCTTACCTCTACATCTTCAGTGGTAGCCCACAAGTGTCAAAATAACCATGGGTAACTGGTTTACTGCTTAAGTGGCTCCATCCTGTCCTCCACATGAAATCTGATGTGTCCTAAGGAGTAAGCTATGATGGGTAAGAGGTGAGGGTGTGGTATGCTTCACTGCATGTGCTGGAGCTGGGGACACCTGTTGTGTGACTGTTAGAGTGAATTAGTACTGAGTAAATAAGAGGTGTCTCTCTTTTGCCTTTCTAAGGGAGACCAGATGGCAGCAAGTACTGGCACAGATCCAGGGGATCCTGTTCTCTGGGCTAGCAGAAGACACAGCTTGAGGGTGTCAGGTGATAGAATAAAAAGTCTGGTCTGTTAAGTGGTAGGGGGCACCAAGAATGTGTTCTACCCCTCAAAGACTTGCCGCAGCTGTTCGCTGTTGCTTGGAATTCCACAACTGAAATTTTTTTCTCCTTGATTTAAATCTTTGAGACCCTGTTGAATAGTGGTAGAGAGTGTGCTTAGCACGTGCAAGGCCCTGGGGGTTTCCGTCCCCAGCAAACACACACACACCTCCAGAAAGGGATTTAATGATGAAGCATCTCAGTCGTGTAAGTGGAAGTGTGAAGGAGTTTGTAAACTGATTTCTGAGAACTAGACTAAGGAAGGAGTAGAGAAGAGAGGACACTGCACACCTAGTTTTAGGGACAGAAAAGGGACACAATGAGATTGAGATAAAGGCACTGAAAAGAGAAACTGACTCTCTAAAGAAACTGTTTATTTCCTTCACAGTTTTGTTATAAAAAGATAAGCAGCTAGCTTGGCACAGTGGCTGACACCTGTAATCTCAGTGATTTGGGAGGTTGAGGCAGGAAGATCACAAGTTTGAGACCAGCCTCAGCATCTTATTGAGACCCTAAGCAATTAAGCAAGACCCTGTCTCAAAAAAAAAAAAAAAAAAAAAGGTTGAGGTTGTGACCTCAGTGGTAGTGTCCCTGGGTTCAATTTCTAGTACCAAGAAAACAGACAGACAAACAAAACCCAGCTGAGGATAGAGGTTTTTAACCCCCAAAGAGGGAGTGCTGAGTAGAGAGATTTTCCCACCAGCATGCTGGAGTGCAGGCAGTGTTGTCTGGAAGGTAGCTGATGCCCATATAATGTAACCAGGAGTGTAGAAGCTTTGGGTCTGTGGTTTGCAGTGATGTCTTCAGATGAGACAGTCACAGATCTTAGGAAAAGGGAGGTACAACTTCCCAGAAATGATGCAAAATAGTGTCGCAAAAGAGGCCACCAGTGACAACAAGGGCAGGGCACTTCCTCAGTGGTGGCTGGTCACAGACAACTTCTGGTCTCTGTTTCCCAATGAGCTATGTTGAGATGGGGCTTTGCCAGAAAACAACATAAGCCATGTCAAAAGCAATGACAAAGCACTTGGAATGTCTACACAAAGGCACAGCTCCCCCTTGTCTACTAAGAAGATCCAGAAGCTTTCAGGATAGCCCTTACAATTCAGATAGAAAAATTTTTTTGGCCTGAGTTTCTCCATAGTCTTCCTAGGTGACTAGGCATCTACTTTCATTTGCCAGTGCTCTCAAATAACCTTTATGATATGAATTCTCATAGCTTTTTCTCCCCCCAGCGAATTTTTTTCTGGGGCAGCTCAAATCTGTATCCTTCCCAGCTCCACACAGAGGGGTTCATTGATGCCCTTCACCTGCAGGCTACAACTTCTACACTGAACACAGTCTTACCCTAAGTCCAGAGAAACTTCTTTAGATTTCATGTAGTTCTCTTGAATTCTAAGTCATTTCTTTTGGTAGATTCCCTAGAGGGCTATCCTGAAAATGATCTCTACTCTTTTCTCCCCAATATCTGATGAGGTTTGGTCCTCTTAACAAAATCAGCACAGCTCTGGAAGTTTCTGAATATTCCACATCCCTTTGTTTCTTTCCAACTTCCACAGCCTCCTATACCAAATCTAACTGGATATGCTGATCACCAGGATTTTGGAACCAGTGCCCCAAACAGAGGGATTTCTGGGCAGGGGTTCTGTGTCCTAAATGACAGTTTTCTATCCACCAGTCTTTGCCTCCCTTCCATCTTACTACTTTTGCCTTTTTACCTAAGAGTATCAGGTTCTGTCCAGCTGCCCTACCTGAAATCCCAACCTTATCCAGGACTAAAGTCCTGCTGTTTTTCCTCATCAGGGTCTGTGGCCTTTGCCTGGACCAGCCTTTCCTGGTCCAGGTAGCTTATCTGATATTAGTGCCCCCTCTTTTTTTCCCTTTACTTCTAGGCTTCAGTAGGTAGAGTCCTTCCCATGCAGTGATCTCCTTGTGCTGACCTCGTTGAACTCTGTGTACTGCTCCTTGTGCTAACTGGATGTCATGCTGCTGTCTAGCTATGCTTCTGGAAAAAGACTCTTAGCTTAGTTGGACTTTTATCCTGGATTTCATGCTAGCTCTCCAACTTCCTCTGCCTCAAAAAGAGCTTTTAATAAGTATTATAAAACTCCAAAAGGGAAATGGAGAATATAGCATTTTCCAAACTTAACTAGAGAACCATTTTTTTCCTGGAGGAATATTTATTAGAATTTTACAGAATATGGCATTTGGTGGAACATAGTTTTTGAAATTGTGAGGCTTTGTCCTTTCTAAATGAACAGCAAATGGAGTGATTCCAGGTGAGGATAATGTGACAATCATGAAAAAATTCTTTGGGCACTCTTTGTGGTACTCTGTGCAACAAATGCTCACTGGGCACCTACTCTTTACCAGTTTCTCTGCTGGAATCATACCATGTGTTAGCTGTGATCTGGAGTGGAGCTTGAAGGATTCTGCATTCTTTCTCCCACTTTGAATCCTCTTCCCCTTTTCTCCCAATTGAAATAAATAGGAAGTGGTGAGTGGGGTGATAACATCATGGCTATACATGTCATCAGTTATGGAAAGAAGGAGGACTTCTCTGAGGCTTCTTTCCCCAGATTTGACTTCTGTCAGGATTTCTCTAAAACACTCTGAGCATTCTTTCCTCCTACTTTGGAACTGTTTTTCTCGGTATCAGCCTCAAGTCTCATTGCTGTTTCGGGGTTTTCACCTACACATGGGGATCAGTACCAAATAGGATGGAGCTCATTATTATGGAATGGGTGATACATTTTCTGCTTTCCGTATTAAATCCTTTTTCTCTTACCTCTCATGGACAGTATGGAATATAGTCGTATTTTTCAGTCCTTGAATGAAGATAGTACTTACTTTCTGAGCCGGGCAGTGTTACAAGTGGAGAGCCATTTAAATCTATAGGATGGATGAGCAAGTGCCAGGAGTTGTAGCTGGTTTAGCTGATAACTAAAGAGAAGCCTGTTACTTTGTCTGCATACCGTTCACAATCAGTATAGCTAGGAAAGGACCATTTGCAGCAGTTAGAAATCTCTAGCACTTCTGATTTAAAAATTACTGGTCTTTTGAAGACCCTGATATATATGTCTTTGCTCTCATGAATAAGATTGTTCATTGGCTGTTCTTAAATTGTTAACTGAGCTAATCATAAAACAAACTAGATGGAAAGACTCAGCTTTGACCTACACTGTTCTTTTTTTTTTTTTTTTTTAAATACTTTTCTATTTGTCAACGGACCTTTGTTTATTTATATGCAGTGCTGAGAATCAAACACAGTGCCTCACACGTGCTAGGCAAGTGCTGTACTTGAGCCACAACCCCAGCCCCAGTATGATGTTCTTTCAGTATCCAGCAAGTAGCACCTTTTACCCATAAGGGGTAGAGGAGAGGCCTTGGGATTTTGGCCTATAGTACTTGTTTGTCCGCCACTTCCTTTGAAAGACTATAGTTTGGTTTCATTTTTTTTTTTTTTTAATTGTTATAACTATTTTATTTTATTAGTTATTGCTCTAGTTTGAGACCAGTGGTCTCTTCATGGGGACATCCACTTTGCCAGCAGCCTTCTTCTCAGCCCAGGTCAACAGCCTCTGCTTCTTCTGTTTCATCTCTGGTCTTGTGGGTAAGCTTAAGCAGCTGGTGGTTGTTTGGCAATCCACGTCCTGGCTGAACTGGTTAATTGCAGGGGCACTTTCAGCCTCTTATAGAGAATAGCCCTTTGATGTTGCAGGCAGATGTACTGGGGTCATTTTACAAAGTGGGTAAGGTATGGGCTACAACTCCGGTCACTGCCAAAGTTCTGTGCCTCTTCTTGAACAAAGGGTTCACCACCTTCTTGGCTTCCTGCTTCTTGACCACAGTGGGGGCCAGGGCTACCTTCTTCCCCTCGGCCTTTTTTCCTTTCAGCATCTTGGGCAGTTTTTTAATTGTTTCATCCTGAATGAGGGTTCTCCTTTTCCTCATTGACTATCTTTCCCCTTCTCTTGTGATCACATGATTCACGGTGGCCTCGCAGAAGGTGTCGTCCCTGAAACGCTCCATCAGGCCGGTCTTTCCCACCCCGCGGTGGCCGCTGAGGATGACCTGCAGCTTGAAGTCCGCCGGCCTCGGGGGCTCTTTCCTCCGACGCCTCTGGCCGCGGGACAGCGCCGGGGAACCCGCGCCCAGGCCGCCTTCACCTGGGCCCGCTTCGGCAGCGCGGCGCCGGGATGAACGCGGGCCCGCGGCTTGCACTCCGCCCGCCCCGCCTCCGGAGCCTCCTCCGCCTCTCTCGAGCGCGGGGCCTCGGCCCCAGCTCCGCGTCCGCCCCTTTGACCCAGAGCCTGGTTTCATTTTTATGAGAGACAGTATCTAGCTTTGTTGCCCAGGCTGGCCTTAAACTTGAGATCCTCCTGCTTTAGCCTCCTAGTAGTTGGGGCTATAGAAGCAGTGAAGATCAGGGAGTCAGCTCACTTCTGAGAAGGTAGAAAGAGGGCTTGAAACGGGCACTCAGAGATCTTAAATAGAGCCTGTTGGTTATTTGGGTATTTTAGACAGGTTTTTACTAAGTTGGCCTGATCTGTAAAAGACTTTTTTTCCCATTACTAGATTTTCCCCTAACAGGTTCCCTAAATGAGGCCGTTTCCTAAGATTCTATCCTTTGCCCCCTTACCTCCTTCCTCTATATACTGTCCCTGCCATCTGTTTATGGTTTCACCTACTACTAATATGTCAAATACTCTTAAATCTCCTCTGCATCATTGTTCTTCTGAGTTGCTATCTCATAGTAACCAAACACTATTGACACTGTAACCTGGATAGCATTTAGGCATCCTGAAGTCAACTTCCTAAGCCACATTAAAAGTCTTTATCAACCCATCCTCTTACCCCTATTCCAAATCTCCTCCTCTTCCAATTTTGTTTTTAGACTCAGGTATGTCATTATCTGGGAACATTTATTAACTTACTTTCATATCACTATCTACTATTGTTCCCCCAGCAGAAATTCAGTAGCCTCTTGAGTATAATGTAAGCTGTTTAGGATGAGACCACTACCCACCCCCCACTTCTTTTCTTAAAGGTCTACAAGGAATTAGTTGAATTCTAAGTAAAATTAACAGGAAAGGAAAAAAAGATTCAAGAACAATTAAAGGTTTATCTGAGGCGTAGATTCTGAATGAAATGGAAGTCCTAGAAAGAGAACATCTGAGGGCTAAGACCTTGGGGAGAAAATGTCACGGAAGAGGTGAGAGTTGACTCCTTTCTAAGCATGAAAAGTGGAGAAAGGGTGGGACCTGTGATCCTTTCTTGTATAAACAGAGTAATCGGCACCTCCCCTGGTGACTGTGTTTGTAAGTCTACTGAACCATATGCAGTTTGGTTCCTTTTAAATAGTTATAAGGATTGAGTATCCCATCTTAAGCCATAAATTGGCTGGGATTACTCTTTCCTTTTAAATTTCATCTCAAGGTATCATTCTACAATTTGTAGGAAGTCTGATTCTTTCCTCCAGATTTCTTATAAATTCCTGGGAGCTCTCATGTATTGTGGTCCCTCTAATTATGAGGTCTTACTCCCACTAAATTATTTCAGATCATGGATAGTCGTACAGTTTCAAGCATGTTGTCCCTGTTTCTATCCACATTGACCCAGATGCAGAACCCCGAGTTAAAGCTTTTGTATGTGTAGTAGACTTTATTAAACTTTTCGAGTAATGAACAGGATTTTACATTGCAACAAAGTAAGCAACTTTATTCTATTACTGACTACCCTTATCTTTAAAGTGCTCTCGATTAGGGATGCATCATGATTCATATTGCCCACGCATATGACATTAGTCTTTTTTTCCTTTCCATACTATATTGCCACCAAGGGCTCCAAATTGTTCTCACTCTCTTTTGTGCAGCAGTTGAACTCTCACTAATCATTCTTCCTAAGTGCAACTCTTGGTTCCCTTCTGTCTGTTCAGAACCCACTATAGGGCTCAGATGAATAAAGTGCTCCATCCACTTCTTCAGCTACACAAAAGATCATCTGTAGAACCTCTGATGTGTCTCTTCAATTATCTTCCTCTTTTAAAGGCATTTCTTTTTTAAAGGCATTTACTTTTTAGCCCCATGATTTTGCATTGAATGATCTATGGCATAAAGGTAGGATTATCCAGGCATGGGCAACAATTTGAATATAGGCAGCAACCTTTATAAGACCTGTGTGGACAATGAAGAAAATTCTTCAAGGAGGATTCTTGTTGGTGAGCAGAGCTTGGAATAGAAAGTCCAGAATCAGATCTCAGTTTCAGTGGGAAAGGATAGTTTAGGACAAATGATATAGGATAGAAAACTGACTAACCATTAAAAAAAAAAAAAAAAAATCACTGTTACCATATAGCAAAATAAATTCTAGATGGGTAAGAGGTTTTTACGTAAAAACTAAAGTAATAAATGTATTGGAAGATAATTAGGTTTTGAAAAACATATCAGTAATGTACACAAAGCTCTTACAGATCACAAGGGGAAAAAAAGCAAATACCCCAAAAGAAAATGTGCCAAAGTCACAGAATAAATACAAATAACTATAAAACATACAGAAAAAGGCTGTTTCACTCCAGTGCAGAAAGTGCAAATAGAAATGACTTACCATAGTTCAACTGCAATATTAGAATGAAGACAAAGGACTGGAAGTGTAGTTCTGTGGAAGAGAACATGCCGTGAAGTCCTGGGTTTAACCCTTAGGACTAGAACAAAAAAAAAGAAAATATTTACTGCTGGATTGCTGGTAAGGGCTTGAAGAAGCAGGAACTCATACTTTGTGACTGGGAATATAAATTGGTACAACTTCTCTGAAGTTGAACTTGACAGTGTCTGTCAAAATTTAAAGTGAACATAGTACATCATTGATTCCACTTCTAGGTATCTTTACTAAGGGTGAATTTACAGGGATTTATGTATGAGTATATTTGTTACTACAGAGTGTAGAGAACAAAATGGCCATTGATAAGAAATTGGTCAAATTATGGTGTGTCCATACATTGATAAATGAGATAGATTTATAATTAACATGGAAGATGGCTATAATATATACATGGAAATACTATATAGTATATGAACTTCTTTCACTTGAAATAATATAGCCATTGCTGTGTGTATATATTCTTAAAAAAATCATACAACACAATGTTATTATAAGTTGTCTTTTCAGATTTGGAAAAAACTACTTAAAAAACAGAATTCTGACTTATGAGTGGTGGGTAGACTGCAGATTATTTTCCCATGGTGCGTTAGGTAATGAAGAGCCATTGTAGATTCCTGGGAAGATAGTGGTGATAAAAGGTAGTAATCAGGGAAGGTTTTATGGTGTGGTGTGTGAAATGAATGAAGCAGAAAATAAGATTAGAGAAACTGATTAGGAAGCTATAGTAGAAGTACAGGCCTACAATGATAAATTTTCAACTAGGGTGGGCAGTGGAATTATAATGACTTTGACCAGTGAGAGAAAGGACTAATCTGAGGACATTTCATGGAAGAAACTACTGGTTTGATAGTCTGTAAGGCTGGAAGAGTAAAAAGAACAAGGAGTAGTCCATCACCAATAATGCCAGTGTTTGTCTACCCATTATGACAGAGATGGGGGTAATTAGAAAGGGGAGCCACTTTTATAGAAAGGGGAGATGAATTTGTTTCCCGGAATTGAATTTGAAGGTCTAGAGGTATATCCAAGAAGAAAAGTTCTGTAGGCTGTAGACCTCCATTTAGAGAGAAAGTTATTTCTAAAATAGAGGCAGTAAGTATAGAGATTCCCTAAATTTGGTGCCCTTACAGGCTTGGGGGAAGCATGGTGGTATCTTGGTTCTGTCTTTTTTTTTTTTTTTTGGTGCTGGGGATCGAACCCAGGGCCTTATGCTTGCAAGGCAAGCACTCTACCGACTGAGTTATCTCCCCAGCCGTCTGTGTAAGTCTTAAAAGAGACACTGGAAGGGAGTACATGATAGCAGTCTCAATCAGATATGAGGGTCAATCTTGGGGAAATGTAGGAGTGCTCAGTAATAATAAACAGCAGCCAAAACAGTACCTAAAAATCACTTTATCAATTACAGAGTGCCACTGATATGGTAACTTAGCTAACATATTCCTACATACTTTTCATAATTACTTTTTCTTTTATATGGATATTGAAACTCAATTAGAATGTAGAATTAGGATTCAAATTGAGATGTGCAGCTTCAAATTCCATTTCTCATTTTCCCACTCCTTATCTCTTAGAGGTGAATTTTCCAAGGAAGGAAATACTGAAGCAAAGACTGCAGCCTGGAGGTAGGAACAATTATGAGATAGGCAGTCAGTGCATTGTTCCCTTTTTTGTTCCCTCAAAAGGAGAATGTCCTTTTGAGTCCTGACATTCTCCTAAACCTAGACAATGTTGGATGTTCCATTGAATTCAAAGGGACTCGGGAGTCCTAACGGTTCTGTAAATAGCTGTGAGGTGTTTTGGAAGTAAGGTTGCCCAGTTTAATTATGGCATAGTTAGTGGTGTCTTAGTGGTTTACTGAATTCTGGCTTCAGTCTTTGAAAGCAATACAGTAAAAGTGAATTGACTTTGTTCAGTGAAGGAAAGGCTTGTCCGAGTTAGTTAAATGAAAAAAAATTTTTTTGCAGTCATGATGTTTGTTTATTTTTGGAATCCCATGTTACCTCCGCTTGTGTATTCATTAGCTAGTGGAAATCCTAGGAGGACCTGCTTTAATGAGTAGAAAATCATGAGCCTCTTAAGTCACTTCAGTTTTCCAACTGGAAATTATACTTATGGGATTAAATTATTTAGCTCATTCTGATAGCATAAACACAAAAGGCAGGAATGACCTTTTAGATGTTCTGAATCCAAAGAGTCCACTTTAAGGATGGCTGGCAATCATTAGACTTGTGTCCAAAGAATCTTGCAGGGAATTCTTGCAGCCCAGTGCTTGGAGCATTCTGGGCAGTCTGGAAAGGATGATGGAATGAGTGCATGAAGGACTGATAGAATCTTTCTTCTTGAGGCTTGTTGAGCTGGGTGGGACAGTCTTCCCGCAGCCTCATACCACAGCTTTGATGCGTTGTTCATAATAAGTCTTATTGCTCAGATTTTATAGGAAGGAGGGAGGAAATGGAGGCACTGTTGAAAGTTTCTGCTTTATGAACTCGTCATTGTTTAGGCATTTCCAAAACTAGTAAGCTAGTGTCACTTGGGCCCCAGTCACATGATCTCTCCTCCTAAAGGATGAGAGCAAATGAGGAGGCCCCCAAAGGTGGGGGATTGCCTACTGGCAAATTGGATCTTACCCAGAGAGCGCAGCTACATTGTAGGTCTTTCTCCTGACTGTTTGGATACTAAATCAGGAGCCTCTTTTGTTTATCTCTGACTTTTGCTTACCCACCCTGGCCCTCCCTCTGGCCGTGTGTGCGGTTGGTGATTTTAGCCCTGCTAGAAATTACACTCTCTACCACGGTAAAGCATACTTGGGAGGTGTAGGTTCTGGCTCCAGAGGGACTGGGGCCTGTCACTTGACCTTGCCCTGTTTTCTGTCATGCATTCCTGGCCACCTTTTAACCCTTGGCATAGTTCTCAAAGCCTGTAATTCTGCCTGGGTAAGGATTAGGGACTAGCTTCTTCAGAGGGACATGTGACAGGAAGGTCAGTGTTTTGGAAGAAGCTCCTGCATGTGCTGCTTTGGGAGAATTGTTGGTCTCATATAGATGATCTAACAGTTATATTGAGGGTATTGGGAGGCATGAAGTATACTCACAAACACAGAAGGATTTACCACTGCATTTCTTTAAGCATTCAACCTGCTTTTCAGAATAAAATCTGGTTTTCAAATGGTAAGTAATATGCAATTATTTACAGCATATTAGTACCAAAAACATTTTTTTGAGATTTTTCTAGACCAATTTCCTTGTCTTAGAAATGAGTAGATCTAGGGAGGTCAGGCAAGGGCAAAGCCAGACCTGTGCTGAGGTGCTGACACCTAGGTTATATGAAAGTAGTTGAAACCTTCCCAAGGTATTTTTGAGAAGGGAGAATGCTCACCCCTCTTCAGCCTGAATGATTGCTGCCTCATTGATTTATCCTAGGCCTTCCAGACTGATCCTAAGAGGAAATAGTATGAGAAAAATCTCAAAATTTGAGTTTTCAAGGTATATTTACAGGAGTGAAAACCTAAATTACAACATGTGTATGAATGCAAGTTTATTAGACTATGTAAGGAGAGCTAATTATTAGGTTAGCAAATTGTCAGTGGAGGTTGTTCTTCAGGGGGCCTGATTTAATGGGCCAATTAGATTGATTTCTAATTAAAATTGTGCTTTCTCCAGTAGTGTTTATTAAGCCCATTTCTTCATTTATCAAGTACTTATTTTAACTGCAGAGAGTTCTGCAATAACTTGACTGAGCATGCTTTTGAGGAACTTACGTTTAGTGCTTAGGTAACTTTAATTGTAGATAAAGTCATAGTATGACAGATTCAGACTGATGCTATGGGAATTCAGAGTAAGAAGAGATTGTTTCCAATTTTTGGATCTAGAGAATTAGGTAAGTTTTGTGAAAACAGGTTGGTTGGTTTAAAAAAGCAGTAAACAAAGGAAAAAATAACAGAATCAAACACTATTATCCTATGTAAAAGTATGACTACACAAATGGTACACCTTTACTTCATGTACAAACAAACAGTATGTATTCCATTTGTGCACAATAAAAATAAATTTAAAAAAGCAGTAAACAATCTTGCTTATATGAACATCGTTATTAGTACTATTAATTAGTACTATTATTTTAACAAAACATTTTAAAAAAACATTTTAAAAAAACAACCTTACTGTTGCTTATTATCAATAGTGTTAAAAATCTTTTCTTGTTCCTATTATCAAAAATTACTCTCACTGTTATAACCCTAATCAGTAATACAGTGTATTTCCATTCACTGTGCTTCTTTGATAATCGCTAAATAATTTTCCAAAGAGCAGAACCTTTGGTAAGTAAGAGTAATTCACTGTTTTACTGGACCATGACTGCAGCTAGTAAATGGGAGGCAAGGGTGTGACCCTGTTAGGGAGGCTCCTCTTTCAAGAAGCTCATCTGTGAACTGAGGAGAATTAGTGAAAGGAGGGTGCAAGATGTAAAGAGGGCTGTTAATCTGTTTTTTGAGAGCACGGCCCTATGCTGTGGGGAAAAAGCTAGTAGAAATGGTTGAGCAAGGCTCCTGGGGAGAAGCGAATACTGTATCCTGAGTACTGGTGGACAAGTTTAAACTTGAACTGAACAAAGGACAAAGGCTGCACTGAGATTAACATCACCACCAGTACCACCATTTGTTACTTTCCTACATTTTGCCAACATTCTGCTGAACATTTTTCCCCCCTTCTAAGATATAGTCTCACTGTGTTGCCCAGACTTATCTTGAACTCTGGGTTCAAGTGATTCTGTCTTAGCCTTTCAAGGAGCTGGGACTATAGGTGTGCACCACCACTGCTGAGTACTTTTAAGTCTTATATGATAAGGTCAAGGGATATAATGGCACTGAGTGATTTGATGAGGTTTTGGGAGATAGCTGGGCTTTGTTTTCTCTGGGTAAAAGTTGAAGTTGCTGGGGAGAAAGCTCAGTTGGTAGAGTGCTTGCCTTGCAAGCACAAGGTCCTGGGTTCGATCCCCAGCACCAAAAAAAAAAAAGTTGAAGTCATCTGTTAGAAGCAAATCGGATAGTGGGGAGAGTAGTATGGTTTCAAAACGCTCTTGTGCCAATGGCTGTGACCTTGAGGGACATGTAAGAGGATAGCTGAGCAGTGCTGAAGACTCACCCAGTGTTGGAGACAATGAATTTATAGAGGAAGCAGCTCTCATTATTAAATGATTATTTCAGCAGTGTGAAACAACTGGGGGATTAAAGCAGAGGACATCTTCATTCCGATAGACGCGGTGTGGTTGTGCAACAAATGGAAGACGAGGAATAGATGTGGTTTAGAGTATTGGCAGCAGAGTGGTTGTCCATTAGTTGGCTAGAGAAAGAAGTGAATCCGAGAGGTCTGATAGGTGGCACAGTGAGAGGTAGTAGAAAGAGAGGAGCTCATGACCAGGCAAAGGGTCTGACTTGAGGTAGAAAGGAAGACTTAGACCCAGTCCTTGGCGATCAGGAGGTCAGCAGATGACAGCAATGAATGGAATGTAGTCGTTCAGCACGAGCCTTAGCAAAAAAAAGAATGCTTTTGGTAAGATTATAACAATAATGGTTTTTGAAGCAACATCAAGGCAACAAGACATCAAGTAAAGAAGTCTCTTTCTCCTCCTGCTAGACACTGAAGAATGCTTTTATGGTGGAACATTCATTGCCCAGAAAAGCAAGTTCATAAAGGAGTGTCAAGTTTCAGCTGGAGGGAAGGTTGCCAGGACAATTTTTCAGGCATGCTTTCTACACTTCCTGCTTAAATAATGGGGGGGGGGGGGGGGGTGTAATGGTATCACTGAGGGTGAGTGATGGCCAACTAGGACAACTGCTGCAAGATTCTGGGCCTTTGTGAGGTATAGGAGCTAAGTACTTTTAGGGAAAAGCCAGTGGCCCTCTTTTAGGCAAATCCCATTTGGCCACTAGGTTTTTTTTTTTTTTTAATTGCTGTAGTTCAGAGTGGGGTGTGTTAATCTTTGAGAGGTTGAATGGAAACTTTTTAAGTTTCTTGCGTAAAACTCTGGTAGGAGTCAGTGGACTCTTGAGCTTTTGTATTCCTTTGGGGGTCTGACGTTTATTTTTCCTGGGCTATGTTCAGTCATTCCCTTCATGGTGACAGCAAGTAATGCCCTAAAGCCTACATAGTTTGAAAGAGTCTGGAAATTCTCAGATCATTGTTCATAAAGTTGTTTTGGGATTTTCAGTGGTTCAGGATTCCTTTAACATTGTTAGTACTATGACTTCAAACATTTAAAAAAAGCAACCTCAAATTAGTGGAAACAAACAAAAATCCTCATACTTCTTTTTGCCATTTCTTGATCAATTTTCACCGTCACCCTGGCTATAAAACCAGAGTTCAGAAAATAACTCTACACAACTAGCCACTTTACCAAGGAACCTCAGTGGAAGAGGCCATAATGGCTCAGAGCTTGGGGTGCATTGCTCCCATTTCACTTTTTTCTAAATAATTTGTAATTGGTTTTGCCACATAAAAGTGAGAAACTTGGGGCTAGGGATGTGGCTCAGTGGTAAAGCATTTGTCTATCATATGCAAGGCCCTGGGTTCAAAAAAAAAGAAGAGAAACTTGGTTCTGGCACAAGTTACTATAAAGTTAGAAGATAGCCAACAGGCTAGGAGAATTATTTTTATAATATATGTAATATATGATAGATTAATATCTATAATCTATAGAAAGATCCTATAAGTCAATAAGAAAAATACTACAAACCCAATAGAAAATGGCAAAGAATACAAATAGGCAAGTCACAGTAAAGCAACAAATTTCATCTAAGGAATAACTTATCCTTATGCTCAGAGTTGTCTAGAGAAGGGTGTTTGTTGCAGTGGTGAATGTCCATGAGTAGGGGTACTGTGAAATTCTATGTGACTGTTAAAACATGGAAGTACGTTTTTGTGTCAGTAAAAACAAAGCACAGAACATGAATAGGAGAGTCCCATTTATTTTAAAAATAATTCCTGTTTATTTAACTTAGAATGTATTGTTATACGTTTTAATTGATTGAGTTCCTTTAGGTTAAAAATATTTAAAGCTGTATTTTTCTCTGTCATTAAAGAATGAAATGTTAACTTTTGCCACCTTCTTATGGAAGGTAAAAAATATATTCCCCATCCTTACCTTCTCCTTTCTTTACTAATGTACTTTGGTATTATAAATTTTAGCTTCTGGGAAGAATTTAGGAACATCTCACCCTGTCTTCCCAAAAATTAAAAGGATTCCTCCAGGAGGCTACCATGTCTACAGTTGCATGTTTTGGAGTAATGAACAAAGGAATTCAAAGCTCAGGATTCTTCTTTCATGGATTTACTTGTTTTTGGTGTTCACAGCCCTGCAGAGCCTCCCTGCCCCTGCCTCTGATGCAGGGACCTCTGTGTGGGAGTCCTTGCTTGTTCCACCCTCTTAGAAAGGGACAGGAAACATGAGTGGCCCAGGAAAGCAAGGCTTAGAGCTGGTCTAGTCCAGGAGAGGAAACCTGCTTCTTGCATCTGTCCTTACCTCTCTTTTGGAGAGGTCTTCTCACTGGTTTAAACTCTGATCCCAGATTCACCAACCCAGGTGAAAGGAGTCTTAAGCTTGCTTTAGTTTTACTTATTTTGCTGAAGCTTAAGGCTTCGAAACTCCATCCTGGAAATAGCAGGAATTCCATCATAAGGTAGCAAGGATATATACCTCCTTGTCTTTCAAAGACAAGGCAGTGCCTCTGGGACAGAAGTGTTGCTTTGATTATTCACATTTCAGTGTCAGTGGTCATATGGGAATTGTTTCACACTTGTTACACCAATTGTTTTCTGGGCTGAAGAATTTAGAGTAGTGTAATAGAAATTTATTTAAAACAAAAATTGTGGCTAGTTCTCCTTCTAAAGAGGGGTGATATTATTCATATTCATAGAGGGAAAAATCATTCCATTCCTTTCACCACTACAGAATGTTGGTGGTGACGAGAGTAAAAGTTTGTAACTATTCCTTGGTGCTGTTCAGGGAGGAACCTGGAGTGGATGGTTCATAGTGGGTTCCAAGTCTGGAATGTGGATGGAAAGCTAAGGTCCTTTGAATATAAGGGTAATTTAGTCCCCACCACTAACGCAATGTGAGGAACATGTGGAGCGGATAAAAGAACCAAGCAGAAGGGTAAAATAAAATCCACATCTCTTTATATTTTCAAGAAAATCTGACACATGATTTTTTAAAAATATTTTTTAGTTGATGGATATTTATTTGTTTGTGTATATATTTATTTACATTTGTGCTAAGAATCAAACCCAGAGCTTCACACACATTAGCGCCCTACCACTGAGCCACAACTCCAGCCCCACACGTGATGTTTTGAGTTACTTTGTGTGTACATATTTTTTCTTTGGGGTAAAGCATGGAAAAATAGAGCTGAGTCCCACATCTGGGCCTGCTTAGAGCAGAGGGAAGAAACCAGCCTCAAGAGGTGAGATGTGAAAGAGATCAAAGCTCCAGCAAGAGTTGGAGCAGAGCCAAAGAGGCTACTAAGAGCATTAACTGCTGGGAATTTGCAGAGATTCTGGGAAGACCATTGGATTTCTTCTTGGGATGGGAGGATCCAGGCAGCTCTTAAAAGCATGCACAAGAACAGGGGGTTTGCAGCTGACCTCTGATTGCTGAGTGCTGTGTAACACAGAATGTTTAACAGTGGTTCTCCAAAATCTTGCTCTGTGGATGTTCCAGGAGCTATCATATTATTGCTCTTGCTGCCCAGTGAAAGCTGTTTTCAGTTCAGACTCCAAAAGGGAAGCAAAACTTCACCACAAAGGACTTTGTCACACTTCAGCCTCCCTATGAGTTATGCAGAACCAGGGATGCTGGTTAAAGAGCCAATGAGCTGCAGCCTTCCCAGCCATGCTCTTGCTGAGTAGGATGTATCATTTAGGGGTGAAGAAAAGTTGGGAAAAATCTGTAAAATCTTGGAACTTGAAAACTGTTCTGAGCAAGGACCTAAATAAATAATACTACAGTAGTGTTTTATAGCAAGAAGTCATGGTTTCTGAGCAGTGTGAATCTAGCCAGTGCCACACAGAACTGAGTACTTTTGCATATGCCTCAGAGAGGAGGACCTGGCTGATGGAAGAATCTATTGTGTGGTCTTGACATCCACTGTTATTCCCACACTGAGAACAGTAGAGGTCAGTGAGTTTTGTTCGCCATTCTCCTTTCTTAAATAAGAACATTTTCATTTTTTTGGGGGGACTACCTCCTTTCCTATTTTCAGAAGTGGTTCCAGTGGAGTAAGTTCATCTCTTGAAGGACACATTACTATGCCCATCAGAGAATGGCACCAGGCCACCAGGGGCATGGGTCCACATCCAGTCCAATCATGTCTGTCAGGGTTTTTGTTAGAACTTAAGAAATGTGCTTTTATTTTCCTTTCCAGCTGGGTTGCCCTAACCCTATAGAATGTAAGTCCTGTGCTGCCGGGGACCATCTTGCCACCCCAAGGAGAACATCGTCCAAGAGTGAAGGCAACATAGATGACGTCTGAGCTGTGAGATGGAGAAAACTGGAGACCAGATGGTGTCTTGAGTACCTGGACCTAACCACGCATTAAATTGGTGTAACCCTGGACATTTTCTTTGCATGGACCCAGACTTTCCCTTTTGTCCCCCTTATAAAAGTTTGATTTGATGAAGGAGGGGTTGATGCTGTTAAATAAAGATTGCTTTATTATTGGACCTGAAAAGAAAAAAAAAATGTTTGATTTGAATTTTTGTCACCTGTAGCCAGAAGTATCTTAATTAATCCATGTTATAAATTGTATATCATTCTCTTACAGAGTATGGTTCAGCTTTTTTCAACAGATCCTTTTTTTAAAGTGCTGAATTTGAATCATAAGTTCGTTATAAAAATGAAATGAGACCTATCCCATTTGTTTACAATAAAAATAAATTAAAAAAAAATGAAATGAGACCATGTATGTAAAAGAACCTAGTATTATTCTCTGCATAGTAAAAACCCAATAAATATTAACTGTAGGAAGCAAGAAGGGAGGGACAGGGGACAGAAGGAAACAAAGGTGCCAAATTGAAAGAACCCTGAAGTCCTTAGGGTAATTTTCTAAGAACCCTCTGACCCTATCTGGTCGTTCTGTTCTAAATGCCCTTAGCACCCTATACTTTCCCTTCAGAACCTTTCATCGTGGTTGTAATGCTAGGTTTGTATCTTTTTTTTTTTTTTAATTTTAAATGCTTATTTATGCTCAATACATCATTTCAAAAAGAACAATATATCAGAAGTAGAAGTCAAAAATACAACAGAAAGTTTTAGATTTTCAGTACTGAATCAAAATGTAATGTAAATGTCTATACTTTACAAAACTAATAGGAAAACTTTTTTTCTTTCAAAAGTACAGGCAGTTTTATTTTTTATAAAAATTTTTACAAATATCCTCTTGCATTAACCTTTTTCCATTTTTTTTATTAAAAATCATAAATTTACATAGGGCAATGTTGTTTGATTCATTCTGTTATTTTTTCCCTTCCCCCCACCCTTCCCACCCCTTTTCCCTCTATACAGTCCTTCCTTCCTCCAGTCTTACCACCCTCCTTATCCCTAACCCTAAACCTAACCCTAATCCTAACGCTAACCCCTCCTACCCATTATATGTCCTCATCCGCTTATCAGCGAAATCATTCCTCCTTTAGTTTTTTGAGATTGTCTTATCTCACTTAGCATGATATCCTCCAATTTCATCCATTTGCCTGCAAATGCCATAATTTTATCATTCTTCATGGCGGAGTAATATGCCATTGTGTATATATGCCACAGTTTCTTTATCCATTCATCAACTGAAGGGCATGTATCTTATTTTGATTAATGCTTGCCTTCCTGACTGACCTGGGAGTTCTATGAGGACAACGATTTTACTCACAGTTCCATATCAGCACCAAGTCCAGTATGTGACATTTGGCAAATGTCATACATACAATTACCCAGATTGGACTGATCACTTTGATTCTTGGGGGAGTCAGTACTGTGGCAGCATTGGCAAAATCAGGGAAAGACGACCTTATCTCCCCCTGCATCTCCTGCATTCCTCACACTTAACATACAGAGAATTTTGGCTCAGTGAGATAGTTCTTTTTGGTTGTAAAACCCTTTATCAGCTCACTAGTTCTTATATTTTTATTGGACCATTTTGTGAAATCATTGTATAATGTGGTTCTGTCCTAATGTCTGGAAAGTCTTGCAGAGAAGCTCTTCGTGCCTGACAAGCACCTTCCTTGCTCCCGTGTGTCTCAGGCATATGTTTAACTGGGGTGGTCTCTCTCCCTCAGGCTCTTGCAGGAATATGGTCCAGGCCGTAGGAAGGCCAGGAAGCTGATGAGGTCAAGGTCCTGGCCACTGGAGATTGCACTTTCTAGCAAGAAACAAAAGCAATAAAAGGCACCCCTGGTAACCTGGCACTCACTCTCAGCACCTTTGGGGCATACTTCAAATATGAGCCCCCCACCTACTGCCATTTCCTCCCAGCCAGGTTGCCTCTCATCCCCTAGCCCACTTTCACTGAGGTGGGGGGTGTTTCCCAGGGCCCATGTGATTTCCACTGGCAAGTGACGATTACAGATGCTTTACCAGTCAGTAAAGCTGCCAAAGGCTTTTGTACTGTAATAATCCTTTTCCTTTTTAAAACTCTGGGGTTTTTCTACTGTTGCCAATAGTTTTGCAAGTCAGCAATTACGGTGTGGATTATGTAATGGCTGGGTAGTAAAAATAGAAAAGACCAGGGTTTGCAGCTATTTTAACCAAATCAAAACAGAGCAACGGGAGGGGAAGGGAGAAGAGGGAAAGACCGGAGCAGGAGGGGAAAAGAGATCATGTGACAAGTGGCAACAAGATTGTGTCAGCAAGCACAAGGCCCTGGGTTCGATCCCCAGCACCGCAAAAAAAAAAAAAAAAAAAAAGATTGTGTCATGTGACTGGATAATGCAGCCACAATTTATGTGCCTTTTTCCTACCATTTGTGACCCAAGGCCCTGCCCTTCCTTCTTAGGCCTCTCCATGGGTGGGAGTGCTGCCAACAATTCCTTCAGAGGACGCAAGGTCCCCTATGGATAATCCTTAGCTCAGTCCTGCTGTGTTTACCTGCTTCTGGCTAGCACAGTGAGTGCCTCAGGGGAAGGGAGTTGAATTTGACAGCTCCTCTCAAGTCCAGGTCTTTGTGTCTGGATATCCAGGGTCTTTGCAGTCAACTTATTTTCTTGTGCAGTGGTGGAGCCAAGGAGTGGTTTATGGGGAGAGGCTAGCATACCATATCCCTATCAGTTCCATAGTCAAAGCCACCCTAAATAAATATTCAGTAAATACAAACCATGTATTCTATGAAAACACAACTTCAAGATAGACACCCCTAATTCTATTTCTTGATTTACACTCCACTCCTTTGCCCTCTGGATTGCCATCCAGATAAAGGAATTTCAGGGCTTCTGCCCCAAAAAAGGAATTTCGGGGCTTCTACTTGTTTGTTCTTGTGTAACTCTGTACCAATCCCCTATTCCTACCTGGAGTTAAAAATTATATTTTTCTAGAGACCTAAAGCGACTTTATGGACACTAATGATAAAATTTTAGTTACCAGGTGGATCTAAAGCAGGGAGGATATTTTTGAAAAGATGACTTCTAAGGGCCCAACAGATCACATCAAAACAGATGCGGGCCTTCTACGATGTTACCTCCAGAGGTGCTCATAGAGGGAGGCTTTGAGTAGTCACTTGTTAACAGCACTTGAGCCTCTATAAAGCCCAAGCAGAAAGCATCCATCCTACTTCCTAGGTCTCCGATCTCAGGGAGTGGTGGATAGTTTGAAGAAGGCAGCTCACTAATTTCCAAAAACTGAACCCAAATAAGTTTTGTAGTGTTAGAGGGGATCTGAAAGTCCAGATGGTGAGTAGATCCACTAGAAAGTTGTTTTCTCACTATTCATCATTACTTCTGTACAGTCCTCCTGTACCCCATCATACTCCATCCAGAGCCCTCATCTGTACTGGAGTAGCAGAGTGCCAACAGCTCAGGGTAGTACTGGTCCCAGCTCCAACTAACCTTAACCAGCCTCACCCAGCCCCGCCCAACCTGCTGAAAGGTAGATTCTAATTCTGGATTTTAGGCATTGCATGAGATAGGTGGGAATATCAGGGGACCTACCTCAGGGACCTTCAGTCACAGTTCCCTGAATTGGCTAATGTCCATGACGTGGCACCCTTTTCTTACCCTTGTGCTGGTGCTGGATTCCTATTTACGTTCACCAAAGACTGACTTTGGTAAGAACCGCCAAATACCTACTACAATTCAGACGTTCATCCTTCTAACTGTGTTCATTCAGGTACTGACCTTGAGTGTGGTTGATGTCATTGTAGCATCAATTTTCTGTACCTGGACAGGCTGCTCATTCTAGACCATTCATATCAGCAGAAGTTGGAGGTCTCAGAGAATATCTGCCTTCCATTTGCCATCTTACCTTCCAGTCTTTGAGCAAGGTAAGAGTTCATGGAAGTACCTGCTTTAGGGAATGCTAAGGGCAGGGGTCAATCCGAGACTAAATCATCGGCAAGATCCACAAAGGAAGTCTTCCTACCTGAATTCAACTTGTGTTGACCCCTTCCCACCCACGTCATGGTTGGACCATAAAGAGACGTCAAACATCACCACAGTAATGTGAGGTACACTGGTCATCCCCTTCTTTTCCTGAAAGAAATGGCTCTTCTGTCATTAAAATATTTAATAGTTTTCTACCCCCCAGCATGCACACACATACAATGTGTGTGGTAATTATAATGTCTATTGCTACAGATAAGTCGTTTACAGATGGAATAGAATGAATAGCAAATTTAACTACATTTAACTTTTACTCGTCCAACTATACTGACAAACTTGAGACACAGTAGTGTTTATACATGAGACATTTAATTGGATTACAAACAGCAAGATACAAAATGATGGATCTTTTGGGTTAACTCCAATACCAGGGTTCAGAGCGAGACAACTATCACCTTTTACTGCACATCCCTTACCCCCACAGGTCCCTTCTCTGTCCCTAAGAACATACTGAGAAATGAGTTTGGGGAATGGGCCAAGAAGGGCCTCAGGACTTTATCTCTCTACTACAACAACTCAGGCTAGAAGTGCCAGGAGCCAGGAAAGGGCGATGTGGGGCAAGGTAGCGTGGCACCAGGAGCTATTCTTTGACTTTCAATAGAAGACGGGGGAAAGAAGGGGAGGCACAGGGAGAAGAGGAGAGTAGGGAACAAAGAAAGCAGTGAGTGAGGAGGGAATTGTGGACAGGGCTAAGCGGGGTAGGGGTGTGTGTGCTGCTCTTGAGGAGGCAATGTTTTGGCAGCCTGGTTCAGCCTTGAAGTAACCTGACTGCAGGGGACAGACCAGTCCCTCTGCTGTATTCTCAACATCCATTCTTCCTTCCAAACCAGACTGACAAGTCCAGGGTCCAAAGTCCCATCTCTTGTCACAGAAGACCTGCTGAGGAACGACTTACTAGAGTTTAGCTGCCTTGATAAGTTTGAGGTTTTTGTTGTTGTTGTTGTTGTTTTTAATTTATTTTTATTGTAAACAAATGGGATACATGTTGTTTCTGTTTGTATATGAAGTAGAGGCATACCATTTGTGTAATCATACATTTACACAGGGTAATGATGTTTGATTCATTCTGTTATTTTTTCCTTCCCCCACCCCTCCCACCCCTCTTTTCCCTCTATACAGTCCCTCCCTCCTTCCTCCATTCTTGCCCCCCTCCCACCCCCCATTATGTGTCATCATCCGCTTATCATCGAGATCATTTGTCCTTTGGTGTTTTGAGATTGGCTTATCTTGACAAGTGTGAGTATTAAGAGGAGACTCCAGAATACTTCTACTATGACTTTATTACTAAAACGATTATTTATTCTCACATCGATTTTGATGACTTTAATTCTCAAAAATGTCTCTAAGCTATTAATGTACAATTTTTCATAGTTTAATATCTACTGTATTTTATCTTACCTTTTTCATTCCTAGTGTCACTTATTTGATGCTTTGGCCGTTTTCCATAATATTTTTTTGTTGTCTGTCTCCTAAGAATCAGCTTTTGTTTTATTATCTCATTTGTCTTCTGTTTCGTTAACTTTTGTTTTGTTTTGTTTTTTTTTGTTTTTGGTATTGGGTATTGAACCCAGGAGTGCTTAACCACTGAGCAACATCCCAGCCTTTTTTTATTTTTTATTTTGAGAAAGGATCTCACTAAGTTGCTCAGGGCTTCACTAAGTTGCTGAGTTTGACTTTGAATTTGTGATCCTCCTACCTCAGCCTCCTAAGCCTCTGGAATTACAGGCATGTGCCACAACTTTTATTTTTTAATCATTTAAAACATTTATTTTTTAATTGAAAAGTAATACAGAGGGTCACTTTCTCTTACAAAATATAAAATGACTAACAACCCAAAGAATGGAAAAAGGTTAAAAAAAATCTACATGGCTTATAAACATAATGAAAAGAATTTAAGTAAAAAATGCATGCTTTAATGGTAGACCTCTAGGCTTGAGTGGCAAGGGGTAGTTTAAGCGTTTTGTTCGTTTGGTATCAGGGATTGAACCCAAGGGCACTTAACCACAGAGCCATATACCCAGTACTATTTATTTATTTGGCGGTGCTGGGGATTGAACCCAGTACTTGTTTTGAGGCAGGGTCTCGTGCCTTGCTAAATTGCTGAGGCTGGATTTGAACTTGTGGTTCTCCTGCCTCAGCCTCCCAAGTTGCTGGGATTATAAGCATGTGCCACTGTGCTTTGCAATTTAGGCATCTTGGTGCCAGTGCCCAGTGGAGGGACCCCTGGACTGCAGACAGAAGGTACTCACTACAGCCGTCTCTTACTTATTTACTGGTGTTTCCTCCCCTGTAAATTGTGACTGATAAAAAAAAAAATGGACCCACCTGCCTTTACCTCATTGTTGTTTCTTATCATACATGGAATGTGAAAGAGATAAGACACCTGAACTCCTATTTAGGCCGTGGCAGCATTATTCTCCCACTAGTGGCTGCAGGGAGGGGTTGTGATTAACCCAGCCTAGCCTGGCAGAGCTACTTACCAGGCCTTGCCACTAGAGGAAAATGGTTTTGAAGGTCTTACTCTCTAGCTTGCTGTGCCTGCTATCTTACCTCTTAAGTTTATTTTTGTGATTTTATAATTCTGCAATCAGTGAAGTAAATGGGAGTGGTAGGTGTGTTGAAAACAGGGTACAAGAACTGGAAGATAGGAACAGATGGTCTGCATCAGGGGTTCTCAGATGTTTTGGTCTTAGAAACTTTTTACTCCTTCCTTTTAGCTTTATTGAGGTGTAATTGATATACAAACAATAGCACACATTTAATGTGTACATTTCAAATTTGAACATGTGCATACTCCTGCAATTCTGTCCCAACAAGGTACTAAAGTACTAAAGGTATTTGTTAGTTCCAAAGCTTTTCTTGTGTTCTTTTGTTTGTATATGACTTTTTAGTGGGAGGGGTGAGAAACCTAAGATGATGTGTATCCTCTAAACATATTTTAAAGTGCACAAAACCGTATTCTGGACTATATTGATGATGTTGTATGGTTGTTGTATGATAAGTCTCTAGAACTTAATCAGTGTGCATATAGAAGAAGGGATGAAGAAAATGTGGTGTATACATACAATGGAATATACATACCCAAATGACATATTGTTAAAATACAGCTTCTAACAATAATCCAGCCATCTACAGCAACATGGGCAAACCGAGAGGGCACTATGCCAAGGGCAACAAGTCAGACACAGAAGGGAAAGCACTGCATGATTCCACCCTTATGAGGCATATGTCACATGGATGAGACGGAGTGGTGGCTACCAGAGGGGAGGGGGAGGGGAAATGGGAAATCATTTTTCAATGGGCATCAAATTTCCAACATTTAAAATTTTTAATTGTGGTAAAATAGGTTATAATATAAAATTTACCATCTTCACTATTTTTAAAAATTTTTTTAGTTGTAGATGGACACAATACCTTTATTTTTAAATTTATTTTTATGTGGTGCTGAGGATTGAGCCCAGTACCTCACATTTGAAAGGCAAGTGCTCTACCACTGAGCCACAACCACAGCCCCCTACGTCACCATTTATCGTACGGTTCAGTGGAATTAGTACATTTAGTTAATTCTGCAACTACCCATCACCCATCTTCACAACTCTTTCCATCTCAACTGAAACTATACTCATCAAGTGACAAATCCCCCTCCCCACTCTTCTCCTAGCCACCTCCCATACAGCCTGTCTCCATGAATCTTTAATTATAGACACCCCAAGTGTGTGGAGCCACATAGTGCATCTCTCCCCGTGAGCAGCTTATGTCCCCTGGTAGTGTTTTCAGGCCTCATGTGGCATGTTTCAGAACGTCTTCCTTTCTGTGGTGGAACAACATTCCATTGCATGTATACTCTATATTTTGCCCATCTATTCATTCTTCCAGGACGCGTGTACCTTGCTTGCTATTGTGATAATGTGGCTGAAAGCATGCGTATACAAATATCCCCAGCCTTTTTTGGTGTTTATTTTGAGACAGGGTCTCTCAAAGTTTCCTAGGCTGGACTTGAACTTGCTATCCTCCTACCTTAGCCTCCCAAGTTACAGAGACTACAGTCGCGTGCCATCATGCCTGTTGAGTTTCTTATATATTTTGAATTGTAACCACTTCTCAATGAATAATTTGCAAAAATATTCTGCCATTCTGTAGATTGTCTCTTCCTTCTGTTTATTGTTTCATTTGCTGTGTCTTTTAGGTTTTTTCCCCACATTTTTTATTGGTGCATTATAGTTGTACATAATGGTGGGATTTTTTGTTATATATTTGTATATGCACACAATATAATAACATAATTTGGTCAATATCACTCCCCAGTATTTTCCCTTTCCCTACCTCTTCCATCCCCTGGTCCTTTTCCTCTAATCCACTGATCTCCTTATGATCTTCGTGAGAGCCGATCTTTCCCTTTTTCCTTTCTAGCTTCCACAAATGACAGAAAACATACCACCCTTGAATTTTGAGTTGGGCTTATTTTGGTTAACATAGTTTCCTGCCAGTGACATAATTTCATTCTTCTTTATAAAAGCCTTTTAGTTTGATAGACTCCCATGCGCCAATGTTTGTGTGTGTTGCTGATGCTTTTGAAGTCATATCCAGAAAATCTTTGCCCAGACCCGGGTCATGGAGCTTTTTTCCTTTTTTTTTGTCTTTTTTTTTGCGGTGCTGGGGAATCAAACCCAGGGCCTTGTGCATGCAAGGCATGCACTCTACTGACTGAGCTATCTCCCTAGCCCGGCTTTTTCCTTTTTGTTTACTTGTAGTTGTTTTGCAGTTTCAGGTCTTATATTTGTCTTAAACCATTTTGAGTTCACTTTTGGTATGAGGTGAAGGTCTAATTTCATTCTTTGCTATGTATATTCAGTTTTCCAGTGCCATTTATTGACGAAATTCTCTTTTCTCTATTGTATTTCTTTTTGGTACTGGGAATTGAACCTAGACATGTTCTACCAGTACCACTGCACTGAATTCCCAGCCTCTGTTTATTTAGAGACAGGGTTATTCCAAATTGCCTAAGCTGACCTCAAATTTGTGATCCTCCTGCCTCAGCCTCCAGAATCTCTGGGATTAAAGGTGTTTACTGCTGTACCTGGCAATACATAGTTGTTTTCCTTGAGGTGACAGGCTCACTTCAGTCATTTTCCTGGCAAACATCCACAGATATCCAAGTATGAAGAAGCATAATCTGTCAGTCCTTTATATGAAAATGATGTTCCACAAAAAAGCAGGTAGTTCAGCTTGCAAAAACAATTGTATGAGTTCTTCCAGGACTTCTGTATTCAAAAGTGTTTTATGAGAAGACTGTTAGCAAGACATGCAATTAAGTGTCCAGTTTTAATAAAATCAATGGTTATTACCCTTATCACAGACTTTATTTATTTATTTACTTATTTATTTTAGTGTTGGGGATTGAATCTAGAGGTGCTTACCCACTAAGCCACATCCCCAGTCCTTTTTATTTTTTATTTTGAGACGGGGTCTCACAAAGGTGCTTAGAGCCTTACTAAGTTGCTGAGGCTGACCTGAACTACCCATCTTCCTGCCTCAGCCTCTCGAGTTGCTGAGATCACAGGTGTGTACCACTATACCTGGCTGTCATGGACATTCTTACATGAAACAACTTTTAAACGGCAAGTATGTGGGGGTGAAGATTATGACTCCTGGGAATGTTTTGTACCAGTTCGTTGATTTGGGTTAAGGCCTTATAAGTTTCATCCATTGTTGCTTTTACAACATCAATGCAAATAAGTGAATAACTGCACAAAACTTTAATTATTATGAAAATACTCCTGACCTCATAGACCTCCCTGGAAGGGTCTTGGGTGCTCTAGATGCCAAGGGGTCACAGATTGAGAGCCACTAGTCTCTGTGACCATGGGCCTGGTAGCATTTGACCTCTACCACTTTAATCAACCTCCCTGGGCCTTGTTTTTTTCTGCTGCAAGTGAGACCTGAGTGAACTCTGTTTTTCCACTCTGTTGGACTCTATTTTCTAGTCCTTGAAACTGCTTCTCTCTTAAAAATTGTGAAACCACCTTGGCTGCTTTTCTTCTTCCATCTCATTCCTGCTTTCCTCTCTGATTCCTCCTCAGCTCACCTGTTAGAGTTGACATCTCCATTGTTTCCCCACCTCCTCCTCTCCCTGGGCAATCTTCTCCTCTCTGGTTTTTAACCATCACCTGCAGGCTGATGACTCTGAAATCTTTCTGCCTGGGACCTCTCCACTTGAATGTACTAAAAACATGTCAAAGTCATGGGCATGTCTAAACTGATTCCAGAATCATCTCCCCTCTCCCCACATTGTCTCCTCTTACAGAATAGACAGTTTTTGGTTTACTCCTCATCCACTCAACTGCTGAAGCTAGAAGCCCCTCCTCCCCTTATCTGGCACCCTGGTCTAATCACCCATGTCTATTAATTCTGCCTCCCAAATATTTTTCCCACTGTCTCCCTGCTCTTCATCCCCATCACTACCCCTTTAGGTAAGGCCTTCATCGCTTCTCACCTAAACTATTGCAAGAGCTTCTTCTTGGTCCCCCTGCCCCCCATTTCCAACCTAGACTCCAAGGGTTGGAAACAGTAAGAGTGTCCCACATTTTCTTGTTTTATTAAATAGATAAATGTCGAGTACTTACCATGGCAGGCACTGTGCAGGGTGTGGGAATGCAACATGGAATACAGCAGACATTGTTCCTCACTACCAGTACTCAGCATGTGGAGGAGGAGGGAAGAGTACAGGGTACAATCATTAAGATGCAGTGCGATGGGGAAAGATGGCAGAGGTGCTTGGGAACTTGAACTGTTAGCTGAGAGCTGAGTGAGTCCCAGGGGTGGTCAGGGAACACTTACTGAAGGAAGAGAATCTCACTCTCAGACTGCTCACTGGGTGGGAGTTAAGAGAGGCGGGCGTGTGGTGGTGAAATGCTTTCTGATAAACTTGATCATCTCATTTCCCTGCTAAACAGCCCTCTTTTGAGCTTCACCACTGCCTGCAGGATAAAGTCCAGATTCTTTACCGTGGAGCACAACCTTCGTGGCCTCATCTCCTACCACTCCCTTACATTTACTGTAATCGACCTATGCCGCTTTCAGTTCCCCCAAACCCCACACTCAGCTCCAGGCTTTTGTGTATTCGGCTTCCTCCACCCTTCCCACCCAGTGTCCCATATCCTATCTATCAAGCTCTGAGTCACTGATGTCAGCTGTCTCAGGAGACCTTCTCTGATCCCTCCCCTGTAGACTTTGTGGCTCCCTCTCTTGTGCTCCCTGCCTGTACACACACCTGGACTCGTATGCACCTATCACGTTGTTAGGGCTCATCCACGTGTCTCTCTTTCTTCTGACTGCAATTTCAGGATCCCAGTTCCTGCTTAGTTCTCACGCCCGTACCCCAAGATCATTTTGGGTGTCCCCAGGGTGTGTGTCTCCTGTGTCCTAGTGGACAGGCCTAGAAAATTACTAGATCTTTTTTTCCCCGATCTTTTTCCTTCCTCCGCCTCTGCAACCTCCCTGTGCCCCCACCACACCCCATGGAGCTATCAGGTCTTCTGGACACTGCCACACCCATCATGCACCTTACACCTGTAGGGAGTCACCAGCATGCCTACTGGCCTCACTGAAGAAGCAGTGTTGGGGGCTGCTGGTCCTCAGTTGCCTTGTAAAGTCATGAACTTGGCCCCACACATATCTAATTCACAAATACTAGTCTAGCTCAGATCAGCTCCTTTCCACCAAGTAAAGGTTTTTGTCTGTGTCAGCTCCTTGTGCTAGTTTCCCTCTTCTTTCTCAGAAGGTCTCTCAACTCCTCATACAAAGAGGTTCCCAAGGGTTGCCCACCAAGATTCCAGACAGGGAGGGCCTGTGCCCCATCCATCACCAGCCTGGTGGCAAAAGATGCATGAATATTTATTTATTTAAAACGTAAATTAGCTGAGTGTGGTAATGCGCACCAGGAATCCCAATGACCTGGGAGGCTTCAGCTGGAGGATCACAAGTTCCAGAAGAACCTCAGCACCTTAGTGAGACCCTGTCTCAAACTAAAATTTAGCAAACAGGACTGGAAATGTAGCTCCATGGGAGAGCACCCCTGGGTTCAATTCCCAGTACCAAAACCCAAAAACAAATATAGTAATACATTATATAAGCAATGCTGAATATAGTTCCATCATTGAAAAACCCAAACGGTTTAGACATATATAGAATAAGAAGTCAGTGCACCTCTTCCTCCCTTCCCCACATCCAAAAGCCTATCCTCCAGGTAGGCACTGTTAATTATGTGGTGGAAATGTTCAGACTTTTTGCTTTGCACTTACACATATGTGCATCTGAGATAATATCTGCAGAATTGATCTTATTTCACCACCAAATCTTCCCCTTTCCTGTCCTCACTTTCATGGAACTCATCACCTCCTGAGCGGCTCCCTAGGTTAGAAACCCAAATCAGCTTTCAAATATCTCTGTCTTTTGTGTGCTGAAAGCTTAAGCATTTAGGGCAACCTCAAGATTTTCTAACAGCTCATCGAGGGACCAGGATGCTCTTGCAGCCATTGAATGCCTTGACTAGAAACAAGAGGGAAGAAGAATTTGCTCTGGAGTGGGAAGACCTCCAATCCTTATCAGCCCTTTCTTCTCTAGTCTGTCTGGGGACAGAAGACACAAGGGGAGAAATGTTTGTGGCCTGTAGAGTCCCACCTAGGCAGGCAGAAGTAAAATCCTGAAGAGAGGTGACCACATGGTGGAGGCAGGTCACAAGGTCACTGGCTACTTGGCTCACAAGAGGCACAGAACAGCAGAGACGGCCATACTTGGCCTCAGCCAACCTCACCTACACCTTTTCTAGCCTGTGCCTGGCTATTCCAGTGTTCGGGAGAATTCAGGCATCTGAAATCAAGTCTTCTATTATCAGGATGGAAGCTTCCTGTAAGCAATGAATTGAGTTACAGGAACGAAAATGTGATTTCTTGCATGCCTAAATTTGTAAATTGAGATTCGGATGGCATGTACTACTCATATTCTGCCACTTAAAAATTAACAATATATCTTAAAAAATTTTCACACCAGTGGGAAAGTACATGTTCATGGTAAGAAATTCAAACAGTACCAAAGGAGAAAGCAGAAGTTCTTGGGTCCTCCATTCCCTTTCCCCAGACATAGCTATTGTTAAAACCTTAGAAATTTTCTATGCTGATCGAGTCACATATCTATTTATTTATATAGCTTTTTTATATACTAGTAAGTTCTAACTCTGTGTACTTTTTGTGCATATATTTTCTATTCTATATAATATCTTTATTGTAAATAAGAGATAATTTATTACTTATCATTCAATAGCTTCTAATAATCTAAGTAGATATAGTTCTACTTTATTTCTTTTAATGACTGCCCAGTATTCCCATAGATTGGATGAACCACATGTATTTAATCAATTGATTGGCATTTAAGTTTCCAGATTTTTGTCTATTACCAATTAAGGGCACAATGAACAGAATAGCTAGCAATTGTTGACAACAGATATTGTAGTTGTCATGTGGTAAGTCATATAACCCTTGAAATGTCCCAATGAGATAGGCCCATTTATTGCCCCTACTGTACAAATGAGGGAACTAAATCACAAAAAGATCAATAATTTCCCTTAGGTCACATGTCTGGTAGGTGAATGCTCTGGGACTTGCACCCAGGAAATCAGATCCCAAGCCTGTATTCTAGATCACAACACCACAGCTTCTCCCTAGACCCTGCTGATATATCCATAAAATAGGTCAAGATATGTGCATTTTACACTTCAATAGTGTTAAAGGGTGAGGACATGGTTTTATGAAGAGAGCAATGTGCTTCTATATAACCAGTGGTGGAGCCCACTTGTTTCCTGAGAACAGAGGGGTTGCTGCTGCTCCTGTGCCCAGAGGCCCCACTAAATAAGAGCACCTTCTCTTGCTGTGGTCAGGGCTTCAACTCTGAGTTTTTTCTGGCCCTCTCCCCTTCTCGCTGGACTGGGATCCCAGGAGACTTGGTAAACCCTCTTATGCCCTTTAAGGCCAAGGCCACAGATTGCTGGAGGAGTCTTCCCCTGGTCTTCTCTTTCCTCTGCACCCTCTTGGTCTCCCAAGGGTGAGGGTGCCTCCCCACTGTAAGCCCCCTAAGCCCATTTTCCTATTCCTTTTGTAAGAGGAGAAAAAGGCATCAACCTAGAGAAACAGGTGCACCTCCCCGCCTGCAGCTCCAACGTCTAGCCACAAGGGGCCCCTCTGCGGGGCCTCCAGGTCTTGATCATACCAGACCTGCACACACATAGGTGGTCACAGTGTGTGGCCTGGCTTCTTCTTGACCTCTGACTTTTATAGACTGTATCAGTGGTTCTCCGACAAGAACACTCCCAGCAGGGAACATTTGGCAATGTTTAGAGTTATTTTTGGTTGTCGTACTTGGTAGTAGTAGCACGCACTTGTGTGTGTGTGTGTGTGTGTGTGTGTGTGTGTGCGTGCCCACATGCCCAGGCATGCACACACACATTACTGGCAACTCATGGATAGAGAGAGGCCAGGAATGCTGCTAAACTGACAACATACAGGACAGCACCCTCAACAAGGAACAATACAGCCCAAAATAAACCCTGGGCTATAGGAGGTCAGGCAGTACCCAGCATGTGGCTGCCCCCTGTGACTTTGGAATCAATTTAAGTGAAGCTGAGGGGTGGGTGGCTATCTGGTGTGAAGGGCAGTGGCTAAAAGATGTATTTACAAAAAGTTGTGTGTGTGTGTGTGTGTGTGTGTGTGTGTGTTTTAATAAACAATGAGTAGGCCCTATTTTCCCTCTCAACAGGAAAATGGCTGGTGAAGTTTGAGGGTGGGTAGTGGGATAGATAGATATTCCTTACCTGTAATCACAGACTATTGAGAAATTAAGGATGTGGAAAACACTCCAAAATTTACTTGATGTGGCTCAGCTCTTCTCAAAGAACAATGCCTGGAATTAAACAAACTGATGAAAACAAGATAGAACGAATTAATCAAGATAAAGCAGAACTCGAATTAGAAAATAGGAAATCTTTAATAAATACATTAAACACAATAAGATAGACACTTTGGCAAACTTCTCAAGAAGAAAACAAATAAAATTAGATACAAATGGACCTAGAAATGGAACACAACATCGACACATGAAGCCACAGTGGAAGCTCCACGTGTGGGGGCGACATGGCACGAGGAGGGTGGCAGGCTCTACACATCCTCGTGCATTTATTGAACACCAGCTTACTGATCACATGCTGTGTACAAGGCGCTTTTCTAAGCACTGGGGCTATAACACTAAGCGAAACGGATGAAGGTCGATGCCCTCAGTGCCATTCTGAGCGCTAGCGAGCCATGAGGAAGTGTCAGGTGGGATCCAGTGACATCAATTCAGCTAAGTCCCAAGGCTGGCCCAAGTGCCTGGATCCCAAAATGTTTGTTGAACCAACAAGAAAATGCTGAGACTCTGGTGAGATGGTAAAGCAGGAGATGAGAGAAATTTAAACTTCTTTTCAGAAAGCCTAGATCCAGAGGGGGGAAAAGGAACCTACTACCTACGAAAATTAATGTTTATGTTTTTAGTTTTATTTTTTGAGATGAGGTTTATGCTGTGTTGCCAAGGCTGATCTGGAACTCGTAAGTGATCCTCCTGCCTCAGCCTCCCAAGTGCTGGGACTCCAGGAAGGTACCACCACACCTGGCCAGGCAATAGTAACAAAGACAGCATGGTACTGGCACCGAAACAGACGTGTAGACCAGTGGTACAAAATAGAGAACACAGAGACAAACCCACATAAATGTGGTTATCTCATACTAGACAAAGGCACCAAAAACATACATTGGAGAAAAGATAGCCTATTCAACAAATGGTGCTGAGAAAACTGGAAATTGATATGTAACAAAATGAAATTAAACCTCTATCTCTCACCCTGCACAAAAATCAACTCAAAGTGAATCAAAGACTTAGGCACTAGAACAGAGACCCTGCACCTAATAGAAGAAAAAGTAGCCCCAGGGATGGGGTTGTGTAGCTCAGTGGTAGAGGGCTCAGTGGTGGAGCGCTTGCCTAGCATGTGTGAGGCACTGGGTTTGATTCTCAGCACCACATATAAATAAAATAAAGGTCCATTGACAACTAAAAAAATATTTTTTTTTAAAAAGTAGGCCCAACTCTTTATCATGTCGGCTTAGGATCTGACTTCCTTAACTAGACTCCTAAAGTGCAAGAAGTAAAATTAAGAATCAATAAATGGGATGGATTCAAACCAAAAAGCTTATTCTCACCAAAGGAAACAATAATGTAAAGAGAGAGCCTACAAAATGGGAGAAAATCTTTGCCACACACACCTCAGAGCACTAATTTCCAGGATATATAAAGAACTCAAAAAACTTAACACCCAAAACAAAAACAAACAAAAACAAACCTCCCCAAATGAACTAATCAATAAATGGGCTAAGATACTTAACAGAAAATTAGTATTTCTTAATGACCCAGGGAACCTATCTACTCACGAATGTGTCTGAAGGGCCATGAGACTGACTGACCAGCACCCAATTACCCAACCTCTTAAAACTAAGGACTTACTTTGGAGTGGGCCCCTCCTTTCCTTCCCTTCTGCTCCCCATCCCAGACCCCCAGGTAACAAGGAAAGAAATCTTTGCTACAGAAATTGGAGCCATTGCCATTCCCAACCCTTAGAAGACTGTCTTTGTGATAGTGGGATAGTCTTCCAAGGCCTGTGGCAGCTGCCATGACTGGCTAGGCCCGCTCAACACCCTTGGTGGTCTGCTCAGAGCAGAATTTCTGCAGAAATGTTCTGTGGCCAGTTTCAAAGCACCAGGGAGAGCAGCTTGCCCTTGTGTCTGGCTGTGGGGGGGGGTCTGTCTTCTCAGAAAGGAGCAGGAGAGCGCTCAGGGGACTCACCGGAAGACATTTTCCACAGCTTACCTGTTTTCATCAACAATGGCAAACACTAATGTCTGTCCTGCTCACCTCATGCTTGGCATGTTCCAAGTGCTTGACCAAATCCATTCACTTATTCAGTCCTGACAACTCTGTGTGACATGTCCTACTGTGGTGGTCCCATTTTACAGGTCAGAAAGCTGAATCCAGAGATAGGTACCTTGCCCAAGGTCCCAGTGCGGGTAGGTCATACTTGACCTTCATAAAGCTGCTTACATGTGTTCATGGCAAATGCTCAAAGACATCCCTCTAGGCCCCTTTTTGGACCTTGTGGGCACCAGGACGTGTTCATATTTGTAGAAGGGGGAAAAAGAAGCAGTTGCTAGATCCTCTCTCCCTGATTCTGAATCTTACTCCTTTTCTGATGGCTTTTACATTTTTTTCTACAAAAGGTATAATAAGTGAGCACTGATTGCATGGTGAGCTGCTTGGGTAATAGATTGACTTAGACTTGTGATCAAACATATCACTTAGGAGGTCCAGAGAGAGCTGGTGAGTCTGACTGGGGACACAGGGACTTATGCTCACCTTGTCCACAGTTTGAGTGAAGAGGGTGCTTCTCAAATGAGGTCTCCAACAGCTGAGACTTGCTTTGTAGATGGGAGAGGGTTGCAGAAGGAGTGGGCATTGTCTGTTGGTCTAAAGCCAACTTGCATTGGAAATAAGGAAGAAACACTTATCAACTCATTAATTATAGGATGCGGTAGGATTGGCTTTGCCTCTGGGTGTGGGGCAGTAACCTAATGCTTTAAACAAACAGCCCTGTCACTCAACAATAATTAGCAACAACAATAAGCATCTTCATAGGACTAGATTGACAGGTGACTGACAACACACAGCCCCAACCTGGCCGAACTGGGCTTGGTGCCATACCTAGGGACCAACCCGCACGTCTGGCCAGCCTACAGGAGCCTGGGCACGGAAGCAATACGTTCTTTCTTGTGCTATTTGCTGCTGACTTGCTCTGTACCCAAGCACTGAGAGAAGCAAAAAGAAATGTGAGATTTACCAATACTCTAGTGAATTGAGGAGACAAGATGAAGCTTGAAAAGTTAAAATAGCAGCACAAGAAATGTTGTACATGTCACAGATGGAGTGTGAGTGCTCAGGACCAAGTAGGACTTACAGGCCCTGCCAGGTGAGGGGTAAGGTGGGCTTGTGGTGAGGTGTGCATTCTCTGTGAGATTTCTGCCAGGACACACTGCTTCTAAAGAAGTAGGAAGGAAAATTTAAAATCATACTAAGAGCACTTATCAGAGATATGTATTGTGTGTATACACACACACACATTGTTTACATGAATGGATTCAGATTGTACATATGGTTCTGTGATTTGCTTTTCATACTTATCAGTAAGTTGTGAACATTCTTTCTTGTCCAAAAATAAACTTCTTTTGAGTCTGTCATATTTCACTGTGTATTGATCATGATTTAGCTAATCCCTTATCTTTGTCACTTAAGGTTATTAATAATGGCACCCATTATATATAATACTGACTCTTGGTGCACCTTTATTTTTATCCATTGGATATGGTCTGTAAGGAGAATAGCTAGATCAAAGAACATGCATGCACACTTTCAAGATTTTGATGCTTATTGCTAAATTGCCTTCCAAAAAGGGCCTGTCGGCTGAGGATCTCACCACTGTCCTGTGACCGTGTCTCTTTCACTATAGCTTTTCCAACACTAGGTATTAATGATTTAAAACATTTGTAAATTTGATAAGAAAAAAAGGAATTTCATTTTAACTTTAGTTTGCATTTCTCTTTCTTTTTATTACTTTATTACTTGGACTGTTTTACAGGCCAATTAGTCACTAGTGATTCTTTTTGGATGAATTATGTGCTTGCTCTAGTCTTCTATTTTCTATAGGTATATTCTTTCTTTTCTTTTTTCCTTTTCATTTGTGGAGGTTTTGTTGGTTTCTTTGTTTAGACCAGGGATTGAACCCAGGGACACTCAACCCCTGAGCTACATCACCAACCCTTTGGAGTTTTTATTTTGAGACAGGGTCTCATTAAATTTCTTAGGACCTTGCTAAGTTGTTGAGGCTGGCTTTGAACTTGTGATCCTCCTGCCTGTCTCTTGAGCTGCTAGGAATACAGGCATGTACAACAGCGCCTGACTCATTTATTTTTTATTCTTTCATGGAGTATGTTCCCTTTGCCTTATTTATTTATAAGAGTACTTAGTATGTTTTCAGGCTATTAACTCATTGTTTTTCATATTTTATAAATATCTTATCCTAGATTATCATTTGTCATTGAGTTTTGTCCATTTATAGAGCATTTATAAATCTAAAATATCCATGTAATTTAGGTAGCCTTCCAAATCACTGAGCTGGAGGTGGCTTTTACTGGAAGCAGGGAGGCCACCAGGTGGCCCCTGCCAGGTTGCAGCTGCATCAGGATCAGGCCCATGAGCCAGGCTACTCAGGAAGCCCAGCTGGGCAGACTCAGGAGGAATGGAGAGGTGGCCCAGGTGGTGATCATGGGTGGGAAGCAGGGGAAAGAGGAGGAGCCTGGGATGACTCACAGGATGCTGATCTGGGTGAGGGCTGAGCAGGTGGAGGATGAGCCAGGATTAGAACTTCAGGAAGAGGAGCAGTAGGGGCAGAGACTGGGAGAGTTTGCTTTGGGCTTGTTAAGAGGAGGCTCCTTGTGGGATGATTCACTGGCCTTTGGATCTCCAGGACTGAACCGATTTCTGGCTTTGTGTTAGACTCAGGCTTTTTCTGCTACAGAATTATGTATTCACGTAAACTGTGTCCTAATATTAGTGGACTTTTGTTTTCATTTAAAGCTTAATCCAGATGGAATATGTGGTGTTTTGGTGAATTGTGAGAATTAAGGAGCTCACTTCTTTTTCCTGAAGCCTCCAGTGATGAACGTGTCCCTCCTCATCCTTCTGATTGGCAATATTCTGTATTTTATATCTCCATATCTCCCTAGGTTAGCTTCGGGACCTTCCGGTGCATGGAGTCGGCTGCTCCTGCAGCAGCATCCTTGGTGTGGAGACGTTTTCTTAAGTGTAACTTAACAGGTGCTAGGGTGAGGCAGGCTTCACAACGCTTTTTTCTCAGAATTGTTTTTGCTCTTTGAGGATGGACTTCAAAATCACTTTGCAACACGGCTGTGTCTCTGTTCTGCTAAGTGGAGCTGGGAACTTAGGTGTCCCCAGTTGGAATCTTTGAGTCCCTCAGCACCAAAAGCAGCAGGAGCTAGATTTTGTAGAGTTGAACTTTGTTCCCAGTGCAGAAATTACCTGGTTGTTTAGGCAGAAGCCTTTTACTGCCATTGATCTCTCCATGGGGCTGCCCCTGGCCTCTGGCCCAAAGACGGTCCGTGGGTTCTCAGAGCCCTTGTGACGTTGTTGCTGCTGCTGCTGCCCCTGTCCTGGCTCTCTGCTGTCACCAAGCTGTCCTGTGGTGGGGTTTTGCTGACAGTTGTGCATGGAACCCAGCCTCCAGTCAGTGCTCTGTCCATGCCCAAACTCCCTGAGGATTTTTTGTGAGGCACTTTGGACATCTTTAAATCTGTTATCATTTGTATTTTTGCCAGCTGGCTTTCTCCTGGTTTATTTAGTAGACACATGTTTTACCTATTTCCCATTTGTTAGCCTTTTTTTTTTTTTGCGGTGCTGGGGATTGAACCCAGGGCCTAGTGCTTGTGAGGCAAGCACTCTACCAACTGAGCTATATACCCAGCCCTTTTTCTTTTTTTAATTGACTTTTTTTCAAGATCTGTTTTATGGGGAATAATGAACATAAAGTCACAAATCCTAAACATACATTTCAGCAAACTTTTATGTAGGTATTCACTATGTAACCACTTGCGATATTTCTTTTTCTTTTTTCGGGGGGTGGTTCTGGGATTTGAACCCAGGGGTGCTTAATTAACCACGGAGCCACATCCCTAGCCCCCTCTTTTTTTTTTTTATATTTTATTTAAGACAGGGTCTTGCTGAGTTGCCAAGTGCCTCAGTAAATTGCTGAGACTGGTTTTGATCTCACGATCCTCCTGCCTCAGCCTCCTGAGCCGCGGGGATTACAGGCACGTGCCACCCTGTCCAGCAAGATATTTTTTTTCTTTTTCTTTTTTTGCGGTGCTGGGGATCAAACCCAGGGCCTTGTGCTTGCAAGGCAAGCAAGCAGTCTACCGACTGAGCTATCTCCCCAGCCCAAGATATTTCTTTTAGAGTTAAGAAGTTACCGAGGGGCGGTTGAGTGGAGGGGGAAGCACGAATGTGCTCCCATTCTGGTTTTTTCCTCCTAGAACTGTCCCGAAGGGTGTTATATGGGGAGCTACACGTCAAGTTTGGCTTTATAAGTGGGTATGGAGAATGGAGTGGTTAGGAGTGGAGGGTCATATGCTGGTCATCCCCCTAACTAGCCGTGGAAAATTTTCCCTTAGTTTCAATAACCTGTTTCATAGGGTTGTCATGAAGATGACATGAGGCATTGCATGTAAGTGCACAAAAAAAATGTTAATTGCTGTTTTTGTTGTTATTCATAGGGATGAGGAGGAGGCCATGTTCTGAACTAAGAGTGTGCATCAGAGTCACCTGAGGCTCTTTTGCAAAACACATGTGCAGGTCTACTGAGTCAGGATGTAGATTTTGCACGTCTTCCCAGGTCATTCTGTTGCTCATCCATGGCTAAGAACCACCAGGCTGGAGGCGGCTATGACTGGAGGCAGGGAGGCCAACAGGTGGCCCCTGCCAGGGTGCAGCTCCATCAGGGTAAGGCCCACTCTGGGCAGGGCTGGAGAGGAAGCCCAGCTGGGCAGACTTAGGCAGAGTGGAAAGGTGCCCAAGGTGATCATGGCGAGGGATGTAGGAAGGGGTGACTCACAGTGTGCTGATCTGGGTGAGGGCTGAGCAGGTGGAGGATGAGCCAGGGTTGGGACTACAGGAAGGGGAGTGGTGGGGGTGGGGCAGAGACTGTGGTAATTTCCTTGGAGTTCCTTAGGCCTGGGTGGGTGGAGCAGTTCTGGGAGGCTCATGTGCGGAGAAGACGGATAGGGCTATGGGTATATCTTAGAGTGAACGTAGAGGGCAGAGGAGGGCCAAGTTCACAAGCATCCACCTCTGCAAGGTCTGTGTCCACCTAATCTGCCCTCCCTAGAGTTAGAAAAGATTCTTTTCTCATCTAATAAGCCCCTGCTGTTATAGAAGACTGGAAAATAAACTCAGTTTTGTCACCTAGAGATAAATAATGACTTTAGGTCATTTCGTTTTCTCACGGCTCACCAAATTTTCCATATCCCTCAACAGAGGAGCTTGCTTGATCCATCAGCACCCTCAGACAGCACACTGAGTTATGGACAGTGTTATTCTCTGATATCCCCTGTATTGTCACAGCCAGCCACAGGTGGATGGTTTTCTTGGACACTGGATTTCTCTTTAGTAAGAGTTTAAGATATGATCCTTTTCTGTTCATGAGCATGGTGATTGGGCGTTCGCGCTGTTGTGTGAGATGTGTCTTCCTCTGGACCTTGTTACAACATTGACACATTGGCGCGTTACCTGTCTGATGTGAGAGAGAAGGAAAAAAAAAAAAAAAAAAAAAAAAAAAAACAAAAATTTAAGACATTCCAGTGCCTTTCTCAGAAGCATTTACATTTAGGATTGCAGGTATAATAGAAATAATGAAAGATGTTGCATTCCTCAAAGAAGGTGATACTGGAATGAGTCAATTATTAACTTGCTTATTCTAGAACGTCACCATCCAGTAGGATTTCTTATCATGATGGAAGTGTTATTTTGTGCTGTCCAGTATGATAACCATTAGCCACTTGTGGCTTTTGAATGTTTGAAATGTGGCCAGTGGAACTGGATTTTTGTTTTGTTTTGTTTTGTTTTTGGTACCAGGAATTGAAGCCAGGGGCTCTTAACCACTGAGCCACATCCCCAACCCTTTTTATATTTTGCTTAGAGACAGTCTCGCTAAGTTGCTGAGACTGGTTTTGAACTTACAATCCTCCTGCCTCAGCCTCCTGAGTCACAAGGATTATAGGCATGCACCACCACGCCCAGCTCTGGATTTTTAATTTTAATTAAAATTGAAATTGGCAAAAGAAAAGCAGATGCCATTAGGTTGCATTCAATGACAAACAGGGACACTAGACCTGACACTCCACTCAATTGCCCCACTATGAAGTGCCCCTCATGGGTGACAATGAATATGGATCTTTGAAATCAAATGGACTTTTTTTCTGCTACCCCTCTGTCCTTTGTCCTTGTCTTGCCTGCACTGAGAGGGGAGTGTTAGCAGCCATACCCCATGACCTCTCCCAGCCATTGTCCTTCCCACTCTTCCTATTCCAGGAAGGTCACCTGTGCCTTCAGCCCTGCCATCCTCCTCCCCACCCCTGCTCATGGCTCAAACCCCATCTCCTCCAAGAAGCCTTCCCTGACTCTTCTGTCCCTTTGAGCTGAGGACAGGTTTAGGGTCCTGAGCAGATTCTATCGGCTTCCTAGTTGGAAGTGAGGGGGCAGTGATAGGTCTCAGGAAGATGTGGCTGCAGGACAGAGGTACTGCGAAATACAGGTCACTGTATTTCAGCTTCTCTAGCTACTTCTCACAGTGAGAAATACACCTCATATACCAACCACAGCACGTGCTCTTATAAACAGCACAAAAACAGAAGTTTTGTAAAAATAATACCCTTGCTAATATCAAGATGAGGCACATGGATATTTTCTGCTATATTTATTTTTTAAAGAAAAATGTCATGACCTATGAAATTGATTTCACAATGCACTAATGAGTCACAACCCATAGGGCGAAGGGCACAGTGTGAGATTATGGCTGCATCTCTTGATTCTAGCCCTGATGGCCAACCCTGATCAGACTCCAGGCAGGTCCAGCCCTTGGATGAGCAGCTTGTCTTCCTGTCTCAGCATTGTCCAGACATGGCACTGCGGGTTCCTCACTCCAGGTTCCTTGCAGAGAGAGCTAGCCAGTGCCCAGTCTCTGCTGGCAGGCCTCCTGGTGGGGCCTGCTCTCCAGGAAGTCTCCTTTTAGGGCCTTGGTTGGTCATGCCATAAAATGGCCATAGTCACAGATATTTCTCAAGAGACTGAAGTCCATAAAGCATTCTGGACACTCAAGAGCAAGATGCCAGCTCAGGGTCAGGGTCACAAGCTGCATACCATACCTCATCCCTGATGAGGGACCTTCCAGTCCTAGTGGGGTTCAGCAGCGCTGCTCACCTAACAGGACCACCAATGACAAAGAGAAACAGAGGCCGAGGCAGGGGGATTGCTTAAGCCCAGGATTTCAAGGCCAGCCTGGGCAACATAGTGAGACCTCCATCTAAAAAGAAGGAGGAGCGGCAGGGGCAGGGGACAGGGAAGGAGAGGAAGAGCAAAATCTAGAGCTATCATACTGGACAGAATTGAACCCAGTGCCTCATATGTGCTAGGCAAGCACTCTTCCACTGAGCCACAACCCCAGCCCCAACAAATGCTATTGGATTACAAAATGATGAAACTGATTCTCCTGGTCGGGGGCAGAGTAACAATAAATAAAAATAATAACCCAAAATAACAATATCAAAGGTCTTTGACAGAATTTCACAGGGTTTACAAAGCTACTCTGTGACATGTTCCCAGGCCCAGAGATGGTGTAGGGCTTGATCCAAATGGTGGATCAAGAAGCTGCCTAGTGGTAACATAATAACACAAGGGACTGAGTAAAACCTTCACTTGAGCATTCTGAGTGGAAACTGGATTCTGATGATGCAATCGCAAATGATCCTAACAGGAGGAAAGCGGGGCGGGGCAGCAGCCAGAACGGACAGGTGAGCTTCATTTTTTCAAGGAGTCTCCTGATTTTTACATTTTCCTGTGTTCTTCTTCATTGTGATCTAGGTATGTCAAGTCACCCAGGAGGACCAAAGTTTAGGATCAGCGGTGATTCCCCTTGGTAAGGGAGTGTTCATTCATTCAGAAAGAAAAAGTGTCCAATTTCCATTTTGTTTCCAAATCTGTCTCCTTGAGAATAGTTTCCAGTGTGAGCAGGGGGAAAAAAGTGGACTAGGCATCGTGGAATGAAATAAAGCCCCCAACAGCAGAGGGAGATTAGCGGAGCCCCCTCAACCCCTTTCCAGAGCAAATCCCCACCTGTTCTGTTTCCCACACGTGGTCAGCCAGGTGGGCAAGGGCCTCTGAATCAGCATTCTGGAGGAAGCCATCCAACCAGAGACAAATCCATTTATTAGTTCTAGATTCACATACAGAGGAGCAAACGGAAACCTCTCCTGCTAAGCGACTTATTTCTTTATTTATCTTTAAAATAAATACCTTGAAGGGAGGCTTCTCCTGGCCATAGATGACCTCACCTTGGGGAGGGATAGTAAGTGGTTTTGGGGTGACAAAGTCACAATTCCAGTCTTGTCACCATGGAGAAAAAAAGAGGAAATTTTACTTGGGAAAAAAGGTAATGCTTTATTTTCAGATTCACTAAAATTAGTCCTTCAGGCAGGTAGTGGGGAAGCTGAGGGCCAGGGTGCTGGTCTTCTGTGGTCTCCTGGGGACCAGGAGGGAGAGGCTCCAGAGAGCCCAGCCATACACGGAGCTGGACCTAGAACAAGGGAGAGGCTACCACCCTTCCTCATTCCCCGGTCCAATGTGGGGTGCAGGCTCCAGGACACTGACCACGCAGGAAATGTCCAGGCAGGTCACCAGGAAGGAGAAGGTCTGGGGACAGGGGAGTGGGCAGGAAGGCAGGGAGCCATCAGCCTGGAGAAGGAAGATAGATTGAGATTCTGAGGGTCGGGAGGGCACAGCTCTGTACATCAGCAGCCACATCAGAGGGAAGAAGACCTGGCTCTGTCTGAGGAAGGGGCTCTGTGCGGTGGCGAATTCCCGGCAGTGAGAGGGCTGCCGTGTCCCCATGGCCTCCCTGCCAGGTGCTCCTCAGAGGGGGCTTTAGAGCCTGTGTGGGAAGGTGGCCTGAGGACTTCAGAAGCCCCCCATTCCGCCCTGGATGCTGAGGGACGCCCTGGACCCATCCTTGAACAGCAGTTTGAAGAAGAGGTTGACCGGGCAAATCAGGGAGCAGGGTTCCCGCCCTGTTTCTGTCTCTGGTGATCTTGGGCGAGCTACTTAAGCTCTCTGAGCCTCTACCCCTTCATTCGAAAAGAGGACCACGGCCACAGTACACCCCTGCTAGGATTTCTGTGCAGGTTGAAAAGAGTTAAACTGAGGTGCTCAGAGCTGTGCCACACCTGAGGTGAGGACTGTGTGCCGGATAGTCACTGTCACCACCACCATCGCCACCCCTGGCTCACCACACTGTGTGCGGGCGCAGTGGAGATGAGCAGGTCGGGCGCCTGTCTTCAGTACGTTACAGCCTAGTGTGGCAGGCACGAGCTATCGCAGTGGAGATGGGGTGCGGGTGGGGTGCGGGATGTCACCTGACCAGGCCTATCTGGAAGGGCTCCCGGGGTGGCGAAAACCAGCTTCTGAAACCGTGACGTGGCTCAGAAGCATTTTCAGTGTCTTGCTGGTCTGTGCTCTCAGGCTGTTTGCTCTGGGGGTGGCTGTACCCAGGTGCCCCTGACACGCCCAATTGAGCACTAGGACTGCCCCGGCTGGCCCAGCAGGTCTGAGGGCACAGGACCCCGCCCCAGGCCTCCCGGGCATGGCTGAGGCCCATAGTCCCCCATTCCTGAGCCTCAGGCCTCCACGCTAAAGCTCCCCACACGTGCGTCCTCTGCGCCCAGCACCGTGCTGGGCGTCCTCTGTGGCGTGGTGACACACCCTATCTCAGGACATGGGTGGTGTTGGGGTCATCCCATTTTACAGCTAAGGAAACAGTCTGGGACTTTAAGTGTCTTATAAAAGTCCGAGCCAGGACTTGGAGCTAGGGTTTTTAATGCCAAAATCAGGTGCCATTTCCGTACCCAACCCTGGGCAAGACCAGAGGTGACTCAGCTGAGAACCCTGCCCTCTGGGAGGAGATGGAGCCAGAGAGCTGAGAACTGACCGCCCAGCCGGGGGAGGGCAGAGGCTGTGAGCCCTGCCCTGCAGCTCTGCACACCCTTTCTTCCAGGTGGACCCTGCCTGGCCCTGTCACAGCAGCATCTCTGTAGAGAAGGAAGGACCCAGTTTAGGGAAAGCAGAGATTTAAGAGACTGACTTTTTAATTTTATTTTTAAATCTTTTTTTTTTTTTGGTACTGAATCCAGAGGTGCTTAACCACTGAGCCACATCCCCCAGCCCTTTTAAATTTTTATTTTGAGACAGGGTCTTGCTGAGTTCTGTAGGTCCTCACTAAGTCTGTGAGGCTGGCCTCAAATTTGCAATCCTTCTGCCTCAGCCTCCTGTGCTGCTGTGATTACAACCTGGCTGAGGCTAGTCTTTCCTTCAAGTAAAATTGTATCTGAATGTACTCAAAATAGAAAATAGAAGGGGAATTGTCCTGGATGAAGGGCAAGGGAACATGTCACCCCTCAGGCTATTGCTCTTCTCCATGTGGCAGGTTTATATTTTTGGTTTTTTTTCTATCTTTAACATAACATAAATCTTACAATTTTTAGCCATTTTTGAGTGTAAGACGCAATGACATTGAGTCGATGCACAGTGTCATATAACCACAACCAACAACCATCTCCAGAATTGTTTTCCTCTTTCCAAATTGAGACTCTTCCCCTTGGACACTAACATTCCATCCTCTCCAGCTCATGAGTCGCAGATCCACCCTCCATCCCTGTGAATCTAACTGCCCTAGAGGACTCATGATGATATGATGCAAGTGGATCATACCATGATCTCCTTAAACATCTGGCTTATTCCGCTTGGCAGGATGTTTTTAGGGTCCGTCCCCATTCGAGCCCCAGAACTCCCCTCTCTGTGAGGCCGCTGAGGCTCAGTTGTATGGCCATACCACATTTTGTGCATAGAGGCGTTCACCTGTGCACACCTGAGTTGTCTCCACCATTCAGCTATGGTGATTGAACAGTGCTGCTATGAACACAGGTGTGAAAACACCTGTCCAAGTCCCTGCTTTCAGTCCTTTAGGGTCTACACCCAAACAAATGTGATTGCTGGATCCAATGGTAACTGTGTTTCACTTTTCAAGTCGCTGCTTCATATAGTGGCTACACATTTGCATACCCACCAGCAGTGCAAGGGGGTTCCATTTCTCCACATCGTCACCAATGTGGCAGGGTTCCCCACCTGTTTCTGTCTCTGGTGATCTCGGGCAAGCTACTTAAGCTCTCTGAGCCTCTACCCCCTTCATCTAAAATCAGAACCACGGCCACAGTACACACCTACTAGGTTTTCTGTGTAGGTTAAAAGTGCCTGGAACATAGTAGGTACTCAGTAGTTTTTGTTTGTTTGCTTTTTTTTTTGTACCAGAGATTGAATCCAAGGGTGCTTAATGACTGAGCCACATCCCCAGCCCCCCTTTTTTTGTTTATTTTGAGGCAGTGGCTCACTAGGTTGCTTACAGCCTCGCTACATTGCTGAGGCTGACTTTAAACTTGCGATCCTCCTGCCTCAGCCTCCTGAGCTGCTGGGATTAGAGGCATACGCTCCCATGTCTAGCTTCAATAGCTATTTGTTGAGTAAAAGAATGGGGGACCCTGGTATCAGAGCAGCTGGTACCTGGGAGCCCTCCTACCTGAAGCTGGCACCCCATCAATAGGTGCCCTGCTCACAAAGGGTCCCTGGAACTTCCCTGTGAGTTCCTGTTCACCTCTAAGAGAACCACCCTTTTGGTGGGGTAAGTTATTTAGAGGCGCCTGCTGGTATCAAGGGCTACGCTGAGGAGCAAATTATGCCAAATAGAACCATTGAACTGGAGACCCTGTGGAGGTCAGGGGCTCTAACAAGCTGGCTTCTACAGGAATATTTCTCAAACTGGGAGTCTTGATTTATTTGTGACCCTTGAAACTAATTTTTAAAGGCCAAATCTAGCATTTATGAAAGATGAAATAAAATAAAAATACCAGGGCAAAATGGGTGGAAAAAAAAAAAAAAGGCACACACCGTTTTGTGTAGCTTTTGTTCGTAGTGAGGTCCTCATGCACATGCACAGTGGATTCCAAGGAGTTCAAAGATCACCACTGATCAGGGTCACAGCTTCCCTGGAAAGACTGCCCCATGGCAAGGAGCTTCCTACCTTATAAGGAAGCCCACGCTGTTGGGGGCTCACTGTGGTATGGGAACATTTCTCCCTTAATTGAATATGTAGCATGTAAGACCTCGCTCTGAGCCCCTACTGTGTGCTGGGGCCTAGAGCAAGCAGTTGAGATGAAGAGGGTGGACAGGGCTTTGAGGAGTTTATCCCAAGGGTGGCAAGGAGCCATTGGAAATGTTTTAAGCAGGTGCAAGTGTGTGTGTGTGTGTGTTTACATGAAAGGAAAAGTTCATCCAGGGAGAACATAAGCAAGGAGAGGCTCCAAGGAACAGGAAGGAGGGGAAGCTTCCAAGGAGGGGGACGAGGAAAGCCCACCTCTCCTTTCTGTAGATCCCTGAGCTTCGCTGTGTGGACCTGGGAGTGGGGGGTAGGAGACAGGATGTGACCTTTGGGGAACACCCCCATTTCTGTGCCCGGTGTTGCAGCAGAGAAACTGGAGAGAGCTGGCAGGTGTAGGGGCGCGGTCTTTGATGGTCCAGGACTCCCATTCCCGGGGTCCTCTCACTTAATCAGGCTCCTCACAGCTCCCCATCGAGCCCTCTGCCCAGGCTGTGCCCCCTCTCCAGTACACTCCTTTCCCGTTCTTCCTCACTCAAGGAGGCTCCTCTCAAGGTGCAGAGGACGTCTACTTCCTCTGCTGGATTCCACCCATGATCTAATGCCTCTGTCCTGCCAGCCCGGCCCTGCCGGTATGTTCTGTGGCCCGTGACCAGCAGCGTGGGCTCATGCTGGGCACTAGCTGATGGGGTCCTCTTCAGCTCTCGACTGAGCAAGGCAGGAGTCTCCCACTCAGTGCTTCACAATCCTTTCTGGACTCACAGTGAGAAGTCTGTACATATGGGGCCCCAAACTATGTCCCTTTTGTTTGATCAAGACAGATAGTGGGGTGATGCCTGGTCCAGCAGAGACCAGCAGTGAGGGCTCCCCAGAAGGGAATCTGATGGCCTTCATGTCCTTCACCTTTTGGCTCTTGAATGAGGAGGGGTTGGTGATTGCTACCAGAATCCAGGGCACCCTGTGGCTTGTTTAACGGACAAGGTCTGGGAAATAACCAACCCGCTTCCAGTGTGGTCTCCCTCCTACTCAGCACAGCTGACCGGAGGACCTAAAGACCTGAGTTCTGGAAGATTTCCAGGTGTCCAGATTTGTGATCGGGATGCCTTGACCCACCCCAGTGGGCAGCCCTGGTGAGCAGATCGTGCTCTGGGGACACTTGTGTCTGACCGGGTGGGCACTGTTGCCTTCTCACCCGCTGGGCAGTGGGGTGCTGGGGAGAACCATTCACCCTGTTGGCTAAACTGCCCTGGCCTTCAGGCCACATGTGGAGTTGTCCATGCAGGAAGCAGCCCAGCTATGGATCATCTACGCTTGTGTCTTTCGATGAGATTTCTACTGGGCAGCGTTGGCTTTCTCCAGGGCAGGCCTCGCCACAGCTCTTGTTTAGAGTGACTACTTCCTTCTCCGAGGTGTCCTCTCATATCCTCCTCCGTCACTGAGTTTAAAATTTTCTGCATGCTATGTAGTCTACATTGTAAGTCTGGCTGCCCTAAACTTCCCCTCCAAATATCCTGTGAAATCTCCCTGTAGTGTTGCACAATGGCAAGGCAGATGAGCGGAAACAATTGCACTCATGCACATGTGTGGTTCCTTGGTGACTACCGCAGCTCATGTTACCAGCCATGCCACACCCAGGCCTGGGCTCTGCTGGCACTGTCCTGTACCCCCACCCCCACCACCCCCACTGCCCCCACACCAGGCCTATGACACAAGACAGAGATTGCTTCATTGTCTTCCCCCATTAGCTCTCAGAGGGCAGCAACTGTCCTTGTTAATGTTCTGTCCCTGAACCTGATACATGAAATCAGTGTTCTATATGTATTCGTTGAGTTGATAGAATTTTAAACTTCCTGAATGCAGGGACTTTTCCCCCCCTCTTTCTTACCAATTTCCTATCTCAGCCTGCCCAGAGCTGAGCACACACGGGGTCAATGGTTAGTGGGTTACCCAGTGGATGGTACTGCTGGAGAGTGACCTTGAAAAGTTTCCCAGGTCAAACTGAATTTTGATCTTTGAGGAAACAAAAATCCCAAAGGCCCGACTTCTGCCAAATATCTGGAATATCTGCCAGCCAAAGGCAGGCCCCACTGTGTGTGCCATGATCATGGGGCCCTGGGAAGGTGGTTCTGTGAGGCAAGCGGGACTTGGGTAATGAAATCAGAGCGGGGCTTTGCACGGACCAGGGGTGATCAAGCGCCAAGAACTGGGATATGGTTAAGTCTGTTCTCTGTCCTTGAGGTCTAAATCCAAAAGAAACAGAGAAAGAAGGAAGGAGGAAAAAAAGGAAGGAGGGAAGGAGGGGAGGGAGAGAAGGAAGGAGGAAAGGAACAAAGAAGAGAGGATCTAGACTTAGAACCAGGATGAGCTGGACCGGGATCCCCTGTCCATTTTTTTTCTCGTGGAGTCTAGCTAGGCTATTCTTCTTCCAGCCCTAGTTTCTGCATCTGTGGAATAAGAGTCAGACAAATGTACGTGATGTGCCTCACGTTGCTCTTGGAATGTGGTAGATGCTCAGTAAATAATGAAATTATTATTACCATACCAAAATGTTTTTCATGCTGTATCAGTTAGGGTTTAGCTAATTTAAGCAAAAAAAAAAAAAAAAAAAAAAAAAAAAAAAGCATTAATTAGACAACTCAAAGTGTTGAAAAGGGGGTTGAATCCCAACATCTCAGAAAGGCCAGAAGGGAAGACTGGGGGTTTCAGGGACAGCAAGACTGCCACTGGGCAGAGGTAGCACCAACCTTGTGTGACCTCCAGGTTCCAATCCCCTCTTATTGTCCGGTTTGGATCCTGTGCTAATAGCCCCATGTGAACCGGAGTTCCCCTGAGCAAGTGAGTCCAGAAGGAGGTGCGAATCCCAGGCCAGCGCCCGGGGAAGACCCAGCCCCAGGGCTCACTTGGGCTCTGTGGGTAGCCCTCAGCCCTCCTGTGCACAGCTCTGTAATTACCACCCCGCCCTCCCCATTCTTCAAATTCCTCCACTAATTTTAATTTCAACACACTGCTTGACCCAGACCAGCCCTGAGCAGGAGGGTGGCACCTTGCTCGCTCAAAGGCCTGCCCTGCCCCAGGGCCTCCTGCCCTCTCCTCAGCCCCTTCCTAAGAGTCCCAGTCACGCCTTGTGGAGAACCTCAGGCTCTCATAAAGCTCCTTTTGCCTCTTCCTACTTTGACTTCATCAAAACTGGCTTTTTTTTTTTTTTTTTTTACTTTTAGCCAAATCCCACAGAGAATGTGTTCTCAGGGAAGCTTCTGGAAGACTTGGGGGTATCCAGCAGAGCAGCAGCTCCAACAAGAATTGAAAACACCAACTCTGAGGATTCCTGAGGCCCCCACATGGCCACAGGAGGGAAGGGCTTGGCCAAGGGCCCCTCCCCAGGTTTTGCCAGTCCTTCTTGCTCCAATATTCTGTCACAGCAATAGCGTCCAGTCAGGGTCTTTTTAAAGGGCCCCCAGGTCTGAGGGGATCACACTTCAGAGCCCTAAGTTTTGATGGTGTCCAGGGCCCTGGATGAGGCCCACTCCCTCAGGATAAGCAGGCCCTGGTCTTTTGCCTCTGTCTCCCTCCCCTCAAGATTCCTGGCACGCAGAGCTGGCCTAGCTCCACCAAGATTTGTCTGTTCAGGGAGGTACTGCTTGCCACCCACCTTCCCCTTCCTGTGCCCTTAGTTATTTATTTTTGGCTTTTTTTTTTCCTTGCTATTATTCTTTTTAGATAGACAGGGCAGTAGAGTGTATCGTGACATATTATACATACATGGAGTAACTTTTTCTGATTTGGGTCCCAGTCTTGTGGTTGTACACGATGTGGATTTTCACTGGTGGTGTGTTCAGGTATGCACATAGGGAAGTGATGTCCAATCCACTCTGTCTCCTATTCCCATCCCTCCTCCCTTCCCTTTCTGTGCCCTTATTAAAGCTTATCTTTCCACCATTATAGCACCCATGTAATTAGAAAGCTTTGAAAAATGAATTCCCACACAGGCAGTAGATTTTAAAAATCTCAGAAAAAATATTTTTAAAGGGGAGATTTAACAACAGAGTTTTGAAGGATAACTGTGTTGTTCCTTCCTCTTGTAAATTTCTCTGGGAGTATAGCTATAGTGCTTAAGGGATGTCTGGGTGGATGGAAGGATAGATGGTGGGTGGGTGGATGGATGGGTGGATAGGTGGATGGATGGGTGGGTGGATGGGTGGATGAGTGGATGGATGGATGGATGGGTGGGTGGATGGGTGGATGAGTGGATTGGTGGATGGGTGGATGGATGGGTGGGTGATATCTAGTCACAATCACCTCCTCAGAGATTCTTCCATCATACAAGCTGAGAGTTACTTGTTTTGCCTTCATGGCCCTGAATTTAGAGGCAGCTAAACTTTACCATCCTGAAAACAATTTTTAATAAAGAAAATCATGAAAAGCAGTGAAATCTAGCTTTTGGGCAGTGGCATTTTTCTTTTTTCCTCCTTTCCTTCCATATTTCCTTCCTTTTTCTTCTTTTTTGATATAATCCACAAACTAAAAAATTTCTTTATTGTGTACAGTTCAGTGTTTTTTAATATAGCCACCATATGGGGAAACTATCACCATTAATTCCAGAACATTTTTATCATCCCCAGAAGAAACCCTGGACCCTTAGCAGGCATTTCCCACACACAGCCCCTGGCAAGCATTAATCTACTTCCTGTCTCTATGGATTGGCCTATTCTGGACATTTCATATAAGAAGTATCATAAAATATGTGGCCTCTATGTCTGGCAATTTTCACTTAATATAACATCTTCAAGGTCCATCCACATCGCGGGGTGCATCAGTACTTGGCTTGTTCTTGTGGCTGAAGTGTTCAATGCAGGGATACACCACACAGTGATCATTCCAACAAGTTGCTTCCACTTTGTGTCTATTATGAATAATGTTGCCATGAACACTTATGTACAGTTTTCTTTTGGGACATAAGTTTTCAGTTCTCTTGGGCATATACCTTGTAGTGGAATTGCTGGGTCATATAGTAACTCTTATGTTTAACTTTTTGAGGAACTGCCATAGGTAGGGGATTTTTAATACCTTTCCCTTTGATTGTAAATATATAATCATTGTAGAAAATTTATAATATATAAAAATGCATTCAGAATACAATAAGATTCACTCTAATCATATGATCCATTAATAACTACCTTTAGTTCATTGGTATATTTTCTTCTTGCCTTTTTGATGGGCATAGTTTTAAAAATTATATTGAGCTTAAACTATATGATTTTGTAGCCTAGCTGTTTTCTAATGCGACTTTTTCTTTTGTACTGAGGATTGAAACTACATCCCCAGTTCATTTTATTTTATTTTGAGATGGGGTCTCTAAATTGCTGAAATTGGTCTCCAACTTCTGATCCTCCTGCTCAGCCTCTGGATATTTGGGATTACAGGTGTGCACCTCTGTGCCTGGCAGTGCAATGTGGTTCTTTCTTGCTACACTGTATCATCATCTGGTGCCTCATGACTCATTTAACCAATCTGCTACTCTTGGATGTGTCCAAAATTTCCATATTGTTCTAATTATCACAAAAAGTGCAACATCCGTAAATGTCCATCTGCATCTCTGATAAGTTTTGAGGTCAAATATTAGAAGTGAAACTCTGGGTCAAAGAGCACCAATATTTTTAAGAGAAAACTTTTATTTTGAAATACTTCCAGATTTACAAAAAATTGCAAAGATACTACAGAGAGTTCCCACCTATTCTTCACCAGTTTCCTTTAAGGCTACTGTCTTACCTAATAGGATACATCTGTCAAAACTAATAAACTAAAAGTGGTGTGATACTATTAACCAAACCCCAGACTTTATTTGAATTTCACTAGTTTTTCCACAAACGTCCTTTTCCTGTTCTGGGATCCAATCCAAAATACCATATTATATTTTGGAGGTGAGTATTTGTAAGGCTTTTGAGACACACACACACACACACACACACACACACACAGAGTATACGTATATATGTGTGCAAGTATAGACAGAAAAGTTGCATCAGTTTATATTTTCCTACTCATAGGCATCAGGTGTGTGTGGGAGCTTTGCCAACTTAATAGGCATGACAGAAAAAATAACAATGTGGCTTTATTGGGTGTTTTTTTTTTTTGAGATGGAATCTATGTTGGCCAGGCTGGTCTTGAACTCATGGACTCAAGTGATCCTCCTGCTTCAGTCTCTCAAGTTAATAAGTGTACACTATCACTGCAGGCTTGGGGCAAACTTTTTTTTTTTTTTTAGGTACTGAGGATTGAACCCAGGGGCCACATCCTCAGCCTCCACCCGTTTTTAAAATATTTTTTTAGTTGTAGATGGACACAATACCTTTATTTTATTTTTGTGTGGTGCTGAGGATCAAACCCAGCACCTCACACATGCTAGGCAAACACTCTACCACTGAGCTACAACCCTAGCCCTCTTTACTCCCTTTTAATATTTTATTTAGAGACAGGGTCTCACTGAATTGCTTAGGGTCTTGCTAAGTTGCTGGGATTGGCCTCGAACTTGTGATCCTCCTGCCTCAGCCTTTGAGCCGCTGGCATTACAGGCATGTATAAACCTTGCCAGGCAGGCTTGGGGCATTTCTTCATCCCTGGTGATTTTACAGATTTTTTTCATGTTTGGCGGCGAGTTGTATTTCCCTGTTTTGATTTCCCAATCACCCCTAGGGATTCTTGTCAATGTTTAGACCTTGGGATTCCATTCAAGGTAACACACAACCAGTGTCAGGTGAGCATCTAGGAGCTGTGGCCGCACTGTGCTGGGTCAGTGTGGTGGGGCTGCCTTTTTCTGAGCTCTCGTTCTTCTCGTCTGTTAAATGGCCACAAGTTCAGGCCAGTGGCAGGGACTGAAAGGATGACTGAGGGGGCGCTGGTCAAGCCCTGGGCCGCAGGTGCGACCATCACTGGGAACAGTGCCTGCTGGGGTCGGGGGAAGGCTTGTGCCTTTTTTGAAGGGCATGAGCTCAGTCCACCCTCTTGGGCTTCCCAAAATGCTCCTGGAATCAACTCAGCTCCAACTCTGTGCTCTCGTCTTGCCTTACAGGGAGGAGAGTCCCTTTCATCCTTATTGGGCCTCCTCCCTGTGAAGATCACCCCAGAATCTAGGAGGTTGCTGATGCTGCCCAGGCAGTATGGGCAGGATGGCCTGGGCACATCTGTGGGTTACCCACTTGTGGGCCCCATGGGGCTCAAACTCCGCCGTCAGGCCCCTCCTGGGGACTTGGGGCCCAGCCTCCCCACCTCTGAAGCCTGCCCCACTCCCTGGTGCCTCTTCCCTCTGCCGCCTTCGTTCCTTCCTTCTGGGCAACCTTCCGGACGCAGCTCCAGGAAAAGGGAGATGAGGGAGAGAAAGACCTGAGGCGCTCTCGCTGCTCCAAATGCTCCTGTGGCAGGGAGCCCAAGGGAGGGCAGATCCGAGACCTTCTTGGAAGGGGAAGGGAAAGGGAAAAATGCAACATCTACACGTAATGAGTGTCTAAGAAAATAACCTGACCACGTGGAGAAGAGATGGGAAGTCCCGACCTCTGACCCCATCTGTCCCCAGCCTGCCGTGTGGCCTCCCGCACGTCCCATCCGTTGCCTCGGAGCTCGGAGTTTCCTCAGGGCTCCACCTCTGAAGATGGCCCGGAGTCCACCACTTCCTGGGAGGGCGCAAGGACCCATTTTGGTGTTCCCGGCCTTTCTCAGTCACTGTCTGTCCGGGACGCCATCGTCACTGACAGAGTTTCCCTGCTGCCTGCTGTTGGTCTCATCGGTGAGGGTTGTCTTGCAGCCCTGCACAGCCATCATGGCAGATACGAGTTCGCTCTGGGCTTGGCCTACGTGTTCCCCCAAGCATTATCTCATTTAATCCGCATAGCATTTGTTGGGTTGGGCCCAGAGCTTTCCCACAGCCACTTGGTGGGTGAGGGGTGGGGCAGCTCAGGCTCAGACTGCCCTCTCCAGTCCTCTGGGCGCCCTTGTTGTGGCAGAATCAAAAGGCAGCTGTCCTGCGGCAGGTGTGTGATCATCCTCAAAACCAGCATGGGCAAACCCTCTCTGAAGAGGCTCCTAGGTTTTCATGTCTCTGTGAGTCCTGGAGGGATGGAGAGAGAGAGAGAGAGAGGCAGCATAAGAGCCCCCTGGGAAGAGGCTTCTCTGGGACTCTGGGAGTCGGAGCAAGCATATCTCAGAGTGCTGGGGTCCCTGCCTGGCCACGAGGCCTGGGATTCTGCCAGCAAACCTACCCTATGGAGGGCTGTGGCCAGGGATGGGCACCTGGCTATTCATGTTCATGCAGAGAAGGTGCCAGAGCACCCCGGCCTGCTGCCTCCCTGGGCAGGGCCAGGGAGTGTCTAAGTTTCAATCAGTTTCTGGGAAGGCGCATACCCATCATGCACCACTCAAGGGCAGGGACCCACTTCCAGGGCTTATGATATCGAGGACCGGAAAATAGAGCCTGCAGTGGTCCACTCGAGGTGACGCTAAGTCCTCCTCAGGAGACCCTCTCATGATGGCAGGAGTTCCTACTACTACTACTGATTCCTACCTTCCTCTGCTTCACACCATGGGCTAAGCATTGGCCATGGAAAGAGAGAGCTCCTAGGACTCTGCAAACCTCCAAAGACGCCATTGCCCGTGACTTTCCTGAAGTAATGGAGAAGTGGTACCTTATTTACCCAAATCTTAGCTTAACCCAGATTTGGGTGACATTGACAAAAAAAAAAAATCATGTCGGGCATCTCTTTCCTTCGGTATTTGTGAAGCCCTTCCCAGGTGGTTCTGGGCCAGGCCCTGCGGGGACAGGTAGAATACCAAGACACAGCAGTTAGAGAGGCCACCTTCCACTCTGCGGAAGCCTGACAGCCCAGAGATGCGAAGGTCACGCAGCTCCGCGAGGCAGGCTTGGGTTTGGAACCCGTTTCCTGCCTTTCAACCCCGGCTCTTTCGACAGCATCTTACACAATCCACTGCACCGGAGAGGAGCAGGGATCTCACCTCGGCAGCGATTGCAGAAGTCGGGGGCCGAGTTCCCCGTTGGTGATTTCCCACCCACAGTGGGCTCGCTGCCAATATCTGTAGCTTGTGTGCTCAGGGAGCTTGTCTAGGAGTTGCAATTTTCTTTTTTTGAGACACTGGGAGTTTCCATAATTAAAACAAAGATTTAGTAAAATTGAAATCCAATATTTTTTCTCAATTTGCATTTTGTGTGTGCGCGCTGTGGGGGGTGCTCTAGAGCATTTCGCACGGTTGATCTGTGTGGGGACTCTCTCTGCATGTGCCTTGAATGAAGTACAAGGACAGAGGAGTGTGGGGAGCGGGTCCTGGGCCTTGTGGAGAGAACAAGTGGTGCCGTCTCTCCCTGACTGGAGCACCAGGCTGGAGGGGCAGGGTGTCTCCCATGCCTCTCCCCTGGTGGGTTAGGGTCTGTCCCTGAGTGAAGGCAGGAGGCTGGCAGAAGGCTTTCTGAACCCACAGGGACAGATTTTGAAGGCTTCTGACTTAAGGTTAGTGTCATCTACTCGTTCACTCACTCAGGGAATTCTGGAGAGCATGTAGTTAGGCAGGAATGTTTTGTGTTTGCTCCACCCTTTTTTCCCCCTTCTTGCTACTGGAGTTTGAACCCAGGGGTGCTCTACCACTGAGCTAGACCCCCAGCCCCTTTTTATTTTTATTTTGAGATAGGGTTTTGCTAAGTCGCAGAGGTTGGCCTCCAACTTGCCATCCTTCTGCCTCAGCCTCCTGAGTCTCTGGGATTATAAGCATGTGCCACCTTGCTCAGCTCTGAAGAGCAATTAGGACATCATTATTTAAAATTGTCTCTGGGCAAAGGCCTTGAATCAGGTTCTAGAAAGGATTTATTTTATACCCAGGGCTGTCTTGATTCTATTCTTTCCTCCATAGGAGAGAATTAGCCTCCCTAGGGTCCAAGGCCTGCCTGAGGGCTTACTCGGCCTCCAGGGCTCAGCAGTTGACTCCTGGTAAGTGACCCTGCAGGCGGCTCTGGGCTTCTTGGGGTCAGGGTGAAGACTGCCCATCTACATTACTGCCTCACCAAGATCAGATCAGATCAGATCTTGGGGAGCAAAGTTCCGGGAGGAGGTGCAGTGGGCTGGGCCAGGCTTCCAGGGAAAACCGCAGGCGGCATCTTTGAGAAGCCTGTGGCCTGGAGCAGTCGTTGAAGGGTCAGTGGTTTCCGTCCCTCCCTGACAGACACTGACTTTCAGGGAAGATGCAAACAACCAGCCAGAGTGTAGGAGCCTCCAAGGGCCACACAGCTGTTGAGAGACATGCTGGGTGGGGCAGAGTCACCTCCCCTCACGTTCTTAAGTCTTGTTTCCAGGGGGACAGATTTTATTGTGCCTGTTTTGACCCTTGGTGAGGCAACAGCTGGTGGGGTGGGTGGAGGACGTGAAGGGCAGTGTGCACCAGGTTCTTCTTTTGTTCTGTTTTGCAACTTCCCGGGATTCTTGAGTAAGGACAGGTGTAGCCCCTTGCACTCTGAGGTGCGCAGCCTCCACCTGAGTCTGTGGCCCCGAGGCCATCTAGAAAGGGACTCTGGCTCAGCCAAAGCAAAGTGGAAATCAAGAGCAAATTCACTGACCACTGGGTAGAGGCTGGGAGGTTATTAAATAAACTGGGGCTCAGTGGTAGGCATCTGGCTACAGGAGTGAGGCACTGGGTTCCAGCCTCGGCTCCGCGTAAAAATAAATAAAGGTATTGTGTCCACCGACAACTAAAATCATTTTAAAAAATAAAAGCGGCCCAGGCAGGACCCTTCCACCCTGCACTTGATCTCCGAGCACCTACTCCAGGTTGGACGCAGTGCTATGTGCTCTTTGGCTCCTGTCTCCTTCACACGCCGCTCGCTTCCCCTTGATAGCTTGGGAAGGCCGGTGTTTTCCGGTGAGGCCTTGGCACCTGGGGAACACACCTTGGGCCTGGATCCCTGTGGGAGAGGAGTTGGTGGCAGAGCTGCCTGGCCAGTCCACGGGGACCTGCTGCAGACAGTCCTTTCCCCAAGTAACTCAGGGTGCTTTCCGTCTTACCAACTCCTTAGAGTATGTGGGAGGGGCAGGGAGGCCTGCAGCGGGGACAGCCTGGGCACAGGCCCCATGGCCAGGGGAGGGAGGGAGGTGGCAGGGTGCTGAGAGGGAGTCAGGGGACATAGAAGGAAAGAAGGCCTGGCAGGTCGGCCCTCAGTGGGGCTGGCCGGGCCTCCCTGTGGGCTCGAGTCCCAGTCCCACTCTCTACCCAGGATGCCCTTTGCTTTTCGGGTTTTGGCCCAGGCACAGCCTTTCTGGAAAGCCTTAGTCAAGTCCTCCTGTGACCCACAGCTTCCCCGCCAGGCCCCCACTCCCCTCTGAAGAGGCTTTGTCCTTCAAGGCTGGGGTTTTAGTTTTCTGTGCCTCTGCTGAGAGAGACCCTCCCTCTTCCCTTGAGGAAGATCAGACCTTAGCCTAGGACTATTCTGGGGCCAGGAGGGTGGTGCTGGTGGCAGTGATGCTGGGAACTGCCAGACATGTGACTGAGGGCCTGCTGAGGGGGCTGTCGGACACGCAGCACTGCAGGCAGCCAGCTGACAGGGATGTGACAGGATGTGAGCAGGCCATCAGCCCACAAGGGCCTCCCGGGAGCAGCCAGGCCTCCTGGCTCCATGCCCTCCTCAGCCCGGGGACTCCCCAGCCTCGAGACATGGTCCTTGTCCAGGACCGTCCCACCTGCTATAAAACAATTCCAGAGTCCCCACCTCTGACCCCAGACTTCTCCCTGTCAGAGCCTTTATCCATGACTGCTGTCACTCAGTCCCCTGCTGAGCTTCCCAGGGCCACCAGTCACCTGGCCACTTGCTGCTCCTTCTCCCGACGGGTCAGGCCCTTTCCATCACACCCACTGCCTTCCTCCCCAGTCCTCCGGCCCTTGCTCCTCTGTCTTCACTGTCCCTGGCCTGGCTAGGATGGCCAAGCTCAGGGTTGGATCGTCCCTTGGTGACCCACCCTCCATCTCGCTGTGATGGGACGGAGCTGCTACCACTCAGGCTGCCGACCTGGACCAAACCTCAGCTGGCCGGGGAGCCTAGCCCATTCTCCTGGGCTGTCCAAGACCACCCCATGACTGCCGCATGGCACCGCTAGCAAATGTCCCCAAGTCGCACTTCAATAAGACATCGGAGGCCACTGGCCACAACTGCCCACTGTGCGGCCACTAACCGCTGCTCAGATCTCCTGGGGGGCAGCACAGAGAGCCCCAGCAGCAGCCGCAGTGGGCAGGGGACCCAGCCGCTCTGCCCCACAGGCCACAGTGGGAGGCTCTGCTCGCCAATCCCGATCCGCTGCTCCGGCCTTCCGCCCGGCCGCTGTCCCCTCCACTCTGCAGGCCTCGCCCCCAATGCGTCCCTCGTGCTTCTAATTCCGTTTGCTCTCTGTTCCCAGAGAGTCCCAGCGGTCCCCCTCTCCTTGCTGGCTCTCCCCTCCTGCCTTCTTGCTGTCTCCAAGGGAGGCCTCCTGCTTGTCCGAGGACCGTCCTCCCGCTGGGCCGCTCCCGGCTCCTCTGCGGCCTCTTGCCATCCCGCCCCCCTTCCCTGGTGACCATCCCAGCTCCCTTTCCTCCTGCATTTTTCCACGACAGCCACCTTCCCTACACCAAGATCACCAGGGCTACCGGTGACCCCCGGCTCCCCAGGATCCCGGGGTGGTTTTCAGTCTCCTCCTCCCTTGAGCTCTGCTGAGTCCCTGTCCCCCTGCCACTTCGCTACTCTTGGGACTCCATCCTGCCAGCCTCTTCCTTCTCCTTTTGCTGCTGTTTCCTCTCCTCCTCCAAGACAGGCCCCTTAAACGCTGGGGTCCTTGTGGCTTAGCCTCCTTCTCTTCTCAGTTGACTTCCTCCCTCCCCAGGGAGATGACTCCCAAATATTGACTTGCTGGCTGACAATTCCCAAATGCCAACTTTCAATCGGGATTTCCCCCTGAAGTCCAGCGTTCTATATCCAGCTGGTAAGGGGACTTTTTCCACTTGGTTGTACCGTGGGGACCTCAAACCAGCTATATCCCAATATGAGCTCTTCCAGGGTCCCCACTCCAGACAGTGCAACCACCCTCCTCCGTGTGACCCAGATCAGAAACTGCTCTGTCCCTTGTCACGTCCAGGTAGTCCTCGGTCTGCCTGCCCCTCTTCCCCCTCCGGCCGCTGCTGGCTGTGGGCCTCTGCACTTCTTTCCTGCACAGCTGGATCCATCTTTCACCCAGTGTCTTCATTCTTACCTCATATTGCTCAAGCCTATCTTTCTGAAAGCTTGTAATTCTGTCCTGAGAAGCCTTTCACTGCTCCCCAGTGCCTTTACTACATGGAGTTTTCTCCCCGTGTCAATGAAACCCCCACTGGAGCCAGTGTGGCGCTCCTCTACAAGTTTCTGCCACCCTGAGGGCTAACCAAACAGAATCACATGTAGCTCCCAACATATCTTGCCCCTTTGTGCCTCAGGGCCTTTGCATCTGCTTCTGTCTGGAGCACCCTCCCCCGCTCTCCAGTGGCTAACCCCTACCCATCCATCACAGTTCAGACAAGGATGCCAGCCCAGTATCCCAGGTAAGTGTGTCCCCCTTTTCCTTTCCTTAGTGCCCTCCAAAGAGTTCTATCTACCAAGGCCCTGGTAGCTCTTTCTTAAAATTTTTGCTGCTGAAGATTGAACCTAGATGTCACACATGCTAAGCACATGCTCTACCGCTGTGCTAAACCCTTCCCTATCCTATTCCTATTTCCCCACTAGTCTGAGAACTTTCTGAGAGCCTGGCTCATTTTGCACCCCTAGTACCTAGCACAGACGCTGGCACATGGCAGCAATGGATACCTATTAGTAATCAAGGAATGCGTGAGTGAGCAAATGAACACCTTCCGCTTGGCAGGGGGCCCTTGGGGGAGTCCAAGAGAATCCACACTAAGACTGCAAAGCTGCAACTTCAGTGGAACACAGCAGCCCAGGGTAAGCGCAAGGCCGTGCAAGGCCGGAGGTGATTGACAGCAGGCGCGTGAATCGAGAGCAGCCCGCTCTGCAGAGGAAGCGGAGCTCGAGCCTGCAGCATGTGCCCAGAGGACCTGGGAGGCAGGACCGCGCCCAGGCGGCAACCACGACTGGGCTCCGGGGAGCCTGGGACCCGGCTTTGCCCAGGGCAGGACTTATGAGTGCTTGCATGCCATGAGGAAGATGGCCAGGAGCCGGCAATGCCACACGGCGGTGCCCCCGGGGAATGATGAGCAGTCCAGGGAGCGGAGATGGGGGCGTGGCCCCAGACGCAGGCGGAGAGCAGGGCGATGTTCGGATGGCCGGACCTGGTGCCAGAGCAGCGGGAGGCTGGGAGGTTGACACCGTCGTTTCTGACTTGGTTCTGGGTGGATAGTGAAATCCTTCACCAAATGGCAGCCCAGAGAGGCGCAGGTTTGAGAGAAAGGAAATGACTCCGTTTTGCCTAAAAGGCAAGACTCGGAAAGTACACACTGGAAGAGCCCTTCAGGTGTTTGGGGAACTTTTGGAGACCCCACTCAAGCAGAGCTGGGGGACAGGGGGCAGATTCAAGTGCACTCAGATCACCAGCTCCTTCCAGCTGCTTGTTACACTATTTAGGAATTTTGTGAGCCAATGGTTAAACACAGATGTTACTAAAAATTAAATCATACAAACAGAATTAAGTTAATTAAAATATGGTACATATTCAAACATCACTTTCTAATAATTTTACAATATTTTATTATGTTTATACTTTTAAGATCATTTAAATCTATTTTATCTGCGGAAATGCTACATAACACTGTTACTACACTTTTCTTCTCAGGTCTGCATTCATTGACATTGTATTGGTGGCTTGAAATCAGCCATGGTGGGAATGTTTACACCACAGAAATTGGCAAGCACCATCCCTCAGGGCTTGATTTATTGTTTGGTTGACTGTCTAGACTTAAGAAAGTTATGGGGGAAATGTTAATAACACATTAAACTTAAATGTATGTTTTGCCCACAGCCATTACATTGTGAATGACACAGAAAAATGAGGCAAATCTTCCAGAATTAAAAAACTACTATTTGCTCACACATTGACTGACTAATGAAGTTCTAACATATGTCTTTATTGTTTCACTTTCTTTTTACTAGTACAAAAAAAACATTGATCAACATGATGTCAGAATGACATCCATTTATCAATTACAACTTTAGGTTGGCTGTGAATTTAGGAGGTTGGCAAAAATCAATGAAAGCATTCTGTAGACCATTAGCTATATGACATTTACAATTAAAATAGTCTTCTGTATTATTATTATGTATAAATTGTCAGCCATGCTTTATGTCAATAAAATTTATAACTTTTTAAGGGGGGGATACCAGGGATTCAACTCAGGAGCACTCAACCACTGAGTCACATCCCCAGCCCTATTTTGAATTTTATTTGGAGACAGAGTCTCACTGAGTTGCTTAGTGTCTTGCTTTTGCTGAGGCTGGATTTGAACTCTAGACCCTCTTGCCTCAGCCTCCTGAGCCACTGGGATTACAGACATGAGCCATCATGTCCAGCAAATTTATAATTTTATTATTGTTAAAATTTGTATGGGTATGCACACATATGTTTTCCTCAGAGAGCCCCTTGTTAACACTTACCAGCACACCACTGGGCAGATTGCCTTAGGCTGAGGCGTGACCTGAGAGTTGACTCTGGAAAGACCCTGAAGGAGGGAAACACTGACAGAAAGAGGCTCCAGAGGACAGAGGAGGGGTGGGTAGGTGGGACTTGAGTGGAAAGATTAGCCTGGACAGGCATAGAGACCCCAAGAAAGGATGTAGGATGTGGGGCAGGGTGGGTGGGGTGGCAGGAAGCTGGGGCTCCCCCATTTTCTCTGCCAAATAGGATGCAAGACAAGTCCAAGAGTAAAGGGCAGAAAAGGGAGGAGCAGAGGAAGCAGTCAGTGTGGGGCCAGGAGAAGGCACCTGGGGAGAAGAAGACTGAGTGCCCGGATGACAGCCAGAGAATCACAACCCTGAGAACTGAGCGGGCAGTGCCCACCAGCTCCTGGTGCTGGGCTGTGCTCAGGGCGCGGATTGTTTTTTCAATCCTAGGAGCAGTCTTAGAAAATTTAAGTCCTTTATCTGCAGCCCTCAGCAGGTAAATGGCTGAGTCAGGATTTGAACTCAGATCAGGCAGGAGGCTGCACAGAAGCACTTTCTCCCCAGCAAAGCCCCCAGGCAAGGCAAGTCCACTTTACTTCAGGACCAAGATCAGTAGGGCAGATGTGGCCAAGTGTGTCCAGGGCTTGAGGACATGAAAAGGATTGGCAAAGCCACCCTGTATCTCCAGCCCCCATCTCCTAGCACATTCCTGCCACCTGAGGGGAGCTCCTACTCCCCCAGGCCTGGGGAATTTAATTATAACGAATCAGGGCTTGCATTTTTCATGTCTTTGTTATTTTATTTTGTCTTATTTTACTTAATTTTATTTGTGGTACTGGAGCTCTACCCCAGTGCCTCACGGGGGCTAGGGAAGCTCTCCCACTGAGTTACAGCACCAGTCCTTTTATTTTATTTTTTTCTAAAGTGGGAGGGGGTGGAAATGTGGACATAGACCCACACAGAGGGATGACAACAGGAAGACACAGAGAAGGTCACCGAAGACAGGATCAGAGAGATGCCAATGCTCTTAAACAGGAGACTTTATTTTTATTTATTTATTTAGTTATTCTTTTAAAAAATTTTTTTTAGTTGTTAATGGACCTTTATTTTATTTATTTATATGTGATGCTGAGAATTGAACCCAGTGCCTCACACATGCTAGGCAAGTGCTCTATCACTGAGCCACAATCCCAGCCCAATCAGTCCTTTTAATTTTATTTTATTATGGTACTGGGGTTTGAACCCAGGGCCAGTCTACCACTGAGCTCCATCCCCAGTCCTTTTTATTTTTACTTTTTTATTTTGAGACACGGTCTCATTTGGCATCCTCTTGCTTCAGCTTCTGGAGTAGGTGGGATTTGCAGGTATGTGCTGCCATGCCTGGCTGTTATTTTATTTTCTAGTGACTCATTGTTGCTGCATTTTTATAAATAATGGCAAATTGAAAATTTATGAATGGGTCCTGCCCGCATAGCACATTAGAGGCAGGGCCCTCGCCTGCGGTCCTCCTCTGTTCCCTTCCAGTGTGGATCCCCCCTGGCCAGAGCACAATTGCAAAGGGTGGGTGAGGACCACCAGTGGACAGGCAGATTAATTCAGTGTGTCCATGCCAGCCAGCATTGGAAAGAAAAGGGAGAAAGAAAGATGGCGGGGAGCAGAAAAGAAAGGAAGGAATCAGGACATGGAGTCGAATAGAAAATATCTGAGTATATTACATGTAGTAAATTCACTGTTTTAGGTAGATACATAATCATCTATTTGAATGAATCTATGTCCTAGATTATAATGAAAAATATAAAAATTATGATCATAGTGAAAATAAAAACAGTTTTTTTTTGGGTAGTTCTGCAGATTGAACCCGGGGTGCTCTACCATGGAACTACATGGCAGCCCTTATTTTTAATTTTGAGACAGGGTCTCCCTCTGTTGCCCAGGCTGACCTCAAACTTTCAATCCTCCTGACTCTGAGTCACTGGGATTTATAGGTGTGAGCCACCGGTTCCCCCCAAATAAAAAACTTTTATTTTGTGGAACTTCATCTATAGATAAAGATGGTGCCACCAGGTCTAATTCTCAAAGTCCTTGAAGTAGGAGTGCTTCCTCATCAGAGGAAGGCCAGGTGACACTGCGTGGGGACAGTGGGAGGAGCTGGGGTGGGAGGCTGTTCACTTGGGGACCAGCAAAGGCCCAGGAACACGACCACTTTCCTACATCTTTGTACCAATGCTCCAACGTGGAGAGGGCCTGGACCCGGCCTCTGGGAACTTGCAGGTGACCTGAGGGTCACAGTCCCTGTGTTGGGCGTGTTGAGGAGGCAGTTAAGTTTTCTGGGGAAATCAAGGGAGATTTCTTGGAGGTGGCAATGCTTTTGCTGACTTTGCACATTGGGGTGCCAGAGAAGCAGCTGAGAAGGTGCTTTCCTGGCCAGGAGAGTGGCTTGCTATAAGACCCAAAAAGCCAGTCTTGTTTGGAGCACCATAAGCTATTTGGTGTAGGTAGAGCATGAACTAGGGAGAGGCCTTCACCATTGGTATGGAGATTTTATTTAGGGATGAGTCATGGAGAAATGTTGAGCAGAATAGCATGAATCATGCTCAGTGGCACCTGCCCGCAATCCCAGCAACTCAGGAGACTGAGACAGGAGGATTGCAAGTTGGAGGCCAGCCTCAGCAACTCAGCAAGATCTCAAAATAAAAAAAAAAGATGCTGGGTGTAGTGGCCCAGGTCTGTACAATCCAAGCAGCTTGTGAGACTGAGGCAGGAGGATTGCAAGTTGGAGGCCAGCCTCAGCAACTTAGTGAAGCCCTAAGCAACTTAGTGAGACTCTGCCTCTAAATAGAACATAAAAAGGGCTGGGGAATGTGGCACACACACACACACACACACACACACACACACACACACACACACACACACAAGAAAAAAAAGAAAAAAAAAAAAAAAAAGCTGGAGATGTAGTTCTGCACCCTTGGATTTCATCCCCAGAACTGGGTTGGGGATAGGGAGAAAAGAAAAGAAAAACTAGCAGATTGACATTGGATTGGCTGGGAGGCAGGGACCAGGGCAGCCTGAACACAGAGGGCAGTGGGCCTCAGCACTGATCTAAAGGGGCTGAGAGAGGAGTCCCGAGGTGAGGAAGACTTTGGTGTTCCTGACCCTGAAAACCTGCTAGATTAAGAGAACACAGGAGATCGAGGGCGTGCAGAGAAGAGAATGTGTGTAATGTTGAAAGTGGCACTGGTAGGTGGACCCTTCAGGTTGGCAGGCCAGGGACGCAGCCGGGGGTATCCCTGGTCTGGGGGAGTGTGTAGAACAAGGGGGAGAGGGGCCTTGGGGAGCCATGCCTAAGCCATCTGGAGAGAGGAGCCCACCAAAGAAAGAAGGGGGCCGGACCCCTGGGTCACAGGAGACTTGGGAGGAGAAGAGACACACAGAGGCTTCAGGAGATGCACCTCCCTGGAGGTGGGAGGTGCTGAGGGTACCTTGGCAAGGGGAAAGGAGGACACCAGAGGCTTTGTGGGTGAGTGGAGGTGGCACAGTGAGGCCAAGCAAGTAGGGCAGCACCAGGCCAGCAGCGCCTTTGTGCGAATTAGGAAGGTGTCCTTCCTCCAGGCAGATTCAGCCCCTCATCCTGCATACTGGCTTGGCAATAGGGATGCAGGCTGGACTTCGGGTGTGGACCAGACCTTCTAGAAACTGTCCAGGAAGGGAGGAGAGAGGCAGTCCGTGACCACAGGGATGCAGGATCATGCAAGCCTTTTCTTTCTTAGGCTGTGAGAGACTTGCGTGCACACCTCTTTGGATGAGGGAGGGGAACCTGTGAAGAGGTTCAGGAGAAGAAGGTACTAGGTGGGAGACCTGCAGCTAGAAGCTGGATGGGAGCCCGGGCAGGAGAGCTGTGGGCAAGGCCGAGGGCGGCGGGCGGCCTGGGGTGCAGGCAAGAGTTAGCTCAGAACTGCAGGTGGAGCAGGAACCCTGAGACACAGCAGGGACGATCTGTCCCAAGTTACCCACCATCAGGGTCATGCAGACTGCCTGGGGACCGGGCCAAGAACTAGGCAGGCCAGGCTGGGGAGGGTCCTGGCAAAGAGACTTTGCTTATTTATTATTTACTTTTTATCATGGAAAATTTCCAAACACACTCAAAGTTGGTGGAAAATCCAAACGAACCCTTCCACATATATTGTTTTGCTTTAACAATTATAATATTGCCAATTTTATTTTGTCTGCCCATCCCCTTGCATGCCTTTAAAAGAACTTAGTAATTTTTAATAGACTTCATTTTTTACAACAGTTTTACATTTATAATAAAATGGAGAATGTTCAGAGATTTCCTGTATATTCCCGGATTAAAACGTTTTTATTTGGAAATAACTTTAAGCTTACAGAGAGTGGCAAGAATAAGGTTTTCATTTTTATTTTTTATTTTTGGATTGAACCTGGGGGTGCTTTACCACTGAGTCATGTCCCAAGTCCTTTTGTTTGTTTGTTTGTTTGTTTTTTAGAGATAAGTTCTCACTAAGTTGCTGAGGGTCTTGCTGAATTGCTGAGATTGGCTTCAAAGTTGAGATTTCCTGTTTTGGCCTCCCTAGTCACTGGGATTACAGATGTGTCATTTTTCGTTTTAAAGAACTTTTTCTTATTAGAGAATATATTCAGTTGGGCAAGGTGGCACTTGCCTGTACTCCAAGCAGTTTGGTTGATTGAGGCAGGGGAATTGCAAGTTTGAGAATAGTCTTAGCAACTTAGTGAGACCCTGTCTCAAAATGAAAAATAAAAAGGGGTAACTCAGTGGCACCCCTGAGTTCAATCCCCCGTAATGGAAAAAAAAAAAAAAAAAAAAAAAAAAAAAAAAAAGAAGGGGGAGTAATATTTGCAGAATGTATGTAGAAGAAATTAAGGTCGTTAATGATTCTGCTGCCCCCAAAAGTCATTGTCATTGTTCGGTGTATTTTTTTTTCAGTCTTCTTTTCCCCTCTGTTTCCATGCATCCTTTCCATTGGACTGTTGCCTAGAGACTGACCCAGTCCTGAAATCTGCCTCTCTGGTGTGTCCACATGCACCAGGGTCCCTGGGCCTCAGTTCCCTATTCCTTCCTCAGAGAGTCTGCTGGAAGCAACAAAAAGAATTCAAGTTTTTGGTTTGTAGATGCCCTTATGACCACTTTTCTCCTTCAGATTCCTTTCATTTTTGTTGTTTTGATATTGGTTGATTTCTTGGGGGAGAAACTTCTCGACTCCTTGGGCCACTGTCTGGTGCAGCATTCTCTCAGTGTATGTGTGTTCCTCTCCCACTCGTCTCTCTGGATCCTGAGTATCCGGGTCGGGGTCTGTGTCCCTACGCCCCTGTGAGCTCTGTGAGGCAGGCCCTGTGTCTGATTCATCTCTCAAAGGGAGGCAGGCTTGGCCTCAGTAAGCATGCATGGAATTCACCAACCTACTTATTTGGTATTGTTCAGCCCTGACTATACTACAGACTCTCTGATTGCCTTATTCTAATTTATGTCACCAGCAAGGCCTCGGGAACGAAGTAGGTGCTCAATATACGTTTGATAATGCTGCTACCAATACCCTGGAATTTTTCATGCATATAAGGGCTCTGCTGTTTGTATGCTTCTCGGATCTCCTACCTCTCCCACTTCGTCTGGATGGTAAATAGGAGAGCTTACTTTGACAGGCCAGAGGGACGACCCCTGCTCTCCGCTGCCCCCAATTTCGGTATGCTCCGAGCAAAGCTAAGTGGGTAGCGCTTGCCAAAGCAGCATTTTCCTCTGCTGAGGCTATTTTATGAGTCTTCATTGCTCGCAATACTGGTTATCATTAGAGGCAATTAAAACTATTTCAGGATCAGTTCAAAGCTGCCTTTGAGGTATTTTAGGTTGGACTAAAGTCTCCACGTGTCTACCTCTAAGCCAAGTTTCCTGGTGTCATTAAAAGCCCACTTGTATGAGGAGATTACTCAATCTGTATATTTTGATTGCCTCAATATTTCATAAGTTGCAGGGGCGTCTGTGAAAAGTGGTTTAATGCCCCTCAAACTGTCTGGACCTGTCTTACAAGTCCCTCTCCCAACCTCGGTTGAGTGGAGGGACACGGAAGACATGAAGGAAGGGAGGGATCTGCATAGGGCTTTCCTCGAAGCCAGCCTGTCTTACCAGGCAGAGCCCCCGAGTCTGTGACCCCAAAGGAGGGTGTTAGTAATCAGAGCAGGAGGGGATGAGGGTTTGGTCTAGGGGCACTAGGATTGGAGAAAAAGGTTGACACCCACCCAGTCAGAGGCTGAGCTGTGAGGAAGGACTGGGAAGGCCTCAGGACACATTAGTAACCTTCATATTTGAAAGATAAAAGAGAAGAGAACCCGTTTTGGAAAATTGGACTTCTAGGAGTTAGTCAGCACCTTGCTCTGTTCAGCTCTTGGTTGGCTCTGGTCCTGACCCTGGACCTAAGGGTTCACGGTGACATGGGAACTCGGATCACTGTTCCCACACATTTCGGGACCCTCCAGGGTCCTGACTTGCACCTGCAGCTTGCCGCCCGCTGCTGCTCTGTGAGACTCACCGATGGGCCGAACTGGTCACTTCCAGGTGGAAGGGCTCCTAAGTTGAGTGATAAAGGAGGAGGGAAGACCCAAGTGGGAAAAGAGATTCTAGAACAGTGGAGAACTGGGGACGGGCCTGCAGGAAGGAGCACTCTGTCCCTCGGCAGTGACGTTGTCCCGTTTGGTGAGGGTTGGGGTAGAGGCACTCATCTCGAGGATGTCTGGCAGGGCCCAAGGAGGGGGACTGACAAGGAAGAGCTGCCCTGCCCAAATGCCTTTGGCCATGACTGATTGTGAGCACTGGGCAGTGCCCATGTGGTAATGGTTGGCGTTGGTGCCTGAGGGTCGCTGCTGTGTGAGTAGGAACCTGCTGGTGTCTTGGATTTCCAACGCGCTTTGCTTTGGTCAGAGACCCTCGAGCTTCAGTCTGAATCCTTTACCAGAATTTGGTGCCAAATTCACCTCTTCGTTTTTTCTTTCAGCCTGAAGGCCTGGTGCCAAGAGCCTCCTGAAACAAATGCTGGAAGTAGAAGCCGGTGCTCCTAGGAGCCGTGCGCCCGGCCCGTGAGCACTCACGCTGACCCTGGGACGGGGCCGGGACAGCTCTGGGCCAGCTGCGCAGGGGTGGGCCAGGCAAACCAGGCGCCACAAGCGCCCACAGGTGGAGGGCTGCACATCCCTGGCCTCAGAGGGCGGAAAGGAGCAGAAGAGAGGATGACCCACTTAAAAACCGGCTCTTTTCAAAGCAGCGTGCTTGTGACTGGGGGCTGCTTGAAGTGGGTCAGCCTGCGTATCCATGTTGGTCTTAAACTCTTCAAAACCTGGCTGTTAAACATCTGTATCCTGTTTTCATTAGCTTGTAAGCCATGGCAATGGCGACCTGCCTAGTTTTCTGAAGCAGCAAGTGTGCCCAGAGGCTAATAAACAGCAGGTGTCTCCAATAAATAGGATTTAATACTCCGTGTAAATGGGAGTGCAAATAAATATGCGAAACGAGAGGTGGGAGCTGAATTCTACGTGCACGTTACCCCATGTCTCCAGCCGTTTTGATCTGGGAACGGTGGTGTGGCTGGATGTGTCGCGTGTGTGATGCGTGGTAAGGAGTGTGTCGGTGTGTGTGCATCTGTGCGTGTGCAAAGAGAAGGCCTCAGCCTAGTGGAGAAAAGAGCAGCTAGATAATTCACCTGATGAAAAACAAAAAGTATGGACCCAAATCTTAGGACAGTAACCCGGGAGCATCAAGCAAAGTTCAGGCCTTTCCTGGGCACCGGGCAAGTTGCCTGCCGAGAAGCTGACGCCTGTTGGAGAAGGCGCACCTCCTCATCTCCTTTCAACCTTCATTGCTGTCTTGGAAGCCTCTGAATCCCCCTTCGCCCTCCCAGCCTGCTATCTGTAGTGACCTGGCCTCAGCAGTGCAGGGAGGTGGCCAGAGCAGCAAGACAGGAGCTACAGAGAGCACCTGTGCCTTGCCAAGGCTTGTCTTGTCCTCTCCTGAGCCTCCTCCTGTTCCAGGTGGTCTTTGCAAGGGGCATCACAATCCATAAGGTGTCTCTTGACCTTGGCTCCTTGCTCAGAAAACAAAGTCCTTAGCAGATCAGGTTCCCTCTCGGCCAGAGACTCCCCCTCCTGCATCATGGGGCCCTGCTCTCCACCCCATGGGACTTCAAAGGCTTCAGCTCCTCTACACTTCCCCACAGTGTTCCCCAGAAATTGTCATGCAGCGGGAACCATCTAAAGCCTGTTGGGTGTCCTCACGGCCCACCACGATTTTAGTTCTGGTAACTAGTTTTAGTTTACGCCTGATGAGCCCTGTTCTGAGTTTTTGCCTACTGGCTTTTCTCTCCAGGGGGAGGGGAGGTGGCAAAGAGGAACTGGGAGCTGGAGCAGAATTGGGCTCATGGAGCGCCCCTGCCAGAAATCTCTGTGAGGGGGTGTAGAGGGTGGGGATTCCTTAAGTCCTTCCTGTTTATTGTCCTGACTGACCTCCTCTCAGGTCAAGTTCGGTATGCCTACTTCAGAGCACACTCAGGAGATGTGAACGGAGAATAATGAGGGCGTTCCACCCCAATACCTTACTTGTCAATAATTAGCTGCATGTCACAGGTTCTAGGAGGAGGCAGTGACTCCGGACCTATCCCAGCTGGTCTAGTTCATCAGTGCACCATTAGCATAAGCCATTCCAAGGCCCTTGAGTGTTTCCGGGGTGTTCCAGGTGTAGACATTCTCCAAGGGCTAATGGAACTAGAAAACTTGCCTTCACTGTTACTGATCCTGGCCAGAGATGGCCCCTAAGCTCAGCCAAAGCCTGGCCCTGACCCCTTCCCCTGCCTTGGTAACCCTGAGACTCTGTGTGGTAGAACAGTGTGAACACAGCCTGGGGAGCCTCCCTAAGGAGGCCACCTGCCTGGAGCCATAGTGACCCAAGTACAAAGATTGCTGGGGAAGGCAGCAGCCAGGTGGGCTTGGGCTCCTCCATTAGAACTGTGATTTGGGACCAAACAGTGGAGCACAGATGAAGATTACTATAAACTTGTTAGTCACTGGTTATTGGGGCTTTGCCAGAGAGAGAGAGAGAGAGAGAGAGAGAGAGAGACCAGGCCCCCAACCCCATGCAGGGGATAAACTGACTGCAGGAAAACAGTCCTGATTTAGCATTTGCCAATTTCTGAGGCATGAATACTCTCACCAAGTCCAATTTCAAGCTACAAACTGGCTTCGCAATTGACTCTGAAAATTCCTGAATATTAAATCAGCTCTTGTTTCACTGTCCATTTGAGACCACGGCCCTCATCAGAGGCCTTCCATAGCACAAGCCCCCAGGGACCTAGGGTCTGCCTGTCTGAGCCCGGCATGCCATTCCCTGTTCTTACTGCAAAATGCCCTTATCCAGCCACTTGGTTTGAGACCTGAGGTGGGCCCGTGAGCTCCTGGGCTTTAGGGTCCCTGAGTAAGAACTGGTCTGCCTCAGATTGTCACCATGCTCACAGAGGTGACAAATATAAAATGACTTTGCTAAAGGGAAGTCCAAACCCAATCAAATGAAGCCCCAAGAACCACTATTCCTAGACTAAGAACAATGGAGGGATCTGGCAGCAGCATGTGGCACCACGGTTTGGCGCAGTCACTTTGGAGCATCTAGCAGTCCTAGTTTGTCAGCCCGCAAGCCACCCAATCTCTCCCTTCCCTCAGTCACATGCTAACCTCCTCACTCATTCCCACTTCCAGGGGACCAGATGTGCAAGATGATGAATACCAGGGAGGCAGGAAGCCACAGGGTCAGTTCCCTGGTCCACAGAACCACGCCCACCCCAAGAGCTCGAAGTGGAGCCACACCAGTGCACTTGTAGGAGGGGCTTCCTAGTCTTGAGGGTGGAGGGACCATCTCCATGTAGGTTTTTCATTGTGCAATCTTCTCTGAGACCCATCTGCTCTTGACATCTTCCCAGTGACTCCGTTTCCCCACCTCTGGGCTCCTGGAATGCCACGATGGCCCCACCTTAGCCAGGCAACTGTGATGAGAGGTGTTGACCCAACTGCTTCTCCACTGGCTCACTGCATCAGGTGGAAGGGGCTGGGGACAGCAACAGGGAATGAGGATCTTGTGGTGTGGTTGGGGACCCTGGGGTCATGCAGAGGCAGGATTGGGTCCAGGTACCTCTGAGATTCAGTCAGACACTGGGGGATGGATGGGATAAGCAACCAGAGAGGGAGAGGCTCTTGGCCAAGAAAAACAGTCCCAGAGCCACAGGTGTGACACTGAGCCTTCTCCTCTCCCCTCCTTAATCTCTCCTGTTTGGTGACAGCGCACATCCAGGCCTGAAACCCTGCAGAAAGCATTCCCTGGGTCCCAGATTAAGTTTCTATGGGGACAGAGACAATCATGAACACCACATTTGTGAGCCCCAGGCTGGTTCATTGTAGAAGACAGACTTGTGAACAAGCCCTCAGAGCACACTGCAATGTACACGCAGCCAGAAGTGTGTACATGCGCAAGTGACAGGACAGAAGGACTCACCCACCGAGAAGATGACATTTGAACTGGTTTATAAAAGGGAGTCCCTTCAAAAGCCCCAATCACTCCACACAGACCCAAGTCAGATCTCCAGCCCTTGGGCTGGAAGATCTGCTCTGTGGTCGTTGGCGGCATGTCCAGGGCTGTCTCTCACCCTCGGTAGTGGAGGGTCACACAGAGAGCCTCCTTCAGCCACCGCCTTCCAGGTCCCCACCACTGGCATTACCAGCACCTATGTTTCCCTGACTCAGAACAAAAAAGGAGTGGCATTCCCCTGCTGCTCTTTCTATAAAGGACCGTACCTGGGGAAGGGGCTCTCGGGAGGGTTCCTGGAAAGCAGAGGGGATACATGAGGAGTGGATCATGAGGCCTTCCCAGCGTTGAAGCCAGATCCTGGATTCGTGGGCCAATTCCTAGAAGTTCAAGATCTGAATCAGCCCACTCGGGTCTTTACGAGAACCCACAGGCCCAGGCCTAGTCCCCAAATGGTCTGACTCTGAATTAGTGGTGACCAGTGAAGGAAAATTACTGCAGCAATCGAGTTCATATAAAATGACTGTGAATGTGTGTATGTGCGTGCACAGGTATATGTGTGTCCAAATTCAATTTGAAAAGTATTTCTGTGCATTTTTTTTTTTCTTTTGATACTAGGGACTGAACCCAGGGGCACTTAGCCATTAAGCCACATCCCAAGCCCTTTAAATATTTTCATTTAGAGACAGGCTCTCTATGTTGCTGAGGCTGGTTTTGAACTTGAGATCCTACTGCCTCTACATCACAAACCACTGGGATTACAGGCACATGCCCTTGTGCCTGGAGATTTCTAAGCATTCTTGATCCTTGGACCCTCCTCTCTCTCCCTCTCCAGGAAATCTTCTAGGATTGCATACTTGATTTAGAATGTGTGTGAGACACCTACTCAGTGCCTGGCACATAGTGGGAGCTCAATAAACATAAGCTCCTTTCCTTTGGTCACTCAAAGTGGTCACTTGGGGTGAGGCCAGATGGGGCTTTCCCAAACTAAAAACTGCTAAGAGGTTGGTCCCTGCCTCCTCCTTCCTCCCCTGGCTAAAGACAAACACCCGAATGTCATAACATCCTCTGTGGCCTCATCTGTGTTGTTCTGGGACACTGGCTGGGAAGGGTACCTGGGTAGCCCCCTTCCCCCACTGAGACTGCAGTTTCTTGCAACGTGGGCTGATCTGTGTCAGTCCTGAGGATGGATGCAGAAGGGTGAGGCACCCATCCTGCTAGTCAGGCAGGATGCTGGCCAGAAGGCGGGCCAAAGGGGGTGGAGCTTCCAGAACAAAGGAGAATGGGGAGCCCTGGGGGCCCAGGCTAGGCATCAAAAAGGCTCTGCAGAGTGAGCAGGCCACACACTGCTTACCTCTGCAGCCAGCGGCCAGCCGGCAACCCTTACCTGCTCCCTTCTCTTGCCCAGCTGGGCAAGTAAACAGCACTCTGCTTAAAGAAGCCTAGCTCTCCAGCGTGATTGCGCCCACACTGCTCTGTGGCTTTCTCTACTTGGTGTGGGTTGCTGCTGAAGTTCCAAAGGCCAGCAGAGGGATGGCTGCCAGCGGAGCCAGGAGACAGGCAGGCCGCCGGGAGCATGCCTTCATCCCGGAGCCTTTTGATGGGGCCAATGTAGCCCCGAGCCTCTGGCTGAACCGCTTTGAGGTCATCAACGACCTCAACCATTGGGACCACACCACCAAGCTCAGATTCCTGAAAGAGTCGCTCAGGGGAGACGCCCTAGAGGTCTACAACGGACTCAGTCTCCAGGACCAGGGAGACTACGGGGCTGTGAGGGAGACCCTTCTGAAGGCCTTCGGGGGCCCCAGTGCCACTCACAGCCACCAGCCCAAAGAGATCCTGTTCGCCTATAGCATGGGGAAGGGCTACTACCTCAAGGGGATGATTGGCCCAGTCCAGGTGAGGTTCCTGGTGGACTCCGGGGCCCAGGTCTCTGTGGTCCACCCTAAATTGTGGGAAGAGGTCACCGACGGCGATCTGGATACCCTGCGGCCCTTCGAGAATGTGGTGAAAGTGGCCAATGGGGCTGAAATGAAGATCCTGGGCGTGTGGGACACGGTGATCCGCCTGGGCAAGCTGAAGCTGAAGGCCGAGTTCCTGGTGGCCAACGCCAGCGCGGAGGAGGCCATCATCGGCACCGACGTGCTGCAGGACCACAACGCGGTGCTGGACTTCGAGCACCGCACCTGCACGCTCAAGGGCAAGAAGTTCCGCCTGCTGCCGGTCGGCGGGAACCTGGAGGATGAGTTCGACCTGGAGCTCATCGAGGAGGAGGAGGGGCCCTCCGTGGAGGGGCGGCAGCAGCACTCCCACTAAAGCCCCCCAAGATTGGCAGGGAGACTCACCACGGTGGGGGGCACACATCCTCGGGGGAGCCCCTGGGCCTGCCGGCCTCCCCTCCCTCGGCGGGGGCCTTGCTCTGCCCCTGGTGGGGGAGGCCTCAGGGAAAGAGCAGGGGAAGGAGAGCAGGCCGGCGTGCTCCAAGAGAGGGTCCCCACGGTGGCCGAGCTATGGTCGGTGGCGAAGACGGGAAGGCTGAAGAAGCTTCCCAGGAGTTGGACGTATCTGTCTTTGAGAGAGGACCGCGGGACCACTGCATATCCCCTAGGATGTGGTTCTGTCACCTTCAAGTCCACGAAGCCTGCTCAGCTGGGCTGGGTCCTTGTCTGCAGGACCCTTAGGAGCCAGACCCAGCTTTCAGGCTGGGGTGACAGTTGCCCTGAGACGCCTCCCTGGTGAGCCTTCCACCTGCTCAATGGTATGTTTCCCTCTGTCATTTGCTTCAAAACCTGTTGATCCTTGTGCCAATAATTCAATTACTTCAAAACCAATAAAGATCAGTTCATGGAACAACCATGTAATGTGCTGATTGGGGATGAATGACCTGGATGCGAGAGTCGGGGAACAGGGAGTAAATGGCAAAGACAGGGAAGATTCCAGTGTTTCCCAAATGCTTGTGCTGGGCCTGGAGATATAAAGGCGCCGGAGCGTGCGCGTGTGTGTGTGTGTGTATGACATGCCTTGGATTTTCTAAGGAACTCTCTCAACTTAAAATATTTTTATTTATTCCCTCTATAATTCCTCTCATCATTTTTATTCTGGTCATAATTCCTCTGAATATGTCAATCTATAATATTTTAGCATCTAAGTTGTCCCTTATACTCAGAGGTGATCCTAAGGCTACTTGTGAGCTGTCTCAACTGGGAATTGGGAAATTATGATTACTGGAAACAAATGGAAAGTGTCTGGTGGGCTGGTAGGTTCTTATGGATGCCCTGGGAGCCAGAATTTGGAGGTAGGAAGTAAAGCCAGGAGACAGATATTGACTTGTATGGGGCAGCCCAAGGGAGTTCTGGGGGACAGAGGAGGCGGCGGCAGGGGGGGCGCTTAGGCAGCTGGGGGAAGTTCTGGCCATGGGAAGACAGCTTCTTCCTGGGGGGACTTGGAATGGAGCCTGAAACTAGAGATGCCAGATAGTGGGGAAGGACATTCTCAGATTCAGGAATGGGCTATCCATCTCTTTTATGGGTTCGCCTCATATTTGCTTCCAACTTCCTGCTTCTTCCTCTGGAACTCCACAGGCCTGAGAATCTGAAAACCCTCAAGTCAAAGGCAAGTTGAGTGGATGGGAATCTCCACAGAGAAGCAGATTGTTGCAAACCTCAGGGCTCCTCACCACTTACGCCAGGGAAGCAGGTCCTCAGGCAGGATGGCCCACACCTTCTAAGCTGAACTTGGGCCTGGAAAGTTTGGCGCAAGGACAGAGACTCGGACTTGCAGGGACATGGGGACTCAGACCTTTGGCAGCCTCTTGATGGAAGGCAGGCAGGGCCATTTTCCCTTCTCCAGGGCAGAATGAGCTTCTCCTGGAAGATCCCATCTGGCCAACTCCTGCAAGAGACAGAGCCGAGCAGAGGCAGGACAGGGAAGCCTTCTTCCTTAGAAGCCTCTGGACATCTGAGGCTAATCTGAGCCAGGAATGCTCTCTCCCTCCCTCAGAATCCAGCTGTGATTCTTCTGGGACCTGGAGTGTGACTCAACCCCTAATCCCCAGTGTTTGTAGAAGCCCTGTCTCTGGGCATCTGCATCAGCCTGGAAGCACAGAGCAGGAGCACATGGGACAAAGGGAGGGTTGGGGATCAGGAGGGTGTCTCTCCCCAGCAAGATGAGGCTAGAGAAGGACAAGATCTCCTCGTGCCCCCAGGTCCTTTGTTCCCCTCTCAAGCTTGTTTTTCTACCTCTCTCTCTGATGACCTCCCAAATGCTGCTGCTCTCCTGGGCCAACCCCTCTCCTGAGGGAACAACCCAGGTGGCACCTCCCTGTGACCTATTTTCCTATCCATCTTTCAAATCCTAGCCACATGCTGGGCTGAAGGAGGGTGGGTGAAGACTGGGTGGGTGGGAGGTGGGAAGGGTCAAGGGAGGTGGGAAGGGTCAAGGAAATTGGGCACCCAGGCCAGAATTCCAGGGCAACACCCAAGCCACCCCTACCCGTCACCCCACACAGCAGGGAGGCTGAACCCTGTCCTGCGTAAACTCCAATGGGTGTCTCTGCAATGGACACTCCTTTTTTCCTAGTTCTGGGTGAGGAGAGTCCATCTGAGCCACCAGGCTGTCAGCTCAGCTACCTCTCCTAGAAGAACAGGGCACCTGGGTGAGGCCAGGCAGAGGAAGGATCTGCAACTTCTACAGAAAGGCGCCCATGGAGGAAGGGACCACGAGGTGCTTTTTACCTGGATACCCGAGGAAGACTAAGGCAGGTGCCCCGTGGGTGTGAGAGCAATTACAAATATGGGGATGACTGTGAGCACTGCTCTCCTGCGAGCCGAGTGTCAAAGGGGGAACCTGGGAAAGAAGCCAGGAAGAATGGGCTCTGGCCACATCACAGAGGGCCTGTTGTCCAGGCAGGGAGCTCATACTTGACTTACAGGTTTGTGGAAGGGCAGAAGACTCATCTGGCTCCTGGGTACAGGAAGAAGTAAAGCACTGGCGAAGAACACAGCCTGGGATCCATGGCGGCTTTTGGATGTAAGGTCTGAATTTGAGTCGATGGGGAGGAGGTTGCGGGGGTCAAGGTAAAGGGTTAATTGTGGCAGCATGTTAGAATCACCTGGGAAGACCAGTTATAATCATCTCCTCCACAGGTCCCAGTGAGCAGCGGGCTTGGGCACCCTTGTTCTAAGTTCCAGTGGTAATACCCCTAGGCTACCCAAGGACCCGCAGAAAGGCAGAATCAGTGCCCCGAACAGGAGCTTGTTAGGAACGCACTGAGCAAGATCCCAGGGGATTCTTGTTGTGGGAAAACTTGAAAAACCCTGACCAGAAATGTCCTATAATCTGTCCCTACAGGACAGCCCCCTTCCCAAGAATACCACCATACTGCGAATGCCTACTAATTCCCAAGTCAGCTAGATAATTCCTCATTTTTTATCCAACAACTACTACTTTTGTTTTGAAATAATTTCAGACTAACAGAAAAGTTGCAAGAATAGCACAAAGAATTTCCATATGTTTAACCTAGTTTTCCCAAATGTAAATTTTTACTAATTAACTTTATCATTCACTCCCCATTCTTTCTTGGTATCTACATGTAGATGAACCATTTGAAAATTGCAAATAGGGCGCACATTTATTTATTTTTTGTACTGAGGATCAAACCCAGGGCCTCAATTCATGGTAGGCAAGTGGCTCCAGCCCAGTACGATGCACACTACCTCTAACGACTTCAATGTTTATCCCAAACCCTACATGCTATTCCCACAATACAGGTATCAAAGTCAGGAAATCAACATTGATGTAATCTAATCTGCACACCTGCTTAAATACTTCCAATTATTCCAATAGTCTTTGTAGTCAAAGAAAAAATGATTTTTGCCAGGCACATTCCTGTAATCCCAGCTACTCGGGAGGCTGAGGTAGGAGGATCACGAGTTCAAAGATAGCCTCAGCAACTTAGTGAGGCCCTAAGCAACTCAGTGAGACCCTGTCTCTTAAATAAAATATGAAAAAGGGCTGGGAATGTGGCTCAGTGGTTAAGCACCTCTGGGTTCAATCCCTGGTACAGAGAGAGGGGCAGAGAGAGAGAGAGAGAGAAATTATTTTCTAGTCCAAGATCCAATTCACGTAAGTTCAACATCTCATTAAGTTGTCATGTCTCTGATCTCCTTTGAACAATTTCTCAGTCTGTCTTTGTTTTTCATGACTTTGACAATTTTGTAGGAGACTTGGCTAGTTATTTTGTAGAATGTCCCTCAATTTGGGTGAACCTGATGTTTTCTCTTGATAAAAATCTGGGTTATGTGTTTTGAGCAAGAATACCCAGAAGAGACAGTGTCCTCAGCAAGTATCACTAGGCGCAGGTTGACTTGTTCTATGACTGTGACATTCACATCAGTCACTTGGTCTGAGTGCTTTCTGCCATGTTTCTGTACTATAAAGTAACTCTATTTCTCTGTGTAATGAGTATCTGGTGGGAAGACAATTGAGGCTATATAAATGTCCTGTCATCAGACTGCCACCCCCAAGTGTTAGCACCCACTGATGATTCTTGCCTGAACTCATATTATCATGATGGTCATCACATAGTGATTTTGTAATTCTTTTTTTTAAATATTTCTTTAGGTGTCAATGGACCTTTATTGTTTAGATTTATTTATGTGGTGCTGAGGATGGAACCTGGTGCCTCACACGTGCTAGGCAAGCACTCTACCACTGAGCCACAACCCCAGCCACTTGTAATTCTTTACTACGTTTATTAACTGACTCTCAACTCCAAGGAAGAGCTTTCCCTACTTATTGATCCCTATTAATTGATTGGTAACCAATAAACCACATATCATTGTGGACTCACAAGTGCTGACTTTATTCAATAAGCTATACTCAGCTACTACCATTATTTATTTTGATGCTTAAATCATTTTAGATTTGGCCATGGGAGTTTCTCCAAACTGGCTCTTGTTTTCTTGGGACATGTCCCCCTGATAATGGGAGCCCTTCCTTCTCTTCTGATGGTCCATGTCCATCTTGTCCCTACCTTGTACCAGCCCTGGAAGTGGCCATTTCTCCAAGGAAACCTGGTTCCTTCCAGTGGGGCCTGGTATTCAAAAACCAGGATCTGGCTTCCAGGTATGCTCACTGCTACTGGGATGTTATTACTTCTGGGTCATCTAAGTGGCCAGAGCTAAGAGGAAAACACAGTACATCTCAACGCCTTCCATGTATCACTTTTTATATATTAAGAACATGAGGGACCTGGGGATGTAGATAAGTTGGTAGAATGCTTGCCTGTCAAGCCCTGGGTTCAATCCCCAGCACCATTAAAATAAAAAAAATATGAGTTCAAATGTAATTCTACATCATGTGCAACCAGAAGGATGAGAAGTTATACTCCATATATGCATGTTAATAAATATTCTATCATGTATAACTAATAAGAGCAAATATCAATATATAAAAAATTAATGTGTAATAAAAAATGAGTAATGGATATCTCAAAAATGAAGTTATATGAATTCAGAGAATTGAGTTCAAAGCGACTCTTTCCTAAGTACTAAGCAACTAATAACTTCTTCAATAATCTGAATTCTTTTTTTGGCATCTGTATTCCTAAAAAAGTAATAATAATAAAGTAAAATGGGAGTTGTGAAATCCCACAACAATGGAAGAAAAAAAAAAAGGATGTGAGTTTGTACTGATACCTCCCATCTCACCGGTGAACGCCATAAATCATGCTAATCTCCTGCCTTTCCATATTTGGGGCTTCTTTCTCCAGCAAGGAGAAACTTGGCTCCAGGTTACTTATTTGCTCAAGTAGTTTCAGAATTGCTAACCCACATGTCTATGAAAAACAAACCTAGAAGCAACCAGCTATTAATGTCACCTACTCAGTGCCAGGTGTGGGTGGTCCTTGGCAGCAAATGAGGAAGATAAATGAAGAAATCAGAATGCAGGCATCAGAAGGAGGAGCCCTCCCAGGTGGCAGGGCTTGCCTTGAGGGCCAGTCTGAAGGAATCACACTATCTCAGGACACGGAGGGCGGCTGGAATCAGAGGACAATGACCACAAGCCCTTCCCTTGTGGCATGCTCAGGGAGGGGCCAGCTGCCGTGTCCCAGAGAGGTGAACTGGTCAGTCTGCCTGCATCCTCAGCCACTGGGAGACATTAAGGCAGCTGTCCAAGCTGACACCACCCTACGTTCCAATCACCTCAGTCACTGTTTCTGTCCCAAGTCCAGTGTTGCCAGGCAACCTCAGGCAATGGAGTGTCCTGGCTGGGCTGCGGGTCAGGCCACGGTTACAGTATGCTTCACCTGGCTGTCACGTTTCTCACTGAGGGTTAAGAAATTAGTTTTCAAGTTTTGACTGCTCAGATGTCTTGGGCTGCCGTCCCCCAAGCCTGGTGACGCTGCAACTCTCTGAGCGTGAATAACCTGTAGGACTCATTGGGTCATCTCTGAGTTCCTGTCACAGCCTCTCCTGGCACTGGGGAGAGTGCACAGCAGCCCTGCCCTCTAGGGAGTTACAGTGAGGACGCGGGGGTCAGGGGGTGCCTTCCCACCTGCATCCATGCTGGGACAGGGAACCCTGGTAATGCCATCTACCTGGAGGGGCTGGGAACAGGAATGCCTCCCTAGAGGAGATCGCTAAGCCGAGTCTTAAAAGGTGATTAAGTGGGTGTTTCCCAGGAAGACTCGGGCAGTGGAAAGAAAGGGAGTGGAGCAGGGGCACAGGCCCGCCAGCTGGGGCCCGCTAACCAGGTGACCTTTGAGGACACTCCAGACCACCAGGGAGGCAGATGTCACACTTCTTCACTCTAAGATGCACTCAGTTCAAAAGCGTGTTATGATATTTGTGGATGAAGCAAACATGAACCCTGCCTCGTACATGGAAGCCGGGGGTCTATCCTGATCTCAGAAGCAGTAAAATGTGTCGGGGTCTGTGGGGGACGTGGGTTCTGAACGCACCTGTGGGTTGAGGCAGGTAGGAGAGGTGCGGAAGGGAGGATCTTGGGTGTTACAGGCAACACTGGCTTTTGGCCCCGTAACATGGGAGAGTCCTAAAAGGTCTGGCTGCTCACCTGAGATAAAGAACGGGCTGGGGCGTGGCCGGGGACAAAGGAGTGAGCACAGATGAGCAGCGTTAGGCAGCAGCCAGCCCAGGGGGGTGCTGGGAAAAGCCTTGAGGGAGGCAGGAGTGTGGTGCAGATCTGCCCTGGTCCAAGTGCAGGCTGAAGAGTCTGAGCAACCAGTGGGGAGAGGACACCATAGAGCAAGCCATAGGGCCTGGGGGCGTTTGTTAAGGAGGAGAGAAAGGGACAAGCCTCAGTCAACATTGTCACGTCTGGGGACATTTTGGTTGATGGCAGCTTTGCTAGGGTCCCTATTGGCACCTGGCTGGCAAAGGCTGGCTGCTGTTGTACCTCCTACAATGCAAAGAACAGCCCCGGGAACCCATCAGCCATTGACCCTGCCCTGGGGGAGGTAGAGCACAAGTTGTGCATTTGGCAATTTCTTCCTAATTCTCTCTAAACAATTGCCACCGAAAGTTTAACCCCATTTAAAAATTGGGAAATTTAAATTGGGAGAGGTTAATTAGGTGAATGTGGCTGGATTGAGGTTGGAACTGAAGCTCGCCTGACTCTGGAACATTCTATTTAGTTGACTTGGAGCAGTTTGGACAAAGATTCAATTGAAATGAATTTAGTTTGTTTTCACCTATTACGCAGCAAAGTAAGACAAAGGAGGTGAACATGAATTTGAAAAGCTGAAGTGGGTGAGGTATTTGCAGACCTCAGAAGCATGTTAACTGTGACTGGAAACATTCATTTTTAATTAATTCATGAAAATAAAATATTCTCAAAAAAATCACTAACTAAGTAGAGACATAATGGATTGAAAATAAACTATTAGGAAAAAAAAAATCCCCTAAAACCTCCCTGAAATTCCAAACCCTTTTGTTTGATAATTACTTATTATTGCTTTGTTAATTCTTTCATGGTTTAAATTCCTTTTAGTAATTTCTTTCTTTAATTTTCCTTTTTTTAGCAACAAAAGTCATGAAAGCTCAGAAAATGAAAACTAGAAACTTAAGTCTCTCTCCTCCTACTTCCCCCATAAAGAAAAAGAAAACATATAACTAAAGGTTGTGAAGTCGTTGTACCCACTCACCCTCCATCCTCAAACATGGCAGGTTTTCCAGAACTTTCTCCATAGACACCTTTATGGAGGTATTTTCCTCCATTCTCTCTCACTTTCTTGTTATTGCCTTTTCTTTCTTTGTTTTATTTTTTTATAATAAAAACTTTATTTCTCATATGTTAAAAATAATCAAATCCCTACATAGAACAATAGTCAATCAGAACTCTCGTAAATGTTGAGAGTTCTGACTATGGACAACAACCCCAAAAGTTTAGCTTCATGTTGCTTTTCTGAAAAGCAGTGGAGAAAATTATCGGTGCTCCAAGTCACTTATCTTTGCATTTCACTTGAATATTCAGAATTTTCCAAACACTGTTGTGATTAGTTTTCAAAATGAAACCATGAGTTAATTAGAAATTTAATCATTGTTATTTCAATATAGCATAGATTTTTTTTTTTTTAACTTTTAGGTACTGCTTATAATTAACATTTTCCCACTTTCCTTTCATGAAATATTTTATTTATTTATTATTATTATTTTTATTTAGCTTTTAATTTTTTACAGACTGCATTTTGATTCATTGTACATAAATGGGGTACATCATTTCATTTCTATGGTTGTACACACTTTTCTTTCTTTTTAACAAAAATAGAATTGTATGGTACCTTCTGTCTTTTGACCTCCCATATGTTTACCATTCCTTTGCTTTGGGACATTCCGATGAGTTCCAACGTGTTGCTGTTACAAACCTCTCCGTATGGCAATGAAGAGGAAGGGGTGGTCTCGGTCACACACAGCACCGCTGGGTCTCACAGACACACGTGGAGCCAAAGAACCAGGCACAAGGCATACACAACACAGTTCCATTTATATGGTTTTCTAAAACAAATATGCAAAGCTGAACCACAGGGCAGAGGCGCGTGCCCAGGAGGGAAAACTGTCAAGGCAAGAGAGGCTCCATCAGCCCAGCGTGGGGCAGGGTGTCCTGTGGAGCTGGTGGGTGATCAGAGCGAAGGGCACTGGGGGAGCGTTGCCATGCCTTGGTTCTTGGCTGTGGGTATTTTTGTGAGTGTTTATAGTAATTAACTAAGCTGCACTTCACTTTTATGTTTCCCCCATCTTTATGTATGTATGGGACATTTTACAATAAAATTGTGTTTATTTTTTATTTTAAGACAGGCTCTTGCTAAGTTGCTGAGGCTGGTCTCAAGCTTTCAATCCTCCTGCCTCAGCCTCCTGAGTAGCAGGGATTACAGGTGTGTGCCTCTGTGCCTGGCTTTATTGATTTTTTTTTTTTCAGTGAGCAGAATTAAAATGGTTGTCTAAAAGCTTTAACTAGAAATTTGAAGCAGAGGGCAAAAATAAATATTCTGAAATTTAAGAAAAATATGTCTCCAAAGAATGCAATCTACCTCTAGTTTACATTAAAATTCCAGTTCCTGAAAAAGAAAGTGGAGTATACTTTGAGACCATATTATCCTTTTTGTTGAATTGTTTTCTCCTCAAGTTCTCAACCAAATTGTTTTCTATCAAATTACTTTTGTTTGGGAGCAAGTTATGAAATATTCAAAAGCTCAGGCATTCTCTGTGAGCCTCACTGTACCGTACAACTCTGATAGCACAAAAAAGTCCTTATTTTTATTTTGGGGGGGGGGGGTACCAGGGATTGAACTCAGGGGCACTAGACCACTGAGCCCCACCCCCAGTCCTTTTTTATATTCTATTTAGAGACAGGGTCTCTTTGAGTTGTTTAGGGCCTCACTAAGTTGCTGAGGCTGGCTTTGAACTCTGGATCCTCCTGCCTCAGCCTCCCAAATTGTTGGGATCATAGGTGTGCACCACTGGGCCTGGCTAAGTAATTTACTTTTAAAAAATGCATAACGAGGGGCGGGGAGTGAAAGAGCAGGTAATGAGGAGTGATCGAACAAATTATGTTACATCCATGTGCAAATCTGGCAGAATGAATCCCACTGTTAGGTGTAATTACCATACACCAATAAAAGTGCCTCGCAGCAGATTCAAGGCTGGTCCTGTGAAACTCTGTTCTCATTTACTTGTAATCCAGTGAACTTTCTCACCCTGTTGGGGAGACAGGGTGGTGTTCCTTCCTGCTTCTGAAAGGTGACTCAGACCCAAGTCAACTTGGCCACTGCCTCTGGCCTCTGTGAAAACCCCCAGAGGAGCCCCAGTTCTTCTAGGGGAGTAGGGATTATCTTCAGCCCGGAGGCAACTCCCTTCAGTTCCTTAGCAAATTTGTATCCACTACAAAAAAAAAAAAAAAAAATCCACACTCAACCTTCTCGCCCCTCTTGACTCCTGTCACCTCGGCTTGCCATAGAAAAGACCAGACCGTTTTCTCCGTTTCCACAGACAGTGATCCTACATGACAATGTCCTCCTGGTTCTCAACAAAGGAGGATCTGAACTGACTTCCAAAATTACATGGATGAAAATAAGCGGAATTATAAATTAAAGTCAAGGTCAGAGAAAGGACGAGGGGAAAACTAGGATATAAATATTCAAATCACAGGGTCTCACATAATTATTAAAGGTGATGTGTGAATTAGCCTATGAGTTTCCTGGCAGCCAAAGTGAGAAGAGAAAGATGAAATCATTTCATGATTCATTATTTCCCTGACATGAACACACACCATTCCTCAGGGGGAAACAATGGGATTCCTGCAATTAGTTCAGAAAGAATTGTTTTACCTGGCATTAAAGGATCTAAATGTAGTGAAAACACCTTTCTCCTCCTCATTCAGGGGCTTTTAAAAAAATATATATATTTTTAATTTGTTCTAATTAGCTACACATGACAGTAGAATACATTTTGACACATCATACATAGATGGAGTATAACTTCTCATTCGTCTGGTTGTACATGATGTAGAGTTACACAGGTCATGTAGTCATATATGCACATAGGGTAATAATGTTCGATTCATTCTACCATCATTCTTACCCCCATGGTCTCTCCCCTCCCTTCACTCCCCTTTGTCTAGTCCAAATTACCTCTATTCTCCCCCTAACCTATTATTGTGAATTAGCATCTGCATATCAGAGAAAACATTAGGCCTTTGGTTCTTTGGGATTGGCTTATTTCACTTAACATGGTGTTCTCCAGTTCTATCCATTTACTGGCAAATGCCGTACTTTCATTCTTTTTTAAGGCTGAGTAATATTCCATTGTGTATATATCCCACATTTACTTTATCCATTCATCTGTTGAAGGGCACCTAGGTTGGTTCCATAGTTTAGCTATTGTGAATTGGGCTGCTATAAACATTGATGTGGCTGTGTCACTGTAGTATGCTGGTTTCAAGTTCCATTGGTGGTTCCATCCCAAGTATTCTGAGGAATCTCCATATTGCTTTCCATAATGGTTGCACCAATTCACATTCCTACCAGCAATGTATGCGTGCACCTTTCCCCCTCATCCTCACCAACATTTATTATTGCTTGTATGCTTGATAATGGCCATTCTGACTGGAGTGAGATGGAATCTCAGTGTAGTTTTGATTTACATGTCTCTAATTGCTAGAGATGGTGAACATTTATTTATATGTGTATATATATACACACATTGTGTATCTTCTGTGAAGTGTCTGTTCGGTTCCTTTGCCTGTTTGTTGATTGGGTTGTTTGTTTTTTCCTCACCCAGGATCTTGATCATCCGTTTCCACGGATTTCTCTTCTGGGCCTCAGGCTGTTCCCTGTCCTGTGTGGTGTGCATTTGACTTCTCTGACCGACCTTTGACCTGCAAAGTGGCAGAGAATGGTCAGAGCCTGTGCAATTGCTCAGCATTTACCCTGGAAACGCGGGGTCTTTGCCGATGGTTTGCCTGGAGCTCTAGCTCCTCAGTTTGCTGGTGGAAGGATCCAGGTGCATCTTGGCCTCTTCCCTTGAGCTACTCTCACAATGCAGGCATGGAAGCCAGGGTCTCTCTTCCTCTGCCTCTTGCTCTGAGCCGCCTTTGCTGCCTGGCTTCTGGTCGAGTGGAGTTTCTGAGCTGCCCCACGGTGCTAGAGGGGTTTAGGGTTGGTCTGGACCTGAACAGGACTAGGTGAGGCGCCACCTGGAGAGCACGCCCCTCCCCCGCTGCAGCGTCCACACTGAGTCCCTGAGTCACCCAGACTCTGCTCCTCTTTCAATTTAACCACTTCCTGCCCGCTATTTGTTGTCTGTCTAAAGAGCATAGTCAGAATGACAAATTCAAACAACTCCCCCACCAAAGTAATTTTCCCTGCCAGGCTAATTTCTTCTCTGAGTGTTGGAATTTCACTTTTGGAAAATTCGAGTTCCAAGACGAACCCTGCTCCAGCTTTCCTTCCCTGGCTGGGAAAGCCATCCCAACTGCTCACCTGGGTGGAACACTTTCTGCCCGTCGGGCACTGTGATAAGCTCCTTGTGGACTTTATCTTCCATAATCCCCGGGGCGCCCCAGGAAGTGAGCACTATTATTATCCTGACTTCACAGACTGGGGAATAGAGCTCAGGACGCTGGCCCCAGGTCACCCCGAGTGTCAAGGGTGGAGTTGGCATCGGCGCCATCTAGATCCCTCTGCCCAGGACCACCTTTGGGGTGCCTCAGGGACGTGGCGCCTGCCCCAACAGCCCATGTGCCTCCTGTGGTGCTTCACTGGGGCAGCTTGGGCCTTTCAGAGATGGGAGTGTCAACTCAGCAAGGATTTTATCCAAAAGAACTTTCCAGAAGATGGGGTTGGGTCTCCTAACCCCACTGATCCCCGGGAGGGCTGGGATGGCCTCTAGGTGTTGGGGGCCTGGCCATCCGCGTGGCTAGCAGGGCTGGTGGAGCCAGCGCCCCGGGGGCCTCCTCTCAGGCCCACCGCAGGCAGATGGACTCGTACACAGGGCTCACGGCCTTGTCCTCGCCTCTGCTTTAGGGAGTCAGAGCAGCCTGTGGGAGGCCCCTCCTTCCTGCGAGGCCTCAGTGAACCATGGCCAAGGTCCAGCAGCTCCGATTAGGTGCTGGGCCATGTGCTTGGACCGGATGGTCCCTCTGATTCCTGAGTCTGTCTTCGCCAGCGATGCTGCCCATGCTCACAGCTGGGGAAGCTGCTGGAAGCTCCGCTGGGCACAGTCTCCCCTCCCATCTGCCTGAAAGTGGGTTAGTCATGCCCCAGGGTCGAGCTTCCTTCCCCGCTCTGGTCAGCAGCCTGGTTTGCTCTCCACAAGGATGTCCCCAGACACGGTGGCGCCTAAACTTTGTGCGGAACGGCGTGGGCAGAGAGCGGACTCGCCACCGACTGGGGCTGAGCCTTGAATTAATGAGTGCTTCCTATGAAGACCCTGCCTGGGACCCATGGCCATCAAATGTCAAATACTCTTTATTGATGGCAAGGCCCAAGGGGACAGTGGGGACAGGGAGCTGCCTTCCATAGTCTCCTGGTAGAAAGCCTCGGTGTGTCCCTCCTCATCTAGTCATAGTGACATCTGAGAGGTGACCCCAAGGGGACACTGATAACGGGGAGTCCAAGGCCCAAGGGCGAGTTCTGTGTAGTGAAGACTGGTTAATGTGAAGTTGCAGCGTCCACAGCCAAACAGGGTGTAGAAGAGCGTCTCCCTCCAAGAGCATGTCCCCGTCCGTCCCCAGGAGGATCCGCAGTGGGGATTCCCCTTCACTACAGGTGCAGGGAGAAGGTAGGGTGAGGCGAGAGCAATGGCAGCCCACAATTGCCTCGTGGGTTCCCAGATTTTCCTATCCAGTATCTGGAGCCTAAAGCCCCCTCCACAGAAAATAGCCTTGTTCAAGGACTTAGAAAGGAAAAGACGCTCTTCGTGGGGAATCGGTGGCACAGGCGTTGTGAAAACGGAACCAAGGGGCTCAGTCAGGTGGCTGAGGCACTTGGTCCCACTTCTCACCAGCTCTGTGGATTGGGGGTTAGGTCTCACCTCCCTCTCCCTCCATTTCCTCTAAGGTGGGGAGGTGAGAGGCCTCAGCTGCCAGGGTGGGTTGTGAGGACTGGCTGAGGCGCTGCCGGAGACCACCCAGCCTGGGGTTAGAGGCAGTGAACGTGAGCTGACCGTGCCCACGACAGGGACCCAGGCAGCAAGGCAAGTTACTTTCTCTTCAGGCTTCTGTGGACAAAGAAAGTCAGGAAACTTTGGAAATAAGATTTGTCATCTTGTGGTGGAGGCTATCTTTATGTGAAAGCTGCCCTTATAATTATCTCCAGTTCAAAGCTTCCTTTCCTAGGCCACAGTAAACAAGGGACCCTGACGCCCCGGTAGCACACAGCTTTTGCTGATGTTGCTAACTCTTGCCTGTTGGCTGGTTCAATTTGAAACCTGTCCACAAAGATAGATCCTAGAATCACACGTTCTAGAAGCATCCAGCACATTGCCCATACTTTTAAGAGAAAACAGACAAGTCAGGCTACGTTTCCAAAGCAGAAATACCAGAAAGTTCCTTCTTTTTTTCTTTTTTAATTATTTTTATAGTTGTAGATGGACAGAATGCCTTCATTTTATTATTTGTTTATTTTTAATGCGGTGCTAAGGATGGAACCCAGTGTGTCACACATGCTAGGTAAGTGCTCTACCACTGAGCTACAGCCCCAGTCCCCAGAAACTTCCTTGAGATCTGCAGGCTATCTGCCATTACAGTTAACTTCCAGGACCCCATAAAAACCTTTCAAAATCTTTGGTGGTTTTTAAAATAAGAAGTCACTGGTCAAAAAGGAGAAAGACACCAATTTCCTTCCCCTTAATCCTGAACAAGTGCTCTCAGTCTCCTGGGGAGCAAGAACACAGGCAGGAGCACTCAGTGTGCCCAGCAAATGTGCCCAGATGGGGGCCTGAGCTCTGAAGTCAAGCTCACTGGAAAGGGCAGCTCGTGAGGGCAGCAGGGGTTTCCGGTGTCTGTTCAATGACGTATCTTCAGCTTTGAGACAGAGCCGACCCACAGTGGGTACTCAATTTTATTTGTTAAAAAATGATCAAAATGTAAATGAATCTGAGGTGTCAGTATAAGAACTAGCATCCCACGGGCCTTTCTCCTCTCTGAATTGTGTGATTCTCCAGGTCTCTCCCCCCGTGTGTTCCAGAGTGCCCCTCTTGCATCCAGCCTCTAGGCCATACCTGCCACCCCCAGGAGCTGGCCTTTCCCAACCTACCTCGTGGCACCCAATGGTCTCTTTTCCAGTGATGCTTCTTCCCCAGCAAACATCCACTCTTTGTCCAGGGCCCAGCTCAATCACACCACCTTTGATTTCTCAGGACTTTTTCTCATGCAACTTTATTTCACAATTAATTGAAATGCATTGAATGATGGGAATATGGTGGACTGTTCAAAAGACGAGGAATCTTGGTTGTCCCTGCACCCCAGCAAGCTGCCTGCATCATCAGAGGCATCTGTCATGAAGAGCGAGTTGGCTGAGTGAGGGAAAGGATGGAGTGGGTGCATGGGACATCACAGCCACGAGGAGAGTGGTCCTGTTTCGGATTCTGATCAACAAATGGGCTCGTCTGAAGTTGTACCATCTAAATTCTCATCTCAGGACAGTCAGGCATGGTGGCACACACCTGTAATCCCAGAGGATCCAGAGGCTGAGGCAGGAGGATCTCGAGTTCAAAGCCAGCCTCAGCAAGTGAGGTGCTAAGCAACTCAGCGAGACCCTGACTGGGGATGTGGCTCAGTGGCTGAGTGCCCCTGGATTCAATCCCTGGTACCACAAAGAAAAAAAAAAAGGTATAATAAATTCTCTTCACAGAATCCAAGTTCTGGAAACTTTGGGCTAGTGAATCTGCCATGAAATTAAAAAAATTTTTTTTGTTGTTTAACTTGGCCTTATAAGTAAAAACCATGCAAGGGTAAACCAGGATACAAACACTGGAAAGATGGAAAGACCCGTATCTCTTTAATAATGAAATAATTTATTTGTTAACAGTTGAACAATACAGAAGTTTACATATACACAGCAAAGATTCTCTAAAACATGTAATAGTTTCTAAAAATGCATGTGCTAACTGTAATAAAAAGCACCATTCTATGGTCTTGACACGGGATTTACATTGGCGTCTTATTTACATAAAGAAATAAACATCTGGAAACAGAATTTCCCATTCTCTCATTGGCTACTCCCCTGCTTAGGCTGTGTTTACCTTTAGGAAGGTTCCCCCACCCCCAACTGATGGTTAACAGCATTATTTCAAGAGCACCAATTCTAGAGTCAGGGGGTAAAGGCAGTTTGGTTCTCATGTAAAAGCTAAACTGAAGAAGGCCCCCTTCAACCCACCACCCTGTCAGATAAGAAATCAAAATTAAAAATCTAAGTAAATCTTAGAATTGGGTGCCTTATAAATTCTCATTTTATGATTTTGTGAGAAGACAAACATACTCAATTTCTTCAGCCATTCAATAGCTGAATCTAGCAGTACCAATTATTTCTTCTTCCAGAAGAACACAGTCTAAGAAAATCAGGTAATAATAAATATTGATAATGAAAAGAATCATGATTAAAGTCCCATATTTTACCCACCCACCCCAACCCAGTATCTTCAAACACCAAATATCCTCCAGTCTACAGAGATCGGATGGTGTACAGTGAGGAAAACCACCTCACCGGAAAGGGTCTTGGGGTGGTCTTCTCCCAGGGAGGATTCTTAGGTCAGGAGTAGCCTGCTACCAAAACACATCAGAGTCAGACAGAAAAAGAACAGGTGGACATGCAGGAAACTGCCTTGCAGGCTTTCACTACCTGGTGTTCAACAGGCAGGGAAGGTAAAGAGGGAAGACAAAGGAACTTGAGGGACACAAGAAGAACAGAAAAGACCAAGATTTGGGGGAACGAAAAAGCACAATGAAAGTGGTATTTTTGCCAGTACAGTATGGTAGAAAAACCTAAATAATAATACACGTGTATATATACACACACACACACACACACACACATATATATATATGCTTTTCAAAAATAAGTTCTCTCTTTAAGGGACGGGGAAGAAGGCAAGAGGAAAAAAGTCCACAAATCCATTATCAAGCCCCAGGATGTTTCTAGGAGGTTATTTTGAGCATCACATCCCACCTAGTTACACATTTTTTTCAGACCCCAGGATTTGTTCTTGGCCACTTTGGAGCTCGGGGAGAGAGGCCCATAGGAAACCCAGTAGAAGACCTTTGTTTTTGTTTTTTTTTTTGAAAAAAGTAGAGCTTAAAGGGAAATGCCCACCTTAGAGAACAAAACAGTCAACACCCAGTGGCCCATTGCAGGGCCAGAGCCTACTTAATGCTCAATTTTGAATTGACAATGGGATTATTCTAGTCTTGGGTTGACAGGGAGAATCTAGGGTCTGCTAAAAAATGTGATGCTCTTTGAATCACTAAACTAGCATCAGGTCTGTGAGTAGAGAAAGGAGCCAGCAGTTTCTATCAGCACCTTCAAGAATTTAAGATCTCTGCTTAGCAGAAGAAAACCACAATCAAAACACCCTGGGTGCTCAGCCCAGCATTCAATGCCAACAAGGGATGGGAAGCTGTTTTCAGGGAATGTTAACAGAAGCACACGCATATATCTTTTTCATAGCATGAAATCAAATCAGATGATGTTCTCTTCTTTTCCCATTTGCATTATGATGGTATCAATAAGAGTGCAGTTTAGATTTCTTTTTAGTTTTTTTAAAAAGAACTTTCACATAAAAATATGCATGTGCCTATATTTATACATATCTATATTACGTACAATTGTCAAAGTCTTAAAGGCTGGGGTTTATATCTTTGCCCGTCTCCTCCCCCCAACGACCCTAATAGAAAGGTTTTCATTTTGCTTAAAAAAAAACAAAACAATCACAAAGACTCTATAGCTCTTAGCAGTCACGCTGGTGGATCAGTGAACGAGAGAGGACAGATTGGCGAATCATGGCTGTGGTTCAGCCACATGGGGAAGGGGATTAGCTGCCTTGGGCTGAGTTTGCTGGTCCTGAAGGTTACAGTTTTGGTTAGAGAGAAGCCTGTCTAGCATGCCGACTCGGTCTACCTTGAACTTTGAAAGCAATGTCTAACCCTGGTGTCAGTTTTTCACAAGTGCATTAAAAATACAGAGATCTACACTTAGATGCAATCAAATTGAAAAGGACCAGACAAACAGTGCAAAGGTCAAATAATTACTGTTTTATATTGGGACAGTACATTTCATATTTCAACCAAAAGACAAAAATGCAGTTTAACTCAAAGGCACAACAATTAAAACACAGAAAATAATGGCATCTCTCAGATGCCTTATTTCTAAATTAAACAAACAAGTACACAAATTCTGTTCCCTTCCCTCCCCCAATGCAAGCCCACAAGCTTTTCCAAAGTCTTGAGTTTTCAGTGCCATGCGGCATCCACCCAGCACTGTGGGCTTGTGAGGCGCTTGGATGTAGCAATCATACAAAATGCTTGAGAGGTCTAGCGAATGGCATTCGAAAGGGACCTCAAAGTGCAGATATATCTTTTTCAAACATGTTACAGGCTGAGCTGGCTCTTTGAACACTACCACTCTGCTTAAATTCAGGAAGCAGGCTTTAAAATTGCAAAAGGCATACAAGTTGTATTTCAGTGCAAATCTTCAGCTGGTAACTGGAAAAGATTCCAACCAATTAAAAAAAAAAAATCCTTTGTATCATTTGCCCCTCCCCCCACCCAAAGCTGAAATGAAGAAAAAGCAGAACAAAACCAAAACAGAAGAATTACAGATGACTTTGGAATCATTTAGGAGTCCACTACTTCCAATTAAAGACATTTTTAAAAAATACATTAACAAATCATTAAAAAAAAAAAAAAAAAACCCACAAAAGTGATCTTGCTTTGTTTAGGTTGCTCTTCATGTAGAGAATGAGCTCCTGCACGGAGTGCGTTTGAACTTGACTTGTGTGGAAGTGGAGGCGCTGGACGAACTGTGAGGCGGAGATGCGCCAGTGACCGCAGCCCAGCAGGGCAGCGCGGAGTGGCTGCCCCACTGAGTCAGCCACTGAGCCCTTAGGTGGCGGTGCGTCTGTGGGTTTTAGGAATGTTCCATCACTTTGTGACACACACTCTGCTGCAGCGTCACAGATTTTACAAATGGTTCAACTTCAATGAAAAAGATTCACCAGAGGCTGAAAACATTAAGACCTCAAAGATATGAATGCAAAAATATTCAGGGAAATGAACCAAATTTGTAGAGACCTACATACAAAGTTTCTAGAACATCTATAAAAGCACAGTCATAAGAATTTATTTTCCATTACATTAGTTTATATAAAATGAATAAATAGTATTTATAGATTTAATGTGTCTTATGTACATATACATGTGCTCTTTTAGCTTAAATAAAAATGCTACAAAGTGGGAGACCACTTAAGGGAGAAATCATAACCAAAGAGAAAAATCAGCCTTTTAAACTATCAACCCAAAAGCCTCCATAAAGAAGTTTCTGGGTGCGTTTGAAAAGAATCCATTAGGAGAGGAATTCTAGTAACACTGTACAGCCCCCTCCCGTTCACCTGCAACTCAGAGAGCAGAATGCGGGCTCTCCTCTCACTGATGATGGCCACTAGCTCAGCTAGGGCCAAAGCTCAGTTATTGCTGAAAGTTAAATAGGAAAATAGATTAGACTTGGACCAAATGTCACTTATCTGGGGTGGGGGAAAAGAGGCATAATCACTTTTGTGAAGTGGGAAATGGAGATCTCATTTATCTCTGAGGTAGGAAAAAAAAATGTTCCAGAGACAAGTAGCATAACAAACTTGGAGGGGAAACGTGCCTCGAGACAGCAGTGCCCAGCGAGGCCCAGGACAGCGCACACAGAGAGCGTACCGTTGTGTTTGTGGGGACAAACAACGATGGAACTTTCCTAAGCTGTGCGACCCCAAAGACACGCTGCCACGGTGTCCGTTCTAAAGTGAGAAATACTGCTCCCATCCACGCGCGGCGGCGGTCGGGATCAGAGGTGTGTGTGAAGGGTGTTTTCTGGAGGTATTCCTGACTTCCTCACGGGGTGAGGTCCACGGTTAAGTGCTCTTAAATCCCGCTTTCAAAGCTTACTTTGGAGTTCTGAGATCAGGATCTCAACTTTAAAAGTCTGTTTCCTTCGGTTTCCTAAGCACAAGACACACTCGGACATTTCTCCTAGGCAAGTAACATAGTAAGCCAGAAAACTTTAAGAAAGGTCTGGTCAGCTACTGAGGACAGTAAAGAAGAGGGGAAGTTGCTGAGATGTGAAAATTGCTTAAGAATTCTTGGGTGCTTCAAATTGATTGGAATGTACAGTCTCTCAGAGACGAATTTTTATGGAGAGAGAGAAGCTAGTGGATGCAATCAGAAACCCACAATCCTACGCACTTCCTCGAAAACTTTTACAAAGCTGATTTTGGTAAAGGTGGTACACTGAAGTTTACGTGCAAGGGTGGTGTGGGCAGGTCCAATACACTACCTAATCAGATCCGACAGGGAGAACCACCACGGAGGCAGCCCAGCGACCACTCTCCTAGAGCCCGAGACACGTCTTATGACCGTCCTGGAGCTTGGTTCTCTTGATGCCGGAGCTGGAGTAGCCCTCGTCACTGCCCAGGCTCTGCGTGCTGCCCCGCTCGTCAGAATCACTCACGCTGCTGCTGCTCCAGTCCAGATCCCCTGTGAGATAGTCTGTGCTTTCCACGTCCACGTCGATTTCTTCTGCAGGGCACATGTGACAGAGGCACATGTTAGTGAAGTCCATTTGTAGGAAATGCAGGCTGCAAACCAGACCACCCCCAAGCAACCCCTCCTTGGACACTGCTAGCTGATAGGAAAGGGGGGCTTATTCCTGGCAGTCACACTATGCTACTTCCCGGCAAGTCACAAGCAATTTCAGCTTCCCTCTTATGCCTCCCGTGAGCAGCACTGTTCCCTGGCTGGCAGGTGGAGGAACAGGGACACTCACCCCTGTCAGAGTCCGAGCGCTCCGAGGACACCGTGGAGCCGGTGCTGTCCATACGCATCCTCTCAATGCCCAGCTTCTCCAGCTGCCTCTTCAGGTGTCGCTGCTCGCGCTGAAGTTGATCTATTTGGTGAATGGCTTTTCTGTCACAATCTTCAAGTTTCTGCAAGTCAAAGGGAAGTTGTTGGAGCCTGCAGGGAGGTTTCTGAATCAGCAATGTCCCCACATCTTCCCTTCCAGTGGTGATATGAGCCAGCTGTCCCTAGACACTTGTGTCACTTGTCGAGCTCCTCTCTAAGACAGGAGGCCGCTGGTCAGGGACTGTGGGCTTTGTCAAACTCCTTCAGCACTGACAATGCTGGCACAGTGTAGGCACTGGCCTGTCATGGAGGCCGAGCTCCAACACGCTGGCATCCGTACCCCTTGGCCTGGCCTCCCTGGTCTGTGGTGATCCTTTGAATACCTCATCTTCCTGAACTAGAAAACTGCATGTGATAGAAGCTAAAGAAACACACTTCTATTTAAAATTATGTTTATTCAAGAACATGTCCCAATTACATAAGCACTTTTTTTGTGTCATGCCCAATCTCAATTAACTTCTGTTTGTTAGCAGGAAGTAACAGTTCCTTTGGAGTCTTGATTCTAAATTGTCCAACAGGAGAGCTTATAAGACACATTTCCATGGACGACTTGTTTTTACAAATCTACCCCCTAGCTTCTCATATTCTTCAGACAATTAAGAGAAGTATTTAATTGTAGCTGTTTGGCTTTAAATAGAGGCTCTTTTCCTCCTAGAATTGTCATGTATGCAGGCTACTAATCAAAATTAAAATGGTATCTGTCTAATAAAGATGACTATAAAAACAAGCCAAGCACTGATTTTGGCTATGGTTTTCAGGAGTTTGCACCCATCTCAAGCTGGGTACCAAAGGGGTCCTCTGGGCTGGACACTCTGTGAGGTGCTAGGGACATAAGGTGAGCGCAAAGTCCTAGTCCTTTTCTTGTGGAGTCTACATTTTAATAATGGAGATAGCCACTAGTCATACAAACCACTGCCAAATGTCTACTATGGCAAGGGCTGAGAGAGAGAGACTGAGATGCCCAATGACAGGACCTTCTGTCACAGGAAGGGAACCGATTCAGGAAAGTCAGTGAAGTGTTCTCTGAGTTGGTGGATGTGGGCTGAGAGCTGAAGGATGAGTGGAGGTTAACTAGGTGGAGATGAGGGAGAGTGCTCACCCCAGAGGGAGCAGCATGTACAGTGGCCCTGGTGAAAGAGAACATGACGAGCGCAAGGGACCGGAAGAGGGGCTGGAGACGGGGGAGTCTATGGCATGAGATGCTGGGTACAGGCAGGTGAGGGTGAGGTCAGGCAGAGCCTGGGGGGGGGGGGGGGAGTCTGGTGACACAGTTTGTCCTAAGTGACCCAACAATTTTAAAAGAGGAGCGTGTTGACTTGCGCTTTGGCAGAACTGTCCTCAGGAAGCAAGGGAGCTGATTGGAGGGGTGATCACAGGGATGTAGGGAGATCCTACATCCTGATCCTGAAGGTTTTATTGAAGTTGACAGTGTTAGGGTGAAGATGAAAGTAGATGAGGCTGTAAAATATTTAGGTCTTGGAGATGGTTTAGGTATATACGGCTGAGGGACAGGAGCTGCCCATGGACTCTGAGTTTCTAGCTTGTACAGTTGCAAGGAAAGCCGGATGGACCATTTAACTCTGGATGCTCAGGGGTGAGGACTACTCAGTTGGTTTGGACATGTTACATTTGAGATGTCTATATTCACAAGAGGCAGGTTGGAGAGGTTCAGAGGACATGACTGTCCTGGAGAGATGCCTTTGTTTGTCCTTCATAACAACAGACAAGCCCTTACTAGACAGGAAAAGACAAAGAGGAAACCCAAGATACACTTACCTTTATGTGCAATTTGGCTTTTGTTAATAAACTCAACGTAGTGTGTCGATTTGATTCGGGTCCCAGTGGCACCAACACCTTCAACTTCTCTAAGCACAAGCGAAGATGAGCCCGCCTACAAAAACAAGATTGCAGTAGCACTTGAGAATTTTGTAGCGGGCCAGAAGGGTACCCAGGAAGAGTGGGTTCTTAAAGTGTTTAAGTTGCCCAGGCCCAGTGTCGGCAAATGCTACCTCTTGCCAAATAAACCTGGTTTGCATCCAGACAACTCTGGGAAAAACCAATAAGAAGCAAAATTTAGGGTTTCAAAGTTAAATCTATTTATAATACAAGTGCTGGGGTAGAGAACAGTATCTACTTTTATTAGGCACATTTATCAGGTTTTCTCCAGACTTCTGGGCTACAGTATGACCCACAGAACACCCAAATCAGAAAATAATGACACACCAAGTAGAGAATCCTTCAAAACCCATACTTCTCTTTGTAAAAGACCCCATTCAAAACCAGTAAAGTACCAGGACTATATCAATGCTGCACATAGTATTTACATGTATGAACGACATGTATATAGTTATTTACTGAGGCTTTAGTTTATTTTTTCATTTGTTCTTATTAGATATACATGACAGTAGAGTCTATTTTGACATATTATACATGAATGGAGTATAACTTACACTAATTAGGATACCATTCTTGTGGCTGTAGGCTTTGTTTGTAATAGCAAAGATGGGAACAACCTTAAATGACCACTATGGTCACTGCTTAAATACACTACAACACATTCACACAGTGGAGGACCATGGAGAGAGAAGGAGAATATGCTCCATGTGCTCTGGGAAATGCCTCTTCCCAGACATGTCATTAAGTGAAGAAAAGCAAGAAATTCAAGCATGAACACAACATGCTATCTGTATAAAACAGAGGGACAATGAGAATCTATATTCCTGTTTTAAGTTCATAAACTGGAATGATTTGTATGAAACTAATGACTGGCTGGGCAAAGAGAATACAGGGATAGTTATATAGATAAGGAAGGGAGAAAGGGGAATTTTTACTGAATAATTCTTTATACTTTTTGGTCTTTCAATTATGTAATTCTATTGCCATTCAAAAAGTTACTTTTTTTTTTTTTTTTTTTTAAATATGAGAAAAGGATGCTGTTGCTGTACTAACAAGCCTATTGGACAGCTGGGAGAACTGCTTCTTGTCTTAGAGGGTGGCCAACTGGTGCAAAGTGGGATGAAGTGCGAGAGAGAGGCTGGATGAGGAGGAAGCCACCGCCACCCATTAAAGAGTCTTCTATCACAGAATGATCACGGATACAAGAGTCCCCACAACCTTGGAAATTTATACTTCATTGAAATTTTGGTTTGGGCTGTATTCTAGAATTGAGCAAATTTCATGAATTAGAGAAACGGCCAAGATTCAGAGTACCTGCTTAAGCCCGTCGCCTCCTTAGAGCTTTCCCAAGCCATCCCAGCACATGGGGATCCTGTGCTTCCTGGGGACTTACTTGTTACCACTCCTCCCTGGGAAGTTGCTGATCTGCTTACACAGTTTGGTATTTGCTTCCCAACCATTTGCTGCACACTCCTTAGTAAGCGTAGGCACGGTGCCTCCAGCACACACAGGCTGAATAAATGTTTGCTGAGTGGCTCGTGTCATATGTCCGACTAGACTTTAAGCTCCTAGAGGACAGAGTCCATCTCCACTACATCTTTGCACCTGCAGCTGTGCTCAGTCTTATGGCTTCAGATAAATATCTATTTATCTAAGAAAGTTAAATAAGAATTTAAGAATGTTATTATATTAGCAAAAGGTGAGAATACAGGTCAAAAGAAGAAAACCTCAATGATCAGATATGACACTGACCTAGGAAGGCAATTCACACCCTCCACCAAGACTTGGGATGTCCCCTCAAGGAAGATCTAGGAAGCTCTGGTTAGATGTTCTCCTGAGCCCCTGCCGCATCTGGATCATGAGGGAATTGGACAGGCGGGAGGAGTACAACATTCATTTCTGAGCCAGGAAGATGTGAGGGCACAAATGCTTTAGTATTTTTTAAGACTCCTGCTAGCTCTGAAAAACCTGTCCATGTGGAAGAGCCGCAGCAAAGACTCACACAAGCAGGTTGCTCTCCCACTGCTGCATGGGGAGAAAAAATAAAGAAAAGCAGAAGCTGTGGAAACAGTGTTCACCTTGGATAATATTTCTCAAAAAGAGTCATGAAAATAGATCATGATTTTAGAAACACAATAAGAAAGTATAACTAGTCACTTTTATAGGTACATTTCTATTCTCACCAGCTTAAGAATAAAGTTTGAAGACTGATTTTCAAATTAGGAGAAAAATTTAAAAAATTAAGATTATATTGAGACATTTTTGAGTCTGCTTGATATTGCAATGCTGCGGGATTCACAACAGTGTCATTTTAGTCTTTTTAGATGTGAGTTTAAATACAGATATGAGTATGTAAATTTTTAGGAAGTTTGTCCACTGATAAAAATATAATAAAGTCATCTTTCAATGCATCGTCATTTCTAAACAGACAGCAGTCTAGCCCAGAAGGCACTTTTTTTCACTACCCACATGTGGGTTTCCAAGGAACACTTCCAGTGTGAAACTAGTAATAAGACTTTCGACTAATCAAGTCGAGGGTAATACCTGTTCATTCAGTGTTTTCTGGCCCAGTTCTAAAACAATAGGACCAGAGTTCTTTCTGGATTTTTGTAGAGATCCAAAGCCAACTTCTGTGTTTGGCAGGGTCTTCCTTGGCCTTCCCCAGCGCCTTACTGCTCCAGCCTGATGGCTGTCCTGTCCACATGCCACTGCCTGCAGACACATCCCCATGCTAGTGCCTGGGCCAACCACAGAGGAGGTATATTAAACAGGCTCAGTTCCACCAATACAGTAGTGAAATCCAACCCCTGCACCAGATAAAGAAACCAACGGACTCCTAAAATCCTCAGTAACAGCTTCCAGTGAGGATTCTCACCTTAACCAAGACACAGACCCACACACACACACACACACACACACACACACACACACACACACACACACACTCACTCTCTCTCTCTCTCTCTCTCCCTCTCCCCCCTCCCCACTCCCACCTGCTTCCCCACCATCCTGGAATCTGGAATCCTGCAGCTAACACTGAGCACCCCATGGAGTGTCCAGATCCAAAACAAGCAGAAACACCACCTGTCTCAGCTCTTTCCTCTCAGTCCCTGTTCCATTTTGACCTAGGTCAGACTCTTCTTGGGGAACTAGCAGAGGTTTTGCCACACATACTCAAAAGCAAGCCACTCGATACCTCAATCTGACCCCTCCACTTGGAACTCCTCCCATCACATATTCATAATGATAGTCCTCCTGCTGCCAAGAGCTGCCTCCCGGCTCCCAGCCCCAGCAGAGGGGTGTTGTGCCAAATGCTGGCTTCCTCCTGCCCAGAAAGCATGTTTTAGCGCTAAGCCATATTGCTTTGTACCTGGGTTGTGAACTTTAACAGACTTCACAAGCTAGTTCTTCAGAAAGATCATTCTAATTATTGTGTATAGGCTGATATAGCTTTGGTCTATAGGAACCTAAGACCTGAGCCAGCGTCTGACATGGAGTCTGTGTGTGTGGCAGCAGTTATTCTTTCAATCCTAGTTTCCTGTAAAGAAGGGTAATTACTGTGAGTAAACACACAATTATAGCACTCTAATATTCCTTTTAAATCAACAGGAAACTCCACGTGTGTCACTAGGCGGAAAGAGGCTATCTGGTAAAATGCAGTTTGCTAACTCTTCCTTAAAGACAATGGACTTCTTTAAAAATATTTAATGGAAAAAATGAATAATCCTCCTATGAAAATACAGATATTGCTTATGCTAAAGGTACAACTTTTTTACATTTCAAAATCAGCAAATACTTTATAAAGGTAATGAATACAAAGGGAAAGACTGCTTTGCAGCCACACACCATGTAGAAACAGGTGAAAAGAATTCCAAGGTCAGGAGGGAAGCATCTGCCTCACTCCAGGAGAAGCCTCCTGAAGGTCCTGGGTCTACATCCTGCACCTCCACTGCAATGGTCACAGAAAGGCAAAAGAACGAACGTGCACCAGCCTGCAAAGCCAGGCACATTCAGACGAGTAAGAAGAACCTATAGCATAGTTAGGAGCAAACAGTTATAACAGTTTGGGAAGGATCTATGGGAAGAAAACTATAAAACCTAGCTGAAGGACACAAGAAAATCTGAGTAAATGGAAAAAATAGCACATTCCTGGACATGAACCCTCAAAGTAAAAATGTCACTATTTCCCAAGTTTGTCTACAAATTTAACACAATTCCAAGAAAACAAAATCTCAACAGTATTCTTTTTAACGCTGGGAAATTAGTCTAAATTTCATTTAGAAGAATAAATGTGTCAGACTGCCAAAATTTTTGAAAAAGAAGAATAATGAGAAGGAATGTGCTGTACCAGATATTAAATTATGCTATAAAGCTTCAATAATTAAAAACAGCATAGTACTAATACAGGAACAGACAGACAAATCAAGTGAACAGAATAAAAGTCATCAGAAACAAACCTAAGAATAGATATGGATTTAGCACATAATGGAGATAGCACTCTAGTTCCTTGGTGGGGGAAATAGTTGTTCAGAAAATGGCAAGGAAGTGGGGAGGTGGACATCAAAATAAATTCCAACAGACAAAAGATTTAAATATAATCTATATTCAAACAAGGGGCTGGGGATATGGCTCAGTTGGTAGAGTGCTTGCCTAGCATGCACAAGGCCCTGGGTTCAATCCCCAGCACTACAAAAAAAAAAAAAAAAAAAAATTCACATGCCACTTGACAGTCATGAATGATGGAAAACCAAATATCTAAGTGAAGGATGTTATTAGAAGGCAGCTCTGGGTTATCCAGAGTGTGCCCTCAGACAACTCTGAATGCAGTTCTTCTTATATTTCTGATTTAAGCTTGATTCTATTCATGCCTCTCTCTCAGGCTGGTAGATGTATAAACTGGGGAACAGTTTTAGCAAAAAGAACAATACTGTAGGCAGACTGAAGCTCCAGAGTTAGTATCCTACTCCTAGGATTCTTCTTGACATGGATGTAGTCAAGATTGAAAGTGGTATCAAATGAGATGTCAACACCTATCTTGAGTACATGTGTATACTTTTGGGGGAAGCACTGCTGTTAGTAATTAGTTTTCTTTATTGAAGGTGTAACTGAAATTACTCTCTCCATCAGACTTTCACAACAAAAGTATATGAGAAAAAAAGAATTATAAGGCCAAGGCAGGATGACAGCCAGTAAAGAGGGTAGATAAGCCATTAAGTTCATGGGTGGACATCTTGAAATATGTACTTGTTTCTTTCACACATTTCTCAAGGTAATCCTATGTGTGAGTACTTTCTCAAGTGCTGGAATATAATGCTGAGTAAGACTAAGTCCTTGTATTTGAGGTGCTAAAACTTAGAGTGACCAAACATGTAAATAAATTACTGTGAAATAATCAATCTGATTTACCGTGACAAATTTCAGCTCTCACCTGAAACTCTAGAATGGCCTCCCCTTTGTCCTCTACCAAATATGTTTTTTCCTCCCTCATCTACAAGCATCTTTTTAACTTACATTTCCCTAAAAGATTTTCAAACTTTTTGTAGGCTATTGTAACCTTCTTTTCCTTTCCAAATAGATCACATTCATTCATTCATTCATTCATACACTGTGGACCTCTTATATTATTTAACTCATCTTTTTTTTTATTAAAAAATAATGGGGGCTGGGGAGATAGCTCAGCTGGTGGAGTGCTTGCCTTGCAAGCACAAGGCCCTAAGTTCGATTCCCAGTACTGCAAAAAAAAAAAAAAAAAAAGGAAGTGACAAAGTCTTCTACTTCTTGTTAATCCACTGGAGCCTAGAAATAATAATGCATCTATAGACACTGACATTAAGAGTAGAATCTGATATTTTTGGTAATTCACAATAGCCTTACCTAAAGAACATGATGTATCTAACCTTCCTGAGTACTGGTTTTTCTTTAAAATTGGGCCTAAGATTATTGACAAAAAAGAAAGAACAGCTTATTTAACTCTGAGGTTTCACCATTTTATCCCTAACCTTGATGTTGGCACATACTTAGCCAATTACATAGTATCATAAATCCTGTAAGATAATTAGAGGTCAAATAAAAATAATTTCAGATGTGGTTATACAGAAGCTGCATAGTAAGAAAAAGAGGGTATATAGTATATAAGAAGAAATAAGCCTTATTAAGGAATCAAAAATTAGTCCCTAGAAGTGATAAAGAGTGATAACAGATTTTGGGTTGAGAACAAAGCCTTAAAACAAAAAAATCCAGGTGAAGACTACAAGTCATGCTTTGGGAGAGGGGGAGTACTTTTCTCCTTTTTCTAAAATGATCCCTTGAGAAATTATTTCTCCCTTGAGGAATAATGATTGCCGAATACATCATTGTTACTAACTTAACTGGAACCTGAAAGATTTTGAAGATTCCTCACAACTGTGCTAGTACATCTTTGTAGAAAATACAAAGGTAGTAATGTACTTGGTAATGCATAAATATAAGATTGCTTCTTTATTAAAGTATATCTCATTAAATTTCCTTTCCGGAGTCTAATATTTAAGTATAAAATTATATTATAATTAGTTTTGCTAGTTCTATGCCACCCTTTGACTATTAATTCCTATGACAAGTCAGAGAGTAGACCCCAGTGCTCCAGATAGGGGACTGGAAATTAGTCAAATAGCCAGCATTTGTCTTTTCTCTACGTGCTTCCAAGGGTAAATACCATCTACCCAAAAGGTGTAGTACAGGAAAGAGATTCGAGTGGTACAAATCTCCATTTTGTTAGCATGGACTGGATTTGCACACTGATCCCTCTGACGACCCTCTGTAATGATCAGGCATGCCCTTACCCCATGTGGCAACAAATGTGGATTTGTTACAACATCCTAGGTGAAACCTAAATGTGGTCAAGGGAGTTCAGAAGCAGTAAGAGTGGTGCAATACATACCACAACCCAGGCCCTGTGTGCAAGTCAGGCCCTAGCCCTTCCTGTATAAGGAACATGGTCATTTGAAAAGTCAGAACCCCAAAGAAAGGACTAGAGGGACATGCGATAAACTAGAACATTCTACCAGAAGAGACCTGGATGAATGATTTCTCATGCCAGACCAGATGCCACTGAAATCCTGTTTGACCAAATAGAAATAACAGCTTAGATCAGGCTGCTCAATCTTCCCCAAAGAGCACACACAAAAATCTTTTGTCATAGGGTCAGAAGACTCTGGCAGAGGTGACCTCTTTAGACCAGCTGTCTAATTCCAGCAAGGCCTGCATATGTACCATTCCAGAAAAATGGGTGTCTAATATTAAAGGAGATGCCAGAGCCTTCTTTTGAAAAAGAGTCCATTCTAGCACTGCCTCCTGACCTGTTGGCTGCAACTTACGTGCAATCACAGTCCCCATTTGCTGTAGGGTTTACTGAAAGGCATTTAGACTAGAGTAATTTAAAGCTAAGAAAAAGAAATAGGAGAATTAACATCAATAAATAGCACAGAACAACTAAAGATTAAAAGATTTCCTATATTCAAACAAGAATTGACTAGATAACTAAAATGGGAAACCAACAGCAATGTAAAAATATATAAACTCAGGATTAGCTTTTACAAGAAATGCGGATGATCTACATGGAAACACTACAAAATTTTGCTTTAACATGGTAAAGAGGTCTGAATAAATTAAGACACACACACCAAATCCTGGGTGGAAAGACTTAATATGTAAGCATAAACTTTAAAAGATTAATTTACATTGGAACTATGTCCTTTTGATTTTTAAAAAATTCTCAAAGAATTTGGGGGATGGAAAACAGACAGTTTGGTTAAAAATTTGTTGGAAAAAATAAACTGGTAAAAATAGTTAAGAATATGGAAAAATTTAAAAAGGAAGGGAGAATGGAGGCAAGAATAGAGATTTACTTTATCAGCCCTGAAATACAAGATGAAATCTCAATGATTAAAATATCATAAAGGCAAAGAAAGAAGAGCTGGATCACTGGATCAGTGGACGACCAGAACAAGTCTAGGAACAGACTTAGGCATAAATGGCAGTTAAGTATACACCAGAGGCATCAACTTCGATCAGTGAGAAGAGACCAATTTCCTGAAGGTAAATGACAAACTGTACAATTAAATGAATTAAAAAATATATATATATAAAATATATTTATATATATAAAATTAAATATATATAATTTAAAAATATATAAAAGTATATATATATATATATCCTTTACATTATGGAATCTTTTAAAATAAAAAAAAGAGGGGGGTTGGAGATGTAGCTTAGTCATAGAACAATGGCCTAGCATATGTACATGTGAGACCTTGGGTTTAATTCCCAGTACTGTGGGGAAAAGAAAAATTAGGGGTGGGGAAAGAGAGGGGGGCAGAGGGGGGAGAGGGAGAGGGAGGGAGGGAGGGAGGGAGGGAGGGAGAGGGAGAGAGGGAGAGAGAGAGAGAGAGAGAGAGAGAGAAGATAAACTCTATAGTATAAAATTGGACAAAGGTTATTTAATAGGCAACACATACACACATGAAAATTCAACTGTGCTAGTAATACAAGAAATGCAAATTAAAACAAATTGCCTTTGTGTGTTTTTTGTTGCTGTTGTTTTTGACTTATCAAACTGACAAAGGTCTTAAGTTATAGTATCAACTTATGAAGGCATAAGGAAAATATTATCTGTAACCTGCCTGGTGGGCAACCTAATAATCAACATCTAAAATCATAAAAATCTGTATATCATTAATTATGCAGCTATAAACTTATCCTATGGAAATAATGATGATGTTGAACAAAGATTTATCTATAAGTCAGATTAAGGAAGCATTAGTTACATTGGCAAAACAGTAGGAAGAACCTACAATAGGGGACTGGTTATAGGAGTTGACACAACCATATGATGTAATACTGAGCATTCACTAAAAGTAATGCTAGAGATGGAGATTTAATGACAGTAGAAAATGTCCATGAAGTAACTTGAAAAGAAGCAAACTACAATTATTTAATATATGATCCTATGTTGATTTTAAAAATATACAAAAATCTAGATGGATGTGGAACAAATGTTAGCAGTTGTTATCCCTGAGAGGCCTATTAAGATGATTTTTATGTTCTTTGTGCTTTTCTGAATTTTCTTTTTACATTAAACAATATTTTTCGAGTAATTTTCCAAAACTATTGGAAAGATGTATTTCGAAGTTCTCTTAGTTTTTTTCTGACGTTAAAGATGATTTAATTTTTAGTATTATTTTCTATATTTCTCAAATATTTCTATAAGATGAGTTTAATTAACAAAAAAGAAAAGGAAAGAAAACACCATGTATACCAACACAAGGGTATTTCCTTAGGAGACTTCATCCTCACCCCCAAATTAGTTAAAATGTAGAGTGCTGCAGACCATGGGACAATAACAGGGCCAACAAACAGAACCCCTCTGGAGTGATATAAAAACAGCTCCCCAAGGCAGGAGCTTGGTCTTTCCTGGGCTCAGTACTCCCAACGCCAACTACTTGGTATAGGGACTTAACAAACATTTATTCTGCTGAGTGGGAATTATTATCACCACCATTCTAGATGTCTTTTCTTCCACCTTCCCACCAATGCCCACTTAAAAGTCACAGTGTTGAATCTAATATCCTCACAGTGAAGTCCTGATAACCTAGAGTAATACTAATTATTAAGAACCTCTAAGGTCCCACAGAAAGGTTTCTCTTAGCTAACTTTTTGTAGAACTGGGGATTGAACTCAGGCCCTCACACATGCTAGGACAGTGCTCTAACACTGAGCCACATCCCAACTTATCTACAGAAAAGGCTTCTGTCTAAAAAGAAGTATAGTCAACTCTGCAAAATCAAAGAGGAAAAAAATTTCCTAATTTTAGAACTTCTTTTCCTAAGTTGCTTTTTATTTTTTGAGAGCCTTGACAATCTTTTTGTTATGTTTTAAGGTAAAAAATAGCTGACATGTATTAGCATTTAGCAGAGTGGTATTCTTTATAGGAATCAGCTAACAAAGCCAGGGAGATTATAAGAACAGCTCTTTGACCTCAAAACTAAAAAATTTTTAAGCATATGCACTAACAAAGGAGAAAAGCCTGACAATTTTAACCTCCTCCTCTGGACTGCAGCAACCAAAGCTTGGTTAAATTAAGTAAATTGAGTCCTTACTTTCTTTTCTTCTTTTCACATGCTCTTGACCAGTGAAAGAATTATTAAGACCTTACAGGACCAAATTACAAAAAGAAAGGAAAATCGGGGAGGGGCGGGGGACGACAACTAATCCTTCCACAAGCAAAAACTGACTGGTCATATGGAAGCAATCTGAATTATAAGCAGCTAGCCCAGTAGTGACTTCAAATCCAGTTTTCTAGAATTTTTACCTCCACAGAGTCCTGTGCATACTTCAATCATTTAGTGTACTCACTGAAACAGTCTCTGCATGTTTCTCTTTAGACAAACCACACATTTCTCTGGGATGGGGACCTCACTGATTAGATGCCCCAGTATGAACTCACCTAATTACCCAATACACAGCACAAACCCTTGGGCCACAGTAGACAGAACAAAAGCATCCCTGAGCTGCTAAAATAAATGACGCATTAGCATTGTGTAGAATTCTTGCAGAGGTAAAAGGCACAACGCTATAGCAAGTCTGAGTCTTTACCTGAAAGGATACAATTTTAGTAGTTATACAAATACTAAATACCTAACTAAAAGGTTAGAGGGGAAAAGGAGAACTAGAAGGCTTCTCAGCAGAAATAGTCCCAGTTTACCCAGTTTGCTGCAAAGGCAGAAGAAAGGAGTGAATCTAAAGGTTAGAAAGAAGTGAATCTAAAGATGAGAAAGAAAAGCCACAACTGACCACCTTCAAAGATAATACCTTTGAGTTTCTAGTTCACAATATGTACGTTCTAAGCACAAAGGAAGCTCTGACTTCAAACTTGGTATGTCATGATTGCAGAATAGCTAAGAGGGAAGAAGGGATGGGGAAAAGCACATGCACAGTGAGGCACACTCAACCAACATATCTCTCTCTCACACATACATACACGAAATTCCAGTGAGGCAAAGCTAAATGTTCATCCTTTCCCAAGATCCTCCCTGGTAAGGGTCTGGTTTGCCCTTTCACTGATAAAATATCATTCAGATCCTGACTTTCAGAGTCAGGCTCCTTTTTCAAAGAGGGTTTGAATGAAACAATCACATGTATTTACAGAGCCATCATTACACATTATCTTCTTGTTCATGCAGGGCACTGAGAAAGCCATTCAATTTGGATGGGTAGACCACATTTCAAGTTGATGGGCGCTCAGAGACCAGAATAAGACTTGCTCAATGGTTCTCAGCCCTGGCTGCACATGAGAATCACCTGGGGAGCTTTAGAAAAATACTAGTACAGAGTCTCAACACAAACCAATTAAATCAGAATTGCTAAGGATGAGGTCTGTGCATTGTTTTTTTTTTTTAAAGCTGTACAAAGAATTGTCATTGTTTTTCAGCATAGTAAAAAGCAAGTAGTCATTTTTTTAAACAGAGTCTTTACTAAAGATAGAAAATTTGCTTTAAAAGATTCCATGAAGAGGGATAATTTTGATTATAGAAGATTGGCAAAAATGTTAATAATTATCCTAAGTGGATACATAGTACTTGATTATTCACTGTACATTTGTAGCTTTGAAATTATCTATAGTAAAAAGTTATTTTATAGAATCAGAGGAAATAAACATCTGTTCTCTATACCTTCCAAATATACAAGTGTATGTGTATAATGTATTTAACATGAAAATATTTTTAAAAATACGTTAAAATAAAAGCATCATTAAGTAACATGCAACCAGAGTTGGAACCAACTTTGGTTACATCACCAAAGGAAAGGCAACTTCATTTGGAAAATAAAGAATTAAATAAGCAGCAAGAGGCAATCAGGTGAAAGAGAGTCAACTCAGGCTTGTGACACAATGGAGCTCAGGGAGGGGAGCAGGCCTTCTCTAGTTGGTCACTATCTCCAAATTTCTGCCAAACACACATTTGCCTAAAATTTGAGAATCCTCATTCCCAATAAATTACAAGTTCCTACACATGTGCACACACACGTGTGTTTGTGTGTATATGATTTAAGATAGCATTGCCAATTATATTCAGTAGAATGTAAATTTTTAAAAACACTATTTGTAGAAATATTGCCTAGGAGCTAATGGAATAATCACATGAAGGCATTCACTCCTCAGGAGTGGGTGGGGCTGAGGCTATGGAGGGGTATGGTCTTTGGAACTGCCAAGCTCTTCATCCACTCAAGATTTATGGGCATTGCTGTTTAGAGAGCCCTGAGTAAACTCTTAAATCAAGTGCCACCAGTGGGAAGAGTGAAAAATAATAGCAACCAAAAACTTGAATAGAAAATGCATCAAAACTCCCCACATTCCACCTCCAAAATCCCCAGCTCACCTATTCTTCTCCATTTCATTGTGAGTTGATCTGAAAGAGGAAACAGTAAGAAGAGAATAAGATTATTTTTGTCTTACAGGACTAAATTTCAACATCAACACAATTATTTTAACTTCTTTCCATCCAAAGTTTATAAGATAAAAGACAGAGAAAGGGAGAAAAATTCATAGGCTCCAAAGAAATTAGTCCATTTGGGAAGTTAGATAAATGCAAATACCTATAGCAGAGTTCAAGCAGCAGTGACATTTCCTAGTACAAATGTAATCCTTTTCAAGAAAGGGAAGAAAAGAGTCTATTTATACAAAGAGAAAAACAGCAGTGCAATTGCAATGTGAATTTAGGTTATATAATACCACAAAGCTTTCTTTAGGCTTAGGGTAAAACCCTGGAGGTGGCACTCCTGTACCCCACACCTGCAGGATTTTCTAGGGGTAGTATACACCAAAATTTTTATTAAGTTGTTTGACTATAGGATATAGTTTTAAACAGTAAAATAACCACCCCCCAATCTTTTGACTCCCTGAATTAACTATCTTGAGTACAGCCTTCTGAAAGACGCTACTATTGAATAGCTACCAAGGAATTTTAGGAAGGGGTTTCCAAAACTTAGTTCAACACAGAGACATCTGTCGGGTTAAAGCAGAAGTTAGGGTGGAATTCAAATTTCAGTTTTGTCACTGAGTGGTAGTATACACAAATTTTTTTTCTACAATCCTATCCTTCATTAATTCCTCTGTAAAATGGGAAAAAAATATTGCCAATGAACTACTGGAAAGCATGGATCAATGAGGTAACAGCTGCAGAATCGATGAGAAAGCCTTGGATAAAAGGTGGGTGGGTGTGAAATTATATTTATTAGTATGTTTATAGCTGACTTTGAAGATAAGATCTAGTCTGAGATTTTATGGACAAGTTTCCACAGTCACAAGAAGTCAGTCAATGTGGCCCCTATTTAATGTCATCTAATGCCTCCCTAACCAGTTATGAACTTGGCAACCTCCCAGTCTCACAAGGAGCCGAATCTTGATATTTCTTACCAAAATTTTCTGGAATCTAATCAGCTTAGGAGTTTACTCCATAGTTCAGGTCCTAAATTCTGTGAGGTCATAACTGGTGCCTTACTAAGACTAGGAGATAAAGTCTCCCAGCAACCATGGAGGAAGATTACTTTGAGGATGCTCAGTTACTAATTTATACTGGGGACTCCACCGCCACTTCACCTGCGCCATACATGGGGGATGGTGAAAGTAAGTGTGTCTGTGTGAGGGCAGGATGTTGTCTTGAAAAGGGAAATTTCCAGGCCTGCATTAAAGCTTCTCTTCTACAAGGCCCTTAGGAGATCAATTTTTATTCATGAGGAAAAAGAAATGAGAGAATAACAATATTTTAAGTGTTAGAATATTTGCTTTCTAGGTATATGATACATGGACCTCAAAACTGGTTAACTTAAAAGTTTTCAACTGATTTACTTGGTTCTCCATCAGCGTTCTTCATCACATTTTTCTAAGGTTTATGTTCTTCAATGACCAGCAGGATACCATAGTTAACAAGAATCCAGCCTGTATTACAAATCTTTGGCTTTAAATCATGTGGCATTTTACTTTTACATGGGAATAATAAATTTGAAATCTTAACAGATTTTTTAAAAAATTATATGAACGTATATGACAACAGCTGGTCAAAATTTCCCTGTTTAACTCTGGTCAAGGACCATTCCTAAGTAGGTGGAGAGGAAGGTGAACAGGTTGAAAAGACAGTAGAAAATACCAGCACACAAGGTATTCATACCCAACATTTCTGGATTCTTTGAAGAGACATAAAGATGGACAGATTTATGTATTTATACAACACTGAATTTCCAAGAAAAACCTAAAAAAAAAAAAAAAAAAAAAAAACCAACAACACGGGGAGCATAACTCTTTTCAAACTCTGAACAGTTTTAGAAACTACAAATTTTACCTGATTACTTAAGAGTGTTGAAATATAATGCTTTTTAAAGGGGGACGTCTACCTAACAGTTAGGTCATTGCTGAAGTGCATTTGGTTTGCTGAAATCGTTAATAAAAAGCAACCGTTTCAAAAGTGATTAGGTCAGAGATTGCCTGCTGCTTATGTTGATGGTTATGCATTTACGTTTTAAATTAAAGCATACATAGGTATCTTGTATCAAAACTTTTCCATGTGATTATTGAAGATATGATAACTCTCGAAACACTGATAAAGGTCAAATTTCAGATAAAAAGATAACTAAATCAAACTACAGTGTGTGAAATGGGAAAAGTCCATGGGTTCTGAAAGACTCTTCATGTTAGGTCAGATATATAGCAAGTTTTTGTTTGTTTGTTTTGTAGTACTGGGTATTGAGCCCAGGAGCCCCCTACCACTGAGTTAGATTTTTATTTTGAGACAGGGTCTCTCTAAATTGCCAAGGCTGGCCTTGAACTTGTGATCCTTGTGCCTCAGCCTCCTGAGTTGCTAGGATTATAGGTGCGTGCCATGTACCTGGCCAGCCTCTGTCATAAAAGAACTGAACTTCCTCTTTCACATGAGTGCCAAAACCTACTTTACTAATGTAACTAAACACATTTTGAAAAGCTGTAGATTTGGGCATGGTGGTACATGCCTGTAATCTCAGCTACTCCAGAGGCTGAGGCAGGAGAATTGCTTAAGCCCAGGAGTAGGAGGCCAATTTAGGTAACCTAGTAAAATCTTGTCTCTTAAAAAATAAAACAAAACAAAACAGCAACAATAAAAAGCTCTAGATTTCAATTCTAAATAATTACTGATTTAAAAAATCAGTGGGCAAGAAAAAAAAGTTCCACCTTCCTGTTTTGGATGATTCCAAAACAATCAGTATTCACAATTTCATTTTTTTTTATAAGCAGCTTTTAAATAAACTATATTTCTAGTTCCCAAGAAATCTTATTTTTTTGTTGTCCAAGGACAAGTACTCCCTCAGACACTGTAAGCAAAGAGCATAGCATTTCAATCTGAATGAACATGAATAAACTGTTATTCAACAGTTCTTTAAACCAGCAGTATTCTCTCCCCAACCCTCATCTCAGTTCAAAATCCTGATCATTATGTGGTCTTGGACATAAGGCTGATTCAAACCAAGGGGTCTAACTGCCTTCTCTGTTGAGACAGTTCACTCCTCAGGTAAGGGACATTTCAAACGGGTCATGAAAAAAGTGACTGCACTTAAACAAAACCACCTGTTCTTGCTTCATATGTTTGCTTGGTGCCATCTCCAGATAATTAATCGTAGTCCCTCAGAGCCCCCTACACCACTTAGTATATCATATTAATTCCTTGTTAGTCAAGTATATGGATAACTCTAATAGTCCTTTGTCTTTAAACATGGAAAGCAAACCAAACTCATCAACAGAAGAAATGATTTTTTTTTGCTTTTTTTTTTAACATCAAGAATTGTGGCTACTTTTCAGGAATAATGCTGGTTATTAAAGAAAAGAGAAAGTTCTTTCAAACAAAAATTTAAATATTAAAACTGTAACAAAATGCATCATAGTTTAGTTGTTTTGATACCATGTGTAATCCAAGTCAATACTAACATCTTTCGTAAAGGGCCTTAGCCCATGCACTGAACTACTGGCTACCACCTTCAGGTTATGCTAAAATAGGAGGACAAGGAAAATCCACCAGGTAATTACCAGGTTCATCCTTCATGTGCCATCTTAGTCAAGAGTATAGCACAAAGGTGCTCCTCACCTCCTGTGATTCCACCAATATGAAGGACCAGGGGTGAACCAAGAACAGACAAGCAACAAGAACAAGTGAGTTTTAGGCTTAAGTGGGAACTTTCTGGCCTGGTCTGTATTAAGACACAGAGGCTACCCACATAGTTACTTGCAAGGACTTAGTCATGAGAGTGAGGGAAGGATAAGGATTCTAACTCAGTGATGAAAACAGCAATGATATTAATCTAGCAAGAAAGGGATAATTGAATGAATCTAATAAAACAGAATTCCTACCCAACTAATATTTTATGGGTAAAAAGAGGGGGAAAAGTGATAAGAAGGATGATGGATTATTTATATGTACCAGGAACTATGCTTAGGACTTTAATATATGATTTCACTGACCATTAACCAAATACCTTCCAGTGAGATTTACAGCTTTTAAGAACTATAAGGCAATCTATAAGGCTAACACAAAAAGGTAACATATTAATATTTTAATATTGTTTTTCCTCCATCACTAGAGAGGTAGGCTTTAGCCTCAATCATTCATCTTTGTCACTATAAATAGATGTGACAAATTAGATTATCAGACAAACCAGTTTAGTTTACTTGTCAAATATAAAAATCCTACCTATGCCAATAAGATATTTTAATGTTTATAAAATCTTCACTATGAAAAGTAAATTTTTTTTGAAAATGTCCAGCATTTTGATCTATAGAAAACTGGCCCTGAACCTGCAACTTCTGAAGGCAAAATATTGACATTATTGCTAATCTCACTTAAAGCTTTCACAAAGGTTTTTCAACAAGGGGGGGGAGGGGAAGCAAAATTAAATTTTAAAAGGATTCATAAAGAAATGCAAAACATTTTTCTTTTTCTTTTCAGTCCCCTCAACTTAAACAGAAGGGCTGCTTCCTCAAATGTCTTAAGACCATGTGTGCATTACTGAATCATGATCACCACTTAATGTATTTACAGGGTTATAATCACAACAGTCAACTTACATTCTGCCATTTATATCACCTACAGTATAATCTAGAAGAGAAAGAGAAATATTTACCAAATTACCTGCTACTGCTGTTATTCTTCTTGGATTTGTTCCTCCGTTTTAAGGCATCTCTGTCCTTGTTATTGTATGGTAACATGGAGGCATAACCATGTTCAGCTTCTAGAAAACCGGAGGATCCAGTTAATGAATGAGCCCAGAACATTTAATACTCCCTCCCTTTCACAGTGTTTCCCTTTTCATTTATTTATTCATCTTTAAAAAGAATATTGTGGAAATAACTAAACAGAGCAAGGTGGAATTCTGAGAACAATGATTTTCTTTTTTAAATTGTGTGAATACCCTCAGTTCCAAGCAGTTGTAAAAGAAGATTCCAGTTGCTCATTGTTGAGAAAGACACAGCAAGTGGCCAGGCTCGCCGAGCCTTGGTCTCCCATTGGCAACGTCCAGCAGGTTGGTGTGGATTAAGTGGGACCAACCTCAGGCAAAGGTGCGGGGCAAACACCACGAGCCGGGGCCAGGCGCGACACTGCTCCTCGACCGGGGAGACAGGCAGCCGGCCCACTTGGGGGTCAGCGGGCACCAGCGCAGGTGAGGTAAACCAGACGGGACTGGCTGAGAGGCCTCCGGGCACCCTACTCACAAGGGGGTTGGGAGGAGGTGGCGCCCAGGACCTGGGGGACAGCAGCCCCTTTCTCACCCTCATTCATTGCTTTTGGGGCAGCAGCGGCCTCCTTTCAGAGAGCGCGTGGGGAAAGCCGGAGGGGTTGGGAGCGCTCGCGGTCGCGCTCTAGGCGCCTCCAACCACCCCCGGAGAGGCTGGGCTCCCTGACCCACCGCCCGGTCCCTCAGGACCCCCGGCCCCCGTTCGGGCCAGACGCCTCCCAGTCCCCGTGCACCTCTCTCCCGCCGCTCCAGATAGTCGGCCGCCTCCAGCAGCATCTGGATGTTCATCCGAACCGCCGCCGCCATTCTGCACCGGGGGCCGGAGCCACGGGACCAACCCCCACTGCCCACAGGCTCGCCGCTGCCGCCGGACACCCGCGCTCCGCTGTGGACCCCGCGGAGCAGGGCTGAAGGAGCCACTGGCGAACACGCTCGCCGGGAGGGGGAGGGGGGCCAGCGAGCTGGGCACCGCCGACACGGTGACAGAACCCGGAGCAGAGCAGCAGCCGCCACCGCCGCGGAGTGTTTATCCCCGACTCACCATCCCCCCGCCCCCAGCCCCTTCTCTTGACAGGCCCGCTTCGGCTGCGTTCCTCATTGGGCACCCCAAAGAATACCCCGCCCCTGGCCTTGTGCGATTGGGAGAGGACACCACAGCTCCGCCCCACAAAGTCCGCTCCTCTTGCTGGTTGGCCACGCTTGACAAGGCCCGGGCTCCACCCCCCTCTTTCCAATTGGTGACAGGATTCGCAACTCCGCCTCGTGCTCCTTCCCTGTTTTCCATTGGTTCTATACCGACAACCGGGCCCCCTTTCGCTTTGTTAGTATTGGCCGAGAGCTGTAGAAGGCTAGCCACTTCACCTGCCTCCCATTGGTGAAGTCTTCGGACACCTCCCAGCTACGATGATGTCACCTTTCTCCAGGTCCGGTGAGCTCTGAGTGGCTGGTGGCCAGCGGCCTCGCTACTCCTCCTCAGGCTTGGTATTGGCTGGAATGGGCTGGCCCCGGCGCGGGCGGTGCTGATTCACCGGCCGTGGCGGGGCTAGTCTCCTCCCGGCCCCTCCCGGCCCTGCCCCTGACCTGTTGCGAGTCCTGTCTCTGGGGAAAACTTCTGGGACCTGCCAAGCGTCCCTCCAATGGAAGGCTGGCACCCCGCGTCGCCTGGGAGCTCAGCCCCGCTCGGGTTCGGGACCGGAGCCTTGGGTCCGGTGGCCGCGGCCCGAAGGCTCCCGGCTTTCCCAGAATCCGGCAGCTGTGAGCCCCCAGCGCATCCTCCTGGGAGGGAGAGCTTCATCAGCAGCCCAACAAGTGGCCCGTGGGCCAGGGGCTCCAGCGGACGCCACGTGGCTGAAGGGCTGAAAGGGAAAAGACTGGCCAGTGTAAAACGCCACCCAGCGTTTTTTCTATTCTCAGGAAGCGCTGGAATCCGGCTGCAGTATACAGCATTGAGTTTCTCCGAAGGCGCTTACCTCCCACGCCCAGCCCCGGGAAAGTGGTGGCAGAATTACTCTTACCACGCAAGAGGGTTTTAAAAGCTCAGAAATTAAAGTTGAAGTTCAAAGTAAAGCTGAACCCCAAGATTCTTTAGAAAACTCTTCTAAGGTTTTCCCCTTCCTTTTAATTCTAGATGAAAACATTCAAAGGATGCCTTCTCACGAAGCCTGCAAATGGTGTGTTTGTGTGAGGGGTGGTACCAATATGAATGCTTACTATATTATGTATACAAAACCAAAAGTTCAAGATTGTTCCTTAAACCTCAAGATTTCTGAAATGAAAGCTCTCTGGAGACCCAAGTAATGTACATTGTTCACGTACTGACATTTCCAATTTAAAAAGTAGAAATAAAGTTATTTAAGTTGGGAGTCCCCAAAGTTGAAATGTGTAAAGCATGAACATATTTTTTATAACATTTATTATTGTTGCCAATATGTGATAGTAATAGCTTACTGTGTGTCAAGTTATTTCTGTTATTTCTAATCCTCAATATTATCCCATGAGGTAGACTGTGTTAATTACCTACATTTTGCACAAGAGGAGACAGGCCCAGAGAGGCTAAATGATTTTCTTTTTCCTCCATTCAGCTGCAGATATGGGAGCTGAACACAGGCCTGTCTCATCCAGAGCCCTGGCTACCAATCCCCCAGATGGTAGTTGTACTAAATACATGCAAAAAAAGATTTCCAGACTGAGTCACAAAACACTGATACTCAAGTCCTGGGTAAAAAAGACAAATGTGTAAATATAATTGTGATGGGAAATTTTAAAAGTGTGTTTTTTTTCCTTAAACGGTTCACAAATCAATTAAAATTTAACAAATTAAGCAGAATAAACATGTAATAAACCAAGACAGACATATTTTGATTTCCTTATCATTTTGAAATTCACATACTTTTTATATTTTCTCTAAGCACATTTGACATATACCTTTATTCCTTCTCTCTCATTCCCAACTCTTTATCTTAACTCAGTCCTACTTCTCAATATCATGACACTTCCCCCTAGAATCACCCTGATTGAATTTTTTTTTTCTTTTAAAGAGGGGCCAAGGAGTTTGAAATTGAGTCAGACAGAGCAAATAAATAAATTAGACACCAATGAGTTTAACTTAAAACTCTAAACAAAATTACTAAGCTGTGTATATACTAAGTATATTCTGATACTACACAACTTAGTATCAGAGAATAAAACTAAGAAATGTACCATTTTCGTTCTGTGGTGGTAGAACAGATCATCAATTAGTCAGCAACACCAACTAAGAATTATTATCAAGAACTTCAAAGAGTATTATGGTGCCATCTACTGGAAGTGAAGCAGTAAGGAGAAAAAGGTTTTGAGGTTTAGGAAATTATTTTACACAATGAACCTAAATTTCCTGACCAGAATTTTAAATAAAAAGTTACGTGTAGTAGCATAAACATGAGATGAAAATAATTTATATCTGAGTATACATCAAGATAAAAACTAATAGAACTGAGTAGTTGGAAATGGAAAAATATAAAGATAAAATATTATACTATCAGATAATCTTGAACAAGTCCCTTAGAATGACCCCGTCTTCTCCTTGGGGGCTTATCCTCCAGGTGAGTGTAGGGATACTGAGTGCAGAGATAGTTAAAAGGTTAATAGCAATGCTGAGCAGCAGGTTCATTACGTGCTACAGGAGTTATGACTGAGGGATGCTACTTCACTGAGTACCTCAGAATGGAAGGGAAGACAACTGTTATCACTGGTAATCCTTAAGTATCTAAAATGTTCTAAAGCCAGGAGTTAAAACCTCCTATGTGCAATAGAGTTTAGCACTTCCAAACCACCAAGACATTAAAATGAATTTTGTTTTATAAGTTTCTGAGGAATTGGTTTTGTTCCTTGCAGTATAAAAAATCAGGACTATTAAGTTTTTGCTTTGATACCAATCATTCCCTTTTTATATGGCTGGACACTCCAGTATCTGACATCAAATATCATGATATTAAGTTTTAAAAACCTTTAAAAACTCTGCTTTGCAAAAATTAGTCACTCAACAAATGGCTTGTGATTCTAAATATAGGGCAATGAATTAGAAAAACTGTAATATAGGGAGCTGAGGCTAGCTCAGTGGAGGCGCATTTGTCTTGCAGACTTAAGGCCTTGAGCTGTGTACAAATAAAACCAAACAATAAAAACCAACACCAACCTATGATATATACATTACACAAAACACGACAGTGGGTTTCTTAGGTTTTTTCAAAAGGTAGGTTTACATTTTTACTGGCACAAAAACATCTCTAAGGCACCATGTTGAGTAAACAATTAGGTTATAAAATAATCCCTACATATTGTTTGTGTTTTAAAAAATGTGCCAAGAGACCAAACACAAAAGGACAAATATAAGATTCCATTTATGTAAAATGTCTATTATAGGTACATCTATAAACAGAAAATGTACTAGTGGTTTCCAGGTACAGAGGTGGTGGTGGGGGAATAAAGCTGTAAGGTGTGATTATTAATGGGTACAGGGTTTCTTTTGAGGGTGATAAAAATGATCTAGAATTAGTGATGATGGATGCATAACTCTGAACTGTAAACTTTAAAAGGGTAAATTTTATGGTATGTGAATTATATACCAAAAAATTTTTTTTTTTTGGTACTGGGGATTGAACCTAGGGGTGCTTTACCACTGATACATACCCAGTCCTTTTTATTTTTCATCTTGAGATAGGGTCTCACAAAATTGCCTAAGGCCTCGATAAATTGCTGAGGCTGGCCTCCAATTCACAATCTCCTGCTTCCCCTGTTGCTGGTATTACGGGTATGAGCCACTGCACCCAGCTACCTCAAAATTTTAATGGTTTAAAAAAATAAAAATAAAAATAAATCAACCCAGGGTGGTGGCACTCGCCTGTAATCCTAGAGACTTGAAATGATGTACCCCATTTGTGTACAACGAACCAAAATACAGTCTGTAGAAAATAAAAAAATAATTTTAAAAAGTTTAAGGCCTGCCTCACCAAATTTGCAAGACCCTGTCTCAAAATAAAAATAAAAGACTGGAGTGGGGTATGGTGGCGCATGCCTGTAATCCCAGTGACTCAGGATGCTGAGGCAGGAGGATCACAGTTCAAAGCCAGCCTCCACAACTCAGTAAGGCCCTGGGCAACTTAGTGAGACCCTGTCTCTAAATAAAATATAAAAAGGTCTGGGAATGTGACTCAGTGGTTGTGGCCCCTGGCTTCAATCCCCAATACAAGTGATAATAACAATAATAAATAAAAAGGGCTGAGGGATGTTCAGTGGTTAAATGCCCCCCCTGGGTTAAATCTCCAGTAACCCATGTGCACACACACACATAAATAAAGAAAAAGAAGGGTAAAGAGATAGAGAGTTAAGAGGACTTACTATTTTGGTAAAGGTGGGTCAGGAATGACTTGAGTTTGAGCAGAGACCTGAACAATGTAAAAAAGCAAGTCTGGGAGGTGGGAAAACATTTCAGAAGGAAGAGAAAGTGGACAGACGCCAGAGGTAGAAATATGCCTGTTCTCAAAGAATAACAAGAAGGATAGATGACATGGCTGACTGAAATGAGCAAGGGGATAAGACTGTGAAAGCCAGAGTCCAGGTCAGGTGCAGGTCTGTAGATCACAGTAAAGACTTTCTTCCAAATAACAGAAAAATCATTGGACCCAGAAGAAATGTTTACTGATGCACGTTTTAAAAGGTCTGTCCCAGCTGCTGAACGAAGAATAGGTAGGAAGTGTGGAAAGACAGAGAACAATTATTAGAAGGTTACTGCAATAATCCAGGTGAGAGACGGCTTGGACTAGCATAGGTGCTGAGAAGTGGTCAGAATCAAAAACATCAAAAGGATCTACTAATGAATCACATGTGGGGCAGAGGAGTCAGGATGATCCCAGGATTTTAGTCTGATGGAGTAAATGAAAGGGTCACTGACTGAAATGCCTCAGAGGAAAATACTAGGCCTGGAAATAAGAGTTCAGTTTGCTCAATCTTAAATTTGAGTGCCTAATAATTTAGGTGCATATGAGAGACTGTAATTCAGTAAAATGATCAGGCTGGAAGTATAAATTTGAGAGTCAGGAAAGAAGATATTTGAAGTCACATGACTCACCAAGGTACAGTGAAAAGTCTAAGGACTTGAACACGGAGCACCCTAACATTTAGATACCTAGGAAGAGAAGATTTATGCTCTCTATATGGCAGCAGCCTGTTAGAGGAAGAAGACAAGGACGTTCCATCTTTGTTATTCTTCCAGAATTAGATCACTGAGTAGACAGATCAAAGTTCCTTCAAACCAAGACTTCTAGGATCAGAGGTGTCTTCTCTGGATTTTCAAGGATTTTCCCTATATCTTTACTATTACCTCCTTATTAACCTACCAGGTTCTTTGAGATTATTTGTTTACAAAGTATGCTGCCCTAGAATTTCAAGTCAATCTTCTACTAACATGACAACAAAATGGTATATAATTTGGTTTGGATATACTATTTTATTCTAGATCTTCCTAATTAAAACAATGATTAGGTCTGCCTTCCTTAGGTATACACAAATATCATTAGAAACAGATTATGTCATGGATAATTTACAAATTCATGGTATTTTGGTGGGTTGGAGGCATGGGGGACTATTTAGCCAAATGGCAAAGTTCAAGTAAAATAATCTAACTGCCTGGGTTGGTGACAACGATGCAAAGGGTACGTGAACTTGTGCAACTGAGGTAGCATATTCAAGTACTTAAGTAGGTAGTATAAACATCAACAGTTTCTGCCTTCATAGTCTGAAGAGCCTCGGCTTTCTCCTCTGGGAAACAGACCACAGCACCCAGTCTATTATCTCATAAAGATTAAGTGAACTAAGATGCCACATACACTATAACATGCAGTGCAGTAACATTACTATTATTTTCTGTACAGAGAACTAACTTGCTAGGAAAAATTTTAAAGAACTACAATTGGTGGTCACATTTCAGATGTAATAAGGATTTAAAAATTCAGGCAAACACTTGTAAAATCACGTTTGTACAAGGCTAATCATTACAAAATTATTTAACATAGCAAAAGTTTAGAAATAATTTGTCTATCAACAGGGGATAAATTAACTATGGTTCATCCTACAATGGACTGTAACAGCCTATGTTAGTCAGCTTTTCATCACTGTGACAAAACACCTGAGAAAAGAAACCTCAGGAGAAAATATTTATTTTGGATCATGGTTTCAGAGATTTCAGTCTATGTTTGCTTGGCCCCTTGCGGAGCAGAACTGCTCACCTTATGGTGGGTGGGAAGCAGAGACAGAAAAGGGAAGGACTTGGACCACCTCTTTCAACTAGGCCTCATCTCTAAAGTTTCTATCACTTCCCTATAACACCATCATTTGGAGACCAAGTCTTCAACACATGAGCCTTTGGGAACATTCCAGACCCAAACTGTAATAGCCTTTTTAAAAAAGGCAAGTTAACATATAACAATAAGAAATAGTCTTGGGGTGGGATTGTGGCTCAGTGGTAGAGCGCTTGCCTAGCATGTGTGAGGCACTGGGTTCGATTCTCTGCACCACATACAAATAAATGAATGAAATAAAACATCTAAATATATATATATATATATATATATATATACAGAAAAGAAATAGTCTTGAGATATACTAGAGTAAGTGAACAAAAGCTAGGTGCAGAACAGTATATATAGTTTGTAACCATTTTAATAACAAGATATATGTGTATTTAAGTGTATTTGTGTTATGTAGAATATCTCTGAATGGATACACAATCAACCCACCACTAAATACTCTTTGTAATATCTGAAATGTGTTCCATGTATTTGTTGTAGTTACTACAAAGAGTAAAATTTAAGCCTGACGCATGGCACAGATCTGTAATCCCAGCAGTTTGGGAGGCTGAAGCAGGAAGATCACAAGTTCAAAGTCAGTCTCAGCAACTCAGCAATGAACTTAGCAACTCAATGAGACCCTGTCTCTAAATAAAATATATAAAAAGGGACAGGAATGTGGCTCAGTGGCTAAACACTGCTGAGTTCAATCCTCAGTACCAAAAAAAAAAAAAAAAAAAATAATAATAATTAAAATCCAGTCACAGAGATTCAAATACCAATGAGACATGAAACAGAATGGGTGAAGGTTATCATCTCTGATAAAGACAATAAAAAATAAATAAAAAGCTTTCTTCAAACGGGGGGATAAAAAACCTTGCCAAAAGACGATGGAACCAACATTTGGAATTAGCATTTTACAAAAGAAATACACATACCTCTTACATTTAAAAAATAATCATCTTCCCTAGCTACCAAACAAAGATAAAACCAAGTACCATTATTTTATTCATTGGATAGGAAACTCCAAAAAAATTATTACACCTATTTGTACAGGTATACAAAATGGAAATTCTCTTATTTTACTGGTATGAAAAAAACCTTCTAGTCACATATAGGAAAAAAACCTTGAAACATGTATACTGGGCTGAGGTTGTAGCTCAGTGGTAGAGTGCTTGCCTAGCATGTGTGAGGCACTGGGTTCAGTCCTCAGAGCCACATAAAAATAAAAATAAATAAATAAATGAAATAAAGTTTAAAAAAGTACTTTCTTAAAAAAAAAAAAAAAAAAAAAAGCATATACACAGACACCCCACACACTTATCTCTTATCCAATAATGTCACATCTAAGAACTGAACCTGAGAAAATAATGGATCAAATACAAAAATATGCATGTAATGAAGACAGATAGTAGTTATAGTTTTAATTATAAAAGTAAGCCATGGGAGACAGACTAATGTTCACCAATAAAGGATTAGTTAATAAATTATGATACAACCAAGTAGCTATTAAACACTGTTTCCAAAGAATATTTAAGAGCATAAAAAATGTTCAAGGTATGTGGGGATAAAAGGGGTTAGAGAAAGAGCACTATATATACATTCTGACCCTGTGAGTGGAAGTGAGAAATACAGGAGCCTGGAAAGACATACACCAAAATGTTAACATTGATTATTCCTGGAAGTTTATTGTGATTCTTGGCTTTTTACTTTTTGACTTCCTGAGTATTTTTTATAGTAAGCAGGCATTGCTATCATAATTGGGGAAAAACAATAAATAGTATTTTGGGGGAAAAAAACAAGATACAAAAATCTAAACCTTTTCATTTTCCCAATTTTTTAATAATCGAGGTATCAAAATCTATGTGTGAAAAAAAGAAAACATCTAGGCAGACTCTTTTATCTAGTAATAAAAATATTTATCAACTAAAATTGAGTGGAAATATTGCTTTATTGGAGAAACATCCAAATAACTTTCATGTTTGTTATAAAGTCCTAACAAGCATCCAAGAAGAAAACATACAGCTTCCATAGGAATAAGGACAAACAAAATGGGATGATGACTGCCCCAAATGATATTTCCTAAAAAAAAAAAATGTATTGTTTAACCTATCTTCTTTTGAGGAAAGGTAAATAAACTGCACACATCATAAATAAGATTTTCTTACTTTACAAGAAAGAAGAACAGCGATCCTGGTTTTGCGGCATATTAAATACAAAATCCACTCTCTGAACAAGACGAGAGGGGAAAAAACTCATTCTTCAAATTTCAATTCTCATGCAATAAAATCCAAAGGTCTGTTGAATCCACCTTTTCGATTCATGTACTGCCTATGATGAGAAGAGAAAATTTACTGTGTATTTTTTAAAATAGTCTGAATTTTTTACCAAAAAACCTAAAATATCAAAATAACATGTTTTAAAGATTAAACCTAAAACCACCTTTAATATGGCAAAGTGTAGGGTATAAACTATTGAAGGTTATTTAATGCACATTAATTTGAGATTATTTTACTTTTATTTATGTTTGTGGCTTCAGATCAAACTCAAGGCCTCAACCATGTGAGGCAAGCACTCTACCACTCAATTACACCTGTAACCCATAAATTCACTTTTAAAATAAGCCCAAAGCATTTGGATTTCTTTAACTGCCACATGGAAGTGTATTTTCAAAATTATTTGGAAAGATTGTACAAACCTTAAAAAAAAAAAAAAAAATTAAGTGAAAATTCTCAGTTATTTTAGGTAAACAAAGAACACCTAGTTTACAACTCCAAAAACAGGTATCCATTAGGCAAATTCAATTTGTAAGCTTCAATGGTTTGCCCCATAATACTCTGACAGTAATCTTATGAAATTCTATCAGTAACAACTCTAGTACCTTGGATCACAGCACTCTCACATCACATTCATGGTCTAAATTAACTGGAACACTAGTCTCTTTATTAGTGGTAAAGGTAGAAAGAAAGGCAATATTTAAACATGTCTTCACTTGTTTCATATCTATGGGACAAATAAAATTTGCCTACATTTAAGTAGAGTAGAGTATATTTACATTGAAATCCTTATGTAATCAATATAGGTAAAACAGATCAAAAGGGAGCTGTTTTATAATGAAACCAAAGCCAACTAAATTAAAGTTTTGCTTCTTTGAGAAATTTACTACATATTGCTCTAGAACATTTAAGCCAAATATCCTCTCTAGAATAGCTATCTGCTCACATGTAAATTGAGAAACAATTTTAACATGCCAGAATATAAGCAAGAAAAGTACTTCCTTAAGACAAGAGACAGGGGTCTGGGGATTTAGCTCAGTGGTAGAGCACTTGCCTAGATGCACAAGGCCCTAGAGTTCAATTCCCCAGTACAAAACAAAACCCATGCAAAAAAATCAAGAGACAGTATAGAAAACTGATACATTTCCCAAACAAACATGATTATCCCATATAAATGCTCTTTCCAAATATGAAATTGATTTCATTAATTCAAACATAATAGGCTGTGCCTACCTGTACTTCCTCTTCTGAGACACATTTATGGCATAGGCATTGACAGAGCCATCTACCTTCTTCCCCTGGAGAAAAACAATAAACAAATAAAATAGGAAGGAAAAAAGAGATGGATCAAAGAGATGGATCATGTTGACACACTTAAATGACCAAGATCCATTTAAGAAGAGAGAACTTTCAAGCATTTAACAATTCTGCTCACATATGCATTTAATACAATATTTAAATCAACAAACATTTATGGTACACATACTATGTCTAAGGCATGCTGGGAAATAGGGTAGTAGATCCTAACCTTTTTTGGTCAAAGACTCCTTTGAAATCAGGTAAAATTTATAGATATTAGCTTCACAAAAATTCACATTCACATGAAATTTAACCTATACCCTTAGCTTAAAATATACTCAAATTGCAGCTTGAACACTTCCATTTGTCTAAATTCTATTTCTTGCCTTACCAATTTTATCTTAAATCAAGAATCAGAATTTAGAACGACAGACAATAGTTGGCTTATTACAGGTTGGCCTTTCTATATGTGCCATGAACCCTCTTTGTCACTAATTCCTTTATGGTCCTTTTTTTGGGGGAGGGGGGGTACCAGGGATTGAACTCAGGGGCACTTTACCACTGAGCCACATCCCCAGACTATTGTGTATTTTATTAGAGACAGGGTCTGAGTGGCTTAGCACCTCACTTTTGCTGAATATGGCTTTGAACTCTTTTTTTTTTTTTTTTTTTTTTTGGGTGCTGGGGATTGAACCCAGGGCCTTGTGCTTACAAGGCAAGCACTCTACTGACTGAGCTATCTCCCCAGCCCGGCTTTGGACTCTTGATCCTCCTGCCTCAGTCTCCCAAGCCATTAGGATTACAGGCGGGCATCACCATGCCTGGCTCCTCCATGGTCCTTTAATCCAGCCAAGTTAATTCACCATACCTACTTGCCCCCATACCGTTCCTCATGCCTGAATTGCCTTTCCTGCCCACAACCAATCTTTAATGAACTATGCTTTCTTATCCATCATTCGAGCCTCAGTTCAGATGATCCAGCTGTCAAGCAGTACCTTCTTTTCTAACTCCTGAAGAATGCTGTCTATGCTTTCTCACAGTACTTTATATTTTCTACCCTATGATTACTATGATATATACGCTATTGCTCCAGTGATAGTGAAAGCTTCTTGATGGAGGATATATGTCTGAGTCACCTCTACATCCTTACATACTAGGGCACTGCACTGGCAAGTGATTGGAAAATGACTGTTAAATGAATGTGACTAGCTAATGCCACAAAACATACATGTGACTCCTATTTCCCACCCTCATCCGTTATTACTCATGTGTGTGTAGCATACTCAACTAGACATCTGAATTAGGGGGAAAAAAAAGGATTCTGACCCACTGGTCTAATGGCATGCACAGGTGAGCAACATATCTGAAATATCTGAAGTGGATCTAAAATAAATATATGTAGACTTAATTTTCTATTTTTTTCATCTATTTCTAGGGGTAGGAGTAAACTGGACAAATTGTAGGAGGTAGGCATAACTTGGAAAGACTTGCCTTGCCAAAAAAAAAAAAAAATAAAGGAAATTATGCTTATCTTTTTGCTGAGTTCAATTTCTAAAGGCTTACTGATTTTTTCAACCTTTTGTAGAGTCATATATTAGCCCTATGCTCATTGTTTACATACTAGCATATAAAATAATCCATTGGTAAATATAACCAAACTTTGGAACTCTCTAGAAGAATGTTGAAGTACAAGGGAAAATAAATGACTACATGACATACAGAAAGATTCCACAATAGGGCTTGGAGCTAGACAATTTGCCTAGCACGTGGTGAGGCCTTGGGTTAGATTCTGAGTACTACATAAGAGGAAAGGAAAGGGAAAGGGAACAAAAGGTCCCCCAATAGATCAATGATGAAAATAATACAAGATACGTATTTCTGAGAAACATGAGTAAGCTAAGAGACTTTATAAGTGATATATTTGATAACTGCCCACAGCATATGAATTACATTAACAACGTCATAGAAGTCATGAGAAAACAACTGACATAGGTTTAGGGCTGTAGCTCAGTGGTGGAACACTTGCCTAGTATGTGATAAGGCTCTAGGTTTCACCTTCAGCACTGGGATAAAACAAAACAAAAACTCCAATGTACATCATTTGATTACATAGTACTCCACAAAACTTTTAAAGATCTATGAATTCTCACCTACTTTTTCCTTATAAACAAACATCTTCAGCACTGATTACATTTAAAAGTGAAGGGCAGCTCTAACTTTATACCTGACTCTCAGGAATTTCAAATATAATCAGGCAACAGTCATATCCCAAAACAAACAAGAAATTTCAAAAAGCTCCCTCCTGTTGGATATGGTGGCACATGCCTGCCTGTAATCCCAGCAACTTGGAAGGCTGAGGCAGGAGGATTCCAAGATCAAGGCCAGCCTGGGCAATTTAGTGAGACCCTGCCTCAAAATAAAAAATTTAAAGGGCTGGGGATGTGGCTCAGTGGTAAATGGACCCTGGGTTCAATCCCAAGTACAAACAGACAAATAAAACTGCCATTCTGCTAAAAATAATAAAACTAAAATTGCTTTACTTTGGAGATATTTTTATCCATCTAACATATATAAATATATATATATATGTATATATACATATATATCTTTAAATTTTTAAAATTTATTTTTTAGTTGTAGGTGGATACAATACCTTTATTTTATTTTTATGTGGTGCTGAGGATCAAAACCAGGGCCTCACTTGTGTTAGGCAAGTGCTCTACCACTGAACCACAACCCCAGCCCCATCTAACATATATTAACAAAACATTTCACTTATAAAATACTCTTTGGAAAAAAATAAAGAAGGATTTGGATTTGATATATTCAAGGAAAAAATGTTGACAGATACCTAAACAAAATTAAAATTCCAAAATGGGGTTCATATAACCTTTGCATTCTTATTTTTTTCACCTCAACAGTCATGTGTCAGTACTCCTCTTAAGTTATACACTATTATTTTCAAACATTTTAAACTTATTAACACATTAGTTAAAAAGAAAGTCTTACACCATTTGAATTTATCCTATCTCGTTAACAACTCAATGGAATACAGAAATATAGGATTAGATCAGGTGGATTTTGTTTTGTTTTGTTTTAAACTGGAATGAACCCAGTGGTACTCCTGAGCTACAACCCTGGCCCCTTTTATTTTTTATTTTGAGACAGAATCTTGCGAAATTGCTGAAGCGGACCTAGAAATCCTGCTGCCTCAGCTTCCTTAAGAAGCTGGGATTACAGGTGTGTGCCACCGTGTCCAGCAAGACAATATGACAATTCTTCTCAAATCTCAATTTCCATTTGTAAAACTAAGTTAAAATTTTAGAAAAGATTTTTTGGTGGTGCTGGGATCAAATCTAGGAGCTTGTGAATGCTAGGCAAGCCCTCTATCACATTCCCAGCCCCTAGAATAAAGATTTTATCAACACCAATAAATCAAATCCATTTCTATACATCAATGATGAATCAGCTGAGGGCTGGGGATATAGCTCAGTTGGTAGAGTGCTTGCCTTTCAAGCACAAAGCCCCGGGTTCAATCCCCAGCACCGCAAAAAAAAAAAAAAAAAAAAAAAACAAAAACAAATGATGAATCAGCTGAAAGAGAAATCAAGAAAACTATTCCATTTATAATAGCTCAAAAAAAATTAAATATTTGGAACTACAGAATACTAAAAGAAAGAAACTGAAAAAGACCTCAGAAAATGGAAAGATCACCCATGTTCTTGGATAGGCAGAATTAGTATTACCAAATAGCCATACTACCAAAGTGCCATATAGATTTAATGCAAAATGCAACTCCTATTAAGATTCCAATGATGTTCTTCACAGAAATAGAAAAAGCAATCATGAAATTCATTTGGGAAAATTAAGAGACCCAGAATAGCCAAAGCAATCCTTAGAAAGAAAAGCAAAGTAGGAGACATCACAATACCAGGCCTTAAACAATACTACAGTGCTACAGTAATAAAAACAGCATGGTAATGGCACCAAAACAGACATGAAGACCAATGGAACATAACAGAAAACACACACACCCCCACATAAATACAGTTATCTCATCCTAGACAAAGGCGCCATTAATATGCACTGAAGAAAAGATAGCCTCTTCAACAAATGGTGCTGGGGAAACTGGAAATCCATATATAATAAAATGAAATTGAACCACTATCTCCCACCCTGCACAAAACTCAACTCTAAGTGGATCAAGGACCTAGGTATTAGATCAGAGACACTGCGCTTATTAGAAGAAGCAGCAGGCCCAACTCTCCATCATGCTGGCTTAGGAACCAAATTCTTCAATAAGACTCCTAAAGTATAAGAATTAAAATCAAGAATCAATAAACAGGATGGTGTCAAACTGAAAAGCTTCTTCACAACGAAGTAAACAATTAAGAACATGAACAGAGATCCTACGGAATGGGAGAAAATCTTTACCACCTGTACCTCAGATAGAGCATTAATTTCCAGGTTATACAAACAACTCATAAAACCTAACACCAGAAAAACAACCCAATCAGTAAATAGGCAAAGGAACTGAACAAACACTTCACAGAAGAAATACAAATGGTCAAAAAATACATGAAAATGGGCTGGCGACATGGCTCAGTTGGTAGAGTGCTTGCCCCACAAGCACAAGGCCCTGGGTTCGATCCTCTGCACCGCAAAAAAAAAAAAAAAAAAAAAAAAAAAAAAAAAAAAGAAAACATGTTCAACATCTCTAGCAATTAGAGAAATGCAAATTAAAATTAAAACCACACAGAGATTCCATCTCACTCCAGTCAGAATGGCAAACATAAAGAATACAAGTAATAATAAATGTTGGTGAGGATGTGGTGAGACAGGTAATCTTACATGTTGTTGGTGGGACTGCAAATTGGTGCAACCACTGAGGAAAGCAGTATGGAGATTCCTTAGAAAACTTGGAATGGAACCACCATTTGACCCAGTCACCCCAAATCTTGTTTATACCCAAAGGACTTAAAAACAGCATACTACAGTGACACAGCCTCATCAATGTTTACAGCAGCTCAACTTGCAATAGCCAAGCCATGGAAACAACCTAGGTGTCTTTCAATGGATGAATGGATAAAGAAAATGTGATATACATACACAATGGAACATTACTCAGTCATAAAAAAGGATGAAATTAAGGCATTTGTCAGTAAATGGATGGAACTGGAGACTATCACGCTAAGTGAAACAAGGCAAAATCCAAAGGCTGAATGTTCTTCTTGATATACGGATGCTCCAAAACAAGGGAGGGTGGGGAAGGAAAGAATAGAAATCCATTGGATTAGACAATGGGGAAAGAAGGGAAGGGAGAGGAATAGGAAAGATAGTAGAATTAATTGGACGTAACTTTCCTGGCCCTGTATTTGAATAGACAACAAGGGTAACTCCACATCACGTACAACCAGAAGAATGGGATCCTAAGTAGAATAAGTTATACTCTATGTATGTATAACTAAAAAGAACAAATAAAAAAAAAAAAAGAGAGTTTTCATGGAAATCTTAAAAGAGAAATAAAAGATTTTAAAAGTTATAGTCCTTCTTTCCATATATACTCTTCCTTCTTTCTATTCCCACTACTCTCCTTCCATTTCCTCCCTCCATTCCCCTCCACCTCCCCTAATTCTTTTTTTTACTTCCATCTTCCTATCTGTATATATTCTTTCCCCCTCCCTCCCTAAAGTTCCTTTCTCCCTCCTCCCCTTCACAATCCCTCTCTCTTCCCTCCCTCTTCTTATCTTCAGGTATGATGATGAAAGCTAGATAGAACTCACTCTCCAATCCATCTCCATCCCTCATCTGAGTCGTGAGACATGTGGCCCAAGGTCATCTTCACTTGACTGCTGAATGTTCCATTTTCCAGTAATTCCCCTTTCTGTAGTCCTGTTCTGAGTTAACTGTATCACCCAGGCTCCCTAGCCCAATGTCTCAAAGGCATCACTGACTACTGACACCCATTCTCACTTACCCTGGCTTTTGAGTGATTTTTGACTCAGTTCAGTCCTGCATCATCTTACACTTGCATGACTCAGCAGTTCTCTCTACCTCTCGCTAATCTAACCCACTTCCTATCTGCCCTCCATGCTGTAACCAATGTCATCTTTCTAAAACACACATATAATCGTGTTACTCCCGTGTTTTAAAATCTTTGCTTCCTCTTCTGAACACCTAGTAAGTCAACTTTAAATTCCTTAGCATGACTAAAGTCATCAAAAGCCCTCCATAATTTGGTTTCCACTTCCATTTGTAGTCTCAGTCATAGTCACCAGCCCATCAGCCCCCTTTGACCAGTCACAGAATTTGAAACTCCCATAATACCCCAGCTCCTTCATACCTAGACAGCATTCACTTTAAATTATCTTCCTCCTCTTCTCTATATGATCATGTTTACTTGCCCTTTATGACCTAACTCAAACCACATCTCTAGCAAACTCTCTGAATGCAATGGCAGTTTAAAGTTTCCTCCTTCGTGTTCTCAAAGCCTTTCAAACAGATAGGTACTATCTTATAACCAAATAAACTTGTGCCAAGGGAAGAAACTGTAAGTGACAGTAAAAGAATATGGAAAACCACAACCACAATGGATTAATTCAAGTCAGAATGTTTAATTTGTTCCATGTTTTACTTACTTTTGTGGAGTCAAAAGAGGCAAATCCCATTAGCTTCATCATTTCAATTTCTTCCTCTGTTTTGCCCTCCAAGTCTTCCTCTGCAAAAATAATTTTTAAAACTCTTATATCATTATGTATATGTATCTATACACACATAAAAGAAAAATAAAAAGAGAACTGGTGACAGATTAACAGACATTCTACACCTCACCAGCAGAGAACACATAAAAGAGAAAGACTAATGAGAAAAATTCCTCTTATATTTGGACAGAATGTAACTTAGGGTACAAGCTGGAGCCTTTAGGGGAGACCACCTTTAATATCAGATGTGACACTATCTATCTAGATTTGAAGACACTTCCGAAATAGGATATTCTCACGTTTTTAACTCTCCTACCCTGGTTACATCAGAAGCACCACAGAACTCACTAAGGTATGATTAAAACAAAATCTCAAAACCATATGCAATGAACACCATAAAAAAAATCTTTAATATTTAAATGCTCAAAAATTATACTTTTATAACACCATGACTAAAGCTATCTGAACAATTTTATTTATCTAGCAATGTTACCAGTAATCTGACGTTCTTTGCTCTTTGTTTCTTTTGTTTCTTTCTTTTCCTCATCTCTTCTTTCTTTCAGTCGAGAAGGGGAAGGAGATGTGGATCTATGTCGTCTTGGAGATCTAATATTTATAAATAAAGATGTTAGCAACAGATATAGGGGCTGAGGCTGTGACTCAGTGGTAGAGCACTTGCCTAGCACTTGTGAGGCACTGGGTTTGATCCCCAGCACCACGTTAAAATCAATCAATCAATCAACCAATAAATAAAACAAAACAAAGGTATTATGTCCATCTACAACTAAAAATATTAAAGAAAATACACATAGATATACACGGCAACTCTGTTGATCAGCAAGATAATACATGAGTTCCTGAAAAGTAAAGACTGAAGAGACACTAGGTTCCAGAGAACTCAGAGTCCATTCACTATAGAAAAGTGAGGGAGAGGCTCTGATTGTTATAAAAATAAAAAAATACACTTTACCACTAGTCATCAGTTGCACTCAGTATAACTAAGGACTAGGAAATTTTTGAGGCAGAAAAATCTAGCTTGAAAATTCCTACCCATTACACACAAACAAAAAAAGCCCACTTAAAAAGCAATTGATGCTATTAACAAAGCTCATTTCTAAGGTTCTTCTAAGATCTCCCATTCTTTTTTGGCATTGGGGATTGAACCCACGGATATTTTACCACTAAGCTACACACCCAATCCTCTATTTATTTACTTGTTTATTTTAAATTCTGAAACAGGGTCTCACTAAGTTGCTGAGGCTGGCTACAAACTTGAGATCCTCCTGCCTCAGCCTCTAATTCGCTGGATTACGGGCATGCACCCAATAAGTTCTTCCTCTAATTCTTGATCACATACACAAATATACTGTGATCACCAACAAGTTAATTAAAAAAACTCAACAGAAATATAAACACTTCTCACTCTTGCCAAGCACCACATTAAGTGGTTTTCATTTATTAGTCCTCATTTACTCCTCAGGACAACTCTAAGTAAAGTATAAATCCTATATTGCCAAGGGGATGTTAGCTCTAGAATAAAATGGGATTGTTTCCCCCATTTCATGAAACTCCAAATCCCCTTGTAAGTGACAAAAAAAAAAAAAAAAAAAAACCACAAACAAAAAAAAAACCAAAGTTAAGAGCAGTGACCAGTTTCTTTGTTCTCTGTAGCTTTGTGGTCAAGCTACTGGTTTATTCTCTACACTCACCTGGAGCGCCTTCGGTGTGGGGATCTTGAACGGCTCCTTCTCCGATCTCTCTCCCGTGACCTGGACCTTTCTCGGCGCCTTCGTTCTCTCTCCCGGGATGTGGACCGGGACCGCCTACGTTCTAATACAAACACAAACATTGCAGAGGCAAAAAGTGAATCAAATATCTAGAGCTGCACCCTCCAACAGAAATATAATGTGAGTCACTGCTAGTAATCACACTGAAAAGGTAAAAAGAAACAGGTGGTATTAATTTTAAGATGTTTTTTGATCTAATGTGTTCAAATTAAAACATTTCAATGTGTAAGCAATATGAAAGGTACTTGATAAGATATTTTACATTCTTTTTTTGGGTGGGAAACCCGGTGTTTATTCTAGGCATCCTGCACTTGTCAGTTCAGATTAGCCATACTTCAAGAACCCAAAAGTTACAGGTAGCTTGAGGCCTCAGTTAACTTGTAAGAAAACTGTTGACTGGTTGAGAAGGTGACAAAAACTAACCAGGGACAGAACCGAGGGTCCAAGTTAGATCTCCCAATGGAAGTCCAGTTAGTTTCTTTACATCGCACGGCCTCCTTGAGAGGTCTGGGGACTAGAAGATATTAATCAGTGAGTTCCCTGGATTCGAAATTCTAAATACCAATTTCCCAATTATAAACTGAGCAGGATAATAAAACTCACCGAGCATATATGAGCCAAGCAAAATCACATACTGAATGTTATACAATGTAACGTTTATTCTCATATCAGTTTTTCACGATGGGTAATATTACCCCTAAAGACTGCGGGAATTCGATTCAGAAAAGTTGGGTGCTTTGTGCAGTTCCCTAGAAATTAAATGAAGGAACTGTGGCCTGAGCCCTTCGGCCACAAGCAGAGTAAAATTTACTGTACTATAAGGTTGACAAGTCGATGAAACCCTAATTTAGAGGGAAAATAAAAATCCGTCTTCAAACCGGAGGTTCAGAGCGGAAGAGTGTAGGGCCTAGGTCTTCGTTCCCCCATCCACCCCTCGCTTTTTTCCTCCGGAGAAAAGGGCCCGCTTCTCCGTTGTCCTGGTACTAAAAAACGCCGCGGGGTGATGCGCCTCCGACAGAGGCCCACGCCCTCGGAATTGATTCTAGACTCACCCCTCCGCGGAGACCGGCTTCGGCTGCGACCCATTCGGCGTCCAACTCCTCCTCACACCGCCCCGGAAACGGCTGTACAATAACTTCCGGGAACGAACGGAACTGAGATTTGATCTCCGACTGGAAAAATGTCTAAACGAGTCCCGAGAGTTCCGGCTCCTCTAGAAGGCAGCACTGCGCTGGCCAGAATCGTGCCCCGGATGCCATCGCCTCCTCTAAACCTGGAGATTATGGTAGGAATGGAGTTATCATTTCCGCTTGTCCAGCCAACTTTCACAGCGACTTTCCCATCTTGTTTGTCCATGGCAGGCATTAAAATATGCTATTTGATGCTCTTATAAAAGTGTTTGAATAATTCACTTGTTACCGTCGTAACACAGCTTTCATTTCCCCCATTTTTTCCTGTCCTTGTCCACATGCGTAAAATACACCAAACCAATTCTAAACCTAGTACACACGGTTTGTATTTTTTTAATTTTTTACCTAAAATTCCCTCATGAGGCGTGAATACACCAAAGTTCATCGACTATCCGCTTTATATTTTCTCAGATGCCAGTATTGTGAACTTAACCCAAAATTACTACGGGTAAGGAAAAGCAGTCTCCATATGCCATTGTACTCCCTGAAGTACTTTTCCAGCGCTGCGGTAACTAGAAAAGGTTTGCTGGAATCTCCACTTCCAATCTAACCAACTCTTGTTCCACCAGCTCCCTCCAAAGTTTCCAAGTCTGATGGCCTGGCTTTTAGAACAGAAGAGACGAGAATGGGTTGGAAACATCCTGCCCACCAGTCCCTTTAAAAAAAAAAAATTATTAGATTCATACATTCTTATGTGGCCTCTTTAATACATGTCCCAATCCAACTAAAGTTGGCAATGGACCTTTATTTTATTTATTTTTATGTGGTAATGAGAATCAAACCCAGTGCCTCCCAGGTGCTAGGCAAGCACTCTGCCCCTGAGCCAAAACCCCAGCCCCCCAATCCAACTTTCTAGAAGAGAACCCACTGTAACATAGGATTTCCACCCTACTTGAGGCTTGATTCTCAGACTCTTGGGATTATCCTGGCAGACTACACTAATGTGTGGAAGAGAGAGGTTCAAGAATTGAGGGGTGCCAGTACCTGAGGAGGAAGATTTAGGGGTAATATGAAGAAACACCACTAATGATTGAAGACATTGCCCCCAGGGAAGACAGGAAAATTATGGGAATCCAAAGGATTATTCCATATAGCTGTGAGAAGAGAAATATGGTAACCTCAGTGGCTGAAAACATTTATTTCCTTCTTTTTTGTTTCTTTTCTTGACTTCAAAAATGGTTGGGAGGTATGTTGGAAATCAGGTTTAATATACAAACAGAATCGTGTCCCGGATGCATTGCCTCCTCTGAACCTGGAGATTATAGTTTTTAATGCCTCCTGTGTGTAGGACACTATATAATTTTGGCACTAGGATGAAAAAATGATGAATGATATGGTCTCTGCCTCAAGGAGCTTGCACTCTAGTTATGGAGACAGACTGACATTTTCACAGTAATTGGTAAGATAAGAAATGTGTGCCATGTAGGCATAAAAGGACTTTCAGCTTGGTCTTTCAAGAAGGTTTCCTGGAATAATAATATTGTCTGGGCTGGGGAGATAACTCAGCTGGTAGAGTGCTTGCCTTGCAAGCAGAAGGCCCTGAGTTCAATCCCCAGTACTGCAAAAAAAACAAACAAAAAATAATAATATTGTCTAACACATATGGGGCTAACTGTATGACACATACTGTTATGAGTTGCCTAGGTTAAGGGTAGTAAGTAATAGTTGCAATATTAACGAGCAGCTGTTTGTTACACTGTGCAAGCCCTATAGGTAGCTTGATATTATCATCATACTGAGTTCATTATGGGAGATCATACTGAGTGACTGGTACTTTATTCTTAAGGTGATTAAAGCTACTGGAGCATTTCAAGCTGAGTAGTTACACAACCAGATTCTTGTTTCATATGATTCATTCTGACTACCAGATCTAAAGTCTTGAACTAGCTGTCTTGGAATAGATGGAGGAAATGAGAACCTGCACTAGGGCAACGATGAAAGAGAAGGAATAAGAACAGAACAGAAAATATTTGAGGATCAGTATGGCAGTTCTTGGTGACTGGCAGTGGGAAGAGAGAGAAGATATGACATGATTCCCATGTAGGTTATTTCACAGCATGTGACTTATACAACTGCACAGGGTTCTGTGCTTGGAAAGGCCCCACACTTTAATATGCAGCTTCCACCATCTTGAAATTTTGACTAATTTTTGAACAAGAGGCCCTGTTTTGTTTGCCCTGGCAGAAAGGCTGTGTGTGTGTGTGTGTGTGTGTCTGAGTGATGTTTATTAAGTGAGAAAGCAAGGATTTCTCACTTACTTGAAACATGATGGCAAGTGCACATGGAAGACACATGGAGAAGGAAAAAAGGATGACCCCAGAAGATGGTTTTCACAGTTCCTGAGGAAACACGACCTACTGTCACCAGTGATTAATCTAGAGGTTTTTTTTTTTTAATTTATTTTTTATTTTGAAATAATTATATGTTGACAAGAAGTTGCAAAGTTAGTGGAGAGGTCTTGTGTACTTTTCAGCTGACAATCATATCTTATGAAACTACTGTACAGTGCCAAACCAGGAAGTTGACATTGGTATGTATGTACAGTCTTGTTATTTTATCACGTATAGATTTGTGTAAACACAGTAAAGATGCAGAATTATTATCACCAGAGACCTCCCTCATGAAACTCCTTTACATCCCACCTCCTGACCCCTGTATATCACTGTCCTTTCTTCCATCTCTATAATTTTTTTCATTTTGAGAATGTTACAGAAATGGAATCACGTGGTATGAGATCTTTGTAAATTGACTAGTTTTCATTCATCATAATGCCCTTGAGATCATCCAGGTTGCTATATCAACAGGCTGGTCATTTTTATTGCTGAGTAGTCTTCCATAGTGTAGATGTGCCACAGCTCAGTCATTCATCATTTTAGGATATTTTGCTTGTTTCCAATTTCTTGGCTAGTACAATTAAAGCAGCTATGAGTAACTGTGTATAGGTTTGTGATTACTGCTTAGTGCATGTTTAACTTTCTAAAAGAATTCGCGGAAGTACTCTCCAGAATGGTCCTGAGTCCAGTTCCCACTTCTCTCTGGAGAACTTCTCAGATCCTAAAATTTATTATTGTAGTGGTGCGGCCTGTAATCCCAGCGACTTGGGAGGCTGAGGCAGGAAGATCATGCGATCACGAGTTCAGAGCAGCCTCAGCAACTTTGCGAGGCCCTAAGCAACTTAACAGGAAAAATAAAAATAAAAAATAAAAAATGGACTGGGGATGTGGCTAAGTGGTTGAAGGTCCCTGGGTTCGATCCCTAGTACAAAAAATAAAATTTTATTATTTTAGGTTGTTATGAAGAATAGCACATTGCAAGCACTTTATTTTTTTTTTAATGTGCTGGAATTTGTCTTAATCAGGTATGGTAAGACACAACTTAGGAGGATGGCATAATACACTACACAGGGAAACACCAGGGTTGGTCAGAGGGAGCACGGGGAAATATGGGTAAGACTTGACTGTGGTTTTCATGGGAAGGAATGGGCGAGGCAGGGTACGTACTCAGCTTTGACTGGTTAGTTTGAATCACTTCAGCAGATGCTGGTATGGGTCTAATTAGACGGTTTGTTTAATGAGAAATGTGATTGAGAAAATGAATTTGGGATTGGCTGTTTGCCTATGAAAGGCACTCCAGAGGGAGTCGTTCACTTTCTCTGGGAACTAGTCCTATGAAGGTTAGTTTCAGCAAGGGTCAAGGTGCTGAAACGTGAAAGTTAAATGAGTAGAGAGGCCTGATTAATAATGATATTGACACATTTATCGCACACTTGACGTATCAGAGGATCGATCAGAGAAAGACAAAAGCCTTTTCTTGAGTAGTTTCAAGTGCAATGAGCAATATAAATGAGAATGACAGAACAATGGTGGGGAGGCCAGGCCATTAGGAAGGCATGTGTGACGAGTACTGTTTTAGTCGGCTTTGTACTGCTGTGACCAAAAGACCTGACAACAATTTAGATAAGAAAAATGACTCTATTGCTCTGGGCCCAGGGGAGGAAATCTGCTCAACTTATGGTGGGGTCAAGAAGCACAGGGGCAGGGAGGGAAGAGGCCACAGGAGAGATGCAGCCTTCCAGGGCACGACCTGTGATCCACCTCCTGCTCCAGCCACAACCCACCTGCCTCTGGTTCCCACCCAGCCCATTCAAACTAGACAGACTGATTGTTACAGTGCTCACAGTCCAATCACTTGGCCTTAAAACATCTCTACACTGAAACAGGAACCTTTGGGGGACACTCATATCCAAACCATAACAGAACCTAACTGGTTTTGAGGGGGAAACGTTAAGTTTCCAGAAGGAAATGATGTTCGAACAAAACCTTAAGTGTGACTAGAAACTAGCCAGATGACAGAGGGTAACGTTTGTGAATGGGAAAGGTGGAAGAGACTGTCCAGGCAGGAGAGACTGCGTGCGCAAGGATGAGAGGCAAGGGAGAGATGTAAACGTACGGGCAAAACAGATATATATATCTACGCTTAATCACTGGGCCACATCCCCAGCACCTTTTTTTATTTTGAGATAGGGACTCACTAAGTTGCTGAGCTGACTTTGAACTTGTGATCCTCTTGCCTCACCCTCTTGCCAGGATTATAGGCCTGAGCCACCATGCCCAGCAGTAAAACAGATTTATAAGCCGTGGTAAAGGGCTATCCTGAGGGTAAATGGGGAGTTTTAAGGATGAGAGAGAATTGGATTTGAGTTTATTCAGAGAACATTTTAGGTAATGTGGAGACTTGTTTACAGGAAAACATAGGAGACTGGCACAATCATCTTCTTCTGTTTTGTGCTGCTGTAACAGAAGACCAGAGACTGAGTAATTTATAAAGAAAAGAAATTTATTTCTCACAGTTCTGGAGGCTGGGAAGGCCAAATCAAAGTGCTGGCCTTGGGGAGGGCACACTTGTGTCAGGACATCGCAGAAAGCATAACATGGCAAGACAGCACATACAAGAGAGGGAAGAATGCCTTTCTTGCAATTAACGTGTTAGTCCATTCAAGAGGGTTCTGCCCTCACGACCTTATCACCTCTGAAAAGTCACACCTCGGCTGCATTGAGGATTAAGTTTTGAACACATCTTTCGGGGAACACAAATTATAGTAGCTGGAAAAATTACAGTGGCAGTGCAGTGAGAAAGTGACTGCATTTGAGATATAAGTGGTAGAAATGAAAGAACTTGATCACAGATGCAGCACATGAGGGAGTCAGAAAATTTAAGAATGGCATCTACATTTCCGGCATGTACAACTGTGTATTATTTCTAGAAATGAGGCATATGAGACAAAATCTGGGAAAGCAGTATGTTCATGCTGGACATGCTAATTTGAGATGCTAAATCACACCACCCATGAATAGAGGCCAACTAGCTGTATATCTGAAACTTGGAAGAGAGATCTAGGCTGAACTACAGAAAAAGGAATCATTAGAATACAGATGTTCCTATGAAGCCATGAGGGTACGTGAAACTACCCACTGTAGACTCAGAAGAGGGTCTAGAGATAGCCAGAGAAGACACCCCAAAAGGAAACTAAGGAATGGTCAGAGAAATAGAAATCAAGTGTGATGTTAGAGAAGTTCAAGAGAAGGTTGTTTTTAAAGAACTAAAATGGTCAATTTTAAATGTTAGGTTAAAAGAACCAAAAACATACACCTTGGGCTGTGGCCACAGCTCAGCAGTAGAGTGCTTGACTAGCATGCAGGTGACCCTAAGTTGATCCCTAGCACTTTGTACAAAAAAAAAAAAAAAAAAGAAAAAGAAAAAGAAAAAAAGAAAAAGAAAAAGAAAAAGAAAGAAAAAAGAAACAAACAAAAACAGCATTTAATTGGCCTGGGGAATTTAATTTTAACCCAAGTGGTTATTTTAACTTTGCTAGTCCTATTTCATATTAATCACCAGGAAGCATGCTATTGAGCCAGCAAACACTGCTTCCCTATTACATGTAAAGTCTGATCATTAAATAACAATTGACTGATGGTGTTTGAGGCTGTTTTTTTGTACCCCTGTAGTTTGATAAGAATTAAAAACTCTCTGGTTGGGAGAATTGTAATGTACTTTTTTTTTTTTTTTTGGTATTCCCAGGGTCATTCTACCACTGAGACACATCCCTCCCTAGTCCTTTTTGAGATAGGGTCTAAGTTGCCCAGGTTGACCTTGAACCTGCAATCCTACCAGTTGCTGGGATTATAGGCATGTACCACAGTGCCCACCTGCCTGTGCCACAATATTCCTCCTGTTTATTGTGTGTGTGTGTGTGTGTGTGCTGCAGGGAGATCACTGAACCCAGGGATTCACTGATGCTAGGCAAGCACTCTACCCCAGCTCTTTTTCCTCCCTTTTTGATCCAGTCAAGTGCTTAAGCCCACAATATGCCAACATTTTCTTTCAGGTGACCGATAAGTCATCTATGCTTATCATTTGCACCTCTGGCTCTATTGTTTTTTTTCTGTTCTTTACATGGGTTCATTTTTAAGATAATGTAACTTTAAACAGTTTCATTGCTACTAGTCTGATATATTCTAAAACCAACTATCAGAACTTTCTGCAAAATTATGGGAATACTCTAACTATCTCCTTTGTCCAATATGGCAGCTGCCAGCTACAAGTGGCTACTCAACTCTTCCAGTGTGGCTAGGGAGTCAATTTAATTTTTTTTTTTTTTTTATGGTGCTGGGGATTGAACCCAGAGCCTCGTGCTTGCGAGGCAGGCACTCTACCAACTGAGTATATCCCCAGCCTGAAAGAGTCAATTTAATTTTTAAATATTTTTAACTAAATTTTAATGACCTACTAGCCTTACTTTTGCATTTGATGGTGAAAATTGTTTACTGTGAAGTTAATCCTGTTGAATGACTTGGAATGAGATTAAAAAGTAGCTGCTAAACACTTGGTTAAAAAAAAGTTAGTGACTCACTCTTTTGCACTTAATTTTACCTATATTGCTAAATTTCAATCCAAATCTATAAGAAAAAAAGAAAAAAAGGGTACATTCGTATCTTAAATGATTCAACATGAACATATTCTCTTAAAGATCTCTTCTTTACTGATAGACAAGCAAAAATAATTATCAATGGATAAATACTGCTTTCTGGCCATAGCAGTGAAAAATCAAACCAAAAAAAATATTGGTAGAGGCAAGAGCTGACAAATACAAAAGCTTATATACAATAGTTTATATGATACTTCAGCTGATAGTACTACCATTTTATTGAAAATATTCCTATTGAAAAGAATGCTATGCAGATAGTAAGTGGCAAGAAAAGAAAAGCAGATTCTTTACTCTCAATTAGCTTGCAATTACCAATTTCTCAAATGAGAACATAAACTGCTTGTGATGGAAGAAATAATTATACCGCCTATGGATGACATAAGCAACTTGGAAAGAACCAATGAATAGGAACCAGATATAATTCCAATTTCTCCAGTTCATTTTTACAAGTGAAATGAAATAGTTAATTTTCCTTGTCAATATACTCAGTTTAGTTATCTTTACTTCCAAGATTCATAAAAGTTTATTCAAATAATCCAACTGAAGTCTAGCATTGTTTTTTAATGTATAAAGGATAATGAAGCTCTTATGCAGTGATAAAGAAAAAAAAAAACCTGAGAAAGATATAATTACAGCCAAATATAAAATTAAAAAGTATATCTTCTTGAAATAGCCAAGTCATTGTATTAGAAACCTGTACATTACAGTTCTAAGAGTGGAGGAGCAGGAGGCATTTAAAGCTTCCTTTATTTCAACCAAATGGATGAAAAAAGGACGAAAGCAATTTATGAACCTATCAACATACTACTGAGAAAAACTAATAAATTTAAAACTTAAAAGCAGTGGGTAAAAAAATTGACTAGAAAACAAAACAAAAATCCTAGTTTTAATTGTTTGTCCATTTTAAATAAGAGCTATTTATTAACTTTTTTCCAAATGGGCATTTATTATTTGCACAGATACATAAAAAATGATCCCCATTTTAAAAAAACATACTAAAAATATACATTAACCACTAAAGTACTTACTTTGAAAGGAAAACGAGCATGGCTATTTTCAAAATAGCAATAAACACAAGAAGCCAACTTATGTAGATCATGACAAGTGTATATCTCATTTTTGACAAAAATAAGTTCTATTTTTACATTAATGCTTTATTATCAGCTTTTATATTAGATCCTCCAAACCTATGTACATTAACTATGAAATTTTTATTAGTATGTATAACTCAAAGGCACTCAATTCAGAGGTTACAAAGTCCTGAGCTTAAGTATGAAACAGGATTCCCAACTAAAATTTGAACATAAATAATTCTAAAGATCAGAGAACATGAAAATGTTTAAAATTGTATTATCTGGTACATAAATAATTCATAACCTAATAATAAATGTATACAGAATGTCAAAGATAAGACCATGTAAGGCAAAGGAATATTCTCAGAATCAAACTGATTTTTTCCCTCATTCAAGTTCATCTGAAGGTCTAAAGCTGACTTTTGTTGTTGCTGAAATCCCAGGAAAGCTAAATTAGGAAAAAAAAGAGGCATGAAAATACTTAAGTTTTTAAAAAAGTTCCTCAGCTTAGTCTCCCCAAACCATGAAAAAAATATTTAATGATTAAAAATAAGTATAGATTGGAATGGTATTAGACTAAATAGGGGAATTAAAATGAGTAGTTGAAAAAATTGAAGGACAGCTTTAAAGGCACCAATTGAAAGAGCATTTGTAATTGGCCGTTCAAATTATTCCCTTAGCATTCTTTTAGCAAAATAATGTTCACTAACATTAGGCAGGATCAAATTTTAAGCTAAAAATTAAATCTATATTTTGTTGCAAAGAAATGTAAAATTTACCTACAGCAATTTTCTACTAATGCTAACTTAAAAGCATGAGCTGACATCTTTATAACATACATGGTTTGAGATGTTTTCTTGGCTTTAAAATGCTTTTTTCATATATGCATAGAAATGTAACAAGTGTAAGAACTATCTTCTGAATTATCTGTACAGTTCATAAGGCCTTTGTTAATATTAGTCACCTTAGATGTGAATATCAGTAGGGCCATTAAATTAAAGCTGGCCTAAAAAGTTTTCAAAGTGCTACTGTTTCCAACTGATGAGGATCCTCAGTTTTCTGGATTTTCTGGGTGACGATTGTTTTCAGTTCTTTTTTCTGGCGATATATACAAGAAGTTACAGCAGATATATAAAGGGAAGATCAGAAGCCTGCTGTCCAAGTTCATCACCACTTGTTCCTATAAGACAGATTTGTATGTTTAATGACAACTAAATAGCAATATTTAAAAAGCAAAATTAATTTAAAAACCAAGCTACTGAATTGAGTGAACCAAAGGAGGTAACATGGAATTAAGAGTTTGTGCCTGGAGTCCAAGAGCCACAACTCAAATCTCAAAAACTCCTGCCCTACTAAATGTGTGACCCTGTCAACTACAGATTCCTTGCTGTAAAATTGGGATAAGAGGAGAACCCATCTCATAAGATTGTACTGGGGATCAAATTAGACAATGTATAGAAGGTTTTGTAAAGCAACTATATATTAAATACTGAACAGGTGTAGTTATTTTCATTATTGCAAAATTTTTTGTCAAGTTCACACATACTGTATGAGACACAGTGAACAGGTAAATAGGTAAACACAGTGAACTTACTTTGAAAGGAAAACGAGCACGGCTATATTCAAAGCAGCAACAAACACAAGAAGCCAACTTATATAAATCATGACAAGTGTACACCTCGTTTTTGATAAAAATGATTTCTATTTTTACATTAATACTTTATTGTCAGCTTTTATATTAGATCCTCTAACCTTACTTGGTCTCCAAGCCTCTTACTTGGCTTCAGGTGGAGAAGTCATTATCACCATCAAGCAGGGTTCCTGCTCCCATCTAAAATTTCCCACTGTCCCAATGACAAACATGTTACTTGTCTTGTACATAAAACATTAACATGTAAAAGCAATTTCAGGTTCAATTTTATCAATACACATGAGAATGCTATGAACTCTCTCCAGAGACAGGAGCTTATACTATACTCAAGAACCATAAATATAACCATTATTGAAGTTATAGATCTGTTTGGAACCTCACATATGCTTTAGCAGCAACATTTGGCAAAGAAGGAAGACTGAGGGGCTCAGTAGTAGAGCACTCTCCTAGCATGTGTAGCAAGTTGGATTTATGGATCCTAGAATTTAAACAGATAAGATAGCATGTGTGAGGCACTGGATTTGATCCTCAGCACCACGTAAAAATAAATAAAGATACTGTGTCCATCTACAACTTAAAAAAAAAAAAAAGCAACACTGAAATGAGAATTCCTACTTTTTTAATACTTGAGGTATCTTCCATACAATAGTGTACACTAGTTTCACTTCATTTTACACATTTTGGAGACTATATCATTAAGCACTATTTAATCTACAGTTTACATTTTTTACTGAAGCAATGAAAATGAACTAAAACTAGAATATTGAGTGACCCTAGTAGGCTTAACTGAAACAGCTTTTGTGATATATTTAGATAAAGGTAAGGAATACAAATGTTATCCAAACACACACGCGCGCGCGCACACATACACACACACACACACAATCTCTGTACCTTTCAAAGAAGGAAAGTAGTGTTTAAAAAAAAAATCAGTGAACAAAATTGATGCCACCAACAAGGCTGACTGTGCTAACAGTGTCACCAGAGAGGAATGAGGTCAAAGCACAGTTGATCTTTAGATGTTCAAGTCACCCTGTCCTAGTCAAATTTGTATAAATTAGGTGAAGGACAAATGCTTTATGGTACGTATAACTGACGATAATAACCAAGATTCTAAACCACGACAAAGCAACAGTTCTAAGATCAGCAGTCTGGATTTTGAGTATAGGTAAGGCTGGGGTTGGGTGGGGTAGGCCAAAAGGGCTAACTCTGGGAAAAGGAGGAAGCCGATGTGGACATCACTTGAAGCTTGTAAGAGCACACCCATTTCTGAATATTAAGTTACATTCATCCCCATTCTCTATCCTCAAACAAGATCATTCTAGTTCCAGCTTTATCAAACCTTTAACTCCACCTACAGGCTCACCGAAGATCTGCATCTACATTGAAGCACATTTAAAGTTGCATGCCATTTTCCTTGTTCCACTGTTGAAGTGGAAGCTCCAGGGCCCATTGCATCACAGCAGCAGACATCTTCCTAGGTTCCCAATTCTATGTCCACATGATTATTTCTTCTTTTCTATATTTAAAATGTCTGCTTCTCTGAGTCTCATGCTACCTACTCTATACCACATCTCTATTGCTCCATATCTTATCTGTTTAAATTCTAGGATCCATAAATCCAACTTGCAACTGTAAAGTCTTCATGGAGTTATAGAGCAAGTCAAACTGAAACAGTCAACCACTGGCTGCTATCTATTCTTTCCTTTCTGGGTAATCTATGCTTTCACTCTTGAAGCTTGGCTTGGACTTCCCATCTTGGCTCTTGAATGTCTCACAAGGTTAGTTTTTTTGCCCACACCTTAATTACCAGTGGTTCCTACCTGGGTATCCATCTTGTTATATTCTCCTCATAATTCCTTTAGGTCATCTCTCCCAGTCATTATTTTCTAGTCCAGGCATTATTTATAAACTCCAGGCCCATTTATCTATCCCTATCAAATTTTCACCTTGATGTCCTCAAATTAAATGTGCCCTAAACTGAATTTATTGTCTCTCTTTACCATCACCAACTTGTCTATTCATTTTCCTTCTTATAATTCAAAGTTCAGGAAAAACCACTACTATAAATCAAGTTGCCCAAGTCAGAAAATCAGGAACCATCTTTGACAACTTTTTCTCATCCACACACAGTTAAGCACCAAATTGTGTCAAACACACTTTATTTCTAGAACTTGTCAACATTTCTTAATCTCCTTATTATCTATTTATCTGGACTGTAGCAACATAATCATTTTTGCCATTATCATGTCTCTGATCTTTCTTATATATTACTATCTGAGAGAACCTTCTATAATGCAAATTTAGTTAACATGCTTGTGAAACAGTTATAAAATAGATCTACAAAAATCACTAGCTTTCCCATGTTATCAAAAATTATTAGAAAAGATTCATTTTGCATTACAACTGAAATATAAAATACTTATCATTATAGTTTCAGGAAGTATACAGGAACCATGTGAAAACTAAATTCTAGAGAGAGATATAAGGATGATCTTAGTTTATGTAAAGAATATCATACCAGAGGGATAATATCAAATTCCCACAAACTATTCTATATATATAGAAATCAAAATCCCCAAATGAAACTTGACAAAATGATTCTACACCTGATATAGGAGAATAATCATATACAAAGAATTCAGAGATTTTTGTTTCTTTTTTGTTTTCCAGTACTTCAAACTGAACCTGGGGTGTTTTACCACCTAGCTACCTCCCTTTAAGTTGTTGAAGCCAGCCTTGAACTTGTGATCTTCCTGCCTCAGCCACCCAAGTTGCTGGGATGACAAGCATGTGCCACCATGCCCGGCCTTCCAGGGATTTTTGGAAAAAGAAGAATGAATGAAAGTGGTTTTGCATTAGGAGATATTAAAATGTGTTTTAAGTTTAGCCTGATTAAAACAAAAACAATGTTGTCTTTATAATAAAGAAATCAATAAAACAGTTCTAAAATAAAAAAAACAGTTCTAAAATAAAATAAAATAAGTTTATAGGGATATAGTATATGATGTGGCTTAATTCACTGATACACCTGATACATTTCAGAGATTTCATCAAATACTCCAAAGTAAACCAGAAAAGGAGTATAAAAAAAATACAGATGTCCTTATAGGCCTAATAAGAATGATGAGGCTTAAGGATCACACTAAAAGAGGTCATTAAAGGAAAAGATTAATAAATTATTTGAAGACTGAAAAACAAATGACAAAAATGAAAATTATAACCTATCACAAATGGTATTCTTTACTTACTATATGAGCTGTTAAAAATTAGCATGAGGGGTTGGGGTTGTGGCTCATCGGTAGAGCACTTGCCTAGCACATGTGAGGCACTGGGTTCCATCCTCAGCACCACATAAAAAAAAAATTTTTTTTTTTTAAATTAACATGAAAAATGAACACCTTACCAAAAGATTAAATGGGCAATATAAACAGTCAGCTTACATAAGATGGTATATCAAATAAACATACAAAACACAACTATACCAATAACAAGCAAAGAAATAAAAATTAAAACTAATATGTTTTCATTTATTACATTAGGGAAAAGATTAGAAAACAGTATAATACACTATACTGGTATACCCTGTTGCTAAGGGAAGTATACACGGACAGTATTTTTGGAGTGCAATTTTGGCTATGAGAAAATGTATGTATACACCATTTGACATGAATTCCACTTTTTTAAAAAAAGTTTTAAGTTGTTGATAGGTCTTTATTTTTATTTATTTATATGTGCTACTGAGAATCGAACCCAGTATCTCACATGACAGGCAAGACATGTGAGCCACAACCCCAGCCCTGAATTCCACTTCTTGAAATTTATCTTTAAAATTTCAGAAAATGTACAAAGAGATATGTACTTCTTTCTTTTTCTGGGAATTGAACCCAGGGGTGCTTTATCACTGAGCTACATCCCTAACCCTTTTTATTTTTTATTTTGAGACAGGGTCCTGCTAAGTAGCTTAGGTCCTCACTAAATTGTTGAGGCTGGTCTTGAACTTGTGATCCTTCTGCCTCAGTCCCCAAGTCGCTGGGATTAAAGGTATGCATCACTGTGCCTGGCAAAGACATCTATATTTCTTTTTTTTTTTTCTTTAAATATTTTTAGTTGTTGATGGACCTTTATTTTATTCATTTATTTATATGTGGTGCTGAGAATTGAACCCAGTGCCTCACACATGCCTCACACAGTGGTACACACATGTACCACTGAGCCACAACCCCAGGCCCACATGTATATTTCTTAATAAGAAAAAAGAGCAACAACTTTATCCAATAAGGAGAAATTATTTAAACTAAGGAATAGCCGAAACAACTAACATGCAGTTGATAAAAATGATACTGTAGTTATACATTTACTAGTAAGAAAAGCTATGAATAAAAAAAAAAATTCCCCTGATACTGAATGTAGGCTATGCAGAAGACAAAGACAATACATATTATTCACGGTTGATGTTAAGGTTGGCAAGAACCAGATCAAACAGGGCATAAAGAAGCTCTATGGTCAAGGTCAATACCTGCCTGCTCAGGCCTGATGGAGAGAAAGGAGGCATGTTTGACTGGCTCCTGACTCTGACGTCTAAGATGTTGCTAACAAAATTGGGATCATTTAAACTGAGTCCCAGCCAGTTCATTCTAAATATATATTTTTTTCACCATAAAAAAAAAGCAGGTTATAAAATAGCTAATGGGGCTGGGGATATAGCTCAGTTGGTACAGTGCTTGCCTCACATGCACAAGGCCCTGGGTTCAATCCCCAGCACCCCTACTCCACCAAAAAAGCTAATAGAGTCAATTTTGAAAAAAAAAAAAAAAAAAAAAAAAAAAAAGATACAAGAAAACAATGTCAGCAGTGATGTCCATATGACTTTTATTTCTGCTTATGTGTATTTTCTATTTTTCCTACAACAAGAACCTATAATCTATTAAAACGCACATATACAACTCCCCAATTATAATCCTTCCAAACCCTATCCGTAGTCCATCATGTACTGGGCTCTCTTTGTATTGAACTCTTCCAACCCTCTTTGAGTTCTGTGAATGACTCCATGTGTGCTCTTCTTGCTCGTTTGAAGCTTGGTTCAGGTATCCATTCACCTTTCAACTTTTCCAGAAGTCTTCTTTCTCCCCCTTTAATAACCATACCCACCCTCGACCACTCAGATGGGTTAAAGATTTCCCCGTCAATGCTGCATGCTACTCTGAGCTCATCCTATCATCTCACTTATACCAGTCTACATTAACACAGGCTCCTGTTTATTGCCTTCACAACTGCACAGAACCTAGTACAAAGGAGTACAAATGTCTACTGAATGAACAAATAAGCAACATTTGAAACACTACTATCTTGCTCTGATGTTTTTTAATTTTCTGGTTGCTTTGAGTCCTTACTATTTATCTATGATCTATTTAAATAATTTTTAAAGTTCCAGGTAAAGGGCAGTCATTGTCCTTTCAGTTTCAGAGGTTTCAGAAAGACCAACAGAGAATTCTAATGGACAAAGTTTTGAACTTTCTCCTTACGTATCTGCCTTGAAATGGTCATTTTCACATGCTACCTACCACATCTCTGTCACTAGATTTTCAACAATGGCTGAAGGACCTTCTGTACAAATGCCATCAAGAAATTCTCATCCAAGGTTTGTGAGGTTACTTCTAAGGTTCCTAGTAATGCGAAGAGGGTTCCACTATGGTCTCTTCAGTCTGAGGAAACTTCTATCTTCTCAGAATTTATGTGAACTATCCAGGCTGTCAATCTTTACGTTTTACCCTTTGCAATGTTAATTAGGTTTTTGTTGTTGTTTTTGTACTGGGGATTGAACCCAGGGGTGCTCTGCTAGTGAGCTACATCCTCAGCCCTTTTTATTTTTTTGAGGCAGGTTCTTACTAAATTGCCCAAGCTGACCACCAACTTGCAATTCTTCTGTTTCGACCTCCTAAATATCTGAGACTACAGGTGTGTACCACCATACCAGGCTGGTTAGTTTTTAATAGAAATAAACTTCCTCAATATTTTAACACTGTAATTTTACCATCTGAAAATAGTTGACTTTCTCATAATATTTTGAAACATCTACATGCATGTGATGTATGAAAAAACACATGGATTTAGAACTCATTTGGAGAATGTTACATTGAGATAACAGATATGTTATCTTACAAAATTAGTGTGCTAGAGAAAAATGTTACTTTCATATTCAGGAGTTATGGAGACATACTGGATTATCTTTAAGATGTCTACCATTAATGCACAAATAAATACAGTTATGTACACAGTGGGTCAAGCACTTAAAGTCACAACATTTTGGAGATATTCAAGATAAACAATCATTTCCCTATTATCAGCCTTCCCTGCCCCTAAAGTCAAATTGTGTTTTTTTGCTTTCATTTTTGTTGGCCCAGTTATGTTTCTATAGGTAGAATATTCCTTAGTTGAAATCCTGAGACCAGGAAGTGTTTCAGATTTTAGAAAATCTGCAATATACATAATGAGTTCTCTTGGGGATAGACCCAAGTCTAAATACAAATTCATTTATGTTTCATATATAACATATACACATAGACTCAAGGTAATTTTATATAATATTTTAAATAATTTTGTGAATTCAAGTCTTGTGGTATGGAATTTTCCATATGTGGCACTCAAAAAGGTACAGATTTCAGAGCTTCTTGAATTTCAGGTTTTTTGGATTAAGGATGCTCAATCTGTAGTGGGATCAGCTAAGTTATGCAGACGTGAATGTGGCACTTTAACCTTAAAAAAACTTTCAAACCAATCTTTAAATCAAATATTATTTTAATGTCAATTCTACTTGAGAATTTTCAAAAGAAGAGTCAAAACACAAACATTATGACACAACATTCAGAGTACTCAAACATACCTGATCCTTTTCAAGTGTAAGTATTTGATAGCCAGTTGTTCTACTGCATATTAATTTTCCACTACTATCAAAAGAAGCCAAACGTAACCTGGGATTAAAAAAAAATGAAAAATAAACATGAGATATTTTAAACATAGATTAATTTAAAGAAACTCTCCCTTGCTTTAATACTTTTTTCTCTTTCATAGTCTATTTTTTATTTTATAAGAGGCTTCAAAAAGTCTTTTCAGACTATAAACTGACCCCATTTGGATTTATAAACCTATGCTGTATACATATCTGAAATATAATTTGAAAATGACTTTTCAAAAATCTTTTTCTGGGGAGGGAAAGGTCAGAGGGTATAAATGACATTTTATTATGGTAAAATACACATGATATAAATTGTTCATTTAAATCATTTTTATACATTGATAATGCTCTGCAACTATCACTGTGACCCATCTCCAGAACATTTTCATCTTCTCCAGCTGAAACTCTGTACCCATTAAACACTCCCTATTTCCCCTTCCCAGCCCTGGCAACCACTAGTCTATTTTGTCTCTATAAATTTTCTTTTTTGTCAAAGTACTTTATGTCCCACCCCCCATATTTCTTATTTCCCAGAATTTCCTCTTTGCTTCTCCTCCTTCCTCCCCCTACTCCCTTTCCTTTATTCTACTGGTCTCCCTTCTATTTTTATGAAATTCCCCTTCTCTCTGAATTTGTCTACTCAAAGTACCTCATATGAGTGGTCATTCAATATTTGTCCTTTGGTGACATGCTTATTTCACTTATTATGTCTCTGAGGTTCATTCAAGTTTAGCATGTGTTGGAATTTCCTTCCTTTTAAAGACTGCATAATGTTTTGTTGTATGTATGTTACCACATTTTATCCATAATTTGTCAATGAACACATGGATTGCTCCTAATCTTGGGCTACTACGAATAATGCTGCTATGAATATGAGTATACAAGTATCTGTTCAAGGCTCTAATATCAATTCTTTTAGGTATATACACAAAAAAGGAACTGCTGGATCATATAGTAATTCTGTGTTTAATTTCTTTAAAAGCATCATAACATTTTCTTTCCTTTTTTACAGGGGGGTAAGGAGGGGAGCTTGGGATAAAATTCAGGGCTTTGCACACAAAAAGTGCTAGGAAAGCACTCTACCACTAAGCCACATCCATAGTACACAGGATTCCAATTATTCTATTTCCTTGTCAATACTTATTTTGAATAACAGCCATCCTTAGATGTGAAGTGGCATCTCACTGTGGTTTTGATTTCACTTTCACTTAGTATTCTTCTATGAGCTTATTAGCCACTTGTTTATCACTTTGGAACAATTTTATACAAATTCCTTTTAAAAAAATATTGTTTAGTTGTTAATGGACCTTTATTTTATTTATTTATACGTGGTGCTGAGAATTGAACCCAGTGCCTTACACATGCTAGGCAAATGCTCTGTATGCTCTGTCACTGCACTACGACCCCAGCCCTACAAGTCCTTCTGCTCTTTTTTTTTTTGTGGTGCTGGGTATTGAACTCAGGGTCTCATACATGCTAGGCAAGCACTCTATCACTGCCTTTGCTCATTTTTTAATTCAGTTTTTAAAAAAATCATATACAACTAGAAGTTGTTTTCTATGGATTCTGATTAACTCCTATCAGATATATAGTTTGCAAATATTTTCTCCCATTCCACTGCTGATAGTATACTTTGATGCACAAAAGTCCTCAGTTTTGATGAGGTCCAACTTACCTATTTTTCTTTTTTTGCCTGTTCTTTTGGTAACCTATCAAAGAAACTACTACCTAATCAAATGTTATAAAGACTTTACCCTGTATTTTCTTCTAAGGCCAGGTCCTTGTGATAGCCAAGTGCTCTAACACTGGAGCTACTTCTCCAGGTCCCAGTTTTAACTCTTATTACCAAAAAAAACATGATCCACCTTGAGGTGATCTTAAGTATAAATATATGATTTTAAAACAATCTGCTCACTGGGCAACTCAGGAGGCTGGAATTATAGACATGTTCAAGTTCCAGTTTAGTGAGATTCTCAGCAACTTGTGAGGTCCTGTCTCAAAAAATAAAATGGTCTGTGGATGAAGCTCAAAGGTGAAGTATTCCTGGGTTCAATCCCTAGTACCAAAATAAATAATTAAAAAGATAATAATCTGTTCATTAAGTCATTTCCCCCTTTGTTAGCCTATAGCATACTCTCTAGAAAAAGAAAGCCAGTTCAACTGTTAGGCAAAGTTGTATATACCAAATCAGGTAGAACGTTAAGGATAATACAAGGCATGTTGGTAGAAAAGCACCTTGCCATACTTCTAGTTTGGATATTTTATTTATAGTTATAGCAACAAAACTTCAAACTCAGTATCGGTCCTCTATCAATCATATTCCAGCCCATTCATTCTAATATACTAGATCTTTTGATTTTGATTATTAATGATATATTTCACAGAAATGAAGTCTTACCAGTTCCAAACACTTTCACACATTCTGTGTCTTACTGAAGTTCTCTTATTGGTATAAATCATCAAGGTTTTATTTTATTATATTTCCTCTCTAGTGAGGAGATCGGGATGGGTAAATCGCATCCTACCTAAATGCTATGCTCCTCCGAGGTTGTAAACTGACAGATCCGCTACATGGCTGATTCAGTGTATTGCGTTTGAAAATGATGTACCGATTGGTGTAAGTTACAAGTAGGTCAAAGCCGAAGTTAAAACCCGTCCACCGCCAGCAGTACTAAAGAGACAAAAGAGAGATTTATTTCAGTTAATCACATTAGCAAGTAAAAAATAAAAAGTTCTAAGTTTTGTTTTTTTTTTTTTTCCTCCTCTTTGCAAGTATTTCCCTCATGGTTCTCCTGTTTTTTTGTCAATGCCTTTCCCTTAAGGCTTTCCACAGAGATCATTTTATTTTTTATATGCCTAGTCAGAAAAGCAACCTTTATGATCATAATTCCTTAAGCTGCTTTCCTACTACGGCCTTCTTATGCTCTCCATACTGCAATTCTATCATAAAAAACAGGCTTCCATTGCAATTCTAAGTAAGTGTTGCTTACATACTGCAAGTCCAGACGGAGGCAAAAACCCATAAAATTCACCTAACTTTAAAAATATTCTAATACCTTAAGCAATTAATCAAACAGACACACAACTGGGTTATTCTAAATACCATCATAGGGTTCTAAGTTTGTTTATTCTATCAGCTAATAGTTAAGAGAAGTAAGGTACTACGGGATAGGAAAATAAAATCAGGGCTTCAAGGGTTTGGTGGGCACCCTGAATTATAACATTATTCAATATTTAACCAACACACTGAGTACATATACCAGGCACTGCTTTAGGCAGTGGAGACACAGCAGTAAATAAATTTCTGCCCTACTAGGAATTATATTTCACTATGTGACTATGTTTGCGTGGTAGAATAAAAGATGTACAATACACCTGGACTAGAAGAGAAAAGAATGTCAGGATGATGCAGGAAAGCATAGTTATTACTGTAGGAACAAAATTTTTGAACAGATGAGAAGGGATGGGATTCAGTACAAGAAGAGGGGATGCACTAGGTCAGAAGTAGACAGTTCAGAGAGACAGTTGTCTCTCTGAAGAGACAAGAACAGTGCACAGCTACAGACTGGTGGAACTGCTGGTAAGAGGATGTAGAGATTCTCTCCCAATTGCAGTAAGAAGCAAGACCACTGGGTAAAAATAAGGGGAGTAGCACTGCCCTTTTGAGGAAGAAGGTATGAGCTACATCAGCTAATGGGAGACTAAATTCCCTAGGGAAGTGAGGATAACCATACAGCACCGAAGACCTACTTGATGTTTATGGTTACAACATTTAAGTAAAACCCACTGGTATATGGTTTTGTTCTTAGTCACGTTCATCTGTGTGACTGCAGGCAAGGACTACTTGCAAAGCTGGGATTTAACAAGAGTTGGGGTTTAGCCAGGTGAGTTTGACAAAGTCACAGTGGGAAAAGGAAAGCTAATAAAAGTATAAGCAAGCGGCTAATTTTAAGATGGAACATAAAATATAAGTGAGGTAAAAAAAAATGGGGATATGGTGAGAAAGGAGATAGAAAAAGATAGTAAGAACAATGTGTTGTATATCCCAGTGGGGTTAAAAAATTGTTGGAGTCCAGATACTCGAGGGAGGGAGCTAGAAAGCTAAGAGGAAGTGAAGACTGAAAAGGGATGCTTGACATAGGAGATTTTGAAGGTTGTAGTTATCAGCTGATTAAAAAAAAAAAACAAAAAAACCCAAAAAACTGAGGATGTCCTCATGGGAATGGATGCCTGAGGTAGGGTGAAGCACAGTATCACTGGGGACAAGGGAAAAGACATACTGAAATCACCAAGACTGCCAATAAAAGTAGTGACAAGTAATCAGAGTGAGCCTGTGAATGACACCCATAATAAGGGTCATAGATGGTAGTAGAAGCATTTGCTTCAAAGGAGCTATTAAAAAAAAAAATGACAAAACAAGCTGTAGTCCAATGAGAGACAAAGGAGGAACAAAATTTGGAAGCAGCAACAAAGAAGAACAAGAATAAGACAGGTATTCCTCTTGCACACTCTAAACACTTATCACAATTGTGAATACCAACATAATTAACTTTTAAAAATTAAAGTTAAGCTCAATGTGGTGGCACATGCCTAAAATTCAAGCTACTCAGGAATGAGGCAGGAGGATCACAGTTTGAAGCTAGCCTGGGCAATTTAGCAAGACCCTGTGTCTCAGAACAAAATGAATAAACAAAACAAAGGGCTGGGGTAGCCCAGTGGTAGAGGGGTTGCCTAGCACGAGTAAGGCCCTGGGTTCAATCCCTAGTACTGAGGGGAAAAACAAAATGAGGGTTAATGTGGGAGAAAAAGCATCAAATGGGCATCTAAATTAGGCTAAAATTTCTTTAAAAATGAAAATCATGATTAGGCTTTAAAATCAACTTAATAAATTACAATCAGCTTTTAAAAATTAGATAGAAAATAAGTTCATTGGTTAAGTGTTATTTAAAATATTTATCTTTTACTTTTAAACATATATACTGGGTGGTAGGAAAAAAAGATAATTCTTTTCTGGGGGTTACTGGGGATTGAACTCAGACGCACTCAACCACTGAGCCACATCCCCAGCCCTATTTTGTATTTTATTTAGAGACAGGGTCTCACTGAGCTGCTTAGTGCCTCATTTTGTTGAACTCCTCTGCCTCAGCCTCTGGAGCCACTGGGATTACAAGTGTATGCCACCGCACCAGGCAAAAAGGTAATTCTTTTTTTTTTTTTTTTATTGTAAACAAATGGGATACATGTTGTTTCTCTGTTTGTACATGGCATAAAGGCATACCATTTGTGTAATCATAAATTTACATAGAGTAATGTTGTTTGATTCATTCTGTTATTTTTTTCCCTTCCCCCCACCCCTCCCACCCCTCTTTTCCTTCTATACAGAGCTTCCTTCCTTCATACTTGCCTCCCTCCCTAACCCTAACTCTAACCCTAACACTAACCCTTCCCTCCCCCCATTATGTGTCATCATCCACTTATTAGTGATATCATTCTTCCTTTGGCTTTTTGAGATTGGCTTATCTCACTTAGCATGATATTCTCCAATTTCATCCATTTGCCTGCAAATGCCATAATTTTATCATTCTTTATGGCTGAGTAATATTCCATTGTATATATATACCACAGCTTCTTTATCCATTCATCAATTGAAGGGCATCTAGGTTGGTTCCACAGTCTGGCTATTGTGAATTGAGCAGCTATGAACATTGATGTGGCTGTATCTCTGGAGTATGCTGATTTTAAGTCAGAGCTGAACTGCCCTGCTCTGGGCTTCTTATTGCATAAATACACAAAATACATAAAGACTAAGCTAGTATAAGAGTTTTCTATTACTATAGCTGAATGTACTTGTAGTGGATACTAACCCACAATTTTCACATAAAAATCAAATTAATAGTTATAGAGAAAATCCTCACCAACCCCTCAAATATTCTAAAAAGAACTTCAATGGTAAGCTTGTATTTTTGCTTTCTTCAAATAAGATAAATAACTCTTTAGCAATATTAAAATTGGAGGGAGGTGACAGTTGAGATTTCAATGCCAAATAATTAAGTTAGGTAAGTCTAGAGAGGAAGGGCACAATAATGGGCAATTAGGTTTACTATCAGTTTTATCTAGTATTTCCTATATGTCAATTTCAGCTATGAAAACAATCAAGTTTATTTCTTGGAGAAGAAATTCCAACTCATTTTTTAAGCCTGAACCTTCAAAGTTGGGAAGCTTTCCTCCAGGTCATCAGCAAGGGCCTTATCGACTTCATGTAAGATTTTAATGAAGTCCTCCACCACTGGACTGTAAAAAGGAAGGTGGTTTTGAAATGCAGAGAAACATTTCTGCTTGCTTAACTGGCCCTCCTTTAGCCCCTGTGCCACAGTCTCCTTTGTTAATGCCTGAAAAATATTAGAAAGAAATTCGCATGAAATATCCTTTAAGATTTTCAAGTGGAAATCATCTTGGGTTGCATCAGACTTTTTATTTTCTTCTTGGCTAGACTCTATTGAATTCTCTGGTTTCTTCTGACAATGTTCCATATTTTGTAACACCGGATTAGACTGTCAATCAGAGGAAGGTCTATTTTTTCTTTCTTTAGATATTCCTGGTCAGCCTGTGAAGCATAGATGGCAGACAACACTGAAAAAACAGAGGCTAGCATTGTTTTCTGTTCTTGCAGTATGATGGGTGGGTCATCAGATTGGCAGAATTCATGGCAGACCAGGTCAAAAAGTAAAGTCCAAGTGTCTTTCCCAGTATCAGGACACTGTACAATTGCTTGAATTCCATCATCCACTGTGGTAAGCAGCTGTAAGATACGCATGTAAACATCAAGCCCCTCTGGGTTTTCAGAACGTACTTGTTTGGCAGCTTCAAGTACACAGGGCACAATCCTAAACACTGGTTGCTCTTCAGAATCTTCCTGGGGTTGGTCCAAAGGCTGAGCAGTCCCATTTCTAATCCATTCCAACATTAATTTCTCATCCAAATCAAAGAGTTTGTCCACAACCTCCCCCACCTTCACCAGCAAGTCAACATTTGTTGAACTTGACATGATGAAACAAATGCTATCATAAATAGCTGGATGTTCCCATATTCTTTCAACCCAGACACTGGCCACTTCTGTCTGGGAAAGGCAAGTAAGCAACAACCTGCTTGTTTCCAGCAAAGTAGGAGGGTCTGAATCATACAAACAGTGCAGTAACACTTGCCCAAGATTTTTATCACTGCTGATGGACACACATATCTCTTGGAAACAGGCCATATTACCTAAAATCCCCACACAGATTTCTCTTAATCGAGGCCACTTAGATCTGGCCAGTACTCCCATAAATATGTCAGGAGCATTAAATTCTTGAAGAAACAAAGCCACATCCTCATCCATTGACATATCCCATACTCTGCAAATTTCATTCTCCATTTCTTCATCAAGTTCCATCTGCTGCTCCTCATCATCTGAGCCGGATTTGTTGTTTTGAGGTCTAACAATCTGGATAAGACCGCTGAGGACGCCAAAGAGCCAGTGTTTGCTGTAGACCGTGCTCCCTATGCAGTCTCCTCCAGCCCCCTCATCATCCTCCTCCTCCTCCCGACTGGGCGGCGGAGGCGAGGGGTTGCAGTCCATGACTGCACGCGCCATCAGAGCGCTGCACCCACGCTGGAAGCCCGGTAATTCTTGATGTGGATAGCAATCAGAGGGTTTAACTATCTTTGATTTAGGGTAATAATAAAACAGAATGACTTTTAAGACTATGTAATGTTCCCACATAACTTCCCTTCTTCTTTTTTTGGGGTGATAGGGTCTTGTTATATTGCTCAGGTTAGTCTCAAATTGGTGATCCCTCTGCCTCAGCCTCCCAAGTAGCTGGGATTATGGGCACATGCCACCATGCCTGTGATCATTTTACTTCCTTATCTTGATTTCTGGATTGCTAGAACTATAGAAAAAGGAATCATGAGAATACAGATGTCCCTATGAAGCCATGAGAGTGCATGAAACCACCTACTGCAGACTTGGGAGAGAAAAAGGTCTGGAGACAGCCAAAGACAAAGGAATGATCAGAGAAATAGAAATCAAGTGTGATGACAGAGAAGTTCAAGAGTAGGTTGCTGTTAAAGAATTAAATGGTCAATTTAAAATGTCAGGCTAAAAGAACCGAAACACACCTTGGGATGGGGATCCTCTTCTCAAATCTCTTATCTGGACACCAAGTATAAATTCAACCATCTCATGCAAGGCTGAGTAATTCACCACTGAGCATGGTGGCTAGAACTCATTGCCTAGGACAACATACTACAAGAACTATCAAATAAGCTCTCCGTAAGCATAAAAGGGATCATGATGGATACACAAAGTGCATTATGGTTAAAGAGTTATTAGACATTTGATCTGTGTTTTTTTATTATGAAGAATTGCAAACACATGAAAGTACAAAAAACAGTCTAATGATCCAGACTTTCTCAACTATCTATGAGAAAATTAAGAATCACAACCCATACTTACTTCACCATCTTTGGCAAGCTTTCTACCACATCTCATGCTATTTCCCTCTAGTTCTTCTTTATTAATTTCTTGAGGCCTAAAAATATACATAAGACATGAACTTCCACAGAAAATAGGTAATCAGTAATTGAAAAAGAGCTGCAAGTTAAAAAGAATAAGGGCTTGGGATAAAGCTCAGTGACAGTTCAATCCTCAATATCATAAAAAATAAATAAAATTAAAAATAAAACAAAAAATAGTTACTTGACTTAAATATATACACACTTTGTGTGTGTGTGTAGATAAAAATAAGAATGTATTGAGGGGCTGGGAAGATTGCTCAGTCGGTACAGTGCTAGCTTGTAAGCACAAGGCCCTGGGTTCGATCCCCAGCACCAAAAAAAAAAAAAAAAAAAAAAAAAAAAGAATGTATTGAGCTGGGGGTGGAGTATAGCTCAGTGGTAGAACACTTGCCTAGCATACATGAAGCCCTGGGTTCATTCCCCAGCACTGCAAAAGAATAAAAAAAAAGAATTAAGAATTACTAATTAAATCTAGTCCATTACCTTTGCTAAAAAAAAAAAAGAAAAAGAAAAAGAAAAAGAAATTACAATTCTTCAGTGTCTCACTTTTTGCCCTGCCATGTAGATTTACTTTTACTAGGGCTCAGTCAAATCAGAGAAGAGGGAGAAAAAAATATGAAGTGCTGGGTTGGGGTTGAAGCTCAGTGGCAGAGTGCTTGCCTAGCATGTGTGAGGCACTGGGTTTGATTCTCAGCACCATATAAAAATAAAATAAAGGTCCATCAACAACTAAAAAAAAAAAAAAAAATACTGTTCACTAGGGAAATAGAATACTTAAAAGTCTAACTGCTAATTAAAATCTATTATTTCTGTAAGATGTGACCTGGTTATTACCTATTACTTGATAGTACTTTTTAAAATTTTTAAAAATTGTTCTATTTAGTTATACATGACAGCAGAATGCATTTTGATTCATTGTACACAAATGGATAGTACTTATTTTATATGCAAACCATTTTCATGTAGTGTAATTTTACAAAATAAATGTCATAGGAAAAAAGTTGTATAATATTGTCTATTATTCTTTGGTTTGTTCCTTACTTTAAAAATTTTAATCAACTGCTTTTAAGTTGTAATAATAAATGGCATTATTATTATTATTATTTTGGCAATTCCAAATAAAATACAATATATTCATTAGTTTACATTTAAAGTGCCTAGAAACTGGAACATAATATATAATTATAATAAGTAAATGTAAATAAAACACATTCTTAGTATCCGAGTACTCTAGGTAGTAAAGAACTGGACATAGTTATTATAATAATGTGGAAAGAAGCACTATGTTAAAATCACAAGGGCACATATTTACTGCCCAGAGTAGAGGGGAAGATCATCAGAGAATACACATTTGTGTTTGAGTAGGACTGTGTTGGTGTGGAAGTCAGAGGCCTATTCTGTTCAGGGGAAAGAAATACAGGCAGAAGGAATAGTAGGCTATGTATAAAAAAGGGACTGAAGAATAGAATATAAATGGATAAAGAATTTAGGGCAGCCAGAATATAAGATGAACAGGACAGATGCAACTAAAGGCATTTGGGATAGACTGTTGAAGGTTGCCAGGGGCCACCATGCTAATTCAATTTCTCAACTTTTCCTGTAGGTAGTAGAGTTCCCAGATGTTAGTTCTATTAGTAAACTTCTTATGAACAATTGCAAACGTGATAGTGGAGAAAATTACTTAATGAGTCATATCTCAACATCTGGCCTCAATAATCTTGAGCAATAATAATTACTTAACTATTAGCATTGAATGTCCCTGGACACATTTAAGTGGAAGTAACATAACTATATTTGTTTTAGAAAAATAACCCTCTTGGCAATACATAAGAGAGTTTAGACAAGAAGAACCCTGTAGGGAAACATAACTAGATCATAACCTAGTATCCAGGAAACACATCATCTTCCTCACTAGCAGAGTTGCAGCTAAAGATGGGCTGGGCAGATGCTGCATCTCCATGGAATAGAATATGTCATCAGTGGCAATATAATCATATACTTTTTTTTTTTTTTCAGTGCTGGGGATTAAACTCAGAACTTCATGAATGTCAGGCAACTGCTCTACCACTGAGCTCTATTCCCATCTCTACTCATATGCTTCTGAGGTCAAGAAAATCAGACACTTAAGTAAGACTCTTACGAACCTCAGTTAAGGATAAAAGTGAGAAATTTTTTGAAAAATAAAGAACATCCAAAATTTTAAAGCTGAACAAACAAAATAATGAAGTGTCATTATTTAGTTTCTATTTTATTTATAATCCCATTTTCCCCAAATCAAAATGAAAACAAAATAACAACTCCAATAAAACCCTGGATAATGATAACCTTATACATATTATTTGGATATGAGCTTATAACTAGACCATTATTTTAGGAAATTCTTCTGTATATAAAACTTAAACTTTAATAAAAAAATTAAACTTTTTGAGGCCTCTTCTATATACTTAAGGTGAAAGTCTTTCACACTATTTCAGGAAGCTAGCATAAGGAACACATAATAAATGTGCAAGCATTTGTGAACTGCAAAGTACTACAAATTTAAAGAAAAGGTTATTTTCTTTCCCTTAAAATGAAGAAAGTGCATAAATATTCTGTAGGGGGTCAGAAGTTTCTGGGGAGACACCTGTAACCAGATAGTTTTAATTCATTGTAGACTCAAAGATCTTCAAAACCTATTTATTAATCGGAAGTTGAAAATACAAGTATGAAAATCAGCTTTATCTATAGGTAAGTATAAAAAACAAACTTTATGAAAGCATCATTCCAATTAATATTTCAGTGTTAAAAGATAATCATTATAGGTGAAAAAGTATATGAATTATTCAATTTTACTAACATAGCTAGTGATAATTGAAACTTTCTATTATACTATCTAACTGACCGACAATTTGTAAGATGGATAAGGTTCTAAGTATATAAGAATAAATGTTGATTACATAATCTTTTCTCTATTTCAACATTTGAGTTTTCAATACAGCAATGATTTTTCAATATAATGAATACATTTTAAAAATTCAAAGCAAAAAGAAAATATTTCTTTTTTGGACTAGGGATGTAGCTCAGTGGTAGAATGCTTGCTTATCAAGCATGCGAGAGGCTCTGGTTTCAATCCCCAGCACAAAAAAACCCCAAAAATGGTTTTGTTGTTTTGTCTTATGGTACTGGGGACTAAACCCAGAATGGCGCTATCACTGAGCTACATCATCAGCCTGATCAAATTTCCTTCCTCCCTTTCTCTCTTCCTCTCTCCCTTTCCTCCCTTTATTCCTTCTTTCCTTCCCCTTCCTTTATCTATCCATCCAACTTTTTGTGGTACTGGGGATTAAATCCAGAGATACTCTACCACTGAGCTACACTAAATTTTACCCAGGTTGGCTGTGAACTTGTGATCCTTCTGCCTCAGCCGCCCAAGTTGCTGGGATTACAAGTGTATGCCACCACACCTAGTTAAAAGTTTTATTTATTTATTTTTTTAATGAACAATAATATAATGAAATATACTTACCCCACTTCACTGTCTTGTTCTGCCCGGAGCATAGCAAGCCACTGCTGCTTATATACAGAAGACAGCCATTCTAAAGCATAAACATTCATTAATTAATTAAAAAAAAATAAAAATGGAAGAACACACATAATTTAAACATGTTAAGTAGTAGATAGAATTGTTATTTCTTTCCTTTTTGTTTTTTTTGGTGATACTGGGGATTGAACCCAGGCCAACTGATCAATATCCCCAGCCCCTGGATTATTATTTCTAAATTCAAGTTTAAAACAGTAATTTAAAAAGTATCTTATATTTTACAAATGTGCTGTGATAATATGGCTTAATGATCTTGTAGTGGTAAAGTTCATCCAGTCTAGACTCTATTTAGATTACATACACTTAATTTTAAACCCTGTTAAAAGTTATTAATTCTTGCATTTAATAGTTTCCTTTTCACAGTTCATGTTAATTTTCATTGGTGAAAATCATTTCTAAAACAATACTTTGTTTTTATAAAAGTTCTACCAGAAAACTGAATAATGAATTTTTCCTCTATTATCTAAAAATAAAAATTAACTAATTTTTTGGGAAATAAGTTACCACAAGATTAGTAGATGAAAAATTAATTACTTAAAAAATAATCTTGGAATATTTATATAACTATCATTAAAAATAAAATATTTTGCCAGGCACAATGGTGCACTCTTGTAATCTCTGTGACTTGGGAGGCTGAGGCAAGAGGATTGAAAATTCTAGGCCAGTCTGGGCAACTTAGGGAGATCCTGGCTCAAAGAAAAAAAGTCGATGCAGCTCAGTGCACAAGGCCCTGGGTTCAATCTTCCGTCTGTGTCTGTCTCTCTCTCTCTCTCTCTCTCACACACACACACACGCGCGCGCGCGCGCACGCACACACGCACACAAATACTTACTTAGCTTAAATTATTCCAAGAAGAATTAAAATTATAACTATATATTTTCTTTAATAGCATATAATACTTTCTACAAGTCTGGACAAGCTGAAATTTTAGTTATTTAGATAAAAATATAGATTAAAAATAAAGTAGAATTGGCTTAGCACCATGTCTTCTTTTTGCTAGTCTATTCCCCAACCAGAGAGTTGTTTTGGTAGGCTGAGTGTATAGTTCAGTGGTAAAGTGCTTGCTTAGCATGTGCGGGTCCTTGAGTTTGATCCCTAGTACCACAAACGGGGAAAAAAAGGGCAGGGGGGGAGGGGAAGAGAGGAAAAGAAGGGTCATTTTTAAGTTCTTAATTTCCACCTAAAGGGGGCAGGAAACCCTAGTGCAATTAAAATCTGGATTTTCACTTTCTAAGTCTATACTTTATAAAGGTATCTAGGGTAGGGGTTGTAGTTCAGTGGTATAGTGTTTGCTTAGCATGTATGAGGCTCTGTGTTTGTGGGTTGTGAGGTTAGGGGGATGGGATTCAGATGACTTCCAATGATTTACTGTATGCTTCCTTAAAACTTATGCTGTGTAAGTGAAATAACAATGATAAAAGAACATCTTTTATGGTCTGGTTAGTGAGGAAGACATTAAATCAAGTGACCAAGTCTTAAACGAATGTGGAAGAATGACTAGGGTCAGTAGAGAAGGACAGAGAGTCAGATCACATGCGATACTGATTTGGAAAGAACACTGAAGAGTTAGACTCGTGACCATGGGGACAGAGATATCTTTTGGGAGAATAAAATAAATGAAGGGAAGAGATGGAATAATTTGAGATTTTATTGACCCAGTCATTCAAGACAAATAATAGAAAAGATTTGGGAGGAATAGTATAAGATAGGTTAGTAGAATTTCTAAAATTTTTTACCTAAAGATGGTAAATAGATATAAAATCTCCCCAGACCGATGAATGTATAACTTTTACTAAAGTTAACACATTTGGCAATATTTCTGAAAAATGACTAATGAATGTTAGGTTTATTAGTCAAAATTATTTCCATTTATTTAAAATCTGAGACACCTTCCTACTGACAGCATATACTAATCTATTTCTATAATATGAGCTAGATAACCAATTTGTGCCCCCTTCCAAGCAGTGGAGCATGTAATTTTAATTTAAATTTTGCATTTGAAACTAACTTTTATTTGGACATATAGGAAAATCTATTTGTAGGTTTTAATTTGTAAGATGGGGTATTATAAAATTTTAATAATAATTTTTAAAATAAAAGACTTCTCAAAAGTCAGAAAAAATGACTGAAATTTGGCTAGAATAAAAATCTAAATTATTTTATACTGAACAAAATATTTCAGACTAGAAATATCGATGCCCATCATGCATTCCCCAAAAATAAAGATTATCCACTTGCATTATACACACACCTAAATTAAGCTATTTGAGAACTGACATTTTTTTTTTCAACCTCTTAAAATTTTTTGTTTTTGGGTGGCAGTACTGGGGATTGAAACCAGGGCCTTCTACATGCCAGGCAAGCACTTAACCACTGAACTATGTCCCTATCCCTTAAAATTCATTTCTAAAGAGACTTAAAAGGGAATACAAGTGAAATGGGTATAATTGTCTTTGGCATCTAATACTAAATCACTGCTAGGGCCTGGTGTTCAACACATACTAAAGCTATTTATAGAAATGATGTATTTCTTATATCCTTATATATTATTAAACCAAATCTTTGTGAAACGCTAGAGATTTAACTTAGACAATGAAATCAGTAAAAAATTTAAATTATAACTAACAAATATATAATATCTGGTTCAACATGAAGTTTAAAACCTTAGAAGCAAAGAACAAACAAAATATAAGCAAATTTAAGTAGTACTAATAGAAAAAGCAGTTATGACTTTTAAATACTTCTAAAGTTTTTTTTTTTTTTTTTTTTTTTTTGACGGGGGGTGGGGTTACCAGAGATTTAACCCAGGGATGCTTAACTACTGAGTCACAACCCCAGTCCTTTTTTTTTTTTTTTTTTTTTTTTTTTTTTTGAGATAGGGACTTGCTAAGTTGCTTACTACCTCACTAAGTTACTGAGGCTTGCTTTGAATTCGTGATCTCCTTCCTCAGCCTCCTGAGCTGCTGGGATTACAGGTGGGCAGCTGGGCACTGTGCTCAGCTCAAAAGTCATTTTTAAAAATTGGATCCAAAATAGTGTACTGATTAATAATTAAAGAACATCCATATTACAGAACACAAGCCACTTAAATATTCTGGGGAATATTTAATGAGATATGGGAAAATACCTACAATATATACTGTGAACACAGAAAATTATCTATACAGCATAATTGTCCTAGTGCAAAAACATATATATACCATTTTGGAATTTAGGTTAATTTCTTATTTGCTTCATTATTCTTTTCTATGCTATATATTACTGGTAAAATCAGAGAAACATTACCTAAAATCATAAATTCATCCAGTTCTCTTACCTGAAGGTACAAGAGAATCTTGTTCAATAATCCTTGCAGAAGCCAGATCACTAATAATATATTGTAGCCTTAAATGTCTAAACACTGACACAAATGGTTTCCCTTGCTCAGTTTCAAGGAAGGCCGTACCTTCAAAATCTATTTAAAAAAACAAAACAAAACAACAAAACAGTCTAAATAAGCAATTATCTTCAAACCTATTATTTTATTCCCAAATGTCTTTGTGGATAGAGATACACACACACGTACACACACAGTCCATTGAAATACAAATTAGCTGTTTCAAAGTTTCCAAGAATTTTATAAACCTTACATGTGAGGATAAAAACTTAGGGAGATTTAAAGTCCCAGAAAATTAACTTCGGCCCTAATCAGACTGCTGGCCTGGAAATGCAGTAGTTCACTTTTTGGTGTTTAGAGTTTACATAGGTGGTAAAGGAAGGCTTGAGAAAAGTACGTGGGGTTAAGATTTATCTCTCTAGAATCACTTCCCAAGGACTGACCACTCCAGTGAAACTCTGGAGCCCAGAAGCCTCACTTGAGGTTCTTCACAAGATACTCAGGACACAGAACACCTTTGGGATTCTAACATGCCTCAGCTACATGTGATAAACACTAGTTAATAGGTTAATTCTATTAAAATGCAAAATAAGACACTGTCACCACAGATTTGCAACACAGGGGTAGTATTAATTTATTACTAAAATAATCCCAGTCTCTGAAGCATATGAATAATTTTTTTTCATTTTAGGGAGAATTTAAGGTCATTGCAAAAAATTATTCTTGAATGCATTCCATTGTGCTTTCACAAATGTGAAGGAAATGTTTAGGTACTGCTATCAAACAAGAATTAATTTGTGCATAAGCTTCAGCTAGTGCTGTTTTCTTTTAAACAAGGTGTTCCCATGGGAGTACATTCAGCCTTGTTTCTAATAAGGATAAGGAATAAAAGATGAGAGCTGCTATTATAGACTATTATAGTCCAAGCCGGCTTCACATGAAACATAAGTTTTCTGTGAACTAATAAAGTATTCTGCATTAATTTTTTTTTCCTGCAAATTGTGAAAAGACACCTAATAAAAAAATTTTTCAACTTTTTTCATACATTTTTTTGTATTCCTTTGGCATCTATCAAGAGTCAAGCAGAACAGAAAATAAAATATTCTACTCTTTAAAAATTAATAAAGTTGGTTATTTATACGATAGGCATGTGACTGGATTTTTAAATTTTTTTTAAAATTTATACTTGTAGGTGCACACAATAACTTATTTATTTTTATGTGGTGCTAAGGACTGAACCCAGGGCCTTACACATGCTAGGCGAGTGCTCTATTACTGAGTCATAACTCCAGTCCAATGTGACTGGATTTATATCTCCTGCTTTTTCTATAATGAAAACAGTTCCAGTTCATATGCTGAATTAAATGTGCCAATTTCATGGGATGTACTGAGAATATTATTAATATTTTTATAGGTCCTTCTGTCACATAAGCAAGTTATAAAAATCTAATCTGATTATCTCATAAAAATCTGGTAATTGTCCCATGGAGCCTTTTCTTCAAGGCTGTAGGTTCATTTACTTCTCTAGGAATTCATGGAAACAAAAAAATCTTTAAAAACTTCTTGCTGGCCAACATATAACTGTATTAATTGTATCATTCAATTCACTAGCAATACTGATGTCTAACTATACAGAAATTTTTCTAAATTTCTGCTGTTTCTTTTTATTTTGATTTACTTATATCTAAAAAGTCAAATAAAACTTGAGATATACCAATCTATAAGAGGTGAGGGGACCACAAGTGATTTTTCTCTCTTATTTCCTAAATATGGATCATTTTTGTAACTTTGAAAACTGTTTGAAATTACTTTTATAAAGTCCCCACAGAAAAACAAGGGCATTTGACATAAATTTTGCTTTATGTAATAAATATCTCTCTGAAAATCCTATTCTGTATACTGTTACACACTGTGACTGCGGTGAAGATCCTGAGGTAGGAAAACCAGAAGTGGACCATAGCTTCCTATTCTGATTTCTTCCAGGCAGTCTGAAGACTAGTTTCTCTTATTGATGGGTTGCTATGTTTGATGAATCAGGAGCACGAATGAGCATGAGGTTATATCAACATTTACCTATTAACTACTCTTTAAATGAAGTCCTTTTATCTTTCTAACTTCTCCACCTCCAGATTGTTTTTTATTTAAATTCTCTCCTCTACTTTCCTCCTCTATAATTTTTCTAATCCTTCTTTAATTGCCACAATGTAACACTGAAATATAATTCAAGATATAAGCTTAATATTTTGTTCAAGCATATCATTAGAATTTATTGATATGGTCTTTTATACATTTTTAGTTTAGTAGCTTGAATAATTTATCTGGCTTTGAGCTAGGAAATTTGACCACATAAAATAATTCTACAAAATTTATTTAAGTAAGATAAAAGAACACTACATTTTAAAATTAAGAACTTCTATTCAGAGCTGGGGATGTAGCTCAGTGGTAGTGCTTGCCTATCAAGTGCCAGCCCTGTACTCCAAAAAAAAAAAAAACAAAAACAAAAACAAAAACAACAACAACAAAAAAAAAACAAACCTACACCAGGCACAATAGCACACACCTATAATCCCAGCTGCTTGGGAGCCTGAGACAGGAGGATTGCAAGTTCAAGGTAAGACTCAGCTATGTAGTGAGTCCCCAAGCAACTTAGACCTCATCTCAAAAATAAAAAAGAGCTGGTAAATAGCTCAGTGGTAAATTACCCCTAGGTTAAATGGTACCTCCCCACCAAAAATCAAACTTCTATTCATCAAAAGACATCTTTAAGAAAGCAGAAGGATAACCTACAAGTTGGAAGATAAGTGCAGAATACATTTATGACAAATAACCAGTTATCAATATATAAAGAATACTCATAAATTAACTCACATTTGTTAATATAGGAAAAAGACATATTAGACATTTCATAAAAAGGAAAAACATGACCAATAAACATATATGAGCTATTTAATCTCTTTAGTTAACAAGGAAATGAAAAGACCATGATATGAAGTAGTTCCATAACAACTAAAACAAAATGATATATTGCCAGTTACAGCTGGCTCATCATGTTAGCTCACAGGAGCTCACTGTGTGCCTCTCCTCCCAACTCTGCATTCAGTGATGTCATGTTAATAGTTAGAAATCAGATATGCGAAGAGAATTTTGGCCATGGAAAACTTTGCTACAAATCAGAGATTGTTTTTTCAGAGAAGACAGCTCATTAGCATATCACTATGTTAAGACATATATTCATATATGTAAAGACTAGGACTTTTACATCTTAGATCTGCTGCCACTTAGTAGCTTGAGACATGTATGCATAAGGTAGCAAAATTTTGTTTAAAGCAAAAGCAAAGTAAACACAAAATTCTGGTTGGGGAAAGTAAGGGGACTTAATAGAAGAGAAACAGAAGGACACTAAAGTATACTCCACAGGAGTGAAAATTAGTTCACAGAGGTCCAATATATTATTAAAAATAAACAAAAAAGATGGTCATGCATGATCAAACATGATAGTATACTAAGGAAAATGAAAAACTAAGGATTATGATTTATCACTTTTTTGTACCTGGGGGACCATTATAAGTTTTTTTTCTAGATTTGTTTTAGCAAACCAAAAAATAAATACATTATAAAACGCTTCTGCCTATATAAGACTTTGTAACAGTTGATCTAAACCAATTTTGCATCCATCTCCCTAAGAAAATTTGATAAAAGGTACAGAAGCTCCCCCTCCCCCAAAATGCAGAATGCACACATGTACTTATCCAATTCTGAATCTACTTTAGGGGGTTAGTGACATACACTGAAGCTGTCCATAGGCTCCCATGTTTTAGAATTGTTACCAATAGATATGGTATAATTGGTAAGGAAAAATTCAATGTGGTTAAACAAAAGAACAAATGCAATAACCATGATGCTACTGGTGAGACAAGAGGAAAAAGAAAGTTTTAGGGATAATCATAGATAAGGCATTTTTCTTGATCTAACCTCAATTTTCTCATTGTAACTAAGAGAATAAATTAGATAATTGCTAAGGTCCTCTCCAGCTCTAAAATTAAGTCTATAAACAATTCAGGGCCTAATTTTAATAAATTCCATTAAAATAAAGACAAATTCTTAAAATTTCAGGTATACCTTTTCTCCGTTTAGAAAACCAGACATCTGTTTCTGTCAACAGCTGTTTTAAAGATCCATTCCAAGAAGGCACGAGTTGAAGGAACATCCACTGAGTTTAAAAAAACAAACAAAAAAAAAAAACAAGAAAAATATGACTTCATCATTTTATGATATTTTCAAATTGCTCCCACCTTTAAACACAATACTTAAAAATTCTAAATTTCCTTTTTTACAAGCAACTGAAAGAAAGTATAACTATTATGTGACACCTTTACCAGCTTTAAATTCATCATGGCATTAATTACAGTCCAATGATAAAAGCCAAATGTGCATTTGTCAAGAAGTAAGCTAATCCCTGAAAAGTATTTATGGTTATGGACACAACTTAGTTACTGTGTTAAGTAATCTTATCTTATGTATGTTATCAACTTTATACTAACTTATTCATTAATTAACAAGTCAACTTCACTAAATACCATGTATGGCTAAAAAAGAAAAAAAAGTCAGGTATATTGGTTCACGACTGTAGTCCTAGCAACTTGGGAAGCAGAGGCTGGAAGACAGATTGAGCCCAGGAGTTTGAGACCAGTCTGCACAACATAATGAGATCCCATCTCATTCATAAACAAACAAATAAATAAAATTAAACATAGGAAAAGGATTATCTTACTGCTATTGAAAGAGTATCCAGAGTAGGGCTGGGGTTGTGGCTCAGTGATAGAGCACTTACCTAGTATGTAAGAGGCACTGGGTTTGATCCTCAGCGCCACATAAAAATAAACAAATAAAATAAAGGTGTTGTGTTCATCTACAACTGAAAAAAAAAAAAGAAAAGAAAAAAAAAAGAGTTCCCAGAGTAGTTAAGAGCATGGACTTTTATAGCCTAGATCTGCTACTTAATAGCTAAAAAAATTACCTAATTTTTTCTGGGCCTTAGTTTCTTCAACTGCAAAATGAGCATGACAATGTGCCCACATTATAGAATATTAAAAGAATAGAAAGGTACCTAACAAAGTGAAGGTTCCATGTAAGTGTTAGCATTTATTTTTATTGGCATAAAAGCAGTAATAGTAATAGAAAAGAATTAATACTATCTTAGTTCAGAGACAGAAATGGACCCTCTATAACTTTATGGATTGAATGACCCACACACTAAACTTCCTTAAGAAAAACAGTAATGGAATCCCATCTCTACCATAGAAATAAACAATCCTAATCATCTAACCCAGAAGGTCTCTCAATCCCAGGTTTCACAACTGTGTTAAATGTAGACAGTGTTCCAAGTCAGGGACAAAGGGCTAAAGGAAAAATTATGTAAAGGGAAAGGAGCAGTGAAGCAGAACTCACAATACCTGGCTTTGCCACTTAGTTATTATGAGGATTCTGAGTCTCACCATCCATAGTAAAAGACTAATAGCTGAGGGGCTGAGGTTGTAGCCCAGTGGTAGAGTGCTTGCCTCACATGTATGTGGCAGCGGGTTTGATCCTCAGCACCACATAAAAATAAATAAAAATGAAAGTATTGTCTCCATCTACAACTAAAAAAAAAAAATAGTTGATTTGTTTCTTCATAAGGATGAATTACAAATAGGCCTCTAAAAGAATAATTTCACCTTTAACTAGAAAAATTATTTGTGAGAATTTCATCATAAAAATCATTAATTCTACTACTAAAGCTCAACTTTGAAACATTCCTAAAAACCATTTAAACAATGGAGATAGGAAGGATAGTAGAATGAAACACATCATTACCTTACGTACCTATATGACTGTATAACTGATGTGATTCTACCAAATGAGAAATCATACCCTATTTATGTATGATATATCAAAGTGCATAAATGTAATCTAATGTCATGTATAACTAATTAGAATAAATTTTAAAAACCATGTAAAACATTTAAACTCTAAGACAACACCTTTTATATGAAACATTTCTGGTTATGTAAAGAACATAACAAAAACATGTTTATGGTTGAAAAATTTCTGGGAAAAAATAGAAAAGTACTCCTAAGATAGGAAAGAACAAAAAATAATCATTCATGAATCCATAAATATACTTTTTAACACTGGCAGATGGCTTTCAACTTATAATGTTTGACTTAAGATTTTTCAACTTAACAATGGTGCAAAGTGTACCCATACAACCATGACACTTTTCACTTTCAGTGCTGTATTTAATGAATTAGGTGAGTTATGTAACATTTCTTATTTAATGATAGGATTTGTGTTAGATGATTTTGTACAATTGTAGGCTATGTGAGCATGTTTAAGGTATGCGAGACTAAATTATGATGTTTTCAACTTATGATGTAACCCCATCACAACTCAAGAAGCATTTGTAATTTCTGTTCTTTTTCTTACATTCCTAACCATCTCTTTACAACTGGATACCAGAGGTTGCAAGGTGATATCCTTGTATAAATATAATTTGAATACCTTTTTAAGAGCTGTATATACATCCATCTCCACTTGCATCACAAATAAATTAGATGAACCAATAAGCTGTTTCATAATGTTTATACTGAAAAAGATGAATGAAACAGAGGAGTGAACTTAATCTTCACACACAGGAATGAAAAATTGTCTTTATCAAACAAAAATGAAATTAAAAACCACAGTAGTCTTTTTGCCCAAGACCAATCTTGGTTAATAATCTATCTGAACGTAATAATACTAGTAATTCACAAAGTGCATTATCTTTTTTCACAATGATAGGGAAAAAAATCTAACCACTGAACAACAGCAACAACAAAATTATAAACTATGTTTTAAAATGAAAATTCAAAGACATTTGAACTTCCCTATTCCATAATGTATTTAGACAAAAATTTTACCTCTCCCACCCTCTCCCCTAAACCAACAAAATTGATACCTCAGGAAGCTAAGCAATGTTATGTCTTTGGTTTTACATATTTCCATCAGAATGCCATATCTTAAAAGCCTTTAAAAGTTCATTTTCACCCTGGATTTCTCAGATCCATCATATATATCTTAGCCTCATTATTACAAAAAAGCTCCCTGACATCAGAAACAAGGACATGATCACTTCTGCATCCCTTATAGTCCTTAAAAGAGTACCTTTAAAACATAATGGATATTCAGGAAGTAGTTTTTGAAGGGAGGGAGGGAAGAGAAGGGGTAATATTAAGCAAACTTAATTCCAAAAGCAACTTAATTGTGATTTAATTTCATTAGGCTTAGCAGGAATTTTAAAATTATTTTACTGAAATATAATTTCTCAATGATAAAGATGGTTTAAGAAATATAACATTTAATTCTTCCAGAGCCTGACAGAAGTGAGGTAACACTTGAAACTTCTCTATAGTCTTATAGTAACAATGCATTTTTCTGTTGAAATTGGTTAAAACAAAGCAGCCATAGTATTATCATTTACAACAAAGAACAGACATGTATGTAGTATTTTTTTCAGTTCATGGATATAGCCAAGCTGTTTTGTGTTCTACAAAAATATCTTGCATACTTTAACAAATGAAAAGTGTTATTCTAGGATATTAATTACAAAGTTATTTAAAATTCAAGTACCTGAGTTCTTTAAAAAGCTCAACATTCTGATGAGTCATCAAATTGTTTAGAAGCCATTCGAGGCACCTGAAAGTAAAACATGTAATTATTACATTACATTATATGTATTTAGAATTAACTAAACATGTCTTACAGTTAAGATAAAAACAGAATATTAATCTTGCTAGGACATGCTCAAATTTTTTAGTTTAATAATATGAAATTTAGTATTGCTTTTGTCAGTAGTTATTAAGAAAATATTTCCTTTATATTATAACAACATTTCTATTTAAGAAAAAAACACTATTCTATTTGTGTTAAATAGATTATGATGGGGCTTGCACGTATCTTTAAGATCTCAAAACAAGTTCTGCAATTTTCAAGTTAAAAAAAATTACCAAAAGTTGGACTGATATAATATCTATTATACCTACTCCTTAAATAATTTTAATAGAAAGTGTAAAGACTGACCATAGTTTTTGTAAGCTTGTATAACCCACCCATGGTCACTTAAAAAGACAACATTCTTGAGGAGTTTACTAATTAGTTCAAAAAAAGGGGGGAAGGGGCTTTTAAAACAATAAAATTCTATTCCCCTAGTCTTTTTTTTTTTTTAATTCTTTTTTTTTTTTCTTATAACTACACATTCTCTTAAGAAATCAAAGCAACCAAATTCCCAGAAGTGGGATGGGAAGAAAAACAAGAAAGGTAACTCACTTTTTCTTTACAGAATCTAATCCATAGGTCCCTGCTGATGTGTAATAGCCACATACAGTTTTCACATTAATTGTTTCCTTCATTGTCTCACCACATTGCTGTATTAAACCATCCTGTAAATATAAATAAGCACTGGAAAGGCCCATTTCATGTGGGAAAAATTAGTTCTGATATGTGCTTTTACATATTAAAAATTTTTTTAAAAAGCAAGCAAGAAAGAAACTCATTAAGTGCAGCAAACCTAAGTTTTTTATAAGTTCAATAAAAAGACGGAAAAAAATTAGCAAGTATTCAACTTAATACTTGGAACTGAAAAATGGAAGTTGGGGCAGAGCAATAAGATAAATATAAATATTGCTATCCTCTTTGTTTTCTATTTTTCCCCTCTGTGGGACCTTTGCAAATTTCTTTGACAGTATTTTCTCTGTCTTGCCTGTTCTTTTAAAATTAAGAACTCTCTACATAACCAGCTAACCATGTAACTGGTTAGACAAGTAAATAATATGAATTATCAGAGAGTGCCTATTAAAGTTTAAAAACATCAATATCTAAGAGATGCCCCTAAAACAAATATATTATAAACAACTTATATTAAAATTTTAATTTGAAATGTTTATGTGGTTTCAAATGAACTAACTTTAATATATGGAAAGATAATGATACTTTTTATTCAAATTTCTGAAATACATTCATCATGCAAGTATATTATTAAGTTAGAATTAGTAAATTATAAAAATAAGGCAGAAAGGGAATGCAGAGCAAAACCAAAAAGACTGAAGTTAGAAAATAAAGTATACTTTATTGGAAATAAACATTGAAAGATCAAAATATTTTTAAAAATCAAATTCTCACCAAGGATATTTAGCAAGTTAACAAATACTTCAAATAAAACAGCATATAAATGCCAAATAAAAGGAAGAAATATTTTTAAAGATTAAAACACTGATACCAAATGGTTTTAAAACTTACCTGGCAATCATTCCAGACTCCTCTCCTTTTCTCCTAACATTTCATCTGTTACTTTATCCAGTGGATTATCTTTATTTAACTTCTTGGCTATCCATTTTTTCCACTCCATGTTTATTGCTACTACCTTAACTTGGACCTCACTTGGACCACTGCAATAGGTTTTTGTACCATGTACAAAATGTACTCATTTTTCTTTCAATCCATTCTTCACACATTGATCCTGAAGTATTCTTTCTAAAGCATAACTTTGTCTTCCTCCTGATTAAAATCTTCCAAAGATACTCACATATAAAGTAGCAATGTATAGAGGGACTTCCATGATCTGTCTTCTGCCTATCTCTCTCTAAGCCTTTTTATAGTTATGCTAGAGCCATGCTCCCCCCACTTAGATGTTCTAGTCCTCCATCATGTCACATCTAGGTCTTAGCTTACTCTGTTCCCTATGTCTGAAATGCTCTTCCTCCCTCTCTCTCCATATATCTGACTCAATTTGGAAACAACATTCTCCTATGACACTACTGGGTTAAAATGACCACTTCTGGGGTGGGGATATAGCTCATTGGTAGAGTACTTGCCAGCACTGCCAAAAAAAAAAAAAAAAAAAAAAAAGACCACCACTTCTTTCTTTATGAATCTACTAAATCCTACAAGATTTTTGTACCTATAATATTGAACCAGTTCTTATTTTACCTTTGGATTTATATATCAACTCTTCCCCCTTTCCACATATACACACACTACTGTTTCCTTGAAGGTGGGGACTACACTGTTGTTTCAAAAATTGACACGTACAGATGGTATGTATTTAAGGATGGTATCTTAATTTACCTTTGGATCTCACGCCTAATTTGACATATTGCTCAACACACTTTTAAAAATATATTTTTATTAGTTGTTGTTGAACGTTTATTTATTTGTATGCAGTCCTGAAAATGGTACCCATTGCTTCACACATGCTAGGCAAGTGCTCCACCACTGAGCCACAATCCCAGTCCCTTAATACACTTTCGTTGAATGAATAAATCTATCATTCTATCCTTAGGTTAAAACATATATATGTGGTTTATACCTAATTATTTAACAACTAAGAAGAAGTTTACATAGTAGCTTACAATGTTTTCTGAATCCATGAACTAATTAGTAATCATAAAACATCTGTTTAATAGTGTAAATAAGTCATTAATAGAAATAGGTAAATAGACTAAGACAAATTTTTTCCATATTATGTCATACAAAGATAGCTACAAAAAAATAGTTTGTATTCATTTTACACAGAAAAACCAACCCCCCAGTTGTAATAAAGTGCTTCTGGTTAAGCATTTTAAGTGATTTATAGTAAACAGTACATTTATACATTTAATTTTCATTTTAAAATTGTAAAGACTAAATTTTATTTTTGGAAAAGATATGTTGAAACAAATGAAACACTATGATTTTTTTTTTTAAATAATGTGCATACTTACCAACTGCAGCATACAAGCTGCTGCCAAAATAGCAATAACTCGACTGGGCTTTATTAAGACATCATCTCGATACAGAGATCCAAATGCAACCTGTAGTGCTAAAGTAGAAAGTGCATATATAGAATTAAATAATGACAATTAAATCGATAAGATTATTGCAAAAGTATCGACTGTCTTCACAAACATATTTGTGTAAAATATAAAAGAGTAATATCACTAATTAAAATGGTAGCAATGGTTACTAATTGATAATGTTAATATAACAATGTAGTTACTTTATTTTACCAAATTTAGCTGCATTCTTTTAAGTCTAATCTTGATATTGGTAATCAGAATGAAGACATCCTTAGAAGAAGTTTTATAAGATATTCCTGAATAGAGCAAGTTCTCACTGATAATGTTAAATCTGCCTTGTTCAATGCTTTGCCACTGGAGAGTGTGGTATGGAGCTTCTGGTCCTATCCACACTCACAGCTATCTAGGCCTGTTCATCCTTCTCTCCACTGCCACTCTCATCAATGTTCCACATGGTTTGTTTTGTAAACATTCTCAAGTTTCCTCTTTGCCTTTGTGGTGAGTACTGGTATCTCCCGCCTGGGCTATCAAAGAGGGGAGCAGAAGGTGCACTGGAATAGGAATAAGGAGAGCAATATTGTGACTGTAGGCTCATTAAACTGCTCTGAGATCCGAAACAAGTTCCTTATCTCTTTTAGGCCTTGTGTTCCTCAACGAAGGATCCCTACAGCTCTAAAATAATACCAATTACATGATTCATACCCTTCCTGTTCCCAGAAAAAAAAAATCTTCAAACAATTTTTAGACACTGGTCATACATTTCCTTCCTTCCCCCTACATTCCATATCCCATCAGACATATTTACAAAGATAAGTAAACAAACTGACAAAGTCCATATGACCAAACAGATCCAGGATAGGAAGAACAAGACTGATACAGTATTGGAGTATCACTTTCAGTGTTAAATGGAGCTTTCTCCCTAGCTGACAAGGTTAGAAGAAAATTAAATTTCCCATCAAAATAATAAATATTGTGAAAAATATTTTATGATTTTTGCACAATAGTAATTATGGAGGAAGTACCTTCTATATCAATATTCTGGTCAGGAATCTCCAGTTCAATAATATTCATGCTGGATTCTTTCCAAGAACCACTGAACATACTAGAAAAGTAGCCTGACTTTAAAAAAAAAAAAAAAAAAAGTCAATGAGTATCCAGTACTTTGTACCCCCAATTATTTTCCCATTTCTAGAGAAAAAGAACTATCAAATATGACTATAGAAGAAAAGAAATAAAGATAAGGCCATTATCAGCTATATCAAAATATATGTCAGTTTAGTATAATTTTAATAAAAACTAAATCAAATTTTATATTACTATCTGAATAGTCCTCACACTGCTGAATCTTTACTGTACCTTTGCAGTGATAAAGATCAGTTCCAAGTCAGCACTAAAAGGATGCTTTCCCAAAAGGAAAATCCAAAGTTTGGTTTTATTTAGTCAGAAAAATCCAGAATGAACTTGAATTCTAGAAAGTCTTTACTTACCTTACAAATAGTATCCCTCAGAATTATGGTACTTTAGAAGAAATCAAATATGAACCAATTTATTTAAAAAATTTTAGAGTCCTTATTTTAGTTATCCCTTTGATGGTTCCAAGATCTAAGATCTGAAGATGCTCAAATCTCTTATTTTTGTATATAAATTATGCATATCCTCTCTCACACTTTAAATAATTTGGAGCTTACTAATATCTAATGCAATGTAAATAATTGTTATAATACCTAAATGCTAAGTAAATAGTTGTTAAACTTTTTTTAAATTAGGGGATAATAAAAGTCTGTATGTGTCCCGTGTGGATGGAATTTTCTTTTTTCTGGGTATTTTTAATCCACAGTGGGATTTATTTATTTTTATGTGGTGCTGAGGACTAAACCCAGTGCCTCACACAGGCTAGGCAAGCGCTCTACCACTGGGCTACAAATTCAGCCTCTGTTTTATTCTATTTTGAAAGTTCTGAATCTTTAACAGGTTTAACAGGTAGCAGACAGGAAAATTATCAGCACAAACAAAGTAGATACATGGCTAAATGATGTAGTTTATATACTTTTTGTTCGTCTTATTTTTAACTAAACTATATTTTCCAAAAAAGAAAGAATCAAATGTCAAGAATCTTTCAGCCACATTAATCCAGAACTACAAAGCAACATTTCAGATGAATTTATGTATATGAATAATCACAAATAAAATAAATTTAGCAATCTTTAATGTTAAACATTTTCTCCTAACTTTTTCCACTATGTAAACGGAAGGCATTAAAATAAGCACCTTGAAGTAAGGACAAGTTATTGCTGGGCTAGGATGACAATGGATTTCAAGTCTCTTATCTACGCCACACTAAGTTTTCACTAACAATGTTTACCATCTTTCTAATAAAACACTTATAATCAGATGAAAGGACTTTATTACTGTCCATGCAAAAGATTACTGTGAAATGCAATGAAGAACAAAAGTTTGAGTTTCTTTAGTAACTACCCTGATTATCAACAGAAAAATAAAATACTTACTTGACATAAATATATTTTGTGTAAGCTCCACTCTTCTCCTAAAGCACAAATCTTAATGTCACTGTTTTCACCATTCAAAAATAATGTTTGATAAATATACTTGGATGTACTCTTTAATTTTTTCCTGTTGAAAGACACGTAAAAGTTACACATGTGAAAAACTGAATGTTTTATTGCTCTTGCAGACATTTCAAAATACTCCTTTTATTCAATTTTAATTAGAGATAATCCACTGTGTAAAAAAATGAGATATTATATATTCAAATTTTCAAATTTCTGGAAGAGTACGGAAGGTAATATCTAGTGGCTACCTCTGGGGCACTCCACTCACAGGAGGGGCAACAGTAGATAGATGGGGGCAGCAGCATGGGAGAGAGCTCTTTCTCTATGTACCTTTTATATGATTTTTGAATTTTTGAACTAATTTAATTACATATTTAATAAATTAAGATAAGTCAGCATGGTAGTTTTCGCTATTTTCCTTATTTAGAAACCAGCATCGTTACAGAGAATCTCAATATAACTGCAATAATCTGCTGTGCACCTAAAAAATGAAGAACAAGAGTGAGATTCCCTACCCAAGTAATTCATAAAATAATTTACATTTAACCTTACTGGATACCAAACTGTACTAATTATGATTAGTTTTAAACTAATTAACTCCCATCAGTTTGGGCAAAGTCTGCAACCTTAAATCAAAGGTTTTCAAGTTATGCTCAAGAAAGAAGCATTTTAGGGGTCAACCAAAGAGAGGGAAACTGAACTCTGGACCTAACTTTTACCCAGAGCATCACCATCCTCTACCATCTATAAACACATTGGATTTCTGCATAAGATTTAACTTATATGAAGAATTGACTTAAAAAGTTTGGAAATCATTAAGCAAGATGATCTGGTAAATAAGGAAAGCATAGGCAGAAGCTGATTAATCTTTAAAAATGTTTGATCAATTCTGACAGCTTTCCTAGTAGTTATAAAATTTTAAATCTCTTCTTAAAAATGAAGTCATTTGGCTGGCGATATAGCTCAGTTGGTAGAGTGCTTGCCTTGTAAGCACAAGACCCTGGGTTCAATCCCCAGCACCAAAAAAAAAAAAAAAAAGGAAAAAAAAGTCATTGTTTCTGATGGTATCTTGAACCAATGTATTTAATACCTCTTCTCAATAGATATTAAAAATATTATAGTAAGTTGGGCATGTGGCGTGTTCCTGTAGTCTCAGCTACTCTGGAGCCTGAGGCAGGAGGGTAACTTGAGCCAAAAGTTTAAAGCCAAAACCTGGGCAACACAGCAAGACCCCCCACCCCCACCACTAAAAAATAGCACATACTTTTGTGGTAGATAGAGTTGGGTTTGAGCCCCAGGTCTCCTAGAGCTCAGTAAAAAGATTATATGAATAGTTGAGTTATTGTGAGAAATAAAGGAGACAATGCAGTTTCCAGTTCCTGATAGCACAATGAGTACATGTTTGATTCCTATCCCTCCCAAATCACATTAAAGAACAAAAGCATAAAAAGGAATAAGTTCACAATAGCAAAAATATGACAATTGGCTCATCATCTCATAAGACATCTTAGAAAACTGAAAATCAGAAAATAAACTGGAATGAAAAAGCAGTGAAAGCCATAGCACAAAATATGTCATAAAGGGCTCAGATGGAGGTTAAGATTCTCTGTCCTTCAGAACACCATGGGGCTACTGGAAGGTAGGAAGTAGGAAAATTTGTTCCCCTTAGTGGCCTCCCTCACTCTATGAACCCTGAGACACCCAGACAAAAAGACTTCAAGAAAGAAAGACTTCTAGAAAGAAACAGAACCAACCTACCAGAAGACCTAAGGCTTCAGTGTAAACATTGGTGATCCAGACATAGTAATCCTTATTCTGGAATTTGAAGAATCTGTAGCCTATCAGTTCCCAACCCATTCATCCTCAGTCATGGTCCCTAACTGTGTGCCAAAATACTTGGAACACCACAGCAAACTAGAGAGGCAATGTAGTATGTTTTAAATTTGAAGGAAACATATCTTTCAGACAACATGTAATCTACCACTATTAAGTTGTTTGGACTTAACCATGAGGTATTTCTTCTACACCACGGGGTTCAATAAAAAAAATAACTGACACTAAGGGCACTGTGAACCCAGAACGTTTGGGAATCTCTACTCTAAAACAAAGAAAACCCTACCTATATCCAATTCAACCAGTCTTCCTACTCAAAGAAGAGGTTTATGGAAACACAACTATTTGCTCATTAAAACACACGTACACATACAAAGCAGCAACTCACTCTTAAGCATAAGAGGATAACCAAGGATCATCCAATAAAAGAAAAAGAGAGAATGACCCCAGAAGAAATATGATTCAGGAAAAGAGAATTTGAAAACCCTCTCACTCATACCCAGAAATCTCAGATTATTACACTTATAACAAGATGCTATAAAAAAGAATTACTCAGAACAACAAAGAGTCCTTAGAGACTATCATTATGAATCTCTAGATTGTAAGGCTCCACCAATTATCAAGGTCATCAAAAGACCCACACTTGGGTCCATCCTAGTTAAATTTAAAAACACCAGAGGAAAAAATCCAAATATGTCATAGAGAAAAGTCACCTAAAAAGAAAAGAAAATTAGATCAGGATCAAATGTTTCAACCATGCTGTAAGACAGAAGATGATGAAGGAATATGAACAAAGATATTTAGTTACTATAGAGTTTCAGACGCAAACTATGAATAAAGGGAGAGAGATAAATTTTATATTTAGACATGCATAAATTATCCCATTTTGTGCTCTTTCATGAGAAAAATACTTGGAAAATTTAGTTCATTAAATGAAAAAAAAAAAAAAAATTCACACCACAGAAAACAGTGGATCCAATCCTAGAGATGGGGTGAAAATAAGTCCCAGAATAGGAGCAGACAAATCCAGATTAGAAAAGAAGTATGTAGGAATCTGAAGGGAGGTCTAGGATTTAGAGGAGATGAATTCCATGCAACTGTGTTTCAGAAGGTAGAAAAATCTGAAGATATCATTCTTTTGTCAACAAGGCAGTCAATCTCTGAGACAATAAAAAAGCAATCCAAAAAGGCACTGTCCAAATAAGATATGAACAAAAACAGCCCAACTTTAAGATTCCACACAACCAAGAGGTTTGAAAATTTCTCCCTTTGAATATACAAGGGGTTCTGACATTGGACTCACCAAGTATGATTTATAATCCTAACACACTATTTGACTCTGCAGCAATCTTTATATAGTTATAACAATAAATACTGTTTACTAGATTTCAATTTTTAGACACAAACTATGGACAAAACACTGCAGAACAGTGTGAATTTTAATAGTCCTGTTAATGAAAAAGTAAGACAAGTACTTAACAAAGGGTGTGAGGTGGAAAGTAGGCCTAGAAGATAAAATTTCTCCTGAGGTAGTTTGCTGAGATAGGAAAGCACGATAAACAACTTCGAGAAGTGTATCAGTGCCAACACATAAAATTATAGGTCTTAATATTTTCTTACACCCTTCCACTATGCAGGGCTGAATAAACTAGGCATTTTTCACAAAAATATACATTCTGATAAGCATTTTCTGATAAAGGTTTAAAAGCCTTTCCATTTAGTCCGCCCATGTAGTCCAAGGATTGGCAAGTTTTTCTTTAATGGTCTAGATGGCAAAAATCTTCAGCTTTGGTCCAGCAATTTTGTGGGCACTCCAGTGGAAAGTTTTCTGCTGTCTAGTTCCAGCCTGTCACACTTCACAAACTTTTTCCTATCCACTGAACATATGAACACATTTTCCTCCAAAACGTGAATTTAAGCTTGGGAAGGGAGGGACCTATTTCAAATTTGTTCCTTCCTTGGATATTCTGCCTCAGTCTTAAGAAGTGACTATTCCCTATATTTTCTATTCTTGTATTTTTAAGAGATCTCTTTACCTTAATGTTTGTCCTTAGTAGTTAATTTCTGTTCCTGGTTAATGTTTATATTAAATTGTCCCTGTCTGAATTACTGTGATTTTTTTTTTCATAATGGCTCTGACACATATTTCAATAATTGTATTAGATATATGTGGTCTAAATACTCATCAAAAGACAGAGATTGCTCTATTGGATTTTTTTAAAAAAGGCAAAACTCAACTAAATGCTTTCTCCATTTTATCTACTTTAAATATAAAGACAGGTAAAAAGTGAAAGAATAAAAAAAAGATACACCAAACAATTATTAAAGTGGTCAAATAAACCAATTAATAAATGGGCAAATGAATTAGACACTTCTTAAAAGAAGAAATACAAGTGGCCAACAAATATATGAAAAAATATATGAAAAACATCATTAGCAATTCGGGAAATACAAATCAAAACTACACTGAGATTTTATCTCATACTAGTCAGAATGGCAGTTATCAAGAATACAAACAATAATAAATAATAATAATAAACAATAATAAATAATAAATACGGGAGATGTGGAGAAAAAGGAACCCTTTTACACCCTTGGCAGGTGTAATTTACTAAGTGTAAATTAGAACAACCACTGTGGAAATCAGTATGGAGGTTCCTCAAAAGACTAGGTACAAAACCACTATATGCCCAGCTATGCCACTCCTTGGTATGTATCCTAAGGAATTAAAGTCATCTAACTACAGTGATATATGCACACCTGTGTTCACAGCAGCACAATTCACTATAGTCAAACTACGGGACCAGACTATGCTTCCACCACCAGATGAATGGATAAAGAAAATGTGGTACATATACACAATGGAGTTTTATTCATGAAATCATGTCATTTGCAGGAAAATGGATAGAACCAGAGACCATTAAGTCAAACTTACAATGTTAAGGGTCATGTTATCTCTCATATGTGGAAGGTTGAGAGGAAAAGGAAAAGAGATGTGATGGGGCAGGTATCTCATGAAAATCAAAGGGAGATCAGTAGAGAAAAGGGACCGGGAAGAGGGAGGTACGGAGGGGGGAAATGCTGGGGAGTGATATTGGCCAAATTATATTGTTATATAGTACATATATGAATATGTAACAACAAATCCCATCATTATATGTAACTATAATGCGCCAATAAAAAAAGTGGAAAGAGAAAAAAAATTTAAAGAAAATAAAGTGGTAATAGCTATATTGCCAGGGACAAAGAGGAATGAATATTGTATAATGATAAAAGGGTCAATTAATCAAGGAAATATAACATTTTCTGAGTGGGTATATGCTAAGCACTGTGTACTATGTTCATTCTCAAATCTGTGTAACTATAAAGTGGTATTAATATCAATATTTTACATATGAAATTAAGCACAGAATACAGACATGAACTTACTCTTAGTGCTCAAAACCGTTATAGCTGGGTGCAGATGGCACACACCTGTAATCGCTGTGGCTAAGGGAGGCTGAGGCAGGAGGATCGAAAGTTCAGAGTCAGCCTCAGCAACTCAATGAGGCCCAAAGCAACTCAGTGAGACTGTCTCAAAACAAAAAAAATTAAAAAGGTTTGGGGATGTGGCTCAGTGGTTGAGCATCCCTGGATTCAATCCCCAATACCAAAAACAAAAACAAAAACTGTGCTACAGTGTCTCTTTAAAAAGGTTACTGAGGGGGCTGGATTGTAGCTCAGTGGAGGAGTGCTTGCCTAGCGCATCTGACACACTGGGTAACTCAGCAGCACATAAAAATAAAGGTGTTGTGTCCATCTACAACTAAAAACAAAAAACAAAAAAACAAAAAAAAAAGTTTTTTTTTTAAAGATTACTGAGGGAGGGGAGGAGGAAAAGGAAAATACTGGGAAACAACACTGACTAAAATATGTGCCTGCACCAATTTGTAATTATGCATAATTATAATGAAAAATAAAAAAAAATATGGGGGAGTTACCAAAAGGTAGGGGTTTATTTCTTTGAATATAAATACAAACTAACATAAAACCGTATGAAAGATTTTATAAATTGAACTGTTAACAGTTTTTACCCATAATACTTAAGGGCCATCTCTATCACTGATCTGTTACACTAGCCCCATGATACTTTTTTACAATAAATATGTAACACTTGTGTAGCAAAAACTTTAAACATTTTTAAAGTTTCATTTAAAAAAATACATCTATTGACTCCGCCAATGACCTTCAAGGTTGTTATGTGAAGATATATTCAACTTAAAAACTACATTCCAGTTCCCAAGTAAATATTCTGTTTTCCAACTTTTCCAAGAAAAGGGTAAGCACGCTCGCTGCAGCACACAGCCTGACAGATCCGCGGTCCATGACTTGGACTACTATATATTTTGAAAGACTTTGTCCCTAATCAGGAATAAATGCACACTGCTGATAAACTTCACCTGGGTGCACTTATTTCCCCTTCACTGAGTAGCGACAATAAATGAGCATATCTTGGGCGCCAAATTTGCGCCTCTTTACTATTTTGGCAACCGGATGCAAAACAACTTCTGCGGTCAGCACTCGGAGAGGGCAAAGGTGTACTACGGAAGGCCGGCCGGCCGGCGTCTCCAGGGCTGGGAGACAGCAAGCGCTGGTGGGCGTTTCTCAGACTCATCTCGAGGCTAAAACAACACCCGGCAGCGTCGGTGGTTTACAAGGCAGAATACCAGGCGTCTCCCGGATCTGCCCTGCAGCAGGGCTCGTTCATCTACTCCGTCAAGGGCACGTCCACTCTTTACTGGCGGGGAGACGCCGCGCCCAGCCAGGGCACCCGGCGCCGGCTCGACCCCAGGCCCAACAGGTGCAGGTGTGGGTCAGCTGGAAGCACCCCTTCACCTACCTTCGAGGGGTGTTGAGGAGCCGGTGCTGCTCGTCGCCTTCATCCTCATCCTCGTCTGTCTCCGAGTCGGGGTGACAGTAGCAGAAGGCCCCGCTGCTCCGCTTGCGCTTGCGGCTACCCGGGCAGTAACAGAAGCTGTGGCCAGCCGCGTCGCCGCCAGTCTCGGGCCTCCGGGCAGAGCCCCCCACGCCGGGACCCGGCTCCTGTTGAGCTCGGGCTCGCCCAGGGTGGCGCAGCACTCGGCTGCTCAGCGAGCCCATGAGCCAGAGCTCCCTGGTCTTTCAGGGAGCACGCTTCAGGACACCCAGAGAAGAGGGTCTCCCGCCATGGCCTGGCCGCCGCCGGCCTCCTCCCAGCCCAGGTGCCTACACAGCCACCTTCTCACGCGCAGCCCCAACCGTTGAAGCGGACGCTACCGCCTCCATCCTCCGCCCCGCCCGCCGCGTCCAGCCGCGCCGCGCGCCAGGACCGCAGAACCTCGCCCCCTCCCCCGCCTCCGGCTTTCGCAACAAAGCGCGGGCCGTTAGGCGCATGCGCGCGGCGAGCCTCCGGAAGGGGCGGGGAACTGCGAGTGCGCTGCGTAGTGCGGGGCGCGCGGATGCCGGCAAAGGGCTTGCTGGCCTGCGGTTGACCTGCTGCTCTTGCTAATCTGCACTTTAGGGGCTGCTCTAGTTCGGGGTAGTTCACGCACCTCTTTTTGTTGGGCAAGACTTTGTATCAAGATTCATTTATTCTTTATACAGAGGTTCTTTGAGCTCCAGATACTGGGCCTTGTGCTAGGCGAGGAGCAAGAACACCCACCTTCCTTTAGGCTCGTCGGAGGAGCTCCCACTTTTTGGGCTTCGACCTTGCAGGTTTGGGGCATGACTTCCTGTGAGAAGAGCATTTAGAAAGAGGAGCTTCGTGGATCTCCCGAGTTCCTTCAGCCCTGGTCTCCTTCAGACGTGAAGGGAATCCATTGGGTTATGGCAAACATTTCCTGCACCCCCCCTCCCCCTCGCCCCTTGAATCCAGGGCCTCAAACGCGCTATGCAAGCCCTCTACCATTGAGCTACATTCCCAGCCCTTTGCGTTCTTTGTTTCCTCTCAGCACCGGTGGGAAGTCTGAAACCCAAACTGTGGGGATTTGAAATACCTTCCGGAGTCCCTAGCAAAATTATCAGGTGTCTGCTTGGTTTAGCAGTTTTTGCAATGGGCTCTGTACAGGTAGCTTTTGGTTCCCGACTCTCTTCTGCCACCCGCCCTTGGCCCCTTTGGTATTGGGGGCTGAATCCAGAGGTGCTTTGCCACTGGGATATATCCCCAGCCTTTTTTACTTAGTAAATAGCTCCACTCTCTTAAGTTGCCCAGGCTGGCCTCAAACTTGTAATTCTTCTGCCTCGACCTCCCAAGTCACTGGGAGTACAGGTGTGGACCATCGTACCTGACAACTTCTGCTACATTTTAAGTAAAATGTTTATAATGAAATCTAATACAGTAACGTAAACACCTGCGGATCCACCAACTTGAAATTTTATGGTACTTGGTTTGATTTATTCTAACCCCACCCAGCTTTATTGATATATAATTGATGATTTGTTCTTTTTAAATAGGACAATAAAAATATGAAAATGGGTCCTGTGTACCCACTTTCCATCCCCATCTCCTTTCCCAGTGGTGATCACTGTCATGAGAATGATGTATATCATTATTCCCATGTATATCCTTGTATGCATACCATAAACAATGTATTTTGCAGTTAGACATATAATTAAAGGAAGTCATATAATATCTATCATTCTGCACCTTTCTCCTCTCTCAAAGTTATACTTTTGATTAAGTCTCTAGATCATTTTCTCTGATCACTGTAAGACTGGCCCACAATTTGTTTATCCCCTCCCTTACTGAGGATCCGGGGACTCCAACCCTGGTCCTTGAGCGTGCTAGGTGAGCACTCTCCAAGAGGAGCTCTCTCTTCAGCTCCCCTTGCTGAGGAAGTTGGATTATTTCTTATTCTCTTACAGAGTAGAAATGAACATTATGTGCAAGAGATTCAGCAAGCAGATCTCCCAACAGGAGATTTGCTGGGAAGTCTTCAACTTTACCAACTATCACCAAATTGCTCTCAACTGATTGTATCAATGCACCAATTTATACTCCCATTGGCAGCATGTGTAGTTTGGGGGTCCCAGTGGACTAGTATCTGATTCATTCCTGAGAAATCTGAACTGAAGAGAGCCTAAATGAGGCAGCATGGGGTGGAAATGGGAGGCAGAGCATGATGGCTGCAATAGTACCAGCTTGCATGCACAAAATATGTTAGCATAAAGGATGTGCATGTGTTTCCCATGGAGATGTGGGCCATCATGAGACAGTCAACATGGAGTCATCTGAGATACTGTCCAAGAGACCTGGATGCAAAGGCAAATTAACTTCATCACAAATTTAGAGGGACTGAAAAAGAACTACATTTACCTTGCTAGAGGAACCTCAGGGTGGTTCCAGGTGATAGGGTTGACAAAACCCATGAGAGAGCTCACAAGAATCGTCTTTGAACATCTGCCAAGATTACACAGGACTGATCCTCTTCTACCCTAGCAACAATGGCCAGGTAAGTAACTTCTTACTTTCTTGCTCCCTCCCTGTTTTACTCTCCTCCCTGTTGCTACAAGCCAGGAAAGGTAGGTTGGTGGGAAAGGGGAAGAAGGGAAGGAAGCCTTGGTGTAAAAAGGAAGTCTACCATCTCCCTTCCCCCAAAAGCTGGCATCTCACTAGGCTAGAACTGAATGAGGGAAGAAGGCACAACTGTAAATCAAGTTTAGAATTTTGACTGGCTATATTAATTATTGAAATGATACTTTTTGCTACTTTAAGGGACCACATAGTTGGATTTTTTAAAATCTAAATTTAGAGTGAGCAGAAAAGTCATGACCCTATCTTTTGTCTGAACTGACATCTAGAGAGAGGAGAAGAGCTAGGCCCATTGAATAAATGAACATGCACAAACAGGAAAGAGAAACAAGTTTGCTTCATAATTATAGCTCTAAGTCATGCTTCTTCAATATAACAACCATTCCTCCAGGATGGCTTTATCCTGCCTTCTAGAAAGCTTCTGGTTAATAAATGCAATTTTAAAAAAAATCTGACTAAGCCATGTATCATTTAAGGACAAAACTTCTTCCAAAACAAACAACAAAAAAACCTCACAATGCTTCCAAAGTGAAATAAGGTTGATGTGGAGATTCCATTGTCTTCTAGGTAGGTATTGACGTGGTAGTATTATTTCATACAGTTAACTGGAATGATTAAGTACTCACATAAGTAGCTTTCACCAATAGCCCCAGCACTTATAATAGACATGTAGCACTAAAATGAAAAGCAAATCCTTAATATTTCACCCAAATTCAATAATACATAGAATGGAAAAAGAAGGCATATATTCTTATTATAATAAGAATATAAATGTTCCTCATACATGTATAATCTTTTTGTTGTTGCTGGGGATTGAACCCAGAGTCTGGCATATGCTAAACAACTGAGCTACACCCATAGTCCTAACATAACATTTAAGTTAAGGAGTTTTCTTTTTTTCTTTTTTTGGTACCGGGTATTGAACCCAGGGGTCTTAACCAGTGAGCCCTTTTTTCTATTTTATTTAGAGACAGGGTCTCACTGAGTTGCTTAGGGCTTCACTAAGTTGCGAAGGCTGGCTTTGAACTCACAATCCTCCTGTCTCAGCCTCCCAAGTGCTGGAATTGCAGGTAAGTGCCACCGCGCCTGGCCAAGGATTTTTATTTTGGTTGGACTGGGGATTGAATCCAGGGATTCACATATGGTAAGCAAGCCCTGTACCACTGATCTACATCTCCAGTCCATCCAATATAACATTTAATATAAATGTTCTATTTAGTAGAACAAGAACATGCTCATTGCCAGAGAATAAGTTGGTAAGTTTAATAATATTTGGTAGTGTTTGGCATACGTAAACATTAGTTTTATAGCAGTAGGCAAACATAAGATTAAATATGTTATTAATTTTCCCTAGGTTATAATCCCTAATAGGAACTAAGTATCACAACTCCTTCAAAAATAATTCCTTTCATGGTCCAGCATGACAAATCTCAGAAGTAGAAAAGTTAAGTAGAGAAAGAATATACCTCATTTTAAAGTCATCATTTTTTATTAAAATTATCTTTCCATGTTGTATACAAACTGAACTTTTTAGTTAAGTCCAAGTACACTTTCAGAATGATTGTAGGACTGAAAAAGTACAATATAAGTATAAATTACTATGAATTAACAAAATCAAAAAAGATTTAAAAATTTATTTTAAAAAGATTTTTTTCAGTCAAACGAAATTCAAAACGTTACACGGTTACCAGAATTACCTCATTTGAAGCTTGCTTTTAAGCTAGATTAAGGCCTTAACCATAATATTGTGGAATGTTCACCATTTATGTTTGGTAACTAGACATATAAGATCTGAATAACCACACTTGAAATTTAGTTTGTTTAAATGAGTTGGTGATTTGGTGCACTTCAACCTTGAAAAGTGATCTCATCATGACACGAAGGAAGTCCCCTATGACAAACAGTAAAGAGCAACTAATGCTACAGACAAAACCTGAAAAAGGAGATTTGTGGATGCTTTCCTTCAATGACTACACAAAATAGAAAACCAGATAGGTGTTTTTACTACCTGGATGCTCACAATTTCAAATGAAGAACTCACCATCCATTCTAAAAGTAGGATTAAGGAAGAAAGTGATTTTAGAATGGTCTTCCAGTGGCATTTTAAAAGTTTTTACTGAAAAGAAAATATGAAATGATTTAATTTATTCAATTTCTGTGAAACATAAATCTGTTAGAAACACAGAGTACATTTTAATTTCTAATTTTAAATCTCCATTTAGGACTTAATAAGCTTCGAACTACAAGTACAGCTTTAAAGCATCATAATGACTAATTATAGATGATAATAATACAGACAGTCTATATCCTAGGAGGCAACTGTAGGCGTTTTAATTGGAAATAAGCATTCTGAGATAATGCTAATAGCAGTGTAGAAAAATGAACTTAAAAAAATTCAGTGTTGAGAAGAAAATCCTCCTGGGATTTTATTTTAATCATCTCCTCCACAGAGAATGAGCAGTACCTTCCTGTAGTCTCCAGATGTGTCACCCTGGGGGCAGGGGAAGCAAAGTTATAGTCAGATAAGTGGGTTTTTAAATAGAATATGCAGTTCCTGGTCATCTAAGTTAACTTCAAGCTTGGATGGATTTTTCTCAGCTCTTAAAGATTTTTTAAATTACAAGAACAGTAATTGTTCAGTGTAGAAAATAAAGACGTAGAAGAAGAACATCAAAATCACCCACAGTTCCACCATCTATAGATTACTAATGTTAACATTTTGGTGTGTGAATATCCTTCCTTTCTTTTTTCTGTGCATATAGATACCTTTGTGAAGGGACTGTAGTATTCTGTGTCCTGCATTTGGTGGGGAGGGGTTGCTGGGGACTGAACCCTGCATTGAACTACATTCCCCAACCCAACAGATTAATTTATGTTTGTCCTTCGTAGACATTAAAACAGATGCAATCTCTGCCTATAGAGTTCTAAATTTAATAATATCAACTATTCTCTTTGATAATAGTGTGAACCTGCTTTCTTTTTTGTATTTGTTAAGTGTTCTTTTCCCTGGCCATGTTCCATACATTTTTTACATATCCCTGTATTTTAGTTGTTCTTTATAAGCAATATGAAGTTGGAGTTTGTTTTTGCTTAACCTGAGAGTTTATTTTTATTATAATGGCTTACATTTTATCTATGGTCATTTTTTCTATTATTTACCTATATTATGGTACTCTGCTTCTTTTGACAACTGTTATCCAGTGGGCAATACATCCTTTACTTTTCAGAATATTTAATTCACAGATCAAATCCTGATGTGAAGTTTGCTGTGCAACCCCAGATTCTAGGAAAATTGATCTCATCTTTGTGTTTACAAGATTCTTCTGGCTTCCTTGAGAAGCAAAACCCACTAATGAGGGCTTTTGAGGGACGTGAATCATTTCTCATCACTCCCATGTCATCTTAGGACTCCTAGATGTCTGGTACCAGGTAGAGAATAGCAATCCAGGAACACTCATGTTTCCCCATGTTTCCAGCAGACTTCAGCTGACCCTGCACAGAATTCTGGATTGACTTGCTTCTCTTAACATTTATTAGAAAGACATGGAAATTGTGCTCTTAAAGGTATTCAATAAAATGTAAGCTGCTTTTCTCTGGGGTCAGTGTGAACTCATTACTGATTTAGAAGGCAAACATTACCAGCTTATAATCTGGCAAAGGTTTAAAGATGTGTGTGAAAGAAGAGAGACTGGAATTATCCGATGTGGAGGATCATTTGTATAGGGAATGACACATGCCAAGAAAAAGGGGACCAGGAGTTCTAAGTGCTGAGGTCAGAGCCCCAGCCTGTCTTTGGTACTTTCCCCTGGGCCAAAGCAAGGCTGCTGTGACCCACCTTGATAAAAGAGTACAGAGACTTTCCATAGAGCCTCTTGAAATTTGCCCGGATGTCCAGCATGTCAATCTCTGCGCGAGAAACCATCACTCTGATGAGGGTGTCGTCATCAGTGCCCAAGCCCTGAGGAAGGAAACGGATCCCTGAGTCGGAAAGGCCAGCTGGTTTTCAGAGTGCTCTTCTCCAGTCTGGCCAGGCGAGATGACGGATGGATGACTCCACTGGTGGTGTCCTTTGCTTCACAGGCTTGGGGGCCTGAAGAATATCCTCCCTCCTTCGCCATGGAATTCAAGGGCCCCCCAACTTACTTTACCAACACTTTATATTCAGACCCAAAGATACTGCTTTGCCTCCTAGAGACATATGCTGCGCTGTCCTGCCTCAGCCTGTCTGCTTTACCTACCGGATTCTTCTTTCTCTCATGTAAACTTCCCTGAAGGTCCTTCTCAAATATACCACCTTTTTTTTTTCTTTTTCTTTTTACTTTTTTTGGGGGGTACTGGGTATTGAATGCAGGAGGACCTTGTGTCACATGCTCTACCACTGAGCTCTACCCCAGTCCCCAATTTATTTATATATTCTTTTTGGATACTCCCCTGCCCCCTAAAAACAAATATTAAAAAAAAAAAAAAACCACCCTTTGCTGTATATTCCTATAATATTTGAATCCTCAATTGCTGTCTTACATTCTATATTATTGATGTTTTGCACATGCCTTCCTACAAGGCTAGATGTTCTTTAAGAGCAAGGGCTATATTTTGATCTCTCTTGCACCTCCATGGACCCCAAGCACGGGTGCATCTGTGGGTTAAGAGCATGGGCTCTGGGAGCTAGACTGCCAGAGTTTGCATTTTTGCTCCATATCCTTTCTATGCCTCAGTTTCTTCATCTGTAAAATGGGGGTTATAATAATAGTACCTGCCCCATAAAGTTGTGGAGATAAAATAAATCTATACATATAAAGTATTAAGAATTGTGATTCAAAATAAATAGAAGGAAGACCAGTAGAGAAAGAGGAATGGGGGAGGAAAGGGTGAGGGAAAGAGGAGGCATCAGGGACTGAAATGGAACAAATTAAATTTCATACATGTATGATCATGTCAGAATGAACACAACCATTATGTATAACTATAATGTACTAACATAAGCATATAAAAAAAGAACAGTGACTCAGGGCTGGGAGTGTGGCCTAGTGGTGGAACTCTTGCCTACTACATTCTATTAGAGCACAAGGTCCTGGGTTCATCACCAGGACCTCACGGTGGAGTGGGGGTTAGGGGATGATAGTGATCCACACATTATAAGTATTCAATAAATATCACTTAGTAGTATTAGTAGCATCGCTTGGGGAAGTATATACAAATTGAATTGGATATTTCAGGCTGAAATTTGGGGGACTATAAGTATACCTAAGAAGGTACAAGATATGCCAGAATCATTCAGATGCTAAAGATAAGGCCATTTACCTTCATAGATTTATAAAGCCTTTCAGCAAAATATGCAGGTTTGTTCCTCATGCATTTTACTGTCAAGAGAAAAACAAAAAGAAATGAAAAGATTAAACATAAAGAAATTGGCAGTTCCCTCAGTTTCTACAAAGTATCAAGAAACATCTCTTGATTATTTTGTTTGAGAAAATTTTTAGCCTAACAATGTTTCATGAACATAGGCTACACTCTAGGCATTTCCTGGGATGGCAAGCATTCTCAATTTTTCATAAAGGTCCTGGAGAAGTAATTAGTAAAGGCCATGAAAGCAAAGGGTCACATGTAGTTTCAAATTGATTAAGATCTTTATGTGACAACTTCAAAATGATTAAGACTTCTACAATAGTTCCAGCCATTCACAGACATGCAAGATGTAGCTAGTAGAGAATTATCTTTCACATAATGAGTTATAAAAGCACAAAGATATCAAAAATATAAACCACATAGAACAACGGTCAATCAGGTTGTATGTAATATTTCTTGTCTAAAGTTCTGGAACACACCATGATTGATTTAAACAACTTTAATCTCTGAAAAACAAAATTCTATATCCTCATGACAAGAAACTGGAAAGTCTAACAAGAAGGAAAGTCTATAGACATTTGTTCTCTGCTTCCCACTCCTACCAGCTTACCTATAGCCAGCAGAGCATCTTCAAAATTACCAGATGTCTCAGATTTAATACTCTGTTCAATATCCTTCTGTGATATCCTTTTGTATTCATCAAACACTACAAGCAACAAGACAATGACATTATCAACAATTAAAAAGAATACAGGAAACCAAACCTTGTTAAGAGAGGAAGTATCTTTTAACTAGTTTACACTATTTAGTCTTTGTCATTTTTCAAGAGGAAGCTAATTAACAGTGTGGGTGAGAACTCAGGAGGGATATGGCCCAGTGGAATGGGCAGAAGGCAAGAAGGAAAGAGCACTATGATTCTTGGGGGACATCAGGCAAGTCCCTTCCCTTGTCTGGGACCCTGTTTCCTTGCACATAAAATGGAGACAACCTCTGGAGACATTTGCTTTCTTTCCTCATTGTTTCCTAAATATGCAGAATGTGCCTCTTTGTAATTTTGACTTTGGCAGTCACCTGTGTGTTCATCTTCCTTCTGGCTCATCAAAACTAGAGCACTTCAGCCTCTTCAAAACTGAGTCACAGTTGATAACAGCCGGTTGCATCTTTTAATAGATTTTAGCATAATTAAAACTTTTTTTCTTTTATGCCAAGTACTTTTGAATGTGATAAACATGTCTTTCTCTCCTGCTGTCTTCTTCTGGAGCCTTCTTAGAGCGGATATCTATTTTATTTTATTTATCTCCTTAACATCACCTTCTTTGGCTTGCTGTCTTGCCCCTATGGATATGATTCTCATGGGCTGTCAATCAAAGGGCACCCATACCCAACATACACCATAACAACTAAAACCAAACAAGGGAGCAGTTCACTCAGTTGGGCTCCATCAGACTCGCCCTCCTGGGAATTTTTTAATCGAGTCTATCAAGGGGATGGCCAAAAGCACTAAGTCATCTTTACACTCAAAGAACATAAGAATCGCTTCTCAAACCTGTCAAACTTTTGGGTGTCACTCTCAGAGATTCAAATTCATACAATCTGAGTAGGGGTTCAAAAATCAGCATTTTTAATGGAGACCAGATGTTGGCAAGTTGTGCCTTAAAAATAAAATCTGTGACTCACTTCTAGGGAGATTCCTAGAACTGCCTTAATTGCTGTTCTTCATGAAGTTGTTCAACTCATCCTTCAAATTTGTGAACCACCTGTATTACTTTCTATTTTCCATCTGGCCCCAGTCCATATTTTTTCCTCTTTTCAAGTTGGAGTCAGTGTATGTTGCTTGGAATCAAATAATCTAATGACACACTTTCTTTTTGGGGGTGGTACTGAGGATTGAACTCAGGGACACTCAACCACTGAGCCACATCCCCAAACCCTTATTTTTATTTTTATTTTTTATTTTGTTTGTATTTTATGTGGAGAAGGGTCTTGCTGAGTTGCTCATAGTCATCTTGCCTCAGCCTCCCAAGCCGCTGGGATTACAGGCGTGTGCCACTGCACCCAGCCCTAACTAACACACTTTCTAAGCCTCAATTTTCTCTACTGTAAATCAGAGGAAATAATGATTACTCCACCGGAATGTTGCAAGAAACAAGGCTTATAATATTCTAGCACTGCACCTAGAAATCAGGAAATCATTACCCAAACCTTAGCTATGCTTGCCATTATTCCTGATGCTTTCTTTAGCCAAATAGTGATTAAAGCATTTTCTCTTAGTGATTTACAAGCAGATGTTTTATAACTGTCCAGCTATTGACTCTGCCTAGAAGGGAAAATTCTTACAAACGCACTACATCTTTAGAGGAACCTGCAGTTCTGGAAAAATACCACCAGGGGGAGGTTTGGGTTATTTGCAGTCAGACCATAGAAGGCAATGATACAGTAGGTGAGCCACAAGTTGGTGGGTCTCTTGGTAGCCCATGATATTTATTAAGAGAAGTAATTGCTTCTTTTTTGTCACTGAGGAATAGCTGAAATAATTACAACTTCAAAATGGGTTGCACTTTTCAATTACTCTGTTTTCAACTTAGCAAACTCATTCCTCTCAAATCCCACAAGTTTTGTAAATCTGTGTGTGTGATAAGGGTGTGGTGGGTTTATAAAATTATGATATATGTAAAGACCCAAAAAGTTTACATAAAAGACAAAATATCCTATTAAATTCTTATTTCTGTTTACAAGAAGGATATAAAAGCCTGACAACAAATATTCTACAGTTTTATAATCTTTCCCCTACAGACATTAAAAGCTCATTATGAAGTTTAGAATTATCAAAAACAAATTAGAAACATCACACATAGGGAATAAAATTTGAAATTATCCACTATTCATCTTATGCAACATAACCCTTAGAGAAATCACTTCTATTAGGTACTCAGTGTGGATGTTAAACAGGAATAAATATCAGTGAACATTTCTATTTTATTTCTTCCTGATGTATGAAGATTATTTTCTTATATAACTCAATGAATATGAAAGTCTTGGGGCTGCTTTAGAGAAGGGACTGTGATGGTTGTTCTCCTAGAAATAGGAATGGCAAATTTCTATAAATACATTGCATATCTATCAGTTATTCATAATTATTTTTTCAGAAATTGACCCTTATTCATGTCATTGGACTCATAACATTTCCAAGGTAAGAACCTGAGACAGTTCAGTACACTCATTTTTTTGCATCAAAGGGGAAAAGTTTATCAATTATTTAAGGGCCAAACAGTTTTCACTGTCTTTCAGAGTTCCTTTGGGAAGGAGATAAGTGCTTACCATGCAACAGATGATTTCGATTCCGGGAACAGAGAACAGATAGAAATTTCACCTCATCTGTTCCCCATCTCTTCTCTCCAGCCTCATACAGATCCTGAAGCCAAACAAAGCACAAATTTAAAACACCCAAGAAGACATGTCAGGACACGTGCAAATATTTCTAGAACTTCGAAGAGCTGACTTGGCTGTTTAATTTTGTTGGTTGGAGAGGAAAACACACATACACTGTCTCAACAGAGGGTCCCTGGCTTCCAATGGGTGACCTTATGATTTTACAACTTTATAATGGTGCAAAAGTGATACATGTTCAGTAGAAACCATACTTTGAATTTTGATCCTTTCCTGGGCCATATGCATTTGCAGTGTGGGGTGGCTGGAGTAGTGGCTCTCCCAGTCAGCCACAAAAGTACTACTAAAAACAACCAATATGCCTCAGTGAAATGTGTTGCTAAGCTAGGGTATTCGGTAGGCTTGGCGTATTGAATGCATTTTCAACTTAAAATATTTTCAACTTGCAATAGGTTCACTGGGACATAATCCCCTTGTGAATTAAGGAATATATATGTATGTAAACCTAAAATTTATCTATATATGCACACACGTATACGTATCTATACACCCTATTAGTTCTGTTTCTTAGAAAACCATAATATAATACAGTACTTCAATTAATAAAGTACAGTGGAAGTGTCACTGTGATTTCTGAGGCTGAAGTACAAATAATAATGCAGCTTCCACTGGTTCTATGGGAAAAGTTGCTCTTGGGGTACCCCCTCTTGAAACCCAGCAGCCATGCTCTGATAAGCCCAACACACACACAACACCCCTCCCTTCTAATGAAAGCAACAGGTTCTTTTCTGCATAAACAGTAGTGGTTCATACCACACACATGGAGTGGAACCAGTTTCTCACTATGTTTGTATTGGTTGAGTACAGGATCTCAATGCAAATCCTAGTTATTTCATTTTTTATCTATGAACTTGAGCAAGGAACTTTTCTCTGGGCTTCAAATTCCTTGTCTTTAGAATGAGGATTGCAAGGCTCAATTGCCACGGCATTGCAAGGATTTGATTATATACTTAATATAAAGTCCTAGGGCAGTGTAAGGACCTGGTAAGGACCCACTTTCATGAGCTATTATTATTAGTGTCATCTGGTCACAGTGCTTGGTACCAGGGAACCATCTGCCTCTTGGGGTTTGGTATTAATTTTATCCCTCAGGATATATGCTGAGCCAAACTGTTTTACACAGGTTCTACTGAATGTCCTCTTTGGGGAAATAAAAATGCAGAGTGAATAAAGGCAGTTCCCTTCACCTCCAAATGATTCAGAAGATGCCCAGTGATTCTCTGGGTTTGACACACAATGACCCCAAAGTCAAGAAGTCTGGGTGCAGGAGTTCAGGTGTAATGATGTCCGGTGCCACCCCCACATTCCAGGTACCCCTGCACAAAACCTGTGTTATTAAAGATCATCTTTGGCATCTGTTTTTCATAATGTACCCCCGTTTGGCTAATGTACGCTGAAACAGAAGAGGCTGTCCACCAATTCAGGCTTGAATTACTGGCAAAGAGACGAAAACTGGAAGAAGGAAGTTGCAGTTCTACCAACCTGGGCATCCTGTTTCATGAGAGCATCATCCAGGAAATTCCCCTCATCCCTGCCACCCTGAGGATGAGAAAAACAAACCAAAGAGAATGAGAAAGCATTCATGAAGATTCTGGATAAACTAAGACAGAAGGCCCAGGAACCTAAGGACACAGTAATGAAACCACAATGTCACCAGGGCTGCAACTTCTGGCCTATGGAGTCAGGACAGAGGTCCTCAGAACGTGCTTATACTGCTTCCATGGCTCTGATCTGTGTGTCAAAAATATTATCAGTGAGTGTGGGCCCCACTGTGGCCCCCATGCTGCACCAATGGAAGGAGAGGGGGAATGACTGGCTCCTCCCACTGCATCTATTTTCCCAGCTGATTCGCTGCCTAACTGATCAATCTATACAGATCAACTTCTGTCAAAAAGGGGCTGGAACAGAGTCAAGAGAAACTGGGACCTGTGGTGGGATTTGAGGAGTACAGGAAACATTTCTCACACAAACACACGCCAATCACCCTAGCTCAGGGGAGGCAGAGGTGAGGCCCTGAGGAATGCCAAAGGCAACAGAATAGGCTACCCTCCTCAGGTTTGTTAGACCATTTTTAGTGCTGGGCTTCCTCAATATTCTGTGGTCTAGTATGGCTCATCTGAATGGCAAACGTGGGAGGAAAGGAAAAAATAGGAAGGAAATAAGAGAAACAGGCAGGTATTGAGGAAGCACATATCAGAGATAAGTGTAGGATGGAAGGTGGAGATGATCTCTAGGTTCTGCTTAGGGTGTTGCCAGAACAGACATTGGTAAGTGAGGAGGAAGAGCTGGCTGGGAGAGAAATGATTTCAGGATTAGTTTTTTGTTTTTTTGTTTTTTGTTTTTTTTTGATACTGGGGATTGAACCCAGGGGTACTCAACCACTGAGCCACACCCCCAGCCCTTTTTTGTATTTTATTTAGAGGCAGGGTCTCACTGAGTTGCTTAGGGCCTCGCTACATTGCTGAGGCTGGCTTTGAACTCGAGATGCTCCTGCCTCAGCCTCCCGAGCCACTGGGATTACAGGCATCCACAACCATGCCTGGCTTGGGTTTAGTTGAGGAGCAATTTGAGGTGATGGTGGAATGTCCAAAAGAAAGCATCTAAAAAGCAGTGAGAAACCCAAGCCTCACACTCAGGAGGGAGGTGGGGGGATGAAGCTGGGGGTCAGTGAGGTACCTTGAGCTTCGTCTTCTCTTTTCTGGCGGCCATGCTCCCACCCTAGCCTAGTCCTGCTTTATGTCTCACCTGGAATATGGGTGTAATTTTCCACCTGGTCTCCCAGCCTCAAGTTTTTTGTCCCTGTTGCTCCTACATGCTGCAATGACATTCCTCTTCTTAAAACACAGTTCTAATCACATCCCTCTCCCACCACCCCATCATCACATCAGCTGCTTCTCCCAAACATACTCCCTACTACTCTCCAAAGTAAAAACTCCCCACAAGATAGACTTCCAGCTAGCTTCCAGAATCACCAGCCTGACTACTCAGCCAGTCCATCCCTAAACACACATGTGTTTCCTCCTCCCTGACTTGTTTTTGTTGTTCTTGCTGTTCTTCCTGCCTGGAAGGCACCCACCCACCGCTCTGCCTCTTGGAAGTCCCTGATCCTGTAGATCTTTGCACCAGCGTCCCTGCCAATGAAGGTTTTTCTCTGTTTCTGCAACCGAAATGTCTCCTTGAGTCTTCCTCCTGCTATCTGCTTCTTCTTTGGTATTTAATCTTTTCTTACCTTATAGCAACTTGTATATCTAATATATTCCCTTATGATAAATAAACTCTTAAAGCACAATTATCTTTATGACCCTTAATGCATTGAGTGATAGGGGTAACCAGCATGGATTAGGGACTTCTGAATATTGAGTTAAAGTAGAACAAAAGGGCCTACAGGACTAGCCAGGGTCTCTGGAAGAGAAATAAAAGAACAGAGAGGCCCAAGAGTATGACAGGGATATCCATGTTTGGGGTGCCAAAAGGATGGGAAAGCCTGGTAAAGGGGATGGAGAGTGAGCATGTCAATGAAGCCCCAGAGACAGAGGCAGAGACTTACAGCTGACAGAGACACCAGCACTCGCTGGAACATGAAGGATGTGTCAGAGCAAATGTCATCTTCAAGGCTCCGTCCGTATTCTGCAAGAGAGTGGATTAACTACACGAGAATAAAGAGTCCTGGCCCACCCTGTGTCACCTTCCTGGGCATGCTGTCCCTCCAGGAACAGCCTGTTTACCGAGCACTCGTTTCAAGGGTTTCCCCCTGGACACAGTTTTTTAAAAGCTAAACTCTGGTGAAATGATCAGGATAGAGTCATTATAGTAGAAAGGAGGGATTTCTGTTCCTTAATGGGGGAGCTGAGAAGGGGGGCCAAAACCCTCCCTCTGGTTCTTACTGTCCAGGACTCTGTTTGAAAAGTGGTTGAATGGCCACCACATCACAGAGGAAGGCATCCAGAGCTGCCTTTTCTGGAGAGGTTCTGGAAAGTCTCCCATGAGGGGCTCCAACCCTCCACAGACCTCAGGGGAGAAACCTATGTGGGGTGGATGTGGGGGTCAGGGTGCTAAGTCAAACTCCCAAGGTTTAGAATCTCCCACACTGAACACCGACCACAAGCTCTTACTGTGTTGTTTTCTTTCTACAAAAGTAATATATGTGGACTGCAGAAAACTTAGGGGAAAAAATCAGAGGGGAGGAAACTCTACCATAATCTAATCACCCACAAATAATAATCACTGATAACATTTGGTAAATATATTTTCTCACTTCCCCCCTACATATACCTATTATTTTCTTTTCTTAATAATGGTATCATAGAGCTTGGTGCAGTGGTATATGTCTGTAATCCCAGCATATATTGTTTAGCCAATCTACTACAACTAGACATGTTTAGCTAATATAAAAAATACTGAGTAAACACCATGGAATCTAAACTTTTGTGAATTTTTTTTCTATTCTTAGGGTCAAAAGGCATACATTTTTTAGTGTATATTTATTTACTTAGAGTAAAAAAAAATAAGGAAGTACTCATACACTGTTTGGTTTTTTTTACATGTTGTTGAGGTAAAATATATGTGTAGTGATATGAAAAACTTTAAGTGCACAATTCCATGAATCTTGGCAAATGCATGTGACTGATGTAAATATAAATCTAAAGAAGGAGCATTTCTGTCATAGAGGCAAGCACTTTTTAAAAGACTTTTCATACATATATTGTCTCCTGGAGGTTTCTTAGAGGGGAATAAGTGGCCAGCATTCTGAGATGGAGGGAGGACATACAGTCCAGTCTGGAGATCAGAAATTGGGTCAGCGAACTCCTCTAGGCCATTGCTTGAAATGCTAGGAATCACTGGTGTCAGATTTTTTTTTTTTTTTGGTACTGGGGACTGAACCCAGAGGCATTACCACTGAGTCACATTCCCAGCTCTTTTTATTTTTTAGTCAGAGTCTCACTGAGTTGCTCAGGACCTCACTAATTTGCTAAGGCTGATCTTGAACTTGTGATCCTCCTGCCTTAGCCTCCTGAGTCCCTGGGATTACAGGCATGTGCCACCACACCCGACTGGTGCCAGCATTTTGAACAACCACCTTGGGTTCTTTGCTTGGTTATAAGGAACAAGTTTCCAATGTTTCAGGTCACAAAAACACTGCACTGGGGTAGCCTAAGCAGAGTGACATCATTCCCTAAGAAGTCTTAAGGATGCCAGTAGCTAGTCATTTGCCTAGAGAGGGGTCTGCTTTAAAGCAGTTTGGATCCCTCATGGTCAGTGTGTTAAAGAGGGGAGTCTAATCCCTGGATAACCTCTCACTGCTGGTCTCCTTCTCAAATCACAGTAAAACATCAGCCAGGGCCACCTAAGGATGTTACATACGCTGCTGGTAAGTCTGGTTGATGCGGCGGATCTCCTCCGGGGACCGGGAGGCCAAGATCTCAATCAGGCAGCCCTCATCTGTGCCAGCTCCCTACACACAAAACCAGAGGAGAGGGCAGTATAAGCCAGTTTACGAGGTTGAAGTATTATTTTCTTATTTTTCTGTATCAGTTAAAAAACTAAGATAAAACAAAATAAAATAAATATAAAAGTCGGGTCCCAAACAGAGAAGGAATACAGTTACGAACCTGCAGAGAATAAAGACAAACCTCTGGGCTTTCGCAACAGGATTTGTTATTTTTTTTTTTTTTATAAATTTTTTTTTTTTAGTTGTTGATTGACCTTTATTTTATTTATTATTTATATGTGGTGCTGAGAATCGAAGCCAGTGCCTCACACATGGGAGGCAAGTGCTCTACCACTCTCAGAAGGGCTCTGCCAGTTTCCCGAGGTAGCGAGTTGGTGCTGGAACTGACAGCTCGGAGGGCACGAGGGGAGGAGCACAAACCTTCATGGCCCTTCGGAGCTCCTGCACGTCATACAGCACGGTGGGCGTCATCATGCCCAAGATGACCTGCTCGAACTTGCCACTCAGTTCTGACTTCAAGTCGTCCATTAGGTCCTGCCATGAGAGAAAGCAGCCCTGCTTAGCTGCAGCAGTAACAAACCAGCCATTCTCCAGGGGTGGCCTTGGATGTGTGGGGTCTCCAAGATCCTTCCAGGAGGCACACAAGGTCAAAACCATCTTCACAATCACACCACGACATGATTTGCCTTTGTGCTGCCCTTTTCTCAGGAGTGTACAGTGGAGTTTTCTTATGATTACCTATCTATAAAGCTACAGTTTCGTCAAAGGCTATTCAAATACTCCCCATTCACCCCCCCTGCCTGTCTGCACCAGACCAGATTTTCTCCATATGCCTCAACCAAAACCACACATTGCAACAAACCGAATGCAGAAGCAGATCTGAGAATCCAGCCATCTCATGAAGCCAGATGTGAAGGAGATTTGCAAAATGTTAAATTAACACCGTCTTCTCACCACATTTTTTGAATAGTTCTTTCTCGTGAAAATGTTAAAGTAGCATGTAATACATTCATTATTTTTAATCAGTTAACTATATATATCTTAAAATGTAATTTTTAATTTCTAATCCACACAACCTTAAAAAGGCCTCAATAATGGAAATGTGTGAGGAGGCTCTGACATGAAGACACTCAGACACTAACTGAAATGCATTGTTTACTTAAGGATATATCAGGAACATATTTCCAACTCACTATTTGCCTGACATTTTTAACAGCTGCAGAGATTTCTACATATGCACATTCCATGTTTCTATTTTTCTACTGTTATATACGAAAGATACTGAGTTGTATCTTTGTGATCATCTATGATTATTTCTTAAGGCTTGCTTTCTAAGAAGAAGTGTAATTATTTGCAGAAAGAACCAAATTCTAAAGACAGTTTAAACCAAATTCTAAAGACTTTTATTTGTCTAGAACAGGCCAGGGAGTTTAAGAACCTGATCAAGGTCAGCTGACAAAGAGGCACTGAGTTGCTATTCAAATCCAGCTCTCTGATTCTCACGAACCCAGTTGCACCACATTTTATGCAAATCTCTTGTGGGTATTTTTATGCTACCTCCATACACACTGAATAAATGAATAAATAAATTAGTGCTCAATCTGTTAATGTTGGTCATCTTAACAAACTTGCCATCAGTTTGGCTGCCAACCCAAATGTGTGAGGCAACACCACTTAGGTCTCAAGTTCACTTGTCATGTGCGCATTCGTGCCTATTAGGGCTCATGCAATTTCTTTGGAAACGGAGAAGGGTTTAAATGTCCAGTAGTTAGAGATACTCTGATCATGGACACCCCATTCTTACGGGGTTGCCCAGAGTTGGCAAGCAGTTGCTGTGGGGAGCAGCTGAGCCTGCCCTGCCCCCACCAGCAGTGAGATGTCTTTCTTTGAGAAGCAGCCTGTTTGTCTGGATGTGAAATCTCTTAAGGAAAGACAAACTTGCCCTAGAGTCACTCCACTCTGAGGTCTGGAGACACTCACTGATGATGATGTTTCCTTGATAACCATCCTCGTGGGTGTTCCAAAGTGATGGGGGAATCACGATAGAATGATTCCGGTGAATGAGTCAAGGAAAACAAGGACTAGAGAGTTCCTGAGGGATGTGGGATTCAAATCAAAAGGGGGAAATGTGGTGAGTGAACACTCCCCCAATTCATAATCTACGACATATACATACATACACATAGAGGAACGCTAATCAAACCCTGTTCTAGAGTTTAAGAGGCTGTCCCTCAACTGAGATTCATTGAAGGAATGAACATGTTCTACAAATAGATATATGTAGAAGAGTCAGGACACCAAGTCCTAGAGGAGACTACTTAAAACACACTAGATTTGAATATTTTAGTCATTTTAGCGAGTCTTCATCTGCAGGGCCAGGAAAGCAGCCTTGCCTGATGCTCAGAAGGGCAATGGTTGGGGCCATAGCCCCAGACTCTGTGTTGGGGACTTTGAAAGGATCAAGCTTGGCCTTAAGGTCTGACTCAACAGCTCCCTGAAATCACTTCTTGATGAGTACGATGGAGAATACCAAGAATCTTTTTTAAAAAAATTCTTTTGAAAAAACATTTTTTCAGGGCTGGGAATTGAACCCAGGTGCTCTACTACTGAGCTACATCCCTAGTCCTTTTTATTTTTTATTTCAAGACAGTCTTGTTAAGTTACCAAAGCTGGCCTCTAACTTGCCATCCTCCTGCCTCAGCCACTTGAGTAGATGGGATTACAGGCATGAGCACCCAGTCAATATTAAGTTTTTTTAATTGACACATAGTAATTATAAATACATACAAGGTACAGTGTGACATTTCAATTTATGAATATAATGCATAATGAACAGATCAGGAGAACATTAAAAAATCTCTTGACTTTGATTGAAATAGTCAATTAATTTCTGCCAACCATAGTTCTCCTCCTGTGCTACAGAACATTAGAATTTATTCCTCCTCTCCAGCTGTTCCCAGCTACCCATCCTCTCTTCAACCCTGTCTTCACCACACACTTCCCAGACTCCAGTAACCACTGTTACCAAGAATATCTTTAAATGAGATAAAGGATCCATCTTTTAAAACACAGGGTACTTTGGACATATACCTCCAGGAGAGGTCCTGCTTCCCTGCCTGACAAGTCCCCGTCACCCAAACAGAGCAGAGAGACATACCCTGCCGATGCTACTCTTGTAGGCTGTTCTGATTTCCTGGCGCTGGGCCGTGTTGCGATAGGCAAGGACTCCAATAATGGCATCTTCATCGGTGCCTGGGGGTAAGGTGGTGATGGATTTGAGAAAGGAATAGGAAAATGGGTTCCTCTGCTAGAGTTTCCCCGACAGCGGCTGACAGCTTACCAAGAAAAAAGGTTCTTGTTTTGAGCATTTGTCTATTTTATTGGAATACAGATGGAAATTTAAATTTTGGCTTCTTTAATTAGCAAAATAGTTAACTTCTTTAAGCATTATTGTCCTTATCTATAAACGTAAATGATTGTAGTACTTCCCTCATGGGGTCACTGCAAATGCTAAATAAAATAAGTGAAAAACTTAGCACAAAGCCCAGCATCTACTAAATATTCAATAAACATCCACTGGGATAATTATTCTTCTCCTCTGGAAATCTTTTCATGTCTTTCAGATCTGCTCTCTGTCTTCTGTGATTTTGCCTTTTCTGTTTTTCTCTATCATTTTCTCTGCCTTTTGAAACAATTCAATCTTGTATTTAATTTCTCGGATGGGGTGTTTCTCAGAGTTTAAACAGGCTGCTACTGCGTTCACTGCGCTTTAGAACCTGTAATTGTGTTTTTCATTTCATTCAAGTTATCTTTCTCCATCTTCAGTGGTTCCCTTTTTAAAACCAATGACAAATTCCCATGATACAATCTGTTCCCCAAACTTAAAGTTGGAAACGTTTAAGTTTTCTTGCCGGTTGCTTGCAGTAGCTTTTACGAGGGGACTTTGGGCTAATTTTCAAACTGGCCCCTCATCTTTTTAACAGTTTAGTTCTCTTACAACTCTTAGAACTCTCAGCTAGGGAAGAAGGTTCCTAACCTCTTGCTCACCTCCTATTTCTGTGAAAGACACCACCCTTCCTGCAGTTGGCCAAGTCTGAATTCTCAAAATAGCTTTGATTTTTTTAAGGCACCTCCATATTTAAATTTCCTGCCAAGTCCCACAAAATACAAACTTTTTTTTTTTTTTTCCTTACATCTCTGTGTCTGTTTTAAATCTGTAAAATTGGGCTAAATGACAGTTGTGAGAGTTGCTTGCACCCAGTCACGGGGTTGCTGCATCCATCCAATGGGATAATGTTTGTGGTGGTCTTTGTAAAGCGATGGCACTATACACATACTAGCACTTATTGGAAAACAAATACATTTCTAAAGTTTTATACAGAGTTCATGATGTAACTCAAAGCAGCTTTAAACAATTGGGGAAATCCATAATGAGTGCATTAAATTTAAAAATCTGTATTAAAGTGGAGAATTATTTAATGCACACCCCCATCCAAATTGTTGTAAAAAGTCAACTTGTTCCCATGGTGTCTCTTTCTGTTTTTCTTTTGTGGGGTTGAGGATGGAATGCAGAGCCGTGCACATGCTAGGCAAGTGCTCTACCACTGAGCTACACCCCAGGCCTCGCTGTTTTCTTAAGGGGAGACCTACTCTTGGTTGCCAATGCACATGGCATCCTCCCATATGACACTCATGTACAACACACAAGGGAGGATTCACCTCCTGCAGGACACTTACCCAGCCCTTTCATGGCCTTTCGCAGGGTCTGGGCATCCTCAGCAGCGTTGAATCCTGATGCAGCTTTGATGGTACCTCCTTTGGTTGCCTGAGTACACAGAGAATGATGTGACTGAGAGGCAGAATCTTGCCAACCCGGAGGCATCTCATTCAGCACGTAGTTGCTGAGCACCTACCATGGCCCAGATTGTATACCGAGGATACAGCGGTGACCATGAGGGATGAGGCTCTTGCCCTCATGGAGCTAATGTTCCAGTTCAAGGGGAGGCAGAGAGTAAACAAGCCAAAAGATAAATATTCTATAAAGTGGGCAGGGGATGTAGCTTAGTTAGTAGAGTACTTGCCTAGCACGCATGAGGTTCTGGGTTCAATCTCCAGCACACAATGTGTGTGTGCCTGGTGGTGAGAAGTGCTACAAAGCAGATAGAGAGGACCTGGATGGGCTGCTCAAAAGAGTGACACTTCAGCTGAGAGCTGAATGACACGAAGCAGCTGCCCATGCAAAGATGGAGGGAAAGTGTTACAGGTAGAGAAAACAGCTACCACAAAGGTCCTGAGGCTTGAAGTCACGTCTAAGAAAGAAACAGAGGCCAGTGTGGCTGAGTTGGTGGGATGGAGGTGAGTGGTACAAGAATTTATACCATCAACTGCAAAGTAATCTCATCCCCTCGAAAAAGGGGGGGGAAAGCTGGTTGCCGAGGGGCACGCCTGTGATCCCAGCGACTCCAGAGTCTAAGGTAGGAGGATCGCGAGTTCAAAGCCAACCTTAGCAAAAGTGAGGCACTAAATAACTCAGTGAGACCCTGTCTCTAAATGAAATACAAAAGAGGGCTGGGGATGTGGCTCAGTGGTCAAGTTCCCTGAGTTCAATCCCCAGTACACACACACACACACACACACACACACACACAAAGGGGAGGTGGATCAAATCTGACCCAAACAAGCCTCCAGAGCCCCCCCAAAAAAATTATAGCAAGGAGAGGAAAATGTTAAAACATACTAAAGAACTGCAATCAGCAAAATCCAGACTAAGAAACACTACTGGACAAATTATTTAAGGGCTGTGGCTGTATCTCAGAGGTAGAGTGCTTTCCTAGCATGTACAGGACCCTGGCTTGGATCCCCAATACTGAAAAAAAAAAAAAAAAAAAAAAAAAAAATTCAGTTGCTTCAACAAATAAATTGCAAAGAGCGAGAAAGATGGAAGGGGACTGTAGTTTAAGAGATTAAAAAGACAAATAATCATGATTTTGTGAACCTTTTTTTGGATCCTGAATCAGACAATCAGAAAGGAAAAAAAGAGAGAGATTTATGAGACAATTGGAAATTTGAACACTGAGTTGATATTTAATGAAATTAAGGAATTAGTTGATATTTTTAGACAATGGCATTATGGTTATATTTTAATTTTAAAAGGTTTACTCTTATAGAATTGAAATAACTTACAGAAGAAATGATATTGGAAATACGTTTCCAAAGAACACAGGTAGGAGGAAGTAAGTATAGATAAAAAAGACATCAAATTGATCATGAGTTAATAATTACTAATGGGTATACCAACGTGTCCTCATAATAGTTTACTTTCCCATGTGTTTAAACTTTTCCATAATAAAAGTTAAAGATGAAAAAAGGAAAGAAAATCAGAGAAATAGTCAGGTCTGGGTAAGGCAGACCTTCCAAGTTGGTAAGGAGTTTATATTTTATTCTAAGGGTAGGAGGAAGCCACGGCCAGGTTTTAAGCAAGGAGAAATCTGATCTGCACATTAAAAAGATCACTCGGGCTGCTGTAGGGAGATGCAGAGACCAGTTGAGAGTCTGAGCCAAGATTGGAAGTGGGAAGTGTTGCTAGACTAGAGTAAAATAGCTAAGATGGAAATAAACAGGCAGATTCAGCACATGTTTTGGAGCAAAGGCGACAGAACTTGCTGATGGACTGATGTGGGAGGTGAGGAAAGAAAAGAATCAAGTATAACTCTCAATCGTTTTCTCTGAGCATCTGGGTGGAGAGTGGTATCACTTACCCAATGGGGAAAGCTGGAGGAGGACTACCAGATTTGGGGGTGCCAGTGGGGGGTGGGATTTGAAAGTTCTATTTTCAAAATGTTAAATTTGGGATGTCCATTAAGCATCCAAATGGAATTGTCAGAAAGATAGTTGGTTATACAAGACAAGTGTAAAGGTAAGTCTAAAGTAATATATTTAGGTTGCATCTGCAGGTGGATGGTATTTGATGAAATAATCCCAGGGGAAAATAAAGAATAAGGACAGGTCCTAGGACAAGCCTGGGTCTCTCTGACAGTACAGATCCAGCAGAGGGGAACCCATCAAGAATGACTGAGAAGGAGCAGCCCTGGAGATCAAAGGAAACCCAGGAGAGTGTGTCATCCAGAGGCTAAAGATGGAAGGAGTGGTGGAGTGGTCAGCACCTGCTGCAGCAAGAAGCCGAGTGGAAGAAGCAGAGCCACTGCTGTGGGGTAGACCTGGGCTCGGCGTGTCATCAATTCTTTCTATCTATGTGGCCTTCATTTTCCTCACCTGTATTTTGGGAATAAATCAACTTACAGGTTTGTTATAATAATGAAATAGGATAATTGAGGAAAGTGCTTAACTAGCACAGAACCCAGAAAAAAGCAAATATTAAAACAAAAAGAAATGAGATGACTATCATCACCATCATCATCATTTAATATGGTTTTAACCACATTGCCATAATAAATACAATAATGAGATTCTTTCATCTTTTTCTTATAATATTCCTCAATGTAAGCTATGTGGTAATGCCAAAACATTTGTCATTGTGGTCAAGCATTTGTGCAATGTGGTAAAACAGTGTAGACTAGAGCTAAAGCTTTCTAATAATTTAATTGGATCTAAGGACATAATATGGGATTTAAAGGAATACAAGATTTTCATACCCTTACAGTAGTTCTCTAGCAAACCAAATTTGAATTGTATATACTAGACTGTCTTTGTCTGGACCTCTCTGGTCCACTGTGGTCACATCAAGCCCATCCAAGGCCCCAGGTACCACAGGGCACGGGCCTCCTCTGTTGAAATGTCAGCCTTTCATGTCCTGGATATGTCCAGCACTCACTCATTACGCTCTATACAGCTGACAGAGGAAAGTAGACATCCATGACATCAGCCTCGCTGGGCACTGTTATCAATTCAATGTACCCCTAAGAAGACATGTTGGAGTCCTGATCCCCAGTACTGAAGAATGTGACTTTATTTGGAAATAGGGTCATTGCAAACATAGTTAAGATGCATCCATAAGAAGATAGCCATGTGGAGCGAGATACATAGGGCAACTGCAATATTATGACAAAGGCAGAGATTGGAGTTTCACAGCTGTGAGTCAAGGAACACCTAAAATCACCAGGAAACCACCATAAACTCGGAAGAATGAGGAAGGACTTCCCTACAGGTCTCAGAGAGAACAGAGGCCATGCTGACACCTTGATTGTGAAGTTGTGGCTTCCAAAACTGTAAGGCAATAAATTTCTATGATTTTTAAGCCACCCAGTTTATGGTATTTTGTTACAGCAGCCCTCAGAACCTAATACAGGCACCTTACTTATTTTCTTCTACTGTATATCAGTAATAATAAGCAAATTGAGGATTTGCTGTGAAAATTCCAACATGGCCAACTCAGCCTTTGTCCCTCCATGAGATCATGTGTGTGTGAGTGTGTGTGTGTGTGTGTGTGTGTGTGTGTGGTGCTGGGGGTTGAATCGAGGGCCTCTCACATGCTAGGCAAAACCTCTACCACTGAGCTGTATCTCCAGCCCTGAAGCAGCTTTCTGAGTAACACTTCACAAGGTTCTTTTCCAGTTCCAGTATTGAAAAAATTTTGGATGATACTCAAACACTGCATTCAAGTTTAAAGCAAACTGCATTGCTGAGATACACTATTATGGTATTAAAATTAATATCTAACAAGACAAATGGATAGAGGGCCTTGCAAGGGTGATTAGTTTATCTGTTAGCATTCTAAGTGACTCTTTTCTCCCCAGGAAAAAGGAAAATTCATTCCTTGTTAGTCCTTAAATATCTGAATTGATTAAATTCTAGGGCACAATGTACCATTAACCTTTCAGGCAAGATGGGGTTTTCATCCATCCCAGGAAGGCTCATTGCAATAAGGAGGCAAAGGAAACAAAGAGCATGTAGAAAAGAATGATGGAAGCGAATAGCTAGAAACAGGTGCTATGCCAGCCAGAAGCAGTGGTGCATGCCTGCAAACCCAGGTACTTGAGAGGTTGAGTCCACAGGAGGATCACAACTTAAACTTTTTCTCAAAAATAAAAAGGGCTGGGGATGGAGCTCAGTGGTAGGGCACCCTTGGGTTCAATCCCCAGTACTGGCAGGAAGAAAGAGGTGCTATACCATAATCAATGAAGTATCATTGCTATTTTATTAATAAGGAAAACAGTACATAAGAAAGATTAGCGTACCACACAGTGGAATACTAATGAGCAATAAAAAGGAAAGGAGGAATAAACTACGATCCATATGGATAGATGGATGAGTTAAAAATAATATAATGCTCAGAGAAAAGTCAAAAACAAGAGTTCGTGTACTTTAATTCCACTTACGGAATGTTTTAGAAAAGGCAAGCCTAATCTCTGGAGCTAACAGTCATAACAGTGGTTGTGTTTCTGGGATGGAGTGGAGGGCAGAGGGGGACTGACCTGGAAGGGCATGGAGGAGCTTCTTGGAGGACAAAAGGCACTGTCTTGATGGAGGAGTGTGTTACATGGGTGTACACGCTGGTCAAGACTACCAGCAACCTCAAAGTCTATGCATTTCACTATAAACAGCTTATACCTTATGAAAATCATTTATAATGCATGACCACAATGGCTTTTAAAACATATGGTCAGCCAGCCAGGAGCACTGGGACATGCCTGTTTATCCCAGGGACTCCGGAGGCTGAGGCAGGAGGATGGCATGTGTAAGGCCATCCAGGACAACTTAGCAAGACCTTGTCTCAAATTAAAAATAAAAAAGGTTGGGGATGTATGTATTTCAGTGGTAGAGCACCCCTGGGTTTAATAGCCAATACTACAAAAAATAAAAATGAAAACACAAAAAAGACATATGGTCATTGTAGAGAATTAGAAAATTCAAAACAAACAAAAGAAAAGAATTAGCAAAACTAAACACTCATAGTTTCAAGTAAATAATTTTCACCTGGTATTAGAGTAAACATTTGTAATATGCTAAAAATTTTATATAAATAAATGTTAACAAGAGATTAGGGAAAGACTGGAATGAATACATAACTTTTGTATTCTACTTATCATTTTATTTTAAACATTTTCCTATATTAAGTGGAGAAACCCCAGAATTCCAAAAATGTTATTTATACTCTTATTACTACTACTTAAAAATCATTTTACTTATGAGTAAGGTCTAAAATGAAATGATGGAAAATAGTTGGAAATTTCAATATTGTGGCTGTATCATGTGATTTTCTTTTCTTTTAAAAATGACCTTTATCTGACCAGCAAAATGTTAGTCATGATGGAAAGGCAGGTTCTAAAGGAAAGAGGGAACAATTGAGGTAAGACTTTAGAGTTCACCAAAAATTCACTGGGTTATAGTCTTCATGTAGCAGAAAGCTGTGAGCTTGTTGAAGATAGAAATAGTGTCCATTAATGTTGAATTCCCAGATTCTAGTACCACATTCAGCACACAGAAAGAACCCCCACCATAAACATTTCTGAATAAATGTTCTTCATGTCCAGAGAGAATCAAGCAACAAGAAATGGATTTTAAATTAAAGCATAAGTGATTTGGGGCAAACATGAACAAGCCTTTGTCAGGGATCATGAAGAAAATTCTGGAATGTCAAATGCAAAAAACATATTTTAAGAGTATATTCCCATATGTTCAGGATAGTTTACATATCCATCTTCCTAAAAAAAAGTCATCTAGAGCTGGCAGGATCTTCAGTTCTTCTCCAGGTATTAGTTGCTACTTCTATTAATTCTTCCCAGAAGACCAGGGATCAAAACCACCTGCCTGTTCAGAAACCTACTTTGGATAGAAAAGCAGATGGCCAGCCTTAGGTAGAGCCATGTTTGTAGCCAAAAGGCTCAGCTTCCACATTAGCACTGAACTTCACAGAACCCTCAAAGGGATCCAATGTCATGCCTGTCCCATAGATCAGATAACCAAGTCCCAAGGAGCCTGATCACAGTTGAAAGCAGGAGGCAGACGAGCAACACACATAGCTAAAAAACACCCCTCGGGATTAGCCTGAAATGATGGGCCCACACCAAAATGTTCATAGTAGTTACCTCTTACTTTCCCTTTTTCTTTTGCCTAACTGGTCTAAATTGATCATGCAGTACTTCTGCAGAGAGAAAACTTTAACTCATGTCTCTATTCCTCATTTCTATATTCAAAAGGATTCAAAGGATTATGTTTTTGAATAAATTTTCAGGGTCAAGTTACTCACTGTCCCTGAAAAAGATTAAAATGGTGTTAAAAAAAAAAAAAAAAGAAAGAAAAGAAAGGGACTGCCTTTTCATGCCCTCCTCCCTTATCTCTGTTGAGCAAACACTTTGCTTAAACCAACAGTCCTTTGAATACATATCCTGTACCTGTCTGTACCTGGCACCAGGGAGGGTCCATGACTTACCATTGCCATGGTTCTATGCCAAGATCAGAGTTCAGTCACCCCAGCAGGAGTTTCTCTGTAAAAAAAAAAGAAAAAAAAAGCAGAGAGAGATCACTATGATAAGGAAAGTGGCCTTAAAAATCATTAAGAGTGGGCTGGGGCTGTGCCCTAGTGGTAAGCGCTTGCCTCCCACGTGCCAGGCACTGGGTTTGATCCTCAGGACCACATAAAAATAAATGAAGATATTGTGTCCATCTACAACCAAAAATCATTTTTAAAAAATCATTAAGAGTCAGGATATCTTGTCTGATGAAGTGACACTAAGGGGAAATGACACAGGAGTTCATGAGAAGATCAGCTAATGATTAGGCAAAGATACCAGGGCTGGACTAATCATTAAAGAGGAACTTTTATAATCGTCACATTTATATATTTTGTTATACTAACAAAATACTCTTCTGTTTGGAGATAAATGTGACAAAAACAATCCACGCTCCTTTGATAGGGTGAAGTACCATGATTGGTCCTCAAACCAGACACAGATTCTGAACTGTGTTCTCTGGTGGATCAGAAGATGATCAGATGGATTATCTCTTGTCACAGAGGAGAGGAGAGACAATCCATCTGAATCAGGAAAAAAAAAGTACAGCACTTCAGCCCACACTGTGTGTGTGTGTGTGTGTGTGTGTGTGTGTGTTTGTGTGTGTGTGTGCAGGCCAGCAGGCTAGCCAACATTAGAATCTGTTTTTCACAATGGCTATTTTTACTGCCACCATGTCAGGATGAAAGATGCTGGTTCCCTTTCTTATTTATTTATTTTTTTAAGTTTTTTTTTTTTTTTTTTTTTTTTTTTTTGTTGTTGATGGACATTTATTTATTTATTTAGTTTTTCATTTATTTACATGCGGTGCTGAGAATCAAACCCAGGGCCTCACACATGCCCTTCATCAAGGAGACTCAACTCATCACATGTTTCTTTCTGTCGTTCAGAATGTAAGAAACACCTTTGCTGTGGGCTCGCTCCTTTGTGGGGTTCTCATGACACACAGGGAAGGCCCTGGAGGGGCAGGCCTACTGCCTTCTGTTCCTTTAAGTCATGTGGACAAAGCACTTTTTCTGAGTATTTAATTAGATCCTCAACACTCAAAGAGTCATCCCAGAGCCAGAAGTTGGGGCATCCTGGGAGCTTATTAAAAATGGAGGATCTCAGGTCTCCGCCCCAGACCTACTGCCCGAATCTTCATTTTAACAAGATTCCCCAAATATTTGTCAGCACAGTAGTTTGAAAAATCAAAAACAAAAACAAAATAAAACAATAACAACAAAACTGGCCTGGACAATCCAACCAAGCAGAGCTTTTTAATGATAACTAAGACTCTCTTCATTAACTCACTTCATTAGCTCTTCCACCATGTTTGGGCATGTGTACTTAACCATCCTCTGGTTTTCCTCAGGCTCAGTGCCTCGCTTCCGGTTTCTCACTACTCACTGCACACTGCCCTCACATTACCAAGGGGTCCAGTTCCTTCCTACAGGGAGAGCCATCTGCTTCTGAGGCACCTCCTGAGCAAAGATCAGAGGTGGAAAGAGCAGTGGATTCTGGAACAAAGAGGAGGCTGCAGGAGCACAGGGCTCCTTACAAAGCCGGCCCAGGGACAGGTTGGCAAAGCAGGGAGCTGGTTGGTAAGGGCCTCGAATGCCCAAGGGAGCAGATGGGCTTGGCATGGAGAAGACAGTGGTAAGTTTTTTGTTATTTTCAGAGAAAGGCTATAATAAAAGAAATGCTTTATCAGGGTACCATAGGGAAGATGAATGAGAGACTGAGATGAGTGATGAGGAGTCAGGAAGGCTGGATAGATGTCTACAGGAACAGCCAGGGAGAGGGATCTCCCTGTACAGGATCTGCACAGGGTGTGGACCTGGAAGATGAAATACATGAGGTGCTTGGAAGCAAGACCTTATTGGATATACTGACTCATGGACTATATAAATTTATTTTTTCAATCACCAAATCTTCATAATGCATCTCTATCATCCAAGCACAGCTTGAGTCAATAGAGATAATGCAGTGGATAGGTCAAGAACCTGCCTTTAGGGAGCTTACTGTCTACCAGGAGAGAGAGAAAAATAAATAAATTAATTAATACCTAAGATAATGTTAGACACTAGGAAGATGGAAATGTAACAGGATAATGGTATAAAGCAGGGAGCGGTAAGGTACAGCAGCGCATGGGTCAGATTCTGCTTCTGTAACCTACAAGCTAATGATAGTTTCCACATTTTCAGATAGTTGACAAAAAAGAGGAATATTTCATGATATGCAAAAACTTTATGAAATGCAAACTTCAGGGCTGTTAAGTTTGTTCTAAAGCTGCTCCCATACGTTTTAAGTTTGACTTAAAAGTTTATTCACACAGTGAATTGTAAGCTAACTTAAAGAGCAAACTACTGTAAACTACTCTTATGACAAGTAGCTGAGTCTCAGCCAATCACAGGGGGCCAACAGTCAACAATTCAAACCATCTTCAAACAAGAGGAGGACTGAAAACCAAGAAGGCTGTCTCTGTACCTCACTTTGGTGTTTTGTTTTGTTTTTTTTGTACCAGGGATTGAACCCAGGGGCACTTAACCCCTGAGCCACATCCCCGGCCATTTTTATTTTTTATTTTGAGACAGGGTCTCACTATGTTGCTTAGGATCTTGCTAAGTTGCTGAGGCTGGTTTTGAACTTGCAATCCTCCAGCCTCAGCCTCCCAAGCCACTGGGATTACAGGCATGTGCCATGGTGCCCAGCCTCTTCCGGCCTCATTTTGTTTTCTGCAGATCGCTTCCTTTTCTCTGGCTATAAATAAAACCTGCCCATGTTATAGAGCAAGCATTCTGAACCATTTTCGATCTAGGCTGACCTGATTCTGGAACCACACACACAAAAAAAAGCCAATTAAGATCTGCAAAATTCTATTTATTATGATTTTATCTTTTAACAGTTTCCATAATTTATATATTGTCTGCAGCCACTTTTATGCTATAAGAACAGAAATGAGTAGTTGTAACAGAGATCACCAAAGGGTTCTCAAAGATGAAAATATTTACTCTCTGAAAATATTAATAGAAAGTTTGTGCACTTCTGACACGGAGGAAGACAAGATAAGTTACCAGCTAGGAGCCAGTCAGGATTGGGATCCGGAAGGTGTCTTTGAGAAGGTAATGTCTGAATTAGGGCTGAATTAAGTCCTACAGGAGGGGAACCACCATTAAAGTCCCAAAAGTGATCACTTTCATGAAGAATGAGCAGAGGTGCAAGGGCCCCGTGGCAGAAAAAGCTTATTGTGTTTGAGGGAGTAACAAAAGTCTCCTGAACAAGTGCAAAAGGGGCACAAAGATGAAGATGGAGTAGGGTTATGTGACATTGTGACTTATAATAAGAAATATGTATTTGCTCTTCATCCTGTTGCCTACCCAGAATTCCTGAAATCCTTGGAATTTCCCAAATGGTAAAAGGAACATCTATGTTATTCAAAACAAATCCCTTTCAACCTCATCTGAGTTTGTTAGGAAGTGACATTGCAATTTGAGGGCTGGAACTTCACAGGAGAAAGGATCTGGAGGTTGACTTAAATCATCAATGGCCAATGATTTAATCCACCATAATAAAGTGTCCACCAAAGCTCCATGCCCCCTCGGAGGCCACATGTACAAGAGATGCTGGATGCATCTCTTCCCTCTGCCTGTTCTGAGTTGTGCCCTTTTATAGTAACCTGATAACCTGGTAGGTAAGTGAGTTTTGTGAGTCATTCTAGCAAAGAATTGAACAAAGCAGAGGGTTTGTGGGAACCTCTGATTTATGGCTAGTTGATCAGAAGCACAACCTGGACTTGGGATTGGCATTGGAGGTGGGGAGAGTCTCACAGGACTAAGTCCTCATCCTGTGAGGTGTGTCACTAATTCCAGATAGGGTGAGAACTGAGCTAAATTGTAAGATGCCCAGTTGGCATCCACAGAGAACTAGAGACCTGCAGAATTCCTTGGTGTGGGAACCCCCACATGCATCTGGTTGCTGGAGCTCAGATCACAATACCCCAAAGTATGGTGCTTTGGCATGTTGAATACTTTGAACCAAAGCAGACTGGCAGGTCTTGCAAGAAGTCTCAGAATCAAGAACTCTGACCTTGTTCTGCTTTCCTGTCTCTGGCTCCTCTTTGACTCTGCCAAAGGCAGTTCTAGAAACTAGAATTCCTTTTCTTCAAGGTGGATCATTGAAACTAGAACCCCTGCCCCAAAGCAAGCCATAAGGCTCAGGAATATCTCACCTTCCTCCACCTTCCTGTGTAGGAGTTGGTCATAAAGAAATTCTCTGACTACTGGTCTGATAGTAGGTCATAAGATACTCATTGCACAGGTGTTCTGCCTTGTCCCCAAGAGAAAGGAATGCTGTGCAGAGTTCAAGAAGAATCTGAAAAGACAGGTCTTGCTGGATTCCCACCTCTGTTGATTGCCATTTAGAGCATATTCTCTTGTCCAATCACATTTCTCCCTGCTGTCCAAGCTTCATGAAACCTAAGCATGAACACAGACTTTTCCTTGGGTCTTGGTGGTATTCACTCTGAAGGCTCCTGTGTCAAGTTAACAAGGGAAAAGCATAAAAAATATATTTAATTAATTTAAATTTATTATATTTAATATATATATAAATTTATTATATTTAAATATAATTAAATATATTTTTTATGCTTTTCCCTTGTTAACCTGTCTTTTTGTTACAGGAGTGTTGACTAAGAACTTTAAGATGTGTGAGGAAGGCACCACACCTTTCCACCCCCGCAGTGACAGAAATAAAGTACTGAGAGCACAGTTGTACTTCAGTTCCCAAAGGGGATTTGTTGTAGGACCCAGATACCCAAATCCCCGATACTACATTCCACTATGTAAAATGGAGTCATATTTGCAAATAAGCTATACACATTCTCCCATGTATTTTAAATCATTTGCAATTACTTATGATACCTAACATAATATAAATATTATGTAAATGTTGTTATACTGTATTGTTTAAGGAAAATGGCAAAAAAAAGTCTATAACATTCAGATTTAATACAGACAGAAGGTTCCGCCCCCCCAAATTTTTCTATCTTCAGTTAGCTAAATCCATGAGTGCGGAATCAGTGAAAAGGTGCTTTTCTCCACACAGTTGGAGTCAGAAATGAGACTTGCTAAAATGGCCACGGCTCACGGAAATGTGATTTGGGTACAGAAAGGATGACAACCTTCTATTCCTGAGTGGCCTCATGGACCAGTTGGCTCACTGAATGCATAAGGAATCGCAAACCAACAAGAGAACCTGAAATGGAAATCTCCTGGTTATCAATATCTGTAAGAGATTAAAGGAAATTAGAAGAGAGCGCTGGGTTGGTCCTTGGTGCCAGACCAAGCTCAGATTTCAGTGAGTCTGAGCTTTGGCCACTAACTTCAGAAACAACCCTTTAGGAAAAATTATACAGGGACTACAGAAAATACTGCTAAGAACTCTGGTCACGTGGGAGGAGGGCCAGACTGAGACACTGCTGGAACCAGGGAGAAGGGTGTGCAGGAAGTGTTTCCTTTTGTAGTTGGGTATCACCAGTTTCTTGAGGAGTCCTCACTAAAATGACTCAGACAGCAACTTATTTAGGGGTGGAATCTTTGGGTTTGAATGCTACAGAAGAGAAGAATGTCTCTGGGTTGCTGCAAGACCCACAGCTCACTAGGGAATTCAGTAAAAAGACATCCAGTTGGCACCCACAGAGAGCCAGAGAACTCAGGTGGATGTACGTGACCCCCACACACCAGATACTCCTGAGCAAACACCAGAGCAGAGAACTAAATGAAAGCCAATCTGAGGTCTGATTACTCTGAAAAAGGGGACAGTGACTCTCCCCATATAAATGCCAAGTGGAACAGTGCAGATGAAGCATATGCTTCCTATGAAAGCCACGTGGACCTAGCTTTATGATAATTGGGATATTCACCCACTGAATACTCCTACTACCCAGATGATGGCAAATGCTGTGAATAATTAACAAGAGAACGGAAAAAGACAGAGAGCTCAGGGTCTAATGATGACTAAAAAATAAGGTAAATGAGTTGGGTGAGGAGCCACACACCTATAATCCTAGCACCTCAGGAGGCGGAAGAAGGAGGATCACAGTTCAAGTTCAGGCTAGAAAACTTTTTACCCGAAGATAAAAATATAAAAGGCAGGGGTGGAGCTCAGTGGTAGAGCGCCCCAGGGTTCAGTTCCCAGGTACCACACACACACAAAAACAATAAGGTGATGAAACAAATAATGTTAGAAACCAAACAAAAAAAAAAACCATGAGCAGAGAGAGGTCTTTGAGACTTTCACAGTCCTGACCCACAGCTTTGTTTAGAGACCCTGTTCCATACCATGTGAATGGCCAAGGAGACCCACCTCCCTCTTTAAGAATAATCTTTCTTCCTCCCTCTCTCCCTCCCTATTCCCAGAATTCTTTATTTCTTCTTTCACGTCTGTTACATTTCTTGAGGTTGTTTGGGTCTTGTTTGGATGTGGTCTTATTGCTGCATAGTCAGTCAGTTCCCGCGCACGAAACTTCCTCGTCCTCCTCCTTCTCCTTCCTTTCTTTCTTTCTTCTTTCTTTCTTTCTTTCTCTCTTTTTCTTTCTTCTCTCTCTCTCTCTCTCTCTCTCTCTCTCTCTCTCTCTCTCTCTCTCTCTTTCTTTCTTTCTTTTCACCAGGGATTAAACCCAAAGGTGCTTAACCACTGAGCCCCACCCACAGCCCTTTTTAGATTGTATTTAGAGACAGGGTCTCACTGAGTTGCATAGGGCCTCACTAAGTTGCTGAGGCTGGCTTGAAACTCGCGATCCTTCTGCCTCAGCCTCCGGAGCCGCTGGCATTATAAGCGTGTGCCATCATGCCTGGTTTTAGGTATGATTTCAACATGAGTTGAATCAAGTTGCTGCTGACTGGCTGGCTGAAAAACTCTGGCAGCCACAGCTTTTGGAGCCAGCACCCTCTCAGTTCTTCCATGTAGCTGTGGAATAAAGACAAGTGAGAAGGCAGGGAAGGGGGCCCACCCCCAAAAGGCAACCTTTAATATGAACATTCCTACTCCTTTTTACTCCACCAAGAAATGGAAAGATTGCTTGAGCAAAGCCTGCTGGAAATACGGAGGGTCATTATTTAAAGAACTAGAACTATTTTACCGATGGGAAAAGACTGTGTCATACTTGAACACCGGGTGCTTTTAGCCAGATGGTTTATTTTGAAATGCAGACAGCACGCAGCTTAAGTCTATTTATATAGAGACAGCTGTTGTATGTTTATTTAAGTCTTACTAGCACCGAATGAGTTTCTAAATAGCTTACAGAAATGAATGCAGAAAGTGGTGCTCTTTGGTTCTTTCTCTAGGCATCGGATAATACTGGACAAGTTAGTCCACCGAACTGCTTTCTAGTAGTGTCAGGCTCCTAGTAAGGCACAAAGACTCTTGGCAAGAAGGAAGAGGAGCAGCCAGGGAAGGGAAGAACTGCACTCCCCAACCCAGAATTGCTGTAGGCCTCCTTGCTGCATAAAATGATCAGCCCAAAGGAATGAACGTCCTGCTTCCAGAACTTTCGCCTACAAAAGCCCTTCCTCGTTTTATCTGTCCTGCAGTGTCAAGCTCTTTGCAGAACCTTTGCAGGAAACTGCCATCTCAGTTTCCTGGATTCCTTTCTTTCTCTCTGAGGACCTTCCTACAATTCCTTAAACTGAATAAAGTGACCAGGTTCACAATGACTCAGACTTTGTGTTGGGATTTTAAAAGCTTTGCTGTTCACAGCGGGGCAAAATAATGAGCAACCAGCCAGGCAGGTGGCATATGCCTACAATCCCAGTAGCTCCGGAGGCTGAGGCAAGAGGATCTTGAGTTCAAAGCCAGCCTCGGCAACGTCAAGGTGCTAAGCAACTCAATGAGACCCAGTCTCTAATAAAAATACAAAATAGGGCTGGGGATGTGACTCAGTGGTTGGGTGCCCCTGAATTCAATCCCTGGTACTCCCCCACAAAAATAATAATAATAATGAGCAATCATGCCTCAGTCTTATATCTGTAAAATGCAGACACACTCACATTTCAGGAGTGATTCATTGACCTTAAACATATTGGGACTCTTCAAGATGGAAGTAAAGACTGAAGGTGACACATTTTGGTAGTGATGTCTAAAAAAACCTAGGTTATACAGTATGTGGGTAGGGGACCACAACTTCTCTTTTTTGGTACTGGGGAATGAGCCCAGGGGTACTCAAACACTGAGCCACATCCCTGGCCCTTTTTATACTTTATTTAGAGACAAGGTCTCACTGAATTGCTTAGGGCCTCACTAAGTTGCTGAGGCTGGCTTTGAAATCACAATCCTCCTGCCTCAGCCTTCTGGAGCTGCTGGGATTACAGGCATGCGTCACTGTGCCCAGTCATGGGACTGCAACCTCTTAATATGGAAATTTTACCACTAGGGCTTCGGATAGAGAAGTTTTCAAGACATAGTTTAAGAACGATAGAAAGCAAGCCGGGAAATAAATATCTGAGGCCTTGCCAATAGCAGTTATGTATGGAAAGAAGTTGTAAATAAGTTTCAACCTATTTCAGGCAAGATTACATAAAGTCAGAAATAATTCACAATGGATTTATAAAGAAAAATTAAGTGTGTTGATAATACAGTTCTATTGCTTTGCAGAGTGATGTACAGGATAATTGTGCACTGTCCCATAAATCGTCCTGCTGTACCACATTCAGTAGGTACTGCATCAAGCCAGGTGCTGACTCAAGTCCCAGGTTTCCTGCATCCTTTTGGCAGATTGCAGGTGTGTGGAAAAAGGACCTCTGACTTCAAGCGCTGTTTAGTAGACCCCATGTAGAGGCAGCAGTGTGGGACTTTCTCCCCTCTTCCTGAGAATTTGGAAACAGGCAAAGTAGATTTTCCCCTGAGCATTAGAATAGTAAAATCAGCAAATATCCATCAAAACAAAGATATGCAAACTCATCTCAGTGAGAAAGAATATCTCCTGGGCTGAAGCAGGCTTGCCGAAAGGTATTAGCATATTTAAAGAAGAACTGTGTGCACCAGCAATACAAGCTCCACTCAGAACTATCATAGAGACTTACTCTGAAATATTCATCCGAGTCCTAGCCTAAGGAAAAGGGGGATCCAGCAGTACAGGGGCCAGATATGTCCCCACTGTGATTTTATTCATTTAAAATTCTGCTCTGATTCCATGGTTGCCGAGTAACCTTTGGACTAAGGTTTGGCTTCCAAAGCAGACCTTCTATAAATCTGGAGCATGAGGATTTTTGTCTAAGTAACAATTTCTTCCTTCCTTCCTTCCTTCCTTCTGTACTGGTGAGAAAATCCATGGGTACTTTACCACTGAGCTACATCCCCAGTCCTTTTTATTTTTTATTTTGAGATTAAAGTCTCGCTAAATTGCTGAGGTTGACCTCGAACTTGTGATGCTCCTGTCTCAGCCTCCTGACTTGCTGGGATTTCAGGTGTGCTCCACTGTATCTGGCAATAATCTATTTCTTTTCTTTTTTCTTTCTTTCTTTTTTTTTTTTTTTTTTTTTTTTTTGGTAATTGTAGATGGACAGAATGACTTTATTTTATTTATTTTTATGTGGTGCTAAGGATTAAACCCAGTGCCTCACACATGCTAGGCAAGCACTCTACCACTGAGATACAGTTCCAGTCCAACAACAATCTATTTCTTTCTTTCTTTTTAAAATACCTTCATTTTATTTACTTATTTTTATGTGGTGCTGAGGATAGAACCCAGTGCCTCACGTATGCTAGGCAGTGCTCTACCCCTGAGCCATGACTCCAGCCCCAACTATCTATTTCTTAATGTAAATAAATAAATTAGCTCTGTGTGAGTGTGTGTGTGTGTGTACCTGAAGGTTGAACCCCTTCTTGGTGTGCTGATAAACACAATTTCTGTGTCTACTGAATGTTGTGCTGTAGTGAATTCACCCAGGCTCCAATTTAAATGGATGGCCTCCAACCACATCCCAGGACAGGCAGCCCAGGCCTTCACCATGAAGGGATTTGCAGTTGGTGGCACATTCATACTTTGGCACATTCTCGCTTCCCTGGAAGAGCACATGCGAGTGAGTCACTCACCATTTTTCTTTGGTACATGGTTTCATTTTACATCCCACAAGGATGACAAATTTAAACTTCTGCTCTGTGGATCTGTGGAGGGTGTGACTGGGCCCCACCCAAGCCCTAAAGATTTCAAAACTGCCTATGAAGTAGGAATATAAAAGCAACTCTTTAGCTGTTTCTTTTTTCTTGGAACTTAGATTCTTCTAAAGATTAAGACCTTTTGTTACAGTGATGGGGTTTGAGTCACAGGACACAAACATTTTCAAAACTTTATTCAACAGGCATCATGTGTAAGCTAAATAAATGCAGATTTGGAATTTATGGAAGATCATTGTTTTGGACTGAGTTCCTGTACTAGTTTCCAACTGACCAAATCAAAATGGAGTCACTCATACTAAGTGCCATGTAATTAAACTGGAACTTTAAGAAACAGGAAATCCCCAAACAGGTCACTTTAAAAACAGATAAATGAACAAACAAACAAGCAAAAAAACGGAGATTCACAGTAACAAATTGAGAAAAGGGCCACTCAAGCTGACTCTGCATAAGTTAGTCCTCTTTGTTTGAACCTATACAAGGAAAGTAACTGAAGTAACCCATCTACTTTCTTTACATCATGCTGTTCCCTGTGACTGCTCAAGCTATCTTTTAAAACCAAGTGTTTGGTCATCCTCAATGGAGTTCCCTGATTCATGAATCAATAATAAAAGTCAATTCAATGTTTAAATTCGATTTATTGAAATTTCATTTTTAACCCTTGCCTGCTAAGCAAACTTAGGTAAGAATCTACTCCAACTCAGCAGGTGGTAAGTTATTGACAATCCTTTATCCAAATTTAGTACTTATCTACAGTGTTGGGGAAGACAATAACAATTTCAACTTTAAGTTCAAAAACAGGTAGGTGCTTTACATATAATTTAAAACATCCCCACTCCATTCCTCCATTCTTTCCACATCATGCCAAAATCCATTAAAGTTTCAACTCTTTCCCAATAATTCCTTTATCTAAAAGGCAGAGCAAGGAGGCAAGGAACATTTGTTAAATACTTTTCTACATTATCTTAAATAATCTACCCAGTAACCTCTGGAATCCTGGTTCTTATCTCCATTTGATAAGTCTAAAACTGAGACATTGAAAAGTTATGTGACCTGAAGTCATATGGCTAGCACATTGCTAGACTGGACAAATCACTCTGTCCAATGTGAAAGCCAGCTGGACCATACAACTAAAACTGGATGTAGTAAGTTCTACATTGTTTTAAGAGGTAAGTTTAAATATCTATGTTTCATAAAAATAAAAAGAGATCCAAAGCAACCTAAATGATTGTCAGAAATAACTGTTTGGATCCTGCATGTTCTGTACAATTCTTGCCTTTAAATGTCTTAAATGTCTTGCCTCATTTTCCCATGCACAGTTCCAAGTAGGACAGAAATAAATGCCGATTATAATAAACCTAATAAATATGCAGCTAATCTCCTTTGTTTCTCTGGGTACTGTATTCAGCTTGCATCATCCAGTGCTTCGGGTTTTTGATAGAGATTTTTCCTTTTGCTTGGTGATATGAATAGCTTCTAGCACCACTTAGACTGGGGATCTTGAGAATCTGGTTGGCTGGATTTTTTTTTTTTTTTGGGGGGGGGCGGGTGTTTAAAAAACTGTTCTCTTTCCATTGCAGACAAAGTCGGATTCCCCTTGCCTCAGGTCAGTGACCACAGAAACAAGAAGTATACAGGCAACAGTGATTATTGCTCACCCTCATGGGACAGATATGATAGTTTCACTGTTGTTTCAAGTTCATACATTCATTCATTCAGTCATATCAACCAGTATTATCTGAATGTCTGCTCCATGCCAGGTACTGTTTTCATTTCCACCTCTATGGTCTTTATTACAGAATATTATCCCCTATGCCTTGTCTGTTTAAGAACAACCCAACATTGCTGGCGTGTTGGTGCCTGCCTGTAATTCCACCAGCTCAGGAGGCTGAGGAATGAGGATCACAAGTTCAAGATCAGCCTCAGCAATTTAGTGAGGCCCTAAGCTATTTAGCAAGACCTTGTCTCAATATAAGAAATAAAAAGGGCTGAGGATGAAGTTCAGTGGTAAAATGTTGCTGTGTTCAATCCTTAGTACACACACAAAAAAAAGGATGGTCTAACATTAAAACAAAAATCCTGGAGGCCATTACAACGACTTGGTTACACTTCTTCCCCAGCGGGAGAATTCTCCCTACAACCTTTCTCACCGGTCACCTTCCCAGCTTCTTGTCATCATCTGTCCCTCTGGTCATGGGGCTTACTCCTCCATAGCAGCTTTATCACTGCTCAGTGGCTCTAAGCAGCAGGAAACTGGCCTTACATTCCCCCATCTTCCCTTTGGAGCTAGAGGGACTTTATTTTTAAATAAATATTGACCTTTCACAGTTGTATTGAGTGTTCAGGTGTTTTATTAATACTATATCATTTTTGCCCTCACATTAGCCAGTAAACCCAGAAGGATAATTTACATTTTAGAGAAGTTATACATGGGGCCCCAGGCCACTCAAATAGTAGGTGATAAGACAAAGCATTTTCACAGGTCTGACTCTAGAGACCTTTATATCATATCATATCATTTCAAATACACATGTGTGTAATTATACATGTAATTAAGTATAAGCCAAGTGCAGTGGCACGGGCCTATAATCCCAGCAGCTCAGGAGGCTGAGACAGGAGGATCATGAATTCAAAGCCAGCCTCAGCAACTTAGTGAGGCCCTAAGCAACTCAGTGAGACCCTGTCTCTAAATAAAATTTAAAAATGGCTGGGGATGGGCTGGGGAGATAGCTCAGCTTGTAGAGTGCTTGCCTTGCAAGCACAAGGCCCTGAGTTTGATCCCCAGTACTGCAAAAAAAAAAAAAAAAAAAAATGGCTGGGGATGTGACTCAGTGGTTAAGTGCCCCTGGTTTCAATCCTGGGTACCAAAAAAAAAAAGAAAAAAAAAAAAAAAAGTAGAAAGGCAGATGACAATTTTAGAAGTTTTTCAAATAATGATGGAATAAAAACTTTAAATTGTCATGTTTCTTGATGAGCTAAATACTTTCTTGTTCTTCATATTCTTAATTGGTATATGATAAATACAAAACAAAACAACAATAACAAAAACATTCTTTACCAAATTCACATTTTTCTTTTTTCTTTTTATTTTTTTGGCATGAGGGATTGAACTCAGGGGCACTCGACCACTGAGCCACATCCCTGTCCCTATTTTGTATTTTTTTAGAGACAGGGTCTCACTGAGTTGCTTAGCACCTTGCTTTTGCTGAGGCTGGCTTTGAAATCATGATCCTCTTGCCTCAGCCTCCCAAGCCACTATGATTACAGGCATGTGCCACCTCAGATTCACTGTTGGACAGGAGCTCCCAATCTTTCTGGTAGAGAACAACTTGACCCAGCTCTGTGATAATGTCACTTTGAGCAGACACATGGTCAGAGTCATATCAACTCCAGTTCTGAGAAGACAAAAGGATTCCAAACAGGCACATTTTGTCCCTGCTTTAGAACAGAACAGGGCCCAGCATCCTGGGATTACAGGTGGGGAGGTCATGATTCATCTGACCATAATATAGACATGCATCCTGCCCTTGGGTTCATCTGAAACCAATGTCAGAGGAGGTTAGACAGAATGACTCCATTCGGTTATGTTTATCTGAGTGTAGAAATATTAAGACTATCCATGTACACCAGTAAGGAGAGTAAGGATGCCAGAACTAGCTCTTGCAGCTTTTGTGATGAACTAAAAACACTATGGGTTTTCATTCAAAGTTTAAGATGAGGTTGGCACAGTTCTGATGGTTTTTTTTTCAAGACCTGCATAGCTGTTGTTCATGCTAGTAGAGGGCAGTACCCCTAAACTTAAAGCACAACTCTTCTTTTGATCACTCAGAATTGATTTTCCCCTACTTCAGATCAAACTGTCAAGCAAGCCACAGCTGAGAGAGCAATTCCAAGGCTGAAATGTGAACACCCAAAGAAAGCAGGAGTGGAAACGGGGGCAGGGGTGACCCCAAAAGAGTGCATTTATGCCAGGATTGGATTTGGTCGGGGTAAAGAAGACCTTGGAGAGTCCCTGGTCCACACCTTCATTTTGTAGATAAGAAACAGCTCTGTCTACCGATAAGGGATGTGTTCCCCTTCTGGGTAATGTGCAGGGTAAAAATGTGTTGGGTCTGAAAGAAGTTGACATCATGGGCAGTGCAGGTACACCTTAGGACAGGAGAATCCATGCCATTCTGCCAACGAGAATCAGCAATGGGATTTAAGAATGATGTAGACAACTTCCCAGCTTAGTCAATAATGGCCATTCAGAGGAGCAGAAACTTCTTCTATAAGGACCACACCATCCTTCCTCCATAACAAAGTGTCTGGAGCCCTGGGACAGAACCCCTTGGATTCACAGTCCTCCTACACACACTTTTTAACTATGGGATTTGGACCAAGGTGTAGTCTCTAGTGCCTCAGCTTACTCACTGCCTACACGGAATTAATAACAATAGTTCCTTTAAAGTGTCGTGACAAAAATTAATCATATTTATATGATTACATATAAATACATGGGATTCCAAACACATTATGTACTCAATAAATTTTAGTTACTCTTTTTTTTTTTTTTAATCACTATTTGCTCCAGGACAACCTGGGCCCAGTGTGTGAGAGCAGGCTCCGATGTGCCATGAGTCTGAAAAAGGACAGACAGGTCCAGGACTGCACAGAGTACAATGGAGGACTTACTGATGAAATCACCAAGATAAGGTGATTCCCCATGATTTGGAGCAAAAAGACAGGGGCTTATAAAGTGGCCAGGATAAAAGCGACTTTACCCAAGCAAGAATAGACCTAACTTCTCTCAAACTAACATGAAAGAGTTAGGCACATTCCTGGCACTAGGGTCCAGATGTAAATCTCCACAGACCACTGAAATGGTTTGTGTCTCTTTGGGATAAGCTGGGAGATTATTCAGGGAAAATCATCAGGATTACTCAGGGGCAATCAAGGCGGCTGCAATCACATCAGGCTAAATCCACACACTATTCTCTCCAAATAACCTTTATCCACCACCTGATAGTGAGCTCTTTACGGTTAAATAGGTACAGGGTTTTAGTTTTACATGATGAAAAAGAGTTCTATGGATAGTCTGGTTGCAAGATACTGTGAATGTACTTAATGCCACTGCACTATACACTTGAAAAAGTTAAGATAGTAAATATTGTATTATCGTTATTTTACTACAATCAAAAAAAATTTTTAATGGTGAGCTCCAAAAAGAAAACCCAATAACCTCTTAGGATCTGTGCATTTTATGATATGCATATTTTACCTCAATCAAATAATATAGATACACACAATCCAAGGTCAAGGTCTCAGCCTTGAGGGCTTATGATCGCCTCGCACAGGAAGCACGCTACTGTTACCCTTCATTGAGCAATATCACTCTAGGGCAAAATTGAACTGACTGAAATCCATAAGGCTTTTTCACAGCCTCATGGTTAAACTCATGTCTTCTCAAGTTTAACAATTATCAAAGAGAAAATCTGACAAGCATGTCAGGTTACGCTGCAGGGTTACATCATACTTCCTGATCGTTCTCAGAATTATTTTAATATCAAAGGTCCACAAGGAAACGAGGAAGGCCACTTAATTCCATGTTCTGCCTTCAGAAACCCGGTGAGTAAACTATCCTAGGCAAGTGGAACTCTTACATAGGAACCCCAAGAAGCTGATTACGAACTGCTGGCACTGTTCTCCAGTCCTTGTCTGTTCTACCACCAGGGACTCCCATTGCTTGGACCACCCTGGTCTCTCCTATGGATCACAAATGACTAGCCACCATATCCCAAGACTCAAACTCTGGGTTGAACAGAATTCTTGATCTCTTCTTTTGTCTTAGCAATCAGAAGTCTTAGGGACAAAGTAAGTATCCCTCATCAGAATAAAAATAAGAGCCCTGATTCTAGCACATGGTCTTTCTCTTACAATGTTTTCCAGAGAAATTAAAATCTACTCGGTCTTTCTTGACAAAACCCTGATTATGCAGGAAGGGAACAGGGCAGACTGGATCTGAATAGGAGACTAAAGATCAAGAGATGTGAAGAAAAGAGAAACTTGAACAGTCTTGGTGGGAATATTAGTACAACCATTAGGGAAAACAGGACGAAGCTTCCTCAGAAATCTAAAAACATGGCTAGGGATGTAGCCCAGTGATAAAGCAGTTGCCTAGCAGTAATAAAGCATTTGCCTAGCATATGTGACTGAGGCCTTCAATTCTGGCACCACCACCACAGGAAAAAAAAAAAAAAAGAAAGAAACTAAAAGCAAAATTATTATATGATCTAATAATCCCACTTCTGGGTATTTACAAAGATTTTAAATCAGTCTGTTGAAGAGATATCTGCACCTCCAACAGTAGCCAAGTTATGGAATCAATGTAAGTGTTCATCAATAAATGTAAAGACGAAGAAACTGTGGTATATACAATAGTATACTCTTTAGATTTTTTCCCCCCTTTGGTACTGTGAATTGAACCCAGTGGTGCTTTACCATTGAGGCACATCTCTAACCCTTTTTATTTTTTAGTCTTTAGACAGGGTATTGCTAAGTCGCTTAAGGCCTCACTAAGTTGCTGAGGCTGACCGGAAACTTGTGATCCTCCTCCCTCAGCCTCCTAAGTTGCTGGCATTACAGGTGTGCACCACTGCACTCCTCAATTTAGCTTTAAAAATTTTTTTGTCATTACAACAATATGAATTAAAGCGGAGAATATTATGCCAAGTTAAATAAGGTAAGGACAGAAAGACAGATACTGTATAGCCTCACTTACATATGGAATCTAAAACAATCTAACTCAAAAAGCAGAGATTAAAATGGTGGTTACCATTTAGAGGCTGGGAGGGCAGGGGGCGTAGGAAGACCATAGGCAAAAGGTACAAAAGTCTCAATTACACCAGCAGAATCTGGGGGTTTGTTTTGCTTTGCTTTCCTCTGGGGTATATTGCATAGTGTGGTCAATAAGGTAAATAATAAAGTATTGTGCATTTCAAATTCATTAAAAGTACATTTTGATGTTCTTACTACAAAAAAAAAAATAGCACTTGAGGTGATGGATATGTTGATTGGCTGGATTTAATGATTCTTGCATTTTATTCATAAATCATAACGTCACTTTGTACCCCATAGATATATACAATTATAATCTGGCCATTCACAATTTTTTAAAATAAAAATTTAAAAAGTAAAGTACAGGAGGGAAGCAATTGGCGGTGCCTCGGTCACGTGGTCAGGCTTCCAGTCGTCTTGCTAGGTTTTCTCAGCCTGGAGGTAGGGATACACGGATGTGCGGCCCAGTCCGTTCTTTCTGGCTGTACAGGCACACCACCACCACCACGTCTGTTTGCCCACGATGGGAGAAAATGCTCTTTCCAGAGGAACAGGAAGAGCAGCTTACTTTTCTCCCCAGATTTACATAGGAAGCAAGCAGAGGGTGAACACTCCTCTCTTCAAGGTCTGGCTTTATTCTGAGGCCTCTGTGCCCTGCCCACAATCCAGTTCCAGCTCTGTGGGCAGCTAGCTCCTCCTCCCCCAGGGCCAGCCACGCCCTCACTGTGCCAGGGCCGGGTCTCTCCAAATCTTTCCAGAATCCAGGCTGACTTTGGCAGAAGAACACAAAAACAGAATTGTTCAAGTTCTTCCACAGTGGATTTCTGATTCACTTAGGAAATGTGCTATTTCTGATGAAGCTCCTGTTGATTTCTCGTTGAGGGCACGCAGAAGAAAAAAGGAAGACTCTCATGACAAAACTCAGAAGGGGAGGACTGATGTGAGATCCTGTCTGACACTGAGAGGAATTGAAGACCTTAAGGCAGATGATGATGGATGGCGTGTGTGTGTGTGTGTGTGTGTGTGTGTGTGTGTGTTGCGCGCGCTTATAAGACAGTTTTCTACCAGCTCTAATATGTGGATCTATCCAGAAAACTGCACCCCACCTCATCCTACCCACTCTGAGGTGAAGAGTTATGAGACGGGCCAATTACTGCTCCCTTTGTCTCCCGTCCCCACCAAGAGGTGGTGGGGCAACCATGATGGCTGAATAGATTCAGGCAGATGTGTTCAGTGAGAAGAACCCGTGGAGAAATGCATGCTAGGAGGCATATTTTATACACTGTATATACACTTTGTGTGAGCGTTTGGTGTGTATTTTTTTCCCCCTCAAACAACCAACCATTAAGAGAGGGAAAAAAAAAATAAAACCCAGTAGAAACTGATACAAACAACCCCTCTCCTGCTATAAAGGTGATGCCAAGACCAAAAGGTACCCAGGGCAGGCGTCAGGTGCTCTGGTCACCTGCCTTTTAACAGTCTCCATAGCTGCATTGTACAGTACAGTGGCCACGAGTCCCTCGTGGTTACTGAGCAACTGACATGTGGTTAGAGCAATGGAGAAACTATATTTTAAATTTTATATCATTCTAATTAAATTTAAATCTTAAAATTGATGTAGCATATTTTCCCATCACACACAACTTTATGGCGCCCGTAGGGCCACCTTTCATTTAACCCTAGCCTGTGCAGTGTGCTTGTCAGGCACATCGCATCTTTCTAGTATTACATGTAACCACTAATCTAATTGGTGCCAGCAGCTTTTTGCTTTGGATGTTTTCCTAGGCGCTGATATGATATTTTAATGTACGTATTTGAATGTGATTTGCAGACAGCACAAGTTACACTGATAACTATGTAAGTTGCCATAATTCCATTTTCTTTTTTTTCTTACTTCTTTAATTATAATATAATTTATTTTCTAGCTTAAAAAAATTAGTATGGACATTTAAATTTTTTAAATGAAGACTTGTTCCTGCTGTAGAAATGAATGGAGTGCAGAAGAATTACAACTGGCACAATAAACAAAAAGATACAGAATTGGCCAAGGAATTAGTGAATTCACTCAAACTCAACTTGGACTGAGGCAACTTTAAAAGTTATAGGCTTATCACTTCAAAGTCAAACTCTTCTAAAAAAGATGAACCTTTTTTTTTCAGTGTGAATGCAAATATTAAGGGAAATTATTTTTTGATACTTGATTTAGTCACTGGAAAAACTTTATGTTTGAAATAGTTTAAGCATTTGTATTTATATGAAAACTTCAAATATTATGAAATCCAAATGCAGATCAAGTCTTTCTGATGAAAATTCACCATTCAAATTCAGATGTGCTGGCAGTGTCAAATATACACCAGATGACTACATGGAATAAAAAGAAGACTGTAAAATATCTCCTTAGGAATTTTCATATTGGTTACATGTTAAAATGATAATACTTTGAATATACTGAGTAAAATAATCTTTTTAGTGCTGGTGGTAGCAGCACTGGGATTGAACTCAGGGCTTGTACCTTCTAAGCATGTGCTCTACCGATGAGCTACACCATTGTCCCAAATCTATATCATTAAAGTTAATTTTTCATGTCTTTTTTTTTTACTTTTTAAATGTTAATACTGAAAATCCGAGCTTACATTCATGACTCATTTGATATTGCATTAAACAACACTGTTCCAAACATAGCTTTCCTTCTTCAATAACTATGACTGATAATGCTGATCAAATACCCATCATAGTCAGATCCTGTCCTTAATAATTCACATGCATGGTTAGTGTTTCTTTAACTCTCACAAAAAAAAAAAAAATGCTTATTTATCTCCTTAGTGTCTTCATTTCCCCATTTTTCTAAAAGGAAGGAAGGAAAGAGGGGAGGAAGGAAGAGAGGCAGGCAGATACAATGTGGGCTCATGACAAGGTAAAAGGATCAAAATCTCAGAATATTGAAAAACAATCTATGTAATTATTCAGAAAAAAACACTCAGGATACTACTGGGCACCTTCAGTGTTTGGCAGAGTAACATGACATTCTCTTTCTTTTGCCATTCATGTGTTCATTTAAGTTTTTACTGATAATTCAAGTACCAGGTACTATGGTATACTTAGCCCAGATCTGTTCATGAGAGCAGGCGGGAGGCACATCTTGGAGAGGATGAGTTTTAAAAGATGGGTAAATGCTAGCTGGGCACAGAAGAAAAGTAATTCATTTCAGGTAGAACAAACAGCTGAACCAAGGATCTGCTTACGTGTGTGTTAGGTGGAGGCAGAAACCAGTCACAGCTAAGCAGTTTTAATTTATCCTAGGAAATTGGGCACCTTTAGGAGATTTGGGGGTAGGCTGAAGAGTGAAGTGGTAAGAATAGTCAGAGGTTTTAAATTATTGCCACTCTGACAAAGGTTAAGAATGTGCTGTCTTTGGTAAAAAGTAATGAGGGCTTGAACAAGAATAGTTACAGGGATGGAACTGAAGGGACAAATTTGAAAAATGTTAAAGAGTGAGCAGACAGAACTTGTCCCAGTTTTGTTAGTGATGGTAAAGAGTCAGGCATGGAATACATGCCTTGTTTGGACAACTGGGTATTGTCATCCCAATCATTCGTTCTTAGATATGTTGAGTTCCAGCTCACTTTACAACATCTGAGTAGGTGTCCGGTGGGACTCCAGAGTCAAAAAGAGGCTAAAGGTGTAGATCAGTGGTAGAGCACTTGCCCAGCATGCATAGGCCCTGGGTTCAATCCTCAACATAAAAAACAAATGTTTTCAAAAACCTTAATAAATTCAGCTAATAGATTTAAATAGACATATCTTAAAAGAAGACATAAATGCCAACAAGTACACAAAAAATGTGCAGCATCTCTAACCAGCAGGGAAATACAAATCAAAACCTTATCCCAGTAAGAATAGCTATTATCAAAAAGACTAAAGATAAGAAGGGCTGGTAAGGATTGGAGGAAGAATCAGGTACCCTTCCTTGCATACTGATGGTGGGAATGTAAATTAGTACAGCCATTATGGAAAACCAAAAAATTAAAATAGACTACCATGTGACTCAGTAATCCTACCACAGTGTATAGGTCCAAAGGAAATGAAATCGGTATGTCAAAGAGACATCTGCAAGGGCTGGGGTTGAGGCTCAGTGATAGAGCACTTGCCCTGCACAAGTGAGACACTGGGTTTAATCCCCAGCACCACATAAAAATAAAGAAACAAAATAAAGGTATTTGTGTCCATCTACAACTAAAAAAAAAAAAATTAAAAAACATAGCCCTCTGCACACCCATGTTCACTACAGCACTATTCACAATAGCCCAGAATGGAAAGGATCTGAGTGTCCATCAACTGATGAATGGATATAGGAAATGTAAAACATGTACATAATGGAATGCTATTCTACTATTTAAAAAACTGAAATTCTGTCATTTTAGACAATATGGATGAAACCAGAGATCATTATGTTAAGCAAAGTAAGTAAGGCACAGAAAGACAAGTACTGTTTGATCTCACTCACATATGGAAACTAAAAAGTCAATTTCATGGAAGTCCAGAGTAGAATTGGTCACCAGAGCCTTGGAAGAGTAGGATGGAGAAAGTTGATTAGTGGATACTAAGTTACAATTAGAAAGCAGCAAGAAGGTTCTGGTGTGCTACTGCCCAGTAAGGTGACTACAGATATTAATAATATATGGTATATTTCAAAAAACTATGAGGATCTTGAAAGTTTTTATCAGAAAAAATGATATATGTTCGAGGCGATGTTTACTCTGATTTAAACATTACACAATGTATACATGTATTGAAACCTTACATGGTATCCCATCAATAAGTATATGCGTATGCTTTCATGTTAAGAAATAAAAAATTTTAAAATATTTTTTAGATGTTGATAGAGCTTTATTTTATTCATTTATTTATACGTGGTGCTGAGAATCGAACCCAGTGCTTCACACATGCTAGGCAAGTTCTACCACTGAGCCACAACCCCAGTCCCAAAATAATTTTTTTTAAAAGGAAGGGAAAATATGCCTCCTAAAAATAAATAAATAGAAAAAGAAAGTTGAGAAGAAAGCTCTAAGGCAAAATAAAGATTTTGAAGATACTCAGCAAAGGTAGTTGAAGTCTCAGATTAGCTAAATTCTCATAGGAAAGAAAAAAATACATCCAAATACATGTGTAGAAAGTTCTTCTTGGCTCTGAGAAGTCTGCTGAATAGAGTGTGAGTTCTAAATTTTTCTTATTTACCACTCCACATTTACTGGCCAGCGAAGTGCCTGACATGTAATAATTTATTCAAAATAATTATTTGTGTGGACACACTTATGTCCTTAGGTTTGAGAATACATAATATTCTAAAGAGGAGATGAAAAATGACTAGCACAATAACAAATCCTTTGAGATGAATGATTCTGGCTTAAATATCCCATACTTAGCACCTCAAGTCAAGATTAATTTTCTATGATCCTTCTTTTCTTCCATGTTTAACCAAGTGACAAGAAATTTTAGATTTTTAAAACATTTAACAGGGCTTACTAAATCATATCTAAATATTATTTTTTCACCTACTACTTGATTTCCACTAAGTTGTTTTTAAATAAAAATGGAATCCTAAAGAAATGAAGACCCTTTACAGAGGTTATAGAAAATTTAATCTTAACACCCCTGAAAAGTCACAGAAAAGATAAAACAAATATTGGTTCACTTTTTTAAAAACAACATTTATTTTGAATTTAAAAATAATAAATGTACATGACATAAAATGAATTATTTGGCTTTATTTCTGTTTTAGCAACCTCAAGATTTGATGGTAGTAGCAACCAAGTCTGGATCCCAGACCAAGGTTAGCACTAACTTTGTCACCACAGCCTGACCTTCCCTCCTGTTATTATTTAAGTTGTCTGTGTGATCTGATAAACTCGTTTCCCAAACCCCAAAGCATGGAGAGAGGCAGAATTTTCCACTGCAATGCTGAAAATAATTGATCTTTCCATGTCTACAAATGGAAAAGATTAACTTTCTTGGAATTTGAGAGACTGGAAGGTCTTTAGCAGTCTATTTTCCCTGTATTTCCTAAATCATTAAGTTAGCTTTAAACACAGAAAAGGACATTTTAAAAAATGTAAACTTACCATCTGCTTTTATTTTCTGTTTGCTCCAGTCTTTTGGCAGTGGTAATCACAGTATGTATGTTAATTTAGTGTTTACTCTTCCCACTTTCCACATTCTATGCCATCGCTGTATTTGTCATTTTCCTTCTTTCTGTTCTTTTCTTTCTTTTTTTGTTTTTTTTTTTGGGGGGGGTGGTGGTGGTGGTACTGGGGACTGAACTTGGGAGTACTCTACCAATAAGCTACATCTTCAGCCCTTTTTATTTTATTTTATTATTTTATTTATTTATTTATTTATTTTGCGGTACTGGGGTTTATTTTATTTTGAGACAGGGTCTCAATAAGTTGCTGAGGCTGGCCTGGAATTCATGGTCCTCTTGCCTCAGCCTTCCAGATAGCATGCACCACCTCATCTAACCAGAATTTATCATTTTACAGAATTTTTACTCTTCCATCATTGATATAATTTACTCAATGTCCCAACTGTTGGTTGCTCGGCTTTTTTTTTTTTTTTTTTTTTTTTTTTTTTTTTTTGGCACTGGGGATTAATAAACCCAGGGACACTTTAACATGAGCTACACCCTCACCCCTTTCTATTTTTCATTTTGAAACAGGGTCTCGCTAAGATGCCGTGGCCGGCCTTGAACTTGTGATGCTCCTGCCTCAGACTCCTGAGTCATTGGGATTACAGGTATGCACCACAGTTTTTGTTTCTTTTTTAATACCATGACTACAATCTTTATAATTAACTTTATAGATATTTTCTTCTTCTTTTGACCCATTACCTATGATGTATAATTATGAATAATTCCAGTTGTCCTCCAAATTTGCAATGATGTGCAAAGCCCAGCTAGCCATCTGTCAGCTTGCTTTCTTGCTTGACTTATTTATTTACAATTTAATATTTAAATGTTAAATTGAACCTTATTATTACTTTGCCTTTTAAAATTAGTAGTAAGAACATTAAATCTTTCTCTTTTTTACCTGTTGTATTCCTTCTTGTGAATTATCAGTTTATATTTAGGATCTTGGTGCTTTACTAACATAGTTACATAAGGTATGAATATATTATAAAATTTAACATTTTATATGTAAAATTAACCATAAATATTTTTCCAATTTAATATCTTCCTTTTAGTTATATACAGTCAAAACATGGGAGAAAAATTTCAAATCAGACCTATCCATCTTTTCCTCTTTTGGATTCCTCTCTTTTATTACTTCAATGGTTTGAAAAGTCTCGTTTTGGTGAAACGTTGATAATTGTTTAGCTGGGTGATGAATAGTTACATGAAGTTCATGTTGCTGTTCTCTCACTTAGATGTATATTGGAAATTGCCCATACTAAAAACTTTAAAAAAAAATCTTTCCCATTGCTAGAATGATCATTTTATTTGATTTCTACTAGTTTCTTTCTCATCCTCTTCATTTTAGAGTTAAGGAAACTCTTGTCCATGAGGTTAAATTAATTTGCTCACTGTGTGAGTCATCTTGTTCCCCTCCCCAACAACTAAACTTAGCCACAATCTCTTCTTTTTGAGACACAGCAAAAACACCCAAAGGCAGGGCAACTTGGAAACGGCTAGAGTTCAATTAAGAAAGTTGGGCTGGTAGATCCCAAGTGGCTGGTGCTGTACATCCAGAAACTTTCCCCAACCCTACCCACTAGAAATGATAGGGCTGGGGGCATGCCAATCGGCCTAGCAGACAGCTCTCCAAGGAAAGAAAACTGACTTGTAGCCATTTTTTTGGTGTAAATACTTCCAACCTGAAGGATTTCAAGACTAATGAACTTGAAGTTGGGACTAGAAGGGCAGTAGCATATTAGTTCATGCTATTTCCACCATATGCATATGATAGATAATAGATCTCAGTAAAAGGTAATAAAGAAAAAGGAAATGAGTTGTTCAAAATATAACATTTATATTTGTATTTTTTTTCTTTTTTTTACTTTTTTTTAAAGTACTGTTTTTAAAGGGTACAAATAAAGTAGTTAGTAAAAATGCCACCCACTTACAGCACTATTTGAAAGTTATATTGACTATCATATCAGAAATTAACGTCTTAATATCTTACTCTTAATGGAGTACCCAAAATACAAATAAAATTACATTTAATTAACTATTCTTTTCTCCTCTAAAAGCATTATGTTATATAAACTTGTAAGTTAAAATAAGAAAACACTACATTTCTTATTTTGATAACATTAAAGTTTCACTTAAGATATTTTTTAAAGGTATATGAAGACTTAAGATCAACAAACAAATGTAAAAAACAATACATTCAATGATTAGTAGCTATACACTAAAATCACAAAAATTTTAAAAATGTGAAATCCACAACTCCAAGAATATTCCTATTACTATCCTGCAACTCAATATAACCACTGAAGCTTTACTAAAAATATACATTCTTAAAAAGAAATCATTTAAAAACTAGATAACTTAAAACATTAAAAATCTTTGAAAAGTATTTATAACTAAACTAGGTATTACTGTTCTCAAACTTCCTATAATTATTGCAATAAATAAATGACTGTCTTAAGCTTTTATCCCATACACATGAATTCTAGAGTACAGTATTAGTTCCTGTTTTCCAGATAAAAAATCACAACTGGAAACCTCCTAAAGCTTTAACTGTCAAAAATACTCCTTGAAATGCATCATCATATTCATACTTTGAATAACTTAGAGAAATTTACAGATGATACATTATCTCATACCTCAGCTGTCAAAAGTTTTTCAATCTTTACAATGAATGATTGTGACCTCTAAGATTTAACTAGTCACAGATGATACATGTTTATCCTCAACCTTCACTGCAAATATTTTTTATGCCATAAAAAATTCTTTGGTATTATCCAACAAACTGCTACTATCAGAATAAATACTTAACACTTGATGCTTCAATTTTAAATTACTGATTTAAGTTTATACAATTATATTACCTCCACAGACATAATGTAAGATCAGATGCCAAATAACCCTTAGTTTTGTACTTATTAAAGTACTAAACACCAAAACCTGAAATGAGTCTACATACTTTAAGATTTTTCCAGACACAACACCAGTTCTTGTTGTTGTTTAATGGTCTAATGAAAAAAGCAGTAGAGAAAACCAATGAAACAAAAAACTGGTTCTTTGAAAACGTAAATAATATCAATAAATCTCTAGCTAGATTGACAAAAAAGAGAAAGCACAAATTATCATTGATGGGAGCAAAATAGGAGCTATCACTACAGACCCAGCAGATATCAAAATAACAATGAGAATACTACAACTCATTTGATAACTTAGAAGAAACATCAATTCCTAGCAAATTACCACAATTGAGGTGATAGAATAGATATTTGTATTTTAATATAATTTATTAAATAATAAGTTCATATGTTTTAATTTTAAATAATGGCTGTATTTAACAATCAACTTGCAAAACCCCTAAGTTTTTTGCTTTTTTGTTTTTTCCCAGTGCTGGAGCCTGAACCCAGGGCCTTGTGCATGCTAAGCAAGTGCTCCACCACTGAGCCACATCCTAACCTAAAACCCCTAAAAATTTAATCATCACCTCCCAGTGGGCTGGTATAAGGGTACTCCAACACACCACTGAGAGACAAATAGTAATAGAAGTACGATTTATATTTTCAGAGGTGGTATGACACAAAATTTACCATTTTAGAAATTCAGTGGCATTAAGTATATTCACAGTGCCTTGCAACCATTACCAATGTCTAGTCCTAGAGCCTTTCCATCACCCCAGTGGAAGCTGTGTCCCCAGTAAACACTAGCTCCCTCTATCTCCCTCCTGCCAGCCGTTGGTAGCTTCTACTTTTTGCCTCTAGGAATTTGACTACTCTAGGTACCTCACAAAAGTAGAATCACATAATATTTGTCCTTTTTGTGTGTGAATTATTTATTACATTTAGTACAAAAATTCCAAGTTTCATCCATATTGCAGCATGTATCAGAATTTCCTTCCCTTTTAAGTTTGAAGCTAGATTTTTAAGTTCAACTTTTAGGGTCACAGTTTGTGTCCAAACAACCACCCATGGCCTTCTCATGGCCAGAGAATAAGCCCAGCCCACAATCAGAAAGTGCCGATCAGGTGAATCAGACCAGACATGGAGGATGGCAGGGCAGGGCGACTTTAATAGGAAGCACAAAAGAACCTGGGAAGGTAGAATGTGCCACATACTCAATTAAATCCTATTATATCTTTTTTTTTTTTTTTTCATAAATTCAGATCAGTATTTCAATCTGAAAGAAATTCACCCAGTTCAGTGAGTGCACAGAAGAGCTGTTCTAAAAGTCTGATTCACTGACCAACAGCATCACCATCACCTGGGACCTTACTCAAAGTTCAAATTCTTGGGCTGGGGCTGCAGCTCAGTGGTAGAGCACTTGCCTAGCACATGTGACACACTGAGATCAATCCTCGGCACCACATGAAAATAAATAAATGAAACAAAGGTATCGTATCCATCTACAACTAAAAATATATTTTTTAAAAGGAACAAACTCTCAGGTCTAACCCCAGACCTAAAGAATCTTAAAACTCTGAAGGTGGAACCCAGTAGTTTGGGTTTTACGACATGTTTCCAGATGATTCTGATGCATTCTTGAGTTTAAGAACTTTGGTTCTTATTGATGCCTAAAAAGGTCCCCAAACTACCTCATGGGCATTTCATAGGTATGGATTGCCATTCATGATCTTATCAAATATAAGGGAAGAGGGGGTTAAATTAATAAGGGAATGCTTAAACATGAGTTCATAAAAATTGTGCTTGTCAAATATTATGTAAACATTAAATTTCTCAAAACATCCACTGAAATAGGCATTACTCCTGGTAGGCCTGTTGTACAGTGCCGGTGAAAGTCCAAGTTCAATTTTCTTCATGCACATAGGTATTGGCAAAAGCTGTAACAGAGAGAGCAGGCAGAGAATCCAGAAAGAGCTGAATTCCAGTCCCTGCTCTGTCTTCCATATTTAACCCACATTTGAGAACTGGCTTGTTCTGGCATAAAAATGGGATGGTAGGGGCTATTATGCAGGATTTCTTCAAGAATAGGCAATAAGGTCCACCTTCATTACACCTTCCTTCCTTCTTAAGAGAACTTTCTTTCTGTTTAGGGATTGGTCTTGATAAATGAGGAAGAAATAATGATTGGTCCAAGACAGCCCCATTCGACGAACAACTCTGAATGATTTAAGAGTGACCATGTGACCACTTCCAGCCAACGAGAAATAAGGACAAACCTTAGAGTCTTCCAGGAAAGAAATTTCTCTAGTCTAAAAACCAAAAGTTGGTCTGCCAACTCCCCCTTTCTTCTGGCCTTGGATATTATTGGGATATGATATTGCAGTTATGGATTCTAACTAATGGAGACTGTAAGCCACCTACCATGGTATCTGGGGGAAGTCTCAAAGTGCACAAAAGTTACCTGGGGTGCCTTTAGAAATACAGATCGCGGGTAGTGGTGGAGACACCCTGAACTCTAAAACTGAAGTCAGTAAATCTTGGGTGGGACCCAAAGACCTCATTAATTAAGTTTAAATAAGTATTCATGGTTATTCTCCTCACGCCACAGTCCAGTCCAACTCTTATGCAGATGGCCTCCAGACCCCAGTTCCAGAACTATCACTTGCTGTGTGTATAGGTACTTAAATATTTATTTGGCCCCTATTGTGTACTAGGCATTGCAGGAGAAACGAAGATGGAGGAGACACCATCTTGCTCTCAAGGAACATGTAACCTAGTAAGAGAAACAACAGGTGTAGAGCTAATCTAATGACAGAACAGCATATAAGAACTATTGTTGAAGTTGGAGAGTGGCAGTAGATAGAGTAAAATGCCCCCTGAAAGGTTCAAAGAGCTCTTATTTGACTTGGGCTTTGAACAATAATGCATTTCAATAGAAAAAGAGTTTTCCAGGCAGAAAGGACCATAAAAATGAAGTTTCAGCAATGGTTACAAATCATAAGACTTATTTGGAAAAAGAGTATTTAGTTTGGAGGTGACCTGGAATGTAGGGATACCATGAAGAGGACAATGGGGACAAAGCCTACAAAAGCAGTTTTCAAAACGGATCATTTTGTGGCAGGCCGGGCTTCAAGGCTGGATGACCGTTTCCAAGCCATGGAAAATCAACTGTTCACTCGGTACATCTCTAGCAGGCACCTACTAGGTGCTCAGCATAGGTAGGTCAGAAGACAGGGGTTGCATGGTCCCTGCCCTCAGGTCTGCACAAGACTGAGTAGCAGAGACAGGCATGTGACCAGACACAATGAGGTCTGAACATCCTTGCAGTGGGGAACCACAGAGAGAGACAGGAGCACATAGGACAGGCCTCTTTCCCAGATGAAGTCAACCAGGTAAGAAGACAATGTTCAAGATGAACTCCGGTGACATAGCCAGGTTTAGGGCAGGGAAGCTGTTATTTTTCTCTGAGGTTGCATCTTTGCCTTCATTTCCTTCCTGGTATCTGGTCAGCACTTTAATTTTATCCAAAACATTTACTTCCCAACCAAGTCAGGCAGTGGAGCAGATGTAAAAGAAAATAGGATTTAAGTTCAGGCCAGTTCTTATTATGGGATTCTCAGACCATCTAGGACCTGTTACCCAAAACAAATCTGCCCTATCTTCCATAGTTTACAGGAGAACTTTAGTTTCTGAGACCCTCCAGCTGTGTTTTCTGGGACTACCTTGCTCTAGTCCATGTGCTACAACTCCAGCATGCCTTGGCCTTGCTCTGTGAACCCCTTGCACATGCACAAGCCTTTCTTTGCCTATCCCACCCTCAATGTAAAGGCCACCCCTCCAGAAAGCCTTCTCTGACCACCCATGATGAAGTTCAGCGCACCTCCTGTTATTCCATGGGTGTCTGCACATAATGAATCAAACCACTTACACAGTCCTGTGATGTTGTGATGTGCCAGGTTGTGGGGATGCAGGTAGGAAGACAGAACATCTATCCAGTCTATAGGCTCTGACATCCCATCTACCTCCTCTCTCTGCTTTTTCAATACTGGAATCCACCAGATTACTTAAAAATAGCTTTCCCCACCATCATATTCAAGGCACCTTACATTCTTTTTGGAATCAGCTGAAGTACAGTCAAATGAATCAATAACCCAATGAAAACATATGGGAAGAATGAGCAGTGGCTACTCCATCCCATTGACCACTGAACCACGATTGCATGTTACTTCTTTGTATACAAATAAAGAACCAGAGGATCCTATGTTAATTTTGAGGTTGGAAAATTGGATAATGATAAATTCCTCATTTCTATTTCATTCTTCGTCTTCATAAACAATGTTAAGGGGCAGGTACTATCTGTAATTCTCTATTTTTTAAAAAATTAATAGATAATACATGAATATGATAGCAATTCAATGGTAAAAAATTACAGTTATAAGTCCATAAGACTTTCACACTCTCCTCTGAAGCAACCACTGTTATAATTTTCCTGTGTATTTATAATTTTAATTTATAATTTTCCCAAGAGTATTTAATGCATTAGCAAGTAAGAATATAGTGTCCATTATTTTTATATACAGAAATGATAGCATACCATGCAAAACTGTACTCTGTGTTTTTTAAAAAGAAAAAATATATATACTTCAATATCATACTATTCATTCCCTATCAACCTGAATCCTTTTTAATTGTTGGAAGGTATTGCATTACATGGATAATTTATTACATGGATAATTGCATTACATCGCATAATTTAACCAGTCCTTTGCTGAGTGATATTTAGTTCCTTCTCAATCTTTTGCTACTAAAACAAGTCTGCAACCCATGCATCCTGTACACTTGTCTCTATATACATGTCCAAGTATATCTTTAGGATAAACTAGAATTGAAATGGCTGGAACAAAGGTAAATGCATATTTGTTGGTTTATTTTTTAACTTTGACAAACGTTGCCAAATTTCAGGGCAATTTTTAACACAATGACTAGGTACTTTCTAGATATCCATGATTGGGTTTAAAATGGTGTTTGTAAACCTCCTGAAACTACGAAGAATGTTAAGTATATGTTTATTTTTATCATGAGGGGATCCACAGCTTTAATTACATCCTTACAAGAATCTGTACCTCCAAAAAGGATGAGAACCATTGGGACAATAGGTCTTTGCAGAATAGCAAATTGAAGAATAGCAGAAGCCAACACTAAGTAGGATCCAGAAAAATCCTGCCTCAGCTCACTCAAAAGGAGTAAGGGAGAAGATGCAGGGGGCTGATATTCACCCTGCTTCCTTCTCCAGCAGGGGTGGTTCAATTACACATAAATCAGAACTTGTTCCCGTAACAGTTCTGTTAGCATATCAATGATTTGATACGCTGCTTCTGCAGGGGATTGAGCACCTTGACTCAGGAATGACTCCAGAGCGATGGGGTAGTGTGCAGTTTGGGGGTGTTCCCGCTCTGTGACAGGTCGCACAGCGCATGCTCTTTACCTGGTGGTAAAATGTTGACGACGTGGGGGTGGGGCGATATACAGAAGGTCTTTTACATTGTATCCACAGTCTACCCTTTAGCTGCCATTATCCCTGCTGCTAATTGTGAATACAACATGGACTCTATAGTTTTTACATCAAGCACTCTGAATCAAGAAGCGGTATAGCTATTTACCCACTTCAAACTACTTGAACCTTTAAAAAAAGAGTTTTCCAAGGTGGTGGTTTAGGTTTCCATAGCAATATCCTTTAGTCCAGTTCAAACACTAACAAATTACTCCCAATAAAACCAACAGGCCTCAGACAGAAATCCAAAATTCCTAAGGAAATTAATCTTCAGGTATGAATCCATCTCAGTTTCAATTATATTAAAGAACAACTAACAGAAACCCTTTAGTTGGAACTCCATTTGGACCAGAGGTGTTATAAAACCAAAAGTTGAGTTTGGAGGGAAAAAAATCTGTTGTTAAAAAGGAGATGTGATTGGCATAACAACTGTTCTTGAGAATGGAAGTTTTAGTATTTACCCCCATTACACAGAATTTTAGCATTTATCACATTACCTAGAGTTTTGTAGTATAACCAGAGACCTAAGTTCCCTTGGAACTATCACATGTTTTGGTTAATGCTTTACTTAATGTATCAAGTATACACATACTCATATAAGTATTTCTTTCTTTTTTCTTCTTTTTATATTTATTTATTTATTTTTGTACTGGTGATTGAACCCAGGGGTGCTTAACCACTAAGCCACACCCACATCTCCAGTCCTTTTTATTTTTTATTTTGAGACAGGGTCTCACTAAGTTGCTTAGGGCCTTGTTAAATTGCTGAGGCTGGCTTTGAACTTGTGATCCTCCTGTGTCAGCCTCCCAAGACCACAGGGATTACAGTCATGTGCCACCACACTTGCTCATACAAGTACTTCTAAAGTGCAGTTTCTCAAAGTGAGGTCTTAACAACACCTGAATCATAATTGTCCTGGGAGTCCCTTAAATACTCCTGGATCCCAACCTGTGATACTGGATCAGAATTTTGGGGAGTAAGGCAAGAATACAGAAAAAACAGTTGATCAAGATTTAGTTAAGTGCTAGAGTGCTCTCCTAGCACATGTGAGGCCCTGGGTTCGATCCTCAGCACCATCCCCCCAAAAAAATTTTTTTAGTTAATAGGACAGGATAAATCCAGATCCCAAATCACTGTGAACCAGGCACTGCTGGAATCATAGTAGAGCAGAGAGGATAATATGACAGGCTTTGGGGTCTACAGTAGATTTAAGTCTCATTTCCCCAGGGGTCTTACTTTGACCCGGGATCATGATTTAAAGCATTGGGATCTGTAAAACAAGCTTTCACTAAGCCCGTCTTGGGTTGAACAGAAAGTTAAATGAGAAGAGTCTAGGACAGCTGTTACTCAAAGTCGCTCTAGGGAACACACTGCAGTACCTATCAAACTGCTTCCACAGGTAACCCCAACTGCAGTGAGATCAAACCTTCAGGGGCTAGATTTGGGCAAAATTGCAGCCCAAAGGTCAAGCAATAGATTTTTTTTAAAAAGATTTTGTTCTAGATTAAAAAGGCATATGATTTTTGGATTCTACTTCAAAATATATTGTGATTTTTTTAATTTACAAAGTGTGGAAATTTTTGTTTTGCTTTGTTTTGTTTTGCAGTACTGGGATCAAACCTGGGAACTCACACATGCTAGCCAAATGGTGGACCACTAAGCTACATTCCAGCTCCCACCCTCCACTATTTTCTTTTTCATTTTTCATTTTGTAACAGGGTTCATCCAGGATGTCCAGGGGACATCCAGGAAGCTCACCCTTTAAGTGCTGAGGGCTGGTAGGTTCAGCCTGATGATGAATGTTAGCCTCTAAATTGCTCTGGAAGAAAAATTACGTTTAACCAAGAGCAAGATTGTCCAGGAGGAAATTCATAGACTCCTTTGATCCAGTGTTTTTATGTCTCTGTGTTTATGTATGTATATGGATATGGGTGTATATATGTTCCCAACTGCATAGAAAACCAGATCAAGTCCCTGATCTGACCTTGGCCATATAGAACTCTGGGAAGTCAGTTGCTTTGGGGTGGCTGTGGTTATCCATTTTCTCATTCCTGCCCTCTTCCTCTCCTACTTGCTCTCCCTCCTGTCTGTCATCTGAGAATTCCCTTGGCAACTAGAGCTTGGCTATGAATAGCTACCTGCAATGGAAGGGGCCAATGGGGTGTCCAGTTGATGGTCAGCTGGATGGATAATTTGAAGAAGGGACCCTATTCATCCTTCCACTGACATCTGGAGAGAGCAGATGCCGGGTTTTCATGAAAGGTATCAGTGACTCGGGACCACAACTCTCTAAAACGCTCACAGAGGACCTGCATCCACTTTGGGGAGCACTATGAGTTGGCAGACTGTTGGAAAGCCATCCTCTTCTGTCCCAAAGACTCCAGCAGGTCAAAACCAGGGTGAAAGAGTGCCACTGTGCCACTGACAGACACACAATGTGAGGCTCATAATAATAAGGCACTGTGTTGTGATTATTAGATACACAAGGGAATAAAGAGACAAGAGGCAAGGAGAAAGGAGTAAGTTTCTTAAAAGGAGAGAGAGTGTTTAAAAGTAAAAACTAAGAGATGTTAGACTGAGTTAGCTCCAGGGAGTATTAAACTCCATCCTTTGGTTTTAACACCCAAGCTCCGCACATAAGTAACTGCTGAGGTCTCTGGCTGGCATCCTGAGCCGTACACATTGCTCGGGGTGTCTTTCTGGACGGTGCCAGAGGGTAGGGGCTGTGATGGTCTCCCTCTAGCCCACCCGGAGCGAGTCCCGGCCCGCTGGCCCTGCTCCACCCTGTGGGCCACCCAGGCCCGCCCGCAGGCAGACGTCGGGCACCCCCTCCTGGGTTCAGCTTGGGGACCCGCATCCCCGAGAGGTGCTCTCGGGCCGCCGCACCCCTCTCCCGAAGCCCAGGACCCCCGGCCCAGGGTCCCTTTACCTCTCGTGCGGAGACCCTGCTTCGCTGAGTGCTGTGCGGCTGCGGAGGTCACACCCGCGTCGAGGCCCAGCAACGGGTCTTATGCCGGGCGGATCCGCCCCACTTCGGGGTGGAGACTGAGCCCGAGTTCCTGGTTGTCCCTCTGCCCACGGAACCGGAAAGTCCCTCCCAAGACAAAGCTCACCTGAAGCCCCAGACGCCCAAGAGAAGCCAGCCTGGCCCCGGGTGGGCTGCACCCGCACGTGCCCGCGCTCCAGGCGGCGGCCAGTCCCCGGGTCCCCGCTCCGGGGCCTCGTCCGGCTGCCGAGAGCGCACAGCCGGCCTGGCACCTCCAGCCCCGCTCCTGCCCCCGCAGAGTGGGACCAGTGTATTCGCAAGTTATCGAGTGTCGGGCGTCCCCACCCGCGTCACCTAAGCCCGGCGACCTCGCCCTCTCCCTGCCTGCGCCGGCCGCGCCCAGTTCAGTGCCCTGTCCCCGTGTCGCGCCGCGAATCCAAGACTCCTCCCTGGAAAAGGCACTTGCGGCTCATGCCGAGCCGAGCCTGTGGCTGGAAATGTAGAAAGTGAAATCTGAAAAGCACATTTCATTTCCTTCTCTCACAATAAAATATACATTCCAAAAAGTGCCCAGCAGTTCCACATCTTCCTTGAGGAAACTGTTCTCCTTCCTGTGGCGCCTAGCAAGCCAGCAAACTTTGGGAACAGAAAACTGGGAGCAGCGCTCATCTTTCTTAAACCTGTGAACACTAGGGTTCAGTGCTTGACAGTAGCTCCTTGGCGCAGTGCTCCCCCTTGTAATACACTTGTGCATTTATATCTGCTTGCCCCCCACTGAGCACAGCCCTCTTGAAGCCACTTACTAGGTCTAGGTTGTCTTTGCACCTGTGCAGAGTAGTTTCTGGCACATCGTAGGTGCTCAGTGAATGATTGAGAAGTGAAATCTGTTGCATATACAGGCAAATTTTTGTTTCATTTGACAAAAGATAGCTTGGGGGAGTGTTTGCTATTTAAAGGACCAAAATCCAAGTGGTTATTAAAGGTGGAGAGGGAACATTATTTCATAAACATGTGGCTAGAGGAGGTGGTTTAACGTGGTTAAGAGTTTTAGTATCAGACCAGTTTGGATCCAGTCCTGATTCTGTCCTTTATATATGTATTTGATAACCTAAAAGCTAGTTAGGAACTACCTTGAGGAAACAAAATTAACAGGGTAAATAGTAGAAAAAGAATGCAATAAGGCCAGGGCAGTGGCACACATCTGTAATTCCAGCTACTTGGGAGGCTGAGGCAGGAGGATGGCAAGTTTGAGGCCAGCCTGGGAGCCTGGGCAGTATAGTGAGACCTGTCTTGAAATTTTGAAAGGGGGATGCTGGGAATATAGTTCAGTGGTAGAGCACTCCCAGATTCAATTCCCAGCACCCCGCTCCAACACACACAAGAATAATTCACTTCAGAAAAATTAGAGACACTGTTACACCCTTAGAAAAAATAACAATTAGGTATCTAGAAAAAAAAAACAATGGGTTAGGAACAACTAGTATATGCTGTTAGTACCCAGTCGAAGAACCTTTACTACATAGTTGTACCCAGACCTCAGACCCCTGCTGCTATCTCCTCCCAAAACTGCCAGTTTGGAATGGGTTGGGAAACCACAGAAAGAGCCTTTCATGGGGCACAAAATGGCATGAGTAAATCTGGCCAGAGCTCTGGTAAGGTCAGCCTGAGGTGTGACTCCAACAGGAAGTGCGTCTTTGCTCAGCTTGTCCCTAGGTCCTAGCCTACTTCCTTCACTTACAGGGTCACCTGAGAATATCCTCGCTGAAGCACTTGCAAGAGAATCCCTACATGTAGCTCTGCTTCTAGGAACCTGACCTAAGACAGGGTATTTTAAAAATTAATAGAATTGTATCAGGGGTCCACTTTGTGCTTTGAATACAACCCTTGCTCCAGCCTCAGCAACTTAGGGAGGCCCGAAACATCTTAGTGAGACTCTGTCTCAAAATAAAAATTAAAAAGAACTAGGGATGTGGCTCAGAGGTTAAGTTGCCCTGAGTTCAATCTCCAGTACCCCTGCTAAAAAAACAAAAACAAAAACAAAAACAAACAAACAAAAAAAAAAAAAAAAACCCCGTCACTGCTCTGCCACTTTGGTCTATTTTTAAACTAACATTTTTTTTCTTTCCCTCTTCTCCCTCTTCCCCTCCCTAACCATGGGAGAAGCCAGATTAACCTTCCTCCCATCCTAGGTCCAGTTATTCCTCCTTTGGCTCATGAACCACAGGAATAAAGGAATCTACACTGGGCTGGCACCAGCAGGTCTGAGAAACATCAATCTCTCAAAGCTACAAATGAATTGACTCCTGACAGCGCACAGCTGGAATGTAGCCTTTGTATTCCTCTTTAAAAGACTGTTGTTATCAACAACTTAGGCCCTAAGCAACTCAGTGAGACCCTATCTGTAAATAAAATATAAAAAGTGTGCTGTGAGGATGTGGCTCAGTGGTTAAGTGCCTCTGGGTTCAATCCCTGGTACCAAAAAAAAAAAAGAAAGAAAAAAAAAAGCCTGCTGTTTCCCTTGGCAATTAGAATCCCAGCCTTTGGGACAGGAGTCCCCTCTATTTCTCCTTTGCTAGTAAAGCAATACAGTTTCTTTTTCCTTTTTCTCAAAACCTTGTCCTCATTATTGGATCAGCTTCCAGGACAAGGACCAAACTTTCAGTACCAGAATTGTCCAAATTAAAGGCTCAAAGGACAGGCTAGACATTCACTATATTAAGACCATGCATATGTCCCCAGACCTAGTTCTTTCCCTGGGTCTGATTTTATAAATGCTGGTGATAAACCCAATCTGATTTATTGTATGATCATTTTATGTGACCATATAATGGCTACGGTGGGTTACCTTGGCCCACCTTAAGAAAAATGACAATACACTAGTGTAATAACTTGCAAATAATCAATGCTAAGTTGCAGACTTGTCTAAAGAACATGTAACCAAAATAGGGAAATTTTATTACTACTACTACTGCCATTAAATGTGTTGTGATATTACTGTTTTTATTTTCTAAGATAAAAAAGAACAATACTATTTAAAAACAAAAAAGGATCAAAGGAGCCTTTAAATGAAAGATAGCAGAATGAATACAGTTATCTCAGATCCTCTCAAAGTCCAGCTAAAACACCAATAGATTTTTTTTTTTTTTTTTTTTTTTTTTTTAATCTCACAAGAACAAGGGAACCAGACAGAAAAAAACAAAAATTTGGAGCCTGGAAAGCAGAGAGGTGATAATTGACTTAGCAGACCTGAGAGAGCTAAGGAGTAGGGGGTAGGGAGAGCCAGGAAGCAAGATGACAGCTTGGTCCCTTGGGGTGTGAGAGTTTGCTGCACCACGTGCTTCTGAAAAGGGTAGAGCTCAGCCTGAAACCAGAAGGATTGGTTATGAGCTGCACAGGAAGCAGCTAGTGTCCCCCATCCCCTTCTCCACAGCTGCTACTATCCCTCTTTAATGTGTGTGGAAGACTTGAAGTACCTTCTGAGAAGGGATAAAGAACAGGATCTCCGGAATGGGGGCCCCCAGATATTTCCGCTGTGTTCTGGTTGTCTGAGGCTGTCTAACGAATGATCCCAAAACTTGGTAATTTAAACAATAACCATTTTTTCACCATTTTATTGTCTCTCATGATTGTGTGGATCTGAATTTGAATGGGACTCGGCTGGGCAATTCTGTCCCATGAGGCATCAGTGAAGTTCACTAAATAGTTGGCAGTTTTCAGCCAGCCTGGAAGATTCCTTCTGTATTTGACACCGAAGCAAGAATAGCTAGAAGTCTGATCTCAGCTGGCACTATCACCCAGGACACCTACACCTTCCGTCTTCACGTGGCAGTTTCAGGGTGTCAGATCTCCTATATGGAGACTCAGGGTTTTCAGAAAAATACTTCAAGAGATACAAGAAATTATGAAAATTCTTAATATCGAGGCTTGGAAACTATTGAACATCATTTCTATTGCATTCTATAGATGTGCAAATCACTGAGACCAGCCCAGCTTCAAGGAAGGGGATTATCCTCCATCCCTGATGTGTGTGCAAAGATTTTTTTTTTTCTTTTTTTGCGGTGCTGGGGATCGAACCCAGGGTTTTGTGCTTGCAAGGCAAGCACTCTACTGACTGAGCTATCTCCCCAGCCCTGAGCTATCTCCCCAGCCCTTGTGCAAAGATTTTGCAGTCATCTTTAATCTTGGGTACTGGATGAACACAAGGATAGGGCTACTGTACTGAATTTGAAGAGCCATAAGAAAATGAAGAAGATGAATACTGAACTAACTCTTCCTCTCTCTGGAGAATCTAAGAGCAAAGATCTAAGGAGACCGTATTCAATTGCTCAATGCAACTGGAGCAACCTGTTAGTAAACTTAACCTTGGCAAGCCCCACCCTCTCTGTCTCTCTCTGTCTCTCTGTCTCTCTGTCTCTCTGTCTCTCTGTCTCTCTGTCTCTCTCTCTCTCTCTCTCTCTCTCACACACACACACACACACACACACACACACACACACACACACGTGTCCAGGCAGTATTGTAGATCTCACTTTAGGATTAGTAGATAAAATACAGGACTATGACCAGGTGGCCAGCACCCCGACAGAGCAGGTTCCTGCTCAGGAGATGTGAACCACCTGGGAAAATAAAAAATGAAATAATCAGTAAGAAATAAGACAAAGTCAAAGATTTTATTTAAAAAGTGGAGAGCCTAATGGGTTTTCCAGTTCTGATAGGAACTAGAACTGAACAACTGAAAAAGGCCCCAATTCTTTATTTAAGGGGGAGTACATCAAATACAGGGATACGGTTTCAGTGGGAGGAGTCTTATTTCCATGCTTGCTTCTCGGTGTGTCAGGGGTCTTGCAGTAAACAGGTTGACTGGCATTTGGTTGTGCTGGGACTTGAGTGGTGAGCAGGTCAGGGTGCCAAGATGAAGTGGGCAGTCTCACACCAGGGGTTTCTGCCTGGGAGTCCCAAGACAGGTGACTTCCCTGCCTATGGCAAGAACATCACTCAGTTCCCACAGGCTCATAGATGGCCCCCAGCACCAGACACTTAAATTTGAATTTTAGATAAACAACAAATAATTTTTATTGAGATATAAAATACTTACTGTAAATATGTCTTAAATATTGCACGGAGTGTCCTTATCCTATAAGGTATCTGTTTTTTATGTAAAATTCAAGTTTAGCTAGGTGTCTTGTTTTGTTTTGCTAAATTTGGCACACTTAAGAATAGATAGGGCCGGGGAGATAGCTCAGTTGGTAAAGTGCCTTCCTTGCAGGTACAGGGCCCTGGGTTCGATCCCCAGCACCACCAAAAAAAAAAAAGAAAGAAAGAAAAAAAAGAACAGATAGCCCCTGTAATCCCAGTGGGTCGGAGTGCTAAGGCAGAAGGATCACAAGTTCAAAGCCAGCCTTAGCAAAAGCAAGGTGCTAAACAACTCAGTGAGACCCTGTCTCTATTAGGCCTGGGGATGTGGCTCAGTGGTTAAGTGCCCCTGGGTTCAACCCCAATACCCCCCAAAATAGATAGCCAAAAGTCATCAGAATTTAAGGGAAGAATCTGATATGACAGATAGAAGCCAAAAGATATAAACAGGAAAGAAGCTTGGAAGAAACAGCCTATATGGAAAGGGGGCGGGGACTTTGACTATCTGTTGTTGGTCTCTTCTGAGAAATAAAGTCAGAATAAAAGCAGATTAGATACTCTTTAACAATTAGTACTAAGAGAACCAAACAGAGGTCTTTTAAATTAGAAATATAATAGCAAAAGCAAAAATACTCAGGGGAGTGGTGAGAAGATAAAGTTAGAAAATATTAGAATTTATAGTCATTCCTCTGTATCCTTGGGGATTGGTTTCAGGACTCCTGAGAATACCAAAATCTGTGGATGTCCCTTAGATAAAATGGCCTAGTATTTGCATTCAACTTCTGCACATCCTCCCATATGCTTTGAAACATCTCTGGATTACTTATAATATCTAATACAATGCAAATGTTATGTAAATAGTTGTTATACTGTATTATATATGGAATAATGACAAGAAAATGTCTATACACAATTCAGTGCAGGTGCAACCATGCTGCTTAGTTCAGGATCCATGGTTGGTTGAACTTACACATGCAGAGAGCTGCCTGCATAGACAAGAGGCAAAGAGAAAAGAAAGAGGTAGGAAAGAATAAGAAAATTAGAAAGCTAGACCTGGAGTCAAGGGAGCAGAGGGAAAGAAATCAATAAAATAATTCAATTATATTTTTTCAGAACTAAAGGGTGAGTTGCCATATTGAAAGCACTTGCTAAGCCCAGCACAATGGATAAAATGAGAACCACACCAAGGCACATCACAATAAAATTTTAGAAAACTAGGGACCACAGAGGAGAGCAACCAGAGGGTAAAAGGAGGTTTCATTTAAGGGATCAAGAAGCAGAGTGGCAAACTGGCACAGTGTGATCCCAGTCGTGCAGGAGGCTGAGACAGGAAGATCTTAAGTTCAAGGCCAACCTCAGCATCTTAGCAAAATTCCATCTCAAAATAAAAAGGACTAGAGATGTATCTCAGTGATTAACCTCTTGCTTAGCATGAGCAAAGGTCCTGGGTTTAATTCTCAGTATTGCAAAAAAGAACAAAACAAAAACAAATAAAAACTAAAATTTCTCAATAGCAGCACAAAAAACTGGAGGACAGAGGAATCATGCCTTTATTATTCTGAGGGAAAATAATTTTCAGCATAGATTCCCATATGCATTCCAAGTAGCAGTCATGTTGGGGGGGAATAAAGATAGTTTCAGTTGTGCACAATTTAAAAATATTTATTTCCTATGTACTTTTCATCAAGATCTTTCAGATGCTTTGTTCCACCAAAACAAGGATATAAACCTTGAGGATTTAAGAGAAATGGCAAATAGCAGAGTGGACAAGTGAAAATTGGATATGGTGGGAAGGGTAATCAGTTAACACCATAGTCAAGAACGTCTAGCTTTCCTTAACTATAGAGCATAGCTAACATTTATATAAGCACTAACTGTGTGCCAGTCACCATTCCAAGTGCTTGACATATATAGTATTAATTAATCCTCATTGAAAAGCCTTCTATGGTTGAAAAAACAAAGTAATATATGGTGACTTCCAAGGCCGAGGCTCACTCAAAAGGTGATAGAGCTTCCATCCAATTCTCTCATTTAGCACATATACCTTTGGAGCATGTACATACAGCTGCTCTGAAACCATTATACTCCAGCGACCTCGTGGAGAGGGGGAAGACACGGAGTGAGTCGGGAATGCTGGTTGTTCCAGCCCCCAGTACTTTGAATTTTTCCAATCCCAATGCCATGCCTGAGAATGAAGAAGACTTCAAAAGATTTCAGCATCCTCTCTGCCTTGGGGAAGCCAGGTGAGGCACACAGTGAGAACCTTCTTGCTGAGCCCAATCACCAGAATCATAAGACATAAGAATAACAAACAACTATTGGACTGGGGTGTGGCTTAGTGGCCGAGCCCTTGTCTATCATGCACAACGCCCTGGATTCAATCTCCAAAACTGTGAAGAATAATAAAAAGAGTAAATGACTTGTTTCATAACATAAATACTTCTTGGAGCAATAGATATCCATAACACTTCCATATAAAGGTGGGATTTTAAACCAGACTTTTGACTCTCCCTTCCTAATACTTACTGAAATGCATAAGCCTGTAAAGAGAGGGAATTTTTACTGAGTGACAAGTCTCTCCTCTGACACTGGAGATGACAATTTCAGGATTCTGGTCAGCTTATATCCAGTCTGGCCACTGGCCAGGAAGCAGGTAAGGCTTGAGGCCAGATAACCCTTGGCCCCTTGGGACAGTGGCTTTGCAAAGCATTGAAAAGAAAGCTTACACAGGTGACATTCCTTGACAGCTGACTCCCTTCATAGTCCTTTCAGGCTGCTGGAAGGTAACCAGCCCTGCAGCCTAAGATATGAGAGGAAGATTCCAGCAGCATCCAAATAGTCAGGCAGGGAGCCAGAAAGAATTAGCTCATTCTGTTTGGGGACAAAAGCAAAGCTTTTTCAACTTTCAAGGATGAGTAAGCATCAAAAATACAGAGAACCATAAAAAATTTCTAGAACTTAGAAAATATAACACCTAATAGGTAGAACTAACTTTTTGTTTTGTTTTATAATATAAAGCAGAAATAAATTTTAAGCAGCCTCTGCTATGTCTTGCATAAATAAAACTGATCAAAAAAAATAGGACTAACATGAATATTATTTGTGATATAAAATTAATGGTTGTAGACTAGACTTGACTCCATTATTTTACTGAATCACCTACTGAACATTTATAAAAATGGACAAAATATTTATTTGCAAAGAAAACCTCATTCAATTCTAAAATGGGACTGGGGCACAGTTCAGTCCAACACGTGCAAGGCCTGGATTCGATATCCAGTATGGTCAAAGAAACCCCAAAATTCTAAAATAAGAAGAGAGTTTGAACTCCAACACCATCATTTTTTTGGCTGGTAACTCTAAGAAAATCATTTATCTTCTCTGTGCCTATTCATCTTTAGAATAGGGATGATGATAGTGCCTACTGTATACAGACTAAATTATGAGGATTAAATGACAATATATGTTAAACTTTTGGAAGAGTATTTGGTCTATTCTAAACCATATGTTAGAGTTGGCTATTTTTTCTGATCACAGTTAAATAAAATAAAAATTTGGTAATAAAACAGTATACATATATGAATATATATAGTCGGTGGACCTTTATTTATTTATTTGTATGCAGTGCTAAGAGTCGAACCCAGTGCCTCACACTAAGCAAGTGCTCTACCACTGAACTACAACCCCAACCCCTGGTAATAAAACTTTTAGCCAACCATGTCCAATCACAGTCAATAGTATTTTCTACCACCTAATTATGGAGATGCCATATTTGAAAACTCTAAAGGAAAATAGGCCATCCTTCAAGATGTTAACACCATCCTTTAAGATACGTATTCATTATCTACTAGCATTACTGGTGCCAAAGAAAAACCTGGGGTCTGGGGGTTTAGCTTAAGTCTAGAAAACTTGTGAATTCCTGGGTTCAATCCTCAGTTCAGAGAAAATAAAAGAAAAATCTGATATCAAAAGGATCCTTCTTCCTTTGTTGATTATTTATAAATGAATTTTAAGATTTCTTCTTTCTTCTTGAAGAATGTATTTAGGTGTGGAGCCTCTTTCCCTAGTCCTGGTTGGCACTCTCTCTCAGGTCTGTTCATGCTGAAGAATCAAATCTTTCCTAAACTCAGAATCTTCCTTCTCCCATACGGTTGACTGTTCTCCGGGCTGGGAGTGTGGTTCTGTAGAAGACACACTTGCCCAACATGTACAAGGCCCTGGGTTAAAGCCCCAGCACCAAGGCGGGGGCAGGGAAATAGATATTTTCTATCTTCCATAATCCCTATTGGAGGCTGTGGAACTTTGGAATAGAGATTTATCCTCGGTTGCTTAACCTTTCTTCACTTGGTTGTTTTTGCTTTGTTTTGCTTTGAACTTTAGCTATGAATCTGAAAGAATCCTTAGGTTTGATCCCATGAGCTCATTAATTCCATTTTTGGTTCTCCATTTTATTCAGTTCATCTACTAAATTTTTTAAAAATCATTTTTATCCTATCAAACATGCATATATATGTATACGTATCCATATATACATATATATGAAAGATATATTTATATATTTTGGGGGGTACTGAGAATTGAACTCAGGGGCATTCCACCACTGAGCCATATCCCCAGCCCTTTTTTGTATTTTATTTAGAGACAGGGTCTCACTGAATTGCTTAGCGCCTCGCTTTTGCTGAGGCTGGCTTTGAACTCAAGATCCTTCTGCCTCATCCTTCTATCCCAATGGGATTACAGGCGTGTGCCACCACGCCCTGCTATATTTATATTTTTTTATAGTGGTGTTGGGAATCAAACCATCTACTAAACTTTTAGAAATATAGGTTTAATTTTATCAAATATACATATTTGTAAGATATATCTTTCTTTCTCTCTCTCTCTTTTTTTTTTTTTCTGGTGGCTCTAGGGATCAAACCCAGGGCCTCCCCTATGACAAGCAAGTACTACCTACTGAGCCACATCCTCAGCCCTAACTGACATATATTTTTAAGAGCTAAAAGTCTTGTTGAAAGAAACAGCAGTTATTTTCCCTCCTGGCTGCCTGAGGACCACCATCATGAACACACAGGAACTATTCACACCGGGACATTCAAGACCAACCAACGACTTCAAGGGAAACAAGCAGTCATCAATGCCATTCATCCTGGGAAGGTGATGGTATCTAAGACATAAATTCAGGACACCTACCTGTAATCCCAGGGCCTCAGAAGGCTGAGGCAGAAGGATGGCGAGTTCAAAGCCAGTCCAAAAAAAAAAGAAAAGGCATTCTGGAAAAACTAACCAAAATGCACAAGACCATTCCAGATGTCGTGTTTGTAGTTGGATTCAGAATTCATTTTGGTGGCGGCAATATAACTGACTTGGGCATGATTTAGGATGCCTTGGATTAATTAAAGAAAAATGAATCCAAATGTGAACTTGCAGGACACGAGCTATATGAGAAGAAAAAGACCTCAAGGAACAGTGAAAGGAAGACAAGAATATAATGAGGAAAGTCAGGGGGACTTCAAAGGCCAATGTCAGTGAGGCAGAACGCAGGAGTAAAGATTCCGTGATGACTTTATCTGTGGTGATTGTGTCAATTTTCATGAGAGGCTTGATAAACTGCACATACTTGAAATAGGGAAAGAAAGAAAGAGAGACAGAGATGGGATGGGGGAGGGAGCAGCCTTCCATCTCCTCTCTGCACTGTCTTTCTGCTAGACGCTTAGTGCTGCTTTAGGCACCAAACCATCTGGGGACCATAAAGTGCACTAATCTCTGAGTTTATATAATAGGGCACCCCTATCACATTAGGTTTGCATTAGGCTTGGTAAAATGTTTATTCAAACTTTGTAAAAGAGATTCACGGGGGGGGGGGGGAGAGTCTCCATTTTCAATCTGCTAAATTGTGCATGAGGGAGATATCCTCCACCCTGTCCCCCAGTGGTAGTGGCAGCCCTAACTTCTGTAACCAGCGCCCACCTTCTGCTTTCCCCCGCCTCACACCCACTCACATATGAGCAGATCATTTCCCTGATGGGGGAGAGAGTGCCTCAGCTTGCTTCTCTTCCAGCCTGGACTCCTAAGCCAAGCAAGGCACAGCATGGCGACCAATGAACAACTTGTCTGCTGTTAGCACACCTGTTGTTGCGTGTTCTCTTTTGGCAGTGTGATCATCTTCAAGGACCCCCTTACTGTTGGGGAAAAGGTATTGCCTAATTATCTCACCTCCAGATATTGGATCTCAGAACCTCATGTTTGCCTAATGGACAGATGTAGGGAGCAACATCCCCCAGTCTCATTCCCAGTGTTAATCCACAAACAGCAGAGCGTATGTCCATCAACATATTTGTATAAGTATATTCTACAGGAAATACATCTCTCTTATCTTTTCTGGGGGGAGGGGAAATGCCAGGATTGAACCCAGGGCTTGGTGCATGCTAGGTTACTGTTCTACTCCCCTCTACAGGAAATATATCTAAGAATAAGCAGCAACACTTGCTATTTTTGTTTTTCCTTGCCTCTGAAGAACAATACCTAACACCCCCCATCTCCCCAAAACCCAAAAACCTGTTTTGGTTACCATGAACCACTGCAGATCAACAAAAAGGAAAACCTTATGTGACCACAGGGAGGTTAATCGCTTGCATTTTTTCCATAGTCCAGCATAGTTTGATGATCAAATGACAACATATTTGCAGCTACCCTCAGGAAAGTGCCCACACCACTCCTCACTCCACTCAGAAGCTTGGCAGCAGCCAGAAGGGCTTTCCCCCTTCATAGTTATTGTCTTCTTCTCCTTCCTCTTCTTTTAAAGTGGTGCTGGGATTGGATACAGGGCCTCACACATGCTAGGCTTGCTTTACCATGAACAACACCCCCTGCCCCACATTACTTTTGTAAAAACACCTGCTCTTCAAGCTTGTGCTTTGAGCTGTCCTGCTGCTGTGCTGCTGCTCTCGCACAGCCTCATCAGATCAAACCGTGGCTATGAAAATGAGCTCTGATCATAGGAATAAACATGATCTCATTTGTTTTCACAAATACTCCAAGTGGATATGGGTAGCCCTGCAGTGACTGCAGTTAAGTGAGCTGTCATAAAATAGAGCTACAAATATTCCAGTATGAAAACTGTCATGTTTTAAATGTCTGTTTTTGTAGAGGTGCTTTCTGTGTGAGCTGAGGTTGGGACCACTACTAGGTTCAAGCAAGTCTGGGTAGGTCTGGCATATTGGTGGGAAAGGTCCTTCAGAGGTCTGAGGAGACCATGCAAGAGGGGAAGAAGCCAGCCATGTTGAACTTAATTAAGGAACAAAGACCCAGTAATTGCAGGTTACCCTGTCAAGGGAGAAGAGATATCTCTGAAGAAGGGTCTGAAGAAGAGTTCTGCCAAGGCCTCATGCCTGGGCTGTTAATTCAGAAGACACGGGATGAGGGGCCATGGGGTGATGAAGAAAAGACAAACAGACACACATAGAGAGTAAGAGGTGGGGGCAGGCGGTTCAGCCAACCTGATAGGGGCAGACTGGCACCAGAGTTAGCTCAGCATGTTTATTATATAGGTTTCATCAAAAGGTTATTTGTGGGAAAGTTTCAGCAAAGCAGGCAATCTGAAGGATGCAGGACTGGCGGGACTTTAGAGTCATCTTGTTTCATTCAGAATCCTCTGTCCCTGAGAATTGGTGTCTGAGCTCAAGGCCTTGATTGATAACTCTGGCCTGTGCAGTTTTCTCAGGCCCGTATCACCATAGCAACTGGGCCACCTTGACCTGCAGCTTCGCACAGGCAGCTCCCAGGACAAATGTAGCCATGAGAGAGTAAAAGGCCACCATTGAAATCACCGCTGTCCACAGAGATCCGGAGGTGGGGGAGGAATTTGCCTCAGGACCAGCAGGGTTCTTGGCATACGTGATGGAAAAGAATTTCAGTGTGTGGTAGACAAAGGCATAGACAGAGGGTTACTTAGGAAGTGGACACCCACTCAAGGAAGAATGTGAGCTACCTCGAGAGTGAGAAGCCCCTCCTGTGTTGAGGCCCTAATATTTAGGGAGGGGCCAAACTGGGAGGTGGAGGCAGAGTGGGGTCGCAGAGTCTCACACCCGTTCTTCCTGCACTTGTGCATTCCCCTCATTTTACAGGGATGTGGGCCAACAGCATGTTGCTCAGGAGTTGCAATGGTTCATGGTTGTTTCCTGCATTTTAATGGTTAGTGGGCACTTCCTTTGAGACTCAGTATCTTTCCCTTTATTCCCAAATTCTTATCTCAACCTGGAATCCCAAGAATAGAACTCAGTCTTTGGGAAATAAATCTCAAATACAAGGTGGGATTGAACCAAACCCTATATTATTTCCTTCTGCATCCTAATAGACCCAGGGAGGCCTATTGGAGATGACAGTTAAGTCATGGATTTTAATGTAAATAATGGCACAGTGACTGTTGGCTCTTCTGAATGTGTCAAAGCCAGCACCCCAAATCCATCTACCAAAGAGGCAGTTTTGTTTCCTCGATGGAAACACAATTTTGCTTTAGCTAACCACATGTCCCTGTCATCACTAGAGGATAGAGAAAACAAACTGATGACTCTGGTGGAGACTCCTTCCCCTCTTGCACTGGTGGTAGGTCAAGCAATCCCTAAGCAGCAGAGATTACTGCAACTGTTGGTTCAGTTTATCTCACTTCTATAGATTTAGCCTGTAAGAAGACACAAGCTCAAATAGATTTAGAGAGTTTGTTATAGTGAGATTGGAATTTGGGGATAAAGGGAGAGATACTGAGGCTCAAAGTAAGGGCCCATGAAACCCTGAAATGCAGAAAGCACCCATGAAACAAATCACTGTTCCCAAGCGCCCCATGCCTTCAGCCCATGACCTTGACCCATGCAATGTACACAAGCACAAGGAAAACCAGTGTGAAATTATATAGCTCCACCTGTCGTCCAGTCCCGGTAACTGTCCCCCTGTAAATATTAATACCCCACACCTACAGGTTGTCTCTCGCTCTGAGACAACATTCTCCCTTGAATGTGTATCTACTTTCCAAAACAAACCTCCATCTATGCCTGTGACCAGCAGATGCTGGGATTCTTTTACATCATACATGCCAAGAACCCCACTGGTCTGAGTCAGGTTCCCCCTTCTCTCTTGGAACTTGACTAGACCCTTTTTAGGAGATGGTCCTCCCCAGTGAAGCAGCACCACAGGTAGCATGAGCTTCACTTTGACATAGGTTCCCCCTCACCTCCAAGTCCCATGGGCCAGGTGGAGCCTGGTAGATGCCAGGTGGGTGTACTGGGTATACAGTGGATCTGTCACAGCCAAGGAACCCTGAACCTAGGAAGCCCCTAGCCTTATAAGGGTACTGCTAGCAAATGTTTATCCTCCCAGGTCTTATTAGCTTGGAATGTGAATAAATCCTCCCCAGGAAAAGAAGAGTAGTGTCTCTAGCTTTAATGCCGCAGAGTATCTTTAGGGAGGGTCATCTCCACATCTCTCTGCAGGAAATCACTCTTTATCTTTCCAACGCTCTCTGTTATGCAAGCATCTTTGAACAGAACTCTCAATGCCTTTTGCTCAGGAAAATCACAAGAAAAGTAAAATTCATGGAGAATTATCTGAACAATTACAACATCTTATTATAAATTCTGAAAATGTCAACTTTGATTCACAGCCCAGTAATAAAGATTAGCTTTCTTAAAGACTAACTTTAATATCATGAAAATGTCACTGTAGATCATCATGTCATGCGAAATACAAAAATCCATGAGTAACGTACAAGAATGATGAAGTTTAGTTGACATCTTTCTGGGAATGTTAACTCTGTACTGAGATGTCTTGAGAAGGGCATTGTTGACATTTTGGGCTGGATGAGTGTCATGGGAGACTGCCCTGATGTTGTAGGGTGGTTAGCGGCATCCCTGGCCATCCACTGGATGCCAGTACCACTACCCTCAGTGTGACAAAAATATCTCCAGACATCACCAACAGTGTCCTGGGGGACAAGATCACCTCCCATTGAGAACCTCTGCCCTATGAGATGCTATTCTCATGTAATCATATTTAAAAATAAGTTCTCAAATATTTAAAAACTCAGGGGAAAATCAATGGAATTTGTATAAGATCCTGAAAGGTAAAGAAGATCTAATTCCATGGAGGGTGGTGCTATGTGCATAATTAGAAATCTCAATATTTTAAATATAAAATGTTCCCAAACTGACCTATAAACTCAACACAATGGAAATCATTTCATTAGAAGTTGTGGTATGCATGTGGAAACTGTCAAACTGATCCTCAAACTTTGACTACAATGCAAAAGGCCTCAAATGGTCAAGTCTTTCTTAAAGAAAAAGATCAATAATGGTGGGTGGGAGGGGTTAGTGTTAGGGTTAGAGTTAGGGTTAGGGAGGGGGGCAAGAATGGAGGAAGGAAGGACTGTTTAGAGGGGAAAAAGGGGTGGGAGGGGGGGGAAGGGAAAAAAAATAGAATGAATCAAACAACATTACCCTATGTAAATTTATGATTACACAAATGGTACGCCTTTACTCCATGTACAGAGAAACAACATGTATCCCATTTGTTTACAATAAAAAAAAGAAAAAGATCAGAGCTAGTGACATAAAATGATCAAGACTTAATACTATGGTACTTGAGTCAGTGTGATATTCACACAGATTGACAAACAGTAGAACACAAGATAGAAGGCAGAAACAGACCCTCACCCATAAGGTCACTTGATTTAGGCATAGATGGCAGTACAGAGGGAAAAGAATGGATATGAGGAGGATTCTGAAAAGTGAGACTTAAGGTGGAATAATATATTTACAATATGTGAATTTAAAAGGGCCAATAACAAGCATGCATAAAGAATCCTGTAAATGAAAGAACTGTTGGGCTGAGGGTGTAGCTCAGTGGTGGAGCACTTGCCTGGCATGAGGCCCTGTGTTCCATCCCCAGCATTGCCAAAAACCAAAAACAAGCACAAAACAAAACAAATTCGTAGAGCAAAAACATGGTAAGAAACAGGATATTTACACATTGCCTTATTATGTATTTATTAACTACAAAGAGAAAACAATAGTGCTTCACGGCACCCTCATCAAGTGATCAAAGTTACTCTCCCCGCTGGTAAGAGAGATCCCGTCGTGTTGCTCTGATTTCGTGCGCTGAGATAATGCGAAGTACATTATCTGATTTTAATTTTGAGGGTTTTCTTGAGTCAAATTGAGGGTACGTTACAAAATAACTAGCCAGTACTCTTCCAAAGTATTAAGTCCATGAAAGACAAAGATGACAAAACTGTCTCAGGTTTGTGCAAACCAAAGAGACATACCTGTAAATAGAACATAATCCTGAATTGAATCCTGGTCCAGAAGATACTAGTGAGACCAATGATATTTTAATAAGATCTAAAGATGAGTGCCAATGATAATCTTTTTTTTTTCTACTTATTTTTTTGAGGAGGGTACTGTTGACGCATCCAGGGGCTATATATATGTGTGTGTGTGTATATATATATTATCTTTACCCCTGAACTATATCCCAGACCTTTTTTTTTTTTTTTCTTTTCTTTTTTTTTTTTTTCATCTTATTTTAAGACAAGTCCTCACTAAGTTGCTTAGGTCCTCGCTAAGTTTGCTGAAGCTGACCTCAAACTTGTGATTCTCCTTTCTCAGCCCCCTGAGTTGCTGGGATTACAGGTGTGTGCCACTGTACCTGGCTGATAATTTCTTGATTTCGATAATTAGATGACAATTATGTAAGATATCAAGACAGATGAAGGAAATATGGGATTATTTTGAATTCTTTTTTTCCAATGTCTGAGATTACTTTAAAAGGAAAAGGTGAAGGAAAAATGAAATCTTTGTGAAGTGCCTGTTCAAGTATTTTGCAGGAAACTGGCAAAACTGGATGTCTTTTCCAAGATATACAAATAGCCAAAATGACACATGAAAAAATGTCCAGCTTGGTTAGTCACTAGGGAAATGCCAATTAAAGACCTGGTGAAAAACCATTACTCACACCAGAAAGTCTAAAATGAAAAAGACTAGTGATATCAAATGTCAGATTGGAGGGGCTCCACTCACTGCTGGAGGACTATAAATTGATGCAACCAAACTGGAAAACAGTTTGGTAGCATCCATTGAAGTTGAACAAATGTATAGTCTATGACTCAGCAATGTATATAAAGTTCCTCAAAAGAGTTTTTGTGGCACTGGGGATTGAACACAGGTGCACTGTACTACAGAGCTAGGTCCCCAGCTCTTTTAAATTTTTTTTTTTTTTTTTTAATTTCGAGACAGGTTTTTGCTTAATTGCCAAGACTGGCCTCAAACTTGCCATCTTCCTGCCTTGTCCTCTCAAGTTGCTGGAATTACAGGCATGTCCTCAAATAATATTTTCAACAACTTTATAGCAATGTTATTTGTCATAGCCAATAATTATAAACGATTTGTATGTCCATTAAACCAGGCACAGTGGCATGTACGTGGAGTCCCAGCTACTCAGGAGGCTGAAACAGCAGGACCACTTGAGGCCAGGAGGCAAGACAAGTAAAAAATGAATTCCTAGCTGTATTATTTGTTCCAATAACTGGAAACAATTTATATGTCCACCAGTAATGGAATGAATATATAAATTATGGGATAAGCACACAATAGAAAGTTCTACAGCAAAAGAAATATCAAACTGCAAGTGCACACGACAATATGGATGTCTTTCCCAAACCAAATCTCGGGTAATGGACACTAGGCATAAAACAGTACCTGTTATATAATTCTACTTGTGGAAAATTCAAAAGCAGGTAAAATTCAACTCTGTTTTCAAAGTCAAGATAATGGTTACCTTGGGAGCAAATAGAGAGTTTCTGGGGCTCTGTAACATTCTATTACTTGATCTACGCCCTGATTACGTGGGTACGGTCCCTTCATGCGAATTCATTGAGCTGTGCAAATTCATTGAGCTGTGCACGCTCCCCTACGTGTGTGATGTTTCCATGAAGAGTTCACACGAAAACAAGCCATCCCTTGATAGAAATCAGCACATTTCCTTAATGCGTAATACACACAGCTAGCTCAAACTGACAAGTGGATCCAGCTCTTAGGTCGAAGAATGCTATGATTGGTTCTGAAGGAAAAAATTATTTTCAGAACAAACAATTGATCTTACTGAACCATTTGGATAACTTTCTCAGCTGCAGCCTAACTGCATAGTGAAAGAACATCACAAGAATCAAATCATGAAATGGTGACTAAATATACTTTAGAGAATGTTGTGCTAGTACATGTTGTGGAAGAAAATTCTATCACTAAAATGTTAGGTAAAATGATTGGCTCTTAAAATGTAGTTTCTTTCTTTAAAATAATTGATCACTTGCCGGGCATGGTGGCGCATGCTTGTTATCCACTACTCAGGAGGCTGAGACGGGAGGATCACAAGTTCAAGGCCAGCCTCAGCAGCTTAGGCTCTACACAACTTAGCAAGACTCTTTCAAAATAAAAAAACAGGCCTGGGAATGTGGCACAGTGGTAGAGTACCCCTGAGTTCGATCCCTACTGCATTAACAAAATAAAAAAAGAAATGAAGAAAAGATTATAGACCTTGGAGAAGCATAAATCATAGATAGAATCTGGCAACATTATTAAAGACAAAACAATATTGCTTCAATGTAATTGGTACATTACAATCTGTGTTCAGTCCCCATACCCCACCCCCCGCTGCCAATTGCTTGATTTTAACAATAAAATTTTAAATATAAGGCCGAGTAATGAAGAGTTGTACTGAGCCTGTCATAGTGCACATTATCCTTAAGGGCATGTCTAGTATTGCAGCTTCACCACCGTTTGATCGCCTCTGGGCCTTGAGCTTCTTCAGGTCTTTGGAGGTGAACAAGAAAACGCTCTACCTCCTAACAGATGGGGGTTGCACTGGTGTGTACATTTATTAAAACTCACTGAACTGTACACTTAAAGTTTGTGACTGAATGTATATAAATTATGCCCCAATTTTTAAAAAAAAATGCTAAAATGATGAATAGCTTTTTGTTGCCTGGAGCTGAAGTCATTGAGGGACTCCCCATCATGTGGTCAGTAAGTCCTGGTGGAATTTTCGGGAAGGGTGTCAGATGGGAGCAGGATCCCTGAGGCACGACGTGTTTCTCCTGGGTTCATACATCAGCAGACTGAAGGAGTCAGACACAGAAGAACAGGAGGGAGCTGGACGTGAGCTGGATGGGCTGGGGAACCGTGATTCTAGTTAATGAAGCTGTGTGGCGGGGTGATAGGTATTTCCAAATCGCGTAACAAAAGCGCCGGCATGGACTCACCTCTGGCTACCTCCGAGTCCCAGCCTCCGGGCTCCCCCCGACCCGCGCCCCCACCCTCTTCTCCCAAGTTCACGGTTTAGTTGGGAGAAGTGTTTCCAGTACAGGGGCGAGGTTGCCATCTAGTGGTAAGGGAGGTTACCACGGGGATGAAAGCAGCAGGGGAGAACGAATTTACTAAGAGAGCCTTTTTACAGAACCCAGGTCTCTTGGCAGAAAGTAACTCTCCAACGGTGAATTTCCAGGCTTGGGTTAGTGACCCATTGAAGGACTTGAAAGGAGCTTTTTGAAAAGATGCTTTGAAACTGGAGAGAACTGAGGGAATTCCCTCAAAGTCAATTTCCTCGTGCATTGTGCAATTTGGAAAAGTCGTCTTTCATGTGGGTGGATGAAGCCCCGGGGTGAACAGCTTGGATAATGGAAAACAGATTGTATTTCAGCCTCCCTCCCCTTCCTCTGTCAGGAAATCTTATACAGTGGACAACCTGCACAACCATGTGCTTGCTGCATCAGTACCTTCTGCGGGCACCTCAATTGCCTGCAGCAAACCTCAAGTACCTGGTGTGAGTCAATAGATGCCCCCAGGAAAAGGAAGCAGAGACCGTGGTAACTGGAACAAGAGTCTGGGTTCCTGGCAGCACCACCTCCTGCTCCGTGCCTTAGAAAACACCCTCTCTCTGGTTCAGAAAGCTCATCATTTGTGAAGTCTTCCTTGCTCCATAGTCTGGAGCTTCCTGGTCACTTTGAGAGCACCTTTCTTAGACTTTTTCATGTGATGTTATAATTTCTACACGGATTCAGTTAGCTTCCCCTCTCCCAAGTCAGCTTTGGGTTTGTGGAATTTCTGTACTGTTTGTTTTCTATTTCAACAATATTTGCTTTTCTCCTCATTCTTTCCATCATACTTTCTTTATTTTACTCTATTTTTCTTTTTCAAACGACTTTAGCTGAACTCTGATACATTTTAAGCAACTTTTTCTGTACCAAGGATGAACCTGTGGGCACTTTACCACTGAGATACAGCCCCAGTTTTTATTTATTTATTTAGTTATTTTTGTGCCAGGGATTGAACCCAGGGGCTCTTAACTACTGAGCCCTTTTTAATTTTTTATTTTGGGACAGGGTCTTGCTAAGTTACTTAGGGTCTCACTAAGTTGCTGAGGCTGGCTTTGAACTTGTGATCCTCCTGCCTCAGCCTCTGGAGTTGCTGGGATTGTAGGTGTGAACCACTGTGTCCAGCATTAGGTCATTTTTGTGTGCCTTTTTTTTTTTTTTTTTTTTTTTTTTTTTTTTGGTGCTGGGGATGGAACCCAGGGTCTCACACATGCTAAGCATGTGCTCTGCTACTCAGTTAAGCTGTTTTTATTGCAGCAAAATACATATATAACATAAAATTTACTGTTTTAACAATTTTTGTTTGTTTCTGTGGTACTAGAGATTGAACCCAGAGCTTAGTGCATACTAGGCAAGTGCTGTGCCATTGAGCTACATCCCCAGCTCTATTTTAGCTGTTTAAAGTATACAATTCAATGGGCATTAATTAAATTCACAATGTTGTGTAATTATCATTGCTATGTTCAAAATTTTTCATCACCCCAAACAGAAAATCTATATTCTTCAAGCAGTAAATTCTCATTCCTATCTCTCATTCCTATCACACCCTGCTACTCTATCTACTTTCTGTCTCTATAAATTTGCCTATTATGGATATTTCATATAACTAGAATCATACAATATTTGTCATTTTGTGTTTGGCATACATTCCACCTAGCACATTTTTAAGGTTCATTCATGTTGTAATGTGTTAAAATTTCATTCCTTTTTATGGTTGCATAATATTCCATTGTATGTATATACCACTTTTTGTTCATAGACTCTTAGATTATTTCCACCTTTGGGTCATCATGAATTATAATATTTCCACGAACATTGGCAACTAAGCATGTACTTGAATCTCTGTCTTTAATTTTTGGAGGTACATATAATTACTTTACTTTTTTTTTTTTTTCTTTCTTGAGACAGTGTCTTTATAAGTTACTGAGGTTGGCCATGAACTTGAGATCCTCCTGCCTCAGCCTCCCAAGTCGCTGGAATTGTGGGTCACGGCACCTAATTACTTCTTTACATCACTGCTATTTCCTGTAGACCATGGATCCTTGGAACTTACCTTATTCATTTTTATATCCACAGGCCAAATGCATAGTAGGACCATTAATTTGGTGAATAAATGAGGAATGACACTATCTTACATTTATGAATTACTTTGCAGCTTATAAATCATTGATTGTATACAAGGTCATCAAGATCTTGATTTGATCTTCAAGATGATCAGTGAGGTACTTGGGAAAGTCTGATATTTCCATTTTGTAGAGGAAGCTGGTGAAGGAAAAGAAACCCATGTCAAAGCTGGGACTCAACTCCAAATCTTTCATTTTCTAGTTCAATTCTAATTTTTTCCCCCTCTCTTGCTATTTTTCCTGTTATTTCTGACAAATACGTGGTGGAAATAACCATTCTTACTGAAGACTGACTACAGGAATGCACTAAAGTCTTTCTGTGAAATAGCTGGAGGAGTTTGAGTGGGTGTCTTGATTGGTCATCATTGCTTAGTTTAAAAAAAAATGTTTTTGAGACAGAGTCTTGCTGTTTCCCAGGCTGACCTTGAACTCCTGGGCCTACACAATCCTTCTGCCTCAGCCTTCTGGGGATCCAGGGCTACAGGTGAACTCCATGGTGGCACCTTGCTCAAAATGACCTTTGAACATGACAGATATGCTCACATCCCTGTTCTGTGTGAACCCGCCCCTGGTGTTGCAGTACTCCCAGGATAAAGAACAAAACTGTAACAGGTATTCCCACCCTGAGCCCAGCTCTTGAGTTCTGAGTTCAACCTGTATTGGGACTAGGCAATTAGCTTCCACGAGCAGGTCAGCTGGGACTGAGTAAGAACTAGCTCCTTGACCACCGAAGTGGGAGAGGACAGAGCTGCAGTGACCTGAGGAGTGCCAGCCATTTCTAAGGTGGGCAGCCAGTATTTGATTTGATACCATGGGAAAAGATGGCCCCAGTGTGGCCAGACCTTTTAACTTTCTTGAGAAGCAGCATTCGGGAGAGTTTACATGAAGCCTATATTTTTAACCTTGGTGATGATTTCAAATTTAAAAATGAGTTAGACCAACAATGGTGTGAATCAGAGAAAACGAAATAGGCTGGATGCTACCTACAGAAGACAGGGACCTCAGCTCTCTCCCCGGCCTGTTTTTCCTGGCTCAGCCCAGGTTCTGCTTAACTCTGGCCATGCCAGTCTAGTGCTGCAGTTCTCAGCCCTGGCTGCACAGAGCACCACGGGGGAGCTGGAGGCAAAACCAAAACAGAACAAAGACGTCTAAGCCCCAGCTCTAGGTCCTTGTTACATCTCTCTGGGTGATTTTCATGTGCAGCCAGAGAGTGTAAAATTGCCAAATGGACTTCTTGCCTCCAGCTTTGCCCTCCTCTGTCAGTTTTCTACTCTGCAGCACTAGGAATCTTTTAAAACCCTACATCTGATCAAGTCTGCCCTGCTCAGACTTGATTCCCATGGCGAATCCCTAGTGTTAGGATACATTGCTTTGCATACTTGAAAGGTCCCTCATGCTCTGACCCCTGCTGAGCCCTCCTCCAGCTTCTGGCTAAGCATTCCCAAGCAAAGCTGGAATATGGGCTGGGCTATTGCTCAGTGGTAGAGCACTTGCTAGCATGAGTGAGACCCAGGGTTCCTCCCCAGTACTGCAGAAGAAAAAAGAAAGCATAGCTGATACTCTCTAATGGGCAAAGCTGAATATAACCTGGTGCCTGGCTGACGACTCTCAGGAAGAAAAGAAAAGGTGAGAGGGCACCCACTGAGGGTGGGAATGACATTTGTATTGAACTGTCTCCTCCAGTAGCAGCCTTCATTGGGAACTCTCACCATCTAGGGGATCTTTGCAGATGGGGAATGGGGGGTGGGGTCCTTGCTTGTGTTTTGTCATAGAAGCAAGGTTCTCCTAGGGTCACACAGCAGGAGCTTGACACTGGGGAATGTGATTGATGAGTTCTGTCTTCCCACAGAGGAGTCCCATGGTGAGAGAGGATTCTGGAAGCCAAATAGCTGCAGAACTTTCCAAACCAAACATCTGCTATGAGATGCAGAACATGCTGAGTTATGCCTAACCCAACTATAGACACAAGGCCCTGTGGTTCTCATAAGAGCATTTCTCTAGCCAGATTTTCCACCATTAAAACTACTTTTAATTTCAGTTTCCTTGACTAGCAGGCCCCTGTTAAAACATCTATTCAGAAGGGATCACAAAGGTCGCTTGAGCTAAGTTTCTTAGCTTGCCTGCTGCCTGGTAGGAAGCCAAGCCTTCAGGGCAAGCACTGTAGGGATGCTGACTGATTTAGAGGCTGGGCATTGCCTACGACAAGCAAACAGGACGAGGGACCAGGCCAGGGCATCGTGAGGCCCGAGGAACCTGGTGTTGAGGGAAGGGTCACGGGAATGAGATATCCCACAGAAGAGCAGGATATGAACCCAGGAGGTACTTAAAGACACCCAGGCTATGGCACAATTTTCTCTAGGACTCAGGGTCACTGTCACATCCCTTATCTTGGTCCCTCCCCTAATGTCTTAGGACTCCATAGAAAAAATATTGCCATAGATAGTTTATAGTTCTTAAGCCCTCCATTCTGTAGCACCATTGGTAGTTAGGAATGTTGGGCAGAAGGCTGGATTCACTCACAGTGAAGGGTGGTCAAACCCCACGCAGTGACTTTTCAGTCTATGACAGATCATATATGTGGTGGTGGTCCCAGGAGATTATAACAGAGCAAAAAAATTCCTATCACCTAGTGACATGGTAGCCCCTGTGGAATGTCTCAGTGCAAAACATTTTTGTGATGATGCTGGTGTAAACAAACCTATGTACATACAGTACTATACTTTTTTTTTTTTTTTTTGCAGTGCTGGGGATTGAACCCAGGGCCTTGTCACTCTACCGACTGAGCTACATCCCCAGCCCCAGTACTACATTTTTAATCATGATTTCTTTATTTGGTCATGTTGGGGATGGAACTCAGGGCCTAATGCATGCTAGACAAGTGCTTTACTACTGAGCTACATGCACCTCCAGTCCTTTCGTTTTTTTAGAATGTACACTTTTATGTATACCTGTGTTTATGTAGGTAAATTAAACTCCCCAGAAAATAAAAAGCTGTGCTATGCCAGCAGCAGCCCACCAATCTCATTTACTACGTCTCTTGATGGCAGGGTTTCCTCTTGTGCTTGATTTAATCTCATATTGTAAGGCTTGCCATGACCCCCAAGCATACAAAATCCACGGCTAATGATGCCAGTAAGAGTCCAGGTTGAGTAATTGACCTGGAAATATAATTAAAAGTCGAAAATCTGATAGTTGTTGCTCGCCAGTCAAGCATTCACCAAGGCTATGATCTTGAAGAACAAGAACAAGATGCTGGAAACTGTTGAAGGATCTGCTTCATTGAGGCAACAAGACTGACAGAAATTCTAGAAGAGCCTGTATTGGACATGGAGAAACGACTAATGACCTGGATTGCAGACCAGGTTCCGAAGTATATCACTTTCAGGACCGTGATGTGATGATCCTGCTCAAAGCAAAAATGTTTGTGATATTGAAAGAAGAGGCTGGATCCGACTGGGATGTTGAATTTCCTGCTAGCTCTGGGTGGTTTAGACAATCCAAGAATCGTTATTCATTGCATCATGTGAGAGTGAGTGACGGGTCTGATGGCAGATGTGAGGGCAGGCAAAGAATTTTGGGAAACTCTAGATAAGCTGCTAGTGGAGGAAATGACTGGCCAGAGCAAATCTTCAGTAGGGGATAAAACCTCCCTGTTCTGGAAACGACCCCTAAAAGAACTTTCACTCAGACGAGGCCAAATTAGTGCCAGGTTTCAAGGCTTTTAAGGATAGGATGAAAGTCTTGCTTGGAGGCAGCGTCGCAGGCTTCAAATTGAAACCCTCTGTGATCTGGCACAGCGAGAACCCCAGGCCTTCAAGCACACACCGCCAGTGTTGGATAGGGGCAATGAAAAGTCATGGACGGCCCAGCTCCTTCCAAGATACCCTCCTGAATTGCTGTGCTGGTGGAAGAAAGAAGTACTGGAGAAAATGTGCACGATTGATAAGATTGCTGTTCTTGAAAAAATAAAAAGTGCATGTTACCTCTTGGGTGCTGGACGTTCTCTCTCTTTCTCTCTGGTCATTAACTGTGGGGGCAGCTGTGCTGGGTGGCAGCCCTATGAGGAATGTACTGAGGGAGGTGTCCGGCCCATGGGTACAAGGAATTGAGCCCACCCGTGACCACATGGGGCAGTTTGGAAGCAGGTTCTAGTCAAGTCTTCAGCTAAGTCTGCATCCCGGTCAACAGCTCGACTCCAGCCCTATGACAGACCTGAGTCAGAGCCACCTTTTTAAGTGACTCCTGGGTTCCTGAGGTACAGTGACTGTGAGACAATAGTTGTTTGTTATTTTAAATTATTGAATTTTGGAAGAATCCATTACACAAATGTAGATCACTAATACAGCTATAGATTCCCGCTGCTCATACCCAAAGGTCTAAGCAACTTTTCAATAATAAACATTTCTCAATTTGTTTTCTGCCTCTGACCAATTTCCAGAATCCTGGTTTTTAACAGCTTTTTATCTAGTTGAATACTTGTATTTTGCCAAGAAGATCCATCAACTTCTCTACTCATCCATAACCAGAAATCCCTGAGGTTTGGTTTGCGGTACTAGGGATCAAACCCAGGACCCAGGGCCTTGCACATGCTAGCCAATACTCTACCGCTGAATTACATCCCCAGCACTTTTTATTTTGAGAAAAGATCTTGCTACATTTCCCAGGCTGCCCTGGACCTTGCAATCCTCCTGCCTCAGACACTGAGGTAACTGAGGTAACAGGCCTGTAGTGGCCTGTCTGATTTTTAAGCCATGTATAAACTCAGTTCAGAATAACTTCATGCCAGTCTCCTTGAGTTCATGTAAGTTTTTTTTTTTTTTTTTTCGAAGAAAGCTGTGTGTTTTTGTGGACTTTTTTGTCATTGTTGTTTTTTATTTTTATTTATTGATTTTGAAGTCCTGAGGATTGAACCCAGGGCCTTGTGTATGCTAGGCGAGTGCTCTACCCCTGAGTTACATCCTCCCTAGGCCAAGGCTGTGTTTTTGATTACACTGCCTATGATACAGTCCCTGCCTTTCTGGTCCATACCTTCTGCTCCCCAGATGGCAACATGAACTTCCCCTAGTGTTTGCGGGGAAAGACGTTTTGTACATAGCTTTGTATGTATAAAACCTCTGCCTGGGAAACCCAAAAGTATAAGAATTCACCTTAACTACTTTGTGAAATTCGTGCCACATAGCAGGGCTCCTAAAAAGGAAGCAACTTGAAATGTGTGTTTAATGTGTGAACTCTGAGGAAACACACTGAGTGGCTTGGGTAGAAGGCCTGGGGTAGATGGGCTAAGCCTACGTGACTTCAGGGCTCTTGAAGAAAAACGAACTTTCCAGGCAGAGACATGGAGTTAAAGAGGAAACCGTTGCAACAGAAAGATGCAACAAACAGTGATTCAGAAAAGGACAGGACGTCAGGTATTCCTGGCTCAAGTCGGGTCCCTGGACTCAGAATAAGTCTGGCCAATGCCTCATAAACTGAGGCCTTTGTTGTCCTTATTTATGATACAGGGATGATGATCAAACTGCTTGTGTCAATGAGCTAGGACTGACAATTAAAGAGTGGATGCCAGGGAGGGCTTTGGGAATGTGGGATGAAAGGTACCAGCTGAGAACAAGGGACTGATGGGAGAGTCCCAAGTAGCAGCCTCAGTAGAGGACGGACAGGGCAAAGAGGGCAAAGAAGCAAGCTGTTCAAGATGGGCGGATGCTCTTGCCAGGTGTAGTGGCACATGCCTGTAATCCCAGTTGCTTGGGAGGCCGAGGCAAGGCCAGTCTTAGCAACTTAGGAGACCCTGTCTCAAAATTTAAGAATTTGGGAGGAGCTTAGTGATAGAGGGTCTCTGGGTTCAGTCCCCAGTACCAACACCAAAAAGAGAGAAAAAAAAAAAAAAAAAAAGAAAGAAAGAAAGAAAAGACAGGATGACTATTCTTAAGTAAGCACATTTGCACATTCATATCCAGGGGCTTAAATTTGACATTGTCTATTTTGTAGCCTCCACCCGCCTCCATCCTCAGGAGCTAACCACCTAAATAATGGACCCCGCCCCCCGCCTCCTCCCTATCTCAGATGCTGCTTCTTTGTCTCCCAGCACTTACCTTATTTGTTTAGATGTTTATTATCTGTTTTGTCTTAGCCAGAGTGGAATCCCAAGGGAGCACAGGTTTAATTATATTCTTACCCACACAATGCTTGGTTTGTAGGAGGCATGTGATAAGTAGTTAAATGAATGACTTGGGGAAGAAAAGAAAAACTTAAGCAATCTCTAACTCAGGCATCTTTTTAAAGATTTTTTTGATTATCAACTGGATAACTCCATGTAAATGTCTCATATGTACTTGACTCCATGTAACCAAAATGCAAATCTTTGTTCCAGTCTCCTCCTCTAGCCAAAGAATCAGGAACCATTTTCCACCCTGATCTCTTCTCACCTGGATTCTGTAGCACTTTTAACTGTTCCACCACCCCTGTTCTGTTCTCTCAGGTCCGTTCTCCAGAGCACCTTCTAAACAAAAGTGTGATCATGTCACACCGTTTGGTGGCCCCCATTGTCCTTAGAAAAAGACCAAATGACTTATCACAGAAAAGAAGGTCTTCCCTGGTGTGGCTTTTACCCATCTCTCCAGGCCTTCTGCACATCTCAGCTCTGGTCACTCTGAGCTGCTTGCCATTCCTCAGTCTCAGGCTCTCTTCTCATCTTGCTTTTTTGAGCAAACTCCTTCTTTCCTAGTCTAGCTCATTAATGAAGACTGTTTTGGTCAGCGTTGTATTTCCCAGGTCTTTTAACTTTAAAAGACAGAAACCCAATACAAACTAGCTTGTTAGAAGGGGATGGGTTAACTTGCATAAGAAAAGACTAGGTGGAGCCAGCCTCAGGAATAGCTGGATCCAGGCCCTCAGAGGATGTGGTCAACACCCCCTCTCCACATACACACACACACACACACACACACACATACATGCAACACACTGTGGCTTCTTGTTATGAGGGGGTCTCATTCTCTCTTTTCAGGGAAAACCACAGTCACAGAGAGCTCGAGGCTTACATGTAGTGTGGTTGCCCCAAAGGATTGGGAGTCTTTTCTCTCCAGCCTCAAATTATAAAAATTATGGGAAAACTACTATTTTGACCTGACTGGAGATGCGTACCTATCACGTGTCCCGTGATTGGAGGGATAGAGTTGGTTGGTCAGGCTTTGGACCATGTTTCTTGACTTAGAAAAGGAGAATGGGTTCTTCATTTGTCAGAGAGCAGTTCTTGAATAAAAGAGGGGGTGCCATCTTCAGGAAAAGAGGGTAGACCACAGAAGTCTACGGCAACCATCTTCATACTCCTCCATCCCATTTGTGTTCTCATAGGCACAGAAGGGGACAAAACAAATTTTTGGAGGCAGACATAGATTTCATTTTCTTGGGAAAAAAAAAAATCAGATAGTAACCATGTGACCTTGGGAAAGTTTGAAACCTCTCTGTGCCTCTGCTTTTTCATTTGTACAATCCTTTAGGATTATCGTGAGAAGTAAAATCACAGGCAGAGAATCAGGCACACAGTAGGTGCTGCTATTAACAACGCTTTAAATGCTTAATCAACTTTGCCTTCTCTCCTTCTCAGCCACCAGCCACTTGAGGCAGGGCCTTGCTTTAGGCACAATTAAACTTGGTTATTGGGACTAATGATGTAGCTCAGTGGTAAATTGCTTGCCTAGCATATGTGAAGCCCTGGGTTTGATCCCTAGCACAGCAAAAAAATAAAAATAAGTGAATTTCTATAATAGCAGGCCACAAATATATCGTAGATTGACTTCTATTCCCTAAAACAAGGATACATGCTATAACGACACGCAGATAAGGCAAGTTTTGAGGATGAAGGAGGTGCTCATTTTAATCGTCCCCAGGCGCTTGACTTTACAGCAAGAGTCCATTGTATGAGAAAGTCTTCCCTTTTAAGCTGTCAAAATTCTCTTCACATCTGTTACTTGGTTTCACTACATCACCCTGGAGGAAGGACCTTGTGTTATGTTTCATAAAAATTGACTAGGGATCTGTAAGAAGCAAGGTTAACAAAAAATGGGCAGCAGGGGGCGCTGCAGACACGCCCCAGAATTTCCAAGAAAAGAACCCAGCTGTGGTTCTGAACCTAGAGGGGCAGCAGGTCCAGCTTCCTACCTGTGGATGCTGGTCCCAGGTGCTAGTTATTGATTGGCCTCAGTCTGAAGCATGGTCATCTCACAGGGCACCTCACCACAAATGAGACTTTCATGCAAGTGCTCCCCCATGCCCAGGACCAGGTGGACAACACAAGAAGTTCAGTGGGAGCCTAGCCTGTCTCTCGACTCTGCCTGGGACCCAGGAATTGAAGTGTTGATGTCAGGTAAAACCTGTGGGCACAGGTTTGGCAATAGGTGCAGCAATGGTCGCCCTGTGGCCAGCAGGCTGGTGAACTGGATCCCTAGTCAATTCTGTTCATGAATTTTTCAAGTCTGCTCATCACATCCTGATGCTGGCATTGGGAAGGACTAGAGTGTGATGTGAGGTCTCAGTCACATTCCCTCACAGAAGTCCCATGTCCTCTCTTGCTAGGCTTCCCTCTGCCTTGGCTGCCAGGAATATGTGCTTGAATCCTAAGGACTCTCTAAATCCTGTGGCAGGTATCTTTGGTCCTCTTAGCATTCTTCCTGCCTTCTGGAAACAGTACACTCTCTTCCTTTGGAGAAGGTTCGTTCTCCATTTTGTGAGATTCTGGTGGGGCTGCCAAACAATGTTCTCACCCTGGAGTCCACACTGACCTCAGCCCGGGACCTAACCCGCCACTCGAGCAGGGACGAGCAAGGGCCTGTAGGAAGGCGAAGAGCTTCTGAAAGCAGAAGTCCAGGAATGTGTTCAGAACGCGGGCTCAGCTGTCTTCCAAAGACTGGAGAGATGTCACCCGCCAGTCACTGCCGTCATTGGGAACTCATGGGTCAGAAATGCAGACTAAAGATTATTCCTGCCCCATCATCTGGTGAAGGACACAATTATGGAAAGTAACATTTCTTCTACACAGAATCTCCCTTTCTTCTACTCAAGACAGGTAGTCCGGCCTTTGCATTCCTTCATTAGGTGGCATCTGTGCTGTGGAGTAGAAAACAAAAGCTTCAGACACCCTACCTTCCTTCCTGCCTTTTTTTGTAAAAAGCGACACTCCCCACAGTCCTAAACTCCTGGGAGGAGAAGGGAGAAGGGTGCTGACTTTAGAGAAGAAGCAGAAGCAATGCAGAGGTGGAGGAGCAACTCCAAAAGGGGACAGAAATCTGGGGTCTGTGAACAGCAGGGAGCCTGGGCCCACGTAACCATGTGGGTGTCGATGTAGTTGGAGCTAGCACATAACAGATTGCTGGAACAGAATGTTAAATTTTCAGGAAAATTGCAAACCGGTTGACTGCTTTGGGCTTCTCGAAAGCTGCTCTGGTGGGAATGTTTACACCATGGAAATTGGCACATGCTACTAGTTAGGGTTCTATCCCCTGCACCAATGTTGCTGAACATTTGCCAGCATACCACAGAACATGAGTGACAGGTCACCCAATCTTATCATTCAGAGAAATGGCAGCTTTTCTGGGCAGAATGAGTGACAGGAATGGGAGAAAGGACCAGAAAGTGTGGAAGGCTAAAAGTGTTCCCTATTAGAAAGCAAAGAGGAAGTTCTTTATTGAAATACATGAACATGGAAATAGAGCACACCTCCCCCCAATCCGTTCTTTTTCTTTCTTACCTCATAATCATGCTCATACTGGAGATTTTAGAAAAGAATAGGAGGTGGCAGTAGGATGGCTGGGGCGTCAGACAGTTGGTTCACACCCCAACCCGCCTCTCAGGCTATGTGATGGGGTGTGCCCTGGAGGGGGGCCAGAGTGAGAAAATGCGCATGTGTGTTTGGAGTAGGAGTCAGGCCACTCTGAGGAGCACTTGTTTTCTTTTTTAGTTGTAGACGGACACAATACCTTTATTTTATTTTTCATTTTATGTGGTGCTGAGACTCGAACCTGGTGCCTCACGCGTGGGCAGCAAGCGCTCTACCACTGAGCCAGGATTCCAGCCCTCCCTTAAGGATCTTGATCGATCCCAAAGAGCGCTACCCTTGTCTTTTTTCAGAGCCACAAGCCTGGTCCACAGCATGTGGGTAGGACTTAGGCAGTATCCTGCCAACTCACGAGGATCACAGATCCAGCCGTCCAAAAAGCTGTTGTCTCCACCCTCCAGGCATATCTGAAAACAGAATGCCAGCCTGGAGCTCCTGCCCTTTCCATGGGTCCTTTGGGTCTTCTTTTGAAAAAATGGGTAGATCCATGGCTTTTCTGGATCTCACTTTTCTCATCCATGGAAGAGCAATGACAACACTGAATCATGACCTTTTGTGGATACATATTAAAAGGCCCAGAACTATTAGAAATTTGTTACTGAAAGTTCTTGGAGTTTCCCATTTGGTTCCAATTAGGATCAGGATTGATGGAGCTGCTTGCCTTAGACTGGAAAAAAAAAAAAAAAAAAAATGCCACTATTAGCCTTTTATTTGTTACAAAAACTCAAAGGAAAAGTCCTTGTCCCAGGTCCTAATGGGGCTATATTACCACTATCTTCCTATTCAGCAGTTTACTCTCAGGATGAATAACCTGATAATTTTCTGTTGTTTTTTTTTTTTTCTACAGAATGTCAAGGACCAAGAGTAAACTCTCCTCATTAATGTGTATGAGAGCAGGTGCCAACTTAACCATCTCTTGGTTTACTGGAGTCTCTCTTGATTGTTTTGTTGGAGTGTTGTGTGTGTGTGTGTGTGTGTGTAGGGTGTGCGTGGTCTGTTTAGCATAAGACTCTAGGAACATAGCATAGTCGCACTTGGTGTGTGAGATCCCCCAGGGAAAGAAGACACCAAGAGAATAAAGAGGAAAAAAACTGAAAATAGAAAACACACACACACACACACACACACACACACACACACACACACACACACACTCCCCATGTATATGATCGGAGTTAGTCCTTTTCTCAATTTTCTGCTCTCGTGTTCTGTCTTACTGTAGCAGGGTTTATCCCCTCTCCAGCTCATTTCTCTATGTCTCTCTTCTTTGTGACCTCATTAACTCAACCTCATTAACACTTCCAAACCCAGAAGTCCTGTTCTAGGCACCATCCCCCGCACCCCTCAAGTGCTGTTTCTCTTTCTGAATTCCCCAATCTGTTCTCAAGTTCTACTTCAGGTCAGCTGCCCGAGCCAAAAATAAAAAATTTAAAAAATCTAAGGATCATTCCTTATTTTTAAAATCAGCTTTATTGAGATTTAATGTACATATGGAAAACATGCTCATTTTAAGTGTTCGGTTTTATTTTGACAACTGTGTATAGTTACATGACTATATACCATAGCCATCAAGATAGAGAGCGTTTCTTCCATTCTAAAAAGTTTCCTCATGCCCTTTTGTGATCAAGTTCTTGCCTCTACTCACAATCTGGAAATCACTGATCTATTTTCTTTCCCTATAATTTTGCCTTTTCGAGAATGCCATATAAATAGAATCAGACAATAGGTAGTCTTTTAGGTCTGGCGTCTTTTCTTAGAATATTGCTTTTGAGATTTATCTTTGTCCTTGCACATATCAGTAGCTCATTCATTTAAAAAAAAATTGTTTTTAGTTGTAAACGGACCCCATACCTTTATTTCTATGTAGTGCTAAAGATAGAACCCAGTGCCTCACAGGTGAGAGGCAAGCGCTCCACCACTGAGCTACAACCCCACCCCTAATTCATTTTTATTGCTGAGAAATATTGCATTATATGACATATCATAATTGTTTGTCCATTCAGCAGTTGATGGACATTGACAGGTCATCTTCAGTTTGTGGCTATTGTGAATTAAATGCTATGAATATTCATATGCAGGTCTTTGTATGGGTATGACTTCACTTCTCTTGGGAGTAGACTTTCATTTCATTTCTAGGAGGAGAATCACTGTGCTGCATAGCAGGGATAGTTTACTGTTTTCCAAAGGGGCAATTATTGCTACTGGAGCCACATGCTTGGGTCCAGAACAGTGGTAAGGAGACTGGACCTGGAGGAATTTAAACACAGGCAAGGCTTTTGGGGGCTTCTGCTCTGGCAAGAAGAGAGACCCAGCTCCAGTAGAGAGTGCATGAGCCTGGCTCTCCAAACAAAATAAGGGACCAGTTTTTATTCATGTGTAGGGGTTGCAGGACTGTGTTAGAGTCTAGAAATTTTCTTTGATTTGGGGCACATTTTTAAAAGGTATTTTCTTTTTCCGAGCAAACACTTTGACCTTGAGGCATGGGCAGTCAGCTTGGAGCCCGGGAACTGTACTTGTCTGCTCTTGGTGCTGCCTCCTGCGAAGACGGTCCTGGTGAAGAGAACGAGTCACTGCAAATCCTGAGAAGGCAAGATAACAAGGTGAAGGCCCGGGGGCTTTGCCTTCGGCCCTCTGTGCTGATTCCCCAGAAGTTTTACCCTCTTATCTAGCTTATCCTTGGAGACACTCTGATGAAGGCATACTGGATTTCATGATGCACCTGGGTTTTGAAATCAGTAGGACTCTTTGAGAGTGAAGGGTAGAGAAGAACACATACCATACTTTTAATGGCCGACAGGCTGTGGGTTGGTTAAGGTCCCAAAGGCCTATATGTCCTTCCTCATGGCAGGGGTGGGGTGCTGACTGTCCCAGTATGAGAATCCCGCTGCTCCATATCATCGACAATGCTTTGCATTGTTAGTTTCAAAACTGTTAGCTGTTCTGGTGGACGTGTAGTGTTAAGGGTTAGATGTGAGGTGTCCTCCAAAAGCCCGTGCAAGAAAGTTTAGAGGTGAAATGATTGGGTTATGAGAGCCTTAAGCTAATCAGCACATTAATCCACTCGAATGGATTAACTGGGTGGTAACTGTGGACAGGTAGGGTGTGACTAGAGGAGGTGGGTCACTGGGGCCATGCTTTTGGGTTGATATTTTGTCTCTGGTAAGTGTAGGACTTCCTCCTCCTCCTTCTTCCTCCTCCTCCTCCTCCTCCTCCTCCTTCTTCTTCTTCCTCTTCTTCCTCATCCTCTTCTCTCCTCTCCTCTCCCTTTCCCCTCCCCCCTTGTCCTTCCTCCCCCTCCCTTTTCTCGTCCCCCACCACGCCTCCTCCTTCTCCTCCTCTTCCTCCTCCTCCTCCTTCTCCTCCTCCTGCTCCTCTCTCTCCCTCTGCTTCCTTGTTGGCATGTCCTGAGCTGCTTTCCTCCTTCACACCTTTCCTCCATGATGTTCTGCCTCACCTCCTGCCCAGAGCAATGGAGTCAGCCATGTATGAACTGATACCACTGAAACTGTGAGCCCCCAAATAAACTTTTCCTTCTCTAAGTGTTCTTGTCAGGACTTCTGGTCACACCAGCAAAAAAGCTGACTAAGACACGTAGTATTACCCGATTGCCCTTTTATTTCCCGGGTGACTAATGTTGGGCATATTTTCATGTGCTTATCTGACCTATGGAGATGTTCAGTAAATTGTTCACATTTCTTGCCCATTTAAAATTGTGTGATTTCTCTTTGTATTATTGATTTCTAGAAGTTCTTTATACATTCTGCACAAGAGTACCTTATCAGATGCATATTTTATCTATGGAAATAACCTGATACCGAGAGTCATACACAAGGATTTCCACATAAATATTTACAACAATGAAGCTGAAAACAAGTTCCAATCCAATAAAGGGAAAATCATTCATTTTTGTGATTCACAGGGATATTTTACAGTTGTTTAATGATATTAAAAATACAAAGACATGGAAATCTACTCTTGATAATAACTTTAAGCTGAAAATAAAAATATGTAAAATATTAATGAAGCATTTAAAAGGCCTCAAAGTATATGCTAAAATAATGAGTGATACCATCTAAGTGGTAAGATTATGGCTGATGTTTACATTATCTACATTTTAAAGATTTATACAGGAAGTATATTTTCGTTTAAAAGCAGGTGGGGGTGGAGGTCATTAAAAAATAAATGGTTATAATCAGAAAAATGAGAAATTACACTCCATTTATGTATGATCTATCAAAATGTATAAATGCATTCTACAGTCATGTACAACTAATTAGAACAAATTTTTTAAAAAATTTTAAATAAATAAATGGTTGTAAAGCAGAGTTTGGTTCTTCTCTTGCAAGTTCACCTGGACTGTGGTATGATTTCTAATGCCACTAATGATAGAGTGAGCTGGTTAATTACATAACAGGCCACCCCAAAGCTCTGAGCTGCAATTCCTGCTCTGCCCCTGAACTCCAGGCAGGTTTTCTGCAATGGGATTCCACTGCAAGCTTGCCATGTAGCTTTCTGGCAAACTGCTTCCCAGGTATGTACTCTTAAAATATGCAAAAGTTCTTGATCTCATGTTCAATGACTTGGGAAGATCATCTTTAGAAGTCAGGCATGCTTTTAGTACTCAGAAGAGAGGCACTCCATCTTTCTGCTGGTAGAAAACAATGAGACCAAGGAAAACAGACACAGAAGGCTGGAGGGAAAAAAGTGGGGTCAGTTAAAGAGAAAAACCTCAGTGTGAAGCAAATAGTGGGGCTAAGAAGTGGGAAGATGGAAGTGCAAAGAGGAAATGGAAGAAAGAATAGGAAGTCTAATCAAGCAGGTCAGACACTGGAAAAGTAGAGGGTGTAGATACATTTTGCACCTGTAAAGTCTTATCCTGTGAATAATCTGTGTCTCTTTACTCATTTTCATTTCTAATTCCAAAGTAATTTCTGTTGCCTGCTAATGACAAGTAAGAAAGCAAAGTTATCACTGGGCTTATTGAGAGAAAGGAACTTAAGACACTGAAGATGCCCCGATAGAGATTACGCTCATAAGAAAGCAATTTCCTAAAGCAAAGTCTAGGGTTAGTGATTCAGCTCATATCAGAGGTATTTTTGAACCTGATCAGCTGCTTTAACTAAGACAGGCACATTATATATATATTTGCCAATGAGGACCCATGAAACCAAGAAATAATATTCAGATTATTATTAAAGATCTGTTGTTGTTGTTTTTTTTTCCAAGTTTGGCTGCCCATCAAAATCTAACCAAGATTTGTTCTTTGAAACTTGATATGATGGAAATGCAGAAGGCCAAGAATAACCAACAATCTTGAAGAACAAAGTGTGAGGACTTTCTCTACTAATATATTTAGATGTATCATAAATAATTTTGGCCTGAGGGTAGATAAATTGACCAATGGAATAAAATAGAAACTGTAGAGAGAGATCCATGTGTATATAGATATTTTATTTATCACAAAGGAGGCAGTAAAATATGATCTTTTCAATAAACGGTTCTGGAACAATTGGATAATTAGGGAGAGGGGAAAAACTTGACCCTTCTTCACACCGTACATAAAAATTCATTTTAGGTGTGTTGTAGACTTAAATGTGGAAGGCAAAACAATAAAGCTTCTAGAAGACAATACCAGAGAAGAGCTTCGTGTCTTCAAGATAGGGAAAGACTGCTTAATAAGTACTAATCATAAAAGAAAAGATCAGGGCTGGGGCTGTAGCTCAGCGGTACAGCACTGGCCACTGGGTTCGATCCTCAGCACCACAGAAAAATAAATTAATAAAGATATTTTACAACTAAAAAATATTAAAAAAAATAAAAGATCAATGCACTCAAGTGCATTGAAACTTAAAACTTCATTAAAGATAAGGAAAGACTTCTTAAATATGACACATAAAAAAACTAATTATGTAAAACGATTGGGCTGGGGCTGTAGCTCAGTGGTAAAGTGCTTGCCTAGCATGTGTGAGGTCCCCCTAGCTGGGTTTGATTCTCAGCACCACATATAAATAAATAAATAAAAATAAAGGTAAGCAACAACTAAAAAAATTAAAGACCGACCTATCTGAAATTAATTTACCATTTAAATTTAACATTAAATTAAAAACTTCTACCATTGAAAGATACAGAATATGGAGAAGATGTTTGCAAATTCTACAGCCTACACAGAGCTCAAGGGAATACATAAAGAAATGCTACAAACCAATAAGACAATATAGTTAACCAGAAGGAAAATGGGCAAAAGATTAGAACTTTCTGGGGAAAAAAGGATATCCTATAGACAGTAAATGTATGAATGATATTTAATACTTAATGTCAGGATGCTAATAATGGGGAAAATGACTATAAAAACCATAGCCAGATACCATTAGATATCCAACAGAGTAACCAAAATGAAAAGATGAATACTGTCAAATGCTGGTAAGGATGTGGAAAACTGGAATTTTTTTTTTTTTTTTTTTTTTGTACTAGGGATTTAACACAGAGGCGGTCTACCACTAAGCCACATCCCCAGTCCTTGTTTAAATTTTGAGACAGGGTCTCACTAAGTTGCTCAGGGGCTTGCTAATTTGCTGAGGCTAACCTTGAACTTGCAATCCTCCTGCCTCAGCCTCTGAGTTGCTAGGATTACAAGCATGTGTCACCATGTCCAGCTGGAAAAATTTGATGGTATTTTTATAGTTGAAGTTACAGATAGTTTATGATCCAACATACTGTTCATAGGAAATGTATGCAACAGAAATATGTGCACATGTTTTCTAAGAGACATATACAACAGGAATGTTAACAGTAGCTCTACCTGGAGTTACCTCAAACTGAAAACTCTGCTAAAGTATCAGTAGAAGAATGATAAACAAAGAGTATTACATTCATAAAATAAAATACTATTCAGCAAAGTAAAAGCATAACAACAGCTACACATGATAATTCCAGTGAATCTTAACATACTATTGAGTAGAAGAGGGAAGATACTTAAGCACAAATATTGTATAATTCCATTCACAAAATTTAAATATAGGCAAAAAATATTTGTAGTGTTTAGGCTTCGATGTTTACGAGGTATTATGGTTTAGATAAAAGGTTTTCCCCAAAAGTTCCTGTGTTAATGCAGGAGGTGAAAAGATTAGATCGTGAGAGCTGTAACCTAGTTAGTCCGGCCTAGTCCACCCTAACTGGGTGGTAACTGCAGGCAGGTAGGGCATGTCTGGAGGAGGTGGGTCACTGGGGGCGTGCCTGGGAAGGGTTCATTTTCTCTAGTTCCTTCACCTCTCTGTCTCTGCTTCCTTGCTCACATTAGCCAAGCTTTGCTTCTCTGCAAAGCACTTCCACCATGATGTTCTGCCTCAACTTGGGCCAGAGTAACAGAGTCTGCCAACCATGGATGGAACCTCTGAAACTGTGTCCCCAAGTAAACTTTTCCTCCATTAAGATTTTCTTGTCATGTACTTTGGTCACAGAGATGAAAAGATGACTAACACAGGAGGCAGAACTCTAAAGAAAACCAAGGAATTAATAATCACACAAGTTAAAGTAATAATTGCCTTTGGAAAGAAAAGGAGTGGTAATTCAAAGAATCACTTTTCAGATTTCTGAAGTATTGGTTATTTTGTAATTTTTTTTTTTTTTTTTTGTACCAGGGATTGAACCCAGGGGTACTTAATTGCTGAGCCACACACCCAACACGTTTTTATTTGAGACAGGATCTCAGTAAGCTGTTTAGGACCTCCCTAAATTGCTGAGGCTGGCTTTTAGTTTGCAATCCTCCTTCCTCAGCCTCTGAGCTGCTGGGATTACACATGTGTACCCCTGTGCCCAGTGTGACTTTGTGTTTCTTCACTCAGATGTTACATTGTGAAATGTCATCAAGCTATTTCATACCTTTACTATTTTTGTATTAGACTAGCCCAAGAAGAAATAGAAAAAATTAGATAAACCAATAACCAGAGAAGACCCTAAAATGGTAGCCAAAAATCTTGTTCCTCAAAAGGAAAAGTTCTGATTCTATGATTAGGTATCATCAAACTTTCAAAGATAGCAAATATTTATTTCCTTATGCAACAGTTCCTGTGCTAGTATAATTCTTAGACCAGAACTAAATGATGAAAGCAAAAGAAATTTAAAACACATGCTAGGCTCATTATAAAAAGACATCAGCATTCTAAATAAATTAGCAAATTAAACCTAGAGTAAGTCTCATTAATGGAATAATATTGTGACCAATATTATCTCAGGAACAAAAGAATGTTTCTACACCACAATACCTAGAATGTAATCCACTAGACAAGCAAAATGAAGAAGAATGATATGAACATCAACTTGGTAGTTGCCACAAAAGCATTTTATGTGTCTATCCAAAAAATGGAATATTATACAGCCACAAAAAGGAATGATGTAGCTAGGTGTGGTGGCACACACCTATAATTCCAGTGATTCAGGAGGCTGAGACAGGAGGATCACAAGTTCAAAGCCAGCCTCAGCAACTAAGCAAGGCCCTGAGAAACTTAGACCCTGTTTCAAAATGAAAAATAAAAAAGGGCTGAGGATATGGCTCAACAGTAAAGTACCTCTGAGTTCAATCCCCAGTCTCAAAAACAAAAAAAAAGGAATGATGTACATGTATGACATGTATAAACATTGAAAGTATTATACTAAGCAAAAAAAAAAAAGACACAGAGTATGATTCCACATTGCTATAAAATGTCCATAAATGTCCAGAATAAATAGATCTGTGGATAGTTTTTCCATAGCAGCAAGACCAAAAACACCTCAAATGCATGAGGCTCATTCTAGGAATACATGTACAGTTCAGTATTAGGACTTTCATCACTATGCCACTATGCTAAATAGATCAAGAGAGAAAAACAATGTGATCAGTTTAACAGATGCTAAAATGCTACTCAATGAAACCAAGCATCCATTCCTGACTTCTCACACAAATCAAAATCAAAACAAATTCAGAAATTCTTAGTATTTTGGGAAAAACTAGATGTTTTTTAAAATATTTTTAGTTGTAGATGGACACAGTCCCTTTATTTTATTGACTTATTTTTCTGTGGTGCTGAGGATGGAACCCAGTGCCTCACATGTGCTAGGCAAGCGCTCCACCACTGGGCCACACCCCCAGCCCCAGAGTTTGTTTTCTGCTATTACAAAAAGCCTGGATCATACTTTAATTCCTATTAAAGTAAGGAAGAAGATATTATACTTTAATAATGTTCTAGAAATTCTAACCAATACAATTAAGTAAGAAAATAAATTAATAGGTAAAATTATCTTTCAAAGTAAGGAAAATTTATTAATTACACATTATTTCAAAGAATAACAAGAAACCTGAAGAGAATAGGCCAAGAAAAAAAAATGTCAGGAAATTGGAGGAAACGGCAAAAACAGATATAATATTTTGTAGCTCTTCTCAGAAATTGAGTATATTTCTTCTCTCTTTTATTTTATTTTTATTATTATTATTATTTTTCAGATGTGGTCTCACTGATGCCCAGGTGGACCGTATCCTCATGACCCTCCTGCCTCAGTCTCCGGAGGAGCTGGGATTACAGGTGTGTGTCCTGGCTGGAGTTAGTTCCTTTACACTTTAAGTCTGTGTTCAGCCATGTGACTTTCTTTAGAACAATGGGCTTTAGCAAACATGTCACAAGCAGAGGATTGAAAAGTGTTTGCACATTGTGACTTGCCTCCTTTTATCACTTCTGAGAACTTGGAGCCACTACCTTAAGAATGAGCCTAGGTTAACCTGCTGCCTGGTGACAGAGCTGTGGCCAGGTCCACCCTGTTTTTCCAGCTGACACAGAACCAACCGCCTGACGTATCAGGGAGTTTGTCCTCCTCTGCTAAGGCCAGGTGAAGCATCAGTTTTCAGCCGAAGTAAACTGAGTAGGCCCAGCAGCATTGCCAGTTGACCCACAGACTTGAGAACCCACATGTCTATTGTTTTATCCTGTAGGGGTAGTTTGTTATACAGCAAAAGCTAGCCGAAATGATAAGAGAAATAGTAAAGTGGTCAGTCAGTTACTTTTTACACAATTAGTGCACAAGATAGATAGGTAGAAAATATAATGAAAGTAAAGATCTTATTTAAATAGCAATCCTACCACCAATTTATCTGAAAATAAACTTAACCAGAAAGAGGCAGGGAAGTATATAATATAAAGTTTCTTAAGGGGTATTAATTCTTGTCAAATTTAATCTATAAATTCAATGTGATCCCAATAAAATTTACAAATTTTCTTTTAACATTTTACAAGATAATTTTGTATTCATCTGTAGAAACAAACAAGAAACACAGACAAGAAGAAAATTCGAACAGAAAGATTCTTGGGGAGGGGAGACAGAGTACTTATCTAAATGCATTTTGAAGTTAAAAGAATTTAAAATTGTTTTTTTTTTTTTTTTTTTTTTAGCCTTCTGCAGTGTACACACCTGTAGTCCCAGCTACTCTGGAGGCTGAGGCAGGGAGATCACTTGAGTCCAGGAGTTTGAGACAAGCTTGGGTAACAAGTGAGACCCTCTCTCTAAAAAAGAGAAAAATTAGATAAATCAATGAAATGAAGTAGAGAATTCAGAAGGAGATTTAAATACACAAGAGAAGTTAGTAGAGGACAAGGGTGACATTTCCAGTTCATATGAAGAAAAATGGATGATTCAAAAGTAGTGGCGAGGGGCTGGGGTTGTGGCTCAGAGGCAGAGCGCTTGCCTAGCAGGGTGAGGCTCGGGTTCGATTCCCAGCACCACATAAAAATAAATAAAATAAAGGTCCATCAACAACTAAAAAAATTACTTAAAAATAGTGGTGAGACAATAGCCAGGTTATTTGGGGAAAGAAAAAATCAAGCTGTATCAGTCTACTTTTTTCATCAAAGTAAATTCCAGAAGGAATGTTAAAGTGAATCTACAAAAGGACTAACAATAAGAAAGTCAAACAAAGCGGGGCTTGGTGGTGCACACCTGTAATCCCAGTGGTTCGGGAGGCTGAGGCAGGAGGAGCATGAGTTCAAAGCCAGCCTCAGCAACTTAGCGAGGTCTTAAGCAACTCAGTGAGACCCTGTCTCTGAATTAAATACAGAAACAGCTGGGGATGTGGCTCAGTGGCTGAGCACCCCTGGGTTCAATCCCCAGTACCAAAGAAAGAAAAAAGTCAAATGCGAAAGGCCACATATTCTATGATTCCATTTATATGAAATGTCCTGGGAATCCACAAAAATAGAAAGGACGTCGGTGGGTTCCAGACACAGCTGGAGCAGGGAAATGGGGAGTGACAACTTTATGGGGATGTGATTTCTGTTCGGGTGATGAAAAGGTTAAGATAGCAGTGACAATTACATAGCTGTAAATACACTAAAAGTCAGAGACGTATACTTCATAAGGGTAAGTTTTATGACATGAATTATATTTCAATAACACTCTTATTTAAAAAAAAAAAAAAAATGGAGAGTCAGAAGCTAGAGAATCCAAAGGAAGCTTGGACCAGAGTCAAGTCGTGAGGATGGGCCTGAGTAAGAAGAGAAAGGGCACCAGGAGGTGAGCACTCATGGCCCTAATTATCCACTCTGTCTCTCCCCAGGATCTACAGACTGTGATTTCCTGGACAATAATTTTAAACTTAATGAATGATTTTTGAGTTAAAAAAAAAAAAAAAAAACTATAGTGTAATCTCAGTCACTTAGGAGGCTGAGGCAGGAGGATTGAGGCCAGTCTCGGCAAGGTAGCGAGACCCTGTCTCAAAATTAAAATACAAAAAAAGGACTGGAGATGTAGCTCAGTGGTAGAATGCACCTGGGTTCAATCCCCAGTACTGCCAAAAGAAAAAAGAAAAAAAAAAAAATACCAGAAGAAAAAAAGGATGAATTCATTTTTAATCTAGCAGAAGGGAACCAGAGGGAGGGAAAGGGGTGGAGAGGGGAAGTCCTAGGGAATTAAATTGACCAAATTATGTTATGTGCATGTATAAATATGTCACAATGAATCTCACTATTATGGCTAATTATAATGCACCAATAAAAATTAATTAAAAAAGACATTGCTAAGCACGATCCCAAACCCAGAAGCAATAGAAAATGTTTGATTAATTTGCATAGGTATTAGCAACTTTTAGTATAAAAAATAGTCCATACATGTGATAATAGTATTATAGTTATGTTTTTAAAAGTATTTTTTAGGTTGTTGATGGACCTTAAATTGAGAATCAAACCCAGAGCCTCACACATTCTAGGCAAGTGCTTTACCACTGAGCCACAACCCCAGCCCCATATAGTTATTTATTTTTTTTAATTGCTTTTAGAGATACATACTAAAATACTTGTAGATCATATGTCTGGGAATCTGCTTCGGATAATTTGTGGTGGGGTGGGGAATGGAGCTTGCTAATGGGAACATGAGGTTCTCTCTACTTTTTATATATTTTATTATATATTTTAATATATTTTATATGTTTGATTTTTCCATAATAAAAAAGTGTAAGATAAATAGGAAGAAGAAAAATCTATGTACAGAATAAAAAGATAAATATATTGGGAACGAATGGTAATGATGGTAATCAAGGGTGTCATTCCAGGGCTGGGGATGTCGCTCGGTGGTATAGCACTTGCCTCGCGTGCACAAAGCCCTGGGTTTTATGCCCAAAATGGTTAAAAAATAAAGTGTTGCGGGGTGGGAAGGGAGAATGCGATTTCCTCAATTTATAAAATGTTCATGCAAATCACTAAGAAAAAGATAACTTAAAAGGAAAGGGTGGGTGAATATATCTACTGGTGGAATGATGAAAAAGAAATGAAGTAGTCAGTAAACTTATGAAAAAGTGACCCTGAGGTCTCTGAGTAGTCAGAATCCCAGAAACGGAGAGGAGGACGGTGGTCGCTAGGAGGGGGCAGGCAGAGAATAAGCAGTTAATGTCTCATGGGTACAGAGTTTGTTTGGGATGATGAACAGGGTACTGGAGGTGACGGTGGTGATGATCGCACAATAATATGCACTTAATGCTACTGGACTGTGCACGGCGGCACAGTGCTGCACACCTGTAATCCCAGCTACCCAGAGAGGCTGGGGCAGGAGGATCATGAGTTCAAGTTCAGCCTCTGAGACCCTGTCTCAAATAAAAACTAAAAAGGACTGGGGACATAGCTCAGTGGTAGAGATCCTCGGTTCAATCCCCAATATGGGGGAAAAAAGTTAAATGATCAATTTTATGTGCATTTTGTCGTAATTAAAAGAATAATATATATATATATATATATACACACACATATACCCTTTGATCCAACAACTCTATTACCAAGCATTTAAGTTAGACAAGAAAAAATATTGCAAGTATGTTCATTCCAATTGTCTCCAACAAAAAAAAATTGTCTCCAAAAAAAACCTCAAGCAATTTAAATGCCCAATGATAGTGAATTAGTTGAGCGTGGTGGTGCATGCCTATAATCCCAGCGGCTTGGGAGGCTGAGGCAGGAGGATAACAAGTTCAAAGCCAGCCTCAGCAACTTAGCAAGGCCCTAAGCAACTTAGCAAGATACTGTCTCAAAATAAAAAATAAAAATGGGTTGGGGGTGTGGCTCAGTGGTTAAGCACCCCTACGTTCAATCTCTGGTAACAAAAAAAAAAAAATAAGATAGTGAATTAATTAAATACATCATGGGAAAAACATACAACATACACTCTGCGGATATTTTGAAAACGGGATTGAGCTCTGAGATATATTACTATGTAATTGAGGCAACAGACTGCCACAGTGTTTACTACATGACCCGTGTGTATAAATTTGAAGAGTATGTGTTGTGTGATAAATTACTATTTTATGTAACTAGCACATCCTTCTCTGGGGTGATTCATAAGTTGTTAATGGTGGAAGGAGAAGTAGAGATGGTTATAGTAATATTTCATTTTATACCTTTTGGTAGTGTGTGGACATTTTTTTCTTCATTTGAATATATTTGTCCTTAATTGTTTTAAGTTTAAAAGAAATGTGACATTTTGTATTCAGAGGCTGTAAGCCTGGGCAGATGGTTTACAAGATGTATTTCCATTTGGATGTTCCACTCTACCACCCTTTTAATTTATTTATTTATTTTTCTTTTTTAATTATTAACAGAAATTTATTTTTTTAATTTTTATTTTTACAGACTATTTTGATTCATTGTACACAAATGGGGTACAACTTTTCATTTCTATGGTTGTACATGATGTAGATTCACACCATTCATGTAATCATATATATACATAGGGTAATACTGTCTGTCTCAGTCCACTATCTTTCATACCCCACCCCCTCACACCCCATTTTCCTTTATACCATCCAAAGTTCCTCCATTCTTCTCTCCCCACGCCTGCCACCATCCCCCATGTATCATCATCCACTTATCAGAGAAAACATTCGGCCTTCAGTTTTTTGGGCTTGGCTTATTTTACTTAGCAAGATATTCTTCAGCTCCATCCATTTACCAGCAAATGCCATAATTTTATTCTTCTTTATGGCTGAGTAATATTCCATTGCATATATATAGTACAGTTTCTTTATCCATTCATCAATTGAAGGGCATGTCTGTTGGTTCCACAATCTAGCTATTGTGAATTAAGCAGCTATGAACATTGATGTGGCTGCATCTCTGTAGTATGCTGATTTTAAGTCCTTTGGGTATAGGCCGAGGAGTGGGATAGCTGGGTCAAATGGCATCCCACCCTTTTTAATAGGTCAAATTTCAAAATAATATTGTTGCACATTCTCTCGCCTGTCTCACCCTTTCCTCTGTCCACTTCTCTCCTTCCACTCCCGGCAGGAGCTCCCTTCCCCATCTAAACTTGGCTCCTGAGGCTGTTAAACTCTGCCTTGTGACGTCTTGGAAATGGCCGCTTTCCTTCTGGTGCTACTGAATTCATGAAGGTCACTGTCCTCTACATTTTGGTAGTGCTCCTCGGACCAGGTATGCATCCAGGATGCAGTGACAGTTCAGTGCGTATTCGAAAAATAAATTCTTCTTGGCCACGATGAACTCGCTTGCTTTGAAAGGTTCAGCGCTGCAGTTTCGGGTCCTTTCTACTCGGCATCTTGAACTCTTGTTTCTTCTCGCTCAGAGCTCCCCAGTTCACAGGAGTCGCGAGTGGCAAATCTTACTAGGTGGGTGTCCTCTAATTTTTTTCCTAAGTATATTTTTAGTTGTAGATGAACACAATGACTTCTATTTATTTATTTATTTATTTATTTATTTATTTACATGCGGTGCTGAGAATTGAACCCAGTACCTCACACAGCCAGTCAAGCGCTCTGCCACTGAGCCACCATCCCCTGATTCTTGACATTTTTTCGAGTCAAAAATGACGGGTTTCCGTGTCTTTAGTCCTTTAGTTCTCTTCTGGGGTGAGCAAAGTCGAGCAGAAGAGCCCCAGACCCTGGAGTCAGGAGACTGACACTTGGCCCCACCAACTCACTGAGGACTGCAGCCCCAGGGTGGCCTGGAGGGCGTGAGGATGAACTCTGGACCCCACCCCGTCCCACTGCTGCTGCCTCCTCTTTGTTCAGCTTCCTCTCCTCTGTGACCCTCTGCTGTGGTTTGGATCTGCAATGTCCTCCAAGGAGCCCTGGCTTTTCACCAGGGGACACAAGGTCTCCCCAGGAGAATTTCTTCTTTACTTAGTTGCTTCTGACCAATCGAGAGGAAGTAGGAGCGTCTTATCTCCACACTCAAGATCTGCTCTGTTACGTTGTTTTATCTGTTTATTTATTTATTTATTAAAAGATCCCAGGTCCCAAGCTAGCCTGCGACCCGAGACCCGGCGGGGCAGATGCCACGGTTTTTGACCTTTATTTATTTATTTTGGGGCGGTGCTGGGCAAGAGCTCACCAAAGAGCCACCACCCCACCCTCTGCGTTGTTTTTGAAGACACTTCCACCCCGTTTTCTTTTTCCTCCCTCATTTCCAAAAATAGCAAATAACTTTGTTTGCCCAGATTTTTCACCTGAGTTTGTTTTTCACTTTTGAGAGAAATCGACACGGGTGCTGAGTGCTGAGTGCTGTCTCAGCACCAAAGAAACACTGGTATTCAACCCAGGACAGAGTCAAAGGTTCTCCTTTCCTGCGCGGCCCTTGCAATTCTGTCTTCATCCTCAGCCTGGGAAGAATGGAGGTGGTGTGTGGTGTGAGGATGATACACGGGAAGAGCTCGGAGGTGCCCGGATTTCTGCCTTGAGTGTACTCGTGAAATTGAATGTGAACTTGGATTTGTCTTATCACAGAGTCAGGCTTACCCACAATGATTGTGGCTGCTGCAGCAAAGACACCAGAGACGGCCTAATTTATAAATGATCGAAATGTATTGTCCACAGTTAGGAACCAAGATCAAGGCACTCACAAACTCAAGGTCTCTGATTCATAGGGCGCCTTCCTGCCACATTCTCAAACAGGCATCCGGGGTCTCTTTTACAAGGGTGCCAATCATGTTCACTCCAATCGCTTGGGGACCTGATCACTTCCTAAAGACCCCACCTCTTAACACTATCACATGTGAGTGCTGTGGGGTCGGGGGATGCAGACGTTCAGATGGTAGCAACTGGGGAACAAACGTTTCCACTGTAATCAGATGTCTTTTAGGTAACACATGTGTCACCCGGTGTCCCCAGGTCACATTAGCCAGGGGATTCAAACGAGGTTATAGGATGTGCAGTAACTTCTGGCAGGCCAGCTTCAAGCACTCTTCCCTCAGAAGTCAGAGCTCCATTTAATGCACCCCTAGTGTAATCACAAGATTCTCAAGTTTAAAGCAGCGAACTCATGTTTCCGTGTTGCACTGGGTCCTGCAAAAATTTTCAAAAATTGTTTATTTTTATTTGTTCTTTTTTGTTACACCTGACAGTAAGGTACAATCTGACATATTTAGACAGACAAGGAGTACATCTTATTCTAATTTGGATCCCATTCTTCTGGTTGGACCTCATGAGGAGATTCACTGTGAAGTATTCATATATGTACATAGGAAAGTTATGTCAGATTCATTGCACTGTCTTTCCTGTGTCCATCTCTCCCCCCTTTCCCTTCATTCCCCCTTGTCCAATCTACTGAATTTCTGTTCTTCCCCTTACCCCCTTGTTGTGTATTAGCATTCACATATCAGAGAGAACATTCAACCTTTGTTTAGGGGGATTGGATTTTTTCACTTTGCATAATAATCTCCAGATCCATCCATTTACCAACTAATGTCACAAAGTCACTCTTTTTTATGGCTGAGTAATATTCCATTGTGTATCTATACACATTTTCTTTTTCCATTTATCTGTTGTAGGGCACCTAAGTTGGTTTCCATAGGTTAGCTATTGTAAATGGAGCTTCTATAAACATTGATGTGACTGCATTACTGTAGTATGCTGATTTTAAGTCTTTTGGGTTCATACTGAAGAGTGGGATAATTGGGTCAAATGGTGATTCTATTCCAAGTTTTCTGAGGAATCTTCATACTGCTTTTCAGAGTGGTTGCATCAATTTGCAGTCCCACCAGCAATGTATGAGTGAACACTTTTTCCCACGTCCTCACCAACATTTATTACTTGTATTCTTGATTGTTGATCTTCTGACTGGAATGAGATGAAATCTCAGTGTAGTTCAAGGCCAACCTCCTTCTAAATGGAGAAAAACTGAAAACATTCCCTCTAAAAACTGGAACAAGACAAGGATGCCCTCTTTCACCACTTCTATTCAACATAGTCCTTGAAACTCTAACCAGAGCAATTAGACAAAAGAAAGAAAGGGATAGGAATAGGAAAAGAGGAACTCAAACTATCCCTAGTTGCCGACCACATGATCCTGTATTTAGAAGGGCCCTGCAAATTTCGTTCCCCTTTGCTACTGCCCTTGTTAATCCATCCCCACCATGCCCAGGAGCCTTCTCTCCCAGCCCCAGAGGGAGGTTCCCCAGAAGCTGTGTGCCTGCTTCATTTCCTTTCCTGAACCAACTCCAACACTGTGGTCAGGATGTCTGGTGGCCCCGGGGAAGCTGAGGAAGGGAGCTGTGCTCCCCGGAAGCCCCAGGGCAGATGCCACGCTGCCTGTTGTCACAGAAGTGTCCTCGGGCCCATCCTACCTCCTACCTCCAGGCCCATCTGCTTGTGCCCGGGCATCTCACCATGTTGAGCATAAAACATCTGCATGTGGCCCCTTTCTCCTCTTGTGGACCCTGGAAGTGAGCCTACCCCCTCTGACTCCCCCTCCTCCGCTCACGCTTCTCCAGAGCCTCCCTTCTCCACTCCAGACACCTTCTCCACCTTCTTCCATTTCCCTTTGAAGCCTTTACTGCCCAAGGATGGGCACCTGGAAAATAAGAATTGCTTTCACCAACTCCGTTTCCCAGATCTCCAGCCCCAGAGTGTATGAATGGAGGCAACGGAGGTGGGGGCCTCTCCAGTCAAAGGAAGACGGGAAACTGCGGGAAAACCAATGAAAGAGAACACAAAAAGAAAAAGGAAGGGAGACAGACCTCAGTGGATCAGCGACACTTTATCCAGTCGAGGAAGGGCACATTTTCAGGGGGGAAATGGCAATGGCTACCACCAGGGTCTGAGTCTTCCAGGGTTTAGCAGGGCCAGGTCGAGGGGGGAGCCGATCCTGGAGGGGGGGATTGGGGCAGATAAGGGAGACTGGGACCAACGGATGCTGAGCTCCTTCTTCCCTGAGGGCTTTGTTAAATCTCCATTTCCTTCACTGTGTACCATGCGCTCTGGGAGAGTTCACTAATCACGATTAAGTATGTTGAAAGTACAGGGAAGGAGCCATTTAACTTAACATAACCCAGTGTTTCCCAAAGTAAATTGGGCATTCCATCCTCTCCCCCATCCAACCCCTGGGCTCGTGCCCGCACAGGCGTGTGCACATCAACAGGGTGCAGAGGACCTTCCTGGGTGATGCTCGCCTAGAATACAATAAATAAAATGGATAAACAGATTCTGGACATAGTTGAATATTTCTTTGAGGACTTTGAGGGTACTGGTGTTTATCTTTTGACCTCTGGGCGAATTGAAACTAATCCTTAAAAATATTGTAAAGACATTGATTTAGCCTTATGCAGAACGAGGCACAGAGTAAATACTCTAGACTGATTGAATTACTGAATTTGCAGAAACTTCGGAGGCCTCTGTTTTGTATGCTTTGAGGGACTGGATTAGGTGGCCTCTGAGCTCACTTAATGCACATCTAGGGTCTTTTTTTTGCCAGGCACTGAGCAGGCACTGAGATAGGAGAAATGGACTCCTCCCCCAACAATTCACAATTCAGTAGGAAATAGGCAATTAACAAATAAGTTGGATACTATGTGATATTGTTACAAGAGGTACATACTAAGTGTGATGGAAGTAAAGAGGAGGGAGAAATGAGGAGTTGGGTCTTTAAAAACTGGGTAGGAGTTCTTTGGGATGAGAAGATACAGACAGAGCCCACAGAGGACTAAAGCACTAAAATTTTCCCATCTAAGGACTAAGTTCTTTGACTCTAAATGTTGTGGCAAATTGCATAATGCAAAGTTGTATTTCATAACCCAGAGTCCCATATGTTAGATCTCCTTTACAGTGGTTTCCATGTAAGGCAATATTCTGGACTTTTCTTAAGAGAATTAAGGGTTACTTGATAGTAGTAATGAACCCCACTTCCCTTCAACACAGACGCCAGGAAGTCCAGCCACAGTGGCTGAGCCGTTCTTGTCCTGCTCATGGTTTCTCGGCTGCTTCCTTCTGTTCTTAGAGTACAAGGTCTGGTCAGCTCAGGAGGGTCTCTCCAGATCCTCCTGTCTCAGGCCTGTGCGTGTGTGTGTGTGTGTGTGTGCGCGCGCTGTGTGTGTTGCTTTCCTTCTCTGTCCCCAAGGCAAACTCCCACCTTTACCCAGTGGTGGTGCATCTGTTATTCAGTACCAAGTCAACTCCAGGAAGATGAAGGTACAGGGTGGTTCTCCTGGGCAAAGTGTTGGTAAACTTTGTATTTCTGTTACTCATGTAAGGAATATGAAAATGCAGGAAACTGCCTCCATCCCAGAACGCACACGTAGGGATGGCCTGCCACCACTGTTATTTATTGGTTCAGAATGTTTCCTTCCAATGAGATCCCAGGATAAATTCTGATTATTGCTTTGTTTTATAAATGGTGCTAAAGTACTAAAACATGGTGCTTAATACTAAACTCAAACACGATGCTTAATAAAGCAACTGGTGATACCCTAATATATGTGCTATTTGAGGTCAAGGCCTGGTGTTCCCCAAGAGAAGTGACTCACTAGGAAGCTAAAGCTTTGGCAAGAACAATTTTAAAATAAACTCTTCCGCATGAACTGTCACCTAAAACAGAATAGGGCTTTAAAGGGATGGACAAAAAAAAAAAAAAAAAGGCTAATTTTAGATCCCTGAGAATTTTTTTGAAAAATGTGGGACAGTTACTCAGGCTTGAGAGGGAGCCCTGGGGTAAGGGTGCAGGAAAAAGATAAGCAGAGCAAAGCCACTAAATAGGTGGGAGAGACAAATTGAGGATACATTTTGAAATGTGCTTGAATTATATCTCTGCTAATCATGCTAAAAGTTAATTCCTCAATTTTTATTTGGTTAAATGTCTCCCACATCCAAATTACACTATGTACAGTCCATACAGTGAAGTACTATATAGCTATAAAAAAGAATGAGAAACGTATCAAGTGATCCTTAGAGTATATGATTAGTGAAAACGAAACCAGGTAGGGAAAAAAAAAGTGTCTAAGAAGGAAACATTAAATGGAAATATTGCTACTAATGGTTTTATAATCATAGATTAAGTCACTTTTTTTTTTTTTTTTTTTTTTACTGCAGTACTGGGTTGAACCCCAGGGGACTTGATGTATGCTAGGCAAGCACTCTACCACTAAACTACATCTCCAACGCCACAAATTTTTGTTTTTTTAAGTCACATTTTTGTGGTCAGATGTGGTAGTGCACACCTGTAACCCCTGGTACTTGGGAGGCTGAAGCAGGAGGATCACAAATCTAAGGCCAGCCTGGGCAACTTAGTGAGATCCTGTCTCAAAATAAGAATATAAAAAGGGATGGGTGTGTGGTTCAGTAGCAGACTTGGGAAAGATTTTTAAGATAATCCACCCTCTTCTCTCTTCTGATGCTTGAACCACCTCTTCGCTATCCCTAGAGTTTGTTGCCCATATTCTGCAAGATTACCTTCAGCCCATTCCATTATTGACAGCTTTGCCTGTAAGCAGTTTCTTTCTTACACTAAGTAGAAATTTGTTTCCCTGGATCTGTTTCTACCCAGAGATTACAGCCCTAACTAACCTTTCCTACACCACAGTCCCTCAAGTATTTGAAAACAGGCATTCACCTGTCCTTCTCACCCTTGTTCCAGCCCAAACAGCTCAGAACCTGTTCCCGGTCATCTGGCTGCTCGGCTCCAATCTCAGATCAGTTTCACTTTAAGTTACTGTTCTGGAGTCAAGTGAGCTGGGTGTGGCCTGACAGTTGTAGAGAAAGCAGGACTACCACTTCCCTTGTATTGGTTACCGGATTTCTGGTCACACGATCAGGATGATGGGAGGGAGACTATGCACGCACACTTGCAAGAGCCAATGTTCAATTTTCGAGAATTTCTGGCCTCGGTGTAGATCGGTGATAGGGCGCTTGCTTTGCCTGTGTAAGGCCCTGGTTGCAACTCCAGCACCATCAAAACAAAACAAAACAAACCTCTGAGCCAGTTATTAAATGCAGCCTTAATCGAAAGTCAGACTTCAAAAATGTATAATTAGATATATTAAAAATGAAGGTAATAAATACTTAAAACTCCTCCTTTCCTAATCCACTGCGTTTTATTATCTCTTGAAGTTATCCACACCTGTGGTATCTGTGGGATGGAAAGACCACATGCTACACTGTTGCACATCTCTTCAAATTGCTTTCAGTGACATGGAGGTGGTAGCTTCAAATTGGCTATGATGGGAGTATTTACACTACAGAAATTGGCAAGTGCTATAAATCAAGCCCCAAGCCCCAATCCCCAACCCAGAGTCAGTTACTGAACTTTCAGCCCCACTCCACTGCATACAGTCTGAAAAAATTTGGGGTTTGGGGGGGCAACCACATTATACATCTGACACAAATTGGTCTCAGGCTCTAAGCTACTGCTAAAACGAGTGTGATCTATTCTTACTGATGTATTTAGTTCCTTAAAATCTCACTTTTAAGTTTCATCCTTTTAAATTCAACTCCCTGATTTTCATTCTGTTTTCCAGGTGTTCCTGACACCTCCAACTTGAGGTTACCTATAAATTCGATGAGCACACCTGTATATTTGTTCTTACAGCATTTACAAGGGGCAGATGAAAGACAGAACCCTGTGACTCACCATTATATATTGCTTATAATGGACTGTGCATATAATGCACTGGTTACTAATTCATCCAGGTTGCCAGAATCTGGTTCCTATTTCCCCATCTTGTCTAAAAGAACATCATGAAAAGCTTCAGTAAATGTTTAAACCGATGACAAAATGGTCTAGATGTATGTCCGTTCTCTGCTCTTGGGCTGGTAATGCTGTCAAAAGGAAGAGGAGAGGGCTGGGGTTGTGGCTCAGTGGTGGAGCGCTCGCCTAGCATGTATTAGGCACTGGGTTTGATCCTCAGCACCACATTAAAAAAATAAAATAAAGGTATTGTGTTCATCTACAACTAAAAATACACTTTTTAAAAAAAGAAAGTTAAAAAAAGAGGAGAAAAATCAGCCCTGGTTTGTTCTTAGTGAACCCACCTGGATCCTACCTTACTTCACTTGGTGCCTGAAAATATTCCCTACGTCACCACCCTACAATCTCGCCCCTGAGGTTACAGACAATTATCTACGAAATTTCAGACTTTGCCTTCTTTCTCTTTCTGAAAATCCAAATATTTCATGCCACCAAACTTCTGGTATCCCTTCTAGTCTCAATAATGCTCCAAACATCAATGGTGATTGTTTGGTGACTCCAAAACAATGTTTTCCTAAGACCTTATTCCTTAAAGCTGGGGATTTGATCTCACTTGGAACAGCTGTGAACTCTTGCACATTCTATTACTCCATCTTGGGTTTCCTTTTTTTTTCCAACCAAATTTCATTCCCTTTCTCTATTTCTCCTTGCCCTACTCATTTCACACGGAGGAGAAATGTTTTTGTCCTGAATGTCAGAAGCCAGAGAGAATTGAAGAGCTCTGTTTTCTCTATGTCCACCATTTTCAGTGGCCCCAAACAGCTAATAGCCTTTATTTGATGTTATTCCTCAAACTAGTACAGAACACCCAAATGACGCCCACAACACAATCAGGCAGCCTCAGAATAACTTGAATGTATTTAATGCTTTAGCCTTCTGATACTTACAGCTCTGTCCCATGAAGATTCTGCCAAAGGTTATGGCAACTTGATGGCAGGACAGATTTTTAAAAAAATATATTTTTAGTTGTAGATGAACACAATACTTTTATTTTACTTGTTTGTATATGGTGCTAAGGATGGAACTCTCAAATGTACAAGGCAAGCGCTCCACCACTGAGCTACAGCCCCAGCCCAAGGACAGATATTTTAATAAGAGATTCCTGACTTCCCAGGAGCTGCGATTCTACATACTTGTGTGAATTTGTGTCAAGTTCTTTACCTACTAAAGTGGAGCCTGGTATAGAATAGCCTTTAAATTTTCAATCAACTTAAAGAAGTTTTAATTAATTTTGAGAAATTTTCATCTGAGAAACTGTACGATACTTCTGAGATCACACAATCGCAACCAAGGAGATGCACAAAAAAATCGAAGGACTCAGTATATTTAGGAGGTTTTCTCTTTAATTTTACTAACCTGATCTTCAAACAAAACAACTTCTCGTTACACGGCATTCTTTTAGATGGGACTGTCTAAGTCGCCTTTATGCACGGTTCAGAAAAATGCTAACAATGTTTATCAGTTTTAACCCTGAGGCCTCCAACTAGGAGATAGGAGAACTACCTTTTCCACTTTGTTCTGCCATAACCAGCTGTGCAGTATTGGACGGATCCCTTTGCCTCCTTTGTTCACATTCAAATATTGTTCCTTCCAAGAAAACAGAGCAGTTTAATACCCAGCTATCCTGTCTATGGGTTCTTTGCTATATCCATCTACTGTCTGTAGTACGTGTGTGAATGCACAAGTCTTGTTGGAGGGGTGGGGAAGAAGGGGGCATTGGTAAGGGGAAGAGGAGGAGGGTCTAGATCAGGAGAGGCTGAGAGAAACGAGAAGGCAGCCCACACCATTCCCCCTAGGTTTCTCAAGGGAGGTAGTTTTAAAACAAAACAATGTCAACCTATGAAAACAAGATAATAATAAAGGAGAAAGTAAAGGTTGTTAGCCAAATCCATCTCATAATCATTCTTCCTGTCCCCACAAAGCTATCTGAGCTGAGATCTTATTAGTGGGCCTCCATTTCCAGTAAACATCACTCAGAACAAAAACGGGAAGCTCCCACATGTAGCCACTGGAAAGAGTCCCAGATGCAGGAAGAGGGCTGAGTGACACCATGAGAAAGCCACGCAGTGGGAAGGTTTGCAGAGCAGAACAGCTCACCTAAGAATTCCCACTTGGGGTTTGTATCCGGTATTTAGCAGGCCCGTGTTTCTTAGAAAATATATTTCTTGATAAATGTCTGCACGTTTAATCCAAATGTAGAAATGTGTATACCTCTTGGACATTGTTCAAATGCTAAGGAAAATGTTATTTGTGAATTTCTCTCTGTGTGTAAACATTTAATCAAAACACAAGAAAAAATACAGACAAATACTGTTGCCCCTGTGTATGTGTAAAACTTTTGCTTTAAAAAATAACTTCACTGTTTTAGTACAAAAAAAGATACATGATTATTGCAGATTATCAAAACAAAGCTGAAAAGTACAGAGAAAACTATGAAAATAACCTGAAGTCTCATGACCCAGAAATAAATAATGATGGAACTTTGGTACGAACTCTGGACATTTTCTTACGTGTGGGTTTAATTTTATACAAGCACCTTGTTCTTTATTTGTTGCATTATATTTATTCTTCTTCCTCCATAATTCCACTCATCACTTCGAATGTTATCAAGTTAAGACATATAACGTACCGTTTACAGACGCCGGAGTTTTTCATTTTATTTTGCTGGTTCCATACATGAAGTCAATCCCATATGGATGGAAATATAGGTTGTTGAGAAAGAAATTTTAGGCTTCAAAAGAAATGTTATGTAAAGAATATCAAGTTATGTAAAGTAACTGATTTGCACAAGCATCTGGTTTAGTTGTTCTGATGTAAAAGCTCAAAATAGTGTATGCAAGGAGAGAGGTTTTATACACATGTAAGATGTATCTTCCTGATTATACCAAGCCATTAAATAAAATTAAATGTTTTAAAACTCAAGAATGAATCACAAAGTAAAACTCAATAGATTTGACAACAGAGAAGTGTAAAAATATCATGTAGAAAATTTAAAATCATGAAACAATTTATAAAATAGTTATAGCTGATGGGATAAAGGGTTAGCATATTAATACATAAAGAACTCATAAACAGGGCTGGGGAGATAGCTCAGTCAGTAGAGTGCTTGCCTTGCAAGCACAAGGCCCAGGGTTCGATCCCCAGCACCCCAAAAACAAAACAACAAAAACTCACAAACTAAAAATGATAGTAACTCACAATTTAAAAAGGCAAGTATTTATAAATAATTCAAATGGTTTAAAAATGTAATATAGCTCAATATCATTATTAATCAAAACAGAAATTCAAAAATAGTTTTTTTAACCAATAGTATGAAAGGTTTTAATGTTGAGCTAATATATATCAAATAGTAATAATACTGACTTACCTCAGTACTTAGAAAAAAATAAGTGCCTAATGAATATTACATCTTATTCTTACTCAGTAGTGATAACATATTTCTGTTGAAAGTATAAACTTTGCATTGCTAAAAATATTTATAAAATTATTCTTCCTTCCTTCCTTCCTTCCTTCCTTCCTTCCTTCCTTCCTTCCTTCCTTCCTTCCTTCCTTCCTTTCTTTCTTTCTTTCTTTCTTTCTTTCTTTCTTTCTTTCTTTCTTTCTTTCTCTCTTTCTCTCTTTCTCTCTTTCTCTCTTTCTCTCTTTCTGAGATAGGGTCTCACTATGCTTCCCAGGTTGGACTCAAACTCCTGAGCTCAAGTGATCCTCCTGCCTCAGACTCCTGAGTAGCTAGGACTAGAAATAGGCACATGCACTAGTGCCAGGCAAAATATTTATAATCTTGACCAAGTAATTCTATTTCTAGACCCCTAAACTAACCCAAAATAATAATCTCAAAAGCAGACAAAGTCTTTATACCTAAAGAAGCAAATCACACATTATTTATAACAAAAATTGTAACTGGCCTAAAAGTTATAGGATAAAAAGGTGTAATTTTTTTCCTCACTCCTTTCAAGATCCCTGGCAAATATTCCTATTTAAAAAAAAAAAAGGGCAGGTTAATAAGAGGAAAGCAATTTACTTAACCAAAGTTTTACATGACATACAGTCTTCAGAAATGAAGTCCCAAAGACCTAGGGAAAATTGTATTTTTATGCTTAGGTTCAAAGAAGAGTGAACAGTCCTGCAGAAATCTGATTGGACAAAAGGGTATGATCTAATGGTAATAGACTGGGAGTGAACCTGGCCAGGCCTGTTTGCCCGTATTTTTCTTAGCCTCTCTGTGTCACGTTCCTTCCTCCAGGCATAGGACATGACACCTGTCACATGGATGTCCTCAAGGGAGAAGGAGGAAAAATCACAGTAACATTTCTACATTTATGGCTTTCTTTGGAAGGAGAGGAAGTCTAGTTTCTATGATCTGCCTTGGGGAAGAAGAATTCTAGTTTCTATGACTTCCTGTTGGGGAGAGAGGGAGTAGGACACAAAATTAGAGAGAACTTCTTGTTTCTGAGGCCTTTCCAATCTCCTTCTGCTCTAAGTACTTGGCTTGCCCGCTGGGTGTGCTGTCCTGTGCCAGTAGTCGCAGCCACTCTGGAGAATGAGTTGGGAGGATCGCTCGAGCCCAGGAGTTTGAGCCTAGCCTGGGTAATGAAGCAAGACCCTGCCTCAAAAAACAGCAGACAACAAAGTACTTAGCATGCCACAGTGCCATATTTTGAGGAATCATGCTCTGACAATGTCTAACCATAAAGGATTGATTAAGCAAGTTTTGATGTAGTTATAAGGCAGAATACTCCGGAGACATTTAAAATTTTATTTGTGAAGAATTTTTAATAACATAGTTAAGATATATAATATAAGGGCTGAAAGTATAGCTCAGTGGCAGGGTACTTGCCTAGCATGTGCAGGGTCCCAGAACTAGAGGGGTGGGATATATAATAAATAAATATACATATACATATATATGCATTATATTTATATATTTATTACATCACTATGTAATAAATATGTATATATTTATTATATCTATATATGTATATATTGATATAATATATCTATAATAGATATAATTTATAATTATATATAGATATATAATATATAATATATATAATATATAATTATATATAGATATATAAAATAAAATTATATATAATTATAATTATATATAGATATAATAAAGACTTCTCCATTTCCCATAAATTGTCAAACTGCTTCAGTTAAGTTTAATTTTTAAAAATTCATTCAAATATTAGTTGAGCAGCTAAGGAGCAACAAAAGTGCTTAAAACATGGTTAAAGAGATGAGGGGCTGGGGTTGTGGCAAATCTCAGAGCATTTACCTAGCACGTGTGAGACAATGGGTTTGATTCTAAGCACTGCATATAAATAAATAAAATAAAGGTATTGTGTCCATCTGCAACTAAAAAAAATACTAAAAAAAAAAAACCAGAGATGAGGCACAGGCGCAGTAATGGAAGGCAGTATGTAAGGTTCACTTGTCAGGCAGTCAAAATAAAGTACCTTAGGAAATCAGGGGAGATTGCTCCCAGCCTGGAGTGGGGCGTGGGTGGCAAATCAGGAAAGAGACTTGAGATTAAAGCAGCTGGATTGTTGATGGTACTCAGTGTGGACAGTACTCATCTCTTCTTTTCCTCTCTCTCCATCTTTGGGCTTCACTTACCTGTAGTGCCCAGGGCTGTTCAATGTGCGTTTTCTATACTCGTTTACATTTTTGCTTTAATGTCTTCTACAGCTAGATCTTTTTGGTGTTTTAGGATTCTTGACCTTTTGGTATTGGTATTGATGATCTCAAGTCTTTTCCATCCTGGTTTGATTTTTGATTTTTTGGCTGGAGTAGCTTATGTAAATTTATTTACAGGAGTTTTTCCTTCAGTTTTTTCTTCATCGAAATACTCCTCCTCTTCCTTTCTCTTCCTCCTCATCTTCAGCAGCAACGAGGTTTCTTTTCTTCCATGGAAACTAGCTGTCACTTCCAAAGGAAGATGGCTTTCCAGGTATACTCAAGAGCTGTAGGTCTTCCTCCTCATTATCTTCTGACCCTGCTAAGTGCTGTCCACTAACACACACAGGCTCAGAATCACACTTCAACCTTAAGACCACAGGCTGTGTCATTTCAAAGCCCCTCAGGGAAACCGGTTGGCTATACAGATGTTTAAAAAGTTGCCAGTGTTACTTTAGTTGGACTACCTTCGTTATTTATTGCCTCTCTTTCAACAATGTGCAATTCGTTTTTTTTTTTTTTTTTTTTTTTGGCATAAACCAAAATAACCATTCTTAAAGATAACTGGTGCTCATTTTCATCATTATCTACCTTAAGGTGATAATCTTTGTCAGTCTTTTACTCACTGAAAAGATATTTTTGGGGTCTCAGGGGTTCATGTTCAGTCCATCGAATCTTCCCTGGGGTGATGACATGTACTTAGGTGAGAGAAAAAATAGATGGAAATAAATGACTTCTGCCCCATAGAACAGATGCCCAAGACAGAATCACACCAGGGGTAAATTTAATTTTTAATTTACCTTTGAGGGGAAATTCTTTTATTCACTTGTTTCTGAACCCACTATTCTAGACAATGCATCTTAACATCAATACATTTTATTATTTACATTTGTCACATTTCAAATAACTTTGAGGCAGCAAATATCATTATTACTCAGTAATTGACTTTCTAAAACTTTTTATTGTGGCTAAAATACATATAACATAAAATTCACCATTTTAACCCTTTTTAAGTGTCTAGTTCAGTAGCACTGAGTTCATTCACACTGTGAATCACCACTACTGATCTCTTTCATCTTCTCCAACTCCTGTTAAACCATAACTTCTGGGGCTGGGGAGATAGCTCAGTTGGTACAGTGCTTGCCTTATAAGCACAAGGCACTGGGTTCGATCCCAGCACCCAAAAAAAAAAAAAAAAAAAAAAAATTAACTCCTCCTCCCCGCTCCCCCTTAGCCTCTGGTACCCACCATTCTACCTCCTGCTCTGTGTTAATTTTTGTTGAGTTTAACATTCTAAATTAAGCTCTATATAGTTTGTGTCCTTGGCTGATTTGAAAGAACCAAAGTAAAAAAGTTAGAATGTTTTAAAAATTGAGGTGACATTCACTCATGTACATTAAAATGCAGAGAGATTCATTTAAACTACAGAAATTTTTATTTATCTTTACGTGACTATGTGTGTGAGAGAACTTTGTCAGCATTACTGTGTAGTCACGAGACTCATGTACCACTTTATTTTGAAATCATATTGTCCAAGTAAAATGGAGAATACAAAACTACACGTAGTGAGCCCATTACATAAAAAGAATACCAGCTGGACATGGTGGTGCATGTCTGTGATCTCAGAAACTCAGAAGGCTGAGATTGGAGGATCACAAGTTTAAGGCCAGACTCAGCAGTTTAGTGAGACCTTTAACAACTTAGACCCTGCATCTCAAAATAAAAAAATAAAAAGGACCAGGGATAGCTCTGGTCCCTGGATTCCATTGCTGGTACCAAAAAAAAGAAAAAAAATTGTGTAGAGTTGGACTGTCAAGAAGAAAACAAAATAAAATGCCTTGTTGTACCTAGAGTGGTGCAATATTTGAAATTAGATTTTAAAAAATAATGCTATCATGTTGGAGAACAGACGATGATGATGATAATGATCTTGAGTCAGGAGTTTGCTCTGTTGTCCAGACTGACCTTGAACTCTTGGGCTCAATTGATCTTTTCCTCAGCCTCCCCAGTAACTGGGAGCAACAGATTATTTTTTGTTGTAAAGGAATGGTAGAGAATAGGCATTAAAGTGATGGGTTAATAAATCACAGAGAAAGGGTTGATAGTATCTTATATTTCAGCATTTCTAGAAAATCCTTCATTACGAAAACTTTTCCCCAGCCTAACCAATTTGAATCTTGAAAGCATCTTTTTTTCTTCCCTGGAAACAAACACAGATATCATTGAGTACTTCTGCAGAAAGACTGACCCATAAAATGACCACTATATTTCTATATATTAGGTACATGTTCCTTTGTTAGTTTGCTCGGGAACAAAAGCAAATGTTCGTAGTTTGCTTTTATCAATTCATAATTCTCCACTTAAGTCACAGTATGTTCTCATTGATTACACACAGGGTAAAAATAGAAAACTTCGAGATGGTATCTTTGTCAGTAGCTCAGAGGAGTTTCTGAACAAGAAAGTTTTATATGGGGGGTGGGGGGTGGATACAAGACTTGGGTTTGAAATGTTTAGATGGCAGGAAAAGACAGCAGAATCCATTTCTCCCTGGCCTGGAGTTATTTGAAATGAAACCCAAGTCCTAAAAATTCTGAATACCTGCTCTCAGCCCCTTGCAAACGAGCCAAATTTCCCAGGGCCTGGCAGCTAGAATGCTGGCAGAGGTGGGGGACCTGACAGACCCTGGCAAACACCTCCTCACTAGGCAGCTATTCTCACGTCCTCCCACTCAAGTGCTGATAATGACTGGGATCAAGTCAACAAAGGCATCTCGGACACCTCCTTTGTGCCAGGCATAGTGTTCACTGAGGTCACATAGAAGTGGTAGAGGTGTAAGATACACACTGGGAAGCCAGCTAGGCGTGTGTGGAGGGACCTGCTCTGCGTTCCCCTAAACCCTTTGTCCTAAAGCCCCGCTGGCTACACCATAGCGCTGTGCAGGGCAAGGAACAACAGAGTGGAACAGACTCAGTCCAGTCTCATGTCTCCCCCAGTGCCTGGGTCTGCAGAGAGGCAGAAGCCCAGAGGGACTCTCCTAGCCTAGAGTCCTCTTTGGCACTAGACCCAGGGGCCAAATGAGGGACGTGCAGAAGTCAGTTCCCACTGAGGCAGGCAGCAGGTCAGTACTTTCTCCTTTACTTTTTTTTTTGTTTTTGTCTTTGAATAAAAGTTGATTATGCATACATAACAATTGACTATATAGAAAGAAAAAAATAACACATCAAGTTCCATATATCCTTACCAGTTTCATCAAATTTTTTTTTGATGATTACTTAACTGATTTTAATAATATGACATAAAGCCCCTCAACTTGATATAACAGTTATGCAAAATACATAGATGAATACTGTCTTTTTCAAAAATATAAAATAAATAAACAAGACATGTTAAACTAATGAAAAATTGAAAAAGAGAAAGTCTTCCTTTCCATGTCATTTGAAGAAGGGAAATTATCATTTTAAGCAATATTCAAGTTTATTAAACAAATTTTTAAAAGTATTATAAGATGTTTAACTTTCATCAGCTTCAAGATTTATGTTGTGGACCAATTTTGCATATAACTGAACTTTCAAATCTGCTAACACCCACTGAATTGATTCCACTCCGGATTCTAAGGCATCAATTTCTTCTTGCAAATTTTTCTTTGCTTCCTCTAACATTTCCTGTTTCCTCTTGAGAATGGCTAACAAAAACATCCCCAATTTGATAAGGTATCATTAAGTAGTCATCATCTGCAAGCATGATGTCATCACAGGCATCTTCTAAACTTTGGAGTTGTTTCTTTCTTATTTTTATTTCTTCCTTTAGTTCTGTGATTCTACTTGTATTCCAGGCAAATTTGTTTGTCTTTTGCTGATCTTCAGAAGTAACGTTGACAGCTTCTGCAGCTGCCTTCTATGTGGTGGCCGCCATCTTGGGCCATACCAGTTTCATCAAATCTTAAAAAGCCGTTTCAGATTTTGAAAAAGGAATAAAGTGATATTACTGAGACCACATACTATTCTCACCCAAACCTGTTCGTTTCCTACTTTCTCTCCCTGTGAATAACTGTAATTCTTCTTCCTTCCTTCCTTCCTTCCTTCCTTCCTTTCTTCCTTTCTTTCTTTTTTTTGTACTAGGGATTGAATACAGGAGCATTTTACCACTGAATTACATCCCAGTCCTTTTTATTATTTTTAATTTTGAGATAGAGTCTCACTAAAGTTGCCAAGGGCCTTGCGAAATTGCTTAGGCCAGCCTTGAACTTGCAGTCCTCCTGCCTCAGCCTCCAGAGTTGCTGGCATCACAAGCATATATCGCCACACTCAGAGAGTAACCGTAATTCTGAATGTGGTGTTTATTATTATTCACAAATATGTTATTATGCTATTGCTACACATTTAAGTATCCACAAAAATATTGTTTGGTTTTGATGTTTTTGAAATGTATATATTAATGTCATAAAAATCATACTGTATATTTCTTGCTTCATTTTTCCCCCCACTTACTAGGTTTGGTTTTGTTTTCCCTGAAACAACAGACATTTATTTTCTCACAGTTCTGGAAGCTGGAAGTCCAAGGTTAAGATGCCAGTAGAGCAAGTTCCTTCTGAGATCTCTCTGCCTGGATTGCAGGAGGCCCCGTTTTTCTTCCTCCTTATGTGGTCATTCCTGTGTTAGTAGTACGTTTTGTATTTAACAATAACTGATCCATGTAACCGTAGTTCATGAATAATCAAATAGTTTATCTTCAATCTGTAAACAATAGGTTGCTTCTAATTGTTTCTGTCTGTTATTTAAAGCAACGCTTTAAAAAATTTCCCCACATATCTCACAGTACCCGGGCACAGGAATTTCTCTAGGATTTAGTTTTAGGATTTAGTTTCATCTAACAATTGCATTGCTGAGTTACAGGGTTTGTGCACCTTTAACAGAAATATCAAACTTAACACAGTTGCGATATACACTTTTGGCCACAGGGAATTGGGAGTTCTAGTTGCTTCACACCTTGGTCAACACTCAGTGATTTCTGATGCTTTAGCAATGATAGAATGCATTGTGTGGTTCAGGGTTGCATTTTGCTGATGATGAATAAAATCAATCATCTTTTAATGTGTACCCAGACCATTTATGTATGTGTTTATTCCTAGGAAACATTTGATCTCTTTTCTTTTTTTGTATTTTTCTACTGTGCTTTTTCTTATTGATTTGTAGAAATTCTTTACATATTCTTTTTTTTTTTTTTTTTTTTTTTTTTTTGCGGTGCTGGGGATTGAACCCAGGGCCTTGTGCTTGTGAGGCAAGCACTCTACCAACGGAGCTATATCCCCAGCCCTTCTTTACATATTCTATCTAGATGGTGAACTTTCTTGTTACTTGAGTTACAGATATTTTAATTGAGCTAGCAGTTTGTTTTTTGACTTACTTTATGTCTTTGTTTGTTTGTTTATTTATTTGGGTTTTTTTTCGGTGCTGGGAATTGAACCCAGGGTCTCATGTGTGCTAAGCAAGTGCTCTACCACTGAACTACACCTTTAGCCCAATCATGTCTTTTTCTGAACAAAATTATTAATTTTAATATAGTCTTGAGTTTATCAGATATTTTTCCTTTAAGCATTGTGCTTTTCTGTGTTTCATTTACATAATCCTTCCTCATCCAAAAGTCATTAACACTACGTATTATATTTATTCTTTTTTCTTCTAAATATTTAAAACATTTGCCTTTCACATTTAGGTTCATTCTGCATTGATTTTTTTTTTTTTTTTTTTTTTTTTTTTTTTTTTTTTTGCGATGCTGGGGATTGAACCCAGGGCCTTGTGCTTGCAAGGCAAGCACTCTACCAACTGAGCTATCTCCCCAGCCCCTGCATTGATTTTTATGATTGGCATAAGGCATAAGGTCCATCTTCATTTTTTCCATTTAGATAGCCAAATGTCCTAGTACCATATACTGTTTTCACCATAGACCAACCTAACACATCAGATTTCCATTTGTCCATGGTCAGTTTCTCTATTCTGTTGATGGTCTATTTGTCTACCTCTGGGCCCACACCACATTCCTCTTGATAACTATAACTTTATTGTTAGACAATGTCTCAAGTTTACTATGGTCCAGTCACCATTCATTTTAGCATTTATCTTCTTTGTGATTTTTACTGCTGCCTATTATTATTAATAGTTGCATTATACTGTGCTTGCCCTTTGTTAGCTTCTGCTCTGGCTCTAGTGTGGGAGACACAGTGCAGCAAAAAGTTCTCACAATGACACATAGTTAAGGCTAGAATGTAAAAAGCAATAACCTGAATCTCTCCCCTGCCCAACTTTTCCATTGGTAAGGCAGCTATTAACTTCCTTTCAAGGATAGCACACCAGGTGCTTTCTGATAAAACAAGGCAAGGATTGTCAACTCTTTATGATCTTGGTTGGTGGTGGGAAAGTTCTCAGATGTAGCTGCTTTGATAGCTATTTGATGTTCAAGACAGTAGGGCCAGCACCACTAGCCAACAGGGTCAGTGGGGAACATGGGAAAGCCTAGGTTTGATTATAAGCTCTATGTGTAGGAAATAAAAGTTGAACAGTCCTGCAATAAGGTATACAGAAATTAAATTGGATACTTTTATCACAAAACATCCATTGTAAATGAAAATATTTACTTCTTTATTCATGTCATTGTTTGGTTATATTTTAGGTTGTGTAATAAACTCTGACAAAAATGACCACAAAGGAAAGAAAAAGAAAATGTATGTTTAATTAAAAATAAAAATAAAAATTAGGTAGGTGCATGCCTGAATCCCAACTACAATCTGGAGGCTGAAGCAGGAGGATCTCAAACTTGAGACCAGTCTGGCAACTTAGTGAGACCCTGACTCAAAATAAGAAGGGGAATGATGGGGGATGTAGCTGTATCTCAGTGGTAGAGCATCCCTGGGTTCAATCCCTAACACTGAAAAAAAAAAAAAACTTAATTTTAATTTCTCAAGGAAATTTATAATGAATATATAACTGTATGTCCATATTTACCATGCCACAGAGCATTGGTAAAACCACTGGCCATGTAAAAAGCAGAAGACAAGCCTGCTGCAGAAGCAGAACCATCCCATTTAATAGGTGGAGGTTATATACTATGTAAGAAGAGGGACCCTGGAGACATTCACTATGTGCAGAAGGTGAGTTTTCCATACCACTTGGTGAGATGTGAGTTCTAATTGAGATCAAATGACTGCTTTCAATTAAATTTTCTCATTGTGTGTGTGTGTGTGTGTGTGTGTGTGTGTAGAGAGAGAGAGAGATCTAGAAGAATACACACCTAGAGTGCTCCTCACACTGGGCGCAGTGGTGTACACCTGTGATCCTCAGGAGGCTGAGGCAGGAGGATCAGAAATTCAAGACCAGCAGGGACAACTTAGTGAGACCCTCTCTCAAAATAAAAAGGGCTGCGGTTGTGGCTTGGTGGTAGAGTGCTTCTCTTGCATATTCAGGGCCTTGAGTTCAAGACCCAGGCAAAAACAAACAAACAAACAAAATACCCCAGGTGCAGTGGCTCCCAGTAACTAGAAAGGCTGAGGCAGCAGGATTGTGAGTTCAAAGCCAGCCTCAGCAACTTAGCGAGCCCCTGTCTCTAAATAAAATATAAAAAATGGCTGGGGATGTTGCTCAGTGGTTGAGCACCCCTAGTGAACCCCCACAAAAAAAAAAAAAAAAAAAACAGAGTTCCTAGGTGAGAGACATTATCATACTTCTGTATGTTCATTTTGCTTGTCTGTATTTATGACTCGTTTCTTATACTTCTGTAATAGTAAACAACAGAAAAAAATTCACTTTGAAGGGGCAATGGCTGAATTTATAATATTAAATAAATTAAGAGTTCATTAAACAGATAAATGTGACACTACCATGCTCTTTGGCTCCTAACTTTGCAGTTCCTGCCCACTTTGACTGTGAGCTCCTCCATGGATCATGCTTCAGCTGGTGGAATGTTACCAGGCATGAGACAGCAGGACCTTGAAAAGCACCTGTTTCCGCTTGCTGACTTGTGCATCTCTGCCTCACGTGAGAACCTGCCCCAATGAGCCCACTAGGCAGATATGGGAGATACGGGAGAAAAGCAGAGACTATCCCAGTTTGACATCATCTAGCCATCCCCCAGATTGTGAGAGAGCCCCCCCCAAAAGATCAATAGTTGATAGCCAATGCGTGAGCGAGTCCAGTCAAGATCATAATGAATAGCTCAATTACAGGTGCATGCTTGTTGTTCCCAGCTACACAATGGGAAGGCTGAAACAGGAGGATCTCAAGTTTAAGGCCCAGCCTGGGCGACTCAGAGATACCCTTTCTCAAAACTAAAAAAGAAAGAAAAGAAGAAAAGGAATTAATTGCTCACTTGCCATAGACTTGTGAGCAATAAAAATGAGTCTTCGGGTACTTTTTTAAAAAATAATTTTATTAGTTGTTGATAAACCTTTATTTATTTATTGGTATGTGGTGCTGAGAATCGAACCCAGTGCCTCACACATGCTAGGCAAGCGCTCCACCACTGGGCCACAACCCCAGCCCCCCATTTTTTTTTTTTTTTTTTTTTTTTGGTGATGCTAGGGATTGGACCCAGGGCCCTGTGCTAAGCAAACACTCACCCGACTGAGCCCCAGGTACTTTTTAATCTGTATTATTGGGTGAAACAAAAAAGAATAAATATGCCAGGGGGTGAGAAGGAATGAGAGGAGAAAATCAGTACATAAAAAAGGATAGGGGAGTTTCCATAACGTTGCCACAGCATCCACAGACACCCCGTCACAGGATATCCTGCACAGTTCTCTAAGGAGTACTTTGTAAAGTAGACCGAATCTCTTCTACAACACAATTTTGGAACTTTTTCTTTTCCCCCCCTGCATATCCTATTGAGGTATACATGTAGTGTGCAGTTCATGCATTTAAAGTGTACAATTCAGCAGTTTTTAGTGTCTTTCTGCAGTTGTGCAACCATCACCCCAATCAATTTCGGATTCCCATTAGCCCTAAAAGGAATCCCGTACCCATTAGCATCATTTCCCACTTCCTCCCTCCCCCCGCATCTCAATGTTAGGCAGGAGAAGCTTGACACTGATTCTGTTATAATTTCAGTTGTTTTGGGAACTAATGGGTATACATTTTGATGAAAGTATTACTTAATTTCTTTAAAATCAGTGTTAGTCATTAAGTTAAAATCTATTTAATAAATAATGTAATGATATATTTATCTGAGCTACAGTAAATCTTTATCTTATTTCATCCAGTTTAATGTTTAGTATTTTCTATCTCTTATTAGAAGCAAAAAAATATATTCCAGCTGCAATTAGCTTTTAGCAGTTTTTATATTTAGCAGTTTATATATTTCTCTTTTATCAAATACACAAGGGAAGTTTGAACATGATATCTAAAAAATTAATGGGGCTGTTTCTAATTTTCACATGATTCTTATTTAAGGATTCTGAAAAAATAAATAATGGTATTGGATCCATGCCTCATATATTTAACAAAAGTCTCCAATGCCTTTTATCATACTTCTTGATCGACAGATGACATACTTGTAACTTTGGTGACACAGTGCATTATTTCGAAATAGGTAATAAAAAGGTGGCATATCTTTTCATCTTGTTTTATAACATAAATGGAAAAGCCAATTACATCAAAGCTATATTGTTTTAATCTTGTTTTTAATAACATTGTCAGATGCTCTCTATAATTTATGCTTCTTGATAGTTTATAATCTCCCCCATCTTTTTTAAATGTGGTATTAGGGATCAAATCTAGGGATGTGCTCTACCACTGACACACAGCCCCAGCCCCTTTTTACTTTTTTATTTTGAGACAGTCTCCCAAGTTTGGCCTCAAACTTGCCATTTTCCTGCCTTAGCCTCCTAAGCAGCTGGGACTATAAGCACGTCCACAGTGCCTGGCTTTATAATTTTCTTGAAACAATTATGAACACATATTTATATTTGAAAATGAAGTGTAACATTTTTGCAAAAAGTAAGTCTGATTTTCTGGTTGGTTTGACAAAGAGGACTGACTTTACTAACTAGATTATATGACAGACATTTTCATAAATTAGATGAGTAAAATCTGCATCTCCACAACTTTGACAAATACATATAAATCACATTATAACAATACCATTTTGCCAAGAAATATTGTGTTAGCAAAGGTGCTTTGAAGTTAATATTATTTATATTTTCTCAATCCCATCTGAGAATATTGGATTAAAAGAGATGTCCTGGGACTGAAAAAGAAAATAATAGTGGTCGTTTGCTAAATCTTGGTAATACCTTTTTGATATATTTCTCAGAAACTAAGCAATTGAATGGTTCCAGTGACTGGGTAGTGAATTTCTGCAAGCAGTGGTTTTCTTTTCCTTTTGATAAGATTTCAAAAAGATCAATCAAATGAAACTTGATGTATTATTAAAAATAATTTTCGAGACTAGAATCTTTGATTTTTTTTTTTTTTTTTTTTGCTTATATCTCAAGGGTACAAAGAAATAAGTAATTCTGTTAAAGTAAACTTCTTCAAGTTCCACTCACTTACATATTAAATATGTTTTCCTGGTCCTTATATCTATAAAAAAATGTTTAAAGAGGCGCAGAATTGATGGAATTAACTAAATTCTTAAAGCCTCATGCATCTCATGAAGAAATGCATTTCAAAAATATTTTTACTTTTCATCAATTTTTCAAACTTGTATTACATCATGTTGTTCTAATAAACTGTGTAAAACTAATAATTATCATGATGAGTCATTCCAGAAGAAAACTTTTAAAGAGATTTCAACTCACAAGAAATTAAGACCTCAAATTTACATGTATTTCATATTTTATTACAGAGAAATATAATTAATGATATAATTTCAAGCATAAAATTATCTCTCCTTGGAACAAAACCTTGGAGGAAGTAAAAATATGTGTTCCAGAAGAAAAAGGAACAATGTGAAATGTCTAGATGTTGAAGAAAAATTTAAATATTTTTGAAGGGATCATGGTGAATATCTATATTGCGTCAAATATGTGGTATTTAGTTTACACTGCATACATTTGAAAGAATGGCACAATTTTATTTTATAGTAATAAATGATAATATTTATAAGATGTAGGAAGTGATGAAATTAATGCACTAAATCTTATATTTTGAAATTACTTAGACTTATGATGAATATTTCTATATGTCAACTTTAAAATGTATGAGAGAATACAGGGATTACAAAATTAATTTAGTGAGGCTAGCAAAAAACTTTTGAAGACAACTGTAATAATTCACAAGTAATGTGTGGTATTTCATGGTTGCTTTCAGCAGAGGCCCAGCTGAAAGTCTAGATCTCTGCTGTGTTCTAATTTTTGCCCTCTTATTATAGAAGTTCACTAGCAAAAAACAAACAAAAAATCACCCAAAAAAAACCTATTTAAAATAGTTTACTACTTTTTAATCCTGTAGAGAGGCAGTCGCTGCTGAAGTTTGTGATGAACTGGATTTAAAGCTGCATTCATTAGTTTAAGGGTTATGATAATAAGTGGTATTTTAAGACTCCTCATGGAGTGATGGCTGAGGACAGGTACTGGCCTTCCAAAATACCCACCAGGGTGGACAGAGTCACTGGAAGAAGCCTCAGTTTGGGCAAGAGGGCAAGACATGGTATCCAATCATTAGGCAATTTCCAGGGATGTTTTGGGAAATGGTGGGCAAAGGGGGTTTAGGCGAAATGGCTGGGCCATCCTAAGAAGTATGAAAGGCCTGGGATTTGGGAATTAGGGTATGGTACACTCAGGAAAAGAGAGGAGCAGGAGGTCATTTGTTAGACTTATCTATAAGCCTCTACCACTAGTGAAGTGTAAGAATGACGTGACCAGGTTCCAGTTTTCTTTGCTAGGCTGGTTAATGTTTGTCATCAATTGTAGTACTGAGGATTAAACCCAGGGGTGCACTACTACTAAGTTATATCCCTGACCCCCCTTCTTTTAAAATTCCGAGATAAGGTCTCACTAAGTTGTGAAGAATGGCGTGGAACTTGTGAACCTCCTGTCTCAGCCTCCACAGTTTCTGGGATTGAAGGTGTGCACCACTGTACCTGGCTGTCAAGACATAATTATTAACGGCGGCACTTTTCACTCCTAAAGTGTATCAATTGGACTGTAAATTGTATGTAGTTTACATATTGTAAAAGTTTATTCTCAATTTTTGTACTTACCTAGTTGTACCCCAGTATCAAACAGTTTACGGACTGACACTAGTCTGTAGACCAACATTTTGAAGCAGCACAGCTCTAAGAGTCAGAATAAGATTCTAGCAGGATATCCTAACTCTGGTGTTTAATGATCATTTGCTCAGGCAAACAGTCTTAAAATACCGAAGCCAGAGTCCCGGATTTGGTTCCTGTGTGGATTGGGTGTAGCTTCCTGGTGTTCCCTAGACACATGCAACCTTATGGTCAAAATACATTCTGTGACAACAGGGGCATCCAACTAAGAGATACAGACTAATGGGAAAAAGATTTCAAGAATACATGCCTCACTAAGAATGGGACAGGAACACTTATACAGTTCTCCCTGACCATTTCAGTAACTACAATTTATATTTTGTCAGTATATCTTAGTTCAAAATTTTATGTGCTCAATCTAGTCAATACAGCAAATTTTCAATATGAAAAGGCTGAATCCAAACTCAAGAAGGCAATTGATTGGATGTCCCTTAGTCCCTTCCAACAACCCACTAAAATTCCTTAAATGACTCAGAGAAAGGTTAAGACTAATAACAACAGTGCTCATTGAGGATGAGTAATAGTGACAGGAAGAAAATATGACTACCCCTTAAGTTGCAGAAAGCTGTTCTTTCAAATAAGATTTAATGAAGGCAATTTCTGAAGAAAAAAAAAAGCATAAACTTTATGTATGCAATGAACAATTAAAGAAAAGGGGACTGGGATGTAGCCCAGTGGTACAGTACTTGGCCTAGTTTGCACAAAGTCCTGGGTTCAATCCCCAGCAGCACCACAAAAACCAACCAACCAAACAACAAACAAAAACAAGGAAAAGACAAGGGAACCCTGAAACAATTAATAGGAGAAATCAACTGAGAGGAAAAGGGGGAGCTGGCCATAAGGTAAGTAGAACAAGAAAACTAGGAAAGGAACATCTGTAAGGAAACGCATGGTAGAATTTAAATTTGCATTAGAAGCAGTGAAAAATTCAGTGGTCCTGAGAGCAAATTTTCAAGGCACTCTCATGAAGTTGAGAAGGGGTTGTTGGTGGTAAAGTTTAATGGTAGTGTGCTTAGCATGTGTGAGGCCTTGTTTGGGTTCAGGACACAATTTTGACTTATAATAGGTGTTTAATAAAACAACTGAAGATAACAGGAAAGTGTTCAATCTCACTAAATTAACCCATTTTGTCTCATTGTCCTAGTTGTAAAACACCTGTAAAAACTAAATTGAGCGACAAATATACCACCTATGGTAACTTGGAAATAATATTTGAATATTTATTATGTTCACAAAATTGAAAACTTGGAATGTAATGGGTTAAACCAAAATGAGCACCATTTCTATCTATCAAACTGGAATGAATTTCTTTTTAAACCACATGGATTCAATGTTGGTCAGGTTATGGGGATACTTAGCATTTAATGCCTCCTTTTAAGACCAAAGACTCCTTGAGGGGAAGGAGTTATCTATTTTGTTAATTTCATAAGCTTCCTAGTGTCTAATGCATGGTAGGTGTGTAATACATATTTGCTATCTAAATCAGTGAGCAGAGAACAAATCAGTATAATTTTTCTAGAGGGTACTTTGTCTCTCTAGTTATAAAAATATTCATACATTTTGACCTGATTATTCCATTTATAAAAACAATCAAAGAAGCACCCCAAAGGATGTTCATTCTAATCACATGTAAAACATTCAAATTTTAGAATAAATAAACTATTGGACAGTTAAGGACTGAGTACTAAGCAGTCATTAAAATAATGTATTTTTCCATAATTTTTTTTAATTTGTGCTTTTTAATTATACATGACAGTAGGATGTATTTTGTTTGTTTGGTTTTTAGTTGTTGATGAACCTTTATTTATCTATATGCAGTGCTGAGAATCAAACCCAGTGCCTCACACATGCTAGGCAAGCACTCTACCACTGAACCACAACCCCAGACCTGTATTTTGATGTATCATCCATATGTAGAGTTTAACATTCTAATTAGGATCCCATCCTTGTAGCTGTACACGATGTGGAGTTTCACTGGTTGTGTAATCATATACAAACATAGGAAATTTTGCCTGATTTGTTGTCTTTTCTATTCCCATCACCCCTCCCTTCCCTTCATTCCCCTTTGTCTAATCCAATAAACTTCTATTTTTTCCCTCTCCCCACTCACTGTGTTAGCATCTGCATATCAGAGAGAACATTTGGCCTTTGGATTTTGGGGATTGGCTTATTTCACTTAGTATGACAGTCTGCAGTTCCATCTATTTACCAGTAAATGTCATAATTTCATTCTTCTTTATGGCTAAGTAATATTCCATCATGTATATATACCTCATTTTTTATCGGTTTAAGGGCACCTAGGTTGGTTTCATAGCTTAGCTACTGTGAATTGAGCTGCTATAAACATTGATGTGGTCACATCACTATAGTATGCTGATTTTAAGTTCTTTGGGTATATGCTGGGGAGTGCAATAACTAACTGGGTCAAATGGTGGTTCCCTTCATAAGTTTTCTTAGGAATCTCCATACTGCTTTCCCAAGAGGTTGCACTAATTTGTAGTTCCAACAGCAATGTATGAATGTACCTCTTCCGCACATCCTTGCCAACATTTAGTGTTACTTTTATACTTGATAATTGCCATTCTGACTGGAATGAGATGAAATCTCAGTGTAGTTTTAATTTGCGTTTCTCTATTTGCTAGAGATGTTGAAAATTTTTAAATATATTTGTTGATCGATTGTATTTCTTCTGTGAAGTGTCTGTTCAGTACCTTTGCCCATTTATTAATTATTTGGTTTTTTAAATAAAATAATGTTTTTTAGAGAATATACAATAATATGGGAAACTTAACAGAATAAAATATAGAAAATACACAATTTAATCAATTTTAAAAATAACTTTTTACTTATTTTTATGTGGTGCTGAGGATCAAACCCAGTGCCTCACATGTGCTAGGTGAGCACTCTACCACTGAGCTACAACCCCAGTCCTCAAATATTATTTTATATATGAAAAAATGCTAAAAGGAAATTGATCAGAATGTCACCTGCAGTTGTCTCTGGTGGAATTACTGTTGATATTCTCCTTTATATTCTTTTGATGAAGATAAAAAAATGTTTAATGATCTTTTGCCTATATTTTATTTTCTCCCACATTTTTTACTGGTGCCTTATAATTCTTTTATAGTTAGCTTTATTAGTGCCTTATATAATGGTTGTTACAAGTTTCCTTCAGTCAAACAGTGGTTTTCACACTTGAATGTCTAGTTTGTGGGAAAAGATTGCTGCTTCTGCCTCTTATTTAGTTCTGACTCAATAATTTACATCTCTAACAAGTTCTGCTGGGTTAGAAGATAGCAACAGAGAATGGCTACAGGTATAGTGAAAATTATGTGGTTTTGAGATTAGTCTGGTTCTGATCCTGCCTCTGCCCTTGAAGGCTGTGTGGAACAACCATTGACAAATTTTATCATTGCTCAGACTCTGTCTACACACTGATAAGATACAAGTAACACACATCTCATAGGTGTATTGCTAAAGTTAAATCATATGGTTAAATATCCAACACAGTGCCTGACTTAGTTAAGGTCCTTAAACAATGCGGGTCCCCTTCTCTTTGATTTCCTCTAAAGATGGGAGTATACCTTTTCCATGACTGAGTTTATGGTCACTGTTTAGTCACACTACAGAGCAAATCATTTTCTCCAAACCTAACAAGACATACACATCCATTTGCTATGAATAAAATCTTCATTGTTCATCTATAAAAACTGGGGATAGGGGCTGGGGCTGTAGCTCAGTGGCAGAGCACTTGCCTAGCACATGTGAGGCACTGTGTTTGATCCTCAGCACCACGTAAAAATAAAACAAATAAAATAAAGGCATGCTGTCCATCTACAACTACGAAAACAAACAAAACTGGGGAGAGCATGGTGGCACCTACCTATAATCCCAGTGATTCGGAAGCTGAGGTAGGAGGATCACAAGTTCAAGGCTAGCCTCAGTAATTTAGTCAGACCCTAAGCAACTTAGTGAGACTCTGTCTCAAAATAAAAAATAAAAAGGTCTGGGATATGGATCAGTGATAAAGAGCCTCTGGGTTCAATCTCCAGGAATACCTACCCTTCCTTTCAAAAAAAAAAAAAAAAAAAAAAAAAAAAAAGAATTGGTAATAATGGGCCTGGCCTGGTAGCACATGCCTATAATCTCAGCTACTAGGGAGGCAGAGGCAGGAGGATCACAAATTTGAGGCCAGCCTTGGCAATTTGGTAGGACCCTTGCTCAAAATAAGTAAAACCGTTTGGGGATGTAGCTTAGTGGTATAAGCACCCCTGAGTTTAATCTCTAGTCCTGAAAACAAAACAAAACAAAACAAAACCTGGGGTTAACAGTATATAAGTATCAAAGCAGATTCTTAAGTAGTATAACAGTACTTCAATACAGCTTTACTATGGGTAGATAACAGTATCCATTTTGTTAGGGTGCAGCCATGAGGGTTAAATAAGATAAAATGTTAAGTAACTGAGGTATGGAAGATACATAGTAAATGTCAGTTTCCTTTCCTGTTCCCTTAAATTGGTAGTTTATCTGCGGTATCTCCTAAACCTATTTCAAAAGTTCACCTGATATAGAAGACTTCAAATCAATCTTTCTACATGAGATTGCTCACTTCTATGTCACAGATAATCTGAAGTCAATTAGTTTATTTAAATATTGATAAGAGCACATTCTATATAAATGATTGTAATAGATGTTCAAGGACATAGTAAAAGACTGTTCCCTGACTTTGAGGTACTTAAGATTGAATAAAAATGTAAGGCAGGGTAGGACAAACTATACAGAAAGGAAGTGTAGAAGTTTCGAGATTATAGTGGCTGATGTGATTAGTTTATACTCAGGATATAGAGAATTACTCAGAGTTGTAAGAGAACTCTAGTTTTAGAGCTGAGAAAATAGATGGTGAGGTCTAAGTGGTCACAGATACTCAGTAACAAAGGTTTCCTGTCTCCTGGTTCTATGCCACTTGTAGATAGATTTCTAACTATACTAATGTCTTTTAATCAGTTTTTATGTTTGCTCTTTCTAGGTAGAGAGTTCAGAGTAGCCAGTTAAGAACTGTGCTCATGAAACCAAAACGTGTGGGTTTGAATCCTGGCTTTGCCAGTTGCTATCAGGGTGACTTTGAGCAAGGTCATTTTTTCCGTGTTTCATTTTTAAAATGGGTTTGATAATAGTACTCTATTTCATAGGTTTGTTATGAGGATTAAATAACCTAATATATGTAAAGCAAGGAAAACGGTGGATTTGTCATTTTAATTGTTATTAGAATCCTGGAGAGAATGAAAGGCAAGGAATCTAGTCTTTTTTTTTTTTTTTTTTTAACCTCCTCACTCAGATTCTGATCAAAGCATCCAAAGCTTCCTTAATCCTATTGGAAGTTTTTGGAGCTCTGAAGTGAGATTTGAGATCTGTGTAAACCTGACCTTGCTCTGATACTAGGAAAGTTGAGAAAAGTAAAAAACTTACATAGCAACAGGACCGAACAAATAAAGGACCTAACAGAGTTTCTTTTAAAAAAGTGAGTCAAGACTAATAGATGCTGAAAAAGATGGGGGTCAATGAGCTTTCCCATCTATTTTAAGATCTGTTCCAAACTTACTTTGACAAAAATTTAGCCTTTTAAGGAAGGTGCCGAGAACATGCCTCCGTGGGCTTGAGAGAATGTTTTAGCAGGTGCTGCATTTCACCCTGGAGGTGGCTGCATGAATTTGTGAACTGAGGTGGCAACGCTGACTCTCTCCGGAAGAAAAGATGCTATCTCTACACAGAGCTTAATTACAAGGGCACTACCTGAAACAAGAAGCCGCAGCAGCAGCCGCGGCCGCCACCACAAGCCCAGCCCAGCTCAGTATTCAGATCAGGGGAAGCAAGAACCCTTTTCCCCCCTGCGGGGCACCCTTCTCTGTTCTCAAATGCCAGCTGAAAAAATTCTGGGACGACTAACAAGCCCAGAGGGCTGTCGCAGCATTAGAGGGAACAGGTGGAGGTGAGAAATAACCTATATTCAGAGATCAGAAAAATGATGGGACTTTTTTTTTTTCGAGGCGGGGCGGGAGGCAGGGATTCGGTGTCCTCTAAGTGGAAGTCCAGGGACAGAAGGGTCCCAGGCGCCTTCCAAATCTTCCGCGTTCGACGGGCGAATCGCGCCGTGCACCCCCGCCGTGGGCACGCAGGCGCTATCAGGGCAAAATAAGCATCAGTGCAAGAATTGTGCAGTGAAAACGGGAAACCAGAAGGTCTGCCTGGGGTTCCCGTGCGGAATTGGGTCGGCGAGGATCAGGCACACCCGCAGCCTCGGCAAAGGTGCAAGAGTCGAGGGTCACTGGGAGTCGCTCAGCCCCACAAACTTTGAGGTCGAGGCAACGGGCGCTCTTCCCTAGGATCTGCCCTGAACCCAGCGCTCAGGGGTCGGTCGGTTTGAATCTCGCAGGCAGATTCCGCAGGAGACGCTGTCTGACCCCGCGTTCTCACGGCGCCTCGCCCGGAGCCGACCGCCGAGCGGGCTGCATCACCTGGGAGCCACAGTAGCTTCCGAACCCGGGGTGGGGGCGAGCACCGGCTTTATTTCTCTTAGGGCTGGCGTTCCAATGTGGCCTGAACCCACGGCCAGCACGCCGCTCCCATCGCCCTCTCTCCTCCACCTTCTGCTCAGGTGACGTCTGGAAGCCCCGTAGAGGCAGCTTGGGGCTAAGCGGTTAAGCCGCGTCCTTCAGGTGTCAGCCTCGATCTGTGCGGAAACCACAACCCCCAGAGTCCCTTGTGCCAGGAGGCCAGGCCGCAAATAAGATGGCTCCAGAAGAGAGGAACATGCAGCAGGGGGGAAACCTAGCCCCTGGCAGTTTCTTTACCGGATGTGTTTAAATAACCGAATCCCCACTTATGCACCACCCCACTAACCATCTTCGAGGCCGCGGAGGCCACGGTCGACGCCACGCCCGCTACTCCAGGCGCATCCTGGGAGTTGTAGTCCAGCTGCCCGGCTGCGCTGAGCTAACTTTCCCAGGGTGCCCCGCGGCAGGGTGATAGCAACGTTCTTTTTCTAGACTCTCTCTGCACTGAGACCCCCTTCCCCGGTTCCCTTCTCGCTATCGACTCCTTCTTGTCAGTCGCGACAGAACGGCGGTCGTAGAAGCGGTCCCGGCGCCGGGCCGCGCCGCCTCGAGAGGCACTTCCGGCGGCGGTTCACTTCCTGGTTGGGTGGATGGAGCCGGGCGGGAGCGCGCGCGGGGGAGGGGCGGCGGGTCAGTCTCCGCCAGGCGCTCCGGGAATCAGCTGGCGGGCGGGCGGGCGCCGAACGCGGCCGGGGCTCTGGCTGCAGCGCCGCCTCCTCTCAGCGTCGCAGGCCGGCAGGGCGGCAGTGACAATGTTGCGGGGCTGGTAGCTGGGCGCCGGCCGCCGAGCCGTCTCAAGTGGGTGCCGCGGGGATGCTGCCTCGCGGGGCGGCTGCCTCTCAGGGCGGCGGGGGGATCGGGGAGGAGGGGGAGGCAGTGCCGGGCAGGGTCGGCGCTGCCCACGGCGGCCCGAATCCCTTCTTTCTCCGAGGACAGGGATCTGGAGATCTAGGACTGGGGGATGCGTTTTCAGCCCTAGGGTTTTTCTCCCCAGGAAAATGCATGAAGCCAGGATGATGGCTTTTGCTACCCCTAGGACTCAGCAGTTGAATTTTTAAGTGTGTTACTGATTCATCTTTTCTCCCTCTTCCTCTGTCATCACAGGTTTAAACTTACGCGAATCGCTCTCAGGAGGAGGAGGAGGAGACCCGCCGCGCGATTGACACGCATATTCCTATAGGCATCCTCCTTCAGCCCCCACCCCCACGGCCGGATTCGGGTGGCTCCTCTCGGAGCTGAAATCCGAGAAGAAATCCTTAGATCTCTTTAAAAAAAATCTAGAAACCATCGGTATTTTGCTTTGCTGCTTCCTATTTGCAAGATGAAGAAGTTTTTCGACTCCCGGCGAGAGCAGGGCGGCTCTGGCCTTGGCTCCGGCTCCAGTGGAGGAGGGGGCAGCACCTCGGGCCTGGGCAGTGGCTACATCGGAAGGGTCTTTGGCATCGGTCGACAGCAGGTCACAGTGGACGAGGTGTTGGCCGAAGGTAAGGTGGAACTCAGTGCTCCGTAAATTAAAATCTTGTGCTGATGTGGCAAGACTCTGGTTTCTAGTTGTTGAATGTATGAATGGGTTTTGACCAATTGACCCTCCCCTTCCCCCTTCACTTTCCCTGTGAGTCATTGTCCTTGAGAGATCTAAAACTGTGATTGGAGAGTGACAGGGCTTAAAGGGGTAGGGGTTGCCGAAATTGTTTACCTCACTGGCTTTTTATTTGAGAAAAAAGCGTTAAGAAGCCACCATGGTTCCCTCACTAAATCATGCAGATCAGAAGAGAAAACGTATGTAAATAAGTGTAAAGCTTTACATTACATGCGGGGTGGTGGGCTTGGGATCCTCTGAAACTTGAAATATTGATGTCAAGGCTGAAGGGTGGAGATGGGGGGAAATCTATAAGAAGAGACAGGGGTTTCTCCAACCCAACTTTCCCACTTCCGTAAGCAGACATGGAAAGGAAGAGAGTATTTTTGGGTAATAGAAATGTGTTTTTCCAAGAGCCAAGGCTCTTGGTAAATTTGACTAGGTTTGTTTCCTGACCCAACCATAATCAGATATAGCTAGGATATAGCTAAGATAACAGAAATTATGTGAAATGAATGTGACTATTTTGAATTCAGCCTTGGAGGCCCTTCTCCCTCCTGTTTTTATTAAGAATAACTTTAGAGTGGCCCTGATTTTGTTTTTCCTCTATTGAAGAGGATTTTTTTGGATCTGTGGAAATGCCTTGTGTGTGTTTTCATTTGTATATCTCTCTCTATGTGTGTGTGTGTATATATATATCTTTATCTCCCAGGCTTTCTGGAAATCTTTGCGTGTCTCTTTTGGTAACCTTAACCTCGACCTTCATAATTATGCCAGACTCATAGTTTTCACAGCTCATTGCCTGCTTAGTGTGCTTTTATTTTTAATAAAAGCAACAATTTCCTTGGCATGAAGCAATTCAAACTAATTGGATGGGGCCAACCTGCTGTAGGTTGTGTTATAGACTGTGAGGCATTGGGAAAGGGGGAGGCCTCTGTTACTGCAACATGGTGGCAGGGAACAGCTTAATAGCTAGGGAAGAGAGAAAGCTAAGAGGCCTTTTTAAAAAGGAGCCTTTTACAAGCTAAGGTTGAAACAAGGATCTCTACCTGGACCTGGGAAATGCCTGTCATGGTACCATACAGGCTGGTGGGTAGGTTGGGAAAAGGAAGAAGCTGTGTTTTGGCTCTCAGCTCATGTAAGCACTGGATTCAACAGGGCCTGTTTTCTGGGGATAGGGTTGAAACCCGTACTTGAAAATACTATTTAAAAAAAGAAAAAGATACCTGACAACTAATGTCCTTGTGAAATTATTGCTCGTTTTTATTCTCAGTACTGCTTTAACTGGACTTAATCCGGGGCCTGAGTCACTGTCCCTCTGGATCCTTCCTTGTGGGCTTTGGTGCAGGATGGGAGATGCTTCTGTGCCCGCTGCCAGATCTGTACCCTTGAGTCTGATCTGTCTCTTTCATCCCTGTGCCAAAGCCCTTGACTGCAGTGGGGTGGAGAAATGAAGGAGTGTGTGTGAGGGAGACATCAGGAGGAGTGAGAGAGTTCTTTCCTCTCTGCTGACCTTATAGCCCAGGAGCATTTTGTTTAGCTTGGTTGTTGCCTCATCATGGATGGTGTTGCCCTAAGTGATGCCTATTCTCCAAGTCTGTGAAGAGGGATGGGGAAGGAAAAAAAGGCGAATTGGTCTTCATTATCTAGGCTGCCCTTCTCTTCCCTGGAATTCATCCCTGAGAGCTGCGCATCATACCTTATGATGTTTTTAAGTGAAACTTAAGGCTTGCAGCTCTGCATTCATTCGTTTATTCACTCAACAAACAATTATAGAATGTCTCTAATGTGCCAGGCACTGTGCTAGGCTCTGGAGACATGCTATTAAACTAGATGTAAGAGTTTACAAACTGCTGTAAGAGATGGAAAATGGCCGGATATAATAGAGTGATTAGTGCTATCATGGAGGTATGCTTAGGATGTAGTGACTACCAACTTATTTTTTGGGACAACCCAATTTTTAGGGAGCAAGAACTTTTTCCTTGAGGAAGCAACTGAAGAATGAGTAGTCATTGACCAGTGTAGGGGCAGCATGGGCAAAGACTCAGTAGGAGAGAGTATCATGTAAAATTGGGTCTGGCAGTGTTGTTCTGTATGTTCTTTGGCTATAATTGAGTTTGAATTTGTGACCTTAGAAATATGTAGATATGTGGGAGTCAGTATACAAAGTGTTTATGTAGCACCCACCAAGGCCACAGGCACTACTGAGTTCTGAATGGGATGAGAGAGGTCTAACATGTGATACCTGCCTTTAAGGAGCTGCCAGTGAATTTGGGAAAATAAGACATACATTCATGTGTACAGTAGTGCAGTTTTTAGCACCAGCTGTCCAGTCAGACAGATCTAGGTTCCAGTTCTGGATCTGTTCTTTACTAGCTGTGGAACTTGGACAAAACATTCTAAACTTGTCTTGAATCTCTGTTTTCCTATGGCAGTGTTCTTAAAGCATGGAGCCTTTATCAGGAACAGGGTCATCACCTGGAAGCTTGTTAGAATTACAGATTCATAGGCCTTACTCCAGAGACTCTGGGTGTGGGACTTTAACAAGTTCCTGGGGAGATTCTGATGCAAGTTAAAGTTTGGGGACCACTGTTCTGTGGATGGTCTTGAAAATTAAATATATATATAAATATATACATATATAGCATGCATGTGCCTACACACACACATGCGCACACATATATATAGTGTTTGACATTTTTCGGATGGTCAGTAAATGGTAATCACTGTTTGCCATCAATAATATATATTTAATTAAAGGGAGTATATAGCAATGTGAAGGCTAGTTTGGCTATAGCAATCGGAAGCAGTGCTTTTCCCCCATTGTGGATGGGCTGATCCATATAGTCTTTGCAGAGGTCTCACTAGCTCATTAAAAAATCAACAGATAAGTGTTGGGTAGCCACATTCCTTTCTTGATAGGTGCTCACCTATCTAGCAGACCCAGTCAGAGTTGTCTGAGGACAATGAGAATTGTGTACCATATGTCCAGGGCAATGAACAGGCAGTTTAGGGAGTTTTGTGGCGGGGAGGGCTTCAAACAGACTTGATTACCACCGCATCCCATTGATTATTTCTTTTCTCCTAACACTGGTATTCGTCTGTGCTTCATAGAGAAGAATTACAAGAACACCAAGAAACATGCTAGGTAAGAGGAGAATGCTGGGTTGCTCTCTCTCTATCGACTGCACTAACCTTGCTCTTCTGATTCACTGACTGTTTCAGAGGGGACACGGCTGTGTATAGGGGGAAGTGAAGGCTTTAAGTCTTTAGTTAGAGGGATATGGCTATCTCTAGCTGGGGTGCTGGTGTGGATACTTTCTAACTTTCTTAATGCAGATGCCATTATGAGATGCTAAATCATGTCTAAGTTCGTGGGCATGTGATATCAAGGGAAGATTTGGTTTAAGCTTCCAGAATGAGCTCAATGGGAAAATTAGAGCAATGCTTAAAGGAGGACTGAGAAACAGTGCTTTTATCATACTTCCTTAGCTGTGTGAGGCCTTAGTATCTAAACTTTAACAAGTAATGCCTGCTGTGTCCAGTACAGCATCCCAGAGCTGTATCAGTTCTGAATAAGGTAGCCAGCTGGCTCCTTAGAAAAGCTTTTTTCACCTGAGCCAAAGGAAACTAAGTCCAGTGCTAGTGATAACTAAGATGCCCTATCAGAAAACTAGTAATTTCTCCTATCTACAGAATAAGGTAATGGGGCTTAAAAATGTGTGAAACACCAAGAAAAAAAAAATCCACATACAGCATGTAATTCAAACACCTTGGTAGTATTGAAATGATGCATGGATGTACACATCTAGTAAACATTTATTTGTGTTTCTTTGTGGCAGGCACTGTGTTAGATTTCAGAGACAAAAAATAGGTTGGATGGGGTGTGGACTAATAGACCAATAAATAGTAAATAACCCTAACACAACACTTAGCAGGGGTCTTGGTATGTGGTAGACACTAAGAGATGTTGAGAGACGATGATAAAAAGAAGGGGCTTAGGGATGAGGGCCCCTAGATGATGGAAGTTTTGAACAAGAATGGAAATTATCCACAGATGTTCCAGCTCAGGATTACCCAAGGACTTCCAGCCAGGGGCAGTGCATGTGCAGAGGTGTAGAGTGGGGAAACAGAATCAGCTTTGGGAACACTGACTTAGTTTAATGTTAACATTTGTATTGGTGTAAATTTTTCCCTCCGAAGGAAAGAAGGACATAAAGTGGTAGAATGAAATTGTTTTGCATTTACTTTCAAATGTACATTTGAGTGTGTTTACTACTCACTTTCTTCAGTGGCCCTGGACCTTTTGAAGAACTATCAGATTGCTACAAATATGTGCTATTCCTCTACTATGCCTCAGTTTCTCTACTGTGCTAATTGTGGGGAAAGAGAGCAGCTATTGTCTGGGGAAGAGGTATTCTAGAAGTGTCCTAAGAGGCAAAAAGCTGAAGGAGAAGGAGGCAGGTGTGGAGGTGGTGGTGGTGTGGGTAGGGGGTGATAAAATGACCATGGAAAGGAGTGAGCAGGGTGATGATCAGTATGTTGGACCAGACAGAAGGTCTGTTGATGAGACAGGAAGAAATAAGTTTGTGGAGAATCTTGAGAACCAGGCACAGATTAGTTATAAGCACCTGAGGCCTTCTCTTGACGCAAGTATCAGTTTGATCCCTCCCACTTCAGATGTCTTTGCCTGCTGGGAAGTCTGGTTTTTTAGAGGCAACTGCAGATTTTCAGGGGGTGGTTTGTGAATGGTGTCGTCTTCCTGGCTTCGGGTATGATGACGATTATAGCTTAACTAAATATAGCCAAATCCAGAATTCAGAAATCAAGTCCAGAATAAGCAGTTGCCACGGTCAAAGCCTTTTTGTTGGTCTTTCTAACAAAGTCATGTTCATTTAATGAGAGATATGAAGAGAGAACACATGGATTTTGAGTGGGACAGTGTGGGGAAGGCATATACTTGTACGTCATTAGATAAAATGGCATAAAGAGTACTTGAGAATGGCTAGATACATATTAATAAAATACTCCCCAAATACTGTGCATCAGAACCATCATTTTAACTTGCAGTAATTGAAAGTTAACCCTTCAGAAAGGGAACTGATACCACCATCTACCTTCATCTTGCACTTTTGGAGGGATGCCTTCAGAACCTACTTAAGAGGTAACCATGACATTGTATCTGACAGAGACAAAGAAATTATAGTAATAGAACTGGCATTATATATATTGAAGTAGCATCTAGCTTGTGAGGTAGCAAAGAGTCACCTGCAGTCTATGTTTTTGGATCCATATTTTGGTGTGTTGGAAGAGCAGTGCATTATGAATTGGAATATCAAGGTTTGTCATCTTCTTACTGCATTATACAGTAAATATTGCTGAAAAGCACTGACTCTGTGCTGGCATCATGCAGAGATGAATAAGACATGGCTCTGCTTTGAGGAACTCACAGTCATGGAACTTGAGATATGTGAGGAAAAAGTTTTAAGTGCTGCAGTGGAGGATGTAAAAGGCCCAGGGCATCTGACTAAGGGGAGCAGTTAATTTTGGGGAGGAGGTATAGTCAGGGAAAGCTAAACAAAGGTGGCATTGAGGACATCCTCAAATGTGAGAAGATTCTAGGCAGAGAGGAGAACGTGGCTAAAGATACAAAAGCAGGAAAGTGCACTGTTTGCTGACAGCTATATGCTTTGAGATAGAGATAATAATCTATCAGTGGCCCAGGACTGTGATGTCCAATAAAGTAGCTGCAAGCCACATCTGGCTATTTAAAGTTCAATAATCTAAAATTAAATAAAATAACAATTTAATTCTTCAGACACAGTGGCCATACAGTTACTTAATGGTCACATGTGGCTGGTGCTTACTGTTTTGGCCAAGACAGATAAGATTATTTTGTCATCAGAAAAGTTCTCTTGGGTCACTTGGGTTTAGGGCAGAAGTCTCTAAATTTCAAAATTAGGGTAGCACTGTTAAAAATCATGCTGTCCCTTCATACATGTAGACTTGTTATAAGTTTATATTCGTGTCCTACTATCTTTAGGCACACTGTATCCTTAGGATGAAGTTCATCATGAATGATAGCGGATGCAAATCTGCATTTTAAGTGATCTTACCAAGGTTTTGGTGAACTTCTCGTTTTGTCTTTTTTGTCTGTGATCGTTTCTACGTTGTAATGATGAATAGTATACCAGGAATAGAAATGACAGCTCTGCCACTCTCTTGTTCATTTATACTTGTATTATCTTTAATCCAAGATTTCTTTACAGGAATCTTTTTAAGCCTCTTGTTTGTTTTATGAGGGTTAATTCGTTTAAAACAATGTTACTAGAAAATCCACTTAACCAAGCCCATGTGAACTTCAGTATCTGTCAGTGGGCTAAAAGGCTGTCAGCACAACCCTCTGATAAGAGATGCGATAGATTCAAAGGGAGCACTTGTGTTGGGCCATATGCTATATATTAATAAAGATAAAATCTTGTTTTTTCCAACTTTTTTATTGTGATAAAATACATGTAAGAAAATCTACCATCATAACCCCTTTTAAGCATATAGTTTAGTGATATTAAATATATTCACAATGTTCAACTGTTATCATTATCCATCTCCATAACTTTTCATTTTGTAAAATGGAAATTCTGTACCCATTAAACAACAACTCCACTTTACGCACTCCTTCTCGTCTCTGGCAACCACTGTCTACTTTCTGATTCTGATTTTGACTACTTTATTTTATTTAATTAATTAATTTATTTATTTATTTTACCTCACATTAGTGGAATCATAAGTGTATTTTTGTGACTGGCTTATTTCACTTAGCATAATGTCCTCAAAGTTTGTCCATGCTATAGTACATGTCAGAATTTTTTTCCTTTTTAAGCTTCAATATCTATTGTGTGTATGCGTGTGGATGTACCCCACTTTTTGCTTATCCATTCATTTGTTGATAGACACTGGGTTGCTCCCACCTTTATGAATAACTTGGTGAACATAGGTTTGCAAATATTTCTTGAAGACCCTGCTTTCAACATTTTTGAAGTAGAATAGCTGGAGCATTAATTTTTTGAGGAACTACCATATTGTTTTGCAGTTTTATCAATTTTAAATGTCCACCACAGTGCACAAGGGTTCCAGTTACTCCCCGTTCTCACCCACACGTATTACTTTCTGTTTGTGATAGTAGCAATCCTAAAGAGTGTGAGGTAGTATCTAATTGTAGTTTTGATTTGTATTTTGCTAATGATTTGTGATGTTGAACATGTTACACGTGTTTATTAGCCATTGATATATCTTCTTTGGAATAATGTTTATGTCCTTTATCCATTTTTCAATCAGGTTTATTTTTTTGTTGAGTTTTAGGAGTTCTCCATATATTCTGGGTATTAGTTTCTTTTCAGATATATGATTGGCAAATATTTTCTTCCATTCTGAGGGTTGTCTTTTTACCCTGAAAATCTTTTTCATAAGACGAAGTTAAAAATAAATAGAAACCTCACATTTCTTCTCTGTACTGCAGTGAATTGTTTTGGATACCTTGTTTGGAGAGCACTCAACTAGAGCAGTGGTTCTTACCCACTCTTTGTTCCTCAAACAAAAAAACCAAAAAACCAAAACACAAAAAAAACTGAAAGCACTTTCTTTCACTTTACTAGAGGAGACTAGAACATATGCAAATAGACTGAGCAAGGTATAAAGCAAGGTTCCTAGAAGGAGGAGTTCCACAGAAAAGACCCAAACAAACTATGTTCACAAATCTTTTATAATATTTTGGTCCTCATTGGTTTCCTTCCACTCACCCCCTCCAGAGTTTAAAGATTATGTCACACACCCCAGCACTGTAATACTGTTTTGTGGAATTCACTTGTTTCTTATGTGTTGGTCATATCATTCAACTAGGAATGCAGGAGCCAAGTCTTCCATTACTCCTCTCTTTGCCATAGCATCTCAGACTTAGTTGAGAACATACAAAATATTTAGTAAGTCTTGCTGGCTCTTATACATAATATTATACCTATATCCTTTCATTTTGTGATCACAACATCCCTAAAGAAATAGGAAGGACAGTTGTTTTTGTACACATGAGGAGGCAGTGGCTGACAAAGGTTAAATGACTTCCCAAAGCCATATGAGAACAGTAGGTGAAAGAACTTGAACTCAAGGCCCTTGGCTGCAAGTGCAGAGTCTTCCTAAAAACCTTTCCTTGTACAAACATCTTTTCTCATGAAACTTTTTTGGTTGGGAATACTGGGGATCAAATCCAGGGCCTTGTACGTTTTAGACAAGGACTCTACCACCAAACTACACCCTTGACCCCTCTCATAACACTCTTGCCCTTTAATGACACTTCCCAGCTGACTGTGGCACACACTTGTAATCCCAGGTAGACAGGAGGTTGAGGCAGGTGAGGCAGGAGGGAGGTCGAGGTTGGAGGATCACAAGTTCAAGGCCAGCCTGAACAACTTGGTGAAACCTTGTCAGAATATTATATTTCACTGCATAATTGTTACAGATTTTATTCCATTTTTCCCCATAAGATTGGTTGTGATCATCATGCAAGGTTTTTTGTTTGTTTGTTTGTTTGTTTTTAAAGAATTGTGATGGTATTGCTTAAAAATCTTTTATTGCTAAACGAACTTTGGTGCAAGATGAGGTTGCACAGAATATTTGTGAGTATACATTAAAATTGAATAGTCCAAATCAATGTACATCAATGTACATTGTTTCTTTGTGACAGTTTAGCAAACATTTTTCTAGTCTGAAAAAAATGTTAACACATTAGTTGTTACTTATTTGTGTATCATAGATGAAATATTACACTTGAGAAAATTACTACAGTGTTGTGAGGTATGGACTTAAAAAATTTAATCTTCTGTGTCTGAAGTTTCTGCACTGTTGTCATTGGTTTCCTTATATGGTCCTCAGCACCTCTCATGTGAGATGTATTTACCGTTAGCATGGCAGCGCTCTAAACCATGCAGGTCAACTTTTGGAAAATGTACTGACTTTGTACCTGTGTTGAGAATTCTAGGCCATCACCCTTCTCAAATGAATCTACCTACGAGCTTTTCAAGGCAGGAAATGCTTCCACAAACCTTTTGGGATTGTCCATTGTCTTAGTCCATTTGTACTGCTATAACAAAATACTATAAACTCGGTAGTTTATAAAGAACAGAAAATTTAATTTCTATACTTTTGGGGTCTGGGAAGTCCAATGTCAGAGTGCCAGCATGGTTGGATTCTGGTGAGGGCCCTTTTTTAGGTTGTAGATTGCCCTACTTCTTGATGTGTCCTCACTAGGAGGAAGGGGCAAGGCAACTTTTTGTGACCTCTTTTCTTAGGGCATTAATTTCATTTAGGAAGGCTCCTCCCTTAAGACCTAATTACCTCCCAAAGGCCCCACCTTCTGATATAATCACTTTGTGGTGATTAGAATTCAACGTATAATTTGGGGGAATGCAGATATTCAAACCATAGCATTCAGATGTGGGAGTATGGGGGTGGGGATGTAGGGTACTTACTTGCCTGGCATGCACAAGACCCTGCCTTCAATCTCCAGTGCCACAGAACAACAACAACAAAAGCAACCCATGTGGGAATACGGGGAGAATTTTTTAAAATTCTAAATCCACGTTCAGTATTACAACTGTCCTCAACCAGGGCCTACTAAGACTCGCCATGCTACCTATTTTGGTTTACTGGTTTATTTCTATGAGTCACTATTTTACGCAGAAAATTACCTAAATTATCATTGGTTATGATGGATTAAGAAAGATTGTTGGTTTATTGATTTTGGGAAAATGAATTTAAAAAGAAAGTGATTTGCCTAAAGTCACACAGCACATTAGGTCCTTCTGAGTCACCTCAACTCCCCTCTTTCCCTACAGTGGTCAACACGTGTTGTGACACCTTGGCACGATTGACACTTTGGGCTGAATAATTATTTGTTTTGGGGACCTGTCATGTGCACTATAGAATCTTTACAGTATCCTTTACTCTTCTTACTAGATGACAAATTATACACACCTACCCTGCTGGGACAATGAAAAATGTCTCCAGATATTTCCAAATGTCACCTGGGGAGCAAAATCACCTTTTTTGGGAACATATATGTTCAGATTTTTAGTCTTCTTGTAGTGAAGTTGAAGTAAATACTGCAATATTTTTGGTCTTTTTTGAGGAACAAAATTGCCTACATAAATAAATCAGGTGCTCTGTGTTATATCCAAACCAAAAAAGCCTTTTCATCATACATGAATTTGAATCATTTGGGAATAATGAATATTAATGCATAAAATAATACTGACTGCAGTATTTCATGCCCCCTGTTATTATTAGTGTATTATCTTTATTATGATTACTTAATCTAGTATGTATACTTTACAAACAATCTCAGTTCTTCTGTTAAGTTACAGATAATTGTTACAAAAGGAGAGTCCTTTGGAGTGAGATTTCCATCTTGGTAGAGGGCGAGTTCCAGAATTGAAACAAAGTTGAAAATTAAAAACTTAAAGTTTCATTTGAGATCTGGTTGAATCAGCTTAAGCTGGTCACTTTTCTTCTTGGGCTCCGAGTTAACCTTGGCAGACAGTGGATGGCAGCACCAGTTGAAGCTTTGTTATTTATGATTTCTGAAAAGCTGAGAAATTATTGAACCAAAGAACTTTGGCATCCCTTGTTATTATAGTAGAAGGCAAAGCATAGCCTCAATGCCAAATTAACATTTGTAATTTTAATGATCTTAAGTAACAATGCCTTTCAGCTGAGACGGACTGGGAGAAAGCAGCCTAATGCCATGTAATTTGTTTGGTGCTTGTTTTCAAGGACATTTATAGCTATTGTACTGGGACCTTTAGGGTGAAGGATAGATTATTGTCCTTTTGGTACTGAGCATGAATTTGAGAAGAAAATGGTGACTTTATTACCTGCAGAGATAGGATGAAGAAGCGGGACCCAGGCATTGTTGGTTGTGCCCAGACTGGGTCCTGAGCAGCATTTGCAGAGGTGGCAGGACTCTTGCTTATACCTTGACTCATCATTTTCCCTGGTTAGTGAATCTGCTCAGTTCAAGGAAGTACTTATTCTTCTTTGTTAGACTTGTTTAGTTTTCCCCGGGGGTAGCTTGATCCTGTTCCTCAGTACTTTGTAGTCTTCTCTTTTTATAATTCTGGAAGAGAGAGTGTGTGTGTGTGTGTGTAAAGGTGGTGTTGCAGGACCTTCCATTGGAAGAAATAATTCTGTTGGGCCTTTGGAAAAATCCTGGTTTGACCAGAAGGTATAACGCAGTAGTGATTGGGAAAAACTTGATATCCAGCACTCTTTCCTCCCCCACCCACCTGAACTAGAGGAATTGCTGACATTCTCTCTTAGAAGACTTTTGAGGTTAGCACTGTGTGTGGTGGTTTAAAAGCATGGGCATCTGGAGGTAGGCAGCCCTTGACTTGAAATCTGGACCTGTAGGGAACCCTGTGATGTTGGGCAACTTACTAAGATCCACTCTTCTCATTTATAAAATGCAAAAACATGGGTTGTAGTAAGAATTAGATAAAATGATGTATGCAAAAAACTTAGCAGAGTGCCAGGCATGTAGTTGGTTAGCGGTCTGTGAATGGTAATTCTTAATATTTGAGTGCATGAATTTTGTTTTGTTGAGAAGTGTTTGTTTTGCTCTGTGTTTTGCTCTGTTTCTTGTAAGTCAGACTTGGTTCTGTAGTTTCTGTTAAGACTCTTTAGGAGGGAGTATGGGTGGGGTTGACTAGATCGAAGTGTTAGGCCTGTGTAGCTGGGACTAAAACAACGTTCTTGAGATGGTTTGTTAACTTTGACCTGGTGGAGCAAGAGTTTGGAAGAAGCTGGGTGTATGATAGGAAATTTTTCCTAACCAGTCAAATGGCTGTTGCCGTGATGGGCTGCTTCACCTAGGTCTGTGTCCTCCTCATCTCTCTTGTATGGGGGTAGCTTTTCCAATGCTTTACTCATGTTGTTCTCTGCACTGGGAGACCTTCCCCTTCCCCAGCCACCTACCTTACATACTTATAGTAGTCACCACAATTGCTTCTGGATCCAGTCACTCTCGCTGCCAGAGTTAACTATTTTGAGCCCATAATCTCAAAATTTTATTTTTCTATTTATCTATTTCATTTGTATCTATTTTCCCGTGTCAGATAATCCATTCTTTGGGGACAGGGTATAGACCTTAGGTTTATTTGTATCCAATTCAGGACTCTTAAATTGAACAATGGGTACTAGAGAATAAATTAGCTGAATAAGTATTACAATAAATCAATACTAGTTCAAACTCACTGGGCCAGCAGAAGAGATCAGACAGATTCTAGATATACAGACCTCCTCTTCCCTAATCCAATAATATAACAGATCTATGTTCGAGAAGGTCACATAGCTTACTTATTACAGTAATAAGAACTATTGAATCTTTTTACTAGGACTTCAGTAAAGTTTGAGAAATAACAAATTCAAAGTAAAGTAGGCCATCTTCCAGAAAGTCATATAAATCCCTTTATTGATTGAATTAAATTATGGGTACCCAGTATTATCAATCTCTAGAGTACCTGTATAAGAGATAAGTATATTAACTATAAAAAAGAACTCAAACTACTTAAATGCTATACTGTAAATAGAGAATAGATGAAGTATCAAAAACTTATATATTACTAAAATTTATTGTTATGTCAGCCATACATTCATTTTCTGGTTTATGATGGTTCTTGGCCTGCAGCAAATTAGGACAGTGATTCTCAGTCTATATTTGAGGTATGGAGATGGGACAAACAGGAAGGGTATAGTAATTTGAAAATATATGCATTGGCCCAAGATCCTGCTGGGGAAGGGAGGGAACGGTGAAGAGGATGGGGATTGATAGTGTCCCTTCTTAAAAGGCACTTCATAGATGCAAGGGGTTGGATTATAGAGAGAGCGTAACAGTTTGATATTTATCAAAGAGCAACTCAGGAAATGAGAGACATGGTACCTAAAATTGATCACAGTATGCAGCTTTGAGAGCATATGTAGGCACTTGTTTCTCCCTATTCTTGATAGTCTGAGAGAGGAGTGGGAAAAGGAATCAGCAACAAATCCTGCTGGTAGTTTATCCTGTGAGCTTTGTGACTTTGTTGAAAGGTCAGCTCTAGGTGGTTGTCTGACCAGTGATGAGAATTCACTTGAAAAAAGGTTTAATTTTTGGTAATATTGACTTTCACAGAAAATAAAGTATTTCTTTCTTTTAAAATCATAGTTCAGAAAAAATAACACAAAATGGTTCTTTAAATGGCTCTCTACTCAATTATAGGGCTCTCTATAGCAATTATAGGGTGATTTTTAAGGTGATGGAAAGAAATGGTATCCAAGTCTCTGTTGAAGTCCTTCTTCTAAGTTAGCTCATAGAATACAAACGAACGACTGTGTGAGGTCAGGGAAGTAGATTGTCTGGTCTCATTCTCAGTGTCAGACGGGTGTCCTTTCCTCTTTGAGCTTGTCTTTTCTTAAATGAGACCACTGGATGATGCCAAGTGTTTCTTGCGAGTCAGACTTGGTTTTTAAGTTCTACAGTTTCTGTTGAGACTGTTTAGGGGGGACAGTAGGTGGGATTGATTAGATTGAAGTGTTAGGCCTGTGTAGCTGGGACTAAAACAATGGTCTTGAGATGGTTTGTTAACTTTGACCTGGCTATGTATGAGCCATACTGGCAGTTGTCATTATTAGTGGAGGTGTGAGATTCCTTTCTTTTCCACTCACCTTTTCATATTTTCCCCTTAAACTTAGAAAAATTGTTAATCATTGAATGTTGGAGGTGAGAGAAAGCTAGGATGGATCTTGGACTTCTGACTTATGAGGCTGGGTAGATATGGTATCAATAAAAAGAAGAAAACAGTGAGGGAGAGAATGACTTGGTTGGGACTTTTTTGCATGAAATGCCAATAAAACACCAAGTGTGGGTATGATTCAGGACTAGCTTATATTTTAGAGAAAAACTTGGGCAGGCATTGTTATACTGTTCACTATTTTGGATAGGATTTTTTCTGAAATATGTAATTTATTTCCTGTCTTCTATCATATGTCACACAGGAAGCATTGTGTAAGTGGAAAGTACTCCTGTTCTGAACCTGTCTAGTGACTATCACACCCTGTCCTCTGGGAAAATTGCATTCCACCTTTGTTCACCAGGTTCCTTGTGTGTGAAACAAGGACTAGATAATAGTAAAGTTAGTTTCCAACTCTAACATTTCTTGGTTCTTCCATTTCTCAGATGCATTGTTATTAGAATATTACTGTTTTGTCATAGATATAGTAGGATGTTTGCTTGATATGAGCAAGATAGCTTTTTCCTGAATGCAACCGCCCTGGGTTGCAGTCCTTTTTTGAAATTGATTGTGCTTTCTAGTGTTTTCTGGTTCTTTTTTAATGAGACTGTCAACTCTCAACTTCTTGCCTCTCTCCATATTCTTCCTGAATTAGCATCTCTTTTTTAGCTTGCTGTCCTTGATTTGCTGTGGACTTGAACACTAGACTATGAAACTTATTAGAAATGTGGGTAATAAGAAAGATTTCTTGAGAGTCTCAGAGAATGAGGGTCTTGTTTGTTATTAAAGTACACAGGCAGATGTGTATGTACTTTGTATCTCTTTTGGCACACAAACCAGTTTTTTTTTTTTTTTTTTTATGTCTCATGTTCTAAGAAGGTTGAGTTCAGGAGATAATGGGCTGTCATTCAATATTTATTATTAATAAAGTGCGTTTATAAGCATTTGTCTGAAAAGTTGATTATCAGTGCTTGAGGGCTTAACGCCTACCTACTTCCGTTTCCCTCTGCTCACTGTGCCTTGCCTTCCAGCCTGCCCTCCTCAGTCTCTTCCCCATACGTGGGATGCGAGGCAGTGCTCTAAGCACTGTGAAAATATTGTTTCAGTTATTCATGTCCATTTGTTGAAACGACAGAGAGACTTCCAGGGTTATACTTCGCTGTTCAGTGCTGGATATGTTTATATCTCTAGAGGGTCCAGCTGGAGACTCGTGAATGGGTTCTTGGTGTTTGGGACTGGAAGACTTGAAACTGTGAGATGAGTGCTAGTTCCGTACATGATCTTTGACTGATGTAGAAGAAAGCAGTCAAGAAGTCTTAATATTTTTTTATTTTTGGAATACAAATTAATCCAAATTGATATTAGAATGATTAAAAGATAAAGCCAGACAAAAAGGATATATGACTCATAATCCCTCAAATTAGCAATGTTAATATATTGGTATGTACCCTTCAAGACTTCAGTATTTTTATAAAAATAAGAATGTGCTCTACATCTTCTTCTGTAATCTGCTCCATCACTTAACAGTGTATCCTGACTCTCTGTGGGTTAAAGGTTTGCATCATCAGTTTTGGCTGGTTGTTTGGAGGTGTTGCAATTTACTTCCCCAATCTCCTTTTACTAGACCTTCAGATTATTGTATAGCTATTACAAATCAAGTATTCTGTTACTCTTTTGAAATAAATTTCTGCATGTGAAATGACTGGGTCAAAATAGATGCATAAATTTTAGCTTTTGATATAAACTAATTTCCTGAAAAATTAAAAGTATATATACTTGCATTTCTCTTTCTTCTTATCTCACTGTCATTTATGCTTCTTCTGTGCTAAATTTTTGCTTATGTTCTTTTGTTCATATTCCTGTTAGAGCATTCATCTCTTAATAATTATAGGAGTTCTATGCATATTTAAGATATTAACCATTTGTTATATGCAGTACAATTTCTTTTTTCTATTTGGCCATTTACCTTTTGTTCCTGGTTAGGTTTTTGTGGATACTTTCAATTTTGTGCAAACACATCAGTCTTTTCTTTAATTATCTTTGTCAGCAGTCACAGTTGGAAAGGCCTGAGGAGAGAGGCAGAGCCTAATCACAGAGCCATGGGTCTGGAGTTTATCTTTGAGCAATCTGAGAGCCATTCAGAGTTTTCAGAGGGAGTAGCATGGTGAGAAAATCAGTTTTGATAGGTTTGTGGAGGGTAACCTGAGAAAGTGTAGAGGCAGAGGAGCATTTTGGGGCTATTGCCATGATCTCGTTGACAGGTGGTGAGGGCCTGAGCGGCAGAGTGAAAATAGGATCAGAGAGGATTGTACCTGAGAAATATTTTGGAGGTCCAAGCACAGGACTTTGTGCTTGCTTATTGGATTTATAGTGAAAGAAAGCTGCAGAATGAGAGCAATTCCAGATTTCTAGTTTGAGTGCCTAGCTAAACAACATGGAAGTGACTCTGACCGAACTGTGTTATGTAGGAAGAGAAGGAAGGTGAAAAGAGGCTTAAAATGATGAGTTTATTGTTGGCCAGGATGAGTACATAGTGTATTTGGTTGTGTTTTGGTTATTCATTGCTATGTAACAAACAACTCTAGAACCTCGTAGCCTAAATCAACTCTAGTTTATTATTTCTTGGGATTCTCTGGGTTGACTAAGGGCTCAGCTGGACTTCTGCTAGGACTTTTGCTCATCTTATTTGAGGTCTGTCAACATTGTGTTTAACCTCTCCCCTCTGCTATGTATCTGAATTCCAAGCATGAACCAAAATATTTCTAACACCCATGCTTTACCCTTAACAGAAATATGTCAGAGAAATATAGGAAACACTGAGTTTATACACAGAGCGCTGGTGTTTTTCACATCCTGGGGGATGCACCACTGTGAGAGTTGGGTAAAAGGTATGCCTTTTAAAAATTTTATTCTATTAAAGTGAGCTAAGAACTTTGGGGAGCTTGGACAAATTATTTTTAGGCAAGAGTACCTAGGGAAGTTGAGTGTCATGGAATTGATTTGTTTGAAGCTGTCCATATATGGATCATTTGAAAATCACTAATCAAGAGTCAGAATGGAGTATGGAGTTGAAGTTGAGTAACATTTAAAGGATAGCTTAGTAAGAAGAGCCCCAAAAGGAGACAGAGGAACAGTATCCAGAGGGATGTGAGGCTTACAGTGTCTCACACACATGGTACTGTTAAGTTAGAGTAAAGGCAGAGCCAGGTGTCCCAAAGAAGCCAAGAAAAAAGTAGGATAAAGTCTGGGAAATGTTCTCTGGATCGGATAATGGTATGGTCTTGTCCTTTACAAAAGCAATTTTAGAAAAATGACATAAATGGAATAATAAATACTGAGAGTTGATGAACGGGAGCACTAAGTCTACACTTTTTCTGAAAGAAGTTTGAATAAGGAAAGAAAGAGAGGTATCATATGGTAGCTGAGATTGGGAGATGCTTGAGCAGATCAGTGGATGATGGGAAGGCATCAGGAAAGGGGAGAGGGGAGAGAGAGGAGATTTTGGTGAGTCATACAAGAATGAGAGCAGTCCTGATGGAGCAGGGCTGCAGAGGAGACAGGAAGACATGGCGTCTTCTTCATCTTTACAATTACAAGTACTTTTTCATGTATTTAGCCAGAAACATCCCTCTTGAGCTCCACTTGGGACCTTCTCTATTCTCAGGACAAAAGCCTTTTACTTCACCCAGTATATCAGAAAGTCCTGTTGGCTTAACATTCACAGTACATCCCCAAATCCAACACCACCACTGCTGTCTTCCTGGGCTTTGGATTATGGTAGCTGTTTTTTCACCTCTGCTGGAGCCTCCTTTGTCTACCCCTCAACACAGTAGCCAGAGCTATTGTTTAAAATTCAGATCATTTTGGGCTGGGGATGTAGCTCAGTTGGCAGAGCTGTTTGCTTAACATACCCAAGCCTTGGATTCAGTCCCCAGTATCACAAAAACAAAAACACAACAAACAAACTAATGAAACTATAAAATGTAGGTCATTTCAAGTTACTACTCTTCTCAGAACCGTCCACTGACTCCCCATGTCACTCAAAATAAAGCTACAGATCCTGATGTGGCTTCAAGGTGCTGTGCTTGGCCCCTGCTTACCGCTCTGTGCTCTTTATTATTTTCCACTTTGGTTATTGTATTCTATCCACACTGACTTCTTGGAGGTTCTTTAAAACAAGGCAGGTTTGTGCCTCCGCCTCAGATCTTTTGTATTTGCTCTTCTCTCTGCTTGAGGAATGTTGTTTCTCTGGTTAGCCCCAGTGCTTGCTCTCCCTTACCTGTTTTGCTTTAAAGTCACCTTCTCGAGAGTCCTTTCTCACCCATTCTATTAAACACTGCAGTCCCTTCCTTCCGCTAATCCTCTGTATTCTTTGCTTCTGCTATGCTGTATGATTTATTTCTTTGTTTATTGTTTTGCCTCTTTGGAATGAAAACTTCATGAGCTTGCTTGTTTTGTTTATAGGCCTAGAACTATGTCTGTCATGGCATTGGCATGCAATAAATATTTGGGGGTTAAATGGGCAAATGAGTGAATGGGATCAAGACCAAACTTTGGAAAAGAAAAGGAAATTTTTTCCCTCTGAAACAGGAAGAGATAAATGAATCTTGATAGCTATAGATACATAGTGGGGAGGCTGGTGGAGGGTTGGGGGAGATGCCCTCAGTTTCTGTGAAATAAGGAGCCAAGGTTGCGTGCTGATAGAGGATGGTGAGTGTGGGACTGAGGAGACTCCTGAGGGCTTGGGCTAGTCATTGAGGGGAAGTAGCTACTGAAGAGAAGTAACTCTCCAAGGTCAAGGAAGGGACCCCGGCCAGGATGAAAATCATGAATTGATGAACACAGTTCTATAAGGCTGTGTAATTTTTCTCTGGTAGAACACCAGAACCTGGGGTTAGGAGCACAGGAAGGTTTAGCATTGACCCAAGGTTGTTAGGTAGGTGTGATGGGAAGCCAGGGGTGCACAGTAACAAGAACAGCATAGAGCTGTTCATGTCTGGATGGTCAACCCTCAGGCAAGAACAGGGAGACAAGAATATCCAAGGAGCAGGTTGATTGGGAGAAAATGGAGGAGTCAGAGCACGAAGGATTAGCTATGTCTGAAGAACAGATCAGGCCGAAATGAAGGCAGGAGACTGGAAGACTGGAGGACTCGAGGGTATGTCAGAAGGTGAAAGACTGGCATGTAAGGTTTATGATGACAAGGTTTAACATGTGGCCAGTGTCAATGGTGGAGAGGACCAAAGATCATTGTAGTGAAGGAATTTAGAGACTGCAGCATAAGAACAAGTCATCCTGTGAATTTGAAACCACCCAGGGTGATGGTAGGAGTTTTGGTGGAGAGGAAGCCAGGATACTCTAGGCTTCAGTGACTGTGTGGAGTGAGTAGGAGGGTGGAGGCACAAAGACAGTATGGAAGCCAGAGTAGCCAGGTGGCAGGAGCTCAAAGGAGCAGCAATTGGTATATGAGGGTGGAAGAGTATTGGTCTAGAACCAACTCAGGAGAGCAAAGAAAATTCTGACCTCCTGCCCTGAGGTACTGAGATGTAGGGAAATAGGATGTCAGAGGGCCAGTGGTGCAGACGGTGTTGGCTGATGCAGGGAGCAGTCCAGAGCAGTTCTGGTGGTTTATCTTTTGACCGGATTATGGAGCTATGTTGTTTTTCTTGATATATATATATGTATTTTTTATGATAATTATTTGATAGCTTTGTGTTTCTTATTAAAATAACAATTTCCCTTTTATTGTATTGTTGAGCATTACATTTATTTGCCTTATAAATGTGTATATGCATGTATTTACATGTATATGTATAAATTTTTTTCACTTTTGGGTACTGAATTTGAGAAGATTTTTGCATGGTCACTGTAGAGGCATCCTTAGTACTTGGTTTTGAATTTGCTTTTTGTGTTTTATTGCTGGAAGTTTCTGCTCATATTTAATTTCACTTGGGTTGGTAGCTTCTTGGTTCTCTTTTGTCATACTGAGCTAATAATCAACTCCTATGGAAGCCTTTATCTAGGGGTGACAGAGTGATGAAGAACAACTTGCCTGAATTTTTGCTCTGAAGCTTCTAGATAAAGGAGGTTTGATTTTATCAGTGTAAAAAGTCCCATCCTTGAGTTAGAAGTGGTATCCTTCCAGTTGTTCATGAACAAATTGTTAGCACAGAACTCTCCATTAGATGCTGCTTCCTCCACACCGCTTGTGTTGCTGTCATTGCTCTCTGTGGAGTAGTGGTTCCAGGATGCCCTGCAGTCACCACAATCCATAGATGTTCAAGTCCCTGATACAAAATGTCATCGTATTTGCATATAACCATCCATGTACTTTAAATCATCTCTAGATGTGATAATACTAATTCAGACACAGTTTTTTTTAAGTATTTTCTGTCTGTGGTGGTAGAATCTGAGGATGTAGAATTCTTGGATAAGGGAGGACCAGCTGACTTAAGAATGTTCCATATCACACCTGCACAGGTAGAGGGGAATTCTGGAAATATCTGTGGACTTCTTTAATGTGTGATTGGTTGTTACTAATGTTTGTACTCTCATACACTCAAGAGTACTTGGCACATACCTCTTTAGTATGTATTACATCTTACCATACAGTTCATTTGTCTCTTTGTCTACTAAACTGTTCCCCACCAATCCTGATCCAGTTTTGACTCCTTTTGGATATGGTTAAATTCCCACTTTTTTTTGTATATGTTCTTAGGAAATAGGTTCTTAAGAAATACGTATTGAATCAGTGCATTAAACTTAGAATTCAAACAGCCCAACTCACACATTTTGCAAAGGAGAAAACTATGTCCTAGGCCACACAGCTAGGTCAAATGGGATGGGAATCCATTTCTCTTCTCAAGTTTTTTGGGTCCTTCTAAAAGATTAATGTCAAAAACAACTAGACCTGAACTGATGGTGTCTCACAAAGTTAGAAATAGTTGAATTCCTTGAGAATTCAGTTCTCTCTCCTAGGATAGGAGCTTCAGCCTTTCATTTCACCTGTTACCCTGTTTAGGGTGGGGTGATGGTGTGGACCTTTGTTGTTCTTTACCTATTGAGATTGGGGAATGAGGTCCTAGGCACAGGGAGAATGTGTTCTACTTGTAAAACTGGTAGGTTTGCTTTTTCCTTAACCTGTACCTTAAAGGCATCCTCCTCTCTTGTGAGTGCTAATGGAGCATGGTGCCATGCTCTGGGAATAGGATGAGGGATTCTGGATAATCTGTGGCCAGCCAGGCAGAGTAAGTAGAAAGCAGAATGTCTGGCGCTCTTGGGGGTAGTTTGGGGAGCTTGGGGTTAGAAGAAAAACATAACCAGGTGGCAGAAGTTCACACAGATAGGTCATTGGTGACTGTTAGGGTTGGCAGAGAACAGTGAGTCATACTGTCAGGTTGACAGGGGATTGAAAAAGAACAAATTCTTAGTAATTGCTGGGAGAGCTCTTTTTCCATTGAGAACAGTGGGTCTCAGTAGGGGGCTATTTTGCCCACAGAGGATGTTGGCAATATCTGGAGACATTTATGGTTGTCACAGCTGGGGGAGGAATGCTAATGGCATGAAATGGGGTTGAGTCCAGAGATACTGCTGAGCATCTTGTGATGCCCCTCACAACAGGCAGTTATCCAGCTCCAAGCCAGCAGCACCCATGTGGCAAAACCCTGTTTTAGACGCTGGGTCTCCCCAGCACCACCTTGGTGGTTAAATCATTTAAGGAATTGTTTTATATGTATACTTTACTTTGAATTCTGTGGGTAAAGACAAAATTGGGTTTATTTCATCTTTTTCTTTTTAAAAAAATGGAAGTAAAATATATGTACCTAATCATTTTTAAGTGAACAGGAGCTGAGCGAGGTGTTGCATGCCTATAATCCTAGGGACTTGAGAGGCTAAGGAAGGAGGATGGCAAGTTTGAAGCCAGCCTTGGGAACTTAGTGAGACCCTCAGCAGCTTAGTCAGACCCTGTCTCAAAATGAAAAGTAAAAAGGGCTGGAGATGTAGTCCAGTTTTAAAGCACCCCTGGGTTCAGTCCCTTGTACCAAAAACAAAAAACAGAACCAATGGCAGCCACAACAAAAAGTTGAACAGTAGTTAGATATAGCAGCTATTTAGGAAGAAATCCTAACATTTATTTTCTTTCTTTCTCTCTGTTTTTCTTTTCTGTTTGGGATATTGGGCATCCAACCCAGGACCTTGCTAGTAATGCACTTTGCCACCGAGCTGCATCTCCAACCCGTTTTATTTTATTTTTTTAAATTTGAGACAGTGTCTTGCTAAGTTGTTTATGCTGGCCTCAAACTCGTGAGCTTCCTGCCTCTGCCTCCTGATCATTGGTATTACAGGTATATGCCACCATGCCTGTTTCTTTAAAAAAAAAAAAAAAAATATATATATATATATATACATATATATAAATGTATAAAATATATTCCATTATGTTCTTTAAAAAAATTGTTTTTATTGCGGTTAAAATGTGTATGTGTGTTATAACATGAAATTTACCATTTTAGTATTTTACCTTTGATACAGACTGGTCAATCAACAAATATATTTTGAGCCTCAACTAATGAGGGTACTGTTGAAAACTACACAAGCAAACAGGTATGAGTCCTGCTGTCCTGGGACTTATAGTCTAGTGGAAAAGGCAAACATTATTGAACTCCCACTGATTTGTTTGAGTCCTGGAAGTAAATTTAGCTGAAGGTATAGAAGATATAGTCAGTGCAGTAGGGTTGACTCTTACAATTTCCTGGTTTTCATTTTCTTTGTGTGTGAGTATAGTTCCTTTTATATAAGTTCATAGTTTAGGGGAAAAAAAATTAAGAGTAAGTCAAGGTTTAGAAATGAGGAGGAGGAAGGGCTGGTGCTATGGCATTTGTCCCTGTCCTAGTTGTAGTCCAATAGGAAAATCTCTGATTCATGTTTTTCTAGAAACTCCCAAGGTTAATTGTTATTTGTTTTTTTTTTTTTTTTTGTTTGTTTGTTTCTTTCTTTTTGGTTCTAGGGATTGAACCCAGGGGTACTTTACCACTGAGCTACATCCCCAGCCCCTCACCTTTGTTTTGTTTTGAGATAGAGTTTCACTAAGTTGCTTAGGGCCTCAATAATTTGCTGAGCCTGGCCTTGAACTTGTGATCCTTCTTCTTCAGTCTCTCAAATCACTGGGATTACAGGCGTGAACCACCCCACCACATCCAGGTTAATTCTTAAAACATTCATTGTGATCTGTCTTTATCTTTTGAACCATATAGCTGAGACAATCATATTTCCTCCCAGTTTATTTAAAAGGCAAAATGACATACCCTGCTTCCCTTCCTCTGCATCTCTTGTAGGTCTCCTAGCCCACAAGAGGTAAGATGGTGGGTGCCCAACAGCTCTGAAGTACTTTGGCCCTTGGGGCTTCTCTGTGAAGCCCTGAGGCATGGACAAGGCTGAGGTTGTACCCCATAGAGAACTCACTGTACCAGTGAACATGAAATTTCCTTGGGAAAGTGTGGGTGAAGATTCCCAGAGGGAGATTCATGATGGTGCCTGTGAGGAATGGGTACAGCTGTGCTTCGTTTTTCCTTCTGGTTGGGACCATGCTAGTTTTCTAGGCCTGCAACAGCAAGTGACCACAAACTGCGTGGCTTTCAATGACAGAAATTTCTCCGTAGTTCTGGAAGCCAAACGCCTGAAATCAAGGTATTGACAGGATTGCGCTACGTCGAAAGGCTCTAGGGAATTGTGCCTGTACCACACTCTGGTTACTGCACGAGTTCTTGGCTTGTGGCTGGATCACGCTGATCTCTGCCTCTGCCCTTCATATGCCCTTCTTTTTTCTTTGTCTCTCCCCTTACTATCTGTTTTCAGGGTACTGGTCATTGGGTTGAGGGACTTCCAGGATATAGGGTATCTCATCTTTCGATATCCTTAATTATGTTTACAAAGACTCTTTTTCCTAATAAGTCCCATTTATATGTTTCTGTGGTTAGGACATGAACATGTCTTTTGGGGGACCACCATTCAACCTTCTATAGTGGTGAAGGAGACAGGTTGCTGTAGAGAGTGACATGACTGAATCCCTCATCTGGACCACCTACACTGTTGCCGATACCTTCCAGGAATCTCTTAGCTTGAAATGCAGGCTGCACAGGGAAGTACCAGTGGCCACCTCACACTACTGACCCTGTCCCCATGTGACTCCACTTCTGTTTGCCTTCCATGAGCCCTTCCTCTTCCTTCTCTCCATCCATGCCATAAGTTTCAGCCTGTGTTCTTCCCAGTACTTTGCTTTCCTTTGGTATTTTTCTCTCCCCATTATTGGGTAGTATTTGAAACAGAAGTATGTATTTTAGTAATTTTAATGCTTATTCAATAAACTGTTAGTTGCTTATCTTCTAAGCTGACTCAGCTGATGATAGAGCTTAAAAGGAAAACTTTCCTCTACTCAGCATTTCCGACTCCAAATGTGTGGGGTTTTTTCCACACCAAAAAACAATTCTTCAACTCTCCAAACAACTCTGTATCCTACAGTCAAGTCTAATTCTGACACTATCTGTAGTTAGCTTCAGACCCCACAGGCTAATGACTCAGTCCCCAAGATTGCACCCACATCAGATGCCATTTGCAAATACTGTATTTCTAATACTTCTGACCAACTTGGCTATAAATCAGGGTTTCCCACGACGCCTCTGCATGTTTGATAATTTGCTTGAGGGCTTGTAGTGCTCAGGGAAACACCTTATTTTCATTTTCTGGTTTATTATAAAGGACACAAATGAATAAGCATGTGGGGCAAGTTAGGACGGAGGGCTCAGTGCTTCTGTGCCCTCCGTGTGCACGCCACCTCCCAGCACCTTCATGTGTTAAACAGCCTGGTAGCCCTTAGAACTCAGCCTATTAGGGTTTTAATGGAGATTTAATTGTACAGGCACCATGGTAATTAGTTCAATTCCAGCCCCTCCCTCCTCCTTGGAGGTTGAGGGTAGGGATAAGCATTTCAACCCTCTCGTCGCACCATTGATATTCCCATCCTGAAGCTATTTAAGGATTCCTGCCACCAGCCATTTCATTAACCCACAAAAGAACAGTGGGTATTTGAAGGGTTGTAGAAGCTCTTGTACCTGGAACCAGCGACTAAAACAAGTATTTCAACAAATATGCTCCTTTCACTCCAATCACTCAGGAAATTAGAAAGTATTTGAGAAGTTCTTGTCAGGAACCGGGGACAGAAACCGAATGTATATTTTTTTATTATGTCACAGTGCCATGGCTTTCCTTACTCCCAGGTTCTTCATCATCACTTACTTCATTTGGACTGTGATTCTGGGAAGTGTTGGGATTGCACAAAACCCGTACCTTCAGATGCTTGTTTCTCATCGGCCTTGACAAGAGTACCTCTCTTAGAGTAGGGCAATGAACTGGGGTTGGGGGTGACAGGCTACTTCTGCTGGATTTTCCGGGTCTCTCATAGATCTAAAGCTCAAGCCATCACACATGGTTAAATTACTTTTTCAAAATGCTAATGTCCTCTGAGGGACATTAGTACTTCTGAAGGTCCACGGCATTGATCAAAACATTGCCAGTGTGGAAAGTTAACATCATAGTAGAGTGGAGAACACAGAGCCTTTGAAGTCCTTGACTGGCTTTGAAATCATCATTGAGTTGCTTTTTATAAACTGAATCTTATCTTCCACCTTGGTGTAAATGTTCTAGTTCTTAATGTTTCCAAGGAAAAATTAGCTGTTCAGATAACATTGAGGCTTACTGGGTAAAAGTTGTACAGCACATAATTCAGGGTTGAATGGTAAAGGGCCAAGGGCCGTTAAAGGAAACAATAGAAAGGACCTTTATCAATAAAATATCAAACAAAATGAAAACACTCTTCTCTAGATAATGATTCAAAAATACATTTGTGGTCTTTCTGGTGAAGGTCCCAGAGTTCGATAGCATTTAATAGAGTCACATCCTTGTGCAGCCACTACCACCACTGATCTTCAGAACTTTTTCATTTTCCGTAAGTAAAACTCTGTATTCATTGAACAATAATTCTCCACACACCTGTCCTCCCAGCCTCTGGCCACCACCATCCTACTTTCTATCTTTATGAATTTGACTACTCTATGTACCTCATGTAAATGGGATATTACAGTATTTCTTTTTCACTTCACATATAGTCTTCAAGGTTCATTCACATTGTAGCTTGTGTCAAAATGTCCATCCTTTTTAATGCTGAATAAGTTTTTTGTTGTATCATTTTGCTTATCCAGTCAGCTGTTGATGGATGTTCATTGCTTCTACCTCTTGGCTCTTGTGAATAATACTGCTTTGAAAATGAACTTATGAATAATCTGTTGAATTCCTGCTTTCACTTCTTTTGGATATATAACCAGAAGTGATTGTATGGTAATACTATGTTCACTATTTGGGGGGATTGCTATACCAATTTTCATAGCAGCTACATCATTTTATATTCCCATCAATAGTGCACAAAAGTTCCAGTTACTCCACATCCTCACCAATATTTAATATTTTCTTTTTTTGTTAATAGCTGTCCATTTGTGTGGAAAGTGTTATCTTAATTGTTGTTATTGTTGTTTAGATTTGCATTTCTGTAATGATAAGTGATGTTGAACATCTTTTCCTATGCTTATTATTAGCCACTCATATCTTTTCTTTGGAGAGATATCTTTTCACGTCCTTTCCCCATTTTTCAAATAGGACTCCTGGTTTCTGTTGTTGGTTATTATTATTATTATTTTGGTTTTTATTGAGTTCTAGAAGTTCTTTGTATGTTGTGGATATAAATACCTTATCAGATGTGTGATTTACAAAATTTTCTCAGTGGATTGCCATTTCACTCTTCTGATAGTGTCCTTTGATGCCCAAAAGTTTTAAATTTTGCTGCGGTCCCATTTATCTATTTTTCTGTGCCTTTGGTATCAAATTCAAGAATCATAGCCAAATTCAATGTCATGAGGCTTTTCCTGTATGTATTTTTCTAACGGTTTTATAGTTGTAGCTTTCGGGGGATTATAGGCATGTGCTACCATGCCTGGCTGAACTTAATCCCCACCTTATTTTCATCTTCTGGTACTTCTTTGAGTTCTTGAGGAATTTCAGTTTGACTTCACTAATGTGGTTTTATAGTCCTCCATTTATTGCTCCTTTTCTCCATTAGTATTTAAATCAGTATTTTAAGTTTTAATTTCTATTAAAAATCTTTCTAAGTCAGAAACCCCTTTTTAAATAACTGTTTAATTAAATATCATAGATATATTGACTTCTTGAATCATATTCTGCACATTATTTTGTAGAGTTTTGTAACCATCACCATAATCTCATGGGAGATGAATTACAGAGATAATTGTGAATGTCTGACTTCTTCATATTCAAGTCAGGAAACAAGGGGAAATTTTAGATTACCTGAGTTTGCATTGAGGTTGCCTTATCCCTTTTTTCCTGCTCTGTTGGTGTGGCTTGCATTCACTGCCAAAACACATTGCTTCTTCATAGAAAACCTGCTGGGCCTTCTTTGGTCCTGTGCCATCTTGGGTATATGTGGTAGAAATTCCTCAAAATTCTAGGAAGGTGGGATAGCATCCTTTCTGATTTTCAGCTCAAATGCAGATTTTTTCCCCCTATTTTTGTGTTCCCTTAGTTTACTTTAGAAGGAACCGTGGGAAGGAGACACCTGTCTTCTTATTGCCATCTTGCCCAGATGTCATCTAAGATAGTTTCCTTAGCTAACTACGTGGTGAGATTATCATCCTTTATCTTGTTCCTGCTGTAAAGCACACAACCTCTCACAGCAAGCTGTGTGTTGTGATTTAATCTCTAATATGTCCACACCCTTGAGGATTCTAACCACTGGCTTGATTAATTGGACTGGAGGAGAGATAATTTCTCCCATATTACTCTGTTGATTCAGGGAGTAAATCAATAACAACAACAACAACAAAAACAATAACTGAGTTACAAATGGGTTGGTTTAGTATAAGTATAATCTAGAAGACTTTGATGATATATTCCTACCTTTTGATGGCCAAGTCTGATAGATTTTGTACCTTGGTAGCTAGCAGTCATCATTATCTGCATTTGATAAATTATTTTATTCATAAGTGCCATTTTGTGAACTTGTGGGAATGAGAGAGAGCCACCAGATAATCATAGGAAAGAGAGAGAGGAAAGGATAAAAAGTGCCATCAGTAATCAGGGTGGAACCCTTCCTCCCCTGTCCCATACAGCCTTCCATCTTTCTGATTCATTTCCTGATATCCACCTGCTCCAGCCTGCTTGTTAGTCCTTGAATATGCCAGGTGAGTTCCTGCCTGGGCCAATTCTCTGCTTGGGACGGTCTTCTTCCAAACAACCCCATGGTATGCTTTCTCTCCTCCTCCCTGATTTTGCTCATTGTCACCCTCCCAGGGAGTCCTTCTCTAACCATCAGTTTAAAATTATTCATCCTTTGCCCCCACATACATACTCCTTATTGCCCTTCTTGTTTTATCTTTTTCTGTAGCACTTATCATAATCTAACCTATATTTAAATTTATGTGTGTACTTTTTGGGCTGTCTCCCTACTTGCTGCAAGCTCCACCAGGGCAGGGTCTTTTGTCAGTTTTGTTTACTACCTTATCCCCAGCACCTAGAATAGCACCTGGCCTGTAGTAGTTACTCAGTAAGCATTTGTTGAATGTTTAGTGATCAGGGGCTTCCAGTGTCATTGAATAGCATCAGGAACATGAATAATGTATGTCTATTCTAGGTCACTGAGTCTTAAAATATTTTCAAGTGACCTTCATATTTTTAGGATTCATTCATTCATTCATTCATTCATTCATTCAAGAATTTTCCACTGTGTATCCTCAGTGTAAAATTCTCAGTGGTACTGAGGTTCCAGGCACTAAGTCCTTCCAAATTATCTTTGTGACTTCAGAACTAACAAACTGTTGTTGTGTCTTAAGAAGACAAAAGTGAATAATACACACCTGTGTTCAACTAGATCATGATAAAACGGTGAAGGCATGAATCCATAAGAAGTGATTGGGTACTATAAGAGAGGGATTGCAGAGAATGGTCAAACCAGTTGCTTTGGAAGGTGGAAGTCAGGAAACAGCTTTTTATAAATATGGCATTTGAGTTAAGCCTTGAAAAGATGGTTTTCTGAGTGAACAAGCAAGCCGTAGGCTTAAGCCGTAGGCATAAGAACAACACCAATAAAGACACAACAGCTGGAGGTGCAGTGCCTGCTCCTGGGGTGCTGTGTCATCTTGTGAGGCTAGAGTCCTGAGAGTTCATGGGATCGTGGTGAGCGGTGGGCTGGAACATGTCAGTGGTTGCCAGGAATTCAGCATGCTGGGGTGTGGGGAAAGGTAGGAGAGGAGGAGGAGTGTGATGACAGAGAAGTATGAAGGTATTTGTGGTGCTAGAACAGTTCTATAACATTTTTTTTCCATGCTGGGGATTGAACCCAGGGTCTCACACATGCTAGGCAAGTACTCTTAACCCTGATCTTCAACCCAAGCCCAGTTCTGTGTCTTGATTGTGGTATTGGTTGCAGGAATCTATACATGTGTACTTTTGCATGGAATTGTACGTACACATATACACAAGTGCTTGTGAAACTGGTGAAATACGAGCCTGTTTGCTCTGTGGGTTGTGCCAGTGCCGGTTCTCTAGTACTGTAGCTGTGTAAGATGTTACCATTGAGGCGAACTGGAGCTACATGTGTCCTCTCTACTGGTTTTACAAAGTCCTTGTGAATCTATAATGAATTAAAAACAGTAAGTTAGAGGGAAAAAGCACAAGAAGGAAAACTTCATAATGGAGAAACTGGAGCAGGGAGAATGGTTAGTTTTCACTTATTTAAAATATCTTATTGTGAGATACTGTTTTCTGATAAGCATACTTGGGAAGTTACAAAACATGGTTTCAACCCTTGAGTTTCTTATAGAGGAGATAGAATTTTTTAAAACTTTATATATTATATATATATATATATATATATATATATATAAATTTTTTAATTGTAGGTGGACACAATACCTTTATTTTTATGTGGTACTGAGGATCGAACCCAGGGCCTCACACATGTGAGGTGAACACACTACCACTGAGCCACAACCCCAGCCCATTCTATGTGCCAGTTTTACCTAGTAAAATAGGTACAAAGCTGTCTAAGAGCAAGGAAAAGAGGGGACTACCTGGTGGGGCTGGGGAGACTTCTTAAGGATACCATAACTGAGCTGACTCTTAGGGAAGAGTGGGTATTGGTGTGCCACATACACTGGGTGCTATAAAAGTCCAGGTGAAAGATAAAGTTGAAATTAGTGGTAGTGGGAATCTTAAGAGTAGGGAAAGGATTCAAGGCCATTTTGGGGTAGGATTATTGCAAGTTGTTGAAGTACTATTTGGACAGAGTGAAAAGACTGAATGACTAAGATTTTGAACTTGACTGACTGAATGTGTGTTGGCTCTATCAGCCAAAATTTAGAATAAAGAGAGAAGGGTTCAGCTAGAATACATTCAGCTTGAGGTATCTGAAGGCGGCCATGTGGAGAGTTGGGTGTGCAGGTAGTGTGGAGCTTGGGAGAAGCAGAGCCTGAGCTGACATGTTGGAATTCAGGCTGCCTCCATCCTGGAGCCCCGCCACCTCTGCAGTCACCCGCAGTGTGTTTTTTAAGTCTTCCTTCTCGGCATGGAGTGAAATCCCACTCCTGGTTCAGTTCCCATGCCCTCATTGTCTGTTTCACAGTAAGGATGCTGATTGAAACCAATTTTGTCCACTGTTACTGTTATGGAATGAGAAGAGGAGAGGGTGAGTCAGCAATCTGTATTTGAGGTGAAGAACATTTGAAGAGTAGAAGAACTGCAAAAATAGTGAGGCCAGGTGATGCTGTGTTGTACAGCCATAGCAGAGCTGACCCGCCAGAATGAGCCAGGACCAGGAGAAGAAATAGGCCATGATCTTAACTGTGGAAGTTCGTGACAACTCAAAGGGTAAACATTCACTCCAAGGGCACCCGGCACTCCATCTCATGTGTGGTGCTGACAGTGGGTGGTGCCCTGGTGCCCTGCCAGACTATTAATTTTTAATATTTGATTCTTTGGTGAGGTCGCTGGGCATTGAAATGCATCAAAGGCAGCTTTTGTTTTTATGAAGTTGGTCAAAATAACACTGGAGAGTCAGGTTACTGTAACCTTGAGCTCTGGTTGTTCTGAAGGGATGAGATCAGACTCTCTTAACTTTACCCATTTCAGAAGGATCTTTGCCTTTTGCAGGGCATGTTATTTGGAACTAGGAATGGGTATGCTTCCTGTTGGATTCTGTGCCCTTTATTATTGGAAAATTCCATGTTTTCTGGCCCCAAATAGAAAATAGTCTTAGTGAATGGGGTTCCCAATTCTGTCCATGGTCTGGACGATGTTGTCTGTTGCCTGAAAACCAACTGGCACTCCTGAGAAGTCAGAGAATTTATACATAACACACTAAATCACGCACTTTTGATCCTATGTAGAGTCCACAAAGGAGTTGATGCTGGTGATGATTTTGGTTTGGGTTCTTCCTAATTCTTTGATTTCCTCATCCTTTTAATTTTATACCTAAATGTTTTTCTTTTCTAATCTCCACCCCCCCACCCCAAGCTGGGAATTGAACCCAGGGCCTTGGGCTTGTGACGTAAGCACTTTACCAACTGAGCCATATCCCTGGCCCCCATTTATTTTTTTATCCTTCTGTTTTTCTGCACACAGTGTGATAGCCGAAGATGGATAGTGTCTGTGTAGTAAGAATCTATATGTGATGAGAGCTTTCTTAAGTGACGTACTTGCAAATTTTGCTGCCTTCTGGATTGATGGCTGGCTTGGCAGGAAGGAAGAAGACAGGAAAGGGATACTATGTTGTGGATCCATTTTATCAGTGGGATACTTTGTGAGCACCCCAATTCTAACAGAGTGATCATAATTCATTATTGTTTTTTGTCTTTTGGTGCTGGAGATTGAACCCAGAGCCTTGTGGAGGGTAAAGCATGATTCTACTGAGTTAATATCCCCCAGGCTGTCTACCTATAAATATACTTCAGCAAATTGTCAAGATTTCATATTGTCATAAGCTTTAAAAAAATCTTTGTTTTATCCAGTTCGGCATTGTTTGAAAATTTTTACAATACCCTAAATTGATTTTACAATCAGAAAAACTATAAATGTTTCTACTGGAAAAAGTAAATATTTAAAAATCAAGAAAAGTTTCATATGTGTAAAGTGCCTCTATAGATTTGTAAGCTTTTTTTGATTTCCATACTGGTGATTCATTACTTTTTTTTTCTTTTTTTTTGGTAACAGGGATTGAATGGGGGTGGGGGGTGGGGGGGTGCTTAACCACTAAGCCACATTTCCAGCCCATTTTTTGTATTTTATTTAGAGACACATTCTCACTAAGTTGTTTAGGCCTTCACTAAGTCACTAAGGCTGGCTTTGAATTTGCAATCCTCCTGTCTCAGGCTCCCACACTGCTGGGATTATAGGTGTGCACCACTGTGTCTGGCAGGTGATTTATTTTAATGGATTTTCTTGATATTTATCCATCAAACATCATTCATCTTTACCTTTCTGAATGAACTTGGTTTTGCCATGCATGGTCTATTCTTTTAATATAGTGCTAGATTCAATTTGCTGGTATTGTATTGAGTATCTGTGCATCTTTATTTGTTTATTTTAATAATCGGCAGTTTTCTTTTTTCCTTTTTTTAATGCTGGAGTTTCGATATTATGGTTGTTTTTATTTATTTGCCGAAATACATGAGAAAGCCTTTCATATTTTTCTGTTTTTTAAAAAATTTGAAATAATCAGTATCACCTTGTTTTGGAGCTTAGTGTATGCAAGGCACTGTGGTTAGAAGTCAGCTCTGCCCAGCTGCAGCATCCTGGCTTATCCATTTCCTCGTCAAAGCCCACCTCACGGAGGAAGGCCAGCCGTGGAACCCTGAGTCTCTGTGGTCACAAAGGTCTCAGGGGTGGTCTTCCACTCATCGTGTCTTTTTCTTTTTTTAAATTCCCCTTTTTGTTTTGCAATAATTTCAGAACAGTTCAAAAATAATATTAAAATTTAATATAATAAATGTGTAGGATTTTATATGTCAAGTAAAATTTTTTGAAAAAGAAATACAAAAAATTCCCATCTACTCTTCACCTGAATTTACCAATGTTTAGTTATTTTGCTACATTTGCTTTATCACCGATTTATAGTCACATATTTCTTTCAGAACCATTTGAAAGTAAGTTATATAATATTCCTTTATTTCTGAATACTTCAGTGTATTTTCTAAAAAGAATACAGTTGTTAAAATAAGGAAATTAACTTTGATCTAGAACTGTTTGCTAGTCTAATTATTCTAATTTTACCACTTGTCTCATTAAGATGCCCTTTATTTCAAAAGAAAAACATTTTCCCCCAGTCTAGATCTAATCCAGGATCAAACATTCTATTTAGTTGTCATGTCTCTTAAATCTCCTTTAATCTGGAACAGCTCCTTAATCTTGCTTTGTCTTTCGTGACCTTGACATTTTTATAGAGTACAGACCATTTTTGTTTTTTTGATACAATGTCCCTTAATTTGAGTGAGTCTGTTTCCTTAGGATATATATCTTTGGCTGGAATACCAGTGAGGTATTCTCAGTGCATCTTATGAGAGGCCTAAGATGTCTCTTTGTCCCGTCCCTTGTGACTAACTTAATCACTTAGTTAAGTGGGTCCTGCTCAGCTTCTCCACTGTAAAGTTAACTATTTTTTACTTTGTAGTAAATGATTGTTTTGTTCGGTGATATTTCAGACCGTATAAATACCCTGTTACTCTTCAAACTTTCACTCAGGCCATAAACTAGGATGCTCAAAGTGAATATAGAACTGGGCGCAGTGGCACACGCCTGTAATCCTATCATCTCAGGAGGCTGAGACAGGAGGGTCGCAATTTCAAAGCCAACCTCGGCAACAGTGAGGTGCTAAGCAACTCAGTGAGACCCTGTCTCTAAATACAATACCAGTAGGCCTGAGGATGTGGCTCAGTGGTTGAGTGCTCCTAAATTCAATCCCTGGTTACCCCACCCCCCCAAAAAAAAGTGAATATAGACTATACCCCTTGGAGCTTAAAGTGAAGTCAAGAGAAAGTGAATCATTCTATTAGATCAGATATATATACATACATATTTGTATTTTTTTAACTTAATCACTGCCTATATGATTAGGGTTTTGTTTTTTGCATATGTTATTTTAATTTTAGCCATAATCTTGACTCTAGTGATTGGCTGTAACCTATAACCTTTAGGCTCCTGATTTGGTCACCCAGAGCCCAAGATGGATTCAGCCAGTTTATTTGGATCATGAGAACCCATTGGGTCTTAGCTTGGTTCTGTCTTTGCCCCTTTGAGGCCTTGTCTTTTCCTCTAAGATGCGGTCATAAGAGTTGGAGTAAGCTGCCTCTGTGTTGAACCACTTGCACGCAAGCATTGCTTCTGGCCATCAGGCCCATCATACCAGCTTTCTGCTGAGCCTAGTTGCATATCTTGTATGTGCCAAAGCTGCTGTTGTATGAGTCACAGAAGCTAGCTTTTAATAGGTTAAGAGTCCAGAACTACAGAATGTGGAATAATATGAAGAAATCTAAAAAGTACCAAATGGCATATAATTAGTTGCCAGTTTTTATAATTAGATGCTATAAAACTTAAAGAAGAATAATCAAGAAAATTTTTGAGGGGAAATGAGACTTGAATGTTAGGTTGGAAGGGATGTCATGAGAAAAGACAGGTGACTGCAGGTTCCACATGAGGATAGGAGTCTAACATGAGGATCAGGAAGTGAGGTTGAGTGGTGGTACTTACCCTTTGGACCGCTTCTGTTGTCAGGAAAATAGATAAACCTCATGCTAGCTGTCCCTGTTTAATTTTCAGGCATCCATAACAGACATGTCTCTGCTTCTAGTCCCAGGTCACAGGGTCTTCCAGCTTTGCAGTTGAACTAGTGGTTGGATGGCTTTTTGAAAGAAAGAAAGTAGATCTCTTTAGGTCAGTACTTATAGAGGGAAGCTGTTTGCTGTCTCCTGTTCTGCCACCTCCTTATTTAACAAGTCACCCAACCCAGTTTTAGAGCACAGTTTCTCAGTATTTTTGAGTTGCTAACCTACTAATAGGGTTCTTTGGGAAAAACTGATGACTTATGTTCAGGAGACATCAGTGAGGTGAGGCACTGTAGTAAGTGAATATGGTAATGACCCACATCTTTAGTATTCTTACTGTTGTCAGTGGGCACTTGAAACATGGCTTTTCCACTGTGGTTCCACTTTTGTTAAGTAAAAAGTACTGAACTCTGAATAATTTATTTTGAAATATATTCATATAAATAAACACATGAACAAATTCAAGGATATCCCTGCAATAACATGTCTCACCCTCAAGATTGATATATTTTCTTGATTACCAGAAAATGGTGTGTTATGCTTAGAAGTTAAGGAGAGACCCTGGGCCCTTCCTCAGTCTTTCATTCTTTTTCTTTTTTGGAATGAGTTCTTATACTTTAGAAGACACCATCCTAATAGTAGCCCAAAATGATAAGAGCCACTGAGGTAAAAGGCATGTTGGAGGTGACAGAGGAGTTAAAAGCATTACAGTCTGGAGCTACTTAATGGGTGAGGGAAGTGAAATTACATTCTCTAGTAATTTTCTGAGAGTATCGCAGTATTGATTACAAAACAGAATTAATACTTGTAATCATTTCTCCAGTTAGCAGTAAGGTAGAATGTAGAATATTAAGATGTAAATAATAGGCTTATCTTGAAAACTACTGAAACTAATTTACATTAATTATAAATATTTAGAAACATAGAAGTATAAAAATGAACTCATATCTTGTCATCTGTAGATTTAACTACTTTTACCATATTAGAATTTAGCCCTCCAGTCTTTTTTATGTATGCATATAAATATGTAACATTTACATATCATATAAAATACACATTATGTATTATATAATATTTATGTTATGTTTTTATTAGTGCATTATAATTATACATATTAGTGGGACTCATTGTGACATATGCATATAACATAATTTGCTCCAGTTCTTTCCTCAGTACTTACCCTTTCTCTCCCCTCTCTTTTCCTGTTCCCTTTTCTACTTTTCTGGTCTTCCTCCTAATTATTTATATATATATTTTTTTCCATCAGTACATATAATACCTATTCATACCAAATTTTGTGGTTTTTTTTTTCTTTTAAAAATTTTTTTCTGGAAATTCTTTTGTGATAAAAATACATAATTAAAAATACTCTCTTAACCATTTTAAAGTATATCACACTAACTATATTCACATTGTGAGGCTTGATTGTTTAACTCAGCAATGTATTGTGAACATTTCCCCATATCATTGAGTATAGATTAGATGTTCATTTTTAAGTCTACATGGATATACCAGAATCTAATTAGTCAGTTTTCTGTTGTTAGATATTTAGGTTTCCAACTTTGACTATTAACTCTGCATAAAGCATCTTTATGTATTTATTCTAAAGTTTTTTTTTGTAGTTGTAGATGGACAGAATGCTTTTATTTTATTTGTTTGTTTTTATGTGGTGCTAAGGATCAAACCCAGTGCCTCATACATGCTAGGCAAAGGCTCTGCCACTAAGCTACAGCCCCAGCCCCTGCATAAAGCATCTTTAAATGTACATACTTTTACTTTTATCAGGATAAAGGCGCAGAAGAATTTTTGGATCCATGGATGTATGTTGTCCCTACTTGTACCACCATATTTCAGTGCCCATTACCAAGTATTTCAGGCAATGTTTGAAGTTATAATTCTTTTAAATTAATGTTTATGTAGTTTATTGTTTAATTAAAACATACAGAGTAAGAAAAACTAAAGTCAGTGAGAAAATGCACATTAGGGAATTTTTTATAGAGTATTCTGTATTCAGCATGGTAGAGGAGGTGGGTTTTTCTCCAGTACAGTGGTTTTGTTTATTTTTTTTGGAGTGCTGGGGATCAAATTGACTGTGGCACAGCACATGCTAGTCTAGTGCTCTGCCACCGAGCTACACTTCCAGTCCTTGTGGAATAGTGTTTTTAAAAGTTGAAATTTAAATGCCTTTTTAGGAAAGACATGTATCCTCTAGTGTATCTCAATTTCCACAACTCCAAGTTGTTTTATTATTTACATATTCAGTTTTAATCATTTTATTTTGCCTACATGATACTGAATTTGTAATCCCTAACTTAAAATGTTAGTGAGTCTGGAGTTTGTTCTGGGGTGATAGAAGGAATTGACATGAAATTTTCCCCCCAAATGATTACTTAATAGTTTTGACAGTTTTTATTGGATAATTCCTACATGTATTAACTTCATACGTGTTCTTGAGATCTTTGCATTTTTCTCTGTTTCTATAACAATAACATTTTTCATTTTATATTTAAACGATATATTTTAAGTTTTTAAGTCTCATGGGACTAGCTTCCTCCATATGCCCTCATTCTTCCCCTACCCTGGCCCATCTTGACTTTTTCAATATTCTGGTGCATCTTCATTTTTCTTAGATGGCATTTGGAAAAATTCCATCCCATTGAAATTTTTTTAAAAATATATTTTTAGTTGTCAATGAATCTTTATTTTATTTATTTATATGTGGTGCTGAGGATCAAACCCAGTTCTTCACACAGGCTAGGCAAGTGCTCTACCACTGAACCACAGTCCCAGCCCCCCTCCTTTTTTTTTTTTTTTTTTTTTTTTTGCGGTGCTGGGGATTGAACCCAGGGCCTTATGCTTGCATACCATCCCATTGAAATTTTATGACTTCTTTTGTTTTCTTTTTCATTCAGTTCAAAATACTTTCTGATCATATCCTGGCCTTTTTGTTTTTCTCCAAAGAGTCTCACCGTGTTGCCCAGGCTGGTCTTGAATTCTTGGGCTCTAGTGATCCCTCTGCTTCAACCTCCTTAGTATTTATGACTTAGACACATATGTCACCAGGCCTGGCCCTAATTTCCCTTTTTATTTTATCTTTGACCCTGGGTTATTTAGAAATATTTTATTTAGCTTTCAAATATTTGAGCATTTCTCCAGAGTTCTATTGTTAATTTCTAATTTCATTCCATAAATAATATGCTTTGTAGAATTTAAATCTTTTAAAATTCTTTGAGAATTGTTTTATGGCATGGTATATCTTGATCTTCTGTGGGCATTTGAAAAGAATTATGTATTTTTCTATTTTTATTTATTTAATTTTTACAGACTGCATTTTGATTCATTGTACACAAATGGGGGTACATCATTTCATTTCTGTGGTTGTGCACAATGTAGATTCATACTATTCATGTAATCATGCATTTACATAGGGTAATGATGTCTGTCTCATTCCACCATTTTTCATACCCCCTCCCTCTCATTTTCTTCTATGTAATATAAAATGCCTCCATTCTTCTCTCATGTCCCACCCCTCCACCCCCCATTCTATTTCATCATCCACTTACCTACCAGGGAAAACATTCGGCCTTTGGTTTTTTGGGTTTGGCTTACTTGACATAGCAGGATGTTCTCCAGTTCCATCCATTTCTTTGCAAATGCCATATTATTCTTCTTTATGGCTGAGTAGTATTCCGTATTGTGTATATATACCGCAGTTTTTTTATCCACTCATCTGTTGAAGGGCATCTAGGTTGGTTCCACAATCAGTCAATAAACGGGCCAAGGAACTGGACAGACACTTTATAGAAGATATACAGGCAATTAATAAATATATGAAAAAGTGTTCAACATCTCCAGTAATTAGAGAAATGCAAATTAAAACAAAGATTTCATCTTACTCCAGTTAGAATGGCTATTATCAAGAACACAAAAATAGATGTTGGCATGGATGTGGGGAAAAAGGCACACTCATACATTGCTGGTGGAGTTGTAAATTGGTGCAGCCACTCTGGAAAGCAGTGTGGAGAATCCTCAGAAAACTTGGAATGGACCAACCTTTTGACCCAGCTATCCCACCCCTCGGTTTATACCCAAAGGACTTAAAATCAGCATACTACAGAGATACGGCCACATCAATGTTTATAGCAGCTCAGTTCACAAAAGCTAGATTGTGGAACCAACCTAGATGCCCTTCAACAGATGAATGGATAAAGAAACTGTATTTTTCCTTCTGTCTTTTTTTTCTGGCTTTTTAAAAAAAATTTTTTACAGACTGCATTTTGATTCATTGTACACAAATGGGGTACATCATTTCGTTTCATACGATGTAGATTCATACCATTATTCGTGTAATCATACATTTACATGGGGTAATGATGTCTGCCTCATTCCACCATTTTTCATACTCCCTCTCCCTCTCATTTCCTTCTACATAATATAAAGTTCCTCCATTCTTCTCTCACGCCCCACCTGCTCCTCAACTCCCATTATGTATCATTCTGCACTTTTCAGGGAAAATATTCGACCTTTGTTTTTTTGGGATTGGTTTATTTCACTTAGCATAATATTCTCCAATACCATCCATTTATTTGCAAATGCCATAAGATTATTATTCTTTATAACTGAATAATATTCCATTGTGTATGTATACCACAGAAGAAACTATTTTTCAATTAGTGAGGTATCTGCAAATGTCAATTTGCATCAAGTTTGTTTATAGTATTGGTTGAGGTCTTCTATTTCTTATTGATTTTCTGTTCTATCAGTTTTAGAGACAGGCATTGAAATCTCCAACTATTATTGGAGATTTACCTGCCTCTTCTTGTAGTTCTACTTGGTTTTGCTTCATGTATTTTGAAACTTTGTTATTATGTTTGTAGACATTTAGGATTGTTATATCCTCTTGATGCAATGACTCCTTTATTATTATGAAATGTCCTTGTAATAGTCTTTCCAGTATATAGTTGGATCTTTTTCATTCAGTCAGATAATCTCTACATTGGAGTTGAGGTATTTAGTATATATTCATTTTTTTCTCTCTGGTTGCTTTTATGCATCATTACATTTCTGAGATTCATTCACATTGGTTGTATCAGAGTGAAGGCAGTTTATTCTTTCTTATTGCTGGAGAGTATCCCATTATTTAGATACTCCAAAATTTTTTACCCATTAATCCTTTGAAGGGCATTTGAATTTTTCCTGTTTTGGCTATTGATATTCTTCTGCATGTCTTTATGTGGACTTTATTTTCATTTTTTAGGAGTGGAATTGCTGGCTCATATGGTAAGACTATGTTTAGCTTTGGAAAAATAGCTTTTTATAAAGTTGTGTCATTTTACATCCCTGCCAGTAGTGTATGAAAAGTTTTGTTGTTCTGTACTCCTGACACACTCTTGGATTGTCAGCCTTTTTAATTTTGGAAAGCTATATATTTTTGTGTGTTGATTTTATAACTACCTTTATTAAATCTTATTAGTTCTTTTTAGCTGATTGTCTTGGGTTTTCCAAGTAGATAGTTATATCATTTATAAGTAATGGAAGATATGGTCTGAATATTTTCAGTATTTCTCTTATTTTGTTTTCTGACTGAATTTCATTAACTTAAACTTCCTGAATAGGTTTAATATATTTGGGAAAAATTAACCAAAATAATTAAAATTAAAATATGTTGGGGGCTGGGGATATAGCTCAGTTGGCAGAGTGCTCGCCTCGCAAGCACAAGGCCCTGGTTCAATCCCCAGCACCACCAAAAAAAAAAAAAAAAAAATGTTGGAGCTGGAGTTGTGTCTCAGTGGAGCACTTGCCTAGCATGCATGAGGCACTGGGTCCGATCCTCAGCACCACATAAAAATAAATAAATAAAAGAAAGGTATTGTGTCCATCTACAACTAAAAAATTTCATAAAAAATATGTTGACATTCTTTGAAAGGGTCAGCTGAAAAACAAAACAAAACAGAACAAAACCATTTTTTAGTGATGTGCTGTAAATGAGATATTACTGTTAATAAGTGGCTAAACGTTCATTATGAATAATAGTGTGCTAGTCTATTTATTCATGATTTTCATTGTAAACACAGTGAACATTCTGTTTTTCATATATAACACTTCATAAATCCAGTGATCCAACTATCTAGATAGGCTACATAGGCTAGGCTATCCACAATTAAGTATAAACTTCTTTTAAACTTCTTTTCTTTTAAAAGAAACTTCTTCTTTCTTTTAAATAATTTTAAAAAAAATTATTTATTCTTTTTTTATATATACATGGCAATAGAGTGTATTTTGACATATAAACATGCATGGACTATGACTTTTTCTAATTAGGATCCCAGGGGCTGGGATTGTGACTCAGTGGTAGAGCACTTGCCTCACATGTGTGAGGCACTAGGTTCTATCCTCGGCACCACGTAAAACATAAATAAATAAAGTTATTAAGAAAAAATATTCCACTCTTGTGGTTGTACATGATGTGGAGTTTCACTGGTCATGTATTCATGTATGAACAGAGCAAAGTCACGTCTGATTCATTCTGCTGTCTTTCCTGTTCCTGTCCCTCCTCCCCTTTGTCTAATGCTCTGAACTTCTGTTCTTCCCTCCCTGTCCCACCCTCATTGTCTGTTAGCATCCACATAAATATAAACTTCTGAGGGTAGGAAAATTCCTCCTAGTCTGTCTCCACAAAATGCCTGCAGTCCTTAAAAACACTTGAATGCACCTCTTTATTATAAAAATTCTATGGTGGATTCTTTCAAAAGGCACATGTTCAGTTTTTATAAATAGTAACTGTCTGCCTGACACAGACATTGTCAACATTTCTGATTTAACAGGTATAAATTTATATGATCCTGGGATGTATGCATGATTAGTGCCTAGAGCAGGGTTTTCTACCCCTAACACTACAGACATTTCAGGCTAGATAATTCTTTGTTGTGGGGGACTGTCCTGTCCTTGTAAGACGTTGGCATCCTTGGCCTGTATTCACTTCATGCCTCTTGTCTCCCCAGTTGTTGACCACCAGAAATGTCTTCAGGCATTGCCAGATGTCCTCCAGGGGCAAAACTTGAGAAGCAGTGATAGGCTAGATCTTGAAGTGGGTTTAGTCACTGCCCACTAAGAAACACTGGCAAGTCAGGAGATCAGTTCATTGGCTGAGTGCTATACTGTTGTAGACTTTTTTGAAAATTGTGTTCTAGATTGGAGAAACTAAGAATGCAGAGAGGTAGTCTTTCTTTTGTTGGAATTTGTGGATTTCTTAGGTCTCTTGGTTCCTCTGCCTCACTTCCCTGTCTTCTCTCATTGACTCCTCTGTGAAACAGAAGAACCAGGAGAGGGTAACTGGGAGTTATTAATAAACGTGTTAGGAAAATTGTCACCAGGTTCCTTGGTGACATTTTGCCCCAGTTTTCTGACTTAAGTTCCCTTACATGGTCTGTGGTCTTTGGGGTTTAAAATATAAAATCAACTGTAACTCCCTTAGCTCCAAAAAGAAGTGATTTATAAGTCATTTATAGAAACTTCTTCCTGAAACACAGTCTTATTTCTCCTGGCTTGGATCACTTGGTTGTAGGAATAATACTTAAATACCTTGGGACCCATGGTAAATCTCTAAGGTGGAATCAAAGTGGTGTTGTGAGTGACCAGTAGACCTTCCCAGTTGTGACAGATTTCCTGTTGTTTCAGCTGGTAATATAGAGTACTAACTGGGCTTCATTTTTTTGCTTTGCTGCATTTGAATTTCGGCCTTTATCCATTTTAGTCCTTCAGTTTGTATATCCCTCAAAGTTAGTGATATTAATGGTAACTCCTTAACTATAGATGTTACAGCTATAATTTAAGTACATGTGTCATTTAATCTAGACATACAAATGGTTTTGCCTTTTTAAGTCTTACCAATCCTTCAGAAGCCGTCTGAAATCTGTTCCCCAAAAGCTGTTTTCCCTACCAGTTTCCACTGATATTCATCTTTCCATAGCAGCATTACATGTAGGCTCATAGAGTTTTCTGTTTGTTTCATGTACTCTCTCTAACACATTGTGTTTGAGGGAGGTGGGAATGGAGATTGTAGGGAACACCATATTTTTAAGCTGCCTTAAATTACTTTGTTTTATCTCTTTTCATCTTTTTTGTCAACTTTAAAATTAGCAGGATAGATATAATGATTTCCATCTTACAACTATGAAATGGAGCTTTAGGAAAGTTGGAACTTTTCCAGTTGGTAGGTGGTTAAGCCAAGGATAGGACCCATTAGGTAGTGGGGTTCCTAACTAGAGAAATTGCGCAAACCTAAAAACGATTCTTGAGTTGCCCCAGTATCTGCAGTGTGCCAGTTGAGTATTGAGACATCTAAGCCTGCTATATTAAGTAGACTGTGTACAAGGTTAGCGGGGATGACGTGTGCTGAATCATTCCTGCTCTGGCGCTGTCCTCCAGGAAGGACAGGCACTGCAGAGTGGCCATCTCAGGGTGAGGGTGCAGACTGATCATGTATTTGATTCTCTACATAGCCTTCTTGGAATGTGTGCTCTCTCCTGTTCTTAAGCACCATTGTTGCCCAAAGCCCCCAGTGTCCTCTGCTTTAATCCTTAGCTGCTCTGCTGCTACTGATGGAGCTATGTGATAATACCAGCTAAAACTGGGTATTTCCGGAGCAGGTCCCAGTCCATCTCTTTACCTTTGTGGTATGTGCTGAAGTCACCAGGAAATTATTGTGCATGACAACTGCAGAGAATGATGTGGTGTACTCAGCTGGCACGAGAGGATGGAGCTATGTTTTTAGCTCAGGTCATAAAAGAGGAGGTGAAGCTCCCAGCTTGTCTTCATGTCTGCCTCCTATTGCCGCTTGGCCACACATTGAACAGAGCCTCGCAGAATTCTTTTGACCCATTCCCTGGCCTTGCCAGAGCTAGCTTCTGTAGGTTAGGTTAGAAGAACCAGTTGGACCATGGTTTCTTTTTATCATTTTGCTTGGCTAAAGAGATTTTTATCTCTTTATGGAAATTTCCTTGAAAAAAACTGCTGCAAACTTCCCTGTGCTTGTACTAATTAACTCAGGTGCTCTTTTCTGTACCTGAATGCTTGTGGCAGATTTGCTTCAGGATTGCTGTTTACTTCTGGGACTCTTAACCTCTCAAAACTCCTTTCCAGGGTTGTATTGATTTTGTTCGAAGACCTGAGGTCTCCTTTCCTGCTGATCTCCCTAGGTCTTGACTTCATGTCAGTGTTTAACCACTACCCAGTTTCAGAGTCCAATGATTGCGTTCTCACCTTTGTCCAGTATACACTCTGCTACTTGTCTGGATTCTCCTTGGTTCATTTCGTGACTGTCCCGTCTCCACTGATATTAATGTGTTGTCTGGTCTGAGGAGTATTTGACTCCTGTCCAATCACACAAATCTCTGCTCTGAATCTGACCAAGGAATTTAGTGAACACCCTGCTTTCTCATTTGCACTGTGCTCTTTAACCTCAGCTGATACTAGTAATGGCTTTGTGATCAGGCTATGAAACAAGCCTGACTTCTTGCAAAGTTTATGACCATGTCGTTTATATGTCTCTCTGGACTGAGTTCACCTTTTCTATGGGTATCATTTTGTGTGTGTGCAGTGGTGGAGATTGAACCCAGGGCCTCGCACATCTAGGGAAGTGCTCTACCACTGAGCTACACCCTCAGCCTTCTACCATTTCTAAAAAGTGTCTAAAACACAGCAGAAGTTCTTTTGGAAATCAGAGGCTGACTTTTGATTCTTTCATTTATTCTGTTGGAGGATCCAAATTGAGCTCTTTATAAAACATTCTCCCACATAATATACAGAGATAGTTCTAACCATAGTAAACCTTGATCCTCATATCAGCTGTGACATTTGATAAAAATAAATAATGCAGAAGAACTCAATAAACCAGTTGGTTTAATGCAAATATCCTTAAAACCTGAATGAAAAAAAAAAAAAAAAAGAATATGTGGCTGTGGTAGACCATATAAAACAAATGTTAAGGACTAAGGAGTAACAAAGTCATACCGTTATCTCAGCACCCAGGACTGGTTTCAGGTATACACAGATGTCATAGGCACTCAGGATGAGGCCTCCTTTGACCATTGAGTGAATGGGATTTCTGGATGCTTGCACTACCTGAAGCCATTGATTGCTGTTTTCTTGTTTATTTTTTATTTTTTTGTTTTTGTTTTACAGTATAACATACAGAAAGTCATTGGTTAAGAAGAAAATGAGTTTAGTCTTCCTTTTTTTTTTTTAAGATGTTGATAGACCTTTATTGTATTCATTTATTTATATGTGGTGCTGAGAATTGAACCCAGTGCCTCACACATGCTAGGCAAGCATTCTACTACTGAGCCATAATCCCAGCCCCTAGTCCTCCTTCTTTTTTGTTTGCGGTACTGGGGATTGGACTCAGGGCCTTGTGCTTGTGAGGCAAGCACTCTACCAGCTAAGCTATCTCCCCAGCCCAGTCCTCCTTCTTAATATAGGAGATCGGGAACCAGATGCCCATGACAAATGCTGAAAATGGAGTATGTCATGTATCAGCAATTCTGTAACCCGAGTTTTTCTGGAGGTGCAGGTGATGTCAGATACCTGCGTGATGGTTGTTATGTAGGAAGAGTGGGTGGAGGGAGACGGGATGCACATTCGATGAGTGCTTCTGTGTTTGCATGTGGGCAAGGTGTTTTATGATGTTTCTCACATACTCTTCATCACTCCCTGTGAAGTAGGTGGTGGTTGCTCATGTTATAAGTGAGCCCCAGTCACATTACTACTATGTATTTGAACTAGGATTTGAATCCTGTTCTAATGCTGAAGCCACACTTTTTAGAGATGAGGCAGATTTGGTTTAAGAAATGAAGGCTGCTGATTTTAGCAGAAATGAGATACGGAAGAAGGACCCAGCCCCCCTGTTCTGTTACATAAAGTTGGCTGTGTTTGGAAGCATGCACTTTGACTTTCACTGCCTGCTCCCTATTAGGATCACCTATGGAGTTTTTTTTCTAAACCAAATCCACCACTCAAAGGATTCTGAATCTCGGTGGTTTCTAGACTGGGATATCTATCTTTTTAAAAACTTCAGAGTGACTTTGATATGCTGTTAGAGTAAAAAAAAACTGTCTACATGTAAAGGACAATGGAATGAATGCGAGCTCTGAAGTGACCCTAGAGATAAGATTTCCAAACATTTTGTGATATGGGAGAGAAAACTGAGGCCCAGAGAGCTCAGTCAGGAGCCAGGTGCTCCTTCATTTCAGTACTTATCCAGGATTGAATATTTATTATTTTAGGTGATTCAGAAAATGAAAAGAAAAACTACTTTCTAACTTCCTTTGAAGAGTTTTTAGCCTAAGGTCACATAGTTGGTTACAGTCACAATTGGAACCTAGGTTTCCCAACTTCTTTTGTGTTTTTAAGCCTTTTGAATATTATCATTGCCAGGCGCTCTTTGAGATCCCCCAAGCTGTGTAAGCGGTTCCTGTTAACACTGCAGTAAGTCTCCTCCAAAGCCCATGCTTCCCTGAGCCAGAACGCTCCTGCCTGCCTTTCTGCCTCATTACCAGCCTGGTATTCAACCACCCACTTTGCCTTAGGTTCACAGGCTCACAACTCGGCAGTTGACTGCTTTGTTCTCAGTTCATTTTTAAGCATCTCACCTGGAAAAGGCCTGAAAAGCTGCACAATGATTATTTTAGAAATGCAATGCTTGGACAGAACCTGCCCCACTGATGGTCACCCTGGGCTCTTTGCTGTGCTTTCTAACGAGTTCATAATCCTCTAGTCCATCCCACAGTGTTTTTGCAGACTGCACTGCATATTTTTCCAACTCCTCAGAGCAGTGATATACAGAGGGCAGGAGTACATTTTACCAATTGGGCAGAGGATGGTGTGAGTAGGGAAGAGTTGGTTTTTGCCCAGCACTGTGCTAGGCCCCTTTTCATTTATACATATATGTGTATATATATTTTCCTATCTCTCTCTCTGTTTTTCTCCATAGTGCTTCTCAATAGCCTTGGCAGAGAAAGTTTCCACATCTGCAAAATATGGATAATAACTGAGTAACTTTTTCAGGGTTACATAAGCAAGTAAGTTTTGTGGCTAGAAATCAAACCCTGGAACCTTCTGACCTAAAGATCTTCCTCTTTTCTTTGTACCACATGCCACATCATATATAAAGCTCATCCAAGCATACTTTTTGGATAGTGACTCTTAAATTTGGTTTCTCTTACTTTCAGTGGATTTTAGGGCCTAAGATCCAATTGGCCTTACTAATCCAGGCCTTCTGAAGAAAGTATCATTGGATGTTGTAGTCTGAGAATTTCACGGAGGGCAGGCACAAGCCATTAGGCCAGTCCACTAGAACCAAGGGCTAACACAGCCTCTGTCCCAGGCCAGCATAAGAACTTGGGAAACCCAGGGTGACCAAAGTACAAATGTTAAGCCCAGGTCCTGGGAGGCTAAGGAGTAGCATAGAGGCCTGGACCTCTTGCTCAGTATCGCCATTGTGTAGTAAGACAGCTGATGATCACGAATCTCTCCTTTTAATAGAATAGTCTCTTCTTTTAATCCTAAATTATAGCTTTAATTTGTATGTGCTTTTTTGGGTGACATTTATGGGGGGCTCAGTTTTTGAATCTATAGAATGATAATTCATATTTATTTTAAGGAGGAAATGAGACCATGTATATGGTGTTTGCCTTTTGTAAACTGTAGACTATCTGTACAGATACCAGGAATGATACCTAGGGTTCTGTAAACACTAACAGATTGGTAAGAATGGTGACTTTGGTGTTGGGTGATTTTTAGGGTATGATTAACTCCAGGAGAATTAAGACCAGAGTGGGAAACCTGCACTGGGAATGGCCTGGAAAACATTAAAGTTCTTGGTTGTAAATGAGTCTCTTGAGTGCCTGGGGTTGGAGGTCACTGACAGGAGCAGCTTCCATGTGGCACCCTCGTGCAGTCCTAGCTCAGTAATGTGTGGCCAAGAGCCTCACGTGATACCTAAATGTGATGTGGTATCCCTTAGACATTCAGTCACGTGATATAACACACGAAGCCTGTAATGAACCAGTGCACCAGGGGATTGACTTGAGTCTCTGACAGGTTGGGATACCAAGACACCAACAGAAGTTACCAGTAAAGTCTTGACTACTCAAAACTGAAGGAAAAACAACCTTCCAATTTTTATTTCTCTTACACTCTCTCACCCGGTTTCTTTCCTTTTTTCAAAACATGGTATTACTGTGTTCCCAAGAGCGAATTATAATTAAAGTAACCACAGTGTAAAGCTCATCAACCCAGAGTCTCGGAATGAAGTGTGGGGAAGCTGGTTAGAGAAGAGGTATTATGTAATGACCTAATTATGAGGCCTGCCATCTGCTTAGGAGTCAAGCCTGCCTGGTTAGGATCCCCTGATTGTGCTTTTCCAGGAGGAGGCTAGATCGTTAAGGGAGCAGGGGTGTGTGTGTGTGTGTGTGTGTGTGTGTGTGTGTGTGTGTGTGTTAGGTAAACTGCACTAGAAACATGATGCCTTTCTTGAAGATTGGTGGATTGGGGGCAAGGAAGATGATCCAGCTTTTGAGGGCTCCAGAGCAGATGTTCCCCATTAGCATGAACAGCAGTGGTGGAAGGTTAATTATTCTGTAGAAGACACTCTGGTGTTAGGAGGTGTGTTCAGGTGAAGATGGCTGTCAGAATATGACTTAGATCCCACATCTACCTAGAGAACCAACGAAGACATTTTTCTCTGCTCAAGAGAAAGAGCAAAAAAAAAAAAAAAAAAAAAAAAAGTTGTATGTGTTTTCTGTGGCTGGGAGGCTGAGGCAGGAGGATCATAAGTTCAAGGCCAACCTCAGAAACTTAGCAAGACCCTAAGCAACTTAGTAAGACATTGATTTACAATAAAAAAATAATAATAATAAAATAAAAAGGGCTGGGTGTGTAGTATAGCTCAGTGGTAAAGCTCCTCTGGGTTCAATCCCCAGCACTCCTGCCCCACTCCAAAGTAGGTGTTTTGTACTACAGATGAAAATTATTTTTTTGGAAAAATAGCTACAATCTTGGGGGGTGGGGAGGAACTAAATTAACTTAGAATTGAAATTCAGGCTCTGTGCTCAGAGTGCCTGATGAGTTACCTCCAGTGAGACTCAGGATCAAGAATCAGAAGAGAAACCCTCCTATGTGAGGACTGTGGCAGCTGAAGGGAGTGTCTACTGACTGCTGCTGGGTCCTGCGCCCAGGCTGAAAGGGGTCTTTGGACTGTTAGCCAGATGGCTAAGACCAGGATACTAACCACTGCTGGTGCTGCTTGGACAGTGGACACAGAGTGGCTTTTAAGGAAATTCTCCCAACTTTCTGAATACTCTTTAAGAGAATCTTGAAGGGGTCTGGGAATATAATTCAGTGGTAGAGTGTCTGCCTTGCATGTTTGAGGCCCTGGGTTCGATCTCTAGTACAAAAAAAAAAAAGAAAGAAAGAAAAGAAAATCTCTTTGCCATTGTGTTTCAAAAATGTGCCGATGTCAGGGAAATCAGAGAGCGATTGGAGCAGTAGAGAGTGCCCATCCCTAAGGAAGGAGTGCTTGGCCAACTCCTTCCCCTACTGCTCAGCTATCAGAGAACTGCTTGGAATTATTTCCTTCTGTTGCTCACTCCCACCCTCAGTATGAAAGCAGTGTTGTCTTTTAAAGAACTGATATTCAAATTCCTGTATAGAATTTAGAAACACATGTTGCATGTTCCATATTCCTGAAGAATCACCGAAATATGGCAGATACCTAGCTCCAAAGGTCAGAGATTTTTCTCTTTAATCCAGTGTCACAACTTTTTAATTTTACCAATAAGGAAACTACAGCCCAGAAGAGTGTGGTGCCTTGCTTAAGGTCATAACTTGTCATTGTGGACCAGGACATTTGTGGAGTTCTCCTGACTCCAGGACCATTGGCCTTTATTTTGCCCCCTGGTATCTCTCACGTGGAGATTTGTTTGAAATGTTGCCCAGAGTGCTGTGCAGTGACAGTCACACACAACTCTGGTGGGTGTGTGACGACATAGTCGGATGGAACCGTGGAGGGTGATGTGGGACTCTCTGGTTTCTCAGCTTCCAGCAGCAGAATCTTCCTTGTCCCAGAGAAGTTTCAAGATGTTAAATATCAGCATTTTGTGTGTATTTGCAATGACTCTGGAACAGAAGATTTTATTTCCACAGCTGAGTCTGCCTCTTCTCTTCCCTTTGACCCCTACTTCTTGTGGAGCCCTTTTGTGAAACAACCTTACTCTCACCTCCCTCTTTCTCCTGATTCCTAACATTCAGACTAACTTGAGCAGAGATATGGCAAAGAGGAGTCTTCTCTGTGCTATTTCGAATGGCCTTTAAAATGTGGATATGGTACTTTCCCCCAGTACCAAGTCTTTTCAGGAGAATAGGAGTTGGCAGTCATTACCGTCCTCCCCGAGACAAGAAGACATCAAGGCCAGACTTCCTCAGCACTTCTCCTGCCCCTGACTATTGGTGGGGTTTGTTTGATTTAGTCACACACATACTATCAGTCTGTCCATCCCTCCTTCCTTCCTTTTGCGCGTGCGCTCGCGCGCGCTCTCTCTCTCTCTCTCTCTCTCTCTCTCTCTCTCTCTCTCTCAGGTTTCTAATATTAAGAGATACTCTGATTCTATTCTAAGTATTCTCAGTATACTGTAGTTTTTACTTTTTATTTCAGAGACCTAAAATATCTCCTAACCCTGGTGTAGCAGTGCTCCAAACTGGCAGGTGATGTGTGTTATCTGGGAGGCTTTATAAAAAAATTGAGTCCCAGGTCGCCACTCAGCGACCCTTTATCAGCATTTAGCAATTTACCAAGTACTTTATCAGCAGTGTAATATGTACTTTGTGTGTTGGACACTTAATAAGTGCCTTATGAATTTATCTTGTAACTCTTGAGAGGACAAAAGTTTTAGTCGGCTTTTTCATTGCTGAGACCAAAAGACCTGACAAGAAAAATTAGAAGGAAAAGTTTATTTGGCTCATGGTTTTAAAGGTCTCGGTCCAGAGACAGACAACTCCATACCTCTGGGCCAGAGGTGAAGCAGAATATCATGGTGGAAGTGTGTGGAGAAGGAAAGCAGCTTGAGACATGGAAATCCGGAAACAGAGGGGGGGGCGGTCACTGGGGTCAGAATATGAATACCAAAGGCATGCCTCCAGTGGCCTACTTCCTTCAGCCACACCCTACCTGCTTACAATTACTATCCAGTTAATCCGTATCAGTGGATTAAATTGAGACTCAACCCAGTCATTTTACCTCTGCAAAATTCTTGCCTTTCTAACACATGAACTTTCAGGGTACACCACACACCTAAACCATAACAGTAGTGTCATAAAGTGAATCTTTTTTTTTTGCAATAATATAAAAATGAATAATGAAAATATTTTCTAACTATGTTCATATAAAAACATGTTGACAATGACTGGCCCACCTGCAGAATGCCAAATGAGATCTGCTAAATTGCAGAGAAATGTTTTAACCCAGAGCTTTTAAAAAAAATAAATACATAAATTGTACAGTTTTAGTAAATGGGTTGAAAATTGACAAGAATGAAACACTTAATTTGGTTTAAAAATATATTTTTACTTGCTTTTAAGCTCAGCATCTTTTAAAAACTTGATTATTAAAACACAACCCTAAAACATGCATTTGACTGTTCTTGGGTAAGAGGTAACCATTTATTTTTCACATAGAGTAAATAGGGGGAAAAATACATACTCTGCTTGGAAAATATAGTGTGTTAATGCTTAAAACCTTCAGAGTCCATCTAATTCAATCTTATATTTTATAGATGGGGACTGAGACTCCATGAGGAGAACTGAGTGGTATTAGCCAAGATTCTTGGTGGACACATGGCAGGTACCTACCTAATTAGCTGAAATAAGAAGAGAAATTTTGAAAAAGATAAGAGGGGAGTGTCTCATGGAGTCGAGGGGCGAGAGTGCTGTTGGCCCTTGCAGTATGGCTGACATTAGGAAGAAAGAGGCTTTCAGGAACTGGCTCTTTCTCTGGCACCTCTGTTGTTGTCTGCTCCTGCTTTGGGCTTCTGTTTTGCTGCAGATGGACTTTCTCTGTTCTCCAGTTCATGAGGTCAGTTTGCTTGTTGTACAGCCCCCACTTTCTCTTGCACAAGATTGAAGTTGCCTGCACAGATTTATACCACATTCACTTTCCTGGGAGAGAAAATCTGAAAGTCAGCTTTGGTCAGGTGTCTGTGATGGTGTTATTTGGTACAAACATGACTAGTTGGGGAGAGGGCATGTCCAGAGAACTTTGAGTCATTGAATTAGGCAGCCCCCCTCAAAGGTTTCTGTTCTAAGAGAACACCGAGAAATTGTAGTATTCCAGGAGAAAAATGAGGAGGATCAGAAACAAGGTAGAGGTAGTGAATATGGGCAAAAGTAAGTGAACTTGAAAGAGAAAAATCAAGATTTGGGAAAAATCAAGATTATTTAGTTAGATGCTGGGGAGAGGGAGATTTTGAAAATAGGACATAGGGTAAATGGCAGTCAGATTTACAGTCATAAGAAACACAGGAGATGAAGCAGGGAAGGTTTTATGAAGGAGATAGCTGGGGCTAAGTTTTGGGTTCCTGTGAAAATTACAAATACAGCCAGGTATGATGGCAGATGCCTACAATCCCAGTGACTCAGGAGGCTGAGACAGGAGGATCACAAGTTCAAGGCCAGCCTCAGCAACTTAGTGAGACTGTGTCAATAAAAATAAAAAGAACTGGAGATGTAACTCAGTGGTGTGCCCCCAGTACCAAAAAAAAAAAAAAATCTCAAGTGGAAGTATCCATCAGGTCCATGGATGGGGTGAGAGTGCTCAAGTCATTCTAGGTCTGGACCTCTGGAGAGAGTCGTTGGTATCATGAGTGTAGTGCTTGTGGTTAAGGGTTGAGATCACCCAGGACCCACAGAGCAGTTACAGAGTGAACAGAGATGGCGGAGGACTGAACCCTGGTGACACACTAGCATTTAAGGAACAGAAGAAATGAGGAGCTCTGAAGGAGATGAAGAAGTGGACAGAGATGTAGGGGAAAAACAGAACATGTTCTGTCCTTCCCTTTGGACTCCAAAGGAAGGGTATTTGGACTTGGAAGAATGTCACCAGTGAAAAGTGTTACACAGCTGTCATGTGAGAGGGCACTTGGAAAAGTGTCTCCTGGATTGAGCCACAAAGAGGTATTGTACCTTGGAGAGGGCAGAAGCCCCATTTTTTCCCCTGAGAACTGGGAAGTAGACTATGGAAAAGGAAGGGAGAGAGAAAATGAGTATTTTAAATGTCTGGTCATGAAGAGAGGTAGCCAGCTGGATCAAGAAAGGGACAAAAAGATTTTCTTTATTTCTAAGATTGGAGAGACTTTGTAGCATGTTTAAATACTGGTGGAATAGAGGAGCAATTGAAAATCCAGGGGCGGCGGGGAGGCAATTTCTAGAGTGAAGCCCCTAAAGGGGGAATAATAGGCTCTAGAGACAGGGCAAGGGAAGGAAGCAAGGACAGATTTTGGGAACTCAGAAGAGGGAGGGGTGTGACATTTGAGGCATGCTGGGTGCATTCAGAACTTTTTAGGACTTGAAAACACTTGGTAGTTTGGGGTAGTAGAAGAAAATGTGTGGAAACCCCTTTTGGTGTTGGGATTTCTTAAAATTATGCTTTTGACCTTGAAAATGATTTTAGGTACAAAATGGGTGGCTGTGCTGTATCGATCAGTGGTGTGGGGACAAGGTGTTGTACCTGGGAATAGGATCTCTTTGCATTTGAACTCTAGTGTGAGCCAGTTGGTGATGTGCTCAGCGTTGGACTCTCGGGTTTCCTTGGGATTGAATCACTAATTGCAATGAAGCAGGCTTCCCACTACAGTCAGCATCTCTTAATACTCGGCATTCTGAGAAAAGCCTCAAGGCATCTTTCTGTTCAAAATTTCACAGGAAACACTTTCCACACTCCCATCATCTGTTCTTACTAATGTGACCCTATTGGGATATGTGAATGATATGATTTTGTCTAATGCTAACCATTTTTTCACTTCATTGAAAACCCTTGACTTTGAACAATTAATTACTGCTTAAAAGCTGAGAGGTGAGGTGCCTGTGTTCCCTTTTATTGCCCTGCGGGAGGAGAGTAGGGAACGCAGTAAGTTCTACATCCTACTCCTCTCCACCTGTGGCCTTCCCCACCAACTTGGATCAGGTTGTTCTGGGAGCCTCAATTTTTTAAGTGCCTTTGTGAAAGTGAAAGGGATACGAATGGCGAATTTAAGAACATCATTCTCAATCTGTCCCTGACCTAGAATGCCGGCCCCCATTGAAATGTGCTCCCCCTTGGTCCAGGGCCCTCTGCCTCCTGTGGAAACAAACATGGGGATGATAAGGAGAGGGCTTGCCAATACCTGGACTCCTTTTTGACACAGTGTAGACTGACTGCGTCCAGCCTCCTGCTGTTAGGGTAAACACAAGGGTCAAGAGAAGAAGGGTCAGGGCCAGGAAGGAAGAAATTGTAACTCAGGCTTCACAGTTGAGATCCCTCCCACGGTCAGTGGGAAATGATCTCCACTGTGCTGGAAGGTAAGGATGATGTGCTGAAAGCCAATGCACAGGTAGGTTCTTGGCAGTCTCGCACATTGCCACTCAGCTCTCCCTGCCCTGGGGGGATAGGGGTTTAACCTAATAGGAGCACGATAGGAGGAGTGTTAAAACATCTCTTCTCCCTCAGTCGGGGAGTGAATTGTGCCACGTACCCTAGATCCTTAGGTCTGCACACTGGCCCACTCTAATTACATGGGGCCAGAAGTCAGACCTGGAAACTTCAGTGAATTCCTTGTTTTGCTGTACCTCATTCTCTTTACTGATAAAATGGAAATTGAGTCTCTAGTGGAAGTTGGGTAACACAATGAGAAAAATCACAGTAGGATATCTAGTGCTGAGGATTCTTCAGAAGCATGTTTGGTGGGTGGGCTTTAGGAAATGAGCCTGGTAAGCACAGGCCAAGGGCATTGGGCACACTCAGCTTTGGGGCAGAAGGCTGGAGTTCTGCTTATAGGACCTGTGGTTGGTCCCCTTTGGCAAGATGGGTATAATAATACCCGCCTCACAGGGCTGTCATGAGGATGCAATTAGATAATACATGTGAAAGTGCTTGGCACGGAGCTGAATCTCTACATTGCTATTTTTGGATGTGTCCTAAACAGATGTGCCGTAAAGTAGCTGAAAGATGTGAAGGTCTGATGAGGAGTAGGCCATGCAGCATTATGTTGTCTGTTTCTTCCAACTTATATTTGGATTATATTTTTGTTATTACCAGAGCAGTTTTTCAGACTGCTGTCTAGAGTGGTGATGTTTTGTGGTCAGTGATTTGATTTTGTAAAAATGAGGCTGTAGAGCCCCCCCCACCTTTTTTTTCTTTCTTTTTCAGGTACGTGCAGATATATAACCAAATGGACCTAGGTCCTGATAAACCTCCCTTAAATAGGGCTAATTCAGCTAATTATTATAATTTACTTTCGTTCACTTGCTTTTTGAATGTTTATGTATACATCATATGTTTATACCTCAATTAAAACTTGAGTATAATTGTTAACATGTAAATAATTTAGAACAGTATTCTGTTAAAATACTAATACTCCCCTTGTGGTTGGGGAGGGAGTGCCACTCAATGTATGCCTTCTGAATGGAAAGGATTTTTTCTCTTTTAATCCAAGAAGGTCACTTGACAGAGAAGTTGGGCTAGCCAGGGTGAGGAGGGCTTTGTGGGAGTTATGGTCTGGCAGAACCTGGGAGAGAGTGTGAGGCTCTCTTCTTTTGTTCCTGCTTAGCACTGCCAGCAGACTAGACAGGCATTGGGCCTCCTCACCGCCCTGACCATGGTGAAAACATTTTCCAGGAAATTAGCCAGTTGAGATTACAGGAAGCCTAGAAACTAAGGCAAAACCCCATGATGAACAAAGTACATAAATTTAAAATAAATACAGGGTCAGTAACATGGCTGTGACCAGCCATATCAGAACCTTAGACAAAAGAAAAAATAAATACTAATCCTGTCTTTATTTGAAATATATAATGGATTTTTTTTTTTTTTTGCCCTAATTTGGATTTTAGAAAACATTGCAGTAAAATATTATTTATCTTGACTGTTGTGGGTTTGGCAGTCCTCTGAACGGGACTTGAGGTTCATTTAGGCAAGTGCCTCACTTTCCTTACCCTAGTCCTGGCCTTAGTTTTACACGAAAGACAGAGGAAGGTCCCCCTGGAGTAGTTAGCTCATGGGTAGGTGTTGCTGTGTTCCTAATCCTTTTTGGAGACTTATAACACACCTCCCCAGGATAGGAGGCAGGGTATTCTTTAAAAACATCCCCCACCCAATTTTTTTCAGTTTAAAAAAAACCATATACCTTCATTATAGAAAAATTTTAAAATAGAGAAAAGGATAAGGAAAAAATTAACATCTATAAGCCCATTATCTTCAGGTAAATCAGTCTTAGAAATTTTTTTGTGTACTTTGTCATGACATTTTACTGTATTTTCTTCTAGTCTTTTTGCTATACATATGTATTTTGACATAGCTGTGCTTTTAATAAACTTAGAGCTTTGCATTTTGTTTTTAATGTATTGTGAACATGTTAATTTATTTAAAATATTAAATATTTTACTGGTGTGCAATGTGCTTTTGTATAGACACACTTTAATTTTTTAAACCAAATTTCTTCTTATTGGATACGTAAGTAGTTTGTATTTTTCATGCTCATAGATTTGTATGTTGAACTTTTTGGCATATTTTATGAATATTTCAGATTATTTCCTTAAGATAGATTTCCAGAAGTGGAATTTTGGGGTCAAAAAATCTATCTGGGCTTTTGGTACATACTGCTCACTGCTTCCCAGGCACCAGCCAGCTGACTTTCCTACCAGAAGGCCTGACTGCCTACCTCAGACTGCTTGCTGATGATTCCTTTCCCTCTCCTCAACTTGATTTGACCTGTAACCTTGACAGTGGTACCAGATGCTCTAGTAGAATTGTTTTCCTCTTTCTTCCAGGTCCAATGGGATCCTCCAGTCTTCAGATCTACTTCTCTTCCTTGTTTGGCATAAACTTTTCCAAACCCTGTGGCATCTTGGTTTCTCCTGGTGCTTGTCTTGGTTCCTGAATCCTAATTAAGCTTCAGATATTTTTTTTCTTTATTTCTGACCATTCTGCACTGACATTGTGGCCTCCTTCTTCCACCTTTTTTTTGGTCCAGGGATTGAACTGAACCACATCCCTAGCCCTTTTTTGTATTTTATTTAGAGATAGGGTCTCACTGAGTTGCTTGTGCCTTGCTGTTACTGAGATCTTCTGCCTCAGCCTCCTGAGCCAGTGGGTTTGCAGGAGTACACCACCCTACCCAGCCCTTCTTTAACCTTTTGTTGAGGCCCCCAAGACCCTGGCTATTGGCAGGCCCACATCCCTCCCTAACCCACATTCTATCTCTGTTGTATCTAATTGATGAGTGTCTGCTCATTTGGTTTCTCAGTTGTTAATGCTGGGTCTCTGCTTCAGTGAAGTTTGGCTTTGTTACATTTTGTTTGGGGCCTGAGTCAAGTCTGATCTTAGCTGTGCCCCTGACGGGTTGGGAGTGGACCATCCCTGGAACTTTACTGCATCACTTGAGCTCCCACTAAGAGCCAGAAATCCACTCCATATTACTGTTTTTCTTCCTTCTTCCTTTGGAGACATTCACTAAGTTTCTCTCACCCCACCCCCTTAGGAGTGTCTTGACCTCTCAGAGCTTCTGTGGAACAGGGTGGAGGAACCACGTGGAAGTCGATGCCTGGGCAGACTTCCCTACTGTGCAGACAGTGGGTTCACACAGGGCAAAAACTAGGTGAGCCATTGCCTCAAGTGCAGAATTGAAGGAAACCCCTGAATTCAGTAGTCAGGAGAAAGAATATTTGGTGTTTAAAAATAAAAATTAATGCAAAAGCTCTGATGATTAAAATATGAGAATTTAAAATAATGACAGAATCAGTAACAGTGCTGTGCCCAGCCATCCTCCAGCCCAAATTAAAGGAAAAATCGGTAATGTTGAATTTTTCTTTGTGTTCAAGATAAGGACCTCACTCCCCTCATCTTAGTCCTGACCCTGGTTTTACACCAAAAGCAGTTTTTCTCTGACGTAATTTAGCTCATCAGTTTGGGGCTGGTGTGTGCTCCTGGTCCTTCTTGAAGTCTTACCCTCTTGACAGGCCTCCCTTTATCCACGACTGAGCTTGCATTTCATCTGATATCCTCCCATTGGAAGGCTAAATTCTCGTCTCTATGGTTGCTTTCTGATAATCCTAGGTAAAAGCCATCTTCCCAACATCCCCAGATGAGTGCTCTGAGTGTTGGCATTCTTTTTTCCCCAAAATACTTATTTTTAACTGAGACATAATTGTATATAATTATGGGATACCGTGTAACATTTTGATATATGTATACAATGATGATCATCAGATCAGGGATTTGGGATATCTGTCACTTGAACACTTACCCTTTCTTTGTGTTGGAAATATTCAAAATTGTTTCTACCTATATTTTGAAATATGAGTGGTAGGGATCTTGTCTCCCCCACTGTCTAACCCTGATCCATGAGCTCAAGAAATGGTCCCTGTGACTGTTCTTTCCCAAACAGATTTTTGGGAAAAAATTTTTCTTCCTTGACCTTACATTAATGCCAGTTCTATTTTATGTAAATCTAGTCTTAGAATTTCTAATTGATCAAGTATAATTTTTAATGCTCATTTAAGTTCTGGATATTTGTTAAAGGAACCTGTTAAAATTATTGAAACTCTATATTACATCAAAGCTCATAATGGTGCAAGGTATCAGGATCATTGGGTACTAAGAACAGATATTTAATTCAAGTTAGATTAAGTAAAAAGGAATTTATTGAATAAATATAGGGAACCTCCTAGAACTCAGCAGCAGGAAGCTAAGTTTAATTTTGTGGGTTTAGGAAGTTTACCAAGTGTCTCTTCTGTCTACCTGCCTCTCTTCCTTTGGAGCTTCAGTTTCAGACTGCATCTTCTTCTAAGTACCTACTTCATTCTCTTGCCTTTTTTGCAGAACACTCTTTTCGGATTATTTGTGATATCCCATGGCCAACAGTAGTCACCAACTTGGTCTGCATAGTTGTGTAGAACTATCTGATTATAATTCCTGATTCATTACTTTAGATTCTCAAGGAAGAATATGAGCTAATTCTCAAGGAAGAATGTGAGCTAGTTCTCCTCTCCTGATTCAGCATGGAGTGAAGTGTATGGTAAACTTGACCACTGTGTTTCTTACAATAAATTGAAATAAAATGTTCTTTTGAAAAAAACTGGTATACAACAGGTGGGATATAATTAGGGTAAGATAGATCAAGGTGAGTATGGAGGGGGTAGGTGTTCTCTTGGGTGAAAGTTCACAGAGCAATCCTGGTTTGATTAGAGCTATAAATTTACTGGTTGTAGGGGAGGGGGCATACATTACAACCGAGACTATAAACAGAAAGCACTGAGGTATCAAAGGACACTTTCCAGGCGCTTTCAGGAGTTCAGCATGAGTTTCCAGAGTGTGATCCACTTTGTATTTCACATTAAGGTTGTAATTTAATCTTATAAGTCGTCAAAAGCTAGAGGAAAATTTTAAGTAGAGAAACCACATAATTTGCTATTAATTTATCAAACATCTGTTAATTATCATGTGCTAAGCTCTAAGGATTCCAAGAGAAGTAAAAAGTTGTTCTTGCATTTTTGTTTTCTTTGGTGACTCATTTTTCTGGTGCCCTACCCAGAGAATAATCTAGCATATTGTCCTTATGGGTTTGTTTACAGCATTCAAAGATCTTAAACTGGTGTGGAAATAACAAGTATCATTTCAACCAATGTGGCAAAAATGGTTCCCTGTTTGCCTTGGTATATCCACTGGAGACATGAACATATCCCAGATAATCACAGTACATTTTGAGAAATGCAGCCAAATACAGGTACAGGCCAAATGTGCAGTGATAATATGAAAACCAGGGTGACTTTGGAGAAGAGGTATCATTTTAACAGTCTTAAACTCCTTTTATCAAGAAGAAAATAAGGACAAGATATTCCAGATAGAGGGAGTAGCACATGAAACCTGCTGGGAGGAAAGTTCTGATTGGAGTTCTGAAAACTCAGTGGTGGGGGAGGAAGGGCAGAGGGGAGGAGAGGGTATTGGGAGACAGGGCTGGGTGAGGAGGGAGAAATATTCAAATTTTAAAGCCTCTGGAATTGTCATATATCATTGGTGGGAGTATAAAATGGTATAGCCACTATGGAAAAAGATCTGGCAGTTTCTTATAAAATTAAGAAAGTGGCCAGCACTTCTACTCTCAGGTATTTATATAAGAAATATGAAGAAATAAAAATGTAATAGAAAAAGTCTCATTAAAGTATGTGTAGAGCTTTCTTATAATAGCCCCCAATTTGAAATAACCCAAGTGACCATAGATGTAAGAGAAAGAATGAAAGGGTTTATTGAAATAATGGAATATTAATCAGCAACAAAAATTAATAAACTCTGGACACACTCAACAATATAAGCCATTGTGATGAGTAAAATAGCCTTACATTAAAAAAAGCAAGTTCTAAATTAGGCAGAACTAATAATAGATGAAAAAATCAAAATAGTGTTTGCCTCTGGTGGGATGTGAGGATTGTCTTGAAAGGGGCCTAGGGAATTTTCTGTGAGATGGAAAGTGTTTATAACTTGATGGGGGTTTGAGTTACATATGTGTATATGAATTTATCAAAATCCATCCAATAATATACTGAAGATCTGTACCTTTCACTGTAAATAAATTTAATTTACCTCCTACCCCCAAAATGAACCATGAACCCTATATTAATCATGGTTCTCTAGAGAAACAGAATTAATAGAATATATATTTATAAGAAAGGGATTTATTAGATTGACTTACAGGATCACAGAACCTGTAAAGTAAGTGGCCATTTGCAGCAAGCTGGAGAGCCAGAAATCAAGAGTAGCTCAGGCCAAGAAACTGAAAGGTTCAGAACTAGAGACCAGTGATGCAGCACCTATCCAAGGCCAAAACCTGAGAGCACCCCTGGAGGACTGCTGGTCAAGCCAGAGTCTAAAGACCAAAGAACACAAAGTTTGATATCCAGCCACAATAGCAGCAGAAAACACATCTGCCAGGGCAGGAAAAGTGAGAGCACCAAGCGAATGAGTGTACCCCATCTTCCACGATTTCATTGCATTTGGTTCCCTAGCCTGTTGGATGATATTTAGGGCAGGTCTTTCCCACTCAGTTACTTCTCACTGACCCACACACCAATATTCTGCATTAATACTCCCACAGACACACTGAACCATTCCTCAAACCGGTATAGTCGATACCCGAGAGCTGAGGCTGTAGCTCAGTGGTAGAGTGTGTGCCCAGCTTGTACAAAGCCTTGGGTTCAATCCCCAGCATCAAAGAGGAAGAAAAAGCTGACATACCAAATTAACCATCACAAACCCTGAACACTAAAATATGTATGTTTAAGTATTTAGAGTGAAATGCACTGAGGTCCCCACTGACTTGGAAATTCAACAAAAATGAGATGAGTTGATAAAAAGTTGATAAATTGACAAATGATAAATAGATGACTAAACAAGTATAACACAATGTTAACAGTTGTAGACTGTAGGTAGTGGGCATATGGATATTTGCAGTACTATCTTTTTAACTTTACTGTGTGTTTGAAAAATTTTATAAGATGGGTAAAAAATACAAAGGATCTTATATACTGCTTATATATTCCTTATATATTAAGGAATTTAGACTTTGACTTGGGGGGACTTGTAAATACTTTTAAAAGGAATTATTAGATAGGTGTTTTTGAAGAGAAAGGTGTGAAGCACAGAAACTTATGACTCAGTTCTTTTGTAAGAAAGAGGAGGGTAGGAGCTAAGGAAGGAACATCAGGGATGGAGTGGAAAGAATGGATTCTGTGTTTGGGGTAAAATGGTCAAGACTTGGTGAAATCCACTTGAGTGATGAGTAAGCTAGGATGGAAGGAGATTGTGAGCTGGACCTAGTCCTGGGGGAAAGACCGTATCCTAGGGACTGATGAATGAGGGTGACAGGTAGCATGGTCATGTTACTACCTCAGAGGAAAGGCTTTAATATGAAGTTAAATTGGGATGCTCTGGAATTAACCATTGGGAGCTGAGAAAATGTCAGTTTGCTTTGTGAGATGAGAGCTTATTTCCTCCCACAGCTAGGAGAGCTGGGGCAGGATAGGATGACCTGGATAAATTTTTTGTATCTGGGGCCCAGTTCTGATGAAACCCAAGGAGTTGAAGACTTTATATCATGCACCTTTGATGCCAGTACGTGCTCATAATGAGATCAGCACACAAAAAACTGCCCTTCCTGGAACAGAATGCAGTGCTCCACCTAACCTGATCTTAGTACAGAGGTGATAAATGTGGAAAATTAAGTGAGCTTTGAAGCATGAAGTCAGCCTGGAATGCTCTGGAATTAACTGTTGGAAGTTGAGAGAATATCAGTCAGAATTTTCTCTTTGCTGAACCCCCTTTTCTGCTTTGGAGACTGCACCAGTAACACATAGGGAAATTGTGGTGGAAATGATCGGATCCAGAGCTTGGGAGCCTGCAGCATGGGGGCTGGTCATGTGGGCACTGAAGCAGTCCCTTGACAGACCTCAGCCACTCTGCTGGCATAGTACTTACTAGATAGAAGAGTGCAGTGAGTGTCTCAGGAGGTGAGCATAGTTTCTGCCTGAGAGGCTCCCCACTCCTTCAGGTGATGCATTGGTGTGGGATTGAATGTGGGGCTGTGTGATTGCTTTTCCTTCTCAACTGAAGAGAGTTTTCATTTCTAGCTCAAGTGTTGTTTTTGAGAGAAGAAATCGTGGGGGATAAGTGTTTGTTATTGACAGCCCAGAGAGCTGCACTATGAGCATATTGCCTGAGGATGAGGGGTTCAGGTGAATCCTCCTCATGCGGCTCTCAGATGTGCCAGGCGGGGCTGCACAGGGGTTTCCCTGTGGGTGTAGACTACTTTGTTACTGAGATAGTGTTCTGTCAGTGTATGGCCCCTTTAGCTCATACTGGAGTCTAACTTTCTGCAAGGATAGGACCATGTAGAGTTTTTTGTTGTTATCATTTTTACTTTGTTGTTTTGTTTTGGCATCCTTTATAGTACTAGGCAAACAAATTGTGTAACAAAACACATGGGTCCCTGCCATGTAGCAGGCACTGTGGTGGTGGGTGATAGAGAAGCCACGGTGGATTAGTCATCGTCCCTGCCCTCGTACAGTTTAAAGTGTACACAGAAAGAAAGCATTAATCCAGGAATTACCACATAAGTATTTAATTATACTCAAAATATGTCCTGAAGGAAAAGTAAAGAATGTGCGAAACAGGGACTCAACCAGATTGGAAGGGATTGGGGGCCAGGGGCAATCTGAATGTTTAGCCACGGAAGTAGCATTTGACCTGAAACCTAGAGGATGCTTTAGGAGTTGGTCAGGCCAAGAGTGGGGTGAAAAAGGCAAAGAGAGAAGGGCAGGCAGAGATTCCTTAGGCAGGTTGGACATGAGCAACTCTGAGAAGCAAGAAGGCCCCATGGGTGGAACAGTCCGCAGAGGAAAGCTTGGTGGGGTGGGAAGGGGGCTGGAGAGGGTGCATCCCCTCAGGCCTCATGGCCACAGGCAGATGGGGAGTGTTATTTCGGTGGATGTGGGGGTGAGAAGCCACTGAGGAGTTTCATACAGCTGAGAGGTACTCAGTTTCTGTCTTCAAAAGATCCGTATGACTACAGTATCAGAACGGAAGATGGCTCAGTTTGACCTGGGGAAGCTGCTCTATGGATTTTGGTGAACAAAGAACATGACCCCACCAGGGTCTCACTGTTTCTTTCTACATTTGCCACATAGCTAACTCCAGGGCCACAGTGCAGTTGAAGATGTAGCCAGGAAGCTCAGGGAAAGGCCCCCTTTAGGCCCCGTGTTCTCCGGTTCTGTGTGCAGCAATTCACAAGCCTCTGATATGTTGAACCAACCTGATTTCTTAAAACTCCTCCCTTTTGTTCTGGGCAAGCAGGTACTTTTCCTAAGGGAGATAAAATTGACAGTTGGGCAAGGACTCTTGCCAAACCCCCTGAGCTGGAGATGTTCCTCAGGGGCTGCAGTCCTGAGAGAAGAAGAACCAGCCGCCAGCGCTGTGTCCAGCCTGGACTGTGGCCTTGATTGGGTTCTGTTGATGATTCTGTACCACTGCCAGCACTCGCCAAGTTCTGATTTTGTGCCCACAGCCCTGCTGGAGAGAGGGAGCTGAGTGCCTCAAGTCACCCCCATCTGGGTGTTCTTTCTGCCTGGGTACAGGGCTGCTTTGACATGTTCCCCAGAAGGAGCTGGCACATGGCAATTTTTAATTCGAGGCAAGTGATGTTAAAAAAACAAATCCCCAAGCCCCCACTGAAGTCATTGCTGACACATGCTTCAGATTGACCTTTTCTCTCCTGTAAAAGCTTTGCTGTGCTCCTTGCCATCTGTTCTAGAGTTCTGCAAATTGTTGTTTCTTCTGAAACTTTTGCCAAAGTTGCTGTCAATGTGAATAAATCCTGGATAGGTATGTCAACTTTTGGTCATCAACAAATGCTATACACAGGGCACCCAAGTTCTCACTGTAGAGAGGACTTTGTCACTAGATGGCAGTACTAGGGAGGCCACTTAGGCTTTTCTCTGTGCCTCAGTCTCCCTGTTGGTCTGGTAGAGTTTGTAATACAGGCGCTGAAAAAGATTGAGGTAGGCTATCTAGTTTGGATCTGGCCTGAAGATAGGTTTTCCTTAAGCCAAACATAGTTTAGGAGATGTTTAAAAAGTCTGTTGTTTGGATTTAAAAATCAGGAATGTCACCTAAAAATTCATCTTCTCTTGGAACCCACATGACTTGGCATCCCTCTTGGCTCATGTGCCTCCATGGCAACAATTAGCTAGCCTTGAGTGGCTGCCCCAGGAGTGGGGGCATGCACTTCCTGGTTTGCCACAGTCTCCACCCCTCCCTGGGATCTCCTTGGCAGTAAATGTGTCATTGGCCCCTCTTTGTACATTTTGTGTATACTTTGGGCTGTCTTCCTTCTATCTGGACTGTTAGACATCTGGGTTTGTGGCTTGATCTCAAGAAGCTATTCCAGATTTAGAACTTTGTGAGGCACAGGCAGATACAAAGGGGCAAGAGGGGAACACCTTTATCCTTCACTGCCTCCTTGGTGCTAGGTGTTTTTGCCTGCCCTTTAATCCTACCACCTGCTATGAGGGAGAGCTCAGCTGCCTGTGGCAGGCGGAGAGATGGCCTCAGGGAGATGGTAGTGTGCTGAGTTGGGATTTGAGGCTAACCTTTTGGGCTTCAAAGAAATACTGCATTTTGCACGTAGTGCATGTAGTGGTGGAGCACCCTCCCCAGAAGCCACCTGGATGCATTTATGCCCATAGTGGGCCATGAATGAGGACTATGTTTGACTTGCAGTGGTGTGGTTTTTCATCTTCATAAAATACTTTTACACAGAACCACTGATATTTGGGGGGTACTTTTCTCTCCTGTAAAACAGTTGTTCCCCTCTTGTCCTAGCATCTTTTCCCCAATCACTTTTAACAGACAAAAGCAGAGCTGCTTTGTTTGAAACTGAGAAGGAAGCTGTGTCCAGAGCCTGACCCGTAAGCTGAGCCGGTTTTTCTTCATGCAGCTGCTGTGGAGTCACCTATGATCCTGGCTTGGAGGAATCCATTGAAACACTGCTGATTTAGTCTCCATTTCTGCAGATGAGAAAATAGAAGCCATAGAGACCTAGTAACTTGTCCAGGATGGCCTTTCACTGTACATCTCCTGGGTAAATTCCACTCTAGATGGGTTCTCTGTCTGACCCTTTAGAAAAGCTTTAGAAGACTGTTGTGGGTTCATTTTCTATTCCTCAGATAATTCAAAGAAAGCATTAAGTAGGCAGCATCCATTGAGCTTAACCTTATTTTCAAAGATAAACAGTTTGTGGGCCAGGAAAGTAGAAAACTGAGTAGGAAATGGCCCTGGATGAGGGTACCCTCTGGCTCCATTGGCTTGTGTCTTTGGGTCTCAGACAGGCGGATGTCATTCCTGAAGGTGTAGATAGGACTTATATTAGGAAGTGAACTTTCCTTTTACCTGCAGGAAATATGCAGGTGGCAGTTTTTAGTGCCTACAATCTAGGCCTGATTTTAAAATATCCAGCAAAACCTCTTTGGCAGCAAATCCAGAAACCCTGTCTCAGCACCAAGACCGGCTTCTTTGTCTCGTGTTCCTGGTCTAATCATTCTCATTGTCTGCCCAGCTGTTTCCCATCACTGCTTGGATAATCATTTTGGTGGTTTCCTTCTCTGTCTGCTCACCTTACCTCCCCCAGCCTTCACTTTTTTTTTTTTGCTAAGTGGAAGTCACTGGTGTCCTGCTTCATTCAGAACTGGGCCCGGGCCTGGTACCGTCCAGCATGATTCAGTATTTGAATCAGAGCCAAGAGAGGTACTGCTCACTACTTCCAAAGCCCCTTTGCTGATGTTGGCTTATCATGACGAAGCTTCTGAGGCAGTTTTATTTATATTTGTCTTTACAGAATTTCAGCTGAAGATTTTGATCTCTTATTGATGTTGTAAATAAGAGATTTTAGAGGTTATATAATCACACACACACACACACACACACACACACACACACACACACACACACACACACACACACACACACACACCGCTCAGGTAGTCAGATGGAGGTTGTAGTACATGGCCTGCGTTCTTCACAGGTCTTACAAAGACTGAAGCACGGCTGTGCAGTTCAGTCCCGGCCTGTGTAGGTGTGAGTTGTATTTTAAATTCTCGCCACCTTTTTCTCCCAGTGGAGGTCAAAACGCTTATTTGAAAGGTAGAGTTATATCAGTAATTTCATTGGTGACTTCACAGTGCTGTGCTTATTAAAGCCTTTTATCAGGAAAGTGGTGGGAGGCAGCTGATCTTAGGAGTTTAAATCATGAAGGATCTCTAGGGAAAGCAAATTAAAATCACAGCCAAATAATATTAGTACACACTAAGGTGAATGGCCAAAATGAAAAGACTCATAATACCAAGAGTTGGTGAAGCTATGGAACAATCACGTGGCTCTTGGAAATGTGAAAAGGTACAGCCACTGTGGAGCACTATTATGTAGTTTCTTGTAAAACCAAATGTACGCTCGCTGAATGACCCAACAGTTCTGTCCCTGAGAGTTTACCTAAGACAAATGATTATCTATGTCCATAAAAAAGACTTTTGTGCACATGTTAAATTCATAATAGCCAAAAACTAGAAACAATTCAAATGTCCTTCAGTGGGTGAATAGATAAATCAAACATGGAATATCTATACAACACAATGGCACCAAAAAAAAAAAAAAAAAAAAAAAAAAAAAGAAAGAAAAGTCCCCAAACTGCTGATTACATGTAACAATAATGAGGATGAATTTCAGACATGTGCTGAAAGAAAGTAGCCAAATACAAAAGTGTGCCCTCTGATTATATTTATTCTAGGGCAAATAAAACCATGAAGATGGAAAGTAGGTGTGAAGTTATTAGTGATGATGTGGGAGAAGAGGAGAGATTATCTGCAAGAGGGGCATGAAGAACTGTTGGCAGTGATGGATTGCTTGTGATAGTTATGAGGGTATGAAGTTGTGAAAAATTGTACACTTAGAACAGATGCATTTTGTTGTATGTAAAGTTGGCTTAAAAAGAAAAGATGAACAATCTAGTCCAAAGTATACTACCAACTAGCTCTGTGTATTCTTGTGTAAAGAACTTAATCTCTCCACATTTTGTTCCTGTTAGGAAAATGGGGACAATAGGTCACTTACCTGCCTCATTAAGTTATTGTGAAAATATAAGTGAAATAATTTATTTTGAAATGCCTTAAAATAGTCATATGCAAATAGTGAGTGGTGGTGATATTCCTCTTCAGTCAAGAAAGGCAAGAACTGTAATAACCAGTATATGAGCCAATATGTATATTCTGGAGTTTATTTGCAAGGTATCTTTTAACTTTGTGGAACTCGAGCTGTGTTCTCTTTCTTTGTCCGTAAAATGAAGGGTTAGACTAGATCAGAGGTAGAATTCTGGAGGCTCAGAAATCCTAAAGCCTTTCAGATGTGTGGTTTGTTTATTTACTTTTTGTTTTGTTTTTGTTGGTTTTAGCCTCTGCAGTGTTGGCCTGTCCAGCATTTATTTAAAATCTGACTTGTTGCCAGTGTTTAAATCTGGAGGTTTCACATAAAATTTTGGGTTTCCAACTTTTACATAGAAATTAATGTTGCTGACAAAACAGTCCACATTCCTACATGATAACAGCTATTTGGGGTTGCATAGTAGCTGTCCCTTGGTATGGGTCATGCTCATTGGTTTTCCATAGTCTCCACTACACTATGTTGCCTTTTCTGTTCTGTGTAGTAATAATTAAGAAAGTTAAGTCATTATTGAGTACCCATGGTTTGTTAGGCACTGTTCTAGGGTGTGATGATCCAGAGGGGAACCAAACAGACAAAATGTCTAAACTCATGGTGAATAGTAAACATCCTTCTACATTTCCATAAAAAATTAAGGAGAGAAAGTTAGACCCAGACTGCTGTGTATTTTGGGGAAAATGGGAGAAAGCAAGTTTCTTCATGTAAATAAAAAAAATTCCTACATATTCAATAGGCAGAGTGTCTGTGTCAAAATCATTCTGGTTGCTTCACTTGTGGATCAGATCCTTTCCCCTCTGTGATTCAATAAATGCATGGATGAGGTTATCATAGTGTTTCACAAAATGCCAAAAGCAGAGAGATTGGCACAGGCCAGTTAGATATCCTTACCTCTGCTTAAACCATCCTCTGTGCTGCTTTGGATTTTTCTGTTTAATCAAGATTTTGGGATGCAGCTGGGTCTGAAATAAGCACCTCTATTCAGTCTTCTCTTTTGGAAGCCTCCTCTGTAATAGCCTGGAATCCTGTCCAGACTGAGAGTCAGTCTGGTGGATATGGACCTGTGCTCAAGAAGTAGCTTTTGTGGTGCTGTCTCCCCTCTACCTTCTAATTGAATAGTTTGTACCTCTGTTTGGTCAACTACAGGTGATAGTGACTGATGTCTTTAGAATGACAAATCTCACTAAGCTTTTGATTTTGATCTCATGGTTTAAATCCTCATCTACAAACAAACCCTTTTATAGGCATAAATGCTTAATGATGTGGTTGCATCTATGTGAGGAATAGTAATTCATTACTTTGCTTTTAGATTTATCATGGTAACAGGCTTCAAGAATATGGGCTGGCTTTTCTCAACCAATTGTGCTTGCTGGATTATGTGGTAGGTGACCCATTTCATCTCTCCTGGTTGGAAAGGTCATCTTGCTACCTGCACTGCTCCCATCTGCTATAGCACTGCCCCCCTCTGGTGGCAGCTATCTCAAATTGCAGCAGCATCTGCCTTCTAAAAGCAGGTCCTTTAGTGGTTCCAGACATCACACATTGAAATGCCTTTAAAATATGTCATATACAGATCCTGGGGGTGGGGGGGCCACGGAATATTCCATAAGCTCTTCAGACAAGAAAGGCAAGAACTGTGATAACCAGTGTATGAGCTAATATGTATGTTTTGGAGTTCATTTGCAAGTTCTCTTTTAACTTCGTGGAAGATGTTCTGTTGTCACTTCCTCTCCTTAGCCCTCAATAAAATGAAGGTTAACTATGTTCAATAAAGAAATATTCATTCCAAGCTTTTATTCTGAAGCACTGTCAAATGTCTCCTTAAAAGGATATTACATGGTTTTTCTCTACCAAATATGAACTAGAATGTTTTTTGGACAGTTAGGTGAATGATACTGCTCTAGGTTCTGCTCATAACTTGCATTTGGACTCCTAAGCTTCACTCCTAAGCTCCACCAATATAGCAAAATTCTTGAACTTAATGTCATCCAAGAGTGCTACTAGTGTAGGGTGTATAGTGTATAGGCATTTTAAAGCATCCTAAGTATCTGTAAAATGAATACCCACTTGGACCATGTGCAAAATAATTATGAATATAAGTAGAAATTTTATAATTTAACTACCACTTTCCTCAGTTCTAATATGCATCAGGGTCTGGGCACAGTGGGACACACCTGTAATCCTAGCTACTTGGGAGGCTGAGGCAGTAGGATCATAAATTTGAGACCAGCTTGGGCAACTTAGCAAGACCCTGTCTTAAAATAAAAAAGGGCTGGGAATGCAGTGATAGAGCACCTGCAAAGTACATATGAGATCCTGGGTCCAATCCCCAATATCACTGAGGGCGGGGGGCATAGATATCATGTTTTAATAACTTTGGGGAGAGGAAAAGAAGATAAATACTGCTGCATTAAAAGTACATATTTAAGCCATGGCCCCCTTCTCCCTGCCGGGAGAAGTCTGTATTATTAGCTTTAAATAAAACCTGCTTAATATGCAAAAAAAAAAAAAAAAAAGGTACATATTTATTACAAGATAAATTCTGATACCCTAAAAATTAAAATATAATTATGCATCTTATCAAAATATAAAGTATGCATCTTAGAATTTAGGAATTTTGTGTGTGGAGGGGAGAAGTAAGACCTTATTTTTCCATGTTAATTAGTTTTATAAAAAGTAAATACTCAAAATTCTAGAATTGATAATGTTTAAGAAGAAGATGGAAAATAGTAGTGAGATACAAGGATACATGGTGGTTAAAATTAAAGGCTGAATGATAACATTTATTGTTTATCTGAATGTTAAAGAAGGTAGTGGCAGCAACTATACAGTCTGCTAAATTGCTATCATAATGCACATTTAGAACATTTAATTTCATTAAAGATATTCCTTTACAGAATTATATGTGTTTTTTATGAAAATATGAAACAGTGCTTTTGATTAAGATGTTTTTGGTTGCAAGGAAAAAAATCCTACTCAAGTTAACTTGAATATAAAGATAAAATAGGACATGCTGTAGGCATTGATACATAGGTACTTAAGGACCATTGAACCTCAGGGGCATTAGAATGGTACCTGTGACTTATTTCTTTATAATAGCTGTTTTTTGATCTACTTCAAATTTGCGGGTGATTGCTAACCCCAACACTCAGCTCCACTGAGCTGCATCCTTGATAAATCATAACCTCAGCCCACTTCCCATGCTGATAACTTTTCTCTGTGTTCATAGTACCCAATTAATGACTGGCTCTGTGCAAAGAATAACCTAGTGATTTTTTTTTGCTGCCAAGAGTCAATGGACAGCATAGTCAATATAAATAATGAAGGTATGCAAGCAGGCCAATGGATGGAGTGTTCAATATAACTGCTGCTCATTCCAAAGCCTTTCTCTTTGATAATCTTGCCACACCTTGTTTAGATAATCCTTTTAAAGGGCACAGAACACCTCATAATGCTTTGGGAGTAAGGTTGAGGTTAGGAGTTCTAAGAATTTGTGGAACTTTACGCTTTAAGAAATTTAGAGCATTTGGGAATTACTGTTAGAGTTATATAAATTTCTATTAACGAACTGGGAACTGTCTTTTAGAGAAAGGTTAGTGCAGATGTTAAAACGTCTTCCTAATAATTGAGTCCTAATGTCTGCTGTGTAGAACAGCATTCTTATACCTGTATCTTGGATCTTCTCAATAACCCATAAATTAGGGAGGCTAAGAGGAATCCTCAAGGTCTACTATTAAATTTGAATTGAGGGATGGAGTGAGGAAGGGTGAGGAGAAAATGAAATTCTTGAAATAGATTGACAGCTTTGTTTTTGTGTGTGTGTAGTATTGGGGATTGAATTCAGGGGTACTCTACCACTGAGCTATGTCCCCAGCTCTTTTTTAATTTCTAATTTTGAGACAGGGCCTCACCAAGTTACTGAGGCTGATCTCAAACTTGTGATCCTCTAGCTGTAGCCTCTGAGTTGCTGGGATCACAGGCATGTGCCACCATGCTTGCTTGGGTCACTTGACAACTCTTTTTAATAGCACTTTATTGAAATAACTTCCTAGTCTTTCTGATGAGAGAAAGAGTACTGGACTTATGTGTGAAATAAATCTGGATTTGAATTGAATCTCTTTGAGCCTTTGTTTTCTTCAGCTAGTAATCATTTTTGTTTGTTTTAGTACTGGGGATTGAACCCAGGGGCACTCAACCACTGAGCCACATCCCTAGCCCTATTTTGTATTTTATCTAGAGATAGGGTGATTCTCCTGCCTCAGCCTCCTGAGCTGCTGGGATTAGCGGCATATGCCACTGTGCCTGGCTAGTAATTGTTTTAATAGGAAAAATAACACCTAGCCTCAGGATTGTGGTAAGCATTAAAAGAGTATCAGAAAGCCTGGGACAGTGGTTAGAATGTAGTTGGGTCTTTTTTCTTCGTCAGTTCATTCATCTGTTATTTGTAGGCTCTTTGAAAGATAGTTATTGTTCTTCCTTCATCATTGGATACGTGTTTAGGAGCATTTCTTGCTCCTGAGTCCCAGAGGTAATATGTCTGAGTTCCAAGCATCTCATACACTTCTAGGCCAGGCTGACCTTAAGAGCTGACTGATAGTGGCATCAGTACCATTGACAGTAATAGCACCAGCCTCCAGCCAAGTAGTCATCTGAATGACTCTGAGTATGACTCAAAAGAGCTTGTGTGTGTGTTTCTCTCGCAGGTGGATTTGCTATCGTGTTTCTGGTGAGGACAAGCAATGGGATGAAATGTGCCTTGAAACGCATGTTTGTCAACAATGAGCATGATCTCCAGGTGTGCAAGAGGGAGATCCAGATAATGGTAAGGCTGCCCCTTGGATCTGGGACTGCTTGCTTAAAATGGGGGTAGAGACTGTGTCCTCTTATAAGAAAGCCATGGGGGCTTGTTCCCTTCTCTGAGATGGCAGTGTCCTCTGGACAAGGTGGGAGTGAAGAGCCAGGGGATATAGAACCCTCTTCCTGCCTTGGTCACTCTCAGCTGGAATTTGAGGAGGAAGGAAAACATTAGAGAACTTAACAATTTTTAGATCAGTTTGGGGCCCTGGGAAAAATTTTTTTAATAATCTTGGTTCCTGGAAATCAACTGTTGCATATGACCTGGAAACCCTGACTTTCCAATGAACCCCCTCTTCTAGTCTTGTCCTTTATCAGTCTTCAACCTCCCTGGGCTCCTCAGCATTCCATGAACATATCCTTATATAACTTTACACATATAGTTATTTCTACATGCTTGTAAGGAAGAAATCTCAAGAACAGGCCAAATTGGTCTATGGTGATAGAAACAAGAAAGTGATTATCTGGGTTATGAAATTGACCAGAAAGGAGCATGTGGAAATTTTCTGAGCCATGCAAATCTATTGTTTGGGAGTAGTCACTCAGGGGTATACAAATATTAGAACTCAATTGAATACATTAAGATCTGTGTGTTTTATCATGTTAATAATACCTCAGTTTTTAAAAGGCTTACTAACTTTTCAAGATTCAGATTAATTTTATGTTTAAAGAAAAAGTCTCTATGTACTAGAAATACATAGGGAAATGTTTCTGGATGAAATAGTGTGATGTCTTGAAAACAATCAATTGATTTGGAAGAGAAACAAGATTGATTGGTCGTGAGTTGATGATCAAAGCAGTGATGACTGTGCAGGAGTGGGTTAGAGTAGTGTCTCTCTTTTACCTTGGCTTGACATTGTGCTTAATAAAAAAAACTTTAAAAAATGGAGTCTATTTTTCCTTTGTTTTCTGCTGTATTTTTGTTTATGCCAGTTATATTGCTTAACCTGTTATGTTTTAAGTCATTCTGCCATCAGAATGTAAGTTATTTAAAATCAGAAACTTTGTACTGATTTTAAATCACACTACTTGACATAGAATACATGACTTAATAAATTTTGTAAGAAGTGAATATATGAATAATGGTAATAGCAGATGCATGGGTTCGCCAGAATCTTAATTAATCTTTCGGTCCTGAATCTTAATGCTTTTGTAAAGAGCAGAAAGAGATGAAAAAACTGGATGGGGCTGTTGGTGTATGCATTCCACCAGGCCTTGCTTGCCTTTGTCCACCCCTTGTGGGGTTACCCACCCAGTGTCTGCTTAGAGTAATCAGTTGTACTGTGGTTGGGCTACTTACAGAACTCAGGATTTTAGAGAGCTGGGAATTACTTTGGATTCCAGAAAGCTGAAACTATTTGGAAAGGTACTGTCACTATTGCAAAACAAGCCAGCCACCCACTGAGGCTCGAGACCACATGGATCTGTCTGCAAGGCACCAAGGCACCAGTGTCCTAGTCCCTGGGCACGCTGCTCCAAATTACCCTTCCAAATTTTCATTGCTCCTCCCACTCCTTGTTCCATGCTTGCTCAGTGCTCACACGCTTTGTTTCTTTGCTCTGCTCTTCTGCTGAGAGTCTTCTGCTCTTCTCATTCGTTTCTTTCCTTACTTTACTTGTGTTAGAAAGCAATCCCATTCCTTCACATTCTCCCATCATTTAGAAACATGTTTGAGGGCTTGCTTTGTGCTGGCTGGGCATTGTAGAGGAGAAACTAAGAAGCACAGCCCCATGAGGACTCACAAATTAATGAACCTGACCTGATTAGGAGTTAATATGCATGGGTTCAGGTTCAGGCCCAGTCATGTATTAACTGTGAAAGTTGTTTTTAATTCAGGTTTGTATTTTTCAAAAGCTTACATAGTCAAATAGTTGAACTGAGATTATTTAAAAAAAAAAAGAAAAGAAAGAAAAAAATCAAACAGTCCTTACAGGCTCCGCATAGGCCATTTCAGGGTTCCAGAGGTAACCATAATAGTTGATTATTTTGGTATGTTTAAGAACGACATGTTACTATTTCTTTTCCCTCCATCATATTTCCTATGGAAAGTAAAGATTTAGCTCTTTCATCCCCTACATAGCCCTCTCCCAAATTATTTTCATGACCCATTCTTTCAAACTATCAGTAAATTTTGGCAGTATGCTTTTTACGTTAGTATTAGTTTTTACAGTATTATGTAAGAAAATTGTTCCTGCTTAATCTCCTAGTAGATTATGATATGATTACTATTACCTTTCCCATTTAACTTTTTTCACCAGAATTCTTATTTTTCCTCTTTTGATCTCAGTTTTCTCTGTGTTTTTAACAGTGTAACCCTAAAACCTTCCTAAGTTATGTGAATCAGTTTTTAAATACATAGATAGACCTAGTATTCTATCTGCTTGTATCGTCTTGTGGACGTCTCTCCCAGTCTTCTGACCTGATGGAATCAGGCCGACTTTCTCATCTTGAAGTTTCCTAGGTGTTCCCTCGCCTTTTCTTTTCCTCTTTGCCTTACTTCCTTCCACATGTTGGTGGAGCTCCTCCTCCAGTAGCTTCTTGATAAAGAATTGTGCTTTTGGTGTCAAGTCTAAGAAATCATTGCCTACCTCTCAATGCTGAAGATTTCTCCTATATTTTTTCTAAAAAATTTTGTAGTTTACATTTTACATTTAAGTCCATGATCTATTTTGAGTTCACTTTTATATAAGGTGTGAAATTTTGATTGAGGGTTTTTTGTTTTTGTTTTTATTTTTATTTTTGCTTATAGATGTCTGATTGCTCTAGCACCATTTGTTGAAAAGGACATCTTTCCTCTCGGTTATTTTTATTAAAAATCAGTTGGACTTAGTTTTTAATGTCCATTTTTAGACCCTTCTCTTCTGTTCCACTTGAGTTATGTGTTTTTGTCTCTGTACCAATACCACACAACCTTGATTACTGTAGCTGTATGGGTAAGTCTTGAAATCATACTGAATTCTTCTACCCCCCCCCCAATATCATTTTACCTATTCTAGTTCATTTTTACCTTTGTATACATTTTAGAATAATCTGATTAAGACTGTAGCTATAAAAGAGTATGGCTGGACTTTTGATAGGAATTACATTAAACCTGTATTTCATTTTGGGAAAAACTGACATCTTTACTATGTTTAGTCTTCCAGTAAATGAACACAATATGTCTTTCTATTTATATCTTTGGTTTCTTCTTTTTAGGGGGGGTACTGTGTATTAAACTCAGGGGCACTTGGCCATTGAGTCACATCCCCAGCCCTATTTTGTATTTTATTTACAGACAGGGTCTCACCAAGTTGTTTAGTGCCTCACCATTGCTGAGGCTGGCTTTAAACTCCAGATCCTCCTGCCTCAGCCTCCTGAGCCACTGGGATTATAGATATGCACCTCTGCTCCCAGCTATATCTTTGATTTCTTTCATTATCATTTTGTAGTTTTCAGTACACAAGTCTTGATTGGGGGTATAGTGGCAGACGTCTTGCCTAGTATGCTTGACGTCCTGGATTGAATTCCCGGTAGAAAGAAAGAAAGAGAGAGAGAGAGAGAGAGAACAAGTCTAACACACGTTTTTAGAATCATACCAAGTTGTTTAGTTTTGGTGATTATAAATTATTGGTTTTTTTTTTTTTATGGTGCAGGAGATTAAACCAGGGCCTCACTCATTCATGCATACTGCATTGCACCTCTGCTAAGCTCCACCCCAGCCCCATGTGTTTAGTGCCAATATGTAACAATTAATTTTTGCCTGTTTATCTTGAATCTTGTCACTTTTCTATACTTGCTTGCTGGATCTGTCATTTTGTGGATTCCTCAGCATTTTCTGCAAATGGTTGCATATCATTCTTTTTGGTTTGTATCCCTCATATTTTCTTTTCTAGCCTTATTTGCGTCTAGAACTTGATGTACTGTGTTGAATAGGAATGATAGGTGAACATCCTTTAACTGTTCCCAATCTTAGAAGGAACACATTCGGTCTTTCACTATTAAGTGTAAGGTTGGCTTTATTATTTTGTACATTTAAAAGACTCAGTTTGGGGACATTTCCCCTGTATTCCTATTTTTCTGAGAGTTGTGATCATGAACAAATATTGAGCTTTTTCAAATGTTTTTTCCTCATCAGTTGAAGTCATCATGTACATATATTTTTTATCTTTAGCATGTTAAAGAAAGGCAGATTGATTGACTTTTCAAATAATGAACCAGCATTGCATCCCTGTAATAATCCATTTGGTCATGGGTCTATATTTTTATCAGTTGTTAAATTCTCTTTGCTTATATTAGGGTAGGAATATTTGTATCAATATTCATGAGAGAAAATGGTTTGTATTTTTTAAAGACTCCCCCCCCCCCTTAGTTTGGGTTTTGGTGTAATAATGTCTGCATGCCATAAATTGGGTCATGTACCCTCCTCCTCTGTGTCCTGGAAGAGATTATGTAGAATTGGTGTTGATTCTTCTTTAAGCATCTGGTAGAATTCTCTAGTGAAACCATTTGGACCTGTAGATTTCTATACTGGAAGTTTCAAATGAAAAGTTTAGTTTCCTTAATTGTTATAAGACTGTTCGGATTCTTTATTTTGTATTGAACGAATTGTTATATTTTCTGTGTTTAAGGAATTGGTCCATTCATTTAAGTGGTTAAATTCGTGCTAATATAGCTTTTTGTTTTGTTGTGTTTTAGTTTTCTAACAGTTTTAATTTGAAGCCCTGTGATTTTAACCCCTTAGGCTCAGACTTCTCACAGATCAAAGCCACATCTCTAGCCCACATCTTTCTCAGAGATTGTAAGAATTGTGAAGGGAATTGAAAGGTGTAATATGTTTCCTAATATTCTAAGTCTTGTGTTTTAGTAATCAAAGAAGCAGATTAAGGGCATATAGCACCCAAATGCAAAGAGAACCATCAGTGGTTTCACTAGAGTGGTTTCACATTTTATTTTGATAAAAGCTGTCTACCATTTACTAGCATCTTGGTTGTGTCCTTTGATACACCTAGATGTGTGCTCTGATAGAACCAAAGGGATTCTGACTTCTGATGGACTGTTGGAAGTGCAACTTCTGATCTGTTTGCCTGAAGGAAAAGATTGAATTATCTTCAAACTTAAAGGGGTAAGAACAGTGATAGGAAAGATCTAAAGCTCAAGATGTGTTTAGCACTGTTCTATGTTTACATCTCCTGCCCAGATGGATTACACCCTCACTGGGTTTCATAATAAGGACTCTGAGCTGCCACTGGTGATGTTGAAGACTTTCTTGTAACAGAGAAGCGATCAGATGATTCAGAGCAGGCCCATGTTTTCATGTTCCCAGAAGACAGGAAGGTAGATTTTGTATAGTCAGGAGCTCAGGATTGATATGAGACAAGAATCTGGAGCTGATTGTTTTAAAAGGTGCTTTGATGCTATCTTCAGTGTAAGAAAGTTGGTGTATGTGTATGTTTACATGATACATATTGTTTGAATTTTCTTGGGGGGAAAAAAAACACTGGAAGGATGAGGGTAGGGAGAATGAGAGTAGCTCCCTATCAGGGATGGAGATAGGAGTAGGTACTGGGAGAGAAAGTCTAACACTCTGTACTGTTTGAATGTTAATGTAGTCCCATTGATCAAAACCGGATTTTAATCTGTATTGTAGTCACTTGGTTGAGTAAGCAGGGATCCAAAGAGCTTTCAGGTTCAGTAAGTACAGCCATGTCACATCAACATTGTGTCTTTTGTTGGGGAGGTTTTGAGTTAGGGAGCTCAGGGAGATACAGTCAATCCCATTTCTGTAACTTTTGGCCAGTTGTTGATAGGAACACTCACCAGAGTTCTGTGAGAAGATGGAACATCTAGACTGGCCACTAATACAGTTAGGTATAATTGCTACTGGTCATGGAGATTTCTGATCAATGGATTAATACTGATCTGTAGGAAACTTTCTAAGAAAAAAAGCATAGTAGCGTACCATTAATTTTATGTTATTCTACATGTAATGAATTATTTGGTTAAAGAAATAAAAGATGTACTCTTCAGTTACGTACCTAATATAAGGTTGGAAGATGACACCTACCTTGGAGCACTGGACTGATTCTACAAGTTGGAGCACTGGACTGATTCTAATGAGATGAAATAACAGGGTGAGGTCATCTACTTAGATTTTTATTTTAATCAACTTTACAAGTATAGTTCAGGGGAGGCAGAGTTTAAAAACAGCATGAGTGGAAAACAACTTAGGTATTAAGTGGTCACTTAACTCGATTTGAATGTATAGTGTGATGTGACTGCCAAAAGAAAAAAAGAATGTGATTTTAGCTATGCTAATAGAATTATAGGAGGTAATAGTGCTGGTTTACTCTGCATGACTCAGACCAGGTCTGGAGTATTTCATTTATTTCTGGGAGCCATTCTTATAAAAGAAAAAATAGCAAAGAACATAAAGGTTGGAGTAGCCAAAATGATCTTAAAAATCATGTCAGAGAAAATGGGAATGTTTAACATAGAGGTGAGGTGACAGAGAGTCTAAGTAATACTATTTCACCTGTTTAGGAAGTAAAAAAATAGACTAGACTTAGTAATTTTGCTCTAGAGAGTACCGATTTGTAAAAGCAGGAGAGAGAGATTCTGCTAGATATGAGGAAGTCTTGTTCAGTGGTGAGGACTGTGTGGATGGGAGGCCTAAGGAAGTGACCTTATTCCAAGAAAACTGCTCATCAGAGTACATTTTGAGGATTCAGATATGAGCTGCCTGGTTGCTCTAGATTAGTGCTACCAAAAGAATTTTTTTTCTTTTCTTTTCTTTTGTTTATCTCCCCTGGGTGTTTACCATTTTAAAAATCTATTTCCTCTCAGTTTGTCAAGTTATTTTTGTGTGTATATAAATTGAGATAAGCTGGGTGCAGTGGTGTATTACGCCTGTAATCCTGACAACTCCAGAAGCTGAGACAAGAAGATAACAAGTTTGAGTCCAGCCTCAACAAGTTTTAGTTCAGTCTCAAAATAAAAAGGACCAGAGTTGTAGCTCAGTGGTAAAGGGCCACTGGATTCAATTCCCAGAACCAAAAAATAAATGAGAGATAAAACTCAAATTCTATAAAAATTCACCCTTTTAGAGCATGTGGTTCAATGATCATTAGTATATTCATAAGACTATGCAACCTTCAGAACTGTCTAATTGCAGAACAATTTCGTTTATCACCCCAAAAGGAACCCCCCCTTACCTATTAGTAGTGACTTGTCTTATTCCCTCTTCTAGCCCTTGGTGACTACTAATCCACTTTCTGTTCCATTTTGTGGGTATTTCATATACATGGTCTCATTCAGTATGTGACCTTTTATGTCAGACTTCTCTTCCTTAGCATAATGTTTTCAAGGTTCATCCATGTTGTAACATGTGTCAATACTTCATTCCTTTTTATAGTTGCATGGTATTCCACTGTATAAACGTACCATGTTTTATTTATCTGGTCATCAGTTGATGGACATTTAAGTTGTTTTCATTTTTTGGCTCTTATGTATAATGCTGCTGTGGACATTTGTATATGAATTTGTGTGTGAAAATGTTTTCACTTCTGTTGAGTGTATACATAGGAGTGAAATTGCCGGGTCATATCATAACTACTTTTTGAGGGACTTCCAGATTGTTTTGGAGCTGTACCATTTTATACTTCCACCAGTAATTTCTAAGGGTTACAATCTTCACATACTGACCAACATTTTTTTTTACTCTTTGTTTTTTTCATTATGGCCTTCCTCCTAGTTGGCGTGAATGATACCTCATTGTAGTTTTGATTTAAATTTATAGCGATTGATGACTTTAAGCATTTTTCATGTGTTTGCCATTTTTACGTATGTTGTTTGGAAAGGTGTCTATTTAGAATCTTTGCCAATTTTTATGTGGTGTTATTTGTCTTTGTTGTTAAGTTGTAATGATTCTTTATATACTCTGGATGCTAAATCCTTGTCAGATGTGTGATTTAAATATTCTATGTTTTGTTTTTTTAAATATATTTTTAATTTATTCTAATAAGTTATATATGACAGTAGAATGCATTTTGATACATCATACATAAATGGAATATAACTTCTCATTCTTCTGGTTGTACATGATGTAGAGTAACACAGGTCATGTAGTCATATATGCACATAGGGTAATAATGTCCAATTCATTCTACTACCATTCCTACCTCCATGCCCCCTCCCCTCCCTTACTCTTCTCTCTTTACTCCCCGCTATCTAGTCCAAAATACCTCTGTTCTTCCCTCCACCTTATTGTGAATTAGCAGCTACATATCAGAGAAAACATTCAGCCTTTGGTACTTTGAGATTGGCTTATTTGGCTTAGCATAATATTCTCCAGTTCATCCATTTACCAGCAAATGTCATAATTTCATTCTTCTTTAAGAATGCCCAATGAGTGTGTGTGTGTGTGTGTGTGTGTGTGTGTGTGTGTGTATCACATTTTCTTCTGCTGATGGGCACCTAGGTGGTTCCATAGTTCGGCTGTTGTGAATTGAGCTGCTGTAAACATTGATGTAACTGTGTCACTGTAGTATGCTGATTTTAAGTCCTTTGGGTATAAACCTAAGAGTGGGTAACTGGGTCAAATGGTGGTTCCATTCCTAGTTTTCTGAGGAATCTCCATACTGCTTTCCAGAGTGATTGCACCAATTTGCAGTCCCACCAGCAATGTATGAGTGTATCTTTTCCCCCACATCCTCGTAAACGTTTATTGTTGCTTCTATTCTTGATAATTGCCATTCTGATTGGAGTGAGATGGAATCTCAGTGTAGTTTTGATTTGCAGTTTTCTAATTGCTAGAGATGTTGAACCTTTTTTTCATATATTTGTTGATCAATTGCATTTCTTCTTCTGTAAAGTATCTGTTCAATTCCTTTGTCTACTTATTGATTGGGTTATTTGTGTTTTGGGTGTTAAGTTTTTTGAGTTCATTATATATCCTGGAGATTAATGCTCTATTTGTGGTGTGTGTGGTAAATATTTTTTCCCATTCTGTAAGCTCTCTCTTTACCTTATTGATTGTTTCCTTTGCTGTGAAGAAACTTTTTAGTTTGATTCCATCCCATTTATTGATTTTTTTATTTTACTTCTCACAATTTAGGAGTCTTGATAAGGAAGTTGGTTCCTAAGATAACATGGTAGAAATTTGGGCCTACTTTTTCTTCTGTTAGGCACAGGGTCTATGTTCTAATGCCTAAGTCCTTGATCTACTTCCAGTTGATTTTTTGCAGGGTGAGAGATAGGGGTTTAATTTTATTTTGCTGCTATGGATTTCCAGTTTCCCCAGACCACTTGTTGAAGAGACTCTCTTTTCTCCATTGAATGTTTTTGGCACCTTTGTTTAGTATGAGATAACTGTATTTATGTGGGTTTGTCTCTGTGTCTTCTATTCTGTACCATTGGTCTATGTATCTGTTTTGGTGCCAACAGCATGCTGTTTTTGTTACTGTTGCTCTGTTAGTATAGTTTTAAGTTCTGGTATTGTGATGCCTCCTACTTTGCTTTTCTTGCTAAGAATTGCTTTGGCTATTCTGGGACCCATGTTTTTCCAAATGAATTTCATGATTGCTTTTTCTATTTCAATGAAGAATGTCATTGGGATTTTTGTTGGGAACAGCAAATAAATTACTGCTTTGAACTCCATAACCTCAGACATCTTGACTGCCACACCTGGGAACCTTTCCATGTGAAGGTGTAGAAAGACATGCCCATTTGTAGGTGACCACTATTAATGGGGCCAATTCCATGCCTGGCTGGAATTTATGAGTTCAGTAGCTTTGAATTTAGATGCTTGCTAGCCTTTGGTAAAAGAGATACCAGTATGCCTAGGCAGCCTTGAGGTGCCAGCTGCGCGGAGGAGGAAGAATTAGTACGCAAGTGATAAGTCCCCAGCCAGGCCATCTTCCCCACAGCTTCTCTCTTCTTGTTTACCTTGAAGAACCCCTCTTCACCATAAATTCCTTTGGTGTGTTTCACCATAAATAAAGCATTCGGGGGCTTTTTCCTCTGTTAGAATCAGACCCATCAGGTCTCTTTCCATCTGTCCAGCCCCCACTTCAAAAATATCTTATGTGTTTTTTGCTTTATTTTTTAATATTACTTTTCTAGATTTTATTTCCACCCAGCCCACACCTCCGAGGGTTACTTATTCCCTCCCCATGTGGCCATGGCGAGAGATTTTAATAGGAATTGCGTTAAATCTGTATAGTGCTTTGGGTAGGATGGTCATTTTGACAATGTTAATTCTGCCTATCCAAGAGCATGGGAGAACCTCCCAGCTTCTAAGGTTTTCAGTGTCTGTCTTTACTGTTCTGTCGTTTTCATTGTAGAGGTCTTTCACCTCTTTTGTTAGATGGATTCCCAAATATTTTATTTAATTTTTTTGAGGCTATTGTGCATTCTAAGTTTTGTCCTTGACTTTCTTAGACTAGTTTGAAACACAAAAGTTTTTAATTTTGATGAAATGCAGTTTGTCTGCCTTTTTCTTATGATTTGGGTGTCATATGTAAGACCCTATTGCCTAACTTTACCACAAGGAATTGCAGACAGTTTCTGTGAGGAATTTTTAGCCCCTCAATCTTTTTTGAGTTAATTTTTGCATATGGTATGAGTAGAGATCCAGATTCATTCTTTTGCATGTGAATATCCACTTGTTGAAGCATCACTTTTTGAGAAGACCATTATTTGCCCAGTGAGTTGTCTTGGCACATGTGTCAAAAATCAGTCGTATAAAAATGCGTGGTTGCTACTCAGAGGATCTTGTACCTGAATATAAATCAATGAACTGTTTTCTTCACAGGTAAAAACTCACTAGGGGGAAAAATCACCTTAGTGAATTGATTAATTTATGTCCTGGAGCTAGCTGTTTTTCTCCTTGTGGACTGGTAATGGTTTACAACCAAGCAAATGTTTGTGTACCACACTTGGAGTAGCCCTGCTATAGGTCTTGCCATATGAAGTACCACTGATCAGGAACACAGGTATAAACCTATTAGAAACTTATAACTTTAGGTCTTATCCAGGGTCACTAGATTAGAATCTGCTTTTTATCAGGATCTCCTGGTGATTTATAGCTATATTAAGCTTTATGTTATCTTTCTGTTGATGTGAAAAAAATACCTGAGAAATCAAATTAAAGGAGGAAAAACTTATTTTATCTCATGGTTTCAGAAGTTTTGTTCCATAATCACTTGACTCCATTGTTTTTGAGCCTGTGGTAAGGCATAACATCAAGTCAGGGAAGGTATGGTTGAGAAGAGCTGTTCACTTCATGGCCACCAGGAAGCAGGGAGAATGGCAGGGGCAGGAAAAGAGAGGTGGGACAGCAAGATATACCCTTCCAGGAAAGGTTCCCAGTGACCTACTTCTTCCAATAGACCCCACCTTCTAAAGTTTCCACCACCTCCCAGTAGCACCACCAGCCAAGGACCAAGTCTTCAACCCATGAGCCTCTGGGTACAGATCCAAACTCTAACAGAATCTGAGCAGCAGTGCTTGAGAATCAAACTCTAGATGACTTTAAAGATATTTTCAGTAAGTACAGGATTAACTTGTGATTAAGATGTGGGAAAGGGAGAATAAATGTGTGTGTTTTTTGGGTTTTTGTTTTTTTTAATCTAGGATTTTTTTATGTAGCAGAAGCTCAACTGGACCTCCAGTATAACTCCAAAATCAGCCCAAATATCAGTGTTTATTTTACTACTGTATTGGAATTGATAGTTTTTGTTTGCCTTTGAATAACTCCTTTTGAAGAGCATTATAAAGGAAATTTAGGGTCATGGAGGGAAAGCAGGGAGGGAATAGAAAAGCAGAAGATGACTTTTAAAAAAACATATTTTTAGTTATAGTGGACACAATATCTTTATTTTATTCTTTTTAATGTGGTGCTGAGAATCAAACCCAGTGCCTCACATATGCTAGGCAAGCACTCTACCACTGAACCACAACCCCAACCCAGAAGATGATTTTTAATAACAACCTTGGGAGAGGTAAACTAATTCCAGGCCTTAGAACTCCATCTTTAGAACTTAGAACTTCATCTTTAAATTAAGAACCTAAAATTCAATTGATAGTGTCAATGGAATCATACTGTGATTCCAGAAGTAGCAGCAGTAATGCCAAGTCATCTGTTTTAGTCAGTGTTTTCATTGCTGTAACCAGAAGACCTGATAAAAACAACATAGAGGAGGAAAAGTTTATTTTGGCTCATGGTTTCAGAGTTTCAGTCCATGGTCAGCTCAGTCCATAGCTCTGGGCCCCAAGTGAGGCAGAACATCATGGTGGAAGGGCATGTAGGAGGAAAGCAGCTCTGGACATAGCAATCAGGAAAAGGAGAGAGAAAAAAAGAGGGGGGAGGGGTGCACATACAACTCGAAAATATGCAAGTGCTCTGCTCATCAGAGACAAAATATAAATCCAAAAGGCATTCCCATTACCTCCTTCTTTCAACTGCATGCTGCGTATCTACAAATACTGTACTGACGTTAATCTGTATCAGTAGATTAATCCACTCATTAGAATTTCCTCTCATGATCTCATCATTTTACCTTGGAAAATTCTTTCATTGTCTCACACATGAGCTTTTGGGTTTACCTCATATCTAAACCATAATATCAAATCAGAAAACATTGAATGTTTGAATGGAAGATCAAAGCAGGTAAAGGCACTTTTTTGTAAACTTTCTATCTGCAAATGCAAGCTCTATTGGCATCAAGGATTTGTAGACATCAGCCTGAAATTCAGGAAGGGATTTCCTGAGCAAATATATGAGTATATAAATTAGTTATATACAGTGCTCATTTTTACATTTTGTGGAAGGTAGCATGTTATTGATACGCTATTTAGGTTGCTATCTTTGTTTTCTTTAATATCAAGGTTTTCATAGATATATTTAGAAATTGAGTCTATAGTTTTCTTATAAGGACTTCAGATTCTTAACTAGGTATTTCGTTGCAGGAATTTTAAGGCTAGGGATAGAATACTGTTCTAAGCTACAAGCATCATTAGTTAGGATCCCAGATAAATTTAACATTCGTGGTAATTTGTAGAATCTGGGTTAAAGCTTGGTTTTCAAATGGAAGCTTTTACATGTGTTTATGAAAAAGGTTTACTCAGCACTTGAAGCAGTTAAATTAGTAAGATAAGCAGCTAGATTAATAAAATAACTTCAAACCACTTAAAATTGATTTAATAAAGCAAATCTAATAAGTTTGTCAGCACTTTATTAATATTATTTACTTTAATTATTTAAAATAAAGCTTAATTGACAACACATTCTTTAAACTTATCACTGGTTAAATCTATAGTTTAACTGAACCTTCCTCAATTCCCTGAAAATTACGTTTGACTTATATGTATCAAATAGACCTTTATCCCAGAACTCCAAATAATAATAGTAGTCAAGGACAGCAAAGCATCTTCCCCACATCCTGCCTTTCCATGAGTAAGCAGATGGTGGCCGAAATGCTCCCATGGTGCCATCTCAAACCTCACGTCCATTTCAGTTCCGTAAGCCCAGGGCTGGTCTTCCACTGAAGCCAGTGGAATGCTGGGGCATCTTCTGACCTTTTGCTCTTAACTGAACAAAAGCTTCTGCCAGTGTACCTTAAATGTGAATCAGTCTCATTTTGTGGTAAGAATTTCTACATTTCATAGCCCCTCAAACAAATCTTCTCCCTCAGAGTTCCACACTTGTGGGATTTTACTCCAAAATCTGAGGTGTTGATGCATCATCAGGTTGTTAAAGGTAAATACCATTGTTTCTCTCCAAAAAGAGGCTGTTTTCTGCTTGGATATATCTTAGGATCTCTGTAGAAGACAAAGTGAACAGCAGTTTGGACTTGAACCATGAGCAAACATTTGGGCAAACTGCAAGGTGCCATCTGCAGATGTTAATTATCTTAATTATCTAATGGTTTTTTAACCTGCTCTTGACTTGTCTGAGTTTATTTGTGCTACTATAATAAAGTACCTGAGACTAGGCAATTTAAAAAGAACAGAAATTTATTTTCTCACAGTTCTGAAAGCTGAGAAGCCCAAGATGAAGTCACCTGCAGGGCCTGGCGTCTCTTTCTAAGATGGCATCTTGAATGCTGCTTTTTCTGGAGGGGACAGATACTTTGTCCTCACCTGGTGGAAGGCAAAAGGTTTAGCCAGTTCTCTCTTAACTCTTTCAAATAAAACCACTAATCCCATTCATTAGAACTCTGCTTTTATGACTACTTACCTCCTAAAAGCTCCTCCTCTTAATTTTGTTACATTGGGGATTTGTGTTTCAATGTGGGTTTTGGAGATTCAAATGATAGCATGACTTTACCAAAAAAAATTTTACTCATTTTTCTAGTTGCTTTATTAATCCTTTTGGGATTAGATGAACCCAAAGACAGTGTTGCCTATTTTCTTTTTAAAATAGTTAAGATATAGTGAAGATGTTAGTCTTTCATTTTTCCTTGTGGATATATGAAAGATGTTGTTGGTCTTTTTTTTTTTTTTTTTTTTTTTTTTTGGTTTGCAAGAGCTTTTCTCCAGTTCTTCCTACTTCTCAGACTGTGTAAATTGGGGGAAAGTTCTAGAAAGGGTCATTGATGAGGCAAAAAAGCAGAGGGATGATTTTATAAAAACTTGAATTCTGGAGCTTGCTTTCAGCCTCATTATATGTTCCAAAGCATATGCTCTAAGCCCTTTGTCTCATCAGACCTCTTTCTCACCCTGTACAGTTGAAGACGGCCTGCCAAACACAAAACCCCAGATCTGAACTCACTTGAATTCCCTTTTCTTTCATCCTTAACCCTGTGTTCACCTCCTTACTGCCTTTCTGCTTACCTGGTTGGGGCGGGGGTATAAAGATCACTCTGAGATCAGTCCCTTTAACAGTGCTCCCTACCCTATTACATACAGAACTTTGTTCTATCAATCATCCTCATTTTTTTCTATATCTTAAAGTTCTCTGGCCTCTTTTACTCTCCAGTGCTCACTTTCCTCCCATCCTTAAATCTCCTTCTCTCGCTGCTCCTTTCTTGAGCACGGTGTTCTGAAACGATAACCTGTAGTCCCAGGTGCTACTTGCTCAATTCCCACTCTTTGCGAGTCCAGGTCCGTTACTACCTCCATTCCATCCCTCCTCTGAACCTGTTGTCACAAGACGTCTCCAGAGTTTTCCTGTGGTCACTTTCCTACCTCTGTCTACCTTTTTGGAAGGTCTGGCCATTTCTGAGTCACTGGCCATTCAGACTGTCAACTCAGAGGGAAGTTCTGCTGAGTTTTGGTGCTCAGAGTACAAGGACACTTGCTTGATACTGTCAGATTTCCCCTTGTTTTGATATGTAATTTCAGATTACAAGACTTTAAAAAGCTAAATCTCTGTTAGGGTGGTAGTGATTTCTGTTCTTATAGTCCAAACTGTCGAGTTCGTATGGAGGCTTTCATATAACTACATATTTTCCTTTCCCTTCCCCTAAGCTTTTAAAATCAAAAGTGAAACAATTTATTAAAACTAGTTTTTTTTTTTTAACCTTATATTTGCCTAAGAATCATATTACACAACTTGCTCATTTTCTTTCCCCAACATAGTTATCTTAATGACCTTGGATTTCAGTTTCAAGGATCTGCCTCTGTGGATGTTAAAATGCCTATACTAAGATTTAGGCAACTTCCAGTGCCTAAGTGGTTCCTGACACACAGGAAGTGCTCAGTAAATATTTGTTGGATGATTGAGTTCCCTAAGCAGCCTGAGATCACATGCAGTTCTAACTGATGCCCTATCTTGTATCCCAGTTGACTAACTTGAAAGGCTTAATTATGAGCAAAATACTTAGATTTGGATGTTATTGTAGTCCCTTCAAAGCAATTATTCTTTTCATATATTTTCTAAAGGGAGAAAAGTAATGTGAACCATTTAAAAGTCAAGTTGAAATCACTTTTGTGCCCACAACCAGGGTAAAAAAAAAAAACTTCCACTTTTTTTTTCCTGTACTGAAAATTTACACATGTAAATAGCTAGTACTGTCTCTGTCCTCTGCAGTTTTTCTGGAGTAAGGAAGTTCTTTGCTTCTGGTTTATACTGAGCATTGGTACAACGAGCAAGTAGGTATTCTGTGTGTATTTGACTCTAGAATTTAGATTCTAGAGAGTGATTTGATTCATTAGGGACATGAATTTCCATTGGCGTCCAGGCTGTGCTGTCAGGACCCCTGGAAACCTGTTCTTGGCTGGGCTTCTTACTCTTCTCTCTCAACACTCTTTTGTCTCTGTGTATTGAAGTTGTCTATGCTAATAATGGAAGTCAGTGGCTAATTCTGTCCCTATTGGTATCTGTAACTGACAATATATTTTTCAACTCTTGTTCACAGAGGGACCTATCAGGGCACAAGAACATCGTGGGTTACATTGACTCTAGTATCAACAGCGTGAGCAGCGGCGATGTGTGGGAGGTTCTCATTCTGATGGACTTCTGTAGAGGTATGTATATGAACCACACTCGGAGCTCCCACTTCCCTAACATTGTGGTTGTCAAGGGCATGGGGATTCTTTCTTTTAATGTGCATTGTACCCTGAAGTATGTTGTTCTAATTTTACAGATAGTAAAACTAAGAGGTTGAAAAGGTACAGAATCTGCTGTTAACTCTTGGTTATGATGGCAAGAGCCGTGGCACAAATAATTGAAAGTGATAAATAATACAGAACCCTGTTTTTGTTAGGTTTGGGAAGGTTTGGTCATGTGTATAAATGAGAACATACGAGAATGAGAAAGAACGTGTCCTTTGTGATTCTTTAAAACCAGTCATGAGGGCACATGGTAAAGGCCCACCTCCAGATGGAATGAAGAAGCAGTGCAGCTTCCCTGCCCCACACTCGTGTGTTCTCTCCCCCACTCACACCACCATCCTTGTGATATGTGGTAGAAGAAACCTTTCTGTCCAGTGGAAATAACCTTCTTCTCACTCGAGAGCTATAAATCCTAGGAAGGCTACATTCACATTATATTGCTATTAACTGTGGAATTTAAATAGTTGGAAGCTTGAAGTTTCCAACATTTATTTTGAGAAATTCAGACTGATGCATGAATATTCAGAGTTGTCTGTGAACCATACAATTACACCTAGCGCCTACAAGCTTGGATCATTGTCTTACTGTGCCTTGTTTTGTAACTGCCCTTAGTTCCACTAACATTTTCCTGCCATTAACAGTACTGCCTATAAATTAAATATGTTGCTCATCCCAAAAATGTGATGTTAACCAGTAATTTTGACCTTCATTGTAGTTGTATTAACATGATTTTGTAAAATACTACCAAATCGACAATTTATTTCCTCCCAACCATTCTCTTTTCAATAGCAATATGTTTAGAGACCAGGCAATATGGGAACATTCAGAAATCTGGATAATTCTGTGAGAGAGGTCATCAGTCTTTTGGTCCTGGAGATGAAATGTTGACGTAGTATTTGCACAAGCCAGGCAGTTAAGTGGTGAAGCCAGAGAGACCAACCTTTTCCTAAAGTACAAACTCTAACGCTGTTTTCCTCCTGCTACCTGGGTCTGTTGTGCCATCTGTTTCTTACTGAAAGAGGGCAAGTTGAGGTTGTGGCCTCATCTCCTACACAACGGGCACAGTATGACCAGAGAATTATCATAGGACAATATTGTCAGTTCTTTTACTAATCTTGAAGACATAATGAGGGCAGCTCACGTCTGAGATGTTTTGTAAAATAAAGAAAGTGATTTTGATGTATTAGAAGAGGCACTGGATTATAAGAAAACAAATCACAAACCAAGAGTCCAGACACCTGGGATTTAGTCTTGCTCGACTAGGTGATCAGGTCAGTAACTTTAGTTCAGGTTGCTTCTCTTTGGACAGCCATTCATTCTTCTGGTCTGCATGACCAATCTGATTGTGATTATAACCTCTTCTTTGCACCCCTCTCAGGAGGCCAGGTGGTAAACCTGATGAACCAGCGCCTGCAAACAGGCTTTACAGAGAATGAAGTGCTGCAGATATTCTGTGATACCTGTGAAGCTGTTGCCCGCCTGCATCAGTGCAAAACACCTATTATCCATCGTGACCTAAAGGTAACAGACCACACTGTTAATTGTGTTCTTGACAAGTATTTTTTTTATCTGGAATAGACACTTAAGGGGTATAAAAGAAGTTTAAGGCATGGTCCCTAATTCTACATGTATGTTCTGCTTGGAAAGAGAAAATACAAAGGAAAAAGTACAGTACAGGTCTCAATTTTATGAGTAGGTCCAGAAATTCTTTATAATTATCAAGTGCCTGAACCTGTGGTGTTACTTTTCTTGCTATACTCACAAATTCATTTTTCCAGGGTCATGAAAAGTAACATATTAATTAAAATGGTTTGTTAATAATGACACTTGGTTTCAAAAGCCTATTTCATATTTTGCAAAACCCATCATTTTTAAATGTAGTCCTACTGATTACCATCACCTTGTACTGTGGCTTTCAAATTATAGTCACTTAATAATGTTTGTTGAATGGAATTGGCACCCAATTAGGATTCAGCTTAGCATTTATTGAACACCAGCTGTGTGCCATGTATCCTATTATACTGTCTCTTTAGAGGGAGACATTTTTTATTACATTTTAGAGTTGAGGAAACTAAGTAACAGAGATGCTATGTGATTTGCTTAAGATCATGTAATTAGGAAGGAGCAATACCAGAATTTGAATCCAACTCTTCTGATTCTAAATTACAATTTCTTTTCATTATATTTGTGTTTCAAGAAACGTGCATCATGGCTAATAACTTGCATCAGTGTCCCCTCCTGTGTTAAATGCAGACTGCTAGGTCCCACCCTGAATTGGGCTAGAACTTTGATGGTAATGCCAAGGAATACCCGGAATTCTTGTTTTTTTTTTTTTTTTTTTTTTTTTTTTTTTTGGGGTGCTGGGGATCGAACCCAGGGCCTTGTGCTTACAAGGCAAGCACTCTACCGACTGAGCTATCTCCCCAGCCCCAGGAATTCATGTCTTAATAAGCAACCCAGATAGTTTTTGTATATTCCATAGTTTGAGGATCATTGTAGCATACTTTGATTTCCTTTCTTTCTTTCTTTCTTTCTTTCTTTCTTTCTTTCTTTCTTTCTTTCTTTCTTTCTTTCTTTCTTTCTTTCTTTCTTTCAACAATTAGGCGTAATTCACATGCCATAAAATTCACCTTTTAAAATACACAAATTATCATTTTTTACTATCGTTATAAGACTGTACAAACTGTTATCATTAGCTAATCCTAGAGCATTGCATTGTTACCATAAGAAACCCTATATCCAGTAATAATCACTCCTCATTCTCCTCCCTTGCCTCAGCCCCTGCCCACCACTAATCTACTTTCCGTCTCTCTATATTTTTGTCTTCTAGGCATTTCATACGTGGAATCATATAATATGTCACTACTTATATCTGATTTCTTTCACTTAGCTTGTTTTCAAGGGTCACCTATTTTGCACTATGTATTAGTAGTTCATTTTCATAGCCACATAACGTTCATTGTATGCATCTAACACATTTTGTTTATATGTTCATTCATTAGTGGACATTTGAGTTTCCATTTTTTGACTCGTAAAAAATGCTGCCATGGACATTTGTATGCCAGTTTTTATGTGAACCTTTGTTTTGAATTCTCTTAGGTTTTTATCTTGAGGTAGAATTACTGGGTCATATGGTAACTCTGTGTTTTACCCTGTTGAGGAGCCCTCACATTGTTTTCCAAAGTGGCTACACTATTTTGCATTCATCAGCAATATATAATATTTCCAATTTGTCCCCACTCTTACCAACACTTGTTACTGTCATTTTTTATTTTAGCCATCCTGGTAGCTCTGAAGGTAGTATATATGGGCATTCCTGAATGAAGGCACGTAGTTTACAGGAAGATAGGCATAGACCTCCCAAAACCTTAGCTTTCTCCCGTGTACCTCTGCCCACAGTCAGTCTCACCCAACCCTAAAGAAAAAAAGGAGACTGCATCTTGGTGAATATATGAGCCTACTATAAGTCTGTAATATTGTGGGGGTGGTACAGCTATAACATAGTTCCTACCCACTAGATGTTTCAAGTATTATTGGTGAGAATATACAAATGAACTATTTAGACTTGAAATAGAAAGTGGTAAAATGCAAAATCTATAGAAGAAAGTGATAAATAGAGGAGCATATGTGGTCAGATAGCGGGAACAGGAGTAGTGATTGTAGTTTCCTGGAAAATTCGGATTTTGAAGGATTGGTGGGATGTGAGTGATCAGAAAAAAGAAGAAGAACATTTCAGGCAGAGAGTAGAGTCAGAGGACTGCACACAGAAGGCAACAAGAAGGTGTGTGAAGATTTGGAGTTAGGTAAGGTCTGGTATGAGGCTAGTTGCAAACCAGGTTAGACTGACTGCAGGCCACTGCCTTAAATATGCGTTGACTTCTGAAAGCCCCACCAGAAGACTTATAGAGCTATTAAGCTCAGCAAAGTAGCAGGTTTCAAAATTAGGATACAACAATCAATGGCTTTCCCATACACCAACAATGAACCTGCTGGAAAGGAAATCAGGAAAACAATCCCATTCGCAGTAGCCTCCAAAAAAGTAAAATACCTAGGAATCTAACCAAGGAGGTGAAAGACCTCTATGATGAAAACTACAAAACAGTGAAGAAAGAAATTGAAGAAGACACTAGAAGATGGGAAGACCTCCCATGTTCATTAAGAGGCAGAATTAATATTGTTAAAATGGCATATTACCAAAAGCAACATACAGATTCAGCATAATCCTCAGCAGAATCCAAGAACTAGAAAAACCAGGTCTAAAATTCATTTGGAAGAATTAAAGACCCAGAATAGCCAAAACAATTCTAAGGCAAGAAACATAAATCAAAACTACACTAAGATTTTTTCTCACGCTAGTCAGTATACTGGTCATCAAGAATATATACAATAAGTAATTAATGCTGGAGAGGATGTAGAGAAAAAGAAACACTTCAACACTGTTGGCGGGATTGTAAATTAGTTTAATCACTGTGCAAATCAGTTCCTCAAAAGACTATAAACATGGAACCGCCATATGACCCAGCTATACCACACCTTGGTATTTATCCTAAAGAATTAAAGTCATCATATTATAGTGATACATGCTTACTAATGTTTATAGTAGCACAATAGCCAAACTATGGAACCAGCTTAGGTGTCTGTCAGTGAATGAATAGATAAAGAAAATGTTATATATATATATGCACAATGGAGTTTATTTAGTTACAAAGAAGGAAATTAGGTCATTTGTAGGAAAGCGAATGAAACTTGAGAACAAGAAATAAGCCAAACGTGGAGAGTCAGGGGTCCGTGTTGGAAGCTAGAGAAGAAAAAGGAAAATAAAGATGGTGGGCAGGGAAATATCTCATGAAAATGAAAGAGAGACCAATAGAGGTAGAGGAAAGGGACCAGGGGAAGGAAAGGGAAAGGGGAATGAGATTGACCAAATTAAATTGCTATATTGTATACATGTATGAAGATGTAACAATGAATTTCACCATTATGTTATAATTATAATGCATGAATAAAAATTCAGAAAAAATAAATTATATATTTATACTTTTTCCCTAGAAACCTTTAACAGTGAGTGAAATTCTTGGTTAAATCCTGTTAGCATGTGTGTTAATCAACTTTACATTGCTATAATAAATATGTGAGATAATCAATTTTTAGAGAGAAAAGGTTTATTTTGACTCATTGTTTTAGAGGTTCCAGTCCATGATCAATTAATCCTATTGCTTTGGGGCACATGGTAAGGTAACACATTATAGCAGAAGGGTTGGGGATTTAACTCAAATGGCAGGGCACTTGACTAGCACATGCAAGGCCCTGGGTTTGATCCTTGACCGTGGGAGGAAAAAAAAGTGTGTTGCAGAGCAAAATCTCTCACCTCATGACTAGGGAACAAAAAAGAGAAAGTGGAAGGGACTGGGTCGCCTAATCCCCTTTCATGGCACACCCCCAAAGACTTAGAGACCAGCTCCCAGCTCACTAGGTCTCAGCTCCCAAGAGTACCAACCTGGGGACCAATCCTTTAACACTAGGGCCTTTGAAGGGCTATTCCAGATCCAAAAACATGTATTTCTAAATAAGAAGTGATATCAAAATTTAAGGACCTGACTTCTATCCCTGCTTTTCATTTTGGAGAAGAGTTTGTGAAGGACATGAAAATAGGGGACAAGTGTGACTGGCAGGCACTGTTCCTATGACCCTTGTGATCTGGGGCCTCTTTTTGGCCTGTACTCCTATCAAATGGGGTAAGATTTCATATTTTTAAAATATTTTTATTTTTAATTGGCCCATAATAATTGAACATATTTATGGAATACAGTAAGATATTTTAGTACATGATACAATGTCAGATTTCCTATTTGTGCTGATTCTTTAATACTGTGTGACTGATACCAACAGATTTATAAATGCTATGAGAGATTAATATAGGCAACTTTGTCTGTGTTGCCAGAAACATTTTTCTGGCCCTGTCTTATTTACCCTGTGACTTTTGCCTCCTTTGTGATCTCTCTTTCCTGGATCTCTGAGACACTATGTTCTCCTAGCCCCTCCTTCCTAGGTTCCTTACCTGATTCCTCAAATCACTTAACCTCTCTGGGCCTCGGTTTCCTCATCTATAAAGTAGAGATGCCAGTGTCTGCTCTGTTAGGGTGGATTGAATGAGAGTATGTGTCAGTCTCTGGGCATATCCTGGAATAGTAAATACCTTACAGGACACAGGTACAAACAAGGGAGGAGGCAGAGGGCAATAGGGGAACCACTTAGAGTATATTGCTGTGTTTTTTTAAACCAAGTTCTTCTTTTATCTTACCTTTTTAAACACTTACTGGATTAAAGTCTAAATGATAATCATTCCATGCAGGGTTGATGTATTTTCAGGAGAACAATGCCTTGTAGCATGCTGCTTTTAGGTGGTGGTCAGTACCACCCAGTGATGGGACCCTGGGGTGCAAACCTCAGTGTCCTGCCTGGGGATGCAGAATAAATCAGTGGAAGCTAAGACAGCAGGGTGCCAGATTCTTCCTTCACTGGAATTAGAGGACAAGACCGTAACAGGAGTGAGAGGTTGCCAGACTCTGTTCCCCAGGCTTTGCCCTGGAATCTCAGAGGAATAGCACAGCACCAGAAACATGGTATTAGACTTTGTGGTGGTTGTTCATTTGTTGTTTTGTTTTTTAGTACCAGGGATTTAACCCAGGGGCTCTTAACCACTGAGCCACATCCCCAGCCTGTCTTTTATTTTTTATTTAGAGACAGAGTCTCACTAAGTTGCTTAGTGCCTCACTGAGTTGCTGAGGCTGGCTTTGAACTTGCACTCCTCCTGTCTCAGCCTCCTGAGCTGCTGGGATTGTGGTTATATTTTAATCAGTATTGAAGATGTCAGGGGTACTGCAGGTTTGCCTGCCACAGTTCAGGAGACTAACTGTTCCCTGTTCTCCCTGCCTTGGAGACAGGGAGCAAAGGTAAGGATAGGAGGCCTTAACAGTGCCTGTTGCAGAGTCCCATTTGTTCTTGTGTTTAGCTGTTGATACCATCTAGATATTTTGTTGACTTCTATTAGTGTGTGCCTGGTGGGCAGTCATGTTTGTCTTTTGCATCTCCAGCTTCCAAAGGTCTGAGTGAAAAGTTGCCTGTACCTCCTGTTTCCCTGGCTAGTGTCATATCACAGAGCCTTGGTCACTCTGAGTTCCATGACTAGAACTCTGAGTTCCTTGCTAGAACCAGCCACTGCAGTCCTGGTGGTAACCAGCACTCAGTTCTTTATTCTTCGGTTGGCCAAAGAGAGAGCTGGTTGCTGCTCTGTGGGCAGGATTTCCATCAGGGGAGCAGGTGCCACTATGAGTACAAGCTAATGGGACACAGGAAAGGGCACAGATTAGACCTTATGTGGACCCTGGTGAGCCACAGCCACTCCAAATGTGGGTCTACTCGTTCATATGCAGAACAGAGGCAAAACCATGCGTACACTCCTCCTTTCCAGTTACATATAGGACATAAGCTGAAAGCAGTCCCTATCCTTAAGCAGCTTATGTTCTAAAAATAATCTTAACGGAAGTACTGTTCTGTAGAATAGCTCTCGTCAAACACATTGTAACCCTTTCATTATTCCCCCCATTTTAAATTTTCATTTATCTGAGGAAATATGAAGATCATTACTGCAGATCATAGATGTGGGGAGGTCATCTAAATCACTCCTTGCCTTTTACCATTGAAGACACCTTGCTACAGAAAGTCTGTGACCGTCCTGCTCAACTAATTAAGGGATCACACCAGAAAAAAGTCCAGGTTCTTCATTCCCATTTCTGGCTTTTTGTTTGTTTTGTTGTCTTCTGCTGTGCAAGTTGCCCATGCACTTACAAAAGGGGAAGAAAGGTTAAAACTTAACGAGGGCATTCAGGTTGAAGTCACAGATGTCTCCTTTTTTTTGTCATAAGAGAGATTTGGATCTCATGAAGTAAATAGGATAAAGATACTCATCCCATTTTTAGAAGAACAGGTTTGAAGGCCAGTTCTCCAAGTTTTCCAGTCGTAGTAAATTCTCTGCAGTGCCTCCATGCTGTACCTGTTTGGAAGAACATAATGAAGAAGTCAGTAGAAAGTGGCTTTCTAGACCTTTTAGTGAAAGCTATGAGCAGAGTTTGACAGTGACAGTTTTAATGGCCCATAGATGGGGAGTAAGGTTTAGCAGGTTTGAATTCTCAAAGAACTGAAATATATGAAGATTATCAACAATGGTAACAAGTCTTTGGCTTACAAAGTCTTTTTTTTTTTTTTTTTTTGGTTACTAATTCTCTTTAATTTTTATTTGTTTTGCGGTACTGGGGATTGAACCCAGGGCCTTGTGCTTGTGAGGTGAGCACTCTACCAACTGAGCTAGATCCCCAGTCTGAAATATTTTTTTTTCTTTTTTTTATTGTAAACAAATGGGATACATGTTGTTTCTCCATTTGTACATGGAGTCAAGGCATACCATTTGTATAATCATAAATCTACATAGGGTAATGTTGTTTGATTCATTCTGTTATTTTTTTCCCCTTCCCCCCCACCCCTCCCACCCCTCTTTTCCCTCTATACAGTCCTTCCTTCTTCCATTCTTACCACCCTCCTTAACCCTAACCCTAAACTTAACCCTAACCCTAACGCTAACCCTTCCCACCCCCCATTATATATCCTCATCTACTTATCAGCAAGATCATTTGTCCTTTAGTTTTTTGAGATTGGCTTATCTCACTTAGCATGATATTCTCCAGTTTCATCCATTTGCCTGCAAATGCCATAATTTTATCATTCTTTATGGTGGAGTAATATTGCATTGTATATATATGCCACAGTTTCTTTATCCTGGCTTACAAAGTCTTAAGGGCTTTGCCAAAATGACATTACTGTGCATTTCTCTGAAGTGTTTGGCAGATAGTACATGAACATCACTTGGAGGTCTACCTCACCACTGACCCTATGCCCAGCCTTACTCACCTCACTCCTGGACCATTTGCACCTGCTCTCATTTGAACCCAAGAGTGCTCTACCACTGAGCTACATCCCTAGTGCTCCCCACCTTTTAAATTTTTTGTTTGTTTGTTTTGAGACAGCATCTCACTAAGTTGCTTAGGGCCTCACTAAATTGCTGAGGCTGGCCTTGAACTTGGAATCCTCCTGCCTCAGCTTCCCAAGCCACTGCACCCAGCTTACTTTCTCTTACTTTGACTAAATTGATTTCCTAAAGTGGCTGTATGTACTGCTGACCTCTTAAAAATACTGAATACCTCCTAAGTGACCCTCCTTACTTTCCTTTGTTTACTTCTCTGGTTCTTCTCTCCTTTTCAGTTTTCTCTTTTACCAATCTTAACTTTCTATGCTCCTTCCTTAAATGATGCATATTGGTATGGTGGGAGAGAGTATGGGCCCAGCAATCAGACAGCCTGAGCTGTACCAGCCTTGTAATCTCAGGCAAGCTGGGTCACTTCTCTAGCCTCCCTTTTCTTACCTGTTAAGGTGGACAATAAGACTTTGTAAGAATTGCATGAGTACTATAGGTAAAAGTGCATAGGGGCACTGCCAGATGTGGTGGCACATACCTGTAATCTCAGTGATTCAGAAGGTTGAAGCAGGGGAATCACAGGTTTGAGGCCAGCCTCAAGAATTTAGCAAGATCCTGTCTCAAAATGAAAAATAAAAAGGGCTAGGGATGTAGCTCAGTGGTAAAGTTGCCCTGGGTTTAATTTCCAGTACCCCCACCAGATGTGCATGGGGCATTGTCTGGCTCATAGTACATCCTGTTAGCTGCTGAGATCATCATCATCATTATTATCATCACTCCTGCCCCTCTACTCTGTTCCTGTAATTAGTTTTTCTTACCTGAGTACTTTACTTCTTCTAAGGCCCCACATTACCTTATCTTCCTAGCCTTGACAGCACTGGCCTATAATAGACCAGTCCCATGTTTTCAGTTTTGTTTTTATTTCCTTTATTTCCTTTTTTCTTTTCAGTACCAAGGTTAAATACAATGGTAGTCCAGTGTCACTGACCTGTCTCCATGCCCCCGGTACCTCAAGCACACATCCGTCTTAGGATCTTGGTGCTGACTGTTCTCTGCTCGGAATGTTCTTCCATCAGATGATTCATGGCTGCTCCTTCCATATTCAGGTCTCTGCTCCCTCATCAGAGAGACCATCTCTAACTGCTATTTAAAGTAACATACTTCTTCACTTTACGTTTATTTAGCCTGCTAGAATTTTTAAATAACATTTACCACCACCAGACAATTATAATTAATTTCTTATCCCCAGATGGACTTTAAACTCCATAAGAGGTTGGGCTTTGTTTTGTTCACAGCCTTTTCCCTAGAACTTAGAAAAGTACTTGGCATGCAGTAGAAATTCAAATACTTTTTTTTATAAGTGAATGGTAGTGATGTCTTATATTTGTGGGAGGTTTACAGTTTGCTTTCACATACACTTACTTGCTTTGTAACAGCAAATATTATCAGCTTCACATTGCAGATGAAAACATGCTAAAAAAGGCCTAAAGATTTGATCAAGGTCAACCTCAAAAATAGTCCTTGAGGTGTTTTTCCCCCCAATCCCAGTGTTGCTACCACTTACCATGCTCTCTGTGGAGTATTCTAGTGTGATAGTGCTTGGCCTTGGAGGTTCTTACAGGACCACAAGTCAAAGGACACACTGAGAGTGGGTGGAGAATGCACCAATTGCTAAGGTGGCCACTGCCAAGAGATTTCACCTTCATAATCTCATTTGATCCTCCCCACAAATGTGAAAAACAGCCATAGCAGGGATTACAGTCCTTATCAGGACAACAGTCTGCCTCCTTTTTATTCTGCCTTTGTCTTCTTAGTCCTCCTACCTCCCCCAACAGCAGTTTTGGTCCCTCCAGGTGCCTTCTTTGTGATTTTCCATGAATTAATTTTCTAGTTTTCTAGATGTACAGCCCAGCATTAAAAGCATAGAAGCTGACTCAGAAAGGGAGTATACACACAGAGTGGGAGAAGCTTGGTTTCACATGAGCTGTAAGGTTCATAAGGCCCAAGGGGAAGATTGTTGCTGAATGATGCTGAGTAAGTGATGTTATCAGCAACATTTAAGTGTCCATGGTGTATGGACAGTACTGGACGAGGCACTGTGGAGGATTTATAGGTATAGTACAATGCCCTGGCTTTAAAGGTTTTGTGCTCTATTTGGGAGAGTAAGCATAAATATGTTAGAAATTAAATACCAGTCCGCAAAAGAATTCTAAATGATTATTGAGTTTACATTACAGACCAAAGTTGGCAAACTTCTACAGAGGCCAGAAAGTAAATATTTCAGACTTATCCGTTATACAGTCTCTGTTGCAAGTGTTAAACTCTGCTGTCAGACAAAACCAGTCATAGACTACAGAATAAGTAACCAATGGGCATAGCTTGCTTTGTCCCAAAGGCCTTTCTGACACCTCCTGTCTACTTTAAGTTCTGTAGATTTTTTAGGGAGATTATGGAAGGTTTTTCTGAGAAGTCATGACTTGAGCAAGGTCTTTAGAAATGTCTGGAATTTGAATGATGAAGAGAAAGCAATTAAATAAAAGAACAAAATAGGTAATATAAGGAATCCTTGGGAGACTTTGAGTGAGTCTGGTTAGTATTTAGACACTTGGCTCCACATTGACTAGATTCTATGGTGGGAGCATTTCTGGACACAAAGAATTAAGAAAACCCTGCTCTTAAGCCCCATCCAATGTACTGGGCAGGTCATCACAACCCCTACCATAGTTGGAGAGTCAAGTTAGGACCTTGAGTAATTGCTCTTCTTCTGACCTGCTGCCTGCCCTGAAAGAAAGGTAATTGTCCATGTCACAGTTCGTTTGCTTAGAGTCACTTCCCAGCTCCACCACCTATTTGCTGCATGATATTTAGAAGTGACTTAATCACTCTGAGTCTCATTTTCTCCATCTACAAGATGGGGATAATAATGTCATTATGAGGATTTAGTGGAATAATCCATGTGCCAAATACAGTAGTACTGGCAATTGTAAAAGCTCATTAAATGATTAGTATTATTTTATAACTTCTAAATTAAATTGAAAACATTATTGTTTTGTTGGAACTATTTTAGGTTCCTAAAATAAGTACATGCTCAGGGTAGCCTGTTTCTTTTTGTGTAAATAGAATAAATAGATGAGCTTTATAAAAAGCTGTAGACAGCAGAAATATTTGTCTGCCTCCATCTTAATTCAAGGGAACAAGTATGTCCCAGTTATTCTTAATTTATAGTTATGTGAGTAAGAATTCATTATCATAAGAACATATCTGCAGAGCATTGTTCACTGCTTCTGTGGCTAATGCCAAGATCAAAATTTTAGAATCAAGCAACTCTAGATTAGTAACTCTAGGTTAGTAATGTTCCCAGATGCACCAGCCTTGTCTTTCCAGTCCTCTCTGGCAAAATAGTATACCTTAAACCCAGGGGTCTCAAAGACTTCCTGCAGATAAAGTTCTAAGGATGTAAGTTAACAACAAAAAACTGCACATAACAGTAATTCCATGAGTGAAGTTCAGTAGGAATAAGAAACAATAAATTGCAGAATCAGTTTGCAACAAAGACTTCAAATAATTGAAATTAACAGATAGAGACTAAAACATGTACTTAATTTAATGTTTACAAGAATTAAAAGAAAATTGAGGTAAAAGTATAAGATTACCATAATTGCCTAGGTATTTTAAAAGAACTAGTAGTAGTGGTAGGGACTGGGTTTTTCATGACTCCTACTTCTAACAGACCAGGGTGCTCACAGCACTAGTGCACACATGTGTGCATGCACACATGCATACACACGTTACGTGTAATTCTGATTTTTTACTTAATTCCATTTGACAAACATTTTCTATACCAAGCACTATGGTAGGTACTGGGTAGAGAACACTACAAATATGATTAAGAGATGATACTTGCCTTTAAGGAGCTTATAGTCTACTCTTGCCTTTGTTTTCCAAAGGTGATCAGTCTTTTGGAAGGCTGAAGACAAAAGACAATGGAGACTACAGTCTTATTGGCCTAACAAGATTTTTTGGCTGCCATTTTACTGCCCACGCATAGCCAGGTCTGTCCTCCAGCATACCAGTCAGCTCAGTTTCCCTACACCAGGAATTAATCTTGAGAACACAGTGCCCTCTATTTTGGAATTGTTTTCACAGAAAGAGGGCTTTGATACCAGAGATTTCTCTAGGTTTTGGTCCTTATAAGCTCCCTGCTACTTAGAACTCCTTACTACCCAAATATTTCATTTACAGAAAAACAAAACAAATAAACAAAAAAACAGGAGGGTAATATTTTAACAGGAAACTGCCCATTTACCACCAGATATTTTATTGCTTTGAGAAGTAATGATAATATAAAAAATATTAAAGCTGAAAATCCTAACCTAGTAAAAACATTGATTGATTGATTTTTTAAAACATTGTTAAATGTACTAAAAGATCCAAGTGAAGTAATTGACATCGTAGGAGAATGAAGTACTGTAGGAAAATGGGGAAGGACTGACACTTGTCTGAATGGGGGAAAATTCAAAAACGAAGTAATTTTTGAATCTGGGTTTGCAAGACAACTGATAATTCGGCAATTGGATAGGGAAGTGGAGAATCATGGAGAACATTCTAGAATAAAAGAAGAATAAGAACTCAAAAGTATGCGATCTCTTCAGATCTGAGAAATGTGACTGGAAATCTGGAAAAATGGAACTCTGGCTTCCCTCCTTGTGGAGTTCCCTCTTCATCCTTTCTGTCCTCATTCCACCCTGTTCCTGTGTCTGTCCTTTTGTTCCACTTGGGATGGCCCCTGTTGAGATTCTCAGTGGGGAATAACTTACCTGTGCACACTCACAGGGTTGCCAGAAATAAAATATTTTATTTATGGGACTATAAAACCATATTTTCACATGCATTACTAAACAATGTCTTGAAATGGGTACTTCGGTGCTTGTTTTTCAGGTTGAAAATATCCTCTTGCATGACCGAGGCCACTATGTCCTGTGTGACTTTGGCAGTGCCACCAACAAATTTCAGAATCCACAAGCTGAGGGAGTTAATGCAGTAGAAGATGAGATTAAGAAGTAAGCTTTTCCTTCTTTCTTGGACGTTTGTCCTTTATCAAATGAGTAACTTTACTTGCAGCTTGTGAATGTGATGGTCAGAATGGGAAGAAAATGGTACCAGTCAGTTATCCTTCATCTCAGAGTATCCTGTTCACAGTTGGGTGGTTTGATTTTAAGTGAAGGATGAGAAGGGTTCACAGTCATGGATCAGCAGAGTGAAATGAAGGAATCTCATACCACTTTTCAATGGTCTTATGATCATTTTATACAGGTATTTTTATTTATGACATCACACGCCCATAAAAAGGTAAGTGATGTCATGAAAGTACTGTGATGTTTCCAGGTGTTATCACAGCTAATATGACATTGTTAGACAGATGTGCTTTTTTACTGAACCCTGCTTCCTTCCTGCTTATGAGGAGCTCATCCACAGCCCAGTGGAATTAATGATGGTGGGGCTAGTGAAGTCTCTGCAGACACTGAATCACTGACTTCCCTGAGAAATAGCTTTAGATTTGTGGGTACAGTTACAGCCTGACTCATTTCCCCTCCTGTCTAAAGTGTTGGGTTTTTCACAGGCAACAGCACTCCTTGTTGCCATTAATAAATCAGTGGTCTAGCATGCATGCCTAGATCAGAACCTCACTCCCCTTTCATACATCACCCCAGGCAACCAGGCCTGAGACAAGACAACTTCTGGTCCAAGGCCCTGATGGACACCTAAGCCAGTCCCATCTGGGATCTAGAGATTGGAGCAGCACAAATCACATACATGGTAACACCACAACATTCACTGTGAGGGTATGCTTATGTTACTCTTAAACCAGAGATAAGAACACTGTTCAGCCTTGTTCCAGGAACAAAGATCAAGGACCCTTGACCCTATCCACCCCACCCCCGACTGGGGCCCACTTTCTGCTGGTCTCCCGAATATCCCAGTCAGTGCTGCATATGTTGAATCATATTTAAAGGGTTTTCTATTTTTAAAAAACAAATAAACAAAATACAGTATCAGACAACAGTATCAGATTTATAGGAGATTATTTTGTCATTTGAGCATGCAAGAGAAGTTACTTTTAGGACTTACCTAGTACATTTGTTTCTGGGGCCCCCTTATGTTCTTAGATTAGAAGGTCTGCTGTTCAGGCCATAGTGTGATGATAATATTATACCGAGGACAGCCTTTCATTTTATCTGCACCAATATTTCATAATCTCTTCTGCAGATTGCTCCCAGGGAATTGGGTTCTCTTAATGTAAAAAAAAAATTCTGCTGCTCCTGGTTTATAATTTTAGCATTGATATATTTAACAAAAAACGAATCTCTTGATTGTAGATACACAACGCTGTCCTATCGAGCACCAGAAATGGTCAACTTGTACAGTGGCAAAATCATCACTACGAAGGCAGACATTTGGGTAGGTGTCAACTAACCTATCCACACCCCAGATATCAGTGGTCATTGACTGTAAACTCCCAAGTTTAATGCAGACAGTGCTATAGCACGGTAGCACATGTACCATACCATCGTCTACTTCTCCCTCGGGGCTGTTCTTGATGTGAGGGGACCAGCCACTGCTTCTTGGAACATGAAAAGAAAATGACTTTAAAGCGCTTTGAAAATTATTCAGGTGGTTTTCACTTTCTAGTTTTTAAGAGCAAAATAGGTAAAATACTTGTTCTTTACTGGAGCAGAATTTGGTAATATTGTTAGAAGTAATGTAATTTGGCTGCTAAATAGTCGCATTGAGTTCTAAATTCAATTTTCTAATAGATTAATAATATATAGTTTTTATAGGTGCTAGTAAATACAGATGGTGCCAGTAATCTTTGGTTAGATCCACTTGCAATTATGGTAAATAAACTACTAATAGCAGTCTGCTTTCTTTATTTCTTTTAGGCCCTTGGATGTTTGTTGTATAAATTATGCTACTTCACTTTGCCATTTGGGGAAAGTCAGGTGGCAATTTGTGATGGAAGCTTCACAATTCCTGATAACTCTCGATATTCTCAAGACATGCACTGCCTTATTAGTAAGTATTCCAAGTTTCTGGTTTCACATTTTTACCTCTAATCACTAGAATAAATTGGAGGATAAAGAGATTGGCTTCTAGGACTGAAGAATTGGATGTAAAGATTTTTTTTAATCAACTAATAATAACTGGGAATGCATGGATAGTTTCACAGTGTCTCATTAGAGTGGTGGGTCTTTTTGCTAGAAATCTAAGCTCTATATCACACCTGAGCCAGCCACAAGCAGAAATCCTAATTGTACTTTGAGCAGTACACTACTGCTATGTCCTGTTGCAGTCTGTATAAAAGCTTTGGTTCCAAAGGAATCCAGCTGACTCATATCAAATGATAAGAAATTCATCTTTGCAAAACTGGAAGCAACTCAAATGAAAATGATTGCAGTGCATTGGCTGGAATGAATACATAATTAAGACTATATAACTCCATGGAACTACGTTTTTTCTTTCATTTTAGGTTAATCACTGGATTTTTATAACAAGCATCTAAACTCAATGCTTTGTTTAAAATAGTCTTAAGATTCCCTACTTTTTTGTATCATCATAGCAAGCATATGTACTAACATCCATTAACCAGATGGTAGAATAAATATCTTTGCATAAGACCCTGTGCTAAAATGCTAAAGAATTAGAGATTTTTATCATCTTTCCACATTGGTCCAGGCATTTAGCATCTGAGTTTTAACCGTTAAGAACCATAAATCCTGAGCAACTCAAACTGGGTCTTGGGTAGGGTACACTGGAAAAAACAGAATCAGCAACAAAGGTGGAGCATCTGACATGTGTTGAGAGCCTGCTTGTACCTTTTCTAATTCTTATAACCCTGTATATTTAAAATATAATTATCCCCAATATGCACATGAGGAAACTGAAACCACAAAAGCATAGGTGACTTGTTCATGTTCACATGGTTACAGCGTTTAAGTGACTCTACATTTCATTGTGCCAATTTAATTAATCAGCCTCTTTCATTTATTAATGGGGAGGTGTTTAAAGGAATGAAATGTGGCATTTAATGATGGCTGGATTGTTTTCAGATGTAAAGCATTATATCTAAACTAGAATTGCAGCTATGTAAATAAGATCAGAAGGAAATATGAGAAAATAAACCAAATTTGATACTATCGGTAGCATTTTTTTCTTTTTAATATTTGTTCATTAGATTCATTTTTTAAAAAAAATTTTATTCTACCTGACAGACAGTAGAATGTATTAAATTCATTTTGGAAAAAACAATTCTTTAAGAATGTTTATAGCACTGACATCTTTCCTGAACTCTTATTTCAGTCTGCAGACTATTTGAAGATTCCATTATGACCCTGCAATCACAGGATTAAAATTCAATTTGTTCAAAGGGAGATCAGTAGACTAGAGAAAAGGAACAAGGGGATGACAGAAGGGAGGGAAAAGGGAAATGGAAGGGAATGACATTGACCAAATTATATTGTTAAATTGTGTGCACATATGAATCTGTAACAGTGAATACCACCATTGTGTATAATTTGACTGCACCTACAATGGAAGAAAATAAAAATCTCATGTGGAAAAAATAAAGTTGGATTTATTATCCTTGTTCCACCCCTTATTTTGTTCCCCTGGCATTGAACCCAGGGCCACTTAATCACTGAGCCACATCCCCAGCCCTTTGTATGTTTTATTTAGAGACAGGGTCTCACTGAGTTGCTTAGTGCCTTGCTTTTGCTGAAGCTGGCTTTGAACTCATAATCCTTCTGTCTCAGTCTCCTGAGCCACTGTGATTACAGGAATATGCCATTGCACCTGGCTCCTCCCTTTCTTTTTACCCCCAGTACAAGAGTCCCCCCCTTTTTTTTTCCAGTTTCTCTTGTTGGTATTGCCATTCAAACCTGGATGGGTGAACTTTAAGATATTCTTTGGATCTGGCTAGCAATCAAAAGAGAAGAATCTCATTTCCTATGCTGCATTGGTGTTGGTGTTTTTTTTTGGTTTTTTTTTTTGTTTTTTTTTTTTTTTGAGTTGCTGCTCTTTTCATTGATTCTCTTACTCTCATTTCTGTCACCACAGTGTATACAGACCTGTCAGCTCCAACCTGTTCTGGTATATTGGCTACCAGCTTCTCTCCTCATTCTTTACCCTTGCCACCCTCTCATGCCTTATTCAGTAAATTTGAGTTGCTTGCCAATGGTCCCATAGGGGGGCCCAAGTGCTTAGCATGGCATTTAAGATCTTCATGTTCTGATTTGTCCCACCCACAAAGCCATCTCTTTACCCCATCTTTTGGCTCCTGTTCCCATGTAGCAGAGCATCATCCTCTTGCCTTTCTCCAGGTTTGCCTTTGTTCACACTGTTCTTTCACCTGGACTGTCTTTTTTTCTCTGCTGTCCCCCAACTGTTCTGTTCTGCCTCTTCTGCTCGACCTTCCAAGGCGTGACCTCACTGATTTTTTTTCAGAACTTAGCATTCAAACCATTCATTATTACTTAAGCAGGAAGTGCCCTGCACTCATGTTGGTATATTTACTTGTGTGTCTGTGTCTTCTCAAAGACTTTTCCTGAGGGCTTTCACAGTTTCAGAGAGGGGCAGAAACTTAAAGGACCTGGAAATAGAAAGGTGATCTATTGATCACAAAGTAGATCTATATATATGTTACTTTATAATTTCTCTTAAATTGGAAACCACTTATTATCACCAGCAAAAGACTAGTTAGTGAATTCATGATGTTTGGGTTTGGGTTATAAGTATCAAGAATAATCTTTGTTTAACAAGAGGCTGTGAACCAAGCAAGCCAGAAACTCAACCACATAATCTGCTGGGTATTACAGACATGAAGGTGGTGACTTTCAGATTCAGAGCTTGCACCCTTCTTGTGCATGGCACAGAATGTGAACTTCGGGTAGCTTGTTATAATTCCAGGAGTTTATTTTCTTGTGGATAGTCAGTATTTTAGGAAAGTTAGTTTCCCTTTCTAGGAAAAATTATTCTATTTGACTTTTATGAGATATAAAAATTAAAAATATCAAAACTTTGGTAGTAGAAAAGTTATGCTCCCTAGCTAATGTAATAACTGTTAGGATATTATTAATGAGTTCACATGTGTTTGTCACAGGGTATATGTTGGAACCAGACCCTGACAAAAGACCGGACATTTACCAGGTTTCCTACTTCTCATTCAAACTTCTCAAGAAAGAATGCCCAATTCCAAATGTACAGGTATGTGAAAGGTACTTGTTAACAGCAGTAAACATTATCATGTTGTCATTTGAGTTCTGGGGTGTTAATCAGTCTCTTCAGTGAATGTACATGCCCCTTGCTTTATCTATTAGGAAGCATTCAAACAAAGCCAACCATGAATCAGTATAAAGGGAATCCAGTTTTCCCATTGAATTTAATTATAAAACTGAGGCAGTTACTCTCAACAACAGGAGAAACAAAAAATTCCCTAGGGATTGAATTGAATGCTTGGGTGAAGAGTGGCCATCTTGCTGTCTTGTGACTTGCACAGCTGCCTTCCTGGGGGAGCCCTGGACTTGTCCCACCAGCCCATCTCCACTGCTCTCCCTCCTTACAGTAGTACTTTCTTGATTCACCTCCACATTGACCATGTGTAATTCATACTTGGACCACACACATCAGACCATGTGAATGTTTTCTACACCACGTATTCTTAAAGTCTACACTCCTGGTTTCCAGTGTAAAATGCTTTGCAAACACCCTTTTTACAATTTCGGCTTTTTTGTTGTTACTGTTTGCTTTTGCCGTGATGGGGTGAAACCCAGAGCCTCACGCGTCCTCGGCAGGGGCCCTACCGCTGAACTACATCTCCATTCCCAATTTTGGCATATTTTTCATGACATAATCTAATCCCTTGAACATTTTACTAATGGATGCTATAATAAATACTTTTTTTTTTTTTTTTTTTTTGGTGCCAGGAATTGAACCCAGGGATGCTTAACCACTGAGCCACATCCCCAGCCCTTTTTTATTTTTTATTGTGAGACAGGGTCTCGCTAAGTTGCCTAGGGCCTTGCTCGGTTGCTGAGGCTGGCTTTGAACTTGTGCTTCAGCCTCAGCCTCAACCACTGGGATGGATAGGGTGTGTGCTACTGCACCTGGCAATAAATAGATTCTAATCTGAAATTTTTATGAAGCTTTCTCCAGTAATAAATGTTTTGATGCCAGTGTTAAGGATTGAGGGGACTGATAAATAATACTCCTCTTTTCACTGCCACATTTGGCATCAGCTGTGAGACTGATTCAGATGGCACTGGGAATATTGGCTTTGTTGATAAAAAGGTCGGGTTGGAAGACATAACTTGTCCTGTCAGACTCCCTATTTTAAATCCACCTGACTGAGATGGAAATGCCTGATTCCTAAGGATCAGCCTTTTCCAGAAAGAAAGGAAGGTAAGGATGAACCAGATGAGCCCACTTCTTCCTGCCAGTCTTATCAAATGTGCTGCTCCTCTTTCTTGGGAGAGGAATGCTTGAAGCATAGAGGAGAGGCTAGAAGTTTTCTAGGGGAAATTCCTCCCTCGTGGAAACACGAGGAAATGAGAGGACCCTCCTAGAAAGCCAGTGTTAGAGCTCACGTTCTGTTTGTCATTTTTCCAAGATGGAAACAGGGAATGTGGTACATTAACTTTATGTGACCATGTTTTCTTTTGCAGTCCCACTCTCCCCTTTTTCAAGTAAATAATGTGAAATATAATTGAAAGCATTAAGATTGTAACTAGTTATAAAAAGTAACCTTCATCAGACTCATTTCTTTTGGCACTTGCTCAGGAGTAGCAAGCACTTGCTTTGTGATTCAACACTCCCTCAAAGAGCAGTGCTGGATGGTGCAGAATCCAAGCCAGGGGAATAGTGCTCTGCTTGTGGAGTGAGTAGCGCCTCCCATTTTGGGAAGGGGCACTCACTCAGCAACCAGTCATACGGGGTGACTGCGGTTTTCTCTCAACATTCTGACTGGAAGGTGGAGTACACCCTACTTGGCACCTAAGTCAACTCTGATTTCTCTCAGATATCACATCACTTCTAAGCTATACAATAGCGGGAACCAAGATCAAGCCTCAGTGAGCCTTGCCTGGTGTAGAAGGGGAAAGCAGTCCAGGAGTGTGTGCTTGCACTCACCTCTTCTCAGGCACCTCCTTTCATGGTGTCTTGAGTCTGGTATGCATTTTATTAACTTCCCTCTAGCAGGGAGAAAAGTACCTGAAACCCACACCTAAACACCCCCAAAAGTAATGCTTTGTCATCAGGTTGGTTTTTCTTCTACAGAGAAATCTGTGACGCCTTTTTATTTCCCTTTCATTCTTTAGAATTCTCCTATTCCTGCAAAACTTCCTGAACCGGTGAAAGCCAGTGAGGCAGCTGCAAAAAAGACCCAGCCAAAGGCCAGGTAAGAAGTGCCTTCATGAGCATCCTGCTGGGGCACCACAGCAGAGATTGCCTGTGTTTCTTGATTCTCATTTTACCATGACCAGAGACAGTCCTGTCTCCCCTAGGCAGAAACTATTCTTCAGGAATGCCAGGAGCCATATAATAAAATAGTGTGATATACATTTGAAAGAGAATCAAAGACCCTACAGCTGTTCTTTTGCATGGGAATAGGTACAGGGATATTCAGAGATGAGGCAAGGGCAGACTTTAAGTGTTGCTGGCCAGGAGTGTCCTAACATGCATCCTGGCCTGCGGTTAGCCATGTTCACCACCCTAGTTGTCTGCCTTCCTTTTCTTTTTACTTTTGTGGCTCTAGCCACATTAGGAAAGTGCAGACTAATCACATTCTACGCCACCTTCAGTCTTCCGAGAAGCAAATGCCAAGAGACCGTTATACACACAAAGATGCAAAGACGCAGAGACAGGGTTAGGAAAACACCCCAGGGAGAGAAAACAGGAAAGGGGCCAGAAAGGCTGGGAGGACCGTCAGAAGTTACAAGTCCGACCCAGAGAGAGAAAGGAGAAAGGAGAGTGTAACCCAGACCTCCACACAATTTAAGGAAAGCTCACCAAAGATATCGAGGAGGAGCCTTCACACCAGAGTCATCCAGCAGAGGGGTCTCCTTCCAGATTAGAGATGGAATGTTAGGGCTGGGCACAGTCTATGGGAAGCGTGGCCTTGGGGTAAACCCGGAGCACAGCAGCTGGCATTGGTCTTTTACACCCCTGTAGCCAAAAGTCTGCCAGACACTGCTTTATGGTTATCACATCTTCCAGATGACAAATTCTGGGGGTGGCCAGGGACATGTTTATGCTCCTCCTTTTTCTGCCCCTCCTCCTGGGACAAGGAAATATTTAGTAGCAAACAGTGTCAATAAAGGACCCTAGATGGTAATATGTGGATTTTAATAGAATAGAAAAGTAACTTGTGTTTTTAAAATGTCTTGAATATTTACAGAATGCCTACTGTGTGGGTAGAATTATTCCAGGTGCGGTTCTAAAGTAATGAGACTTTGTTTTTTAACAAACTTAGCAAACTTGCCTAACAAACAAGTAAACCTTGTTACTTTGTAATTTGTCAATTTCCGACAGTAATTATTGCCATGCTCACCTCTTTGGGATTTGTTTTGGGAGCTGATTTGATCAACTCAATCTTCTAGGTTTATTATAATCATGTACAAAACCAAACATGACATGTACAAAGGCAGAGCAAGATCCCTTTCTGTATGCCTTCAAAGCACACACAGAGATGGCCGTGCAGCTGACATTTGGGGCCCTCTGCAGTTTATAAAGCAATTTCATATTTATTGATCCACATGCATGTTTCTCCATTTTACACATAAATGACCTAAGGCTGAAAGAGCCTAAATGACATGTCAAACATCACACAAGTTAGTGGGGAGCTAGAACTCAAATGTAGTTTTGTTGACTCTAAATCCCATGTGTTTCTACAATATTCCCCTCAGGAAGCCAATGTGAAGAGTTTTGCATTTGGATTTCCACTGAAGTCTGTTTACCTCCCTTACCCTGGACTTTTTCTCTTACACCTTTCTCCTATCCTCCAAAATCTGTTGCATTTTCCCTCCCACCTCCTTTACCCAGGTTATAGCCACCCCAGATGGGATAGCTTATATGTTATCAGTTCTCTGCCCAGCACAAGAGCATCTAACAGGATGTCAACAAGGAACAGGAGGGCCATACCTTAGAGTTACATCATGCGGAAGTACAGAGGGCCAGCTCCTTTGCTTCCTGCTTTGCATTTCATGGAGGTTGTGCCAGACATGTTTTGGAAATATTCATGAAGCTTGTTTATTTTGGCCTTAGCCTCATTTATACTCCCTAAGTGCAATTTTCAAAGGTCAGTGGACTCTGATCTGAGTTAGGTCATAGTTTACTGTTTGAACTATTGTAAATGAATGATGGCCTTTAACCCTATCACAAGGAATAAGTGTGCCAGGTGGCAGTCTTCCCTCTGTAAGTTGGATTAGATTTGGTGGCTACAGAAAGTCTGAAATGACAGTGTCTTATTTTAGATAGGTGTTAATTTTTTTCTCATAAATAAACAGGATTTGGAGGTGAGTAGGCCAGGTCTGTTATGACAGTTCTCCTCCACAAGGTCTTCAGGGACCCAGATTTCTTCATGCTCATCACTCTACCATCCCTACAGGTGTGGCCAGTGACCTCATAGATCAGTATGGCAGCCTCTCCCCATTCAAAGCAGCAGGATCAAGGAATGGCCAAAGAAGAAGAGAGACAAAGGACATGCACCAGTTATTTCTTAAGGTTTCTAGAAACTGCCAAACAGCAACCCATTTACATTCCTTGTAAGGCTAGAACTTAGACACATGGCCATACTTGGTTGCAAAAGAGGCTAGAATGTGTGATTATTTTACTCTGAATAACACTGTGGCAAGCTAAAATTTTTATTTCTCTGAAAAGGAGTACATGCTTTGCAAGGTTGCACATGCCTATAATCACAGAAATTTGGGAGGCTAAAGCAGGAGAATCACAAGTTCAAGGCTAACCTGGGCAACTTAGTGAAACCCTTTCTCAAAATAAAAAGGGCTAGGGATGTCGCTCAGCGGTAGAACAACCCTAGGTTCAATTCCTAGTACTGCAGAAACAAAGGATGGGGGATGGTGTTTCTGTTACACTTCCAGATTTATCTCAAATTATTTACTTATTCCTTCTGGTCAGACTCACTCATTTGCTTTTCGTTGTAGAGATCTTTTTGCGGTTTTGTTTTTGTTGCTGTTGTTTTTGTTTTTCTTTCGGTGCTGGGGATCAAATCTAGGGCCTCATGCATGTTAGACAAGTATTGTACCACTCAGCTATATCCCCAGTCCCCCCAGCCCTTTTATTTTGAGCCAGGGTCTCAAGGAATTGCCTAGGCTGGCCATGAATTTAGGATCTTTCTGCCTCAGACTCCTAAGTTGCTGGAACTATAGGTGTATATGACCACACCCAGCTAGAGAGACCATTTTGACAGCTGTCTCTTTTTTTTTTTTTTCCTAATTTTTTATTTTTAGTTGTAGATGGACACAGTACCTTTATTTTATTTATTTATGTGGAGGTGAGGATCAAACCCAGTGCCTCACACATGCAAGGCAAGTGCTCTACTACTGAGCTACAACCCCAGCCCTACAACTGTCTTCAACCAAATTATAGTTTTCTGAATCTCTGAAAAACACCTGCCTCAAACCCCTTTTTGCATCATTACCCACAGTGTATTCTGGGAAATCCTAGGAGGTATTGAGTAAAAGGGTCTCAGTTGTAGTGAATAAGCTTGAGAAACATTGCATTCCATACAAATTCACCATGCATATTCACACATGAAAAGATCTGCTGGAAAGAAATCTGCTCAATATAGTTTAGTCATTGTATTAAAAGAATTTTTGCCCACCAAGCATTTTTTCAAGACATTAATAACATTGTAACATCCTATGGACCATCCTTTGGGAATTGTTTAGTAGATCTGAAAGGTTTGGATAAGGGTTAAGGGGAAAGAAAGCATTATGTACTCTACCCTCCCATCTCCCATTGTGCCACATTTGACATGAATCTTCTTCCCCCCACTTTTCTTTTTCTAGACTGACAGATCCCATTCCCACCACAGAAACTTCAATTGCACCCCGCCAGAGGCCTAAAGCTGGGCAGACTCAGCCAAATCCAGGAATCCTTCCCATCCAGCCAGCTCTTACACCTCGGAAGAGGGCCACAGTTCAGCCCCCACCTCAGGCTGCAGGTTAGTAACAAATTGGGTTGAAACCAAGTACACCTCTTTGTTACAGAAGTATCGGAAAACCTGGTTTTGCTTCAGGAATGGAATCCAGAGGCACATAAAGATTAATGAGGTGAGCTGCTTTTGAAATTGTATAGCCAATGGCTGCAAAGAGGGAGACTGCTTATTATATTCTAAGATGGATCTCTAAGACTACTAAAGGCTGTCATCTCTGTATTTTCTCATCTTGGTCCTGACTTTGTGGTTTGATCTGTTCTTCCCATACCTACTTCTATTCCATACACTTCCTTGCCTTTAATAAAAATAAAGGCCCAAGTAGCTACAGGCTGCATCCACCCCACAGAAGTAGATTGATAACTCGCAGCCCATATTTAATAAAAATAAGGCTCACCTCTTTTTGACCCTCACAGAAAAATATTGTTTTCTTAATGCTTTGTCTCTTGAAGTATCTATCACCCCTCTGTATTTTGGTATTCTATTTCTAATGAGATGAATGAACTCTGTTTCATAAAGACAATTGATCCAGCAGGCCCGGAGTTGCATGCCTGTAATCTCAAAGACTTGGGAGGCTAAGGCAGGAGGATCCCAGTTCAAAGCTCAGCCTCAGCAACTTAGCGAGACCCTGTCTCAAAAAATAAAAAGGGCTGGGGATGTGGCTCAGTGGTTAAGCACCCCTGGGTTCAATCCTGAGTACCAAAAAAACACATTTGATCCAAAATATCAAGTAACTGAGTACAACTGTCATTTTCTCTACCAGCAAGCAGCTTTTGGTGAATTCTCACAACCAGGCACCCAGGTGGGGGTTGTGTAAACTACAGGTAAAACTTTGAAGAATTCTTTTGACATGCAGCAAGCCAGTTGATGCAAATATTGTTTGTATGCACAGTAGCAGCAAAGGTCAGTTGACTGTGGATACTCGGGCTGCTAACTAAAAGAGTGTTGGCTAACTGGGATGATGGCTAAAGGAAGGCTTTCTGAAGGAGGCAAGTATTGCATCTTGTTATTGAGCCCTGTTTTAAAATCTAAAGCACAGTTTGGCAAAAAGATGGAAAGATATTCCAGGTGAAACAGAGCATGTGGACAGACAGTGTGAAGCACATGATCTTAGAATAATCTGCCTACTTACCACCCCCCTTCTATTGCTTTGACAAGTCAGAAAGTGTTTGTTTGTTTTGTTTTGTTTTGTTTTGTTTTGTTTTGTCTAGAAGGGTTTTGAGCTCTAATATAGAGTTTATTTTTATTGCAGGACCCAGCAATCAACCTGGGCTTTTGACCAGTGTTCCCCAATCAAAAGCTCAAGCCCCACCCAGCCAGCCTTTGCCTCAGTCTCAGCCCAAGCAGCCACAGGCTGCGCCCACCCCACAGCAGCCGCCTTCCACCCCAGCCCAGGCTCTGGCAGCTTCCCAGACGCAGGCCACACCACAGCACCAGCAGCAGCTCTTCCTCAAGCAGCAGCCGCAGCCGCAGCCGCAGCCGCAGCAGCCTCAGCAGCAGCCTCAGCAGCAGCCTCAGCAACCAGCAGGCACATTTTACCAGCAGCAGCAGGCCCAGGCTCAGCAGGTAAGGTGGTCCAGGGTGAGTCATGACTGTGAAAAGGCCCAGTAGGTATAGATGTCTTCCTTGGGAAGTGCTAGGGTGACAGAGAGCCATTACCTATTACATCACTGTTTCTTGTAGATACTAAGGCATTGAGAAGTAGATTGATAACTCACAGCCCATTCACTATTCTTCTCCAGCCATGGGGAATTCATCATGTGCTCGAGAAACTCAGTGAAGGTGCTGTTTTCAAGGACATACTGGAGGAAAAAATAACTATTATTTCTTATTATCATCAGATATTCAGTAGTGCCAGATGTGGTCATGCATACCTGTAATCCTAGCAACTAGGAGGCTGAGGCAGGAGGATCACAAATTTGAGGTCAGCCTCAGCAATTTAGCAAGACCCTAATAGAAAAAAGTCTGGGAATGCAGCTTAGCTCACACTTGCCTAGCATGTGTGAGGCCCTTTCTTCAATCCCCAGTACTGAAAAAAAAAAAAAATCCAGTAATGTTTAACTGTTTCTGATGTCTCACGATTTAAGTTGGCTTGTTTAAGGCAAGGCTCCCAACAAGGTCCACATATTTTATTTAGTTGGTATATTTTTTCCTTTATCTTTTCATATAATTTTTCATTTTTTGCTATGAACGTATTTTATAGTGATTGATAAATCTTTTAAGTTCCCTTTTATTTTTATATTCCTTCTCCCTTTTTTTCTTCCCTTTTCCTTTTTTTTTTTTTTTTTAATTTTTTAAGAAACTGGGTTAGTTGCTCTGTGGAATGTTGAACATTCTGAATTTGGCTTGATTGCTCCATGGTGGTGTCATTTGGTATATTCCTCTGTCCTGTTTGTAAGCTGATAGTTTCTCTAGGCCTGCTCAACATTTTGTTTGGTCTTGGTTCTTCCTGTTGCATCACATCAGGACACCTGTTGTCTTCTCCTTTAGTGTTATCAAGACCATTCAGTGTGTTTAGGTATTGTCTATCTGTCTCATCCATTTTATTAATGTTCTTCGTTAGCTTACCCGCCATTGCCAATCATTTCTTAAGTCCATTAATTCACTAGCAATAACAAAATGATATACTAGCATTCCCATTTCATTTAGGGTCTGAAGTTTTTCAGTGAAGAACTTCTTTTCATCAACTATTTAGTTGCCCTGAGGTACTGTTTATTAAGAAAAGGCAAGAAAAATACTTGATTCTTTTCCTTTGCTTGCCAGTTTTCAGAATAATGAATTTGTTCACTCCATCATCCAAAGGTGACTTTTAAGTTCTTGTTTTATAACATGTTTGATATCTTTCAATATGTTGCATTTTTAAAAAAATTATTTATTTTCTTGCTCAAATTGTTAGTTATTTGGCCAGGGGAAGTACTTTCAAATTGGTTTCTAGGTTCTTTAGATGTGACTCTGGTAGTCTTTAAAGAGTCCCTTGCCATTGAGGATAACAGACTATTCCAAGATCATTCTGTCCTCGACTTAGAATTATCTATTTCTCTAAGGAGCTCTTTGTTTTTTAATGGAAATGATATTTAGAAACCACCATTTGGTGCTAGAGATACTCACTTATTAATGGATTGGTGGTTATTTCTAGGCCTTTTTTCAGTGGACAGTTAGAAAATGTGTTGTTTTATTAGAAAATATACATTATGAATTCATATTTATATTACCAGTTCAAATTTATAGTTATAGGATTTTTCTTTAACTTTTTGGATTTTTTTTATTAAAATCTTTTTTATTTTTACAGACTATATTTTGATTCATTGTACACAAATGGGGTCCAACTTTTCATTTCTATGGTTGTACACAGTATAGATTCACACCATTCATGTAATCATAAATATACATAGGGTAATACTGTCTGTTTCATTCTACTGTCTTTCCATCCCCCACCCTCTCCCACCCCATTTTCCTCTACACCATCCAAAGTCCCTTCATTCTTCTCTTCCCCCCGCCACCCCTCCTTGTTATATATCATCATACATTTATCAGAGAAAACATTAGGCCTTTGGTTTTTTGGGCTTGGCCTATTTCACTTAGGATGATATTTTCCAACTTCATCCATTTACCAACAAATACCATAATTTTATTCTTCTTTATGGCTGAATAATATTCCATTGTGTATATAGACCACATTTTCTTTATCCATTCATCAATTGAAGGGCATCTAGTTTGGTTCCACAATCTGGCTATTTACTATGAACATTGATGTGGCTGCATCACTGTAGTATGCTGATTTTAAGTCCTTTGGGTATAAACCGAGGCGTGGGATAGCTGGGTCAAATGGTGGGACCATTACAAGTTTTCTGAGGATTCTCCACACTGCTTTCCTGAGTGGCTGCACCAATTTGCAACTCCACCAGAAATGTATGAGTGTGCGTCTTTCCCCACATCCACGCCAATACTTATTATTGCTTGTGTTCTTGGTAATAGCCATTGTAATTGGAGTTAGATGAAATCTTAGGGTGGTTTTAATTTGCATTTCTCTAATTACTAGGAATGATGAGCACTTTTTTGTATATTTGTTGATCACCTGTATATCTTCTTCTGTGAACTTTTTGGATTGTGTGTGTGTGTGTGTGTGTGTGTGTGTGTGTGTGTGTGTGTGTGTTTTACTGATCTGGAAATCTTGATTTCTGACAGCATTAACATAATTAATTGGTTTATAGTTTCAGGATAATAATATCAATCTGATTACTAAAAATCAATGTAAGATTTCTTTGCCCATTTTACTCTTAGAATGTTTCACACTTTGTTTCCAAGGAGTGGTTTTAGTCAGTTTTATCATCACTGTGACAAAAGCCTGACAAGAACAACATAGAGGAGAAAAAGTCATTTGAAGCTCACAGTTTTAGAGGTATCAATCCATTAGATGGCTGACTCCATGACTGTGGGCCCAAGGCAGGACAGAACATCATGGTGGAAAGGTGTGGAAGAGGAAAGCAGCTTAGGACATGGCCACCAGGAAACAGAGTTCTGCTTACCAGGGATAAAATATAAACCCCAAAGGCACACCCCAGTGTCCTACTTCCTCCAGCCACACCCTGCACACCCTACCTGCCTGCAGTTACCTCTTCATATGGGTTTCTTTGTATTATTTTGGTTTTCATTCTTAGTTATTACTTTTTAAAATTGTTTTCTTTAGTACTAGGAATTGAACCCAGGAGTACTCTTCCACTGAGCTACATCCCAAGCCTTTATTTATTTTTTATTTTGAGACAAGGCCTTGCTGAATTGCCAAAGATGGCCTTGAACTTGGAATTTTCCTGCCTCAACCTTCTGAGTTGCTGGGATTATAGGAATGTGCCACTGTGCCTGGCTAGTTATTGTTATTCAATTTTGTTTTAATTTTGTTTTATGAATTATACACCATTTATATAGTTTCAAAGTTAAATCTCAAAATTCTGTTCCCTCTAATCCATCTATACAGGTATCTTTCATTGCTCTTTACAACTTGAGAGTATCCATTTGATATTCTTTAGGATATAACACAGTTTAATCAGTTTCCTGTGAAAGACATTTGGGATGTTTCCATCATTTTGCTATTATAAATTGGCAACTATATTTTGACATCTGCTTTGTTGGTGACACTTTAACTTTACCCCAATAGACAAATAGTATCCTTCCAATTAACTCTTTAACTAGGTAACTGTATTTAGTGTCCCAAGGCAAGATCTTGTTCATCAGCAGGCCCTTATTTTGAGCTCTGTTTATGTGCCTAGCACGTAGTCCCTAGCAGTGGTAATTGGAGAGATGTATAAGAAGTGTCATAAAAGCTGGGCCTGCTGGTGAGTCTGTAGTCTCAGCTACCTAGGAGGCTGCCCATGGAGTTTGGGACCAGCCCAGGAGTTTGAGACAAGCCTGGGCAAGGTAGGGTGACCCCATCTAAAAAAAAAAAAAAAAAAAAAAAAAAAAAGTGACAGAGTATTTTGAATATTTAAAGATGGCAGAGTTTCCTAAAGTAGAGCAATTGGGAAATGATTTCAGAAAGGCTTGATTTGAGTTTTAATAGCTGGGTTAGCATTTAGGATATTCTTTTCAGTGTCATCATTGTGTCATCCTGTTCATGCAAGGAAGCATTTTAATCTTGACTACTTCAAAATCCTTTATGAGAAGGATTACTTCTGTCATCAGGAGATCATTTATTTGTTTGACACTTCAGTTTGTGGAATCACATTGATGTTTAGGTAGCTTCCTTCAGCCTGGCCTAGAAACCCAGTAGGAATCCAGTCTAGAACAGTGGGTATGGTCTGGCAGTGTGAGGTACTGCCATGTTTATTTTAATGCCCTGGAATTCCTGTCATGAGTTTTCAGGCCTAGCTAACAAAACTTCCATCTATTCTTGCCTTTGGCTTCAGCACCTGTGTTTGTGAATGTGCTTCTGTGACAGGACCTTATGTACCTCCTCATTTCTTGCTGCTTTCTCCTACTTAGTTTCAGGCGGTACATTCAGGAACCCAGCAACCAGCCATTGCCCAGTTTCCCGTGGTGTCCCAGGGAGGCTCTCAACAGCAGCTGATGCAGAACTTCTACCAGCAGCAACAGCAGCAGCAACAGCAGCAGCAACAGCAGCAGCAACAGCAGCAGCAGCAGCAGCAGCAGCAACAGCAACAGCTGGCCACAGCTCTGCATCAGCAACAGCTGATGACTCAGCAGGCAGCTTTGCAGCAGAAGAGCCTGGCAGCAGCAGGACCACAGCCCCAGGCCCAACCTGCTGCAGCCCCCCAGCCAGCCTCTGCCCAGGAGCCTGCAGTAAGAACCAACCTGGGCTCAGGGTGCAAAGGCAGAGGAGGAGTGAGCCTTGAGGGCTAGGGAGAAGGCAGGAAGAGGTGGCAGCAGTTGCGAGGGGGGCCAAGTTGCTTTCCCATCCTCGTGGTTAAAATAGTCGATCTTTTCTTGATATATCCAAGGACAGCATCAAGTATTCTGTAGAAGATAGAGGTTTTAAAACAAATTACCGTAGGTTACTGATGGAAGCACACATTTTAATTTATCACTCTGACTTTAATCTGGCAGAAAAAGCTGTTTATTGTTTCTGTTAGTGCTGTGATTGACCCAGGATTAGAGCTAATCCCTTTCCCTTCTTGAAGAGGCAGGTTGATCCATTGTGCCCTTCCCAGACTCTGGGGGTTTATATGGACTTCCACCTCCACCCTGAGTCCTGACAGTGTTGTGTTTATGCTTTGTCTTGAATGACACAGTTAGTGACATCATTTGAGTTTACAGTGTAGCACCCTTAAAGGATCTGCTTGTCTGTGACCATTTACTGTAGCATAATCCCCTGGGTACCAGAGCATCTGCGTATCCACTCATTAGAGCCATCCTGTCAATTTACAGTTTGAACAATATAGCATCAGAACCTTCTCCTGATTGACATCTACAATTTCAGTACATTAGAGCATTCTTGCTTTGCCTTTTAGTAAGCGACCTTTATTCTATACTCAAAGTTTTCTCAGTGATAGCAATAGAAAAGATTATAGTGATAGAAAAAGGTATTTTTGATACTGATAGAATGTCACAGCTACTCTCTTATTCCCAGGGAAGTTCAACTAGCAGATGAATAAGGGAAAAGTAAGAATCCATCTTTCTGAGAATTGATTTGTAATACAGTTTTGTCACTATCTTAAACAAGAAAACTTCTATGTCTTCCAAAGGAAGCAGTGTCATAAATAGATTGTCTTCTCTAGGTCTCAGCCAAGTTTATATTCACTGTTTACACCTTTGTTTCTGAAATGAAACAACTCAGTCTTCCTGTAGTGTGGGGTAGATGGTTACCCTCTATATTTTTAACAAGAGATAAAATTCTTCTTGTTAGTGGAAACAGTTTTTTAAAAATAATTATTACATGATTTAATTAAAAAGGATCTTAATTATCCATCTCAGTCCCCTGATTTTATGGATTTGAAATCTTAAGGCCTAGACTAGAAAGTGATTGCCCAAGACATGAAGAATCACAGTAACAGAGCTGGGGCAATAACCAGAGAATCATAATCCATGTTTTAGGATAATAGCAACAAATGCTCATTCAAGGTAATGAATGATCAAGTACTACTAATGTCACTTTTCATGAGGTTCCCCTCAGCTTTCCTTGGATAGCATCTGTTATATTGGGAATTAATTATAAACCTTCTCCATGCTCCCTGGATGGGAAAACACTTGGGGCACTGTGCTCAGGAATAGTTAGTCTAGGAAGTACTGGGTTAACTTCTTCAACCAGGAGCCATAGAGCTGCCTAGGTTTGACCCATCCCTGCCTTACTGACTCATGGCAGGGCTTATTTGGAGAAGCATATGAGTGAATGTAAAGAACACCCTGCAGCCATCTGGAAGCAATAATCAGCAAAGGGAAAATGATGATATGCCCTAAATGTTCATTGCAGTCTTATTAATAGTAGCCCAAAGAATGGAAGCAACCTAAACCATTCAGGAACCCAACTGTACAGCCATTAAAAATCATATAACAGTATGAGAGTCTGTACAGCGGTGTGAAAATAATGCTCATGAGGTAATGTTGAAAGAGTCGTAAAATTGGAAAAAGTGTATACTTGAAAAAGAGACTTCAGCCATGTGCCTTGGCACATGTCTTCAAATACCAGCTTCTCGGGAGGCTGAAGCAGGACAAGCACAAGTTGGAGGCCAGCCTCTGCAGCTTAATGAGACCCTGTCTTAAAATAATAAGGGCTCAGGATATAGCTTGATGGTACAGCTCCCCTGGATTCAATCCATAGTACTGGGGAAAGAAAGAGGGAGGGAGTGAGGGAGGAGGAAGGGGACAGGGAAAGGGAAAGGGGAAAGAAAAAGAAGGGAAGGAAAGGCAAGGAGACAAACTGACATTTAAGGTACAACAAAGATAAGGAAAGTTGTGTTCAAGTGTGGAAATGGAACACTATCTATGTTCTTAGATTTCTTGGTATGCTTATACTTCTGTAATTACACATTTTGTTTTTTGAAAAGTCTTCTGCAAGTTAGATATCAGAGTCTGCCTTTCCCCCTTTTTGCAGACTAACTCTCCTTCACTCTTTCTAGTGCTGTCTTTGCATGAGTAGGCATCGTGGTGCAGAGAGTCCTGAGCAGTCTGCTTCCAATTCACCTTGTGCCCTGACTGAGCACTTAGCCTCAGTGGGCCATGGTCTCTTCTCCTCTAAAGTGAGAGTGCTGGAATCTGTTTTCTGAGACCCTTTTCAACTCACTTTTTTTGGTTCAGAGTGGACATAAAACTGCCTGGCTGGATAAGATTGTTGTGAAGAACAGCTAAATAGGTGGGACAAAAGTATTTCAGATTTTGGAATATTTTCGAATATAATGGATATCTTAGGGATGGGACCCAAGACTGAACATGAAATTCATTTATGTTTCATATGCACTTATACACATAGCCTGAGGTACCGTATTTTTAGTGTACCTGTGTTTTGACTAAGACCTGTCACATGAAGTCAGTTGAGGAATTTTTCATATGTGTCATCATGTTGTGCTCAAAAGTTTCAGATTTTGGAGAATTTGGAGCTTTTCATCTTCAGATTAGAGATGTTTGACCTGTAGTGAATTGCCATAATCAAGTAAGGTGTCCTTACAATAGGGGCTTCCATTCCAAAGTGGCTGCACCTGGAGAACAGGAAAGAGGAGAGGGAAATGTTCTCCAAGTAATATGGAGTCTTCGTCAAAAAAGGGACTGAACAGTGAAGTACTCTTTTCAGAGTAGTGAATGTCTTATGAAATAGGCCAGCCCAGGTCTGTCCTCAGTGCCCTCTGGCCTCTATCACAGCTGGCATTCAGCTGGCTGGTACAGGAACGACTGTGGACCCCAAGGGAAGTGGTGGAGCTGCAGCTCTGGTTTTCAAGAGCACTCTGCTGAAACTGATCTCTTCTTCTTGTCTCAGTTCAGTTGATACTAGAAACCTATGGTTGTATCATTCAGCCTGTTGGTGAGGTGGTTGGTACACTGGCACTTGTACATAGTCTGCCTCACTCAATGTTCCAAGTCCTGAGGGTGACAAGAGGACAGTCAGTATCCAATGCTATAAGCATTCTGAACCAAGTAGCTGAATACTCTGGTTTCCCTGAGCCCTGAGGGTCTCCTCTGGAGACATAGAACATAGGAGCCGAGCTACAGCAAGGAGAGGCAGCTTTAATTTGAGAGGAGGGACTTGAGGGAAGGGATACTTAAATTTGTGGGGCATTAAATATCCTAAGTCATTGATCTCCAGATTTACAGAATTAAGGAAAGGGATTAGGTGAGTTTCTTCATATTGTTTAGTTCATTTTCCTTGTTCTTTGGTAGCAGTTTGACCCTCCTAAAAATGACCCACATCTCAAGAGTCCTTATGATGTTAGCTGAGTCATCATCAAGAAGGAATTTTTCTACCTTATTATATTTTCTGCAGGTTCTTCTATGCCATTTCTAAACTAAAGATTGGAGCAATTGACTCCCACAAAATCAATGCTGTGCATTTTATCAGAGGTTACCACAGAAACAGGATCTTGTAGATTTATCCCATCAATGAAATGAAGAGCCTTAATAACAGTAAAAGCACTACCATGTTTCAGTCACAGTAGAATTCCATCTGACTCACTCCTATCTGGTAGCCTCATCTATGGCAGAGTCAGGGACTGCTTAACAGAAATCATTCAACATAAATGTATTTTAGCTGGAAGTATGGCTTATTTGACTTCTAACTGTGGTAGAAGGTAGGATCGATTGCCTGTCCTTTGGAAGCATTCCAAACAAGTTGCTATGTGACCCCAGAAGCAGAGAGGAGGTCCTTGAAGATCCATTCTAGACCTTTAGAACTAGGAATAGCTTCTGTGATCTTAAGCTCTGGACAGAATTAGATTTGGTTACCTTATGTATTATTGCTGGGCAATAAGTTGAATTTATGTATAAATTCAAATATTATATTGAAATCAGTCTTAAAAGTTGCAGCTAGGGTTGTGGCTCAGTGGTAGAGCACTTGCCTGGCATGTGTGAGGCACTGGGTTCTATCCTCAGCACCACATAGAAATGAATAAATTAAATAAAGATATTATGTCCATCTACAACTAAAAAAAATATTTTTTAAAAAAAGTTGCAGCTCAGATTTTTGAAGCTTTTTTTTTTTCCTTTCTGAGCGTTACTGATAAACTTAACCATTTGAGTTCTATTAGCTCTTTTGTGGCATTTTTTTCTCATTATGCTTATCTATTTGTTTCCCTTTTCCTTTTCCTCTTCCTTAAAAAAAAAAAAAAAAGAAAGAAAATTAATGAAACACTTTGATCTCTCTCTAGCAGCTTCAAGCCCCAGTAAGACAACAGCCAAAGGTTCAAACAACCCCACCTCCTACCATCCAGGGGCAGAAACTTGGATCTCTCACTCCTCCATCATCCCCCAAAACCCAACGAGCTGGGCACAGGCGCATTCTCAGTGATGTCACACACAGTGCGGTGTTTGGAGTCCCTGCCAGCAAATCCACCCAGCTGCTCCAGGCAGCTGCAGCTGAGGCCAGTCTCAATAAATCCAAGTATGTGGCACTTCCCCATTGTTCTTCTCACCTTGTGAGCAGGGTCTGCCCTGGGTGTTATGTGTGATGCTTTTTCCCATAAGTATATGGTTGTGTAGATGTATATATAGTCGTGTGTGTCTTTGTTTAATAAGAAAGGGAATTTATTTGTAATGCATGTACTGTACTGATCATAAGAAACAATTCCCTGGGACTGGGGTTGTGGCTTAGTGGTAGAATGTTTGCCTAGCACATGGGAGGCACTAGATTCAATCCTCAGCACCACATAAAAATAAATAAAATAAAATAAAGGTATCATGTCCATCTACAACTTAAAAAAAAAAAAAAAAAGGAGGAAAAAAAGAAACACTTTCCTCCATGACACTGTTTCCATACTCTCATCTGTTACATGCTGTGCAGAGTGTTTTCTCAATTCTCAATCTGACCAGTTCTCTGCATGCTGAAAATCTTCCATTGGTCCTCATTGCCCATGAGATGACATCTGAACTCACTGGTTACCCCAGAAATGCCTGCTGTGTACATGGATGGACTTGCCACTCTCCACCTCCACAAGCCCTTAGCTCATCCCAAGCACTCTCCTGGATGGCTGCTGTTCTCCTTCCCTAGGAAATGCTCATTTTTTCATCAAGATTGATGTCAGGGGTTGCCTTTTCTTTGAACTTTCCTCTGACATATTTCGTCTGGGCCTCTGTTGAGCATGTATCACATTGTTTTATCATTAATTATTTGTGTGTCTGACTGATCTGCCTGCTAGTTCTCCAAGATGAGGATCATGTCTTAGTAAACCTTTGTAAACTAGTGACTGACTCTGTGCCTCGTGTGAAGTAGACTTTGATGAGTGTTTGTCAAGTAAATACAGTTTCAGACCCTCATCTTTCTTGGAACTATGCACTCTAAAGTTAATAATCTTTAAATGAAATCAAGAGAGACTTTAAAAGAAAACTAGGTAATGATACCTAACACACAAAATAGTAGTAACTGTCTTCATTTCTCTTTAATTGTGATGGTGATTATTAATGCCGTGCCTGGAAGACGAAGGCAGCCTACAAAGGCCTCAGTCTCAGACTCTCCAAGAGTTGGTTGTGGTAGATGTTAGGATACACAAGCCTAACAACATGTTCCTCTGGGATCCTCAATTGAAAGACCTTGCAGACAAGACTGAAAAATCAAGCAAGACATAAAAGAAGTAGTAGGAGAGGAAGTCATAAAGGAGAAGAGACATTCATTTCACTGAGTGGAAAGAGTATGGAAACTTTGTAGAAAGCCCCTTTCAGAAAACACGGGAAAATGATTGATTGCCTCTGAAAACAATTTTATCCCAAAACAAAGAAAAGTAGTTTGACCCTTTTTTGTTTGTTTATATGTCTTTTTATTTCTCGGGGATGGGAACCTACCTAGGTCTGCAACCACCACTCCATCAGGATCTCCTCGGACCTCCCAACAAAATGTCTGTAATCCTTCAGAAAGTTCTACGTGGAATCCCTTCGATGATGACAATTTCTCCAAACTTACAGCTGAAGAACTGCTTAACAAGGACTTTGCCAAGCTGGGGGAAGGTGAGAAAGCCATGCCTCTATTTGTGATTCTTGCCTGTAAATTCTCTGTGCTGAGAAATAAGCAAGAGTTGAAATGAATCGTAACTCTAGAGGAATGAGCTTGTGAAAATGTTGGCTTGGGCCTGTCCCTCAAAGGCTTGTTTTCCCGGTGTGCATGTAAGTCAAATTCTGTTTTTACCAGAGCATAGAAATATTTTCAGGGAATTCTGACCTGTGGTGGGTGGGAACAAGGACAGTGTGAGCATTAGGGAAGAAACTTAGGGAAAATTCAGTGGCATAGATCAGGATAAGGGTGTCAGACAGGTTCACTCATTGGGAGCTACGATGGTCCCGTCCTTGTAGGTGATTTTATTGTCCCAGAAAGTAGTGACTGCTTGCCCATAAACCTATGCCTTCCCATGGACACTGAAGCTCTCAGCGTATTCAGTGTTCTACATTAACATTGACTGACCACAGAGAGATTTCATTTTTTAAAAAGATACAATTCTGCCCAGAAAACTAATAGTATAATTTGGAAGGTAGGTTGGACATACACAGACAACTTTGGAACAATGTTCCAAAGGTACACCTGGGCAAGTTTTCTAATATGCATTTGGAAAAGGGGATCTTCAGTGTATACAAGAGCACAGGTAAAGGGATAATCAGAACCAAGAGGATATGTCCTGTTGCCCAAACACTTTAGCTGTAACTATTATTTCAACAATCTTTTTCTAATCCATACAATTTTCCTGCCTTTTTAAACAGAAGATAGGACATAGGGTTTAACTTTCTTTGACAATTCACTTTCATTGTTATCTGTGCCAATTATTGTTCTGAACTATAAACATAACTACCTTAATGGACTATTGATGCTGTAATATTTTTTGTGCCTAACCAAACCCAAGTTTTTTTTTTTTTAACTCTCCTATTTTTAATGATTTTCTGTTTCCTTGCTGTTCACATAACACTACTTGTCCTTCATAGCATCTCACTACTGCCATCTCTACCACTTCTCGTTTCCTAAAATCTCATTTTCTCAACATAGATCCTTATAGCAGAGTTGTAAGTATATTCCAGTGAAGCCTGGAGGCAGTCTGCTCTGAGGAATGTGATGGAGCTTTAGGGCTTTAGCTCTGTACTCTCTTTTCTTTATTCTTTTTCTTTCTTTCTTTCTTTTTTTTTTTAAACTTAATTGTGGCCAGGCATGGTGTTGCCCACCTGTAATCCCAGCAACTCAAGAGGCTGAGTCAGGAGGATCACACGTTCCAGGCCACCCTAGGCAACTTAATGAAACCCTGTCTCAAAATTTTGTAAAAAATTAAAAATTGAAAAACTAAAACTTAATTGTGGCAAAGTACACAAAACATAATATTTGTCATCATAACCATGTGCAGTTCAGTAGTTTTAAGTTCATTCACACTCTTGCAAAACCGATCTGCCATTTCTTTTGATTCTTTAGTTTCCTTCCTTTTCTCAGTTATTGCAGTGTCTAAACAAAGGACCTGTGAATAGCCAAGGTGTTGCAATATTACAATAAGAGGAGTCTGGTGGCTGGGTTATAGCTCAGTGGTAGAGCACTTGCCTAGCATGTGTGAGGCACTGGGTTCGATTCTCGGCACCACATGTAAATAAATAAAGATCCATCGACAACTAAAAAAATATAAAAAAAAAAAAAAAAAAAAAAAGAGGAGTCTGGAAGGCAGTCAGAGGGTGTCCTTCACCTCCACCACTTGTAGATGCATCACAGGACTCTGCTAGAATGAACCTAATGGTATTTTGTACCTCCAGGCAAATATCCTGAAAAGCTTGGTGGCTCAGCAGAGAGTTTGATCCCAGGTTTCCAGTCAACCCAAGGCGACGCTTTTGCTGCTTCCTCATTTTCTGCTGGAACTGGTGAGTGTTGCACTTGCCCGAGACAGGAGGCTCACTGTTGTTACCTATTCTCCACAGATAGCTGTGTATGCCACTGAACCCCTGCTCCTGGCAGTAACTCATGTGTTCCTTCATTCAAAATCTGTCTAATAGAAAAGGGATAGAGAAAAAGCTAGGAATACCTTGATTTTAAGTGGCATAATGACCTGGCATATATTGCCAGACTTACTGTCTCTAGTTCAGGACATATATTAAACAATATTTCTAAATTTAAGGATCAGAACTTTGGTAATCTTGTGTCATTGCTTAGGTTGTTTGGGGATGAATTGAAGAATCCTGAGAATTAGATGTTCCGTCTGAACCTGAGACTCTACTAAGCTTTGTATATTTGTGCTTTGGGGAAGAAGGAGGTATTTTTTAATAAGATTTTTTTTTTTAAATTATAGTAGCAATAATAAAAGACTTGTTTTCCTCTTTATTAATAAAATTATGCATATTATATAAGTTAGCCACTTATAGAGGAAAATGTTTAAAATCCTCCATGATCTTACCACTAAGAGGAAGTACAGAGATACCATTTTGATGTCCGTTAAGCATTAAATTTTTTAGGGTCCAACTATCTTTGTGAATGAATCTAATGTAGAATCTAAAAGTAGATCTCTCTGCCAGGCACAGTGAATGAATCTAATGTGAATGAATCTAAAAGTAGATCTCTCTGCCAGGCACAGTGGCACATGCCTGTAATCCTAGTGGCTCAGGACGCTGAGGCAGAATATCAAGTTCAAAGCAACCTCTGCAAAAGTGAGGCAGTAAGCAACTCAGTGAGACCCTGTCTCTAAATAAAATACGAAATAGGACTGGGGATGTGGCTCAGTGGTCAAGTGCACCTGAGTTCAATCCCTGGTACCCCCCTACCTCCAAAAAAAAAAAAAAAGTAGATCTTTCTCACCAAAATACATGTGACCACATCTTGTACAGTTTTATGCCCAGATAAGACTGTTGTACATCTTTACAGTCATATTTTAAAACCTGACTTTTTCACTTGATCAGTCCTGGCACATTTCCCCCTCATCATGAAAGAAGCTCCTAAAATGTCATTTAAAAAAATATCTGTGTTGAATTCCTTTGTGACTAGATCCTGATGTCATGTAATTAATTACCTCTTTTTTTAAACATTATTTTGATTTCAGTGGTTTACTATTTTAAATGCTTTAGTAATGGGCATGAGCTTGTGATTGATTATATTCTTTGTAGGTTAAGCATTTGATATGCTTAATTTTTCTGACCTCATAAATTTATTTCTGGTTAGAACATCATGGTTTTCTGGACTTGCTTAAGTTGAAGTTTTACTATCTTCTTAACCAAGGGTCACTTAGGGTGTGTTTTAACTACATGGTAACCAGTATGGTCTATGCAGTTTACTGTTGTTTACTACTGGTTGACTATGGCCCACTTTTATCATTTTGTAAATGGCCTATGGGAATTTGTAGTTTTCCTTGTCAATAAATATTAATGTGTAGCATTTTAATGGAAGAATAGTAACATTTATGAAGCAACCCTTTTCTGAATACTTAGATTGTTACCAATTTTTCATCATATAAATACATTCTTGAAACTAAATTTTTGTTTATATCTTGTATAAGTTCTTAAATAATTTCTAAGAGATTATATGTTAATTACAAGATAATGTATTTTAGGGCTTTTGATGCATATTTCCAAATTGCCCTCCAAAAAAGCTATACAAATTTTCTTTTGATCAACATTGAATGAGAGTAACTTTACCCCCTATTGCCCCACCCTGCCCAGCCCAGCCCAGCCCAGCCCAGCCCAGAGACAGACAAAGGACATTGTTTTCTGGACATTTTTATTTGTTTAGGAATTAAATTGTTTGTGTCCTTTACTTTTTTGATGTTCTGGGCTCATTATTTCCTTTCTTAATTTATAGGAGCTCTTCTTCTGTAAACGTTTTCCCATTTTGTCAAGTGTACTCTGTATAGTGATCTTGTGTAGCTGATTTGACCACCCTTTGAAGTTGGTATGTTAGCCCCACATTGTTTTGATTGAGGAAACTGAGGCAAAGAATCTTTTCTAGGGTTACCTGTTAGCAAGTGACAGAGTTGGGACATGGACCCTCTGGCTCCAGAGTCTCCTCTCTCAGGTTTTATGCCTCTTAGTAAGGCAAATTTAGTAATTATCTTTTCTTATTAAATCATCTGAGTTTTAAGATTTTAAAATTAGAACAGAACATTACATGTCAATCTTCTATAGTACTTTCTCTGTACACCAATTTTTAATTGTATAGATTGTATTTTTCTTGGTAACTAAAAGTTTGCTATTTTATTACCTTTTAAAGACAACTTCTAGATTTATAAAAACCTACCTTTTTTTTTTTCCTGCATGTCGCACTGGGGATTGAACTACCGGGCCTCCTGCATGCTAGGGGCAAGTGCTCTATCACTGAGCTACATCCCCAGCTCTCTCTACTTTATTTTGAGACTGGGTTTCCCTAAGTTTCCCATGCCAGCCTTGAACTTTAAACAAAACTTAAGGATAAGAAAGGTGTGTATGGTGACACCCTCTATCATCTCAGCTACTTGGGAGACTGAGGCAGGAGAAATGCAAATTCAAGACCAGTCTAGGCAAATTAGTGAAACCCAGTCTGAAAACCACAGACCTCAGGGAGTGTCCTCATACCAGAGTCAGAGGCAGTGGAGAAAGAGAGCAGAGCCAGATGCCCGTAGATACCTCTGGTAATGCCCACACATGTCCACACTTTGAATCCTCTGTAAGCCCATTTCACAGACAGCACACCAAGGCTCAGAAAGGTGAAGAGAAATGCCACACATCTGATGCCCCTGGCCAAAGAGGTTAGTAGAGAGGGAACTGAGCCTCAAGACTTCCAAATTCAACCTAGTGTCATGCAGACTGAGGAGGAGGGATTCAGGGAACATTGAGAAATACAGGGATGTCAAGAGAGATAGACTGAGACCTAAAACAAGACAGAGAGATGAGTGGGGCAGGGTAGAGGAAGAACAGAGCAGAGGGCTAGGGATGTGGTCCTACGTGCAGGACTGTGATGATGGTGTTGGACACAGAGGTGTGGGTCACACAGGCACCAAGTTACAAAAAGAACTGTGTGTACAAATGGGTATGTGTTGCTCAGCTTTTCATTTCTATAACAAAATATCTGAACTAATCAACTAATAGAGGAAAAGTGGGTTTTTAAAATTTTTTTTAATTGTAAATGAACACAATACCTTTACTTTATTTGTTTATTTTTATGTAGTGCCAAGGATCAAACCTAGTGCCTCACACATGCTAGGTGAGCGCTCCACCACTGAGCCACAACCCCAGGCCTGGAAAAGTTTTATTTTGGCTTAAAATGTTGGAGGTTTCAATTCATGGTTACTTGGCCCCATTACTTCGGGTCCTGCAGTGAGGGCAACACATTGTGGTGGGTATCATGTGGCAGAGCAGAGCTGTTTACCTCGTGACCAGGACACCAAAGAAAAGAAGAGTAAGAAACCAGGGTCCCACAGTCCCTTTTGAGGGCACAACCCAATGACCTAGAATTTCCGAATAGGCCCCACCTCGAAGTTTTCACCATCTTCGAGTAGTGCCAAACCAAGGACCAAACCTGGACCAAACCAGGGACCAAACCTATCCCCAGGATAGGGTCCTGTGGGGGGACATTTCAGATCCAAACTAAACTGGTAAAAACAGAGTAGTCTAGGGAAGAGTCCTGAACATTTTCAGTGATGCTGACTGCAGTTGTGTAAGGCGTCTCCACTGGGAGGAGCTGGGTGCAGGCTTTTCAGGACTCTGCAGCACACTTCTTTGATTCTGAAATTATTTCAAATAAAAAAATTTTTAAACATTCTTGTGGGCTGGGGATATAACTCAGTTGGTGGAGTGCTTACCTTGCAAGCACAAGGCCCCTGGGTTCAATCCCCAGCACCGCAAAAAAGAAAAAGAAAAAAAATTCTTTATCAAAAGCAAAATGAAATTATGACTAATAAACAAGCCAAATACTGAAGTGTAATTTAAAAAATGATAAAGTAGAAACCAAGAAACTTTGAATTCTGCTCTGCTTGTGGAATTCACAAGCAGAATTATCTTCTAATTTGGGGGCTTCATTTTCTTTTCTGGAAAATAAGAAAATTGTGCTAGAAAATTCTAAGATCTCTTCAACCTCTGGTATTCTTTAGGGCATATGTATTTCTCAAAATCTGTAATTTGCCAAATATAGAATGAATGCCAGTAGTATGGTAGGTATGGTCCAGAGGTCAGGGCTTATCTAACTATAGTAGGCAGGGACTCTATTTCTGCCTCTTCTCATGTGTCTGCCTAGCACTTTATTAGATATTATGGCAATACAATAAGATTTAGTCCCCAGAGTTCCTCTAGGAGGTGATAGTTACATAGGAAGCAATTATACACATATGCTATTATCTATATACCAAAATGTATGATATGGACAGTAATACCATAGGAATTCTGAAAGATCCCTATAGGCCTACAGTATTCAAGGAAGAAGTAGAAGCTCAGGCGTTTGTCCTGATTTGAGCAGTCACCACATCTCATAAACATAAAGAAGTATATTGTATATCTCAATAGATGTTTTGCTGTTCACCCTAGATTATTTGAATTTACTCTGTGGTACACACCTATAATCCCAGCTAATAGGAAGGCTGAGGCATGAGGATCATAAGTTCAAAGCCAACTTCTACAATTTAGCAAGACCTTGTCTCAAAATAAAGAATAAAAGGGGTAGATTGCACCTGGGTTCAATTCCTAGCACCATTAAAAGAAAAAAAAATTTTTTTTTAGACTTACTCTATACTTTGAGCTGGTGGGTCAATGGATGGTTAATTCATCTAGACTTACTTGCTATTTTCTGCTTTCTTTTTTTCTCTCCTGACCCTCTTTTCCCTCCAACCAACACCAGCTGAGAAAAGGAAGGGTGGACAAACTGTGGATTCTGGTGTCCCACTTCTAAGCGTTTCTGATCCTTTCATTCCTCTTCAGGTACCTGATGCACCAGGTGGGTGAATAGAACTGATCTAAGTAGCTTTATTCTTGTCCTAGGACCTCTGCAGAATTGTTTTAAACACCCTATGGAAAGGGTCTGAATTCCAAGCCCTAATAGAATGATATTGTATATTTTTACTATGTCTTAGCAAGAGGGACAGACTTATCTTGGAAGGTAGCAGCCATTAGCAAAGACAGTTGAATCAGTTCGGGTTATACCAAACTGGATCCCATCAGTCTTCTGTTTTTTATTCTTGGTGGTGTTTATGGTAATTTGGGGGGCCTGTGTGTCAGAAAGAATGTGATTATAATGATGTGGTAGTGGTGTGGTGTAAAGCATGTGATAAAGAAACAAAATATAAATAGTGGTTATAGTGTGATGATGGGATTGTGGATGACTTCTTGTCCAGTTTCTATTTTCTGTAATGTGCTTTTACTTTGTATTATAAAAATACATAACGAGAGTTGATAGGGAACATGAGTCAGGAGACTTAGGTTCCCTTCCCGATTGTATCACTACCTGAAAACCTTCTGGGCCAAACCCTTTGTCAGTGAAGTAAGTTGAACTGCAGGAATTTAGATAGTCTTTTCAAGTTACTGATTTTTAAGTAACCTGTCTAACAAATAAGAACAGGTTAGTGTGTTCTCATTGAAACCACTTTTGCAACAATAATTGAATGTTTTCCGTTTGGAGTTTATCAATGCGAGATTCCCTTCCTGCTACCCACCCTGCTTTTTTTTTTTTTTTTTTTTTTTTTTTTGGTGGGAAGGACCCTGGGGGGTTGAGGTGGGTGGTTGTGATGAACAGAAGTCTGCCTTTAGGAAAAAATAAATAAATCCAACCCCTCGGAAGCAACTGGCAGTCATTTTGCTTCATTTTTCCTTTTTGCTATTCCTATGACTTCACAGTCTTAACCTTGAATCTACTTACAAAGACAGATTGCAGCATTGGTACAAAGACAGCTCTTGTTTGTTTAGGCAATTTTTGACCCTTCCAAGGGAAGCAAACACTTGCCTTGATTAGGCAGTTTTGTGACTTTATTGCTTGCTGCACCTGGATATAGCTCAAAAATATCTAAATCACCAAAGAATGATTCAGTCAGTGTTGGTTAAGGAAAAGGGAAGAAAGGAATCAAATGTAGGCCCTTTTCTTTCTTGCTCATTTCCATATGTCTGGCCATACCTGGACAATTTTGTGCAGAAGGTTAGAAAGATGTGAACCATAGAGTCAAGTGGGGCCCCTGGGCCTCTCTTCTCCCAGCTTTACCAGCACTGGGATCAGACAAGGAAAAGGTGTTACAGAGGCATTGTCCCTTTGATACACTTTCAGTTTCTTGATTTGCTGTTGCCCAGATAGCCCATGGGCTACAGGAACTGGAAAGATGGTCTCTTTGCCCACGGTAGAAGAAAAGGATCCTGAGGCAAGTAGCTGTCTTCTGCAGCTGTCACAAGTGTCCTCCCGGTTGGTATTGGGGAACCAGGGGCACATGCCTAGGACTCAGGAGATTGCCTCCAGGTTGTAGAGATGAGTCTGTGGATGCCAGAGCTAGCTGACTGCCATTCTGCCCTCCTTATTGTTTTCATTCCTGTTTCCTGATCCTCTGTACTTTTCTCATTCTGGAGGATTCCTGCAAAAGTACTAGTGGTATACACATTTTAATACACAGTGACTTTAATACACTCTTGGACTGCACTTGGATTTTAATGGAAAATTATGAAAAGCTGGGCATGACTGGGCACAATGGCCTGTAATCCCAGCAACTCTTTAGAGGCTGAGGCAGGAGGCTCACAAGTTGGAGACCAGCCTTGACAATTTAGCAAGACCCTGTCTCAAAATTAAAATAAATAAAGGGGTTGGGGATATACTACAGTGGTAGAGTGCACCTGGATTCAATCCCAATACCACCAGAAAAAAAAAAAAAATTGCTGGGCACTGTGGCATAGGCCTATAATCCCAGCTGCTTGAGGGGCTGAGGCAGGAAGATTGCAATTTCAAGGCCTATGTAGGCAATTTAGTGAGTCCCAATCTCAAAAAAAGAAAAAAGAAAAAAAACTATTCCAAGTGTCCTCTTTGTTTTCCAGTCTGTCAGATGAGACTCATCTGCTGAAAACTTCAAACTTGTAGCTTCTTTGTTCTCCGGTGAATTCTTATGTCACTGAGTATAAAATCCAGACTTCATACTGTGACCTACCAAGCCCTTGGCTCTCCCCTAATCTCAGCTCATAGCAGTCTTCCCCTCGGTCTTGTTTTTCCTTCAACAGGATAACCTTGTTCCCACCTCAGGGCCTTTGTGCTTGCTTGCTGGTACCCTGCCTGGGAAGCTTTATTCCTGAGTGTCATTTGACCTTTGATGGTCCAATGAGAACTCTCAGTCAGGCCTCTTGACTTTTTTCTTTATAGCACATACCAGTACATTGTCTGGTTTTACTTTGTTTATCGTTGGTCTTTCCTCATCAGAACGTTGGTGTCCTCAGATGGGTGGATCTTGTGCGTTTTATTCACCAGTGCATCACCAGTACCAAGAACCCTGCCTGGCAGGGTTGACACACTGAGTATTTGCAGATCAGATGATGAATGAAATGGAACCTGAAGCTGGAAGCCTTTGGTGGCCCTTTACCCTCCATGTCTGTCCCCGTCACCCAGACAACCAGACTACTGGCTCCATAACCTTCCATCAGTGTCTGTGCCAACTCCCAGCTAGACCTCCCACCACTTTTTGAAGGTGAACAAAGGAAGACAGCCTCCAATGTCAGGAAGCTGCCAAACCCTGGGCTGGTGAAGGAAGTGTCTAGGCTCAGCAGATCCTTCAGCCCCATCCTTCCTTGGTTCCCTCCAGAATTGGGCTAAGTATACCACCGTGCCTTTGATTATGTATTTAATTTAATATTTAGCCACTAGCACACTCAGTCATAGCTCCTTCATTATGACTCTTACACATCTTCCTTTAGCATCTTGAATTCAGAGATAAGTGTCTCTTTGGAACCTGGGCAGAATGCAAATTTGTTTTCCCATCAAAAAATTTTTTTAATTAAACAAATGAAATCAGTTTGTCATACCTCCAGCCCACTTTGACACTAGTCGTGTTTTCTTGTTTGTTTGTTTTGCAAACACACTCATCTTCCACACTCAGCTGTCTTCCATTGTTCTGGAAATCATGCCTTTCAAGGGTCTTTGCTTTTAAAATTTTTTTTATTTAATTTCCTTTGATTTTCACAGATACTCCTGAGTGGTAGGTAGTAGACGTGTCAAGCAACATACTTTGTGGTTGAGGAAGTGAGGCCATGAGGCCTTGGTGCTGTCCTCACCCTGCAGGCTCTACCTGCCTTTCCACTGCCCTTGTTCCCCAAGCCGTGGGCATTTCTTCATCCTTGGGACAATTCACAGATCAATAAGTCTTCGACTAGAAAGATGAACTTAAGGTTCAGAGAAATTTAAAAATGGATTTGGACCTGGACTCTGACCTCTTAGTAGCTAGCTGATTTTGGTCAAATCACTTAAACTGAATTCTTATTCTTAAGATTGTTGATATTAAAACCTACCTTTAATGGAATACAGATGAGGTTCAAATGAAATCATGTATTTGAAATTACTATGTACATTTAAAATTACCGTAAAGTTCTGGGTCCTTAATCCCAATAGGGCAGTCCTAATTATAAAGTAATTTTTCTCTTATTAAAATTAAACTTGCTCTTATAACCTTTTACACAGCTGAGAGCCATTAAAATAGATTTCTTGGATTGTCACACTGTGGATAAAACATAATTGTGTGTTGGTTTGTTTTAAAGACTTTTTATTTTCAAATTGCAATAAAATGAATTTTTTAGAATGCCTGGAGTATTAAAATCATAGCCATGAGAATTTATGTGTTCCCAGAGCTGTCAAGTAGAGTATGGCTAGTGAAACTCAAATTATTTCATTGATGCTTATATGCTGCCTATTCATTTGTTTACCTTCTACATATTATTAGGGAACAGATAAGCCATAGATAGTATAAAGTTTTAAAGTACAATAGAAAAGATTTTTCTCTGAAAATTGAACAAAAAATAATTTTAATCAACTATTTTTTAATTTTTACTTGAAAAATAAAATATTTCCTAATTATTTTAAATTTACATAAAATGTATCATTTTAATCATTTTTAAGTATATAATTCATTGGCATCAGTACATCGTTTTGAATCTATCATTACCGTACATTCATCTTGCAAAACTGAAGCTCCTCATCCACTAAACAATAACTCTTCATTTCTCCCTCTTCCCAGCCTCTGGAAACCACCGTTCTCCTGTCATTATGAATTTGACCACTCTAGGTACCTCATCTGAGGAGAATCATGTAGTATTTGTCCTTTGGTGACTGGCTAATTTCTCATAGCATAATGAGAGTTAATCCATGTTACATATGTCAGGATTTCTTCCCTTTTAAGTCTGAGTAATATTCTGTTGTATATAAATACCACATTTTGTTTATCCGTTTTACTCTTGGACCCTCAGGTTGCTTCCATCTTTTGACTGTTGTGAATAATGCTACTGTGAACATGGTGCACAAATATCACTTTCTGACCCTGCTTTCAGTTCTTTAGGATAGATACCCAGAAATAGAATTGCTGCAATATGGTAATTCTATTTTTAATTTTTTTGAGGAACTACCATACTGCTCATTCCCACCAGCAATACACAAGGGTTTGAAAAAATTTTGTATAACAACTTTTTAATACTGATCTCTTTAGGAAGTGCTGCTTCCTAGAATTAGAGACTTAAAAAAAGGAACCTCTTGGTTTTATGGCACTCCATCATGTCTTGAAAGGTTAGGCAAGAGAAGCTGTTTTCTTAATGGTTAAAATGAGCATTTCTTTCATAGCTACTTGCCAGCTATCTTCCTTATTTCCAACTGCTATCTTATAATATTGAAAATATTGAAAAGTCCAAGTTCAATAATAATGTGCCTTTACCCTAGAAAATTTGTATTCTAAAGAATTAATTCTCTAAAATTATTTGAAATGAGGGCATGGTGTTTGACTTTTGCTTCTAACTTGAAGATGTCACTGATGGTTTAGTGTCTGACAGGAACTATATAGAGCAACTAGATTTCTTAAAATATTTTTATTTTTAATTGACATAGTAATCGTGTGTATCTATGGAGCACAGTATGTCATTTCAATATATGTACATAATTTGCGATGATTAAATTGAGGTAATTGGGTCACCACATAGAGTGGCTCAATTTTAAAAACAGTGTTTCTCATCACAAGACTTCAGGGCTTATATACCCCATATTGAATGACATAAATTTCCAGAGCCAGAGCTATAGCAGCCACATTATCATTTTTGATGGGCACACATTGAGCTCTTCACGTTTGTTAGTTTAGCCTATTCTGCTCCTCATTCCCAATTAGACTCAGAATGGTCCATGGGCAAGCCCTGGGTCTTATTAGCCTGTATAAATAGGTATCTAATCCTCCCTTTTTATATTTTAAAAGAAGAAAAGTTCGCAACTCACAGTATATCCCAGGCTCATGTCACAAGTTATTTTAATTATCTAACCTTAGACTGGTTTGTGAAAGATTATTTTCTTGTCTTGTAGTTGATACTTGTGACTGTCTTGAGAGGGGAGGGATAAGAGAAGAATCTGAAATGAATTCATGCCAAACTTCAACCTTAGCAACTACCTCCTCCTGTTTTTTCTCCCCCTTCCCCATTGCCACTTGAGTTACGTTTAGGAAGCGAGGGAGAGGTGTTCAGGAGAGAAGACCCACTTTCTCTCACCTTTCCCTTAGCTGAAAATACTACCAATCCACTCCTTTAAAAGTGGCTAGGGAGGTAGCTCAGTAGTAGAGAGCTTTACTAGCATGCACAAGGCCATAGGTTTGATCTCCAGCACAGCAAAAAGAAAGGACGTTTGCTTCCATTATCCATCCTATCGGTATACCTCTGTGTCCATTTTTCTCTCAGGTTTAGGCCTTTAGCCATTGAGCAGCTCTCAAAGCTCTTATTCTGACTCGTAATCTGGGATCCCTAGAGACTTGAGAAAGAACCAGGTGTACTAATAGGGATGTAATAAGGAATCACTACAGTTTGTGAGCAGACTGTTCATTAAAGAAGAAATGTAAATTGCCAGTAAATTTTTTTAAAGTTTATCATCATGAGGAATCCAAGTACCAACTCTAAACAGTAAGGGGATGTGACTTCCACTATCATATTGGTAAAGATGGGAAAACACAACCTCATACCTGATAAAGATGTAGGAAAGTGGACACCTCAGGTCCTGCTAGTAGGAACATCAGCTCATACAACTTCTTGTGAGGATTGTTTGGCAGTTTTTAATGAAAGTCTTCAGGGTTTTATTTTCTCTTTTAGCAATTCTGTTTCTCAAAAATTAGTCTAGGGCTGGGGATGTGGCTCAGTTGGTAGAGTGCCTGCCTCGAAAGCACAAGGCCCTGGATTCAATCCTCAGCACCGCAAAAAAAAAAAAAAAATTAGTCTAAGAGGATTGGGGCTGTAGCTCAGTGGCAGAGCACTTACCTAGCATGTGTGAAGCACTGGGTTCAATCATTAGCACCTCATAAAAATAAACAAATAAAATAAAGGCATGCTGTCCATACACAACTACAAAAATTTTTTTTAATTAGTCTAAGAAACATAGGTATGCTTAAATATTTGTTGAATAAATAAATTCATAGGAAAAGACTGGAAGGATGTTCATTAAGTTAATAGTTGATATCTCTGAAAGTTGTAATTATAGGTACATTTACATTTATACTTTGGCTTATCTGTTTTCCCCAAATTTTCTACAATTAATATATACTACTTTTATAATCTTAAGGAAGAACATAGAAATTTGTTCTTTTTTGTGATGAGGCATGAGCTTAGATCTTTCCCTGCCTTCCCTGTTCTCCTCCTGGCTGGGCCTTCTGGGCAGTACACATGTTAAACATGTTGAGTCGGCTCTGCACTTTCCTTGGGGCCAGTCACCTTACCTCCTGCTTGTGTCTTCCCACCAAAATAATTCTCAGACTTTCGCAGGCCTCCTGTTGGTGTCCTCCTCCGAGCACCCTTCCTAGAGTCCGGACCAGTCCCGATCCCCATTTTCATCTTGAGAGTTCATGTCTTGAGCAGCTCGTTCCTGTTCCCAATTTTCCCTTCATGCATGATTGGCTTTTAGTGGTAGGTAGAGTTCTCAAATTTATCTTCATTTTTATCAATAAAGAGATTCAGAGAGAGTAAAAGACTTGCCCAAAGTGCCGCACAAACCTACAGCAGAACCCAGGTCTCCTGCCTCTTCCTCTCTGTCAGCCCAGGCTGCCTCCTTCCCATATCTAACTGAATAGAAGTTCTGCGTGTTCTGTCCTCATACCAGGCATTTGAGGAAGATCTGCAATGTTACACATGTTACTCATGTCCCCTGCCATACTCAGACATCTGTGGTGACCCCCTTATCCCACTTAAAGAGAAGTTAGTACCCTTTTATATGGCACTTTATTTACATACATATGTGCAGATTAATTCTGATGAATACAACTATTTAATTCTAACAAGACTTTAAATTAGTTCTTATCCTCTGTGTTTATAGGTGAGAACCTGAAGCTTAGAATAATTAGGTAACTTAAGTTTCATGTTACTTATTTATTTCTCAGAATTTTGTAGACCTCAGCTTAAGTTCCCAAAATGTACAGTATCACAATAAAAAAATAAAATAATTAAAATAAAACCATCCCCAAATTCATGGTATCCTCTCACCTCTACAAGCATACCTCCATTCTCCCCATAAACACACACACACACACACACACACACACACACACACACACACACACACACACATTTAGAGTCTGGAGCTGGTTCTAAAATATGAAAGTCAGACGAGGAATGACCAAAACTATACCATTTTCTCTATTCAGAATTGTCTGCTGCTTTCCCATATACTGGAATATGTTGGGGCCACAGGCTTATCATTCTAACACAAAAATAGAACGATTCTTTTTTTTTTCCTTAATATTTTTGTAGTTATAGATGGACCGAATGCCTTTGTTTATTTTTATAAAGTGCTAAGTATCGAACCCAGTGCCTCATGCATGCTAGTCAAGTGCTCTGCCACTGAGCTACAGCCCCAGCCCCCAAGACAGAATAATTCTTGTAAAACATTACTTATGAGAATTAAATCATTTCTAAAATGCAGTTTATGAATAATTTCCACTTCATTGGTCTGTCACCTTGAATGATTGAGAATAGGAATCTGAATTTGTATGCATTTCTGGTATGAACTGCCCCAGAAGATGACTTTTGCTTTTGTATCCAGAGAAGCCATTTCCCATGGTTCATACAAAATTTAAGAAGGTTTTTGTTTATTAGATAATAATAAGGCATGATGTTGACATGGGACTTGATTGAGGTTTTGGATCTTGAACACTTCTAGCAGTTTCCTAAGTTAATTACTCTCTCCTTGCTATTCTTCCCCATACCCCATTTTGATACTTGCCCTTGAATGTAAGAGAAAGGACAGTTCATAATACAAGGATTTAAGGGCTAGCTGTTGATGCAGATGGGAGGCCACCAGGCTCCATGACTGATAGGCTGTCAGCATCCTATAGCCTTTCTTGGGCCTCACATCACATCTGTTTCAGGTGTTTCATATACACTCAACACAAATGACCAGTAATAGCTTTAACTGTGACCTCATGTAAGAGTCTTTACATTTTAAAGGAATCAAAGTCCCTTAGTTAAACCAAAATAATGAATCTCTTAATAGAGTAGAATATCCCAGACTTTGTATCTCTTTCTTTCTTGATATAAGATCTTGGCTAAGTTATTTCACCTTTTTAGAATTAATTTCTTAATCCATAAATGGGAAGGCTAAATTGGATAAAATCCGAGGTTTCTTCCAACACTAACCTGATAACTATACCATTGTGGCTGGATGCGGAGACCCATCCTCCTGTGCTGATGCGAACAGCCAAACCCTCCAAGCAACATGAGGGGGGACCTTTGAAGGCCTCTCTGGACTCCTTAGTCCTTGCCTGTGACTTAGGGCAAGTTACACATTCTGAGTCTTTGATACCCCCAATCTGTCTCATCACACAACACACACAACACACATGTGCATACACATGCATATATACACACATACCTTTTTACCTTCTCTCATGCTTTTTGGTAATGGCTAGTAAAAGAATTAGCTTCTTGTCAAAGTACCTGACTTTTTCCAGCTGGTCTTCTACTCTCCCCACCTCTCCAACGATTGCAAAGGCACAGATGTGGCAGGGAGTATGAACTGAGTCTTAATTAGACCTTCCCGGCCTTCAGTCACAGCGTAAGGGCTGCAAAAGCAGTGAGTGCAGACTGCTCCAGGTGGTTGTGAATGTGGCAGGGAGGGAGAGAGGAAGCATAGAGGAGATGGTATTTGACCAACACAGAAAGATGTGAGCTCTCTGTTTTATAGACAAGGAGACAGGGTGAGGCTTAAGGAACTGCTCTAGTCTTCCTTTTCCAGCGAGACTAGAATTCAAACTCTGAAAGAATTCTTGCCCAAGGTTTGTACCAACTAATTTTGGCCTTTACTTTTTTTATCCATGACCTCACAGGATTTCAAATACTTTAGTGCCAAGTGAAGGAAGCAAAATACATTTTTTTAAATGACATTTTTTGCAAAAAAAATAAGATGCAAACTAGTGATCAGAATAATGAAGAGTTAGACTTTAGGAAAACCATCTTATTTTACCAGTAAGTAAAAGTAACCAACTTTATTTTTACTTCGATTTTAAAAATTCATGTGGAGGTCAAAATTAATGCTGATATAGTTATACCATATACTTGAATAGACTCTCCCAGTATTTCAGTCCCCTCACTTTGAGACGTTCCCTTTTTTCTTCATTCTTTTCTTCAGTATAAATCAGGTATAAATGAGAAATGTGTAGCATATTGTCATGTAATTCAAAGACATTTATATTCCATATGATCCAAGGATGATAAATTAGCTTCACATAAATAAAAATCTCTTGTTTGCTTCAGTGTGTTAATTGTATCAAAGCAACTTATCTTGCTAAGACTCTAGAATCTATTCTTTCATTGATCTATGTAGTTGTGGATCACCTAAATTATGGAACTCTTAAAATATTTATCACTTAGCTCAGTTCCCAACAGCCTAGAAGACTACAAATTCATTAAAATGTTATATGCACATATTTGAACTTTAAGTCACTTGTTTTTTTCAAACAAACACTTGAATTTTGGTTTAACTGGCAAGTGATAGAATTTGTGACTTCAGTCTCCTTGCAACAGAGACACAAGCTCTTAATTCCCTTCTTCCTGTGAGATTCTGTGATTCATTATTTTGTTTCAAGTTAATGTTCAGCCTTTAGTTGGTTAAAGGTAAGTAGCAGATTGTTGTTGGATCAGGGCTAAAGGAATTATTTTGGGAGGAATTGTAATGTATATACAGTGTCCTACATTAAATTACCACGTGTGACAAATCTGGTAGCTTCTTGTTTGTTTGTTTTTAGATCTGGTGGCTTCTAATGTCTTTTTATTTCTTAGCCAGCAGACATCAACAGTAATCTGTCTGCAGGCCTAAGTCAACTGTGATATTTAACCGTAGAATAATTAAGAAGCATGTTACAGATATACAGTTGGCAGACAGTAAATGATTGTTTAAGTTACCTTAGGCAAGATTGAATTGATTATAAACTGTTTCTAATTGCAAGTTTTAAAAAACAGATTGAAAACTAGATCCAGGAAAGGAAAAAAATACACAAAGTTTTGTATGCAAATGTTTATGTCAGCCTTATTTTTCATAGCTGAAAACTGGAAACAATCAAGAGTCTATTAAGTGGTAAATTGATCAATAAAATGTGGTCCAGCCATGTAGTAAAACACTACTCCTCAGTAAAACAGAACAAACTACTGATACAGGCAACAACATGGTGACTCTCAAAATCATTTTGCTAAATGAAGGAAATCAGACACAAAAGATTACACACTGTATGGCTCCATTTAAAGTAGAAATCCTGTTCTGGGCTTGGTGACACACATCTGTAATCCCAGTGACTTGGAAGCTGAGGCAAAAGGGTCGTAAGTTTGAGGCCAGCCTCAGCAATTTAGTAAGACCCTGTCTCAAAAGTGGGTGGGGGATGTTGCTCAGTAGTAGAATTATTGCCTAGCGTGTTCAATTTCCAGTACTGAAAAGAAGAAAAAGGAAAAAAAAAGGAAATTCTTGAGAAGGCAAAACTGTAGGGACAGATTCATTGTTGCCATGGTCTAGGGTGAGAGAACGATATTTACTATGAAGAAACACTATGAATTTTTTTAAATGTTGGGAATGTTCTGTATCATTATTTCAATGGTAATTATATAAATGTGTAATTTGTCAAAACTCACCAAACTGTACACTTAAAATTGGTGACATCTACTAAATGTGAGTTGTGTCTCAAAACAAACAGAAAAACAAACCTAAAGTACATCTTATAAAGTTACCACTTCTCTTGGGGAAATAATCTTTTGTATACTTTGAATTTGGAGAACCTGTTTTTAACAAGATACTTATAGTATTCATTTTTATGGTGAATCTGTACCAAAAATTGACCCCCTAAAATGTGTTTGCATAGATAACAGTGAGTCAGTAATGCTGGGCACAGTGGTGCACATCTGTAATCCCAGTGCCTTGGGAGGCTGAGGCAGGAAAATTGCAAGTTTGAGGCCATCCTCAGCAATTTAACAAGACGCCTACTCAAAATAAAAAGTAAAAAAGAAAGAAAACAGTGAATGAGTCACTTGCTTTAATATCTCATTGCTTTTGTGCTTTTTTCTTTACCTCTCTGCCCAACCTAGAAAAACTAATTGAGGGACTCAAATCTCCTGACACGTCTCTTCTGCTCCCTGAACTCTTGCCTATGGCAGATCCTTTTGGTAGCACTTCCGATGCTGTAATTGGTAAAGTCATCATGTGTTTCTTCAATGTCATGCATGATATGTTTGTGTCTGTTGAATGAAGTGCCTGGTTAACAGATCCTAGAATGAATTTCATATGAATGAAAAGAAACGTGAAAAATTCAGTTATAAAATCTTCACGAAAAAATTGGTTTCTAACTGGACCTTACTTTACTGAACTTCATGGAATATAGCAAGCACATTTTCTTTAGAAGGCCCATGCACGTACCAGAAAATGGTTTTCCAGTGGTTAAGCTTCCTGAATAGAATCTAGGGTAAGACTCGATTTGCTTACTCACCTTCTTGTGCTCCGAAAGCAAGGCAGGCAAAACCTACAAAATGTCCAAGGCCTCTGTTCTTTAGGAGAGCCAGTCACTAGAGACATGGTAATGCCTCTGAGCAAAAAGTCCTAGAACTCACAAATGCCATGGCCCTACAAAAAAAAACGGGCCTCCAGTTGAGAAACACGGCATGGTGCAAAATGCCTCCAACCTACACCATGGGATGGAGAGGAGATGGATTTGAAGCTTTTGCATTAGATTAGAGGATATTTACTTTAAGTTTGTTATTTAAGAAAAGCAAAATTTCCAGAAGAAACTAAGATGCCTTTCAGCCAATCTCTTCTGACATCGAAGAGATCGCATGCTTGAAAGAGACTTGTATTCCAGACTCAGTAAAACTCAGATACTCAAAGCAGCAGAAATGAAGTCACTTTTTGTGCTTTCCTTCTTGTCTGGGGCTGGTATTTTAGCAACCTGTACGAGAAAGCCTTCACAGAATTTCCTGAAGAACCTTCTGAATTCCTTTCCTTACCCTGTCCTTTCCTTTCTTAATGCCCTGTTACAAAAGAAAAAGCTGATGTTGCCGTTGAGAGTCTTATACCAGGACTGGAACCCCCAGTTGCCCAGCGCCTCCCATCTCAGACGGAGTCTGTGACCTCAAACCGCACAGGTCAGTCAGGGGTCTCAGTAGCTGCAAGGACTGTTCATTGTGGTTTTCCACCTGTGGCAGATGATCATCAACTTATTTTTTAGCCCGGTAGTTTCCTCCTAGAGTGGATATTTCAGTTGTTCTTATAATCCTAGTGTCTAGATGTTGGGTATATTTTTCCTTGCTGAAGAACTGAGTACTTTTTTGGAGTCATATTCTTTTCAGAGTGGTCCCTAGACTTGCCCTGATTACAGAATTTCTTGATTCAAGATTCTTTTCACTGGTGGTAGATTCCTCCACCTCTTTAACTGTAAAACTCTGCAGAGCAGTCATGCTCTGCCTCCTCCAGGCTGCCCAGCAGTCTTTCCCACCTGAGAACATCAGTGTGTATCTGCAGAGCACCTCTCCTGTGGGTTGACATTTTTTCCCCAGAAAAGTGCTTTAATTATCTAGGGGTGGTTTGCTGTTAAACTGTAGGCAAAACCTGAATCTTCCTTGGATTCAACATTGCTTTCACCTTAATTTCAACAGTCAGTCTTAGAATTTCTTAGCTACTCAGAAAAACAGATTTGATAGCATTCATTTTTACTGAGTCCATAATTCCCTTGATAAAAGTGTCTGATTACCTGACTCAGAAAATCAGCAGTTAGAGATCTAGGAAATGTGAGAATAAACTCATCCAGGTGAAAAAATTTACCCCAGAAGATAAAGTAGTTCCTTTTCCTCACTTAGATATTTTCTCCTAGAAAACTCTCCCAGAAAACAATCACTGTTCAGGTGCTTGAACTCTGAATTTTCTCTTCCTTCCATTCTTTAACCAAAAGCAATTACGTGTTCAGAGGAGTAATTTAAATTTAGAAAACACTAACAAGACACATTTAGAATGGTAGTCTGATAGAGTTCTAGAAGGTTTGTTTAATCTCATCACATTCTTCTAATAAAAAGCTAGATCAACCCTCCTAGTCAATTTCAGTACCTCACTATGTGGTAAGTCTCTTCCTGTGATTGTTAGGGAAAATTTAAGCAAAACTAATTGCAAAGTCCTTTTTCCCAAATGGTATTTCCTAAGAACTGAGTTGTTAAAATTGTACTGGCATCCAAATTAGAGACTTGTTTAACCAGTAACCTCTGAGCTACAAAGTCTCCTATACTTACAAGTTAATGTTAAGAGGAATCTAGAAATACATGTCGATGTGGATAGAAATCCAGATGACTTAACGTGTTTCTCTTAGTTTTCCTTCTCCCACCTTGCCTTGAATGTATAACTTGTAAATACAACAACTTAAAGGCTAAACTCTAATCTCATGATATTGTTGTATGTGCCATTTAATGCTGTCACTGACCTGGAATGCTGTTAACTGGACTCAGATTCTCTCACTGGGGAAGATTCCCTGCTTGACTGCTCTCTGCTTTCTAACCCTACTGCTGACCTTCTGGAAGAGTTTGCCCCCATAGCAATCTCTGCTCCAGCCCATAAAGGTAAATTCTTCTTCTTCTTAGGACCACATGTATCCCTGGAGAAGAGATGAACAGCTCCTGAGAGTTTCCCTTTTCAAAAGTCTTTGCTATAAAGTGTTTAAACCTCCTTACATGGAAAACTTGAGTTTGTACTCTTAGTCACTATTATGATACTTCTCAGAATCATTTAATAAGCCTTAGACAACAGATTGGCAAGGGTGTAACTTTCTGGCAAGAACTGGGTGCAGGTGACATTTTATGTTGCCTTTGAGCATTGTATACCGTAACAGTCAGCCAAGGAGAGGGCCTGAGCCAGCCGTCCACTCACTCACTGTAGTTGTTAATGTGATATTTGTTGGCCTTGGAAAGTAGAGTTGTTCACCAAACCTGATTCAGGGTTTTGAACAATTATGACTACAGTAAAGAAACAGGTGTTCCTCAAAAGTCAGTCCTCAAAGATTGAACTTGTGAAAAGTTCCAAATTTTGTCCATTTTAAAATCATGATTGATTACTTGATTTCTCTTCCTTGTCTGGCATTTTCACTTCTTAGTTTTGGATTGATATTGGTTTGAAATTCTGCTGGGCAGAGGTAGCTTGACTTGAGTGCTATTCAGCTAGAAGTTTGTGACAGTGATAGGTACAATGTCTGGCTTCCTCTGAGTAGGCATACTAAACTTATCTCTGTGCTTGGGTAGTGCAAGTGATTTTCTTGAAGGAGAAAACGCTTAGGAAAGGAACAGCTTAAGCCAGAAGAGGGAAATTCAAGAAGGAAGTCTCCCAGAGATGACTAAAAGTAATTAGCTCATGGTTTACAGTGGTAATAGCTGAGCTTTTATTTTTACCTCTGATAGCATTAAAATTATTGTGTTATAGCAAATGTAAAGGGAAGTTATCTATTTAAAAAGTCATGTGGCAAGAGTGTGCCCACAGCAGTATCCAATTACAGAGAAGCATCACTTGCAACATAGGTGCTCAGCTAGCATTTGTTGGTATTGCTACTTTGATTAGGTTGAAGAATTTTTTTTTTTTTTTTTTTTTTTTTTTTTTTTAGTTTTTGGTGCTAGGGATTGAACCCAGGGCCTTGTATGTGGGAGGCAAGTACTCTACCAACTGAGCTATATTCCAGCTGAAGAAAACATTTACCAAACTTCTGCTGACGGTCTCAGTGCAGGAGATTTTATGCCCTACAGTTCCCTGAGGCATCTAAGTCATTGAAAGTCTTTTCCCATTCACAGAACAATGAGTCCTTCTAGAAGTATTTTTACTTGCCTTGTGTATAGTGATGACTTGTCTCTTGCTGTTGATTTTGGGTCTCTTGGGGCTGGGGATTGAACCTAGGGCCTTGCACCTTTTAAGCATGTGCTGTTCCACTGAGCTGTACCCTTAGCCCCTTCAGTCATTACTACTTAAAGAACTACTAGTTCTCTCTCTCCAACATCCCTAGTTTTGAGTTTTTTAAACATGTTAACCAGGCCTCTTTTCTCTCAATAAAGAACTGACTCATTCCTGTGCCTTTCTGAATTAGTGACATTGAAGAGATACTTCACAATAATTACAGTTAATGGTCCTATAAATAATAGAGAAAATTCTTCCAATAACCCTTCTCCCTAATCATTTATGAAAGTCTTAACATGGCCAATTCTAAAGCATTTTCCATATCTCTACATTTTCTAGTTTTTTTACTTTTATTTCAACTCAGAAAAATAAGTACTTTCACCTTTAAGAACTCCAGTGATTATATGCGTAGTTGGGAACTTTGTGCCTCTTTTCCATTCTCTCATTTGCTAATCTCTGCCTCTGTTGTTTCTACTTGTGTGCTTGCCTTCTGTATTAAGCTGCAGAAGATAGTAATCTCATCTCAGGTTTTGATGTCCCTGAGGGCTCGGAAAAGGTGGCAGAAGATGAGTTTGACCCTATTCCTGTATTGATAACCAAAAATCCACAAGGTAAGAAAGAGGTTGGGGAACAAGGAAGAGCTTGACATCTGCTTTCATGAAAATAATAATGTACCTAATCTGCAAGTGGGGAGAAAGAGTCAACATTTAATGCAGGACATTGGGGGCAATGACAATCATTGTAGGCTGGACCAGTAGAGGTAGATAGAAATGGAGATACTGATGGTGGTTTCTTAAAAGCTTGACCATGGTGTTTATATAGAAGTATTCAGTAGTTTGACTAACAACTGGGTTTTACAAAATATCAAGCCAAAAATAAAGTGATCTTCAGTCAGTGGAAATTTGAAGGTATATATCAAAAGTTCTTAACAGTTTTTATCATGATTAGAACAATCTGTAATAAATATTCTTCCCAAAGAGATTTACAGTCATGCTTTTATATTAGCCACATCTTTTGGACATCCTTAGAGCATGCTTTTTCCTCTTCGATGGAGTGAAATCACTTGAACATGCCATGAAACACTGAATTGCCATAGCTCCATTTATTTATTTTTTAAAAGCATGTTCTTATTACAGTGTCTGAATAACTAATTTCTCCCCAAATCAAAAACTGATTTTTACTTTATCAAGGAGATGGCTTGATGTTAACAGGAAGCTAGTGCAAAGCCAGAAATTCTCAGGCAATATACTGTTTTGAGAAGAGCGTCATCTTTACAGGGTGTCCACCTATGCTATGGTGTGTACAGAGTGCCTAAAATTTTGGTGGGAGGTTGTGGATAGCTAATTTTTATGTTAAAAATCAACATAATAAGAGTTTGCAAAATGTACAATATTGCCTCTCTAGGTTTCTGTGTTGTTCTTTTTCTCCTTTGCTTTCTCTGCACATCTGAACCTTAACCCTCTGTGTTTTGTACTGAATTCCTATCTCTCCACTTCCAGGTGGGCACTCTAGAAACAGCAGTGGGAGCTCTGAGTCCAGTCTTCCCAACCTAGCCAGGTCTTTGCTGCTGGTGGATCAGCTCATAGACCTGTAGCGGTGACCCAGTAGCAGATGCAGTTCTGTAACCTTCATACCGTAATACACATTTTCATTACGGAGTTATGAGAAAAATGATTTTTTAAAAAAATCTGCAAATAAAGGGCCCTCCAGCCCTTTTCTTCTACCCCTTACCTTCTCCTATAGAAATGATAAGGAAAGAAAATTACTTTGGCCCTCCAGATATATTCCTTGGCCAGTTCCTCCCTGTTAGTTTGCTGTGTTTTCTCATTAACCTTCTTCAATAGCATTATCTTAAATCAAGCGCTAGATGCCATGAGCTTCACCTCTGCTGGAATTGACTCCACTAAAAGCTTAACTGTAACTGAACATAGTGAACTGACACCTTTGTCTCATTCTTGCTAGGAATGGCCTCCCAAATCAATCCTCCCAGCCCCAGTCTCCTTGGCCAGATGCTGATGAATGTGTTTTCCTGTTTTTGCTTTTTATCCTGATGCATTGTCATGAGGACCCGGCTTCTTCAGCTGGTTTTAACTCTAGGCAGTAGCCTGGAGATGGGTGTGTGGTTTAAGAGAGGGTAAAACTCACTGATAGTATATATTTGAGAAGAGAAATTGAACCCAGCTCTGGCCTACCAACTTTGACCTTGTTTAATCATAGACTTAGCCAAGGGATTTTACACCCCATGCAACCCGCCCAGCATTCGTCCAGCTTTCTGGCTTCCACTGAGTCGTGATTTCTCAGATCTGGAGACGTGACTGCAAGTACTTGAGATCCTTGGATAAAATGTGTACGTCATATAAATCCCAAGTATTGCCATTCCTTTTCATGTTACCTGGCCCAAGCCAGAACCTCAGAATTAGACCAAAACAAGACAGTGGTGGTAATATGATACCTTTTATTAGAAGACTTTTCACTAGGGGGTGGATAGGGGAGGGGAAGGAATTGTAGCAGAAACAGATGTATTTTTCTTGTGATTTTTATTTTGAATCAAATATTGTAAATTGTGTATAAATGAAGACACTGAATAGTTCTGTTTCCACTTGGCGTTTCAAGTCCGATATCAGGTGTCTGTACAGGGTTTTGATCTCTTTCCCTTGTATAACCACACAGCAATTCTACAGTGTAACATATGGAATTATTTTGAGTAGATTGTGTGTCTTGCTGTAAGCTTCCAGCAGGTCCTGTCTCTATAGAATAAGCATGTTGTTTATTTTCAGATAATCAGAAATAAGTGTGCTGACAAGCTGGGCACAGTTTGGCTACTTACATTTCTCTCCGATGTTTAAATTGAAGGCTGCAGCCAATGGAATATGTTCAGGTGGTTTTCCTTGGCTTCCTAGATTTAAAAACCAAACAAAGCATAATTCTTCACTAACCTTAGACTATTGTTAATAAAATAAATAAAGGCCCCTGCACTAACACGACAACATGCCTCATGGTCACCCTCTGTATATGTACTTACTCACTAAAGTGTATTTTATTTCCTTACATGGAAAGCACTTTTATAAAATCACCCTTTTGAAAAGAAGGGGCACAGAGAACTCCTTTGTTCTCTTTCTTGAGTGCCATTGTCCACGATCAAAAGGGACAAACTTAGTTGATCAGATTTGTACAAATAAAGTTCCAAGTCCATTTGCTTGTCCTGTAGCTAGTACTTTTGTTTCTTCTTCCTCACATTTGCACTTTAAGGGTGGGGGAGGGCTGGGGGAGTTTACCAGCAACAAGAGCCTGCAGACACTGCACGCTGGAGGGCCAGCTTTGACCCCAGCAGTGGAAGAGCAGCCTGGAAAGGCTTCAGAGGACAGATCCGAACCTTTCCTTCTTCCTCTGACTTCAGATACTTCCATGCCAGCTGAAACTAGATGAGCTAAATAAAGGCTTCTGCTAGGAGAACAGATCATTTCCAAAGTTGAGAGAGGCACAGCTTCCTGCTGAGGACAGGAGAAAAAAAAAAAAAAGGCCATGAAGAACTCTCTGATTGGGTAGCAGAGGAAATAGAACATAGTTTACCCCTTTATGGACAGGAAACCTGCTGCAGATCAGAATTGTATCCTCTTTCCTGGACATAGAAAGAATGTATAAACTAATGAAGGAAATGTTTATTTTTAAATAAGGATAATGTTTTAGTTCTATGTTTTCATATTTGATTTTTTTCATATATATGTGTTAGAAATATAATGAAATATCTAGTTTCTTAATTTACTTGAAACCATGAAGAGTGCAGTTTAGAAATTAGGTGTCTCTAAGTTGTTCCTTTTGTGCATTACCCATAATTACATTGAGAAATATTAACTAGCCATTTGGCTCAATAAAGCTTAATGGAGACAGTTAATGAAAATGAACAGACTAGAAGCCAGAGATGATGGTAGATGCCTGAAGAAGATAATGACAAGAAACTATCTTGGGCTTATTCTTTAAGAGTACAGCCTCAAAGGGGAGAACAGCTTTTCTTTTGAGGAATGCACGTGACTAATTTGATAAACAGGGACTTCCTTAGTTTATAGCATCATCTCAGCTAAAAATGTTTATTCGAGATGAGCATAATGTTCTAGTAATTGGTAGACTTCTGGAACAATAGACTGAGCTATAAGAAGAACCTTAGAGACCGTCTGCTAGTCTGTTCACTTCACTTACAGGGGCCTGAGCCAGATTAAGGAAAGGGGGTGGAGAGAAGAAGCCTGGGCAGGCCAGGCCCCGTGGGATCTCATTCCAACCCTTGCCAGGCATTGGCTGAGTGATTTTCGGCAGGTTCTTCACCTCTCAGAGCTGCTGTCAGTTACTTATACAATGACGGTGTGTCTGGATAGATGATCTTTAAGATTCTAGAAGCATAGGGTCCTAAGTATGTATGGTTAGGCTTTGATGGACTGTGAAGAATTTATATAATCTTGATGTTCTTCAGTTATTGTCTGTATTCCCAGTATTATTATAGTAGCATTTATATGTTAGAGAATTATAATGGGCTTTTTTTAACCTGTTTACTCTTTCTTTGTTATCTGAATAGAAGCCTAAAATATCACAGAGTTTTGGATATAGATTTTTCTTTTTTAATATTACACACTTGCACATGCACCCACATGCACACCCCTACCTATTCCAATAAAACAGTATCGAAAGATTTCTATTCTTTTAAAATGTGTGATCAGGGATCTGCCATTAAAATATGCACAAATACTACATGCATGTGTTTATATGCATTTGCTTTTATTCCAGCTGTGTAAGAGTAATAACTACCCCAGAAAACTCATAAATTGGTTTTTTTCCCTTTACAGCATTCAAATAATGAGATCACCAAATCCAATTCCCAATGTTTATAAAAACACAGTCCTCAGAGGAGATAAAGTTTAATGGAGATAAAGCTTTAAATATGATTATAATCATTACAGTTAATGATTTCTTCAGTAGACACATTTGACATCTAATTGAATGATGTTTCCTTCAAAGGTGTCTGAGTTCACTTGGGAAGTTAATACTTATCCTAATAATGTTGCCATCATTCAAGTTCTTTTAAAAACTCCTCTCCTTAGAAATAACATTAAGGAAAGTAAGAAGATATAAGCAAATCATTTGTATTATCAAATTATACACTTGCAGCATGTGAAAGTATATTCTATTTATTTTTTCCACTGCTGCTGCTTCTAAGTAACATTTAGCTATTTCCAAAAAGCAAAATCACCCCAGTAAAATGAAGAATGGTTACTTCTGAAGGGAGTAAAAAGAAGAATCCACAGAAAATTCCTGGAAAGAGAAAATGAATATGATCAGTCTTAATTCCCTTAATACTCTGAATAAGGGAACTTCTATTATAACCCCAATCTTTAGTTTGATTTAGAAAATTGAAAGATATGAGTTTTTAAATATCTCTGAAAGAAGCCATCACTTTGTTCAGTGTCATTTGATATTGGAGTTGGCTCTTCTTTTTTAGGATTATTTCATTAAAAGTACAACTTGGGTTGCTAATAATTGGAACAAAACAAACCCAAGAAGGTACCTGTTTTTCTCAAGATGCAAAATTTTTGTTTTGCTTTTAATACCCATTTCCTACTCTCCTGATAGACAGTTGGTGATTGTGATTCAAATCAACATAACCTTCCCCCAGGTCAGCAATGATTCTGGCTTCAGCTGCGGGAGTGAGAGGACCTTTGGGCTGAGAGCCCAGAGATGTGGAAAGATCTGCATTCGGCTGAACAAATGAATGCTGTAGACCCCTTAGGCCAAAATAATCTCCCGTGATGAGATTTTCCTATGACCTCCAGGAGTCCTTAACTTTCTCAGTCTGTTTTCAGGGTCCTGTAGCAACCAACTTTAAGTTCAGGGACAAAAATTATGGCACTGCTCAAATATACTGAATTAAGCAAATCATAGACTGCCTGGTAGAATAGAAAACCATCATAGATGTTTAGAATGGAACCTTTGGTGGAATACTCAGATATTGTAAATCAGTTTTGTGTTCCTCTTTAGAGACTAATTTTACTAATACAAAATTAGCCTTTTCTTTTCCACACTGGTAATGTTCCTAAAGTTGGATGTGCTTGGGTTTCTTCAATTGGAATGAATCCCAGATGGCCTCCATTTCAAAAAATTTGTACCAAGATCCTATTTCACTTTTCCTGTGTTTCCTTCTACTAAGATGAGGGAGTAATGCTAACCTATGCAACAAAGTTACCAAATGATGGTAGTTGCTATAATGGAAGATACTTTCTTGGTTCCCATTTTGATGCAGTGTCCTGAATTTACTCTTTTCCTGTGAATAGTCTACTCTGCTCTATTGCACACCCCTTTGTCACATAGATGTATGTTTACCATAGGTCTTTAACTGTCCTCCCCAAGAAGATAAAGCAAACAGATGTACATGAAGCTATCTTATGCAGTAAAAATGTGAAATTTGAACATTGCTTCGCAAGTATTGTATAAATAACAAGTCTGTAAACAAATTTCTTATGTAAACTTACAGGGGAATAAAGACTTTTATCTGTTCAAATGAGAGCATGATGTTCAGAGATGTAAATAACTTAAAATAGCTGCTGTTTTCCTGAGCTGTAAACCCACTTTCGCAGAATGGATTTAAACACACTGTTGAGTAACAATAAGTACCAGAAAAGAAAAGATGGACATGTGTGAGAGACATACCGAGGACATTTTTATGAGTCATGGCCACTGTGGAAAATAAAACCCCTTGTGGTCAAGTAGAAGAACCAAGCCCTTGTGATATGACCAGACCTGGGGTTGTAAAATAGAGTCCAGATTTACAGCTGCCCTCCTTTAATTTAATCTGTAACATACCAAGGCCAAAGTAATTAAACGTTTTAAGTTAGTGAGAACAATTGTTTGCCCAGTGAGAAACTGTTCTCATTTAATTGCCTCAGGCTTGAGAAGTGCAGCATCTAGGGCTAGTGTTGGCCTTGTCCAGGCGTGTGTTTTGCCGCAGCTACCCAGCATATGGTAGAACCAAATGTTTACGTTTATTATCAAAGCCCAAAGGTCATGGGAATTACCAGTGTGGTGTTCATCCCCTTAATTCCTTGATTTGGGTCCAAGATTGAATTTCAACTGATGCCACATATCTGAGGTCTTATGAAGGAATATTTTGCTTTCTGTTTACTAACACCAAGAGAAGTCTTTTCAATACTCTTATTTTCCATTTCTGGCAAAAATTATGTCTTTAGTATTCCCCAAACTGGTACTTCTGTTTATGGCATGGAGAAAAGTCAAATTCTATTTCACTGCATGAAGGAATAACCAGCCTGAAATTTAACTCTTCAGATTTTGATTTTTTTAAATTTATTTTTTATTTTTTGGGTTTTTTTGTACCTGGGATTGAACCCAGTGGCTCTTAGGCACATCCCACCCCTTTTTATTTTTTTTATTTTGAGACAGGTCTCACTAAGTTTCTGAGGCTGGCTTTGAACTTGTGATCCTCCTCCCTTAGGCCCCTGAGTTACTGGGATTTTACAAAAATGTGCCACCATGCCTGGCTCAGATTTTGATTCTTTTGAAAGCACTCTGATGACCTTCACTACTCAGACACATAAAATATCCAGAGTCAGCACATCTCAAATCATGTGGCACTTTTGGTTGCTTTGGTAGTTAGTAGGGGCTAATAAGGACAATTGCCAAATCATCAGGCACTTCTGGGGACTCAGGGACTCCTTTGTTACTCCCTGAAGCATAAGAGGTCTTACTGAAATCTATATAACTTGGAGCCTTAAAGTAGTCCAATATGGAGTTACCTCTAGAGAAAGTGTGGAAACACATGCTTTAGCTGGCATACATCAAAACAAAAGAGAGAAGTGTGTTTTAATTTCTTGCTTAATTTGACTGGCTAAACCAAATAAAAAGTGGCATGGCTCAGTTTTCAAGAATTATAACAAAATGCTACCTTAGGCTCCATGGTAAGTAAGACCTTTGTACAGACCTGGAGGCCAGGCCCTGGGCTTAAGCCCCTAGGAACAGGGTAGCTTTACTGAACTCTGTAGTCATAGGGTATCCGCTGTGGTGCCATTGGTTACCAAAGGAACTGGGCCAAGGCAAGAAGTTAAATTAGTGTAAATTCTTCATTGCTAGTGGGCAGACTGCTTCAAACAGGTTTTCTTGCTGGTTCAGAACCATTTTCATACAGAAGGACTGTTCACTCTGAAAACACATTTTCCCTGTAAGGGCACATTAGCAAATTCCAAAAAAGATTTTGGAAATGAGTTCAATGTGTCCCTTCTGTTTACAGTGATTAGAATCTCTCCTCATAACCAGCCTGTTTCTTGTGCTACCATCACCAAAATTCCCTAAGGGAATGTAAATATCTGGGCTTCCCTTTATTCTCTGGCATTTCTTTGGCCTAGAGAGTTGCAAAGTGGGATTACTCTCTGCCCCTGTCACATTGGAGCTTACTCTAAAAAGAATGGAAAGATTGACAGACTAAGCCTTCTCAGGAAAAATCATTAAATATACTTTTCTAGTTTTATAAGGAAGATTGATGCTCAAAGAGAGATAGGAAATTGCTCCCTTCCTTGTTTCAAAGGAGACTAATTTCCCCTTCACACTTGATATTATAGTGTTTTAGTGACTGAACTTTTGTAAGTTGTTGGAATTTTAAGTATGATTTATCCCATTACTCACCATTGAAGGTTATAGAGTATGCTCTGAGTTGGAAGGTTTTTTGTTCTTTTTTTGTACCAGGGATTGAACCCAGAGGCACTTAATCACTGAGCCATATCCCCAGTTCTTTTTATTTTTTTTGTTTTGAGATAGGGTCTCACATTGTTGCTTAGGGTCTTGCTAAGTGAGATACTCCTGCCTCAGCCTCCCAAGCCTCTGGTATTACAGGCATGCACCGTCATACCCAGTCCAAAACCCACTTTTTAACAAATAGTTTTGATTCAGCTTAAATTTCAAAAAAACACCAACTTCAGTCAAAGAAGTATACCTTTCCCTACCCTTCCTTCTTTTGCAGTACAGGGGATTGAATTCAGGGGCATCTACCATTGAGCTACATCCCTACCTCTTATGTATTTAGATGGGATCTTGCTAAGTTGCTTGGGCTGACCTTGAATTTGTGATCCTCCTGCCTCAACCTCCCAAGTAGTTGGGATTAATCGTTTCCATTTTGATTATTTATTTGTATGATGCCCGAGTTAGTCATTGGCTTCACTAAATTCCACGCCCTCTTTTTTTATTCCCTAAAAGATATTTTGCTTTCCTGCAGAACCAACGTAACAATATCAGCTTTCAGAATACTTTTAGAGGATGAAAAATTGTGCCTTAACTTTGGCAAATGGAAACTTCCAGCTATTGCTGTGCAAGGAAGTGGCTTAAGGGTTTTAGGGGCCTCTTGTACCTCTATAAGGCTTTTTATTTTGGAAAAAATGAATTTCCCCTCAGAAATTGTTGCTTGGGTGTTAAACTGAGACAAATCTAACATCAATACACTTGCCTGAGAATTAGGACTCTGTCTTTCTCACGTATCTTGGAAGGGAAAAGGTGTCCCATTTACCTCCTAACAGCTGACTGATGCCTTCATACCACCATGTAACTGCACATCTTCGAATTATAATGCAAGAAAAAATTTATTCTCTTCAAAAATCATATTCTTCAAAGACTGTTCCGAAAGTCAGTTGGCACCAGCACAGAATTTGACTTAAAATTAAAATTTGTAATTGACTGAATACATTCAAACCAATAGAAAGGAAAATAAAAGTGAATGAAAAAATATTTTTTTGTTCCTGAAAACAATATTTAAGGTCAGAACTGTTTAAAAAGGAAGCACTGCTAAAAAGTTATAGGATTCAGAGAAACATAGTATTTTTGTACAGTATCTAATAAAATGTTCAATCCTCTCCCTACATTCTCTTTAATTGTAATGTCTCTCTAAGTGACTGGTTTCCCAATAAACTAATTTTGATGCCTCTTCTGCTGTGTTCTGTGTGCTTAATTCAAGCAGAAACTTGAGAAGGGGATAATTTTTAGCAGAACTTTCTGCAAGCTAATGGTTTTCATAGAAGGGGAGAGAACCCATGTGGGAGGGGATAATTGGATTTCATCTGTACAGAGGTCCTGAGTCGTCTCTGACTCCAGATCATCGTACCTAACAATCTTATCCTGGTGGGTTGGAAAACTCCAATGGAATCTCTTTATTGAGCCCATGATGAAATGATAACCTTTACCCCCCTCCCTGCCCCCAACCGTCCTTTCTGTGGATTCTTCTTGCTTAGTTACATATGCCTTTTTCCTGCCCTCTTGCTAACATGTGCCCAATGACATACTTCTAACCTGCTAATATTTCTTGGAAGGTAAGCACTCTTGCATTCTGATAATTGTCTATTTGATTTTTAAAAGCCAGTGCACCCTGAGGCACCTCTACCTAGATAGGCATAGACTAGCCTATAGCAGTTTCCTAAGACTCCATAATGACCCATGCATTTTACTCCTTCTGCTTAAAGAACTTAGTGATGGATTCATTTAAGCAGAGGAGGTCTTTGCTAACTCAGAAGACTGAAAACAAAACTCCAGAGCAACTCCAGCTGAAGGTGATTTTATGTAGTATGATTTTAATTCTATATACTCTGCTTAGAAAGTACCTTCAGTTTTTTGATTTGGGCACCCGGTGCTCTTTGAGTAGTGAAGGTGATGTAAATCACCATGTAAACTTGCATTTATTGAGCAGTCATGCTCTGCTGGTTTTCTGAGGGTCCGTCCCTCAGCATGTGGCGCAGATGACCACATGCCAGATACTGACTTGAGTTCGTCCCCAGACAGTGTTTCTACATAATCCAAAACTTTCATGGCATATGTGGAGATGAGTGACTGGGTTTGTTTTCATTCCATGATGAGCCAGTGCCAGGTAGAGCAGGTGTCCGTGCCTGGCCCCATGAGTAGGAGCATTGTGTAGTTACGCTGAATGTCTGTGTGCCTAACATCTTCATTTCCTTTCCTGCACATTGTGCCTATCATGTTCCAAAATGTGAGATAGTGATTGGTTGTGTTCCAGTTTGTATGCAGTTTCCTTGCCTGACTTATTTTTCTGTTTTTCCTTTTCCATTTTCAACATCTATTATTTGTTCCCATAATGTTTCTGCCGCGGGTTGACTATTAAATGTTCCAAAAACAGTTGAACTGACCTACACATTAATTCTGCATCTTATGCTTTTCTAGGTCTGCAGAGAGAGCCCAATCCCTGTCCTGTAATTACCGTAGAGCACTTTAAAGAATCAGCGGGCATTGAAGGCCTTCCCCTGTATTCAGACCCCTGCAGAGTACCTGGGACAAAGACTCAGAACAACTTAGAATCTGACTACTTGGCCAGAGATGGCCCTTCAAGCAACAGCTCTTTCCACAGCAGTGAAGAGGAAGGGACTGACCTAGAGGGAGACATGCTAGACTGCAGTGGGTCTCGACCTCTCCTTATGGAGTCGGAAGAGGAGGATGACAGCTGCAAGCCTTCCCAGGGGAAGCCGGGAGGAACCCTTGCCTTTGCTCCACCTGAAGTCTCTACTGGGCAAGCAAAAGCAGTGCAAATTGGAAGAAAGAACCAGTTCCAAATCCTCACGCAGCCAGCCACCGACGGTCTTGGTGAGCCAGACGTCTTTGCCATAGCCCCCTTCAGGAACTCAAGAGTTCCAGCTGATGACATGGACATTTTCTCCAAAGCGCCATTTGTCTCCAAGGGCAATGTAGCTCCTTCCCAGCCAGAGGAAGTGGACGTGTTCTTGAGAGCTCCTTTTACCAAGAAGAAAAGTGTAGAGGAGTTAACAGTTATCCAGAGCTCCTCCCAGGAACCACCTGCACAGACTAGTCTCCTCAGTCAGACAGGTGATGTCCCTCTGCTCTCAGGCCTTGAAAGAGCAGTGTACACCTCTGTCCAAACTCAGTATTCCATGACTGGTTTTGTGCAACAGTCTAACCACCCCTCCCATTCTGTACAAGTAATAGACCATCTTGACAGCATCTCTCCTAGGGGAACCTCAGTGGAATCTGGGGGTCAGCCCAATGACAGAAACAAAGAACTTCCACCCCAGAAAGAAGCTGTCTCAGGCCCTGTGGCTGGCAAACCATTCCGCCCCCAATCTTTATCCAAATATTCCCGTCACTATAGCCCAGAAGATGAGCCAAGCCCAGAAGCCCAGCCAATTGCTGCGTACAAAATTGTTTCACAAACTAACAAGCAGTCAATAGCTGGCTCTGTTTCCATCACATCCATTTCCTCCAGGACTACGGAACTACCAGCTGCTGATCCTTTTGCTTTAGCACCCTTTCCTTCAAAAGCAGGCAAGCAAAAACCTTAGGAGTAGTACCGGAGCCTTGGCCTCTGCCTTTACCCCATCCCACCAATACCACCACACCACTTCCAGCTGAGCCTTTTCAAGAAGAAATAACATCAATTATTATCTTTCAATGCCCTGCATCAGAGCAGAGTCTCCTCAAGTCAACAAACTCAGTTGCAGTGATACTTGGTTGAAGACCCTCTAAGTTATGCTTTATTTTGTTTATATTGATTTCTGGACTTTCACACACTTCAATTTCCTTCCTAGAGCCCTACCACCTTCACCCACAACTCTGCTTCTCCCTTTACCCCACAAAACTGTTTTAATCCAGGAATATTTCACCCCAACCCCAGGGGCATATTATTACTAGTTTTAATTCCTATAACTCCTAAGTAATGTCCATTGAAGAGTCACGGTTAATCACTCCGGGACTTAATACTCTTGGAAAAGGAGAGATTTCTAGAAAGGAGCAATATAAAAATCCTACATGTCAAGAGGAAGTATAATCTTGCAGCTACTAATCATTCCTGTAGAACCAGAAGCTCTTGAAGAATTCTGTGGATCTGTTTCTGAGTCTGTGTGCAAGCCAGGCTGGCCCTCGTGCATGTCCGTGGGTGTGTGATGTGCATCAGATCCTCTCCTATGTAGAAATGCACACAGATGGGAAAACCGTGCTCATTCTAATCATGTGAGCAGGGCCTTCCCCACAGCCACACTTTGTAAATTGGTATGGATGCACAGATGGGCGTGTGTATGTGTGTGTGAGTGTGTGTGTATGTGTGCACGCATGCGCAAGCACCGGAAACATTTTTCCTTTAGGTAAATCCTGTCCCACCATGCCTACCTCCACAATCAGATCACGCTTCCCGGCATTTTCCTGCTGACCTAACCAACTTGAACCCTGTTTTTATTTTGTTTTCTTCTCAAGGCAAAATTGAATTCATTGGAAGATGTAGGAAACTCCTGCTGGAACTGAGGTTCAGAGTGGATTTTTTTTTCCTCCAGAATTTTCTCTTTGCTTTTAACAAATTCCCTTTACCTGGTTTTGAAAAATTATTTTTTTAATATATGTTTTTGCCTCACAACAATATAAGAGTGCCTTGTTACAGTTCCAACCAGCTGGGTAGCTTAAACTCAGATCTGTCATTGTGGAATTCATTAATCTTGAGCCTAGGCTACAAAGTTGGTTTGCTTGGTTTTTGTTTTTTCCCAAATCCTTATCTCTGCTGCCTCTTGAGGAAATATGAACCTTGGACATGTAAATTTGGGAGAATGAAAAAGAGCTGAATCAGCTAGCCATGAAAAACTACAAATTCTCTATCCTCTTTAGATGTTAAAGTAGGGCAGACAGGTGACTAGCTTGTGTTTTTGAAAGTGTCTTTTACTTCTGGAAAGATCTGACTCATTCCTAGCTTTTTTCATACCATTTATTTTTAGTGCCTTAAAACCTGACTCAATGGGAAGATATTCTGCTGCGGAAGTTCAATTTAATGGAAAGAGTCTCTGTATCAGATCTCAGCCTGAGAGCTTCCTGCACCTTCTAGTAAATGTTAGTGATTTCTTCACTAGCTGGAAAAACTTGGAGAGTTTAGTGATTTACAATTTATTGGAAGTTCATTGAGGAATCAAGCCTAAATGCCAAGTTCTACTGCAGTTGATTAGGTGTGCTATTCTGGAAAGTTCAGCAGAGTGGAAGTGTAGCTCAGTGGTAGAACATGTGCTTAGCATGCCAAAACACTGAGTTTGATCCACATCATGAAAAAAATAAAATTTAGGATCTAGACAGTAGAATAAGAACAACTACTTTAAAACACGTAGTCTCCTCCATCTATTTCAAATGTCAAGGTTAAAAGAGAAATAATTGGCACTATGTCAAGGCTACCAGCAGTGAATTTTCAACTGAGATCTTAACTGTGGCCAGAAACCTGTCTTTCACTTTAACAGATGATAAGTGTTCAGTCTTAAGAATTTGCTTCTCCCAATTATTAATTCTGATTTTTTTTCCTGTGTAATAATGTATGCAAAATTGTCTTTCCATTGAACGGCTTTGGCTAATGCATATGGAACTTTGCACCACAAACTTTTCCTATGGTAGTTATCAAGTGAAGCCCTCAAAGGCATGAGCACAGAGGATAGGAATATTCAGAGAAAGTTCTTGCCTGAAATGACAGATTTGCCTGGCATGGTGGTGTGTGCCTCGAGTCCCAGCTACTAGGGAGGTTGAGGAAAGAGGACTGTTTGAGCCCAGGAGTTCAAAGCCAGCCTGGGCAACACATAGAGATGTATCTCTATTAAAAAAGAAAGAATGGAAAAGAAGAGGGGGAAAAAAAACACTCTTTAAAGTTGGAGGTCATTCTAACTCATTCTTCCAAATATTCAGGATTACCTCAGCCCTGCAAATGTTTTTCCTTTAATTGATCACTTTCTCCTAATCAAGTGGCCATTTTAAATCTCAAGGTACAAATCAGAATAAAATCATGGTGATTTTATTATGTAATTGAATCATTTGTGAAGGATGAATTTGCAACCCTTTTTTCATGTTTGCCAGAGACTCACTTGGGTGAAAGCGACATACCTTCTTTGAATAGGAAAGTGAATATAACCACATGCAAATTATTTTTTTTCTTACTCATTGATGCATGAAGAAATTTTGACTTGTGGATTACATTAATTACAAGCTAATAATGGATGAATTCCAAATACTGTGGTAGGGTTTTATTCACTTTTCACCAGTTACTTTTGGATGATGTAGAATAAATGCATCAAAAATTAAGTGGCCTTGCCAGAGGCCATCCTATATCTGGACATCTGGAAAATACCTTTTAAGGGAAATCAGGAGTGTTCAGTGTGTTCTGAATTAGTAGCAAATGCATGTTTCCAATAACTAGACTGCAGCAATTTAATATTAGAGAGGAAAAAGAAAATATATAGTCAACAAGTACTGCACTTTCTTGTTTTAGTTGTGTTGTATGTTGTTTGCTTTACACATTTAATATAGGAATTGTTGACCTTTCATTTCAGTGAAAAGCAGCAAACCAGGACATTTTTAGACAATGCATAGGCCACAACACGCACTGATGAACTCTTAAAGAATACCTGTTAATTGATTATCAGGCACCATTGAATTACTGAAGTTATACTTCACCAATTTCTTGGGCTTGCATATAGCCCACTCGCTCCAAATCTCTGGTTAGATTGGAAAATGAAATGAACAGAATTTGGTGCTGAAGCAGATGCTCAGCAGGATCTAAAGAAATGTAGGTCATATACCCTATTTTGGTTTGGGCTCACTTATTATTGAGTTGAAAATCTCATGTGTAGGTTAGTATGTATGTGTTTACTGGTCTGTGTTGTATCTGAGTTTCTTCTGGCAACCAAGATCTCTTAACTTTCAAGAAGGATACTAATGCTTTGCTGGCCAGTTATTTAGTACATTTTAGAACATATGCACATCCGTGTTTCCAACTGCTTGGTGGACATTTTGCTGATGCATAAAGAAAGTGCATTTAAATAAGTATAATCACCAGAGGAATGTGATGATAGGAATTTTTTTTGCATAAAGAAAAAACATATCAAATTATATAATATATATGCATTATATCAAATAGGAAATTTTATTATAGGAAATTAAAGAAGGATGAGACCCAGTGTTCTCCTAAACAGGAAACAAACAACTTAAAATGGAGTAATTTGGGTCTCTGCTATGTTCTTTGGAATAGAAATTGGAGAACACATCCTGGTCAACTCTGAAGTGGTTGCTGGTCTCACTGCTGTTTTATCTGAAAAATCTGGAAGCCAAGTTATTTTGATGAGAAAGTTAGAGTCACAGAAGACTGCAGGAGGCAGGAGCCCCTTATTAATATCCACAACCACCTTGAGTTCTGGTCTTCAGTCCTTGCCTGAAAGAGTGAACATTGAAGATTTTAAATGTCATTGTATTATTTGAATCCTTAGTTTTTCCATTATCCCTGTTAACTAATCCGTGTTGTTTTTTAAAACATCAGAACACTTAAAAACTTGTTAATGAAAACTTCACTAACAGAAGAATTTCAGAATACTTAAAAATAAAAAAGTATCTGGTTGGAAATTGTTTTTGTTCTGTCCCTGGAAGTCTTCCTGGCTCCACCTGTCTTGTTCTTGCTCCCACTTCATCTCCTCAGTCAACAGTCCCCTGATTTGACCATATGAATATATTAGTGGAAGATGGGAGGTGTGGTTGAATGACCATGTTAACTTTTTGTTGCTTCCCTCCTTACTACTATAAATGGTTTCTTACATTTCAGCCCAACCTGTGAGATTGTCAGCAAAAACAATGAAATGACTGACCTTCTCCATTTCTCTTAGACTAGAAGGAGAGTTGGCAGAATCCCAGCCTTACTCTGTAGAGACATGACCCTGATCTCCACCTGCATCTTTTGCGGCCCAGAATGCTTCAGAATGCAGGGGCAAGTTTATGTGTGAAAGGATTCCAAAACAGCTGGCAGAAGTGGTTAAACGTTAGCTATATGTGACTTAGTTCAGTAGTCCCATAATCCAGCAATCTCTGTGTATGACATAGTTTTGAGTTCATAGTAAGGATGTTCTTACAATCACATCAGGGTTACCTGCCTTGCATCATACTAGAACCATAGATACATGTTTAAAAATCTGAAACCAGACATGGTGGCACACATTTACAATACCATCTATTCAGGAAGCTGAGGCAGGAAGATCACAAGTTCTAGGGCAGCCTGTGTAACTTTGTTAAACCCTGTCTCAAAAACTAAAAAGGGCTGGGGATGTAGCTTATTGTTGGAGCGCTTGCCTAGCATGCATGAAGCCTTGGGTTCAGTCTTCAGTACTGGGGGGAAAAATCTGATTCCTTTGGCAAGGAATTGCAGAAATGGTTTTTACTAATATCAATTAAAGTAAGATGTAGCAAGGGCCTGGGTTCAATCCCCAGCATGGACCACAAAAAAAAAAAAAGCGAAATAGATTAGACTTTGGAAGTGAAGGGAGACAGTGCAGTCTTTTCACTAAGAAAGGGAAAGTCATTTGTATTCTCTAAGTCTACCAAAGATTCCTGGTAGAGGAGTGTGAATGGAGTGTGGGTCTGTGTCTGTCTACATACACTTACATCCTTATGCTTTCTTCCATGGCGTTAATTATAGCCCTTAAAGACATCCAAAGAATATCGAGAAGTGATTGTCAGTATCTGGTACAAGTAAATTCAGTTAGTTCCCTTTGGCACAAACTCTCAAAGTTAGAACTAAAGTTGTTTTCAGTAGAAGTGGGGAAAATGGGCCATTCATTGCCTTAGCCTCCTTCCCAAGTAAGCATCATCTTATCTCCAAGGTAAGATCCAGTAGGGCTTATCCTAAGGACTTATGAGTAGTGACAGTAGTGACCAGACCTGCAAGACATTCCTTTGAATGAGGGAACATTAAATGTCAGTTTCTAGGGAATAGAAAGCATTTAATAAAAGTCAAGGACCATGTTTGTTCCCTGGAGAAAAGCTGAACTCCCTCCACTGACAGTATTTGGAGTTGACAATAAAAAAGTCTGCCCCTCTGTAAGGAGTATTGAGGTCATCAAGCCTCAGAAAGTAACAATGTGCAAACAGTCTCAAGGGCTGTGAACAAGGAAAAGGAAGGGAAAAGACCACAATATCAATCTTAACAGTTCTCGCAATACCTCTTACTTGCAGACTATTGGGTTTATGTTGTTGCACTCTTGGTGTGATCTATCTCATGTATCTGATAGTTTTTATGAATCATTGAGTTGGAAACTCCTATACACTTTATTAAAATGAACCTAATGAAATGACTTAAACTTTGTGTTTTTTCTTAAGTGAGATCTTCCTATGATTGGAGGGATCCACAGGCATCTTTCATTAGTACAAAGCCTGGTGATACACTTTTTTTCTTTGTCATTCTGGGGACTGAATCCAGGATCTTGTGCATACTAAGCAAGCACTCTATCACTGAGCTACATCCCCAGCCCTAGCAATAAATTTTTAGTATTCCTGAAAAGACCAGCATTAAAATGGAAGTCTTAGAGAAATCTAGGAATTTTTAAAATCCATAGTGTGATGGAGAACCTGTCTGCCTATTTCCCCTCTAGTTTGAGAAAATAACGCAGTGATAACTGATTGGACTTCAATGAGCTTGAGCTTATCATGATTCAGGAAGAGCTGGTAACATTGTGTTCACAAGGATGGTCTCTAGCTATACTGAAGACTGAACAGAAATGGAAAGAGAACACTAGGGAGATTGTCGCAGGGCACATGGACCAAGAAGGGTTGAAGCAAAACCCTCTGAACACAGTTGAATGCTCAAGGAGCTAGTCTCAGGGGAGAAGGGGAAACAATCTAGAGAGGGAGCAGACGAAGGTGAAGGAATAAGATGATGAAAAGTACATGGATCCCAAGCATATCTACCACCCCATTCATGGTTTCTAAATGCCCATGTTCAAACAGGAGGAGACGGGTCTCCAAGGAGAAATGACTTGATTCAGGGCTGGAGCAGGAAATATTTGAGATGAACCAGGAACATGGCATAACTAGTGCCAGAAAGCAAAAGAAATGCGTATAAAAGAAAAGTAAAATGAAAGTCATAGGAATGCAAGAGCCAGCCTGAAAGAACCCCCAAGGTCAAAGAACAATTGGAGCAATAAAATAAAGGCCCTGATAAGAGATTATAACATAAGATATGAAGTCAGTGTCTGTGAGCCCCCACTGATAGGAAAATGATTATTGACTAAATGGAAAAAAACAGACAAATCTAACACAAAATTTCAACTAATTTATGTACATTCCCCTCTAGAGAACTGCAATTTAATTTTACATACCTTGCATGTGGGCCATGCTTCCCAAGAGGAACATATGGTCAGGAATTGGGGAGTAACTTCACAGTGGAAAACCATGACAAACACCACCTCCGCCAGATGATCAAGGGTAACGCTGCCAGTGACAAATTATGCCGATTATGTACCTGTGATGAGAAGGGCTCTCAGCTCTGTAGACATCCTCCCCAAAACGCATTACCATTCTAACCAAGAGAACATCTGACACACCCCCATTGAGGGATATTCTACAAAGTAGAGTACCTGACCAGCACCCCTCAAAACTGTCAGATCATCAAAACTAAGGAAAGTCTTACCTGTGGCAGTGGTGCATGCACACCTGTAATCCCCCTACTTGGGAGGCCGAGGTAAGAGGATCACAAGTTTGAGGCCAGTCTTCCCAATTTAACTAGATTTGGTCTCAAAATTAGAAGACTGGGGATGTGGCTCTGTTGGTAGAGCACCCAGTACCAAAAAGAAACAAAGAAACAAAAAAAAAAAAAGGGCAGGGGGGTAGTCGGGAAGAAAAAAGAATATGAGGAGAAAGCAGTGAAATCTGAATAAACAAATTTAGTTAATGTTTTTTCCTTAACCATAATAAAATTATTGCTGGTTTAAACTAGGGAGCTGTACAGTTTGCAGAGCAATTCGGAGAAATACTGAAGTAGGAATTTTACTTTTAAGATATTTATTCCAGGTTATTTAAAAATGAGGAACGTACTGGATCTGTGGCTCAGTGGTAGAGTGCATACATGCTCAAGACCCTGGGTTCAATCCCCGGTACCATTAAAAAACAAAACATGTTAGCACAAAAAGACCAGGCAGGACACAGACTTCAGGAGTCATCTCAGCTGTTTATTCAGAGGGATGCAGGGATGAAATGGCACCCATAGAACTAGGTTTCCTGGTGGAAAATGAGCCCACTGACAAAAAAAGGGACCGAATTTATATAGGTTATTTTGAGGGGTGGTCTAGTGAACATATCAGTTTCCTTGGGCACTCAGGAATTTGACCTTTTTTTCAGTCGGGTCAGTGGGCAGTGTCTGGAGGGGCTTTACCTTGGAGGAGATCAACACCTCCCAGAGACTGTTTCCTTCACGGTGATAAAACACCTCCTCTGCCTGCAGTCAGCACCTGCAAAACGCTGGTCCTGGGGAAGGCTGTCCGTGCGCGTGGCCTTCCTTTTCACTCCCCTTTCCTCTCATTATCTTGGGAATTTCTCATTCTCCTTATCTACTAAAACAAACCCAAGAGGAATGAGGTTTGGGGTTTTTCAGTTTTTGCTTTTTTCCCCTCCTTCATCTCTCTTAACCAACGAAACAAAGGCAGTGTAGAAAAAGCTGTATGTAATCAGAGGGATCGTCACAGCATCTTTGTTGTCATCTGTCTAATCTGCTTCTTGAGACCTTCACCAGCCTCTGGGTGAAATAGTGGTGTTGCCATACAGGGATTCTCTGGCCCCGCCTCCCCACCTTCCTGTGGAAACTCCAAAGACTGACATCTCTCCACCCGCTCCTCGGATCACTTGGACTTTGGGACAGATTCTGCTGTTGCCATTTGCTTACTTCTTCTTCAACCCTGCTGCCAAATCAGCCCCAGAAATCTGAAGCCCCCAGAACGTACCTTTCTGCCCCCACAAGAGGCTGCTGAGGGTCTGACTGGCCTCAGCGCTTTGCTGGGATGCTCTTGCAAGCCCCTCTCCCTTGCTACAAAGAGACATGACCTGGGGCTCAGGGCTCACAACAGTCAGCTCCTGTATTTTGGGTGTCACCTTTGTTTCAAGGCCCCTCCCCTGGCCTCAGGCAGAGTCCCAGGAGCTGGTCTAGAAGACATTCCAGCATCAGAGCTCACTGACTTTAGGTCAAACTTTGGAATATAGACTCTTTCCTCAGGCCAGGAAGTCTTTCCCAGAAGGGTTCTCAGGTAAATATTTATGTGCTGGATCTGCCTCATGAGTATGGCAGAAATGCTCAAACCAGTCTCTCACTAGCAAGAATGCAGACTGACTTGCAGAACTGACAGAGTATCACTTGTAGACATGTCAGGTATGGAACTCAAGGTTTTTCTGGAGGAGAAGGCAACAGCATCATTCTAGCTACTTATGTGACAAACTTAATCCAAAGCACTTTAAATGCAGGTTCTCTAATCCACCCAACAATTTTCAGTAGGTATTGTTAGGCACTTTATAGATTAGGAAGTTAGGGCGTAGCGAGGGCGTAGTTCAGTGGTAGAGCATATGCTTTGTGTTCCTGAGGCCCAGGGATCAAGCCCCAGAGCCAAAAAGGAGGAGAAGGAGGAAGAGAAAATGGCTTATTCATTGAGCAAGTATTTATGAAAAATTTACTGCATGCCAAGTACTATTCTAGGCATGTAAGAGGCATCAGTTACCAATATAAGCAAAGATCCCTACCATTGTTGAAAGGGGAAACTTAGGGCAAGTAATTTGCATAATAATGAAACAAAATATATATGTTAGAGAGCAACTGGTTTTATGGTATTTCAGAGAGGTTTCAATTCAGCCAAAATACCTTGAGCATCTTTTAAATAAATGCCAGGCATTCAGAATAAAATTAAGGAGGTAAATGTGCCATGCCTGAGTGATCCTTACAGTCTAGCAATAGTGGCAGAAATAAGAATTAATGCCCATACTGACGGCCATGTCAGAACATCTTAAACCTTTATTTTTCTTTAGACACTCAGCAAAAAAAAATTTATTTTATGTGACACCTACCCCAGACCCACCTCTCACCCCAAAATAGTTTCTCACTTCTCCCACCCACCCCATGTCCTCTGCATCACCCTTGGGTAGCATTTCCTTCCCCTGGTGACTTTTTGATTGACCTTGCTTCTCCAGCAGCTCTCTTGGACCAGGAATTGTTTCGTTTGATTTTATATCCCTGTACCAAGGATTCTGACCATCTCTGACTATGAGGAAGTCTGATTAAAGAGTGCCATAAGCAAGTGTGAGGCTTTCCTTTCTCATGGAACAAGAGTCTGGAAGAGGATGGTTGCCCACATTGCTGGCTCATTAACTCGTGTGTCATGGTTGAAGTGTGGCTGCCATCACTCCAGCATTCCCACCACCGTGCAAGCAGGGACAGGGGCAGCCATTAGGGCAGGGAAGCAAAGTCTCTGGCATATTTCTACATTCATCTTATTGGAAAGAACAGGGCCACAGGGCCACTGTTATGGTTTGGATGTGAGATGTCCCCAAAGGCTCGTGTTAAGACAATGCAAGAAGGTTAAGAGGGAAAATGATGGGTTGTGAGAACCTTAACCCAATCAGTGAATGAATCCCCTGATGGGGATTAACTGAGTGGTAATGAAGGTGGGTACGGTATGGTCTTTGGGGGCATGACTTTGGGGTATACATTTTGTACCTGGTGAGTGGAGTCTCTCTCTCTGATTCCTGGTCATCATGTGAGCTGTTTCCCTCTGCCACACTCTTCTACCATGATGTTCTGCCTCACCTCAAGCCCTGAGGAATGGAGCTGGCTGTCTATGAACTGAGACCTCTGAAACTGTGAACTCTCAAATAAACTTTCCTCCTCTACAGTTGTTCTGGTCAAGTCTTTTAGTCACAGCAGCAAAAAAAAAAAAAAAAAAAAAAAAAAGCTGACTAAAACAACCACCCTTGGTTGCAAGGGAGGCTGGGAAATAGGTTTGTTAAAATTGGACTCGTTGTTTGAATAAAGTCAGTGTTCACTAGTAGGAAGAAAATGAAAATGGATATTGGAGGGCATTTGCTTCAGTCCTCGGTACAAAGCACATGCCTGCATTAGAAAGCACTCAATAAGTAATTAGGGAGTGATGAAGGGGTATGTGACATTTTGGTCCATGTCATGTGATCTGGGAATCATCTAAGCCAACAATTAAAATGTAGTTGACATCTTTGCAGAGCTAGTATTAGGGCTGGGGGTGTGGTTAGCATGCTCTGGGTTCAATTCCTAGCTCCCCATACACATAGCCATAAATGGTATTAGAGAAAACGTTCGTGGTCTGTTAGTTGACATTGTGAATGAATGTCTATCTACACGCGTGGGGGGTGTGAAGGTGTGTTTAGAGAAAGACAGGGAGCTATACAAGTAGTAGTTTTTCTTTTTCCTTGAACTGCCTTCTAGTGTACTTGGGAAAGAAAGGAAAGCTTATTCTGTTCCTGGATTGTCACCAGCTTCACATGCCACTGGACGCAGTCCTCTCCCGAAAATGCAGTACCTTGCCTTGGCACTGCACCAGATGAGGGGTGAATCACACCATACCATTCTTCCCTTCTTGCCCCTCTCTTTTTGCTTTCCATACAATCATCACACAGATTTGAATGCACATATTCAATCTGACACAGGGTTGAGGTGACTCCATTCATTCATTAATTCAAAAAAATATTTTTTGAAGAGCCGGGGGTGTAGTTCAGTAATAGAGTGCTTACCTGTCATGCACAAGGCTGTGGGGTTGATCCCTAGCACCACTAAATAAATACTTTTTGAGGGCTCAGTGGTAGAGGGTGGCATGCACTCTACCACTGAGTTATATCCCCAGTCCAATTTTTTAAATCCAGTTTTTGAAAGAAAAAATAACTTAAGTTCCCCTTGCTTAATCATTATACAAAAGAAGAAACCTGAAATAACCTGATGTTAACTAATCAGTTATTTTCCTATCGTTGTCTGCTTGTCCCTCATTTACAAGGAAAATAACTTTGGAATGACCACTTTTTGCTTCTTGTTTCTGCTTTCTTCAGCACTTTTCTTTCTCTAAAACCAACCTCCTTTACTTTGCTCAACAGAATCCTCATATTCTTTTATGGAATGAAGTCAAGCGTTGCCCTAGAATCTAAAATAAAGCTAATTAAGATCTTTAAATCATTGTAATTTTGCCTTTGACAGGGGGAACCATGGACACAAAAGCCTGGTGTCAGTGGTTTGAGGAGTGGGAGATGAAAAAGTAGAGTAAGGTGAAGACAACTTCTTTAAGCCACTTGGCTGAAGTGAAGAGAAGGTGGAAGAAGATTTGGGGCAAGGCACAGTTTTTATTTATTTGTTTGTTTATGTATTTCTTCTTTTTTGGAGCTGGGGATTGAACCCAGGGGCACTTTACCACTGAGCTTTATCTCCAGCCATTTTTTACTTTGAAGACAGGATCTCCCTAAGCTGAGGGTCTTGTTTAAGTTGATAAGGCCTCAATAAATTGCTGAGGCTGGCTTTGAACCATAATCCTCCTGCCTCAACCTCCAGAGTCTCTGGGATTCTTAGCATGCTCCATGGGCCCTCCAAAGCATGGTTTTTATTATGAGAAGCAATCCATGGGAGAGGAAGAGGCTGAAGGCAGAGATGAAAACTTGTTTCCTAGTGAAGAGCCAGATTTTATATTTCATTCAGAGTCTAGAAAAAAAAGGAAAGGTAGAAGCCCTGGACTGCCTTGAGGTCTAGAATGAGTCAGCCAAGAGTGGTTGGAAGCAAACCAACAACCCTAAAACATTAAGGCCCCAGAGGAGGCACAGTTCACTCACAGCCCAGGCCCAGGATGGCAGTTGGCCTGGAACACTCCCACTTTAGATGTGTCTCAGGGCCATAGAAACCACCAGGGTTGTCTAGGGCGTTGCCTCCACCTGTTCAACTACAGGTGTGCTGATTCCATTCTAGAAACCAGCACTCTTAACAACCTTCCAGAATAATGGTTCTCGAATTTCAGCCTGCATCAGAAATCAACTGGGGTTCTTGTTAAAACAGATTATTGGGTCCCACCTACAGAAATTCTGACTCAGAGGTCTAAGGTGGGGCCCGGAATTTAATAAGGCCTTCCTATGCTTCCCCCCCCCCCCCCCCCCCCCCCCCCGTCCATGCCTTAGAAAACCGAATACCCCAGGAAGGCCTGGAACAGTATTTTGCTTTCAAAATTAGTCAACACTCATACTTTATCCAGCAAAGACCTGCACCACACTAGCTGGGTCCTCGGTGTGGTGGGGTTGAAGATGACCAAGTGGTGGGTCCACAAACAAGCCTAGCCTAACTGGAGGATTAAAACAGATCATCAGCCCTACCACAAAGGGGCAGTAGAAAGGATGCTACAGGGAGTCTTTGGGGGCCATCACTGTGCTAGGCTCAGGGGGCTAGCGAGGTGCCACGTGAGGGAACTGGCAGGTTTTCCGGGGCATGAGGGAGTAGCATTCTAACAGCAGGGCCAGCACCAGCGAAGCAACCAGCCAGAAGGAAAACGAAAGTACATCTATGCGCATGCGTGAGGAGTACAGCGTGCCTTAGAAGGCGCCGGCGCATGCTTAACAAAACTTTCTTCCCCACACCGCTTGGTTCCGGCCTTTGTTGTAGGTAGGCAACAGGTGCAAAGGACCAGGTTAAAGCCCACTGCGCTCACCCGCGCAAGCGCCGCCTACCGCCTGTAGGGTGCGCTCTTCCCGGTGCCAGCCCAGCTCCCGGCGGGTCTGCGCCTGCGCAGGGTTTCTGCGGCGAGGCCAGGGAGCGGGGCCCGTCCGCGACTGCGCACTCGCGGACTAAGATGATGGCGGCAGCCGCTCGGCGGGGCTGGGGAGTTGCGGCTTCTGCCGCCGGGCTGCACAGGCGGTAGGTGACGGCCCCCGTGCTCCGAGTTGGAGGGCCGCTGGGCTTAGCTGGCGGAGCGGTCACCGCCTCGTCAACCCTCTCTCAAGGGGAGGCGGGTAGCGCATCGATGAGCCCCTGGATCTGCCGGGGTCGCCGCGATCGATCGGGGCGCAGCCGGGAAACCGGTGGCTGTCGGGGAGGCAGCTCTGCGCCGGTGGTTCGGGCAGCCTGCGGAACCTCGGCTCGGTGCCTGGGGGAGACGACAGAGACCGGCTGTAGACACAGGATGGAGGAGCGGGCTTTAAATCCTTGTCCCCCTGGCCCTTCCACCATGTGCATTCACTCCCTTCTCTTAAACACAAAATCAGAATGTCACACGGAGGGAAGAAAATACTGTGTTTCATTTCATCACTTCCCAGCGAGGCCCAGAAAGGTCGCACAGCTTGTCAGTGATGGGACTCCGAGGAGAATGCAGAACTCTGCTTTTGCCTTGTTTCTCCCTCTTCCCTAAGCCCTGCCTTTGAGTTTCCCTTCCCAGAGACATCTGTCACCATCAACTAGATTTATGTAGATGCCAGACCTCACTTTACTTTTGGGGAAAAAGGACTAACAGAGTTTGACCTTCTGAGTATAGACGTTTTATTGTTAATGGTGCTCATGAAGCTTAAATGAATTTCCTAAAAATAATGTTTTACAGAACACTTTTTCATTAGTTACCCCCCTTTCTCCGCCACATGTTTTTGATATCTTTCTTCAATAACTTCGTTCACTCTTGCTTTCTTTTTTTAGACTTCAAGCCTGTTTCAGTCAAAATATATTTCTGATTTATCCACTCCACTGCCTTTTCTCAGAGTTGGACAGAAATACTGTTTTCCTGTCCATTTTCGAATTCCTGCCTATTCATAGGGAGATTTAGACTCATAATAATTCATTTGATGAATTATAACAATAATAATTATGTAATTATGAACTATTTACATAATAACGGTATTAACTACCGTTTATTGAGCACTTATTGCATGGCTTGGGACTGGCGTAAACACTTCACTGGGATGATAAGAGATATACCCAGTTTTTATGAGGTAGCTGGGAATAGTAATCTCATTTTTGGAATGAAGAACAGGGGCTAGTCTCTCTCCTTAATAAGTTTGTAGTTTAGTAAGAAAGGACATATTAGCAAATAATGAGAAAGTGGTGGCAAACCTGGTTGTCAGAGTGTTCTGAGCTACCATGGAGAGTGACAGACAGGCCTTCACAGTTTCCATGATGTCAGTAAAGAAATTTAGGTTAACTGTATTCCACTTAGTTGGTGCTCACTCTTTGTGACAAGCAAATTCTGATTTTGTAAGGGAAAACTGAGGTGCAGCCCCTATTTGTTGCTTCCTGCCTATTTATGTGAAAAATATCCAGAAAGCTGGATGTGGTGCTGAACGCAGGTGATCCCAGTGGCTCAGGAGGCTGAGGTAGAAGGATGGAGAGTTCAAAGCCAGCCTCAGCAATTTAGCAAGGCCCTAAACAACTTGGTGAGACCCTGTCTCAAAATAAAATATAAAAAGGGCTGGGAAAGAGCCCCTGGGTTCAATCCCTGGTAAACAAAACAAAACAAACAAAAATCAGAGAAACATGTTTTTGAATAAGTGATCCTGTGTGTGTTCATGACAGTGACCAACCCCTGTGGTAAAAGTCTTTCAGTGGAACTTATGAAAGGACAGTTGTAATGGATACTTTTAAGTAAATTGGATATTAAAGTAACTGTCATCATGTTCTAAATTTTTTTCATTACTAAAGTGTCCTTTTAATTTCTTTTCCATTAGTGTCTGTTTTCCTTCATCCCTTTGTTTTTAATTTGTAAAAGCCATGACAATAGCCAATTCATGCTTCTCTGTTAGAGTGAAATAAGTTTATCAGAGTGAAATATAGTTACAACATTGAATTAATGCCAGTCAGAAAGTATGTAGAGATTGTTGACTGCTTCAGCAATTTGGAGAATGATACTACACTTTTTTAAAAAATTAGAGCATTATATTTATACAGAGTATCTGGGTTCCTTTTGACATAATTATACGTACACAGAATTTAATTTCAGTCCCCATGACTACTCCCCTTTTCTTCTCTCCTCTCCTCTCCTCTTTTTTTCTCCTCTACTGATATTCCTTTCACACCTTTATTTATTTATTTTGACTGGTTAATAGTATTCTTTCTAGTAAGGCTTTTTGAAGTATTGAAATATAAGTTAAGTACCTCCTTCCAAAATGCTTGGGGCCACATGAAAAAGTGAGAAGGGAATTGAGGGGGAGGGAGGAGGGATGGGAAAATGAAATAAGCTACCCTGTGTACACATGTGTCTATACACAGGGAATCTCACCTTTAGAATATCCACAATTCACTGATTAAAAAGAAACTATAAATAAATATTAATATATTTATATGTAAATATAAATATATAAGTGGAAGAAAGCCAAGAGTGGAGGAAAGGGAAGTGGGAGAGGAAGGAGGGGAGGAAAGGGGAAGTATTGGGAACTGAATTGGAACAAATTCTATTCTATGCTTGTATAATTATATCTATTAATCTCTATATTATGTTTAACTAATATACTACTAATAAAATAAAATTCAGAAAAATTTTTAAAGTGCTTGAGACCAGAAGTTTTCAGGTTTGGGGTTTTGTAATAGTTGCATATACATAATGAACTATCTTGGTAATAGCTCAAGTCTAAACACAAAATTCATTTTATGTTTCATATATAATGACCTGAAACTATAATTTTATACATTTTTAGTGTGCCTGCATTTTGATTGTCACCCATCAGATGAGGTAAAGTGTCATGTTGATGCACAAAATTTTCAGGTTTTGGCTGAGCATGGTAGCACTTGTTCACTTGTTATCATAGCAACTTGGGAGACTGAGGCAGGAGGATCATAAATATGAGGCCAGCCTCAGCAACTTAGCAAGACCATGTCTCAAAATTAAAAAAAAGGGGACTAGGGATATATCTCCATAGGAGAGTGCCCTGGATTCAATCCCTAGTACCAAAAAAAAAAAAAAAAAAAGTTCAGATTGTGGAACATTTCAGATTTTCCAATTAGGAATACTCATCCTGTACTTTTTGTGTGTGCATGTGTGTGTGTTTGATGCTGGGAATTAAACCCAGGGCCTCACCCAGGCTAGGCAAGGGCTCTACCACTGAGCCATAACCCCAGCCCCTCTGCCTATATTTTTAACAGGTGATATAGATTACTTCTAGATAATACAATGATAGGGGACAAAAAAGAGGAGAATTCTTCATTGTGTATACTTTTTTCCTTTATCATTTTTGAGGCACATGATTCTATGACCTAGTTTTAAAATTTTTTTTCAAGAAAAAGTTAAAAGTGTATAGCTTTTTATAGTTTTTTCTTGTTTGTTTTTGTTGTTGGGTTTTGTTGCCGGAAATTGAACCCAGGGGCACTTAACCACTGAGTCACATTCCCCAACTCTTCATATTTTTTATTTTGAGACAGGGTCTCACTAAATTGATAGGGTTTCACTAAATGGCTAAGACTAGCTACAGATTTTTTTGGGGGGCAGGGGATTGAGCTCGGGGGCACCCAATCACTGTGTGACATCCCCAGCACTATTTTGTATTTTGTTTAAAGACAGGATCTCACTGAGTTGCTTAATGCCTTGCTTTTGCTAAGGCTGGCTTTGAACTCTCGATCCTCCTGTCTCAGCCTCTCGAGATGCTGGGATTACCGGCACATGCCACCACACCCGGTTACAGATTTATATCACTAATATGGATACATTTCTGTTTCTTACACCTGGATGTTAACATTATCCTGTGCACTTCTAGTTAGTGAGGCTATGAATTTACATTTGATTTTTGTTGTTTTTGAATTGTTTGTATTACTTGCCCAAGTAGGTAAAATACATTATAGATGGAAAATGAAAAGTTCACTCTCTAATCATTTTTATTGCTACTTGTATTTAAATTGTACATGTCTTTTATTTAAGAGAAGTAGAAACTGACATTAAGAGATTAAATCTCATATCATTTTATAATTTCTTTTTAAATGTAGATTCTGTCACATGATGAATGCATACACCCTTAAGAAACAACCTCTGCATCAATTTGTCCGAAGACCACTCTTCCCACTACCTGCAGCCTTATGTAACACAGGTAAAATTTCACTTTTAGAACAAATCATATTTCAGAAACTAATGGAACTGTTCTAGGATTTTGTGGGTCATAAAAGATAAGAATTTACAAATTTTCTATTCAGAGGCTTATAAAAGATATGGTGTCTTATTTTTCCTATCATAGCACCACACTTTACTGCAAATATTTGAAAGAACCTTATCCTGTAGACCTGTGAAATTTCAGTATCTTGTAAAACACATCTTTTGGAGCATGGATTGCCCAATAAATGACTTCTGAAATGAAAGTATTATAATAAGTTAACAAATTGATTTGTGTTTGAAAGAATCATAGGTAATTTAAGATTTGCTTTCCTTATTTTGATACAAATGCCTCTAAAATCAGTAAATTTTTGGCTTTCATTCAGACCTTACATAGGATGTTGAATGTAGTTTTTCTTTGTCGAAATTAATTGCTATGGGGTTACTTGTTCATCTGCTTTGTTTTGTTTTTGTTCTTTAAGGTGCTGGAGATCCAACCCCAGAGCTTTAACATGCTAAGCGGGCACTCTGCCACTGAACTGTACCCCCTGCTTTATTGCTGTGGTTTTATTTACTGTCTTACTGATACTATACACTTTGACTTTCATTAGTATTGGAAATAGGTATGAAGATAGCATTTTAAAGTAATTCGAGATATGACCATTGTAATGTGGTTAGGGAAGCTTGGGGACCAGAGAGAGAGAGAGAGAGAGAGAGAGAGAGGCGGGGCTAGGGAGAGAGAGAAAGTGTGTGTGTGTGTAAATGTGGATCTATGTGGTTATGAAGCTGTAAGCATATGAATTCAGCCTATTCCCCTTTCCATTCCTATCTTGAACCCTCATATAGCCATATTCTGGAATGTGACTGACTCTGGCTAAGGATATGAATCAGGGTAGGAACTTACCCCTTCTGTAGACTGGAGCAAGAAGAGGAGTGCTTGCCTGTCTCCTTGAATTATCACATAATTTAGACATAAATATTGACCAACTCAACAGATCAAATCACTTTAACCCATTAAGTTCCAATTTTTCAATTTTGCAGATGTTTCAATGAAATTGACACAGGTACATTAAAAGAGGTTGAAAATAATACTCTAGAGCTTATGTAGTTTTATGAATATTATTAGTAATTATTGTAATTATATTCTTATTGTTATAATTATTTCAAAGTTTGTATAGGTGTTCCCCATCAAGGATGATGGAACAAAATGGTTTAACTGGACTTAAGTTTTGTAGGACTGAATTACTTGGTCATCTAGACTTTTCAAATAGGAAACCCACCAATTTTAGTCATTGATGTTGACTTCAAGCACCACTGTATGTTTGGCAGATTATACCTATTTACTTAGGTACCTATTTAATTCCAAGCATAAAAGGAAAAAATATTTTATATCAGTCTCTATACTGTTGTAACTCTCATGTGAGTAATTTTTTAAATACTTAATTAAACCAAGTTTAGATTGTAATTGGAATGATTTTGTTAAATAGCTACTCATATTAGTCTTTTGGAATAGCTTGTCCATTGTCAGAAGATAAAAGTTCTGTTGGAATGTCATAATTTTCATAATTTTTACATGAGATTGTGTGCATATATATATATATATATGCGCTCTCCAATTACTTTTTTCCCAACATTTACAATTTTTACCTTCAAGTATTTCTAAAATTTTCCTTTCTATTGGTGTAATTTTATTCAAGTGGATTAAGTAGGATAAAGCCAGATTAATTCTTCAAATATTGGCAGAGTGCCTAAGGTATGCAGGGATTTTGGTTACCAATAAATTATTAAGACTGCAAGAAATGATTGGTTCAGAACCAGGGTTAACAGAACCTACTGTTCTTTATTTACAGAAAGTGGTAGCAGCCCCTTCTTTAATATTTCATTTGAAAAATCATTCTTTTATCACAGATTTTTAAGAGGAATATCTTGGTTGCTGGTATAAATATTTTTAATGAAGTACTTAAACATTGAGGTTCAATTGTTTTTCATTTTTCTTTTTTTAGGATTTGCCTGGTCACCATGTCAGCAGTTGATGTCTAATTAGGACAATGACTTAAGCAAAATATATGAGAATTTAGTTTGAATTTCTACTCCATGTAGGAAATGGTTCAACATCAGTTAGCTGGAACTGTATGGTGAGGTACAAAAATAACTCTCGCCTGTCAAACTAGAACCTTCTCCCTAATAGTTAAGAAAAGCACTTCTGGGCTTGGTATGTAACTCAGTGGTAGAACACTTGCCTAGCATGTGATACCAACCATATGTGTGCCAAATTTAATCTCTTTCATGTTTAAAATAAAACTGGTGCTCTTTGAAATTTTATTCTCTCTTAAAATATATGGTATGAAGATTATGACAGAGTAGGAAGACTGATCTAAAATGTATTTTCCTATTCTGCTCGGCACTGGTAGACAAGGATTGACAGTATACACAGACTGGTTAAGAGAGTCAGTGCTAGGATATTGTCCAGCCTTGAATCCTGACTCTGTCACATGCTACCTAAGTGGCCTTGAACTTTAGTTTCCTAATTTTTGGAATCGGATAGGACTCTATAACTCAGTGGTAAAGCTCTTGCTTATCATGTGTGAGACTGGGTTCAATCCTCAGCACCAAAAAACAAAAAAAAAAAATGAGAGAGAATAGGAATAGCGTCTCCTTGGGAAGATGTAGGATTAAAGGATGTGATAAATGTAAAGTGCTTAACACCATGCCTAGCTCATGGTTTGTACCTAATGAATTTTTGTTGTCATTATATACTGTTGTCAACCTGTTTCAATATGCTGCTTTAAGGTGGAAAACTTTTTCTTGCTTAGGTTTCTTTAATAAGAAATCATCAGGGTTTGTTTAATAGTTTTAAAACTGTTAAAGCCCCAATGCTATTCTTTTGTCCTGCAAGTTATTATGATAATAAGGTAGGAAATTAAAGATACTGTTCGTTCTCTATTGCTTTAATGAATTTAATCTGAATCTAATCATAGTCCTAGAAAAAGTATATAAGAAATCAACCTGTAAAGATATTTTAAAACATTCCAGAAAGTAATTCACATGTATTTTATTATTTATTATTATGTGTTTGTTATGTTATTTTTTAAATTTTATACTCTAACTGTATCATCGGGCAAGTTATTTAACATCTCAGTCTCATTTTCTTCATTTGTAAAATGGTACTATCAGTACCTTCTTTATCAGATTGTAAAAGGTATCCATATATTTTAAGCATTTAATCCTGTATCTGGCATACAATAAGCAAACAAATATTTGTTATTAAAATGAATTGCTAACTTGATTATCTTTGAAAAAATGGTAGTACTTTGGAAAGAAGAGGATGCAACATTTTACTCTGTTAATATCATAGTGATTGCAATCTGTGATGTGGGGAACTGAGAGTATAGCTCAACAGTAGAGTGCTTGCCCAGCATGAGGTCCTGGGCTCAATCCGCAGCACTGCAAAGATTTTTAAAACAAATAATCGGTGATTAGGACTACGATAGCTATTGGTACCAAATCCCCAAAATAGATATATATGACTCCTGAATTATGTTATGCCTTCCTATTTTAAGTGTAGGATATTGTTGGAATCTGGTGATTAGCACAACTATATAAATAATCAAAGTATTAATATAAAGTCCTGTGTAGTTATCTAATCTTATACTTCTTGTCTTTATAAATTCTTATTTTTTTCATTTGGGAAATAAAGCTTTCTAGGTTGTGATTTTTCTGGCCATTCTTCTGTTTCTCTGAAAATGAGCACTTAATAGTGTATAACTTGTTAACTGAAATTTTTTCTAGAATAATGTTCCCTTCTTCTTTTTCTTTTTTAGTGAGATACATGTTTATTCAAACACAAGATACCCCAAACCCCAACAGCTTAAAGTTTATACCAGGAAAACCAGTTCTTGAGACAAGGACCATGGATTTTCCCACAGCAGCTACAGCATTTCGCTCCCCTCTGGCTAGGTATGTTACCAAGCAACATAAATAACTGACTTCGGGTTTAAGACAGCCTTATGTAGTTACTGCATTTTTACATGCTCTACATTTTTCAATGTAGAGAATACTTTGTTTTCTTTTCAGGTAAGAGATGAAGAAAAGTAAGAGTTGATATTAGAAAACCTTTCTCCTGAAGAGTGATATCTTTGAGAACTGTATAGCATAAATAATTGAAAATTCATATTTTTACTGAAGAAAAAAAAATCCCACCAAATTGATAATTATGGTAAATTTCAATTCCAAATCTTTAAAACTCTGATTTTTTTCCTTTTCTTTTTCTTTCTTTTTAATAATTTTTTTTTTTTTTTTTTTTAGTTGTAGGTGGACACAATATCTACCTTTATTTTTTTCTGTGGTGCTGAGGATCAAACCCAGTGCCTCACACGTGCGAGGCAAGCTCTCTACCACAGAGCCCCCGCCTCAGCCCTTCTTTTTCTTTTATCGATACCAGGAATTGAACCCAGGGTGATTAACCACTGCACCACATTCCCGGCCCTTTTTAAATTTTTTAAATTTTGAGACAAGAGTCTTGCTAAGTTGCTTACGGCCTTGATAAGTTGCTGAGACTGGCTTTGAACCTGTGATCCTCCTGCTTCAGCCTCCAGAGTCACTGGGATTAAAGGCATGCACCTCTGTGCATAAAATTGTGACTTTTAAGGATAATGAAAACTTGCTTATTTTATTTATAAAGGTTGTTGAATTTCTACATGTTTCAAGATGGAGTAGTTCTAAAATGATTGTAAGTATCAGATATGGTATGATTTTTAAAACTAGTCAGTGGAGATTATTTTAAAATTCACTAAAAAGACATGTTTAAATGTGTTGTCAGAGATAATAACATGCAAATGACAAAATTGTTGGAATGATCCTCTTTTGAATTGATAGCTAGACAAATTAATTATAATAAGAAATATTAGAGTCAGTTAACATGAGTTGAAAATATTTTCCTTGGTGCTGGATCTTGAACCCAGGGCCTTTGTGTATACTGAGTACACATCACTGAGTTACAGCCCCACCCCAGGTGTAATTTTTGGTAACCTAATTCCGACACTAATTGCCAAGGATATTTGGAAAGTAAAGCTTTATAGTCATTTTGTATGTTTCACTTAGCCAGTCAGAGATATAGCTCAGAAATAGTTTTTTTAAATTTCTAGTTAATAAATATTTACATTTCTTTTGACTCAAGCATGCTACTTCTCAGAATATACCTTAGAACATGTATCTTTCACATTACCTTTTTTTGATATAAGGCTATTAGAAATATTTTATATCGTGAAACAGTACACACACACACGTGTGTGTGTGTGTATGTGTGTGTACAGATGAAAATTTTGATGGGATAATTTTCACCTTTTTTATTCTTACAATAGGTAATGTATTCTTATATTTCCTTTTATCATTTCTTTTTACTTATTTATTTTGCAATACTGGGGTTGAACCTAAAAGCTCTACCACTGACCTCTATCCCTAGCCCTTTTTTCTTTTTTTCTTTGTTTTTTTCCCCCGAATTTTTTTTTTTTTTTTTTGCAGTGCTGGGGATTGAACCCAGGGTCTTGTGCTTAGGAGGCAAGCACCCTACCAACTAAGCTATCTCCCCAGTCCCCCTGAATTTTTGAGACAAGGTCTTACAAAGTTGCCTAGGCTGCCTTTGAACTTGCAGTTCTCCTGCCTCAGCATCTTGACTCGTTGGGATTACAGATGTACACCACTGTGCCCAGAATATTTAGTTTTATTTACTTATATAAAATAGTAAAATTCTGGTCACTACATAATTGATTTCACACTCACTGCTGAGTTTGAAAAACCCTACCCTAGAGAACATCCATACTTGTACACAAGGGATGTGTAGCCTTGTTTGTAAGGGCAATAAGTTGGAAACAGCCTAAATATTCATCATTAGGAAAAACTAGGTTAACTTTTTCTATAGTCTGTACATATTAAAAAGGATGGGGAAGATCCATATTTATTTTCACAAAAGACCCCTAAGACATAAATTTTATTAAGGGACTAAGGCAAGTTGTAGAACAGTGAGTATGATGGAATAAAGTATATACATATAAATGTTTATTAAAACTAAAATAAAAAACCCACAAAATAACAAATGCATTGACAGAAAGGTTAGGAGAAATGCATACCCAGACTGATAACAGGATTTGGGAGAGGTGGTTGAGGGGCACTTTAACTTTATATATGTTGTTTGAAATATTTACATTAAGAATGAATTCACGGGGCTGGGGAGATAGCTCAGTTGGTAGAGTGCTTGCCTTGTAAGCACAAGGCCCTGGGTTTGATCCCCAGCACCCAAAAAAAAAAAAATACAATAAAAAAATAAAGAATGAATTCACATATTTTGTATTTAAAAAATGTGAAGGGCTAAGGGTATAGCTCGATGGAGGAACACTTGCCTAGCTTGTGAAAGAACCTGGGTTCAACCCCTAGAACCACAAAAAAGAAAATAGCCTGTTTCCTGGTATCACAGAATTTATCTTCAGTCAAGTAAAACTAATCTTGTGTTCTTTGTTTTAGTAGGGAGTGTTTTTGCCGAATGCTAGAATGTAATGATCTGAGGACAGTCCAATTATCGCCCTAGTGGCGCATACAGTGCACGTCCCTTACAGGTGTCCAAATATTTGCTGAATGAGTGTGTAGACTGAATGAATAAACAGTAGTATATCTTACTTCTGGAAGGCTTTAAAGCCATTCTCATTTTTTACGTATATCAGTAGTTCATTCCTCCTTATTGTCATGTAGTACTACATTGTGTGGATAAACAGTAGTCCTTTAAATTCATTCACCAGTTGTTGATGGACATTTTTCAACTTTTTGGGAGGGAAGCTATTATAAATAAAGGTGCAATAAAAATTCACATGCAAGTCTTCGCAGAGCATGTGTTTTCATTTTTCTTAAACACATAGGTATGAAATTGTTGGATTGTAGGATAGAATATGAAACAAAATTGGGCATGAGTTGATAATTATTGAAACTGGTGTGACAGGTGCATGGGATTCTTTTACTTTTCTCTACTTTTGAATATGTTTAACGTTTTTCCTAATTGAACATTTTATTCTCTTTCTCTTTTCTGTATTCACAGGCAATTATTTAGGATTGAAGGAGTGAAAAGTGTCTTCTTTGGACCAGATTTTATTACTGTCACAAAGGTATATATAAAATAAGATTTATGTAGGGTTATATAAAATAAGATTTATTGAGGCTGGGGCTGGTGCTCAGTGGTAGGGCACTTACTTTGCATGTATGAGGCCCCGGGTTTGATCCTCAGCCCCATATAAAAAGATAAATAAAATAAAGGTATTGTATTCATATACAACTAAAATAATATTTTAAAAAAGATTTATGTAGGGTTATATAAAATAAGATTTGAAGTGCTTTTAGTCGTTTCTGAGCTAGTTCTCCACTTCATAATTTCCATTCTTAATGTGTTTTTACACCACCTAGTATTAAAACATTCAAATGAGCTGGGCGCAGTCGGACATGCCTATAATCCCCGTCTTCAGGAGCCTGAGGTAGGAGGATCACAAGTTCAAAGCCAGACTCAGTAACGTATCTAGGCCCTAAGGAAATTAGTGAGATCCTATCTCAAACATAAAAATTAAAAAAGAGCTAGGGATGTGGCTTGGTGGGTAAGCACTCCTGGGTTCAATTCCTAATATCAAAAAAAAAAAAATTCAAATATGTTTACATCTTACATTTCTCAAGTTAATTATTTGAAAGAATTTTCAAATTGAAGTTAAGTGTAGTCTAGATCTGATTATAATACAGATGCCCAAATTTTCAAGAGAAAACTTGAGCCTCAGCAGGTTAAATGCAGTGTCCAAGATTATATAGCTGCCCTATAGCAGGACTCAGCCTTGGCAAAATAGAATTTAGGCTTCCAGGTATTATTTTTACTAATTCTTACCTTAAATTGGTAAAGTAGAAAGAGAAGCAAATAAATAAGATATTAAAAAATTAAAAAATCATTCATACTAGTTACACAAGAACATATTTTATAAAAACAAACAAATTGTGCTTGCATATGTTGGTCCCTGGATATAAATGCCACTTTGAAAGGGGATATATATTCATTCATTCTGTTGATATATGAATCAAATTACATATATATGGGCATATATACACATTCTACCATCCTGCAGTAATACTTTAGAGCTTCACAGAGCAGTGGACTATGTAATTGTAACACTTAATTAACCTCTGAATGTCACAAAATTAAGCCAAATTTGCTACCCATTTTTAGCCTATGCTAGGAAGGGCTATTTCATTATTAAGTCTGCTATATTAATATAAAATATTTAAATTTGAACAATGTGTCCTTTTAAATTTGGTAATTGATGGATACATACTGAACTTAATCTATATACTGAATTTAATCACTTACCTGATATTATGTCAAATCAAAAGTATTTTCTAAATCCCCCTTAAGCACCCAGGGACACTTTACACTGAGCCACATACCCAGCCTATTTTTATTTTTTATTTTGAGACAGTTCTCACTAAGTTGCTAAGGCTGGTCTTAAACTCCTTCTGTCTCAGCCTCCCAAGTTGCTGGGATTACAGAGTTGCACCACCGCACCTGGCTGTATTCTGAGTTCTTGATGTGCCTTGAATGTGAACATACTGAGTCCACTGTTCTCTTGTAGCTATTTATATATTAGGAAAAATATGATTTTCCTTGTGGGGACAATCCTAGTAGTTATGCATTTTCTTGCAAATATTCAATTGTAAAATGTACACCTATTGTTTAAAGTATTCATTGTTCTAAATTCCCAGAAAGCCCTTTCTTGACCATCTTCAAGTGACATTCCAGGGGCTTCATGCACATTAGGCAAACACTCTGCCATTGAGCTGCACTCCCAGGCCCTGATCTCTTTTCTTCTGGTAACCTTTCTCATCATTGACTGCACATTTACTTGATATCTGCAGTGATCACCCATTTTCCTGTCGTATTTGTAATTAATAACTCATAAATTCTTTATGTATCATTCGCCATTATTTCTAAATGTGCATTTTCAGCTTAAATGCTGCCTTTTTTCTTATTCAGACTTCAGAATTTTTTTTTTTTTTTTTTTTGCAGTGCTGGGGATTGAACCCAGGGCCTTGTGCATGTGAGGCAGGCACTCTACCAACTGAGCTATATCCCTAACCCCTATTTTTATTTTTATTACCGATATTTCTCTACTGAGTACAGCCTATTATTCACTGAAGATCTGTGGGAATATTCTGTTCCATCTTCAAAATAATTCATTAAAATATTACCAAGAACTAGTTTATTTTCCCAACCACTAGACATCTCACTAGTTTAATTCTTATATCCATAGCAGTGTCCATTTATTTTACCCTTTGTTTAGGCTCTAAATTGGTTCTTAAACCACAACAAATATAGCCCTTTTTATCCTTTTTTATCCCATATTGATAATTTTTTTGTAGGGGGTTTTGGGGTGACCAGGGATTGAACTCAGGGACACTCAACCAGTGAGCCACATCCCCAGCCCTTTTTTATATTTTATTTAGAGACTCTTTTATTTAGAGTCTCACTGAGTTATTTAGTGCCTTTGACTTAATTTTTAATAGTATTGAAGCATAGATTATAGCTAATAACATCCTAAGAGTCTAGACTCTATTTCATAGATTTTCTTCCTAAAGAACTTTCTTTTAGGGCTGGGGATATAGCTTAGTTGGTAGAGTGCTTGCCTTGCAAGCACAAGGCCCTGGGTTCAGTCCTCAGTACTGGAAAAAAAAAAAAAAAAGAAATTTCTTTAAAAAAAAAAAAACTAGAACAGGCCTAGATATTTGTAATCCCAGAACTCAGGAGATTGAGGCAGGAGGGTTGCAAGTTTGAGGATAGCCTGAGCAACAATGAGACCCTGTCGCAAAATGAAAAGACTGGGAGATCTCACAGGTAGAGCACTCCTGGGTTGAAAAAAAATAATTAGAACAAAACATGGTGACTTTCTTGTTCTAGTTGTTAGTACTATTAGGTATTTACTAATCCTTTCTTTTTATTTATGAAAATAACTAGTTGACCAAGTGTACTGGTCAAGCAATATAGATTTTCTGAAGACTCCCAGTGTGGTTGATGGTCCATAAGAGAAGCCATGGTTCTGCAGTTACATCATTGAACTTGTGTAATACTCTTTAAGAACTATTTAAGTTGAAATGCTTGAATAGTTATATGATGTTCTGTATATTTGATTGAGCAGATATATCCTAATTTTCTTTTTAAAGACAGAATTCATTCAATGTTTAAATTCTTTTCATGTCATGAAAAGAATGTCTTTTAATCATTATCCCTTCTGTAATATAAGCACACTTAAAATTTTTGGTTAATGAAAGATTGAGTATCTTAAAATTGTGTCTTCTGAAAGTCACTTAAGTGAGATTTTAAAGAGCTAGAACTGACATGTATTCTCCAGAAATAGGTGATTTTACACATTTTAAGATATAAATAGGAAAAGATTCTTGAGAGATACAAGGTAGTGTTCTGTATTTGTCTTTGCCCTTGGCTGGAAATGCAGCATTTTGCCTTTACATGTTTATAGGAAAATGAAGAATTAGATTGGAATTTACTAAAACCAGATATTTATGCAACAATTATGGACTTCTTTGCTTCTGGCTTACCCCTAGTTACTGAGGAAACATCTTCAGGAGAAGCAGGTAACAATACTCATGTTGAGTAATTAATATTTATCTTTTTTTAGACTTTTTGTTCACATTGATTGATTCAGAAGTGATAAGAATACAGATTTTTATCATTTAATTTCTTTAGCTCTGGAGACAATACTACAGGGGACAAAACTTCATAGGTTATATCCATCATTTTTGAAAATTTGTGTATGAATTGAATGTATTATACAAAACTAAAATTTTCAATTGTAAAAATTTTATACACATATAAAATAGTTTAATGCTCACTAATTTATCCTCCACTCAGGTTTAACAAATGTGAACTTTGTGTGTGTGTTGTGTGTGTGTGTGTGTGTGTGTGTGTGTGTGTGTGTGTGTGTGTGAGAGAGAGAGAGAGAGAGAGAGAGAGAGAGAGAGAGAGGGATGCCAGGGATCAGTTATTAACTTTTTGCCATCGTTGTTTGAGATCCATTTTAAAATAAAGTATTTATAAAGATACAGCTAATGCCCTTGGACTCCTTTTTCCTTTCTCCTTCCAGATATGTGTGTAAAATTGGTTTGTTTTTATACTTTTACAACACATGTAAGTCTGCAGGGAATATGTAATATTGGTTTTTGATCTTAAACTATAAGTAACTCATGTTTTACTACAACTCGCCTGTTTCATGGAGTACAGTAAATAATATAATAATAATATAAATGGATTCATTTAAAAAATATTATTCTAGTTTATTCATTTTAAGTGCTGGATAGTATTCCATTATGTGAATAAACTATAGTTAGTTTGTTCCTTATGTTCAAATGTATCATTTGTACTAATTTCTGTTGTAGGCATCCTCATACAAGTCTCTGGAGAGTTTTTTTAGAGTATATTCCAAGAAGTGGAATTGCTGTTATTATAAATGCTAATTTACGTGCACATTAATAGTAATAAGTACTTCTGTCTTTTTTTTTTTTGGTGGTGGCAGTGGTGGTGCTGGGGATCAAACCCAGTGCCTCTTACATGCTAGACAAGTGATCTACCACTAAACTACACCCCTAGCTCTATATATTTTTTTAAAAATCAATATGTTAAATATAAAATGTTTTCTTTTTAAAATTATATTTCCTTTATTAATACTGAGCCTGCAGGTTTTCATATGTTTATTGGGCGTTTAGTTTCCTTGTCAGTAGGTTTCTTGTTCTTTGTCAGTTTTTAAAAATTTGAGTCATGTCTTTTTTTTTTTTTTTTTCCTGGTACTGGGGATTGAACCCAGATATACTTTACCATTTAGCTATATCCCCACCCATTTTATTTTGTTTTATTTTATTATTTTGAGTCAGTGTCTCACTAAGTTGCTTAGTACCTTACTAGGCTGTTGAGCCTGGCTTCAAGCTGTGATCCTCCTGCCTCAGCCTCTTAAGCCACTGGGATTACAGGCATGTACCACCATGCCCATCTGAGTCACATCTTTTTGATACTGATTTAAGCAAACTTTTAAAAAATTTGGGGGGGTATTAATCCTTTTTTAAGTGTATTCATAACACATAACTTCTTCCTAACCATAGCTGGGTTGTAGCTCAGTGGTAGAGCACATTCTTAACGTATATGAGGTGCCAGATTTATTCCCCAGTACTGAAAAAAAGAAGACATCATAAACAAAGTGAAAAAGACTAGTTGCCATGGTTTTGGTCTTGTTTTAAGTGCTGGGGATTGAACCCAGGGCCTCAGGCATGCATGCACTTTAGCACTGAGCTGCACTCTGAGCCCCTGGGTATGTTAGTGATGAATACATATACAAAGTTGATATCAATTTGAGAGTGATTTGACTACATCTACCAAAATTAAAGTATAAACCTAGGTCTGGGAGTTTCGCTCAGTGGTAGAACAAGTATAGAACAATACATGTAGTATGATCTCATCTCTGTAAAGTTACATATATGAGTGTAAATGTGTCCTAGAAGAATATACATTATACTAGACAGTGGTTGTGAAATGGATGATGGGGAATGAAACTAAGGTTTGCTGATGGAAAAGATTTTTAACTATTATGTTTTATTTTTTTTTATTTTTATTGTAAACAAATGGGATACATGTTGTTTCTGTTTGTACATGGAGTAACAGCATTATGTTTTATTTCTTTATAAATAAAAAAGATTCAGGGCTGGGGAGATAGCTTGCCTTGCAAGCACAAGGCCCTGGGTTCAATCCCCAGCACTGCAAAAATAAATACACAAATAAATAAAATTAAAAAAATTCAAAGTTAATGTTATTTATTTTTTAATATTTTGTTTTAGTTGTAGGTGGACACAATAGCTTTATTTTACTTTTATGTGGTGCTGAGGATCGAACCCAGGGCCTCACGCATGCTAGGCAAGTGCTCTAACTAAGCCATAACCCCAGCCCAGAGTTAATGTTATTTAGTATTAATTGTTATTTTTGGAGTTGCCAGGAATCTAATGTTTGTTATAGTATAATATGAATTCTCTGAATTTTTGGTTTTCCCACAGGTAAATAAATTTCCCCCCAAAAGGTGAAAAACTCATAGAAAGACATTGATAAAGATTAGTATATAACTCTACAAAATAAAGCAAAAACAAAATTGAAACAAAATGAAAAACCCAGGTTTTTGCTCAGATATGTAGAATGTCAGAAATTTCTGAAAGGCTTATATCTATATTTAGATATATTATTTCCACATTTTTGAAAATCACTAAATTGAGAAGCTGAAGATGTAACTTAACTTGTAAAATAGATGGGCTTTTTTGTCTCAAAATTGATAATCTCTTTTCTCTGCTTTCCATCTACTTTCAAGAATGATAAGTTTTCAAATTTATTGACCCAAAAAATCAAGCCCTAACCTAATTAGTAGATCAAGGTATTTCAGTGTACTTTACACTAAATGTTGAGTTGATCAGTATCCTTAATTTTTCTTTAGAAAACCAAATGAATGATTCTCTTTCTTTTTGCCCAAAATCAACTATGTCACATTACCAAGTTATATGTTTTATGCTTTATGTTTTTAATGATCCATAAATTTAAAATCATGCTGTTTTAATACTTGTACCTGCAAGAATTACTAAATTTCTACTGTTGGTTTTTTAAAAACTCTTAATTGTTTCCAGGTTCTGAAGAAGATGATGAAGTTGTGGCAATGATTAAGGAATTGTTAGACACTAGAATACGGTATGTGCTCTTCTCTCCACCTGAACTCAAATGCTGCAGAGGCCATTTTTATTTTAGCAATGTACTTTTAGATGATAGTGGAGTTCAAAAATAAGTGTAAGTTCCAGGTGCTCTGGCACACATCTGTAATCCCAAGTAACTTGGGATGTTGAGGCAGGAGGATTACAGGTTTAAAGTGAGTGTCAACAATTTAGTGAGGCCCTAAGCAACTTAGCAAGACTTTGTCTCAAAGTAAAAATAAAAAAGGACCGGGGATGTGGTTCAGTTGTTGAGTGCCCCTGGGTTCAATCCCCATACCAAAAAAAAAAAGGACAAATTATTGTAAACCACCGTAGGCAATCATAACAACTGAATTTAAAGCCCAAACTAAGTTAAATTCTTTGTATTCACTCAAAAATTTAAAACAATCTATTTAAACATAGTGAATGAAGAAATTTCTTTTACAGTCACCACTGAAGTTTGATACTGCCAAATTATCAAATTTCTTAAAGTACTTAATGGTATTTGGGAGGAATGTGAAAAGAGAAGAAGTACCTGTATTTTAGGCCATTGCCCATAAAGACTAAATTTAAATGAGTAGAGAACAGCAGGCAGCCTTCTACTTTTGCTCATAAAAGACCAGTAGTTCAAAAAAATTTTTTAAATTTATTTGAAGATATTAGAAAGTTGCCAAAGCAACCAGGATTTGAAATGCCAAGATCCTATTGATAAGGGAAACTCGCTACAGGGCATTTGCTGGTTCTTTTATAGAGCTGGGCAGAGGACAGTTGCTAAGAATCAGAGAAGCTTTTGAGTTTCCAGAAAATCTCTTTAAATTGAAAGACAAAAATTAAAATTCTAAGTTACCAGTGAAGTGTTGATTTGAAGGGCCGAGATCCCAGAGAAGAAGGACATTATAGAAAATAATGCTGAATAGTTAATAACAATGTATTGTATTTTTGAAAATCACAGAGTTGATTTTTTTAAAAAATTAAAAAAAACTTTTTAGTTGTAGATGAACACAATGCCTTTATTTTATTTATTTATTTATTTATTTATTATTATTATTATTTTTTTTTGCGGTGCTGGGGTTTGAACTCAGGGCCTTGTGCTTGCAAGGCAAGCACTCTACCAACTGAGCTATCTCCCCAGCCCTTATTTATTTATTTTTATGTGGTGCTGAGAATCAAACCCTGTGCCTCACACATACTAGGTAAGCATTCAGCCACTGAGCTACAAATCTATCCCTTAAGAGTACATTTTAAGTATTCTCACCATAAACATGATGTGAGGTGTGTGTTAATTAGCTTGAGTTAGCCATTTTGCAGCATATACATATTTCAAAACATCATATTATAAACTATAATCATATGTATACTTTAATAACTAAAAATAACTAATTTAAAATAGTGAAGTAAGTAAGCCTAACACTCAGGTGCTCCCTAAAAGACACCTGCTCATTCTTCGCTATATGGGGAAGAGGCCAAGATGTCAAATAAAAATTGGAAAGCAGAGTTTCCAATTGGAAAAGCAATTGGAAAGCAGAGTTTGGGCAGTTTTATATTGCTGAGGTAGGGACAAAGACTCTTATTTAGGATCTGGGCTTCAGGAAACATCTGGACTCTCAGTTGGGCTTTTGTGTGTGTGTGTGTGTGTGTGTGTGTGTGTGTGTGTGTGTGTGTGTTACCAGGGATTAAACCCACAGCCTAAAGTATACTGGGCAAGTACCCTACCACTGAGCTACATCCCCAGCCCTTGGTTAGGTTTCTTGGAAAACAAGAACCGTGAAATGGGGCAAACCGTGCTTACAGAACTGTGGTCCAGTATTGTTAGCTTAATTCCAATAGACTGAGATATTGTCAGAAGATAGAATTAATCCTTTCTGATGTAATATAATCCTGAGTTGCTAGTATCCATTAGTCAGTCAAAAATTACTAGATATACCTCAAAACTGGACCAAGGAGAAATAAAACAGATCCACAGATAATCTAGATATTAGAGTTATCATAACTGGCCCTTAAGATAACTGTGATTAAAATAGTCAAGAAAATAGATGAAAAGATGATGAATTTAATTAGAGAAATGAAATGAAATTAGGAATTTTGGAGCTAAAAATATAAGAACTGAACTTAAGAACTCATGAGATTTATTTTAACATCTAATTGGATGCAGCTGAAGAGTAGATTAGTGTACTGGAATATGGATCCATATAAAATATCCAGATTGAAGTGCACAAAGAGAGGAGAATTGGAAATTCAGGGAAAAAAGCATGGGAAACAGTACATTGCAGAAAAGGTCTTTAAGTGTTCTCTGGTGTTTTAAATATATCTAGAATTAAAATACATAACCTAAATATAAAAGGTGGTGGATGTAAAGGAAGCATTCTAAGGTTTTGGCATTATTTGAGAAGTGGTAAAAGTACTAATTTATAATAGAACCTAAGTAACCAGGTAGGTGTCTTGTAGGGTAAGCAGTGACTAGTAGAAGGCCATCTAACAAACAGCTGTATAGATGAGAGAAATAAAATAATTTAAAAATTGACTGATCCAAAAGAATGCAGATAGGAAATAAATGAAAAATTGGTAATATAAATCTGAATATCTTGGTAGTTACATTTAATTAAATGTGCATAGGTTGATTAACAAAATATAAGGTCATCAGGCTGGATGTTAAAAAAAATCATCTATGTACTGCTTGTGAGAGATATATATAACTGAACCAGCCAAGAACAGCTTAGAGGAGGGTACAGGAGGTAACCCGAGTATCCAAGGCATCAGTTTTAATCATTTTGTGGTTCTTGACTGAGTAGGAGCCAACAAGATAAAGTATGATAAGGCCTAGTAAAGGTGCTCAGGATTTGGTTATTACCCCCCCACTTCCCGTACTGGGGTTTGAACTAAAGGCTTTTCTCAGGCTAGGCAAATGCTCTATCACTGAGCTACACCCCCAGATCTTAGAAATTAAATTAAATTTTATTTTATTTTGGTGCTGGGGATTGAACCCAGAGGCACTTCACCATTGAACCACATCCTTGGCCCTTTTTTATTTTGACACAAGTTCCCGCTGAGTTGCTTAGGGTCTCACTAAGTTGTTGAAGCTACCCTTTTCCCTTTTCTCCTGATCCCCTTCCTCTACTCTACTAGTCTCCTTTCTATTTTCTTCAGGCCCAACCCACCCACCTGTTTTTTTCTTTGTTTTACTCTAGCTTCCACGTGAGAGGAAACGTAGGACTCTTAACTTTTGAAGTTTGACTTATTTCTCTTAACATGATGCTCTCAAGTTACTTCCATTTTCCTGCAAATGGCATGATTTCATCCTTCTTTATAGCTGAATTAACTTCATTAAACTCCATTAAGAGAGAGAGAGGATAAAAGTAAAAAGATGTATAAATCTATAGCATTCAAAGAATGAATAAGAGAAAACCAAACAGATATCAGACAAAATGTGCCTTGCAGCTCAAAACATTACTAGAGATAAGGAGAGAGCTTTAATTTCTACCAGGAATACATATACTAACCTAAAGCTTATGTATACCTTATAACATGGACTCAAAAATAAATGAAGACTATTTGACAAAACCAAAAGGAGACATATCTTACAATCATGGTAGGAGACTAACACTTCTCTCTGGGTAAAAAATAGAACAAACACAAAAAATAATCAGCAAAGATATGAAAGTTTCAAACACATGATTAACAAACTTGCAGAAATTGTTGACATGTATAGAATGCTGCATTCAACAGAAATAAAATATTTATTCTTTTTAAGTGTTCATGGTACATGTACTAAAACAGACTACATGCTGGATCATGAAGCAACCCTTAACAGATTTCAAGGATTGAAATCATTGAAAATATTGGGATTTTTTTGTGGATCTTTTTTTTTATACTGGGGATTGAACCCAATGCCTTTTGTGTGCTAAGTATATGCTGTACCATTGAGCTACATCCCAACCTGAGAATATTGTTTATTGACTACATTGGCATTAAATTAGACATCAGTTACTAAAACATAATGACAGCCTCCACATATTTGGACACTATAAACAATACTTTTCAAGAAGACATGTGAATTGTACTGAGGTTGCTCCTCAGTGGTAGAACAAAAGAAAATAGATACAGAAAATCAAAATAAAAAATAGATCAATGGGACTGCAGTAAAATTATGACTTTTTCTTCGTCAAAAATGCCATTTACAGTGAAAAGGCAAAATATAGAGAAGATAAAGTATGTTTATGACAGGATATGTAAAGAACTACAAATTGGCAAGAAAAAGACAGTCAGAAATTAGAGTAGGCACCTTATAAAAAACAATAACCAAATGGCTACTAAACATGAAAAATGTGTTCAGCCTTCTTAGTCATTATGAATATTCAAACTTCAACCACAATGAAAAATCACTACAAATCCACTAGAATGGTTAAAATGATTGACAACACTAGTGGTTGGTGAGGATGTGAAGCAACAGGAATTCTTAACTACTGCTGATGGGAATGTAAGTTTATAGAACTTTGAAATAGTATCTGGCAGTGGCTACTAAATACTTATACTCTGGATCCAGCAATTTTGCTTTTGGGTATGTTCCAAAAAAATCTTAAAAGAATCTTTAAAAGAAGATTTAAAAGAATCTTCATAGGTACACTATTTATAAAAGCCAAAAATTGTTATTAACCCAAATGTTCATCAACATTAGAATGGAAAATATATTCAAGCATAGTAACTTAATGGAATACCATGCAGTAATGAAACTGAATGAACTGTTACTACACTCAACATGAATGAATCTCACAAAGAGCAAAAGAAGCCAGATACAAAAGAGTAAAATCTTATATGATTTAAAAATAGAATTTATAGGACTAGGGATGTGGCCCAGTGGTAGAGCATTTACCTAGCATGCGTGAGAACCTGGGTTCAATCTCCACCTCTGCCAAAAAAAAAAAAAAAAAAGTTCTAAATTATAAAGTTGAATAACAGGTAAAGCTAATCAGTGGCAACAGCAATTAGAATAGTGGTTAAATTTGGTTGGGGGGGCAATTAGAAGTAAAGGGGAACTTCCTAGGATGCCAGTGTCTTGTTTCTTGGTCTGGGTAGTAGTTACAAATTGTGTTTATTTTGTGAAAATTTGTTGAATTATACCTACATGATTTGTGTATTTTCTGTATTAATGTTATATTTCAATGAAAAGTTTGCCTAAAAAAAAAAAAAGATTTCCTCTTCCTTTGTCAAAAGAAGTGAATGAGTGTATATTAGGTTATCACAATACTTACTAGGAAATTTCATGTTTTAAATGCTTAAAAAATTATTACTAAGCAGCAAAATTAGGTATAATGAGTAAATATTCATATGAATGAATTTTGACATTTTATTTGCAAGTTTAAAAAATTAAAACTACAAATAAGACATAGCCATAATTTTTGTTATTATAAAACTTACTCTAACTTTGTGAATTTTACCAATGTAAATATCTAAGCTCTAAACTGTATTAACTTTTTCCAGTAAAAACTTCTGTTCTTTAAAATGTATCACAAATACATCTGTGATCACAGGCCAACTGTGCAGGAAGATGGAGGAGATGTGATCTATAAAGGCTTTGAAGATGGCATCGTACAGCTGAAACTCCAAGGTTCTTGTACTAGCTGCCCCAGTTCAATCATTACTCTGAAAAATGGGATTCAGAACATGCTGCAGTTTTATATTCCAGAAGTAGAAGGTGTAGAACAGGTATCGCAAGAATTTGGATTTAGTTTTAAGATACATGTGAAAAGAAATCCATGACTTGATTTTTTTCTCCAAGGGCAAATATCTTTGTAAATTTTTTACTTGAAAATTATTTATTTTTTTATTGTTAGAGTATTTGGGTTCATTTTGGCAAAATCATCCATGTGTGGCATTTGATTTCAATCCTAATTCCCCATTCCCTTCCACCCTATTCTACTGATCTTCCCTGTATCTTTATGATATCCAATCCCCACCCTTGTCTTCTTTCCCTTATTTTGCTCTAGTTTCCACATACAAGAGAAAGCATTCAACTCTTGATTTTCTGGTCTGGCTTATTTCACTTAGCATGATTTTTCTCCATTTCCATCCATTTACCAACAGATGCCATTATTTCATTCTTCCTTATAGCTAAGTAAAACTCCTTTGTGCATACATAGCACATTTTATTGATCTGTTCATCTATTGATGGGCATCTGAATCGATTCCATAATTTGGTGATTGTGAATTGTGCCGCTGTAGACATTGAAGTGGCTATATTGCTATAGTTTGCTGATTTTTAGTTCTGCTTTATAAATATCAAGGAGAGAGATGGTTGGGTCATATGGATTCAGAACCTATGGAACATAGGTTCCATTCCTAGTTTTATTAGGAATTTCCACACTGGTTCTACTAATGGCAGTCCCACCAAAAATGTATGAGTGTACTTTTCCCCCACATCCTCACCCACATTTATTATTTTTTCGCATTTATTATTTTTTGTGTTCTTAATTGCCATTCTGTCTGGAGTGATGAAATCTTAGTGTAGTTTTGATGTGCATTTCTCTGATTGCAGGAGATGATGAACAGTTTTTCACTTACTTGTTGACTATTTGTCTTTCTTCTTTTGAGAAATGTCTGATTTGTTTTTTTGCCTATTTATTGATTAGGTTATCTGTTTTATTGATGTTGTGTTTCGAGTTCTTTATATTTTGGATAGTGTCCCCTGTCAGAGGAGTAGCTGGCCAAGATTTTCTCCCATTCTGTATATTCTGTGTTCTCAATCACTTCCTTTACTGTGCAAAAGCTTTTACTTTGATGGCATCCCACTTATTGATTCTTGGTTTTATTTCTTGATCTTTAGGAGTCCTGTTGAGGAAGACAGTGCCTGCACCCCTGTGTACCATTGACCCTATGTTTTCTTCTAGCAGTTGCAAGGTTTCTGGTCTAATTCCTGAGGCTTTGATGCATTTTGATTTGACTTTTGTGCAAAGTCATTTTTCTACATGTGCATATACAGTTTCCCCAGTACCAGTTGTTAAAAAGACTGTCTTTTTTCCATCATATATTTTTGGCACCTTTATCAAGTATCAGATGGCTACATGTATGTGGGTTTGTCTCTGTATCTTCTATTCTGTGCCACTGGTCCTCACTTTTTGTTTTGTTTTTGATACCGTGCTGTTTTTGTTACTATAGCTCTGTGGTATGATTTGAGGTCAGGTGTTGTCCTACATCACTTTTCTTGTTCAGAGTTGTTTTAGCTAATCTAGGTCTCTTTTTCTTCCAAATGAATTTAAGGACTGTTTTTTCTAGTTCTGTGAAGAATGCCATTGGTATTTTGATGGGAATTACGGTTAATTTGCATATTGCTTTTGGTATTACAGCCATTTTGATGGTATTAATCTACCTATCCAAGAACTTGGGAGGTCTTTCCATCTTCTAAGATCTTTTTCAATTTATTTCTTCAGTGTTCTGTAATTTCATTGTAGAGATCTTTCTCCACCTTGGTAAGATTAATTCCCCAGTATTAAATTTTTTTTTTCAGGTTATTGTGAAAGGGATGGTTTTCCTGATTTCTTTCTCAACAGAATTGTTGGAATATAGGAAAGCTATTGATTTTTGAGTGTTGATCTTGTATCCTTCTACTTGTTGGAATAATTTATCAGCACTAGAAGTCTGCTGGTGGAGTTTTTTGGGTCTTCTAAATAATAGGATCATGTCATCAGCAAACAGATAGTTTGACTTCTTTTCCTATTTGTATCCCTTTACCTTCCTTCTCTAGCCTGATTGCTCTGGTTAGAGTTTCAAGAGCTATATTGAAAGAGAAGTAGGGAGAATGGGCTTCGTTGTCTTGTTTCTGGTTTGCTACTATTTTATTAAGGATTTTATACTGGTATGTACTTTTCTTTCCTTGATTCGTCTTTGGTTTTGGTGGCAGGGTTTTACTAGGTTCATAGAATGTATTTGAAGTGTAATTTAGTTTCATGGAGTAATTTGAGAAGGACTGGTGTTAGTTCTTTAAAGTTGTGGTAGAACTCAACTTGGAATCCATCTGGTTGTAGGTTTTTCTTTGTTGGAAGACTTTTAATTGCTATTTCAATTTCATTACTTGATATTGGATAGTTTAGGTTTTCTGTATCTTCCTGGTTCAATTAGAGCACGTCATATGTATCTAGAAATTTGTCATTATCATCTAGATTTTCCAATTTATTGGAGTATACGTTTTCAAAATAGTTTCTAATTATTCTCTGGATTTCAGAAGCATCTATGGTGGTATCTCCTTTTTTATCTCTAATTTTATTTATTTGGGTGTTCTCTCTGTCTCTTTTTTGGGGTGTGGGGTTTGACTAAGGATTTATCAGTGTAATTTATCTTTTTGAAGAACGAACTGTTGCACTGATGCTATGTATGTGTTTATCTCAATTTCATTAATGTCACTTTTTTTTTTTACTTTTTTGTAGTTGCTTTAATAATTAGTAATAAAGGCAATGCTATTTTGTGTGCTGTTTTTTCAGAGATTATGAGATCACTTACTTAGCAGCAGAGAGTGAGGGACCTCACACAGCAGCCATATGTATTTAAGCAGAGGCCAGTGTGGACCAGCCACACCTCATTTATGAGTATTGGAAACAGTGAGTGGAACAAGTTAAAAAAAATAAGAGGAGGAACCTCATATAACAAGGAAAATAGTTGTTCCATAGTCCAGAGCAGGGTAATCCTTATAAGGCTTCATACAGTGTATATAAAATAGAGGAGGAGGGCTGGGCAGATAGCTCAGTCGGTAGAGTGCTTGCCTTGCAAGCACAAGGCCCTGGGTTCGATCCCCAGCACCCAAAATAAATAAATAAATAAAATAAAATAAAATAAAGGAGGAGATTTGAATCACCTGGCCACACATAGAAGAAATGAGAAGTGACTAAGGTTTGGCATTTTAACCGTTAGAGTATTAATACTGTGTCTATGATTTCTGAGGTTCCTTTCTAATGTCACTTCTGATCTTAATTATTTACTGTCTTCTTTTGAATTTGGAATTAGTTTGTTCTTCCTTTTCTAGGATTTTGAGGTGGATCATAAGCTTATTTGTTTGAGATCTCTTTTTTTTTTTAACGTAGGCACTTAATGCTATAAATTTTCGTCTTAGAACTGCTTTCATACTGTCCAGAGATTTTGTTTTGTATCTATTTGTATTGTATTCTAATTTGTTTCTAAGAACTTCTTGATTTCTTCTCATTTCTTCTGTGAGCCATTTTTCATTTGAGAGAGTATCTTTCAGTCTTCATATATTTATGTTATTTCTATTTTTTTTTTTTTTTGTTGATTTCTAGTTTTATTCCATTATTATCTGATAGAATGCCTGGGATTATATCAGTATTTTTTTTGGTGGGGGAGGTGCTGGGGATTGAACCCAGGGCCTTGTGCAGGGAGGCAAGCACTCTACCAGCTGAACTATATCGCCAGCTCCTCAATCTTTTTGTATTTGCTGAGACTTACATTGTGACCTAAAATATGGTCTATTTTGGAAAAGATTCCATGAGCTGCTGAAAATAAGCTAAATTCAGCTATTTGGGGATTAAATGTTCTATAGGTGTCTTATTAGGTTCATTTGATTTATAGTATTATTTAAGATGGCAATTTCTATATTGATTTTATGTTTGAATAACCTATCAAATGGTGATAAGGGTATGTTGAAAAATCACTTAGTATTATTGTATTGGAATTTATCTGGGATTTAATGCCAGCAAGTATCTTTCTGTTGTACTGTAGTTCCCATTACCAGGTGTAGTGACCTTCTTTGTCTCTTCTGATGAATTTTTGCTTGAAATCTTCTATTTTTTTTGGGGGGGGGGGGGTGCTGGGGATCGAACCCAGGGCCTTGTGCTTACAAGGCAAACACTCTACCGACTGAGCTATCTCCCCAGCCCCTGAAATCTTCTTTGTTAGATGTAAGAATAGCTACTCCTGCTTGATTTGGGACTCATCTTGCTTGTAATATGTTGTTTTTCATCATTTTATCTTCAGCCTGCAGGTGTCTTTGCCTGTGAGGTGAGTTTCTTGGCAGACAGCATATTGTTGGATGTTGTTTTTTTGATCAATTCTGCTAATCTTGGTCTTTTAATTGGGGAGTTGAGACCATACTGTCAATGTTATTATGGATATTTGTTTGTAGTTTCCTGCCATTTTAATTTGTTTGCTTTATTTAATTCAGTCTTGATTTTCATTTAGTTGGTAGTGATCTTCATCTTAAAATTCCTTATTTTTGAAGTAACTCCAGAGCCTACTATGTGCCAGGCACTTTCACAAATATTAACTCATTTACTCCTCTAAAGTACATTAAATCATTTCCATTTTGTACATAAGGAAATTGAGAGTCAGAGATCATACTGCTGCTCTGACTGTAGAAATATTTGAAAAGAGAATTTAAACAATTATGCCATTGTCTTTAGTGGAAGGAGCTCTGTTATGTCATTTATCTACTTTAAGTTCTCTCCCTCACTTCCTCTCTTTCTCTCTTTTGTTTAATTTTTTTTTTTTTTTTTTTTTTTTTTTTTTTTTGGTACTAGAGATTGAACCCAGGATCTAGTACCAGGCAAGGGCTGTACCACTGAGCGACAGCCCCAGCCCTAGTTTTTATTCTTAATAATGCAGGCAAGTAAATCATCAAGGAATCATACTTTGTTGTATGGTAAAAGAGAGTACTAAGTAGGTTTATAGAGCTTTATCTGCAACATGGTGTTGGCATTTTTTTTTCTGCCGCAACATACGTAAGAAATACAGCACAACATCTTCTCAGCAGTCATGGTGACTTTCATTGCAGCAGTTCTCAGCCAAGAGGTCTGGGCTTTATGGAAAGAGATTATGAAGGAGAAAATGACATTTTGAAATTTGAGAAAACTTATCGGATAATTCTGTACTCTTGGGGAGAGGGGGTTTCCTCCCAGCTCCATTGAAAATCACTTATCTTTGAATAGTAATAAAATGTATCCTTTTGGTCCAATATATGCCATCTTCTCTTTGAAGACCTTATCACTCCTCGGTTTGAAATTAAAACTCTTCTTTGGTCCAAAACTTCTTTCTGTGTGTCTGTTTACATATAAGTTATCTGAGAGATTAGAAGTCGTATCTAGGTCTTCATATTTCTCTGCAACAATTAGCCTGTGTCTTACAAACACCCTTTCCATAGTTGGTATTAAAAAGTACTTGGGAATATTATTCCAAACTTAGGGATAATTCTGCCTAAAGTAGAAGTTGATTTACAAAATTCTTTGGAGTGGGTGTTGTGATTGTATTTAAAATATTAATTCCTTGCAGGTAAAATATCCATTTTTATTCAACCCTAAGGACAAAGTATGAGATAATTCTTTTACCATTTCTTGCCAGTTATCTCAGATCAGAACCAAATGCATTTACTTTTTAATAGCCATTTCCTTTTTTTTTGAGGTGGAATTCTCACAGTGTTGCCCAGGCTGGTCTTGAACTCCTGGGCTCACGCACACAGTCCTTCTGCCTCAGCCTCCCAAGTAGCTGAGCCCACACCTAGCTCCTCTGGGGGTTTTTTTGTTTGTTTGTTCACATGTTTTTTTTAAAACTTATGTTTATTCCATTTCCCCTGTATGCCTTTATTTTTAAAATTGTATTTCTTGACACTTAAGTGGATTGGCCAGAAAAAAAAGGAACATTTTTATTCGTTTGTCCAGGGTGGAGTAATGAATTTACATTTGGATTATAAACTTGAATTGGCATTTAATTGTAGTAGGTGTGGTGGTAATAAAAAACATTTCATGGATTTATAGAGTTCTTTTCCTCACCAAAGGAGTTGGTCTTTCTTATCTGAGTAATACATTAGCTCAACTAACCCTAAACCTAACCTTTTCATTTATTTTTCTTAAAGTATTCATTAATATTTTTCTTCACTGAAAAATCTTCATTTTTAAAAAAGTTTAAAATGATTTTTTATTTGAATAAGACCAAAATAATTAGTAGTATGGCTTTTTGTTTTTGTTTTTTTCCTTACTTTTTTTTTTTTTTTTTTTTTTGGGTGCTGGGAATCGAACCCAGGGCCTTGTGCTTGTGAGGCAAGCACTCTACCAACTGAGCTATATCTCCAGCCCTTCTTTCTTTTTTTTAGGGATTCATTTTTCTTTTTCCTTTTTGAGGTACTGGACTTGAACCCAGGGATCCTCTACCATTGAGCTATACCCATAGCCTTTTTTATTTTTTGTATTTTAACACAGGTCTTGCAAAGTTGCTGAGACTTACCTCAAACTTGTGATCTTCTTGCCTCAGCCTCCTGAGTAACTGGAATTATAGGCCTGTGCCATTGCACCTGGCCTCTAATAATTATTTTTACAGTAATACTTTGATTTAGCTCCACAGAATATAAGTAAGTAAGAAAGATGCTTTTGGGGAAAGAAAAAGACAAAGAGCTATTTATTTTGGTCTTTTTCCTTTTCAGGGCCAAGGATTCAGGGCCTGTGCCTGCTAGGCAAGCACTCTGCCACTGAATTAAATCCCCAACCCTGTTTATCTCAGAGCTATATGACTAGAGAATACCAGTTAATCATTTGTAGCCTTAGCACAGCTGAGACTCTGTAACTGAAAACCTTTTTTGAAACATGGAAAAGAGATCAGTGCTTTAATTAATTTGTACATATTTAATTTGCTTTTACTTTGTCAGACTAACAGGTTATGATTTAAACTTCGTTTTGGGGGGCTATTGATAGATTTCTTCTTATTGGAGTTCCATGCATTGTTATAGCCTATTTTCAGACAGGTAAGTAATATTAAAATTAGGAAAACAGAAATTTCTAAACCTTTTCTTTATTCTTAAATTCTTTCTCTCTCCTTTTGGTTTCAGGTAATGGATGATGAAGCAGATGAAAAAGAAGCAAACTCACCATAAAATAATCTTACTTTTCTTTGGGCACAACAATTGGACTTATTGATAATACATACAAAGCTGTTGTTTTGATATGCTAAGGAACTTGAGGATTAATTAAAAAATGTCCTTTCCTCAGAGAATGATATATAAATGTTGCATGTTTGCTTTACCTCACATGAATTATTTATAACATCCTGAGTCATCTTCTGTACACGTGGATTTTGTCCAGGGATATTTTTATTTTTGTTCCTCATTTCTCATGGTGCCTTCTTTGCTCAGTATATGAAGCAGTTTAGAATACATTTTTTCCCATCTGATTTACTTAGTTTTTATGCAGAAGTAAATAAGGAGAATGCTTTTTAAAATAGTCTAAAGTGGATTAACTTGGTGAGATGTCTAAAACTATTTAATAGTTCTGGTTTTAAAATGTTATCTGGCTAGTAGCCACCACTGTAGTAACATATAATTTCTCGATGAAAGACCAAAAAAGATGTTTCTAAATTACAAAAAAAAAAGGGGGGGGGTGGGAGAATCACTTTGGAAGCTAGGGATATAGCTCAGTGTTAGAGGACTTGTCTGGCATGTTTGAAGCACTGGATCTGATGCCCAGCCACTACAAGATAAACAAACAAAAAACTAAAAATTCAAGGACTATGTTCCAGAATCTGGACACACTTTCAACACTTCACTAAGACAGAGCTGAATTGAGAGAAACTGTTTCAGCATGCTTGGCTTTACCTTATAAAGCAGAATCTCAGGAAAAAGGGAGAGAGACTGCTTTGGTCTTTCTTCCATTATCTTCTCCTGACCCAGAAAGCCATACATTTTTTTAAAATGAAAAGCTGTATTAGTTAACAGTAATTTTTGTACAATGTCAGAAACTTGGAGTTGTTTCTCTAACATTGGGGTTACTACTTTTTAAATAGTCAAAATAACTTATTAGTCTTCTCTCCTTTTTCTATGGTAATTCAAATATAGAAGTTCACCGAAAATACCAGGGGTTGGGGGGAGGGTGGGAATGGGGGGTTGGGGGAGACCAGAAAATAGCAAATAATACATTGCGTTTACAGAGATTAGGATAAAGATAGAAACAGGAAGAACACTAACAGTTGTGAATGTTGGGAATTGAAGTTTTTATTTTTGTCCTTTGATTCACAGGATCAGATGGTAAGGTTGGAGAATTCATTTCCTGGGCTATTTAGGCAGGACACTCCCTTGGTACTACTTTGTAAGCTAGGTACCATAGCATGACTTTTACTTAAAGCTACAAGAAATTGATATTTTGGGGGAAAAGTAATTAAGAAATCTTGGATATGGCCTGGAATAAGTGACTAAGTGGGTAGAGGATTTGATTATGAGAAGACAGGAAATCTTGAAACAGTATATTGGAAACATTTCCTTACACTAGTTAGCAGCCATGAAAAACAAGGAGGAAATGTAAAGAAAGAACATTGTAGGCATAAGGAGCAATGCAGTCAGAATCAAAGGTATGAAATGTATTTGGAACTAGAAGAAGCTAAGTATGGCTTAAGTGTGAAGTAGATGTGCTTAGCTGGAAATGATGCAGAAGTAGCAGTGGGCAATAGGGAGAGTGCTGCAGAAAGTCCTGGTTGCCTGCCCAGCATACACCCCCAGGACTTGCTAAGAGAGGCCCTCTTCGTTACCAGTTCATAGCAACATGCCCAGGAGATAGGTTACAGTTAATCTAACACAATCATTTTAACCCTATTTCTCTTTGCCAGTCTTTCTCTAGTGGTGAACATATGACCCAGCCCTGACCAGTGAGCCATAAGAAAGTCTATTGTAGAATTCTAGAAAATTTTCCTAATTTCCTTCCCTGATGGAGTTAATCTTTAGAAAGAAAAATTTTACTTCCATTCCCAAAGCAATGGCAGTCAACTTGTAATCATAACAAGGAAAAAAACCAGTCCACTGAGAATGTCAAGGAGGAAAAAAAAAAAAAAAGGCCTGGATCCTTGAGGCTATTGTTGATCTTTGAGCTAGGCAAGGAACCACCCACTTTCAGAGTTTTATCATGTGAGATAATGTTTAACTGATTGCATCCTAACAGAGTTGGTCAATTGTGGAGGACTTATTCAATCAGCAGTTGATTTATAAGATATAGTTTAATCAGGTAATAGTTTTTTTGCTGGGGGCGGTACCGGGGATTGAACTCAGGGGCGCTCAATCACTGAGCCACATCCCCATCCCTATTTTGTATTTTACTTAGAGACAGGATCTCACTGAGTTGCCTAGCGCCTTACTTTTGCTGAGGCTGGCTTTGAACTCACGATCCTCCTGCCTCAGCTTCCAGAGCCTCTGGGATTACAGGCATCTGCTACCATACCTGGCAATAGTTTTTATTTTTGAATGTTTAAATTATACTTAGTCCCCCATATGATTCCAAAGAAAGAAAATAATAATTCATTATTAGTCGTATTTAAAACAAAGATAGAAATTAAAACCTCCCATACAGATAAAATATTTTTACATGAAATATTGAAAACACTTTATAATCTAGGACATTTCAATAGCTATTTAGAACTAAGATTATTGGTCAAGAGTAACTGAGGACCAGGCACGATAGTTCATGCCTTAATGGTGTGGGCCCACATACCCCTCCTGAGTATTCTTACCTCACGGAAGGCAGATATGCTTTACATGCCCTCATAGGTGCTTTCTAGCAGGCAAGAACCTTTTTCATCTCTTATTTAATCTAGAACCATAGTAGGCATAGCAGTAGTATGTGCATGTATGTACATTTTTTATGCAGAAATAGGAAACTGGCTACTCTCCAGTCCAAAGGCAATCTCCATCCCTTTGGGGAAACTGGCTTTAGACTCCCTTTCCCTACATCAAGTTGCCTGCTTACATCATGTCCACCTGATGTAGCAGACATCTTTTGTACATTCTTTGTGTTCCTTCCTTCTTTTAGCAACACTTTGCCCTTTGTTTTGAAACTGAGCAGTCCAATCATAGTGATCTGCCTTCTTTGCCCGTGGAAGTGGCGCACACTGTTACTATCCTGAAGCAACTTTTGTATCTTTTGAAAGAAACATTAGAAAATAGCACTTTTTCTGTCTTTAAATTTCTAATGATCTTTCAGCTCTAGACAGCTTTCTGAATGATCTACCCCTTAAACAGGCTCTAATCACATCCTAGAGGACAAAAATAGTAGGTTAAAGATAGGACCAGTTAATCTCATGGTTTTCAACTTGTTAACTTTCTCGGCAGTAGAATGGGTTTCTTCCTAGCAGAGCTAGAGAACTTTGCTACAGCTCCTGCCTACTTGGAAACTCTGGAGCTACCTAAATGGGAGTGTTAGGGAGAGAGTCCTACTTCCAGTTGGAGTCAGTAGCTTTTGTCCTCAGAAGATAAGAGGGGCAGTCAAGCCATATTCACCTGATGTAGTGGACATCTTTACTTTTAAATATATTTTTAGATGTTGGTAGGCCTGTATTTTATTCATTTATTTTTATGTGGTGCTGAGGATTGAACCCAGTGCCTCATACTCCCTAGGCAAGTGCTCTACTACTGAGTCACAACCCCAGCCTTTGGACATCTTTTTATATTCTTGGTGTTCCTTCTTCATTCTTTTAACACACTGTCTCCTTTGCTTTGGAAAAAACTGAACTGTCCAGTCTGTGGTCTGACTTCTTTGTCATGGAGTGGCACACTCTGGACTGATCAGAATCTTTGTCTAGAATATAAAAAACAAGGATAGAGATAGCTTCTCTCTTTCCCCCTTGGGACTGCGTAAGCTATACAGATGTGATTCCAGAGCTGCTTGACAACATTGAATCCTTACAACTTTGTGTTTCTAGGAATGGATAGGCCCAAAGCTGTTTATACCCTGTCCTTTCCAATTACATTAGATAATAAATACCTTCATCCAGCTTGAGTGGGTTTCTATTAATTGTCATTGAAAGCTCTGCACATTAGAAATTTAAAACAAATAGATAAATTCAACTTTGGGGAAGCCAATAAGATTAGCATTGGTTCTTTGTTTATTTGTTTGTTTTGGGTACAGGGATTGAACCCAGGGGCACTCGACCACTGAGCCACATCCTCAGCCCTGTTTTGTATGTTATTTACAGACAGGGTGTCACTGAGTTGCTTAGCATCTTGCTTTTGCTGAGGCTGTCTTTGAACTTGCAGTCCTCCTGCCTCAGCCTCCCAAATTGCTGGGATTACAGACATGTGCCACAGCGCCTGGCTAGCATTGGTTCTTAAGAGAAAACCAGTGGAGGGGTGTGTAAAATATGGAGATCATGTACACACATGAGGAATTGTCTCACAGTTGGGGAGGCTAGCAAATCCAAAATCTGTAGGGTGGGCTGTCAGGCTAAAGATCCAAAGAAGAGCAGTTGTACTTCAAATCTGAAGACCATCAGCTGGCAAATGCTTTCTTGGTACTGGAGTTTGAGCTCAGGGGCACTCAAACACTGAGCTACATCCCCAGTCCTTTTTTACTATTTTATTTAGAGACAGGGTCTCACTGAGTTGCTTACAGTCTCTTTACATTACTGAGGCTGGCTTTGAACTTGTGATCCTCCTGCCTCAGCCTCCTGAGTTGCTGGGATTACAGGCATGCACCACTGTGCCTGGCAGTCTTTTGTTCTTTTAGAACCTTCTACTGACTAGATTTCGCTCACAGTATTAAGAGTCATCTGCCTTAAAGCATGCCAATGTAGGTGTTCCTCCCATCTAGAGATACCCTCATGGAAACATCCAGAATAATTGAACATTTGGTCACCGTGGCTCACCCAGGCTGGCACACACAATTAACCATTACAAGTCCACCCCTTGTAACTCAATACCCATATGCATCTCCTTAAGCCATAATCTCCATATAGAGATGATACTAAGATTATACTTCCACCTAACATAATTATCCTGTACAACTCATTGAGTGATATTTACTCTTCCTTCATTTCCTATTACCTAAATACTATTATGTAAAGTTAAAACTTCAGTACTAAAATCAAGTCAATGTCTTATGTTACATGTAAGAGATGAGGGAAAAACATTTGATTATGTATATGAATATATACACACATATAGGTACACAAACATTACAAAATGAGGAAGAAATATGACAATTAGTCTCACTTCTGTACATGGCCACATGGTTGCAGCTGGTATTTCGTTACAACCACCTTCTTCCCTACACATTCTGCATTGCCTTTGCCTTCAGCAAGTATCTCAGCTGCTTGAGATTCTTTACCTGGTGAGGCAACCCAATTTTCATTCTTGAAGAGTCTAGACTATTAGCAGTCCTGCCTGGAAGAAGTTGTAATTTTCCTTAATCATGGAGAATGGTAACATAAAGAGGAGCCCTAAGGTTCTCCCGTCAGACAAACTCTTCCTTATCTCTGTTGTGGAGTGGTGTCCAATTTCCCCCTGGTAGTCAGGGACTGTCACTCCGTCAATACCATAACTCCCTCCTTGGTTTAGTGTTTTATGTTTTTTGAGGGTTTTTTGTTGTTGTTGTATTTTATTATTTATTATTTATTTATTATTTTTTTGGCCTATTGCTCCATCTTTCTTCTCCCCACCTCCTCTTTTGGTAGTGCTGGGTGGGCAGTTGAACTTAGGACCTTGCACATGCTAGGCAAATACTCTACCATTGAGCCACATCCTAACCCTAATCTTTTTCTCTTTCAAGCAAAGCACACAACCAAACATCACTCTCAAAGTTATTCTCACTGGGAGGATTTCTCTTCACCAACTGTCCTTCAGGATCTCCCAGAAGGGTCTGTCTGGCTGCAGCCCACTTTGGATTGATGCCTGCATTTCATGCAGAAAATCTATATGCCAGTCTTCTCCGAGTCTTCTCTTCCTCTCCACTGGTCACAGTGTACTCCCCACACAGGAGGTTCAGGCTGAGAAGGAAGGCAGCAAGTGTAGCATGAGGGAGTGAGGGATATGAGCTTTTGGTTCACTTCTGTAAGGTGTTACCACTTACTTGTGCCTTGAAGGTGTGCTTGGTGTGTGCCCCTTTCATTTGATGATGAAGTGCTGCTGTGCACACCATACTTTATGGTTTGTTAGGTCAGGTAACACCTGGATCATTGTGGGAAACTCAAGCTGCATGGTAGGGTGACCCATCATTAAACCCAGTGACCCATCATTAAACCCAGTATTAGGTGAAAAGCTATTTCTCAAAAGGAGAGTTGTTGCCACAGAGGATGGCAGGGCTTTACAATCCCAATGCCCTGTACTGTGATTAACCTATAAAGGCCTGCCAAAGGTTCCAAACAGCCTCCCTCTCTTGTCACTGATCCTTCAAGCATCATTGGATCTTCAGTATCATATATGGCTCAATTGGCAGAGCAGGTTACTTAGCATGGATTTATTGTAAAGACTTCTTTTTTTCCTCTTTTTTTTTTTTTTTTTAAAACTCAGAGCCTTAAAAGCAGCTTTCCAGGTTAACTGGTAAATGACCTGGAGTAGCCCAAACAAATGGGGTATATATTTCCTCCAAAATCCCAAAAGGCGCAGTAAGAATTGTGTCTCTTAGTTGTAGGAGTGTCCAGATAGAACGACTTACCTGTTTTAGTCAGCTTTTCACTGTTGTGACCAAAAGACCCAACAAGAACAATTAGAGGAGGAAAAGTTTATTCGGGGTTCATGGTTTCTGAGGTCTCAGTCCATACACAGCTGACTCCATTGCTCTGGTCCCTAGGTGAGCAGAACATCATGGTGAAAGGGTGTGGGAGGAGGAAAGCAGCTCAGAACATGGCAATCAAGCAGACAGAGGGCTGCACTCACCAGGGACAAAATATAAACCCCAAAGCCATGCCCCCAGTGCGGCCCACTTCTTCTAGCCACACTCTACCTGTATATAGTTACCACCCAGTTAATCCATTTCAGTGAACTAATCTACGGTTTTGGTTATACCTCTCATAATGTAATCATTTTGCCTCTGAAAATTCTTGCATTGTCTCATATGTAGGCTTTGGGGAGATTCATTATATCTATGTTTCTCACTTTTTTTTTTTTTTTTTTTTTTTTTGGTGGTGCTGGGGATTGAACCCAGGGCCTTGTGCTTGCAAGGCAAGCACTCTACCAACTGAGCTATACCCCCAGCCCGATTCATTATATCTAAACCTTAACATTTTCTCTCATCTCAGAAGGGCTATCTTGACATGCCCTCTACCACTGGGCCCCTAGAAATGCCACTGAAGTAGAAGACCTATGAATTTTTTTTCAGGTTTATTTCCTATTCTTTAACATGCAAATATCTTACCAATAAGCATGGAGGAGTTGATGGGACCTTATTCACTAGGTCCCATCAGCATATTGTCATTAAAATAATGGAACAATGTGATATCTTGTGGAAGAGAGACAATCAAGATTCCTACAAACTAAGTTGTGACATAAGGCTGGAGATTTGGTATACTCCCGAGGGAGGACAGTGCATCCCCCTTAGGTAAGGGGAGACTACTCGACATTCACATGCAGGTACTACATGATGACGTTTTGGTCAATGATGGACTACATTTATGATGGATGTCCTATAAGGTTATAATGAAGCTGAAAAATTTCTATCACCTAGTGACATCATAACATTATAATGTATACCCATTGCTCAGTGTGTCACGACATTTCTGTTATAAACAAACATTGTACTGTCAGTTGTATAAAAGTATATAGCATGTATAATTATGTACATTATATAAAACATATCTTTGGCAGTGCTGGCGATTGAATTCCAGACCTTGTACATACTAAGTAAATGCTCTACCACTGAGCTGTACACCCCAATTTTTTTTTTTTAGTGAGAGTTTGAACCTGGTATCTTGCATATATTAAGCATGCATTCTACCACTGAGTCACACCCCCAGCCAAGTATATAATATTTGATTATGATAAAAAGTGACTATGTTATTTGTTGTTTATATATTTGCTATACTATGTGTTTTCTCATTATTTTATAATGTACTCCTTATAGTTATATGAAAAAGTTTCCATGAATGGACCATGTTGAATTAGTGATCTATACCATCTAAGTTTACATAATGATACTCTATATGTGCACGATGACAGTTTCACTAATAATACATTTCTCAGAACATAATCCCTATCATTAAGTGACCCACATGATAGTATTTGTATATATATATATGAATACAAATATATATGAATATATATATATCTTCATATATATATATGTATGAAGAGAAAGAGATAGAGATTTTGATTAATTTATTTTAAGGGATTTGTTCATGCAGCTATGAAGGAAGGCTGGCAAGTCCAAAATCTGCAGTGTGGGTCATCCGTGGAAACCCAGGGAAGAGTCACTGTTGCAGGCTGTAGTTCAAACGCAGAGGTTATTCGCTGACAATGTTTTGTTTTTTTTTTGCTTGAGAGGGGTCAGTCTGGTCCTATTCAGGCCTTCAACTGATTGTATAAAGCCCATCCACATTATGGAGGGTAGTATGCTTTACTTAAAACATACCAATTTAAAGGCAAGCTCATCAAAAATATTCTTATAGAAATGTCTAGAATGATATTTCGACAAATATCTGGGCAGAGTGGCTCAGCCATTATGACTCATAAAATTTGCAATTACATTGGGTAAAGCTTATTTCATCAATATTTTCTAATTCCTTCTTCCATAGCTTGACCCTGTTATGGTTTGGAATGTGAGGTGTCCCCCAAAAACTCACATGTGAGACAATGCAGGAAGGTTCAGAGGAGAAGTGATTGGGTTGTAAGAGTCTTAACCCAATTTGTGAATTAATCCCTGATGGGATTAATTGAAGTGGTAGGGTGTGGCTGGAATAGATTGGAATTGGGTTGTGGCTATGGGGTATATATTTTGCATCTGGAGAGTGGAGACTCTCTCTGCTTCCTGATACCAGGTGCTTCCCTCTGACACACTCTTCCTCCATGATGTTATGCCTCACCCTGAGGAATGGAGCCGACCTTCTATGGACTAAGATCTCTGAAACCGTGAGCCCTCAAATAAACTTTTCTTCCTTTAAAATTGTGCCAGTCAGATCATTTACTCACAGCAGCAAAAAAGCTAACTAAAACACCCCCCATCGCCATACTCAATTCCGCGTGGCCTTATATTGCCCATTTCTTGCCCAAGATAGTTTGTTCAACTCTACTGATTTCGGAATTGTATTTACTTTATCTTATCCCCATTACAACCCCCATTTCCCAGGGACCTTTTCATAATTGTTATCCAAATAAAAAGTAACCCTATAAATAGTCTCTATTATTTATTAAACTATTTACAGTGTTAATAGTTATGTTGAATCAATGTAGTCTTTAAATGCACATGGACAGGTAGAGTTAAGGCAATGGGTAGGGAGTGGAGGCAATTTTTGACAAGGGAATTTTCTGGCTGCCTTATAATATCATTTTGTGGGTGACTAACTAGACCTGTTATAGTCAAACCCCAATCATTTAATACCTGGTTCTCCCTTTTGTTTTTTCCTCCCCCATCCCAAGTTTTGTTTTTTATTGAAAATGTTTCAAAAGAGGTTTAGTTAAAAAGACCAAATCCCATGTCATCATCAGAGTCTTCAGATTCTTCTTTCTTTGCTTCTACTTTCTTCTTCTCCTCACCTGGGGCAGCAATGGTGGGGACAGGCCCACCTGCTGGAGCAGGTCCACTAGCCCCCACATTGCAGATGAGACTCCTGATATTGACATTGGTCAGGGCCTTTGCAAACCAGCCAGGCCAAAAAGGTCCAAAATTCACACCAGCTGTTTTAATGATGACATTGTTTTTATCCCTTCCTCTATACAGGATGAGGTTGGGGTAGATGCAGACAAGTGAGGCCATGGTGAAGGTATGCTCCGTGCTGCTGGTCAGATGCAGTGAGGGCCTCACCCAGTACGACTTTAGCTTTCTCAGATGAACCAAGCATTGTGGTGGCAGCTGAGGAAAAACTCTGGTTCCTTTTTAATGCTTCTTTTCAAAAAAGGACAAATGCAAGGATGGAATAGATTGAAATGGTATTCTTGTTTTCAGGAACTTGCAGGAGTTTAGTAGAGTTGGACAACAAGATGCTGGAATAGTGTGGTAGGAGATGACACTGATAAAGCTGGAAGGCGTGAGATCCTGAATAACTGTGCATACGTCCATAGGAGTTTAGGATGCATCTTGCAGTTGAAAGGTACCCATTGGATTGGAAGTAGAGAGAAATTAGATCCCATTTGTATTTTTGAAAGGTTGCTCTTGTCAGAAGGTACACAGGATGAATTGGGGCCACGGTGGAATAACAGGGGTTCACTCATGTGGGTGCCCTTTGTTCTTGTCATTTTTTCCTTCTCATAGACCTTAGGGGCTCAATTTATTTCTTTTTCCTTTGATTCATGCCACTATCTTTTCTGTTCATTGGATACATTTCTGCAAAATTCCCTAAGATTGGGACATATATGTCCTAACTCTTCATGTTTTTATTATATACAAGTGTTTTCATTTTACTAGCTCTTGCTATTTATTGGAATATGAAGACAGAGGGTAACAAAAATCACAAACATGGGGCTGTTTACAAACGTTAAGTTGGGTGGGGTTGTGGCTCAGTGGTGCACTTGCCTCACATGTATGAGGCACTGGGTTCCATCCTCAGCACCACATAAAAATGAATAAACAAAAATAAAGGTATTGTGTCCATCTACAACTAAAAATATTAAAACAAAACAAAACAAAACAAAACAAGCCTGAAGCTATTTCAATTATGGTTCTTTGATTTTTTTTTTTTTTTTTTTTTTTTTTTTTTTTTTTTTTAGAAATGGTAACTGGAAGCCCTGTTGTCCTTCAACTCATCAGGCTTCATGGCAAGGAGGACACTGAGTCATTGGATTTGATGGGACTAAATATGTGAATAGGGAAATGTACCTCCATAAAGAGATGATGAATGATATATCATTACTCTCCTTCTTAAGTTAGTTCAGAACTTTTTGATTAGGAAAGGATTTTCTCCTTTCCATTTCCTCAGATGTTCAAATTAGACCCAGATGTCCCCATTCCTTCATGTATCATTTATTTTTCTCTTCTGGCTGTATTCTCAAAATGCCTAAGGCAGAGCTCCATATAGCTGAGGGTTAGACAAAGTTCTTCTGTATCAGTGTCTTGACTGGTCCATAGTTACAAAGATTTCTTTGTTGTAGTGTTAGTGACGTTGTTTAAGGCTGGGCTGGGAAAATATTGGCCTTTAAAGTTTCTTCCTTTCAACTGGCAAATAAGCATTTTCCAAACTAACTGTAGAGTGGAGATGGAGAGGACAAACTGACAAGTCACTGTGAGGAACTAGCAGGCTAGAAGAAAGCAAGGGGTTCAGTAGATTATAACAGCTGGAGCATGAGAACTTTGGTGTCACTGCTGGCGTTTTCTTCACGGTATCAATAACTTTGCTGCCAGTGAACAAAGATATTGCTTAATCATTGGAACCACACCTTGACTCTTTAGCAATCTCATCCAGGTCTTGTCAGGAACTTTTAGATGAGGGTTCTTAGGCTAAGATGTATGTCTACAGAGACTTTTGTTTCTTGAATTAAGAAATGCATGGCCACTGGGAGTGGTGGGGCATGCTTGCAATCCCAGAAGCTCAGGAGGATGAGGCAGGAGGATCACAAGTTCCGAAACAGCCTCAGAAACTTATCGAGGCCTTAAGCAACTTAGTAAGACCCTGTCTCAACATGAAAAAATAAAAAATAAAAAGCTGGGGATATAGTTCAGAAGTAGAGCACCCCTGAGTTCAATCCCCAATACAGGAAGGGGAGGTCTTCAGTTCAAAAACAAAATTAAACAGTGATCTTATCTTTTCCATTCTTTCCTCAGTACTGGGGATTGAATCCAGAGGTGCTCTGATTCTGAACTACATATCCAGTACTTTATTTTGTATTTTTTAATTTTGAAACAGAGTCTCACTAAGTTGCCCAGGTTGGTGTGGAATTTGTGATCCTCCTGTGCATGTGCCACTTTGCATGACTCATTTAGGGACAGTTTTAAGGGCTTGAAATAACAAAGGGGTTTTAGGTGAGAAACACTTTGTTAGTTAAATGTGACATTTTCTAACCTCTCTCCTTTTTATAATTTTTATTGGTGCATTATAATTAGATGTAATAGTGGGATTTATTGTGACATATTTGCACATGTACACAATATAACAATATAATTTGGTCAATTTTGTTCTTCTAGACTCTTTGAGGCAAGTGATGAAAAGGCATTTTTCTCCAAGAAAAACTGAAATTCCTTTGCTCCCTTGATTCAATAACCAGCTGTCAAAGGTCAATTCTGCTGAGATGACATGGATTTTTAAATTCTTTTCCCACTCATTCAAAAATATTTCCCAACTATTACTTTTTGGTAGACTCTGTACTAGTTGTTGGCTATACACTCATTATAACTTCAAGACACTTATGTAGCCTAGGGGGAGAATATGAAAAGAATCATAAAATATTGAAAAAAATGATACTTTTTTTTTTTTTTTTTTTCCTTTTGCGGTGCTAGGGATTGAACCTGAGGCCTTGTGCTTGACAGGCAAGCACTGAACACACCAAGCTACATCCCCAGCCCAAAAAGTGTTGCTTTAAAGGGGAGAGTTCAAAGAATGAGAGTTTAAGTCATGTCTCTATGTCTGGGGAGACAAAAAAAAAAAAAAAAGAAAGTTTTCTCGAAGCAGCGTTTAAACTGTTATGGGGTGGGGACTACAGTAGAGTAACCAAAATGTGCAAAAGAATTGAGAATTGTCGGTCCAGTTGGGGAACCTGTTCAGCCTTGTTGGAGTGTATAGGGCTGGGAAATGCCTCAACTGCGGCCAGAACACCAGAATTTCTGTGTACCATGTGAGTTTATTTGATTCTAGTCTACAGCTATTAATAGCGGCCTAATAACCATCTACATTTGACTAAAGAGAACATTTAAATGTTCCTGAAACAAATGCGCAGGTATAATTTTTCAGAAACATCATTCCTCGCTAATCAAGTCTCTCTTGGCAGGAATGATGGGTGTATGAATTCATACGATTGGAAGTTCATGAGTCCAAGGGGCTGACAGCGTTTCCAGTCCTCTCAGGTGGGTCAGCAGAGGAGGGCCAGCTCTTTCTTCAGTCCAGGCGCACAGTGTTGGATAGTTGAGCAAGCCATTCCTCCTCTCCCTTTCCGAAATAAACCGAGGATTAGGGAGGCGATGGATGGGGTGCGGAGGGCTTTTAGAGGTCAAACACATTACACAGAGCTTAAGTTGGGAACTGAATGGCCTGTCACCAGAAAGATTGCCCCAACCTGAATGACGATTTGCAGTCAAGAATTCTGGTACTTCTCCCCCATCACCTCACCTCACCCAATTATTTGCAGTTTTTCCTCAGCTACATGTCCTTTTCCCACCCTGACTTGTTTGTCCCTCGGGATCTCCTTTTCAAGCCTCTGGCTTTCTTTCTCTTCTTTCCTGCTTCGTGGGGTGCCGGTACTCGGAGCTTGGGCAGTTATTTGCTTTGCTAGCATTTCCATCCTCCCCCTTCTGTCATTCTTTGCCGGCGCCCAGTCCTTCCCCACCGCCCGGTTGCTCGGGTTGCTCGCCCGAAGGCGGGCGGCTCCAGGAACCTGAGGCGGATGCAGCCACGAGTCTGCCACGTCTCAGCAGCCAGCTGTCCAGCGCCTGCGTGGGGTCTGGGGGCGGGGCTGCGGGAGGGGCGGGATCTTCGCGTGAGCGGCGCGTGAGCGGCCCAATGGGGAGTGCCGGCGGCGGCGCGCTGCGCGCAGTGGGGCGGGGCCCGGCGGCGGTTGCTGGCGGAGGCTGGGAGGGGGAGAAGGCTGTAGTTGCCTCAGCCGTCGCATCCTCGAGGGAGTCGTGTAGCCGCCATCCCCGCCCCCGAGCTCGTCTACCGCCCCTGAAGCTCTTGTGTGCGCCGGGAATCTCGCTAGCCGCCCGCCCGCCTTTGGCCTTGTGAACCGCGCCTCCAGCAGCATGTGTGGTAAGGGGCCGCGGGCGGGGGGCGTGTTGCCGGGCGGTGCTGGGGTGCGGTGCGGGCGCCGCCGAAGCCGGAGACGCCGGGCGGGAGCGCGAGTGCCCAGGGTGCGAAGTCTGTGTGAGAAGGCAAGGGGGTGTCCTGGGGTGGCAGCTGCGGCTGTCGCGGGGGTGGGAGTCGGAGTGGTGGTCCCGAGGAGGACACCTGAGAGGCGCGCGGGCCCCAGAGGCGATCAGGGGAGCCGCCTTTGCGCAAAGAAGGAACCCAGAGAGAAATACCTATGGGAAAAAGGGAGGAGAGTGCGGAAGGGTGGGAGGTGTGGAGGGGGTGTCTTCAAACGGGTTCACCAGGTGAGTGAGGCAACCTGTAGAACATCGGGTGGCGTGTGTTGAACTTATCTTGCATTCTCTTAAAAAAATACTCATTTTTTCTGCTTTCTTTCAAGCAGGCCCAATAGAAAACAGACACTAAATCTAGCTAGAGCTACGACAATGACATTTTAAATGGTCTTACTTCCTGCCACTCCCTGTCTCAAACATAAGCCATCACTAATCAATAACTTAATGAAGTGGGCTTAGATCTGATCCTCTGGTGGAAGAAGCTCTGAAATGTCCATCTCGTGAGAGATCACGCATCATGTATCATTTGCATGTGCACCCATTTAAAATACTAGCTCCGAAAAATTTAACGAATGCCTTTCCTAGAGCAGTTAAAAAAGTAAAGTTAAATCCTTTTTATTACATGTTTGAGAGTTGTTTTATTACCTAAAAGTGTTACTGACATTGCAAGAATGAAATCTTAAATGATTGACAGACATAAGCCATTGTCAATAAAAAGAATTGTATTTTTACCTTTCTTTTTGAAATTTACAACTGAATTTACTCCTGTAAGAAAGAACACTTCTTAAAGAGTAGTACAATTGTGATAGCATTGAAACTATTTGGGAAACTTCTTTGCAGCCTTTGGCAGGAAGGGATTGAGCAGGAGGTGGATTGTACTCACTAGTGTATATTTTCCTGTATTTTTAACTTTATCTTCATTTCAGCTTCTGAAAATGAGGAGCTGGTTTAAATTTAGAGTTGATTAAAAAAAAACCACAAAAACAAACATCTATAAATAGCTTACTGAAATTAATAGAGTTGAGCTGATTTCAGAATCAGTTATACTTTTGCTATGTACATGTGGTTTTGCAAAACACATAATTTAGTTTGGAGTTGTGAAATAGTGAATTTGCAAACTGGTTAATCCCTGTTGTGCTTTATGGTAATTAACTGCTTTTGAATGATGAGTTGTGTGCCTGGTCAAGTGCCTGGTATTCTGGTTGCAGATCATTTCCTCATCTCGTTCCAGGAAAAAAGGGTGTCAAAGTATTATGAGATTAAAAAAAAAGCACAGCTGGTTTAGGAAAGGTTTATATAAGGGTGAAACTTTCAGGGTGGAGACTAAATGTTGAAAGTTTTCACAAAGCCGATATAGAATATCCATTAAGCAGAGTTTTACTGCTGAGAAAACCCATTATAAAGAATAAGCTAATATTTTAGTAAAATATTTCTGAGGTCCTGCTTTTAACCCTGGTCAGAGTTTTACAAGATTCCAGGAATAGGGTCCAGAATTTATTTCCTTTATAATGCAAATTTTGAAAGTTAACTGTTAAGAAGATGAGAGTTTGCCTCCCCTCCCCCACATCTTAATCACTGAAGTGAAATATAGTCAGAGAAATTGAGTGGGAATGAGAATAGATGGGAAGATCTAGAAGTTTACCTTCTGAAGCTGGGTGCAGTGATAAACATCTGAAATCGAGCAACTGGGGAGGCTGAGGCAGAAGGATCACAAGTTTGCCACCCTCTGTAATTGAGCAAGAATCTGTCTTGTTAAGAATGAAATAATAGGGGCTGGGGAGATAGCTCAGAAGGTAGAGTGCTTGCCTTGCAAGCCCAAGGCCCTGGGTTTGATCCCCAGCACCACAAAAAAAAAAAAAAAAAAAAAAAAAAAAAATCTTGATAAGAATGAAATAATAAAGAATAGAAAGCACTGGGAATATAGCTCAGTGGTAGAGTATACTTGGGTTCAATCCCCAGTATGGGTGAAAAAAAAAGTTACCTTCTCATTACTTCTTGGGTCCTCTAGTTTTTGTAAAAGATTACTTTGTTTCAAAGTTGTAAAATGTTGAAGCAGAAGAATAAGGACTGGAGATTCTGTGACATGCTTTTTTCAGTCAGATGTGCTGATAAAACTTAACATGTTTATAACTGTTTGTTGGATTGTTGGGGGAAAAAAAAAGATCCAGTGGTTAGTAAGATTTGAGTGGCAACAGTGTAGCACTATTTTTTTTTTTTTAAATTTGAGGACTTGGAATCTTTAATGGGTTAAAAGTAAGGACTGTGAGTCTCTCAGGAAAGAATAGGATACCTGTTTTCCAAAATAGTTTATCTTTCATTCTTGGTTCTTTTTTATTTGTATCACCTTTGGTTTTGTTGAGAGGGCATCAGGTCACTTAAACTGCTATTGGCTTTTCATAGATTTTTGCTGTTTTTAAAAACACGGAGTTTTAGCTTCCTGATCTGATGCTGTATGTAAATAGAATTCTGTAAATGAGATTTTATTCAAAAGCAGTAAGGGAACTTATAATTTAAAAGTATCCTGAGATGAATCAAAAAATTGTTTTTTTTTTTTTTTGTAATTGTACTGTCTAAAAGAGTTGAAGGTAATTGAGGCTGTTAGGATGAGTCATAAAACCAGTACTATTAACATATCTTTAGAAATCATAATACTGGATATAAAGAAGTTGTGAGAGAAAATAATTAATTGCTTAATAGGCATTTCCTGTGTTTTGTTCCTTAGGGAGAGAGAAGTTAATAGGTGCTGGTTATGAATAGTAGAAAGTGGGAAAGGGTTTTGTAACACACCTGTTGGGAAAACTGCTCTTTGAGGATCACAATTAGTAAGATTAAAGATTCTAAAAAATCCTAAAAATAAACCTGTTCGCTTAGTTCAACCCAGTATTTCTTTATTATTATTATTATTATTTTTTTTTTTAATGAAACCGCCTCATCTCTTTTTAGTATCCTGCAAAATAGTGTTCTGTTTCTGTGGTTTGGAAATTCTTGACTCTATAATTTCAGGTACCTGGAAGGTGTTAGAAGATACTTGGAGATATCTGAAATGATGTCTTTATACTTGACACTCTGTCCTTTGGAGAATTGACTAAAGCAAGGGAGTTGCCTTCAAGGAATTACTTTCTGGTCAGCAGAAACAAAATGAATACACATGGAATAGCTGTACATGATAATACACAGTCCTTGTTCATTACCATATCATAGACTATAAGAGAACAGTAGAAATTCAGAGACTGGAGAGACCTGGGCTTTTAGGTATCTGTGTTAGACCGGGAGTATTCCTGATGATGGGGCAGGATTCTTAGCTTGAGAAATAGTGTTGGTTGGTAGAGAGTGTTCTATGAGAGGTAATCAATGATGGCATTTGTTTCCCATCCATGAATGGAGTCTGAAATAGATTGAGAACCACCACTACCAGAGGAAGAGTTGGAGGTTACAAGAAAAGAGACCAAAGAAGAGTGGTTATAGAGTTCCAGATAGTATCTTGCCTTGGGGAGTCTGCAAAAGTGGAAAAAGTTTATTCTGGGGTGTGTCTGTGTGTGTGTGTGTGTGTGTGATGCTGGGGATAGAATCCAGCGCCTTGAACATACTAGGCAAGTTCTCTACCACTGATCTATACCCCCAGCCTGAAGTTATTCATGTTTAATATGCAGAGAGATGTTAATTGTATTTACTTATAGAGAAATCATCAGAGAAGTTGCACATATGAAGGTCGAGGGGCCAAGTTTGTGTTGAAGGGTGGCCAATACCAATTCAAGGGGAGTATTTTTGGAATGGGGTCCCTTAGGAATGTTGGAAAGTTGAATTCTCCAGTTGTGGTTTCTGACCTATAAACTGAGAAGTTATTTCGGGGTATTCATTGCTTGATTCATACTCTACGCAGTGTCTTTAAGTTGAATAAAAATTGTTCTAGATCATTGAATAATAAAAATTTAGCTCACAAAATGTTCTGCATTTGCAAAGCTGAAGAATCACTCTTCAAGAGCTACAAGTAGTAGAGGCTAGCTTCAGAGCTTAGTATGGGGATGTGTTTCTGTTTTGAATGTTTAGGGAAGGATGAGTGGTGCATAGCATATTATATTATTAGAATGAAGATGAAGGCTTCAATTCTATAGTGAGAATCTACCAAAAACCAGAGAGAAAGTGGGAAGAGACAAATAGGGATTTGAGGGTAGTGTGTATTCTAGACTCTAAAGTAATATATGGGGGAAGTTTGAAAGTAGGCAAAGGATGAATTAACAGGATTGGATGACAATTTGGGAAGGCCCATATAAATGTGGACTGAAATGAATGGATAAAATAAGAGCACAGTGGTCCCAAAGGTTCTGACTTGGCAGTATGATAAAAAGTTGTGGTATGATGTGAATGGTCAGAAAGAAATGGGAGGGATAGGTGGACTCTTTGAAGACTTGTGAGAGGAAGTATATCCTCTTATCTTGAGAAAGATGGTCACTTAGGCAGACTATGAGGGAATGTGTTACTGGAAACTTTAGGATTTAACAGTGCTTTGAGCTCCAGAATGTTAAAAGTACAAGGTGTCATAGAGCCCCTTCCAGTGCAATATACAGTTTCAACAAAGGAGTGGAGACTTGAACCAGCACCCTCCCCTCCCCCTGCACCACATTCTGGGGATTAAACCCAGGACCTCAGACACACTAAGCATGTGCTCTACTACTGACCATACTCTAAGCCAAACCAGCATTTTGTAAATAGGAAAGAAAGATATAAAGCAATTTAAAAACCACAGAAGTAATTGAAAATCTTCATTGTGTTACTCTGTTATAATTTTTTCTTTGTTTTTAGGATTATTGGAAATGTTAAGCAGGACACAGTAGTGCAGGCTTGTAACTGTGGCTACTTGGGAGGCTGAGGCAGGAGGATCCCAAGTTCTAGGTCAGCCTTGTAAATTTAGCAAGACCCTGTCTCAAAACAAAATAAAAAAGGAGTAGGGCTGTAAAGTGTTTACCTAGCATGGGTGAGGCCCTGGGCTCAATCCATAGTACTGCAGGAAAGAAAAGAAAATGTTATCTCAAATAGTACTTCTTTTTAAAAAAGGACTCTCACATGGAGAATGTGACTGCATAATTATAATGTTGAATAGTTTTTATGAAAATCATCAGACTGGTGTATTAGTTTATTTGCATCATTTTAATAGCAAAGACTCAGACAAATTTCAATAGGGAAGTGATTATATAAAAAATAATAAATGTGCTAGTATGCAGTATTAAGTAGAATGAAGTAGATGTATGTATGTTGTACATACATAGAAAGATCACCAACATCTTAAGTGAAAAAAGTACAGAACAAAATGTATACCATCATCATGTTTATGTGTTTTTTTTAAAAAGCCCTTTACACTGTGTAAATCAAGGTTTGTAAATGTAGAAAAATTCACAGCTAGAGGACTGGGATGATGTGCATGAGATTAATGGTGGTTTTCGCTGAGAAAGGGATTATTGGAACCTGTGTGGAGATAGAAAGGGGAGATTTTCATACTATATTCTATAGCATCTACACAGTTTAAGTCTTTTTTTTTTTTTTTTTTTTTTGGTGCTGGGGATTGAACCCAGGGCCTTGTGCTTGAGAGGCACTCTACCAATTGAGCTATATCCCCAGCCCCAAGTTTAAATCTTTAACAATAATGATATGTAACCTGCATTATAAGGAAAAATATCTCAAAGTTAAGCAGCATTATGGATTGCTTTTAAGATTCAGAAAGTATTAAATTTAGGGAATGAATTTGAAACTTATTGCTGAGAGGTTACAATGTGTGGGTCCCAAAATATTGAAGCTGTCAATGAAAAAATATGACAAAATAAGATGTTTTATTCATACATACATAAATTCAACCAGTCTTAGTTAATGCCTTGACTAGTCAATTAAGTTATATTCAGGTATGTCTTTACTTTTGACCAGATTGTTTTCAGTGAGGTGTGTTGAATCTGTGATTAGGTTGCCTCTGAATTTTTTTTTTTTTTTTTTGCGGTGCTGGGGATGGAACCCAGAGCCTTGTGCTTACAAGGCAAGCACTCTACCGACTGAGCTATCTCCCCAGCCCTGCCTCTGAAATTTTTTAAGCAAGGAGTTCATAAGTACTTTTATGTCAGGGAGTTTTAGTTGCTGTTTCTAAAAATGATAACTGTAGGTGCAAGCATCTGCTTTAGTAAACTATGTGCTGTTAATAAGAAAACTTATCTTCTGAAAAAGCATGCTGATTTGGAGTTAGAAAATCTCCTATGAGTACAACTATTTTGTGTAGTATTGGAGTAATTACCAAAGATTGACCTTTTTAGACTTTGTAGTTTCCTTAAGCACAACTGTTTATTGGGAAGTTTTTGTTTCTTGTGGTGGGTATTGAATGCAGAACCTTATGCTTGCTAGGCAAATACTCCACCACTGAACTATATTCATTGGGAAATTTGCTAAGACAAGTCAAAGGTCTGAAAATAAGGGTAATTAGTGTTTTTTTGTTTTTTTTAACAAGCACCATTTTGAGTATGAATGCCTCCCTGTGAACACGTCCTACATGCTTGATTAGCTGGTTATTTGCTATTGTTATATTTTCCTGGCCATCCCAAAATTGCAGATAACCCAGCAAGTGGACTGTCTTGGTCCAGTAGTGCTGTTAAGGGGCAGTCTGTAAAACTGACTGACTGAACTCCTTAGTTCCCATTTTCCTAACTAGATATGACTTAGGCTAATCCCCTTTCTTCTCCTACCTCTATTACTTTGATCTTAGAAAATTTCTCTGTCATGGTGTCATTCATTCTTTTCTTCCTTTCAGTTCCTGCCCAGATAATGTGAAGAAAAATGTTTCTCATTCTTTTGCTTCCTCTAATTCTCTTCTCCTTTTCTTTTACCAGTAGCAAACCAAATAATGATTGTAATGATTATTTGTAATAGTAGTGCTTCCTCTATCAAGTAGGAAGCAGATTTGAGTTGGAACTTGACATACAGATTTCATTGAACCTAAGATGCCACTGATTGCAAAATGCACCATTATCTGAACTGAAAAGAAAAAACGATATGACTATCTTAAAGTCATTGTTATTATTCTCTAGAGCTGGAGAAGTGTTTTGAATATGCTTTCAGAATATTATAGGTTCAGTTATCTGATTCTTTACCTTAAACCAGTGATGAATCTTAGTATCGTTAATAGGGTGCCAGCAGACAATATTCGTATATAGTCCTGTGAACCATATCTGCCCTTGATTTTTTTTTAAAATTTTTTTAGTTGTCAATAGGTCTTTTTTATTTTACTTATTTATTTGTATGAGATACTGAGAATTGAACCCAGGGCTTCACACATGCCAGGCAAGCACTCTGCCACTGAACCACAACTCCAGCTCCCTGATTAAGTTTTTAATCTAACTCAATCAAGCCTTTAGACTATCCTCCAGTTTACAGGCAATACAAAGGAGAGAAGTCCTTTATTCAGACTTTGTGGAATAATTAGATATATCCTGAAGGTGATTCAACAAGAAAATTGACCCTGTCCTGTTTTGGGGAAAATGGAGCAGTTAAGGGGAGATTATTCCAGATTCAAATGTGAGTTATGATTCTTGTCGAATCCTAGAATAACAGCCAACTGTAAAAGACATAAGTATGTTTTTGATAATAGGAAAAATTTGAATGAGAAATTGTGTTAGGTGATAATGATCTCTTAGGAGTAACATTTTGGTTTTTTAGAAAATATGTTAACATTTTATGTTACTTTGCTATTATTAATTTTTAACAATATACTATTAAAATTAATTTGGTAGGTACAGTGTACACAAACAAAGTCATGTAAATGATTTAACAAAGAAATGAGACCCAGAAGAGAAGTACAGTTCGTAGAGGGGTTAAAAAGTGTTAAAATTGAGAGCAGGGAATAGCAGGAGGGTGTGCCTATATTCTAGCGTCTCAGAGAGAATCATAAGTTAGAGGCCAGCCTTGGGAATTTAACAAGATCCTGTCTCAAAATAATAAGAGTTTGGGATGTAGCTCTGAGTTGGGACACAGTAGTAGGAGGTATTGATAGTGTTAAACTCAAGGCCTGGGGTTCAGTCTCCAGTACAGCAAAAAACAAAACAAAACAAAACAAAACAAAACAAAACAAAACAAAACAAAAAACAGTAAAAAGGATCATGAATGTCTCTAAAGCAGTCAGAGAAGAAATCTCAGAATATCAAGCGGGATGGGGACTAGAGATATCCTCAAATATCAGAGGTAGGAAATATTACAACCTAATTTACACCCCGTATTATAGGTGTTGTTAAATCATCATGGTTTTCCTTCCTATTCAGGAAAAAGGGCCACTGAATCCTTTTCATTGATGGTTTGCAGCCACAACCAGTTAATAATTTGTTGGCACTTGCTGTGAAATCTGTTGGTTACCATTTCAAAGTTGTTCATTTCTTAGAAGGGGAAGCTGAGTCAGGGCAGTGGAGTGGAAAGCTTTGGGAATGCACATGAATTAAAGGAATTCATAGGATTTCTTCAACCCAAAAGTACTTTTTAATGAGGTAACAAATGTTTGGTATGAATTTTATTAGTTTATGAAATAATTAAAATTTTATAAGTTGGGGGAGGTCGTATATCAATTTAAGAAATCTCTTTGCTTTTTTTTGAAAAATGTACTTAGGATTTTAAGATTCACACATCTGGCCAAAATAAGCCAATTAAATTGGAGTTAGAAGTAATATCAAAGTAAAAAGCTACTGTTGAGTTCATGTTTTTAAAATAGTGAATTTAATGTTATATCACCTTGAATCTTCTTTTTAGTAAAATATTGAGTCTGTAATTCACCTTAAAAAGTTTATTTTTAGGTGGGAGCAGAGGCACATGTATGTAGTCCCAGCTACTTGGGAAGCTGAGGCAGGAGGATCACTTGAGCCCAGGAGTTTATATAATTTATATAATTAGTCTTTAAAAATTGGTGTTAGATTATTGTATTTTCTCTTTAATCTTCATATGTATTACTTTTACTATCACACTTAAATTTCCTGAAAAATAGAAATGGTTCAGGAGTGAGATTTTTCTGGACCTACTTCTGCATTCTCAAGATTTGACAGCTCTAGATGTCATTTCTCCCAGGATATCCAGAGTGCTTCATAACTGCAAACAGAATTCTGAGGACCATTTTTTATAGTTAATGATCTTCTATTGAGCTAGATTGTATCTTTCATTAGCAGACTGTTTAGCTGATGCTAGTCACTAGACTAGTTGGGGATTCCTATTTTTGGTACTGGGGGATTGAACCCAGGGGTGCTTTAACCACTGAGCTACATCTCCATCCCTTTTTAAAAATTTTTAAATTTTGAGACAGGGTCTTGCTAAGTTGCTTAGGGCCTAAATTGATGAGGCTGGCTTTGAACTTGTGATCCTCCTGTCTCATCCCCCCAAAGCTGCAGGGATTTATAGGCGTGCACTACTGCAACTAGCTGGATCTGTGTATTTTTAAAAATTTTGCATGGTACTGGGGATCAAACCCAGGGCCTCATGCTTGCTAGGCAAGCATTCTATTACTGAGCTACATCCCCTTTTTATTATTTTTATTTTTAATTTTTGTTGTTTGGTACCAGGGATTAAACCCAAGGGCACTTAACCACTGACCACATCCCTAGCCCTTTTAATTTTTTTTTTAACTTGAGACAGTGTCTTTCTCCATTGCTTACAGCCTTGCTAAGTTGCTGAAGCTGTGTTTCTGGATTAAGTGGTTGGGCAATTGGTTTTGTGGCTCCTCTCCTGCCCTCTAGTGGTTATATCAGGAAGTTTGGAAGTTGAAAGCTGTTCGATGCTGCCACTCTTTCCAGAGTGTGACCTATCTTTGTCTTGATTCCTGTGCTTTGAGGTTGTGAATGATATTTGCAGCTATCTCTGGGATATCGGCTAATTCAGTTTCTGTTTTCATGTCTATAAAATATCTATTTTATAGATATTCTATCCTCTCTAGAGTGTTGTGGTGCTGTGAAAGTGAGATGATTGTACAGCATATGAAAATTTTAAAAACCTTTAAAAATGTAAGGCTTAAATTTTTTTTTTTTTTGTTTTTTTGGTACCAGGGATTGAACCCAGTGGGGCTTAACCAATGAGTCACATCCCCAGTCCCCCCTTTTTTTTTGTGGTGCTAGGGATCGAACCCAGGGTCTTGTGCTCGCAAGGCAAGCACTCTACCAACTGACCTATCTCCCCAGCCCTCCCAGCCCATTTTTTTGTATTTTATTTAGAGACAGGGTCTTGCAAGTTGCTTAGACAATAGGGCCTTGGTAAGTTGCCGAGGATGCCTTTGAATTTGCGATTCTCCTGACTCAGCCTCCCAAGCCACTGGGATTACTGGTGTGAGCCACCATACCCAGTTTTAAAATTTTTTTGAATGGGCCAGGTGCAGTGGCACATGCCTGTAATGCCAGGGGCTTGGGAAGCTGAGACAGGAGGATTGCAAGTTAGAAGCCATCTTCAGCAACTTAGCAAGACCTTAAACAATTTAGTGAGACCCTGTCTCAAAAAATAAAAAGGGCTGGGGATGGAGATCAGTGGTAAAGCACCCTAGGGTTCAGTGCCCAGTATCAAAATAAATAAAGTTTTTTGAAGGAAATAACAGAATTTCTACAAGTCTTTAGCCTGATTCTACTATTCTTAGAAAAGTTCACTCAGATGTCTCAGGTTGTTTGGATTTTGAGTATGAATTTCCTTTTTTTTTTTTTTTTTTTTTAATTTCAGGGCATGATAGTTTATTTTAGAAAGTTTGCACTGCACCGATCATGGTGCTCAGCATATCTGACTAGTATTAACAGTGCAGCATTTTTGTATGCTGAATTGTCTTAATGGGATCCCACTCTTTATAGTGAAATGTAGTTAAGAAAAAAGGAAAGTTCTTTCATAAGTAAGCAGCTTGAACTTATATTTTAGTGTATTTTGGTCTTCAGTTTTTATACATTCAGCTACATATCCAAAGCACAGTCATGGAAGACCTTAGGTAATCTCTAAGCTGCCATTCTTAAAATATGCATTTTCTTCACCAGTGTTTTGTTACCTGTTTTTTTTTTTTGGCTCAGTTCATACTGTGCTAGTCCTTTATTTCTAGTTTGTTTTTCTAAGTGATTGTTGCTTTTCATGGATTTTTAAGTTGTTAGCAGTAATGTGTAGTTGTCTTTTTCTATTATGGTGAACAAGTGATTCAAGCCATCTTAAGACTGTTATATGTATTTAATCGTTTTTTTTTCTGATTATTAAATTATTGGGCCGGGGACGTAGTAGTAGAGTGCTTGCCTAGCATGTGATCTCTGGCACAGCAAAAAAAAAAAAAAAAGAAAAAAAAATTGGGATTCTTCTTCACATCATTATTTATTCCTAAATGTTATCAGTAATGTGCTTTTTGGAAGTAAGCAAAATTATACCATCTATATAGTATTTTTTTATACTGATAATTAAATCCAGTGGTGCTCTAACTAAGCTACATCCCCATCCTTTTTTTATTTATTTATTTTTTCTTTTCTTTTTTTTTTTTTTTATTTAAATTTTAAGACAGGGTCTCCTAAAGTTATTCAGGCTGGCCTTGGACTTGGGATCTTCCTGTCTCAGCTTTCCAAGTTACTGGTATTATAGGTGTGTGCCACCATGCCTGGATCTATCTAGTTTTGTAGAACCCATATGTTGCTTAAAATACTTATTTTAGAACATTTTTAAAAGCATAATGCTTAGTGTGTAAAATGTGAACTTTAAATTTGGCTAAATATTAAAAATTAAATTTCACTTGACAAAATGACAGTGAAGGAAAATAGTGGTCAGTCTTATAAGTATTTTCGAAAAACTAAACCACTTAACTATATTCCCAGTTCACTTAGTTTTTTATTTTGAGAGAGGGTCTCAATAAGTTTTTTGTCAAGATTTTGACAAAAATCTTGAACTTTAGATCCTCCTGCCTCAGTCTCCCAAGTAGCTGGTATTATAGGTGTACAGCACTGTACCTCTGTACCTGGCTGATTTTTTTGAAAATGAAATCTAGCTTCACATTTTTGGACATCCTCATCATAATTATGTCAATTTTAATTCATTAATCATTAAATATTTCTTTGTTTGCAGGTATATTTGCTTACTTAAACTACCATGTTCCTCGCACAAGACGAGAAATATTGGAGACCCTAATCAAAGGCCTTCAGAGATTGGAGTACAGAGGATATGATTCTGCAGGTATTTCCTTCTTAAAAAATAGAGATTTTGAGTGATTGTTGATCTAAATAGGGTGTTTTGATTATCATTTATAAGAGACTAGGTTTTAATGTCTATTTAAAAAAATATGTTGTTAATCTAAATTTGAAGAATTTTTGTATTTTATTATATTTAAAGGGATTTTTATATAATTTGAATAGTATTTGTGTGGAATGTTGTTTCTTATTCTAGTCTACTTTTATTAACAATGTTCTTACAAGAACATAAATCATGGTACATCTTCATGGGAATAGAGTTGTTGAAAGACTTACTCTCTAAATTCTTTTCTTTCCTATAACTTTTTAATTTCTTTTTCTCTGTGGATCCATGCTTTTATCATATAAGCTGATCTGAGATTTTTCTTTATTACATAAATGACAAAGCAAAAAAAGATAAGTTTCTGGCAACTTTATGTTTAATTTTAGCTCCCCCTGTGTCGAAAGTCTACAGGACTGCCCTCAGATTCCTGGATTCCTTAGGATGACTCGTGGTTGTGATTTATTATAGCAAAAGAACACAAAGCAAAGGGATAAGATGTGTGAGGTGGAGTCCTCTTCTGGTGGAGTCACACAGGATGCCCTTGATTTACCTAGCTATGACTTATGACAACATATGTGAAAAATCTAGCAGGGAAGCTCATTAGTGACTCAGTGTCCAAGGTTTTTGTTGGGAGCTGGTCACATAAGCATCAGGTGTCTGTCTGACACAAAATTCTCAACTCCCAGAAGACAAGCAGATGTTCTACATAAGATACATTGTTTGCACAAATAGTTTAGGCACTGCAAGACACTTTTACTCTATCAGGTGACAAGAATCTTGATATGCACATCCTCAGATGCCAGCCAAGGGCCACCCTTGAAAGCAGGCCTTCCTAAGGATAGCATTGTTAGACCTGTTTTCTGTTCACTTAACATTGCTACATGGAATGGACATTTATCTTCCTTGACTTCCCTTAGTAATAGAAAGTCAGTTCCTCAGTTCCTTTATTCTTTTTAAAAATTTTTTAAAATATGTTTGAATTAGTTATACATGACAGTAGACTGCATTTTGACACATTGTACACAAATGGAGCACAATTTCTCATTCCTCTGGTTGTACATGGTACTTCCTTTATTATAAAATTTGCATATTCAGAATTGAGCTGAATATGTGGCAGTCCTCACCCACTCCATTTGTTCTGTGTCCCTTTTATCAATAATTATTCAAAAAATTCTTTGAGCCTAGGAGATATCCTAGAATTCTGCTTTTTTGCCTCATATTCAGTCAGTTCTGGTTCTCAGTATCTCCATCTTCATTGCCACTGTTTAATTCAGACCCTCTTTATTTTTGCTTTGCTGCAGCTACATCTTCTTGCGGCTGCTTTCTTTATCCTCTTTCTCTTTCTCCAGCTCATCCTTTACACCATTTCTGGAAAGAATTTGTTAAATGTTTTTGCCGTACAATTTCTCTACTTGAAATGAGTGCTTTCCCAGTACCTTCATGGCAATTTTTTCAAATTCCTTAGCAACTTAAGTAGAATCTCTAGAAATGCTTTTTTGACCTTCCCTCGTTATCCTTCTGAGGCATGTGCCCCTCTTCTCCATTTCGCCGTTGCGCTCCAACGGAGAAGTTTATTATAACTTAAATACACTATTTTTCCTTGTCTTTTAACAGACTTTTAAAGTTTGAGTACAGAAACTGAGTTATTTTCTTTCTTTCATTTTCTTTTGTTTTGATGCTGGGAATTGAACCCTGGGCTTTATGTATGCTCGGCAAGCTCTTTTCCATTGAACCTTATTTTCATTTTTGTGTCAAGCAGCTATCATGTTATTTGACACCTAATAGGTTTTTAGTAAGTGTTAAATTGATAAATGAATTAGGTGAAAATGTAATTATTTTAAATTAAGAATTTTACTTCATATTGTTAATCTTAGAGATAGTGTCTAAATCTTGTTCTGCTTCTTTGTGTCTTAGGAGTGGGAGTTGATGGAGGCAATGACAAAGATTGGGAAGCCAATGCCTGCAAAATCCAGCTCATTAAGAAGAAAGGAAAAGTTAAAGCACTGGATGAAGAAGTTCATAGTAATGTACTTAGTTGAATTTTTGTCCCCCTGCCACTAAATATTCCATATTTTGGGACTCATTTTGAGAATAATGATACTTAAAGTTGAAGTGGGGGAAGAAAAGTTGTTTTGTTACTATTTGGATTGACTTTAAATTGTGCATGAACTTTAAAAATGATCATAGCAACTGGGGAGGGAAAGTAGTTACATTGGGTTGAGAGCAAGCTTGGAGCCTTAAAATAAAGTAGCTTCAGAACCGCTATTCCTGAGAAAGGAAGGGCCATTTTTAGGACAGAAGCTATTTTTAGTGGTGCCCTTTTTCATGTATCTTCATTTGTGTTTTCACTTTACTTAATGAGAGCCCCAAAATACAAAACACAAGATGCTGGCAATTCAGACATACCAAAGATAAGCCATGAAATACTTCCTTTGAGTAAAAGATGGAAGTTTTCTCCTTAGTAAGAAAAGAAGAACCAAATCAGAGGTTGCTAAGATCTATAGTAAGGATGAATCTTTTATCTGTGAATTTATGAAGATGAAAAAATTTTGCTGTCACACCTCCAACTAAAAATTCTGGCAATAGTGCATGATAAGTGCTTAGTTAAGAAGAAAAGATATTAAGTTTGTGTTATATATGTCTGGGAAAACATATGTTGTATATAGGGTTCAGTACTATCTGCAATATCAGGCATTGACAGGGTGGGGTGAGAGTGAACACTTGAAATATATCCCTTATTGACAAAGTGGGACTCCTGCATAATTTAATATAAATTCTAGCATTCATTTCTATAGCATTATTTTTTTAAAGCATGCTTTAGTTTTTTTTTTTTTTTTATTAGAGCATTATAATTATACATAGTGTTTGGGTTCATTTTCACAAAATAATACATGCAGGGAATTTGATTTCAATTCCCATTCCCCCTTTTTTCCCCTCCCCTCTTTCATCCCCCTATTATCCCTTCTACTCTGTTGGTCTTTTTTTTTTTTTTTTTTTTGGCACTGGGGATTAAACTCAGGGCCTTGTGCTTGCAAGGCAAGCACTCTGCCATCTGAGCTATCTCCCCAGCCCTGTTTGTTTTTCTTTTACTCCTTTATTTTTTCATTGCTATATTATATATATAAAGGTGAAATTCTCGTTGGACATTTATATTTGTGTATAACGTGATTTCATTCCATATTTCTTCCCTTTTTCCTTCTTTCTTCCCTCCCTCTTGTTCTCCTTCTGTTCCTCTGATCTTCCCTGTATCTTTATGATGTCCCGTCCCCTCCCCCACTGCTTTCTTTCTCTTACTTTGCTCTAGCTTTCACATATGAGAGTAAACATCAGACTCTTGATTTTTCTGCGTCTGGCTTATTTTGCTTAGCAAGATTTTCTCCAATTCTGTCCATTTACCAGCAAACACCATTATTTTATTATTCCTTATGGCTGGGTAATACTCCATTGTGTGTATACATCACATTATTGATTGATCCATTGTGTATATACATCACATTATTGATTATTATTGACAGGCATCGGAGTTGATTATATAATTAGTAATTGCAAATTATGCTCCTATAAACATTGAAGTGGCTGTATCCTATAGGCTGATTTTAGTCCTTTTGGATAAATGTCGAGGAGTGTAATAGCTGGATCATATGGTAGTTTCATTCCTAATTTTTTTGAGGAATCTTTACACTGCTTTCCATAGTGATTATACTAATTTGCAGACCCACCAACAATGTATAAATGTACTTTCCCCCCACATCCTCACCAGCATTTATTATTTTTTGTGTTCTTTTTTTTTTTTTTTTTTTTTTGCAGTGCTGGGGATTGAACCCAGGGCCTTGTGCTTACAAAGCAAGCAATCTACCAACTGAGCTATATCCCCAGGCCCATTGTGTTCTTAATAATTGCCATTCTGGCTGGCATGAAATGACATTTTAGTTTTTACGTGCAATTGCTCTGATTGCTAGAGATGTTGAACAGTTTTTCATTTATTTGTTGACTATTTGTGTTCTTTTTAAGAAATATCTGTTTAGTTCTTTTGCCCCTTTATTGATTGTGTTATTTATTTTTTTGGGCATTGAGTTCTTATATACTCTGGATATTAATTGCCTTTCAGAGGAGTAGCAAGCAAAGATTTTTTTGTGTGTTCTGTAGGTTCTCTATGTTCTTAATCACTTCCTTTGTTGTAAAGATATTTTTTAATTTGATGGCCATTCCACTTATTGATTCTTGATTTTATTTCTTGAGCTTTAGGGATCTTGTTGAGAAAGTGCCCACAAGTATGTGATAAAGTGTTGACCCTATGTTTTCTTCTAGCAATTTCAAGGTTTCTGGTCTAATTCTTGAGGCTTTGGTACATTTTGATTTGACTTTTGTGCAAGGTGAGAGAGAGGAAGCTAATTTCATTCTTCTACATACGGATATCAAGTTTTCCCAGTACCATTTTTAAAAAGAAATGCAAATCAAAACTACTCTGAGATTCCATCCCACCCCTGTCAGAATGGTAATTATCAAAAATATAAACTACAATAAATGTTGGTGACAATGTGGGGGAAAAGGTTCACTTATACATTGCCAGTGGAACTGAAAATTGGTGCAACTGTTCTGGAACGCAGTATGGAGATTCCTTAGAAAACTTGGAATGCAATCACCAGTAGACCCTATTATCCCACTCCTCCATTTATACCCAAAGGACTTAAAATCAGGATACTACAGTGATGTAGCCACTTCAATGTTTACAGCAGCTCAATTCACAGTATCCAAGTCTTCCAAATTGGAACAAGTTATACTTATTCTATGTATATATAATGTTTCAAAATATACTCTACTGTCATATAAAAAAAAAGACTGTTTTCTCTCCAGCATATTTTTTTAGCACCTTTGTCAGGTGTGAGATAGCTATAAGTGGATTTGTCTGTGTCTTCTATTCCATTGATCTTCATGTCTATTTTGATGCCAATACCATGCTGTTTTTGCTACCATATCTCTGTAGTATGATTTGAGATTCAGTCTTGTGATGCTTCCTACATCACTTTTTTTGTTCAGAATTGCTTTGGCTATTGTGGGTTTCTTATTCTTCCAAATGAATTTAAGGACTGTTTTCTAGTTCTGTGAAGAATGTCATTGGTATTTTGATGGGTTTTGCATTGAATCTGTATATTACTTTGGGTAGCATGGCCATTTTGACAGTATTAATTCTGCCTATCCAAGAACATGGGAAGTCTTCCCATTTTCTGAAGTTTTCTTTGATTTCTTTTTTTAGTGTTTTCATTGTAGAGTTCTTTCATTTCCTTGGTTAGGTTGATTCCCAGCTCTTTTTTTTTTTCCAGGTTACTGTGAAAGGGATGGTTTTCCTGATTTCTTTTTCAGCTGAATTGCTGTTGGAATATACAAATGTTATTGACTTATGAATGTTTATCTTGTATCCTTCTACCTTGCTGAATTAATTTATTAGCTCTAGAAGTCTTCTGGTGGAATTTTTTTGGGTTTTCTAGATATAGGATCATGTTGTCAGCAGACAGTGATGGTTTGATTTCTTCTTTTTAAAGGGATTCGTATCTCTTTAATTTCCTTCTCTTCCCTGATTACTTTGGCTAGAGTTTCAAGAACTATATTGAATATGTGTAGTGGGAGTGGACATTGTTGTCTTATTCCTGATTCTAGAGGAAAAACTTTGTTTTCTCTATTCAGTATGATGTTGGCTTTAGATTTGTCAAATACAACCTTTTTAATGTTTAGATATGTTCCTCTTATACCTAGTTTCTCCAGTGTTTTTAACATGAATAGTTTTTTATAGCATTATTTAATACTGGAATTTTTCATTCCATCTTCTTCAGAACAACAAGACATGGATTTGGACATAGAATTTGATGTACACCTTGGAATAGCTCATACCCGTTGGGCAACACATGGAGAACCCAATCCTGTGAATAGCCACCCCCAGCGCTCTGATAAAAATAATGGTATGAACAGATTCTTGATGCTTTGGGATGACTGTAGAGGGCTGATGATGGTAGGAAGAATGAAGGCTCATTTGTTTTTGTTATCTTAATTTTTCTTAATTTGGAGAATTTCAAATATATTCAGAAATAGAGAGCATATTGAACCTGATGTATATATTTCCCAACTTTAACATTCATGCAGAACATGAGCAATTAAGTTTATCTAATTTGAAAGCCAGTAGATAATCATATTATAGATTGATGACTCTTCAATATTGTTTTTTTTTTTTTGAGGTACTGGGGACTAAACCCAGGGCTTCACACATCTAGGCAGGTGCTCTACCACTGAGCTGCATCTCAGCCCTTTTTATTTTGTTTTGAGACAGGGTCTCACCAAGTTTCCCAGGCTGGCCTTGGACTTGTGATCCTCTTGCCTCAGTCCGTGGGTAACTGGAATTACAGGAGTGTGCCACTGGCCCTGTTCCGTGTGTGTGTGTGTGTGTTTGTTTTTGGTGTGGGGGATTGAACCCAGGGGTACTTTACCACTGACTTACATCCCCATACCTTTTAATTTTTTATTTTGAGATATAGTTTACTAAGTTGATTAGATCCTTGCTAAGTTGCTGAGGCTGCCCTTGGACTTGTATTCCTCCTCCCATGTTGCTGGGCTTACAGTGATCATGTCCATGGTGCCTGTATATTTTATATAAATTGGTGTGGTGTTTGATTTCCTCTGGAGGTACAAAATGTTTCAATGTTTTTTCTTTTTGTGTTGTTTCAGTCAGTGTTGGTCATTGCCGTAATTAATTTGTATGAATTTAAAGATGAAGCAACGTGATTTTAAATTTCCAATTCAGGTCCAGGAGTGTAAGGTTCTTACTGAACCGCCTTGATCTGATACCTGTTTTTCCTTTCAGTCATGCTTAACCACTCTCAACACCTGTAATATCTATATTTGATTTATCCCCTGATATACATAATAACAATAATAATACCAATATTAACATAACAGTGTGTTTACTGAAAACTCTTTAAAAGACTTTTTTGGTTGTTTTTGTCCTTAGGGATGTATAATCAAATTTGTGTTTTTAGAGACACTTGGAACAGTGTCTTTATATTGTTGTGCTACCAGTTAGTTATAGCATTATGTTAATATATTTAATATAATATATTTAATTTTCTTAGTTGGGTGCAGTGTTGCATGCCTATAATCCCAGCTACTCAGGAGTCTAAGGTAGGAGGATCAGAAGTTTGAGGTCTATCTGGGCAATTCAGCAAGACACACTCATAATAAAATACAGAGGGCTGCAGACATAGCTCAGTAGTGGAGCACTTACCTAGCATATGCAAGACCCTGGGTTTATTTTATTTCCCCAGTGCTGAAAAAAATCAATTTTATTAAAATTATTTAATGTTTTGAAGCCACAGCTGTAAAACAAAGCATATTAAAAGAAGTCTAGGGACTGGGGGATTGTTCTTCTGAGATAGAATGAATACATGTTTAGGGTTCAATCCCAGGCACCAAAAAAGAAGTTTAACTTTATCTTGTAACTTTTTTTTTTTTTTGGTGATTAGAATAAAATCCAGGGCCTTATGCATGTTTAGCAAGGGTATACTACTGAGCAGTACCCCAGTCCTTTCAACAGTTTTTTTTTAAAACTCTGTTCTTCTACTTTTAAATGTAATAAGCAAATGCACACAGTTGAATATGTATCTGTGGGTGTGTGTCCCTTTTGATTTTATAATTTAATTCAGAAGCTGCCTATTTAGGTTTTTTGTGCCTCAGTAATATTGATGAATTCTAATGTTAGCAACCACTCAGACTTTTAAGACTGAGAAGACCTTCATAAAAGATATCTAAAAACTTGTATCTAAATTGTGTTTTAAGATTTTGGCTTTAAATTAAGACTTTTTGTTAATTACTTATGATTCTGTGTTCTAGCATTTTTTTTCTTATTTATTTTTATAGTTGATAGCATCTATTAAAACTCTAATGATAAAAATATTTTTTAGTTTATAATGCATTGTAGTTAAGGTTCATTTACTCTCAAACCCAGATGTCAAATCTTTAGGTATATTAAAAAATTTGGATAATGTAATGTAAAATTAGATTCAGCCAGAAACCAGTGGTGTGCCTAGTAGTCCCAGCTGATTTAGGGAGACTAAGTCAGGAGAATCACTTTACCCCAACAGTTTGAGACAAACCTCAAAAACATAGTGAGATCCCCATCTCAAAAAGAAAAAAAAATTGGATTTAGTAGTAATTTTTCTCCTGACATGTGAACTTTAATAAATCTATATTAGTAGTTTTTATATACTCTGCCAGTGGCTACAAGTAATGTTATCAACTCTTTTTTTTTTTTTTTTTTTTTTTTTTTTTTTTTTTGCGGTGTTGGGGATCAAACCCAGGGTCTTATACTTGCAAGGCAAGCACTCTACCGAATGAGCTCTCCCCAGCCATTGTTATCAACTCTTGATTATTTATTCTGATATTTGTCTCAGTTATTTAATAAGAATAGGTTAAAATAATTCCCAAATCATATTTAGTTGCTCTTGGAATGATATTTTAATAATTTTTATGTGACACTCCAGGATTTATTTGGACCTCAGACAAGTAAATGTAACTATAGAACTGAATACCTATCTGGTTATTCTTGGTAAGTTCCTTAAATTTAGATCTTTAACTTTTAGTTTAAAAGGGCTTTTCTTTAAACTTATATTGAGGAAAGAAAATTGAGAAATGAGAATAAGAGTTAATTAGTTCAGCCTTCTCAGTTTGCAAATGAGGAAACAGGTACAGTAAATTTTCTCCTTTCACCTGGTAGCATTGGGGTGGTAATTCAGCCACAACTGAAATTAATGACTCTAGACTTCCAGTTTATTGTTTCCTTGCTGTATGCACTTCCCTACAACTATGTGCTCCTGCTAAGCCACATAATGGTGCTGATGTACCTGATGATAATCTAATAATGAGAAATAGATGATACTTGATTACATTGAGAAGTACAATCTGTTTACTTGAGAAAAATCTGTTCACAATAATAATTCATGATAGCATTTATCAAACTTTGAATTTTTTTATCATCAATGCTTTTATCTCTTTTAGAATTTATTGTTATTCATAATGGAATCATCACCAACTATAAGGACTTGAAAAAGTTTTTGGTAAGTAAAGTGACCTCAGAAGACCCCAGAATATCTTTACTTAGATCAGTGAGATTTTTTTCTTAGGATGTGCAACACCATCTTCATGTGATCAGGTAATTCTAAGATGATTTCAAGGGTACGGTGGTTTATTGGACTGAAACAATTGTTTTCCTACATGGAAAGGAAATAATTATTTGACTTTATTGTAAGTGACCAAAACTCAAATAAAATTGTAGTTTTGAGGGTTGGGGGTATAGCTCAGTGGTAGAGTGTTTGCTTAGTATGCATGAGGTCCTGGGTTTGATCCCTGGCACTGGAAAAATTAAAAAAAGAAATTTTTAAAGGAGGTTTTTGGGGACATGTTTGGTACTATGAAAGACCCTGTTTGACATTTTTTAAAAAAAATTCTAGGATATATAAGAAGAGTCAATACAGAGTAAATGAAAGATCTTTGTCCTAACTAGCCACATTCTCTATTGTAATGGTCATACTGATGACCTTCTCAGTCCTATCCAATTGAGCTTTCTGTAGTGATGGAAACATTTTCTGTCTGTTCTATTGTAGTAGCCCCATCCTCATAGGATTGTTGATCTGGTGTGACTTAGAAACCGAATTTTAAATTTTAGTTAAATTTAAATAGCCACATATAACTTATGGCTATTTTATTTTATTTATACCATCATCAAAGAAAGAATTGGTATATTCATTATGAAATTAGTGTTTTAAATATTGTGTTTTTCATTATATTTTAATTACTTAAAATTTATTTGATTCCCCTGTGGCATATATTTATATAAATTAAGTATATGTTCAGTTATATGGAATACTATGTTATTTCAGACTCACTGTAATCAATGGTGATCTTTATTTTGTGCAATGGAGTATGATGTTAAAAATATTAAAAATTAGTTTTTTTTTTTTCTTTTTTTTTTTTTATTGTAAACAAATGGGATACATGTTGTTTCTCTGTTTGTACATGGCACAAAGGCATACCATTTGTGTAATCATAAATTTACATAGAGTAAAAATTAGGTTTTTGAGGGAAAAATTCTGTGGAAAGTATTTGGCTTTCATGATATTTTCTTAAATGTGTGTGTTGTGTTTTTTTCCCCCCTGCCTGTAGGAAAGCAAAGGCTATGACTTTGAATCTGAAACAGATACAGAGGCAATTGCCAAGCTTGTTAAATACATGTATGACAACTGGGAAAGTCAAGATATCAGTTTTACTACCTTGGTGGAGAGAGTTATCCAACAATTGGTATTAAACCACACTTTTAAATCTAGTTATCCTAACATTAATCATGAGAAACTATTTAAGTCTTATAAACAGGAACTATGTTGATTTATTGAGTAATTTTGACTTTTATTTTCTATATGCAAAACAATTCAACTTAAATAATTTTGAGACTGTTGTTTGACTTATTTTTTTAACTGCCTCCCCCAACTCTTAAAATTCTACCTATTTTACTGTAATTTAGTGAACTGAGGTTGAAGAGTAAGTTTGTCTAAAAATAACACATACATACAGACTTACATACATGACCCACATACATGTACACAGCACACATGATAGAGAATTCATCACTCTTTTGCTTCCATCCAATAATTTTAGCACAAGTACCTTCAGTGAAATACAGCTTTATTCTGGAATAATGTCTGCATGTTTCTGAGCCGGCATTATGAATTCTTTTTTTTTCCTTTTTGGGACTTGTCCTTCGCTCTATACCTCTATATGAGAGTATTTTGCAGCCTAAGAGAAAAGCACTATTCTTTTGAATCAGCTGCCCTAAGTAAAGATTAAAGATGTCCAAGATCCACAAAAGACCATGTCCATAGTGATGCCTACATTCATAACTCTGGCTTTCCCACTTAAAAGCTCTTTCCTTCCCTAATATGATCCAATCCTTCCCTCCCACTGCCACACAAAACTTATGAAGTCTGTAGCAGAAGGAGTTAGGATGATGGAGAATTTGGAGGTCTGCTCCTTTCCTTTACACAAGGCAGAGTAGTGTGTCTTCTCAGCCTTTTCTTCTTTTTACTGTGTGTTCTATAGTGATTTTTTGATCTACCTTAGACTCTTCCTTTATCCATTCTTTAGGCCCTGTCTCTGAGGAGGTTGGGTTGATGGGGTACAGTGTTGTGTGTGTTAATAATAATCTATGTATGTACTTATATCTCTAATATCAAGGGCAAAAATTATGGAAGTTAACAGTGGTGTACTAGAGCAGAGAATGGGTTTGGGATATTGAGCTTGAAATCTTTTCTAATTCTCTTCTCCCCCTATTAATTTATAGTATGGGAGATAAGACAGATCTGTTGAGAAATGCTGATGCATGTACAGAGGTGGCTTTTCAAATGGTCTGTTTTTGGAGCCATTATCTATTAAGCATATTTTGAAAGTGAGCTTATTTTAAAAAGCTGTTCTTGTATACACCAAAGCTCAGGATTGTTGACCTGAAATTTAGACTTCTTTATAAACTAGTGTAAAATAGCACTTGTGAGAACAAAAGAAGCCAGAATGTTTTAAGCATTTCACATTTGGTAATTGATTATAATAAGTATTGTTAATGTAGTTTTTTCTATCCATAGGAAGGTGCCTTTGCACTTGTATTTAAAAGTGTTCATTTTCCTGGGCAAGCAGTGGGCACAAGGTACATATAAATTTAATAATGACATAATTATATGTAAACATTTGAGGAACAGGGTTGTTCTTTGAAGGCTGTAAATGACCCTTTACTATAAAGGCTCTTCCCTTCCCTGGAGGTATTCATGTGTTTGTTTTCATGTATTCCTCCTTGTTTTTTGTTACATCACTCTATGATGTAACAGAATCCCTTAATAAAGTAAATGCATTTTGGCATTTATGATCGGCCTTTTGTCTTTTGGGTAGGCTGTGTTTCTGTGTTTACTTTGTGAATTTGAGTATTTAATATTCTCTAATTTCAGGCCCAAAACATTAGCTTTCTTTATATTTTTTAGAAATATATGTTCCAGATAGATTCCTAGATAATTATGCTAGGATATTCAAAACCAATCATGAAGCCCTTTTTAGAACAGTGAGGAACCTTAAGATTTGGTGGGGGTGGTGTTTGGGTGGGGGAAAGAGTATTTGTTCTTTAATCTGAAGGCAGGATGGCTAAAGAGAAGGTGCAGAACATTCATATATTGGTGTTCTGTGTAGAAGCAAAAGCAAAGTTCCATTTAACATTAAAAGGAAAAATTTCAAGTATAGTGTTATATAACAGGAATTGGCAACCTTTTTCGGATTGGGCTATAGAGTAAATGCTTTAAGCTTTCTGTGTCATGTCTCTTTTGTAGCTTCAGTGTTGCGGTACTAGTGTGAGAGCAGCCATACATTGTATATAAAAGAATGGGTATGACTGAGTTCCAATAATCCTTTATTAATACAATTTTAATGTGTCAATTAAAAATAACAGTAAAAAAATCCTTATTTTTAAACATAAATAAGCATGGCCTGTGGGTCTTAGTTTGCAAACCCATTTCATTTATTATGTCTGGAATTGAGTTTGGAGGGAGAATTAAAACATTATTTGAAGAGTATTGATTCATTAACTTTGAAGTTTGTATTGTTAGTACATTATTTGTAAAACGGTGACTTGACTTGTCTTAACTTGATTTACAGACGAGGTAGCCCCCTGCTGATTGGTGTGCGGAGTGAACATAAGCTTTCTACTGATCACATTCCAATTCTTTATAGGACAGGTAAAACTACTCTTACATCATGCCAATGGGGAAAATGTATAAATTAAGTGTAGTAGATATAAATAATTTTTTCCCTTAAGTTGGAATAAACGCCCTTTTGCTCAAACCCATATATAAATATATATTTCTGTCTAGATGTGAAAAAGATTTGTTTTTGTGAGTTCTCTGACAAGTAGAATTATTTTTTCTGTTGTATATCCTTAGCTAGGACTCAGATTGGATCAAAATTCACACGGTGGGGATCACAGGGAGAAAGAGGTGGGAAATGCACTCTGCATGGATGGGGAGGAGTCTTATCCTCTTTTGTTCATTCTTTACTAATTCTGTTCTTGGAGTGAATGAATGTGCTGGGCCTCTAAAAATGTGCTTATTTTGTGGGGAACCATTTTGACATTTTTTTTCCTAATTTGCAGAATATATTTTGTCTGTTTGCTTTTGGCATTTAGAAAACTGCTTTTAATAATTTGTTTTATTAAAATCTCTGAGGTTTGAGGAAACAGCTGAAATTGTATTTTTTCTGTTTTAAAATCATATAGGATACTTGCTTAGATTAGGGAAGAAAAAGCACTGTGTACTAGGTTAATATAAATTGAAACTAATTAGTAGTTATTTGAATAATGTAGCCTAGCTTTTAACTGAAATACATTTAAGTTGTCTTCATTTTATGCATGACATTTTATCATCTAAAAATAATGTCATTTGATATTTTGATTGGCTTTGTTTAAATTTGAAGTTATTGTTCTTATTTATTTCATGTTTGTGGTGTATTTGATTTTATTTTTGGTACTGGGGATGTAATCCAGGGGCACTCTGTCACTGAGCTGCATCCCCAGCCCCTTTGTTTCTGTTAAGTTTGAGAACAGGGTCTTGCTTAGTTGCCCAGGCTTGTTTCAAACTTAAGCCTCTTGAGTTTCTGAGATTACAGGTGTGTGTCACCATACCCACTGAGGTTTATTTTTTTAAATAAGACTTTTACCTGTATGAACTCTGGACCATTTTATTGATACAGTTACATAGAAAAGTGACAACTACAGTGTGCTCTATTATTGCTAAAAGCTTTTTATGTAAAAGAAAGTGGTAGTTTCAGGAAATTGAAACTTATTAATATATAATTCTTGGAAAACATTTAGCAAAGAACTTTAAATCTTTTCGCCTTTGATGGTGTGTGTCTACTTTCACTCTTATCTAGAGTAGAAAAGTTATTTTCTTAAATGACCTCCAATCCTGAGATGTTACAAGTTCTTTTTTTTCCCTGTCATTCCCCCCCCATCCCATTCATCCCATTTCCACTCCCTTTTCTTTCTTTCTTTTTTTTTTTTTTTTGTTTGTTTTTTGGTACCGGCTATTGAACCCAGGGGTACTTAACCACTAAGCCACATCCCCATCCCTTTTTTGTATTTTATTTAGAGACAGGGTCTCACTGAGTTGCTTAGGGCCTCACTAAGTTGCTGAGGCTGACTTTGAACTTGTGACCCTCTTGCCTCAGCCTCCCAAGCTGCTGAGATTACACATGTGCACCTACTATGCCAGGCTCCACTCCCTGGTCTTTCCAGGAGAAAAATATCTGTCAACAAGAGTACAGAATTTGGATCCAGAGTTCCAGATGGATCCAAATAATTTTGCCTGCATATATATTATCTCTATACATTACCTTGTGAGTTGTCTTGGGCTATTTTTAAAAATAATGGAAAAATATTGGCTAACGTCTCAAGAAATTGGAAAAAAAATTTTATAATAGATTGTATTTGAGTAACTGTTTCACTATCTGTAGATAAATAGTGTATGGCTCAGTGAATAGCCTCATATTGAAGGAGAGAACTATGGGTTGCCTTTTAGACTTTCACCATTTTTTCCCAATGTGATCACTGACCAAATAAAAATAAAGACTCCTTTCTCTCTGTAGGACAGGGATGATAATTGCATTCCATTTCAACCAAATGAGATAACCAATACATGGGAAACATTTTAGAGAGTATAAAAGCTGAATAGGTGTTGTATAAATAGGCAGTGTATATCTCAAATTCTTTTTTAATATTTTGATTAAATGTGCTTTTGTACATTATCAGTATTTGGAGTGAAACTCAACCCTATTATGACATTTTATGTACAAAGCTAGTTACATTTATTTTTAAATATAAGTGCTGGAATATCGTGTTTGTTTTGCTTTTTTTTTGTTTTGGGTATTGAACTCAGAGGCACTTCACTGCGTGTTAGGCACACACTCTGCTATTGAGTTACACCTGCAATCCTTTCACTTTTTTTTTTAGATACAGTAATATTCACTTTTTGATGCACAGTTTCAAGTGTTTTGTCAAAACAAACAGTTGTTTAACCACCACCACAATCAAGATGTACAACAGTTCTCTTCCCTAGACAGTCCCTCAAGCTGTACCTTTGAAATTCATGGCAAACACTGATATGTTACCTTTCTATAGTGTTGTCTTTTTTAAGACATTATATTATGCTTACATCTTAAGGTTTGATATCTTCTATTCTGAATTCCAGTGGGAGGAACTATTTCATTTTCATGCCTAAAATACACTAAATAATCACAGATGATGGAGAACTTTGGATATATGTTTCTAAGAATAATTATTTCCAAGTCTTTATATGTGCATTTTAGAGAATAGATGGGTTTTTACAAGTATATGTGTAGTTTTCTCTGGATATTGTGTGGATAGGTTATAAGGTCTACTATGTTCTGGCCTTGGAGAAAGGAGCTTTTTGTTGTTGTTTTTTTAATGTCTTGAATATAATTATATAGTAGATTTTTTTCTACATTAGGTTAATTTGTCAAACTTTATCATACTTCCTCATGTTCACTTTAGATGGAAATAAGTAAAAAAGAAAAAAAAACTTACATATCACTGACTTGACAAATTACATGGAGATGCCAGAATTTTGAAGTGCTAGAATTAAAAAAGGTGCCAACATTATTACAAAGGGACCATACTCTACCCTGACTTAAAAGAAGTATAAGAAAACATAATTTTAAGACAGGAGACATTCCTGGTCTGTATTATTTCTGGTGTTTGACAGTAGGTGCCCTGTAGGGTGTACCATAATTAGAGAGACATGTATCTTTGTTTTGTTTTAAAACCAGAATTAGCGTAGACTACACATGATTTGTTAGCTGCCTTGCTGTTGAAGTTTAGAGAAGTTCGTTATGAGATAATGAAGATTAATTTGCCACTAATTTTATTTTTATTGTATAGTTTTGATATTTTCAATGGAGTTTTTGTGATAAATATAGGTACACAAACTTACATGTATTAAGTCCATCAGGTTTGGTGTGAGAAAAACATTAAGATTAGTCTGTGTATATTTTTTATTTTTAAAAAAGCTAATGAATTATTGGACTTGAAAATAAATATTACATTAAAAATTTTATAATGTACTGTTATTTGCCATGCATTCTTTTATACTTTTATAGTTGCTATTTCACTCTACACTTTTGGTCTGTTCTTATTGCTTATTGCATGGAAATAAGGTATCTACCTGGCATTTAAAAGTTGCTGAAATAATTTTGTGTTGCTATTTTTTTTTAATTGTTGGTGTTGTTGATTTTGTAAAAAATTATATTTCTATATCAAGCATGATTTTCTACATATTTCTACATATTTGTCAATTCATATTAACTGTGTGCTCTAGGCAAAGACAAGAAAGGAGGCTGCAATCTCTCTCGTGTGGACAGCACGACTTGCCTTTTTCCTGTTGAAGAAAAAGCAGTAGAATATTACTTTGCTTCTGATGCAAGGTGAGCTTCCTTAGTTGATTCACAGAGAATTTTTATTAAAATTTCTTTTATATAGGAAACCATAAGTCATTTTGTAGAAATCTAGTCATGCTGTATAAGAGAACTTTTTTATTTTCACAGTGCTAGGTATAGAACCCAGGGCCTCATGCAAAGGCAAGCACTTTATTTTTTTGTGATACTGGGAAGTGAATGCAGGGCTTTGCTCATGATAAGCAAGTGCTCTATCATTGAACTGCATCTCTGTCCGCAGGCAAGTACTTTACCAATGAGCTATACCCTCTGCTTCATCCCTAAAATTTGTTTAATTAAAATAGAGGTGACTTTTTATCTCACTTCAAAGCATGTATGTGTTCATATTTAAAAAAAAAAATTTTTTAGATGTTGATGGACTTTTATTCATTTATTTATATGTGGTACTGAGAATCAAACCCATGCCTCACATATGCTAAGCAAGTGCTCTACCTCTGAGCCACAACTCCAGCCTCTTCATATATTTTTTGAGACTTCTTCCAGTGTATTACTTTAGAGCACTTATTTATTTATTTATTTGCTTTCTTAATCAGATTTTGTAGGGAGAAGAGATTTTAGATTGGAGAAGTGAATTAGCTTAGTTATTATCCCAAGTAACAGTGTAGTTGTTGAACCATTGTATTTTAGACTTTCTTTCTGTATTTTTTATTGGTGCATTATAGTTGTACATAATGGTGGGATTTATTATTACATATTTAATAGTGTAGCAGTAGAATTTGGCCAGTATCATTCCTCAGTATTTCCCCATTCTGTAGTTCTAGTCTTAATTTGGACATTCATTTTCTTATTTATTTATTTATTTTTTCATTTGGAATGAACTTGGAGCATAATTATTTCTGTAAAGGAGCAGTATTAAACTAAATTATTTTGAAAGAATATTGCAATGTTCAGATTCATTTATAAGTAAAATACTATAGTAATGGGGGTAAGATGGAATTACTCAAATTGCCAGTAAATGAAGCCTGAATGGAGAGCTAAGGGGAGATTTGGAATTAATTAGGTGAAGAAAAGAATGTTCATTCACTTCAGGTGGCTCATCCTATGAGAGTTCAGGAGGGATGTGAGTGTGGTTGGAATAGAGCATAAGAGTAATCTTGGTGGGAGAAAAGATTGGAGAAGGAGGTGTAGGGGTCATGGTAAGGCATTTTGATGTTTTCCTAAGAGCCAAAGGGAAGTCATGAAGTGGTTTGTTGGGGGAGGGAAACATCTTCATCAGAGTTGCCTTTTGATATCAATTATGGCAGAAAAGGAGACTTTGTAGAGGGAGATAAGAGAATGTGGATAAACTAGTCAGGATGCTGCAGTGGTTTGTAAAATTGTAAAATTTGTTAATGGATAGAAAGAAGAGGAAATAACCATGCCTTCTGATGTAACCTAATTTGGTTAGCTTGCAAAGCAGTTTCTTTATTTTTTGTCCACAATGATCCTCCCCACCCCATCAACATTGCCCTGTAAGGTATAGCATGGATAACTAGAAAGTTAACAGAAGTATTGCAAAATGATGGAGTATTTATTTATTTATTTTGAAGTGCTGGCGATTGAACCAAGGGCCTTTCATATGCTAGGCAAGTGGTGTATCACTGAGTCGTATCCCACCCTGGAGTTTGTGCTTAAATGATAGTTTTGTTTATAATAATTATCCTTGGTTATTGACATTTATATCTCCCTGAATGTTTTCTAGTGCTGTTATTGAACATACCAATCGGGTAATCTTTCTAGAAGATGATGATGTTGCAGCAGTAGTGGATGGCCGTCTTTCTATCCATCGAATTAAACGTACTGCAGGAGATCATCCTGCGAGAGCTGTGCAAACCCTCCAGATGGAACTCCAGCAGATCATGAAGGGTGAATGTTTTTGGCATGTTATAGCTTGGTGTCCTTAAAGAAAGGAGACATTCTACCTCTTGTCCTGCCAATGAATTTAACTATATTGCTATTGGTATCTTCTATATGTTTAATGAAGGGACAGTTCCAGGAAAAGGGATGATTCCTTAAAGAAATTATCTGTAGTTCTTACAGTAGTTTTTCAAACTAATTTATGGTTTGCCGTTTCTAACATTATAAAAAAGAGATTGATTAATAGTGCCTGATATTTTTAAGATATCGTATATTTAAGATGTTCTTTCTCTTTCCATATTCTCCCTATGCTTCAGTTTTTTCATATATAAAATGGTTTTAATAGAACCTACCTCATTAAGGTTATTTTGAAGGCTGGGGATATAGCTCAGTTGGTAGAGTGCTTGCCTTGCAAGCACAAGGTTGTGGGTTCAATCCACAGCACCACACACACACAAAAAAAGTTATAGTGCTTGACACAGTGCATTCTGTGTAATGTTTGCTATTGGTAACTGTTGTGATTATTATTTTTTTATTTTTATTCTCCTTTCTGATTGGTTGTAGGAATAAAAGCTAACATTTATTGCATGACTGCTATATGTCATGTTCCTCACTATATTAATCTGTACCACAATCTATACAACAGAGTAACTGCTATTCTTATTTTATAGATTAAGGAATTTCCCTAGTTGAGATAGTAAAGGATAAAATCACGATTTGAACCTAGACTGACTAAAAATTAGGTTATCTTATTTCCCTTTTTTGCTCAAACTGTATGAGGTAAATAAGACTTTCCTTACTTATTCATTTTTTTTCCACAGAGTAAAATATATGCCTACAGTCTGTTAGTCATATATGAATATTGTTTTCTGTTACTGTTTAGACAGTCATATATGAATATTGTTTTCATTTTATTAGCAAGATTATATTAAAGGAGATAGTTGTATACAAATTTCTTATTGGACTTATTAATTTTTGTTTTAACTATATAATTTCTATGATTTAGGAAACTTCAGTTCATTCATGCAGAAGGAAATTTTTGAGCAGCCGGAGTCTGTTGTGAACACTATGAGAGGAAGAGTCAACTTTGATGACTATACTGGTAATGACATAGGACATTATTGTATTAAAGTCTCTTGTATGTGTGTATGGGTCCCATTAGCCACCTGAATGTTTTTTGTCCTTTGTAACCTTGGGAAAAAAATATGGCCTTTAACCATCATGGATGGTTAGCTCTTCAGTGTATGAGTCTGCTTATATGAGGTATCTAGAATAGTAAGATTCATAGGGACAAAAAGTAGATTAATGGTTGCCAGGTGCTGGGGGAAGGGTAACTGAAGGTGAGTTTTTTTTTTTTTTTTTTTTTTTTTTTTGTGCGTGTGTGTGTGTGTGTGTGTGTGTGTTGCTGGGGATTGAACCCAGGGCCTTGTGCATATGAGGCAAGCACTCTACCAACTGAGCTATATCTCCAGCCCCAAGTTATTGTTTAATGGATACAGTTTTAGTTTGGAATGGTGAAAAACTGGAGATGAATGGTAGTGATAACTGCACAACAATGAATGTAGTTAGTGCTACTAACTGTTTGCTTTAAAATAGTTAAAATGTCAAAGTTTATGTAGTGGGAACCTGCTGTGACTGTCAAGGAGAGTTGTGGGCACTATCCTTGGCACCAGATTCTAAGAACAAGATCTGGTCCACTTACTGGGAAACTTACACATATATATCCAGGCTAAGTTTTCTCTTTCCAGTTATAAGTAAATAAAGGTGTAAACTTCCCCAGAGATTTCAGTTGATTCTGATACCACATGGTATAACCTGTACCTTCCTACACATTAAAGGTAGAGGTCAGAACTCAACATTAGTCTTATTTGTGGAATTTCTCTCTAGATCATGTGTAACAGACCCATACATGTGTCTTTGGCCATAGACTGTCAGTCTCAAACTCATAGATTGGAGTGAACCATAAGAAAGTGATATCTGATACAGTCTTGCCCTTGAGGTTCTAATAATCTAGAAGGGGGGATGAATATATAATTAACTTTTTTAAGTAAGGCAAAATAGGATAGGATACCTGACATTAGAAACTCATTTTAATGTTCATATGCTTTAAGTTTAATGCTGAATTTAGGGAAAGTAGAGAATGAGTCTGTGGAAAGGGGCTTTGGGATTAGGGAAGTCTTCAAGAAGTAAGAAGGAGTGGGTTTTCAAGAAATTGGAAGTTTTTATTAGTGAAGATTGTTGGGGATGATAGAAGAGTATTAGCTAAGGGGAGCTTGTGTAAAAAGAATGAGGAAGATATTTATGAAATAGTTTGTAGTTTAGTTTGTTTCCCAGAAAAAGAAGAAAAGTAAAAAGTCTAGGAAGGAAGGGGAGAGGAACTTCTGTAGGGGCCTTGAATGCATTCTAATGTGGGGACTTGTTGGGGTAACACTTTTTGTAGAAATCGCAGAACTGTCAACGACTGAGGAGCCAATTGTGGTGCTAACTGTGCTTTCTTAAGATGGCTAGGTACCACTCTCCAGTGTTCCCTGAAGGAGTGAGAGGCTGAACTGCAGTTGTCAGAGTATTGTCCTGTCTGGGGTACAGGGAAAGGAGAGGGAAGTGGGGACCACCAAAGAAACAGGGCAGTATAAACCAGGACCTACACTTACCTGTGTGAAGGAAGGGGTTGTTGAAGGTGGTTGAACTGGAAGAACTGGGAGAGTAGCAGTAAATACCACGTGGTATTTATGGAATTAAAATTAGGAAAAAATATTGTCATGTAAGGAAAGAGGATGAAACAAACTGAAAAGTTTATTGTATTGTCCTCTCTCACAACTGATCCCAGACCTTGAACGTGCTAAGCACATGCTCTAACACTGAACTGTACCCTCAGTCCTGAGAAGTTCATGGTTTTGAAAAGCTCTGTTATCTCTATTAATGTGCATAAAAGTTCTATAATATAAACAGGATACCTGTGGAAATCAAGACCTTTTCAGTTTAAATGTCTTGCCAAAGGTCACATTGCTCAGCATTCATGGAGCAAGATTATCCTCCATGTATTCCTTGTTGTTCTCAAGTACTCTGTAACTCCGCCCCTGACCACTAGGCCTATTCATGGCTATGTTGCCAGAATTAGGCTTCTTCAAGGCATCATCAATTTGGATCTTGGGGAACTCCTTCCCGAACTAAGCCCTCTCAGCTATGAGGGAATTTGCTAGGACTTATTTTGAGGAAACTTGATGGCCAGCCAATCTCATCATCTTACCTCCTTGTCGTGGTCACCACCCACACTACCAGTCTCTGCTTTTATACTGAATCTTCTGATTTGCCTTTGCATACCTTGATCCAACCTTGAACCATATGTTTCCTTTCTTCTCAAATCTTTGTACTACATGCTGGGGTCTGTGGAAAAAACTGTAGGCACAGTTAATTTGAGCAGGCTTGGCTTAGTGCAGGAACAGTGAGTAGGCCAGTCTGCCTGGCAGGACCTTGGTGAGGGGAAGTGCTAGAAAATAAGGTCAGAGTGAAGCAGGCTGCAGGCCATGGGGGACTTGAAAGCCATAAGGAGTTTGGATTAGATTCTAAGTTAATTGGGAAGCCAATTATGCTTTTTGTTGTTTTGTTTTTCACTTTTTTGATTTCTTTTAAATAGAAGGATATAACACCCTCTCTCACTATTGAAATTTAAAAAGGAGAATATAAAATCATTTTAAAAAAACCCAAAAAGTAAAACATATACCTTAGTTTGATTAGTACAACTAAGGTGGAAAAAAGGGTGGGCAGATGAAGAGAGCAGGTGCAGGGTGTGACAACATAGGAGAATGATGCTCACGAGGACGTACATGTTTCTTCCTCAGCCAAGCCCTGAGTTGTGTGAGTCTAGAGCTCTGCTGGCCACTCAGGGCCTTGACCAGGATATTCATGTGGTGAGTGCTTAGAGGTCGGAGTTGAGTAATCAAATGAATGTTGGCTGAGTATTTTTCCCAGGTAGACTACTAGTCTGTAGAGAAGGATCCATAGAGAAGACATGTAAAGAATAGCACATCAGTAACTATAGAGACAGAAAAAGAAACAGGACAGACTCCATTAGAAGGTTTCAAGATCAGATGTTTTTAAAGGATCTCTACAAGATTATTTTGATCATGTGTGGAAGGCAGACTCCAGGAGGTCAAGAATAGAAGAGAGAATCAAGGAAATGTTTTCTTCCAGGGGAGATGCTGGTCTTGTGGGATTGCATACAGGGACTGTTGAAGCTGGACATGGGGGAGGGTAGGAGCAATCAAGGATAACACTGACATTTGAACTGGAGTAGTTGAGTGGATGGCAGTGGCTTTTAATGAGATGGCAAAGACTGAGAGTAGGTTTATGTTGTATACTGAGCACTATTCTGGGCACAGGGCAGGGGATATAAACATAATAAAGATAATTTTCTTCTAGGCAGGTTTATTGAATTATAATTAGATATAATAAAATTCATAATTCTTAATAAAAAATTCTGTTTTAAAAATTTGTTTTGAGATGGGATCTCACAGTGCTGCCTGGGCTGATCTTGAGCTGTTTGACTCAAGTGGTCCTCCTGCTTTAGCCTCCTGAAAATATTCTGAGTTTTTTGACCAACACCTGCAGGATAGTTATAATCCTGACTTCTGTAAAATCAAGATGTGGCACATTCCCATCACTCCATAAATTTTTGTGCCCTTTCATTATCAGCTCTTCCCCACCTCCAGCCTTCAGTATCTGCCTCTCTGTTGTTTATGTCCCTTTGCCTTTAAGATAACTTTTACTCCAAAGGGTAAAATGTAAAAATGATTAAACAAAGTAGAATGCAATAAGTACTGTAATTGTGTGCCCTTGGAAGTGGGTGGTAGGTATGGTTAGTGTTCAGGGGACAATTAGGTTGTGACCTATTAGTGTCCTTTTCATAACTATGGAGAACTGTGCTCCCTAAAAGAAATATTAATTCTTTGAAACAGCAATGTTATTTCTCATGTTGGCAGTAGACACTCATAAAAAGTGGTTTCATGTGATTCTTTCCTAAATAATTATGTTCTCAAACTTTTATTTCAGTGAATTTGGGTGGTTTGAAGGATCACATTAAGGAGATACAGAGGTGTCGGCGTTTGATTCTTATTGCTTGTGGAACAAGTTACCATGCTGGTGTAGCAGTAAGTGGCCTTTTAAAATTCTCAATATGTGATGTTAGATATCAGAGGATATCTGCAGACCAGTAGTATCTCTACTAACACCATGTAAAAGTCTGTGTTTTTTTTTTTTTTTTTTTTTTTTTCATGTTTTTCATGACAAATTTCAGGAAGATTTAGGGGATTTTAAAAGCTTCTTGAATTATTTATTTATCAATTATTTATTTATCAATGAAAGATTTGCTGTAGGCAGCTATTTAAATATCAGAGGGACTACCTGAAACTGACTTCATGAAAGACCAAAAGGGGTGCGTTTGTGCACCATTCCAGGCTTGTGGCCTTGGGATCCTGCCTATTTATATAAGAGCAGTCACTGGATTTTGCTTGGCATTGCTCACTTGCCCCAGACAGGTGACTGGTAACATGTGAACCTCAGCAGAAGTTTACTTCATGGACCATTTCTGTGAAGAAAGGAAGTCTGCTTTTGATCAGACTTTGTTCTTTAAATTGGTATTTTAGAAGTTAAAATTCTATATGAAAGATGTTTATTGGATTTCAGTGTAGAAATTACAGAATGTGATGGTCTTTTAGTCCACTAAATCAGATCTACATGTAGATTCTTCATAAATGAGACAGATTATATACTACTCATGTACAGAAGATCCTTATATTTGATTTCTGCTATTAAGATTGATTCCCAACTACCCTTAAATCATTCTAAGTATAGCATGCTTTTCAAAATTTTGTTTTTTTTACATATGTATATTTTTTTATTTTTGAGACAGGGTCTCTTTGAAGAAGTTAATTCCAATGTAACATTTATATTGTAAAATGGGAAAGTTTGTTTTATATTTAAAGGGAAAACATTTAGCATTTTTAAAGTTTTTAAATTTATTTTTTATTTAAAATTTAAAATTTGCATCCCACTTGATTGTGGTGCACTATCTTTTTAATATGTTTTTGTATGTGATTTGCCAGAATTTTATTGAGAATTTTTGCATTTGTGTTCATCAGGGATATTAATCTGAAGTTTTCTTTCCTTGATGTGTCTTTGTTTGGTTTTGGTGTCAGGGTGGTACTAACTTCATAGAATGAGTTTGGAAGAGTTCCCTTCTTTTCTGGTTCATGAAATAATTTAGAAGTATTGGTGTTAATTCTTCTTTGTATGTCTTGTAGAACTCAGCTGAGCTTTTCTTAGTTGGTAGGCTTTTGATGGCATCTTCTATTTTAGTGCTTGAGATTGATCTGTATGTCCTCCTAATTGAAAGTCATATATCTCTAGAAATTTGTTGCTGTCTTCAAGATTTTCTATTTTATTGGAGTAGAAATGTTCAAAATAGTTTCTGATTATCTTCTGTATTTCAGAAGTGTCTGTTGTGATATTTCCTTTTTACCACAAATTTTAGTAATTTAAGTTTTCTCTCCATTAGCATGGCTAAGGGTTTATCAATTTTGTTTTTTTCAAAGAACCAACTTTCTGTTTTGTCAATTTTGGGGATTGTTTATTTCAATTTCATTAGTTTCAGCTGTGATTTTAATTATTTCCTGTCTTCTGCTTTTGGTATTGATTTGTTCTTTTTTTAGGGCCTTGAGATGTAATGTTAGTTCATTTATTTGTTGACTTTCTATTCTTTTAATGAATGAGTTCAATGCAATGAACTTTCCTCTTGTCACTGCCTTCATAGTGTCCTACAGATTATTTGATATGTTATATCACTATTCTCATTTACCTCTATGTATTTTTTTTAATTTCATCTCTGATTTCGTCTTTCCATTCCTCATTCAGTAGTGTGTTATTTAGTTTTCAGGCATGAGAATAGCTTTTACTTTTTCTTCTTTTGTTGATCTCTAATTTCATTCCATTATGATTTGATAGAATGCAGGTTATCTCTATATTTTTGTATTTGCTAAGAGTTGCTTTGTGGCATAAGATATGGTCTATTTTAGAGAAGGATTTGAATGCTACTGAGAATAAAGTATATTTGCTCATTGATGAATGAAGTAATCTATGTATGCTTGTTAAGTCTAAATTATTGATTATATTATTTAGTTTTGTGGTTTCTTTGGTTTTTGTTTGGAGGCTCTATCCAGTAGTGAGAGAGGTGTGTTAAAGTCACTCGGTATTATTGTGTTGTGCTCTATTTGCTTTTTAAACTGAGAAGGGTTTGTTTGATGTACATAGATGCTCCATTGGTTGGGGCATGTATATTTATGATTGTAATGTCTTGTATAATTCTCTTAAGCAGTATGAAATGTTCTTTGTCCCTTTTGATTAACTTTGGCTTGAAGTCTACTTGATCTGATATGAGCATGGAAACCCCTGCTTGTTTATGAGATCCATATAAACAATATGTTTTTTCCCATCTTTTCACCTTGTGTATGAGGTGAGTCTTTTGGAGACAGCATATTGCTGGGTCTTGTTTTTTAATCCACTCTGCCAGCCCGTGTCTCTTGATTGATGAGTTTCAGCCATTAATGTTGAAGGTTATTATTGAGATATGATTTGTGTTCCTGGTCATTTTGGTTTATTTCTAGTTTTTAATTTGAATTAGTTTCTCCTTTGATTGGCTATTCCTTTAGTGTATGGAATATTTATTTTGTTGAGAATATTCTGTAGTGCAGGCTTTCTAGTTGAAATTCATTTAGTTTGTTTATCATGGTGGAATTTTATTTCATCTTCAAATCTGAAGCTTAATTTTGCTGGATATAGGATTCTTGGTTGGAATTCATTTTCTTTCAGAGCTTGATATATGTTATTCCAGGACCTCCTAACATTGAAGGTCTGGGTTGAGAAATATAGATCCAAATTGGTTTCCCGCTATAAGTAATCTGATATTTTTCTCTCACAGCCTTTAAAATTCTATCCTTACTTTGTATATAGGCATTTTCATTATAATGTGCCTTGATGTGGGTCTGTTGTAATTTTGCACATTTGGGGCCCTATAAGCCTCTTGTATTTGATTTTCCATTTTATTCTTTGGGTTTGGGAAATTTTCTGATGTTATTTCATTTAAAAGATTTTGCATTCCTCTTTGGTTTGTATCTCTGCACCTTTATGTATACTGGTAAATCTTAAATTTGGTCTTTTCATGTTATCCCGTAATTCTTGGAAATTCTGTTCATAGTTTCTTAACATCTTCTTTCCATGGTCAACTCTGTTTTCAAGATTACATATTTTGTCTTCATTGCCTGAGGTTCTGTCTTCCAAGTGGTCTAGTCTGTTGGTGATGCTTTCTGTTGAATTTTTAATCTGGTTTATTGTTTCCTTCATTTCAACGATTTCTGCATGGTTTCTTTTCAGAATATCTGCCTCTTTATTCAAGTGATCTTTCACCGTATTTTCTCTCTTATTTCATTCCATAAACCGTCTATTATTTTGCAGACCAGTTTATCTGTATATATTCTAAACTCCTTCTTTGACATTTCTTCCAATATAGTATTGATGGATTCTGTTATTGGAGTATCTTGGTTGGTTTGGGGCGATTTGTTCCCTTACTTTTTCATGTTATTTGTGTGTCTACCCATCTAACAGTATGGATCTGAGGCTATAGAGTTTCTACCCTGTGAACCTATAGGGGTCCCTGAAGATTTTCATTACCTTACTGTTTAGGGCGAGACAAAGAGACATATAATAATAACAACCAATGCAAGCAATATATGCTTTTAACCAAATAGTTCCTACTATGACATCTACAGTGTTAATTATCACAATAAATAGAAATGATTTGATCAGCTATCACAGAAAATAAACACAGCAAGTTTGCAAAAGGGTTTACAATTTCAAATGGTGAACAGGGAGAAAAGTGATATAGGATGTGATGTCTGTGAGGGAGGAGGAGAGAAGACAGAAGTAAAAGATTAAAGGAAGAGTGAAAGGAAGATCAATAGAGATTGACTGTTAGCAGAAGAAAAGAGAATTAAGGGAAAGAGGTAGGAGAAAAAAATATAAAGTAAAAAATTAATAAAAATTGAAAATAAAAATAAAAGAATACAAAATAAAACTAAAATATACTAATCAAACATCCTAGTTCACAAAAACTAATCCATAAAAATAAACCTGGCTTCAAAAATGCTAGAAATGAGAAAAAACAAATATGAAAATGTATAAATGTCTATGTACCATCAAGGTCACAATTAAAGAGAGTAAAATAATTAAAAAAAAAAGGAATAGGAAAAAAATATCTTGATGAAAAGTTAAGGAATTCTTTCCACTGGATTTCAGTATATTCTCAGCGTCTCTCCTCGGCAGGTCTTCTGGAGTGTGATGCTTCACCCTCTGGACTGCTGGAGGGAGAGAGAGAATCCCGTAGGTGGTTCCTGGAGGCAGGGTTTAGGCTTAGTCGGACTCCGGGCTCTTCACTAAATGCCAGTTGGTCTGGAGATTTTACATCAGCACACCTCTAGTGCCCAGTATTTGCTGATTCATGCTGGAAGACTTTACCCCAGGGTTCCACTTGTGTGGTGGGGGAGCCAATTCTTAGTACCCTACCTCACCCATGGACCCCATGTTTCCTGGTCTGGGGTTCAGTCTGCAGACAGTCACTCCCATCCCCCACCCTTCTGAGTTCCTGGCTGGATGTGTCTCTCTCGAGTTGCAGCTATCTCCTGCGAGCAGTCAGATTGGAGCGCGAGGAGGGTAGAGCTGGGTGGGTATCCGTTCCCAGCTGTCTCTTGTGTAAACCTCTCTTCACGTTTGCTTTTCTCCTGGTCACTTAAGCACATTCGGTGTCATGCAGTGTGTGTTTACTGGGCTTATATTTTGGGCCAAACTTGGGTTTACCATGAATTGGCTTCCTCAGTTGCTGGGCCCCAGCACTGCTGCTGCAAAATGGTTCCTTCTTGGAGAGATGGAGAGATCGTGGCTTTTTTCCCCTTCACACAGATATCCTGTAGCTCTTTCAGGTTTTTTGGGCAAAGTCCTTGATCTCTAAACACTCTATACATAGACGTGCCTTGGGCCTCCCCCAAATGCAGGTTCCTTTAATTCCCTTATCCCTCCACTATGCTTGGAGGGACTACTCTGGTTGGTGCTTCTGGACTGTTGCAGCAGCATCTGTGCCATTGGGGATTTTTTACTTATTTTATTATATCCATCCTCCTGTGTGCCGGGTCTGCTTTGAATGTTCAATTTTAAATTCCACTGAATTCCCCCACCACTTTTTTTTGTTCACTCACCTTGTGGAGAAGCTGCCTGTTTACTTTCTTGGTTTCAGGCCACTGAGAAGTCAGGAGCACGACCTCCTCTATTCCACCATCTTCAAAAACTCTAGCATTTTAATGTCAATAACTTATATATAGTTAATGAGGAAAATACATCAGTGGAAAATAGTGAAGCATATCTTTTTTGTTGGAACTGTGGATTGAGCCCAGGGGCACTTAACCACTGAGCTATGTCCCTAGCCCTTTTTTATTTTTTATTTTGAGGCATAGTCTCACTAAATCTCAGTAAGTTGCTTAGGGCCTCAGTAAGTTCCTGAGGCTGTCTTTGAAGTTATGATCCTCCTGCTTCAGTCTCCGAGTCACTAGGATTACAGGCAAAAGCATTTCATTTTTGAGGACTTTATGTTCATGGTGTTAAAATATTGCTGAAAAGTGCCAAACCAAAGTTATTGGGAAACCAAAATACAACAAAACAATTCTGTTTTAATTTGTGGATAAGAAAAAGTTGAAGGGCTGTGGAATAGGGTCATCTTTACAACCTTTATTGCTGTGGAGGAGGAACATAGAGATGAGGTGAGAGGTAGGCAGAACCCTTGCTTGCAGAGGCTGGTGGAGGGCCCTCGGGTTAGGGCATCTCCAGTGTTAGGGTTAAAGAATCACTACACCTATTCACATCTGTGGAGTTTTTCTGCCTGAACATTTGTATTTTCTATTTTTCGAAAAAAAATTTCTGATATTTAGAGTAAAGGTATTTAATTAGAATGGAAATTGAGTAAAAGGAATTAAGGTGCCCTTTGAATAGAGACATATATGACACTCTACCATCCCTCTTCAATATCGCAAAATTTGAAAATAGTGTGCTTTCTTAAAATATGATTTCTAAAATGCGTTGACTTTTTTGGAAAATGATACTATGTATATATACATACATTGCATTTTTAAAAGTGTTTAGTTTTTCACTGAATATTTCTACATCTGTTGTCTCATTTGAAATCTCTACTTTGTTTTTGATGAATTTTCATTTTAAAGATTAGGAATTTTAGAGATAACCCATAAGCTGACTCAGAACAGTGCTTTTTCTGCTTCTCAAAATGTTTTATGTGTGGATGTATTTGCTTATAAGAATGTGTGCATTGGTAGTTGTCTAAAGAGACTTGTTCTAAAATGTTAACAGTGCTTATTTCTTGAGTAGTAGGGTTTTATTTTTTATGCTTTAATCTGTATTATTTGTATTTTCAAATTGTATGTATGTATCATTTTTATAATCAGAAAAAGTAAAGCTATATATTAAGTCCAAAGAAGCCCAGTAGAAAAAAGTATCCGAAGGCAAGTTGTATGATTATATCACCTTTTTTCTGTAGACACGTCAGGTTCTTGAGGAACTGACTGAGTTGCCGGTGATGGTAGAACTAGCCAGTGACTTCCTAGATAGAAACACGCCAGTCTTTCGAGATGATGTTTGCTTTTTCATTAGTCAATCAGGTATGTTCATTTTAAAGACTTGATGGAAAGTCATTTTTTCTAATAATTCTAGCGTATCTTGGCAAATACTGGTATTTAAAGGTAAAATGGTATTGCAGATGACAAATACAGATTTATTTAGTATTATATCCTTTATGAATTAGTAAAAATGAATATCTTTTACTTGCAAAGAGTTGAATTTTCAGACAGGAGGAAAAGAGATCCTAGAAAACCTATTATTAAAATTTTTGTAAATTTATTAAGGACGTGTGATATTATTAAAAATGTGATCCATTTGTTTTTGCATCTAAGAAACAGCATATGCTGAAACTGTTCCATGTTGTTACTTTTGCTGTACTGTTACACAGGTGAGACGGCAGATACCCTCATGGGTCTTCGATACTGTAAGGAGAGAGGAGCTCTAACAGTGGGAATCACAAACACAGTTGGCAGTTCTATATCAAGGGAGACGGATTGTGGTGTTCATATCAATGCTGGCCCTGAGATTGGCGTGGCCAGTACAAAGGTAAATTCTTGAATTCTCTCTCTAATGATTATGTAATCATAGTATTAGTGAACCAGATTAGCCGATAGGACAATCTATATCTTATTTTTCATTTTTTAGATGTTATAGAACTCATACATTTTACTAATCATACTCATACTAAGTATTGTAAGACTTAGGATCAGTAATAGATAAGACTGTCATCTACTCTCCCTCCCCCAAATCTTGGTGTTTAAAAAGGACAAGGTATATATCCTAAGTCTACTTTGAAAATGTCTCTGCATGTTGTCCCTGTTCATCACTTGTAATCCTCCTGTGAGGTATAATGGAATACATAGCACTTATGTATATGACACCCCTTTCTTTCATTAAGTATGTTTAGGAATTAGGAAAGTAATAGATTAGAAACATCCAGTTTAATTGAGGTAGTTTTTGAAATTTTTATTTACAGATACCTGGTTTCTTAAAATAGGTCAAAATTATGTATCACTTTTGAAAGTTTGTAAGAAGTACACCTTTGGTGTAAAATTTGGCAATTTAAAAACGAAGATTAAAAAAAAAAAAACAATGAAATGTTTATAGCAACCCAATTCACAATAGCTAAACTATGGAACCATCCTAGGTATGTCCTTCAACAGATGAATGGATAAAGAAAATGATGCACAGTGGAATATTACTCAGCCATAAAGAAGAATGAAATTATGGCATTTGCTGGTAAATGGATGGAACTGGAGAATATCATGCTAAGTGAAATAAACCAATCCCAAAAAACCAAAAGCTTGAATGTTCTCTCTGATATGCAGATGCTAATTCACAGTAAGGGAGTGGGGGCTAGGGAAGAATAGAAGTACTTTGGATTAGATAAAAGGAAATGGAGGGGGAATGGGAATAGGAAAGATAGAATGAATTGAACATTACTATCCTATATGCATAGATGATTACATGACCAATGTAATTCTGTACCATGTACAACCAAATAAATGAGAAGTTTACTCCATATATGTATAACATGTCAGAGTACATTCTACTAACATGTATAACTAAAAAGAACAAATAAAAACTCTATAAAAATGAGTATTATATGACAATATATATTTCTCTTTAGATGTTGCATCTGTGGAGGCATAAAGGTACTTTCATTTCTTTCTCTTTTTTTTGGTACTGGGGATGGAATCCAGGGGTGCTTTACCATTGAGTTACACACTTGGTCCTTTTTAATTTTTGAAAGGATCTCATTAAGTTACTGAAGGTCTCACTAAGTTGCTGAGACTGGCCTTGAACTTGCAATCCTTCTGCCTTATCCTCCCAAGTTGCTGGGATTATAGTCATGCACCACTGCACCTGGCTTCTTCCTTTCAATTCTTTTTTCTTTTTTGGAGGCGGGTATACTTTATTATTTTTCTTATTGGTTCTTTTTAGTTATACATGACAATAGAATTCATTTTGACATAATTATAAAAGCATGGAATATAATTTGTTCTAATTCAGTCCCCAGTTCTCCTCCTTTTCCTCTCCTCCCTGCCCTATTCCTTTTACTCTACTCTACTGATCTTTCTGCTATTTACTTAGTTTTTTTAAATTAATATCTTCTGGGTATACTTGATGGTGAGATGGTGTATTCATATAGGTACATGGAAAGTTATGTCAGATTCATCTCATAGTCTTTCCTTTTCCCATTTTCCCTCTCTCCCTTCCCTTCATTTTCCTTTGTCTATTCCACTGAACTTCTATTCTTCCCCCTACTCCCACTTATTTTGGGTTAGCTTCCACATATCAGAGAAAATATTCAACCTTTGGTTTTTTTGGAATTGGCTTATTTCACTTAGCATGATCGTCTCCAGATCCATCTATTTACCAGGAAATGTCATAATGTCATTCTTCTTTATGACTAATACTCCATTGTGTGTATGTGTGTGTGTGTATATATATCTCACATTTTCTTTATCCATTCATCTGTTGAAGGGTACCTAGTTTAGCTTTATTGCTTGGCTGTTGTGAATTGTGCTTCTATATAAACATTGATTTGGCTGCATCACTGTAGTATGCAGATTTTAAATCCTTTTGGATATTTACTGAGGAGTGGAATTACTGGTTCATATGATGGGTTCCATTCCTAGCTTTTTGAGCAATTTCCAAATTGCTTTTCAGATTGGTTGCACTAATTTGCAGTCCCATCAAGAATTTATGAGTGTACCTTTTCCCCACATCCTTGCCAACATTTATTTTTACTTGTATTCTTACTTAATAACTGCCATTCTGACTGGAGTGAGATGAAATCTCAGTGTAGCGTTAACTTGCATTTCTCTAACTGCTAGAGACATTGAACATTTTTTCATGTATTTGTTACACCATTTGTGTTTCTTCTTTTTAGAAGTGTCTATTTCCTTTGCCCCTATATTGATTGAATAATTTGTTTTTTAGGTGTTAAGCTTTTTGGGTTCTTTGTATATCCTGGGTATTAATGCCCTATCTCAGAAGCAGGTAGCAGAGATTTTCACCCATTCTGTTGACTCTCTCTTCACACTCTTGATCGTTTCCTCAACTGTAAAGAAGCTTTTAAATTTGATTTCATCCCATTTATTGATTTTTAAAATTTTACTTGTTGAGCTTTCAAAGTCTAGTAAAGAAAGTCAGTTCCTGAGCTGACATGTTGGAGTGTTGGGTCTACATTTTCTTCTAGCAGGTGTAGGGTTTCTGCCTAGGTCTTTGATTTGAGTTTTTTGTAGGGCAAGAGATAGGGGTTATATTTCATTCTACTACATACGGATTTCCAGTTTTCCAAGCAATATTTGTTAAAAAGGTTATTTTTTCTCATGTATGTTTTTGGCACCTTTGTCTAATATGAGATAACTGTATCCATGTGGATTTGTCTCTGTGTCTTCTGTTCCATTGTACTTCATGCCAAAACAGGTGCCATACTATACTGTTTTTGTTATTATAGCTCTGTAGTATAATTTAGGTCTGATATTGTGATGCCTCCTGCCTCACTTTTCTTGCTAACGATTGCTTTGGTATTCTGGGTCTCTTATTTTTCCAAATGAATTTCATAACTGCTTGAAATTTTGTTGGAAATTGCATTGAATCTGTATAGCACTTTTGATAGTATGGCCATTTTTTTTTTTTTTTTTTTTTTTTTTTTTAGTATGGCCATTTTGACAGTATTAATTTTGCCTATCCAAGAACATGGGAGGTCTTTCCATTGTCTTAGGTCTTTTTCAATTTCTTTTCTTCAGTTCTATAAATTTTCATTGTAGAGGTCCTTCACCTCTTTTGTTAGATTAATTCCCAAGTATTTTATTTACTTTCGAGGCTATTTTGAATGGGATAGTTTTCTGATTTCTTTTTCAGCTGATTCATCATAGAAGTTCAGGAATGTAATTTATTTGTGAGTATTGACATTGTATCCTGCTACTTTTCTGAATTTCAGTTCTTTTAAAGGCTTATGAAGTGGGACATGCATAAATTTAATAATAGTAAAAAAAGCATAATCTTAGAAAGTTATAAGCGTAGATGACATCTTTCCATAGGTATTACTTTTTATGATTTTCAAATGTTTAATGTCTCATTACCTGTTTTTCTGTTTAAGTCTTCTAATTTTTTTTTTGCTGGTTGTCTAATAAGGCACTTGAGTGTTGATGGTTTTGAGTTTAATTAAAGGGTTATGAAAGATGATGTTAGTGGGTTTGTAACCACATTTAACTTTTTTTGCCCCTCATAAAGAATATCATGGGACACAGTTGGTAGAGTGTTTGCCTTGCATGCACTAGGCCCTGGGTTCAATCCCCAGCACTATTTAAAAAAAAAAAAAAAAGAATCTCATGGAGAATTTTTCTGTACCAAATTTGTGATTCTTTTTAATTTTTTTTTAAATCGTAAACAAATGGGATACATGTTGTTTCTCTGCTTGTACATGAGTAAAGGCATATTATTTGTGTAATCATAAATTTATATAGAGTAATGTTGTTTGATTCATTCTGTTATTTTTTCCCTCCCCCCCCCGACTCCTCCCACACCTCTTTTCCCTCTATGTAGTCCTTCCTTCCTCCATTTGTGATTCTTTTATAAAAAAACTTTGAGGTTTTTATTTCTTGGGTATTTTGATTCTACTGACACTATAACTTATGGATAGCTGAAACTTGAATTTTCTCCACATGTAATTAAAATGTAAGTTGTTCATGCTTGGATTCCATCCTGTGACTGAAGAAATAACCAGCTGCCCTCAGTGGCAGTTTATGGATTTTTAGAGCGGTGTCCAGACAGATGCTTTGATGGGGGTAGGGGATTAGAATCCCAGAGCTCCTTTATTCACAACATATTGGGAAACACGGCCTTTAATATGGTGTATGTGGAATATAGCACAATTCAACTTTTAAAAGGTCTTTCTGGAACTGTGAGCTGCCAAGGGAAATGGTGTTTTTAAAAATGTCACTTTTTAAAATTTTAATGAGAACTCTTTTTTTCCTCAACATTTTATTATGACAATGTTCAAGCATATAGCAGTTAATATAATTTTACATTAACACCCACGTATATATACTCATCAACATCTACGGTTTTTCAGAGGTGCAGTTTTTGTGATACAGCATTTACACTACACACTTAAAATTGGTAAATTTATTTGGCCATGCAAATGTCACTACAACCCTGTTTTAGACTAAGACTTTAATCACAAGTCAAAGTTCCTTTTTGCTCCTGGATAGCCAGTTCCCATTCTTACCCTCCAGCCTCATACCCAGCAGCTATTACTTTCTCTTGCTGTATTGTGTCATTTTGTAGAAATTTCTTATAAATGGGATTGTATAATACTTGTCATATCTGGTTTCGTTCATTTAGCATGAAGTTTTTGATATTCATTTTACTGTTCCTTGTATCAACAGTTCTTTTTGCAAGTCTTTCTTTAAAAATCTTTTTATTTTGAAATAAACAGATTTATTAGAAGTTACAAAGTTGTATTAGTCAACTTCACGTTACTATAATGAAATACCTCAGGCAGTTAACTTATAAAAAGATTTATTTTGGCTCACATTTCTGGAGTTTCCATTCCAAAATTAGGCAGCCCCTTTGCTTTTTGTCTCTGGCAGGGGTGCTACATCACAGCAGTAGTGCATGGTAGAACAAACAGTTGAGCCAGAAAACTGAGAGAGATTGAGAATCAGGGGTCCCACAGTCTCCTTTGAGGGCATATGCCCAGTGACCAGAGGGCCTCCCAGTAGGCGCCAGCTCTTAAAGGTCCCCCTGCCTCCCAGTAGTGCCACCCTGGGGACCAAACCTTTCTCATATGGACCTTTGAGGGAAATACTCATCCAGACCACAGCACTAGTACAGAGAATTCCCCTGTACTCTTCACCCAGTTTTCCCCAACGCTTATGTCTTCTGAAAGGAAACAGGCATCTTTTTATAGAACACACTTAAGTTTCTTTTTAAAAAACAAGTCTCTTAAAAAATTTGGCAAGTATGGCAATTTGGTGCTTTCATTTTTTTTATTGGATTTCAAAGTAATTTTTTCTTCAACTGTCTTATACATGCTGGGCTTGGCGTTATTTAAAATAAGTTTTGGGATATTTAGTCATAGACCATTTCTGAATGGTAAATGTGTATGTTAATGGATAATCAAAAGAGTTGATCATTGACCCTGTTCCATAGGCTCAATGATGATCCAGCTTATGAATTCCCAGCCTTGCCTGAAAAAACTGTTAGGATTATAGGGATATTATTGACTTTCTCATAATGTAAGACCATATACAATTGGATATTTCTGTAGGAATTGATGGATATAAATGTGAAGGTTCAGCCATTTTTGTATGTTATTGCAGGTGTTTAAAATTTCACCACTGTGTTGACTTTGGTTGATTTTTAGAAACACACCCATCTGACTTTGTTTTGGGCTGAATAAAAAGAAAAACTAAGTTTAAAAGTTTAGAGTCAACATTTTCTTGGTTAATTCTTTCAAACCTCAATAGGTTCTAAAATGTGCGGTGTTGCTTAATTTTCTCATAGTTGGCTTCCTGATGTATATTGATAAAATGAAAAATATGAGGACTGAGAGTATAGTTCAGTGGTAGAGTATTAGCCTAACATGCATGATGCCCTAAGTCTAATTCCCAGCACTGGTGGGACAGCAGGTGGTGGTGGGGGGGAGAAAAGATAAAGATGATTTTAAAATTGGAAATTAATCTGTAATAGCAGTGTAATGGAAAAATATGTACATTAAAGTTACTCTGTTTAATATTTATATTTAGCAACAATGTTGAAATGTTTGCAGTCAAAAAAAAAAAAAAAAACAGATTGTAGAATAACATTTTGAGTAATTGGCTCAAGGAACTGGAATACTTGTTATCTCATTAGTTTGGATTGGAAATAGTTTTGGTATTCCACAAGTCAAGATATTGGGTCTCTCCTTTTGCCCTGATAGTATATTTTGTGATTAATTGGTTTGTTGAAAAGTAAACTGCAATATTGGGGATGATATTGACCAAAGTATATTGTTATATTGTGTGCATGTATAAATATGTAACAATAATTTCAACCATTACATACAATTATAATATACCAATAAAAACATTGTGGGGGAAAATGCAGAAAAAAATAAAAACCGTTTTAAAGTGAAGAAACAAAAGTAAACTACAGTAGGAAAAGTATATTATTAGGAATCACTGGACTTTAGAATATAAATGTGCTCATTTGACACGGAAGCAAGGGACTCTGAATCTACTTAAATGTGATGGAAAGTAATTCCAGTCTACTGGTGAAACATAGTAAGAGTATTGGGACAAGTAGTTGTGGAAGACCTTTGAGTAGCTGGAAATTGGGAAATCTAGCAACAGGAAGCAGGGAGTCTCATTTAACTATTGGGAAGATATGGAGCATTATAGACTGTATTTTATTGTAAAAGATATATTATTATCTACATAGAAAGAAAATATTTACTAATGAAGTGATTAAGAGAAGAGTAATAGAATTCAGTGCATAAGATCCAGTATAAATTTCCTTAAGTTAAAATTATACATATCACTATAGCTGAACACAGCACAGAAATCCTAGTGATTCAGTAATAAAAATGTAAATTAAAGCCTCAAAAGCCTGAAACATAAGCACGTTCTTTCAAATAATTATTGTGCTGAAAAGATATTGGAACTTCACTTAGAAAAATGTACTAGAAAAAATAAGGACAATGAACAGTAGAGGTAAGAGTGTGGCCAACAAGATAAGTAGAGGTAAATTCATAGCATTAAGTATTTTATTGTCAAAAAGAAAACAAATCAAATGTTTAACTTAGAAAGTGGAACAAAGAAAACCTCAAACAGAAGGTGATAGAGAAAAATGAATGAGTGAACTGGAAAACAGACTTTTAGGACCTTCTTGTTAGTGGTTCTTACCTGCTCTTCTGAAACCTTCCTGGAATTTTATCTATAGTATTGTGTTGCAAAAGCAAAATGATGGCATACAATTTTTCTCAGTTGACATGTCACTAACTCCTGATGTTTTAGCATTGGTTCTACATGAAATCTATTTGCTATCTCTATTCTGGAAGTTCTATGCAATTTAATAAAAAAGAGATAAGTAAAACAATAGAAACAGATAAAACAAAATTCTCTATTGCAGTTATAATTGCGTACTTGTAAAACACAAGAATATCAACTAAAAGACTTTAAGAAATCAGTGTTTTTTTAATAAAGATATAGAAAATCTTTTTCTATTAACTGAAAATATCTACTTAGAAAAGGTGAGGACTGGGGAGATAGCTCAGTTGGTAGAGTGCTTGCCTTGCAAGCACAAGGCCCTGGGTTCGATCCCCAGCACCGCAAAAAAAAAAAAAAAAGGTGAAAAGGTGTGTGTTGGAGAGAAACTCTTATTTTTAGTAGCTGTTAAAAGTAATCAAAAGTAACTTTGCTAAGAAACACTTAAGATGCTCCATAAGTATTTGTTGAATCAACGAAAACCATATTACATCATAGACTTTAAAATTCTCAGTACAATTGTTGAAAGTACCTTACTTCTGGATAGAAGATTGATTTTTTAAAGCGAAATGATGGAACTATGGGACAAAATCAATAATCCTGCAACATAGATCTAGGATATCAAGGAACTCAGACTATAGGAAATGTCAGAAATCAATAGAAAATGGAGGGAACATTGACTTATAAAATAAAAACAGAAAGTACTGCCTCACATCAAAATCAATTTCAGATAGACTAAAAAGGGAAATGTAAAAAAGGAAAATCAAAAAGAAACAAAGCAACAGAACTAAGACAATTTAATAATATTTAACTGGTGTTAATAATGTGGAAGGATTGGCTAAGCTGACAAGTACTAGGTAAAAGTTAAAAAAATGAAACTGTATATCTACCAAAACTTAGAAAAACTTTGAAACATATTAAAGGCCTTCTTAAGAACAATTTAAAAAGAAAGGAAAACAAACAAACAAACAAGACAAGCAAAAACCCAAACAAATGGTCAACAAACATTTTTGGATTCAAAGTATATATGGTAGTGGGGCATGGTGTTACACACCTGTTGTTGCAGCTCTGTGGAAGGTGGAGAGGGAAGGATCACGTGAGCCCTTGAGTTCAAGACCAGCCTGGGCAACCCAGCAAGACTCAAGAAAAAAAAAAAAGTGGGGTGGTGGTGGTGGTGGTGGTGGTGGTGTCAATTGTCCAGCAGCCAAAATGGACTGCTTCTCAAGTACTAGTTCAGTTTACTGATCAGTGTTACTGATGTTGCTTTTGAGAGATGGACATTGTACATTGTAAAACTAATGGGAGCTGGGTGTGGTGGTGCATGCCTGTAATCCCAGCAGCTTGGGAGGCTGAGATAGGAGGATTGCAGGTTCAAGGACAGCCTCAGGAATTTAGCAAGGCCCTAAGCAACTTCTCAAGGACCTGTTTCAAAATAAGAAAGGACTAGGTATGTGGCTCAGTGGTTAAGAGCCCCTGGGTTAAATGTCTAGTACCAAACCAAACCAAACCAAACCCACCCCCCCCCCCCAAAAAAAAAAAGGGCATTTTCTTTTCATCTTTTTTTTAAAAAAAATTAAAACTTCCAAATATTTAAGATGTAACTGCAGCTGATTTCCGCTTTTTTTGGTGACATTTCAGGCTTACACCAGCCAGTTTGTATCCCTTGTGATGTTTGCCCTTATGATGTGTGATGACAGGATCTCCATGCAAGAGAGACGTAAAGAGATCATGCTTGGATTGAAACGGCTCCCTGGTACGAGGATATTCACATTTTAGTTTTGTTTTCTTTTTTTTTTTTTTTAGAAAATGTGTAAAGGGTTTATTTGGTCAAATGAAAATAATGCTCCAAGGTGCATGGAGTGGGTGGCTCTAAGAGAGGAAACAGCCTCGTGTCTTCTGTGTTGTGTATGGCCTGTTTGGGATCCTCCCATCCCATGAATTATTTATCTGGGGTGGTTACTGCAATTTCCTGCCATAGTTCAGTACACCTCACCAATATTGCAATATTCCAATAGTGTTGGATTCCAATAATATTTCCAATAATGTTGGAAATTTTTACAGCAGAGACTGTATCCATTTCTCCAGATTGACAAGTTGCTATCTGACCACAAGAGGTGGCCCTCGGACAGTGTATCAGCCAGTTGGGTGCCACACAGGGGCAGAGGCTGAATTTCTTTTCCCCACCTCCTTTGCTCATGTCTGTCTAACTCCTTATTCCCTCCTCAGAGACTCAGGACTCTAAAACCCTTCAGATTTGGAGTGTTGTATCACCTCTTTGTCTGCTTCCTGTTGGATTTGAGCAATGATTCCTCGAGTCCAAGTTATTGCTAACCATCAAGGGGTTGGGATAATGAATTTTAGGGCTCTTTGCTTTAGCCTAAGAGGAGGTGTTTGATGGAGGTAATACTCCAAGGTGTGTGGAGTAGGCTACCTCCAGGAGAGGAAACCTTACTTTTGTTTTCTAAGGGAGTGGTAATGAGTGAAATTCTCTTATTACTGTTGAAGCTCTGGTTTGTAGCTACTTAGTTAATAAGAGCATTTTACTTTTACTCTCATATATTAAAAAATCCCATAGTGATAACACAAAAGAATAGAAATATTGGTCTTTTGTTAGTTGCTCCAATATAATATTGTCGTTTTATTTGTTTGTTCAGTTAATGATCCATTTCTCATAGATTATGCTAACATTTTCTTCTTAACAGATTTGATTAAGGAAGTACTGAGCATGGATGATGAAATTCAGAAATTAGCAACAGAACTTTATCATCAGAAGTCAGTCCTGATAATGGGACGAGGCTATCATTATGCTACTTGTCTTGAAGGGGCACTGGTATGTTTCCTCATTTATAGTTAATTTCAGTTTGTTGACTCATGGACCTGGCATGTAGTCATACTTATTACTTTTTGCAGTGTCTTATGCATGCTAACTGAGCCTTCTATCACTGAATTATACCCTATCCTTGTCATACTTTCAGAATGAATGAATGAAATATGAACTTTTAAAAGGGCCCCTATATTAGTACCTTGTGGTTTGTTTACCCTGAGAATGTGCTACAGAACTTAATTCAAAAATAAAAAGCAAGAAGATATTTTAGCTTGTTAACTGAGGTTTAGTGAGTAATTGAGTATAAATTGAGTATTAATTGAGTATAAATTGAGTATTAATTGAGTATAAATTATTCAAATAGGAATAGAATATTAAGTTCTCTAGGTATGAAATTAAATTGTGATCAAACATGCAGCAAGTTACAGAGAACAGTTACAGAGAAATATATGTTCATAATTGAAACCTTAAAGAAGACCTGTGCATTTAAAAAATTCTAAATACTTGTTTTTAATATAGAAATAATGAACTGTTAAATTGTTAGCTATATTTAATATTGTTGGATAAATAGGCAGTGACTTAATGTCATCAGCTGCTTTGTATAATAGTTACTTAAAGATAGAATTTTGAAAAATGGGCTGAAAGCTTGTTTGGTTATTTCTTATTAGAAAATCAAAGAAATTACTTATATGCACTCTGAAGGCATCCTTGCTGGTGAATTGAAACATGGCCCTCTGGCCTTGGTGGATAAGTTGATGCCTGTCATCATGATCATCATGAGAGATCACACTTACGCCAAGTGTCAGAATGCTCTGCAGCAGGTAGTTGCTCGTCAGGTAAGGCAGAGGTAGCTGTGAGGGTACCTTGGGTATGTAAGAGTCATTACTAAAGTTTTTTTGAATTCTATGATATTTAAAGAGATAGATGAGTGCCAGATAGGTAACTTAAGAAACATATTTATACTTGTTAGTTTTGGAATACACAGCCTTTGAGATTTATGTATTATCTCAGTTCTGGTTCTGGGATGTGACCCCAGAAAATTCATTATCATCTTAGGTCTTGAGGGGGCAATCTCCATTATCTTTGAAGGGCTCTTTACCAGACCTGTGATCCTGGACTGGGGGCATTTTAGAGGTGATTGTTCCTACTTAGGAGGGCAGTCTTACCATGCCTGGGGTGATCTGTCTGCAAAGCTCTGGTGTTCATGAAAGGTATAGGGCAATGACCAAAGACTTCTCAACACTGCTTCAGTTGAATGGCCCTGCAAATCTCGTAACAGCTTAGTTACTCTTAGTGTCTCTGTCTTTGAAAGGGGTAGATTACCAGCTTTAGATAAACATTGCTTAAATAATTAATATGCCTATGTACAGAGTTGTGCAGCAATTTGACTTAAAGTTTAAGGTAATAAAGGAGACAGATACAAGATAAAGGCAGAAATGTCAGGCTTTCCCCTAATCTTATTTACCCATTGTTGCTGCATTTGTTGCTGCAAAAGTACCTTCTAATTCTCTGTTAAAATAATAAGCTTAGCCAAGACTAAAACTGAGGGCTTGATCTCCAAATTCTGTCATTTTTCAGTTTCTTTAAGAAATAGTTTTAGTTATAAATGGATATAATATCTTTATTTTTTAAATTTATTTTTATGTGGTGCTGAGGATTGAAACGAGTGCTTCACACATGCCAGGCAAGTGCTGTCACTGAGCCACAACCCCAGCCTCTCATTTTTCAGTTTTAACATATCCTACTTCCTTTTAATTTCATATTCTTTTTTAAAAAATTATTTTTAAAAAATAATTTTAGTTATAGATGGACACAATACCTTTATTTTATTTATTTTTTTATGTGGTGCTGAGGATGGAACCCAGTGCCTCACACATATTAGGTAAGCGCTCTACCACTGAGCCACAACCCCAATCCCTTAATATAATAGTCTTAAATATTTATCTCACAAGAAACCTTAACATTTTAATGTTCATATTATGAATGCTGTACATAATGAAGTTTCTTTCACCACAGTTGGCTTTACATATAAATCCTCTAAGGTATTACTCCCTAAGGCCCAGTGTAGTGGTAATAAACTTTAACTTCGAAGATAGACAGATCTGGATTCAAATTCTAAGCCTGAAAAAAAACCCCTCAAAAACAAACAAGCAAACAAACAAAAACCAAATACTAAGCCTGGAATTTCTTTCTTGTGTAAGCTTTAAAAAATTACTGAATTCCACAAAACTTCTGTTTCTTCAACTGCCTAAGTGAGATTAATTGGATTTACTAGATATGACTTTGTGTTTAAATAAATCATGCAGTGTAAAAATTTACACATTTTTGTCCAATAGCCCTGCATTTGCTTTCTAGTGATTGTATCTGTGTGTGTGTGTGTGTGTGTGTGTGTGTGTGTAATATTATTCCCTAGGGGCGTCCTGTGGTGATTTGTGATAAGGAGGATACTGAGACCATTAAGAACACAAAAAGAACAATCAAAGTGCCACACTCAGTGGACTGCTTACAGGGTATTCTCAGCGTGATTCCTCTGCAGTTGCTAGCTTTCCACCTGGCCGTGCTGAGAGGCTATGATGTAAGTGACCCACCCCTGTAGGAGTATTGCAAAACTTACAAAAAAAGTACATTCTGATACTTTTCCTCCTAAATTTATTTATTTATTTTTTATTTATTTATTTATTTTTCCTCCTAAATTTTTAACAATAACATTTGAAAAATCCATTGTATTTTCATGGTCCAATTTGTAAGTTTTTGAATCTTCCTACCCATAGAACTTGCAAGTACCTTGGGGGACCTTCAGGACTGGGTCTGTCCTTGGGAAACCCCTACTTGTTTTCCTACAAAGAGTAGCAATTGGGATTTTGGATAGGGCAGTTTTTGGTTGTTTGGGACTCTCCCACACATTGCGTGAGTTTTGAGTTCCTGGTCTCTCAATTATTGTGGCAACCTAAACATTCTGCTTTTGTATTTCTAGTGACCCATGTGAGTGCTACCACCTCTATAGAGGACCAGGGTAATTAAATCTTTCCATGTATGCTGGCACTTTAAAAATATCTATTCCTACTAGGTCATTGTTTTTCAAGACATATTATGTGATTGTACTTTCTTATCTAATTATTATTATTTTGAAACTACGTTGCCCAGGGTGGCCTTGAATTCCTGGGCTTAACCGAACCTGCCACCTCAGCCTCTTGAGGGGTTGGGACTACAGGCATACCACCAAACCCAGCTCTAAACAAAAATAGTTTTCTTATAGCAAATCCCTTTCCCTCAATCCTTATAATCTCTAAACTCTTGCTTTTTTTTTTTTTTTTTTTTCCTATTTTCTTTTGATAGGTTGATTTTCCACGGAATCTTGCGAAATCTGTAACTGTTGAGTAAAAAGCGTCTGAAACTTCGAAGATTAAAGAACAGAAGACACCTTTTGTCCTTTTGTATTTAAAGCATTGATTTAAGATATTACTCCCCTGGAAGCTTTTTTTTTTTTTTTTTTTAAGTAAATCCTTATTTATATATCAGTTATAATTATTCCACTCAATTTGTGATTTTTGTGAAATTGCTTCTTATATTTTTCCAGTAAAATATAGGGGAGTTTGAATAATGAAATCTACATTGGAATCTGTATCAGAGAGATTTTAACTGTTGTTTTCTTTAAAGAATGCTGGGTGTTGAATTTCTGGGCCCTCTGCTTCAATTGAGAGGATTATATATTTTAAAAATAATTGGCATTTGTTTTACCATGCATTTATTCATTTAGACCAATCATAGAGTTGTGCATTTATTTGGGATTTCTAAATTCAGTGGCAGTGTATGCTAACACTTCGACATTTATTGAAGGTTTTGCTGTATATATAAACAGAAGATGCTGTGATTTATTTCAAAACTTACCTTAATGGGATTTATATCTAAGGTCAATTAACCTTAGTTCTCATACTTACTGTTATCTGTAGGTGGAAATAATTTAGGAAGCAGAATATTATAGTAGTGCATTGGTGTTCACCAGTGCACTTATAGAACACATGTGCACAATTTTATAGCACAAACTTTAAATTTGAATTGCTTTGGACAACTGATGATGTGATTTTAAATTTGAAGATAGAATGTTGGGTATCCTCCTTGTTTTTTCATCTAAAAGAAAATTTTCATTTCCTTGTGTCTGTAGTCTTTTATTTTTAAAGTAACTGTTGAATGACATTGTATCTTGTTCTTGAAATCACAACAGAGCTGCTGTCAAATGTTTCAGATTGTCAATATGAATATATTCGATATTATTTTCAACTTTGTCCCATGGAAGAATTTCCTTCAGTTAGTTTTGACTTTCTTCACTGCCTCGTTGCATAAAACTAATATACTCTTAGTGCCAGTTTGGATGTTCTCTGAAATTACATAGAAGATTTTCAGGTCTTTGACTCTAAATGGGTATGGTAGGCTAAGCTCCGAAAAATTATATGCTTTATACTGATATTAGTGAAGAATGGCATCATATTTAGTATTCCTAGATATTTTTCCTCTGTATTTTCTGTTTTACCTCTGAAATTTATTTAGGAATGAAGGTGATGTAAATAAAGTGATGGTAAGATTTCTGCAACTGGTTAGGGTCAGAAATGGAAGTTGACATTTTGGGTTAAAATATTTAAAGTAGAATATTAGTTAGATACCCCAAAAATGTGAGTAATGTTTGTTTGTTTGTTTTTTTCACAGAGCTTTTTGGATTAGATATTGGGGGCTATAGGAGAGTGTTTATGTTTTAGTTAAGTTCTTTTAAAAGTACTCACTTTTTAAATTGTGAAGGTGAAATATTTAGTATAATTTCTAGTAAGTTCTGTCTTTTTTGTTTTGAACTTCTTGATGTTAAGATTTTTGGATAGCTATTGCTATAAGAGAAGTATAGAATTCTGCTTGTGCATGATGGGTAGAGAAAGAAATGGCGTATTTTGAGGTAATTTGGAAGGAATCATTGACGGAGACTAGAGACCTCATTGTTTTTAAAAACAAGGTCACTATTCACATCATATATATATATGTATATATACACGCACACATATATCGTTGCTATAGCTCTATTTACTTACTTTGTTTATAAGATTATTTTGTGTAAGCCTGCTAGTTTTAGTATGTGTATTATATCATTTCTTACATTTGGTACGACAGCATTTGACATACATGATGTGTGGGTTTGCAGCATTTCTTAAATTATTTTATTGACAGGTAATTGTGCATTGTTATGGGGTGCAGTGTGATGTTTTGGTACATTGTAAAATGATTAACTCAGAATACTTAGATTATCCATCATCTCAAACATGTATAATTTCTTTGTGATAAGAACAATCAGAGTGGTCTTTTCTAGCTATTTTGAATTATACAATTTGGTACTGTTGGCTGTTATCACCCTTCTATGTAATAGAATTCCAGAACTTACTTCTATCTGGCTGTGATTTGTACTGTTTAACCAATCTCCTTTTTCATACACACATACTCCAAGCTAGGGTAAGTTCTAAACTGAATATCAAAAGTCAAGTTGAAGGATGAAGTGGTATTTTCCAAACAAACATGATTTTTCCCCGTTTTCCCTCTTGCGCTCTACCCCATTTAATGTAATGATTTTTAAATGTTTGTATAAATTAATTTTTAACCTAAAAAAGGTCTTATTGTGAGGCAAACGTAAATAAGTGAGCATACCCAGTTAAAGCTGATGTAATGTAGACTACAAAACTCTAGTTATTCAAAAAAAGATATTCTACAAAAGGAGTTCTTTATATAAAAAGTTTTTCCTTGTAGTACATTTAAAGTTTAAATTCACTCATAGGTCCTTATCCTGTGGGCCCTTTTTAGTCAGGGGACGTGTAGCATCTAACACATGACCCAGTAAGTGATTATTACTTCGAAATCAACTTTTCTACTTTAAAAAATCACATATGCCATAGGATAAAGATAAGAGAAAAAAATTGTCAGCTCTTTTTAGTTTGTTATAACTATGTCAATTTTTTTTTTTTTTTTTTTTTTTTTTAATGACTACCTATTGTGAGCTGTGCTGGGCATTGAAAATTACATCAATCTTCTCAAGCAATATCTGTTTGTTCCCAGGTAGACTTGTCACTGGAGAAGACTAGGTTTGTTGAAAGGCACAGGATGCTATGAGTTGAGTGGATTTGTTTACTTAAACAATGGTCCAAGTTTGGGGGCATATCATACATCATGTTCATAAGAAGCGAAATGCTTGTGCAGAGTGAACTGTGATCACAGGCTATGAACTGTATGTAGTCATTAGTACACAGGCAAAAAACAGTTAAGTGCTCCTGCTCCTCAGAGGGAACTGACACAGGGTACAGTGCAGATGGGTTGTTGGTTGAGAGCTAATAGAAACATTTCTCTTTAGAAAGCTCTCTTAGGTTGTTTCTGAGATACTGTCTTCTTTTAAATCCAGGTCTCTTGTCCTGAATGAGTTCTGAGGATGAGAGGAAAGGAGCCTATTTTGGGCTCATTGGTAAAATTTCTCTGACATTTATTCCATTACTCTTCAAAGAAGGAAAACCAGCTAAAGTGTTTATTTTAACAAGCATTTTAAGTCCTTTGGGAACAGCTTTTTCTCTTTATCTTTTTTTTTTTTTATAAATAGGATATTCTATAGCAATAAAAGAGAAAGATTAATGTTAGTTACCTAGTTATTGAATACTACAACTTAAGTGATTTTTCTAAAAAAAGCACAAAGTCATTGAAAAGTATTTATTGAAAAATAATTCATAGTTCACATTGAATTTGTGAAGGCCAAAGAAATTGAAGAGAATGATAAAGATATTTCATTTTGTGAAATCCACATATTTAGTAAATTTTGTGTACAAGAATGCCAGGCAGTGTTTTATCCACAGAAACAAATTTCAATTTTTACTGTTAAGAATCTCAAGTGTAGAGGTTTTAACAATAAATCTGTTTTTACCCACTGTATTTCAAGATTGTTAATATACATCTCAGTTATCTTCCTAGCTTGATGAATTTAAACATATCTTCAGATAAGGACAAAGACAGTAAGACTGATCTTATTAGCTTCAAACCAATAATATCCAGGGTTAAAATTATAGTGAGCTAGAAAGATTGTTAAGTTATGCCATATTAACTTGTAAGTCTGTAATAACTTCATGTGAAAATGTTATATAATACATGATAACTAATGGTTAATGAGAACATCTTAGAAATTCTCAAATTACCTTGCTTTCTATACTAGTTTTCAGAATGAATATAGAAGTGATCCTGTTAGCTTTTTGGATGTTCTGTGGTTGAATGTGTTTTTGCCTAAATAAAACTTTTGGTATTTGTTTAAATTATACTTCTTGTGAGGGGATGGGTTAGAATCGTTCTTGCTTTGTTTCAGTTTTGTGTTGTTTGAAATGAATGTTTAGTTTTCTGAGCCAATTGGTCATTTCATCTTCATGACTCGTATTTCAGCAACTCTAAGCTGGAACTGTGAATAGATTACCAAAAAGTTGCTGAGAATTTCATTTTGAAGCAGTCTGCCAATATTTGAAGCATATACATGTATGTAATTATTTTAAAAATTGTACTGTACTAAGAAATGTAGGCATTGTTTTACTTTAGTTGTAAGTAAACATTTATGATGTTAAAAGTTTACTCATTAACTTTTAAAAATAAGAAATGATTGCATAAATATCATCAAAAGCCACATTTTTCTATCCAAACTTCCCAATTGTTTTAAAAAGAATCATTAGATAAAACATAGTCTGTATACTCTTTCTGATATCACACTCCGTAAATAATATACTTTCTCAAGTCACTTTAAATTTTTTGCAGTAAACTGTTGTTTGTTGCAAATTTTCAGGATTTGTAGTAATCAGAAATTTTGAGTGAATTGATAGTTGCAAAGTAAGGATATATAAGGAAAATGAGTGACAAGACAATCTCAAGTTTCTGTAGTATCTGTCAATCTGTTAATTATAGAACAAAGATTCCCTTTATAGAATTCTTTTTTTTTTTTTGTGGTGCTGAGGATTGAACTCAGGGCCTGGTGCTTGTGAGGCAAGCACTCTAACAACTGAGCTACATCCCCAACCCTACAGAATTCTTTTATATACGGCAAGCTGTATGCTTTCTCCACTGCTCACAGCACTTGTGTTTCACAGGAGATTGCAAAACCGGGGTGGTTTGAATGAACAGATATGTGGAGTCTGTGAACTCTCCCTCCTCCTCCCTTCTCTTGCTCTCATTTTGTAAAACCTAACTTGCCTCATCAGCATGAATCATTTTTTTCAAAGGACTACCCTGTTGATGTAAAATTCAGCTTTACTTCTATGTGAACAATTTTCTTTCAGTTCTTCTCAGTTGACTATCAGTATTTACTGAGACTTTACTGAAGGCCTGGAAGTAATTTCTCTAAAAATTAACAGGGTACTTTTCATTAAATTGCATTTGGAGAAAAAATAATTCTTTAACTTTTTTGGATGAAGGAAAAAGTAAAGGCTAAGTTTCAATCATCTGAAGATAAACATGCTTCTTTCATTTTAAAAGATAATATAGGAGCTTTATTAACCTTATGAGCATCCTGGAAATAGAAACTAATCTTGTGCTAAAGCACAGAAGAGTTATCAGAACAAGTCATTTAATCAGCTGACTCCTTCCCAGGTGCTATATCTGTGATGAGTTCATCATTCTCTTTTTTGTGAGCATGTATACAGTAGATTATTTCCAAGATTGAGAGGTACTTTGTGAACTTATGTTAACATGCTTCATTGACTTGAAGTCCAAGTTTCACTAATATATTTTCTAGTAGAGACTGCTGCTACTTATTCATATTTTCCTTTTTACAGGAGATTTTGAATATGAACTTTGGCTGTGTAATTGAAAATATGGAATAAAAAATGAAGCTTTTTAAACAATTAGAGAAGTACCCTCTGGATAGAATTTTGTTCCCATTCACTTATCATTCTGTCTGTTTGTATAAACTTAAAAAAAAAAAAAAAGACTCTTTTCACTAGTTTGAATAAAAACAAGTGGTGTTATTTCCATGTTTTTAATTTATGCAGTATACCAGGTGATTTAGAAGCATCCAACAATTAAAAACCAGAGCTACCACATATGAGTTTTATCTTGGAACTCATAAACATGTAAAAACTTTAACAGCTCTTATGCATACTTGGGATCTTTAGGAGTTGATTTTTATCTCTGTCACTCAGCTTTGTATGTCTTGAGATGGAGATAAATACAGTGAGATCATGGGAGGAAAATTGCCAGAATTCCAAAGCACATAGTATGGTATTCATGGAGAATTCCAGATATATTATACCTAAAAGACAAACAGTAACTAATTAACCCCTTTGTTCTTAACTTACACACTCTTCATTTGTGAGACCTAAAGGTTGCTATTCATTAATTCTAGAAACACCCAGGCTGCAGAGACCTAGATGTATCAGAATCATTGCAGTTTGTTTCTGGCAATAACTCCCTTTCAGGTGACTTTGTTGTCCTTATTCTAGTGTGGCCTCAGTCATTGATATTTTACTATGGTGAGGTCAGTGTGAGATGAACCCATTAGAAAACTTGATCCACTGACTTCACATAATGCCCCTAGTGGATGGAAAATATCTGAGACATTAAAGACTTAATTTCTAGGCAAGAGAAATAAAATTGCATTACATTTGAGTTTGTTTCTGTTAGACTTGAATGTGTCTAGCCAGTTTTGATTTATGGAGGCTTTTAAAAATCATATTTTGTTTGTAGAATTATCTTAAAGTACCAAGCATATTTGCTTTGAATTTTATTGCCTTTCTTAATTTTTTATTCTTTGAATAAATGTAAACTAAATATTGATTTTTAAAAAAATTAATTTACTTTCACTGCTGCTATGTAGAAACCTAGAAACTGTGGGAAATCTTTGTAGGACTTCCATCTTTTGTTCTTAGTTGTTAACTTGGACCCATGTGTTGTTATTAAAGTTTAAAGCATTTCTTTGAACAAATCCAACAAATTAAATTCGAAACTTCTTTACATATGTAGTCTTTTTTGTTGGGGGGGGGTTGCTTTAAGTGAAGTGGGAAAACTATCTATGAATACAGAATTGACTTCAATGACACAATATTAGGAACTTAAATACATTGAATTATTTTGTCAGCAGGGACAGTAATGAATTTACACATTCATGGTTCTTCATGGAACAGGACACAGAATGAAGGAAAGTGACAGGTTCCCGAGGATGAAGAAAAGCTAGCTGATTTAGAGGCATGGTTCTCCAAAACTTGACCTTCCCAGCAGTGTGATGTTTCTAAGTAAATGGTTCTCAACTCCTTTGAACCGAGTATGCTGAAACTAAGTAAGAGCAGTTCTGAAAATGTTGAAGTCATCCTATTAGAAAATAGAGCTGATTTTTAATTTTATTATTTTTTAAATTAAAGAACTTAATCTTGACTTGGCTTGTGCCCAAATAGAGTGCCTCAAAACCTGAGTCATTATTTAAGTGGAAAATTATTTCACAGAATTTAGCAAATCTTGTTTTTCTATTTTCTTTGTGCTACCAGTGTACTGAGTACAGTGAGTACACTGGTCATCTGATAAATACAGCAAAACAATGGACTTTGGTTGAGCAAACAATGTAGTTCTCAGTGTCCAGGCATAAAGAATTTGCAATAGTAGTTGGATAATAAAATACTTGCTGACCTTGCTATTTAATAGTAATTACCATTTTATTATTTTTTTTTTCAGTAACTTCACCTGTTATGTGTTTGATCAAGAAATCAGAATTCTCTGAGGGAATTGCCAGTAGCAAAGAACTTAATAGGAGGAGAATTGGTCTTGCATAACTTAGAAAGCCTGAGGAAATGCAGATCAGGGAGGCCAGTATGAAATCTGCAACTGTAGGGATTACAGGGAGCTACCTGCCATGAGCGATCTTGGCTCCTGTGGCACCAAGTGTGAGTGGCTTTCAGAAAGATGCCTGGAAACGACCAGCAAATCCCACATTTAGCTCTAATGCCCATTAGCCTGATTGCAGTTACCACTGGAGAATATTTTTACCTTTCTTTACCTTCTGAATTGGGTACAAATGACTCTCATTGGTGAAATCGAATTGAATCTCTGTGGACAAGTATACAGTAGCAGGGTGAGAACAGTACAGAACCTTCAGCAGATATTGTCAAGCATGATTCACCCTTTGCAATACATAGAATCTACACTTAACCCTTGTATCCATGTTAGGTTTCCAAAGAAGAACAAAGACTATCATGATTCTTCCTCATATCCACTTACTTCCCTGTTGAAGACACACCAACCCTCTTTCCAAGAAGAGATAAGTTTCACAAGTTACCCATCCATCTCTATGATATTCCCCTTGCTTGATCACAATCTTCCTTGTTATAAAAGTCTTATATAATGTTAGATGAAATAATTGGAGGACAGGAGAGGGGGAAAGATAAATATATCAACCTTAATAATATAAGTATATAATATTTTGTATATGTGTATAAAATAAGGAAAGACTTATACATTGCTACTAAGATCCTAGTTTTTCAAGTGTGCATAGTTTATGTAAATATGTACATGAACAGCTGGGTGTGGTAGCACATGCTTATAATCCCAGTGGCTTGGGACGTTAAGGTAGGAGGATTGCAAGTTCAAAGCCAACCTGCACAACTTAGTAAGGCTCTGAGCAACAGGTAGACCTTGTCTTGAAAATACAAAATAAAAAGGGCTGGGGATGTGGATTGAACCTCTGGGTTTAGTCCCTGGTACTAAAAAATAATAATAGTAAAAAAATAAATACATATATGAAAATACATACAAATAAGTACATTGTATATACATCTATGAATACAGAATTGACTTCAATGACACAATATTAGAAACTTAAATGCATTGAATTATTTTGTCAGTAGGGACAGTAATGAATTTGCACATTCATGGTTCTTCATGGAACAGGACACAGAATGAAGGAAAGTGACAGGTTCCCGAGGATGAAGAAAAGCTAGCTGATTTACAGGCATGGTTCTCCAAAACATGTATATACAATGTACATAGGTTAAGCACAGAATTATGTGGACCAGCAATTTCAGTCCTATATAGAAAACAGGGACTCTGATACTTGTATACTGTTAATAGCAGCACTACTCAGAATAACCAAGAGGTGAAGCAATGCATGGGTCCATCTCTTGGATAAACAAAATATGACATATACATGCAATATAACATTATTCAGCCATAGAAAGGAATGAAGTCCTTTGCTGAGAAAAAGCTCTTTAGTTTGAATCTATCCCAATTATTGATTCCTGCTTTTATTTCTTGTGCTTTGGGAGTCATGTTAAGGAAGTCTGGTCCTAAGACAACATGATGAAGATTTGGACCTGCTCTTTCTTCTTTTTTAGGTGCAGGGTCTCTGGTCTAATTCCTGGGTCCTTGATCCATTTTGAGTTGAGTTTTGTGTAGGGTGAGAGATAGGGGTTTAGTTTCATTTTGCTGCATATGGATTTCCAGTTTTCCCAGCACCAGTTGTTGAAGAGGCTATCTTTTCTCCATTGCATATTTTTGGCCCCTTTGGCTAGTATGAGATAACTGTATTTATGTGAGTTTGCCTCTGTGTCTTCTATTCTGTACCATTGGTCTATCTGTCTCTTTTGGTGCCAATACCATGTTGTTTTTGTTCTCATTGCTCTGTAGTATAGTTGAGGTCTGGTATTATGATACCACTGCCTTCGCTCTTCCTGCTAAGGATTGCTTTGGCTATTCTGGCTCTCTTATTCTTCCGAATGAATTTCATGATTGCTTTTTCTATTTCTATGAGGTATATGATTGGGATTTTAATTGGAATTGCATTGGACAATGTGAAGAGAGAGCCTACAGAGTGGGAAAAAAATCTTTGCTACACACACTTCAGATAGATCACTATTCTCCAGAATCTATAAATAACACAAAAAACTTAACACCAAAAATACAAATAATTCAATCAACAAATGGGCTAAGGATCTGAGCAGACACTTCACAGAAGATATACAATTGAACAACAAATATATGAAAAAAAATGTTCAACATCTCTAGTAACTAGAGAAATACAAAACTAAGATTTCATCTCACTCCAATTAGAATGGCAATTACCAAGAATATAAACAACAATAAGTATTGGTCAGGATGTGGGGAAAAAGATACGCTGGTACATTGCTGGTGGGGTTGCAAATTGGTGCAGCCAACTCTGGAAAGTATGGAGATTCCTTAGAAAACTTGGAATGGAACCACCATTTGACCCAGCTATCCCACTCCTTGGTCTATACCCGGAGGACTTAAAATCAGCATACTACAGTGACACAGCTACATCAATGTTTATAGCAGTTCAATTCACAATAGCTAGATTGTGGAACCAACCTAGATGCCCTTCAATAGATGAATGGATAAAGAAACTGTGGTATATATACACAATGGAATATTATTCAGTCATGAAGCAGAATAAAATTATGGCATTTGCAGGTAAATGGATGAAATTGGAGAATATCATGCTAAGTGAAATAAACCAATCTCCAAAAACCAAAAGACAAAATGATTTCTCTAAGTGGATGATGATACATAATAGGTGACAGGGAGGCAAGAATGGAGGAAGGATGGATTGTACAGAGGAAAATGAGGGGTGGGGGAAGGAAAGATAATAGAATGAGACAAACATCATTACCCTACGTACATGTATGCTTATGCAAACGGTGTGACTCTTATTTTGTGTACAACCAGAGAAACAAAAGTTGTACCCCATTTGTGTACAATGAATTAAAAAATAAATAAATAAAAGGAATGAAGTCTTGATACATCTTTAAACATGGTTGAACCTTGAAAAAACTATGCTAATTGAAATAAGACAAACCCAGAAGGAAAATATTGTATCATTCCACCAATGTGAAATGCATAGATTAGGCAAATCCATAGAGACAAAGTAGTTTAGAGGTTAGCAGGTGCTGGAGGGAGAGGGGATGTGTAGTATTGTTTAACGGATAGAGAGTTTTCATTTGGAATGATAAGAAATTTTGAAAAAGTGGTGTTGACTACATAACATAATAAATAATTAATTCCACTGTATATTTAAAATTGTTAAAATGGCAAAATTTGGACTGGGGATATAGCTCAGTTGGTAGAGTGCTTACCTCGCAAGTCTAAGGCCCTGGGTTCAAATCCCCAGCACCGCAAAAAAAAAAAAAAAAAAAAAAAGGCAAAATTTGTGTTATATATTTTATCACAATAACATTTAAAAAGTATTACCAGATATAAAAATTTACAAAATTTATTATATCACCATGTAATGATAAAAATTTCAATTCAATAGATAAAATTTAAATTTTTGCCATATAGTGGATAAAAGTAAATTTTAAGAATTAGATGATCTTTTGTTTAATTTGTAGGGGTTATTTACATATTCTGGATTCCAGATTTTTATTATGTGTGTTGCAAATGTGCTCTCTTTGTGATTTGTCTTTTCATTCTCTTTTTGGTATTGTATAGAAATTCCTAATTTTATTATTTTTAAAGTTTTTGCAAGTGTATAATCCAATTTCCTGTTTTTTTTTTTGTTTGTTTGTTTTGTTTTTTTTTTGTACCAGGGATTGAACCTAGGGCACTTAACCAACTGAGCCACATCCCCACCCTTTTTATTTTTTATTTTGAGACAGGGTTTTGCATAAGTTGTTTTAGTGTCTCGCTAAGTTTCTGAGGCTGACTTTGAATTTGTGATCCTCCACCTCAGCCTCCTGGGCAGAAAGGATTACAGGCATGCCCCTGCGCTTGGCCCAGTTTCCTAGTTTTAACATGTTAAATTTATCAGCTTCTTCCTTTCATGACTGGTACTTTTATGTGACTTGTGATAGTTAAATCTTGGTTGTCAATTTGACTGGGCTGAGAAAACCTCGGAAAATTGGTAAAACATACTTCTGGGTGTGTCTGTGAGGGTGTTTCCAGACATAATTTGTGTGTGAGTTAGTGAACTGAGTGGGAAAGACCCACCCTGAATGCGGGCAGCACCATCTGTAGTCTGAGGGTCTGGATGGAAGGAATAATCCATAGGGGCCAACTTGTAAGCATGAGCTGACCCTTCTTCTGTGGGTGTGATTTTGGCACTTGTTAACATCAAACTCCAGATTCCTCAGCCTTTGAAGGCAGGCTGGCACCTGTGACTCTCCGGGAAGCTTCCAGGCCTTCAGCCTCAGATGGGGGCTGCATTATTGGTCCCTCTAGGCTTCCAGACTGAACAGTTTCTGTTTTCTCCAGTTCTCTGGCCTACAGGCAGCCATTGTGGTACTATTCACCTGATCTTGTAAGTCAGTCTAATCTACTTTAAAAATTATATATATTCTGTTGGTTCTGTTCCCCTGTAAATCCTGACTAATCCATGGTGGCAAAATCCTGTAATCCCAGCAGCTTGAGAGGTTGGGGCAGGGGGATAACAAATTCAAAGCCAGCCTTCAGCAAGTTAGTGAGGCCCTAAGAAACTCAGCAAGACCCTATCTCTAAATAAAATATAAAAAAGAACTGGGGATGTGACTCAGTGGTTAAGTGCCCCCCGGGTTCAATCCCCAGTACCAAAAACAAACAACAACAACAAAAACACCTTTCTTCCTAAGTCTTAAACATTCTCTTATAGTATCTTCTAAAAGTCTTGTAGCTTTACCTTTCATCCTTGAGTTTTTTAGTTTGCCTGGAATTGATTTTAAGTTTGGAGTGAGGTAGGGATTCACTTTAACTTTTTAAAATGTGGACACCCTATTTCCCAGCACTATTTCTTTAAAAACCCAGTCTTTCCCATTTTCTGTGCAGTGTCTCCTCTCATACCAAGTGCTTACATGAATGGATCTATTTCCTTGGACTATTTGTCTCTGCACCGATTTAACACTGTCAGCCATTGTAGTGGTTTGGATGTGAGGTGTCCCCCAAAAGCTCATGTGTGAGACAATGTGAGAAGGTTTAGAGGAGAAATGATTGGGTTGTGAGAGCCTTAACCCAATCAGTAAATTAATCAATTAACTGAGTGGTAACTGGAAGCAGGTGGGGTGTGGCTGGAGGAGGTGGGGCACTGGGGGCGTGGCTTTGGGGCATATATTTGTATCTGGCAAGTGGAGATCTCTCTCTCTTCCTCCCTCCCACCCTCTCCCTCTCTGTCCTTCTGATCACTATGTGGGCTGCTTCTCTCTGCCACATGCTTCCACTTGATGTTCTGTCTCACCTCTAGCCCCTAGGAATGGAGTCAGACTTCTATGGACTAAGACCTCTGAAACCGTAAGCCCTCAAATAAACTTTGCTTCCCTAAAATTTATCTGGTCAGATCTTTTAGTCACAGCTGGGAAAAAGTTGACTAAAACAGAAATTATATAACTTCATGAAAAATCTTGATATCTGGCAGGGCAGCTCTCTTCCTCTCATTGTTCTTCAAGAATATTTTGATTTTTGAATTTTTGTAGGAATTTTGTAAACAACTTGCCAAGTTGCACAACTGCTGAGAATTTTATTGGGATTGCATTAATTTTGTAGATGAATATGAGAATTGACAGTGGTAAACATTGAGTCTTCCAGGGTATGTACATGGTTTGAGTATATCCCTGCTTATTTAATTCTCATTCATAACTATGTTTCTATAATTAATCCACAAAGACTGTAGGAGACTAAATAATGACCTCCAAAGATATCAGGTGCAAATCCCTGGCCCTATAAATGCTACCAGAGTTTGAAGTCTTTTTACATATGTTAGAGTTAAAGATTTTAAGATGAGTATCCTGTATTATTTGTGTGGGGCCTATATGTATCTTTATAGAGGAGGCAGAAAGATTTATACAGAAGAGGAAAAGGCTATTTGACCATGAAGGAAGAGATTAGAGACCACAAATTGATCCACAAATCAGCCACCAGAAGTTGAAAAGACAGGAAATGAATTTCCTTGTAGAGCCACTAGAGGGAGTGGGGCCCTGACATTACCTCGATTTCTACTCAGTGAATACTGATTTCAGACTTCAGGCCGCCAGAACTTTGAAAGAATAAATCTTTGTTGTCCTTAACCACTAAATTTGTGAGAATTTGTTAAAAGAGACACGGGAAACGATTCTAAAACTTTGTCCATCTTTTATTGTATTTATTCCCATCCGTTTGATACCCCCCTCCCCCGCCCCTAGTACTGGGGTTAGAACTCAGGGCCTCAAGCATGCTAGGCAATCATTCTTCCATCAAGCTACCCCCCCAACCCAATTTGATGCCTTTTGTTATTTTTATAAATGATATCTTTTAAAAGACGCGTTTTCCAGCTCTTTGTCTCTGGTATAGAAAATGCAATGAAAATTTTAAGTTGATTTTTATTTGCTCCAATTTTACTAATCTCACTAATTGTATTTTTCTATGTGCAGAATCATACTACCTGTGAATAATAGCAGATTTGTTTCTTTCCTTCTAATCCTTACACATTAAAAAAAAAAAAAATAGTAAAAACTGTGCTGCCAGGGACATCCAGGGTGAGATGATAATGAAACTTCCTTGTTTTGTTCTTGTTCTCAGAGGAAAACTCTCAACGTTTTAGTATCAAGTGTTATATTTGCTGTAGGCTTTTGTAAATAACTCTATCTGGTTGGAGAAATTCTTTATTGTTAATTTGTGGTGCTGAGGATCTAACCCAGTGCAATCCATGCTAAGCCCCTGATCTCACACTGAACTACATCCTCAGCCCTAGAAGTTTCTTGGTTTGTTACTGTTTTAATCTTTTCCTTTTCATTATTTATGAGTTAAATTTTTTTCTTTTGTAAATTCTTAGTGACTTCTTAGTTTCATTAAAAACTTTTTCTGCATTTATTAAAGTGATCATATGATTTATCTCCTTTAATCTGTTAATGAATTGAATCACATTGCCTTCTTGAGATAAACTAAATTTGGTCATATCTGTGCTGCAAATTTCATTTTATGAGTTGCTTTATGTTTGATATATAATATTTGAGCTACTCAGTTCAAAATATTTTCTAATTTTCATTTTGAGTTTTTCTTTGACTCATGGGTTACTTAGAAGTGTTTCTTAATTTTTAGACACATAGTTTTAGTTACTTCTTTGTTACTGAACTCTAGTACGGTCAGAGAATATGTTCTGGATTATTTTAATCTTTTAAATCTCTTGGATACTTGCTTTCAGTGTGGTATGTGGTCAGTTTTTTCAAGTTTTCTCTGTGTATTTGAATTTAATATGGGTCTTTTTGCTGATGCTGAGAATAGTGTTCTGTATATGTCCATTAGGTCATTTTGCAATTGTGTTCTTCAAATCACATATATCCTTATTAATGCTTTTCCTTGTTCTATCAGTTACTGAGAGAGGTGTTTTAATATCTTCTATTATGATTATGGAATTATTTTTTCTTCTCTTATCACTATTTTATACATTTTCTCTGCTTTAATACTTTAATATTATATTTAGGCACATACACACTGAAAGTTGTAATTGATGATTTGGAAATTTTTTCTCATAAAGGAACCTTTTAATTCACTAGTCATAATTTTTACTGAAGGCAAACTATTTTTACTTGCTCATATATGTCTTTATTTTAATGGACTTTAAATTCCAGGTGGAAGTTATTTTCTTTTAGCATGTTGTCTCTTGGTTCCCACAGTGACTATTTAGATATCAGACTTTTCTTTTTCTTTCCCAACACTAGGGATTAAAACCAGGGGTGCTCTACCACTGAGTTACATTCCCAGTCCTTTTTATTTTGAGACAGGGTCTTGGAAGTTGCCCAGGTTGACCTTAAACTTGTGATCCTCCTGCTTCAGCCTCCAGAGTTGCTAGGATTAGAGGCGTGCACTATTGTGCTTGGCTACACAGAGTTATTTAAACGTCTGTATTTGATATTTCTAATATCCAGGTTGTCTGTTGTTTCTGATGACATTTATTCCTGGTGCCTTGTTTCTTTGTGTGCTTTTAAAATTTTTCATGGTGAGTTCTGTGGTAAATTACTTTGGGAAATTTTTTGAGGCTTATGCCCCTTTCTTCGGAGGGAGTTTGTGTTTGTTTCTGTGAGGAGCTTAAGCCTCTTACTAGTCAGCACTGCTTTCTGCATTCATGGTTTGAGGTTTGATACCATTCAGTATACGGATTTGTGATTAAATCTGCACAACTATAACTCTTAAAGGATCTTTTTTTTTATTGTAAACAAATGGGATACATGTTGCTTCTCTGTTTGTACATGGCATAAAGGCATACCATTTGTGTAATCATAAATTTACATAGAGTAATGTTGTTTGATTCATTCTGTTATTTTTTCCCTTCCCCCCACCCCTCCCACCCCTCTTTTCCCTCTATACAGTGCTTCCTTCCTCCATACTTGCCCCCCTCCCTAACCCTAACTCTAACCCTAACACTAACCCTTCCCTCCCCCCATTATGTGTCATCATCCACTTATTAGTGATATCATTTGTCCTTTGGCTTTTTGAGATTGGCTTCTCTCACTTAGCATAATATTCTCCAATTTCATCCATTTGCCTGCAAATGCCATAATTTTATCATTCTTTATGGCTGAGTAATATTCCATTGTATATATATACCACAGCTTCTTTATCCACTCATCAATTGAAGGGCATCTAGGTTGGTTCCACAGTCTGGCTATTGTGAATTGAGCAGCTATGAACATTGATGTGGCTGTATCTCTGTAGTATGCTGATTTTAAGTCCTTTGGGTATAGGCCAAGGAGTGGGATAGCTGGGTCAAATGGAGGGTCCATTCCAAGTTTTCTAAGGAATCTCCACACTGTTTTCCAGAGTGGCTGCACTAATTTGCAGCCCCACCCGCAATGTATGAGTGTACCTTTCTCCCCACATCCTCGCCAACACCTGTTGTTGCTCGTATTCTTGATAATCGCCATTCTAATTGGGGTGAGATGGAATCTTAGGGTGGTTTTGATTTGCATTTCTCTTATTACTAGAGATGTTGAACATTTTTCCATATGTTTGCTGATTGCTTGTAGATCTTCTTCTGTGAAGTGTCTATTCATTTCCTTGGCCCATTTGTCAACTGGATTATTTGAATTCTTGGAGTAGAGTTTTTTGATTTCTTTATAGATTCTGGAGATTAGTGCTCTATCTGAAGTATGATTGGCAAAGATATTCTCCCACTCTGTAGGCTCTTTCTTCGCATTGCTGATAGTTTCCTTTGCTGAGAGAAAGCTTTTTAGTTTGAATCTATCCCAGTGGTTGATTCTAGCTTTTATTTCTTGTGCTACGGGAGTCCTGTTAAGGAAGTCTGGTCCTAGACCAACAAGGTGAAGATCTGGACCTACTTTTTCTTCTATAAGATGCAGGGTCTCTGGTCTGATTCCGAGGTCCTTAATCCATTTTGAGTTGAGTTTTGTGCATGGTGAGAGATAGGGTTTTAATTTCATTCTGTTGCATATGGTTTTCCAGTTTTCCCAGCACCATTTGTTGAAGAAGCTATCTTTTCTCCATTGCATATTTTTGGCCCCTTTGTCTACTATGAGAAAATTGTATTTATTTGGGTTTGTGTCCGTGTCCTCTATTCTGTACCATTGATCTACCTTTCTATTTTGGTACCAATACCATGCCGTTTTGGTTACTATTGCTTTGTAGTAGAGTTGAAGATCTGGTATTGCAATACCCCCTGTTTCACTCTTCCTGCTAAGGATTTCTTTAGCTATTCTGGGTTTCTTATTCTTCCAGATGAATTTCATAATTGCTTGCTGTATTTCTGTAAGGTATGTCATTGGGATTTTAATTGGAATTGCATTGAATTTGTATAGCACTTTAGGTAGTATGGCCATTTTGACAATATTAATTCTGCCTATCCAAGAACATGGAAGATCTTTCCATCTTCTAAGGTATTCTTTAATTTCTTTCTTTAGTGTTGTATAGTTCTCATTGTAGAGGTCTTTCACCTCTTTTGTGAGATTGATTCCCAAGTATTTTATTTTTTTTGAGGCTATTGTGAATGGGGTAGTTTTCCTAATTTCTCTTTCTGAAGATTCATCACTTATGTATAAAAATGCATTGGATTTATGAGCATTGATCTTGTAACCTGCTACTTTACTAAATTCACTTATGAGTTCTAAGAGTTTTCTGGTGGAATTTCCAGGTTCCTCTAAATATATAATCATGTCATCAGCGAACAGGGATAGTTTGAGTTCTTCTTTTCCAATTCGTATCCCTTTAATTTCTTTGGTTTGTCTAATTGCTCTGGCTAGAGTCTCAAGAACGATGTTAAATAGAAGTGGTGAAAGAGGGCATCCCTGCCTTGTTCCAGTTTTTAGGGGGAATGCTTTCAGTTTTTCACCATTTAGAATGATATTAGCCATGGGCTTAGCATAAATGGCCTTTACAATGTTAAGGAATTTTCCCACTATCCCTATTTTTTCTAGTGTTTTGAGCATGAAGGGGTGCTGTATTTTATCAAATGCTTTTTCTGCATCTATGGAAATAATCATGTGATTCTTGACTTTAAGTCTATTGATATGGTGAATTACATTTATTGATTTCCTGATGTTGAACCAACCTTGCATCCCTGGGATGAAACCCACTTGATCATGGTGCACTATCTTTTTAATATGTTTTTGTATGCGATTTGCTAAAATTTTGTTGAGAATTTTTGCGTCGATGTTCATTAAGGATATTGGTCTGAAATTTTCTTTCCTTGATGAGTCTCTGTCTGGTTTAGGTGTCAGTGTGATTCTTAAAGGATCTTATTGGTATTCTGATCTTCATTGTTTCCCAGCAGAGTATAACCTTGCAAAAAAAGCTACTCTGTCTCCCTTAGTTTCCTTTAAGACCTTGGTGAATGCCGGGGTCCAGCCCTAGCAGCAGTCGGGGGTCCAAGGTGGATGAGAGGCGTCGGCCAGGAGGAGAAACAGCACACACAGACACCAAGTGTTCTGAGGCTGAGTCTGAATCTTTATTGTTCACAGAGTCTTTTTGTGTGTTTTTTCTTTGGTATCGATTATATCATTTCATGGTTAATACAAGGAAATGTTAAGTAAAAAACTTCAAGAGTATAATTAATGATCTTATTCAATAAACATGTTTTTACTGTATGATAGCTTATAAAAAGAAAAACACTATGCTCTATTTAGTTTTAATTTCCCTGAAAGAATATGACATTAAGATTCTGTAGAAGTTACCTCTTCCAAGAACTCTAATGTTAGTTATTAACAGTGGAATGTTTTTTGTTATTACTAACAGAGAATAGAGGAATCAGCTTATAGTTAATATTTATTCTATTTCATGTACTCAATGATGGACTAAAACTCTAACTAGACATAGGAAGAATACAAATTGTACCTATGATTAGCCTATTTATTTATTAAGTGGGAAAAATATCCCTAAACTTAATCATAAACACTAAGAAAGCAATGAAGACCAAACACCACATCAAAGCTCAGAGGAATACTCTCACATACTTATATACAACTTTTAGAGAGTTTTTACACGGAAAGAAATCACAGGCTCCCTACAAATTTGAGTAAATCATAATTGCTTATTTATAATTTCATCTAAGTATTAATATTAAACTTTATTTATGTTATTTTGTGTCCCAACACCATGAAATCTCCCCAGTATTCTCTATAATCTGAATCTAAGGATATATTGATTATTAGTATTAAAAGCAACTGCACATGGAGACATGCCACACCTATGGCCCCTAAGAGGGAGGATGATCTTTCAACAGAACTGTGTCAAGTGTTGAATCCTCTGCTCCAACAGAACCGTGTCAAGTGTCGGAGTGGTAGGAAATAGAAGTAGCTGTCAAATAGTAATGTGCCAGAGGATTCTGCTAAAAAGGAAAGATTCTTCTGAATGTGATGATGCGTACCTGTAAATCCCAGCTTCTTTGGAGACTGAGACACAAGGATTGAAAGTTTGAGGCCAGCCTGGGCAACATGGTGAGACCCTGTATCAAAAAAAAAAAAAAAAAAAAAAGGTAAAGACTCCACAGTCAAGCTCATTGGATTAGACAAAGGGGAAGAAAGGGAGAGTAGGGGGAATAAAGAAGATAGTAGAATGAATAATGAATTGGACATAACTTTCCTAAGTTCAAGTATGAATACGCCACCAGTGAAACTCCAAATCATGTACAACCACAGGAATGGGATCCTAATTAGAATAAGTTATACTCTACGTATGTAAAATAGGTCAGAATACACTCTGCTGTCATGTGTATCTAAAAAGAGCAAAAAATGTTATATGTATGTACAAATACGCCGTAATGAAAGTCACTTCTGAATAATTTGCACGCACTAACAAAAATTAAAAAAAAAACCACGAAAATAAATACTCTACTGTCATGTATGTCTAGAAAGAACAAACAAAAACAAGAAAAAAGATTCCCTAATCCACAAAGAGATTATGATTCAGTTGACGGGTTTGCAGGAATACACAGTTTTAGCAATCACCAAAGAGAAGCTGGGTGTAGGTGACAGACCTCATCTTGAGATCACATAGCTTCATTGGGCTGTGCACAACTTTAGGCGAGAAAGTGTAGGAGTCACAACTCTTGGTCCTCCTGTGGGGAAATGTATTCTTTTAAATGTTCAGGAACCATTGATCTCTTCAGATGCATGGACGGAAACTGCTCAGGGGTGTAGTTGAAACTGCACGTGGGACCCTGCAGATCTGGGTCTCAGTGAAAGAGGAGCAGAGTCCCTTAAACAACACTTGGAAGAAAGTAGCGATGTCGAATGGTGGATCTGTGCTCCTTCCCCCTGCTCCTCAGCTGGTGCGAAAACAAAAGAGAGGTAGCTGTTTTTCCTGGGATGCTGGGTTCAAACAGCAGGTAAGTCAACATGCTTTTCTCCAGAAGTCATTTTTGCTTGCCTACTACCCTCAGTTATATTGGAAATCTGTGAATTGAATCCTGAGCTGATTTTAAAACCGATAATGAACTGGGGCCTTGGAGCTTGTAAACACTATTACCTGAAAGAATACTTATAAATGGACCTTTAATGTTCTAATATGTGTAAAATATGGAAGCTATCACATGAACACAACAAAACCAAACCAAATAAAAAAAGACATCTCAAAAAAAAAAAAAAAAAAAAACAAACCAACAAACCCCAAAAACCAACAACTCAACGGAACTGAATGGGAAGTAGGTAATTGAGAGAGAAGACCTTATTCTCTATTAAATGAAGAACTTTAGAAACTTTTAAAAAGAAAGTAAAACTATAGCAAGCCAAGTAAGAAAAACGGAGAAATCCGAAATCTGACCCAACTTAATAAATAACTTGGACTTGATTTATTGCCGTGTCGCCATATCCCTGCGGGTCTGGTTCTGGGCCAGGCAGTTACCCTGGTGTCTCTAAGAGAACATGTCAGGTCAAAGCCATCCTTGATGCTCGGCCATAAATCTCAGGCTTTTTACACTTGCAAATAATAAAAGTTCTTGATTCCAGTTAATTTCACTTCTTTCTTTTATTAACGCTCCCATCCTTTTGAAAATTGGCATGTGGAATGCAATGTGGCAAATATCAAGAAGTGGGAAAAGCTGTAGGAAAACAATCTGATGTCTATTTGCTTTTCCCCTGGAGTGGAGCCATCCTTTCCCCCAGTGCTCAGACCCAGGTCTTCTCAGCTGCTTCAGACGGCCACACAGAGAGGGTAGCTGTTACTGCTGCATTCTCTGGTGGTCCCTCTCCTCTCATGGACAAGGGATCTCTGCCTGAGGATAAGTGAGTGGGACAGACCTGTCTGAATGAGGCAGCTGGGCTATCTAGAAGGTTCCTTGGGTGAGGGCATGAATGGTCATCTGAGGGGCAGCCCTGATGCACTGGGCCCTTAGTTGCTGAGGTAGGATTGCAAACCTGAGCAGGCACCTGGACTGGCCCCTGGGTTCACGATGGGTTTCTTGGTATGTGAGTCAACTCAGACCTCCTTGTGAAAAGACCAGTAAGACAGGAGGCACCACTGGCCGGGGCCTACTGAGTGTGACACAAAGGGAAGAGAAGCTTCGTTAGGCTGCCTCACACCTACCGTGTGCCCTGACTGCTGGGGAGAGCTCAGAGGGCTTGGAGGAGCCAGTGGACATCTCTGCCGAGCTAGGCCTTGGCGTAACTGGCAGTCGATATGGTTAGGCTGCGTCTAAGCACAGCCCCTCACGTACTCAGGAGCATTTGTGAGCAGGTGGGAGAAAAATCTAGAATGAACGGAATACGAGTTACCATTGCTCATATATTAATGTTATTTCATTGACCCTGCAACCTTATGAGGCCCAGGGAAATGAGGGTTACGTAAAAAAGGAAAAGCATACTGTAGTTTGGCGAAAACATGGTGTGTGTGTGTGGGTGTGTGTGTGTGTGTGTGTGTGTTGTGTGTGTGTGAAATGAGCTTTCATTTAGAAGCTTTGGCAGAAGTTTCCCCCAGTTCCCCAGTACTTTTTAAATGATATTTTCTGAGCTTGGAAACCAAGCAGGCAGATCATGGAATTTTGGCTAGAGATGTTTTTTAAAAAATGTAGGCAGGCAGAGAAAAAGAAGGCAGTAATTTGGCTGTGAGACCTGACTGGGCTGCAGAGCAAACCAAGCAGCGTTACCATAGTGGCACTTCTAATGTTTATATAAACAAAGGTTTTTTTCCTGACAAACATATTTCATATTTAATAATCCTCAATCCACAGGGGCCTCTTCTCTCTTTGTGTGGAGCTGGTTCATGCCATTTGGACTTGGGTAGAATTTTTTTATTGTGTGCAGCTCTTTTCTGGCACCCACAACACTTCAAAATTGAGTGTTAAGTCCTGATATCTTGAAGGGCAGAATGAAAGTTACTTCTGCGTTTGGGAGGTGATCAACCTGCTGTGTAAAAATGCAAAACAGGCTTTTCACTAATCCATAGTCTACCGGACTGGACCACACTGAGCATTTAGAAGGACAGATTTCAGGATCTGGGTGTGGTGGTACATGCCTGTAATCACAGCTACTCGGGAGGCTGAGGCAGGAGGATCACAAGTTTGAGGCCAGCCTCAGCAATTTAGTGATACTCTGTCTCAAAATCCAGATGGTTGGGGATGTAGTCCAGTGGTAGAGCCCTTGCCTGACATGTGCTAAGCCCTGGGTTCAATCCCCAGTACTGCAAAACAAACAACAAAAACAAATAAAAAACCGAAAGTATAGAAAGAGTTCCATTTTAATTCAGTTTGCATGCCAGATCTTCATAGCTCTGCAGCCTTTGTACTGCCACTGCCTGAGAGGTCACCCTCTTGCTAGCTCATATCCAATTATTGGAAGTTTTAACAAGCACCCATATTATAAGATGACTCATTTGGTTATGAGTAACAAAAACCCTGATCTTTTGAACTGAAGTACAAAAGGAGATCTATTATTAGGTCATGCAACTGGAACAAGGTTTATTTTTGAATCATGTAACTAGAAAGGCTGGGGAAGATCTGGTTCGGGAATCACTGGATCCAGCTGAAGTACCCGTATCTCCAGAGTCCTAGATTCTAGCATGTTTGCATTGTCCCTTTGTCCTTCCCAACCAAGGGAGTCTTTATAAAGACTGTTTCCTTCAGCCCCTTTCCAAGCTGGGGATCAAACCCAGGGCTTTGTACGTGCTAGGCAAGTGCTCTACTACCAAGTCACACACCCCTAGCTTAGAAATTTTGTCAGAGGGAGGGAATTTCCAATGCTACAGGAATCCTTTTCTCAGGAACATGAAGTGATCAGATAAAGTTGTTTTTATTTTTCCCTCTTGCACCCCCGCCACTTGTCTAGACCTGCCCAGGAGGATCTCCTCGGTTGTTCCATCACTGCCTCTGGGTCAGCTCAGGGCACCCAGGGTCCACTTCCATCTGCAAGCACCAGAATTCACTGATGCCACTTCAGGGTCTCAGAGCTCTTTGGTAAGCACCAGGCCTGCGATCTAAATGTCCTCATTCTTTGTCTTTTTCTTTTATACCCAATCCTTTCTCTGTCAATACAATATCTGAAAGGATTGGGTAAAAAACCAAAAACCAAAAAATCTTACCCTGAAAATAGAGCAGGAATTTTTAGTCTTGAGTGTCTTTAGTCCCAGACGTTGGAATGGGGGGTGGGGATAATACTGACAGGACTGTTTGCCAGAGGGGCTGAGAAGCCTCATGGGAAGAAGCTACCCAAAGAAAGAGTCATGTGTTGGTGGCACCAGCTTGAGCTAAAGAGAGTCACCTGCTGTGAGATGGAAAATGGCAGCAGGACTACGTAGGAGGGCCTTTGACAGGGGCCCCGGAAGGAGCAAGGAGCGCAGAACTGGGAAGAGGGGGAGAGCAAGAGGCAGAGAAAGGGTCATCTCAGCAAATGGTGACTGTCAGAGTGGCCATTCACGTCCTCATGGAACTCCCTGGAAATTTTTGAACTAATTGGTTGGAACTCATGGAGGTCCTCGGAACCCACAATTCCCCAAGTGAGCCTAATCATAAAAATGCTATTTTGTGAGTTCTTTTGACCGTCTTGTACCCACCCTCAGGTGGTTGCGACGGTGGGTAGAGAGAGGGTTGCTGTGCGGGCAGAAGCCACCAGGGGGCAGTGCCTCATCGCCCTGTGGGCACCACGCTGCGGAGCCCCGCCGGAGCCGGGAGGAAGAGCGGTGAGACGCAGCTCCAAGCCAGGCCCTCGATCCTTTACTTTTCTTTCTCTGCGAGGAGCAAAGCGTCCGCAAGAGCGGGCGTGCATGGCCCTGGGAGTGTGTGTGTCTCCCGAATCTACCCGACGCGGTCTTCAGGTCTCAATGGCACCTCATGCTGCAGACCCGGAGGCCCGCGGCTGGTCGCCCCTGAGCCCTCTGCCTGCTTCCTGAGCGCAGCCGTCCGCCATCCCTTACTCTTTGGGAGCAGACCCTGGGCTCCGGGCACTTCTCTGGGCCATGGGCATCCAGCCGTTCCGAGCGTCCATTCTGGAGCGAGAGGCAGTTCCTCCTCCGTGGCCACCATCTCCGCCTGTGCCTGGAGCCCCCGACCCAGCCGTCCGAGCCCACTGCGGAAGTGCTGCAGTCTCCCAGACCTGCTTTTGGGACGAGGGGTCCTAGAGGGCCTCCAGCCCCGCAGCATCTTTTGTCCGCCTCACCCCGGGTGTGGCTGGGATCACCCCCAAGGGAATGGTGGAGCTGCGGGGCGCGCGGCGACCACTAGGGGGCTTCCGGGGCACGAAAGGGGCCGTGATCTCCCGGACCAAATTGTTTCTCTGAGTCCACAGTAAGGTCACCTTGGCAGGGCAGGCACGGCTTTTCTTTGAACCAGTCCCTCCCCTTCCCCTCTGGCTCAGAACATTCTCAGGAGTACTCCCCAGCGACACCTGGCCACCCTACCTCCCACCAGGGGTTGGGAACAGGAACGCACGAGTGTTGTCTGGGGAGCATATGCACCTAGAGTGGTGGCTTCCCCTCCTGTCCTTTAGGTTTCTGTGGTTTCTCTTTCTGGCTCCTTAACTGGAGCCAGGAAGTGACTGTTGCCTGGGAGAGATGGGTTCCCAGTTCCAGCTTCTTGTGGGAAGACCAGCCGGGAAGTGCGGTTCTTGGCTGCGGCGCTGCAGTCGGTGGGCGTGTGGAATTAGGTGCCGGATTTACACACAAAACGTCCTCCTACAGCAATGCTCGTGGCCCCCTCTTTCCTGGTTTTTGATGGGTAAACCTATCTCTTGCTCACTATTTTAAATCTCCACGGGGTTGATTTTTAAGAAGAGAATTAAGGAAGCTGGCAGGACTCCATCCCCCAGCCAGAAGATTCTGTGTCTGACATCTGCTTACAAATTTGCACATTTCCAAGGCTTTAGAAAACCAGTGAGCCTATCTGTAAATAACATTCTCTTCAAAATTTGTTCTGTAGCTCTTTTTCTTTTGGTGCCTTTGCCTTCTCTGGGCATAAGGGATATAGCTGAGATCAGTGAGGTGAGGGGATATTTCCAGGTCCACAGCACATTAGGAACTAGCCCAGAATGTTGGTATCTCTAAGGTAAGTAAGCAGTTGGTTTCAGGGTCCTGGGCTGGGGCCGACCCGGACTACCTTGAAACAAGGGCTCAAGGTGAGTGGAATTTTTTGCCTTGATTTAAAAGTTGACGTTGGTGGAAACGATTCTGAATTCTTTGGTATGGAGGTTGCTTTGGCAGTCTAGGTCCCATTTAATGCTTGCTTATTCTCCCTGAGTGATGGGCTTGGTGACGAGGATCTGTCTGCCTGGGACACTTGAATTCCTGAGAGGGACAGCTGCCCACTTGTGCTCTGGTTGCAGGCTGGGTGGCACAGAGCTGCCACACTGTGGTGCACCTGGGATCCCAGAGCCCATCCAGCTCTCTTCCTCATGCGTGCCCACGAGATCCACATTCAGGTTCCCATGGCTTCCTAGTGCCCTACAGAGAGAACAAGTTGGACATTTGTATCATGCAACATGGTTTTCCCAGGAAAAGTCCAGTCTGACTCTGGGGTGATTTTTATAAGTATCAACTCCTTTTGTGGACAGAAACTGCTTGCAGCCTTGAAGTACAGCTTGTGCAGAGTTGAAAAACTTCTCCAAGCTCAAGTCCCAGCTATAGCATGACTTTATGTGAGTTTCTCTGCTCACATCTGTCTCTTGTTCACACCAGCTATTTTAAAGCTCTTTGTTCTCAAGTCTCCTACATCATAGCTTGTCCCTCTCTCCCAGTTCTTGGTAGCTGCTCTAATTTATGGAGAAAATGGAAGCCAGTGGTCCACCACCCCTCAGCTTCCTGTTGACATACCTGTGCAGGTAGGAGTGGTGCTCCCAGCCCTTTCTCCTTTCCTCCTGCAACACTGAACAAGGCTTGTTGCTCCTCCAAACTGGCTTTTCCATATTCTGGATGATGGCTGCGGAGGCAGCCTCTACAAGACTCTGGCTTTCATCTTGCTTGCCCTATTTTGCTCTTTGGCTGACTTGTTCTGGTGGAAGCCAGCCTTTTGGAGACGTAAGGTAAGGAACTGAGTTCCTTAATTCAAAAGATTGCAAAACTGAATTGGAATGAAGCTCAGTGGTAGAGCACTTGCCTAGCATGCATGAATCCCTGGGTTTTATCCCTAGCAGTTCAAGGGAAGAATGAGTTTTGAAAGCATGCAAGAAGCCAAATCTTGCCAACACTGTGAAAGAACCTGGCAATGAGCCCTTCTTCCTCAGCTGAGTCTTCAGATGAGACCACATCTAGCCCACACACTGATCATACCTCACAAAAGGCCCTGAGCCAGAGGACCCAGCTATCCCAGTGCTGATTCCCACTCACAGGAACTTTGAAAAAAGAAATGTTTATTATTTCCAACTGTCAAATATGGGAATCATTAATTATACATCCATAGATAACTAACACGACGGTTGTCAGACTTGCTAATTTCGCAGTCCTGAAAGTTTTGGAAAAATTTGGAAATTTACATAAGATTGCCATCTTTTTATTTTACCATTCGGTCTTGAAAAATGACAAACACTTTGACACTCCTTATTTTGTAAAAGAAACACTTTTTCATTTAGATTATCTTTTATTAAGGTATTATTTACATATAATTTATTTTAGATTTGAGGAATTTTCATAATTATAAACAGTTGAATTAGCACTTCCATAATCAAGATAAAGAATGATTTCCTCATTCTAAAAGATTTCCTTATGCTCCTTTACTGTCAATCCCCTCCTTTCAACCTGAGTTCCATATAACCCCTGATCTGCTTTTATTCTTTGCAGTGCTGGGGATCAAACCTGGGGTCTTGTGTATGCTAGGCAAGTGTCTACCCCTGAGCTACACGCCAGCTCCTGTCCTGCTTAAAAGGCAGAATATTTTAATATAAAAACTTAAGAAAGACATAATCTCAAAATGAAAGACAATCTTTGGATCAAATATATTTAAATTTTTAAATAAAGCTTTATTTAAACATAGCCTTATATATTCACATACTGAATATAATTTAGCATAACCAATGGAGACCTGAATGCAACTAGGTGTTACTAAGAAAGGAGGGGCAGACAAATGGGGAAGTAAGTAACAGGGCACCGTGCATGACTTTAATTAGCTGCAGACAGTTCAGAAATCCTGGTCTTTTAAACAAATGACCAATAAGTGCATGAAATAATGCTAAACATTACTCATCATTAGGAAAATGTGAATCAAAACCATGTTGGGCGCCAGGCATGGTGGCCCATGCCTGTAATCCCAGCTACTCAGGAGGCTAACTGGCAGGAGGACGGCTTGTTCAAGGCCAGCCTGGGCAAGTTAGGGAGACTGTCTGAAAATAAAACATAAAAAGGTCTGGGAATGTAGCGGTGTGGTAGAGCCCTTGAGTAGCATGTGTGTGACCCTAAGTTTCATCTTCAGTACCAGAAAAATGAACAAACAAATAAACAAGCAAACAAACAAACCATGTTCCACCATGGTACTTGGATTTTAAAAAGTGATGAAGGGAAATTGGAACCCTTGTGCATGGCTGATGGTAAGGTAAAATGATGTAGTCACTGTGGAAAAACAGTCTAACGGTTCCTACAAAAATTGAACATGAATTATCACAGTATGCAGAAATTACACTCTTAAGTATAGACCCAGAAGAACTGAAAGCATGGATTTGAATAGATATTGGTACACCCACATTTATAGCAGTATTATTCCCAATAGTCAAAAGGTAGAAACAGGAAAAATATCGATTGACAGATGAATGGTTAGGTACCATGTCATCCGTGCAAACAATGGAATATTGTTCAGCATTAAAAGGCAATGAAGTTGTCGTATATGCCACAACGCAGATAAACCTTGAAGACATTAAGAGAAATAAGCCAGACTTGAGAAGGTAACTATTCTATAATTCCACTTATGTGAGGTACCTAGAATAGGCAAATGCATAGAGACCAAAAGTAGAATAGAGGTTACCAGGGGCTGGGAGGCAGAAATGGGGAGGGGCGATGGTAATAATGAGGAGAAAGCCTTGTCAAGCATCCCAGGATCTTGCACAGCCCTTCCTGGGGACAAGAGCTTCCCTGGGTAGGACCCAGTAGCCAGGGTCCCTGCAGACCAGCTGTTGTTGAGTATACTATTACCACCACCCAGCCCCCGGATGTGGGTGCTTACTCTCTGCATGTTTGCAAGCAGGCACCTGCTGATGCCTATGAGAAGAAAGAGCTATGCCAAAGGGACTCTGCCTGTGTACAAGAGCGTGGTGTCATGTAAAAGTGTCTGCCTCACCCAGCACTTCTGCCCACAAAATTAAGGTGGTTCTCAAGTTGAACTGTGAGAAAACCTTGTTCTGAGCTCACTGGGAGACATTTTCATTAATAGGGAGGGTGGAAGAAGAGTTCAGATTCAGGCTCAGGACATTTCTGGTTGTATTGGACTTGGGCATGCGCATAGGCCTACACATGATCTCGTTTATTCTACCCCAAAGCCCAATTGGAAATTATACTTGTTATCTATTGCTGCAAAACAAATCATCCCAAGACTCAGGGGCTCAGAACAACCTTTATGATGTCGATTTCTGTGGGTCCAGACATGGATTGGCTTGCAGGATCCCAGAGGACGTGGTCAGGTCCCAGTGGGGGCTGCTGTCATCTCTGGACTCACCTGGGCAGCCTCCTCTTCCAGGTGCTCACCCTGGGTATTGGCTGGAGCCAGCTCACGGCTGGCTGTTGGCCAGCAACCTCTTCAGTTGCTTGCCAGGCAACTTCTGTATAGGGCAGCTTCAAAAATGGTAGCTGCTTCCTCAGAGGAAGTAAGCTGAGGAGCCATGTGGCAGAGGGAGAAGCCACGGGCTTCTGTAACCCAGTCTCAGAAGTGACATCCCATCACGCTTACTGTGTGTCTTCATTAGAGGCTCCTAACCAGGTCCAGCTACACGCAAGGGGAAGACCCAATGCCGGGGTACAGAGATGGGAAGTGGGGAATCATTGGGGACCCTTTCAGGAGATGCCCACCACAAGCTGCTAAAATAACCACTGAGTATTCTTTTGACTTGGAATACTTCATCTTGCAGGGAGCTCTGATCAATCAATCAGTCAATCAATCAATCAATCAGAGGTTAGGAGGTGGAGAAGTAAACTGACTGGCGTTTGAGCAGGAGTCCCTCTCTGCCCCCGTAGCTACCTTTCTCACTGGTGTCACTGTCAGTGTATTAAGACAGACGGGACATCGCTCATGGGTCCAAAGGCCAGGTGTCCTCCTCGGACATTTCTTTATTGTGATTTATTTATTTCTTTATTGTTGTTATTTCTTTATTTTTAGTTATACATGACAGTAGAATCCATTTTGTAAGAGCATGGATTATATCTTATTCTAAGTTAGTCCCTAGTACCTCTTGCTTTGCACTTTAAAGGAATAAAGTGCAATGGTTCTAAGTTGCCTTTCCTCTCCTTGGTCTGAGCTATTGGTGGTTTGGTCTTGCTCTATGGTTTGTTTTCCTAGCTGGATAAAAAAGATGAGTTAGCCCATCCAGGTTCCTAAGCTGCACAGAGCCCTGGCAGGGCTGATTTCAAAATGAATCATCCATCAAAATAAGCCATGACCAGTGTCATGAGCAGAACCCAAGTTGCAGGGAGAATCTGTCTTCCCTGCAGATCCACCATGACCTTTACCCATGCTGTCCCTGTCTGAATGCCCTTCCTGCTGCCTATGCCTCCTTCCTGTTCCCGCTTTGGGAACCTTCATGACCAGTGCTATGTACACATCTCTTTCCCATCACCCTCTGCGGTTTTAGAGTAGAATGTGTCCGTGTCTTGCGTTCAGGTCCTGTTACATCCTGCCCTTGGGGGGTTCTTCATTTTCCTCCTGTGGACCTTTGTAATGAGACAAGGAAATAACAGGAATTGCTATAGTTGTGTGTTATGCAGTAATAATAAGCTGTATTTGGTATTTGCCTGGACTTGTAAAACTAAAATAAAGGTGCCTGGTGACAAACTTGCTGTGAGGCAGGATGACACTCCTGAACAATGCCGATATGAACCTTTATCTATGATCTGAGTGGGGGCTCCTAGTCTAGTCGTGTTCTGGTCTTTATCAATGAAGACCAGAGCATGACTGGGCTGAAGATCACCACTTAAACCCCTGGACTTCTGGAGCAAACTGTCAGCAGCACTGCGACCAAAGGACTCCATGTCGCTCTTGACTGCTCCGGCTGCTGTCCACTCTATTGCTGATTGCTGATCAACCATTGTCACCGAGGCCAGACAACTGACCACCTCTCCCACCGTGACAACTGCCACCCAGCCTCCAGCTTATCGGACACCCGAGGACATCCAAAGACATTCTAGGAACTGAGAGAGGCTACTGCTGAGAAGAATCCCCTCGGTCTTGCTGACTGACTTCTTGGCTAAGAGACGTTGCATTGAGTAAGTCCATGGGGATTGGACTCTAGGTGAACAAGGGAATGAATCTTCAGTGTATACGTGACTTGCTATTATTAGGAGTGTTAAGTTGAGTGTGTGTTGCATGAATAAAATCCACTTGTTGGAACCAAACCTGATTCCTCTTTTACTCACTGCTCGCCACAGCCTTATGTCCTGCCTCTAAAATGAAGCCTCTCTGGGCAGGAACTTCTGTTTAGTTCCTTGAGACCCACCAGACTACCCAATCCTGAGTGCAGCTCATAAACATTTAAGGGTAGCGGCCAGGCAGGGCTTTTTCCTTCTAAAAACAGCATAAGAGAGTTTCTGTTCCTCCCTGTTTTACAAGGAAAACTGAGGCTCAGGAAGATACAAATCCTGAGTAGATTTAATTGGGCATCATATTTCTTTATGGCAAATATCACCAGGGACATTTTCAGATGATGGGCTTCTCATCTTGAATACCCAAAATTGTCTTTTTTTTTTTTTTTAATCACAAATAAAGTGATCTAGGTGCCTTTTGTGCTCCTTTGAGAATAATGGCACAAAGGATTGAGGAGACAGGCCAGGATTTTTTTTTTTCCATTTCTACATTTATTTTTATTAAAAACATTTTTTTACAGACTGCATTTTGATTCATTGTACTCAAATGGGGTACAACTTTTCATTTCTATGGTTGTACACAATGTAGATTCACACCATTCATGTAATCATACATACACATAGGGAAATACTGTCTGTTCATTCTACTATCTTTCCTTCCCCCACCCCTCCCACCCCATTTTCCTCTACACCATCCAAATTTCCTTCATTCTTCTCTTCCCCCTGCCCATTATGTATCTTTATCCACTTATCAGACAGAAAATCTGGCCTTTGGTTTTTTGGGCTTGGCCTATTTCACTTAGCATGATATCTTCCAGCTTCATCCATTTGCCAGCAAATGCCATAATTGTATTCTTTTTATGGCTGAGTAATATTCCATTGTGCATATATACCACAGTTTCTTTATCCATTCATCAGTTAAAGGGCATCTAGGTTGGTTCCACAATCTAGTTATTGTGAATTGATCTGCTGTGAACATTGATGTGGATGTGTCACTGTAGTATGCTGATTTTAAGTCCTTTGGGTATAACCGAGGAGTGGGTTAGCCAGGTCAAATGGTGGGTCCATTCCAAGTTTTCTGAGGAATCTCCATACTACTTTCCAGAGTGAAGGATTTCTTAAAATCATTAGATGTCCCAGTCAAGTCTACAATTGCATCAACCTGCTTAAGGGAAGGTCCTTTAAGGCAGGTCCAAAGCAGTGAATGAGGGTAGTGGAGAATTCCACAGGGTTTCCCTTTGTTGCAGCATTGACTTCTTTCTGTTTTAATATCAAGTCTTCAAGTAGAATACATGTTAACACAATGTTAAAGGGAAAGAATTGGTTGTAACAGGTTTTATAAATTAGCATGTCTAAATTTTAGTGTGCATACAGGCTACCTGGAGATCTTATTGAAATGTAATCTGATTCAGAGTCTCGACAGGCTGAGATTCTACATTACTAACAAGCTCCCAGGAGACATCCCTCCTGCAGGCTTTGGACCACCCTTTGAGAAGCAAGATTGTAAAGGAAATGGAGAAGTCAAAGGTGCCTGCTGTTAATGACAAGTTGAAGAGAATGGGTTTTGTTTGGGATGCATTGCACTTGAGGCACTCACATTCTTCCTGTGGGAAATTGTGTGGGGGTGACCAATGGGTTTAGTGTATAGTGAGATGTCAGCAAAGGTCAAAGTTCAAGGTGCAGGACTGGGTCATCATCACCTTGGAGTTTATGGATACCTTGAGGTAAATGAAATTGCAGAGAAAGAGAGAGAGAGAAGGAGAAGAAAGGAGGAGGAGGAGGAGGAGGAGAAGTTGTTTGTGAGAACCCAAAATTAATAAGGTCCAAGAAAAGATAGAAGATGCTGGTGGAAGACGAGAGAGGGGTGAGATTAGAACATCAGGAGGACAAGGAGAACAACCCGGTAATAGGAGCTTTGTAAGAAGACTCAGGAGGGGGGTGGGAGTGCGGGGTCCTTCTCTTTGACCCTGGACCTTCCATCTCATTCATTCTCACTGTGCTCTGTGCCAGGAAGAAGTGCGCATCAGGATTGCCAGCAACGGACTCTCTTGCTTGTGGACTCTGGTTGGGGTCCGGCCATTGAGGAGCACTACAGGAGGTTGGTGGAAAGGAGAGGCTCACCTTGGGGTATTTCTCCAACTCTTACCCCCTACCCCAGGCCTCATGTTGGGCAGTCCTCTGTTCAGAGCTTGCCCTCTATGGTTCTGGTAGTTCTCCTCTCTGTCGCTGGCCCAGTATGCTGCATTATTCCTTGTAAATAAAGAGTCTATTTATAGAGGTCTGTGCTGGTGTGGGTAAAGTAGCCAGCTTGTGCCATCTGTGTTCTGTTTGGGCTGTGACCAATAGAGGGGAGATGGTTTGCAGTGCTAGATGATGCAAGAGCAAGACCGGATCCAGGAAGGCAGATTTTGCAATTGAGAGCTCTCCTTGTTCCCCCAGGCAATTTCCCAACATGATGGACACAGACTCAGACTTGAGAAGGTATTAGACTATTTCTGCAAAAAAGTTTGGCTGTAAAGAAAACAAAGGAGGCAGGGCAGTAGGCAGAGGGAATGCTGGACTTGAGGAAGGGGTTTAGAATGGGAGACCCTGGAGCCCAGTCACACACAGAGGAAGGCACTGCCGGAGACAAAGATGGAAGATACAAAAGGGAGAGGGGAAGATGGTGGAGGAATCCTGGAGGTAAAAGGAGGAGATATCTTTGTAAAAGCTTTGTAAAAGGAGGAGACATGTTTCTTCTGTAACAGGAAGGAAGGACGGGGAAGTTGAGGGATGAAACAAAGACTTTGGAGACTGAGAGGCACTGGCAGATCTCTTCTTGGGTGATTTCATCTCTTTAGTGATGAAGGAGCAGATCTTCACCTGAAAGTGAAGGAGAACATGGTGGGTAGGGAGCTTAGGAAAAGATACTGTACTGAAAGGAATTAGAAATCTCTGGAGAAAGATGAAAGGCAAAGCAATAGCCAGGTGGCCTTTCCCAGGCGCTGCGGTCTGAATAGCAGTGCCCTGCCCCTTGAGCAACTCATGTTGGCACTTAATACTCAGTGGGATAGTATGAAGAGGTGGGGGCTTTGGGGAATTGATTAACATGATCTCTGCCCTCATGAACAGAACCAGTGCTTTTATAAAAAAGGTCGAAGAGAGCTGCCTGACCTCTTCCATCATGTGGTGATGCAGCAAAAGGTGCCATCTTTGAAGCAGAGAGTGAACACTCACTGGACACTTACTCAGCTAATGCCTCCATCTTGGCCTTTCCAACTTCCAGAATTGTGAACAATATATTTTATCATTTATAAATTACCCAGTCTAAAGCATTTTGCCATAGTAGCTTCAATGGACTAAGACACCTCATGGTCCTTAAGCCCTCTCACCACGCGGCTACCCTTCATGTATTTACCCGTTCTCTCTCTTCTCACGATGATGTCTGTGGCAGTATTCAAGACTAAATGCATTGTAATTGTGAGGGCTTTTGCTTCTGAGTGGGAACTACTTGTCCTTCAGAATTTCTTCTCCATCCCTCCTCTCTACCAACCTGGTATCTGAGTGCACGGAAAAGCACACAGGTCCTCATGTAGTTTGCATGCTGCCTCTGTCTGACCTTAGGGTGAGGGTGCAGCCACCTTCCCAGGTCTATGGGCATCTGTCTGCATCTTGCATTTGGCTCAGTTCACCCTGGCACAATTCTGGCCTGGTCTGGAATCACAGGTCCAGTGCCTAACTCCATCTAGTATAACTGCTGGGCCCCTCTCTTTAGAGAGGGAGTCTCTATCTGGTTCTGCCCAAGCTATGGATTGGTTTCTCTTAGGCCAAGTCTCCACTCATGTTTCAGTAAGCTCTGGCCAAGGTGTAGGATCATGTGTCACAAACATTGGCCCACAGACCCACTTGTCAAAAGAATTTACGAATAGTGTTCGAATAACCATAGGAGAGACTGTTATTGGGATTAACACCCTCAAAAGAGTGTAGAACATTGGGCTTTGGATTTATGGGAATGAAATTTTTAAGAAAATCCCTTTGGTTATTTCTCTGGGATGTCGAAAGATTCCTAAGGGATATCAGGAATTGGCTGATGACTCACCAAAGACACTTCACTATGAGGTTGAACTCCCTAACAGAAAAGAAGTGAATTTCCTCATAATTCATAATTTCTTCATAACTCTACCAGGCAGATGTGACTCGTGGGAGATATGAATTCAGAGACCAAAGTGGCAGAAATAGAAGATGGCATACTTATCATCACCGCCTGCCCAGAGCCGCCATACCCATAGGTAGAGAAAGCAGGAGATCACACATCCAACTGGGCCACAGCCCAGAGAAGAGGCTCCATCCCCTTTTTCCTAAGGAAAGAATTTGGGATTTGGAATTCAAAAATCTTGTTTGAGTCCTTACTTTGCAAATCTCGACTCGCTGAGATTATAATCTTCGAGATTACAGGCTTGAGGTGGATAATAGCTTGGGTTAAATTCACAAAAAGTGTGGATGACAGGTTACTCAAACTTTTCCTTTGAGCAACTTCTTACTCTAAGGAAGGTGTTCAAGACCCTTTGAAAAATATTTTTTTCTGCACCAGTTGGTAAAAATCAATCGGTAAGTCTTCTTTAGACTATTAATATGACGGATGACACTGATTAACTTCCCAACATTGAACAGTTTTATATGGCCACTATAAACTCCACTTCATCATAGTGTATTACTGTTTTATATATTGAAGGATTTAACTTTTTAATGTTATATTCAGGATTGTTGTACTTAGGTTCATGAGGCATATTTGGTGTAATGTGTTCTTGAGATTTTCTTATGCTGTCTTTAGTATCTGAGTAATGCCTGCATCATAAATTGAGTTGAGATTGTTCTTATCTTCTAATTCCTGGAAGAGATTACATGGAAATTGTGTTAATTTTTCTTAAAGTATTTGGTAAGAAGTTTTCAGTGCAGCAATTTGTGCCTGGAAATAGATTGCTGTTTTGGAAACTTAACTGCAAATTCGATCTCTTTAACAGGAATACAATTATTTGAGCTATCTATTACATCTTGTGTACATTTTGGTAGTTCTAATAAAAGGCATTTGGTGGCCCTACAAAAAAAAAAAAAAGAAAAATAGGTCTATTAAAATACCATGGAGGGAAGATGTCAATAAATTCAAAGACTAGGAAAGCTATCAAGGACATTTCTACACATTTAATGTTTTACTGATTATTCTCAAGTTTAAGTGCATAGTCATGGTGCCATTAACTGTTTGTAAAGGGTATGTCTTTCTCATGAATTTTAAAATCTGAACTTTGTGTTTCATAATTCTCCTTTCCTAGATACTTACTTTCTTACTTTTTTTTTTTTTCTTGACTTCACATAACAAACCTATTTGAGAGAGACAATTTTGGACCTGTCAGTGTGTTTAGCTATGACCCTTCACCCTGCTGACCCATAAGGTATATGTTTGCTCCATACAGGGCCAACCTGACTCATTGCTATTTTTCTTAAAACAAACAAAACAAAAATGCCAACAGAATGAAAACCTGAGGTGCTTCCTTCCCAAAGCATCCTCCTCCTCCTCATCAGCAGCAACAACATCAACAACAGCAACATCACCTCATTGGGTATTTCAAAGCAGAGGATCCATTCCCGAGTTTCCTTAAGTCTCACATGCCACATGCATTTCCTTTGTAAAATATTTCTGACTTAATACCTCCCCAAGGATCTTGTAAGGATGATCTCATTCCCTGAAATTGGCAGAGAAGAAGCATTCCGATTCTGCTCCAGCACAAGAACAGAAAGGTGGTTGTTAAGCAGAAATTATCCAGTCAATAATCAGACAGACTCAACCCTTTCTTCCCAAAAAGATTCTAGCCAAATTCTGGAGATGCTTTCTGCAGGCAGAATTTACCCCAGACCCCCCAGTCATCAGAACCTCATTTCTATTAGAGGTTTTAAGGTTTGGTTGATTCCAAGGGCCTCTGTGGAGGAAAAGGGACCTCAGGAGAAGCAGAATCAAACTGAACTTCCCCACTACAAACACACATAAGTGGAAGATGAAAGGAAAGCAAATTAGCCCTGTTGCTGAAACTGAAGAAGAAATGGGAAAACACGGTTGGAAGTGGCGAGCAGGCACCACAGCAAACCTGGAGTGTGCGTGTGTCTGTCTGTGCTGCTATTAGGCTAGTGTGTAGGGTGCAGAGATGAGGGGTAAGACACTGGGTTAGTGCAGTGCAGAAAACCAAAACAGAAAGCAAAAAGTTGGGGTAATTGCAGGTTTGAACCTCAATGAAAGGATGAGGAAAAATAATCCCCCCACTGAATTGGGAAGATGGCAAGAAAGTTTGCATCTGACTCAGTTTTTGGTGCAAAAAAGTTCTCTTGTTAGAAAGTAAAAAATTCCAAACTTGTATTGAGAGAGGTTTCAGAGAGTGAGTTGGTATTGTCCCTGAGTTGTGAACATCCTAAATTAAGAAATCCACATTAAGAGTGATCTTGGCTATGTTACTGCTAGGATACATGCAGACAGGTTGAAAAATCACTCTGGTCATAAGAGATTCCCACTGAAAAATAAAATCTCAGTTGAAGATGAGTTTTCAGTAAAAAATCACAGCATACATGGTAGAAGAATCCACCATGGAAAAGAGTTTGCAGACACACCAAATAGAAGGGTCAGTGACTCCAAACATGAAATCATGGAAAACAATCTGAAAGAGACCTTAAGATATAGGAATGTTTAAGTGATGAAATAGATAAAATGACAACAAAAAATAGAAGCTTCAATAAAAGACTAACATGTTGAAAATTAATGGAAATAACACTAACAATAAAACGTTCTTGTGTTCATGTTCAGATTTTAGAAATAAATACACTAAAATTGAAGAAAGCAGGTTGGCACCCTCAATAAAAACCAACTCCCTACCCCTCAAAATCCTCAAAGTACAAAAAAATTCCAAAAACCAGTCCTTCGAAAAAAAATAGGAGGCTCACATCTTGTTCTTGAGTACTTCAATCAATTGAAGTTCAGTGAGATTTATGTATTCTTGTAAAATATAGCAGCTAGCATTAGGTTTATCGTGAGGGAAAGAAAATGCAGACACCAAATTTGGTTGCCTAGGACATCAAAATAATCTTTCTGTTAAAATGATATGATAATGGAAGAAACTAGGAAGAATGAACCAGTAGCATTCCTGGATGAGGTAATTAGGATCTGTGGTAGGAGGTAATTAAATGAAAATTTGATTGTAATATGACATGGAAAAAGGATGTTTAAAAAATTAAAAATTTGTTCAAGTGTGTACATTCAAGCAGATATGTTGAAGAACCTGGGCCTGAACATACCTCATGATCAATCACCAATGATGTCATGAATCAGTACTAGCTTTATTTCCTCCATTCTGGCATTGCTGTAGAGTCACTTTTTCTTTAGTTCCTGTGAGCAGCACAGGAGAGATTGAGATGGAGATTGAGATTGTTGTGGTTATAGGAAAAAAAAAAGAAGTAAAAGTTTGGAAAGGAAAAAAAATTGTCATCATTTGAGATTATATGAGAAGCAACATGGAACATCTATGGGAAACTATAGGCAAAATTGTAGAAATAACAAGAGAGTTTAACAAGGTTGCTGGAAACAAGATCAATATACAAAATCACCAGTAAAAAATTTAAAAGATTTGGTTAATATCTTTATAATAACAACAACCAAACTCACAGAATTCTAGAAATGAATATATGAGTTTAAGACTTTTGTGGGAAAACTCAAAAACAATTATTAAGAGACATAAACCAAGATCTAAGTAGTTGGAGACAAAATACTATATTCATTGATAGAATGATTTACTGTTAAAGGTATCCATTTTATTAAAATTAAATTAAAATTAATTCAATTCTAATAAAATTCCCGAGAATTTTTGACAGAACTTGACAAAATAGATCCAAAAATTCACATGAAAGAGGAAATAATAATATAAAAACCTTAATCATAATGATGATGATGAGAGATTGTCTTATCAGATTTCAAAATTTTTTACAAAACTATAGTATTCAAAAATTATTTGAAGGGGATGGGGTTTTAGCTCAGTGGCAGAGCAATTGCCTAACGTGTGAGGCACAGGGTTCAACCTTAGCACCACATAAAGAAATAAACAAATAAAGGCATAATGGCCATCCACAATTATAATTTTTTTAATTATACAAAGATATAATAGTGTGGTATTGACATAGAGATAGAGAAATCTGTCAGTGGAACAGAATGGAGAATGTGGGGACAGACTTAACAATTATTAGGGATTTATGACAGAGGTAGCATTAGAAAGAAGTAAAGAAAGAACAGACCATAAATAAATTGGTCTTAGACAATAAACTATGGAAAAAGATAAATAAGATCCCTCGTTCACTCTACACACACACCCCTAGCTGGATTATAATCTAAGGGTAGAATGTAAAACTTTAAAAATATTAAAAAGATAGAAATAGATATATGTATATATATGTGTGTATGTATGTGTGTGCATATATATAAAATCTCCCACCCTACACACATCTTCCTTATTCTTTTTTGCTGTTTTTTAAATTTCATTTTATTGTTTATTATTAGTTTTTATTTGTTCTTTTTAGTTATACAGGACAGTAGATTGTATTTTGACATATTATATATACATGAAATATAACTTCTCTTTTTTTGTACATTAAAGTTATTTTTTTTTATTGTAAACAAATAGGATACATGTTGTTTCTCTGTTTGTACATGGAGTCAAGGCATACCATTTGTGTAATCATAAATTTACATAGGGCAATGTTGTTTGATTCATTCTGTTATTTTTTTTCCCCTTCCCTCCCACCCCTCCCACCCCTCCTTTCCCTCTATACAGTCCTTCCTTCCTCCATTCTTACCACCCTCCTTATCCCTAACCCTAAACCAAACCCTAACCCTAACACTAACCCCTCCCACCCCCCATTATATATCCTCATCCACTTATCAGCGAGATCATTCGTCCTTTAGTTTTTTGAGATTGGCTTATCTCACTTAGCATGATATTCTCCAATTTCATCCATTTGCCTGCAAATGCCATAATTTTATCATTCTTCATGGCAGAGTAATATTCCATTGTATATATATACCACAGTTTCTTTATCCATTCATCAACTGAAGGGCATCTAGGTTGGTTCCACAATCTGGCTATGGTGAATTAAGCAGCCATGAACATTGATGTGGCTGTATCTCTGTAGTATGCTGATTTTAAGTCCTTTGGGTATAGGCCAAGGAGTGGGATAGCTGGGTCAAATGGTGGTTCCATTCCAAGCTTTCTGAGGAATCTCCATACTGCTTTCCAGAGTGGCTGCACTGATTTGCAGTCCCACCAGCAATGTATGAGTGTACCTTTTTCCCCACATCCTCTCCAACATCTATTGTTGCTTGCATTCTTGATAATCGCCATTCTAATTGGGGTGAGATGGAATCTTAGGGTAGTTTTGATTTGCATTTCTCTTATTACTAGAGATGTTGAACATTTTTTCATATATCTGTTGATTGCTTGTACATCTTCTTCTGTGAAGTGTCTATTCATTTCCTTAGCCCATTTGTTGATTGGATTATTTGTATTCTTGGTGATTCTTGCTTTATTTCTTGTGCTATGGGAGTCCTGTTGAGGAAGTCTGATCCTAAGCCAACAAGTTGAAGATTTGGACCTACTTTGTCTTCTATAAGATGCAGGGTCTCTGGTCTGATTTCAAGGTCCTTGATCCATTTTGAGTTGAGTTTTGTGCAGGGTGAGAGATAGGGGTTTAATTTCATTCTGTTGCATATGGATTTCCAATTTTCCCAGCACCATTTGTTGAAGAGGCTATCTTTTCTCCTTTGCATATTTTTTGGCACCTTTGTCTAGTATGAGAAAATTGTTTTTTTTTGGGCTTGTGTCCATGTCCTCTATTCTGTACTATTGATCTACCTTTCTATTTTGGTACCAATACCATGCCGTTTTTGTTACTATTGCTTTGTAATAGAGTTGAAGATCTGGTATTGTGATACCCCCTGCTTCGCTCTTTCTACTGAGGATTGCTTTAGCTATTCTGGGTTTCTTATTCTTCCAGATGAATTTCATAATTGCTTGCTCTATTTCTGTAAGGTACATCATTGGGATTTTAATTGGAATTGCATTGAATCTATATAGCACTCTTGGTAGTATGGCCATTTTGACAATATTAATTCTGCCTATCCAAGAACATGGGAGATCTTTCCATCTTCTAAGGTTTTCTTTAATTTCTTCTTTAGTGTTGTATAGTTCTCATTGTAGAGGTCTTTCATGTCTTTTGTGAGATTGATTCCCAAGTATTTTATTTTTTTCGATTGTATTGTGAATGGGGTAGTTTTCCTAATTTCTCTTTCTGAAGATTCATCACTTATGTATAAAAATGCATTGCATGTATGAGCATTGATCTTGTAATCTGCTACTTTACTGAATTCACTTATGAGTTCTAAAAGTTTTCTGGTGGTATATCCAGGTTCCTCTAAATATATAATCATGTCATCAGTGAACAGGGATAGTTTGAGTTCTTCTTTTCCAATTCATATCCCTTTAATTTCTTTGGTTTGTCTAATTGCTCTGGCTAGAGTTTCAAGGATGATGTTGAATAGAAGTGGTGAAAGAGGGCATCCCTGCCTTGTTCCAGTTTTTGGGGGGAATGCTTTCAGTTTTTCACCATTTAGAATGATATTGGCCATGGGCTTAGCGTAGATGGCCTTTACAATGTTAAGGAATGTTCCCACTACCCCAATTTTCTCTAGTGTTTTGAGCATGAAGGGATGTTGTATTTTATTGAATGCTTCTTCTGCATCTATTGAAATAATCATGTGATTCTTAACTTTAAGTCTGTTGATATGGTGAATGACATTTATTGATTTCCAGATGTTGAACCAACCTTGCATTCCTGGGATAAAACCCACTTGATCCTGGTGCACTATCTTTTTAATATATTTTTGTATGCAATTTGCTAAAATTTTGTTGAGAATTTTTGTGTTGATGTTCATTAAGGATATTGATCTGAAATTTTCTTTCCTTGATGTGTCTCTGTCTGGTTTAGGTATCAGGGTGATATTGGCTTCATAGAATGAGTTTGGGAGGGTTCCCTTCTCTTCTATTTCATGGAATACTTTGAGGAATATTGGAATGAGCTCTTCTTTAAAGGTTTTGTAGAACTCGGCTGAGAACCCATCTGGTCCCGGACTTTTCTTTGTTGGTAGGCTTTTGATGACCTCTTCTATTTCATTACTTGAAATTGGTCTATTTAAATTGTGTATGTCCTCCTTGTTCAGTTTAGGCAATTCATATGTCTCTAGAAACCTGTTGATGTCTTCAAAATTTTCTATTTTGTTGGAGTATAGATTTTCAAAATAGCTTCTAATTATGTTTTGTATTTCAATCATGTCTGTTGTGATATTTACTTGTTTATTCCGAATTTTAGTAATTTGAGTTTTCTCCCTCTTTCTCTTTGTTAGTGTGGCTAAGGGTTTATCAATTTTGTTTATTTTTTCAAAGAACCAACTATTTATTTTGTTAATTTTTCTGATTGTTTCTTTTGTTTCAATTTCATTGATTTTGGCTCTGATTTTAACTATTTCCTGTCTTCTTCTACTTTTGGTGTTGGTCTCCTTTTTCTAGGGCTTTGAGCTGTAATGTTAAGTCGTTTATTTGTTGATTTCTACTTCTTTTGTTGAATGCGTCCCATGAAATAAATATTCCTCTAAGTACTGCTTTCATAGTGTCCCAGAGATTTTGATATGATGTGTCTTCATTGTCGTTTACTTCTAAGAATTTTTTAATTTCCCTCCTGATGTCTTCTGTTATCCATTCATCATATAATAGTGTATTATTTAATCTCCAGGTATTGGAGAAGTTTCTGTTTTTTATTCTGTCATTTATTTCTAATTTCAATCCATTATGATCTGATAGAGTACAAGGTAGTATCTCTATCTTCTTGTATTTTTTAACAGTAGCTTTGTGGCATAAAACATGGTCTATTTTAGAGAAGGATCCATGTGCTGCTGAGAAGAAAGTGTATTTGTTCTTTGTTGGATGGTACATTCTATATATGTCTGTTAAGTCTAAATTGTTGATTGTGTTATTGAGATCTATGGTTTCTTTATTCAATTTTTGTTTGGAAGATCTATCCAGTGGTGAGAGAGGTGTGTTAAAATTGTCTAGTATTATTGTGTTGTGGTCTATTTGATTTCTGGAATTGACAAGGATTTGTTTGACGTACATGGATGTTCGGGGTATAGATATTTATGATTATTATGTCTTGCTGATTTATGCTTCCCTTAAGCAGTATGTAATGTCCTTCTTTATCCCTTCTGACTAGTTTTGGCTTGAAGTCCACATTATCTGAAATGAGGATGGATACTCCAGCTTTTTTGCTGTGTCCGTGTGCATGGTATGTTTTTTCCCATCCTTTCACCTTTAGTCTATGGGTATCTCTTTCTATGAGGTGAGTCTCTTGCAGGCAGCATATTGTTGGATTTTTCTTTTTAATCCAATCTGCCAGTCTATGTCTTTTGATTGATGAGTTCAGGCCATTAACCTTCAGGGTTATTATTGTGATATGGTTTGTATTCCCAGTCATTTGACTCATTTTTGTTTTTTGACATGACTTGGTTTCTCCTTTATTTGGCTATTCCTTTAGGCTAGTTCCTCCCGTTGCTGATTTGCATCGTTGTTTTTCATCTCTTCCTCATGGAATATTTTGCTGAGAATGTTCTGTAATGCCAGCTTTCTTTTTGTAAATTCCTTTAGCTTTTGTTTATCATGGAAGGATCTTATTTCATCGTCAAATCTGAAAGTAAGTTTTGCTGGGTATAAGATTCTTGGTTGGCATCTGTTTTCTTTCAGGGCTTGGTAAATGTTGTTCCAGGCCCTTCTAGCTTTTAGGGTCTGGATTGAAAAATCTGCTGATATTCTTATTGGTTTCCCCTTGAATGTAATTTGATTCTTTTCTCTCACAGCCTTTAAAATTCTGTCTTTATTTTGTATGTTAGGTATTTTCATAATAATGTGCCTTGGTGTGGGTATGTTGTAATTTTGTATATTTGGAGTCCTATAAGCCTCTTGTACTTGGTTTTCCATTTCATTCTTCAGATTTGGGAAATTTTCTGATATTATTTCATTGAATAGATTGTTCATTCCTTTGGTTTGTTTCTCTAAGCCTTCCTCAATCCCAATAATTCTTTAATTTGGCCTTTTCATGATTACCCATAATTCTTGTAGATTCTATTCATGATTTCTTACCATCTTCTCTGTTTGGTCAACTTTGTTTTCAAGATTAAATATTTTGTCTTCAATGTCTGAGGTTCTGTCTTCCAGGTGTTCTATCCTATTGGTTATGCTTTCTATGGAGTTTTTAACTTGGTTTATTGTTTCCTTCATTTCAAGGATTTCTGTTTGTTTTTTTTTAGTATCTCTAACTCTTTATTGAAATGATCTCTTGCTTCCCATATTTGGTCTTTTAATTGTTGAATGGTGCGATCATTTAATGCCTGCATTTGCTCTTTCATCTCCTCCTTCAATGCCTGCATTTGCTCTTTCATCTCCTTATTTGCTTCCCTGATTGTTTTAGTTATGTACATTCTGAACTCTCTTTCTGACATTTCTTCTGCTGTGCTGTCATTGGGTTTTATTGATATAATATCTAGGTTTGTTTGGGACATTTTCTTCCCTTGTTTTCTCATATTGGTCAGATGTCAGTGGGACTCTGAGATATTGGAGATTTCCTCTATTGGCTTATAGTGTCTCTGTAGATTTCCAGTGTATCACCTCCCAGCCTTCAGTAGCCTGAAGTCTTGGAGGAACTTGATAATGCAGTGCTTCCGAAGAAAGTTGCCTCTAGCCCACTACTGGTTCCAGGGCTTGGAGCTGGCTCTGTCGGAAAGGCTCTCACTGGGCAGTCTGCTCTGAGAAGCTGGCCGTGGAAGGAGCCTGCCACTGGATGGAGCCGGGCTGCTTAGGGAAGTCCCTGGCTGCCCTGTCCTGTTCCCTGAAGCTGCCTGCAGGCCGGAGCTCGCCGCTGGTGGGTCTTGGAGCTGGTTCCGTGCAGAAAGGCTCTCACTGGGTGGCCTGCTCAGAGAAGCTGGCCGTGTGGGAGGAGCCCACTGCTGGAGTGAGCAGGGCTACCTGGGGAAGACTCTAGCTGCCTTGCCCTGTTCTGATAAGCTGCCCTTATCTGGGCCTGCCACCCAGGCTGAGCTTCACCCCGTGGGGGAGACTTACCCCGTGGCTCTATTTTAGTCCAAGTCTCTCAATCCCTCCCCTTCTTGAATCCTGGGTTCTGGAGCGACTGGAGATGCAGTCACCCTCTAGTCTGCCATCTTGGATCACCCCAACTTCTCATTCTTGTGGTTGTACATGATGTGGAGTTTCACTGGGTGTATTCATATTTGAACACAGGAAAGTGATGTCCCATTCATTCCACTATCTTTCCTGTTCCCATTTCCCCTCCCTTGCCTTTGTCTAATCCACTGAACTTCTATTCTCCACCCTCCACCTTATTGTGTGTTAGCATCTGCATGTCAGAGAGAACATTCTGCCTTTGTATTCTCTTGTATTCTTAAAATCATCTCTAAACTACTTAGAAAATCTAATACAGTATGAACGCTATGTAAATAGTTCTTAAATTGTATTGTTTAGGGAATCGTGATGAGAAAAAGTTTGTCCATGTGTACAGGCACAATTTTTTGAATGTTATCTATCTGTGTTTGGTTGAATCTGTAGATATGGGACTTGTGGATACAGAGGAGGCCAGGGGCATGCATATGTCTGTGTGTGTGTGTGTGTGTGTGTGCACGCGCACGTGTTTATGAGGCCAAATTATAAATGTATTTGTTAGATTGAATGTGACAAAAAAATTGAAAGTCAATGTTTTACATGCATTAAAAATGCCCAATAATGTTCTATGTTTATAAATTCAAAAGAGTGAATAAATACCAATATTGATGTAGTGGTTCCCTCTGAAGCGGGGTGGGAGAGGAAGAGATGCGGTCAGTGTGGTGAGGATTTTGCTGTATATTGATAAATGACAAAATTCATATGAAACTACATTCGAATGATGTTGACATCTAAGTCTAGTGTGTTCATGGGTGTCTGTTATAGTATTGTCTGTACCTTCCCAAATACTTATACTCTTCTACAATTACAAATAAGAAACTTTTAAACAAAATTTAACTAATGAAAAAAGACGTGGAATCCTGGTGAGCGCAGGCAGGGATTCATCTACTTCTCCAGACTCGGCGTTCAGTTCTCTGTGGGAATGACCTCGCAGGCTCTGGGCCAGTGGGCAGATAATTGGGAAGCTGATTGCCACATATCAATCTGGCCCTGCTGCTGTTGCTTCCCTCCTGCCTGGCATAGCCACTGATTTTATTCTTTTCCAATCAGGTCACAAACCACTTGAGAGCGTCAATTGATCTTAAAGTTCTCATTTTTCTTTTAACTCCCAACACCTGTCAGGCTCACGACTCTAAAGACAGGCAGAAGTTGATGCTTGCTCTTAACTTGCTTTCCTCAGGAACCTACTGTGTGTCTGGCCCTATAATTCTCATTAGAAAAGCTCTTACTTTTTTACTGTGAAACATTCCAGACTTATTAAAAGTTTAAGAAATAATTTAATGAATATCTTCTAGCTTAAATTTTAAAACAATACGTTTGAAACCTCAAATTTAAAAGCATACATATGAAACTGCCCCCCTCTCTGATGTTGGTTTTTATCACAGTCCTGCATATATTCATAGGTTTAGTACACATTCTTAACTCTAGACAATGCATGGCATTGTTTTTACACGCTTATAAATTTTATATAAATAATGAAATGAATGGCACGTACATCTTTCTATAACTTATTTATGTATTTGTGGTACCAGGGATTGAAAGCAGGGGTGCTTCACCCCTGAGCCATATCCCTAACCCTTTTTATTTTTTGAGACAGGGTATCCCTAAGTTACCTAGGGTCTTGCAAATTGCTGAGGCTGGCTTTGAACTTGCGATCCTCCTGCCTCAGCCTCCTGTGTTGCTGGGATCACAGGTATGCGCACTCATGCCTACCTTAACTTGCTTTTAAAACTCAGTATTGAATATCATGCTAAGTGAGATAAGCCAATCTCAAAAAACCAAAGGACAAATGATCTCGCTGATAGGCGGATGATGACACATAATTGGGGGGGTGGGAGGGGTTAGTGTTAGGGTTAGAGTTAGGGTTAGGGAGGGGGGCAAGAATGGAGGAAGGAAGGGCTGTATAGAGGGAAAAGAGGGGTGGGGGGTGGGGGGAAGGGAAAAATAACAGAATGAATCAAACAACATTACCCTATGTAAATTTATGATTACACAAATGGTACGCCTTTACTTCATGTACAGAGAAACATGTATCCCATTTGTTTACAATAAAAAAAAATAAGGAAAAGAAAAAAAAAACCCTCAGTATTATGTTTACAAGATTCATCCACATTGATCCCAGTGTCTCTAGTTAAGTATTATAGACATGCCACTATTTGTTACCTAGCTAGGTGGTTTTCATTTTCTACTATTACCGTTCACGTTGCAGAGCACGTTTTGGCTCATGTCCCCTGGAGCCCACTTATGTGCTTTTCAGGGTGCATCCAATGCATGTGGATTGCTCCGTTGAAGGGTAAGGTCACATTTCTTGTAACATCATTGTGCAATGCAAACGTTTTGTGATCTTACATTTCTGGTGGAGGCCTCTGTCTGGGCCCAGTCTTTTCTGATAGGCTGTTTTCTTGCTTTTACTGAGCTGAAGGATATGTATTTGTGTATTTATTTATTTGGATACCAGTTCTTTGTTGATCATACTCACTGCCAATGCATTCTGTGCTGGACTTGACTTTCCTCTTTGTTCATTTCTTCTACTTAAAAGAATTTTAAAAGCAGTTATCAAGTCAAATTTATAAATCTTTCCCTTACATTTGTGCTTTTTCGGATTTTGTTCATTAGAATTTCAAGAAACCCCGTGTAAGGGAGAGATTTTTTTCTCTGACTCCATTCTACTAGTTAAATTTTGGTGGCATAAAAGGTGTCACGTCCACAGCCCAGTTGCGCCAAGGTAATGGAGTAGGTGGCAGAAAGGCCAGTGAAAGTGCTGAGACAGTGCGGGAGGCAGAGGACAGAGTGGGGAAAGCCTACCAGAGAGTGACTGCTCCAAGGAGGGGTCACTGGCAATAGGCTGAACGGATGGGAAGGGATGGCATCTCTGTCCCTCCAGATGCGTTGCCGAGCAATGCCTGCTTTCCCTTGGGGAATTTTGTCCAGTTGGATGAATGACACATATCCTTCCCACACTGCCCTCAGTTCCTTGCTAGTCCCCACGTTGAGAGGGGTTTCTGTGCTAGGCTGCAGAAGCAGTGACATCATCTGCATCGGTTCCCTTAGTTAGCTTGTCTGACCAGCATCCTGAGGAGCAACCATCCTGGTGAACATGCAAGAAAGCCGCTTGTCCTTCAATTGATGAGTGGATAAAGAAGCTGTGGTATATATATACAATGGAATATTACTCAGCCATAAAGAATAATAAAATTATGGCATTTGCAGGCAAATGGATGAAATTGGAGAATATCATGCTAAGTGAGACAAGCCAATCTCAAAAATCCAAAAGAGGAATGATCTCACTGATAAGCGGATGATGACACCTAATGGGGGATGGGAGGGGGGCAAGAATGGAGGAAGGAGGAACTGTATAGAGGGAAAAGAGAGGTGGGAGGGGTGGGGGTGGAGGAAAAAAATAATGGAATGAATCAAACATCATTACTCTATGTAAATGTATGAATATGCAAATGGTATGCTGTTACTCCATGTACAAACAGAAACAACATGTATCCCATTTGTTTACAATAAAAATAAATAAAAAAAAAAAAGAAAGAAAGCCACTTGCTACAGACAAAGCCAATTTGCACTAGTTCCCAGCATGAGAGAGAGAGAGAGAGAGAGAGAGAGAGAGAGAGAGAGAGAACGCTCGAGTCCTTCAAGAGAATATGTTTTTGGACTTTCCAGCTCAGGCTTGCTCTGATTGTTTCCTTAGGTTGGCTGGGATTTTGGGAACAGAAAGGGGGCATTCAGGGACATGGTGTCTTACCGTCCCCCTTTTCTTGAGGGATGATACAAAAGATTTTAGTTCGCATGCTCTAATAGTGTCCTCTGGCCAGGCCCGGCTCTGTTATGCGCATGCAGAGTGTACTCAGGCCTGCAGAGACCCAAGATCTTTGGGACCCATCTGACCCGTTTCCATCTTGGGGATGGAACCATCTTCACCTGTCTGGCATCATAATCCTCCAAAAGAACGGCCACGGTCCCATTAGTGAGCTTGGATGGAATTTCTTCAACAAAGGCTTTTTGGCATTCTTTTTGGAATGGAGTTAAAAGGAAAGGAATAAATAGAAATTTGGGGTAAGTTCGGTATGGATTTTGGAGCAAGATGGAACTGGTTTTGGAATCCCAGTTACAGCACCAACTTTGAACCTTAGTTTCCTTTCCGCAGTATGGGGATAATGATAACTAAGTTGAAGAATTTGTGATGAACATTAGGCTCATAATGCTGGATATAGAGCAATCATATGAAATAAGAATATTTTGTTTAACACTTAATACATGCTTGTAATAAAGCTAAACTTTTAAAATGAATTGTCTCATTTGGTCCTTCTGAGAGTCTTGCAAACTTTAGGTGAAGGAGGTAGAAACTTAAAACCCTCAGGGGTGGGGTGGGGAAGGGAACTGAGGATGCTGACCTTTCTCAGTTTCCCTTTTCTGCCAAAGCTCCCCTGCCTGCCCAACATATTTGACAAACTCCTCCCAGGATGTGCCCTGCTGAACCCCGTAAAGCTCAGACCCTTGCTGTAGCCAGTCGCCATTTTCCTCTTGAAAATGTGCCCCTCCACTGCCTCATGAAGCCTCGCTGACCTGCTGAGGTCTCTGTCCCTTTTCTTTTCTTTTGATATTCTCTTTCACTAAGTACCACTGCCCTGGCAGTACCATGGTAAAGAAGGGATTAAGGTAAAGGTTTCTACTGGGTTTAATCGTCAGCTCAGCTCCTTCCTGCGTGTTTGGGTTCCATTGGCTGAAAGTCCAAGATCAAGGCGTCAACAGTGCCAGGCTTCCTCTGAAGGCGCACGGGAAGGGTCTCTTCTTAACTCCTGGGAATTCCTTCACATACGGCATTGTGACTCCAACCTTCACGTGGCATTTTTCCTGTAATTGTGTGTTTCTGTGTTCAACTTTCTCCTTTCTATAAGGATTCACAGTTCTTAACACGTTGGAATAGGGGCCTAACCTGCTCTAATACGATGTTAACTCGTTATATCTGTAGTGATTCTGTTATAAGGTCACACTCTGAGTCCTTGGGTTAGGACTATAATGTATGAATTTTGGGGAAATGCAATTCAGCTCATAACAATATAGACGAAAAGTTTGTCACGAGGATGAAAAGAGTTGACATATGCAGAGGGCTTAGAACATTAGTACGCAGAAAACGATCAAATAAGTGTTAGTTCTTATCACTACTTAACTTCAGCCAGATGGAGAAACTGGAGTTCAAAGAGATGGTGACTTTAGGGTTGGGGTCACATGACCAATGAATGGAAGGGTCAGGACTTCAACCCAGATATGGCTGATTCTAAAATGTTTGCACTATATATCCTCATTGCCTAAAAAGGAGAGAAGAGAGAAGTTGATATTTCAAGGTTCCATTTAGAGGAAGAGACTCACCTGAGCATAAAAAGGCAGAAAAATGCCCTAAAAATTATGCCCAAGACTTCAGGTGCATACTTTCATTATAAATGAATTTTCTTGTTCTCCAGTAGAATGGCTATAGATGAATGAAATGAAATAGATTAAAGGAAAAAGTGAATATCATGGCCTCATTTTACTTATATTTTCTTTTTCCCATCACTTATTTATTGCATCCTATCATGAATATTCCAGTTCCCTTCTTGTCTTCCACCTTCAGCCTCAACTCTTAAGTCTGCTGGGTAACTAGTCCCACTTCTCCATCAGGATCCCACCACAGGGTCTTCACCCTTGGGGTTCACTTATCCGGTCCCATTTGAAAAGCCCTCTCCCGGTGACAACATGTTTGGGGTCCACAGAGGAAGGTCTGGCTTTAAGTTTAGATGCTGTCAGGCCCTGAGGAATTAGGGTCTCCTTTTCCTTTTTTCCAGCGTGGTTCAGTGTGGAGCTCATTCTCACGGGTTCTGCTGAGCGAGGATTCGCTGGGATTTGGGGAGGAAATGTCTTCACATTTTCCATTCCTTCCTTCCCAGAGACATGGTGCTGGCAGAGCGACAGCCACTTTTCCCTGAAGCCAGATGAGAAACAGAGCTTCAGGCAGAGGCGGCGAAAACAGTGTTTATGTGGCCAGTGCTGTGTCGTGGCATTTGAAAAAAGCCAGTCCAACTCGGGGTCATTTTTCTGAAAAGCAAAAAGGAAAATGTAAAAAGAAAAAGACCTAATCCCCAGAGGATCGCAAACTGCCGTGTGGGGAGAGGTGCTCGGGCTGGGATGATAGGCGGCCGCCGCGTTTCTCTTTCCGCCTGGTCGCGAGCCTTCCTGCTGAGCCCTGGCCGGGGACCCTGGCAAGGATGCCTGTATGCTCCTGTGACCGAGGGCTGGTCCTCTGCCGACCTTCACAGAAGACCGATTCCCTGGTGCGTGCACCCAGACGGTCCAAAGAGTGCCTCTGTGGGCCAGCCCCGACTCACTCGTGGGTGGCGGCCACACTTCCAGCAGGTGTCACCCGCCACGCTGCGGCCCCTGACTTTGTGCTGTCCTCCCTCACCCAGTCCTGCCGTGCGGCGGGAAGGATCGTAGCTCCTCAAATATGCAGGCGCTTTAGAGTTCCAAAGGGCTTTGCAAGTGCTGTCACAGATACGACCCTGCCTTGCACTGTTTGTGTTCAAGGAACTGTTAAAACTTTTAAAGAAAATTATAAAATCGAAACAGTACATCTGTGTATAGACCACCTGAAAATGTTACAGAAAGGCTGACAACGAAGGGGTCCCAGCTCCCACGCCATGGCCACCCACCCGGGTCTTCTCCAGGGGGGTCTTGAGCTTATTTTGTTTGTCCATCTGCTGTTTAATTTCTGAAAATTTGTGACTCTTCCCTGTCGCACATTTTTTTCTTTTCTAGAAACAGATTTGTTGAGATGTCATTCAATACCATACAATCCACCCGCTGAACACACAATTCACTGGCTTTGAGTGTGTTCTCAGTTGTGCATTCACCACCACAATCAATTTTAGAACCTTCTTTTCTTTTCTTTCTTTCTTTCTTTCTTTCTTTCTTTCTTTCTTTCTTTCTTTCTTTCTTTCTTTCTTTCTTTCTTTCTTTCTTTCTTTCTTTCCTTTCTTTCTTTCTTTCTTTCTTTCTTTCTTTCTTTTATTTGTCTCTTTCTCTTTCTTTCTTTCCTTTCTTTCTTTCTTTCTTTCTTTCTTTCTTTCTTTCTTTCTTTCTTTCTTTCTTTCTTTCTTTCTTTCTTTCTTTCTTTCTTTCTTTCTTTCTTTCTTTCTTTCTTTCTTTCTTTCTTTCTTTCTTTCTTTCTTTCTTTCTTTCTTTCTTTCTTTTTTTCTTTTTGTATCAGGGATTGAATCCAGAGCCCAACCTCTGGGATCCACTCCTTCAACCTTTTATTTTTTATTTGAGACAGAGTCTTGCTAAGTTGCTTAGGGCCTCATTCAGTTGCTGAGGCCGGCTTTGAACCTGCAATCCTCCTGCCTCAGCCTCTAGAACTGCTGGGATTACAGGTGTGCACCACCACACCTGGCTCATTTCTTTTTCTTTGTGAATCTATGCCTTACTAAATTCATTTCTTGTATCTTTGGATTTCAGGAGGTTGTTGAGGCTGAAATTTGTGTCTTTAATCTGGCATCTTTTAGAATTACTATTATTATCATTATTTTTTAATTGGTTCTATTTTAGTTATACATGACAGCAGAATGTATTTTGATTCATTGTACACAAATGGAGTACAATTTTTCATTTCTCTGGTTGTATATGATGTAGATTCACACCGTTTGTGTAATCATACATGTACATAGGGTAATGATGTTTGTCTCATTCTATTATCTTTCCTACCCCCTGCCCCCTCCTACTCCTCATTTCCCTCTACCCAATCCATCCTTCCTTCCTTCTTCCCTTCCCCCTTCCCCCTTTATGTATTATCATCCACTTATCAGAGAAAACATTTAGCCTTTGGTTTTTTGAGATTGGCTTATTTCACTTAGCATGATATTCTCCAATTCTATCCCTTTACCTGCAAATGCCATAATTTTATTCTGCTTTATGACTGAATAATATTCCATTGTGTATATATACCACAGTTTCTTTATCCATTCATCTATTGAAGGGGATCTAGGTTGGTTCTACAATCTAGCTATTACGAATTGAGCAGCTATAAACATTGATGTGGCTGTTTCACTGTAGTATGCTGATTGTAAGTCCTTTGGATATAGGCCAAGAAGTGGGATAACTGGGTCCAATGGTGGTTCCATTCCAAGTTTTCTAAGGAATCTCCATACTTTCCAGAGTTGGCTGCACCAATTTGCAACCCCACCAGCAATGTATGAGTGTACCTTTTTCCCCACATCCTGACCAATACTTATTGTTGTTTATATTCTTGATAATTGCCATTCTAATTGGAGTGAGATGAAATCTTAGAGTAGTTTTGATTTGTATTTCTCTAATTACTAGAGATGTTGACATTTTTTCATATATTTGTTGATCAATTGTGTATTTTCTGCTCAGATCCTTAGCCCATTTGTTGATTGGATGATTTGTATTTTTGATGTTAAGTTTTTTGAGTTCTTTATAAATCCTGGAGATTAGTGATCTATCTGAAGTGTGTGTGATAAAGATTTTTTTTTTTCCCCACTCTGTAGGCTCTCTCTTCAGGTTCTGATTGTTTCCTATGCTGAGAAAAAAATATTTTTGGTTGGAATCCTTCCCATCTATTGATTCTTGATTTTATTTCTTGGGCTTTAGGAGGCTTGTTAAGGAAGTCTGGTCTGAAGCCCACATGATGAAGATTTGGGCCTGCTTTTCCTTGTATTTGGTGCAGGGTCTCTGGTCTAATTCCTAGGTCCTTGGTCAACTTTGAGTTGATTTTTGTGCAGGATGAGAGATAGGGGTTTAGTTTCATTTTGCTGCATATAGATTTCAAGTTTTCCCATCACCATTTGTTGAAGAGGTTATTTTTCTCCATTGTATGTTTTTGGCCCCTTTGTCTAGTATGGAATAACTGTATTCATGTGGGTTTGTTTTTGTGTCTTCTATTCTGAATCATTGGTCTACCTGTTTTGGTGCCAATGCCATGCCATTTTTGTTACAATAGCTCTGCAATATAGTTTAAGGTCTGGTATTGTGATGTCTCCTGCTTGACTCCTCCTGCTAAGGATTGCTTTGGCTATTCTGGGTCTCTTATTTTTCCAGATGAATTTCATGATTACTTTCTCTATTTCTATGAGGAAAGATGTTGGAATTTTAATTGGAATTGCATTGAATCTATAAAATGCTTTTGGTAGTATGGCCATTTTGACAATATTAATTCTGCCTATCCAAGAACATGGGAAATCTTTCCATTCTTTAGGTTTTCTTTAATTTCTTTCTTTAGTGTTCTGTAGTTTTCTTTGTAGAGGTCTTTCACCTCTTTTGTTAGATTGTGTCCCAAGTATTTTATTTTTTTGAAGCTATTGTGAATGGTATAGTTTTTCTAATTTCTATTTCAGAGGATTCATCACTTATGAAAAGATATGCATTAGATTTATGGTGTTGATTTTTATATCCTGCTACTTTGCTCAATTCATTTATTAGGTCTAGAGGTTTTCTGGTGGAATTTTTTGGATTCTCTAAATATGGAATCATGTTGTCGGCAAATAGTGATAATTTGAGTTCTTATTTTCCTATTCATATTCCTTTAATTTCTTTGGTCTGTCTAATTGCTTCTGGCTAGAGTTTCAAGGACAATGTTGAATAGAAGTGGTGAAAGAGGGCATCCCTGCCTTGTTCCAGTTTGTAGGGGGAATGCTTTCAGTTTTTCTCCATTAAGAATGATGTTGGCCATGGGCTTGGCATAGATGGCCTTTACAATGTTGAGGAATGTTCCTAATATCACTATTTTTTCTAGTGTTTTGAACATGGAGGGATGCTGTATTTTATCAAATGCTTTTTCTGTATCTATTGAAATGATCATATGATTCTTAACCTTAAGCCTATTGATGTGATGATGAATTACATTTATTGATTTCTGGATGTTGAGCCAACTTCACATTCCGGGATGAACCCCACTTGATCATGAGACAGGGTTTCACTATCTTGCCCAGGCTGGCCTTGAAATTCATGATCCTCCTGCCTCAACCTCTTGAATAGGGGGACTTGCAGGCACACATCACTATGTCTAACTTATTTCTGTTTTTAGTTCCTTGATGCTTATTGTTAAATATATTTTTACCACTATTTCTTGATTTCTTAAAATATTAAATGTAGACATTATTTAATGGCTTCTTAACAATAAGAAAAATAGAAGAAGATTTAATTCATCCATACTCTTCCACTTTCATTATAGTACAATTTTTGGTTCCATCGTGAACTAACTTTGCAACTTTATTTATTTGGTACTGGGTACTGAATCCAGGGTCTCTTTATCGGTGAACTACATCCCCAGTTCTTTTTTAATTTTTATTTTGAGACAGGGTCTTGCTAGGTTGCTGAGGCTGACCTCAAATTTGTGATCCTGTCTCAGCCTCCGAAGTCACTGAGATTACAGGTGTGGGCCACCCTGCCCCTATGATGGTCACCTTTTAATTTCTCACTTTATCAATTATAGATAGCATCTCTTAATACCATAATTTTTTATAAGAACATCTACCTTTATTCTCTTTCATATGTGAAAGCCACCTCCTGACCTCGTCACCTGTAATTTTTCATTTGCATACACATGCAAAGTATATTCATAACCATAATCATAAGTGTTGTGCTTTGCTTACATGTTGGAACAAAAGTTTAAAATCAATAATAAAATTTATGTTATGAACAGGCAAATATTTTCATTGCATTATTCAAGTAGAGAATTCTGATTATATTTCATTTCTTGTCCAGTTTTAACTTTGTCCTGCAATTTAAAACTGCCTTCCTGTTTTTCTTGCATTATTTGCCTGAATTACAAACTTAGATTTTTTAAAACTAATAAGGAAAAGTCTCAAATCTATAACACCTACCCTTTTTCTCAACTCTGCTTATCTGGAGGCCTCTCATCCTCACCAATCTGGTTGATTCCTCTCTTACCATACTGACAGCTTTTATCCTGGAACTTCTGTGGACTGGGTTGAATCCATTATGTCTTGGATCTTGTGTCTTTTTCTTTCTTTTTTTTAATCTCTTATTTTGCTGGAGTATATTCATGAGTATATTTGTTAAAAAATATTACATTTTTTCATTCCTTCCAGATCCCAAAATGCCTTTGTCCTAATTTTGCATTTGATTGAGAGTTTGGCAGAGTATAGAATTCTGTGCTGAAATTTTTTTTTTTTTTTTCCTCAGAAATTTGAAGCTTTGTTCCACGGTTTTCTAAGAACCTAGTATTTCTGGTGAGAGATCTGATACCAGACTGGTTCTTCTTCCCCTGCAGACAATTTCTTTTTTTCCCTTCCTGGAAACTTTTAGTGCTTTTCTCTTTGTTCTTGAAGGTCCTGCAATTTCACAATCTGTTTATATTCATTTATTATCTCTATCATCTATATATCTATTCTTTTGTCTAATGCTCTTGGTTGAGGCTTTAATGTTTCTTTTAATGCTGGGATTTTGAGGTATCATTTTAAAAATAATTTCCTCCCTATGTTTTCTATATTTTCTTACTCCACAAAACTTCTACAAGTCAGATGATGAATTTTTCTGAATGGATCCTCTAGGTATTTTATCTTTTTTCTTCTATTAAATATTTTCCTTTCTAAGAAGTTTCCCTAACTTTATTTCCCAATCATCCTGATAATTTTTTTTATTTCTTCTTGGGCTATTCCTGTTATTCATAGTGTTTTGTTGTTATTTTGTGTGACACTGTGTCAGATCTCTTTGAGGGGATGGGTTAAAGCCCCTCTGCCTGAATTATTCACTTCTTGCTGTTTGCATGTGTCTTTTTCTTTCACCATGTCGGCTTCCCCAAAATGTTCAGTGACTTTTAAGTTGTTCTGTTCTATGTAACCCACGTAATCCCAAGTTTTCCTTTCTGCAAATATAATACATATTCAAATATTATTTCAAAGTTACCATAAGTGGCATATTTGTTGCTCAGTTTAAGTTTTTTGGGAGTGTTCCCATCAGGGATAATGGGACAAAGTGAGGTGAGGTCCGTGTATGGGACAGAGCTTACTGACTGGCAGGCAGTCTGCTTTAAGGACCTTGACCTTCACCAAGGAGACGCCACATGCCCTTTGCTGACTGCTCTAGTGATTTCATTCTTAAAAGAGAAGAACCTCTTCTCCGTTTGGGGAGGACAGGGTTTATTACAGAATTCTAGACTGCACGGCAGGAGATCAAGTGTGGACAGCAGCTCTCTGTGCAGACTCTCCAGTAGGCTCCCTGTGCTTGGCCCTTCATCTTACCCCCACTCTCGAGCACCTGGCATTGCTGAGCCAGGAGCCTCTGGGGCTCCCCTCTTGGGCTGCAGTCCCCTCTGTGAGTCCTGGAGGCTGCAGCATCCTCTACCCTATTTCATCCCTTGCCAGCTCCTTATATATTCTATTTTTCAGAAATATATTGAGTATATTGTACATTGGTGGAGACTCAATTACTTATTATTATGCACTTTTAAGCACTTTTACTGTTAGTTTTAGTGGGGTCTGGATTTAGGAACACTCTGTTAGTTTCAGTGGGTAGAGTGGAATGGTCTTGGGTTTGCTGACCATTCAGGGCATTTTTATACCCAGCATTCCTTTTGGCTGTGGCATTGCTAGTCTGTGGGAAGACTGGAGAAGCACTGGGAAGAGTTAGTCAGACACTTCATCTTTCTGAGGCCCAGTCCCCCACTTTTAATCCTTTGTAGAATTATCTACCATGCTCATGGGTCCGTGCTAAATGCTGGAGAAGCAGAGATTAAACAAATCATAGTCTCTTCCTGTCAGGCAGTTGGAATAGGGGTTTCAAGTAGAGACAAAACAGTAAGATCTTCTGATCCTCTGGTGAGTGCTGTGTGCACACACAACAGATGATGTACTAGGATAGAAGAGGCTGTGGCAGGGATTTTTTTTTTTTTTTTTTTTTTTTTTTTTGAGTTGCAATTTGTTCCTGCAAACAGATTTAGAAGAGGAAGGAAAGACTTTCCAGGCAAAAGGATTAGCAAGTACTGAAGCTCAGAGTCATGGCAGAACTTGGTGATTTCAGGAAACATCTAACAACTGGATAGAACAGAGGGCACTGTGGAGGCACGGGGAGACTTTAGACTGCAAAGCTAAGGGCAGCTAATGTGTCTCACATGTGCTGTCTCTATTCACATTGACAGATGAGAAAGTTGGGGCACAGATTTACGTGATCTTAAGGTCCCTTAGCAAATAGGTGGGTGAACTGGGATTGGATCCCTAGAAGTCTGGCTCCAGAGCTCATTCTTTTTGTTTAGGGGTTAGATGAACAAGGGCTTTAAGAAATTTTGGGTTTTTTCCTGCAAACACGTTTTGAGACAGACAAGTGACATGATTAGTGTTGTGTTTTAGAGACATAGTTCTGGAGTCACCCTTGGGAAGAATGTTAGCCTAGAGTCAAAGATCTCAGAGAAAAACTTAGGAAATGATTGTACTATGCATCAGGCAATAGGTAATAACTTCTGAATTTAGAAGTGGAAATGGGGCTGCAATGGAAGAGGACATTATGAGAGTGTCTTCAGAGGTAGAATCAACAGAACGTAGTCACTGATTAGCCATAGTTTGGATAGATATTCCCCACAGGCCCATGTGTTAACTATTTGGTCCTCAAAGTGGGGCTGTTGGGGAAGGTGGTGGAGATTTTAGGAGGCGGGGCCTTATGGGAGGTACTTAGGTCATTGGAGATGTGCCTTTTAAGAGGATCATGGGAACTTGGTCCCTTTTTCTTTTTTATCATTTTTGGTTCCTGGTCTTCAGGTGAATGGTTTTGCTTCACCATAAATTTCTGCCATGATGTGCTATCTTGTCACAGGCTCAAAGAAATAGAGCTAATTAATGATGGTCTGGAACCTCCAAAACTGGAACTCCAAAACCATTTCTTTTTATAAGTTACTTATCTCGGGTGTTGTGTTATAGTGAGGGAAAGCTGACTCATTACGAAAGTTAGGAGAGGATGGGGTCAGGATTATGTGGTGGTGTCACTGGTGGCTTCTGTGGTATATTTGAGAGTACATAATTGAGCATGCTTGGGAGAGAGGAGAGAAGGAGGACGAAGGATGGTGGTATTGAGGTAGAATTGAACATGGTAGAACTGAGGAGACTGCATCATATCCAGGTAGTTAGGTCCAGAGTCAATTGAGAAGCTGGGTCTGGAATGCGGGGAAGATATCTGTGTTGGAGGTACAGATTTGGGAGTCACTGGCTTATAAGGAAAACTGAATTGTGGGAGTAGATGGTGAAGAGAATATGTGGCATGAAAAGAGAGCCAATGTGCAACCATAAAAATGGGAAGTTATATTCCATGTGTGCATGATATGGCAAAGTACATTCTACTGCCATGTATAACTAAAAAGAACACATAAAAAGATGGTCTCATCAACATATTGGGCTATGTTTTATAAAAATGTTTTTAGTAGTGCATTGTAGTTATATGTAATGTTGGGGTTCTTTTTAACATAATTCTATGAAATAAAATGAAATAGAAGGGATATAAAAAAAAGAAAAAGAAAAGAGAGCCAAACTCAGTGCCTGAGAATTCATGAGAACTGTGCCTGGAAATTTGGCTGATGGTGTTCCTGAGGCAGGGTGGAGGGCTTGGATGGTGGGAGGGGTGTGGAGATTTTCAGTACCTCCTCCAGGCCCAGGCTGTGAGGTTCAAGCTACTTGGGGCTAAGAGCTTTAAGGGAGGTTGCCCCAGGCAAGAAGCAGGTCTCAGGAGGAACTGAGGATCATTCTCAGCAACAAGGACTCCAGGAGGAACAGAGGACGGGGTGGCAGGGAAGGTGGCATGCAGGAGTGTTGGGGTGCAGAGAGGGCACCTGGCTGGTTGGAAGGTGGGCGAGGAATGGGTAGGAGCCACTTCCAACTGGCCTGTCTTCTCTCAGTTATTTCCAGTCACTAATCTGCTCTGTGGGCTGCCTGCCCCTGCAGGTGGTGGGCGGCCCTGATGGATCTGCAGGGTGGAATCCGGGTTCCTGAAGTGCTGATGTGCAAGAACTGTGGCTCATGTTTACATCGGCATAGTCTTGCTTCCCCTGACCTGTGGACAGATGTGGAAACAGCAGGCCTGGCCAGCCAAAGTAAGCAGAGAGGCTTAAATTCAAACCTTCCTCCTGTTTTAACTGGAACATCAGGATCCAGCTTCACTTCTCCAGTTGGTTCCAGTCCAGAGGAAAATGGGTCATCTCCAGCCTGTCCTTCAGAGCAAGGTGTGAGGGCTGTGTGCCAGGTCTGACTGATTGATCGGGATTACCGTACCTGATGCCCGGGACACACCCGAGGCGTCTGTTCCAGAGGCTGATTCCGTGACAGGGTCTTTGCCGAGGGTGTCACTTCTCCCCTGCCTTCACAAGAGCCATTCGATAGGTATCATATTGGTCTTATTTGCAATGAGAAGGAAAGGAAGCTCAGGATCGTACGAATACTAAGTGAGAAAAGTAGGATTTGTTTTATTAAAATTTTCTTTTGTTTCAGAATATTTTAACCAAATCGAAACACAACACCTCTGTACCCACCAACAGCTCCCAGACTCTAACACGAGGCTGTCCCTGCATTAGATTTCTAAAAGATGAAATATTTACACACACACAGTTGAAGCTCTGTGTCTGTCTTCCTGATGGCTTGCTTCCTCCTCCCTCTCTTCAAACGTCATTACTATTCTTTTTGTGATTCTGGGAATCGATCTCAGGGTCTTGCATATGCTAGGCAAGTGCTCTACTCCTGAGCTACCAGCCACACAACCCTAGAGGTTACTGCTGTTTGAAGTTGGTGTTTATTATTACCATGCAAATGTTTATATTTTTATTAAATATACTACCGATTATTAAAAAAATCTATGGTATTGTTTGCATGATTTTTTTTTTTTTTTTTTTTTTTTTTGTACTGGGGATTGAACTCAGGGGCACTTAACCACTGAGCTACTTCCCTAGCCCTATTTTTGTATTTTATTTTGAGGTAGAGTCTCAACGTTGCTTAGGGTCTCACTAAGTTGCTGAGGGTGACTTGGAACTCGCAATCGTCCTGCCTCAGCCTCCCAAGCTGCTGGGATTATAAGAGTGCACTACATGCTTTTAAATGTTGCATAAATAGTATCATACTCTGCATCCCCCTTTCCCAGTCTACTTCAGTATATTTAGGACATGGGTGATCGAAGTTGGTGTTAACTTCAGCTTGAAGTGGAGCAATTGCTTGTCAGTTCTGACATGAAGTCATCTGAGGCTCTGGAAGGTCAGTGTCTCACAGTTACCTTCCAGTCCTGATGACTCAAAGTTCCAAGTCCTTAGTTCCTAATGTGGATGTTTAGGTCAATATCCTTACTTCCTTGGATAATATTACAGGCTTTATTATTGGAACTTGGTCTTGGTCAAGAATTATTCCTGCCAAACCATTCTGCATAATGAATGGAACATGACCAGTATTTTCCACAGTGCAGAGGCGGGTTGGAGGGTGATGGAAAATGTAGATCAACCATAAAGCCAATATGACTTTAGAGGACATAGGAATATCAGGGTCTTCTCCACAATGTTTGCCACAATCTCAAGGTTTTTTTCACCCTTATTTCTTCCTGATGAGTCTCTTCTATTTGACACAAAGAACTTTCCCAGTATTGCATCCAACAGGAAGTGGAATGTTTGGGTTTTATTGAAGTCTATTTCCCACGTTTTCCCTAACATTTCCATGAGTCAAAGTCTATGAAACAAGAAGTTACAGCTATCTTTATGAATGATGAGCTCTTTGGCTTTTAGAGTTGTGATGTCCAGTATTTTCTGCAGAATTCTAGAATGTCCAGAGTTTTCTGCAAAGATAAAAATGCAGTAATGTCTTCAGTGGCCATTAACCACGTGTGGCTATTGACCATTTGAAATGTAGCTACTGCAACCGAGGAACTGATTTTAAATTTTAAATAATTTAAGTTAGAATAGCCACACAGCACTAGTGACTACTGTATTGGACAGCACAGAGTTGCAGGATTTATAGCAATGTGTGTTGGTGGAAATTCAACAAGTTTTAATAAATCAAATGAGTTCACATTAAACTGTTTGATTTGTTTGCCTTTTCTTTCCCCAAATTCAAAACTGACCTAAAAATCTGGACAGCACATACTGCTTTGCTTGATCAGGATACTGTTGGACAGAGTATTGCTTCTGCATAAGCTTCTGCCCCTCTCTTCTTTGTAACCAGCCTGACCTTGTGATTTTGAAGGTGCTGATGAGCACGAGGTATTGACGGTACACCTGCCTGCCCCCTGTTGTGACCCATTTTCCCTCATTTCACAGCTCACTCGGTCCACAACCTCATTTCCCGGCTCTGTTGGTTCTGGTCCCTTTCAATTCAGGCTGCCCTTGGCTCTTTCCACTCTGGACCAGCCTTACTCTGGGAGAAGAGCAGGCGTGGAGATCAGGACTGATCTGATTCTAATTCTGATTCTGGACTTTGTCTAGTGCAATTTTAATTTCTTCAAAAAATTTTTATTTTGGAATAATTTTGCACTTACAGAAATGTTCCAAATAGTAGAACAATACAAAGACTCCTGGAGTCTCTTCTCCCAGATTCCCACATGTGTATGTGGTTAAAGTTCCACTGTAGGTGTCACTCATCTTTATATCTACATCTGCAGCCCTCTGTGTCTCTACCTACTTCTATGCCTTTCTACCCCTACGGTTCTCTGTATCTGGGGATCGAACCGTATCTACATCCATCGCTTTCTCTCTGGGTGTGTATGTGCGTGTGCATGTGTTTGTGTTTGTTCTCTTATATAACTATAGTACAATGATAAACTGGTATATTCTCTTATAAAACTACAGTACAAAGATAAAATTCATAAAATTAACATGAACGCACTACTCTTCTTTAATCCATAGGCCTCATTCAAGTCTTTCCAGTTGCTCCCATAATGCCCTTTGTAGCCATAACAACCGAATGTTTCTTTTTCTTCATGTTCCTCCTCCTCCTCTTCTTCCTGTTCCTCCTCCTTATCTTCTTACTACAGCATTTGGCATCTTTACTGAAAGCTTTAAATTTTAGGGTTAACTTTCTCAAAAAGTCATCTTTAAGAAAATGGCAGTGTTCATAAATACAGATATTATTTTATCTAGCAAATGATATTCTACATAGTCAAGATAATGAGAGAAACTTTATAAGTCAAGTTAAAAATGCACACTGTTTTGATAATTAAAAGACTAAAGTCAGAAAAGTGCAGAAAATAGAAGTATTAATTGCTTAATACTTTGTTTTGAGAAAGTCAGAAATTATTCTTTTCCAAGAAATAAGCAATAATAATAAAAGATGTGATTAATATACTATCTCTCTTTGAAGTCAGGCTCACTTTTCATGTCAGAGGACAATTCTGACTTTTATACTCTAAATTCCCTTTTTTCCAGAAAGGAGTGCATTTAAAATTATTATTTCGATATTGCTCACAAGCTCCTCAGTTTTTCCTCCTTAGGATGTTTCATTTCAGTACAGAAGCTGCGGAACGGCAAGGGACTAAACCAGTTACGATGATTTTGTAGCGTATTAAATGCTAATTTAGCAAGCTCTCAACAGACCACCAACAAACTTCCACACCCAAGCCAAAAACTCACTACAGCATTGAGACCAGAACACGATTCATCCATACCCAGATTCTATTTACCAAAAAAATACAGTCATGAAATCCAAAAGAGAAATCTTAGTGGGTCTTTCTGGAGCGGCAGAATTTTCTAGACGATTCTCTTCTGGTTGCAGAGCCCGTTCATTCTCTTAATGCTGTTTTAGTCGTTTAACTTTTGCAATATTTTCTTAAAGTTCTTTTTTCTTTTACTTCTCCGCCTGAGGTCCATCGTCTAAGCTGATTTCCAGGACATTACAGTACTTCCTAGGAACAGGGGAGTAAAGGTCAAATATTCCATAATGTGCTCAGTTCAAGCCTTCACAGCAAACCTTCTGGAGTGGGCTTTGAAAACTGACCTTGTGTCGTGATCTCTAATTTGTCCTGCGGTTGTTAGCAAGCCAATGACAATGGTGGATAATGCTCCATGTTGGTCCTCTCCTTCTATAGTGCTCCTCTGAGAGAATGTTGGAGTTCCCACTTGGGTCACTGCTCATGGAGGCCACTTTCACTTTGCCCCTTGCCTTTGGCTGCTGCTAGCCCCTTGTCTGCCATGGACTTGGTGGGGCTCGCCAAGTGAATGGTCCCCAGGAGTGCTGGATATGTTCTGCTACGATTTATGCCTCCAGTGCAGTGGCTGTCTTCTCCGGGCACCTAGGTAAACCCATAATAACAGCTGCCACCATCCTCCCCTATAATTGCTCTGGAACCCCACTTCCCACAACAGAACTCTCTGATCCTTTTTTATATTCCAGGATCACTTGCTACGTTTGTCTTAGTGCCTCTTTAATCTCCTTTAATCTGGAAGATTTTGTAGTTTTTCTTTCCATGGTCAGCTATTTTATAGACTTTCCCTTGATTCATGCTGGATGTCTCCTCTTGATTGGATTTAGCTTGCATGGTTTTGAGCAAGAATATTACAAAAGCAACATTGTGTCCTTTCACTGGGTCATCTCCAGAGCACATGATTATCACTTTCTCATTTGCAATTACTTGCTGTATTCAATAACAAAGTACCTGAGGCTGGGTACTTTATAAAGAAAAGAGGTTTACTCAGTTCACAGTTCTGGGGGTTCACAGACATGGTGAGAACACTGGCCCACCTCTGGTGAAGGCCTATGGTGGATGGCAGCATACCAGGAATATGTGCAAAAAAGATAGATCATGTGGTGAGACAGGAAGCTCAATAATGCACTCGTGTGGAACTAGCTGAGGTCTCACAAGAACTTAATTATTTCTGAGGACAGGTCATTTAGTGACCCAATTGCTGCTCAGTAGTCCTTCCCTCTTAAAGATTCCGTACCACTATATACACAATGGAATATTACTCAGCCTAAAGAAGAATAAAATGGCATTTGCTGGTAAATATATGAAGTTGGAAAATACCATGCTAAGTGAAATAGGCCAAGACCCCAAAACCAAAGTCCGAATGTTTTCTCTGATAAGTGCATGACAATATATAATGAGTGGGGGTAATGGGGGGAACAGAAGAATGAAGGAACTTTGGAAGGTGTAGAGGAAAAAGGGGTGGGAGGGGGTGGGGATAGAAAAACAGTAGAATGAAACAGACAGTTTTACCCTATATATATGTATGATTACATGATTGGTGTGAATATACATTGTGTACAAGCATAGAAATGAAAAGTTGTACCCCATTTGTGTACAATGAATCAAAATGTGTTTGTAAAAATAAAAAAATATTTAAATTAAATAAAAAAAAGATTCCATAGCACTCCTCAACATAATCACACTGAGGACCAGGTTTCTAACTCACAAACCCTTGGTGGATACAACCAAACCACAGGCAAACCATAGTGCTTGCTCAAGGCGGATCTGCCATGTCTCTGCATGATAAAGTCACCACTTTTCCTTTTTGATTAATAGATATCTCTGATGAGATGCTTTGTATTTTAGTTTTTATTGCAGTAACCAAAATACCTGATGTTATGGTTTAGATATGAGGTATCCCCCACAAAGTTCATGCATTAGATAATGCAAGAAAGTTCAGAGGTGAAATGATTGGGTTTTGAGAGTCTTAACCTGATCAGTGCATTAATCCTCTAATAAGGATTCACTGGGTAGGAACTGCAGGCAGGCAGGGTGTGGCTGGAGGAGGTGGGTCATTGGGAGTTGTGCCTTTGGGGTATACATTTGGTTCTTGGTGAACAGAATTCTCTCTCTGCTTCCTGGTACCACGTCCTGAGCTGCTTTCCTCCACCACACTCTTCCGTCATGATGTCCTGCCTCTCTTTGGGCCCTGAGGATTGGAGTTGGCCATCTATGAACTGAGAACTCTGAAAATGAGTGCCACATAAACATTTCCTCCTTTAAAAAATTGTTCTTGTCAGGGCTTTTGGTCACAGTGATGAAACAGCTAACTAATACCCCTGACTAGAACAACTTAATGGAGGAAAAGCTTATTTTGGCTCATGGTTTCAGAAGTTCAGTCCATAGTTGGCTGATTCCATAGCACTGGGTCCAAGGTGATACAGAACATCATGGTGGAAGGGTATGGTAGAGAAAAGCAGCTCAGGACATGACAGCCAGGAGGCAGAGAGGGTGAAATCTCTGCTCACGAGGGACAAAATATAAACCCCAAAGTCTCACCCCCCCATTACCTACTTCTTCCAGCCCTATCCTGTCTACTGTTGCCAATCAACTAATCCATATCAGTGGATTGACCCAGTGATTAAGTTATAGTTCTCATAATATAATTTCACCTCTGAATATTCTTGCATTGTCTCACATATGAGTTTTTTGGGTACGCCGCATATGTAAATCATAATACTTTAGGACTATGTAAATATTCTGTTTCTTATACCTTTGCCCAGTGTTTTTAATGTCTGTTTGTCATTCTTACTTGAGGCAGTCATTACTACACTGTGGTTGTCAAAGGGTGATTTTAATTCTATTATTTTCTATTTTTATATCATTTATGGACATTCTACTGTAAGGAAGACTTTTTTTTTTCCTATATATCACCTGCATATCTATCTTTCTATCAATCAATCATTAGTCACTATGGACTCGTGAATTCTTATTTCTTTCTGCAAAGTATATTCTATCACTATCATTATTTAGTATGTTGTTAGGAATTTCCCAAATATGAGAAACAAGGGCTGTTTTTATTCTGGTCACTTGGTCCTTTTATCATCACCCTAATTTTGAACAATTTCTTACTTTCTGATAAAACAAAATATTCCAGTCTTATCTTGTATTTTGTGTATTAACCCTGGAATCAATTATTTCTTCAAGGAGTGACTTTTATTTTGATGGTCACCTATCAATAAGTGAACTGGAGGTAAAAACTGGAACAAAAAATTCCATAGATCAGAAAAGTTTTTAGATTTGGAAATTCGCAAATAAAAAATTTAAATTAGACATGCCTAACACTAAACAGAGAGAAAAATGGTGACTGAAAATTTCAGGTACAAGTGATTATGAAAGACACATCATCATATTCTAAAGCAATCAATTTGATTTTTTTATAAAGACAAATATAAATATTGAAACTAAAGTCTGAACTGATAGCTTAAAACTAAAAGCAGACAGAGTGATAAACTCACAAATAGGAAGATAGATCCAGAGTGTATAACAGACAATGAGGTAGAAGTAAGAAAGGTCATGAGCCAGGGAAGATAGATTGAGAAGGTCTAACATATGTCCAGTCAGAGCTCAAGAAGAAAAGGAGGATTGTGGAGAGGCAATTTAAAATTTTTAGAAGTTTTTATTATTAATGGATACATGATAACTATAATATTTACAGGATACAGTGTGATATGTCATAAAATATGATGATCAAATCAGGGTAATTAGCATATCCATCTCCTTAAACATTTATCGTTTCTTTGTGTTGGGAACATTCAAAGTCCTCTCAGCTATTGTGAAGTACACAATGTTAGTTTTAATTATAGTCACCCTGCTGTGCCACACACTGGAACATACTCTGTGTACATAACTGGTTTGTACGTGTTAACCTTCCACTATGCCTGCGTTCTCCTTAACCTCTCTAGCTTCTCCTGACCACTGTTTTACTTCCCACATCCATGAGATAGTTTTTTAGATGGGGAGAGGCAGTTATTGAGGAGATAATGAATGAGTTTTTTTTTTTTTTTTAAAGAACTGATGAAATTATACTTGCATCTTCAGATTCAGGAAGCCCAAGGAAATTATAGCACTACAAAGAAATTCCTTCTTAGTGAAACTGAAGAACATCGAAGACTTTGGAAAGGTCTTAAAAGTAACCAGAGAGTAAAGATGAATTAATATGAAGTCAGCATTTACAGTTGAATTTTCCACAGCAAGATGATATCCAGAGGACAACAGAACAAAATCTTCGACATTTTGAGAGAAAATAAGAGTCAATCTAGAATTATAGGGAAGAATTTTAGATGAAAATACAAAAGAATATCTTAATCCTGGGAAAGGAAATATTTTTAAAAAAGAAACAAAAAGCATGATTCATATGGGGAGAGATTAATATATTTGATTAAATTAAAAATCAAGGACTTTTCTGTTGATTAGAAGAACCTTTTTCCACAAATATTCATTTTTTTTTTTGAAAGTCATTATAGAATTATATATTTAAATTTTCTTCACACATAAGATCATAGCCAAGGAGGTCCACAATTTAAAATTTTATCACAAACTATTTTTGCCATTATTCTCATAACTGAACATTTTCATGCTTACTATTTCATCTCAAACGGTGACCAGTAAAGCTGTTTAGACAATAATAATAAAGTACTTTTTCTCTTTTTTTTCAGGATAATGAAATGAAATTAAGTAACATGCTAAAGATACTACTAAAGAGATTTAAGCCTCTGATTTTGGCCTCTGAAATGAAGATCTGTAGGAATTTTTCTAGTTAACTTTCAGATCTTCCCACAATCTTTCTGTTTAAAGAAATATCATCTTTGAAATAATCTGGACAAATACTCTTCAAATCAAAAACTGATTCATAAGACCCTAAATGCTAGTCTCTTCAATATGTCCTGTGTCAGTTTTCTTGATTATGTCAAGAACATGGAGACATTTTTAAAATAACAGAACATTTAATTACATCAGTTTCCCATCAGCCCGCAGAAGACATTTAGTAATTATATTGGCCATTTCCACTGGTTGGCAGGTGGCTCTTCCACTAATGGCTCCCATGGTTTCCACTGCAGCATTTTTCTTGCCAGACTTAGTTCATTTTCAGCCTGAAGAATCACCTCTTCTATTTGGCCAAGTTGAAGTTGGTCTTCTAATTTTTTAACATCTGATTCCGCTTTAACCATACCCAGTTTCTCATTTGTAATCTGCTCTGTATATTTTCTATATGCTGCATTTTTAGGGATATGCTCCAGAACATCAAGAATCTTTGCATACAATATTCTTAGCCTCTCGTGTGGATTCTCACTTACAGCCAACCCCACAAGGCCAGTGGTCTTCTTCAGCACACCCGCCATGACAGCACCGAAGACCCGACCCCGCGCAGCCCTCTGGGAACCTCCCAAATATTCATTTTTAATTAACTGATTCTTTTCTGCAGTGTTGGGGCTTGAACCCAGAACCTCATACATGTTAGGCAACCACTTTGCCACTGATTTATATACTCCAGCCCCATTTTTATTTTTAATAGACATAGTAATTTTACACATTTATTGGAATGTACAGTGTGACATTCCAATACATGTATATAGTAGATAATTATCAGATTGGAGAAACTGGCATATCTATCACCTCAGATATTTGTCATTTCTTTTAACCCCCTTTATATTTTATTATTATTGTTTTTTAACATTTGAAATACACATTTATTTACAAAATAGACAAAGATTAGAAAACGCAACAATCAGCAAATAATGCAATTAAAAATTAATAAAACACATAAAGGGGTATTTCACTGAAGAGGGTAATCAAATGGCACATGAGTATATGAAAAAATACCCAGCATTATTTACTGTTAGAGAATTTCATGTTAAAACCACAATGGGATACCTATACCTAAGAGATTGCCTATGGTAATATATATATATATATGTATGTATATATATTATATATAATTACATATATATGTAATTTCTTATTTGCAAAGTAGAAAGTATTAAACAATAAAATAAATCTGTTGCTGTATACCTTATGATAAATGAAAGAATGAACAATTGCAACAAAAGCATTCCAACAATCTTCTCTCTGAGCCTGACAGCAGGACATTTTCCCAAATAGTACATCATCAAACGTATCATTTACCCAGTTTCCACTGACCTTCATACAGGTGTTCTTTTTTTTCAACAATATTGATAATTAATTTAAATATAAATGATCCACATATTGTAATTAAAAGTTATAAATATTCAACATGTGTAAAAAGCAAATAATAACTATATGCTCTATACAATTGCCACACTGTAAATATCAATGCAACAATAGGTTAAAAGCAAAAGAAGAGGAAAATAAGCATGGGAAATCTGAAGTAGAGCTATTAATATAAAATAAATTTCAAGATAAAGTATTTCCAGAGATAAAGGGAAACATTTCATACTCATAATAGGACAACTTCTTCAAGAAAGTATAACAATCCTAAATGCATATGTACATAAGAACAAAATTTCAAAATATAAGAAGTAAAAATTAATAAAACTAGAAAGTCAAGTCCACAATCATATTTGGCAATTTTAAGACCCCTGGCTTTGCTGGAAGGAGTTTGATCTAGAAGGCTTAACAACATCATCAGCCACCTTGACCTATTTGTTATTTACAGAGAACTATACACAAAAATGACAAGTAGAAAATTAAGAGGGATAGACAATATTCTGTCATAAAATAAGCTTTGAGACATTTAAAAAATTTGAAATCATGCAGACTATTTACTGCATGATTTATTACATTAGAAATCAATCATCTTAATATATGTAGAACCCCACACCCACGTCTCAACTACTTCAAAATTAAATAACACACTTATAAATATCTCACAAATCAAAGAAGAAAGTCCAAGAAAAGTAAGTAAAAAGTGCTTTGAATTAAGTGATAATAAATATTTAGCATATCAATATCTGGGATGATATAGTACTCAGATGAACACTTATAACTTTAAGTATTTGTATCAGAAAGAAGCTAGATTAACAATAAAATTATTTTCAAATTAGGTAGTAGGAAGAAAAAATAGGAGCAGAAATACATGAAATAGAAAAGAAATGATACAGCTAAAAGTTGATAAAAATCTAAAAAGTCTAATCAAGAAAAAAGTAAGAAGAAATACCTGTGGAAAGGGAGCTATTGAAACAACCCTACACATGCTAAAAACATATTAAGATAATATTACAATTGTATAATTACAATTATATGGCTTACATAACTTGGTCTGTTTTAGAGGACAGAAACCCCTGCTTGTTTATGAGATCCATATGAGTGACTTTTTCTCCCATCCTTTCCCCTTCACTCTGTGGATGCCTTTCCCTATGAGGCGAGTCTCTTGGAGACAGCATATTGTTGGGTCTTGTTTCTTAATCCAATCTACCAATCTATGTCTTTTGACTGGATTAGTTTCTCCTTTGATTGATAATTCCTTTAGTTCTTCCCTTGGCTGGTTTTCACTTTTTTTTTTTTTTTTCATTTCATCTTCATGAAATGAAGTATTTTGTTGAGAATATTCTGAAGTGCAGGCTTTCTGGTTGCAAATTCTTTCAATATTTGTTTAGCAAGGACAATTTTTATTTCATCTTCAAATCTCAAGCTTAATTTTGCTGGATATAGGATTCTTGGTTGGCATCCATTTTCTTTCAGAACTTGGTATATATTATTCTAGGACCTCCTAGATTTTGAGGGTTTGGGTTGAGAAATCAGCTGAGATCCAAATTGGTTTCCTGCTATACATTATCTGATATTTTTCTCTCACTGCCTTTAAAATTCTATCCTTGAGGATCCAAGATGGCGGACTAGAGGGAGGCTGTGTTCCTTGTCGCTCCGTAACTCCAATTTCAAGCAGAGGATATCTGTTTCTTGGTGAGGCAGTTTTTGCTGCTTATCGATTCCCTGCTGTTTATCCCATTTGTTTACTGTGATCACCTGTAGTCTGCCAGCATATCGACACCATTTTGAGTGCAGATTGCTCACTGTCAGGTGCCTATCATCCGCCATTTATCTGCCTCTGGCCAGTCCATCGCCTGCCTTACACGTATCCATCACCCAACGCAGGAGGTTCACCTCCCGATCGTCCGACAATAGTCAGCAAACTGATCACCGACCACCAGTGGAGCACCAGCTGCCTGCTGTTGCCTGGAAGTTCTCTGTCACTGTACCTGCAGGTTTGATTACATGTGGTTGCCACCATCTTGAGACAACAGCCAGTTCCTGTAGGACCCCTGGCCAGACTGACTAAGCCCTGTCTCCAGGATCCCTCACCCCGACTGATCACTCCCTGCCTCCAGGGCCCTCACATCGACTGATTGCTCCCTGCCTCCAGGACCCCCAGACCAACTGACTGTGCCCTATCACCGGGAACCCAGACTGACTGATTGCACCCGGCCTCCAGGATCCCACAACCACACCAAACACACCCGACCTCCAGGACCCCTGGCTGACCAACTGCATCCCGCCTCCAGGACCTCCAGCTGACCACATCCACACCCTGAGCTGCATATCCCCATTTGCCAACACACTTGGAAGCCAGAGTGGCCATCTTGGATAATCCTGGAAGCCGTAGCTCTGATCTTTACATGGGGCAAATCCCATCCTTAGACGCCTGCTGGAGGCTTGAAGCTCATTGTCAGGTACCTCTCATGCATCAGGCTATTGAAGACTGGGAGGTTTGAATACAATATGACTGTTATACTGTAGATTTTCTTTCTTCTCCTTATTGAACAATTTTAAGTTTTTATTACTTTATTTTTTTGGCTCTCTTTTCCTTTTGTTTACCTGTTCCCTCAGAGTCTCTTTCTCCCTTTTTTGCATGCTAACATCCAATTTCTTTTGATTACACTCTTACACTTTCTATTATCTAGAACTTCTGTATAATCTTTTCTTATCCCATTAACAGCCACATTCTACTTCCCTCTGCATCCTCTTTGTCCTCCATTAGAAACTGTAGACCTTATTGCAAATATGTTTGTTTTATTGAAGATAATATTTTAACGCATTCTGTTTATTATGACAATTTTGTTATTGTCCTCATAGGGGCTATTTGGTCTAGGATTGCATAGTGTCTGATTTGGGCACTGCTAATATTGATCTCCCCTTAGAGAAAGGGTTTTGGAAACCTATAGGGCCATTATAAGCCTATAGGGGGAAATCTGCAATACCCCAGATCTGCACTGCTAGAGGGGAAGATACATGAACAACATGAAAAAACAAGGGAAGAAAATGATCCAAACAAATCTAGATTCTATATTAATAGAATCCAATAACAGTATGTTAGAAGAAATGTCAGAAAAGGACTTCAGATTATACATGATTAAGATGATTCACGAATCAAAGGATGAGTTAAGAGAGCAAATGCAGGCAATGAATGATAATACCAATAAGCTGAAAGAGCACATGCAGGAAGCAAAAGATCATTTCAACAAAATGTTTTTTTTTTTCTAAAAAAAAACCAAACGGAAATCCTTGAAATGAAGGAAACAATAAACCAAATAAAAAACTCAATGGAAAGCATCACCAAAAGACTAGACCACTTGGAAGACAGAACCTCAGACAACGAAGACAAAATATTTAATCTTGAAAATAAAGTTGCCCAAACAGAGAAGATGGTAAGAAATCATGAACAGAATCTCCAAGAACTATGGGACATGATGAAAAAATCAAATTTAAGAATTATTGGGATTGAGGAAGGCATAAAGATACAAACCAAAGGAATGAACAACCTATTCAATGAAATAATATCAGAAAATTTCCCAAACCTGAAGAATGAAATGGAAAATCAAATACAAGAGGCTTACAGAACACCAAATGCACAAAATCACAACAGGTCCACACCAAGGCACATTATAATGAAAATGCCTAACATTCAAAATAAAGATAGGTTTTTGAAGGCCATGAGAGAAAAGCATCAGATTACATATATGGGGAAACCAGTGTGGACAGCAGCCGACTTCTCAACCCAGACTCTAAAAGGTAGAAGGGCCTGGAACAACATATTTCAAGCTCTGAAAGAACATGGTTGCCAACCAAGAATCCTATACCCAGCAAAACTAACCTTCAGATTTGAAGATGAAATAAAATCCTTCCATGATAAACAAAAGTTAAAAGAATTTACAAATAGAAAGCCTGCACTACAGAATGTTCTCAACAAAATATTCCATGAGGAGGAAATGAAAAACAACAATGTAGGTCAGCAAAGGGAGGAACTACCTTAGAGAAAAACCACTCAAAGGAGAAACCAAGCCAACTTATAAACCAAAAATAAGCCAAATGATTGGGAATACAAATCATATCTCAATAACAACCCTGAACGTTAATGGCCTAAACTCATCAATCAAAAGACATAGACTGGCAGAATGGATTGAAAAGAAAGACCCAACAATATGCTGCCTGCAAGAGACTCATCTCATAGAAAAAGATATCCACAGACTAAAGGTGAAAGGATGGGAAAAAACCTACCATGCACATGGACTCAGTAAAAAAGCGGGGGTTTCCATCCTTATATCAGATAAAGTAGACTTCAAGCCAAAGTTAGTCAGAAGGGATAAAGAAGGACATTTCATACTGCTTAAGGGAACCATAAATCAGGAAGACATAATGATATTAAATATTTATGCCCCAAACAATGGTGCATCCCTGTACATCAAACAAATCCTTCTCAATTTCAAGAATCACATAGACCACAACACAATAATTCTGGGCGACTTTAACACACCGCTGTCACCACTAGATAGATCTTCCAAACAAAAACCAACCAAAGAAACCATAGAACTCAATAACACAATCAATAACCTAGACTTAATAGACATATATAGACTATTCCATCCATCAATGAGCGGATTCACTTTCTTCTCAGCAGCACATGGAACCTTCTCAAAAACGGATCATATGTTATGCCACAAAGCAGCCCTTAGGAAATGCAAAAAAATAGAGATACTGCCTTGTGTTCTATCAGATCCTAATGGACTGAGAATAGAAATCAATGACAAAATAAAAAACAGAAATTACTCCAACACCTGGAGACTAAATAATATGCTATTGAACGAAACATGGATAACAGAAAACATCAGGGAGGAGATTAAAAAATTCTTAGAGGTCAATGAGAACCACAATACAACATATCAAAATCTCTGGGACACTGTGAAAGTGGTACTAAGAGGAAAATTGATTGCATGGAATGCATTCCAAAAAAGAATGAAAAGTCAACAACTAAATGACCTAACATTACAGCTCAAAGCCCTAGAAAAAGAAGGACAGAATAACAGCAAAAGTAGTAGAAGACAGGAAATAATTAAAATCAGAGCTGAAATCAATGAAATTGAAACAAAAGAAACAATTTAAAAAATTGACAAAACAAAAAGTTGGTTCTTTGAGAAAGTAAACAAAATAGACAAACCCTTAGCCACACTAACAAAGAGAAGGAGAGAGAAAACTCAAATTACTAAAATTTGTGATGAAAAAGGAAAATCACGACAGACACCACTGAGATACATAACATAATTAGAAGCTACTTTGAAAATCTGTATTCCAACAAAATAGAATCTACTGAAGACATTGACAAATTTCTAGAGACATATGCTCCTCCCACACTGAACCAGGAGGACATACACAATTTAAACAGATCAATATCAAGCAATGAAATAGAAGAAACCATTAAAAACCTACCATCCAAGAAAAGCCCAGGACCAGACGGATTCTCAGCCGAGTTCTACAAGACCTTCAAAGAAGATCTCATTCCAATACTTCTCAAAGTATTCCAGGAAATAGAAAAGGAGGGTACCCTACCAAATTCATTCTATGAAGCTAATATCACCCTCATACCCAAACCAGGCAAAGACACATCAAGGGAAGAAAATTTTAGACCAATATCCTTGATGAATATAGATGCAAAGATCCTTAACAAAATATTGGCAAACCTTATCCAGAAACATATCAAGAAAATCGTGCACCACAATCAAGTGGGGTTTATCCCTGGAATGCAAGGATGGTTTAGCATCCATAAATCAATAAACGTAATCCATCATGTCAATAGACTTAAGGATAAGAATCATATGGTTATTTCCATTGATGCAGAAAAAGCGTTCGACAAAATACAACACCCCTTCATGCTCAAAACACTAGAAAAAATAGGGATACTAGGAACATACCTGAACACTGTAATGGATATTTATGCTAAGCTCATGGCCAACATCATTCTTTTTTTTTTTTTTTTTTTTCCCAACTCTGGCATATTTTTATTTATTTATTTATTTTTATTTTTTTTAAATTGTAAACAAATAGGATACATGTTGTTTGTCTGTACATGGGTTAAAGGCATACCATTTGTATAATCATAAATTTACATATGGTAATGTTGTTTGATTCATTCTATTATTTTTTCCCTTCCCCCCCACCCCTCCCACCCTTCTTTTCCCTCTAAACAGTCCTTTCTTCCTCCATTCTTGTCCCCCTCCCTAACTCTAACCCTAACCCTAACCCTAACCCTAACACTAACTCCCCCCACCCTCCCCGTTATGTGTCATCATTCACTTATCAGTGAGATCATTCTTAATGGAGAAAAACTGAAAGCATTTACTTTAAAAATTAGAACAAGACAGGGATGTCCTCTTTCACCACTTCTATTCAACATTGTCCTAGAAACTCTAGTCAGATCAATTAGACAGACTAAAGAAATTAAAGGGATATGAATAGGAAAAGAGGAACTTAAGCTGTCACTATTTGCTGATGACATGATTCTATATTTAGAGGATCTGAAAAACTCCTCCAGAAAACTTCTAGACCCCATCAATGAATTCAGGAAAATAGTAGGCTATAAAATCAACATGTATAAATCTAAAGCATTTTTATATGCAAGCGATGAAACATCTGAAAGGGAAATGAGGAAAATAACTCCATTCGCAATAGCCTCAAAAAAAAAAACAAAAAAACAAAAAAAACAAACAAACAAACTTGGGCATCAATCTAACCAAACAGGTGAAAGACCTCTACAATGAAAACTACAAAACATTGAAGAAAGAAATTGAGGAAGACCTTAGAAGATGGAAAGATCTCCCATGTTCTTGGATAGGCAGAATTAATATTGTCAAAATGGCCATACTACCAAAAGTGCTATACAGATTCAATGCAATTCCAATTAAAATCCCAATGATGTACCTTACAGAAATAGAGCAAGCAATCATGAAATTCATCTGGAAGAATAAGAAACCCAGAATAGCAAAAGCAATCCTTAGCAGGAAGAATGAAACTGGGGGTTCATCGCAATGCCAGAACTTCAACTATACTACAAAGCAATAGTAACAAAAATGGCATGGTATTGGCACCAAAATATACAGGTAGATCAATGGTACAGAATAGAGGACACGAACACAAACCCAAATAAATACAATTGTCTCATTCTAGACAAAGGTGCCAAAAATATGCAATGGAGAAAAGATAGCCTCTTCAACAAATGGTGCTGGGAAAATTGGAAATCCATATGCAACACAATGAAACTAAACCCCTATCTCTCAACCTGCACAAAACTCAACTCACAATGGATCAAGGACCTTGAAATCAGACCAGAGACCCTGCATCTTATAGAAGAAAAAATAGGTCCAAATCTTCAACTTGTTGTCTTAGGATTAGACTTCCTTAACAGGACTCCCATAGCACCAGAAATAAAAGCAAGTATCAATAACTGGGACAGATTCAAACTAAATAGCTTTCTCTCAGCAAAGGAAACTATCAGCAATGGAAAGAGGGAGCCTACAGAGTGGGAGAATATCTTTGCCACTCATACTTCAGATAGAGCACTAATTTCCAGAATATATAAAGAACTCACAAAGCTCTACACCAAGAATACAAATATCCCAATCAACAAATGGGCTAAGGATATCAACAGACACTTCACAGAAGAAGATCTACAAACAATCAACAAACATATGAAAAAATGTTCACCATCTCTAGTAATAAGAGAAATGCAAATCAAAACTACCCTAAGATTCCATCTCACCCCAATTAGAATGGTGATTATCAAGAATACAAGCAACAATAGGTATTGGAGAGGATGTGGGGAAAAAGGTACACTCATACGTTGCTGGTGGGGCTGCAAATTAGTGCAGCCACTCTGGAAAGCAGTGTGGAGATTCCTTAGAAAACTTGGAATGGACCTACCATTTGACCCAGCTATCCCACTCCTTGGCCTATATCCAAAGGACTTAAAATCAGCATACTACAGAGATACAGCCACATCAATGTTCATAGCTGCTCAATTCACAATAGCCAGATTGTGGAACCAACCTAGATGCCCTTCAGTTGATGAATGGATAAAGAAACTGTGGTATGTATATACAATGGAATATTACTCAGCTATAAAGAATGATAAAATTATGGCATTTGCAGGCAAATGGATGAAATTGGAGAATATCATGCTAAGCAAATCTGAAAAAACTGAAGGATGAATGATCTCACTGATAAGCGGATGATGACACATAATGGGGGGTGGGAGGGGGGCACAAATGGAGGAAGGAGGGATTGTATAGAGGGAAAAGAGGGGTGGGAGGGTTGGGGGTAAGGAAAATATAACAGAATAAATCAAACACCATTACCCTATGTAAATGTATGATTACGCAAATGGTATGCTGTCACTCCATGTACAAACAGAAACAACATGTATCCCATTTGTTTACAATAAAAATAAATAAAAAAAAAGAAAAGAAAAGGAAAAAAAAAGATTAAAGAAGAGTGGAGAGAGAACAATAGAGATTGTTAGGAGAAGAAAATAGAGCATCAAGGGGAACTGGAGAAAAAATATATACAAAGCAAAATTTTAAATAAAAAAATTAAAAATAAAAATAAAAGAATACAAAACAAACTAAAATATACAAATCAAATATCCTAGTTCACAAAAAAACTAATCCATGTAAAATAATTGGATTTAAAAATGCTAGAGATGAGAAGAAAAAAATGTAGGAAACTATATAAATGTCCATGTACCATTAAGGTCCTGATTAAACAGTGAAAAAGAATCTTAAAAAATCTTGATGAAAAGTTAAAGACTTCTTTCCGTTGGAGTTCAAAAGATTCTCAGTTTCTCTTCTCAGCAATTTTAGGTGGGGTCTTCTGGAATGGGATGCTCCCCGCTCTGGATTGTTGGAATGAGAAAGGTGATATTGCAGGTAGAAGTAAGTCCCGGAGGCAGGGTGTAGGCCTCGGTGGGCACCAGGTTCTTTGCTGAATGCCAGCTGGTCTGGAGATTTTAAGTCAGTGCACCTCCAGAACCTAGTACTTGCTTGTCCATGCTGGAGGACTTTACCCCAGGGCTTTCCTGGGTTCCACTCATGGTGGGGGAGCTAATTCTTAGTCCCCTACATCACCTGCAGACCCCACATTTCCTGACCTTGTGTTCAGTCTGCAAACAATCTCTCCCACCCCTGCCCTTCCCAGGTCCAGCCAGATGCATCTCTCCCAGCCCAGCCTGCAAGCAGTTGGATTGGAGGGGGTGGGTAGAGCTGGGTGGAATTCCTCGGCCAGTCGTCCTCTGTATACACCTCTCTCCCTGTTCGATTTTCTTCTGGTCACTTAAGCACACTCTGTGTTGTGCAGCGTGTGTTTATTGGGCCTCTATTTTGGGCCAAAGTCGGGTTTGCCAGGAATCGGCTTTCTCTGTTGCTGGCTCCCGTGCAGCTGCTGCAGAATGGTTCCTTCCTTTGTCCTCCACAAGCTGCCTGGAGAGATGGCGGCTTCTGTCCCCAAACGCAGGTATCATGCAGTGAGTCCTGCAGGTTTGTTGGGCAAAGTCCTTGGTCTTTAAACGCTCTGTACCCAGACACACCTTGGGCCTCCCAAAAATGGGGGTTCAATTCTTTATCCCTCTGCTCTGCTCATGGAAGGACCCCTCTGGCTAGCTTCTGACTGGGCTGTGCTGCTGAGGACTTCTTCCTTATTTTGTTGTATCCAACCTCCTGTGTCCCCAGTCTGCTTCGAAATGTCCAGTTTTAGGTTCCAGTAAAGCCTCCCTCCCTTTTTTGTTCCCCACCTTGTGGAGAAGCTGCCTGTCTGCTTTCTCAGCTCCACGCTATGGGGCAGCCAGTTACACATTCTCCTCTATTCCGCCATCTTGGATCTCCATCATCATTTTTTTTTTATGTTGGGACTATTCAAAATCTTCTCTTCCAGCTCTTTTGAAATATTCAGTAAATTGCTGTCAACCATAGTTATCCTACTGTGCTATAAAATGTTGGAAGTTAGCTGCTAACCATCCTCTTTATTTCCTCTCCCCTCTCTTCCCAGGCTCTGGTAACTACTATTTTATTCTCCACTTATCAAAAGAATCTCTTTTAAATTAAATCTTTATTGGTGCATTATAATTATACATGCTAGTGGGATTCCTTGTGGCATATTTGTCCATGTTTATAACATCATTTTGTCAATTTTATTCTCCAGTACCTCTCCTTTTCTTTTGCATCTACCTATCCCTCCTTCCCTTCATACATTCTAATGGTCTTCCTTCTAATTTTGCAAGACCCTGCTTTTTATTTGCCATTTTTCCCTCTAACTTCTACCTATGAGAGAAAATATAAGACGCTTGACTTTCAGAGTCTGATGTATTTCACTTAACATAGGCTTTCAAGTTGCATTCACTATACTGCAAGTGAAATAATTGTTTTTCTTTATGGTTGAATAAAACTTTTATAAATATATGTACATTAAAATTTTATCATATATATAACATAATAATTAAGAATTTATATGTGTATATCATATGTTCTTTATCCATTCATCTGTTAATGACACCTAGGCTGTTTCTTTACCTTCACACTGTGAATTGTGCTGCTATAAACATATATTACTATAAAACATATATCACTATAAAGCTGACTTTCATTCTTTTGGATAAATATCAAGAAGTGATATAGATGGGTCCTATGGTGGTCTCATTCTTAATCTTTTGAGGAACCTCCATACTGATTTCCATAGTGTTTGTACTAATTTACAATTTCACCAACAGTGTATAAGTGTATAAGCATTTATTATTATTTGTATTCTTGATGATTCAAACTGGAGTGAGATAAAAATTTAAGCGTAATTTTGATTTACATTTCCCTGCTAAAGATGTTAAGAATTTAAAAAAATATTTGCTGGCCATTTAAAATTCTTTTTCAAAAGGATCTGAAGGAGAGTGAAAAGACAATTCACAGAATAGGAAAAAATATTCACAGCCCTTGTAACTGTGAAAAATTAGTTCTGGAACATATAACCTCCCTTAAAAATGTGTACTAGAAATAAACAACACTATACAGAAAAAGAGCAAAAGATCTGACAGACATGGTAATGTAGAAGAGGAACATATATAACCAATAAACATTCAAAAAGATTGTAGATCTCACAAAAAACCAAAGAAATGCAAGTTTAAATTACAATGAATTGTCAATATGTACCCACAGGATTGGCAAAAATCAAAGGCCTTGTTTTGACAAGGGTATGGAATGACAGGAACTCTTAAAAAGGTTTTTTGGTCAAAGTGTAAATTGGTACAATAACTGGAAAAAAATAGTCATTATTGACTGATGTTGAAAATGTGCATATCTTCTGACTAGCAATTCTACCTTTTGGCATGTACTCAACTGTAGTGTTGTGTAATGCTGTAGCCACTAGCCACAGTGGTCACTGAGCCCATGAAATGTGTCTAGACTGCACTGAAATGTGCTGTAAGTGTAAAATACCCAGTGGATTCTGAAGATTGAGTATGGAAAAAGTTAAAATATTTCACTTAAATTTATTTGAATTTATTTATTACATGATAAAGCAGTAACATTTTGGATATGTTGGTTTAAATTAAACATAGTATTAGAATTAATTTTGCCTCTTTAGTTTTACTTTTTAACATGTGACTAATATACAATTTAAAATGACATTTGTGGTCCTCCTATGTGATTCATCTTGTTTTTCTACTGAGGAGGGCTGCTCTAGAGACATTCTTGCATGTACATACTTGGAGACAAATATAAGATTGCAAACAGCAGCATTGTTTGAATTATAAATTTACACAAATGTTCATTGAGCCAAGAGTGGAGAAATATATTGTCATTAATCTGGTGATAATGAACATATATATATATATATATATATTTTTTTTTTTTTTTTTTTTTTTTGGTGGTACTGGGAATTGAACCCAGGATCTTGTGCATGCAAGGCAAACACTCTACCAACTGAGCTAGATCTCCAGCCCCATAATGAATATTTTATTCATTGAGTGCCAGTAAATGAAACATGACCGTTTCTTAAGAATATCATGTGAAGGGGATGATGCAATACTTATGGTGCAATTCCATTGATGTAAATTTTGAATTAAATGCAATATTGCAAATCTATTATTTAGAGATATGTCTCCAAGTGGTAAAATTGAAAGTGAAGGAGGAAGGTAGATGGAAGGGGAGTGGCAGCAGGGGGGCTACTTCCAAGGAACTGAAAATCCTGTTCTCCGCAAGGCGGGGTGCAAAGTCTACCTTGTAGCCACGTTCTCGAGTTAATCTATATTTTATGAACATGACAGCTGGAGAATGGACATAGGAAAATGGCTGATGTTAAGCCTGTCACTGTCACAGCTCTGCTTGTTAGTGAAAACAGCCAGTGAGTTTGTGGAACATGGCCTCTGCTTCATTTCTATATTCTGGCTTTTCAATTGTTATAACCAGATGTGTACTTAACTTACACAGAGACTCTGGGAAATTCTGTTTCCAGTATTCTAGCATATTCTAGCATCTCTAATCTTTTTTTTTTTTAAAGTGAAGAACTTTTAATTAACTAAATTTGTATTTGTACAGTTAAATATCTACTATGAATTTTTTTGGGGGGTGGGTACCAGGGATTGAACTCAAGGGCACTCAACCACTGAGCCACGTCCCCAGCCCTATTTTATATTTTTTTTATTTAGAGACAGCATCTCTTAATCTTGAACTCTTGGCTTCCTCATTTCCTGCCTTCTGTCAGACTCATAAGATTATGTCTCTTTGTTTTTTCTTTGCTAATTTGGAAGGTATAGATTCTAATTCTTTTCTTTCATGGGTATCTTAATTTTTTTCGTCATTAACTTTTTTTTTTTTTACAATTTTTAAAAAATTTTGTACACAAATGGGGTACAACTTTTGTTTCTCTGGTTGTATACGACACAGAGTCACACCACTTGTGTAATCACACATGTACATAGGGTCATGATGTTTGTCTCATTCTATTATCTTTCCTTCCCCTCACCCCATCCCCACCCCTCATTTTCCTCTGTACAATCCATCCTTCCTCCATTCTTGCCTCCCCCCATTATGTATCATCATACACTTGCATCAACTTTTAAAAAATTTGTTCTTTTTAGTTATACATGACAGTAGACTGTATTTTGACATATTACATGTAAGTGGAGTGTAACTTCCCATTTTTGTGGTTGTGCACGATGTGAAGTTACCCTGGTGGTGTATTCATGGGTGAACATAGGAAAGTTATGTTGCATTCATTCTACTGTCTTTCCTGTTCCCATCCCCCCTCCCGTCTTCACATTCCCTCCATCCAATCTGGTGAACCCCCCTCACCCCCACCTATTGTGAGTCAGCATCTGCGTATCAGAGAGAACAATTGACCTCTAGATTTTGGGAGTTGGCTTATTTCACTTAGTATGATAGTCTCCAGTTCCATCCATTTACAGGCAACTACCATAATTTCATTTTCATTTATGGCTGAGTAATATTCCGTTGTGTATATATACCACATTTTCTTTATCCATTCATCTGTTGAAGGGCATCGAGGTTAGTTCTATAGCTTTGCTATTATAAGTTGAGCTGCTGTAAACATTGATGTGGCTGCATCAATGTAATATGCTGATTTTAAGTCCTTTGGTTATAAACTGAGGAGTGGGATAGCTGGGTCAAATGGTGGTTCCATTCCAAGTTTTCTGAGGAATCTACACACTGCTTTCAAGAGTGGCTGCACCAATTTGTGGTCCCACCAGCAGTGTGTGAATGAACTTTTCCCTCACGTCCGCGCCAACATTTATTGTTACTTGGATTCTTAATAATTGCCATTCTGACCAGAGTGAGTTTTAATTTGCATTTCTCTAATTGCTAGTGGGGTATGTTAATTTTTAAAGTTAAGTTTAATTATTTTAATTCTTCCAAAGTTACTTGGTATGTAGCTCATATTTATAACAAAGGCAAGAATTTTACCATGGTTAATGACGCACTGAATAACTTTTCCCCCCAATTTTATTAGTGTTGTAAAATTTTATTCTTACGTTTTTAACTTTTTTTTTTTTTTTTTACACTGAACAGTTGATTAAATTTACACTGTTTTAAAATATGCTGTTTTGCTCACCATTGTTTATGGTAAACTGTGCATTTACTTTTCTTTCTACTGAGTATATGCTTTAGGATCCCCAGGAAAAGAAGCCAACATGCTGCAGAAGCTGTCCCTGGCCATCTGTATTTGCTCAGTTTTCATTACTGAAATACCCAAGGCTGGGTATTCATACAGAAATGAGGTTCATTTAACTCACAGTTTTGGAGGTTGAAGCCCAAACAGCAGAGTGCTGGCTCTGGTGAGGGTCCAACTCATGGTGGATGGCACCACAATACTCACGGTGCATCAATATTCACGGTGGATGGCACCACAATGACAAGAGATCACATTGACAGACAGGAAGCCGAAGCCAGGGGGAAGGGCCAGACTTGTGACTTCCCCAAAGGCCCCGCCTCTTAAAGGTCCCACCACCTCTCAACACTACCACCTTGGGGCCCACGCTCCCACATAGGAATATCAGTATATCAGTGATGAATTTTTGAGACTATGTCCCTTGGGGGACTCAAACCATATCCAAACCATAACATAGTACCAAACATTTGTAACTGGTATACTGACCTTGCAGAGTTATTGTGAAGATTTAATGAAGTAATAAATGTTCAAGAGCCTGGGATGGTTCTTAGGACATAGTTAGAGATTAGCACATGTTCAGCTGTTGGAGAGTGAGTCTGTGTTGTCGGTATTAATAATTTTACAAATCATTGCGAATGTTTTCCCATACTGGGGACATTTGGTTAGATTGAGTTCTTTGGAAATAGAGTTGAGTCAGATGGTTGCATGAGGCAACTCATTTCTTATTAAGCAAGGAAGTGCGAAGGCAGACCTGCCATGCAGTTGACACAGAGGTCTCAGCTGATCCTATAAGGAGCCCTGGAGCTGAGATAATCCTTCAGAGCCATCCCAAATCAAGGCAAGTGATCAGGTCTGTATCCTTTCATCACCAGGCCATGGTCTTGGGCTGTCCCATTGGAGGGGGCAGTAACCTTGGCCAAAGCGATCCTTTGTGGCTAGGAGGATGTCTCAGAAGAGGGTTAGCTATGAACCATCAGTAGCTGATACGGTTGGCAGCCTGGAGTTGGCCTTCGAGAGGGGCTCTGAGCAGAACATCCTGGTGTTCACCACTGACCACCCTTTTGGGTACTCAGATCCACTTGCCACCACATTTGGGTACCTCTTCTCCAGCTTTCTGGTTTGTCTCACTTTCCGGGGAACTTGGAAGGATGATGGAGGAATGGACTACAGCTGCTGTGGCTACGATTGATCTCAAGCCTGAATGGATACACCCCATTTCCTCTTTTGCTACTCGTTCTACATACTTGTTCTGCCTTCTCACTCTCAGTCAGTATCTCTACCGGTCTCCATGGTAGATGGGGTGATCCAGCTGCTTATTCCCATGGTGCCCAAGCCCTGCTTCTTAAGCCCTCGCTGCATTTCCCTCCCACTTACTACTAAAAGTGGATACAGGAAACCCTGAGACGCACCATGGTGGATCATTTGAGCTTCCAATGTGAAAACCATGCCCTACCTCTTCCTGATGTTTAGTGGCAACTACCTCTGCCAGGCTTTCTGGCTTTGGAACTCCAGGACTCTGACCAGCAACTCTCTCCCTAGGTTCTCAGGTTTTTGGTCTTGGCCTGAGAGTTATACTCCTGGCTTCTCTGGTTCTGAGGCCTTCTGACTTGGACTGAGTCATACTGCCAGCATCTCAGACTGTCCAGCCTACAGGTGACCTGTAGTGAGATTTCTCAGTTGTCGAAATTGAGTAAGTTGATTCCCTCATACATCCCCTCTCGTGTATCTATGTGCATAAAGATATGCACGTATATTGATTTTGTTTCTCCAAGGACACTACTGCACAGGGGTGTAAGGGGTGAGGGAGGGGAAGAGGGATGGATGGGTAAAACCCAGGGGATTTTTAGGGCTGTGAAACTGTTCTGAATGCTCTTGTATGGTCATGACGGTTACATGCTCGAGTGCCAAAACAGGCATATTTCCCATAGAACTGTAGAGCACAAAGTGCACCCTAATGCCAGCTGTGAACTTCAGTAAATGAGGTGCCAGTAAGGATTCATCAAGGATAACATGTACTCATGGAAGCCGTTCATGAAAGGGAAGACTGCGCGAGCCGGCGTGGGAATATACGGGAACTGTCTGTATCACCTCCTCCCTTTTCTGTGAACCAAAAAGCATCCTAAAAATAAAGTCTACTAATTCAACAAGAAAAAGGGAAGTAAGCATCTGCTTTTGTACTCTATCAGAGGCAATAACTTTAGCAGTAGCTCTGACTGAATTAAATGGAAAACGTGCTCAGCAGGAGAAGAAGACCTCATCACAGTGAGTGAAGCCCTTTGGGGCAGTTTTGAACGATCAGAGCTTCAATCTTCAAATAAACAGCTGCTTTATTTATGGATGCATTAATAGGTGCATAACAACTTGACCCTTGGTTCTGAATCCTCGTGTTTGTGCAGTGAGCCAGAACACAAGCATACTGTCTTGTTCTACACGTTCATTGAACGGCAGGGGCTCTGACCGTTCAAATGACAGGACATTTGATAAACAAACAAAGCAAATTGGAGTTGATTCTTCTGATGATGGCCAGTGCTGGTGTTCTTTCTTCTGGCATCTACCCTAAGTTCCTGGCATCTACTGTTATTTTTCCTTCAAAGTCAAATGCAAAAAGGACCAGACTTCAACTGACATAGAATGTGGGAGAATGTGCACACATTGAAAAGTCATCCAGTAAGCTGACAGAGTTAAAGAATTTTCAGAGGAATTCATTCAAATACACCAGGGAGAGTTCACACTTTGACTTTTTTTGTTTGTTCTAATTAGTTATACATGACAGTAGAATGCATTTTGACACGTCATACGTAAATGGAGTATAACTTCTCATTCATCTGGTTGTACATGATGTAGAGTTACACAGGTCATATAAGCATGTATACATATAGGGTAATAATGTCTGATTCATTCTAATATCATTCCTACCCCCATATCCCCTTCCCTCCCTTCACTCCCCTCTCGTTAGCCCAAAATACCACTATGCTCCTTCCCCCTTATTGTGAATTAGCATCCGCATATCAGAGAAAACATTTGGCCTTTGGTTCTTATGGATTGACTTATTTTCCTTAGCATAATATTCTCCAGTTCCATTCATTTAGCAGCAAATGCCATAATTTCATTCTTCTTTATGGCTGAGTAATATTCCATTGTATAAACCATAGTTTCTTGGTCATTCATCTGTTGAAGGTACCTAGGTTGGTTCCATAGCTTAGCTATTGTGAATTGAGTTGCTACAAACATTGATGTGGCTGCATCACTGTAGTCTGCCACACTTTGAATTTTTGCTCAAAGGCTATGGGGAAATGAGAACTAGTTTATTACCTCTGGTTCTTGAAAGAAAACATCGTCTCAGATATAACTTCTATGTCGATTGCTGGTTGATGAGAATATTTGGATACATGGAGATTCTTCATTTACGTGTTTACTCAACTATCATTGGTGGAGTAACTACTGTGTGGCAGGCAGGCACTGTATGCATGCAACAGTCAGGGGACAGTCCCTGCTAACACGTGTCCTTCTGCAGTACCAGGTGGGGGGGCAGTGAGAGGACCCTTTCTCTTCTCCTTATTCCTACCTCAACCATAAAGAGGTCAACTCATTCCTGCCCTTGCACTTCTATCTCCACCCTTTCGTGCTCCTTGCTGGGAGATGAGTCCTGTCTGGTTAGCAAGATTATGAGAACCTTCCATTCGCAAGACAGTATTACTAATGGACGCAGTTACTCTTAATTATAAGCAGGAAAATTTCTCTTGAAATCTTTTTAAAAAATTCATCTGGAATTTATTTTTCTATGTAGCAGAGGACTTCCACCTTATTTTTCCAGATTAGATAGTCATTTTTAAAGAATTAGTCCTTGGCAATGCCACCATTGTCTTAAACTAAGTTTCCATATATTTACAGTCTGTTTCTGAATATTGTTCCATTATATTACCATATACTGAGTGTATTTGTCTACTTTCTTTTTTGATTAAAATTTAGAATCAGCATTTGAGATCACCTAAAAATCTTGTAGGTTTTTTTAAAATTGACATTGATTTGAATTTGTAGATTCTAGAGAGAACAGACATCTTTTCAACATTAAGTCTTCCTTTTCAGGAATGTAGCATGATTCTTCATTTATGTGTTTTTTCATTTATTTGTTATTCTTTATATTAGTATGCTTACACACACACACACACACACACACACACACACACACATTCATGTTATGAATGGCCAACTTTCTTTTGTTTTTCTAACAGGTCATTGCTAGTGTTGACCATGTCCTAGCCAACCTGCTGGTCTTTTCAAATTTGTATTAATAATACTTTAATTACTTCAAATACTGAATTCTCATGGAATTTTAGGTAGTTTATTATTTAAAATTTTTTTTTTTTAGTTGTAGGTGGACACAATACCTTTATTTTATTTATTTATTTTTATGTGGTACTGAGGATCAAACCCAGTGCCTCACATGTGCTAGGCAAGTGCCCTCTCTTAGGCAGTTAATTATATTGTTTCTAAATAATAACAACTTTTCTTTCTCATTGTTGTCATTACTTTTTAATATTGATGGTTTTATTGCACAGGGCAGGACCAAATGTAGGTGAGCCTCACAGTAATGGTTGAAATCTCTTTCTTGTATTGATTTTAAAGGAATACTTTATTTATTTATTTATTTATTTTTTGGTATTTGGGATTGAACCACTCAGGGACACTTTACCACTGAGGTATACTCCCACCCTTTTAAAATATTTTATTGGGAGACACAGGATCTCCCTAAATTTCTGAGACTTGCCTTGCTCTTGGTATGCCCCTTCCCAAGCCTCCTGAGTTGCTGGGATTACAGGCATGGGCCACCACGGCTAGCTTAAAGGAAATACTTTTACTATTCAAATGTGAAGTAGAATATTTTCTATCCATTTGTGGTGGCTACTTTTTATGAGGTTAAGAAGTTTTTTTTCATGATTTCTATCTTGCTAAGGAACTTACAAAAATTTTAGGTCAATTTTGCTAGGACATAATGCCTAGATAGAGTACACCACCAATTTTTCTTTTTTTTTTTTTTCACTAATGGTTCAAGATTGGATACTTATTTTTTAAGGATAGCCTAAAAGCAAATACAGAAAGATCACATAAAAATGCTGATCACTGCATTAGAATGCTGTGTAAATCAGCAGACACAACAATAACAGGTAGAGAGACCAGGGCTCATTAAAACAGCACTTATTTCAGTAGGTCAGCCCCCCAACCCCCACCCCCATCCCAGGGTTGAACTCAGGGACTTGCAAAGGCAGACAGACGCTCTACCATGGAGCTAGGTCACCTGCCCTATTTCAGTGTCTTTGACACGGGTAGTGAAGAGATCTGAGAAGTCCCTCTGAAGCTCTGCAGATCTTATTCCTCATAGCAATGATGTCACTGAGACAGATAGAACATAGACACCAGCAATGCCCAGGAAATATTCTTTACACCCATGTTGCCCAGAGAGGAAAATTCATCTAGGGTTTGGCATGAGAACGGATTATTCGTTGCAAACATATGCATGCTTGAAGGAGTAAAGAAAATTTCTTTTCCTGAAAAGAGTTTGGGACCTACATAACTCCCCTTCAGAATGGGTTTGTTGACTCAGGGTGTGAAATCCACCATCTTTGCCACCATTTGGAATGCGAAGAAGTGAACAGGATCCAGCCCAGGCAGGAGAAGCCCGTTCCTGCAATTTCGGATGAATGGGAATGTTTTTATATCTCCCAAGAACTGCTCTTTGAATTTATATGAGATATTTATCTCATATAAAGAGCTTGGTTGGAAATGTGGATTAATTTCAAACTTGTCTTTTGTAGTATTTATGGGTGTTCTGTAATGCTAAGAGCAAAAGATATGAGCACTGAATTCTACAAAGTTAGAGTGGCATTCACAGGGACAGAAATGTTGAAATGGTTGTATTTTAAAGATATGCAACAGTAGGGACTGAGTAGATTTGCATAGGCTATTCTTGGGGGTGGTTTATATTTTTGGAAAGAGTTGGTCACGGGCGGTGGACAGTTCTCTTGCTTTATATCTTTTCCACGAGAAGAAAGTCAGCTGTGCTCTGTACTCTTAGCATTCACAGCTAACATTTCTGTACTTAAAAAAAAAATCTTTTGCAAGAATGTAAACTGCTTAACCACGTTTTTTATGAGTTATATTCTTCTTAATGTTTACAAGAAAATCCCAGCTAAAGATGACTGGTGAAGTACTGACTGTGCACAATTAATTGAACATCTTAGAACAGAGTTTTGCTTGGGGCTCTAAAGTGACAGACAAAATTTTATTTGCTGATGTCACTTTATAAGTACACTGTGAAATGGCTCTTAAAAGTAGTTAAAGGAGGTGCTGCACAGTTTTGAACTCCCCAAATTAAAATAAAATGTCCCAAGTTAAGTAGGAAAGGAGGAAGCTATATAACGTGGTGGCCATTTGATTGTTGTGGGCAAAGGAGAGACATCCAAGATGATACCAGGTGGGAGGAGAAGACTTCTGGTTTATTTAGCTAGAATTTACTTCAGGATGGGGGTGCAATGGTTCCAGTGAACGCAACACAACCGCAGTCAGAAGAAAAACCATCTGTTTTGCACATGCCAACTCTACACCCTTTTATCAAGTGTTTACTTGCTGTGAACTTGACCTTGTTGACAACGTGTTATTCTGATTGTTTTATATCTAAGTGATCAGCCACAAATCACAGATTTATCTGAAGACAGAAAATGGGGGTCAGTGATGAACAAGTGTGGGTCCCAGACTCTGGCTCACCGTGGGCAGCCAGGAAATGATCTTATTCCTGTCACTGGTGATCTTTTCTTTAACTTCATACATTGGCGCACTACTCAGGGTATTTAAAGTGATTTCATAAGAAAGCTAATTGGTCATGCAAGCAATATGTGGAATTTCAAAATTTGTACCATAGACAAAACATTTTTACCACTTCCAGAGCTTACTTTCCTGGTGTGGTTACACTTAAATATAACTGGGACTTATTTTGATGTAAGGAAAAGGCTAGGGCTCCAGCTTTTGTTTTACCTTCTAAGTTGCTAGCTGATTATCTCAAAAATGTATATTAAAGATGTCATTTAATTGCAAATGAAAACCACCCTAAGATTTCATCTAACTCCAAGTAGAATGGCTATTATCAAGAACACTAGCAATAATAAGTGTTGATATGGATGTGGGAAAAAGGTACACTCATACATTGCTGGTGGAGTTGCAAAGTGGTGCAGCCACTCTGGAAAGCAGTGTGGAGATTCCTCAGAAAACTTGGGATGGAACCACCATTTGACCCAGCTATCCCACTCCTTGGTTTACACCCAAAGGACTTAAAATCAGCATATTACAGTGACTCAGCCACATCCATGTTTATAGCTGCTCAGTTCACAATAGCTAGATTGTGGAACCAACCTAGATGCCCTTCAGCAGATGAATGGATAAAGAAACTGTGGTCTGTATACACAATGGAATATTATTCAGCCTTAAAGAAGAATAAAATTATGGCATGACTTTCTGTTTACAGATAGTTTTATTCCAAGTAAGATGAATTCGATGCTTAAGAGCACTTTAAATAAGTAAATTCAGGAGCTAGTAAGAAATGTTCTTCCTATGAAAAATTTGAATGGAGGAGCTTAAATAAAGCTGCTAAGAGGAATACAGTTAGGTTGTATCAGAAATGCAGAAACAATAAAAATATTTTGAGTATTTATTACCACATTATCTATGATGCCATGTTGCTTCTTGGGCAGCTGCAAACCTCTGGACTCTGCCCCGTCAGTAGAACCATAGCTACCTTTCTGCCACCAAACATAATCCTAACAGACACGGTACATTTTTTTTGTCTGTGTTTCTCTGTCCTCACTTTTTATTTTTATTGTTTCATTTAACAAGCATTCCTTTTTAAATTTGGAAATCATTACCATAAATAAAGAATATTTTAAATGTTGAAAGAAATGACTAATCAAGGTAGTTAAGTTTAGAGAAGGGTATAAAATTATTTGAGAAATGTAATTTAATGTACAAAGTGACAATTATTTTATTATTATGGCTGCATTTTATTTCTTTTAACACACAAATAACCAGCAAAAGAGTTGATTTTAGGAATTTATTATTATTGTTTTTTTAAAAAAGCAATTTCCAGGGTTTGTCACTATACAAGTTCAGCCCAGTCTCCTACAGCATGGTACAGTGATAACTTTTTTTTTTTTTTTTAATAACAATGACACTGAAGATCCATAACTGAATGATCACAGAAAAAGAAAGAGAAGAAGAGTTTAATGTTAAGTGTATTTAAAAAAAATCATATTCTAATTCTTTTAAATTGGTTATCCAAGTATGATAATATAGCAGAGCTCAGATAATTAGGAAAGGCAATTGACTAGAACACTCCATTCCCACCTGGTGTGCATTAACAGGTTTTTTTGCTGTATATGTATTTATATAGTTTGCAAACTAATTCAACCCATTTTACACAGCATTAATTTTTTATTGAATTGGCACTGGGCCAAACTGTTGCTTATTATCTCATAATCATTGTTATTTTCTATTTCTTTGACAGATTATCCCCCATCTGATAAATTGCTTGCAACTTAGTATACACATGACAATTCAAGATCTTTCTGCTCATTCTAATCACATTTACAGTGACATTACCCATGGCTAGATATCAAGACTATTAATTAATTTATCCACCAACCCTGTTCTTGACCTTGTGTCTCACTGAAGTGCGTTACCCAGTTCCAGGAAGAAACTGTGAGCTGGATGTCAGCAGAAGGGACCACGCTTCTTAGCAAGATTCTTACTAATGCTGTGCAAACATGGGTTTCGTCATGCCAGTAACTATTTGTACATTTATAAAAGCAATACGGTCATGGGAAAAACCAACAAGCACAGCTTGGTAGAAAAACCTGCCATGAAATATCATTGGCTTTATAATAATTTACTACAACTGTTCTTTTTATTCACACTGGATAGGAAATGCTTCCATCTAACACATGGAATACGAATATGTACAACAAAAATTTGGCTTTTATATAAAAAAGAAACTTCATAAGGACAATAACACGGGGGTTGAAAATAATAATTTTGTGCAGTTTCCTGATCACAATCATAAGTCTCCTATCTTTTACAGGGACTGACACAGAACTGACAGATTTTGTAAACCAGTTAAAGAATTTTCCTGCCTGGAATAGCCTATTACAAGAATATTACCTTGTTCATACAGTGTATAGAAATTTCTCCTTCCTAACTGTAATTGTGAATGACTAGGGATGATTTAATGGGTCTGTTTTCAGAACAAACCCTGCTAATTCTTTTCAAAATCATCATATATTTGCAGTTCCCTATTTCATCAAAACAGTTTGCCACGACCTCTTGGAAACTGCACGGGGCATCTGACTAATGCTGTTGAGATCCTGAAAGTCGCCTTCTCCCCTGAGGCCCGCCATCTTGATGCACAGCAATGTCAGCTACTTGACTTGAACTTTCTGTTGGCCGCGTGAGTCACGCGGTAGTGGTGTGGGGTGGACTGTTTTGTACTGCCAGCAGTCAAAACAGTTGCCGTGGGCTCAATATCTTTATGCTGTGAGCCCAGGGAACCCATTCTTCTAAGGAATGGTTTTCTGGGGCTCAGTCATGTCTCTGCAGGTAGCTGAGACATTCTGACCCCTGTTTCACCAGGGACTATCCTAAGAGAAAGCCCTGTGCTCTAAAAATAGACAATGTGGTAGGGCTGGATGACGGGAGAGGGTTTGCTTTCCTAAGTCTTGAAGATCACCTCTGATTTTAATTCTGTGAGAAGGCTGAGAGGTTCTCTGGAAGTGGCAGCCGTGGAAAGCGACAGGGTCTGAGGTACAGCTTGGAGGTGTCAGTTTGGTGTTGGCCCTTCAGATTCACTCTGCTAGGCCTACTTTTCCTGACTGTACCTTTTAGGCTGGTGGGCTTCCGTTTTCCCCCACACAATCCCTATTTGTTTTTGCTTTCCAGGGTAGGAGTGGCGAGTAAGGTTTCTCTCTCTCCATTCCGCCTGGCGAGTGGCAGGTCTTTAGCGTTGTGACTTGAGAAGGATTGTGAAGAAATCATTACGTTTAATGGGAAATCATGCTGTGATGAGCAACGTCTTGGTGGGCACAAGAATTGCTGTTAATGGGAAGCCCACCCCAGCCTGACACCTCTGTTCTCCACCAGGTGAGGGAATGAGGCTGGCTTGATGAGTTCTCCAGGGATCTCTGGAGACCACAGCCCAAGGCACTAATTTTATATTCTGTTTTGTTCCAGAGAAGTTTTAAGAATTTGAGGGCATTGGGACAAAACTTTAAGGACCTGTGGAAAGCTGGAGGGGGAGATCATTTTGAGCAGGCTGGCACAAAAGGCCTTTGACAATGACCTTTTTTTTTTTAACTCTGGGTGATACAACTTCATGTTCAGCAAGTGACTCCAAGACTTACAGATTAAACAGATTCCAAAAGACTTGGAGGAATGGGTGAGTCCCAGGCATGGTGGGTGTTGGCAGGCAGAGTGACTCTGCGTTGTATACCTGCTGTTTCTCCTGGCTTCGCGGTGATATTATTTGTGAGCATATTGAAAAGCCAAGGAGAAATGGATTTGCATCTACACACGTCTTTTTTGAGAATCTGGGAATAATTCCCTTATGTCAGGACTGTTGTTTCTTAGCTCTACCGCGACATCTCTTTACCAAGAAATAAAAAGTGAAAAAAAAAGAAAAGAGAGAGAGAAAAATTGGTGATGTCATGTGCGGTAGGTGCTAATGATGCTGTTTTGGGAAGATCAACTCATTTGTCTCTGGAAAACAGGTTCGATCACTTCATCCTATCTCTAGTGATTTAAACCAAAGCCAAAGCTTGATTTTCAACATGAGTCATTAACAGGTTGCTCTGTGACATGCCATAGTTTGTTGATTTAGGGGGTCACCTCTGGCCAAAGCCACCCACCTGCAGCTGCTGCTGGCCTGTGGGTTTTAGAAACTGTCTGATGCTCCCATTGATACTTCCCTGTCAATGCACACGACTGATTTCACTTACTCAGCAACATGGTAACATACCTTTCCCATCCATAAACACCTGCTCCCTTCCTCACCTGGAAACCGGGAGAACTTGAAAGAACAGGGCATACGTCTGTATACGTCTGCGAATCCCGGGAGAACATCCTTTAGGATGCCTGTCCGATGTTGAGTTTCTTGCCACCCTGGGGACTCCATACCAAGTGTTTCCAAAGTTGCAGGCAAACACGGCCACCTTCCAGGGTGGTGCACAGGGGTGAGGGTTCCTTGGTTCCTAGGCCAAGGGTTCAGGGTCGAGTCGTTGAGGCGGAGTGGAGGAGGGAAGGTGGCGTTTAGAAACCCAGCAATGTCCTTTCCTATCTGACTCTGCAGTTCACTCAGCATTTTCTTACTGGTCTCCGTGAGACATAATCCCGCTGAGAGCATCTTGGCAGTTTCACTGCCTCTGGAACCTTCGAGAGGCGATGGGTGGCTGGCTATAAATGTGGCTGCGTGGCAACATCATTGTTTTCAGGCAATCAACATTTCTATTTCTTTCCGCTGATCACAATTGTCCGTGTGTTGGCATTGCCAACCGATTTTTAAAGTGTGTGGGCATCAGTGGGCTTAATCACCACTCTCTCCTCTAGCTGGAAAGACTTGTTCTAACAGCACAGAGGAGCCTCCTCCCTGAAGTCTCTGAGACAGCCCAGAGCATGGACTTTGGGTCCTAGACTGAAGGCCTTGGAGGAGGTCGGGAGGGGGGTGGCGCCCTGTTGGGAGGAGGAGCCTGGGGAGGGGGTGGAAGGGTGGAAGGGGGGGATGGGATGGGAGGGGTGGGGGCGCTGGGGGGAGGGGGAGGGCAGTGGGGAGCAGGGGGTGGGGGCGTGTAGATGGGGGCAGGGGGTGGGGAGGTGGTGTGGTAGGCGTTGTTGAGGGGGTACTTGGCTGGCTGGTTGTTCTTGACTCGGGTGAAGTTGATACAGCGACCCTAGAAGAGAATTGGAGAAAGATGTGTGAGCTGATGGCCTTTCAACAGGGCAGGTGGGAGGCAGCTTGAAACAAGTGTGTCGGTAGAAAGAAGAGCCGCTGTCAGTGAGGACGCTCCACTCGCTTATGCTGGAACTTAAGACAAAGTAGTCTCCACCCCCCAGTTCCTTAGGCTGTGTGGCAAAATTATTTGTTAAAATTCATTTTTACTTGGAGTCTTTAACTCTCTCAAGGTGGTGGTGGGGAGGAGGGGAAGAGGATTGGCCTTAATTGGATGCAGGGGGGTCAAGGTGCATATAGAGGTCTCAGCAACCTTGCCAGCCAGCTGTTATGATCAAGTGTCCCATTTCATAGATGAGGAAGCTGAGGCTCAGAAAAGTCAGGCCCCTTTCCTAAGGCCACACAACCCCAAATAGACTCCAGAACCTCCATTCTTCCTGTTATACTATATTGCCTTCTGAGGAGGGGACCCTAAATTTTACAAACAAAAGAAACTCTAATCACACTCCTGGAGGCAAGAGAAGCCTCCTGAGTAGTGGAGTATTACTCAGCCATAGAGAAGAACGACTTTATGACATTCGCTAGTAAATGGATGAAACTGGAGACTATCATGCTAAGTGAAATAAGCCAGTCCCCCAAAATCAAAGGTCGAATGTTCTCTCTGATATGTGGGTGCTAACCCATAATCAGGAAGCAGGGAGAATAGAAGTTCAGTGGATTAGACAAAAGGGAATGAAGAGAAGAGAGGTGGGGTGGATAGGAAAAGGAAGACAGTGGACTGAATCTGACATAACTTTCCTGTGTACACACATGAACACGCCACAGTGAATCCCCATGCTGTACATCCACAAGGCTGGGTCCCAATTAGGATATGTAATAATATATCAAAATGGACTCTATAATCATGTATGAGTAAAAAAAAAAATTAAATGTTCGAAGTCTGAAGCCACCCCTAAGTTGCCCTGTCTTCCAGGGGTATCACTTTCCACCCTCCCTCACCAGGCGTTCAGAGCCTTCTGCCTAAGGCTCGCTCGGCAAGGCGGGTGTCTCTGGCTCACTGTGCTTTCCTTTTAGGGTGCAAACTCCCTTTTCGTTCCCCCTAAGGCTCTTCCTCCTTGCAGGAGCAGGATATGTCCACCCTGTGGGCTCCTGGCCTCCCCTGGCTTCTCAGGCTTATGGGGAATCAAACTGTTGTCTCTTTGGTGTGTCCTGGATGCTGGCAGAAGCCCTCCCATGGGGGCCAGTTGGGTCACAGCTCTCTGAGACTGTGTCCCCTCTCTCCTTGTCCTGATCATTTAAAGCTCGTTACTGTGATGGAATACGTCAGAGTCTGGGACCGTTCCTGGTCTTGTCCTCTAGATGGATGCTCATCCTGAGGTGGGGCATGTCCAGAGAGCCCAGAGGTACCCTTTTAGGCCTTGGAGAAGTGTCTGAGGAGAATGAAGAGAGAGGCTGCAGAATTGAAGGAACAGAGGGACACGCGGGTGTATCATGGGAGACTTGGCTCAGGGTGTGCCACAGCAGAGTCAAGCTGCATGCCTGCGGGAAATGACAGGGTTGAGCAGACCCTCCCTCACCAGCGTCCCTCCCCACTCATCCTGCAAGTCACACGCCAAGTCCCTGGTCCTCCACACTCTTCCCCGAATAATTCTGGCTTCCACTGACCCTTTGCTTCCTTGAGTCCTTCTCTAGGTATCATCTACACCACAATTTGTGGGGTGGACACTCTAGTTGTTTTATTTGCAAATGCCTTGCCTCCCTGGCCAGGTGGGAAACTTCTGGAAGGCAGTGGTCTTGTTTTGGACTTTGATGCTCTTCATGGTAGGGAGACTTCATCAAAATGGAGATGTTGGAGGAGACTTGGGAAAAGCAGGGGCCTGGGCGGCACAAGCAAAGAGCTGAGCCTTCCTTACCAAGACACAGGAGGAGTCCGAGAATCTTGGTGAGGAAGGGCCAAGCTTGACTGGGCTGCAAGTGGCTTGGGAATTGCGAGTCCCTGTGTGGATGTCAGCACCCTGGTTCATGAGATTAGGCCAGGGCCTGAGCTCGCCGGGTTCTGCTTGGGGGTCCACTAATGGCAGAAATACGTTGCCATCACCTTCTCACGGCTTTGCCCAGAACTCCCAGCTCAGCTTCAACTTTTTTGGCTTCACATTGATTTTGTAACCAGGAGTATAAATTCCCGGCTGTCCAAGCAGCCGTCTTTCATAGCTTTATAAATCTAAGCCATGGTTATAGTTTATTTATGATGCAGGATAAGCTCTTTCCTTCAAGATGTTACTGTCTGATGGTTACCATCTGTGATAAATTCCTGTAATGACAACTCAGAGTGGGGATTTACTGTACTACCTATTCTGTCCTTCATTCCTAGACATATAACTTGTACCAAGAGGCTCAAGAGATTCATTTCCTTTAAGGATGAAAGGAAATTCTGAGTCTGGGGAAGGAACTACCTGGGGTCGGGTCCCCATCTGGCTGCAGATCTCCTTCAAAGCTGGTGACTGGGCTGGGACAAGCAAGGAGGCTGACAGGTCCAGAAGCCCAGTTACCTGTTCCATGTGATTGTGACCCTTCTCTTTTTACCAGAGGCTGTTTTGGCCATAGACAGATAAGGAGCTCATAACCCATGTTAGGATCCCCTAAAGGATTCACAAAATAAAAGATGAGCTCTCTTATCTGTCGTCTGAAGATGGAATGACAGAGGGCTGTGGGAACGGGGGCACAGGAGAGGCACGGGTCCCCCTTCCTACATCCACAGGTTCTTGCACCACACCACTGGTATGCTGGTTATTACAGACCCTAGGTCATTAAGCTGAGTGGAAAAGCCCACAGCTCCCACGAACAGATGGGGGTGGGTGGAGACAAGCTCACAGCCTTGCTGCCTTCCCTTGGGGGACACCCCGCAGTGTGATGTGGGTGGGGGTCACCACACCACCTGACACTTGCAGACATTCTGAGGGCTTCCTAATCACTGCTGGTGAAGGGTCTGGAACAGTGCCCTGCACCTCATGTTTGGTAAATGCAGTCGAGTCTGCATTTGCAGATGCTCAGACACAATAATGACTTTGTTTACAGTAGACAGCCAGTTGGAGGTCTTATCAGGCGTTCTGATTCCTAGACTCAGCAGATGTGCCCCTGGGGCAATTTAGCACTTTCTGAGTGATTTGCAGTCTATAGTGTCTGCACCCTGCACCTGGCTTCTCTAGTAAAATTGGTAAACAGGAAAAAACAAGTGGCGTGGATGTGGCCGAAGCAGCCCTGGAACCTGCTTCTTGTGCTCCCCTTCCCCGCTCCTGTAACTTAAGTCTTACAGGACCTCCTATAGTGCTTTGCTCACGCAGTTGAAAGGATGACACATTTGCATATATTTATCTTCCTGAAAAAAGGTGCAGACTCAGTAGATGCACCCCTGGGGCAATTTACAGTAAGACACACGGTCTCCATAAGAGGGGTGTGGCTACAAATTAAGTTCTTAAAACCTGGTGCCAGAGGCGCCAACGCGAACGCTGTAACACTTAGACCATATAATTGGCCTAAAGATCAGTTTACACGACATCATTTTTTGCTTGTGAGAGGATAATAGAAAGGCCAGATGTTCTCGGTGTCCTATATGCCAGCAAATCTGCACCAGTGTTTGGTTAAAAGGTTGCTAGGATGATTGGAGCGCTCGCTGCACAACACTGGTCTTTGGAACCCAGTTAACAGGACTATTTTTGGGTGGTTTGATTCAGATCCAAGATTAGGCTCTGACCTCAGTTTACCCTGCCTTCCTCATTTACAAAGCACGAATGTTGATTATTTTCACACACTAGCAACAAAATACTCAGATAAAATTCTAAGGAGAAAATGCAGTATCTCCTAAGAGGTCAGCAGGATTATTAGAAATGCCCAGATACACCATCTTCTTTATTATCAAAGCCATGTGTGCTGAGCGTCATCCTCTTTATTGTACAGAAGGAAATATGCCCCATACCCAATTTAAATAACTTGCCAAAGACTACACAATGTCAGAGGTTGAGTGGGATTAAAACTTAGCTCTACTTGCCTTAGGAACTCATCTTCTTCTTAACTGTATTAACCTGGCTATTGATGATAAGTGCAAATAATTTCTTGAAGGACTTGTAGATAGTATCACACAACATAGCACTTAGCCACAACTGATCAGCTCTTGACACAGCTGTCAAGAGAAATTTCCAGAATGCAAGTCTGTAATTTACTCTGTAGCACAAAATTCTTCAATGACTTTCCTAACACCTTTAAAACAAAAGGCAAACACCTCCAATAGCACATGTGACCTTTTTGTGATCTGGTCCCTGCTTACAACTTTCAATTAATTTCTTACTCTTTTACTATAAGATGTCCCGCTGGGCCTATCCTAAACCATCCGCAAACACTTGTTCAATAGAAGAATGTCGCATGGCACTTGATACTATTCTCTGGCTGTTTATGACTATTAGTGATTGGTGAACATCTCTGAGGCTCAAGGTCTCCTCTTGAATCTAGTGCTGCTATAAACATTGCAAAGTTCAAGTTTAAGTTGGCACTTAACAAACGATGCTCACAGACCTGCAGGTCTCTGAGTTGGAGCAAGATTTCTTAGAAAGTTCGGATTTCCTCTGTAAGTTTATGTTCTTAAAATTTCAAGGGTCCATTAACAAGATTATGAGTTTAAAGACCCTTAAGTTACCTCTTAGTGCCCTCTCTGAACATTTCTAGGCTCTTAGGGGAGGAGGGCTAAGGATCCTAGGTGCTCCTTTTGTTTTTCACATTTCAAATGTTAACATGTTACCTTTAAAAGTACTTTTTGGATTACTTTTTATTGATATACCAAAGAAAATAGCCCTTCCACAAAATCCTGCTCCCAGATTGGAGGGGACACACTCTGAAACCAGTACGGCAGAGTTGGGATGCAAGATCTTGTTGGCCAGGTTCTGGCTCCTTCCAAGTTTGGACTGCAGGCACTGAGGGTCCAGGGACACAAAGGAGACTGACCGTGTGGGACTGTGGTCTGCCTGAGGGTTGGCTGCGAGGTGATCTGCCAGTGACGCCCATGGGAACCTTGGGCAAGACACTTCTCTGTGGGCCTCACCTCCTTCATCTGCAGAATAAAGTTGTTGCTCCAGTTAAATGGTGTCCAAGGCCTTTCAGCTCTAATATTTTATGATTTCATCAACATTCGAGTGGCTTTGGAACCCTTAACTTGGGTATGTTAATTTGAATTCTTCTGGGGCCGCCAGTTTGCACATCTTTTTGTATTACTTAGTTTGGCTAACTCTTTGTATTGCATATTTCCCAGTTGTTCATTTGATTTGGGAAATAGTAATAAATTGGAAATTCAAAATTGGAAGCTTCATCTTCTGCTGTTATGTTACTGTAGTGAGGTTTGAGACTGACCGTGAGCTCTGAATTGGGGTTTGTGGGACGACAGGGGCATGTGGGGAGAGCTTGGGGGCCAATTGTGTGCAAGGACTGGCCAGGGGTGAGCTCATGTGTGCTGAGTGTTATGAAACATCTGTTTGGGGATCAGGCACGCTCAGTGGAGAGGGAGCTGGCCTTTGGAGATGGTAAAAAATATGCCATGGCTCCCACAGATTAAACCAAATAGTTTCCTATGAACAGAGGTCATTTAAGGAAATTGGATTGCATGGGAAGAATACTAAAATAATCAGATGGAAAAGGCATAATATATATGCCAAGTTTCCTCTGACAAATACCTTTTTTTCTCCTTGCCGAGTTCTCCCATTGATTGTCTTCTTTGGAGGGCTATAGGTATTTCTCAAGTTGCAAGGGGATGGGGTTTCCAAAGTTTGTTAAGAAGCCAGTTGTTTGAAATTAGGAGCATAGTTCCTAACTTAAATCACTCTTGTAAGTGGGGCGCAGTTCTCAGGCTAGACCACAAAAGCTCATTGGTGTATGGAAGGCAACTGATGTAATCTGCTGAAGTTGGTGCTCTAGTGATGAATTAGGCTCATGAGAGGATGGAGGGATGGATCGGGTGACTTAATAGTGCTTTCTCACCTGCATATAATTCCATGTTTGGTTTTTTTTTGTGGTGCTGGGGATTGAACCCAGGGCCTTGTGCATGTGAGGCGAGCACCCTACCAACTGAGCTATATCCCCAGCCCCCTACCTGCATATAATTCTCTTCATATTTTAAGGCAAAGTGCCCTTTGATCAATGGCTTCCGAGTGTCAACTACGTCCTAGATACCTCATAAGTTACCGTAGACGGTGATGAGAAGGTGTCATTGTTCTTGCCCTCATGAAGAATATAGTCTAGAGGTGGAAACAGACAGTAGTCAAATGATCTCACAAACAGATAGACCCCAGCAGCCATATTTGTGATCTGTGACCCTGATCTTGGCCATAGTTGACTGAACCAGAGGTAGACACCTAACCTGAGCTGGGCCCAAAAGAGGCTTTAGAATGACCACAGCCGATAGGCAGGAAGGCAGTTAGAACTGACTTTTTGAATAGAGGGAATGTAATGGGGACTGGGTGTGTGTGCGTGGTCTTCTGCCAATCAGGGAGAAGCCGAGAAAGTTCTGATTCTACCTCTAAAAGATCCTTCATTCCCACTGGCTCCCCTCTCCTCTCACTCTTGCTCATCTTCTGTAACTGAGGCCACCAAGAAAACTGCTCTTCCTGCCCTTGGCCTTTCCTTTCTACAGTGACATTTTGGCTTCTATGTAAAATGTACACACACACACACACACACACACACACACACACACGCACACACACGCCCTTCTCTCACACTCAAAGCTATTTTCCTGCTTAAACCCCATCCTCTGTGGGATAATGTCCAACTTCCTCGGCCTGAACTGGCCTCTTTCCCCTTGCACTTCTCTCAGCTGTCCCCTGTTCTTTTCTTTCTTTGAACCCTACACTTTAGCCTCAGTCCATCATTTGAAAGCAAGCCACCACACTCTGGCTTTTCTTGCAACAGCATTCATGTCAGAGGCCCAATTTCATGACAGAGACAAAATGGCACAGACACCTGCCTTGCCTCCTCCCCACCACCGAAGCTGGAGCCAAGGCCGAGAGATGGTGTGTTGTGAGCTGTGATGCCGGGCCCTTCCCTCCACTCTCTTTTCCCCACCTCAAACTTGGCCTTTCTGTGAGCCTCCTATCTAGCTCGCCTTTTATGTTCTGTCCATGGAAAAAGATCCAAGGGCAGAGCTTTGGTTATTTGATTCATTCTGCTGACACACACGCTGGCACGCGCTCCGTAATAACGTCTTTGGATGCCAGAACGAAGGGCAAGATGAAAGCGCAAAGGAAATATTTGGTAACATGAGGAAACTAGAAAGATGAAGGAAAGGGGAGAAATAAAAATGGCTTGTCTTTAGTGGGACACATATAAACATAAGGTTTGTCAAGACTTGCTCCTGAGCCATGTCTTAACAATAAAATCCCCCTTTTTCATCTGATTACAAAGTTTCTTATTTGTTGAAAATTTGGAAAATGCATCAAGGAAAGAGGAAGGGGAGGAAAAGAATTCTAAGTAATAGCACAAAGATTAACATTTTGTGCTTATTTTTTCAGAACACGCACATATTGGCAAAATGGGGATCATCCTGCATAAAAATTAAAAGAAAATATGCTATGACTATGTCTCCCCTGCTGTTTTCAATGGTTGCATAATCTTCTATCACATGGAAGCACCAAATGCAATTATTAAATTTTAATTGTTAGACATTAAAAATGTGATTTGTCTCTATTATAAACAATGCTATGATAAAGTCACACACACACACACACCTATATACATATATATATATATATAAATATTTTCATATTTAAGGTAGAATTTTGGATCAAAGTTTATGAACATTTTAACAGTTTTTGATTATACTGTCGAATTTTCTTCTAAAAGAAAAAAAAATATTCATTCATTGCTCCAATACTATTTATGACAGCTTCTATTTCCCTGAAGTTTCAATGATAGTTTTCTAATTAAAAGTTTCTCCAACCTAACCCTCAGAAGGGACGTATCCTAATGTCCACATTTGTTGTGTTGTTATGAAATGCTGTTTACATACCTGCAGGTTAATCCTTTGTTATTGACCTTTAATGGCTTGCCTAAATCTTTCAATCTTTTTTTTTTTTTTTTTTGGCGGTGCTGGGGATTGAACCCAGGGCCTTGTGCTTGCAAGGCAAACACTCTACCGACTGAGCTATCTCCCTAGCCCTCAATCTTTTCTTGTTGATTTTAAGAGCTCTTTATAGAATAAGTGAGAGTAATCATGAAACCTTACTATGTAAGCTATTTTTTTTTGGCTCACAATTTGCCTTTTAATTTTGTTGATGGTGTTTTTTGATATATAGAGGCCAAACATTTTTATAGGGTTGGCCATTTGTATCAATCCACAGAGTCTATTTATCATATCCAGAAAGGCCTTCTGGAGGCTGGGCTATGGCTCAGTGGTGGAGCACTTGCCCAGCAAGTGCTAGGCTCTGGCTTCAACCCCTGAGATTGAAAAAAGAGGCCTTCATCATTCTTTTTCCTCGTAATTTTACAGTTTCACTTTTCTGTTTGTAGAATGTAAACTCTAAAGTCAAACTACTAGGATCCAAAACTTGTGATATCTTAGAAAATTAATTAACCTCTCTAATTCTTTTTTGTTGTAAATTTTTATAAATGGGATTAAAATAACTGGTTCTATCTCATAAGATTATTGTGAAGATTAATTGAAATTATGAATAACTCTGAACAGTGTCTGACACATAAAAGTACTCATTAAATGTTAATTATTATCATCTAGAATATATTTGAGTAAAAGGCAAGAGATACAAAGTCAATTATATTCCATCTTGTTCTAAATGGTAACCAACTGTGCCAATCACATTTACCATCTTCCAACCAATTTAATGTTACCCTAATCAAGTGGCAAATTCTCATTAGTTCTTGCATTTGTTTCGGTCATCTCTGTTCCATTTTTCCAATGTATCTATCCATACCTATAGCAGCAGAGTTCCAATTATTATAGTTACACACTATGTTTTAATATTTATAAGAATAACTTTATTATTTTTCCTTTTCAAGATTATCTGTACTATTCTCAGTGTTCATTCCACCACTTTAGCTATTCAGAATAACTTAATTCATGGATTAAGTTAGATAAAGGGGACTTTTATATTATTATATTTTCTTGTCTATAATGAAGGAAAGATGTGTGGTTTCCTTCTCTCTTTCTTTTTTATTTTTTGGGGTACTGGGAATAGGATTCAGGGTCTTGTGTATGCTCTACCACTAAACTACACCTCCAGATGCTTTTATTTTCTTCACAACTAGGGATTAAACCCATGGGCACTCTACCACTAAGCTACATCCCAAGTCCTTTTATTTTGAGACAGAGTCTAAGTTGTAGAGGCTGACTTTGAACTTGAGATTCTCCTGCCTCAGCCTCTTGTTTGCTGGGATTACTGTTGTGTGCCACTGAGCCCAAGTTCTGTGGTTTTAAAAATAAGGTCCAGACTACTTTTTTTTTTTTTAAAATAATTTGTTCCAATGTCTAAAAAATCTAAGTGCACAACTTTCTGCATAGGCACATCCAGTTTTTAAGTCCGTTACTATTTGGTCAAGAAAAAATATGCTGCATCATAAACATACCTTGGAGAAAAGAGCCTCTTCCACAAATGGTGCTGGGAAAACTGGAAAGCCACATGTAGCAGAATGATATTAAACCCCTATCTCTCACCCTGCACAGAACTCGGCTCAACGTGGATCAAGGACCTAGGCATTACACCAGAGACCCGGTGCCTACTAGAAGAAAACGGAATCCCAACTCTCCATCATGTCATCTTAGGAACCAAATTCCTGAACAAGACTCCTAAAGCTCAAGAAGTGAAATCAAGAATCAATAAATGGGATGGTATCAAACTAAATCGCTCCTCACAGCACAGGAAACAATCAAGAACATGAAGAAAGAGCTTACAGATGGGAAAAAAATCTTTGCCACCTATACCTCAGAGCATTAATCTCCAGGATATACAAAGAACTGAAAAACCTTAACACCAAAAAACAAAACCAAATAATGCAATCTCAAATGGGCAAAGGAACTGAACAGGCATTTCACAGAAGAAGAAATAGGAATGGGCAACACATATATGAAAAAATGTTCAATATCTCTAACAATTAGAGAAATGTAGATTAAAACTACACTGAAATTCCATCTCACTCAGGTCAGAACATCAATTAACAAGAATACAAGTAACAGTAAATGTTGGCGAGGATGTGGGGAAAAATTTCCCTCACACATTGCTGGTGGAACTGCAAATTGGTGCAACCACTCTGGGAAGCAGTATGGAGATTCTGGGAAGCAGTATGGAAAACTTGGAATGGAACCACCATTTGACCCAGTTATCTTATTCTTTGATATATACCCAAAGGACTTAAAGTCAGCATACTATACTGATGCAACCACATCAATGTTTATAGGAGCTCAATTTACAATAGTTAAGTTATGGAGCCAACCTAGGTGCCTTTCAGCAGATGAAAGGATAAAGAAAATGTGGACTATATACACAATGGAGTATTATTATTCAGTCAGAAAGAAAAATGAAATCATAGTTGCTGGTAAATGGCTAGAACAGGAGACTATCATGCTAAGTGAAATAAACCAATCTGAATGAACCAAAGGTTGAATGTTTTCTTTGATATGTGAGTGCTAACACACAATGGGGGGAGGGAGGAGGAAAGACTAGAGGTTCCTTGGATTAGACAAAGGGGAATGGAGGGGGGATGACAATAGGAAAGACAGTAGAATGAATTCGAAATAACTTTCTATGTTCATATATGAATACATGACCAGTGAAAGTCCACATCCATGTACAACCACAAGAAGGGATCCTAAGTTATACTCCATGTATGTATAATATGTCAAAATCCACTCTACTGTTATGTATATCTAAACAGAACAAATAAAAAAAATGCTGCAGCTTCTTTTTCTTGGAGACTTGCTAGTTCTATATCTTAACATATTTGAAAGCAAAGGTTTTGATGTTCTTACTACCCAATTCCCACCTTACAAGTCACTGTTCCTCCCATCTTAGTAAATGGCAATCCTGTTCTTCATGTTGTTCAGACAAAAGATCTTGGTGCCTTTCTTGTTTCCCTTCCTTCTCTCCACTCAACCTTGAATTCATCAGCAAATTCTGCAGACCTACTTTAAACATATATCCACAATCTAACCTCCTTCTCACCATTTCTTCTGCTACCGAATTGGTCAAAAATGCTGTTATTTCCCCCCGGATTAGTGCAATAACCTTATAACTGTAGGAATAGTGCTAAAAATGGAGGAAATCAAATATGATGAAATCCTCACATGGAGGATTTCCACTCTCATGGGGAGGCCAAGGTGTAAGTTAGTAATTACAGTGTGACACAGCACAGGATGTAACAGAGAGGTGAAGAACATGCTATGACACAGAGGGTGGAGAGGTAATTAATGCCAAGCAGAAGAGAAAAGAACAGGGGTCAAGGAAGACTTCAGAGATTCTTTGGTTTGGGATTTTTTAAATTTTTGAAAAATTTTTAAGATTTTTTGTTTTTGGTACCAGGGATTGAACTCAGGGGCACTCAACCACTAGGCACATCCCCAGCCCTATTTTTTTGTATTTTATTTACAGACAGGGTTTCACTGAGTTGCTTAGCACCTTGCTTTCGCTGAGGCCGGCTTTGAACTCTCAATCTTCCTGCCTCCAGTCTCCCCAGCTGCTGGGATTACAGACACCACTGTGCCTGGCCTGGTTTGGGTTTTGATGGAAAGAGCAAGGTTTTCCAATTAGAGAAAAAAAAAAAAAAAAAAAAATGGAAAAAGGTCTTTCAATGCAAAAGTGACAACACTTACACAGGTACAGAAATATAAAACAACAAATGTGATAGCTTAATAAGAAATGTGGGAGGGTGCCAGACCCAGGATGGGGTGCCTGGAGGGACATGGAAATGGGTAAGGCTGGTCATCACCTGGAGTCAGATAGTGAAGTTTGATGTTGTGATTTAAGTTCTCCCCAGACAAAAACTTCAGAAAGTCTACAATTCATTAATGTTTTGTTTGTGGAGTCATTGGCCTGGTCAGCCTACCTTTAAATTTTTATTCCTAGACTTATTTTTTTTTGTTATTAAATTTAACTTTTATCTATCCTGGTATCCTAGTCTTAGTATATTTATTTTATATTGAAAATTTTATTTTTTTTGATATAGTCATTTAATTTCTAACATTCATCTCTTATTTTTCGTGTCTTATTGCATAGGTTAGAATGGCTGAATTTTGTTAATAACAGAAGTGATGTCAGATGTTCTCACCTTATTCTAGTCTTTAGTGACTTCATAAATAAAGAAGCTATATATGCATACTTGTGTTAAGCACATATTTCAATTCCTAGTTTGAGTTTAAATAATTAAAAAGATCAAACAACGTTTTGATATAAACAAAATAAACATTACTTTTAAAATTCATGTTAAAATTTTCTACTCACAGTTGACAGTTTTGAAAAGTAGCATTTTAAAATTCATTGGACATTACTTATATCAATGACGATCATCATATTTTTCTCTATTTTAACCTACTTTTATGCTGAATTTTATAAATTTTTGTATTAAGAATTACCTGCACATTTTTGAAATAAGTTGAAAAGTTCTGAAATCAATCATTAATCTTCAATGTAGGATTTTTTGTGACCAATGTCATAGGTGAGATTGGCCATTTTCTTTTTGTGGTGTTCTATTTGTCATCGGGGTTATGTTAACTCTATAAAACAAATGGGAATGTTTTCATCTTTTAATGTTATATATTTCTGAAATAGCAAGAATTACTTTTTCATTAAAAGCATAAGAGAACTTTTCCAAGAATTTTCTAAATAGGCTGTTTTTCCGGATTGTAGTTCTTTGATGTCTTTAAAAATTTTTGTCAAAGGTATTGCCCTATTTGGGTTTTGTATCTTTTCTTGGGTTTGTTCCCATAATGTATTGTCTCTTATAAAACAATTGCATAGATTTGTATTTTGTTCACAGGTAAACAAATCTTTTTACTTGTGGTAATACTCCTTTTGACAGTCTTAATATTACACATATTATGTTTTAGATTTTTGATCTGTTTTTCAAATATCTATCAATGATATTGCTCTTTCCAAAGAAGTTTTAAAAGACTAATTTCTCAGTTCTACCGATTTTGCTTTGTTTTCATTAATTTGTTCCTATATTTATAGATTCTTTGCTTCTGCTTTCTTCATACTTGTCTTATTCTTTTCTAAATTGTAATTCATGCTTACTTCATTTGTTTTCACTTTTTCTTGTTTAATAATGAAAGAATTTAAGACTATGACTTTTTCCAAATCCCACAAGTTTTTATTATGGTGTTCCAATTGTCAATATTTTTTAGAATCTTAGTAAATTGCAGTTTTGATTTCCCCTTAGACCTGACAGCAATTTATGAGAGTGTTTTAAGACTTCTAAGTCCTTTTTTTTTTTTAAAAGAAGAATTTAAATCTCTTATTGTTAACTTGCCACTTCTTTGTGTGTGTGTGTGTGTGTGTGTGTGGTATGATGGGAAAATGTGGCCTGTAAAAATTACACTTTATCCTTTGTTTTTCAGGTTTTCTTTGTGGGCTGTTATAGTCAATTTTTACAAATTAAAAAAAATAATGCGGATTCTCTATTTCAAGTTTTCTTCTAACAACTTCTCCATTAATCACCTTTGGATTAGGTTAAAACCTCTGTGTCTTTATTTTTTTCACCTGTTTGATTGAAGTCCAAGGGTAGGATGGGTTTATTAAGTTTTTCCCCTAATATTTTACACAATTATATTTGCTCAAATTTTACTTTGCTTTTTCAATAGTTGGGCCACCCAAGAGCAGCAGGGAGGCACCTCTCTCAGAGCCAACTGGGCAGAGAGAATTCCTTCTGTTCCAAAGAATTCTTGCTTCCTGTATTGGTACCTTGCCCGCAAACATGGCTGCCTTTAATTCCTTCCCTCTTGTGTGCCCTGCCACTGCCCCATGGTGAGGAGGAATCTATGCCTCTACTCCCTTAAATTGGGTTGGCATGTGATAAGTTTGAATAATGGAATATGATGGGAGAGATGTGTGAGATTTGAGCCTGACTCACGGAGCCTACCATTTCCTGCTTCCATGGAAGAAGTCCAGGTTATTCTAGAGAGAGGTCATGTGGAGGATCCGTGAAGGACAGACAAGTGAGTGAAGAAGTTCTCCTGGATGTCTAGCCCAGTCAACCTTCGCATGACTTCAACTCCACCCACTATCTGCTGGTAACTCCAAGAGAGACCCCAGAGGGCAACTACCAGATGGAACCCGGTCAATCCACAGAACTGGGAGAAAAAAAATAACAGATTGTGGTTTAAGTTACATGTTGGAGTGGTTTGTTATAAAGCACAACTGAAACAAGTAATAACTCATCTCTTTGCCTTGTAGGTCCACTCATGGTTTGTGGAAGCTGGAGGGGGGGACCCCCCCTTTTTTTTTTAAACAGTCTGAATTTGGCACTTTTCCAAATGGTGCTGCTAAGGATTTAGATGTGTGCTCCATTCACTGCTTGAGTGGCTAGGACTTTGCACCTCTAGATCGAAGGGCCCCCAGGAGAAAGGTGAGGTCCTTGGATGACAAAAAGCTGTAACTCCAAAGGTAACCATCACAAATTTCCCTTTCTGTTCTCCTGATATTTGCCTTTAGTATTCACTTTGAAATGGAGGCTGTCATGGTAATGATAAACCTGAGCTGAAGACAGACAGGGAAAGGTGTTGCAGTATGGAAAGGCTTTTCCCTGTTCACAGTTGCACATGCTCACTCTTGTGAACTGGGTCTCTGGCATTCTACCCCCTCCTTCCTTGCTGCGGTGGGCAGCTCAAGGTTGAAAAGGCTCCCTTGATTCTACACTCAGGTGAAGCACATATTCTCAAATTGCCAATTTTACCTGAAATTATGTAAAAAAATTTTAATAAATAGTTTGACAGAGAGGAAACAGTAACCACTCCAAACAGGGATGAAAGAACTGTGTCCTTAGGTTATGTGACTGTAAAGTGCCATGTCTGACTTATGCCTCAACTTACAGTTAAGTACTTCTCATAGTAACAAATATAAACATAAGTTGAGAAGGAAGATCAATGAGCCACACTGTGGCTAACAATAAAAAACTTCCTGGGTGACATAAGAAACCATTTTCCAAATAAAACTTCCCTGATGCCTAAATCCCCCCTTTTAAATCTCATCATTATACAAAATGATGGTATGTTATTTTATACTTGTGTAGTCCTGACAAATCTTAAAAAAAAAAAAAAAAAAAAAAAAAGAAACAAAGTAGATTTAGAGAGAAGAAACCCAGAAAAAGAATCAGGTGACCAATTTGTTATCACTAAACAGGAACTAGATTTAAAAATTCAGACCTTTCAGGGTAGCAAGACGAAAACTTATGCAGAGATACTTGGGGTATCCATTTAAAAATGGAAGGTTGATAACATTTGTTGGTTCAAGAGCAAGAAAGTCATGCTGAATGGTGACCTGGTGTGGCAGACCCTGAATACTGTTTCATAATTTTGTTCTTCTAAAACCCAGCCATTGGCATGGATCACCTTCTCTTCATTGGTGACATGAAATCCAACGTACACTCTGTGGGTCCTGCCAAGCAGCATAGCAATTACTTCTCCAAAGAGCCTGGTTTTAATCGACAGTTTGGATAGGTCTCAGCAAAACTATTGCTTTAATGCACTTTTCTAAGATTTAGAAAAAACACTGTGGCATGGTCGTGCTGAGTGGGTAAAAGTCTGACCCAGGACGAATTAATTTTATCCAGTCTTCCTTTTCTCCCTTTCTGTCTCTCCCTGTTAATAATCTAGAGGGTATTTTTTCTGCCCTCATTCATGTCTCCAGTTAAATGACTCTAACTACTTAGAACCATCATTAGTGTAGACTTTCTATTTATTATTTCATTTATGTTGAGGTATTTGCCTTAAAAAACTGGTGCCAGAAGATAAACTGACTAAGATCACTTGGCCAAGAGTATTATTTAGCTTGGATGTGAAAAGGTAAAATTATGAAATTACTTATTCATCTGGTACTAGCTCAAACCTCATCCTATTCCTTACATACAAGATCATGGATGAAGGTTTGTTTCCTTTGCATGATGTGGAGAAAGCCATCTTCAGGATGAATTCTTTTCCTATCCCTGTAGCTGTCAAAGTGCTTTCCCCAATGGAGATAATACTAATGACAAAAAATAATCATTCTGCTTTTGTGATTTCTACATTGTTGCCAATGGGTGGCTCTGTTATGGACTATATTTTTGTGTCTCCTAAATTCATATGATGAAGCCCAAATCCCCAATAGGATGGAATTTGGAGATGGGGCCTTTTGGAGGCAATTAGGATCAGATGAGGTCATGAGGGTGGAGCCCTCGTGTTTAGGATCCTTGTTAGAAGAGACACCGGAGAACTTGCTCTCTTTCTTCATATGCACGCACTGAGAGAGGGCCCTGCGAACACATGGCCTAGGAGACAGCCCTCACCAGAACCTGACCATGCTGGCACCCAGACTTTGGAATTCCAGCATCTATAACTGAGGACATAAACATCTGTTGTTTGGCCACCTAGTCCACAGTATTTTTTTATGGCAGCCTGAGCAGACTAAGACAGGCACCCCAAGTGGGGGTGCATCTGCGAGGTCCTCAGCACCTCACTTATGACCATTTTCCCATTCTCTGACCTTTTCACACTGGCCGAGCTCCCTGCTCACTCATTTAAGGGACAAATGGCTTGCTATGAGGTAAAAAGTTTCATACTAATCTCATCTACCTTTCACTGGGTGCTTACAGTAGGCCAGGCTTGGTACCAGCTGCTTTGCATACATCATCTCATTTTGTCTTTCTAACAGCTCTGGTGGTTAACATTACTATCCTATTTCAAAAAATGTAGCAACAGGTTCAGAAAGGCTCCTTTGTCCAGCATCTCTTTATAAGTGAGTGACAGTAGAGATCGAAGTCCAGGTCTATTTATTCTCTATGGTCTTTCTTTTAAGTAACATAAGCTTTTAGATTGGAATTAATATAGGGCAGAATGTATCAAAGAAGCACAGCTACTTAGAGTTGGCCACCAAAATTTTGATGCATGCGACAATGGCTTTGGGTTCCAATGCTTCTCAGCTCCTGTGTTTCTTGCCCAGATTTCCATGCCTCTATTTCTTTTTTTCTACAGAATTAGTGCCCTCTGGTTTACCTTCCTGGAGAAGGGCCCTGGGTATCCCTATCCCTCCTTCCAATCCTTGCTTGTCCTTGTACCTCTCCTTTACAGTCCTTCTCTGTGCTAAGTGACAAAATGCTAATCTGGCCTGTGAGCCAGATTCACTAGGGTAGTCTCTTTCTTTTCTTTTTTTCCTTTCCTTTCTCCTTCCTTCCTTCCTTCCTTCCTTCCTTCCTTCCTTCCTTCCTTCCTTCCTTCCTTCCTTCCTTCCTTCCTTCCTTCCTTCCTTCCTTCCTTCTCTCTCTCTCTCTCTCTCTCTCTCTCTCTTTCTTTCTTTCTTTCTTTCTTTCTTTCTTTCTTTCTTTCTTTCTTTCTTTCTTTCTTTCTTTCGGGGGAGGTTAATTTTTTGAGAGGCTCTATCTTCCCATTGATACAAAAGTATACTGGGAAAAGGTGGATAATTATCTCTTGTATCTATTTTCATTTTCTTCCTTTGATAGTAGAACCTGAGTTTCACTGGACCATGGCCATCTAGTATGACTACATTCCCCACTCATAAGGTGGTTTGAGAGGCAGTAAATGATGCTAAAATGCCTGACCTCATTGGTACCTGAATTGCCGATGGGTGTGGCCTTTGCATCAAAGTGTGGCCATGAACTCTATTCAGGTTAGTTGGATGTGAGCAGAAGTGATATGTACAAATTCTAGGCTGTGCCTTTCAAGAAAGAGGCATATCATCCCCTTCTATTTCCATTGTTGGAATATACAGATAAGGACCACACTCTAAAGATGCAGGAGAAATAAGACAGAAGTAGCCCGGGTCTCTGACAGTGCGGGGCCACCATATTGACCCTGCACAGCTTACATTTGGAGGGTCACTTTTGTGAGGAAAAAAAGTTCTACCTTGTTTAAGCTTATATTATTTTGAGTTTTCACTAGATTAGCTGATCTTCTAAACCAAAATCATATAACTCAGGAATAAAATACCATTATAGATGGTGTTTTATTCTAAAGGAGTGGCTTCCATATTGGGCATCTGGGGACTGCGGCAGGATCTTGGAAGCAAGTGGGCTTTGAGGTGCCTTCTAATTTTGACCAGGTAGTTGGCTGCCCACTTCAACATGAAATAAGTGACAGGGTCCAGCTGGCCCCAAGGAGCCTGTTGATTGTTTCCTGGATTTGTCTGCTTTTCAGGTAAGGGCTACGAATTTCAGAAAGCCTCTCAAACTGAAATGAAAGGAACACAGTAGCCAAAGACCTGAGCTATGATGGCTGATGCCTGCGATCAGTCAGTCGGAGCAATGGAAAATCTATAGCCTCACAGTCTGGGATTCATTTAGGAGTAAAAAGCATTAATTTAAGTTATCCAACCTCAAAATTGTTTTCAGACCTCCACTGGGCCCCAGTACTCTTCCTAATTATGAAACCATGTAGAGTTGGATCTGAAATGAGACCGTGACCCAGTATAAAAAAGACTTCGTTTCTATGGGGCAGGAAACACCTTGCTAATTCAATATTTGTGATACTCCAGCCTGGGCCGGGCTTATGTTCTGTATGATTTGGGAAGAAGTGGTTTATTATACTCAATACTATATAGGAGGAATCTTTAAGAGGGAAAATGTACCATAAGTCCTTTGGAAAGAAGCAAGGCGTAAAGACAGTAATGGCTTTTTAAAATGAGGAATAAAGAATGTTGCTAAATTAATTTTATTTGCTCAAGAAAATGGACTCAGCAGAGAGTTCCACTTGGAGAGACTATGAGTGGTGTTGCCTACTTCATTTATATTTCAGTGGTCCCTCCTGGTTATACGAATTCTTTCCAGGATGGCTAAAGTCACAACAGGTGCCTGTCTGGGCTTTAGCCTCCCCTCACTGGTTATGTGACTGCTCTTGACTTTCAGCATTCCTTATTTCTTGGCCACTGTTTTGAGTCCCAAGTTCTCCTATTCCTACAGACTGATGAGAACTTTGGAACTATCTGGACCTTTATCTATTTATTTATTCAGACATGGTCTTGCTAAGTTGTCCAGGCTGGCCTCAAACTTGCAAGCCTCCTGCCTCAGCCTCCTGAGTAGACAGGTTACAGGCATGTGCCTATGCTCCCCATGGGACTAGTTGGATCTTTGCCTCTTCACTGGCTTCATGGCCTACTCTGTGTCTTTCTTCAATTGACTGGCTCTTTACCAGCCCCCAACCTGCAGGGGCCGGGAATCCAGCTAGTCTCCCAGGGACTGGTCATAGAAATCAGCCCAGGAGTGAACACAGCGAGAGAACCAAGTCACTCTGCGAATTCAGGCAGTCCAGGGAGAAGAAAGGTGACCTCATGCTTAGTAAGAGCAATCTTTGTCCAGCCTTCAAAGACCCTGCAGTGAGTGGGGGGTGCTGGTGGTTTGGCACAGTCCCCCTTCCAATGCCACAGCCGCCTGCCCCCTCCCAGTTCACTGAGGGAGAGGATTCATGAGGCTGAGAGATGTGGCTGGGACAGAGGTGGAAGAATGCAGCTGTGAGGCAGTGTGGGAAGACACCACAATCCTGAACCACTCATTCCAACGTTCTGGGAGCTATAGCTGTGAAGTGGTAAAATCGCAAATAAACAATCAGCCCAACGGCAAGAGCACTATGTCCTCTTCCTGGACATCACCATTTCCACCTGGTCCTTGCATGTTTCCAAGCCTTCTTTCTTTGAAGCCAGAGGCTTTGTTGTATTATTTGGTCTAAAAGAAACTTGTAGAATAGCATGAGACCCTTGCTAGGTGTTCAATACATGGGCTGCCGACAGGGGCTGAAAAACCACATTGCAAAGCTGCAGATGCAGCTCTGGAGTTTGTGCCCTCACTTTTTCTGAACTCCTTCCTTTTTCTCTGCTCAACTCTCTCCTTCATACTATCTCCTTCTTTGCACCTCCCCTGCCCATGGGGTTAATGTCTCTGGGAGTGACCTCAGTAGAACCCCAAAGCTTCCCTTACCTTGAGACATCCTCTCCCTACTTCCTATACAACGCTAGGGTCTTCTGTGGGCATCTCACGGAGACCCCTCTTCAAATGTCAGTTCGTCACCCTGGAGGGAAAGTTCCTAGTCATGGACACTGAGCAACATGTGGATTTACTCACATAATCATCTCTCTTTCCGAGGTCAGGGAAAACACTGTTAAAATTGGGGTTGATGGTGGTCTGGAGAAAAGGATGCAGGAAGGTCAAATTTTCATGGTGTTGGGGAAGCAAAAGAATCAAAGAAGAGGCTGGAGGGGCTGGCTGGGGGGTTAGCACAGGCGCTCATCTACTCAGATCAGGAGAAATACAGAAAAAGGAGGGAGGTGGCACCAAAGATCTATGCAGGCCTCCTCTGGCCTGGGGCTCGCCTTCCCACATTTGTGCAAGGGGCCCAAGAGAGACTTGTAGAATCCCCATGTAGATTTCTATTCACATAATATGTAATGTGGACTAATCACAAGGTTTTTAATGTTCTGGGGAATACTTTCTTAAAAGATAGTGGAGTTGAACCCCTCTGTCTCTTGTGTCATAATCAGAAGAAAAGATGTTTTCAAAGTTGCTGGAGACGCAGATTTACATGTTTGGGGACAGGGAGCAGCTGTATGGGATCTGAACCAAGAGGCATGCGTCTGAGGACTGCTCTACAGGACCATGCAGCACACCTGACACTCCTTTGCATTCTTGTGCAAAGAGTGCCCAAGCGAATGGAAGGCAGGCATGGCGGGCACTTGAGAATGGGATGCAAGCTCTCGTGCAAATCTGAAGAAGGACAAATCCCTACATAAGTAGGGATTTGGGGCAGGAGAGGGGTGTGGAGAGGGAAAAGTTGATAAAGCTTTAGCAGTAAAAGGACTCAGTCCTTCATTTTTCTTATGAAGAGAATAACTTTAAGGCCAATTGCCATCTGAATTACCTTGAGTCCACTTTCAAAGTGTGCTGACACCATCTAAAGTCAATCAAAGCCAACAGGTACAACCTGACAATTGACAAGGGCAATATCTTTTATTGGAATAAAAGGAAAATCCCCAAGTCTTAAGGCCTTGAAAATACATTCTGAGTTTTTTTCCCTCATGCTATAAATAACCTACTTAGAACCCATATTGATACAGGTCATCTCTCAAAGGCTATGGGCACAGTGGTTTTTAATGCCGATGCATGGCCGATGCATGGCCGTGTTGCTACTGTAGAGAACTATCTGCAGGACTAGTTGGAGAGTAGAACAACATTTATGTTCCAGTGTTTAAAACTTGAAGGGGATGAGTAGAGAGATGTGTCTTTCTCACTACATACCCAGCGGTTAACTGAAATTGAGTATGCAGCTACATCTGAGATGAAACAAATCATCTAAGTTTTAGCTACTTTTTCCTCAAGGCAATTTACGTTTCCCTAGGTCTTGCTTGATATGCAAATATTATTTCTTGACCATTTCAGTTTATGGTTTGGTTTAAAGGGTGCAACCCACAATCAAAACATTAAGGTATTTTTCACGTTAGACGAATCTCAAAAATTAAAACTGTTTTTGGTCATTTTGGTGGTGATGATGATGGTGATACTACAAGAAGTGCTGGACCTTGTTTGAACGAAGCTTCAGTGGTGGCCTTCCTGTTTGGACTGGCCTTACTGGAGCTCCAGGATACAATCCTGAGTTGTTCTGCTCATGAACTGAGAGCTGTCCCCTGTCCCTGCAACAGTAGCTTTCCTTAGGTACTTCTATTTGTGTAATCATGAAGTGGGAAAATGCAGAATTTTCATCTCTCCAGGTTGGTAAATTAGGAGAAAGAACATTGACCAGAGGGAAGAGAAAAGATCAGGAGAGGAAGGCAGCAGGGGACCTGGAAAGGGAATGAGCTCAAGGCCCAGGAGGAAGATGTCATCTCAGGAAGAGGAACGGCTTTGAGGAGGGCATGGCATTTCCTCTGCCTTGCTAACATGCCAGTTGTTGGTCACATGGGACTGTACAACTTTCCTCCTTATTCATGCACCCTTAAAGCAATTCCAGGTCCTGGGCCATCTTCCAACAGGCTCCCAGGGGCCATCAGAGTAGAGGTGGCCTGAGGTCAGCTCCGAGCTGCTCTAGGTTAGAGGGGAGACCTTCCCTTGCTTCTTCACACTGGAACCACAGGGAACTCAAAGGTGTGGCATATACTAAGGCTGCAGTAAAGGGCAAATCACCCTTTTGTCAAAGCAAATTACCAAGGCATTCATTCATTTTTCTTTTTCTTTTTTTTTTTTTTTGGGTGCTGGGGATTGAACCCAGGGCCTTGTGCTTGCAAGGCAAGCACTCTACTGACTGAGCTATCTCCCCAGCTCCTCTTTTTCTTTTTTAATTGTTAATTTTATTTATTTATTGCTGAGGATCGAACCCAGGGCCTCATACATGCTAGGGAAATGCTCTACCACTGAGCTACAGCCCCAGTCCAGGGCATTCCTTCTTTAAATAAAGGGATGCCCCATTCCCCTTCATATCTGAACGTGTATTGAAGAGCACAATACGGAACATAAAAGGCATAAAAATGATTATGAAACTGTAATTTATGCAAAATGCAACCTCATAGAAGGTTCTGGGCCATGCAAAAGTGTTTCTAGAACAAAAATGTCAGAATGTAACCACTCCAGAACACAGCCCTTCTTGTGAACGAGGAGGAAGCTATGGATTTCTCATCCTGTTGTGCCAGGGCCTGCGTAGTGGCCCTGGTATGCAGGGCTCTAAGGAAGCCTAGTAGAGATGCTTCTTCCTCCAGTCCCCATTCTCCCTTCACCCCTCTCCTAATCATCCAGTGCCTTCAAGATCATTCCTCACTCCCTTCTGGCTGGCTGATAATCCAGTTGATGCCAGAGTAGCCTCCTAAATAGTCCCTCGGGGAAAAACAAGTTTTCTTGGGTTTTTGTTTATAACTAGAGAGTTATTACTATCATTATAGAGAATGAGTAACTCCAACTTTGCAGCAGAGACAGATGGGGGCAATGATGGACCTGTAACTTTGGAATCAACATCTGGGATAACATCACCGTCCAATCAAGTCATTGAAGGAATACTGAACACGGGTTTTTTAAATTCTCAATGTTTTTCACTTTTAAAGTTCCAAATCTTGCGCTAGTCTGCCAGAAAACATTACCTCACCATCCTCTGTCACTGGGTAAAGAAAAAAGAAACATGAACCAAATGAAGATTGAGTTTCATACCAAAGGTCTGAGTCTCAAAACCCTGGGAGATCACTAGACAAGGAGACAGCCAGAAGATCAGAGAACTTTTTTTTTCTGTTTTTAAACAACGGTGAGTTTGCAAATGGGTGTCGTTGGAGACCTAGGCTGCAAAGGTGAAGGTGATTTGGACATAAGAGAAGCAGAAGTGGCCACTGCAGAGAACTCTGTGTCCCTGAATGACCAGCCACTCACACCTCCTCACTTCACTTTAATATAATGAGCCAGAACATTTTCCCACCTAACAGGGAGTCTAACTCAGACACCATTGATCTGGTTTTAAAGTCATATTTAAAAGTGCACATCTGCTTCTTTTTCTCTTTTCTTAAACTACCACTTCTTTCATTACATAAAAGCAATTAGGGGTATTAAAACATTTGTGGGAAAAAAGAAAAAAGAAAAGAGAAACCTGTTGGCTCACTACCAACAGGGCCATGGTTAATATCTGGAAACCATATATCTATTTCCACATTTTACCATTTCCACATTTTAGTGGGTTCTCTATTATCTCATGATTTGATAGGAAGTAGGGTTGTCCTCACCTCAGGCAAAGTTTAACTGACTCTTCGAAGAGTCTTTGAAGAGTTGCCCCATGATCGGAATTAAGACTTCACTGAATTCCTTTTATTTCATGCATAGATCTGCTTTTACTCTCACTTACATTGAAAGTTGAATTATGTGAGAGGGTCAAAATGGGGTTTTGTCTAGAAAACTGAAAAGAAATAATCTTCCACATTGGTATGTGAGCTAAAATATCCCCCAAACTCTAATATCACTTATGTGAAATATTACTGTATTTAAGTGCATAAAATTATACAGATTTTTTTGAAAGGTGTCTTTAAGTGGGTCTCAATAGAAGGTGAGTATTTTGGAGAACTGCACCCACTGGGTTCTGAGCCTCTGTAATTGGAGGGCTCTTACTAACTCCTGGTCAACACGCAGCTGTTACAAATGTGTGGTGTAATTTAAGAGTTCCACACTGTTGCAAAAAACCAAATGTCTTCCCCTATGTTTCCACTTTGCAGTGAATAAATGAATATTGATAAAGTCTTTTCTGTGACATTCCATTCATCTCCTTTTATTATTTAAACAATGTTTTATTTAATAGGCCTTCACTTTATTTAGATGGTTCTTATGAACTGTGTGCTCAGTACACATCAAACAAATTCACCTTTTATGTTTGAGGTAATGATGATCTTTTAAAGAGATTCAAAACAAGTATGATAAAGGGAAGGGAATCATTGGAATGTGGGGACATCCAGGAGACAAGCTATAAGCCAGGACTGCCCTCCAGCAAAGTCCACTCAGAAGGAAGACAATGGAATCTGTCTTTATAGTCCAGCAGGGGAGTTGACACGCTACTTCCATCCATCCTAAGAAGTATAGTCAACTTAAGCTAAGATGTGGAATATGTGTCCCAAAAAGTTAGAGATAAAGAATAATACATGCATATCTGCTTTATGAGCAATTATCATAATTCGTCATTATTATATGGTGCAAAGAGCCTTTTATGCTATATATAGGCTGTAAGTTTACTAGAATCACAGGCTCAGAGACTTCCAAGTGATAATTTGGTGCCCTACTCACAACACAGAAAACTCAGTATTGCTCCTGCCACAGATGGACAACAGGGTTCGTGGGCAGGTTGTACCTCACATTCTGATGACTCCTAGCTGGAGGGTGCCTGACAGATGCATGGGAGTGTGGGGTCAGGGTGGTAAGGAGAACTGGATAAGCTGGAAAAAGAGCTTCCATTAAATGAGATGGTACTTAGGATTAACAACCAGGTCTGGCATCTAAATAAAGAGAATCAATTGAGGCACTACTGAGCTAGCGTGGGGGAGCCCTGGCCCAGTTACAGCCTATGTGAACAGGACTGGAACCTACAGACCATCTGACCAAAATGAGGTAGCTGGGTTAAGTGAGGGCCCAAAGAAAGCAACTGGGTTCTCTCCATCTTTAGTGGCCAGCTCCTCTCTCTCAGTGGGGACACCATAGTCAGTCTTTGGAAAACCAGGAAGACTCTCCAGACAGTAACCTGAGAATCAGTCTCAACTAGGCTACTTGCTAAAAATAGCTGACAAAGTCCCACTCTGCACCTACTGAATTAGGGTTACCAAGAGAACCTGCCATTTTAATATATGCTGTAAGTGGTTCTCAGAATCAGAGAGTTTGGGATATGTGAAGATAGTGCCTGGCTTAGGGTGAAGGACCTACTTATTAGCAATATGAATAATAAAGAACTTAAAAGATCTATAGAATAAAAGATCTACTCCTAGCCAGCAGGTTAAGGGAGACAGATATCTTAATTTTCATCAATGGTGTGTGTGTGTGTGTGTGTGTGTGAGAGATTCTCCTTCTGGTGGGTGCTAGGATATTAACTAGGTGTCAAGGTCCTTAAATCAAAAGGATGAACCTTCCTCCTCTTAGGAAATTTCTGGCAGGTAGGTTGGGGAGATACTTATTCCCAGAGAAGTCTTTCTAATCACAGCAAAGAACTACAGCTCATTTTTCCCAAGCATGCTCTCAATGAGCCCCAAATTAATAGTAGGATCACCAGACCCTGATAAAACTCTGGGGACTTCTTTCCAATAGACGCTGGCTTTGGGAGAAGATGTCTACTCGTGGCAGATGCAGAACTTGTGATGTTGGGTCTTACTGTGATTTAATTCTTTTAAGCATTAAGTTCATTAAATATAAATATATATATATTTAATCATAGCCATCAGCAAAAAAAAAAAAAAAATATATATATATATATATATATATATATATATATATATATATATATATATATATATAATCATGGTCATCAGCAAAAACTATGGTTTTCTGATGTCGAAACAGAGCAGCTATTAAGGCTCCTGGCTTGTTTTGACTGGACCTGAGCCTTTCAGAGCAAAGTCATTCTAGCCTTTGGCACCATGTATATTCCTTCTGCCTTGAGGCCCCCACCCCAATGAGATGGTGAGTCTAGGTGGGGCAGGGATATTTAATAGGCCTTTGGTTTTCTGTAAGCCTTTTATTAATGCTGTAAGTTACAGCAGCCAGATGCTCTGGGCCGGGTTTCGCCTTCTGCTGCTGGGTTCCTGGCCGTCCTGGTTTTGTTCCCAGGGTGATTTCTGACTCCTGCTGAAAGCTGGTCAATGTGAAAGTGGGACGCGCTACCCTGAGGGGGATAGGTGCTTTATGAAAAAGTGGCCTGGCTGCACCCTTGCCCTTCAGGGCTCTTCTCTGCAGCTTCCTGCTTTTTATTCACCGTGTCACTATCATCCAGAGAGGAGAGCCAGATTCTCTAGATTCTGATTTTCTGAGCAGTTTGAATCTGTGACTACGGCAGGTTGGATCTGTTATTTTCAGACCAACAAACACAATGGAATCTCCCTAATGACTTCCCTTTAGTATGAAAATATAAAAGTATACTCAATCTTTACTTTTTTTTTTTTTTTCAGAACTGAAAATAAAAGCTGTCACTTAGTGCTATTGCCTTTCAGCTCAAGCACTCTGAAAAGATACTGGCTTTCGAAAGTGGTCCAGAATATCTAAAACCCACTACAGCTGAATCTGGTCAGTTTAATTTTAATCAACAAAGGCATGGGGGTGACATTTCTGCAGTTTTTACCTGAGGACTGGGAGCATGAAGTCTTTGCCTCCCGGTTGTATTGTTCTTTTGAGGGGCCTCCGTCTGTCCCTATCTCCTCAGAACAGGAGACTTAAGGAGACTCTGAATTGCTTCTAGTTAGTTCTCTGCAGGTGAGGAACCACCTCAAGGAAACTGGCCATGAGATAACCTATGTGAACTTCTGTAAAATCCTTCCACGAGGAGAGGACCAGCGTGGGGGCCAGTCCTCTAAGGCTTTGGTCTGACCTGGGGCAGCAGATTCACAAACTAGGTGACTGAGAGGGGAAAAGCATTCTCTCATGACTTCTTTTCCATGAGAATTCAAGCTCTATAGGGAAGGGACTCTTTTCTGTCCACCTCCTAGAACCTAGAAAAGCCCTCGTACTGTGTGTGTGTGATCATCTCTCTCACAGACCCGCCCTTCATCGAGGCCTGCTCTCTGCCCATTCCTCCCTTGGCTTGCAGTAGTGGATCGATGAGGTCATTTTCTTATAACAACAAACATGCTGATATGCATCAGCCACAGTGCTGAGCACTTCACGCACAAAACTGCCTGCAATCCTCACAACTCTCTCATGAGCTCGTTTTCCAGGTTCAGAGGGCAATTAGCCTACACTGTGAGAGGTAGGGCTGGGTTGCAAACCCAGCTCTGCTTCACTGTAAAGTCTCTGTTCTTATACTCTGAGCACTGAATAGGTGTGACTGATACAGAAATAATTACACTGTATTGTGCTTTCAACAGTAGAGTGGCCTGTATCCTTTGATAAAACCTAAAGGGATTAGGGACCAAGGAGTCATTTCTGTGACCTGGACACTGGCCAGCAGCAGGGATAGGAGACCCTGAGGCCCTAAGCATTTTTGGTGGGAACTGCTGACTGGAGAGAGGCATGTCAGGAATTGGCAGGAAGCAAGGACAAATTATTAAACAGATGGCTTCTAAGTTCCAAAGACAGGAAACAGTGGTCATCCTTGTGAGCAAAGGTTCACAGTGAGTGAACTGTGCCAAACCTCATTTTTTCTGCAAGTCTTACTAGATTCACAGAGGAGGGCTGACAGATGTAGTTTGTCTACATCTCAGCAAATCATCTCAAACAATGTCTCAAAGAACATGCAGGGGAAAGATGGAACGATGTGGATTGGATGTTTAATTGTGATTTAGAAGGCTCAGAGAGATTGAATGAACAGCACCCTAAGGGTTGGTTAAATGTAGCAATGACAATGGTCATTTGTTCTGAGTGCCAAAAACAGAGTCAAGGACACAGCAAGGACTGAGGAAATACTGGTTGGTGGTACTGAACTCATGGGGGAGTCTTTCATGGCCCCATGAAAGGGTCTTCCTTTGATTTAGCAAATGTTTACAGAATAGACGAAGAGTTGGGGAATAGAGGGGACAGTCTGTTCCTTGATTGAGGGAGGAGGAAAGAGTGCCTAAAGTCCATCTGTGCTGACCTCTGCAGCCCAGTCTCTTAGGCATGGAGATGGTTGGGGATGACCATGGGTCTTCCACAGGACACACTGTCACATGAGCACTTAGGAGTTTTGAAGAGGACGTTTGGAAACTATTGTGGGAAAACTGCGTTATGTGAGTACATGTGTGCAAACGTGTGCATGTATGCATGTGCGTATGTGCATGTGTGTGTAGTATAGTGGGATATGGGTATGTTTGTATGAGTGTGTGTGTGTGTCCACTGCCCACCTAGGGCCAGATCATCTCCACTCATCTGCTGGGTTTCTGATAAGATCTCATTTAAACAAAGATTCTTCTTTTTGGCTCAAGCTGTTTGAAAACCACAGAATTTGATACTATTTAAGACTCCCTCTAGCTATAAAAATTCACTGATTCTTAAAAATTGCGTGGGAGGATGGAGTGCTAAAGGCCAACTTTAAAAATTACTGGCCATATCTCCCATTTCCCTGTTACCTCCTGACACACACGCTGTCCTCGGCCAGTCCTCAAACTGCGCCCGTCGTGGTCCAGCGTCTCCCTGCCTGTCAGGGCTCCTTCCTAGCTCCCTTCAGGCCCCTGGCACTGGTTTTCCAGAACCTTCCTTGTATCCAATTGCCTTATGTGCAAATGGCTTCCATTTACCCAGTGGAGATGTGTGTCCAAAAAAAGACAAACAGGCAGAGAGAATCTGCAGGTGGCAGAGTTGTACGCAGTGTGGCCAGGTGAAGAATTAGAGGGAAGGTGGAAGGAATGCTTTGGGCCAGTGGGGCCTCCTTGAATCCTGCCTAGAAAAAAATGGGGTCTTTTGCTCAGGTTTATTAATTCGTTAAGAACTATTTTTTTGGAGCTGAAGAAATAGCTCCTGTTGGAGAGCGCTCGCCTACCATGTGAAAGGACCCCGATTTGAATCCCCAGTCCCTCAGTGGGGAGAGGAAAAAAAAAAACAAAAAGAACTATTTTTTAAAAGTACCTACTATGGGTCAGCATTCTACCAGACCTTGGGGAGAAAAGGAGTAAAAATAATCTCAGTTCCTACTCCTAAAGCTTACAGATTGGGGGTGAAGGGGCTACTTTACTTAGTAGTTAATTCATTAACTTGATATTTATTCAGGAAGTGCCTACTATGTGTTAGGATATAGTAGTGAATATACCAGATGAAGTCTGTGCCCCCGTGAGGCTTATGTTTAAATGTGTAGGTCATAAAAATTTGAGATCTGTGTTCAATGAATGTTTGTTTGGTGTTTGCACAAGAACAGAGGGCTGGGGACTCGAACCTGGGCCTCCAGCATGAGAGTCAGGCACTCTACTAGATGACCTATATGGCCGGCACTTCAATGAATGTTAAAATGGAAATTTTGACTGGACTCCAGGATGTAAGAGATTCTAATGAGTTGCCTAACCAACCAAAGCAGATTTCTGGGGTAACATCTACACAATGGTTCCATGATGCTTCAACTTCTCAGTCAGATGAAGTTTGTATAAAGGGCCAGGACAGGAGAAGGATCTATGAAGGACCCTGGGAGAAAGGATGCTCTGTGTTCTGCGTCTCCAGTGGCCCTCCCACTAGGGGAAAGAGGGAGGGTCTATAGACTTCACCTCAATAAGGAGGGCCTCTCCATGGGTTGCTTGCAGAGCCAGGAAATGAGTCCCCTGAAGATGGTGAACATAGAACCCCATGCCTGAGAGAGTGAGCTGGCCTGTGGGGCTAGGATCAAGGTGGCTGCATTGTGGCTGGCTGTTTCTGGGTTATAAGAGTGACTCCTGAGGACCGGGTGTGATCCATGTAGAAAGGGATCCTTAGCGGGGGTCACCTTTGATCCGCCAACGAGTCTTTCAGTAGGACAGGGGGACTTCAGGAGCAAGAGTCTGGGGGTGATGGCTAGACCCTGAGGCTGTGGAAGCAAACACTGGGAATAAAGCCATGCCTTTCCATGTCAAGGATACTGCAGGAAGGAGGAACCCAAAGATGCTTCAAAGAGCAGCCTGTGGGGAAAAACGAGGCAGCATTAGGCCTGGCAAGGGCCCTGTTCAAAGAAGATCCTCTGCCCACCTGGCCCTGCCTGGGAGGGGTGATAACTTGGTTCACAGGCAGTGGTGGGGACTGGGGAGAAGAGCAAAGTAGAGAAACAGAGGAGACAACCCCACCCTCCCTCTTCACAGTGTGGAGGGTCCAGTTTGGCTAGGGGCAGAGTGAAGATTTAATTCTGGATCAAGTTTGAGGTTTTGATTTATCTCCTGGCTTGGACTTGCTAACAGCTGAATTCAGAGTGTTTTTGATGTAGGACCTGCCAACAATCTACAAGAAGGCCGAAGAGTTCTGGGGCCTGCTGTTTGTAACTGGTGGTAGGAGAAAAATTCCTCTCAGTGAATACAATTTACAAGGAGCCAAGGGAAGCACAAACTACAGCCACATTTTGACCAAGTCTTCTTGTCCCATAAACTTGGGGACAAGTGATGTGGAAGCTGGGAACAAAGGAACTCTGGGCAGGGAGAGCTTGGTTACCCTAAATCCCCAATCCCTGGGGATTCCAGGGTTGCTTCCTCTTCTTCCCCACACAGATCCCAGGAACACTCCTGCAGCAGGCTGTCACCCACACTCAGTGCTCTGTCCCCTGTTGGGCTGGCTGTAACTCGGTGTGGAGTTGCTGCTGTTGCTCTGGCCTCAGGCCTGCCCTGGCCAAGCCTGCCTTGCTTTGGGCTGCTTTGTGGACCAGAAGAGCTGGGCCGGCCTTTTCCCACGCCCATGCTGGCTCATTATGTTTGTCGTTCACTGCTGGCACCTGGGACACCGTCATCCGCTCACAGCTTATAAAAGTCAGAGGGAATGTTGACTGGAACCCAGGACTCCTGGCATCCAGGCCACCGGCTCTTTCCATGAACCACATTTAGGAGACCGATTTAGGTGTTGTCCTGACACTTTGAAATGGAATTTATGCACAAGCATGAAAGAAATACATCTGGGCATTTCACAGAGTGTCAGAGATGGGAGTCTGATGAACCCGCCCAGTTGTGCTTCCATAGGATGAATTTTTCCAGGGTGGAGCTCTGGCGAGGCCTTTGCAGAAGGTAACCAAGTCAACAGAAATGCATTAACATTCCACCTCTTACAAAGAAAGGGCTCGTTTGGGAAATGTCTGCTTAATCTTGTTGACAACATGTGCCATTTTGTTTTGTATTTTTTAAATACACAGGGAAAAAAAAGAATTCTAGTTCCTTCAAGAAAACAAGTATGTTAAAAGGGGTGGCCATTTTGTGTGAGTTAGAATAATGAAGTGGAAATGTTTCTCTGGCAACTGGCCATCCGCCTGAGAATAAGATTACCTACTGCCCAGAGTAAGAAGACAAGCTTCAAAGAGTTCACACGGGGAGTGCACTGGCCTGAAGCTGCTCTGAGGGCTTTGGGTCTCTCCTCTGCAAAAGTAAGGCACTGGCTTTGGAGTTGGGCCTCTTATAGCAATAGCTTGGGGCTTATTTAATTTGTACTTTGTAGATATTAATTTTAACATTTAGTACCGCTGTATAGTACAAAAACCAACAAAGAAATGAATACGAGGTGCTGTTCTCTTAATAATGGAAATATATAGCTGTTACAAGGCACAGCTGGGTGAAGGGTCACTGTCCATACCTGCTGACCTGCGCTTAGTGGACCTACCATTTAGAGTTGGTGCCCTGCAAATGGGTACCACCCTTCAACCAAGTACCACACGGGGCTGGGTCCACATGATGAGAGTCACCTTGGCAGGTCCCGTAAGAAGAACTTTATGAATCTTCTTTTTCAAAAAGTAGTCGATGGGGTTGGGAAGATAGCTCAGTTGGTAGAGTGCTTGCCTTGCAAGCACAAGGCCCTGGGTTCAATCCCCAGCACCAAAAAAAAAAAATGGACTGGGGTTGTGGCTCAGTGGTGGAGTGCTTGCCTGGCATGTGGGAGGCACTAGGTTCACTCCTCAGCACCACATATAAATAAATGAATACAATAAAAGATCTATCAACTACTAAAAATAACATTTTAAAAAAAGTGTTGAGGCTGCTTCCCCTGGTGTTTGCCTCCCACCTACACTCAGCAAAAAGCATCATGTCTAAGATCCTGTGAAATTCTCTCTGCTTATCACCTCCCTGGTTTCCTCTCCTCTTCCTTCTTCTCTCCTACCTTTCTTGGAACTCCTTCTCCTCTACCTCCTTCCTGTTTCTCCTCTTCTTTGATAGGGAATTTACTGAGCATCTACCATGTGCCACATATTAGAGATAGAAAGGGGTAGAAATCAGATATCAAATGCACGTGACATTAAGCAACGTCACAATGGTTCTGAGGAGGGAAGCATCTCGAGCTTTCGAGTGAGGGGGGAGGAAGGGACATGGTAACTGGGCTGGGGGACGATGTGAGCAAAGTGCAGAGGCAGGAATAGATAAGATGTGGGCTGGAACAAAGCTTTGAGGACTCCGAGAGCCAGAGGGGTCTGACTGTCTGGAGGGCACCAGCAGAAACACTGCTCTGCTCAGCATTTCCCATACTGCCTCCCAAAGGACATTAGTCCTGAGTGACACTCTATAAAAACAGATGAATAATTTATATATTTGGGAAAAGTTGTAAAGATTGAGGCATTCCAATGCACACCAGCTTATTAAAGCATCTTTGAAGTCCCACAGTGAGAAAAACCCACTTTACATTGTGAGTGCATTTCCCAAATTTACCTGATACTCATGAACAACTGTGGAATGAGTGTCCTGCAAAACACACCTTGTGTGGGCAGGCCGCGGGAGCCAGTGAAGGACTTAGAGGGAGTGTAGCTTATTGATGTGAAGGAGTAAAAAAAATCCCTCATGCCAGAAAGAGGTGGGTGTGGAGTGTATGCAGATGTGCTTAGCACCTGTTATCATGGCTGATCTCTCTGTGTTCCTGGGAAGAAACTGGCTGTGTCAGTAAATGAAGGAGGGCGAGTTCTCATTCCTTAGCACTGACAGCATTTATTGCCCTTGGGGTATTAAGAACCTCAGGGGCTCATGCCAAGAAAAAGTTTTCGCTGGCTGGAGAAGGAGCGGCACATACATCTGCATGCACATGTACACTTTTGCTGACTGGTAACCCGTTTTGATCTCATACCCTTCCTGTTTTCATTGTTTAGCCAAGGTCTGAGAGCATCCTCTAAGGAAAAGCATAAGTCACACCTCTTCTCTACAGTCTTTTCAGATCAACCCTGGCCTCCAGCTTGCCCTTCCATCCATGAGCTCTCTCTTCATCTTACTGTCAGCAGCAATAAACAAACAATCACTTAATGACTCACCATCTGGTTCTCTTTCTCTCTTTTTAATGACACTGGGTCTGTGTTAGGTTGGCCTCAAACTTATGATCTTTCTGCCCCAGCCTCCCAAGTAGCAGGGCCTATTGGTGTGTACCACTGCACCTGGCTCCTCATATGGTTCTTAAATACACCCCCTCCTTATTTGCTGTGTGCCAAGCTGTGCCTAAGGATGCTTGGTCCGTTTGCAGATGACTGGCATATATGACACTGCATTCCTCTGCCTTCTCAGTTTCCCAATGGCAGCAGGGCAAGTGAATGTACCAAGAGCTCATCATCCTTCTAGCCAAAATGAGACTGAAAGGACGAATCCCTTTGCTTTAATGTCCATCAAATAGATTTGAGAATACACCAAGGCCTTATTATTTACTCTGGATGTGTTTCTAAAGGTCAAGAGGAATAAGAGGCTAATAGCTAGGCAGGACGATGAGTTAACAAAACAAAAGGAAAGGGTGATAAAGAATGACAATCTGCCCAAGATGCATTCTGCTTTCTGAGCATTAGTATGGAGTGTTTGGGGAAAGACACTGCAGGAGGTGAAGTAGGTGTCAAAGGGATGCAGTGTCTGGCAGCCTTGGCTGTCTCTCCACATGCTTTCAGAATCTACCTGCTTCTCGCCACACTGGCCCACTGCGTAGCCTCCACCCAGGACTGGTGCATCAACCTCCCCACGGATCCCCCAGCCTCCACTCTGGCCCCCTACAAGATTCTTCCCAGTGCTTCAGTGTCAAGGGCCGTCTTTGTAGAACGAGCATTCGATCATGTCTCTCCTCTACCTGCCCCTCCACTCTAGAAGCTTTCATTTACATTCAGAGTAGAAGCTCAATGCCTTTCCTCAGTTGAAAAGCCCTGTTGCCTCCCTCTCTGTGCCCACTGCCCACCTATCTCCACTGGCCTGGGCTGGCCTCCGCATCTCCAGCACACCAAGCTCTTCCCAGGCTTTCAGGCTTTGCCTCACCGTCCCTTGATCTTAACGTGGCCAGCTTCCTCTTGTCATCCAGATCTCATGTTCAAAGTCACTTCTTTAAAGACTGCTTTTCTGATCACATAGGCTAGACATCCACCCTGTTCCTACTCACTGCCCTAATTTTACTCAGTGGAGCACTTGAGGCTTGGATGCTGTGGATCCCAGGGAGCAAACTCTATGAAAAGACACATCATCCTTGTTCATCGGTGCTCAGCACAGCAAATAAATATGTATGGAATGAATAAATGCTAGTTTCTCCACTGATCAACTGTGAGGCCTGAACTCTGGAGCCCTCAGTAAAGAATCCCTCCTGTATAAAGTGGGAACGAGAATACCTACATCGCAGGGTTATCAGAAGAAATGCATTTGAAAATAACTGCAGTAGCTGGTGCAGGCCTGTAGTCCCAGCAGGTCAGGAGGCTGAAGCAGGAGGATACTGAGTTCAAACCCAGCCTCAGCAACTTATCAAGGTCCTAGGTAATTTAGCAAAACCCTGTCTCAAAAATGAAAAGAGCTGTGGATGTGGTTCAGAGGGTACATGCCTCTGGGTTCAATCCCTGGTACAAAAAAAAAAAAAAAAAAGGAAAATGAATGCAAATCATGTGGCTCCTGGGAAACACTAGCTACCATTAGTGCTCAAGTCATTTTTCCTTTTTTGATGAAATGGAGATAATCACATTTTTGTCACTGCCATTGATTAATAACTTTGACTTTTAAAAATTGTTTGAAAATAAAAATATTAAAAAACCAACTCTCTGGAAACTTACTAGCCTCATGTTAAGCAAATACCCTAAGAATGAATTTGTAATTAGTGTTTTTCCATTTTTTCCTTTTGAGAGGAAAGTTATGTTCAGAACCCACAGCTGCTCATAACATTTGCTTGCTTTCCAGGAATTTTTCAGATAAAGTAGAGCATCTAATCCAATAAATATACAATTATTTAGAACAAAGTTTTCAATGCTACAAGCCCTTTTTTCTCTAGGGTGGTGTAGGAAAGAAGCAATAGAAAGACTTTGTTAAGTTCTGTTTCCTTGAAACAAAACAAAATGAGCCCTACCATGCTAGTTTGGAGCATGCAAGACCTCTGGCTAACAACAGAAGTTTGGGGTGAGAATTGCTCAGAAAGGCAAAGTCACAGAAATCCAAGAAGAGCGGTGACCATAAGTTCTGGAATTCTTATTGCATCCACAAAACAGAGATGGTTGGAGGACCCAGCATCATGTCATCCCCTTTCTCACAGGGTCTTCAGGCAAGTCCTCTGGACCAGCGCTGTCCAACAGAGACATAAAGTGAACCACATGGGTGGTTTAAAGTTTTCTGGTGGTCATATTTGCAAACAGGAAAAGAAACGGGTGAAATTAATTACAGTAGGAGATCTTGTTTAACCTAATCTATCCACCCGATGTGTTCATCTTGGAAAATCCGGATGGGGTTTCGAATTTACAGCACCTGTCCTTCCTGACTTGCCACATTCAAGGGCCCAATACCCATATGGGACTAGTGGCTCCCTCCTTGGATAGTCAGCTCTAGATTTTACTTTTGAGGTGTTCTGGATCTGAAAACCTCTTTTGATGCTTGTGGGAGAGGAAAGAGAGATCACAAATAAATTTTTAAACCATGAGTTCATTTGTAACCACCTCAGGTTGCCTAGTGTTATACTACATACCAAAGGACAAAGTCCTGGCTGATGTTTCCATTGGCCAGTGGAGAGCCTAAAAGAAAGTTCTTTTTAAGACTTTAAATTCCTATCATGGAAATAATTGTATCCTCTGGTCTCCACAGATTCATGAAGACATGTAAAACTGTATTTGGAACTGCATCTCATTTTTATCTATCTATCTATCTATCTATCTATCTATCTATCTATCTATCTATCTATCTATCTATCTATCTATCTGCCTGCCTACCTACCTATCTTCTAGAAGTGATAGTTAGGAAGATTGATCATTTAAAATCAAATCCTGTTTCCCTCCTCTAATCCTAGTATTTCTGAGGAAGATTTATGAAAAGCTCTGTTTCTTCATAGAGGAGCAGTTTTTGCCACAGTTTACAAACTAAAGAGTTTCAATACTGAAAGTGTTGCCATTAAAACAAAATCAAACTTGGAAATGGATTGGAACTAAACATGTTATCAATGGAATGGGCTTGAGAATGCAAGAGAATTATCATGGAGTAAAGTGGTCCAAAAATTATGTCCTCTCCTTTGACTCATAAATCCATTATCAGCCTAGTCTTGGACTTTTTTTTGGATATGGATTGGATGAGTTTTAGAAAGGACAGGCATCAAAGCCTGGCTGTGGATGACACTCTGAGGGTCAGAACATTCAGTACAGTACTGGAGTCTCCAGTTATCTGGGCGTAATGTTGCTTGGTAAAACTGGAATTTTAGTACAGGCAGGTTACCTCTTTTACAAGCCTCCATGTTGCTTATGAATGTCCTGGTGTGGGATGTTGGCTTGATGCTAATTACCTGTAAGAGCCAGTTTTTGCCAGGAGATTCTCTTTTGATCTAGTATTAAGCTCATTTGCAATTTCTGTGAGTTCTTGTGTGTTTTTTTCCCTGGTTTATTTTGGGGGATGGTATACTTACTGTTTATAAGCATAGAAGATAGTCCCAAATCTGCCTTGTCTATTTCTGGAGGATTCCATGGAATCCCCTAGGCCTATGGACAAGATGAGGGACTGAGGCAATGGTCTCTTAAATTCTGGTACACTTGCTTTTACTTCTCACCCTCCTTTCCATTTCTCTCTACCACTATACCTAAGAACCATAATCTGGTCTTAACTACTTCTCTTGCTAGAAAAAGAAAGGAGGGAAACACTTTCTGTCTTATGCAGCAATAGGGATGACTCTACTGTGGACTTTCCATTGGGGCCATTTTATTAGTTATACCACAGAAGGGAATCTTTGGTTGTCTGTTATTATGTTCAATTTTCCAGACTCTGACATTTAGAGTTTCCCTTTATAATTCACCTTGGGTAACAGGAGAGTATATGGAAAAACTTATACAAGTTTTACTCTCATTTAAAGCTTGTATTCAGATTGAAGCTTAGAGTCCTCAAAAAAGGAGGAATGCCAGTTCTTGACACCAATGCTTGGTGTCAGCTGCTATGGCCACAATATTCAGTGGGGCAAACCAATCCAGATGTGGAGTGAAATCTGGAAATGGACAGGGGTGCTGAAGCCTAGGTAGATGGAATGAGCACCCCCAAAGCTAACTCTGTCATCACTGTGGGCTCTGAACATGACTTTGCTCTCAGTGGTATTAGCCAAAAAGAAAAATGGAAAAACACTTAATATTCCAAATTCATTCTTAATGATATTTACTTGAAGTGAGACTAGTAAAGTCTCAGAGGGTTATTTTATGAATTAACTTTCTATTTTCAAACACATTTTTAAAAAGTCCAAGTTATTAATAAGTGGCAATGAGAAAAATATGAACAGCAATTGAAATGAAAGTTTCGTGTTCTACAAGCTTCCATCAGCCCCATTTTACCTACAGGTGCCCCTGTAGACTTTGTGACCTTCTCTCCTTATGAAAAGACACAGGATTTATGATATGTCTTTTTTGCCCACTACCATAATAGAGCTGCCTGTGAAGGTACCACTCTAAAAGTTTACCAACCGCTTGACCTGGGAGTTGCAGAAAAAGTCACAATCCCTGAAACAAGGAAACAAACAGGTACATTCTCAAGGTTGTGAGAAAAATATATGAGCTATAGTCCTTTCCCTCAGATTGTTTTCAAGGAGTGAAAAGTCAGTGTTAGCTAACATTAATTTGGTGCTAACCTTGGTGGCACTAGCTATAAGTGTAGGAAGAAGGAGCCAGACAATGAGCAGCAATTAGACTAGGTCTTGGAGGAAGTGGGACTTCAGCTGAGTACTGAGACCTGAAGGATGTGACGGGACAAATGGATGGAAAAGGCAAAGGCTGCTCTCACCTTCCTCTCTGGAGTGTTGGCCTGTGCCTTCTCTCTGCTCCTCTCCCATTTGGACCCTCACACATGCTGTTCCCTCCAGCCATAAGTCCTTTCCCTCACCAAGAGAGCTCATCCTTCAGGTGTCAGCTGAATAGTCTCTTCTCTTTCAAAGTCTTCCCTGAAACCCTGGCATGGGTTAAATATCCTTGCTCTATGTTCCCATAGAAGCCCAAATTGTCCCTCACATCACTTACCACATAGAATTATAATTTATATTTTTATAACACATGCTTGGAAAATACTTTACCATCTAGGTACATCCCTAACCCTTCTTACTTTATCATGAGACTGGGTCTTGCTAAGTTGCCCAGGTTGGCCTCTAACATTTGATATGAAATTGTAATTTAGTGATCTTTCCTGACTACTCCAATGTACACACCATAAGGCTTTGCTTGCTCATGTCAAGTCCTGTCTGCCTAACCTGGTGCCTGATGAAGAGGAATTAATGAATTCCTCTTCACTGAATGAATGAGTGTACTCTATTGTAGACACAGTGTGGATGGTTAAAGTGGAAATCAGGGAGAGGTGAAATCCAGGGAAAGCAAAAAGATCATTAGGTAATCTGAAATCACAACACACAGTGCAGAAAAGCAGGCCAATGTGGAAGGCCTTCAGCAGATAGGGCATGTTGGGCAGGGTATAAAAATGGGAAGGTATTGGAAAATGGGAGAAGGGAAGAGGACAGGAAGGGAGGTGATTAGGTGGCAAGGATAGCTCTGCCTTCTCAAATTGGATCTGGTCCTCTCTTCTCAAAACATCAAACCAAAACTCAACTGCCCTTTTATCCCCAGGTCTCTGGTGAGGACTCAACAAGAGACAGGCAGTGTAGGGTTGGTGGGTTCTAGACTTGCCACTTTCACCAACCCCCTCTGTGATCTTCAGCAGTGCAGGAAACTTATCTAAACCTCATCTTTTTTAAAAGCAAGAGAAGGATAAACTAAGGTGTTGATGGAGAACAAATGAGATAATGTACCTGGGAGGGCTGGGGGGTCTCCAGATGTTGACTTCCTAACTCCTAAAACTAAGGGACTGGGATTATGAGAAATTGCCAGCCAGTTCATCCATGGGGTTGTGGGTCAGGATGAAGTGAGGTGGTCATAGAAATGTCAAGACAAGATGCGTACATGTGGAAGAGTACGGCAGGACGGCTCTTTCCTACATGGCTAATTCCCAGAGTTTCTCTCCTGGGTCAGGTCTTGAGATTTATGATTCAACCCACCATTTTCAGGCTAGAACAGAACTTCCTTCTAGCGATGGTTATAACAATTCTCATTTGAGGCCTGTCACTGAGTAACAGAATGTCCCTAGAGATGATCTTTTTCAATGCCATCAGCTGAAGGAAAGAGGCCCACAGAGGCCAAGTGGCTAGACATAAGCATTATGTTTGGATAAAGTAGCAAACTTCTTAAAACATTATGCACTTGGGTGAATTTTTTTTTCAATTTTTTTTTTAGTTGTTGATGGGCTTTCATCTTTTATTCATTTCTTTATACGTGGTGCTGAGAATTGAACCCAGTAACTCACACATGCAAGGCAAGTGCTCTACCACTGAACTACAACCCCAGCCCAGCCCCTTGGGTGAATTTTTGACCCTAGAGTCTGACTTCCCTCAGCCCTGATTGTGTTTGGAAGGAAAAATAAAATAAGGTCAAAGAATTTGAACAGGATACTTTATTACCCAGCCCTTTCTTGTTCGGCCTCTAGCATTTACTTCTCCCCTGTTTGCTATTTGCAATTTGATACCAGAACTTGACCTTTCCTTATTGCAGCTGCTTGGGAGATGAGGCAAGTTGAAGTTAAAAGTCCTAAGAGAAGCTGCAAGATGATGATGATGGTGAGGAGGAGGAGGAGGAGGAGGGTGTGTGAATGCATATGCCTGTAGAAAAAGGGAGTTTGATTATGAGGCTTGGAAGAGAGGGAGAGAGAAGGTGGGGAGGGAGGGAGGGACGCAGAGGAGAGAACATTGAACACTACCCATTACCCACACTCAGACACACGTCCTAGTATGGAAGGAAATTGGTACAAGAAAAAAAAATTGCAAGATGTTGTATTTTGCCACATCAATTTTGGGTTTGACTTCTCTGAAATAAGCTAAGGTTAGCAGGTTTGGGGTGTATTTGGTTTTTGCTGTGGACAGAGGGTATTTTCATCTTGTTCTTTTCAAATTCAGGAAACCAAGCCAAGAATTCTAAGTACTCATCACTCATGTTCCCCTTCCAATGAGACAATGAAGGAAAGATTTCCAGGGGTGAGAATCGAATGAATACTACTGAGAATTCAAACATCCAGAGAAGGTGCTGTGCCAAAGTAAATCACACCCTCTAGGAATATTTCCTATAATTTGCTTTTTTCTTTCCTTTTAGTTAAATGACCCACTTGTTACAAAAGTTTATAAAAGGTCAAGAATCAGTGGCCAACAAACTGGACTTCCCCTCCAGATCTGTTGGGGCCTTACAGCCTGGTGTTAGATACCGACAGAACTTCTGAAGATCTCTGTTTATTCAAAGCCAATATAAACGTATTATCTTTTGTGCAAGAAAAACTTGACCTTAACACAACAATTTCAATTTGAAGATAACTTGATTGTTGTCATTATCGCTGATTTGAACATAAGAAAATAATCCTGGGAAAAAGTTTTTCAAGTGTTGAGATGTTATTAAGTCTCTGAGATCAATTGCCCTTTTTAGGGGGAAGGAAGGGAAGAAACGCCCACATCTATTTCAAAGTCCTTGTGTGGAATCCAGACTATACCATGTTTCCTTCATACAGTGGAGATGTCTGCTCTGACAGGTTCCAGGCATGGCTGTTTCCCCCTGTTCTCCCTCCTTAGGTACTCTGCTCTAGTTGTCCTGTGCCTCCAGTCTCAGTGCAGAGATGGATGTGACAAAGGGTCCCCTCTGCTCCCTGTGCCCTCATCCATACCTGGGTTCTGCCACTGAGGTCACTAAGGAAGATGGCACTTTCTGGCTGCAGGATCTTTACTTTCTCCCAAGGCCTCCTGCATGGTTTCCAGGAGCTTCTGTCCTCAACCCCTTCCTCTGCTGGCATCTGTCACCAGCACTTAAGCACACTCAGGTCTCCCCATCCTAATTAGATGAAGGACCCTTTCCAATCCAGACCTCCTCCAGTTCCTGCTTCGGTTTCCTCTGTTCTCTGCTGCTAAACTCACTAGGACAGCAAGATCATCATGACCTCCTCACCGGTCATCTCCTTAGAGGACTTCTTTCAGTTTGCATCTTAATTTTCCATCACTTGACACTGTTGACTCTGACCTCCTCCATGATGTATCATCTTCCAAAAGCTTCTATGACACCAGATTCACCTACTGCAACTTATCCTTCCTTGGGTGGACCTTCTTACCTCTCCTTCTTGCTCCCCTTTTCCTTTCTCCACTCCACTTAGAGGATGTGACCTTTGGAGTTCGAGGTTTAACCCGGTTCTCCTTTCTCTGTCTACTCTGCCTGGTTTCCCGTCAATTCACATTGTTCTCCACTACCATGCGATGACACCCGGATCTGCACCTCCTGCTCAGAACTCTCAGGGGAGCAGAGCTGCTTCCTCCACAGGGCAGGGTGAGGGCGAGGCATGTGGGTGTCCAAGGAACAACATGCAAGGAAGTATTTACTCCTAGGTCCCTGTTGGTGCTGACCCTGAATATGCATGTCCCTCAGAGTGAGCAACTCAGAATTCCAGCTGTCGATGCCTCCCACTCCTCACCCCAGTCCTGGTCTGCTCTTGGCCATCTTTGTTGAATGTCCCACAGGCATTGCCAACTGCAAAGTTAAAAAGCAAAGTCTGCTTTGCCCTTCCAACGCTCTCCTCCCCTGGTGAATCATAGCATGGCCGACTCAGACCTCCTCCAACAGACCTCTGACGTCGCCCTGAAGGAGCTGAGAGCAGATCTTTGCTCAAGCTTCCCTCTTCCTAGAATACTCCCCTTCCCTGACTCCCTTCTGGTCTCAGCTCAGATGTTACTTTGAGAAGCCACGTTTTACTCCAAGGTTGGTAAGAGGACTTCTTGGGAGTATCTCTCACCCCCCAAGTGCTCTGTTCCATCACAGCACCTGTCAAACTGAGTAGTGCTTGGGGACTTGCCTGTCCCTACTCCTTATTCATCACTGAACACCCAGCACTAACCTGGTGCTCAGCTCATGGAAGGTGCTCAACATGTGTCTGCCAAATGAGTGAAGAAGTGTAGGAATTCCCCTGCAGACATTTGAGTCTGGAAGTCCTAAATTCATGCCTCAGATTCTCCTCTTACCAGCTGTATGTCCTTGGAAAAGTTAAGAACCTTTTCTGAGCTTTAGTTGTGATCCATGAAATGGAGATCGTAGTTACCCCCAAAGTTATCATGAAGGGGTCTGTGCTTCTGGAACTGCTTGCAGTTAATAGAATGCTTGACTCTCTTCTCATCCACACCACACACTGAACTCCAGGAAGCCAGATTTAAGTTCTATGCTAAGGGGTATCCTAGAGCCCAGCCCAGAGATGGATTCTTAGTGGGAGTGCAAAATATGTTTGGTTGTTTGAAGGAAGGTAGCTATGGCAAGCCTTAGAAATTGACAGTGAAGAAAAAAAAAAAAAAAGTTAAAAGGAAGGAAAAAAGAGGGAATGCCGGGCAAAGGAAAGGGGAGAAGAGAAACAGGGTGCACCCGCTTTCCCTGAGGCCTGCACACACTCCGGGAGGCCCATCTGCTTTGGAAGGACCAGGCTAGGGATGCTCCCCTGGGAGATAACCTGCTCAGGCCTATTCTCGTCTCCGCGACAGCCGGGCGACAGGGTGCCCATGTGACTGGCCTCCTTCCCTTATTAGAAACAGCTGTGCAGAAGGCGGCCCTGGGGCTGGAGCTCGGGGAGAGATTTCACAACCTCTGGGGCTGTGCTTCAGTTGCGTTTCAAACATTGTTTATGTGCATTTATGTGTGTGTTTCCTCGGGTCTCTTCTGATTGCGAGGAGACTCAGCCTTGCAAAACAAGCTCAGAGTGTGTCTTGTGTTGTGTGTGCAGATAGTAATGGAATGTACCAGCTTCCTGATGCCAATTCTGAGAGCAGCTAAGAAGCTGAAAACAAAAGAAATCCAGCCCCAGGGGGTCAGCCAGGAGCATGCAAAGGAGGTGGAGTTCAGGTTGGAGCTAGAAGACTGGGGAGGGCTTAGGCTGGTCTATAGAGTCCATCCAGAAAGGACATAAAGGAGAGTTGTTTTCCCATTTTTATCCTCTTTCCCCAAGCAGTAGCAATAAGAGCTGCCAAAATCAAGGTTAACTATCTTCCTTAGAGGAAAAGGGCTGCTGATAGCACATGCAGATTACGCATATCCATTTCCCTCATGCCTTTGAGACTCTTAGGGGTCCTGAAGGAATGTCAAGAGTTGCCTTTAAATTGTTTCAGGGAGGAAAGAAGAGATGCTGCCTGAGTGAAAAATTGGGATTTGGACCAGCTCACTGGCTCCCAGGTCTTGCTGCCCCTTAGAATCCCTGGGGAGCTTTTAAAACTCCAATGCCAAGACCTCATTCCAGACAATTCAGTAGACTCTGTGGGTGGGACCTATTCATCAGTGCTTGAAAGCCAGGCTGAAATCACTGGAGTCCATGAACTCTGATCTCTGAATTTCCTGACCTTTCTGTGTCTGAAATTAGTCATCTACAGGACTCTCTGCAACTGGGAAGGATTTCACTGATTGTGGCTTAATATTTAGAATTAAGCTAGACTACTCATTTTCCAGACATGTCAATAGGTATTCTATGGAGAAATACAGGAGAACAGTAACTTAGTGGTCAAATGAGCAGAGAAATGTTGACATAGAAGCCCAAGCTCTCAGGCTTAAAGGGGTCTTGAAGTTCATCTAGTTCCACCTATCTCATTGGTTCTTGAAGTGTGGTCCTCAGGCCAGCAGCATCCACATCACGTGGGAGCTTATTAGAAACTCATGCACAGGCTCCACCCCAAAATATGAATCAGGGGTCTGAGTTTTGACAAACTTCTCAGGTGATGCTGATGTTCAAGTTTGAGAGTTAGCCACTGATCTGCTATAGGAACTGCCTACTATACCCCGGTCTTCTGGTCGAACTTGTGGTGGTAAGGTTAGTTACTAGGGCACTGGTCTCTGGTGTAGCCCGTCTTTGTTAAAACTCACATTCTTCAGTTCCTTAAAATGAAATCTGCTTTGCTAGAGCTTCTACCCATAGTGCTGGTTCTGTCTATTGCAATGACTGAAAGTAAGTCCTTCAACACATCTAAGGTATAAGGTATTGTTCTGGTTTGGCATAACATCATTCTATTATGGTTTCTAGTTAATATAACTAGGACCTCTAGTTTAACATGACACATAGCAGATAGCTCTCAAATTTCCTCTAAAACACTCAGGAAGATACAGAAGAAGTAACAACTTACATTATTGTCCCAAACTAATACGGAGGGGTAAGTGTAGAAGAAAAATTTTGTGAAAATATGTGTTCAAAATTAGAGTATAGAAGATTATTTTAAGTTTGACATCAAAGGTGGAAATTACAAAGATTTATACATTTGATGAAATTACTAGATAACTTAAGAATGAATTTAATTAAACTATCAGATAAATTATCTAATATTTTATTATCTACAACTTTAATGTAGTGTTAAAAAGTTAAAAGATAAATGACAGACTAGAAAAAAAATGGCTCTGTCTCTATATAATGCTAGACTTTGTTTCATAAGTAAGCAACATATACTTAATACATAGCATAGGATCTAACACACAGAAGGCCTTCAAAATACTTACTGTATGAATGAAGATGAATTAGGAAAATAACCATGTGAAAATCAACCCTAAAATATCTAATAGGAAAATGGGCCAACAGCATATATAGGCAATTGATAAAAGAGAAAAAAAAATTTAAAAATTATTCCACTTTACTAGCAACAGAAAGTGAAAAATAAATGAGCATCTATCAAACAGCTATGTCTAATAATGCTGGTGAACATCTGTGGAAATGAGTTTCTTACAGATGCTGGTGTGAAGGTTAATTTGTATAATCTTTCAGGAGGGCAACTTGGCAATACATATAAAAGCTTTAAATTTTTCCACACCCTTTGATCCAGTAGAAAGCTGGACTCTTACCTAAGGATACATTCATGAATGTGTACAACAATTTGACAATAAGGATACTGACTGTGTCTTCCTTTACAAAAACAAATACTTGGAGATAAATATCCAAGAAAGGCAGATACACAGTGAAATATGAGCCCTTAAAAATGACATTAGGTGAGGACATGAGATGGTGTGAAAGCTTACTCCTTGTATGTGGTGAAGTGATTAAAAAACAGGGTTGAGTTGGGAGGTCTAACATGACCACCAAGAAATCACCAATCAAAGAAGTTCTCATAGTTCCTTTAACTCTGCTTTCTCAGATTGGATATTCTAAATTTCTTCAATCACTTGTCCTTGGAAGGTGGACACTTTTTCTAAACTCAAACAGTGGCCCAGGGGTGTAGGAAGCCTTGGGGACCATCCTGGAAAGACACTTCCTTGCTTAGTCTCTGTTCAGTGTGTTCTGCCTTGGCATAGGTCTAGCCAGCAACTTTAAATGTTTACAGAGACACCATGGAAATGGTGAACAATAGTACCAAGTTAATAGAAACTCATTAAGTGGAGAGAATTGCAAAGAAATTCCAAGCAGAAAAACTGGAATATGAAAAGGTACAGAGACATGCAAGGTCTGGAATGTTCAAGGCTCGTGAGCAATTAATCCCTCCTAAGGAGGGTACCTGGGGTGAGTAGCAGACTAAGTAGAATGGTAGGCCTTTCTAAATCAAGTTGAGGATTTGGGGGCTTTTCTCAATTTTTTGCAAGTCTGAAGCTGAGAAGGGCTTGTTGAGATCCATGTTTTAGAAAGAGTACCCTGTGGCTTTTTATTGGAAGCAGCGGGATGTTAAAGGACACCATATGCTTGGTAAACTTGCAAAATTTTAAACTTGGTAAACTTGCAAAACTTGGTAAACTTGAAGAGATGTGTTACTGGTTTGCTACTTAAGTAACTCCACTTAAGTTTCTCCTGGTGCTTTCTCTTTTATGTTGGCTCTGGGATTTCCTGGTGGGCTCTAGGAAACACTGGGGCCATGAGCACACCCAGCTGAAAAGAGGAAAACAGGTGATGTAGAGGGGAAGCTGTCACCTCTTCTGCCCTTGTCCCATTCATTCTTTCCCTGACATGGGGCTTGGTCCACTCTGAGGAGGTGGGTGCCAATCCCAGGGAAAGGCGGAGGCTCTGGGCTCAGGCCTCCTCAGCCCCCTGCTCTGGGGTGGGTGCTGGCGACCCTCAGGCCTTTGGGCTGTCTCAGAGGCTCTGTTGGTGGACCGGGCCCACATCCATAGTTCGGGTGTGTTAGCTGGGAGGAGGTTGGAGCAGACAGGAACTGAGGAGGAAGAGCTGCCAGGTTTCTAGGAGGTCAGCATGTGTTTGAAGCAATTGGGAATGTCACTGAGAATGTAATTAGGTGATTTTTGTTTTTGTTTTGTTTTGAAGGAAAAATTCAGAACCTGTGACTCTTGTTCACAAGCACGTGGCTGGAAGTAGTCATTGGAGTTTATGGAAAATGTGGTCAGCCCCATAAATCAGAGCTGAGGAATTCTTCGAGTCATCACCCTGTGTGACATGCAGGTCTGTAACAAGTCTCCTGAACTTATGTAAAACAAAGCAGAGGGAGTGTGTGGACCAAGCTGTACTGTGGACCTCCTCGCCCCTGAATCCTTTCCTGTATAGCCATATGGCAGCTTTGAATTCCTGCTCCTACTTCCTCCGTGACTGACCTTGTGTAATTCCCTGTGCCCATAGAGAAGTCTATGGCAGTCGCCAAGAACACATGGACACAATTCTCTGCATCTGTTTCCCCCATGCATCTTGCAATTTTGGCAGGATTCTATAAAGAAAGCCCATTTTAAAGTAAACTGGACAGTCATAAACTGTGAGAGTGCTAAGAATAGGTTCAAATCTATCCTGGTTCTTAGACTTCCTGCTTCAAATCTATTATTTTGTGTGACTGGGAATGAGAATTCAAGGTGGTATTTTGTTTCTCAAAAGCATTTGGAATGCATTCAAATGTTAATACAGACGTTCATTCAGAATTAGTAAAGAAGAGATTCAATTTAGGTGTGACTCATTAGAGGAAATTTTGTTTTCATTTCATTGTTCTTGGATTTACACGATCAGTCTTGCGCCCTAAACACTGTTGGTTCTTATATCCTATTAGTGATATTTCTTCTTATCTTTCCTCTTTCCAACACTCCTTCCACTTCTTGACCCAGTTTGTGGATTTGTTTCTGCCAAACTGATCATTGGGGAATGGAATGTTTACATATTTTAGGGGAGATGTTTTTTAGTTGCTCAAAAAGAAAAAATAAAATAAAATAAAAAAGGACTGTGCATTAAATCAGCATGTTTTGTCACAAAACAGTACTGCTGAACCCTCAGGTATTTTACTATTGTTTTTCTTAATCTGTTAGATGAGTCTCACGAATGCTAAAAATATTTCATTTTCCACAGAAACTAGATGCATCATTTATAGGACCAAACTCTTCCCTGAGTACTAATGTTTTCACCTATGTACATTTCTGTTAATTGTAGAGTTTTCACTTTACAATTTGCTATAGAAATTGGTTCTTGTTGACGTGCACAGAAAAAATACAAATTCCATATGCCACTGAAGGCCAAGTCGACCCAACACTTATATAAACTGGTTTCATAACACCTTCCTGTTGTCCCAGTTATAACTTGGAGCATGGACAGTTAGCTGGTGAGTAGCTTGCACAAACAATGAAACTTCAGATCAAATTCCTTCAGCCTCAAACTGCCCAATGTCACCAGGGGCAAGAGACCTGTCTAGTAGGCTCCACCCCACTTTGTTGGTGATGTCATATTGAAGGGGGCAAGACAATGATGTGGCATATCTAATATACACCGAAAGTAACATGGCTGGAATTTGTGCATCAAGCATCCACAGACAGCAGAAAAGCACACTATAAATAATCATAATAATATTTGTCACCCATGGAGAGTTTTTGGATGCTCATCAGGGGGCCAAATGCATGACACATCTGCCACACTAGGAAGCAGTTATTGTCATCTACTGCATAAAAATGAAATACAGAGAGGCTGGGTGATTTGCTGGAAGCTTATCCGTAAGTCAGGAAAGAAGTGATATTCAAACCCAAGTTTGACTGATTTGGAAAGGGTTCAAAGTTAGACAGCCTTATTTTGCTTTTGGGTAAATGGGCCTGATTTCCAAGGATGAGGATGGAAGGTGCAGGTTGCTGGCAGTTGAGGAGTTTGATCCCAAGCCTCACTCTCTAACAGTTATGGAGGAGAAACTAGCTCTTGCAAGAAGAAATAGCAATGGTATGATTTCAATGGAACTGAGTTTGTTTCCAGCATTATTATTTACTTTCTGAACCAGTACAAGTTATGTGAGTTTTCTTGTCTGTTTTCTCATTTCCAAAATGAAAGCATGGGCTGGATGGTTTCTAAGGTCTCTCTCTGTCTCCTCCTTTTAAAACACTTCCTAGTTGGAGACACTCCCAGTTTAGCCCTATCAGTTCTGGATGAATCCTCATCCAGGGTATTAGACCCCTCTGTAGGCCCAACACCTGCTGGAAAGTGGCAGGAGTTCTTTGTGGCCCTTATTCCCTCACCTGTCTGTGTGAGACTGTCACCCTGTGCCTCACCCCTGGCCAGTGTGGCTCAGGAAGCAGGCTTCCATCCTGGGACAGCCCAAAGTGCAGGCCGGCCCTGCTCCATCACTCACTCCCTAAAAACTGAGAAACTCAAGTTCTAGGAAGATAAACCCAAGATATTTCTGTCAAAATCCTTTTCAGAAAAGTAAAGCAAAATTCGAGGTCTCACAAAAACCAGAATTTTGAAAATTGGTATCTAATTTGTCACAATTTGAAGTGATAGTTGGATTAACATACATGGAGTTCTAGCTGTACCAAGACAGAGGAAGAGAGGGGAAGAAACTGTGCGTGCATGGGTGTGTATGTGTGCGTGTGTGCATTAGGACTAAGGAATCCTACCGTGTCTCCTGGCTGGGGCCGCATCACAGACACACGATCATATCCTTTTCTTAGGAGGACCCACAAGGCATCGAGTTTTCCCTGAAATAAAACAAATGCACGAGATTAAATATGAAACCAGATGAGCAGCCTGCTCCTGTAGACACACAGGCCCTCCCCTGCTTCTTGTCACATGCACAGCACAGCTCCAGCAGCATGGTTGTGACAGGACTAGTGACTCTGGTTCCTGAACACAGGATTCAGGCTCCGTAAATGTGGGACAAGAGACACACGGAGGACCCTGATGCTCGTGAGGGATACACCCTGAGACCTGGGTGTAGCCTTACACTTGCAAACACAAAGTTCCTTCAGGTTCTTGGCTTTTGTCCTTCCACATTTCTGGGCATATTTTCATATCACAAGTCAGTATTTTCAACTTGCATTAAAATTTCTTCTTCCCACTCGGTGTCTAGAGTTCATAGATGATGACAAATTCAGGAAAATTCCTAACCATAAGCATGGACAGGACAGAGGCCCAGTGGAAGGCCCTTGGGGTACAGATTCCCTGCTATCTGCTAGACTCACTCATCAAGGACAGTGAGTTCAGGAGCCCCAGGCTCCAAGACAACCCTTACGGGGAGGCATGGAATTAGTTCAAACTGGGAAGAACCATGTCAGGGTCATTTTCAGTTCATGATAAAGCACACCCCTAAAAGTGACCCCTGCTCCTTGCAACCTGTGAATATGAAGATGAAGATGTGGTTAAGTTAAGGATCTTGAGTAGGAGTTACTCAGATGGGCCCAATGTTGCCATATGGGTCCTTCAGAGAGGGAGGCAGGAGGATCAGGGATGTGCTAAGAGAAGCAGGCAGCGCCCTTCACTGTGAGAAGGACTCAACCCAGTGTTGCCAGCTTTGGGGATGGAAGGGACCATAAGCCATTGAGTGTGGTGGCCTCCAGGACCTGGAACAGACAAGGAAATGGATTCTCTCTATGGCCTCCCAAGGAGCACAGCCCTACCAACACCTCGATTTTAGCCCAGTGAGACCTGTTCTGAGCTTCTGCTCTCTAGCACTGTGAGATGGTGACGTGTGTTGTGGTGAGCCTCTGTTTGTGGTAATTTGTTACAGTAATGACAGGAGGCCAGTGCAGCCCTTATCACTGAAGCTAATATGATTAGGGGTGGGGAGTACTGCGGATTGAACCCAGGAGAGCTCTACCACTGAGTTGCACCCCTACCCCATTTATTTTTTATTTTGAGACAAGGTCTCACTAAGTTTCCCAGGCTGGCCTGAAACTTTCGAGACACTGGGATTACAGGTGTGCCCCATCAGGCCTGGAGCTTATACACTTTCTGTTTAAACCAATTTGCTGATTCTGCCTCATACAGGTCTTCTGGCTGGAATGCTTTAATATAAGCCTTTAGAACAGGGTTTAGAACAGGGTTTCTAAACTGTGGTTTGCCTCCCTTTTAACTCTCATGAGATCAGTTTTGTGTGTTAAGACTAGAATTTTTAGGAACTAAAAAAGAATATGAGGGTTAATTGCACAGAGTGAGAATAAATATTGTTTTGGGATGATTTTGCTTCCTCTTGTGTGTGTGTATGTGTGTGTATGTGTGTGTGTGTGTGTGTGTGTGTGTGTGTGTGTGTGTGTGTGTATGGGGGGGAACTGAATGGGCATATTCTGGATCACAATGTAAAATATCTTTCCTATGGGGGTGTTAGGAATGTTTGACAACACTAATCTGGAAGAGGTCTTCCTGTGGCAGGGCTGGGAAGCCTGTGGATGTCTTTAGAGTTCAAATTCTACAACACAAAGCAATTACAGTGGCAGCATTAACTTCTGAATCATCTCAAAGACTTGATGTTCTGAAATTATTCTCTGGCAGGTTCTACACACATCTGAAAATTATACTCTTGAAACCTATCAACTGTTCTTCAAGCCCCTGTGGGTTAAACTTCACCTTGCCAAGTGTAGTGTTGTGTTTCTCATCTCCTTTGGCAAGGAATTTACAAAAGCCTTTGAAAATATTTTGAAATGACTTTAGAGCCCAGGCTGGAATTGTTGCCGTGATAGGCATGGTTTTCTGCATTAAACAATTTCAATCATCAGCTGAATGTTTTCCTCCAAGCTTCTTTGGGATAAGCATTTATAGTTCAGGATATAAGCAGGTGGGTTTTCTGGATGAATGCTTCCCCCATCCCCTTTTTTGGCAGGGGCAGGAGGGACTCCCAGTATTGGACTTTGTGAACCAGCCCACCCACAGTGTTGTGTGCACTGCTCACTCAACTTCCTGACAGAGGAGGAGCGATGGGATGGAGCTGCAGGAAGACAATCTGGCTGTTGAAGAAGCGTATTAAGTAACTCAGCAGAAATTTAAACCGATACGCACAGCGGAGGAGCGGAAACCACTTAGATGAGCGGTACCAGGAGAAAAGGCAGTGAATTGTGCTCAGTGGTTAAGAGCCCCTGGGTTCATCCTGGTACCAACAAAACACAACAAAACAACAACAAAAAACCAAAAAGCCTACACACCACATATTGAATGAACTTTTTTCTCTCCCAACCTATGCTTGCTTTTGCACACCCTGCCTTGGTTCATGGACGTGAAGTCTGGACATCAAAGGATCACTCTGACCTCTCTGACACCTCCTCATGTCCAAAACAGACTAGGTCTTGGGGATGGTCTCTCTGTAGCACCTCTCCAGTCACCTCTTCCTGTCCAATCCCCCCCACTCTGCCTGGACCCAGGCCCTCATCACCTGTCACTCATTCTGTGAAATATCCTGATTGGTCTTTTACCTAGTCTCCTTGTCCTCTCTTATCTATTGATTAATATTGGATTTCATTGCTAGCCCAAATGGATGCTTTGCAGTTTATAAATAAACCATGAACTATTACTAACAGTGTGGATTTGGGCAAGTATTTAACCTCTTCATGTGCAAAATGAGAGGAGTAATAGTTTCTACTTTCAAGGCTTATTGTGAGAAAAAAAAAATAACTTGTATTTTGAACTGTAGCATTTGGAACTGCAGCCCACCTGCAGTGTGTACGTCAGGTGAGCCACTGTCGCTGAGAATTCTGGCCAAAGGGAGACTAGCTAGTTCCATTGCATCTTTGGTGTTCTGACTGTCCCACAGATTAACCCCAGATTCCCAGTCTGTGCCACAGAAAACAATGCGGGTAGTCTACTCCTTCATCAGATAGGAAGTGAGCTTCAGAGAAAGAGGGATACAAAAAAGAGGGTAAAAATAGTTGACTAAAGTCAAGGAGAGGTGCACCACAAAGGCACTTGATTTTCTGAATGAAGACAGAAGTCTGTCATTTAATGACAGGAGCATTTAAAGTAGCAAGTGGGCTTGTTCATAATATCCGTTTCAGGCCAGAAGTGTCTCAGGGGATTTTTCCCACTGGTCCCCAGCTTTCCCTATAGTCTGGAAGGAGCCTTCTGGGTTGACGCCACTTCATTTCTATAGGTCTGGGTGCAGACCCTTCAGGATCCTCTTCACAGGATGTGTTCCAGACACTGGTCCTTACTCACAGGCGAAATGCCCAACTGCTTCTGTGACACTATGGCAGAGCTTTGTCCACAGAATCCGGAACCCTCTGCCAGAGTGTATTAAGATGACATTTAAAAATAGCTTTCTTTCCTATGAGGTTGATACAGTTTGACTACAAAATGAAAAATTTACCCATCCCAGACTGCCATGCTGCTTTGCACTCAGCTTCAGACAATAATTTCACAAAGACAAACTGGAAGTTGTATATAAACTCTGGCTTTTGCCTCTTTCTCCACAGTTAGTCTGGACTGGAGATGTTTATATGGCTATCATTCAAAGCGCCCTGCTGCATGGGTGTTTGTGGCTGGGTTTTTTTTCTTTCTTTCTTTCTTTCTCCAGCCCAGCAACATCTGTGTCTTCTCTTCTGGTGCGTCTGCCTTAGCTAGTTGGAAGTTAGTCAGACATTGAGAATTTTGAGGGTAGTTCAACTAGTAGGCTCACTATTGACAGGCACCTGAATTTTTATACTCTTGAAACAAACACCTGATAGATAGTATGACCCAGGCTCAAATGGAATTCATGAATACATTTAATGGATTTAAGTTAATGGCTAAAGTTGGAAGCTTTCCCTGCACTTGCACACACAATATTTTTCCTAGTTTTTTTTTTTTTTTTTTTTTTTTTTCCCCCTTTGGGTCTTTAAGAAAAAATTGGAATCATTCTAAAAAGGAGCCCAAGAGGGATGAAATCTGTTCAACATCAACAGTGCATCTGACATTCAGTGCTTTGAGAGGTCTTGCTTAGCTACATACAGCTTCATCTAGTGCAGTGTCATGACAGAATGCTGCTTGACAAGGTCAAGGTGTTTTAGGTCAAGGACTAGGGACCTGATGGGAAATAAACAGAAGACCACCCCGCTCCTGGGCCCCTGCAAGTGGGGCAGGCTAACCCTGCCTCTCGAAGTCTGCCTATCTTATAGGGAATAGCCTGCCTGCCTGGCAGGCCAGATTCTGGCTTTTGTCATTTCAGCTGCCATTTCTGTCATATCCAGTCATGTGGAGGAGCTACTGGAGAAGGATTAAAATGGTTTCTCTGAAGACTGCAGGCCTTCCAACAAACCTGCAGTTGCTTCTGGTTTTAATCTAGCTGGTGGCCATATATACAGGCATGACTTAACTTGTCTAAAATGGTCAGTCCCAATTTAATGAGAAGCATGGGGTGCTGTAAATCCAGGGGGTGAAAACCAAGCAAAGGCAAATGCAGGCTAAATATCAGGGAAAATTTCCTGATCATGAGCCTGGAATGAGGATGGGGGAAGTGTGGTTGGTGTGGTCAGTGCCTTAAATTAGACTTGGGGATGGTGGGGGGAGAAGAGCCCACTGTGGCCCTCTTCCCTCGCTGAGGACCCCCTGGGCTTAGCCAGCAACTGCGCTCACCTGATATTTCATGGAATACGTGAAAGGCAATCCCCTGACATGTACGATTCTGGCCACTTTTGCTGGGGAGCTAGGAATCTTCCCAGGCCTGTGGAAAGTTTTGCTGGATGGAGATGTTCTCCCCGATTAGAGGGAATGAAGGGAGGGCACAGTGTAGATGGTTCTTTCTCCATGAGCTGCCTGTCCCCAGTCGTTTGTCTGAATTTCTCTGCCTTCCCTGCTCCAAGTCTTGGAAACCTACTTCTCCACCAGTGGGATTTCTTTGGCCAAAAGGTGGCACCAGACTCAGAAAGAGATGAGGGCAAGCGAGGTGCTCATTCCTCTGCTCCTTCCATCTCCTCAGCAGTGGCTGCAATCATATAAGGGCACTGATCTGAAAAGATTTTCAGGGAGGGGTCAGAGAGTAAAGATTGTAGGCTTTCCAGGTCAAGAGGCAAAACTGAGGATAGTATATAGCTACAAAATACTTCACAATGTCAAAACCATCCTTTGCTTGAGGACACATCCCAGGTGATGGAGCAGGGTTAGATTGCCAATTCCTGCCTATGACCACAGCTCCAGATGGGTGCTTTCTTCTCTAGGTCTGTGGCTCTCACTGTGCTCCAGTGCCACCATTTCCTCCTCACCCTGCAGGCCTAGGGGTCAACAGCTCTCCCTGTTACTGGTCCCTGGGGCCTCACCACCTCTGTGGGGTCTTTTACCCTGCCTACCCTTTGTTAGCTCAACCCTTTGGAGTGTGCCTTGTTTTAACAAAGCACTGGGATGAACTCCGTGAGAAGGTTCAAGAAGGGAGAACAGAATTTATAGGGCCAAACAAGGCTAAACGCTTTGTCCCAGTATCTACATCACTAGAAAGTGATGTAGGCACTGTAGCCAGAACCAGGCTCACTATGGAGCATACGTCTTGTTGAAATTCTATGAGGCTGAGATTCCAATGGCAAATCTTCCTTTCTTCCAGACCAAGAGTTCACATTATTCCTTTTGAATTCTTTTCCACACTTCTATTCTTCTTGTTCCTGCCTTTCCTCATGCACCCAGCCCAGACAAACAAATGATCTCTTTTTCTCTTCCTTCCTCGGAGATGGCAAGAGGAATGTCACCTTCCTAGACAGAGTATTACGTGAGCTGTGTGGTTGGATGCTCTGGGAGTGGCTTCATAATTATATCCCACGCTTCAGCTCTTTAACAAGGGATGGTGAAATCCCTCTCTCTGCCAGGCACAATGCTGTTTAATGAGGCTTCAAAGCATAATTAATTGATGCCTGCCAGGGGTGAATTCTGGTGGAGAGAAGACCCATAAACACGAGTAATCACAGCAATGGCCCTCTCCCATCTCCCACCTAGCGGAAGGAGTGAGTAAGCATTGGCATCGCCTGCTCCATAGGCAAAAGGGACTCCACACTTTTCTTGTGTCTTAATGAGGGAGTTCTGCCGAGGTGCTCAGCAAGTCCACCAGCGGCACAGGCTTCTTCCATGAGGCTTTTTAGGAGATTCCACGACACTTGGATTCCCAATCACTTAACATTAATCCATCAGTTGTGTTGGTGATAACAATGGCCCCACTGTGAAATCTCACATGGATCTCCTTGCTGAGATTCCTGACAAATCACTGAGGTCTGGCCATGGCCGCTTTACCTATTTTAATAGTCCACAGTTCCTGTCCTCTGAGAACTCCCTATGGAACGCTGGCTGAAACCTTTGGTGACAACTTCTCCACTGGCTTATTGAAACCCAGGTGACTGGGCTCTGCCACTGGAGTTTCTGACTCAGTAGATCTTGGGTGGGGCCCCAAATATGCATTTCTAACAAGTTCTTGGGTGATGCTAATGTTGCTGGTCCCAGGGACCACACTTTAAGAACCAGTGATTTGACAGAATGACGAAGGAGGAAATTCAAGAGCCAGGACTCGGGAGGAAGTGGTTAATGAGGTGACCAAAGACTACCACTTAGGGAGTTTGGATGTGAAATCAGAAAATGGAGGCATTGGGGAGCAAAAGGAGTTTCATTCGATGAGAACATGGGCAAATCATGAAGGCCAATATGCTTTTGAGGATTTTGTGAGATTCTGAGCAATGAGGCCTGGGTATCTGTATTTCAAAAACACTTCCAGGTGATTCTGATACGCAGATTTGAGAACCTCTGTATATTCTGCATCTGGTGCTTACTAGGCACATGACAAAACTCACTGAGCTACTATTAATTCCAAGAGGATGTTGGGAATGTTTTGGGATTTTTTTTTTTTTTTTTTTTTGGTACGAGGGATCAAACCCAGGAGTGCTCAACTGCTAAACCACATTTCTAGTTTTTTATTTTTTTGTATTTTATTTAGAGACAGGGTCTTATTGAGTTCCTTAGGGCCTTGCTAGGTTTCTGAGGCTAGCTTGAACTCGAGATCCTCCTGCTTCAGCCTCCTGAGCCACATATTTTGGATTTTGAAATGTATTTGTCCATATCCTTATTTATTTCATGAATCTCAGTCCTAAACCACATTTAACAGAGAAACGACATGCACTCAGGCAGAAACTGGATTCTTCAAACAAAATTCATGTTCTCTCAACATGCAAGATTACAGAACACAAATTTAGCTACAAAGACACAGTATTAGTCACAAAGTACAGATTCCTGAAAACAACATAATAGAAAAATCCCCTTTCTTCTTCATCTCTGACAATCTTCTTGGCTCCTTCCTGTCTGAACATGTCCACATACCACTGCATGTTCCCCATTAGAAAAGAATCAGGAGCAAACAGCTGTTCCTCAAGCAAATTGCATCCCGCCCACATCTTCCCAGAGTTCAGTCCATTGCCTCAGAGGGCTTTTATCTTAAAACAGAATCTCACTGCTTTAAACATGGCAAACCAGAATGGAAACGTATTGCAATTCGTGGGGAACCTGAGTGAACTTGGCTGAGAAAAGATGACTACCAATAAGGTTTCAGCCACTGTTTGAAATGGTATTTCTTTTGATTTTGTAGAAGTGCTGATCCAAAATTAGCATATAACTCAGTGAATGATAAAAATTATTTCTCTTGTCACTGGGCAGGGGTAAGGCTGTGTGTGTGTGTGTGTGTGTGTGTTCATGTGTGCACGTGTGTGCGTGTGCATGGGGTGGTCTCAGAGGCTGGCTCTCATATTCCTTTACCTAAGGTTTTGGAGTGGGTCCAGGCTATTTGTGGTATGGAACTAGAGGCTGTGGCGCTGAACTTGGGCCTTGAGTTCTAGCCCTCAGCACAGCATGAATTTTGCCTATCTTTGTGTATGAAATGAGGGCGTTGAGTCTTTTCAATGATATTTTCCAGGGCTTTCTGGAAATTGGCACAGATGCTTAAGGCCAAGGCTGAAGAGAAGGGTTGATCCAATTATATGAATTCAAAGTCATTGGCACCCCAGAGGAAAACGGGCCCTCAGGGAGCACTAACTGCTTCCTGCAGCTTAAACTTCCCAAGAAGCCAAAAAGGATTTTAAGATCTGAAGCTGTGGTGGAGGAAAAGGGTGGAAAACTTTCAAAGGAGATTTGCTCTCAACCAGGAAGGGTGAGTCCTAGAGGGCATTTGGAGTAGAGAGCCATACCTTGATGGGAGAGTACCACTTCCGGGGCGAGGAGGGCCGGCGCATATTGTTGTTGAGATTTCGAGGCTCAGGGAACTCATACTCCTGCTCTGGCATCTTGACTCTCGCATTCTTTGCCTTTTCCAACTTAGCACCTTCTTCTGTGGATCCCTTTTCTCCCCAACGAACCTAATACAAACAAAATAAAATAAGACAGAGTGAAAAAATAAAACAGGCTGCCCCTGGGGAGCAAGGCTGACAGACAGCCATGTGATGTGCCTGCATGCGCTACCCATGCCTCACTCCCTCTGGGTTTTGAGGGCCAGGGAAGAGGAGGGCCATGGAAAGAGGGAAAGAAGGAGAGCAGAAGGAACAGAGAACCCAAGCCATGTGTGGACACTGAGGGGAGTAACTGTCCCTCAGTGGGACAGTGGGACAGCATGTGTAAAAGGCCCCGCAAGGCCAGGCAAGAATGGATGCTATTTCAGTCAGAAAAGAAACCAGTGGGGGAAGTCAGCATCTGTGTGACCTGTTCTGATACATCGGGGCAAGGCGGGGAGGTGCACAGTTAAGAGGCTGCACCTCTCATCTCTGAATCTTCCGGCCTCACAATCCACATTCCCAGCAGGCCTTAAGTAGGACTTGTCATCATTTGCTTTGGGTCCCCATCATGGAATAGACAGAATGTGAGTCAATGCACCCAGGTGTCCTCTCACCTCCATCCTTTTAATGCCTCCAACGCCTCGCCCACCATAGTAAGAGGCGTCTACCGTGGGCCATTTTTTCTTAGGTAGACCATCATCATCTTCTTCCTGCAGAGAGATTGTGATACATGAAGGACAAAGCACGGTTGCCATGTGCAGGTGTCCACTGTGGCAAGGTAGGGCTGGGTAGGAGCACAGGTTGTGGACTCTAGGGTTAAATTCTGGTGCTTACTTGGGAAAGCTGCATAACCTATCCACAGGCATTTTTTTTTTTTTTTTTTTTTTAAATCTGTAAAGTGGGAAGAAGAGCAGTGCTGTCAGGGAAGGCTGTGATGCGCTCCTGGGACCTGTCCTCTGCAGCTCCATTCCTTTGAAGGGTGCTATGGTGCTATGAATGTGTCCTCCAAAGCTCATGTGTTGGAGGCACTCCCCAATGCAAGAGTGGTAGGAGGTGAGGCCTAACAAGATGTAATGAGGTCCCTAGGGCTGTGCCCTCAGGAACAATGTTACCTGGGGAAGGGGTTAGTCATCACAAGAGTGGCCGTGTTAGATAGGCGAGTTGGGCCCCCTCTTGCTCTATTATCTTTTGCACATTCTTCCTTGTCCTTCTACCTTCTACCATGGGATGATGTAGCAAGAGGGTCCTCACCAGATGTGTTTCCCTTGACCTTGGACTTCCTAGACTTATAAATCTCCAGCACTGTACAAAATGAATTTCTCTTCTTTATAAATCATCCAGTGTCAGGCATTCTGTAACAGCTGCAGAAACCAGACTAAGACAAAGGGCTTCTCATCTTATCCTGTCCACATGCTGATGACTTAGGTATTTATATCCTTAGTCCTGACTCCTCTGAACTCTAACTTGACTTCACAGTCATGTTTTCTCTTGAGAGCTCCTAAACATCACAAGGACGTTATGGCAAAGAGAAGTCCTGATTTCCCTACCCAAACCCACTCCTCCTTTACTCTTCCCCACTGCCTGAGAATCACTCTTGAATTCTCCCTTTCTCTCTTTACCCGCCTTACACACCCTCCTGATTATCAGCTAGTTCTGTTGATCCTATTTGTAAAGGATCCCAAATCCACTGACTTTTCCACCTCTGCCTCTACCACCCTGGGCCCAAGCCCACGTGAGCTTCACCTGGATACAGTGGAGTCCTCCTGTCTGATCACCCTGCTAATCTCTTACTTCCCTATAATCCATTCTCTGCACAGGAACATAGCACGTCCAAACTCTGCCTCCGCCCTGCACGCTGTGCCTCCGCTCACCCCTCCGACCTCTCCCTCACCAACACCCTCTGCTTGCGTTCCAGCCTGCTTGCCCTTTTCTGCTCTTCACATACTCTGAGCACACTCCTATCTCGGGATCTGAGCACAAGCTGGCCTCTTGTCAGGGAACGATCTTCCCTGTCTTTTTTCTGCTCACTGTTTAGAGAGGCCTGGACATTCTTGTGAAGTAGCCCCAGTCTACTGGTTTTATTTTTAACTATGGATCTTACTATGGTTTGAGGTTTTCTTTTCATTTTTTAAAAATGCTTTTTAATTGTCGATGGACCTTTATTTTATTTATTTATATGCAGTGCTGAGAATCGAACCCAGTGTCTCACACATGCTAGGCAAGTGCTCCACAACTGAGCCACAGTCCCAGCCCTGGTCTGAGGTCTTCGTTGTCAATCTTTCCACACTAGAAGGTGAGTGCCACAGAAATTTTGTTGGTTGTGTTCACTATCATAGGATGCTCCTGGAGTTATGATGGATGGACTCACATTCAGATAAACCCACAGTGAGACGAAAATCTCGAGTTGAAAATGCACCAAACACACCCAATCTACAGCCCGCCACAGCTCAGAGACACAGTGACCGGTAGAGTAGTGGTATTTCCCCTGGTGATCGTGCGGCTGACTTGGAGCTATGACTTGCTTCTGCTGCCCACGTTGTAAGGAACTATCGTATTGCACATGGCTAGCCGGGGAAACATCCAAACTCAAAATTTGGAATATAGTTTCTACCGAATGTGTATCACTTTTGCATCATTGTAAAGCTCAAAGATTGTGAGTCGAACCATTGTAAGTCAGGGACCATCATTATCTCTGCTCTTGAAACAGCACTAATTGGTAGGAGGTAGGTGCTCAAGAATATTCTGCTGAATCTGTAAAGAAATAAGCTGCCTCAAATAAAGCAGCCAACTCAGTGTCATGACTTAGTTCCGTGGCAGGAAGTTGGTCCTTATATCTTTTAAGATGAAGGGCGAAAACAAGAGGTTTTATGGGTGGAAAGGGAAGGATAACTAGCAAAACTGCTTTTCACTTTGGCTCTGTAATTATTTGTGTTGTAGGAGAAAAGTGTCACTGTTCATAGTCGCGGTGGATTATGAGGAAGTGCATGGTTTCTCTCCTGGGTAGAGAAAGGAAGGTGGAAAAGGAATCTATAAAGCACAGGAATGAGCCCTAAAGGATCACATTGCTCAAAATGCCTAAGCCTGCTTCTCACAGTCTTGTTTGAGTGGCCATTTGAGGACTCAAACTCAGGGTGAAGTCCTATATAAGGCCATCACCGTGTGAAAAGGGGCATTCTATACCAGAGACAAGGCACAAAGCAAGAGAAAGCAGAAGGGAGGTCAGGACCCAAGGCACCAAAGCAAGATGGGACACATTAACCCCGTGAGACTCCTGGAGTCAAGTGCTGTGCTTGGGATGGGCTGGCTTCTTTAAAATTTTTTTTTGTTTTATAAATTTAATATATCTTTTCGTTGTTGCTGTTGTTCTGGGGATGGAACCCAGGGTTCTTTACCACTAAGCTGCATTCCCAGCCCCCATCCTTTACAATTTTGAGACAGGATCTTGCTAAGTTGCTTAGGGCCTCACTCAGTTGCAGAGGCTGGCCTTGAACTTGTGATCCTCCTGCCTCAGTCTCCTGAATTGCTGAGATTACAGGTGTGTGCCACCATGTTCAACTTTAAATTTAATATATATTAAAGGACAGAGTAAACATAGCTGACTGGAGATTTGCAATATTCAGGTAGATGACACTTGGGTCTCTTCCTCTCTTTTTAAAATAGATGTGTACTTCTTCCTCATGGGACTGTGATCCCCCTGCAGGCAGAGTGAATTTTCTTGACCCTTGTATTCTAAGTGCCTAGTAGGTGCTCAATAAGCACACACTGAATTCATGATATCACACAGCTGAATTTATGCAGCCTTTACCACTTAGGTACCAATTACTCTTCTAAGTGCTATTTAATCTCACCAACGGCTAGGGAGAAAGGCAGTGTTATTATTCCCATTTAAGAGACTAGGAGTAGTGAGGTTAAGTGCCAGGTCATCCAGCTTGCAGTGCTGGGTTTGAACTCAGGCAGCCTCACTGCAAGTTCTGGATTTTGTCCCTTTGTGTTTTGCTTTTCTAATCATTTGATGGTATTAGGTAAATGCTAATTTTCTACTTCTCACTCCGTGTACCTGCCTATTGTGATAATTTATGACTAAAAAATATTTCAAAATAAAACCAAAACCTTCAGACAACAAAATACTACTTGAGTATTTTACCTTATGATCTAAGTTCAGAAGGTTTGTCAAGGCAGGAACCTTACATATCTTACACATATGGCTACACAGTACCATAGAGGTGGGCCGATAGCTCTGCCCAGATACATAAACAATATTGTGAATCCAGGAACCTGGCCTCCCTGATTTAGGACAGTTTACTGAAAGAGATGACAGAAATTCTATCTCCTAAAATGGAACACAGCAGCATTAAGAATCTAAGAACTTGCAAAAATAAAGCTGCTTTATTCAATAGGGGACTAAAATGAACTGCTGAGTCTTCTAATTTTTTAGATTACAGGAATGCAAACTTCAGAGACCATCGAACTGGGCCTTTTCATTGCACAGATGAGGACCATAAGACCTAGAGCAACAAAAGCGACCAAAGCAGGAGAAGTTCTGGTCTGGGCTTCTGATGGCTTGTCCAGGGATAGCGCCCGACCTCTGCCCCCCGCCCCGCATACTTTATTATGAACTCCAAGAACGATTTAGAATTGTTTTCCTCTAATTCACAGACTGCCTGAAGGTACAACAAGAAGCATAAAGACGGCTCCCTAGCACACCACAGCGCCCCTCCCCTCATCTTTCCACTCTCCAGCGGGGCGGGGCCCCGGGGTAGGAGGGCGGGTCATCCCCGTGAGCATGCGCAGGGCTGCTGTTCATAACAGGAAATGCCTAGATGTAGAAAGTCTGCTCCACATGCTCATGATCACCAAGCCCATCCTTCACTCGTCTGGCCAGAGCTTGCCTGCCAAATTCAGCAACAACAGCACAAATCAACACAAAGGCCGGGGGTTTGACCAAAGGGAGAGTCAGAGTTTCCCCTGCAGCAAGCATGGGCCTGTTTACACATTTTGGAGACCGGAGGGTTTTGCAATCCCCAGGAAGGGAAGGAAATCTTTGATGTTTCTTTTCATTTGACCAGAAATGGATGGAATAAAATTTCAGACCCCAGCAAGTCCACTAAAGCAACAGTAATACCTGGGGGTGAATTTCTACAACTAAGTAAAATAGAAAGCCTCTTGGGATATTTCCCCTACTCTACCCTTTAAGGATGTATCTAGAAATTCTCAGTTTCTCTCTGTCTCTCTGTCTCTCTCTAAGTAAATAACAAAACACAACAAAAATACTTTGATATCCTCAGTGGGTACTGGGGACAGGACTGGCTAAGACAAATTGCTTTATATGAGCAGGTAGCAGGAATCTGGGGTTTGGGCAGGAGCTGAACAGAAAAGAGCGGAACTGAATTACCAGCTAACTGCCAGAGGACATTGGAGGAGGTGACCTTGAGATCCTCCCAGTAGTGGGAATGGCCGGGATGGGAAAGAAGAGACTGTCAGAAGTTATGTGTGGTCATCCAGCCCCATACTTAGGTGAAAGCCCCTTTATAGGATTCTGGTTTGTCAGAAGGTATCTAGCAAATGAGGAAGATGACCTAAAGCAGAAGCAGCAAGGAATAGGAGTCAGCGGTGCCTGACTGGGAGAAACCACAGAGATCGGGGAGGGATGCTGGTATCCCATCAGGGGAAGTTGAGTTTAAATCTTAAAGGATGTGGTGGCCCCAGACAACCAGTTGGCTAATGTTTGGGTAACCCAAGTGGTAGCACATTCCTCGGATGGTAGAGACTGATTCTAACCTGCTAGTCCTCAGGCAGATCTGGGTGTGCCCTCTGGCTTGCTCCTGCTCAGGAAGAATCAGCTGTAGAATATGAAGTCTGGTGTATGCACTTGGTTAGCCTATAATTGGATTAGTCATGTGCTGTCTTCAGACACTGAACTTTTCCATCTTTCCCCATTGTGCTAGGCTTTTGTACATCTCCATGCTTCAACATTTGGGATTCCACATGCCTGGAAAACCCTTCCCCATTCTTCCACCATCCCTTAAGACATCATTCAAATGTAACCTATTCATTGAAGAACTCCGTGATTCCCCAGAGAATTCAGTTTCCCTTCTTGTGTTCTCATAACTCCTGGTACTGACCTCTACTCACCCAAGATATTTAACTGTGAGATAAACCATGAGGTAGAAAGGGTGAAGTTTCAGATCTTGGGGTTCCCTTACTCCTCCACAGAGACTGTGCACTGGGCAACTTTACCGAGTGTGAATAATGACGCCCCCCACCTCCCCAATATGGTGTAGTGTGCCTGGTGGCCCTCAACTCAGGTTCTGTATCATTCTTGCTTCTCTAATATCCATTTGCTAGAAGAGCCAGATAGCCAGTTTGACCCAAGAGGATTCTCAGCCCCAAACTCATCGTGGGCACCAATAGAAGAACATGACGGAAACAGAATCTAGCCACAGGGAAATCATTTGAAATCAACTTTTAAATTAATTTAAAATTTTCTACAACTGTAACACACCTTAAACCCATATGATAAGCCCTCTGTGGCTACAAACAAGGACTTTTATTTGTCCATTCTCTTCCTTACTCACTCAGGCAACTGTAGTTGAGTCCCCAATTCTTGCCAGCAGGGTGATGTATTTTGAGAAAAACAGAGACTGCAGCTGTCAACAACATGCTTTGCATTTATAGAGGAGTAAGTTTTGTGAGGTTGGTGACATGAAATAAAGGACTAAGGCCACAGAAACTTCTAGGCCTGGGAGGCTCTGGCGGGCAGAACTATACTAGAACTGGCTGGACTGTCTCATCTGATCTTTGGAGATAAGCCAGAGAGACCCCCTTCATGTCAGTTTTGGTGAATTCCAAGGAATGAATTGGCAGATCAGGAAAATTCAGCACCACTTCTTGTTTGTACACACAAACAATTCCATAGGATTTAAGATTTCCTAGTTCTGGGTGGCATTTAGCATGTCACGGTGCCAGGGGATCTGTTCACTTACACACAATGATGAAGGCCAACACAATGATTGTCCTCTATTCTTTTTTCTCTTTTTGGTACTGGGGATTGAAACCAGAGGTGCTTTAACACTGAGCCACATCCCCAGCCCTTTTCCTTTTGATTTTGAGACAGGTTCTCGCTAAGCTGCTCAGAGCCTTGCTCAGTTTGAGGTTGGCCTCACCGGTCTCCTGAGTGGTACTGGCCCATCCTGTATTATTCAATAATGAATACTGTTAATTTTCTTAGGAGAAATGTTCCCTTAATAAAAATAGGTATTGAGTACTGTATTCTGGGCCTGTTCCAGTTGGAGTGTACAAGTATGTGAGGGTGCATTTGTGTGTGAGAGAGAATGGGTATTTGATGTCCACTAGGAAGAAGACCCTTGGCAGGACCTTTGACCCTCCAGGGTGGAGGCTACTCAAGCGTCTGTGCAGACGTCGCTGGAGAGGTGCCACGCCTGCTGCTACTGGGGAGTCCAACGTATCTGGTCCTAGACAAGTTATATAATTTCCCATTACTCTGTTTTCCTATCACAAAATTTTTTGCCACAGAAGAATTGTTAGGGATCAGTGAGCACAATAATAAAACTGGAAATAAGTTCAGCATTTCAAGCCAGGTGCTCATTTTCATTGGATGTCCCTCCAGTGTCAGTGTGTTCAATATACACTTCTCGCCCTTTGGATACAAAACACCAGCCTAGAGGAGTCCATGCTCACTGTCTCTCCCTTCTCCGGCCCCCTTTCACTAACCCAGAGAGTTGCATTAATTGGAGGTAGGGTCTTGCTAAGTTGCCCAGGCTGGCCTCAAGCTCATACTCCTCCTGTCTCAGGCTCTGGAGGGCCTGGATTATAGGTGTGCCCTACTGCACCTGGCTTCATGTCAGTCTTAGAAGGGGCTGTCAACCTTGTCTGAGGGCCACCTGGCTCTAGGTGGGGTTACGCTGCTACTCAGGAAAGGAACTCCTGAGGCTCCTGCTGGATTAGAGGCTTTGCTGCTGATGGCAGTAGCTATGTACTCCCCAGGCTCAGGTGAGAAAGGGCTGTACTCTGCTTCCTCTCCAAGTTCAAGTTCAAAGCCAAGTCCCATCACTTAATTACTGTGTAATCTTGGATGAAATATTGGTTTAATTTGGTTGTGGAATGTCCCCAAAGACCCATTTATTAATGACTTGGTCCCTAGCCTGTGGTGCTGTTGTGAGGTGGTGGAACACTCAGGAGGTAGGGCCTAGTGGGAGGAAGTTACATCATTGGAGGTTTGTCCATGGGGGTTATACTAGAACCCTGCCACAGAGGGTTCCTGCTACTCTCTTTTGTTTTCAGCCACCATGTACTTCTGCCACAGGACCAAAGCATGGTGGCCAAGCAACTATGGACTAAAACCTCTGAAACCAGGAATCAAAATAAACCTTTTCACTTTAAAGTTAAATATCTCAGGTATTTTGTCACAGTGATGGAAAGTTGACAAATATAACTATGCTAACCTCATACCTCATCTTTTCATCTATAAAATGGGGGTCATAATAGTGTGTCTTTGTATTGAATGATTGAATGAAAATATTCCAGAAAAAATTTTTTGTGTAGCTTCTTGGATAGTTATAAATGCTCAGCAAATGTTATCTGTTGTAATAACTATAGTATTAATTTTGATAGAATCTCTGACTTTCTTCCCAATTAGGGCCAATTAGGTCAACTTTGTAAGCCTGCTGTTATATACTCCCTTAAGTGTGAGATGGAATCTCACACTAGTTCTCACAGCACATAGCAACACTCATTCTGGAGTTTCTGAAAGAATAAGAATTTTAAGTATCTATGAAACATGGTGGCTACCCACAGGTCTTTAACTCCATCCTATTTAATTTTCCCAATATCAGAGCCTACAGGCCTTAATTTATCTGATGTTAGAAAGTAGAACATTTAAACTTTCATTGCTGAGGCCTCTAATTTGGGTAGTTTCTTGGTTTATTTATGACATTACATTTAATTGATTAAGCCAGAGAGCTTCAAAAGGAAATGAGGAGGTCTAGGTTCTAGGAAGGGACTGTTTTGTTCTCATCATCAAATCAAATGTACTATTACTCTGTCCAGCCTGTGGCATGATCAAAGTTAGAAAACTGTAGGTGTTCATGTGAGCTACATATTTCACTAAGAAAGAGATGGGAGTGAGGAAGAGTCTTCTCTTTCCCAGTATGTTTACTTCATATGTGGGGCTGTGTGTGTCTGAGACACATAGCTTCCAGAACCAACTTTCCATTTAGTCATGGGGCTTCCTGTTATGTCTTCCCTGTCAAGTGTGTGTGAGGTTGTGAATAGTAGGCTCTTTGAGAACCCATATGAATGGCAGGTGGAATAAGAATATGGCATAAATTTTTTAGCTGTAGTTAGCTGTATTGTGTGTGTGTGTGTGTGTGTGTGTGTGTGTGTGTGTGTGTGTTTGTGTGTGTTTCTTGGGATTAAACCCAGGGCTCTGTGCATGCTAGGCCAGTGCTCTATCCCTGAGCTGCATCCCAGCCCCGTAGCTTAGTTTGTAATGAGACTGAAGTTTAGTTTAGTAAACCATATACACCAGAGAGTTTATGGTGTCTACCCTAGGTCCACATCTCCTTCCAACCAAGGGAATTTATTCTCTCCTTGCTCAAGGGGGTTGTGGCCTGTTAGGAAGCACATGGCTCTTCTCTTCAGCCACAGCTAACTGGATCAGGAGTGGGCACTGGACCCAAGTACTGCCAGTTCACTGGTTGGTTGTGATCTGAGGTTTATGATCTGTGGTCTCAAGTGAAAAGATGAGTTGGACCAAAGGTATTCCCATGTTGGGAACTGGGAGATAGAAACTGAGAGATTGAGGCTCCATTTTCTGGGGACAGAGGTTAAAATAAGGACCCGGAAAATGCTAGCAGGGAGAGTCAGAACAGAAGGGGCCTTTGCAAACCAGAATTATGAAAGTGTGGAGCAGGTTGGTTAGAAAGAGCAGAGGAAGTACAATCCGGGAGAGGGGCAGAGATGTTGGGAGTGAGGGAGAGTGAGAGCCACGAGGAAGTTGGTGCACGGTAGCCACAGTCTACCCTGGTCCTTTTGTCTTGGACTGGCATTGAACTGGTCCCAATTAACAGCTCAAATGGTCTCAAAATGATTAATAGGTTTACAAAGTCAAATCCTCTCTGTGCCATAAATATGAACAAGTTAAGTATCAATTACCAAAACTTTCATCAGTTCTGTAACCATAATGTCCTAAGGGAGGTATGTCTACTGTTTAAATAACAAAACTTAGAGAATGAAGACAACTCTGTGAACATTTCTAATGAGCTCTCTGTGGTCCTCTTCAATAGGGAATATCAAAATGCATAATGTAAAAACAAACAAACAAACAAACAATGAATTGAGTGTTTTGCAGCCTAATGAGTCTGATAAAAAATATAGTTAGGGAATTCATGGAAGGGTCTTACATTTAGAATGAAACCAGCAAATGAAGTAGTTCATTATTACATTCTCCCATCAACTGCCAATTACTTGGAGTAGAGACTTAGTGAAGAATTCTCACTCTGATGCCAAGAGGAGAAAAGTCTTAACCCAGGAAGTCCCTCTCTTAGTTGTTAACATTGAACTTCCACGCTGTTTTTGAGATCTCTGAATTTCAGAGAATTACTCTCTTCATACATGAATTACTCTCTTCATACAGCAGTATCATTGTTGATTACATGGAATCTCAGAAAGTCATGCTTTTATTATATATTATGCATGTTTATATTCCCTATTAAAAAGGATTCCACATTAAAAGGATCATAATATTTGCCAAAATTGAATACCCATTTATATTTTAGATATTCGATAAAAATACTAAAAAAAAGAGCCATAAGGTTGTCTTCATTCTCTAAGTTATTTTACAGTAGGCATGCCTTCCTTAGGCTGCCACGGTTAGAGAACTGACAAAACTTTGGGTGATTAATACTTGTTCATATCGAGTGCTTGAATTCAGAGCTTGAGCCTCAGACACCGTGTTAAGCCCTTCGATGACAAGTCAAAGATTAATTAAATATAAACCTTGACCTTCAAGTAGCCGGTGGGCTTAAACTTTGATGCAGAAGGAAGACTTCATGAAATACCCTGGATTACGGAGAAGGAGGAAGGAGGAATGAGCTTGAAGGAAGGAATTCCAGTGTGTTTTGTGGCAATAGCTGCACAGGAGCCGCGCTTGCTGCAGTGGTGGGATCTGAACCCAGGAAACTGGAGAGGGGGTGGTCTAGATGCAGACTGCCATTTCCAAAGTATTGTATAAGGAATTGTGCATGGGCTAAGTTATGTTATTTGTTTCTGTGGGATTTCTTCTTTTTCCTGCCAAAATATATTAGGAGAGAGATTTGGGCCAACATACATGCTGAGGTGATCAGCACAGCTGGTACCTGTCTTGGGCCAGCCCGGCGCTCCTTGAAGCCTCATGCAAGCTTTCAGGTCTCAAGTGTTCCAAGACTGTCATTCTGTATCAGACAGCAGGTTTGCTTTCTTTGGTTAAAAGTGCAACTTCCATAAAAATATTTGCTTCAATTGGAAAAACCCAGTGATTTCTCTTTTCTTGCTTTTAGCTATTTTTTTCTTTTTGGGGGTTCCAGAATTGTGTAGCTGGGTATAGTGCTGCATCCTACAAATATCTGTTGAGTTTGCACTGTATGTGGAACTCCATGCTAGGTGTTGGATTCCTGGGGTAAACTAGACTCTCACAGTCTCATACCTGAATGGTGCTGGGGCCCCAGTGGCTGCCACATCACCTTCTAAAGGTAAATGCAGAGCCAGCATCAGAAGAAAGAGCAACAACTTTTAATTGAATGTAAGGGAGGGAGGGAACATTGTTCACCTTGGGGCCAACAGAGCAACCCCATCAAGGGAGCTTCTAGCTCTGTTTTTCTTTGGGAGTCTAAGAGACAGCTGCACATAACAGAAGCAAAGCCAAACTGGAATCATGGAACCAGCCATGGTGCCTTTTCTGGAAGGCTTTTGTGGACGTAAGGAGAGTTTTTTCCTCCTTTCTCTTTGCACAGCAATATAATTTCCTCCCTTGATTTCTGGGCAGAAAGTCAGCATTCCAACAAGATGTGCTTTAATTGATTGCAGCTATTAAATCCCTGGGCTTACATGCATATGGTCCAGGGCATAAGAGACACATGGAATTTAAAATTTAATCATCTTCCTTTCCGTATGTAGGAAACTTGACAAAGGCATTGGGAAGGGAAGGGTGAGGGGGTGGTGCTCGATTTCCACACAACGAGAGTCTTTAGGGATTGAGGTAAGAACTTGAAATCTCATTAATATAGCTTTTGGTCCCACTGAATTTTTGGATCTGTATTCTGGTTTCTAAATTGGCAGGTGCGGCTTCTAGGGAGTCCAGCTCTCCCAGATTAGGAAAGCCACTTGCTATGCACTCCTGCCTAGCGACGATCTTTCTCACGATATGCCTCAAACGCCTCCATTGTATCCTACCCCAGGCTACCCTTGCATCAGAACGACTTATTGGATGAGTTAGTGGTAGAGTTTGAACTTGTTTTTTCTTTAGATGATGAGGATTTAAGGCCAGGATATTAGCATATCCTCCTCCAGCATATTTTCATTACTGCCTGGCACATCTTTAGGTAATACTGTTTTAAATTAAAGAAAAATGGAATGTTTTAGCTTTGGGCTGTTCCTGGAACCAATGATTATTTGAAGAACGTGGCAAGTTTGCCCTGATCTATACGCATACGGTGTAAGTCTGCAGTGAGAAGAGAATCCTAAAATGTTTAAGAGGAAAAATTGGAACCTCAGAGCTCTAAATAATTGTACTGACAAAAACATTTATGTGTAAACCTCAAATTTTATCTTTGTATGAAGATATTCTGTCTTTGGCTGCCTGCTTAATTCAGTTCCTGGTATTCATGGTTAGGAAAGGGCCAAAGGCTTCACTTCCTGCTGCTTCACACGCTGTGGGACCCAGTTCTGCTTGCTCTCCACCCCACCTGCCACCCTGCCCACCTGGCTGTACCCTGCTCTGGTCACTTACCTCGCTCTCCTCAACAGGGGGTGGAGGGACCTCCTTGATAATCTGAAAAACAAACAAAGACTAGGTCAGTGAGAATCTCTAGCTACCTGCTTTCTATAAGGTCTGCTTTCAGAGATTGCCTTGGAAGTATGGCCACATTACCATGGGAATGGCTGTAAGCATGGCAGACGTACTCAGTGCCATGACCTATCTGGACAGAATAGCTCAGTTAGTTAGAGCATTTATCCATTCTTAATGTAGTTTTGTACAGAGAAATATGTTTAACAGGTCAGAGTTTCCCTTCTTCCCCAAGTAGCTATCTTGCAAATGCATTCACTCATTTACTCATCTTTCATGTATTGAAGAATTCTTCCCTTTATCCAACTGTCTAACAAACAATGGTTACATGACAGAAGTTAAGATGGTGTTGCTGAGAGGAGCCAGGTATGTTGCTGGCCTCAGTGGATACCCATGAAGAGAGGATGGGCTGATCAGTCAGAGCAATCCCTGACGGAAGGCAGCAAAAGTGGAATATCTCCTTTTCACTGATGTTTAGGGTCACAAACATTGATTAACAATTTTATAAGACAGTATTTTGCAGTTGCCCATCATCAGGGTTGAAGAGACACACATGGACATTTTGGGCAGGCAAGTAGTTGGGAGCCCCTTTTAATCTATGAGAGGATGGATGACCTGGGGGAGAAGGACAGGGGAGGATGGCTGGATGGCATGCTTGTCCCCAATTTGTTTACTCTACTCATAAAAAGAAAGTCCTTGAAGTTAATTGAATTTAGAATTTCTTACATGGTAGTTTGGCCTTTATTATTGTGATCCACTCTGTCCCTCAGGAACTCCCTATCCTCACCCATCAGGATTTTGGGTCTTCTACATGCAGTGTGTTCTCTGGAGGGTTTCTGGTAAGTGCAGAGCTCCTCATATATCTCTTTTGATGTCTTAGCATCAGAACTGACCACTTTGTAGATGGGTACTCAGGCACTATCCATGGGACTCGTTCTTTAGGCTTCCAGAAAGACAGCTTGTCCCTGGCTGTAGGCCAGGCTGCCTAGCTGGCACCAATCTCCTCACCTCCTACCAAGCATATATCTCCTCTGGTTCCACAATTCTGAGACCTCACAAAGGCTCTGATCTCCACTGCTGTCCCTTACTCTACCCTCATCTGCAATGTCATCTCTGCATGATGAGCCCCACCAACTTCAGCCTGTGGACTGAGATACCAGTCATCTGAAAGTACGGTATTCAATTAATTGAAGAGGCAGAGATAAAGGCCTCCAGGGGTTTTGAGCTATCATTTCATCTGCCTCCACTTCCTGGCTGCTGTGGGAAGCCATGATTTTGCTCACCCACTCAACTTTGGCTCAGAATTTCTCCAGGAGGTCTCTGGGGAGGACTTGTGACTGCCCAATGCTAATTTCCCATCATCCCAGAAGCAACAAATTATTTTAAAACAGGAAATGCCTGGAAACTGGAGGGGCAAGGAGTTAGGGATAGTGATTTGAGATGAAGAGAGGAGACTGAGAGGGAGAGCAGGACGTTTGGGGACAGAGGCAGATGCTGAAAAGGGTGCTGTTCACATGTGCATGCCAAGTTCCCTGGCTATGAAGAGGCGGGGGCAGAGCAGACAGGCTGTTGTCTTCACAGTGCTGTAATTGCTCCCTCCCTGCATGGAAACACAGTGTAACTGTCAAACATGAACCTCAGGCTGCCTTCTCCTGACTGTCAGCATTTGGAAATCCCTCAACCTCTCTGAGCTCCACTGTCCTCATCTGTTAAGTAGGGACAGAACATTACCCTTGCAGGAGCTGAGTCATGATGAACACTCATGTGTGTCAAGCTCTTGGTATAGGTAGTGCTTTATAAATGGGGCAAATTATTAGTACTCTTCCTTTCTTGTCTGCCTCTTGCCTTTATTACATCTTTAGTAACCCCTTGCATATACCAGATGGCTAGGTATGGTGGGTTCCAGATGGAAGTGCCAAGAGAACAGAGCTTCATAAAATGAGTGAGAAGAGAGGCTGGTGTCTAGAGAGTGTCCAGGGGTTGAAGGGGAGCCAGCAGTATGTATCAGCACATGACAATGATCAGGAAGTACAGTACCAAGTGGCCTACCACTCAGACCAACCCATCTGTGGGGTGGCTGCTTCATTTAATTTATTAAATATTTGTTGAATTATCTATACTATATCCTACATTGTGCCAGACTCTTAGGGGAACCCAAAGACAATGCCAAAATGCATGATTTATTAAATATTAAACAAAGGAGGACTAGTTTGTAATTCAGATTCCATATTGACACGTTGTAAGTTGGATACTTCAACTTCTGAAAAAATGCCAATGTGTTCAGTGGAACAGGAATTGGATCTCTCTGATTTGGTCTCATTGGTTGGGTGTCAAGAGGTCTTCCCACTGCTTCAAGTCCATGCACCATCAGCCTGCCCCTGGGGACAGGGAGCAGTTTGCCCATAGGATGGCAAGAGAACTTTTAGTGTGATCCAGACGTGCTGAACTTGAAGTCATGAGATGATTTATTTCCAAGTAGGGAAGCTGGATGGGCTCTTGGTGAGTGGTCCAAATTCTCATGCCAAGACTAACACATGGGCCACCCAAAGGAGTGTTCTGAGCACAGGGACATGTCAGCCCCTTGGTGCCTCCCAGGGACAGCCAGAGCCTGTGTTGCCTGAGAGCTGCTTGGGCAACAGCCTGTATCACTCTCAAGCCTGCAGCACCACTGCAGCCAGGCTGACCACAGAGTGGCCTTAAAAACACACATCTCGAAGGTCTGAGCTCAGCATTCACCACTTAAAACCTGACAATGGCTTCCTGTGGGGGCAAGAAGAAAAGTGCACACTGGCCCCATCACTTCTCCACATCTTCTCTTCTCTCCTCTTCACTGTCCACAATTCCTGCTCCTTCCACGTCCTCAGCTGCCGTGTCTTTTGCCTCACTGTTCACCTCCCCCTCCATGCTCAGTTGAACCCCTGCATGCTCTGTTCCCAGTTCATTGTCAATCACCAGTAAGTGCGTCTCCCCCAGAATCTCTCAGAATGAGCAAAGTCCCCATTGTGGGCTTTTACCGTGTGTGTGTGTGTGTGTGTGTGTGTGTGTGTGTGTGTGTGTGTAGCATGTTACATCATAATTAAAAGGTAAATTGTGTGATTCTTTACTTCCAACTAGCATGATCAGCAAGTCTTGAGTTCTATCTAGAATGCAAGCTAGCATCTGCTATAGAACTCAGGCTGGGTTTGACCCATTTCCCGCTCTGTGCAGGTGTGGGGAGGTTCCTCTGTTCTTCAGCTCCTTCCTCATTAGGAGAGACAAGGAGAAGATGGTTAAGATTGAAGAGATCCTTAATAAAATATTTAAAAGGAAAACTCCCCGACAAGTATATTTATAGGCCTGATGTGGGAGAACTGAATTTTCAGGCAGTGCTGAGGGTGGCCAGCCCCGCTTCCCCACTTAGACCATCTTTAGACTAGGGTGGTCAGGAAGTGACCATTTGCCTCCATGGCAGAGCTGCCCTAGAGTCCCTTTTGCATTAATATTTGGGCTGGTGAAGTAAAGGGGATAAGGAAAATCAGATGGATGAAACTTCTGGATCCTGTTAGTGTTTCTTTGCTACCCGAGAATTTCTTGAAATTTCTCTAAGTTGGGAGAGGCATCTCCTTGCCTCTCTTATCAGTGACTTGAATTCTGAGCTAATCTTTCTCTGCTCAGGCAGACATGGGGTGGGGCCAGATCCAACAAAGACTGTTATACAGATTTAAAAAAAAATCAGAAAAGTCCAGATAAAATTAAAAATCTTGTAAAATTGAAACATTACTTCTAATTGATTGAAAACATTCAAGTTTTTACATGCACCCCTAAGTGTGGCTGTTGGAAGCGGCAGTGATGGAAGACATGGAGATTTAGATAGAACGGTATAAATAGAGCAGAAAGACCCCATGAGGCAGGGCCTATCTGATACCTGCAGAGTTAAACCACTGGGATTTATGAATCAAGTTCAACTGCGGGGCGTGAGTTTGTTTTGCTTGTTATGTTTTCTTTCTCTTAAAGTACTGAAGTTTTGCTCCTAATTTGAAGTTTTGTTGCTTGTCTCTCTTTGCTCTTGCTAACTCTACTGCTGTGGTCTTGTGCAATTGAATGCAAATGTGGTCCATCCACATTTTAACATGGGTGCTCCCTCCTCCAGCTGATGGGCACAATGGCTTACTCATTTAAAGCTGAGGGACAGGCTACATGAGGAGCAGGAGGACAAACTGGGTCCCTGTTTTGTCTCTGTCACTTTGTTAAGAAATCCCCCACCTTGACTTTATAGCTGTCCTCTTCCTCTTACCTGTCTCTTCCCTCTGTGACAGGGGTTGGTTATAGAATAATAGTGACAAGCTCCTGGAGAAGATGTTCATCTTGTGGCATTAGATGTGGGTCTAAACAGGAATTCTTTATTGGCTCTTTTCCTCTTAAACTGTATTTAGCATCTAATGTTCCTTTTGCATGAGCTGCATTCAGGACATCTCCTGTACCTCCTCTACGCCAAAGCCCTGGTCTCTTGGTTGCTGCAAAGGAAAAATTCCTTCACACATAGGCAACTCTGCTATTTAGATCAAGCCCAAGAGAACTGCTTGAGATTACTACTCTATGAACAAAATTAGGTACCTGTCTTCTAATTTTCGTTAGTGAGTTCAAACTTTTTGAGAATCAGAATCACCTGGCTGGTTTCTTATGCATAAATGTTCTGGATTGCACTGTCTGGGGTCTCATTAGCAGCTCTGGGGCCAGACACTTGCATTCCTAAGACGTTCCCAGAGGATGCTGACCCTGCTGGTCTGTGGACCACATTTGAGAAGTGTGAATTAGCTTATTTCTAACAACACTACACATGAATTAGATATGTAGGGAGGTATTATGGTTTGCCTCAAACCAGACACTTCTACAGATACTCTGCTGATAGTTGCTTATGGCCAAGAAGAAACACCAGCTTTGGAAATGTTTCATTCTAACAATGGTCCTTGTTCTGTTGTCAGGAACTCTGGGCTCTCCAAGACCTCCAATGTCCCGCTGTGAGGAAGACAGAACTGCAACGGAGGAGACTATGGGCTCTTCTTGTAGGTACCCCTTGGCTTCCTCCAGTGAGCATTTGTATTCACCTGTGTGCAGAAATGGTATGGCTTTGCATCCTGGACCCAGTACTGAGAAAATTCCAGCTAAATGGTTCCCTGGGAATCGGGGGATTGGATCTTTCACTGGCAGTACCATTACCAATTAACTTCCTGAGCTGTTTGCATCTCTTTCTGGATTCTGAGCCTCTAGAAGACATAGGTATATTTGTCAGTTTTTTTCTTTGACACATAGCTTAGTTCTTGTTACTCAGTCACTGTATTTGGAATGAATGAATGAGGGGGCGTTCTTCTTAAGGGAATGGGAAAGGAAACATTTCTGATGGCTCTAAACTTCCTTGCCTCTCAAGTAAGCACTTAATACATGATGCATGACTCAATTCTGATCTTTCAATCCCCCATCTAAATGATTCTTTAGTAATTAAGCTGCATTTAGCCCCAGCTGCCAATTCATTAGTTTCATGGGTTGGACTTAATGATTAATCACAATTATTTTCTGAGCACCATCTATGTCCCATTCTATGCCCCTAAGCCCCAGCTGTCAAGTAAATTCACTGCTTTGAGGGTCAAGATTCCACTTCCCAGCTTTGTGTCTCAAACTAATTTCCAAGAAAGCGTCCTAAAAATTTGAAAAGTATGTGTGGTCTCTATTACCACACAGTTATGCAACATGTGAATTTGATCACACGTGGTAGGTGAACTGGGAAAGACACCGAACTGTGAATTTGTGTTAGTTTAAAATAGGGCTTTTGGATTTTTTTCCCCCTCCCAGAGGTAAAGGAGATGTAAATACATATTTTGGATTTTTCATTTGTTTGTTTTTTAGTGGTGGTACGAAAATTCACATTGCATAATGTTAACCATTTATATGCTGAAAATCATGAGGTGATTATATTTGGTGCCACTGAGTAGCATCAGGTTAATGTTAAGATGCTGTCCAGCTCCCACTAAGGACCTGGGGAAGTCGATGCAAAATACACACACCTGTCATCAGTTTCTCACGTCTGTTTACCCTTGTGCAATGCAAACAAAGGTTGTGCTCCTGGGTGTGATTTCTTGTCTTCTTAGAAGTTTTTATGTAGCATCCTCGATATGAGGGTATGCCCTGGTTATAGCAACCAGGGACTGGAGAGAGGAGGAGAACCTTCAGCTTGGGGAGAGTGAGAAAGCGCAGGAGGCTGTGAGAGCAGCAGGTGTAACGAAGCTTCACAGGAGACCCTGCCGGAAACCAAAGGAAAGATGGGGAACTCTGGAGGCTACATTTGCTTTACAGGGGAGGAGAAGCTTGTGAAGAACAGGCTGGAATGCTGAGCAATGGCATGGTGCTTTCGTAGCATTTGATCCTATTCGGAACCACAAAGTTTTATTATTATTAATTATTATTATTATTATTTTAATGAAAAAGGAACCTGGCAAAACAACAAAAGCTGATTTTCTATTTTAAGCCAGTGCATTAGGAATAACAAGACAGTGAGTCACAGTCATTCACCTCTAGTTTTGTGACACTTGGTCCTAAGAATCTCATTCCTAGACTCATCTGTAACTCCAAGAACAGTACAGCTCTACACTCGTACCCACGCGGACAGTTTGTGTGTTTATTTTTTTAAAAAAATCAAGGCACAGGGCTATCTTAACTATAGCACTTTTATTAAGAATTAAGATATTAAAAGAGCAGGATGTTTTATTGAGTTTATTATTCTTTTAGCATATTGTTTTATAAGACTGTACGGTTTCGAATATTCTGCTCTGAACCATTAATTCTGTTATTTTCATGGGCCCAAATTCCATAATGCAGTGATATTTTTAGGGATACACTTCATGTTATGGGACAAATAGTGACATTTACAGAACTTTCAGTACATCTGCTATTTAACAACTATTGTTAACTTTGGAGAGAGCAAAGGAAATACTGCTGACAGGGCCTGACTTCTTTATCTGATTTCTGGTTTTTGGTGCTTTCCATATATATAGTACAACCCTGAGGAGTCTGAGCAATAATATTCCTTGGGTTTTGGGTAACTTTAGATTGTTTGCTCATGTGTTGTTTGCATTTATCCTGAGAATCTGATGAGGTTTGGGTTTAGGGACAAACCCACCAGAGGATTTAAGATTCCTCCTGCTGATTCCTAAGTTCTTCTCTGCTTATCATGTACAGAACCCCAAGTTGTATACATTTGAACTTTAAAACTCTGAGAGGTTATGGTCAGGAATTCTCAGGGTCACACTTCAAACTCTTCCTTTCACTCAAGGATCCAACTTCAGGCAGAAGACTCAATTCCAATTCCCAAGTTTTGTAAACCAAGGAAAGTCTATTAAACCAAATTTATAGGTCACTGTGATCAGAAACTCTCCCCTTAGACAGCCACTGCTTAGGGTCAGCTGCTCCTCTGATTTCCAGATCCTTCTTCACTTTGGGCCTGGAAATGTCTCCTATTTTCTTGTGAGTCTGGCTCTACATTTAAAACAACTCTTACTTGATTTATACAGGTTATGTTTTTTGCTTTTGTTTTGCAGTGTAGTCAAGCATAATTGATTTTTTTAAAAATAAATGATTATTTCCTGCATTCCCTGTGGGGGTTAGCTCAAATAAATGATGGTATTCTGATGGAAAAAAAAGAAAAAAAAAATTGGAGTCTCAAAAAAATCCATTGCTTATCCTTGAACTTCTGGGTTGATCTCTTACAGCCAACTCAGCCATTGCCTCCCTTCCCTTGCCAGGTAGGTTCCATGTGAGCAAAAGCTATCAGAACAGAGTTGTTGGTAGAAGAAATGCCAATTCAGATCAAAAAGCCATCAGCAAAGGCTTTAGTATCACAGACTGAAGGAATGCTTGCTTTTTATATTCTAGCCTTCCATTCGTATTCCCAGCTTTATAGGTAAAATTCTAATAAACTCAAGAAACCAAGGGAAAATGAGCAATGTGATATGGAAAATGTTCAGGAAGGGTGAGAGGCTAGCTGATAGGTGATGAAGGGCTCTTTCTACTGTATAGACTGATACATTTTAATGGAAACCTCACAAGTGATCGAAGCTGGCATGGGGGGGGGGGTCAGTACTGTCCCAGATCTGCCTGAACCTAGTACTTATACTCTGTAAAAGTTTAGCAAAGGCTGTGCCAAGGGTGTTGATCTGGAATAAAGAACAAGATGTTTTCAAAGAAATGAGATCAACTTTTTTTTTTTTTTTTTTCCATTTGGAATTCGAATTTCAAATGATTTTTGGCCTCTTATCTTCATGAAGCTAGGATTATTTAAAAGGCTACATTCATCAATACTTAAGTGAGAATCAGCAGGAATTTTAACGTGATTTGATGAGCCCTAAGTGACTTAAATGGTAATTTAGAATAGCAGCCATGCATAGTCTCCCTTTGATGACATTCAGGGTTACTGCAAACTGAAATTGTAGAATTGTAGAATAAATCCATGAATTCAGAATTTCTGAGGCTTGGTAGAGGAGTCTTGGACTCTGCCTGGGTTATGGGCAAGCTTGTTCCAACCACTAGCAATGCCAGTGGAATCTGAGCAGGGAATACAGAGAACCAGGATATGTTGATAATGTTCACAGTATTTTCAAGCTTGCTAGCATTGGTGCAGCCTCTGAGGAGGGCAGGAAAGAGGCTGGAAGTTCCTCAGAATTCAGAGACTTCAGCTGCTTCAACATTCTGTAGGATTGTGTTCACCAAATATGTTTGGTAGAATACCAGTGTCCTTCCAGATGTCAGTTTGGGAGGGTTGGGTAGGGATAGGCTAAGAAAGAGTTCCAGGGTCAGAATAAGTTTGGAGATTTACAATGCAACCTATCCTATTTAAGGCTCTGACAAGTCCTGCAACCAATATAATTATTTAACTTAGTCTAATGGTGTCTTTCAAACTTACTGCTTCACTACCTCTTGTTCTGAAGTGTGCCTGTTCACATTTGTAAGGTATTACTGTCCTGTGGACGTAGTTTGGAAAAGCTGCCCCTGTTTACTTGCAGCATATTAACCCTCAGGTATTTCAATATATGACCAGATTTGAGAACCACAGACAGAGAGTCTTGGGACGGGGGAATAGATTCACTTACAGAAGGTAAGAGGAAGGAAGCAACCATAGACATGATATCATTGCAATTAGAAATGGATGGATATGCTCATTCCTTTAACTAACAGAAGACTGGTATTGGAAACTATCATCTTTGATGAGAGCTTGCCCTCTTTCTAGTGCACCTGCAGGCCTGAGGACAGCGGTGGGTGGGTTAGAAGGCAAGGGATGAGGGGAGCCATCAGGGAGAGGCGGGAATGAGAGAGCACTGGGCGTGTGGGGCGTGAAGTGCAGGTCCAGCAGGGAGGGCAGGGCAAGTTACAGCAGAGCTGTGCGTAGTGAAAACTAAGCTCGTCAGCTGCCGAGTGGAAAAGTGCCCAGATGGGGACTGGGTGGAGGCTGGCAAGGCATCAGGAAAGCACTGTTAGGCTAGGCCCAGGATGCTTGCATGAAGAACTGCTTGTATGAATCATGTTTAATTAAACAAACTGACAGCAACCCCCCTTGGTGAGTGTAGGCTTGGTTATCTTCCTGGCCCCATAAATTAAATGTTATGCTTCAAGGTGTGGAGAACATGATTTGAGGACTTTATTTGTATTTCGATTTAAGGCATATCAAGTGCTCAATTAATTTTTTCCCCTTGCAATTTGTCACTGGAGATGTCCAATAGGCTTATTTGTTGAACTATCCTTGAAATTCAATAAAATGAATTAAACATGATCCTTTATATAATTCTTTCAAAAACTATTCATAAGATACCAATGAGGCCATTGAAAACGAAAGGGAACAGAATTTTGTTTATATATATAGGGGGAAATTCTGAATGCATGATCATCTCCTAACAGACTGAATAAAAATATTTGCTGTAATTTGAACAGGAAAATGTTGCCTTGATTTGACCTCAGCAGCGTGGAGGTTTAATTAGTTGCAGAAGAACTGCAAACTCATAGCAGAATTTTTTTTTTCTTTATAGCTGTGGAAAATACCACAAAACATAAACTTTACCATCTTACTATTTTAAGTGCACAATTCAGTAGCATTATGTGTATTCAAACAGTTGTGCAACTGATCTCCACATTTTTTCATCTTGCAAAATATAGTAAGATCTTTCCACTCATATTCCCGATATACAATTACCCTTCCAATAAATTGGGCAAGTTTCTAGGACTTAAAGAAATGGATATGTTTTTTGTATGAAATATTTATGTATATAAATATTGCCTCTAACATATATGTAGATTTTGAAATAAAACAATACAAACACTCAAGAAACCATCATCTAATACAGTTCCATCAAATTATGTGTGAATTTCTTTTGTATCTAAACTGTTCTCCAAGTTGACAGCCTTTTAGTATAGTTTGGAAAACAAATAATGTACTAAGCCCTGTACTCCATTTGGGAATTATTTTTTTGTACTCCTTTTTCCCTGAAGGAATTCAGAGTATAGTGACAGAAATACACATAAAACATAACTACTGTGATAGGATGAACAAATGCTCTAAGACAGGTGTGAACAAAGTGCTCGGGGAACCAACTGAAGCAGCAGCTAATGTTCCCTGGGGTGGGGGAGGTGTGCAGGAAGCTCTGAGATGGAGTGAGTAATCATTGAGATGACTTTGAAGACAGAGGAATTGTTGACAGACTCGAGAAAGATGAAAATATTTCAGCAAAAGGAAACACGATGAGTCAAGAGATCATGGGAAAGAAGCATGTGGTATGTTCAAATATCCCCATAGAGAAGGGTGTGCCTGGAGATGACCCTCCATTCATTCAACTTCTCAATGAATTCTAAGATTTACTCAGAGTTTTGAGCCAAGCACTACGTTATGCTGTGAGGGTCTACGGCACTAGCTTCCAACAGCTTCACCTTGACTGGTGAAGACAGAGAGGCAGATGGTTATAATAACATTATCAGTGCACAGTGCTAAGGTAGTCCATGCACAGGAGGGGGAAGGGACAGGCCAGGCTGGAGAAGTAGGAGAAGAGTCTACACGTGCCATATCAAGGAGGTGGAAATTTGGGAGCAACTGAGTAGTCAAGAGGATTTGGACAGGGGAAGTGAGTAGGACAAATGATCTGATTTTCCTTCTGTAGAAAAATCTCTACAGCGAAGATGAGAAAGGCTGAAAGAGCAGATAGAAAGAGCGTAAGTGGGAGAACCCTAGATAGACTAAGGCAGTGGAATTCGTTCATTCATTCCTCACTGTGTTGTAAACAACTGCTCAGGGTTAGGTACTGTGCGTGTTCTAGAGGAGGGGTGTGAGAGGCAAGACGAGGTGTGAGAGGAGGATGCACTGAAGACACTCTAAAGTGACATCAGATGAAGCATGACCGAAGGCATCAGTGGTCACTCTGCACTGGGTAGCTTAGTGTCACTTCCGTTGTTGAAGAGCAGGTTTAGAGGATACTGTGATGAGTTTAGTTTGGGACATGTTGAGGTGAGATGCCTGCATGTGAGATGTCCACGGGGCCCCTGTCATGTGGTCTGGTCCTCTGGAGCCAAGGCTGGTGATGGTGTCACATTAAGTAATTGAAGTCATGGGAGTTGGTGATTCTGCCCAGGACAAAGCACAGAGAGGAGGGTCAAAGACCACAACCGGAGATGGAAGGCAAGCAGAGGCAGAAGAGACCTTAAAGGGCACGGGGTAAAGCTGAACAGAGATGGAGAAGACTCAGCAAAGGCCAGCAGAGGGGAGAGTGCAGAGAGGAGAGAGGTCACAGTGTGTAACTGCTGAAAGAGATAAAGTAGAATGAGAATCGGGCAGAGACCACTGACTGGGGAATGTATGCTTCCAACAGAGGATTCGAGAAATCATGGTGACAGACGTCAGGGTGCCGCTGCTGAGGAGTGAACAGAGGAATTGTGAACTGTGGATGCTCTGAAAACAAATGGAAGGGAGGAGGGAGAAGTGAGCTTGAAGGAGAAGTAAGGCAGAGGCATTTTTTTTTAAAGGGTGAAGGAAGCTGGCATGTTTGTAGGCAGAGCAAGGAAGCCTAGATGCCAGGAGAAGGGCTGAAGTGAGGGACAGAAACCAGAAGACACATGGAAAGAGAGGGTGGTCCCGGCCGGGGAGCAGAGGGAGGTCGAAGGTGGCCGCCCAAAGGAGGGTGCTGGGAGGGGAAGGGTGGGTCATGGGACAGCCTTTGTATTTTCACTGAGATAGAAAAGCAGGTTGTCTGCTGAGCACGGAAGGCCAGAGGAGGAGGATGATCTCCAGGAGAAGGGGCACAGTTGCGGGGGATTCTTATCTGTCAAGATGAGCTTGGGGTTTGCTGAAGGCCTCATCAAGGCATGCCGGCCCATCAGCACACTGGGGCAATTCTTTCCCAAGGCGATCAGAGTCTTGGGAGCAGGAGAGAACACAGAGTTGTGGGAGTCTGGGTGTAGGGATGAACAGGCCAAGTGGGGGTGGAGGTAGGGAATTGAGGGTGTTCCTGCAAGTGTCCCCCAGGACTCAGTAGATGAGGAGACCAGGAAGCACTGGTTTTTGGATGCGGAGGAGCCAATCTCTAGTGCTACGCAGAGTTGACCCCTGTCTTGCTGCCTGCTGAAACGGGGGCAGGATGTGATGGATTTTGCATCATGCTTTCAGCCTGGCTGGGCTGCAGGTTCACCCTGGCAGCAGGGTGAGGGTGAGCTCTCAGGGCAGCCTGTACTTTCTAAAACAGTGTAGTGCCCAGTGTCACTGAATCATTGCTGACTTTTATTTTTTCTGTAAATAGCTAAGTTATTTATAACATTTACTCTTCCAATACATTTTAACTTTCTTCCATGATCCTCTTCTTGTTCATATTTCCTTTTCTTCCTCTTTGAAAAGTTCAATTTGGAGATTCCCATAATATTGATCCTAACTTGTGAGTTGATGGAGTGGGTCTGGCATGACCTGAGGAGCTCTGGCAACAGCCCCTGTGCAACTGTGGTGAGCATTTATTTCTGGTAGAACAATGACATTTGAATTTTCATTTTGGAACTCAAGCCCAGAGAGTGCCAAGTCCACTGCCTCTCTCCCTTTCAGTGTTTTTTTTTTTTTTTTGTGTGTGTGTGTGCTAGTGACACTAAATGTTGGACTCTTAGAAGCCAGAGGTACATCTTGTGGGTACTGAGAGCCAATCTGGGAAGCAATGAAGGTTTTGATCCAGGTCATTTCCCTCTCTTTCCATCAGATTATACTCTGCTATGCTGATAATAAGTTAACTCAGGTCCCATTCAGCTGGAAGTTAAGAGCCCAGATGAGAGTGGGGTCCTTTAAGAGAAGCAAGATGCGATGGGGAGTCACTACCAACCACACTCCCTCATTGGACTTCTTCCAGGCAAGATCTACTGGAAGCAAAAAGCATGCCAAGGCAGAGGGCAGGTCTGACAGCATCCACTACACCTAGTCTGGTCATGCTGGTTGTTGCATGTAAAAAATGCTCTTTATGGTCAGTTAGAAGGTACCTGAGGGCCTGCTCTGCCACCCAGCCACCCTCCAGGACCTTGTGTCCCTTCCCCATATCCAGCCACTGAGGGGTTGATGTTTGGCTCAGTTGGGGTGGGCCTTGCAGACTGTCAAATATTTTGAATGACTTCTGAAGAGAACACCACAGCAGGGGACAGACTGGCTTCATGCAGCCTGCAGCCCGCAAGTTGCAGGACCTTCCTGCTTTCTGGCTTTGCCTGTGACACCAAGACAGTTTTGGTACTATATCATGGGGCATTTCTCATACTTGATGGAGGGGCAGGGAGAGCAATGGAGATTTGGGGACCACTGTTTACAAGGACAACAGTCCTCTCTCAGTCAGAGGACTGGTGAGGAGTGCTGTCACTCAGGGTAGAAAAACTTTCCAGAATCTTCTGCATGGGGCCTGTGGGGAGGTTCCTGCTTGCCCTCCTTCCTGATACTCTCGTCCAGACAGCACATGATCGATCCCTCAGAACATCATCGCTCATCAAGGAGACAAGTGATCAACAAGTCCTTCTGGGGGCACATCAAGCATCGGAGCCCAGGCCAGCTTTCAGAAATAGAAGGTGGGGGCAGTTTTTATGGACATTATAAACAGGAAAATTAATCTCCAGGATCTTCCCTCATAAAGAAATCCTCAGGGACTTACAAAATCAAACCACATTAAGACATTTGGGCTGCTTTCCAAAGCAACCGGGACTTAACTAGATAAATTCATTGAAAAATATTTTGAATATTGCAAAACAATCTGACCTTGGGTAATACTGCTTCCAATAATGAAAGGTTTATTTTGAGAAAGAGTTCCTACCAATATATGTTGAATGCTATAGAACATAAATAGATTCCTATTGCAGTTAATCATTTTTTAATAATAATAATAATGATACACAGCCTTTACTCCACACTAGGTGCTTTCTAATACACACAGACTCCTTAAATCTTTGCCATCTACTTGTGAGGTCAGATTTTCATTGTCCTCACTATACCAAAGAGGAAACTGAGACACAGAGGTTAAGTAACTTGCCCAGGAAAACAGCCAGAAGCTGGTGGAGCATTGCTTGGCTATCCTATTGTTCTCAAGTGTCCCCACCCAGAGGTAACTGTACAAACCAAAGGGCCTAGGTGAAGAGTACTATGGTAGATGTCCTGGTGTTCCCTGATTGCTGCCACCATTCCTGTCCACCTGCTTCTTTAAGAGCCTGCTGCAGACTTTTTTTTTTCCCTTCAGAATGAGGGACTTGAAAATGTGCCTTTTTTTTTTTTTTTTTTTTTTTGTGGAGCTGGGGATTGAACCCAGGGCCTTGTGCTTACTAGGCAAACACTCTACCAACTGAGCTAGACCTCCAGCCCCTGTGCTTGTTTTTGAATCATCATAGAAAGGGTTCTTGCTGACTCATGGGGATTTTTTTTTTACCTCAAAATAAAATGGTTGTATGGCTTTAAGTATTTAAAACTCCATTTAACTTCTGGAGCTGCTGTGGTGAGAATCTGTCTAACATCTTGGGAGGATCAGTCCGGTTGGATGGTATCAATTGACGGGAGACTTGTGTCTGTCCTGAGTCTGTCTCTGCACACACGGGTTCTATCTGCCTCATCATCCCTTTCCAGAAGTTTCTGCCACATGGTCCCCATCCTGGCTGCCTGGGTTGTTCATCACATTTATTTGCCACCTCTTTAAATGTCGTTCGAAGGCATCTCCCCTCCTTTTCAAGTCCGGGGCCCTACGTGTCTGGGGTCTGGGTTCAGTTCAGTTCTGCACACTGACGTGAGTCCTTTGCCTGTGTGCTACATGCTGGAGTATCAGAGATAAAACGAGACAAGCCCCTGTCCTGAAGAGGGTCCCTGTCTTTACCCTGCCGGCTGCTGCCTGAAAGGACTAAAATACAGGGAACAGATGATGCCCTGGCAGCCAAGCGGGATGGTGCTTCCAACTCACTGTCCAGCACCCACCCCGACTCCCAGGGAGGGTGCAGGTGGACTAGATGTGTCTGAGTTCATATGTTACTCGTTAGTTCGATATTACTGTATTGGGGCTTTTTCCAGTCTAGGGACCAGGGACTAGAAACTGATGATCAGACATATCCTTTAGGCACTGAAGTTCATCAACAGGGCAGGTTATTGCAGGTCCTAAGCTCTTTAGGGAGACACTGTGACTCCAGATGACAGTGATGGGAGGAGGTAGGTTCTTATTGATCTTTTAGCCAAACTCCTTAGAGCTGTGATTCTGAGACAGGAAGGGTGTCCTATAAATGTTAGCTAAAATTAATGAAATAAAGGTGGGTGCCCCTCCCCCTCCTCCTCCTTCTTCTTCTTCTTGTTCACCAGAGATTGAACCCAGGGGTGCTTAACCACTGAGGCACAACCCCAATAATTTTTAATATTTTATTTTGAGATAGGGTCTCACTGAGTAGCTCAGGGCCTTGCTAGGTTGCTGAAGCTGTCTTTGAAATTGCGATTCTCCTGCCTCAGCCTCCTGAGTCACTGGGACATGTGCTACCATGCCTGGCTGGGTGCCTCTCTCTCTTGATTGGAAAAAAAAGAAGAGGCACTGAGGCACTCTCTCAGGTAGACAGAATAGGCGCTAAGATTATGGCGGCCCTGGAAATATCAGTAGAGGCAATCAACAGGTGTGTGTGTATGTGTGTGTGTGTGTGTGTGTGTGTGTGTGTGCGCATGTGTACCATACACACACATACTGTATATTTATTACATGTCGAATAGCACTCATCATTTGGGATATCGTGTGCATGCTATGGATCATTCCCAAGCACCAGACCCAGAGTGGTCCCTCCAGCAGCCCTACCAAAGGGTGAGCCTAAGAGCAACTCACATCCCAACCCACACTGACTACTCATGGTTTCCAGTGATCAATGACAGTTTATGTTGATTTTGTACAAATTGCATACACTATGTAAGATTTGTCCCCCACTGCTACAGTTCTTGATCCTTTTCTCCCTACTTGTGGCCCTGGGAACTTCATGTCACTGCTGCCTTTCATGACCTGAGGTTGGGGCACTTACCACAGTGCAGCAAAGGGGCCAGAACCACCAAAGCAATGCCAGAGCCAGGAGCAGGAACAGAATCAGCAGGGCGATCGCCAGGATGGAGCCATCTGACTGTGGGGCCAAGAAAAAGGCGGTCAGCAGAGGATGGACCCTGGGTGGTCTGCCCTTCCCAAACTCCCACCACCAAGGGCAGAGCTGAGGCTCAGAGAAGAGTACAATTTGCCAAGCTCAAGCCTGAAACTGCCCAGCACGTTGGGTGAGTAGCTTCATAATATACTTATTTAGCCAATTTTTAAGTGAAATGGATTTGCCTTTTCAGGAAGGCCCTCCTCTTCTCTTTAAGTAAGAATCTGAAGATTCCAGCCTACAGGGCACTGAGTGGCCTACCACTGCCCTCTGCCCCTGAAGCATTATTCCCTGTCCAGTGACAGCCCTCAGCTCACTGGGACTGATGTTCTAGCCACTATCTGGGCTGACTCAGGACAGTCCCACTCCGGGTTCTGCCTTCTCCCCCAGTCCCAGTCTCACAGGTCACGTAGCAGACTCCCAAGGCCGTGGCTAGAAAGCCGAGCGCCCTATGCTGAGATGCCAGCGGTGAAGGAGGGCGACTGCAGCTGACCTGGGAGGTGAGGGTGGGGTGGCTGAGTCAGATCAAGTGGCTGTCAGGGCGAGGAGGGAAGCAGACACGCAAGAACAGTTTCACCCATTTCCAAGCATGCCTAGGCCTGTCTGGAAAGTAGACAGGGTTGCTGCAGCCTGAGGTGGTGGTTAACGTTTTGCAAACAGAAGTTCCTTTACATGTCAGCACTATAGGTCGCTGATTCAAGGAAGCCACTTGAGATCACAGGTCTAAGTCTTCCACCTTCCCTCCCTACCAGCTACTGGGAGCACCAATGGGCACAGCTTTCTGGGGAGCGAACCTAGGGACACATTGTTATGGGTCTCAAAAGTTTTCTAAGTAAAACTGTCAGGTAAACTTTTAGCCCCCCCAAATGTTTGCACAAATACTAATGCTAATAAAAAAAGGAAAAGAACACAAATGTTTAACAATCTGGGAAGACTAAATAATGCGTTTTGGAATTTCCATGAAATTAGTTCCTATGTCACCACTATTTTGTCAAATAATATTTAAATGACTTGGGAAAAAATCTTGGACTGAGGAGAGGATTTCTATATATACGGGTCAAAAGTGAAAGGACAGAAAACCTGTCTGAGTATTTACTGAAGTCTTACTAAGAGTTTATTGATATTTACTCAATATTAGTAGTAGTTTCATTGGTAGTAACTTTATGATAATTTAATTCTTTTTTGAAAATGTGTATTTTCTTTCTTCCTCTTTTATCATTTCAGAATGAGAAAACCAAATTGCCGAGGTTACTCTTTAAAACTCTGGTGCCCAACTGGTGCCTGAGCTCACTGGGTCCAGGGATTCTTAAGCAGGTCAGTGGATCGGGTCTACAGATGGGCTCAAGAGGATGGAAGCTTGTGACCTTCCTGAAATGACACCCACAGTCTTCAGGGCCTCCCGGGGAGCCCGTTCACAGCACTATCGGATTCTCAAAGCTGTTACCCTGCCCCATTTACAGAGGAGGGAGGTTAGGTGGCCTTTCTAGGGTAACAGAGCAGGTTAAGTGGCAGAGCTGGGTGTGAGTCACTTCCATTTGAATGCTCATCAGGGGCTACTGGAAGAGGTTTAAAGGCAGCTCTTACTCCCTGGAACTCTCTGGAATGTCTTTGACTAAAAAGCCAGGGAATTAAACACCCCCAGTCCCAAGCAAGAAGCCAAGGTTTGGGAAGGCCAGATTGCCCCCGAGGGAGTCACAGTCTTGGAAGCACAGGTGCCGGGCTGGGCTGAGGCAGGGGGCGGAGAGATTGCATGGGGGCCAGACCAGTGGTCATGGCCATGGTAGAGGGAACTCTCCGGTCCTGTAGCATCATAACATGAGCTCTTTTTTTTGTGGTGACAGGAAGAAATCACCTGTGTTTTCCAAACTTACTGTTAGTCAAGGACAACCCTCCTGATCTCTGCCTCTACTTTCCATTAAATGGAGGTAATAACCTCATCTGCCTCACTGCACCAGTGAGGATAAAACAAGCAGTAAGATGGAAACAGAAACATCCGGGCAATCCCATGTAAGCCATCTTATCAAACTCTGGGCTGTGATTTTCTCTCCCTCTGCTTCCCTGGACAATGAATACAGTGAGCATCTCAGATCATAAATCTGTTTGCACTTGGAATATAAACGTGGGCATAAACACTTCAATAGATCCCAAGTGGTATACGAAGGGACTTGAGGAAGCCACATGTTGTCACTGAGTCTCCATTTTCCTTACCTGCAAAATGAAGTGATTCTGGCCACTGAGAAGCTTATAAAACAGTAGACTTTTAGTACAGATTTGGCATGACATTTATTCATATTACACACAATTTCCCTCTTTTTTTCCCCCCCCCTTTTTTTTTTTTTCTTCACTTCAGAGAGAGAAATTGAAGCTGCTAAACTGTGCGGACATGTATTTATGTCCTTGTGGAAGAAGAAGGTTCCTAGCGAGTGGCAAAGGTGAGGGATACGCTCACTGAGGTGGCGGGAAGAGACACAAGGGGGATTTCTTGAATTTGCACACAGTGAGGCTGGTTGGCTTTTCTTCAGTCATGTCTGGTCTGCTCCTCAGGAGCCATAGTTCTGCCTGGCTGTAGGGGAGGAGGAAGCATGGGGCTCAGGAAGGGGCAGGTGCGGGGAAGGAGGCCTTGGGGGGTAAAGTAGCCTTAACTGCTGGGATTACAGGTGAGCACTACCGGGCTAGGCTCTTTTCTTGAAGAGCTGACATTCTGGTCAGATAACAATAATGATAACAATAACTGTCATTAGTTTAGCTAATATTTATTAAGCACTTACTATGTGCAGGGATTATTCTTTCTGTGTAGTACCATGCTTTCCATATGCCAGGTCATTTAATTTTGAATTCATTAATTGTATCTTTCTTATCTTCTGAATAAAAATACTTAGGCAAGGAGAGGTGGAGAAACTTGTCCAAAGCCTCACAGAGAAGCCAGAATTTGAATGTGGGCAACTTGGCTCCCAGTTTAACTAGCAGGCTATTGTTATTAGCGCCTGGGAACGAGCACTTCGCAGAGGAGGTGACACTGAGGAGCTGCTGCCCTGCAGGCACAAGGACAAGCTGGCATTCCTGCACATAGGGGCAGGCATAGAGCTCTGGGCACATGCAGGTGGGGGGTGGTGGAGTAGCAGAGAAGGTCCTTGGAGCCTGCTGGCTGTAGAAAGGAAGTAGAACCCCTCCTGTGACAGGCTCTGCAAGCCAAGTGTGGCTTCTGTCCTGAGTCAAGGGGAACCCTTGTGGCTTTAAACTGGGGACACTGGGACACTGCTGTCCATGCTGAAGAGGAATAGGACCTGAGGAGGGAAAGGAGTCTTTAGGGATGCCATTTTACAGTGTCATTCCTGAGCCCTAGCCTTTTCAGGAAACCACTCGGTACTCATTTCACTAACAACAGCTAACCCCTCCTGTGCTCCACACCTGGAGCAGAGTTCCTGGTTTTGGGCAAAGCGATGTCTCGTGTTTCTCCAGTCATGTTTGATCTGCCTCTTAGGAGTCACATTTCCACCTGTGCTCAATGCTTTCTAGGCATCCTCTCGTTAATTAAATTAGTGAATTAATTAAATGAGCTTCATTTTAAAAAGCCTGATAGCAGTCAGCGCGGTGGCACACACCGGTAGTCCCAGTGACTTGGGAGGCTGAGGCAGGAGGATGACAAGTTCAAAGTCAGCTTCAGCAATTTAGCGAGGCCCGAAGTCATTTAGCAAGGCCCTATCTCAAAATAAAATGTAAAAAGGGCTGGGGCTGGTGTTGTGCTCAGTGGTTGAGTGCCCCTGGGTTCAATCCTTGGTACAAAAAAAAAAAAAAAAAAAAAAAAAAAAAAAAGCCTCATAGGAACGATTATTCCTTTTGCAGGTAAGGAAAATGGGAGATTTACTGAAGGTATGTAACCTCCACATGCCACTTATGGACATTTGGAAGTTTAAATGCCCACAATTTGCACATTATAAAACTAGAATTTGAATCCTTATCATCTGATTTTAGACACTTGTCCCTCTTCCATTTCATCATTACATTACAATGTCAGAATCTGTTAAAGTTCGGTAAGAAATATCTGCACTTTAAAGACTAATCAGCTGTGCCACAGACTGAGGCTGTTTGTAATGGGTCCGGTCCGCCTGCTCTGGTGGAAGGAAACCCCTCACAGGGCCCAGGGAGGTCAGGGAGAGCAAGGGTGCAGTGCGCCCATTCACAGTGAGGTCCAGGAGGGACATGGGCCTCTGCAGACCCTGCCTCCACCTTCCACTCTTGGCTTGGGGTTTTAACCAATAACCCTGTGATAGGGGCTGACAACTAATATAAGGATGCTCTGTTATCTGTAGACTATACATCAACATGTAGCATGGAGACATATTTTGCATTGTTCAATTTGCTTCATTCATGAAATTCGTCCATTTGTTCTAAACCAGTCCTGTTGCATTTCTACCAAGTCCCAAGATTGAAAACCTTTCCACCTCCAACCCCTTCCCCACATGCTAAGTAGTAGGCTTTGCCTAGGGGCTGGCAGGCATATGGAATGTTCCAGGGCCCACAGAGTGTTGCCTGGCACCCACAGAACTAGTTCTATAGTCTGTTCTTGTGCCCCTGGCTCATTACTGGCACACCCTGCACTAGCTGCCACCTGTTCCTGAAAGCTTCTTCCTGGATTAGAGCCCAGGAGGGTGGTGGGCTGACATTGCTCACAGCCTGACTTAGAACCAGTGTGTGGGCTTAGCCTCTGCGCTACCCTTTCACAAGGGCAAAGAGTGTGCAGGACAGGAGAGACCCCAGGCCCACATAGACAGCACCCTGGGGCTAAGTGGAGCCATTTGGGCCAGTAGTTCTCCTTATAGAATTGTGTCTGCCCAGGCCCCATCTCAGAGAGCTGGCGGGGATCGAGCTGGCTTCTGAGAACTCCTGGACTTCCAGGTTCAGCAGGAGCAGGCCTCCCAGCCTTAGAAGCAACTCCACACTCCAGGCTCTGTCTGAGAGTCCTCCTGGGGCAGGAGGAGCCTGCAGAGGTGACCTGCATGGACAGATTTCATGGCACAAACCCTCAGTGCCTTACACCTGCTCTTGCTAGGCAGCCCCTGCAGGTAACTCACCACAAAGCTTTGAAAGAGATTCAGAGGGAGACAAGAACAACAGATAAACAGCCAGAGATCCTTTCCTACCATTGTTATTTCTCCAATAGCTAAATACCAACACAAGCTAAATCCTTAAGTTTATTTTAAAAATGGAAATAAAGCTTAAAATATCAACTTGGCCCCTTAATTCCAAAAAAAATGTTGACAGGAGGTGGTGGGGTATGTGGGGAGGGGAGGGGCGGCTCTCAGATTGGTAACTAGGGCTGAAAAGTTAGCACAGAGTCCAGTGGGCAGTCTATGGGTGGCACACCTTCCAGCTGAAGGGACACTCCATTTTCTTCATTGAGGAATTTTAAGCCTTCTTCTACACCATCAAAGGCTGAAATATACTGTGCTCACCCAGGGGCCTGCTGTAAAGGATGCAGACAGGTAATATTAAATTCCAGGGCAGGATATGCTCAGTCCTGCTCCTTCCTCTGGGCATTTGTTATTTGGGGTGTCAATCTGTGAAGACTGCTTTCCTTGAATAGCCAAATCCCTGCCTGATGGCTTTTTTAATGCCTTCTATTCCAGCTCCTGAAAGGAGGACATCACTTTTAAGACAAGGGGGGCATTGTTCTCAAAGGTATAGATCTGGGAACTTGAATAACGAAAACTTCTCCCACTTGGTGGGTAGGATCTAGGGATTCTGGATTTCTGACACATGGCGGGGGCTGGGGGTGAGGAATCCCGTCTGGGCTTGTTTGCAACATGATAGGAGAGAGCCAGGCCTCTGGACGATAGAAACTCAGACACTGCTGCTCTGTTCTGTTTTGTTTTGGGGGTTGCCATGGAAAAGGGAGGAGGATCAAATGGAGAGGAATTAGTGGGAGACCAGGCGGAGTCCAACCAACGTAAAGAAACTGTGAAATCCTACGTCTCCAGGTTGGGCTTGCACTGGGTTCTGCCCAATGCCCATGGCATGGGGTGTAGCCAAGCGACTGTCCTGCTGGACTTGAAAAGCTGTCTGTCAAGAAGGGACCAGCTCTCCACTCCTGCTGCTTCTTTCTATGTGGGGGCACAAAGTGTGCCTGACCCCAGGCCTGTCTCTTCCTCTTCACTCATTCAGTAAATAAGGAAAGAGTAAACTGAGTATATTGGGATGTGCTCTCTCCTTTCTGGGGAGCCTGAAATCCACAGGAAGGGTTGTCCTCAGTTACCCCACGAAAGGTTTTATGAGGCCTGCTGCTTACAGAATTTGGAGGGTAGGGAGAGCCTCTTAAAGAAAAACAAAAGCAAAATTTTAAGGGTTCCTCCCTGGGCCTTAGAAAGGTCTAGAAGGGGACTGTTCAAATGAGGGTCCCTAAAGCTTAAGCTAATCAGCTCCCAGAAACTTGGCCCCTGGCCGTGCATCTTCCTGGCCAGGCCCCAGGCCTGTGATGAGCTGGTAAATCTATTTAATTCTGGGCTCCAATTTCTAACCCATTTGCTGCCACACTCTGCCAAGGTCTTCAGCTCAGTCATAAAAGCAGCACTGAGACTTTCATATATCATATTTTGGCCTCATGTCTCATTTTATTCAGAATCAAGGCAGGAAAGAGACACATTCCCACCTATGGTGGCACCCCCCACCCCTCCACACCTGGGGTGTCCAGAATGAGTCCTGGTAAGAGTAACAATTACATTTTGACAGCAACAGCATGCTCCATCTATTAATAAAGGGTCTATCCAAGCCCTTGCTGGCACGGCCCCGGGTTTGTCATAGTTTTGGGGTCTAGCTTGGATAGATTTTTGATATTCACACCGAATTACTGAGGCCAGTTGGATGCTTTCATATGCATGTACTGCCCTGTAAACATTTAACATGAAAGAATGAATTAGGAGGTTTATTCTGCCACATTGAAGGGATATTAGCCAGTCTCAGCCAAAAATATGACAGGGAAATAGCTGATGATCCATGAAGGCTCTCGAGAGCTGGCAACGCTGCTGCTTTGGATTCTCCCCTCTGCAGGGCACCCAGGGACGTGGCAGATGACGTGGGGCTTCCTGTGGTCCCCATCCTTTCCTCTTCCTTGTACTCCCCCCACCCTATGTCCATTTTTCTAGAACCAAGTGAAGTCTTTGGAGCACTGTTGGAAGCCCTCCAGGGAAAGAGACCTTGTGGCCAGGGCAGCGCTGGTCTACCCTTCTTGTGACTTCGCAATCGTTTGTGAGAGGGACAGGGGCAGAGATTGGGGCCTAGGAACTTGTTGGCTTCACCCACTCCAACAGGAGACCCTGGGGGCAGACGGAGTTGGAGAAATATGGCAGCTGGGCAGAGGGAGGGGGCAGGAGCCTGCTTAGCTGCTCCCCCTCCTCCCTCTGGGCCAAGGCTGGTGCTTAGGAGGTGTCACATTCCAGTGCTATGAAGCGGAATTCAGACCCATCTGAAGCAGCTGCTCTGAGCTCTGTTTCCTGCCCAGACAAAACTGGCAGAGCACGGGCAAGTTTTATTTTGAAAGGTGAAATTTAAGTCATTTTATTGCTGCTGAGAAGTTCTGGATGGGCAAGCTTGGAGACCAAAATTATTCTCTCTCTGAGCTTATATATTCTGACGGTTATTCCTGGAAGCCACCTGAGCGATTCTCTAACTCACCCACCCACCCCACCCTGTATTTTATTGACACTCTACTCCCCTGGCATCTGTGACAGTACTCTCCCACCCGACACCTATCCCATTATTCCTTTCCACCTTCCTCATGGGCTTCTCCTGGTACCAGCTCCCTTAAATGTCAGTATGCCCTAGGGAGCCATGCTTTTTAAAATTTTTCTTCTTTACAATTGTGTGTGTGTGTGTGTGTGTGTGTGTGCGCGCGCGCCTGTGTGTGTGACTTAACCATTTGTAAGAGTCTTCATTCAGCAGCATTAAGTCTATTTACAATGTTGTGCAACCCATGGATCCATTCTTGGTTCAGGGTTGTTCTCCTTTCTAGCACTCTCCATGGTCTGCCTCATTTCCCTTCATCTAGATTTCCATAAATTCAATCTTTATTCGCAACCTAGATCTCTCCCTATTCCAAGTTCTGGTGATATCTCAAACTGACAGTTCAGGTTGAGTTCATGTTTTCCCCTTTAAACCTTTTTGTTCTCATTTAATGGTACTACTGAGCAACCCTAGTTGGAAATCTGGAAATTAGTCCGACTTTTCCTTTTCCCCCACTTCTTCCTTGCCCAGTGTCGTAACCTCCATCAGCATGTCCTGCTTCTCTGACCTAAATACTTCTCAGCTCTGCCTCTGTCTACTTCATCTCCAGTCTCATGGGTCAGGTTTAGAGTCTGTTTATTCCTTTCCTACACACTTGCAATCATCTCTACTGGTTTCCCCAGCCCAGTCTTCATACCAGCGACTCCATCCTCTTCGCTGCAGCTAGACTCAGTCACCTTAAATGTTATTTTGATAACTTGCTCAACCACAAACTCTTTATCAGCTCTTCATTGCCTACAAAAGTTCTTAACATTTGGGAGTTCGGTGACAATACATCTCTTTCCTTAGAAAAGTACCCATTCACATGTACATACAAGCTCACAATTTTTTTTATTACAATTTCAGGGGGTTGATCCAATCCCTGAATCCATACAAGGATCCACTAGGTACAAGATTTTGGATCCTAAGTCCACACAAGGCCTCTCTTATTTCTCTAATGGCCTCTCTCACCCCCCCTCTTTAAGCTTTGTGCTTTGACAAAACTAAATGACACAGAGTTTCCCATATACTCCTTGTCTTCTCTGATGTTCTTCCTAAACACCCCCTATAACTTCCATTGTTTGCATAACTGACTTTTTATCTTTCAAGTCTTAGCTGAGACACCAACTGATTCATTCATATCTAACACTTATAGTGCACCTACTATGTGCTAGGCCCCCTCTAAGCACTGGAAAGCAATGGCATAAAGGATGAATGTGATTCCTGCAACCACAAACCTTGTAGCCAAGTGCAGAACACACACGGGCAAATATCACCACTGAACTCTGAAGTTGTGCTCTTCTCTTATTTTATCCTAATTATATCTCTATCTTTACCTTAGTTTTTACTATAGCTTATGAGAATTATATCATTATGCTCTTGCCTCTTCCACTAACTGTAAGCCCCTAAAGGACATGAATCTGCTTTACTCATCTTCAAACCTTTCAGACATAGTATAGTGTTCCAAACAGATTGACTTAATAAGCAGGGATTTAACCATTAGTTTGAGGGAAATGAGAATTTGGCAGGCTAATGCCTCCTACAGCTAGTGGGTGTCAGAAATGGTCCTGGAGCTAATACCATCTGAAGTTGCTCCCCCTCTAGGGCACCACTGCTAGAAACAGAAGCACCAAACTCACTGCAAAGAGTCTGGGCTCAGGAACCAGAAAAAGATGATTAGAATCTTAGTATTTCCACTTGTGAATATGTTATCCAACCTCCCAACCTTCCTTTTCTCTATATATGTGAAATTGAGACAACCCAGTTCTTCCTGGGATGGATTCTGTGGTTTCATGAGAAACTGTGTAAATATCCTTGTGCATTACCCTTCTTCAACCTTTGGGACCCACCCCCCCGCCCTCCGGTCCCCCCCCCCCCAACCAACTTTCATTTTCTTCTTGCTTCTATGCCTAACCCAAGTTTCTGGTGATGTATCCGGACTTGGACCAGGTAAATGAATTTGATTCCTGGGAGCAACTTCATGCTAATTGGTACTGGAGCTCTGGTGTTAGTATGGGGTTCTTGGTTACATATTTGAGCAATTAAAGTCCTTAAGATCATCACTGCAAGGTCAAGGAAAGCCCAAGTGAATTTTCTAATGGTAAACTTAATAGCTTTCATCAAATTTGATCAAACCTTAAAGAGGGTAACATAATTGAACATTATGATTCATTCTTGCTACCCAAAGAGGCAAGAGATGGCAATAAGATTGACAAATGCTAAAGATACTGCATCCCTCAACCCAACAAGTGGGCAGTATAGAAAAACTATCAGCCTTTGTGGATTTTTTTCCAAAAAGCATGACTATTAAATAATGAGACTGTTCATGTAGTGAACATAACAGAACTCCCACATCCAAATGAATTGAATTTCCTCCCCTAGTGGCTTTGGAGGTTGGAGACTTCCTGCAGTCAGGCAGTCATTGATCAAGGCAATTTGGAAACACACCCCTCATCCTAATGTTACTAAAGCCAATTTACAGGTCACAAAAAAGAAAATCTTAGAATTTCTTTTGTCATTTTTCTCACCAAGAAGGTTCCCAGTTTGATAATCTACCACTTGCCAGAACTGGTCCCAACAAGTGAAGGGATTTTTGAAATCAAATGATAATGAGGTTCCCTTATTCCCCTATTGAGGATATACCATGCTGTCAAATTCCAGCAACTGTAAAGCAGGAATGCAGAAAATAGTCAGAATAGTGACCATGCTGTTTGAGAAAGTGAATAGCTTTCCAGGGTAAATACTTGGAAGGAGCAGGAATGATTTGCAATGTATAAATTCTAGTTTGCTGTAAATCTTAATACTTCATCCCCCGTATGAATAATACCAAGAAGAACTTAGAGAAGCCATCGCTGGTAAACTGCTAGGGTGGGATCAATGCCATATCCCTCCAGACTCAAGCTCTGAGGCCCTCACTATAGAAAAACAAGGTTTTCCGGCATCATCTTGATGCTTTTGTTGCTCTGACCCAGTAATGACAATGCGTGTCACTTACAATGACAAGGGTGTCAAGAGTAAATCTTGGATTCATTTAGCACTTTTCTTTCCATAACATGCATAGTGTGTATTAATCAAAACCAGTTTTTAGAGAATAATGCAAACAAGATGTTGCTCGTTACTACTCAGAAAGTCTTGGTTCTTACCAGTGGGCTACTGAAATGGAATTATAGAAGTACCTCAGTAAGGTTCAGATGTTGTGAGAGTGGATGAGGAAGGCCAATTTCTGATTTTCATTTTTTTCCCCATTCAATGTGGTTGTCTGTCTGCTTACCTTAAAGGTTGCTGTTTATTTGATAGTTATGCTCAATTAGTCTTACTGATTGTCCTTCAGATCTTAGTCAGTATCACTGTTACCCATTGTTGGTAAGTAAATATCACCTACTATATGCTGTTGGCTGCTGTTTTAGATTATGAATTCGGTAGGGTGGGTTTGGGTGATACGCATAAAGATAGATGTTTACCAGGGATGGCCATAGTCACTTCCTTAAAGCAAATGTCTTTAAAATACATAACAGTATCAGAAAACCAACAAATCATTTTCTACTGAATTTCTGCCATGAACTCAATATCAACAGACCCAGAAAAATGAACAAAGTCAGTTTTCAACCCTGAAAGTGGTCATTGCAGTCCAGCTGGATAGTCAGGACCAAAGTACAGGGCTTGCTCAGAGAGCAGAGCAGGCCAGATGCAGGTTAGCTCTGGAAGATGTGACAATCCATGAGGCCTGAGCTCAGAGCAGAGGGAGGATAAAAGGCTTGTCCAGGCCAGTGATGCATCCTGGGGCAGGTCCAGACAGCACTCGGCAGGCCTATGGCCATGGTGAAATTGGGTAGGTGGAAAGAAGAGAGGGTATTCCAGAAAGAAAATAAACTGTGATCAAAGGCACAGAGGTAGGGATGGATAAACTTTTGTAGAGAGTGAGGAAATATGAACTGCAGACTCCTCTCCACACATTTTTATCTTTTGGGGATCAGTGATACAAACATTTTAAAGATAGTAGGTAGGGTCCTACCAGGGTTGCAAGGTGCAACTATCATAAGCAGCATTTTATAGCTATTTTGACCAAGTCTGTACCTTTTATAAATAATCTCAAGAACCTTGAGCTTTGCCAATCCCTTTTCTAAGTTTATGAATTTGGGTGATGCAAGTAAAATAAAATTGCCTTCTCTATACCTTTCATACTTCCTCAGCTTGCAAAGGAAGCAGTTTTCCTGATGTTGGGTTGTGTGTAAAAGAATACCAAGAATATTTTAGTTGTCACTTATTCAAGTGCTTTAAAGTTAATTTTTTTAAAAAATGAAACAAAACATTGAGGTCTCTGCTTTGGGCACTGAGTTAACTAACATCTGTTCTAGCAACTATGGTGACAGCAAAAGAATGCTAGCTATGTATGGCTTGTGGCACTGACCCTTGTTGGGGAGAAAGAAATTAAATTACTGACTTCTGAATTTCCTTGGTGCGCTGAATTTCCTTGGTGAGAAGATGGCTGTTTTGCAAAAGGAAAGGTGCTAATATACACTCTTAGGACTTTATCATTCTATAGTGACCAGAAGGAAGAGTTTGCCTGCTTTTGGGGAACACAAAAGATACAAATCACTTTTCTCTCAAATAATATCCTGATTAGAAAATTCACATAATGACTCTGGGGCAACTTGGGAGTTAGTGCAATGTGACATTGCCAACTAGGACCATATGATCTGGTTCAGGATGGGTCGCCTCTCTTCTGTAATAGTCTAGCCCACTGGTTTTGCCAGATTTGGACTTTTAAACAGTTGGCAATTATTTCAGTGTTGGTAGAAGATGCTCTTAGGCTTTCTGTGTTTTTGGTCCCTTTTGCCAAACTGTTAAGGTCACTTCTTCCCTTTCCTCTTTCTTCTATCTTTCTCATCCTGCTCCCAAACTTAATGAATCCTTCTTAAATTGTACACTCCCTCAATCAAGTCTCTTTCTTAGATGGAGTCTCTAATCTAGAAGGCTCAGCCCCAAAGATCCAACCATTTGGAATGACTCCAATAACCCAGGAGCAGGCATGCACAGACCTGCTGGTCATTCAGTAGAGTCTGGGTACTCAGGGTATATCTGCTTTCTCTCAAGTTCTTATTCAGAGGCTAGAGGTTCTTATATTAGATACAATTTATATGAGCTTGGTTGTCTGACATTGGAGGACCCAGAAGCCTTAAGTTGTTGAATTGGAAGGGGGTTATCTAGAATGGATAACACATGTATAATACCAACTAGTGAAGAACCAGAAAAAGCAGAACCATAAACTATGCATAAAAAAGCATAGTAATTAGAGGGTTCTAGGGACAAAGAGGATCATCAAGTGAGAGTTTCAGAGTAATCTGGTAAATTTTATTTGGTGATAGAAATGGGAGAAGTGAAATGTCAATCTAAGATCCCTCTGGGTACAAAGCTTCCCTAGGAGAAGCCTTGGGAGGAGGGCAGGGGTGAACTCAGCCGGTATGTGTCTTGATTTTCTTGGTTAGTGACCTCCAGCACTGTCCTTAACCTGTGGCAAAACTGCAATTGGCTCATCTTCCCATTCAGCTTGGCCAGGATGACGCACTTCTTTGGAGACATGTCAGTTGCTCTTTTTCATCTCCTTCACGTTCAACAAAGAATTCCTTCCTTGTCTCTCTATCTTGTTTTCTATTCTGTTCTGACTTTATTATTTTGGTCCTTCTGTGTTTTAGAGGTGTTTACTCTTGTTCTTCTCTGACTGGTCAAATTCTATGTTTAGCTAATTGACTTACAATTTTTCTTCTGTTCTAACAAAAACACTTAAAACTACAAGTTTTCCTCTAAGAACTCCTTTAGCTGCATCCCAACTAAATTCTGGCATATGGCATCTGGGTGGTTGATCAGTTCTAAGTATTTTCTCATTTATATTATGATTTTACTTTGACTCATAAATTATTTGGATGAGTGTTTAAAATTTTGAAACATTTAAGATTTTCAAAATTGATTGGTAACTTGATTGGTTGTTGCTTTTCAATTTTTGTTTTCATTCCAGTATGTGGTCTATATGGTACTGTCTTGATATTTGTTGACACTTGGCTTTGGCCTCTAAAAGTACATGACTAGTTTTGTGAAAACATAAAAGTGTGCTTGACAAGGAATTGGTACTCTCTGTTGGGTGCAGATTTGCTGTAGACAGTAAGCCATTCCCCAAGAAAGACAACCTAGAGGTCTTACTTTCCACTGTGCGGAGGGGTGAGTGGTGGAGAGGAAATGACTAATCGGTTCTGCTTAGCACATGTTTCTTATCCTCACTTTGAGTACAGTACAGATTGACGGAAAATATTTCACTGGATTTCAGATTGGTCCATTGTAGGATGCCTCATTATTTTATGAGCCATTAGGGGAAAACAGTGCTCATTAGATTGTGATACATTATTGATGAGCTGAGGCATCTCAATTTCAGAGATATTAAAATGTGGGAGGAAAAGTGTCTTAGAATTGATGAAATATGTCCTTTTTGTCATTAATGCACAACCTCTCATTTTATGCAACACCAGACTTTTGGAGTGTTATTCTGGAGCTTGATTGTGTGTCTACTAGATTATGTTTAATTACATTACTGAAGTCATTTATATTTGATTAATTCTTTTGTCTGGTTGATCTATTAATTACTGAGATGTATGCATATCTCCTTTCATGATGGTGCATTTATCAATTTCTCCTTTCATCTCTCTCAATTTTTGCCTTATATATTCTGAGGGTATGTCATTTAGTGAAAATGAGAACCATCTAGATTAAAAGTACTATTGACTTTACACAGTGGTTCTCTTTCTATCAAAAATTCTTTTTTGCCATAAAATTTATTTTATCTAATATTAATATAGTCACACTAGTTTTATTTTCATATTTAATGGGTACAACTTTTCCACATTTTTATTTTCAATCTTTAGGTTTCCTTATTATTTTATTGAGTGCATATTTTATTGTAAATAGCATATAGCTAGATATTTAAAAAACACAATCTGTCAGTCTGTGTTTTTTAACTGCTGGGTTTGTTCCATTACATTTATTTTTCTTATGGATTGTTTGGATTTAACTTTTATTTCTACCATATTACTATATTCTTATTTCAGGGTTTTCTAGAGCTTAGTTTCAGAGAAACATTTTTTTTTTCTCATTTACTCTCAAAACAAGGAAATTTCAAACTTAGGGCAAACATTCTTTAAAATACTTAGCGATAAAAATATTGAAAAGTCAATTTCTCAAATATCCAAGAAAAACAAATCAGCATGAATCCTCCAAAATATATTTAAAAGATATTTTTATGCACACAAGGGTTATCAAAATAGAGATGTTGGCAAACTGCTTTTATTTCATTTCATAAACAATATTTGAGATCTGAGTTCTGCATTTTGATATTTCTGTGGTCTTTTGCCCTTTCCAATGACAGTACATGAAACCACAGGCTATCTTGTTAAAATAACAATAATAAAAAATACCAGGACTTTTTTTTTTTTTTAATTTGAATTCCCTATGGTTGTACTGAGACTGGTTAATAAATAGAGGAGAATGATTTGTGACTGTTGTACCAACTGTTTGTTAATGAAAGGGTATGTTTTGAGGTTACTTGAAAACAGATTATTCTCAGGAGGAGTTTCAGTCACTCTGGTCGGAAATGTGATCTCACTTGTGTTAGGTAGAAGTTGGCCAATCTGAATACCACTACAAGCAACTGCCTCCAATAGCACCAACAAAGGTCTCTCATATTTATTTTCAAAATGTAAAAGCCAAATTCATTTGTTATACTCTGGAGGACTGATAATATTTACCCTGCTCCTTTACTAACATATTCTTAGATCTGCAATCACAGACTTTCAGCATTGGAAGAAATCTGAAACTTTTCTACTCAGATCACCTATCTGATGCAAGAAGGCCATTTACATAGTTGTGCCAAGTCTTGAGAACAGGGAGAATAGGGAGCTCACCCCCCACCGCACCCCCCCCAACCCCCACAAGCAGCCAGATAGAAAGACCTTTTTAAGTAAGGTGTGATGGTACGTGACTGTAATCCCAGCTACCAGGGAGGGGGCTGGGGCAGGAGGATCACAAGTTCAAGGCCAATCTCGACAATTTAATGAGACCCTGTCTCAAAATAAAATGAAAGGGCTGAGGATGTAGCTCAGTGGTAGAGTCCTTGCCTTGCACATGTGAAGGCCTGGGTTCAATTCTCCCAGTACAAGAAAGAAAGGAAGGAAGGAAGAAAGAAAGAAAGAAAAAGAAAGAAGAAAGAAAGGGAAAAAAGGAAGGAAGGAAGAAAGAAAAAACTTTAAAATAGTGAGAAACTGTGCCTTTCAGCCTATTCTACCTCTTGGATCTACATAATAAATAATTTATAGAGTTGGTGTGATGGCAAAACCAGACCCGATTATAAAATGAAATTATAAAAACGTTATGGTAAGAAACCAGTGCCTGGGAAAAGGGTCAGTTCCCCCCTTCCGCTTCCATCAGCCTTTCTTCAGGCAACCTAATTAACTACAGGTCCTTACCTTTCGGATGGCAAGTTAACTGTCTCTAGGGATCTAACTACCCCCTTCTGAAATGTAAACACCCCTGTGTCAGGCTTTCAAGGCTGGAGAGTTAACAGATGCCTATGAAAAGAGTCCTTTCCTTACCTGTTCCTGTACACATGCTTTATGTGAGAGACCACCCCACCTCTCCCCTGCACCTTATACACACAAGGCCTTCAGATAAGGAATTAAAAAAAATAAAAACAAAAACAATGATAGGGCAGGTATAAGATGACGCCAAATAACATAGAAATGTTATGAGAAACTGTGGATGGGGCTGTGAATGTGGAGTTTGTTCTCCTCTGGGCCCACCTGAGTAAAAGCCTGGAGTTCTCTCTGAGTGCTGCCAGCTGCTTCTCCACCACTGTTTCCCACAACACTGGGACTCTACATGTGCAGATGTACTTGTTTCAGAACAAATGTTGAATGTTGTCTCCATGCTAAATATGTATCCGAGCTAAAGCGCTCCAACTCTATATTCTACATAAAGTACCATATTTGGTAATATTTCTCACACATTCAGTGTCTCTTGGTTCTCCCTAGAGAATATAATCCTCAAATGAAGATTTTTATCTTCACTCAGTAAAGAGCTCCTATCACTTCCTTAGTTTTAGATACCACACTTCCATTAATTCTGCCAGAAGCCAGAATACCACTGTGCCAGACTTACAGAGATTATCACATCAGTGCAAGAAAATGAACCTTGGGCATCTACTGTGTACCAGGCCTTGTGCCCCTATTCAGTTCAAGTCACACATTCAGTAAGCAGCAGAACAAGAATTTTAGCCCCACTGATCTGATCCCAAAGACTGTGCTCATTCCCATTTTTTTCTGTTTTGCTAAGTCACATATTTCAAAGGACATATCCCTTTTAATTACAGCAGGAAAAAGTGTATACCTGGCCACCCTCTCTCAAGGGCTGAGTATGACGTTCTAACGATTGATTTGCAGCCCCAGGGCTGTGGACTTGGTGCTGTTTCTTCAGTTCAAACAATGAAAAAGTGAACTAGAGCCTATTTCTCTTCTAAATGATCAAATTTATAAGTCACTGGCATCCAAATTGATGCTATTTTATTATATTTAATACACCTGGAGCACACAAATGCTGTGCATGAGTTTTCCTATAATAGTGCTTGTGCTTCCTTTGAGTGGCTTCCTTTAGCCCAAACTCCCCATCATGTCATTCAAACTCTCTTCCAGCACAGCACCTCTCTCCCCTTCAATCCGGACATCTCTTACTCTTCCAGGTTATGGGAAATTTAATGAGTAAAGAGAGGGGCAGGTATGGAAAAGTTGGACAGGAAGTGGAATAATGTTTTTGGGGTGAAGAAAACTACAGGAGAAAGCTGTGTGTGTGTGCCTTGGTTCTGCCTCTTCAGTTGGTTGTTGGGGAGAGCATTTTCTCCTTTACGGGTTGATTCCTGGTATTTAGAAACAGTCCAGGAAGGGTCTTTTTGGGGAAAAGACACAGTATAAAGTTTTGGAGCTGAGAAAATCATGAACTGTCAACATGTTATCCCTGAATTTCTGGAATGAGTGGTCCATTCCCCTTTGTAGGAAGGGATGAAAAGCCTTCTTGGGTAATTTGGAAGTAACTCACAAGGCCCATTAAGTGACACTCCTTAGAGTGTGCCACATTTTTGCTTATTTATTTATCCAAAGACCTACATGGAGGCTCATGAATCTTTGGAATAGTTGGGGAATTTCACAATACCTGTGTGATATTTACCTCTTGAGTGTATATCTTGCCTTGACAACCATGCAGTAGGTTTCTGGAGGGCAAGCGCTGGCTGTTCTTTGAGTCCTTAACAGGACTGGTGTAATAATACACATCTGTCCTGATTGTTATATCACCACCCTGAAGCTCCTCCCTGTACTTCTTTCCTTCATGAGGGGCTCACACACTTAGAGCTGCTGGTATGTATTATCTATCCAAAAGACAGATACCTATTTTGATTAATGGACTGTTTTCCTGAGTTTGGAAAAGAAATAAAAGAAAAAAGTCTTCTCTAAAGAGTGCACAATAATTTTTTTATTATGTTGGAAGGCGAGATTACCACTCAGAACAGGCTACTGGATTTATTTCCCTACCAGGCTGGTGAAATTCAAGAGATTTTGGCAAAGGTGGCCATGCCAGCTGTCTGTTTACCTAGAGAGCTGTCTGACTACAAAACCAGGCTGGATTTGTGTGTTCCCGAGTTCCTTTAAAACAACTGGTAATGGGGAATTGAACTAACATAGCAAATGGACCTGGGAAGAAGCCCTGGATGAAACTCTGCAGACAGGCGGGAGTGGTCCTGCTATCCCTCTGTAGCTTCTTACCTACAGCCATGGCAGCCTCCATTGGGAGTTCCAGTGCATTCCCTTCTGAGCCAGCCCTCACTGGGTACCCCCAGTCTTGGTGGGTGGCATCTGTATTAGTTGTACTGCTGCAGTCTAAGTTTCCTGGTATTCCAGGGTGAGCTCAGGCCATGCCAATATTTCTGGAGTCAGCTGTTTCATAGTGGCCTCCATTCTCAGTCTCTACAGTTCTTCCTGGCTTCCAGCCTTGGACTGCACAACCTCACAGACCAGGGCCTGCTCTGAATCTTGATCCAATTGAGCTTGAGCAGACTATTTCTAGACCCTTTCTCCAGGTCTGCATCCCTGGCAGGAGTTTAAGGGGAGCTGGTGTTCTTCTGGAGAGGTTTTGACTATTGCCCTGCTTGGGGGTGCTGGTTAAGTTTCTCACCTGGTAGACACATCTCTCTTAAATTATGTTCAGTATCCTGGGATGTGAAGCTTGAACTCTTGGTCATCCTTTTTGGAGGCCCAACCTCCAACCAGCTCAGAGTCTCCTGCTCTAATCCTACCTCAGGCTGGTCCCTTACTCTCTTACCGGCAGGTGCCATCATGGTCTCAGTTGGAAACTCGATGGAGTCCATTTGTTCTTTTACTTGATCATCAGTTATTTTCTGAGTAAATATGTGGAGATATTGTGCCAGGTACTGGACTATAATAGTGGACAAGACACAGTCAGTTTTTCCTGAAGAAGCATGTGGACTGTATTCTACCCGAGACACTTGCTCTTTCCAGTGGCTGTGCTCTCTTTACCAAGTCTCCAGGTGTTTCCAAACCTAACTGGGCCACAACTGGGCAGCTGGAGGCTCACATTCTTGAAAGTCACCAGGATTCACAAAGCGTTAGAAACAATGCTGCTAGTAACCGGGTTCTTTCTTTCTGAAATAAACAAGCAACAGGCACGTGGCTTTCTAGGCCTTGGTGTGAGAGGAGGACAGGAAGGGACGTGGAATATAGAAGAGGAGAATTTAGAAAGGAAGTTTTCTAATCTTTGATAACACAAAAGTGAGAAAATCTCTAATCTGATCATATTGGGGTAACTTATTCTTTTAGGTAAATTCCTTTTTTTTTTTTTTAGATCAGAACAAGGAGCATATAGAGTAGGTTCTGAATTTAAAATCTTGGAATCCTTTACATGAATGGGATTACGAGAGAATCAGGAGAATAACTCATGTTTCTTAAATGAATTTCAATGGTTTTTTTTTTTTTTTTTTAACTTTGAAGGACAAATTAGAATTAGAGAATTACAGGATAAGAGTCCTATGTGTTTAAGATTCACTTGGCAAACTTAATAAAATGCAGAATCCTAGACTCTCCTCCAAGGAATTTTGATTCTTTGGAATTTTTTAACCATTGCACTATTGACACCTTAGACCAGACAATTCTTTCTGTTTGGAGGGAGTATTGTGGGCCTCTTTCTGTGTCTGTCTGTGTCAAAACAAATATCTAAAGAAAATATCACCCATTTGGGGGAAAGAACAGTCTGCATTCATAAAAATCTGAATAATAAAATGATTTAAAAAATTCTAGGGAAGTGAGTTGGCAGCAGGTGTGTCTCCATAGTAATCAAACTATACTGCAGATATGGGGAGGTGTGGCAAGCTTGGTGCAGCCTCTACTGAGACTGCAGATCTCATTTGCAGGAAATGGTTACCTGCTCAGGTAGAAGGCCTCCAAATATGCTCAGTGTGACAGATTATTTTAGAGATAATAGGAATTTCCTATGTTCTAACTAATAGTGCATCCACTTTAATAAATACTTGTTTTAATTCATGCTTCTCATTAGTCTAAATATTGCTCATATATTCTTATCTACTAGATTCACTTAAAAAGTAGCACAGAGAGGCTGCAAACCAATCTTGTTTGACTTATCACTGAATCTGATTTATTGGCATTTTCTTTCCCTTATCCTGCAAGCAACACCTTCATAGCCAGCCTATTCCTAAAATTCAGGCTTATTATGTACTCAAAAGGGAGTATGCCTTTTCATCAGGGGGAAAGAGTCTATTTATAAGCCACAGGGCATGTACAGCAAATCTTTTAATGGGACAGGGTACATTTGGTTGACAAGGAAAGAGAATGAGGTCAATAAACTAATAAATAACTGTCATTCTTAGATTATTATGGACATCAGTTCCTTTTATATATTACATTTAATCTCCATTATAATCATGCAAGAAGAATTCTGAGACAGGCAAGTTTAACTTGGGCAAGATCATCCTAGAAAGTAGAGGGGCCAGGATGTGAATTTAGGAGTTTTGACTGACTATCCTATATTTTTAATTCCTCCATTGTGCCATAATTATAGTTGAGTGGCTCTTGATTTTTTAAATTTACTGGTTCTTTTTAGTTATACATGACAGCGAAACCCATTTTGATATAATGATAAAGCATGGAATATATCTTAATTCTAGTCAGGATCCTGTTCTTATGTACGTACTTTGATGGTGGGATTCGCTGTGTCGTTTTCATATTATGTACATGGGAAAATTATGTCAGGTTCATTCCACTGTCTTTCCTTTTCCTATCCCCCCGTTTCTTCCTTCCATTCCTCACTGTCTAACCTACTGAATTTCTATTCTTCCTCTCTTTCTATTCTTCCTTCCCTCATTGTGGGTTAGTTTCCACATATCAGAGAAAACATTTGACCTTTGGCTTGTTTGGACTGGCTTATTTCACTTAGCATGATTATCTCCAGATCCATCCATTTGCTGGCAAATGTCACAGAAGAAGAAATACAAATGGTCAACAAATGTATGAAAAAATGTTCAACCTCACTAGCAATTAGAGAAATATTAAAACTATACTGAGATTCCAACTCACTCTAGACAGAATGGCAATTATCAAGAACACAAGTAAAGTAAATACTGGAGAGGATTTTGGGGAAAATACATTGCTGTTGGGACTGCAAATTGGTGCAACTACTCTGGAAAGCAGTGTGGAGATTCCTCCGAAAACTCAGAATGGAACCACCATTTGGCCCAGGTATCCCACTCCTTGGCATATATCTAAACAACTTAAAATCAGCATATTACAGTGATGCAGCCACATCAATGTTTATAGCAGCTCAACTCACAATAGCTAAGCTATGGAACCAACCTACGTGCCCTTCAACAGATGAATGGATAAAGAAACTGCCTATATACACAATGGAGCATCCTCAGCATAAAGAAGAATGTCTTTATGACAGTGGCTCTTGATTTGATGCCTCAAGTTTGTTGAGTTTTTATCTTCATTCAAAAAGGAATTCTCTGAACAGTGATATCACGTAGGTATTCTCAAACTCACTAACCTTGTTGCTGTTTGTAGTCAGACTCTTTTCATATAAATTAGAGGGGAAAGACATAGTTTCCCATTTATTTAGTGCTGAGTTTAGAACCTTAGGATTTTCTTTAGGTCACCTTGCTTTATTTGAAAAATGTGCTTTTTCCAATCTGGTAACCAGTCCAAATCAAATCCTGATCATAGTTAGCAGCAATAAGCACCTGCTGTGTCTCATTGTCACATAGGGGTGACCAAGATCAAGGACATGGGATGTAGATGGAACTCAAGAAATAGCCTCCCAGTCAAAAGGCACCAGAAATTGATACCAAATGAGAGGAAAAGAAGAAATGGAGTCTGGGAGAGACCACAAACAAAACTATGCGAGAGACACATCTAGCCCTTGCTCAGCTTTTTTTTTTTTTTTTTTTTTTTTTTTAGGGTATCGTCTTTTCCAACCTCTTTACCTACGGGTTGTCATTTTGGCCCCACGTCTCCTTCTCCTCTGAAAGCCTGTAGCATTTATACCTGATTCATACAATCCTGTTCCTTCTAATGGGCCTGTGGGACTCATCTCTCCAACAGCAACTTTCTAAGATATGAGTGGGACACTTGAGCATCCCAAATATTTTCAAAGAAATATTTATGAAATGATTCCCTGAATTTTATATTCTTTGGGTGAGAAATTACAGAATTATAAAATATTTATTTTAAAGAAGAAAGTGTTCATGGAAAGTTAAGGTCCTAAAATATGCTTGCTTTGTTATTAAGCGGACAAATTTCCTTATCTCCTTCAAGCAGCACCATATTACTGATTTTCTCAATCTGTGGCAAGGGGTTGGAGAGGAAGAGAGAGGCCAGTCAAGATGACAGAGATGGAGTGTATCTCTGGTGACAGAGGACTCCGGGCAACTGACCATTTTCTAGAGTCATGAAGTGTGACAAAGTTTACCATTTGCATAGGAATCTTTTAGCTCTTAAATGGAAAAATCTCTTTCCTGTAAAACTTCATGGAATTTCTACTTCTGGCAGGGACAACAATTATTCACTGTGGATCGTGAAAACTTGTGACGCAGTTGTCCAAATGGGCACCAAATAAAGTGAGAAAAGTCTCAACTACATATTTTAAAATGATTTTTGGTTCCAGGTGATGGATTGGGCAGGTTGCAACTGGCATGGACAAGACTAACCCTTTACTCAGACCCAGGGGATCATTTCTGATCTAAAAACCGTGTCTTCCAAACAAACACACATCCAAGACCTTACTTCATCTGAGGGACCACACCTTCCACCTGCCTCTATTTTGCCCAGTGATGGTTTCAGTCTTTAATTTGAGCGTCTGTGTAGGGCCTAGCTAGGGACTGGAGTTTTATGTTTGAATGCAAGTCACTTTCCCTGGGTGATTTTGGCCATCTGGCCTGCTCCCCTTTCCATCACTTGAGCTTGTTTGAGTGACAAACATATATTCCCAAGGATGCATCTTATCTCAGAAGAGCCCCTTTGCTATTACAGAGCTCTGAATCAAGGAGCCAAGTCTCTGGGAGGAATCTCCAGTTAGTTCAAAATTTTTGATTAAGCCTCCACTATAAAACAGCTGACATTTGTTGGGTACTTCATACCTGCCAGGCCTTATGCCAGGCACTTTATATGTATGTTTTCATTTAAGTTCACAATACTGTAGGAGATGTAAACTATTACTATCTTTTTTTGTATCGGGGATTGAATCCAGGGGTGTTCATATCCAGGGCCACATCTCCAGCCTTTTTTATTTTTTATTTTGAGACAGGGTCTTGATAAGTTGCTGAGGGACTTACTTACTTTAAAACATCAGGAAATGGAAGTACAAAGGGGCTAAATAACTTGGTCAAGGTCACATAACCAGTAAACAGCAAAAACAGATCCCCCGATTCCCCTCCTCACCCCAGATCTTCTCCTTTAGTCTTCCTCCCATCTGTCAGCTGTTGACAGCCCCATTCCTTCAGTTACTGAGGCCCAACCCTTGGGGCCATCTTTGATTCCTTTCCTCTCAAGCCACATCAAATGCTCCCAGAAATCTGTTAGCTCTATTTTCAAAATATATCTCACTCACTCTGACCACCTATTTCCAACTCAAAAGCCCCCTCTTGATTTAAGCCACCTCTGTCTTTAGCCTAGAATATTGCCAGAACCCTCCTAACTGGTCACACTGCTTCCATCCTTGTCTCCCCACAGGCTGCCAGCAGCCCAGGGTCATCTTTCAAATATATGTTAGAACTTGAGGCTCCTCTGCTTGCAAGTTCAAGTCCTTACAAAGCCCTGCCATCAACACATTACCTCACTGCCTGCTGATGTTCTCGTTCACTGTCTTCTAGGGACTGACTATGAGTCTTCTTGTTCTTCCTTGAACGCTGGGGCTCTCTGGCCTCCAGGTCTCAGCAAAATGGCTCCTGGTTTGGAATGTCCCATTCTCCCATAGCTGCATGGTTAATTTCCTTGCTATCCCGGTATCTACTGAAATGACACCTTCTAAATGTATCCATTAGTTGACTGACACTGAAACACACTTACCAAACCCTCAGTGGTGAGAAGTGTCACCACTGAGAAATGTCCATGTCTTGGCCAACTGGGTAATACTGAACCCTCTTACTCTATTTTTCCTTTGGCATGTGTTACCTTTTAACATAGGTACGTAATTTATTTGTCCTATTTACTGTTGGCTGTCCAACCTCTCTCTATACCTGAGATTTCTCTCTGTTGTATTCTCTGATGTATCCCAAGCACCCAGGAGGGTGCCTAGTCCATTGTGATCAATGAGTATTTGTTGAATCAATAAATGAATGGGCGTGGAGCACAAATCTTAGGGGTAGGAGTTATAATTTTGTTGTAGACTAATACAGAAAAGGAAATAATGCAGACTATATAAGGTAGACTTAATCAAGGGTCAAATGAACAGAAAACTTACTGAGATGCAATCAGATGAGGGTGATATAAGATGTAAACAGGCTGGAGTCAGGAAAATACAGTGGGAACTTATTAGGAATTCTTATAATTTTGTAGCACATTAGGAAGGCACCTTTTCTTTACTTAGAAACCCAGGTTCAAATTTGTAGCCTTGCATTTGCCATACCACAACTTAGTCCTTGGATGTTCCCTCTTTCCTCTTCCTCTGCTCTTGTGGTCTCAAGGGCAGTAGCTATTTCTCTGTGGTAGGGTCAGACATAATGAGAAATACAGGCACGTATTGTTGGATAACTCAAAAGCTGGGAGGAATCTGGAATGGAGTTATTGGATTTGGGGTATTTTAATCATTTCCTGCAGGTTGCCAGATTCCAAAAAGAGTCAATTTCCAAAAGATTCAGGTAGGGTATGCTTTATGAAATTTCATTGCTTCTGCACACAGTCTTTGGTGGTATACTGTCCAGGCAGTCAGTTTTGAGGGTTGATCAGATGCCTGAGACATGGACAGTTCTCAGTGGCAACACTTCTTTTGATAATCGTAGTTTCTTGCTTTGGTCAAGTTAAAATTTTCATCATCTATATCCATTATACTGGCTTTCTGGGCTTCCAGGAAAATAGATTTGGCACCAATATAGGGTGAAAAGGATAGTAGAGGGAATTAGGAAGGAGTGTTCTCCATTATGAGGCCTGACTTTCTGTTTATCAGATAACCCATTTTTATCTCATGTGGAGGGGTTTAAACAAGATGGATTCCAAAGGCCTACCAGGTGGTGACCAGTGCAACTACCTGAGCTGACCAGATACCTCAGTTGCTTTAAATGATCTAACAAAGAAAGAGCATTTGTCAAAGAATCTAAATATTCAGACAAAGGTTGATTTAGAATGCTCATGTTAGGAGCTGAGCTCTGTGACAATGGCCATGGGCAGGAGCACTACTGAGGCTGAAGGGTTCCCAGCTGGGGCTGCACCCCCACTTCCCTAAGGAGGTCTGAAACCACCAAAGCTAGGGCACATGCCAGAGATTTTGGTTCAATTGGTCTGGCATGAGGTCGACAGCATTACTTGTCTTAAAAAGCTTCCCAGATAATTTTATGTATAGCCAGAAATGAAAACTACCTGACAAGAAGGATCCAGAGAAGTGCTGTCTGAGGAAGTGGTAGAGAGAAAGTAGTTCCTACTCCTACTGCATCATCCCTAATGCAAGGGTCCCTTCTCGCCCTCTCCAGCCCCATCAATTTTCCATTTTCCTCAGGATTATTTCCATGATCATATAAACAGCTTTTAATTTGTCCTGTAGAAAATCAAGGTCTTCTATAACCTCCATATCTTCTTCCAGCCAGTGCCCATTTTCCTGTTTCCCTTTAGAGAATAACTCCCTAGGATATGCTTTCTGAATATGTTGTCCAATCTTTTCTGCTCGTTTTCTCTTAAGAGTGCCATCTCTCCAAGCAGTACCCTTACTGCTGGTCAGACTTGGTGCATCTTACCACTTGGCCAGGTCAGAACATTCAGGGCCCTCCCTCTACACCAGAAATGGGGAACCCAGAGGACCCGACAGGCATTCCTGATACATTCCAGAGCACAGCACACCCTGATCCAGTTCATGGTTGGCCTTACAGTGCCAGGATCATGGCTCTGTGAACAGAACAAAGAACCAGAAAACTTCCCAGGGACACATGTGGAGATTGGTATTTGAGAAATACTGGCCATGATAATAATGAAGCCTTTAGTGTAGGGAGAGGTTCTGACTTACACAGTGCGTGGTGGTGATGATGACTGAGCTGGAGATGAAAGAGAGGCCATCGTTCATGCTGACCTGGAGGGCAGCTTTCCTGAAATGACAGGGGAAACAGACCGCGATGAACAATGGGTGGAAAGCCAGACACACAGGTCTCCTTTGGGCTCTGCTTGTAACCATCCCTGGGCCTCCAGGCTCTTCCCTACGGGGCCGAGTTTTCTCCTTGTAAAATGTGGAGAATGGTCTCTCTGGCCCATCCACCTGTAACACTCTAGGACATGCTTGGCTGGTGTCTCAGGTGAGGCGTTGAAGCCTTGTGTTGTGGCTGGTTGCATTGAATGGGCAAAGCCTACTTGAACCTACTCGTCACACTGTAATAGGACAAAGTAGTATTAAAAAGTGATCCAGTCAAGGGAGATAAGCTGGCTGGATGTTCTGCTGTCATTCATTATCTGGACTCTAACCATTTGATGGGGGTAGCTTCAGAAGGCACAGAGGTCAAACAGTAGAGGAACTAACTTGCCTTCAACCTCCTCCGCTTTGTAAGAACTCAACCATGAGCTCACATTTTGCAGCAAGGACCCTGGCTAGCTTGGGAAATCTGTGGTATCACATGTTGGTGTCAGGCAACCAGAGTCAGAGGGTTTACAATAAGAATAAGTGATTAAAAGCAAATTCAGAAGAACAACTTCCACTTTTTATTCCTTAAAGCCACATCTATCTTCGGGCAGTCATAGATATGATTTTGGAAGTGCTGTTCTCTATCCTCTGCACCAACACCCTCTATTTCTCCACCTACTTCTTCTCTTGCTTGGGATGATAATTCTCTTTCTTCTGCTTGCGATTTTTTTGCTTTTTTTTTTTTGAGACGGGGACCGAACTCAGGGGCACTTGACCACTGAGGCACATCCCCAGCTCTATTTTGTATTTTACTTAGGGACAGGGTCTCTCTAAGTTGCTTAGCACCTTGCTTTGCTAAGGTTGGCTTTGTACTCACGATCCTCTTGCCTTAGCCTCCTGAGCAGCAGGGATTGCAGGTGTGCACCACCGTGCCTGGCTTCTGCTTGGGATTTTGATCACATCCTTATAAGCATTTACTATCATGAGATTTCCCCCACAAAAATAGTTCAGGGAGTTGTCTGGTGAGCCCCAGTGCTCTGCGGAGGAGAGAGGAAGGGGCATTGGGGATGACAGTGAAGTCTGAGCCTGGGGTCTCAGTTTGTCAGGAACCAGTTGAGGCCCCACTTCAAAGCCTACTTGAACCTACTTTTTGAATTTCCCTATCCCTCAGAAGGAGATAACAGCCATCGAGCAGATGATTAGGATGACAGGGTAGGGGTAATACATGTGTGAACTTTCTAGAAACGTAGCTGTGATTCAGTCAGACAGACCTGGAGTTGAGCCCAGGTTCTTCCTCTGACTACTGTGTGACCTTGAGCAAGTTGCTCAAATTCTCTCAGCCTCAATCTTCACATTTGTATAATGGGAACATCTGCTCATGGAGAACTGGGGAGGATGAAGAGAGATACCCTCTAAACAATAATCCTGGTGCCTGCCTCCCTGTAGCCATTGGTGTCATTACTGGAGGAAATCTAGAGAAAGGTTCCATCAGGATAATGGAGAAAGTAGTTTTCTTTTCCCTTTGTCTGGTCCACCTCCCCTCTCCTCTCTGTCTGAGATTACTGCTGGCAAAAACTTACATGCCAACTTCTTTTAAGATAGGCGCGGGACACAGCAAGTAAGTATCTTCCACAGTGAAGGGTTTCTCATCTGTAAAAAGGAAGTCAATGGATTAAGAGGAGTAAGACACACTTATAATTTCAAATTTAATAACTTCTAGAGATAGATCATTGACCAAATCTAGGGAGACGCGAAGAAGACCAAAACTTTCTGAAATACAACTTGTGCCGTAAAATCCACTAGCAGTGAACTCCAGGGCTCCTGCCTGAACACTACTAGTTTTCTGACCCCACTGTATCCAGTTGAGTCAGTCAGAGCAACTGGAGACTGACCTTTTAAGTTATAATCTGAGTTTACCTTTTGCTCAGAACTAACAGCGGGGAAACAGGAAATATTGGATTGTTCCTAATGGGCTTCCTGTCTAGGACTAGTTTGAGAGAGAAGTCATATTCATGGAAAAAGTGTGTGATAAATACAAGAAGCAGCTAAACCAAAATATCATTGAGCTTCCAAAGACATGGAGCTCCCTTTACATGGGTGACCTGGTCAGGTCACAGGAAAATTCAAATCATGAGCCAAGCTAGTGGAGAGATGGGAAAGAGACATTCCTAATGGGGATACTGTCATGGACTAAAACAGGGCAAACGAGGGTGTGTCCCAGGGCAGGGGGTTAAGTAGGACTTGAAAAGATAGTGTAGAAGGAAGTGTGGTCCAAGTTCTCTGAGTTGGTCTGAGGGATTTGCTTTTAGTTCTATAAACTATGAGAAGAACTTGGAGGGTTTCTGAGCAAAACTGAAGTGACAAATTTGGAGGATTTAGCAGATATAGCTGTGGAAGATGGATCACAGTGGAGAGGGGGACTCAGAGGTGAACAAATTCTTGCTCTTATACTAATAGATGACCAAGAAAACACTTAAGTAGCTTTAATACGAAGTTCCTTAAAGAACTTCATTGTGTCTTGGGGCACAGAGGCAGGGCTGAGAAGTTAGTAGCCTCAGTTGATAATAGTCAATCAGTCCTTCACTCCTCAGTGTTCACAGGGTACACAAACTGTACAGAAGACTGCGGTACGACCCAGGATGAATGAAACTTATCCCTTTAATCTACCTAGAAGATACGAAATGGATGCATATATTTTTGAAGGATGATTTTCTGCAATTGGTTGTTGCTGTGAAATTGTTGTCTCCTAGGATATGTGCAAGTCATGACTGCAGAACACGTTGACACCACATGCTTGCTTGAGTGGAGATTAGGGTTTTCTTCATGCCTGGATTTATGGACAGCGCCCCCTGGGATGGGAGTTAGAGAACATAAGAAAGCCCTGTGTCCCTCTTGGAAAGAGGAAGAGGAAGAGGATGCTGTCCAGGGAAATCTTCCTATGGTGAAAAGCAGAGGTTCTTCCTAGTCATTCGTTCACCTGTTCATTCATACGTTCCACAAATATTTGCTGAAGGCCCACCATGGGCTAGAAATAATAGCCCTGAGAAAAGAAACAAGGACCCTGCTTTCATGAATTTTATAGGAGCTACAGAAGAGATAGCTATTCAACATATTTCTTTTATTATTTTTTGTTTTATATATTTTATTAAAAATACACACACACACACACACACACACACACACACACACATACACACATGCTCCTTGTGTGTCTTTAACATGTTTCAAGCACTTGCAATGAACAAAACAGAAGAAGCACCTTGCCCAAGAACTGACAGGCTAATAATCACATGAATTAATATTTAATTATAATCATGATGAGCACACACAGGAGCAGGGGAGCCAGTCCTCATCTAGTTGGGCAGGACATGCTTCCCTAAGGAAAGACTATTTAAACTGCAACCTGATGGTCAGGTGTGGAGGTAACTCTGCAGAGTTCCTGCCTGGGGCAGGAAGGAGCCCAGATCTTTTGAGGTAAAAGGCCAATAAGATTGTTGAATTTGACTGAGACACACAAGGGCTCAAAATGAGACTAGAAAGGGAAGTGGGGTCAGATGACCAAGGCCGGGTGTGACATGGTGGGACTTTCTGGGATTTTTCTCCTAAAAGCAACAGAGTACTATTGGAAGTTCTCCACTATATTTAGAATCAACTATTGGCAGATTGTGGAAGTACTGGAACGGGAGTACTGTTATATAAGATCCTGAAGCTGAAGACAACAGTAGGGTTGTGCAGGCCTGAACTTAGCACTACTGTTTTTTTCTGGCTATAACAGTGACAGCTGGACTCACCTGGGCATGTCATGTGCGGGTGCTTTGTAAGTGCTTCAGCTGCATCACTTAGTCAGAGCTAACCTTCTGGCAGTGCTAGTGAGGGGTATTGCTCCCTTTATTTTAAAGGCAAGAACACACACGGATTAAGTAGCTTGCTCAGAGCTGCATGTGGGCACCTAAATCTGGACCCAGGCAGCCTGGCTGCCGTCCACAAGCTTATCTGATAGGCTGATTATTCTGCCACCCTGGATAAGAGCTGTGCTCACTCTGTCTCACCTCCTGACAAAGGCATGAGCTAAGGCAGGGCAGGGATCATGGGGCTCATATTTCAGACGTAAAATGGAGGCTCGGGGAGACAACTGTGACGTCGGGTTGCTCGGCAAGTTGGAGGTAAAGCCAGAACTATAACTGAATTCTGCATTATTCTTTCTTCACTGAAAGACTCTCCGTTCCAGGAAAGGCTTGCATTAGAGAGCAAACCAAAGGGGGGACAGGCATCTCTGAGCAGAACCTATATTTATTTCCTCATGGCCATGGCTTATCCTGTTGCACATGCCCTCGCAATACCTGGGTGCAGCTTCCTGCCCACAGAGCCAGCCCACAGAGCTTCGGGCAGCCACAGGGCAGCCACAGGAGGCCTCGTGACTCCAGGCTGCATTCTGTGGGAAGAGCTGGGACACACTGAGGAGGGTGTCGGAGGTGGCACATGGTAGGGACATAGCCAGGGGGGCTGCCGGGGTGCAGGCCCATGTTCCTGCCTCAGTGAGTATCTGAGCTCACTTCCAGGCTTCCTCTGGACACCTCCTGTCTCCTTCCCTCCATTCCAATTGGAAAGGAGCAGGAGGAGGAACATGGCCAAGACAAGTAGATTGTTCTCACTTTCTCCCTCTTTTCCTTTCCTGCCTGGAGACCCAATGTTTCTAGGGTAAGGCAGAGGAACACCTCGCTGGGAGGATGGAGAGCTCTCGCAATGGCTGCAGGACAGCTCTGATACCTCCTCTCATCAGTTTGTCGGCTCCAAGATTTGTGGGTTGCTCTGTGAAGCTGGCATTTTCTGCTCTGAGAGGGATTGTTTGGTTTGGAGCCTGTTTTCACTTTACCACAAAAATGAGTGGCTTTTTTTTTTTTTTTTTTCTTTTCCCCTCCTCTTTCTCTCTAAACAAAGGAGGGCCATTTGGTTTCCATAACTCAGATCATCTGACTCCTTCCTGGAATGTCCACTTGGGAAGCAGGGCACAAAGCCTTCCTCGTCTGCTCCCTGGCTGGGCCATGCTGGTCCTGCTGCAACCTCTGCCAAAGCCAGCGTGTCGCGCAGTCTGTGGGGCCATAATCTACTGTGAGGACAACCCAGGCCCTGTCTCTCTGCTCACTGGGCAGCCATTTCAATGCTTGTTAGCAATCACTGAGTGGCCAGGAGAAGTGGAGACCAGGACATCGGACAGCCTGTTGGGCTTTTGTTTGCAACAGAGGAGAAAATGAAGGAAGTGCAAGGAGTTTGAGGCCAGAAGTAAAATGGAATTACTAGATGATCTTGAAATATAAATTTTATTGTCTATTCTTAATGATATTTTAGGATTCTGTGCATCCCCATGACATAGGTTAACCTAAAGCATCTGTCTACAGGAGTCTGAGAGTCAAACAGGAGCTGGATTTAAATCAGGATTTGGGGATCATTGAATGTGATTACATCAAACTACCAAGCACCCCAGACTGAGGAGGTAGGCATCCCAGAACCTGGATTCAGAAGGCACAGAGAGGGGCAGGGGAGACTTGGGAACCCACAGATTGAGATCAGAGTCCCAGATCTTCCCCTAATTAGTGTCCAACTGGGGAATGACTTCATCTGTAAATAGTGGTGATGGCCTCATTGCACAGAGGTGAAGGAGAGAGTAAATACGAGTGTACTAAGCATGACACTTGGCACTTGATACGGACTCAGGAAATGTCACTATTGCATGGGTATTCACATCTTTAAAATAGACTACATGAGAGCTTGGGTGGTGGCTCAGTGGTATCGTGCTTGCCAAGCACATGCGAGGCACTGGGTTTGCCCCAGTACCACATAAAAATAAATAAATAAAATAAAAGTATTATGTCCATCTACAACTAAAAAAATATTAAAAAGAATAGACTACTTGGATATGTGGTTCAAAGTCAGAGAACTGAAGATTTTGAATTTCAAAATGTTTGATTGGTTAATACATTGTTCTACTAAACTAACGTATTCTTAGACTTCACGAATTTCTAGAAAAATGAAAGGCTTTAGAAAATTGTGTGTGTGTGTGTGTATGCCTGTGTAATGGATATGCCTATATATGCATATGTGTGTATCTACATACACAATGATTTTGTCTACTGTTACATAGCCATGATCTCATTGGATGCTTCCACAACCCTCTGAGAGAGACATTGTTATAGTTATTTGCAGTTTGGGAAACTGAGGCTCAGAGATGTTAGTGGAGTTAGTGCTATACCGCTAGAAAGCATCAGAGTTAGAATGAGAATCCAGATATTACTGAAATGACTAGTGGGGGCCAGCCCACAGGTCTTAAGATGTAGCCAAGAACACTCCAGAAGCTAAGGCTTTTCACACTGACCACTGTGGAGATGAACAGTCAATACTGCTAATGGGCCAGGCTGGATACCACCAGAGCTTAGTTTTCAGGAGACAGGAAGAGCTCTACAATAGAGTCCAGGAGTCTTCTGAGAGACCCTGATCTAACAGCAACAGACCCATGTTCTGAAGTATACACTCAAGTGTATACATTCCCAGGTTTGGACCTGGGGACTGGAGAAGAAGGACATTTCCAGAATTCTTCCCCGTAGTTTCATAACTGTCTAATGGATTGGGATAACACCAGGGTTAAAATTCATTAGTCAAATCAAACACCAATTGGAGTGAATCCTTTTATAGGGCTGATTAAATAATTCAAATACTTTCCAAGTCTTGGCAATCTTTCCTTGATATAAATATTTATTTCTGGCAAAAAGGAAAAGAAAAATAACCCCTGGTCTTATCTGGGGGAGTTTGTTGAAATCCTCCAAAAGCTGATGTAAGACCCAAAGTAGAGTTTACATTCCTACTGTGACATTTGCATTAGGTAGTGGGAAAAATAGTAGAGGTTAGGAACCAAATGAGCTCACCCTGCTGTGTCTTCTAATGTCCCCTGGGCCTAGGGAGCATTTTCATGGCATCCCAGAGCCAAGGATAACTGTCCAGCACCAAATTATCAACTGGTTTGGGAATGTGGCTCCAAATGAAGGGAGAGCAGACAAGCTAGACTAGTTGTTTCCACCTTCCTGCTTGCCTTTGAAAGTAACCAGCTTAGAAAAAAGTTATGCTTTTAAATATTATGCAAAATATTGTACAAAAATATGAAGTAAAATTATGTTCAGTAGGACTCCAAGTTGGTGAAATCCAAAGCATCTGCGTTGAGTTTTCTGGAACCCCAGCCAGAAAGGAGGTGACTGTCCTACTGTGGCTGCTTCAATGATAATTCACAAAGGTGGGAGTCTCATCAAAAGCTCAGTGGGCTCCAGTCCTGAGAGTAGAAAGCAACCAACAATGGTTAGGCCATACTATGTGTCCAGTCCTGGGCTGGAAGGATTTCATACACAGGTGTGACATGGAGCTAAGGATTCTTTTGACAGAGATGTTAAATTCTACATCAGAGGACAAAGTAGAGATTTTGAAAGTCTAGCGAATGATTTCTACTTAGAAAAGCTGAACAGTGGTTGTGAAATCAGAGGACTGAGATATGAGAGTCGAAACAAGAGAGGGCTGTAGGTGCGCGTGGTTTGGACCACCATGGGAACATTCTTTGGAACACAGTATGCCTGCTGTCATGTGCTCTTATGCTCAACAGAAGCAAGAGGGATGCCTTGAAAGTGGTAGAACCAGGCTGGCCATCATCCTTTTCTCTGGATGTGATTCATATCCACCCACCCCTTTCCTGGCCTGGAGTTGTTGTAGGGTTTCCTTGGAAGACCTTGCTGGCTACTTGCCATGATGTAAGAGAATGAGTTTGGCTAACAAGTTCCAGGTGAATTCCCTGGGTCTACACAGAACTAGTTCACCAGTTCCTGTGTGCTACAGGTATCCAGGATAGGTTTCTTGCTTTCTCATCCTGTTCTGTGGGGTGGAGTAGAAGAGGACAGAGAACAATGACCACATAAAGAGCTTGTGCTATGGTGATCCATCATGGCTCTGCCGCTCACTGGCAATGTAATCTTGGCCAAACCTTCTCATCCTATTCATAGCTCAGAGTTCCTTCCTAGAAGAAGGGACTAATACTCATTTCATAGAGTGTTGTAAAATTTAATGGGGTGATGGTATTAAATGCTTAGCATTTAATTACCATTCAACATACGTGAACAATTATTACTAAGGTGGGGTACTGTTGGCCTCATTGTCTGTATAACACAAGGTGTAAATGTGTTTGTAAATTGAGTGGGTCTTTTCAAAGCATTTTTTATCTACTTTCCTTGTGCTTTCTTCATTGACCTGTGAGATATTTATAAGTATGGCATTTAATTTTGAAGTAGTTGACATGTGGGAGTGGGGTTCTATATATCTTAAGGTGATTTATCTCTAATGTAATGAATCATGCAGGAAACAGTCTGCATGATTTCAAATTAAAAAACTCTAATGGAAATGTTTTTATATTGACTGTATTGGTAACATATGTGTCAAAACATGTCAAAACTGGTCAAGCTGCACACTTCAAATATGTGCATTTTATTGTACTTCAGTTTTACCTCAAGAAAGCTATGAAAAAAAATTGAGTGAGTCTTGCAACTTGTTCACCTGGTATGTTAGGACTATATGGTACGGTGAGACAAGAGGCAAGTCATCCATCCAAATAGGATCTGTGGACTTGTATACAATGCAGTGATTCTCAAATGGGGGTGATTTGCCCTTCAGGGGACAATCAGCAATGTCTGAGACTTTGGTTGTCACAACTGAGGAAGTAATGGTATTGGCATCTACATTGCACAGGAGAATCCACCCTGCAACAAAAAATCATCCAGCCCCAAATGTCAATACTCCTGAGGTTAAAAAAAACACTGGCATAATGTCCACCAGGGCCTAATATCTTTCTTTTGCTTATTTTAGAGGGACCTACAGATGTTACTGGGTGGTTCACAGCCCCCTGGGTACTGTTGCAATATCCAGAGACATCCAGAGGTATTATAGGATGATGAGTAAAGGAGTTGAAGAGGAACTGGAAGATAAGTCTTGGCTGAGTGAAGAGAGGAGTTGATAAATTCCTCCATGTAGGCTTAGCTGGTCCAGGTGTTCTAAGAGGTAGATGGCATAACATCTGAGCCACCTTGCTTTGTGGTACTTTATAATAGAAATGGGGGGTCTCACGTTGCTGCCTGGGCTCTGTGGTGATGTGGGTGCGAAGGCTGGGGAGTCAGAACACCTTGTATTTAAACGTCAATGAAGGATGCAAAGCCAAGGAGTCCCAGATGGACTATGGGCTATCTTGGTCACTGTGTTCAAGAGCATCAAGAATATATCATGGAACTCAAAAAACTCTACACCAAGAATGCAAATAATCCAGTCGACAAATGGGCTAAGGAAATGAATAGCCACTTCACAGAAGAAGATCTACAAGCAATCAACAATCATATGGAAAAATGTTCAACATCTCTAGTAATAAGAGAAATGCAAATCAAAACCACCCTAAGATTCCATCTCACCTCAATTAGAATGGCGATTATCAAGAATACAAACAACAACAGGTGTTGGAGAGGATGTGGGGAGAAAGGTACACTCATACATTGCTGGTGGGGCTGCAAATTAGTGCAGCCACTCTGGAAAGCAGTGTGGAGATTCCTTAGAAAACTTGGAATGTTTGACCCAGCTATCCCACTCCTTGGCCTATACCCAAAGGACTTAAAATCAGCATACTACAGAGATACAGCCACATCAATGTTCATAGCTGCTCAATTCACAATAGCCAGATTGTGGAACCAACCTAGATGTCCTTCAATTGATGAATGGATAAAGAAACTGTGGTATATATATATACAATGGAATATTACTCAGCCATAAAGAATGATAAAATTATGGCATTTGCAGGCAAATGGATGAAATTGGAGAATATCATGCTAAGTGAGATAAGCCAATCTCACAAAGCCAAAGGACGAATGATATCGCTAATAAGTGGATGATGACACATAATGGGGGGAGGGAGGGGTTAGTGTTAGGGTTAGAGTTAGGGTTAGGGAGGGGGGCAAGAATGGAGGAAGGAAGGACTGTATAGAGGGAAAAGAGGGTGGGAGGGGTGGGGGGAAGGGAAAAAATAACAGAATGAATCAAACAGCATTACCCTATGTAAATTTATGATTACACAAATGGTATGCCTTTACGCCATGTACAGACAGAGAAACAACATGTATCCCTTTGTTTACAATAAAAAAAAAAATATATATATATATATATATATATATCATGGCCCCAGAAGGACAGGGAGTAAAAGACCAAAGACCGTGAGTCCCAGAGGAGTGTGGGCACAGGATGCAGCAGCCCTGCCCCTCTCTGGATTGTCTCTGTTGGGTTTGTGCTTTTCCCAAGTTCTATACAAGGGTGTGACCCCACAGCTCTGGGCACAGTCTTTAGAATTGGTTGTTGGTACAGTTAGTCTGACTTCCTGGGATGTATATTATCATCTATTCATATTGTTATTTTTATTAACTACAAAAGTAATATGCATTTAGTATAAAACTTTGGGAAATGGAAAAAAGTTGACATTTAAAAAGAAGAAAAAATATAAAATCCTTGATAATCCTAACTCCCAATGATAAACACTATTAATGCCTTGGAGTATACTATTCCAGATTCTTTTCTATGTGTATTATTTTTTATATAATTGGGATCATAGCATACACAATTTTGTGGTATTTTGTATTTACATCTACCTGAAATTAATAGAGAAGTTTTGGGTATTGTCAACTACATGAAGATAACGGGGCTCAGCGTTCCTGCAAAGCATTTTATCCTCTTAAGAAACCCACACCAAAAAAATTCTTGACTGCTGACATCTGTAAAACTTACAAATTATCTTCTAAGTAAAGTATCAGCCTTTTAAAATTTTGTAATCCTGAGGTCAGAAAAACTGCTGCACTCAAAACAGCTGTAATTTACTGAGGATAAATATATTTTTAAAGCTTTGTTTTTACTTGCTAAAGGACAACTCAGGATTCATGTACAAGGTATGTGTCTTCTGACACATGAACTCTTGCAGCTGTGCACAATTAGGTTTGGAAGCATTTTACCTTTGGGATTGGGATGGAGGGGTAAGTCTACCAAAATGGCTGAAGACTTCCCTACAATCATGACCTCAGATTGTAACCCACAGTGACTTCTCTTAAAAGACTAAACCTGCAGAGAAATTCAGAGGAGGCATGGAAGGAGATCCCAGGGACCCACTTGATTGACAGAGAATGGCCCCTAAGCTCTTGGGGCATGCAGGATAAGGGCAGAGCTGAATTAAACAGAGGAGAGATATACCAGTAGCGCTCTTTCTTCCTTTCTTCATTCTGAATTACACAAAGCATCATCTCATCTTCTTCTTATGACCCCAAAGCTCCAGGGATGCATCTAATTACATTAGTGTCTTTGACCAATATAAGCAATTCTATAACCCATGACAAAGCAAACAATATGCTTCTGTTTAGGAAGTTTACAGCTCCTCCTTCCCTCTGCTTTCCCCACTACCTGTGACCAAGCTATATTAATGTTCTCTTTAGAGGGTCCTCGGCGACCCTGGAGCCCAGATATTTTCTAAGATGCAGTTTCCAGAAAACTGGTCAGATTTTTAAAAACAAACACACTGGAACCTCCATATTTAAATGAGTGTTGTTTCTTTCCCTTGGGGACACTGAGCCCCTCTTTGGAACTCTTAGAATTGCCTTTGTGACTAATGTTCTGTTGGAGAAAATATCTTCAAAGGGGGCAAAGCTTTATCCTTTGGGACTGAATAAAAGTAAACTGCAACCAGGCCTGGTGAAAGAGTTTGCCTACGAAACCCTGAAACAGATTTCTTGTATGGCCTATAAATGAAATCTTAGTGAGTTTGTAAAAAATCAGTTTCTTTTGTTTATAGTCATACCTCCTGTGTCTCCATGCAATACCAGAGGAGTCTGCAAATGTTTCATTATTGCATTAGTAAAACGTCCTTTTTTTTATTTACTGTGCATAAAACAGATCAATTCTCAGCTCAAACCCCAGTGTCTCCATTTTAGCATACTATCGCTCTGCAAATGGACTTTCAGTTGAAAGTAGATCTTTTCTTGGCGCAGTGTACCGAATACTAGAGTAGGAAAAACTGCAGCCAGAATAAATAAAATTTGTGTGAAGATTTCCAAGATATTTTCTTGGCCAGCAGAGAAGTTGGCCTGTTGATTGGAGAACCAACCAAGCACTAAATTTAAGATGAATGCTAGGTCAATGTAATTAACAAGGATTTTAAATTAAATTTAAATAACTTTAGTAAGCTCTTTTCTTATTATATAAGGGACATATGATTGTAGAAAACTTACAAAACACGAATAGAAAGAAGAAAATAAAAAAGATAGCATTCTCATTCAGAAGTAACAGCTGTTAACATTTTGATATATGTTTTCCGAGTTTCTTTCTGCATGTAAATGTGTGTGTGGAGAAACAAAAAGAGCATCCATATCATTAACATTTTCCACATCAGTGATTATTCTTCTACAATATTATTGAATTATTTAGGGGTGAAGTATAGCTGGTATTAGATTATCTATTGTTAAACATTTATAGTACCATTTAGATGTCTCCCCCTCTTTTCCATTCATTTTTTTCTTTTTCTTTGTAATATCATAATAAATATCCATGTCGCCCAGAATTGTAAACATTCCCAATCGTGTCTTCTGGTGAAGTTGAAATTGAAATTCTGGGTCAAAAATGTATAAAAGCAGTTTAATTCATTTTAAGAACTGTAAAAAGTTTTAAGTGGTGTCTCACTGATGGTGAGTGAAACTTTCTTCTCCACATCTTTACCAATACTAGGCATTGTGTCTTAAAGACACAATGTTTGATAAACTGAAAAATGGCACTTGATTATTTCAACTTGCATTTCTTTGGTTACATTGAGCATTTTCCATATGTTTATTGATCATTATTTTTCTTTTTAATTTCCTTTTCATATCTTTTATCCATTTTCTACATTCTTTTTTTTCCACTTAAAAAAATTTGTTCTAATTAGTTATACATGACAGTAGAATGCATTTTGACACATTCTACACAAAAGGAGCTTAACTTCTCATCCTCTGGATGTACATGGTGCTGAGTCACGACAATAGTATAATTTTACATGTATATAGGGTAATGTCTGTCTCTTCTTTTAAAAAAATTTTTTTTATAACTTTGTTTTATTTACTTTTATGTGATGCTGAGAATTGAACCAGGGCCTCCCACGTACTAGACAAGTGCTCTACCACTGAGCCACAAACCCAGAATACCCCCCCACCCCCGCCTCAACTTTTTAAAACTGATTTTAGGAGCTATCTCTGTTTACTCTTATTGATCCTTTGTTCGTTTTTGTATAATAAATAATTTTTCTAGTTTTCTGTTTCCCTTTTCTTTCCATTGGAGTGGGTAACAGTAGAATTAAAAAAAATTTGCTTGAACTATCAAAATTTCCTTCTTGGTATGTCCCTTTATGCTCAAAAAGTCTTTGACTGCTGGGCAATTATGCAAATATTTATTTTTGTTCTAGAAAATTTTACAGTTTTCATGTTCACATTAAAATCTTTTGCTCATCTGGAATTTGTTTAATGTAAAGTATGAGATAAAAATCAAATTTAATTGTTTTACTAAGTGGTTAGCCAGTGGTCTCAACAGTGTTTCTTGAAGAATTCACTCATTCATTACTGATTTGAAAGATCACTTTATTTATCCAGAATTCTCATAAGTACGTGGCTATTTATGGACCATGTTAAGAAGTTTCAGTTTGCTGAAGATGATACATGTGATACATTGTTTCAATTACTGCAGCTTTTTAAATATCCTGAAATTAGTTAGGGCAAGTTTCCACATTTTTTTCTTGGTCCTTTTTTTCCGTACAATTATTCTTCCATATAAACTTTAGAATTATTTCATTAATCTAATAAGCACCACCGAAATTTTCATTGGGATTGAATTAGAAGTAAACATTCATTTGAAGACAGCGGATGTCTTTACTACACCTAGTAACTGCTCCACTTAAAAATCGTGATAATGATAATAAGTCATACCAGCAGCCAGCATCCACCACTGCTTACAGATGCCAGGCCCTGTTCTAAGCCCTGTTGAACCTTATGACGATCTATGATAAAGGTGTTATTGTTACCATACTGATTTTATAGGAGAAACTGAGGCATGGAGACATTAACTAACTTGTCATGGTCACAGAGCCAGGATTCTTTGCCTGGTGCTATGCTCTGCCTTCAGTCTCTACCACTTCTCTATTTATTCAGGTTTTCTTTATATCCCTCACAAAGTTTTGTAACTTTCTTCTTATATATCTTTACAAATATGATCAAATTAGTTCTTACTAGATTTTATATTTGTTGTTGCTACCTTTTTCCTAGGATATCTTTTTTTTCCCCCTTAGGATATTTTCTAACTGGTCATTATTGGACTTTGGTAATTGTTGTATGTGAGGCATTTATTTTGAAAACCTTCAGCTTGATAATCTTATTTGTCTAGTAGCTTTGCTGACTCTAGTTTCTAGGAAAATACAATTATTTTAACAAATTTCAAAGCAATGACATTTTCTATCTGTTCTCTTGTGTTATTATAATGCTCATGGCATTGGCCAATATGGTAGTCACTGTCGCATGTGGCTAGTACACTTAGGTTAATTAAATCAAAGAAATTAATAATTCAATTCTTCAATTGCACTAGCCCTAGTTCAAATGCCCAACAGCCACCCATGACTTGTGGCTACTACCATCTTAGCTTTTAGAACATTTCCATCATTTCAGAGTTTTTATTGGACATGATGTAACATTTCAGATCAATGTACATAACAGTGGTGAACAGCTATTTTCTTCCTAACTTTAGAGTGAATACCTCTAAATAGTAGTTTATTATTAAATGATGTTACTTTTTGAGTTCAAATATCTAGATAAGTTTTTATTATGTTAAAGAAGTCTTATTAGTTTTGCTATGGGAAAGGCAAGTTCTCCCTATTTTTGTCAAAATTTTCTTAGCTATCCTAGTTCTTTTTTTTTTTTTTAGTTGTAGATGAACACAATGCCTTTATTTTGTTTATTTATTTTTTATGTGGTGCTGAGGATCAAACCCAGTGCCTCACGCATACTAGGCAAGCACTCTACCACTGGAGCTACAATACATACCTATTCTGGTCCTTTTAAAATGCATTTGTATTTGCCAATATTTTATTTAGATGTTTATCATCAGTGAGATTCAGCTAAAATATTCTCTATTTCTAGTGCCCTTATATAGTGTTTTTTAAAAACTGGCATTATATTACTGAATATATGAATTAAGAAGCTGTTTATTTCTTCTCTGGTAAAAAAAGGTTGAAAAGTACGTATCAGATATGGGTCACCTGCCCCATAGAATTATGGTGAAAACCAATCTGGGTCTGTTGCTTTGGTTGAGGGAGTATACTCTCCTGTCTTTTAGTTCATGCATTTTGTCTTCACGTATGTCTAATCATGCTGGTTCATTCAGCCATGCAGTTGTGTTTTAGTGAAGATGCTTTTTCGGTTCTAGAATTTACACTCAGTTCTGCACATGGGTGCTTGCCAGGGTGTTCTTCTCCTATGACCTCTGTGATCTCTTTACACATTTTCAATGTGTTTGATTTACAGTCTCTTTCAAATTGTTCTGCAATTCTCCCTTCTTGGTTGTTCTACTGTTTATTTCACCCATCTTTTTATGGTCTGTCTTTTGTGCTAAGGGCACATCTTAGAGGGGGGTTATTTGCTGCAGAGGGCCCATGGGCTTGGGGGGAGTGGAGGTTCCCATAGGGTGGATGTGCACAGCCTTATGAGAGCCACAGAGATCAGGGTGCTCATGAACACACTGGGGATTGGTTTATAGGTTTTATGCTTCTGTATCACATGGGTGGTATAACATCATGACCCCTCTGGACTAGGTTCTGCTGCTTGATTACTTGCCCCATTTGATGGGCTCTGTAGCCCTTTGAAGCCTGAATTCTGCAGGGGGTTCTACTCTTGTCCAATGCCTTGCAGACACACAGAATCAGGGGTCCCAGATCTCAGCCTGCTGACCCAGAGCCTGGAGCCCCATGGCTTCACTTTCTGCTTAGGTTTTAATTCCTTTTTTTAATGCTCTGTACTTATGGATTTCCCTGTCTTTCCTTGAGCAAGACCAAATGTGACAATTGAAAAAAATCATATTTTACCCAGAATTTCTGGATTTGTTAAATTGACTACAAGTCCAGAAATGGTTTAGATTTCTAAATGGGTGATGTTTGAATTTACTTTTAAGAAAAAGCAAGGAAAGTGGGACAAGGAAAGTGGGAATAGATATTTTCTGGTTATAATTATCATCAGAATATATTAAAACAATTTCTACTTTTTAATATTAATGTGTTGGCCTTTTATTTATGTCTTAGTATGATAAATTTCCTAGGTTGTTCACAGTCATTTAAAAGGTATCATATATATACTCTAAATTTTTACTTTTTTTAATAAGCTCATTCAAAGACTTGGGACATCATTAATATCTACTACTATAAATAAAATATTTCAGTTTGTTCTTTTAACCTTTTTTTAACTTCGTATCACTTGCTACTGTGTTACTTGTGGAAGACCCAGAAACCCACATCATGTTTTTTTAAAAATATTATTTTAGTTGTTAATGGACCTTTATTTTATTTACTTATATGTGGTGCTGAGAATTGAACCCAGTGCCTCACACATGCTAGGCAAGCTCTCCCACTGAGCCACAATCTCAGCTCCCACATCATGTTTGAAGTAGCTACAGCCACAACAGCCTTCGTCATTGGGCCTTCAAATAGTCTTTTTCTGAATAATAACAGCACTTACATTCTTTTTGTTACACCATGTAATGCAACACTTACAAAAAAAAATCTCGAGAAAAGGAAATTTATAATGTCAAAATAAAAACAGAGAGCATTTTATAACTTGGGATACAGAGCTAGGAAAAGAGAATAGGAGAAGAAAAAGATGGTAGTATTTTATTTTAGAAGGGGATGCCAATGGGGATTGGTATATTCATCAGGTTGATAGAAAAATGGAGATGTAAATATGCTGCATTTTAAATTTTGTTTATAATTTTCTGTTGTCCCCTGTTTTGGGCCACATTATTTACTGATGGAAATGAATGGATGAATTAATAAATGAAGATCAATTGTTTTCTCGAACTCTAGTGTTCCTCCTTAGAGCGGTTAATAACTATATGTTTGGGTTTAGGAGTGATGCTTACAGCATATACTTGGATCAGTTTATGCCTTCATCTTCTTCAAACTATCCCTGCTGTGCTACAAGTTAATTAGGTTTGTGGTTTAAGCCAACTGCCTAACCCAATGGCCTTTATTTCTTTTTGAATATGAAGAGACTAAGAGCCTTTGCATGTATTAGTAAGTATATATAAGGAGAGAAAAGAGTAAGAAGATGAGCTTGTTTCCCAAGAAATGAAATTTCATGGAAAAGTTGGAAATAAGTCTTCAAAATGTTACTCTCCAAGTCCTTAGTACATTTGCATTTCATCTTATCCTAACAGAGCGTCTGGTGGGATTGTTCAAGCAAAGGACTATAGGATAGGCTCTCCCTTCCCACCCTGTGACTTCCATTTATTTTCACAGAAGCTGAAATCCAAAGCACTCTTGTCTGGGAGGCGAACTAAACCCTCAGGAACTTCTGATTAGATTTGGGATTTTGGTTTCAGGACAGGAAATGCAGATTTTAAGTGACATCACAATTGAAAGGAAAAGAACTCTGCAGGGAGCACGCATCCAACCATCACACCGGGACTACTCAGGGCCATTGCAAATGTTTTCAAACAGCACACACTTTTTGGATATGTGAGACCATTTCCAATTTTTAGGAAAACTTATTGAATGCTTCCAATGTTTGATATTATTCCAAGGCCAGGAATTCCAGATGTTTGTAAGGAAGCCACTGAATAGCTCTGTTTAAATATTCAAGTGAGTTTTAAGACCTCAGGGAGGAGAAAAAGGCATATCTCTCAATTGTTCTTTAAAGACCTCCCTCCTCCGGCTCTAAGGAGGATGAAACTAGTGCGAGGTTAGTAAATATAAGTCCCTCACCCTTCTTGCTCTTCTCTCCCTCTTAGAGTCACTGTGACAAAAAGACACAGCATTGAGAGCACAGAGCACTTAGGAAAAGGCAGTACATCATGACTGGTGTTTATCATTGCAGATGCAGCGTCGATAATTATCCGTGTGACAGATGCCAGATGCAAATAATAACCAGGGCTCCTGGCATCTGCAACTCCCACAATCGGCCTCCCCATCTCTCCTGGACAGGCCCATGAATCACACATGGCTTTAATTAGAACTTGCCTGCTGCAAAGTCTCCTGCAGGTTCCAATGTTATGACAATTCATTTTTCTCATGAAATGCACTTAGTTTTTACTTCCATATTCTTGTATTTCATGTAAGGTATTCACCACGATGAGAGTTTCTTGGCTACTCCAAGTAAGAATCATCCAGATGGAAAGGTCTTCCAGAACCTATGCATGCAAACCTAATAGTTGGCTTTTGGTTTATTCAGGATTAATAAGTTTAGAGCATTTCTTTTTCACTGGAGAGTCTGCAATGCTTTGTGAAGAAGCCTGAAGCTCCACAGTCCCTGACTAATCAGTGCCTGCACAGTCTACTGGGAGTGACTGACTTTGCAGATGGAAATGGACAAGGAAGCAAGTACCCCTCTTCCTCCTGAGGGGCAGGGCTGCCACTTGCAGCAGTGAAGCTAACTGGAGGCTCATGTCCAGGCCTGCCCTGCTGCCCAAGCTGGGCACCCTCCTCAGTGCCCATTCAGAGGGGCACCTTTTCTGATCAGGACCAAGACACTGTAGGGCTAGCTGTGCCCTACAACTCTTCTTTGCAGGTTACATGGGTGTGGCCTTACTGGAAAATAAGCCGGGAATTCCCTCCTTTGAAGCAGGCTGAAAAACCCACCAATTCTGCAAGGACTTACTGAGTGTGACCGAATCATTGATCTTGAAGCTGCAGAGGACTCTGTCCACATTGCGGGCATGCCGGAAGCCGTTTCCTCTCACCACGACTTGAAATGACTCTGAAATGGAGAATTGACAGGACACATAACTTAACCATTAGCCTTAAGCTTCCTGTCTGCTCTGATTTACAGCATTTGTTAGCTATTTCACCAGCCTTAAAATACTCAAATATTAGATCAGGTTGGAAACCAAAAGCAACCACATTTGTTCTTTTCCCACTGACCCACTGGTTCTTACCAGGTGTTCCCAGCCAAGGCTTATTACCTGGTCCCCTGAATTCCCGCCTTCCTACCTTTCCTCTTGAGGATCCGCCTATCTGGATTACCTTCCTCCCTCTTCTTTCCATTCAAATCTTACCTCTATTTTTGAGCCCAGAAAGTTTTTAAAACAGTAAGAAGGGGGCCACAGAGAGGGGTTCTCCATTCCTTCTGCAAAACTCAACTCTCCTCGGGTCTGTTTCACATTTTGGGTCCCCCTGAAAGAATTTCTCTAGGGCCCAGGGTGCCTAACATTTTTTTGGAAACCACTCTAGCATTTTCAGCCAGTGCTGAACAGTGCAGCATGTCATTATGTAATGTCTGCTCTTGTTCTTTTGTCTTTTTTCTCCCCCAACTAGAAAAAACACCTCTTTAGGTTGGTAGTTTATTGGATACTGCTAAGCAATCCCATCTCTGCTAGGAACACAGTGGTGGTGTGCAGGTTTATGTAGGAATAACTGTTCTTAGCAACCACATGCAAGTCTTGTTCATCTGCGGTCAGTTGTGAAGCAAGACCTGTTTAAACTAACACTGGTCCTTGAGTGTAGAACTTCTTTCTCTCTAAATAGAAGAGATAATATATCTCACAGGCCTGCAAATTATTTTAATAATGATGCACATTCAATGATGCATATTAATACATGTGAATAAAATCCTATTCTTTACCATAGTTATACCAAAGGAAAAAACAACCTAACACATTAGCTAAACACTTAGGAATATTTGCTCAAGTTTGATGACATCTAATGACCAATGCTCGACTTTCTTTTATTTTTATCATTCCTATGTCTATAAAAATCGGGGATTGGGATAAAGCTATGTGGTATATAAAATAAAAATAGACTAAAAGTACGAGGGGAAAAATGTATCATTTGTGCAAATTGATCTTTAATTGTAAACTGCTATCCAAATGGAGACTTTGTTGGAGGAAGAATGAGAGAATTAGCATATGGGACTTTTTCGTAGTTAAATAAATGTCGAGTCTATGCCACTTTATTCCCAAAAAACTAATTTAGACGTCATGTTTGCAAAGATATTAATAACTGATGGTTTAATTGCTCTGTCGGTGTGTGCTAACCTTGAATATATTTGAAGTCATTTCAACCGCACTGCAGCCCAGGGAGGAACAAACGACAAACTGATCTTAGTGAGGTCAGGTACTTTGTCCAAGATCACACAGATAATAACTGTCAGAAACAGAACCAGAATCCAGGACTGCCAGGAACCAAATGCTATGCTCTTAGAACTCAGTCATTTTCCTCCTAACTAGTATGCTAAAATAGATACTCATTGTCTTGTGACAGATGAGTAAACTTAGAAGTTGGGGTTAAGATTTTTTTTGTAACTTTATTTTATTTTAATTTCAGGCATGTTTTGCTCATTTTGCAGAAAAGTGGAGCTGGCCTGGATCGTGAAGAAAAACTGAATCTAAGTAAAAGAACCCAGAGGCACTGGGGTGTACCACAAGAAGTACAAATAAGAACAGAATGCTTTTAGAAGTATAAGAGACCTTAACAATAAGGAAATTGAAGATTTTGACATTTTAATGACTTTGCTAAGAGTTACGTAATTAGTAAACAGCAAAATGGGACTTATAGCCAAGTGTTCGGAGCCTAATTTGTGAACTTTATTAATGAAGGTCATGGGCATATGATTTTTCAGGACCATAGGTCTTATTACATATGCATGTTGATGCCTAGACACAATTGCTGCATTTAGAAATCAGAAAGATAGATTTACTATTTTTCTTCATATGCTTGCCAGGCATGTGACTGATCATTCAGTTGGTTCAACAAGCATTTATTAAGTGTTAAGCATTATGGAAGAATCTTATTGCATCTTACTTGCTCAATTAAGCCTAATAGAAATCAATTTCTGTTTCCCGTTTGCATGCCTAGACATATAGAAGTCTGCAGTTTGACATTTTTGCTGATTCCAAATGCTTTCTGCCTTGCTGCCTACTACTCTTCTTTCTTCAAAGATCAGCACAGGAAGAGAAGACTCTGGAAATGCAGCCTGGGTGCCAAGCTCTCTTCCCTAGCACCATGTTCCAGCATTACCAGTTCAGCTGCTGAATCCTCTATAAAAGAGACTGCACACATGTCTGCTTGGCCCAATCTCAGGGAGTTTAGGAAAAGACGACAGCAGGGATCCATGATTTGGCCTTGCTGGAAACCAAAGTATGCAATCCCAGGCCTGGGGACGGTGGAGGGAAAGGAGGCTTTGGGAAGCACAGGAGAGGCAAGCTCCCAGCCTGCCTGGTACAATTTCTCTGTCAGTGCACACATTTGGTTTCCAGAAACCAAACATTTGACCCGGCAGCCCAACCAGAGTGTCAGCTCTTTGCACAAAGATTTTATGTAACTAAATGCTGTTGAATGAATCCTCAGCAAGTGAGAGCCAGGGCACATTAGAACTGGGATATATCACTTTAACTCCATTAATCCACAAAGCCCTGGCTCTATCTTTCAAAATATGTATGACTCATTGTTTTTAGCCAATTTTCATTTTGGATTACAGTTCCTGCAAGAAATGTCTAGGGACCATAGGGCTTTAGGGAAGAATTTTCTACCTGATTTAATCTTTTATGAAACACATCCTTTAAGGGATTTTTAAAAGATATAAATTCATTATAATTCTTTAGTCATTTTTATTCCCAACTCAATTTAAGTTTCCTGATGGCAGAATCTAGCATTTCTATTTCTTCTTAATGTTTGACTTGACTGTGCCTAACCCAGGGCTGAGCTGGTTCTCAGTATAGGATCACTGAATGACACTAAATAACACATCTTGACATAGGGGATAAAAGGGAAGGACAAGATAGTTATTTACTCAGGAATCAGCCAGTTTAATAACATTTATTTTATGAAGTTAATGAATAAAAAGAGGGTTCAACATCATTAGTCATTAGAGAAATGCAAATCCAAATCACAATGAGGTATACTTCATAGTCACTATGACAGCTACATAAAAGAAATGGATAGCCAGGCATGCTCCTTGTAATCCCAGCAATTTGGGAGGCTGAGACAGGAGAATCCCAAGGTCCAAGCCAAGCCTTAGCAATTTAGTGAGGCCCTAAGCAACCTAATGAAACCCTGTATCATCATTTTTAAAAACCTAAAAATAGGTCGGGGATGTGGTTCTGTGGTTAGGCACTCCTGCATTCAATCCCTGGAATAATAATAAAAAAAAAAAATAATAATAATAAATTGTATAACAACAAGGACCGGTAAAGATATTAGAAGCCATGAACATTTTTGGTGAGTATGTAAAATGGTATGTCTTTGTAATATAGTTTGGCAGTTCCTTAAAATGTTAACCATAGTTACCCCATGAATCAAAAACTTTCACACCCCAGATAAACACTGACAAAGTGAAAATGCATATCCACACAAAAACTTAGACATGAGTAGCATTATTTATAATAGGCCCAAATTGGAAACAACTCAAATGTCCATTAGCTGATGAATATAGTATTTCTATAAAATGGAATATTATTCTATATAATGGAATATTATCCAGCCATAAAAAGAAATCAAGTTTTGATAACATGCTATGACATGGATGAACATTAAAAACACTATGTTAAATTAAAGAAGTCAGACACATAAGGCCACATATCTCCTGACCCATTTGTGTGAAATGGCCACATTAGCTCGTCATAGAGATAGGAAGTAGATATCAAGGCCCAGAGCTGGAGGGAGGTAGAAGAGGGAATGGCTGCTTGATGGGTGTAGGGTTTTTTTTTTTTTTTTTTGGGTGATGAGCATATTCTGGAATCAATAGTGTTTATGGTGCCACTGAAATGTCAAGTTTAAAAAGGTGTATTTTACAGTATGTGAATTATAACTTAATTAACCCAAAGGAAAAAGTCAGTGGTTTGATAAACTTATTCCATTCGTGTTCCTTCCTTTTCTTCCTTTACTTTTCTTCCACTTTTTTTTAAAAAATGTGGAAACATAGCTTTGAGATGACCTCATAAAGATTGCCTATTAGTCACCGTATTGGAAAATGAGACATCGACCTCTCCTCCAATGGCTCTGCTCACTTAAGACTTTTCGGCCAGTGACTATGGTGCAACTTCATCTTGGAGGCAGTTTGGATTTGCTCTCCTAGTGAATGCCTAATGTGGCATGTAACTTCTAACGTAAATATAGAGAATGGTGTTTGACAGGTGCTTCTGATGGCTGATGAAATGAAGTTTCCCTGTGCTGCTATCAATCTCTCTTCCTGCTCCTCCTCACCTCAATTCCATGCAACCCCCGGATCTGCTCTCTGTAACTGTACATGGGTTTGCATTTTCTAGAATTTTATGAAAACAGAATGACGTCATAAGTAATTTTCTGATCTGGCTTCTTCTACTCAGTATAATTATTTTAAGACTCATCTATGATTATTTTGAGGTTTATACATAATTGATTGCCTTTTGATTGAAATCTGATACTGAATTTTACTGATTTGAAAAGTACCCATATAGAAAATGATTCTTTTAATTTTTTATCTGTTCTATTAGTTATCTATGACAATAGAGAGCATTTATGAATTTGATAATCACACATGAATGGACTATCAATTTTGATTGTACATACTGTAGGATCACATCGGTTCATGCAGTCATACATGCACATGAGGAAATATATGTCTGTTTCACTCTACTACCTTTCCCTACCCCTGTACGGCCTTTCCCTCCCTTCACTTCTCCTCTACCTAATCTAGAGTAACTATTCTTCCCTAGTGCCCCCCCCACCCTTATTATGACTTAGCATCTGCATATCAGAGAAAACATTGTCTTTGGTTTTGTGGGTTTGCTAAGTGAAATTTATTGCTTTTATTGCTGAGTATTATCACAATTTGTTATCCACTGATGAACATTTGAGTTGCTGACAGTTTTTGGCCCTTACAACAGAACTCTTAAGGACTTTTATATACAAATCTTTTGGTTATAGATTTCCTTTTCTCTTTTATCTTGGGTAAACGCCTAGGGGGTGCAATGGCTGGATCATATGGCAGGTATATATTTAACTTTTAAGAGACTGCCCAAACTGTTTTCCAAGGGTGGTTGTGCCATTTTACATTCCAACCAACAGTGAATGAGCATGGAATATCTTTAAATGAAAGCCCTAGTAGAGAATGAAACACTCCATCCAGAAGGGGGACCTAGTGGCCAGACACGACCACTTTGAAAAGTAAGAAATGAAAGAAATGGAATCACCACTACCTGATGATGTTGCTGAATGTGTCTATTTTAAGCATCTAATTTCCAAATGTTAAATATGAAGCCTGAAACTATTTCCCTGTGAGCTCACTGACCCAGCTCTATCAGAACCAGTGGGGACACAGTAGGAGTGACGTGACTGTCTCTGATGACCATGTGAGGAGCTCATTATAACTTCCGTTTCTGGTCGATCTTATGAGAACTTCAATACAGAGCAGTTGGCAGGTTGCACACTGATTCCAATTAGTTCCTTCCTGGAGTACTTGTTTACACAGCAAATTGTGATCTGTGCAAGTCTGAGGCCGAGTTGGACCAGAATAAAACTGTGCTCATGCACAGGGTGCATTTCCTAGAAAGAAGCTACATTAGGTGGAGAGCCAATCTATTGATGGGCCAATTTTCCTAACTACACAGAGGCTAATCTGTACAAATACCTAATAGGAAATTTTTATTTTTGCTTTTATGTTTTGGTACTGGGCAATTGAACCCAGGGGTGCTTTATCACTGAGCTACCTCCCCAGTCCTTTAAAATTTTTATTTTGAGACAGGGTTTTCTCTGAGTTGCTGAGGTTGGCCTCAAACTTGCAATCCTCCTGCCTTAGCCTCCTGAGTGGATGGGATTATAGCATGCACCACTGCACTCAACTAGGAATTTTTTATTAAGAGTCCATATTGGGAAGAAAACAGAATTAACTTAAATGCAAATAATGCCAAAGTTGCTGAAAAGGTTCTCCACTAATAGATGACTTCTGAGTGCTTAGAAGGAGGGGCTGTGAGTCAGGGATGTAAGCTAAATGGCAACCATATAATTGGTCTGGTTTTCGGGTGAAAACAGGGACTGGTGGGGACTATGGTAAACTGGAAAAAGTACATGTGTCTTTTAGAAGAATTTATTCAGTCCTTAATACTCAATTATCTTATAATAAATACAGGTCGATATGACTAGATCTGATTTTTCAAGACAAGATGAAAATATGAATTTTTAGGCAAAATCAGATTTTTCAAATGTTGGCAATTAATTAAATTTTTTAAAAATGCAGTGTGGATCAAAAAGAACATATGTGCAGACCAGCTAGGGTCCAGAGGTTGCCAGTTTCAATTCTTGAGAGTGGAATTTTGAGGAAGGCTCCCTCTCCCCAGATTAATTTCATCAATGATGGATTTTTTTCTTTTAACCAGAACAGATTAAATATTCTCCCCACTGTCTCTCTGCATTAGAATCTTCAGTTAAAATGAAAAATAGTTTCAGGAGTCCTTGTTTCTTCAGTCATTAAAAATAATCAACCATTAAGATCTTAGCCAAAACTGAATGGAGTCTTTAGAAGCTTCAAGTTGTAAAAGAGACCCAAAGGAGGTTTTCTCCAGAGAGCATCTGGTTACAGATGGCCATTCTGCCACTGCTCACATAATTCTAGAGGTGGAGACTTCAGACCATCCACTCCATTGTTGGAAAATTTTAGTTGTGAAAGTTTGCCGTATTAAGCAACATTTGCTTCCCTGAAGTCCTCCCAGCCTCTCTGTGGTGGTCTCTTGAAGCTTAAGCATAATACATCTCACATTTCCTTTCTGCATGGGAATCCTCCCAGCATCTGAAGCTACTCTTGTGAGTCTCAATTCTTGGTCTAATTTTTGGTTCTTTCTATCTTTCCTCATTTCACAAAGCTCCCACTGCTCAGGAGCAGACCTCTGCTATACTGCTCAGTGCATGATTTTGTAATTTATTTGAGCACATAACTACCTCCCAGAGCAGACTGCATTTCACGGGGGATTGGGAGCAAACCCTGTGAATTTTGTATTCATAGTTTTTCATATTGCCTGGAACATAGTAGATTGTAAGAACTGGTGGAAAGAAAGAAAGGAAGAGGGAAGAAAAAAGCTAGGAGGGAAAGAAAATGGAAGGAAAGAGGGAAGAATGGAAGAGAAAGAAAAAGAAGAAACACATGGTTTTTAGATCCATCACTGCGTCTCTGGTGGATATGCAGATGTTACTGCCATTCCTTAAGTAGGGTACTTGGAACTGTGATCTGAACACCATACTAGGACTACTAGCTGTCTTGTCTGGACCTAGATGGCTACCGAGGCACCCTAGGATTGCATCAGTTCTTCTTGGTCAAAGGCCTTCTTGCTGGCTACCAAGAGAGCTGTGATTGTCCTTGTGTTGTCTTTTCCCCCTGCAAACATTTTACGAAGTCAGATTTGCCTAAAACTGCTTGCTTGTGAAACTGGCTCTTTGAGGCCAGGTTTGACGCTTTTATATTTGTCCCATTAACTTTCACTTGATTTGCAGCCCCCACACCTAGAGACCTGCATGGTATTGTGGTTTTGTTTTCCACCCAGTGCATTATCTTGCTGCCTCTCTCAAGAGCGCAGTTTACTGTCAGAACCACTGCTGATGCTGAGTTGGGGCGAGAGCCAGGTGAGATCATTGTCTTGGGGGAATGCAGTCGTCAGCAGAGGAAGACCAGCAGGACAGACTTGGGTGGGGCTCCTTAGCCGGGGTTGCTCTGGGGACCAACAAAGGCATGTAATTCAGAGAATAGGGGAAGGGGGCTTGGAGACAATGTTTTGGATGAAAGCAAATTCTGCCTCCTTTAAAGATCTGTCTAGGGCTTGGTCTGACCATTTTACTTTAGAAATGGGAACAGTTGTTTCCTTGTTTACCCTCTCCCACAACACATATTGAATTAATTAGTTATTTAGCAGATACTCTGATCTGTATCAATGTCCTCCCCAATTTTCTTTCAGTGGAGAAACACACACGCATGTTTTTCTCATCTAGATATGACATTATTAGCACCATATTTAACACTGACCTTTAAATCCTCATTAAAATGAGGCTGATGACAATAATGTCACCTTGTTTTATGCAATAGTTCATGCTTTCTGAAACACTCTCATGTAAATCCCTGGTAAGCCCTGGATCCTCCATTAGCCTAATGAAAATCACAGAGGGGTCTTGCTTAGTTTTTTGCTACAGGTGCTCAGGGCTATGGACAATGGAATGGGCTCCAAGGCTTCCTGAAAGCTTTGCTTACCACAGAGAACAGTCAACAACAGCCCTTCAGGAAACCCAGGGAAGAATTTTGATGTAAGGCTATCCTTCAGAGGTTTGATTTTCTTCTTAGAATGTTATTCTGTAATCAGCATGTTTTTAAAATGCTTTTTTATATGTGCATTATAATTATACATAATAGCAGGGTTCCTTTTTAAATATTCACACATGCATGGAATATCATCAGCTGCATTACAATCTCCAGAACTTGCACTTATGCTGGCCTCCCTTCTCCTGCTTCTCTTCCTCAGAGGTCTTTCTTCTATTTATTTAGGGTTTTTTCAATTGGTGCTTTATGGCCATACATACAGGTGGAATTCACTATGGTGTATTTGTATATGTACATAGCATAATTGGGTCAAGTTCATTTTTCAGCTTCTTCCCTTTTTCTGTCCCTCTTTTACCCTTATAATTCTGATTCAAGGGAAGTAGATTTCCTATTTTGTTCAAAACTTAGGGCTAGCACCCATCACTGTGTCTTGTATCATTTTTTTTTTCTTCATTAGAAATAAAGAAAACAGTTTGGATGGTTTGCTCTGAACCGTAGGATAGTTTTCTATAACTATGTGATTACTACAAACATACCAGTGATGTTTAAAAATATCTGAAAGAAAGATCCTTTAGGTTGAATTTATCAGAGATTTATCTATTTTTTTGGTTCTACCAAGGAAATGGCACTGGGAATAATTTATTGGTTAAATTGCTTTTAATTTGTTTAAATTTATTAGTGCATTTTTTGGTCTTTTTTCCCTTAGCTTTTAAATAACCTTTCAGTAATTCTTAATTCTTTTTTATTTTTCATTTAATAAGAAATGTATTAAGCCAGGTGTGTGGTGGCGCACGCCTGTAATCCCAATAGCTCAGGAGGTTGAGGCAGGAGGATCAAAAGTTCAAAGCCAGCTTCAGCAGCTTAGTGAGGTCCTAAGTAATTTAGTGAGACTCTGTCTTGAAATTAAAAGCAAACAAAATAATAAAAATATATAAGAAGTGCCCCTGGATTCAATCCCTGGTACCAAAAAGGAAAAAAAAAAAAAAGTTTTCAAATATCTACCAATTTCTGAGGATCAGGTATTGTGGGCCTCACTTTTCTGTTGCCATATTCAAGTTTATACATGCAGTTCTTTTATGGTCTTGAACACCTTAATGGTATGTGAGGGGATTCTGGTTTACTTGTTGAGTCTAGGATTACAGAGAAGCACTTTTCCTCTTGTCCTTGTGGTTAATATTTTTACTTTTATCTTGGTCTTGTTCTATCTTTGGCTATGAATTTCTAATTGTGTCATTTTCATTAGCCAGTTCAAGGTGGGACATTGACTTCTTATGAAAGGAGTGAATGAGGATCAATAAGCAAAAGGCAGTGGCTCTGTGCTTTGAGGGAAGGCATGAATCAAGATGCTCAGCCAACTTTTACTGACGACGTGTTAAGTGCCAGTACTTGGAGGGAAATAAGTTTCCTCCTGAGTGTTCAGGATGCCCACAGGAAGGAGCTGATGCATGCCAGTGAATTAGAGATTGTGTTCGTTGACTTCAGACTTTCTGACGTATCACAAGGTTGCAACATACCCAGCAGGATTGCTAAACTGGAAGTCTGGGTTTTCTTCATGAATGGATAACTGCACAATTAAAGGGCTTCCTTGTTTTCCACTTGCTTTAAATTAGGGAACTATAAAAGTGAATAAACTCCACACACCACCATACACAAGATTAATCTATAATAACCCACCCATTTACTGTAACAGAAGCACACAGAACCCAAAGTGATTTACCTTGAAGCTAACGGAGTCTCACCGAAGCTTCTCCTGCACAGCCCCTTACAAGGTTCTGGCTCTGTTTATGTGGTCATATGTTTTTATCAAATTTGTGAAGTTTTAAATTTTTTTCCTTCGAGGGGTGAAAAAACATAGATACCCCTGCCATCTGTATGCTAGGTAGAAATGTATTTAAACATCAATAGGTAATTTTAAATTGCTTTTCTTTGGAAAATTAACACATTTCTGAATAGTCATCAAGTATTTTGCTAACATATTTATACATATATGGTGACTATATGCATTTATGTATGTATATATTTATGTAATAGGTAATTAGATGCAAGGCCAACTTTATGTAATTACATGCATACTTAATGTTTTTCATGTTGGTAGATTATTTAGTGTCTAACTCCTCAGGAGTCTTTGATTTGTCCTAACATATGGAAACTGGGAGACAATCCTCAAGCAATTCCCTCATTTGTACCAATAAAACATACCATAATCATTGTAATGTATAAGGTTTGATAAGGCCTGAAAGGTCTTCCTTTATGCTAACTGTCTTATCAGGGTGGCACATCATATTTTCTGTTGGCAAATAATGACCAGCACTTGGTATTTTGGGAGGCCAGACAGCTGATAGCAACAGGGAACTCCCGACAGTGAAAGATGCAAGTCCCCGGGGGACAGAGACTCATGCAGACAGGTGGTCCTTCTTGTATCTCCAGCACCCAGCACAGTCCCTGGTGTGCAGCAGATGCTCAACAGTGCTTTTTAAATGAATGAAAGAAGAGTGTTGGGAAATCTGCCTGGAATTATATGAAGAATGGCTTGGAACGGCTGAAGTTTCAGGCAGCCTATGATAACACACAGCAAGAGTGAGACCCCGTTTTTATCACTTAGAGAAAACACTGTGACTCAGAAAAGGCTGCTTCTGAGTGTAAGCAGAGATTTCCTATATAATGACAAAATCGTCACAGCTTTTATCAGTTTTATGAGGACTGGTGGATTGAACAATAGGTAAATAGTTAATTATGTAGAAAGGACAGCACCCACTAACCACTTCAATGTAATAACATTCAGTGATCTGTTGTCACTGAGATCATCTGGTATCTGTGGGGTGACATGAGAGGAAGGGTGATTACACTTTCTTTTTTGGGGGGTGGGGTGGGTATTAGGAAATTGAACCCAGGGACGCTCTAATCTATACTGAGGCACATCCCCAGCCCTTTTATTTATTTATTTTTAAATATTTTATTTAGAGACAGGATCTTGCTGAGTTGCTTAGGGCCTTGCTAAGTTGCTGAGGATGGCTTTGAACTGCACTCCTCCTGCCTCAGCCTCTGAGCTGCTGGGATTATAGGCATGCACACTGTGCCTTGTGGGGGAGGTCCACTTCTGTCCAGAGGCAGGCTGGTGGTCAGTCTTCAGCAATGGTGTGGGAATCAGCATTTATAAAACTTCCTTGTATATTTTGGTACCACAAAAGAGGACAGAATTTGGATAGACTTTCCAACCTTTAAAAGTACTGACGTGTTACTTCTTTCTTTTCTTTCTTTCCCTTGAAGCCAATCAATTTGTTACTCCCTTTTCAACCCACCCTTCTCCTGCCCTGTCTCCACCATGCCACATCAGAAAAGTAAAACAGGTGACTTGAATTTAAAAATATCAATTTGTGTGAAAGCAATTAACAATTTCAATTTACCTCCTGCACATATGGTAGATGGTTCAGCTGCTAGAATTTCAAGCAGGACTTCTTCCAAATCTAGTAGAAGAAAATAAAAAAAAGTCAATGTCCTGCGTAATCTGTTAAGAGATAAATGAGATAGAGCTAGGAAAGTTCAAGGCCGTTAGATAGCAGTAGCAGGTGAGAGGGAGGGTAAGATCTTTACTAGTATCATCAATACCAAACATTAATGAGCTGGGATTGTGTTAGATGCTGTTTGTTAGATACCAAACATTAAATGAGCTGGATTGTGTTAGATGTTGTGGTTAGATGTCCTATAAGCCATAAAAAATTATTATGAATAAGAATTATCAGCAGCTGGGAGAGGTGGCACACACCTGTAATCCCAGTGGCTCAGAAGGCTAAGGCAGGAGGATTGAAAAGTTCAAAGCCAGTCCTCAGCAAACTTATGGAGGCCCTAAGCAATTCAGGGAGACTCTGTCTCTAAATAAAACACCAAAATGAAAAAGAACTGGGGATGTGTCTCAGTGGTTAAGTGCCCCTGGGTTCAATCCTTCAATCCATGGTACCAAAAAAAAAAAAAAAAAAAAAAAAGAATTTCAGCAGATATTATTGAGCCTATGGTATGCCAGTCCCTAGTTTGGAGAGGCTTCATAAAGAGTTGCTGAAATGTGACATACACTTGACATGATAATGATAATGGCCAGTCACATGTGGTGGAGGCAAGGGTGAGGAGACAGGTAGTAGGAGCTCTGAAGTTCTTGGGGGGAGATAGTTTGGGGCAGGTACACTTCCAAGGGCTTCATGGAAAAGGTGGGGAACTGAGGGTGGAGAGGAGGTGGAGAGGGGGTGGGTTTGGGTACGTTAGGGTGCAGCTTGGGGATTGGCAGGAGCCGAAGTGGGAAAAGTAGAATACACAGACCTCTTCAAGCTGCCACAACAAAAGAACTTGAAAAGTAGAACTAAAAGAGCGATAATAGATAAGATGGAGGGCTAAGGTGCAGATGAGCCAACTGTCTCTAGGTGGCTGCATAGTCAGATTACTCTTTTTGTAAGAAAAGTCTGGAAAGAGGATGTGCAACCTGCGCCTCACTCTTCAGGAGGCCCTGAGCCTTAATGAAGTGGAAATGTACTCTGCTCTGTAAATGAGCTGGCAGGATCCACTAGAAGTCTGGAGAACCCAGTGACCATGCAGGGAATTAGTAACAAAAACTTCTGGCCAGAGCAGGGTATCTGACTGGTAGAACTTCTCTCCACCAGTTATGAATCCTACCTCTTGTTGAAAACAGATTCTAAAAGTTTAAACCAAATATTTTAAACAAGTAAGGAACAGTGAGTTAATTTGCTAACCAAATGTGATAACTTTTCTTGGGGTTTACTTACTCTGAAATTGGAGATGGTTCAGGGGACTGAAGGAAACCATTTTTGTTCAATTCATGAAAAGGACCTTGGTTAAAACAACTAATGATGTAGTTATAAAATTTAAAGTCTGTAGAAGAAACCATCTTTTTGTACTGGGAATGTCCCATTTATTTGCATGGATACATTTATTTAGATATGTTTCTTATTCCAACTTAAGCAACACATACACCACAGACACATAAAATAAAAGATGCAATAAATTATAATTGGTGGAATGGATTCTTAAACAAAACAGGAGAAAGATGATACAGTGAGTGAGGAAAAGCACACCAAAATATGCTCTGAGGAGTTTATTTCCTGGCTAGAAGTGGGACTTAGTTCCAAGCTTTCTAGTAGCAAATGAAAAAGTCAGACATTTATGAGTGTTCAATCTGTGAAATAAAAACCATTTCTCAAAAGAGATATATTTACCCATTCAGAGAGAAAATCTAGGCGTCCTCATAGAGAAGCATTGTGAAAGGAAATGAACAAACAAGCTTAAGAAATACTATCTGTCTGATGGGCAGATGATAAGACATTCAAAGTTATCCCAACAGTTCCCTTAGGTAACTCTTGTAGACCTAAGTCATAAAACGCAGCATTTCTTTATTGGTAATTCACAAATTCACTCTGTAAGAACTCCATGGCATTTACATATGTTTTGCTTCCCGTTTCCTGATTCTGCATTGGGAGAAAGTTCCCTCAGATTTTTGCCTTATTTCTTGCCTCTGCTCACCTGCCCCCCTGCCCTTCTCCAGCAATGTTCCAGGACTGGGGATTACTGGAATTCTGGGGCACTGTGACTTGTAATCCAAGATGACGACTGCCCCAACCTGAATGTTAGGATCTCCTGACCTCCCCAGTTCCTGTCTCATGGGCCATCTCAGCCACAGGCTTGCCATGACTGAGGGAGACAGTCACTCCTCCTGACATGTCTTCAGGGCGTGAGTGTCCAAACAGGCCCACATTTGAAGAATTAATTCAGAGGCAAAACCTTGGTGAATAGTGGGCATTGGAAAAACATAAAGCTATTTGTTTGATGTTGTAAATAAAATTCCTCAGGCATTTGACATCTCCCAAATAAGTCATTTTATCATCCATGACTAAAGGATTTCAAAATAGTCCAAGAACAAAAACTGAATGGTTAGCTTTATCCTGTCTCCATTTCCCAAGACACATACATGAAAATTTCAGGTACATAAGTTCCTGGATTTGGATCAATGTTTTTGAACCAACTGTAATATTTAACCAGGAATCAGTAAAAGAAATGCCAGTGAGTCTTTGACCACTGAGACACACTAACAGCGTTTGTCAAATATACACACACTATATTATTCTCTCAAAGTGTCTGCAATTAGCTGATAAATCTAAGGAGTGCATGAAGGGCCAAAAAATGTCAGCCAAGTGCTATGATTTCAATCAAGTAAAAACCACAGCTTTCCCAATCTTAATTGAAAACATCTGGAAGGATGTATTACAGCCAATAGAGTAAAATTTATCAGTGAGGGGATGGGCAGGATTTGTCTGGGACAGTGACTTCTATTGTTTTCAAATGTCTGCTTCCAAAAGGTAGAAGTCATAATGGTACTGAGTGCATTTGGGGGTGGGGTTTCCCTTGATTATTAGCAGCACAGTCATAGGGCAATCAGTCTGTCCTGAACTGAGGCAGACAGCAGATCATTGTAGGGACTGCAGACTGTAAGTAGCCATGGAGGAGGACACAGCTCTGGGGAATCACTAAAGGGAAATCACTGGATGGAATGGAAGAGACTCACACAGCGTCGAAGTAGTGACATCAGAAGTGAGGTATAATTGAAGACCAGGCCAAGACCACCATATTCTTCAGATACAATTTCATGTGAGGAGCTGGTTGGCCCTGACCCTGTGCTTCCCTGATCTATGCTCCTTGATGATTCTTTGAACTTTTCTAAACTCCATTTTGGGAAGCATTTAAACACACTGAGTAATAGTTTGGAATTTGGAATCAAATTTCTTGGCCTAACTCACTCATGAGCAGTGTGACCTTGGGCAAGCCCCATGACTTCTCTGAATCTCTTTCCTCATCTGTAAGAGTGGGATCATGATATCTTACCAAAAGAGTGAGCATAAAGTTATTGTGCTGGGAAGATTCAATGAGATCACACGGGCAGAGCACAGCACTGTGTCTGGAACCTGCTTATGTGCTTGATGAATGCTACCTATTATTACCAAGAACTTGGGCTCCAGAGACAGAGAAGAGATTTGAGCTCTGAATGTATTTATATTGAGATCCAAGCCCTACCACTTACTGGCCATGTAGACTTGGACAGGTTATTAAACCTCAGAATCTCAGCTTTCTCTTCCATAAAACGGAATAAGGAAAACATTGACTTCAAAGGGTCCAATGAAATAAGAGATGTGCATGCAGAGATATTGAGTTTGTAAATCAATTGAAGGTAGGTGATAAAACTCATGGGGGATTGGAGGTGAGGGAGAGAGTAAGATCAAGGCAAGCTGTAAGGTTTTTGTCTCATAGACAGAACTAGGCAAAATTGATTGCTCAACAGAGAGTTAACCCTTTGGCCACCAGCTGGCCTGTGCACTTCATGAAAATAAGGCACCGAGAAACATGCTCTGAACAACCTTGGTAAAGTCAGCAGGAGGACATTGGATGCATACTCAAAGAATGGTAGCTGTGTGTCATTAGTTACCACTGCTGCTAGGACCCTTAGACAGGAACTGCAGTTCACATATGTTTCTATCTCATCACTTGCTGTTGGCCTTGTGCTTAATCATATAGTGGAAACAAACTGAATCAATGTTAATGCTATTTTCCTGCCAACTTCTGGATAGATTTCAATAAGAAAATAGATGACAAAGCAGGTTTAAATCCATAAAGAACTAAACTCAATGTGTTGTTACTGGTAGGGTTACTTTCACCAACCTCATTGAATTATTGGGGGAGCAAGAGAGGCAGCAGATGGAAAAGGTCTTTGCAAAGTTCTAAGAGCTGTTTAATATATTTAAGTGAAATCCATTGTGGACCAGTCCAGGTTGTATTATAGAATTTGTTTTCTTTGGAGTCTAAAAATCTAATGTCCTTTGTCATAAAGTTCTCAGTTTATGCAGAGATTTATCAAGAATCCTTAAAGAACAGTGAATTTTCGCACAGTTATTAGGAATCTTCTTCCTTTTGATGGACATGTCCTTTAAAATTACTCTGCCTCTTTTCCCTATGAACAATCGGTCCTTACTTGGCCGGTTCCGTTGTGGTGTGGTTCATAATGGACCATCTTTATTCATTCATAGTATTGGGGACCTTTGCTTTCACATGTCTGCAGAAAGTCTTTTGGAGGATGTTCCTTGGTGTCTTACTGTGAGAGGAACATTCCAGTTTTAAGATGTCTGGAGCTTGAAGCAGGCTGGTTTGAGGATGGTTAGCTATCTGTTGGCAGGTTGCATCTGTTGAGTTCTCTTAAGACTAAAATCCTAGCAGCTCTTTTCTGTCCTGCTATCTCTGGGGTGCTACTAATTCAATGTAAACTCTGCCACTAAGTCCTGGTACTCTGACCAGTGCCGTATATCCCCATGCCTGCCCACAATTTAGTACAAACTACCATCCGTCAGAGGATTTATCATAGTTTATAATCATATATTTGCTTTTGATTGTTTGGTTGTTGTCTTTGTAGACTGTGAACTCTACCGGGCAAGGACTGGATTTGTTTTTACCCATTGCTATATCTACAACGCCTAACTGGGCACAGGTAGGCATTAAATGACTATTTATGGGTAAATAAATGAATAAATGGCACACGTTCTTCAGGGCTTTATAAACTGGCATTATAGCACATTATGTATTAGCTTCCCTTTTTTGTCTTGGAAGTAGAATCAGAAGGTAATCTGAATGCAAGGCCGTAGTCTGCATCCTGTAGGGACTGGCTCTTCATGTTAAGTGCAGTCACTTTGGAGAACTGCCTTCGTGGGAGGACTGCTTCATTTCCTCCATTTCTTCAATGGTTAATCTCTTCAACAACTATGGTAAGGGTATCATTCCCCTGAAGGTCTAGGTAGGCCTGCTTTGTAAAAGGCCTTGACCCCTTTACTTGAGAAAAAAATGTAGAAGTCTGTGTTAGGTGGGTGGGGCCCAGGCTCCCCAGAAAGTCCACATGTACTATCATAGCCAATGGCAGAAAGCACGTTGGATTAGCCTGGGGATCACTGCTTTTAGAAACATCCACGTAGCGTGGGACATACAAGTGGCTCCTCTATACATTCAAGATTCTCAATGTTGCTCCAGTGAATTTTGGAACAATTTAATCTATAATTTATTAGTAAAATGTTAAAAAAAGACATATTCACTTTTCCTAATTAAATTCCACTCTGCGCTTCAAATTCCACTCCACCTCTATTGTTAACAATGGCCATTATCCTAAGTTCATGTCAGTTCTACGGAATCTGACTCTAAAATAGAAATCGAAAATTACCACACACATCTCTCTGGGATTCATACATGCTTTTATGTATGCTGGGGTCATTATACCAAATAAAGACGCTTACATGCACAAAGCACATTGGTCAAGGTTACAGGATTTTAAAACAAAGCTTTTTTCTCAAAACGTGCAGAAGTTTTTGCTGAGGAAGGGTGCTCCAACTCGCTTAAACAAGGGCTGTTCTTCTCTCTTAGTTTCACACCCAATGAGTCTGGAGAAGTGAAGGACAAACAAGCTTTTTGAAACTGAGGAAATTCTTCTTTTTCCCTCTAAACTATTTTTTCTTTCCTATTTTCAGAAGGAAAGCTCAGATAGCTGTGAACTCCAAAACGTGGTTTATTAGTAAGATGAGCTTGTGGAACTTGTGCTGGTGAAGTGGAGGTCCTTCCTTGGAGCTGATTTTATTCTAAAATGCTGCTGCTGCTTTTACAATGGTGCTTATCAGATTCCTAGTCTGAGGAGGAGCTGCAGAGGAGTGGGATAGGCCCCCTCTGCATCTTTGGGCCTCACATCTTTGGACCTCTGTCAAGCTATGGGAATTTGTATTACTCTGGGGCTTTTTTTTTTTTTTTTTTTTGGGGTGCTGGGGATCGAACCCAGGGCCTTGTGCTTATAGCACAAGCACTCTACCAACTGAGCTATCTCCCCAGCCCCATGGGGCTTTTAATAAGCTGAATAGAAACAATAGCTTAGGAGAAGTGCCTGGCCCAAGCATCTGCAAAGTCTGAGTCTAATTAATGACTGCTGAGGCAAACGACTTTTTTTTTTCTTTCTTTCTTTTTAAGATTTTTCTGCCCCGCTACAGAAACTACAATTGATTCTATTATGTTTTGTATCCAGGCCTGGCAATGTGAATCGAGTCCCGAATGCCATCTTTTCTAGATGCAATCTTGGAAGAGAGAGTGGGGGAAGGACTGAGGGGATTTTTACAAGAAACAGAGCCACTGAACTGCCCATCTGTTATGCAGGGTAGGTCTTCCATGGGTCACGAATACCATGCAGTTCTCTGGGCTGCTTTATAATTAATAAACATGCCAAGCACAGTGCCGGAAATATGAAACATGGGCAGACTCTGCAATTGCACCATTTAGCATCTGTCTGCAGGGAACGGTGTATGGCATGGCAGTGATCCAAGTGTCAAGCAAGTGACTCCGAGGATGGATGCTACTGAGGTTCAAGGCATCAAGAGTAGGTGGTGGAGGAGAGACCAGGGCAGGGTCCCTGGAGGAGACTCTGAGCAGTGCCCTGGGGGTGAGACAGGCCTTGAGACAGGATCAGGATGTGGCAAAGGGGCAGGGGATTTCCACCAATGACAGATTAACCTGATTTAAGAGAAGGGCTGCCACCGCCAAATGTGCCTGCCTCCTGTCTGCTAATCCTGCAAAGAGCACCAGTTCCATATTCAGACACATCTTGGGAATGTGACATGGATTTTGATTGGAAAGAAACTCTTATCAGTGCCTGGTGGGGTCTTGGAAGGTCTGGTGGGAGGCAAGGCTGGCAGACAGACTTTGCCTTTCGTCACAGTTTTTCTAGGGCCTGGGCCAGAATTTGGTGGGTACATTCCTTCTAACCTTCCCACCAGTGAAAGGGAGAAATCAGCACAGGATCAAGTTTTTATTAAAAAAAAAAAATTATATATACCATGGACCAGACTTCTCCTCAGTTTTGATGATCTTACAGATTTCCTGATAATAAGGATGTTTATGCCAAAGCTTGCAAAAATTCTTGCAGACGCTGTTGTGTTTGCTCAATGCTAGCTGTTGATTGTAGATCAAACATGCAGAAAGCTCTACATGCTGACTCACCCTTTTATTAATAGGAAGCCAAACCAGGATTAAATAGGGCAGGAAAGTCCTCTAGGTGGACATGGCTTGGTACCAGCAGCTGGGTTCTCCATGATCCCGGTTCCAGGCACTGCCCTCAACTGCACACAAAGTGGGACAGCTGAGAGAAGGCATCATGGTAATCGGGTCAAGTGTAGGGATTCAAAGCTGCCAACCCATTTCAGTGTTATCTGCACCCAGCTTTCATGCAGATTCCTGTTTCACTGCCCACAGCACTTTAAAAAAGAGACAAAGACACTGGAACCTTTGCCTCATATTTTCATATAAGGGTTGGTGCTAAATTCACCAGTTGTGGTCAGTGGAAATTCCCTGAAGAAGCCACAAAAGGCAAAGAAATAGCTTCTTCCTTTATAGCTTTATGGCTTATAGGGCTATGAGCTTCCAACCATCCACATTTTTCCTTAAAATTTTATTAATCTATTCTGCAAAAGCTCATAAGAGGTAGAGTCCTGTGCATGTGTGGGAGGGAAGGTGTTCCTTTCTGTCTGAACGTGCCCCTCCATGATCTTTGTAGCCTTTTCGGGCTATGGGAATTTTTATTACATTGGGACATTTTCATTCACTGAATAGAAATAATAGCTTAGGAGAAATGCCTGGCCTGAATGTCTGCAAAGTCTGAGTCTAATTGTCAAATTGTCACCTTCTCATGATGATGGAACTTCATCCGGTGAACAGTAGTCGAGATTTTTGGAGGTGCTTTCTACCAGCAGCAAAAGGCAAAGAGCTCCCTACCCACCCACCATGCACCCAGACCAGGCCGCAGGGATTCTGGTCCTGCCTCTGCTGGGGGACTCTGAATTGTGTCAAGCCATTTCACATTTCTGGGTCTCTGTGTCTTCCTCTTTGAAATGGAGCTGCTTCCTGGCCTACCCACATTATTCAGTAGAGCTGTGTGGTCTCTCCCATCATTAGAGACAGACCTGGTCTATTCTGGGTCATGACTCACTGTGCTGGGTGAACCTGAAAAAGTGAGTCAATCTCTTTGAACTTATAGTATCTACTTTATAACAACAGCAATTGGTGCTTGTGAGAATCTGATGATTATGTAAAATGATTTGCATGCTGCCTGCCACTCACTAACTGGTGGGTTTTATTATTATTTTTTTACCTTTGTAAGGAAACAGAGGCAGGAGAAAGCATGGGCTCTGGGGTCATGGAACTGGGTTCCCTCTCTGCTCTCCCCTGTAGAGCTCTGTGCTCTTGGATGGGTTTTCTGGCTTTAGTTTCTTCACCTATACAATGTGGATAAAGATATTTACCTCAGGGTAATGGTGAGTTTTATAAATGGAATAGTAGTAAGTGGGATAAAGGGTGAATTCTTGATCTCCAAGTAAAATTTTGGTTTCCTTCTGCCTTTTCTCTGTCTTCCATCAGTGAGAGATTAAAGTGGAAAACAATCAACAGCACTTTGAAAAATAACCCATTCTATAAAGCTGACATCGATGTACTTCTGCCTTAGAGGAGAGAGGATTAAGAAACTGTGAAAGACCAAGAAGGCACCAGATTTAAAGCATTAGGAGACTTGAGTTTATCCACCTGGATGACCATCCCTGGATAATCAGCTCCTGGTGATCCAGTGGTGACTTCCCATTTCCTCAGAAATGCACAGCTGAACATCAGAGGGGGCAGGATCTCTGGAGCCAGACCTGGGTTCAAATTCTCCACTCAGCCACTATGTGTGGGCAGACAAGGAGGTTTATCCAAGCTTCCTGCAGCTCAGTTTCCTCACCTGTACGATGGGGATATAAATCTTTCTCCTGGGAGTGGCTGGGGAGATCCAAGCTGAGGAGCCAGTGGAGAAAGATGCTCAGTAAGTCAGTGGTGTCTCTTCACACAGGCACAGACCTGGTGTCTACGGATTCTGAGTGCTTGGGTGCTCATCATGCGCAGGGGACATGGACAAGATGCTACAGTGTCTAGATTTCCTGAGCCTCGACTGCAGCCACGATTGCTCTATTGTCAGATTCTGCATCTGGCTGTAAGTCCCAGCTGTTCTTAAAGTCAGTTCCATGGCCTCTAGTTCCATCTGCTTTTTCACTTCATCTTCTGTCATTCTCCACCTTTGATATTCCTCTTTCACTCTTTTGCACCGTCTGAGGACGGTGTTCTGACAAGAACATCGTAGCTATGCTCTTCTGATGGATGGCTCTGTTTCATCCTTTGGTTTATCCCTTCAAACGAGCCTGGCTTCGTTTGAATATTCTCAAAATACTCTTTTATACCATTTATCACAATTGTAATTTTATACATTTATTTAGTTGTTTTTATGTCTCTCCCATCAGATCGTAAGCTCCACGGGAAGGGCCTCTACCTGACTGAGTTGTAACTGGATAGCCAGGAAGGTTATCAATGAGTCTGTGATGGTATATGAATATTCATCCCTGCATCTTCATTTGAGGTTTGAAAATACAATCTCTGTGGGCAGAAAACTTCGTGAACAGTTTGAGCATATTAGAAGCTCCTCTGCGATCTTATTTTGAATAATTAAGCCCAGTCCTATTTTATTATGAGAAAATTACCAGCCACAAAACAACGTCCATGGAAACAAGCTGGAATAGATGCTTCAGATGGGAAAAAATGAGGGCTTTCTTTTCGGTATCCAGAAGGGGAAATGAACCTACTTCTTAAAAATAGTTTAGCCTGCTTTTAGGCAATAATTATTTCTGTCTGACTTGAGAAAGATGAGCCCCGCTGTTCCTGTCCCTGTTTCTCTGTCCAAGCAAACCAACTAACGACTGCCATAAACATGGGTTGCAAGTACCGCGAGGATCAAAACCACTAGTCTAACTCCCAGATAAACGCTTGCAAGAATGTTATCATTCAGCTAAATGTTCAGAGACTGAAGTCTCAAATTATTTTTCTTCCCTTTCTGGGACACTCTTGCACTCAGCTTCTAACACATCCTTGGAGTTATTTCTGTTTGGGAATGAGGGGATTTTTACAAACATCCGGGCTCACGTTGAACATGAGTGAGCTATTAAGCTAAAATATTCAAGGACAACACTGATTTATGCAGATAAAAAGATTCTGATTATTTTTGTAGGAACCAGCTCTTGAACGTTAGGCACATGGCCCATAAGAAACTTCAAAGAGATAAAGAGATGTATAAAACGATGTATCCCTGTCATCTGAAGGTAGGTCTATGTCACTTCCCGATACTGCTGCTGTTGTGGCCAATCTCCTGCCTATGTAAACAGACACTGCCAATAATATTCTCCTTAAATCCACTTGTTGCGTGTTTCAAATGTACCAGTTACTTTGTGAAGGACTAGAAGAAAGGCACTCAAAGACTCCAGACATGAAAAAATGAATTGGAGGTAGAAATGCAAATTATCCTGATTTGATCTGTACATGTTATATATGTGTAGAAAATACCACACTGTATCCCGTAAATAAGTAAAACTGTTACATGTAAATTGGAAATAAAAAATAAAATTTTAAAGATGTTTCAGTGATACCACCCACTGCCTATAGGTCAAAGTAAAACCCTTTCAAGGCTTTTGTAAATTTGCTCCAATCCAATCAATGTCCAGATTTATTTTCCATTATTTCTGAAACTTTCCCATAAGCAGTCAGGTATTATCACTATTATCTCCTAAAGACTCCCAGCTCTTTTCCAGTGTCTGGGAAAGAGAAAGGTCCTGCCATCTCCTCTGGTGCCACCCACCGACCCCCTGCTGAGCTTTCAGTGAGCTAGGTACTTTCTCATGAAGATTCTCACCAAAATAATCCACCTCTGAGCTTCTAGAGGACTCATGGTCAGCCCCCAAGTCCTGCTGTCAATCATATTTTGCATTGTTGGATTGTTCTTTTATATGTATTGTAGTTCTTGGTGCTTATAACCAAGTGTGCTACAGTGATCCTGTAAATTATTTGGAGCAAGACACATAACTGGACCCATATTGGGTCTGATTCTTTTCTATCCTTTGAATAATTTACACTTTTTGGCTAAGGTAGTTTGGGCTTTTGCTCCTCGCCAACAAATACATCTTCAATAAGAAAACCATCATTTGTACACATTTAAGGTGAGAATTTCCAATCTGAAATGGGATTACTTTTCAGTTTTGAAAACTTATGGTCACATAATCAGAGTTCTAAAAGTACACTTGGTGCACTTATTCTTTAAAAATGAGATTTAAATATGCAGATTTCTTGGATCGACCTCCGCTGACTGCAATAGAATCTTCTGGGAATAGGGTCCAGGGATTGGTATTGATTCTCATGTGATTTTTATGCACATTCAAGAAAGCTTTGATGGGGATGGAAAATGGGAGAAAAAAAATGATTACTGTACCTTGAGTACCTATTATATGCATGGAGAAATACTAGGTATGTCACCAATATCCTTAAAATCCTCCAACAAGACTATGATGTAAGTTTAATCATCAGCCCCTTTTTACAAATAAAAAAACAAGTATCCAAGGATCTGTAAGTGGTGAGTGCTTGGGTCAGCATTGAAACTCTGGACTGACCAGCTCCCAAATCCTTTCTTCTTGATTTGCTGTCCACTCTGCTGAAGCTCCTAGCAATCCTTGGAGGCAGGCAATGCTGGAGACATCTGAGGTTGCTCTGGGGGAGCTGGCAGATCCTTAGGGCCCATCTAATAACCCCGAGATCAAGATGCCCTTAGGACATCTTAGGAGGACGGTGCTCCTCTGAGCTCTAAATTTGCATCCTGAAGCCCAAGTCTGGAGCCTGGTGAGCTTCCTCTGATAATTAGTATACCAGTCTGGTCACAAACTAAAGGTATAGGCTATAGCACTCTAAACCTCATTACAGGTGCAGCATTACAGGTACACACTGGCCTGCCAGCGGAGGCTGTGAAAATCAGCGGCATCTAATATTCCAGCTGGACCAAGGGCCTGACCTGTGCGTGGAAGGTGGAGAAGAGAGGCTCTTGGATCCAGTATCCTGCTCATCCTCCAGGAGAAGGGCTACAGAATACCATATGTGTGTGAAGGAGGGCTGGTGACTGTGCAGACTCCGGACAACACTGAAGCCCCATGAGAGGTCTAATGCAGGGGTTCTCAACCTTGGCTAACCATTAGATCCAGCTTGTGTTCAGTCACGGCTGGGAAAGCTGAGGTCAGTCAAGTGCTAACCAATAGTCTGTCCAGTAGGACAGGTGAGAGGCTGCGTAAAGTTTGCTCACTGCCAAACTTTTGGGTAGGGACCTCTTCAATCTTTAGTATTCCATTTTAGAGTAGAATGGGCACAGGAGAATGAAAAGAAGCATGCACGAAAAACCAAAGGGAGACTTGGGACTTGGCAGACCCAAAGATCACATGGAGGAACATGCTCTCAAGCAGAAAAACACCAGCCTCAGAAAGAGGGGACAGGGGTATCTGTTGCAGATTGGGGATGGAAAGTGCCGGCATGTCCACCTCAGAGGAAGAGCCCTACTCACGGAGTGTATGATGCCCTGCAGTGCCTGGAAGCCGTCATTCACTGGAAACACGTGATCCTTACTGTCTGCAATGCGGGCCAGCTGAGAACACAGAGAACATGAATCACACGGAGCCATGTCAGGGGAGCATGTGGAGAATTTAGGGAAGCTATTGGGTTTAGGGGCCCCACTTATTTCTAGAACCCAGAGGAATGTAAGGGCCCCAGCAGGGTCATGGGCGTTTCTGAAGAGCCTTTGGCAGTAATGTGCTTACCAGTGATCCTTCTGGAGCAGACCTGAGGGGCAGCTCCAGTCTTTACATTTGTTTTAGTACTTTTCTCTTTGGGAGCAGAGGTAAGATTGTCCAGATGGATGAACATTTGGCCTGGGTTGATATATTTATGTACTTGGGGACATGCCATTGGCTCATTTTTCTCCCATTCACCCAAATTCCTGTTGGCAACTTTATTTGAATCAAACAGACTCAAGTTTCCTTGCAGAGCAACTTTGAAAAGAAATTCAGGCTTTGGTGTTGGGTTAGATCAATAAATGTGGACCCCAAAATTTCACTCAAACTGCTCACAAAGGAATGGCCAATTGCTTTAACTACTCTTGCTTTATGAGGCAGAGGGCGGAAGGCAAGGAGAAGTTGATCTGAGAGCTTTATCAACCCCCATCTTTGTGTAGTTTGGGGAGTGCCCCAGTCAGAGTCAGTGCTGGTGTGCATGGTTTTAAAAATAGCTCTTATTTATTTATTTTTTTACTGATTGCAAAAAGTAACATGTATTCATTGTGAAAACTTGGGAAAAACCAAGAGAGTTATAAAAAGAAAGTAAACATTACTCATAATCCTTCTATGTGTATCTATATTTTTCTATCTGTATCTATCTTTATTAACAATTACATATATCCATATATAACTTTTCATACCTTTTCAGTGCAAATACAAATTTATTCTAAAAGTAGGCATTTACTATTTTATTCTTTGCAATCCTGTTTAATTTACTGAACAATCATAGGCATTTTCTTATGCCATTATAACAAAAAGAAATTAGGAACTATGTGTGAGGCACATTTATTTCAGTCATTAGCGAGTTTTCATGATTTACTTGTGTGTACTTGTGCACACCTTTGGGCCTGCTGATCCAATTATTTCTATTTTTGTATTGACAATGCATTGTATTTTTTATAGCAAAAAAAATGGTTGTTATTTTAAATGTTCTAAAAAAAGGTTTTCAAGTTAATTCAGATCTGTTTTGACACCTTGGCAGTGTAATGCTTACTCCGATGTCAACCAGGAAAGACGCTGCTTAAATGGGTCATGTTGAAGACCTCAAAAAATGATTTCACATTCTTTACACATCCAATAAATCCTTCCTGCTTAGCATTTGTGGAAAAATAACCTAAGGCGTATCTATCCTGCTGATGCACCCTCTATACTGAGTACATGTTAGAGATTCACGAACATACCTGTGTTTCATTGAAATCTTTGACACCAACACAGTAAACAATTGCACCCAGATCTCGGGATCTGTTAGCCTGGGCAGGGAAACAAAGGGCATTAGAAAGAGAAGCAGCAGCAAGCCTACTTCTCTTGGATTCATCAGACTAGCTACAACAGTTAGGAATTTATTGAGCACCTACTATGTGCCAGGTACTACACTAGAGATCACATTCTAACTTAATGCACAGTAGACAGGGGTGGGGGGTGATGGCTCCAATGGGAAGTGCTGGGAAAGATCTCTGAAGTGGAGTCTTGAGAAGGACTTTGAAAGGCAAGAGGAGGAAAGGGAAACTGCTGGCTAAGATAAGTCATATTCAAAATCCTGGCATATGAGCACCTTTCCATGCCTCTAATGGATTTTTATGGAAACATATTTCTTTGTAATGGCAACATAGTATCACAAGAGAATGTCATATTTGGAACCAGATATACCTGAGTTGGATGGTTGACTTTACTTTGAAAAGTGGTTTGGGGATTAAACGAGATAATATTAAAAAAAAAGCAGAGCTTATTCTATAAGGCCTTGATCAATGTAGATGCCACATACATCAGCATCCCCTGTGAATAAGGCTTTTTTTATTTCAATGGAATAAATTGGTTTAATAGTAAGTCCATATTTGGAAAGTAAACCCAATTTATTATGTTGTCCTCTCACTAATCAATCATTGAAAGGGAAACATAATAAATAACATTGGGGTTTAGGCTTGACTTTAATATTTGATTTATTAAAGGCTCCAATATTTGATTTCCAGCTTCTCCCATGTTTCACAACAGAAAACAAAACTTGGAAATCCTTGGCCTATACAGTAGGTGCTCAGCAAGTAATCAATAGTGAGCATATAGTAAGTGCTCAATATGTGCATGTTGATTTGTGTTATCCCTCCCTACCCCGATACGCCAACCTATTTGTATCTAACACTGAATTCTAGAAGCAATAGAAACATCTCTTTTTAAAATTCATGTTAGAAACATTGGTGGTGGCTTTACGGATACAATAAATGTTTAGACTTAGTCTAGTACCAACCTTATGTGCAACAACTCTGCTCTCCTCTAGCTGGGTTTTCCATAGAATTATCAACAATGGGAAAGTTTAATTTCTTTGTATCTTGAGTTTTATCTCTTTTGTAAAGTTTTCTTCTATTGGCATTGGCATTCCAAATATTTTTCCAAGTCTGTATGTACCATACCTAAAATTCTTTTCTACTAACCCCTATTTTAAGCCACGGACACTCATTATTTATTTTATTTTCAGTTCTTCCCTTATGAGGGTTTTTACTTTATTTGGCTGTTATTTAGTGCCCAAATAAGCCATTTTGCATTCCGATCACATATTTTGACCTTAGAATATAGAAATGTATCATTTCCCAAATACGTAGGGGTGTCTGTCACATGAGCTTGAGTCTCTCCCCATGCTGAGCCATCCTCTGTTCCAGCCGGAGGAGGGAGCTAATGAAGCCAAACATTATTGCACTGTGAGACCCATGAGGGCAGCAACAGCATCTTGCTCACCCATGTCTCTCTTGTCTAGACGACAGCCCAGCACATGCCAAGCTCTGAGTGAGTGAACGAATAGATACTTCACACTGGCAGGGGAGCTAAAATTGAACTCAGTTGTAGTCAAGGGCTTGAGGCGAGCATAATGCTACAACAAAATCCTCTCCAGACCCGGCATCTCCCGCCCTCACTACCTTTTCCCCACCTGTGTTCCTTTCTACCCTGGCCTGTGTCACTAATGAGGCTTCAGTTCATTCCCACAGCTAACGTGATTCCTTCGTATACAGTTCAAATCCAGAACATGAGTGAAAAGCATTTCCTAAGTGTAAATATAACTACAATTCCCGAGTAAACCTCTTTTTTAAGTCATCTGGAAGCTTCATTTAGAGAATTCCTTCACTTGCTTTGAGGAATATTTTGAGAAGACATCAAAGGGAAAAGAGAAATACAGACGGAGAGATTACAATGAACTTTGTCACCGATTGCTGTTTAAATTTGGCTCTTGGAGTGATAATCTCAAAGGTTAGCACCTTTAGACAAGACTGGCTCTTACATATTTTGAGCAGTTCTTTCTCTTCCTCTTATTTTAGTAAAATAATATAGGGTTATGTCAAAACTGCTAAAGCAATACAATGTCTCGAATAAAGGCACAATAGATATTTTTTATCCCTCAAAGCACAAAGCAATATGCAAAATTTTGAAAGGGGAAAAACATTCACCATGTGAAAGACATAAAAATTCACTGTAAAAAAATGAATTATTATGATTGTTTTTACATCTGAAACTATTTCATTCAGAGGTTTTACAGGGAGCATCTATCGCTTTGCCTGAGTAAAGAGGCTCATTTCAAAGAGTGTAGCACACTTCAGAGAGAAGCCGTTTCAAGATTTCTAGATTTTGTTTATTTTATTGGGGTGCTGCAGATTGAACCCAGCGCCTTGCGCATGGTAAGCACATGCTCTACCACCGAGGTACCTCCCTGCCCCCAGGTATGTGTTTGGACACAGGCGGGGCCATTACTTACCTCCCTCTCTGAATAGAAAAAGAGATCTTCATGGAGTTCCCCATCAGTCAAAGCAATGATGACGCTTGCTGTCCTGTACCCTGCTCGAAACAACACAGGGGTACTCAGTCATCCTGCCTCCTTGGAAACCCCCTCTCAGCCCTGGGATTTGATCTCTTATAATCTGAACTACCCAGAAGTCAATATTGTGAGAACCACCAGCCTCTCTTTTGGGCCTGGAAGCAATTCCAGGTTGGAGAATGCTTCATCAGGATAGCCTCAAGGAGGAATAAATTTGGCTTCTGGTTTCTCAGTCCCATCTCTACAAATGTTCAGAAATGGTCACTGACTCAATAGCTGGTAACAGCTCCAGTGAGCCACGGGTGATTACTTTTTGCTAGCAGCACACGTGACTGTCACCCAGGCCTCTCCCACTGGGCTTTACTGGTCCCTCTCACATGCTGTAGTTGACCACATATACCATCCCCTGAACACAGTTTGGCAAAAAGTAATAGGCATCATGATTTACAGGCTGACAGAAAGTGTTATGGCAGTGGGCAAAACTTACTAGAATTTTGTTATTTAGACTTCTAGTAACAATGCTCATTGTTGACTTACATTAGCAAGTTTTGGTGTTGATTCTGGGTGCCTTCTATTTCTTGCAGTTTAAAGTCAAACAGGAAGTGGATATTTCTACAGGCCTAGCAGGAAAATCCCTACTATAATACTGATTCTTTTTAAAGAGATTTGCTTGAGATAAAGCATACCCCTGAAAGATACTGTAGATATAATAGCTAAAATGATAACAAATTTTATCAATATTTCTATTGCTAGACACTCTACTAAGTATATTTTATGCATTTTTCATCATTAAATGAAAAAAATGTTTAAACCAAACTAGCATCTTGATCGTAATATATTCAATCACAGTAATGAAGAGGCCTGGAGCTCAGAGAAGGACAAGGGAACAAGATTTGACATAAAAATCCAAGACTTTGCTAACCCATTCAAGCATTTACTACTTTAATGAACTCAATATGCAAAATCATTCATAAGAATTACAGACTGTGGTCATAATGGGATCTTAATTACTTTTATGTAACTCTATTGGTACCACCAGGACAGTAGAATTTGATCTGGTATGTATCATTTTTCTATGCATTCTTTTTTGGTAATGAAGTATGTGTCCAAGGATTATAGACAATATCATACAAGTCTTTTGAAACATGAAAAAATTACTAAGACATTTTTTTCAGAAACACAGAAAAATGTTAAATATTTCTTAGTGGTAATTTATACCACAGTCTTACCTTGACTGTTTTCATAATAAATCTGCTCACTGGCCTGAAAAACACATGAACAAGTTATCAGACATACAATTACTATTCGTCACTACAAAAACCATGATGTGTAATAGGCTGTAGTGTTGGCTATGCAGCCAGGGTCCAGTCTTGATTCTTTGTGTAATTCACCCAGGTCTCATTCAGATATCAATGGATAATATCCAAGTAAAGTTACTCTAACTCTTAAGAGATGGAATTGTGATCATGGATCAATGTCTTGACTTCTCAGAGTCTAGCACAGCTAGACAGCAAGAAAATCCCTACCATAATACCCATTTGCTTGAGATAAAGAAAGGCTTTAACATCACTTAAAGTTGAAGGCACTGAAATTCTCTCTCAATCACTAATGCTGCCATCCAACTAAGATCCCTTTAGGAATTAGGGGACTTGGATGTGGCATGAGTCATGAGTGACATCTATCGTTAGTTAACAAGGCCTTCATCAGTCTTAGTGAAGAAAGAAGGAAATTCATTTCCTTAATTCGGGATATAGTTACCAGTGTCCAAGCTTATAGGGAGAAAAATTGCCTCATCTTGCCATTGGGTGTTATTCGATCCCTCTAAGATATGTGCTTTATTTCACCAGTCATTCCTATGTTGATATTTCAACATCACACTTTATATTTGAGGTTAAAAACGGTCTTAAAATTACCCTTTCAAATCCTTCATGCATATAAGTGTCTCCTCCTGGCAGAACCTTCTGGAGTTCTTCTAGGCCTTGACGGATCTGTTCTCTGAAATCCAAAGATACCCTGTTAGTCTTCTAACAGCACTGCTTACTTTGCTGTTGACAGTCTTAAGGTGCTGGTCATCTTATTTCTGCGACCACTGCTGTATTGCCCCAACAGTCCTACAGCAAACATCAGAGGGAAAGTCTTTGTCTTACATTGTCCATTCAGGGTTGGCCACAGCACAGGATGAGTGAGATTTCAAGGACTGAAGGAAGGGCCCCTTCGGCAAGAAGCTCGGTTTGCTCCTAAAAGTTTCCTTTCCCATAACAGGGGCAAAGTTTTCATCCTGTGTTGGAAATGAGTCTTAAAACACAACTGCCCTGGAGGGGACACACAGCAACACACGCAAAGGGCAAGTCGCTCATGTGAACCAGAAAAAAAGGCAGCTGGCGGAAGGCCACAGCAAGGCCACGGGCGGGGTTGGGGGAGGCGTCCAGAGCAAATGCTGCCACATGCCGGTTGCGCCAAAGGAAACCATGCAGTCAGCTTTGAAAATAAAGACCCAGGAGTCTATGCTTTCCAGGATGAGCCAGAGTGTTTTCTGTGGGCTGGTGCCTGTTTTCTTACTCTGGTCCTTCAAGGTGATGGTGGGGCAGTCGGAGGAAATGGGACATGGCATGGGAAAGAGCAGGGCTGGCACTGGGAAACGTGAATGGTTTGGGATCCAAGTGGAACCTTTGTGGACCATTCTCTCCAGAGTGTAAGATGCCCATATTCACGTCCCCGGCTTTTACATAGCCCCACACTGTGCTACAAATGGCCAGAGAGTGTAATTTCTGGAAAAAAAAATATAACCTTATTCATAAACTCTAAGCCTATGAAAAGGTTTGAAATTGCCTTCCTCCCACTGAAGTCTCTTTAGTGGCAGAGGTGGAGAGGCAGCATTTAAATTAGGAAGGGAAGCGCCTTCTGAGTAGGAAAAGAACCTAATATTTATTGAGCATCTGTTGTTTACAAGGCATTTATTGAATGTCACTATACATAAGGTATTTATTAAGCATCTCCTATGCACGAGAGGCATTTAGTGAGCATCTGCTATATTCAAAAGACTGCTCAAAGAGTTTCGATTTTGCCTTGGGATAACCACTCAGTGTGGGGATTATTGTTCAATGTGGGTGAGAGAACTTGGGCTTGGACAGGTTTAGTAGGAGAGCAGACACTTGCAGTTAAATCCATCTGACCCCAAAATGCTTTCTACTGTGCAAAGCAGTGTCCTAGCAAGGAAGTGTTACAGAAGAAGGCTCTCTTTAACATCTGTGTCAGTGAGGAGCAATGGCCTTTTCTAACATCAGCTAGGTACTTAGGGTGTTCCAGGCTCTGTTCTGAACACATGGAACGTAATTCATTCACTTAAGCCGATGCCAGTCCTTTGAAGTAGATACCACTGTAAGCTCCATTTCCCATATAAGGAAACTGAGTCAGAGAGAGGCTAAGAAACTTGCCCAAGGTGTCTCAGCTCATCAGTGGCAGAGGTGGGATTTAATTTCAGTGGTCCGGTTCTCAATCAGTGTGAAAAACTCGACCTTGAATGAATGAATTAATAATGGAAATATTACCAGTTCATCCTGGTAATGCCTAGGGAGAAATTCTTAAGGAAAAATTAACCTCATGTGCAAACAGATGTGATGGGTGGCCATAGATGAGGCTGGATGGCCAGGCTGGTGGAGATTTTGAAAGACAGACTGAAGAGGGCTTAGCGAGGCCTGCCCCTCGGCCGCAGATACTTCTCTGGTGGAATATTTAAGACCACATCACTCAGACTTTGGGAAATGTACTGATTATCGTCTGGATATCTTATCAGCGCCCAGATATCAGACCACATTCCTAGCTGACCCCGTCAGAAGCTTGGAAGTCTTCCTTGATGCTCTGGTCAGACTCTCCTCTCTGCTCTTCCCCAACATTCGCCAGCAACACACTATGTTGTTCTACATATCTAGACGTGGGTTGCTTCTCTATCTCTTCTGCCAACGACATGGTCTGGGCCATCGTCACCTCATGCTTAGATTGCTGGGATAGTCACCTGCTCTCTTGTCCCCTTTTAATTCACTCTATAAAATACACGTGGAGTCTTCTTAAAATACACATCACTCATGCCTTTCTCTCCCCTACGCAAAATGCTTTAGTTACCGTCCATTATATTTGGGAGCACATCCCAAATCTTTGTTGGGGTTTTGGGACTGCCTACACCGGCTGGTTCCTGTGTCCCTGTCCAGCCTCATCTTGCAACCTCTTGGCCCCCATCGCCTTCAGTCACTTTGGTCTGTCCAAGCTCCCTTCTCTGACAGATCCTTCACATCAGTGATCACTGCTGCCTGACATGCAGTTTATGGGGCTATTTTTATTTTCCCTCTGTGATGCTGGGAATTGAACTTAGGGCACATGGTAGGCAAGCACTCTACCACTGAGCGACACTGCCAGCCCCCTGGGGTTAATTCTTACCCAGATTTCAGTTCCAACTTAAATGTCAATTGTTCAGATTAGCCTTATTTGACTTCTCCAATCCAAAAGATCTTCCTCTATTAGACTTTCTCATGGGGCCCTATAACTTTCACATCATGACACTTTGGACATTTTATAACTGATAATATTTGAGTAGGTAATTATTTGTATAGTTTATTTCCCCACCCAATTTAAACTTTAAACTCCATCAGGGCTGGACATTTGGGTCCCCACTATATCTTGTGGGTCCACTGGAGTGCCTGAAACAAAATAGACATTCAACAAATATTGACGTGGCGGATGGCGGGGAATCAGCATCTCTGCTATTAATCACCCTGGGAAGAGGTCGGTCTGGGGAAAGGGATGAACTTTTCTTGGCCATGTGGAGGAAGGCCAAGCAGAAGCTGGCCTGGTAATTGGCCTCAGGACAAGTCTGGGTCCTTCTGATGGCTAAAAAGCTTTGTATGGTACTCATTATGTTATCTCCAATATTTCAGTATAGTCCAACAAAAAGCATAGTTTAATTTCAACTCTGTTGTTTGGTAACGAGAAAGAGGAAATATCCCACACAACCATGAGGAGAGATAAAGAAGAGAGCGATGTCTTTCCTCAAGGCCACGGGGCGGGCGTGGTGGCATGAGTAGTCACTTGGCAGAGGCAGCCCTGTCCTGGCAGTTCCATGAGGGGTCTCAGCAGCAGAGACAGTGACAAGGTGACATGAAGGTAAGCCTGAGATAGGAAAATCAGGGTCTGTTTCTGTTCCTGAGCACACAGAGGTGGCACCCTGATACCCTGCAGAATAGCCCTGGGCCCTATTGGAGAGGGGACTAACTTCTGACCAATTAGGTATGAGAAAATTGGGCACTGAAAGAAGATATGATCTTTGGCCACGGACTAGGGAGGTCTAGGACATTTGGTAACACTAAAACTGGAATACAGTATTAAGACTGAAGCTTTAAAAAGAGGACTTAAGGAAAAAAAAAAGGCATATTGGGGGTATGGAAAAGGTTCCTTGGCTTCACTATCATTTTTCTCTGCCAAATAAAGTCTGGGAACTGGGTATTTTTCTCTAAGTCTATTTCCTTTCCTTTACAAGTATTTTCTTGAGCTTTCTTTCTTTTCTTTTTTGTACCAGAACAAGCAAAGGCTGTTTTGGAAAATGTCTTTATCCTTGATGCTTTGGTGTCTGGTGAGATCTGAGCTCACTAGCTGGGAGTAGCCATCACAACTTCCTGATATACCAGTTTCTTCAAAGATCATGTAGCTCGTGGCCCCGCCTCCCTCACTCCCTGGCCCTTCTCTAAACACCCACAACATTTAGACACAACAAAACAGATGGTTTCATGGGAATCGTAGGTCTGCTTTAATTCTGGGGCACTAGAACTATTACTAAGCGTCTATTCTTTGTACTCTCTTAGAACAAGAAAATCGGGAGAGAGATCTTTTAAAGGATGATAAGAACCTCTCTGAGAACTCAGTTACTTCCAGATGCAATATTATCTCCTGGGAAATGAGACAGGCTGGGAACCCTAGGAGAGAAAGCTGCAATTAAAAAGCCCCCAATTTCCTTGGTGGTTTCCCATGTCTGCCACTGTTCTTACTTAGGAGTGAAGGGTTTTCAGGTCACTGTCTTGAGTTCCTTTTGCGACTCCCACAACACTTAATGATGGTTGCTAAATGAATTATTCCCATTTTGGTGCATCTTTCATTCCTTGCCCCTACTATTTGTCTGAGCACAGGTTATGAACCAAGCATGTTGGCTCGTAGGGGTAGTGGAGGGGGAGAATTAATCACACTAACTTCTGGGCTTTTGATGATCTGGGAATTTTTCTATACTTTAGGAAGATTACTTTCTGGGATTCTGGTTGTACTGTGACATTTTGATAATATTTGCTGATGAAAACCTTGAAGGATTAACACATACATGCATATCAAGAAGCACTTCAACAAGCTTTTATCCCAGTATCGTACTCATACTTCCGCTGCCAAATCCCCCTTGGAGTGTTTATCATGTTTTTGTTCTACAAAACTGCCTCCACCACCACCCCAGAATAACCCGACATCAGCTCTGCATTTTTAACGTCCTTGTCTCCTTGTTACAAGAGCCTTTGAGGAATTGCACTTTTCTGAAATACCTCACAGTTGTTGGCGTTTGGAGTCTCAGCTTATACAGTAAACATAGGTCAATAGTTACTACCACTAACGCTTCACTCATAAATGTTTCTAGATGGCCGATGGCTGCGGATCCATGATTGAAAATAAAAAATGTAGTGAACAGAATGGAAAAAAAACAGACTAAAAGCAATTTGCTGCTACTTTTGGAGTAATAAAGGTCTGCACAAACTGTCTTTATTTGTTTATAATTTATGTAAATCATAGTTCTTTGGAGGCTTTTACTTAAGGATAAACCAAGATGATTTATGACAAGGTGCATGCAGAACCAAGTCTTTCTCTATATTTTTCAATGCAGTGGTAATTTACATGTAGCGTTATACATGCATGGAGGTCTATTTTATTTTACTCTATAATTGTTGTGTTTATTTCTGTGAAGGTGTTCATGGTATTCCTTTATCTTCCAACATCTGTGGGATCTGTAGTAATATCCCCTTTTCCATTCCTGTATTATTGTGAATTGTATTTTCTGTTCCTGCTTTAAAAATCTAGGAGTTTGTCAATTTACTCTTTTAAAATACTCAACTTTATGCTTTGTGGCTTCTCTACTTGTCTATTTCAATTTTCTTTTCTTATTTACTATGATTTTGATGTTTTTTCATTTTTTAGTTTCATAAACTAGAGAAAGAAATCACTGGTTTCAAATCTTCTAAGCTGTTCTTTCCTAAGCACTGTGTTAGTCATAGCCGACAATGCTGGCATAGTAGAGTTTTATTATCATTCGGTTGGGAACACTTTCCAATTTCCCTTGTGATTTTTCTTTGACCCATGGCTTGTTTTTGACACATGGCTCTTCTTGATTACTTCTTATCTCTAGTAAATTCTTTTGAATCTTGGCATCAACTTTGTCTAAAAATCAATGCAGCCATTGCAATGTTACCCATGATTAGCATCTACACAGTGTATCTTGTTCTATTCTTTCACTTAACCCTATCACCATACTTATATTTAAAGTGAGTGTCCTATAAATCTTAGGTAATAGAGGTGCAAGTTGATTCTTATGCTAATGTCCCCAGAGACCAGGCCTTCCAGAATTCCCCTCTGTGGAGAGTCTCCTCCTACACTGGCTTTGCACTTGGCCGTGTTACTTGCTTTAGCCTATGAGACATCAGTAAACATGACAAAAGTCAAGACACCTGTCCATGGGAGTTTGTCTTTTTGGAAGACATCAAGGAGAAAACCTGGTCTTCTAACCTCCTTGGGAATGGAAGCCCATATTGAAAGAGTGGTCCTCCGCTATGCCAGATGTAATATCTTTCCTAGCCCAACCCAACTTCCTCACCAGCTAATCCTACAGAAAAGGCAGCTTCATAAATAAATCCAGGTGAAACCAGTACAAGATATTATGATTTCAGACTAATAATATATGTGGTGTTTTTTAATTGATGAAGGATACATTGGCTCTTGCTTCTTTATCCAGTGCGACATTCTGTTTTTCAATTGGCATATTTTGTTCATTCTACATCTACTGCAAATATTTACAGGGCTGGAATTGAAATGACCATCTTGCTATCTTGACATTTATTTCATAATGGTCACTTTGCTTCTCTTTTCCTCTGTTCTTTTGTATTGATTAAATATTTCTTGGAATTTCATCTAATATCATTAATGGACTTTTTAAAAACATAAAGCTCTTCGTAGCCATTGTTATCTACTTCTCCTCCTTCTCCCTCTTCCTCTTCCTTTTCTTCTTTAGCAATTGCTCTGTGGATTACAATATGAATACTTGTTATATTACAGGTTACCATAAGTTAATATTTTGATACTGCTCAGATAAGAGACAACTCTCTAATATTATATTCATCTACATAACTCCCTCTCATCCTTTGTGCTATTATTGTCATACATTTTATTTCTATATTTGTAATGGACCCCAGAATACAGCAGTCCCTTCTTATCTTCCAGGGCTTTGCTCTAAGACCTGTAGATGCCTGAAACCTCTGACAGTGTTGAGCCATAAAATATATGAACCATGCATATATATATACATAGAGATATAGATATAGATAAAGGTGTTTTTTCCTCTGCATCTGTCTAGTATATTTATATTCTTCAATCTAAATTTATTCCTGAATCCATGCAATCATCTCTTGCAGTAAGTGGTATGGTGTCATTCATTTCAGGAGATCTCTTGCTGAAGTCTTCATATCTTCATATAGGCTCAATGCTTTCTCGCACAACATGATGTCATCATTTGGAATGCATTTTCTGTTTGTGTCTTCCACCACTAAATTTATGCCCTTTCCATCTTAACTAAGCACTTACGCAGGATGACTGTAACATTTGCAATTTGGGGTACAAAAGCAAGACCAGCAAAAATTTTTTCTTTCTTCACAATTTCACATGTAGAAGATTTGTTCTTACTATAGATCTCAGTAATCTCAGCATAAAATTTTTTTCTCTTTACTTGTGAACTTTTAACTTTTCAACCAAAGGCAACTCTTTAATGGCTTCTCTTGGGCATATTTCAAATAGCCAGCATGACTATTCTTATACTTTGGGGCCATTATTTAAATAAAATAAGGGTTAGCTGGAAAAAAAGCAGCGTGATAACCTCTACAGGCAATCTGATAGTCAGAAGAGCTAAGTGACTAATGGGCGGGTAGTATACACAGTGTGGATACACTGGACAACAGATGATTCACATCCTTGGCAGGATGGAGCAGGACAGAGCAAGATTTCATCACACTATTCAGAAAGGCACATGATTTAAGACTCGTGAATTACTTCTGGAATTTTCCACTTAATATTTTCAGATCATTTGACTGTGGTAACTGAAACCAGGGGAAAACAAACCACAGATAGGGTGGGGGCAGGGATGACTACAGTACAGTATTTCTGTTTTAAACAGTCAATTGTCCTTTTATGAAATTAAGATAAACAATAGCCTTTTAGATTTTCCTAAGTATTTATAATTTCTTTTACTCTTTCTTCTTCTCCTTCTCTTTCTTCTCTTCTCCTTCTTACATCTAATTTTCCCCTGGTGTCACTTTCCTTTGGCCTGAAAAAGTCCTTAATTTTTTTTGTTTTCTGTAGGGCAGATTTGCTGGTGATAATTCTGTTGTCGGCAAATGAAAATGTGTTGTTATTTTTTCCCTTAAAATGTTTTAATATTGCCTTCAATTTTAAAGATATTTTAGCTGAATACAGAATTCTAAATCGACTTTTTTCTTTCATCCTTTTAAAGCCATTTGTCCTTTGTCTTTGCATTTTTTTTATGAAAGTAAGTTATTATTTTCAATATTGTTCCAGTTTGCAAAAAGTCTTTCCCACTTCTCCTCTGACTATTTTAAAATTTTTTCAGAAATCTGACTCTGGAACACTTAGGTGTTGTTTTCTTTGCATCTGAACTGTGTAGAAGTCTCTGAGATTCTTGGATCTAGGTGGGGAATGCCAGGTTTGGTATTCTGATTATGCAAATACTGGAACACTGATATCAACCCACAAATCACAGGAGCTGGTTCATTCTTTCCTTCTACGGCCCAAACTATTTCCCTTTCCTCTTTCAGTTTGGATAATTTCTATTTACTTGTGCCTAATCTCACCATCCCGTCCCTGCAATAGCCAGTCTGCTTTGAAGCCCACCTAAAGACTTTTTTTATTTCAGATGTTATATTTTTCTGTCCCCCGCCCCGTCTGAGGGTCGGGGGATTCGAACTGTGGTCCTTGCGCATGCTTGGATAGTGGTCTCCAAGAGGAGCTATCTCTTCAGCTTCAGATGTTATATTTTTGAGTTCCAATTTTCACTTGTTTCTTTGAGTCTTTTTTTATAGCATGTACCTTCCCTGGTTCTAGTCACCTTTTCTGTGAATTCTTCAGTATTTGGAATGGTTGCTTTCAAGTCCCTGTCAGCTAATGCCAATACTGAGCCATCATCCGTGGTTTGCTTCTATTACTGTGTTTTTCTTTACCATGGGTCACATTTCCTTCCTCTTTCCCACCCTCATAATCTTTTAATTTGTGTTTTATACACTGTGCATAAAAAAGCAGTGGGGGTTTGTTTAGCACATTGATTTGTCTCATTTCCTGACTGCGGATGGAAGCCCTTATTCTTTTGTGAGCTGGGCTGAGGGGCTGGCCACTTAGGCTCCTTCTTGAGTTAGGTGGAGCTTTCCTGGGGCCCAGCTCTAATTAGGGTGTGCTCTCTGTTATTAGCCCAATGCCTGGTCTGCTGCCCTCTCCTGTTTTTGTGCTTTTTTTCAGTATTTGAGTTGGGGTTGGGTTAGGTGCACTTCAGACGTTTTCTTCCTGACCTTGCATTTCAGCTCTGCTGGGACTCTGGAATCTAAGTACTATAAGAATCCATGTGACCTTGCGATGTCTTTCTGTTTTCATCAATTCTTTCACTGTTATTTTCTTTGAAAACATGCAGAGGTCTGCATGGGTAGGGGTACGGTGAGGCTGAGCCTTTTTTTTTCACTTCAGAGTCTGACCCACCCTCGAGACATGCTGATTTTTCTTTATCTCTGTTCATGGCAGACCTACTCTCTCAACTGCCCCTACCCAGACTAGCCATCCAACCTCAAGTATGGTGGCTTCTGTGGATCTCTGATGAGCTATAACGGGCTTGTTTCCCTCTAATTCACTTCATCAGTGCTTCCTGTGTCTCTGCCAGCCCCATGGAAACATATGAATTTTATTTTGTCTGAGCCGTTCTGGTTGACCATGGAAATGAAGGTTTTTCACATCTCCATATGCTAACCAGAAGCAGACGAACCGTACAGGCTACTAAATATTCGTGACTGCACATTTGCTTCAAGGGAGGAGGCAAAACACTAGGGGCTGATTACCAGCATATTAATATACTTTAGTATGTCTCATCTTTTTAAAAAAATCCTTTTTGACCCCCACATAAGCATGCCTCTTCACGACACAGTTTCTTAAAACTCACTTCCTTACTTCCCTGCCTCTCCTGATGGTCAAATGTTTAGCGATGTCTGGCTCTTCACACTGAAAGAGGGAGACCAAAAGACTTGTGGGAAGCTCCGTGGGCTGGTGGGGCATGTCAGTGGGTGGATGACTGGCTTTTGTCAACAACCCTTTTTCACTGAGGTTCTTCAAGTAGCAGTGTAGGTACATTTTTTTTTTTCCTCTATGACATTTATTTTTATAGGGAAGTAGTTTTCACACTCTTTCCTTAGGTGTCAAGTCTGGAATTGGGCAAGAGGGGAGGCTGGAAGCAGTGACATTTGTTATGCAGATGTTTCCATGATCTGTCTGTGTCTGGTGTCCCTGACCATGAAACAGATATTTCTTATGCAATCTGGCCAGGGGATATACTTCTCCTCCCTGGTGGAGGTAGAGAAGGGGTAATCTTTAGACTGTAGCAGCAGGAGGTGAGGGGTTGGTGGCCCTGCAGTTTGACAGCTTCTTTGGTGAGCCTTTATGCAATATCCCAGTTTTCACTCTGGTCCTTCATTGTCCTCTGTAGCACCTGACGGTTGTCAGTTCTGAGCTTTGCGGGTGTCTGGGAGGCTTCACAGTTTACTCCTCTTCTGCAGGGTGACATTCGACTTTTCTCCACACTGCCCAATCATTTAACACTCTCCCTTCTCCTTCCCCCTCAAATGTAGGGTTTTTATAATTTAAATATTTCTCGGCTCCTTCATGATCAGCTTGTGTGTTTTTGCTTCAAGTTGTTAGTTCAAGTATTACTGGTTTGCGAGGGTGGTGCTTTCTTTTAGAGAAAGGAGTGAAAAATGTCTTTATTCCTCATTTTAAAATTCATAGTTTTTGACTCTTCTGCTGTCTTTTGTCTCCACAGCACTGCTAAGACTTCTCCTGCCAAGGTCCCCACATTGCCAACCCAGTGGTCACTTTTTGGCCTCATCTTAAGCCACCTCTTGCAGCAGGGCACATGTGACTCCTCTATCACCTAAAACTGCTTTCTTCTCTTGATTTCCATTACACCATGCCCTCTCTTACCTCACCAGTTCTTTCTCAGATTTCTATGTAGGCTTTTTCCTTCCCTTTTAGAATTTTAAAGGTAAGAATGTTCTAGAACTCAACACTGCCCCACCACCACCATTCTCACACCTACACTGTTATGCAAGGTGATCTCATTCTTCCCAGGGCTTCAATACCAAAGTCTATTCAAAGCAGCACCAACTTGGGTGGAAGATTTGTGACTGAATTTCAGTTCCGTCACTTCCTGGCTATGTCAGCTAATCTCCCTGAACTTCAGCTTTCTCCAATGTGCAACAAAAGTGTGGAACTCTAAGATCTATCAAGTCTCAGAGGACTACATCTAATATTAGGTGGAGACCAAAGAGATGAGAAGAAACAAAATCTGGCCATGTGCTAGGAACTGGAAAGGTCAAACTGAGCAGATAGGAGTAGCCCAGGATGAGGATCTTCAGTTCACCAAAAGAGCCCACCAAGGAATTTCCAAGGGTTGCAGCTTAAGCTAACACAAAGGTCAGGAGGCACAGTTTACTCTCAGGGTGATCATTTGTTCGAACTCCTCTTTACTCAGCTCTGTTAGGTGCAGTGGTTTCACCATGTGGTTTCCTGTGGTCCCTCCCATTTGGCTTTTGAAACACACTCTATAAGACCTTCCCCATCACTGACTCTTTTCCTCAGCCAAGCCATGTTTTGCAAGAGATGGGAATATTGGAGAGTGGGCTTTATTTTCAGGACTGCCCAAATGTATAGTTTTCTCTTATGAGAACCTTCAGTTCCATGCTCCTGTGAGTTCAAGAGAGACTGGGTCTCTCCTGGTGCTGGTGGGCATCTAGAATGATCAGCATGATGGACTGGAGTTCAGTGCCACTGACCACAGTGAGGGTTGGAGGGGCACAGGAGACTTGTGGAGCCAGGACCACCTTCTGGGATGGAAGCTGGGAATGGATACTCTCAGGTGGAGGACAGGCAAGAGCCTTCTGTTGTGGCCAGGTCATATCTGTTTAGTGTAGGCCAGCATAGACTACAGTTCTCTACTAAAGATAAGTATTCTTCTATCACCTTTGCAGCAATGCTGGACTGCAAAGATGTGGGAGTGGAAAGCAACATACTAGATCCACATCAGATAACCCAATGCATAAATCACATGTGGGCATGATCTGTTTGTGAAGAAGAGTTGGGAGATAAGATCTAGATATTGAGGGGATGTGGGGCGACAAGAACTCTTACAAATCACCCCGGATGTGAAAACTGGTGCATCTCCTTTGGAGATCAATTAAGCAATATCTAGTGAAGTTATGTATTCACATACGCTTAGACCTAGCAATTTTCTAGTTATGTAACACACACAAAAAAATTCTTGCTTCTGCCATTCCACTCTTCAATAGGACACAAGTACAGGGATGTCCACTGCAGCATTGTTTATAATAGTAGAAAGCAGGAAAAAAACTAATTGCCCACAAATAAAAGAACACAGAAGGTACATGGTGGTACATCCCTCACTGTGGAATCTAAAGCACTGGAAAAGTATGCAATAGTTCAAATAAGCCAAGCACATGTATCTACATGGAAAAGGTCTCAGAAACATGACATTAAGTGTGAAAAATAAGTTCATGAAAAATACATGCATTATGAGCATATTCTATGAAGTTTCATCTGAAAATGTTTATGGGCATATAAAAGTATACATCTATGAAAATGATAAACCCCAAATTCAAGATAGCGATCACCCCTGCTGAAGAGAGAGGAGGGAACATGTACATAGGAGTATTACCTGTAACATTTTATTTCACAAGCATGGTGGTGGGTAAAGGGGGTTCATTAACCTTTTTTCCATACTTTTGTTACACCTCAAATATTTAATAATTTAAAAACACTTGTTGAGGTGAGGAACAAAGGTGTGGGATCTGGAGTTTGTGAGGAGTCACTCAGGGTATCTCTAAGGCAGCACCAAGTTCAAGGCTCACAGGCCACCCCACTGGCTGCTAGACGTGAAGATCAGGTGACAAGGGAATATCACTGTCTGATGTTGATCAAAACCAGGATCATTGTGTTGGGCCACAGAAAGTTTCCTGGTTTGGGGTACCACCTTTGGATATGGGAATGCCATCGTGCTTTGGTTCTGTTGACCACTTCTAAAGTTTGCTTTGCTGCCTTCAACCAGACAATAGGGATGTTTCTGTATGCTACTCTGTCAGTTTTTGTCCTTTATTAATCTGTATTTGCCACATGAGGGATAGTAGGTGGATCCATGAGAAATATTTCCTGAGCACCTCTGAAGTGTCAGGGTCTCTGCTGGGCACTTTCCATACATGTATTTGCAGAAGCCTCACAACACCACCTGATGATGGGCATTGTTATTTTCACTGAACTGTGAGAAAGCAGATTCAGAGAAGTGCAGTAACATGCACAAGATGGTGGAGCCCAGATTGGAACCCAGACTGGGTCATGGTGCAAAGTTTGTATTCTTGCTATTTCGTCTGCAGTGCCCAAACTTGGTATATAATAATGCCCTGTATACAAAGACACAGAGAGCACTTTTTTTTTCCTGGAGCATAAATTATACTCTGAAATTTGAGAAAGAATTCAATATAACTTGTATATCATATCAAATATTGGCATATTAAGCAACTGAATATAAATGCGTATGAATTTTTGAGATGAAAGAACTCTGAAGAAATTCCTTGCTTTCAAAGCTCCATCACAGGATACCCAGGGGCCCCAAGGGGTGCCTTTGCCCTTTCTTCTACTAACAGAAGCACTCCAGAGGAAGAGTTTGGGAAACACAGGACCATAACACCCTCACAAGTCACTGTGTTCCAGGATCCATTCACCTACACATAGGTGGGTTCTTGTTAAGTTAGTCATGATTCAACCTGGAGAGCTCTTGGACAAAAGGTCCTCTGAAGACAAAAGTCTGCACATTCTTGTCTAGAAGAACTTTTGCAGGAACCATTAGACCAAGGACACAGTAATTTTTATCTGGCCTCATGCTGAAACTGAAGCAGTACTTTCCACCACTATCTCTACACAGGGACAGACTGCAAAAATGTTGAAACCTTCAGAGAAGGGCAAGAGCCAAAGAGGGCAGGGCCTTGCTTTTGGAATAACTGTTGGATATGCTGTGATAACTGATGATGGGGTTTGTCTAGCTACTACTCAAAATCCCTAACAACCACTATAATAGTAACAATTGCTTATGGAGCACGTACTGCATACCTGCATTACTAATTCTTCCAATACTTCTGTGGGGTAGGGACAATCTATCATCATATTCATTTTACAGATAAAGAAATGGAGAGCACAGAGAGGTACAAAATTTGCCATGGACTTAAACCACATGCTATTATCTTTCAATAGCCAGGACAAGAGAATAAATCCATTCTTCACTACTTTGCCATTTCTCTGAATTTCACCATGAAGCCCTCTCACAACTGAGTGCATACTACCTCAACCTGGAATGAATCCCAGTTCTTTCAAGCACCACATATGTGCCGACTCTTCTTTCTCGTTGTTTTTAAATTTAGAAAAGGCTTTGAGAACTATGTCTCTTGGTAATGGCAACCTGTAATCATTCTGCTCCAGGAATCAAGTGATGCGTCCAGAATATGTCATTTTCCCCTGTGACACAGGTTGCTCTGTGAAGCTGGCATTTTCTGCTCTGAGAGGGATTGTTTGGTTTGGAGCCTGTTTTCACTTTACCACAAAAATGAGTGGCTTTTTTTTTTTTTTTTTTTCTTTTTCCCTCCTCTTTCTCTCTAAACAAAGGAGGGCCATTTGGTTTCCATAACTCAGATCATCTGACTCCTTCCTGGAATGTCCACTTGGGAAGCAGGGCACAAAGCCTTCCTCGTCTGCTCCCTGGCTGGGCCATGCTGGTCCTGCTGCAACCTCTGCCAAAGCCAGCGTGTCGCGCAGTCTGTGGGGCCATAATCTACTGTGAGGACAACCCAGGCCCTGTCTCTCTGCTCACTGGGCAGCCATTTCAATGCTTGTTAGCAATCACTGAGTGGCCAGGAGAAGTGGAGACCAGGACATCGGACAGCCTGTTGGGCTTTTGTTTGCAACAGAGGAGAAAATGAAGGAAGTGCAAGGAGTTTGAGGCCAGAAGTAAAATGGAATTACTAGATGATCTTGAAATATAAATTTTATTGTCTATTCTTAATGATATTTTAGGATTCTGTGCATCCCCATGACATAGGTTAACCTAAAGCATCTGTCTACAGGAGTCTGAGAGTCAAACAGGAGCTGGATTTAAATCAGGATTTGGGGATCATTGAATGTGATTACATCAAACTACCAAGCACCCCAGACTGAGGAGGTAGGCATCCCAGAACCTGGATTCAGAAGGCACAGAGAGGGGCAGGGGAGACTTGGGAACCCACAGATTGAGATCAGAGTCCCAGATCTTCCCCTAATTAGTGTCCAACTGGGGAATGACTTCATCTGTAAATAGTGGTGATGGCCTCATTGCACAGAGGTGAAGGAGAGAGTAAATACGAGTGTACTAAGCATGACACTTGGCACTTGATACGGACTCAGGAAATGTCACTATTGCATGGGTATTCACATCTTTAAAATAGACTACATGAGAGCTTGGGTGGTGGCTCAGTGGTATCGTGCTTGCCAAGCACATGCGAGGCACTGGGTTTGCCCCAGTACCACATAAAAATAAATAAATAAAATAAAAGTATTATGTCCATCTACAACTAAAAAAATATTAAAAAGAATAGACTACTTGGATATGTGGTTCAAAGTCAGAGAACTGAAGATTTTGAATTTCAAAATGTTTGATTGGTTAATACATTGTTCTACTAAACTAACGTATTCTTAGACTTCACGAATTTCTAGAAAAATGAAAGGCTTTAGAAAATTGTGTGTGTGTGTGTGTGTATGCCTGTGTAATGGATATGCCTATATATGCATATGTGTGTATCTACATACACAATGATTTTGTCTACTGTTACATAGCCATGATCTCATTGGATGCTTCCACAACCCTCTGAGAGAGACATTGTTATAGTTATTTGCAGTTTGGGAAACTGAGGCTCAGAGATGTTAGTGGAGTTAGTGCTATACCGCTAGAAAGCATCAGAGTTAGAATGAGAATCCAGATATTACTGAAATGACTAGTGGGGGCCAGCCCACAGGTCTTAAGATGTAGCCAAGAACACTCCAGAAGCTAAGGCTTTTCACACTGACCACTGTGGAGATGAACAGTCAATACTGCTAATGGGCCAGGCTGGATACCACCAGAGCTTAGTTTTCAGGAGACAGGAAGAGCTCTACAATAGAGTCCAGGAGTCTTCTGAGAGACCCTGATCTAACAGCAACAGACCCATGTTCTGAAGTATACACTCAAGTGTATACATTCCCAGGTTTGGACCTGGGGACTGGAGAAGAAGGACATTTCCAGAATTCTTCCCCGTAGTTTCATAACTGTCTAATGGATTGGGATAACACCAGGGTTAAAATTCATTAGTCAAATCAAACACCAATTGGAGTGAATCCTTTTATAGGGCTGATTAAATAATTCAAATACTTTCCAAGTCTTGGCAATCTTTCCTTGATATAAATATTTATTTCTGGCAAAAAGGAAAAGAAAAATAACCCCTGGTCTTATCTGGGGGAGTTTGTTGAAATCCTCCAAAAGCTGATGTAAGACCCAAAGTAGAGTTTACATTCCTACTGTGACATTTGCATTAGGTAGTGGGAAAAATAGTAGAGGTTAGGAACCAAATGAGCTCACCCTGCTGTGTCTTCTAATGTCCCCTGGGCCTAGGGAGCATTTTCATGGCATCCCAGAGCCAAGGATAACTGTCCAGCACCAAATTATCAACTGGTTTGGGAATGTGGCTCCAAATGAAGGGAGAGCAGACAAGCTAGACTAGTTGTTTCCACCTTCCTGCTTGCCTTTGAAAGTAACCAGCTTAGAAAAAAGTTATGCTTTTAAATATTATGCAAAATATTGTACAAAAATATGAAGTAAAATTATGTTCAGTAGGACTCCAAGTTGGTGAAATCCAAAGCATCTGCGTTGAGTTTTCTGGAACCCCAGCCAGAAAGGAGGTGACTGTCCTACTGTGGCTGCTTCAATGATAATTCACAAAGGTGGGAGTCTCATCAAAAGCTCAGTGGGCTCCAGTCCTGAGAGTAGAAAGCAACCAACAATGGTTAGGCCATACTATGTGTCCAGTCCTGGGCTGGAAGGATTTCATACACAGGTGTGACATGGAGCTAAGGATTCTTTTGACAGAGATGTTAAATTCTACATCAGAGGACAAAGTAGAGATTTTGAAAGTCTAGCGAATGATTTCTACTTAGAAAAGCTGAACAGTGGTTGTGAAATCAGAGGACTGAGATATGAGAGTCGAAACAAGAGAGGGCTGTAGGTGCGCGTGGTTTGGACCACCATGGGAAATTCTTTGGAACACAGTATGCCTGCTGTCATGTGCTCTTATGCTCAACAGAAGCAAGAGGGATGCCTTGAAAGTGGTAGAACCAGGCTGGCCATCATCCTTTTCTCTGGATGTGATTCATATCCACCCACCCCTTTCCTGGCCTGGAGTTGTTGTAGGGTTTCCTTGGAAGACCTTGCTGGCTACTTGCCATGATGTAAGAGAATGAGTTTGGCTAACAAGTTCCAGGTGAATTCCCTGGGTCTACACAGAACTAGTTCACCAGTTCCTGTGTGCTACAGGTATCCAGGATAGGTTTCTTGCTTTCTCATCCTGTTCTGTGGGGTGGAGTAGAAGAGGACAGAGAACAATGACCACATAAAGAGCTTGTGCTATGGTGATCCATCATGGCTCTGCCGCTCACTGGCAATGTAATCTTGGCCAAACCTTCTCATCCTATTCATAGCTCAGAGTTCCTTCCTAGAAGAAGGGACTAATACTCATTTCATAGAGTGTTGTAAAATTTAATGGGGTGATGGTATTAAATGCTTAGCATTTAATTACCATTCAACATACGTGAACAATTATTACTAAGGTGGGGTACTGTTGGCCTCATTGTCTGTATAACACAAGGTGTAAATGTGTTTGTAAATTGAGTGGGTCTTTTCAAAGCATTTTTTATCTACTTTCCTTGTGCTTTCTTCATTGACCTGTGAGATATTTATAAGTATGGCATTTAATTTTGAAGTAGTTGACATGTGGGAGTGGGGTTCTATATATCTTAAGGTGATTTATCTCTAATGTAATGAATCATGCAGGAAACAGTCTGCATGATTTCAAATTAAAAAACTCTAATGGAAATGTTTTTATTGACTGTATTGGTAACATATGTGTCAAAACATGTCAAAACTGGTCAAGCTGCACACTTCAAATATGTGCATTTTATTGTACTTCAGTTTTACCTCAAGAAAGCTATGAAAAAAAATTGAGTGAGTCTTGCAACTTGTTCACCTGGTATGTTAGGACTATATGGTACGGTGAGACAAGAGGCAAGTCATCCATCCAAATAGGATCTGTGGACTTGTATACAATGCAGTGATTCTCAAATGGGGGTGATTTGCCCTTCAGGGGACAATCAGCAATGTCTGAGACTTTGGTTGTCACAACTGAGGAAGTAATGGTATTGGCATCTACATTGCACAGGAGAATCCACCCTGCAACAAAAAATCATCCAGCCCCAAATGTCAATACTCCTGAGGTTAAAAAAAACACTGGCATAATGTCCACCAGGGCCTAATATCTTTCTTTTGCTTATTTTAGAGGGACCTACAGATGTTACTGGGTGGTTCACAGCCCCCTGGGTACTGTTGCAATATCCAGAGACATCCAGAGGTATTATAGGATGATGAGTAAAGGAGTTGAAGAGGAACTGGAAGATAAGTCTTGGCTGAGTGAAGAGAGGAGTTGATAAATTCCTCCATGTAGGCTTAGCTGGTCCAGGTGTTCTAAGAGGTAGATGGCATAACATCTGAGCCACCTTGCTTTGTGGTACTTTATAATAGAAATGGGGGGTCTCACGTTGCTGCCTGGGCTCTGTGGTGATGTGGGTGCGAAGGCTGGGGAGTCAGAACACCTTGTATTTAAACGTCAATGAAGGATGCAAAGCCAAGGAGTCCCAGATGGACTATGGGCTATCTTGGTCACTGTGTTCAAGAGCATCAAGAATATATCATGGAACTCAAAAAACTCTACACCAAGAATGCAAATAATCCAGTCGACAAATGGGCTAAGGAAATGAATAGCCACTTCACAGAAGAAGATCTACAAGCAATCAACAATCATATGGAAAAATGTTCAACATCTCTAGTAATAAGAGAAATGCAAATCAAAACCACCCTAAGATTCCATCTCACCTCAATTAGAATGGCGATTATCAAGAATACAAACAACAACAGGTGTTGGAGAGGATGTGGGGAGAAAGGTACACTCATACATTGCTGGTGGGGCTGCAAATTAGTGCAGCCACTCTGGAAAGCAGTGTGGAGATTCCTTAGAAAACTTGGAATGTTTGACCCAGCTATCCCACTCCTTGGCCTATACCCAAAGGACTTAAAATCAGCATACTACAGAGATACAGCCACATCAATGTTCATAGCTGCTCAATTCACAATAGCCAGATTGTGGAACCAACCTAGATGTCCTTCAATTGATGAATGGATAAAGAAACTGTGGTATATATAATACAATGGAATATTACTCAGCCATAAAGAATGATAAAATTATGGCATTTGCAGGCAAATGGATGAAATTGGAGAATATCATGCTAAGTGAGATAAGCCAATCTCACAAAGCCAAAGGACGAATGATATCGCTAATAAGTGGATGATGACACATAATGGGGGAGGGAGGGGTTAGTGTTAGGGTTAGAGTTAGGGTTAGGGAGGGGGGCAAGAATGGAGGAAGGAAGGACTGTATAGAGGGAAAAGAGGGTGGGAGGGGTGGGGGGAAGGGAAAAAATAACAGATGAATCAAACAGCATTACCCTATGTAAATTTATGATTACACAAATGGTATGCCTTTACGCCATGTACAGACAGAGAAACAACATGTATCCCTTTGTTTACAATAAAAAAAAAATATATATATATATATATATATTATCATGGCCCCAGAAGGACAGGGAGTAAAAGACCAAAGACCGTGAGTCCCAGAGGAGTGTGGGCACAGGATGCAGCAGCCCTGCCCCTCTGGATTGTCTCTGTTGGGTTTGTGCTTTTCCCAAGTTCTATACAAGGGTGTGACCCCACAGCTCTGGGCACAGTCTTTAGAATTGGTTGTTGGTACAGTTAGTCTGACTTCCTGGGATGTATATTATCATCTATTCATATTGTTATTTTTATTAACTACAAAAGTAATATGCATTTAGTATAAAACTTTGGGAAATGGAAAAAAGTTGACATTTAAAAAGAAGAAAAAATATAAAATCCTTGATAATCCTAACTCCCAATGATAAACACTATTAATGCCTTGGAGTATACTATTCCAGATTCTTTTCTATGTGTATTATTTTTATATAATTGGGATCATAGCATACACAATTTTGTGGTATTTTGTATTTACATCTACCTGAAATTAATAGAGAAGTTTTGGGTATTGTCAACTACATGAAGATAACGGGGCTCAGCGTTCCTGCAAAGCATTTTATCCTCTTAAGAAACCCACACCAAAAAAATTCTTGACTGCTGACATCTGTAAAACTTACAAATTATCTTCTAAGTAAAGTATCAGCCTTTTAAAATTTTGTAATCCTGAGGTCAGAAAAACTGCTGCACTCAAAACAGCTGTAATTTACTGAGGATAAATATATTTTTAAAGCTTTGTTTTTACTTGCTAAAGGACAACTCAGGATTCATGTACAAGGTATGTGTCTTCTGACACATGAACTCTTGCAGCTGTGCACAATTAGGTTTGGAAGCATTTTACCTTTGGGATTGGGATGGAGGGGTAAGTCTACCAAAATGGCTGAAGACTTCCCTACAATCATGACCTCAGATTGTAACCCACAGTGACTTCTCTTAAAAGACTAAACCTGCAGAGAAATTCAGAGGAGGCATGGAAGGAGATCCCAGGGACCCACTTGATTGACAGAGAATGGCCCCTAAGCTCTTGGGGCATGCAGGATAAGGGCAGAGCTGAATTAAACAGAGGAGAGATATACCAGTAGCGCTCTTTCTTCCTTTCTTCATTCTGAATTACACAAAGCATCATCTCATCTTCTTCTTATGACCCCAAAGCTCCAGGGATGCATCTAATTACATTAGTGTCTTTGACCAATATAAGCAATTCTATAACCCATGACAAAGCAAACAATATGCTTCTGTTTAGGAAGTTTACAGCTCCTCCTTCCCTCTGCTTTCCCCACTACCTGTGACCAAAGCTATATTAATGTTCTCTTTAGAGGGTCCTCGGCGACCCTGGAGCCCAGATATTTTCTAAGATGCAGTTTCCAGAAAACTGGTCAGATTTTTAAAAACAAACACACTGGAACCTCCATATTTAAATGAGTGTTGTTTCTTTCCCTTGGGGACACTGAGCCCCTCTTTGGAACTCTTAGAATTGCCTTTGTGACTAATGTTCTGTTGGAGAAAATATCTTCAAAGGGGGCAAAGCTTTATCCTTTGGGACTGAATAAAAAGTAAACTGCAACCAGGCCTGGTGAAAAGAGTTTGCCTACGAAACCCTGAAACAGATTTCTTGTATGGCCTATAAATGAAATCTTAGTGAGTTTGTAAAAAATCAGTTTCTTTTGTTTATAGTCATACCTCCTGTGTCTCCATGCAATACCAGAGGAGTCTGCAAATGTTTCATTATTGCATTAGTAAAACGTCCTTTTTTTTATTTACTGTGCATAAAACAGATCAATTCTCAGCTCAAACCCCAGTGTCTCCATTTTAGCATACTAATCGCTCTGCAAATGGACTTTCAGTTGAAAGTAGATCTTTTCTTGGCGCAGTGTACCGAATACTAGAGTAGGAAAAACTGCAGCCAGAATAAATAAAATTTGTGTGAAGATTTCCAAGATATTTTCTTGGCCAGCAGAGAAGTTGGCCTGTTGATTGGAGAACCAACCAAGCACTAAATTTAAGATGAATGCTAGGTCAATGTAATTAACAAGGATTTTAAAATTAAATTTAAATAACTTTAGTAAGCTCTTTTCTTATTATATAAGGGACATATGATTGTAGAAAACTTACAAAACACGAATAGAAAGAAGAAAATAAAAAAGATAGCATTCTCATTCAGAAGTAACAGCTGTTAACATTTTGATATATGTTTTCCGAGTTTCTTTCTGCATGTAAATGTGTGTGTGGAGAAACAAAAAGAGCATCCATATCATTAACATTTTCCACATCAGTGATTATTCTTCTACAATATTATTGAATTATTTAGGGGTGAAGTATAGCTGGTATTAGATTATCTATTGTTAAACATTTATAGTACCATTTAGATGTCTCCCCCTCTTTTCCATTCATTTTTTCTTTTTCTTTTGTAATATCATAATAAATATCCATGTCGCCCAGAATTTGTAAACATTCCCAATCGTGTCTTCTGGTGAAGTTGAAATTGAAATTCTGGGTCAAAAATGTATAAAAGCAGTTTAATTCATTTTAAGAACTGTAAAAAGTTTTAAGTGGTGTCTCACTGATGGTGAGTGAAAACTTTCTTCTCCACATCTTTACCAATACTAGGCATTGTGTCTTAAAGACACAATGTTTGATAAACTGAAAAATGGCACTTGATTATTTCAACTTGCATTTCTTTGGTTACATTGAGCATTTTCCATATGTTTATTGATCATTATTTTTCTTTTTAATTTCCTTTTCATATCTTTTATCCATTTTCTACATTCTTTTTTTTTCCACTTAAAAAAATTTGTTCTAATTAGTTATACATGACAGTAGAATGCATTTTGACACATTCTACACAAAAGGAGCTTAACTTCTCATCCTCTGGATGTACATGGTGCTGAGTCACGACAATAGTATAATTTTACATGTATATAGGGTAATGTCTGTCTCTTCTTTTAAAAAAATTTTTTTTATAACTTTGTTTTATTTACTTTTATGTGATGCTGAGAATTGAACCAGGGCCTCCCACGTACTAGACAAGTGCTCTACCACTGAGCCACAAACCCAGAATACCCCCCCCCCCCGCCTCAACTTTTTAAAACTGATTTTAGGAGCTATCTCTGTTTACTCTTATTGATCCTTTGTTCGTTTTTTGTATAATAAATAATTTTTCTAGTTTTCTGTTTCCCTTTTTCTTTCCATTGGAGTGGGTAACAGTAGAATTTAAAAAAAATTTGCTTGAACTATCAAAAATTTCCTTCTTGGTATGTCCCTTTATGCTCAAAAAGTCTTTGACTGCTGGGCAATTATGCAAATATTTATTTTTGTTCTAGAAAATTTTACAGTTTTCATGTTCACATTAAAATCTTTTGCTCATCTGGAATTTTTTAATGTAAAGTATGAGATAAAAATCAAATTTAATTGTTTTACTAAGTGGTTAGCCAGTGGTCTCAACAGTGTTTCTTGAAGAATTCACTCATTCATTACTGATTTGAAAGATCACTTTATTTTATCCAGAATTCTCATAAGTACGTGGCTATTTATGGACCATGTTAAGAAGTTTCAGTTTGCTGAAGATGATACATGTGATACATTGTTTCAATTACTGCAGCTTTTTAAATATCCTGAAATTAGTTAGGGCAAGTTTCCACATTTTTTTCTTGGTCCTTTTTTTCCGTACAATTATTCTTCCATATAAACTTTAGAATTATTTCATTAATCTAATAAGCACCACCGAAATTTTCATTGGGATTGAATTAGAAGTAAACATTCATTTGAAGACAGCGGATGTCTTTACTACACCTAGTAACTGCTCCACTTAAAAATCGTGATAATGATAATAAGTCATACCAGCAGCCAGCATCCACCACTGCTTACAGATGCCAGGCCCTGTTCTAAGCCCTGTTGAACCTTATGACGATCTATGATAAAGGTGTTATTGTTACCATACTGATTTTATAGGAGAAACTGAGGCATGGAGACATTAACTAACTTGTCATGGTCACAGAGCCAGGATTCTTTGCCTGGTGCTATGCTCTGCCTTCAGTCTCTACCACTTCTCTATTTATTCAGGTTTTCTTTATATCCCTCACAAAGTTTTGTAACTTTCTTCTTATATATCTTTACAAATATGATCAAATTAGTTCTTACTAGATTTTATATTTGTTGTTGCTACCTTTTTCCTAGGATATCTTTTTTTTCCCCCTTAGGATATTTTCTAACTGGTCATTATTGGACTTTGGTAATTGTTGTATGTGAGGCATTTATTTTGAAAACCTTCAGCTTGATAATCTTATTTGTCTAGTAGCTTTGCTGACTCTAGTTTTCTAGGAAAATACAATTATTTTAACAAATTTCAAAGCAATGACATTTTCTATCTGTTCTCTTGTGTTATTATAATGCTCATGGCATTGGCCAATATGGTAGTCACTGTCGCATGTGGCTAGTACACTTAGGTTAATTAAAATCAAAAGAAATTAATAATTCAATTCTTCAATTGCACTAGCCCTAGTTCAAATGCCCAACAGCCACCCATGACTTGTGGCTACTACCATCTTAGCTTTTAGAACATTTCCATCATTTCAGAGTTTTATTGGACATGATGTAACATTTCAGATCAATGTTACATAACAGTGGTGAACAGCTATTTTCTTCCTAACTTTAGAGTGAATACCTCTAAATAGTAGTTTATTATTAAATGATGTTACTTTTTGAGTTCAAATATCTAGATAAGTTTTTATTATGTTAAAGAAGTCTTATTAGTTTTGCTATGGGAAAGGCAAGTTCTCCCTATTTTTGTCAAAATTTTCTTAGCTATCCTAGTTTTTTTTTTTTTTTTAGTTGTAGATGAACACAATGCCTTTATTTTGTTTATTTATTTTTATGTGGTGCTGAGGATCAAACCCGTGCCTCACGCATACCTAGGCAAGCCTCTAAACCACTGAGCTACAATACTACCTATTCTGGTCCTTTTAAAATGCTTTGTATTTGCCAATATTTTAGTTAGATGTTTATCATCATGAGATTCAGCTAAAATATTCTCTATTTCTAGTGCCCTTATATAGTGTTTTTTTAAAAACTGGCATTATTTACTGAATATATGAATTAAGAAGCTGTTTATTTCTTCTCTGGTAAAAAAGGTTGAAAAGTACGTATCAGATATGGGTCACCTGCCCCATAGAATTATGGTGAAAACCATCTGGGTCTGTTGTTGCTTTGGTTGAGGAGTATACCTCTCCTGTCTTTTAGTTCATGCATTTTTGTCTTCACAGTTGTCTAAATCATGCTGGTTCATTCAGCCATGCAGTTTGTGTTTTAGTGAAGATGCTTTTTCGGTTCTAGAATTTACACTCAGTTCTGCACATGGGTGCTTGCCAGGGTGTTCTTCCTCCTATGACCTCTGTGATCCTCTTTACCACATTTTCAATGTGTTGTTGATTTACAGTCTCTTTCAAATTGTTTCTGCAATTCTCCCTTCTTGGTTGTTCTACTGTTTATTCACCCATCTTTTTATGGTCTGTCTTTGTGCTAGGGCACATCTTAGAGGGGGGTTATTTGCTGCAGAGGGCCCATGGGCTTGGGGGGAGTGGAGGTTCCCATAGGGTGGATGTGCACAGCCTTATGAGAGCCACAGAGATCAGGGTGCTCATGAACACATGGGGATTTGGTTTATAGGTTTTATGCTTCTGTATCACATGGTGGTATAAACATCATGACCCCTCTGGACTAGGTTCTGCTGCTTATTACTTGCCCATTTGATGGGCTCTGTAGCCCTTTGAAGCCTGAATTCTGCAGGGGGTTCTACTTCTTGTCCAATGCCTTGCAGACACACAGAATCAGGGGTCCCAGATCTCAGCCTGCTGACCCCGAGCCTGGAGCCCCATGGCTTCACTTTCTGCCTTAGTTTTAATTCCTTTTTTAATGCTCCTGTAACTTATGGATTTCCCTGTCTTTCCTTTGGAGCAAGACCAAATGTGACAATTGAAAAAAATCATATTTTACCCAGAATTTCTGGATTTGTTAAATTGACTACAAGTCCAGAAATGGTTTAGATTTCTAAATGGGTGATGTTTGAATTTACTTTAAGAAAAGCAAGGAAAGTGGGACAAGGAAAGTGGGAATAGATATTTTCTGGTTATAATTATCATCAGAGATATATAAACAATTTCTACTTTTTAATATTAATGTGGTTGGCCTTTTATTTATGTCTTAGTATGATAAATTCCTAGGTTGTTCACAGTCATTTAAAAGGTATCATATATATACTCTAAATTTTTACTTTTTTTAATAAGCTCATTCAAAGACTTGGGACATCATTAATATCTACTACTATAAATAAAATATTCAGTTTGTTCTTTTAAACCTTTTTTTAACTTCGTATCACTTGCTACTGTGTTACTTGTGGAGAACCCAGAAACCCACATCATGTTTTTTTTAAAAATATTATTTTAGTTGTTAATGGACCTTTATTTTATATTACTTATATGTGGTGCTGAGAATTGAACCCAGTGCCCTCACACATGCTAGGCAAGCTCTCCCACTGAGCCACAATCTCAGCTCCCACATCATGTTTGAAGTAGCTACAGCAACAACAGCCTTCGTCATTGGGCCTTCAAATAGTCTTTTCCTGAATAATAACAGCACTTACATTCTTTTTGTTACCCATGTAATGCAACACTTACAAAAAAAAATCTCGAGAAAGGAAATTTATAATGTCAAAATAAAAACAGAGAGCATTTTATAACTTGGGATACGAGCTAGGAAAAGAGAATAGGAGAAGAAAAAGATGGTAGTATTTTATTTTAGAAGGGGATGCCAATGGGGATTGGTATATTCATCAGGTTGATAGAAAAATGGAGATGTAAATATGCTGCATTTTAAATTTTGTTTATAATTTTCTGTTGTCCCCTGTTTGGGCCACATTATTTACTGATGGAAATGAATGGATGAATAATAAATGAAGATCATTGTTTTCTCGAACTCTAGTGTTCCTCCTTAGAGCGGTTAATAACTATATGTTTGGGTTTAGGAGTGATGCTTACAGCATATACTTGGATCAGTTTATGCCTTCATCTTCTTCAAACTATCCCTGCTGTGCTACAAGTTAATTAGGTTGTGGTTTAAGCCAACTGCCTAAACCAATGGGCCTTTATTTCTTTTTGAATATGAAGAGACTAAGAGCCTTTGCATGTATTAGTAAGTATATATAAGGAGAGAAAAGAGTAAGAAGATGAGCTTGTTTCCCAAGAAATGAAATTTCATGGAAAAGTTGGAAATAAGTCTTCAAAATGTTACTCTCCCAAGTCCTTAGTACATTTGCATTTCATCTTATCCTAACAGAGCGTCTGGTGGGATTGTTCAAGCAAAGGACTATAGGATAGGCTCTCCCTTCCCACCCTGTGACTTCCATTTATTTTCACAGAAGCTGAAATCCAAAGCACTCTTGTCTGGGAGGCGAACTAAACCCTCAGGAACTTCTGATTAGATTTGGGATTTTGGTTTCAGGACAGGAAATGCAGATTTTAAGTGACATCACAATTGAAAGGAAAAGAACTCTGCAGGGAGCACGCATCCAACCATCACACCGGGACTACTCAGGGCCATTGCAAAATGTTTTCAAACAGCACACACTTTTTGGATATGTGAGACCATTTCCAATTTTTAGGAAAACTTATTGAATGCTTCCAATGTTTGATATTATTCCAAGGCCAGGAATTCCAGATGTTTGTAAGGAAGCCACTGAATAGCTCTGTTTAAATATTCAAGTGAGTTTTAAGACCTCAGGGAGGAGAAAAAGGCATATCTCTCAATTGTTCTTTAAAGACCTCCCTCCTCCGGCTCTAAGGAGGATGAAACTAGTGCGAGGTTAGTAAATATAAGTCCTCACCCTTCTTGCTCTTTCTCCCTCTTAGAGTCACTGTGACAAAAAGACACAGCATTGAGAGCACAGAGCACTTAGGAAAAGGCAGTACATCATGACTGGTGTTTATCATTGCAGATGCAGCGTCGATAATTATCCGTGTGACAGATGCCAGATGCAAATAATAACCAGGGCTCCTGGCATCTGCAACTCCACAATCGGCCTCCCCCATCTCTCCTGGACAGGCCCATGAATCACACATGGCTTTAAATTAGAACTTGCCTGCTGCAAATGTCTCCTGCAGGTTCCAATGTTATGACAATTCATTTTTCTCATGAAATGCACTTAGTTTTACTTCCATATTCTTGTATTTCATGTAAGGTATTCACCACGATGAGAGTTTCTTGGCTACTCCAAGTAAGAATCATCCAGATGGAAAGGTCTTCCAGAACCTATGCATGCAAACCTAATAGTTTGGCTTTTGGTTTATTCAGGATTAATAAGTTTAGAGCATTTCTTTTTCACTGGAGAGTCTGCAATGCTTTGTGAAGAAGCCTGAAGCTCCACAGTCCCTGACTAATCAGTGCCTGCACAGTCTACTGGGAGTGACTGACTTTGCAGATGGAAATGGACAAGGAAGCAAGTACCCTCTTCCTCCTGAGGGGCAGGGCTGCCACTTGCAGCAGTGAAGCTAACTGGAGGCTCATGTCCAGGCCTGCCCTGCTGCCCAAGCTGGGCACCCTCCTCAGTGCCCATTCAGAGGGGCACCTTTTCTGATCAGGACCAAGACACTGTAGGGCTAGCTGTGCCCTACAACTCTTCTTTGCAGGTTACATGGGTGTGGCCTTACTGGAAAATAAGCCGGGAATTCCCTCCTTTGAAGCAGGCTGAAAAACCCACCAATTCTGCAAGGACTTACTGAGTGTGACCGAATCATTGATCTTGAAGCTGCAGAGGACCTCTGTCCACATTGCGGGCATGCCGGAAGCCGTTTCTCCTCTCACCCACGACTTGAAATGACTCTGAAATGGAGAATTGACAGGACACATAACTTAACCATTAGCCTTAAGCTTCCTGTCTGCTCTGATTTACAGCATTTGTTAGCTATTTCACCAGCCTTAAAATACTCAAATATTAGATCAGGTTGGAAACCAAAAGCAACCACATTTGTTCTTTTCCCACTGACCCACTGGTTCTTACCAGGTGTTCCCAGCCAAGGCTTATTACCTGGTCCCCTGAATTCCCGCCTTCCTACCTTTCCTCTTGAGGATCCGCCTATCTGGATTACCTTCCTCCCTCTTCTTTCCATTCAAATCTTACCTATATTTTTGAGCCCAGAAAGTTTTTAAAACAGTAAGAAGGGGGCCACAGAGAGGGGTTCTCCATTCCTTCTGCAAAACTCAACTCTCCTCGGGTCTGTTTCACATTTTGGGTCCCCCTGAAAGAATTTCTCTAGGGCCCAGGGTGCCTAACATTTTTTGGAAACCACTCTAGCATTTTCAGCCAGTGCTGAACAGTGCAGCATGTCATTATGTAATGTCTGCTCTTGTTCTTTTGTCTTTTTTCTCCCCCAACTAGAAAAACACCTCTTTAGGTTGGTAGTTATTGGATACTGCTAAGCAATCCCATCTCTGCTAGGAACACAGTGGTGGTGTGCAGGTTTATGTAGGAATAACTGTTCTTAGCAACACATGCAAGTCTTGTTCATCTGCGGTCAGTTGTGAAGCAAGACCTGTTTAAACTAACACTGGTCCTTGAGTGTAGAACTTCTTTCTCTCTAAATAGAAGAGATAATATATCTCACAGGCCTGCAAATTATTTTAATAATGATGCACATTCAATGATGCATATTAATACATGTGAATAAAATCCTATTCTTTACCATAGTTATACCAAAGGAAAAAACCAACTAACACATTAGCTAAACACTTAGGAATATTTGCTCAAGTTTGATGACATCTAATGACCAATGCTCGACTTTCTTTTATTTTTATCATTCCTATGTCTATAAAAATCGGGGATTGGGATAAAGCTATGTGGTATATAAAAATAAAAATAGACTAAAAGTACGAGGGGAAAAATGTATCATTTGTGCAAATGGATCTTTAATTGTAAACTGCTATCCAAATGGAGACTTTGTTGGAGGAAGAATGAGAGAATTAGCATATGGGACTTTTTCGTAGTTAAATAAATGTCGAGTCTATGCCACTTTATTCCCAAAAAACTAATTTAGACGTCATGTTTGCAAAGATATTTAATAACTGATGGTTAATTGCTCTGTCGGTGTGTGCTAAACCTTGAATATATTTGAAGTCATTTCAACCGCACTGCAGCCCAGGGAGGAACAAACGACAAACTGATCTTAGTGAGGTCAGGTACTTTGTCCAAGATCACACAGATAATAACTGTCAGAAACAGAACCAGAATCCAGGACTGCCAGGAACCAAATGCTATGCTCTTAGAACTCAGTCATTTTCCTCCTAACTAGTATGCTAAAATAGATACTCATTGTCTTGTGACAGATGAGAACTTAGAAGTTGGGTTAAGATTTTTTTGTAACTTTATTTTATTTTAATTTCAGGCATGTTTGCTCATTTTGCAGAAAAGTGGAGCTGGCCTGGATGTGAAGAAAAAACTGAAATCTAAGTAAAAGAACCCAGAGGCACTGGGTGTACCACAAGAAGTACAAATAAGAACAGAATGCTTTTAGAAGTATAAGAGACCTTAACAATAAGGAAATTGAGATTTTGACATTTTAATGACTTGCTAAGAGTTACGTAATTAGTAAACAGCAAAATGGGACTTATAGCCAAGTGTTCGGAGCCTAATTTGTGAACTTTATTAATGAAGGTCATGGGCATATGATTTTTCAGGACCATAGGTCTTATTACATATGCATGTTGATGCCTAGACACAATTGCTGCATTTAGAAATCAGAAAGATAGATTTACTATTTTTCTTCATATGCTTGCCAGGCATGTGACTGATCATTCAGTTGGTTCAACAAGCATTTTATTAAGTGTTAAGCATTATGGAAGAATCTTATTGCATCTTACTTGCTCAATTAAGCCTATAGAAATCAATTTCTGTTTCCCGTTTGCATGCTAGACATATAGAAGTCTGCAGTTTGACATTTTTGCTGATTCCAAATGCTTTCTGCCTTGCTGCCTACTACTCTTCTTTCTTCAAAGATCAGCACAGGAAGAGAAGACTCTGGAAATGCAGCCTGGGTGCCAAGCTCTCTTCCCTAGCACCATGTTCCAGCATTACCAGTTCAGCTGCTGAATCCTCTATAAAAGAGACTGCACACATGTCTGCTTGGCCCAATCTCAGGGAGTTTAGGAAAAGAGACAGCAGGGATCCATGATTTGGCCTTGCTGGAAACCAAAGTATGCAATCCCCAGGCCTGGGGAGGTGGAGGAAAGGAGGCTTTGGGAAGCACAGGAGAGGCAAGCTCCCAGCCTGCCTGGTACAATTTCTCTGTCAGTGCACACATTTGGTTTCCAGAAACCAAACATTTGACCCGGCAGCCCAACCAGAGTGTCAGCTCTTTGCACAAAGATGTTATGTAACTAAATGCTGTTGAATGAATCCATCAGCAAGTGAGAGCCAGGGCACATTAGAACTGGGATATATCACTTTAACTCCATTAATCCACAAAGCCCTGGCTCTATCTTTCAAAATATGTATGACTCATTGTTTTTAGCCAATTTTCATTTTGGATTACAGTTCCTGCAAGAAATGTCTAGGGACCATAGGGCTTTAGGGAAGAATTTTCTACCTGATTTAATCTTTTATGAAACACATCCTTTAAGGGATTTTTAAAAGATATAAATTCATTATAATTCTTTAGTCATTTTTATTCCCAACTACAATTTAAGTTTCCTGATGGCAGAATCTAGCATTTCTATTTCTTCTTAATGTTTGACTTGACTGTGCCTAACCCAGGGCTGAGCTGGTCTCAGTATAGGATCACTGAATGACACTAAATAACACATCTTGACATAGGGGATAAAAGGGAAGGACAAGATAGTTATTTACTCAGGAATCAGCCAGTTTTAATAACATTTATTTTATGAAGTTAATGAATAAAAAGAGGTTCAACATCATTAGTCATTAGAGAAATGCAAATCAAAATCACAATGAGGTATTACTTCATAGTCACTATGACAGCTACATAAAAGAAATGGATAGCCAGGCATGCTCCTTGTAATCCCAGCAATTTGGGAGGCTGAGACAGGAGAATCCCAAGGTCCAAGCCAGCCTTAGCAATTTAGTGAGGCCCTAAGCAACCTAATGAAACCCTGTATCATCATTTTTAAAAAACCTAAAAATAGGTCGGGGATGTGGTTCTGTGGTTAGGCACTCCTGCATTCAATCCCTGGAATAATAATAAAAAAAATAATAATAATAATAAATTGTATAACAACAAGGACCGGTAAAGATATTAGAAGCCATGAACATTTTTGGTGAGTATGTAAAATGGTATGTCTTTGTAATATAGTTTGGCAGTTCCTTAAAATGTTAACCATAGTTACCCCATGAATCAAAACTTTCACACCCAGATAAACACTGGACAAAGTGAAAATGCATATCCACACAAAAACTTAGACATGAGTAGCATTATTTATAATAGGCCCAAATTGGAAACAACTCAATGTCCATTAGCTGATGAATATAGTATTTCTATAAAATGGAATATTATTCTATATAATGGAATATTATCCAGCCATAAAAAGAAATCAAGTTTTGATAACATGCTATGACATGGATGAACATTAAAAACACTATGTTAAATTAAAGAAGTCAGACACATAAGGCCACATATCTCCTGACCCATTTGTGTGAAATGGCCACATTAGCTCGTCCATAGAGATAGGAAGTAGAATATCAAGGCCAGAGCTGGAGGGAGGTAGAAGAGGGAATGGCTGCTTGATGGGTGTAGGGTTTTTTTTTTTTTTTGGGTGATGAGCATATTCTGGAATCAATAGTGTTTATGGTTGCCACTGAAATGTCAAGTTTAAAAAGGTGTATTTTACAGTATGTGAATTATAACTTAATTTAACCAAAGGAAAAAAGTCAGTGGTTTGATAAACTTATTCCATTCTGTTCCTTCCTTTTCTTCCTTTACTTTTCTTCCACTTTTTTTTAAAAAATGTGGAAAACATAGCTTTGAGATGACCTCATAAAGATTGCCTATTAGTCACCGTATTGGAAAATGAGACATCGACCTCTCCTCCAATGGCTCTGCTCACTTAAGACTTTTCGGCCAGTGACTAATGGTGCAACTTCATCTTGGAGGCAGTTTGGATTTGCTCTCCTAGTGAATGCCTAATGTGGCATGTAACTTCTAACGTAAAATATAGAGAATGGTGTTTGACAGGTGCTTTCTGATGGCTGATGAAATGAAGTTTCCCTGTGCTGCTATCAATCTCTCTTCCTGCTCCTCCTCACCTCAATTCCATGCAACCCCCGGATCTGCTCTCTGTAACTGTACATGGGTTTGCATTTTCTAGAATTTTATGAAAACAGAATGACGTCATAAGTAATTTTCTGATCTGGCTTCTTCTACTCAGTATAATTATTTTAAGACTCATCTATGATTATTTTGAGGTTTATACATAATTGATTGCCTTTTGATTGAAATCTGATACTGAATTTTACTGATTTGAAAAGTACCCATATAGAAAATGATTCTTTTTAATTTTTTTATCTGTTCTAATTAGTTATCTATGACAATAGAGAGCATTTATGAATTTGATAAATCACACATGAATGGACTATCAATTTTGATTGTACATACTGTAGGATCACATCGGTCATGCAGTCATACATGCACATGAGGAAATAATGTCTGTTTCACTCTACTACCTTTCCTACCCCTGTACGCCTTTCCCTCCCTTCACTCTCCTCTACCTAATCTAGAGTAACTATTCTTCCCTAGTGCCCCCCCACCCTTATTATGAATTAGCATCTGCATATCAGAGAAAACATTGTCTTTGGTTTTGGGGGTTTGCTAAGTGAAATTTATTGCTTTTTATTGCTGAGTATTATCACAATTTGTTATCCACTGATGAACATTTGAGTTGCTGACAGTTTTTGGCCCTTACAAACAGAACTCTTAAGGACTTTTATATACAAATCTTTGGTTATAGATTTCCTTTTCTCTTTTATCTTGGGTAAACGCCTAGGGGGTGCAATGGCTGGATCATATGGCAGGTATATATTTAACTTTTTAAGAGACTGCCCAAACTGTTTTCCAAGGTGGTTGTGCCATTTTACATTCCAACCAACAGTGAATGAGCATGGAAATATCTTTAAATGAAAGCCCTAGTAGAGAATGAAACACTCCATCCAGAAGGGGGACCTAGTGGCCAGACACGACCACTTTGAAAAGTAAGAAATGAAAGAAATGGAATCACACTACCTGATGATGTTGCCTGAATGTGTCTATTTTAAGCATCTAATTTCCAAATGTTAAATATGAAGCCTGAAACTATTTTCCCTGTGAGCTCACTGACCCAGCTCTATCAGAACCAGTGGGGACACAGTAGGAGTGACGTGACTGTCTCTGATGACCATGTGAGGAGCTCATTATAACTTCCGTTTCTGGTCGATCTTATGAGAACTTCAAATACAGAGCAGTTGGCAGGTTGCACACTGATTCCAATTAGTTCCTTCCTGGAGTACTTGTTTACACAGCAAAATTGTGATCTGTGCAAGTCTGAGGCCGAGTTGGACCAGAATAAAACTGTGCTCATGCACAGGGTGCATTTCCTAGAAAGAAGCTAAATTAGGTGGAGCCAATCTATTGATGGGCCAATTTTCCTAACTACACAGAGGCTAATCTGTACAAATACCTAATAGGAAATTTTTATTTTTGCTTTTATGTTTTGGTACTGGGCAATTGAACCCAGGGGTGCTTTATCACTGAGCTACCTCCCCAGTCCTTTAAAAATTTTTATTTTGAGACAGGGTTTTCTCTGAGTTGCTGAGGTTGGCCTCAAACTTGCAATCCTCCTGCCTTAGCCTCCTGAGTGGATGGGATTATAGGCATGCACCACTGCACTCAACTAGGAATTTTTTATTAAAGAGTCCATATTGGGAAGAAAACAGAATTAACTTAAATGCAAATAATGCCAAAGTTGCTGAAAAGGTTCTCCACTAATAGATGACTTCTGAGTGCTTAGAAGGAGGGGCTGTGAGTCAGGGATGTAAGCTAAATGGCAACCATATAATTGGTCTGGTTTTCGGGTGAAAACAGGGACTGGTGGGGACTATGGTAAACTGGAAAAAGTACATGTGTCTTTTAGAAAGAATTTATTCAGTCCTTAATAATCATTATCTTATAATAAATACAGGTCCGATATGACTAGATCTGATTTTTCAAGACAAGATGAAAATATGAATTTTTAGGCAAAATCAGATTTTTCAAATGTTGGCAATTAATTAAATTTTTTAAAAATGCAGTGTGGATCAAAAAGAACATATGTGCAGACCAGCTAGGGTCCAGAGGTTGCCAGTTTCAATTCTTGAGAGTGGAATTTTGAGAAGGCTCCCTCTCCCCAGATTAATTTCATCAATGATGGATTTTTTTCTTTTTAACCAGAACAGATTAAATATTCTCCCCACTGTCTCTCTGCATTAGAATCTTCAGTTAAAATGAAAAATAGTTTCAGGAGTCCTTGTTTCTTCAGTCATTAAAAAATAAATCAACCATTAAGATCTTAGCCAAAACTGAATGGAGTCTTTAGAAGCTTCAAGTTGTAAAAGAGACCCAAAGGAGGTTTTCTCCAGAGAGCATCTGGTTACAGATGGCCATTCTGCCACTGCTCACATAATTCTAGAGGTGGAGACTTCAGACCATCCACTCCATTGTTGGAAAATTTTAGTTGTGAAAGTTGCCGTATTAAGCCAACATTTGCTTCCCTGAAGTCCTCCCAGCCTCTCTGTGGTGGTCTCTTGAAGCTTAAGCATAATACATCTCACATTTCCTTTCTGCATGGGAATCCTCCCAGCATCTGAAGATACTCTTGTGAGTCTCAATTCTTGGTCTAATTTTTGGTTCTTTCTATCTTTCCTCATTTCACAAGCTCCCACTGCTCAGGAGCAGACCTCTGCTATACTGCTCAGTGCATGATTTTGTAATTTATTTGAGCACATAACTACCTCCCAGAGCAGACTGCATTTCACGGGGGATTGGGAGCAAACCCTGTGAATTTTTGTATTCATAGTTTTTCATATTGCCTGGAACATAGTAGATTGTAAGAACTGGTGGAAAGAAAGAAAGGAAGAGGGAAGAAAAAAGCTAGGAGGGAAGAAAATGGAAGGAAAGAGGGAAGAATGGAAGAGAAAGAAAAAGAAAGAAACACATGGTTTTTAGATCCATCACTGCGTCTCTGGTGGATATGCAGATGTTACTGCCATTCCTTAAGTAGGGTACTTGGAACTGTGATCTGAACACCATACTAGGACTACTAGCTGTCTTGTCTGGACCTAGATGGCTACCGAGGCACCCTAGGATTGCATCAGTTCTTCTTGGTCAAAGGCCTTCTTGCTGGCTACCAAGAGAGCTGTGATTGTCCTTGTGTTGTCTTTTCCCCCTGCAAACATTTTACGAAGTCAGATTTGCCTAAAACTGCTTGCTTGTGAAACTGGCTCTTTGAGGCCAGGTTTGACGCTTTTATATTTGTCCCATTAACTTTCACTTGATTTGCAGCCCCCACACCTAGAGACCTGCATGGTATTGTGGTTTTGTTTTCCACCCAGTGCATTATCTTGCTGCCTCTCTCAAGAGCGCAGTTTACTGTCAGAACCACTGCTGATGCTGAGTTGGGGCGAGAGCCAGGTGAGATCATTGTCTTGGGGGAATGCAGTCGTCAGCAGAGGAAGACCAGCAGGACAGACTTGGGTGGGGCTCCTTAGCCGGGGTTGCTCTGGGGACCAACAAAGGCATGTAATTCAGAGAATAGGGGAAGGGGGCTTGGAGACAATGTTTTGGATGAAAGCAAATTCTGCCTCCTTTAAAGATCTGTCTAGGGCTTGGTCTGACCATTTTACTTTAGAAATGGGAACAGTTGTTTCCTTGTTTACCCTCTCCCACAACACATATTGAATTAATTAGTTATTTAGCAGATACTCTGATCTGTATCAATGTCCTCCCCCAATTTTTCTTTCAGTGGAGAAACACACACGCATGTTTTTCTCATCTAGATATGACATTATTAGCACCATATTTAACACTGACCTTTAAATCCTCATTAAAATGAGGCTGATGACAATAATGTCACCTTGTTTTATGCAATAGTTCATGCTTTCTGAAACACTCTCATGTAAATCCCTGGTAAGCCCTGGATCCTCCATTAGCCTAATGAAAATCACAGAGGGTCTTGCTTAGTTTTTTGCTACAGGTGCTCAGGGCTATGGACAATGGAATGGGCTCCAAGGCTTCCTGAAAGCTTTGCTTACCACAGAGAACAGTCAACAACAGCCCTTCAGGAAACCCAGGGAAGAATTTTGATGTAAGGCTATCCTTCAGAGGTTTGATTTTCTTCTTAGAATGTTATTCTGTAATCAGCATGTTTTTTATATGTGCATTATAATTATACATAATAGCAGGGTTCCTTTTTAAATATTCACACATGCATGGAATATCATCAGCTGCATTACAATCTCCAGAACTTGCACTATGCTGGCCTCCCTTCTCCTGCTTCTCTTCCTCAGAGGTCTTTCTTCTATTTATTTAGGGTTTTTTCAATTGGTGCTTTATGGCCATACATACAGGTGGAATTCACTATGGTGTATTTGTATATGTACATAGCATAATTGGGTCAAGTTCATTTTTCAGCTCTTCCCTTTTTCTGTCCCTCTTTTACCCTTATAATTCTGATTCAAGGGAAGTAGATTTCCTATTTTGTTCAAAACTTAGGGCTAGCACCCATCACTGTGTCTTGTATCATTTTTTTTTTCTTCATTAGAAATAAAGAAAACAGTTGGATGGTTTGCTCTGACACAGTAGGATAGTTTTTCTATAAATATGTGATACTACAAACATACCAGTGATGTTAAAAATATCTGAAGAAAGATCCTTTAGGTTGAATTTATCAGAGATTTATCTATTTTTTTGGTTCTACCAAGGAAATGGCACTGGGAATAATTTATTGGTTAAATTGCTTTAATTTGTTTAAATTTATTAGTGCATTTTTTGGTCTTTTTTCCCTTAGCTTTTAAATAACCTTTCAGTAATTCTTAATTCTTTTTTTATTTTTTCATTTAATAAGAAATGTATTAAGCCAGGTGTGTGGTGGCGCACGCCTGTAATCCCAATAGCTCAGGAGGTTGAGGCAGGAGGATCAAAAGTTCAAAGCCAGCTTCAGCAGCTTAGTGAGGTCCTAAGTAATTTAGTGAGACTCTGTCTTGAAATTAAAAGCAAACAAATAAATAAAAATATATAAGAAGTGCCCCTGGATTCAATCCCTGGTACCAAAAAGGAAAAAAAAAAAAAAAGTTTTCAAATATCTACCAATTTCTGAGGATCAGGTATTGTGGGCCTCACTTTTCTGTGCCATATTCAAGTTTATACATGCAGTTCTTTTATGGTCTTGAACACCTTAATGGTATGTGAGGGGATTCTGGTTTACTTGTTGAGTCTAGGATTACAGAGAAGCACTTTTCTCTTGTCCTTGTGGTTAATATTTTTACTTTTATCTTGGTCTTGTTCTATCTTTGGCTATGAATTTCTAATTGTGTCATTTTCATTAGCCAGTTCAAGGTGGGACATTGACTTCTTATGAAAGGAGTGAATGAGGATCAATAAGCAAAAGGCAGTGGCTCTGTGCTTTGAGGGAAGGCATGAATCAAGATGCTCAGCCAACTTTTACTGACGACGTGTTAAGTGCCAGTACTTGGAGGGAAATAAGTTTCCTCCTGAGTGTTCAGGATGCCCACAGGAAGGAGCTGATGATGCCAGTGAATTAGAGATTGTGTTCGTTGACTTCAGACTTTCTGACGTATCACAGGTTGCCAACATACCCAGCAGGATTGCTAAACTGGAAGTCTGGGTTTTCTTCATGAATGGGATAACTGCACAATTAAAGGGCTTCCTTGTTTTCCACTTGCTTTAAAATTAGGGAACTATAAAAGTGAATAAACTCACACACACCATACACAAGATTAATCTATAATAACCCACCCATTTACTGTAACAGAAGCACACAGAACCCAAAGTGATTTACCTTGAAGCTAACGGAGTCTCACCGAAGCTTCTCCTGCACAGCCCCTTACAAGGTTCTGGCTCTGTTTATGTGGTCATATGTTTTTATCAAATTGTGAAGTTTTAAATTTTTTTCCTTCGAGGGGTGAAAAAACATAGATACCCCTGCCATCTGTATTGCTAGGTAGAAATGTATTTAAACATCAATAGGTAATTTTTAAATTGCTTTTCTTTGGAAAATTAACACATTTCTGAATAGTCATCAAGTATTTTGCTAACATATTTATACATATATGGGTGACTATATGCATTTATGTATGTATATATTTATGTAATAGGTAATTAGATGCCAAGGCCAACTTTATGTAATTACATGCATACTTAATGTTTTCATGTTGGTAGATTATTTAGTGTCTAACTCCTCAGGAGTCTTTGATTTGTCCTAACATATGGAAACTGGGAGACAATCCTCAAGCAATTCCCTCATTTGTACCAATAAAACATACCATAATCATTGTAATGTATAAGGTTTGATAAGGCCTGAAAGGTCTTCCTTTATGCTAACTGTCTTATCAGGGTGGCACATCATATTTTCTGTTGGCAAATAATGACCAGCACTTGGTATTTTGGGAGGCCAGACAGCTGATAGCAACAGGGAACTCCCGACAGTGAAATGCAAGTCCCCGGGGGACAGAGACTCATGCAGACAGGTGGTCCTTCTTGTATCTCCAGCACCCAGCACAGTCCCTGGTGTGCAGCAGATGCTCAACAGTGCTTTTTAAATGAATGAAAGAAGAGTGTTGGGAAATCTGCCTGGAATTATATGAAGAATGGCTGGAACGGCTGAAGTTTCAGGCAGCCTATGATAACACACAGCAAGAGTGAGACCCCCGTTTTTATCACTTAGAGAAAACACTGTGACTCAGAAAAGGCTGCTTCTGAGTGTAAGCAGAGATTTCCTATATTAATGACAAAATCGTCACAGCTTTTATCAGTTTTATGAGGACTGGTGGATTGAACAATTAGGTAAATATATTAATTATGTAGAAAGGACAGCACCCACTAACCACTTCAATGTAATAACATTTCAGTGATCTGTGGTCACTGAGATCATCTGGTATCTGTGGGGTGACATGAAGATGAAGGGTGATTACACTTCTTTTTTGGGGGGTGGGGTGGGTATTAGGAATTGAACCCAGGGACGCTTAACTACTGAGGCACATCCCCAGCCCTTTATTTATTTATTTTTAAATATTTTATTTAGAGACAGGATCTTGCTGAGTTGCTTAGGGCCTTGCTAAGTTGCTGAGGATGGCTTTGAACTGCACTCCTCCTGCCTCAGCCTCTGAGCTGCTGGGATTATAGGCATGCACCACTGTGCCTTGTGGGGGAGTCCACTTCTGTCCAGAGGCAGGCTGGTGGTCAGTCTTCAGCAATGGTGTGGGAATTCAGCATTTATAAAACTTCCTTGTAATTTGGTACCACAAGAGGACAGAATTTGGATAGACTTTTCCAAACTTTAAAAGTACTGACGTGTTACTTCTTTCTTTTCTTTCTTCCCTTGAAGCCAATCAATTTGTACTCCCTTTTTCACCCACCCTTCTCCTGCCCTGTCTCCACCATGCCACATCAGAAAAGTAAACAGGTGACTTGAATTTAAAATATCAATTGTGTGAAAGCAATTAACAATTTCAATTTACCTCCTGCACATATGGTAGATGGTTCAGCTGCTAGAATTTCAATGCAGGACTTCTTCAAAATCTAGGAGAAGAAATAAAAAAAAGTCAATGTCCTGCGTAATCTGTTAAGAGATAAATGAGATAGAGCTAGGAAAGTTCAAGGCCGTTAGATAGCAGTAGCAGGTGAGAGGGAGGGTAAGATCTTTACTAGTATCATCAATACCAAACATTAATGAGCTGGATTGTGTTAGATGCTGTTGTTAGATACCAAACATTAATGAGCTGGATTGTGTTAGATGTTGTGTTAGATGTCCTATAAGCCATAAAAATTATTATGAATAAGAATTATCAGCAGCTGGGAGAGGTGGCACACACCTGTAATCCCAGTGGCTCAGAAGGCTAAGGCAGGAGGATTGAAAAGTTCAAAGCCAGTCTCAGCAACTTATGGAGGCCCTAAGCAATTCAGGGAGACTCTGTCTCTAAATAAAACACCAAAATGAAAAAGAACTGGGGATGTGTCTCAGTGGTTAAGTGCCCCTGGGTTCAATCCTTCAATCCATGGTACCAAAAAAAAAAAAAAAAAAAAAGAATTTTCAGCAGATATTTATTGAGCCTATGGTATGCCAGTCCTAGTTTTGGAGAGGCTTCATAAAGAGTTGCTGAAATGTGACATACACTTGACATGATAAATGATAATGGCCAGTCACATGTGGTGGAGGCAAGGGTGAGGAGACAGGTAGTAGGAGCTCTGAAGTTCTTGGGGGAGATAGTTTGGGGCAGGTACACTTCCAAGGGCTTCATGGAAAAGGTGGGAACTGAGGGTGGAGAGGAGGTGGAGAGGGGTGGGTTGGGGTACGTTAGGGTGCAGCTGGGGATTGGCAGGAGCCGAAGTGGGAAAGTAGAAATACACAGACCTCTTCAGCTGCCACAAAAAGAACTTGAAAAGTAGAACTAAAAGAGCGATAATAGATAAGATGGAGGGCTAAGGTGCAGATGACCAACTGTCTCTAGGTGCTGCATAGTCAGATTACTCTTTTTGTAAGAAAAGTCTGGAAAGAGGATGTGCAAACTGCGCCTCACTCTTCAGGAGGACCTGAGCCTTAATGAAGTGGAAATGTACTCTGCTCTGTAAATGAGCCTGGCAGGATCCACTAGAAGTCTGGAGAACCCAGTGACCATGCAGGGAATTAGTAACAAAAACTTCTGGCCAGAGCAGGGTATCTGACTGGTAGAACTTCTCTCCACCAGTTATGAATCCTACCTCTTGTTGAAAACAGATTCTAAAATTTTAACCAAATATTTTAAACAAGTAAGGAACAGTGAGTTAATTTGCTAACCAAATGTGATAACTTTTCTTGGGGTTTACTTACTCTGAAATTGGAGATGGTTCAGGGGACTGAAGGAAACCATTTTTTTCAATTCATGAAAGGACCTTGGTTAAAACAACTAATGATGTAGTTATAAAATTTAAAGTCTGTAGAAGAAACCATCTTTTTGTACTGGGAATGTCCATTTATTTGCATGGATACATTTATTTAGATATGTTTCTTATTCCAACTTAAGCAACACATACACCACAAGACACAATAAAATAAAAGATGCAATAAATTATAATTGGGGAATGGATTCTTAAACAAACAGGAGAAAGATGATACAGTGAGTGAGAAAAGCACACCAAAAATATGCTCTGAGGAGTTTATTTCCTGGCTAGAAGTGGACTTAGTTCCAAGCTTTCTAGTAGCAAATGAAAAAGTCAGACATTTATGAGTGGTTCAATCTGTGAAATAAAAACCATTTCTCAAAAGAGATAATATTTACCCATTCCAGAGAGAAATCTAGGCGTCCTCATAGAGAAGCATTGTGAAAGGAAATGAACAAACAAGCTTAAGAAAAATCTTTGTCTGATGGGCAGATGATAAGACATTCAAAGTTATCCCAACAGTTCCCTTAGGTAACTCTGTAGACCTAAGTCATAAAACGCAGCATTTCTTTTATTGGTAATTCACAAATTCACTCTGTAAGACTCCATGGCATTTACATATGTTTGCTTCCCGTTTCCTGATTCTGCATTGGGAGAAGTTCCCTCAGATTTTGCCTTATTTCTTGCCTCTGGCTCACCTGCCCCCTGCCCTTCTCCAGCAATGTCCCAGGACTGGGGATTACTGGAATTCTGGGGCACTGTGACTTGTATCCAAGATGACGACTGCCCCACCTGAATGTTAGGATCTCCTGACTCCCCAGTTCCTGTCTCATGGGCCATCTCAGCCACAGGCTGCCATGACTGAGGGAGACAGTCACTCCTCCTGACATGTCTTCAGGCGTGAGTGTCCAAACAGGCCACATTTGAAGAATTAATTCAGAGGCAAAACCTTGGTGAATAGTGGCATTGGAAAAACATAAAGCTATTTTTTGATGTTGTAAATAAAATTCCTCAGGCATTTGACATCTCCAAATAAGTCATTTTATCATCCATGACTAAAGATTTCAAAATAGTCCAAGAACAAAAACTGAATGGTTAGCTTTATCCTGTCTCCATTTCCCAAGACACATACATGAAAATTTCAGGTACATAAGTTCCTGGATTTGGATCAATGTTTTTGAACCAACTGTAATATTTAACCAGGAATCAGTAAAAGAAATGCCAGTGAGTCTTTGACCACTGAGACACACTAACAGCGTTTGTCAAAATATACACACACTATATTATTCTCTCAAAGTGTCTGCAATTAGCTGATAAATCTAAGGAGTGCATGAAGGGCCAAAAAATGTCAGCCAAGTGCTATGATTCAATCAAGTAAAAACACAGCTTTCCCAATCTTAATTGAAAACATCTGGAAGGGATGTATTACAGCCAATAGAGTAAAATTTATCAGTGAGGGGGATGGGCAGGATTTGTCTGGGACAGTGACTTCTATTTGTTTCAAATGTCTGCTTCCAAAAGGTAGGAAGTCATAATGGTACTGAGTGCATTTGGGGGTGGGGGTTCCCTTGATTATTAGCAGCCCAGTCATAGGGCAATCAGTCTGTCTGAACTGAGGCAGACAGCAGATCATTGTAGGGACTGCAGACTGTAAGTAGCCATGGAGGAGGACACAGCTCTGGGGAATCACTAAAGGGAAATCACTGGATGGAATGGAAGAGACTCACACAGCGTCGAAGTGACATCAGAAGTGAGGTATAATTGAAGACCAGGCCAAGACCACCATATTCTTCAGATACAATTTCATGTGAGGAGCTGGTTGGCCCTGACCCTGTGCTTCCCTGATCTATGCTCCTTGATGATTCTTTGAACTTTTCTAAACTCCATTTTGGGAAGCATTTAAACACACTGAGTAATAGTTTGGAATTTGGAATCAAATTTCTTGGCCTAACTCACTCATGAGCAGTGTGACCTTGGGCAAGCCCCATGACTTCTCTGAATCTCTTTCCTCATCTGTAAGAGTGGGATCATGATATCTTACCAAAAGAGTGAGCATAAAGTTATTGTGCTGGGAAGATTCAATGAGATCACACGGGCAGAGCACAGCACTGTGTCTGGAACCTGCTTATGTGCTTGATGAATGCTACCTATTATTACCAAGAACTTGGGCTCCAGAGACAGAGAAGAGATTTGAGCTCTGAATGTATTTATATTGAGATCCAAGCCCTACCACTTACTGGCCATGTAGACTTGGACAGGTTATTAAACCTCAGAATCTCAGCTTTCTCTTCCATAAAACGGAATAAGGAAAACATTGACTTCAAAGGGTCCAATGAAATAAGAGATGTGCATGCAGAGATATTGAGTTTGTAAAATCAATTGAAGGTAGGTGATAAAACTCATGGGGGATTGGAGGTGAGGGAGAGAGTAAGATCAAGGCAAGCTGTAAGGTTTTTGTCTCATAGACAGAACTAGGCAAAATTGATTGCTCAACAGAGAGTTAACCCTTTGGCCACCAGCTGGCCTGTGCACTTCATGAAAATAAGGCACCGAGAAACATGCTCTGAACAACCTTGGTAAAGTCAGCAGGAGGACATTGGATGCATACTCAAAGAATGGTAGCTGTGTGTCATTAGTTACCACTGCTGCTAGGACCCTTAGACAGGAACTGCAGTTCACATATGTTTCTATCTCATCACTTGCTGTTGGCCTTGTGCTTAATCATATAGTGGAAACAAACTGAATCAATGTTAATGCTATTTTCCTGCCAACTTCTGGATAGATTTCAATAAGAAAATAGATGACAAAGCAGGTTTAAATCCATAAAGAACTAAACTCAATGTGTTGTTACTGGTAGGGTTACTTTCACCAACCTCATTGAATTATTGGGGGAGCAAGAGAGGCAGCAGATGGAAAAGGTCTTTGCAAAGTTCTAAGAGCTGTTTAATATATTTAAGTGAAATCCATTGTGGACCAGTCCAGGTTGTATTATAGAATTTGTTTTCTTTGGAGTCTAAAAATCTAATGTCCTTTGTCATAAAGTTCTCAGTTTATGCAGAGATTTATCAAGAATCCTTAAAGAACAGTGAATTTTCGCACAGTTATTAGGAATCTTCTTCCTTTTGATGGACATGTCCTTTAAAAATTACTCTGCCTCTTTTCCCTATGAACAATCGGTCCTTACTTGGCCGGTTCCTGTTGTGTGTGTTCATAATGGACCATCTTTTATTCATTCATAGTATTGGGACCTTTTGCTTTCACATGTCTGCAGAAAGTCTTTTGGAGGATGTTCCTTGGTGTCTTACTGTGAGAGGAACATTCCAGTTTTAAGATGTCTGGAGCTTGAAGCAGGCTGGTTTGAGGATGGTTAGCTATCTGTTGGCAGGTTGCATCTGTTGAGTTCTCTTAAGACTAAAATCCTAGCAGCTCTTTTCTGTCCTGCTATCTCTGGGGTGCTACTAATTCAATGTAAACTCTGCCACTAAGTCCTGGTACTCTGACCAGTGCCGTATATCCCCATGCCTGCCCACAATTTAGTACAAACTACCATCCGTCAGAGGATTTATCATAGTTTATAATCATATATTTGCTTTTTGATTGTTTGGTTGTTGTCTTTGTAGACTGTGAACTCTACCGGGGCAAGGACTGGATTTGTTTTTACCCATTGCTATATCTACAACGCCTAACTGGGCACAGGTAGGCATTAAATGAATATTTATTGGGTAAATAAATGAATAAATGGCACACGTTCTTCAGGGCTTTATAAACTGGCATTATAGCACATTATGTATTAGCTTCCCTTTTTGTCTTGGAAGTAGAATCAGAAGGTAATCTGAATGCAAGGCCGTAGTCTGCATCCTGTAGGGACTGGCTCTTCATGTTAAGTGCAGTCACTTTGGAGAACTGCCTTCGTGGGAGGACTGCTTCATTTCCTCCATTTCTTCAATGGTTAATCTCTTCAACAACTATGGTAAGGGTATCATTTCCCCTGAAGGTCTAGGTAGGCCTGCTTTGTAAAAGGCCTTGACCCCTTTACTTGAGAAAAAAATGTAGAAGTCTGTGTTAGGTGGGTGGGGCCCAGGCTCCCCAGAAAGTCCACATGTACTATCATAGCCAATGGCAGAAAGCACGTTGGATTAGCCTGGGGATCACTGCTTTTAGAAACATCCACGTAGCGTGGGACATACAAGTGGCTCCTCTATACATTCAAGATTCTCAATGTTGCTCCAGTGAATTTTGGAACAATTTAATCTATAATTTATTAGTAAAATGTTAAAAAAAAGACATATTCACTTTTCCTAATTAAATTCCACTCTGCGCTTCAAATTCCACTCCACCTCTATTGTTAACAATGGCCATTATCCTAAGTTCATGTCAGTTCTACGGAATCTGACTCTAAAATAGAAATCGAAAATTACCACACACATCTCTCTGGGATTCATACATGATTTTATGTATGCTGGGTCATTATACCAAATAAAGACGCTTACATGCACAAAGCACATTGGTCAAGGTTACAGGATTTTAAAACAAAGCTTTTTCTCAAAACGTGCAGAAGTTTTTGCTGAGGAAGGGTGCTCAACTCGCTTAAACAAGGGCTGTTCTTCTCTCTTAGTTTCACACCCAATGAGTCTGGAGAAGTGAAGGACAAACAAGCTTTTGAAACTGAGGAAATTCTTCTTTTTCCCTCTAAACTATTTTTTCTTTCCTATTTTCAGAAGGAAAGCTCAGATAGCTGTGAACTCCAAAACGTGGTTTATTTAGTAAGATGAGCTTGTGGAACTTGTGCTGGTGAAGTGGAGGTCCTTCCTTGGGAGCTGATTTTATTCTAAAATGCTGCTGCTGCTTTTACAATGGTGCTTATCAGATTCCTAGTCTGAGGAGGAGCTGCAGAGGAGTGGGATAGGCCCCCTCTGCATCTTTGGGCCTCACATCTTTGGACCTCTGTCAAGCTATGGGAATTTGTATTACTCTGGGGCTTTTTTTTTTTTTTTTTTTGGGGTGCTGGGGATCGAACCCAGGGCCTTGTGCTTATAGCACAAGCACTCTACCAACTGAGCTATCTCCCCAGCCCCATGGGGCTTTTAATAAGCTGAATAGAAACAATAGCTTAGGAGAAGTGCCTGGCCCAAGCATCTGCAAAGTCTGAGTCTAATTAATGACTGCTGAGGCAAACGACTTTTTTTTTTTCTTTCTTTCTTTTTAAGATTTTTCTGCCCCGCTACAGAAACTACAATTGATTCTATTTATGTTTTGTATCCAGGCCTGGCAATGTGAATCGAGTCCCGAATGCCATCTTTTCTAGATGCAATCTTGGAAGAGAGAGTGGGGGAAGGACTGAGGGGATTTTTACAAGAAACAGAGCCACTGAACTGCCCATCTGTTATGCAGGGTAGGTCTTCCATGGGTCACGAATACCATGCAGTTCTCTGGGCTGCTTTATAATTAATAAACATGCCAAGCACAGTGCCGGAAATATGAAACATGGGCAGACTCTGCAATTGCACCATTTAGCATCTGTCTGCAGGGAACGGTGTATGGCATGGCAGTGATCCAAGTGTCAAGCAAGTGACTCCGAGGATGGATGCTACTGAGGTTCAAGGCATCAAGAGTAGGTGGTGGAGGAGAGACCAGGGCAGGGTCCCTGGAGGAGACTCTGAGCAGTGCCCTGGGGGTGAGACAGGCCTTGAGACAGGATCAGGATGTGGCAAAGGGGCAGGGGATTTCCACCAATGACAGATTAACCTGATTTAAGAGAAGGGCTGCCACCGCCAAATGTGCCTGCCTCCTGTCTGCTAATCCTGCAAAGAGCACCAGTTCCATATTCAGACACATCTTGGGAATGTGACATGGATTTTGATTGGAAAGAAACTCTTATCAGTGCCTGGTGGGGTCTTGGAAGGTCTGGTGGGAGGCAAGGCTGGCAGACAGACTTTGCCTTTCGTCACAGTTTTTCTAGGGCCTGGGCCAGAATTTGGTGGGTACATTCCTTCTAACCTTCCCACCAGTGAAAGGGAGAAATCAGCACAGGATCAAGTTTTTATTAAAAAAAAAAATTATATACCATGGACCAGACTTCTCCTCAGTTTTGATGATCTTACAGATTTCCTGATAATAAGGATGTTTATGCCAAAGCTTGCAAAAATTCTTGCAGACGCTGTTGTGTTTGCTCAATGCTAGCTGTTGATTGTAGATCAAACATGCAGAAAGCTCTACATGCTGACTCACCCTTTTATTAATAGGAAGCCAAACCAGGATTAAATAGGGCAGGAAAGTCCTCTAGGTGGACATGGCTTGGTACCAGCAGCTGGGTTCTCCATGATCCCGGTTCCAGGCACTGCCCTCAACTGCACACAAAGTGGGGACAGCTGAGAGAAGGCATCATGGTAATCGGGTCAAGTGTAGGGATTCAAAGCTGCCAACCCATTTCAGTGTTATCTGCACCCAGCTTTCATGCAGATTCCTGTTTCACTGCCCACAGCACTTTAAAAAAGAGACAAAGACACTGGAACCTTTGCCTCATATTTTCATATAAGGGTTGGTGCTAAATTCACCAGTTGTGGTCAGTGGAAATTCCCTGAAGAAGCCACAAAAGGCAAAGAAATAGCTTCTTCCTTTATAGCTTTATTGGCTTATAGGGCTATGAGCTTCCAACCATCCACATTTTTTCCTTAAAATTTTATTAATCTATTCTGCAAAAGCTCATAAGAGGTAGAGTCCTGTGCATGTGTGGGAGGGAAGGTGTTCCTTTCTGTCTGAACGTGCCCCTCCATGATCTTTGTAGCCTTTTCGGGCTATGGGAATTTTTATTACATTGGGACATTTTCATTCACTGAATAGAAATAATAGCTTAGGAGAAATGCCTGGCCTGAATGTCTGCAAAGTCTGAGTCTAATTGTCAAATTGTCACCTTCTCATGATGATGGAACTTCATCCGGTGAACAGTAGTCGAGATTTTTGGAGGTGCTTTCTACCAGCAGCAAAAGGCAAAGAGCTCCCTACCCACCCACCATGCACCCAGACCAGGCCGCAGGGATTTGGTCCCTGCCTCTGCTGGGGGACTCTGAATTGTGTCAAGCCATTTCACATTTCTGGGTCTCTGTGTCTTCCTCTTTGAAATGGAGCTGCTTCCTGGCCTACCCACATTATTCAGTAGAGCTGTGTGGTCTCTCCCATCATTAGAGACAGACCTGGTCTATTCTGGGTCATGACTCACTGTGCTGGGTGAACCTGAAAAAGTGAGTCAATCTCTTTGAACTTATAGTATCTACTTTATAACAACAGCAATTGGTGCTTGTGAGAATCTGATGATTATGTAAAATGATTTGCATGCTGCCTGCCACTCACTAACTGGTGGGTTTTATTATTATTTTTTACCTTTGTAAGGAAACAGAGGCAGGAGAAAGCATGGGCTCTGGGGTCATGGAACTGGGTTCCCTCTCTGCTCTCCCCTGTAGAGCTCTGTGCTCTTGGATGGGTTTTTGGCTTTTTTCTTCACCTATACAATGTGGATAAAGATATTTACCTCAGGGTAATGGTGAGTTTTATAAATGGAATAGTAGTAAGTGGGATAAAGGGTGAATTCTTGATCTCCAAGTAAAATTTTGGTTTCCTTCTGCCTTTTCTCTGTCTTCCATCAGTGAGAGATTAAAGTGGAAAACAATCAACAGCACTTTGAAAAATAACCCATTCTATAAAGCTGACATCGATGTACTTCTGCCTTAGAGGAGAGAGGATTAAGAAACTGTGAAAGACCAAGAAGGCACCAGATTTAAAGCATTAGGAGACTTGAGTTTATCCACCTGGATGACCATCCCTGGATAATCAGCTCCTGGTGATCCAGTGGTGACTTCCCATTTCCTCAGAAATGCACAGCTGAACATCAGGGGGGCAGGATCTCTGGAGCCAGACCTGGGTTCAAATTCTCCACTCAGCCACTATGTGTGGGCAGACAAGGAGGTTTATCCAAGCTTCCTGCAGCTCAGTTTCCTCACCTGTACGATGGGGATATAAATCTTTCTCCTGGGAGTGGCTGGGGAGATCCAAGCTGAGGAGCCAGTGGAGAAAGATGCTCAGTAAGTCAGTGGTGTCTCTTCACACAGGCACAGACCTGGTGTCTACGGATTCTGAGTGCTTGGGTGCTCATCATGCGCAGGGGACATGGACAAGATGCTACAGTGTCTAGATTTCCTGAGCCTCGACTGCAGCCACGATTGCTCTATTGTCAGATTCTGCATCTGGCTGTAAGTCCCAGCTGTTCTTAAAGTCAGTTCCATGGCCTCTAGTTCCATCTGCTTTTTCACTTCATCTTCTGTCATTCTCCACCTTTGATATTCCTCTTTCACTCTTTTGCACCGTCTGAGGACGGTGTTCTGACAAGAACATCGTAGCTATGCTCTTCTGATGGATGGCTCTGTTTCATCCTTTGGTTTATCCCTTCAAACGAGCCTGGCTTCGTTTGAATATTCTCAAAATACTCTTTTATACCATTTATCACAATTGTAATTTTATACATTTATTTAGTTGTTTTTATGTCTCTCCCATCAGATCGTAAGCTCCACGGGAAGGGCCTCTACCTGACTGAGTTGTAACTGGATAGCCAGGAAGGTTATCAATGAGTCTGTGATGGTATATGAATATTCATCCCTGCATCTTCATTTGAGGTTTGAAAATACAATCTCTGTGGGCAGAAAACTTCGTGAACAGTTTGAGCATATTAGAAGCTCCTCTGCGATCTTATTTTGAATAATTAAGCCCAGTCCTATTTTATTATGAGAAAATTACCAGCCACAAAACAACGTCCATGGAAACAAGCTGGAATAGATGCTTCAGATGGGAAAAAATGAGGGCTTTCTTTTCGGTATCCAGAAGGGGAAATGAACCTACTTCTTAAAATAGTTTAGCCTGCTTTTAGGCAATAATTATTTCTGTCTGACTTGAGAAAGATGAGCCCCGCTGTTCCTGTCCCTGTTTCTCTGTCCAAGCAAACCAACTAACGACTGCCATAAACATGGGTTGCAAGTACCGCGAGGATCAAAACCACTAGTCTAACTCCCAGATAAACGCTTGCAAGAATGTTATCATTCAGCTAAATGTTCAGAGACTGAAGTCTCAAATTATTTTTCTTCCCTTTCTGGGACACTCTTGCACTCAGCTTCTAACACATCCTTGGAGTTATTTCTGTTTGGGAATGAGGGGATTTTTACAAACATCCGGGCTCACGTTGAACATGAGTGAGCTATTAAGCTAAAATATTCAAGGACAACACTGATTTATGCAGATAAAAAGATTCTGATTATTTTTGTAGGAACCAGCTCTTGAACGTTAGGCACATGGCCCATAAGAAACTTCAAAGAGATAAAGAGATGTATAAAACGATGTATCCCTGTCATCTGAAGGTAGGTCTATGTCACTTCCCGATACTGCTGCTGTTGTGGCCAATCTCCTGCCTATGTAAACAGACACTGCCAATAATATTCTCCTTAAATCCACTTGTTGCGTGTTTCAAATGTACCAGTTACTTTGTGAAGGACTAGAAGAAAGGCACTCAAAGACTCCAGACATGAAAAAATGAATTGGAGGTAGAAATGCAAATTATCCTGATTTGATCTGTACATGTTATATATGTGTAGAAATACCACACTGTATCCGTAAATAAGTAAAAACTGTTACATGTAAATTGGAAATAAAAAATAAAATTTTAAAGATGTTTCAGTGATACCACCCACTGCGATGGTCAAAGTAAAACCCTTTCAAGGCTTTTGTAAAGTTGCTCCAATCCAATCAATGTCCAGATTTATTTTCCATTATTTCTGAACTTTCCCATAAGCAGTCAGGTATTATCACTATTATCTCCTAAGACTCCCAGCTCTTTTCCAGTGTCTGGGAAAGAGAAGGGTCCTGCCATCTCCTCTGGTGCCACCCACCGACCCCCTGCTGAGCTTTCAGTGAGCTAGGTACTTTCTCATGAAGATTCTCACCAAATATCCACCTCTGAGCTTCTAGAGGGACTCATGGTCAGCCCCCAAGTCCTGCTGTCAATCATATTTTGCATTGTTGGTTGTTCTTTTATATGTATTGTAGTTCTTGGTGCTTATAACCAAGTGTGCTACAGTGATCCTGTAAATTATTTGGAGCAAGACACATAACTGGACCCATATTGGGTCTGATTCTTTTCTAGCCTTTGAATAATTTACACTTTTTGGCTAAGGTAGTTTGGGCTTTTGCTCCTCGCCAACAAATACATCTTCAATAAGAAAACCATCATTTGTACACATTTAAGGTGAGAATTTCCAATCTGAAATGGGATTACTTTTCAGTTTTGAAAACTTATGGTCACATAATCAGAGTTCTAAAGTACACTTGGTGCACTTATTCTTTAAAATGAGATTTAAATATGCAGATTTCTTGGATCGACCTCCGCTGACTGCAATAGAATCTTCTGGGAATAGGGTCCAGGGATTGGTATTGATTCTCATGTGATTTTTATGCACATTCAAGAAAGCTTTGATGGGGATGGAAAATGGGAGAAAAAAAATGATTACTGTACCTTGAGTACCTATTATATGCATGGAGAAATACTAGGTATGTCACCAATATCCTTAAAATCCTCCAACAAGACTATGATGTAAGTTTAATCATCAGCCCCTTTTTACAAATAAAAAAACAAGTATCCAAGGATCTGTAAGTGGTGAGTGCTTGGGTCAGCATTGAAACTCTGGACTGACCAGCTCCCCAAATCCTTTCTTCTTGATTGCTGTCCACTCTGCTGAAGCTCCTAGCAATCCTTGGAGGCAGGCAATGCTGGAGACATCTGAGGTTGCTCTGGGGGAGCTGGCAGATCCTTAGGCCCATCTAATAACCCCGAGATCAAGAGCCCTTAGACAATCTTAGGAGACGGTGCTCCTCTGAGCTCTAAATTTGCATCCTGAAGCCCAAGTCTGGAGCCTGGTGAGCTTCCTCTGATAATTAGTATACCAGTCTGGTCACAAAACTAAGTATAGTCTATAGCACTCTAAACCTCATTACAGGTGCAGCATTACAGGTACACACTGGCCTGCCAGCGGAGGGCTGTGAAAATCAGCGGCATCTAATATTCCAGCTGGACCAAGGGCCTGACCTGTGCGTGGAAGGTGGAGAAGAGAGGCTCTTGGATCCAGTATCCTGCTCATCCTCCAGGAGAAGGGCTACAGAATACCATATGTGTGTGAAGGAGGGCTGGTGACTGTGGCAGACTCCGGACAACACTGAAGCCCCATGAGAGGTCTAATGCAGGGGTTCTCAACCTTGGCTAACCATTAGATCCAGCTTGTGTTCGTCACGGCTGGGAAAGCTGAGGTCAGTCAAGTGCTAACCAATAGTCTGTCCAGTAGGACAGGTGAGAGGCTGCGTAAGTTTGCTCACTGCCAAACTTTTGGGTAGGGACCTCTTCAATCTTTAGTATTCCATTTTAGAGTAGAATGGCACAGGAGAATGAAAAGAAGCATGCACGAAAAACCAAAGGGAGACTTGGGACTTGGCAGACCCAAAGATCACATGGAGGAACATGCTCTCAAGCAGAAAAACACCAGCCTCAGAAAGAGGGGACAGGGGTATCTGTTGCAGATTGGGGATGGAAAGTGCCGGCATGTCCACCTCAGAGGAAGAGCCCTACTCACGGAGTGTATGATGCCCTGCAGTGCCTGGAAGCCGTCATTCACTGGAAACACGTGATCCTTACTGTCTGCAATGCGGGCCAGCTGAGAACACAGAGAACATGAATCACACGGAGGCCATGTCAGGGGAGCATGTGAGAATTTAGGGAAGCTATTGGGTTTAGGGGCCCCACTTATTTCTAGAACCCAGAGGAATGTAAGGGCCCCAGCAGGGTCATGGGCGTTTCTGAAGAGCCTTTGGCAGTAATGTGCTTACCAGTGATCCTTCTGGAGCAGACCTGAGGGGCAGCTCCAGTCTTTACATTGTTTTAGTACTTTTCTCTTTGGGAGCAGAGGTAAGATTGTCCAGATGGATGAACATTTGGCCTGGGTTGATATATTTATGTACTTGGGGACATGCCATTGGCTCATTTTTCTCCCATTCACCCAAATTCCTGTTGGCAACTTTATTTGAATCAAACAGACTCAAGTTTCCTTGCAGAGCAACTTTGAAAAGAAATTCAGGCTTTGGTGTTGGGTTAGATCAATAAATGTGGACCCCAAAATTTCACTCAAACTGCTCACAAAGGAATGGCCAATTGCTTAACTACTCTTGCTTTATGAGGCGAGGGCGGAAGGCAAGGAGAAGTTGATCTGAGAGCTTTATCAACCCCCATCTTTGTGTAGTTTGGGGAGTGCCCCAGTCAGAGTCAGTGCTGGTGTGCATGGTTTTAAAAATAGCTTCTTATTATTTATTTTTTTACTGATTGCAAAAAGTAACATGTATTCATTGTGAAAACTTGGGAAAAAACCAAGAGAGTTATAAAAAGAAAGTAAACATTACTCATATCCTTCTATGTGTATCTATATTTTTCTATCTGTATCTTATCTTTATTAACAATTACATATATCCATATATAACTTTTCATACCTTTCAGTGCAAATACAAATTTATTCTAAAAGTAGGCATTTACTATTTTATTCTTTGCAATCCTGTTTAATTTACTGAACAATCATAGGCATTTTCTTATGCCATTATAACAAAAAGAAATTAGGAACTATGTGTGAGGCACATTTATTTCAGTCATTAGCGAGTTTGCATGATTTACTTGTGTGTACTTGTGCACACCTTTGGGCCTGCTGATCCAATTATTTCCTATTTTGTATTGACAATGCATTGTATTTTTTATAGCAAAAAAAATGGTTGTTATTTTAAATGTTCTAAAAAAAGGTTTTCAAGTTAATTCAGATCTGTTTTGACACCTTGGCAGTGTAATGCTTACTCCGATGTCAACCAGGAAAGACGCTGCTTAAATGGGTCATGTTGAAGACCTCAAAAAATGAGTTCACATTCTTTACACATCCAATAAATCCTTCCTGCTTAGCATTTGGTGGAAAAATAACCTAAGGCGTATCTATCCTGCTGATGCACCCTCTATACTGAGTACATGTTAGAGATTCACGAACATCCCTGTGTTTCATTGAAATCTTTGACACCAACACAGTAAAACAATTGCACCCAGATCTCGGGATCTGTTAGCCTTGGCAGGGAAACAAAGGGCATTAGAAAGAGAAGCAGCAGCAAGCCTACTTCTCTTGGGATTCATCAGACTAGCTACAACAGTTAGGAATTATTGAGCACCTACTATGTGCCAGGTACTACACTAGAGATCACATTCTAACTTAATGCACAGTAGACAGGGGTGGGGGGTGATGGCTCCAATGGGAAGGCTGGGAAAGATCTCTGAAGTGGAGTCTTGAGAAGGACTTTGAAATGGCAAGAGGAGGAAAGGGAAACTGCTGGCTAAGATAAGTCATATTCAAAATCCTGGCATATGAGCACCTTTCCATGCCTCTAATGGATTTTATGGAAACATATTTCTTTGTAATGGCAACATAGTATCACAAGAGAATGTCATATTTGGAACCAGATATACCTGAGTTGGATGGTTGACTTTACTTTGAAAAGTGGTTTGGGGATTAAATCGAGATAATATTAAAAAAAAAGCAGAGCTTATTCTATAAGGCCTTGATCAATGTAGATGCCACATACATCAGCAATCCCCTGTGAATAAGGCTTTTTTTATTTCAATGGAATAAATTGGTTAATAGTAAGTCCATATTGGAAAGTAAACCCAATTTATTATGTTGTCCTCTCACTAATCAATCATTGAAAGGGAAACATAATAAATAACATTGGGTTTAGGCTTGACTTTAATTATTTGATTTATTAAAGGCTCCAATATTTGATTTCCAGCTTCTCCCATGTTTCACAACAGAAAACAAAACTTGGAAATCCTTGGCCATACAGTAGGTGCTCAGCAAGTAATCAATAGTGAGCATATAGTAAGTGCTCAATATGTGCTGTTGATTTGTGTTATCCCTCCCTACCCCGATACGCAACCTATTTGTTATCTAACACTGAATTCTAGAAGCAATAGAAACATCTCTTTTTAAAATTCATGTTAGAAACATTGTGGTGGCTTTACGGATACAATAAATGTTTAGACTTAGTCTAGTACCAACCTTATGTGCAACAACTCTGCTCTCCTCTAGCTGGGTTTTCCATAGAATTATCAACAATGGGAAAGTTTAATTTCTTTGTATCTTGAGTTTTATCTCTTTTGTAAAGTTTTTCTTCTATTGGCATTGGCATTCCAAATATTTTTCCAAGTCTGTATGTACCATACCTAAAATTCTTTTCTACTAACCCCTATTTTAAGCCACGGACACTCATTATTTATTTTATTTTCAGTTCTTCCCTTATGAGGGTTTTTACTTTATTTGGCTGTTATTTAGTGCCCAAATAAGCCATTTTGCATTCCGATCACATATTTTGACCTTAGAATATAGAAATGTATCATTTCCCAAATACGTAGGGGTGTCTGTCACATGAGCTTGAGTCTCTCCCATGCTGAGCCATCCTCTGTTCCAGCCGGAGGAGGGAGCTAATGAAGCCAAACATTATTGCACTGTGAGACCCATGAGGGCAGCAACAGCATCTTGCTCACCCATGTCTCTCTTGTCTAGACGACAGCCCAGCACATGCCAAGCTCTGAGTGAGTGAACGAATAGATACTTCACACTGGCAGGGGAGCTAAAATTGAACTCAGTTGTAGTCAAGGGCTTGAGGCGAGCATAATGCTACAACAAAATCCTCTCCAGACCCGGCATCTCCCGCCCCTCACTACCTTTCCCCACCTGTGTTCCTTTCTACCCTGGCCTGTGTCACTAATGAGGCTTCAGTTCATTCCCACAGCTAACGTGATTCCTTCGTATACAGTTCAAATCCAGAACATGAGTGAAAAGCATTTCCTAAGTGTAAATATAACTACAATTCCCGAGTAAACCTCTTTTTAAGTCATCTGGAAGCTTCATTTAGAGAATTCCTTCACTTGCTTTGAGGAATATTTTGAGAAGACATCAAAGGGAAAGAGAAATACAGACGGAGAGATTACAATGAACTTTGTCACCGATTGCTGTTTACATTTGGCTCTTGGAGTGATAATCTCAAAGGTTAGCACCTTTAGACAAGACTGGCTCTTACATATTTTGAGCAGTTCTTTCTCTTCCTCTTATTTTAGTAAAATAATATAGGGTTATGTCAAAACTGCTAAAGCATACAATGTCTCGAATAAAGGCACAATAGATATTTTTTATCCCTCAAAGCACAAAGCAATATGCAAAATTTTGAAAGGGGAAAAACATTCACCATGTGAAAGACATAAAAATTCACTGTAAAAAAATGAATTATTATGATTGTTTTTACATCTGAAACTATTTCATTCAGAGGTTTTACAGGAGCATCTATCGCTTTGCCTGAGTAAAGAGGCTCATTTCAAAGAGTGTAGCACACTTCAGAGAGAAGCCGTTTCAAGATTTCTAGATTTTGTTTATTTTATTGGGGTGCTGCAGATTGAACCCAGCGCCTTGCGCATGGTAAGCACATGCTCTACCACCGAGGTACCTCCCTGCCCCCAGGTATGTGTTTGGACACAGGCGGGGCCATTACTTACCTCCCTCTCTGAATAGAAAAAGAGATCTTCATGGAGTTCCCCATCAGTCAAAGCAATGATGACGCTTGCTGTCCTGTACCCTGCTCGAAACAACACAGGGGTACTCAGTCATCCTGCCTCCTTGGAAACCCCCCTCTCAGCCCTGGGATTTGATCTCTTATAATCTGAACTACCCAGAAGTCAATATTGTGAGAACCACCAGCCTCTCTTTTGGGCCTGGAAGCAATTCCAGGTTGGAGAATGCTTCATCAGGATAGCCTCAAGGAGGAATAAATTTGGCTTCTGGTTTCTCAGTCCCATCTCTACAAATGTTCAGAAATGGTCACTGACTCAATAGCTGGTAACAGCTCCAGTGAGCCACGGGTGATTACTTTTTGCTAGCAGCACACGTGACTGTCACCCAGGCCTCTCCCACTGGGCTTTACTGGTCCCTCTCACATGCTGTAGTTGACCACATATACCATCCCCTGAACACAGTTTGGCAAAAAGTAATAGGCATCATGATTTACAGGCTGACAGAAAGTGTTATGGCAGTGGGCAAAACTTACTAGAATTTTGTTATTTAGACTTCTAGTAACAATGCTCATTGTTGACTTACATTAGCAAGTTTTGGTGTTGATTCTGGGTGCCTTCTATTTCTTGCAGTTTAAAGTCAAACAGGAAGTGGATATTTCTACAGGCCTAGCAGGAAAATCCCTACTATAATACTGATTCTTTTTAAAGAGATTTGCTTGAGATAAAGCATACCCCTGAAAGATACTGTAGATATAATAGCTAAAATGATAACAAATTTTATCAATATTTCTATTGCTAGACACTCTACTAAGTATATTTTATGCATTTTTCATCATTAAATGAAAAAAATGTTTAAACCAAACTAGCATCTTGATCGTAATATATTCAATCACAGTAATGAAGAGGCCTGGAGCTCAGAGAAGGACAAGGGAACAAGATTTGACATAAAAATCCAAGACTTTGCTAACCCATTCAAGCATTTACTACTTTAATGAACTCAATATGCAAAATCATTCATAAGAATTACAGACTGTGGTCATAATGGGATCTTAATTACTTTTATGTAACTCTATTGGTACCACCAGGACAGTAGAATTTGATCTGGTATGTATCATTTTTCTATGCATTCTTTTTTGGTAATGAAGTATGTGTCCAAGGATTATAGACAATATCATACAAGTCTTTTGAAACATGAAAAAATTACTAAGACATTTTTTTCAGAAACACAGAAAAATGTTAAATATTTCTTAGTGGTAATTTATACCACAGTCTTACCTTGACTGTTTTCATAATAAATCTGCTCACTGGCCTGAAAAACACATGAACAAGTTATCAGACATACAATTACTATTCGTCACTACAAAAACCATGATGTGTAATAGGCTGTAGTGTTGGCTATGCAGCCAGGGTCCAGTCTTGATTCTTTGTGTAATTCACCCAGGTCTCATTCAGATATCAATGGATAATATCCAAGTAAAGTTACTCTAACTCTTAAGAGATGGAATTGTGATCATGGATCAATGTCTTGACTTCTCAGAGTCTAGCACAGCTAGACAGCAAGAAAATCCCTACCATAATACCCATTTGCTTGAGATAAAGAAAGGCTTTAACATCACTTAAAGTTGAAGGCACTGAAATTCTCTCTCAATCACTAATGCTGCCATCCAACTAAGATCCCTTTAGGAATTAGGGGACTTGGATGTGGCATGAGTCATGAGTGACATCTATCGTTAGTTAACAAGGCCTTCATCAGTCTTAGTGAAGAAAGAAGGAAATTCATTTCCTTAATTCGGGATATAGTTACCAGTGTCCAAGCTTATAGGGAGAAAAATTGCCTCATCTTGCCATTGGGTGTTATTCGATCCCTCTAAGATATGTGCTTTATTTCACCAGTCATTCCTATGTTGATATTTCAACATCACACTTTATATTTGAGGTTAAAAACGGTCTTAAAATTACCCTTTCAAATCCTTCATGCATATAAGTGTCTCCTCCTGGCAGAACCTTCTGGAGTTCTTCTAGGCCTTGACGGATCTGTTCTCTGAAATCCAAAGATACCCTGTTAGTCTTCTAACAGCACTGCTTACTTTGCTGTTGACAGTCTTAAGGTGCTGGTCATCTTATTTCTGCGACCACTGCTGTATTGCCCCAACAGTCCTACAGCAAACATCAGAGGGAAAGTCTTTGTCTTACATTGTCCATTCAGGGTTGGCCACAGCACAGGATGAGTGAGATTTCAAGGACTGAAGGAAGGGCCCCTTCGGCAAGAAGCTCGGTTTGCTCCTAAAAGTTTTCCTTTCCCATAACAGGGGCAAAGTTTTCATCCTGTGTTGGAAATGAGTCTTAAAACACAACTGCCCTGGAGGGGACACACAGCAACACACGCAAAGGGCAAGTCGCTCATGTGAACCAGAAAAAAAGGCAGCTGGCGGAAGGCCACAGCAAGGCCACGGGCGGGGTTGGGGGAGGCGTCCAGAGCAAATGCTGCCACATGCCGGTTGCGCCAAAGGAAACCATGCAGTCAGCTTTGAAAATAAAGACCCAGGAGTCTATGCTTTCCAGGATGAGCCAGAGTGTTTTCTGTGGGCTGGTGCCTGTTTTCTTACTCTGGTCCTTCAAGGTGATGGTGGGGCAGTCGGAGGAAATGGGACATGGCATGGGAAAGAGCAGGGCTGGCACTGGGAAACGTGAATGGTTTGGGATCCAAGTGGAACCTTTGTGGACCATTCTCTCCAGAGTGTAAGATGCCCATATTCACGTCCCCGGCTTTTACATAGCCCCACACTGTGCTACAAATGGCCAGAGAGTGTAATTTCTGGAAAAAAAAATATAACCTTATTCATAAACTCTAAGCCTATGAAAGGTTTGAAATTGCCTTCCTCCCACTGAAGTCTCTTTAGTGGCAGAGGTGGAGAGGCAGCATTTAAATTAGGAAGGGAAGCGCCTTCTGAGTAGGAAAAGAACCTAATATTTATTGAGCATCTGTTGTTTACAAGGCATTTATTGAATGTCACTATACATAAGGTATTTATTAAGCATCTCCTATGCACGAGAGGCATTTAGTGAGCATCTGCTATATTCAAAAGACTGCTCAAAGAGTTTCGATTTTGCCTTGGGATAACCACTCAGTGTGGGGATTATTGTTCAATGTGGGTGAGAGAACTTGGGCTTGGACAGGTTTAGTAGGAGAGCAGACACTTGCAGTTAAATCCATCTGACCCCAAAATGCTTTCTACTGTGCAAAGCAGTGTCCTAGCAAGGAAGTGTTACAGAAGAAGGCTCTCTTTAACATCTGTGTCAGTGAGGAGCAATGGCCTTTTCTAACATCAGCTAGGTACTTAGGGTGTTCCAGGCTCTGTTCTGAACACATGGAACGTAATTCATTCACTTAAGCCGATGCCAGTCCTTTGAAGTAGATACCACTGTAAGCTCCATTTCCCATATAAGGAAACTGAGTCAGAGAGAGGCTAAGAAACTTGCCCAAGGTGTCTCAGCTCATCAGTGGCAGAGGTGGGATTTAATTTCAGTGGTCCGGTTCTCAATCAGTGTGAAAAACTCGACCTTGAATGAATGAATTAATAATGGAAATATTACCAGTTCATCCTGGTAATGCCTAGGGAGAAATTCTTAAGGAAAAATTAACCTCATGTGCAAACAGATGTGATGGGTGGCCATAGATGAGGCTGGATGGCCAGGCTGGTGGAGATTTTGAAAGACAGACTGAAGAGGGCTTAGCGAGGCCTGCCCCTCGGCCGCAGATACTTCTCTGGTGGAATATTTAAGACCACATCACTCAGACTTTGGGAAATGTACTGATTATCGTCTGGATATCTTATCAGCGCCCAGATATCAGACCACATTCCTAGCTGACCCCGTCAGAAGCTGGAAGTCTTCCTTGATGCTCTGGTCAGACTCTCCTCTCTGCTCTTCCCCAACATTCGCCAGCAACACACTATGTTGTTCTACATATCTAGACGTGGGTTGCTTCTCTATCTCTTCTGCCAACGACATGGTCTGGGCCATCGTCACCTCATGCTTAGATTGCTGGGATAGTCACCTGCTCTCTTGTCCCCTTTTAATTCACTCTATAAAATACACGTGGAGTCTTCTTAAAATACACATCAACTCATGCCTTTCTCTCCCCTACGCAAAATGCTTTAGTTACCGTCCATTATATTTGGGAGCACATCCCAAATCTTTGTTGGGGTTTTGGACTGCCTACACCGGCTGGTTCCTGTGTCCCTGTCCAGCCTCATCTTGCACCTCTTGGCCCCCATCGCCTTCAGTCACTTTGGTCTGTCCAAGCTCCCTTCTCTGACAGATCCTTCACATCAGTGATCACTGCTGCCTGACATGCAGTTTATGGGGCTATTTTTATTTTCCCTCTGTGATGCTGGGAATTGAACTTAGGGCACATGGTAGGCAAGCACTCTACCACTGAGCGACACTGCCAGCCCCCTGGGGTTAATTCTTACCCAGATTTCAGTTCCAACTTAAATGTCAATTGTTCAGATTAGCCTTATTTGACTTCTCCAATCCAAAAGATCTTCCTCTATTAGACTTTCTCATGGGGCCCTATAACTTTCACATCATGACACTTTGGACATTTTATAACTGATAATATTTGAGTAGGTAATTATTTGTATAGTTTATTTCCCCACCCAATTTAAACTTTAAACTCCATCAGGGCTGGACATTTGGGTCCCCACTATATCTTGTGGGTCCACTGGAGTGCCTGAAACAAAATAGACATTCAACAAATATTGACGTGGCGGATGGCGGGAATCAGCATCTCTGCTATTAATCACCCTGGGAAGAGGTCGGTCTGGGGAAAGGGATGAACTTTTCTTGGCCATGTGGAGGAAGGCCAAGCAGAAGCTGGCCTGGTAATTGGCCTCAGGACAAGTCTGGGTCCTTCTGATGGCTAAAAAAGCTTTGTATGGTACTCATTATGTTATCTCCAATATTTCAGTATAGTCCAACAAAAAGCATAGTTTAATTTCAACTCTGTTGTTTGGTAACGAGAAAGAGGAAATATCCCACACAACATGAGGAGAGATAAAGAAGAGAGCGATGTCTTTCCTCAAGGCCACGGGGCGGGCGTGGTGGCATGAGTAGTCACTTGGCAGAGGGCAGCCCTGTCCTGGCAGTTCCATGAGGGGTCTCAGCAGCAGAGACAGTGACAAGGTGACATGAAGGTAAGCCTGAGATAGGAAAATCAGGGTCTGTTTCTGTTCCTGAGCACACAGAGGTGGCACCCTGATACCCTGCAGAATAGCCCTGGGCCCTATTGGAGAGGGGACTAACTTCTGACCATTAGGTATGAGAAAATTGGGCACTGAAAGAAGATATGATCTTTGGCCACGGACTAGGGAGGTCTAGGACATTTTGGTAACACTAAAACTGGAATACAGTATTAAGACTGAAGCTTTAAAAAGAGGACTTAAGGAAAAAAAAGGCATATTGGGGGTATGGAAAAGGTTCCTTGGCTTCACTATCATTTTTCTCTGCCAAATAAAGTCTGGGAACTGGGTATTTTTCTCTAAGTCTATTTCCTTTCCTTTACAAGTATTTTCTTGAGCTTTCTTTCTTTTCTTTTTTTGTACCAGAACAAGCAAAGGCTGTTTTGGAAAATGTCTTTATCCTTGATGCTTTGTGTCTGGTGAGATCTGAGCTCACTAGCTGGGAGTAGCCATCACAACTTCCTGATATACCAGTTTCTTCAAAGATCATGTAGCTCGTGGCCCCGCCTCCTCACTCCCTGGCCCTTCTCTAAACACCCACAACATTTAGACAAACAAAACAGATGGTTTCATGGGAATCGTAGGTCTGCTTTAATTCTGGGGCACTAGAACTATTACTAAGCGTCTATTCTTTGTACTCTCTTAGAAACAAGAAAATCGGGAGAGAGATCTTTTAAAGGATGATAAGAACCTCTCTGAGAACTCAGTTACTTCCAGATGCAATATTATCTTCCTGGGAAATGAGACAGGCTGGGAACCCTAGGAGAGAAGCTGCAATTAAAAAGCCCCCAATTTCCTTGGTGGTTTCCCATGTCTGCCACTGTTCTTACTTAGGAGTGAAGGGTTTTCAGGTCACTGTCTTGAGTTCCTTTTGCGACTCCCACAACACTTAATGATGGTTGCTAAATGAATTATTCCATTTTGGTGCATCTTTCATTCCTTGCCCCTACTATTTGTCTGAGCACAGGTTATGAACCAAGCATGTTGGCTCGTAGGGGTAGTGGAGGGGGAGAATTAATCACACTAACTTCTGGGCTTTTTGATGATCTGGGAATTTTTCTATACTTTAGGAAGATTACTTTCTGGGATTCTGGTTGTACTGTGACATTTTGATAATATTTGCTGATGAAAACCTTGAAGGATTAACACATACATGCATATCAAGAAGCACTTCAACAAGCTTTTATCCCAGTATCGTACTCATACTTCCGCTGCCAAATCCCCCTTGGAGTGTTTATCATGTTTTTGTTCTACAAAAACTGCCTCCACCACCACCCCAGAATAACCCGACATCAGCTCTGCATTTTTAACGTCCTTGTCTCCTTGTACAAGAGCCTTTGAGGAATTGCACTTTTCTGAAATACCTCACAGTTGTTGGCTTTGGAGTCTCAGCTTATACAGTAAACATAGGTCAATAGTTACTACCACTAACGCTTCACTCATAAATGTTTCTAGATGGCCGATGGCTGCGGATCCATGATTGAAAATAAAAAATGTAGTGAACAGAATGGAAAAACAGACTAAAAGCAATTTGCTGCTACTTTTGGAGTAATAAAGTTCTGCACAAAACTGTCTTTATTTGTTTATAATTTATGTAAATCATAGTTTCTTTGGAGGCTTTTACTTAAGGATAAACCAAGATGATTTATGACAAGGTGCATGCAGAACCAAGTCTTTCTCTATATTTTTCAATGCAGTGGTAATTTACATGTAGCGTATACATGCATGGAGTCTATTTTATTTTACTCTATAATTGTTGTGTTTATTTCTGTGAAGGTGTTCATGGTATTCCTTTATCTTCCAACATCTGTGGGATCTGTAGTAATATCCCCTTTTCCATTCCTGGTATTATTTGTGAATTGTATTTTCTGTCCTGCTTTAAAAATCTAGGAGTTTGTCAATTTACTCTTTTAAAATACTCAACTTTATGCTTTGTGGCTTTCTCTACTTGTCTATTTTCAATTTTCTTTTCTTATTTACTATGATTTTGATGTTTTTCATTTTTAGTTTCATAAACTAGAGAAAGAAATCACTGGTTTCAAATCTTCTAAGCTGTTCTTTCCTAAGCACTGTGTTAGTCATAGCCGACAATGCTGGCATAGTAGAGTTTTATTATCATTCGGTTGGGAACACTTTCCAATTTCCCTTGTGATTTTTCTTTGACCCATGGCTTGTTTTTGACACATGGCTCTTCTTTGATTACTTCTTATCTCTAGTAAATTCTTTTGATCTTGGCATCAACTTTGTCTAAAATCAATGCAGCCATTGCAATGTTACCATGATTAGCATCTACACAGTGTATCTTGTTCTATTCTTTCACTTAACCCTATCACCATACTTATATTTAAAGTGAGTGTCCTATAAATCTTAGGTAATAGAGTGCAGTTGATTCTTATGCTAATGTCCCCAGAGACCAGGCCTTCCAGAATTCCCCTCTGTGGAGAGTCTCCTCCTACACTGGCTTTGCACTTGGCCGTGTTACTTGCTTTAGCCTATGAGACATCAGTAAACATGACAAAAGTCAAGACACCTGTCCATGGGAGTTTGTCTTTTTGGAAGACATCAAGGAGAAAACCTGGTCTTCTAACCTCCTTGGGAATGGAAGCCCATATTGAAAGAGTGGTCCTCCGCTATGCCAGATGTAATATCTTTCCTAGCCCAACCCAACTTCCTCACCAGCTAATCCTACAGAAAAGGCAGCTTCATAAATAAATCCAGGTGAAACCAGTACAAGATATTATGATTTCAGACTAATAATATATGTGGTGTTTTTTAATTGATGAAGGATACATTGGCTCTTGCTTCTTTATCCAGTGCGACATTCTGTTTTTCAATTGGCATATTTTGTTCATTCTACATCTACTGCAAATATTTACAGGGCTGGAATTGAAATGACCATCTTGCTATCTTGACATTTATTTCATAATGGTCACTTTGCTTCTCTTTTCCTCTGTTCTTTTGTATTGATTAAATATTTCTTGGAATTTCATCTAATATCATTAATGGACTTTTTAAAAACATAAAGCTCTTCGTAGCCATTGTTATCTACTTCTCCTCCTTCTCCCTCTTCCTCTTCCTTTTCTTCTTTAGCAATTGCTCTGTGGATTACAATATGAATACTTGTTATATTACAGGTTACCATAAGTTAATATTTTGATACTGCTCAGATAAGAGACAACTCTCTAATATTATATTCATCTACATAACTCCCTCTCATCCTTTGTGCTATTATTGTCATACATTTTATTTCTATATTTGTAATGGACCCCAGAATACAGCAGTCCCTTCTTATCTTCCAGGGCTTTGCTCTAAGACCTGTAGATGCCTGAAACCTCTGACAGTGTTGAGCCATAAAATATATGAACCATGCATATATATATATACATAGAGATATAGATATAGATAAAGGTGTTTTTTCCTCTGCATCTGTCTAGTATATTTTATATTCTTCAATCTAAATTTATTCCTGAATCCATGCAATCATCTCTTGCAGTAAGTGGTATGGTGTCATTCATTTCAGGAGATCTCTTGCTGAAGTCTTCATATCTTCATATAGGCTCAATGCTTTCTCGCACAACATGATGTCATCATTTGGAATGCATTTTCTGTTTGTGTCTTCCACCACTAAATTTATGCCCTTTCCATCTTAACTAAGCACTTACGCAGGATGACTGTAACATTTGCAATTTGGGGTACAAAAGCAAGACCAGCAAAAATTTTTTCTTTCTTCACAATTTCACATGTAGAAGATTTGTTCTTACTATAGATCTCAGTAATCTCAGCATAAAATTTTTTTCTCTTTACTTGTGAACTTTTAACTTTTCAACCAAAGGCAACTCTTTAATGGCTTCTCTTGGGCATATTTCAAATAGCCAGCATGACTATTCTTATACTTTGGGGCCATTATTTAAATAAAATAAGGGTTAGCTGGAAAAAAAGCAGCGTGATAACCTCTACAGGCAATCTGATAGTCAGAAGAGCTAAGTGACTAATGGGCGGGTAGTATACACAGTGTGGATACACTGGACAACAGATGATTCACATCCTTGGCAGGATGGAGCAGGACAGAGCAAGATTTCATCACACTATTCAGAAAGGCACATGATTTAAGACTCGTGAATTACTTCTGGAATTTTCCACTTAATATTTTCAGATCATTTGACTGTGGTAACTGAAACCAGGGGAAAACAAACCACAGATAGGGTGGGGGCAGGGATGACTACAGTACAGTATTTCTGTTTTAAACAGTCAATTGTCCTTTTATGAAATTAAGATAAACAATAGCCTTTTAGATTTTCCTAAGTATTTATAATTTCTTTTACTCTTTCTTCTTCTCCTTCTCTTTCTTCTCTTCTCCTTCTTACATCTAATTTTCCCCTGGTGTCACTTTCCTTTGGCCTGAAAAAGTCCTTAATTTTTTTTGTTTTCTGTAGGGCAGATTTGCTGGTGATAATTCTGTTGTCGGCAAATGAAAATGTGTTGTTATTTTTTCCCTTAAAATGTTTTAATATTGCCTTCAATTTTAAAGATATTTTAGCTGAATACAGAATTCTAAATCGACTTTTTTCTTTCATCCTTTTAAAGCCATTTGTCCTTTGTCTTTGCATTTTTTTTATGAAAGTAAGTTATTATTTTCAATATTGTTCCAGTTTGCAAAAAGTCTTTCCCACTTCTCCTCTGACTATTTTAAAATTTTTTCAGAAATCTGACTCTGGAACACTTAGGTGTTGTTTTCTTTGCATCTGAACTGTGTAGAAGTCTCTGAGATTCTTGGATCTAGGTGGGGAATGCCAGGTTTGGTATTCTGATTATGCAAATACTGGAACACTGATATCAACCCACAAATCACAGGAGCTGGTTCATTCTTTCCTTCTACGGCCCAAACTATTTCCCTTTCCTCTTTCAGTTTGGATAATTTCTATTTACTTGTGCCTAATCTCACCATCCCGTCCCTGCAATAGCCAGTCTGCTTTGAAGCCCACCTAAAGACTTTTTTTATTTCAGATGTTATATTTTTCTGTCCCCCGCCCCGTTTGAGGGTCGGGGGATTCGAACTGTGGTCCTTGCGCATGCTTGGATAGTGGTCTCCAAGAGGAGCTATCTCTTCAGCTTCAGATGTTATATTTTTGAGTTCCAATTTTCACTTGTTTCTTTGAGTCTTTTTTTATAGCATGTACCTTCCCTGGTTCTAGTCACCTTTTCTGTGAATTCTTCAGTATTTGGAATGGTTGCTTTCAAGTCCCTGTCAGCTAATGCCAATACTGAGCCATCATCCGTGGTTTGCTTCTATTACTGTGTTTTTCTTTACCATGGGTCACATTTCCTTCCTCTTTCCCACCCTCATAATCTTTTAATTTGTGTTTTATACACTGTGCATAAAAAAGCAGTGGGGGTTTGTTTAGCACATTGATTTGTCTCATTTCCTGACTGCGGATGGAAGCCCTTATTCTTTTGTGAGCTGGGCTGAGGGGCTGGCCACTTAGGCTCCTTCTTGAGTTAGGTGGAGCTTTCCTGGGGCCCAGCTCTAATTAGGGTGTGCTCTCTGTTATTAGCCCAATGCCTGGTCTGCTGCCCTCTCCTGTTTTTGTGCTTTTTTTCAGTATTTGAGTTGGGGTTGGGTTAGGTGCACTTCAGACGTTTTCTTCCTGACCTTGCATTTCAGCTCTGCTGGGACTCTGGAATCTAAGTACTATAAGAATCCATGTGACCTTGCGATGTCTTTCTGTTTTCATCAATTCTTTCACTGTTATTTTCTTTGAAAACATGCAGAGGTCTGCATGGGTAGGGGTACGGTGAGGCTGAGCCTTTTTTTTTCACTTCAGAGTCTGACCCACCCTCGAGACATGCTGATTTTTCTTTATCTCTGTTCATGGCAGACCTACTCTCTCAACTGCCCCTACCCAGACTAGCCATCCAACCTCAAGTATGGTGGCTTCTGTGGATCTCTGATGAGCTATAACGGGCTTGTTTCCCTCTAATTCACTTCATCAGTGCTTCCTGTGTCTCTGCCAGCCCCATGGAAACATATGAATTTTATTTTGTCTGAGCCGTTCTGGTTGACCATGGAAATGAAGGTTTTTCACATCTCCATATGCTAACCAGAAGCAGACGAACCGTACAGGCTACTAAATATTCGTGACTGCACATTTGCTTCAAGGGAGGAGGCAAAACACTAGGGGCTGATTACCAGCATATTAATATACTTTAGTATGTCTCATCTTTTTAAAAAAATCCTTTTTGACCCCCACATAAGCATGCCTCTTCACGACACAGTTTCTTAAAACTCACTTCCTTACTTCCCTGCCTCTCCTGATGGTCAAATGTTTAGCGATGTCTGGCTCTTCACACTGAAAGAGGGAGACCAAAAGACTTGTGGGAAGCTCCGTGGGCTGGTGGGGCATGTCAGTGGGTGGATGACTGGCTTTTGTCAACAACCCTTTTTCACTGAGGTTCTTCAAGTAGCAGTGTAGGTACATTTTTTTTTTTCCTCTATGACATTTATTTTTATAGGGAAGTAGTTTTCACACTCTTTCCTTAGGTGTCAAGTCTGGAATTGGGCAAGAGGGGAGGCTGGAAGCAGTGACATTTGTTATGCAGATGTTTCCATGATCTGTCTGTGTCTGGTGTCCCTGACCATGAAACAGATATTTCTTATGCAATCTGGCCAGGGGATATACTTCTCCTCCCTGGTGGAGGTAGAGAAGGGGTAATCTTTAGACTGTAGCAGCAGGAGGTGAGGGGTTGGTGGCCCTGCAGTTTGACAGCTTCTTTGGTGAGCCTTTATGCAATATCCCAGTTTTCACTCTGGTCCTTCATTGTCCTCTGTAGCACCTGACGGTTGTCAGTTCTGAGCTTTGCGGGTGTCTGGGAGGCTTCACAGTTTACTCCTCTTCTGCAGGGTGACATTCGACTTTTCTCCACACTGCCCAATCATTTAACACTCTCCCTTCTCCTTCCCCCTCAAATGTAGGGTTTTTATAATTTAAATATTTCTCGGCTCCTTCATGATCAGCTTGTGTGTTTTTGCTTCAAGTTGTTAGTTCAAGTATTACTGGTTTGCGAGGGTGGTGCTTTCTTTTAGAGAAAGGAGTGAAAAATGTCTTTATTCCTCATTTTAAAATTCATAGTTTTTGACTCTTCTGCTGTCTTTTGTCTCCACAGCACTGCTAAGACTTCTCCTGCCAAGGTCCCCACATTGCCAACCCAGTGGTCACTTTTTGGCCTCATCTTAAGCCACCTCTTGCAGCAGGGCACATGTGACTCCTCTATCACCTAAAACTGCTTTCTTCTCTTGATTTCCATTACACCATGCCCTCTCTTACCTCACCAGTTCTTTCTCAGATTTCTATGTAGGCTTTTTCCTTCCCTTTTAGAATTTTAAAGGTAAGAATGTTCTAGAACTCAACACTGCCCCACCACCACCATTCTCACACCTACACTGTTATGCAAGGTGATCTCATTCTTCCCAGGGCTTCAATACCAAAGTCTATTCAAAGCAGCACCAACTTGGGTGGAAGATTTGTGACTGAATTTCAGTTCCGTCACTTCCTGGCTATGTCAGCTAATCTCCCTGAACTTCAGCTTTCTCCAATGTGCAACAAAAGTGTGGAACTCTAAGATCTATCAAGTCTCAGAGGACTACATCTAATATTAGGTGGAGACCAAAGAGATGAGAAGAAACAAAATCTGGCCATGTGCTAGGAACTGGAAAGGTCAAACTGAGCAGATAGGAGTAGCCCAGGATGAGGATCTTCAGTTCACCAAAAGAGCCCACCAAGGAATTTCCAAGGGTTGCAGCTTAAGCTAACACAAAGGTCAGGAGGCACAGTTTACTCTCAGGGTGATCATTTGTTCGAACTCCTCTTTACTCAGCTCTGTTAGGTGCAGTGGTTTCACCATGTGGTTTCCTGTGGTCCCTCCCATTTGGCTTTTGAAACACACTCTATAAGACCTTCCCCATCACTGACTCTTTTCCTCAGCCAAGCCATGTTTTGCAAGAGATGGGAATATTGGAGAGTGGGCTTTATTTTCAGGACTGCCCAAATGTATAGTTTTCTCTTATGAGAACCTTCAGTTCCATGCTCCTGTGAGTTCAAGAGAGACTGGGTCTCTCCTGGTGCTGGTGGGCATCTAGAATGATCAGCATGATGGACTGGAGTTCAGTGCCACTGACCACAGTGAGGGTTGGAGGGGCACAGGAGACTTGTGGAGCCAGGACCACCTTCTGGGATGGAAGCTGGGAATGGATACTCTCAGGTGGAGGACAGGCAAGAGCCTTCTGTTGTGGCCAGGTCATATCTGTTTAGTGTAGGCCAGCATAGACTACAGTTCTCTACTAAAGATAAGTATTCTTCTATCACCTTTGCAGCAATGCTGGACTGCAAAGATGTGGGAGTGGAAAGCAACATACTAGATCCACATCAGATAACCCAATGCATAAATCACATGTGGGCATGATCTGTTTGTGAAGAAGAGTTGGGAGATAAGATCTAGATATTGAGGGGATGTGGGGCGACAAGAACTCTTACAAATCACCCCGGATGTGAAAACTGGTGCATCTCCTTTGGAGATCAATTAAGCAATATCTAGTGAAGTTATGTATTCACATACGCTTAGACCTAGCAATTTTCTAGTTATGTAACACACACAAAAAAATTCTTGCTTCTGCCATTCCACTCTTCAATAGGACACAAGTACAGGGATGTCCACTGCAGCATTGTTTATAATAGTAGAAAGCAGGAAAAAAACTAATTGCCCACAAATAAAAGAACACAGAAGGTACATGGTGGTACATCCCTCACTGTGGAATCTAAAGCACTGGAAAAGTATGCAATAGTTCAAATAAGCCAAGCACATGTATCTACATGGAAAAGGTCTCAGAAACATGACATTAAGTGTGAAAAATAAGTTCATGAAAAATACATGCATTATGAGCATATTCTATGAAGTTTCATCTGAAAATGTTTATGGGCATATAAAAGTATACATCTATGAAAATGATAAACCCCAAATTCAAGATAGCGATCACCCCTGCTGAAGAGAGAGGAGGGAACATGTACATAGGAGGTATTACCTGTAACATTTTATTTCACAAGCATGGTGGTGGGTAAAGGGGGTTCATTAACCTTTTTTCCATACTTTTGTTACACCTCAAATATTTAATAATTTAAAAACACTTGTTGAGGTGAGGAACAAAGGTGTGGGATCTGGAGTTTGTGAGGAGTCACTCAGGGTATCTCTAAGGCAGCACCAAGTTCAAGGCTCACAGGCCACCCCACTGGCTGCTAGACGTGAAGATCAGGTGACAAGGGAATATCACTGTCTGATGTTGATCAAAACCAGGATCATTGTGTTGGGCCACAGAAAGTTTCCTGGTTTGGGGTACCACCTTTGGATATGGGAATGCCATCGTGCTTTGGTTCTGTTGACCACTTCTAAAGTTTGCTTTGCTGCCTTCAACCAGACAATAGGGATGTTTCTGTATGCTACTCTGTCAGTTTTTGTCCTTTATTAATCTGTATTTGCCACATGAGGGATAGTAGGTGGATCCATGAGAAATATTTCCTGAGCACCTCTGAAGTGTCAGGGTCTCTGCTGGGCACTTTCCATACATGTATTTGCAGAAGCCTCACAACACCACCTGATGATGGGCATTGTTATTTTCACTGAACTGTGAGAAAGCAGATTCAGAGAAGTGCAGTAACATGCACAAGATGGTGGAGCCCAGATTGGAACCCAGACTGGGTCATGGTGCAAAGTTTGTATTCTTGCTATTTCGTCTGCAGTGCCCAAACTTGGTATATAATAATGCCCTGTATACAAAGACACAGAGAGCACTTTTTTTTTTCCTGGAGCATAAATTATACTCTGAAATTTGAGAAAGAATTCAATATAACTTGTATATCATATCAAATATTGGCATATTAAGCAACTGAATATAAATGCGTATGAATTTTTGAGATGAAAGAACTCTGAAGAAATTCCTTGCTTTCAAAGCTCCATCACAGGATACCCAGGGGCCCCAAGGGGTGCCTTTGCCCTTTCTTCTACTAACAGAAGCACTCCAGAGGAAGAGTTTGGGAAACACAGGACCATAACACCCTCACAAGTCACTGTGTTCCAGGATCCATTCACCTACACATAGGTGGGTTCTTGTTAAGTTAGTCATGATTCAACCTGGAGAGCTCTTGGACAAAAGGTCCTCTGAAGACAAAAGTCTGCACATTCTTGTCTAGAAGAACTTTTGCAGGAACCATTAGACCAAGGACACAGTAATTTTTATCTGGCCTCATGCTGAAACTGAAGCAGTACTTTCCACCACTATCTCTACACAGGGACAGACTGCAAAAATGTTGAAACCTTCAGAGAAGGGCAAGAGCCAAAGAGGGCAGGGCCTTGCTTTTGGAATAACTGTTGGATATGCTGTGATAACTGATGATGGGGTTTGTCTAGCTACTACTCAAAATCCCTAACAACCACTATAATAGTAACAATTGCTTATGGAGCACGTACTGCATACCTGCATTACTAATTCTTCCAATACTTCTGTGGGGTAGGGACAATCTATCATCATATTCATTTTACAGATAAAGAAATGGAGAGCACAGAGAGGTACAAAATTTGCCATGGACTTAAACCACATGCTATTATCTTTCAATAGCCAGGACAAGAGAATAAATCCATTCTTCACTACTTTGCCATTTCTCTGAATTTCACCATGAAGCCCTCTCACAACTGAGTGCATACTACCTCAACCTGGAATGAATCCCAGTTCTTTCAAGCACCACATATGTGCCGACTCTTCTTTCTCGTTGTTTTTAAATTTAGAAAAGGCTTTGAGAACTATGTCTCTTGGTAATGGCAACCTGTAATCATTCTGCTCCAGGAATCAAGTGATGCGTCCAGAATATGTCATTTTCCCCTGTGACACTAATGTCAAAACCACATGCTCAACCAAACCAAAGGATGACTGAGAAGGAGAGAGAAGTGTGGTCTCTCGGTTTCTACTCAGCAGTTTGAGCCAAGCGTTCCTGGCTTGCACTCTGCCTCCTTAAGAAATAAGCAGGATCCTTAACCTCGTCACCCATCTGTGAAATGCTGATGGTACCTCTTTACCTCGTTGTGAGGACCATTTCCAAGTTCCAGCTTTCAAGACCATGAAGATGAGATGTGTGGCCTGGGCTTTCGGGGAGCTGTTTCCCTGAAGAAGTCAAAAAGTGTTTGGGTGGCTAATTGTGTGTTCTTGGATTTTTTTTTTTTTTTAACAAATTTAAAATTGTACATAATAGTAAAATTGTGGGAAACCCTATAGCATAGTGAGTAAGCATATCCACAGGGAGGAATGCCTTCTGGATCAGACCCAGGCTCCTACACTTGTGCAGCAGAGTGGCCTTGAGCCTTCTCTGCCTCACTTTCCCTATAGAATACATAGAATAAATGAAGAGATTCTCCTAACAACCTTGGTAGGTAGGTGCAATTATTTTCCTTTATAATAAATGAGGAAAGTATTCCAGGTTATTGGTACATAGTAAGGTCTTAATAAAAGATTATATATGCCTACATAACTATGTATATGTATGTGCATAGACATATACCTATACATAGAAGCAATGTGTACCAGGTAGGCTATGGAAAGTGATGGAAAAATCACTGGATATAATAATTTTAATTTTGTAAATAAAACAAAAAATCTGAGCTGCCTCTGAGTATATGAATGAATTTGGGCAAATAACTTAATCTCTCTGGGAATCCTTTTCCTCAGCGGTAAAGTGAGGTCAGTGGGTTGGGTAAAATAAAGTAATTCTTTGACACTCGGTTGTTCTGTTATGCTTTGTTTTTTAATCTTGCAAAGTTTGGAAGAAATGGATATTTCCAGTCAAAGATAGTGATCTTTTAACTCACTTCTCTTTCCAAATTGCTGTAGATAAAACTAGTGCAATCAAGAAAATGTGTTTTCCCTGCTGGTAAATAGGCAGAGGAGTCGCACTCACTGCAGGAACAGAGCTGCTGAGATCAGAGTGAGGGAAGGACACCCCACCCTGAGAGTCCAGGTCCTGAGAAGGGGAGCCCGTGGTGGGACAGGGAGAGTTCTTCACAGGGCTCCAACACCTGTACGTGACCATCTTCCTTTGGGTTCCAACTTCTTTACTTTGGAAAGACTGCTGGGTCTCTAAGAAAAAATGACACTACCTCTAAATTTACCCATTTTCTTTCCCTTGAGATCTTAACATTTTCAACAATGAACTTACATAGTATCTAACAGAAACTATCCTAAGTCCTGGAACTGAAAAGCCCAGTGGGTTCCTTTTTTCAGGAAAAGTCTCAGTGCTGGACAAAGGACTAACTTTAGGAATTTGAGAAAATATCTCTCTGAAATAAACTCATATGAGAAACAGAGGGAGCCAAACAAATTCTAATTCAAATGTATGATGAAGACATTCCATCTCTCAAATAAGAGCAAGGTCACACACACAGAAAAATAAGGAGGAAGAAAGTGTTCATAGAGATGAACGATATGTGTCAATTGAAAACGCAAAGTGGTGAAAAGTCAAGTATTCCAAGAAAAGAAACAATTTGAATTACTAAATTAGAGAACCAGTAAGAACTACATCTCCAGAACTTAAAAAAAAAGACAGATTAAAAATTAGAATATAAGAGATGTTTGGTTAGATTAAAAAATCTAATGAACAGAAGAACAGTAATGATAAATAATAGAAGCAAAACGTTTTAAGCTGAAGAAATTTAGGCGTCTGGATAGAATGGCTTATGTACTATACAAAATTAACAGAAGGTCTCATTCTTAGATATATTCTGTAGACATTTTTAAAAAATATCCAAGACCAAGAAAAAAGCTCTACAAGCATCCAAGATGAGAAACTGAAGAAATAAAGCTACCAACGAAGAAGAAAAGTATTAAACTGGCACCTCTCATTTCTCTGCTACAAGCAAAGCTGTTAATGGGTCTCTGTCTTTAGGAAACTTAGAAAAATGGTCATCAGGATATGAGAATTTTATATTTAATTAAAATTAAATATACCTGGAGGTGAGTAAACAGAAATTCTCAGACGAATAGGGACACACAAACCGTAATATTCACATATTTTCAGGAAAGTCTTACTTAAAAAAAGACCCTGCAAACTGAAAAATAGAAAGGAAGAAGTGTGTGTGTGGTTCATATATATTGAATGAAATCAATGAATCTTACAAGTTTAAATAATAATTTTTGATATGCTTACAAAATATAATGCAAACATTTCTCTAAAAAAGTCAGCAAGAAGAATCTAAAGATATTTAATTTTGCAATTTACAAAGGCAAAAAAATCGTTATAAGAATGAAAATAAATTATACTTTTTAAGTTAGTTGGAAATTAGACAAAATAGCAAAGAGGGACTAAAAAAATGAATAGGCCAATATATATCAGAAAAATACAAACAACATTTAAATTTAATAATATGAATTTTGGACAAAAATATAAAATAAAAAATTAAAGATGACAAAAGACTATTTTATATGCATTAAAATGCACTCCAAAAATAAAGATGCAAATGAGCTAAATAATATGGTGTAAATAATAAAGCACTATGTTGGAAATTCAAATGAAATAGTCATGATAGCAAAATTTAAAATGTTTGCCTTCACAGATCATTTAAACAAAAACATAAAATATCTGAAAAATTTAACTAAGATATTTATTATATGAAACTTTGTATTCATCAGTGTATAAATATTTTCTAACATCTTTGGATGATAGATAAAATTTGGCCATTTAATAGTTTATCAATAAAAACTAATAAATTTTAAAAACTAAAATAACCTAAACCACATTCTCTGAAGAAATTCAATGACTCTAGAAATTGAGAAAAGAATAAACAAAAATCAAGTGAAATTGGTGAAACACCTTCCTAAATCATTATAAACTAGAAATTAACAACAACAAAGTCAGGATATGTGAGAACATGTGAGGTTCAACGACCACGATCAGATCTAAAGTATGATTTATAGTAATATATAGCTTTGATTATTAAGAAAGAATAGAATAGAATGAATAAAATTCTATCTCAAAAAAACCAGGAAAAGATGACACATAAGAAGCACAAGGAAGGAATTAATAATAGCAGAAGAATAAAATAATAAATCATAGCATTCTTAAAAATACCCAAAACAAGCAATGAATAAATTTTAGAAACAAATCATTAGGTAATTAGGATAAGAATCAGAATTAATAAAATGTTTTATTAAAACAGTGGGATAAGAAACACATCTACAAAACCAATCATTTCCCCCAGTATTTCCTAAGCTTCTTCTGGGATTTCTTAAGCTTCTTTTGTTGGGAGTCACAGGCTGCTTCTGATACAAACCACATCCTCTCTCCATAGAAAACCCGCTGACATGCATATTTCTGTAAATCATTGTATAGAATTCAATAGAAGCCCATGAACCACAAACTCTAAGTTCACTGCTTTAGTGAACAATTCAGACAATAAAACAGAAAAATATTTCCTTCACAATGGAAGCAAAACTTTAAAATGCCTGGGAATAAAGTTCACAACCATTGTATGAAATCGACCTTAAGAACAAAACCTTACGGAAGGACACAAACGAGAAAGTGATATGTCCTTAAGTAAGAAAATAAGCATAGTATAATAAAAATGCGGAGTCATTGTGGCTGAGATTAATCTGTACTTTTCATACAATTCAAATAAAAATCCCAAGGATATTTTGGAACATAAAAAAGTATTTAAAATGCACATGGTTGGAAAAATCCACTAAAGACCAAGGAGGTTTTTGCCCAATATTAGAAATGAGAAGGAACTGGTCCTCCAGATGTTAAAACTAATTAAAACAATGTGGTCTGAGTAGAGAACCAGAAAAAGAATAGAATAGCAACAGAATAGAAAATCCACCAATGGACTTAAATCTCTCAAAGAGTTTAACTTTTTAATAAAATGGTTGGTTAAAATAAAAAAAATTCCACAATGGTGTTGGAAAAATTGGCACATCAGCTGGGGGAAAAAGCTCAATGTTGGACTTGTGTCTTACAAAATGAATAAATTTTGGAAAAAGTAATGATTTAAATGAAAAAAAAATAAGAATACCTTAAGATATTCCTAAAAAGGACAATAGCAGCCCAATCACAATTAGGAATAGGTCTATAAAATTTCTGAATAATATATGGAAAATAGAATTCAGATATACATGAAAAGAATATATCATAACTACATACAACCAGAAATATAAGAATAATCCAATATTCAAAAATCTTTCTGAAGAATTTCACTGTTCCAGTAGGTAGAAGAAAAAATTACAACCATGTTAATAGATGACAAAATACATTTGATTAAGTTGGAAATCCATTCTGGATTTTTTGCCCATATTTTTATTCATGCATTATAATTATACATAATGGTGAGACTCGTGATTACATATTTGCACTTACTCACGATATAACAATATAATTTGGTCAATATTATTCCCCAGTATTACCCCTTATTTCTGATTTCTTTTAAATAAATTGTTGGACTTCCTTGACATGTTCTCATTTCCAAATGATGAAATATTTGAAGTGTTTCTGTTAATGTCAGAAATAAGACTATTCTTGCAGTTTTCTGGGAATCACATGAGGAAGTTAACACTATACCATTTTGTTCTACATACATCAACATTGTATACTCTTATGCTAATGAAATGACCTGCAAATTTTGTGGCCACTCATCAATCGTTTAAACCGAGGAAGCTAAAACATCTTGGAAGTGCAACATGATATGAATCAAAGTGCATGAGTTGGACCCCACTTAGAATCCAGAAATTAGAATTCTCGTTCTGCCATTTACTAGTTATTTCATCTCAGCAAGGTGTCTAAATTCATTGAACCTCAGTGTTCTTATCCGTAAAACTGAAGTAATAGCAGTCAAACCACAGTATGCTTGCTACTGCCTGTTTCTCTGATTACCCAAAAACCATTGGTTAAAATAAAAAGCAACCAACCATGTAAAGAGTTCAAAAAGTACGCATAGCTGGTGGACTGGGGAAGAGCATTAAAACCTGGAGAAATGGCCCACACAAAGGGAGTTCCAGATTGCTTACCTCTCTTCCCTTACGGCCTTAACCTGAAGCGGGGGTCTTAGTCACATGGCAGTGGCCGAGATGACACCTTTTTAGGCCAAGAAAATCCCCACATTTCTGGGAATTCCTGGGAAAGAGTCCCTTCTGTGGGGAAACTCTTTATCTTTGTCTTTTCCATTCCTGCCTTTGCTTAGGGGAGCCCCGGTGGAGAGCTGTATGGCATTGATACAGGTGGCCAAGACTCGAACAGAAATCACGTCTTTCTTACTAGAGAATTTGAGAATGGGTTCCCATTCTCAAAATAGGCCAGATAGCATGTGTGTGGGGTGATCTTTAAGTTGGAGAAGGGATCCCCCAATTCTGTATATGAAGCTGTATAAGTCCCAGGATCATCCCTAGTGGCACATGTGCAATTTTAGACTCTGGACACATCCAAGAGTTCAGTAAAGGCTTTGAAAATTGAGCTGACATTGAAACCAGCAGCCACAGAAGAGACAGAATTTGTGGTCTGAACCTAACCAGTATGATTGTGCACTGAAGAAAAAAAAAATCAACATTTTCCAGAGGATTTGAATACGATCCCCAATCTAAATTACAACATAAAATTCAAAAATTTCGGGTTATACTAAAAAATTACTCAACAGACAAAACACCTAAAAAATATGATCAACTCTCAAGAGAAATGATAATTCCTCAAGAGAAAATATAAGATGATGGGATTATAACACAGACTTTAAAACTATCTTCCATGAGGTCATAGTAAACACACTTGAAATGAAGAGAAAGATTGAAATTTTCTAGCAGAGAAATAAAATCATCAAACAGAACCAAATGGAAAATTTGGAACTGAAAAATAATATATCTGTAACAAAAAATTAAGTTGATAGGCTTGACAGTTGAGAGAAGATGACAGAGGAAGGAGTCAGTGAACTTGAAGATTGATCATCAGAAACTATCCAATATCACGTGATGAACAGGCAGAAAAATTGAAAAAAAAGAAGTGAACAGAATTTCAAGGCCATGTGGAACAAAATCTAAAGGTCTATCACTTGAGTCATTGGAGATTCAGGAAGAGGGGAGAAAATGATTGGTACAGAAGAAATACTTGAAAAGTAATGGCTGCAAACTTCCCAAAATTGAGGGGAAATACAATTTTATAGATCCAAGAAGCTCAGCAAGCCAAAATTGGATAAACTCAAAGAAAACCGTGTCCAGAAACATACTAATCAAACTGCTGAGAACTAAAGATCAAGAAATCTTAAAAGCAGAGAAAAACAGCTCATTATATATAAAACAATAATTAGAATGAGTACAGTTATCATCAGAAATAAGAGTAACTGGTTATTCCATTCATAGGAAACGATACACAGAACTGGGGCTGGGGCTCAGTGAGTGGTAGAACACTCGCCTAGCATGCATAAGGCCCTGGGTTTGATCCTCAGCATCACATAAATAAAATAAAATAAAGGTTTTGCATCCTTCTACAACTAAAACAAAATATGAAAAAAAGAAATGTTACGTAAAGTGCTTAGACAGATATCACAAATGGTATGGTTATTTTAATTATAGTTTCTTCACTACATCTTAACACATTACATTCATTTTCCAATCTATTCAACTTCCCCATAATTTTCCACTATGCATATTTGATCCCAAAAATTGCATGCAAGTACATCTTGGATATTATTTCTTTTGACTTACTCCAAATCTTTTGCTGTTGTTGAAATGAGAGTCTTTGCTAATTCACGTCTTGTATTTAAACAAATTAAAAAAAAAAACTCATAAGTTTTTTCAAATATTACACAGATAAAATGAATCTTTTACTGTCTTACAGAGAAGACAGTGATCTTAAAGTGAAGATCAAATGAAATATGCAGAAAAATGTATAGATTTCTGTGTTTAAGATACGGTAAGTCATGTAAATCATAAGCAGTAATAGCTTGGAAAATCTCATTCTTTTGGACAGTCTCCTAAGAAGGGATTTGAGAGAGGTCTCTTGCCCACACCTCTAGGTTGATGAGGTCAGACATGTGCAAGTGAACTTCCCTGGGTTCTGCCAGCTGACCCACGGTCAAGCCAAGCAGTCACTAAGTGAAGCTCAGAGTCTTTAACAAGACATTCCTGGCTATTGTTGGATGCACATTTGGCCTGTATTGAATACTACTTCCAGCAAAGTAGAGATTCTAAACTCAGTCATCTCTTTGGAACAGGAAACATGCAGTAGCATAGTTAAGGTACAAAACAATAGATTTTAAGTAGATTCAGAGGATGAAAATTTTCAACCAGCACAAGTCAAAATGGATCAGTAAGCCTAGGCATTCTGATGGTGTTTATAAATCCCTGACCCCTGTGATCCCCAGCTTCCCAGAGGCTGTGAGCAGTAGCACACTAGTGTCTACAAGTGATACATGAACTTGGTCTTTCCCTGCCAAACGTGTATACATGGAACAACAGTCAGCATGAAGCTACACGATAATGTCTCCGGATGTGAGGTACAGGTGAGATCTGATTTCGGTTTTGATCTGATAAACATGGACATCCCCCTGCAAGGAAGGTCAGCACCCATCAGCAAGTATTAGCTCTAGAATTACCACAGTTATCCAAGTAGGAGAGGAGTGGGCAACCAAATCCATGAGAGCTGATTTAATGAGCCATTCGCAATTCACTCTACCAGATGGGTGCACACAAACATGAATGGTTCTACCTTTGAGACAAGCATATGCTACTGGCAGGATCAACCAGGTTTTCCCTGTGTTTAGTTCCCCATCTCTGAATAGAAGACACTCCTACATAAAAGATAAAGACTAAAGGCATCATATAAACACTGAGTAAGCTTAGGAGTCTGGCAGATGGTGGGAGACATTCAGATTTTCAAAATCCTTGGCCAATTCTAAAGGAAAGCCACACAGGTTTCTTGGGTCTAATGATTATTTAACAGAAGGCTGGCAAGATAAACCGGAACTAATACAGAGCCTTTTAAAAATGGGGTTTCTGGTATTGCACTAGCATGCAAGCATCCAAGAAGGAACAGAATTTGAAAACATCTATAAAATATAGAATAGCTTGGTTGTAGATGGGAAACAAAGGCATGGAGAAAAGTGGGAACTAGCTTAGATTGGCCTGATCCGAGCCAGAAAACCTGACTCCTCCCTGTTAACTCTGTCCTTATTTCTGTAAGAATGTTATAGCAGGAAGTTTTCCTGCCCTCCCTCTACTTTCTGCCATGACTTGGACATGGTTTGAGTCCTCTAAAGTTTCACACACTGGAAGCTTGGTCCTCAGCAGGCAATGTGGGCAGCTGGGTCTAGTGGATAATTAGGTCAATGGGGACACCACCCTCGGAAGAGATTGAAGTAGCTCTTGTAGGACCCAGGTCGGTTCCTGCATGAGTATGCTGTTACAGAACAGTCAGCCTGGCCCCCAACTGTCTCTGGCTTCCCGCCTCTTCATGTGACCTTTCCTTCTTGAATGTACTCCCACCACAATGCCATCAGTCATTTTAGACATAAACAGAAGGCCATCACCAGGGCCGAAGATGCTGGTACCATGTTCTTGAATCTCCAAAAATGTGAACGAAAGAAACCACTTTTCTTTATAAAGTACCCAGCCTCAGGTATTTTATTCATAGTAGCAAAACATGAACTAAAATACTTTCCTTCTCCCAACATGTACATATAGAAATCTGCCAATAATCCCTGTTCCCCACAATGCCTCCTCGTGTGGATTTCATCACTTTTTAAAACTTCTGTAGTCATTAGTGTAATAAAATTGCTCTCTCTCCTCTCCAATACATCATCCTAACTATGAACAAATGACATATCCCTGCTGTCGTTAGTCTTCATCTTCAAGTAAAATGTGGTAAAACCCAAGAGTATCTTTTTAAGTTAGGTCTAACCACTCCTTTTAAGTGAACATTTTTCTTTATCTGATTCAATTTTTTTTTTTCTTTTTTTTAGTGCACCATAATCCCTCCCTTTCCATTCTCTTCCTTGGAAATTACATATGATAATATTTCCAGCTCTTGCTTCTCTTAGGGTACACTCATTATATCTCTGAAACCCTAATCAAAAAATAAATAAATAAATAAATCTAATTCAAATCGAAGAAAATATAGTCTCCCAAGAAGTTGGTTTGTTAACATTTTGCTCCAAGTTAGCAAACTGAATTACCAAACATAACATTTATCTTAATATGATTTGGTCACTGATAAAATTTCAACATTAAAAAATTCTATCAAAAACCACAAGAGAATAAAGTAGTAGAAGGATCCAGATACAAAGTTCAAGGCTTCGGTTAAATGAGAGAGCCATTAGATTAAAACGTTCGACAGACTAAGGCCCTAGAATACAGATCTCAAGGCTACTCAGGAACGATGCGTTTTCTAATGACAGTGCTGAGAACAATTCTTACCTGTCCTCTGTTAGTTTCATTAAGGTTGTTCCTCGAGTGGAGAAGACAATGAAAGACATTCTTAGCTGGGGGCTGGAAAGGAAGAGAAATTCCATTAGGGCAGATATAAAAGATCGTGGCACATGGGAACATCCAAGTTTCTGACCTGTCTTCTCTTTGAATCATGTCTGCCAGAGCTGAGGACCTACAGGCATTTAGCCAATAGCAGTCTTGAAGCTGTGCACAAACCAAAGACCCGCTGTGTATTTCTGGAGGTCACTTCTGAATGGACACCACTGTTCAGTAAATGGATTATGAGAAAGAAAGATAAAGTTCATCACTGCCCTGGGCTTTCTGAAGCATGCCCCTGGTCTGCAATGTGTCCACAGAATGGGAAATTCTGGTTGATGAATTCTAACAGTGTCTCCACAGTAATCGGATGGGTCCTGTAATGAAGAGACTGTCTCAGGTTGTGGCAGTTTGATGCCCCTAGCTATTAATCTCATACTATGACCTTCCTTTGATCTAAAAATAGCAACATCATCAACTTTTAATTTCTCCTTGGCCTCCCAAGGAGGTTATCTCATAAGGAGAGAGTGAATTGACTGGCTGCAGACCATCTCTTCCACTCACTTGGTATGTCTCATTCTCTCTCTCTCTCTCTCTCTCTCTCTCTCTCTCTCTCTCTCTCTCTCTCTCTCTCTCTCTCTCTCTCTCTCTCTATTTATTTATTTTTTTGGTACTGGGGATTGAACTTAGAGGCACTTCAACACCCAGTTACATCCCCCGTCCTTTTTATTTTTTCCCACATTTTTAATTGGTGCACTATAGCTGTACTAGTGATGGAATTTGTTGTTACATATTCGTACATGCACACAATACACAACATAACAACATAATTTAGCCAACATCACTTCCCTGCACTTCCCACCTCCCATCCCCTGAGCCCTTTTCTCTACTGATCTCCTTTTGATTTTCATGAGATCTGCCCCCATCTTTCTGTTCTTTTTTCGTCTCTAGCGTCTGCATATGAGAGAAAATACATGACCCTTAACCTTCTGAGTGTGGCTTATTTCACTTAACATAACGGTCCCAAGTTCTATCCATTTTCCTGCAAATGACATAATTTCATTTTTCATTTATGACAGAATAAAACTCCACTGTGTAGAATACCACATTTTCTTTATCCATCCATCTGTTGATGGACACCTAGCATAACCCTTTTTATTTTTACTTTTTGGGTACTGGGAATTGAACTCAGGGGCACTCAACCACTGACACATCCCCATCCCTAGTTTGTATTTTATTTAGAGACGAGGTCTCACTGAGTTGCACAAGGGCCTCGCTTTTGCTGAAGCTGCTTTGAACTTTCAATCCTCCTGCCTCAGCCTCCTGAGTCACTGGGCCCTTTTATTGCTGAGACAGGTTTTCACTAAGTTGCTTAGGGCCTCACTATGTTGCTGAGGCTGGCCTCAAACTTGTGATCCTCCTGTCTCAGTCTCCAGTGTGTCTGATATTGTTTTTACATGGCGGTGTTCAGGAGTATCATTGTCAATGTAAAATTCATACTCTGGGAGACAGAACAACTCTCAGCTGAAGACCAAACATGCTTCCCAGTCTGCAAGAAGGACTGCCAGACTGTACAGAGTTCGGCAATGCAGTGCCTTCCTGTGGGCTTCCTCTGGGTGACCCACTGCTTCATCCACAAGCGCATCAGAGTATGTCTTCACTAGACAATAGCCTCCCACCCCTGATCTGGTACTAAACTTCATAGTTTCCGCTTTCCAAAACATTTCTCAAGCCTGTGTCTTTTCCATTTCTTAGCTTAGGACCTTGGTCTCAATCGCCTGACCACTGCAGCTGCTTCTTAGCCAAATCCTCGCTTATCATCATCCCTTGCTCCGATTCTTTCTTCATACTCCTCTCCCAATTATTGTCCTAATTGGATCTTGTCACCTATCTGCTGTAAAACTCTAATGGTTCCTCTTGCTTCCAGGATACATCTGACACATCTCTAGAAACCCTCAGCCTGGTGTTTAGTTCTGGGTTGGAGCCTAAGTAGTACCTGATGAATTGAATACTGGTCTCTTGAAACTGATTTCAATTCTCTGCCCAAGACCCCATGCTACCCGCTTCCACCTCACAGTGGTGGGGCAACAGGACACCATGTTTTAAATGATAATTAAATCATCATGATGGTAGTAGTATAATGATGAGCAATCTCAGCAAGTTCTTACTATGTGCCACATACTATCGTGATTTGCCTGTGTGATCGCATGAAGCTTGGAACAACTTTAAGGGATTGACACTATTATTTTTCATCTTTTCCATAAAGGGAAACGGAGGCCCTGAAAAATCAAGCTATTTTCCCCCTGTTTCTTTCCAAGCTATTCAGGATGAGGTTGCTGAAGGCCTCCTAAGATAGATTGGGAAGTTGTTCTTCTCAATTCTAAGTTTCAGTGTTCCTCTCAAATATTTCCATGTGTTTGTTTATTCATTTATTTTCATGTGGTGCTGAGGATCGAACCCAGTGCCTGTCACATGTGAGGCAGTTGCTCTACCACTGAGCCATAGCCCCACCCTTCCATGTGTTTGCTTCTCTCTTTTCTCTGTATTTTTCTCCCTTCCCTCCCTTTAGCATTTGTTTTCCCCAGTCATCTGGGGCTAAATGATTTTTGCCACAGCTTCCAATTTGTGGCATTTACAGACAGGCCACTTCCTAATCCATTCCTTCCAATGAGGCAGTTGGGGACATGTGGATCAATAACTGAATTTGGGAGGAGCGTGTCTGTCATTAACTAGGCTCAGAGGATAACCTGTGTCCTGAGATAAAGAACCTTACTCAGAGGACCCCAGGGTCACTCATATCAGGGAGACGCAATGGAGGCCACACTGCATGAAGTGGAACCAGGTAAGAATTCACAACCATCAGACCAAGGTCACCAAAGACCTCAATGCCTTGCTTTGAGCATGGCCATAGAACTGTCACAGTTGTGTTATCCCTTAGAGGGAGAGTGAAATGTGACTTGTGGGTGCCACACTTAGTAGAAAGCAGCACCTCCAGGATTCCCCTCATGTTTAACATGACCATGTTCAAGCCTGCCTGGGAAGGTGGTGTGGAGGGTACTCAGAGGATGGGACCTGAGAGGGTACGTGGCTGGAGTGAGCAACCATGACAACCTACCCAGGACTAAGGAGTGTTCCAGGGAGACTCTGACTAGGAAAAACAGGAAAGCTGTGGGCAAACTGAGATGAGTAGCTTATCCTACACCCGATACACCCTACATACAAGTCCACTAGAAGGTGCTAGTTCCTTCTGCATGAAGCACTGTATAGGAAAAATGTTAACGGTCTTTTAATGAGAATATATTATTCAACAACAGAGAAAAAACATTAAAATTTTGGTTTCATAACTGAATCTGGCTCCTCCTGAAAACACTAAGCCATAGTTACTCTAAAAAATGGTGTAGATCAAAACAAGTTGTCCCTGGTCCAAGACTTGAGAGTTCACCTCTGTCTAAAAGCATCCTCAGAGTGGTTAGGAGTTTGCACAGCAGCAAACATGAACTGATTTTACTCACGGCAGAGAGTAAAACCAGAGAAGCAAATGCACCGCATATCTCACCTGATGAATTTATGAGCCAGCTGTTCCACAAAGTAGTAGATCTCATTCCAATGGTGCAGCACACTTCCCGACCTAGGAAGACAAGAGCAGGTGTTGCTTGATTTAGGCATTCATTTGTCTTTGCCTCGTACTATTTCTCTTCATATTCTATCATTTCACATTCGGCTTACCCATTAATGGAGCTTGCTACCTGAGACTTTGGTAGCTTTGGAAATTCTTTGAAAGCCTGTTTAGACTTACTGTTAGAGTGCTTAACATTTTTGTTCAAGAACTCCCCCAACTCCATCTCCACCGTTCCCACTGCTATTCCACAAACTGATGCATTTTTCATACACACACTGAAAAACACCCAACCACACAAAAACATTGGGCCCACTTAGATTCACAGATTAGTTCCAAATTTTTACAAAATGGTTATTTTTGTGCTATTTAAATTATTTCCCTGATGAGGAAAGAAAAGTTATTCCAGTTCTTTTAAGTGAAACCAACACAGAGAAAACAAAGATAAACAAACTCCCAAGAGTCCAACTTCATTTGTAAATATAGATGTGAAATCCTCAAATAAAATATTAGCCTGGAATCCAAAAAAATCATTAATTAACTGATAGAGATCTGTCTTTTCAGGAAGGTACAGACCGTCCAACATTTAAGGACATCTAATGAGTTATCATATTGTAAACAAAAGAAAACTTACTCAGCTTTTCATTATATTAAAAAGGAATTCTCTTGCTGAAAAGAGGGAATCTGTTTCTCCAGAACATTTGGGATCAAAGGATTTTAGATCTGGAAAGGGGCTTTATTTCCTTAATCTGACAGTTATTTCACTATTACCATTACCTAGCACTTTGATTTAGCTCCTATGTGTTTTCTTTTCTTTCTTTCTTTTTCTTTTTTTTTCTTTAAGGTACTAGGGATTGAGCTCAGGGAAACTGGACCACTGAGCCACATCTGCAGCCCTAGTTTCTATTTTCTTCAGAGACAGGGTCTCACTGAGTTCCTTGGAGCCTTGCTAAGTTGCTGAGGCTGACTTCGAACTTGCGATCCTCCTGCCTCAGCCTCTGGAGCCACTGGGATTATAGGCGTGTGCAACCGTGCCCGGCTCCTATCTGTTTTCTACAGTGCTTACACTCAGTCTGCTACGATGAGTTCATATTAATTTTTCTCTTCAAACCCACTCCTTCCTGTTGCTGAGATGCCTCCTCCTTTCACCTACTGGTCTGTGTCAGCTGAGCGCCGAATCTCTGCCTGCTATCTAATAATGGCTGAGTTCAGACTTTGCTCTACTACTCTGCTTCAAACCTTTCCCACTAGTTTTTGATCCCCTTTTTTACTCACCCATTTGCAATATTTTCCGCAGTTATTTGTTGCTATGTTTTCCTTGTCACAAACTATTTCATAGACATTTAAGAGGAATATGGGCAAAGTGGATTTTATGTCATTCTTTCCTAAGAATTCCCATTTTGATTGGCTCTGGATCGCTATGAGGAGAATGATTTTTCTCTGTCTCAGATCCAGAATGATAGACTTTTTTTTCCTACCTGAAAAAAGAGGTGACCCACTATGTTATGGTCATATAATTAAAGACTCCCTTACGCTAAGGATGTCTCACTTTCCCCAAGTTAACCTATAACATCAATTCTAGGGAAAATAACTGAAAGAAATTTTTTAAGTTTGTGAAACTTAAAAACTGATTGTAAAATGAAATGAAGATTAAAGGTCTAAAGTAATCAAGATGATTCTGGAAAAGAAGAAGAAGGTGAGAGGGCTTTCCCTATCACATATAATGACCCTTGTGTACCTGGCACAGGACATAACACGAGAGTGAATGGAATAGCACAGGAAGCCTGCTGTGGTTCAGATCTGGAATGTCACCAAAGGTCCATGTGTTGAAGACTGATCCTCAATGTGGTGCTACTGGGAGAGGGTAGAGCCTTTAAGAGTTGGGGTCCAGTGGGAGATATTAGGTCACTGGGGACATGCCCTGGAAGAGGACTGTGGGACTCTGGCCTCATCCTCCTCTTTCTTTGCTTCCTTGCTCCTGCCATGATACACTGCCACACCACTGGTCCAAAAGGAAGGGGTCCTGACAATGGGCTGAAACCTCCAACACTGAACCAAAATAAACCTTTTCTGTTTATAAGCTAATTTTCTCAGATATTTGTTACAGAAACAGAAAGTTGACTGATAGAGCCCAAATCTCAACCTGTGTGTGATCTGGCTCTAAAGGAAGAGAGAGATTCAGATTGAGGGAAAATAAACCCCTTAGCACAAGATTCTATGACAAATAGGTTTCCTTAAAATTAAAAAAAAAAAAAAGTTAGATTGCTATTTCCTACCAAATGTAACCCTAGATATATTTGATATCTAATGGAAAAACCAAAAAATTAAATCTGTGAGAATTATAGATTATTCTTATGCCCTCAGATCAGTGCAGGGATTCTTAAAGTAGAAATGGAAGTTAAAAATTGTTTCTTAATAAAATAATTATATAGATTGCTGGAAGTTCCTAAATTTCTGAATGATAAAAAGATATCATAAACATGTTAAAAGACAAGAAAATAATGAAAGATGTTTGTATAAAAAACAAAAGATGGTAAATCAGTATATGAAAAATATTCAACTCCTCTAGTAAATATAGAAATGCATAAACAATAGTGAAATACCACTTTACATCATTCAGACTGGCAAAAATGTCTGACAATATTCAGTGTTGGTGAGAAAATAGGCTAAATAGGAATGTTCTTACATTGCTGGTAGACATGGGAATTTTTTTGGGGGGGAGGGGCGGTGCTAGGGATTGAACCCAGGGCCTTGTGCTTACAAGGCAAGCACTCTACCAACTGAGCTAACTCCCCAGCCCCTAGACATGGGAATTGATGTAACCACTTTGGAGAGCCATTTCGGAAAGTGAGGTTCAATGTAAGCATTTCCTAAGACCAGCAACTCTGTTTCTAGGTTTATCATCTCTGCTGCAAATAAGAATGTGTACAGGATCCTGTGTAATTGTAATGACTGCTGCACTGTTTGTCAGAGAAGTATTATAAGTGACCTCAACTTTTGGAGGAAAGAATGCTGGGAACTGGACCCTTGCTGTCACACATGCTAGGAAAGTGCTCTTCTGCTGAGTTTCATCCCCAGTCCTTTTACAAATTTTATCTTGAGACAGGCTTTTGCTAAATTGCCCTGGCTGGCCATGAACTTGTGATCCTCCTGGCTCAGCCACCTGAGTAGCTGGGATTACAGGCATTGTAAATGACCTCAATCTCCATCAACAAGTAATTTGTGAATATTCACACACACACACACACACACTGCACATTTCTTTTTAAAAAAGCTAAAACAAATGTGAAAATCTGTTACTATTTGCTCATTTTATATAGAGAACTCATGGATATTTATTATATTATTTGTTTTTTGAAGAACATAAATTGTTCTAAAATTTTACAAAGAACTCTGCACACAGAGTGAAAATGCAGGGATCTAGTCTTGGGTCCTCCCACATATAAGAGGTATGCATTAAAATTCTATTTTCATGTGCTGATCTTAAACCCTACTTCATCCAATTTGAGATAGTATTTGGCATAACCAGGGAATGTATACTGAAGATTTCATACTTTTCAAGTTGCAAACGTAATTTATTTATTGCCTAGCAATATTCTTGAACTGCCAAGGGGCACAGAGGCATAAGAAAGGGTGCTTTCTCTAAAAGAAACCCTCAATGTTAAAATGGCACATGTCGTGACAAGTACTGTTGAGGTCTGTGCTTTTGGAACAGAGAAAAAGGAATGGCTTGCTGTGCCTGTGTAGGCTCTTAAGAGGGGATGGTCTTTGATCTGGATTTTGAAGGATGGCGTGAGTTGAGGAAGACGAGGGGAGAGAGAGCACCCTCGGGAAACACTGAGGTGGGCCAGGCCAGGCTGTGCTGGGCAGGAGCAAGCAGTTTCATGTGGCAGCACCGTGGAGCCCATGGAAGAGGGTGTGAGGTGTTGGGGGAGATGGGACAGGTGTCAGGGAGAGGAGGAGCTACAGGAACCTCTCTTGTTAAAAGTAACCTTTGTGGTTCCCTTCTCGTAGCCTTTATGTCATCTGTTTGGGACACTCCTTATCCCCACTGGCACACTCCTGCTCATTCTCTAAGACTTGGCTTAGTCCCACCTGCTGCTTTGGACCAACTGAGAGGACTTCCTGCGCCTGCCTCGGGTTCCTGGGGCACCACCATCTGACTGCGATCACTTTTTCCCAAGCTCCTCTCAGAGGACCTTAGAGAAATTTGCCTTCTCAGCATCTCCCTGTTTGTTGAGAGCAAGAGAGAAGAACATGGAAAGAAAATGCCTCTATTACTTATAGAAACCTCCTGCTCTTCTGCCACCCTGTTGGCCAACAGGTGAACATCACCTGTCCCACCCTGGCTTGAATAAGCGACCTGGGTTTGGGATTCAGATGGCTCCAGCCATTCCTGTGACCCTCTGTGAACCTAAGGAGCCTTCCCATTGATCCATGGTGACTGGGTCTGCCTGACCATCAACAATGGCTTCAATAAACAATGGCTGCTGGGAGTCTCCCAGCAGCTCACCAGAAATGCACATTTAGCCTTGGCTTTTAAAACTTTAGAAACCGTTTCGTCAGGACCTCAATTATCCTCTTGAACAGGATTCACTTATACGCTTTGAATCGCTAAGACTGGTCCTGGTGGCTCTTCTTCAGCCATTGGGCAGATGCTCTGATCCTGGGGGTGCTAGTTGAGAGTATAGCAGGTGTGGCCCCACACTGTCCGGGTGCCTGAGAAGACTGTCTAGCAGCCATAGTCAAATCCAGAATTCTACATGTCCTTTGCACAGGAATTAAGAGATTTCCTTGGACCAGATCCATACTTGCTTCTGAAATGCAATGCTGTTTTTTGGTCTACATTAACAGAATGTGAAATTTCTGAACTTTTGGTCACTAAGGAGTAGGGTAAGATGCTAAGGATAAATGGGAATTCCCACACCTCCTCTCCCTGTGACTATTTCATCACCAGTAGATGTTCTGCAGTGAGTAAATTGTGCTGGGAGGGACACAAATGAAACGGAAACTTGAACTAAAATTGGGACACTATTCCTGCCTGGCTGCCTAAGGAGCAGGGGTATGAAGTAAATCCTTATTTGGATTGCTACTTCTTAATTCTTAAGGATTGGCCCTATTTTACAGTCACACATCAATTCACATTCCTTGACTTCTTCACCTGAAGAAAAGTCACACTTTGTCTTAGAACACTTCATTTTCACTATTCTATTCAGCTGACATGTAAAATTTGTATAATTCCAATATTCACCTGATTTGTTGGTGCTAGGTATAGAGGAAGATCTAAAAACCTATCCTGGATTTTTTTTTTTTTAATCTGGGGTCATCAAAACCTTTCCTTCTAATGGGCGGGTGCTAGATTTTCTCAAGAAGAAAATGGAAGTTTTGATGCGACCTGGAGGCAGGATAGGAGGGACAGGCCTGCTTCTCCATCTCATCCCTGCTAACAGCTGCCGGTCATTGCTGGGGTTTGCTGTTTCATACATACACACACATGTGTAAGCGATCATTCCTTACATAATTACCTATGCCTTCACCAAAATATATTCCCTTATGCCATATTTGAGATGTACATGGCCTGCTTTCTCAGGCATCAAAGTTCATCCTCTGGACCTCTGGAAAATACACATGGGAACCCCATTTGAGTTGCTGCCCCTTTCCCATGGTGATGGGCATGCTGGGACTTTGTCTTAAGTCTGAACTTTCTGCTGCAATATGCTTGTCTCTCTTGGCTTTTGCCTTGTGAATGACTTTGTGGTTTGGAAACTGCCCCAGGGGCCATTCCCAGAATAATCAACTCTGGGTAATTCAGACCCTTGGCTTCTTCTCCACCCCAAGGACCTAAGTGGAGTCCTTGTCACAGCTGGGAGAAGCCAGATATTGGTTGGAGAAACACCGGTGAATGAACCTAATTCCAGCTTCTCTCCATTCTGCAGTATATAAAACATCTCCTTTATCATGCCAGCCTGTTTAAGAGTTAAATGACTTTAAATTCTAGCCATGGAGTCCCAATAGTATATTCAGACAGTATGGACTCCCAGACATTGTTGTCCAAAGCTGGTAGATAGAAACAAAAAATTCCAAGTTCAAATACAAATAGGACTCGAAATGTTCTGTTGGACTCAGTTGTGGATATTTTTCTTTCCAGAAATGCTTTTAACACATAATTGCTGAGTAAACTACAGTCCCAGAGAGCGGCAGTGCCACGTTCTAGAAATCGGTGAATGTGAAAGGTCTCCGAATTTTGGCTTCGTTAAATTCTAACTCAAATGCAGTTCTAGTGCCCAAAGACTGTCATCTTGATATTAGGAGGGTGTGGAAGTTACAGACTCCCTCTTGGGATTTTGTGCACTAAGTCAATATTCAATTCAATACTCAAGGTCAGAGTCATTGCCCTCTCATTGCCTGTCTTCTGACGTGGCTTTGCAAAAGAGCTCACCACCTAGGGGAGAGAGAGCTGCAAGTCCTCACTACTGGTCCCTGAGGAGGATCCCTGCTGGGGACAATGCCAGAGTTTCTTATTTATTTTTGTTTTGCTGTGCTCTCTCCAGTGTTTGGAACACAGTGAGAAGTCAAGAAAGTTTGGTGACATGGTACTCACTGTGTGTTCCCAGTGAGGAATTTTTCGTGGAACCCAGCATTGTGTTCAATTACTTCCAAGAGTCTAATATGCAAAGAGTAGGAGCAAAATAAGAACCCCAAGTTTTATTCAGATTTGTTTTCTGAACAAAAAAAAAAAATGCATTCTTCTATGTTTATGAGAGTTTCCAAACCTCCCTGTGGTTTAGCGCCTCAGAAAACACAGGCTCTTTCCATTAGCCACACATACAACCAGAGTCAGGACTAAATGGGCCAAACTGGCTTGAAATTGTCCCCCTTTCTTTTGCATAGAGATGAGAATATAATGAAAGGGGAAAAGAAGGCTTGCAGTTGCAACCATCACCCAGAGTCTCGTAATCCAGAAAAGCAGAATAGCTCTAAGGGTGGAAAGTATAAAATTGTCTGTCGCCTGCCTGCTTTTCCTTAGCCCCACCCAGCTGAAGTCACTTAATGACCTCAGTGAACCACGCCGGTTCCCAGCCAAACCAGGAAGGCCATGGTCAAAGCAGCAGCCTTGGTACCACTAGGTGGGACCCACAATTAGTTCAGAGACGAGACGCTGAACCCATCTGCTAGTGTGTCCCCCTTCCCGGCTTCCTCCTTGGCCTTCTCCTTCCTCTTGGCCTCACACTGCACCCTAAGTGGCTGGAGCCCTAAACCGGCTCACGCCTTCAGCCTTTGTCCTCCTATTACTGTCTGGGGTCACAGCCAAGCATTCCTCCTGCTCACAGAGGTTGACCTTGACTTTTGCCTCCATTCCAACTTCTTCAGATACCATTCCAGCCCCAAATCTACTCTCTGAGCACTGTACTCTGAGTTTGGGACCACCCATCTGCTCTTTCCTGTGTTGTGCAGACCCCATCCCCGGATGACCAGCCCCACCCTTCTGACTTGTGATGAATTTCATCAGTGAGTCCATCTAACTGACGGCTTTGAAAACAATGACTTCTAAACTTCAGAATGCAATCTATTAGTGAGTTGGGAAATCAGTTTGGTGGGCTATTGCCAACATTAAAAAATAATAATAATAAAATTGAAATATGAGAATATATATTGCATACAGTTAACAGAAAGCAATGTTGCATGAAAATTTTGGTCAATTTGGTCAATTATGTGCATCACATACGTACTGCATTAAGATGTAAAATGTATTTTTTTCTGTGAGTCAAAATCAAAATGGTAGTATAACAAAATATTTATTTCTTTATCCCCACTCTGCCTTTTCCACACACACACACACACACACACACACACACACACACACAAAGCAGGACAAGCCTAAAAACATTTTCTAAAATCAACTACTGGTACTCTTGGTGCAAATTCAATATAAAAGAAGGATAGAATGAATCTGACATTATTACCCTATGTACATATATGATTATACGACTGGTGTGATTCTAGATCATGTACAAACAGAAGGATGAGAAATTGTCCTCCATTTATGCACGATGTGTCAAAGTGCATTCTACTGTCATGTATAATTAATTAGAACAAATTTTAAAAAAAGAACACAGACAATGGGTTAGTTGCCCAAAAGATATTTCCCATAATGGACAGCTCAGTGATGACTCATTTCTCATACTCTCCAGATTCAGAGATGAGGCCACAAGAGCCACTCTGCATCCCTTCAAAGGGTACAAAGGGAATGAACCAAGGCATCCAAATGAGAATGGCTGTGGATATTGTCACCTGGGAGGAAGTGACTCCGAATGAGGGCACCACAGGAGCGGACTTTAAAATACTGTATTACTAGAGCAACATGTTCATTGTTAGAAATGGGAACAAGAGGACAAGCAAAGAACAGAAAATGAAAATCACTTATCATCCTACATTACAGGTATAATCACTGCCCACACTGAAGTGACCCGTTTCCAGACTTTTCCCCCAAGCATGGATCCTTTGCCTACTTATAGGTTATGGTTCCTGTTCTTTTCACCTGTTGGTATGGTTAATGAACACAACTTTAATTTTCATTAAATAATGTTCCCCAGCATCCTTTCCAACATCTGCCTTTTCTCCATGTTAAACATAATTATTATTAATTTCTTTTTGTACACTGGGTGGCTTTTATAACAGCATATATGATGAACACTTTTGTTACTATCTTTTTATATATATAAGAGGGAATACTTCAACGTTTTTACTGTGCTCTTTTTCTCTGGCATTTGTACAGAAAGTGACCTAATACACCACAGTCAGTCCAAGGCATCCATCTGCCAGGGACTACAGTGGAGGGGTGGGGGATTGGCTGTTCCCAGCAGTGATGCAAAGATGAAAAAGCTAATATTTGAGATTTAAAATGTGATTTTTGCAGCAAGATATGTGGTTTGGAAACAAGATTTTGTCCAAAGGGAGATTTTTTTTTTTCTTCTGAATTCTTTTAGCTAAAGGAAGATGACCGAGGCATAGAAAGTTCTCAACTCTCCCTTCTGTTCCTTGAGAATTATGAAGTGAGAGTGGGGCAGATGCCAAGAAGGGGAGATTCATGTCTGAGTCTCAGGGAGGCAACTGTCCTACGGACTGTGCCCACGTCAAGGTAAACAGACCACGTGGTGAGGTGGCAGAAGAGGGACCAAATGAATTCATTATAGTTTTAATTGAATGTGTTTAATTATAAGCCATGGATGTGCATTTATTATTCCTTTGAGTTTCTTTGTATTGGTTAGAACTGGCTACGTAATTTGCAGAATCCAGTGTAAAGTGAACATGCAGGGCCCCTTTGAAAAGTATTGAGAATTTCAGGATGGTTCCAGCAGACCATTAAGTCAAATGCTTTGTAAATGAGCGGTCCTGGGTGACCCGACAGGCCTACACCCATGAAGCTAACCCTGGTAGCATTATTTTCTGCCCATTTTCTATTGAGTTAAGGGTTCTCAGCCCAGGATTCAGAGAACTTTTTCTCTAAAGGGACAGACTGTAAATATTTTAGGCTGATGAGGGCGGGCCTATGGTCTCCATGGCAACTATTCAGCTGTTCTTTTGCAGCACAAAAGCAGCCATTGACAGTACAAGAACAAATGAATGTGGTTATGCTACAATTTTATTTACAAAAACGGGCTGCAGGCCATAGTTTGCCAATCTCTGTTCCAGACAGTCACTTTCACTGTCTTGTTTTTTGCTGTTCTTATATCCACTCTCCTGTCTTTCTCATGACAATTTAATAAAAAAAAAAAACCTATATTTCCCCCCCTGATAACTGAGGCTTTAATGTACTTCGTCCCTCATTTCCTGTTATTTATTGCTGAGAATGTGAACTGGAAAAAATTGTGCCTTGGGATATACATGGAAGCATTCTTTGTGACCTGATAAATATTTCATGGGCATTTGAAAGGAAAGTTTATTCTCTGAGGGGCATAGGGTTCAAAATATATTTATTAAATCAGTCTGATTAATTATTATTCATATCTTCCTTGTCCCTGGAACGAGGAAGTATTCAGACAGATGTCTTTCAGATTCTGCTGAGATAATGTGGTTTTCATCTTCGGCAGTCAAAATAAATGTGAGTTATCTTAAAATATTTTCTAAATATTGAAGCAGGCATGCATTTCTAGGATAAATTTTACTTGATTTTAATATAGTATTCTTTTAGTACACTGTTAGTTTTGTTTGAAATGTATTTAATTTAGGATTGAAAGTTTTTATTCAAAAGTCAGGAGGAAGTTTTGCCTGTGAACATACTGTCTTTGGCAGATATTGACATCTAATATATGCTAGCTTCCTAAAATAAACTGAGAAATGCTCTATCTTTTCCTGTTCCTTGAAGATGTCTTAGAACGTTCCATGAAATTGACTGGTCTGGAATTGAAGGATCTCCTCACCAGGATAAGTCAGTCACCCTCAAACACCCAGATTCTACTGGTGAGGGAAAGGCAAAATCTAAAAGGGGAAATCTTAACTAAGGGGATGTCTAGAAATAACAAGATTGGGTGATTATTACTACTGTTGTTCTGAATTTGGGGACTTAGGAGTTGAACTCAGGAGGAGTTTGGGAGCTACAAATAAACTACATATTCCTGTATGTATGCATGTAATAGCAATTGTTTTTTTTTTTTTGCTATCCTGCATAAAAATTTTACATTTTATCTTTTGAAAATTCATTCTCTAAGTTTTGTATTTTGCTACATAATAACGACGATAACATTATTAAGACTTCTTAGCTTTTCTAGGGCTATTCCTTACTTCTGTTTCTTTCATACCATGTCTTTTTCTTATACTTTATTTCAAACATAATTTCCTTTTTGATAAACAATATTTTCAAGTATTTTATTCAGCAAGGTCCTGTGGATGGCATACATTATGAATTTTTGCATGTCTGAGAAACCCTGGCTAAGGAATTTAAAAACCATGTTTCACTCAAGACTAAAATTATTGAGGCTTTTTTAGCATTTAATGTTGTAGAGTTAAAAGAAAAAAGAAAGCCAATCAAATCTCATTTTCTTTTGTGGGAGAAGCCTCTTATTTTCCTTTTTGGAAGAATGGTAGATTTTTCCTATTTATCGATATAGGCATTTATTTAAGATTATGTAAATTGATCATTTTGAAAAATTAGTCTGAGTACTTCGTCATTTGGATCTGAAGACTCTGATCTTTCTGTAGCTCAGGAAGATTATCTCGTGTCATTATTATTTTCTGCAGTATTTCTCATAAAGGCTCTTTTCATAGAATTCTTGTTGCTATACATGAGATATTCTTTGTATTACTAAGTTCTTCCTTCATAATTTTAATCTCTGCATACCTCTGCTTAAGTTCTGGAAAAAGTTTCTCAAACTGCCTTCAGATGAACTAGATTCGATTTTTACAATATTCAATGGGGCAGTCATTGCTGCCAATGAATTTGAATATTCAGAAATAGTGTAGGCTTTTTCTCCTAAATCTTATTTTCAGTTTGTTCCTTTGTCACGACAGATTGCTCACGTGTGCTGAGGAGGTTATCAACTCAAAATTTACTGAAAATACTAATGAGACCTATATTTGCTGAAAAGATTCCATGGTCCATGGTCATTACCACTTCTTTTATGTCACAACTATTATAAATGTCTTTTTTAAACTTCATTCATTTTTTGGATAATCTCTTTATGAAAATAATCTGTACCCTCCTTTCTACAAGAATGTATCTCTTGGAAATGCTTTCATATTTTCTTCTCTTGCAAGTAACACTTGGGTAGGTACACCTGTTAGTCCATATAGCCACCAAAATAATTTTACCCATTATAAAAGATGAATTTTATCAATCCCATTTTCTCTCCACCTAACACTGCACAGCCTTTGTAGGTCATTGTTTTCTTCTCACTTATAAGATTCCTTTTTAGTCCTTAAAATTAAAAATGTACACCAGGAAACATTTTATTGTTTAGTCTCAATGAATAATTAGTTTAAACTGTTACTTGATGAGTCTATTCAGTCTGCATCTTCAGGCTTTTCTTAAATCAGAAAAGTTCTCTTTGAATGTTCTTCTAGACTATATTTCAGCAAAGAAAAATATCTAGTATTTTGGATATTGTTTTATCATTCCCTATGGATCATCTTCTCTCTCATCGCTTTCATTTCACCAAATCAGTTTCCTCTTCAAATTATGAGTATTTCTCAAACATGCCTTTATTATTTATGTCATTTTCTGTCATCTGCTCTTTACTGCTTCTCAGGGGACTTTAAAATCGGCCATATTATTTTATACTTCCTTAATTGTTCTAGGTTTCCTTGTCTTGTCACTTCATATTTTATCTCAATTTACAATTTCTTCCTTTTATTTAACTTTGCTGAAATCACTTATAAACTTCTCCAAGAACTTAATCTAGCGAACAGGCATGGGTCTTGATGACTAAGGTGAGCTTATGTTGTTTCATCAGTCAGGGGAGAATGGGGAACTGACCTTGATTATTTCTACAAAGGAACTTTATCCTTGCAAGGTTTAATTGTTTTGGAAATGGATTTACCACCCCAGCTTGCCATATGTAGGGCTATTTTTTTTTTTTTTTTTTTTTGGCGGAGTCTCTACCCCAGATTCCCATTGCACTCTACCTAGCCTCGTTCCTTATCCCCATTGTAGCTACATAATCAAAGACAGGACTCTCCCACCCTCCCGGAGGTCCAGGCTATGGGAGGGACTCAGCAATGCTGGACAGAGTCACTCACATGAAGATGCCCAGTGTCCACAGGTGCTGCCCCTGTGGTTTAACTTCCCCTTCTGCCATCAGGACAGCTGCTTCTATGTAATGAAGCACAGTAGCTACAGGGCTCCAAGGGGACGGTCCTGTCCCTCTTGTGTCCCACTCTTTATTTCAAACGTACTTCCAGATTTGCGACTGTTCTGGAAACTCCTTGAAAGTCTTTTTCTCCTTGTTTTTTTTTTTTTTACAACTTGGCCACAGAGTTGAAAGTAGCCTCTGACTGACCTTCAGACTCAGTCCACCACTTTTAATTTTAATTTCTTTTAAGTGTTTTGATGTCAGTGCCACCATCCTATGGGTGTGATAATGGCTTCTCCGGACACTTCCTAAGACCTTCTCTTTGGGGAGGATGGGTGAGTTATTTCAGCTAAAACATTTTCTTAGTTCTTATCTTGCTGGACCGAGTTAGAGTGTGCCCTTTATTGATTCAGCCAGCTGATATTTGAATACCCAGTATGTTCTTGGGACTTTACGAAGATTAATAATCACAACACTTTCCACGTATTGAGTACTCACTAAGCAGCAGGCACTGCGCCAGGGACTCTGTATTCACTGCCATGTCATCATCACAGTGAGCACTTCCAACGTGGCCAGCTTTGTTCTGAGCAAGACTCTATGTAATACAAACTACTGTTACCCTTTTTACAGATGAGGAAACTTAAGTCCACAGAAAAGCTAAGTAACACACTCAAGGGCACACAGCTATTAAGCGGTAGGCTTGGGATTTGAACTCTGGCAGTTTAGTCTTGGAGTTCAGACTCTTGGTCCAAACACTGCTCAGGAAGTGTTGCTGATGTGTAATCCGGTGCTCCTAACCACTGTGCAATGCTGCCTCCCCATGGAGGGGTCAGGAAATATACAATTACCTTTCAGTGTTAGGTCTCAGATAGTGATCACTACCTGAGAATTTTCACTAATTGTTATGGGAATTTGGGAGTGGGGATTCCAGGAAAGGTTTAAAACTGGCCACTTAAATGAAATTGGGAGTGCTGACCTGGCTGTCCATTTTAATGGAACAAAGTGTACAAAGTGCCTTCAATCCTCTTCCCCTATGTTTCTTTGATATTATCTTGTACGACAGTTAATAATTAGGAAGATCATTTAACTTAAAATTCAAATGGAGATCCTTCTGAGAGTTAAAGAGATCATTGTTAATTACTCTGGGACAACAAGAATAGACCATGACTGTCATGGGCAAATCAGGGTGTTCAAAACTCCTGTTAACAATGATCTTTATATCCCACCTTTATTTATGCTTAGTACAATCCACTGGACTCCCGTGTATCTTTTTACCTTATATTGCTTACTATGGATCTGTTGAATACTTACACTCAGGATACTTCACTCCTCTCTTATTTTCTATATAATTTCTGAAAACCTATTATTTTCATTATTTTTATGTAGTGGGTGATGGCAGAATGGTTGATTCTGATCACAATCTTTATGCCATCAAGATGCTGGGAAAGCCTATTTCAGAGGGTTCCTACAGGTACTTATTAATCAGGGGTTCATCTTATCGCATATCTGAGGATGAGAAAAGAAGATAAGGTCACTGGAAGAAACACCGGAGGACAAACTCTAAAGGGTTTCTTATTTTTTAAATGTTTTTATTATTGCTCTATAGGTAAACATAATATGGGGTTCATTTTGACATAATCATGCATGCATGGAATAATTTGCTCCCTTTGAGTCCCCAGTACTTCTACTTTCCCTCCCATCATCCCTTCTTGGTTTCTCTTCCTTTGTCTTGCTCTCCATTTCTTGATAATGCCTCACTGCATTGCTTTTTATGGGATATGAGTTACGTGGGGCTGGGAAGTTCTGAACAGGGAAGGGATTTTGAATAAAGATGAAATGTAGGGAGGTGGCTCTTGTTCTTAACTACTTTTGGACCACAGGGAGCCCATGACTAATGATGGGAGGGGGCCAAGTACTAGCCATCTTGTCAAAGGATAAGTGGGCACCACCTAGGTAAGAATGGGAGCAGTGGTAAGGGATCACAGCCAATGGCAAGAAGAGGCATGGGTTAGTTGCAGAAACTGTATAATAGTTTTGTTGGAAATTGCAAAGGTGCAGGATGTGGTCAGAGATGGAACTGGGGAGACACACAGTGGTCCAAGCAATAAGGGTCTTGCATACTTTATTAAGAAGTTTATACTTTTCCTGAAAACGTTTCATACATGTTTAAAGGCCAAGAGGTGGGGCTTGGGGAAGATGGTGTTGAGCTTAGATTTGGGTTTTAAAAAGATCATTTGGTACCAGGGCCAAGTACACAAGGTATGGAGAGGGGTTAAGAAAGGAGAAACAGAGACCAGTTTTGAGAATGCTTCAGTGAACTGGGAAAACATGGTGGAGATAAGGCAAGGAGAAGCCAGAGAGAAATGATTAGTTTCCAAAATCATTTCAACTCAGCTTTAGAACGCAATGTGCTATATGAGCTTACTGTCTCTTCCTCTCCAACCCACCATGGTCTCCCCTGTTAATAACCGCTGGAACCCCTAATTTATCTGCTAAAAGCAAACTAGCCTATCCAGCCTGGCCCTACCACTCTGGTCTCACACCAGCCATTTGCACCTGGTCAGTTTCACCACACTCCCTGCTCCCTGTGCTCCTTTCCCTGGCTCCTGTGTCTCCTACCAAGCTCCTTCCCACCTCTGACCTTTGCACAGGTTTTCTTGCCCTTCTCCCCACCAGCCACCCATTTTATCTATTAATAGGCTTATCCCTTGGATCTTATCTAAAATCTCTCTCCCTTAGAGAGCTGCTCAGACTGGATCAAGTTTCCCAAAGCTCCTCACTTTTCCTTCAGGGCACTTAACCTACTTGATAATTATATATTTACATGCACTATCTTATTATCATCTGTCTCCCTAATTGGTCCATGCATCCTAAGGGAAAGAACGGTATCTGAGCCCGGATTACTTCACCTCCGACTAGCACACCCTACCACAGGATACCCAATCAACAGACTGGACTCCAGGCTCCTGATCGGTGGTGACCTGGCTCTGCCTCGAACTCTGAATAATCAGGAGGACATCAGTATGGGTACTCACAAATAAGATGTTTAAAAGTTGTCCAGTAGGACAGTCTAAAATCTCCAATAGTGATAACTCCTAATTTTCACCGTTTCAGCCCATAACATGGGAAATCTCAGTTGCTGGGATAATGCCACTTATTGAAACAACCACTCTGGTACAGTTGGAATATTTGTGTCCCTTCTAAAGTTCGTGTTGAAGCTTCATCTCCAGTGCAGTAGTATTAAGGGAAGGCTTTGAGGTGGAGATTCCATCATGAGGGCTCCTCCTTTGTGATCAGGATACAGGCCCTTATTTAAAAACATAAATAAATAAAGCTTCACACAGCAGTCAGCCTTCTGTCCTTCCATCCTCTCCTCCATGCAAGGACATGGCCTTTAAGGCACCATGAAAGCAAATATAAGGCCCTCACCAGACACCAAACCGCTAGCACCTTCATCTTGGTGCTACCCACCCTCCAGAACTGTGAGAAATACATTTCTATTATTTATGGGGAAAAAGAGAGAGAGAGAGAAGCCAGAGAATGGGTTCCCCAGGGCAGCTGTGGGAGGAGACCTGCTCAGGCCTTACAGCGTATGAGAAAGGAGTACTGTCCCGGTTCACGGTGCCACCACGATAAGGAACAGAAGAGGACAGGACTGCAGGCTGACACTCCTAGAGGAGTGTCCTTATCCCTGCGGGTACCGTGGTACGATTCTACGCTGGATCCTTCCCCCCACCGCTCTGACTGCTTCTCCTCAGCTCTGATTAATGAAGTTTCTTCTTTTGCCCAGGCAACTTCTGATGGCAATTTCTCTGGGTTGGACCTTGGCCATCTTCCTCTTCAAACTCCGTCTCTTCTTGACATTTTAAAATCCTGATAATATCTTGATATCACTTATTAGCCACACCCACGTTTTCGACCACTGCCCTTGGGCGGACAACATCCAAGTCTTCATCTTCAGTTCCAACATACCGATCCCGCCGCCTACTCAATGTCTCCACCCAAACGTCCTGCATGTTCAGACTCGGCACGTCCATGCCAAGCTCCTCTATCCTTCTGAAACAAGCTCCTTACTGCCCCACGCCATCCTCCCCCATTTGCTCACAGTAAGTTGCTCAAGTCCTGTTACTACTCTGTATAAAAGCACTCCCAATTTCATTTATTCTTTTTTCCTCACCCCCACTATAAGAAGAGGTGATATATATATATATATATATATCATATATATATATATATACATACATATATACGCGTGGGCGCACACACACACACACACACACACACACACACACACACGTCCTTACAAATTTGTATCCCAAAACATATTGTTGATGGGATAAAATCCAAACTCTTTCCAGAATCTTTCCCTGTCACACTCATATCACAGAGAAGACTATGTGTCATTTACCTTTCCTGTGTGCTGCCTTTTTCTTTACCTCGTAATCTGACAAAATCCTGCTCAAAGTCACTTCCTCTATGAAGCCTCCTGAGTCCCTCTCATATCAATCCAAATTATTTTACCAACTGACTCCTCAGTGCTTTGTCTCTTCCACTAAACCGTGAGCTCCTTGAGAATCAGGATGTCTCAAGCATTTTGTAATTCCACAGGTTCAGCACAGTTTGATAAATACCAAATTGAAATGCCATGTTCCTTCCCTAGCCATCTAGTCCTGCTGGGAATCTAGGGAGGTGTCTTTTGTTAGAGGACCACATGGTTTCTCTATGGATAATTACCACTACCACCATGACCACGAACATCATCGTCACCGTCACCACCACCATTATCCCCATCACCATCTCCACCACCATCTCCACCACCACCACTGCCATCTCTTACCATCATCATCCTCATCATTACTATCACCATGACTACCATCACCATGATCACTGACACCATCTCCACCATCACCACCTATCACCACCACTGCGGTCACCAGAGCTGGCAACATTGTGAATAGCATTATCATCCTTACCATCATCCTCATCCTCATCATCACTAGCATCATTACCATGATCCCCAGTGTCCCCCCACCATCACCATCTGTCACCTGGCACTTAAGTGTCAAATGTTTCCTTAAAGCTTTAATCTTATTTAATCCTTATAACACTTCTGTGAGCACACATTATAATGACTATTATATTAATGAGAAAAACTGAGGTTCAGAGAGGCTAAGTAATTGCCAAGATCATAATACTTCGTGAATGGTAGAGCTGAGGTTTGAAAATGGAGATGCCTTATACCAAAGTTGTCTCTCTTAACCCCTGGGTTTCAGGCTCTGTTCATCCCCATGAAACACCAGAGTAGAGTCCATGCCTGGAGTCTTGACAGAGAGGGAGCCAAGTTCTGTCCACGTTAGTGGACACCATGGCTTACATGTGTACACACACGTGGTGGGACCTGAAAACACTGTAGGGCAAAGCATGGCCTACCTGTAACCTTGGCTTTTCCTCCTCCATATCATGGCAAGCTCCTCTTACCACAGTCTAAAATAACATCTCTCTGGGCACGTTGGCACGTGCCTGTAATCCATGTGACTTGAGAGGCTGAGGCAGGAGGCAGGAGGATCACAAGTTCAAGACTGACCTCAGCAATTTAGAGAGACCCTCAGCAACTCAGAGAGACTCTGTCTCTAAATAAAATATAAAAATGGTCTGGGGATGTAGCTCAGTGGTAAAGCACCCCTGGGTTCAATTTCCAGTAACAACAACAACAACAAAAAAACTAAAATAATAAGATCTTTCCCTGGAGTCTAGTTTGAGGGTGCTGCCTCAACTATTATGAGAACCGCAAAGACTAAATGGGATCCTACAGGCGAAATGTTACGTTGGCGCAAAGGCCACCACTTGTTTAACTTCTTGTCTAACTCTTCAGTACTTTATGGTGAGAGGGAGGAATTCACAACACGATCACCTGGGAAGATTTTGCAAAATACACACGGCTGCCCCAGCCTTCTGAAATTTGGACTGAGCCCTTGGTTGAGAACCACTAGTTTAGCATATTCACTTCCAAGATCTACACTCTCCACTCATCTCCCTGTCCTTGAAGCCTCCCTGTTTTGTTTTTCCCTCAGGTGAGTGTCCCTTCTGCTCAGATGTGGTCCTTGGGTGCTAGGAATCAACCGCATTGGCAAGCCTTGCTCTACACTACAGTCCTTTCGTCAGGGGTTCTCAGTCAGGGTGCCCCCACCACCAGAAGGCACTAGAAATAAATGTAGCTGGGCATGGTGGCACACACCTGTAATCCCAGCGGAGCCCGAGTCCAGAGGGTCACAAGTTCAAAGCCAATCTCGGCAACTCGGCAAGGCCCGAAGCAACTCAGTGAGACCCTGTCTCTAAATAAAATATTAAAAAGGTCTGGGGGTGTTGCTCAGTTGTTAAGCACCCCGAGATTCCATCCCTGGTACCAAAAATAAGAATAAAAATAAATGTAAAGGCATTGGTTATCACAATGACTAGAAGTCTAATGGTTCTTAGAAAGCAAGGATCAGAAAGGCTAAGCATCCTACAGTCCTTCCCAGTGAAAAATTAACTGTCTCACGGAATAGTCCAACAGCACTCACTTGGAGAAGCACTAGTTGGAGCCCAGACACTTGATTCAACTCTGAGTCAGCCTTGTACACAGGCATCCTTCTCAGCTCAGCTGCTACAGCATTCTAGGGGCTTCTCTTCTCTCCTGCCTGTCAAATTCCCAGACAGTCCACCAACTATGGAAAAAGAGATCTTATCTTTCACATACATTCATATAACACATAGGTGGCAGAGAAGCACATCTGATCTCTCAGCCTTTCATTTAAACTACTTTATCCCCTACCCACCGCTCTGAATGTTTCCTCTGAAGTATGGAAGGCAGGGGAGGGGAGGAAAAGAGCAGGAGGCAGCAAACTCAAATCCTGGGCAGATTTGAAATATCATGTCTGACAGTAACTCCAGACTGATGAATTCAGCCAGGACATAGCTCCCAACTGACGTTTTTCCAGAAGTCTGACCTCTTTTCCCTATCTCTCTGATTATTCTTTTCTTGCTTTTTCAGGTCAAAGCAATGTATAATTACGTTTGCAGTAGAGGCATTTAGTGCCCATGCATATCTGGCTTTGCTTTTCTTCTGGACACATCTCTTTGGTCTCCTTCCATAGGACGAGGCCATGTGACTAGTTCTGGCCAATGAGCTGTGAGTGGAAGGATGTTGCCACTCCTGGCTGGAGCATCCCCCTGACCGCAAGGCATCCTCCAGCTTTCTCTTCCTGTGCAGCTGAATGGTGAAGCAGGTGCCAGGAAGGCCTCTCCACCAGCCTGGCTCCCCAAACAACCATGAGGACAGCCTCTACTGCATCCATCAAACATGTAGGATATCCTGTTTTCTCTTACTGAAATTTGGGGGCTGTTTGTTACCACAGCATAACCTAACCTACTCTGATTGGTTCAATGTTCTTTTGCCTGTTCAGATTCTTCATCTTAGTACAGAGATTGTGATCCAGAGAGGCTTGGGGTTGAGGCTTAATTTACCACTGAGAGTAGCCCTGGCTAGCCTCCCTAAACCTCATTTTTCTCATGTGTGAAATGGTGAATGTGACTGCACAGATATTATGAGAACTGCAAAGACTAAATAGGATCATACAGGTGAAATGTTGCCAGATTTTGTTTTCAGTAGGTATTGTGTTATACATGTCTTTACTGTGGTTATACTGAGAATGTATTTACACCACGAATGGAAGAATCAGTTGAGTCAAACTGAAGAAATCTCATTACTTTTTCAATATGAACCTGATATGTCAGGAAACCATGACAAGTAATGCCCAAATACTTTCTTTCTCTTTTGCTACAGAGTCATCAGTGGGAGAAATGAAGTCCTCTCCTGCTCCCACACCAAAAATGGATACATGCTCTAAATTAGCTCGAAGCAAATCTCATTTACATTTATGTGACAGCCAAGTCTCCCTAAGAGATGCCAGAGTTTGTTCCTAGACCAAGAGAGTTCTTTAGCATTTGGAGACAATTATAGGTTATCTTAGGACAGACGTCTTCTTCCAGCACTCCTGGATTCTATTCTCAGCCTGACACTGAGTTTTACCAGTTCTCCACAGCTAAGGAAAGTAGAGATAATTACTTGGCTGACCCAGACCGAACAACAAAACAAAACACTTTTGCCTTATTTACTTTATTTTTGACCCATATGCCAAGCCTTCTGATTTATGGAAAGTTCTACCAACTATTGTCTGGCCTGATAAGTCTTCTCCAAATCTGGAATCTAATAAGTGGAATATTTAAAAACAAAAATTTAAGTTGTAGATGAATGCAATACCTTTGTTTATTTCTTTCTTTCTATGTGGTGCTGAGGATCAAACCCAGTGCCTCACACATGCTAGGCAAGCGCTCTGCCACTGAGCCACAACCCCAGCCCCTAGGTGGAACATTTAAAACTAACTATAGAATCCATTTCAATACAAAGAAAGACAGAGAGAGAAAGGAAGGTAGGAAGGGAAGGGAAAAAAATCCTGTCCCCTGAAGAATTCTTTTTCTGATGTCTTTTTAAAGTTATTATTGTAGCATTTTAAAAGTACTTTCTAATAGACTGTTTTCCTTAATCAGAGCCAATTTTGCATTTTCATTATGCTAAGCCATCTTCCAAAGTATTTCTGAAACAAGCTACACCTATGTGTTTAGTTCACCTACAAACTTGAATTCCCCTCTTCCATTCAGATTCAGTCTGAACAAATCACTAATTTATTGGACCTTTAAGTGCAGACTGACCAGATGTCCTGAACACACCTCAAGGTCAGCAGCATCAGTTGACCTCCCGCCTCCCCAAGATCTTTGCAGCATCTGGGTGGGCTGTAGGGGGTTGGAGCTCCTGAAACTTTCAATCAACGGCCGTTGATTTAACAGTGGAGCAGTAGCTCCTCAATTAAGCAATCTGAGCTGCCTTATGTACCATGATTTACTGAAACTCTGATGCAGGGAATTTTAACTCCTGGAACCCACCCAGTTCCTCCAGTTGTACTGCCATGTGCTTCTCATTATATAGCCCAACTGTGCAGGGCAGAGATGAACAGAAAGAACTGGGCTGGGAGTCAGGAGCAGACGTCGTTCTAGTTCTGTCATGATCTAATCCCCATCCCTGAGCAGGTCACTTAACCCACTGGGTTGAACAAACAAAGGTTTTCTTCTCATCCATAAATTAGGAACAGCACACATGCTGGCTATACCTACCAAAAAAGGTTGTTTCTGATGTCCTAGGAATAGAATGTAAGAGTTTGTGAGACTTGTGTAAGTTTCAACTTTAAAGAATTTCTTTTGTGAGTAAATAGTTGGGAATCCAGAAGGTATTTTCTCAGAAAAACAATACTAGACCTAGTAGTGAGGTTTCCAATCGAATACTACAAAAATCTGTCTCATGACCATGTCCCTGGGGCATAATGCATACTAAGAGTCCTACAAATCAGAACCCCCATGGGATCACCCAATGCTGGGTGCTGTGGTTGGAAGTCTGGGTGCCTGTGTATGGGGAAAGGGGAGGGAGAAAACAGATGCTGGCAAAAAGGAAAAGGGGGTTGGGACTTCCAGGGTCAGGAGCACATGGTGAGGCTGTGGGGGGCCTTTTCACATGTACGGATTTATTGGGTGCAGGAAAGAAATGACAGGCTTTGACTTTGGAAAGTCCTATAAATAGAGTTGTTCAGTGCCTACTCCCACCCTCCCCCTGCTACCTCCTCCGCTCTCTTGTTCTTTTCCCCACATTCTATTTTTGAAGTCTTTAGCGCACAGATACTGTAGCCAGAGTCAAGATGGAAAATCTAGTTTCTGCAATTAAGTGTCTAATGGTTCAATGTGAAATAAACCAGTACGTGACACATAAATATATACTGTAATAAGAGAAGGACTCTGAAAGAGAGGGCCACTCTTGTCCATGGGTTGGTCAAAGGGGTGCACTGATCTTTGCAACCCTGGTCTGGGAGACTTACAAGAGGCTAGCTGCTCCTTTACTGTTTTTCTCTGGACAGAGGCCTTCCAAATCTGACTTTTCAAATCCCTGATTGAATTCCCAGCAATCTACTTTTCCTGACTATAACCAGAAAAGCATGTTTAAATGAACATGAAATTCCATCAGTATAAAGCCTTGTGCAGCCCAGTCGCCAAAGCCGCTAATAATGCCCTATTGTGTTACTGTGGTGTCCTAGGTTATCATTATGCAGTCTTTGCTCCTGGTTGAGAAAGCATGACGTTCCATTAAACTCATAATCTGGGAGCCCTCCAGGCCAGAGACGCATCCTGCCTGAAGTCGAAATAAGCTGAGATCAATGCCACGGAAAAGAGAACCAGTTGCAGGGAGCAAGGGAGTTGCAGGATTGGGGAGGAGAATGGCGGATCCCGTCTCCTGTGACCCACTGGTCTCAGCCTGTAGACAGGGTCTAAGCAGCCAACAGATCTTAGCAGCCCAAGGAAAAAACGAGTTAGCATTCCTTGCCTTCCTGCTCTGCTGCGGTTGGGTGCTGGACAGCAATGTCTCAGGGGGTTCTTTCGAAGACAGAAGACTATGACTTAGGGACCACCCCAGGGGTCTGTTTGTCATGGCTTCCTGTTGGCCCATCCCCCAGCTCGGCCCTCGACAATCACATAAATTAACCTGGCTTGAGGTGACAAACTGGAGCTGTGCACGTGATCAACCAGGTCCTAGCAAGTTTTTACTCAGCACAAACCACCCTGTCTTCAGGCAATAGGACAACCAAAGGAAGTCAAAGCCATCTACCTGAATGTAAAGGTATGTGCCTGTAAAGGTCTCCCCACCACACCTCCCTACCCCTGGAGCATTTTGGGGTTCCTAATATGCTTCACTAGCACATTCAGAAATTTATCCCAGGAGTGAATACAAATGAAGGACCTTCCTGTATAAACAGAGGGGCAAGGAACTCAGCACACTGGTTAGAGACCCTTCTTCTCCACACTTGATTTTTGTTGAAAATAAAATTAATGTGCTTATTACTGAAAATTTTGAAAATTCAGAAAAGCGTAAAGACAGAAGTTAAAAGTCCTGTCTTCTAGAGAGAAATACCATTACCGTAGCAGGTAAATAGACATTCATGTGTGTTTCAATTTTTACAAAGGTAGAATCATAATGTATACAATGTTTAGTAATTGCATTTTCTCCGTAGGGTATAAACATTGCCTATTTCTCCTAAAACACCTTCCCAGCATGCAAAATATACAGTACATATTCAATATGCTGAATATTTCATGTCTTACTTAAATCTCCTACTGTGGACCATTTAGGTCATTTTCAAGTTTTTATTATTTTAAACAACACTACCATTAGCATAAATTGAGGTACTTCTTTCGACTATTTGGATTTATCTTTAAGATATGGAATTGTTGGATGGAAAGGTAGACCCTTCATATTTTTTAAAGCAACTGATATACATTGCCAAACTATCTTCTGGTTTGATCTATTCAATACAGTAGCCACAAGTGTCTATTTAAATTAACAAAATAAAAAATTCACTTCCTCAACCTCTCTAGACACATTTAAAGTGTCAATAGTCACACACGGCTAGCAGCTATTGTATTGAACCACACAGACACAGAGCAGTTCCATTATCCTAGAAAGTTCTATTGGACAGCGCAAGTCTAGAAAGAGTGTACCCATTTATATTTTCCCTAGTAAGATGTGACAGTGCCTACAAGTTGGCCAGTGATGAATATTGTGATTCTTTAAAATTCTTTGCCAACTTAATAAAAATTTTATCTTCTTTGATTCTTTTCATTTCTCTGGTTACTAGTAATGTTGAACTTTTTTTGGTATTTGTTGACTTTCATATATATTTTTCTCCTGTAAATTATATAGTAAGACTTTTTATTGAGATGATATATGTGTTTTATACATACAAATAATATCTTTGGTATGTATTATATTTATATATAGTTTATATACATATATATATGCTTTTTATTTTTTGGTGTTGGGACCAAACCCCAAGGCTTCCTACATGCTAGGAAAGCACTCTACCACTAAGCTACTCCTCCTCCAGCCCCTCCACTTTTTACATATTAAGATCATCTCAAGAGAATGATTGATGTTGCAAACATTTCTGTAACTTGTTATTATATTTTATTTATGCATTTTTACTTATAAAAGTGTAGAATTTCAACATGTTCAAATCTCTCTGTATTTTTCTGTATTTATGGTTTCTATACTGTTGTAATGCTTTAGAAGCTCTAAACCTAAGATTACAGTATATTCATCTAAATTACTTTCCAGGTCTTTGATCACTTCATTTTAAACACTTAAATCTTAATCCTTCTGGAATTTATTTTGTTATGTAGTGTAAAGTATAAATTTATCCTCTCCCCCCCCATGTTATCAACCATTTGTCCAAAACACATAAAAAACAAACAATGAGTTCATTCCCTACTGATTCAAAATTCCACTAAATGTTTACATGTACTTGGATTTCTATTTTGTCCATCTATTCTTTGGTCTTTACCATCCTGTTTTAATTAATTTGTCTTACTTTAACATTTGGAAAGTATTTCTTTCTTATTCTTTTCCAAAAATGTTTTAGTTCTTTTTACTTGTTTTTTCCCTGTATGATAAGCCCAGAACCATTATGTTAAATTCCAGCCATCACCGAAATAAATTCTTAGAACTTAGACTAAAAAGTTTAATTCACTGTATGAATTGCTTTGGGAGAACTGATTATCTCTACAGTATTGAGGTATTCCATTCAGGGAATGGTGATTCTGTCAAATTTTTCTACATGCCCCTCTGAACTAGTATCTAATACTGCACAAATGCTGAGCGTCTCTGAGGGTTTTCAAACAGTGCCCCCGAGCCTAGGATGTAGTGCTCCCAGCCATTAGAAGAAACAAAAGAAATTCCACTTCTTAGCATTGGATTAATTTTCAGTATCCACCTTCTCATAAATCTGCAAGAAAGAGATCTCACTTTTCATCCAAAGAATCTGGAGTTCAAAACAGACTTTACGGAAAAAGCAAACTCCAGAGGCAACTGCAAAGCACATTTGGTGTCTAGCTGGCCAGTTTATTTTGCAGGACTCTTTTTCCAATTCCCAAATACTTTCCAGTCTGTGAAATTCATCTCCCCACCGCTGTAACTGCAAGGCGCTCGCCTGGCTTTAGTGAGCAGGGATCTTCTCCGAGGGGCTTTTTTTTTTTTCCCCCCCTTTTTTATTGCTGGAAGGTGGTTTTCACAGATAACAGGGAACTTCCCCGAGTACAGCTTGGCAAGTCTGTGGGAAGCAGGGAAGTGCTGAACTGGTCAGAGTTCAGCTCTTCCTTGATCAAAGTCCTGAAGCCTAAACACTATCCACTTTAACAAGGAAACCAGGCTCCAGCACCTCCCTGGCAGCCCACCAGATCAAGAGCTTGAATTCTCCTCTACCGAGGCTCTCAAGGCAAAGGAGAGAGAGTATTTCCCAGGGCAGGGGAAATGGGCTTGATATCTAATGGTTAGAAACCAGGGATGCAACTAAACATCCTGCAACGCACTGGACAGTCTCCACAACAAAGAATGACCAAGCTTAAACCTCAATAGTGCAGCGGTGGAGAAACCCTGTCTTGCATTTTTCATTAAGTGCCCAGGCTGAACATGCATTATATTATTGGGGACAAGATAATCCATTTTTGTGGGACAGCGTTTTTCAATAGTCTGACTTGGAAATGCCGACGCCTCTTACTTTATAAGTGTCTGCAAGTTCTGCCTCTGGTAAGCAAGACTTTCTCATGAAAATGAGAAGGAGCCTCAGAAACGCAGTGAGTCAATAGCATCCTCCAAGTCCTCGCACGCTCCTCGGTCACAGAGAGCAAGACAGAAAAAAAGTTTGTGCCCCCAACAAGCAGCCTCGCCTCTCCTGCGGGCTCGGGCAGCACAGGCGAGGGATGGGAGGAGCGCTCCCCAACAAAGGCGCAGCGCTCGCCGCCACCACCTCCCGCGGTCCCTCTTGGTCCCTCGAGATGCACGCCTGACCCAAAGCGACCCTGCCGACCAGCCCTGACCGGGGAGAAAGCATCATCACCAGCTTAGCCTCGAGTGGAACGGCTCACGGCACTTACTTGTCCAAAATGAAGTACAGGTCAAATCCCCCGTAGCAGGCTGGACCCCCATCCTCCCTGCGTCCCCCTTGCCCGGCGCAGATGAGCACAAGAGTGGCCAAGGAGAGCCACTTGAAGCCAATGACCAGGGCTTTCTGCTCCACGGTGGCCATGACCCGCAGCCCAGGGAGAGAGTGGGGTCTTCTCCTTCCCACGCTCCGCGAACTCGCCACGACCCTCAGGGACGCGCCATCCGAGGGCCCCTCCTCTTTGGCCCTTTATTCCCCCTCGCTCCCTAGAAACTCCCCGGAAGCAATTGTCTGGGGAAGTTCAAGGTTTTCCTTCTGGTTTCCGCTTCGATTCTGTTTCTAGGTTTCAGGTTTCAAGAATCCCAATACTGTACTCCGCTTTTCTTTGAAAAGACTGCTCCGGGTTCGGGCGGTGGGACCGCTCCCCAGGCTGCGCGGAGGTTTTGCAATTGAAGCAGTTCCGTCCTGACGGTTCTTTGTCCCAGATTTTAAGTATTATGGGGTGGGTTTTCAAATTGTTCTTGGTTGGGGCAGTGCTTTGCCTTTTCTCCCTCCCCTTTACCCCCCTTTCTTATTTTTGGAGGAAGAAAGTCCGAAGACTGCCACCTTGTGGTCAAAGATGGCGAAACCCCGCTCCGGGGTCCGTGGGAGTGTGTGGCTGGGCCGGGGTGGCGGGGTGGCGGGGTGGCGGGGTGGAACTTATAGATGCGGGGTGCAAATCTTCTGTTCCTTATCCTTTTCAGGTGAGCTGCGTTTGTTTTCTTATTCCTTCCTTTTCCTTTCGTGCCTTCCCTTTCTGTCCCCCTGACCACTTCTCCCTTCCCTCTGGTCATCTTTCTCTTCCTTCTCTGTGTCTGCGGATGCGGTCACTGTAAACATTTGGTGAGAACCCATTTCCTCCAAGGACTGTGGCTCCGACTCCAGGCTTGGAAACACAGACCATTGTGCAAATCAAGCAGGGAAAAACAAGTCTTTGTGATCTGAATTATCCAAGTGATCTTAGCCCAGATCAGGAAAGAGAGTGTTAGGGTCCTTTTGAATGCAGCAAGCAGCACGCAGAACGTGTAATGTCCAAAGTTCGGTACTCCCTCTGCTCCCGGCTTGGAACAGCTGAACCCTCTAGATTCTCTCCATCTCCATATATTAGGGATTCTGTGACAACAGTTCTTCCTTTCAGCCCGTGAACTTTGAATTTCTCTCCCCATCTTTGATGTAGGACAGAGGAAGTAAACAGCTTACAGAAGTGTAGACAGTTCAGGCAGTTTGGGACTGGGAAAAAAAAAAAAAAAAAAAAACTCCTATGCTGACCTTTTTAAACTGCAGAATCTTCCTTAGCGTGGTCTGTGAGCCCCAGTTCGCAGTGGGACCCTAGATCTAGCTTCCCCTGTCTTCCACAAGCATGCTTCCTTGACAGGATTCTTCCCCCAGACCTGCACACATATTCCTTTCCACTTGTGATCCCTCAAGACACTTACCCACCAATGGATCATCCATGGTGCTTCCTCCAATGTGTATACCACAAAATCCTGGTGTCTTGACATGCTCCATTCAACATTAATTGCATTTTCAAATAATTCTTGGAGATTCATAATGCACTGTACTAGCCTGCCTCCAAAATAATCCCTAATGGCCCTCATCTCCAGGTAGTCACACTCCTTCCACGTGGATAAGGAAGACCTGTGAGCAATTAATTAGATATTGCAGAACTCATGGTGTGTGACTTCTGGAGCTAGGCCATGAGATTGTGTGGTTTCCCTTTTGTTCTATGGGTCACTCTGGGGGAGCCCACTGTCATATCTTGAGTACACCTAAGCAGCCTTCTGGAGGAATCCACACAGCAGGAAACTTGAGTTTCCCTGACGAAAGCCAACATCAACTACCACCCATGTGAGTAACCCATCTTGGAAGTGGACCTTCCAGCCCTGTCAAGGTTTCTGGTGCCTGCAGCCTCACCAGAGACCCCAAAGTGGAACTCCTCGGCTAGCCCTTCCTGATTCCTGATGCATAGAAATGATGAAATAAGGTCTATTTGTGTTTTAATCCTTAACTTTGGGAGAATTTGTTAATGCAGTTATACATAACTAATAAATGCCTATTAAAGCCTGGAGAATTTCTGTGGGGGGAAGAAGATATTTTTAAAACTGTTTCCCAGATTTCCTTGACCATGAAATGGTTCTTTTTAGATGACAATCATTGACACCCATATTTTGTGAATTACTGCTTTCTGGAAAAAAATAATCATGGGGATTAAAAACACTAATTTCTCCAAGACTTCTTTTCCTATACCTTTCCTATCCTCAAAAGATGGAAAACCCATTCTGTTCCCACTACAGCCCTGTAATGAAAAGGAAGGAGGGAGAAATCTATAGAAATTAGCTGGGTACATGAAAGCTGGGAGACCAGAGGGAGCTGGCCAGGAAAGTAAGGGAATATGCGAAAGGACAATATGGCGGGGAGGATGATTATGTGATTGGCAGGAAAGGGCTTGAATGTCCCTTAAAGGACAGAGGCATTAGGAATGTCTTCTCTCATCCTTGTGCCTCAGTGTCCTCTTAGATTGTTTAAGAGTTTGAGTGACAGGGGAATATCTTGATTTTCATTGGGAAAATAATTTAAGAAGTTAGCCAGTGGAGGGAAAGCAGGAGGTGTCCTAACAGAGGTCTTCAAGTTAGAGACACCATATCGAAGACAGGGGAAGGCCCAGATTCTGGGGAGTGGGGAGAGTCCATGTGAAATAAATGTATATGGAACGGGAGAGGGCGAAAGAGTCTCCTCTAGGACAAATATCATGCTTAAGAGGGCAAAGAAGTAGTTGCAGTGGTTCAGATATTTGAGTGTACCAGCTGCCTCTGCTTTTCTTCTGAGATTCTAGAAAGATATCTATTGATACATGTTGACCATCTCCATATCCTAAAATGACTCTACCCTTCTCTTTGTCTATCCCAGAGAAATCCATTCCAGACTGCCTTGCTCACTGGAGGAGGTGTCCCCCAAACATTCTCATGAAGTGAACTTGACATTGAATTACAGACATATGGTTTTGGGGGGGAAGGTTGAAAGGATGTCCATAGTTTCTAACTGTGGTAAATGAATGATCCTAGCATGGTAGCTCAGTGGGGGAGGTGACAGTATGAGGTGCTCTGAATTGACATCAACTTGTGCCTTTGTTGGAATTTGGTAACCTCAGCCCTAGTGCACATAGGGAGATGGGAAAGGTGGGTCAGTCCCTGGAAGCTAGAGCAGGACTTGGGAAGTGTCTCCAATGGAGAATGTCCCCGATTAATTTCAGAGTTCAGAGACATTTAAATATCCAGAGTTCTCTGTGCAAATGTTACCATCCTCTTGAGGTAATGCTCAATGTTCTGATGGGACTGGAAGTATCCTGATCCTACTCCCTTCCAAGAACTCCAGTGCTCTGGAAAAAACGGATAGGCCTTCCCAAGGTCCATGGAGATAGATAAATGCCCAACATGAAGCTTGCTGTCCTAATAACATTGCCATCTAACCTCTCAAGAACCTCACTGGACACTTAAATGTCATTTGTCTGAGTTATTGAAAAAGATCCTGGAAAAGGTTCCAGATAACACAGACTATCCAAGAAAATCTGTGAAAAATTTTCCTTAGAAATACTTGCCACAATAAGGACAAATCTGATACTTTCCAGTAAATTTTGTGTCGATCAAACTTATCCAGTCTTGGAGGTCTCACTGGTCCCTGGACCATTAACTGCAAAAAGTCGAGAGTATTTCCAAAAGCAATTTATCAAACTGGAACAACAAAGTTTCTAAAGAATTCAAATCGACCAAGTAAATGAGTTTTACCAATAATACAAATAAAGGCACCAGTAATAAAGTTAAGCCCAGATGCAGAACCACAGTCTAGGGCAAGATGCCCTGATGGTGTCCCACAGCCAGGCTATTCACAATTTCGGCCCAGTAACAGTCAAAGCCTTGTTGAGCATAGCATCCCATTAATACCTCAACCAAAGCCTAGGCAAGTCTAGTTTAAGAATAAATTCAGTCCAATATATCCCTTGATTCAATTCAGGGCAAATCAAACCTCAGCCAAAAATAATGACCCAATGCGGAGATAAAACCCATTCAAGTGGGCCCCAACCCAACTTGACTAATTCAGAACCTTTAAAAAAATGAGCTCAATTCACATATCGGTCAATACAGCCCAGATATTTATTTAATTTGGTTCACAACACAGCTTAGCTAAGGTCACACACCACCCCAGGGTATCCTAAGTTGCAGCCAAGCATTCTGAAGAGCACGTTCCTTCAAGGACCCAGTCAAGAGAATAATCTATAATTTAAAAGAGCATATCTTAAATCCTCTATCCCAGATCCTTAAAAGGATGCAAAGTCTTGTAAACAAACTGTTCATTTCATCTAGAGAGGAGAGCAGGTCAATCCTACTCGAAACTCAGATGAAGGCCGAAATGGACCAGTACAGTCCAGGGTCCTGACAAGCCCAGAGACTGCAAATGCCTAATGAAAGATTGTGAGATTGTGTAGATGTTTGGAGACGGGGTCCACTAAGGGTGAGGTCGTACGATGCCTACCTAGTGCACTCAGACATGGGAGACCAGGCTCTGAAGGCTCAGATCTAATTTTACTTAGGATTGTATAAGACATATATAGGCACATTATCCAATCAGGTTAACACGCTTGTTAAAGCATAACAGAATCAGCCTATGGGTGAACTATACGTTGAGGTAGCGTAAACAAACCAAGCATGCCTAAGTAATTCTGCCTGGCAACAGGTCTGAGACAAAGGACTGGGGGGATGGTAAACTCCAGCACACAGCATGAGGCAAGGCAGCACGGGCAAGCTCACATCATAGCTTGCTGGGATGCTTGATAAGCAAGGCCTCCCCTCAGCTCTTAACTCAGCCTCAGCAGCTGCAAAGACCTTCATTCCATGGTGAGTCTTTACCATTACCTCAGTTTCTCTGTCCAGACTGTTTGGCTTACTTAGACCATGGTGTCAGCAACTGCTGTCAGATAAGCTGGAGGAATGTTCCCTACAATGTTGCTTTTTAAATTTTTTGTACCAGGGATTGAACCCAAAGATGCCTAGTCACTGAGCTACATCCCCAGCCCCCACCTTTCCAAATTTTTCCTTCTTTCTTTCTTTTATTTAATTTTATTTTGAGACAGGGTCTTGCTAAGTTGCTTAGGGCCTTGCTAAATTGCTGAGGTTGATCTGAAACTCACAATCCTTCTGCCTCAGCCTCCAGAGCCACTGGGATTACAGGCATACAACCACCACTCCTGGCTCTGGAAGATTGTATTTGCCAAGGCAAAGCCAGTACAGAACTGAACACAAGCCTAAGTCAGCCCAGTCCTGCCAGTTCTGTTCAACTTGGGCATAGTTAGGAATAGGGTCACTCAGAGACCCCAAATCAACTTACAACTGAAGAAAACAGGAGAATATATTCAGACATCTCCAACTCGTTATCTCCTTGCTTTTTTTGCTAACAGCTTCTATCCAAGTCATAAGTTGGAAAGATTGGAGGTTCTGGGTATGTGAACACACGTGTGTGGACAGAGATGTGCGGAAGGTGGGCAGGGAGCCCATTTGCTGTGGAATAGCCAGAGGGGATTTTTAAAGGTATAAATGCCTGTAGACTGTGAGAAATGGGGGTGAGGGACACATAGAGTTAAATACAGCTTTACAGTGACTAATTTAATTTACTTTCATGCCTCTCACCCTTTCCCTCCCTAGTGAGATCTATCAAAATACACAGGATTAATAGTAATGCCCCCAAATTGTTTGAGCACTTGACAGGACAACACACTAATTAATAATCTCACATCAGACTATATGGGTCAAAGCTCAGCTCTGCCAGTACTAACTTGTTGAGTTTGAAAGTTACTTGACCTGTCTATATCACAACTTTCTATCAGCAAATGAAGATTATAACATTGCCTACCTCCCTGTGCTGTTGGGTAGGCAGTTCCAATGTGTTAATATGTCATGTGGTATAGCCTTCAGGATGCCCACAATTATTGCTGTTAAGAGACTCTGAGAAATTGCCCTTGAATTTCTTGTAGAGATAAGAACATATTTAGACAACCCACTTGTACAGCATTTTATGTTTTTACTAGCAGTGAAAGCTGTTGCTGCAATATGAATATTCATATTATCGACTTTGAAAAAAATGCAAAGATGAAGACCCTGGCTCATCTAGGAACTACTGGGAGTTGGTGGTTTCCTAGGATGCATGCAGAAAACAAATAGAAAACACATTTAGGGACTGTCAACAATCTACTGGCAGCAAAGCTGTTTACGCCTGCCAAGAATGCTAGATAGCTAAATTCTAATGAAATGTCTGAGTACATTGCAATAACTGGTGATGCTTCTTTCTGTGATTGGCTTCCATATTAGTCCTGCTCATTAACTCATTTATTTAGTAAAAAATAATATTTGGGTATCTGTGATATGGGCAGTCTCCATGCTTACACTGAAGATAATGAATATAACCTGGACCTTAATGGAGTCTAGTTGGGAGACCAAAATATATAAGTAGGTATTGGCATAAAACATGGTTAGCCTATCTTTTAGAGGGTTGGGGCCCTTCTACCCAACCATGCCAATTCCAATAGGAGTAGGTCTAACCCAATAGAGTCCTTAGTGATGCATTGTTGGACCATAACTCATTGGGAAGACTTGTCCTTGGAGGTGAGTGAATTAAGACATGGCAAATGTCTCTTCCTGCCAGTAATAAGATATCCCTTCTTTAAGAAGATCCAACAGTGGTCATGAAGGAGCCTGGGGCAAGGAGACCAAGGTCTGGGCTACTTAGACTGTTTCCATAATGGGCAAAATAGATCCCCATAATACTTGTTCCTACTCATAATCCATCAAGCCTCACCAGGACACAGAAAGGCCTGGGGGCAGAGCTGTAGCTAGCAACAAGATATACATTGACCTGATGAATTTGCCTCTCAGCATTGACTCTTTCAGGAACCACTTGGGAGCAGGCAGAACTGGTCTGGGTCTCATGTTGAAATTAGCATGTGTCTAAATTGGGTGTAAAGAAGTAGGCTCCTCCAGGAACTTCACATATAAAAACATTTTTTCTTCTTGTGGCCAAAGTAATACTGGAGAAATCACACATCACTCCTGTAAGAGGGTCTGAGGTTTCTTGGGATAGGGGATGATTCCTGAAGCGAGAGCATCCCCTCTCAACCTAGGCATGGGAGGTGTGGCCAGGCCCTAAGTTTTGTTTTATCACATTTCTCATCAAGGGGGAGACTGGCCTGCTATGCAATCTTAATCATATCATAAATCTAGGGACTTAAATTGTGACTTTAACCCTCAGAAAACAGTGGAATCAATGAATAAACACATACTGAAGACTTTGGGTCTCTCCAACAGAGGGAATTCATTATCTTAGGTTGAAATGGAGGAAACACTCAGTGGAATTATTGCAGCTCCAAGAGCCAATGAGGAAGAAATCCAGACCTATACTTGGAAAACATTGCCCTAGACATCAGATTTGCTCAGAGGCAGAGAGGGAACTTTAGGTAGTATATGAGAAGGTTCTACAATTTGCTCTCTAAACAGAAAACCATAAAACAGAAGTATGGAAGGAATTCATTTCAAACTCAGAGAGTAATGAGGTAAGCCTGAGACACAGTTCTGAATCACGTACTCAATTCAGGAACTGTGGGAAAGGGGAAAAGAAGGAAAGAAAAACATCCAAATTCGGCAAATGGTAATACTCTATGCATATGTTGTAGACATTTTGGGAATGTTTTTTCCACATGTGGATATTTCCCCATAAATCATGTTCTACTAGCAGAATTAAAACAACTCATTTCGTAGTCTTCATTGCTTCTAGAGTTAAATACATGAACTATAGTACTGCTATGCCTCTCCAGTTGGATACTTCTCTTCCTCTCTGAGATAGTTCTTTATACCTTTTCTTTATAATTCATACTATCTTCTTTTTCACAGATGCAACTGCTTCATATTTAACTGCCAAATTATAAGCCAGAAAATACATATATGAATTTTATCCTCAGGAGCAAGGCCTGGGCTGAAGAACTTTGGAAGTCATGAGAGTATGAGTTGAAGCTATATGTGTGTTTAAATACCACCTTAGGCTAAATAGACACTGATTAACACTGTGGACCCAGGATGGAACACAGGAGAGCACCAATATTTTTAGAGCTTGACAGAAAGAGGAACCCAAAGTGGAAATAAGTAAGGAGTGGTAATCTCAGGTACTTTGGAGCTTGACAAGGAAGGATTACAAGTTTAAGGTCAGCCTGAGCAAACATTAGAGACCCTAATGGGATGGGGGCAGGGAGGAGAGAGGAGAGAAGAAGAGAGAGACTTCTAGGAAGAAACAGTCATGTGCACCAACTGGGGTAGAGAGATGGAGAAGCTAAAACCAGAAAACTGTTTATTAGATTTAGCAACTAGGAATTCTTTGGTGATCTTCATTAAAGAAGCTTAGGGAAATGCGGGAGAAAAATCCATACTGCACTGGATAGAAAAGTGTAGGCATTATCAGATAAGGATGGTGGATGGAACCCATCTGTTTGCTCCAACAAAATCTCACTAAAACCCAAGTATGGAAAGTGAAAACAACAGCAAACCCCAGAAGAACAGAAAGGAGAGAGGGAATAATATCTGCAAATCTAAAAGCCAGAAAGCTGCATCTGTGCTGCTAATGGCAAAAACCATGAAGCATCCTGATTCTCACGGTGAACTCTCCAGTACTGAGGGATGGAGCACAGGGCTGAAACCAGGGAGGTGATTTGAAAGCTGTTTACAAAGTAGTTAGATCCCCAGATGCCCTCTGGATAGTTGTTCTTCCTCAGCCTCCGCAGAAGACTGGAATGTTACTGCCTGAAGAGGCTTTCTGGGCTGGGGTTGCCAGGCATAGCTGAGGCTGCTGGTACCTTACTGAAAACAAAGGAGCTGTGGGACTGGAGAAATGCTGAGTGCTTCGGGCCCTACTCTCTCCCAGGGTGCTGGCCCTGGATCTGGACCTTCCAGCTGGGAAAGAGACTGAAATGTTTTCTATAGGGAATTTATCAACCCAAGAGGAAAATCCTGCAGATACTAACACAGGGTTTTCTCAAAGATGGACAGGTAAGTCACTCTGCAGCAAAGGCTACAGAAGACAAGATCAGCCTGCAGAAATAGAACTTTTCAGTTTCACCTTCTTAAACAGCCAGATAGGCAAGAACTACCATACCTACGGTGAAAGAAGTGTTATAAAGATGAAGACAAAAAACACATACAGAGAAAAGCCCTCAGAGATGTTGGAAGAACAAACATTCCATCCCCTAAAACTTGTTATTTTCAGAGTGTTAAGAGAAGATACTTTATCCATAAATTAAGAAGATGATGCTAGAAAAAAAGGGAAAACCAGAAAGAAAGAAAGAAAGAAAGAAAGAAAGAAAGAAGGAAAGAAAGAAAGAAAGAAAGAAAGGAAGGAAGGAAGGAAGGAAGGAAGGAAGGAAGGAAGGAAGGAAGGAAGGAAGGAAGAGAACTCTAAAAAATTAAAGCCCAATAATAAAATTGAAAAACCTCAACAGAATAGCTGGAAAATAAGCCTGAAGACTTTGGGGGAAATAGAACCAAAGAGATAATGCAATAAAAAAAGGACCAGCAAAAAAACTCACAATGGACAGACATGCGAAGTCCAACATCCGAATCATGGAACCTCAGAATGGGAGAAGGGAGAAAATACGGGGAGAAATCACAACAGTCTTTTTCCTGCAAAGGACCCGAGCTTCTAGATTGGAAGGATCTTCTGAGTGCCCAGAACCAGGGCTACATAGGGACCCTGTGCTCATTGCTATATTTTAGAACATTTGGGACAGAGATAAGATTTTGTAAGATTGTAAAGGGAAAAATCAGGACATGTATGGAGGATCAGGACTGAGGATGCCCTCAGACTCCCCGGCAGCAGCACATAAGGCCTGCAGATAATGGAACTCTCCAGTACTGAGGAGAACTTCTGACGATTTTGAACTGACCTCTGAAGGAAAATTATTTACAGTCCAGAATTGTGTTTATTGCAAAGCTATGAATGAGATGTCGGGATAGAATAAGACATGTTCTAATATGCAGGATCTCAAGAAATTTCACCTTCTGTGCTTACTTTTCCAAGATGGTCCTGGAGGAGCTCCATCAAAATGAAAGAGGAAACCAGGAAAGGAAGATGTGACAGCAAGGAGGAAGGGGGTTCATTCCATGTGTCAACTTGGCTTAGCTGTCATGGCAAGTTGTTTGGTGAAACACTAGCCTAGATGTTTCTGTGAAGGTAATTTTGAAGTGTGATTAATATTTAAATCTGGAGACTTTGAGAAAAGTAGATTACCCTTCATAATGTGGTGGGCCTCACTCAATCCATTGAAGGCCTTAAGAAAAAAGACTGAGGTCCCCCAAAGAAGAAGGAATTCTGCTCCATACTGCCTGGGGACTCAAGACTGCAACATTCATCGGGGCTCCAGTCTGCTGGTCTGCCCTACAATTGCATAAGCCTGTTTCTTAACATATCTCCTCCCTTAGTCTCTCAATTGCATAAAACAAAACATACATGAGCCCCTCGTAGACATTTATATACACATTCTATTGGTTCTGGTTCTCCAGAGAAATCTTCCACTAACCGCTCAGGAGAAAGGGAAAGGCTGAGAACAATGGGCCTTCCCGGGAAGATGATTGAGCAGATGGTCTGGAACTTGAGCAGATGGTCTGGAACATGACCAGTCCAGGAAGAAGGGGCAGGAAGGTTTCTAGAAGGACCCTGCCAAGGAGGAGAAGAGAAATGAATGGCTATCTTTCTAAAATAGGAAGTCAATAGATAATGTCTGAGATTGATGAATCAAATTATAAGAGTGCATGTGCATCATTTAAAAACAACATGTAGATGACAGACGAATTAGCTAGAATAGTTGAAAGGAGATAGGAACCAGGAGAATGGGGAGCAGGATGTGAGATATTCAGTTAAAGACTTGTGGACAATTTGACTTTTAAACTATGAGTATTTATTATTTAAAGTAAATATTGACACTATTTTTAAAATCATAAACTTCTAACAATTTTTCTAACAATTCTGATAAGGAATCCTGCTTTGTCCTATCCAACTATTAGCACAAAGGAATGTCAAGTCATTTTAAAAAGTGATAATCATAGTGAACTAAATAGTAATAAATGGAATACTTATAAAGCTTAAAAAATTGAAAAAGTTGGAAAATGTATAGAGCATAATTTATAAACATTCAAGAGAACACTAAAAATCCTATACAAGATACACTAAAAGGTGACACCTAGGACAATAATATATGATACCTTATCTTCAATGTCTTTAAGTTACTCTGTATTTATTTTACACACATGTATATATCCTCTATACACACACAACAGTTATAATTAGAATGTAAAATAATGCCCAATATTAGAATAACTTTAAAAGTTTTAAATCAGTTACAAAATGGTATACTCTGTAGCCATTGCAGAATAAAATATCTGAAGATCCTAAGTCATGAGGAAGTAAGTGTTCATGGTGCATTTTACATGAAAAAGATACTTTGGTTATAATGGCATAATGAGAAAAGTTCATATCGATAAAAATGTTACAAGTCAAATAGTGTCTAAAGCCAAACCTAAGAGTAAAGGGAAGGGGGATGGTGGATACAGTTAATGTGGGAGGTTCACCGTGAAGCTGCAAGAGGGCAGTGCTGGGGTGGAGCTGGAGAAGGGAAGAAGCACACCAGGTGGAAGAGGGTGTTCTGTATTTGCATGATTTTTTTTTTTTTTCTATGTTGGGAGGTGTTTTTTTTTTTTTTTAATTTTATTTACTTATTTATTTTTTAAAATTTTATTTTGGTGGTGCTGGGGATTGAACCCAAGGCCTTGTACATACTTGGCAAGCACTCTACTAACTGAGCTATATCCCCAGCCCTGTTGGGAGCTTTTTAAATAGGTATCCACAATGGGGAAAGAACTACGGAAATACAGACTGACAATGAGGGGGAGAGAGAGAGAAGAAGGAAAGATGAGAGAGAGAGAGAGAGAGAGACAGACAGACAGACAGACAGACAGATGGAGATCCAGGGCATAGAGGAGGGATTAGCACTGACCTGGGAAGTGAATTAGTATATGATAGGAAATCTGCTGGGGCCCCATGGATGCTGTATTTCATTTAATACTCACAACTGTGATCTCAATATTATGATCCTCATTCCATGAATGAAAACCTGAGACTCAGAGACATCAAATGCCTGTGTGATTGAGACAGACATCATCACCCTATGTACATGTATGATTACACGAATGGTGTGAATCTATGTCATGTACAACCATAGAAACGAAAAGTTGTACCCCATTTGTATACGATGAATCAAAATGCAGTCTGTGAAAATAATAAAAACATAAAATAATTGTGTCCTCTTTAAAAAAAAAAAAAGTCTGTGTCCCTGGATGGAGAGAGCTGGGATGAGGTCTGTGTTTATTTGCCCACACACTTCCTTCCATCTCAAGGCTGGAGATGAAGGACAGGATGTGGACAAGTCTGTGAGCGGGAAGGTGAAGGGTTGGAGAAACTGTGAAAGATTAAGCTTAAGCATAATAATCCTATTCCCCCTCTCCCCAGTTCTCTTTCACTACTAGAGTTCCTGGGAACTAGATTTTCTGGATTTCATTTATAACATAGTGCTTAGCTTTGTTATTTTTTCATTCTGCTGCCAGCGAATTGGGTGTTGAATCTTAAGTTTGCAATCTATCTAAATGTTGTAAATCCTTTCCAGGACACCTGGCCACTATGCTTAGTTAGGTGGATGATGAGATGTCTTCCTTTGACTAACCTAAAGGTAAAAGATCTTTGAATTCAAACCCAGTTGCTCTTTTACTTACTGTAAAATTACTTTTACAGAGCAGATGTGCAAAACAAACAAACAAGGAAGAATCCCTTGAATAAAAGTGTAATTGCCTTTAGTTTCCCAGCATATTGACCCGTTCCTATGAACATCTCCTGTGTTCTAAGGGTGGGAACCTTGAGGGTTGCTGAGCTGCTGCCAGATCTCCAGGGCCTTTCCAGGGTTCAGATGCTGTCTAGCCACATGTGTTCCTCGGAGCTTGTGAAATAGAAGAGGTCAGTGCAGAATTCTGGGGAATCCATTCTCAGATGCCTCTTTAATGTGGCATCAGGTTACCCTTGGAGTCCAAGGCAAAGATCATCTATTAAATGAATATCAGAGTCCATTCAGTCTGGGTTTGAGTCATTCTGAGTCCTCTTGAAGGCGGACAGTTGGGAAAGCATACCTTCAGAATTCAGAATGACTTTCTCCTCTCAGCCTCTGGAAGAACTTGAACCTGCACTCATCCACTTCTTCCTCAGTGGTTGCCAAATTGATCCTAAGTGCTTTTCACACATGGGAACATTGAAGTCCCTTGAAGTTAAAGGGGCTGGGGAGGGAGCTGAGCTAATGCTATAATCCTTGACAAAGGGCTTTGATTGTCCTAGAACGAGCAGACAGGACCAGCACCAGAAGTCAGCTCTGTGGAGTTTGAGGGGGAGAGGTAAGGTTGTATGAGTAGCAGTCTCTGTGCACCAGGGTCCTGCATGGCTTCAGTGGCCAGTAGAGATATTACTGTTGGCCAGCTTTCTTGTTACCTACTGCTACAAAATAAACTCCTCCTAAAGGCTGACTTAAAATAACAATTTATATTATTTCCCATGGTTATCAGGGGTGTCTTGGGGTCTCTGTTGTGCTTGCATCAAGATTCAGATGGGCTGCAGCCATGTAAAGAATCAACTGGGCTGTATGTCCAAGACAGCCCACTCACATGAATGGCAGTTGATCTGGATGTTGGAGGGAGCTCAGCAGGCTGTAAATCTTAACATGTACCCGTGAACTCCTCCTGTGACTTGGGCTTCTTACAGTGGGGCAAGTGGGTTCCCAAAGGGAGTGATTCAAGAGTGTGCATTCCAAGGGACTTGGGCAGAGTCGATAAACCTTCTCATGCCTTGCCCTTGGAAGTCTCAGAAAATCATTTCTGCATCTCTCTACCGGTCAAAGGAAGTCACTGAGTTTAGTGGAGATTCAAAGGGAGAGAATTAGATTCTACTTTTTGCTTCAAGGAAGTATGTCTGTAGGGAGAGGGAAGGAATTGATGGAGGCCAAATTTGGTTGTCTACACCAGCCTAGATAGACTCTCTAGAGCATGACAGTGATGTATATAATGGAATGAAACACGTAGTTATTATATACATTCTCTACATCAACCTTTGCATACATTACATTTAATAATCTCAACAACCAGATGAAATACGGTGGCAGACTGAATTTTCAGCTCCGATCCTTCCCTGCTCCCTGGATCCATGTCTTTGTCATGGCATATTCAGTACCTCTCACATGAGGAAAGCTCAAGAAGGCTACATCTCTGCTCCTTGACTTCTACCTTGACTCTGTTGATCTAATTTGGTCCACAGGGTAATAGTAGATGTAATGAAAATGGATTTCAAATGTGCTTCTTTCTACAGGTGACTAGGCTCTCTAGCACTTTTGTAATGTCATGAGAAAGATTTCTCTCTGGGATATGATGCCTTTTCTACCCGGGGTCTAGAATGAGACACATGGAGCAGACTGGAGCCAGTTGGACCTACAGCTTGAAGAAGAGGTGTTCAGCCAATCAAGCTAGCTGACCACAGATAGGTAGAAAATGCTTATTACTGAATGCTGCTGAAATTTCATGGTTGTTTGTGACACTTGACTGTTAAAGTAGGTAGTATTAGCTCTATTCCCCCAACCCCTGAGGTCCTGAGAAGTTAATTAATTTAGCTAGAGACCAGTTTTTGAGTCAAGCTCTGATTAACCCATCACCCCCCACTGTCACTGCACAGGAGATGGGTTAAGGTAGGTGTGCTGCACTCTATGGCCTGTGATGTTGGAAGGCATTGGTTTCAAAACACCTAGGTGGGAATGCCCCTTGTCTCGATTTCTTCCCTAGGAAGCTCTTAGAGGTTCCTAAAATTTGATCTTGTCGTGTGTGTGTGGGGGGGGCTTGTGGTAGGGTTGCTGTGCTGTTTCAGTTTCCAGAGCAATTTCCACTGAAGAGATGAAAAACTGAGGAGGGAGGGTCCATCTGTTTTTCTCAGGCATAAAAGACAGCATTGTTGACTGCCTTCTGTGGTTAAAGAACTTGAAAGGCCCTGGGTGGACGTTGATCTTATTGAGATGAACTCTGTGTGTGTGTGTGTTTCCCCATGCTTGTGCCCTAAAGCTCTGGTGTTTGATACTCTTCACAATGAACAGAGAATTAAGCCTTCATCTAAGACTTGGCTTTTGATATTGATGCAGTTTAAAGCTCTCTCTTTCATAACCCATTCTTGCTCCCCCAATGAATGATATCATTTGAATAAATGTGTGAAAGAAGAACACTGGACTCACAGAGAGACAGATAAGCTCAGCCCGTGGTCCTTCAGCATTTACAACTAGCTATGGGGTTCCTCATGAATCCCTGTGCATGACTAAGGCTCAGTTTCCACTTGGTACCAGGATGTCTGCCCAAGCTGCCTCACCATGAGGGACAGTGATAGCTTGATGAAACACACGCCTTCCTCCAATAGATGGTGGGTAAGCAAATTCACATATTTCTGGAATGCAAATTGTTAATATGTATCAAAAACCTAGAAAGATCGTTTTCTAATTCTTATTTTTGCCACTGGAGTCAAGTTAATATTCTCATGAAAAGAGTTGGCAGCTACTCCTGGTTCTTGTTTTCCCATACACTTGAATAGTTTGTTTAAGAGAAGACAATTTTGTATCTTCAAGCCAATGTTTGTTAGATTTCCTGTAAAAACCATGTCAGTCTGGAATTTTTTCATGTGAATTTTTTAAACTTCTGAACCAATTTTATTTTACTGATAGTAGAACTATTCAGACTTTCTATTTCTTCCAGAGTCAGCTTTAGGGGCGTACTTTTTTAGAAATTCAGTTGACCCAAGCTTTCAAATATATTGATATAAAGTTGTTGACAATATCTTCTTTTTTAAAAAATATTGTTTCAGTTGTAGATGGACAAGATACCTTTATTTTATTTATTTGTGTGTGGTGCAGGCAATCGAACCCAGTGCCTCATGTGTGCTAGATAAACACTCTGTCACTGAGCTACAGCCCCAGTCCTGACAGTATCATCTTACTAATATCTTAATATCTATGGCAGCTGTTTGTAGACTAGTCTATTTTTTTATTCCTTGCTTTGCTTTCTTTGTGACTTATATTTTTTATTTCTGGTCAATTTTATCTAAAATTTGTCAATTTTATTTCTTTTTCAAAGGACCAATTTTTTTATTTATTGAGACTTGCTATTGTATATTTGTTTTCCACTTTATTAATTTCTTATGTTACTACTTTCCTCTTGCTGGATATATTATACATTATACTTTTCCCTCATTTGTAAAGTTGAAAGACTAATTCAATGTTCAGCCTTTCTCCTTTTAAGGCTATAAATTTCTACAACATAGGGCTCTAGATACTACTTACAGGTTTTATATGCAGGCCCTTCATTATTTCAAAGTTATAAGTGTATTCTACTTTTGATCACAATTTTTTTTAGCTCTTGAGTTATTTAGAAGTATGCTACCTAATTTTCAAAACAAATGGAGTTATTTTGTTTTGTTTGGAGGGAAATATTTATTCTATTTCAATTAAATCGAGGCCGGAAAAATATGAGGCCAATGGAAAATTTTTGAAATTTGATTTATGTATCAGTCAGTGATCAATATTTATAAATGTCCCACATATGCTTAAGAATATGTATTCTGTAGTGTTCTATACACGTTAATTAAAATAAACTTGTTAGTTAGGTTTAAATTTTTTGTATGCTCAACTGCTTCCTCTCTATGTTACTGAAAGATATATGTTAAAATCTTCAACTAGGCTAGTGAAGTTGTTTAATTTTCCTTGCAATTCTTATACCTTTTCTTTGTATATCTTGATAGGTATGTATACTCCAGAATTTTTCTATCTTTTTTGTGAATTTAATTTTTCATTCTGAATTAATGACTGGATAGTTCTTCTGTGAAACAAGGAGTTTACCAGTTCCCAAAAGTCAGGTACATCACATATACAGTTGATGAGTCAGTTTTCTTTCTTTTACCCACATTAAGGCAGTGTCTAAGACTGTGCATTTGATGTGGTTTTGACAGATTTTCACCTTTCATTGGTTCAGAATATTTTAGAAACACTACTAATCTGAGATTTTACACTTCATGTGAACAGCAATAAAACTGCATCAGGATGAAGAAAATTATAATAGTTTCTTCCCAATAAGAACTGATACATATTGGCATTTTTCCAAGTGGTGTGAATCAATGTCTTTAGTTTTGTGTGTTGGGGTTGTCTGGGGATATCTTACCAAAGACATGGGAATGGATTAAGTTCCTCTTACAGCATCAAAAAGTTTTAAAAACTATATGGGAGCAACTTTTACAAATGAACTGTATTTCCATATTGTGATATATAACATCTGAAGTCGATTTTCTCTGAGATCTTTCCCCATTCCTGGACCCCCTGCACCATGTGGGATCCATGTGACTTCACTCTCCAAGCCACCAACAAATGAATAACAAAAGAGGTGAAAGACCTCTACAAGGAGAGCTACAGAACACTAAAGAAAGAAATTAAAGAAAACCTTAGAAGATGGAAAGCTCTCCCATGTTCTTGGATAGGCAGAATTAATATTGTCAAAATGTCCATACTACCAAAAGTGCTATACAGATTCAATGCAATTCCAATTAAAATCCCAATGACGTACCTTACAGAAATAGGGCAAGCAATCATGAAATTCATCTGGAAGAATAAGAAACCCAGAATAGCTAAAGCAATCCTTAGCAGGAAGAGTGAAGCAGGGGGTATCTCAATACCAGACCTTCAACTCTACTATGAAGCAATAGTAACAAAAACGGCATGGTATTGGCACCAAAATAGACAGGTAGATCAATGTACAGAATAGAGGACATGGACACAAACCCAAAAAATACAATTTTCTCATACTAGACAAAGGTGCCAAAAATATGCAATGGAGAAAAGATAGCCTCTTCAACAAATGATGCTGGGAAAACTGGAAATCCATATCCAGCAGAATGAAACTAAACCCCTATCTCTCACCCTGCACAAAACTCAACTCAAAATGGATCAAGGACCTCGGAATCAGTTGTGAACTCTTGAGCCACCCAGGGTCATGAAAATTGGAATTGAGATTCACCCTTAAATATTATCCCTTGAACTGGAAAGACACGTACCCTGGGGGTGGGGGTAAAGTGGATGTTGTGGTTCAGCTGTCTTCTGCTAGGAGCATCAAAAAAGCCTTCTTCAGGATGAAAAGAAGAGGGAAGTGGAATTTAGAGAGGAACAGAGATGAGAGATGTGACTTCAGGGAGAGAGGAAAGCAGTCCTGATTCTTGGTGTCTATAAGAGCTCCTGATCTCAATCTCTTTTCATGCCCTTGGATTATTTTAGATATTCCTGCATTCTGGCAATAAACCTTCCTTTTGGGTTTAGGCTACTTTGAGTGGATTCTTGTCTTTGCTGATCTGAAATGTTGCTTTGCACACCAGCTATAGAGCAGCCTTCAGAGGAGTTGGACAGTCTTGGAACCATTCCCAGGGCTGTGGTTAGCAGTATCTGAAGCATCTGAAGGGGTTCTTTATAGGGGACAGATTTTGAGTAAGGCTAGCAGTTGGGTTCAGTGCACTCCAACAACTTGCCACCACTACATGGTACTTATGATCCTGTGCCTTCCACATAGAAATCATAAGGAATGTTAGTATAAACTGAATTCAGTGCTAAATGGGTTTATTGAAACTTAAGGAAACCGAATGAAACTAGCAGAAATCATTTTCAGAATGACATGATAAAAAACATTAGAACCCATATTTTCTACATAGCATACTCTGATGACTAAATCCAGAACGTCTTTAAAATTGTTTCTTTTAGTTCTCCACGATTTCTCCACAGAAGGAAGTTTTCAGAATCCAGAGTATGTTAGCACTGAGGCACTTTTCTGAGTAAAAAGGCGGGTATGCTCCTGCTAAAAAGAAAAAAGTCCATATCAATTACTGTTCAAGAACTCTTTAGGGGAGGCCAAGGGCACATGTCATGCAATTTCCAAACTAGCTGTGCACTGATTTCAGGATCAATCCATCTGTCTATCTATCTATCAATCAAAATAAAACCACTGAATTCAGAGATCTGGAAAGTTGCTGTGGGATTAGGTCCCTAGATGGACACTTTGTTTTTGTGTAAGATATTCTTTGAATACCCAGAAATTAAGTGATTATCTGAGCTATAGAGAGGAGTAGATTCTATTGGCATTCTCTTTCATTTATAGCCATTTCATGCGTTCTTTTGAATATGCCTGGAGTTTATTCTAGAACCACTCCTGAAAGGCAGTATTCCATAAAGTTTAAGAGCACGGAATCCAGCACCAAAATGCTTGGGATTGACCCAGGCAAAGGCTTTGGGTCCTCTTTCCGTGCCTCAGTTTCCTCATTCATAAAACAGAATTGACAATAGAACTTGTAATGTAAGATTGTTAACACATTCAAAACATGTGGAACAGTGCCTGGCTTAGAGTGCTAACAAAGGGTATCCCTGTTAACATTCCTGGGTGACTGGTGCCCTCTATGGACATGCCCTAGATAGTCTGATCACTCTACCAGCACCAACTTGGAGTGTACAGTCGGGAGGGAACTCACTTTGAATCTCATCGGCCACATAGGTTGGAATCCCCCGGCACATGCCAGCAATGTTTTCTCCAAATCTGTTCAGGTCATCAACTTGGTTAGGGTTGACTGAGTACATCAGACCCTTGGGAGATGGTTTTCTTGGTCCTTTACCCTGAAGCTGAGTGTGGAGAAGACACATAGAAAGGCAGAAAGAGAAAGTACGAGTGGCAAGTCAGTGCTTTGTTGATTTTAAGGGGTACAAAGCCAACAGGGGGACTGCTTGGCTGTAGGTTTTTCAGAAATCAAGATGAATAAGAGCCAATTCCAGTTTTGTTTATCCCCATATTTCTAAGGGTCCCAGAGTGTTGGCTGGTTTATCTCATAAATACAGAAGTCTGAGGCTAAATTTATTCTGAAACTTGGACCTCATTTGGTCATCTTAGAATCCTTGGGCCATGATGATCAACTTCCAGGAATGTAGTTGATTTATTTTCTCTACCTTGTCAACAAAAGCTACCTATCTCTCAGTTATAGGAATATATGAACTCAGGCAAACACTTAAAAAATTGTGGATCCCTTCTTTCCCCCCTTTTTAATTATAAGCATATCCTAAATATTGCGGGACATACTTATAAACCATCCACTATTTATCTGAAACTCAGGTTTAACTGGATCTCTTCTATATTTATTTCCAGATCTGATAACCCTAATTAACTCTTGCAAGAAACACATCTTTGGAGGATTTCTGAGGGCTTGAATTGATGTAACCGGAACTTAGTTCCTTAGCAGTCAAGGTCATCAGGTGTTCTGTTCAGCTCTGTAGAGGCCTGTGTGAGCCACACTGATGTGTAAAGGTGTCTCGCTTTAGGCAGTTATCAAGTGCTCTTCCCCACTTTTGCTATGCACTAATGACACTGTGATCAAGAGGGAAATGTGACCTCCTCAGTATTTAATGGAGTTGTAAGTCTTCCTGTGAGAAAAAGTAGAAAGGCTTATTTTTACCTTCTTCTCCTTGACCAGTGCATCAAGGGCTTGAATGGACGGCATGGCATCCTTGCTCATTTTATGCACAATGCATGACTTCTTGACAAAGAGTCTGGTTGCAGCAAAGCCCTGGTAAAGAAGGTGATGGTAGAAGGTGATGGAGAGGTGTATGCTCCCCAAGGAGTTTTTCTTATCAGAGATCAGTTCTACCAGCAAAGGGACATGGAAGTCCATGATCAGATGAGCTGGGATAAGAGCACTGGATCTGTGATCTGTTGCTGACATTTATCAACTGCGGGGTTTTTGCGGGAAAAGAGTGAGCATCTAACGCATTGCTTTATCCTCAATTCTGGCAGAAGGGCAACATATGTCTGCATTACTGAAATAAACTTTCAAGAGCTCTCACATTTTAGTTTCCTTTGATCCTCATGACATTTCAAGGAGACAGGTAAGACAGGAATTAGTTTTCTGATTGATCAGATGATAAAACTGAAATAATAAAGAATTTACTTTTTGAAAGTACTAAGTTTGTTAAATGCAAGGCTGCTAATTGCGAAGTTGGATCTCCTAAATAGTGGCAAGTATCTTTCTGTTTTTCCCTTTGATCCTTTGGAGTGAAAAGTGAAGTGTCAACTTCTGTCTTTTAGAAGGAAATGGAAGACTGTGATAGGTGATTGGCAGGTATTATTGGTATTGGTATTATTGTACAGGTCTTTGATCATTATTGAGGGCATCTGCAGGTGAGGCCAAAAGATGAATTTGTCTCATATTCCTATTATTCTTTGAACCTATTGGAACCAAGTAGCTGTTCATTCGTTTGCATTTTAACTAACTGTGCAACACTTATTAATAGTAGTTATATCTAGCAAGTTAAATTGGATGAGGAAAATAGGCACTTTTAATTACTATGCTTGTGGCTAGGGATATGGCTCAGTGGTAGAGCTCTTGTCTGGCATGCATGAGGCCTGGATTTGATCCCCAGAACCATACACAAATAACTATTCTGCTTATGTGTACTTAGAATTTACTGTATTTAATTTTTTTTTTTTTTTTTTTTTTTAGTTAACTGGCACATTAACTTTTGCTTAAAAAAAGACCACATTTTTAAAGCATGGGCGTTGCACACTGGCTACCTACAGTGTTATAATCCCAGAGGGTGTTCCAGGAGTCCCATCCGTTGTTATTGTCAATATTGGCAACGTTGTGTTCGTTGTTGACACTCACTGTCTGTTGCCCACTTCCGGCAGAGTTGCCATCATCATTGATGTTGATATTCTGGAGTTTATAAGAAATTAAGAAGGATTTAATACCACATTTCCTTGCAAATGCATTTTGATAACAAACCGTAAAAAGTGAGACTTACATAGTCAGCAAAAGCAAATGCTAGGAAGAGTCCAAGAAGTCCAACAGGGATCATCTGAAATCACAAATGACATCAGTGACATGATATACCCTCTCCTTTCTTCCTCTATCCAAGTTTGTGAAAAATACGCAACAATTTGACCAATATGAAGAGTGATCTGTGTTTTCTTCTTTTCTTTTAAATTTGCATATTTTCTTTCTTTTGTTATTTGAAATATTACAAATTTATTTTTACCAAAGACAACATATTTAAAACATTAATATCTTAGAAGTAAAACCCTGTTGAAATAGAATTGATATGTTTATACTTTTTAGAAGATTTTGAAATACCCAAAGGAAAGAATTAACTGTTCAAAATACCAGAAATGGAGGAAACTGGAATTGGAGAAGAAATTATCTCTACTAAAGGTTACTATAAATACCCTAAAGGCTACTCTAAAATACCCTAAAGGTATTTGCCTAATTCACACCATTTTTCATAAATCTCAACTTCAAATAAACCCTATTTCCGATAATTTTGTGCCACTAAAGTAAGTCATCTTGCTGTACATTGTTTTTTAATCTTCCACAATTTTAATGATAATATAGAATTATTAATGAGTTGTAAGTAATTTTATTAATATGATACATAATTTTAGAATTTTGGATTTAAACCTTACCAGAAAAGGAGGAAGAATAAATTCTAAAATGAATAGTATAATGGAAAATGGTTATAAGTTCTGAACAATCACATCTGAAAAATAAATGTTAATTTTCCTATTCGATCAGGGACACTTCCTTCTAACAGTGGAAATACTCTTTTATCATTTTCATTAGTTTAGGAAATTTGTATCATTTTTCTTATTAGTTTAAGTAGGAGTTAAAAAGTTTGTTTCTTTGGGCTGGGGATGTAGCTCAGTTGGTAGAGTGTTTACCTCACAAACACAAGGTCCTGGGTTCAACCCCCCCACTCCTAAAAAGTCAGGAGCGGAAGAAGTTTTAGAGGACATTTAGTATACCATAATCTTTTCACAAATGAGGAAACTGAACTTTAGAGTCTAAGGACTTGGTCAAAATCATACCTCTTGTTCATAGCAGAACTAGAAATCAGATCTTCTGACCTGTGTCTGGAGTCCCTCCCCTCTCTTGCTGGTAGTAAAAGGACTTATTTCCAAACAAGCATTTTACATTTGCAACCCCATTATAAAGCAGAGTTTGCTGTAATATACCCCAGTGTGTGGGGTGTTGAAACATGAAATGCTTATTTGATTTTAGCCCCATTTGCATATTGCTTCATGAAACTGAGAACTATGAACACCATGGACAGAATCTTGAGATCCACCTCAACATTCCCAGACTTCTGCCTGGAGCCGCAGGTGAGACAGGGCACCAGCTTCGTGCTTTGCATGTTTTCCCAAAGAAATGTCCATGGACAGGGCCCAGGGCAAACCTTCCTTCCATAGAGATTCATTACATGCTGCAGAATGTGACAGCAAGTCGCTATCCAGTTATTTTGATAATTAGTTTTTTATCTGGCTGGAACATGCTTGGGAGTTTTGTTAAAAGGTGGAGTCCAAGAATGGTGAAAGATCAGTCACTTCCTAAAACTTAGGGACTTCTTGCTCTATGTAGAGCCCTGAACAGGTATATAGAGAAGGTTAACTATAAAGACCATGATCCATGAAAAGGAAAGAGAATTTTTTTCAAAGTTTTCTGTTATGGTGATATTACTATAAAAAGCAGACCCTCATATCAGAATATTAACAGTCTTCAGTTTTAAGGTAATAAGTTCAAAAGGAAAAATCTACTCACTGTGAGCTTCATGTCTTTGTGATTGCAATGGAGCAGAGGAGCAGAGAGGCTTGGGCTGGGACGAGCAGCCTTCTTGTATTTGTACCTGACCAGCCCTACTCAAAATAGGTGTGCTCAGGTGGAGTCAAAGACTTATCTTTCTCCTTTTCGTGTATCTGCGAATGACCTGGCATACCAGGAAGCCTTTCAAAGCAGCAACCTGTGAGGCACTTTGACTTGGAGTTGATCTGACTCATCACCTGTTGAAGTTGAAGGTATCACAAAAAACTCAGTATGATTTGTGATAACTTCTGGTCCAATCAGAGTCACGGGTGTGGGTGTTTTATACATTGACATTGCTCAGATTTGGAAAAAGAATAATCCCTAAAACCAAACAAGACCACAGATGAAAAACTATGCCTACATCTGGCCTTCTAGAGACCAGCTTCTGTAGAAAGGGGAACGGTTTCTCCTTCTTGTCTTTATCTGACCCCAATATAATTTGGCTTAGGCTAAACATGTTTTATGAGCTGCTCCTACCAAATTGATCCAGTTGTCTACATCCTTGAGATCTCCCAATAATAGTACCACACATCTGGTTAGAAAACCCAAGGGCTGCTATCAGCACTTGCTTCACACCCTGATATCCAGTTAGTGACTGAACCTAGGGATTGCATCTCTGAAATGCCACTTGACTCTGGCCTTGAACACAGCTTCCTTCACAGAACATTCACTCCAGCTGTGTAACTGACCACCCTAGTTGTGAGTCTCTTAGATTTCAATGTATTTTCTCCATTTCCTATAAGGTTGTCTTTCTAAAGTGCATTATGTAAATAAATATGACTCTGCCATGCTTAGAAACCTTCGCTGGCAGACCTCAATGTGAAGTTCAAAGGCACTGGAGTGGCATCCATGGTCATTTATAATAATGTCTCCAGTTCCTGCTGCTCTGTCTGCCCTCTCTGCCATGCAACTGTATTCCAGTGACACCAGAGTTCCCACATTCCTGGACTGTCGAAGATATTCCCTGTCTTGTGCCTTTGTGTGTGCTTTTCTTACCATGAAGTGCCAGCCCCTTGCTGTTCTCTAACCAGCAAACTGAGCTCTTCGCCTTTCAAGGCCTAGCTCAAATACCAATAGCTCTATCCTTCCTTCCACATTTCTAGGATGGAAACTTCCTTCTTTTTCTCTAGGAGTTATAAAAGAAATCTTTGTCTTTTTATTTGCCTCTAGACGATTTAATTTTCAGAAATTACATTCAAATAATAAAATGTTCATCAGAAAGTGAAATTTCACTTCAGAAAGGTGAAATTTGGGCCAACAATCAAATACTCAAAACAGTTAATGGAGATGAATCAAAGTTTTTTTTTTTTTTTGTTTTGTTTTTTTCTTGCTCTCTCCTACAAACTGAAGCTGGTGAGTCTAATTTGCTGAAAAAAAAAATTGTATCTCATTAATTGTTGATCAGAAGTTTCCCCTTTGGAAACCTTCTTGTGCTGGCAATTGTCCCCTGTACCTAGATTGGAGCCATAAGAAGACAGAGTTCCATGGATCTGAAGCTTGTATATCAACATCTCTTTTGGAATGTTCATACGTGCAGATTAGGTCAGTTCTAGTAAGATATTGCTTATGTTTTTAATGCATGCACCAAAACTTTTCAAACTTACTATTAACTGCAAAGATCAATAAGCCTGGGACATGGGGCAGACGTATGAAGCGGTCTTCATTTACTTTAGGAACTGTCACAACACTGCAAGTTAAAGAGTAGGCAGTCTAGCCTCTGTCTTTAGGCTCAGCCTTGAATTGTCATCTTAGTCTATCTTTGCAGTACCCAGTACATTTTTTGCAGGTCATACCTTACCCGTGACTTGAGGTTGACATATTTTGTAGTGGACCTGTGAAATGCTGGTTCGGCAGATACTCCATGACAGAGAGATATAGTTAGACAGATTAATAGATGGATAGATAGATAGATAGATAGGGTTCAGGGTTTCCCTCTTTGAGATGGACAATTCACATTTGCATATCGAATGTGCTTAGAAATCTGTAGGAGAGAAATCTATGCCCATTGTTGCATCTAGATTCTTCTAAACTTAACAATGCAACCTGGTTGTGTTCCTTTTTCTTTTATTTACTTTTCCTAACACCTGTTAATATTTCTAAGGGCACCTTCCTTAGGGAAGTAATATTGGTGCTGACACTGAGGTGGCATCCTGGATTGAAGCTAGGAGTCAGGAGACCTACTACATTCTGTTCTCCCTCCTTTAAATGAGTCATTTTCCCCCCTCCAGGCTTTAGATTTCCTATGGGTAAAAAAGAAGAATTTCCTCCTTTATACAATATTGCTAATTCAATAGCTCCCCAAATCAGAATGGTGGGTGTGCAAGTGTGTGTGGCAGGGGACAGGGACCGGCCTTCACTTCAGTCCTGGTCTCATCCAGAGCTAAAAGTCCTAATGAAGTATGAGCAACTCTCCTGCTCTTTCTTGCCCTGAGAGTTATGTTTCATGCCCTTTTGGGAGGAAGACAGTATGTGTCAATTTGTTTTTGTCACCTCCACAGGACTTAGAATATTCTGACACATGATGCTTAGGTCCCTTTAAAATATTTGAATTGTATAAAGGAGATGATACACAGTGCACTCTATCTATCCTCTTCTGTGTTGGGGGGTTAGCTTGAGAGGTGCTGCTGTCCCTTGGTTGTGATGGTACCTGGAAGGAGTCTGACCTTAGTGCAGCCCCCCAGTGCCTGGGATTAGTGTGGGGTGAACCAGTCCATAGGTAAACAGGTCTGCCCTGCCCACAGAGGTTAGTGCTGGGCCATGCAAAAAACAAGCCCCTATCATCATTTTATCTCACAGTGCACACACGCCCAGGGCTTCATCGTACTCCACACCCTGGTGTGTCGCACTAAGTGAAAACTCCCCTTGTCTGGAACAAACCAGAAGAACTCCATGCACAGTCGGCTCATGCCCCTGATCTGAAGGGAGACTTGGAGCTTTCCCATAGAAATCAGGCTTTCTGCATTTCTCTCTCTCTTTCTCCACCTCAATCTCCCCTACCCTCCAAGTAAAAGGAAATTTTATCTGGGGGACACATTGTTGTCCTTAAATCTTCTCACTCTGGGTTCCCTCTGCTGTATTTGCCTGCTAATGGGCGAACCTGGCAGTCATTGATATCTTAGCTATCTTGTCTTCCTGGACTTCTTGCCCCATTTTCTAGTATTTAGGACTTAGCTGGCTTTAGTCTCTTGCTGTGATGTATTTGAATGTGGAAGTTCCTTCATGCAGAGATTCTGTCTCACTCACCTTGCCTTTATTGTTATTATCATTATTATTTTTCTGATTCATCTGTGCACCAGTTTGCTGGTTTTTTTTTTTTTTTTTTTTTTTTTTTTTTTTTTGAAGGTCCAAGTTAGATGGCTTATTGTGAAGTCTGAACATATTTTATGTCTGGGCAAATTTCTGTCCCCTCCTGTATCTGGGTTTACCAGTTTATAGCTAAGACTCTGCCAATAGCTCCTGGAACTACAACCGTGGCATTTGTGGGAATGGTATACTTGGATCAAATCCTTCATATGTCCTTGTGGCCAGGAATGACACATCTAAAAAACAGCAATAGGAACATGTAAAATAACATTTTAATCATTAGTGCTAGTAAGCTGCTAATTCCAGAAAATCCAAACCTCCGATGTAGTTGTTTTTGTATAGAGGAGAAAATTCTTTTCAAATGACAGCAAACTTGAGGGAGCTCTTTCTTGAGGCATCTCTGAGGTTTTTATTCTTGCTGTTTCCTCTGGGATCATTGCATTCCAGAATACATTTAAATCTGCCTTTCTGTTGCTGCTTGTATAAGCCTGTCCAATTGCATTCGCCAAGCAGTCTGGATCCTCTCGGAGACAAACAATGATATACGATGCCTCAGATTAGTTGTTACATTGAGTGCTACAGTGTCTAAACAGGGTTTGGAAAAATCTTGCTAAAAGAAGGTCTCCTGAGTGATTTCATTATTGGTATAAAATATACGAAAGTAGAGATGAAGAGAATGTTGATCAATAACTCTATTTTCCATCATTGTGGAGAATGGTCAAACCCATTAAGTATTTCTGTTCTGAAAGGGATTTGGAGAAAATGCACCCCTGTGAGGAATAGAAATCACAAAGTGATAATAGGAGGTAGCTTTGTAAGTACCCTGCAGTTTCAGAAATAATATCACTCTTACCTTTCCAGCATTCATACTGAAGCAGTTTGGTGACAAGGGTGTAAAGGCACTGGTGATTAAAGTGTAGTCACTCAGTCTTACCCTTCAGGTCTGGAGAGGTCTGCACTACTCATTGAAAGATGAGACTCTGGTCCCACGTGGCCACCAGAGTGATGGAGCTAGCAGCACCACAGAAGAGCCAGAGGCTTGAGAGGACCTGGTGGCCCCACACGACACTGTCTTCCATGGTCTCCTTGGCAGAAGAGGCCAAAGTAAAGGACTTGCCCCAAGTCCGCTGAATAATGAAGCACGATTTTGTGAATCTTTGTTTTCTGCAGAGTGACTGCTCGGAACGGATTTCCTTTTCTACATTTCAAATAGAACATGTACACATATGTGTACTCTTCACTTCTGAAAGAACAGACCTCGGATGGAGCCTTTGGATCTCCGGAGGAGTTCTGAGCTTGTATGACTCTTCAGCTGCTCTCTTCCCCACACTCCCAGTCTCCTGTTCCTGAAAATGCTTAAGAAACTGCATCCACTGGGACTTGTTCAGGAGTGCTTTTCCTTTAGAGGAGCCACTGGATCTGAAAACAACAAAACAAAACTCCCCTCATTCAGACTAGAGAAGTTTTTTTCCCAGTTGCTCAGCAATGGGTACCTGGGCCTACAACCATATACTCATTTTCTCATATTGAAAACCAATCAATTGATAGCAATTCATTAGCACCAGCTAATGAGGCCCCATTTCAGCATAAGAGGTATCTATGAAACACTTAATGATATGAAAGAACCTGTGCTCATACCCCACGTTCCTGAAATCTGTCTAAAAGGCCATGTGAGCTTTATGGACAGGTAACAAGCATGGTCCTGCAAGGTCTGTGCTCTGGTGCAGGAAGGGTCAAGGCTAGGAATATACATCTACATGCTATGTTGCAGGCTGGAGCTGCAGACACCTTTGAGGATATGCACTCACCTTCCAAATATCCCGAGGACCAAGGGAATGTGACATCAATTGACAAATCAAAAGCATCATCACAGGTCAAGAGACACAATGTATGGATGAAAGGAAAAAGCTTTTTTTCCCTCCTGCTCTTTGAACATGAGGTCCCTATTCCCATTTGTATTGGACTGTGCAAATCACATCATGGATTATGATGGAAGGCAACACATCAATATTATGGATACCAAAGAAAGGTAAGGAGAGTGTGGGTTCTCAGACACTGTGTAGCTGGTCCCAGATTACGTGGCAGGTAACAAGGGACCAGAGAATTTACATACGTAGGAGCCTGTGCTCTTTCCTTTATGCCTTGCAACTTCTTCACATTGGCAGCGGAAACAAATATTCACAAGCACGTGACCTCTCTGAGCTGGAGTGGTTGCAGAGGCTCCTTGCAGCAGATAGATCTCTGACTGACCTGTGGGACAGACTAACAGACACACAGGGAAGGAAGGCTGTACCTTCTAGCCTAAGAGTAGTAGCAGATCCAAATGGTGTGAAGTGGGGATTCAGTGGCCATGGGGAGACTTCCTTAGAACATTTCTCATTCAGATTCTTACTTAACCACAATGAGAGACAAAAATTGAGGCAGAATTATCCTACTAATCAGGAACTTACCATTTGCTGCACACTGGGCTGCAGATGTTATAGGGATTTCATCTTCACCAGTAGCCACTTGAAACCGCCCTTTCTCTTGGGTCCGATACTTCCCTGAATATCTCGGGGCTCCTTACTCTTTTCTCCACCCGTCTGTTCCATTATCCTTGATCTCCTCCCAGTAAATTAATATTTTAGTTGGTAGTCATGGGTGTTTCTCTAGAAAAGCAATCTCACTTACCTTTTTCATAATCGACACACCTTTAAATTTGATTCAGTCTCTTCGTAAAGGAATATCAGGCACGTATAAAGGGAGGTGTATAAACAAGCATATGTGTTTTGGGAAATTAAATGCCCTTTACTATTGGAAATTTCCTGACTCATTTTAAAATAGATCAAGTGTATATGCAGATGATGTTGGTGGCCTCCTTGGGTGACTATTAGGCTGAGAAATTCTTGCTGTATGAGTCACAGCCTCTTTATCTCGCATACCTCCTGCCATGTGATTAGGGCTCAGTAAAGGATTCAGGTACAAAATAGGTTCTTACCATGTTGGCCGCCTTCCTCAAATCTGGAAGAAGCCCAACAATCCCCAAAGCCCCTCCTTTCTCTTTTTGAGTAGGAGTTTAAACAGAAAAGTTTTTCAACTCAAAACCAATTCTTCTTGAACCTGTAGTAGTATCGGTGGAATTCAATGTTTTTGTTTGCTCGGCTGTAGTCAACTTCTTCCCTCTTCCTTCCTGTGGCCATTCAAATCTTTGTCAATCTTCTACATCTTCCCTGACCTTCACCAATCTTCCCAGTCCACTAAGAAGCCAGAAGGCAGTAGGTGTCTGGAGCTGCCAGCCCTCCATATTCTAATAGCTATCTTCACCCCATCTTCCTTCCATCCATCCTGGAGGAATGTGTTCTTATCATATTATTTCCAAGACCAGCATCTCTAGCTCTGATTTCCACCTTCCTGCATCAAATAGTCTTTCTTTATCTCAGACTTCAATCTCTTCCTATCAGTTTGTTCCTTCTTTGTTGGTAAGTAGGGTCAAATATCCCCAATACTAACAAAACAAAGAAATATAAGCATAAAATTCTCCCCTTAACTCTTCCCTCCTCATAAATGGAGACCTTGCACTTGCCCTCCTCTTTACCTCTCTTAAGAGAATCCCACGCTTTCTGATTCCACTTCCTCACTTACGGTCATAGCTCAGCTCTCTGCAGTTTGGCTTCAGGGTCTTCAAAGGATAACCCAGGGTAATGGGACTGGAAGTGAGCTTCCTACACCGGGCCTCTCAGGGCTCTGCTGACTTGACTTGGCTTTTTGGTCCTGCTGTTCTCTTATTTCTGGACCTTCTCTCCTGCCTTGACTTCTGTGACATCCCTTTGTCCCATTTCTGCTTTGGCTGCTCCTTCCACCATCCCGTCATTTGCTTTCCTCTTTTCTATCATGGGATCCATCAGTGTCAGGGTCGGAGTCTCTCCTTGATCCTCTTTTTGCGCCCTTTGCATCTTTCCAGTGTGCCTTCCTCCATTCGGAACACTTCAGTCACCTCTACATTATTGAGAAGCAGACCCGACCCTCCCAAACTTCATCTTCAGTGTATTGCATGCATCAGATAACCGTGTTCCAAAGTCAAATAGGCTTTAGACCAAATCACTTTCATTCTTTCTCAGACATGCTGATTTTCTGCAATTTCTACTAGTTTTAATAGCATTCTAAACTTTGGGTCTGTCAAGGTAGGTACCTCAGCCATCCTCCATTCTGATTCTTCACCCACCCTCCCTCCTCCCCTGCACAATTGCTCATCATAGCTTTTAGATTCTACCTTTTAAATATCTCTAGTCATTAGAGAAATGCAAATCAAAACTACCCTAAGATTCCATCTCACCCCAATTAGAATGGCAAGTATCAAGAACACAAGCAACAATAGGTGTTGGCGAGGATGTGGTGTAAAGACAATACTCATACATTGCCGGTGGAGTTGCAAATTGGTACAGCCACTCTGGAAAGTGGTATGGAGATTCCTTAGAAAACTTGGAATGAACAACCATTTGACCCAGCTATCCCACTCCTTGGTCTATACCCAAAGGACTTAAAATCAGCATACTACACTGATGCAGCCACATCAATGTTCATAGCTGCTCAATTCACAATAGCTAGATTGTGGAACCAACCTAGATGAATGGATACAGAAACTGGTATATATTCACAATGGAATATTATTCAGCCATAAAGAAGAATAAAACTATGGCATTTACAGGAAAATGAATGGAATTGGAGAATAACATGCGAAGTGAGGTAAGCCAGTCCTGAAAAACCAAAGGTGGAATGATTTCTCTGATAAGTGGATGATGATACATAAGCGGGGGTGGGAGAATGGAGAAAGGATGGATTGTGTAGAGGAAAATGAGGGCGGAGGGAAGGAAAGATAATAGAATGAGACAAACATCATGACCCTATGTACATGTATGATTACACAAATGGTGTGACTCTACATCATGCACAACCAGAGAAACAAAAGTTGTACCCCACTTGTGTACAATGAATCAAAATAAAGTTAAAAAAAGAAATATGTTGTTCAGTCTTCAAATATTTGGGGATTTTCCAGTTATATTTCTGTTATTGATTTCTAACTTAATTCCATAGTGGTTTGAGAATATGCTTTGTAATTCTATTCTTTTACATTTGTGAACGTGCATTTTGTGGGCCAGAATGTGGTCTACTGTGAAGAGGGTTTCATAGAAGCTTGAGGAACACCTGTATTCTGCTGTTGTGGATGAAGTATTCTGTAAATGTCAAATGGCTCTAATTTCTTGCTAGTGCTGCTCAGTTTGACTATATCCTTACTGATTTTCTGCTTACATAATCTACCAATGACTGACAGAAGAGTATTGAATTCTCCAGCTATCAGTGAGTTTGTCTATTTTTTGTAGTTCCATCAATAAAGGGATATTTATATTTCACAAGTTATTAAAAACAAATTTTATTTTTAGAGAAGTCTTAGGTTCACAGAAAAATTGAAAGGTTTAGAAAATTTCTAATTATCACACACGCACACACACACACACACACACACATACACACCCCTAGGGAGCTACATCCCAGGCCTTCTTAAATTTTTATTTTGAGACAGGGTCTCACTGAGTTGCTGAAGCTCCCCTTGAACTTGTGATCTTCCTGCCTTTGCCTCTTGAGTCGCTGGGATTGCAGGCGTGCGCCACCAGCCCAGTCTGCCTCACATATCTTGAGGCTCTGCTGTTAGGCACATAATTGTTAGTTTGTTATAGCCTCTGGAAGAACTGATTCTTTTATAATTATGTAAATCATCTTTATCACTGATAATCCTCCCTAATCTGAAGTCTGCTTTGTTTGAAATGAATACAGCTGCTCCAGCTGCCTTTTGATTAGCATTAGGCAGTATATTTCTCCCCATCTGTTTTCAATTGATGTCTTTATATATTTTTTATTTTTTTATTTTTACAGACTGCATCTTGATTCAATGTACACAAATGGGGTACAACTTTTAATTTCTATGGTTGTACACAATGTAGATTCACACCATTCATGTAATCATACTTGTATGTAGAGTAATGATGTCTGTCTCATTCCACCATCTCTAATACCCCACCCCTTCCCCCTCTCATTTTCCTCTACAAAAATTTCCTCCATTCTTCTCTTACCTCCCACCGCCCCACCCCCCATTATTTCCCATTTCCATTATCAGGGAAAACATTCAGCCTTTGGTTTTTTGGGATTGGCTTATTTCACTTAGCATGATATTCTCCAATTTCATCCATTTACCTGCAAATGCCACAATTTTATTCTTCTTTATGGCTGAATAATATTCCATTGTGTATATATACCACATTTTCTGTATCCATTCATCTATTGAAGGGCATGTAGGTTGGTTACACAATCTAGCTATTGTGAATTGAACTGCTATAAACAGTGAAGTGGCTGCATCACTATAGTATGCTGATTTTAAGTCCTTTGAGTATAAACCAAGGAATGGAATAGCTGGATCAAAAGGTGGGTCCATTTCAAGTTTTCTGAGGATCCTCCACACTGCTTTCCAGAGTGGCTGCACCAATTTGCAACTCTACTGGCAATATACAAGTGTGTATTTTTCCCCACATCCACACCAACACTTGTGTTCTTGATAATAGCCATTGTAATTGGAGTAAGATGAAATCTTAGAGTTGTCTTAATTTGCATTTCTCTAATTACTAGAGATGTTGCACACTTTTTCATATATTTGTTAGTCATCTGTATATCTTCATCTGTAAAGTTCCTTGGCCCATTTATTGATTGGGTTCTTTGTATGTCTGGTGTAAAGTTTTGTAAGTTCTTCATAAATATTGGAGATTAGAGCTCTATCAGAAGTGCATGTGGAAAAGATTTTCTCCCACTCTGTAGCCTCTCTCTTCACATTCTTGGTTGTATCCTTTGCTGAGAAAAAGCTTTTTAGTTTGAGTCCATCCCATTTATTGATTGAATAGGAAAAGAAGAACTCAAGCTATTACTATTTGCTGACAACATGATTCTATATTTAGAGAATCCAAAAACTCCACCAGAAAACTTCTAGAACTAATAAATGAATTCAGCAAAGTAGCAGGATATAAAATCAATACACATAAATCTAATGCCTTGTCTATTCATAAGTGATGAATCTTCTGAAAGAGAAATTAGGAAAACCACTCCATTCACAATAGCCTCAAAAAATAAAATACTTGGAAATTAATCTCACAAAAGAGGTGAAAGACCTCTACAATGAAAACTACAGAACACTAAAGAAAGAAATTAACGAAAACCTTAGAAGATGGAAAGAACTCCCATGTTCTTGGATAGGCAGAATTAATATTGTCAAAATGGCCATACTACCAAAAGTGCTATACAGATTCAATGCAATTCCAATATTCCAATCAAAATCCCAATGACGTTCCTCATAGAAATAGAGAAAGCAATCATGAAATTCACCTGGAAAAATAAGAGACCTCGAATAGCCAAAGCAATCCTTAGCAGGAAGAGTGAAGCAGGAGGCATCACAATACCTTAAACTATACTACAGAGCAAAAGTAACAAAAATGGCATGGTATTGGCACCAAAATAGACAGACTAATGGTACAGAATAGAAGACACAGAGAAAACCCACATAAGTACTGTTATATCATTCTAGACAAAGGAGTCGAAAACATACAATGGAGAAATGATAGCCTCTTCAACAAATAGTGCTGGGAAAACTGAAAATCCATATGTAGTAAATGAAATTAAACCCCTATCTCTCACCCTGCATAAAACTCAACTCAAAATGGATCAAGGACCTAGGAATTAGACCATAGACCCTGCACCATATAGAAGAAAAAGTAGGCCTGAATCTTCATCACGTAGGCTTAGGACCAGACTTCCTTAACAAGACTCCTGAAGCGCAAGAAATCAAAGTAAGAATCAATAAATGAGATGGATTCAAACTAAAAAACTTTCTCGGCAAAGGATACAATCAATAATGCAACGAAAAGAGAGCCTACAGAGTGGGAGAAAATCTTTTCCACATGCACTTCAGATAAAGCACTAATCTCCAAAATGATGTCTTTATATTTAAAGTGGGTTTTTCCAGCTGAGTCTTGTTTTTTTAACCAGTTCTGATAATCTCTATTTTCCTTAGTGTATTTAGATCTTTCACATTCAAAGTGGTTATTGATATCATTTGATTAATATCTATGATATCTGTAACTTTTCATTGTACTTTTTTGTTTCTGTTTTTCTTTCTCTGGTTTTAACTGAGCATTTTATGTGATACTATTTTCTTTCCTATTTTGGCATATCAAACATAATTTGTAGTTTGTTTATTTATTTGTTTGTGTTTTAGCGGTCGCTGAGTTTTTCCCTGATAAGTGGATGATGATATATAATGGGGGTGGGGGGTGGAGGGTGAGAGAGGAATGGAGGAACTTTAGATTATACAGAGGGAAATGGGAGGGAGGGGGTATGAAAGATGGTGGAATGAGACAGACATCATTACTCTACGTACATATATGATTACACAAATGGTATGAAACTACGTCGTGCACAACCACAGAAACGAAAAGATATACCTCATTTGTGTAAAATGAATCAAAATGCAGTCTGTAAAAATAAAAAAAATAATTAAAAAATATTTACAGCTAATCTAAGTCTACTTTCAAATAATACTGTGCTGCTTCAAAGGTAGACTGGTACCTGGTAGCAGGGTATTCCCACCTCTTTCTCCCTGTCCCTTCCTTTCACTTATCCCTATGCTATAATCTCACAATGCATTGCTATTATCATTACTTTGAATAAATATTTGTCCATTATGAATAATAAAATAAGAGATTTTTATTTTACTTTGGCTTATTCCTTTTCTGATGATTTTTCTTTCTTTGTGTAGATCTGAATTTCTGGTCTATATTATTTTCCCTCTGCCTGGAGACTTTGTAATATTTTTTGCAGGGTTGGTTTGTTGGTAATGAACTCCCTCAGTTTTTGTTTGAGGAAGTATTTTCTCTTCATTTTTGAAGGATAATTTTGCTGGATATAGAATTCTCAGTATTTTTTCTTTTAATACCTTAAATATTTAAATAGTTCAGTCAAGTTTTTGCTTGTGTAACTTCTGAAGACAAATACAGTGTAATTCTTATGCTTTTTTCTCTATTGATCTGGTATTTTACCCCCTCTGACTTCTTTCAAGATTTTCACTTTGTTTTGGTTTAAATTGCCTATTTGAAAATTTCAATATTCCTGCTGCAGAAGTCTAGTTCTAGGGCTCCGTTTGTTTCTTCAGATTTTATTTTTTCTTGTCTTTTTGCATACCTTTAAATTTTTGTATTGAAAGCTGAGCATGATGTATTAGGTGACAGAATTGAGGTCAACAGTTCTTCTGTATGATGTTTTATGTTAATCTGATTGACAGTTGGTTTGTGTGTACTGTGTGTGTATAAACACTAGGGGCGTCCCTCAGAACAATGCATTTGAGATTATTATGTGTTGAGGTATATCCTTTCTTATTGATTTTTTCATCATAAAGTAGTATCTTACATATATAGATCATGGTTTAGCTAGTCATTTACAAGTTGAAAGGCATTTGGGTTGTTTCTGCTTTTGGAAAATGGAAAGTCACTACAAATATTCATGCACAGGTTCTAATGTGGCTACATATTTTCATTTCCCTTGATTAGATATCCAGGAATGGGATTGTTGGGTCGTATGGTAATAACAGGTAACTTTGCGAGAAATTGCCAAATTGTTTTCCATAATGGTCTTGCCATCTTGCATTTCCACCAGCAATGCATAATTGTTCCAGGTCCTCCATTCATAATTTAAAAATATTTTTCAATCTGTTTCCATGTTTGTTGTTTTAGCTATTCTGATGGGTGGATAGTGGTACAACTTCATGACTTTAATTTGTATTTCCTTAATTATCAATTAAGCTGAGCATCTATTTATGTATCAACTTGCCTTTGTATTTCTTCTTTTTCTTCTTCTTTTTTGATACCAGGGATTGAACTCAGGGGCAATCAAACACTGAGCCACATCCACAGCCTTATTTCATATTTTATTTTGAGACAGGGTCTCACTGAGTTGCTTAGAGTCTTGCTTCTGCTGAGTCTGTTTTTGAATTTGAGATCCTCCTGCCTCAGTCTCCTGAGCTGCTGGGATTACAGGCATGCACCACCACACCTGGCTCATTTGTATATCTTCTTTGGTAACTTACCTCCTCAAATCTTCTGCTTGTTTTTAAAATGGTATGTTTTCTTGAATTTGAGAGTTTTTCACATATTCTAGATATCAGTTCTTTTTATCAAATATGTATTTTGCAACTATTTTCTCCCAGTCTATGGCTTTTAGTTTCATATTCTTGAGAATATCTTTGAAAGAACAAAAGTAGTAACTTTATTGACATCCGATTTATTCATGTTTTGTGAGTTTCAAGGTATTACATTAGCTGAAAGTTTTCTATTTTTTGCAGATTCCCTTCAACAGGATATAGCAATTCCTTCCTACTCCTCATTTTCTAAGAGTTGCTATCATCGGTATGTTGAATTTTGCCAAATGCTTTCTTGCAACCATCAAAATTATCATATAACTTTTCATTTTCAGTTTATAATAGGTTGGATTGTATTGGTTGATTTTCAAGAGTTGTCAAAAATCCTAACATCACAGAAAAAACTTCATTTGATCATGATGTATGATTATTTTTATATGTTGTTGTGTTCAATAGGCTAACATTTTTGAAGATTCTTTTTATCTATATTCATGAAGGATTTTGGTTTGTAGTTTCTTTCCTCTAATATCAGAGTAATACTGACCTTAACTGTAAGTAGGGAATTTCTCTCTCCTTTCCTATTTCTAGAAGAATGTGCATAGGATTGATATTATTTTCTCCTTATATGCTTGGTAGAATTTATCTGTGAAGCTATGTGGTCCTGGGGTTACCTTTGTGTAGTTTCTAGTTACACATTCTATTTTAAAGTACTGATGTAGAAGCTGCTCAGGTTGTTTGTTTCTTCTTGGGTGAACTTTGGTAGTTTGTGCCTTATGAGAAGTTTGGACATTTCATCTTGGTTCTTCAGCTTGTGGACACCAAGTTTTTTTGTTTGTTTGTTTTTTGTTTTGGTTCATTTTAGTTATATCTGATGGTAGAATCCATTCATGCATGGAATATATCTTGCTCAAATTCAGACCCCAGTACCTTTCCTTCCCCTCCCTCTCCTCACCTTCTGCTCCCTTCCCTGTATTTTTTTAAAAATTAATTTCTTGTGAATGTACACAAGAGTGAGATTCATTGTGGTACATTCCTATATGTACAAAAGAAAGTTATGTCAGATTCCTTCTACTCTCTTTCCTTTTCCCCTCCCCCTCCATTCCCCTTATTGCCCTTTGCTCCACTGAACTTCTATCCCACTCCCCACTTATTGTGATGTATTAATATGTATTATTTCTACATATCAGAGAAAACATTCAACCTTTGGTTTTGGAGATTGGCTTATTTCACTTAGCATGATAGTCTCCAGATCTGTCTATTTATTGGCAAGTGTAATAAAGTCATTTTTCTTTATGACTGACTAATATTCCATTGTGTATATATACCACATTTTCTTTATCCATTCATCTATTGAAGGGCATCTAAGTTGGCTCCATAGCTTATTTATTGTGAATTGAGCTCCTATAAACATTGATGTGGCTTTGTCACTGCAGTACCGCTGATTTAAAATTCTTTGGATATAAACTGGGGAGTGGTATAATTAGTCAAACAGTGGTTTCAGTTCTAGTTTTTTGAGGAATCTTCATACTGCTTTCCATAGTGGTTGCATGAATTTGCAGTCCCACTAACAATGAGTGTTCCATTTCCCCCACAACCTTGCCAACATTTATTGTTATTTGTATTCTTGATAATTGCCATTCTGACTGGAGTGAAATTCCAGTGTAGTTTTAATTTGCATTTCTCTAATTGCTAGAGATGGTAAACATTTTTTCATATATTTGTTGACCACATTTCTTCTTTTAACAAGTGTCTGTTTGTTGCGGGGCTATGCCATACAGACTATGCCAAGATGGTGCCTGGCAGCCAGCCAGAAGTTGTTTTGATCGCATCGGCAGTGAGGAGGTTGATTAACGTAGGCACACCCAGGTGTTTTGTCATTGGCCGTATTCAATTAAGTCCACGCACACAACGTGTGCACAGGTGTTTCTGAGTGCTCCTGCTCGGGCCTGCTCGTTTTGACCTTGCCATGATTGGGCAGCTGATCTTCACTTAACTGGTGTGGCCCTGCCCTCGGCCTCCTGGAGGGAATGTAAGTGGGCAGTAGGCAGAAGGCAAGGAGAAGCAGCAGCAAGCAGAAAGCAGCAGCAGTAAGCAGCAAGCAGGAGGCAGAAGGCAGATGGCAGGTCGCAGATCACAGGGCGGAGAACTGAGAACACACCTCTAGGTTGCAGATCACAGATCGCAGTACACGGGACGCATCACTGAGAAACACCTCAGATAGACAGCACCTTTAGCACGCACCTCTAGTATGCACCTTTAGTTCACAGGATGCAGGATGCACCTCTAAGAAGCAGCAGAACTCTAAGAAGAGACAGATCTCTGATAAGCGTAGAAGCCTGTCTTTCTCTAAAACTTCCTCTATAAGCAAAGCCTATCTTCCTCTCAAAGCCTCTCTTCCTCTAAAATCAAGTAAGCCTCTTTTCCTCTATAAACTAGTGAACAAGCAAACAATCAAGGAAGCAGCACAGGAATAGAAGTAATTTATTTCCAGTCCACCTCCGATAAATACCCGTGCAATTGTTGCTGCAGGTGGTAACAAATATCTGCGGGATTGTTGCTGCGGGCGGCAACATCTGTTTAGTCCCTTTGCCCATTTATTGATGGGTTTATTTATTTATTTTTTTATGTTAAAGTTTGGTTAGAGATTTAGCTATTTGATCATTTAAATAAACCATTCTTGTTTTTCTATTTTTCAGTTCTTTGGTTTCTGTTCTTATCTTGATTATTTCTTGCTTTGTGCCTTATTTGGAGTTAATATGATATCTGTTTTCAAATTTCTTAAGGTAGGTGCTTAGACCTTTTATTCAAGACCCTTTCTTCCCTAATGTAAGAATTAAATGCTAAAATGTTTTCTCTACACACTGCTTAAGCTGTATCCTACAAATTTTATGTTGTATTTTTGCTTCCATTTAATTCAAATTATTTTCTAATTCCCCATGACTTTCTCCTTACCCTATTGGTTATTTAGAAATTATTTTTAAAAGAATTTTATGGAAGAATAGCATGATAAAGGTGGGGAGCCAGTAATATGCAGAGAAAAATTAGGAAAGTACAATAGGATGACTTGAGTGTCTTTTGTGGCAATTCAATACATGAGACTCTTTCTATTTCTTTCTTTCATTTAGAATATTTCCTTTTGTATTAGTCAGCTTTCTGTTACTGTGACAAAATCCCTGAGGTGATCAACTTAAAAGGAGGAAAAGTTTATTTTGGCTCATGGTTTCAAAGGATTCAAAGGCCTGTTCATCTCATGGCAGCTGGGAAGAAAGAGGAACAGATAGGAAGGGGCTGGGGTACTAGTATCCTTTTCAAGGTCATACTTCCAATGAACTAACTTCCTTCTACTAGACTCTACCTCCTAAGAGGCACACCACCTCCCAATAGCATTACAGGCGGCTAATGACTAAGCCTTCAACACTGGGCCTTTGCAGGGAATTAAGATTCTAACTATAGCACCTTTTCTCATACCACTTGGGGAAGTTACTTTGGAACAAGACTGTAGAGTGAGTTAAATGCCAAGTTTTAAACTTATCCTTTACTTGATGGAGAATTTTAAAAAGAATTTGAACAAAGAGAAATGTAGGCAAAGTGGTGTTTTCAGGCCATGAATTAATAGTGATGGTGTGGATGAAATGATGGGCAACCTGGAGACAGGAAGACAATTTTGGTCCTTTGGTATAGACCAGCTTCTTAGGCACGGGGCTGAGCTCCATTTCCCTGACAACGAGATGGGGCCGGGTGACTGCTCTTTGCTAACGAACAGTGAGCAGAGGTGGCCACTCTCAGTCTGAAGAAGTTAAAGCAGGTGTTGATCTAACCTTACTGTTGTCTAACGCTCCTTTTACCACCTGGAGGATACCAGGATAATCCTGAAGCTGGAGAAGCCACATAAGGCAGAAGCTAAAATCCATGATTCATTACTTGGAGGGGAGCTACCCACCCAGAGCATCAGCTAAACTGGTCTTCATGTGAATTAGAAATAATTTTTTTTTTTTTTTTTTTCCAAATCATCATGATTTAGGCATTGCTTGCTATGGTAGCTAGTGCCGATGATTTTAACTAATAAAGGTCATTGTCCTAGGGAGTGTGCAGTGGTGGGGACAAGGAATGGAGGTTAGGATGGATGATGGATGGGAAAGAAAGACATCTAGGGGAAAGGCAAGACATGGCAGAAGAATCAAGGAAGACCTGAAGGAATTGTCAACAGAAACAATGGCATCCATAGTAAGAGCTACTTTGGGGAAAGAAAGCAACTATTTTTATTTTAGACATGGTGAGCTTGCTTATTATAGTACAGGCAGATAGAAATGCCTGAAAAATATTATAAAAACAGAGATTTAGTTTTTAAAATTAAAAGGGTGATAGTTAAAGTGGGCCTAAAATGGGTGTGCTTGTCAAGATAAGCAACTCACCATATCAGTAATTGGTGTGTATTTACCATTTGGTTTGAACAATCCAGTAGTTAGAATATATATGTGTGTGTGTGTGTGTGTGTGTGTGTGTGTGTGTGTGTGTATTTAAGACACTCGAAGATATAAATGAAGGTATTACATATATAAGAAATTATTAAACAAAACATGCTGGAATAAAATTGCATGTGACTATGAAAAAGAGAGAATTAGGAAGATCATAATTACACAGGTAGCATGTTCATGTCAGCAACAGTAAGTGCCAAGAGGCAATGAAATAATGCTAGAGAGGAGAAAACAAAGACACTTTCAAACATGAAAAGTCTGAGCATGTTTAGCATCGGCAGGCTCCCAATAAAAGAACAATTAAGACATATAAGCAAAAAGAGATGAAAAATTGGGGGATATAAGAAAAAAGAATTAGCATAGGAATTGATAAAATAGTAAGTTTAATAACCATCTATGGTAAGTTTAACTTTTAAAAAAAATTTTTTTAGAGGTGAAAGTAAAACTCTACACAATGATGACTATATTGGGGTAGAAAAACATGCTTTGTAATTGTTTAAAGGGTACTAAGTTCTTTATCTCTTTGGGGAAGAAGATAAAAACATAGGATGTCTTTTGTATTTGTAGGCAATATGAGCAATTAAGTATGCATATTAAGATTTCACAGTAAGCACAGCCTGGGCCTCGTGCCATATTCTTACATCTATAGATGAGGGCAACATGCTTATCTGAGTTCTCCTAGAGTTGTCTCCTCTCACACACAGCTCTCTTTCTCCCTCTCATTCTCCCTCCCTTCCTTATTATCTCCTATTATTTTTCTCTCACTTCTCAGGATTAACTGGTCATTCAAAAGACCGCGACAGCAAAATGGTAGCATGCTAACACGTGGAGTCTGGGTTCTTGGCCTGGCTTGGCTTATTCCTTAACTAAGTACACGCTTTTCACAGTAGCCCTCTTATGGATTGCAAAGAATACTTCCATAGGAGTGTCAATTATTTCATTTTCATGAATCTTAACATTTGTTTGCAAATTGTCAAAATTACAAGTGTTAAATTTGTTAATGTGATTACAGTTGTTACTGTACTTTGTTCTCACTGTTGGATGTGGACTTCAGATGATTTTCTAAAGCAAATATACATCCCCTACCCCAGGAGAATGTGTCACACAATCTGTTCTCTCATCTTTATTTTTAAAATTTGTTTCCACTCTTCGTAAAGCTCAATAATAACGTTTCTGACTTATTTTTTTTTTTACTTGAGTTTGAAAGAATTATAAATGTGTACAGAACTTAAAATTACCAGTCACCGAAGGCTTTGTTTCCTTATATTATTATCCTGAAAATATTTCATGTGAAGACAACTGTTTTCTTCAAATAAAAATTCTGTGGTAGGAACAAAAAAAGATTCCACAGTAAGAACTAAATAGGAAAATTAAATCAGAAAGATGGGGGAAAGGTAAAAATAAAATCTGTACACAAAGAAGGCAGAAAAATGGGAGGGAGTGCAAAGAAAAAGCAATAAGTACTCAATAAAGCAAAAAAGTAGAAAAAAGTCTAAAATATATTAGTAACCACGATGAAGAAAAAAGCAATATTCATAATTCGAGAGAGTCAGACTGATAAAATGCTACATGCAAGAGAAACATCTATAGCAATACCACACAGATAATGCAAAATAAAAGGACCAAAGAAGTGTACCACCCAAAGAATATCAAAGAAAGCAAACTAAGAGAAAAAACAAAGCAGAACAAAGCCACAAACAGAGGCAAAGTGGAACATGTTACATAAAATAAAAATGGAAAACCCTGTTTTTCAGGACGACATGCTGAAGACGAACTTGCATGCTCCACAGAGCAACACACATAAACCTCACACAGAATCAGACAAAAGAGCCATCGCCAAGACGATTCTTGATGTAGCTGCAGTAGAATTAGTTGCATCAGGTGGCTGCGAAATTAGGAATAAGGTAGTATTTGGAAAATAAAATTAATAAGCTTGATCTAGTGGAAAAATCCTTTTCAAATGTAATCACCAGAGGATACACATTTGAAATACATGTATTTCAAATATACATGGGATGTTTACAAATGACGAAGAAGAAAGAGGTTGAAAAGGACAGAGGAGAGAGAAAGAGAGAGAGAAAGCGAGAGAGAGAGAGCGAGAGAGAGAGAGAGAGAGAGAAATGGAGAGAGAGAGCATGAGAGGAGAAAACTCCTTACTCATGAAACTGAAAAATATCCTTGACAACTGGTGGGTTAAGGGTGGAAATTAAGAAATATTAAGAACTGATATGGGCCGAGAGGTGGCAGGCACCTGTCATCCCAGCCACTTGAGAGGCTGAGGCAGGAGGAGTGTAAGTTCAAGGTCAGCCTCAGCAACTTAGTGAGGCCCTAAGTAACTCAGGGAGACCCTGTCTCAAAATAAAAAGAGCTGGGGATGTGGCTCAGTGGTCAAGTGCCCCTGAGTTAAATTCCCAATGCCAAAACAACAACAACAACAAAACCCTGATGAAGCATGCAAATGAAGGGTACTTAAAGGTACTTAAATACATATTTTTGAATGCTTTCCTTACAAAATGGCAAGAGGTATTGAACATAAATGGGTGGTACTCAGTTCAAAAAGTTAGCAAAATAATTAATTCTGAGGTTAGTAGAGTAGAAATCAATGACAAGGAAAATAAACAATGAAGAAAACTCATGAGAATGACCAGGATAATTTTGAAAAACGGCAAGGCTGGGAGACTGGATCTACCTCATATCAAAACTTACTTATGGAGACAGTGAAATTAACACTAGCAGTCAGTGTTTTTTTTTTTTTTTTTTTTTCATAAATAAATATACCAGTAAAATAGAAAATGATCAGCTGATTAGCTAATACATACTTGGAAAACATGACTTTATAAGTCAGAAAAAAAAAAAAAAGGCTAAGCTATTCAGCAATAGATATTGGCACAACTAGATATCCAAAAGGGGAAAAAATTGGACTGAAACCTAATACTATACTAAAAAATAATAGTAAAATTAAATGTGAAAAACAAGACTTGAAGGAAAGGTAGGAAAATACATGAAAGTCATTGGAAATGTTTCTTAAGAAAGACTCAAAGCACACATTATTAAAGAAAATATTGCTCATTTTGACATTAAAATTCAAAACTTCTGTATAGCCAATCACATCGTAAACAAGGTTGGTACAAGATGAGCTGTATGCCAGGAGAAAATTATCTTTCGGAAAATTCATATTCTGAATATAAAAAGAACTCAGATGTAGCAATTCAAATGCACATAAATTAGAAAAATGGACAAAGGGTGAAACCAGTAAGTTATAGAGGAGCAAATCACAATGGTAAACGTTATGAGAAAGATACTTAATATCAGTAGTTATCAGGTGGTTCACATTAGCCCCACAATGAGTATCACTTGACACTCATCAAAAATTAAAAAGTCTGAATAGGCCAAGTCTTGACAAGATATAGCGAGCCGGGTGTCACGGTGTAGTTTGGGTCAACTCTTTTGGGAAATGCTTTAGTTGACTGCACACCTCTTGTGTCCCAAGCAAGGCATATAGTCCAGGGCATGTGACCACTTGCAAACCTGTTGGTGTCCCTACTGCTGATCTCAGCAAAGCAATGACCATGCAGTAGAGCGGATAAATAGGTATCCATCCTTTCATTCAGTGAAGTACTTTTTTCAAGGGTTTCAGTCATTTGCCTACTAAGGATTACTGGAATCAAAGCCAGAGGTGTGGGAGAGAGCCTTGCTTTTGTCACTGACCGTATACAGACTTGAGCAAGTTCCTAATCCTGCATGGTCTTCGTTTCCTTGTTGCAGGCAGGGTGGGACTAGGAATGGCTATTTCAGTCAGAATAACCCTTGGAAGTTTTAGAAGCTCACACACCTGCACCCCTTCTCGGAAACATCACACCAGAAACCCAAGATGTGAGCACATCCCTTCTGTATCCGTGATTCCACCCCCGCCGCCCCAGGAGGGAGTTGACAGCTTAGACATAATTTCATTCATAGAAACTTTTACAAATACAGATTCTTATTTCCCCTGTTGAAGTTTTCACTCTTAAGTTGTGGGTTGTCCTAAGGATTTCCAAGTCTTTCTTTCAGTCAAGTAGCATTCTGCAAGCAGAAGCCTCCTTGCTAAGGCCCCTATCTCAGCAGGGCAAGCAGTTACACTTAACCCAGCAACTAATCCCGGAGGACGTTTTGTCTTGTAGTTAAGAGGGTGGACAACGCTGTGGAATTGTGCTCAGCTCTGCACTCCTGCCCTTACACGTTGAGTGACCCTAGGGAGTTACTTAATGTGTTAGTCAGGTTTTGTGTCTTTGTGACAAAAATACCCAAGGACAACAACTTAGAGGAGGAAAAGTTTATTTTCAGTCCATGGTGGTTTGAGTCCATTGCTCTGGACACATGGTGACACAGAACATCATGGTGTAAGGATGTTTATACTCCACTCATGGCAGCCAGGAGGCAGAGAGAGAGAGAGAGAGAGAGAGAGAGAGAGAGAGAGAGAGAGAGAGAGAGAGAGAGAGAAAGAGAGAAAGCAGAGGGTAGGAGATAAAGTGGAAGGTAGGGAATAATACTTCCATCAGCACTAATGTCTAGAGGCCTTGTCTTTTTTGGAGTCTAAGGAGCCAGATATGGGAGAAAATTTGCAAATGTAGTATGAAATTGCAATCCTTTTTTGCTGCTGGGGTCTTAGAAAAATTAAACAGCTGCACATTTTGAAATCACCCCAGCTGAACATCCAGGGTAGGGGAATTCCAGTGAACTAGGAAACCCCCCAATTGCCCAAATACCCACTTTGTAAAATACACATTTTTTTTTAAAAGCTGCTAATTACAAAGTTATTTCAGCTGTAGGATAAGAATATTATTCATGGTATCCCTTTGCAAATGGCAATGATTCTCAATATTTTATAATTTATATACATACCCATATATATATATATATATATACATGTGTAAATTGCAAAATTACTACATACACACACACACACACACACACACATATATATATATAATTATTTTACACACACACACACACACACACACACACTGCTGGATATCAAAACCTGGGCCTCACACATGCTAGGCAAATGCTTTACCACTGAAGTAAACGCCCACCACAGTGTCTTTTTAAATTTCCTTACCTTATAAGTTCATATCCTATGCCAATGCTATTTAGATATTTACTTCTAATTGTGGCATTAACAATTATATGAATTAAAATGTGTTCGCTCTCTTTTAAAATCTGAAAATTTCTCAATGCTTTCCAAGATGACTTGGAGATTCCTATCTCATAGTTTTCATGACAGTATAGACCAGGCTCAATGTACACATTTGGATAGGTCTGGTAATCGGGCAGAGTGCTTTCTGAGCCTTGTTTTTCAGGAAGCTCTGGAAATTGCCACCAACTGTAAAGGGAAAAAGACATAAAGTCATAAGGCTGGTCATTCTCCAAGCAGGGCTCCCAGCCACCGTACTGGCCTTTAGTTTCACGTCCTTTCCTGAGGTTGATGAATTCAACAAGCAAGACAGTGATGAGAAGACTCTGAGTCCAGGCCCAACTCAGGACTTATGGAAGGACTTTACCTTCGAGAGCGATTTTAAGAATATGTCCATATGTGTCTATCTGTAGAACAAGCATCTTGCAATATTTTTAAAGGGTGGAAATTGAAATCTTGAATGTAGCACAGAACAGATAAGCAGGAAATATTTGCATAGTGACCAAGTGGTGAATTTTCATTACTGACTAATGAGCTTCATTGATATCAGGTGTGTGCTTGGCGCTCGATCCTGATAAAGGAGTTTGCTGGGTGTGTCAGAGATATGGACATGATCTGTGCAGATGTGATCATTTGGAAAAGAGATTTCCACATCTTAAAACCAATATAAAGGGTAGAAGCTGTATTGGGCTCCTTCACTTGCTCCAGCACCTTCTTCCCTTCAGACAAAATGAAAAGTCTTGTGAGTATTTGTTTATACTTCTTGATACCTTTGTGGTGGTGCTTGCAGAGATTGTTCATATGTGATGTCAAAGATTTCAGGGGTCTTAGATAGACCCTGTGCATGCTTCTAAGTTTCTGTAATTAAATTAATAATGTCTTTGGCAGAAAGAGTGCTGAGCACTAAGTTGGATATTTGTGTGTCCCTTGTCTAATTTTGTGATGTTTACTTAAAAAGAAAAGGAAAAATTGGATATAAGAAGGTAATTTTAATTTGAAAGGTGTTTAATATTAATCCCTTATCTCAGAATTTGTAAGGAATGTAGGCATTTTAGAGCAATTACATTTACTATTTTTAAAAATAATGCCAGTAATAGTAATAATAGCAGCTGTGGTTTCCCAAATGCATATTAAACCCTAGGCTAATATTTCATAGGAATGGTTTCACCTATTCATTGCATCAACACTGCAAGCTAGATAGTATAATTCTTATTTTCCAGATGAGGAGACACAACAGAGTGTGTTTTGCAAGACTGTGAAGGAGGGATTTAGGATGTAATTTACCCAGGTTAAGCCCTGCTTGCAGGAGCAGTCAGGTGAAATCTAAGCAGCCGAGTGTCACCCGTGTCTATTCCTCCGGTGTAAATTCTCCCTTAAGGCAAAGTATTCCTTTCATGAGTGCTCCTGCTCTTCGTCTGATCCCAGTCTCCATAGTGCCTCACTGATCCAGAAAGGAATTCCTTCCCCTCGTCTCTGTCCCTTATTCCCATTTAGTTGCTAAGGGAGAAAGCAAAGTGTTAAGTGATAAAGGCTGTGAGCTTGAAGGGTTCCTGTATCAGGGTCTGTTGATTTTCCAAGAGGAAACCTAACCCGGATCTTGTAACCAAGGTATATTAAACATGGTGTTGGGTGGGAGGTTATTTGGGGGCAGAGGACCCTCCCTGAGCTCCTTCTAGTCATACTATTAGTCAGTTGACCATCATATTCAAATCTCTATTGTAGAACTAAATAGAACGGAGCCTCACAGGTTGATAGAGCAGGAGGCTTGGGGTAAAGATGTGCCTCTGTGCAAGAGGGCAGCCTGGATTTCTGCAGCAGGTTTTAGTTAGGTACTCCTCCCCGCTCCACCACGAGCAATGTTAGGAGTGAAATGAAAAAGGAAGTAAGAAAGTCCCACTGACAGTTCATTAAAGTAGCTGCCCTTCCCACAGTTCTCCTCCATTGAAAGCTTTCAATGATAGTGAACAGAGGTTCACTACGATGCTCTGAAGAGAGCACAAAATTGAGGTCAGCATGTTGGATTGGTCAACATATCTGCAAAATATCGGATCTGCCTCTGTGTCAGGCTTGCTGTCTGCTGGCCTGGCACTCACCTGACAAAACCATGGAAGGCATGGATTAGCAGGATATAGAGATTTTCCTTGATGCCAACCTCAAAATTAACTGTATTCTAATGCATCCTGCTTTCACAGTTCCTCTTAGAAATCCATTCTGTGTTTGTCACTCATGAATATATTTTAAATCTGTTTTCAGGCTCAAGGAATTAAAGATTTTCTTTTCTTTTTTAACTAGAGGACATCATTGTTCACAAGTAATCCAAAGCCAGTGTGAATTGTTTTGGGGGCTTACTCATAGTGCAACAGACCCTTCCACTCTGTTCACCTGCCCCTGGTGCACAGACACCTCTGCTGTCCAGGTGGTGATCATGTTGGGAACTAGGTGACAAGGGGCTTATGTCTTATGAGTGGCTTGAAATAAACAAATGCCTGTTGAATGAGTAATGTGAGTGTTTTCCACTTTGGAAGTGGACTGCGTTTCATTTTTGACCACTCATCAGTGTCTCTAGGTGTCCAGGGTCTATCCCCTCTGTTTCCCACCCTCAGTGACAACCCCACAGGGAACGGATGTGACTGTTCTATTTTTCAGGTGGCATTTCTTGTGGTGCTGGCCATCTTTGGGACACAGTCTCATGGATACGAGGTATGTTGTTTCCTTAGAAATGTTGGGAGAGGTCAAGGAAGGTAAAAGAGAATCTGAAGGACAATAGAGAGTTCATATACCCTGAGATGGAATTCCAGAAATAACCAGTAAGGAAAAAGATGCGGTAATCGTTTCTAATGGCAAAGCCTTCACAGATGTAACCCATTCCTTTAAAATGTGCTCTGTCTTCTGTAATATCATTGCTTCTTCTTTATATGATACAGCAAACTGAAGAAAAATTTTGCTTTCTTATTTTAGCATGGACTTTGGACTAGGATTCCAGAGAGGAAGTTTTAGCCTTTAATTACTTGCTCACAAATTAGAAAGCTTTATTTTGCTTTTGCTGGAAGAACTGCCTTTCAAATGCATGTGATTTATGAAAAACTCATTATATTCTTGTTGTCAATTCTAGGTTTACAACATCTTCAGCCCAAGCAAAAATGGTGGCAGTGTTCAGGAAACAGTGACAATTGACAATGAAAAAAATACTGCTACCATTAACATCCACGCTGGATCATGTTCTTCTACCACGATTTTTGACTATAAACATGTAAGCAGCAAGAGGATTTTTATATTCTTCAAGATTGGTTTTCTAAAGGGCGGAAGGACAGCTGTTTATTGTGTATTTACATTCTAGGATCTAGTCTTTGCAGTTTCTTATGAATTTGCTCACTTCTGCTTTTCCCTTGAAATAATCAAGCAGTTTATTAACAAAAAAACAAAACCATTTCTAAGAAACAATATGATAGAAAACACTTGCATTTGCTTGATCTTTTCAGGCAGAAAGTGGAAGAGTGATGTGCTGTCCATCACAGGCTCAGAAAGAGCATAGCGTAAGAGAATGACCAAAGCAAAGCCCAGCACAGAGACTCTGAAAATATTTGTTGAATGGATAAATGAATAAATCAGAGCTCCTAATGCAAAACATCATGTAGAAAAAGAACAATCGCAAAGCAATCACAACATAGCAGAAAATCAGAGCAACTTTATACACATTTCATGATGTATACAGGAAAAATAATGTCACATTTTTGTAAGAAGGGACTTCTGAGTTTTAGTTACTGGCATTAAAAATACATCTCAGAAAACTGTTCAGAAAACTTATTTTATCTTTCATCCCTTTATCCACTTGTTTTCCATTTGTTCTGCCAACACTAATGATGACCCTTCTTTTACCTGGGTACAGAGATATGCAGTGTAGGTACAAGTAGGCTGCAGCTAATCTCACTGGACATTTACACAGGCTTTTCTTCTTGTCTTCCAGAAACCTCCTCACATGCTTCCTCCCATTGGTTGGGAGTTCTGTGGCACATTTGAAAGTATAGAGTCTTTAAACGATAAACTTTAAAAGAAGTGGTTCTAGAATTCTTTTAAAGCAAATGTCATGAAAATCCCCCAAATGTTTAAAAACCTACAATGGTGAGGATTTGGCTTAAGCCCCTTCCACTCCTCAACTCTGCCCTCAGTCTATTTTTTAGTTTTATAAACTAGACATTTGTGAGAATTGAAAAACAGGAACTAGAAGAGTTCCTATTAAACCTTATGGAATGTATGAGTATTTGAAATGCTGGAGAAAAAAGTTCCACCCAGTATGAAAATTCCATGGCTTAGGTCCTTTTTGGCTCCAAGGTCCCACTTTCCAAGGTTCTTCTATTTCCAACTTTCTCAAACTAATACCCCTTCAACCAATCTGGGGTTGAGGTGAAGACAGGATGGAAGGAAAAGGAGAGGGGGAGAAGATGTAAGGGAGGGGAGAATAGATGAAGCATGTGTGCAGGGCGAGCGTAGGGGTAGGTCCACTTTATGGAATGGTGGAAATTTCCTGTATCTGCATGTTCTTCTAGGGAAACCTCCAGCCACTTGTGGCTATTGAACACTCAAAATGTATGATGGAGGAAGCACATTTAACATGTTATCTAATTTGAATTTAAATTTAAATAACCACATGTGGCTAGTAACTATGATATTGGAGAGCACAATTCTAAAGAATGTTGTATTTGACCCCAACCTGGGTCAGAAGCAGAATAAAACCTATAAAGAGACTCAGGACTGAAGTTTCTTAGTCTTTCAAACCCCAAACTGCAGATGCTGATCCCATAATATGAAGAGTAGGTGTAAGTCATGGGTGTGCCCAATTTAAAAGGGATAGGAATGACAAATAAGAAATGCAAGGGCTATTTTATAAAAATTGAGCACACAGAACTGATTACAGATTGAAAAACAAGGGCAGGAGCTCACTATGCATGCTCAAGTTTTGCCTCCAAGGTGCAGACATCATTTTAAATATTTAGAAGCCAGGGAATCGAGGAGGGGCAGTAACTCTGGTCTTGCTGCCTCAGGGCTACATTGCATCCAGGATACTCTCCCGAAGAGCCTGCTACATCCTAAAGATGGACCATAAAGCTATCCCTGCTCTGGACAAGCTGGAACGATACATCTACGAGAGGCAGGTAATTCTGGAATACCCTTAAAAATGCTCTGTTCCTGAGTCAGTAATACTGGCACCCATGGAGACGTGAAGAGTGAGAGAGAAGATTATAATGTTGTATCTTCCTGTGATGTGGTACAAAACTTTTCAAAGGGTTTTAACTGTATTTATTTATTGCTTTGAGATCTGGAGTACATCTCAGCTCAATTTCCATCATACAGCCCTAAACTCATGAACTTATAATAAATTTCAGTGTCTTTGTAGAGATGATTGATCAGTCTGTCTTCTTAGAATTGGGCTCTGTGAAATGGTGACTGGCAGAAAAATGAGTAAAGTTGTATATTGGATGATATGAAGATGCCAAGAAACGATATGATACAGTGAGAGTATTCAATACTGCTGAGGTTTGACACCCGGGGCTTAGCCTCCCCCTGCAACTTCCACCTTTGGCACAAGGTTTCCTTCCCTGGGTTTTATTGTCACCAGCAGTAAAAAGGCACTATTAATAATGAAGTTTCTCTGCAGACAGAGCAGTTAGAAAGAGAGGATGCCTTGAGATCCCTGATGACCTTTCCTTTGATAATTTGAAAGAGAGCCAGGTGTGGTGGCACATGCTGTAATCCCAGCTACTGGGGAGGCTAAGGCAGGAGGATGGCAAGTTCAAAGCCAGCCTAAGCAACTTAGTGACCCCTGTCAGAAAGAAAGAAAGGAAGGAAGGAAGTTCAGTAGAAGAGCACTTACCCAGTATGCCGGAAGCCCTGAGTGACAACATCAGTACAAAAAAAAAAAAAAAAAAACCAATAATGATTTGAAAGAGAAAGTCTGTCAGGATTTAGAATAAGGTGCACAAGAGTTACCCATTTATTTTATGCTTCCTTCTCTGTTGCAGACTATGAACATCATGTCCTCCAACAAATACACCTGGGTCAAGTACAATCCCCTGGAGTCTCTGATCACAAATGTGGACTGGTTCCTGTTTGGGTCACCCATTGAGCAACTCTGCAAACACATCCCCTTGTATAAGGGGGAAGTGGTTGAAAAGACAGGTGAGTACCAAGGAACTGCTCATTCACCAGATCATTTTGGGAAAGCTCCTACGTGCCAGGCACTTGGCTAGGTGCTGTGTGAAACACAAATCAATGAAAATGTGCCCCGACCCAGTTTACTTCAGGAATCAAATAGCTACTGTGAGTGGCAGTTTTGCTAAATGTCATGGACACAGAAAAGGTGAAAGGTCTGTCTCCATGGACTGTGTCGTGAAGTGGAGAAGCTGAAAAGTAATGCAAAAGTTGGGATGGGAAGGGGGTCAAAGAATAACTACGGGCCCTTTTCTTTCAAATGTGGGGATTTCAAGTGGGAGAAAGTCTTCTGGAGATGGTGAGACAGTGAGAAGGAAATCATCAAGAAATGCCCTCAGAATCTAGAATAGAATTGATCCAGGAAACAGCAGGCCAAGGAATAGAAGCCCCGTTCCATCCGGGTAACACAGTGCACCATTTATAAATGCAGTAGAGTACCAAGCCAGCACATGACAGACACAGAAGAAATTCCCAGAGTAGCAGAAGGTAGATAAAGAAGAAAAGGAGTAGCATTTACTACATTTCTAGTGCCTGGGAAAAAAATTTCAATACCCATTAACACTTTTAAGGCATGAGGTATGCTGCTGACACATAATTTCACGGCATCAGTTAGGACCAAATACTTCCAGGAATTGTCAATCTTATTTAAGTTAATATGTTATCATTCTTTGCTATGCAAGAATAGCTGAAATCTTGGGTAACATGAAGTTACAAGTACATACTTTAGCCAACGTTTACAAAACACGTTGATTTGTTGCACTGTGATATATTTTTAATGATCTTTTTAACTTTCAACCTTTCCAGATGATATTGCTGCTGGAGGCTGTGCAAAGGCAGGGCTCCTGGGCATCTTGGGAATTTCCATCTGCGCAGGCATTCATGTTTAGGACAGTCACTTACTGGTTTCATCCTTTCAGAGAAATCTGATCTTGGTTTCCACACCGAAGTCAAATTAAATTCTCAATGTCCCATCTAATTGTGAGATTCAATAATAAAATGTGCTATATTTACAGATATCTGGGTGTCAGTTCTTTTTGTAAGCAGCAAAGGGAAGTCAAGCAATATACAGAAGGAAAATAAATCTTCCAGGATTTCCAATAAAGTGTATAAAGTGTAAAAATTCACGGATGGGTCACATGCAGGCCAGTCAACTCGGTGTGAGTCTCCTCATCTGTCTGTATCTGCTTGTGGAAGCTGCTTCCCATCTGTTTGTCCCAAAGCACTTGAAAGCCTAGATGGAACAGGGGCTCAGGCAGCAGTGACCTTAACCGAGTGAGGGGGAGGGACATACTATAACTTTATCAAAGAACTTAACTTCTCAGGTGAACTAAACTATTCCTTCTGATAAGCACTCAGCTTTGAGAGTCATTCATAGACCCTTTAGGAAATATCTTTGAACTTGCCAAAGCAGTAGACTCAGCCTTAATAAACACTATTATGGTATGTGTTGATCTGGAGAGAGTAGAGAGGGAGGAAGGAACAACTAACACCCAGGAAAAGAAGAACTGTACTGAAAACCCTAGTGGAAAGCTAACTGGGAATGCCAAGTGAACTTGTAACTGGAAAGCAATTTCCATCATTTCAAAGAAATTGCACCATGTGGGAAAATTGCCAGATCAAATAGCTGAGTCTCATATAGTCTGGCCAGCTGGAGTGCAAGTTCAGAACAAAGAGACACTATTTTAACAAGATTTCCACCTGCCATTGACTATTCCTCTTGCTAATACTATACATCTGTTCCTTAATAGTCATCAATTAATATATCTTAAGCACTTACCATGTGCTCAGCACTGGAATGGATATGCTGGGGGAAGAGGTCCAAGAAAAAGTGACCATAATCAAGAAAGTTATTTTCTCACTGGGTAAATAAGGTATTTATATTTTAAAAATTGATAAGAACACTAAAGAGTGTGTGATAAAGTGCCAAGTAAATGGTAGAGTATTTCAGCTGGAACCTTGGTGTTTGTAAGTAATGAAACTCAAATCAAATTTGCTGAGGCCAAGGGAGAAATTTATTGTCTCATGTAACTGGCCTGGGAAGGAAAGGGATGTTCTGGTCTTGGGAAGCTAGAACTCAGTGCTTGATGGTGGCCAGACTCTCTTTTCCCACTTCTCAACTTTCCCTCTTTCTATATGTCATCCTCAGTGTCTCATGCTGGTTTTCTCCAGGAGGAGAGAAACAACATCACTGTCAAAACCAAGGCCTTCATGTTCTCAGCTTTGCTGCCAGTGAGGAGGGGGTTCCTCTTAGTTCTAATCAGTTTTAACCTAAAAATTCTCTGGAGATGACCCTAACTGTCTCACCATGTGGTACATTCTTACTCCTGTGGCCAGGATTAGTACCGGTGGCCTGAGGGAGAGGTCCTGAAACAGGTGTCGTGACTGGCAATCTCCTTTGGCATTTACTACCTAGAGATGTGCTATCCCTATTCATTTTTATAATATTGGTCTCATTTTGAAAGTAGAATGCTGTGTTCTGCTTTTTTCTTAACTCTCTCTAAATCAGTTGATTCTACTCCATGTTGTTGTCTCACTGAATAACTGACAGAAGCAGCTGGTGGAACATACCAGGCACATGCCTAACAGGAATATGTTCAACAGAGGCTGCCAGGAGGTTGGGACTCCATTATATTTTCTTGTAATTATCTCCTTCTTAAGGGCTGAGAGAAGAAGATATGAGCTCTGTTAACTCACCAGATGTTTACACCATAGACCCTCCCTGGGCCTCAAGAAGGAAACACACCTGGTCCCTCCCATTCATGCTGTAGCATAACCTTGGGAAGGGACAGGCCAAGAATTTGTCCCTTGCCCCTCCCATGTATGGTGTAGCCCACCCCTTAACTTTTTTGGAAAAGTTACCTTTGCATATTGTAGGACATGGCCTTAGGCACACAATGCCTGGTCAACAGCCTTGTTTATGACCTTGGGCAACTTCACTCTTTTGTTTGACCCCAACTAATGACTGGAAAAGAGAGAATCCTGAGGTGCTCACCAGCCCCTTCCAGTCTGAAGTGGATGGCACCTCAAGAGTCCTGTAGGTTGTGCCTGAGTGCTTCTAGAGTTCTCCAGCACAGTCAAGGGCTGCCCCTCTCCATGCCCTTGTGGCTAAGGGGATGTGGGTAGGGTACTGCCTGCAGAAACTTTCCGGAGTGTTGGGAATGTTCTACATCTTCGTCTGTGTGATGGCTACATGGGGATGCATAGGTAAAATTCATTGAGCTGTGCTTTTCAAATCTGCACTTCATTGTATTTTATACCTCAATAAAAATGTTGAGATATTTTTAACATTTAAAACACAACTGAATAAAACAAGGCCACCCCTCTATAACATTCTCAGGAAACACGCAGAGTGGTGATTTCTGCAGCCCACAGCAGGCTTGGAAGTCTTGAGCTCCAGTCTCGAGTGCTTGGAGCTGGGCCTGAAGGCCCCTCGCTGTGGTCTGAGTTCAGGGCCAAGGAGGCTGTGGGTACTTGGACAGCTGCAGCTCTGCTTGCCGTGGATGGCAGGGATCTGCCCGTGTGAAAAGCACTGCCTGCACTCACAGGCCTTGTGAAAGCCCCCATGGGAGTAGCTGTGGATACTATACAGGCTGAACTGTGGGGGGGTCTCCAGCCAGGCAGGCAGTAGGAGGACCAGGCAGGATCTGGGCACTAGTGGCTCCTGATCCATTGGGAAACTAAGAGCTCCCAGCGGGCAGATAATGGACACTGGGTAGCAACAGCCTGGGACAGGCAAGCCAGCCCACTCATATTCAGACCTGAGATTGGAGCCAGTTGGCTCAACCCAGAAGCTGGTGAGAAGCAAGAATAGTGGGAACAGATAGAGGTGACACTATTTGGGGTGGCCCAAATTAATTACTATGATAGGGAGACCTTCCCCTTAAAGAGGGACAGTTAAAGAACGAGCACTAAGAATCCAGGTCCCTTATTAATTTGCAATGGAGACAACTATGGGGTCATCACTGAAGGGTTCAGACCAATTCCAAAAGGGGGCTCGCTTGCTCACTTTCAGAGATTATCATGGTGCGCGCTGGGCCACCACAGGGAGTGGGATTCCCTGGACTCTTAGCTCCAATTTTCAGTTGAGTATATGCTATGGCTAGCGTCTTCATTTCTTTGTTTATTTCCAACATTTTCAAGGGATTCCCCAAGGATATCCCAGAGAGAGATGCTTAGAAATGAGGCATCCTGCCAGGCATGGCTGTGCACACCTATAATCCAGCAACTCAGGAGGCTGAGGCAGGAGGATCGAGTTCAAAGACAGCCTCAGCAACTTAGCAAGGCCCTGTTTCAAAAAAAAAAAAAAAAAAAGGGATGGGGGTATGGAACAGTGGTTAAGTGCACCTGGTTTTAATCAAAAAGAAATAAAAAGAAGGAGAAGGAAGAGGAGGAGGAGGAAAGGAAAGAAGGAAGAAAGGAAAGAAAGGAGACACATCCTGAGAGAAGGACCTCCTCCTTTGCACTGTGCCTGTGTGTGATGTTCTGGGTTGCACATGCTGGTAATGCTGAGAGGACAGTGCAGACAGGTAGGCCCATCTGCTAGATCAGTAATGGAAGAAACTTTATTGTTCTAATTCAGAGGGAGAGAGTATAACCCGTTTCCCCAGATTTCAGAATGGGGTATTGGGTTGAAAGACAGAAGGTGGAGATCTGAAATGAGCAGCTTCCTGTAGGCAGAGACCAGGCCAGGTACCCGCCCCAGGCCAGCAGCCCGGGATAGGTGGGTTCACTCTTCATGCAGCTGACCTGGAGGGTCAGAGTCCAGGAATGTCACCACAGATGGAGAGTCCCATAAAAGATAGAAGCTGGATTGCAAAACAGGAATTAGGGTTGACTGCCAGGGCAGTACCTTTAAAAAGAAAGAGAAGCATTTTACAAAAGATCAGTTTAAGACCTCAAGGTAGAATGGATATATTATAAGCTGCACCTGGTACTCAGGACAGCGCTTCTAGCAAGGCTGTGAGACCTTGGAAGTGGAAGATCCCACCTTCTTTCCTCTCATGGGCCCCTGCAATAATTACCTCCACATCTGCTCTATTTCTTTTATTCACCCACAACTATCCTCCTTAATCCTCCAGCCCCTCCCTCAAGTTCTCTTGCTTTTTCCTGAATCCTTTTATGTTGGTAAACTTATGCTAAGGTATAAAAGTCTGGCAGCAGCCTAAAGGAGCAAGGGTCCTGGCCACACCAGTCTAGTGTGAAGATCATGAAGTCTTACCTGGTAGCTTTCCAAGCTGGGCTAACATCCTCAGCAGGGGTGCCAATCACTGAGTTCTTCCTTTCCCAGTGTGGTCTGTAACTACTGTGATCTTACCTTTCAACTCAGGTGGCTTGAGAACAAGGACTGAGAACCCCAAAGCAATGGGCCTCTGACTCACAACAGATTCTGTGATGCTTGGGTAGGGCATGATGTAATCTTGAGTCAGGTGAGGACATCCATCAACTGTCAAATCCCTTTGATGAGATAGCTGACCCTGACCTTCTGATAAAGCTCACTCTGCTCCCTATTCTCAGCGACTCTTGGTGTCAAGAAATCATTTCTGCCAGCAGGGACAATACATCCTGGGTCATGCAATTTTTATACCACTAACAAAGACATGGAATAAACTATCACTAAATTGTGCCAATGACCTAAAAACCATACTGCACGTTTTGATTCACCCATGGTCTTGGGTTTCTAGTTAAGTTGTTAACATACCTTCTTTTCGTTGCTGGGCAAAGTAGGTGGGGACATCTCTGCACAGGTCTTTGATGAGAATTCCGTACTGGGCTAAGTTCTTGACCCGACTCCGTAAAACAGTGTAGGTCAGGCCATGGGTGGACAGGTAATGACTGGAATCCTGGAAGAGGTAGCATGTTAAAACAGTGAGACATCATATAGAGGTGGCACAAGAAGGAGGAAGAAATGAATTCTTATGGCCCTTGTCCTCAGGTAAGTGGCAACAGGATGTGTTTGATTCAATGCACAGAACTAGCTGTGAACCCAACCTGCCCTAGAATTCAGTCTCCGGCAGCAACATCTCATCTAGCCACAAGGAGGCGACATTACTCTAGAAAAATCTGTAGATTTGAGGGACCTGATAATCTCCCATTTCTTCCTTTCATTCTTTAATGCTTTCTCATCTCTGATAATATAGAGTAGATAAAAATCATTTGTTGCATTATGTTTTTTCTTGTTAATTCGGATGAATGGGACATTTTAGGCTTCTCTAAGAATATTAATAAGTTGCTTTATTTTCATGTGACATGCCGTCTTTTTTTGTTTCCCCCCAAGTCAGGAAACCCTCCTGCCAGTGTTTCCAAATGTGCCCTGCATGTTACTTAGCAAATGAGCAGATTTCAAAGACTTGCCAAGGACTTCCTGCTGGTTTTTAACTTATCATCAACAATTCTCCTTGTCATTTAAGAGGCTAAGGAAGACAGCTTTGCAGTCTTTGGCTCATTTTCAGTTAAAGTTGATACATGTGTATTTGGTGCTGGGAAGGGAAAGACAGAAGGTGAGGGAATGTGAATATTATATTAAGTCACTCTGATATTTATAGTCAACAACTTACATTTGCTAACATGTAACGTGAACCCTTTGATGACTACAAAGATCGAAAGGGGGTCATTGCAAGGGGGTCGTTCATTCAGTTCTGATTTGACTTGAAAGGTGTATTTGTATGATGTTGTAATTTCATGGACTTTAAGAGCAAGCATGAACTAAGTCACCACTTGTGCACAGAATTGTCCTAGGAGGTTAGAAGTACTTTGGAAAATACCGGCGTAGGAGGGGACCAGAGTGACCTGGTCTCACTTACCTGCCTGCCTAGGGCCTTGCTAATGTCATCCAAACTTGGGAAGATCGCTTGGTCCATCTTGGCCAGGACACAGGCCATCCTGCTAAACAGCTTTACCACCAAGAGGGCCTGAAAGCAACACAGCAGAAACATGTCATTCATTCAGTCACAATATTAATGGGAACCTACTCACTGCAGAGGCTGACATCCGCTGTTGACTGTGGTGTAGAACACCCCAGCAGGGTGTGGGCCTGAACACAGGAGTAAAGGTCAGCATCAGGACCAGTGGCAGGGCATACAAAGCCCTGCGGCTCTCCAGGACCCAGTGGCACTGTCCCCTGCTATTCTTGCTAGAGAGGGTTCACTCCCCAAGAATCCCCCTGGCACTCTGCGACCACTAATAGACAGGTGGGCCCAGAAGCATAGAGTGTGTAGGGAGTGAGCTCCAGTAAAACGACTGACTTGAAGGTCATGGTCTGCCACTCAGCAGTCATTGGGGTGCTCAGTAGCCTCCCTGCTTCTCTATTTCTTCATCTGTAAAGCAGAAGTAACTACTCCATTCCTACAGTGTTGTCATGGAGATGACAGGGTGAGTAAGATGCTAGCTGCTTGTGAGAGTGTTGGCAAGTTACTGAGTACTTGTTGAATGTACGGGGCTGTTAGGCGTCCTGGGTCAGGACCAACAGACTTAGAATCCAGCACCAGGCCTGCCCTGGATACTTGCTTTTGTGTGGCCCTGGGCCTGCCATTTGGTCTCTCTAAACTTGGATTAGAGCAGCAGTTCTCTTGCAGCTGTGTCTGGCTGAGGCCCAAGGTGCACCTGCATGAAGTAAATCCCCTCCAGCAATGGTTCTGACCTCTTGTGCACCACAGAGTGAGTGGTGGGATACTTTGTGGCAGAAAAGTTTCCATGGCTTACAAAAGAGTTGGTGATTACTATACTGTGTGCCTCTAGGAGGATCCCAGAGAGGTCTCCTAGAAGGAATCAGGAATGGGCTAGGTGAAGAGTGAAGGAGGTGTCAGGAAAGAGAACATGGTGGGTATGGGTAGGGGTAGAGAGGACGCCCGGGGGTGAGGGGTTCATCCTGAGGTGTCCAGGGTGACTGGAGAGAAGGTGATGGAGGTGATAGGGGAAGGCCTGGATGGCAGAGGGCCTGAGGAGTGAGGGCTTTTACTTCGTGTCCCCCTTCAGAGCCCTGTCAGGGAGGCAAGGCAGTTGTTGGTGCTGTTTTGCAGATGTGGTGACTAAGGCCCACAGGCAGAGTGAGATTCTGAGGTTAGCATCCAAGGACATGGGGGCTCCCTTCCTAATCTCACATCTCTCTGCTAGCTCTTAGGACTCAAAGAAATGGCAGTTGCAGCCAGGTTTTTAAAAAATGAAATACATTGTTCTTTAGAAATAGACGTTAAAACCTGGAGTCAAGATAAAATAACTTTCATAGCATAACCCAGTTATAAGACATGGGGCTCTTTATGTTGGCTTCTTAGTTCCACTTTGGTGGCCACATAAACCAATAACTCACAGACACCCAATTGGATGCAGAAATCCTATGGACCAGAGAAGGTCCTCCTACATTCTCTGACTCAGAAAGAAGTCATTGCGCCTTCAGTAAAGCTGGTCCCTTACCTAAAGACATGCATTCCTACTGAGGGCCTAAACTGGAGAAGGCAAATGAAGACAGTGTCCACTTCTCTCTGGAAAAGCCTCGAGCTACATTTTGGACCAGACAAGGCTTTCTGTGGCATTGTAATGAACATGTTTCACTCTTACGTTCTTGTAGTCCAAGATTCCATCCCATTCACTGAAAACATTGTTGTCCCGGATGCTGACCACACCTCGGAAAGCATTGATATGGATGAGTTGGGTCCCAACAGATCCATCCAGAGGATGGCTGTCACTGATGTTCTGCAGAAAGCCAAGCAACAGAGAGAAAAATTACAAGTCCAGAGTACTCTGCAGGTTTAAGGGTTCCCTGTGTGAAATTTGAGGGATGTCACCCTGATGATCACCTTGTAAATATTTCTGCCCAAAGGGGACTAGACAATGGGACCCCCTTCACCCTACTTACCATTAGGGCCAGAGATGGAGTTAGGAAGAAGGCTGTGATGATGGAAGATGCAGTCTGAAAGGGGAACAAATATCACTGCACTTTTTCTTTAACTGCAGACAACAGTTTGTAGTCTAAGGCCCTGCTGGGGTCAGGGCCTCCTTAAGATGATCTACAATTTTCACACTCTCTCAAGCCCATGGGGCACCAGCATGTATCAGGAGACAAGTTCAATATGGTTGAGTGGGTTGTGCTGGCTTCTCAAGAGGCAGAGCTTTATCATTCACTCAAAAACCCTGACTGGGTTGCTTCTACAGTCAATCACTGGGGTAAATAGCAGGAACCTGACTGACCACTTGATCTGCACACAGGACAGGCCCCTCCTAGGTCAAATGTAATCATAATCACAATTCCAGGCCTCAGTCTCCTTCATCTGCACCTTTTTCTCTACTTCTAGCCACTGGTCTAGGTTTTTATCCAAACCCCAAATCACATTGTTGGCCCTGCCTTGCCCTCTGCCTACGACCACCCACCTAGAAACCCATATCCCATTGATTTCCTTTCCTCTAGATTCTCTCACCTTGCCTAAAAATAAAAGACTAATCACCACTTATTTATACCTTATTTTGAAATAGATTGTACTCAGATGTGACTAGTTCTGGAAATCCTGGTTGTTAATCATTTCTTATCTGTGTGGCCTGCCTTGCCATACAGGTATTTCAGCAGGCTAGGAGAAAGTGCAGCAAGCAACCCTTCCCTACTTTCCACAGCTCATTATCTGGTGTATTCAGGCTCTCTTGGTTCAAGTGCATTTCAGTTGGAATTGACAGGCACTCCCCTTCTCCCCATCCCCATCCCCATGACAGTCTATGCAATACTCCAGGGGCAATTCCTACAGTAAAAGGTGAGATTTTTTTTTTTTTTTTTTTTTTTTTTTTTTTGCCGTGCTGGGGATTGAACCCAGGGCCTTGTGCTTGCAAGGCAGGCACTCTACCAACTGAACCATATCCCCAGCCCCGAGATATGTTTTTGAAGCAGAAGTAAATAGCTACACAATGAACAGTAATCACAGTGTGGTGAGATCAGTCAAGGAGATATTGGAGATGCAGATAGCAACATTATTGGTGCCATATACAATATGCATCCGAAGCTTTTCTGCACTGGCAATTTGTAAATAAGATAAACCCAGGAAGACAGGACCCTAAAATATGAATATCTACCCAATGCTCAAAGATTCCTGAAATTTAAGAAATTGGTTGTTAATGTCTTCAATGAAGACTCTTCTTTCAGATATTCAAAAATAGAAAGGTATGTGCCAAAATAAGATTTGAAAATTCTATTTGGATTTAATTTGAAGAGTCCAAGAGGGTGGGGGAGAACTTCTCCCTGGCTATTTTGATTCTGAGAGTAAAATCTGAAATTAGGAAATGTACTTACAAGGTGTTTCATGTTGTCTCTCTCTCTCTCAGATCTTGTGCAACTGCATGTATAATAGGATTTTCTATGGCCCATTTACTTCTAAATCTGGTTTATATAGTCCTAGACTTTGCAACTATTGCCATGATAAAGGTTTGTGGGCATAGTTAACCATGATCCAGATACTATTTGGAAGGGAGAGCAAGTTTATGTAATTATACTTATCACTTTACTTTGATTTCATCTAAGTATTTTTCTTTCTTCCTGATACCACCACTTGTTCCAAGGCAAACATAGGAAATTAGGGTGGCCTTGTGGGCTGGCATACCCATGACCTTAACCACTAAGGTAAGGATTGCAAACACCAGATCCCCACAAAATGACCCAGGTACACAATCAATGAGCTCACTGTTTCTACTTCTCATTTTCTGAAGTTTTAAAAAAATTTATTATGTTTAGTAACAGTGAGGGTGGTTGGGAGAAACCTTATGAAGCCCAAAGAGACAGATTGAACTATAAGATTACACTGGTTGAAACTCAATCTGGTCCAGCTCTTCATCCAAACCCCAAAGCACGTGGTTCTGCACTGCCCTCTGCCCACCCACCAAGCCGACCTCATTTCACCTCTTCAAACATCCACCTCTGATTGACTTTCCTGATATTCTGATATTTTGTTCTTTTATATGACTTATCTCTCCTCCCAGCTTTCCTTTCAGGGTGCTTTTTTCCATAAAGGACACTTTGACCAGCCCCAGAGCCCTTGATATATGGGGAACCATGACCTTCTTGCAATAAGTTAAGCACCAATTCAGGACTTTTTGTATATTTTCTTCTCTTTCCTCAAGCTCTGACTTGGTGGCCCAGTGACCTGGATCAAATACCCTGAGGTGAGAACCAAATAGGTACTTCTTCTGAGAGAAGAGCTATACAGAGCAGGCTGGCCCTGAAGTGATCCGAGAGGGAAGTAGGCAGCTCAGCCCTCACTTAATAAAAGTGGCCATGGGAACTTGGAATAGACGGACTTTGGGGACTTTTAGGTCATCCAGGGAGATACTAATATCTCCATTGCTCTATGTACTTTAAAAAAAAAACATGCACAAATGATATATTTGATCATTATTGACTAAATAAGGAAAAAAGGATAAAAGGATAACTAACAAAGTGCTGTGCTTTGTCTCTAAATAGGTGATGGCAATAAGGAAGAAATAAAAGTTAAACCATTTTTAAAACATTTGTTCTAATTAATTATATACATGACAGCATTTTGACTCATCATACATAATGGAGTATAATTTCTCTTTCTTCTGGTTGTACATGATGTAGTACTACACTGGTTGTATAATCATCAATGCATGTAGGGTAATAATGTATGATTCCTTCTACTATACTTTCTACCCAATATCCATTACCATCCCTTCACTTTCCTCTATCTAATCCAAAGTAACTCTACTCTTCCCTAGCCTCCCCCTAGATATTGTGAATTAGCATCCACATATCTTAGAAAGCATTCAGACTTTGGTTCTTTGGAATTGGCTTATTTTAATTAGCATGATATTCTCCAGTTCCATCTGTTTAGTGACAAATGCCATAATTTTGTTCTTCTTTATGACTGAGTAATAGTCAATTGTGCATACATACCACATTTTCTTTATCTGTTCTTCTGTTGAAGGGCACCTAGGTTGGTTCCATAGTTTAGCTACTGTGAATTGAGCTGCTGTAAACATTGATGTGACTGTGTCACTGTAGTATGCTGATTTTAAGTCCTTTGGGTATATGCTGAGGAGTGGAATAACTGAGTCAGGTCAAATGGAGGTTCCATTCCAAGTTTTCTGAGGACTCTCTGTACTGCTTTCCAGAATGGTTGTACCACTTTGCAGTCCCACCAACAATGTATGAGTGTACCTTCTCCCCCACAGCCTCACCAACATTTATTGTTGCTTGTATTCTTGATAATTGCCATTCTGACTGGAGTGAGATACAATCCCTGTGTACTTTAATTTGCAGTTCTCTAATTGCTAGAGATGTTGAACTTTTTAAAATATATTTGTTGACCAATGATATTTCTTCTTCTGTGAAGTGTCCGTCAGTTCCTTTGCCCATTTATTGATTGGGTTATTTGGTTTTTGGTGTTAAGTTTTTGAGTTCTTTATATACTCTGGAGATTAATGCTCTATCTGAGGTGCAGGTGGCAAAGATTTTCTCCCATTCTGTAGGCTCTCTCTTCATATTCTTGATTGTTTCCTTTGCTGTGAAGAAGCTTTTTAGTTTGATTTGATCTCATTTATTGATTCTCGATTTTACTTCTTGTGCTTTAGGGGTCTTGTTAAGGAAGTCAGTTCCTAAACTGACTTAGTGGAGTCTTTTTCTTCTATTTGTCACAGATTCTTTGTTCTAAAGCCTAAGTTCTTGATTCATTATGAGTTGATTTTTGTGCAGGGTAAGAAATAGGTGTTTAATTTCATTTTGCTACATATGGGTTTCCAGTTTTCTGAGCACCATTTGTTGAACAGGCTATCTTTTCTCCAATGTATGTTTTTGGCACCTTTGTCCAGTATGAGATAACTGTGTTTATGAGATAACTGTATTTATATGGGTTTGTCTCTGTGCCTTCTATTCTGTATCATTGGTTTACAAGTCTGTTTTGGTGCCAATACCATGATGTTTTTGTTACTATAACTCTGTAGTATAATTTAAGATCTGATGTTGTGATACCTCCTGCTTCACTTTTCTTGCTAAGGATTGTTTTGGCTACTCTGGGTCTCATATTTTTCCAAATGAATTTCACAATTGTTTTATCAATTTCTATGAAGAATGTCATTGGGATTTTAATAGGAGTTGAATTAAATCTGTATAGTTCTTTTGGCAGTATGGCCATTTTGACAATATTAATTCTGCCTATCCAAGAGCATTGGAGATCTTTTCCATCTTCTCAGTTTTTCTTCAGTTTCTTTCTTTAGTGTTCTGTAGTTTTCTTTGAATAGGTCTTTCATCTCTTTTGTTAGATTGATTCTCAAATATTTTATTTTCTTTGAGGCTATTGTGAATGGTGTAGTTTTCCTAATTTCTCTTTCAGTGGATTCATCACTGATGTATAGGAACACAATTGATTTATTGGTGTCAATTTTATATCTTGCTACTTTGCTGAATTCATTTATAAATTCTAGAAGTTTCCTGGTGGATTTTTTTTTTTTTGTCTTTTAAATATAGAATCATGTTTTTGGCAAATAGTGATAGTTTGAGTTCTTCTTTTCCTATTCTTTTCCCTTTAATTTCTTTCTTTTGTCTAATTGCTCTGGCTAAAGTTTCAAGAATGATATTGAATAGAAATGGTGAAAGAGAGCATTCTTGTTTCCATTATTAAAGGGAATGCTTTCAACTTTTCTCCATTTTGAATGATGTTGGCCTTGGGTTTAGCATATATAGCTTTTACAATGTTGAGGTATGTTTTTACTATTTCTAGTTTTTCTAGTGTTTTGAACATGAAGGGGTGCTATAGTTTATCCAATGCTTTTTCTGCATCTATTGAGATAATCATATGATTCTTGATTATTGATTTCTATATTTTGAACCATCTTGCATCCCTGGGATGAACCCCACTTGATCGTTGGTGCAGTATCTTTTTAATATATTTTTGTATGTGATATACCAGAATTTAATTGAGAATTTTTGCATCTGTGTTCATCAGAAAACCTTTATTTTTTAGCTCAGGGAATTTGTGAGAAGCTTTATAGAACCATCAAATTTCAAAGCAAGAAGGGATCATGAAATGCAGTGTGGATCCGATAATGAAAACATTATCAGAAGGATTGCGATTTTCAGAAAATCAAAAGGAAATATAATTACATGTATGTATGAAGCACCTTAAAACTTGTAAATCAATTTCATAGTCATTTTCATTTGCTCTTTATTACAACTGTTTTGGTTAGGAGGAATAGTAAATGTTAATCCTTTATACAGATGAGGATACGCAGTCAATAGATTAACTGTACATGAACTAAGTTCACCTTCCAATTCTGCACTAACCAAATCTGTCATTTCAGAGCTAAAATTTGAACTTGAGTCTGGACATTGAAGTGTCCAACTATGTGCAGCCCCACTGTCTGCCAAATGTACTGACTTTTGGAGTTTGTTAACTTCAGAATGTGGATTAAAATAGCAAGAATCCTGAGGAACAAGTGTTCTGCTTTTATGTCCCTATCTATAGTTGTCTGCTTTTCAGAAACTTTGTTGAGCAAGTAATTTTGTTGGAGTCTCTCTTCATGCAAATGGAAACCAGGAGTCATTGAAGTTGCAGCTAACCAAGTACCAGAGTTAGAGGAAGCTGTGTCATAGTGGGAGAACCAGTAGGTGGTTCCAAAGGAGCTTCCAGTCCTGGAAAGATCTGAAAAAGAGGGAATTCAACAAAAAGGAGAATAGAGTCTGAAAGGAAGGAAGGCAGAGATAAGGCCTCAAGGAATCAAAAAGTCATGATGGACAACCCATCGCCCATGAGATCTCCACTATTTGACATTGTTGTTATCTGGAGGATAGTCATTCAACTCCTCTCCTCCAATGTCCTCCAGTAGGATCAACCTCTGGGGTCACACTATTCAGTTTGTTGTCTTTTGAGTGATGGCATAATGTTGGAATATCTTTACAATAAAATGCCTTATGTAAATGAGGCTATTCTTAAATGCAGTTATGATGATGATGATGATGATGATAATGATGATGAGGATGTTGTCTGAGTGCTTGCTAATATCCTGGCATGTAAGTTTGCTAATACATAATGATTCAATCACATATTGAAATTTGCATTCAGGGGGGTGGGAGGGAGGCAAGAATGGAGGAAGGAGAGACTGTACAGAGGGAAAAGAGGGGTGAGAGGGATGGGGGGAAGGAAAAAAATAACAGAATGAATCAAACACCATTACCCTGTGTAAATGTATGATTACACAAATGGTATGCCTCTACTTCATGTACAGAGAAACAAGTTGTACCCCATTTGTTTACAATAAAAACTAAGTTAAAAAGAAGACAAAAAGAAATCCACATTCAGTTCTGCAAAGACCAATAGTCATGTACCACCAAAAGAGGAATATTTCACCAATAAATTCAAACCATGGAATCTCCCTAAGGCATGAGTTTTGGCTAAAAAATAGTTCAGAAAGCACCTCTTTTCCTCCCTCCATACACTCTTCTATCTTTTAATCCATTCTTAAACTCTTCCAATTCCACCACTTAAATTCTCAAAAGTCATGCAAGCATTTTCATGATTCGCTTGCCACTAACATTTGCCTCCCTGACTTCTACTGCTTTGTAACCTATCCCAGGTGCTGACCAAATCTTCCTCTCCACTTTCCCACATACATAGCCCCTGCTTCCTAACTCCATGCCTAGGTTCATTCCTGGGGGCTCCCTATTCTTCTTCCCCTTTTATTCCTTCTTCAAACTAAGTTTGAACAGCAGCCCCTTTCCCCACCCTTCCTTCATTAAGAGCCAAATGTGCTATCTTCTTTGGAAACAGTTCTCTGCTCGTAACTTACTTTACTATTTATATTGTTGTGGTGTTATATCTATTCATATAGTTGTGCGATCGGATCTTTAAATTGCACGTTTATGCCACTTGACTTGACTGTAATCTCCATGAGGTTAGAGATCCTGCTTTGTTCTCTGCTGTTTTCAGTACCCCACACAGAGGAGATACTGAAAGGTACATATGTTCAATGAACAAATGAATGATTTTCACTGATGATCTACTGATCATCTTTGTACCTTTTGGAGTACTTAGCAGTATGTGGCAAATAGCCAGTATGCAGTAAATATTTGCTGAATTTAATAGTAAAGAATGAAATCAAGTATCTAATGACAATGTGAATGAGGAAAATAATTAAAGTCTGAAAAGAATAACATGTTCAACAAGGAAAAATGGTCCTCTTTACAAGCTCCAATAATAGTTCAATTATAAGGTGAGCAGAGAGACATAATTAATGTTTTTGTCCCTAGATTTGAGGTTAGGAGGTGAAGAAAAAAGAAAATGAAAGCCAGACAACTGCAAAGTTGTTTGCCTTTTATCTTGCATCCTGGAAACTTTGGCAAGAGCAAAGCTCCTTTGCCTGGATCCCTTTCCTGCTTGGTGTTTGCTAAACTTACTTTGATTTTTCCCCTTAATGTACCTACTGCCTATAAACCAGGAACTTCCTCATCCTCTCTTTCTTGTCTCATTCTGGAATGCAGATTTCTATATCCATCCCTGCAAATGTACTGGTCTTTAACTAGTCTTTTCACATTGGCAGAACTCAGTAGGAATTGAAACAGGATTTTTTTTTAATTAGTCAAGATTCACCCAAGTGCTATCTACTGCATTGCTTCCCTAATCCCTAAGCAAATACAAAAATGTAAATCAATATTCCAATCATGTTGTTATGGCCACCAACAATCTCTTGTTGGACAGTGATTAACCAGGTCTTTCCACACACTGTGGTTCACAGTGTATTGGCCCTCTTCCCGCATATGCCACTTGTTTTACATTCCTCTGTCCAGTCGTGATTATGTCCATTGGCTTCTTTGCTTACCTCCTCTATTTTTCTTATAGTACCTCTCAGTCCATTATGCCTCCTTCATTCCTATGTACATTCAGAAACATGGGATCCCTGCCCTCCAGGCCACCAGCTGCCCTGACCCCAATGTGCTCTTGTTAACCCTTCCCTTCCTGGGTCCGTTTTCCTGGATGTTCCCTCTGTTAGTTCTTTTGACCTTCCCTTCCTGGTTCTCAGGCCCAGGTGTTTTCTCTAGAGCAGCCACCTCTGGGCAAGACCAACTGTTTAGCAAACATTATCTTGCTGTACCTCATGTCTATCCTGAGATGCTTTATCTCCATGTCCACAAAACCTCACATTGCTTGGTGTACCCCATTTCTTTCTTTTTAATTTTTTTTTATTGTAAACAAATGGGGTACAACTTGTTTCTCTGTACATGAAGTAGAGGTGTACCATTTGTGTAATCATACATTTACATAGGGTAATGGTGTTTGATTTATTCTGTTATTTTTTCCTTCCCTCCCACCCCTCTTTTCCCTCTATACAGTCCCTCTTTCCTCCATTCTTACCTCCCTACCCCATTTACTTCTGAAGGAAATCCTAAGTAGATGAGTAGCCAGTAGTATCCTAGGTTACTCCATCTTCTTAGGTAATGACATTGTCTTAGTACCAATTAATTCTCTTAGTACCAAACTTTTTATTGAAGTAAACACTGAAAAACCTGATCATTTTTCCTCTCTAATTAGAACCCCAGTATTTGAATCCCCTGCTTCCATTAATGCATCTGAGTAGTTACATCCAAGTCAAGATTTGGGCTACTCTATTGATCTGGCTAACTTTCAGGGATGTGCCAAACAGCAATCTGATTTGGTCAGGCTCCCGGAAGATCTGACTCATGAGAAGACACAACTTTGTCTGTCATCCTTTGGAGTACATTTTGGCCTCTGAGAGTTGTCACTTTAGCAAAGCTGCCATTTTAGAGAAGAGAGGAAGTGACCAAAGGCTTGGGCAGTAGGACATGCCTAGGAACTGTCAAGGAAGCTGAATGCTGACCTGCGATAACCTATGAAGGAAATTGGGAGATGAGGGAGGGGCAAGACACTGTTCCCTATTCCCCTTATAACATCCCCATTATGCTATTGTCAATTAGGTTCTTATTATCAGGGGTCAATGCTCCAATGACCTAGAAGAAATCTTGCCTGTGAGAAGATTTTGGTTCCCAAGAAGTTGTTGCAAGGTAAAGTTTTTTATGATAACACATGTATGAAGCAACTTGTGCACATACCCAGGTGTGACCTCTCCAGTTCCCACATAGATACTAGTCATGTGCAATGTCTCTGAAGCTTTCCATCGTGTGTTTCCAGGGCTGCCTTCTGCTCTCCACTTTTGGAAATCAAGTTCAGACTGAGGCGCTGACTCATTAATTCATGCTTATACCTTATGTATTAGAGAAGAGTGTGATTCCCAGTGATCCTTCCTTCCTAGAATTCATGTCTTTGTATAGGTCCCTTCACCCCATCAATGAATAGAGTCGACCTCTGCAACCAGTGGGGTATTGTGGAAATATCAGTGTGGAACTTTCTTGGTTAGTTCATCGTGGTTTCTGCTTTGTTTTCTCATGAATTTCACTGTGGAACCAACTGCCATGTTGTAAGACAACCCACTGTGGAACCAACTGCCATGTTGTAAGACTCCACAGCCTCCTGGAGAGGTTTATGTAATAAGAAACTGAGGCTTGCTGTCCACAGCCATGTGAGGAGCCACCTTGGAAGTGAATCTTCGAGCCCTCGTCTGCCTCAGGTGACTGCAGCTCTGGACAACATTTTGGCTAAAACCTCAGAAGAGACCCTAGCTAGGACTACCTAAATGGGCCCCTTGGATTCCCACTCCCCAAGCATGTGTAAAGCCGTAAATGCCAATTGTGTTTGTGTTTTGGATAATTTACTACGCAGCAAGAGATAGGTGGTTTGATTTTATTAATGTTCAATTCACATAACAAAATGATCTATGTTGGTTGGGGGAGGCTGCTGAAGATTGAATTCAGGGGCATTTGACCACTGAGCCACATTCCCAATCCTACTCTGTATTTTATTTAGAGACAGGGTCTTTCTGAGTTGCTTAGCACCTTGCTTTTGGCTGGCTTTGAATTTGCTATTCTCCTGTTGCAGGCTCCCGAACTGCTGGGGTTATAGGTGAAAGCCACCATGCCCAGAAAAATGATCTATTTTGAAAGGTAGAAGTCACGGATATTTAGTACAGTCACAGAATTTTGGAACCACCTCTTCTACCTACTTCCAAAGCATTTTCATCAATTCAAGAAGAAACATCATATCCCTTAAACAACACCCTTCCCTCAGCCTCTGGCAATTACCAATCTGCTTTCTCTCTGAAAGGATTTACCTGATCTGGATATTTCACACAAATGAAATCACACAGTATGCATCCTTTTGTGTCTAGATTCACTCACATAGCATATTTTCAGGTTCACCCATGCTGAGGCATTTATGGATATTTCGTTTCTTTTTACAGCTTATATTCCTCTGTATGTACAGATCACATTGTGTTTACCCATCCATCTCTTGATGGATAGTGTGGTGGTTTCTGCCTTTTTGCCTTCATGAATCATGCTACTATGAACGTGTGAACTTGTTAAGGTACTTGCTTTCAAGTATTTGGGGGCATTTAACTAGGCGTGGAATTGATAGGTCATATGTTTAGCTTTTTAGAAATCTTCAGACTGTTCTACACAGCTGATGAACAGTTTGACATTTTCATCAGCAATGTATAAAAGTCCCAATTTCTCTACATCCTCAACAACACTTGTAATTTTTTTTTATTATTATAGCTATCTTAGTAGTATAAGAGGATATCTCATTGTGGCTTCGTTTTGCATTTCCCTAATGAAGGAATAAATTATTTGACACATTGGCAATCAGAGCCTGGATTTTGTCCGAATAAGGAATGGGACCTTAAAGTGTTCTGCTCATTAACTCATTAATTACTCATTCCTTGAACAAGTACTCCTTGAGCATCTTCTGTTAAGTAGGACCTGGGTGTTGCAGAGATCTTAATGATGAATAAGACAGTCTTTTTTCCAAAGAGCTTCCTGTTAACTTGGGGAAATGAGATGTTTAACTTCGCATGAATCTATTCTAGTGGTAAGCAGTTTTGAAGGAGATGTGAGGAAGTGTTAATGGACTTCATTTCACATTAAGGAAGGCAGATTTAAGGCTTTGGTGAGAGCCAAATACCAAGATTTAAGTTCTTGCAACAACATTGTCAACTTCATGATTTTGCTCAGGGTGAGACCCTCCCAGGCTGAAGGAATGAGCTCTTGCTTGTGGTTCCAACCTGGCTCTTCCTCACCTCTCAGCCCATTCAGGTTCCCCTGGGGCTTTTCCTCTTCTACAGGACAGTCCAGTTGACAGTAGACATGCTTAACTTGGAGTAGGTTTGGAGTCAGGGGAGTTGGTGGGAGAGAAGGTGGTTTTTGTTTGTTCATTTTGCCTATCTATATTCAGTTTCTAACCTGAGCCTAGACTTAGGGCCAAACTTCATTCATTTTCCCCCGGCATCAATGCTGTCTTGACTGTGCCAAGAAGGACTCCATCCTGTTCTGAGGCCGCCATATTTCTGTCCATTCCTCAAACTTATATTGGGAATTGTAACAGCCGCTCATATTTATTGGGGCGTCCAGCAGGTTCCTGCCCAGGAGGTGTGAGCCACCTGGGAAAATGAAAAGTCTGAAACAATCAGTAAGGAATGAGACGAAGCCAAAGATTAAATTTTTAAAAGGAGGGACACCTGATGGGTTTTCCAGACCTGTCAGGATATGGAACTCAACATCTGAACAAAGGCCCCAATTCTTTCTTTAAGGGGGAGTACATCAAAGGCGCAGGGATAAGGTTTCAGCATGGGAGGACTCTTGTTTCGGGTTTGTTTCTTGCTTCTGGGTGTGGCAGAGGTCGGGCAGCAAGCAGGTCGAATCCCATTTGGCAAGCTACAGCCGTCTCCGGGAGGCTGTTTCAGTCTAAGGTTGCAAACTAAGACAGGGGCCCGCTGATCAGGCATTCTCAAACTGGGGCATTTCAACCCAGGAGTTCCAAGAAGAGCAGCCTTCCTGCCTTAATTGTGCAAACAAACCAATAATTTATATATATGGCCTCTGACACATATTGAACTCGAACTTTGCATTTTACTGGCTTAAATTTAATTACAACCAGGCCTTAATTTAGTCACCTTCCCTTCTGGCTGGAGTCTTCTAGGCCCTACATGGCCTGCCCTATGTCTTTGATGATATAATCTGCTTTTGTTTTCTGGGTTTCCTTTCTTTCTTTTTTTCTTTCAAATTGATCCAGCTCATTTCATTTTAGCAAATATGAATATTTATTGGGTTCTTAGTTCTAGGCAGAAGTCTAGGTGTTATGAACACAGTAGTAGATTAGGTAGATTTGGTCTACGAATTGGTGGAGGAGAGAGGAACTTGGTATATAAACATGTGCTAACTACTCCTACTCCCCATCTTCTCTTCCTTCCTTCCAGTTCAGATTCTATGGTCAATTATTGTGCATTATGCATATTATTAATCACACCCTGAATACACCCTCGAATCTCTTGTCCTGCTCTTGTTACAGTGAACTCTCTTGATTAAACCCACATCTCTGCTTGGTGATTGGAGAAGATCAGAGTCATGCTGAGTGTCCTAACTTCAACCTCACATCCTTTTCCTCGAGTGCCACCTTAAAAGTCACAGGCAATTGTGCTGTAGTCCTCAAGTCCAATCATAGGCTCGCTCTGCCAGAAAATTACCGGGTGCCTTTTGGTCTCAAACCTCCAATATCCCTCCCCATCCTCGTTCTCAGATCATGACCTTGTGTGGCTTGTGGTCCTTGACTCCATTCCTGGCCCTCCGAGATCCTTTTTATAGCTGCAGGTGGCAGGAAGTCTCAAAACTGCATTTTCCAGACTGTTGCCGGTGGCTTTCCGGTGTGATGCTACCAGTGGGAGGCACAGATGCCGATTAGAAAGCAGGAGGAAGGGAGGTGCCATTTAGATTCTGGCCCTGGCAAGGGCAGCTGCCTGCATGCAGCGGGAGGCCCAGCCCATCAGCATTTCCAGCACCTTCCAGGTGCGGGGGTGGGGGAGGGTTCCTGTTGAGTATAACAGCAGTTTGACCAGGAGATCAGTGGTCCCCTTACAAGTGACCCCACTTCTTTCCATTGGCTTCTTTAGCTCTTCCAAAAATTCGAAACTAATTCCTTCCATTAAATTTCTCTCTGCTTGAGAATGTTTCCTGTTGAAACATGGTTCAGTGTATGAACCAGGGATTTGTTTGAACCATTATAAGGCAGGGAGGCTGCTTTCTGGGAACTCCTGGATGAAATTCCCCTGTTCGAGAAAGCCCAGATCATGCTGGTGCCCTACCTCAGTTCACAGTCCTAGGTTCAAATGCAGCCACCTGGAGATGGGTGTGACCTACAAGCCACAACCAACCTGTTTTCCCCACTCTTCTCCTGTTTTCCTGAGGAAGTATGCCACACTGAAACCCTTTGGTGTGTTCCACTATGAATAAAGCATTTTTGGGCTTTTCTCTTTGTTAGGATCAGACCCATCAGGTCTATACAATCTATCAATGTCCCCACTTTTGAATATATAATTCTCATCTTTTTTTATTTTTATTTTTCTAGTTTTTGTTTCCAGCAGGACCACACCTCCAAAGGTTATCCACTCCCTCCCTATGCAGGACGTGGGTAAGAGTTTCCTGATCTGAAATTGCACACAGCTTAGTAGACCTTGCTCCTTATTCCACCAAGACCAGGCAAGCTCTCTAAAAAAGAACTTCTAGACCTCTCACCACCAAGTCTACCTGCTACCAGACTCTGTGCCTGAGGACTTAACTGCTCTCCCATGTCTAAGGACTGGTGCTTTCTTTTCATAGCTTGGTTCCACTCTGCTTTGGTTCTAGATCCATTCCTGATACACACACACCTCTGACCCTATTGCATTGTCTGTTTTCACTTCTCTTCAGGGTTATTCCTGTAAGCAAAAAACACATGAGGTTATGTCTCCCACATTCGAACAAAATAAAATGGTCATAAAGACAGATAAAAAAATTCTGCTCCTGACTGCACTGCCCACCCGCTCAAGCACTGCCCCTTTCCTCTCTTTCCATCTTTAGCGAAGTCCCTGGGAAGAGTGGTCCACACTGTCTCTTCCTCATCTCCCTGGAGCCCTGTCCACTCAGGCTCATCCCCAACGCTGCACTTCACACAGCTGAAGACCTCAACACTCAATGCCGGTTCTCAGCCCTCCTCTTTCTTCTCAAACCAGCTGCACTTGGTGCCACTGACCCCCTCTATCCTTCCAATGGGCTTCTGGGATTCCACCCTTGCTCCACTTTCCTCCTATTTTTCTCACCATTCCTTTTCCTTTTCATCTTTCTAGACTCAAAACACAAGAGTGTCCCAGACCTTAGCCCTTGGGCCTTTCCACGACTGTCTGTTTAGCTCACTTAGATTCCATCCAGTGTCATGGCTTTAAATATGATTTTTACTCTGACAGTGTCTGTATTTATACATCAGCCCAGGGGTCTTTCTTCCTTCTTATTATTCTTTTTTCTTTTGGTACCAGGGATTGAACTCAGGTGCACTCAAACCACTGAGGCACATCTCCTGTCTTATTTTGAATTTTATTTAGAGACGAGGGTCTCACCAAGTTGCTTAGCGCTTCGTCATTGCTGGAACTGGCTTTGAACTCATGATCCTCCTGCCTTCGCTTCCTGAGCCACTGGGATTACAGGTGTGTGCCACCGTGCCGGGCCCAGGTGTCTAACTCCCCACTTGATATCTAATTACCCGAACAACAGCATGTTCAAAACCAAACTTGGTTTTTCCTTCCCAAACCTGCTGCCCCTGTCTTTCCCATTTTGGTAAACAGAAGCACCCTCCTTCACTCACACTGGGGTCCCCTGACTGTCTTTCCCATTCAAACAGATCACATAATCTTTACAACTCTACCTTCAAAACACACACAGCGTTAAACAATTTCTCATCAACTCTACTCTTCTTTAGTCCACCTCCATCTCTTACTCAGAATATTTTGAAGGCTCCTAATAAGTGCTTGCTAGAAACCATGAGGCGGGTCATTTCACTTTTCTGATCTAAACACAGCTATCTCTTCCAGTCTCACTCAGTGTGAAAGCCACATGTGCCACAACGTACACAAAGCCCTATGGAGTCAGACCCCCAGTACCTCTCTGCCTTCACCTCCTGCTATTTCTCCACTTACCTCAGCTCCTGCCACCTCCCCCCCACCCCTGTTTGGCTGTTCTCTGCTCAGGGCCTTTGCATATTCTGTTCCACCTGTCTGGAACATTTTCCCCTTGGGAACCCTAGTTCCTTACTCCCTCATCTTTTAGGTGTTTATCAAAATGTAATGTCAATTATGCCTTCTCTGAGCACACTATATAAAATTGCAAACAGTGTTCCCACCTCTGGTATTTCTGTTCCTGCCTCCTGCTTTGTCTCTATCCCACTGACCACAGTATGATCTACCATGAGTTTTACCTGGTAATTTTCCTAGTATATAAATTCCCCAAAGATAGGGACTTTGTCTACTTTGTTTCCTCAGTCTATAACTTAATGCACAGTACCTGGGAGATAATAAAAACTGTGAACAAAGTAGTAAATGAATCAAATGTGCCCTCAAAGAAAAGAGCATCATGTGAGAGAATAGCAATCAGGACCCAATTTAGATGGGGGGAAAGAGAACAGGGGAGAAAGCAGGCCTCTCTGAGAAATGGCTATGGGGCTTTCCGGGGTCATGAGTGTGGACAACTGGAAGTGTTTTGGGGTGAAATACCCTGATCAGCTGTTTTGGTTTGCCCTGCACTGAGAGGTTTCCCAGGTGTGGGACTTCCATCACTAAAAGGAAAGTGGCAGGTGGACTAGGATAAGCTGGTCACTCAAGGGGAAGGGGAAGAAAGTGTCCCCAGCAGAGGATGGGACAAGTGTGAATGCTCTACTGGAAAGACAGCAGGGCCAAGCTGGGCAGAGCCTTCCAGGCTGGGGAAGCAGTGCTTTCTGTCTGCAACAGGAGGCCACCACGGGGTCTCTCAAAACCATTTCTAGCCTTGTGTGGAGAATGTGCTGGAGGTGGTAAGCCTGAAGTGTGAGGACCCATTGTCTCCAGGTGCTGAGGGCTGCGAGGCGGGTCTGCAGATTCCTCCAAGGCTCTGGGGCGCTGCAAGGTGGGACTGAGGGCTGTTATGGCTGCCTGTCTCTTGGCACCGTGCAGAAGGGGAAGACTGCATCCACCTGATTTCAGTGAACACAGGCACTACCGTGAACTGCTAAGTGGGTGAGATGGAAGTGGTTTCTTGATAAAGCAAGAGCTTGTCAAGGGGGGATTTCTGAGCCATAGTCTACATTCAGTCAATGGAGGTGTTAATCCTCAATCTAGATACCAGAGCAACCCGACTGTCGGCTTTGGCTTTAAACTTCCCTGCAGATTAACCAACTGTCAAGGACTGTGGCCGCCAGCAGACGGACCACACTGATGAAGAATGTCAGACCCAAGTGGCAGGGAGGGACGTGGACATTCCTCCCTGAGATGGGCACAGGAGCAGTGGCATGAGCTCCTGGATGCCCTGGAGGTGTTATTGCTTGCCGCCATCACACCCAAGAGAGCAGGAAGAACCCTATTTTATGACAGTTTATAGGGTGGAATTTCCTGGCTCTGATTCATCAAGGCCAAAACTTGTGGCCCCAAAAAAGTGAGTGGTTGGCAGAGGAGCATCATGAAAACCTTTTGCCCTTTTAAAAATAAAATTTTAAACAGACCATTGCTAGCATCTCAAAACAAAGTTGACTTTCCTGATGTTATAATTATTCCTGCATAATCTTCCCCAGTGTTTTCCCATGTGGATTCATCTATTAACATAACTTCTACAAATGAATGTGTCCCGGAATTTTTATTTATTTATTTTTATTTTATTTTTTATTTTTATTATTTAAACAAATGGGATACATGTACATTTGTACATTTGTACATGGAGTCAAGGCACACCATTTGTGTAATCATAAATTTACATAGGGCAATGTTGTTTGATTCATTCTATTATTTTTTTCCTCTCCCCCTCACCCCTCCCACCCCTCTTTTCCCTCTATACACTCCTTCCTTCCTCCATTCTTACCACCCTCCTTATCCCTAACCCTAAACCTAACCCTAACCCTAACGCTAACCTCTCCTACCCCCCATTATATGTCCTCATCCACTTATCAGTGAGATTATTCGTCCTTTTGTTTTTTGAGATTGGCTTATCTCACTTAGCATGGTATTCTCCAATTTCATCCATTTGCCTGCAAATGCCATAATTTTATCATTCTTCATGGTGGAGTAATATTCCATTGTATATATATGCCACAGTTTCTTTATCCATTCATCAACTGAAGGGCATCTAGGTTGGTTCCACAATCTGGCTATGGTGAATTGAGCAGCTATGAACATTGATGTGGCTGTATCTCTGTAGTATGCTGATTTTAAGTCCTTTGGGTATAGGCCAAGGAGTGGGATAGCTGGGTCAAATGGTGGTTCCATTCCAAGCTTTCTGAGGAATCTCCATACTTCTTTCCAGAGTGGTTGCACTAATTTGCAGTCCCACCAGCAATGTATGTGTATGAGAGTATCTTTTTCCCCACATGCTCACCAACACCTATTGTTGCTTGTGTTCTTGATAATTGACATTCTAATTGGGGTGAGATGAAATCTTAGGGTAGTTTTGATTTGCATTTCTCTTATTACTAGAGATGTTGAACATTTTTTCATATATCTGTTGATTGCTTGTACATCTTCTTCTGTGAAGTGTCTGTTCATTTCCTTAGCCCATTTGTTGATTGGATTATTTTTATTCTTGGTGTAGAGTTTTTTGAGTTCTTTATAAATTCTGGAAATTAGCGCTCTATCTGAAGTATGAGTGGCAAAGATATTCTCCCACTCTGTAGGCTCTCTCTTCACATTACTGATAGTTTCCTTTGCTGAGAGAAAGCTTTTTAGTTTGAATCTATCCCAGTTGTTGATTCTTGCTTTTATTTCTTGGGCTATGGGAGTCCTGTTAAGGAAGTCTGCTTCTAAGCCAACAAGTTGAAGGTTTGGACCTACTTTTTCTTCTATAAGATGCAGGGTCTCTGGTCTGATTCCGAGGTCCTTGATCCATTTTGAGTTGAGTTTTTTGCAGGGTGGGAGATAGGGGTTTAATATCATTCTGTTGCATATGGTTTTCCAGTTTTCCCAGCACCATTTGTTGAAGAGGCTATCTTTTCTCCATTGCATAATTTTGGCACCTTTGTCTAGTATGAGAAAATTGTATTTATTTGGGTTTGGGTCCATGTCCTCTATTCTGTACCATTGATCTACCTGTCTATTTTGGTGCTAATACCATGCCGTTTTTGTTACTATTGCTTTGTAATAGAGTTGAAGATCTGGTATTGCGATACCCCCTGCTTCACTCTTTCTACTGAGGATTGCTTTAGCTATTCTGGGTATTTTATTCTTCCAGATGAATTTCGTAATTGCTTGCTCTATTTCTGTAAGGTACACAATTGGGATTTTAATTGGAATTGCATTGAATCTGTATAGCACTTTAGGTAGTATGGCCATTTTGACAATATTAATTCTTCCTATCCAAGAACATGGGAGATCTTTCCATCTTCTAAGGTGTTCTTTAATTTCTTTCTTTAGTGTTCTGTAGTTCTCATTGTAAAGGTCTTTCACATCTTTTGTGAGATTGATTCCCAAGTATTTTATTTTTTTTGATGCTATTGTGAATGGGGTAGTTTTCCTAATTTCTCCTTCTGAAGATTCATCACTTATGTATAAAAATGCATTGGATTCATGAGCATTGATCTTGTAACCTGCTACTTTACTGAATTCACTTATGAGTTCTAAGAGTTTTCTAGTGGAATTTCCAGGTTCCTCTAAATATATAATCATGTCATCAGCGAACAGAGATAGTTTGAGTTCTTCTTTTCCAATTCGTATCCCTTTAATTTCTTTGGTTTGTCTAATTGCTCTGGCTAGAGTCTCAAGAATGATGTTGAATAGAAGTGGTGAAAGAGGGCATCCCTGCCTTGTTCCAGTTTTTAGGGGGAATGCTTTCAGTTTTTCACCATTTAGAATGATATTGGCCATGGGCTTAGCATAGATGGCCTTTACAATGTTAAGGAATGTTGCCACTACCCCAAATTTTTCTAGTGTTTTGAGCATGAAGGGGTGCTGTATTTTATCAAATGCTTTTTCTGCATCTATTGAAATAATCATGTGATTCTTAACTTTTAGTCTGTTGATATGATGAATGACATTTATTGATCTCTAGATGTTGAACCAACCTTGCATCCCTGGGATAAAACCCACTTGATCATGGTGCACTACCTTTTTAATATATTTTTGTATGCGATTTGCTAAAATTTTGTTGAGAAGTTTTGCGTCGATGTTCATTAAGGATATTGGTCTGAAATTTTCTTTCCTTGATGTGTCTCTGTCTGGTTTAGGTATCAGTGTGATATTGGCTTCATAGAATGAGTTTGGGAGGGTTCCCTCCTCTTCTATTTTATGGATTACTTTGAGGAGTATTGGAATGAGCTCTTCTTTAAAGGTTTTGTAGAACTTGGCTGAGAACCCATCTGGTCCTGGACTTTTCTTTGTTGGTAGGCTTTTGATGACCTCTTCTATTTCATTGCTTGAAATTGATTTATTTAAGTTGTGTATGTCCTCCTCGTTCAGTTTAGGAAATTCATATGTCTCTAGAAACTTGTTGATGTCTTTGAGGTTTTCTGTTTTGTTGGAGTATAGATTTTCAAAATAGCTTCTAATTATGTTTTGTATTTCACTCGTGTCTGTTGTGATATTTCCTTGTTCATTCTGAATTTTAGTAATTTGAGTTTTCTCCCTCTTTCTCTTTTTTAGTGTGGCTAAGGGTTTATCAATTTTGTTTATTTTTTCAAAGAACCAACTATTTATTTTGTTAATTTTTCCAATTGTTTCTTTTGTTTCAATTTCATTGATTTCGGCTCTGATTTTAACTATTTCCTGTCTTCTACTACTTTTGGTGTTGGTCTGCTCTTCTTTTTCTAGGGCTTTGAGTTGTAGTGTTAAGTCGTTTATTTGTTGATTTCTACTTCTTTTGTTGAATGCACCCCATGAAATAAATCTTCTTCTAAGTATTGCTTTCATAGTGTCCCAGAGATTTTGATATGATGTGTCTTTGTTCTTGTTTACTTCTAAGATTTTTTAAATTTCCCTCCTGATGTCTTCTGTTATCCATTCATCATATAATAGTGTATTATTTAATCTCCAGGTATTGGAGAAGTTTCTGTTTTTTATTCTGGCATTTATTTCTAATTTCAGTCCATTATGATCTGATAGAGTACAAGGTAGTATCTCTATCTTCTTGTATTTGCTAGCAGTAGCTTTGTGGCATAAAACATGGTCTATTTTAGAGAAGGATCCATGTGCTGCTGAGAAGAAAGTGTATTCGTTCTTGTTGGATGGTATATTCTATATAAGTGGGTTAAGTCTAAATTGTTGATTGTGTTATTGAGATCTATGGTTTCTTTATTCAATTTTTGTTTGGACTATCTATCCAGCGGTGAGAGAGGTGTGTTAAAATCGCCTAGTATTATTGTGTTGTGGTCTTATTTGTTTTCTGGAATTGAGAAGGATTTGTTTGACGTACATGGATGAGCCAATGTTTGGGGCATAGATATTTATGATTGTTATGTCTTGCTGATTTATGCTTCCCTTAAGCAGTATGTAATGTCCTTCTTTATCCCTTCTGACTAGTTTTGACTTGAAGTCCACATTATCTGAAATGAGGATGGATACTCCAGCTTTTTGCTGTGTCTGTGTGCATGGTATGTTTTTTCCCATCCTTTCACCTTTAGTCTATGGGTATCTCTTTCTATGAGATGAGTCTCTTGCAGGCAGCATATTGTTGGATTTTTCTTTTTAATCCAATCTGCCAGTCTATGTCTTTCGATTGATGAGTTCAGGCCATTAACATTCAGGGTTATTTTTGTGATATGATTTGTATTCCCAGTCATTTGACTCTTTTTTTTTTTTTTTTTGACAAGATTTGGTTTCTCCTTTATTTGGCTATTCCTTTAGGCTAGTTCCTCCCATTGCTGATTTGCATTGTTGTTTTTCATCTCTTCCTCATGGAATATTTTGCTGAGAATGTTCTGTAATGCTGGCTTCCTTTTTGTAAATTCCTTTAGCTTTTGTTTATCATGGAAGGATCTTATCTCATTGTCAAATCTGAACGTAAGTTTTGCTGGATATAAGATTCTTGGTTGGCATCCATTTTCTTTCAGGGCTTGGTAAATGTTGTTCCAGGCCCTTCTATCTTTTAGGGTCTGGATTGAAAAGTCTGCTGATATTCTTATTGCTTTCCCCCTGAATGTAATCTGATTCTTTTCTCTTGCGGCCTTTAAAATTCTGTCTTTATTTTGTATGTTAGGTATTTTCATAATAATGTGCCTTGGTGTGGGTCTGTTTTAATTTTGTATTTGGAGTCCTATAAGCCTCTTGTACTTGGTTTTCCATTTCATTCTTCAGATTTGGGATATTTTCTGATATTATTTCATTGAATAGATTTTCATTCCTTTGGTTTGTTCCTCTAAGCCTTCCTCAATCCCAATAATTCTTAAATTTGGCCTTTTCATGATATCCCATAATTCTTGTAGATTCTGTTCATGATTTGTTACCATCTTCTCTGTTTGGTCAACTTTGATTTCAAGATTAAATATTTTGTCTTCAATATCTGAGATTCTGTCTTCCAGGTGTTCTATCCTATTGGTTATGCTTTCTATGGAGTTTTTAACTTGGTTTATTGTTTCCTTCATTTCAAGGATTTCTGTTTTTTTTTTTTTCAGTATCTCTAACTCTTTATTGAAATGATCTCTTGCTTCCTGTATTTGGTCTTTTAACTGTTGATTGGTGCGATCATTTAATGCCTGCATTTGCTCTTTCATCTCCTCGTTTGCTTCCCTGATTGTTTTAATTATGTACATTCTGAACTCCCTTTCTGACATTTCTTCTGCTGTGCTGTCATTGAGTTTTATTGATATAGTATCTAGGTTTGTTTGGGACATTTTCTTCCCTTGTTTTCTCATATTTTCCCACTGTCAGATGTCAGTGGGACTCTGAGATATTGCAGATTTCCTCTATTGGCTTTTAGTGTCCCTGTAGATTTCCAGTGTATCACCTCCCAGCCTTCAGTAGCCTGAAGTCTTGGAGTAACTTGATAATGCAGTGCTTCTGAAGAAAGCTGCCCCTAGCCCACTACTGGTTCCAGGGCTTGGAGCTGGCTCTGTGTGGAAAGGCTCTCACTGGGGGGGCCTGCTCCTAGAAGCTGGCCGTGTGGGAGGAGCCCACTGCCGGAGTGCGCAGGGCTGCCTGGGGAAGACTCTAGCTGCCCTGCCCTACTCTGATAAGCCGCCCCTATCCAGGCCTGCCACCCAGGCCAAGCTTCACTGGGTTGGGGAGACTCACCCCATGGTTCTATTTTAGTCCGAGTCTCTCAATGCCTCCCCTTCTTGAATCCTGGGTTCTGGAGCGATTGGAGAAGCAGTCATTCTCTAGTCCGCCATCTTGGATTGCCCCATGGAAAAAGCCTGCAGCCGGAGGGGGCAGGGCTGCCTGGAGAGGTGTCTGGGTGCCCTGCCCTGGTCCCAGAGGCTGCTTGCGGGTCGGAGCTCTCTGCTGCCTTGGGGACTTGTGGCTGGGTCTGTGTAGAAAGGCTCTCACTGGGCGATCTGCTCTGAGAAACTAGCCTTAAAGGTACTTCCCACCAGAGGGAGCCAGGCTGCTTGGGGAAGTCCCTGTCTGCCCTGTCCTGGTCCCTGAAGCTATCTGTGGGCCAGAGCTCACCGCTGGCTCAGGGACTTGGAGCTGATTGTGTGCAGAAAGGCTCTCACTGGGGGGCCTGCTCTGAGAAGCTGGAGAAGCTGGCCATGTGGGAGGAGCCCACCGCTGGAGTGCGCAGGGCTGCCTGGGGAAGACTCTCGCTGCCCTGCCCTACTCTGATAAGCCGCCCCATCCGGGCCTGCCGCCCAGGCCGAGCTTCACCGGGTGGGAGAGACTCACCCAGTGGCTCTATTTTAGTCCGAGTCTCTCAATGCCTCCCCTTCTTGAATCCTGGGTTCTGGAGCAACTGGGGATGCAGCCACCCTCTAGTCCGCCATCTTGGATCGTCCTGTGGAAAGAACGGAATTTTTATTTTTATACATTTCAATTATTCATTCACATTTTGATCAAAAGTAGGCCACATTGTATGATTAGATGTATAATAGTGCAATGAACATCTTTGTGTGCAAACAATGTTATGGTTTTACATTCTTAAGAAAGATTCTTCACAGGTATGTATGTCAAAATACACTCTATTGTCATGTATATCTAAAAAGAACAAGTTTTTTAAAATATGTTCACTGAAAAAAAGAGACTCCCAGAAGTAGATCCAAGTCAAAATATTTAGAAGCTGTGATACTTGTGCATTATTTACTGCCAAACTGCTTTCTGAAGTATTGTGTTAATTTTCACTTCTATTCACGTGTGAGTATACACATTTTTTTTTTTTTCACAGCAGGAACTCATTTATTGAGGAAGTCACACAGCTTTTATGTAGGGTGGGGGCTAGGTAGGAACCAATCAGCTTAAAGGTCAGCAAGGCACAGGGGTTCACGCAGGTTAGAGTCCCATAGGGCTATATTGCAAGCACGAGCTGGGATCACGTTCTCGGAACTATTGTTAACCAATCCCTAACGGTGGTCCGATTTAAATCATCATTAACTAATTTTTTTTTTTTTGCTTTTTTCTTTTTATTATTGTTTTGTAGAAATTCTGCATATATATTCTCAATAGCAATTTATTATTGGATACATGTTTTGAGAACATTTTCCCCTAATTTGTAACCCAAAATATAAATTTTCTTAAGGCTGTCTTTTTTTTTTTCTTTTTTTTATTCCCTTCCCCCACCCCTCCCACCCCTCTTTTCCCTCTATACAGTACTTCCTTCCTCCATACTTGCCCCCCTCCCTAACCCTAACTCTGACCCTAACACTAACCCTTCCCTCCCCCCCATTATGTGTCATCCTCCACTTATTAGCGATATCATTCGTCCTTTGGCTTTTTGAGATTGGCTTATCTCACTTAGCATGATATTCTCCAATTTCATCCATTTGCCTGCAAATGCCATAATTTTGTCATTCTTTATGGCTGAGTAATATTCCATTGTATATATATACCACAGTTTCTTTATCCACTCATCAATTGAAGGGCATCTAGGTTGGTTCCACAGTCTGGCTATTGTGAATTGAGCAGCTATGAACATTGATGTGGCTGTATCTCTGTAGTATGCTGATTTTAAGTCCTTTGGGTATAGGCCAAGGAGTGGGATAGCTGGGTCAAATGGAGGGTCCATTCCAAATTTTCTAAGGAATCTCCACACTGCTTTCCAGAGTGGCTGCACTAATTTGCAGTCCCACCAGCAATGTATGAGTGTACCTTTCTCCCCACATCCTCGCCAACACCTGTTGTTGCTTGTATTCTTGATAATCGCCATTCTAATTGGGGTGAGATGGAATCTTAGGGTGGTTTTGATTTGCATTTCTCTTATTACTAGAGATGTTGAACATTTTTCCATATGTTTGTTGATTGCTTGTAGATCTTCTTCTGTGAAGTGTCTATTCATTTCCTTAGCCCATTTGTCGACTGGATTATTTGAATTCTTGGAGTAGAGTTTTTTGAGTTCTTTATAGATTCTGGAGATTAGTGCTCTATCTGAAGTATGATTGGCAAAGATATTCTCCCACTCTGTAGGCTCTTTCTTCGCATTGCTGATAGTTTCCTTTGCTGAGAGAAAGCTTTTTAGTTTGAATCTATCCCAGTGGTTGATTCTAGCTTTTATTTCTTGTGCTATGGGAGTCCTGTTCAGGAAATCTGATCCTAGACCAACCAGGTGAAGATTTGGACCTACTTTTTCTTCTATAATCTGCAGGTTCTCTGGTCTGATTCCGAGGTCCTTAATCCATTTTGAGTTTAGTTTCGTGCATGGTGAGAGATATGGGTTTATTTTCATTCTGTTGCATATGGATTTCCAATTCTCCCAGCACCATTTGTTGAAGAGGCTATCTTTTCTCCATTGCATATTTTTGGCACCTTTGTCTAGTATGAGAAAATTGTATTTACTTGGGTTTGTGTCCGTGTCCTCTATTCTGTACCATTGATCTACCTTTCTATTTTGGTACCAATACCATGCCGTTTTTGTTACTATTGCTTTGTAGTAGAGTTGAAGATCTGGTATTGCAATATCCCATGTTTCACTCTTCCTGCTAAGGATTGCTTTAGCTATTCTGGGTTTCTTATTCTTCCAGATGAATTTCATAATTGCCTGCTCTATTTCTGTAAGGTACGTCATTGGGATTTTAATTGGAATTGCATTGAATTTGTATAGCACTTTAGGTAGTATGGCCATTTTGACAATATTAATTCTTCCTATCCAAGAACATTGAAGATCTTTCCATCTTCTAAGGTGTTCTTTAATTTCTTTCTTTAGTGTTGTATAGTTCTCATTGTAGAGGTCTTTCACCTCTTTTGTGAGATTGATTCCCAAGTATTTTATTTTTTTTGAGGCTATTTTGAATGGGGTAGTTTTCCTAATTTCTCTTTCTGAAGATTCATCACTTATGTATAAAAATGCGTTGGATTTATGGGCATTGATCTTGTAACCTGCTACTTTACTGAATTCACTTATGAGTTCTAAGAGTTTTCTGGTGGAATTTCCAGGTTCCTCTAAATATATAATCATGTCATCAGCGAACAGAGATAGTTTGAGTTCTTCTTTTCCAATTCGTATCCCTTTAATTTCTTTGGTTTGTCTAATTGCTCTGGCCAGAGTCTCAAGAACGATGTTGAATAGAAGTGGTGAAAGAGGGCATCCCTGCCTTGTTCCAGTTTTTAGGGGGAATGCTTTCAGTTTTTCACCATTTAGAATGATATTAGCCATGGGCTTAGCATAAATGGCCTTTACAATGTTAAGGAATGTTCCCACTATCCCTATTTTTTCTAGTGTTTTGAGCATGAAGGGGTGCTGTATTTTATCAAATGCTTTTTCTGCATCTATTGAAATAATCATGTGATTCTTGACTTTAAGTCTATTAATATGGTGAATTACGTTTATTGATTTCCTGATGTTGAACCAACCTTGCATCCCTGGGATAAAACCCACTTGATCATGGTGCACTATCTTTTTAATATGTTTTTGTATGCGATTTGCTAAAATTTTGTTGAGAATTTTTGCATCGATGTTCATTAAGGATATTGGTCTGAAGTTTTCTTTCCTTGATGAGTCTCTGTCTGGTTTAGGTATCAGTGTGATATTGGCTTCATAGAATGAGTTTGGGAGGGTTCCCTCCTCTTCTATTTTATGGAATACTTTGAGAAGTATTGGAATGAGCTCTTCTTTAAAGGTTTTGTAGAACTCGGCTGAGAACCCATCTGGTCCCGGACTTTTCTTTGTTGGTAGGTTTTTGATGACTTCTTCTATTTCAGTACTTGAAATTGGTCTATTTAAATTGTTTATGTCCTCCTCGTTCAGTTTAGGCAATTCATATGTCTCTAGAAACCTGTTGATGTCTTCGAAATTTTCTATTTTGTTGGAGTATAGATTTTCAAAATAGCTTCTAATTATGTTTTGTATTTCAATCCTGTCTGTTGTGATATTTCCTTGTTCATTCCGAATTTTAGTGATTTGGGTTTTCTCTCGTCTTCTCTTTGTTAGTGTGGCTAAAGGTTTATCAATTTTGTTTATTTTTTCGAAGAACCAACTATTTATTTTGTCAATTTTTTGTATTGTTTCTTTTGTTTCAATTTCATTGATTTCAGCTCTGAGTTTAACTATTTCCTGTCTTCTACTACTTTTGGTGCTGTTCTGTTCTTCTTTTTCTAGGGCTTTGAGCTGTAGTGTTAGGTTGTTTATTTGTTGAGTTTTACTTCTTTTATTAAATGCGCTCCATGAAATAAATTTCCCTCTAAGTACTGCTTTCATAGTGTCCCAGAGATTTTGATATGATGTTTCTTTGTTCTCATTTACCTCTAAGAATTTTTTAATTTCCTTCCTAATATCTTCTGTTATCCATTCATCATATAATAGCATATTGTTTAATCTCCAGATATTGGAATAGTTTCTGTGTTTTACTCTTTCATTTATTTCTAACTTCAATCCATTATGATCTGATAGAATACATGCTAGTGTCTCTATCTTCTTGTATTTGCTAACATTAGCTTTGTGGCATAATATATGGTCTATTTTAGAGAAGGATCCATGTGCTGCTGAGAAGAAAGTGTATTCGCTCTTGGTTGGATGGTATATTCTATAAATGTCCGTTAAGTCTAAATTATTGATGGTGTTATTGAGATCTATGGTTTCTTTGTTCAATTTTTGCCTGGAAGATCTGTCCAGTGGTGAGTGAGGTATGTTAAAATCACCTAGTATTATTGTGTTATGGTCTATTTGGTTTCTGAAATTGAGAAGGATTCGTTTGACATACATGGATGAGCCACTGTTTGGGGCATAGATGTTTATGATTGTTATATCTTGCTGATTTATGCTTCCCTTAAGCAGTATGAAATGTCCTTCTTTATCCCTTCTGACTAACTTTGGCTTGAAGTCCACATTATCTGAAATGAGGATGGATACTCCAGCTTTTTTGCTGAGTCCATGTGCATGGTATGTTTTTCCCCATCCTTTCACCTTTAGTCTATGGGTATCTTTTTCTATGAGGTGAGTCTCTTGCAGGCAACATATTGTTGGATCTTTCTTTTTAATCCAGTCTGCCAGTCTATGTCTTTTGATTGATGAATTCAGGCCATTAACATTCAGGGTTATTATAGAGAAATGATTTGGTTTCCCGGTCATTTGGTTCATTTTTTAAATTTTGTTTATTTATTTGTTTGACACAACTTGTTTCCTCCTTTATTTGACAATTCCTTTAGGATAATTCCTCCCTTTGCTGATTTGCTTCTTTGTTTTTCATCTCTTCCTCATGGAATATTTTGCTGAGAATGTTCTGTAGTGCTGGCTTTCTTTTTGTAAATTCTTTTAGCTTTTGTTTATCATGGAAGGATTTTATTTCATCGTCAAATTTGAAGGTAAGTTTTGCTGGGTATAAGATTCTTGGTTGGCATCCATTTTCTTTCAGGGCTTGAAAAATGTTGTTCCAGGCCCTTCTAGCTTTTAGGGTCTGGATTGAAAAATCTGCTGATATCCGTATTGGTTTCCCCCTGAATGTAATTTGGTTCTTTTCTCTCACAGCCTTTAAAATTCTGTCTTTATTTTGTATGTTAGGTATTTTCATTATAATGTGCCTTGGTGTGGGTCTGTTGTAATTTTGTGTATTTGGAGTCCTATAAGCCTCTTGAACTTGATTTTCCATTTCATTCTTCAGATTTGGGAAATTTTCTGATATTATTTCATTGAATAAATTGTTCATTCCTTTGGCTTGTTTCTCTATGCCTTCCTCAATTCCAATAATTCTTAAATTTGGCCTTTTCATGATATCCCATAGTTCTTGTAGATTGTGTTCATGATTTCTTACCATCTTCTCTGTTTGTTCAACTTTGTTTTCATGGTTAAATATTTTGTCTTCAATGTCTGAGGTTCTGTCTTCCAGGTGTTCTGTCCTATTGGATATACTTTCTATGGAGTTCTTAATTTGGTTTATTGTTTCCTTCATGTCAAGGATTTCTGTTTGGTTTTTTTTCAATATCTCTAACTCTTTATTGAAATGATCTTTTGCTTCCTGTATTTGCTCTTTTAACTGTCGATTGGTGCGATCATTCAATGCTTGCATTTGCTCTTTCATCTCATCGTTTGCTTCTCTGATCATTTTAATTATGAGCATTCTGAACTCCTTTTCTGTCATTTCTTCTGCCATGCTGTCATTGGGTTTTATTGATGTAACATCTAGATTTGTTTGCAGCATTTTCTTTCCTTGTTTTCTCATATTGTTCAGGTATCAGTGGATCGCTGAGATATTGCAGATTTCCTCTATTGACTTACAATGTCCCTGAAGATTTCTATATATCCCCCCTTAGCCTTCAGTAGGCTGAAGTCTTGGAGGAAGTTGATAATGCGGTGCTCCACAAGGAAGCTGTCTCTCTAGGAGTGGTGTCCTTCAGGTGGGGTATAATCCCTGCTAGTGGGCAGAGGTGCCTCCACTTGTTGACCAATGGCCATCCAAAGGGGACCTAGGCTGCGGGCTGAGGCAAGGCCTGTTTGGGCCTGAGTCTCTGGTTTTACCGTCCTTGTGGGGAAACCTCACCCAGCAGGGAAGACTCACCCGGTGGGGAGGTCTCACTGGTCACTTCCCTCCTAGAGGTTCCCCCCAATTTACAGCTACCGCCTGGGCTGGGCTGCCTTCCTCTGCAAAGTTCCCAGGGGCCCGGCCCTGCCTCCTGGGCCTGGGAGCCTCACCCTTCGCAGATGAATCTCCTTAGACTGCCCCTCCTCAGAGAATCTGCCCGCAGGCCTGGAACCTTCGCTCCGCCCTAAGCCTGTCTCTGTGCGGCTCTTCCACCAAGAAGCCTCCTAGATCCTGGGACCCTGCTCTGCACCGAATCGCCTGGCTATGCGGCCCCTCCTCTGAGCAGCCACCTGGGGCCCCGAACAATCGCTCTGATTCCCAGATACCCGCCACACGCCTCTTCCTCCAGACAGCCGCCCAGTATTCTGGTGCGGTCACTAGGAGTCCAAGAAACTCACTTCGTGCCTCCTCCTCCCACCAACCACCCGTAGCCCTGGGCTATCAATCACTCCGAGTCGAAGTGACCCTCCCCGTTCCTTCTCCTTCTCCAGGTAACCCCCCAGGTGTTCAGGAGCGGTCGCTCTGAGTGGCTCTGAATCCACGTGACCCGCTGCACGGGTCCTCTGGGCAACCGCCCAGAGCTCTGGTGCGGCCACTCAAGACCAAGCGACCCACCACGCTCCTCCTCCAGGCAGTCCCCCTGTGTTCAGGAGCTGTCACTTTAAGTCCAAACAACTCACCACTCGTCTTCTCCTCTGAGCAGCCGCCTGGAGCGCTAACGCAGTCACTGCGAGTCCAAACGACCCGTCGCGCTCCTCCTCCTCCTCCTCCTACTCCTCCGGGCAGGCCCCGGGGTTCAGAAGTGGTCTGAGTCCAAACAGCTTGCCACACAGCCCCTTCTCTGGTAACCGCCTGTAGCTCTGGTGTAGTCACCCCGAATCCAAGTGGCCGCTCTCCTCTTCCTCCTCCTTGTCCTCAGGGCAGGCCCCGGTGTTCAGAAGCGTCGTTCTGAGTCCAAACAGCTCGCCGCGGAGCTTCTCCTCCGGCAACCGCCTGTAGCTCTGGTGCAGTCACTCCGAATCCAAGTGGCCACGTTCCTCCTCTTCCTCCTCAGGGCAGGCCCCGGTGTTCTGAGTCCACACAGCTCTCCTCGCCACTCCTCCCCTGGGCAGCCGCCGGAGCCCCAGTGGTTGCTCCGAGTCCCAGCGCTGTGCCGAGCGGCCTCCTTTATGGGGCTCCCAGTTGTCCGCGTTCACTGCTCCAGCGGGGGGAGGGGCGTCTCGCCGGCAGCTCTACTTCACAAGTTCCCTGCGTTCCGGGACCACCGTCCCATCCGGGACGCCTTCCCAATGGGTGAGAGGCACCCGGCTGCTTTGAGTTGGTCCCAAGTGTCTCAATATCTCCTCTTTTGAATCCTGAGTCCTGGAGCAACATGAAATGCAGCCACCCTCTAGGCCGCCATCTTGAAACCTCAGTATACACATTTTGTAGTAACAACTATTATCTTTTACTTTTCAGTTTTGTAATTTAGTAGATAGGATGCCATATCTCATTTTATCTTTTTTAAAAAATTGTAATCACAAACACATATTAATTGTATACATTAAAGGGATTGACTCTGATATTTTCACACACATATACATTGCGCATTGATGATGTTCATCCACCCCTGCTAGACCTTCCTCTCCCACCTTCTCCCCATGGCCTTATTTCTAGTCCTTAAATGTCCCTCTTTTGCTTTCAGGTATTCTATATGTTTAAGTTTCCACATATGTGAGAAAACATGCAATACTTGTTTTTCTGTGTTGAGTTTATTTCACTTAACATGATATCCTCCAGTTCCATCCATTTTCCTGCACATGACAAGATTTCATTCTTCTTTATGGTGAGAATAATACTCCATTGTGTATGTATGCCATATCTTCTTTATCCACTCATCTGATGGGAGGCACATAGTCTGATTCCATACCTTGGCTATTGTAAATGATGCTGCAATGAACAAGAGCATGCAGGTGTCTCTTTTGTACGCTGATTTAGTTTTTTTTGGATATATACCTTCATACTGTTTTCTGTAGTGGCTATACTAATTGACATTCCCACCAATAGTGTACACAGCTTCATTTTCCTCCGCATTTGTTAATTTTTTATGTTTCGATAATAGCCATTCTAATTGGGGTGAGATGGAATCTCGTTATAGTTTTGATTTGCATCTCCCTAATGGTTAATGGTATTTACAACTCATCTTTGTTTTAATTTTATATCATTGACTATTGATGAGATCAGATATTTTTCTATAAGGAATTCTTTCTTTTCATCCCTCCTTGCTTCTTATCACATGCAATTTGCAGTTCTTATATAAGCCCCAGCTCCCTTATTCTTTATAATGGGGATACCTGTAGTATAACTATTTTATAGAATTATTGTAAGAATTAATTAAGCAGTATTGGATAGCGGTCATAGGCTTAAGCTTGTATCTCATCATGCTATATGCTTTGGATGCTGGCTCTGACATCTGAAAGCTGATGAGACATGGGAAGATCATATGGCCAAGAGCATATGTGGTTATTTTTGAAATATGTCTCCTGCCACATTCATTATTCTTGTCTTCAAATAAATTTCTAGTTACACAGGTAATGTACCATAGTAAAACATATGAGAGTCTGAATGACAAAGCCAACGTCCCTGTTGACCAATATATCAATCCCAATCTCCTCACACAGCAGGGTCTGTTTGACAGGTATCTAACAGAAGCTCTTTTTCAAGGCATGTATACCAGTCACAAACACTCAGGCCCACACATACTGCACAAAATCTGTACTGTTTCTATGTTTTGCATAAGTAGGATCATTTTGCATAGATTTTATTTGAACCTGTTTTCACTCAGTATGTTTGGAGATTATATATGTCATACATTGAGGTTCATTTTATTCTTCTGCATTCATTTGCAGTAATTGCATACTAAATATACAGTTTGTTAAGCAATTCCACTACTCATTAGCACTCATTAGTGTCCTTTTCCTGAGACCTGACAGTTAAACATTTTCAGTCAGAGTCATGAAAATGGCATTGTTGTTTCACTCTGCATTTTTTCTGATTATTAGTGAAAATTCGCATCTTTTGAAAATAAATTTACTAACCATTTCCATTTCTGATGCGAATTGCCTGTTTTTATACTTTGCTCATTTTAAAATGGGTCATCTAAAAAGTTAATTTATAGGAATTTCTTTGTATACTGTTTCTTTGTTGAAAATTCCTTTTGCAGAATTATATCAATTATTTTATTTAAGGCTATTATTTGTTTTTCACTAAAAGTCATTCCTACTCCCAAAACACTGTTCCTTAATATTATGTGGTTATAGTTTAAAGTTTTGATCTATCATTTATTTATAACTTAGGTTTTAAGTGTGAGATTTAGATTTTAATGGACAGTAGCTATTTTAATGCCATTTATTCAATTTTTTTCCAACTGACTTGAAATATCACCTTTATTATATGATTGATTCTTATATATCCAGATGTGATTCTACATTTTCCATTGTTCTATATTGCCCTTATGTCTGTTTTGTGACAATACTATAGTGTTTTAAGCCATAGTTTTCTAATGTTTTGTCCTCCCCTGCTTTTTTATATATCAAATTTGTCTTGCCTTTACTTGTTCATGTATCATTCCATATGAGTTTTAGAAGCATCTTATCAGGGGTTTTTGACTGGTAATGCATTGCCTCTATTAATGAACTTGGGGGAGAATTGACAAATCACTTCTGTTTGTACATTTGCCAAGTCATTTTCCTCTTGCTGTTCACCATCTTTAACCACAGCACGCTGTTCACAAAGCAGCCACAAGGTGGGTGTAGGAGGCCAGAAGGTGAGGCTCAGGCCCTTTTGCAGATCTTTAAGAGACCAAGGCAGGTACCAAGGAAGAGGAGGAGGGATTTGCTGGACAGAATGAGGTTGTAGTTATCTGCAGATAATCTTACCCTTACTACGCACAACTTAACAAATATTTCACTTACATGATTTCCCTGCAGTAGATGAAGGTGATTTCCCCCCTCATTTCATAGCTGACAAAGTGAAACCCAGAGAGACAAGATGACTTCTTTAGGACACAGCCAGATGGGGAGGACACAGAGACCATGCAAAATTTTCCATATTTTACACTATGTGAAAGGAAAAAAGAAATAAGAAGAAACTAAAATCCAAAGCAAAAGCAGGAAAATGTGTGCAGGACCATCATCCCTCTGTTCAAAATATCAGAGTCCCTGTCTGTGTGCCCCGCCTACTTAAGTGACTGCCAAGCCTGTGCATTTTCCCTGTGGGGAATATCCCGCCCCGATCTTTCCTCTCAACATCATCATCTTCATCTCACTTCTGGATGATATGCATGACCCCAGCTGTCCCTCCCAATTCACCACCTTCACCAGGACCATCATGTTCATTAGTCAGAGATGTGAAAACAGGAGCAAAACAGGTTATTGTTTCAAGAATAGGGTGATGACCGGGGTCGAGTGGGAAACCGGTGGACTTTCAAACTGGTTGGACCTTCTGGGAACAATTGGGCGGGTTGGTGGACAGGTTGACAAGCGCATGGCCACAGCCCTTCTCCTGGTTGATCCTGAGCACCCACAAGAAGCCACAGAAGGGCCCTAAGGACCAGGATTTATTATCTTGTGGCCCCAGCAGATGGGCCCAGCAGGAAAGCGTGTCGGGACAAGCACAGGCAGCTAGCTCCTGGAGCGTCCCCGGGCAGCACAGGACAGCCTTTCCGTTGCCCGCTTGGCTGCTGGAGAATGAACGCCCTCTTGGGGCCTGCTTTCCAAAATAACTCGTGCTGAGTCACTGTGGAAATGTGACCTGGGCACCTGCTGTTTCAATTTCCTGTAACTTTAAGAAGAGGAATTAAAACTTTCAGTGTTACCTTATAAAGGCAAATCTGGGTTCCTCCTTGGCAGGGAGGAGCTGTAAGGGGCTCTTCTTTGGCAGGGAGGAGCTGTAACTCGGGGAAGGCCTGCAGAGGGGAGGAAGAGGTGACTGTACTTAGATCAGATGTTTGTCTGTCTATCTATCACCTACCTATCTATCTCACATATGCTTTACAACTGTCTTTTGTCTTTTATAACTTCTTAAACACAGAACTCAGATTTGCCTCTACCAGTGATGGTCATGGGGAGTTAGGGAGGTGTTTATTCCCCCATTCTAGGAAGAAGCTGTACATAAGCTATCCCCTAAAAAGAAAAGATCAGATCTTAGTCTGTAGGGCTGCTGCTTGGGAAGCATTAAACTCAGAGTTCACCACTCCCTCCAACTCACCTTAAAGAGCAAACTGCCCCAATGATTCCAAACAGGAGCTCAAATAAATGGCTGAAAAGTTTCTGGGCTTCTGGAGATATAATCCCCAGTGCTTCAGAAACACTGAGTTGATCAGGGTCTGCTTTCGCTGGGGGACCCACAGGTGCTGTCCACCTGAGTTGCTCCTCTGAGTAAGTTCCCCACCCAGCTTCCCAGGAAGCCCTTGGGAGCAGGTGCTGGGCTGGCATGAGTTCTGATTGAGGCTCTCTCCTGGGGTCAGGAATCACTGTGACTCTGCTCCTGTGTTCTTCAAATCTTTCATCTCAAATACTCCCCTTGTCCCTGCCTGGCTCCATGCAGTATCTGGCTCACGCCTCTTTACCCAGGTCAGTTAATTTGAGTCACTTGCCTCGCTCACTGCTGGTTCTTTCCTTTCTAATTAGTCAACCCAGAAACCCAAGGGGAAAGAAATAGTGAGTAAGACCCTCCATTATACCCTCTACTCCTGGTTACTAAAGCTACCAGTGTAGCCTCCTCCACCTGGAGAGGATGGTGGCAGTCACTAGAATATTAAATGTGTGGGTTTTTTGGTTTGCTTTTTTTTTTAATTTTTAAAAAAAATTTTAAATTTTAAATTTTAAATTTTAAAAAATTTTAAATTTTAAAAATTTGTTCCAATTAGTTATACATGACAGTAGAATGTCATATATATGTATGACACATCATACATAAATGGAATATAATTTCTCATTCTTCTGGTTGTACATGATGTAGTATTACACTGGTCGAATAATCATCTTTGCATATAGGGCAATAATGTCCAATTCCTTCTACTGTCCTTCCTACCCAATGTCCCCTTACTTCCCTTCCCTTTCCTCTATCTAATCCAAAGTAACTCTACTCTTCCCTAGCCTCCCCCTAGTTATTGTGAATTAGCATCCACATATCTGAGAAAAATATTCAGCCTTTGGTTCTTTGGGATTGGCTTATTTTGCTTAGCATGATATTCTCCAGTTCCATCCATTTAGTGGCAAATGCCATAATTTTGTTATTTTTATGGCTGAGTAATATTCACTTGTGCATGCATACCACATTTTCTTTATCTGTTCTTCTGTTGAAGGGCACCTAGATTGGTTTCATAGTTTAGCTACTGTGAATTGAGCTGGTATACACATTGATGTGACTGTGTCACTGTAGTATGATGATTTTAAGTCCTTTGAGTATAAATTGAGGAGTGGGATAACTGGGTCAAATGGTGGTTCCATTCCAAGTTTTCTGAGGACTCTCTGTACTGCTTTCCAGAGTGGTTGCACCACTTTGCAGTCCCATCAGCAATGTATGAGTGTACCTTTTTCCCCACATCCTTGCCAACATTTATTGTTGCTTGTATTCTTGATAATTGCCATTCTGACTGGAGTGAGATACAATCCCAGTGTAGTTTAGTTTGTAGTTCTCTAATTGCTAGAGATGTTCAACATTTTTCATATATTTGTTGACTGATAGTATTTCTTCTTCTGTGAAATGTCTGCCAGTTCCTTTGCCCATTTATTGATTGGGTTATTTGTATTTTGGTGTTAAGTTTTTGAGTTCTTTATATACTCTGGAGATTAATGCTCTATCTGAGGTGCAGGTGGCAAAGATTTTCTCGCATTCTGTAGGCTCTCTCTTCATATTCTTGATTGTTTCCTTTGCTGTGAAGAAGCTTTTTAGTTTGATTCCATCCCATTTATTCATACTTGATTTTACTTCTTGTGCTTTAGGAGTCTTATTAGGGAAGTTAGTTCCTGAGCTGACATGGTGAAGATTTGGGCCAAATTTTTTTTCTATTAGTCCCAGGGTCTCTGTTATAATGCCTAAGTTCTTGATCCACTTTGAGTTGATTTTTGTGCAGGGTGAGAGGTAGGCGTTTAATTTCATTTTGCTAATATGGATTTTCAGTTTTCCTGGCACTACTTGTTGAAGAGGCTACTTTTTTCTTGAATGTATGTTTTTGGCACCTTTGTCAAGTATGAGATAATTATATTTATGCAGGTTTGTCTCTGTGTCTTCTATTTTGTATCATTGGTCTATGTGTCCTCATTGGTGACAATATCATGCTGTTTTTGTTACTATAGCTCTATAGTATAGTTTAAGGTCTGGTATTGTGATGCTTCCTGCTTCACTTTCTTGCTAAGGATTGTTTTGGCTATTCTGGGTTTCATATTTTTCCAAATGAATTTCATGATTGCATTATCTATTCCTATGAAGAATGTCATTGGAATTTTAATAGGAGTTGCATTATATCTGTATAGCACTTTTGATAGTATGGCCTTTTTGACAATGTTAATCATACCTATCCAAGAGCATGGGAGATCTTTCCATCTTCTATGTTCTTCTTCAGTTTCTTCCTTAGTGTTCTGCAGTTTTCATTGGAGAGGTCTTTCATCTCTTTTGTTAGATTGATTCCCAGATTTTTTTTTTTTTTTTGAGGCTATTGTGAATGGGGTAGTTTTCCTAATTTCTCTTTCAGTGGAGTCATCACTGATGTACAGGAACACATTTGATTTATGGGTGTTAATTTTTTATCCTGGTACTTTGCTGAATTCATTAGTTCTAGAGTTTTAGAAGTTTCCTGGTTGAGTTTTTGCATCTTCTAAATATAGAATCATGTCATCAGCAAATAGGGACAGTTTGAGTTCTTTTTTTTCCTATTCATATCCCTTTAATTTCTTTCTTCTAATTGCTCTGGCTAGAGTTCCAAGGACTATTTTGTGTAAAAGTGGTGAAAGAGGGCAACCTTGTCTTATTCCAGTTTTTAGAGGGAATGCTTTCAATTTTTTCTCCATTTAGAGTGATGTTACCCTTGGGTTTAGCATATATAGCTTTTACAATGTTGAGGTATGTTCCTACTATCCTTAGTTTTTCTAGTGTTTTGAACATGAATGGATGCTGTATTTTGTCAAATGCTTTTTCTCCATCTATTGAGATGATCATATGATTCTTGTCTTTATGTCTATTGATGTGATGAATTATGTTTATTCATTTCTGTATGTTGAATCAATCTTGCATCCCTGGGATGAACCCCACTTGATTGTGGTGCAGTATCTTTTTAGTATGTTTTTGTATGTGATTTGTCAGAATTTTATTGAGAATTTTTGTGTCTATGTTCATTGGGATATTGTTCTGAAGTTTTCTTTCCTTGAAGTTCTTTGTCTGGTTTTGGTATCAAGGTTACACTAGTTTCATAGAATGAGTTTGGGAGAGTTCCTTCCTTTTCTATTTCATGGAATAATATGAGGATTATTGGTGTTAATTGTTTTTTAAAGGTCTTGTAGAACTTGACTGAGAATCTGTCTGGTCCTTGGTTTTTCTTAGTTGGTAGGCTTTTGATGGAGTCTTCTAATTAGTTGCTTGAAATTGATCTGTTTAAAGTGTGTATATCTTCCTGATTCAACTTGGGTAAATCATATGTTGTTAGAAATTTGTCAATGTCTTCAGGATTTTCTATTTTATTGGAGTATAAATTTCCAAAATAGTTTCCAATTATCTTCTGTATTTCAGAAGGGTCTGTCATGCTATTTCCTTTTTCATTATGAATTTTAGTAATTTGAGTTTTCTTTCTCTTCATTTGTGTGGCTAAGGGTTTATCAATTTTATTTATGTTTTCAAAGAACCAACTTTTTGTGTCGATTTTTTGAATTATTTGTTTTGTTTTAATTTTGTTTATTTCAGCTCTGATTTTAATTATTTCTCATCTTCTGCTTTTGGTGTTGATTTGTTCTTTATCTAAGGTTTTGAGTGGTAACGTTAGTCATTTATTAGTTGACTTTTCATTCTTTTAATGAATGTGCTCAATACAATGAACTTTCCTCTTAGGACTGTCTTCATAGCATCCCAGAGATTTTTATATGCTTTATCACTATTCTCATTTACCTCTACATATTATTTTATTTCATCCATGATTTTTTTCTGCTATTCATTCATCATTCAATACTATATTATTTAGTCTCCAGGTATCAGAGTATGTTCTATTTTTTATTTTACCATTGATTCCTAATTTTATTCCATTAGGATGTGATAGAATGCCGGGTAGTATCTCTATTTTTGTTGTTGTTGTTGTTGTTTGCTTTGAGTTGCTTAGTGGCATAAGATATGGTCTATTTTAGAGAAGGATCCATGTGCTGCTGAGAAGAAAGCATGTTCATTCATTGATGGATGAAATATTCTATATATGACTATTAAGTCTACATTATTGATTGTATTATTTAGTTCTATAGTTTATTTGTTTAGTTTTTGTTTGGAGGATTTATCCAGTGGTGAGAGAGATGTGGTAAAGTCACCCAGTATTATTGTGTTGTGCTCTGTTTGCTCCTTGAAACTGAGAAGGATTTGTTTGATGTACATAGATGCTCTATTGCTTGGGGCATAAATATTTACGATTGTTATGTCTTGTTGATGTTTATTTCCTTTAAGTAGTATAAAATGTCTTTCTTTGTCCCTTCTGATTAACTTTGGCTTGAAGTTCCACTTTATCTGATAAGAGGATAGAAACCCTTGTTTGTTTACATGATCCATGTGAGTGGTATTTTTTCCCATCCTTTTACCTTCAGTTTGTGAATGTCTTTATGAGGTGAATCTCTTGGAGACAGCATATTAGGGGGATCTTGGTTTTTAATTCAATCTGCCAGTCTTTGTCTTAATGAATTTAGGCCACTTACATTCAAGGTTATTATTGAGATATGATTTGTATTCCTGGTCATTTTGGTTTATTTCTGGTTTTTAATTTGAATTAGTTTCTGCTTTGATTGACTATTCCTTTAGTGTAGTTCCTCTCTTTGCTGGTTTTTACTTTTTTATTTTTCATTTCATCTTCATGGAATATTTTGTTGAGACTGTTCTATATTGCAGATTTTTAGTTGTGAATCCTTTTAACTTTTGTTTATCATGGAAGGTTTTTATTTCATCTTCAAATCTGAAGCTTAATTTTGCTGGATATAGGATTCTTGTTTGGCATCCTTTTTTCTTTCAGAGCTTGGCATATATTATTCCAGGACCTCCTGGAGTTGAGGATCTGGGTTGAGAAATCAGCTGAGATCTGAATTATTTTCCTCCCTATATATAATCTGATGTTTTTCTCTTGCAGACTTTAAAATTCTATCCTTATTCTGTATGTTAGGCATTTTCATTATAATGTGAATTGATGTGGGTCTGTTGTACTTTTGTACATTTGGGGTCCTATAAACTTCTTGTATTTGTTTTTCCACTTAATTTTTTAGGTTTGGGAAATCTTCTGATTTTATTTCATTGAAAATATGGGGCATCCCTTTGGTTTGTATCTCTGTGCCTTCATCTATCCCAATACATCTTAAATTTGGTCTTTTCATGTTATCCCATAATTCTTGGAAGTTTTGTTTCTGGTTTCTTAACATCTTTTCTCTATGGTCAACTCTATATTCAAGACCATATATTTTTGTCTTCATTGCCTGAGGTTCTGACTTCCATGTGGTCTAGACTGTTGGTGATGCTGTCTATTGAATTTTTAATTTGGTTTATTGATTCCTTCATTTCAAGGATTTCTGCTTGATTTCTTTTCAGAATCTCTTTCTCTTTATTGAAGTGATCTTTTGCCTCCTGAATTTTATTTCTGATTTTACTCCTTACACTGTCTTTTACACCATGGATCAGTTTTACTATGTACATTCTAGACTCCTTCTCTGGCATTTCTTCTACTGTGGTATCAATGGATTCTATTATTGGAGCATCTTGGTTTGTTTGGGGGGATTTGTTCCTTGTTTTTTTATGTTGTTTGTGTGTCTATCCATCTAGCAGTGTGGATCCGAGTCAGTACAGTTTCTACCCTGTAGATTTATAGTGTCCCTGAAGGTTTCCAGTACCTCACTGTTAAGGGAAAGGCAAATAACAATAACACCCAATGCAAACAATATACATTCTATACATTCTTATATCAAATAGCTCCTATTAAGACATCTACAGTTTTGTCACAATAAGCAGAAATGATGCATTCTATTCTTGTTTACAATATAAACAGTAAGTTTGCAAAAGTGTTTACAATTTCAAATGGTGGACAAAGAGAGAACAGAAGTGGTGTAGGATGTGATGTTTATGAGGAAGGAGGAGTAAAAAATTATAAGAAGAGTGAAAGAGGAATTAATAGAGGTTGGCTATTAGCAGGAGAAAAGAGAGAAAGATAATCCAGGGAAACAGATAAGTGAGAGGAAAAGATGTATATGAAATAAAAAGTAAAAAAAATAAGAAATAGAAAAAGTAAAAATAAAAGAATACACACAAAACTATAATATACTATTCAAACATGCCAGTCCTTGGGGAACTGATGCATGAAAAATACTTGGTTTCAAAAATGGTAGAAATGAAGGTTGGGGATATAGCTCAGTTGGTAGAGTGCTTGCCTACAAGCACAAGACCCTAGGTTCAATTCCCAGCACCACAAAAAAAAAACAAAAACAAAAACAAAAAAAAACCCAAACACACACACACACACACACACACACACACAAATGGTAGAAAGGTGAAAGAAAACAATAACATCAATTATGGGATTTTATTGTTCAAAATAAGTTCACAGTATTGATAAAATAAATTAAGATCCCATTTTAATAAGTTCAGTTGGTTAGAACAATGTGTTCACATGTCAATATTACCAAAGAATTGGTTAGCAGAATATATTGTACATTTCATCAACAATTGTATACAAGTTCTATATTTTTATTTAAACTTTATTTTGACACATTTACAAACTTATGCAGAAGTTGCAAGTAGGAGGAAAAGAGCTTTATTTTCCTGAGCTAATTGTGTTGAAATTGCTACTCATTACCCCTGAATTCTTATTTGTATTTCCTACAAATCAAAACATGTCTGTATCTAAGCACAATACAACTAACAAAATCTGGAAATGAATATTGATACACCATTGCCCTATAATCCTTAAGGCCTCAACCAAATTTGCCAATGATCCTATTATTAGCCTTTACAGGAAAAGAATCCTGATTGGAATTCTGAGTTGCACTTAGTTGTCTGGCACTTTGGTTCCTCATGGTTTGGAAGACATCCTGTTTCATTTAAATGACTTGACGTGTTTGTAAGTCAAGAGCCAGTTGTTTTGAGGAGTTGCCTCATGGCTGGACTCAGATTGCATTCAGGTTGGTTCACCGCCCTCAGGAGCACCTCTGGAGTGATGCTGCATCCTCTGCATTGCTTCCCCTCAGGGGATGAGCCATTTTCTTTAGTCCCATGACTGATGTTGCTCACTTGGAATGGGGTGGCTTCTGACAGGATTTTCCACAGTGGGGACTCCTTTCCCCCTTATATATAATTAGAATTTTGTTGAGAGATACTTGGAAACTATGTAAATATTCCATTTCTCACAGTCAATTTTTTCATATATTTGTGTGTGTGTGTGTGTGTGTGTGTGTGTGTGTATACATATATCTGTATGGACTCTTGGTACCCTATTATATGTTGTAATCTATATAATATAATCCATGGTAATCCATTACTGTCATTATTATTTTGATGCTTAAATTGTCCCTGACTTGACTGGAGGAAGTTCTTCACATTGATTTCTGCATCTTTTTGACATATTCCATTATTAATTGAGCATGTCCTAATTGTGTCACCCAATAAGATATTACAGGCTCCTCTTTGTAATTTCCTTGCTTCAATCCTGAAATCAGCCATTCTTCCAGTAGCCCTGGTCCCTTTTGCTATAAAATGGTATTCAGAAGTCAAATAGGGGCTGTAGATGTGCTCATTCCTATTGGGGTATCTCTGTTCTCAGGTCCCAGTGGATAGGGCTAGGGAATTTATATATGTTTTATAAATATATATATATATATGTACACGCATATATATATAATGTTATATATATAATGCATACAGACTTATATATATTCATATGTATTTAGAAATATATAAAGACAGATGCAAATAAACCATATATTAATGAACTTATATCTGTCAATTTATTACACATCATTTACATCTATATATCTACTGAAATCCCATAGTTCATACCAATACTTCCAATTTAAATTTAATGCCATAACCCATCTTAGTTTCTTACTTTCCATATTTGCAACTCACTTTTCTGACAATGAGGAATCTGGTGCCCATTGTCCTTAGTCTATTTAGGCATTTGATCAATCAGGTAACATGCCGTCAACCCCCCATTGCCATCAGGGTCCCTTTCCCTATGTGGAAGTCCTTCGGGCTCTGGTTGCCACCATAGCCATTATCCCCTCCCACCACATGACACCCTCATCACCTGCTCATACCTCACACCCTGCTCCCCTGCTCTGGGCTACCCTGGTTCCTACTCTCACTCTATCTTCCTGACAAAGGAACCTACTTTGCTGTGCCACACCTAATGGATTTAGAATTGTCATAAAATTGTTCAGAAAGGGAAGGAAAGAGACTAGAAAGAACCAATTTATTTTTTTTCAAGATAAAGGAAAGGAGAACTCTTTCACCATAGCACTATATTATTGGCATGTTCTTAATGGTGACTATTTCAACTGACTTAGAATTGGAGTGACTAAATCTGGGAATGGTGTCCTGGAAGTTTTGCACCAAAAGGTATTTCCAAGTATATAATCTTTGTTCAAAGACAGCCTCAACAAATGCAATGACCTGACCCAGAAATGACAGGAGCAATTTGTTAATAAAGACCCTGTGACAATCTCTTCATAGTTTGCTCTTAATCCTTCGAATCCAGAGAGGGGACACTGGGAAATATAGACTGGGAATCAGCTGAGTTCTAATCCTGGCTGCACAACCCATACCTGCTCATCATCTCCACAAATCAGGTCAGGTCTAGCAAATCAGGTCAGGTCAAGTCTGGCCCCAGCCAGTGGGCCTTTGTGGGTGAATGTACGTGTGACTCCATGCTTGTTGGATCTCCCTCCTTGGGAGCATCCACTATTCACACAGATGAGAGCTCACTCCCAGATTGCATTGCTGGGAAGTCCGTGCTGGTGCACTGGAAGGGCTTCCATCCACCCAGCCCTCATAAAAATCCCCGATTCCCTGATAAGAGAGGAAGTGTCTGCCTCAGGAATTTGATCTGCGATAACCCGTTCCATGGCTCTCGGTGGACTGTGGGGTGCATCTGCAATGTGCAGCCACTTGTTGCAGGGGGCAGCAGCTGCTGCGGACTCTAAAGGAATGTGTGTCCAATATTTGGTGCTGAAAGGCTGGAAAGAGAAGCAGAACCCAGGACATGTCAGGGCGACTCACTGTGATGGAAAGGGTGTGATCCTCCGATGGGCAGCGAGTGGGGGATGGGGCCACAGGGAAGAATGTGGAGAGGGTGAGGAAGTCTTGCTTCACTGGAGCTCATTTTTAAAAAAAGAAATATAAATCCGTTTTTCTTTTTTAAACTTTCCCATCTGTTTTCCTTTAACCTTTCACCCTGACCTTTCTAAAACTGAGTTTTAAATAAGCTAGAAGTTGACAGCACATCTTGTGCTCATTTCTGAACTTTGTACAGAGCACCAGAGTGAGGCAGCAGAGTGTCCCCTTGATCCATCTATAAGACACAGGGCAAAGGTGCCCAGATTCCTCAACTTTGCAGTGGTGGCAGGAGGGAAGCATGTTTTCAGAAGCAAAGAGTGAAGTGCTTGACTCCTGTTGTTGGAGAAGGGAAAGCTTGCACTGATCACAAATACCCTAGCAGGCATCCCATCCTTTCCTTGGGTAATCTATTAGTGGAAAGAGACCTAGATTAAGTGACTGAAGATCAGCTTCTACATCTGTACAGTAGATAGCCTCCTGAAGTTCAGCTCTGATACGAAAAACACAGAAAGACGAAAGCCACAAAGAAGCACAAAGTATTATTCTTGTGTGACTTCTCATTTAAAACACCATTGTTCCCTGGAGTACTAAACCTATTCTGATCCATTCTTTAGTGTGCATTTCATTAGCAGAAAGCCGTCTTCTAATTTCTAACTGCAAGGAGTAGTGGAATTTGAGGAAAGTTTCAGTCCAAACTTCCATCAAGGTCACACCACAAGTAGACAAGGACAGTGGTTTCCATGAGGGTAATTGAAAAGAGAGTAGCAGGTTATCATAGAAGATTCCAGTGGGAGGCCAAAGTGGTATAAGAGAAGTGCTCTGTCCTTGGAGAGAGTTGAGTTCAAATCTTAGTTCTGCTAGAGATAGATTATGTCACCTCTAGAGACATGTTTGTACAATGCAGGCCTTCATTCAGTACACAGGAAAGGTCAGTCCTTTTACTTGTACCACTGTTGGTGCTTTGGGTTCAGTTAGTCTGTTTATCAGGGGCTCTCCCTACTGATTTTTTCTCTCTCTAGGTATTTCAGTAGTTAAAAAAAAAAAAAAAAAACAAAAAAAAAAAAAACAAGGGAAAGAAGCAATTTAAATATTTAATTACATGAGATTGACTGAACAAATCTAGGTAGATACAAAGGAATGGAATATTTTGCAGTAATTTAATAAAAATTATATGAATATATGTTAACATAAAAATGTTCAGGTTATTTTGTTGCATTTAAAAAGTAGTTTACTAAACAATTCCTGTAGCATGAAAAGAAGTCAGAGGGTTACACAGTAAAATACTTTCACAGGATCTATATCTTCATGGTAGGATTAGAAGTTTTCAAGATAATTTTTTTTCTTCTTAAAAATTTAATCGAGATATAGTATGTATCAAATCTATATATTTACATATTATATAATATACATCTAGTATAACTCACTATTTCTAGTATAATTATTCAATGAGTTGCTCAGCCATCACCATAGTCAATTTTAGAACTTTTTCAACACGACAAAAAGAAACCTCACTCCACCGTAGTCATCTTTCCCTGTCCTCACCTCCCCCACTCATCTCTTGGCAACCACTAATTACTTTCTGTATCTATAGATTTGCAAACACCCTTTTGACTTATGTTTCAAATGCACATTCACATTCACATTTATCAAGTCTGTTTCTTAGTGGAGTTTGCCTGAGAGTGCATTCATTAACCACACATCAAAGCAACCATACCCGAACTGTCTCCTCTGGACCCAAACCAGAGACCAAGCTTACATCTGTATTGTGGATGGCTTTGAGACCAGCAGGGCTGTTGTTTAGTGGGTTAGGTTTGGGAACCACAGTTGCTTCGGCTTCTCATTGTGCTCTCATTCCTGGCTGGAGAGAGAGCTTTGCAACTTCTAGATCTTTCAATTTCTGCTCTGAGAGATCTCTTTTCTTCTCCTCCTCCCTCCCTCCTCCCTCTCTCCTCCCTCCCTCCCTCCTTCCTTCCTTCCTTCCTTCCTTCCTTCCTTCCTTCCTTCCTTCCTTCCTTCCTTCCTTTCTTTCTTTCTTTCCACATTAATCCCTCCTTTTTCCAACAGGGACCAAAAGGTCCCATATACTATGAACTAGTTAAGAGATAAGATAAAACCTCATGAAAATTAAATATCATAAGAAACATCGGTAGAAGAGATATAGGAAATATGAGCAGGTCCAACCCTGACTAATACATTCCATTGCGTCTGTGGTTCAGGAAGTCTTTGGGTGGGAGGGATCTGTCTGGTAGGCTACCTCTAGGTTTCCCAACCATAATCGTCAGCTGATAAATGCCATTGCTTGAACCACTTGACTCCATCTTGTGATGAATACTCTTTCCCAAAGCTCTGTCATTGAAATCCACCACCCTAGAAGTTCTCTTGCAAATGTGTGCTGGCAACTGCTTCTGCAGCTATCTCAGAATCCTCACATCTATCACTACTCTCTGGGCAATGGAATGATACAAGTCATTCTCATAAGTCATGGGTACCAAAGGACAAGGCTAAGTTCTTCCAACACATTCTGGAAGAGCATCATAAAGATGCCATAAATGCTATCAGACACCACCTGCCGCATGAGCGAACCATTCAGCAAGAGGAGAGATACAGAGGGTGTGACGGGGATGAGCATGTGCAAGATGACTAAATTTAGTTTCTCATCTGAGATACACGTTTCTGACTTCTCTGGAATCATCCCCATTTTTCCCCTTACATGGTCCATTCTGAAACATCCCCATTCAGAGGTCTAAATGTCAACTACTTTGAAATTCTGATGGTGAATGGATGTGTAACTTTTCAAACAGATACTGGGTGGAATTTTATCACCACTGCCCGAAAGCAGCCAGGGAGAGAACCGTGGCCATATACTGAAGCAAGGCCTGGTTCCTGGCCTTGTAAAGCAACATCTCAAATATACAGTCGTATTTTGGTACTTCATCCCCTTGGCAGGTTTCCATCCCAACCTGCAGTGCCGCAGCAGATCTAGTGCTGCACGTGAGCAGTCCCATTTCCTGACAAGGTCAGAGACTGAAGTGCTCAATGCAAACCAAGAAACCCTTTCCCAGAGTCACAGAGCAGGAAGCTCCAAAGAATCAGCTGTTAAATAAGCCCCAGGGAAAGGCAGGGATTTTTCTGCAAGAACTATGTATCTGAGGCTTTTCAAAGTCACATGTACTACTGCTGTCCCAGTTACCTTCTTTTGATCAATAAACTGCTATCTGGGGAGAACATTGATCTGAATATTTATTGAATGAATATTTATTGAGGTCCAGTTGTTTAAACGGATGAAGGAAAAGAAAAGACAAATTTAGGTTGTATTTTGTACCTATTTCTGGAGGTATCACCGCCATGTCTCAACCACTGGAAGTTACCCACCCCCCTCAAAATAAAGTCTTCTGAAGATCACCTTTAAAAGCAAGGAAATAAGTGGTTACTTTATGTAGGTCATAAATAGACATGTCAGGACAGCCAAGAAAACTAAGCTACTGTTATTCAAATGTATGTACATGCATATACTGGAATATATATACATATATACACACATATAGATAGATAGATGTGCTGGAAACAGTCCAAGTATATATGTAGGGAGGGAAGGTGGGAATGGAAGGAGATGGTAAGGAAAGAAAGAAGGAAGGGTAAAGATAGGAAGGAAAGGAGAGAAGAAGGGAGAGAGGACACAGCAAATAAATGACCAGTGCGTCCCTATTATCAATGCTGTGAAAGTCCCATACTCTTTTTCCTTTACCTCTTGGCACTGTCAATTCATTCCTGTCCTTATGTCCATTGGAGGACAGGTTGGAGGATATCTCTTACATCTCCTGTTTTAGCACACTGTGGTTTTTTCGGTAACCTTACTTTATTATTTTTTTTTTTGCAGACACAGCTAATGGGGACTGAGTTGGAGTTCAGGGTTTGATCTTCTCTTGTGCAATGTGTCCTGAGAATTACAATAACTACTGTAAGTCATTCCAATGAATGACTTGAGAGGGTCATTCCAATGAATGAAACTCTCTCATTAAATGACAGTTAACTATATATTCATTTAATCACTTAAAAACTTTCATAAGAAATGTTCTAAGGAGTTGGAATCAGTTACAGATCAGGTCATGATAAAATATACGGAAGATATTCTGTAATATTAAAGCAAGATTTTACCTACAGGGCAAGTAAATGGTTTCAAATCCTGAAGCTGAATAGATCATTACATTCATAACAACAGTGCTTAGAACTAAGCTGTATTATGTTAAATACTGCTATTCCTGCTTTATAGATGACAAAAGGAAGACTTTGAGATGTTAAGAGAAATCACCTAATCAGAGCAAGTGTCAGGGTATTTTGGCAACAGGGTTAGTCTAAACAGTGGGAAACATGAGGCTGGATTGGGTCTGATTCTGGCAATATATTCAGAATGATATTGTTGAGCTATAAAGGAGAAGAGAAGACATTCAATTGTTCCCCATTTCCTGGGAATAAAATGAACAGAAATTTATCTACAGTTTCACTTCTCCGCTGAAGTTGGAGTACCACGTTGCTGTGTGGGGAATGGACATTCAAGACGCTGGACAGAGAGCTTCACAAGTGGACTGTGTCTTGGATCAAGTCCTGGCACTGGGTTCCTTCTGCTGAGTGTGGATCAGGTGCGCCAGGTGGGAGCACAGCAAGAGTCTGTGGCTTTGGCTGAGAGGGATGGGAGTTGGTACAGGTTGTTAGAGAGGAACCAAAGGAAGAAGTCCAAGAAATACTGGTTACAAAAAGGTGAAGACCATGTTTTGGAATTTGACCAAAGAATTTAAGGTATTCTTCTGTCACTTCAGTGGGTGACAGTAGAAATGACATGTTTACCAGCAACATTTCAGCAATGAAGGAGGAAGGAGCTCCACAGTTTGGATTTAAGGTGCCACCCTGTGTTAATGCAGGATTGTTCCTGGATGAGGTGATTAGCTTATGAGAGCTATAACATAATCAGTAGATTAGTCCAACTGATGGAGTAATAATTTCCAAGAATTACTGTACTGGGGGGTAACTGGAGAACATAGGTTACTGGGGGTGGGGTGCATTTGTGGTTTGTATTTTGCCCCTGGTGAGTACACCACAGCCTTTCTCTCTCTCTCTCTCTCTCTCTCTCTCTCTCTCACACACACACACACACACACACACCTTCCTGGCTATCATGAGCTGAGCAGTTTTCTTCTGTTTCATCCTTCTGCCATGATGTTCTGCCTCATCTCAGGCCCAAAACAATGGAATTGGCCCACCATGGACTGAACCTCTGAAACCTTGAGTCCCAAACTAACTTTTTCTCCTCTAAGTTATTCCTGTCAGGCATTTTGGTGACAGTGATGAAAAGCTGATGAACACAGTTCTGTTCCAAGAAAAACATGGCAAGTAGCAAAGGAAGCACAGTGGAACCCATCTTGATGCTGTGCCTGGAAGGTGCCCTGTTGCCTCAAGTCCTCCCCGCCCTGGTCCTCGGCAGCCTCCTTCATGGTTGTGCCCTCCTCCTTCCAACACTCAACCATTGGGACGACCTCATCATGCTGCAGTGTGGTGCTTCCTGAGCTAAAGGCCATTTGTTCATTTTCTTCACTTGAGGGCTTAGTTCATGGACTGAGCAGCTCACAATTTTTACCATCCTTCCTTTGGTTCTGCAAGCTCAGGTAACTTTACTGTTGATATTTACAACAATACTTTAATACTGGTGAAAATCAGAGTAGAATTGACTTCAAGAATTATGGAAATGGCTCTAGCCCTACTTGGATAGACTGATTAAGATTCTAAAGGTGTTGCTCAAAATTTTTTTGTCATATTATACTGAATTTATGTTTTAGTGATATTCATAAATGTAGGGATTTATATATATCTTAAATTATATCATTCATCAAGTCAATGATCTTTATTATTAAAACTCTACTCCCAACTTCTCCCTTGAACTTCTGTTTTAGTATATCTACCTCCTTGACATGTTGACCTGGCTGTTCCATTTTCAGTTCAGATGTTGTGAAATAAAATCTTCTCCCACAAACCACCTCTCAGACATGAATTTTCCAGCTTTTATCTTTTAAGTGAAAAGTAAGTTAGGAGCCAGTTTTTTGCATGTCCACCATGGTTTACTTACTTTCCACTCAGTGCTTGGCCTCTGGAGTCAAATATCCTGAGTTAAAAATCCCAGTTCTGTGACTAGTAGTGCATGCTCCACAATGAACCTTACATTCTGCCTTTGAAACTCCGTATTTTTCAGGTACAAAGTGATACTTATCTCAGGGAATTGTGGAATTGGAAAAAATCACTAATATGAATGATTTGTGCATATTTGCTGCTGTTCTCATCACCTTCACCTCCACCCCACCCTCCTACTCATTTCTTTCACCAACAAGGTGGCCTTTTAATATCCAGAGGAAATTGAGGATATTAGGTATGAACTTCCTCAACTTCTCCTACCCCTTCAAATGGGACTGTATCTCTATCCCTGTTCCCTCCCCACGTGACAAAGGTGTCCCCTCCTATGCCTCTTCCTCCTTTCCGTTGTGCTCTTTCTGCTGTGTCCTCCCTCCATCACGTCAGCCCTCTTTAGGGTGCAGAGTGTGTTCAAATGAATGACTGGACTTGGGAATTGAGCAGAGCTGGTGTCAACCTTAGATCTTCCTCCTCCTAGCTCTTCCACAGCATCCTCATCTTGCAAAATGGAGATGACAATTGCATCCCTGTTATAGGGTTCAGGGGAAAACTGGATAAGATAATGACCATAATGTGTGAGACTAACAGCCTGGCACGGAGCAGGATCTGAACACGTGCTAGCTTTTAATTGTTATTTTGCTGGTTGGTATCGCAGTGCCTATCCCCGCCAGCCTAGTGCCACTGTGCATTACACAGTGTAGGTGCTTGACAAACATTTGTTCAAGTGGTGGTGGTGAATGGTGAATTATTAGCCATGATAAGTTGCCTCTGGCTGTGGCTCAAGGCTCTTGGCTCTTCAGAGCTACTTGATATCACAACCACAAGTCCCAGAGAACACCATTTATGTAGAAGGGGAACGCTCCAGGGAAAATCATTCCATTTCTATGAGGATTTTACCCCAAACCTAATGTAGCTCCCTGATGATCTGGACTGGATCAGGCAACAAAACAAAACAAACAACCAAAAACCCTTATACTCTGACTATAATCGATTTCAAGGCTTAGAACCTGAGAAACACCCACTCTCTTGGTGTCTCTTTTCCTAGGATCATACATCAGTCTATTGAAGAAGAAAAGCAATGCAGAGAAACCCCTCCAAGGTCCTGGGAAGGGGAGGATGTGACCTTCTAAGGGGAGGAAGCCCTGTCCTTCTTGTCTCATCAGCCACTGAGCAGCAATCCCAAAACACTGCCTGCCCAGAAGAAAAACAGAGAAGAAACCTCAACGTTTTCAAAGGAAATTGTGGAGGAAGGAAAGTAGGTGGATTTGGCATGCGACAGCAGATGGCTGGCAAGAGGTGCAAGACATCAGAGCCTCTAGGAATTAAATGTGCCCACAGATTTGAGGAAGATTGTGATGTGCAGAGTTAGAATCTCTAACTTAAATGCAGATCACCTCCGTCATATTTAAGCCTATTTCTAGGGATAGAAACTGCCTTTAGCCAGAAGCATATGAATGTGTGAAGGCGCCATGTCACCAACGCGCACCTTGCTTCTTGACTGATGGAGCTTGTGCTGTGTGCTGGCTTCTTACTGGGTGCCAGGGAGATGTGAATGGAACACACCCTGCCCTCGAGTGGTCTGTGTTATTTGAGAAGACAGACATTCTGACCTTATCTTAGGGAAGCTGATACAACTCAGAGGTATGTCAACCATGTAACAGAGAATAACCCTTCTTGCGCCTGGAATAACAACTTGAGGATGCAGATTTTTAAATTATTTTTAATCACAAATTGGGTCATTGGTTTTATTTCAAAGTTCATGTGGGCCTTTGATCTTAGCTAAGCCAATAATTGCTGGCAGAATGAAGGTGACTACAGAGAACAAAAAAAAAAAAAAAAAAAAAAAAAAGTCCTATATTTTTCCATAATTCTGCTACCCAGGCTCCATTTAGAAGTTTGGTTGGCTATTTAAAGAATTCTGTTGTTATCCTTCACTAGAATTCCTTTTAGGTTCTGTTCCAACCACACGAAATCCCCAAGAATCATTACCCAGTGAGTCCTAAACACATAGCCATGATGGATGTTTCTTTAATGATTTTGGAGGTTATATGAAGGACGAGATACATGGCTTTGGTTCCCTGGACCTGCACACAACGTAAATTGCATTGGAACAAGTTTAATTGAAGGCACTTACTCTAAAATTCCCTTTGTCATTTTTCCAGTCATATATTCACATTGCTTTGTAAGGATTGCTTAAGCAGAATTACTGTCTTATGACATCCTTTGATTAGATTGGAACTTGACTTTTGTAACCTGACCTTTTCCATTGAAAGGAAGAAAGAAAAATATTCACGGAGATTAAGTCAGCCTTTTAAGGCAGAAGTGACCATCTCTTTCTACTTAGAAATCAGAAGGCTATTTCTATAAATAAATTTGCCATTCCAACATTTCTTAAAACCAGAGATTGTCCATGGCTTCTAGTATTTTTCTATTTGTGTTGTGCATGACATTTAATTGAAGATGAGTCACATGTAAACTCTGAGTTCACAAAGTAAAAAAAGGATACCCAGCAGTAGTTTGTCACAACATTTAGGCTATTGCTTGGATGCAGACCTTCTCTAAGAAGCTCTTCTAGATGTAACTTTCTGAACTTATCAAGTGAAAGTAGTGAGAGAAGTGGCTGCTGATTGATAAGGCAGGTCCCATTAATTTCTCCCTCCTTCCTTCTCTCTTCCTGCAGAGTATTAGAGGCCAGCCAGGCTGACTTCTGGTATTCCTTTCAGCCTTTACATTCTTTACCATGAAATAGTCTCAGACTGTCACTGACATTCTCAGATTGAATAGGCTAAGTTGAATATTTCTTATGAACTCACATTTCTTTTTTATTCCAGGTGTCCATTAATTTTTAAGGTTAATTTTTATAGCTGCATTACAATTATATGTAAAAGTGGGAGTCATTGTTACATATTTGCACAGGCACACGATATAACAATATAATTTGGTCGGTTTTGTTTCCTGGTACCTGTCCTTTCCCTCCTCTTCTTCCTCCCCCTGTACCCCTTCCCCTATTCTACTGGTCTCCCTTCTATTTTCATAAGATACCCCTGCCCCATATTTTCCCTTTTCTTCTCTAGCTTCAATATATAAGAAACACACAATCCTTGACTTTCTATGTTGGGTTTATTTCACTTAACATAATGCTCTCAAGTTCCACCAATTTTTCTTTAAATGACATAATTTCATTCTTCTTTATGACTGAACTATCCATTGTTTTATAATGGTCATTTGCCAAGTTTCATACCACAAGTGTGGTTTCCCTTGACCTTGTAGCTCTCTAAGCAAGGTCTTGTTGGTGATGGTTCAAAGAAGGAGTATGTGTTATTCCTTCAAAACATATGTATGCTGGATTTCACAGGCAAGGTGACCATATTTTGTTAATATGGTACCTTTTATTTTCTTAATAAAAGAAAAATAAGAGGAACTCATGTTTGTCCTAGTCTTCTGGGATGATAGGATGGACCACTTGTAATTGAACCTGACCTAGGAAATCTAAAGACATTGGAGGGTTCATTCAGTCCTCAGGGAAACCACCATTAACAGTCAATACAAAGAAGCCCTCTTCTGTGTCCAAGCCACGTGTACAGTCACAATATAGTCAAGGGTTTATGTCATGCCTCATCTACTTTCTCAGAGTCCAACTATATGGACCGTAAGTCTAACAAAGGCTGTCTAGAGAATTAGGAGAGAGCAGTGACTCCAAGTTTCCCTCTCTGTGAACTCGGGGCAGTTCACTTAAACCTTTGAACCTCAGGTTCATCTGTAAAAATGGGGAAACAAAGGTCACCTTACACAGTGAGACTTGGGTAGTGAGTGCAAAGTGCCTAACAGTAGTGGGATTCAGTGTAGGACCCTGGGCCACGACAAGCTTGGAAAACCCAGCATTCTGAGGAATATGCTTTTGACACCTTTCATAGAGTCAAAGTCAAATACAACTTGGACTCATCTAATATTCTTCACTGAAATAACTGCACTTATTCACATCGCTTAGTTTTTCCCTCTGAGTTGCTTTCTAGAACTGAGTGTCTTGTGAGGCGTGAATGGCAGCTTATCTTGCTGAGAGTGTGGAATAAACCCTTAGCAGCCTCTGGTGTTAAAGGGCTTGACTTATCTCAGTGTGGTGGCAGAGCGCCCTGGCTGGGTTTCCTTCTTTGTCTTTGCACTTTGTGTCGTTGCTTAGCACAGCTGTCAAACACCTCTAGTGATGCTGAGAGCATTTTGATGTACTGTCTCTTCCACTCCCAGGATATCCTAGGTCGGTGGGCATTTTCATTTTTAGCATTTATAACTTAAGAAGCACATGCAAAAACAAAATGGTTAGCTTCAAGAACAAAAGTATGTTTCTTCAAATGCAGAGAATATGATCCTCTGCAAAACTCCAAGTCATAAATGTGTTTCTGAAGGGAGGATTAGTGTAATAAACTTGATTTAAAATGTAATTGGTGAACCAAGGAGCTCTTGGTGAAGCTCTCACTAAAGATGATGATGATGATGATGATGACGATGATGATGATGATAAAGATGATATAGTTTTGCACTTTGGAATTTAGTGGACTATATCAATCTTTTTCTAAATATGGGTTGTCTTCTCTCTCTCTTTTTAAGAAAATAGGATGATCCCCATTATTTCTTTTTTATCTTCTGGGGTTGGAAATGGCATATGAAGTAACAGATCTTACAACAAAAGCAACCCTCCTCCCAGGACTTCTCCCTGACAGAAGCTCGAAACCATTCTTCCATGTGCAGCCCTTAATCATCTGGATTTTATTTTTGTTTAAAATTTTTACTTAATTGTTTATCTTTGCCTCATTAATCTGCAATGACTATTTCATGTCAATTCTTAAATTTGTATGAGTCTTTTTTTCCAGGCTATTTATTCTATTGATCTGTTCCTGAAACAACAACATGCTGTCTTGGATGTTAATAATTTCAATAGTTCTTAATATTTGGTATGAAAAGTCTTCCATCTACTTCTTTGCTGAGATGTCCCAATTATGAATTCTTCATTCCTACATATAAATTTTAGGATCATCTTTCCCAAGTTCTGTTGAAAAGTTTGCCAGGATTGTCACTGAAGTTTAACTGAATTGAATTTCTGGGGATTATTGATACCTTTGTTATATTATCCTCCTAATGATGAACGTGGAATGTTGCTACATTTATGTAGGTTTCCCTTCCTGCTTTTCAATCAAATTTTTTGCTCCTGAGTGCCATGGGACAAATCATTCTAGCTGTGGAGCTGACACAATACTTTAAAAGCATTGCTTCTCAACCAAAACCATGCCTTTTATCCTGAGACTGTTCCATGCCCTTCTGCAGATCTCAGAAATGAGTAGGGGCAGAGTTGCAGAGGCAAGAGCCTTCCAGGTTCAACCAGAGTCCTGGAAGTCGACCAACCTGATGCTGTTAAGGATTGAAGCAAAAAGAACTCTTGCTGGGAGGAACAAAATAATTCATTTGGGAAAACAATTTGGCATTATATAAGGTTGTTAGAGTCTTCTTTGACTACTGATCAACAATTCTATTCCTTATATATTCTTGTTAAATGTACCCCTGACCTGCACTGCCCAATATGGTAGTTATTATCCATTTGTGGCTCTATATATGTAAATTAAAATTAATTAAAATAAAATTTTAAAGTGCAGTTCTTCAGTTGTACTACCTGCCTTTCAAATGCTCAATATTCACTAGTTGTTTTGGTGGCTACTGCTTTAGTTAGCTCAGACATTTCCATCATAACAGAGAGTTCTCCTGGTCAGCACTTCCAAGACAATCGCCTGAACAGAAAAACAATAGTAAGACTATTCATGGTAGTACTGTGTATAATCAGAAATAAAAGAGATAAATAATTCAAGTGTTTATTCACAAATGCACAAATAAAACTTCATATATTCATAAAACTGACAATCATTCAGTAATTAAAAAGCAATGAACTCCAGCTATACACATCAGCATGTGTATGCTGGAAAACATTCTGTTGGGTGCAAAAAAGCGAGTCATACAAGAAAGCATAAAGTAACTAACTTGTATATGTTAACATAGGCAAAACCTGTCATATAACTTATGAAATATTTTATTTTCACATTTGGTTTAAGATGTACCTCAAAGTCTTGAAAATTTCTGAGTCAGTATCAATAGTAATGTAATGCTTCTGAAGTGGGATCCAAAGTGGAGAGAATTCCAAGAACCTAGAGTTATGTCCAAAGACCTGCTAAGTTCACTGGCCTCTTGTCAATCAGGACAAGTCTTCTGATAGCATTTGGTCAGGTTCTGTCCACTACTCACAGAGAATAGCAGAATTCAAAAGGAGGCAGTCCAGTGGTTCTAACCTTGGTTAGATTTGATCACTGATCCATTTCTCTGAGAATTCAATGAAGTTCAATGTTAGAGCCTTCAAGTTTGCACAGTTATGGAATTAGTCATAAAAACTGACCCCAGACTTTGTAAAGCATTTTGCAGTGAGACAGAAACACATGATATATAATTAGTATTTTATTTTCCACGTGTGTGGGTTCTCTTAAAGTGTCTAGAGGTAACTTCTATTTCTTTGGCCCAGCAGCATAATGATCTTCAGTCTACTCTGAATGAATTGTAATGCATTTCCAATTAATGGGACCTAAAATAATGAGATCAGTTGAATAGATTGTGTTCAGAAAATCAAGATAGGGAAAGGGATGTAAAGATAGTTGGACATTTTAGCATCAAAAGAGAGTCCTCAGGGAAAACTTTGGAGAGAAATCATAGGATAAAGAGACTTTACAGCTAAAATGTAAGATGTACCAAGAGTAGATGAGGGAGGAAGCTGGTGTCTTCCTGCTGCATGCACAAAGCCCAGGTTGGCTCTGCCTAGTCTAGCACAAGTGTGGGGTGTAAGGACTTCTACTAAACATGCATTTCAAAGTATTATAGTAAGATGTGGTTATGGTCATTTTTCTATTCTACCTTTTAAACAGCTAAAATATAAACATTTTGGTGAAGAAATGGTCCACATATTTAACTCCATATTTTCTCTAATGCCAAGTACAGAGATGCCAGTGAAATCTATTACATTGTTTTCCTGCCTTAGGATGCAAAGATCCAGAACTCTGCAACATGGGATGCATGCTCCTCCTGACCTTTGAAACCAGTGTGGCCAGGGTACTGTAAGTACCACCACTTGCTCTGCTGTCCTGTGGTGGTTACACGCACATGCCTGCCATTCAGAGTTTTGGAGTGTGCGTTGACATCTGTGTATGTGTGGAGATAAACGGTGCTTGTTTCGATCAGGATGTGATACAGGAACCTTGCTGGTTTGCTGTCAGAAACCTCGCATTAAAATGTATCACCTACAGAATGGGTTCTGGCTTTTGGACTTGACTCACTTGGGCACCTGCTTGGGGTATATTCTGTTTTCAGTCTACAGTTGTCTTTTTACTATAGGAGCAGAAACTTATATATATATAACATTAAATAAAAATATAACATTAAATCAAAATCATCATTCTAGACAAATGTCCATCAACTGCCAGACAAATGGACATTTAACAACTATTAAACAAACTATAATCTTTCTATGGTGACTAAAAAATTGCTGTAAAATTTACATGCTAGGACAAGAGACATTTGGAAGATGATTGCAAATCTTGGGAAGCCTGGTGAAAAGAGGAAAGTCAAAGTATTGTAGGTAACTGATCAGATTAAATGCAGGAAAAATATAACTTGCAAACTAATGTACACCAAAAATGTTTACCAAAAATCGGATCCTGTCCTCTGAAAGCAGCAGCTTTGGGCTGCCCAAGTAGTTGGACAGGGAGTACATTAAACAAACCAGAGGGATATAGTATCCCTAGCTCAGGGGGAAAATCATTCCCTGTAGTTGTCCCCAGGGTCACCCTGACTGCACTACGGCTGCTACTGCAGTCATTAGGGTAGAAAGTGTGATAAGCCTGATTCTTGTTTCCTAAACCAGACATAATCTTGTCTGCCATTTTTTTTCGCCCAGACCAAGGCATTTGGCATATTTCATCTGCCTAGTATTGTCTGACAAACTTTTGCTGGAGCTTTTTAATTTATTTTTTCCTGATGACTGATTTGATTTGGTCTTAGAGATGAATTTGGCAGAGATTTTTGTCATATCAATAGTTGATTGCACAAGCAAAGGAACTGAGATCCACATCCAGCTGCAAATTTCTACTTTACACCTGGCTGTGCCTGCCCAGTGCAGGGCTGCTCTGGGGACTGGGTAACCTTTCAGCATCCGTCCTTATACCCTAGCATCATGGAATAGTGGTTTTAAAGTAGGATTGTGTTCTCATTCATAAGAACCCGACTGCCTGAGTTTAACCTGTGACTTTATCACTTTGTAACTTTGTGACTTCTGACAAGCTATGGAACCTCAGTGATACACACACACACACACACACACATAGTGGGGATAATAGGATTACTATAGGGAGCACACTAGATGATATACATAAGGCGCTCAACATAAGGCCTATTTGAGGAAAGCACTTTATAAATTTTAGTAGCCATTGTAATTAAGTACTTACTCTACTTTTCAAAAGTCATTTTAGCCTGAAGGAATCTGAAGGGAAAAAAGCTATTGACCATGAAGTTCATACTTTCCTATTTCTAAAAACATATGCTCAAAGGTGTATTTAAATTCATTGACATTGTTTTATCTAACTTGATGTTCACTATTTGGTTTATCTTTAGAAATGCTTATTTGACACTGTAAGACCAATCACTTGAACTAATATGTATCATCATTGGTGTGTATCGTGTTGATTTTTAATGTCTATTGTATGCATGTGTGAAACTGAACACCATAAGAGCAGAAAATACACATTTCTGTCAAAAGGAAGCAAGAGCCTTTGCAAGGAGAAAATTGTCCTATCTCTCAACCAGTGTCAGAATGTGGAAATGTTTACAAAATGCTCATTAAAAGAAAAAAGGATTGCAAGATAGAAACAAAATCTAGTGCACAAGTTTACACTAAGGAGATAAGAAAGGCGAGGCCCCTCTGGGAGATATTGTTAGCCAATTACTGCAACCTGACTTTTGGGGGGAGAGGAAGAATGAAAGGGGGAGGGGGAGAGAGGAAGAGCTTCCAAACTTGTCTCCAGTGACACGAGACATTTACGCTCTGTTAGATAAAACTGCCACTTGGAGCTCAGGAGAGCTAGACTTTCCTGGGTTGGCCTGGGGGCTTGAGCAGAGTCATGGATTCTCTGGTCCTGTGGCTGTGTGCTGTTTTCTGCCTGGTGGCTCACTCAGTTTCTGGAAGTCCCATCTTGGGCCTTGAGCAGTCACCTCTGGAAGAAGATATGCCCTTCTTCGATGATGTCTTCTCAGAGCAAGATGGTGTTGACTTCAACACACTGTTGCAGAGCATGAAGGATGAGTTCCTTAAGACATTGAACCTGTCTGACATCCCTACGCAGGATTCAGCCAAAGTAGACCCACCAGAGTACATGCTGGAGCTCTACAACAAATTTGCCACAGACCGGACCTCCATGCCCTCTGCCAACATCATCAGGAGTTTCAAAAATGAAGGTAAGTCTGCATTTTCGCTGATGAACTTTGGCTTGAACTTTTTCCAAGAAGCAATAAGTAATTTACAATGCACAGGCCTGATATGGATAAGGACGAATACATCCATTTGAGGGCATATGTCTGCTGAGACCGCAAAGAGTGCCGATTCTGATTTATACCATTTATCTGGTTGTTTTGGAACTCAAAAAGACGCGAAAAAAACACCTTTTAATAAAAAGCCTCAGAATGTCTAGTTCTGACATCATAATAAGATCTTTAAAACGTTTCAACTTAGACAACAAGTAATACAAAAAAGCCAGTGTTGTTGTGCTACTTATAATTTTGTCAATTTCCAGATAGGCCTCAATGTCCACTTTGGCTTTTACTTGGAATGAATATAGTTAAAAAATATAAAAGCCTGGAAGGTTGTGATTTTTGTTTTGCTCAAACTTTGGATGTCTCCATTTTGTGACCTTATTTAAGAAATATTCACATAGGATGGAGACTTAGATTGTGGAAATTCTTCCTAAAGTTGTATTGTACATCCTTGGGAATGCTGTTCACAGACGTGTGCAATTAATGATCCAGCTTATCATTTCTGCGTCTTTATGAAAAGTAATATACAAGTATTATTAAATTATTGCTGAGACAACTGTGTTTTCTCCTCCTACATCTTTAAATTCAGTAACTGGTCTAGTGAGTTAGCAAGTTAATCCTTTATTTAGTATGATACTAGTAGGGGAAACTTATCAATGGTAGAAGCTGTGGGTTCAAAGAGATGAATTCTCTAATATTTTCCAATTATGCCTTTGTAGCCATTAAGCACACATAAAAGAGGCTTTGATTGATGGTGTCCAGATGTTCTTGAAAGTCAAATGACAGTGGCGAGAAATAACTCAAGATCTGAAATTTTGAGAGACTGGAATTGTGGCTTAGTGGTAGAGCGCTTGCCTGGCATGTGTGAGGCCCTGAGGGATCCTCAGCACCACATATAAATAAATAAATAAAATATTCATTGACAACTAAACAATATTTTTTAAAAAAGATTTGAAATTTTGAGATTAGGCCGATTTGGGTATTTATGGATCATTAGCTTAATTTATCCAAATCTCGATTTTCTGATCTGTACGATGGGAGCAATAATACCAACAAAACATAGTTGAGTTAATCATAAAAGTCTATAGGTAAGAAAGGAAGAAAGTTTACTATGAAGTTCTGAAAAAACTTTAATGGTTATGAATGCATTGCTTAAAATTGTAGGCATTGGAGTGTGTGTTGACTAGGTATACCTTAGGACCTGAGATATTATTTGCCTTTAAAATTAATTGACTGACAAAATGTCTACGTAGTAACACATTCCTAGTAGAAAAGTCAAATTAAAGATTCCTTTTGAAGGAGAGTCTGAGTTGAAACAGATCACCTCCTACTGTGGGAATCATTCCTAACGCTCTCAGCACTGGTGTGGGTGGGGAAGTGTCCAAAAACCCTAGGAAAACAAGAACACTTTCCATTCTCACTTCTCCTGTGGAGGATTTGGGGGTGCCGGGTCAGAATTTGGAGTCTACCCATCTTGATTGCTAAAGATCATTGTGGGCAGGATCACATGTCTCTGTGGGCACTGAACCCCTGCACTGCTGCCAGTCCATGATTGGAAATGCACAGTCCAAGGAGTTGTGTCCCCTCACTGGGCTCACCCTATTGGCTGCTATGATTTCTCATCTGACCCTTTGGGTCTGCTCAGGGCAGACCCCAAATCTCCAAACTTAACTCATGCTGCCTGCACAGTGGGAACGCTATGCCCTCAGTTCCTAACTCTACTCCACCTTCCCTGCGTCATCCAGGGAGGTCAGTTTTCTGTATGGAGCTTTAGTTTCTTTTGGTGAAAAATAAACAGAAGATCAATTCCTGAATTATGAGACCATTGTAGGAACATTTCGACTTAGACCGCAAGTAATACAAAAAAGTCAGTGTAAGACCACTCTTGCAAAGCCCTAGGTATGTGGAATTTGTGAAGAACATGAATTCTCTTACTCAGAAAAGTCCTCCATCTATCACTCACTGCATCTGCATATGAGAAGCACTTCAGTGAGTTTATTTAAAAAAAAAAAACTTTATTGGGTTATAGTAGACATTAAGATATCTGCATTTTTTTTTCTATTTTTTTGTGGGGGTGTACCAGGAATTGAACTCAGGGCACTCAACCACTGAGCCACATCCCCAGCTCTATTTGGCATTTTATTTAGAGACAGGGTGTCATTGAATTGCATAGTACCTCACTTTTGCTGAGATTGGTTTTGAACTTGTGATCCTCCTGTTTCGGCCTCCCAAGTCTTTGGGATTACAAGTGTACACCACCATGCCTGGCCAGATAGCTGCATTTATTTAAGGTGTATAATCTGATAGGTTTTCACATATGTAATCATCCACTGAGAGCATCACCAGGATAAATACAGTAAGTATATCCATTAGCACCAAATTTGTCCTGATTTGCCTTTGTAATCTCTCCCTGCCACCACAGTGAGCTTTTACTCTGTACTCTTCTCATGGAGGGACCAGCCTCCTCTCCCATTTTTGGTCTTTTGTTCCCTTTCAGAGGAAGTAGTCTCCCTCATTCTTATCTAGAGGGACAACTCCCAAGTTACTTTTGTTTCTTACCCAAAAAACTGATGATGTGGTATAGATAAATGTTGTACCCATAAATCAATTGATCTGGTGCACAGAATCGACAAATAATCAACATCTTAAGACACTGTCTCTATTTTAGGCATCATGGTAGAATACAGATATATATTAGGGAGTTTGAGTCTTAATAACTGCCCCAAGGATGATGACACTCCAGTTGTGAAGATTCATTTATAAAAAAAAGACAATGGAAACACACAGAGTAAATGACAAAAAGTCAGAGGGAAGACAGAGAGAGCAGGTGCTCAAGTGACTCATAATGGAGTAAGCTTTCAGATGGGGACTTGGGGAAAGGAGGGTCTCAGAGGGAGATGGACAGGGGAAGGTGAGGCAAGAGGGCCTTCTGAGAGTAAGAAGAGCATATATAAATGTGCAAATTGCAGAAAAAGGAGGTGTTTTTGCAGGCCATGAAGATATCAGTCTTCAGATAGGTTATTTAATTGCTCAAAAAAATTAATTGAGCAATTGCAATGTTCTGCGAAATGCAGAGGATGAATAGGATCAAGAAACTGGATCAAGAGGCCAAGACCTGGTTAAATCTGGTCTTGACAGTCATGCCAGTGAGTTGAAATTCATTCCATAGGTCTGTATTTCCCACTGGTAATTTTGGGTGGTACCCAGCGCAAGTTGTGAAGCACGTGAAAGAATCATTATATATTTTTATTAATGTAGATTTTAAAATCTCCACATGATTATCTTTTTTTTTACATGATTATCTTTTACTCTCTCTTTTAACAGTATAAATTAGTTATATGAAGTTAAAGTATGACAAGAATATAATCTGGTAGGGATTCCACTGAAATCATGAGCTAGGTATAAACTGGGGGAATGTTACCAAAGATGATAGAGAGTCCCTCAATTGGTGGTCCTTAGCATTTTTGATGTTGTGGAATCCTTTGATAGTCTGATGACCAATGTCCTCAGGCATTCCTTACAGACATATATTACCTAAGTCAAGTATTCAGGAGCTGTGGGCTCGCTGTAAAATTCTCAGATAGGAGGTCAACGTGATAGTGTTTGGAGGTGTGCTTCTATGACTAAAGGAACCTTTAAAAAGTATTTCATATAGATTCTTGAGTGATTTATATGCATGCTGAACTCCATGCAAGGTACTAGAGATATGAAACTAAGGAAATCCATCTGCTCTCAAGATCTGTCTTCTCCCACTCTTCCTTGTAGAGGATCACAAAATCAACTGCTGTGGCCCCTTGGTTTATGGCTGTTGTTATTGACCTTCTTAGGCTTTGTTGACTAGAGCCAGAGTCAACAACTTTTTCTGCAAAGGGCCAGAGATACTTAATATTTTCGTCTTTGTAGACCATATGTTCTCTGTTGAGACTTTCTAACTCTGCCCTTAGCTATAGACAGTGGGGAAATAAATGGGTGAGACTGTGTTCCAATAAAACTTTATTTTCAAAAAACAGGTAACAGGCCCAATTTGGTCCATGGGCCAGAGTTTACCAACCCCAAGTCTAGATGAAGATCTCTCAGGAAGACCAGTGTCCAATTGGAAGACCAGATCTCCAACTCTGTGAGAAACTCTAAGAACATTCACCACATGCCCCATTCGATGGCTCTTTACTGGTTAGAAAATTAGAGGGCTCTTCCATGCACTCTCCAAGGTCTCTTCCAGTTCTGTAAGTGGAGGAGGGTGAGCTACTTCAGGAAGGCTGGGTGAGAGTTCTCCCATCCATTTGGCAGTCATTTTCTGTGTTAGTTCTGCATTCTCAACTCAGTTAAGCATTCTGTCATTGACCTTTTGGTATTTTCTGTGTTACAGAATATTAACATTCTTTTCATTTTCATTGATCTTTTCTGCTTGTTTACTCTATATCAAACTTCCTGCATGGACAGGCCCTCTTATGACGTAAATAAACATCTGTTTTTCTATGAAACACATTGCAATTCTGATTTTTGCAAATCCCATTTTTTCTTCCAGATCTCTTTTCTCAACCTGCCAGTTTTAATGGGCTCCGAAAATACCCTCTCCTCTTCAACGTGTCCATCCCTCACCATGAAGAGGTCATCATGGCTGAACTCAGATTGTACACGCTGGTGCAAAGAGATCGCATGATATATGATGGAGTGGACCGGAAAATTACCATTTTTGAAGTACTGGAGAGCGAAGGGGAAGATGAGGCTGAAAGAAATATGCTGGTCCTAGTGTCAGGGGAGATCTATGGAACCAACAGCGAGTGGGAGACATTCGATGTCACAGATGCCATCAGACGTTGGCAAAAGTCAGGCTCATCCACCCACCAGCTGGAGGTCCACATTGAGAGCAGACATGACCAAATTGAAGACGCCAGAAGAGGGCAGCTGGAAATAGACACCAGTGCCCAGAATAAGCATGACCCTTTGCTTGTTGTGTTTTCTGATGACCAAAGCAGTGACAAGGAGCAGAAGGAGGAATTGAATGAAATGATCGCGCATGAGCAAATTCCAGAGTTGGGTAACCCGGACCTGGATGGTTTCTCCAGTGGACCTGGGGAAGAGGCTTTGCTGCAGATGAGGTCGAACATCATCTATGACTCCACTGCCCGAATCAGAAGGAACGCCAAAGGAAACTACTGCAAGAGGACCCCGCTCTACATCGACTTCAAGGAGATTGGCTGGGACTCCTGGATCATCGCTCCCCCGGGATACGAAGCCTATGAATGCCGCGGTGTTTGTAACTACCCCCTGGCAGAGCATCTCACGCCCACAAAGCATGCAATTATTCAAGCCCTGGTCCACCTCAAGAATTCCCAGAAAGCTTCCAAAGCCTGCTGCGTGCCCACCAAGCTGGAACCCATCTCCATTCTCTACTTAGACAAAGGCGTTGTCACCTATAAGTTTAAATATGAAGGCATGGCGGTCTCTGAATGTGGCTGTAGATAGGAGTCCTGTGGCTTATTTAATAACTGTAAATGTGTATATTTGGTGTTCTATTTAATGAGACTATTTAATGAGGGTGTACAGATAACCGAGGCTTGCTGCCTTAGGGAAATGGATAGGTTGGTTTATTGTAGGAAATACATATTTTGCTAAACCATCTACTCCCTTCCAATCTGTTTTTCTCTGGACTTGTCATTTGCTGGCAATCCTGTCTTTAATAGGAATGGCAAGCCACAGTACTTATCCCCAAATCAACTTGGAAAGAGCAACCCCTAGCAAAATACAGCATCAACACACAAATATGTGTATATATATATATATATATATATATATATATATATATGTGGATATACATGAACTTAGGATGATCTTTTGGTTCTATAGAGGAAGATAATACTCACATACATGTATGTCTCACTCAAATGTTTATGTATGAAAAGCCAATGGTATGTTCTCAGTCACCTCTTCGTTGAATAGGGTTTAGGTCACGAAAGTTTGCATTAGGAATTTAACCATCATAGGAAGTATTCACTATTGCAGGAAGGAATCTGAAGATATTCTGTTATCTTTAGAGTATCTGAAATACTCTGGAAAGTGTACCTGTTGTCAGTTGAGTCTCTACCAAGGCTCAGAGCAGAAGGCCAGGTGAAGGAGGCTGCATGCTAGAAGGGAAGTTTGCTAAGATAACTACCGAAACTAAACAGCTCCAGGAGGCAGGAGCCCCAGAGGTATCATAGCAAAGAATGAGCCCACGGGGACTGAAGTCCTCTAAAGGGCAGCGCCTGGTCAAGAACTGACTACAGAGGGGACTTCAGGATGAACTCAGATGATAGGAAGCGAGGTGAGGAGTGCTGGTCTTCATAGCTGCGGGGTGTAGAGTGGTTGGGAGAGGAAGACAGCAGGAAGGATACAGATGCTGTCCTCAGACGAGTCTGTAAAATTGAAAGCAATTCTAAGTGGAGCATCACATCTTTGGGATGAAATAAAATGATCAAAGAAAAAGAGAAGGGAAATCAGAAGGGAACCGTTTGTCAGACTCTTCACTTCCTTAACTATTTGTCTTTGCCTCCTAAACTTTCTCCTTTGCCTCTGCACCTCTGCTTTCTCTCTTTATCTTAGTTCTTCCCTCTTGCTTCTTGTCTCATATCCTTCGCCAATTATCTGTGTCCTCTGTTTTCCTTGCCCTGCTGTGAGCCGCAAGGAGATAACAGCATTTGCTCTTAAGGAGAAAGGAGTTAGTGATCTCATTTCTAGATTTTCCCATGATATTTAATTTGTTGATTTTAATGATATCCTTTATTCCATGTTTTATTCATGAAGAATACTTAAATACAAGAAAAAGAACACCAGAGTCCAAATGAATACATTTAAATGCATGAATAGACGCATGAACAAATGACTGAGAAGCTACGCTTGAATTTTGAGATCAGTTTAACTCGATGGTAAAAACCCTGCCGCTTTCCCATTCTTCACCTTCTGCCTTCTTCCCAGCTAGGTCCTTCCAGATGGTAGGTTGGAAGGACATTGAGACTCTGCCTCCAGCTTTAGTGTCCCCATGCAGAACCATGGGCTCTATGCAGGAGGAACCAGAGCCCAGCTGGTCCCATGCCATCCTGGTGTCTCTAGGCAGGCGATAGAGACGATTCACACTGGAATAGGGAATGTGGCCACACCCTGCAGAACACTTCATTAAGAAGCCTTGAACTTTTTATTTTTAACCCTGGAAAACGATCAGCTTCCTTTTTATAAAGCTCTTAAGGTCATAGACTCATATTGCCCTAGAAGAAGAGGTGAGGAAAGCTATTTTGAAGATCCTTTCCCCAATTTGGGGCTCAACCCTATACATTTATTGTCCATTAGTGCCCAGAGGACAAATCCTAGGGAATTCTTTGTCCCTGGAAGAGTGATATTTTGACTATCAATGGAAATATGGTGATTGACAATTCGAGATGACCATAGTACTCAGAATCACTCATTTCTGGAATGGCTCCACGTAACATGTGAGCACATGCATGGACGTCAGGTATGTGTAGCTGACTTTGAGTAGCTTCACTCATCATCCTCTGTGGAAGATGGTGCATCTTTCATACTCCATGGTACAACACATAGTCTCAATACTCCACGGTACTTCTCATTTTTTTTTTTTTTTCTTATCTAAAGGACACTGTAATAGGTATGCAGTAAAATCTATTAACTGAATAGGATAGTCTTTGGTAAATTTTATTTATTTTTATGTCTGAAACACATAAGGTATGGTGTGCTGGTAAATGCTTTACAACCAGCATTCCAGGGTGAGAAAAAGTCTCAATAGTGTGAACTTTCATCACGGCCTACTTCAAGCTACTGTTGTGATGACATTTGGTTTGCAAACATCCTGAAAATATAAGTCAGCTCTAGGAAGCTGTGTGTGTGGCAGCCCCAACACACCACTGACATTAGCAGGTTGACATTAGAAGGCTGACCGGGTGACAGTCCCTTCATCCCAGGTGCCACTGCTGGCTCTACCAGGTTTCTTGAGAATCCTTATAATCCCTGTGCTCTAAAAAGGAGGTGAAAATCTAGGTCGTCTGCAATCAGGCTGTGTATCCCCGATGTTGCTCCATTTACTGCCGTCTAGATATAAGCCTGTGTTTCTATGGTGTTCTTACTTATAGTTGCATAATTATCATATCATTATTTGATTTCTTTGATCAAAAAGTGAAAAGAAAAAATACATAGAGGATTCTCCCTGCTTCTATCAGAACACCTGCAACTCCTCTGTATTAGTATGAAGCCAAACAATTTTCAGATCCTTAGAACATCCTAATGTTTTCTTTGTTCAAAGATCTTTGGCTATAGCCCACACCAGTCTTTTCTTTCTCTTCCTTAAAAAACAAAACAAGACAAAACAAAACAAAAACTTCTATGGCAGAATTATGAGCACTGGAGTTGATAAGTCTCAACTCCTGAGAAAAATTATAGCAGAGGTGCTTGGGCAGCTCACAACCAAAATAGTCATATAAAAGTTTCTAGGCTTCCTACTATTTATTGATGGATATATTTATTTTTGTAATATAGTGTAGAATACCGAATATTTTATTTTTATGTTTGTGATTCCCTCCTGAATAGAATATTCTTCTATGCATTTCAAATAGTACCCTGCCCTAGAATATGGCTCACTTAGCATGTAAGGCCTGTATTTCCATCTCTTACTTTTTTGCATCTAAATGTCCTGTTATTTTAAGGAGTCTTGCCATAAGCTTGCCACAACTTTGTATATTGTGTCTTGTAGGTATGCTGTGAGCCTCTTCATATATTTACTGATTTGTAAATAGTACCATTTTAACTGAAGTGCAGATGTTCCAGAGAATAACTAACCAATAAACTGCCATGCCATTTCATAAGCTGACATTGTCCTTTTTATCATGAGAGGCAAATACTGTCCAGTTGTGAGGGGATATGATTGCTACTCAGTGAATGGAGGTGGAACTGAATTAGATTCCACCCAAACAGGTGCGTTCCATCTAAACGTACCCGTTGCCTTGACAGATCCACCAATTTAGAGACCTGATTGAATAAATCTGTCATTGGACCAACTGCTCTCTAAATGTCAAAAATATTAATTCAGTGATTCCTCAAAGAGTTAGCCTCAAAGTGCCAAATTCTTTTCCAGTGTACTATTTCTGGTCTGGGAAATTAATGATAAAAACCTTTATTTCAAAACTATTACTAAATGTTTTAGTAATCTTTCTAATTTATATTCTTTAAATAAAAGATATATTCGTATATCTTTTATTTATATATTATTTATTATTGAATTTATCAACAGACCACAGAGCCCAGTAGTGTTCTAGCAAAACCATTTGTCACTTACCTGTGACACAGAAGGGACGTCACTCTTTTTAAGGACTGTAGATCTTTGTCAGAGTCTGCAGGCTGTACTTAGTTAGCCCTTTGCAGTTCCATAAGCCCATGTGATAGAGAAAGGAGCATGTCTCTGCATATTTTTTGTCCCCAAACAAGGACATTTGCCTTCACCTTTTAAATAGAAGGAAAGTAGATAATGCTGTACTATAGCAGCAAAAATGGTGTTTCTGCATGTGGAAATGTATTCATAAGTTAATAACTCCATGAAGGAAAGACTGTTGTGATCAGCATGTTTCTCACACACCCGAGCACTAACTTGTGTGAATGACTGGCCTGATTGTGGTGGGAAGACCCACACACTGGTGGCCACCTACAGGGCTTCCATGCATGTGGGAAATCAGTTAATACCTCAGACACACCAGATCAGCTGAAGCACAATCACGTTCTTGGGTAAAACAAGTTTATTATTCATGTCCAGGCTTACTTTGTAATTATTAGATTTCAATGATGATGGAAATATTTTACACTGTGTTCAACCAATTGTGTACATTCGAAGTCATCTTGTTAAATAAAATGAAAAAATTATTTTGACAAGAATTATTGGCAGCTCTTTTTCCTCAAGATGAAAACTTGTTCTTGCACTCCAGATCCCAGCCCCCGACTCTTATTTTTACAGATCCATTCAGAATATCCAGGAGGAATGAAACTTATTGCCATGGTGATAGAGAATAGCCTGAAGATACGTTCAGCTGTTTGGTGCTTCTAAGGGGTCTCACTAGAGAGGGATTCTGTTGCTAGACGGTTCTCCCATCTCATGTGACTTTGGGTAAATCCCACGAATGCAGAGACATACACAGAAAATGCAATTGGCTCCTCTGTCACTAACTGGGAATTATTTCTTCTTTGAATTTCAAATGAGGCAAATTAAAGAGAAATTACTTTGAGAAAAATATTCAGGTTAAATTTCACTGATATTGATGATTAAACTTCACAGAATCTCAGGCTTAAGAAGGGATCATCCAAAGTTACTGAGTGTGCCCTACTCTCTTGAAGCATGCTGAATAAAACACTAGTCATCTCTGTGAATGTCAGCGATGACAGGGAAACCTGCTACCTTCTTAAAGGTACATATTTCATTTTTAGAGGGCTCTGCCTCAACTATTCTCAGTTTAAGAAATAATTTAGGTCATTATGTGTGCCAGTCACTGGAGAAAGCAACAAAGGTAAGCAGAAAGTTGTTAGCAGTTCTTACTTATAAGTCACCAAAGTCCATCCTGGTGCCCCTTCTAACCTCCCAATCAATAACTCTGGGGACCTCACATGTATGACTAATCCTTTATCTTCATAACAGGTTTAGGGGTAGCTCTCTTGCCATTCTGGGTCCACTGCTTCCTATTCCCTGCAAGGGTGTGTGCTATTATTTGAATGTGTCCCCCCAAGTTCATGTATTAGAAATCCTTATGCTAATGGCATTAAAAGGTGGAACCCTTGAGAGGTGGGACCGTTCACAGATTAGCAGCCAATGGGCAATGCAGAAGTGATTTGTTATCAAAGTGAGCTTTCTCTGCCCCACTTGCTCCATCTCACCATGTGATGCCTCCATCTGCCATATCATGATGCAGCAAGAAGGTCCTTACCAAGTGCTGACCAGATGACAGTTTCATGCTCTTGGACTTCCCAGCCTTCTGAACCATGAGTGACATGAATCTACTTTTAATGAATTACCTAGTCTCAGGTATTTTGTTATAGTAACAGAAAACTATGTGTATCTGAGCATGTGGTCAGACATAGTTGATTCCCTCAACTGGATGGAAACAGATGGAAGGACTGTACCTGGGCTGGACCTGTCCCCTTACAGGCAACAGGCCTGGTTGTCAGACTCTGCTGTCTGATCTGGAAGGAAGTTCATTCTTATGGCAAAATGTGGGACTATCTAGCAAGCTACCTCTATCCAGTGTGTTAGCAGGGAGAAGAGACCTTGTCCTTGGTTAAGTACTCACAAGGTGAGACTGAGTTCCAGACATGGTAGAAGGGGAGCTGAGCACCCAAGATGGGCTTAAGCCAGAGATGGACCGAGGAGGCCTGAAAAGCCATTCTTATGACTTGATTTTGAATCTTTTCACAATCTGTTAATTCTCTTCTATGATAAATAATTTCATTTAAGGATGTCCCTCATGGTAGGGTCTGGAACCATTCCCTGCATGTGGTCTGACCTGAGTGTGGCAGTTTTGGGGTTCTGGGGTTTCTTTTTCACTGATGTGGGCTGGGATTGCATTGGGCAAACACATGGCTATAAGTTACTTGAGGTGGAGGGCTAGTTTGTTTATAGAGTAAGAGAAAAAATTATGTTCAAAGCTCATATTATACATTGAATAATATGTTATGAATTCTAAGAGTGCTCCTAATGTGAATCAATCTTTGTAGTGTTGTGGGAAAATAAGGCCATGAGACTCACTGCATGTGACTCTAGTCACATGGACGAGAGCCCACTTTTGCACAGAAGTGACTATTTGTAAATAAGGGGCCTATTTGGAGAAGGTGAGAGCTTGTTAACTTGGGCGGTTATAAATGGATTATGTGATTATCTTGGACTCACTCTCTTGAACTGTCAGCTTACAAGAAACAGTTCCTGCCCTCTCTTAACCTTCCTCGGACCATGCACGCAGATCTGAAGTAGCTTGTCTCGCCCCAAGAAAGCCCTGAAATACACCAATGCCTCTGTCCATTTTTACTTTAAAATTATAATTCTTAGACTCATAAAAAATCAGGTCACTCAGTTCAATTTAAGATTCTTGATAGCAGACGTGGAGCAGCATCAAATCAAAAGTCAGTGGGAAATTTTCACACACACAATACTGGGTCAGCTTCCTTGCACAGCACGGGAATAGCTCTAACCTGTTATTAGTATTCCTGCCTAAAATGTGTTGCATAACCCAACTAATTGTGAGCAAACAGCAGATGGACATTGGAGAACTTTTTACAACATAGACTGTATTCTTTATTTTATTTATTTATTTATTTTTTGTGATACTGGGGATCAAACCCAGGGGCTTGTGCTTGCAAGGCAAGCACTCTACCAACTGAGCTATATCCCCAGCCCTGACGTTTTTTTTTAATAAGTCAATAAAAGGCAGGTAAGATTGAGGAACTATACAAGATTAAAAGAGACTAAAAAGATGCGACAGCTAAGTGCAACATAATTCTGAGGTGAATCTTAGACACCCCTTGGCTCCCCACCAAATTTGGCAAAAGGACATTATTTTATTGTTGCTAACTCACTGCTTCTCTGCTGGTACTTGGTAAACTTTATTCATTGTACACCCCCGAGTGGTATTCATTTTTTAAAAAGATCCACTGCCTGGTTATTGCTCTTTTTCTGAAGTGATGAGAATTTGTAGCAGGAGGGACAAGGCTTTTGCTCAATGCAATGACTAAGAAGCCAGCAAGCAGCTGTCATTCCAGTAAGATCTTTGACCACTAGGCGAACTCAACAGAAGGGACAGAGCTGAGGGGAAAGTGTTCTTCAGAGTAGCATACCTGCTGTCAATAAATGAGCTGTAACACAACATTTTCCTGAAATAACCAAGTTCAACACTCCATTCCCCGAAAGGAAGCATGCTTTTCAGGCAAGAAGCCATCTGTTCCAAGTGTTTAGAAAACGGATCTCCAATCACTGGTAATTTAAACTTCCTTATGCCCCAGTTCAATGTTTGATAAGGAAAGAGTGCTAACAGGATGGGAACTGAGTTACTATATTAAGAAACTCAGCCAGAACAAAAACCAGCCCCCTGCAGTTATTTTGTTTATGCTTCAGACTCATCTGTTTTAATTAACATAATATTTACATGAGACCAGCTCCTGTTACTTCTTTTGCTGTAACTTTACATGTTTTCGTCTTTGTTCTTCATTTTTCAAAAAAGTTCATGCAAAAATAAAATTGCAAAATATGATTGAATGGTGTGTACACAGTGGAATCACATGATAGCACTCCACTTCCCAAGGGCGAGGTCTGCTTTCTTGAAGTAGTTTGGGTTTGGGCATTGCCAGTTAAAATACAGGATGCCTACTTAAATTTGCAACAAAGTTAAACAACAAATAATTTGTTTAGTGCAAATATGTCTCAAATACTGTATGGGATATACTTGCACTAACAAAGTGTTCACTGTCTATCTGAAATTCAGAATTACTCAGATGCTTATATTTGCTAAATCTGGCAGCTTATGGCAGGCATTACTCAGAAAGTTACAAGAAGGAGAAGAGTCACACAAAGATGAAGTGATTTGCCCCCTTAGTCCTGAAAGGGTTGTTCAGATGGTCACAAATCTAGCCTGACTGGATTCATTGTTGAACAGCTTTGAGATCTGTGATTTAGTTCCACTTGACTCTGATACCTACTAATACTACAGTAATAATTCTTAACATGATTCTCTTTGTTTTATATGTGATAAGCTAAATCCAGTGGAAGTAGGCACACATCGGAACTCATACAGCCAGGTAAGAGTTGATCTAGGACTTGAACTGTACGTTATGCTGCCTTTGGTTTAAAATATCCACTTGCTCTCTGAGTCCTGATGGCCAATCTTCTATTTTTATTTCTTCCTCGGATTATCATAAATCAGTTTTTTTGGTGGGGAAGGCAGGGTACCAGGGATTGAATTTAGCAGCACTTGACCACTGAGCCACATCCCCAGCCCTATTTTGTATTTTATTTAGAGGCAGGGTCTCACTGAGTTGCTTAGAGCTTTGCTTTTGCTAAGGCTGGATTTGAACTTGGGATCCTCCTGCCTTAGCCTCCTGAGCCCCTGGGATGACAGACAGGTGCCACCTTACCTGGATTCGTAGGTCAGTTTTCCATGTCATTGGGACCTGGAAGACGTTTCAGGCTTCACTTTTCCATGGGAGTTCTGTGAAAACCTGCAGTTCCTGTTACATGAGGACTGGTTGCTGACTCCTGCAATGTCCAGAGACTGGGAGACCAGTCCAGGTTCTCATGAGCTCATATTCCATGTGCTTCTAGAAGTTTAATTGGATGATGTCTCATTGCTATCCCTCACTGTCTATCAAGCCATACTCAAACACTGCTTTGAACTATAAAGCTCCCCCTGCCCTTTTTTTTTTTTTTTGCTCATGAATCTGGGTTCACTTGGCCCTGTTGGTCGGGGGGTGTCTTTTCTCTTTAGTGTCATCCGGTCCAATGGTGGCTGGGGCATCATCATGTTGAAGAGACCTGAGGGGACCTGATCCTTGGCTCTCTCTATTCTCACCGTGCTCTCTCCAGTAGGCCACCTCAGGGTAACTAGACTTCTCATATGGTGACAGAAAACTCCAGGAGTGTGTGTTTTGAGAGGAAAGAGAAGCCGAAAGTTCTGACCTATCCTTGAATGCCAGGCTGCATCACTTCCTCCACATTCTATTTGGTAGAGGTGAGTCACTAAGGTCAACTCAGAATCAAGGGAGGAGAATCAGGCTCCACCTCCTGGTGGGTGGCATATTGATGAATTTTCGGACATCTTTAAAAACTTCCACAGATCGGATCTAAAAAAACTTCTAAGTGGTTTCTCTCTCTTATGTTCATTGTTTGGATCAGGCTTGTTCCCACTACTAACCTAGTCCCCTGCTCAACCATGACATCTCTTCTTGACCTTTCTACTCCTGCAGGTCTCCTCCCTCTCCTTTGAATTTAGATTTCTAGGGTGGGGCTCAGATTTAAGTCTTTTCTGTCCCCAAGCAATAAACACATCAAATTATCTAATTTGAAGCAACACCCACTACATTTGAAATGAAGGAAAGCCGTTCCTTCCCTCCCCTTGATTCCAACAACCAGAGTTTAGCTAAATAAATTAAGACACATTAAAAAAATCAAATAATAGCCACAAAAATCAAGTTTTGTATAATACTTATACGCTTGGAAAGTATTTTCTAATAGAATAACAATTCTTCTTAATTCAAATCATGATGGGATTTTAAAAACTCAGTAATCCAAGATGGCTTAACAATTGTACCTAAATTAGAGCCATAGACACTTTTCAGTTCTTTTTGCTCATTAATGTATATTAAAGTTATATTTGGCATTCTTGCTCTTTGGAAAAAGGAATCACAGAGGAATTAAGGAACTTAACCGAAGTCGCCTTATCAATCAGTGGATTAGTCCTAAGACCTACGTTTCTCAATTTCTGATATCAATACTCAACCTCATATGACCAAGATGTTTTTTAATGAAGTTTTGTCCTAGGTTCTGTCTCAATACTTTTTTTGTTGCTGTTGTTTTAATGAGGCAGAAAATAAACAAAAACCTCCAGATCCCATTAGACTGTATTCTACATTTTCCAAACTTTCACAGACGGACTTGAACGAAAGTCCGATTTCTTTTATTAAAATATTTTTTATTTTTACAGACACATTTTGATTTTAACAAATAAATAGTGCCAAACGATATTATTTAATAGGTAAGCATCCACATGATGTGGTTGAATGCCGTGTGCTTGAGGAGTTGCAAAGTGAGAAGCCAAGTGCTTTTGAGACATCCCAGGACTCAGGATGTGGTGTTGAAAAGCTGCGTGTGGAGTAAGTGAAGGTTGAAGGCAGTGTGGATTCACGCAGCAAGTACAGTAAGCCCGTCCCATGATCTATCACCTTAAGGTTTGTTGTGTTTTGCCATGACAACTGCTTATCTGTGGTAGATGTTTTTGGATTCACAGCTGACACTTGAGGAAGTGACTTTCCTTAACTGACTTGACAAACGAAGACCAAATATGAAAATTCAACCACAGAGTAGGAGATTTCCATATGGAAAATACTATGGAGTTTATTACTACTCTCTTCATGGCTACATAAGTGATATAAAAAAGATATTGAATGGAAAATACTCATTACTCCAAACTCCTGGTATTACCAATGAGATGCAATTAACCAACCACCTACACATATTGAATCCACTTTAAAGCTATCACTGGGGCTTAAAATTGGTGATGGGAAGATGAAACTTTTGCCTCTAACCCTTGCATCTCAGGTGAGTTAGATCAACCTCAGGTCCTAATGTCATATGGCAGACTCTTCTGTGCCACTCCAAGCCTGCAAGACCAACTTCTTGTCCACTGATAGAAGGCCCTGGTTCTTTCTTCTCCGACCATCAAAGGAATCAGACGTTTCTTTGAGCTTTCTAGAATAGGGGTGGTAACTCCAGAGGCTAGTCAAATAACAAATGATGAGGTGATCCAAGGCTTTGGACCACTCGAGAGCACAGGTCCCTGCTGATAGCAGCAGCAACAGCAGCAGCAGCAGCGTAATTTCAGACAAATGCTGCCACGATAGATTTTAGACCATGTCTTTCTCTAGATCTTTTTAGGTTAAACTAGAAATAGGGAATTTAAAAGTTTAAAATTTTTCTATCTGATTCCAGATAGTGTTTACATTTCTGGGATGCACAGATAATGCATATCTGTGAGCTAAATTTGGATCCTAAGCTACCTCTTTTACTCTTTTTGGCTTTGAGGATAGTGTGAATGATGAGAGAATCACATTCCTCCTCACTGAGGCCATGCCTGTTCCTACTGAATCCACAGTTCTGGTAATATGTGCAGAACTGCAATAGATCCTTTTGGGGCTCATCCCTCAATTTGGCTCATACTTGCCAGGCAGGAGTTGGGTCAGAAGCTTCCTTGCCCCCATAGGTGGCCAGTTTGTTTCTGTTCCTCATTGATGTAGAGCCAACAGCATACTTGAAGTCCCCAACAAACCTGTTAAGAATTGCCTTTGATCCTAGCATTTTTTCTACAGTTCAACAATAGAATGGAACTTTCTTCAATCCATTCTGCTCGGTTGGTTTTTAAGCTCATGTGTGCACCAGACTCGTCTGAGGGATAATTTCCAAAATGGATTCCTTGGTGTCACCCTGGAGAATCATATTTAGTCAAAGGCATATGACTTAGGGCAGAAGTTCTTGAACATTTTATTCTTGGGATACCTTTATCCCCTTAAAAATTACTGACCCTGAAGAGTTTGAGTTTATATGGATTATACCTATCTATATTTACCACGTCTGGAACTGAAAATTTCAAAATATTCGCCTATTAACTCATTTTAAGATTAAAAAATCCATTGCACAAAAATATAAATAACATTTTGCTTAGCAACTTGGCAAATCTCATCAGTGTCTGACTTAGTAGAAGGCAGCTGAAATCTCCATTTGCTTTTGCCTCAATCCATTGAAATCTGTTGTTTTGGTTGGAGTATATGAAGAAAATTTGGCCCCATACAAATTTGTAAATGTAAACAGAGACATATTTTAAAAGTTTGTTCAGATAATTGTGGCTATTCTCCACCAATGCTACATTAAAACTCAATGAATGACAGTTTCTTAAATGTTGGTTGTGAGATGGAATTTTAAAGTGCATTAATGAACTCTTTGTACTTAGTCACATTAAAATCCACTGATCTTCTTGCACTTTTTTACCCAATCATAATTCTAAAATGTCATATAGTTGTCATCTGGAAAATGGCCTGTTTGCAGATCTTCTAAATGTTGACCCATTTCATTACATAGTATCACCACTTGGCCTCTGGAAAACTCCTTCATGCACTCTGGGAAAGAATTTGGATGATAAAAGCAAATAATGTCTTAGCATTATTATGAAAATAATTTTGACATCTATGGATCCTCTGAGGTAGCAAAAAAAAAAAAAAGTCTTTTTCTAGAAATGCACAGATCTGGAGACCGCTTCAGGCTGTACTACTAAGTAGCTCAGTAATCTTAAGAAGGATTCCCCATTTTCCTGTGATTCACTTTTCAACCACACAATGGAAGTTTTGTACTTGAGTCAGTGTTTATCAATGGGAGCTAGGTTGGCATTTGAAGAAAAAGTTGTTGCGAGGGACTGTCCTTCATGTTGTATGATATTTAATATCCCTGACCTGAATGTTATGTCCACCTTTCTCTATAACATTTTTCTATTCTTTTTCCATGAGGCTGAACAGGAAGTTGATTCTCTCATACTTTGATGTGTGCATGTGGTTTTCTGGGTACAATAGGAAAAGGACCACAGTTTAAATTGGATGATTTCAGCAAATATTTCCCAAGGATCCCTCCTGATGTCCATTCTCAGTAAAGAAAAAGACATTTTTTTCAAAGCCCATGGAACTGGCAGGCCATAAATCCAGGAGGAGGGTGTTCATCTGAAAATCTTCCCTTTGGCAAGTCCCACAGAAGCAGGCCAAAATGAAATTCCCAAAATTTTCAGCTTTCCAATGATCACTGACAAGAAAATTCAGATGAAAAAAAAAAAAAAAAAGGCTATCCTTGACATGACTTTCCACAGTAAACACTTGAGAGGTTTTGAGGTGGATCTTGGAGAATTCTGCCCCTCTTGAATTTGGCAGTTCACCCAAAGGTCACATCTTTCTTATCCTCCTCCAAAAAGAAAGAGCTATATTCCCATTTGCCTTTGACTCTCTGCAGAAACTCCCCTGGGTTCCAGAGAATTTTCATTCTAACATCTCCAAAGAAATGAGGGCGGTGGAGAGATAAGAAAGCAAAGGCACCTACCTCCCCAGTTAATTGTGGACCTGTTCATGACTTGGCTTCCGGCTGACTCGCGGACCCTGAGAGAAGAATTCTGACAGATGTGTATGTTCCGTCAGTCTTGCCAGATAAGGAAGGTGACCTCATGGCAAAGCAGCCATATGTTTGTGTCTCTGAATAAACACTCTCCAGGGGGCTGCTTGGCCTGTGGTTCTCATTTTTCTTCCTAAGTGGTCCTGATACTTGCCACTCTTGCCTCAAGATTCTACTAATGACCAATTTAAGTGCTTTATGGATAATTGGCAAGATGATTTCAGGGTCTTTTCCAATTCTGCAAGTGTCCAAATCTATATATTTGTAGAGCTGAAGGTGACTTCTGAATTCATCCAGTTTAACCCTCTCATTTCCCACATGGAAGCGGAACTCAGAGAGGCTAAATGAATCTCCCAGATCAGAGAGTGAAAAACAGCAGTGCTGGGTGAGAACTCCCAGACAATAAACTTTCCTTTGTATAACTTCTTCCAGGGTTCTTGGAATTGGGGTCCATGTGTTCCCCTGGTTTGACCATGGACACAGGATACAACTTGAGGCATCTCCCTGGAACTTTAGTTTTACCCTACGGGCAGTGCTTATGACAACTTTCATATCACACATACCACTGAATGGTACCTGGCAGAGTAGGAATCAATAAATACTTGTTGAACGAATGAAAAAAAGAATGCTAAAAATAAAACATGTATTCCCTCAAAAACAAGCTTTCAATGGACTTTTCTGCCATTAGAAATATATCAGTGGAGCCGGGCACAGTGGCACACGCCTATAATCCCAAAAGCTTGGGAGGCTGAGGCAGGAGGATTGCAAGTTCAAAGCCAGCCTCAGCAAAAGTGAGACACTAAGCAACTCAGTGAGACCCTCTCTCTAAATAAAATACAAAATAGGGCTGAGAATGTGGCTCAGTGGTCCGGTGCCCCTGAGTTCAATCCCTGGTACCCCCCCCCCCCAAATGTCAGTGGAAATATTTGAAAAACTATGGTGATTCTAAAATCAGGGGTCTCAGAGAAGCTGGTATCCTGTGTCCCTGCACCTCATTTTTCTCTCTATTCATTTCCAGATTTTAATGTATTTTGAAACTGGATGAGTAAGAAAATTGTATCTTTTGTTCCTCTTTCTAAAATACAATTCCTCCTTTTCCCACCTACTGCAGACATTCTCAACCAGCACAAGTTTTTCTGTTACTTCTCTGAACCCCCAGACCAGGTCAAGTCTTCCAGGGATATGCCACACTGCGTCCTACCCATCTTTGTGACATTCCATGTCTGTCCATGAACTTGATCCATGTCTATCTTTGCAGATAGACTAAGTTTCTTCATGAGGCATGGTCCATGTTGACTCACTCACTGTCTGCCTAGGATTTGCATTGGGATAGGTACTTAATAAGTAGGGTTTAATTGAAACAGAATTGAATTTCCTGAGCTAATCATAGTAGCTATTGGAGGTACCTGGCTGATCTGGATCCAATAAGGAAGCTCAGCCTGCTGGGGTATCAGCAGCTCACTTCATGCTAGATTCTAGACAGTGTATCCTGCTGCTCAGCCTCCAGGAGCAGAAGCACCTGGGTCACTGACCCTTCAGAGCCAATGGCCGCTCATTGTGACTCAGGTTATTTGTCCATCTTTTTCTGTCATGGTCACTGGTTCCCAGAATCACCCTATTCCATTATTGGGAGTTACTGGGGACAGGAAATTGACCAAAGAAATTGAAAGAAAGGTCTTGTTTGAAGCAGTATGAGCACTTGGGGCCAGAACAAGATGGATTCAAGAGGAATAGAATTGTCTGAACTCGGGGAGGGAAGGGACATGATGGGAATAGAGACAGAGTGGTGAACTCTAGATGATTCTGTGTTTTCTAGTTCAGGTGACTGGTCAAATGGCAACCCTCTTAACCAAGAGTGGAGAATGATGAAGGAGCGGGGGCTGTCTGAAGGGGCAACTGAGAGTTCCATTTGAGAGCGTTGAGTGTGAGATGCCCACCCCTGCAGTGGATGTGGCCCTAAGGTAGAGATAAGACGTGGAGATAAGAGAAAGGCCAGGGACACAGATCCATACTGGGAAACTAGATGACCTCAGCCCGCCATCACCCCATTGAAGACAGCCCTGTTCATGGTCAACTTCTCCCTACCCAGACCCTGAGCTAGACACCCTGAATCTACCCTTTCTCTCAATAAGTGGCTACTGGGACTATGGCTTTTGGGTCAGCATGACAAAGTGGCAGTGGCTGGAAGTCTCATGGAGTCATGTGTCAAGGCACTGGAATTGTCCCAGTTCCACTGAAGGTTCACCCTTGAGCATAACCCCAGAGGGAGAGGGAGCAGAGGTCCCAGCTCCATGAGTCACGGCTCAGCTTCTGATGCTTCAGGAGAGAGAGCACATCACAAACATTTAATAAAATGTTTATTTTATTATCTATCAAGATTTTCTATCAAGAGTTATAAACTCTTGAGAGAAAAAACCAGAAACTTGTGAATAATACTATAGAAACGCATACATCAAACAGGTAGACCTGCAACATGTGACACAGGCAGACAGGAATAGACTTATTCAGTCCTGTTTCATTAGAGATGCTGTGAGGTCCGTCCCTCTGGATGCTCAGCCAGGTGTCTGCTCTCTGGCTCTCTCTTCCTCGCCCTTATTGACTGTATCTGTTCTTGAATTTAAGAAGACCTCAGGTTCTTGACTACGCTCTTTGTTTTGCCCTAGTTTTCAGGTCTGTGTCTGTCTCTCACGGATCCACCATCCATCAGTGCATCCACTCTGGCTTCTGTTCTCAGGTCATTGTCTCCTTTCAGCTTATCTACAAGCAAAGCTCCAGACCTGGACTTATGTCACTTCTTACCTTCCACATTCCTGTCCTCAACTGATGTAGGGAAATCATGCAGACAGGGGATTGATGCTGTTGAGCCATAGTCTTCCGGTCTGCAGACCATGAGATTTTCCCACAATCCTTCCATGTATCACCAGCAGCCTCCATGTTCCGTTTGGTTAAAGAGTATTCCAAACTCTAAACTCTTTTCAAGCTCTGAAACTCTTGTCCTTTCTGCGGATGCATCAACCACTGCTGCTTCACCAATAAAAATTCGGTCCCTTTGTCTCTGTTGCTTAGAGCACAGGTATGCCCACCGAGGAACGAACATGAAATGGTTACACTTGCTGCCGCTGCAGCAAGGGGTGATGAGACAGGATCAAAAATAATTAAGATAAAAATAAAAAATAGTAGCTAACACTTACCAGGCTCTTACTAAGTGCCAGGCAGGGTTCCAGGGGTGTCACCTCATTTAATCTTCATGACAACATTATGAGGAAGTGGGTAAAAACAGACTCCTGTTTATGAATGCTTCTTTGCTAGAAGAACTCCAATTTAGTTCATTGCTGTGGCAAGGTAAGGGGGCCGTGATTAAACACACAGACCAATGCAACATCGGGGTGAGGGTAGAGAAAGTGATTTTGAGACTCCAAGAAGAGTGGAATATAAAAGACTGAGGATAAAGAAAGTTAGTGCTGGCGATGTTCCCAAAGATAGAGGTTAGACACAGGAATTTCTTTCTTAAAAACAAAAAGAAGTTCTGATCTCTCCATACTGTCTTCCATACTTCCAGACTGTACAGAGACTAGAGAAATTAAATAGAGTGGTCCACATGAGCTCAGTGCTACAGTTTATTATGTAATAGTAAAGACCCCAGGGTTGTTCAACAGATGAAACTTTTTTTGTTGTGGTTTCAGGGATTGAACCCAGGGGTGCCCTTTTTATTTTTTATTTTGAGACATGATCTTGCTAAGTTGCTTAGAGCCTTGCTAAGTCTCATAGAGCCTCACTAAGTTGCTGAGGCTGGCCTTGAACTTGGGATCCTTCTGCCTCAGTCTCAGAAGTTGCTGAGATTTCAGGCATGCACCACCTTACCCAGCCAGATGAAACTTTTTAAAGTACTAATTCTCCAGAATTCCTGGTCTGATTCTTTCAGCTTCCACCCGGGAACAGAATGAAGAGGGACAACAATGGAGTCAAAGAAAGAAATGGATGAGAACTGGAGGGCGCCAGGCCAATATTCAGAGCATGTATTTTTAAAAAGTTCTTAAAATTCAGATTTGCACCAATCTGTCTGGCAGCAAAATTTTTAAAAGTCCAAGCTGGAACTATAGAGGTACAACTCTCAATGCCTCTTTTCAGAGATGTGAACTTGGAACAATTGGAATACAATCCTGCCGCCTTGGCTGCAATCCAATCTTTTTCTCCTCTTCTGGCCCCTGGTTCTATGCAGCCATGTTGATTGAGAATTCCAGAATTGATTGATGGATCCACTTTGCGTATCCCACCCTGGCCGCTGTGAACCCTTTCCCTCCCTCTGGAGTCATTGCTTAACCACTTTCTGCTCACTATAATGCAGCTCCCCAGATATCTTCTCCAACTAGCCCCTCCTCACTTTAGGCATCCGGAGATCATTTTCTGCATGTCCCAACAGCAACCTGTCGCTATTGAAACACTGCTCTTGTTGATCTGGAAATGTCCAGATACCGGGACTGTGTCCACTAGGAACATGTTTTTCTCAGGTCAGTCTCAATCTCTCTCTCTCTCTCTCTCTCTCTCTCTCTCTCTCTCTCTCTCTCTCTCTCTCTCTCTCATTTTCAGATCCCTTCTGATTCTCTAGCAGCACCTTATTTACTTCTTTAACAGCATGAATCACAACCTGCAGGTCTTTCCTTTATTTATCTTTTTCTTCCATCTGTCCCTCCTCTTCTAGAGGGACTGTAAGAAGGAAAGGACCTTGCTCTTGCTCTCTTATCTCTGTCACAGAGTCTGTCATTGACTGATATTCTAAAAACATCACTTAAATAGTATCATATCTGGTACATAATAGTCAAAACTAGCACCTAAAATTCAATCTGGGCTGCTTTATTGCATATCTTTCATAAAACTAATGATCTACATTTCTACTGTTGAAAATGTTTTTCACTCTGAATATAATACATGCAAACCCCAAAATGCTTAGGTAGAAATCATGCAGAAGGTTTTCTCATGGGGATGGTGTCTCCCAGTGGCAAGGACTACACTCTTCTCTGGAGAGCATTGGGTCTTCATGAGCTTTGAGACCAAGAATATTCTGTTTTAAAACCTCTCCTTTCGAAAGGAAAAAAGGTGTGGAAAGGAATCAGTAGTACCCTTGGGATTTGCCTGTGGCTGTCCGCTGCCTGCCCTGTTGCCAGCTCTAGTCCAACACTCTGACCCCTGTCAATTCATGTTCCCAGCTCAATTTACTGTTCAGGTGGAGTGACATGTTCAGAAGATATTGTTTCCTCAATAGTTTGTGTTATCATTTGTCACCAAGGAATAAAGGAGTCAGGATTTTCTTCTAGCATTGCTTTCCTTGGCTGCCCCGGCCACCAGCACACTGCATGGTGACAGTAGAAGAGAGGTCAAGCAGGGGAGGGGCACCAAGGGCATCTGGCTCTCCCTGTCTCCCAACAGGAGTCATTCTCTAAAAGCAGAGTGAGCTCCCTGTCTCCGAGAGGTGCATCTTCAACCAGCAGTCACACAACTCCTCCAAAAAAGGCCACTTACCTTAGGAACTTCTATTTCTTGAAACCTGCAGGTCACCCAGGACTGTAGCACACAGAACTACACAAAAACACACCGGAATCAATGAGCCTCACTTCTGCTTTTTCACATCCGTAACGATGGATGCCTCTAAGTCATTTCTGTCTAGTAACGGAGTTTCCTCCGGCAGTTCCCCCGATTTTGCCAGCATTATTAGCACCGAGCACAGCCAGTCTGTATGCACAAGCTGGTTCCACCAGCTGTGAGATTTTTGGGTTGTCATGTGACCTCACCAACCCCCTTAATGTAGTGACATAGGCACCATCGTCCTAATGATGCCCATTCCTTAAGATTCTGTCATTAATAAATGGAATAATCCATGTAGACTGCTTATATAATATCTGGCATATTGTTAAAGTTTAACATTTTAACAATAGTAATAAAATATAGGTAATTATCAAAGTGTATCAAAGTTTATCATCATCATGATGAAGAGAACAGGAATAAAGCCAAACTGACCTTTTGTGCCCGTGACTTATGTTCTTTGTGCTGTTTTCTTCCTGAGTAAATATGAACATCATAATCCCCCTGAAAGCATTGTGGGGTGGGTTAAGGGAGTTCAAGTAAATACATCAAGTCTTAGGTCCTGGCTATTAGTAAGTGTTCAATCAATAATAAGTGTTTAAAAAAGAGAACTTAATGGTGAAGCTCTCTTCTCTGTAAGGAAAAAATAATTAATAATGCTTCTTCTCCAAAGGTGCTTTTCTGTTCCTTTGAATTACTTTTGTGTGTAAAGTGACCAGGCACATATTTCAAAGCATTGATCCTGAGTCTACCAGTCAATTAACAAGTCAGAGGTTCCCAAACCTTTTCAGTTCACGGGGTCTTCAGTTTCTTAGAAAGCATTTCACAGTGTGCCCTGGCTCAAAAGAAAAAAACTAACTATGGCGTTTATTAGGCAAAGCCCCCCAAATTTAGTAAACACTCTTGTCTTAATAATTTAGTAGATGTTTGCAAAAATACTCATAAATTGAAAGAACAGTGCTTTTAAATTTGTGTTTGCAAATAACCACAGTTCCTAAGGGGACACATACTCTTTTGGGATACCACGTGATTTCTCAAACCTTAGAATCAGACTGCACACTGCCACCTCTTTTCCTATTCCATGCGGAACTTCCATTTAATCATACTGCCAACCAAAACTCCAGCTTCAGAAGATTTAATGTAATTGAAAGAAATGCAGACAAGCTGATAGTAAAGTGGCCAATTATCTCAAGCTGGTGGTCTACTTTGGATTCCCATGGATATTAGGGATCACTGTGTGTCCCTCAGAAATGTAAAATATCATGGTGCCTTTGTGAGTTTGCTGCAGTGGCTAGTTGGGGGTACCTTTAAACACAATTGGGGACCCACCAGAACAGTCCATTTCTGTGTGCCAAGAATCTGCTGAAGAAATCTAGTGCCATGACACAGATAGACACAGCCTGTGCTCATGAGTGTTACAGGCCAGATGAGACCAATATTAAAAAATAATCTCCATCAGAATGGCAAATATAAAGAATACAAATAACAGTAAATGTTGGTGACGATGTGGGGAAAAGGTACACTTATACATTGCTGGTGGGGTTGCACATTGGTGCAACCACTGTGGAAAGCAGTGTGGAGATTCCTCAGAAAAGTTGGAATGGAACCATCATTTGACCAGCTATCCCACTCCTTGTTTTATATCCAAAGGACTTAAAATCAGCATACTACAGTGATGCAGTCACATCAATGTTTATAGCAACTCAATTCACAATAGCTAAGCTCTGGAATCAACCTAGGTGCCCTTAAAGAGATGAATGGATACAGAAAATGTGATGTATAGATTGATATAGATTAGATATATGGGTCACATGCACATGTACACACACTCATACACACAATGGAACATAATGGAATATTACTCAGTCAGAAAAAGGAATGACTTTATGACTTTTGCCAGTAAATGGATGGAACTGGAGGCTATCATGCTAAGTTAAATAAGACAATACCCCCAAAACAAAGCTTGAATATTCTCTCTGATATGCAGATGCTAACACACAACAAGGGGGAAAGGGGAGAAGAGAAGTTCAGTGGATTAGACAAAGGGGAATGAAAGGAAGGGAGGGGGGATAGGAATAGAAAAGAGAGTAGAATAAATCAGGCATAACTTTCCTATGTACATACATGAATATACCAGCAGTGAAACTCCACATCATGTACAACCACAAGAATGGGGTCCTAATCAGAGTAAGTTATAGTCCATGTATATATAATACGTCAAAATACTACTGTCAGGTATATCTAAAAAGAACAAATAATAAACACACAAATAAGTCATCTTGCCCATAGATGGCAAAGTGCAGGAAAATTAAACCAGGTGGGGGCTGACTGGGCCTTATTCTCAGGCCTGAGGGAGGATTCCATCTGCCTTTGGTTCTTAGCAGGTGTTTCCTTCGGAAGAAGCAGCTCTACAATTGTGCCCAGCTCCATCCTTCCTAAAACAATGACCTGGACAGGGAAGACAATTGCAAAGTTCCAGCTGTGGAATTAAAAACAAGGATGCTCATCTTGAGGAGATGCATCTGGTGGAGGCAAAGATGTCTGGCATCGGCCTGGTTTTCAGGGAACAGGTTTAAAGGGAGTTCTCCAAGAAAGCCCATTTAATTGTTTCAGCAATGTTCTTGCTCCACAACCTAGGAACTGGGCCAGACTGGAGGTCTGGAGCTTTAGGATGGACACCATTTGTCCAGATACTTCCCGGAAGTATACTGTGTGGCTTCCTGGGCCTCTATGTCCTGGGCCTCATTTACATCTCTAGATCCCTGTTTTTCAAACTTGTAAAAAGGGCTAAAGAGGGTGGGTGAAGGCCCCAGGCCTCTCTCGCCAAATTAGCTCTGTGGTCATAGGATTTCCAAAAGATAGCACTGTAGGGGAGAATTTCGATCACAGCCTCTCATCCTCTAGTCCCAGGCCCACAAAAATGTGCTCACCCTACATTCTAGTTGCTTTTTGACCAAGAGAAAGGTGTGAGCCTAGAGCTCCCACTAGTGGCAGGAGTGGGCCACCAACGTGGCTTGGCATTTATTCCTTCCCTTACACACTGGGTTTAACAACCAGGCCTGCGGTCTACCAGAAAGCTCTGCACAAAGATTTAAGAATACTCTCTTGCCCTTCTTTCCTTGGTGATGCTTTTCCGAGGTGTGTCTTTCCTCCACGTCAGGATGCTGAGATGCGGGAGTCCAGCATGAATGGGCAGCAGAGGCCACTCAACTTTCTAGGGTATAGGTGCAGATCCACCCAGGTGGTGCAGTGGGCCCCTGTGCTGCCTTGAGGTCCAGCCCAAGTACCTGGGGGATCAAACTGTAGTTTGGGGCAAAATCTTAATAGTAATAAGGAATGTGTTTATCTGGCATATTACCAGAGACCCATCTCAGAAATAGCTGAGTGGGTTTAGAGTCAGGTATTCAGGTTTCCTGGGTCGAGGTTAATACTGCTTCATCATACCAAACTAATAAAATATTATTATTAACAATAGCTTAATAAATTATCTCATAATAAAAATGCTGAATATCACGATTAAGGGCCAGTTTTTCTAATCCCCATCCAGTGCCCTTCTCATGACATCCATGGATCAACAAGGCTTAGAGTTCAGATCTTGTTTATCTCCTAAGGTAGAAAAAGTAAAACAAAAGGAGCAAAAACCTGTGGTTCCTAATTATGCAGATATTAAGACGTAGACATATTTTCAGGAGGGATTCCAAAACATGGGGAACCTGCTTCATTGGAGAACTAAATGACAATCCTAAAGAGGTTACCAACTGCTGTGGGCTGAACTGTCTTGCTCCAAATCCTAGGAGTTGGCCTCCAGCCTGGAGTTTTAGGATGGGCACCATTTGTCCAGATACTTCCTGGACTGTGTCCCCCTGAAATTCTAATGATGAAGTTCTACCTCCCACTACCTCCGAATGTGTTGGGTTTGGAGATGCGGACGTTAAAAAGGTGATTAGGTGTTTTCGTCAGATTTTTTGCTGCTGTGACCAAAATACCTGACAAGAGCAATTTTAAGGAGGAAGAAAAGTTTATTTGGAGCTCACAGTTTCAGAGGTTTTAGTGCATAAATGACTGACTCCATTTCTGGGACCTGAGGTGAGTCAGAACATCATGGCGGAAATGTGTGGTGGAGGAAAGCAGCTCATAACTTGGCACCAGGAAGTGGGGTGGGAGGGCGAGAGAGAGAGAGAGAGAAACATGGCTTCTCTTGGCAGGGACAAAATGTCCACCACACCCTGACTTCCTATAGTTACCACCCAGTTAATCTATTCCAAGTGGATTAATGCACTAATTAGGTTAAGGCTCTCATAACCCAATCATTTCACATCTGAACTTTCTTGCATTGCCTCACACATGAGTTTTGGTTTTATCTTAACCATAACACTAGGTTAAAATAAGATCATTAAGGTGGAACCTAATCCAATATGACTGGTGTCCTTATAGCAAGAGGTCACAAGTGCACACAGAGGGAAGATCATGTGACACAGGGTAAAGACGGCCATCTGCAAGTCAAGGAGAGAAGCCTCAGAAGAAACATACCCTGTCAACACTTTGATCTGGGCCGTGGGGTAAGCTAGAAATTGGATCCTATTCAGGAAATTTTCGCTCTGCAGTTTTTATATAAATAGCAAATATTAACTATTTTACTATTTATATAAATAGCAAATATTAACTATTTAACAAAATCACCTTGGGTGATTTTGAAACAATGACTTTCCAAAGTTTGTCAAAGAACATTCAGGAGGAAGATTGTTTTTTAGTGAAACCATTTTCTACATGCATGTGGGTCACTTCGTGAGGTTCCAGCTGCAGACAAGTCTGGCTTCTGCATCTCCTCCAGGTGTTTCCTCCACACCAAGTGCTCTGGTGTGCACATGAGTCCTGGAAGGAGAACTGAGGCTGCGAGCCCCTCAGGCACCACGGGTTGTGTCAGTACCCTGTGTTCTGGAAGCTTGTCATGTGCACATTGGTTCAAAGACTTGAAACTTCCTGTTATAGTTTGGATCTGGAATGTCCTTCAAAGGTTCGTGTGTTGAAGGCTTGGTCCCCAGTGCAGCAATGTTCAGGGGTGGGGCTTTTGGGAAATGGTTGTATATGACGTCTCTGACCTCATTACTGGATTAATCCATTTGCTGGATTAATGAATGAACTACGGGGAGGAGATGGGAACTTTCAGGCAGGGTATGATTGAAGGAAGTAGATCACTGCAGTGAGCCCTCAAAGGGTGTTTTTTGCTCCCGCCCCTTCCTTTTTCTTTGATTTGTGACTTCGATGAGCTTTTCTCCATCATGCCTTTCTGCTATGATGTTTTACCTCATCTCAGGCCCAAAGCAATGGAGCCAACCAACCATGGACTGAAACCTCTGAAACCGCAGGCCAAAGTCAATCTTCTCTCCTCCAAGTGGTTTTCCTCTGGTATTTGTCACAGTGACAAAAGGTTAACACACTTCCCATATTGATCTGTGTGCCCATTTTCTTAGTCTGCATCAGCCACTCAGATGTTCTTTCTGGGGCTTAGACTCTCATTCTGAGCCCTTGTGTATTCAAGGCTGCTGGGAAGAATCACTGCATGGTGGCAACTCTCACTGTGAGAGCAGCAGGCCAACAGGGAAGCGGGGCATTTGAGAGAATTCCTCATTCCGGGGACTTGAAAAGGCAATGCATCTGTCATCCTCATCCTAACAGCCCAATCTGTATAGCCCTTTCACTAGCACTGGACTGTATTGTCCTAAAGACCATTTTGTGAGGTGAGTAGGCTATTTATTTCCAATATGCCGGTTACATGGGTAAGGAAAGTGACGTCCCACGGGGTGACCATGACTGACACATGCACTGCTCATCAAATAGTGGCATGGAAAGGCACACAGAAGAGATGCCCTTAAAGCAGCAGATTGCTGGTTCCTGCAACAGCACTTTCTTAGCATTTTTCCTGGGACTCCAAAGGGGGGAAAAATTGGGTTCAAGAAGCATGTTAGGCTAACCTAGTGACAAAGAGACAAAGAGTGTAAGTGAATGGGTCTGTGTAGGGGTTCAGGTGCTAGGAGAGGGCTGCTGGACTGACCATTCTTTAAGTACCTGTTCCACTGAACGAAGGTATCTGAGCTTGTGTTGTTGGCAGGCAGAGGCTTATGAGGAGAGGGGTGTGACAGATCATTAGATGTGTAGTATACCTTAAAGTAGACTAAGTAAGAATTTGCAACAGTCTCTCATGCTTAAACTTAACCAGCACTATCTATAATATAAAGCTTCTCCCCTGCCCTTTACCCTGCAGTCATTTCTCCGCCTCCCAACTTCTTGTCAGTCTGTGAACATCCTAGCTAGCTGTTGGTTCATAAGTCAGCTTGCAAGTATCCTCTCCATTATTGGTCCCCTGTTAGCCCCCTGGAATTCGACTGCTTAAGAATGGCCCTGCCATTCTTCTCTCTTCTTCTCCTCACATTCATGCTTTCTCTCTCCTACTCACTTTCTCTCTCCTCCTCGCTTTTCACACTCTCTCTTGCACGTGCCCTTTCTCTTTTCCTCTCATTTTCTCTCTTACCCTGCAGGGAGACACTCTGTTTGCTTAATAAACCCTCTTACGTGAGTTCCCGTGTCCGGAGTGGTTTCTGGGTTCTCACACTATCCACTACCTGAACCAGAGAAAGGACGTCATTTCTGCACCAGAAGTCTACACTTCTAAATTTGTGGCCTAGTGGTTCTCTCCATTACGACATCTTTTTGATCTTGATTTCTTTATCTACAAAAAGATGTTCCCATGTACTATGAGTAATTATAATAATGATGTTTCATTTACTAATAAAGAGCTATCTTAAGATGTGATGGCCTGACAGATCTGACTCCATGAGAATGTTATAGGCCAGACTCTAAGGGAAATGACTAAATAGACTCCATTTTGCTCTGAGACTCCATGTTACGTAGGAAATAAGCTTCTCCCATGGGAACACCCCGCCTCTGTGCCCATCATCAGTTACTTAGTGTGACGTGTTTAACAATACAGAATGACAATTCCTATGTAAAGAAAAATTGCTCTCTTTTGATTCCTATTGCTCCTAAACAACGTACCATGTGAACAGTGATTGTGTGGATGTTAGTAACCATTCTTTAGTTTGTACTTAGGTAAGGGTTGTAATGTATAAAGCTGCTCCCCCTGCCCTTTCCATTGTAGCCATTTCCCTGCCTCCCAACCACTTGTCAATCTGTGAACATCCTAGCTAGCTATTGGTTCATCAGTCAGCTTGCAAGTATCCTTCTCTGATATTGGTCCCCTGTTAGTCTGGGGCAATTCAACTGCTTTACTGTAGCTACCCCGCCATCTTTTCCCATCCTTCTGTCTCTCCTTCTCACTTTCTCTATCCTCCTGGCTTCACACTCTCCCTAGTGTGCACCCTTTCTCATTCTCTTTCTTTTCCTCTCATTTTCTCTCTTACCCTGCAGGGAGACACTCTGTTTGCTTAATAAACTCCCTTATGTGATTTCCCGTGTCCGGCGTGGTTTCTGTGGGATCCCTTACAAGGGTCATTTTGACCCACTTCTCCCTCTGTTGATGATCTCATGATGTTAGTTTGTAATTTCGAATCACAGCAACAGGCCCTTATGATCGATGTGATTTTTGGTATAAGAACCCCTACAACCCTGTGGTCGGGGCTGTTCTGCCAATAGCCATTTTTTGGGGCATTGTGTGAGACAGTCAGCTGGCTGGCTTAATAAAAACTCTCAAATTTGGACTTCTCAGTGGTGAGTGGTCTGTTCTTAAGTTGCGCCCCATAACAAAGATACCTTCTTAGGAAATCTCCTGAAACCTAGGACTCCCCAAAGCCCTTCCTGCCCCGAGTTTTTATGCACTTTCTCTTGACATCTGTGGCCTGCTGCTTAAGATGCTACACTGCCCTTTCTGCTCCACTGAGACTCTCTCGTGGAGAGTCATTAGCAGCCCACGCGGCTCCTTGGTGTGAGCTGAACATTGTGCCTACTCCAGGCTGGCGCAGCCCTGCAGGTGCTGGGCTTAGTGAGCTGACTGCGTTGGTGGGGAGGAAAGGGCCTGTTAGGGTTTGGAGGTGAGGGGTCCCCCAAAAGCTCACATGTGAGATGGTGCACGAAGGTTCAGAGGAGAAATGATTGGGTTTTAAGAGTCTCAACCCAATCAGTGAAATAATCCCCTGATGGTGGTAGCTGAAGTGGTGGGGTGTGGCTGGAGGAGGTGGAAACTGGGGTGTGGCTTGGGAGTATATATTTGTATCTGGCCAGGGGAGTCTCTCTCTCTCTTTCTCTGCTTGCTGATCATGATGTGAGCTGCTTCCCTCTGCCTCACTCTTCTGCCATGATGTTCTGCCTCACCTCAATCCCTGAGGAATGGAGCTGCCTTCTACAGATTAAGACCTCTGAAACTGTGAGCCCCCAAATAAACTGTTCCTCCCCTAAAATTGTCCTGGTCAGATTCTCTAGTCACAGCAGCAAAAAAGCTGATTAAAACAGGGCCCCGTCCCCAGGTTGAGCGGGTTGGGCAAAGGTGTGGAGAGCAGAGCGCAGGCTGAGCTGGAGCTGTCTCAGGGCCCTCAGGCTGGACAGATGCTCCTGGGACCTGGAGGCACTCAAACCCCACTCTGGAGTCCAGATGGCCAGTCCCTCACCTTCGGCCTCCTTCTGATCCTCTCTGTGGGGTTGCTCTCCTCTGGGCCTTACCTCATCCCCAGCTGGACTCTTCAGTGGTCCAGGAAGTGGCTCTGCCTTGCTCTGTCCCCTTGCTGGAACTCTCTTCTCCTTGTTAACCGAGAACTTCAGGTATGCCGCTGCCTCTCTCCTCACTTCATTTTGATTTCTGGTAAGATCTCTGTTCCAAGTTGGCCAAGGTAGGCTTTTAGAGCATAGAAGCAGATGAATTTGCCAGAGAAGTTAATATACCCAATAACTAGAGATTTTTTTCAAAGTGTTCACTTTGCCCTAAACTTTCCCTAGCTCCATCCCCAGCCCCAGAAGTTGCAAGTAAAATGTTTTCCTCTGGGCACAGGATACTGCAGAGTCGCTGTATTGCCAAAGGCAGGAGCAAAGGCAGGAGCAAGTTACTTTGCTATAGAAAGGTAATACTAGTACCCGGTCCTGGGTTTTTGTTAGATTTAAACTCCACTTAACATAAATAGAACAGTCTGGCAGGCAGTAGTCAGCAGCAATAAATGTTAGCAATTATTAATGTTATTGCTATTATAATAATTATTAATTATAATTTTACACATATAAATTACATGAGTGTTTAAATGATGCACTGGATGACAAGTAAAGATAGCAATTTAAATAGGGATGCCAGGAAACGGAGGCAGCTATCACGAAGGCCAATCCAGTGGTGCATATTCTTGGTTTCGTCATTTACTTTGATTTAGCATCATGTATCTTAGTGACAAGGATATACAAATAAAGTTATGAATTATAAATCTTATAAGTGATTTTTTTTTCAAGATTTTCCAAATTTTAACAACAGGTGATTATCATGTGGTAGGTTTAAGAATTAGACTCCAGGTATGAAAGGTTTCCCTGCCTTTTAAGACTCACTAGGGGCACAGGATTCCACAGACTTATTTGAGAATGGAATATCTCTCCTCCTCCTCCTGCTCCTTCTCCTCCTCCTCCTGCTCCTTCTCCTCCTCCTCCTTCTCCCCCTCTTTCTTCTTCTCTTGCTTTTCCTTGTAATGCTGGCGCTCAAACCCAGGGACTCACATGGTAGGCAAGTATTCTACCACTGAGCTAATTCCAGCCCTTTTTATTTTATTTTTGTACTAGGGATTGAACCCAGGGGCACTTAACCACTGAGCACATCCCCAGCTCTTTCCTTTATTTATTTATTTATTTTTATTTTGAGACAGGATCTGGATATGTTGCTGAGGGCCTCGCTAAGTTGCTGAGGTTAGCTTTGAACTTGCAATCCTCCTGCCTCAGCCTCCCTAGTGGCTGGATTATCAATGTGTGCCATAGCACCCAGCTTGGAATCTACTCTTCAGAGTCTCTTGCAAAGAGAAGCCTTCCAAGAACAAACTTGTGTGAGCACTTCTTTAAGGAATTATCAGGAAAACTTCTGGAGGCAGAAATGTAATCTAGAGCTAGAGATGAGCTGTAAGTCCCAAAAACATGTAGGGCGGGCCTCTCCCCAGGCAGAACCAGAGGTTATCTGACTTTGTAAGAATAGCAGGTGCTGTGGTTCTGTGTACTGGCTCTCAAACTTCAGGGAGCAACAGATCTGCATGCAGAAATACTGAGGTCTGAGCACTAGACTAATGAATGTGCTTTGAAAAATTCTCACTGAAGAAAGGACAAGTCTGAAGCGTTCTAACTGATGCCAAAAAAAAAAAAAAAAAAAAAAAAAAAAAACCAAAACAAAACCCAATGATTCTCAACATAGAATAAATTGATCAATCTAATTGAATTGATCGAATTGCTCAGCTGTTCGAATAGAGTAATTAATGTCAAACATGCAGGCGTACTTACTGCTTTTCTGAAAGTATTAGAATATATCTCCCCAAGATTTGGAGAAATTCCAATTACTATCTACCCCTGTTGTTCAGGTAATTATTATTATGGTCATTACTGAGTCGCAGGTTGAGTGACTCCTCTGACACTTAAGCCATTGAATCGTTGGGCAGATCTGACTTCCATACTTGCTCTATCACTTCTTATGTTTTCTTAGTTTAAGTAACCAACTATTTGCAAGATGTTCCATTTGAAATTATCAATCAGCTATAAGATACATACCAATTTTGAAAGTATTGAAATGAAAAAATATATCTCTTAGAAATGAGATCCTGTGAGGCTGCGAAAATTACTTAGCCTCTCTAAACCTCAGTTTCCTCGTCTGTAAAATAGGAATAATAATATCACTTAATAGTACTCTGTGAGAATTAAGATTTTGCAGGTAAAGCGGGGAACCCCATACTTCAGACATAGAAAACAGTTAATAATTGTATTTTTTAAAAAGTGTCCCTAGTCAAATGTAGCTCTTCTAAAATGCCATTAATGGTAGGAAGAAGTATCGCTGTTTAAAATTTTGCTGAACTTGGGGTGCAATTTTCTTGTAAAAAGTAAAGCTATCACTGGCTTCATGACCCAGATTATCTCTGTATAGAGATCAGTTAATCAAGATTGACACAGCAGCAGCTGAATGCCCTATAATTTTTGTATATTTTATTTCTACAATTACCCTCAAATTCTTTGGGAGATGTATTCTAATACTTTCAGAAAAGCAATGGAGTCACACAAGAATGACTGTCGGAGTAAATAAGTAGCATGAAGAGCAAGTCAAACTGTTGATATTCACATAATTGGACCCAATAATATGATATCCTGGATGAGAACTTGAAGGCAATAGCTCCATTTCTGAGGGCATTATCATTACTTAATAGCCCACATTTCAATAAGCAAGTTAATTCAGTATCCACAGCACAATGTCAGCTTTTACTAATGGGTTTTATTTTTTATTGAAGGTAAAATAGTTGGTTCTCTGTATCTGAGTGTTCCACTTTTGTGAATTCAGAAAACCACAGATAAAAAGTGTTCAAAAACTGCATCTGCACTGAGTATCTACAGCATCTTGTTATTCCCTAAATAACACAGTACTGTTTACATAGTACTTAAATTGAATTAGGCACTACAAGTCATCTGGAGATTATTTAAAGTATACTGGAGGATGATAATAGGTTATATGCAAGTATTAGGCCATTTTATATAAAGAAGTTCAGGATCCATAGATTTTACAATCCACAGGGGTTCCTTGGACTGAGTCCTTTAGAATACCAAAGGATGGCTCTATCCAGCCATAAAATAGTCACAGTACCTAATCCAGACCTCCTGCTCCCTCCTGGAAGTTCAAGTTCCCACAGAACGCATCTGGTATTCAACCTCAGACAGGCCGAGTGGGCCACATGCCCACCCAGCTCTTTCTCTAAAAGGGGACCAGCATGCAAACTACTGCCCTCTTTCACAGCTTGGGAAGGAGCAACTTCTAAGAAAAACAGGGCTTTGGATACTTGTCAGGAAGTTAGTGATGATAAAACACCAGCAGCAGAGCGCAAGGGAGCACCAGCTCATCATTACACGGTCCTTGTTTCCAAGTGGTCATGGGCAATGCTTCTGCCTGCTCTCTTCTACCAGGAATTTTTTTGAAAACAGGCAGACCACACAAAATGGGATGAAGACCATCAGTGTGCTCTGCCCAGAAGCTGCAAACCCCAGCCAGGACAAGGGGTCTTGGGCTGTCCTGTCCACTGGACAAAGCCTATGTTCAACTCATGATACATCTGAGGATGGGGAAGGGATGCTGAATACATAGCCCTAGTTTCTCCTACACCACACCCCAAAGAATTTTCCTCTCTCAACGTTCTCCCTGGCAGTATGTCCTTCACTTGAGGGCCCTCTGAGTCTCAAGGGAAGAGAAAAGAATTCTCTGAGTGGAAAGGAGAGTTGAGAATAAGTAAGGCAGTTCAGCATGGTGCTCTGAGAAACTTATTCTTTAGCCACATGAACCAGAGTTATTCCTAAGGGATCTTTTGCGAACTGATGCACAGGGACCATGAATGACTTCTGGCAAGGATCTGGTGATGTGTGGCCTCCTAGTCAGCCTCAAGACAAGTAGATGGGTATGACTCAGGGGTTTGGGAAAGGTCTCTGCCTGCAGATAAGTCAACACCTTGATACTGAATCAGAAAAAGCACCATTAGTGGTTCTCTCCTAAACCTCTGCCAGTGTTCTTTAAAAAAAAAAAGAAAAGTCTTTGATGTGTTGGTAGGCTTTGTGTTACTATAACAAAATACCCAAGAAAATCAACTTAAAAAGAGGAAAGGTTTATTATTGCTCACAGTTTCAGAAGTTTCAGTTCTATGGTCATTTGCCCTTGTTGCTTTGGGGCCTGTAGTGAGGCAGTTTATTATGGTGGGTATATTTGGTAGAGAAAACTGCTCACCTCATTGTGGCGAAGAAGCACAGAAAGGAAGAGGAGGGACCAGGGTCCAAATATTTCCTTCAAGGACATGCCCCCAGTGACATAACTTCCTTCCACTGGGCCCCACATCCTGAAGTTTCCACCAGCTTGCAGTAGCACCACAGGCTGGGGACCAAGTCTTCAACACATAGACCTTCGAAGGACTTTTAAGATCTAAACTATAGTACTTGAAAATTTTATTCTACTCTTTAAACACTAAAAGATAGTTTTCCATGTTGTCCTGTTTCCGTTCATGGGGGCGTAACCAATATAGCACCACACAAACTGGACAAATTCACTTCAATTCCCAGCTCTGCTGCATCGAAACCTCAGCAAAATGGATTCAGTTGTAATGAAAAGAAATGACTGGCGAGCTAAAGGAGACAACATAAACAAAAGACTTGTCAAAGAGCCTGGTGGAGAAAGAAATGTATCTGCTTCTCTTTAATGGTACTTATTGTCATGATGTTGGTATTGATGCCAATCAAGAATCCAGGATGAATTTAGCATTCTGGGCCTTGGCAGGGCTGAGAGGACATCAATAAAGGAGAGAACAGAGGTAGAAAAGAAGTCAGTGTCAACTTCACCTAGCTCCCAGGTGTGCTTCAGGGTACACTGGCTCCATCCTGTGATCTGTATCTCCCTTCCCCCTTAAAAGGCCCTATTTCTACTCCCTAGCCCCATCTCAGGTGGCAAGAGCCCAACATTGTAACAGTCCCTGCTCACCTTCTTAATCTTGATGTATACGCCCAACCACAACGTGCCTCATCCAGCCAGACTCCTCCATCACATCGCTCTCTGCTAGGAATCAGACAACTCATATAAACACAACATTTGTGATCAATGGTGGCTTCATGGTTCTCTCCCAGCAACATCACGTCCATGGCTAATATCCTAAGGGCAACAAGTAAGGATTTCTTGATCTGATATGTGCTTGAAAGGGGTGATGTTTTAATTAGAGCTATTCTCAGGACTTTTGAAATCAAGCCCTCAAGTTCTTTCTTCTTTGCCTACATATAGAGTCAACCTTGAAAGCAAGTTGAGAGTATTTTCATATGTCAAATCTCAAGAATTCTAGGATTTGTTCCTAAGTTACTGATATATTGAGATTTTTTTGATAACATCTTTGGGGGCAGTTTCAACCATCTGCAAAATAGGTATGTGAGAAATCCATTCTTCATTCCTTAGGCATGTTGTTACAGTTTGGATCTTTGTTGTTGTTGTGTTTGGTTTTGCGTTTTTGACACTGAGACTTTATTGATACAAGATGTTCACAAAACAGTGCAGGAACTGTACTGTGTTAAATAACGGACATTTAAAGAATTTAATTCTGCAAAGAGAGAGATGGTCTTTATAGTCAGGAAATATCAAGCATAATTAGAAAATTATTTGAAAGAGATACAATATTTAGCAAGCTGTGGACGGAATGCTTTGCTGCCAGGGACAGTTTAGAGGTAGGACACCGAGTATTAGAGTCCATGTTAGGGAATGAGAAAAGTGAGTAGCATGCACGTTGCAATTGCGAAGAAGTGTCGATGACTTCAACTCAGCCTCGGCGTGATCCTACTCGCGACCGTTCTTCAGGATAATTTCTCTGACCACACCCTACACTTGCAACAACAGCAGAAAATATGCCCTCCAAGTATCTGGGCAAGTTCCTGACATCCAGCACACCACAAATCATTCCTGTAACTCCTGAGTCACTGGAGCCAATCCACTTTACAGTTTCCATATCTTTAACTCCCACTCGATAAACACACAACTTACACTCAGCTTTCTGTACAAAGTTTGCTTCACGCATCAGGATCTTAAGCTAGAGAATGTGGACTCTAACTGTGCTCCAATGATTTTTAAAAATGTCAATTCTTTGCACAACAACATGGCGATAACAGATCTCTTTCATAGATTCCAAGACTGGGTGGATGAGGCAAAGGGGTCTAGTCCATTCTCTCCCAAAAATGTTTAATACATAACTGGATCCACACGTTCTTTCAAGCATTTTACGTTCATTATCATTTGCAACCTCCTGCTTTTCATAAAGCCTTCCAATAAAACCAACGTCCCCAGGCTGGGGACGTAGCTCAGTAGCAGAGCACATGCCTAGTGTGTGCAAGGCCCTGAGTTAGATCCTCAGCATCCCACACAATAGGGGGGAACCCAACACTCTCCTCACTGCTCTCTCCTATTAGCAGGGTGGGTTCCATAACAACCCCTTTAGTCCTGCAATAGGGTCAGAGCAAAATCTTGAGTGTATAAAAACATGCGGAGCCATTACCTTCATTTTTTTCTAGAAGGCTTCCACTGATCCTACCCCCTACCATTGGGGCTTGAACCCAGGGGCATTTAGCTACCAAGTCACATTCCCAGCCTTTAAAAAATATTTTTATTAGAGACAGGGTCTTGCTAAGTTGCTTAGGGCCTCACTAAATTGCTAAGGGTGGATTTGAACTCGTGATCCTCCTGCCTCAGCCTCCCAAGCTGCTGGGATAACAAGCATGCACCACCGCCCCCATGGATAATGTGTTATTTCTTGCTCAAGCTTAGCTTCATTTTGTGATAATATATTATCCCCTGCCTCAAATTACCAGAAAGCTGCATCTTTTAGAGTTAATCAGCTTAGATATTGATTATTAGTGGATGAAACACTAGTTTAGGAGCCAGGAGATACAGGTTCCTAGGACCGGCTCTGTCACTATGTCATTTAGAGGATATATGGATCTCTCATGTTCAACAAGGAGGGTTGAGCTGGTTTTTGAGTTCCTTTCTAATAGTCTATGCTGTGTGTACGTTAACTATCGATTGGTATCATGCCATAAAAGGTGAGGAGCAGCTGGGCATGGTGGCACTGGCTGTAATCCCAGCAACTCGGGAGGCTGAGGCAGGAAGATTGCAAGTTCAATGCCAGCTTCAATAACTTAGTGAGAGTCATTATCAAATAAAATTAAATTAAGTTAAATTTAAAAAGAAGGACTGGGGACGTAGCTCAGAGGTAGTGGGCCCTTGGGTTCAATCTCTAGTACCAGGGCTAGTACATTCAGACTTACAGTATCTAGAAAATCTTAGGATGCTGGGATGTGAGATTCAAGCTCTCTTCTCTTCTCTTCGTAGTCCATTGAGAGGGGGGGCTGAGGCGGAAGAGGCTGTAGGTATGAGCTGAGAGAGTATGGAGAAGATATACGATCGAAAGACTCTGCGTAGACTGCATCGCTGCACTCTAGATCTCCCTCGCTCTCTCTACTCTGCTCTCTCTCTCTCTCTCTCTCATCTCTCTCGTCTCTTCTCTCTCTCTCTCTCTCTCTCTCTCTCTCTCTCTCTCTCTCTCTCTCTTTCCTTTCCCCCAGTGCTGAGGATAGAACCCAGGGTCTCACATATGTATCATATGTATGCTAAGCAAATGCTCTGCCACTAAGCTATGTCCCCACTCCCCAAACCTGATTTAAAAACCTATTTGAGAAATAACAAGCTTTAGTAATGCCAAACCTTCAGATATGTGCAAGAAATAATTAACCATCATCGAATGCAGTGTTTCTAATTCTTTTTTTTTTCATTATCTGACCCATAAGGAGCTCTTGTAGACATTTTTTCCCCCTAATCATGACTCTTCCACCAAATTTTCACACTACAGATGTATATCTGTGTTTGGTACATGGAAATAGTAATAAAAGGTGTTCAAACACACCCCTTCCCAAGAATCAGGTTTCCTCCTCCTTAGGGGGCATATTATTAACCATTGAAAATGTGTAATTTAGGAGATCAAACTTTAAGAGTACCTATACTTTCTGTTCAAATAAAAACCAGGTGTAAGAAAGGTCCAAGTTTATTGGCTTGATGACCATTTTCATCTTGAGTGTACAAAAGGTGAAGGTCAGAGGTGACAGAGCAGTTGAGACTGAGAAAAAAAAATAGTCATGACAGGAGATCTGGAAGCAGGGAGGAGTTGGAGAGGCTGCTGTTTCTTCAAAGGAGTGGGTAAGAAATGGGTTGAAATTAGAAAAGAAGGGTACCCCACATGGATTGGTTGCTGTTTTCCAGTCCAGGTGGACCGTCAGGAGGGGAAGCTCAGGTTTAGAAGTGAGTCAACCTCAGGAAGGGGTGTGCACCTCTCCCTCAGGTCAGCCTGTTCCACACCTGCCCCCACTCCACCAGGCTGAGGGCAGGAACTCCAGGCACTGGGGACAAGGGAGATACTGCAGAACCTTCATAAATGCAAGGAAGAGAAGGCCAAATCCATTGATCAAAGGGACACCGTCGGCTCTTCTCCAGGCGTGGCCATCTGGGGTGGTGGAATCCGGCTGGATCTCTAAGTCTGCATCCATTTTCTCCTGTGCCAAGTCCATGTCAAGGCTGAGACCACTGCTGAGTTTGATGTTCTGGCTCCCATTCACCTAAGAGCAAGCCGTGGCCTTCCAGAGTCGCTTGAGTCCCGCCCCTTCCCATTCACCTACAGTTGGGATCTTTAATGTTTCCTGCAAAGCTCACGTGTGAGGCAGTGCGAGAACGTTCAGAGATGATCAGATGATGACAGCTATAGCCTCGTGAGTGGATTAGTGCATTTGATGGATTCATAAATTGAATAAACTCTGGCAGTAATTGTAGCCAGGCGAAGCACGGCTGGTGGAAGTAAGTCACTAGGAGCATGGACTGGACCACGACTGTCCTTGGCACTTTCCTTTCTTTCTCTATGCTTCCCAGCTGCTATGCGTTGAGCAGCTTTCTTCCTCCAGGCCCTTCCACCATGATGTTCTGCCTCACTGGAGGCCCAGAGTGATGGAGTCAGTCAACCATGGACTGAACCTCTGAAATAGTGAGCCCCAAATAAACTTTTCCTCCTCTAAGTTGTTCTTGTCAGGTATTTTGGTCACAGCAATGAAAAGCTAACTTGTACATGTGTTATCTAAAATGAATGAGCAAGTGATAAACCAGTATATAGGGAAGACCCCAGAATGGAGTTGCATTTATTGGAGATAAGAGAGGGGAGAATGTTGATTGTGTGTGTGTGTGTACCGGGGATTGAACTCAGGGGTGCTTGACCACTGAGCAACATCCCCAGGCCTATTTTGTATTTTATTTAGAGATAGGATCTTGCTGAGTGGTTTAGGGCCTCACTAAGTTGCTGAGGCTGACTTCAAACTCAAGATCCTCCTGTCTCAGCCTCCCGAGCCAGTGGGATTATGGGTGTGTGCCATCCAGCCCAGCCGAGAATGTTGATTTAGTATTATCAATAGCAATAATTCAAAACAAACTTAGCAGTTTTAGAATCATGTTAACAATTCTGGTTGCATATTAGAATCAACTGGGAATTCCAAAAATTAAATTTTGAGGACCCATCCCCAAAGATTTCAATTCAATTGATATGGGGTGGGATCTGAGTGACAGATTAAATAAAAACAACTACTGAAGTGATTCTTCTGTACAGCTAACACTGAGACCCACTGTGTTAGAACAGTATCAGTAATACAAAGCAGGTGAAAAAAAATGGCCTCATGTCAGGTGGGTCTTGGTTGTGACCACATTTGAGGAAAGCCTTATGTCTAAAAGCATGAGCAATTAACGTCTGGTGAATTTCATACCATGACTGCAGTTTGGGAAAAAGAAGCCAAGAATTCTAAGAATCTCTGAATCGTGGGTTAGAGGAATCTCAAAAGTCACCTTCAATCCTCTTTCTCATTGAGTGGGAGCTCTCTAGTCATTTCAGTTTATGTCTCTGGGCCTCAGTTTTCCTGTCCATTAAGGGAACACTCAAGAGGGATTAAACACAAGAGTGTCTTCGTATTCTATTATCCCATAAGGCTAAGACAGTTTTCCAGCATCCAAGAAAATATGTTAGGAGATTTCATCCTTTTTAGCATTGTCTTCTCCTTCCTCGTCTGAGTTGCCCTGGGCAGTCTTCTGGGCCTCAGGCCCTCCAGCCCCAGCCTCCTCTGCTACCGGTCAAATGCCAGCCTGAGCTGGTGGCAGCTGGAGCTCCGTCCTGGGGCCTCCCTCCGCCCAGCCTTCTCAACAGGATGAAGGACTCCTTGTGATTTTTGTAAGGCGGCCCATTGCAGGAGCAGCCTCCGAGAGTTCGTCCTGCTCCCTGGCAAGCACGAGACCTGATCCCTGCTGGTATCTGCACAGGAAGCCGTGGAATGTGGGAGTTTACCCGACATGCACACGCATCTTCCCGTTCCCAGCCGGTGGAACCCAGCCAGCAGTGGCTGTGGCAGTGTGTTCCTTGTCCTCCCTGCTCAGCAGCCTCCAGTTGACTCTGAGTCCCCTGCTTCTTACTTTTCTGAGCAGAGCTTGAGGAAGTTGGTCAAAACAAAAACAAAAAGTGTTTATTACTTCCATCCTGTGCAGCAGGCTCTGTAGTAGAAATGCCGCACTTGGTCTCAAACTCTGACCAAAATCTATTGGGAGTGGATCATCCCTGACGCTCCCGAGTACAAGTTGTCCCAACTTATTGGAAAATCACCAAATCTGCCCTAAATATAAGAGAATTGTGCCCTCATCCGTGCCAAGCCCAAGGCTGCCAGGGAAAAGAACACTGGCAGGGAAGAGGGCAGGGGGTTTACAGTGTACACCGTAGACCTTTCCAGATCTCAGCAGGTGAGCTAGTAGGAGAGGGGGTAAGGTGAAGGTGGGGGTGTGGCTGGAAGAGGGGGCAGATTTAGTACAGTCCTGCCGATGGAATGGCTTTGTAAATAAAGGTGGAACTCCTGGGTCCAACAGAACACCTGGCATAGGTCCGTCTCCAGTATTACCCTCTAGAAACTGGCCCAGGGTCCAGGTGAGGTCTGAAGCCGCTCTGTCATGCATCACGTGCTTTTCCTTTTGAGGACAGTGGCACCAGACCGCAGATCTTGCCTGGCCCTTGGACTCTTGAGGACCTAGAGGAACTGTGTGTGTTCTGCTTGCGTGGAGACTAAAGTGGGAGGGGCAGCTGAAGCAAGCCAGAGTCCTCTCTTCACCTCCTAGTGCTTGCGAAGCTGGCACAAGCTCTGCTGACTCATAACATGGGCGAAAGGAACAGGACAAGAGGCATCACCGGGCCGGGAGAGGGTTGGGATTCAAACGTGACACTTCTACGTAGCCTGAGTTCTGGCTGCCAGACCCAGCAAGGTCTTAGAACATGGACCTCAAAACAGGCTTCAGGGCCTCCTCTTTGTACCTTTAAGCAAATATTCCCTGTGGAATTGTGACACTGGCTACCTTGCGTTGGCACCCAGAGTCAGTGCATGGCATCTGTGGGAGAACACAGGGACGGAAGCTATCAGAACCAACCACAGACACTCATCAACTCAAATCAAGTGTCTGGTTAAGTGTTGCCATGTTTATAACTCTGTAATTAAAAAGCAAATAGACCCAGGAAGTCAATTTTATTAGCATTTTTTAAGGTTCCAAATCATTTCCTCCTGATCTTTGACAAGGAGGCCCCTACCAGGATGCTCTGCGCTGTCCCCAACCCCTCCTTCAGTGTGGTCCTCAGGGAGATCCAGGTAACAGAGCAGGGCCCGAGTAGCAGGAATAAGAAACACTGGCCCTCCTGTCCTTACTTCTCACTCTGTAGGGAATGAGGCAGGGGAGTAACTGGAGTGAAGAAAACAAAGAAAAGGAACACCAAGGAAGCATATAAGCTGGGAGAGGCTGAACTCTCACTGTGGTAACCAGACTGAAAACCACCAGTTAAGCCATGTGGCTTCTTCTAGAGTTCAAGTACATGTATAGAAGTAATGGAATAAAAGATGTAAAATTGGTACAGATAATGCCCGAAAGGAAACAGGGCCCACCTGTAGTCTCCAGAGCTGAAAGCATATTGGGCAAATCTATGTTTTTACTTTCATCATTATTTAATTTCTGCCCTGTGTTTGTTTTATAAGATATATGATGTAGCAATACAGCAGTACATGTATATTCCGTCATCCCTCAACGTCTGTGAGAAATCATTTCCAGGACTTCCCGCAGATACCAAAATCCACAGGTGCTCAAGTCCCTTATGTCAAATGGCATGATACTTGCACACAACCCATGCACATCTTCCTGATACTTTAAACCATCTCTAGATCACTCATAATATCTAACACAACATAAACAGGCGGTTTGCAGATGGTTGATATCCTGAGCGCTTTAGTGAAGGACAAGAAAAACATCTGTACATGTTCAGTACAGATGTGATTTTTTCTCCCAAATATTTTTCATCTGAAGTTGGTTGAATCCATGGATGCAGAACCCACAGATGCAGAGGGTTGACTCTAATTTATAAATAAAATAAATATGCCTATTTTGAGGGATGTGTGTTTGAACATTTTCTATGGATGTGGTATACAATCAAAAATAATTGGAGGCCACCTAACTAAAATGCTGTCAAAAACCTTAAAAGGTTCAACCAGACTACCTGAGTCCTGATGTAGATGAGGAATAGTCAGCTGTCTGCTGGGAAAGCCCTCTCAGTAAACTCTCTTGCATTTGGGCAAAATAGAAATAAATATATATATGTATATATATATAAATGATCATGACTATTATTGTGTTAACCCACAATATGCACAATTCAGGCCACTGAAAGGCAAGAAGACCTGTAAAACAATCCATAACCTGTTCACCAATCTATGTCCCTGCAGAAGGGTGTCTGCTTCAAGGAACAGGTGTCTTTCACTAGTTCTCATAAAGGCATTATATGGATTGGCAACAGGCTTGCTCTCTCCTTTTTCTTTATTTGAATATAATTTTTTCATAATTTTGCACTTATAAATACAGTTGCTTATTTTGCCTTTGTCTAATGTGAAGTTTGAGAATCCTTAGAGAATTTCATCGGGGAAGAAGGGCAGAATGGAGTTGTGACCTCAGCAGATGCGGCCCCCCACCACACAGTCCTGGGGTGAGGTCTTGAGCGCTGAATATCACTGTCTGCCTGAGTCTCAGAGATGCCCTGGGGCCACCTGACTCAGTGAATCATTCCATATAGGAAACGAAGAACTCATGCCTCAGCCCAGCTTCCGGTTGGGGCCAGACTTCTGCCTGTGTCCTGTGATGTCTGCCTCAAGCTTCTTCATTGGACCTCACCATCCACGGTGGTGGAAGGTTCCACTTCGCTCTGCCTGAGACCACAGCGGAATACAGGTGAGTACAGCAACAACGTGATCATAGGTGTCCCCGCTCACCCTCATCTTCCTTCAAACCCCACTGATTTACTGATGGTTCCCTGCAAAGTGTCCTTTCCTTCTTAGGGAGCAATTCTGCTTCCCCATCACCAGGTAGCACCAAGAAAAGGAGTAGAGTGGTTCCCCTCCGGGGCATTCCTGATGCTCCTGGGACCCTCAAGCATCAGCCTTGGGCTCCTTCATCGATTTAACGAATTCTTTGACTTCTTCTTCCAAGACCTTGTTCCTCCGCTCAACGTCCTCCCGGGAGCGCTCCACGTTGCGGAGACTGATTTCCAGAGCCGCAAACTTCTTCTTCTCCTTCTCCAGTTCTTCATTGAGCCTCACCACCTTAGCCCAGACGTCATAATTTTCCTTCTCCAGGCTGTGAGGAAGGGAAGAAAAGGATGAATGAAAAGCGTATGAATTCTAGACTCTTCGCGGCCCTTCTCCCTCACTCATTTTCCATTCCCAAACACAAGAGCTGATGGAACAGGGGCCCCTTACTGATGTCCTCCCTCTCATGTGAAGACTCCCCAGTAAGCCTGAATTCTCAGAGCGTGTCTGAGCTCCACCTTTGTCATTTAACACCATCTTGTGACATTTCTGGCAAAACTGATTTTCATGTCGTCTTCTGTTTTGTATCTTCAACCAGATAAAATCTTTGAGAGAAGGAACAATCTCTCAAAGCACCTCTACAGCACTCTGCACCTGTTCTGTTCAAAAGAAACCACGGAAGGCCCACATATATTCCAGACTCCTAACACCTTTGTGCGCAGGATACTTCCTCATCCTGCTCCCAAGGATGTCTGGTTTAGAACCTGCCCTTATTAAGGTCCTTCTGGGGGATCAAGACTTGGGAATCAAAGGGAACTACTCTTAGGGGGTGTGGTCCTGGAAGCGCCACCCCCAATTCTGAATCATACTCCAGGTGAAAGACCTCAAGCTTTCCTGAATTATTGGAATTTATTTCCTTCCTTCCTTCCCCTCCCTCCCTCCCTCCCTCCTTCCTTCCTTCCTTCCTTCCTCTCTCTCTTTCTTTTCTTTTCTTTCTTTCTTTCCTTTCCTTCTCTCTCTCTCTCTCTCTCTCTCTCTCTCTCTCTCTCTCTCTCTCTCATTTTTGGACTGGAGCTTGAACCCAGGAACACTCTACCACTGAGCCACATCCCCAGCCCCATTTTGTATTTTATTTAGAGACAGGGACTTACTTAGCTTAGGGCCTCGCTAAGTTGCTGAGGCTGGCTTTGAACTCAAGATCCACCTCCCTCAGCCTCCCAAGCCACTGGGAAGAATTTTCATTATTATTGGCCAAAATCCTAATACAGTCCCAAGTGTCCCCTGCCAGGTTGTGCTGAATTAACCCTTAGGAATGAGTGTACACTTTCCATTTTTAAGTTAAAGGAAGGAATTTTAGTCCTATGAGGTGAAATTCAGATTGGATTGTGTGATTGGAAATTTGCTTCAGAGTTTCATTCTGTGGGGTGCTGCCTCCCTACTCCCCAGGTTTATATGGAGAACTGAGCTACCATCAGAGTCCATGCCCACTCTGCGTGTAACAGGCCCTCTTCAAAGTCTTGCCTATCCTTATCAATCTTTTGATAGAACAAAATCGGTCTCATTCCTTTTGGCTCTCTTATTATAAATCTAGTTTTTTTCTCCACTTTCTCTGGACCCTTCTGGATTGAAAAAAAAAAAAAAAAAAAAACCCAAGCAAAATACTGTGCTAGATGCTAGATCTTGAATCCTGAATCCAGTGGGGAGGTGGAGGCTGGGTGGGCTCAGGAGCCTGGCTGCCCTAGGTTCAAATCCCAGCCCCAGCAATGATAAGTCATGTGACCTTCAGGAAGTTTTTATGTCTCCTGAACCTCTATTTCTTCTGGGAAATGGAGGTACAGGGTTGCTGTGGGGGTTCCATGAGAAGTTGTTTCTGAAGCACAAAACTTAGGGCAGACTAACTGCCAGGCTATTGGTCCTCCTCCCTCTGCTGTGGACGGGGCTCCCCTGACAGCTAGATTCACAGGACTCTGTTCTATTCAGGAGGAGCAGCCACCTCTGTGGCAGCTGCTTCTCTTTCTACTCTGGCAATGACCCTTGTGTTAGAGTGTGATGTGAGCCTTCTCTGAGGCTGTACTGTCCACTGCCAAGATGTCACAAAAAGCTTATAATTCTACAGATGATCGATTACAGGTTCTCAGACAAAGGAGCTGCATTTCGCTTCTAGATGGAGCTGTCTGTAGGGAACAATGGATGGGGGCTCGGAATAGTCTTCCTTTCAGAAAGTATCCATAGAAATGAAAATCCGATAATTCACACTTCAAGATCTTATGACTAGTGTTCATACGGACACACTTAGATTGAGGTTTTCTCTTGCAAAGAATTTGCTGGCCCATCAGGAGTATCAAAAAGATTCCACAAAAATATTTTCTTTACCCCAAGGAATAAATTGTGGGCAAACATTTGGGAATTTGCATGAGATTGTAGCGCCAGCTGACTAACTGGCCTTCCGCTTCTGTTTGGACCCTGCAGTCTGCGCTCAACAGAACCAGTGAGAAGACAAATCATTAAGTGAGGCAGAATCAGTCCAGTGGCTTCCATCTTAATCAGGCTTCCTGATGGCTGACAATACCCTGCTGTGCCCTGGCCTCCTGTCCTTTTCTGCCCTTCTCTGCTTCCAGGTACTTCAGCTCCTGGTGTGCACAAACCTGCCAGACCCGCCTGCTTCTCAGGCCTCTGCACAGTTGCTTCTCTTTCCCCATCTCTGGGCCTGACTGTGTCCTCATCTCCTTCAGGCCTTTGCTTACACACCTCGTGAGCGAGGCCTTCCTTGACCACCCCATTTAACACTGGCACTTCTAATGGACTTCCTGAACTCTCCAACCTCCTGGCCGACAGCATTTTCTACCATCTGACATAGCATATATTTTGTTACACAGTTTTATTGTTCTTTTGTCCTCACAGGAAGAGAGCTGTCTACAAGCACAGGCACTTTTATCTATTGTTCTGTGCTGTTCCCCAGCACCCAGATCGGTGCTTGGTCCACAGGCACAGGAGATGCTCAAGAAATATTTGGAGAATCCACAAATGACAAGGACATGAAATATTTTTAAAGTTCTTCTTAACTCATTAAAGCCTGTTTACCCTTAAGGAACCACTATCTGGAAAATGTTAATGAAGCTGCTTAGGCCTAGATATTTAGATTTTCATAAATCTAATCTAAAGGTTAGGATTTTCATTAATTTAGGTATCTCATTATTCCCTGAACCTTTTGACTTATTAGGCTCGATTGGTCTAGATTACTGTCTTCCCTAGAAAGTTTCATAATGTGAATTTTTTGGCAGATAAGGACAATGCCTATTGCTTCTCCAGGTGGAAACCAAGTACCGCCTGGCGCTCCTCTTCCGGTAACTTACCTTTTAATCTGTTCCTCATACGTTTGCTTCTGTGTTTCTATTTCCTTTCGGAGTTCCTGGACCTCCCTCTGCAAAGAGTCAATTTCCTCTTCTCCAGAGTTCTTTCTTGCAAGCCCAGTTTCAGAGTTTGTGCTGCCAAGAGGATTTCTCCTGGAGTCACAGGCAGGGGAAGAGAGTGCACTGGCTCTATCCCCAGGGGACGCCGGCTGAGCAGGGACATTATCGTAGGTGGAAGTCCTCTGGGAGTCCGAGAGGGGGCGCCAGTCTTGAGACAAAGCTCTCCGATGTCCTTCCCCTGCCTTAGCGTCTGACGAAGGTGACCAGAACTCATTTTTAAAGATCTCCACTTTGCTACTGTTGGCACCTTGAAAAGCTGATGCCAAGAAACATTTCCGGTTAGGGAGTGTCTGAGTCCTTTTTCGGGATTGTAGCTTCCAATCTCCTGGCTTTTCCCTGGGGACCTTGCTGCTGTCCTGAAGCTGATCACTTGGTTGTAGTCCAGTAGGGCTTGTGGCATCAGAGTCACTTGCCTAGAAAAAATGGCCATGGGTGTTACATGGGATTTTCCACCTGTGGGTTCTGCCCCTAAGGATTAGAGCCTTGCAAAAAAAAAAAGAGCCACATTGTGACACTTTTAATTAGGAGACCATCTCTTGATTTGTCACTTTACTTGATGATCTGCATGGTAATTTTCCAAAAAGATATTGTACATAAGGAATTGGTCCATGCTCTAGAGATGAAGTACTGATTAAAATCATTTGCTTGTTTGTGGTTAAAAAAAATCCTTTTATGAGCAAATGATGGGACTTCTTTCTATGACTCAAAATTCGGAAACCACAAAGAAAAGTTCAATAAATTCAATCAACATGGATTTCCAGGACCTCCAAAAGAAAAAAGAGAACTAAAACAAACAAATCACCACATGCTAAATCAAAAGCCAAATGACAAACTGGCAAAAATACTGGAAACGCATATCCTAGGCAACTCCCCCTGACATATAAAGGGGCTTCTCCCATTGGCTACTCTCCCTTATCACAGAAAGCTTATACAGACTGAGAAGAAAAAGATGAACAATCAACATAAATATGAGCAAAGACAAGATTAGACAATTCATAGAGGAAAAACAATGCAACCAGCCCTTACATGTAAGAAAAGATACTTAACCCTCCTTTACAGTAGGAGAAACACAAATTAAAATTACTAAAATACCAGTTATCACCTATCAGATGGGCAAACCCCCTAAATCTGTTGGTGAAACTGTAGAAAAACAGGTTCTTTCATGCATGGCTTGTGGAAATATAAAATGACACAAACTCTAATCATTTTTATCAAAATTACACAATTTTTTATCCACTTATCCTCTGACCCAGCAATGCCACTTCTGGCAATTTATCTCAGAGATATATCTGGCTGACTACAAAAGGAGTTAAGGTCAAAGTTATTCCTTGTGGCCTTCTCTGTAGTGTAAAGGGCTGAAAATAAGTTGTGCATCTACAGAGACTGGTTAAGTAGATTATGGCACATGTACAGAATGGAACATTATATACCTGCCAAAAATATGAGGCCATGTGAAGTAGCTGTTTATGTATCAACATGAAAAAGTCTCTAGGATATACCACTAAGTTAAAAAATGCAGGATACAGAGTAATGTGTACATGTGGAAAGAGTGCAGATGGAGTGAAAGAGAGAAATTATGCTATATTTTGTATAAAAAGAGATAACAATTTACATTCATGTCTTTATATCTGCACAAAGAAATAATGGAAGCATGAATAAAAAAACTAATAAAGGTAGGAAATAAGGTGTGTGAGAATAGGTGAGAGAACAAGACTTCTCAATGCACATCTTTTTCCTCCCCTTTTGAAACATGTACATAAATTATATATTTTAAAATTAAAGAAAGAGAGAGAATTGAGCACAAAACATAAAAATGATAACATGAAAATCAGGGTTCAAGCTCCCTCTGTCTTCTAACTAATCATCTGCTTCAATAATACTCCCTGGAGTCAGAAGTATGTGGGTCCTGCAGTGGGAACTAGACCTAAATCCTACTCTATGACATTCTAGTGCTGCCATGCTGGGCCAACTGGTTGACCTCTCTGGCCTCAGGTCCTCAATCAAAAAATGTACCTGGTAAATTTTGTCTTACAATGTCATGGTGAGGACTCCAGAGGTGATCTAATTAAGCTTCCCAGCATAGGAGCTGGCCATCGCAAATAACAAATAGTGGAAACTCAACAAATGAGCATAGCAATGGCTATTCTCAAAGACTGCTAGGGTAAATTTTTTGCATAAAATGAGCATTTCTACATTGCATTTTTTTTTAGTGTTAGTAAGATGTCTATATCTAGACAAATTTTATCTAAGAAAAGCCACAGCTACTATCTCTATCACTTTTGTTTTTTCATCTTTAAGAATAACAGTACTATAGGTGATTTAATTTATCTGGTCAATGAGAAATCTTATATTTATTTGTTGACCACACAGAAAAGATGAAGCTGCTACATAAAGTTCACATGTTCTTTTTTAAAATATTTGTCCCTGTAGATATAAAAATAAAAATATTTGACCTTTGTAAATTATTGCCCTCAAATAGTCTACATGTTGGAATCTGCAGAGTTTTTAGACATTGGGAACGTGAGCTCCAGCTCTTCTGTACAAGTGGGGGGGCTGACATTGCTGAGACAGCTTATCAGGGGATGAGAAGTATTACACGAACACATCGCAGACTCTGAGGCAGGAATCACGTTTCAGGGTTAGCGGGAAGCCAGTTCTCTCTGGACTTTCACACAGAACTTTCAACAACTCTCACCAACATGTTTACAACATGGAATCTCTTTTTCCCCTTGAACTTCCCTGGTATATGTTTGAAAAGGTTTCTCTTTTGGAGAGATCTGCAGAGAGGATGGCATTGCCCAGATTTTACACAGGATGCCCGTGGTGGCCAAATGTTAAAGGAGGCCAGGATCTCAAGGTGAGTTCAGTGGACCTGCAGCAGCTGGGCGCCCTGCCATAGCAACATCCAAAGCTGCCGGCTTGGCACCCAGAGCAGCTCCACATGGAATGACCTGGATTAAAGGGAGAGACCGAGGGAGACAGAAAAGTCTCTCTGTGTCTTACCGTGTTACTAAAGCTGTCTGTCCTAGAAATCGGAGGGTCTTCAGTGGCATCCCAGCCCACAGAGCTTCGGGGCACTGGAGGTTTCTTGGGATCATTTTTCTGGGCAGCGGGTGACAGGGGTGCATCCTTGGACTTCGGGAAGAGGACTTCATGGTCTCTGATCATCATGGTCATCACTCTTTGGATCTGTGGAGTCCCTGAAAGAAAGAAGAAAGAGATTTGTAGTGCTGGACTAGGGGATAAGAGACAGGTGGTTTTCAACAGTTTCCAACCATGGGATATCTCCAAACTCAGCCCTGGAACCATGGGGCGCCGAAGAACCTCATTTTTCTCCTCTCAGGACCCTTCTTAATTGCTTGGAGTAGGATATTACTACGAAAAGAATGGTCTAGGAGGGTGGAAGAGGGAGCCATTAAGGTTATTTTCAGCCTATAATTCTCTGGATTCATTTCTGATCAGGAAAATAGCAATATTACAGAAGAGAACATGCAGACATCTTTCTCTCCTGATGTGGTCCTCAATGACGCCTAGTTTCTTACTGGACACATATCAAATGCGTGCCGGGCACACTGCCTCCCTGTACCCACAGTATGTATCAGTACAAGACACAATCTCAGAAGTCTTCTCAATCCAGCAGCCTCTTTGTGAGCTGACTCATAAAATGAAATCTTGTTCACTCCACCTGGCTAAGGTATTTCAGGAAACACTAGCTATTTTCATGTCAGCCTATGATGCTGCGTGACCATGGGACAAGTTTTTGATCTCTCTCAGATGTTGTGGTTTGGCACATGGACGTCATTCCAGGCCTCCTTGCCTCACAGGGCTGTTCATATGATTCAGATCAGATAATTGATTGGAAGCGCTTGGCAAAATGCAGAGCCCTGCACAAACATAAGGGTAGTGCTGCCATCGTTACTGCCCCTGGGCCTGCTTTCTGTGCTTGTGTACCTCTCATGATCACAGCAGGGTCTTCGACCTTCGACCGGATAAGATTCACACCAATCACAGTAGCCAGATTGTCCACGCTCATCTTGTTGACAGCACAGTTCAGCTGGATTTCATGTAGAAACCTGCCAGGCAGCCAAGAAATCCCAGGTAGACCACAGGAAGTTGCCAGGAGAAAGTCCTTACAGGGACAACGAGGTCTCTGCCTGATCTCAACTCTTTCCTTCTGTCTCAGGAACAGAATTAGCCTGCTCTGCCCACAGAGTTTAGCTCTGGCCTGAAGGATCCAAGACTAAGATGGGAGGAGAAATCATGAAGGATTACCCAGCCGCTGGAGGCTGAGTGGGTCTGGGGACACAGAATCACATAAGTAGGAGGCTGGATCCAGTTCAGGAAGTTAAAAGGTGACTAGAGAACTAATATGGGCATTTGACTGCCCTCCAGTGGCTGGTCTCCCAGTCCTGAGACCCATCCCAACCACATCTCCAGAAGGAAAACTTTATCCCTGAGGTCTCAGGGACCGGAAGCCAAGGTGCCTCCTCCCACCCACCCTCCCCTCAGAGGACCACACAGATGCTCAGCGGGTCCTCGAAAACTGACAATTAACTTTTACCCATTCAAGGCATGAAATTCTCAGATACACTGTAAAAGAAATAACAACAAAAGCCTGAACAAATCTACAAGGGATTTTCTGGATCCCTTGTAAAAAAAAAAAAAAAAATTTAAATGGATAGATGGAAGCAACATAACTCTACCATGATGTAAAACTAAAGAACTAATAAAAAACTGAAATATATGATAGCAATAGTGAGAATCAGAGACTTGCCAAAACCTAGGACGTTTCCAAATATAAAAGATGAAAATAAAAAGGTTTTCCAAATATACAGATTATTAAATAAATGGTGATGTGTCCAAATGATGAAACATTATGAAATAGTATGGAGTCATTTATAATCCTATTTTATAATATAGGAAAATGCTCATAGCACAAAAATAGGGCAAAAAAAGCAAGATGCAATTTAAAAATTTCAGTTTGATATAAAAATCTTCTCCTACATTTATATGGATATATGAAAAGATCCATCACAGAGAGAAACATCCAGAAGGAGAAGTGTCCAAGTGTTCATAGAGATTATTGCTAGATGAGGGATTGTGTAATTTTTATTTTTTATTTATAATTTGCTATATCTTCCTGGTTTCCAAATCAAGCAAGTAACACTTTTATGATCTGGAAACTACAACACATTATTTTTACAGAACAAAAGACAAAATTCGGGTCTGTCTGGAATGGTGACTCAGGTTCCCACTGCAGCAGACACATGTCACAAGGATGTCATGTGGCAGGTCCCCAGAAAGGGCTGAAGGAAAACCAAAGGTGGCCCAGAATGAATGTCTGGGGTGTTAAGTTATGGTCCAGTGTCAGGAAGACCAGAAATAATTCTAGAAACATAAAGATTCTGGATTCTGTTGCGTGTCTCAGGACTCTGATGGCACTGGGGCAAGCCTGAAGGAGGGAGCTTGTTCATTCTGTGTGCTCACCAGGCTTTCTAGGGATCCTTGAAATTATCTTGTGGAAACAGGAAGCTCCCTCAGTGCTCTGTGAATAGAGCTGACCTTTCTAAATTCTGGGCCAGAATCTCTGCAATCCCAGAAATGGATCCTCCTCTTTTAACCAGGGGCTTCATTCTGATATGCCCCAAAACAGTAGAGTTGACACCAGGGACTCTCACCTGCAGATGTAGCTCAGGAGACTATAGTTGTCCCGGGGAAGGCTGGAAAGCTGCTTCATCAATTCCTGCTGAGCCTGGAAGAGATTTTAAACACCAGTAAAGGAGTCTGCCCACTTGTCAACAATGAGATCAGGCAACATAATTGGTGCATCTGTGCAGAAATGACACTTTGGCAGTCACTCCTCTTCCTATACTTTTGGGAGTTTAAAAAAAAAAAAAAACTTGGAAATAACTCTAAGTAATCCTAAAGTTGCAAAAAATAGCACAGGGTGTGTCAAGGGTTTTATTATGGTGCATTTTTTAGATTTATCTGGAATTCTTCCAACCTACTCACCCTTGACCTTGAGCTACTCCAAGGCCTAAATTATTTGACCATTCACACAACAACCATTGGCTTAATAAATGCTCGAGATGTAATGATCAATTACATAAAGAATTGGGCCACAGTCAATTATCTCAGAATCACTTTGAAAGTGAATAGGCCTGAGAAAGCTTAGAGCTCTTTAGCCTTGCTGAGACTTGCTGGGACACAGGACCGGCTGATCAATCAAAGGGCAGATGCAGGTTTGGGCTGGTCAAGCTCTGTGATGACAGTGGATATCAGGAGTGGTTGCTGGAGAAAAGCACATGTCAGAAAGAGGAAGGACACGAGATCTTTGTTCTTTTTAGCTGTCGGTGGGGTCTGTAGTCACCATCTATGATATCCTGCTTATGAGAGTGTGCAAATTCATGTGAGACCCAAATACACGCTCATAAAATCTGAGCTGCTCTCCAAGAAAAGACTCACCATGTAGACTTGTCAGTACAAATGCAGCCTCGTGGTGTAGACCCTCTGATTCAGAGTGCCTGCTTCTTGATGAGATGCCTCTCGTCAGCTGAGTCCCCCCTCCAAGCAACCACCCCTTCCATATTTTAGCCAGCGAGAAAGATCTTGTTCCCTTAGTACTGCCAGATACACATCACTATAGACATAGAGACTTTCAAAATATGTTGAGATTGGGAGAAATCGGGAGAAGCTGGTCCGATGTGAGAAAGTTCAGGGGTTGGAGTTTTGTCAAGCCTGCATCTGACAAGTCTCCCATACTCTCCCTAGAACTGAGGGGTGGGAGGTCACCTGAAAGATCTATCTTTTTAGCCCAATTTAAAAATGTTTTCCATAACATTTTATTAGTTTCACAAAGGTGAGCTGATATATCTGTATAAATCAAGACCTCACATCCTCTTCTCCTTAACCCCACAAAATTCATAATTTACGCACAAAATACATCAGATCATGTGATCTAATTTTTACAAGGAAAAACAGCTATAATGGCCACAGCAGTTTAGCCACATCATTATTGCTCTCTTCCTGTCCCAATTTTGAAATGTAAAATAGCCTTTCTATCCATGCTGAGATCTATTCAAACCATGAGGCTCCCCACTGTCAGTCAGGGTGGAAATTCTCACAGACGTGTTAAGTGATTAGGACACTATTTCTTCATTCACTCGAAAAATTCATTTTAAAAAATATGTATATTCTGTGGGGGTGAACTTCTACCTCTTACTGAGGTAGAGCAGAAAATTAACCCCCTACACCAATATTCTTTAAAAAGCCACTCACTGTATCATATCCCTTAGTCCTCAAAGCAATCCTGGGTATTGTGGATATTATGAAAATTATCTCAGCCTGTGTGGTCCAGTATAGTTGCTTTTTGCTACATGTGGTTATTTAAATGTAAATAACTTAAATTAAGAATTTGGTTCCTCAGGTACACTAGCCACATTTCAGTGACTAGGGGTTACCATATTGAACAGTGCAGATAACATAATGTTTCCATCATTACAGAAAGTTCTATCGGTCAGAGAAAGTAAACCAAATCTCATAGAATATTTGCCTACGGGTAAAATCACAGTTAAGTCTAGGTCTTCATTAGAGGTTTTTCTGTGCACCACTTTGCCAAAGAGAGCTTTAGAATAAGTCATGCTAAGTCAACCTAGTTAAAGGGGATATTTAGATCCCCACATTAACAGTATAGCACAAATATCATGGCCATTTGGTATTCAGTCTTGGTTAAAAAAAAAATGAGGGTTTTATTACTGTTAGTTATGTTATTGATTAGTCAGTTGGTTTACTAATATGTGTGATGGTCGTGGACTATAAGACCTCGATGGAGATAATTTACATAGGATCAAAAGTCCTCCTGGTGGTGAACTTATATACTCTCACTATGAAGCTGTAGATGGCGATTCCAGACCCTGCAGTCAGCTATCACAGAAAAAATCACAGCAAAGTTCCCTGTCCTTCCTTTCTCTGGTAGTGCTTTCTTCCAGCAACCACTCCTGATATCCACTGCTGTCCCAGAACTCGACCAGCCCGAACCTGCACCTGCCCTCTGGCTTGGTCAGCCTGTCCTTGTGTCCCAGCAGGTCTCAGCAAGGATCCAGAGCTCCAAGCCTTTTCTGGTCTCTTCTCCTCCTCTTCTCACTATTTTAGAAGTGATTCTCAGATAACAGACTTCAGTGCATTACCTCACTGGGTTGTTACGCTAGGAAAGGTTGAGTACCGGCCACCCTGATTGGCATCAACTGCCGTTTTGCTGCTGAGAAAGACCCAGTTTGACAAAGCATCTCACCAAAGGGTGTGGGGTCCCCTGACTCACTGCCTTCTACCAGAAGAGTGTTCAGGAAACCAATTACTTTCTTCTAAAGCAGGACAACTGAACCAAGGAGACACAAACCTTTGCTTCATCTGCATTCATAAGCTGCCCGCAGAGCAGGAAGCCCTCGTACTGACTCCAGGGAACCACTGGCTCTGGGAGGTCTCGGAGATAGAGCTTTAACAGTGAGGCCACAGTGTGCACATCTGTGTCTCTGGAAGAAAAAATAAAAAAACATTCCTTGAAAGGGAAACTCCAGAAGTCTTCTCACCTCCACCCTGATGGCCTACTGGGTACGACCAGAAGTTCTGGGGGACATGTGTCAAGGCGTAGAGTCCACACATTGTGGCTTATTCCTCTGGGAACACAACCCTGAACACTTCCCCCTCTACTTCACCCAACTGCCTCAAAGTTCAATTCAAGGCCCACTTTTTCATTAAACCATTTTAAATTATTTTGTCTTTATTGCTTTCTTCTTTCTTCAAGCCAGACCTAACAATTTGCAGTCTTGTTTCTAATTTTGTATGTGATAACTAACTCCTTTTTATCTTTGACTCAGTGACTTCTTCAGTCTCCCAGAGTACTTAAAATAATTCTCAGATTCGTTCATGTGTTTCTTCGACAATCCATTCAATGGATGAACAACGAGAAACTTTTTTGTTTTGTTTTGTTCTTGTCAAGCACGAGGATTTTAATAGTAAACCCAAGAGACACACAGGCTCCCTGACCTCACTGGCCACAGAGCTAGGAGGACACCAGTATGACCAGGTCCTTACAGTGCTGTGTGGTTACTGCCATGAAATGGGAAGTCCAGGACCCAGGAAGTGAATGGACTCAGGAAGTATACTGTATAGAAGTACAGAAAAGGAGTCCCAAGCCAGTGTTGGAGAGTTGTAGATGAAGGAGCACCTCTGAGAAGTGGCAAGGAGTTACACCATGAGGCAGGTGGCATGTGGCTGGAGGGCATGGAGAGGAGGTCCCACTTTAGGAGCTGAGACCACTTTCAGATGACTGCATGAAAGAGACACTGACTCTGTGCTTCAGCTTCTCTATTTAAAGCAGAGGTTGGCACAACATAGCCTGGGAGGCAAATCTGGCCCAGCACCTGCATTTGTGTAGCCTGCAAGCTGAAGATGAGTTCTGTGTGTTTAAATGGTTCACTTTCTTGGCTGCTCTGTGGCATGAAACCAAGAAAGCAGGCAGGCAGCTTCTCAGCAAGGTGGGTGAACCACAAAAGGGGACGGAGGGACTTTACTGGAATTTAAAAGTGGACACTCAAAACAGATCGGGGACTCAGGAGGTTGGATATAATAAAATAAGGAAAGATCCCAAGTGCCACAGTGGCTACCACAGCCAGAGTCACCAGAGTGGTTCCTCCACAAGCAAAGTGGAAGTATGAGGGAATTAAAGGAACCTGCATTTTTAGGAGGCCCGAGGCGTGTCTGGGTATGAAGAGTTTAGAGATCAAGGACATTTCCCGACTGAACTGAAAGGCATGCTGCACAATATCCTTGTGCCAGAAAGAAGCTGCCAACTCTCCTGGGGTGTGCAGAGGACAGAGGAAGGAACCATTTTGCAGACCCAGTGAGGGGATCAGCAGCTGCAATCCCAAACTCCTGGCAAACCCAAATTTGGCCTGAAATACAGGCCTGGCAAACCCATACTGCATGACAGATAGTGTGCCTAAGTGACCAGGAGGAAGTCAAGCATGGAGAGGGGTTTACACAGGGGACAAGTGGTCATGGAAACCCACCCGGCTCTTCCTTTCCTCCTCTAATCCAATTGCTTGCAGGACTGGCTGGGAGAGAAGTGTCTGGCCAGGAATTCAAAAGGGTGGGAGTGGGAGAGACTGAGTATGGAAACTGAACCCAAGACCAGGAAACATGGGGTCCACAGGAGAGCTAGTGGAATAAGACTTGACTCCTCCACCTTAAGAGTGGAACCCAAGGGCAATTCCTGTGGTGCAGTCTTCCAGCATGGACCAGCAATTGCTGGGCCCAGGAGGAGTGCTGATTTAAAATCTGCAGACCAATCAGCATTCAGCATGAGCCTGGAGCCCACCTAAATGCAAACCTTGCCTCCAGGAATTCTGCGCAGGGGATTACCTGCTCCCTCTAGCAATCCAGAGGGTGGAGCCCCAGGATCCAGACAACCTCACCTAACACTGCTGAGAGGAGAGGCTGAGAATCTCTTGAACTCCAATGGAAAGAATGCTTTAATTTTCGTCAAGATTTTTTTTTTTTTCTCTCTCTTTTTTTCTTGTCTCTAATTGTGACCTTAATGGTTCATGGACATTTATATATACTCATATTATTTTTTCTCATTTTCAGATTTTTTGAAGTTAGTTATTTTTCATGGATCAGGTTTTTTAGGACTAGGATGTTTGGTTAGTATATTTCAGTTTTGTTTTGTCCTCTTTTGTATTTTTAAAATTTTCACTTTATACATATTTTTCTCCCACCTATCTATTTCCCTTGACTCTCTCTCTTTTCTTCCACTAACAGTCAATCTCTATTGTTCTCTCTTTCACTATTCCTTTAATTTTTTTACTTCTTCCTTTTCTCCTACTCCTTCATAATCATCATATTGTATATCACATCTGTTCTCTCCCTGTTCACCATTCAAAATTTTAAGCCCTTTTGCAAACTTACTGTTTTTATTGCCAGTGATAACAGATCACATTGTTTCTGTTTAGTATGACAATTAACACTGTAGACTTCATAGCAGGAACTGTTTGGTTTAATGCTGTATGTTATTTGCATTGGCTGTTATTATTATTTGTCTCTGCCTAAACAGTGAGGTACTGGAAACATTCAGGGACACTATAAGTCTACAGGGTAGAAACTCTACTGCCTCAGGTCTGTACTGATAGCTGAGTCAACACACAAACAACATGAAAAAGCAAACGGAACACATCACCTTAAATAAACCAAGATACTCCAGTAACAGAATGCATCAACACCATAGTGGAAGAAATGTCAGAGAAGGCATTTAGATTGTACATAGTTAAATTGATCTGCCAGATAAAGGATATAAGGAATGAAATCAGAGAGAAAAACCAGGAAGTGAAAAATCACTTCAAGAAAGAGACAGAGATTCTGAAAAAAAAAAAAAAAAAAAAAAAAAAAAAAAAAAAATCAAGCAGAAATCCTCAAAATGAAGGAATCAATAAACCAAATTAAAAATTCAATGGAAAGCATCACCAAAGATTAGACCACTTGGAAGACAGAACCTCAGGCAAGGAAGAAAAAATATATCATCTTGAAAATAGAGTTTACCACAGAGAGAAGATGTTAAGAAACCATGAACAGAACTCCCAAGAATTATGGGATAACATGAAAAGACCAAATGTAAGATTTATTGGGATAGATGAAGGCACAGAGATACAAACCAAAGGAATGCACAATCTTTTCAACGACATAATATCAGAAAATTTCCCAAACTTGAAGAATGAAATGGAAACTCAAATATAAGAGGCTTATAGAACCCGAAATGTACAAAATTAGACCAGACCCACATCAAGGCATATTATAATGAAAATGCTTAATATACAGAATAAGAATAGAATTTTAAAGGCTGCAAGAGAAAAATATCAGATTATATACGGGGAAACCAATTTGGATCTCAGCTGATTTCTTAACCCAGACCCTCAAAACTAGGAAGTCATAGAATAATATATTCCAAGCTCTGTAAGAATATTGATGCCAGCCAAGAATACAATACCCAGCAAAATAAAAGCTTCAGATTTGAAGATGAAATAAAAACCTCCCATGATAAAAAAAAGTTAAGGAATTTACAACTAGAAAGCTTGTACTACAAAACATACTCAATGTTTCACGAAAAAGAAATGAAAAATAAAAGTGAAGACCAGCAAAGAGAGGAACTACACTAGAAGAATAGTCCATCAAAGGAGAAACTAATTCAAATTAAAAACCAGAAATAAAAATGACCAGGAATATCATATCTCAATAATAACCTTGAAAATAAATAACCTAAACTCATCAATCAAAAGACATAGACTGGCAGACTGGATTAAGAAACAAGACACAACAAGATGCTGTCTCTAAAAGACTCACCTCATAGGCAAAGACATCCACAGACTGAAGGTAAAAGGATGGGAAAAAACATATCATTCACATGGATTTCATAAACAAGCAGGGGTTTCTATCCTCACATTAAAGTGAACTTCAAGCCAAAGTTAATCAGAAGGACATTTCATACTACTTAAGGGAATATACATCAAAAAGACATAACAGTTGTATTTATGCCCCAAACAATGGAGTATGTACATACATCAAACAAACCCTTCTCAACTTCAAGAATCAAATAGACCACAACACAATAATATAACCCACCTTTAACCCACCTATCTCACCACTGGATAGATCTTCCAAACAAAAAATGAATAAGGAAGCTAAAGAACAAAAAAGTACAATTAATAATTAAGATTTAACAGACATATATAGGATATTTCATCCATCAATGACTAAATACACTTTTTTCTCAGTAGCACATGGATCCTTCTCTAAAATAGACCATATTTTAGGCTACAAAGCAACACTGAGCAAATATAAAAAAATAGGGATAATACATTCTATCAAATCATAATGGAATGAAATTAGAAATCAATGATGTTAAAAAAATAGAATCTACTCTAACACCTGAAGACTAAATTGTATGCTATTGAATGACAATGGATAGAATAGTAAATCAGGAATGAAATAAAAAATACTTAGAGATAAATGAGGATAGTGATACAGCATACTAAAATATCTGGGACACCATGGAATCAGTGCTAAGAGGAAAGTTCATTGCATTGAGGTCACTCATTAAAAGATTAGGAAGTCAACTAATAAATAGCCTAACATTACAACTCAAATGCCTAGAAAAAGAAGAACAAATCAACACCAAAAGCAGAATACAGGAAATAATCAAAATCAGAGCTGAAATCAATGAAATTGAAACAAAAGAAACAATCCAAGAAATTGACAAAACGAAAAGTTGGTCCTTTGAAAAAAAAAATTGATAAACACATATCCAAGCTAAAGAAGAAAGTTCAAATTACTAAAATTCGCAATGAAAAAGGAAATATCACAATGAGCACTACTGAAATACAGATGATAATCAGAAACTATTTTGAAAATTTATACTCTAATAAAAAATTGTGAAGATATTGACAAATTTATGGAGATATAAGAGCTACCAAAGTTGAATCAGAAGGACATATAATTTAAACCAATCAAATTCAAACAATGAAATAGAAGACACTATCAAAAGTCTGCTGACAAAGAAAAGCCCAGGACCAGATGGATTTGCAGCTGAGTTCTACCAGATCTTCACAGAACAAATACCAATCCTTCCCAAATTATTCCATGAAATAGAAAAGGAAGGAACCCTTCCAAACTCATTCTATGAAGCTAGTATCACTCGATACCAAAACCAAACAAAGACACATCAAGGAAAGAAAATTTCAGACCAATATTTCTGATGAACATAGATGCAAAAATTCTTAATGAAATACTGGCAAATCACATACATATTAAAACATATTAAAAAGATACTGATCAACTGGGGTTCATCCCAGGGATGCCAGGTTGGTTCAACATACAGAAATCAATAAACATAAGTTATCACATTGATAGACTTAAAGACAAGAATCACATGATGATCTGAATAGATGCAGAAAAAGCATTTGACAGAATTCAGCATCTGTTCATGCTCAAAACACTAGAAAAACTAGGGATAGTAGGAACATATCTCAACATTGTAAAAATTATCTGTGCTAAATCCAAAGCCAACATGATTCCAACTGGAGAAAAGTTTAAAGGATTTTCTCCAAAAACTGGAATAAGACAAGGATGCCCTCTTTCACCACTTCTATTCAACATAGTCTTGGAAACTCTAGCCAGAGTAATTAGATGAAAGAAATTAAAGGGATATGAATAGAAGAAGAACTCAAACTATCCTTATCTGCCGATGACATAATTCTATATTTAGACAACCAAAAAATTCCATTAGAAAAGTTCTAGAACTCATAAGTGCATTCAGCTGTGTTCCTATATATCTGTGATAAATCAACTGAAAGAGAAATTAAGAAAACTATCCCATTCACGATAGCCTCAAAAAAATGAAATATTTGGGAATCAATCTAGCAAAAAACGTGAAAGACCTTTACAATGAAAACTACAGACCACTAAAGAAAGAAACTGAAGTAGACCTTAGAAGGTGGAAAGATCTCCCATGTTCTTGGATGGGCAGAATTAATAAAAATAGCCACGCTACCAAAAGTGCTACATGAATTTGATGCAATTCCTATTAAGGATCTGATGACATTCTTCATAGAAAGACAAAAGGCAATCATGAAATTCATTTGGAAGAATAAGAGACTCAGAATAGCCAAAGCAATCCTCAACATGAAAAGTAAAACATCACAATACCAGACCTTAAACTGTACTACAGAGCTGTAGTAACAAAGACAGCATGGTATTGGCACCAAAACAGACATGAAGACCAATGGTACAAAATAGAAGACAGAGAGACAAACCCACATACATAAGGTTATTTCATACTAGACAAAGATGCCAAAAATATTCAATAGAAAAAAGATAGCCTATTTGACAAGTAGTGCTAGGAAAACGAGAAATCCATATGTAACAAAATAAAATTAGACCTCTATCTCTCACCCTGCACAAAACTCAATTCAAAGTGGATCAAGCACTTAGCCATTAGACCAGAGACTCTGCACCTAAAGGAAAAAAAGCAGGCCCAAATCTCCATTGTGTTGGCTTTGCAATTGAATTCCTCAATAAGACTCCTAAAGTGTAAGAAGTGAAAAATTAAGAATCAATAAATGGGATGTTTTCAAACTAAAAAGTTTCTTTACAGCAAAGGAAACAATCAAGAATGTAAAGAGAGAGCCTACAGGATGGGACAAAAATCTTTCTCACCTGCACCTCAGATAGGGCATTAATCTCCAAGATATATAAAGAACTCAAAAGCTAAAAAAAAAAGCTTAACATCAAAAAACAAATAGCCCAATCAACAAAGGGGCAAAGGAAATGAACAGACACTTCATAGAAGAAGAAATACAAATGGTCAACAAATATATGAAAAAATGTTCAACATTACGAGCAATTAGAGAAATGCAAATTAAAACTACACTGAGATTTCATCTTACTCTAGTCAAAATGGCAATTACCAAGAATACAAGTAGCAATAAATGTTGGTGAGGATGTGGTGGAAAAGGTACACTCATACATTGCTGGTGGGACTGCGAATTGGTGCAACCACTATGGAAAGCAGTGTGGAGATTCCTCAGACAACTTGGAATGGAACCAACATTTGACCGAGTTATCCCACTACTCAGCATATACCCAGAGGATTTTAAATCAGCATACTATAGTGATACGGCCACATCAATGTTTACAGCAGTTCAATTCACAATAGCTAAGCTATGGAACTAACCTAGGTGCCCTTCGACTATGAATGAATAAAGAAAATGTGGTCTATACACACAGGGAATATTATTCAGTCATAAAGAAGAGTGAAACTATGGTATCTGCCAGTAAATGGATAGAACTGGAGACTATCAAGCTATGTGAAATAAGTCAATCCCAAAAAACCAAAGACCAAATGTTTTCTCAGATATGCAGATGCTAACTCACATTAGGATGGGAGCGGGGGGAGTTGTGGAGGTTCACTGGATTGGGCAGGTAGAAGTGGATAGAAGGGAGGGAGGATTGGCATGGGAAAGATAGTAGAATGAATCAGACATAACTTTCCTATGTTCAAATATAAATACATAACCAGTGTATTTCCACATTATGTACAAACACAAAAATGGGAAGTTATACTCCATGTATGTATAAGTCAAAATATATTCTACTGTCATGTATAACTAAAAAGAACAAATAAAAAGTATTAAAATAAAGAAGACTATCTCATGTCAGGTGAAAATGATATGAAATTCAATTCCAGCACCTATAAATGTAATTTTAGATGAAAACAGCCACATTTATGTATTGTCTTTGTTTTCTTACTGTAAAAGCATCACACACTAGTTGTGACAATGACCATTTAACTATGAAACCTAATATTTAATATGTGGCTCATTAAGAAAAATTTTCAGACTCATGGCTTACAAAGGCTATTGCATTTATTCTGCAGAGCAATGAGGCAAAATAAATCTTCACCTACCATATACAATCATGGGTTGCTTATCAACAAGGATGTGTTCTGAGAAATGAGTTAGGAGGCAATTTAGTCATTGTGTGAACATCGCAGAGTGTACTTCCACAAACTGAGATGGTCCAGCCTACTGTATGCCTAGGCTACTCGGTTTACACCATTGTATATGTGGTCTTTCATTGACCAAAATTTATGTGACAATGTGATTGTATCTGAAGCTCATTAGTGAGGACATGTTTATTCCATGTTGATGAAAACTGGCATTCCTGGGAGGAAACCCTGGGGGTGTGTTGAAAAGCTGCGATGTGGTAAGAGGTACGGCAACCTGGCATCTCCTTGGTTTCAGCAATGGGGATCATAGATTAGACTGGGTGGGTGCAACTCCTGTACAAGGGGGGGTGGATTTGGACAGGAGAAGGAAAGAGGCAGCTGAGGCAACAGAAAGAGGATCACCATCGAGTACCTGACTGTAAAGCTTCGTCTTGGACTTTTGAGGACATTTTCCGTTTTGGTTTTGCTCTCCATAGTCTGTTATTGGCACTGTCTTCTGAAAGCCTCCTCTTTTGCAGCTTGTGAACTTTCTACCTCAACAAGAGAACACAGCTGGCCTGGAGCCCTGTTTACACTTCATGGCTGCCCTCAGGAAATCTGGGGTGGGTGGGGAGGACCATTCCCCTCACAGGGGGATCCTGAAAAATCGTGTCCTGCTGAGTCACAGTCTAAAAATGCCTTTAGGTGAAGTCAGGCTGGGAAACACACTATTGTTGAAACACAAAGAGAGGTTCCTGAGAAAAACGGCAGAAAGACAACCAGCTGACAAGCTTCAGGGAAGTCCTGCAGCCACAGCCTCTAAATGTTCCTATGGGGCAGTCCGCCCTGTTCTCTTTATTAGAACCTGGGGACTCTGGTTTGATTGAGGCCTCTCCTTCACCCCACATCCAATTAACCTCCCAAATCCCCTCCATCCTGGCAGGTCAGGGGCAACCCTCGGCCCCACCCCTTTCCTTTCCCTGTCCTGCTGCAGAAGTTCATTGCCTTTTCCGGATTCTGTGCCAGCCTGCTCTCTGGTGTCCTGCCTCCAGCACCCTGTGCCATACACACTGTCCACTACCTGTCATCGCCCCCAACACAGAAAGCACACCCACAGACTGAATGAAGAAAACGAAGAAACGAGAAAAACAGCATAAAAAAGAAACTGGATCCTTTGAAGTGAAACAACAATAAAAAAGTCAAACCCTTTGACACAGTACATTCTCCACCATACCACGGTCTGTACCGTCAGCTCAGTTCTTCCATGCTTCTCCTCTTCCCAAAGGGTGGCTTTAGGGTAGCTCCCAGCTCTACTCCTGGACGTCACTTATCCCAGCAAGGCTCTGATATAAGTAACAGCCCACTCTCTTAACTGTGTCAAAATTCTGTCCCAAATTCTGACTTGTGAACAGAACAAAAAGGCTCTTTGTGTTGCGAGCCGCGGTTCTTGGAAGCGTCTGTGCAGGACCCGTGGCTCTGTCTGCCCTCTCCTCTCACCCAAGCCAGGCAGAGGAGAGGACCACGCACCTGTCAAAGGAAGGCCGCTCCCCAGCATCAAAAGCATCTCTCAGCTGCTTCACCAGGTTGTCCTGGCCAGGCAGGCGAAAGATGCCCTCCTCATTCACGCCGTGCTCGAGGATGAACTCTGCACACTTCTCCACCAGGATGGGCACCAGGTGGGGGCCGAACTTCTGTTCATAGGCCACGGTCTCATCCAAGCGCTGGCCGAACACCGCTGGAAAGAGAACAAAGCCCATCATTCTGCCCTTTCCTCGATCAACTGATGGAGCCAAGTGCTCTGCCTGGTTTTCTGTGTCACCTGTGGCTTTAAAGAATTTAGTGTCTCATACTAAGTGAGATAAGCCAATCCCAAAAAAACCAAAGGCCAAATGATCTCTCTGATAAGCTGATGACAATACATAACAGGGGGTGGCCGGGGCGGGGGGAGGCAAGAATGGAGGAAGGATGGATTGTATAGAGGAAAAGAGGGATGGAGAGCGGGGGAAGGAAAAAAACAGAATGAGACAAACATCATGACCCTAGGTACATGTGTGATCACACAAATGGTGCGACTCTACTTCGTGCAAACCAGAGAAACAGTAGTTGTACCCCATTTGTGTACAATGAATCAAAATAAATTAAAAAAAGAATTCAGTGCAATGATACTAGTCAAGACATGGGAGACAAATTACTCATTTTATTTCCTGAAGCTCTAAATTTGGGGAATGAAATTTGGGGCAGTCTCTGTCAGTTATTTTTCTATTGACCCACACATTTATATATTTAAAACAACAGCTGGAGTTTACCCAGTACTTGAGTGCTAAAAATGGTACCAAACACTTTGCACACATTTATTATTTAATCTTCTACCCATTTTACGTTAAAGACACTGAGCTTTAGAGGTGCTAGTGAACTTTCCGGCACAGGCAGTATAAGGCATGGCACTGTCAAAATTCAAGCCCAGACAATAGACTCCTGGGAATGTATGCACTGAACCATGACAGCAAGCAGGCCCTTTGGAATTCCGCTTGAGTCACAGAGCATTAAAGCATAATAGCCACACAGCATTGTCTCATACTGTGCTAAACCTTTGTGACATTTAAAATAACTACTATTATCAACGTGGCCACAGAGCGCACGTTCCTTCACCTCGCAGAGTTCCTGGGGTGGATGCGGTACAAATGCATTATGTCTAATTAGTTAACTGATTAACACTTGGCGAGCTGAACAGACACTTCATTCTTTTGAACTATTTCCACAGGGCACAACTCCCACGTGTGGCATTACAGGGTCAAGGGGTTTGAACATTTTTATACCTGATGGTATGCAAACTGCTTTCCAAAAATCTTTTCTCCAATTGTGCTGCCTCCAGCTAGGCAAGCGAGGACCCGCGGCACCCCAGCCGACAGCACTGGGCTCTGGAATTCCCCCACCCACCCACCGTGGGTAACAGTGAGTTTCTAAATGAGGATGATCCTTGCCTACCTATTCTTCCGTCAGGCCCCAGGCCTTAGGGTCCTGAGGGTTCAGAGGACAGGCTGTGGCTTCCGTTCTATTTGGCCCAGTCTATCTTCTGTCACAACCAGGCCTCTGTTTCACCTGGCACTTGGATCCCTAGGACGCTGGTTTGCGGAGTTCCTCACTTCTCCCCATGATTCTCTCTCTGGTTGAAATGCTCCATACAGAGTCTAATTAAGGAGGATTCCACCTGTAAAGAGCTGTACCAGGTTCTCCTGGCCTTCACTCCAACCCAAACTTCACTATTCTCAAAACCTTCCGCAACCACTGCTCCACCCGAAGGACAACACTCCCCTGGGTTTGAATAATCATGCACCTCTCCAGTTGCCAGTGGTCTTCAACTTGCTCCTCCATGCCTGGGGGCTCCTCAGAGGCCCTCTCTTATCATGTCCCAGGGGCTGGGAGGTGAAAGTGCTGGATCTAACCCCAATCAGATCTTCTGGGCTGCTGTCTGTCTCAGTGCATTTCAGTGAGACTTAGTCAGGTTGAATACTCCTGTGGTAGAAGACTGAACGTTCCTCAGGTCGGCCTGGCACCCACCGACATTTTTGGTGTGACATTTTTGTGGACTGCCACGCCCCAAAGGCACCTCACCCTGATGTTCCCAAAACACGGTGCTCTCCAGTCTCAGTGTCCTTGAACAGTCTCTTCTTGCTGCCCCGCCTATTCTCTCTCTTCCCTGTCTGCTGGAATTCTATTTGTCTTCTCTGGTCCCTCTCAAATGTCATCGTCTCTGCTGGCAGGTTCTGGGACAGAGGGACCACATCCCTACTCTGTATCTGTCTCCTTTCTCTCTCGCTTGTCCCATTCCTTCCTACAGGGAGCCTAGGTGCTCCAGGAAGATCTCTTCCTGTCCCTAATGTTTAGCATAATGTCTGGCAGGAGGCAGATGTAAATTCTGCTGAATTACTTAATGAATTAATTTGTCCTTAAGCAAGTCTTCTGGCATTTCTCTAGTTGAAACACTAGCAGGCATCTCTGCAGACATGTAAGACCTGGTTCTTGCTTTCTGTAAACTGACCATCTAGTTATGAAAATGAGAGGATCACACAAAAAGTGGTAAAAGACAATCAGAGAATGTCGATACGCAGATTAGGTTTCTATTTGTCTGCACAAGGGGCTGGAGGGCTATTTCCACCCAATGGGAAGGGCGTGATTGAAATGACCTGACTTAACACGTGGTATTTGGGAGATTCCCTTTGAGGAGTCCTTGGCGGGGTCCAGAGAGTGGCTGGCCCTTAGGGTCCAGGCAGATGTCTTTCGGAGTAGTTAAAACTTGGGCTCCAGGGGTCCACAGGATTCACATGGGGGGAACCCCAAACACAAGGTAAAGCTGAGAAGTCAGACTTCTCTCCTCAGCCCAGCCCATGGGCCTTGCTGTCTCCAGCCTCTCCTACTCCGTACCACATCCGTCACCCTGTGTCCGTCTCACCAGGACATTCACTTCCCAACATTACTCTCCCTCCATATGCCCACCTGCCAGTGCCCACTACCCTCCCCACACCTTCACCAGCCCCTGAGAGCCATGAAGGAACGAGGTGTTGCCATCCCACGGAAATTTATAATTCCAGTCTCTGTAAGACCTTGATTCTAAATGTCACCCACTCTTGAGCTCACCGCCCCTCCCTCCCCTCTGTGTCAGTAGGTGTCCTTGTCTCCTCTGTCCCTATCTCTCCAAGTGGAGAAGAGGAGTGAACTCCAGTACCACCCGTCCTGCCTCTTTCCTTCCTCTGCCTCTGTCCTGTCCCTGTCCTCTCAGGGGAAGAAAGGGTTCTGTCTTCCTGAGTGATGCTTTCCTGAACTAAAAGCTCCATCCCTGCCACCTCTTCTAGGATTTAATCTTTATAACATAAATTGTATTCTTTGACATAGAGGGCCTATGTTAGGTTAGGTCTTTGTCAGTTTATGAAAGAATGATCTTCCACCCAGCTCTTACACAAACGACCGGTGCTTGCCCTTCTTCACCAGACGAGGACCACCCTCCCCAACCCTTCACCTATCACTTACTTCTCAGCCTCTGAGCCCATCAAAATCAGGTTTCATTAGCCTGCATCTATCCACCAAGTCTTCTCACTAAGAACTCTGGTGCCCTCCTAATGGCCAAGTTCAGCCATTGATGATTCTATACCCTACTGGTCTTCTCTAAAGACGCCTGGTGTCTCTTTCCTCTCAAGACCTTCTTTGTATATGGCTACAAAACTCCCCATTCTCTTTCTTTTCCCATCTCCTCAGTGACTCCTTTTAGTCTCTAACTGTGTCCTGTCCTCAGCCTGTTTCTTTAGTGTGTCATTGCCTGGGATTCCAACTCAGATTTAGACTCTTTTTTTTTAATCATTCTAGACATTCTCCTTGGGAAAGTTCCCATGATTCCTGACAAACTAATAACTTCATATACATCTCTGTGTGTGTGTGTGTGTGTGTGTGTGTGTGTGTGTATACATCTCCCCCTGCCTCTCTGTTTTCCAGGTCTCTCTTCATATACATACATAAATACATATTAGATTTCTGTCTTCATCATTTCTTTCTCTTTTCCTTTCCTATTTCATTAATAAAAAATGGTCTGTGCTCTATCTTCATAATTTCTCCCCCTAATATTCCCCTAAGCCCAACATATAATGGCGATCCTCCCAGCGTCTTCTCCAGCCTCACTCCATTCCCCCTACACCACTGCTTCTCCTGCCATGTAGTGAAGCACCACGGACTCTCCGAGGCATTGGACTCCAAAGACACTATGCAAAGTACCTGCACCCAAATGGCCTGATTAATGAAGTTCCAAGCATTAGAATTTTCCATAATACCCTTCTTTCCCTCCATAAGGATCCTATCCTAAATATGCTTCAATCGACTTTCTATTCTCAAGCTGCTATCAATACCATTACTGCAATGGTTCCTTCCTTCCTTCCTTTATTCCTTTTTTCCTTTCTTCTTTCCTTCCTTTCTTTTTTTTTCTTTTTTGGTACTGGGGAATTAAACCCAAGGACCTTAGCCACTGAGCCACATCCCCAGCCCTTTACTGTATTTTATTTAGAAACAGGGTCTTGCTGAGTTGCTTAGAGCCTCACTAAGTTGCTGCGGCTGGCTTTGAACTCACGATCCTCCTGCCTTGGCCTCCTGAGATGCTGGGATTACAGGTGTGTGCTGCTGTACCCAGCCGGGAAAAAAGCTTCCACCAAAATTCACAAAATCATTCAGCAAATGCCAGCTGAGCATCTGTCCTTGGGCCAGGCTCTTTGGTAGCTGGAGGTGACCATAGAAAGAATGAAAAGTGATCTTTGCTCTTAAAAGCTCTTGATTTAATGCCATTCTTCCTGCTCCGACCTGGACACCCAATCTTTTTCTGAGTTTGGATATTTTTTCAAAGGAACTGGTCACTCCCTCCTCTGGGCTTATAGAGCTCCCTGTGCACACCTCTATTTTTATCACCTCTCATGAAGTTTTATGATGATTTATTTAAACATCTCTCCCTTCCACTGGACTGTGGGTTCCTCAAAGGCAGACAGCCCGTCTGGCTCACCATCTATTTTTATCTCCTGGCACAGAAATTGGCACGTGATGGACCAGACCTCCAAGAGCTATTACTACCTGCTGCCTCCCGTTCCTCCTGGTCTCTACCTCTTCTCTATTCAGCACTTCTCCAGACCTGCTCTCGTCTAGGAGATCAGTGGCCGTTACAGTTCTAAGCCCAGGAGTTAAATGCCCAGTCCTCATCTCAGCTGCTTTATTAGCAGCACATGACACAGCAAGTCACTCCCTCTCCTCAAGACACTTGCTCAGATAGCTTGGGTACACCACTATCTCTTGGTTCCTCATTGATCTCATTGGCTGTTCCCTCTAGGCCTCCCCAGGTGACTGGTCCTTTCTCCCTGTCCCCAAATGCTGGAGCGTTCCAGGGCTTCCTGTCCCCATCTTCAGTACTTCCTCATAATCTCATGACTTTAATATCATGCATATGATAGAAGACTCCAAATGCTACGTCTCCAGCCTAGAAATCAGTGGAAGCTCTTTCCTTTGGCCAGAACTCATCACTGCATGCTACACTAGGCCCAACAGGGGCCTCTTCCTCCATGAGAGAAAGAGCATTCTTTTTTTTTTTTTGGTGGTGATGGGGATCGAACCCAGGGCCTTGTGCATACGAGGCAGGCACTCTACCAACTGAGCTACATCCCCAGCCCTGAAAGGGCATTCTTGTTACCTTAGCTTGTCTAGGTCAGGTTTTGCCATACTTCATCTCAGATCACATGTGAGGATTTTGGAATCCAAAACTGCAGTGGAACTCCAAAGACCCGATCCTGATCTCTAGATCCCGATCTCTGCCCTTTGATTCTGAGTGGACGTGAAAAAGCCTAAATGTGGGAAAACAGGTGAGCAGAGAATGTTCAAGAAGAAAACAGGAAGAGGCCAGTGAGGGAAGGCGACACTGGGGCAGGAGTTACTCAAAGGCCATTCTCCGCCCCAAGGACAAGAGGAGGCAAGTCCCAGGCTCCCAGTTCTGTGTCATGCCCTCGCAGGCCGGGCCCACTCCTTCAGGGTACGGGTGCTCCCCGCTGTGTTCCCTCTGGCCACCGCACTGATCGGCTCCTCCTCAGAACGCGTTGTCACTCTGAGCCAGTCACCATTAGCACAGGCATTTCCATCTCAGCCATTCTAACATTTCATTAATCATAATTACTCTGTGACATCATTATTATAATTGCTAAAGGCAATATCATGATTCTCTTAATTGACCACTTTAAGTTAATTTCGTGCTGGGAATGGCCTCAGATGCTTCCGCACATGCTATCTAGTTTGGTTCTCACCAAGCCCTACAAAGTAGATGGTTCCATTTTACAGATAAAGAAACTGAGACTCAGATTAGGAATTTATCTTAGGTCATATTTACTCTGTGGTTCTATATTCATTGCTTTAATTCCTTTTGTTTAAAGTCAAAAGAATACAACTTCAGATACCATCACGTCTCAAGGGGAGGGACTAAGGGGTGGCGCTTCTTCCATGGTCCTCTAGCCATCCCGTGCCATCCCACACCCCCTCCTGCTATGTCCACCTTGTTCTTCTCCAGCCCCCAGACCTAAAGCTTTGGACAGAAGGCACCCTGAGCGACCACAGGAGGGTGACATCTCATAGCCACGGACAGGACAAATGCCCAGGCTCTGTACCTGACACCTCCTCCATCCTCAGCTCCATCTTCCCCTCCCAAGTTTGACTGGAAAACACCAGAACTCTGAGGTGATTTGGAGGAAAATGGAAAGATCAGCTGTCACCTCCCTCCCAATCTCATTCTTTCTCTGTCATCACTCAAATCCCCCAGCCCCTGCCTGCCCCAGACCCTGAGGACAGTCTTTCCCCACCCCCACCCCCCATCCCAGCCCTGCGTCCCAGTGGCTGGGTTCCAGGTGCATCCCCCCTCCCTGACAGGACAGTGGAGAGGAACTGAGAAAAAGTGTCTTCTGGCAGAAGAACTGAATCACCAAATAGGAAGAAATACCTTTCTTTCGGAGGCTGGGGGTTTTCCTCCTGAAATCCCAGCAAAAGAGCAGCGCCAGGGCAGGAAAGCCGCAGCCCAGTTCCCACCGCGGCATCCTGGGAATATGAGGCATGGCAGCACCAAGGACTCACGGCTCTGACAAGCCAGCCCCGGCCTCCTCTCCTCCGTCCCTCTCCCTTCCAGATCAGCACATGCTCGCAAGTACTGCTCTGACTCGGCGTCCCACACGGAAACCTCGGGATCTGTCTGAACCTGCCCCGGCCCTCCTGTCCCTCCTTCCCACACCACTCCTCCCCTCGCTCACCTCCACACACAGGACCTGTGGCTTTTAAAGAGTCAACATAAAGCTGTCAGGGCTGCAATGAAAATAAGTGTCTCCTTTTACTTAGCAACTAATTGTCAACAGACATTCAGGGGATAGCTCAGAGGTGGGTTAAAAAAAAAAAAAAAGGAAAAGTCCACATGCAAGCCCTTCCCAGCATTGCTCCATATATCAAAGTGTCTGGCAGGAACACATAATTTCACTTAGCATTTATGAAGCCAGCCCACCCTTCCCTGGAAATGCTTTCAGAGTTGCACGTGGCTCAGAGACAATGATCTTGGAAGTGGGCTGCTGGGTAGACCAAAATGCTTTCCCACCCCCCAAGGAGAAGACGGAACCAACAGCCCAGCCATCGAACAGATGCACCCAGGAGGCCTGGAATGGACTCTCAGTGACACAGAGGGACAGGCAGGTGCAAGGTTGCCAGGAAGGGCCCAGAGGCAGTCTCATGGTGCCAACCAAATGTTCATCCCTCCAGCATTCAGAGCCCAGGAATGGAGGACTCATCTTTGACACCACCTTCTCCCTCCATATTGAATCCACTCCCACATCCTGACAATATTACTTCCAGAATGTTGTGCAAACCTGTTTCACTCTCTCCATCTCCATGTCCCTGCTTCCAGTCGTCCTCTTTTTCCCAGATGACAGCTAGAATTTCACATCTAGTCTCCTGCCTTTTTTTGGAATCTGCGACCTTTGGTTCAAGCCATTCTTGACAAAAACCACTTGAACAAGCTTTTAAATATAATGTGACCGTATCACCTTCTTACTTGAAACCTCCCAATGACTGTTTGCTGGTCAGAGAATGAAGATCAATATCCTCAACAAAACTATCTCTGCTGTTACTGCTGTCCCTCTCCTTCAGAGCCTCTTCTTTCTGTCACAGGACTTCTCTACCTGCTATTCCCTCTGGTTGAGAGGCCATTCCTTGTCCTCTTTCTCTGCCTGGCTAGCCTCTGCTGGCTAAGCTTAATCATCACCAGCTTAGGGATGCCTTCCTTCACCTTCTTGGCAAAGATATGTGTTTTTTTCACAGGGTCCATGTATTTTTTTCCAGATGTAATTTTATGGCTTTTGTCCTTTATTTTTCAACTCATATCTGTTCCTTCTAGTAGACTGAAAGCTCCTTGAGAGGGGGATTTTGTATTATTCGTTTCTTTCTCTCCTCTCTCTCTTTCTCACTGTTGAACCCCTGCTGCAAGCACAGTGCTAGGCACAACGCACATGCTCAAGAAATAGTTGTTGAATAAATAAACAAATGAGTATCTAACTTACATTAGGTGCTGGAAGAAGGAGAGGCAAGGGAATTAGCTGAAACAGGTAAAAATCATTTCTTTTAATATTCTCTTCAGTTAGAGAGAAAGGACTAGATCACACGAAATAACAATGAATCACAGAGGCAGCATATCCCACAGGCTAAACTCTTGTGGATTGTGAAATCGTGCTCTTAAGGATACAAAGAACTTAAAAGAATTAGAGAAAGAAAAGGTACTTAGTCAGAGAATAATTTGATATTTATGTACCATATGATTGTATTGGGAAAAACACACAGGTGCTGAGAACACAGGACCTGCCCCAGGGCCTCACAATTGGAGCAGAACAGAACCATGAAGAACTTAAGGCACTACTTCCGTGCCCAGAAGTGGCCTGAGCTAAACTTGAGATGCTTGGCATCAGGAGGAAGCCGGAAAAGCAGTCTGGATTAATAACAACTGGCAACAGAAACCAGGTTTCAATGTAGGGATCCAGAGAAAGCATGGCTCTCATGAACAGGAGGGGGTAGTTTGGAGAAGACAGGGAGGAGCCAGACTAGGACGAGTTGACAGAAGTCAGGTTATGACTGACTCTATTCCCTTTCTCCTACTTATATTAGTTAGGGAAACCTGGAATTGCAGTCAGAATTTCCTGGGAAAAAGAGTTGGTCTAACCTTTCCAGCAACAGAGTTATGACAAGCTCGCCTGCGGAGAAGGCTGAACATTGAGGTGCCATTGTCCAAGGTTCAAGGAAGCTTCAGAGCCAGCTACAAGGCAGGAGGGGATAGCAGAAAGTGGGGAGAGCCCTGGAGACCTCGTGGCCGTTTCTCCAGTCAAGGGAGAAAGGAGCCAAAAGGGGACTGGGGGCAGGAAGAGCAGTCAGCTCCCTGGGATTATCACCAGAATGACTTCTATGATTTAACATTGAGATTCATTACCTGGGGTGTTCAGATGGGCTATGGGTGTCTGTAAATATTTTGCTATTGAAAGAAAAATTGTTTGTGTCTAGTTATTCCAGAAGTTTCCATAGCTTTTATCAGATTTTCTACAGGAGTCTTTGAACCATAGAGAGCTTCATCCAGACTCATCAATGGCATGCATGGAGGGAGAAAATTCTAGATGGAGGGATCAAATGAGCAGATCATCAGTCAACGGAGAAGACAGCCTCAGGGAGTAGAACAGGACACCGTGGGAAGAGGCAGCCATCCTTTACCCTTTCATTTGATAAATGTTCACTGAGCACTTGCCTTGCCAGACACTGCTGAGATGCTGGGATACAATATTGAACAAAATAGAGAAAAACAATTCCTGCCAAAGAGACTATGAACGAAAACAATGAGTAAAATATTTAGCATGTAAGAAGGGAGTGCATGCTAGAGAGAAAAATGAAGGACAGAGCGATAGGAAGGGCTGGAGGAAGGGAAGAATGAGGTTAAGGGTTAAGTGGAATTGACGGGAGAAGGTCTCCTGAGGTGATCTTTGAGCAAAGACCTGAAGAACACAAAGAAGCAAGCTATGCAGCCACCCAGGACAAGAGGATGCCAGGCAGAGGAAACAGCAAGTGCAAGGGCCCTGCGGCAGGAGCATGTCTAAGGTGTAAGAGGAGGCCAGTGACACTGGAGTGAAACAGCATGGAAGAGCATTCTAGAAAACAAGAACAGAAAGGTAACCAGGATGGACTGTACGCCATGAGTCAGTATAAGGCTTTTAACTCCTACTCTGAGTAAGAAAGAAGCTACTGGTCAGTGTCAAACAGAGAAGGACCTTGATGTGACAAGTTCAACAGGCTTATTGCAGCGGAGTGAAACCAGACTGCAGGAAGGCAGGGGTGAGGGTGTGGAGGTGTTTGGAGGCTACAGCTGGAATTTGGACAAGACAGGATTCCTTTTCCAGGCGTGGTAGTAGTGAAGGTAGGGAGAAGTGGGCGCCCCCTAGTGGGAAAAGCCATACAGTGCAGGAAGGGCTGGAAAGAGGTGGCCGCACAACACCTCAGTGCCTTCACAAAGCTTGGGGGGACACATGTCCTATGGACCTAGGTGTGCTTTACAAATGGTACTGTGCAAGGGAGCTTTGGCCCTACCCCTTTCCAGTCAGTCCCCTGGACAAGCCATCTGTTCCCTCAGGACTGAAGTTCCCTGACTTAGGAATAGGAAGAACGAGGATCTGATTTGTCCCATGGCCTTTATGGGGACTCTGCTGTCGCAAATAAAATGCCTTCTTATGCTGGGCTCTATGATTTTGGTTCACTGGGAGACTTTAAAAAATACCTGAGATGCCGTGTCAGAACCAACACTGTTCTCTGAATTAGTAAGTGGTGATATACTCTGATTTCCGCTCCCCTGGACTTTCCTCCACCTACAGGATTTATGCTTGATTGACTTCTCAGGGTGGTGGCCTTGGGGTGGGGTGAGGGAGAAGTCCCCAGTGTACTAGGACAGAGTGCAGCAGGTCACCATGGCAAGGTTCAGTCAAGCATGGCAGAAGGCACAGAAGGCACAGATCCTGGTGAAAGGACATCAACAGCATTTTGACTTGGAGCAGGTGCATAGTTAGGCACCACTGGTCACCCTGGTCAATCAAGGCAGGTGACCCGAGAAGCCCTGCACTGGGGAAAGCAGAAAATGTCTACAGGGATCACAATAATATAATCTAAGGCAATAAGGAAGGTCACAGCTAAGATTATCCAGGCTGAAGCGGCATATAATCAATCTTAAAATACATAAAAACCTCGTCTTGTCCCAATTAGCACAGTTTAAAAATAAATCTATTTAGGGCTCTGGAAATGGTTAAAAAAAAAAAAAAAACAACAACAACTATGTAACTCTGTGCAACAGGATACAGATGGCCGGGTAGGCACTCTTGAGGTTAGCTGTCCCATCCAGGGTACATTTTTTCTCCAAGACTTGCTGTTGGGTCTAAACCAGAGCTGCCTGCTGCCCCAGGTCATGGATCCACAGATGGACTCCAGACCTCCACTGTGTCAGGTAGTCTTTTTCTCATTTTGTAATGGGGCTGTGGAGGCTGAAATGGCACTCGCTGGAGAAGCAGAGGCATGCTGAGGTTGGCTGGCAGTATTTGGGACAAGTGTATGCATGTCCAAGTCTACTAGATGAAAACAGGTAGATCTGCAGAGAAAAGCAGAGAAACTACATAGCCCAGGGAAACTGTTGGGATAAGCTCATTTCCACGCTCCATCCTTCACCTCTGGCTCTTGCCAGACCCCCTTTCGGTTTCTCTGAGTAGCTCACCAATCTGTCCAATCAGTCCCTCTGTGTTGTTTAATGTCCTTGTATATTATCTCCAAATAATCTCTGAAATGTATCAATGAAGATCCTAAATTTTTCACAACAGGTTTGCCATGGGAACACACATGTAGTGAAGACCACCACTAAATCAAACCCAAAATAGGAAAGGACGAGATCCATATGAACATTGTTGCTATTGGACATGTAGATTCCAGCAAAGTCTGCCACTACCTGCCATCTGATCTGCAAGTATGGTGGTTCTGGAAAGAACCACTAGAACGTTTGAAAAGGAGGTTGCTGAGGTGGGAGAGACTCCTTTGGGTATGCCTGGGTCTTGGATAAACTGAAAGCTGAGCATGAGCGTCATATCACTCTTGACATCTTCCCCTGGAAATCTGAGACCAACAAGTATTATGTGACTATCACTGATGCCCCAGGACACAGACTTTACCAGAAATCCAATTACAGGCACATCTCAGGCTGACTGTGCTGTCCTGATTGTTGCCATGGGTGTTGGTGAATTTGAAGTTGGGTTTCTCTGAGACTGGGAAGAACCCTGAGCGTGCCCTGTGGCTCACACACTGGGTGTGAACAACCAACTGCTGGTGTAAACAAGATGGATTCCACTGAGCCATGTGCAGTCAGAGGAGAGATGAAGAAATTATTAAGGAAGTCGGCACCCATGCTAAGAAATCTGGCTACCACCCCAACATGGTAGCATATGTGCCAGTTACTGGTTGGAATGGTGACAACATGCTGGAGCCAAGTGCTAATAATATGCCTTGGTCCAAGGGATGGAAAGCCACGCACAAAGTTGGCACTGCCAGTAGAACCACACTGCCCGGATTTGGACTGCATCCGGCCATCGACCTGTCCAACCCATGAGCCTTTATGTCTGCCCCTCCAGGAAGTCTACAACTGTTGTTCCCAAAGCTGACATGGCAGTTACTTTTGCTCTAGGCAATGTCACAACTGAGGTGAAGTCTGTTGAAATGCACCACAAAGCTCTGAGTAAAGAGCATCCTGGGGACAGAGTGCACTTCAATGTCAAGAATGTGTCTGTCAAAGATGTCTGTGGAGCTGGGTGAGGTGGCGCAAGCTGTAGTCCCAGTGGCTCGGGAGGCTGAGGCGGGAGGATCCTGAGTCAAAGCCAGCCTCAGCCACTTAGTGAGGCCCTAAGCAACTCAGTGAGACCTTGTCTCTAAATGAAATATGAAAAAAAGGGCTGGGGATGTGGCTCCGTGGTTAAGAGACCCTGGGTTCAATACCTGGTACCCCAAAAAAGATGTTTGTGGTGGCAACGCTGCTGGTGACAGTAAAAGTGACCCAGCAGTGGAAGCAGCTGGCTTCACTGTTCAAGTGACCGTCCTGAACCATCCAGGCCAGATCAGTGCTGGTCTTGCTCCTGTACGCACTGTCACAAAGCTCACAGGGCCTGCAAGCGTGCTGAGCTGAAGGAAAAGATCAGTCGCCATTCTGGAAAGAAGCCGAAGACGGCCCTACATTCTTGAAGTCTGGTGATGCTGCCATCGTTGATACGGTTGCAGGCAGGCCACACGGGTCCAGCCTCCCTCACCATCATGCTCTGGATTGTTCTGCCTCTCCATGAGACTGACAGTTGTTGTGGGTGTCATCAAAGCACGGGCAAGAAGGCTGTCAGAGCTGCCAAGGCCACCACGACCGCCCAGAAACTCAGATAGCCAAATGAATGCCACCCCTAAGGCCCCCGACATCAAATATTTGTTGAATAAGTATAAAAATGTATTTAATCCACAGTGGGAGAACTGTCCCAGAATTGTCTCTGTTAGCCATTCAAGCGTCACAGTAAAAGACCACCTAAGGATGACAATGCCCCATAAAAGCTTCGGAAGGAAGAAGGATGTTCTGTAGGGTATTGTGTGTGTGTATGTGTGTATGTATCCATTTTAAGTTATTCGTTTTTAAATCAGTTCTTTTGCTTCTTTTTTATTTATTTATTTTAGTTGTTGATGGACCTTTTTTAAATTTATTTATATGTGGTGCTGAGAATCCAACCCAGTGCCTCACACATGCTAGGCAAGCGCTCTTCCACTGAGCCACAACCCCTTTTACTTCTTTTTTTCTTTTTCTTTCTTTCTTTCTTTTATTTATTTTTTTCTTTTCTTATTTTTTCTTTTTTGATATGGGGATTGAACTCGGGGGCCCTTAACCACTGAGCCACATCCCCAGCCCTTCTTTTCTATTTTCTCCAGAGACAGGGTCTCACTGAGTTGCTTAGGGCTTCCCTAAGTTGCTGAGGCTGGCTTTGAACTCATGCTCCTCCTGCCTCCGCCTCTCACGCTGTGGAAATTTCAGGCATACTCCACTGCCCACCGCCTCTATTTTTAATATTTAATGGAAACAACTTGTCCAAAATTTGTCATAGAATTTTAAGACCCCTTTAAATAAAGTTTAATTAGGAAAAAAAATAAAGGTAGGAACATGGAGAAATTTTTAAGTTATAAAGTAAAAGAGACCAAATTGTACATATCCTATGTTTATGATTCTGAAAAATGTTTGTATACATTTAAAGCAAACCTAAAAGAACCTCTGATAGATTAAGGTTTTTTTTTTTTAAATTTCCATAAAATTATTGTGGTGTTCTTAAAATTTTGGGAAGAATCTGTTGGATAATCAAATCAATATTTATTATTTAAACCCTGAAAGCTTCCATAAATGATTTCTGAAATAAAAAGCAGTAAAGTCAATAAATAATTATATATTTCTACAGTGATCCTGAAGTTGGCCCAAAAAGGAGTGTCCCTAAAAAGCTGAAGGAAAACAGTGTCTTGCGAGCTCAGCCATATCAGTTCTCTCACATTTTTATAGAAAGGGGAAAACACACTAGATTCATGTGCTTGTTGATTTCAAAAGTCTTTTGCATCACTATTTGTCACCGCTCCTGTTGTTGTCACCTGGGGTTATTCTGCAGACAAGATACTCCTCTGGTATGGAAATATCACTAAAATTCTCAGAGAGCTCAAACACTTGAAGCATGTAACCCAGGCAAGTGTTTAATGCAGAATTCACTGTGTACCTGCAAGACCTCCAGTCTGACTGCTCTTATTTTTGGACAGCAGCTAATAAATTTTCCTGTGCTGATCAGTTTGTAACAGCTCTTGCTATCATCCCTCTCAGGTCCCACAAATCCTGTAACTGGGCAGACTCATAGGTTCCACGTGGGTGCTAGCAGGAAGTGCTAGCAGGAACCCGGGGTCAGCTGGACCAACCTATTCATTTTACAGATGGGAATGCTTTGGCCCAGAGTCTCCTCATGTGCTGGTTGATTTCAAAAGTCTTTTGCATCAGTATTTGTCACTGCTGCTGTCATTGTCACCTGGAGATGCTTTAGGGCATCACACACATGGATAATTAGTGCAAAGGACTTGCCATCCCTCCAGTTGATCTGGAGTTGGCTCTTTGAGGTTACCAAGGAGAAAGCTGGATTCTCTCAACCCTCTTTTCCTTCGCACTCAACAGAGGACTTGACTGTGACCATGGTCTCAACATTGTTCTTTGGTTGTCTCCCTGGAACCACTGTTTCAAGGAGGGATCACGTTGGGAGCTACTTCCTCTTCATCCCTGAGACGCCACAGATACATGCCCAGGAGAACCTGGTCCCTTACCTCCAGAAGGTGTGCCAGCAACTCTCCTGAGGAATTTAACCCACTCCTCCATCTCTGCCTGGGAGCTGGCCATGAGGACATAGGAGTCCTGTCCCATGCGATTCTGGTCCCATGAGGCTGGAGGGAAAAGTAGCACATATGAAGGTCTTGGAATGGTCAGGGAGGGACTGAGGAAAGGGAAGCTGCACCTGTATGGATTCCTGGACTCGGCAAACACTGCCAGTCAAACAACACACGGCTTTCTCCAAGGCCCCCAGTGGGGCTGGATCTCCATGCACTCTTATGCTTTTCACAGAAACTCTAATTCTACAGAAAAATAATTGAACACCATGGTTTGCAATTGGACTGGTTTTGACTCAGAGCTGCATCCATGGAAGACAGAAGCCAACCCTATCAAAACAAAGAGGAAGTTCATGGTACAAGTTCAGCATTAGAGACAGGATTCGCTCAAGTCTGAAGACTTCAGGTCATCATGCTGCTCATGGGTACTTCCCTAAGCTAGCTCAGAGCTCAGTTGTGGGAAAATGGAAGGGGACAGCAATCTCAGGTGGGAGGGACAATGAATAGAAGTATGACTTTTTCACAAAACCACTATTTCCTCTTCAGATCACTGTTCTCCTGACTGTGCAAAACCCTGCAAGGGTAAGTTCTCAATACTTAGTTAATGGACATGTGGAGCTTTTTAGGACTCTCTTTACAATTTTCAATTTAAACCTAAGATACAGACATAGGTAGTGTTCTTGGGTTGGTGTTCTCAAACAGATGAAAGGATGAAGGAAATGATAAGGAGGCAAAGAAGGTGCAGAGGGAGACCAAAGGAAAGAATGAGGGAAAGTGACAGAAGAAGGAAAATCAGGAGAGAAAGGTAAGAGAGGGAAAGGATGGGTATTGAACATAGGTCACAGACCATGGAGTTAGGAGCAGATCTGGGACTAGAACTTTAACATCTTCCATGAGCCTCCTTATACACAGAAATCTACAAAACTGGAATTTCCTTCAGTTGGTTAAAAAATAAAGGCCTTAGGAGGGACAAGAAAATAATAGTCATCCCTTTCAATTATAGGATACTGTCACCTTTCAAAATAGCCTTATAAACATCAACCTGTTCCTCTCTCACAGTGTCAAGCCATGTCCCTCAGAGAGAGCCTATTCTATTGCTCAGCTGTGTCCAAACCTGTATTTTCTTACAGGCAACAAAAGGCTTTCAAATTCCCTTTGGTTCTGGTCTCTTGGACTTAGCTAAATGTCACCGAACCTCTCCCATTTTTACCCTTTGGGACATCTCGTCATCAGATCATCAGCTTTTCTGACTAGAAGGGTCAGTTTGTGAAGGCCCCAGCCACTCAGAAAAATCCTATAATCTGGGTGTTTCCAAAAGTAAAATGAGAAGTAAAACATGCTAGGGGAAGAACTAAAGATACCCTGGGTACCACAATGTTCCTCTGAAATAGAATGAGGAGCTGTATTATTTCTACTTTACAGATAATAAAACTGAAGCCCAAAGATGCATAAAAAGTTTATGCCATACTTAAGGCAAGGCCTAACTTTCTGCCTGCCCCAAATTTTAAAAATAATAGCCTAACTATAATTAAAGGCGTCTTTCTGAACCTTATACAACTAAAACTGTTGATCCCAGAGAGATGGCCCTGATCATAAAGCCCATTTCTTATGCCAGCATTGGCCCCTGAGAATTGTCATGTACAAAAGGAGTCTTATTAAAAAGAGGAACTGAAAATTCTCTGCATTAAAGAGAAAAATCTGAAAAATCCACAGCATAAAGAATTGTCTTATTTTAGGCTGGGTGGAGCCTTGGGAGGTGTTATGGTTTGGATGTGAGATGTCCCCCAAAAGCTCACATGTGAGACAATGCAGGAAGGTTCAGAGAAGAAATGATTGGGTTGTAAAAGTCTGAACCCTATCAGTGAATTAATCCCCGATGGGATTAACTGAAGGGGTGGGGTGTGGCTAGAGGATGTGGGAATTGGGGCGAGGCTATGTGGTATATATTTTGTATCTGGAGAGTGGAGTCTCTCTCTCTCTCTCTCTCTCTCTCTCTCTCTCTCTCTCTCTCTCTCTCTCTCTCTCTCTTTCTGCTTCCTGATGATGTGAGCAGCTTCCCTCTGCCACTCTCTTCTGCCATGATGTTCTGCCTCACCTCGAGCCCCAAGGAATGGAGCTGGCCTTCTATGGATTAAGACCTCTGAAACCATGAGCCCTCAAATAAACCTTTCCTCCTCTCTAATTGTGATGGTCAGATCATTTAGTCACAGCAGCGAAAAAGCTGACTCAAACAGGAGACAGTGGTGGCTATAGAAAAATGGCTCCCTACCTTTCTACTGCTTTAGAATTTTTCGTTGTTATGAAGTGTGTGTGTGTGTGTGTGTGTGTGTGTGTGTGTGTGTGTGAGAGAGAGAGAGAGAGACAGAGACAGAGACAGAGAGAGAGACAGAGAGAGACAGAGAGACAGAGAGAGAGACACAGAGAGAGAGAGAGAGAGAGAGAGACAGAGAGAGAGAGAGAGAATGAATCTATCCAAGAACTCCCCCAGCAGTCTGGGAAACCGCTGAGAACATGAATGATAAAGAGAGGACAGACCTTCCTCTTACCCAGGCAGAGCGATCTTCTAGGGAACTGGACTTTGGTGAATTTCAGATGGAGCTCACAACAGAGTTTTCTGGGTTGAAAGCCCAGGCTCTGGGAAAGGTGTTCCCATGGATAATTACACCCCATGCACTGCACTAGGAAAGGGATCCTAAATCAAAAGAGGCTTTAAGAGGAAGGGGTGGGATTTCTCTAGAGAGGGAGGCGAGACTGAAAAAGCAAGCTCTTTCTCCAAGGAGGACGAAGGGAAGATAGACCTTCAGATCAAAAGTGAGGGAGTGCCCATGAGGGAACCCCCTCAGACTCATGCTCCTTTTTCCCCCCTTGGTTTTCTCTAGTCTTAGCCAGCGTCAGGATTTTTCTCTGCATTATAATTCTCTCTAGTTATCCTCAAAATTTCAGGCACTTCCATGACACTATTATATACCAGGCCCTGTACCAAGTGTTTCATATAGATTTCTCTATTTAATCCTCACGATTATCATCATCATCCCCACTTCACAGATAAAGAAACAGAGACAGGAGCCTGTTACACAAATTGTAAGTGGCAGCATCAGGATCTGGACCTGGGCAGGCTGGTTCGAGACTGGGCACTTCTACCCTCTCTGCTGTGCCTCCTTCACCTTCGATGTTCTGTTCTATGTATGCAGCTGCCTTGTGCAAGTGGGATAAAGGAAAAGGGCGTTCAGGGAACTTGGGAGCTCCCCTGCTGTGCAGCAACAGAGCACAGCCAAGTCTCAAAGGGCGAGGGCTGGCTGCAAGTGAGAGACGGGACGCAGCCTCAGTGGGGCAGATTCAGAAGCCTGAGCCAAGCCGCCCTGCTCCAGATGCATTCGAGGATGGTGACTCTTGCTTGGGAAGAGGACCCTCCGGCAGCTCAAGGGCACCTGGCGCCTGGCATGTGCTGAGTACACAGAAAATTGAAACCGTCCTTTCTCAATAGGTCTTCTTGAGTTGCATGAGACTGCTGACCTCTACCATTTTTAACCCACCCAAATGGCAATTCTACATGGTTCATTTATATTTCAGCTGTTAATTTTGATGTTCCACTCACTTTCTAGGCTGAGCTATTTTTAGTGGGTAGGGATGATGCACTGTCCACACCAGGGCCCCAGGGCCTGGTAGAGTACCTAGCTCCAAGTACACTCATGAAGTACTTACAGAGTTGAGCTGAATGAGCACCCACTTAGGGCATTACCCAGTCCCTCAATGCTAGTTGACCAACTTGAATAGGCTGAAGAACTATATGTGGAACCACTGTGTGTTATTAACAGGTTGACTGGTTAGTTAGTGAAGGATGCACTGAATATAATCTTGACTTCTAGGATCCAGAAATAAAATGGGAATGTGAAACACCTCTGTCTCACCATTTGGCACCTACCTGGAATGACTTCAAAGACAAACTTCCCGGCTTCTTCTGGATTTGTGGCAATCTCTTTGATCGTACTTCCTGGTAGATACATGCAGCCCTGAAAGATCCAAAGTCAGACCTTTAAGATGAGCAGCGATTTTATCAACTATGAACTAAAATTAAGTTGAAGAACAGATGGTGATGAGATGAGAGGAGGCAGGTAGAGAGGAACATGGAAAGCCAGCATCCAGGTTTTAACGGGGACCTTCTGCTACTCAGGCCTTGGTCAAATTAAGTGGCAGCTACCTGAGAGCAAGCTAGGTGCCTCGAGAGAGAAGGTTGGGGTCCCCTGGGGGAATGTGCTGAGAGGGTGTGATCACCCACACTTGCCACACTCCACTTTCCAAGACCCAACTTCATGGTCAAATCAGACACATGATCCTTGTGAAGGCAATGGCGGACACCAGGGGGACCATATGACTTGCCAGGCTGCCAGAGGTGGGCAATTGGGATGGAAGAAGAGGCGCCTTTGGAAAGATAGAGGAATTTAGTAGCAGCAATGGCTACTGAGAAGCATGGTCCAGGTGCCTGCCCTTCGTTAACCACTTTGAACGTCTGATTCATTTAGTTCCTCTCGCAAACCTCCACGCACCGTGATGCGCATTTCGCAAACAAGGAAACTGGAGGATGAGAAAGATTCTGTTCTGAGCCTACACAGGGCTAGTAAATGTCACAATGGTAGTTCATCCCAGAAGTCAGTGCTCCCCACCGTCACAGCTGAAGTGGTAGGGAACAAACAGCCTGGACCCGTGGAGGAGGAAGGTGGGTTCAGTGACCTCACAGGCACAGACACATTATCAGAAAAACAAGTCACTTCACCTGTGTGTGCCTAGTGGTTATCATCTTCAGTGCCCTGTTTTTTTTTTTTTTTTTTTTGGTACTGGGGTTTGAACTCAGGGGCGCTCGACCACTGAGCCACATCCCCAGCCCTATTTTGTATTTTATTTAGAGACAGGGTCTCACTGAGTTGCTTAATGCCTTGCTTTTGCTGAGGCTGGCTTTGAACTTGCCATCCTCCTGCCTCAGCCTCCCGAGCTGCTGGGATTCTAGGTGTGCACCACTGCATGGGCTGCAGTGCACTTTCACATGCAAAGTCTCACTAGGTCCCCACCACAGCCCCAGATCATGAGCATGGCAAGGTTTTATAAAGGACTGCACAAAAGTGATATAGCTAATTTTACTGGAGTGAAGTGATTGTTAATTACAAGTTAATCTACATCTCACTGGATGTTGAAAGTAGTACATCTAAGAAGACTCGTGTGTCTTTAATCCAAAGAAGAAGAAGAAGAAGAAGAAGAAGAAGAAGCAGAAGGAGGAGGAGGAGGAGGAGGAGGAGGAGGGGGAGGAGGGGGAGGGGGGAGGGGGGGGGGGAGGGGGAGGAGGGGGAGGAGGAGGAGGAGGAGACGACTGGTGACAGAGAAAGCTATAAGTGTAAAACAAGTCTTCAGGAAACCTTTGAAGTAAGATCAACTCAGGAGCCTGAAAGAATAAGTGTTTCTTGAGAGTCTAGAAATAAAGATGACTAAGACTAAGTGAGGGAAGAAAAGGGGAAGAAGGAGGAGGAGCTGGTGGTAGAGAGAAAGAAGAGAAGGAGGAGTGGAGAGAGAAAAGAAAAATAAATCAGTCTACAAAATGGAATTCTGTAATTCAACATTCCTCTGCCTTTATCATTTAAAAATAACCTCCACCTACATGATGTTCACCATCTTCAGTAAATCACATCAGTACCTTCAGGAAAACGAGCCTAAGGTTGTACTGCTACTGGGCTACTTTGGCTGAGTTATGGCAGCAGAACAAAAGTCCCTGTTACTTTTAGTCAGGAAGGAACACAGGAAAGTCAGGTTCAGAGGTAAGTGCCTCTCCTTTGTAACTCTCTAAACTGTCATTCGATACTCCAAATCATTTCATCAGAAAATAGTAGAAATTCTATAAAGAACTCAAAAAACTCTACACCAACAATACAAATAATCCAATCGACAAATGGGCTAAGGAAATGAACAGACACTTCACAGAAGAAGATCTACAAGCAATCAATAAACATATGAAAAAATGTTCAACATCTCTAGTAATAAGAGAAATGCAAATGAAAACCACCCTAAGATTCCATCTCACCCCAATTAGAATGGCGATTATCAAAAATACAAGCAACAGGTGTTGGCGAGGATGTGGGGAGAAAGGTACACTCATACATTGCTGGTGGGGCTGCAAATTAGTGCAGCCACTCTGGAAAGCAGTGTGGAGATTCCTTAGAAAACTTGGAATGGACCCTCCATTTGACCCAGCTATCCCACTCCTTGGCCTATACCCAAAGGACTTAAAATCAGCATACTACAGAGATACAGCCACATCAATGTTCATAGCTGCTCAATTCACAATAGTCAGACTATGGAACCAACCTAGATGCCCTTCAATTGATGAGTGGATAAAGAAACTGTGGTATATATACACAATGGAATATTACTCAGCCATAAAGAATGACAAAATTATGGCATTTGCAGGCAAATGGATGAAATTGGAGAATATCATGCTAAGTGAGATAAGCCAATCTCAAAAAGCCAAAGGACGAATGATATCGCTAATAAGTGGAGGATGACACATAATGGGGGGGAGGGAAGGGTTAAGGTTAGGGTTAGAGTTTGGGTTAGGGAGGGGGGCAAGTATGGAGGAAGAAAGTACTGTATAGAGGGTAAAGAGGGGTGGGAGGGGTGGGGGGAAGGGAAAAAATAACAGAATGAATCAAACAACATTACTGTATGTAAACTTATGATTACACAAATGGTATGCCTTTACGCCATGTACAAACAGAGAAACAACATGTATCCCATTTGTTTACAATAAAAAAAAAGAAAATAGTAGAAATAAAATACTAAATAAATATATGCCATTTACTGAGCAGTTACTAAGTGTCAGACTCCTTGCTGATTTCCCTGAATATATGAGCACCTGTAATTTTCACAAGAAATCTATGAGAGAAGTACTAGTATCTTCTCCCACTGCAGAGATGAGGAAATAAAGCTTCGAGAGGTTAATTAGTGGACCCAAGATCACAAGCTAGTTAACAGGAAAACTATGATTCAAACTTTGGTCAGTGTTAGTCCAGAATTACAAATAAGGCCTGATTTACAAGTCTCACTTGCTAGAGAGTTAAACTTATACACTCCACGGCATACATTACAAATTACAGACCCTTTCTTCACACCAAGCAGGAGACCCACTGTAAGTAGATAGATGGAGGGGGCTGGGTGAAGAGACACCAGTTGGGGTGAGGGTGGGGACACTGATGAGGAAGAAACTGTCTCAGAAAGGGAAGGGCCCAAGCTGCCTATAACCACTGTCACCTACTCTGCAAGTTCACTAGGGCAGACTCTGTGTAAAGATGGGGGAAGGGTATGAGGGTTTAGAGGCCACAAGTCCTACAGCAATGGAGCACAGGAGACAGATATGGTAGTGATGTGCTGGAGCCAGCAGCTATTGGTTCATGAGAATTGACTCTGTCATCTCAGGAACTCTGCAAGCCAGCTGCCAAATACAGCCATTATGAAGATTTAACCATAGGAACCGATGATCAAATATTTTATACTAATAAACATTCACCCCTCAAAATTAATCAGTTCCTAATAACTTTATTATTATTTCTGTTGTGGAGGTTATTTTCATTTGTAGTTATCTGTGTGGTGGCAACTTGTATAACATGGTGCTATTGCTCGACTCTTCTTGAATTCAGTCATATCATGTGGGCAGTTTGAATCAGTCATGATGGGAATATTTACACCACAGAAGTTGGATGATAGTACACACAAATCAACTTCCCCACCACAGAGCCTGTTGTTAAGCATTTACCAGCACACCACTGACAGAACACCACCTGTTAGGTTAAATTACCACATAGAAATGTGGGTTCAAAAGGTTGGTATGATTTTAAAGACAAAATACCCTCCGGAAAGGTTCATTTCCACTAACTGTGCATGCGAATTCCTGTCTCCTAGTCCTCATTCACTAAAATTTCAAGAAAATCCCTCACAATTTGATAAGGGGATACTGGTATCTCAATATGTTACATTGTTTGTCACACATTACTGAGATTTAACTTTTTAATATATGTTTACTGGTCAACATATTTCTTTGGTAAAATGCCCATTCATATCATTGCTCACTTTCCTCCTGAGTCAACTGAATTTCTCATAGATTTGGACAAATACTTTGAATATTAAGAAAATTTTTTGTCATATATACATGCAATATTTTTCTTTTATTTGAAGTTTTATTTTATTATGCTGATTTTAAGATACAATTTTTATTTATGAAATTAATTTTTCCTTCATGTTATCTTGGTTGTGTTTAAAAAAACATTAACTTCTCAAAGATCAAGCAGATAACTATATCTTCATCTGGTATTTTTATGAATTTATTTTTTACATTTAAGTCTTTATCCAGAATCATGAATGATATGAAATTCAATGTGGAAATGTACCTTAGGTCTTACCTAAGAAATTGGCTCATGTCTATAAAACTTTCATTTCGTTTGTAGGAATTCCAAAACAATGTTAAGTGACAGTGTAATAACAGTACTTCAAGAAGATTTTTCTTTATCATAATGAAATAATTATGACTGTATGAAGCCTCTAAGAATAGCCACTTTATTCTTGTTTCCAATAATATATAGATGTCAGTTTAAATTCCTAACAGTAAGAAATTAGTTAAATAAATTACAGAACATCCATCTGATATATTATTTTGTCATCTGATATATTTATATTGTGGAATAACATTAATATTAAGGAGCACTATTCATGACACATTGTTCCTTTTTAAATTAAGTAACATTATACTAATTTTACATTTACACTAGATGACTTTCCAAATGTTTATATATAGGGAATGCTGGATTTAGGTGGCTATTTCTTGTTGATGGGAATTGCAATTTTTTTCCTTTGGGTTTTTTTTTTTTTCTTTTTCCAAATTTCTTATTATGCACATATATAACTTTTGTCATCAAAAAATATATATCAATATATAGTAAATATACTTGGTCTTCCTAAGGAATTATCATTTTGTTCTCAAAAGTTTTATTTTTAAATTTCCTATATCTGAAAAGAGTGTTAGATTTTATCAAATGCTTTCTTCAGCCACCAGCTGGGGGTGGGGGTTGTAGTTCTTCTCACTTGCCATTCTGAACTGGTGTATTACATTAATAGATTTCTTAAAAATAAATCATTCTTGTCATCCTAGAAGCTTTACCTAATTATCTCAGGCGTGAATCCTGAGAAACCTTGTGTTTCTTTCTGCTAGAAGTAAGGGGAAGAAGCAAGGATCTTCAAATACTAATTTTTCCCTTCAACATTAGTCTGTTTTCACAAAACAGTTTCTTACATGTACTTCATATCATGGGATCATGTGACAAATACAGACCAGACAGTATTGTCTCATTTTATAAAAGAAGAAAGAAGCACCCAGAAAAGCTAAACAATTACATGATCAGACGAGGAAAAGAACACAAACTTTGCCATAAAGTACTTTTCACCCCCTGCACTGCATAGAAACAAAAGCCACCCAGCAGCCCTTTCCATAGCTTTGGGAGGGCCAAACAGGACTGCCAACACCCTCAATCTTTGCAGCTGGGAAAATTTCCTGCATGGTCTTAATGCACCAACCAGCACTGTCCTGGCCTGGAACTGCTCAGCTCTGGTAAGGTCTGAGTTGTTCATAAAGAAAAGGAAGTCTGGTTACCACACATAGGACACCAGCAAGAATCCAATGTGTGGTAGGGACTCTGGGGCCCTTCCCCAGCCTCTGCAGTGACAGACACTCAAAATACTCTGAGCCATCAAGTGAGGGGTGTGGTTAACCAAGTCCTGCTCATCTGCTGCTGGTCCTAAGCCTGCCTTCCAAAACAGTTGACCTCTTCCAAAATGACTATTTCATTTTGGCTTCACCTGTCCATCACCTGCAGCACCCACACACTTATTCTCACTCTTCATCTACACAGACAAAAGCTCTAGGTGGAGCCTGGCTGTCCCACAACATCCAGCTTACACCTGGGGTCTTCTCTTACTCTCACGCGCCGCAATGGCCACAAAGAATCCATGAGGTGGGGAAGAGAGTCCTAGGTCCAAGAATTGGGATCACAGTCCCTCTCACAGCCTTGGGCACGGCATCAGGAAACCCTGTTCACTCTACTTTCAAAGCACAGCTGAGCCAGGTGTGGTGGTGCATGCCTGTAATCCCAGTGACTCCTGAGGCTGAGGCAGGGGAATGGGGTGTTAAAAGCCAGCCTCAGCAAAAGCTAGGCGCTAAGCAACTCAGTGAGAAACTGTCTCTAAAAAAAATTAAAATAGAGCTGGGGATGTGACTCAGTGGTTGTGTGCCCCTGAGTTCAATCCCCAACACACACAAAAAACAGCACAGCTGCAGTCTGACCATGTGCCTCTAGCCCACAGCACCCATGGCTGTTCTGAACAGCCCAACCTCTATGCTAGATTGCCCTTGTGTCCCCTGTTCCAGTCCCCCTTTATTTTAGAACACAGTAACCAGAGCCATGTTTCTAAACATAAACTAAAGGATGTCACCTCACTGCTCAGAAACCTGCAGTGCCTCCCTGGATCCTCAGTATAAATGCTCAAGTCCTTAGAGAGGCCTGTCGTGGCCTTCGCCGTCTGGATCCCCCACCCAAACCCGCACTTCATTGACCTCACTCTCCCTGGTTCTCATTCCTAGCTCTCTCCCCCTTGGGCCTCGTGGAGGCTGTCCTCTCTGCCTGGAATGCTTTTTCCCAAGATCCATCACTAACTCTCTCTCCTCCAACGTCACCCTCTTCATGAGGTCACTCTGGCTACCCTATTGCAAATTACAACATCTCCCCCAACCCTCCATATCCCTTACTGCATTCTCATTTTTCCTCCTACAACTAATCTTTAATAAACTGCATACTTTTTCTTATTTATTATGTTTCTTTTCTGTCCTTCGAAGCTCCCTGTGGCAACATTTTTACCTGTTTTACTCACTGGTTAATTTTAAGTACCTAACAGGGTGTCTAGCATTAGAACACTCATGTGTGAATGCATTATGCATTAAACATTACAAATGATCCATATATATTGATCAAATGAACAAATCAGAGAGCCCCCAAACCAATTTTCCTGAGCCCAAATGAACTCTCTGAGCCCTTGACTCAGCGTTGCCACCGCAGTGGGAACCTTGATTTAGCAACGCATTTCGGAAGCTCCACAGTGCTCCTGTTAGAGAGGATGTGTCATCTTTGCTACTGTTCTGTATCTGGAATACAGAAAGGAGGCAAAAGCAGCCTCCCCACAGATGGATGAGCGCAGCTCTACAGAGAAGGCCCACGTGAGCTCAGGTGCGGTCTACCTTGGCCCCTGGCCCGCCTCCTCTGTGCCTGCACATGGAGAGCCATACCAATGGGGACAAATACCCGGATGGTACCTGTGGCTTCATGTCCTCTTCGTCCTTATAGTAGTAGAGTTGCTGCGCCCTCAGCACGAAGTACCTCTGCTGCCAGTTTTTCACGATGGACCTCTGCTTCTTCAGCCAGCCCATCTTGATGGGCCTTTCCAGAGGGTTGGGAGTGGACGACGGGTGGAAGGCCGCCATCTGCTCGCCGGTCATCACGCTCCTGGACCGAGCTACAGAGAGGAAGAGACAGGCAGACTGACCGAGGGACATGAACCAGTGGGCAAAGGGTGAGGGGATGGACGAGACAGGAAGCCCCGAGGGGGCTGAGGAGCGGGAGGCAGCTCAGGGGCTGGAGCAGAGAAAGTCCCCGAGGCCGGGAGAGGAGCCGGGGGCCTCCGCTGACCACAGGCGGACTCAGCGACATGCACGCCGGCCAGCAGCTGCTGCCGGCCCCCGCGTTCTGCAAAGCGAAAGGTTGGCTGGAGCCTTCTGAAGAGGAAGTGGCCGCAGCATCTGACAAAAGATGCTTCCTTTTCCTGCGTGGGAGTTAGTATCTGACAAGAGAGGAGAAGAAATACTGCCTCGCTCCGAGGGGTCACGGCGAGCCCCACGCAGCGCCAGAGGCCTCCGGAAGCCGCCGGGCTTTCTTCCACAGGGGCCGGTTCCGAGGAGGAGCTGGGGTGTTCGTCTGACCTCACTGCCCAGTGGCCACCTCCTTGATTTTCCTTCCGGGTGTCGTGCAGGACCCTTCCGTCCCCGGCCCAGGGAGAGGGTTCACAGCACCTTATGCTGAACCACAGGCCTTGGGTAGTGCCCTCCTATTACCATTCCCGTCCGATCATCCCTGCCAATAAAACCGAGGAGGAGGCGAAGGCGGACCCCTGCGCTCACTGCATGGTACAACTGACATTTGCCTTCCCACCGGAGTTCTCCATGCTCATTCAGCTGGGTCCCAGCCTGTGCCTCCATCTCTTGTCTCCAGGGTGACTATCACCCAGGGCACTCTCTCTTTCCTTTGCCTACACCAATCAATCACCCTGGTCCCCATTCAACATTGCCTTCCGATGCCTACCTTCCTTCTTTCCCGGTCGGTTTAACAATGACTCTAAAACCATGTTAGTGCTCCAGGGTTCCTTGACTCTGTGCTGATTCTCCACACTTGCTAATACCAAGTAGCTGCATTGCTTTCTTTCTGGCAAGGGTTGCTGGAGGAAGTCTCCATCTTACAATCCCTGTATCAGATTTTGTTGGTCCCTGGACGGTCACTACATAGCTGAACCAAGCCATTAGGTCCACTCTCACCCCCATTTCACCTGAGTAGAGACCAGTTTTTCCTTTCCTGGATCTTTGACCGTGATTAAATTATACAACTTCTCTGACCTCATTTTCCTCGTAGTCCCTATGATATGGAATATTGGTGGAGATTAAACAAACAAAGCATTTGGCACCATCCCTGGATGAAGGTAAACATGTCACTCCTGTTTTGTCAAAATGTGGTTTTACATCCTACTACAGAGATGGAGATCATCTTGGAGAGTTTCCTCAACTTCTTTCTTCAAAATGTTGCTCTATCGCTAAACTTCCTCTCTTCATTCCTACCTTCAGTGCATTTAATTGCCAACTTCTCCCCATTGCTTTTGATTCTTTTAGTTCCATCTCCTTCCAGGCCTATGATTCTCAACTTTCATTCGTGTTCATGGCATACTTTCAAATACTAGAATTTTATACAGAATGACAATCTTTATTCCATTATCTCCAATTGTATCCAGAGTCATCATCTTATTTAATGTCCCACCCCTCAGTGCTGTAGTGCTGTCTGAAAAGAACTCTGTCCTAACTGCAGTCTCTTGACTCTCACAAGGAAAGGGGTCCGTGTTCCTGTAACATACCCTTACACCTGGGTTTCAGCTTGCAGTCTCTCCTTACTTCCCACCAGGGACCTGGAGAGGTCTCAAGATATACTTCACTCAGCCTCCCGCTAAACATCATCACAAGAGGGTATGTATACTCAATAGTAAAAAAAAAAAATAAAAATAAAAATAAAAATGATATTTTGATGAGAATTTGGCAACCTTCTTGCAAAGGGTTTGCTTCATATCAGTGTTTCCTGGCACCCCAATAGAGAACTTTCTTTCCGGTCTTGTTCCTCAGCCATCTGCTGTTCTCAAGGCCTTTCACTGGAGCTGATCACTTACTCTAAGGCTGTGCAAATGATCCAGAAGGACCACAGAGGGTTTCTGCAGGAGTACTGTGGGGAGGAGGGAATTTGAAGGCTGTGCTATGTACAGCTCTGTATCTCTCCAGGTCAGGGCGTGTCACCTTGCAAAGATGCTTATCTGCCCTAGAAGGAGGGCAGACAGGCAGAAATGAAAAAGGTGGTTCACACATGAAACTTGGAGAAAGTGGAAGAGCAAGGCAGCCCGTCAGATGTGGGCACTCTCTTCCACCTAAATAGTCTCAGCGTAACCCATCCCAGTATGACTTTTGTGATCATCCACCTGAAGTGATATTAGACATGGGTGGGGGTGGGGGCTTATTGCAGTAGTGCAACGAGGAGCCTTTGTATGGTCACCAAAAGGACACCACACAGGAAAGGGGGAGAACAGCAGGGGCCACACAATGGCTACAAGGACTCAGGCTTCTTGGGTCAACCAGAGAAACCCAAAGACTGTTAGGATCACTATGGGAGACAGAAAAAGTGGAAGGTCCCCAGCAGCACAGAAGAGGTGGGGGTGGGTGGGCATTAGCAGGAGCCACCTGGACACCACGGATTGAAGAGAATTCACTTGGCACAGAAGAACTCAGTTGCAGGGATGTCATTTTGTGCTGAATTCTGGGAAATTTTTCATGCCTTTTCATGGCAAAAACAATGACCAAAGCAAACCCCTTTCCCTAGGAGCAGCTGTGTGTTGCAAAATGGCCTGGTAAAGGCAGCAGGAGGCGTGAGACCTTGCTTTCTCCGAGCCGGCTAAAAGGGGATTTGATAGCCTTGAGACAGGAAGGCAAATCACCAGTCAGCCTATGTGTCACCAAGGCCTGAATAACCACCTTTTGTATTCGCAAATGATGCCACTCACCATACATCCTGCCAGTTTTCATTTGTTTGTTTGTTTGTTTTAGTGCTTGTTCTCATCCCACCAAAACTGATTTGACTATGGGCCAGGGGCCACCCACTACAAGTTAGGGGATATAATGGCTCCCTACAGACCTCCACACTGCTGGAATGAAGCCCAAATATCGGAGGCAAGGAGGGTTGACAGTCAGGTGCTCAGTGAGCCAGGGAGTAAGCAGAGGAGCTTTGAGTCCCACGTGCAGAATGATCTGACATTTAACCCTCAGCATTGCTCACGAGCCAGGCCTATCAAGGGATGGTTCAAATATCAGAAAAGAAAGCCCAGTGGGCCTTGGTTTTGACTAAGTTTCTTTGCTTAGTTTCTTTGAACAGTGTCTTCTCTCCGTGGGTGTGATTTGTTCCTGGATGAAAAATAAACAAAGACATCTGTTACTATTAATGGAGCTGTTTCTCATAATGATAATAATAACCATGGTAAGCTTTGCTTGCAAATCAGTCATTATACACATTGTGCGTGTTTTAGGCCCCGGGGGAAGGAGGTTCCAACCAGGTGTGGGCTACAGAAGTCCTGCCGTGGACTCAGGTGAGAAGGCAGTTGTTTAAGACTTATAGAACACTCTGGATCTAGTGGGTGTCTCCATGAGACTAGAAACCCACCCTTACTATAATAGAGAAGTAACAGGCTCCTAACTAGCTGCGCGCTGCCCAGTACGTTAGCCACTCTGAGTGGCTGTGTACATTTAAATGAGTTAAAATAAATTAGACTAAAATTTATTCCATCAGTCACATCAACCACATCGCAAGTGGAACACATGGCTATAGGAATGGACATCAGAGATAGAGAAAAATTTTGAATCTGATTCTGTTAGTCAGCACTCACTTCCTGGAATCTGAGCGCTATCATTACAAAGCATGGGATAAAAGGAGAAATCAGACTGGAGGGCCCAGAGAAGCGACTTTAGGTGGCACAGCGAGATTTCAACCTTGATCTGAGAAGTAATAGGGGTCATCTCACATTGCTGAGCAAAGGAGGACCATAGGTGAGTTATGTAATTGGACTATGTTGAGTCTTTTTTGGGTGCTGGGGAGAGAACCCAGGGCCTTGTGCTTCCAAGGCAAGCACTCTACCAACTGAGCTATATCCCCAGTCCCATGTTGAGTTTTAATCTGAAGATGAGGGAAGGTGCCAGAAGGAAATAGAGCACAGTTTGCATGGTTTCATCCCAGAGATGTCCCTGAGCTGCAGACCCTATCTATCCAACTGTCTGTATGTCTGTGTGTACCTGGTGAGATTCTCAAGCTTACCACTTTGTCGTCCAGGCTTACCTCTAACCCCCCTCTGACCTTCTACCATTCCCCCGGCCTGCACCAACAAGCACATGCAGACCTGCCTTCCTTCACTGGTCTCTGTATTCTGCTGAGAGGGGCATCCTTCCAGCCAACCAGCCATGCTGGAAACCTCCCCTTCCTCCAGTCAGCACAGACATGGTCCTTCTCACACAAAAATCTCATGTTTTCCTTCTGCCTAAAGCCTCTGAGGACCCCCAGCATCTACCTACCTCCTGAAAGCAAAGGCTAACCCTGCCCCCACTGTGGAATCTGGATTCTTATGGCTTTCCCTACCACATGTCCTGCTCTTCCTGAAAACCCTTCCTGCTTTACCCAAGGCAATGTGCTCCTCCCCTTGAAACTCTCAGCCACCCTTTAAGACTTGCTTCAGGCCACACCTTGGTGAGAAGCCTCCCCAGTCCAGCCAAATTTGGCCAATCCCCGGCTCTGTTCCCCCTCCACTGAGGACATTTGTGCATTGTGACACTTATCACCAAACTTAGTACTTTTTTTCTTTCCGTCTTCCCTCTCCACTTGTGATCTAAGAAGACAAGCATGCTGCCTTGATGCTTTGGCCTTGCTCATCCCTATATCCTGGTACCTAACATAGCACCTGGTGAAGAGAAGACGAATAAAATAGCAGAAGTGCACAGACTTCTGCATCTGTGTTCAAGTCACAGACTACCACTGAGAGCGTTTCCTCCTCCATGAAATTGTGACGATCGTATGCACCTTGTGGGGTGATTAATCCATAACAATTTTAATGATAAGTGGATAGGTCCCAAAACATGGGGTATTAAATAGATGTTATAATTATTTTGACATTATTGTTACAGTATGCACTTGATCTTTTATGAAATGAAAGGAAGAAAGGAAGAGATGAAGGGATTAAAAAAAATGGAGAGACATGGATAAAGAAAGACATTGCATGATACCCCAAGTACGAATTGGAAGGGGCTGAATTAGGATGATGCTAAGGGAAATGGAAAGAATGTAAGAGGCAGCATTGAGGCAGATGGACAGGTCTTGGTCCTTGATGGAGCAAGGAGCAAGAGGCAAAGATCTTTGAGTGGCTCAGGTTAGCTAGTGTTCCCGATCATGCATTCAACCCACAATGGCTACAATGGCTAAGCACTTGGGATGCATTGGGGACAGTATCTGGTTTTGGGGATGTAAGTTCAGCTAGACACAACTCTGCCCTAAAGAGTTCCCAGAGCTAGGAGAGTCATAATTGGAAGCTAGGAAAGAAGTCAGAGAGCAAGACTGTTTTGAATGGACAGGTGAAGCTGGATGTCGACACGGAGTAGTTCAAGGGTGGACTGACAGCTTCCAGTGTCCCCGGAGTTCTGGTTTTGACAGGTGAAGATTCTGGATTTAAAAAATAGTGTTTGGAAAAGATGCAAGTGAAAACCAGGAAATGTGAGTGACATGAAAATCTCAGATCGGAAGAGCAACATGATAGATATCCAGAAACCAAAGAAGAGGCTAACACAGAGGAAACCAGCTGAGGGAAGCATTTATCACTTCAGCCTATGGAGACAAAGCTAGAGGCAAGAGAGAAGGTTGTTATTTTTCTCAGGGTTTGTAAAAGATCTCCCCGTATCTTAAAGAAGCATCTGGATAACTAAAGGACCTTGGTAATTATTTGTTCAGTGGATGAAATAAACATCTTAGAACAAATTGAGAGCCACCCTCAAGGCATTTGATATTTGTAACAAATATTGGAAAATTTACCTAATCTTGGGACTTGTAGATATGTTCACTTGTGCCCATTCAAACAGAGTGGTTGATAGAAAATATAATCTCTAATCGAGTAATCAAAAACACCAATAGTTTTTTATCGATTGAGTACTTAAATATACTAGCCACAGAGCAAGCATTTTATGTTTAGTTTCATTTAATGCTCTCACTAACTCTTTATGGTAAGTACTGCATTGACACCTCTGTTTGAGAGACAAGGAACTGAGGCTGAAAGAGCCGAAATGATTTGTTTCAGTTACACAGATAGAAACCTGATTTCAAAGCCCAATATCCCGACGTATCCCAGATAGGAGCATGTATTCTAGTGGTAAAGAGAGGGGTCCACCTTACAAATCAAAGTGGTCAGAGAATAAGAGATGGAGACAGAAGAGACAACCCTACCCTTTCTCTGGGCAGGAAAACAGTTACAATTCCTAGTCTACCATGCAAGGCACCTTGTCTCAGTCTGTTTCTGCTGCTGTAACAGAATACTTGAGGCTGAGCAATTTCTACAGAACAGAGATTGGTTTGGTCACAATTCTAGAGGCTGGGAAGTTCAAGGGCATGGTGCCAGCATCTAGAGAGGATCTGTGTGCTGCATTATCTCAGTGAGAAGGCAAGAGAGAGTGAGGAGGGGAGCAAGAAGGGCCAAACCCACTTTTATAACAACCCTCTCTCATGAGAACATCCACACTCTTGAAACAATATTACTCCGCTTGCAAGGGCCCAGCACTCATGACCTCATCTCCTCTCGTTAGGCCCCACCTCCGCACCATTGCATTGGAGATTAAATTTCCAACACGTGAACTTGGAGGGGGGACACATTCAAACCCTAGCACACCTGCCTCCGCCTCCACCCATTTCGCCTCAACATCACGCATCAACAATTTTGTGCAACTATTTCCGCCCAACATATCCTCTGCAGGGCTCAGCAAACCTTGAAAAAACACTGACAGAGAAATGGTACTGAAACCTCAAGCCCACCACCAGAGCTGTGCCAAAACCCAACAGGAAAGTGGACGTATGAGGTAATCCTCCCAGGTCCTACCAGCGCTCTGCAGGAGCTCATCTGAAGAGACAAAGATGCAGATCAAAGCCAAGTGTGACCAAGGTGTGGGCCCAGCACTCAGACCCAGTGCTCAGGCGGAGGCAGGAGCCACCGCGGAGCCTCTGAGGCAGCAGTGCTGTCACCACTGGCTCCTGAAATGATAAAACTAGGCCCACCCACCCTTGCCCACTCTGCATGGTGCATGCATGCATTGCCCCCCCCCCCCCCCACAGTTGTGACTGGCTTCCGATCAGAATTTAGAATGAACGACCTCATTTTCCACCAGAAGAAAATTAGGACATTCCACTATAGAACTTCAAGGCTCAATTTCTTAATTGCTTTTCTGTCACCAAAGCAAACTGCCCTCCTTTTGAAAACACTCACCATTGGGGGTGGGGGTGGAGGGATTTTTTGAAATCTTTCCAAATTAAGACCTGTCATTTGGACTTTTGGTCAAACTTATCCTGTCATTCTCTGGGTTTATTTTAATTCTAACTTTCATCTTTAATGTTGGCATGAAAACTTTACCCCTTCCAGAAGGTGACAAGATGTAAAACTGATGACAGCATGCAGGCTCTCTCTGTGTACTCTGAAATTAAACCGCAGGGGCCTTCCGGGACACTTACCCTTGAGAAAAATGTATGCAACTCAACTGATGGACATAGCTAAAAGTCGTTCCCTGAATGCAGGTCTGAGCAGCCAGGAATTGAGAGTGCAGCTACCTCTTCTGGGTCTGTGTGTATCTCCATCAGTTGCAACACCTTCTCGGCTCTCTGCTCTCTCCGCCCATCGCTGCATAACAGGAAGCCAGTACAATAACAAGAAGCTCTCAGAATTGTGAACGCTTCCTACTAAACACTGCCCCGGAGCTGCCTCTTCCTCAGCACAAAGCAAAGTGGAGATTTGGCAATCTGCTGGTAAATTTAGCCTGAGTTTTGTAATGTGACTGGTTAACTGCATGTAGGGAAGCTACCTACTTTCCCAGGGGTGAATGCAAGGAAGAACAAAAACCATCATGTAGGACTGTGGAGTGATTAGCCCCATAAGCTCTGTTGGGTGATGTGTCAAATTAAGGTCATTGAGAGCAGCATTGATCTCTCCATTGTCAAAGCTAGTCACTCATTTTAGGTAAGGCGTTCTGCTTCATCAGTCATTAGCATTCATAAATGGTGTATTAGGATGTTTGAAGTATTTGTGTTTCATAAGCACACATGAGAGCCCTCATTTCACAAGGATTCTGCCAAGGGAACAATGTTCCAGGACTGATGACAATCAAGCCTGGGCCTCGGGAGGCTGAGAGACTTTGCCCTTCCTAAAATGGGGCTCCAGTCAGTTCCTGAGGCGTCCCTGGTCTTTGGGAATCCTGATTTTAGCCTTTAACTCTCCTGAAAGTGTGAAGAATGAACGATGCTTGCAGTTGATTGGCCTGGGGTACAACCTGATAAAAAAGCTCCCATTACACATTGAGGCAATATTTTTATGGATAGGAGGTAGATGATATCAACAAAATATGGATTAGTTTTGTTTAAGCATGATCAGGGCAATGTAGTTAGGAAATAAAATATTCATATTTTAAAAGATGCATGCTTGAGCATAAGGGGGAAAATTACATTGCATTTGGGATTTGCTATAAGAGACCTCAGCAAAGAAAAGAAAGGGACAGATGCAGATATAAAGAAATCTCAGTAACTTTAATTTCAGTGATGAGTATACATGGGAGTCCATTATACTTACTCTCTAGGCTGATGTTTCAAGCATTTGCACAATAAAGAAAGATCTTTTTCCAAGATTCTATGAGGCTTATTTTTTTCACCCATCAGCGACTGCTCTGAAATTCAACTTCAACCTTTTTCCAAACCTGTTGGTTATTCTTCCTGCACAGCCAGTGATACTATCCAGATGTTACACCACACGCTGGACATTCCCTCCCAGTCAGACACCCGCCTCCACTTCCCTTGCTCTGTCATTTTACCAGTTAATGAATGAAAGGAACAGAGAGGCTCCAGGGCCCATAAAGTCAACTTTCAAATACCTGATGGTGGTGGAGAAGGGGAAGTGAAGAAGCCCCAAGGGAATAATGGGTGAACTCTGAAGGAGCCCTGGAGGGAATGATCACCTGGAATTCTAGGGGACCTGACCTCTTGGTGACAACTCCCATTTCCAAATTGACATTGAAATGATCAAAAGACTGTCTTGGTAATAATAAGGGGAAATCTGAAATTAATGAAATGAAAACTAAAATGATAGCATGTGTGTGCATGTACGTGTATGTGTGTGTGTGTGTGTGTGTGTGTGTGTGTGTGTGTAGCAGGGCTTGGAGGATAGGTACTGTGTGTGTGTGTGTGTGTGTGTGTGTGTGTGTGTAGCGGGGCTTGGAGGATAGGTACTGTATATACAAAAAAGTCACAATGGAAACAGTGAGAGCAAAGTAGTCTCTGTGTAAGAAAAGAAAAGAAAGACTAATTCCCAAGGCATTTTGTAAAGTTAAATAAACCAAAAACTCCACAAAATTGGAGATTGTTGTTGTTATTCGCCTCTTCTATGTGCAGAATATTCCAGGAATGTAAGAATATTTCAATACTAAGGAAATTAATAAATGGTTTATCCCATCGATAGTTAAAACACCCATATATTCTCAAAAAATTATGAACGTGCTTTTGACAAATCCAACAGGAGTCTACATTAAAATTTAATTAACAAGAATTGAAGATACATTTTTAGGTTTTATGAAGAACGGTAGGAGAGAATTGAAAGGGTACTCTATGAAAATTCAACTACTGAAAAATTGAAAGAATTCTAAATTCCTGGGAAGCAGGTGAAGTATTTGCTTGGTGTTCTAACTGTGGAAGGAAACAAGATATGAAGTATGGTTGAGACTTTTCAAAGAAACAGAAAATGACACAGCAGGAAATTTCTGATGTTTCTACGGTGTTATGTAGTTGAGAATTGTGGTGTGTGGGAAAATTTCCACTGTTGTGACATTTTGCGTATCTGTTGAAAAGACTGATGGAAGAAATCATTCTAAAATTCGTGAAACATAATGGAATAGAAAAAAATTTAAAAGTCTTGCTTAGAGTGACTAACTTGTGAGAAATTAATGATATTCCATTTCTTCATAGAATTATGCTATTTGCCAGCATTTCTACCAATTTTAGGCTATATTTCATGGTCCTGGAGTGAAGTGCTGTAGAATGTAGAATCTTCCCTTTGATTCTGCCACTGACATCCCTCAGTTTCCTCTTTAAAGCTGTCAAACTTTATCCGGTATCTGAAAAATGCTTTGGGGGGGGTTCCCTTATATCACTCAAGGTACTTACAAAAATATTTGGACTTATTTCATGTGTTTCTGCAGGCAACAGTGGTGCCTCTGTGGGACCCAGGATGTCTTGGAACTCATAAACTGGCCTTTGCCCTGATAAGTCTCTGAGGGTGGCCAGTCCTTCCCAGTTCCCACGGGAGAACTAGAAGTATACTATGCCTTTTTGTTTGTTTGTTTGTTTGAGCTGACTGTCATTGGATGAAGGAAAGAATGGGTGTACAAACTCAGGAAGCAGGAACCTAGATTTACTCTCAATTCTGAATACGTGTAACCGGGCCCAGCTAATATCATGAGACCTTTTTAAGGTGAAAAATAATTTGTAATGTTCAAACTTGGGTTATTTTTTCCAATTATTTTTTATTCTGCTAAAATATAATAAAATTTAACCATTTTTTAGTGAAAAGCATATTCACAACCATCACCACCTCTATCTTCAGAACTCTTTTTATCTTGCAAAACTGAAATTCTGTATCTATTAGATAGTAACTTCCTATTTCCCCTTACCCAGCCCCCGTTAACCACTACTGGACTTTCTGTCTGTCTGAATTTATCTACCCTAGGTAACTTAGAAAAGTGGAACCCTACAATATTTATTTTTTCGTGATTGCCTTATTTCACTCAGCATCATGCCCTCCAGGTTCATCCATGATGTAGCATGTTGTAGGATTTTCTTCCTTCTTAAGACTGAATAAATCTTTCATTGTATATATACCACACTTTGTTAAACCACTCATTTGTCAAGGGATTGTTTTTACACTCTAAGTATTATGAATAATGCGTCTATGAATGAAGTATACGTACACCTTTGTGAAACTCTGCTTTCAATTCTTGTGTGTGAGGCAGGTGAGTACTGGGGATGGAGCCCAGGGGAATTTTATCTCAGAGCTACATCTCCAGCCCTTTTTTCTTTTCAAGTTTTCCTGTGAGACAGTCATACTAAGTTGCCCAGGTTAGCCTCAAAATTGCAATCCTCCTGCCTCTGCTTCATCAGTCAGTGGGATTACAGGCACGTGCCACCAACCCCAATGGCTTTAAATTCTTTCAAAAGTATAACAGAAAGTGGAATTGCTGGATGATATGGCACTTTGATTTTTGGTTTTTTAAAATTATTTATTTTTTAAAATTTTACAGATTGCATTTTGGTTTATTTTTACACAAAAGGGGTGCATCATTTCGTTTCTATGGTTGTACATTCCTTGGTTTATACCCAAAGGACTTAAAATCAGCATACTACAGTAACACAGTTACATCAATGTTTATAGCAGTTTTATTCACAATAGCTAGATTGTGGAACCAACCTAGATGCCCTTCAACAGATGAATGGATATTTTTAATTTTTCAAGTAATCTCTCCACTGTCATCCAAAATAGCTTTACTGTTTCACATTCCCTCTGACAGGACACAGGGGTTACAATTTCTCCACATCCTCTCAACACTTGTTTTCTGCTTCATTTTTTTTGTTGTTGTTGTTAATATTGGTCATCCTAATGAGCATAAGGTGCTATCTCATGTGGTTTTGACTTGCATTTCCTTAATGATTAGTGATGTCTCTGTTGGCCATTTCTATGTTGTTTTCAAAGAAATGTCTACTCATGTCCTGTGTTCAGTTTTGAATTGGGGAGGTGTAGTTTTAGAAGTTCTGTGTGCTTTGCAGGTATTTTCTCCCATTCGGTGGGTTGCCTGTCTATTCCATAGGTAGAATCTTGGGACGCAATGGAGTCCACTAACTACGGACTATCTCAGAAATTGTGAGACAAAATAAACTTTTCCTCCTTGTAAGCTGCTCTTGTCAGGTATCTTGGTGACAGCGATAGAAAGTCGACTTAACACATCTTACGTCTATTTGTTCTCATCTATATATTTCTTCTTTAGTTTCCTTCGTAAGTGTTCTGTAGTTTTTATGGTATAAGTCTTTCACTTCCTTGGATAATTCCTAAACATTTTATTCTTTGTGATGCTATTGTAAATGGAATTGTTGTCTTCATTTCCTTTTTGGCTTGTGTACCCTTAGTGTATAGAAATACAAATGATTTTTGAGTGTTGACTCTGTTGCCTGCTGGATTTGTTAATCGGTTCTTACAGTTTTTGGTGGAATCTTTAAGTTTGCTACATTTATAATCATATTATCTCTGAACAAGATAATTGTACTTCTTCCTTTCCAATTTGGATGTCTTCTACTTCTTCATTCTTGCCAACTTCTCTGAAGAGGACCTTCAGTAGTATGTTGATTTTAAGTAGCAAAAGTGGGCATGCTCATCTTGTTCCTGATCTGAGCAGAAGAGTAAAAGCTGTCAGTCTTTCTCCATTGGATAGGATGCTCACTGTGATTTTTTTTTTTCTTTCTTTCCTTTTTTTTTGACTATGGGTTGAACCCAGGGGAACCACAACCCCATGGAACCACATCCCCAGCCTTTTATATTTTCAGACAGGGTCTCGATAAGTTGCTTGGGGTCTTGGTAAGTTGCTGAGGCTGGCCTCAAACTTGTGATCCTCCTGCCTCAGCCTCCCAAGCCGCTGAGATTATAGGTGTGTGCTATTATGCCTGGCCTTTGTGAGTTTCTTATATACAGATTTTTCTATACTGAGATATTTTCCTTCCATTTCTAGTTTGTTCAGCATTTTCTTCATGAAAGGATGTTGAATTTTGTGCTTTTTCTACATCAATGGAAATGATCATGGATTTTTTTTTTCATTCATATTGATTGATTTTTTTAATGTTGAATTGTCCTGGAATTCCAGAAATAAATCCCATTTTGTCGTGATGTAGAATCTTTTGATGTGCTGTTGAGTTCAGTTTGCTGTTTTGTTGAGAATTTTTCTATCAGCATTTTAAGGGATATTGGTCTGTTGATTTCTCATAGAGTTTTTTATTGGCTTTGGCAATCAGGGCAAAGCTGGCCTTGAATGAGTTAGGTAGTTTTCCCTCCTCTAAACTTTTTTGGAAAAGGCAAAGGATTGTTATTCTTTACATGTTTGGTAGAATTCACTGATGAAAGCATTAGGTATTTTCTTTGTCAGGAGACTTTTGATAACTGATTGAATCACCTTACTATTTATAGGAATATTCAGATCTTCTATTTATTCTTGGGTTAAACTTTACAGGGTTGTGTTTCTAAGAATTTTTGCATTTAATCTAGGTTATCAAACTTATAAGTATATGCTTGTTCACAATAATATCTTACAATCCTTTTTTGTATCTGAAGGATAAGTAATAATATCCCCAATTTCATTTCTGATTTTTAATAAATCAAGTCTTTATTTTTTCATAGCTCATTTAGATTAATTTTGTTGATCTTACTGTATGGAATCTTGTATTTAAAAATTACTGTTCTTTTTAGTTATACATGACAATAGAGTATAATTTGACTTATTTATACAAACGTGGAGTACATCTTATCCTAATTAGGAGCCCAATCTTGTGGTTGTACATGATGTAGAGATTCGCCATGGTGTATTCATACATGTATATAGGAAAGTTATGACAGAATCATTCTGCTCTCTTTCCTAGTCTTTTCCCCCACTCCTTTTCCTTCATTCCCCTGCATCTTTTCTACTAAATTTCTATTCTCCCCCTACTCTTGTGTGTTAACATTCACATATCAGAGAGGATATTTGACCTTTGAGTTTTGGGGATTGGTTTATTTTGCTTAGCATAATAATCTCCAGATCTGTCCTTTTCTGGAAAATATCATAAAGTCATTCTTTTTTATGACCGAGTAATATTCCGTTTGGTAAATTTATCACATTTTCTTTATCCATTTATCTGTTGAAGGGCTTCCATAGCTTGCTATTGAGAATTGAGCTGCTGTAAACATTGATGTGTGTATGTCACTGTAGTATGCTGATTTTAAGTCCTCTGGGTATAAACCAAGGAGTGGGATAACTGCGTCAATTGTAGTTCCATTCCAAGTTTTCTGAGGAATTTCCATACTGCTTTCTACAGTGATTGCACCAGTTTGAGGTCCTACCAGCAATGTATAAGTGTACCTTTTTCTCCACATCCTCACCGGCATTTATTGTTCCTTGCATCCTTGATTGTTGCCATTCTGATTGGAGGGGAATGAAATCTCAGTATAGTTTTAATTTGCATTTCTCCAATTGCTGGAGATGTTGAACATTTTTTCATATTTTGTTGACTGATCATATTTCTTCTTCTGTGAAGTGTGTGTTTGGTTCTTTAGCCTATTTATTGATTGGGCTATTTGCTTTTTGGGGTGCTAAGTGTTTTGAGATCTTTGTAAATCCTGAAGATCAATGCTCTCTCTGAGATGCAGGTGGCAAAGGCTTTCTGCAGGTTACCTGTTCACACTCTTGGTTGTCTTCTTTGCGGTGAGAAGCTTTTTAGTTGACACCCTTCCATTTATTGATCCTTGATGTTACTTCTTGCATTTTAGGAGTCTTGTTGAGGAAGCTGGTTGCTAAGCTGACATGATGGAAAGTTGGGCCTACGTTCTCTTCTAGTAGGTGCAGGGTCTTTGGTCTCAGCCCTATGTCCTTGGACCACTTTGAGTTGAGTTTTGTGCAGGGTGAGAGTTGGGGGTTAAACTTTTTTCTACTACATATGGATGTCCAGTTTTCCCAGCACTATCGACTGAAGAGGCTCTTTTCTCTAATGTATGTTTATAGTGCCTTTACCAGTAGGAGACAACTGTATTTATGTGGGTTTGTCTGTGTCTTCTGTTCTGTTCCATTGACCTTCATGTTTGTTTTGGTACCAATATCATGACATTTTTGTTACTGTATAGCTCTGTAAGATAATTTAAGGTCTTATATTGTGATGCCTCCTGCTTCACTTTTCTAAGGATTATTTTGGCTATTCTAGGCCTCGTATTTTTCCAAATGAATTTCATGATAGCTTTTCCTATTTCTATGAAGAATGTCATTGGAATTTTAATGGGAATTGCATTAAATCTGTTTAGCACCTGATAGTATGGCCATTTTCATTACATTAATTCTGCCTATCCAAGAACATGGGAGATCTTTCCATCTTCTAAGGTATTTAATTTCTTACTTTAGTGTTCTGTAGTTTTCACTGTAGAGGTCTTTCACCTCTTTGTTAGATTAATTCCAAGGTGGAACTTTGTATTAATACATAATGTCCATCTTTGTTTCTTGTATCATTTTATGCTTATACTCCAATTTGATATCAGTATAGCCAACTACACTAATGGAATATCGACTTGCATGAAATACCTTTTTAAATTTTTTTTTCACTTTCAATCTACTCTGTCTTTGAATCTAAAGTGAGTCTCTTGTAGACTGCATATTGCTGGACCATGTTTTCTTATCCATTCTGCAGATTCTGTATTGAATGAAGAGCTTAATCTCAATTACATTTTTACTTCTGTAATTTTGTTATTTGTTTTCTATATGTCTCACAGCATTTTGACCCTTTATTTCCTGCATTACCATCAGTTGATTTTTTTGTAGTGAAAGGTTTTTAGTTTTTTCTTGTCTGCTTTTGTGTCTATTATTTAGCTATTTTCTTTTGGTCGTGATTTTGGAATTACACTGAACATCCTAAAGTTATAACCCTCTAGTTTGGAATTTATGCCAACTTAACTTTAATAACATACAAACATTCTGCTTCTTTAACAGCTATGTTCCCACACTTTCCAGTTGTTCCTTTCACAAAATTATGCCTTTATATATGTGTATCCAAGAAAACAGCTAAGTTTAAAAGAAATCTTAAAACTTCTTAAGTCTAATATAGCATGTAGAAAACAAAGTGTGTAGTTATAAACCAAAATATTAGCTTGTAAACTAGCTGTTCTTTTTAAACTCACTTGTCTTTTAGATTATCTAGAAAAGATAAAAATATACACCATTGTTACAATGATACTGGATTTTTAAATTGTATATGTATTTATCTTTCCTGAAGTCCTCACCTCTTCACATAGCTTTGCGTTACTGTTTAGTAACTTGAATTACTGTTTAATGTCCTTTCATTTCAACCTGCAAGACTCCTGCTATCATTTTTTTTGCAGGGAAAATACACATTCCCTCAGCTTTGGGTTATCTGGAAACATCTTAATTTCTCTATCAATTAATTATCTCTGTCCAGATAATTTTGCTGGATAGAAGATTCTGGTTGACAGTTTCTTCCCTTTCAGCTCTTTGAATGCTTCTAGTTTCCAACGTTTCTAATATGCATTCTGTTCAAGTCTTATTGAAAATCTTTTGTGTGTGATGAGTCACTTCTCTGTTTGCTTTCAAAATTCTCTTTTGGCAGCTTGATTGAATTGTTTGCCTCTGGGTGGGTCTCTTTAAGTTCATCAGACTTAGAGTTCATTAAGCTCCTTGGATGTTTATGCTGATGTTTTTCATCAAATTTGGGGATTATTCCGTTATTATTTCTTCAAATATTCTCTCTTCTGCTTTCTCTCTTCTCCTTCTGTGACCTCCATAATGCGTATGTTGGTCAGCTTCCTGGTGTCACGCAGATCTCCTACCTCTGATCACTTTTCTTTAATTTTGTTTATGTACTTCAGATGCAACAACTTCCATTATCCTGTCCTCAAGTATGCTGATTCTTTCTTCTGCCTGCTTCAATCTTTTTTTGAAACTCTCTCTAGTGAACTTGTCATTTCAGTATAAGAATTTTCTGCTCCAGAATTTCTTTCAGTTTCCTTTTAGCGTTTTTAATCTCTTTTTTTGATTTGTTCGTCAATCATTTTCTTAACCTTCTCCACATCTTCCTTTAGTTCTTGGAGCACCTTTAAGACTTTTGTTTTAAGGTCTTTCTTAGTAGATTTGCCATCAGGTCTTTCTAAAGAACAAATTCTAGTTTATTTTTCCCCATTGAGTAGGCCATACTTTTCTGTTTTTTTGTATGCCTTGTGATTTCGTTGTTGTTGTTATTGTTGAAAACTGAATCGTTTGACTCTAATAATGTGATGACTCTGGAAATCTGATTATCCCCTTTCTCTAGATTTTGATGGCATTCTGTTTTGTTTCTTTGTTTCTTCATTGTGATCAGCAGAGGTTCTGTCTGTGTTACCGATCAGCCTGAAGCATAGATTTAAGATCCTCTGTGATGGGCTGACAGATCTGACTCCATGAGAATGGTATAGGCCAGACTCTAAGGGAAATGACTAAACAGACTCCATTTTGCTCTTAGACTCCATGTTATGTAGGAAATAAGCTTCTCCCATGGGAACACACCACCTCTGTGCCCATCATCAGTTACTTGATGTGACATGTTTAATAATATACAATGGCAACTCGTAGGTAGTAACGAATTGCTCTCTTTTGATTCCTATTGCTCCTAAACAATGTACCATGTGAACAGTGATTGTGTGGATGTTAGCGACCTTTCTTTAGTTTGTACCTAGGGAAGGGTCATTTTGACCCACTTCCCCCTCTGTCGATGATCTCATGATGCTAATGTGTAATTTTGAATCATAGCAACAGACACTTATGATTGATGTGATTTTTGGTATAAGAACCCCTACAACCCTGTGGTCGGGGCTGTTCTCCCAGTAGCCATTTTTTAGGGCATTGTGTGAGACAGTCACAAAGACTCTCAAATTTGGACTTCTCAGTGGTGATCAGTCTGTTCTTAAGTTGCGCCCCATAACACCTCTCAGTTCTTTTCTGCTATACTTGGGCATGTGCGATGACTTTCTAATTTCCTCACTATGTGTGGTTGCTTTTGAAAGTCTTAGTCTTCAATGTCTGGCTTCCAAAGGGGATAAAGAGAAAAATGAAGGAAATGAGGGGAAAAAGCACAGGGCCTTTGAATCTTCTGAAGCTCATTTTAGTCAGAGGAGAGGCTCACAACAATGGGTGAGATACAGCAAAAGTGGTGGTCAGTTCTTTGCACCACTGAGATCAGAAGCAACCATTAGTCACCAGAGCTCAGACCCCTGTTATTTGGAGACCAGGCTCATTTTGCCTATGCTGGCTCCTGCAAGCTGAGCCCAAGATGCTACTGAAATGCATGCACAGCTGCCTGACGTGGGCTGGGGGTGGGAGACAGGCAGCTAAGAGTGTGCCAAGAGCTGAAATTGACCAAAAGAAGGCACCATTTACTATCAAGCCTTCCCCTAGGAGATTCAAGCCTCCATGAGATAGCAGAGTTCCATCTGATAGTTACAGCAGATGGATTCTGCCAGGGTAATTATGTAGGGAGAGAGATTCTAGTTCTTCCTGTTCATCTTCCCAGCATCCTTTATGGGTTATGTTTTAAGGAAATAATTCCCTAAATTTAATGCATGCATGAAGTAGATATTCTTCAAACATAAAATAGCCTACATACCTTATAATAAGCTGGCATGGAGTACACAGAGGAAAGAAATAATAGATTTTCATTGTGGAATTTAAAAATTGGAAGAAAAATGATCTGTTTCAGGTGCTGAAAAATTAGTTATATTTTTCCTCCTCTAATTTTATTTTTATTTATATTTTTTGGTGCTGGGGATTGAACCCAGGGCCTTGTACTTGCAAGGCAAGTCCTCTACCAACTGAGCTATATCCCCAGCCCCTCTAATTTTTTTAAACTAAACTATTCTCCTCTTTTGTTTTTCTTTCTCTGCATTTCTTTATCAACTGTGAAATGGGCTGACTAAAAGTCAGACTGAAAAGATGTAGGAGGGAATCGTACTTAGCTGAAATAAAAAGGTTCTGAAAACATCTGCTTTTTTTTTTTTTAATACATGGGAAGATGTTCCAAAATACAAGTAAATAAATACAAATAATTGACTTGAACATTACATTTCATTGATATGCAATGAGCAAGCTTCGCTACATAGGGACAGATGAGTTTGGGAGGATGGGTTTCCAGGATGTGGTTTCAAATTAACTTGCACAATTTTGAGAAAGAAGACTCTAAGTGATATTTCAGAGTAGTCAGTCATATTAAAACAAAACCAAACAAAAACAAAAACACAGACCATTCTAATCTTCCAGCACTTTCCTTTGAGTGATAAAAGATATTTTGGAAAATATGACTTTTATGATTTTGGGGAAGTCTGAAAAAGGAAGGCTGAGGGTACAGAGTGACACAGGAAATCTCTGTTTGTAATGCCAGTATGGGGGTGTTTTCATGTGAACAGTACAGGAGAGGAAAAAAATGAAAGAAAATGTTTGCAAGCCACTGCAGGGAGGAGTTGAATGGAAGACCCAGAGTCCATAGTGCTTATGAAGTATATTCAATATTCACAGAATATCAATATCAAATGGGGTGAGATTATTAAAAATAATTCTTGATACCAAAAGCACAGCCATAAAAGGAAAATTTGATATCAGATTTCATCCAAATTAAAACTGCCCTGTGAAAGAGAATGAAAATAGATTGGAAGAAAATATTTGCAAATCACATGTCTAACAAAAGACTTGTATTCAGAATATATTAAAAAAATCAAAACTCAACAATGATAAAACAAGCCAATTTTTAAAATAGGCAAAATATTTGAATTGACACTTTACCCAATGATAAGATGCTATCCATCATTAGTCATTAGGAAAATGTAAATGATGTAACACAACAAACATTGAATGACTAAAATAAAATTTAAAGGCAAACTAACAATATTAAGGATTGGTAAGGACTTTCATACATGGCTGGTAGAATACAAAATGGTACTGACTCTTTAGAAAATAATTTGGAGTGGGCTGGGGATATAGCTCAGTTGGTAGAGTGCTTGCCTTGCAAGCACAAGGCCCTGGGTTTAATCCCCAGCACTGCAAAAAAAAAAAAAAAAAAGAAAAGAATTTGGATTTTTTTTTTTTTTTTTTTTTTTTTGGTACTGGGGATTAAACTCAGGAGCGCTCAGACACTAAGCCACATCCCAGCCCTATTTTGTATTTTATTTAGTACCTTATTGTTGCTGAGGCTGGTTTTGAACTTGCAATCTTCCTGCCTCAGCCTAAGGAATTTCTTATAAAGTTAAACATACGCTCTAACCCAGCAATATCATTCCTCAATATTTTTCCAAGGGAAATGAAATGCTGTGCTCACATAAAAACTGTAAGCAGATATTTATAATAGTTTATTAATAATCTCTAATAAATACAAATAACCTCAATATCTTTCAACTGATAAATGGATACATCCATACAAGGGAATACTATTCAGCAACTAAAAAAAAAAAAAAAAAGCTATTTATAAAAGCAATAACATGGATGAATCTCAAATGCATTATACTAAATTTGAAAAACCAGACTCCAAAGAATGCATACAATTCCATTTATCTGGCATTCTGGAAAAAGGAGAACTATAGGGAAAGAACAGAAAAGTGGTTGTCTCGGGTGAGGGTTGAGGAAGAAGAGTAAACTATAAATAGATAATAGGAAGAAAATTTTTACGGCAATGGAATTGTTCTATATTTTGACTGTGGCAGTCACTATATGGATTTGTCAAAACTCATGTAACTGCAGACCAAAATGAATCAATATTACTGAATGGTTCTCCACTGGGGGTGGTTTATACACCCTCCCCAACATGACCATGGACATTTAGCAACGTCTGGAGATATTTTTGGTCCTCACATCTGAGAAGGCTGCTGTCAGCATCAAGTGGGTGAAGCCAGGGACATTGCTAAAACCCTATAATGCACAGGATGATCCCAATAACAGAATTATCTGGCTCAACAGGTCAATACATTGGGAAAAAAACCATAATGTATAAATAGTGCGTATGTTTGCACAATTTTTCAAGAATAGCATAATCTTTCACAAAATAAAAATTGGGGGAAAATCATGGCTCAACAAGAGTAGAAATCAAGTCATCTTTTTCAGATTTTGAGTCCTCAGAAGAGTTTAAGGACTCTTAACATCCTATGATGTCGACAAGGGTTCAGTTCTAAATGCCCATTCTCTGGGAACCTCAGACAAAAAAAAAAAAGGTTAACACAGGCCAAGTTAGTTGTCTACCCTGTTCCTGAAAACCTTGTCCTAGGCGCAGGGTGGTAAAGTACAAGCTTGTGTGACCTTCCGTGAAAAGTGAGCTGGGAGCCCTCAGAAAAGTGGAGTTAGGAAATCAGCCCCAAAGAAACCTATTACGTTCGTTTGAAAAGGGATTATACCACCTACCTCAGAAGCCTACTCAGTAAATGGCTATGGACTCCAGGTAACTTAGAAAAAGGAATGATAGGTCTTTCCTTGAAATGAAATTCAGAGCATTTCTTTTTCCTGTCTATGTTGAAGAAGAGTTTGCATTTGTAATAGTGCTACAAAACAAATGGACCCACAACTTATATTCCACGATTTGCATAACTGATTTCCTGAACTTTGAAAAGACTTACTTATTCCTGGAAATCCCAAGTTCTCCTCCTTAGAGATGGCGGGGAGAAGGGTAATTGTGCCTGCCCCTTATGATATAAGGACTAAGTGGCCCAGGGATGCAAGGTTGGTTCGACATCAGGAAATCAATAAATGTAATTCACCATATCAATAGACTTAAAGTCAAGAATCACATGATTATTTCAATAGATGCAGAAAAAGCATTTGATAAAATACAGCACCCCTTCATGCTCAAAACACTAGAAAAAATAGGGATAGTGGGAACATTCCTTAACATTGTAAAGGCCATTTATGCTAAGCCCATGGCCAATATCATTCTAAATGGTCAAAAACTGAAAGCATTCCCCCTAAAAACTGGAACAAGGCAGGGATGCCCTCTTTCACCACTTGTATTCAACATCGTTCTTGAGACTCTAGCCAGAGCAATTAGACAAACCAAAGAAATTAAAGGGATACGAATTGGAAAAGAAGAACTCAAACTATCCCTGTTCGCTGATGACATGATTATATATTTAGAGGAACCTGGAAATTCCACCAGAAAACTCTTAGAACTCATAAGTGAGTTCAGTAAAGTAGCAGGTTACAAGATCAATGCTCATAAATCCAATGCATTTTTATACATAAGTGACGAATCTTCAGAAAGAGAAATTAGGAAAACTATCCCATTCACAATAGCATCGAAAAAAAAAAATAAAATACTTGGGAATCAATCTCACAAAAGAGGTGAAAGACCTCTATAATGAGAACTATACAACACTAAAGAAAGAAATTAAAGAACACCTTAGAAGATGGAAAGATCTCCCATGTTCTTGGATAGGCAGAATTAATATTGTCAAAATGGCCATACTACCTAAAGTGCTATACAAATTCAATGCAATTCCATCAAACAACATTAGAGGGGTGGGAGGGGTGGGGGGAAGGGAAGAAATAACGGAGTGAATCAAACAACATTAGAGGGGTGGGAGGGGTGGGGGGAAGGGAAGAAATAACGGAGTGAATCAAATTCAATGCAATTCCAATTAAAATCCCAAAGACGTATCTTACAGAAATAGAGCAAGCAATCATGAAATTCATCTGGAAGAATAAGAAACCCAGAATAGCTAAAGCAATCCTTAGCAGGAAGAGTGAAACAGGGGGTATTGCAATACCAGATCTTCAACTCTACTACAAAGCAATAGTAACAAAAACAGCATGGTATTGGTACCAAAATAGAAAGGTAGATCAATGGTACAGAATAGAGGACATGGACCCAGCCCAAATAAATACAATTTTCTCATACTAGACAAAGGTGCCAAAAATATGCAATGGAGAAAAGATAGCCTCTTCAACAAATGGTGCTGAGAGAATTGGAAATCCATATGCAACAGAATGAAAATAAACCCATATCTCTCACCATGCACGAAACTAAACTCAAAATGGATTAAGGACCTCGGAATCAGACCAGAGACCCTGCAGATTATAGAAGAAAAAGTAGATCCAGATCTTCAACATGTCGGCTTAGGACCAGACTTCCTTAACAGGACTCCCATAGCACAAGAAATAAAAGCAAGAATCAATAACTGGGATAGATTCAAACTAAAAAGCTTTCTCTCAGCAAAGGAAACTATCAGCAATGTGAAGAGAGAGCCTACAGAGTGGGAGAATATCTTTGCCAATCATACTTCAGGACTAAGTGGGATGGTTGAAAGGACAGTAAGTTCCTGCCCCTTCACAATCAATGGGGTCTCCCTCACTTACCCTCATGCCTTCATCTCAGCTAACTGACCACACTACGAGACTGATATGGAGCTCCAGGTCTGGATTTCCTGAGTAGTTATTTTCCTCATGCTCACTAGTAAAATATACATTGGAATTTTCTCCAAAGAAGTAAATAAAAACAAAATTAAATTGCTCATTTCCCCTATAACCCTCAGTATGAAAAAGCTTTCAAGTGTCTAAGTTGGTTGCTGCCTGGATGGTAAAGAGATCCAAAGTTCAAGTAGAGAGAAGAGGTGGAGGGGAGCAAGTGAGCAAGAACCCTCGCCCCAGTTCCCTGAGCCAGAAACAGAGGAAATCTTTGCCCAGAATTTAGTCTTAGTCATCAGGAAGACTTCTGATTGTAGGAGCAAGTACCCACTTGTGACCCTATTTAGCAATATATGCCTCATAACTGAGGCTGTGACCTCCCTGGGGAATAGCTAAGTGCTCAGTCACTCATGTGCTCTTCCAAGTTACCTCCAGAAACCAAAAGTTCTGCTTCCCTTCCACGTGAAAGTCATCATCATCTCTCTCTATCAAACCATTGCTCAGTCAAAAATAAAGACAGAAAATATGTAGATAAATTTTTTTTTAAAAAAAAAGCATGCTTTGGTCTTATTTTAATTTAATTTCACTGGGGTAGAGGAGAGTTGGCAGGGCAGAGACCAGACTTCACCCATTCCACAAAAATCTTTTTACTTACTATATGCCAGGCACTGTTCTTGCTCTTTGGATAATCTAAAAGTGAACAAAACGGAGAAATCCTGACTTTAAGGAGACTACAGTTGCATGCAAAGACATAAAAATAAATGAGGTCATTTCAATCTCCAACAGCATTATGGAGAAAACAAAGTAAGATGATGGAATAAAGAGAGACTGAGGAAGGGTTGCAGTTCCACTACATCCTGTGGTCGGGAAAGACCTCTCAGGACAGAGTGTTTGAACTAAAGCTGAACAGAGTGGCGGAGAGGCCATGGTAAGATCTGGGGAAGGGCGCTTCAGGGAGCACAGAGGACAGGTCTTGAGACAGTTACGGGCACCATTTCCGGAAATGGAGCATGGGTGGCCTGGAGCAATGTCAGAGCAGTGGAGAAATAGCACGTGGGTCTGGGGACAGGGGCAGAGGCCTGGCCCACAGGTGGGGTATCCTGAGTTTATATCTCATTTTCAGAGCTCTTAATGGTTTTCAGGAAGAAAAGACATCATTTGATTTCAACTTTTAAAAGCCATCGAGTCCAGCCATGGTATGGAGAATATATGGTACAGAACGAGAATGGGGGTGGGCGGGAAGGTTAGTGAGCCAATGACGGTGAGAAAGCGCAGGATTTGTAGCATCAGAGACAATGGAATTGATCAGATTGGAGACATGCATTGGTGATGAATCCAAAACTATTTTCCCATGGATTAGATATGGGGTGGGGAAGGAAAAAGATGAGCAGAAGTTGTCTCTAGATTTTTAGTCTAAGCAAGTTGGTGAATAGCAAGAATCTCGGGCCAATCAGGTAAGCTGGGCAGGAAGAGAGAATGCAGAATCCTGTGTTGGCCAGGCTGGGAGAGAGAATTCCATGAAGCATCCGAGTAGGAATGCTGAGCTGCCCAGAACCCAGAAGAGAGGTTAGGGATAGTGATAAAAGTACAGGTGGAGTTGAGAGCCACAGGAACGGTTGAAATCACCTATGTAGTGAGGTTGGATAAAGAAAAGAGGAGAGGGAAGGACTGAGCCTTGGGATTAGGACCAGCTTGATAGACATGTCGCCCGTGCAGTCTCTAAGGACCCTATACTGGGTTTAAGATGCAGCTGCCACCATCTTGGAATTGATGCTTTTTGAACAAGGCACTCTACATTTTCAGTTTGCACTAAGTCCCACAAGTGATGTAGCCAGGGCTGCCTGGGACTCCTCAACGTTAAGAGGTCTGGTAGAGAAGGACACTCCATTGAAACTGACTCAGAAAGTGACCAGCAAGGACCAGGGTGGGGGGCAGTGGGTGTGGCATCAACAAAACCTTGAAATAAACTAGTTTAGGGAGAAGACAGCTGAGTGCATCCAATGTTGCAGGTTAAGTGAAATGAGAACTGAGGACTCACCCTTGCTTGCTGAGGTACAGATGATGAGTGACTGATTAGCAACCTCCTGGTGGAACACCATGCCACAATGCTTAATTAGGCTGACTACAGAGTGGGAAGGGACCAGTTCCACCACTGATATTTGGGAGCCTGTGGCAAGAATACAAATGGAGGTCCCTGCCTTAAAACCCAGAATCCTTCTCTTCTGAACCCCAGTTCCATTTCTCAAAGCCAGGGCCCTACCACATTCACATGCATACTTCAGCCCCAAAGCCAAACTGTTCTGCAACTCCCTGCAACCCGCCATCCACGAAACCACCATTATCCCAGGAACACAGGTGCAGGCCCTGCCCATCTGTGTGGGAAGCACATAATACCAGGTAGCCCAGAAGGTGGGCCAGGCACCGGGTCTGGTGGGCATGTTGCTGGGCTTGCCTTCTTTACCTGGCATGGTGGAGGACAGCTGGAGCAAGTCTAGAGCAGGACGTTCTAAAATATGGGCCTCCAGATGGGCCTGTGTTGTCCACGTCTAAGGTAGCACTAGAGGCAAAGACGTGGGAAGAGGGAAGCCCTGGATGGTAGGAAAATGGGGTCCTTGTCATTTTGCCACACACATTCTTCTCTGTAAAAGTGAGAGTGATGGTAGAAGGAAGTGTCAAGGCCTTGTAGAGAATAAAAGGGCAGGCAAAAGAGCTCTGGGGAAGGGAAAGTCCATTTTGAAGGGTGGCATCTCTTCCACATCCACGTTGAAACTTTATCCCCAAGGCCATGGCATTAAGAGATGTGGCTTCCAGGAGGTCAGTCTCCCCCATTAGGACCCTCATGGAATTAGGACTCTCTGCTCTTCCACATGTGATCACAGTACTCATCTCCTCTTGCCCTTGAGTCCCTTCTGTCATAACAATACCATCTGTGAGAAATAGGCTTTCACCAGACATCAGGCCTGCCAACACCTTGATCTCGCACTTTCCAGCCTCTCAGAACTGTGAGAAAAATTTTTTTTTTATAAATTACCCAGTCTTATGTATTTTGTTATAGCAACACAAACAGACTAAGACCATAGGAGTAGTATTCTTGTCTGACTCTTTTAAATGCCTGTGTTAAATGGTTGGTCAGGAATTTAAAGCAAGGTCCAGGCAGCTCAATGGTCTGATTTTTTTTCTCTAGCCATATCCAGCTGCCCAGGTAGAGGCACTGAGAAGGTGGATTGTTAGGTTTAAACAAGGTTAGGGTTTTTCCAGGTGGTCACTATGAGGAAAGCGGGCCAGAGGAGTTAAAGATGCTTGTTCAACAGATTTTATGCGAGAGTTAGGAATCTATAGTAAAGAGAGCGCAAAGGTGTGATCCCATAGTGAAAATGTAGGAGGGCCAGTGGAATAGTGGCTCACGACATCAGAGAATTGCTGGAGTGGGCGAGCTGGGTGCCCAGGGTGTGGTCATCAAGAGTGGGAAGCTGAAGCAAGGTTTATAGAGGGTGGCAGGGTTTACTAATGACTGTGAGTGACTGGGCTGCTTGTTTGAAGCCTTGTATGACAACTATTAAGTAAGTAGAGCTATTCCCCACCTTCCTCTGAAAACTGAGGTGCAGACATTAAGGTGACTTGTCCAAAGTCAAAGAGGTGACAAAAGGCAGAGCTGGGACTCAAACCCAGGTTTATCTGCCTTCAAGGGCTTTGTTCTTAAACATACCCTCACCAGCCACAGACACCCTCTACATTCAAGTCTGGCTTCTTAGTTAAGTTAAAAAAAAAAAAAAAAAAAAAATGCTTTTCTTCCAAGAAATACTTCGTATCTGGAATTTTACATTTTATCCATGAAAACAAAAAGTTGCTTTCATTATAATGCTAGACCTTTTAGGTCACAGAAGGATGAAGTATGGGGATAATTTTGAGCTGACCAGAGAACTGGTTAAATCCAGGACTTTCTGGAGAGAAATCATGCAAATAGATCAAGTTGATAGAAATGCAATTACTATGTGTTATCTGCAGGCGCCCTCTCCTGGTGCTAAGTCAGAATAGCAACCTGGGACTGGAAACAATTTGTTTTTTTTTTTGGAAGAAACATGTGGACTTAAATTAGCAAGTAAAAACTTACCCCTGATGGGTTTTTAGGGATGTGGCTCAGATGGGGCAATAACAAACTAACAGTAGTTACACAGCAAACCCTGAGAAACTCTTCAGATGTCACAGTGGCGATGCTGCTGCTGCTGTCTGATGCTCTTTGGTGGGACAGCCCTGCTTCCCTCAGTCTCTCTAATGAGATTGTCAGAGTCTTAATCTAGCACAGGGTCTGGCACACGATAGGTGTCCAACAAATATGTGTCAGCCAAAATAGAAAACAATGAGAAAAGTGGTGCAGTTTCAGAGAAGGAGGGACCAATCCTACGTGGGCAATTCAGTTTGGTTTCCCAGGATGGGAGGGTGGTGGCCATGGTTATGGGGAAGGAGGAATAGAGTAGAAAAGTAATCCCAGCGAGAATGATGAACCAGAGAATGGAGGATTCACAAGAACAGGAATTTTTTGTGTGATTTTTCTGGAAAGAAGAACCCTGAAATATAGTGATAGGTATAGCTCTCAGTGCGAGCAAAAATAAAAGATTTGTTAAAAACAGATGGACGAAGCTAACATGACAATTTCAAGTGAGTTGAAAAGAATATAACATTCTGTGGGTCCTGGGAAGAGCAACTATTCCTGATTTAAAGACGATTTTCCCCCAACTCCATTTTTACCCAAAATGGTGTGGCCTCAAGGGAAATTCAGGTCAAGAAACAAGAGTACCTGTTAAAATAATGGCATTTGTTTTTTTCAAGATACCTATCCTCAGGTCTAGAGAGCTGATCCTGGGGTGGATGGTTTTCACACTAAGGGTTGCACGTCCTTGAATCCTCTAAGTAACAGGCAAACGAAGACGGCTGGTCAACCTGGTGGGGAGGGAAAACTGGGAACTCTCAGAGGGAACAGTCCAGTGCCAAAAGGAAGATGGAACAGCTGGGTTCCAGGACAGAGCTGAGGGCCTGTGCTGAGCATGCACCCGAGGAGATGACTGTGTGTCTGCCATTATCGTAAGTCTCGGTGTGTGTGAGATGAGATGCCTCCCACACCAGCGAAGGATGCCTCTAGGTTCTGAGTGACAAGGTGCATGGAATAAAACCTAGAGCAATCCTGAGAGGGAAAGGATACACTCACAAGAACCCTTGGGGAGCAACAGAAGAATCAAGGGCGAGATAGATGGGAGCCTCCTTTCAAATGTCCTTCTCTACCCTCACAATTACATTAAAAAAATAATGATCTGAAAATGAATAGCAAGCCAGGTGCAGGATCCTTAGAGCAAGTAGGAAAAAAAAACAAAAAAACAAAAAAACAAAAAACCACTCTCCTGTTCCCGTAAGCCACATGTAGTGATCACAGACAGCTGAACACTGAGCCCTAAGGAGGCCCAAACCGGCAGCTTTCAACCTCTCTTCAGTGGTCACGAGGACGCATGACAGGAGGAGATGTAGCAGCTCTGGAGGAAGTGGCTCCTAAGTCACGGAGGAGAGTCTTCCAGGCAGTGTGCCAACCACAGCCACTGTTTTCCCACCCAAGGAAAGGAAGTTGGAGGACGTGCACCTGTCCCTGAAGCATAGAGACAGGGGCACTTCAAGAAACTTACCCGGGGCTATCACTATTCTTTTTGGAAAGTCACAACTCAGACATCTTGCTGATTTGGGAAAGAACTGGCAAAAATAAGCCAACCAAACAAAAAAAAAGAAAGCAAATACAATTGATGATCGGATTCCCATGAATTAAGGAAAAACTGAACATGTGGCAGTTGGAGGAATAAAGAGCAAGAAACAAAATGTAACCTGTCACAACTAGAGACCAGCTGTGTTAAGGTGAGTCAGGGATGGAGATTGGACAAGAAAGTAGACCAGTCAATATTGTAAAAAGAAAGAAAAACTCAGCTTGACCAAGACAAAGAAAGAAAGAAAGTACCAAAACAAACAAAAAAATCCTCTCCCAGTTGGCTTTGGCTTTCTCCAGTGACTTGATCCCAAGGGATTGACAGATGCAGACCTAAATGTAGTAATATCCATGATGGTGGCCATAATGAGCCAATGTTTGTGGGCACTTGCCACATACCAACTATTACACCAAGAGTTTGACATAGATTGTCTCCTTAAATCCTCACCATAACTGTGTCAGTTAGCACTATGATCGCACCTGTTTTTAACTGTGGAAGAACCTGAAGGCCAAGGTCATATAGCTAGTGATTCATGATACTGGGATTCAAATTTGGACAATCTGACTCCAAAGTTAGCTTCCTGACCCCTGTACTGTGGCCAACCTATCCCATTATAGTTACGTTAGTCTTTGTCAGCAAATTCCTTTAAATTATAAAACTATTTTAAAATATGAAAAGCTATTCTACATCAGACTCAGGAACTCTATGCTGTGATGCTTCCTCTTTCACTCTGAAACCAAACCAACAAGGAAGCAGACAAATGTCTCAGGCGCCGTGGGTCAGGTCCCAACAGTACAGTATCCCAGCTTCATTCAGAGCTAAGGTCTGGCTGTGCTCACCCTGGGAACAGTTGAGTGACGCGGGAAGGAAGGGAGAGAGCAAAGCAGCTGTCACCCTAGTGGGTCACAGTCCTGGTGACGGAGACCTCACAGCTTGTGGAGAGAGTGTGGCAGTCACAAAGTTGAGAAACACTTCCTCTAGAAAGGTATAGGTGAGGGAGGATCCTCAACCGAGCGACACAGAGGAATGCTCCTTAAAAACTGCCCATGACATAGAGGTGAGCAAACAAATATTTTATGAATGAAATGACTGGCCTGGATGTACTGAAAACAATTTTATGTAACTCCAAAGAAAGAAGATGAGTGATCACAAATTGGGTTTTCTTTTTTGAACTAAAAGAAATGATCCTCAGAATTTTGATGTTGTTCAAACCCTTCTTAGAAACATTCTAACACTCCATTGCTATTAAGTATGAAATCTACCTGCAGGATATCTGAGGAGTTGTTTGTTGATATATTGCATACACACACACTCTATTCTTAAAAGAAAAGATGTGATGGAGTTTTGATATTCACAAAGAAAATAATTTTCAATGAGAAAAAGGCAAAGAAAATAAATATATGAATCAAATGGGTAGAAGTCACAGTGCTGAAGGTTCAAATTTAACTCAGCTTCCCAGCAGCCGTGACAAAGAGCGGAACACAGCGAGCTGTACTGCCTTGTCAGGAAAGAGGAAGCACAGCAGTCTCTCAGAGAAGGCAATGTATTTTCTGGGCACTGAATTCTCAAATAACTTTCTCCCATGATTATGCATAGGTGTTCCTGGAGTGACCAGTCCTGGTTTTCATTTTTTCCAACATAATTAGGAGAAACTTTCATGAAATCATGACTTGCAGTGAAGATATAAACTGAAGGTGTGACATTAAAACACAACCCAGGGAGCTCTGTCCTATGAGGCCACCAAGATAAGGGAGTCCTAGCACAGCTGCAGGTATGATCTGAGGTTGGAAATAAGATTGTCTATAGAGAAAGGAAACAGATGCTTACTGAGCACCTAGTGTACGCTGTGTGTAGCAAATACTTTCTTCCTGTCAGCATACGTGTTATTAATCTTAATTGTAGAAGTTAGGTGACTTGCCCATATTCACTGTTGATTGGCAGTCAGAGCCCAAGCCTGTAAGCTCTGCTCTTCTGTTCTATACCACAGACCCTCCTGACTTTGCCACTTCTATCAAGAATAGCGAAAGGAAGAGTCAGCCCTTTAAAATGATGCCACTTTTTTCAGGCATTTGAGGTTATTCTCTCCCATGAGGCCTAGAGTGCTGGTGTTACATATTTTATTATTTACAAGTTATTTTAATTAAAAAAAAAAATATCAGTTAGTTGGTGGACTCAACTTGTATGATACAAGTTCAAAAGCATTCATGGATCTCACCCTAAAGGCAGTTCACGGTCTCCAAAGCCATAGACATCGCTGTGTGAATGGTTTGGGAAAGGATTATTATATTCTCTCTTTCCAGTGGTTAGCAGACTTAGGGACTGCAGCAGACAGGATATGTGCAGTGTGACCAAAGTGTGGGTGGAAACTGGGTGATGGTAATGGAGCCCAGAGTGTAGACGAGGAAGAGCCCAGAGGTAGATGAGGAAGAACAGGGAACTGAAGAAAGTGAGATGTGACTTAAGTTTGAGTGTGTGTGTGTGTGTGTGTGTGTGTGTGTGTGTACGTGTGTGTATGGGGGAGAGGAGACAAGGGGTAGGTGGCCGGGGACAGTCAGAGGAGCTTCAGTGTAATCCCTTTGAAAGGATATATACAAGATATAGTCTTGCTTCTCCAAAGATGTAGAGATTATGCACAGAAAAATCAGTCTAGGACTCACTGAAGAACATGCTGGTCTACATCTTACAGAAGGGATCGCGGAGCTGGGGAGAGGTGTGGTGCGGCCAGACTTCTGCTCACTGGCGCCTCCTAGTGGCTCTCAGAGGTGTTTTCATCACAGGACTTGCCTCCCTGTCTGGAGTAATTCCTTATCTGTGCCTCTACCTTACCTGTGAGCTTGCAGGTGTGGTAAGCAGGACAATCCTTACACTGGTGCCCAACTTATGGGTATCACTGTTTTTCTGGAAAGAGTTTTTAGTTTTTAAGAAAGATTTCAAAGAAAAAATGATAATGAGTAAAGGCTGAGGCAAGAACTGTAAATTCTTTTTCTCTCTTTCATGTCTCAGTTCCTTCTAGGGATTCTGAAAAATTTCCAGGTCATTCTGTGTGATGGCATCCCTCCAAATCTCCCATGCTTCACTGTGGCTCTCCCCCACCCTCTGCCCCACTCTCGCTGGGCACTATTTGGTCTGAATTGTTCTTTACACCCTCCTCCCATGTCTTCTATCTCAACTTACCTAAATATTCAACCATGGTGCTCTGTGGGGTCACCAACTTAGTCCTCCCAGGATATTTCCCACACCCACAGAGTGAGCACTTTTTACTCATGGACCACACTCCAGCTGTGTAGCGTCCATAGAGTTCCCCCATGGCACCCTGTGAAGGTGTTTTATACACTGAGATTTATGAGACAGAGGAACACAGTACCACTGCTCAGGTAGGCTACTTGTGGACATCATACCCGCACCAAGGTCGTCTCACCCTAGACACATCTTCAGAGACACAGGCATCAAGAGTCCCTGAGCCTCATTCTGACAATCCAAGTACTCTTGGCTCCCAGTCTAACATAGTTTTAAGTCATCCATACCTGTGTCTCCAGGCAGGACTTTGAGCAAAAGTGAATCTAAAACAAGTCATGTCTATCCTTCCCCACACAGGTTGCTCCTCGTTCTGCTACAGGAGGCCCAGAGATGATATCCACCCCTTATTCCCAGGAGGCCAGGAGGTTCTCAGCCTGGATAGCAGGAAGCATGTGCCTCCTGGAAAGAATTTAATTTCTGACTCAAGGTAAGTCAATAACACAGGGACAGACATTTTTACTCAGACAAGGAATAATGGTGTAACCTCTGCAAAAAGATAGGTGTGGGCACTGGAAGAAGCACCACCTTAGTGTCCAGGTTCATTGTCTAAGGAAGGCATGCTTGTATCAAGGAGTCTTCACGTGAGGGGATCTTTAGCCATCAGGACCTGGGAGTGAACCAGGGAACACCGTGGCATTAGTTACAGCAAATAGACAACCCCAGGTCCAGAATCCAGGCTGATGGTGAGTTTGGCAATGAGTCATAAAGAATTCTTTCACCAAAACTGAACTCCCAAGAACGTAAGATCACCTCATCACAGACTACATGGTTTCAGGATTCCCACCCGGGGAGCAGCACTTCAGTGTTCATGTAAGGCATAAAATACGCTCAAGAAGACTGACACGGTCTCTGTGGAACCATGTAGCTCTTTCAAGAAGGCCCTGTTTCATGGGACTAGGGTTCAGAAAGTCTAGAGAAGATCTAGTGTGGCTCTGATTTAGTGGAACCTTTTCAATTAGACCAGGGCTTTGGAACTGGCTGCTGGATTTCCGAAGAGTATGTGCCCTCTAGAACAACACACACAGGCCAATATGAGCCTGGATGACCAGTGAGCAACATGCTTTCGCTTTGGGTATTTTTAATAACTCAGTTAATACTTGTTTGTCATAGAAAACCTGGAAAATACTTGCAAAGGAAAAACAAATGTGGACGAGTATACCTCACCCATAAAATTTTCACCTATTCCTCACTACTATTTACAAAATATATAAATCCTTACAGATTTTTGAGTGTTTACTTATAAGTGAGTTTCTTTGTTCATTTTGCATGCGGTAACATGAATCTCATGTACTACTGAGGATAGGGAGGTAAAAACAATTTCATTCCACTCTTCCATGACTTCCTCTTTTGTCCAATATTAAGATTTTGCTCTTCAATTTCATTTAAGTGCATAGCTATAATTAATTGCACTTTGCTTTTGTGCTGTATTCCAACTTTAAAAGATGCTACAATCACTTTCCCATTTTATTTGTGTGTGTGTGTGTGTGTGTGTGTGTGTGTGTGTGTGTGTGTGTGTGTGTTGCAATACTGGGGATTTGAATCCAGGGCCTTATACATGCAAGGCAATTGCTCTACCACTGAGCTATATCCCCAGGCCTCCTTCTATTATCGGTGAACATTTGGAATGTTTCCTGTCTCCGTTATCACAGGCAATATTGCTATAAAATATCTGCACGCTTATCATGGTTCCCATGCACAGAACTTCTCTAGGGAATAGTCTCAGGAGACAACTGCTGCTTTATAGGGCTTTATGTATCATGGGTTTCACTGAGCTATGCCAAAGTGTTTGTAAACGTGATTGTATCCTCAGCCTCCAGAGATCCTACTGATCCACTTTCAGGGCAACATTTGTATGGTTGGTCTCTCTCATTTTAGTCAGTTTGGTGGGTAAGAACAAGTATGTCATTATGCTTTTAATGTGCATCCCCTAATTATCACTATTAAGTATACTTTCATATGTTTATTGGCCAAGTATTATTTTCTATTCTATGAAATGCCTATTCCTGTGGTCTATTTTTAAATGATTCAGAAGACTTCTTTATATATTCAGTCCTATCTCTATATATCTACATATGAATCTATTTAAAACTATATTTTCAAATCTGACTTCTTTTAACAAGAATGATAAACTATATTATATAAAGCCTTAGGGTTTTATAAATTGATCTATTTATGATAATTTTAAGTAACAAATATTTTTATTACCTTCATTGTGATGATTTAAAGGGCAAAAATAGACCCTATGTCAGGTAGATAATGATTAGGCTTGTGGAAAATGGAAAATCAAGTGGGGGGGAAACCCCATTACTGGTTTTATTCACTCCATTACTTGGAGACTACAATAAATAATTTTTTTGTGTTTTTTTCAGTATTAAATTTCAGGGAGGAAAAGTTAAACACATCCACCTCCACAGTCACTTTATTGTGTATCTCAGAATCATCTACCTACGAGTCTCCATTTTCTCTTATTTTGACTTAGGGAATCGGAGGGAAAAAAATAACATGTGCTTACAACAGTTCCATATGGGTGGCCCGGAGATTCACCCAGTAATCTTTCAACTAAAAATTCCCAAACCACAAAGCAGAGGGGACTTTCCTTGGATGGGTGATACCTTCTCAATGTGGCATCTACATGCAAGACACTAAATGTGCCAGACCCGGGGGAGAAGAGATGCTGTGTCCCAGAACCTGCTCCCCAGGGAGGACAATTCTGCTGGAAAGACACAAATGGGCATCTGAGTAACTGTGTGAGCACAGTGGAAGGTGCTCATGGTTCTCATTTCTGGACTAAAATTGAAGGTGGTAAAGGATCAGAGGAAGAAACATGACGCTCCTTGCCCCTCCAGTCAACGGGGTTGGTTCTCCATCTCCCTCTTCCTTTCAATCCCTGTTTCCCACCAGTGGTGGGATTCATAGGTCAGATGCAAGGTGGCCTATGTCGTGTGCTCTTATCACTGCACCAAGGTCCATGGTGGCCGTCTCTGGGGCCGTCCTGCCACCCAGGGGTCCTCAGCTCTCTGAGGTGGAAGTGCAGCACAGAGTCTCCCCACTCTCAGACACTTGCTTTCATGCCAGCCCTGGCTCAGCACTCAGGATTAAGGGGAACTAGAAACTCAAGAAAAGACAAGTCCCCTTCTTTGGCAACACAGTGGGTCAGTGTCTTGTTATTTCCCCAGCAAGTGCCCATCCTGGTGATCTTCCTAAGCTACTGCCTGTCCCCTGAAGTCATACTTCAATAAAAAGCTTCCTGAAAATTCAAGCTAGAGAGTGAATCACGAAGTGATTTGTGGGTTCCAGTATCAAGTAACATTATAACACTCCTTTTGGTAACCCTCTAGGGACGCTATCACACCTACTCCATACCTCAGGGGATATCTGACAACGTCTAGAGACATTTTGGATTGTCACGATGGGTGGTGGTAGAGAGGTGCTACCCCACCTAGTGGGCAGAGGCCACGAACACTGCCAAACATCCTAGAGTGCACAGGATAGCCCCTACGACAAAGAATTACCCCGCCGAAAATGTCAAGGAGACCAGGCCATGAAACCCTGATCTACTCCTCATTACCTAGACTGGGTAAATGACAGCTCATTGGCTTCCTTGACAGCTCCAGCTCCACAGGTCCTCCTAGTGGAGGTGGAATCTTTGATGAACTATTAAGTAGGTTCCCTACTTTGTACCTGGACATAAGATGCTGGAGAGGGGCCCAAGGTCCTGTGACTGAGTCAGGAACTCTCTTCCCTCAGAGAGGATTCAGCTCATGATCTGGACTCTAGTTCATATGACACTCGTGAAATGCAGTCCACTGCAGTCCAGTCCCTCGGGGCCACAAACTTGTGGATGACATGGATAATGTCAAAAGCTCCTCTCAATTTCATTGTCAATACTTTTTTCTTTAAGAAATACTAAGTAATACCATCTGGTAGTCCAACTTTATTCAGTCCACAAATATTTATTGTGTGCCCAGCTGGTCCAGGCATGCTAGGCGCCATGCTAACTGAATGATAACTCTGAAGCTAGTGCACTTGAACCACAGCACCTACAGCAGGTAATAAGAACTCATCTAGTGAGTTCATCTCCTGGGCCTCCCTCCAGAGATTCTGACTTCATGCATCAAGATGGGGGCCCAGGAGCTTTTATTGTTAGCCAGCACTTGAGATGACGCTGAAGAAGGCTGTCCATGGGACCACACTTTAAAGAAACACTGGTAGAATTCATGAAACCCACACAGACTAATCCCAGGATTGAGACTCTAATGTGGGTAATTTTTATATTCCTGAAAAAATCATTGATCTATGAATTTGCTCCAGTTTTCCATTTTTAAACAGAGGGAGAATAAAACCCTAATACCTGCTCAAACACAGACAGTAAGAGAGCAGGATGACCTTATGTAAGGAGAAACAGGACATTTCCAAAGGAACAGAGCCATTGAAGTTCTACCTTGAAAATGAATTTTTATGACATAGAGTGAGCATTGTCCAAGGATATTTATTTCAACAGGAGAAAAGGCTCTTGCTTATGTAAAAGATACAAACAGTACCTATTCTCTGAACTGACTTCAGCACAAGATGATATCAACCTGATTAGGGAACATCAGTTACCAAGATAAATGGTTTCTCTGCATACTCAGTTTTCTTTCAAATTGTCCCTCAGTCACCCCCCTTCTGTGACTTTTCAATGGACCCACTTATTTTAGGAGCATGCCAACTGCAGTTCAAGTCCAAACCTAAACCTTGCTCCAAGCAAAAGACTTCCAAGCTGTTACAAACACCTTTACATTTATCTATGTCCAATATCAAGGACGTTATCTCACTATTTGGAACATGTGTATAGATATATAGACAAAGGTATCCCTAAATTACTGTGATCAATTCAATGATATAATAAGTCTTCGTAAAGAATATCATGATAACAATTAAATAAAAGATTAAAATTAACATATGGCCATTATCAATTGAGGGAAAGGTGTGAATTAAAGGCCAGACTATCTCAGAATTATCCCTTAAGATAACCAATCAAAAATACATCTCCGTTTCAACTCTTCTGAGTTCCCTTCCTTTCTGTTCCTTTAAAACTGTCTTTATCATCCTTTCAGATGTCTCTCCTCCTGTCTTGTCCTGTCCACTTTTTGCTACAGGTAGCCCCAGAGTCCCCCACTGGACTTACAAAAGAGAACACTAATGGAGCCCTTCAGAAGACTCTAGCCTTCCTGTTGAATGCCATTCAAAATGTGGATGAGCTTTCAAACCAGAGGGCGATGACTCTTCCATGGTATGTAGAGAAAACCGCAGTTCAGTGTGTGACCTGGTACCTAGCACCATCCAGAGTACCCTAGTCCCACACCTACGGCCTCCATTTCTCCACTACTTCCAGAAGAAAGAGACTCCCCACCCCACACACACATTTTGGAACTTGGAGTCAGCATATTAATTTGAATGCAAATTTCCCGCCCCCAAACTCAAAAGTGCGGCAAGATCCATGTTTAAATCGCCTTTGTTCTCCGCAAACCAACATGCAAATGGGGGGTGCTCAAGTAGAAGAACCACCCAGGCAACAACAAGAATCCAACACAGGTCATACCTATTTTTGCAGCCTCCATTTTCAGGTTGAAATCCCAGTTCCTTGGCAACTTGAGGGACATTTTGCTTTCGGTTTGGGTGAGGAGCTGGTGAAGCGGCCAGTCTTTCCCAGTTGGTGCCCTTCTGGCCTTCTCGATCCCTCCCTCTGCCTTGCGACAGTCTCTTCCCCCTTGATGTTCGCTTCCCCAGCCGAGTTAGGTTTGAGGTTGATCTGCAACGTGTCTCCTCTTTTCTCTCAGATGCAAGGTCCATCCATCTGTCGGTTGGGCCTGACACCCAGACTCTCCTTGTCCCCCACCCACAGTCCTCCAGGGACTGGCACCTGCTTTCCTTCTTTCGCTTTTACCGGAAATATCCCAGTTGACACTTTGCTCTGAGTCGTGGGAAGCAGAGCTCCCCTGTTCGAAAGAATCTCAGGCCTCACTGAGGCGAAGTTGCAATAAACAACCACTCCTCTGGCTTTTTTTTTTTAACTGCTTCCTCGCATTTGAGGAAGTGGGCGCTGCTCAGTGCAGAGGAGGCATGAGGAGCACACTTTCTTGAAAAAATCGTTTGGGGAAATGCTTGTCAAGCTGAAATGAGTGCATCTGTGACCTAAGGCTACAGTTTTAATTAAAGGAAAAGATAAATTCCAAGATCCTCATCATATTCTTAGACTCTGTGTTCTCCTTCTCACCTAAAGGATTGGGCATCCCCAGGTAACCTGTAGATAGCCAGCATTCTGCCAAAGTGACCTTTAGAATCTTTCATGTGTGAAGACTGTGTAGTCAGCACTCTGCCTGCTCAGGGTAAAAGTTCCTACCAGTCAGACGTAGGAAGCGATGTGGTGTATTGAGTTAATGAGCCAATTTTAGCAGTTATATCATCATGGTTATTTGGCATTGAATATGGGGAGTGAGTTTCAGAGTCAAACCAACATGGGTTCAAAACTCAGTTGTTCTACTTTCTAGCTCTACAACTTCTAACAAGCAACTGAATCTTTCTGGGCCTCACTGTCATTAGAAAAAATGAGGTTAACAATAGACACGGCTGCATAGAACTTTTTTTTAAAATTATTTTTATTTAGCTTTTAATTTTTTTCAGACTGCATTGTACACAAATGGGGTACATAATTTTGTTTCTATGGTTGTGCACAATGTAGATTCATACCAATCGTGTAATCATACACGTATATAGGGCAATGATGTCTGTCTCATTCCACCATTTTTCATACCCCCCTCCCTCTCATTATCTTCTACATATTCTAAAGTTCCCCCATTATTCTCTCATTTCCCACCCCCACCCCCATTATATATCATCCTCCACTTATCAGGGAAAACATTCAGCCTTTGGTTTTTTGGACTTGGCTTATTTCACTTTTGCAAAGGCATCTAGTACAGATTTTGACACATAGTGGTTACACCACAGACATTAACTCCACCCATATTCTATTTAGTTCAATTCTGCGACAGGCTTTTATGTATTTAACTGGGTCAGCCTAACCTAGTGGTTAAGCATTTGGGCCCTGGAACCGGACTGATTTGTGTTCAAATCCTAGCTTTATCAAGTTCTTTGCTGTGTGACTTCAGAAACGGTTCTTGACCATTCTGTGGTTCCATTTTGCTCTTTTGCAAATGGGGCAAATAATAAAGCCTGCTCCACAGGGTTGTTAGATAGCAGGTACAAAGTCTCAGAGTAATCACTGTTTGCCAGCAGGTCAGCTATGCATTCTCAGCCTATATTCATTCTTCAGTTCCCCCATGACTTTCATACTTTCTTCTTCACCTCCCACGTGCTGACTCTGTTGATGATCTGGCTTCCTGTTTCATTAAGAAAACTGGTGCAACTGGGCGAGAATGTCTCAAGCTCCCCCACCATATCCACCCACCTCCCGTGTATAAGCCGGGTCGCTCAGCCTGCTGCAATGGATGAACCAACCCTTGTGGCTTTCCCAGCTCTACAGCACCACCCTGTTCTTCTCCCTCCTGGATCTTTCCCCTCCGTACTCAGCTTATTCTTTTTATCCTATCTTTTCAAAAACATCTAAGGCCACCTCTTCTTTGACTATAGCCCCATTTCTCTCCTTCATTTCTGAGCAAAGCTTTGGTAAGAATTGTTGGCATTTGCAAATGTCTTTCCTCTTATTCTCTCCTAATTCTTTCTGTTGATGATTTTGTCCCGATGACTCCACAGTATATCTTCTCATCAAGGACACCAATGACTTTTCTGTCACTAATCCTATGAGGTCAGTCCTCCATCCTCATCTCGCTGACCTATCAGTAGTGGCCTGGTTGTCTGTCTGCCCTGGTCTGCTCTCTTTCTGAGTCTTTGCTGATTCCCTCTCCTCTCTTTGACCTCTGGAGATTGGAGAAAACCAAGACTCCATCAGTGGACTTCTTTTCCATCCCTATTCTCACCTAAATGAGTTGGTACTGTAGACGCCATGTATCTACAATGACTCCGATGTATATTTCCCCCTGAACTCTAAATCTCTGCTTAGCTCTCTAATAGCCATCTCAAACTAAACTTGTGAAAAACATAACGAGGGACCAGGCTGAACGAGCAGTGGTGACTTGGAACATTGGAAATGAAAGAAACCTAAGACTGAAGAACCAACCACACGAGTATATTTCAAACCTCTACTCTCATCCTGTCTGCTTGTATTCCATTAGCCAACACAGGTCACAGGGCCAAGTGCAAAGTCACTGAGGTAGAAAGTGTGTGCTGTGCTAAGGGAGTTGGGGGAGGAAGGGCAGGAATGCTTGCAGATCAAGGCTTCAATCCATCACCCCAACTCAGTATGGCCACCTGCCCTCAGCTCCCCAGCAGTGCTAAATTCCTCTGACTTGAACTCAGTCAGCCTCGGGTCTTGCTCTACTGCCTGACTCAAACACCACTGTTCTCTATCCTGACCTAACTTGTGTGTGGGGAGGGGTCATCTGAGCCCTAGACCAATAGCATCTCTATGGGGAACTTGACACCAACCAAAGTTTCAGTCCTACCATCTTGAACTTAGGAACTCTGAAAATATTCTGAAGGTAGCATTTACAAACACAGAGGGAACTTCCTTTACTCCTTAGGGTGGGTTCCTATGAGTCTTGGAAAAACTCATGACCCGTGGGGGAAGTTGGTTGTGCATTGTGCGTACTCAGAAGGCAATCAGGAAAGTGGCCCTGGAGAGGCCTGGCACAGTGGCCTTCCTCCGCAGAGCCCCTCTGGGTGTCAGCGCTCTGGATGGGGGTAGAAGGCTACTCTCTGTCTGCCTGCTGCTCCCCCTCCCTAACCTTTCTGAAATGTCTGGTCCTAAATTTGAAACTGCCATCCACAATAACTAAAGCAAAAATTTATTCATTTATTATGCTTATTAATGCGAACCATTCTTTTAGGACTAAATTTTTTCTGAATATTGGAAGACTTGGTTGGTTTCTCCTTCATCCCTCTTTCCCTCACTCTACCATGGCCAGCTAACAGTTTGTTGACAGAGAAGAAAAAGTAAGTTAACTATTAAATACAGCACATGAGAAGTGTTGTATTGGAAGAAGCGGAGGGAGCTATGGAGTCGATATGGGAAGGGCCTAATTGGAACTAGGAGAAGGAAGAAAGGTTTCCTGGAAGAAGTGTATTTTAAATTAAGGTTTGCTGGGTGTGGTGGTGCACACCTGTAATCCCAGCAGCTTGGGAGACTGAGGCAGGAATCCAGCCTAAGCAATTTAGTGAGACCCTGAGCAACTTAGTGAGACTCTGTCTCAATTAAAAAACAAAAAAATTATAAAGGGCCGGGGATATAACTCAGTGGGTGAAGTGCTTCTAGTTCAATCTCCAGTACCAGGAAAAAAAAATTTTTTTTGATGAATGAGTTAGGGAGACAAGAGGGTTGGACAAAAGTTCCAGACAAAGCAAACAGTGTGCAGGAGGCACAGAGACAAGAAAGAACTCTTTGGGTTGCTCCTAAGAAGAACAAATGGAATAAGAGGGAGAAGAGATGAAGATAGGCTGAGGCTGGTTGGGATGGTATCACACAGGGCCCAGTGAGCTTTGGAAAGAGTTTTGACCTTACTCTGAGGGAACTAGAGATCGATGGGGAGTTTTTAGCAGGGTAGGAGTGAGGACACTATGACAGATATCTGAGTGAGTGTGAGAGAGAGGTCAGCAGCAAAGGGCATGGAAAGAAGGGAGAATAAACAAGAGCCATTTGCATGATAGAATTGCTAGCCCCAGAGCAATTATTATGAAAGAAAAAAGTGACACCAGGCTCCTGACTGGGGTCGCTGCAGGGGCAGAGGTTCCAGTCACAGAGATGGGAACTGCACAAAAAGTGTGAGAATTGATACTGAGGGCAAGGAGTTGAGATACTCTTTGGAGAAAGGAGTGGGCTGGGTTTGGAGAACGTTGCACTCAGGAACTCATAGGGTGCTTGAGTTCAGACCTCCTGCAGCCCTGTAAGCCTAGAACTCAGACAGACTCATTCATTCATTCATTTGCTCCCTCCATAAGCATCTACCCAGGACTCTTCTGGATGCTGAGTAAATAAGGATGGTTGGGAATCTGATCTAATCCTCAAACGACTCATGAGCGAGAAGTAAAAACGTAATGGCAGTCCACGTGAGGTTCAAAAATGGCAGGAAAAAAGAGCAGGAAATGGGCAGCTTTGCTTGGGTGGTCAGGGGCAGCTTCCCAGGAAATGTGATCCATGAGAGAATCATCAGGAAGCAAGGTGGAGGAGCAGGGAAGAGGACACTGCAGGCAAGAAAACTACAGACAGCTGTTAAAACATGGCGCCCCTTTAGGGAAGTGACAGAAATGGCAAATGACTGCAGAGGGAGACAGCCAGAAGTTTCAGGGGTCACTGGGGCCAGAGGCTGAAGCAGTTGCTGAGGAACTGGACTCTACTCTGAGTTGACAGAACTTTTTAAACATTTCTTTAATTGTTATTTATACCGGTAGAGAATTACATACATGATCTTTGTAGAATTTTTAAAGAAATATAAAGAAAATGAAAATTGTTACCATTTAATATACAACAATCCTCCTTTATCCACAAAGGATATGTTCAAGACCCCAAGTGGACACCTGAAACTTCAGATAGTCCCAACCCTACATACACTATGTTTTTTTTTTTTCCCAATACATACATGCCTATGATACAGTTTAATGGATAAATTAGGCATGGTAAGAGATTAATAATAATAATAATAACAATAATAATAAAATGTAACAATTGTAATGATATGCTGTAATAAAATTGCCAGTATCACTTACTCTTGTGCATTGGGATATTATTAAGTAAAACAAGGGTTACCTGAACATGTCCACTGAGATATTGCAATGGTTGATCTGGAGACAAAGACAAAGAGGCTGACCTTCTCAAATATGTCAAGGGCACTAAGTTGGCCCTAACCCTTACTCTGGTGAGGCAGTGCCAGGTGTCATTGTATCCACACTTATATTATTGTTCCTTAAAACAGACATAAAAAGAAAAGATTAATTTTTTAAACCCACATCTCTTTCAAAAGTGGCAAGAAGAAAGGTAGCCTGACATTAAGCACATTGGGATTAAACACATTGCTTGGTAGATGTGAGTCAGTCACTTTCGCTGGTCCAGATTTACCACCCGGCTCCTGCAGGTGTTTGAAAGTGGGTCCACATGTCGTGAGGACCCTCAACCAGCAGCTAATACTAAGTGTTAAAGACTAATGGCTGCATCTTGCTATCTTGAATGACAGATTCCTCAGTGTATGTGTACTGGAATGTGGAGACACCAAAAGTAAAGATCTTTTTCATTTGGATTTTAGTAGTCTATATCTTTAAGTGGATTTAGAAGGCACAAGTTCAAGGTTTTATTCCCTTATCCATAGGTACATGGAAAAACATCACTTGGTGGAGGAAGAGATACCTGTCCTCTGGCTCTCTGTGTGAGCTCAGGATACCAGGTACAGGCTTCTTGACACAGAGCAGAGCCTCGTTCCTCCCACCTCGGAGCAGTGAGTGGGAGGTGTTCTGTCTCTTTTCTGGCCTCGCCTCAAGGTCGCTAGCATTGGACCTAATATCTGGTCATAGTTTGATAGTCTATTAACTTTTACTGTTTTTGAACTATCCTATAGGCAAAAAAAAAAATTATATCTGGAGGTCTGAAGACCAAGACTGTCATTGTTGGTGTTGAGCATATACCAGGAAGAAAGCTAATCTGTGAATCATGGAGTTATGGAGAGAAATGTCTCTTTCAATGGGAAATTTATTACCCAGGGGTTATAAAGAGAACTGATGTTTGTTTCTAAGTGGAAGCATACAGAACAAATTGGGAAGAAAGATCCTTCACATCATACCTCCTTTTGGACATTATTATGGGTTACATTATATTAGTAGGTCCAGCCATGTAAAGTTAACAATATTTGATATCTTTTGACTTGCAAAAACAATTTCATGTGGTTCAACGTGATAGGCCCACTCCACTTCCTGCCACTCACCCGCACAACACATACCAAAGGAATTGCTCACCTGCAATGTAACAGGTGCTGCCAGGTGCTAAGGCTGCACCCAGTAGCAAGCCAGGCACAAATGCCTACTTCCATAGAGCTTATTCTAGTGAGATGAGATAGATAATAAATGAAGGCAGTGTAATGTATGAGATGGGAATAAGTGCTGTGAAGAAAAAGAAGAAGTACTATGAGAAAATGCAAGAAATGTTAGGTTAGAGGAAAATGGGAGGGAGAGACTAGCTTTAAATAGTTGGACGGCAAAGTCTTCATGGAAGAAGTGACATTTGAGCAAAGAACTGAAGAAGCAAATGAGCCAGCTAAACACATATGGAAGAACCTTCCAGCAGAGAGAAGGGTAAGTACAAGAGCCCTGAGCTCCATCAGAGGAGGGAGCAAGCCCAGCTCATGAGAGTAGGGAGGCCAGGTGTTTGGAGCAGAGGGAAGAAGGGGAAGATTTTTGGAGACAGGATCTGGGAGGTAAGAGGGGACTCACTGTACAGGGCTTTATCAGATGTTGGCTTTTACTTGGTGTGAGGTTCATTGCAGAGGAGTGATTTAATTCATGTTTCTAAAGATCACTGTGGCTTCCGTGTTAAGAATAGAATGAGGAATAGGGAAGGCAAAGACAGAAGCAGAGACATCAAAGGCTAAAGTCATGGTCCAGGTGAACGAGGAATGTGGGTCTGAACCAGCGTGGATCATCCAACATACCACACATGGTGGTGTGGTTCTGCACACTCATGGATCGAGGGGGCTGGAACCCAGCCAGGGTAGCAGGTGCCAACCCAAAGCCTAAATGTGGAGTCACATCTACCCAAAGGAACATTCTCTGCACAAAGGCCCTGTCCACCCATACAGACATGGGAGTGATGTTCTTCTAAATTTTACAAAAGCAACACCATATGAGCTGGGGAAATTTCTGGTGGTAGTGGGGACAGGGTTGACAAGTGCTTAGGTTCCAAGTGTATTCTGAATCAATTCTGTCAGTTCACAGATTAGTTGAGAAGTGTGAGAGAAAAAGGGGAAATCAAAGTAAATAACAGATCATTGCCTGAGAAAATGGAAAATGGAGATCCCATTTGCTGAGATGGGAAAGACAGGAGGAGCAGGCTGGAGACAGGGCAGAGATCAGCACATATTAAGCTAAAGATGCCCAGTGAACATTCAGATGGAGATGACCCAGTGGACAGTTGGATATGCATCTTGTATTGATAACTGATCCATTGGAAGGAGGATAGATTAGATAATGTAAAGAGACTTATTTCATTGACTTTCAATTATTTTGGTCACACAAAGTGGTTCAGAAATACTTGGCATGGTGACATATGCCTGTAATTCCAGCAATGTGTAAGCCAGAAGTAGGAGAATTGCAAGTTTGAGGCCAGCCTGGGCAACTCAGACTCTCAGCAACATAGCAAGACCCTGTTTCAAAATAAAATAAGGAGGGCTACAGATGTAGGTAAGTGGTAAAGTGCCCTCTGGGTTCAATTCCCCAGTAAAATACACACACACACACACACACACACACACACACACACACACACACGGTTCAGGAAGAACATTGGAAAATGCAATTGGTAACAACCTACAGGGAGAGCAAGAGCCTGACATCCTACACTCTGAGCATCCTGCAGGGATCAGCACTGTGGGCTTCCCTAGCTCGGTCAGTGGCACACTCTTCCTCTCCTTTATATAGAAAGACACCAGGAAGAGGAAAGTTTTGCTGGGGAGAAGCAAACATTGGTTCAAGCTTGACATGGTTCCTGTAGTCTCAGCTACTCAGGGGACTGAGACAGGAGGATCACATGGTCCTTAAGTTTAACAATCCGCCTGGGCAACATAGTGAGACCTCCCCTCCCCTAAGAAAATTCAGGCAAACAAAATAAACATTATAGGCTCAGATGTGAAGTGGTGTGAGTTTAGAGGCTAGGTTTTGAGGAGCTTGGGGGTGCAGCATCTGGTCCTTAACACAGTGTGCAGTTGAGTCCAGAAAGGGCTCCAGTTCTCCCACTGGAAGAAGGGAAGCCATCCTTCTAGAGAGTTCCTGAAGCCTCAGCTAATGGTACTGCCCAGCTGCATAGTTCTACTTTCTGGTCTCAGTGGCTCATCAATTAAGGTCTTTCCCTGTCATATCTGAATTTGGGAGAGATTATTTACTTCCACCCCACTCACATTTCAGTGTCAGATGTGTCCATGCTCAACGAATTGAGATTTCTCCTCCTCCTTCCAAAGTGGGCCTAACTCTCCTCTTTGGAGCAATAAGCTCCGTGGAGACCTGGGAGCCTCCATCTTTCCACTATGTGTGATCTTGAGGGACCAGGCAGTGTGTTTGTCAAACCACCCAAAGTATGTCCATAGGTCTAAGGTGTCTCTATCCCAGACTGACTGATTTTAGCAATGATGGGGCCTCCTCCTTTTCCCCAGTCTCCAAAGCTCTTTAGCAGGGTGCAGCTATGAGCACTCACCCCCAGGAGAGAAGGTCAGAGCAATTTACAGGATGACCTGGCCAAGCAAGGCAGAGGAGCACAGCGGTGGAGGGATAGCACTTTCTATCCCATGTCCCTCCACTCTCAAGGGGTCAGGAGTCTCCATATAGAATAGGAATCCCTCAGGGAGTTCTTCCTTATTAGCACTGTGCAAGCACTCAGCTCATACCAGCACTCCAAAGATGGGTATTAGTAGTCAAGATGCCAAGATTCGGTGCCTTTTCTCCAAGTTCTCTGAATCCATCGGACTTGTCACCAATCCCTAGAGGGAGCCCCAGAGCAAGAAGCCCTTCTTCCTCCTTAACTGTGTTCTGGATGTTTACCAGCCCTCCAATAACTACTCTAGATTTGTATCTGCCCCCTCTTACTCTTCCCATCTATTACACATAGTGGCAAGGAGGTTTCCAATAACTGTAGATCATTCCTATCATTTTCAAAGTCCTTCTGGGTTATGGCTTTTTGTTTTGCAGCTGCTCTATGAATAATCGGTCTCTAGGCCTAGGCAGGCAGCTGAAGGAGCCCCACATGGGTAAGTCCAGCAGAGTGCTCCTCACTGTGAATGACCACTCTTCTTCTCTCATTGGCATCACTGAGTCTTTTACATTATTAACCAGCAGCCACAGTGGACTCAGGCTGCCAGCAGGCTCTCCTGAGCCCAGATTCCTCCAGGAATTCCTCCATTTCTCATCTAACACAACGCAGTCAGCCATACTGCTTTAGATGACAGGCTTCTGTGGCAGATTTGTCTGCCCACTTTTCTCCTCCTAGGATTCCTCTTCCCCTCCTCTAACTCCTTTCTAAATAGAGACTGGGAGGTTGACCTAACCTGCCTTGGATCTTTCAGTTCACGCTGACAGAGATGGCTATGTCGGGGTGACTGTGGTCCTGGCAGGGGTCTTTGACTTTGTATCCAGGGTCTCTGGGAAGGGACATTCCCCACACAGGCATGTAAACTTATTCACTGTGAGTTCACTTCAAAACAGGGGCAGGTGTGTCTGCTCTACTCCCTCCAGGTCAACTATTCAAGACACCTCTGCGGCCCGTCATGTGGCCTTACTCAACTGAAAAGAGATTCCATAGGGAGGTTCTTAAGGCATGAGCTTTAGGGAGTCCAGTACAGTCACTGCTCCATCCTGGGGTCTCATCCTTGGACCCATTATTCCCCTCATCCTTCACACTTTGAAGAGGAGGCAAAGAATTGTGTGCAGCAATTCCATGGCTCCAGTCCCCCTGTGTGGGTAACCCACCATGCCGGAGGTGCTCACGGACCCTCCTGCTCAGGGTTTTCTTGGCCCTTAGCAGATTAGCTTTATAGGCTCTCCGATCCTGACTAGGGGGCTTCATTTTCTTGACCACATTCTCAGAGCATGAAGTTTATCTGCCTCTCCTGAGTAGATGGCATGACCACAGACTATTAAGATGATAGGTGTACTTCTTTGTTGGGTCCTGGATTCCTGATAATCTGACAACTGGAACTCCTTTTATGATCACTGCCTCCCAGTGGGCGCTGCATCATGAAATCTATTCACTATTCCACACTCCTTGGCAACCATTACCAATGCATCTAAACGAGCCCAGAAATGACCAGATCAAGGAGAAAAATATAGTCACTATCACCTGTACCATAAGCAGTTAGAGCATGAAGGTACTGGTGTGCCTCTACTGGGGCACAAAATCTTGTGTCTCCAGATGATTCCAGACCAAGCATGCCTCTCACTAGCTAGGAAAGCAGGGAGTCTTCTTGGAGAGTGACTGTGGAACTTCCGCCCCAGGATATCTGACCAAGTGTCCATTGCTCATGTTTGCACAGAGCTTTACAAAGCTGCATGGGCATCCATGAGCCCATAAGTGAAATGGAAGGTTGGAGAGTTTAGGAACCTGAGCTAGGGAAGAAGAAGGCATTATAGAGTGGAAAGTTCCTTGAGCCAGACTCCCTGGGTTCAAATCTACTTCCTTGGCTTCCTACCTGTGTGACCATGGGCATGTTGATTAATCTTTCTAAGTTTTGCTTTTCTCATATGCAAATTATATCTATCTCCTAGAGCTGATGAAGAGACCATGTGAGATAATTTATAAAAAGCACTTGATGTGGTGCCTAACATGTTACAAGTTCTTAATATATGATAGACAAGAAAATAATTTCCATTGATGAAATTATAAGTCCCAAAGAGCCTTCGAGTTTCATTTTATGTGATGTATTAAGAAAGTAAACTGGATGGCTAGTAAGTTGAAGTGTGTTATCTCTGCTCCAACTTGGGGAACATGGGAGACTTGTGTTCCTGGTGTAAAAGGCCCATCCAGCTGCAAGGCCAATTTGGGCCAGATGCAGAGAGGCATGTAAAGGAGAAAGGAAGGGTACTATCTGTCCACAAAGCACTGCAGGGTTGCAATACCAAAGGTGGTGGCTAATTTTGGACCACAAATCATTGGTGTGGTTTAAGGCCCCTCCTTGCCTGCCCAGTGGCCCAGCACGTGGGTAAACAATGACACACCCAACTTGTTTAGCTTGGACTTACTAGGTGAGAGGAAGTGGTGAGTTGGGGAGGGGTGGGTAGGAAAGGAGAGAGTCATTACCCTGACACAGAGAAGGGAAAGAGATCCAAGTTGCAGAAAGGCAGGCATGTAATCCTCTATCTACCTGGGGTTTCACTGGGAGGAAATTCAATGCCACAGCTGGAGAGCTACTTTTCTAAGACAAAACTGCAGTGCTCAGCACCAGTCAGCTTCTACTGTCCTGGGATCACGAGATGCTCAGCAGGGCACTGCCAGAAGAGGAAGTGACAAAGGCAGATGATTCCACTGCTGATATGAAACTCAAGGTTCACACTGAGTAATTACACATAGAACACCAGACCTGCTGGGGGAAGGGAGAACGGGGGGGGGGGGGGGGGGGGGGGGGGCGTGTTGGAACGTCAAACCAAGTCCATGCATCATGCATGGGCAAATACTACACTTTGGCTTTTATAGCCATTTAATTTGCTCCCTCATGATTTGCATCACACCCTTGTATGTGAGTAGAGCAGAAATTATTCGTCCCATTTTATAGAAAGGCGTGCAATGGAGTGATAATTTATTTAAAGGTCAGGTCAGAAGTCCTTATTTTGTCCATGAATTGTTGCAAACCCTAAAAATATACAAAGTGAACCTTAAAATATTGACTGTAGAATATGATCCTTGAAATAAAGTATAAAATTCAAAATAAAAAAAAGGAATTAGTTTCCAATTATAAATTCTGATGTTAAAAAGAAGAGGTGAGTTTTGCCAGTTTCATAAAAGGAATCATCGTGCCTTATCTTATATGCAAAAAACTTTGTGAAATTTGAAGTAGCCAGTGCAATTAAATCTTGCGTCCAGTCAGGCTCAGTGGCACATGCCTGTAATCCCAGTGGATTAGGAGGCTGAGACAGGAGGATCGTGAGTTCAAAGCCAGCCTCAGCAATAGCAAGGCGCTAAGCAACTCAGTGAGACCCTATCTCTAAATAAAATGCAAAGTAGGGCTTGGGATATGGCTCAGTGGTTGAGTGCCCCTGAGTTCAATTCCTGGTACCAAAAAACAAATGAACAAACCCTTGTGTCCATTTTCATTTGAAACCATCTCTAATGTTAAGTATCCTTAATGTTAATCTAGGGTTGGCATTAAAGTTGAGCCAAGAAATTTCATGAGCAGATCAAGATACATGAGGCAGAAAAACAAGGAGGAGGTTAATCCACAAAAAAACTGGAGTCTGGGGGTGCCATGAGTGTGAAGTTTTCAGTCATCTTGATGAGCATGGCTGGATTTCTACAGAAACTTATTTCAGTTTTGAAAGATAATAACTGGTCAAGCAGAAGAGTCTATTGGGGTCACCTTCAAATGCTCCAAAACATCTGGGGTGGGAGAAGTGCGTCAGAAAATTGTCACTAAGTTTTTAAAGCACATAGATTTTGCTCACCTTGATACAAAACTTTTGAATTTGCGAGGCAGGAAAAGACTAAAAGCAGATGGTGATCTTTATGGACCAAGAACTTGCCCCCCCCCCTTTTTTTTTTTTTTGTGGTACTGGGGATCGAACTCAGGGCCTTATACTTGCAAGGCAAGCGCTCTACCAGCTGAGCTATCTCCCCAGCCCCAGAACTTGCCCCTTCTGAGGATACCAATAACAAAGTGAATATAGCCACATAATTGAGAAGAATTTGGTCTTTGCACAGAATGAAGCTTCCAGAGTAAGAATAGGAGATGTTATTTTAAAAGACTGTGAAATGTTTCCACGAGCATATGAGTTCTGCTCTGTCCCAGCTTCGTTTCTCTGCTTCACTGCAAAAAAATAAAATAAAATAAAATAAAATAAAATAAAATAAAGAAAAAAGAATGCTATTGAATGAAACATGGAGAACAAAAAACATCAGGGAGGAGATAAAAAAATTCTTAGAGGTCAATGAGAATGATGATACAACATATCAAAATCTCTGGGACACTATGAAAGCGGTACTAAGAGGAAAATTCATTGCATGGAGCGCATTCCAGAAAAGAATGAAAAGTCAACAATTAAACCTCCTCCAGAAAACTTCTAGACCTCATCAATGAATTCAGCAAAATAGGAGGCTATAAAATCAACACGCATAAATCTACAGCATTTTTATACACAAGTGACGAAACAGCTAAAAGGGAAATGAGGAAAACAACTCCATTTGCAATAGCCTCAAAAAAAATAAAATACTTGGGTATCAATCTAACCAAAGAGGTAAAAGATCTCTACAATAAAAACTACAAAACACTGAAGAAAGAAATTAAGGAAGACCTTAGAAGTTAGAAAGATCTCCCATATTCTTGGATAGGTAGAATTAATATTGTCAAAATGGCCATACTACCTAAAGTGCTATACAGATTCAATGCAATTCCAATTAAAATCCCAATGACATACCTCACAGAAATAGAGCAAGCAATCATGAAATTCATCTGGAAGAATAAGAAACCCAGAATAGCTAAAGCAATCCTTAGTAGGAAGAATGAAACAGGGGGTATCGCAATACCATAACTTCAACTATACTACAAAGCAATAGTAACAAAAACAGCATGGTATTGGCACCAAAATAGACAGGTAGATCAATGGTATAGAATAGAGGACATGGACACAAACCCAAATAAACACAATTTTCTAATACTAGACAAAGGTGCCAAAAATATGCAATGGAGAAAAGATAGCCTCTTCAACAAATGGTGCTGGGAAAACTGGAAATCCATATGCAACAGAATGAAACTAAACCCCTATCTCTCACACTGCACAAAACTCAACTCACAATAGATCAAGGATCTTGAAATCAGACCAGAGACCCTGCATCTTATAGAAGAAAAAGTAGTTCCAAATCTTCACCTTGTCGGCTTAGGATCAGACTTCCTTAACAGGACTCCCATAGCACAAGAAATAAAAGCAAGAATCAATAACTGGGATAGATTCAAACTTCATAGCTTTCTCTCAGCAAAGGAAACTATCAGCAATGTGAAGAGAGAGCCTACAGAGTGGGAGAATATCTTTGCCACTCATACTTCAGATAGAGCACTAATTTCCAGAATATATAAAGAACTCAAAAAACTCTACACCAAGAATACAAATAACCCAATCAACAAATGGGCTAAGGAAATGAACAGATACTTCACAGAAGAAGATATACAAGCAATCAACAGATATATGAAAAAATGTTCAACATCTTTAGTAATAGGAGACATGCAAATCAAAACTACACTAAGATTCCATCTCACCCCAATTAGAATGGCAATTATCAAGAACACAAGCAACAATAGGTGTTGGCGAGGATGTGGGGAAAAAGGTACACTCATACATTGCTGGTGGGACTGCAAATTAGTGCAGCCACTCTGGAAAGCAGTGTGGAGATTCCTTAGAAAACTTGGAATGGACCTACCATTTGACCCAGCTATCCCACTCCTCGGCCTATACCCAAAGGACTTAAAATCAGCACACTACAGAGATACAGCCACATCAATGTTCATAGCGGCTCAATTCACAATAGCCAGACTATGGAACCAACCTAGATGCCCTTCAATTGATGAATGGATAAAGAAACTGTGGTATATATATACAATGGAATATTACTCAGCTATAAAGAATAATAAAATTATGACTTTGCAGGCAAATGGATGAAATTGGAGAATATCATGTTAAGTGAGATAAGCCAATCTCAAAAATCCAAAAGAGGAATGATCTCACTGATAAGTGGATGATGACACTTAATGGGGTGTGGGAGTGGGACAAGAATGGAGGAAGGACTGTATAGAGGGAAAAGAGAGGTGGGAGGGGTGGGGGGGGAAGGAAAAAAATAATGGAATGAATCAAACATCATTACTCTATGTAAATTTATGAATATGCAAATGGTATGCTGTTACTCCATGTACAAACTGAAACATGTATCCCATTTGTTTACAATAAAAATAAATTTAAAAATTAATAAGAAATGCAAAGAAAAAAAAAAAGAAATCAGAAAATCACAAGGAATAAGGACAGAGTCACAGTATATCATGGAAGTTCTTTAGGGTAGCATCTCTCACGTTGCCCCCTACCAAGGGACAGCATTGATACCTGACTCCTGTGATTTTAAAGATAGGGATTGTCCCTGTCTGGGTGTGTGATTTCTAGAGAAGGGCACTGATCAGTCAGCAGATAGAGCACAGGAAGTTACTAGGACTTTTCACGAAAACCATTCATTTAGTCTTTGCATAACATTTAAAGGTTCCTTCTCAAAATAAGCACAGGCTTTAGGTCAGTGAACACAGATCACTAGGCAACCTTGGACAGTCAGATGTCACTCTTGCTGAGTTTGGGGAGTAAGGCAGGTGACCATGATACTAACATGAGCTAGGTACCCAGAGAAGTTCGGTAGCATGCAGCCCTGGGCTTTGGGTGCTGATCCCTGCTCTATCCTTATTCACGGTTATTTTTTCTTTCTCTCTTTCTTTTCTCTTCTCTCTTTCTTGAACCACCCAGGGACTCGCACACCCTGAGTAAGCACTATATCTCTGAGCTCCACCCCAGCCCTTTTTATTTTTATTTTGAGACAGAGTCTTACTAAATTGCCTAAGCTGGCCTTGAACTGCAATCCTGCCTCAATCTTCTGAATCACTGGGAATACAGGTGTGCTCCACCATACCTGGTCCACTGATTTCTGAACCCCACACTTCTCATCGACAAAGACAGAATGATAGTACCTATTGTGGGAATTAGGACTGTGTATGTGTAAAGTATGTGGTTTGCAGCAGGCAGGTATTAAATAGTAATGATAATTGTCAAATCACCTTAAAATAGTATCTGACAATAGATTGTAGATAATAGATAATAATAGATAATGCCCCTAAAGACAACCATGAACTTTATATGCATTCCTAGAACTTGAAAATATGGTCTCTTACATATGTGTAGAAGAAAAAAAAAAAAACCCTCTTTTTTCTCTATATAGTCTCAATACTTCACTTCTGATCAATGTACAGCTTTTCTCCCAAACCAACCAATTCTCCCATGCTAACTGGGTGCCCTTCAATTTAATTCTGTTCTGACACTGTCTACCTGGAGTTGGCAACAAGTCTGACAGGGTTAGGGCTCATTTCCACAAAATTAGGTCTACTTCAGACACCAATCACAAGTCCAAGGTTGTCACCCATACTTCTGATTGACCAGCTATAAATCTGGGTTCCCATGATACCCTCCTCAAGTTCGATATCTTGTTAGAATAAGGCACAGAACTCAGGAAAACACTGTTTCCTGGTGTTGTGTAATAAAGATCCTGCTGAATGACAGAGATGAGCATCCAGATGAAGAGGTGTACAAGGAATGGTCTGAAAGGGTCCTGAGTGCAGGACTTCTGTCCCTGTGAGGTTGGGGCACATCACCCTCCTGTCACAGGCATGTGCTCACCAACCTGGAAGCTCTCAGAACCCTGGGCCAGAAGGAATTTTTTGAAGGGTTCATCATGTAGACATGATTAATTATTAACTCAATTTCTAGCTCCTCTCTCCTCCCCAGAAGTTGAGGGCTGCGGTTGGGGTTCCAAGCTTCTAATCACGGTATGATCTTTCTGGTGACCAACCCACATCCTGAAGTTACCCAGGAGCCCACCAAGAGTTGCCTCATTAGAACAAAAGACACTCCTATCCCCCAGGAAATTCCAAGAAATTAAGGAACTCTTTGTCAAGAACCAGGGCTAAAGCTAAATATTGAAACGAAAGATGCCCCTAGTCCCCTGCCTCTTAGGAAATTAAAAAGGTCTTAAGAGGGTCAAATTAAGAACCAGGACAAAGACCAAATATTATTTTACAATATGGTAAAGTGACTTTGCAGATGTGATTAAGTCAAGAATCTTGAGATGGGAACACTATTCTTGAATTATTTGGCGAGGGTGGCGGGGCTAATTATAATCACAAGGGTCCTGATAGGAGGAAGGCAGGAAGATTTGACTACAGATATAGGGGATGTGAGTCCAGAGAGCAAGGTCAGAGGGATGCAAGGAAGGCCACAAGGCAGAGAATGCCTCTAGAAGCTGAAAAGGTAAGTAAAACAGATTCTCCCCTCAGATTCTCCATAAGTAACCATCTCTGCTGACCCTAGACGTGGCTAAAGCCCAGTGAGACCAATTTTGGACAACTTCCCTCCGGAACTATCTGGAAATAAATCTGTGTTCTAAGTCACTGAGTTTTGTTACAGCAGAAAGAGAAAACTCATACAAAGATTATAAAATCTATTTGTTTGGATGATCCCTGAACTGACTTTGGAAGCTATTTCCAACAAAATTAACTTCTCCATTTTTTTCAGAACAAAATTATCACATATGTATATGTAATATATTCTGAACTTGTATCAAGTTCAAAAGTAGGCCAGCCTATCAAAGAAAATGCATGGAGAGAGAAGAACGGAGGCCACAAGGCAGACCCTACACCCGTGAGTGACGTCCTTGTGCATTAGAATCCCCTGGGATCTTTTTTAAATGAAGATTCTGATTTTAGAAACCTGTGGTATGGCCTAAGACTCAGCATTTCTAACACTCCCAAACGACGTAATGCTGCCGGTCCTCAGATTATACTTTGAGCAGACTTAGGACCAGTCTGGGGAAACACATATAATGGACACTGAAAAGATCCCCTTTAATGGATCTGCCCTTAACTAAATTCCAAATTCTTTCCAATCCTTTGTCCAACTCCTTGATGGTGTCGAGTAGTACTTGCAGCTAGTACCAGGCCATCTACTTCTATTTCCAGAAAGTAAATTGTATAGATTGATTCAGTTGTATCCTTTCCCCAGCTAATACATCCTAGGTAATACGAATTGTACTTTACTGTTCTAATAACAATAGCATTCTTACTATATAATGTAGATTACTTAAACCAACAAGATACAGGTGCAAAGAAGAAAACCAAACTCTTCAATGAAAACCAAGCTAATGGCATTGGTAAGAAAGAATAATTGTATATCACTCTAAAATATGTCTATTCATATGAGGGTAAGTGGATGGGGGAATCATAAAAAACTCCAGACCTGGAATAACAATATATCTTGGTTTTTGCTTCCATTTTAAGGAAACCACCTTTGCCTCGTGGATAAAATTTCTACAAGAAAAGACACAGGAATATGTATCTGCCTTTTAAGTTAAAATATAAAAAGTCAAGTGACCATCTTCATCTCCAGCAGTGGCCAAGGTGTACTTGTTTACATTTCACATCTTTGGCTTCACGTATACAACACTTTACCTAACACTTTCCCTGTCAAGCCTCAGCACCCCAAACCCGTCAGACTGTGATTAAACTCTGGTCTGCTGTGCGGGAAGGGTCTGAGTTCTAAAAAGAAAGCAGTGAATTGACTAAGTTCTAGAGCCAGTAAAAGCCTCAACAACCTGGCCCTGGGCCAAATCACAGTAACTTGTCCTTTATGAAATGGGTCCCTTATTATATACAGCACAGGACCTATGGTTTTCGTGTATTCAACTATAACAGAAACATTAAGAAATACTGTTAAACACAAAAATGTCATGTTCTAACAGGAGAAAGAAAGAGAGAGGGAGAGAGAATCTGTGTGTATTATATGGCTAGTATCAAGAAGTAGAAAGAAAGATTGGCTGTGTTCATATCAGATTGAAGGAAGTTTGGGCCAGAAAAGTCTATGAAGGAGAATAAGGATGCCTATTTGAGTGGGGCCTAGAGATGCCACGGTGGTTTCTCACCAATGCAAGTGCTACCTGAAGATAACATCGTGTGAATGAGGGTTTGAAATAAACTGTATGTGTACACACATACACACACACACACACACATTCTCGATCTGTTTGTGCTGGACAGTGGAAACTTCGGTTTCACAGAATGATGAAGGCAAAGGGATCCATACTCCACATCTTCTGAGTCACCTTCAGAGAGAAGGATGGTCACCTAAGCTCCAGGTGAGGATAAAGGTAACCCAGGGCAACTCAGGAGCCTGTGAGTCTCTCCTCTGTCCAGTTGATGTTGTCCAGGCAACATCCCTGTCTGTCTTGGAGGGTTTTCAGTGCACATAAGAGTCACGAATCACTTCCACAGAATCAGAGTCCGTCCTACAAGTATTACATGTCTTTCCTCTTCCTTTGGAAATGGGTTACAAGGGACAGTGAATACTGAGACTCAATAAAAGCAAACAAACAACTGGGGCCTTCTGGTTCAAGTTGGCAAGCCGAACACTCCTTTCTCCTTCTTCCCCACTCCCAAGTCCCATCTAAATGGAAGTAAAGAAGCACAAGGAAGAATGAAGGGCACGGGAAAGTATCAGCATGCCAAGGATTTTCATAATTTCTGGAAGCCAGTCAAATGGGTGAAATTACACAAAGGGATAAAATTAGAAGAAGAAACAACCATTCAGACTGGCACCCAGAGAAATCTGCCACAGAGCAGGAAGCCAGGAAAGGCCCTGGACTCAGAAATGGCAGGTAGAAAAATGACTCAACAGAGACCTAAGGAGTAAACTTGGAGTAGGTTCACTCTCCCACCTCCCCTCACCCCTTCTCTTAATAGTGACCTTCATGCACCAACCTAGAGTCAGAGAACTGGCCTTTCTTTGCAGTGGCTTACTTCTATGCCTGGGAGTAGCAAGAGTTTCAGAACAGTACTTTACCACCAGAGTACTTGACTGCTAAATCCAACTCATGGTTTTTAGCTTACAGACATATATCACACAACCAGAAGTCCAAGGTGGGAGGACTCCAGCATGGCAGTTTGGGGCTCGGAGATTACACTGCACTTCTAGGGTCTTTGCACCGCTTGGTGTGTCAGCTCACATCATTACCCCAAGATGGTGGTGGCGGGTCCTCCCTCTCATCTAGAATGGAAAGCATACAGAGGAAGGACTGAACAGCACTTCTGTTACTCTCACACATCTCTTCCAAGAGCAAGAACTCTTAATCCAGGAGCTCCTTAAAACAAATGGGCTAAGGAAATGAATAGACACTTCACAGAAGAAGATCTACAAGCAATCAACAAACATATGGAAAAATGTTCAACATCTCTAGTAATAAGAGAAATGCAAATCAAAACCACCCTAAGATTCCATCTCACCCCAATTAGAATGGCGATTATCAAGAATACGAGCAACAACAGGTGTTGGCGAGGATGTGGGGAGAAAGGTACACTCATACACTGCTGGTGGGGCTGCAAATTAGTGCAGCCGCTATGGAAAGCAGTGTGGAGATTCCTTAGAAAACTTGGAATGGAACCACCATTTGACCCAGCTATCCCACTCCTTGGCCTATACCCAAAGGACTTAAAATCTGCATACTACAGAAATACAGCCACATCAATGTTCATAGCTGCTCAATTCACAATAGCCAGACTGTGGAACCAACCTAGATGCCCTTCAATTGATGAGTGGATAAAGAAACTGTGGTATATATATACTATGGAATATTACTCAGCCATAAAGAATGATAAAATTATGACATTTGCAGGCAAATGGATGAAATTGGAGAATATCATGCTAAGTGAGATAAGCCAATCTCAAAAAGCCAAAGGACGAATGATATCGCTAATAAGTGGAGGATGACACATAATGGGGGGGAGGGAAGGGTTAGAGTTAGGGTTAGGGAGGGGGGCAAGTATGGAGGAAGGAACTACTGTATAGAGGGTAAAGAGGGGTGGGAGGGGTGGGGGGAAGGGAAAAAATAACAGAATGAATCAAACAACATTGCTCTATGTAAATTTATGATTACACAAATGGTATGCCTTTACGCCATGTACAAACAGAGAAACAACATGTATCCCATTTGTTTACAATAAAAAAAAAAATAAAAATAAAATAAAAAAAAAAAAAAAAAAAAAAAAAAAAAAAAAGCTCCTACCACCTCGTTTGCCAGAACAGGGTCACATGCCCAGCCCTAAACCAATCCCTGGCAAGGGAAAGGAGATGGGGGAGGGGACAGCTGCCCTGAAGCAGAGCTTCTCAGACTTGAGCACACAACAAAATCACCTGGGGAACTTGTTAAGACACCACACAGATTGCTGGGTTCCACTTCCATAGGTGCTTCTTCAGTAAGCCTGGTGCAGGGCCAGAGGATTTGCAATTTTTCTGAGTTCTCAAGTGCTGCTGACGGTACTGGATAGAAAAAATGGATTTGAGGAGGCAAGGACAGAGAAAGGGCCCATCCTTTCTATGCGTTTTCAGATACTGACTTCCTGCCCACATGTTTCAAGTTAAGCCTTCCGGTGCACATGTCCCACTCTCATGCTCAGAGCTTAGTCATCCTCTCAGGAGGGGAAGTTATGATTGTAACCATCAGAAGAACTGAAAGCAGAAATGTTCAAAAGTGACCACCTCTAGGGAGCTGTTGGGAGAAGAGGGGGAGAAAGGAAAGTAGTCAGACATTTTATTGTTGTCGTATGCCCATCTGAAGGGATTGGATTTTTTTTTCAACCCTGTGATTGCTTTACTAAAAATACTTCAGTACTGAATGTTTTTCTACTAAAGAATTTTCTCAACTATCTTCCTTTCTTCAACCAGGCATATCTATGTATCAAGATCAATGTTGTAAATGGAGCTTAATGTATGTGGAAGTAGCTTTTCTTTCAAGGGTACTAAGAATGGAGTTAAAAATCATCACGAGGTTGAGAAAATAGTAACCTATGACATGCACCAAAATTTATCTTAGGAAGACGCTCTTCCCCATTGAAAAAATACTTTGAGAAAGGCTTAGGAGAAAAGATCACCTCTACTCATCCCCAAGCTACCACCACGAGCACCCTGGACTTCCATGAAGGCCCACGCCAAGGCCCAAGAGAAATGAGCTGAGTGACAAGGGAGGAACCATTGGACTTCTTCAGGAAGCCCTGCGGAGAGCAGAAAAGGGAAGGAGAAAGAATAGGTGCCTTTGAGAGGGAGGGTGCTATCTTCTGTGTGAATTATTTTTTTGTGATGGAAACTAAAGAGGCTAAATTTCAAGGGTGACATGGGATGACCCAGATGACACAGGAGGAAGCAGAAGGCCAAGGAAACCGAGAAACCCCAAGAAGTAACTAAGGTTGATCAGTACTAGAGAGAGCAGAGATCTTCTTTTTCACTTTCCAAAGTCCCAGTTATTAGAGAGTTGAAGGCATTTCCACCCGTATCTCAAGGGGCAAGTCAGTCCCCAGCTGACTCCTAGTTATATGAGAACTAGAAAAAGCCAACAAGTGTGTGTCAGGGAGCAAACATTTCAGTCCGTTGAAACTGCCAGAGGACTGCGTACTCTGACCTCCTGAGAAGGAGCTGTCACTCACCTGCTGCAGAGACGTCTTTCTGGAAGCATGCTTGGGTGAGGTTTATCCCTCAGGGTCCAGAGCCACCTGGACTGGGAGTGACTGTAGATCAGAAACTGACCGTGTCCTTTAGATGGAACAACTCCAAGAGCTCCTAGGCTGGTGTTCATCTGTGGAAGACTCCAGAAAAACCAAATCTGATCCATTGCAGAGCACTCTCTGAGTAAATAAATAAGTAAATAAATAAAAATGCTACTGTTAATTTTAGCCTGATTCATCCCATAATCATTATTTGTTTCATCATCTGAAGAATAGAGACTGATTCAAATGATACTTCTGTTCCATTAGATTCTGGTCATCATTCCCCTTTAATACCCAGGAAATAATCTGAAGTTCTGCCATTAGTACAAATTATTGTTATTATTCCATTTGCTCAGGAACTTAATGGATTCTGTTCATCAATTTCTTTTCTTTTAATGTTCTTTGGGAATTCAAGTTTGTGTCTTTTTTTTAAAAGCACTTTCCTTTCTTTTCACAATTGTGACACAAGATTGCATTATTATTTTTTTCTTTCCTTTCTATGGCCAATTCACCTATTCATTTCTAAATTATCTATTTGACCATTTGCCTAACAGAAAGTTAACCTCATGCTATCTGTCCTGGGTAATTGGCTGTTTCCTGTATGGATCAAATGGACAGGCTCGTTATAATATTCTTCAATGAAGCATCTCTGAGAAAGGATAACATTATTACCCTAAAGAAAGTCATTCTTTAACTTATTAGGGGGGAAAATGTATTGGCCATTTAGTCTCATAATCCAAAATTCAATTGGACTCTCTTGCTTTGTCTCCATTCCAAGGAGGATCATAGGGCAGATGTCTACATTGGCTGGCCTGTGTTGCATTGGTTCTCCTAATCCTGAGGGACAAGGAACATAAGGCTGGCTCAGGGAGGCAAAATGGGATTGATAAAAAGGCATATTCACTTGCCATATTACAGGATATTCAGATCTCGGTTTAATCTGTTCCAAATTATAACCTAGGAGAGACATGTTTTCTGTTTTTCCACATCCATTACTATTGAGACTATTTAGCGAGAGGAAAAATTCTTGTTTCTTAGCTCCCTCTGCTGGACTTTCGGAAAAATCACTTGCCCCCTTTCTCTTATTTGATCCTGGGTTTTGCATGCACGGAGGACCAACTTGAGCTGCCAAACTTGAGCTGATAAGGAAGCCAGGTTTACCACAACTAGGAAAAATAAGCTTGTCTCAAGGAGCCCAGCGTTCCAAAAGATAAAAGTGGAAATGGAGCTTCTCTTATGGTGAGTCTGCATTAAAACACGGATTCTTGTCCCACAAAGAAGACCCAGGCATGCTTATTCTGAAAGAGTCTGCTCCCCTTCCTTGAATAAGAGCCACCAGTCCTGAAGTTGTGTTTTATGTTGAACACAAATTCCCATTGCCACATTTTTAAACTTAGACCTCTTTTGCAAGGGAGGTCTTCTTACAGGAAATAACTAATTTAGGGGAATAGCTAATGGCTAACCTGTCTCTATATGCTTGATTATTTAAATGGCCTGCATTTAGTTACCTGTTCATCACTGTCACCAAAATACCTGACCAGAAAAATTTTGAGGAGGAAAAGTTTATTTTGGCTCATAGTTTCTGAGGCCCAGTCCATGATCGGTCACTCAATAGCTCTGGGCCCCAGGTGAGGCAGAACATCATGGCAGAAGGGTGTGGCAGAGGAAAGTAGCTCAGGACATGGCAACCAGGAAGCAGAGAGAGTTCTGCTCACCAATAACAAAATATAAACCCCAAAGTCACATCCCTATAACCTATTTCCTCCAGTCACACCCTACCTGTCTACAGTTACTGCCCTGTTAATCCATCTCAGTGGATTAATCCACTGATTATGTCACGCCTCTCAAAATCTAATCATTTCATCTCTGAAAATTCTTGTGTTGTCTCGCACATGAGCTTTTGTGGGACTCCTCATATCTAAGCCGTCACAGCCTTTATAGCCTTGCTTCTTAAGGCTAAAACTTCGATTCTGTTAATTCTGTTACCCTTTCTTCACAGTTCCTATCCTAAAAGATTCTCCGGTGCCAATGGTAGCAACTCAGAGAGATGTTCAGCATCTGAGTTTCTAAAGGCCTCGTTGCTTTCTTATCCTGGGTTTTCTCATGTCTTCTCAAGGGTTTTGCTAGTGTCATTGCATTCTCTTTGTGGTAAGCCACAACCACACAACCACCAGTAGCAGAAGGATCACAACACTTGACCTGCTTTATGGTCTTGCATTGTGCATGGAGGCAAGGAAGACAGGGCACAGTGCTGGATGACACATGTAGCACACCACACCAACAGCACTGAGGACTGGAAATCAAACCTAGTCCTGGCAAGACAACAGACCTTGCCTCGTCAGCACAGCAACTAAGACATGGGTTCCCACTGGCCCGGGCACAATTTACACTAAAAACAAATCAACAAAAAAAAAAAAAAAAAAAAAAAAAAAATGGTTACAAGGCTCTAGTCTATATCCCTGATCCTGGCCAGACCAAAGTCATCTTTTACCATTATTAGATCCTGCATTCTCTGAGGACTTCAATCAAGTTGATCTGCTACCTAAAATAAAAGTCAGTGAACAATATTCTAAAACACATGTTTCAATTCTAGTCATAATTTTAACGTCATATGTACTTCACAGTTTAGCTCTAAGCATTATATTATTAATTTCAGTTAAATGATGTATAGAAAACAAATAACCTAACTCTAATCTGCCCACACCGCTACTCTAGCCCATGCATTTCTGGTTGTCCCCATGAGCGGTGTATGTACAGAAGTCTCACTCCTACAGGTCTGCATGGCCCTATGAGCACTGTCATTGGCTGAGCACTGTCATTGGCTGAGCACCAGGATTTCTCTTCAAATCTCCACTGCACAGTAGTTTCCTGACCTGTGGTCACCATCACTCTGCAAAACAGACTCTGCCTCTGCTCAATGCAACTCATCCAGTACTGCTGTCCTGGGCTGCTCTGCTGCATGCAGTAGGCATCAAAGAAAATGGCTCCCTCCATGTTGTGCTGTATGCTGGATGAGGGGTTGCAAAGCAGGATTGCTCAAGCCAAAAGAATTTCCAGTTTCTTCTTCAACCCTATCTCGTCCCCCAAGTCATTTGGGCAAAGAGTAAGTTTCAGCAACAGTCATTATGTCCTTTGAATCCCTCTTCCTCCAGGGAATTGCATCTTTTTATTTTACTGGTTCAAACTCCTTATGTGTGACTTCTTCTTTCCTCAAGCTATGACCTCCCAGAGGAGACCTCCCACCAGTTCACAAGAAATACCCACTTTTGTCTGAATCCCAGCAGGACATGCTGCTTGAATCCCACAGAGACATGCAGCACCAGTCAGAAGACTCCTCTGCCCCTGGTGCAAATGGCAATGTGCCAAACCTCTTCATCAATTAACCAAACATTTCTGAGCTCTTCACAGTAGGCTGTACCTCCAGTTGCAATTTCCATACTGAAATTGCATTTTTCATTAGTGAAGGTGCTGTTCTCCAAAGGAACTTAGAAAAATGCAAAGCAGCTTTGGAGGTTCATAACGCGTTTGGAATCACTGTATTTCAATTGGCTTTTATAAGGTTTTATTCTCAGATGGTGAAGAGGCACATGTCCAATCTCAAGAGCAGAAAAGGTCAAATAATTTGACCAAGAAATCCTCTTTGGGAAGCAATTTAGTGAAGATAAAAAGAAAATTAAAAACATTTTAACAACAAAACATGTTCATTTTCTATGACTCTGATATTAACAATGAAAAAATAAACAACAAACACACTTAAAAGTGAAAATGGGTAACAACTTCTGAATGCATGTGCAGTAATCACAAAGTGTCAGGTTCCCATACCTGATTTTTAAAGGCCTTTTTAAAAAATGATGTGTGAATATTATTTCATACTACTGGGTTTGGGGAACAGAATTTGAGACCCTTTTGAATTTTCTACATTAAATTGACAAATTTTACAGCTATACAGAAAAATTAAAGCTTGTTTGTCATTTGATTATACCACTTCTTCCCACACATGGGGCCACTTTAACTAGCCCAGTTGTAGATATATCCTCCTTCTTCCCACGTTCCTTCCCTTACAAGTATCTTCTCTTTCTCTCATCTTCTGCTTCAGCTGCCTACTACCCTCCCACGTGTACTTTTGAATGACATCAGACCTTTACACTTTAGTGTGCTTTAATGCCCATGACTCATCTCCTTCAGCGAAACTCGAATTCTAAAGTTTTATCTCCAAGTGTGTATAGGAAAATCTCTTTGAAATGAAAATCCAATATCAGTTGTCCAGGGAATACAGGCAAAGTTAATTTAAAGTCCCCAATTCCACAACCTTGAAATCCAAAGCCTGCCTGATGATTTTGGTGAAATCCCCAGAGTTATTCTCTTGGCATTTTCCACCAGTGACTCCCAAGTACATGTGTTGTCTATGTCACATATGAACTTGGACTCAGCGTTACACTCCACAGTGTACATCCCTCACCATCTCACATGCTCCATTCTACCTTCTTCTTTCTTTGAGCTGAACAGCAATTGGGAAGGTTGTTGGAAGACAACCGGCTTTAGTAGCTGAGTGAACCACTCTTTCTCCAGCCGTCTTTGGAGCATGACCAGGAAAGGGTTTGGGTGAGGAGGGACATCAGAAGCAATGGCATGGGGTGAATCCTGGAAAGGGACTGTACCCCTTTAGAATTATCAGCAAGAATTGAGGATAGTGTTCCTGTATCAAGAAATAGCATCATCAGTAAATAATGTACCCAGATCCCAAGAAAATAGGTTTGGGGGATGAGAAGAAGTCAGTACACAGCAGCACTGGTCATATTTATGATGGCTTATTGGAAGAAGCACTGCTTCCCTCTGCAGGCAGGATCCCTACATATGGAGCAAAGATGGCTTCACTGTTAGAAGAACATGAATATAATTGCCTCCACCCCATGGCCCAACTCTAAATTAATGCTTCCTGATTTAAAGAAAAACTGTCAGGCAATTAGAGCCATCAGAAGCAATTCAAGGCAATGTGAATAGGTTTCACGGATCCACTATCTTAAACATAATGAGATATCTTAAACATCCTCTTTCTCAGATCTTTCTTCTCAGCCTCTTCCATAATGGATGGAAGTTATTCCCTGGGAAATTTCTCTCTTCCATCCTCATTCTCAATGTAAAACTTCCTGAAATCTATCCTATTAGGCTCTTTTAGCTCACTATCTCATTCCTAGGTTTATTGTATTTTTTATTTTTTCAATTTGGGCACAAATTCTCTGGCTAACATTTCTCCCATTCTCTAACCAACTAGATCTCATAATGATAAAAAATAACCCTCAGGAAAAAGAGTAGCAGAGGGAGAAGGAGGGTAGGGAGGGTTGTATGATCAAAAGAAAATACCAAGTCAACAGTAGTCCATTTTCCAGAACATTCCCTATGAATAAGGGGAAGGGTCAGTGATTAAGAGTGATTATGCCTATTTGATTTCGTCTATATCATACAAGGAAAATAACATCTCTTGTAAAAAATCAAGGGGTGTGCATGTGTGTGTGTGTGTGTGTGTTTGATAGGGAGGAAACATGTCTCTACTGCTTTCATATGTGGATAAGGGACTTCATTGAAAAGACAAAACAATAAAACCAGAAAGCTTCAGGTAGAATTCTCTGAGGTTGACACTAACAGATGTCCATGGACTCTACCCACTAGAGCCATTTGACCAGGCTCTTTCTTCCAGAAGAGACCATGGTGATGAAAGCCTTAATCAAGAGTGAGAGAATTCTTGGAATTATGAGAACTAACATGAAATCACAGAGCAAGGTGTACAGGTCCTTGAGAGGCCTGACTCATCTGTACTGATGACTTTAGGGGGAGTCTAGCCTTTATCATTTTGCTTTCTAACCCTCAAATTTGGTAGCATATTTATATAACTGCCCAAAGTAATCATCCCTACCTGGATAGGAATTTTCCAGACGAGGTCCCTATGAAAATTGAGGGTGGGGTCCTCCTATCCCAGCTATTGGCAGGAAGTAAATTTATTAACTTACTCCCAATGGCTACAGCCTCACTAAAAGCTCACAGACCCTATGCAGAGGAAACAGTCCCCTGAGCAATGCACTTCCTGGAAAGCTTCCTATCCAGCTGAGCACCTGAATAGATTAGAGACCCTCTCCAAACCCCAAACCCTGTGATGCTGGAGAACTGGTTTCTCTCCCCACTCTACTCCTGGGGGTCTTAATGCAATGAGTAAAACTTTTCCCTGCCAGCAGAACCTGGAGCCCAGTTCTGGGCAAACATAAGGCCCTGCCACCACCTCATCACACCTCCATCCACAGGAGAGAAGCACATTTTCTTGACAGTCAGCCAGTAAGCACTGTGTGCTGCGATACAAGACCTCAAAGCCTTTTTCATTTTAAGCAAACAAGGTCCAGGTAGATTCTACTCCGAAACACACCTAGCGAATGATCAAGTATCTTTTTTGGATTAATAGGCAATATTCAGATTTTAACCCATTTTGTTTCAGTGCCCCAGATGTGGAACACCTGTAAAAATTTAAATGGAACAACAAATATTAACCTATTTTAATACCTCTGTGTTATGGAAATATTCCTAAAATTGAAAACTTGGGACTTGATAGGTTAAATATCAACACTCAAGCTCAAACTAAAACATGAGCTCATGAGATTGATTCTTAGTCATAAGATTTTATGTCACCTTTGGACCAAAGAATACGCTGTATTCTATTCCTGAAGAATATTGCAACAATTTTGGGAGCTGATCAACACTGAATGCTGTCTGTGCCCTGGGCACACATTGCATTATTCCAGCTGAACCATGGTCCCTTCCCCTCCCACTCTCAGCCTCACTTTCCTTGAGGATGGGTTCAGGCCCCAGAACATGGAGACAGTGCAGAAGCACAAAATAACCACAGGCTTTATTCTAGTCCAGTTAAGGATTCACTTCTTCATCATGAGATTTAACTCAAGTAAGGATGATTTAAATGAAGCCCTGCCAAGCTGGGCGTGGTGGTGCATGCCAATGATTCCAGCAGCTCGGAGGCTGAGGCAGGAGGCTCTCGAGTTCAAAGCCAGCCTCAACAAAAGCGAGGCGCTAAGCAACTCAGTGAGACTGTCTCTAAATAGCACACAAAATAGGGCTGGGGATGTGGCTCGGTGGAGAAGTGCCCCTGATTTCAATCCCTGGTACCCCCCTCCCCCCAAAATATGAAGCCCTGCCAAAGAACTCAAAATGGGACCAGCAATGCAAGATTTCCAGAGAAGCTCTGCAGAGAAAAGCTGGGAACCATGAGTGGTAAGGGCACTCTCATTTCCTGCCAGCACTTTCTCATCACACCACACCACTTCTCTGTTTTTCTGCTTTATCAATCAGCAAAACGAGAGGCTCATGACAATAAGACCCAGAGATCATGATTAAATGCAATATTCACCATCAGTTGCAACACAACTAAGCTTTCTGAGAGTGTTTACCTCTTTCACTAAGAGGAAGATGAAGATTGCCTAACCCCTCTGGTTTCATTTCCTCTACTATGAGAGGAATCGCTGAACTCTTTTTTCTCTAGGGCGCTTAGTAGCCAGGGGCCATCTGCCTGGCCTAAAACTGTACGAGGAGGCTGTGTTTGGCAGCAGGTGGGAAGAAGATGCTTGCTTTCCTGGGAACAGGGCTTCTAGAAAGCTTGGAGATTAGCCTACTCTCCCCAGACCTGATGCTCTCTCCCCACAGGACCCTCCCAATAAACCACGCCCATGATTTGTCTTCTTACCTACTTGTAGTAAAGAACAACAACCGAGTGTTTCAAAGACTAGATTCTTATCCCAAATCTCTGCCATCTGTGTGGTCTTTGCTTAAGACCTGATAAATGAGGGGATTGGACCAGGTGGTTTCTCTGCTAAAGCAGGGTTTTGCAAGTCTTTTGGAATAAAGGGATTGCCATAATCCAAAGTTCCTAAACTTTGAACTCCTCAGGGACCCAGTATGCAAAGCAAGCAGCTCCTTGGATAGAAATGGCTTCCTGGGAATGTTATTGATAAGCACTTAATTTTCATACCAGACTTGTACTTCCTACAAAATTACTTATTGCCTTATTTAGAGATAATAATTTCCACTGCAATGTTACAATGTTGAAGTTGAGTATAAAATTTCATGTAAAATACATTTCTTTTAATTAGTGATTTCTGCTCTGCCCAGTAGCTAAGAGATAAATGGATATGTGCTCTTTCTTCCAAAAGCCTGAGTTTTTATGAAACAAGTAAAAAAATAAGAGCTCACAAATGCTTTGGAATAAATGAGTAATGTTATATGTACATATAATATATATATATGTGTGTGTGTATATATATGTGTGTATATATATATGTGTATATATATATTACTCTACAGTATATATGACATTGAGTATATACAGCATTGTCTAACCAACTTATTTCCTGCTATTTATGTGACTTTCACATGAACGTGACCAAACCCAGTTATTGTAGTCCAGGAACTAAAATACTAACTAGCTTCTGCAGATACAGAAAGAGATTACAATCTATGTTGAAAGAGAGAAGATAAAGAGTGAACAGCAATGTAGTCATATTGAGCTTTACTTCAGAATTGCTACCATAAATTTAATTATGTGTTAAAGGAAGTTTCAGATTTTCCAGCATAGACACAGTAACTAAGAAGTACTTCCCTAGGGTAGGGGTAGGGGCACAACACACATTCACAGGGATGTGCCCTTATGTGTTTGGTGACCTGGATGGTATTTAGGGGAGATCATTTCCATGGGAAACCGTAAAGAAAAAAACATGGAAGTCAGCACCTAGTGGAAGGGGTTTTATGTTTCTACTAGCAATGTGTGGGAGTTGCGGTCTCCACTTTCTTGCTAATGCAAGAAATAGTGCATTAAAATTGCCACTATTTTTTTGTTGTTGCTGTTCAATTTTAACCATTCCAATTAGTGGGAATTGGCATCTCAGTGAGGCTTTATCTTGCATTTCTCTAATAACTAATGATGTTGAGAACTTTACTTGTGTTTATTAACTTTCGATATATTTTCTTTTGTGAAATGTCCGAGTCTTCTGCCATTTTTATGGGGTTGTTTGTTAATTTTGCTGTTAATTTTCAGGGATTCTTAAGTATTCTGAATTTAAAACTTTGTCAGAAATACGAATTGCAAAGGGGGGATCCAAGATGGTGGACTAGAGGGTGACTGCATCTCCAGTCCTCCAGAACCTAGGATTCAAGAAGGGGAGGCATTGAGAGACTCGGACTAAAATAGAGCCATGGGGTGAGTCTCCCCCACCCGGTGAGGCGCTGCCCGGGCAGCAGGCCCAGAGTAGGGCAGAGCAGCTAGAGTCTTCCCCAGGCAGCCCTGCGCACTCCGGCGGTGGGCTCCTCCCACAGGGCCAGATTCTCCAGCATCTCGGAGCAGGCCCCCCAGTGAGACCCTTTCTGCACAGAACCAACCTTCAAGTCCCTGAACCAGGGTGGCGAGTTCCTGCCTGCACGCAGCTTCAGGGACCAGGACAGGGCAGCCAGGGACTTCCCCAAGCAGCCCGCAGCCTGGTCCCCTCCAGCGGGAAGCGCCTTTCCAGGCTAGCTTCTCGGAGCAGGCCCCCCAGTGAGAGCCTTTCCACACAGAGCCAGCTCCAAGTCCTGGAACCAGTAGCAGGCTAGGGGCAGCTTTCTTTGGAAGCACTGCATTATCAAGTAACTCCGACTTCAGGCTACTGAAGGCAGGAAGGTGATACACTGGAAATCTACAGGGACACTATAAGCCCAATAGAAGAATTCTGCAATATCACAAAGTCACACTGACATCTGACCAATATGAAAAAACAAGGGAAGAAAATGTACCAAACAAACCTAGATACTATATCAATAAAACCCAATGACAGCACAGCAGAAGAAATGTCAGAAAGGGAGTTCAGAATGTACATAATTAAAATAATCAGGGAAGCAAACAAGGAGATGAAAGAGCAAATGCAGGCATTGAAGGAGGAGATGAAAGAGCAAATGCAGGCATTAAATGATCGCAAAAATCAACAGTTAAAGGAGCAAATACGGGAAGCAAGAGATCATTTCAATAAAGAGTTAGAGATATTGAAAAAAAAACAAACAGAAATCCTTAAAATGAAGGAAACAATAAACCAAGTTAAAAACTCCATAGAAAGCATAACAAATAGGATAGAACACCTGGAAGACAGAACCTCAGACATTGAAGACAAAATATTTAATCTTGAAATCAAAGTTGACCAAACAGAAAAGATGGTAAGAAATCATGAACAGAATCTACAAGAATTATGGGACATCATGAAAAGGCCAAATTTAAGAATTATTGGGATTGAGGAAAGCTTAGAGAAACAAACCAAAGGAATGAACAATCTATTCAATGAAATAATATCAGAAAATTTCCCAAATCTGAAGAATGAAATGGAAAACCAAGTACAAGAGGCTTATAGGACTCCAGATATACAAAATTACAACAGACCCACACCAAGGCACATTATTATGAAAATACCTAACATACAAAATAAAGACAGAATTGTAAAGGCCGCGAGAGAAAAGAATCAAATTACATTCAGGGGGAAACCAATAAGAATAAAAGCAGATTTTTCAATACAGACCCTAAAAGATAGAAGGGCCTGGAACAACATTTACCAAGCCCTGAAAGAAAATGGATGCCAACCAAGAATCTTATATCCAGCAAAACTTACTTTCAGATTTGACGACGAAATAAGATCCTTCCATGATAAACAAAAGCTAAAGGAATTTACAAAAAGAAAGCTGGCATTGCAGAACATTCTCAGCAAAATATTACATGAGGAAGAGATGAAAAACAACGATGCAAATCAGCAACGGGAGGAACTAGCCTAAAGGAATAGCCAAATAAAGGAGAAACCAAATCATGTCAAAAAACAAAAATGAGTCAAATGACTGGGAATACAAATCATATCACAATAATAACCCTGAATGTTAATGGCCTGAACTCATCAATCAAAAGACATTGACTGGCAGAATGGATTAAAAAGAAAATCCAACAATTTGCTGCCTGCAAGAGACTCATCTCATAGAAAGAGATACCCATAGACTAAAGGTGAAAGGATGAGAAAAAACATACCATGCACACGGACACAGCAAAAAAGCTGGAGTATCTGTCCTCATTTCAGATAATGTGGACTTCAAGCCAAAACTAGTCAGAAGGGATAAAGAAGGACATTACATACTGCTTAAGGGAAGCATAAATCAGCAAGACATAACAATCATAACTATCTATGCCCCGAACATTGGCTTATCCATGTACGTCAAACAAATCCTTCTCAATTCCAGAAATCAAATAGACCACAACACAATAATACTAGGCGGTTTTAACACACCTCTCTCACCGCTGGATAGATTGTCCAAACAAAAATTGAATAAAGAAACCATAGATCTCAATAACACAATCAACAATTTAGACTTAACCGACTTATATAGAATATACCATCCAACAAAGAATGAATACACTTTCTTCTCAGCAGCACATGGATCCTTCTCTAAAATAGACCATGTCTTATGCCACAAAGCTAATGTTAGCAAATACAAGAAGATAGAGATACTACCTTGTACTCTATCAGATCATAATGGATTGAAATGAGAAATAAATGACAGAATAAAAAACAGAAACTTCTCCAATACCTGGAGATTGAATAATACACTATTATATGATGAATGGATAATAGAAGACATCAGGAGGGAAATAAAAAAAATTTTAGAAGTAAACGAGAACAAAGACACATCATATCAAAATCTCTGGGACACTATGAAAGCAGTACTTAGAGGAAGATTTATTTCATGGGGCGCATTCAACAAAAGAAGTAGAAATCAACAAATAAACAACTTAACACTACAGCTCAAAGTCCTAGAAAAAGAAGAGCAGACCAACACCAAAAGTAGTAGAAGACAGGAAATAGTTCAAATCAGAGCAGAAATCAATGAAATTGAAACAAAAGAAACAATCGGAAAAACTAACAAAATAAATAGTTGGTTATTTGAAAAAATAAGCAAAATTGATAAATCCTTAGCCACACTAACAAACAGAAAGAGGGAGAAAATTCAAATTACTAAAATTCGGAATGAACAAGGAAATATCACAACAGCCACGAGTGAAATACAAAACATAATTAGAAGTTATTTTGAAAATCTATACTCCAACAAAACAGAAAACCTCAAAGACATCAACAAGTTTCTAGAGACATATGAATTACCTAAACTGAACGAGGAGGACATACACTACTTAAATAAATCAATTTCAAGCAATGAAATAGAAGAGGTCATCAAAAGTCTACCAACAAAGAAAAGTCTGGGACTAGATGGGTTCTCAGCCGAGTTCTACAAAACCTTTAAAGAAGAGCTCATTCCAATACTTCTCAAAGTATTCCATAAAATAGAAGAGGAGGGAACCCTCCCAAACTTATTCTATGAAGCCAATATCACCCTGATACCTAAACCAGACAGAGACACATCAAGGAAAGAAAATTTCAGACCAATATCCTTAATGAACATTGATGCAAAAATTCTCAACAAAATTTTAGCAAATCGCATACAAAAATATATTAAAAAGATAGTGCACCACGATCAAGTGGATTTTATCCCAGGGATGCAAGCTTGGTTCAACATCCTTCAATAAATGTCATTCACCATATCAACAGACTAAAAGTTAAGAATCACATGATTATTTCAATAGATGCAGAAAAAGCATTCGATAAAATACAGCATCCTTTCATGCTCAAAACACTAGAGAAAATTGGGGTAGTGGGAACATTCCTTAACATTGTAAAGGCCATCTACGCTAAGCCCATGGCCAATATCATTCTAAATGGTGAAAAACTGAAAGCATTCCCCCCAAAAACTGGAACAAGGCAGGGATGCCCTCTTTCACCACTTCTATTCAACATCATCCTTGAAACTCTAGCCAGAGCAATTAGACAAACCAAAGAAATTAAAGGGATATGAATTGGAAAAGAAGAACTCAAACTATCCCTGTTTGCTGATGACATGATTATATATTTAGAGGAACCTGGAAATTCGACCAGAAAACTCTTAGAACTCATAAGTGAATTCAGTAAAGCAGGAGGTTACAAGATCAATGCTCATAAATCCAATGCACTTTTATACATAAGTGATGAATCTTCAGAAAGAGAAATTAGGAAAACTATCCCATTCACAATAACATGGAAAAAAATAAAATACTTGGGAATCAACCTCACAAAAGAGGTGAAAGACCTCTACAATGAGAACTACAGTTAAAGGACGAATGATCTTGCTGATAAGCGGATGAGGACAGATAAGGGCGGGTATGAGGGGTTAGCGTTAGGGTTAGGGTTAGGTTTAGGGTTAGGGATAAGGAGGGTGGTAAGAATGGAGGAAGGAAGGACTGTATAGAGGGAAAAGAGGGGTGGGAGGGGTTGGGGGAAGGGAAAAAATAACAGAATGAATCAAACAATATTGCCCTATGTAAATTTATGATTTTTAATTAAAATAAATAATAAAAAAATAAGAATTGCATATTTATATTATATATATAGACACACACACATAAATATATATAAACCCTTTTTTTTTTTTATTTTGAGACAGGGTCTTGCTAAGTTGTTTAGGGCCTCTCTAAGTTGCTATGGTGGATTTGAGCTTGCGATCCTCTTGCCTCAGCTTCCTGAGTCTCTGGGATTACAGGTTTGCGCCTGGCTGCATTATAATTTTAAGATGTCTATTCACATGTCACCTTTTCAAAGAAAATTTCCCTGACCACCAATCTAAAATAACTATTATTTCTGATCACTGTCAGCCTTTCTTGTTTTTCTTCATATTTTACATTATATATTCATTTACTGGTTTGTTTCCGTTATATTGGAAGCCACATATGAATATTCATTCATGCACACATGCATTTCTTCAAATATATATTTAGAAAGAAAAGATCCCTAGCCCCACCATAGTACAAGCTCCACGAATTCAAAGTTTTGTGTGACTGTTTACCCTAGATCTCTAGGGGTTAGAGCAATGTCTGCCAAACAGTAGGCCTGTAGTAAATATTTGTTGAAAGAATGCATGAATTAATGACTTTGAACTTCCATTGCAACCTTGTCTGAAAGGGAATAAAATTTTTCTAAAAGTCTACTACCAATCGTTTTTGCAACCTGAAGCAAATTCCTAGGGCCAAACCTCCTTTTCTACAAAACAGAGTGCTTTGAATAAGCAATAATTTCTTTCAGCTTGAATATGGTCTATTTGTGGGCCTGAAAATTTCTACAGAAATGCTGTTTAATGGAAGGGTCTTTAACTGGGAGTATCCATACTGGTTCAGCTAACAAGGGTAGAATCTGAGCTGAAGGAGCCTCAACAATAATTGCTGAAACGGAGGTTCAGATCCATTGGGCAGTTGTTTTCTTGCATTGTTTTTTTATCATTCACCAGGAGTAGCAAGGTCACTCCCAGGTGTACTTGGGCTAGCAGGTAGATTGAAAAAAGACGTCAAGTTTTGTAGCCATCTATTGTTTTGAATTGTAGCAGAATCAAGAGTTAAGCCTCTGACACTATTGCAAATGTTTCTTTTTTTTTCATAGTTAGGATGTTCACAACCAAATATTATAAAAGCTTACAGAAGATAAAACCTCCCGATACTTTCTCATGGCCTATCCCACAGTAGCATCCATCTTTTCCTCTTAATTGGCTTTACTTCATCCAGGTCATCGTTGGGTTATCCTTGATGTCATTTCCTCCAGCCCATTTCCTGTATTTCATCACTTTACTTTGTCTTACACATATAATGTCAGAGTTTAGTTGAGGTTTTCCTGAGAGGAAATATCCATCATGTTACTCAGAAATTAAAAGGAATTTTACTGAGTGAAAATTACTTTATTAATTAATTCTGCCAGATGTTAGCCTACTGTGAGGGAAAATAAAAAAGTCTATTTGCTCTCCCAGGACAGGTGACAGATTCCTGGATGAGGATCTAGAGAAGAGGAATAATCAAAATGTTATGAGCTCTCTAGGGCTTTAGTGGCCTATGGGAAGTCAGAATGGGCTATTTGCTCTTGGACATTAAGATTCTCTCTCTCTCTCTGTCTCTCTCTCTGTCTCTGTCTCTCTCTCTCTCTCTCTCTCTCACACACACACACACACACACACACACACACACAATCTGTTCAGTTTTATCGAATTAGGTCTCCTAAGGCTGCTAAGAGTCAGGGTGAAAAACTGGGAAGAACATTTGGCCACCAGGTAATCTATCTTGAGACTATGCTTTTAACCACTGAACTTTACAAAAGTAATAAATAATTAAGTAAAGCGTACATTTTAACAATAGAGATAATTTGGAGAAAGCAGTATGTCAAAAATTTGTATAAGATAAAAGAAGAAATTGCATCTGAGAAATAAGAAAAATGCTGTGAAATGGAATGTTCAGCAAACTAAAGGAGTCTTAGCAATTAAAAATATGGATGCCTAAGTGGAAAACCCAACGGAATACAAGTCTTCCAGCAATAGAGCAAGTCAGCTTCCTAACTGGCTTCCCAGCTTCTAATCTTGGGCCATTCTCCCATACTCCCTGACTATTCTCAATGCAATAATGCTTAGTTTTAAACAATTATTTAGAGTCAAGTCAGTTCCTTGATTTAAAAGCTTCAATCCATTCTTCTCGTGTTTAAGAGAAGAATGGCCCGTGAGATCTGGGTGACCTGGGTGTGGCCTCCTCTCATGCCCATTTCCTCTTTACTCCAGGTATACTAGCCTCCTGCTGTTCCTCACCTCACTGAGCGTCTCCTGTCTCAGGGCCTTTGCTCCTATAAGTTTCTCTATTTGGAAAGATCTCCCAGGTCTTCATCTCAATCTCCAGAAACCAAGCTGCTCCTGGCTTCTCCATCTAAACCACCTCCAACTCCTTTCTACATCCTTCCTTGAAGTGTCGCTTCCTTGCAATTTACTCTGCTCTTCTTTCGTCACATATCAGCAGTTATATGTTTATGCATGTTCTGGTTTTCTTTGTGTTTGATTGATTAGCCTAAACCATAAGTTTCATGAAGACTGTAACTTTGTCTTGTTCATTGATGAATTCCCAACACCTACATGGCCCTAATACAGAGTAAGCATTCAATAGAGTATTGTTAAATAAATAATGAATGAGTAATGTTGGATGGTCAAACCAATAATATCAAATACAATGACTCTTTTAATAGAATTCCTAAATTTTCAGTCTGTGAAATAATAAAAGTTTGTACAAAACGAAAGAAAATGGTTTGATTTTTTGGGTATGTCCTTAGACCTGGAGGGACTACCTGCAAATATAACAGCTGGTCTTAACAGTATGCTCTGACATTTCTTCTCTGAGCCGCAGAGATAGCTCCCTTCTGGCAGAGCTTCAAGTACAGAAGGGGCGCAACACAGGACTTGTATTAGCTAAGTGTGTCAACAAGCCAGTGGGTGGCCCCTGCTTGGTGTCTCCCTCTGGGGCAACCCAATGGGAGAAGCATTCTCAGTTCCAAATGAGCTAAATCTCCAGGAAAGTAACTCCTGACTTAGGGCTTAAAGAGAATGCTTTGGGGAAGGAAAGATTCAGTGATGCTATTTCAAAACTATTCAAATTTCTCTCAGCCCCAAATCCTGAGGATGGGTTTTCTTTAAAACACGAAGGAGGATTTTCATGAAAGGAACATTTAGATTGTCAGCCCTTCTGGAACATCTTCATTATAATGGGGAATGTAGAGAGAACAAGGAGAAATCCAGTGGTAATCTGAATATCTCATCTTACCACAAATCATAACCTCACTCTCCACAAATGCTTGTCCCCCAAGGAAGGACTTGGCAGGTGGCTTCAGCATGACAGTGCAATGTTGGCAACTGGATTCAACAGAAATCCAGCCACGGAGGGAGGCCAGAATCAGGGGCCAGGAACTGAGAGGTAGCAAAACCTACCAGCTGATTCCACAAGCAGATCTAGGGCGAGGGTTGGAGGAGTAGAAACAAATTATCCAGGTGGCTCTAAGATAGCCATCCTATGGGGAGTTTGGTGTCACTGGATAGTTCTGGAGATCAAACATCCAACTTCACAGGACTGAGGTCAGGGCGTTAGCAGGGCTGGTTCCCACTGAAGGCTCCTCTGGAGAACCTACTTCCTTGACTTTTTCGAATTCTAGTGGCCTTGGTTTGTGACTAGTTTCTCCATTTTCAAAGTGCCCTGCTCCAATCCCTTCTTTAACAGTCACATTGTTACGTGGCTGGGGCCTTCCAGGAAATTGAAGCAGCAGTGAAGGCCTCCCTTCTCCCCGATTTCTGCAAACCGGCCAGAAATATTTCATCATGTTACTGAGAGTTACAGGCCTAAGTTTATTAGAAGGGATAAAAAAGGGGGAAAGGAGACACTCTTAAGGGAGAAAGTGGGTCCTCTTAGAGAGGAGAGTGCTGCTCCAGTTTTATTTTGGGTCCCAGAGGAGTTTGCAGAGAGTTCCACCCAGGTCCATGTCTTGATATCTGTTTCACTGCTGTGACTAAAAGGATCTGACAAAAACAATTTAAGAGGAGGAAGAGTTTATTTGAGGGCTCACGGTGTCATAGAAGGCTGGCTCCATTCCTCAGGGCTTGAGGTGAGGCAGAGCATCATGGAAGAAGAGTGTGACAAAGGGAAGCAGCCCACATCATGGTGATCAGGAAGCAGAGAGAGAGATACAGATCTATACCCCAAGTATACCCCAAAGCCACACCCCCAACTAACCACTTCCTCCAGCCACACCCAACCTGCCTCCAGTTACCACTCAGTTAATCCCACCAGGGAGTAATTCACTGATTGGGTTAAGACTCTCACAACCCAACCATTTCTCCTCTGAACCTTCTCACATTGTCTCACATGTGAGCTTTTGGGGGACACCTCACATCCAAACCATAACAATATCAGACTTTCAAGTCCCCACTGCCATGACAACTCTAAATCACTTCAGACCATACTGACCAGCTCTGATTGGAACCTGTTCTTACTGATTTGATCGTTTGGGGATGGGGTGGGGGATTATCCTTCTCTGAGTTGCAGAATCTGGTCTGTGTAAGGGTCACAAAGTCCTCTCCCCTCTTCAGGGTCATTTGTGCTCTTACTGGCATTTCAGGGTCTACATTTCTCTTGCAGTTAACAGGTCATTTTCTGAGAAAAGTAACATACCTTGTCAACTTAAGCCAGGGAGAGCTGCAGGTACATTGCTCCTCGGAAGTGAAAGCATGTGGGGGTCAGCACAGTGGGTCCAGTGTACAGACCCATTTCCCCAACCTCATGTTCCCACCATATTCCCACCACTCACGTCTGTCCTGCACCCTGTCAATATCACCACCTCCTCTCTGTCATCAAACCTCACCCTGTCTTCTACTTCAGGAACCCTTCTAAATGCCTGCAGGACTCACTGGGTCATCTTCCCATCTCAAGACCTCAACATGCTTGACTTAATCATATCCGTAAGGCAAGATTCAAAGGTTCCAGGTGTTAGGAACTAGCTATCCTAAGGCCATTAGTCATTCTGCTACCCCTAGACCAGAGGCCCTGCTGGTTCCAACAGACTGAGCTCAGTCACCCACCACATCAGAAATAAGAGAAAACAATATAAAAAGGAAAAATTAATCTAATTTCCATTTGGTCAAAACAGGGCAGGCAGCTCATCTATCGCCTCATCCTACAGGGACACTCCAAATTATAGGAACAAAAGCCAGGAAATACTCATACATAGATTTTGCCAGGCTGTGCTAGCCAGACAATATTACAATTCCAGTTTTTGAACCCTTGCTGGCACCTGCCCAAGCTATGGGGGCCAGTTCCTCAGTTTCCACTCTTAGTATGAGGAAATTCAGTTTCAGAACAATAATTTATCAAGAAATTGGGGGAGTTGGGAGATTTTCATTTCAAAGGGACTCTGTTATGGTCCCACCAGAAAATATATGTGTGAGCATGAATGTACATATGTGTATATATGCAGATAATACCTACTCACGGTTCATTGTTCATGAGGAAAACACTTACCTGATTGCCAATTCTTCAGATTAAGATTGATTTGATTTCCTTAATGTAATTGGTTAGATCTTAGGTGATACTGTGTCCTTGCAAAAGGAATTCCTTCTCCAAACCACAGATATACCCCAAATGTGGACTATAAATAATCCTAATATCAATGTCACTTATTAGGACCAACTTCTCCTTATCTCATGCTAGATGATAGAGTTAGGCTTCCTGGGCACAGTGCTAGCTGAACAGGCTTACCAGGTTCCGGCACTCATTAAAGACTGCATAGGCTCAGGTTTCGAGAAAGATCAGTAAACTACCATGAATGGGGAAAGAATTAGGGAATTCGCCAAAGGAAATGCAAGCAGACTTTGAAAGAGGCAGACAAGTCCCTACCATCCAGGTCAACTGGCGCCCCCCGATGGAGGGGCACAGCCCACAGAATCAAGCAAGAGTTGTTGCAGCCCGAGGAAGAGAACAGCCTGTCTCCAGTGATGACAAGGGCCAAGAAGACATCTGTGAAACCTAGATCTTCTCTGGGGACCCTCAGTAATACTTGGAAGGAGGATCCTGCATTGAGACCTCTGCTATGTGACGGACAGGTGGGACTTAAACAAATGTAGTATCACCAGCCTCTATTGAGGAATGGGGTAGGGATGGCAGTGGCATACCTACTTGATTTGGTGACATGTTACCATGTAAACACTGATTGACTCATGAAAACATCTTATCTGAAGACGCAATCTTCTCCTCATGGTCAAAAAGTTCTTTTAAATGTCTGAAGGACCTCTTGGAATGAGGTATGGTTTGTTTTGCAAACTGCCATTTTGAGTTTGTAGACATATTTTTCTTGGTAAATTCCAAAACTAATGTCACTAACATTCAAATGCCTCTTCTAATTCAGGTATTTCACAGGTTACTGTGTATATGCAGAAAAAGAGTGCCTTCTTTATCCCAAATTTTTACAATGCTCTTCAACTACAAAATGTACTTATTAGCTTGTCACTTGCTTTTTCTTTTCATATTAGGGATTGAACCCATGGACATTTTACCACTGAGCTACAACTCCAGTCCTTTTTATTTTTTTGCAGGGACAGTACCAGAGATTGAACTTGGGGGCACTTGACTTGAGTCACATCCCCAGCCCTATTTTGTATTTTATTTAAGACAGGGTTTCACTGAGTGCTCAGCACCTGCTTTTGCTGAGGCTGGATTTGAACTCACAATCCTCCTGCCTCAGCCTCCTGAGGAACTGGGATTATAGGTGTGTGTCACTGTGACCCGCGCTTTTTTTTTTTTATTTTTTATTTTAAGACAGAGTCTCACTAAGATGCTGAGGGTCTTGGTAAGTTGCTTAGGCTGGCCTTGATCTTCTGATCCTCCTGCCTCAGCCTCCTGATTCATTGGGATTACAGGCATGTGCCACCACACTCAGTAGTACATCAATTTTCACACAGCAAGGTTGTTTACTCTTTTTTGGTGTTCAAATTGTTCTTCCTAGAAATTCATGAAAGGCTTTCGCTGGCCCACTTCCTAAATAAAAAGGTCCTAGAGTCATATGCTTAATGCTTCATATTGAAACTCTTCTAACCCTGGGTTGCAGCAAGCCTATTCCCAACAAGCCATCTATTTGTTTTAGCATGCTGGTGGGAAAATTTCAGAGAACTCAGTTTGAAATAGTAGTAGGTATACACTTCTCCACTATTCAGACCTCTGAACTCCCATTTTGGTGACCAGTTTGGGGTCTTTTCTAATTATTGGTATGTGGAAGCAGACGACTCTCCTGGAACCATGTGTCCTACCTACTGACTTTTAGCCTTTGAGACAAGAGAAAAAACAAACAAAAATGTGTACTTAGATTGAATTTCCATTATGGAGACTTCATCCTCACTCCTCAGACATTAGTGGAGAGAATAAAGGAGAGACCAGTTAGGTTGTTTCCATCTTGACATCATTTAAAGGTATCCTTTCCACTCCTTGGCTTTGTTTCCTTAAATAAAAAGTGGAGGGGCTGGAGATATAGCTCAGCTGGTAGAGTGCTTGCCTCACATGCACAAGGCTGTGGGTTCAATCCCCAGCACCCCAAAAAATTTTTAAAAAAGTAAAATAAAAAGTGGAAGAAAGCCTAGAAAGTTATAAAACAGTATATTCTAGTAACCTCATGTTCTGAAATCAAAATGACCTGGTTTAAAATTCTAAGGTAATCACTTACCAGACAGGTTACTGCCGGGGTCCAGCCCCAGCAGGAGTCCATGGGTTCCACACTGGTAAGGGGGCACAGGGAGACAGCGTTGGCAATGGATGGAGAATGAAAGACACAGACTCTAGTTCTGGTGCAATCATTCCCACTTTATTCTGGGGAGGCTGGGTTTATATACATTTTTCTTCAGGCTTTGATGACAGGCTTGTGACTAATAAAATCAAAGAAGTTTCCAAAGCATAGGTAGAAATTGTTTTTACTGAAAGATTATGAGAAAACAGTAACCTTACAGATTATCCTTACTTAATCACCAGGGCTTGCCATTGATAAAATAAGCTGGTCCATATCTAGTAGCTACTGTGGGAGGTGCTTTGGGCTTAGAACTTGGGGAAACATTGTTATCTATAAGTTTCTGTGCCCCCAACAGGTTCTGGCTGTGCCAGTAAATGCAGTGTTTGGTTTTTAACATAATAAAAACATTCTGCTGTTGTGAGGTTAATCATCACAGGGTTTCAACATGTGTTTTCTCTCCATGATGTTTTTCTGGAAATTTGTAGAATTATTCCCATCACCTCTAGCAAGATCCCCAGACTGAAGTGAGTAATATATTATTAGGAAAACTCCACAGAATAACATCCAAGCTAGGGAGGCATACATCTGGCATGCAATCTTTTTAGGATGAGTCTTTGCAATCATCCTTCAGTGGAACTCTGTCAAGCACTGTAAAGGAGAGCCAGGTGCCCCCGCAGGTTACCTTTAGGAACACCATTACCATAGAGTTACAAGGATTAAATAAAATCATGCTTACAAATTACTCATTACAGTACATAGCATTTGATTAACTAGAATTAATAATATAGTTTTACAGTATAGTATATTACTAAATCCCATATCCCAAAAGCCAAAAGAACATTTAGGTAATCTCCATCCTTCAAAATAAAAACCTGTCTATGATAAAGAAGATGCAACTTGAGATCAGATTTTTAAAAATGTATCCTTATAGGTGTGGTAACAATGAAGCTAGAATTGTTCAGACCAGATTTTCATTAATTGCTAATATCCTGGAAAATACTGATATCCCATTCATGTATTTTGACAATACAACTTTGGTTGAAAAGTTGAAAATTACAAAACGTAGTTAGAACTAGCTGCATCTGAGCCTGAACATTTCATTACAACATTTCTCCTAGGGTAATATCTAGAAAAAGAATTCCTTGAAAGGTGATTTAAACAAGGTGAAATGTATTTTATCTCACTTAGGAGAAGTCCAGAGACAGTTGGTCCAGGGTATTTTGGATAACACGGAGTGGCTCACTTTCCTTCCCACTCTCTAGTCTAGCATCACTGTGGTGCAAAACCTATATTCATTATCCAAGATGGCAGCTAGAGCGCCTATCAATACATCTTCATCTTAAACAGCAGGATTTTAGAAGAGAAAAAGAAAGGAACTTCTCCTCTTTGGAGGGAAGTAAAGGAATATAGTTTCCTAAGTTTTAGGTTTTACTGGTAGATACTTGGTCATAGGAACATGCTTAGCAGCAAAGGGGCCTGGGAAATAAAATCTTTACTCTGAAATAAAAATATAATTCTTTCACCAGGAAAAAGAGGATATTGAAGAGTGGAAGGAAGTTAAGCTTCCCAGTCACTCTAAATTCATTCATTTTCTTTGAATATTCTGTCTCCCTTTCCACTACTGGTTTCTCTTTTTCCTTCTATTTCTCAAATGGTTATTCTAATCTTTTCTGTAAATTCTATCCTATCAATTCCTCATCCATTCCAAAGATTGTCATTACTTAAGGCAGTTCATCTGTGGTTGGCTTCTATCCTTATTAACAGAGGAATCCTCTAGATGGCCCAGTCTAATCTCCTTGGAAATCAATTGACAATGGATGTTCTGAAACAGAATCATGGTTTGATATGAGAAGAATCCTTGTCTATGAAATTCTTTTAGCAGGATATGCCTACTCCTTATATTTGATAAAAACAGAATCTATGGATTTATAAGTTATAATTCTTTCACCAAGAAAAAGAGGATATTGATGTCTATAAATGTCACAAATTCCTATAGGGAGCTGTTTATAAAAAGAGAGAATGTTTTATAACCTACATGTTGCTCCCAGTGAAGTGACCTGAAAAGTACATGTCAAGATTTCATATCTTGGGGCTGGGGTTGTGGCTCAGGGGTAGAGCGCTTGCCTAGCATGCGTAAGGCACTGGGTTCAATTCTCAGCACCACGTATAAATAAATAAATAAAATATAAATGTCAAAAAAAGATTTCATATCTTATTTTTATTTTATTTCTTGAGACTGGAAATTATTAGCATATTATTAGATATGGTGTCATATCTTTAATTGTGAGTCTAACTTGACAATCCCTTATGATAGCTCAAAATGAAGCCTCTCCAACTTCCAATTTTCTTCTAAATTCCTCATTGATATTTCTAGTTCCTTGCTAGAATACCACATAAATATTTTATCAGTACCTTGCAATCGACATTGAATAACAAGCAATTTATTTGCCCTCAAATCAGTTCCTGCTCCTGAACTGCCACTTTCTCAGCCTCAAAACATCTCCATCGCCCCTTCCTTTTCTTTCTTCCATATGTCTAGTGTTCAACTGCAGGGCTGCAAGTGCCCCAAGCATACTGTTTACTGATCTCGAAGGAAGAGTTTGGAGGACTCAATGGAATGTTCTGGATGTTTTATTCCTTATCCATTCCTTGCACGCCCGTGCGCAGGTGTCTTTCTTCAGATGTTTCAGAAGTTCTTTATTTTACAACCAAGGTCACCCTGTTCAGATCCTCTCCTAAAAACTGAAGATAAGGATAATGGCCAGCTCCCCTCTCCATCTCCCTCTTCGTTGTTTTGGAGACCTTCTTATCTCACTGCAAGCTTTCACAGGCACTAATTAGTGTTTAACATTACACTTGAGTAACACTTTAAAATCTTCACTCTATCCATCTCTTTTTAATTTTGCTTCCTCCTAATTGGTCTCTCTGGTTCCAGTCCTTCTGGATGCTAATCCTTCCAATATTAATCTTTCCATAGCACTTCTGCATAAACACATACAATGGAACTTCCAGGGGGATAAGGTAAAGGAGCCATATTCTTAAATATAATAAAATGTGCAACAATAAGATAGATGAATAGGTAGATTATGTGAATAGATGGATAGATAGAGAGAAACAGATGTAGATATAGATATGTAGACATGACAGGTATAAACACAAGCTGCTTTCAAACTAAGGAAATAGCACCCATTCATATACATATTGTGAAAAATGGTTCTCAGGCCACCCTTTAAAAGTGATACCAGGAAGAAGAGCAGAAAAAATTCTAAAAAATGGCACAAATATCCTCAACTTTGAAGGAGGCACATACTAGGTGTGAGAGGTGGCTATCTTATAGGAACAAACTAAAAATTACCCAATGAATTAAAAGCTTCACTCCACCATAGATTAGGACATAACAGAAATGGGCGAAATTGCCAGAATGTGCCATTTTGATTTTCATTGACTGGAATAAAGAGTGAGAAAAATGGAAAGAGAAAACTAAAAGTAAAGATAAGAACTTATTATGCCTCCTATGAGTTGGTGATCCATAGCAAATATGCATGAGGAGCACCATACCCAATTTTCTACCAGAGTTTATAGCCTATAACTGACACTATACCAGTCAGGAAACTTCAGGAAACAGAGGGGATTTGAAAAGGACAGTTTTGCCATGGTATGGGTAGGACTAAGAAGACCCGTCAAGGGACAGGGAAGAGCCCTAGGATTCTCAAAAGAGAAAGCAGACATCTCCACTAAGCCTGAAGGCAAAAGGGAGGAGCAGTTCCAGGACCAAAGAGACAAACAGTTCTAGGAGAACAGTCAGAGATCACTTTCCAACAGCAGTAGGGGGCAGCTACTCTCCATGATCTGGAAACTTGGGAGTGGAGTGAATATATTCCCACCTCACTGAGTTATCTTGACCTCCTATTGATGTCTGCCATTAACATAACCCAACCCAAACTGGAGAGTACAGTCCAAAAGATCAGTCCCCTGGTTACAGAGTAAGAGAGAGTATCTAGAGAAGCAAATAGAAAATACCCTATATGAAAATTTTCACATTTTCTCAATTTTCCCACCAAATCAATATGGGAGGAGAAAGAGAGTAGACAAGGAAAAGTCAGATGAAACAGAAAAACGAATCTAGGGCAGGCTATCAGCGATGGAGGTGAAGGCTCAGTAATTCTTTCTAAGGAAATAATGTAAACTCAGGGCATCACCCCCAATGACAGGATATGCACTTATCTACTGAGAGGGAATACCAGGACTTTCAAAAGAAAATAACGGAAAAAGGGCTGGGGTTGTGGCTCAGTGGTAGAGTGCTTGCCTAGCACACATGAGGCCCTGGGTTCGATCCTCAACACCACATAAAAAAAATAAAGGTATTGTGTCAACTTACAACTAATAGATACCTATAAAAAATAACAGAAAAAGGGTCAGTTCATCAATCACGTCTGCAAATAGTTCTCTCATTCCCATTCCCAGTAGTTCCAGTCATACATGGAATGTACATGGAACACCAACTGCCTTGTTGAAGCTATAAATGATGCAAGTAGACAGATAAAAAGGATGTAGAAGGGGAATGCACTCATCCTGTGTGGACAATATTCTGGAGAATTGAACAGTACAAAAAGAAGTAAGAGAAAAAGAAAGTAACAGGAAAGCCACGCACGATTATGACAAAGGAAAAGAAATGAAAGACAGGATGAGGGAGAAGCAGGAGGCAGAGAAACAAAAAGCAAAGGAATACTTTTTGTAAAAGAAAATGAATGGCCTATCCTGAGAGAAAAGAATATCATGGAAATAAATGTTAACAGTAAATGCTTTATGGCTTACATACATAAAGAGAATATGGGAAGCATGAACCGACAGATACATCTGTCAATGAAATAAAATGAAGTCAAAAGGGATATTTCAGAGTTAGTTATTCTACAGCCTGGCACAGTGGCGCACACCTGTAATCCCAGCAACTCTGGAGGCTGAGACAGGAGAATTGAAAGTTTAACGCCAGTCTCAGCATCTCAGTGAGGCCCTAAGCAACTTAGCAAGACCCTGTCTCAAAATAAATACTAAAAAGGACCAGGGATGAGGCTCAGTGGTTGAATGCCCCTGGGTTCAATCCCTAGTACAAAAAAAAAAAAAAAAGAAAAAGATAATCTATATGTCCATCCAAAAGCAAAACTGCTCAAAGGAAAACTTGCTGTTAGTCACTTTACACACAAGAAAGAATTAAAATCGGTGTATGTTAAATTGAAGAAGATATGAAAAAGGCCAACAAAACTGAAGCATACGGAAACAAAATAATTCATGTAGGAACAGAAAGTAACAAAACTCAAGAGCAATCAGCATGGTAAGTAAATCTACAATGGGGCAGTATGGGTTGTCTCCTGCGCTTCTCAGCAAACAAATTACTCGCTGTCCTTGAGACCAGTCACTAAGAGACCAGAGCTAGCGGTGCTTCACTCACCTTTATAATGTTAGAGCCCAGGTCAGTCACTGCTTGTTAAGTACTTGTGTGAGAGAGTTCTGGAATCCAAATTACAAAGAGAGCCTTCTGGGCTGCTCAAATGAGGACACGGGAATAGAAAGTCAGGGAACCACGTGCCCACCCAGGTTTCTTCAAAGAACAGTGTCCCATGAAGGGTCAATTTAATTCCACTTAATCTGTGCGCCTCCGCCTTCCTAAGGTCTCCATCTCTACCAGCGCCCACACCTGTGCGCTTGTCTGGGCCGCTCTCTGAGACAGGTGTTCTTAACCAGTTCAGGGGGGACATGAACTTGGATGGGAAAAAAAAGCATCGTTCTTCTGACTAACCCATAGCTGAACTCCAGCATTTCCTGCCATTATGGGTGGGCTACAAACCACACTAGGACGAGCAGTCCCTGAGGTTGTTACCCTGAGGGATCACATCACACTACAGTTTGGTGAGTGACCTCAAGCTATCATTCACATTCACTAATACTTCAAAACCATGGTGTTAATAGCCCGGATGCTGAAAGTTAGTTAAGGCATTAAAGATGTACTATAAAGAGATATAATATAAATAAATATTTATGTAATTATACCACACTTTTAAAATATTTTGAGAACTGTATTTCAGTCCAATTGATTTATTTTGTAGTTCTATGTATTGTGTGGTAGCTCTGTGTATTTTATTGTCTAAATTTAAAAACATTATTTTAAGAAGGGCCTAGAAACATCACTAAATGCCAAAAGCACCTGGGGGACTCAAAGGTTAAGGACGTCTGCATTAGGGTCATGTGTTGAGGGTGAATAAAACTTCCCATAACAGAAAAAGTAATTTAGGAGCTGACTCAGCATTTATTGATTGGAATTCAGAGAGAGACAAGTATTTGATTTGCTAAATAGTCCAAGGAAGGCCAGGCGTGGTGGTGCATGCCAATAATTCCAGCAACTCTGGAGGCTGAAGCAGGAGGATTGCAAGGTGTAGCAACTTAGGAAGACCCTGGCTCAGAATAAAAAATAAATAGGGCTGGGGATGTGGCTCAGTGGTAGAGACTCCTGGGTTCAACCTCTGGAGTCAAGTTGCCTGGCTTCAGGTCTCTGCCCACCACTTAATGCCAGTGTAACCTCCAGCAACTGCTCTGAGTTGAGACTCCACCTCCTCATCTATACAAAGGGTGGAGGCTGTGTGAGGACTGAGGGAGAGGAGTCCTGTAACACACTCAGCTCAGCCCCACGAGGCTCCCTGCAGCCATTCTTGTTTTCAATAACCTCCCCGGTTTGTCCCTTCTCTTGGTTTCCTCGGGAGACGCTCCTCTCACCCCATCATACAGGTCTACTCCCTGAGGCCAGTTTCTCTCTCTCCTCCCTACCCTCCTCTCCTCTTAGCAAAACCCACTCTCAGATGAGGCTCTGGTACCCCTTGTTTAGTTGTGTGTTTTCCAGTTTGGGTCATCTCTCCAGAGATGACAATCCATCACTGTGTAAGAAGGCTTTGTCTGGTGAAAAGCAACTTCAACTTTCAGGAGCACAAAAAAGAAATGTTTCTCTTCCCATGTGAATGCTTCCCTTTTTGCTTCTTTGTCTCAGTTGTTCAGGTGAAGGTCTATGTCATCCAAAACCCTCCCCCACCTTGCTTGTCCACAACTGGCAGGGGCGGGGGGCAACTCACCCTCTGAAGCCTCTGAGCTCTGGCACACAGGGCCTGCCTGCCAATCTAGGTGCTTCTCTATCCCTCTCCTCTGCTCCCTAGAGCAGACAGCTGCTTTGCATCTTTCTTTGCGATTCCTAGGGACCCCCAGCTAGGTAACTTAGAGAAAGAGTAGCTATAAACACATCCAAGCAGTTTTTTTTCCCTAATCCCTCCCATGCTCCATGTCTGAGTTCCCAGGGGTGGAATGAGCTAAACCTGGCTTGCAAAAGAGCCAGGAAGTTTTCTGCTAAACTGCTTAAGGGTCTCCAGAGAAGGCCAAACCAGGGAGAACAGTCATGGAAGGATTCTTGGAAGGATTGTGGTACTCCTACATGAAATGATAGGCAGGCATGATAGAAAAATCCTGGACTAAGCTTCAGGAGCCTTGGGCTCTATCTCTGGCTCTCATGGTGACCAGCTGTGTGACCTCAAATATATCTCTCCCCCATTCTGGACTTCAGTTTCATTGACCATAAAACAAATGTTTTGAATTTGATATTCCCCCTTACTCTAGGAAGGAGAATTGGACTCATTCTTTGTGGATGCATTCCAAAATTATCGTAGTTTTCAAGAAACAGGACTCCTATTTATAATTTCTTGGCCATCTCTTCAGTCCTGTAGCATTCTTTTCCATAATGAGCATGGAACTTGTGTCACGCTTCAGAGCTAGCTGTAGTGACCACCACATTGCCTTGTTTTAGTGTCTTTGAGAAATTGTTTTGAAAATATGCACTAAGCAGGCAAAATCTCCAAAAGCTGTTACTGTAAATCTGCTCTTATCTTTTACTTTAGCTATGAGAATGGTTTGATTTTACAAAATCATGTCCTTATGCTTCTGTACAAGACAATGTGAATATATCTTTGCACATTTAAAATATTTCAAGAACTGAAAAGAAATACATAATCCTACATGTCACCTTGCTGGGCTTACCACTGTGATTTGGAGAAATCACAGCAGCCAGTTTAATGACTGAACACGGCAGGTATCATAGGTTCCTCTTGGTTCACTTTGCAAGTGGGGGCACAGAGCCTGTTCAAAGGGTTCACCCTAGCTTACATAATCAGCATAAATTGGTCCTGAGATTTCAAGTTTTGGCACCTAGATGCTAAAACATATTCATATTTTTACCAGAGCAGAATTAAAGGAAGAGGATGTATTAAGTCAGTTCAATCTTTTCAGGATGGAGAGGGGAAGTTTGTAGGCAATAAGAGCACGAGGTAGCACTGTTCTCACAACTTATATGATCATGGAATTGACACTCAAAGACCATCCTAGCAGAGCTAGGAAAAAGATAGGCAGGTGACAGAAATTACAGGAACAGTACAGTCAGTGATCATATACATACATCTATTTTTATTTCAGTGATTAGTAACACTTTCATTCACTATAAAATCACAAGCAGACACTAATACTTAGAAATATACAGACAGTTAAAGTTTTAGGCTAAAAAGCAGAAAGTAATTTTGTTGTCATTTATTTAAAAAAAAAAAACTACTATTTAATACAGTCAACTCTTGTTTAATATTCTTTAAAGTCATGGTGACCACAATACCAATAAATTGCATCATCTTATTATTTTTTAACCCCACAACTAGTGATTTTAGAATGTAATATGTGATTTCATTAGAAAAATAAGAATTGCTTTCCAACGTGTGTTTGGTTTAGGCTAATATTTTAATTAATTTTTATTTTCTTAGAAAATTCTAACTAAACTAGGGTAAATCAGTTGGGTGATGAATGAGAAGAATATGTAGGTTTTTGAGATGTGTTTTCCATGGAAATAAAGAAATGATTAAAAAAACAAACTTTGCTGCTTAAAACAAAAAGTTGACTATACTTGGAGAGGAAACTTGACCCAGGTATCACAGCCTCAAAAATGTTCCTCTCTAGAATTCAATAAGAAGAACAGGACAAGTCCACTCTAGGTCTCTACACTGATGAGAATAAAAACAGAGAGAGAAACACTACTTCATCACCCAGATCCCTGCTGACTGGGAACATGCAGGGGAAGATGGTCATTACTTCCATGATCATGAAGACGCTCTGATTCTGGAGCTTCCAACACCCTAAGTCCAGTTCCTGACTGGAGGCCCATAGCCAATCTTTCAAGTTTTTGCTGTCAAACAGCACAGCCTTGTTTGTACCACGTTTTTAGGAACAGAATGCATGAGACACTGCTAAAAAAAAAAAAAAAAAGGTAGGGGAATAATTCACAGAAAGAATATTGAAAGGAGATGTAACAGGGGATTCTTTGTCCAAGTGCACTACCCAGAATTATTATGGTGTTGGGGGGGGGGTTGTATGGTTAGAAGCATTTTCTCACATATTTTGTTGGCCATATCCATGAGGTACTGTGTCAACTTTCAAAGCTTTTGTGCTGCACAGGCATGGAGACATAAGAAAGAAGGAAAGGATTTAATGAGAAGCCTAATAGGTTCAGGCCAGAATAACTGAGAGGCAAAGAAGCAGCATCCTTATACCCAAAGAACTTAAGCACCTGCCCTGAGCCCCACATGCTTTCAGAAGTCCTGTTTGACTCTTCCCTCTGTACCTCCCTTCACCCTAGGGTGAACAGTTCCTGGATCCACCCACTCTGAGCCCAGGCTTCCCTTCTCCAGATCTGCCCCAAAGATTGAAAACTCTGTAATTCCCTGTCCAAATGTTGTCCGGGGTCTTGAGGCTTCTTCCCCAAGTCCATCCTTTTGATGATAAGCCTTATGTATATGCAGATCCCTACATAAGACATTGTGTGGCAGGGGAGGGGGGAGTTTGCACGAACTTGGCCATGAATCCTTGGGTTTCCATGTGCAGGCATGCCTGACTCTTCCCAGTGAGGATGAGAAGCAGGGATGAGAAGAGAAGGACTGCAGAAAGAGGTGGGACTCTCCATTGCATTCTTGAAAATGTCGATAGTGAACTTGAACCTAAGGGCACTCCTAGAGATGCGCTAGATGTGATGAGCAGCGCAATGACCTGGAGAGATCTTCACACTGCCCACACATGCACTGTGCTCCTAGATACCTGCTCCAGCTCCCTCCTTATTCCAGAGACTCTACACCACATTTTCCATGGTTTAATCCCTATTTCATTTTGTCAACTAAATATCATCAACTTATTAGGTTTCACCAGGGCCTGCTCTTCAAACACGTTAGACATTTAATGAAGGTCAACTACTAATGACAATGTCTTGTCACCTCAGGTTTAGAAATTCTGAGCTCCTTGAACACAGTGTCCTCATGACACATTTACTCTGTCCTCTGCAGAAAACCAGGAGTTTGTGGTCGACGCATGTATCCAAGTCCACTGATCAGTGACCCAAAGATCCTGTCTTGGGTTTCAACTGTGCAAGGCGCTTTGCGTTATTTCAGTCTGATGCAGTCCACCTCTTCAGTGGCAGGCATCCCCATGGTTTTGAGATCAAGGTCAGCGCTGGACTTACTCCCATTGTAAGAAGCCTTCCAGTGGAACAGCATGATCTTCTTGAAATACTTGATGGTGTTGTTCTTGACGGTCACGAAGCACAGGGTGTTGATTATGCTGTTGCTCATGGCGATGCACTCCACGATGTAGAAGGCGGTGAGATAGTGCTTCTCCTTCACAAACACGGTGGGAAAGAAGTCGCGCACGATGGTGAAGCCGTAGAAAGGCGCCCAGCACAGCACGTAGGCGGTGAGGATGCACATGAGCACCAGCACCGTCTTCCTGCGGCAGCGCAGCCGCTTGCGGATCTGCTCCGTCTGGAACCCGGGGACCGCCTTGAACCAGAGCTCCCGCGAGACCCTGGCGTAGCACAGGGTCATGATGACCACCGGGCCCAAGAACTCGATGCCAAAGATGAAGAGGAAGTAGGACTTGTAGTAGAGCTGCTGGTCGACCGGCCAGATCTGGCCACAGAAGATCTTCTCCTGGCTCTTGACAATGATGAGAACTGTCTCCGTTGTGAAATAGGCAGATGGGATGGCGATGAGGATGGACACCGTCCACACCAAGGCAATCAAGCCAGTGGCTGTTTGGCACTTCATCCGTGGTCTCAGCGGGTGAACTATGGCCAGATACCTGGGGCAAAACGCAAACAGGGTCATCCCCCATGACCAGTCAGTGCTGGGTTACAATTTCATATTTGCAACATTAGAACAAACAGCCAAAAGATATCAGCAGGGGAAAGGCAGATTTGATAGCGAGCCCTTGCTCCACCTTTGACTAGCTGTGCAATCTCAAGGCAGTTTTGTTGAATCTCTTAACCTCAATTCCTTTCCTGCAGAAGTTTTTGTTTTTAAAGATTAGATGTGATAATGTATACAACCATTCCTGGAAAATGTTTTAAACGTGGTATATAATGAAAAAAAAAATGGCCACAATTATTATTAAATAAAGTAATAATACTTCCCCTTGGTTTCTAGCCTGGCACTATTCCCAGGTCTTTCCGGTTTTCAGGACATACATCCAAATTATCTAACTCCAAAGAGTTGCTGAGAGAATTCACCCTTTCCATTGGAAGCAGCAGGCTAAGTTTTGTCTTCATTCCACATTTTTAAAAATATTGCTCTGCATGCAGAGGTGGAGGAAATGCACACTGCCATTTATCTCATTTTCCAGATGGAAATTGGAGTCTAGTGAGAGATGAGTGACTTCTCAAGGTCATATACACAAGACCCTTGATAGAAAACATTTAACCCTACCTCACAGGGTTGATGTGAAAATCAATTGAGAATATACATGAATGTATTCTTTTTTAACCACAAAGCATCAGACAGTAAACGATATTGCTTTTGTTCTTTCCAAAAGAACCCACATTACAGTTACCACAGTGGTCCAGGAAGGAGAGAGAGCTTTCTGGGGGCCGTTAGTCATTCGTGTGGTATGACAGAGCCCTTTCCAGAGAGTGCATACACTTCTGCAGAGAGCTCTCATTTCCTGGAAGGCTTTCCATGCCTGGCAGAGGGTGGAAGTTGGAGAAGGAGAAAAATGGGAAGTGAAGTGGGAGGGAATGACAAATTGATGTTGGAAATAAACATGTTCTCGTGTGTCTACAGCTCATTCCAGGTAGAGCAGAGTGCAGATGTGACAGGGCCTGAAGGAAAGCCAAACCAGTTCTGTGTCCTTTGAAACCAATCCCTTTGAGGTCATGTTTCTTGGGACTGTGGTCTGAAGAGAGCTTCGTTCTTTCTTTTCCCCCTGATTGTACTTCTGTTATTTCTATCCCTCCCCCCCCATGACACAGGCAGCCAAAACCATTGAGTATATTTGAGAGTTTTGAGAGTTCACTGGAGTGACAGTCTTGCTCTCTTCCAGTTTCCAGAAGATATTGAATGAAGCTGGATAGGTTGGGTCCACCCGCTGGACACCCAGCTAGCTGCCCTGCTTGGCCACCCGCATCTACCCTTGGCACTCTAACTCCTTAGTGCTGAAAATGGAATGGAAATAACAACAGAGTGTTGGCAACGTTTCGGCCAATGCACATGTGTGGGGCCCTTCATCAAAGGCCACAATGCTCCCAGTATTACAGGAACATCAAATGTGCTTGGATTTGTCATGAAAACTAAGAGCTTTTGCTCTCATTGGCTCATCTGTTTTCTATCTACCCCACAGGATTCTGCTGGTTGTCACAGAAAATTTCTATCTTCACCTGTGTTCTCTATATGAACTTTCACGATACAATTCTGTTTCTTTTTCCAATAGTAGTTCTTTATGATGGTTCAAGCTCAATGTCTTTCCATGAATGTGCAGGACAGAACCCCATCTAGAACCTCAGAAGACCCAGCTTTGCTGCAACTTGCTATGTCAATTTCAGTCATTTTTCTTAGCACTGTTGGTTTAATTTTCTCATCTGTATAATGGAGCTATCACCTGGATACTGGGAAGTTCCAATGAGCTACTGCATATGAAAAACAACAAACTTAATATGCAAGAAACTATTGGTGCTTTAAAATTGCCTTAATTTTCAAAGCTGTTCTGTATGCATGGCAATGTTCTTTGCAAATTCTGCTTTTGCAGGTCCTCTACAACTTTCTACTTTATTGAACTGAATCCTTTCCTTCAAAACTACTCTTCAGGGTTACTTATCCTGACTCACCCCAACTCCATCCCTAGGGTCAGGGCCATGAGCTGTGCAAAGAGCATTCTTGATACACTTACCAGCTGGCAAGTTGCAGAAAACAGTTTCAGGGATTTCCATCAGTCTTGGCTGGGTGAAGATCAGAATGACTCTAGTATTAGAAATGCTTACTTATGTTTGAAAGAAGTTTACAATTTACAGAGACTTTTCAAATCCACATATTCATTAGGCAAGCCCAACCCTATTAAAAGGGTAAGAGAGCAAAGATACTCATTGTATGGAGGAGTAAGCTAAGGCTTGGGGAAGTGAAATAACTTGCTAAAAGTTACATAGCTGGAAACTAACAAGAGCCATGATTCAGACCCACATATTTCTGCAAATCAAGAGGCCTCTTCAGTATGCCATTTGCCCTTTTCCTTTCCAGTAGGAGAAAACAGTGCCCTTTCCCCCGCTATACCGGCAGCCCTTCACTGTTCTATCCGTCATGGTTGAGCTCTACCCACTGATGCTCCATGAAGCAGTGAAATAATTGATAACTACTTTTCTCAACTTACGAGCATAGCCTTGCTGCCCTCTGCATCTATGACCTCAGTGGCTTAGGTCCAGATCCACCTGAAGCCAACAGTTCCAGGAGAATAAGGAATAAAGCCTGCTGGACAAAGTAATGTCCAGGAAGTAGTCTGTGAGATAGTGGGTGGGGTGATCAAGCATAGCATTTGGCGCCCTCTCTGCCCCAGGACTGAACCCCAAGCAACCATGGTAATGGTTGCAGCAGCTACTGGGCCGGTCATGGGATGGGCAGAGAGTGTAGGCCTGCTTCTTGGGGTAGCTGGCCCCGACTGATGAATGCTCCAGGGGGCATCTGTGCTTCCTAAGGCCTCAGCTGCCCTCATTAGGACAGAGGAGTCTCCCAGCTGATACACAGACTGGCTGGTTTCCGCAGGATTCTGGGTAAAGAAAGAAGCCTGGTGCTGCAGGACCAAGGCATACCCCTCAAAGACAGTGCCACATCACTTCAAGAGGACACTCAGACCTGGGCAGCAGGGTTCTCCTATGATCCTTTTCATCTCTGCCATCAGGTAGTATCCTGCTTGACTCTGAGACCTTCTGGACTATGACCCTGTCCTTTCTGATCTCTATTCTCCTTATGTTTCTTGTCCCTGCTGCATGGAGCTCCCCAAGGCTCCCCACGCTCGCCTCAGGCATTCTTTCCCACCTCTCGGCTTTGCAAGCCTCTCTCTGTCCTCCTGTAAACGCTTTCCTCACCTTTGCTGCTCCTCACTTATTGAAGACCAAATTAAAGTCCAACTCCTCTGTGAAGCCTCCTCTGACGACCTGGGTATGCAACCATCTCACCCATTTAAAATGTCTCCTTTCCTGACTTTAACTGTCCCACCAGTGTTCACTCTCCCCCACCAACATCCTAGACTGTATGTTCCCCAAGAGCACAATCGTGACTTACTTTTTTTTAAAATAACTTTTGCCATCTATGAATTCTGGGCACCTAATAGGATTTTAATAAAACTTCACCTTCATCCTGTGCCAGGAACTAGGTGAACAGAAAAACCAAACCAAGCCATGGTAGCAGTTCTAAACAAGACTGCAACTTTTTTCTTTTTTAAATAGGACATAACAGGACATGTGTTTACCCAGCATGCATTGGAGGCAGTCTGGAGCTAGATAATAAAAGGCTGGAAGCACCAGCAAATGGGTTTGTGCTATACTTTGTAGACAATGGAGTTATTATCAGTGATTTAAGCAAGAGAGGGGAGAAGTGTTCGAGACAAGATTAATTTGTCTACAGACTTGCTTACTTCCCTCAAGCCACAGGGGCCTGCTCTCTGTCCCTACAACCAAGTGTGTCCCTGCCTCAGGCTCTTTACACTTATAATTCCTCTTCTATTTTTTTCTTTTGGTACCTGGGATTGAACTCAGGAGCACTCGACCAGTGAACTACATCCCCAGCCCTATTTTGTATCTTATTTAGAGACAGGGTCTCACTGAGTTGCTTAGCACCTCACTTTTGCTGAGGCTGGCTTTGAACTCGAGATCCTTCTGCCTCAGCCTCCCAAGGCCCTGGGATTACAGGTGTGCGCCACTGTACCCGACCCCTATAATTCCCTTTGTCTGGAAATCTTTCTCCCAATCTTCACAAGGCAGGTCTCCCCTCCCCTCCACCCTCATCATTCAGAGGTCAGTTCAAATGTCTTGTCCTCAGAGACTCTTCTGACTCCTCACTTATAGTAGGTCACTCTGGATGCTCCTGTGGATGTGTTTGCTTTTGCTCAGAATATTCCTCACTTCTGAAATTAACTTTCTTGTTTTGTTTGCCTGACAGTCATGTTTCTCCATCCCTTGCATCTCTTGGACATAAACTTCATGAGGACAAACTTTTTTTAAAAAATCTTATTCACTATAATATCCTCAAAGCTTGGAATAGTGCCTGTCACGTGGTAGTCACTCTAGAAAAATGCATTGTTTGGATGAATACATGCATGAGTGAATGAAAGTTTAGGATGGATTATGAGTGTCTTGGGGCTGACAGGTGAGTCAAGAGACACTAGTCAGGAAGACCAAGGGAAGCCTAGGATGGCCAAGCTTACATGAACATGGTAGGGGGCTGAGGCAAGTTTCACCAGGACCTGGAAGTTGAATGAATGCTGGAGAAGAGAGTGGCCAGGATGAAAGAGACTTGTAGTTTTGATGTCTAGGATAACAATGGAATCAAGAGCAGAAACAGAGGCAGGCACAGTGGCACACACATATAATCCCAGCAGCTTGGGAGGCTGAGGCAGGAGCATCTCAAGTTCAAAGCCATCCTCAGCAATTTAGTGAGGCCCTAATCAACTCAGTGAAACTCTGTGTCTAAATAAAATATTTTAAAGGGCTGGGGATGTGGCTCAGTGGTTAAGCTCCTCTGGGTTCAATCCCTGGGGGTTTTTTGCTTTTGTATTTTCTTGTTTTGTTTTGTTTTGTTTTTTAAAAAGAGCAGGAATAGAAATCCAACCAGGTAGAAGATAAGTCGTTCTGTTCTGCTGTTATCTTAAAAATCTTGTATTATTATTTTGTGTAAAGCACATCATGGAAACAATTGTTTCAGTGAAGACAAAAGGTTTAGTCAATTGGAAATATTCATTAATTTTGGTTTTGTTGTTTTTGTTCTTTGAATATAAGAATTATATGAATATAAGAATTATCCACTATATTGGATTATCCACTATAATTATCCATTATATTGGATGAATATAAGAATTATCCACTCTTGATTTAATGTTTACTCTATCTTGAACATTGTTCTAAGCAACTACCAAGATTATTCCATTTAATCCTCAAAGTAACGATGCATTAAGTTTTCTTATTATCCCCATTTTGCAGAGGCAAAAACTGAGGAAGCTAGCAGTTAAAAAACCGACAGAAGGCTTCACAACAAATAGGTGGTACAGCAGGAATTCAAACCCAGGCAGAGTAACTACTACAATTATCTCTAGAGAAATTTCATTAAACAAAAATAAAGGCATTTTTACAACTGTTGATGTATTTGTTATACCAAGCTAAGAATTCAGTTGCCTTAAGCTAACCAAATTAAACCTGATAGAATTCTGAACATCACACAAAAACAGACAAAAACCAATGATAATGATTCCTAGACCACAAAATTGAAATTACATGATAGCAGCACATTTACAACAAAAACATAATTGAAGCAAAAATAAAAAATATCAATTAAAAAACAACACATTAAGCAGCCAGTCCATCAGGCAAGGCCTTGGATGGCCAGGCGGATACACCTTGCTTTCCGCCACAGTCCAGGTACAAGTTTCCAATCACAACCCCACTCTGAACAATGGCAATTTCCACAATGTAAAGTATGCTCCTTAATTCATCTTTCATGCTGCATCTAATCTGTATTATGCCAACCCACAGTGCAAGAGAAATGCCTGTGGTATTTCAGACAAGCTGAGTTTGGTATACAAGTAGGATATGGGCTTGGAGGAATTCAGCAGGTTGAGGTTGATTGACACAGGCAATAATACCTGTTAAAGATAACCCTACGTCCCTCAGTTCCTTTCTTTCCCCTGGAAGCCTTCTATGGTTGACAAGTGGGCCTTCCATGGAGAGATGGATCTCACCCATGGAGCAGGGCCCCAATCCACAGCAGGCACCTACCTACCCTCCTGGTTGTAGCTCAGAGCAGCCATGGGAAAAGATGTTTTGCTAGCATGAAAGTTCAGGAAATAACCCCACATGCTTTGTCCTGTCATGGCGTAGATGTAAAGGGAGCAGTTTCCATTTTCAAAAAAGATCAGAAGTGAAGTCCCTGGAGCTCTTCTTCAGTAGCTCCCCGGGGAACTTAGGAGGTAAATACTCCGCTTGATTGCTACCTTTCTGCTATAGAGACCTTGCCTAAGTAGACTAATGTCACTGGGCTCTGCCCCTTGTGTGAAAGACCATGACCAAGGTGAGGTGGCCATCTGAAAGGATGATACCTTAGACCTTTTCCAGGTTATCCTTCCATGAATGTGTTGTCCCTAGCTTCAGAAAACATGCTCTATTAGCTGTGCTTCGCCCTGGATCACTGATCTGGGGTGTGCCAACCGTGCGAAGCAGATCGAATACCCCGGAGCCCTGAGGCTATGGAGCAGGACAAGCGTGGGTGCTTTAGGCTTTTTGGTAAAAAGGGAGGCAGGTTGTTCAACTCTGAGTACACAAAGTCTTGATTTGACCCTCAGGGTTACTGTCTGTAGATGTAACAAAGTGCTCTGTAATGAAAGTCAAAGTAGGCAGGGGAGCTTACAACGACCGTAACGACCGTCCCCAGGGAACAAGGACCACCCTGGCTCATTAGCACAAGTTTATACCAAATGAAACAACTAAATATAAGAAAGATTTGCAGAGGTTTCTCTTATTGCTTTTATTTACCAGTTCTAGAAACAGGTCTCTTGCAGTGCTGCATGCAAATGGGTGTGAAGGCACAAAGGAGTTCAGGCAACAACAAAAATAAGAGAGTATAAGTTGCCTTGTTTCTTTTTCAAACAAGTCCCTCAATCAGTGAGACATCAATTAGTGCTGGGCGGTCATGTGTTAGAAGAGGAAGTCTTGATGAGATAGAAACTTCTCTCGTGATATTTAAATGATTCCTTGGAACTTAAACTTGTCCCTGAACATCTCTAAACTTTGAACAGGTACAACATCTAGGAGCAGGTCCTCAGCAGGCAGATCAGATGCCTTCCTACAGCCCAAAACCAGGGTGCCCAACTCTGCCTCCTATCTCACCAAAGCTGAAAAACTAGAACCTTCCCAACTGTCCAAAATTTTGAGTGGCTTATGCCTGCAATTGCAATAAAGGAAGGGATCACTCCAATGCCCGCTCTTTCCTGACTGCCTTTGTTGCTCCTACTATCATGCACTCACCTATCAATGGCGATGGCCAGCAGGGCATTGGTGGAGACGTAGAGAGAGACAGTGCGCAAGTAGTTGACAGATGTGCACAGGACATGGCCATGTTCCCAGGAGAGCTGGCGCACCACATAGTAGTCCATCTCAAAGGGGCAGCAGACAATGGCCACCAGGAAGTCAGAGATGGCCAGGTTGGCAATGAGCAGGTTAGTGAGGTTACGCAGCTTCTTATAGCGGGCCAGGGCAGCAATAAAGATAAAGTTGCCAATGCCACAGACCAGCATGATGCCCACCAGGGCCATGCCAATGACAATCTTGGCAGCAAAGAACGTCCGGGAGTTGGTCACATCCTCATCTTCATCCAAGGGCATATCATAGTCACCATAGCTGGTGTTGAATGGGAAGGACGCAGCATAGGCTCCATAGGGGTTGAGTACAGAGAGGAAACTGATGGAGGAGTTGGTGACATTCTCATCCACCACCCCCATAGTGATCTCCATCTGGCCCTGCAGAGCTCTGAGTGACACTGCTGGGAAATCCGGAGCAATATCTGCAGGCCGATGCCCCATTCTCTGCCGATGCTCTGCTCTTTCTTAATGAGTCAGTGTCCCTGCCAGCATTCTTGGGGTGCAGTATCGGAGCTCCATTTAAGCCTTTGAAAGACATACAAACAGTTGGCTGCATGTTGAAGTGAACCTGGCTGAACTTAAAATCATTCTGTAACCTAAGCAGACCCATTAGCCACCTGCTCAGAGTGAACATAGATAGGGTGATGGAGTGGAAATAAAGGAACCAGTGAGAGAAAACAAATGAATGAAAACCACATCTTCACTCAATTAGAGAATGCTGGAGTGCTGTAGAGACAATAAGGCCGAGCTTCCATTTATTTCCATTCCACTCAAAAATGAGGCACTCCTCTTCAAGGACCGAAGTTGGGAGTGTGGGGAAGCGGAAGAGAATAGAAGTGACCTACTCCAAAGTCCACTCACTATCCTGACAGCCTGAACTTTGTCCTTGTGCGATAGTTCTGTTCTGCGGTAACAACGACTCCTTTCCAGTGGTTCAAAAGAAATTACTCTGAATACCATTGAAGAGCGAGGACTCTCAAACAACCCGGTCAGCACTCTGAGCTGGTCTTCTGGCAAAACACAGCTGTAAAATCACAGAGCTCTCTAGTAGCCGCCTTCCCCTCTCCTCCCTGGGCTTTTGTTTACCAGTTCTCCTGTGACCCTAGAAGCTGGGCACCATGTTTCTCAAAACCTGTCCCCAGGCAGAGGCTTTGCAGGGTCAAAGTCACAGCCTGTCCCTAAGTGAGTGAGTTAGAAAGAGAAACTGAGAACAAATTCCTTCCTTGGCTAGTTGTGTGTCCTTAGGTAAAGAGCTTAAACACTCAGGGTTTCAACATCCTCCAGGCAGGAGATCAATAGCATCTGTAAAGCACGGAGCTCCCTGGAGAGGGAGAGTGTTACACCCCAGAACTGCAAGGAATTACTATTGAGCGCTCAGGCCTCTCAGCCAGCTGCAAGGATGGGGAGGGAGATCCTGCTGCAGAGACCCCACACCACATAATGCGGCTGGGATGGGGAAAGAGAGGAAGCCACGGTTCCCTGTCCCTTCTTCCTGCAGTCCCTTCCACAGCAGAAGACATCAGACCAGAGAGCTGGATGTAAGAGAAGGGCTAGGGTTTGGAGAGCATCCTAAAGCTCAGGAGAAGAAGAGGGAGAAGAAGAGCAAACCTAAGTTCCTGGAAAAGGAGGCCAGAGAGAAGAGCCCCAGAAAGGCCTGCTGCCCATATGCCTCAAAAAAACAAAACATCTGGAGCCTGTCTTATGGAGGGTTAAAGTCCCTCTGCACCTCAATGAAGTTTAGACCCACTGCCGCCTCCCCCTCCCCTGTCCCAGGATTTGGCCTTTCCTCTGAGCTCTCACTTCTGTCCAGCTCATCCCTGCCCTCTGTCCCTGTCCAGTGTGAGAAGCAGAACCCAGAGCCAAAAAGCCAGAAGGGACCAGGCTTGGAAGCCAAGAAGGCAGGGCTGCAATACCACGGGATACAACTCCCCACTCGCAGGCTGTGTGTCTTTGAGGCATTCCACCTCCGCATAGGTACCCTACATCGCCTACCAGAAGGCTCTGAAGTCAGGATTTAGAACAAAGAGTAACAAACTTCTAAGGCAGAGGGAGATTAAGGGCTGAAAGAGAAATTGTTCAGGGATCCTTTCTCCTGTATTGTCAGCTCTCAAGGAGGACCCCAGTTCCCACCCTCCTCTGTCCTCTGGGTCGCTGGAAGCGTCCCTTTGCAACGTTTGCTGATAAACCCTCTCCTGCTCCCAACTTTCTCCCTCGGAGCAAACAGAAAGAGGGGACAGATTGGCTCCCCGAAGACATGCACGCAGTCCAGTCCCTGGAGAAGTCCCCTCTCCATTCGAAAGCTCCAGCTCCACCACCACCACCGCGCCTGCCGCCGCCTAGGGTCTTTGGAGCATCTCCCGGGAGGGTTCGCTCAGTACCTGCGGCGTCTCGGCGCCCAGCGGGCGAGGGTCAGGTTTCTTCCTTCTAGAGCCGGGGACAATACACGCTTCCAGAAACCGCTGGCAGGGAACAAGTCCCCTCTCTCCTTCTCCTCGGGAGGCTCTCTCCCGGCTTGGGAGGGAGTTGCGCTCTCCCTAGCTCCTTAGACCCGAGAGCTGCGGCGAGGCCACCCCCTCTGGAGCCCGCCCCGCACTCGCTGTCCCCGCCCCCGGTGGTCGCGGGGCGGCGGGGGCTCGGAAAGGTGAGCCCCGGACCAGGGCGCCAGGCTAAGGGAGGCGGTGGGGTCCCCGCTAGAACTGGGGGTACGTCGGGGTCGCTTGGGAGCCGGGGGTCGTCCTTCGGCCGTTGTGTCCGGGACGCAGAGGCGGCAGCTCGCGGCAGGGACGCGCCGGAGGGAGCCAGCCCAGGCGGGCGGTGCGTTCCCCGGGCTCAGCCTCCGGAACGGCCGCCTCGGGCGGGAAGGAGAGCGCCGCGCTCTGTGCAGGGCTCTGCGCGCAGCCCGCCGGGGGTGTGCCCGCCCCAGGGCACCCGGCTCCTCGCCGCTTCACCTGGCCGAGCCACCCAGCGCTGCCACCAGAGTGGGCGGGCGGACAGGGCCCTGGCTGAGCCAAGAGCTTTCAAAGGACCGGGAGGAGCCTCCCCTGCTGCCCACAACCTTGCCCTCTCAGGACTTGCGGGGACTGGCCCAAACCTCATCCTCTCCCCAGGGAGCCCAGCAGAGCCCCAGGGTCATCTGCACCGTCTGCTGCTGAGATCTACTTTCTGGAGAGCAACGTGAGGTGGCGGGGGCACAGCGGAGAGAGGACAGGTCCCCCCAGTCCCCCAGGGATGTCTGTTCAGAAGAAGATTGGGATGACAAGAGCTGACTTCCAGAATACGGATCTCCATCTCCTTCCAAAGCCTATAGATTCCTAAAACCGTGTACCTAGAATTTCCATATGACGGGCAATTCCACTCCAAGGTATATGACTAGAAAGAATTGAACGCAGGAATTCAGATGTGTGTACACCAGTGTTCGCAGCAGCATTATTCACAGTGGCCCAAAGGTGGAAACAACCCAAATATCCAAGTGACAAGGGATAAACAAAATACGTTTGATGCATACTTTACAATAGAGTAATATTTGGCCTTTAAAAGGAGTGAAATAAAACTATGTTGGAGAGGATGTGGAGAAATCAGAATTCTAGTGTACTGCTAGTAGGAATATTATATGACCGTGGTCACTCTGGAAAACAGTATAGTGTTTCCTCAAAAAAATTTTAAAAATAGACTTACCTTATGATTTGGCATTTCTACTTCTGGGCCTATATCTTTAAAAAAAATGTATGAGATGTTTGTACATCACCAGCAGTTATTCACAACAGCTAAAACATGGAAGCAGTTCAAGTGTCCATCAGTGGAGAAATGGACAAACAAAATGTGGTATATGTGGAGCTGTGTGGTAGCTCAATAGTAGAGCGCTTGCCTAGCATGTGTGAGGCATTGGGTTCAATTCTCCGCACCACATAAAATAAATAAATAGGTAAGATAAAGGTATTGTGTCCATCTACAACTAAAAAAATTAAATATGGTATATGTAAATGAAATTCAGCCTCAGAAAGGAAGGAAATTCTGATATATACTATAACATGGATAAACCTCAAGGACATGTTTAGTGAATAAGCCAGTCACCAAAAGACAAATATTGTATGATTCCACATATATGAGGGCATCTAGATCAGGCAAATTCTGAGTCAGAAGATAGTATGGTGGTTTCCAGAGGCTGAGGGGAGGGAGGATGGGGTGTTATTGTTTAATAGGTTCAGACTTTCTGTTTGAGATGATGAAAAAGTCTAAGAAGTGGATAGTGGTAACAGTTGAACAACATTGCTAATGTACTTAATGCCACTGAATTGGACACTCAAACTGGTGAGTTTTATGTTCCGTATATTTTACATAAATATTTGTTCTTTAGAACAGCGCAGATCTCTTTCCATTCAGTGTCTATCCTTGATTGACCTCCTGTTGTCCATAATGGAAAAGGTGCTGCCCAGGATCTGGACCTTTAGTTCACTTTGGCACTATTGAACTGTGTGACTTTAGGCAAATCACATAGCCTCTCTGGAGTTCCATTTCCTTACTAACAAAATGGATGAGTTGTGCTTGCATTAAGAAGTCACTACCAGATTCCAATACTTCATGCAGTATCTTCCTGTGGCCTGCATTGTGCTCTGGACAACTTCTATCATTTGTGCAAAACTCCTGTCATTTGCAAAAATGTCACAGCACTTTCATATCTGAGTCTCAAGTATCATGAGACATAGCACAGGACAGTAGTAAAGAGCTTGAGATACAAGCTCCTTGCCTCCTTTCTAGCTAGCTCCACCTGTGATCTTGGGCAGTGTGATAACTAAAGTCTAGCTTTCTTCATTTGTAAATTAGGGTTGACAATATCTCCTACATCATGAGTTTGTGAGGTTTAAACAAAGTAAGGCAGGTAAAGTGCTTAGCTCAATGTCTGGCATTTAGCCAGAATTCTGAGAAATGCCAGCTCTTACTGTAACTGATTCCTTCCCTAACTTGCTCTGGGAGACCCTAACCAATCTTAGAGACCTTGCTCACATGCCATTTCTTGTGGGAAACATGTCTTAATTCTCTTACTTATTTTTACTTCTTCCTTATCACTTAGTATTTCTCTTTAAATGCATTTTTGTGAATCAATTTGTTCTCCACGTTGCACTGTCCCCTGAGGGAGGGCTAGATCACCTTTGGTTTTGCATATTCTGTAGTTGTTTCTCAAACTTGCTTGGTGATAAAAATGATCTGGGGTGCTGGTAGATCTTGCTGATTCCTGGGTCTCATTGTAAACCTAGAATCTGTGGGTTCAGCCAGCACCCCAGGGCATTCTTACTGTCAAATATGTTTGAGAATCTGGCGACCTAGACCAGAGCCTGGCACAAGGTAGACCTTGATTTGTCAGTGTAGACATACCATGTTTTCTTGACTCTCTTTATTTTTACTCGGAAATCAAGAAAACACAAATTTCATATTTACCTATTGCTGCTTATCAAATCAGCCCAACCTAGCACTTAAAGCAAGTATATATTATCTCGAAGTTTCTGAGGGCCAGGACTGTCAGAGAGGCTGAGCTAAGTCATGAGATTGGAGTCAAGCTGTCATCCAGGGCTGCATTCTTATTCGAAGCTTTAACAGAGAGAGAATGTGCCCTTGAGTTCACTCACACGGTCACTGTGAGGTCTGGTTGTCATTGGGGCCTCATCAGGTGGGTCTAGCTGTAGGTGGCCTGAATGACCTCACAGCATGACAGCTGACCTCCCCACTTCTGCCATCTGCCATTCACCATCAGACAAACCCTAGTTCCCCCAGGAGGTGAGGGAAGAAGAACCACAACAAGGGCGTGAATGTCAGAAGGTGAAGACTACTGGTGACTAACATGGAAGACATCTTGGAGGCTGGTACCAAGTGGAAGTCCAGATTTCCCCCATCCTCTTCACAGTCCTGGCAGGACATGGGAGTTGAGACCAGCAGTGAGGTTAGCCACAATGGAGGCGTTTCTCTCTGACCTGAGGCTGGAGAGGCGGTGGATGACTTCTGGATAAGTGGATATGTCATGGTAAATAAGTCAGGAGGACGTAATGACATAATTGGGACGATTCGTTGGACGCACTTGGGGGAGATGGAATTTTGGGAGTAGCTATGGTCTGCCAGGCTCTATGTGTTGCAGGTCCTGTTGGGGCTCCTTTGAAGGGTTTGGGAGCCTCTATGTTATTTTTTGCTCTTTCCCAGCCCTCTGAGAAGCAACATCCAGCTGAGGCCCTCTGAATATCTGATTAGAAACCATTTAGAATTTTGATAATCTGTCTCTACGACAGAACTAAACTGGGACTATTAATTTTTTAATGGATGAAAAGGAAATGAATTTTAAAAAATGTGGAACTGCATGATAATTTTTCCCCTAAATTTAAAGCCCCAAGGACCCTGATGACTGAAAAATTGCTCTGTGATTAGTTCACTGCCATGAAGGACAGAGGTACCTTGGCTCATTTTTCCTACAATGATCTATAATATCTGAGAAAATTTGCCTCCTGGGAGTCCTGACAAACAAGAGCCACAGAAGCTTTTTGGGTTTTTTTTTTGTTTTGTTTTGTTTTGTTTTTTGTGGTGCTGGGGATTTGAACCCAGGGCCTTGTGCTTGCAAGGCAAGCACTCTACCAACTGAGCTATCTTCCCAGCCCCAGAAGCTTTTTGGGAAGCACTTTCTTTGGAGATGTTTACCCACTCCCAAATAATGCCCTTGGTTGCTTTTATTTATTTTCTTCCTTTCCTATCCCATTCACTGGAATAATTACAGGCATAATTCTCATTTATTTATTTATTTTATCCAGTCATTATGTCCCTTTGGGTTTCGACATGGAAGGCTTTAACATCTTAGGGTTTTTGTCAACCATGCAATTCCTGTGATACCATAAATCCCACACAGAAATCTGGCTCAAGGAGGGCCTTCAAGTTCATTTGGTGAGTACTGTTCATTGAGAAAGGAGCTAACAGATGGTCAAAGGGGGAAATCATTCACCCAATGTACCAGAGCTGATTTCAGAGCCCATATTCAAGTCCAAGTCTCCTGACGTTTAGCTCAGCCCTTTGCCCACTTCTCTGGCAGCTACATTCACAACACTATCTAGCTATTCTCATTTTGACCTTCTCTTCATGATACTCTGCTCCAGGGCCCAGTCACAATTTCTCCTGTCTGGAAAATTTACTAAATCAGCTTATTTTCTGCTTTCATCAAATTTGTTCTCTCAGCACACCCTCCTCAGTGCCATGAAAAAATCAAGGATTCCTGGAAGATGCCAGAACTGGCTCAGAGCTCATCCTGCCTCCTGTTCCAATTACCTCTCTGAGCCAGCCGTGTTTGACTGGCTTCCCAAAGCCCACTCAGCAGGTTGCTCAAGCTGCCCTCTGCCATTCCCCTCTGCCATCCGCTAAGGCCCGCTGGAGCGGGTGTGAAGGAGGATTTGGATAGGTACACAGACATGCCCTGTTTCTGAAAAAAGCCCAGAGAGAAATTGTAACTCTTTCATTATTTTTAACTGGTGGGTTTTTTTTTTTTTGGGGGGGGTGCGTGGAAGGGGTGCCAGGATTTGAACTCAGGGGCTCTCGACCACTGAGCCACATCCCCAGCCCTATTTTGTATTTTATTTAGAGACAGGGTCTCATTGAACTGCTTAGCACCTCGCTCTTGCTGCAGTTGGCTTTGAACTCTCGATCCTCCTATCTCAGCCTCCTGAACGGCTGGGATTACAGGCATGCACCACCGCACCCAGCTAACTGGCTTATTATTGCCCTAAACAAATCCTTAATTAAATTATTTTGGAAGTGAGAGAAACTATTCATATGTTCATTTGGAAGCATAAATAGGAAATAGCAAAGAAGAATTTTTTGAAAAAGTAATAAGAACATTAATGTACCATTAATATCAAAATACCATGAAGGTTTAAGAAGACAGTGAGAAGATAAGAAGTTTGAGCGCAAGGGTACCTGTGGGGAAGATGTGCAGAGGAATAATGTCTGAAAACTCGGTGCAGTCACCGTTCTGGAATATTTCACATGGGGTCAGTGGAGGGCAGAGAGAAGGGCAGGGGCAGAGCCCATCCATGATTATCTGCCTCAGAGTCTAGGCTTCCCAACTTAGCTCCATTGTGACAAGGCTGTAGGCGGTGGCACTCATGGAGACAGGAGAACACAGGTACCACTGCGGTGGGGCTTCCAGTGCACAGAGGGAAAAAAGACCTTCTCTCCTTGTTAGACTAGTGCAAGCTGCTTTTAATGGAACCAGGCTGCATGTAAGGCAGCAGTACCCTGGCACCTGTGCTACGGCTTCTCAAGCCACTATATATGGCTCTATTCCACTGATGTGGAATGGGGGAAGCAGCCCCCAAGAGTCTTTTAAGAGGATGTGTTGAGAAGTTGGGCAGGAGGGGAATATGAGGGGAATATTTAAAAACCCCAAATAACCCCCCAGAGGCTCCCAGAGATAAGAGTCTGGGAGGTTTTGCATTAGGTGGGTGGAGTCAGGAGGCAGTTATATCTTTATGTGGTCCATTGTCACTACAGGTTGGGGACACTGGAGTTACCTGAGAATGCATTACAAAGCAAGTGGCCTGTAACACCTGCATCCAGAGTACAACCCTCGAGAAAAGCAGTTTGGTGGCTCATATTCACTCTTACTAATATTTTCCACTAATACTCTTGATTTAGATTTATACTTTTGAGGGAAACATATTCACGAAATATTTAGGGGCTGGGGTTGTAGCTCAGTGGTAGAGTGCTCGACTAGTACATGTGAGGCACTGGGTTCAATCCTCAGCACCACATTAAAAAAAAAAAAATTTATACATAACCCTAAAGGGAATAATAAAATATTAGGAAAAAACTCATTCCAAATTGGGTTCTTGTGTTAGTTTTCTAGGGAAGCCATAACAAACTATTATAAACAACAGAAATTTTGGAAGCTCAAGTCCAAAGTCAAGGTATCATCAGAGGCATGCTCCTTCTGAGGCCTCCGAGAGGCTCGGTGGAATCCTTGCTTGTCTTCCAGCTTCCGGTGGTGGCCATTCACCCATGGTATTTCTTGGCTCAGAGCTGCATCACTCCAGTCTCAGCCCTGACATTACATGACCTCCCTCCAGGTGTAGTGTCTTCACATCGTGTTGTCTTCTTACAATGCCATCAGTCACAGCAGATTAGAATCCTGCTATCTAGCTTGATTACATATACAAGTATCCTATTTCCAAATCAGTTCCAAGCACAGATACCAGGGCTGAGAATTTCAACATGCCTTTTCGAGGAACACGATTTAGCCTGTAACAAATGTATTCTGATACATGGCTGAGGGATAGAACACTATATATCTATTAAAAAGTGGGGGGCTGTGAAGTGAATCTATAGCTGTTAGAAATCAGGATTGAAGGACAGTGAGGGAGGTGACTGAAAAGAATCCTTTGGGGGCACTTTTGGGATTCTAGTCACATTCTGTCTCTTGATCTGGTGGCCGCTGACATGAGTTTCCTCAGTGGGCTCCACACTTAAGGAACCTCTGCTTTTCTGAATGTATAGTATATTGCAATGAAAACTTAATTAGGATATGATGCTGTAAAAGTATATTGATTGACAAGGAGAAAGAGTCATGATATATTACTGCATGGAAAAAACATTAGGTTAACAAAACTGTATGGCAATATGATTCCATTTGGAGCGGAAATACAAGCTGCCTACATCCATAGAAGGAAATGCCTGCAGGGACAAAATCAAACAGCTAACACTCAACTCAGAATGGAAAGAAAATGCAAGTGTTTTTCCCTTTGGCTCATTTATCTGCATTTTCTGATTTTAAAAATTAACCCATATTATTTGTATAATATCATAAATATAAATGAAAAAAGGGTGAACTAATTTGAAAAACAATGAACAGGAGACTCAACTATTAGGGAAAAACATTTATTTAGGTCTTTATCTCACACTAGATTCCAAAATGCATTAAGGAAGTATAAAAAGTTAAAGTCAAAAAGTTAAAAACTGAAAAGAACATTGATGAAAATTTAGTAGAGATTTTTACTGAGAGAGAAAAAAAAAGCAATATATGATATCCCAAAGGAGAAAATGGACAGAATTTTCTGCATTAGAGTTTAAACATTTGAAAGTAAGAAAAATCATAAACAAAATTAGAGTAAATGTCAAATCAGGAAAAATATTTATGTTGAATATAACAAACAAAAGGGAAAATCCCTAACATATGAAGTAGTTGCATTTAACTAAGGAAAACACAAGTATCATGAAAGAAAGCAGGCAAATATACAAATAGGCAATTGACGAGAAATGAAAATAACAATAAAAACATACTTAAATATTCTTACCCTCACCAGTAACCAAAAATATGCCATCTACAAACAATAAGGAATCATTTTGTCTATTAAATTAGCCAAAAACATAAACTGTAAAAATGGAAGTTGGATTAGTAGTTTAAGAATTCAAATAAACAGTCTAACTTTGGAAATATCTTGGCCCAACCTTTCTCCTCTTCTCAGATTTTTTTAGTCTTTACTGCATTCTGCCTAAAGTTGCTTTGTAATAAATATGCACTGATTTGGTTGATTCCACACCACTATTTCCCTCTCCGGACTTTAGATCTTTCTGACATTTGTTTCAGCTGCCACCGGGAGAATAGCCAAGGCGCCAGGCCAGAAAGGTGACATCATTCAAAGTCACATCAAGCGTCAGAGCTCTGTGCTGACCAGCTGCTCCCTGTAGTTACAGAGAAATGCACAGGACAAGTTTGAACGCAAATTACACATGGTGAGATTTTAGTTTAAAATATGTAATGAATCTTTTGCCTGGCTCGCTAAGTTATGAAACTGTCTTATATTCAGATGATTTTCAAGTGTGTGTGCTTATGTGTGTATGCGTGTGTATGTGCATATATTTGTATGTGGGGAAGGGGGAGTGACGTACATGGGAAAGTTCCAGAAGCACTCACTTAAAAAATCTTAATTAAATTTATTTTTAATTTAGAATCAAACAACACAGAAGTACTTTTATCACTGGCCAAAGGCCAGGAAGTGATGATAGAGTTGATCTAATGAAACCACTTTCAGAGTTAATTAACAAGGAATTAAAGAGCACTGGGAAAGTGTAAGGACTAGAAATATTGCAATGAAAGGACTGGAACTGTCTACCAAGTGGGTCAAGTGGCATGGAAGCCCCCATTTAGCAAGAGGGTGTTTGAAAAGCATTGAAGTTGCCAAGACAGAAATGCCATTGCGTGGAGGAGACCTTGTCTTTGACTCCTTGGCCTCTTCACCAGATTTTTCCTACTGATGAGATCGCCTTACTCATTCTCAGGTGTGTCCAGAGCTTCTTCTCACCTGTGCCTGCAAATATTATCCTTAGAAACAAGGATGGCTACACACACACACACACACACACACACACACACACACACACGTAATGTCTAATGAGGCATAATACACCAACTATACATTTTCGATGTTTAAAAATTTTGTCTGTAATCACAAAAGTAACATGTTGTACAAAAATAAATTCTAATCATACAAAGTATAAAAAACAAAGATTTTTTCATACCTGCCTTTATCCCTAATTCTACTATTAGCAGTTGGGTATAGATATTTTCTTAAATACAGAGTGTCTTGAAATAAAGTTCTGTACAGTGCAGTACTGTACAGGTGCGGTGGTATATGCCTGTAATCCTAGCAACTGGGGAGGATGAGGCAGGAGGATTACAAGTTCAAGGCTAGCTTCAGTCAGTCAGGGAATCCCTCAGTAACTTACTCTCAAAATAAAAAATAAAAGTACTGGGGATATAGCTCAGTGGCAAAATGTGCCTGGGTTTAACCCCCATTAAAATAATAATAATAATATAATAATAACAACAACAACCTATTCAGAACTAGTTCATGTGATATTTGCACACATTAATGTATATTTTAACAAATTCAGAGGATAGACTAAAAAGTGACAATATTTAAAATACTTACCTCAGTGCAAGAACATTAGTTTAACAAACTAATGGTGAGCATGGCTTGTTAGAATCTTTATGTACATTTATCAAAGAAACCAGGAGGAAAATGGAACAATCCATGCCTTGGGACGATTCGAAGCTCAAGTTATTTTCCTGGGGGAGATGGTCCATTGAAGTCCTTTAGGACAAGACAATGGTAATTCTGAGTCTCTGTCATACTCAGACAGGCAGGAAATGGGTGAGTCTTGGATCTGCAAGAGGGAAGACCTTCTTGAGGCATGTGGCATGGAGGCATAGAGAGGCCATATAAAACGTGCAGGGGCAGATGTACAGGGCAGATGTGTAGTGCAGATGTATAGTGCAGGGAGGCCTAGAGAGGAAGATGGTGGCACAATCCAGCCTTTTCCCTGACTGGTGGGTGGTGGTGGAGGCAGTGACAAAAGTCTCGGTGATGTGTTGGAGCCCTGATTCCAGCCAGCAGCGTCGGTTCCATCCCTAGCCAGAAAAACAACCAGAGCTGGCCCTTTGCATGCAATACCAGAGAGAAATGCATTCTGGTGTTGGAAGCAACAGTAAAGAAGGGAGGCTTCTGGTGAGAATGTCTGGGTTTCATGACTTAAGCAGGGACAGCCACAGAGCTCAGCTACACATCCTGGAGAAATCAGGTCACATAGCAGATGTGGCATCCTCTAGGTTCAAGGAGGTGTATCTGAGTTCTGAATCCATTAGCTACACATGAGCAAACATACCAAGACTTGGGATACAAAAGTATCTTGGGAAATCCTGGATTTCTGGGGGGAGGTAGTGCAAAAACAAGAAAGAAATTCTCTTAAGGGATTGACATGTAAGTTTATTGGCATTTACTCTCGATAGTAAAAGAAATGTGACCTTATTTTGTGCTTCCATCTAATGACGTGAACAAATCAGGAAGATTATAGAGAATTTATGTACACACTCTTATTGAACAAAAATCTAACTTATATTCTGTTCTGCAGTTTCCTTTATTCACTTATCCATGTGGTTTAACTTTCTATGCCATTGTGTGTGCGTACGTGTGTGTACATATAATAGATTTACCTCATCCTTTTTAGTTGCTGAATTATGTTCTACCATGTGGATGTACCACAATTTCAATGTGCAGACCTGTGGATAGATATTTATGTTGTTTCCAGTTTTTCACTATTATAAACTGCTCCACACCTCGCTTCTCTAATATTAGCTATTACTAGTCATTTCACAAAGGATATTTTCAATTTATTATGGCAATAAAGCTATGAGTCTCAGGATTGACCCTCTCTAGTAGAATCGTAGAAACTAGATGGTGAGTGGGAGAAGCATTTGGAGTGTGGATTGGGTCTTCCTAGAACCACAGAAACCTGAAAATTAGGCAATTCCTGCTAGTATGAACCTCCCTGCACTATACATCTGTATGCTTGAACTTCCCTGAAACTTCTCCCCAATCTACAGAGCTGCTCAGTGAGCTGCACGAACCATCCAGACAAGAAGCTACGTCCATGTGCCTCAGGTCAAATTGATAGCCTTTCTGTGGCCTAAATGCATCCAGAGGGGAGAGTTTTTTTTTTTTTTTCCCTAATTTGTACAAATGTATGTTAAGCACTAACAATGGCCCAGATTCTGTCTGCTAGCACAATCCTTAGTCCTTAAAGTCTTTGCTTTATCAATTCAGCATGCCAGTTGATGAATGTTTGCATTGAATTTCACATTCCATGATTCTGAGTGTTCTTTTACTCAGCTGGATGAGGAGGATCCATTACCAGGCTGGAAACCTGGAGTGCAGGGTTCGCATTTCTACCCTGCTTCTGTCTGTGAGATGGTGTACAACTTACTTACTTACCTTCTCTGGGATTCAGCTTTGTGAGAACCTCTAATATGACATGATTCCTTCTGGAATCAAGGGTCAAGATATGTGCACTGGCTGATTTTTTCCTAACTCTGAGGTGATCTCTCTGAGCTTTGAGACCATCATCCATCTGCCGCCTGGGAGAAGGTAGAAAGACCACCTTTGGCACTAGGACCACAGTGTCACTGGACCCAGCCACATTTGTGCCCACATCCTTTTGACCCTGGTCCATGTTCCTAATGTCATTTGGTTACTGCAAGTTCCCATTCTGCTCCACCTCCCCAAACTTCCAGTAGTGTCACTCAAGTTCTTTTATAGGTAAAAGATGGTTTGGGCAGGTTTCTGGTTCTTCTTGGAGATCTGTGTGATGTGGGAAGCCAGCTGCTTGCTTGCTTGGTTGGCAAGCTGAGAGTACTTGTCAACATCATCATCTGGCCTGTTTGTCCACTCCCGATCTGCTGTACATGCCTCACGATCCTCTGTTTAGGGAAGCAGCAGCAACCTTTGTGCAGAGTGCCTGGCGGTCCACCTGCTGGATGTTCCCGCCATGCTAGTGGCCACTGCACTGGACGTCTGAGCAAGGCTGCGTACTTCCATCCACTCTGCAGTTGACTCCTCTCATGACTGACGCACAGCAGCATGAGTCACCTCCATCACAGTTGAGCTGGTGGGAGCATCAGTCATAGATGAAGACCTAGGCTGGCTTCGTTCTATAACATCTGGCATTTCCTGCCCAGATATACAAGTGATTTGGGGACTTTCCTCTGGGACCTGTGGCTTTCCCTCTTGTTCTGAAAGTTTACTCCTCCCTTCATCTTGGGTGGTACTCAGATTTCCTGCTGGGCTTCATTCAGAAGTGAGGAGAGAGTGGGGACATGATTAAATTTCATTTAACATTTTTTTTTTGTACCAGAAATTGAACCCAGGGACACATAACCACTGAGTCACATCCCCAGCCCCTTTTTGTATTTTTATTAGAGACAGGGTCTTGCTGAGTTGCTTAGGGCCTCACTAAGTTGCTGGGCTGGCTTTGAACTCGCAATCCTCCTGCCTCAGCCTGCTGAGTTGCTGGGGTTACAGGCGTGAACCACTGCGCCCAACCAGTTCACATACCTTGCTTTCTAGATTCATTTCAAGTTCTAGATCTGCTTGAATTTGCTGCATATCTTATGAAGGCTCTGTTGACCTCCTGCACTGCCCTGGAAGAGGTGATTTAATTCAATCACATTAATAGTGTTCTCCAAAACATGTGGATCACTCTAGAAAGTGTGTGTTCCTTGTTCTGTCTTCTCTGCTCTCTGGCCTCTATGTGTGGCATTTTCCTACTTAGACCATTTATAATCTTTTGACTATTTTCTCCTTATCTCTCCTCCTTTTATTAATGAAGGTCACAACCAAACTGCCCTTCCCCAACACAGAACACTCCACCAGTGCATCAGCCCCTCCATTCCCCTGTCACACATCCTCCAGTTCTTTAAGACACAGTGTATCTTTGATGGTGACCATCACCCTAAAACCTTTTGCTTTAACTTAGTGAAAAAATAAATACTCACGAATGAAACAATAAGTACTCATCCACTGTCTTATTTGTAAGATTGGGTGACTGGATTATACTTGGAGTCAGGAACAGGAAACGAGCCACTCACACTAATGGTAAAATTATTTGGATCTGTTCGTTATTCCACTTGACTAATGTGGTAAAGAAGCAGAAAATGAACTGAAAATAGATCTGGCTCTGGTTCTGCCACTAACTATCTGCGTAGACTTGAAAATGCTATTTTATGTTTCTGGGCCTCAATTTCCTCACCCACTTGATTTACAATTTTACCATAAAGCTACAATAATCAGGACAGTGTGGAGTTGGCATAAGGACAGATAAATCAATGGAATAAAGTTGAGAGTCCAAAAATAAGTCCATACATCTGTGGTCAGTTGGACTTTGACAAGGATGCCAACACTTTCAGTTGGAAGAATAGTCTTTTCAATAAGTCATACTAGAACATCTAGATCTTTACATACAAAAGAATTAATTTGGTCTATCCATTACACATAATAAAGTTAACGAAAAATGGTTCAAAGACCCAAATATAAAAGCTAAAATTATAAAACTCTTAGAAGGAAACATAGGTTTAAATCTTTGTGAGTTTGGGTTAGACAATGCTTTCTTAGATGACATCAAAAGTACAAGCAACCAAAAAAAGTAGATTGGACTTCATCAAAATGGAAGTTTTTCTGCATCCAAGGTATTGGAGTATCACCAAGAAAATGAAAAAAAATCCAACAGAATGGAAGGAAATATTTGCAAATCACATTTTTGGTAAGGGTCTAATATCTAAAAAATATAAAGAACTCTTCCACAACAGAAAGATAAATAACTCAATTTAAAAAATGATTAATTGATTTGAACAGACATTTCTTCAAAGAAGTTAAATAAAAGGTCAGCATGAAAAGATGCTTAATGCCATTAGTCACAGGAAAATGCAAATCAAAACCTCTAGAAGATACCACTTGATACACATTAGGATAGCTATAATAAAAAACAAAATAAACAGAAAATAACAATACTCTAGGTGAGAATGTGGAGAAATTGTAGTACATCATTTCCTTGCTGGTGAGAATGTAAAATGGTGCACTCACTGTGGCAAACAGTCTGGCAGTTCCTCCAAAAGCTGAACAGAGTAACAAGACACAGAACTTGCTTTCTTACACATATAACCAAAATAATTGGAAATATATGTTCATTCATGAACTTGTACATGAATTTTATAGCAACATTATTCAAATTGCCATAAATATGTAATTGTGTGTCAACTAAAGATGAGTGGGTAAAAAAAGTGGTATATCCGTATGGATATATATGACCTCAGTTTTGTTTGGGGAGGATGTTGAGTCTTCTTGAGGTTTTGTTTAGTTACTTTCATTAACATGGTTTTAAAATAACAGTTGTGCATCAGAATCACCTGAGAAACATTTTCTTTGTATATATTTTTGGGATTCACCTCCAGGAAGACCTGGTTAGAGAGAGAATAAAATGTGTTAAGCTTTTCTTTAATTTCCAGGAAAAAAAATAACAAGAAAAATAAAAGTAGCAAGATTAATTAAGCTCAAAATGATTGTACTGAATAAAAAATATAGACCTTAATTAATCTAGGACTGTTTATAGCTCTTAAAGTTGTGAGTAAATCTCAGGAAGGTGGTATTTCATTTTCTTGTTTGTGATCTCTTCCATCAGAAAAGATGGCCTGATAAAGATCTTTATCAGAAACCACCTTCCAAAACCTGTTCTCTTTTCCTGTCTTCAATTCAACACACTCACTCTTTTGAATGCCTGCTATCTGAAAGACTACATCTTTTTTTTTAAATCACCTCAAGAAAAAAGGTTAAATTAGCAAAAAAAAAAGAAATTTATTGACTGTTTAATACAATTGGCTCTCCATATCCACAGGTTTTCCATCAGTGGATTCAACCGACTGTGGATCAAAAGTATTTTAAAAATGGGCATCTTTACTGAGTGTACAGATATTTCTCTTATCCTTATTCTCTGAAAAAATGTGGTATGCCAACAATTTACATCACATTTACCTTGTACTAGATATTATAAGTAATATGGAGATGATTTAAATTGTAGGGAGGGATACGCATAAGTTATATGCAAATACTATGCCATTTTATATAAGGGAATTGAGCATCCACAGGTTTTGGCATCCTTGGGAAGGGAAGTGGGGAGTCCCAGAATCCCCTGTGGATACCAAGGGGTGACTTACATGCAAAATCCCATGTTAGGCAATGGTAGTCTTAAGGGGATGAAAAGGGAAACAAAAATGGGGAGGGTATTGCAGGAAAAGGGATTAGTTGATCCAACATACGAAAAAGCAAAATCATTGTTTAGAATAGAATTTTTTTGCTAGATTTTGATTATTTTAAATGTGATCAATTCTTGCCACAGGTCCAGGGTGGAAGAGGGAAAGGGTTCCTGTTGGAGGGATGCGCCGGCTGTAAATTAATCGCTAAGAAATTTATTTAATAGAAAAAACCACAGGAGACAATTTGAATCAGGGGGCATGAGGGGTTGACCCATGCTAAAGGGACAACGGAGGAGCCCACCCTCTCTTTATTTACAGCAGTGCAGATCAAAGGGGGACCAGTAGGAGCTTCTTCCCTAGGAAACAGGATGGGGTGGAGTTAAGCAAGCCGTTCTGCTCTAGCTGGTCATCCCAGCAGGGTCTGCAAATTACAGTGGTGAACCACAGCATGGAGAAACCACATACTCCAGGCAATCTGGAACAATTTCTCATGACTGCCAGTTCCTGAGAGCCAGATAGCTCAACCAAGCCTGGTTTTATTTGCTGGTCATGGATGGTACCCCACAATCAAGTATTCATTCAATGCGTATGTGTCTTGTACACACACACACCCACACACACATGCTTCTTTCATGCTGAGGGTCAGTGAGTAAATTGTATTATTTGTTAATAATTCTTTGTTCCCACTTGTCTATAGGTAGAGCATACTTACCTAACTCAGCTAGCCACTTTGGGCTTAGTCATATGTCCCACCTTGGCCGACTTTGAGTTTGTCACATGGCTTACCAATGGAAAGTGAGTGAGCATATTCTCTGTGACCACTTAGATGGTTTGACTCAACCTTCTGAGTTCTTGCCTTCTGCTTGAGAAGAAGTGGCTGCTTAGTCCCTAAATGGGAAGACACAGAAAGCAGACCTGGTGCCAAATCCAGCACAGCCCAGCAGTGTCAAGGAGAGTCACAGATCTGTCTGACTCATCTCTTCTCTCTATGTAGGTTTTTAGGCAGCAATGGGCTTGACGGGTTGGTTGAAGGAATGTTTATAGGTACTTATTGTCAATTGCTGCATAAAAATTATTGAAGCTTTGCAGCTTGAAACAACAACTTTGAAACTTTGAAGAGCTTTGGAACCTAAAATGCTTACTATAGAACCTGGCATCTCTCAGCCAACAGCTGTTCTTATTATCATGCATCATCTGTGTTCTCATCATGGCTTAGTTATAAGACAGCATGGAGCCTTGGACAGACCATGAATCTTGTTGTCAGACAAATCTAGGTCCAAAGTCCTCTGCTGCCTTTTGTTAATTGTTCTTTCAACTTCTGCTACAGGAAGGGAAGCAGCACTTTGCTTGTCATAGGTGGTTGAGAAAGGAAGTGGGTACATATTAAAGATATTTTGAAATTGCCTGCAGAAAGCCAAGTATCAGACATAGAAATCCACTTTAACAAGGCTGGCTGAGAAAAGACATTTAGAACCCACATCAGAGGGTAAGGGTAGGATAAGGGTAGAAAAAGTCTTCAGAGGTGATGTCTATGCTGGTTACTAGGAAAACCAGGCATCTGTGCCATGGCCCGTGCTGTGGCCAGCAAGATGCTTCAATCAACTTAGAGAATTGGATAATAAATGTCCATTGTGGGGGCCAAAGTGACATCACTGACCACATGAAAGCAAGAAGACACCAATCTGCTGTAAAACGTCAGCCCCTACTATGAGTTGTTTCAAGAAGGCTGTGCCCGATTTCCCACATCCAACTCTAGAAATGTGTTTATGTATCGCTCCATGGCCTGGAACATTCTACTGCTGTTTGGTGCTGGGATCTAATCCAGGGCCTCATGCCTGCTAGGCAAGCACTGTGCCACTGAGCCATGTCCACAACGTGTGACTTGTAATTTGGGCCAAATAACCATCCTTTTAAGTTCAACTCTGCCTTTATTGACCACTTTTTGATGTGTACAAACAAATGAAGTGATAGTTATTAATGTATTGACTCTATAAAAGAAAATTTTCATGTAAATATTTTATATAACAGTCATCAAATGATTCTAACTGAAAGTCAGTTGAGCTGATTGCAAAAAAAAAAAAAAAATGTGATCCTTTCCTCAACACTCAGAGTCATAATTAAACTTTTGGTAGTTGATTCTAGCAAAGGAAAGCATTTGACATTGTAAATGCTATTGCAGCTCAAGCAATAAGATGAATATTGGAGAGAAAAATTACTTGCTTCATGCTTTCTGTTGTCAGATTTAGGAATGTTTGTGCCTTTGAAGAATAGTTTTGTCAATCAATGTCTCTTCTAATTGTATTAAAATTATAATAGTTCCTCTAAATTTTGGTTGCCTTTTGAGTATAAACAATCTCAAATCTTCAAAAGTATTCAATGACTATAACAACAAAACAACTTAAAATATGAAGCTTTTAGAAAATTGCACTTATTGAGAACAAAGCTTCTAAACGAACTATTGACATTTATCCCTGTAAAAGCTAGAGGGACAGAAAAAATCAAATGATTTTTAACTTCAATAGTGCTTTGGAATATCTCTCTAGTTGTGAAAAGAATTTCTTTTTTTTTTCTTTTTTACAAAATGTGGTAAAACATAACATGAAATTTATTACCTTGATGATTTTTAATGAGAAGGTTCAGTAATGCTAACTATATTCACATTGTTTAGCAACTAATCTCCAGAACCTTTTCATCTTGTAAAATGGGAACCCATTAAACATAAACCCATTAAACAATTATCCATTTCCCCCATCCCCGTCCTTGGAAACATCATTCTATTTTCTGCCTCTGTGAATTTGACTACTCTAGCTATTTCATAGCAGTGGAATCAAACAGCATTTGCCTTTTATGACTGGCTTATTTCACTGAGGATGATGTCTTCAAATTTCATCCATGTTATAGCTTGTTATAACTTGTGTCAAAATTTCCTTTTTAAAGGCTGAGTAATGCTCTATTGAATGTATGTATGGATTGGATTGTTTATTCAATCATCTGTCAAAGGTAGGTTACTTCTACCTTTTGGCTATTGTGCTGCCATGATCATGAGTATATAAATATCTGTTTGCAATTACTTTCAATGTTTGAGATTATACTTTCTGACTATAAATCCAGAAGTGGTATTGGTGAATCATGTAGTAATTCTGTTTTTGTTTTTTTTTTTTTTAATTTTTGGAGGAACTGCTGAACTGTTTAGCACAGTGGGACACCATTTAAATTCCCACAAAAGGGATACAAGTTTCCATTTTTTTCCACATCCTCACCAACACTTATTTTTTACATTTTGCTTTTGATGTTAACCACCTTGATATGTGTGATTGTGGTTTTGATTTTTTTATTTTTTCCCTGACTGATAATGTTGAGCATCTTCTTTGGCTTGTTGGCTCCTGTCTGTCTGTCTGACTATCTATTTATCTATCTGTCTGTCTATCTATCTATCTATCTATCTATCTATCTATCTATCTATCTATCTATCTATCTATCTATCTACTTGTGGAACCAGGGATTGAACCCAGGGGTGCTGTACCACTGAGCCACATTCCCAGCCTTTTTAATTTTTATTTTGAGACAGAGTCTCACTAAGTTGCTGAAGGTCTCAGTAAGTTGCTCAGGCTGTAATCCTCCTGCCTCGACCTTCCAAGTCACTGGGATTACAGGTTTATTCATAGAACTTCTTTCGGGAAATTTCTATTTGAGTCTTTCCCCTACTTTTGAATCAGCTCATTTGATTTGAGTTTAAAGATATATATACTCAGTATTAGTTTCTTATCAAATATACAATATGCAAAATTTTCAAATATTCTTTATTTTGTAGGTCACCTTTGTATTCTTTGATTTCACCCTTTGATGTGTAAAAGTTTGGAATTTTGATGTAGTCTTCTTTATTTTTACTTTTGTTGTCTGTGCTTTGGTGTCATATCCAAGAAAGCTTTGTCAAATCCAAGGTCATGAAATTTATCCCTGTGTTTCTTCTTAGGGTTATATAACCTTAGAACTTATGTTTAGGTCTTGGTATATTTTAAGGTAACTTTTTAATATGACATAAGAATTCAACTTCATTCTTTTGCATTAGGAAATCTAATTTTCCCAGCAATATTTGATGGAAAGCAACAACAAATATGTCCTTTCCCCATTGGATTGTCTTGATGACTGTCATGGAAAATTATTTCTGGGCTCTCTGTTTTTTCTATAGGTCTATACGTCTGTCTTTATGCCAGTACTACACTGTTTTTTGTTTGTCTATTTACAGTACCAGGAATTGAACCCAGGGCCTTCCACAAGCTAGACAAGCACTTTGCCACTGATCTATGTTCTCAATTCCAATGTTTGGAACACTGGAGCTTTGTAGTAAGTTTTGAAGTCAGCAAGTGTAAGATCTCCAGTTTTGTTCTGTTTCAAGACTGTTCTGTCTACTGAGGATCTCTTGAGATTCTGTATGAATATTACGATGGCTTTTCTATTTCTGCAAAAAAAATGTCCCTGGAATTTTCATAGGGATTACATTAAATCTACAGTTCCTTTTGGGTAGTATTGGCATCTTGATAATAGTAAGTCTTTCAATTTAGGAAGACAAAATGTCTTTTTGCTTCTTTTGATTCTCGTCAATTTCTTTTAGCAGTGTTTGTAGTTGCCATTGTGTAAGGTTTTCAATTCACTATTTAAATTTATTCTTTTGGATATTATGGTAAGTGGAATTATTTTCTTCATTTCCTTCTCAGATTATTTGATGTTAGTGTATAGAAATACAATTTATTTTTGTGTTTTCAATTTTTTATCCTGAAACTGTGCCTAATTCATTAGTCGCACTGAACAGGTTTTTTTTATTGTTTTTGTTTTGTTTTGTTTTTTATTATAAACAAATGGGATACATGTTGTTCCTCTGTTTGTACATGGCGTAAAGGCATACCATTTGTGTAATCATAAATTTTACATAGGGTAATGTTGTTTGATTCATTCTGTTATTTTTTCCCTTCCCTCCACACCTCCCACCCCTCTTTTCCCTCTATACACTCCTTCCTTCCTCCATTCTTGCCCCCCTCCCTAATCCTAACTCTAACCCTAACACTAACCCCTCCCACCCCCCATTATGTATCATCATCCACTTATTAGCAATATCATTCGTCCTTTGGTTTTTTGAGATTGGCTTATCTCACTTAGCATGATATTCTCCAGTTTCATCCATTTGCCAGCAAATGCCATAATTTTATCATTCTTTATGGCTGAGTAATATTCCATTGTATATATATGCCACACTTTCTTTATCCATTCATCAATTGAAGGACATCTAGGTTGGTTCCACAATCTGGCTATTGTGAATTGAGCAGCTATGAACATTGATGTGGCTGTATCTCTGTACTATGCTGATTTTAAGTCCTTTGGGTATAGGCCAAGGAGTGGGATAGCTGGGTCAAATGGAGGGTCCATTCCAAGTATTCTAAGGAATCTCCACACTGCTTTCCAGAGTGGCGGCACTAATTTGCAGCCCCACCAGCAATGTATGAGTGTACCTTTCTCCCCACATCCTCGCCAACACCTGTTGTTGCTCGTATTCTTGATAATCGCCATTCTAATTGGGGTGAGATGGAATCTTAGGGTGGTTTTGATTTGCATTTCTCTTATTACTAGAGATGTTGAACGTTTTTCCATATGTTTGTTGATTGCTTGTAGATCTTCTTCTGTGAAGTGTCTATTCATTTCCTTAGCCCATTTGTCGACTGGATTATTTGACTTCTTGGAGTAGAGTTCTTTGAGTTCTTTATAGATTCTGGAGATTAGTGCTCTATCTGAAGTATGATTGGCAAAGATATTCTCCCACTCTGTAGGCTCTTTCTTCGCATTGCTGATAGTTTCCTTTGTTGAGAGAAAGCTTTTTAGCTTGAATCTATCCCAGTTATTGATTCTTGCTTTTATTTCTTGTGCTATGGGAGTCCTATTGAGGAAGTCTGATCCTAAGCCGACATGTTGAAGATCTGGACCTACTTTTTCTTCTATAATCTGCAGGGTCTCTGGTCTGATTCCGAGGTCCTTAATCCATTTTGAGTTTAGTTTCGTGCATGGTGGGAGATATGGGTTTAGTTTCATTCTGTTGCATATGGATTTCCAATTCTTTCAGCACCATTTGTTGAACAGGCTATCTTTTCTCCATTACATATTTTTGGCACCTTTGTCTAGTATGAAAAAATTGTATTTATTTCGGTTTGTGTCTGTGTCCTCTATTCTGTACCATTGATCTACCTTTCTATTTTGGTACCAATACCATGCCGTTTTTGTTACTATTGCTTTGTAGTAGAGTTGAAGATCTGGTATTGCAATACCCCCTGTTTCACTCTTCCTGCTAAGGATTCCTTTAGCTATTCTGGGTTTCTTATTCTTCCAGATGAATTTCATAATTGCTTGCTCTATTTCTGTAAGGTACGTCATTGGGATTTTAATTGGAATTGCATTGAATCTGTATAGCACTTTAGGTAGTATGGCCATTTTGACAATATTAATTCTTCCTATCCAAGAACGTGGGAGAGCTTTCCATCTTCTAAGATTTTCTTTAATTTCTTTTTTAGTGTTCTGTAGTTCTCATTGTAGAGGTCTTTCACCTCTTTTGTGAGATTGATTCCCAAATATTTTATTTTTTTCAAGGCTATTGTGTATGGGGTAGTATTCCTAACTTCTCTTTCTGAAGATTCATCACTTATGTATAAAAATGCATTAGATTTATGTGCATTGATCTTATATCTTGCTACTTTACTGAATTCACTTATGAGTTCTAAAAGTTTTCTGGTGGAATTTCCTGGTTCCTCTAAGTATATAATCATATCATCAGGAAATAGGGATAGTTTGAGTTCTTCTTTTCCTATTCGTATCCCTTTAATTTCTTTGGTCTGTCTAATTGCTCTGGCTAGAGTTTCAAGGACGATATTGAATAGAAGTGGTGAAAGAGGGCATTCCTGCCTTGTTCCAGTTTTTAGGGAGAATGCTTTAAGTTTTTCACCATTTAGAATGATATTAGCCATGGGGTTAGCATAGATGTCCTTTACAATGTTGAGGAATGTTCCCACTATCCCTATTTTTTCTAGTGTTTTGAGCATGAAGGGGTGCTATATTTTATCAAATGCTTTTTCTGCATCTATTGAAATAATCATGTGATTCTTGACTTTAAGTCTATTGATATGGTGAATTACATTTATTGATTTCCTGATGTTGAACCAACCTTGCATCCCTGGGATGAAACCCACTTGATCATGGTACACTATCTTTTTAATATGTTTTTGTATGCGATTTGCTAAAATTTTGTTGAGAAGTTTTGCGTCGATGTTCATTAAGGATATTGGTCTGAAATTTTCTTTCCTTGATGTGTCTCTGTCTGGTTTAGGTATCAGGGTAATATTGGCTTCATAGAATGAGTTTGGGAGGGTTCCCTCCTCTTCTATTTTATGGAATACTTTGAGAAGTGTTGGAATGAACTCTTCTTTAAAGGTTTTGTAGAACTCGGCTGATAACCCATGTGGTCCCGGACTTTTCTTTGTTGGTAGGTTTTTGATGACTTCTTCTATTTCATTACTTGAAATTGATTTATTTAAGTTGTGTATGTCCTCCTCGTTCAGTTTAGGCAATTCATATGTCTCTAGAAACTTGTTGATGTCTTCGAAATTTTCTATTTTGCTGGAGTATAGATTTTCAAAATAGCTTCTAATTATGTTTTGTATTTCAATCCTGTCTGTTGTGATATTTCCTTGTTCATTCCGAATTTTAGTGATTTGGGTTTTCTCTCGTCTTCTCTTTGTTAGTGTGGCTGAAGGTTTAATTTTGTTTATTTTTTTGAAGAACCAACTATTTATTTTGTCAATTTTTTGTATTGTTTCTTTTGTTTCAGTTTTGTTGATTTCAGCTCTGAGTTTAACTATTTCCTGTCTTCTACTACTTTTGGTGTTGGTTTGTTCTTCTTTTTCTAGGGCTTTGAGCTATAGTGTTAGGTTGTTTATTTGTTGAGTTTTACTTCTTTTATTAAATGCGCTCCATGAAATAAATTTTCCTCTAAGTAGTGCTGTCATAGTGTCCCAGAGATTTTGATATGATGTTTCTTTGTTCTCATTTACCTCTAAGGATTTTTTAATTTCCTTCCTAATATCTTCTGTTATCCATTCATCACATAATAGCATATTGTTTAATCTCCAGGTGTTGGAGTAGTTTCTGTTTTTTACTCTTTCAGTTATTTCTAACTTCAATCCATTATGATCTGATAGAATACAAGGTAGTGTCTCTATCTTCTTGTATTTGCTAACATTAGCTTTGTAGCATAAAATATGGTCTATTTTAGAGAAGGATCCATGTGCTGCTGAGAAGAAAGTGTATTCGCTCTTGGTTGGATGGTATATTCTAAAATGTCCGTTAAGTCTAAATTATTGATTATGTTATTGAGATCTATGGTTTCTCTGTTCAATTTTTGTTTGGAAGATCTGTCCAGTGGTGAGAGAGGTGTGTTAAAATCACCTAGTATTATTGTGTCATGGTCTATTTGGTTTCTGAAATTGAGAAGGATTTGTTTGACGTACATGGATGAGCCACTGTTTGGGGCATAGATGTTTATGATTGTTATATCTTGCTGATTTATGCTTCCCTTAAGCAGTATGAAATGCCCTTCTGTATCCCTTCTGACTAACTTTGGCTTGAAGTCCACATTATCTGAAATGAGGATGGATACTCTGGCTTTTATGCTGTGTCCGTGTGCACGGTATGTTTTTTCTCATCCTTTTACCTTTAGTCTATGGGTATCTTTTTCTATGAGGTGAGTCTCTTGCAGGCAACATATTGTTGGATCTTTCTTTTTAATCCAATCTTCCAGTCTATGTGTTTTGATTGATGAATTCAGGCCATTAACATTCAGGGTTATTATTGAGATATGATTTGGTTTCCCGGTCATTTGGTTCGTTTTTAAAATTTTATTTATTTATTTATTTATTTATTTATTTTTGACATGACTTGGTTCCTCCTTTATTTGACAATTCCTTTAGGATAATTCCTCCCTTGCTGATTTGCATCATTGTTTTTCATCTCTTCCTCATGGAATATTTTGCTGAGAATATTCTGTAATGCTGGCTTTCTTTTTGTAAATTCTTTTAGCTTTTGTTTATCATGGAAGGATTTTATTTCATCGTCAAATTTGAAGGTAAGTTTTACTGGGTATAAGATTCTTGGTTGGCTTCCATTTTCTTTCAGGGCTTGAAAAATGTTGTTCCAGGCTCTTCTAGCTTTTAGGGTCTGGATTGAAAAATCTGCTGATATCCGTATTGGTTTCCCCCTGAATGTAATTTGGTTCTTTTCTCTCACAGCCTTTAAAATTCTGTCTTTATTTTGTATGTTAGGTATTTTCATTATAATGTGCCTTGGTGTGGGTCTGTTGTAATTTTGTATATTTGGAGTCCTATAAGCCTCTTGTACTTGATTTTCCATTTCATTCTTCAGATTTGGGAAATTTTCTGATATTATTTCATTGAATAGATTGTTCATTACTTTGGTTTGTTTCTCTAAGCCTTCCTCAATCCCAATAATTCTTAAATTTGGCCTTTTCATGATATCCCATAATTCTTGGAGATTCTGTTCATGATTTCTTACCATCTTCTCTGTTTGTTCAACTTTGTTTTCAAGGTTAAATATTTTGTCTTCAATATCTGAGGTTCTGTCTTCCAGGTGTTCTATCCTATTGGTTATGCTTTCTATGGAGTTCTTAATTTGGTTTATTGTTTCCTTCATTTCAAGGATTTGTTTGGTTTTTTTTCAATATCTCTAATTCTTTATTGAAATGATTTTTTGCTTCCTGTATTTGCTCTTTTAACTGTCGATTGGTGTGATCATTCAATGCCTGCATTTGCTCTTTCATCTCATCATTTTCTTCCCTGATCATTTTAATTATGTACATTCTGAACTCCCTTTCTGTCATTTCTTCTGCCATGCTGTCATTGGATTTTATTGATGTAACATCTAAATTTGTTTGGGGCATTTTCTTCCCGTATTTTCTCATATTGTTCAGGTATCAGTGGCCAGCTGAGATGTTGCAGATTTCCTCTATTGAGTTATAATGTCTCTGAAGATTTCTAGTATATACCCTCTTAGCCTTCAGTAGCCTGACGTCTTGGAGGAAGTTGATAATGTGGTGCTCCACAGGGAAGCTGCCTCTCTAGGGGTGGTGGCCTTCAGATGGGGTGTATTCCCTGCTAGTGGGCAGAGGTGCCTCCACTTGTTGACCAATGGTCATCCAAAGGGGAACAAGGCTGCGGGCTGAGGCAAGGCCTGTTTAGTCCTGTGTCTCTGGTTTTACCATCCTTGTGGGAAAACCTCACCCGGCAGGGAAGACTCACCCGGCGGGGAGGTCTTGCTGGTCAGTTCCCCTCCTAGAGGTTCCCCTCAATCCACAACTACTGCCTGGGTTGGGCTGCCTTCCTCTGGAACATTCCCAGGGGCCTGGACCTACCTCTTGGCCCTGGGAGCCTCACCCTTCGCAGACGAGTCTCCTTAGGCTGCCTCTCCTCAGAGAATCTGCCTGCAGTCCTGGAACCTTCGCTCCGCCCCAAGCGTGTCTCTGTGCGGCTCTTCCACCAAGAAGCCTCCTAGGTCCTGGGACCCTGCTCTGCACTTAATTGCCTGGCTCTGCGGCCCCTCCTCTGAGCAGCCACCTGGAGCCCTGTATAGTCGCTCCGAGACCCAGCGACCCACCACACGCCTCTTCCTCCGGACAGCCGCCTGGTGTTCCCGTGCGGTCACTAGGAGTCCAAGCAACTCACTGCATGCCTCCTCCTCCCGCCAACCGCCCGTAGCCCTGGGCAGTCACTCTGAGTCCAGGTGACCCACCGCACTACTCCTCCTCCTCCTCCAGGCAGCCCCCCGGTGTTCAGGAGTGGTCGCTTTGAGTCCTAACAACTCACCACTTGTCTCCTCCTCTGGGTCGCCGCCCGGAGCCCCAGTGGTTGCTCCGAGTTCAAGCGCTGTGCTGAGCAGCCTCCTCTATGATGCTCCCAGTTGTCCGAGTTCACTGCTCCAGCGGGGGGAGGGTTGTCTCGCCGGGCAGCTCTACTTCACAAAGATCCCTGCATTCCGGGACTACTGCCCCATCCGGGACGCCTCCCCAATGGGAGAGACCTACCCGGCGGCTTTGGGTTGGTCCCAAGTCTCTCAATATTTCCTCTTTTGAATCCTGAGTCCTGGAGCAACATGAAATGCAGCCACCCTCTAGTCCGCCATCTTGAAACCCCCCTTGTTTTGTTTTGTTAGCATCGTTAGGGTTTTTTACATATAAGATCATGTTATCTACAAACGGACATAATTCTTCCTTTCCAATTTTTCTGCCTTTCTTTTTTCTTGCCTGATTACTTGGGACTTTCAGTAGTATGCTGAATAAAAGTGCTAAAACCTTACATTCTTGTCATGTTCCTGATCTTAGGGGAAAAGATTTCAGTTTTTTACCATTGAGTATGATGTTATCTGTGTTTTCCACATGTGGGCATTAAGATGTTCAGGTCAATTCTTTCTGTTTCTCTTTTGTTGAGTGTTTTGTTCATGGTGTTAAGTTTTGTCAGATGCTTTTTCTGCATCAGTCTTCATTGAGAATATTGACTATAAAAGTTTCCTTTTCTTGTAGTGTCTCAGTCTGGCTTTGGTGCCAGGATGAGTTTGGAAGTATTCCCTTCTCTTCAATTTTTGGAGAGATTTCTGAGGAAGATTTGTTGTTAATTCTTCTTTAAATGTTTGGTAGAATTCACCAGTAAAGTCATCCATTCCTGACTTTTTTCAGTGAGAAAGTTTTGATATGGTTCAATCTTTGTGCTAATTAGGCCTATTCAGAATTCTTCATTTCTTAGGATTCAGTTTTGATGGGTTTCGTGTTTCTAGGAACTTATCCATTCCCAGTAGGTTACAAAACTTGTTGGTATACACTCTCAGAGGATTATCTTATAATCCTTTTTATTCCTGTAACACTGGTTGCAATAGCACCTGTTTCATTTCTGTTTTAGTTTTTTGAGTCTTTTCTTTTTTATAATCAAGTAAAGTTTTGTAAAGTTTATTGCACTTTCCAGAGAACCAACTCTTGCTTGGTTGATTATTGATGTTTTTCTACTCTCTTATTGTCTTGCTCTAATCTTATTATCTCCTTTTTTTATTTTGCTAGATTTGTGTTTATTCTCTTCTATTTCTAGTCCTATAAGGTGTAAAGTTAGGTTGCTGATTTAAGATCTTCTCTTTTAATGTGTTAACAGCTATAAATTTCCCTCTTGTTACTGCTTTTGCTGCATCCCACAACTTTTGGTATGTTTTGTTTTGGTTTCATTTGTCTTAAGATTTTTTCTAATTTCCCTTGTGTTTTCTTCTTTAGCCTATTGGTTGATTATGACTGTGTTGGCTAATTTCCACATATTTGTGGGGTTTTTTTTTTCTTTTTCTTTCTTTCTTTTTTTTTTTTTTTTTTTTTCGCACTACATTGTGTGGTTTTGATATTGGTCTTAGAGATCAAGAACAGATCCTCATTCTCCTGGTGTTGAAAACTAAATACTGAAGCATAGAAAGCAAGTTTATTTAAGAAAGACAGAGATAGACTTCTCCAAACAGAAGGGGGCCCAGAACTGGGGACCCACAGGAGTGGGTGCGTCTTGCTCTTTTATAGACCCCCACAGAATTTCCCCACCATTTCTTTCTTCTCTGTGTAGGTGCCTAAGGACAGGAAGGAACAGGAAGACAGTGGGTAATTGCTTATGTGGGGAAGTGCAACCCACTGAGCTGGGAGGTGTGATAACCAGCCATCACCCTCTCTCCACCTGCATCATTCATTATCTGCAGGGACTGCCAGGCCTCTGCCCCCTGCCTCAGTTTGTTGAGGAATGTGACATTTCCTGTCCCTTCAGGTCAGGTTTTTTGGCAAAGAGAGCATGTGGGGAGTCAATACAGTGGGCTCATTTTATAGAATTATTCTCTTAACCTCATGTTCCCACCATCCTCATCTATTTGTCCCCTTACAGTTTCAATCTTCCTAAATTTATTGATTTGTTTCATGGTCTGACATATGGTCTATCATGAAGAATGTTCCACATGTACCTGAGAATAATGTCCATTTTACTTTATGTCTGCTAGTGATGCTAGTCACCAGTAATGCTGTTTCTGTCCTTTGTTTGTTTATTGCTTTTTCTATCAGGTTGTTCCCTTGATTATTGAAGGGGGTATAAGTATTCTGTCATTTTTGAAGATCAATTTCTCCCTTTGACTCTGTTAATGTTTGCTTTATATATTTAGAATCTGATGTTTGGTACATATACATGTACAATTATTAATCCTCTTGATGAATTAATCTTTTAATCATTATATAATATCATCCTTTGTCTCATAATAGTCCTTGACTTAAAGTCCATTTTGTCTGATATTAGTATAGTCACTCCTGTTCTCTTTTAGTTACTATTTGCATGGAGTATCTTTTTCATTCATTCACTTTTAATTACTGTATCTCCTTTGATCTAAAGTGAGTCTTAATTAGGAAGCAATTTAATCTACTAACATTTAATGTAGCTATGAATAGGAAAGAACTTATTGTTGCCATTTTATTGTTTTCTATATGTCTTATGGCTTTCTGGTTCCTCAGAGTAGAATTTTTTGATGGAGTTCTTATTTGTAATTGGAAACTTTTATATCCTACACTGGAATGAAATGAAATTGAGTAGTCCTAGGATTTTTACAACATCTAAAACTCTTTACTGAATATTTTTCGATGAGTCTATTGTGTACAAATATTTGGGAATACTCTGAATAGAGATAAAGACAATACCTCTGAAAATATTTGTGTTGATGTATTTTTCCATATTAATACTAAACAAAATAGACTTGGGAATGGTCTCCATTTAGTGGAATTTTCTCTAATCTTACTTACTGGGTACCTCAGAGTCTCTAGGAAAAGTATTTTCTCCACTAACAATGTTATGTTCTTCAGAGAAGAGAAAAATCAAGTCATAAATAATTTCAAATTGATTACCTAAACACAACAACTTTGAAGACTTCAGGCAATTTTATGAAAAAAAAAAATTAAAATAAGACCATATTGAAAAACTGGATTCTTTAGTAAAATATTATTGTCACAGAATAAGAAACAGATATGGCTATTAAATTGACCAAAGTACAAGAATATGCATTTGAATAAATACTGTGCTTATGCAGTTTTTAACATTTAAATAACATAATAAAATCTTTAAGTTTGATTAATTGTACACTCATATTTAAGTTTCTAAAAAGAATTAATTTTCAAAAAATGGTTTGAATAAATCAATTTTGTAGGTTAGTAAATAAAATAAAACCAATTCACTGGTTATTTTTAAAGGGAGGAGGGAAGAATAGAAGTTCATTGGATTAGATAAAGGGGAGTGAAGGAAAGGGAGGGGGGATGGGAATAGGAAAGACAGTAGAATAAATCAGACATAACTTTTCTATGTACATATATGAATATACAACCAGTGAAACTCCACATCATGTACAATCACAAAAATTAGAATATGTTACATCCATGTATGTATAATATGTCAAAATACACTCCACTGTCATATATATCTAAAAAGAACAAGTAAAAAATTTTTAGAAATGAGTATGCACTTTCACTTTCAGAAATGTCCCAGTGTGGTGCTAATTTATATAGTCACGTGGCTGTACATAACATATCTGACCATCCTGGCTCCTGAAGCTTGTGGCTTATCCTTAGACTCGGAAATTTGGAATATTTTATTTACAGATGCTGCTGCCACCAATAGCCCCCTGAGTTCTTAAAGGTGGCTTCTACTCAATGACCAGAAACCACTGGAGAAATTCCAAGGTAGATATCAACCATAAATAAAGAACCCAGCATGTTCTGGAACAGTCAAAGTGATCCTGGTGAGGAGGGGAGATTTTCAGAAAACTGATTCTCTATGCAGGATTTAAGAAAGTATTTTGGGATTGAAAAAAAAAAAAAGAGGATAATCTGCAAAGAGCACCCATTAGGATCATAAAAAGGACTTTGGATGCATAAGAAATAACCGCAGTAGTTACATGTGCCTACCTCAGCACATGGTGGGAACATTGCAGACATCTTAGCTCCTCTTCCTTTTGACAATTGTAGGAGGCTGGTTGCTATCCCCATTTTGCAGAGGTAAACCCAAAGGTCACCTGAGTATGGTAGCTCAGTGCTGCTGCACTAAAAGATCTTCGCCGGAAGAGGGCAGTGGAGAGCACCAAGGAAACGAAAAGCATAAGGTGAAGAAAGGCAAAATCATGACTGCGCTTGAAAAAATTATTTGTTCCTATCAACCAGCATGAACAAGGACCTTAACAGAATATGAAGAAAACATTTAAATGTTTAAAATAAATAGGTTTTGGAGGCACTCGAGAGCACTGGTCTGCCAGAGCCCACATTAATTCAACCGAAACCAAAAATGTCCTCTTTGGGGTGACGTGTGTGTGGTGAGGCAAAGCTGTGGATTAATCATGAAATGGCTTGAACTACCAGCCATCCTCCAGAAGTCCGCTTTGAAGTGGAATGCAGAAATAACACAGGTAATCAGATCCACGGGATGCTGGGAATGATGCAAACACATTATTCTTCCCAAATTAAAATGCTCTATTCGTGTCCAGAGCTCGAAAATTCGTTTCTCGGTAAAGGTCAAGAAAAGCAAACAGTGCTTGAATTTGATTATTAAGCCAGATGTCAGTCACTGCCAATGATAGAGACAGGAAGACCTTCGCAGGCAGGAAGTCAGCTGCAATTAGCAGCTTGGGATCCTTACATCTCTAATCAGGATCTCTTCTTTCAGAAACACTTCATTTTTCACCAAAAGTATAATGCCAAGTTGGCAACTTATTTTATTCCTTTATTGTGTCTTGGGCTTTTCAGTAGCAAATCTAGCAAACAAGACCTTAGATCACTAAGATGATGGATTTCAGTAGGGCCAATAATTGTATTGATCTATCGTTATTTGCCTAGATTCTAAAGTGGGACCCTGAAGCAAGAGCAAAGCATATGATGAAAATTGAACCTCATGGTATTTCATTTTATTTATATGTTTAGGCATGAGAGGGGCTGGTTCAGGCATGAAACTGGTTCTATGTATGAACTCATCACTACTAATTAGGGGCAGCTTCAAGAATTAAAAGCGACTCTTGGGGAGCACTCAAGGTTGGCAGATTAGATGGGAGCATATGAACTATTGCTATAAAGCAAATAAGAAAGAGGCCTAAATCACCTACTGTTCCCTCTTAGGAACACCACTACTATTATTTTCCCTCTGTAGCTTTGGCAAATTCACTTAACCTTTCTAATTTTTAATTTACCAATTGCAGAATGAAAATAGGATGCCCAAGAAGGGAATTACTAGTGATAACTGGAGGTGGGAGTAATTTTGGATGGTTTTTATATTTGTTCTGCTTGTTTGTTTTCTGATATGAAATTATAGGCATATTATAATATTTCAACATTCTTTGATACATCATAGTTCCCTGAAGATTTGCTATGCCTATCTACTGATAGTCTTCTTTTTTTTTTTTTTTATGGCACTTGATACCTGAGGTCAGACTGGATCACTGATTCCAATTACAATCAACAGGCTTCTATGATCAACATCAGTCCTTAATAAATTCTAAGGCGTCTTCCAGAAATAAAATTAAACAATAATGAAACTTTTACTACTTTCATCCAATAAATTATTTTCCAATCATCATGATGAAACAAATACTTTCTGAGGTTTTATGTCTGACTGAGAACTGCACAGAGAAATTCAGGGATGTTTGCTAATCTGTCATCAATTTGTGAAACTACATTATCTAAAGGGCGTGATTAATTACATTTTCAACGGCTTTTCATTTTTTTTCATTATGATGATGACCATAGAGAAGAAATTACTTTTTCAAATTAGATTGAATTAGATAAAAATGATAGGACTTTAAAAATGGAAACTAAGACTCAAATGCATACCTAACACCAATAAAAGCCTGATTTTTAATTTTAGTATCTCTCTATTATCTATGTACCAGCATGTATAATACATATTTCATTAATATGCTACATACAAGTTCTTCATTATTTCCTTTGAAGTTTCTTTAACATTTAATAATTTGGGTGCTCTTGATAGTTATGATAGAAACATGTAAATGTCTCCTGTATTATGAATTGATCTGTCTCTCAGCTGATAGACTTGGATTTTGTTGGCTAGAGTCTCACTCACTTTTTCTTCTAGAATATTCATTTCTCAGAAATCACAAGATGTAAATTCAGTTCACTGGAACAAACATTTACAGAGAATAAGCTCTGTGTCTTTGCATACAGCACTGAGCTAAGTCCTGTGTGAGAAAAAGAAAACAGCCCTCGTCCTCAAGAAAACTGGACTCTTAATAACACTTCCAGCATGAACACCCTTTCCCTCTGGGGACAGCACCCTCAGCGAGAAATAAGGGAGCCTCACAGAGCCGTGAAGGCCCCTGGTAATGCTCCCTCTTCCTCTTCCGCAGGACAACACAATCTCAGTTGCCCACAGACCAATACGAGGCAGAGGTGGCAATCAGAGCTGTCACCATCCATCAGAATTCACACCATCATGCCATCAACCCTGTATGCTTTTCACCACCAGAATCTGAGATTCCAGATTATTCATTGTTCACCTGGTATCTTGTACCTCTGTGTTGAACAGGTACACAACAAACCAGCTCCGTTTCTTCCTGTCCCTGGTCTTTGTGCCTGATCCTCTTCCCTACATCCTCACAGGGCCCTGCCTGGCTTCCCTCAGGTCTTTAATCCAGTGTCACTCCACAGGGAGCCTTCTCTGACCATTGATCTTAAATAGCCACGCACCCCAGGCCCCTCTCTCCATTCTGTATCTCTTCCTCTACCTTATCTTCTTAGCATTTATTACACCCATGGAATCTCTATATTTTTGGTTTATTGTGTTAGTCAGCTTTTGATTTGTGTAACAAATACCTGAACGGTCAGTTAATGAGGAGAAAAGATTTATTTTGGTTCTCGGTTTTGCAGGTCCCAGTCCATGACTGTGTGGCCCCGTTGCTTTTGGGCCTGTGATTGAAGCGCAATGAGGCACAAGCTGCTCACTTCATGGTGGCTAGGAAGCATAAAGAGACAGGAAGAGACTGGGACCCCACAGTCCCCTTGGAGGGCACACCCCTAGTGACCTAAATAGGCCCCATCGCCACCTCCCAACAGCACCAAGCTGGGGACTAAGCCTTTAACAACATGGCCTTTGGAAGGACACTCCAGATCCAAACTATAGCATCTACTTCCTGTTAACCCGCTAAACTATAAGCGCCATTGAGGAAAGAGCATTGTCTTATTCATCTCTGCATCTTCAGTGCCAAAAATAACGTTTGCCACACTTCTGGCTACTTGACAAGTATTTGTTGAATAAATGAATGAATGATTGTTCTAGAATTTTAAAAATAACTCTGGGAAAAGACACCAAGAGTATATAAGTTTCAGACACAGTATATACAATAAATCCGTTTTGAAAGATACACTGTAAAATTTTGCTTCTCTTAGATAATGATGTCTCAAATTGAGAACCTGACTTAATTGAGCATGTCTCAAATTTATTTTATCATTGTATCCCTTTTTTTAAAAAATATTTTTAGTTGTAGATGGACAGGATATCTTTATTTATTCATATGTGGTGCTGAGGATTGGGCCCAGGGAAGGGTTACGGAAAATAATACTCCTATAAGACAGCTCCCCAAGAAAAGTGGAGGGACGGTGTGGCTCGGGAGGAGGAGGGGAAATTGGTCAAACATTAAACCCCTGCAAGGGCATTCTTTCCTGATAACAATGTACCCTAAAGGAAGGGGGGATATGGGATGGTGGGCTCTAAACCTTGACCTTCCCCCATGGCAAATTAGTCCTGAATGACAATGGGCAAGATTTGAGTACTCATCCCTCAGGGTCTGGTTTCAACCTGTACAACTAGCCCCTGAGGGTCGTCAAAACTGTGTGTGCAGGGTTTCCAATGATTACATCATCCTCTTTGTACCCTATAAAACCAGAATCCCCTCTGTAATTGACAGCCATTTTTCCCATCTGGAAAATGGGCCCTAATGGCGCCAGAGTCCGTGAAGGGATAAAGGCTTCTTTGAACCCCGTGAGGTGTTCTTCCCGTCCTTTCATGCTTACACCCATTGCCTCATGTGTGCTAAGCAAGAGCTCTACCATTGAGCTACAACCCCAGCTGCCTCACCTATCAACCTTCTACAGAATCAAAAATCCATGTGGAAAGCCTACTGTTGTCTATGGAAATCCACTGAGAATATTTTAGGAGGGGAATGACAACTCCTAACCTCCAAGCAATCTCCGGGTTACCTTCCCTTCCTCCTCCCCACCAATTTCCTAATTTCTTTCCTAGGCCAGGAACAGAGAACCCCACTCTCAGTAGTCTGGACTCACTTGAGAGAGGAGAATCTCAACCTTCTGGTGGCCACCTGGGAGATTTTATTACCCAAAGAACCACATGGCACTGGGACAACCAAACTTGTCTCATATCTATGACAGGAACATTTCTCTGGCAGTATCCAACCTTATCCCAGTTCCATTCTCTTCCTTATTCTGTGCATTCTTGTGAATTAACTTCATCCGGGCTTCCGCTTTCTTTATTTTATTTATTTATTTATTTATTTTTGTGGTGCTGGGGATCAAACCCAGGGCCTTAGTGCTTGCAAGGCAAGCCTTCCACCAACTGAGCTACCTCCCCAGCCCCAGGGCTTCGGCTTTCTATCCTGCTTTTACATTTCCTTTTTCATCTGTTTTTCACCTTACGTATTTCTGTAAGCTGCTTTGGGTCCTTAATGAAATGAGGCAGGATATAAATCCACAGAAGCCACGAAGAGCAGCAGGGTGCATGTAGGCAGAGGAAGAGACTGGTTTGTGTTTACATATTTACCTTTTTGCAAAGTTTTAGTCAGCAAAGATGAAGGTCATGAAGCATCGCACCATGAAATGAAATGCCATTTCCACTGGCATTTTATGGTAAATTGCACTTTACTGTACTGTAGCCACTGTTGTAGAGGCAGAAATACTTTGGATTTTTGAAATTAAAGGGAAGGGGAATTTATGTAAACTTTAGAGGCTAAGGATTCGAGTTTGCTGTATTCTAGCTGGAACTCTCGGTAAGAGCTTAGTTCTGCCTGAATTATCTGGTTTCCAGTCCTCAGTTTGTTCTTCCAGAGAGGGAGAGCAGATTTCCCTAAGAATTGAGATTGGGGGCTGGGGGTGTAGCTCATGTTAGCACTGAGCTAACATGAAAGAAAGAAATATGAGTGTGAGACATTTGCCATTAGCTATTTTTAAAATTTTTTATGTTTTTTTATTTTTACAGACTGCATTTTGATTCATTATACATAAATGGGGTACAACTTTTTGTTTCTATGGTTGTACATGATGTAGATTCACACCATTCATGTACACAGGGTAATAATGTCTGTCTCATTTCACCATTTTTCATACCCCTGGCCCTTCCCCCTCTCATTTCCCTCTAGGTAATCCAAAGTTCCTCCATTCTTCTCTTACCTCCCACCACCCCACCCCCATTATGCATCATCATCTGCTTATCAGGGAAAACATTCGGCCTTTGTTATTTGGGATTGGCTTTACTTAACATGATATTCTCCAGTTCCATCCATTTACCTGCAAATGCCATAATTTTATCATTCTTTATGGCGGAATAATATTCCATTGTGTACATACACCACATTTTCTGTATCCATTCATCTGTTGAAGGGCATCTAGGTTGGTTCCACAATCTAGCTATTTTGAATTGAGCTGCTATAAACATTGATGTGATTGTGTTACTGTAGTATGTTGCTTTTAAGTCCTTTGGATATAATCTGAGGAGTGGGATAACTGTCAAAATGTGGGTCCATTCCAAGTTTTCTGAGGAATCTCCATACTGCTTTCCAGATATACCGGCAATTAACAAATACATGAAAAAGTGTTCAACATCTCTAGCAATTAGAGAAATGCAAATTAAAATCACCCTAAGATTTCATCTTACTCCAATTAGAATGACTATTATGAAGAACACAAGCAATAATAGGTGTTGACATGGATGTGGGGAAAAGGCACACTTGTACGTTGCTGGTGGGGTTGCAGTTTGGTGCAGCCACTCTGGAAAGCCATTAGATATTTAAAAGAAATATTGTCTTAAGCAAGGGGAACCAGGGGTGTCTTTTCTAGCATACATAGTTTGGAGGAGACTCCCAAGTTCAGTTCCAGGCACTATCGAGGCTGTGGCTGGTGAAGAAATATGGAATGACAAGAGCTGGCACCTGCTCAAAGAGAATATTGACCTTGTCTTCTGTGGCTATTTATCTCCACTGCTTGGAAACTTCATTTCTCCCTCCCTTTGAGCTGTTTGCTCTGAGAAAGCCCAACCTTGGTGTTCCGAGTCTGGGCTCCGTTCCCAAGAGGTTCGTTAATGCATTTGTATATGTGGCAAGGCTGAACACAGCAGCTGCCTGCCAGGCTGCAGAAAGACAACTATCCCCCCTCCCACAAACATGACTTTAGATCCAGTTTGGGACCAAACACGGAGTGTGTTGATACAGAGCAAGTACATACTCTGGAGGGGCAGCTCTGGGATGGCCAGGATTTTTGTCACCCGAGTGCCTCAAACTGAGATTGGCACTTATAGGGAGATCAGTAAGTAGCTACTGAATGAACTACGAATGAATACCAGGAGTTACATAGGCCAGTACAACTTCATAGCATTAGTGTTTAGTGGTCGACAATTCACAAAAGCACAGATCACTTTCTGTGATGAAAATGAATGAACGAATTCAACAGGCTCAGGCTGAGCTGTCTCCTTAACATCCCAAACTCTCAGATTCCAGTTCCTCTTTCCCTACAGAGCATACTTAACCTGAAACTTCCCTCCCAACTGATGTTGCTTAAAGCTACGTATAAAAATCTCTAATGATAAACTCACACGTTTGTGTAACATGGTTCACACTGCCTTCTGAAGAGGTAAAGTTTCTTCTGAGAAGCCCCTGTACATGCTGGAGCTCAGGGGCACTGACAAAGTACTTATGCAACTGAATGAACTATAAGACTCATTACTCAGCAGAGTACCAGAATGTCATGTTACAGTGTTATGTCAGACTGTAATGGTTAATTTGAACTGTCAACTTGATTGGATTAAGAGATGCCAATGATTAAGAGACTTCTGGGAGTGTCAATGAGGGTGTGTGTAGGAGTGATTGGGATGTGGGATAGTGAACTGAAGTGGAGCCCCTCCCTAGGCATGGGAGGTACCACCCAACAGGATGGAATAAAAGCTGGGAGCATAAGGAAGCAGATGCAGATGCAAGCTCAGCTCTTCTCGAAGGGGTTCTTGATCACTGCTTCTATCATCTGAGGATATTGGACTCTCGCTTCTTCACTCTCCCAAAGAGGACTCTACCAGTGACTCTCCAGGTAGTATCCAGAGCCTTGATCTCAGACTAAGGTAGCACTATTGATCCTTCTTGTTCTGGGGCTTCTGTGTCTTGGACTGCACAGCTGCTGGTTCTTCCAGTTCTCCAGCTGCAGAGAACCATTGTGGACTATCTAGCTTCTGGTTGTGTAAGCCAATCTAATTAATTCCCATTTATAATCACTCTTCCTGTGGATTCTGTTCCTCTAGAGAATCCTGACTAATACACAGACATTTAAAAAGACACCATTAGAAGTTAACTCATCAACATTTCTATCTAAGTCTGCATCCTCCATTACTAAGTTTTGGAGAGAGAACAAGAAGAAAAGAAAGATCTTCTTTTGGAGGAAAAGAAAGATCATTAACAATTACTGACTAAAATTTTCTCAAATAACTGTCTTAGCACTGGTTACATAGCTTAATCATAATTTATGCTTCAACATAATAATTACAAGTCCCCCTCCTTTTACTGTATGTAACAGACATTCATTCTGGGTAGCTAAGGAAAATGAAAAAAGAAAGGAAGCGTTCATCAGCCAATGAACTGAGTTGGCTCCAAAAGTCTCCATGATGGAGGTTCCAGAACCTGCTTTCTAGAGTCTGCAGTGTGAAGTACCCCAGCTGACTCTTTGTCTCTCTCCTCACCCATTACATATTCCCTGGTAAGGGCATGATTGTTTTGGCTGTGATCAGGGGCCAGTTGCTGGGGCCAGAAAGGTCAGGTCATGCAGCCATGTTGAGGTCCCCTCCAGCACATTGCCGTTCTCAGAGAAGCAGAGTCCTGGAGTGGGGCAGCTTCCCTGAAGGGCTCTCGTAGGGAGGCTTCAAAAGTTCTTTAAAACAAACCCACAGCAGCTATAATTGCCATGGTGATGTGTAGAGTAGAGACGCAGGGAATTGCAGTAACTGCACACTCATTCTGATAGGATAGATATTTCTGTGTTTTAAAACAAAATTTCTTAAAGTACTGATGCTTTTTACTACCTTAGGGGGCAATCGTCAGCATGCCAGTTTGAAAAAAAAAAAAGTTTGGGAAAAATAAACAAATATCCTTGGATTGGGAATGCTTATATAAACATTGACTGCTAATCCAAACAATTGTTCATTTCATAGACCTGTAAACCTGCCAAGTCAAGAAAGGACCATTTTTTAAAAATCAGGTGGTGTGCAATTAATATTTAGGCATGCGTGCTTAGCACCATCTTGGGATGGCAACCATTATTTAGAAATAACAAGTACCGTATCTAAGAAGAAAACCAGACAGATTGATTGGGCAGCTATTAATGAGACTTACCAAGTAACACGATTTTATCTCCTGTCAACACTGTCAAAAGAATGCAAATTTCCCCAGCTTTTCACTGAGGGCGTGGAGCACACAGTTTGCTTAATCTCGATTTTAGAATATCAGATTTCTCTTTTAAAGCAAAAGAGATGAATTCCAATGATATCCTTTCATTAAATTAGCATTAACGTAATTAGGGAATATTCCAGGTTCACCACTTACACACTGGGGCGGCGTGGTGTTGTTTGGAGTCATAATTAGCTCATGTTCTTCAACTTCTTTGCCTCCTGGTTCTTCACCTTTCCATGCATTGATATGTAGACTAGAAAACATTCTGTTGTTCATCTGCTGACCTAAGGATGCTGACAAAGAGTCCAAGCACTAAGACATACAGGAGAAGCCAGGTCATTCAGTGTTCACAGTGGACCTAGAACATTAAAGAATGTCAGGAGATCCCAGAAGGTGAGACTCCTTCAAGGACACAGGGGGAGAATTCAACGCTAAGCTGGCTCCTATTTTACCTATGATATTCCTCCACCTACAGTCTCCATAAACCCCCACCCAACATTGTCTTACAGAGTTATATTGTTAAATGCCTGGAATGTGGAGAATCCTGGGGAAGTTCTGCCATCAGATTTGGACTGGGATAGTCGTTGCTTAACACAGAAGACATGGAGCATGCCTTGACTCTGTAAGAGCTCTCAAGATTTAACCAGTTCAATAGTTTTTGATTTAATTTATATTTTGACAAAACCCCATGGGCCAGGAGCTTAGGAAGATTAGTAATCCTGGTCACCAAAATAGATTTTGTTAATGGAAGTGTTACTGTAGCATCACTAATATAGGCTTCACCTTGAGACTGCATGTTCTCACTCCCAGACTCAATTGGTATTCCCAGCAATAAACATATACATACGTTCACACATATGTATTGTACATGTATATACACAACTTTCTAAGACATATCGTACTTGAATTATAGTATTGTTATAAAATTCAATATATTAGTGTAGAGAGTGAATCTGACAGTCCACCCCTACACCCTTTCCCTCCTTATATCCACTCTCATTATAAGGGTTAAGTATGCAGATAATTGTTAACTATCTTGATCATCTTTTCTACTCATAGGTAAATATATTTCTTTTCTACATAGAACCACAATGGGTTTATTATTCAATGGTGTCCTTAAAAAAATATTTCTTGGAGATCTTTCCTCACTTCTTAATGATGGCATAATATTCCATAGTATGGATACTACTTAATTTATAACCACTTCCCTATTGATGGATATTCAGGTTGTTTCCTTTTGTCTTTTGTTTGCTGGTTTGTTTTCTTTTTGTCTCTAGCTACAGGTACAGAGCTGGACTTCCTAGGTATTCATTTTTTGTTTGATTGTTTTGGTACTGATGATTTAACCCAGGGGTGCTTTACTGCTATGCCATACCCCCAATCCTTTTTATTTTGAGACAGGGTCTCCCTAAGTTGCTGAGGTGACTAAAAACTTGTGATCCTCCTATCTCAGCCTCCCAAGTCACTGGAATCACAGGCCACAGCACCCAGCTGGTATATTCACCTTTATGTTGAGACCCAAATGTTTCCGCAGGACAGTTTTCTAAAAATAGGAACAGCTGAGTCAAGTACTTCAATATTGATAGCTCTGACTAAATTGCCTTCCAGAAAGACCTGACCAATTAGTACTTCCTTGTTATCACTGAAAATTATAAATACTTTAGGTCTGAAAATCTGATGGTCAAGAATTATTTCATCATTTTTAACTACTGCAGGGACTGAACATGTTTTCTTATACACAGTGGCAAACTGTTTATCATCTATGGATTGTTCCTGTCTCTTGTCCATTTTTCTTTCACATCATTTGCTTTTTATAGGTATATACTACCTGTGCTGCAAATATTTTCTCCCATTCTACTCTATTTCCATTTATTGAAACAAAGTTTTCCTAATTCTTAGGACTGATATATGTCAATTATTTTCTTTATAGAATTTAAAATATGATTTTTACTTAAAAGGGCTTTTCTCAAAATTAGAGGTTGTTGTACAATTCCTAGTATTTTTCTCAAGGTTTTTTAATCCACCTGAATTTTACTTTTCTGAGAATCTCAGGCTGAGAGTACAATGTCATCATTTTTCAAAATCTCCCACTTGACTTAAAATTGCATTTTATCATAAAGCAATCTCTGTCCTTCTCTCTCTCTCTCTCCCTCTCTCTCTGTCTCTCTCTTTCTCACGCACACACACACACACACACACACACACACACCCCTACCACTGGATCTGTTTCCAGGTGTCTATTCTGTTTTATACATCCATTTATCTTTTCTTGAACTAAGACCACTTTTTTAAAAGTATATATAGCTCTACTGTTTAGATATGAACATTTTCACAGGGTTGGCAAGTCTTCACATTGTTCTTGTTCAAAAATTGATAGCTATTATCTAGAGCTTTTTTTCCTTAAAAGTAACTTTAGAATCAGAGTCTAAATCCATAAAATAATCAATTTGAAATTCTGAGCAATACTGCACCTAAATGATTAGATTAACTTAGGGAGAAATTATATTTTTCAACACTGCATTTTCCTATCTAGAAATGTGTTCATTTTCATTTATGCCAGTCCTTCACGTCCTTTAAAGTTTCAATGCTTTAATTGTTTAGGTCTTGCACAATTATGTTAGGTTTATTACTAGGCATTTGGTTTTTGTTGATCTTTTAGATAAGATGCTTGCTTCTTATATTTTTCTGACTAGTTACTACTGATGTACAGGGAAGCTGTTAGGTTTTGGTGATATTGCATCTAGCCATTTTCTTTAAAAAACTTGTTTTAATAGCTTTTCAGTATTTTTTCCTAAGTAGCCAAACATTGCATATAGTACATAAAATTATTTCTTTTCATTTCTATTTCCTAAGGAAGAGTCCCCAGAACAACACAGTAAGTGAAGGTGATAGTGGACAATCTTGTCTTGCTTCGACTCCACTGGGAATACTTCCAAGGTTTCCCTATGAACTCAGACATTTGCTTAGATTCTGAAAACTAAAATGTATTCTTTTGTCAAGGCAAATCAGTACTGTGGTGGCAAAATCAGACCTGGTTGTGAAATGAAATTACAAAAATGTTGTAAGAGTTCAATGCCTGAGGAAGGGGTCAGTTCCCCTCCCCTCTCTTAGGTTTTCCCCAGGAGGGTCCCTACCTTTTGCATTGTCAATAACTGCATTCAGAGTCTGATTACTCCTTCCTGAAATGTAAATGAGATCTATTACATTTCATAGCTGAGAAAAAAGCTGTTTCTTCTTATTTGTTCTGTGAGCATGTTTTATGTTAGAGACCCTGCACAGACCTCAGCCGCATAGATCAGGGATTTTTTTTTTTTTTAAATGAGAAAAAAACCCCAGTGATAGGATGGGTCTAAGATGATGTCAAATAACCTGTAAATATTGTAAGAAACTGTGGATCAGGGCTCAGAATTTTGGAGTCCTAATCTCCTCTGGGCCCACTAATGTGAAATAGTTTGGTTTCTCCTACTTTCCAAGTGCTGGCTTGTCATTTCCACAACAGTACCATTCCACTGCTAGCTTACCATGAGCTTTTTTTTTTTGGAGGAAACAAAGTTGAGTTATCAGTAACTCATCCAGCCTCTTGTGAGAGCATGCCATGCCTTTAATTTGCTAATGAGATGAATTGCACTAATGGATTTACTCATACTGAAGTACCCTTGCACTCTCAGCACAAATCCTTCTAGGTCAGGAGTCTAAAAGCATTGCTGGAGTTCATGCCTACTGAGGTTAGTTTAAGTTTGTAAAAGTTTTTCAATGCTGTCTTCAGCTGAAGAAGTACAAATATCCATTCCTTCAAATTCACAGCGTTCTGAATCTGCCTCTACACAAATTCCTTCTTCCTGCCCATAAAACATCCCCAATGTTCTCACTACAATGACAATTCAACCCCAAACAAATCTCTGCTGCTTTCATTGATATCTGAACTTCTTCACAGTGATTGCCATCAACATCTTTTTTTCTCTATCATTTCTTCCTGAAAACTCTGTAATCTTGCTTCTGCCCAGGATGCATTACTGTTTTTGTCATGATTCTTAATGTCCAAGTAATCATAGTCCATTCAACAAATATTTATTGAACCCAGTTATGTTCCAGGCACTGTTCTTGGCATTAGGGATTAGCAGTGAAAGAAATGGACAAAAATCTGTTTACAATCTAAAGCAGTAAGAAAGAAAAATAAACATAAGACAAATTAAGAAATAAGTGTAATGGGAAAAAGAGAGATGGGTTAGGGGACTAGAAGTGTTGGGGATGGAGAAAGCTGAAATGTTAAATGGGGTGGTCCAGGTGGGCATTAGGCATTTGGACAAATTCTTAAAAGGAGAGGACTAAATATCCTATCACCCCCAAAGAGATTGCAAGCACATTGAAAATAGAGAGTCTATATTCTTCTTTGAATTGCCAACACCTAAGACAGGGTCTAGAACACAGGAATACAACTGTGGCTGACTATGATAGTAATTTTTTATGTACATTATATAAGGATGGCAAATAAATTTACTGCTTTTCTTTCCATGGGTTTTATAGAGGTGTAGCTTTGTAGGTTAGTCTGCAGACTGATAGAAGGCATCTATAAAGGATATAAAGAGACTACATGCACACCATTATAGACTCCCAGCCAACAAGGACAACATACTGGAAATGAGGTGACCTCACAGAGCAGGGCTGGATACAGCAGGTCAGTGGGTGATTTCCCTCTCCAAAGGGAATATCAGTGACGCTGAACATGGCACATATTTGTTGCAAGAAAGTCACTATCCTTCTATTCTCAGTTTGACATCACCATTCTGGAAGAATACAAATATGTCTGCTTTCATTACAATGAATCTTTTTTTAAGAATTTTTTTCAGTTGTGGATGGACACAATGCCTTTGTTTTATTTACTCCCCCTCTCCCACCCCCCCGCAGTACTGGGGATTGAACCCAGGGCCTTGTGCTTCCAAGGCAAGCACTCTATCAACTGAGCTATATCCCCAGCCCCTTATTTACTTATTTTTATGTGGTGCTGAGGATCAAACCCAGTGCCTCACATGTGCTAGGCGGGCACTCTACCACTGAGCCACTTCAGCCCAACGAATCTTTACAACTACTAGGATCCTATGGTTTCAGAAACAAACTGGATATCAATAAGGCTGTCCTCAACCTGGGTAAAAGCAGAGTTAGGACCCAAGTGTTCCCCTAAAATCTTCATGTTTCTAAAAACAATAAATAAAACAAACAAGAAAAAAACATTTTTATGTCTCTAGTTTCCCAAGATCTTAGGGTACCCTCCTTTCAAAAATATCAACCAAAAATGTTTGCTTTTAGAATTAAACATACAGATAAGAAATGTATATGTCATAATTTATACTATGATGAAGGAAGCTGGGATATAATTTAAATTCCATGGACACCATTATAAGGAGTACTGGTGCTTACCTGCAGTTTAGGGTAGCAATTAATTAAGGAATGAAGTTTTTGTTAATGTTCTTGAAACCACTGACACCCTAATGTCAGCAGTTTCCCTCTATTCTGGAAATTGCAGATTTTAAATACTGTCTAATTAAAAGTGGCAAATGTTCATTGCATTGTAACTAACTGATATATATATAAAGATAAATATATATAAGTATATATACATATATATATTAAAAACTGAAGTATCCTTAGGATGATTTCAAAAGCTGCATCAAACTATCTTAAAAAGCAATTACCACCCAGTGTGGTGACACACACTTGTAATCCTAGTAGCTTGAGAGGCTGAGGCAGGAGGATTCCAAGTTTGAGGCCAGCCTCAGCAACTTAGTGAGACCCTGTCTCGAAATTTTAAAAAAAGGGGGGGCTGGGGATGTGAATCAGTGCCCCTGGGTTCAATTCCCAGTAACAAGTCAAACCAAACAAACAAAAAAAGCAGTTACCATGAACTATCATACTACTCTACTACTACCAAGAACATCATTTGACTTTAAATGATTTTTTATTTTTAAAAGACTGATGTTACCCTGCATTCATTTTTAATAACAGGTTACTGAAATATATAATACTCCATAACATTTACCCTTTGAAAGTTTAATTCATTCATTTTTAGTATATTTGTAGAGTTGTGCAATTGTCACCTCTATCTAATTTTAGAAATTTTTATCACTCAAAAAGAAACCTTAGCCCATTAGCAATCTCTCCCATTTCCTCTTCCCAGGTCCCTAAGCAACAGTTACTCTACTTTCTCTCTGTAGGAATTTGTCTATTTAGGACATTTCATATAAATGAGTTCAAATAAAATGTGCCCTTTTGGGTCTAGCTTCTTATTTAACATAATATTTTCAAGGTTCTTCCTCGTTGTAGCAGGTATCAGTATGCCATTTCTTCTTAGGTTCAAACAATGTTCTATTGCCCAGTAATACTACATTTGTTTATCAACTCATCAGTTGATGGACATTTTGGTATCGCCTTTTTAGTGTTAAGAATAATGCTTGGGCTGCAGATATAGGTCAGTTGGTAGAGTGCTTGCCTTGCAAGCACAAAGCCCTGGTTTCAATCCCCAGCACTGCAAAAATAAAAAAAATAAAAAAGAATAATGCTCCTATGGACATAGTATGTAGTTCTTATCTGGACGTGCTTTTGGTATATGCCAAGGACTGAATTAAAGAACCCCTCAAGGATTTAGTCAGTGCCAGGAGAAGAATAAGTTCAAAGATTTTATTCATATGTTTGTCAAGCCCCCAAGACTAAGAAGAAATTAGCAGAGAAAAAAAGTTCCCAAATAATAATAGAAAAACATGTAATAATCTAGAGAAATATTATCATATACTTGCTTTGGTTTAAGTGAATTTTATACTGTGTAATTACTTGAAGAGATATTTGAAAATAATATCATAAACCTGTTCTGCTTTTTTAAGACAAATTTTGAAGTTCCTTTAGAGTAGAAAATAATAGTGTTTAATAAGATGCTTTTGGGTTAGTGATTTATGATTTCAATAATATGCCTCCTGCCCTGTGTATACATACCTTGTTGTTACAAATTCTGTTATATTTTAAGAATTCTCAGCCACCTAAAATGAAGAGTATTTCTGGGTATAAAGTAGTTTAAAAATATAAACGGAGATATACAAACTGAAGGACAAGAGGTATCTTGTTTGATTTGGGAGGCCAGAAACTTAAACACTGGCAAACAACATCCTAGTTTCATCTGAGTTCAAAAGAACTAATGCCATTTAAGAAAATTATGGTTAAAACCATTTTCATATTCTTAAAGACTGAACCATGAGAGTTAAAATAATTAAGTAGGACTTTAGTTTGAAAAACTGTTAAATTCTTTGAGTTTTTTCTACCTTTAAATTTAGACATACAGTAAACTACAGTTGTGGAACACAAAATAACATACATTCCCTGCAAAGTGAACATTTTTCTTGTGTAGCTTAGCTGAATCTATTTTTAGTATTCAGTTGGTAATAATTTCACCAAGTTACAAAAGATACAAGTACTAAACAAAATCACAAAGCTCATATCTAGAGTACTAGAAAAACAGTAGCCATTATGTGATGGCTGTCATTTTTTAAAAGCTTGGTTTTGCTTGAAGCATCACTTCAATACAATGAAAGACACATGCTTTCTCACCCATCATGTAATTTGCCTGATTATACTTGCATAACAATCTATGAAGACAGGATTTTTGGAAAAAAGAGGAAAGTTTTGTGCAACCAAGGCTTTTTATTATCAATACACAAAGTACAGGAAAAATATTATCACTCTTTAACCTCTTTGCTTCCTATTGGTAAGTGCTTTAAACAGGAAAGAAAAGGTAAAGCAACAAAATAAATTCCACTTACTACCTTAAAGGCTGACATTTCAATGTTTTACTTGCAAAAAGTCAATAGCAAAAGTTGTAACTATGAAAAGAAAGAAAACAATGACCACTCTAGTACCTCCTTAGTTCCTGAAAATTTTCCATAAAAAAAAAAAAAAAAAATGTGAGCCCTGTATTACTGCAGAGAAGAGTTACTTTTTTCTTTTCATAAATTTTTTTGCTTCCTTCAAAAGCTCTTCCACATCTTCCTTCTCTTGGTCTTCTTTCCCTGGTTCCCAGTCAGAATCTTCATCTGTTGGCTCATATTCTTCTTCCTCATCATCTAGAAAGCTGTCATTCAGGTCAGACTCATTGGGTTGTCCAACATCATCATTATCTTCATCTAAAACAGAGTATTGATATATAACACATCAATTGCCATTCAACCTGGGACTAGAGATATCTTATGGTAAAATATGTTTCAGCATCTATTTTCTTAACACATAGTTAACCACTATAAATTTCAAGAAAAGGCATTAAGATGAGCATTTGTACTTCTTTTTCTAACTTTCCCAACTTTGAGGTTCCTGGGACTAAAATGGCCCATGAGTCAAAATAATGGTTCCTTGATAGCCATGATCATCGTCATGCAACCCTACCTTCCCAGTTACTCGCTGCCCCTTTCTGGGGCCTCATCCTCCACTGACTTGCCAAAGAAACATGAGTGGAAGCAGAAGCTTTAGGAGTTCTTCTGCAGTTCTGTCATTGTCATTTTTCCCTGTGCCACATGAATGCCATATCACAAATTGAGGGCTAATCCTTCACCCTGGATTCCAGGATGAGAACACAAATGGGACAGAGGCACAGCCAACTTGCGGCTGTACCATGAAGGAGAAATACACCTATTTATTTTTGTGATGCACTGAAATTTGGGAGTACTTGTTATCACAGCAAACCCAGCAAAATCTAATTTGACACGTCTAATTTGATCAAATGAGAAGGGACAAATTTAAGTGTGTTGGAAAGTTAATTTTATAGCCCTAAAATATTCTTAGAGTTCATGTTTCAATAAAGGCTAGGACTGCTATGGTAACAGCCACTAAAATTCACAGATTCCCAAATAATATTACAATACCAGAAAATTCTTGTCTCCAGATTAATTTATCCTTTACCCAACTCCTTACATTCTTTCCATAGTGAGCATCAGGGTTGGTTGAAAATACGATAGTGGCAGACTCTAGGATAATGTGGAATAGTCAAGAAACAAGTAGGAATATTTCATCTGGAAATATCAGTGTAGAAGACAATGAATAGCAAATGTATAGGTTAAAAATATTAAAGTCTGCTGAACAACTCAGCAAAGTCCTCCCATATTTGAATTCTCTTCAGATTGTTCCAATGTTTCTTCACCTTCACTCTGAGATCTTGGATCCCAGACTGCTATAGAGGAAGGCCTCCTGTCAAACTCCCCAACTTATGTATGGACTGAGGATTTTTGTTTTCTGTTTCTTTCTGTATCCTGAAAGACTACTAAGTGCAGAGTTAATTTTCTGGGATTAGCTTGTGCTTTCAAGGGAATAGTGACTTCAGGCTTATTTACTTCTCTAGCATCTTGACTTCCCTTTACTTTTGCCTGATAATTCCTTGCTTTTTAATAACCTCTTTGATGCTTAAAAAAAGTGACATTTTTAGACAGCATTTAAAAATATTAATATCTCTATTTTGCATATGTTTTGGTCAACATCTTCCTAAAATGTTTACATGCAATATATATTTAAAACTTAAATGAAAGCCAAGTAATTTGATGGGGAAAAATGAAATTAATTGCAAAAAAAGTAATATATCTGTCTTTCAACTCTGATAGCCCAATGTGTTTATAGTGTTTTTAATATCACTACTCACTCCAGAGAAGATCTGATGTAGCTTATATTAATAATAATAAAATAAAATGAAAACAAAGAACATAAAAACAAGTATATAAAAATGTCAACCTCAAAATTTAACATTATTATAAATTGATCATCGAATTTCTCTCCAAGTTTCTTTGTAGTCAAAGCTAAAAAGCCTACGTAACAACTAGTTCTATTCTTACTAGAATAATATATCATACTATATGGTATATTGTCTACTTAAGGGAAATCTTGTGTTACATTTGTGCATATAAATACCTCCTGGTAAATACCTTTAGAGAATGTTTCATGTCTCACTAATCTCACTCCTTCATTTTTATAAGTGATAATACACACCAAAGAAATACTTGGGACAGAAATACTTGGGATTCTAGGGTAGTTGGAAGTTGGAAAAGAAAGTGAGGAGGAAAGAACATTATTAATCTTTGTTCTTGTCCATTCTCCTCTTGAAAGCACCTCATCTAGATCCAAGATGGCGGACTAGAGGGAGGCTGCGTTCCTTGTCGCTCCGTAACGCTGGATTCAAGCAGAGGATATCTGTTTCTCAGTGAGGCAGTTTTTGCTGCTTATCGATCCCCTGATGTTTACCCCATTTGTCTGCTGTGATGACCTGCAATCTGCCAGCATATCGACGCCTTTTTTAAGAGCAGATTGCTCACTGTCAGACGTCTATCATCCGCCATTTGCCTGCCTCTTGCCCGTCCATCGCCTACCTTACCCCTATCCATCACCCAATGCTCGAGGTTCACCTCCCAATTGTCCGACAGCTGCCAGCAGACTGACCGCAGACCACCAGTGGAACACCAGCTACCTGCTGTCGCCTGGAAGTTCACTGTTACAGTACCTGCAGGTTTGATCACACGTGGCTGCCGCCATTTTGAGACAACAGCCAGGCCCCGTAGGACCCCTGGCTGGACTGACTGAGCCCCATCTCCAGGATCCCTCAGCCCGACCGACCACTCTCTGCCTCTGGGGCCCTCACATCAACTGACTGCTCCCTGCTGCCAGGACCCCCAGACCAACTGACTGAGCCCTATCACCCGGAACCCAGACCTACTGATTGCACCCGACCTCCAGGATCCCACAACCACACCAAACACACCCGACCGCCAGGACCCCTGCCGGACCAACTGCATCCCGTCTCCAGGACCTCCAGCTGACCACGTCCACCCCTGAGCTGCAACTCCCCATTTGCCAACACATTTCAAAGCCAGAGCAGCCATATTGGATAATCCTGGAAGACAGCTCCAATCTTCGGGTGGGGCAAATCCCATCCTGAGACGCCTGCTGGAGGCTTGAAGCTCATTGTCAGGTACCTCTCATATATCAGGCTACTGGACACTGGGAGGTTTGATTAGTATATGACTGTTATACAGTAGATTTTCTTTTTTCTCCTTTTTAAAAAAAATTTAAATTTTTATTTCTTTACTTTCTTGCTTTCTTTTCCTTTTGTTTACCTGTTCCCTCAGAGTCTCTTTCTCCCTTTTTTGCATGCTAACATCTGATTTCTTTTGATTACACTCTCACCCTTTCTATTTTCTAAAACTTCTGTATATTCTTTTCTTATCCCATTAACAGCCATATTCTACATCCCTCTGCATCCTCTTTGTCCTCCATTAGAAACTGCAGACCTTACTGCAAACCTGTTTGTTTTACCGAAGATAACATTTGAACTCATTTTGTTTTATGACAATTTTGTTATTGTCCCCATAGGGGCTATTTGGTCTAGGATTGCATAGTGTCTGACTTGGACACTGCTAATATTGATCTCCCCTTAAAGAAAGGGTCTTGGAAACCTATAGGGCCACTATAAGCCTATAGGGGGAAATCTGCAATACCCCAGATCTGTACTGCTAGAGGGGAAGATACATGAACAACATGAAAAAACAGGGAAGAAAATGATCCAAACAAATCTAGATTCTATAGTAATAGAATCCAATGACAGTATGTTAGAAGAAATGTCAGAAAAGGACTTCAGATTATACATGATTAAGATGATTCGCAAAGTAAAGGATGAGATAAGAGAGCAAATGCAGGCAATGAATGATAATGCCAATAAGCTGAAAGAGCACCTGCAGGAAGCAAAAGATCATTTCAAAAAAGAGATAGAGATTCTCGAAAAAACCCAAAGAAAATCCTTGAAATGAAGGAGACAATAAACCAAATAAAAAACTCAATGGAAAGCATCACCAACAGACTAGACCACTTGGAAGACAGAACCTCAGACAATGAAGACAAAATATTTAATCTTGAAAATAAAGTCGCCCAAACAGAGAAGATGGTAAGAAATCATGAACAGAATCTCCAAGAACTATGGGACATCATGAAAAGACCAAATTTAAGAATTATTGGGATTGAGGAAGGCACAAAGATACAAACCAAAGGAATGAACAACCTATCAATGGAAATAATATCAGAAAATTTCCCAAACCTCAAGAATGAAATGGAAAATCAAATACAAGAGGCTTACAGAACACCAAATGCACAGAATCACAACAGATTTACACCAAGGCACTTTATAATGAAAATGCCTAACATTCAAAATAAAGATAGGATTTTGAAGGCCGCGAGAGAAAAGAATCAGATTACATAGGAGGAGACCAATACGGATAGCAGCCGACCTCTCAACCCAGACTCTAAAAGCTAGAAGGGCCTGGAACAACATATTTCAAGCTCTGAAAGAACATGGTTGCCAACCAAGAATCCTATACCCAGCAAAACTAACCTTCAGATTTGAAGATGAAATAAAATCCTTCCATGATAAACAAAAGTTAAAAGAATTTACAAATAGAAAGCCTGCACTACAGAATGTTCTCAACAAAATATTCCATGAGGAGGAAATGAAAAACAACAATGGAGGTCAGCAAAGGGAGGAACTACCTTAGAGAAAAACCACTCAAAGGAGAAACCAAGCCAACTTAAAAACCAAAAATAAGCCAAATGACTGGGAATACAAATCATTTCTCAATAATAACCCTGAACGTTAATGGCCTAAACTCATCAATCAAAAGACATAGACTGGCAGAATGGATTCAAAAGAAAGACCCAACAATATGCTGCCTGCAAGAGACTCATCTCATAGAAAAGGACATCCACAGACTAAAGGTGAAAGGATGGGAAAAAACCTACCACGCACATGGACTCAGTAAAAAAGCGGGGGTTTCCATCCTTATATCAGATAAAGTGGACTTCAAGCCAAAGTTAGTCAGAAGGGATAAAGAAGGACATTTCACACTGCTTAAGGGAACCATAAATCAGGAAGACATAATGATAGTAAATATTTATGCCCCAAACAATGGTGCATCCCTGTATATCAAATAAATCCTTCTCAATTTCAAGAATCACATAGACCACAACACAATAATTCTGGGCAACTTTAACGCACCGCTGTCACCACTAGATAGATCTTCCAAACAAAATCCAACCAAAGAAAAAATTGAACTCAATAACACAATCAATAACCTAGACTTAATAGACATATATAGAACATTCCATCCATCAGCGAGCGGATACACTTTCTTCTCAGCAGCACATGGAACCTTCTCAAAAATAGATCATGTGTTATGCCACAAAACAGCTCTTAGGAAATGCAAAAAAATAGAGATACTGCCTTGTGTTCTATCAGATCATAATGGACTGAGAGTAGAAATCAATGACAAAATAAAAAAAGGAAATTACTCCAAGACTTGGAGACTAAATAATATGCTATTGAATGAAACATGGATAACAAAAAACATCAGGGAGGAGATTAAAAAATTCTTAGAGGTCAGTGAGAATGATGATACAACATATCAAAATCTCTGGGACACTATGAAAGCGGTACTAAGAGGAAAATTCATTGCATAGAGCGCATTCCAGAAAAGAATGAAGAGTCAACAATTAAATGACCTAACATTACAGCTCAAAGCCCTAGAAAAAGAAGAACAGAATAACAGCAAAAGTAGTAGAAGACAGGAAATAATTAAAATCAGAGCTGAAATCAATGAAATTGAAACAAAAGAAACTATTCAAAAAATTGACATAACAAAAAGTTGGTTCTTTGAGAAAGTAAACAAAATAGACAAACCCTTAGCCACACTAACAAAGAGAAGGAGAGAGAAGACTCAAATTACTAAAATACATGATGCAAAAGGAAATATCACGACAGACACCACTGAGATACAGAACATAATGAGAAGCTACTTTGAAAATATGTATTCCAACAAAATAGAAACTACTGAAGACATTGACAAATTTCTAGAGACATATGCTCCTCCCAAACTGAACCAGGAGGACATACACGATTTAAACAGTTCAATATCAAGCAATGAAATAGAAGAAGCCATCAAAAATCTACCATCCAAGAAAAGCCCAGGACCAGACGGATTCTCAGCCAAGTTCTACAAGACTTTCAAAGAAGAACTCATTCCAATACTTCTCAAAGTATTCCAGGAAATAGAAAAGGAGGGTATCCTACCGAACTCATTCTATGAAGCGAATATCACCCTCATACCCAAACCAGGAAAAGACACATCAAGGAAAGAAACTTTTAGACCAATATCCTTGATGAATATAGATGCAAAGATCCTTAACAAAATATTGGTAAACTGTATCCAAAAACATATTAAGAAAATTGTGCACCACAATCAAGTGGGGTTCATTCCTGGAATGCAAGGATGGTTTAACATCCATAAATCAATAAACGTAATCCATCATGTCAATAGACTTAAGGATAAAAATCATATGGTTATTTCAATTGGCGCCGAAAAAGCATTTGACAAAATACAACACCCCTTCATGCTCAAACACTAGAAAAAATAGGGATAGTAGGAACATACCTGAACATTGTAAAGGCTATTTATGCTAAGCCCATGGCCAACATCATTCTTAATGGAGAAAAACTGAAACCATTCCCTTTAAAAACAGGAACAAGACAGGTATGTCCTCTTTCACCACTTCTATTCAACATTGTCCTCCAAACTCTAGCCAGAGCAATTAGCAGACTAAAGAAATTAAAGGGATACGAATAGGAAAAGAGGAACTTAAGCTGTCACTATTTGTGGATGACATGATTCTATATTTAGAGGATTCAAAAACCTCCTCCAGAAAACTTCTAGACCTCGTCAATGAATTCAGCAAAATAGCAGGCTATAAAATCAATACGCATAAATCTACAGCATTTTTATATGCAAGTGACGAAACAGCTGAAAGGGAAATGAGGAAAACAACTCCATTTGCAATAGCCTCAAAAAAAAAAAAAATACTTGGGCATCAATCTAAGCAAAGAGGTAAAAGATCTCTACAATGAAAACTACAAAACACTGAAGAAAGAAATTAAGGAAGACCTTAGAAGATGGAAAGATCTCCCATGTTCTTGGATAGGAAGAATTAATACTGTCAAAATGGCCATACTACCAAAAGTGCTATACAGATTCAATGCAATTCCAATTAAAATCCCAATGACGTACCTCACAGAAATAGAGCAAGCAATCATGAAATTCATCTGGAAGAATAAGAAACCCAGAATAGCTAAAGCAATCCTTAGCAGGAAGAGTGAAACAGGGGGTATTGCAATAGCAGATCTTCAACTATACTACAAAGCAATAGTAACAAAAACGGCATGGTATTGGCACCAAAATAGACAGGTAGATCAATGGTACAGAATAGAGGACATGGACACAAACCCAAATAAATACAATTTTCTCATACTAGACAAAGGGGCCAAAAATATGCAATGGAAAAAAGATAGCCTCTTCAACAAATGGTGCTGGGAAAACTGGAAATCCATATGCAACAGAATGAAACTAAACCCCTATCTCTCACCCTGCACAAAACTCAACTCACAATGGATCACAATGGACCTTGAAATCAGACCAGAGACCCTGCATCTTATAGAAGAAAAAGTAGGTCCACATCTATACCTTGTTGGCTTAGGATCAGACTTCCTTAACAGGACTCCCATAGCACAAGAAATAAAAGCAAGAATCAATAACTGGGATAGATTCAAACTAAAGAGCTTTCTCTCAGCAAAGGAAACTATCAGCAATGCGAAGAGAGAGCCTACAGAGTGGGAGAATATCTTTGCCACTCATACTTCAGATAGAGCACTAATTTCCAGAATATATAAAGAACTCAAAAAACTCTACACCAAGAATACAAATAACCCAATCAACAAATGGGCTAAGGAAATGAACAGACACTTCACAGAAGAAGTTGTACAAGCAATCAACAGATATATGAAAAAATGTTCAATATCTTTAGTAATAAGAGAAATGCAAATCAAAACTACACTAAGATTCCATCTCACCCCAATTAGAATGGCGATTATCAAGAATACAAGCAACAATAGGTGTTGGAGAGGATGTGGGGAAAAAGGTACACTCATACATGGCTGGTGGGGCTGCAAATTAGTGCAGCCACTCTGGAAAGCAGTGTGGAGCATCCTTAGAAAACTTGGAATGGACCTACCATTTGACCCAGCTATCCCAATCCTCGGCCTATTCCCAAAGGACTTAAAATCAGCATACTACAGAGATACAGCCACATCAATGTTCATAGCTGCTCAATTCACAATAGCCAGACTATGGAACCAACCTAGATGCCCTTCAGTTGATGAACGGATAAAGAAACTGTGGTATATATATACACAATGGAATATTACTCGGCTATAAAGAATAATAAAATTATGGCATTTTCAGGCAAATGGATGAAATTGGAGACTATCATGTTAAGTGAGATAAGCCAATCTCAAAAATCCAAAAGAGGAATGATCTCACTGATAAGCGGATGATGACACTTAATGGGGGGGTGGGAGTGGGACAAGAATGGAGGAAGGAGGGACTGTATAGAGGGAAAAGAGAGGTGGGAGGGGTGGAGGGGAAGGAAAAAATAATGGAATGAATCAAACATCATTACTCTATGTAAATATATGAATATGCAAATGGTATGCTGTTTCTCCATGTACAAACTGAAACAACACGTATCCATTTGTTTACAATAAAAATAAATAAATAAAAAAGAAAGTACCTCATCTATATAAATTTTTTTAATAGAATGGGAATGTACCTTATCACATAGTATGTGCTAATGATATCCCAATAAGCTGTTTCCTTTCAGATTCTCAAAGTACCTTAGAGGATTTATAAGAAAAATAAATGTAAACCTGAAACAACTTTTAAGTTCTCCTTCTGACTCACTGGCTGCTCCTTCTCAGTCTTTTGCTGGCACTTCCTGAAGTGCCCCATGTTTCAAGCTGGGACCTCTTCTTTAACCTGCTAGTTGGATGATTCCATCCAGTCTTATGTGCTAAGTCTCCAAATTTACATCTTAAGCCTGACCCCTGTCCTGAATTCCAGACTCATTTCTGACTATTCATGTATTATGTTCAACTGGATAACTAATAGGCCCAGAACATAACAGTTGTCACCTTGCCCAAATCTGGTCACTCTCTTATCAGTGTTGCATATATGACTCCTCTAACCGTTCAACCTTTTAGCTTGAGGCATCTTGAATACCCATCACTGAAAATTCAGCTTCAGTATGCCAAAAAAGTGTGGTGGCTCTACCTTCAAAGTATAATCGCTGTACTCTAATACCGTTATCTTCTTCCTGGATGTGATTTCCTTCTAATTGACTTTCTTGCTTCCGTTCTACTTTATTCTCCACAGGGAAGCCAGAAAACCTTCCAATAGCTTTCTGTATTACACTAAATAAAACCTGAAGTCCTGACTTGTAGATTTTGGCTTCCAAGACCCTACACAACTGGCCCACTAATGGCTTTTCTAATCTCATTTCACGTCATTCTGCTTACTCTCTTTGTTCCATTTTTATCTGTTCTTTGCTGTTCCTAGAAGAGTTCAAGCATGATCATTCCCGGGGCTTTGAAACTTGCCATTCCCATTACCTGGCATACCTTTCCTCAGATAATTACTTGGCTCATTCCCTTCTTCAGGACTTTGCTTTATGTCAAAATATCAGAGACTGCTTCTTTTACCATCCTATCTGAAATGGCACCACCACATACCCTTGCTATTCAGTTCTCTGAAAGTTATGACATTATGCAATTGTTTCTATGTACACTGTCCACTTTGTAAAATTCTACAGCAGCAGGCTTTTGTTTCTATTAACTCCTCAGATTCTATAACACCACTTAACATGTAGAAGGAACTTTATTTGTTGAAGATGTGAATGGATAAATAAACCATTTACAGACCAACTACTGAACATTTCTAGTTCTACAGAACTCTTCTTATTTTAGTCAACACTTTTGATCACTATAATGAATTATGCAAGAGACTTATTTAAATCTTGCTAAATAAATTGACTTCAAGCCTCAATGAGCATTGAAAATCCTTAGCAATTTATTAAGCAGACTCATTTGTTGAGGCAGTAAGGCTTATTAATCAGAAGAATTTCATTTGTTTCCTTAAAATTTGTTTTTATCTATCATTTACATTTGATTTTTATGTTTACACATTCATGTTGCTCTAATAGGAACTCCAAAATCTTAACAAAACCACTACTCATAGAACTCAATGTGGCTGGTAGTCAAATTTAATCCACTTCAATTAAGAACAACAGGTATTTTTTGTGCTTCAAATGAAAGCACCAGACAAGGCAAAATCATAATATAAGGGCAAAGAGAATTCTGGAATTCAGCAATATGCCCTTTATTAGTGGTATCATATAGATAATACTTACCATGGTTTTAAATGATGACATGTGATTTCCTGTGTGGAAACAATTAATCAGTGGGCTTTAGTAGCAGACTCAATTAACAATTTAAGACATTATACAATGCAAATGCCATCTAGATGGGAAGATTTGTTTGTTTGTTTATGTAGTCTTCGAAGATATTTTCACAGAAATGACAGTTTCTGTCCTTAGGAAATACACTGATTCAATGAACTTGTTGATCTAAATAATTAGATGATTTCCTGAATAACGGGAACCATTTCAGGAAACAGGGCTCTGGAATAATATGACTAGCACCTAACCTATGAATAAAAATGTCTGCCTTTAAGACAAAAATGAACATTTTTATGCAAAAGAAATATGGAAAACACTGAAAGCAAGGGAAAAAACACAACCTCTGCACATGTATTCTCTAATTGCACAAGCTGAAACGTAAAGCATGGAATGTAGGCATCTGGATTTAAAGTGATGTAAACAGTAAAGTTTTCATATAACTTACTATAGATCAAAGAAAGCTTCTCACACAAGGACACTTCTCAGTTAGAGAACAAGACAGCTGAGTCTAGAGGAGTCACAACAGAGAAGTATTCCAAACTACCACCCCAGTATTACATAGAGAACACCATTGTTCATGAAAAGCTTATGTAAGCACAAAAGTAAAAATAGAGACCTACCAGTATTAGTTTAATTTTTTAAAATCAATGACAAAATATAACTTTTTTGTAGTTTTATTTTTTGTAGTTGTTATTTCCAAGAGATGTACACAGAATTAAACAGCATAATGTACTTTTGAAAAAATTAACAGCCTAGAGCATTTTCTTATAGCACACTTTTTTTATTTAAAATCTAATAGTTGAGTGTATCTGAAAAATCAGAAGTGAGCTTGTTTCTTCCAAAGCAAGTGAGCCTGGCAGAAATGTTTTTCTTTTTCTCTTTCTTTCTTTTCTTTCTTTTTTTTTCGTGCTTTTTATCTAGAATGATTATAGGTTTCCTGTTGGTAGTTACTGTTATTCTTATTGATTGTCCATCCCTCTTACCCAACCAAAAGTATCTTTCAAATACCATGATTTGACAAATAACCCAATTAATAAATGGTCAAAAGAACTGAAGAGATACTTCTCAAAATAAGAAATACAAATGGTCAACAAATATATTTAAAAAATTCAACACCTCTAGTAACCAGGAAAATGCAAATCAAAACTACATTGAGATTTCATCTTACTTCAGTCAGAATAGCAATAATCAAGAATACAAATAATAATAAATGCTGGTGCAGGGAAAGGTACACTCATACATTGCTCATAAGGCAAAGTAGTATAAACACTCTGGAAATCAGTATGGAGATTCCTTAAAAACGAACAAACAAACAAACAAACAAACAAACAAAAACCAACTAGGAATGGAACCACCATATGATCCTGCTATCCCACTCCTTGCTATTCATCCAAAAGAACTGAAATCAGCACACTATAGTATGCAATGTTTATAGTAGCGTAAATCTCAACAGCCAAGTTATGGAAGCAACCCAGAAGCCCATAGACAGATGAATGGATTAAGAAAATGTGACATATATCCACAATGAAATTTTACTCAGCCATAAAGAAGAATGAAATTATGGCATTTGCTGGTAAATGGGTGGAATTGGAGAACATCATGTTAAGGGAAATAACCTAGACTCAGAAAGTCGAGGGTCCAATGTTTTCTCTCATATGCAGAACCTAGACAAAACTAAGGGAAAAAAAGGTGGGTAGGAAATCCTATGGAAATATCAGAGAGATTAGTGAAGTAGAGAAAGGGATTGGGGGTGGGGAGAAGGGACAGGAAAAGGGAGAACTGTGGAATGAACCTGATCGAACTATCCTATGTATATATACAAATATACCACAGTGAATTTCACCTTTATATATATCTATAATGTGCTAATTTCAAAACAAACTATAAATAAATAGAAGAAAGACCAGTAGAGTAGAGAAAAGGGAATGGGGGAGGAAGAAAGGGAGGAAAGAGGAAGTATGGGGGACTGAATTGGAGCAAATTATATTCCATGCTTATATAATCATATCAAAATGAACTTCAATATTAGGTATAACTATAATGTACTAATAAAAAATACCATGGTTTGAGAGAAAGAGGACTAGTCTTGGGGATAGACATCCAAATATCAGTTTCATATAAAAGGCAATGACAATGAACGAGTCACTTAACCTAATGGAATCCACTTTTTAAATCTATGAAGAAAATGATTAAATGATTTCCAAGACCATTTCTAACTCCAAAATTATAATTTTAAGGCCAAAGTAAGAATCTTCACTTTCTCTACAAATCAGTGAATATAAAATGTGAAGATGGACTGGCAGCTTGGCTATTTGAAGACAGAACAAGAGAAATAAGCTCCTGTTGATTTCTTAAAACTGGTAACACTTAACTACCTGATGACAAAAACAAACAAACAAATATAGAAAAAGTTTAAAAACTTAGAGTCTTTTAAAAGTAATAAACAACATGCTATTAACTGTTTTGATATTAGTATTTGATCATTTCTGATTTTTCTACTTCTACATAAGAATGCATAATATCATAATAACAATTTGAATTTTGTATTTAACATTTTCTTTACTATTTAAATTTCACTGTCAAGTCTTATCTCAAGAATTAAGTCTGTAGTGCTAGCAAAGAGCAGACCATGTCAGCTCCATGGTGGCAGAAATGCTGATTTTTGAATGGAGCAGACATCTTTACAAGTTGCTGATTTTTCCAAATAACTTTCGAGTATTAGAATCTAAGATGGCAAATACTTCATAGCAGATTAACAACTTGATTCTTAAAGCTTTATTTTCCTTTACTTTCCCATAAATCTTAGGACTGATTTTCATTAGGTACAGAAATATGACCCAATATCCCTAAAGATGAAAATTCATTTTGTTTACTATTTCAAGTTTTTTTGGGGGGATAGAATTGAACACAGTGCCTTGTGCACGCTAGGCAAATGCTCTAGCACTGAACTATAGCTCCAGACCAAGAATTCTTTTAAATGCACCAATCTAGCTACTAGTAGATATTCATATTTTGGGGAATCACTTTGTATATTTCTGATATACTTTATTATACATAAAGCTTATTTCTTCTTTAAATACCATTGCATCAGACCTTCTGATATTCCAGATTCTCTCAGCTTTCCCCAAACTAAGAAGCATCTTATAGAATCTCATTAAATTCCACTAACTTTCCTTAATAGTTTTTTTTCTAGATGTTTAGGTTTCAATTTCTCAGGGGGAAAAAAGTATATATAAATACATGTGTGCATACCATTGCAGAACTATAGAAATATTAAAGTAGTTGTCCATAGAATAGTCTACATTTTCACCCATAAATGGTACCAATTGCTTAGAAGAATGGATACCATTCAGAGGCCAGAAAAATGACTGCAAAGATCAGGTGATAAGACACTGATGACAATTTCTTTTAAATACTGTCAACAGGTAAGGTAGTTGAGAATGTATAAAATAAAAGTTTCCTGGCACCATTTACTCTTGCATTCAATGCCTTATGCCAAAACTGCAGCACTCTGAAAATGTGTTGAAAGTTGGTGATTTCACCAATTTAAATCCAATTAGATATACAAGAAACAACAGATGACAACAAGCCTACAAAAAACAATGCACTACATAAACTGTACTGGAATAGAAAAACTTTACAGACTGAAGTGTTTTAGGAGTGTTACAAATCAGAAATGAAATGGTGAAAGTTTAATGTGATTATCTTATATGGGCACCATATTAAATCTTATTATCTTGTTATATAGTTATGATGCCCCCACCTCAAATTCAACATGTATAACTTTAAAACAAAACAAAAACCTATCCAGTTTTTCTTCCTAATCTCTATTATGTGCAAATGTCATCTCCAGTCTCCTGATAATTAGTACTATAATCTCGAGTCATCTCTATTTCCTTAACCTCATCGCAGAACCCATACCATGGCTCATCAGTTGGCAAATTCTATTGATTCTTCCTTCAGTCTCTCTTTTGTATCCAATTCCATCTTTCCACTCTCATGGTGGCCGCCCTCATTCATTCTGGCCTCTTACTTGATGACTTCACTAATCTCCAGAAGACTTCCCTGGATATAATTCAGACTGCTGTTTATAACCAGCTTGATTTTCACAAAATACTGGCTCACCATTATTTGCCAAAGTGCTCTCATCTCTGGCTTTAGAGAGCTCTTATAACCTGGTCACAATATACCTTTTTGTATCAGCCAAAGTGACTACTGGGAGTCTTCATCAGTTAAAACTCGTCTACCTACTAACTCTAAACACATTTCTTCTTATTGTCCTTGATTGGTCTGTTATTCACTTTGTCTAGATTGTACTATACCCACTTACCACAAAGTCAAGAAACAAAGATAACTAAAATTCTACCACTTTGAAAACCAACTTAGAGTTCCTACATCAAATCTACCCTGATAAACAAGACTTTAAAATTTAATTTAATACTTGAAATACTCCAGATCCTCAATTTATAAGTTTAAGAGGTGGAAGAGATGTTCTGACTTTATTAGTACATAGTGATTCCTGAAAGTAGTGACTCCCCCCTTAACTATGGGGGATATATTCCAAGCTCCCCACTAGATGCCTGAAATCAAAGTTAGTACAGAACCATATATATATATATATGTGTGTATTTATGTATATGTATGTATATATCTATATGTATAGATATATAAATATTTATAATGTATAGAGATACAGATGTGTGTATATATATACACATACTTAGTAACCATGTATATATACACATATATAGATGTGTAGATATAAAAATAGTATACATAAAATAGTATATATCTATACATCTATAAATACTAAGTGTATATACATATCTATACATCTATAAATCTATGTATATAGATGTGTATATATACACACATATACTATTTTATGTATACTTTTCCCCTATATATACATACCTTTGATAAAGTTTAGTTATAAATTAGACATAGTAATAGATTAACAGTAATAATAATGAATAACAATAACTAATAAAATGGAATAATTATAACAATATAATAATATAATAAATAATAATATAATAAATGTTTAAACTTATGAATTATTTGTCTTTTCCATTAAATTTTTCAGTAAAGGTTGGCTATCGGTAACTAAAATAGTGGAAAACATAACTGTGATGATATATATACACATATATATGGCTAAACAGTTGCCTAAAATGTCTACACATTTTTAAGGGAAAACTAGCTTTCTAGTAAATAAAGCTTTTTTTTTTTTTTTTTTTTTTTTTTTGTGGTGCTGGGGATTGAACCCAGGGCCTTGTGCTTGAGAGGAAAGCACTCTATGAACAAAAGGTTTTTATTAAAAAATGAACTGTTTAAGTATATTCTTCATTCAGAAAATACTTCAATGATAATTCCAAGAAATTTGGACATTTTAAATTACACTATATGATGCATACTGATAACTTAAGTAAATACATCCTATTTCTATAAAGATACACAAATGTCCTTACATGACACAATGCCATAACTTGTTCATAAAATATAACTCTAACAAAATGTTATCACATTATTACTGGAAAAGAGCTATTTTGTTTATCCTAATGTACAACATTAGATACAGCTTAAGAAAGCATAACATATAACCTCTAGTATCTGTTGGCTGAGATAAAAGGAATATAATTATATCTGAATTATTCAAGTGTTACAGTTAGAAATACCAAATGGAATTCTCTTACTATGAAATTACTTTCATCACTTTGCTACCAGTTAGTTTTCTACATGGTTGTACAAGTGCAGGCAAGCATAGTATCCATAATAAGTATTTTATTTTCTCCTTTGTGAGCAGAAATATTGTTTGATGAACTAGTCTATAAATGGTATAAAGAAAGAAGACTTTTTAAAGGGAAAATATTAGAGTTCAGAAACAGGAGAAACAGAAAGTAAAACAGATTGATGTAAACTGAACAGATGGATATTTGATGTCTGTCCCCCCTCCTTCGTTCTTCCCCAAAGCTTCAATTTCCTTGGGAATCCCTATGGTTCTGAAGAAGCTACCCTGGTTCAAACTAATCAGAGACCATAGTGATTGGTTCAAGGGTAAGAATGTAATCAAAGCCAGTAAAAAGAGTGTGTTTCATTTTTCCTCCTAGGAATTATGAGAGTCAGTGTTGTTCATTCTCACTCTCCTCAAATGTAAATACAGGTGCTTATTGTCCCAGTTGAATAGGATGCACTCAAACCTTGAGGTGAGAGAGAATGCTTTAGGATGATAATACCCTCTTGACAGATGATAGAAGGAAACTGAGTCCTTAGGGACATTCTAATGAGCCAAAGCCAAAAATCTTGTCTAAATCCATTTCTACCACCATACTTTTCATTTACAGGAGTCAATGAGTTTTCATTATCACTTAGGCCAGTTTGAAATTTTGTTTTCAGGTACTTAATAAACAAAAGAATTCTAACGGATACAAGGAAAATTATATCTCATTAGATTGGGGAACCACATTTGCTGTTTAAAAGATTCACAACTTTAAACCTAAAAAAAAAAACATAAAAATAAGCAATTCAACAAATTCACAAAAGCAAAGAAAAATTTTTATAATACATAGAAACTGTCTAGATTTAAGAGAAGAATCACCCAGTGGTTTCATTTTGAGTATACTGAAGTAAAATAACTTACCTGTACATGTACTATGTCTATATTCTATCTTGTGCTGGGGATTCTTTCTGAAAGAAAGCAAAAATAAGTTTTAGTTTTACTAAAAACTAATAAAACTACTTAACTACTTAAACTAAACTAGAATACTAAGTAACTTACAGAAAAAATTAGGCCCAAAAGGCTTCTTATTGAAAAGTATTTTTAAAAAAAATTATAGTATTTACTAAATCTATTCCATGCCAGGCATATTTCTAAATGCAAAGATAGAGTTATGCAAAGATATGCATAGATATACAAAGATAAAGTTCATACTTCAAGAACTTATACCCTAGAAAGACAGGATGAGTCAACACACAATATGTTATGTTTCTAAAATACAATATGTTGTTTTTCTAAAATGTCATTACCACATACACAACAATATGATGTAAAATAGTATATGAAATATATGACACAAATATCTAAATGTATTTAGATTTATATTCAGCACATATTGTCCAGAAGGATACTACGAAGGTTCTCCTTGAGTCCTAAAGAAAAAAAACATTTTACTAATGTTTCTTGAAAGAATGCCAATTGTTTATTAAGAGGAAAAAAAGTCAATTTTGTTGATAAATTCATATTACATATTCTGAAGCCAAACAGAAACTACTAATGGAACATCATTTTAAATTATATGTATCTGTTGCTTCAATCAATTGCTTCTTTTATTAGTTAAAGAAATACTTGGCACCCTATGAGTATAAGACATTTTCCAAATAATATAAAACTTTGCCAGCAAAAATCCAAAGCAACTGTTAATTGTCATCCATTTGATGGGTACCCCTTCCTCAGAGGACAAAGGGAGGATCAGGTATACTAGCAATAGATACATGCTCAGATATATAACTTTCTAATATACCGGTGATAGAAATAGTTATTTTACATGATGGATTTTCATTTGCTTATTAATTCATCAAGCATTGGATGAAATTTTCACTGTATTCTGGATCTAAGTTGGCACTGAAGCTAAAATAGATAGAAAATTATACATTCTTACCCTCCTTAAGGAGTCAGAGTCTGGGACTAGGGGCAAGACAGACATTTGATAAGCATCTTTTTAAAATTGAAAAACAAGAAGATGGGAAGTAGCCCTTATGATGTCTTTCAGGAAACAAGTATGAAATTCAGCCTTAGGCCTTCCTTCTCAGGCTAAATAACCCTTGTTCTTCATTTAATTTTTTTTTCAATAAGGCAAATAAAGCAATTTTTAAAAAACTAAACTTAGGTTACATAAGTATTTAAACTTTTCTATAAGTCCTCCCACTCAACTTCATATTTCCATATCTAGTCCAATGCATAAAAATGGCCAAAGTCTCAGGAAGCAGAATCTCTAACCTTAGGCCTAGCCTACAAGTTATAAGAAATACTCACAGGAAGATCTCAGAGTGGCTATTCCATCTTCTCCAGATGGTAGATGTACAATGTAACCCTAAGAAGGTAAAGTTCTTGCCCGGAGGCTGTACTTTCTAACTTGAGTAATGACCATAATAAGATAGAGGCCCAGGCAAAGTTATGAACTGGATTAAAAAAAACTTCTGTAATAATCAGGTGATTAAATGTCCTATATAAATTCCTTTATGGGACTAGTGTGAAAGATGTCTCTGACTGCTCCCTTTTTTTTATTTAAAAAGTATTCACTTTGTTTTAAAAAATTTCATAATAAAAATTATAGTTTATACTGGGGGGGAAAGCTAGTGGCCAAATTATATAGTTATACTGTGTGCATATATAAATACCTGACAATGAATCCCACCAATTTAAAAATGCACCAATTTAAAAATGGGAAAAGGTAATAAAAGTATACTTTAAAAGTATTCTACTATTCTCCTTTGTGCCTGTAACACTATTGTGGTATTGGTCAACAGAGTAAAATAAATTCTAGTCAGTCAAAACCATCTACTTTATAGTTGTGTTTTATTTCCAGCAGTGCCTAGTACTTTACATTTGCTTCAAATATTAGTTTTTTAAATCTCATCATAATTTCTGAGATAATAGGAAGTAATTTTAAAAACATAACTTTAAAATAGTTGCTAAAACTCAGAAAAACAGTTATTCTTTCAAAGCTGTGTTAACCACGGAACCTGTTTTCCACAACTAGTGCTACTTTTAAGAGTTGCAAATAAAAACTGAAAAATCTTTAGAATACTCTCCAACATAACTTTCTGTGATAAGGGGCATTTTCTGCATGCAGTTATCGAGCACTTGAAATGTGGGTAACAGAGCCAAGGAACTGAATTTTAAATTGTATTTTTAAAAATTTACAATTAAATGTATCAGCCATATGTGCTTATCACACTGAACAACACAGGTTTAATTTTAAAAAATGAGAGATCTTCTCTGCCCAGCCAAGATAAATTTAAAATTAATCGAAAAGAAAAAAGAAAAAAAGTCACAATACATTCACTTCTTTTCATAATGACTCTAAAAAAAAAAAGTAAAAATTCTACAGAAATGCTATTATTTAAAGAGAGAGGGTAGTGATTAAAGTGAGAGTAGAGATTAAAATGAGAAAGATCAAATTAGAATTCTGGCTCAGCCACCACCTTACAAGCTAGGTTGCAGATTCCCCATTTGTAAAAGGAAGATAACAACGGAACCTGTACCCATATGAAGCTGTTGTAAGACTCCATGAGATAACACGGTAAGTCCTTCTCTAAGGGCTTAAAAGGTGGTAAGGAATTGACATTAGGTATCAATTTATCCCTTATTAGTTTCAAGAAATATTCACAGAGTACTTATTATATGCCAGGTGACAGTGACATTCCTTATTGCTAGTATTTTTTCTTTTTAAAATAACTGTTCCTACAACGTGAACATTGAACAATGCAAGAGTGTAACTGTAATTAATTAGGGTCATAACTCAACAGTTTTGACAAATGGAAAAAAGATTCTATACAAGATTGTGTGGTTAACCCAAATCTGACCTTTTGATGAAAAGAAACAAACTTGAGAAAAACAAACTGGACAACTTAGATGTGATAAAGAGAGCTGCAAATAAACAAAGCTGTGGTGATGATTTGTGGGAAGATCCTTCCTTTCTGTACATGCTGGTGCAAGTCACTGACTTGTTAAATGCAATGTTTATTGAAGTACAGCTAATACTGGGCATCAGGGAAGGAAGAACAGAAAAGCAGTATTCATCTTTAGTCTAGAAAAAACATAATTGGTCATTTGAGTGTTTGTTTTTATAACTATTTTGAAAAAATATCAAACTTATTAAAGTATGTATAAGAATAGAACACTGAAATTTTATATACTTTCATCAAGATTCCTCAAGTGTTAACATTCTACATGGACGCTTATTGTGATTTGTCTATCTATAGTCATTTGAGATATAAAAGCTTTTTTCTGCTTCCCTTTAAATATGCTTGCATCAGGAATCAAGCAGTCCTTATCTTTTCCTGATTTGCCTTTACCAGATAAAGCAGGGTTGTTGAAATGTTAAACACTGTCATAACTGGTTGCTACCAGAGCTTTCTTGAAAAGCTGCTTTAGAAACTCTCAAATAACTAAATATCTGGCATTAAAAAGTGAAGAACTGGAACCAAGGAAGTTAACATTGAGACTCAGGTACAGATTATTTACTAAATGAGGGTTAAAAGATTGCTAAAATATGTTGTCAAACTAGAATGAATAAAAGGTACGTTAACTTTTTAAAAAGGGAAAGCAAAGATACAGTATCAGAAAACAGGAGGGTTAGTTTAGAGTTTCAGCAAGTGGCTCTCCATTTTCTATTCTTTTGGAACACATTCACAGTTGCACTCATAAATCCCATCTAAATAATCTTACATACTACCTAAAAGAAGTCAAATCATTTAGGGAAAAAAAATGAATGAAGAAAAAAGTTTTACAGTTGCATATTCCAAAACAGAAGAACAGAAAATCTATTATGAAATTTTATAATACACACATATATATATATATTTTATACACATAACTTGTGTACATGTGTGACATATGTGTATTATTTTGATCACCTATCAATGAGTTGCTGGAGAGCATGAGATTTTTCTTACATTTTTAATTTCTTTCATAGCTCCTACAACAGTACCTTTCACAAGGTAGTATTCAACTATGCTTTCCATAGATTATTCTAAATACTGGAACATCAATCAACTTTTTGCTTCTAAAACATTTTGATTAAGCTTTCACAAGAGTTTTCAAAATAATGTAATACTTGTTTTTCCATTTTCTAAGTTAATTTATTTTTGACAAAATTTTTATACATTTATGGCATACAGTATGATGTCTTGAAATATATATACATTGTGGAAGGGCTAAATTAAACTAATTAACAAAAGCGCTATCTAACATACTTTGCATTTTGTGTGAGAGACCAGGTAAAATAGACTCTCAGTGATTTCCAAATATACAGTACATTGTTATTAACTATAGTCACAATATTGTACAATAGTTGTCCTGAATTACCTACCCTGTTTTACTGAAACTTTGTATCCTTCAGTCAACATTTCCCCAACCCAACTCCCTCTTGCATCTGGTAACCTACTTCTGTGAGTTAAGACTTTAGATTCTATAAGTAAGGGAGATCATGAAGTATTTGTCTTTCTCTGCCTGCATTATTTCACTTAGTGTAATGTCCTCCAGATTTATCTGCACCGTCAATAATGACAGGATTTCTTTTGTTTTAAAAAGCTAAATAGCATACCATTGCATATATGTAACATTTTCTGTATCCATTCATCTATTGATGGACACTTACATTGATTCCCTGTTTTGGCTATTGTGAATAATGCTGCAATGAACGTAGGAGTGAATGTAACCTCTTTAATGATTTCATTTCCTTTCTCTATATACCCAATAGGAGGATTGCTGGATCATATGGAAGCTCTATTTTCATTTTTTTAGAAATTTCCATATGGTTTTCCTTAATGATTATACTAATTTACATTGCCATCAACAGTATGAAAGAGTTCCCTTCTCTTCAAACCCTTGCCCACACTTATTTTTGTAGCCATTGTAATGTGTGAGGTAATATCTCATTGTAGTTCTAATTTGCATTTTTGATGATTAATGATGTGAACACTTTTCATACACTTGTTAGCCATGTCTCTATCTTCCTTCAAGATTTATCTACTCAGGTTCTTTGCCCTGAATATTTTTAAATTTTTAACTTAGGTTATAAGTTTCTTGCTATTGAGTAACTTACATAATTTGAATAGTAACCCCTTATCAGATGTATTGTTTGCCAACATTCTCTTCCTTTCTGTAGGTTAGCTTTTCACTTGGTTGGTTATTTCTTTGGCTGTGCTTAAACTTTTGTTTGTTGTAATTCCATTCATCTCCTTTTACTTTTGTTGCCTGTGCTTTGGAGATCATAACGAATAACCACTAGTCAGACCAATATCCTAAGAGTTTTTACCTTATCCTCTAGTACTTTTCCAGTTGAGTTTTACATTTTAGTCTTTAATCCACTTTCAGTTGATTTTTGTGTATGGTGTGAGATGAGGACCTAATTTAACACTTCTGAATGTGGCCATCCAATTTTCCTAACACCATTTATTGTGTGTTCTTGACGTCTTTCTCAAATGTCAATTGACAGTAAAAGTGTGGATTTATTTCTGAACTTTCTATTCTGTGCCACTGGTCTATTTTTATGCCACTATCATGCTGTTTTATGTTTTTATTAATGCATCTAGTTATAAATAATAGTGGGGTTCATTGTAACATTCATAAATGCATATAACATAATTTGTTCCATTCCAATTCCCAGTGCTTTCCCTTTCCTTCCCTTTTTTTCTCCCCCTGATCTCCTTCATCTACTCTACTGGTCTCCCTTCTATTTATTTACTATTTTAAAAAATTATAGTTATACATAAAAGTGAAATTCATTGTGACTATTCATACGTGCACATAGCATAATTTGGTCAATTTCATCCTGCAGTTCCCATCCTTCCTCCCTCCCCCACAATCCCCTTCCTCTCCTGTTCTCCCTTCTATTTTAATAAGATCCCTCCCTTTTAAAAATCCCTAAATTTTCCCTTAGCTTTCACAAACAAGAAAACACTTGATCTTTATTTCTCTAGGTACAATGTTTTCCAGTTTCATCCATTTACTAGCAAATGACATAATTTCATTCTTCTTTTTGGCTAAGTAAAACTCCATTGTGTATATATACATTTTCTTGTCTGTTGATGGAAACCTCGGTTGGTTCCACAACATGCTATTGTGAATTGTGCTGTTATAAACATCGGTATGCATGTATCACTACAGTATACTGATTTTAGTTCTTTTGGATAAATACCAAGCTGGGTCATATGGTAGTTCCATTCCTAGTCTTTTGAAGAATCTCCAGTCTGCTTTCCAAAGTAATTGTATCAATTTGTAGTCCCAATAACAATGCATGAGTATATATTTTCCCTACATTGTTGCCAGTAATTATTTCCCTACATTGTTGCCAGTAATTATTGATGATTGACATTCTAATTGGGGCAAGAGAAAATCTCAGTGTAGTTTTGATTTCCATCTCCCTGATTCCTAAAGATGTTTAACATTTTTTCATATTATATTTCTTCTTTCGAGAAATGTCTATTTAGATCATTTGTCCTTTATTGATTGGGTTATTATTTTTATTCTTTTTTATTTCTTTATATATTCTGGATATTAATTCCCTGTCAGAAGAGTAGCTGGTCAAGTTTTTCTTTTCACACTCTTGTTCTCTTTGCTGTGCAGAAGCTGTTCAATTTGAGGTCACCCCAATTATTAATTTTTAGTTTAATTTTTTGTGCTTTAGGCATCTTGTTAAAGAAGTTAGTTCTTGTGCCAATATGCTGCAGTGTTGACCCTGGTTTCTCCGAGCAGTTGCAGTGTTTCTGGTCTAATTCCTGTCTTTGGTCTACTTTTGAGTTGATTTTTGTGCAGGGTAGAGACAGAAGTCTAGTTTCATTCTTCTACATGTGTTTATACAGTTTTCCTAGCACCATCTATTTAAAAGATTGTCTTTTCTCCAGTGTGTTTTTGGCACCTTTGTGTAGGATCAGATGGCTGTACCCATGTGGATTTGTCTCTGTGTCTTCTATTCTATTCCACTGGTCTTTAGGTCTGTTTTTGTTATTAAAGCTCTGTAGTATAATTTGAGATAAGGGTCTTTCATTACTCCAAATGAATTTTAGGACTACTTTTCAAGTTCAGAGAAGAATGTCACGGTATTTTGATGGAATCACATATAGTCTATAGATAGCTTTTGGTAATATGGCCATTTACTAGAGCTTTGCAGTATATTTTGAAGTAAGGGAGTATGATACCTCCAGATTTGTTCATTTGCTCAAGACTGCTTATCTATTTGGAGTCTGTTTTGATTCCATATTAACTTTAGAACTGTTTTCTCTGTTTCTATGAAGAATGTCTAAATCAGTACATAGCTCTGGGTAACATGGACATTTTAACAATATTACTTCTTCTGATTCATGAATACAAAATACATTTCCATTTGCTTTTGTGTCTTCTTCAATTTTCTCATTTATGTTTTGTAGTTTTCAGTGTACATTTTTTCACCTCCTTGGTTAAGTTTGTACCTAAAATGTTTTTTTATTTTGTAGTTATTATAAATGAGATATTGTTAGTGTATACAAATGGTACTGTTTTATAGGTTGATTTTTATATCCTGCAAATTTACTGAATTTATTTATTAGTTCTAACAGTTTTTTGGTGAAATCTTTAGGATTTTCTATATAAAAAATCGTCATCTGCTAAATTTTTATATTATATAGAGAAAAAAGACACTTGTTTTTCCTACCTTTGCTATTTCTTAAGAAAAATGATTGTTTAAAGCACTTGAAAGAATCTTTTATAAGATAAAACAGAATAAATTCTCACTGGTTAGAGTACAAAATAGTTTCTACTTATTTCTGAACTGAAAATGAACTTTTTAAAGTTAATGCTAATATCTAATTGTGTTTTTCAGTAAACCCTATTCCGTGGATTCCAATGTTTTCAGAAACTAACCCTCTGAAAGGCAGTTTTTCTCTAGGCCATATCCCAGAGAATGCCTATTCTCATTAGGTTGAAAATACTGTCAATGTGCTGAAATTGCTTTGCACTCACACTTATAAAGTCAATAGTCAAAATGTTCATTGAAACTTTCTACTTAAACCTAAAATGAAAGTGTTAGAATTTCCTGCCATTAAAATTGATATTACAATGAAAATCTGACAATGATATTAATCAGAGTCCACTGCAATCAGGTTTCCGAGACACATTATTTAGACCTGTAAAACACTTACCTCTAGTCAATCAATCACTGAGGTCAACTAGGAATACTGGCAGTCTTTCACAAATGCTTAAGAGAAATATCACTGTATTTTGAACCTGTTCTTATTGGGCTTTTTAAACTTTAGATCATTAGCATCGCGACATGGAAGGAGCTCAGGTTTCAGAATCAGAAGAGGGGAGCCTGAATTCAAACTATGCCATTTACTGGTTGTTTGATTTAAGTCTTTTTCTTCACTTGATAAGCAAGGACAACAAGAGTTACCTGTTGGGGTTGTTCCAAGGGCTAGCTGAAGTAACGCATACACATTTGTAGGCTTTTAAGCATTTTAGAAATATTCACTATTTTTATAGACATAAAAATCAATTTCACTTTAAGATTTCCAATATCTAGAAATAGTACATGCTAGCAAAAGTAATTGGCAATTAATACCAAATGGTTGAATTTCTCCTCCAATGATGTAGAATTCCCCAATCATATTTTGTTCTTTCATATAATTAATTTCTAATATTTGATTATGTATATTTCATTTTAAAAATCGGTTGTTTCAAAATAAGACAAAATGTCTTTTTCATATAACTCTGGGTCATGGCTATTTGGTAACTGTAAAGTTCTTTGTGGATACTAAAACTTCAAAATAACTTTTAAGGGCAGTGCCAAATTCTACCCAGATCTTTTACCTAATATTATAGGAATTAATCAAAATTCACTGATAAAAGATTTACAAGAAATTTTTTCACAAGTGGCATTTTCTGTAACCCAGCATGTCTCAAAATAACTTTTTTCATTGATGTTAATTAGTAACAACAATCTTTGAGTTATGAACATAAAATTGTTTTATTTTAAAATATATATTTTCTAAAACATTATTCTGATTTTCATGACATAAATGTATCAACAACAAAAAGTTAAGGTAATAATATATTTTAAAATATAAGAACACAAGGGCTGGGGATATAGCTCAACTGGTAGAGTACTTGCCTTGCAAGCACAAGGCCCTGTGTTCAATCCCCTGCACCAAAAAAAAAAAAAAAAAAAAAAAAAGAACAATGTTGCATTGCATAAATTTTTCCATATGACACTTGTAAATCTTCATAATTACAATAAACCAATGAAAAATTTGACCCTTTCTAATATTTCTTGATATTGTCCTGTGAACAATGTTTGAATAAGAATAAACAACATAGAGTCTACCACTATTCATTTCATTTATCATGTCAATCAATAAAAATTCACGGGGCTGGGGTTGTGGCTCAGTGGTAGAGCACTTGCCTAGCATGTGTGAGGCCCTGGATTCAATTCTCAGCACCACGTATAAATAAATGAATAAAATAAAGATCAATCAATACCTAAAAAAAAATTTAAAAATAAAAAATAAGTAAAATTAAAAAATAAAAATTCATTAAATACCTACTATGTGCCAAGTGTTATTTTAGGTTTCTGAAGCACAGTCAGCAGTAAATAAGCAATCTTTGCTTTCATGGGGTTTATATGCTAGTATATAAGATAGGTAAATACATATTTATAATTTCAGGAAGTGATTAGTATTAAGAAAAATATAGTAAAGGGTATAGAGAGTAAATGAGCATGGAGTGTGGGGTGGGTTTTAGGTAGTGAGATTAGAGAAGGCTTTTCCAAAGAGTAGCACGTGCATATCTGAAGGAAGAACACTCTAGCAAAAGGAAACAGCAAATGTGTTCATATTTGATAAGACCCTACAGTGGAAATGAGGTAGGGGATTAGGGAAAAAACATAGAAATTCCTAGGGCTCAAGGGAAATGAGTAAGGAGGAAATGAAGTCAGAGGAGAACTTATAAGTAGTTCATTATGGGAAACCATTGGAAGGTTTTCAGCAAAAAACCAATATGATAACACTTACCTGTAAGGAACTACTCTGGTTGCTATGGGGAAAATGAACTACAGGAGGCAAGAGAAAAAATAAGGATGTTAGGAAGCTATTCAGTCTTCCAGGCAAAAGGTGGTTATGAGTGAGGTGGTAGTGGTTGAGGACATAAGGAATGATCACAGCCCAATGTATTTTAAAGGTTGAAATGGCAGAACTGAATGAATGATGTAAAGGAAAAAGAAAAATGAAGAGTGCCGTTTAGTTGTGGGCTTGAACATTATGTGAATGGTTGATTCATCTACAGAGATGAGAAACACTTAAAAAAGAGTTTTCACAATAAAAACCAACAGTTCTGTTTCAGATGTAGTAGGTTTGAACTACCTGTTATGAAACCAGATGGAAGCATTTAAACACATAAATCTAGAGTTATTAAATTGAATTAGCTCACCTAGGAAGTAAGTATAGAATGGAGAGAGGAAGAAATCTAAACACTGAGCCCTGTGGCTCTGTGATATCTATGAGTAAGGAAACAGAAGAGACAGCAAAGAAGGCTGAAGTTGAGAAGCCAGGAATATAACTGAGCTCACTTCATGAATATAAATATATTGCTCTCTGCTCTGGGTTTATCCATCAAGTGGAGGACTCTAGAGTACAAGCAATCAAATCTGTGTTTTCCATGTTTTCATGAGGAATTGAAATCCACGTGTATCAAATGACTTATGCAAAGTTATGCTAGCATATTAGCATAGCCAGTACTAAAACCTAAGTTTGCTGACTAAAAAACTCATTCTTTCTCCATCATAGAGAACTATCTAAAGATTAACTGCATAATGGAGGAAAAGAGTAATGATTTTTATTTTCATTTACTTTCCAAAAACTGATAATATGATGACTTTTTGTTTTGTACTAGGGATGAACAAAGAGGTGCTTAACCACTGAGCAACATTCCTAGCCCCAGCTCTGTTTATTTTTTATTTTGAGATAGGGTCTCAGTAAGTTGCTTAAGGGCTTTGCTAAGTTGCTGAGGATAGCTTTGAACTTGTGATCCCCCTGCCTCAGCCTCCTGAGTTGCTGGTATTACAGGTGTGTGCCATCACACCCAGCAATATCATGATTTTTAAATGAATGTAAAGAATGCCTTTACATCAGGTTCTAGAATAGTAATTAGCACAGTTTGATGCTCAATATTTATTTAACAAATAGTCATACTATATTTTTACTTTATCAAAAAAATTTATCTCACATCTTTAAAATTCAACACCTATTTTTAAACCTGAAGCAAAACCACAAATTCCATATCATCAAATAATGTAGGTCTTAAAATTTTGGAGAAAATTCATTAACAAATAATGAAAGAGTAAACTAGCATGAAATAATAGAGAGTATTCAATTTGTTAACTGAAAATCACTACAATTTACCATGTGTTCCAAAAGAACTGAAAATTCTTATATATGTGTAAGTAGCTGTAGGGTTTCTTTCACATCTAGCATGAGAGAGGGAAAGGGTTTCTGTCGAAGGGATGTGCCAGCTGTAGATTAATCACTAAGAAACTTAATAAAATAACCACAGGAGACAATTATCTTTTTAAACCCATGGATTGAGCCATGCTAAGATGTGGCTTCTAACAACATGGAGGAGCCCACCTTCCTTTTATTTACAGTCATACAGATAAGGGGACCAGGAGGAGCTGCTTCTGTGAGAAACAGGATGGGGTGGAATTGAGGAGTCATTTGCTTTAGCAGGTCATCCCAGCAGGATCAGGCGGTGAGCCACTCTGCACAGAAGTCACATACCCCAGGCTACCTGAAACAGTCTCTCATGACTGCCAGTTCCTGGAAGTCAGACTTCCATGTCCCATGTCTCAGTCAAGCCTGATTCTGCTAGTCATGTATGATTTCCCACAAGTAACACTAAATATAACAAAAGAAAAACAAATTATTATGAAAATAAATGCATATTTATATAAATGAGAGAAAACAAAACACAGAAAACATTCAAGTGTGTCTTATCAAGGCTATGTGAATCTAATTGATGTTGTTACTGTGATTTCTAGGTGAAGTTTAAAAAAAAATGACAGCCAAGTCTTATGTAACACTGCATACCAAGTGATTAATAGTTAGTCTAAATACTTTCTCTTAAGATCATATTCTTACACATGACTAAAGAACTGCATGCATGAAAATGATACAAAAGTTTATTTCTTCGGTAAGTAAAACCTATAAAATGGGAAAAGGTGCTACTAACAATGGTAATTCTTATCTATAAATGATGTGATTACCTCTGTCTTAGTCCATTTTATGCTATCACTGAATATCACAGATTAAATATCTTAAAAAGAATAGAGGTTTATTTATCTCATGATTCTGGAGGCTAGGAAATAAAAAAATGGACAGGCTGGAATCTCTCTTCCTCATGTTATAAGACCACTAAAGGCACCATGGAGACCTCACCCTAATGACCCTATGTAGTCCTAATTATTTCCCAAAGACCCATTTCCAAATGCTATTAATGTATGACTTTGGCTAGTAAATTTCCAATACATGAATCCTGGGACAAGCCCAAACCACGGCAGCTTCATACAGACCAATTCTGGATATCTCAACTATATATCTCTATATATTCTGGATATAACAACTAGAGCCTCCTTACAAAGATCTAGTTACTTTTGCTGTAATAATATGACCTATAATTATATTAAATATGCATATTCTTTTTATTAGGCTTCTAAGAATATCATCTTGTAATTTCAGGTAAATACATCTATATATGATCAATTAAGGCATCACTGCATTAACTTGGAACACTTTCAAAAAATTTAAAGGAAATAATAAATTTTGTATTAGTTATGAACTTGGATCATCGAATATCAAAAAATTATGAATTTGCTTACCATAAAATATATATTTTGAATAAATGAATGATGCTTATAGCAAAACACTGTGTTCTTTCACACTATACAGGCTATGTTGAAGATTCAATATTACCTAGAGAGCACTTGTAGATGATTGATACACCTCCCTTAGACATCCCTCTTAAAGAACATTATCATTTTCTAACAAAAGGAGGGCACTAGCTTCTGAAAACTATCAAGGCACCAACATTTTCATTTGCAAAATAATGACTACCCTAAGATTTTGTAAATCTGTGGCAGTGTACACAGTTTAACTTTACATTCTTAAACTAAGTTGGTGTAACATGGATTCCACTCATTTTTGTGTGTCTTTATGCTAGGTTTAGGTCTTAATTCAGCAAGTAAGAATAGGAGTAACATGCTGCATAAAATACTATTACTCACCAAAGGAAGTGAATGAGTCACATGCAGAGACAGAGATCACTGGATTATGCTGGACATTATGTATCTAATGTTCTAATTCAGACAAGTACCTTAAACTAATCAAATCCAATAAACTGAGTTTTCAGCTGCACGGCAGAGTACAGCACAAAAATAAATTAGTTAAATGAGCAAGATACTTAAAATGACAACACCTATCTAGTGTTTCCAACTGATTTTTTCAAGTGGAATTTAATTTTGTAAGATTTAAAAAACATTACATGTCAGAGAAAATGTTAATAATACGTGTAGTCTAAAATAAAATAAAACTTAATATCACATATCCTTTTCTAAAAACCAAACTATGGATCTATATTTCTACTAAAATATGCATTTACATATCCGATTCTTATTTATTTTCCTCTGTTATACTCATGGAATGGAACAGCTACAAAATGAAATATATCCAAGCATGTACTGTTTTGTGTTTACATATTTGCTCTACAGTGACAAAACATTGGCCCCCTACATGATAAGTTGGAAATATAATAAAATATCATATAAATTTAGTCAGTTAACATGTAGTATAAAGACTAAGATTATTTAACATGGTATATGACATCTAATATGCAAACATATCAAAATGAGAAACTGACTTGCACACATTCCAGGAATTAAATCATAAGACTGGGAAGCAAAAAATAAAATAAAAAAGGATAAACAAACAAACATGCCACAGATAATGATTTTAGCCCCCTTTCAAATGTGTCATCCACCATGGATCATGGAAAACAGATTTATCACAATTCTACTTTTGGAATATATATTTTCCTACTTTCTAAATATAATAATTTATTGCAGCTGCTTATTTTATGATTTGTGAAACTTCAATATTTTTCTTTCATGGTTGTAGGAAAAAACTGGCATGCACCTACATGAAAATGTGCTTAAACAAACTAACTTAGAACACTTTATCACTTTAATACAGTAGATTTATTTTCTAGCACTAAACGGTATATTATGGCTGATAAAACACACACAAGATTGCTAGTCTCTGCCTGTGACTCATTCACTTCCTTTGGTGAGTAATAGTATTTTATGCAGCATGTTACTCCTATTCTTACTTGTTGAATTAAGACCTAAACCTAGCATAAAGAGTAAATTGATCATAATATGACATTGATTCAGTTTAGAAATGACATAAAATGTCTATTAGATATTTTTTGCCTAAATAATAATGATAACATGATAAGAGAAGATATGTTAATATATATTTTTTCTATTATGTTTTTGACCTGGAAAAGTCATGATTTCTTCAAATTGCCTTATTTGGAGGTTTTCTTTTGTTATGGCTTTTTTCTTTAACTATGAAATATTATTTTGGCACTTGATTTAAAAGACAACCACCATTCATGACTAATGATTGTAGAGTCAGTCAAGAGCATAGAAAAATTCTGGACTAGAGGAGGAAGATTTGGTTTTGATCTCACAAGCTTTGGGTTTTGGGCAACTCCAGCTTTCTTAGTTTTCATTTCCTTATTTTTAAAACTGCAGGCAGAGTAAGCTATCTAAAGGTCTCTGAACTGTAATTAAAATTAGCAAGAGAGAAAAAACCCTCAAGTTTTTTTCTACAACTAGAATCAGGATGCAAAGCAGATCAATACATGAAAAAATGCACATTTCTCTAGATAGATATACTCAGGTATAGACATGAACATTTTTATTAGCACAAGTAGGCTATTAGCATTTGAGTAATTTCTCTTAACCGTTTCCGGCTATCATTTCTTTTAAAGAGATTGATGAACTAGAGACAGCATTTTTAACATCAATATTCTAAGTAAGTCTTTATACTTTTTTTTCTCTTAAAGAACAGACATATTTAGCTGGGCACAGTGGCACACACCTATAATCCCAGTGACTCTAAGGCTGAGGCAGGAGGATTTTAAGTTTGAGGCCAGTCTCAATAACTTATCAAGACCCTTAGTAACTTAGCAAGACCCTGTCTCAAAACAAAACAAAAATTAGTATGTGTGTATGTATATATTTATATGGTGGGAAGGGGAGGGAGGGAGAGAGGAAAGAAAGAAAGGAGAAAGGGGAGCACAGAAAAAGGTAGAGAAAGAAATGGACACATTTAGATTCTGCTTCTGGAAAGAATACAGAGCATCACAGTGAACCAATACCCTTGTTTTAGCAAGTAGAATAAAACTGAAAGATTGTTAAAATTACCCATATAACAGAATTATGAGAGCAATGAGAATTTTAGAATATCTAAAAGAAATTTTTAAAATTCATTTAGAGAAGAAAAAATTTTCCTATGTGAACTGATAATCACGGCCTGTTTTCTCTCCTAAAGCCAGTTGTCAGTTCTTGGTATGGTAAAGGATAAAATTTTGAGCCAACCAAGTACAGGAACTCTATTTGAAGAAAGAGAAACTAGTAGAGGTTACCATCTGCTCCTGGGGTTGTCGTAACAGTTTGTAAACGGAAGGAGCTCCAAACACAATTTTTTTTCTCTGAGAAAATTTTGCTGAGTTCCTGGTTGATATGAGAAGCTGAAGGTCTAGGTCTAAACTTTCAAAAAGGCAGTGTGAAATCTCCCACTCATGCAGCTTTTCAGAGACAAGTCACACTATAGGGTAGGTATCTGTAACAAACATGTAATCATTGTCCCCTCCAAGAATTGTGCCGGAATTTAATAAGTGTAAGTAACAGGCAATGGGCTAAGATTACAATCTACAAGGGGAAGCTTTGGGGCTAAGAAGAAAGAATCCTGCCTCTCAAAAGTCTAGAAAAGTCATAAAAGGACAAACCAAAGGGAGATGGAATTTTACTAAAACCTCAACCTGGCTATTTTATTTAACTTTCTGACTTGAAAGAGTGATTAGGATTTACCAAATAGTTACCCTCACTAATGTCTGATAACATCTAGAATTCTTACAGTTGTTTTTGTATACGATGTTAGAATTATAATTTAAAAATATGACACATGAACCAGATGTGGTGGCATATGACTATAATCCCAGCAACTCAGGCAGCTAAGGCAGCTTGCAAGTTCAAGGCCAGCCTCAGCAACTTCATGAGGCCCTAAGCAACTTTGTGAGACACTGTCTTCAAAATACAAAATAAAAAGGGTTGGGATATAGCTCAATGATAAATTGCCCCTGGGTTAAAGCCCCACCACAGCACCCCAAAACAAAAAAACAAAACAGAAAGGGCTGGGGATATGGCTCAGTGGTTAAGTGCCCCTGGGTTCAATTCACAGTACCAAACAAGAAAAAGAAAAAAAGAAAAGAAAAGAAAGAAGAAGAAAAGAAAAATACTGGATAAAAATAGGTAGCCAGGTACAGTGGCTCATGCCTGTAATCCCAGCAGCTCAGGAGGCTGCAGCAGGAGGATTTCAGGTTGAAAGCCAACCTCAGCAACTTAGCAAGACCCTGTCTAAAAACAAACAAAATTAAAAATGGGCTGGCGATATGGCTCAGGAGTTCAGTTCCACTGGGTTCAATCCCTGGTACCAAATAAATAAATAAATAAGTAAATAATAATAAAGACTTTTGAGTTAATGTTTGCATGTAAAATGCATGATGACGATAATGATAAAAAAAAAGGAAGAAGAGGAAATAAATGGAATTAAACTGACAAAAGGTTATCACACTGTTAGGGAAATGGTCAAAATATCAGTAGTAAGGTAGAATGCAGTAAATCACAGATATTTATTGAAATTTTATGTAAACTAAAATTCAACAGAGGGAAAAAACTGGAATAAAAATAGTTATCTCAAAAGAAGTTGGGCAAAGAAGAATAAAAGAATACAGAATATGTGGGACAAATAGAAAACCAATAGCAAAAAAGAAAAATTTAAAAATATCAGTAATTATAATAAATGTAACTGGACTAAATACTTCATCTAAAAGAGACTATCAGACTGGATTAAAAATAAATACCTGGGACTGGGGATATAGCTTAGTTGATAGAGTGCTTGCCTCACAAGCATAAGGCCTTGGGTTCAATTCCCAGCATGGCAAAAAAATAATACCAGTGAGCCAACTATATGCTATTTATAAGAGGTGTGCTTTAAATATTAAGGACACAGACTGAAAGTAAAAGAATGAAAAAAGTTATCACAAAAAAATAGCCAATGAAAGCTGTGTAACACAGAAGAAACAGGAGAGCCATTTTTAGTCATGACAGGGAAGACCATATCAGACCAACATTCTCACAGGTAACAATTGTACTCTGAAAAAATATGCAAAAAATAATAATTACAAGGCAGTGTTTAGCTACCAAAAGCAGGCATGCTGAAACTGAAAAGTCAATTTGTAGCTGAGAGGAATAGCTGAGTTCATTTTCCATTTTTATGACTTTTCCAATGAGGACAAACTTCAGTTGGTGCATTAAGAAAAACTGACAGAATTAAGGAAACATTGGACAAACCTGAAACGAGAAGATTCTGATTTTAACATTCCTCTCTCAGTAATTAACAAAACATCTCCTCGCCCCTCCACACACACACACAAAATCAGTAAGGATATAAAAAATCTGAAGAAAATGATAACCATTTGACCAAATTGACATTTATAGAATCTTACTTTAAGTAACTGCAGAATATACACTTAAATGCCCATGGTGTATTCAACAAAGATAGGCTATATGCTAGGCCTAAATAAATCTTAATACATTTCCAAAGACTTAAATTCAAAAGAGAACATTATATAGTGACATATAATTAAATTATAAATCAATAATAATACTAGATGTTAGAGCAATCCCCAAACATTTGTAAATATCAGACAAAGTAGACTTTAAGGTATAATCACTTTAGAGACTAAGAGGGATGTAATCAAGCAATTTTTATAATTTTTAGAATGGATATCTAGTTAAACCTCCAGCTCTAACTACAAGTTATTAGTAAATACAGGGGAACAAATGTTAGACTTTTAATACAATAATTAAAATCTGAACTATGGAATAATCCTCAGAATAAATGACTAGCTTTCTTCAAAAACAAATTGCAAGGAAAAAAAAATGAAGATGAACCTATTCAATTACATGGCCATTTTTGTCATATAAGTACCTTAATTGGATACTGATTCAAGGAAATAAAGTTTTTAAAATATTAAAATGTTATAAGGGAATGTGGATATTTGATAGGATATTAAATGATATTAAAGATTCATTTAATAATGGTGTTATCATATGTTTTTAGAGATACATGCAAATATGCCTATGGATCAAATGTAATAAAAACACAAGCTTCAGAGATTTGTTTCAAAATAACATAGGAACAGGAACAGCAAGTAATGGGGGTGGGGAGAGGTGAAATAATAATAGTTTCAAGGACCCCGCCAGACCAATATGCCGAGGTGGGTGGGTCGCAATTGCAGAGCTAGCTGGCCAGCAAGCCCCGACCCCCACACCGAGGTCAGACGCCATCACTGGGCGCCCCCCCATCCCAACCATGCTGAGGTTGGTTGCCATCGCGGAGTGAGCCGGTGGGCAAGCCAGCCCGCCTGACCCCAACACCAAGGTTGGATGCCACTGCTGAGCCTGCCTGCCTGCCCCCCGGCTACTGCTGAGGGACACAGCAATTGCCTCTGTGCTGACTCAGCAACCCTTGCTGGGGCTCCCCAGCTTCTTTATAGGCTGGTGCAGGCATTTTGAATCATTCCTGAGGGCGTGGCCATCATCCTTGGAAGGGCGGCTCAGACACCTACAGGAGACTGGAGGACCTTTGATAGGACCCAGGAGTCAAGAAGAGGAAGTATTGAGACAGTTGGGACCAACTCAGAGCACCGGGTGAGTCTTCCACTGGGCAGGCTCCCCAGATGGGGAAGTAGTCTCGAAATGCAGGGAACTTCGTGGAGTAGAGTGGGCCACTGAGACTCCCCTGCTGGAGCTGTGAACCCGGTCAACCAGGAGTATTGCGGAGGAGGGCAGCACAGTGAAAGGCTTTGTCACAGAGTGAGGGTCCCAGGCCCAGGCAGCAGGACCAAACCGCAGGCAGCTTCTCAGAGGAGGGCCGCACAGCAAGAGGTTTAGGCTCAGGGTGAGGGCTCCCTGGCCTAGGCGGTAGCTCCAGTCCCAGAGAACGTAGCAGAGGAGGGCCACTCAGCGAGGGAGTCCCTCGCAGGACCAGGCTCCCCAACCCAGGTGGTAGGTCCGGACCCCTGGGAATGTCACAGAATAGGGATATCCAGTCCAGGTGGTAGTTCTGGACCAAAGGGAACTTCTCGGAGGAGAGCTGCCCAGCGAAACTTCCACACTGGGTAAGTCTTCCCCACTGGGCGAGGCTTTCCCACCAGGGTAGTAGAACCAGAGATACAGGCACAGACCGGACATGCCACAGTTGGCAGTCTATACCCCTTTTGGCTGGCCATCAGTAAACAAGTGGAGGCGCCTCTGCCCACTAACAGGGAATATACTCTACCTGAAGGCCACCTCCCCTAGAGGGGCAGCTTCCTTGTGAAGCACTGCATTATCAAGTTTGTCTAAGAATTCAGGCTACTGAAGGCTAGGAGGTGAGTTATTGGAAATCTACAGGGACAATATTAGTCAATAGAGGAAATCTGCAATAACTCAGAGTTCCACTACTAGAGGGGTAGATACCTGAGCAATAAGAGAAAACAAGGGAAGAAAATGTCCAAACAAACCTAGATGCTACAGCAATAAAATCCAATGACAGCATGGCAGAAGAAATGTCAGAAAGGGAGTTCAGAATGTACATAATTAAAACAATCAGGGAAGCAAATAAGGAGATGAAAGAGCAAATGTAGGCTTTGAATGATCGCACCACTCAACAGTTAAAAGAGCAAATGCAGGAAGCAAAAGATCATTTCAATAAAGAGTTAGAGATATTGAGAAAAAAAAAAACAGAAATCCTTGAAATGAAGGAAACATTAAACCAAATTAAGAACTCCATAGAAAGCATAACCAATAGGATAGAACATTTGGAAGACAGAACCTCAGACACTGAACACAAAATATTTAATCTTGAAAACAAAATTGACCAAACAGAGAGGGTGGTAAGAAATCATGAACAGAATCTACAAGAATTATGGAATATCATGAAGAGGCGAAATTTAAGAATTACTGGGATTGAGAAAGACACAGAGAAACAAACCAAAGGAATGAACAATCTATTCAATGAAATAATATCAGAAAATTTCCCAAAACTGAAGAATAAAATGGAAAATTAAATACGACAGGCTTATAGGACTCCAAATATACAAAATTACAATAGACCCACACCAAGGCACATTATAATGAAAATACGTAACATACAAAATAAAGACAGAATTTGAAAGACTGCAAGAGAAAAAAATCAAATTACATTCAGGGGGAAACCAATAAGAATATCACAGATTTTTCAACGCAGACCCTAAAAGCTAGAAGGGCCTGGAACAACATTTTTCAAACTCTGAAAGAAAACAGATGCCAACCAAGAATCTTATACCCACCAAAACGTACCTTCAGATTTGACAGTGAAATAAAATCCTTCCATGATAAACAAAAGCTAAAAGAATTTACAAAAAGAAAGCCAGTGCTACAGAATATTCTCAGCAAAATATTCCATGAAAAAGAGATGAAAAACAATGATGTAAATCAGCAAAGGGAGGAACTACCCTATAGGAACAGCCAAATAAGGGAGAAACCAAATCATGTCAAAAAAACAAAACTGAGCCAAATGAATGGGAATACAAATCATATCTCAATAATAACCCTGAATGTTAATGGCAGGAACTCATCAATCAAAGGATATAGACTGGCAGATAAAGAAAGATACAACAATATGTTGCCTGCAGGACACACATCTTATAGAAAGAGATACCCACAGACTAAAGGTGAATGGATGGGGAAAAACATACCATGCACATAGACTCAGCAAAAAAGCCAGAGTATCCATCCTTATATCAGATGTAGACTTCAAACCAAAGTTAGTCAAAAGGGATAAAGAAGGACATTTCATACTGCTTAAGGAAAGCATAAATCAGCAAGACATAACAATCATAAATATCTATGCCCCAAACAGTGGCTCATCCATGTACGTCAAACAAATCCTTCTCAATTCCAGAAATCAAATAGACCACAACAAAATAATACTAGGTGATTTTAACACATCTCTCTCACCACTGGACAGATCCTCCAAGCAAAAATTGAACAAAGAAACCATAGATCTCAATAATACAATCAATAATTTGAACTTAACGGACATATATAGAATATACCATCCAACAAACAGTGAATACACTTTCTTCTCAGCAGTACATGGATCCTTCTCTAAAATAGACCATATTTTATGCTACAAAGCTAATGTTAGCAAATACAAGTAGAAATACTACCTTGTATTCTATCAGATCATAATGGACTGAAATTAGAAATAAATGACAGAATAAAAAACAGAAACTACTCCAATACCTTGAGATTAAATAATACACTACTGTATGATGAATGGTTAACAGAAGACATCAGAAGGAAAATTAAAAAATTCTTAGAGGTAAACGAGAACAAAGGTACATCATATCAAAATCTCTGGGACACTATGAAAGCAGTACTTAGAGGAAAATTTATTTCATGGAGCACATTCAGTAAAAGAAAGAAAATCAACAAATAAATGACCTAATACTACAGCTCAAAGTCCTAGAAAAAGAAGAACAGATCAATACCAAAAGTAGTAGAAGACAGGAAATAGTTAAAATCAGAGCTGAAATCAATTAAATTGAAACAAAAGAAACAATAAAAAAAATGACAAAATAAAGAGTTGGTTCTTTTAAGAAAATAAACAAAATTGATAAACCCTTAGCCACACTAAAAAATAGGAGAGAGAAAACTCAAATTACTAAAATTCGGAATGAACAAGGAAATATCACCACAGATACAAGTGAAATACAAAGCATAATTAGAAGCTATTTTGAAAATCTATACTCCAACAAAATAGAAAATCTGAAAGACATCAACAGGTTTCCAGAGACATATGAATTACCTAAACTGAACCAGGAGGACATACACAATTTAAATAGATCAATTTCAAGTAATGAAATAGAAGAGGTAATCAAAAGCCTACCAACAAAGAAAAGTCCGGGACCAGATGGGTTCTCAGCCAAGTTCTACAAAACCTTTAAAGAGCTCATTCCAATACTTCTCAAAGTATTCCATGAAATAGAAGAGGAGGAAACCCTCCCAAACTCATTCTGTGAAGCCAATATCACCCTGATACCTAAACCAGACAGAGACACATCGAGGAAAGAAAATTTCAGACCAATATCCTTAATGAACATCGATGCAAAAATTCTCAACAAAATTTTAGCAAATCGCATACAAAAATATATTAAAAAGATAGTGCACCATGATCAAGTGGGTCTTATCCCAGGGATGTAAGGTTGGTTCAACATCAGGAAATCGATAAATGTCATTCACCATATCAATAGACTTAAAGTCAAGAATCACATGATTATTTCAATAGATGCAGAAAAAGCATTTGATAAAATACAGCATCCCTTCATGCTCAAAATACTAGAAAAAATAGGGATAGTGGGAACATTTCTCAACATTGTAAAGGACATCTATGCTAAGCCCATGGCCAATATCATTCTAAATGGTGAAAAACTGAAAGCATTCTCCCTAAAAACTGGAACAAGACAGGGATGCCCTTTTTCACCACTTCTATTCAACATTGTCCTCGAAACTCTAGCCAGAGCAATTAGACAGACCAAAGAAATTCAAGGGATACGAATAGGAAACTATCCCTACTTGCTGATGACATGATTATATATTTAGAGGAACTAGGAAATTCCACCAGAAAACTTTTAGAACTCATAAGTGAATTCAGTAAAGTAGCAGGATATAAGATCAATGCTCATAAATCTAATGCCTTTTTATACATAAGTGATGAATCTTCAGAAAGAGAAGTTAGGAAAACTACCCCATACACAATAGCCTCGAAAAAAATAAAATACTTGGGAATCAATCTAACGAAAGCAGTGAAAGACCTCTACATAACGAGAACTACAGAACACTAAAGAAAGAAATTAAAGAAAACCTTAGAAGATGGAAAGATCTCCCATGTTCTTGGATAGGTAGAATTAGTATTGTCAAAATGACCATACTACCAAAAGTACTATACAGATTCAATGCAATTCCAATTAAAATCCCAAAGACACACCTTACAGAAATAGAGCAAGCAATTATGAAATTCATCTGGAAGAATAAGAAACCCAGAATAGCTAAAGCAATTCTTAGCAGGAAGAGTGAAGCAGGGGTATCACAATACCAGACCTTCAACTATACTACAAAGCAATAGTAACAAAAACGGCATAGTATTGGTACCAAAATAGACAGGTAGATCAATGGTACAAAATAGAGGACACAGACACAAACCCAAATAAATACAATTTCTCATACTAGACAAAGGTGCCAAAAATATGCAATGGAGAAAAGAGAGCCTCTTCAACAAATGGTGCTGGGAAAACTGGAAATCCACATGCAGCAGAATGAAACTAAAACCCTATCTCTCACCCCGTTCAAAACTCAACTCACAATGGATCGAGGACCTTGAAATCAGACCAGAGACTCTTCATCTTAGAGAAGAAAAAGTAGGTCCAAATCTTCAACATGTCAGCATAGGATCAGACTTCCTTAACAGGACTCCCATAGCACAAGAAATAAAAGCAAGAATCAATAACTGGGATAGATTCAAACTAAAGAGCTTTCTCTCAGCAAAGGAAACTATTAGTAAAGTGAAGAGAGAGCCTGCAGAGTGGGAGAAAATCTTTGCCACTCATACTTCAGATAGAGCACTAATCTCCAGAATCTATAAAGAACTCAAAAAACTCTACACCAAGAATACAAATAACCCAATCAACAAATGGGCTGAGGAAATGAACAGACACTTCTTCACAAAAGAAGATCTACAAGCAATCAACAGATATATGAAAAAATGTTCAACACCTTTAGGAATAAGAGAAATGCAAATCAAAACTACCCTAAGATTCCATCTCACCCCAATTAGAATGGCGATTATCAAGAATACAAGCAACAATAGGTGTTGGCAAGGATGTGGGGAAAAAGGTACACTCATACATGGCTGGTGGGGCTGCGAATTAGTGCAGCCACTCTGGAAAGCAGTGTGGAGATTCCTTAGAAAACTTGGAATGGAACCACCATTTGACCCAGCTATCCCACTCCTTGGCCTATACCCAAAGGACTTAAAATCAGCATACTACAGAGATACAGCCACATCAATGTTCATAGCTGCTCAATTCACAATAGCCAGATTGTGGAACCAACCTAGATGTCCTTCAATTGATAAATGGATAAAACACACACACACACACACAATGGAATATTACTCAGCTATAAAGAATGATAAAATTATGGCATTTTCAGGCAAATGGATGAAATTGGAGAATATCATGCTAAGTGAGATAAGCCAGTCTCAAAAAACCAAAGGATGAATGATCTCGCTGATAAGCAGATGATGACACATAATGGGGGGTGGGAGGGGGGCAAGAATGGAGGAAGAAGGGACTGTATAGAGGGAAAAGAAGGGTGGGAGGGGTGGGGGGGAAGGAAAAAAATAACAGAATGAATCAAAAACTATTTCCCACACCTTGGTCTATACACAAAGGACTTAAAATCAGAATACCACAGTGATACAGCCACATCAATATTTATAGCGGTTCAATTCACAAGAGTCAAACTATGGAACCAACCTAGGTACCCTTCAACAGATGAATGGATAAAGAAAATGTGGCATATACACACAATGGAATATTATTCAGCCATCAAAAAATTAAATTATGGCATTTACTGGTAAATGGATGGAGTTGGAGAATATAATGCTAAGCAAAATAAACCAATCCCCCCCCCCAAAAAAAAAACTATTACCCTAGGAAAATTTATGATTACACAAATGGTATATCTCTACACAAATAGTATATCTCTTCTTCATGTACAGAGAAACAAGATGTATCCCATTTGTTTACAATAAAAATACTTTTTAAAAAAATAATAGCTTCAATTCACCAATGATTAAAAATGTGTGATAGATTCATTGGAACTTATTTTACATTCTCTCCATTTATGTGTATATACAAAATTCTCTATTACAATTTTTTTCCTAAATGAAAAGTCATATCACCATTGTGCCACAAATTATGACTTGAGGTGTGAAAAACCATTTTGGAGCAAAAATGCAAATATGTAAAAATATATCATAAAACAATTCCCTCTATTTATTTACTTTAAGCTTTTCTGTAGTTGTAGATGGACAGAATGCCTTTATGTGTTTATTTTTATGTGGTGCTAAGGATCCAACCCTGTGCCTCGCACATGCTAGGCAAGCACTCTGCCACTGAGCTATTTAGCCCCAGTCCAGTCCCCTCTATTTATATTTGAAGTTCTACTGCTTTGTTTCTGGGTTGTACTCTGTTACAGTCTTACTACTTTATCTTTGTGCTCACACTGCATTGTTTTAATCACCATAAGGTATAACAAGTCCTGCCACCTGTTCTTCATTATTTAAGATTGTCATGGTTACTTTTTGGTGTCCATACACAACCATAATAATTTTAGAATCACATTATAATTCTTTAAACAAAGAGCACTGGGATTTTGAATGGATCTGCATAGAAATCAATTTGAGGGAAATTTTCATCTTAACAATCTTGAATCTGTGAATCATAAACACTCCCATCTTTATAACTGCTTATATATTTCTGAAAATATTTTTCTCATTAAAATTTACAGTTTTTTCCAAAGAGGTTTTCAACTTTATATTTATTACTAAGAACTTTATACTTTTTGATATAGTTAACTTAAATTTTTTTTATTTTATAACTGGTTGGCACTGGAATATAGAAATAAAGTTGGTCTTGTATATTGATCTCTCAATCCAAAAGCCTTGCTAAATTCTTATTAATATTTATAACTCATCAGTAGACAATTTTGCATTTCCTATGTGTACAATAATACCATATGTGAACATCAGTTTTATTTCTTTCTTTCTAATTCTTATCTATTTTCCTTTTCCTGTCTTAGTATACTGCTTTGAATCTCCAGGACAATGATGAATTGAAGTAATAACAACAGGCATTCTTGTCACATTTTTTACTTCAGAAAGGAAATCTTTAATATTTTACTTCTAAGTATGATATTTTTTCTTTTTTTAAAATATCCTTTATATTAAAGATGTTACCTTTTGTCCCTATTTTGTAGTGAATTGTGATCACCAATGAATACTGATTTTTGTCAGGGTTTTTTTTTTTTATTTTTCAATCACACAATTATTGGGATCGCCATATAACTTTTCTACTTATTCAGATGACAATGGCAGATTACATTATTTTTTAATGTAAAACAAAACATTCATTCGTTCCTAAGACAAATCCCATTTGGTTGTTTTATAGTTTCTTTTTATTTATTGCTTGATTCACTTAATTTTTTCAGAATTCTTAGACCTATATTCAAAAGTAAGTTTATCCATTTTTTTATTATTCTTGCTGGGTTTTGGATGAGTTGGAGAATATACCCTTTTATCTTCTTTTGGAATAGTTTATGTAAAACTTGAGTTTCTTCTTTAAATATTTAGTATAACTTGCCTTTAAAACCAAATGGATGTATCACTTCTTTGGAAGGGTTTTCATTATGTATTCAATTTCTCTAAAGCAAAAGAATTATTTCATTTTCCATTTTTTTCTTACGTCTGTTTCTTAAATAAGTTTTGTTTTTCTAGGAATTTGTTCATTTCTCCAAAATTTTAGTTTTTTTAGCAATGTTGATCATAATATTGTTTTATTCTTTGCAGGATACGGTTTTTGCTGGAATGGAAGACTTACTTTTTGAATGATAAAGTGTAAGCCCTTTGATTCTTCTTTCCAGACTCAGAAGCCTATTTTGACATCTTACTGAAAACCACAATCACAACTTCAGGCTGGCTAGCAAGTTCAATAATCTATATTCAAATTTATCTACAAAAGATCGCTGTCTGGCATTAAAGCTCTCTTGGGTTGGAATCACTACTGCTTTCTGTGGAAGTTTGGGTCAATTCACATTCACTTATTCATCAAACAAAGTTGCAGAATACCAAGCATAAGGATCTTTGCTCTCAAGATATCTGGGAGACACTCTGGTAAAGAAGCACAATCCAAGAGGAGTACAAGATACTATAGAAGCAGAGAAGACAGGTACTCTTACTCCTCTTTTCCAATTTGAGTTTTATTTGGCAAGGATGGTGGTGTGGTAGAAGCGAAGAAGGCAGAAGAAGGGCCTGAAGGGTACAGCTCAGTGGTAGAGCACTTGCTTAGCACACATGACGCCCTAGATTCAACTCCAGAAACCAGAGAGGGGAGAAGGTACACAAAGAGCTTTGAAATGATCTGATTTGCATTTTAGAAAGTAATAAATGAAGAAAATTTTCTGGCACGTATAATATTAATAACTATTTAGAATGATCTAAAAAGAAACACAATCCTAATCCTACCTATTAACAAAATGAAATCTATAATCAAAAACTGAAAGTTAGAGCTTGAGATGAGAAGCTGCTCAGTTTGTTCTGGATAAATAAGAGAGTTTCAGAGTGAGGGAACACAGTCAAACATTTCAACTTACATACCTATAACAAGATGCTCCATAGGGGCATTCAGGCCGGTCATCAGTCTCGTCTTGATCTATGACTTGTACACCTCCATAATCACTATCACCAGGGTGGCTGAAGTGTTGAAAATGGACAGGATTCTTCCTATGATGGTAACAAAATATACTATTAGAAAAAACAATTAATAGGATATGGTAGATATTTTAGTGGATGTAGCAGGAAATCAAGCAATAAACATCTGATTATTCCAGAACAGGAACCAACTTACTAACCTATGGCATAAACATGGATGACATCAATGTAATGTTGATGACATAAAACTGATGACATCTAGTCAGTTCGGGACTAGATGGAAACGCAATAAATTTCTCAGATCATGTGAAAAGTCATGAATATCAAGCGCAATTTGTAAACATATAGCCCACATATGTATTAATATCTGTATTACGTATACAAATACCATAAGCATATACAGCATTTAAAGACTTTTAATAAAGTGAACACAACTATGCACCATCTGCTAAAATAAAAACAAGAACATTACCAATATTCTACAAAGTCCCCATGTACCCTTTTCAATCATCAAACCCACTTCACTACACAAAGTTAACTATCTTGTCTTCTAAAAGTGTTTTTCTAACTCAGTTCTCTTTAATAAAATTATTAAAATTGGAAAAAGCTCATGTTTATGTACGTTATTTACCCTATTTGAAAAAAAATGAGAAATTGGAAAAATACATTTATTTTAAAATAACTATAATAAACCTTTTACAAATTATCACAAATAACACATCTTAATACAAATGATCCTTACAGGCAAAAAATTTATAGAAATATAATACCTTTCTTAAGAGATAGCATCTATCTTTTTCTGCATTCAGTCATTAACAATAATACACATTATATGTCTTCTGAGAAAGTCTGTGATATACTTGTGAGAGAAAAACACGAAAAAGAACACACAAAGTGTCTTGGTACATTGTTAAAATAGCTTTGACCTAACAGATTTCCCAAGTGTTTTGGGGGACTTCCAGGGATTTCTGAATTATACTCTAAACAGTGGTATTAGAAAACAATGGATCAATGTTATTTGATTTTGAACTTAAATGGAAAGATATAGCCTAACTTTTTTATATTTATATGATTAATACATATTGTTACACTGTAGAAGTAGTTTTCATTACTGAGTATTATTCCATTTTATAAAGCTGTTAGTTTATCCATTAATACTCCTGATGAACTTTTGGGTTCACTTACTAACTTACACAATGGTACTACAATAAGTATTCTAAAATAAGCCTTTTGGTGCACACGGAATGCATTTTTCTGAACATATAGTTAGGAGTGGTCATAATATGTGTTTGCTCAGGTTTGATAAATACTGCCAAATTTCCAAAATGATTGTATCAATTTTCACTTCTACCAATAGTTATTAGAGTTTTAGGTTTTCAACAATCTCACCACCATTCTTTGTGTTTTCTGTTTTTGTTGTTTTGTTTGCAGGCATAATTTATAGCATAAATTGACAAACTATGGAAAGTAGGCCAAATCTGGCCCACTGTCTTAAATTTTTTACTAAAATAACAGTATAAAATTTACCATGTTAACCATTTGAAGTGTATACCTCAGTAGTGTGTGAAGCATATTCACATTATGTATGGCCAATTCCCCCCGTTTTTTTTGTTTTGTTTTTGAGGAGCGGATTTATTTCTCTGATTTATTGAACAAGAGTCAAACTTCAAAGCATTAAATAAGGAAAAGAAACCCTGGTAAGCAGCACTGAAGGCAATGCTTTTAAAAAAAGACAAAATGACACCTTTTGGGCCTGAGGGGCTGGTGCTGTCCAACATTTTCATGAGATACGAAAAGGCAAGTGATTTCTGACAGACGTCAGGATCATGTGCAAGAATCCACAGGAGACCCAAACCTGCATTTCCAGCCTCTGAGCCAAAGGGGGCCAACCTGCAAGTCTGACCTGCTGTGCGCAGAAAGGCGTCAGTTAAAACACGAGCAAGAGTGAAGTAGTTTCCCCCACCCTTCATATTCTAAAAGCAAACAATTCCAGGGGGGACACGGGCATAAAGTCCTGCCCACATTGCACCTCCCACCATTAAAAATGCAGGATCCAAGCAGAGGTGGCAATCCCCCCCCCCCAATTTTTTCATCCTGTAAAACTGAAAATCTGTATCCATTAAAGAACAACTCCCCATTTGCCCTACCCCCTGACCTCGGTAACTACCATTCAATTTGTTTTTATGAATGTGACTACTCTAGATACTTCATAATTAGTTGAATCATACAGTATTTGTCTTTTTGTGACTGACTTATTTTACTTAGCATAATATCCTGAAAGTTCATCCACGCCGCAGCATGTGTCAGATTTTCCCTCCATTTTAAGGCTGAATATTCCATTGTTTGTAGACACCACATTTTTTTCACCTGTTATCCACTCACAGACATCTATGCCCCATCAACCTCTTAGCTATTACCGGTGTGCAGACAACTCTTTGAGATCCTGCTTTCGATTGTTTGGAATATACACCTAGAAGCAGAATTGCTCTATCATATGGTATTTCTATTTTTAATTTTTTGAGGAAATTCAATTGTTTTCCACAGAGGCTGCACCTGTTAATATTCTCACCAATGGTACACAAGGGTTCCAAACTCCACATTCTTACCTACATTTATTATTTTCTGCCTTGTTGTTTTTGATAGTGGCTGCCCTAATAGGTGTTGAAGAATATCACACTGTGGCTTTTATTTGCATTTCCTTAATTATCAGTGATGCTGATCATCTTTGCATATGCTTACTGGTTATCTGCATGTATTCTTTAAAGAAATGTCCAGTCAAGACCTTTCCTCATTTTCTAATTGGGTTATTTTTGGGTTGAAGTTGTAGGAGTTCATTATGTTCTGGAAGTTAACCCTTTCTAAAACTTGTAAATACATATTTCCTTTTCTAATTGGTGCATATTGATTATACAAAATGTGGCACATTCATATATGCATCTAACATAATTTCACCAATTTCACTCCCCAGTATCTTCCCCTGCTCTCCTCCCTCTCCCTCCTCCCTTCTTCTACCCTAAAGATCTTCTTCCTTCTATTTTCATGAGTTCCTTTTCTTTTTGGTCCTTCCTGTTTTCTCCCTAGCTTCCACATGTGAGAGAAAACATATAGCACTTATCTTTCCAAGTCTGGCTTTTTTTGCTTAACATAATGCTCTCTAGTTCTATCCATTTTCCTGAAAATGTCATTTCACTCTTCTTTATGGCTGAATAAAGCTGCAGTATGTATATATACCACATTTTCTTTAGCCATTCATCTGCTGGCCACCTAAGCTTGTTCCATAATTTGGCTACTATAAATTGTGATGCTATAGACATGGGAATGCATGTATCTCTAAAGTGTGCTGTCTTTAATTCTCTTTGATAAATACCAAGGTGTGGTATAGCTGGACCATTATGGGAGTTCTACTTTAAATTTTTGAAATCATACCTACTGATTTCCACAGTGACTGTACTAACTACATTACCATAAAAAGTGTAAAAAGGATTCCTTTTTTTCCTGCATCCTCACTAGTATTTGTCCTTATTTGTATTCTTGATAACTGCTATTCTGATTAGAGTGAGATATAATCTCAGTATAGTTTTGATTTGCATTTCTTTTTAATTTTTATTTTTACAGACTGCATTTTGATTCATTGTACACAAACGGGGTACAACTTTTCATTTCTATGGATGGACATAATGTAGATTCACACCATTCATGTAATCATACATGTGCATGGGGTAATAGTGTCTTAGTCTACCATCTTTCCTTCTTCCACCCAATCCTGCCCCACTTTCCTCTACACTATCCAAAGTTCCTCCATTCTTGTCCCCAACCAGCAACCCCCCCCCCCCTTATGTATCATCATTCACTTATCAGAGAAAACATTCAGCGTTTAGTTTTTTGTGCTTGGCTTATTTCACTTGGCATGATATTCTCCAACTCCATCCATTTACCAGCAAATGCCATAATTTTATTCTTCTTTATGGCTAATATTCCACTGTGTATATATACCTCCGTTTCTTTATCCATTCATCAACTGAAGGGCATCTAAGTTGGTTCCACAATCTAGCTATTGTGAATTCAGCAGCTATGAACATTGATGTGGCTATATCACTGTAGTATGCTGATTTTAAGTCCTTCAGGTATAAACCAAGGAGTGGAATAACTGGGTCAAGAGGTGGGTACATTCCAAGTTTTTCTGAGGATTCTCCATACTGCTTTCCAGAGTGGCTGTACCAATTTGCAACTCCATCAGCAATGTATGAGTGTGCCCTTTCCCCCATGTCCACACCAACACTTATTATTGTATAATAAGCATTATAAATTTTGTAGATTAGTGCTCTGTCTGAAGTGTGTGAGGAAAAGATTTTCTCCTACTCTGTAGGCTCTCTTTTCACATTATTGATTGTTTCCCTTGCTGAAAAAAAGCTTTTTAGCTTGAATCCATCCCATTTATTGATTCTTGCTTTTATTTCTTATTCTCTGGGGGGTCTTATTAAGGAAGTCTGGTCCTAAGCCAACATGATGAAGATTTAGGACTCCTTTTTCTTCTATTTGGTAAAGGGTCTCAGGTCTATTCCTAGATCCTTGATTCACTTTGAGTTGAGTTTTGTGCAGGGTGAGAGATAGGGGTTGAATTTCATTTTACTGCATATGGATTTCCAGTTTTGCCAGCACCATTTGTTAAAGAGGCTTTCTTTTTCTCCATAGTATGTTTCTGGCACCTTTGTCTAGTATGAGATAACTATACTTATGTGGGTTTGTCTCTGTTTCTTCTATTCTGTACCATTGGTCTACTTGTCTAATTAGAAGCTACTTTGAAAATCTATGCTCCAACAAAGTAGAAAATCTGGAAGACATCGACAAATTTCTAGAGACATATTTTTAGATCCTCCCAAACTGAACCAGGAGGACATACACAATTTAAACAAAACAATTTCTAGAAATGAAATAGAAGAAGCCATCAAAAGCTTACCAAGAAAAGCCCAAGACAAGACAGATTCTCAGCTGAGTTCTACAAGACCTTTAAAGAAAAACTTATACCAATACTCCTCAAAGTACTTCATGAACTAGAAAAGAAGGGAACTCTTCCAAATTCATTCTATGAAGCTAATATCACTCTGATACCAAAACCAGACAAAGACACATCAAGGAAAGAAAACTTTAGACTAATATGTCTCATGATTACAGATGCAAAAATCCTTAAAAAAAATTCTGGCAAATTGCATACAAAAACATATTAAGAAGATAGTGCACCTCAATCAAGTGGGGTTCATCCCAGGGATGCAAGATTGGTTCAACATCTGGAAATCAGTAAGTGTAGTTCCTCACATCAATAGACTTAAGGTTAAGAATCATATGATTATTTCAATAGATGCAGAGAAAGCATTTGACAAGATACAATACCCTTCATGCTCAAAACACTAGGAAAAATAGGAATAGTAGGAACATACCTCAACACTGTAAAGTCTATTTATGCTAAGCCCACAGACATCACTCTTAATGGAGAAAAACTGAAAACATTCCCTTTAAAAACTGGAACAAGCTCTCTGCTCCTCCCCATTTGACAGACAGCTGCTACTTCTCAACTCGTGCAGTGCTAGCCGCATCCCTCAGACACGATGGTGAAGGTCGGAGTGAACAGATTTGGCCGTATTGGGCGCCTGGTCACCAGGGTTGCTTTCAACTCTGGCAAAGTGGATGTTGTTGCCTTCAATGACCCTTCACTGACCTCAACTACATGGTCTACATGTTCCAGTGTGATTCTACCCATGGTAAATTCCATGGCACAGTCAAGGCTGAGAATGGGGAGCTGGTCATCAATGGAAAGTCCATCTCCATCTTCCAGGAACGAGATCCTGCCAACATCAAGCAGAGCTATGCTGGTGCTGAGTATGTTATGGGGTCCCCTGGTGTCTTCACTACCATGGAGAAAGCTGGGGCTCATTTGAAGGGTGGTGCCAAAAGGATCATCATCTCTGCCCCTTCTGCTGATGCCCCCATGTTGGTGATGGGTGTGAACCATGAGAAGTATGACAACTCTCTCAAGATCGTCAGCAATGCCTCCTGTACCACCAACTGCTTAGCTCCCCTGCCAAGGTCATCCATGACAACTTGGGCATTGTGGAAGGCTCATGGCCACAGTCCATGCCATCACTGCTCCTCAGAAGACTGTGGATGGCCCCTTTGGGAAACTGTGGCATGATGGCCCTGGGGCGGCCCAGAATATCATCCCTGCATCCACTGGAGCTGCCAAGGCTGTAGGCAAGGTCATCCCTGAACTGCATGGGAAGCTCACTGGCATGGCTTTCCGTGTGCCCACCCCCAACATGTCGGCTGTGGATCTGACCTGTCACCTGGAGAAAGCTGCCAAATACGATGACATCAAGAAGGTGGTGAAGCAGGCATCAGAGGGCCCCCTCAAGGGCATCCTGGGCTACACAGAGGAACAGGTCGTCTCCTGGGACTTCAACAGTGATACCCACTCTTCCATCTTTGATACTGGGGCCGGCATTGCCCTCAACAACCACTTTATCCAGCTCATTTCTTGGTATGACAATGAATTTGGCTACAGCAACAGGGTGGTGACCTTGTGGTCCACATGGCCTCCAAGGAGTAAGAGCCCCTGGACCATCTGCCCCAGCAAGAATACAGAGAAAGAGAGAGGCCCTCAGCTGGGGAATCCCTGCCCCAAACTCAGTCCCTCAACACACTGAGAATCTCCCCTCCTCCCAATTTCCTTCCCAGACCCCCTGAAGAAGAGGAGGGGCTTGGGGAGCCCTACTGTTACATACCATCAATAAAGTTCACTGTACGCAGCCCCCCCCCAAAAAAAAAAAAAAACTGGAACAAGACAGGGATGTCCTCTTTCACTTTTATTCAACATCATTCTTGAAATACTAGCCAGAGCAATTAAGACAGACCAAAGAATTTAAAGGGATACAGATAGGAAAAGAACTCAAGCTGTCACTATTTGCCGATGACAAGATTCTATATTTAGAGGATCAAAAAAACTCCACCAGAAAACTTCTAGACCTAATAAATGAATTCAGCAAACTAGCAGGATATAAAATCAACACACATATATATCTAATGCATTTCTATTCCTAAGCAATGAATCATCTGAAAGAGATATGAGGAAAACAACTCCATTCACAATAGCCTCAAAAAAAAATAAAATAAAATACTTGGGAATCAATCTAAAAGAAGAGGTGAAAGACCTCTACAATAAAAACTACAGAACATTAAAGAAAGAAAATGAGGAAAACCTTAGAAGATGGAAAGATCCCCCAAGTTCTTGAATAGGTAGAATTAATATTATCAAAATGACCATATATGTGCTATACACATTTAACACAATTCCAATTAAAATTCCAATGACATTCCTCATAGAAATTGATTTGCATTTCTATGATGGCTTGAGATGTTGAAAATTTTTCATATAATTCTTATGTCTTCTTTTGAGAAATGTCTATTTAGTTCATTTGCCCACTTATTGAATGGGGTATTTTTGTTTTCATTTTGGATTTCTGGGGGAAGGGGGTTTAATTCTTTATGTATACACTAGACATGAATCTGTTTGAAGAGTAGCTGGCAAACATTTTCTCCCATTCTGTAGATTCTCTCTTCATGCTGTTGTTTCCTTTGCTGTGTAGAAGTTTTTAGTTTGATGCCATCCTACTTACTGATTCTTGGTATTATTTCCTGAGCTATAGGAGTTCTATTAAGTAAGTTTTAGCTTCTATCTACAGTTGGAAGTGTTTCACCTATGTTCCCTTTTAACAGTTGCAGTTTTTGATCTTATTCCTAGGTCATAATCTATTTTAAGTTGACTTTTGTGTATAGTAAGAGATAAAAATCTAGTTTCAATCTTTTACATATGGATTAGTTTATTAAAGAGGTTGTTAAAGAGGTTATGTTTTGTTAAAGAGGTTGTATTTTCTACTATTTAAGTTTCTGGCAACTTTGTCAAGAATCAGATGACTGCTGCTGTGTAGGTTTCTCTGTATTTTCTATTCTGTTCCAAGGATCTTATATTTAACCAGTACCAAGCTGGTTTTGTTACTGTGGTCTGTAATATAAATCTGAAGTCAGGCATTATAATGCTTCCATTTACTCTGTTTGCTCAGAATTGCTTGGCTATTCTAGGTCTTTTGTTTGTTCCCTATGAATTTCAGGAATGTTTTTTCTAGTTCTGAGAATATCACTGGTATTTTGATGAGGATTGCACTTTATTTGTAAATTACTTTTTGTAGTAATATTAACAATATAAATTCTAGCTATCCATGAATATGGGAAGTCTTTCTGTTTTCTGATGTCGTCTTTTTTTAAATTTTTTTTAGTTATACATGGATACAATACCTTTACTACATTTATTTATTCTTATGTGGTGCTGAGGATCGAACCCAGGACCTCACATGTGCCAGTTAAGCACTCTGCCACTGAGCCATAGACCCAGCCCTCTGGTGTCTCCTTGAATTTTTTTTTTTTCATCATTTGTTTTCCCTGTAGTGGTCTTTTACCTCTTGGTTTCATTTATTTACTATATTTCATTAAGAATTTTTGCATCTATCTTCATCAAGAATATGGTTTGTAGTTTTCTTTCCTTGAAGTGTCCTCGTGGGATTTTAGTATAAGAGTGATACTGGCTTCATAGAATGAGTTTTGAAGCATTTCTTCCCTTTCTATTTCACGAAATAATTTGAGGAGCATTGGTGTGGCAGAATTCAGCTGTGAATCCATCTAGACTGGACTTTTCTTTGTTGGAAGGCTTTTTATTACTGTTTGAATCTCATCATTTTCAAATATTTTCTACCATTCCACAGTTTATCTTTTTATGTTGATTATATCTTTTGAGCATAATAGTTTAATTTTTTGATGTAGTCTTATTTATCTACTTCTATTTTTATCAACTGTGCTTTAGTGTCATATCCAGGAAATCTTTGTCAAATCCAATGATATGAACTTTCTCCATTTTCTTCTAAGAGCACAGTGAGAACTCCAACTCCCCCCGCCCCCACAAGACTGTTTTCGACTATTCAGGATCCCTTGAGAATCCATACAAATTTTAGGATTCATTTTTCTACTTCTGAAAAAAATATGATTGGGATTTTGATAGGGATTGCATTAAATCTATAGATTACTTTGGGTAGTATTGACATTGGCACTGTCTTTGTTGTTATGGCTGCTTGCTTGTGCACTACAACAACAGGGATGAGTACCTGCAACAGAGACCATATGGATGTCAAAGTTGAAACTGTCATTTACTATCTGGCGTTTTAAAACATTTAACAATACTTGATCTGGAGTATTGTGTTTTAATATATGTTTCCCCAATGGCTAATGAGCTTTAAAATCCTCTTATATGCTTATTGGTCATTTGGATATCCTTTTCTGCAAAGTGTCTTCTGTTCCTTTTTTTCCCTCCTGCATTGGCAATCATTTTCTTTTCTTTTTTTGAGGGCGGTAGTACTGAGTACGGATTGAACCCAAGAGGACCTTACTACTAAGCTACATCCACAGCTCTTTTTATTTTTTTATTTTGAGATGGGGTCTTGCTAAGCTGCTTAGGGTCTTTCTGTAGGGCTGAGGCTGGCCTCAAGCTTATAATCTCCTGCCTCAGCCCCGCAAGACTCTGAGTTTACAGATGTGTGCCACCACACCCAGAGTCAATGATTTTCTTATTGATTGCTAGTTAATTATTTTGGCTACAAGTTCTTTGATATACATATAACAAGTATCTTAATCTACTTAGTGGGCTTGCCTGTTCGTTCTTCTACTATTATATTCTTATTTAATGAGAATGGTAATTTTGACATAATCCAATTGATCACCTGAATTACCTGATAATGATCTTTTTTTTTTTAATCATGCTAAGGAAACTTTGCCCATACCATGAATATATTCTACTATGTTATCTTTTGCTAAGTTTATTGTTATATATTTTACATTTTAAAAAGTTTAAATCCATCTGAAATTTATTTTTGTGATAGGTATGGGGAAAAAATTAAGACTATTATTTTTTATGTGGACAGTCAATTGCCAAACACCACTGATCAAAAGTTCATGCTTAATGCATGGACTGGCAGTGGCACCTTTATAATAAAGTTAACCATTTAGCTTTGGTTTTAGATTTAGTATTCTTTTGTACTACTTGTCTAAACTTGTACCAGTACTATACCACATTATATACTGCAGTTTTATAATAAGACTATTTGGCAGCATTTAGTCATTTATGTTTGCACTTGGGGATTTTACTCAGTATTCTAGGTCTTTTGCTATTCCACTGTAATATCAGTTTGCAATTTGTCAACTAACACACACTTGTGCACGCACCTACACACACACTTTACTAAAATTTTGATAATGTTTGCTTTTAACTTACACATTTTGATAAAATGTATATCTTTATAATATTGATTATTTATGTGCATAATATACTCCTTATTTCTTTTTTAACAGTCCCCCTATAACTGTTATTAGAATGAGAATATATTCCAAATCAAAAATTAAAAAAATAAAATCAAATTACAGAGCATGCATGAAATACAAAGTAGCGATTTGCAAATAGACAATAGTATCTTTATAACCAATACACCAAAATAATAAAACAGCTACAGAAGAAAACCAACAATGACTGACTACAGCAATGCCTTCCATGTGCTCCACACATCATGAACACTGCAAAAGACAGAAGATTAACTATGAAACATAGCCATCTATGCAAGTCCTGACATATATATTTTTTCAGATATCCCATCATCTTGAATAGTAGCACTGCAGTTGACAACTTTCAAAAAACTGCAGATTACGTGCTTAATATTGTCCACAAGGAAGTAAAACTAAATATTGGTGTGCATATTTCTGAATGAGAAACTATTCACTTGCTCCATTGATTTCAATAATGAAGTGATTATTTTAGGTCTCTATAAAGCCCAAATGCACTCTATTTGAAATTAAGGTACTATTTCATTTTACATACTAAAAGAATACATGCCTTTAAGTGGTACCACTTGAGCATAAATTAACCTAAAACCAAGACACTAAAACCAAAGATTTAACTAGACTGTATTCCATTATACACTGTAAAACCCAAAAATAAGTACTGTCAAAATAATTACCCATGCCTGTTGGTGGATATGGGGAGAAAACTAGGTTGCATTTCACTAACTGGAAGGTTTTAAAACAAAATTGACACTTCAAGATTTGACATTTCCAGCATTAAACCAGTTATTGCCTGAGCAATAAAATGCCACATAATCTACTGCTAGGAAATGAGATCAGTTAAATGGTTTGGGCTGATCACTGCAACAGAGGCACCTCAATCTCTCTAGTTTTCAGCCTGCCAGGCATCACTGTTTAACTTAAAGTTACATAACTGTACCCCTACCCAAACCAAGTCTTTTGTATTTATTAAGATAATTCTAGTCTAGAAAAAAGTGCCCCCAACATTTTGATGCTTACACAAATTTTAAAATAAAGTTTACTAAACTACATAAGCCTATTAAGGCATTTTAGAAATTCACTTATAGAAAAATGGAAAATTTTCAAACTCTCAAAATGCTGCTATGTTTATAGGGCAATTCTTAGATTTGTCAAAATATATACTACACTGAGGAAAGAGTGTGGTACTTATAAACTGCTCTATGGCATAACAATAGCTTATTTCTAAGGTCTTCATAGTTTGATTTGATCAAGACCAATGGGTTCAAGCTTCAAGTGATCAAGTTCTACTGTGTCCTACAGTGACAGACTTCCATGTTGAAAAGTAAACAATAATTGAGGAATTCAAACATTCAGTTTATTAAACTAAGGCTAGTGAAGGCATGGCATGAAAAAAAAAGCTGCAGTCATTTGAGATGAAGTGGATGATTTTATAAAGCTAAAATCAAAAGACTTAGGACATGGAAAAATAAGTATGAGGAAGTAATGAAACACAAAAATGACCACAAGAATTACAAATATATTTAAATCTCAGACCTGGGAAATGGACTATACACAGCCTCCTAGGGGAGAAGAAAATGCCTTAGATGTTCTGACAGCACTGCACCTTTGGCTTGTTTTCAGTGGTTGGTTGAACATGAATAGGAACCACATCGTTGCTTGGAGACATGTCATTTTCACGTCTGTCTGACATTTGTGGTATATCTCTGTTAGAATTGTCTGAAAAGCAACTTCTACAATTGTCGAGCAGATGTCTCAATGAATGACAAACCATTCTTTTCTGCAAAAGCTCTTGCTTCGTCTATAGGAACTGCCGTGAGATGACGTAAATCACTCTTACTGCCCACGAACATGATAACGATGTTACTGTCACCATGTTCTCTCAGTTCTTTCAGCCATCACTCTACATTTTCATATGTGAGATGATTAGCGACGTCATAAACTAATAAGGCACCTACAGCTCCATGATGGTATGCTGATGTTATAGCTTGGTGTCACTCTTGCCCTGCTGTGTACCATATCTGTGCCTTTATTGTTTTTCCATCAACCTGGATGCTTCTTATTGCAAACTCTACTCCAATAGTGCTTTTGCTTTCCAGACCAGATTAAACTCATTTCAAGTAAATCAAGATAGGAGATTACTCTTTCCAACACCAGAATCTCCAATAAGGACAACTTTGAAGAGGTAGTCGTACTCATTGACGCAGGTGCCCATTGTGCGGCCAAGGAGCAAAGGGGCTGGAGCAGCTGTGGTACTGGTGAACCAGGGGGTTGCTGCAGGGGTAACCCAAGCAATGAACTTCAGCTACTGGTCCAGGTGAAGAACCCCTCCCTGCCCTCCTTATTTAATTTCTTAATATAATCCCCACACATATTTTAAGGTTTTGATACTATCCCAAACCTAATTTTAAAACTCCTAACAGTTGTTGCTGGGATATAGAAATATATTTATTTTTGAATGTGAATTATGAATCTAGTGACTATGCTAAATTCATTTATTAATTCAAAGAATATGAAGTTTATTCTGAATTTTCAAGTTAGACAGTTAAGTCATCTGTAAATAATTACAGGTTGATTGTTTCCTTTCCAATTCATATTGTCTACTTCTTTCTCTTGCCTTATTGTATTGGCTGTGATCTCTATTATAATGTTGAATAAGAGTAGTTGTGGTGGGCATACTTGTTTAGTTCCCAATATCATGAAAAATAACTTTGATATTTCACCATAAAGTATGATGTTCACTGTTGGTTTCTGTAGGTACCCTTTATTAAACTGAAGATATCTCTTCTATTCCTATGTTGCTAAATTTTTTTTCATAAATGGGATGATAAATTTTATGAAATGATTCTTCTATGTTGAGATGATCACTATGATGTTTCTCCTTTAACCTGTGCTAAAGACTAAATTATGTCCCATCACAATTCATATATCAAAGACTTAATCCCTAATATGACTGTATTTCAAGACAGAGCCTTTAAAGAAATAAAGTTAAATAAGGTCAAAAGGGTGGAGACCTAATCCAATATGATTGATACCCTTTATAAAAAGAGCAAGAGACTAATACAGAGAAAAAGCCATGTGAGGACACACTTAGAAAGCAGCCATCTACAAGCTAAGAAGAAATCAAATTTTGGAGATTTCAGGAGAAATCAAATTTGCCAACAGCTTGATTGAGACCTTCAAGCCTCCAGAACTAAATGAAATATAAATTTCTACTGTTTAAGCCACTGAGTCTGTGTTATTTTGTTATAGCAACCTTAGCAAACTAATACAACCTATTAATATGGTAAATTACATTAGCTGATTTTTAAATATCAAACCAACCTTACATAAGTCTAAATTTGGAATAACTCTTTGTAGTGATACAGCATTCTTTTAATACATAGCAAAAATAAATTTGCTACTATTTTATTTAAGATTTTTACTCTATATCCTTATTGGATTTTGCTACCAAGTTTATGCTAGCTTCAAAAAAACTGACTTGGGAGATGTTCTTTCAATATATCCTCTGAAAATATTATATAATGATTACCTTTTTCTTTAAATGATTAACATAATTCACCAGTAATGTAATCTGGGGTCAAACTTTTCCTTGTGGAAATATATAATTGTGGATTTACTTTTTAAATGGATATAGGACTATGTTGATTTTATATTTTTACTTGTATTCATTTGGTTAAGAATCCCCTCCCCAAGAATTTGTTCATTTCTTTCAAATTTCAAATTGGCATAAAGTTGTTTATAATATGCACTCACTATTTTTCCAATAACTATAAGACTTTTTCAGTAATGCCCCCTTTTATCCTTCCTATATTAGTAATTTGTACCCCACTTCTGCAATGTCCCCACCTCTTTCTACTCCTTACCTCTCCTTCTCTTTTTTAGTCATTCTGATTGTGTTCTTATTTTCTCATACATTCATCTAAGACAATCAATTTTCCTCTAGTCCAAATTTAAGCATATAACAAAAGTTTTGATAAGTCACATTTGTAGTATAATTTAGTTAATATATTTTCTAACATCATGCAGTTTTTCATTTAAAAGCAAATTTATTAATTTCCAAATACTAGGGGATTTTCTCATTCTACTTTGGCTGTTGATTTTTAGTTTAGCTACACTGTACTCAGAAATACCCTTATTTTTTGTATGATTTTAATTCTTTAAACTTTTTTTCAATGTCTTAAGAGATGATTTACTTTGGGAAATGTTCCAGAAGTATTTTAAAAGGATTTTTATCAGTTTTTCAGTGAAGTATACTAAATACCTAAATTAAGTTGGTCCACTATTTTGTACAAATCTATAATCTTCCTAATTTTTTATTTGATTGGCTTATGGCTGACAGAAAGAATATATAAAATATTCTATTACAATTGTAAATTTATTTCTCCTTTTAACTTCTGCTCTGCATGTTTTCAAGTTGTACTATTAGGTGCATAACAATTTAGAATTTTCATATCAAAGACTATGTTATCAAAATGAATGGTTCCTCTGTTTTAATTTTCTGTTACTATACCAGACTACCTAGGACTGGGTAATTTATAATGAAAAGTTTATTTAGCTCAGGGCTCTGGAGTCTAAGTTCTAGATTGAGGGGCCACATCTGGTAAGGGCTTCATTCTGTATCATAACATGGTAGGAAAAAGGGGGAAAAGCAAGTGAGCATGTGATAAAACAGTTTTATAACAACTCACTCTTGCACTACCATGAGAACAAAGGTTCATTCATATAACAAAGACATTAATCCATTCATGACAGTTTTATCCCCAGAACCCAAAATACCTCCTGTTATACCTCACTTCCTAACATTCACATTGGAGACTAATTTCCTAACACAAGAATTCCAGGAGACATTCAAACCATAGCACCCACTATATCTTCAGTAATGCTTCTTGCCTTAATTCTTACTTTTATCTTTTTTTTTTTTTTTGGTACTGAGGATTGAACCCAGGGGCACTTAACCACTGAGCCACAACCCTAGGCCATTTTTATGTTTTATTTAAAGACAGGGTCTCACTGAATTACTTAGGGACTCCCTACGTTGCTGAGGCTGGCTTTTAACTCATGATCCTCCTGCCTCAGCCTCCCAAGCCACTGGGACTACAGTTGTGGGCTGCTGAGCCCAGCTCTTACTTTATCTTATATTAGCATGCGCATGCAAGATCTTCTTCAATTAGAGCATAAAGGTTTATGTTTCTCTGTCTTTAAAATTTTGACCTTTGTGTGTCCTTATACTTAAGGTGTGAGTCTTACAAACAGATTGAAGAATTTTTTTTTTTCTTTTCATCCAGGGTGACAATCTTTCTCTATTAGTTGAGGGTATCTGATCTCTTTAAATATAATGTAATTACTAATAACTAATAATTCTACCATTTTACTATACTTTTTTCTCCATTTACGCAACTGTTTCCTTTTTTTCCTTTCTTGCTTTCTTTGGTTAATCATATTCTGAGGGCAGGAACCGGGAATTGAACTCAGGGGCACCGGACCACTGAGCCACATCTCCAGTCCTATTTTGTATTTAGAGAAGGGGATCTCATTGAGTTGCTTAAGTGCCTCACTTTGGCTGAGGCTGGCTTTGAACTCATGATCTTTCTGTCTCAGCCTCTGGAGCCGCTGGGATTACTATGTACCACAATGCCTAGTGAGTTAATCACATTTTAAAAATAATTCCATTTCTCTATTTTCATTAACTTCTAATTATGTAACTACTTGTTTGATGATTACCTAGTAATTTAACATTAATTTCTACTAAATAATTTTGTAAAAAATAATTTATAAATTTAATATTAATTTGCTTCTGATACAAATTATCACTCGTAATTTCTGAGCTATTACAAAGCTATAAACACTTTTACTTGCTTTAATCACCAACCACTTTGGGCTATTTTCATTTCAATATATTTTATACAACTTATAAGTTATTATTTCTTGATATGGTCAGTATTCATTTATACTTATTTTCCCTCACAGATGTCTATGCTTCCACATGAGGGCCCCTCTGCTTGGCAAACCCTGAACTCCATTTCTGTTGTCCAAGTCCCAAGAGACTGCCCAAAACTCTGCTTGGCCCCTCAGCCCTCGGTCTGAAACATTAAAAATTTGACACCTATCACAAGAATAGGAGACTCAAAGTCCTGGCTACCTCTGATGTTTTCAAATGTGAATGTTTAGTTTTTCCAGTTGTTCTTGGTAGGAAGTTTGGTTTTCAACACGATTACTTCACCTTTACCAGAGGTAAAAACATTGTTATATGCTATTAACCCTGAAACTATTTATGTGAGTTTATGCAGATAAAAGCTATCTGTTATGATTAAGACATAAATTTCATATGTGCTAATAACAGACAATTCAATTTATGCTTGATTTTTAAAAGTAATGGACTAATTGAACACATGATATTAAACAGAAAAACTATATGACCCCCAAAGAATAAAGTTTTCAAAAAGATTTTTAGAAGCAACAGTTGGTACAAAGTTAAATGTTACTGCTGTGATTTTGTTTGATTTAATTGCTTTAGAAATGTTGGATTTGAAGTTCCTGCAGATATAAGTGGCGTATAAATAAAATGAAATTCAGTACAGAAATCTGTTTGGGAGACACAGTTTTGGGAGCCCCTAAGATGACATCAACAGATTGAGTAAGACTAACCTCAGGAATAATATTCTATTCTGTATATTCTATTCTTATAAATCTTGAGGGAAAGCAAAGAGACTTAGGAGAATATTCACTTGTTATAGAGAGAAATGATGGTGTGAACTTAAAGCATTATCAATGAAGCTGAAGACAGCTGCATTTAAATAATTTTTACAATGTACATATATAGCAAGAGTTCAATATATGTCATTTTTCCCCTTTGTTACAATTATAAACATTATATTTTCAAGGTTTCAATGTTAAATATTTCTTAGTTATTAATTATATATATATATCAAAAGTAGTAAAAATTAAAGTAACTAAAGACAGATTAAAACTAACATGTATCATTATCAAATGTGAATAAATGAATTATGGTCTTGATAAAACATTCAATCAGCTTTTAACAAAGACAATGATAGTGCTGAATACTCCTGTGGACTAAATTGTGTGCCCCTCTCAAAATTCCTATTTTTAAGCTCTAGTCCCCAATGTGACTGTTTGTAGATAGGGTCATGGAAGAGATAATTAAGGTTAAATGAGGGTATAAGAGTGGGGCCCTAATCCAGTATAAATGGTATCCTTATGGAGTGAAGAAGAGACACTAGGGAGGTATCAGTACTACAAAAAGGCCATGTGAGAAAATGGGTATCTCCAAGCCAAGGAGAGAGGTCTCAGAGAAACCAAGTTTGCAGACACCTTATTCTCTGGAGGCCTTCTAGCCTCCAGAACTGTGAGAAATAAATTTCTGTGTACCACTGAGTCTGTGGTACTTTGTTTTGGCAGGCCTAGGGAACTAATACAAATTCAAAACAGGATTTTTCAAAATCAAGAGCAAAATCAGGCTATGTACTCTGTAAGTTTTAATATTACATTCCAGATATACAACTAAGGTCACTGCAAATAGACAAAATTGTAAATAAATGCAAAACGTAGAACTGCTGACATTGAAAAATATAATTATTCAAGAGTTAATGCATTTTAAGAAGAAATATGAATGTGAAAATTCCAGAACATGTGGTATAAATATACTATTTGCATAGACAAACTCTACTGGAATTCACTGTTAAGATATTTAGTTTGACAAGCTGGAACTCAAAGAAATCCTTTTGAAATTGAATTGTGCAATTATTTACATGCTACTATAAACATTTCAGATAAAACTATAGTCTAATACTAAGAGATTATAATTTGAATTCACAAAATATGAAGTTAGAAAACATAGTACCATGTAATTAAGTGACATAAATACAGTCAATCAACCCAGGAAATATATATTCAGTTGTTTTAGAAAACTGGAGGTATTAGCTCAATGGGCAGAGAGTTTATCTAGCACACACAAAGCCATGGGTTCAATCCATAGTGCCAAAATAAATAAATAAAAATACACAATACAATAAGGGGCCTAAATACAATTGAAAATTATCATAATAGGCTATAGTCAACAACTATTTATGAAGCCATCTCTATAATATTAAGATATTAAATAGGCAGGTATTTAAGTCTGAGTGATTCCATTTTCAAATCTGGATTCCCTAGTATTCAGATTCTTGCATTAGTCAGCATGTCTACACATAAAACATTTAATTCCCCATTGTATCTTAAGAGCTTCTGGCAGGATTTGCTAGAATGCATACTGAGAAAGTGCAAACCAAAAGAAACATGGAAAAGCTCCTACTTTTAGGCTAATGGGTTTCATTAGGTTTTTGATATAGTATAGCATACATCTATGTAGCTACAAGCTATTGAAATAATGGAATTATATTCTACCTGTAATTTCATTTTACCTGTAGCAGTTCGCCCCATACATGCAGGATGTCCTCTTGACTTTGTTTTCTTCGGAACCTCCTGGAACTGAATCACTTGTTTTTGCATGTAAAGTTTCAGTACTGGAGGGATCTGAGGTAGACTCGGGATGAGATCCTTGAGACTCACTGCAGACAGACCTGCCTGAAACACTCAAATAACTCTCAGAACAGCTCACTGCTTTGTCTTCTTTATTTGGTGTTCCTTTAGTTATAATTTTATGTTCAGAAACCTTACCAAGTTCCTCTATTGGAATTTCATTTCTCTGTGTATTCGTCTTCAGAGTATTTGTATCTGTGTTACTTAGAGTAGCTGTAGAAAATGATTCTGGTCTTTCCTATTAAAAAATTTTTTAAAAATCTGAAATAAGTGCAATGTTTTTAAAAGAAATAAAGAAATTTAAGTACAGAAACATGAAATTACAAGATCCATGCAAAATTTTAAAACTTTCAAGATTCACATTTTAAAGTTACTAAAAAATCACTATTTTTTATGTCTCTGTTAGGTAGCAGTTAGACAAGAGCAGTGGGTCAGGGATTTAAGAAGTACTTAGTGGAGAATAAATCAGTTAATCAACAGTCCTGCCTCAGTGGTGCTTCAAGGTCTGACAAAATAGCATTCCAGGACCCTTGCCTGATCTCAGCTCTCTAAACTATTCCTTTTATAAGAGGAGGAAGACAGATGAACTCAGGGGGTCAAAACCAGGAGTAAGGGTATTTGCTAAAAAGGGCCATGTTGCTGAAACATCTTAAACAAGATCCTGCACAAACAATGTTGACCAGAATGTGACCTAAGATAAACACACAAAAAAATGAAACTTGTGACTGTCACAAGACCCTGAGTCCCTGGGAAAGCAAGATATGAGACATATAACTATCAATCCAATAGTAGATGTATCTGGGAGGTGGAATCTTTGAAAAAAATCCCCTCGCACCCCAATAAAATTGAGCTCACAAAGAGAGCAGGGGTCAATTTCTGAAATGACCTGCCCTCCCATTGAAGGGTGTACTCTTTACCAATTAAAGCTGTTGCATACTACTAAATTCTGTGTGTATGTTTCTGAATTCTTCTTAGCAAAAACACAAGAAGCAAGGATAGGACCAATCTCCCCCATAACATCTCTAGTTTAACAACTTTAAAACAATGTGCAACTATTAGAAAATAAATTTAAAGTGATAATAAACCTTTATAATCAAGTCATTCAGTGAAAAATAATCAGAAAAATGCAAATGAAACGAAGATATTTAATTTCATTTGAATATAATATCTCAAAAATAGCTCCTAAATGTTACTGTTCAAAATGTGTTATTCTGTTCCCTTACATTGCCCTTAAAACCTTATAAATTACTGAAATACTTTATCTCAAACCTCTAAATATAATTGTGATTTTTCTCTAGCTGAATGGTAAAACTGTTCCATGCTCACATACACAAAAAAATTTTGCCAAGGTATGCAATGACAAATTCAGAAACAAAGCAAATTTTCAGTTTAACCAATTTAAAGATGCTCTGAACCAAACATTCTCATTAGTACAGTAGAAACTTTTTAATTTATACTTACTACCGCACAAAGAATAAGCCTCATTTTATCTTGTTAAATAACCTCTTAATAACTTACACTTCCTGTGAAGTACAAGCATTGCTCAGATACATACAAGCCCCCCTGGTAACCATTTCTAGGATGTGATGACAACACACCAGCCACACATAAATGCTCACCTCCATTTATAAGTAAGGACTATATGTTGGCTGCCAGCTAGAAATGCCAGCTAGACATTACTTAGTATCCAATAGCTCAAATTTCTTAAGTTATTATTAACATGACTTCTTTTGGACTAATTACTTTAGTGTTTTAACATTTTTCTTCCTTTTTTAAGAAATGTAGTATATTTCAAATAAATACAGTAAATTTCAAAATACTCTTCAATACTATTCACATTGCAAATGGAACCAACCTAGGTCTTACTGTGGTTCTGTATAGTCATAGAAAGCCTATGGGGAAAGCAATCATTTGGCTAGCTCTTGGCTGGTAGTATTCATATCACATCCCTACTTTGTTTCTAAGTTGGTCAGTTCCACCCAATCTCATACCTCTACTAGAGGACCATCTGGAACATACCAGCAGCTGAAACTCTAGGATGGGGCAATTCTGACCTACCTCCCCACACTCAGTCAGCTGTTCCCCATTTTCTTTTTTCCCATTAATCAATGAGATGGATCAGCAATCCCACTACCTAAGCAGATATCCAATAAATTGTCAGTCTCTTATTCCTCCTGGCATTTCCAAACCCCATAACTAATTATCTTACAGTACCTTTTAGAAAGGGAGGAAATAAATTCTCCCCAGAAACACTGCACTACCCTAGACCTTTAAAAGGTTTTGGTGGCTTGGTTCTCTTTGTATAAAGCCTGGGGGTAGAATAGTGACCACTTCTCATACCTTTCATTATGCCCACAGGGAAAGTGTTGGGCTAGGAGGTCCTTTCAAACATAAAATAGCTGTACTCAGTAAGCAGGAAGTCATCTTATGAGCCTGTGTCAGGATAGCGATTTTCCACCATAGGCAAGGAAGTCGCTGTTTTGGGAACTCCCAGTTGGAAACCCCCTGGCATGAGACTGCCCACTGCATCCTGGCACTCAGACTTGCTCACCACTCAAGTTCAAGCACAGCTTCCAGGGTTAGCCTGCCAACGGACAATTGACCTGTTTACTGCAAGACCCCTGCCACACCCAGAAACAATCACGGAAACAAGAGTCCTCCCACTGAAACCATATCCCTGCCTTTGATGTAATCCCCCTTAAATAAAGAATTGGGGCCTTTTTCAGTTGTTCAGTTCCAGGTCCTATCAGGACTGGAAGACCCATCAGGTGCTATGCTTTTTAAATCTAATCTTTGGCTTTGTCTTATTTCCTACTGATTATTTCAGACCTTTTATTTTCCCAGGTGGCTCACGCCTCCTGAGCAGGAACCTGTTCCATCTGGGTGCTAGCCACCCTGCCATACTTTTGTACCCAGCTTCTGGACTCAGCAGCAGTTTGGAGAAAATGGAGAATAAATCCCATTTAACATCCTGACACATTTATTGCAGAAAAGAAAAAAGACACAACTAGGGAAGTAATAAATCAGAATGTATTCTTATCATGAAACATTAAGCAGACATTAAAATAATAATGACAGATCTAAGGATGTTTTCAACTAAACAAGAGCAATATATATACTATAATGCCGTTTAGCTTTAAAAAAATTCCTCATGCATTTATATGTGTATTTACTTATGAAAATCCAGATGTAAAGGTTGAATGAATATATAAAATACTAAGAATGGGATCCAAGGATGAAGCAAATAAAAGTGTTTACTCCACATGCTTCCAAATTCTGCTTTTGACAAAAAGCACATAGTATTTTGCTATGTAAAAACTGATAATCCAAAGAAAATGAAATATAAGAAATGAAATCTATAGCATCATAGTTCAACATTCTCTAATTCCATTAAATATAAAGAAAAATTTGTTTTATTAAAAAAAAAACCCTAAGCCCTCACAAGGAGTATGTTTAATTAACATGCTAATTTATCCTTTAAAAAGAGAAGAATATTAAAGTCACAGATATCAATACTATGGACCAAGGGTTCTCAAATATATTTTAAGAGGTACAAAAGTTGGAATTCATAATGCTCTTTATGGAACTCCATGAAATATTGATATACAGTAGACCCTTGGCATTCAAGAATTTAACATTGTTTCAATTATTTATAATGATCCCAAAATCCATTACATGCAGTACTTTGTAAGTTTGCTGAGATATAAATTTGTACTGTGCCAATTGCAAAGCTCATGAGCTAAAGCAACTAGTGGATGAGGGAACAGGAAAGATGGAAAGTTCTCTGTATGAAAGGTAGGAGAAAGACAGCTTCATTTTTTTCTAAGCATCTCACATTGCTTATTTATTCAGAATTGATGCAAATGTGAAGGATTAAGTGTAGAAGACTAGATATTCATGACAGAATGGTCAGATCTCCTACAATGTAAAAATGCCATGTTAGAAACTTCAGAGAACAAAGACCATAAAGCTGGTAGAAGGCAACACTGGTGCTTGGAGGTGGCTGGAAATGTATTGATGAGGCTATGAAAATAGTCCATTAACAAACTTGCCCAAGATGTCCTCTCCTGCTCCTCAACCATCTGAAGTTTTAATATACTACAAGGAACAGGGAAAAAAAATCCTTCTAGAATGAATTCAAAGAGATAACTTGTTGTTGTTTCCAAGCTTTCCTTGACAAAAATGTCTGCGCCAGCAAGTTGCCTTAATACATCAATTCCATTAGTAGGCACGTGCTAATGTCTGAAAAATCCCAACCTCTTGGCTACAACTTCATTCCTAAGCTTTAAATTCTTTTATTCAAATACTAGCTCAACATTTCTACCTCAATTATTCTATGTACCACAACTCAAAATGTCAAAACTGAAATCCTGTCTCTGTATTCTCTATCAGTTTCTGCCAACACAACACATCCATTCTTCCTTGCCAGAAATCTAGAAGTCCTTCATTCTCACACCTTCCCAAAACCCAAGCAGCAATTTCTGCAGTTTTGTTTTCATAGATATTTTTCTAATCCAATGCCACTTCATTATCCTTTAAGTCACGGCACTGGGTCTAATTCTCTTTATTTCCCGACTGTTAATGCCATAATCTCTTTCCTCTCTGAATCTTTCAACTTGTTCTCTTCTAAACTCTCCTCTAAAGAGCTACAAGGTTATCTCTGCAGATGAAAACATTTCAAGGTCCTCCCTTCTGCAAAGGTCCCATCTCACACTGCTGCCCTACATTACATCAAACTTCTAAGAACAATAGTTTCCCACCTACTACAGATTGAGTATACCTTATCCAAAATATTTGGGACCAGAAATGTTTCAGATTTCAGTTTTTTGGATTTTGGAATATTTGAGTAGACTTTACTGGTTGAGCATCCCTAATCTGAAAATCCAAACTCTGAAATGCTTCGAAATCCACAACTTTTTGAGCATCTTTTATGGTGCAAAAAAGTTTCAGATTTCAAGGTATTTCAGATGTTGGATTTTTAGGTTAGGGATTCTCAACTTGTATTTGTATTTCTTTTGCTCTTATACCTGCTGCCCCACCTACCTGGGATCTGATAACTAGTTCTAATGAAAAGAATGTGGTAGAAATGACACTGTAACAGTTCTAGTCCTAGACCTTAAAGGATCTAGCAGCTTCTTTTACCCTCTTAGTATCCAACTTTCAGGTAAAGATGTTCAGTTTAGACTAATTAATGGTAAGTGGAAGGAGGGAGACCCAGCCAGTTTCCAGTTACCCATCCACCCCTTGCTGAGGCACAATTCATGTTCCTGGAGCCATCTCAGATGCTCCAGTCTCAGCTCAACTCCCAGCTAAAATGCAGCCCCGTAGATATTAAAAATATGCCATAGAAAAATTGTCCAAATTGAACCCAGGCAACTCATGGGATTATTAGAAATAATAAATCATTGTTATGGTGAGCCACTAAGTGTTGGAATTGCTTATTTCACAGCAAAAAACAGCAAATACACCTTACAATTCTATTTTGCTTTAAACTGGATCAGGCTTCCTACTGTCACTTCTGACAAAGTTCATAGTTTATGGAAAATTATGTAAAAGAAATATCATTTTTTAGTCTGTTTTGTGCTGTTGTAACAGAATACTACAGGAATTTATTTTAAAAAAAAAATTATTCTCTTCCAGTTCTGGGGTCTGGGAAGCCCAAAATGAAGTATCCTCACATGGTGGAAGGTAGAAGGGCAAAAGAGAATGAATGTTGTCTCCTGGCATGACAGAAGAGCAAAAAGGGTAAACCCACTCTTGAAAGCCCTTGTTATATCTTTTTTTAATCCATTCATGAGGGTGAGTACCTCATGAGCAAACAACCTCCCAAAACTGTTGCACTGTGGATTAAGCTTCAACATAAATTTTTGTAGAGGACAAAAACATTCAAACTATAGCAACCGCCCTTTCCATTAATCAATTCAAGAACCCTCATTTGTCACTTCTAAAATAGACAATTACATAACTTAAGAGTTTCAGAAAGACTGATGAAAAATATGAACTACTTCAGAGCAAAGTGAAAAATAAGAACTACTTCATGAAACAGTGATTACTGTCATAAACCCTTTCACAAAATCTAATTTGTATGGGAGAAAAATCCATTGCACCCCAAATGAAAAGGTCTATGTTTACGATTGGAAGTTTCTAGCAATGTGATCTTGGGACTTAGTTTCCTCTGTGATGCTGAATGGTGGTATGTCAGTAGCTTTCAACTTTGAGTACACATTAAAATTGGGACAGTTTATTTAACATACTACTAATAAACAAGACCCACAGAACAAATTAGAATCTTAGGAACAAGGACAGGTAGGAGAAGGTGATTTCTGTCCCTTCTCTCCCCTTACTCTTCTTTAAGAGAATATAATTCATTCTTTCCAAGTAAATAATTCCAAGTCCACTCTGAAGTCCTCACCAAACTGTTCTCTGAGTTCTTAATAATTGGCAACTGACTATCATCTGACTAGATACGTGAGCCCAACCTATTGTTTTCTCTCACATTTAACTCTCTCTCACCTGCTCTGCAATGTAGCCATCTCTCCAGGACCAGCTGCCCACCAGTATTAAGATTAAGAATGAAAGTGGGCAGAGATGGAGGGTGGGCTTTGGAAAGGTCCTGCTCAGGTCTTCAGTTTTAGTCGTGTTCTCTGGCCCAGCTATACCAGAAAGCTCAGCATAAAGGGTTACAGAAGCTTGATCCATGTCTCTCCCATGCTGGAAGAGGTAAATCTCTTGAGTTCAGTTCTTTCTGGGACCTGTCTGTAATACTCCCTTCATGTCATCAAAATTTCAAAAGTACCTAGAATATCTTGGATCTGCTTATTGTTCTTTATTCATTTAAAAATATACCTTAAAGCTTTCCTTACGACTATTAAACTTGATGACTTGGAATAAACATAGTAAAACATGTACTATAGATTTTCTTTTGAATAAAATAATTTCTCTTCTGAAAAAAAAAAAGGCAAAGACAATTGATATATTCAGAGTGCAGAGAGTACAATCTATGAAGCCTCAAAGTTTACCTAAGACAAGTTTAATTTTAATAAGTATTTATATCAAATATGAATGAGCCATGATATATTTTGCTTTCACTCATACAACTTGACTCTATAAGTAAGCAAAGTTGAGTCTGTAGGGACTGGATGCATTTTTCTAGCAGGAAAAGAGCATTCACTACGAGATATAAGAAAGTAAATAATCAGAGACAGACATCATAACCCTATGTACATATATGATTACACAAATGGTATGAATCTACATCATGTACAACCATGGAAATGAAATGATGTACCCCATTTGTGTACAATGGATCAAAATGTAGTCTGTAAAAAATTTTAAAATAAATAAATAATTTAAATAAATAAATAAATATCACATATAACACTAAAGTAAGTTTAAAATGGTAATAAAATCTAAAATTATTCTAAAAAAGAAAGTAAATAATCAAATAATACATTTAAAAAAAATCACCTTGGATGAAATGACAGACTCTTCTTGATCAGCATTTTTGCACTTCTTCCCTGCATCTTCTTCTGCTAATATACTTTCTGAATTTCCTGATGAAATTAATCGCTTTCTTCCTTGCTGGGTCATGTTTACTTGAGGTTTATCTTTGCAGATTCCTTCTTTTCCATATCCCTGGATTATATTATTATCTTACACACACATACATAAAAAAAAAAAAGAAAATTATCTTCTGGATCTTTACATGTCAATATTCAAAAAAAAAAAGAGAGAGAGAATAAAAGAGCAAATAAAATTAAAGTTCCATTTATAGTAATGCCAATTTAAAAACACTCATTTGCAAATAACAAGGCCAAGGTGCTAGTGGGAGCTCTGTGCCTTAAATGTTTCACCTGACCCCTCTTTGAACTTTGTTTTCATCTGCAAAATGGCAATTATAATAACTCACAGAGTTTTCAGAAGTAAATGTGTTGATATGTAACTATCTATTAAAGTACCTGACACATCCTAGTTATATATTTTCATTGCAGCACTGAATTTCTCTAAGAGAAAATTCACAGAGAGCAACTCAATGAATCTTCTATATGCTTACTAAACATCTAATAGCCACAGTGAGGAATCCAACTTATCTTAAAATAGAGATAAGAACCCAAAATAACCCAAAAGGAGAATGACTTCTACAGACTTTGTCAAGGAAGAAGTTAAGACTCAATAACAATGAACATCTTATCCTATGAAATTTCAATACAGTTGGTAAGCCTAAGTAAGTATAATATTTTATTTAAATTTCACAAATTGTCTAACATAAAAAAGACCTAGATTTTTTTGGTTGTTGTTTTGTCTTGTTTTGTTTTGTGCTGGGAACTGAACCCAGGGCCTTGTGCATGCAAGGTAAGCACTCTACCAACTGATCTGTATCCCCAGCCCAACCTACTTGTTTTTAAGAGAAAAATATTCATGGCTAATTGTCTACTTTACAATAGAATGTTAACTTCATAAGGAAAGAGACTTTATGTGCCTTATTCATTATTTCTTCCTTGAGTCTCCAGTACCTACAAATGGCCTAGTACAAAGCTGGTGCTCAATAAATATTCTGAACTAAATAAATTGTGAATACAAACAGAATTTGCCCTAAGATTCCCTGGAGATCCAGAATATCAGTATGTAAATAACCTGTAATCATTATGTTAATATTCCAAAGGGGTTAGAAAACTTCCATATTCTGGAAAAAGCTAGAATATGTACTTTAACCTCTGTGGGTCATATAGTGTCTGTCATAACGACTTAACTCTGCCTTTATAATATAAAAACAGCCACATACAAGACATTTATGGATGATCATGATCATGGTTGCGTTCCAACAAAACTATTTACAAAAAAAAAAAAAACTGGCCTATAGTTTGCTTTGCATTATTCCAAAGGCTATTCAATGGCCTAAAATAATAATCCTTAAGTTCAGGGGAAAAAATGGCAATGGAATAGTATTCATATTATCAAATAGGAATATAAATTGAATCAATATAAAAATAATGTATAGTAGTCCCGCTTTATCCACAGTTTCACTCATCCTTGGTCAACCATGAAAAATTCCAGAAATAAACAATCCATACACTCAAAATTGCATGCTATTCTGAATAGCACAATGAAATTTTGCATCATCCAGCACACTCCCACCTGAACATGAATCATTCTTTTGTCCAGCAATATCCACACTGTATATTGTTAATTACTTAATAGCTGTCCTGGTTATCAGATCAATTGTGGTATCACAATGATTATATTCAATTAACCCTTATTTTGCTTAATAATGGCCCTAAAGCACAAAAGTAATGATTTTGGCAACTCAGATATGCCAAAGATAAGCCATAAAATGTGTTCTTTAAATGAAAAGGTTAAAGGACAAAACACTTTTTTTTCTTTCAAGTACCAGGGATTGAACCTAGAGGCACTCTAATCACTGAGGACACCCCTAGCCCTTTTTAAAATTTTTTGCTTTGAGACAAGGTCTCACTAAGTTGCTGAGGCTGGCTTCAAACATGTGATCTTTCGGTCTCAAGACTCCTGAGTTGCTGGGATGACAGCTATGCATCAACTTGCCTGGTAATACAGATATTTTGAAAGGGAGAGAGAACAGACCATATCCATTTAACTATTATTACAGTATATTACCAAAATTGTTCTATTTTATTATTACTTATTATTGCTAATCTCTTACCATACCTAACTTAGAAATTAAACTTTATCATAGAAAAAAACATGTATAGGGAAAAAAACAGCTTTATAGGTTTTGGTTATCAATGCTCATAGGCATCCACTGGGGGTCTTGGAATAGATCCCCTGCAGATAGGGGGGAAACTACCGTATTTATTAAATAAAACATATGCATAAACTAGTCCAATAACTAAACTTTGCCTAAATTATTTAAATATTCATCATGAATCTAAATTAGGAAGTATTTCATAGCATTTTTGGAAACTGTCAGGATGATTTAATAGGACTAGACAGCTTGGTGTAACATGCAACAGCAGTTATGAATTAATAAAACCAAATAAAATAATGATAGTATAGCAGTATTGCTTACTATGCTGAGTACTATAAAATGTAAATTAAGACACAGCTTCTGCTCAAATGATAGTATACCACATTCCATGTGGCACACATGTACATAAAATTCTAAAATTAAATATACATATTTAAAATAGCCAATTATTTAAAATTTCAAATTCTCTACTACAGATATTCAAAAGACCAAAGCCAATTTCTTTTTACATGGGAAGAAGCCATTTTAATACTGATAAAATGTTCTTCTAAGAGTATATAAAATAAATAGCTTAATTGACATAACAATTTTATAACAATCTGGTATAGCAAATATTTTTCTATATCCAGGATAGGTCCAATTAAATGACAGAATTATAAAAGAAATTAACTATTAATAAAATTATTTTTTAACTGTTACTAATTATACTTATGAGCTATATGAGTGATAGCTATATGCATATATGCCATTAAAATATTTCATCTGAGCTGGACCCAGTGGCATACATCTATCATTCCAGTGACTCAGGAGACTGAGGCAGGAAGACGGCAAGTTTGAGGCCAGACTCAGCAACTTAGCAAGACCCTCAGCAACTTCACAAGACCCTGTCTCAAAATAAAAAAAAAAAGGGGGGGCTGGGGTTGAGGTTCAGTGATTAAGCACCTCTAGGTTCACCCCCAATACCAAAAAAAACTTTTATCCACTCTAATCCTCCAGAGAAACCAGTCAAAACAGCCTATTAGTAATTAGATACATCTCCTTCTCAACTTTTGTCTAAGTTTAAGCAAACATATTTACAAATACAAATGTTTTAACACATATAGGACTAAAAGTGTAAGTGCTGTTCTTTCTGTGGTATAAATTCCTAGAACTGCAATTTCTGGGTCAAAATGTGTGGTATATTTAAAAACTTAAGAGATACTGGCAAATGATATTAAAAGGCTATACTAAATTATCCTTTAACCAACAATGTTCAATAATACCCATTTCTGCCAAAACTAGTTATTATCAATTGTTTAAATTTGATGAGTTAATAAGAAGTGACAATTGTATGTTTTCAATTTATATGTACCTAATACTAAAGTCATGTATTTATTAACTATTAGTATTTATTATTCTGTAATAGATCACATACAATGTACAAAATTTCTACTGAGTATAATATATTCTGACATAGACAATTTTTAAAATCTTCAATCTTTTCTGACAGGTACTATCTCCAAGTACCTTGTTTGCCAGTCTCTGAGTAAGATGTTTGCATACAAACATTTTTGTCATTTTTATCTCGGAATAATCTGTCAATTTTTCCTTTATGGTTCTAGGTTCCCTATCTTCTCTTCAGAACTATTAAAAATATTTTCCATATTTTCATCAAATGACTTAATAATTTTAAGTTTTAAGTTGACATTATAATTCAATAGAATCTATCTCTGAAAATGGTATAAGTATGAATCTAATATTATTTCCTTCCAAATAAATTATTTCCCCCAAGCATTTATTGAATAATGTACCCCTTCCCCACCAGTTTTAACAGATAATGTTTTATAGTGAATGTATCTATTTTGATCTGTCTGAGTGTTTCATTCTTTCTACTGGTCTAAATTTTATTCCTATATCAGAACTAACAATTACTAAAAACAGATACCTAGCCCAGATAGCAATATAGGGGAATTCCAAGAAAAAGGTATTCAAGGTAGTTTGCCCCTTCAAAAATACAGAAAAATTCTTAATTCATTTTCTACAAAGCTGACATGGCTCTAATGTTAAAATTTGCCATATATGGCATGAAGAAAAATACTGATGTATTTATAAATACAGAGATGTCCTATATCAGATATTATCAAATTTAATCTAAGAGTATAAAAATAAGCAATCATGATGACAAGGCTGAACCTACTCTGTAAACATAGGCATGTTATGATATTAAGAAATCTACCAACATCATTAATTATATTAACACATGAAAAGGCACAGCTATTTCTATGCCAAAAAAATTTTTCAAATAATTGAACAGTATTCGTGAAAAAAGTAGAAATAAAACTACCTAGTATGAGTATTCATCAGAATCAATACCAACCAAGAATTAAACTGAGAGAAGATAAAAGAGAGAAAATAAGTACATATCAAAAACAAACAAACCAAACCAGGACATTTAGATGTAAGTGGCTATCAAGTGACATATTTGGAACATGGGCTTTACAGTCAGATAGAGCTAGTCTCAGTTATAGCTCTGGCATTTATTACTTGATCTCAGATACGTCATTTATCATCAGTTAACATTATTTGTCCCATTCCTAAGTGTTCAAAAGATTTCAAAATATCAAATTGGTTTCAGACAATCTAAGTAAATGTCAATGGACATGGTACAGGACTAAATGTACAAAAGACAGAAGTTACATATATCAACGAGCTTAAAACATGTCCCAGGAGATGGTTTTTAAAATATCTAGCAAGGATTAATTGATGTGGGTCATCAGTTACTTAATCAAAAAAACAATTTTAAAGGCTATGCAATGAAATTTCTAATTATGTTAATTTATAATTAGAATTCAAGTACATAACTGTTTTGTACTTCTTAATTTTTCTTCTAAATTTGTATATTTCTTAATTCCATTAAAGGTATTAAGGAACCTAACCTTGTTCTTATAAGTACATTTACCAAAATCTAAGTTTATATGAAGATAGACCTGAATAAAAAACTTTTGTATCTTATTTTGAAGCTTTAGCATTTTAGTGCATTGGTACCATATAATATTCCTGTCCCAATCAATGTCAGATAACTGTCATTTGTATTTTCAAGGTGAAGTGCCCAAAAAGGCAATTCATATTTTATGTGGTACGTCTGTCAAGTAAAAAAGTTAACAACTGATTATTTGAAGCAAAATATATTTTGAACTATTATAAGCAATGTAGTAGTGATGATGCAAAAGCAATTTCAGTACAAACAACTCTGAAAGAAAAAGATTTGTACTCATGTAGGCAGTTCACATTACTATAATTTTTGGTCAAGAAAAATGATTCTTTCTCTTGGAGAGAAGTTTTGTTCTACTGAAGGAAAGTACCTGCTCCTTCCTACTACCAACCCTCATTTTCCTTCCTACAAAGTGAGGATCATGTTCAAAAAGAAATGTTACTGATGAAAATATTTTCCACATAAAATGATTGTGGAGGGGATAAAAACCATTCTACAAAAATAAAACTCTTTACCAGGAAACTCTTAGACTTAGTTTTGAAAATTCTTCAGATTAAACCACATCCCCCTCAACATACAATGTATAATCTACTATTCCCACAAGAATACTCTGATCCTACTATAAACCAATTAACATCGAAGAAGGTATATTCCGCACATTGTACATTTAATCAAAAATGTTTGAAGAATTCCATGACCACTGAATATGAGAATCATTAAGGATAGTAATATTGCAACTAAAAATGTATTCATTTCTACTATAATTTATAAAAGATAATATTCAACATAAAATGACAGAAATATCTTAAGTGAACTAATCATCCCAAATTAAACCATTATAAATTCAGGACAAAATAGTAAAAGGAACAACTATTTGAAGGCATTGCAGAGTGAACACAAAGATAGCCAGAGAGTATTCTAACTTTGAAAAATTAACTACAACATGCAAATGAATTTCTGATTGTTTTCCTGAAGGCATTCTCCAATTAACAAGTGGTAGAAAGCTGCAGTCTGGTTTGAGGTTAGTAGAACAGATAGAAAGTTAGGGATGAAAATCCCATAAGGAAGGGAGTCCAGAGGGGGCGAAGGGAGTCCAGAGGGGGCGAGAACTGCATGGTGCATCCCCATAATCCCAGAAGTTCAGGAGGCTGAGGCAGGAGGATTGCAAGTCAAGGCCAACCTCACCAACCTAGCAAGATGCTGCCTCAAAATAAATTAACAAGGACTGGATGTGACCTTGTCTCAAAATAAAATAACAAGGACTAGATGTAGCTCAGTACCATGGGTTCAATCCCCAGTGCAAAGAAGAAGGAAAAGGAGGAAGAGGAGGAGGAGAAGGAGGGGAGGCACTGGCAGCAAGAACAAAATCCTACAAGTAAAAATGACCCAGTGCTGGGGTTGTGGCTCAGTGGTAAAGTGCTTGCCTAGTATGTGTGAGGCAATGGGTTCAATCCTCAGTACTACATTAAAATAAAGGGAGTGTGTCCATCTACAACTAAAAATATATTTTAAAAAATGACCCAGCCACAGGGCGATCGAAGATGGCAGACTAGAGGGTGACAGCATCTCCTGTCGCTTCAGAACCCAGGATTCAAGAAGGGGAGACATTGAGAGACTCGGACTAAAATAGAGCCACGGGGTGAGTCTCCCCCACCGGGTGAAGCTCGGCCTGGGCAGCAGGGCGGCTTCTCAGAGCAGGGCAGGGCAGCTAGAGTCTTCCCCAGGTAGCCCTGCTCCCTCTGGCGGTGAGCTCCTCCCACAGGCCAGCTTCTCAGAGCACGCCCGAGTGAGAGCCTTTCTGCACAGAACCAGCTCCAGTCCCAGAGCCAACGGTGAGCTCTGGACCCCAGGCAGCTTCATGGACCAGGATAGGGAAGCCAGTGACTTCCCCAAGCAGCACTGCTCCCTCCAAGGGCAGGCACCTTTCAAGGCCAGCTTCTCGGAGCAGACCACCCAGTGAGAGCCTTTCCGCACAGAGCCAGCTCCAAGCCCTGGAACCAGTAGCGGGCTAGTGGCAGTTTTCTTCGGAAGCACTGCATTATTAAGTTCCTCCAAGACTTCAGGCTACTCAAGGCTGGGAGGTGATATACTGGAAATCTACAGGGACACCATAACCAATAGGAAATCTGCAATATCTCAGAGTCCCACTGACATCTGACCAATATGAGAAAACAAGAAAATGTCCCAAACAAACTTAGATACTATATCAATAAAACCCAATGACAGCATGGCAGAAGAAATGTCAGAAAGGGAGTTCAGAATGTACATTATTAAAACGATCAGGGAAGCAAACGAGGAGATGAAAGAGCAAATGCAGGCATTAAATGATCGCACCAATCAACAGTTAAAAGAGCAAATACAGGAAGCAAGAGATCATTTCAATAAAGAGTTAGAGATATTGAAAGAAAAACAAACAGAAATCCTTGAAATGAAGGAAACAATAAACCAAGTTAAAAACTCCATAGAAAGAATGACCAATAGGATAGAACACCTGGAAGACAGAACCTCAGACATTGAAGACAAAATATTTAATCTTGAAAACAAACTTGACCAAACAGAGAAGATGTTAAGAAATCATGAACAGAATCTACAAGAATTATGGGATATCATGAAAAGGCCAAATTTAAGAATTACTGGGATTGAGGAAGGCTTAGAGAAACAAACCAAAGGAATGAACAATCTATTCAATGAAATAATATCAGAAAATTTCCCAAATCTGAAGAATGAAATGGAAAACCAAATACAAGAGGCATATAGGACTCCAAATACACAAAATTACAACAGACCCACACCAAGGCACATTATTATGAAAATACCTAACATACAAAGCAAAGGCAGAATTTTAAAGGCCGCGAGAGAAAAGAATCAAATTACATTTGAGGGAAACCAAAAAGAATATCAGCAGATTTTTCAATCCAGACCTTAAAGCTAGAAGGGCCTGGAACAACATTTACCAAGCCCTGAAAGAAAACGATGCCAACCAAGAAACTTATACCCAGCAAAACTTACTTCCAGATTTGACGACAAAATCAGATCCTTCCATGATAAACAAAAGCTAAAGGAATTTACAAAAAGAAAGCCGGCATTACAAAACATTCTCAGCAAAATATTCCATGAGGAAGAGATGAAAAACGATGCAAATCAGCAAGGGGGGAACTAGCCTAAAGGAATAGCCAAATAAAAGAGAAACCAAATCATATCAAAAAACAAAAATGAGTCAAATGACTGGGAATACAAATCATATCACAATAATAACCCTGAATGTTAATGGCCTGGACTCATCAATCAAAAGACATAGACTGGCAGATTGCAATAAAAAGAAAAATTCAACAATATGCTGCCTGCAAGAGACTCATCTCATAGAAAGAGATACCCATAGACTAAAGGTGAAAGGATGGGGAAAAACATACCATGCACATGAACACAGCAAAAAAGCTGGAGTATCCATACTCATTTCAGATAATGTGGACTTCAAGCCAAAACTAGTCAGAAGGGATAAAGAAAGACATTACATACTGCTTAAGGGAAGCATAAATCAGCACGACATAACAATCATAAATATCTATGCTCCAAACATTAGCTCATCCATGTAAGTCAAACAAATCCTTCTCAATTCCAGAAATCAAATAGACCACAACACAATAATACTAGGCGATTTTAACACACCTCTCTCACCGCTGGATAGATCGTCCAAACAAAAATTGAATAAAGAAACCATAGATCTCAATAACACAATCAACAATTTAGACTTAACCGACTAATATAGAATATACCATCCAACAAAGAATGAATACACCTTCTTCTCAGCAGCACATGGATCCTTCTCTAAAATAGACCATGTTTTATGCCACAAAGCTACTGTTAACAAATACAAGAAGATAGAGATACTACCTTGTACTCTATCAGATCATAATGGACTGAAATTAGAAATAAATGACAGAATAAAAAACAGAAACTTCTCCAATATCTGGAGATTAAATAATACACTATTATATGATGAATGGATAACAGAAGACATCAGGAGAGAAATAAAAAAATTCTTAGAAGTAAACGAGAACAAAGACACATCATATCAAAATCTCTAGGCCACTATAAAACCAGTTTTAGAGGAAGATTTATTTCATGGGGCGCATTCAATAAAAGAAGTAGAAATCAACAAATAAACGACTTAACACTACAGCATAAAGCCCTAAAAAAGAAGAGCAGACCAACACCAAAAGTAGTAGAAGACAGGAAATAGTTCAAATCAGAGCAGAAATCAATGAAATTGAAACAAAAGAAACAATCGGAAAAATTAACAAAATAAATAGTTGGTTCTTTGAAAAAATAAACAAAATTGATGAGCCCTTAGCCACACTAACAAACAGAAAGAGGGAGAAACCTCAAATTACTAAAATTCGGAATGAACAAGGAAATATCACCACAGATAGGAGTGAAATACAAAACATAATTAGAAGCTATTCTGAAAATCTATACTCCAACAAAAACAGAAAACCTCAAAGACATCAACAAATTTCTAGAGACATATGAATTACCTAAACTGAACAAGGAGGATATACACAACTTAAATCAATTTCAAGCAATGAAATAGAAGAGGTAATCAAAAGCCTACCAACAAAAGAAAAGTCCGGGACCAGATGGGTTCTCAGCCAACTTCTACAAAACCTTTAAAGAAGAGCTCATTCTACTACTCCTCAAAGTATTCCATGAAATAGAAGAGGAGGGAACCCTCCCAAACTCATTCTGTGAAGCCAATATCACCCTGATACCTAAACCAGACAGAAACACATCGAGGAAAGAAAATTTCAGATCAATATCCTTAATGAACATCGATGCAAAAATTCTCAACAAAATTTTAGCAAATCGCATACAAAAATATATTAAAAAGATAGTGCACCATGATCAAGTGGGTTTTATCCCAGGGATGTAAGGTTGGTTCAACATCAGGAAATCAATAAATGTCATTCACCATATCAACAGACTAAAAGTTAAGAATCACATGATTATTTCAATAGATGCAGAAAAAGCATTTGATAAAATACAGCATCCCTTCATGCTCGAAACACTAGAAAAAATTGGGGTAGTGGGAACATTCCTTAACTTTGTAAAGGCCATCTATGCTAAGCCCATGGCCAATATCATTCTAAATGGTGAAAAACTGAAAGCATTCCCCCCAAAAACTGGAACAAGGCAGAGATGCCCTCTTTCACCACTTCTATTCAACATTGTCCTTGAAACTCTAGCCAGAGCAATTAGACAAACCAAAAAAATTAAAGGGATATGAATTGGAAAAGAAGAACTCAAACTATCCCTTTTCACTGATGACATGATTATATATAGAGAGGAACCTGGAAATTCCACTAGAAAACTTTTAGAACTCATAAGTGAATTCAGTAAAGTAGCATGTTACAAGATCAATGCTCATAAATCCAATGCATTTTTATACATAAGCGATGAATCTTCAGAAAGAGAAATTAGGAAAACTACCCCATTCACAATAGCCTCGAAAAAATAAAATACTTGGGAATCAATCTCACAAAAGAGGGGAAAGACCTCTACAATGAGAACTGCAGAACACTAAAGAAAGAAATGAAAGAAAACCTTAGAAGATGGAAAGATCTCCCATGTTCTTGGATAGGCAGAATTAATATTGTAAAAATGGCCATACATCCAAAAGTGCTATACAGATTCAATGCAATTCCAATTAAAATCCCAATGATGTACCTTACAGAAATAGAGCAAGCAATTATGAAATTCATCTGGAAGAATAAAAAACCCAGAATAGCTAAAGCAATCCTCAGTAGAAAGAGCGAAGCAGGGGGTATCGCAATACCAGATCTTCAACTCTATTACAAAGCAATAGTAACAAAAACGGCATGGTATTGGTACCAAAATAGACAGGTAGATCAACGGTACAGAATAGAGGACATGAACACAAACCCAAATAAATACAATTTTCTCATACTAGACAAAGGTGCCAAAAATATGCAATGGAGAAAAGATAGCTTCTTCAACAAATGGTGCTGGGAAAACTGGAAAACCATATGCAACAGAATGAAATTAAACCCCTACCTCTCACCCTGCACAAAACTCAACTCACAATGGATCAAGGACCTCGGAATCAGACCAGAGACCCTGTATCTTATAGAAGAAAAAGTACATCCAAATCTTCAACTTGTTGGCTTAGGATCAGACTTCCTTAACAGGACTCCCATAGCACAAGAAATAAAAGCAAGAATCAACCACTGGGATAGATTCAATCTAAAAAGCTTTCTCTCAGCAAAGGAAACTATCAGTAGGGTGAAGAGAGAGCCTACAGAGTGGGAGAATATCTTTGCCACTCATACTTCAGATAGAGCACTAATTTCCAGAATATATAAAGAACTCAAAAAACTCTACACCAAGAATACAAATAATCCGATCAACAAATGGGCTAAGGAAATGACTTCACAGAAGAAGATGTACAAGCAATCAACAGATATATGAAAAAATGTTCCACATCTCTAGTAATAAGAGAAATACAAATCGAAACTACCCTAAGATTCCATCTCACCCCAATTAGAATGGCGATTATCAAGAACACAAGCAACAACAGGTGTTGGCGAGGATGTGGGGAAAAAGGTACACTCCTACATTGCTGGAGGGGTTGCAAATTAGTGCAGCCATCCTGGAAAGCAGTATGGAGATTCTTCAGAAAGCTTGGAATGGAACCACCATTTGACCCAGCTATCCCACTCCTTGGTCTATACCCAAAGGACTTAAAATCAGCATACTACAGAGATACAGCCACATCAATGTTCATTGCTGCTCAATTCATCATAGCCAGATTGTGGAATCAACCTAGATGTCCTTCAATTGATGAATGGATAAAGAAACTGTGTATACATTCCATTGTGTATACATATATATAATATATATGTAATATATATAATGTAATATATGTAATATATATGTAATATTCCATTGTGTATATGTATATATATGTATACACAATGGAATATTACTCTGCCATAAAGAATGATAAAATTATGACATTTGCAGGCAAATGGATGTAATTGGAGAATATCATGCTAAGTGAGATAAGTCAATCTCAAAAAAACTAAAGGACGAATGATCTTGCTGATAAGCAGATGACGACATATAATTTGGGGTGGGAGGGGTTAGCGTTAGGGTTAGGGTTAGGTTTAGGATTAGGGTTAAGGAGGGTGGTAAGAATGGAGGAAAGAAGGACTGTATAGAGGGGAAAGAGGGGTGGGAGGGGTTGGGGGGAAGGGAAAAAAAATAATAACAGAATGAATCAAACAGCATTACCCTATGTAAATTTATGATTACACGAATGGTATGCCTTGACTCCATGTACAAATAGAGAAACAACATGTATCCCATTTGCTTACAATAAAAAAAAATAATAATAATAATTTAAAGGTAAAAATAAAATAAATTTTTTTTAAAAATGACCCAAATCTTTGGCTGACTGCTATACTATGATATTCATGGAGGAAACCGCAGGAACCCAGGAAAAAGTCACAGTTGAAAAATAAAAGATTTAAGTAGAAAGCCTATAGCTGCTGTGTCCACATCAGGGAAAACAAGAGACTAAGATCTGAATCTAGCCAAGTTAACTGCCTATGAGAACAAAATACTTTCTTAGGAAAACATGATGAAATCAAGAGCCTTGGTAATCTATCATTCCTAACAACAAAAACCAATAGAAAATCACTAGCTACAGAATATATAAGAAAATATGACCCATAAAATATTTTAAAAGCAGTTAAAAGAAAATTAACCTGAGATAACCAAAAAGTTGTACAGAGACACATACTCTAATGCAGTTATTAGAAATATGATCAAGACTTTATAATAAGAGGATTGTAAATTAGCAATAACACTATGGAATCAGTATGGATGTTCCTCAAAGACTAGGAATGGAACCACCATATGACCCAGCTATACTATTCCTTGGTATTTATTCTAAAGAACTAAAGTCAGCATAATATAGTGAATCATACACACCCATATCTATAGCAGCACAATTCACAATAGCCAAATCATGAAAGCAGTCCAGATGTCCATCAACAGATGAATGGATAAAGAAAATGTGGTATATATGCATGATAGAATTTTTTTTTTTTGGTACCAGGGATTGAACCCAGGGGTGCTTATCCACCGAGCTACATTCCCAGCCCTTTTTAAATTTTATTTAGAGATAGGGGCTCTCTTATATTGCTTAGGGCCTCACCAAACATAGCTATAAAGAAAAATGAAAGTATATCATTTATGGGAAATGAATGGTACTGGAGAACATCATGCTAAGTGAAATAAGCCAAGCTCAAAAAGTCAAGGGTCAAATGTATGTTCTCATATGAGAAAGCTAGAGAGAAACAAGCATTAAAAATAGGTATACATGTGGTGGGACAGGGCAGGAGTCTTGTAAAAATAGAAGAGACCATACGGTGGAGAAAGGGGATCAGGGAGAAGTGGAAAGAAATGGGAAGTACTGAGGAATAACGTTAACCAAATTATATTGTCCTGTTATGTGCATGAATGGCTATGTAACCACAAATCCCACTACTATATTTAATTATAATGCCATAATAAAAAGGAAAATATGTCCTTTTGTGTGTGTGTGTGTGTGCGTTTGTGTGGTCAGGAAATCGAATTTGGCTATGTACTGTACCACTAAGGTACAACCCCAACCCCAAAATAGTTGACAGGCCCCATGTTTTCATTTTGTACTCAGCTTTTCCAAAAAAAAAAAAACAAACAAACAAAAAAAAAAAACTAGGAATGGACCACCATATGACCCAGCTATCCCTCTCCTCAGTATAAATCCTAAAGATTTAAACTCGGCATACTACAGTGGTGCAACCACATCAATGTTTACAGCAGCTCAATTCACAACAGCCAAGCTATGGAGTCAACCTAGGTGTCTGGGGTTGAGGCTCAGTGGTAAAGTGCTTGAATGAAGGAATAAAGAAAATGTGGTATATACACATGATGGAGTATTTTTCAGTCGTATAGAAGAATGACTTTATGGCATTTGCTGATAAATGAATGGAACTAGAGACTATCATGCTAAGTGAAATCCCAAAAATTCAAAGGTAGAATGTGTTCTCTTTTATTGTGGAAACTAATCAGAATAAAGGAGAGAGAGATTAAAAAAAAAAAAAAAGAACAGAAAAAAATCAGTGAAGTAGAAAAAGGAGAATGAAGGGAAGGAAGGAAAGATTGGATAGGGAAAGACAATGAAATGAATCTAACCTAACTTTCCTATGTACATATATGAATGTACCACAGTAAATCTCACCATCATGTACATCCATAAGACACTAATTAAAAAAAAAAAACTATAATAGCAAAAAGATCAGTAGAGTAGAGGGAAGAGAACAGGGGGAGGGAGGAGGAGAGTGAAAAAGTACTAGGGACTGAATTAGAACAAATTATATTCCATGCCTTCATAATTTTGTCAAAATGAATCCTATTGTCATGTATAACTAAAAAGAAACGATTAAAAACAAAAAATCATAAAGGCAGACTGTATCTCTGGAGGTATGCATGGAACAGGTGTTGGTCTGCACACCTCATCGCTGTGCCTCAAAAAACTGAGGAAATCAAAGATTTTTTTGCTCACAGCCAGGCGAAAGGATGCCAAATCTTTAATGAACATTGTAAGAGTTTGATAGATATCCTGATTCCCAATACCCAATTAGTCCAGGAAAGCATTTGAAAGATGAGAGATTCCTTTTTTTTTTTTTTTTTTTTTTTTTTGATCACTGCTCTCCAGATTTCCACTGGTGGCCATTTCCCTATAAATCCTAGCTACTTTGTAGCCTAAGGCTTCAGGATCACTTGAGCCCTTAAAAACTGAATTAAAAAAAAGAACTTCATAAAAGATAATAATTTCAAAGATGTTGAAGCTCATCAGAGAGACAGAAACTATCAAAAGAATAAAAGAAAGAAAAAGAACCAAACAAATCAGAGAACTGAAAAATATAATAACTGAAATGTAAAATTCATTAGATAGGCTTACCAACAAATTAGAAATAGCAGAAAAAGAATCAGTAAACTTAAAGACGTAAAAGTAGATGTTATCTTTAAGAACAGAAAACTAAAAGATTAAAGATTAAAAGAAAATGAACAGACCTAACTTATTGGAACTAAATCAAGCAGTATAATATATTTACAATCAGGAATCCAAAAAGGGAACAGAAAGAGAATAGGGAAGAAAAATATTTGAAAAAAAAAATGGCAAAATCTTCCCAAATTTCGTGAATAACAGCCAAAAAGGCAAATGAACCTCAAGGAGAATTAATACAAAATAGCCATACACAAAATAGGCACTTAGTCATATAATAGTCGAGTGCATGAAATTAAAGACAAAAATAAAATCTTCTTAAAAAGAAATTTGATCCAAGAGCTTCATTGAGAAACTGTCAAACATTTAAGAAACAAATAATACTAATCTTTCATAACTCTTCTACAAACTTAATGTCTGTCATCCACCAATATTCATATATTGAAGCCTGAATCCCTTATTTGGTGATGGTAATTTTGGAAGGAATTCAGATTATGATGGGATTATTGCCTTTAAAAGTGGATGATGGTACAAAAGCTAACTCATTCATGCTCTATCTCTCTCTCCCTCTACCACATGAGAAACAAAGATAGCCACCTAAAAGTCATAAGAGGGTCCTCATCAGAATATAACCATGCTGGCACCTTGATCTTAGACTTCTGGCCTCTAGAACTATGTGAAAATAAATGATGAGTAAGCCACCTAGTGCATGTTATTCTGTTACAGCCTCCTAAAATAAGACAAACTCTTTCAGAAAATTGAGTAATATTTCCAAACTAATTTTATCAGACCAGCATAACACTTACATTAAACCCAACAAAGATATTATGCAAAATGAAAATTATAGATCAATACCACTCAGCATAAATTTAAAAATCCTTCATAAATCAATCTTAGAAATGAATAAAAGAGATAAGGCATAATAGTCAAATGGGTTTATCCAAGAATGAAAGGTTGATTTAATATTCAAAAATCTATTGTCTAACCCACCTTATGAATGGGATAAAAAAGAAAAACCACATGATTATCCTATTAGGTGTAGAAAAAGCACTTAATAACATTCAACATCCACTAAGGTAAAACCTGAGCAAATTAGAAATATAAGAAATTTCTTCAATTCAAAAAAGAAAACCTATGTTAAAATCTACAAGTAATCAAATTTAATAGGGAAAGGATTTTTTTCCCCTAATATCAGAACTAAGACAAGAATATCTACTATCACCAATTCTTGTCAACATTGTAATGAATTTCCTAGACAATGCAATTAAGAGGAAAGGACAGGAAAAAGAATTAAAAGATGTGCAGAAGGAATAAGTAAAACTCTAAACACATACAATGTTGTCTACACAGAAAATCCCAAAGCAGCTATAAAACAAGCTACCAGAACCAATACTTACTTAACAAACTTTTATAGTATACAACATTAATATACAAAACAATTAAATGTTTAATATAGTAAAAATGAGCAATCAGAAATTGAAATTTACAAAATAATACCACTTACAACCAGCATCAAAATATGGAATGCTTAGGAATAAAGATGTATACAACCTGTAAATTGAAAACTACAACACCAATGAGAAAAACTGACCTAAATGAATTGACCTAAAACAGTTGTACACTTAAAAAGTGTATCTGAGGCGTTCTAGAGGGAGGCTGCGTTCCTTGTCGCTCCGCAACGCCGGATTCAAGCAGAGGATATCTGTTTCTCGCTGCCAGCAGATTGACTGCAGACCGCCAGTGGAGAACCAGCTGCCTGCTGCTGCCTGGAAATTCACTGTCACAGTACCTGCAGGTTTGATTACACGTGGCTGCCGCCATTTTGAGACAACAGCCAGGCCTTGTAGGACCCCTGGCTGGACTGACCAAGTCCCGTCTCCAGGATCCCTCAGGCCAACCAATCACTCCCTGCCTCTGGGGCCCTCACATCAACTGACTGCTCCCTGCTGCCAGGACCCCCAGACTAACTGACTGCGCCCTATCACCGGAACCCCAGACCGACTGATTGCACCCGACCTCCAGGATCCCACAACCACACCAAACACACCCGACCGCCAGGACCCCTGCCGGACCAACTGCATCCTGTCTCCAGGACCTCCAGCTGACCACGTCCACCCCTGAGCTGCAACTCCCCATTTGCCAACACATTTAGATGCCAGAGCAGCCATCTTGGATAATCTTGGAAGCCGGAGCTCCGATCTTTGGGTGGGGCAAATCCCATCCTGAGACGCCTGCTGGAGGCTTGAAGCTCATTCTCAGGTACCTCTCATACATCAGGCTACTGAACACTGGGAGGTTTCATTACAATATGACTATTATACAGTAGATTTTCTTTTTTCTACTTTTTTAAAAAAAAATATTTAAGTTTATATTTCTTTACGTTTCTTCCTTTCTTTTCCTTCTGTTTACCTGTTCCCTCAGAGTCGCTTTCTCCCTTATTTACATGATGTTATTGTCCCCATAGGAGCTATTTGGTCTAGGATTGCATAGTGTCTGGTTTGGGCACTGCTAATATTGATCTCCCCTTAAAGAAAGGGTTTTGGAAACCTATAGGGCCACTATAAGCCTATAGGGGGAAATCTGCAATACCCCAGATCTGCACTGCTAGAGGGGAAGATACATGAACAACATGAAAAAACAGGGAAGAAAATGATCCAAACAAATCTAGATTCTATAGTAATAGAATCCAATGACAGTATGTTAGAAGAAATGTCAGAAAAGGACTTCAGATTATACATGATTAAGATGATTCGTGAAGAAAAGGATGAGATAAGAGAGCAAATGCAGGCAATGAATGATAATACAAATAAGCTGAAAGAGCACCTGCAGGAAGTAAAAGATCATTTCAAAAAAGAGATAGAGATTCTCAAAAAAAAAAAAAAAAAACAAACGGAAATCCTTGAAATGAAGGAGACAATAAACCAAATAAAAAACTCAATGGAAAGCATCACCAACAGACTAGACCACTTGGAAGACAGAACCTCAGACAATGAAGACAAAATATTTAATCTTGAAAATAAAGTCACCCAAACAGAGAAGATGGTAAGAAATCATGAACAGAATCTCCAAGAACTATGGGACATCATGAAAAGACCAAATTTAAGAATTATTGGGATTGAGGAAGGCACAGAGATATAAACCAAAGAAATGAACAACCGATTCAATGAAATAATATCAGAAAATTTCCAAAACCTGAAGAATGAAATGGAAAATCAAATACAAGAGGCTTACAGAACACCAAATGCACAGAATCACAACAGATCCACACCAAGGCACATTATAATGAAAATGCCTAACATTCAAAATAAAGATAGGATTTTGAAGGCCGCGAGAGAAAAGCATCAGATTACATATAGGGGAAGACCAATACGGATAGCAGCAGACTTCTCAACCCAGACTCTAAAAGCTAGAAGGGCCTGGAACAACATATTTCAAGCTCTGAAAGAACATGGTTGCCAACCAAGAATCCTATACCCAGCAAAACTAACCTTCAGATTTGAAGATGAAATAAAATCCTTCCATGATAAACAAAAGTTAAAAGAATTTACAAATAGAAAGCCTGCGCTACAGAATGTTCTCAACAAAATATTCCATGAGGAGGAAATGAAAAACAACAATGGAGGTCAGCAAAGGGAGGAACTACCTTAGAGAAAAACCACTCAAAGGAGAAACCAAGCCAAATTAAAAACCAAAAATAAGCCAAATGACTGGAAATACAAATCATTTCTCAATAATAACCCTGAACATTAATGGCCTAAACTCATCAATCAAAAGACATAGACTGGCAGAATGGATTCAAAAGAAAGACTCAACAATATGCTGCCTGCAAGAGACTCATCTCACAGAAAAAGACATCCACAGAATAAAGGTGAAAGGATGGGAAAAAACCTACCACGCACATGGACTCAGTAAAAAAGCGGGGGTTTCCATCCTTATATCAGATAAAGTGGACTTCAAGCCAAAGTTAGTCAGAAGGGATAAAGAAGGACATTTCATACTGCTTAAGGGAAACATAAATCAGGAAGACATAACGATAGTAAATATTTATGCCCCAAACAATGGTGCATCCCTATACATCAAACAAATCCTTCTCAATTTCAAGAATCACATAGACCACAACACAATAATTCTGGGAGACTTTAAGGCACCACTGTCACCACTAGATAGATCTTCCAAACAAAATCCAACCAAAGAAACCATAGAACTCAATAACACAATCAATAACCTAGACTTAATAGACATATATAGAATATTCCATCCATCAACGGGCAGGTACACTTTCTTCTCAGCAGCACATGGAACCTTCTCGAAAACAGACCATATGTTATGCCACAAAGCAGCTCTTAGGAAATGCAAAAAAATAGAGATACTGCCTTGTGTTCTATCAGATCATAATGGACTGAGTAGAAATCAATGACAAAGTAAAAAAAGGAAATTACTCTAAGACTTGGAGACTAAATAATATGCTATTGAATGAAATATGATAACAAAAAACATCAGGGAGGAGATTAAAAAATTCTTAGAGGTCAGTGAGAATGATGATACAACATATCAAAATCTCTGGGACACTATGAAAGTGTTACTAAGAGGAAAATTCATTGCATAGAGCGCATTCCAGAAAAGAATGAAAAGTCAACAATTAAATGACCTAACATTACAGCTCAAAGCCCTAGAAAAAGAAGAACAGAATAACAGCAAAAGTAGTAGAAGACAGGAAATAATTAAAATCAGAGCTGAAATCAATGAAATTGAAACAAAAGAAACTATTCAAAAAATTGACATAACAAAAAGTTGGTTCTTTGAGAAAGTAAACAAAATAGACAAACCCTTAGCCACACTAACAAAGAGAAGGAGAGAGAAGACTCAAATTACTAAAATACATGATGCAAAAGGAAATATCACAACAGACACCACTGAGATACAGAACATAATGAGAAGCTACTTTGAAAATATGTATTCCAACAAAATAGAAACTACTGAAGACACTGACAAATTTCTAGAGACATATGCTCCTCCCAAACTGAACCAAGAGGACATACATGATTTAAACAGATCAATATCAAGCAATGAAATAGAAGAAGCCATTAAAAATCTACCATCCAAGAAAAGCCCAGGACCAGATGGATTCTCAGCCGAGTTCTACAAGACCTTCAAAGAAGATCTCATTCCAATACTTCTCAAAGTATTCCAGGAAATAGAAAAGGAGGGTACCCTACCAAACTCATTCTATGAAGCTAATATCACCCTCATACCCAAACCAGGAAAAGACACATCAAGGAAAGAATCTTTTAGACCAATATCCTTGATGAATATAGATGCTAAGATCCTTAACAAAATATTGGCAAACCGTATCCAAAAACATATTGAGAAAATTGTGCATCACGATCAAGTGGGGTTCATTCCTGGAATGCAAGGATGGTTTAACATCCATAAATCAATAAACGTAATCCATCATGTCAATAGACTTAAGGATAAGAATCATATGGTTATTTCAATTGACACAGAAAAAGCATTTGACAATATACAACACCCCTTCATGCTGAAAACACTAGAAAAAATAGGGATAGTAGGAACATACCTGAACATTGTAAAGGCTATTTATGCTAAGCCCATGGCCAACATCATTCTTAATGGAGAAAAACTGAAACCATTCCCTTTAAAAACAGGAACAAGACAGGGATGTCCTCTTTCACCACTTCTATTCAACATTGTCCTCCAAACTCTAGCCAGAGCAATTAGGCAGACCAAAGAAATTAAAGGGAAATAAATAGGAAAAGAGGAACTTAAGCTGTCACTATTTGTGGATGACATGATTCTATATTTAGAGGATCCAAAAACCTCCTCCAAAAACTTCTAGACCTCATCAATGAATTCAGCAAAATAGCAGGCTATAAAATCAACACGCATAAATCTACAGCATTTTTATACGCAAGTGACGAAACAGCTGAAAGGGAAATGAGGAAAACAACTCCATTTGCAATAGCCTCAAAAAAACTAAAATACTTGGGTATCAATCTAACCAAAGAGGTAAAAGATCTCTATAATGAAAACTACAAAACACTGAAGAAAGAAATTAAGGAAGACCTTAGAAGATGGAAAGATCTCTCATGTTCTTGGATAGGCAGAATTAATATTGTCAATATGGCCATACTAACAAAAGTGCTATACAGATTCAATGCAATTCCAATTAAAACCCCAATGACTTACCTCACAGAAATAGAGCAAGCAATCATGAAATTCATCTGGAAGAATAAGAAACCCAGAATAGCTAAAGCAATCCTTAGCAGGAAGAATGAAACTGGGTATCGCAATACCAGAACTTCAACTATACTACAAAGCAATAGTAACAAAAACGGCATGGTATTGGCACCAAAATAGACAGGTAGATCAATGGTACAGAATAGAGGACACGGACACAAACCCAAATAAATACAATTTTCTCATACTAGACAAAGGTGCCAAAAATATGCAATGGAGAAAAGATAGCCTCTTCAACAAATGGTGCTGGGAAAACTGGAAATCCATATGCAACAGAATGAAACTAAACCCCTATCTCTCACCCTGCACAAAACTCAACTCACAATGGATCAAGGACCTTGAAATCAGACCAGAGACCCTGCATCTTATAGAAGAAAAAGTAGGTCCACATCTTCACCTTGTTGGCTTAGGATCAGACTTCCTTAACAGGACTCCCATAGCACAAGAAATAAAAGCAAGAATCAATAACTGGGATAGATTCAAACTAAATAGCTTTCTCTCAGCAAAGGAAACTATCAGTAATGTAAAGAGAGGGCCTACAGAGTGGGAGAATATCTTTGCCACTCATACTTCAGATAGAGCACTAATTTCCAGAATATATAAAGAACTCAAAAAACTCTACACCAAGAATACAAATAACCCAATCAACAAATGGGCTAAGGAAATGAACAGACACTTCACAGAAGAAGATGTACAAGCAATCAACAGATATATGAAAAAAGGTTCAACATCTTTAGTAATAAGAGAAATGCAAATCAAAACTACACTATGATTCCATCTCACCCCAATTAGAATGGCGATTATCAAGAATACAAGCAACAATAGGTGTTGGCGAGGATGTGGGGAAAAAGGTACACTCATACATTGCTGGTGGGACTGCAAATTAGTGCAGCCACTCTGGAAAGCAGTGTGGAGATTCCTTAGAAAACTTGGAATGGACCCTCCATTTGACCCAGCTATCCCACTCCTCGGCCTATACCCAAAGGACTTAAAATCAGCACACTACAGAGATACGGCCACATAAATGTTCATAGCGGCTCAATTCACAATAGCCAGACTATGGAACCAACCTAGATGCCCTTCAATTGATGAATGGATAAAGAAACTGTGGTATATATATATATACAATGGAATATTACTCAGCTATAAAGAATAATAAAAGTATGGCATTTGCAGGCAAATGGATGAAATTGGAGACTATCATGTTAAGTGAGATAAACCAATCTTAAAAATCCAAAAGAGGAATGATCTCACTGATAAGCAGATGATGACACTTAATGGAGGGTGGGAGTGGGACAAGAATGGAGGAAGCAGGGACTGTATAGAGGGAAAAGAGAGGTGGGAGGGGTTGGGGGGAAGGAAAAAAAATAATGGAATGAATTAAACATCATTACTCTATGTAAATTTATGAATATGCAAATGGTATGCTGTCACTCCATGTATAGAAACAACATGTATCCCATTTGTTTACAATAAAAATAAATTAAAAAAAAAAATCCAGCACTCATTTGTGTTAAACATGTTTATAGATAACAGAGATAGAAGGAACTTTCCTCAGCAACATAAAGGCCATCTATGACAAATCCAAAGCCAACATCATAATTAAAAGAAAAAAAAAAATAAGGTGTATCTGATATATACTTCAGTAATTTCAATTCTAAAAATATACAATAAGGTAACACTGCATGCCATGGGAGTTACTAAAATTTAAGACTACAACACTACATGTTGGTGAATATGTGCAGTAAATGGAATTCACATATTTCTAGGGCCTATGTATTGGGTCTATCTTTCCACTTTGGAAAATGATTTGGCAGCATCTTAAAAAGTAAATATGCATCTACTCATTAACCCAGCAATTCCATTATTTAATATTTATTCAATATAAATTAAGGTATATGTCTACAAATGTACATGTATAAGGATACTTATTGCAGATTTTTTCACAATAGCCAAAAACTGGAAACAACCTAAATAACCACCAATATGTTAATAAATAAACAATTTGACATATTCAAATAACAGAAGACTTCAACAATAAAAAGAAACTACTCATATGTAAAAAATGAATCTCAGACACTGCTAAGAAAAATAAGCTAAACACAAAAGACCATAATAAGTAATAAACATGAATAGTAGAATATTATTAATGATTAAAGCCATGTGATAGGTAAACAGGGGCTCATCACATATATGATTATTTTTAGTTTTTTTCCCTAATTTTTCAGAAAAATTTAAAAGACAATGTTTAAATTTTATAAGGTTTCCCATTTCCCTGTTTAGGTTTTTTTTAAATCGTACAGTGTAGAGAAATTATCAAAAAACACTTTGATACCCGCTATGGTTTAAATATAATTTGTCCCTCTAAAACTCATATTGAGTTTAATCATGATCGTAAGGTATTATAAGGGTAGAAACTTAGTATGACTACAGTGTTTAGAGGTGGAGCGTTCAGAAGGTAATTAGGACTAGTTAAGGTTATTAGCATGATTAAAGGTTATTTAATCAAGGTTATTACCTTGATTAAATACTGGTGGCTTTACAAGAAGAGGGAGAAAGATCATATACATGTACACAAACTCCCTGCTCCCTGTCTCTTACCATATGATATCCTGCACTGCCTCATGAGCCTGCAAGCAAGACCTTCGACTTGAACAAGAACAGTGAGCCAAAATAAGTTTATTTTCTATATAATTTCCCCAATTTGTAGTATTGTTATTAGCAACAGAAAATGGATTAATAAAGTAAGTACCATCATTCTGTTTATTACACTTCTAACACTATTTCTAGGCCTCTTATTTCCACTTCAAAATAACCATCAATCCTACTTGTAGGTATATACCCAAAAGAATCGAAATTGGTATGTTAAAGAGATATCTGTACTCTCATTGCTATAGTTTCGATCTGGAGTGTCCCCCAAAGACTTTTATGTAAAAGGTTTGGTTTCCAGCTTGGTGCTATTGAGAAGCTGTAGAAACTTTGAGAGATGGAACACAGTAGGAAGTCTCCAAGTTATTGGGGAGGGCCCTTTGAGACTCTTTCAGAGCTGCCTTCTTTCTCTTTTTGCTTCCCAGTCATGTAGTGAATGGTTTTGTGCCAGACACTCTGGGCATGATGCACCGCCTTGTGAGAGATCCAAAGCAATAGGACCGATCAATCCTGGACTCAAACCTCCTAAACTGTGAGCCAAAATTAGTCTTTTTTCTCCATAAGTTGGTTATCTCAGGTATTTGTTATGGTAAAGGAAAGCTATTACACCCATTATAATTGCCGCATTATTTGCAATGGCCAAGATATGGAAGCAACCTAAGTGTCACCAGCAGATGAATGGATAAAGAAAATATGGTAGAGATACCCAGTGGAATACTACATAGTCTTCTGAAGGAAGTAAATTCTGTCATTTGTTACAACATGCATAGAACTAGAGGACATTATACTAAATGAAATAACCAGGCACCAAAATAGAATATTTTGTAGGATATCACTTATATGAGGAATCTAAAAAGCTGATCTCATAAAAAAGTAGAAAGGTAGAGGAGGGACTTGAGGAGGGAGAGGGATGGGAAAAGAGTAGATGTTACTCAAAGGGTACAAAGTTTCTGTTAGGCTGATGGAGTAGATGTTGGTGATCTATTGCATTGCCTTGTAACCACAGGTAATATAGTACATATCTTTCAAAACTATTGAGAGAATAGATTTTTAACATTCTCCCTGCAAAGATAAATTGGTGAGGTAATGGGAATGTTAATTAGATTGAATGAGTCTCTGCAATGTATATATCAATCAAAACATCACATTGTACCCCATAAATATACAGATTATTATATTGTCAATTAAAATACATTTAAATGAATAATGTTATAGAGCAGATTGAAAAAAATTTGAAACTATTTACACAGGTTTTTGACTGACTTTTGCATTTGTATATGTATATTAGAGATGCCCATCATTTCCTTCCTGATGATGCCCTCTAAGAAAACCTGTACCTGACTTACAGTGGGCCAGATACTCAAAGATAGAACTAAGAAACACAACTACCTATTAACTATTTGGTAGTGAAGGCTTAAGGAGAGAAGAGGTAAGCCAATACCAGATGTTAGGCAAGCCAGAGCCATGTGCACAAACATAGGTAAACAGAAATCACCAGCCTCTGCTGTGGAGGGAAGTAAACACAGTAAGATCATGTGTCCAGAGAAAGGAAGAGAAGAGTAGGGAACAGGAGTAGGCTGTGAGACCTGATACCCATCCTTCACTTGGATTTGGATAACCAGGCTAACTTTACAAATTCCCTTTTAATCAAGTAAATTCGGGTACTTCCCAATAAATAAAATTTTGCCTAAATAAGACAATTAGTAAACATTTAAAAACTCTTGAAGCAATGGGAATACCCAGCAGAAATCATAAATTATTGTGATATTTATCACAAGTGACAGTGTAGTGATAGTGTGCTATGCTAGGAGAGAGGTCACATCATTTTTAAATCTCTCAGCACAAACATTGTGCATTTGGCTTTTTAAAAATTCAATTAATACCATCCCAGTGACTCAGGAGGCTGAGGCAGGAGGAGGCTGAGGCAGGAGGACTGTGAGTTCAAAGCCAGCCTCAGCAAAAGTGAGGTGCTAAGCAACTCAGTGAGATCCTGTCTTTCAATAAAATACAAAATAGGACTGGGGATGTGGTTCAGTGGTCAAGTGCCCCTGAGTTCAATTCCTGGTACCCCCCCCCCCCCCCAAAAAAAAAACAAACCAGGCTGGAGATGTGGATCAGTGGTTAAGCATCCCTGGGTTCAATCCCTGGTATGAAAAAAAAATTAATGAAACTAATTTTAAATGCTTTCATTGTACTAAAATTTTATCTTAGATGTAAAACCAACAAGTTGATTTGAAAATCTATATTAATATCCTAAACGTGACACATAACAGCACTTGTTAAATAAAAAATAATCATTAGGATAAACAGAATAAATACTATCATTAGGACAGTATTTGATGAATGGCATAAAATAACACCTTGTGTTTTAAATTAGACTCTATGTACACCTAAAAAATTCTTAGGCTAAGCTATACCTACACAATCACCACTCTCTTTGTTCAGAATACTTTCTAAATCTGTTTGATATTTTCCTTCAAGTCAGCATTAGCAGAAACAAAAAACTACCTCCACCGATGACAACTGCTGAAAGGTTTTGATCACTTAAATTCTCTGCTAACATCCAAGCTGGAAGGACTCTTTTCCTCTGGGCAGGGTTTGATTGTTGCTTACTGAAGTCTCTACATTCACCTAGGAAAGACTAAAAAGGCACCTATTCATTAACTCCTAAAGACAATCGTGCATCATTAAGCGTTTGTAAAATTATTTACTTTGCAAAAAAACCCAAAATATCCATATACAACTATGAATTGAGTTAAATTTCTTCGAGAAATTCATTATGTCTATTAGTTGAAGTGTTATCCCAGTGTGATAGTCTCTAAAGCTTAACATAACAGCAAAACAAATCGATGCTAGCAAGACTGTTACAATAAGACTAATTTTAGTTGTCTTTTGTGTCCTCAAAATAACTTGAAGAACATGTTATGAGTGGATGCTATTTGAAATTTCTCACCACACTATTAGTGGTAGTAGCCTGGGTCTTGGCTAGTTCTGTGCTTCTTTCTAGTTGTGAGGTGCCAGTTGTCTTATCAGGTACATAAACCACAGGAGATTTTGGTGCTTCATTTAATATATTATCTTCATCAAGCATTTGGCTGTTTCTATAAAATAAAATAGAAATTTATTTTTTAATCATTTAAAACGCTTCTGCCAGAGACCATGTCATTGTTGTGTTCCTTTTCTCAAACTCAGCAAAAATAAAATGGTAGATTATAAAATGGTAGAATAAAATATGTAGAATATATTCTTTTTCTTCTGCCACCCATATTGCCATGAAATAAACTCATCTTTCCAAATCATAGGCCTAGAAATCATAGCGATTTATGAGATGTGTGGCAACCATCTCGCTCAAAGCTTAAGAGCTATTTATTTTATGTAATATTTTCCCAGATAAAAGTTAAGATCACTACCCTGTATCTAAAGTGATAATGTAAACTGCAAGACCATCAGCTAAGCTAGTCAGGCTCTTGGAAAAATAATTAATAAAATCCTGAGTTCAAGGGTACACAGCTGATACCAGAGTTGTGGCCAGTATCACCACTTATGAAATCTCCTTAAATTTATAGTACAACTAAAAACTTAATGTCCTTACACAGGAGTATCCATGGTCACATGGGGAACATAATTGCTGAACTACTTATTTCATATTCTCTGCAAAGTGCATTAGGATCATCCACAGTTGTTGAATCATTATTTAAAAAGCATATTGTATACTTCAATTTAAAGGATATCATAAAATAAAGCTACATGGACAGAGATCACTTCAGCAGTTGACAAAGGACTGGAGGTAGAGTGAAGGAACTACAAGAAGCATAATGATCCTTTTTGGGGAATGAAGTGTTATCTTACTGCAATGGCCCTTAACACAACTATATATATTTGCCAAAATGAGTCAATTCTGCAGGTAAACTATGCATCAAAAATGTGAACTTCAAAAAATGAAGGTGGAAGATTTTAGAAATGTGTCTAGCTGAGAAGTATCTAATTAATGGCTTATTTTGTTTTAGTATTTCTTATACAAAGAATAATCTTTAAAGGCAGTTTTTTTTTTTTTTTTATACCAGAGATGATTGAACCCAGCAGTACTTAACCATGGAGCCACATCACTCACAACCCTACCCTTTACCCTTTTTCTTTTCTTTTCTTTTCTTTTCTTTTCTTTTTTTTTTTTTTTTTTTGAACCAGGGCCTCACTAAGTTGCTAAGGCTGGCTATGAACTTGTGATCCTCCTGTCTCAGCCTCCCAAGTAGCTGGAATTACAGGCTTGAGCCACTGCACCTAGACAGACGTGAATTTCAATGGTGGGAATCATATTGAGTGGCAGGAATAATTATCTATGAATATTCTGCATTTGATATCAATTCAACAGCTGATAAAGTTGTGGTTTTACTCACTTTTTGGCTACTATGCATAATGTTACTGTGAATATCCATGTATAAGTCTTTTTTTTTTTTTTTTTTTTTGCGCGGTGCTAGGGATTTGAACCCAGGGCCTTGTGCTTGCAAGGCAAGCACTCTACCAACTGAGCTATATCCCCAGCCCCATGTATAAGTCTTTATATAGACATATTTTCAATTCTTTTGGTTATAAACCTAGAAGGGGTTTTTCTATGTTTAAAATGCTGAGGAACTATCACAATATGTTCCATGGAAGATGTACCATTTTGCAATCCCATCGTAATATATGACTTCCTAGTTTTTCCACATTCTTAACATTCGTTAATATCTTTGGAGTAAGGCCTTCCTAGTAGATATGAAGTGGTATCTCACTGTGGTTTTACTTTGAATTACCCTATAACTCATGATATTGAACATCTTTTCACATTCTTATTCTTAATAACTATTCAAATCAGATGTGCATTTTTAAATTGGGTTGTCTTCTGTTGAGTTATAAAATTTTTTTCTGGCTATTCTGAGTATAAATCAATTGTGAGACATGATTTACAATTATTTCCTCACATACTGTTGGTGCCCTTTTACTTTCTGGACTGTCCTTAGAAACATAAGTTTCTAAATGTGATAAAGTTCAATTTATCTATTTTTTCTTTATTTGCTTGTACCTTTGGTGTTATATCTAAGAAACCATTGCCTGATGCAAGGTTGCAAAAATTTATACCTATGTTTCTCCTAGGACCTTATAAAGTTTTAGCTTTTGTATTTAGGTATTTTGTATTTAGGTCATGGTATATCTTTCTTTTTACATATTACTAGATTTGATTCATAAATACTTTGTTGTGAGAAATGTTGGTCTTTAGTTTTTCCTTTATTTTCTTGTAAAGTTTTGTCTGACTTTGGTATGAGAATTAGGGAAGCTCCATAAAGCAAGTTAGGAAATATATAATCTTGTACTTCTGAAACAAACAAAAAAAAAGGTGTAATATTGGCATTGTTTTTTCCTTGTAAGTTCGACAGAATTTGCTACTGATGTTCCCTGTGGGAAATTCTTAAAATAACAATTCCATTTTTTTAATGGGATAGGAATCATCCACTATTTTTTCCTTCCTGTATCCATTTTGGTAAGTTTTATTTTTCAAATAATGTATCAATTCATATAAATGGCCAAGTTTATTGGCATAGTTTTGCATATTTCTTCTTTTTTCTTTTAGGGTCTGCAGTATCAACAAAGATATTCCCTCTTCTATTCCTGATAATCTGTGTTTTCTCACTTGTTTTCTTAGTAAGCCCTACTATGATTTTACCAAGTTTATTAATCTTTTCGAATAACCCACTATAGTTATGCTGACCTTCTTTTTGTCTCTTTTCTATTGCATTGACTTTCAGTCTTGTATAGTTCCTTTTTTTTCTTTTTACTTTGGGATTAATTTGCTCCTTTATCTTCTTAAAGTAGTATACATTTTATAGCTTTCTTGTCTAAGAACTAAGGTAGATGCATCTCACAGGTTTTATGCTATTTTCAGTATCACTGTTCAAAATATTTTCTGACTTCCTTTGTGACCTATTTTTGACCAAGAGTTATTTAGAAGTGTGTAAATTTTAAAATATGTGAAGATTTTTATAGATATCTCATTGTTATTGATTTCAAGTTAATATTGCAATTAAAGAATATACTCCATAATTTTGTCCACTTCTACAGGTCTAGTTTATGTATTCTATGAAAAATAAACTAAAGCCAAATAATATTCCACTGACTGACTCAAAAAACTAGGGTTTGAATTTTAACTTTATGTCAGATTATCAGTATGTTTATACTAATACCTCATTTCCTTAGTTTTCCTATTTTGTGTTTTCTGTTATTTTTATAAAAACAGATACATAACTATGTCTAAGGGGTTAATACCTTAATAAAATTTAGCAAGCTAAAAAAATGAGGAAAATGTAGTCATTTTCAAATTAACTATCGTGGTTACTACTGAATGGAAAATACATTCTGAATACAAAGGTAAAAGATACCACATATGGGATCAATCATTATTAAGGCATAATGAGTTGCTGAGTTTCCAAAGTCAAATGTTTTCTAGAAACACACACACGTGCACCCACATATACCCACAAATTATGTAGCTACTATAGCTCCAATTCAGAGCCTAGAATGGCTTCTACTAAAGTATTTGTGATAGCCAAGAAATTAGAACTATCATTACTAACTCTCATTTCACCATACAGTCTTACCTCAACGTACATTCCATTTCTGTTTCCGAATGTGTAGCAAAAACATGAAAAATGTGTTTGTCAACTAACAATGAAAAACTATCTCCAGGATTCAACCAGCGCCATAGATTTATCTTCATTGGTAAGGGCTGGCTTTTCTCAGAAGAGTGATAAAAACATGGATTTGTATGTATCTATCAAAAAAAAAAGGAATACAGTGATTTTGGGACTTGAAACTACAATAGAAATACAACTAAATATGAACTGACCTAGAATTTTGGTATTAAAACAATTTACATGTAAACTTATACTTAGAAATTTAATAAACTTGCCTTCATAAGTACGATAATTAGTATTTATACATATGTAAGAACTGCCTCCAACTACTCCAGGAATCAAATAAAAAAGCAAAGTTATGAATTAACTAGTTAAAAAAGTCTTCTGCAGAGAAAATTGAACATTGGGATAAGAAACATAAGCATCTTAATACAATTTAGAAATGAGGAACAATGAGAAGGAAAATTCTGATCAAGTCTCTCAAGCAAACAACACAGTTTTCTTTCTAGTTCCCTTGAAAAGGAATCTTATTTTGTTTGAATGAACTGCAATTATAAAGAGTATCATCCATATTCAAGTCACAAGTAATAAATATATCTCAGTTGAAACTATTACATAATCTATTTTAAATTATGTTTGCCATTGACTAGTTTCATGTTAACAAAAATGAGAGTTGCCTCAAAAAAAAAAAAAAAAAAACTATGTTAAGACACTTTAAAAATTTCAACTACAGTCAAGTTGAAATGGGCCATTTCCACAGGTCAGATAGCTTTTCATTATCAATATCATTGGATTTTTTAAAATAAATAAGTTTTAGTGTTGGACAAAGCAACTTTACATAGAGTAACTTCATCAGTTTAAATGAGATTTTTTTTCTGGAGGCATAAACAATCTCCAGTAAAGCAGAGTAATTACCATCCTGTGACTGGACATATGCTGAAGAACAACAAAAATCCAGACATAACTAAAGATAGATTAATATAATCTTCCAAGTTCTAACTCGAATTTTATGAGGATTTGGTCATAAGTCACTTCTATGTACATCTGCTATTAGAAACATTTCTACTCTTTAAATCTGTGTTGTAAGAAACAGTAAAATAAAACTTGGAGATAAAAGATACAGGTAAAAATTTAAAACAGAGGCAATACCAATTTGGCAGGTCATTATTTTATTGGTAAGAGTCATTTTACAAAATATATACAAGACTGCATAAGATGCACTGTAATTTATGCAACACTGTATTCCTAAAGAGTAATGAGTGGTTGATTTTTAAAAATCAAGTTACAATTTAAACATAATATTCAAGAACCTTTCCCTATGTTAACAGTCACCCTAATTTCTCTTGAAGTGGTCCTCTGCCTCATGAGAGATAGAGATTTTGGGCATAACAAGCACACGACACATCAGCAGTTTCTGAGCTTGTACACACTGCTGGACTTAGGAATTATTCCATTTACTCCTTGTCTTATTAAGTGAAGCTCCCTTTTCTTGAGTATGCCATGCCTGGCACAGTCAAGAACTCTGAGTTCATGAAAGAGACATGAGTTCCAGCAGGAATGTACATAGCTTTTGTTTGAATCCTGAATATTCTTTAAGCAAGTTTGCTTCTTATAGACTAAAACCATATTTTTAGTCACAACTACTATAAAAATTCAGATGAATCTCTAAATAACATTAAATATTAACAAAGTCCTAAGCTTTAAAAGGGTAGGATATTAAATACACAGGCATAAAGTTGTAGGAGTAGAAAAGGCAAAACACTTAAGAAAGGAAATTATATTCTTTACAAAGTTATCACAAACCCAAAGACAAAGAAATATTAAATTTGAATATATGCCTCAGTTGAAAGCATTTTATTTTTAAAATATAGGTAGTTAACTATTAGGCAGTTAGTAAATCCCATGAAGAAAATGAACCAATGTTCCACAATCATCATTTTCTTTTTCTTAAACTAGAAATCCCAGAACTAAGAGGAAAAATGACTCTCTGAGAAAGTTCAACATCTGATCCTTTAGCTTAATCCTACGTATGTAATACTCACTGAGAGTTAGCTAAAAAAATCTATGTCAAACTATTTAAAATCCAACTAAAATGGCATGCAAACATGAGGTCCAAAAAGCAGTTTTTAAAAGTTACAAAGGAGGCAAATATTCAACAATATTAAAAACTGAATAGGAAGAAGACAAACACATAGATACAAAAAAAATCCTGAAATAAAAACAATAACATAAATACATATAAAACAAAACTTAAAACTACAAATACTTTATATAAATAAATTAAAAAGTAATGCTAAAGGTCACAATTACCTTAAAACTGACTAAAAATAGTAAAAGTACATTTATGTGTATATGTGCCTGGTTTATTTTAAAGTGTTTTATTATAAAAAGAAAAGTAGATTGAATTGGACCTACAATATTTTTAAAAACATAAAAATTAGAGCTGTGGATGCAGCTCTGAGGTAGAGCACTTATCTAGCATGGGTGAGGTCCTGGGTTTGATCACCAGCATCACTGAAACTAGAATAAAAATCTTTCCAACCTCTCCCAAAACCAGAACCAAATAGATTTACAGATTTTACTGAATTTTCAAATTCTTCCTGAAGCCAAAAGAAATGAGTGGATCCCAATTTCCTTCAATGAGAAGAATTTAACTCTGATCCTAAAAGCAGACAAGGGCAGACAAAATATTAGCAAACCCAAGCCCACTGTGAATAAAATATACAAGCTATCTATATGAGAGACATATTGTTGGTGCATGCCTTTTAACATATCTGAGGAATTGTAAATGCAAACTTAAATAGATTATGCTATAACTTAAGAAGTGCTGCAAAGGATGCATTAACCCTGTAGAAATGGAACTAAAATGTAAATCAATTTTCTATAGCTTTCTCTTGAAGTTATCATTAAATATTAAAGAAAGACTGATGTATACCCAAAAAGAGGCTCTTTTATTTTCAGTGCTTTTTTGTTTGTTTGTTTAATTTAGAAAGTCTTTTTTTTTTTTAACAAAATGAGTCAAGGAAAAGCTACTATAGGATTTTACAGATATTTTACAGTATACTCAGAACTTCTAGGGAGAAAAACAATCATGACTCAAGAATTTTGTGAAACAGAAAAAGCACAATCACCTAAAGGCTTATGTTTTGATGATCAACATAACTAGGCAAAAAAAATCTTGTGATTTATATACACTTATAGAACTACTGCCTAAGTTATTCAAGAGTCAAAATGAGTAAGATTTTATTAAAATTAACTAAAACGCTAACAATTATGAATTCATCCTGAAGATATAACTAACCACTGGTAATACAGTCATTTACAGAAAACACATCAGTTTGCCTTTATAATGCATTTTCTCCCTGCTGATATTAGACAGCAGATTAAATTTAAATGACATAAAAAAGCTAACATCATCTCCGCATGAGCTAACATCATCTCCTCATGCACTATTTCCAAGAACTGCAGGAAAGCCAAAATATTTAAGGGAGAAATATTACAGGGGAAAAGAAGATAGAAATTCATCCAATTTAAAAGTTTCAACTAGTAATTGCCTTAATTGCATGCAACAGCACTGTCAAAAACATTTTTTATTTGGTGGAGGATTTGGATATTCAAATTGAAGGAAAGTAGAAAAGCATTTATCATTTAAACATACTTTCAAACAACATACAGAAGGAATCATTATAATAGAAATATTTGCTATATTCATTTATATAATTTTACAAAGTTTTTTTTAACTAATACTTCCCTTCCAACCTTTTTTACAGTTGCATATATAATATGCTTTAGGTGGTCAAAGTATTTGTAACTGATTAGGGAACAGAGAATAAATGATATAAAACACATAAGAAATAACACAGATAAAATGAATAAAGTATTAATGATCTGTCCATCTCATTTTCATTATTTGTAAGTTCTTAAATTTTCTATTAACAATTAGTTTTAGAATTTCTGTAAATGTCTCTATATTGCACTTTGTTGGTTTAGTTATACAAATAAATAATCTATTTCAAGGTGATATTTTACTGAAACTAAATTAATGTTACATAGAGCAAAGGATCTACAAGTACATTGCCAAATCTAAAATACAAATTTCCTTCAAGTAAAATACAGTAAATACAAAAATTCTTGAAATGAAATTCAAAATTTAATATTTTTTTCTAAGACAGCACTAAATTCTGGTATTAAAGTTGCACATTTCCTTAAAAATAAATGTTTTTTTCATGTCTTCCAATGTGTAGTAAGTTGGCATTCAGAAGTAAATGTAGCACACCATACTATTCTTTATACTTTTATGTCATAAATGTTCCATAATAACTTTTTAAAGACATAATACTTATCCAGAAAAGTACTCAGTATAAAATCTTCCGTTCATTAACATGAATTATAGAGGAGTAAATCTAAACCATACAGAAAGTCAGTTTTAAGATACGGATCTTTACTCGAGGGAAAGCTGTATTATTAGTCATAATTGCTATTTTGAAAAAAGTAAATCTAAACTAACAATAAATTCTATCAGAAAAGGCAGAATATAAATTAAAAGATTACTATATTCTTTCCCTTAATGGGTTTCATTAACAACAAACAACTTTATTTTAAGCCAAGGCAGTTGATTATAAGGATGTTAGAAACTGGGGAAACAACACACTTTTTAAAAAAATGATGTCCCCAACTCCAGGAAATGTCATCTACAGTTCTTATTACAGCACTTATTCTGCATTAAATATCTTAATTAAGTACTACAATGTGGTAGGTATTATGCTAAATATTAGGGATCCAAAGATTAGTCAGAATTCCCATAATAAAGGAGCTTTATTATCCAGTAAATTTCATCTAAGAATAAGATAGCTGAAAAGGAATCCAGAGGTGAGTAATTGACGGTAATTAATGGAGCTCTCAAGGGATGCTGACTACAAATATTAACACTTTTTCTGAAATAAAGAATGAGATAGAAATTTTTTAAATTATTTATTCAAGGTTAAGACAGGGTAAATTCAGCTCTATTCAAACATTTTCCCAATACTAGAATTAAAAAAATATTTTTCAGTCTAGAAGACATTGACAAATTTCTAGACATATGTAACATACTCAAATGAAAATGATATGAAAACCCTAAACAGATCAATATCAAGTAATGAAATTAAAACAGCAATTAAAAGCCTTCCAAAAAAGAAAAGTCCAGAACCAGATGAATTCTCAGCTGAGTTCTACCAGACCTTTAAAGAAGAACTAACATCAGTCTTTCTCAAATTAATCCATGAAATTGAAAGGGAGGGAACACTCCCAAACACATTCTATGAATCTAGTATAATCCTGATATCAAAACTAGACACAGACACATCAAGGAAAGAAAACTACAGCCCAATATTCCTGATGAACACAGATGCAAAGATTCTCAATAAAACATTAGCAAACCACATTCAAAGAAGACACATGAAGAACATAATACACCATGATCAAATAGGTTTCATCTCAGGGATGTAAGGCTGGTTCAACATATGCAAATAAATAAATGTAATTCACTGCTTAAATAAAATTAAGGACAACAATCTTATGATCATCTCAATAGATACACAAAAGGCCTTTGATAAAAATACAGCATTCATTCATGTCAAAAACACAGAATCTAGGGATAAAAGAAACTTACCACAACATTATGAAGGCTATACATGACAAACCCAAAGTAAACATCATAGTGAACAGAGAAAAACTGAACTCTTTCCTTTAAAATCAGGAACAAGGAAGATGTTCACTCTTACCTCTTCTATTCAATATAGCTCTTAAAACTTTCTAGGCAGAGCAACCAGGCAAGAAAAGTAAATTAAAGGGATACAAACAGGAAAAGAAGAATTCAAACTATCTGTTTGCTGATGACTTGATCATTTATCTAGAAGACCCAAAAAACTCTACCAGAAGACTTCTAAAGCTGATAAATGACTTCAGCAAAGTAGCAGGATATAAGATCAATTATCATAAATCAATAGTGATTCTGCTGAGAAAGAAATCAGGGAAACCACCCCATTCACAATAACCTCAAAAATAAATACATAAATAAATAATACTTAGGAATTAATCTAACCAAGCAGGTGAAGGATCTCTATAATGATAATTATAGAACACCAAAGAAGGAAATTGAAGAAAACTTAGAAGATGAAAAGAAATCCCATGTTCTTGGATAGGCAGAATTATAGAAATGGCCATCCTACTAAAAAAAATTGATTCAATGCAATCCCCATCAAAATTCTAATGACGTTCTTCACAGAACTAGAAAAAAAAAGTCCTAAAATTCATTTGGAAGAATAAGATCCTTAATAGCCAATGCAGTCCTCAGCAAGAAGAGTCATGCCGGAGGCATCACAATATCTGATCTTGAATTATACTAGAGAGTTATAGTAACAAAAACAGCATGATATTGGCATCAAAATAGACATGAAAACCAATGGAATGGAATAGAAGACACAGAGACAAACCCACATATTTACAGCCATCTGATTTGATACTTGACAAAGGTGCCAAAAATCTATGCTGCAAAAAAGAGCCTTTTAAACAAATGGTGGATATCAATATGTAGAATAATGAAACTAAATCATTATCTCTCACCCTAAACGTAAGTCAAAATGGATCAAAGACTCAGAAATTGGACCAAAACTTTGCGACTGCTAGAAGAAAACATAGGATCAACACTCTATCACTTTGGTGCATGAACTGACTTCCTTAACAAGTCCCTTAAAGCTCAAGGAAAAAAAAAAAGAAAAACAAGAATCAAAAAGTGGGATGCCATCAAATTAAAAAGATATACACATCAAAAGTAATGATTAAGAGTTTGAAGAGACCTACAAAAAGAGCTTTACCAGATGCTTTTCTGACCAAGGCTTAATATTCAGAGTATATAAAGAACTCAAAAAACTTGACACTTAAAAAAAGAAAAGCAAATAACCCAATCAATAAATGGTCAAAAGAACTAAACAGACATTTCTCAAAAGAAGAAACGCAAATGGCCAACAAATATATGAAAAAATGTTCAACATCTCTAGCAATCAGGGAAATACAAATTAAAATGATAATTATCAAGAATACAAATTATAATAAATGCTGGAAAGAATGTGGGGAAAGGTTCACTCATACATTGCTGGTGGGACTGCAAATTAGTTCAACCATTCTGGAAAGCAGTATGGAGATTTCACAAAAAACTAGGAATGGAACCACCATGACTATCCCACTCCTTGGTTTTTATCCAAAAGATCTAAAATTAACATACTACAGTGATACATTCACTTCAGTGTTTATAGCAGCACAATTTGTATTAGCCAAATTACAGAATCAGACCAAATGACCATCAATAGATTAATGGATTAAGAGAATGTTGTATATATACACAATGGAGTTTTAGTTAGCCATAAAGAATGTCATTATGGCATTTGCCAGTAAATGGATGGAAATGAAGAGCATCATGCTAAGGGAAATAAGACAGACTCAGAAAATTAAGGATTAAATGTTTTCTCTTATATGTGGAAGTTAGAACAAAATAAGGAAAGGGGCTAAATACAAAAAATAAATAAATAAAATTAAATTTAAAAAATAAGGGAAGGGAAGTCAAATATAAAAATATAGAGAAGATCAATGGAGTACATGGAGGATCAAGAGGGAGAGAAGAGGGATGGGAAAGGGGAGAAATGAGGAATTAATTTTAAAAAGTCACATCATATACATATATAAACAAATCACAGGGAATTTCACCTTTATGTATACATAGAAAGTACCAATAAAAAATAAATAAATAAGGGAAAAGATAAGTAGAGTGGAGGAAGGAAAATGGGGGAAGGGAGGAGGGTAGGGAAACGTGTAGAACAGGTACTGAAATGAGATAAATCAAATTCCATGCATATATGATTTTTGTCACAATGTACCTAACTACTATGTATAGCTATAATGCTCTAATTTAAAAAAAGATACTTTTCAAATTTGTAAACAGTTCAATATAGAATAATAAAAGAAAGTAATACCTGTGTAAAAAGAAAGAACTAATGAAACAAAAAGCAGTTGTACATAAAAAATGAAAATACAAACTGGTTTTAAAATATAAATTAATTAATTAAATTCCATAATAATTTTACCACCACATCATCTAGTCAAAAATTAATAGATCCTTATACAAATACTTCATTCTCCTATAGAACAGATTCTGCAAATGAAAGAGAATAATCACATAATATATTCTCAGAACTGCTGCCCCTAAAAATCACTGGGGCTTAAACTATAAAAGCAAATTAGAGCCCTCAACAGAAATTTCCAAATAAAAATTATTTTTAAAAACTCAGAGGGCTAAGGATATAGCTCAAAGGAGGAACATTTATATAGCATGAGCAAGGCCAGGAAAAAAAAAATTGAGGTTGAACAAGTTCTAAGTTTTAGAAATATTCAAATCTATATATAGTACAGAAATCTGTTGAAATACAATCTTATGACACTTAAGTCACTATGCAACTCCTACCCCCAAAAACCAACTATTACATAGTTATAGGTTTTCTTATACAATCTTATTTGAAATGTGCAGTTATGAACAAAATCATAATATATAAATGAACCAGCAGTAATTTTTTCATTAAATTCTAAGCATAAAAATGTAGGTCTGTCCTATGAGAAAATACATAGTTTAATAATTTAGATCTTTTTTTAAAATTTTTTTGTCATTGTATATGGTCAGGATACCTTTATTTTATTTGTTTATTTTTATGTGGTGCTAAGGAACGAACCCAGCACCTCATGCTAAATAAGTGCTCTATTGCTGAGCTATGGCTCCAGCCCCAATAGTTTAGATCTTAACCTCCCAAGGATCTTCTGTCAATGAGAAGGACATATTCTGACTTTAATTCCCTATTTCCATAACCTCAGAAAATAAACACCTTTAATTATGTACTGAAACAGTGAAAGACAAAATTAAAAAATAAATATGTAATGACATATTTACCGGTTTGATTCGAAGCTGACCACCCACTACCTCAAGAATGGCATGTCTTCTGGATACTCTCTTGTCTGTTATCTACAGGAGAAAAAATTAGAAGTCCAAATACAGCCACATGCTTAAGAAAACACAAAACAATTAAGCAAATAAAACTCTTGGCAATGTTTCTGAAATCAGTAGGCTAGTTAGGAAATACATCATTTATTCAACAACTGTATATTGAAATGATTGTCCTCATTTAACAGATCACAAAACTACTCAGAATTTAAGAGACCAGGCCAAAGTCATGGAAGAGTAAATGATGGCAGCCAAGATAAGCTTGGAATCTAAAAGACTCCAAAACCTTACATGATAGTTCTGTTCATGATGGTCACCTAGTAGGGATTCTTACCAAGAAAATCGATAAAATGAGAACAAAATACATACAATATGCACTTATTAGGAAACATTTCAAATATGACAAATATATATTATGTTATAACGACAAAGGTTTTAAAAGGCAGTCTAGTAAAGGGTATGACTACAGGCTTTGGGGTAAGAAAGATACAGATTAGGCAGACTTGCATTTAAGATCTGGGGCCATGATAGTAGTTAAGAAAACAGTAGAGAAAATAGTAAAATCAAAATATTTACAGTGAAGAAGAAATTAGCATTTTCATTTTAAATATATATATATATATTCTTCTTATTTAGATCCCATAATGTTCTACTTGTGCTTACAATCATTTCTGCATACCAAAATTCAAATCTTTGAACTTTAAATGCTAAATATGATAATTTTTCCCACTTCACTATAAACTCAATAAGTAAGATTGCCCTTTTTATTATTTGTGGCTGATACATAATGAAAGCATTTTAAACACCAGCTTCACTTAACACCATAATTATTTCACTCATCTCCTGGTTACCTTACTATCTAGCACTTGAACTCTGGCATTATCCCCAGCAGAACCAAAATTATCTTTAAAAGCAAACTACAACAATGCATAATTACAATTAAATCCATTATCTCTGCAAAACCTTGCAAAATGTGAAATTGCCAAGAATCAGTACTCATTTTTTCAAAACCAGATAGCAGTTCCATACTTAAGGCTGTGACTATATACAAGTATTAACATCAAGCATCACAACAGAATGAGTATCACATAATGAATTTTCCACAAAACCAAAGTTAATTTTTAAAATACTTTCTAAAATAAAATCAATTAAAGATAGCCCATTTAAAATACATATAGTATTAGCTCCAATGACTATTTCAGAGAAGTAAATATAAACCAATAATCTATCTTAACTTTCTCTTGTTACACCAAACAGAGTATAGGAGGCAGAGCATTGACCATGGAGAACAATGTCTGATGTTGATCTGCAAGTGTAAAGAGAAAGACTTAACTTTTTTTTTTTTTTGGGGGGGGGGGGGGGTGCTGGGGATCAAACCCAGGGCCTTGTGCTTACAAGGCAAGCACTCTACCGACTGAGCTATCTCCCCAGCCCCAAGACTTAACTTTTTTTTTTTTTTTTTTTTTTTGAGGGTGTTGTTTGTTTTTATTTCACCTTCGAAAATTCATGTTCACAAGCCCTGGCTTGGGTTAGAAACATCCTAACCACCATCCTATTGAATCAGTCTAAAAAACCTCCTCTGGAACAAAGCCTTTTTGTTCCCTAAGAGTTTCTCAGTTCCTGCCTGGACCCCAAGCACCCTTTAGGTCTGGACAGGAGGCTATTTTATGCACACCCTCCCCTAAGTTGAGGGCCAAAGAAGGGTTTGGCTCAACAATATGCCATCTCCTCCAAGCACACAAACATGAGCACTCACATACCACTCTCATCTGATCACTTTCTTGGGGGTGGAGAGTGCTGGTGGAGCATAAAGGAGCAAGAGTACGGTTAAGAATGAAACCTAAAGTAGGTTTCTTCCTGCAGTCCTTCCTCTGCAGCATCCCTCTTTCCCCATCTTTGTTGGTAGGAATGGTCATCAAGAAGGGAGCCAAATTCTTATTCTTTGGGACATAAGACCAGACCCCTATCTCCTCTACCTGAACACAGGACTCAGGAAGGAAGAACTGCTCCTACTGCTTAATAGTCACGTCAGGACCCCAATTCCTTTGTTTCTTCAACTACTGTTAGCCAATTTGGGACTAGTCTTGGGTTGTTCCTTAGAGGACACAAGGAGAGAACCCACTTTAACATCCATGACTCCCTGCTCAACACCTCTGTCTAGCTTTAGGAGTCAATGACAGTGAGGTAGCCATAAACCATATACAAGACCAATTGCCCAGAGAGAAGGAAAAGGCTTCATGGGCCACTCTCACCCAAGTTTCCTCCAGAAGGCACTTGAGCTGACCCCATCATGTATGGTGCAACATGGGCCATTACAACACCCAAGGGCACATTCTTGCTTTTGAGGAGGTAAGTGGTACTCTCCATTCTTCTTGGACCCAGCCCTTGTCTGCTCCTCCCACCATTTTTACTTTTGTCCCTACAGTGTATAAGAAAGCCAAAGTAAGCTCAGCTGCCATCCCTGATCCTATTCTCCTTCAAATAGGAGGTGAGGTGCAGGGCTGTGGAACGTTGAGGATCTACTGTGACTAAAAACTCAATCTTGGGGTAGGGCTGGACTAGCCAACAGTCCCTGCTTTTGGACCAGGACTTTAAGCCTCCAGATTACCTGTGTCCACAGTTTACCTGCTGAAATTGCTTTCAGATAAACAAAGACAAGAACACAACAAACAAATCCCCTTCCCCAATCTTTTCCATTTCAGCTGCCAGCTGGAGTCCAAGGTTGTGGGAGCCACACTTCAGTCTTGGTCCTGTACCTTGAGTCCCCACTTTTGACCTCAGTCAAGGGTCCAGGGACTAGCTTCCCTACCCAGGAATGCTGTAGGAACTTCCCCGAGATACTCATAGTCTCAGATTATTTACAGAGCTGAGGCTCTGAAGCCACTGTCCCGACGCATTCTTCTGGTCTCCTGGGTCCGCTCCTCCAGGAGGGGGACAGGTTCAGATGGAGTGGTGGTGGGACCATCAGACCAGAGGGTGTGCACTCTTCTGTAGATTCTTCTGATCACTCCCATCACCCAGGGCCCTTTGTGCCTAAAGAGAAAACTGCCCATCGGAAGTCTTCGACTGGCACCCTTGGCACATCCGTTTGTGTCTGAGTAATCGATCTGTCCGAGAAAAACACTGATGACACCATTTTACTGGTAAGGCTTTTCACCACTGTGTACACGCTTGTGGCATTCCAGGTGGTACATCTGAATGAATCGCATATCACATATATCACACTCAAATGGTTTCTCACCAGTGTGAATAAGGATGTGCCTCTTGAGGTGGTAACTGCTCCTAAAGGCTCCAAAGCAGTGTTCACAAATAAAATTTTTGGGAATCTTTACTTGAAAAGAACCATTTTGTTCCACTACCACCACCTTTTTAACAGTCTTTTTTGAGTGAGAAGCCTCAGCCAAGTTGTCATCATCTTTCTGGTTCCGGGACTTATCACTGTCTTTTCGGTGGCCCTGACTCGAACACCTCAGCACATCAGGGCTACCTGCCCGCTCGCCATTCTCGGCCTGCTTGCTGGCAATCTGGCTTAGCATCATCTTCTTGCTAGCTGCAGTGGGAACCAAACTCACACCTGCTAGGCCTTCACAAGCCAAGAGATTTGCCTGAGCCATGCTGACTTTTCACTTAGTGTAACCCAAAAGTTCAGGAGTTCCTTGATCCAGCTTTCCTTAAGACACTGCCTTTTGAAGAACTGTCACCAAATCACGGTAATGGCTCCTTCATGTCCTTTCAGTCCTGCTGCCATATTGAACTGCCTTTGTCTTTCAAAAGAACTTTGTGTCCTCCAAAGGGAAAACAGGAGTTCCAAGATTTCTTGGTTTCTGCCTGGCTTCTGCCTATTGTCTGAAGAAAAGAGAGTGCCAGTCTTGGTTTTCCAGTTGAATTCTCTTGATTTAGCTCTTGATCTCTTCCAGAAACCTGCCAGGCACGACTCCCCGCTGCCTCCCCCGCCTTGCGGCGCCTTCTCCAGGTCCTAGCACTCCGGGCCAACCCTGCGGCCGCCACTGTCCCCGCCGGGACCGAGGCCAAGACTTAACTTTTTTGTCTTCACGAAAATTAGGGAGACGATATTATTATCTTCATTTTATAGATGAGAATATAGAAGTTGCAGGGATGTTAAGCAAATACTCACAATTACATAGCCAACAAGTAGTGGGGTCAGGATCTGAATACAAAGAATCTGATTCCAGAGTTATCCTAGCTTTGTACATGGTATTGCCCCCACCTCAACATTATTACATAAAACCTAAAGTAAACTCTCAGTCTTTAAAGACAAGTTATACAGTTTACTGACTAAACTGGAACATAGTAAAGAACTAGAAATAAGGGGAGAATGGCTATTTAATCACCAAATGGACAAACTGGGAAGATGCAGGCTCTAAATAAAGCTCCAAGAGAACTTTAGGCTTCCATTTGATCCTGTTTATTCTAATGGCATACCCATGTTTAACAAGATATCAACCAAATTCCAAATTCTCTTGTTACACCAATAATAAAATAGAGTTTAGGAGGCAGAGCATTGACAATGGGGAACAATGTTTGACTTTGGTCTGCAAGTGTAAAGAGAGAGACTTAAAAAGCAAAGAAACCCAAGGCTCGAACAGAATATACTGGTTAGAGGCCCTTTAGGATAGGAACAAATATCATTAAAAACTTCAAAATACAATGACGGTACAACCAAGTTTACTTACTGATTAACCAAAAATCACCACACTTAAATTAAAACTTGAGCTGGAAGTCAAACATTTCATATTTTAGGAAGCCATAAAAACAGTTAAAATTTGAGGTATTTTAGCTCCTGGAGGATAACTGTAGACACCTAAACTCTAATCATACCACACACACTCCAAGAAGTAAAAAAAAAAAAAATCAACAAATAGAGCAAATAAAAGTATTGTATTCTACATCTAAAGCATAAAATTACTAAAAACTTTAATTTATATCTAAGAGGGAAAAAGAAATACTGAATCTAGCAGATCAAGCTACGGATCCTATGATATAGCAGAAAAAGTCAGGTGGCAACTGGAAGAAAGAGAAAAGGGAGTGGGGAACTAGGGATCCGGGAAAAGAGATAATATCTCCCACAGAAAAAGCAAGTCACACTTCAAGTGGGAAATACTGAAAACACATCTCAAACACAGTATTTCAGGGGCCCCATTGCTGGGGAACCCGCCAGAAGAAGCTAGAATATGTGGAACCAGGTATAGCAAGCTCAGAAAAGGCACCATCTGAGGGAGAAGGAGGACTCTTGGAAGAAACAATACATCCAATTACAAAGATCTTGGCTTTTAAATACCATTCCCCACTCAGAGAAACCAGAACTCTTTGGTGAAATGATTGACTCCAGATCTGGGGGTAAAAGAAAGTATAATATGGACTTTGAGTACATGTCAACAGAACAGAGACAGCAGTGTGAGGAGACACTCACTGGACAAATCAGGAACAATTCAGTCATCAAAACGACTAATGACAGTAATGGAATATGGCACGCTGAATCCAAAATAATTCATGAGTTTATGCCAAAAAATGGCATGGAATTGGGAAGTAAAGCTTTTTCTTTATAAAAGAATGCTAGCTAAAGTAGAAGAAACGCTAGAACACAAAAATAACTATTTGCTAACTACCAGTATCATCATAACTTGGTAAGAATCAAGTAATGTTAACTTTCAGAAGGCTTGAAGGGAAAAAAAAAAATGAAGTCTCAGGTTATCATCCTACAAACTGCTTACAAAAGAAATGATATCTTTACTGTAACATCTGGCAGATGCTACCAGATCTAAGTGGTTAAACTAATTACATCATCAAAAAACAGCAGGATAAACAGATAAATGTGCACCCAGTTGATGTACTTTTGAGTTCCACCATCACCTACACAATATTCTTGCCAAAAATATTTAAACTGATTCAAATAAGTGTAAATAATCAGACAAATCACAATTATGGGATAGTTATGAGACTAGTCTTGACTCATAAAACCAGTCATGTCAAGAAGAAAGCCAAGAAGATGGTCAATATGGGGAAATAAAGGAGGTGGTTTTCCTGACTGCTCCAACACATGAAACCAAGAAAGCAGAGAAGTAGCTTCTCAGCAAGTGAGGTATTGGAAACCTTCAGGGACCCTGTAAGTCCATAGGATAGAAATTCTACTGCCTCAGATTCATACTGTTAGATGGTTAGACAAATGAACAACAAGAAAAAGCAAGGGAACAAATCACCCCAAACAAACCAAGACATTTCAATAAGAAAATTCATTGGAATTTTCCATTGAAAATTCAGTGGAAGACATGTCAGAGGAGTTTAGAATGTACATAATTGAACTAATCTGTGAAGTAAAAGATGGTATAAGGAGTGAAATCAGAGAGAAAATACAGAAAGTGAAAGATCACTTTAATAAAGAGCTAGAGAGTCTGAAAATAAAAATCAAGCAGAAATCCTTAAAAGAAGGACTCAATAAACTAAAAATTCAATTGAAAGTATCAAGAACAGTCTAGATCACTGGCAAGACAGAGTTTCAGGCAATGGAGACAAAATATATAATCTTCAAAACAAAGCTGACTATGGAGAAAAAGATACCATGAACTTCTGTTCATGGTATCTTTTCTTCCAAGAAATATGGGATAACCTAAAAAGATCAAATTTAAGATTTATTGGAGCCAGGCATGGTGATACACACCTGTAATCCCAGCAGGTGAGGAGGCTGAGGTAAGAGGATTGGTGAGTTCAAAGCCAGTCTCAGCAATTTAGCAAGGCCCTAAGCAACTCAACAAGACCCTGTCTCTAAATAAAATACTAAAAAGGGCTGGAGATGTTGCTCAGTGGTTAAGCACCTCGGGTTTCAATCCCCAGTAACAACAACAACAAAAAAGTTATCGTAATAGATGAAGGCTCAGAGATACAAATGAAAGGACTGCACAATCTATAGTCAATGAAATGATATCAGAAAATTTCCCAAACCTAAAGAATGAAATGGAAAATCAAATACAGGAGACTTATAGGAACCCAAATATGCAAAATTACAACAGACCCACACCAAGGTTAATTATTATGGAAACACCTAACATAAGAATTTAAAGACTGCCAGAGAAAAATGACAGGTAACATTTAGAGGGAAACCAATCCAGATCGCAGCTGATCTCTCAATCCGTACACTCAAAGCTAGAAAGTCTTGAAATAATATATACCAAGCTCTAAAAGAAAATGGATGCCAGCCAAGAATACTATATCCAGCAAAATAAAGCTTCAGAAATGATGATGAAAAAAAAATCTTCCATGATAAACAAAAGTTAAAAGAATTCACAACTAGAAAGCCTGTACTACAAAACATACCCAATATTTCATGAAGAAGAAATAAAAAATAAAAGTGAAAAACAGCAAAGGGAGAGATTACACTAAAAGAACAGTGAATCAATGGAAAAACTAATTCAAATTAAAAACCCAAAATAAATCAAAATGACAGGGAATAAAAATCACTTCTCAATAATAACATTCAACGTAATGGCCTAAACTTTCAATCAAAAGACATACACTGACGGACTGGATTAAAAAACAAGATCCAACAATATGCTGTCTCTAAAAGACTCACCTCAAAGGCAAAGACATCCGCAGACTGAATTTAAAAGAATGGGGGGAAAAATTATCCATTTCATTCACATGGATCTCATAAACAAGTAGGAGTTTCCACCTTCATATCAAATTAAAGTGGACCTCAAGCCAAAGTTGACCAGAAGGAACAAAGAAGGTAATTTCATACTGCTTAAGGGAATTATAAGTCAACAAAATATAACAATTGTAAATATTTATGCCCCAAACAATGGAGCATCTACATACATCAAACAAACCCTTCTCAACTTCAAGAAGCAGACCACAACACAATAATACTGGGTGACTTTAACACACTTCTCTCACCACTGGACAAATCCTCCAAATAAAAACTAAATAAAGAAGCTATAGAACTAAAAAATACAATTAATAATTTAGACTTAACAGACATGTAGAATGATTAAATACAATTTCTTCTCAGCAGCACAGGGACCCTTCTCTAAAAAAGACCATACCTTAGGCCACAAAGTAACTCTCAGCAAATACAAAAAAAAGAGAATACCTTGTATCCTATCAGATCATAATGAAATGATATTAGAAAGTAACAATAAAATAAAATAAAATAGTCTACTCTAACACCTGGAGACTAACATGCTATTCAATGACAAATGGTTAGCAGAAGAAATCAGGGATGAAAAAAAAAAAAAAAAAACAAACTTAGAGGTAAATGAGAACAGCAATACAATATATCAAAATCTCTGGGACACTATGAAGGCAGTTCTAAAAGGAAAGTTTATTTCATTGAGCTCGTTCATTAAAAGAACAGAAAGTCAACAAATAAATAACCTAACATTACATCTCAAAGCCCTATAAAAAGAAGAATAACACCAAAAACAGTAGAAAACAGGAAATAATTAAAATCAGAGCTGAAATCAATGAAATTGAAACAAAAAACAATCAAAAAATCAATAAAACAAAAAGTTGGTTCTTTGAAATAATCAATAAAATTAGCCAAGCTAACAAAGAGAAAGAAAACTCAAATTATCAAAATTTGTGATGAAAAAGGTGAAAGCAAATGAAACAGAATAGAAAAAGGAAAAGAAATCAAGACAGACCTCCAAGAATCAGCAGGCTTTATTAAGCAATGGAGGGACACATTTTCAAGGGGGAAATGGTGACAGGCTATAACAAGTGTCCAAGTTTTATAGGGTTTAGCAGGGCCAAATCATGGGAGGAATTTTGGTGGTGGGTTCATTCAGGGTGGGGCTGGAGGACAGGCAGATGAACAGCTGTAGATAAGGGAAGTTCCCTGGGGCCTGTTGTACTGGGTACAGCCAGTTCAACTATGGGTGGGAACCAGAGGCAAGTTCCTTCTGTGCTCTCCCCATTTTCCCTTCCTGCCTTCCCTCCAGCTGATGCCTGGGCTTCTATTTTATCCCATTGCAATGACAAAAGCTCCAATTTACCACAGACATCTCTCTATACACATGGCAGGAGGGTGGGCAGGGGAATAATTGTAGATAAGGGAAGTTCCCTGTGGCCTATTTTCCATATCCTTCAAAAGCAAGTATCACAATGGAAACTATTAAACTACAGACGATAATCAGAAACTATTTTGAAAATTTATACTCCAATAAAATAGAAAATCTTGAAGACACAAATTCTAAAGATATGTGACCTGCCTAAATTGAATCAAAAGGACATATAAAATTTAAACAGATCAATTCAACAATGAAATTAGAGACACCATCGAAAGTCTACCAAGAAAGAAAAGCCCAGGACCAGGTGGATTCTCAGCTGAGTTGTACCAGACCCTCAAGGAAGAACTTACACCAACTCTCCTCAAATTATTCCATGAAAAACGATGAAACCTTTCCACACTCATTCTATAAAGCTAGTATCACTCTGATACCAAAACCAAAGACACATCAAGGAAAGAAAACTTTAGATCAATATCTCTGATGAACACAGATGCAAAAATTCTTAATAAAATCCTAGCAAATTGCATACAAACCAAATTAAAAAGTTAAGTGTACCACGATCAAGTAGAGTTAATTCCAGGGATGCCAGATTGGTTCAACATATGGAAATCAATAAATGTAATTCATCACATCAGTAGATTAAAGACAAGAATCACATGATTATCTCAATACATGCAGAAAAAGCACTTGACAAAATACAACATCTATTCATGTTCAAAATACTAGAAAAACTAGGGATAGTAAGAACATACCTCAACATTGTAAAAGCTCTATATGCCAAACCCAAGGCCAACATCATTCTAAATGGAGAAAAACTGCAAGTATTCCCTCTAAAAAATAGAACAAGACAGGGATGCTCTCTTTTGCCACTTCTATTCAACACAGTCATGGAAACTCTAGCTAGAGCAATTTGAAGAAAAAAAATTAAAGGTATACAAATAGGAAAAGAAGAACTCAACTATCCTTATTTGCTGATGACATGATTCTATATTTAGAAGATTCAAAAAATTCCACCAGAAAACTTCTAGAACTCATGAATGAATTCAGCAAAGTAGCAGGATATAAAATCAACAATATAAATCAAACATGTTCCTATACATCGGCGATGAATCCACTGAAAGAGAAATTAGGAAAACTATCCTATTCACAAAAACCTCAAAGAAAATAAAATATTTGGGAATCAATCTACAAAAGAGGTGAAAGGTCAGTACAATGAAAACTACAGAAACCAAAGAAAGAAATTGAAGAAGACCTTAGAAGATGGAAAGATCTCCCATGTTCTTGGATAGGCAGAATTAATATTGCCAAAATGGGCATACTACCAAAAGTGCTATACAGATTTAATGCAATATCTATTAAGTTTCCAAAGATGTTCTTCATAGAAATAGAAAAAACAGTCATGAAATTCATTTGGAAAAATAAGATACCCAGAATAGTCAAAGCAATCCTTAGCAAGAAGAGTGAAGCAGGAGGCATCACAATACCAGACCTTATATCATACTACAGAGCTATAGTAACAAAAACAGCATGGTACTGGCACCAAAATCAACATAGAAACTAATGGTACAGAATAGAAGACACAGAGACAAACCCACATAAATACAGTTATCTCATATTAGACAGAGGTGCCAAAAATGTACATTGGAGAAAAGATAGCCTCTTCAACAAATGGTGCTGGCAAAACTGGAAATCCATGTGAAACAAAATGAAATTAAACCCCTATCTTCACCCTGCACAAAACTCAACTCACAGTGGATCAAGGACTTAGGCATTAGAACAGAGTCCCTGTGCCGAATAGAAGAAAAAGTAGGCCCAAATCTCTGCCAAGTCAGCTTAGGTACCGAATTCCTCAAGAAGACTCTTAAAGCACAAGAAATAAAATCAAGAATCAATAAATGGGATGGTATTAAACTAAAAAGTTTCTTCACAGCAAAGGAAACAATCAAGAACATGATGAGAGAGCCTATGGAATGGGAAAATCTTTGCCACCTGCACCTCAGATACAGCATTAATCTCTAGGATATATAAAGAACTCAAAAAAAAAAAAAAAAAAAAAAAAACTTAACACCAAAAAAACAAATAACCCAGTCAATAAATGGGCTAAGGAACTGAACAGACACTTTACAGAAGAAATACAAATGATCAACAAACATGAAAAAAATATTCAACACCACTAGCAATTAGAGAAATGCAAATTAAAACTACATTGAGATTCCATATCACTCCAGTCAGAATGGCAATTATCAAGAATAGAAGTAACAATAAATGTTGGCAGATGTGAGGAAAAAGGTACATTCATACAGTGCTGATAGGATTGCAAAATGATGCCACCACTTTGGAGAGCAGTATGTAGATTCCTCAGAAAACTTGGACCCACTTAACCAACCCAGTTATCCAACTCCTTAGCATATACCCAAAGGACTTAAAATCAGCATACTACAGTGACACGGCCACATGAATGTTAATAGCAGCTCAATTCACAATAGCTAAGCTATAGAACCAACCTAGGTGCCCTTCAATAGATGAACGGTTAAAAAAAAATGTGGTACACATACACAATGGAATATTAGTCATAAAGAAGAATGAAATTATGGCATTTGCTGGTAAATGAATGGAACTGGAAACTATCATGCTAAGTGAAATAAACCAGTCCCAAAACCCAAACACCAAATGATCTGTCTGTTATGTGGATGCTGACTCACAATAGGCAGGGCAGGGGGCTGTGGAGGTTCACCAGATTGGACAGGGGGGAATGGGGGAAAGGGAGGAGGGATGGGAATGGGAAAGATAGTAGAATGAATTGGACATAACTTTCTTATGTTCATATACGAATACACAACCAATGTAACTCCACATCATGTACAACCACAAGAATGCGAAGTTACACTCCGTGTGTGTGTGTGTGTGTGTATCTGTATACACACACACAATCTACTGTCATGTGTAACTAAAAGGGACAGATTTTTAAAAAAGAAGAAAGGCAAGAGAAATATTCTTGAATAAAGGACATAATATTTAACTGGATCTTGAATTTTTTTAAATGCTAAAATGAATATTATTGGAAATACTGGGTAAAACTATGGAACATTAAAATGTACTGCATAGTTATAAATTCTTGTTCTTAAGTGATACATGTTGACATATTTAGCAATTAAGTACCAAAATGTATGCAATTTACTTTCAAATGTGTTCAGAAAAAATAAAAACATGTATATACACATATATATGACAGAAGGAAAAATCAATGTCTTGTTTGCTTAAATTCTATTTCTCATATCTCTGGTACTTTTAGTCAAAAGCAGTTGTGGTTAATACACATTACTCTAACAACTGTCATAATGATACTAGATATCTAATAATATATTCAAGGCTCTCTGTTCTTATATCACTTTTGTATTGATACCATATGTATTCCTTACCTTTGATTTTTCTGGTTTGAGTTGAATGTTTTATCCATTATAATATATATACAAGCTCTTTCTCTATTTTTAAGATGTAAACATGGTACCAGAAGAAAAGATTAAAATATGAAAACATAAAAGAACTGTTTGTGACTTGTTTATTGCCAAATATTTATTTTTAGCATTTATGAGGTCAAACAAAATGAAGATTTTTCTTATGCTACCAGCAGAAATGCTTAAGAATTCTGAATCACATCTCTGACCTAACTGTTTTCACTACTTGTCTCAAAATTCTCAGAGTAAAAAATCAAACCTGAATGGAGTAAAAGCAGAAAGTTACTGGATTCTGTAATAGAACAAAATGGTAACTTCCATTTCATTTTATATAATATTTGCTGAAAATAAATATTTACTGAAAAAGCCAACATCAGTTAATTTTTCTTATAATGTTTTCCTGGAAAAATTTCTGAATACCACAAACAGATATATTACATGATTTCAATGTTCCTGAGACAGGGAAAGGAGGGTCCTGATTCCAAGAATTGTTTCTACAGAAGACCAAAGTTTGGCTTCTTTCCAAAGCTTTCCAGCAGCCCTACATGCACAGTATGCCTGAATTTGACCAATATCTGACCTTTCTGGGTCAGCAGTAGTAAGTACCACAATCATCTTCTGCAAAGCAAGCACAGACAGACCCAAGGCACACACACTGATGGCCATGTTCACATGTAAGCCGTAGAGCAGCACTCAAAGAACTGACTAGATGTGTAAAGAAATGCTGGGATTGTGTGTAACAGCTGACTATGAGCCTGTGTAAGCCTATATTTTTTTTCTTTTTTTTTTTTTTTTTTTTTGTCCATATAAGCTTTGCTGCTAATATTCTCAGCAAGCAGTTTGGGGACACAGTCTTCTTTGTGATGGAGCATAAGCCCCAGCAAAGCCATGTTCATGTTTGCCTCTTCATGATTTTTATCTCGAGTTGAGCAAAAGATCAGGGATGGACCTGTAACACTAAGAGCAGGGAGGCGTTAACACTAAGAGCTAGTTAACATCAAAATGAGCTTGGTACAAATAAAGAGCAATCCTTTGCATTTTTGTGATTTCTATCCTGAATTGAGCAAAATAAGCCTATTCCAACAGCTAACATTCCCATTTAGCATGGTTCCTATACACATAAGAACAGAAAAATAGACGATATGTTTCTTTTCAGTATAAACTACATGATATACTAAGGGCTGAGATAATAAAAATTATCTTATACAATACTTATGATTTACAGGGCTTTCCCAAGACTATCTAGTTTAATCTATCTGCAAAAGACAAATCAAAAACTGAGAAAATTCAAATTTTTATAGTAGAGAAAAACTAAAAATCATTAGAATTGAATTTGAGCCAGTATTATAGGAAAATTCATAAAGTAAAGGAGAAATGTAGGATCTATTTTAGGCATAATTTTCGTAAGATGTTTTCTTTATACTTTCATGTTTATTGTGTGTGTGGCAATTAAATAAAATGCAAAATTAAGACCGAAATTGAATCCAGACTAATTACTGCAAAAAAGTCTGTCTATACACCATAAAATGTTCTTATCTATGGAGCTGTCCAGCATCAGGTCCAGCATGCACTCCAAAGTTCAGTCATTAATGCTGAGACTCTGCCGTAACGTATGATGAGAAGTTGGCCTAGGGCTGGGGAGATAGCTCAGTTGGTAGAGTGCGCTCAGTTGGTAGAGTGCTTGCCTTGCAAGCACAAGGCCCTGGGTTCGATCCCCAGCACCGCAAGGAAAAAAAAAAAAAAAAAAGACAGAGAAGTTGGTCTAAAACTCCACAACAGAGCAATTTAGTTGATATGTCTAACATTGTTGTACTTGCAATGTACCAAAGTCCAATTTCTGATGTTAAGACAGGGAAAGTTTAGCCGGATTCAAGATGGCGGACTAGAAGGTGGCTGCGTTTCGTGTTGCTCCAGGACTCAGGACTCAAGAAGAGGAGATATAGAGAGCCTTGGGACCAACTCAAAGCAGCCGGGCGAGAGTCTCCCACTGGGCAGGCGTCCCGGACGGGGCAGGAGTCCTGGACGGGGCAGTAGCCCCGAAAGCAGGGATCTTTGCAAAGTAGAACTGCCGGCGAGGCGCCCCTCCCCCCGCCGGAGCAGGGATTGCAGACAGTTGGGAGCATTGGAGAGGTGGCTGTTCACCATAGCGCTTGGACTCGGCGCAACCCACCCGGGCTCTGGGAGGCTGCCCAAAGGAGAAGGTGCTTGGTGAGCTGTTTGGACTGAAAGTGACCACCCCTGAACACAGGGGGCTGCCCAGAGGAGAAGGAGAAATACGGGCTCGGCACGTCGCTTGGAATTGGAGCAGCTGCGTCAGGGCTCTGGGCGGCTATTCGGTGGAACAGCGTGGTGAGTGGTTTGGTCCCAGAGCATCCGCTCCTGAACACAGGGGGGTCGTCTGGAGAAGGAGGAGGAGCGCGGCGGGGTGCTTGGGCTCGAAGTGACTGCACCAGGGCTACAGGAGGCAGTCGAGACAAGAAGGTGCACAGTGAGTTCTTGGGACTCGTGACGCACCAGATCTCTGGGTGACTGCCTGGTGGAGAAAGTGGTGCGTGGTGGGTCACTTGGTCTTAGAGCGACCGCACGGAACAACAGGTGGCTGCCGGAGGAAAAGGCGTGTGGCGGGTCACTGGGACTCGGAGCGATTGTAAGGGGCTCCAGGTGGCTGCTCAGAGGAGGGGCCGCATAGCCAGGCAAAAAGTGCAGAGCAGGGTCCTAGACGGCTTCTTGGTGGAAGGGCCCCACAGACAAACTGAGGGGCGGAGCGAAGGCTCCAGGACTGCAGGCAGCTTCTCTGAGGAGAGGCAGCCTAAGGAGATTCGTTTGCAAAGGGTGAGGCTTCCAGGCCCAGGAGGTAGGTCCGGGTCCCTGGGAACATTGCAGAAGAAGGCTGCCCAGCCCAGGCGGTAGTTGTGAATTGAACAGAACTTCTGGGAGGAAAACCGACCAGCGAGACCTCCCCACCGGGTAACTCCTCCCTGTTGGGTGAGGTTCTCCCAAAAGGACCGTAAAATCAGAGACACAGGCCCAAACTGGTCTTGCATCAGCCCACAACCTACTTCCCTTCTGGATGACCATTCTTCAGCAAGTGAAGGTATCTCTGCCCACTAGCAGGGAATATACCCCACCAGAAGGCCACCACCCCTAGGGAGTCAGCTCCCTTGTGAAGCACTGCATTATCAACTTCCTCCAAGATTTCAGGCTACTGAAGATTAAGAGGGGATATAATAGAAATCTTCAGGGATATTATAAGACAATAGAGGAAATCTGCAATATCACAGCGGTCAACTGATACCTGAACAATATGAGAAAACAAGGAAAGAAAATGCTGCAAACAAATCTAGATGTTACATCAATGAAACCCAACGACAGCATGGCAGAAGAAATGACAGAAATGGAGTTCAGAATGTACATAATTAAAATGCTCAGGGAAGCAAATGACGAGATGCAAGAGCAAATGCAGGCACTGAATGATCGCACCAATCGACAGTTAAAAGAGCAAATACAGGAAGCAAAAGATCACTTCAATAAAGAGTTAGAGATATTGAAAAAAAACCAAACAAATCCTTGAAATGAAGGAAACAATAAACCAAATTAAGAACTCCATAGAAAGCATAACCAATAGAATAGAACACCTGGAAGACAGAACATCAGACATTGAAGATAAAATATTTAACCTTGAAAACAAAGTTGAACAAACAGAGAAGATGGTAAGAAATCATGAACAGAATCTCCAAGAACTATGGGATATCATGAAGAGGCCAAATTTAAGAATTATTGGAATTGAGGAAGGCTTAGAGAAACAGACCAAAGGAATGAACAATCTATTCAATGAAATACTATCAGAAAATTTCCCAAATCTGAAGAATGAAATGGAAGATCAAGTACAAGAGGCTTATAGGACTCCAAATATACAAAATTACAACAGACCCACACCAAGGCATATTATAATGAAAATGCCCAACATACAAAATAAAGACAGAATTTTAAAGGCCGCAAGAGAGAGGAATCAAATTACATTCAGGGGGAAACCAATACGGATATCAGCAGATTTTTCAATCCAGACCCTAAAAGCTAGAAGGGCCTGGAACAACATTTTTCAAGCCCTGAAAGAAAATGGATGCCAACCAAGAATCTTATACCCAGCAAAACTTACCTTCAAATTTGATGATGAAATAAAATCCTTCCATGATAAACAAAAGCTAAAAGAATTTACAAAAAGAAAGCCAGCATTACAGAACATTCTCAGCAAAATATTCCACGAGGAAGAGATGAAAAACAAAGAAACAAATCAGCAATGGGAGGAACCATCCTAAAGGAATTGTCAAATAAAGGAAGAACCAAGTCATCTCTAAATAAATAAATAAATAAATAAATAAATAAATAAATAAATAAAATGAACCAAATGACCGGGAATACTAATCATATCTCAATAATAACCCTGAATATTAATGGCCTGAACTCATCAATCAAAAGACATAGACTGGCAGATTGGATCAAAAAGAAAGATCCAACAATATGTTGCCTGCAAGAGACTCACCTCGTAGAAAGAGATACACATAGACTAAAGGTGAAAGGATGGGGGAAAACATATCATGCACATGGACTCAGCAAAAAAGCTGGGGTATCCATCCTCATTTCAGATAAGGTGGACTTCAAGTCAAAACTAGTCAAAAGGGATAAAGAAGGACACTACATACTGCTTAAGGGAACCATAAATCAGCAAGATATAACAATCATAAACATCTATGCCCCAAACAGTGGCTCATCCATGAATGTCAAACAAATCCTTCTCAATTTCAGAAACCAAATAGACCATAACACAATAATACTAGGTGATTTTAACACGCCTCTCTCACCACTGGACAGATCTTCCAAACAAAAATTGAACAAAGAAACCATAGATCTCAATAACACAATCAATAATTTAGACTTAACAGACATTTATAGAATATACCATCCAACCAAGAGCGAATACACTTTCTTCTCAGCAGCACATGGATCCTTCTCTAAAACAGACCATATATTATGCCACAAAGCTAATGTAAGCAAATACAAGAAGATAGAGACACTACCTTGTATTCTATCAGATCATAATGGTTTGAAGTTAGAAATAAATGAAAGACTAAAAAACAGAAGCTACTCCAACACCTGGAGATTAAACAATATGCTATTACATGATGAATGGATAACAGAAGATATTAGGAAAGAAATTAAAAAATTCCTAGAGGTAAATGAGAACAAAGAAACATCATATCAAAATCTTTGGGACACTATGAAAGCAGTACTTAGAGGAAAATTTATTTCATGGAGCGCATTCAATAAAAGAAGTAAAAATCAACAAATAAACAACCTAACACTTCAGCTCAAAGCCCTAGAAAAAGAAGAACAGACCAACACCAAAAGTAGTAGAAGACAGGAAATAGTTAAACTCAGAGCTGAAATCAACGAAATTGAAACAAAAGAAACTATACAAAAAATTGACAAAATAAATAGTTGGTTCTTTGAAAAAATAAATAAAATTGATAAACCCTTAGCCACTCTAACAAAGAGAAGACGAGAGAAAACCCAAATCACCAAAATTCGGAATGAACAAGGAAATATCACAACAGACACGATTGAAATACAAAACATAATTAGAAGCTATTTTGAAAATCTATATTCTAACCAAATAGAAAATTTCGAAGACATCAAAAGATTTCTAGAGACATATGAATTGCCTAAATTGAACGAGGAGGACATACACAATTTAAATAGAACAATTTCAAGTAAGGAAGTAGAAGAGGTCATCAAAAGCCTACCAACAAAGAAAAGTCCAGGACCAGATGGGTTCTCAGCCGAGTTCTACAAAATCTTTAAAGAAGAGCTCATTCCAATACTTCTCAAAGTATTCCATGAAATAGAAGAGGAGGGTACCCTCCCAAACTCATTCTATGAAACCAATATTACCCTGATACCCAAGCCAGACAGAGATAAATCGAGGAAAGAAAATTTCAGACCGATATCATTAATGAACACTGACGCAAAAATTCTCAATAAAATTTTAGCAAATCGCATACAAAAATATATTAAAAAGATAGTGCACCACGATCAAGTGGGTTTTATCCCAGGGATGCAAGGTTGGTTCAACATCCGGAAATCAATAAATGTAATTCACCATATCAATAGACTTAAAGTCAAGAATCACATGATTATTTCAATAGATGCAGAAAAAGCATTTGATAAAATACAACACCCCTTCATGCTCAAAACACTAGAAAAAATAGGGATAGTGGGAACATTCCTTAACATTGTAAAGGCCATCTATGTTAAGCCCATGGCTAATATCATTCTAAACGGTGAAAAACTGAAAGCATTCCCCCTAAAAACTGGAACAAGACAGGGATGCCCTCTTTCACCACTCCTATTCAATATCGTTCTTGAGACTCTAGCCAGAGCAATTAGACAGACCAAGGAAATTAAAGGAATACGAATAGGAAAAGAAGAACTCAAACTATCCCTATTTGCGGATGATATGATTATATACTTAGAGGAACCAGGAAATTCCACCAGAAAACTGTTAGAACTCATAAGTGAATTCAGTAAAGTGGCAGGTTACAAGATCAATGCTCATAAATCCAATGCATTTTTATACATAAGTGAGAAATCCTCAGATAGAGAAATTATGAAAACTACCCCATTCACCATAGCATCGAAAAAAATAAAATACTTGGGAATCAATCTCACAAAAGAGGTAAAAGACCTCTACAATGAGAACTACAGAACACTAAAGAAAGAAATCGAAGAAAACCTTAGAAGATGGAAAGATCTCCCATGTTCTTGGATAGGCCGAATTAATATTGTCAAAATGGCCATACTACCAAAAGTGCTATACAGATTCAATGCAATTCCAATTAAAATCCCAATGACATACCTTACAGAAATAGAGCAAGCAATCATGAAATTCATCTGGAAGAATAAGAAACCCAGAATAGCTAAAGCAATCCTTCGCAGGAAAAATGAAGCAGGGGGTATCGCAATACCCGAACTTCAACTTTATTACAAAGCAATAGTAACAAAGACGGCATGGTACTGGTACCAAAATAGACAGGTAGATCAATGGTACAGAATAGAGGACACGGACACAAACCCAAATAAATACAACTTTCTAATACTAGACAAAGGCACCAAAAATATGCAATGGAGAAAAGATAGCCTCTTCAACAAATGGTGCTGGGAGAATTGGAAATCCATATGCAACAGAATGAAACTAAACCCATATCTCTCACCCTGCACAAAACTCAACTCAAAATGGATTAAGGACCTTGGAATCAGACCAGAGACTCTGCAGATTATAGAAGAAAAAGTAGGTCCCGATCTTCAACATGTCGGCCTAGGACCAGACTTCCTCAACAGGACTCCCATAGCACAAGAAATAAAAGCAAGAATCAATAACTGGGATAGATTCAAACTAAAAAGCTTTCTCTCAGCAAAGGAAACTATCAGTAATATGAAGAAAGAGCCTACAGAGTGGGAGAATATCTTTGCCAATCATACTTCAGATAGAGCACTAATCTCCAGAATCTATAAAGAACTCAAAAAACTCTACACCAAGAATACAAATAATCCAATCGACAAATGGGCTAAGGAAATGAACAGACACTTCACAGAAGAAGATGTACAAGCAATCAATAAACATATGAAAAAATGTTCAACATCTCTAGTAATAAGAGAAATGCAAATCAAAACCACCCTAAGATTCCATCTCACCCCAATTAGAATGGCGATTATCAAAAATACAAGCAACAGGTGTTGGCGAGGATGTGGGGAGAAAGGTACACTCATACATTGCTGGTGGGGCTGCAAATTAGTGCAGCCACTCTGGAAAGCAGTGTGGAGATTCCTTAGAAAACTTGGAATGGACCCTCCATTTGACCCAGCTATCCCACTCCTTGGCCTATACCCAAAGGATCTAAAATCAGCATACTACAGAGATACAGCCACATCAATGTTCATAGCTGCTCAATTCACAATAGCCAGACTATGGAACCAACCTAGATGCCCTTCAATTGATGAGTGGATAAAGAAACTGTGGTATATATATCACAATGGAATATTACTCAGCCATAAAGAATGACAAAATTATGGCATTTGCAGGCAAATGGATGAAATTGGAGAATATCATGCTAAGTGAGATAAGCCAATCTCAAAAAGACAAGGGACGAATGATATCGCTAATAAGTGGAGGATGACACACAATGGGGGGGAGGGAAGGGTTAGTGTTAGGGTTAGAGTTAGGGTTAGGGAGGGGGGCAAGTATGGAGGAAGAAAGTACTGTATAGAGGGTAAAGAGGGGTGGGAGGGGTGGGGGGAAGGGGAAAAATAACAGAATGAATCAAGCAACATTACTGTATGTGGATTTATGATTACACAAATGGTATGCCTTTGCGCCATGTACAAACAGAGAGGCAACATGTATCCCATTTGTTTACAATAAAATTAAAAAAAAAAAAAGATAGGGAAAGTTTAAATAAATGGACTTGATTTTGGCCAGAGGCTCTCCATAAAAGGACTCCAAGTTATTAACAAACTCTCTTGAAAGGTTATTAATATACTAGATGTGAAATGTTCTTTGGACTTGTGAATACTCTTCCATAAGAATAATGGTGTAAACAGCAGTTAGAGTATCAGGCTATCTCATAAACAACTACTGAATCCACAACACTGATCAAATGTGGATCATTTTGATTTTAAAAACTAAAATCCAATGCTTTCTTAGCTTCTACTTCAAGCTTGTTGAATTGTAAGCCAACACAACAGAACTGTCTGACTTGATGTCATTAAAATTTCTACTCACCCAGTCTTGTGATGCTTCTTGCACAGTGAATGCCACAAGTATAAGAACATTATTGTCATCATTAATATATTGTGATAGTAAGTGAAAACAGAAGTAGAGTTTAGGAAGATTAAATAGGATTTAAAAATCTCCACATGGGACTTAGGAAAATTTATGTTTCTGAAAAGTTACATTATTTTTTCTTATTCAGTTCAATTCAGCAGATATCTCTTAAAGACTTGTGTCACTCATTCTATTTAGTGTATCTAGAAACAGTTTTCAACTCTAGCTTTGCAATAGAATCATTTTCAGAATTTTTAAGAATACAGATACCCAGATGCTACCTACAAAATCACATTTCCAGAGAAAGAAATTCATACAAAAGTATAGAGGCATGTGAGCAGATAGTACATCCAGGTGAGTAGGAAATAGGGAAGATTTGGAGTCACTGATGTTGACATATCTATCTATACATATGAAAAGCAATTTCTTATACATCTATTAGAATAGCCAAAATCCTAAACACTGACAAAACCAAATGCTGGCAAGGATGTGGAAAAATAGGAACTCTCATTCTTTGCTGGTTGGAATGCAAACAGTACAGCCAGTTTGAAAGACAGTTCAGCAATTCCTTACTATACTTAACACCCTCTTGCAATATAATCCCACAATTGTGCTCTTTAATATCTACCCAACTAAGTTAAAAAACTTAAGACTACACAAAAACTTGTATGTGGATATTTATATCAGGATTACCCCTAATTGCCAAAACTCAGAAGCAACCAAGATGTCCTTTGGTAGGTGAAGGAATAAATGGTAGTACATTCAGGCAATAAAATATTATTTATCATTCAAAATAAATGAGTCATCGAGCTATGAAAAAGACATGGAGGAACTTTAAATACGTGTAACTAAGTGAAATCTGAAAAAGTCATATACCATATGATTCTAACAATATGACATTCAAGAAAAGGCAAAACTATAGTAGAGGCAGGAGAAAGTTCAGTGAATGCCAGGAGTTCAGGGGAAAGAGAGGCAGAAGCAAATAGGCAGAAGCACAGAGGATTTTGGGGCCAAGGAAACGATTCTGCATGTTACTACAATTATGGATAGAGGTCATTACTAATCAGTCAGAACCCATATAATATACAATTGCAAGAGTAAATCCTAGTGTACACCATGGTCTTTGGGAGATACTGATGTGTCAATGTCGATTCACCATGTGTAATAAGTGTACCACACTGGTGTAAGAAGCTGATAGTGGGAAAAGGTCTTGCTTGTATGGGGTGGGGGCCATATGAGAATTCTGTACTTTTCACTCAGTTTTACTGTGAACCTAAAACTATTCAATAAAAAGTCCTCTTTTAAAACTAATATTTTTTAAAAAGCAATGTTTGTAAAAGTTAAACAGAATCATTGACATACTGAGATTATCACACAAGTCTAGTCAGCATTTACTCAATTATCCAAATGCCATATACTTTCAAATCTTAGGGCCTTAACTCATACATTCAATTAGGCTGATGGGCCCCTCCCTCCCTACCACCACTTCCCACCAAATTCTAACTGTTCTAACACTTCAAAGTCCACTCAATATGTCACTGAGTTCAAAAAGCTTACCCTGATCCTTCATCTTAATCACATCTATACTTCTCTGCACCATAAAACATAATTGTTTGATTCATGATTTTGAAAAAAATTAATTAAAGGTAATCTTTTAAAAATCAGGGATAGTGTCTAAAATCCAGATTTCTCACTACTCTTTAAAAAACAGTATCATGGTTACCATATTGGAATGGGGGCAAGAATTAGGGACAACATTAGAGATCCCTCTCTTTGTGGCCTCCTCAATCCTGAGGCGAGGTGTTATCATTTATTACTGTTCCTGCATTGCTTTTCTTACTCCTCCTACTTCACTCACTTAAAATGCACGCTTACTCCAGTTCCCATTTGAGGATGTACCCCACTTATCTATCTGTTTATGTGTCATATCTCTAACCTATAAATTTCTTGACAGCAAGGATTTATTTCACCTTATTCTTGTGTTTCCTACACTCCCTCTTAAGCAACCATAGTATATATTTATCAACTATTTTCTGAATCTAGTAAATTATTAATCAACACAGCAGCAAAAGTGTTAACACATAATTTTATGAATATTGCTCCTTAAGCATTAGTAATTGGTAGCACTGCTTCTTTACTATGTTCAAATTCACTTCAAAATTCAAAGATATCCTTTTTACATGCAGTATCACACTGGGGCTCTTTTTAATGGCAGAAAAAATAAGAAACTGAGATACAAAGATGGAAGAGATCATGTATTGAAGGCTTACTATGTGCCAGGGTCTGCAGCCTGCTGCCATATTTATAAAACACAGGTCAAAAATCCATCCATCTTTTAACCAGTCCCACAGTACTCTGTATTGGTGATACAATTCTTTAAGCAAGTTAAAAACTTGTTAGTCCAGACTATGATTACTAAAAGCACACACTGCATTGAGTTTCTAACCTCAATATTTAAAAGAAACAAGCAAAAACAAAAAAAAAAAGAAAAGAAAAAAAAAATCCTGGGCCCTACCTTCAAATGTATGTATAGGCTAACAAACTATCGAGAAAATTAACAAGGTATTATGTAATATTTAAATAATCACTTGCCCAGGAAAAAGTAACTAGCATGTGAACTCAATAACCTTACTACACGTACATTATACACACAACACTTTCCTTGAGGACCAACTTCCACAAGACCTTAAACCATCCCACTTCTCCTTTTCCCAGAGGAGTCCTAAGTAACCAATGGTCCATTCTGACACTAAGTTAACCAGGGTAATATTCAACATTCCTCACTCCCTGGTTTTGGCTGCCACATGCCAGCCAAAGAGAAAATTCCTACAAGGCAGGGACCCATGCCCCACTTAACTTTGCATGCCCTCACAGTACTAAGGTCTGCAAAATGTTCTGCACTATACAAGTAGTGTTGGATTTGAGGGGAGGGGCAGACATGTGTTCAGGAGGGCATTTATGGAATTCCATAATATAATCTACAGATTTTTCTAACTCTTAATCCTACCAAAGAGGATAAACATATATGTTCATTGCAAATTCCATCTAAAAGCTTGTGCATCACCTTTAAACAACTAATTTATTGTCAAATTTGATACAGATAATAAAACCACTTGATTCACTGGGTCTTGAAAGGATTAAACTGGATGGTATATATAAAGTCTCCTAGCCAGGCATGGTGACCCACTCCTGTGATCCCAGCGACTCAGGAGACTGGGGCAGGAGGATCACAAGTTCAAAGTCAGCCTCTGCAACTTAGCAAGTTCCTAAGCAATTTAGTGAGACCGTGTTTCGAAATTTAAAAAATAGAAAAGGGCTAGGGATGTGGTTCAGTGGTTATGCACCCCTGGGTTCAATCTCTGGTACCAATAAAAAATTAAAAAGTCTCCTTAGGTCAATGGTTGGAACACTACACACACTCCTGAAGGATCAGCTATTGATATTACTGGAAAAGGTTATTGTAATAAAAGTAAGGTCCACAAAGTCCTGTAATGAAGGACAGAGTTGAAAAGAAACTAATTTAGGGGAGATGAGTTCACTGTTGACAAACCTTTTCTGTAAAAGGCCAGATACTACAGTAAATATTTTAAGCTTTGCAAGCCAAGATACAATATCCTCAACCCTTAGAGTAACTATTTGCCCATTTCATATTTTTTAACTGAAAAATCATTCTTGATTCATGGGCCGATACAAAAACAGGCCGGATTTAGCCTCACAGTCCTAGTTTGCCAACCCCCTGGATAAAATGACAATGACGGTCATACAGTCCGTGCTTTTAAAGATAACACAAAGAAATGTTTGAGTTGACTGAAAAACACGCTGCCTCAAACTCCTAAAAATCCAGTCAGGCAGGACTTGTGAGGAATCGAGCCAGGACGGGAAGTAAGGCCTCAAGGAGTCAGCAAGGACCTCTCCAGGTCCGCTGAGCCCGCTCCCACACTTACTCCCAGCAGCGGCCCGCGACCGATCACCGTTTCCCCGGGCGCCAGGGCCACCCGGGGGCCGCCGTCCTGCGGCTGCAGCTCGAAGCCCCCAGACATGGCGGGCTTAGTTAGGCCCCTTCGCAAGAAGACGGGCCCCCGCAGCCGTTTCCGCCTTCCACAGACACGCGCGGGGCATGCCCAGGGCCCTGGAAAACAGAGGGGGAGGGGAAGCAAAGACTCGGCCCTGGAGAGCTCAGTCCTCGCGGGGCAGGGACCCCAGCGACACTTCCGGAGTCCCGCCCTCCACTTGGATCAGTGACGCAATCGGGGATTCCCCCATCCGACTGCCTCGAAATTATTATTTAAAAGCCCCGGCTTCCCTACACCCCCATCCATTCTCACCGCCCACTGGATTTGAAGAACGCCGGACCTTGTAGTCCTTGACGCTTTCCTTCGCTTTCGTTCGAGAGCGGAGACGCCATAGGAAAAACTACCAATCCCAGGAGACAACGCGCGCACCTCTGCGCCTGTGCGAATTTGAGTCGGCAGGGCGGGGCTAGAGTGGGCGGGACGTGAAGGACTATGGGGAAGGATTCGAATCCCGGAGGATTTAAATCGCGGGAGGAGAAGTGACTGCGGCCCAATAGGTAGGAGGGTCTTCCTTTCGCGGCGATTTACGCCTGTACGCTCGGGGACACGTCCCGGGCGCAAACACAGCCTTCCTTCAGCGGCTTGGAATCGAGATGACAGTTCTGACAGTCGTTCATTTGTCAGTGCCCGGTGTTCGGGCAGCTGCAACCCACGCTGAGCACAGAAGGAGGGGGCTGGGATGGGACCCAGGGTCCAAACCGTGGGTTCCAGAAGGGTGGGGGCTCTCCTGAGCTAATCTGAGCCCAACCTCCTATATAACTGCAAAGCTTGATTCATAAACGACAGAAAAGGGGTAGTTTTCCAGGCAGTTAGTCAAAACTGTACTTGAAAAAAGAATCCTAATAAGATCTAAGTACCTGGTCAAGGCACCCCCGACTGTTAACTTCAAAAACCTTCCTCCTCCTCCAGTGGAATTCCTCTGATGGGAGGAAGCGTTTTATTCCCCAGTGAGAGCATTTAAATGCGTTGTAACATCCTTCTAATATGAGATTCTTTTCAAGAACATGGTGGTTTGGCTTTGGTTTGTAACGATGGTTGGAAAGGAGAAGGTGCGAAGATGCATGGCAAAAACTTGCTCTTGACTCATCCTCTTGTTTTTGTCAGTTTTTTTTTACTTCCCCAAAACCTCAAGAGGAAGTTCTCTGCTGAACACGGGCGTTAAGATTCTAACCACAACTAATTTGTATCATAAACAACCTAAAGTATGGGAGCCACTGTGTTCTGGGCAAGTCCAGAAACACTGCTGCATAGCACACCTGAAAAGGGGAATTGCTATCAGCAAAGCTAAAAAAGAAGTATTTTTTTCTATCTTGAACCCTTTGTGTTATATACCCTGAAGCCCATTTTAAATGCAAAATGTACTAAGCTAATTTTAAGTAAAGCTGGCTTTATATGCTAAAGTAGCTCAAGAGTAGCGATTTCAGAACCTTTAAATCTTTAGTTACATGATCCAGCTGACTGAATTATAAACATTGTTTATAGTTGTTGCTCACTTGCTTGATGGCCTCAGTTACTATTATACGTAACTCATAATTAACTATACAGGTAGTATATTTTTAAGAGGCCATTTCCAAAACACTAGTTTGAACTAAATATTTGAGACTTTGTATCATTATGACCAGTATCTCATCCTCTGGTCCGTTTCCATTAGTATTGGTGTCAAATTGAGCACTTACCCACTAGGTGCAAGTAGATAAACAGTTCCTACATGAACTACTAAAAGTCCAGCAGCCTTATGATTAAGTCACAAATAACAGATGAAGAATTTAATGGCAAGGCATCAGTTCCTACAGACGACTATTCAGGGGTTTAGTAGGATTGACTCATACACATTTTCAAAAGCGCTTTCAATAAATAATGTGTTCTCACAGTCATTTATAAACTCAGTAAATATGGTCTGACATGGAGAATCATTTCCCCTTTTGAACAGTGTTCTTTGGGAACAAAATTAAACACACACACACATTTAGAAACAAACCCACTATTAAAAATATTCAAAAAAGAAGGTAACCAAACATGTTGAGTGCCTCCCATGTACAATTCAGATATGAGGCTGTTTTATAAATTATCCCTGTCAATTTTTATGAACCACACAAGAGAGGACCAGCATTGATCCCATTTTACAGATTAAAAAGCTTAAGTAAAGAAAATTAAAATTCTTTAAATCGTATGCCAAAAGCATCTCACTCAGAGTAGGATTTGTAGTCTGATCTGAAGAAACTGAGAATGTTTCATACTTTGCCTTTTAGGTTACATATGAGGATAATTTATTAAGTATCACGCTATGCAGAAAAGTTCCAAGAGAAACAATAATTTGAGAGTTTCTGACATAGAATTGAATTCTGTGGATGCTGAGAAGGCAAAAAATGAGAGTCAAAATAACTTTGTTGAACTGCTGCCTCTAGAAGTCACTTTTAAAATTTTCAGTCAGCTGGACATTCGGAGTTTGTGCAGAGCTTCTGTGACATGTAGGAGCTGGAATTACACAATAAGAAACAGTGACTCCTTATGGAAACCTCACTGCTTGACTGTAAGAGCTGTGTGCCGAAGAGAAATAGATGACGACCTAGAAAGTGGTTATTCCTGGAGGGTAAGTTTACCCTTTGCCTTTGACAGTATCATGATGGCAGGTTCAAAAAAGATAGGATTACATATGTTGAGAAATGAGCAGAGTATGTTGACTTTGGGAAATGAGTTAAAGTTGAGTTATTGTTCTTTTCCTACTAAATACACTGACTCCACTATGTCCCATCCATCCTTTCACATTTTCAAATCCTAAATTCAGGAACTTTCCTGTTAACCAGAACCAGATCCAAAACCTCCAGTAAACTCTGGCTCAGACTCTAAGTATAGGAATATACATAAACACATGCACACATTCAACCACACACACAGGAATGTATTAATACATGTGTGTACCAATGTAAGAACTTAATCTTCTCAGCCCTATGAGTCAGCTTCTCTAGTTTTGAACAAATTCACTAGCCAACCACTTCCTACATCGTTTTTGAGTGATGGTGGTTTCCCCCTTTCAGGTAATACTACTGAGGAATTACCAGAAGAGTAAAGTAAAACATGAATGGCTAAGTGGCAAATACAGCAACATATGTTCTCCCATTAGCCTCCCAGAAAAAATCATGTGCCCGATGGATGCAGACACGTGGGGAGAAATTCTAGAAGCAGAACTGGAAAGATAAGTGGAAAACTCACAGTCAGATCTTGTAACTTTGAGATTTCAGAATGACTCCACTTGCAAAAGATGTATTTTTATATGTTCATATTTTTCTCTACCTTTTTAATATTTAACATTTAAAAGTAGAAAATATTCTGAAAGCAAAGCTTTATTTTTATTTTGCACTTTAGTAAAGAATATTTTTTTATTTTATTGTAATGTGAAAAAATCATGAACTGTTTTATGTGAGACATAACATACTGATAGAATGATTTCAAAATGTATTGTTTAATGTATTGGTGTTGGTATTTAGTAGCACTTTAAATGATAGGGTTTGATTAGTATTTCCTGTTTAATGATAATTCAGAAATTTAGGAAGCAACTAGAAGAAACTAACTTAAACAATAGACTCCTACTAAATTCATGGGAGAACTGAGTGAAAATAATGGCAATGGAGTTTAAATGAATTATAAACTCACATTTCAATAACTTTGAATTTTCCATTCCAGTGGAATCAAATTGAATTGTGAAACTGTTTTAAAACGTGTTAAGCCTGTAGTTTAGTTTAAAATCATTCTGATTTTAGGGCTAAAGCTCATAGGATTAAAATTTCCATTACTTTCCTACATTCTGTGATTATTCTCAGGGGCTGGAAAATATCCGGAAAGTTTCCAGAGCACAACTACCTTCAAAACTGCCATATAATATAGTCTATGAAAACTTCTGATGGTCTTATAGCACCATCTAGTGTATTATTCATAGATACAAGGACAAAGGACTTTCAACTCCTTTTTGTTTTCTCCATATTTAAAAGAAAATCAAAATCATCCTAGAGAATCCTTGACACGTGACTTTGTTAAAGTTTATAATTTTCAAGGAACCTTTATTTCAGCTTTCAGTTCTTTTTCACCAGATCAGACAATGCAGTATTCCATCATAGTGTTCATTCTGAATGGAGTCTGCACCATGTTAAAAAGTATTTACAAAACATTTTAGTTGGTATGGAATTTTCTTCTTTAAATGTTCTCTATGGCACAAAAGTAATCCAGAAAACCAGAATTTAACTAGTACACAACTCTAAGAAGGAAGCCTCACTCTACACGATTTCCCTTTGTTGGATCAAGCAGATAATGAGTGATAATCTCCTACTATCTTTTTAGAGTTGAAAAAGGCCTTGAAAATCAGGCAGTTCAGTTTCCAGGGCTGTTCAGTAATTTCCTCTTGCAAACACTGACAGCAAACCCAAGCTCAAATATTTCTTATAGGATCTCCACTAAGTGATAGAACAGTCCTATGCTAGGATTCCTCTGATCAATAGCAATTTGTCCTCATTGAACTGAAGACCACCTCTCTGTAACATTTTCATACTACTTCTGGCTTTACCTTCTAAAACTAGACTGATTCAGTCATTCTTCTCTGATTGCCACTCACTTATATTCAACACTGTTAACCTGTGTCTTCCTGTATCTTCTCCACAACTACTTCTGCTATTCATAGAGTATAATTTCTAGACCCAGCAGTGTTCTCTTTTACCCATGTCCTCTTAACAAAAATGTATTTGGAAAGGAAGATACCCTACTAATTTTATTTAACAAGAGAATAAGAAAGCACTGTGACATTATTGGAAATATTAAAGCTTTAAAACATTTTACTGAATAGCATATGTGTACAACAGCATATGGACATGTATAGCATCATCTTTTGTAATGGATATGAACTGTTGTCTTTGCCAAACCCATTTAACTGTCTATTGTCTTCCTCTGTTAATAGAGATCACCCTAATTAGGGTGAATTGCCCTGCTCACTTCTTCCCCATGCTGTTATTTAAAGTGTCCTGTTTCCCCTAGCCTCTGTGTGAGTCTAGAAATGGAAACATGACCCCAACCACCCTCTTCCAAGAGTCAGAAGAAACTCCATTTCCTCTTTCCTATTGAAACTATTCCCTTCCACACAGAAACAGATCTTCATAAGAGAATATGGAACCAACAGGAGAAACAGCTGAGGGAGAGTCTGTTTGCATTTGGGACCCTGGTTTTAGTCATTCCGCATCTGCTTGCCTAAACTAACACAAAATGAGTTGCAGCCTTTGCACTAAAAGTCCTACCTGATGTGATTTCCTTCACCTATTTGTCCAGTATGTGATACTTGTGGTTTACATTAGTATCTTATGTTTTTAAGTTATCAAACCTTGATTTGTCCTTAGTGCTTCTAATTTTATATCCTGGAAACAGTTCCTTGCCTCTGACTTCCTGATCAGTCAATCTTCTATAAACTGGCCTTCACTCAACATGATTAAAACTACCATTATCCAAGTTACAAGTGACTTAATTGATGAATCCATTGGATGTATTTTGGTTGTTCAAATATTTAACACACACTCAGGTCTTGTAACTTCTAGGTTTGGGGTTAGAATCTCTAGGGTTTTTCTTTGCCTATTTTAACCAGTCTTTTCAATTTCTTTCAAGGACTCATTTTCCTGGACTGGGACTGTAGCTCAGTGACAGAGCACTGGCCTAGCATGTGTGAGGCTCCAGAAACACATATGCTACTATTGACTGGAGTGTTAGTCAAATCACAGACACCTGAATCAGAACTCATTATCTCACAAAAATAATTGTTCTTCTGCCCTGACCTCAGTGAATGACCGGTGTTGCTCAGTAGTTACCATATTTTACTCATTCTACAACAGTCTCCATGTTCAGTCAGCTTAGTGATGTTATCATTCCAAATATTTAGGCATTTCGACCCTTCTCCATCTTTATCTCTGCTTCATTACTTGATTCTGATCTTTATCTGAAATTGGATTACTTTAATAACCTCTTAACTGGTACACCTGCCTCCAGTTCCTTCCTCACCAGTATAATCTTTCTAAGTCCCCAATTATCATATGGCCCCTAACTTAAACACCTCACTGCATTCAGGTAAAGGTCAAAATTCCCTGAGAAGCTTGTACAGTTTCTAGTGATGTGATCTGGCCTACCTATCTATCATCTTCTCTCACCACTATCCCATCCTATAACTCTCAGTTCAGCCATATCAAGCTATTTGCAGTTCTCTGAACATGTGAATTCTATTTTCTGCCTTTTGCACAGGCTCTTTGATATACCTATAATGCTCTTCCTCTCATCCTCCATGAATTCTTGGCAAAATCTTTTGTAGAACTCATCACCTTAACCTGGAAACCGTCCTAACTATTACCATTTCTGGATTAAGTGACCCTTTTAAGGTTTCTGTACTACCTCTCTAAGCTGTCACACTGTGTTAAGCTTTCTATTTTCTTTTTCTTTCTCTTTAGACTGTGAATTTCTTAATGGCAGGGACCATTTTTAATTTATTTTTTTGTATTCCCAAAACCTGGAACATGGTAGTGCTCCATAAAGATTTGTTAAATTATTTCCATAGTTATTTATTTTAATTCTATTCAGAATGTATAATAGAATATACTTATTGTAAGTAATTTAAAATCTACATTGTTATAGTAACAATTTACTATTGTTAATGGATAAGATTTGTTGAAATGCAAGTACAATGCTTAAGATATATGATGCTTGGTATTAATGCTAATACATGAATAATTGTTCTAGTCTTCTGTAAAGATATAAGAGGAAATTAGAAGTGTATTGTTATATTTTTAATAAACACTTGAAAATAAACTTAACCTCAAAAGTACCACTTATTATGTTACTGGATAACCTCAGTCAGTTTTGTGTATTACTTTGCAAGTTAGATGAATAAACTTTAGTTTGGTTTTTATAGTACCATTGCATTAAAACAACTTGTATAATAAGTTATAAGCTATGATCATAGTTTACACCAAAAGGGAAACTTTGGAACTTGTTGATAAGTTGTATGTTATGGTCTTAAAATGAACCCTCCATTTATCAGAGCAAGCCATTAGCATCTGAGGTGAGTGGGTGGAGCAGAATGCAAAGAAGGAGCACTCTTACTCAGATAAAGTAGTGTGTTATGTTTACATGGTGTGTAAAAGAAGTAGGATTATTGGGAAAGAGTATTAAGGGATTTCCAGTTTTGTTTTTTTTTTTAATTTTTACAGTTTAAGATTTAGTATTTTAAAAATAAACTTTAAAACTTTTCTTTAATTCCTCTAGTTTATAGCTTAATCTTAAACCAGTTCATAATCATCAATAAAATTTGTATAAAGTTTAGATCTTAGGATACTTGCATATTTGAAAACCTGACTTGAAAGATATAACATATTCCTAATCCTTTTACCTTTGCTTTGATTTTATATCTTTTCTCCAATACATCATATGCCCTAATATTAACAAAAATAACTAGTAACATCAGGAAATGGTTTAGGAGAAATATATAAGATAGAAGATGATATATTTTTATCTAGAATTGAGTTGCAAAGCCAGAAATGTCAAATAGATAAAATTAAGTCAATAATGGTCAAAGTTGATTAATTATAGTAACCAAAATTCATTGGGTGCCTTCTCTCTACAAAGCCCTGTGTTTATATGGTGGGTCCTCTTACTCTATTTAATGAATAAGAACCTGAGAAAAAGATCTTATAAATCTAGTTCATTCCCACTCCCCAGCACCTGTAAGAGTATATAATATATAGCAGGTTCTCAATAAATGTTTACTGAATGGATTTAAAAACTAAGAATGACTAAGAATGACTTATTCAGATGGAAAACCCAACCTGGAGGGCCTGCCTGTAGTCCCAGCAACTATGGAGGAGATGAAAGAAGGAAGAGAACAAGTTTGAGGCCAGCCTCAGCAACTTAGCAAGACCCCTGTCTCAAAAAATAAAAAGGTCTGGGAATGTAGCTCAATGGTGAAACACCCCTGGGTTCAATCCCCAATACCAAAAAATAAAGAAAGAAAACCTAATGGAACATTCCTACATGTTTTTGTTCTGAAAATTTTCAAACCCACAGGAAAGTAAAAATGTAAGACAAACATCATCCACCTAGATATAACAGTTGTTAACATGTTTATACATTTTTTTATTATTATTTATTTTTGCTAAAATATTTGAAAGTAAGTTGCAGGCATGATAATATTTTACTCCTAATACTTTAGCGTGTCATCTCCAAAGTATACTTTCCTATATGTAATATCATTTACACATCTGAAAGTTTTTAAAGCCAATATCATCTCATTTAGAGTTCATTTTAAATTCACCAGTGGGTCTCAAAATGTCTAACAGATATTTTTTCTATTCAGGATCCAAACGATTTACGGATATAGCTAGGGTTTTTTGTTTTGTTTTGGTTGGGTTGGGTTGGGTTGGGTTGGGTTTGGGTTTGGTTTGGTCTCATTAATCCCTTTTAACCAGAAGCATCCTTCTTCCTTTGGTTTTGTTTTTCAGAATGTTGACGTATTTTTAAGGACTAAGGTTGATTATCTCACAGAATATTCTGTGATTGATTTATCTGATTCTTAAAGATTTGATTTGGGATTTGATTTGTGATTTAGCAATTAGACTACAAAGGCAATATAATATACTTATTTCATCACCTAAGAGGCATGTGATGTCTAATTGTTGTATAGGAGATGGTAGTCTGACCTTTGATTGAGGTGGTAATCACCAAATCTTTCCACCTGAGGGACTTTTGTCCATAGAGCCACAGCTTCTTTTTTAATAATCCTTTTCTAGAGTACTCCCCTATGGCTAACTGTATGCTAAGTGCTTTGTAGACATTGCCTGACACATGTCTAGTTTCCTCAAGCATTTGCTAAATTCTCAATCTCTGCAGGATTGGAGACTAAAGAGCTAAACAGACAGACTTTGAAAAACCAAGTAGATTTTGTGATCTTATGATACTGAGAACACAATGATTAGAGTTGAAGACAGGTAGAGGCAAGAAACCTAATGAACAACCTCGGTTTTCAGTTGAAACCCCTGGGGGGCTCCATTCAAAGGGCGGTAGCCTCGATTTGACTGGATACCTGATTGGAGTCAGTGAATAAAACCCACTGCCTAGCAGAGGACAGGGTGAATCCTCTTGAAGAAGATGATATGGCCTAGAGTCTCTAGTTGTCCACAAGCAATGTCTACATTCAATTTATAAAAATTATCAGGCATGCTAAAAGACAATACTAAATGAAAACCAGACCATAGAACTAAGTCTCAAGAATAGTGGAGTTTACAAATGGTCTATACACAATTTTAAAATAACCATGACTAGTGTGCCCATGAAAATGGAGGAAAAGGTGAAGTCAATTAAAAGGGAGACTTTTGCCAGGAAACTCGAGAATTCAAAAGAACTAAGTGGAAATAATAGAACTGAAAACTACAATAACAAAATAATATGTGTGATTGTAAGCTGGGGGCACAGCTAGTAGCCAAATAAAATCGCACAGAAAGTGACTGAAGCAAGCTTTATTGGAATTTGGCTCTCAGGCGAAATCCCCAGCCCCCAAGGTACAGGTCAGAGTAGGAAGCTGGAGAAAATCTACATGGCCCCAGCTGCCCAGGGTCTTTATAGGCCGGAATGGGCAGAGTTCCTGCTGAGTGACAGATCGAGATAAGGGTCAGTGGAGTTTTCCTGCCCGTTTGATTGGTCGCAGTGTGGCGTGCTGCCCTGTGCCTCAGTTGCTCCACTCTCCATCATATAGTCGCCCAAATTCCGACCTAACAGTGATAGCACGTTAGAACACTATAAAAAGAGCATTTGTGAATTGAGAGAAATCGAACAATAGAAAAATGCTTGGGCTGAAGCACATAAAGAAAAAAATTTTAAGAAAAAAGGATTTAGAGACTATGGGGTAAATATAAAGGTTTGATACATTCATGTCGGAGTTCCAAAGTGTATGGAGGGAGGAAGGTAGCTCTCAAATTTCCCTCAATTTAGTGGGACACTGAGGGTATCTCAGAAAGCCTCATGGTTCATGAGAGGGCTGTAATTGAGAAATAAGGCAAAGGAACCCTAAAGTAGAAGCCATGGGATTGACAGACTAAACCAGGAGCCAGATAATGGATGCTGCAGCGTCTTTAGAGCAACAGCAATATCAGTGAAATTTGAGGTAGACCATAGACAACTGTGGGAAGCGCCCCCCATTCCCTGAACCCTAATTGTGCTAAAAAAAAGACTGCAAATGACAGAGACAAAAAGTACAATGGGAGAAGAGGCCACTGTCCAAAGTGGAAAGAGGCCTGTGCAGAAAGGCTGTTCAGAATGGAAGAGGGCACACTCATTCCTGATAGCATGCTGGGATTTAAGCTTCCTGCTCTCCCTGAAAGGTAGGAAAAGAAGGAAAACAGGAGAGCATTCCAAATAGGTGGCCAGGTATAACAATTAAATACAGGAATTTCAGATCAACAACAAATCATTTTACCTGAGTATGTCCCAAATGTTGTATGAGACATATTTATACCAAAAAATTATTCCTTTTTAAGTCCAAAATTCAAATTTTACCTGGCAAGCCTAACCTCCAAAGATCAAGTAATGTGCTAACATTGAATTAACACAGAAATGGCAGGCACGCTTTTCTGAGGCAAGATTAAATCTTAGAATGTGTCCCATCCCCAAAAAGCAATGCCCCAATTCCCACCTCCTCCAGCCACACCCTACCACTTAGTTACCATTCAGTTAATCCCTGTCATGGGATTGGGTTAAGACTCTTATGACCCAATCATTTCTCCTCTGAACCTTATTGCATTGTCTCACACGTGAGTTTGTGGGGGACACCACATCTAAACCATAACAGACTCCATGTTTAGCCATATCTACTCTCCCCACAAAACTCACAGATGGAGGGCTACAGGAAAATAAGAAGTGCTGGGGATGAAATATACAGTGGAAAAGTACTTAGAAGTATCAATCCATTTTATTATTGTTCTTCACAATAAAATAACACTGAGAAAGGAAGAAAAGGACATAAAAAACAGCAGAGGCTAGAATTTAAAAGGTAATGAACAACGCAAGGCCTGCCAGTCAGATTACTGATTAGAGCTCAGCATCTTTGTATCCATTTCTACCATAAATACAACCCACTTTTTTAGTAAATTCATTCTTCATTTTCCAATACCTTCTAGTGCTTGCTCCTGTTGGATCAGGATGAATGATAAAATAAGATAAACCCAGAGTTTTACAAACCATGCCCATTATACTGTTATCATAAAAATTAATTTGTCAAGGAAAAAATTTTAATAACCATTTTCCAAGGCCTATTTTCCAGTTATAAGTCTTCTGAACCCTGCAGAGAAGGAACCAGCTGCTGGTTTCCCAGTGTGCTCATTTTGATTTAGTTTTAATATGACAAAATGGTACAGTCTGATCATCACACAGTGGAAGCCTGGTAGAAAACACATAAAATTATAAAAGAAGCATTCTAAAAATTACATTTGAAAATCTCTCAACTTAATGCTGTGACTGTGTTTATTGTTGCCCAGGGAATAGACTGGGCACAATTTCTATATTCTCACTAATTTAAAAAGAAGAAAAGAAAAAAAAAAAGACTTTTTATCACTGTTTCCCCTATTGTTTTATAGTTCAGTTTTTCTTTCTCTTAGACTTCTTTTCCTCTTCTTTCACTTGCTTTTTCCCTAAATGTTTTATTTTGAAATTTTTAAACTTATAAAAATGTTGAAAGAATAATCACCCGATGTACAATTGTTAACTTGAGCCATATTTGCTTTATTTTTATCAACTTCTAAACCTTCACCTACTGACATTTGGACTGGATAATTCTTTCTTTGGGAAACTATTCTGAACATCTCAGAATGTTCCGCAGCATCCCCAACTTCTGTCCAGTAGTAAGACAACCAAAATTGTCCCATACTTTGCAAGCTGTCCCTGGAAGAAAATCACTCTCTTGAAGAACCACTAGTAATCTGCATTTCAAACACACACACACACACACACACACACACTCACCACCACCACCACCACCTCCACATTTCTTTGAGTAGAAGTATTTAAAAGTAGGTTGCAAAATTCATGGCATTTTATCCCTGAATATCAAAGGATGTATTTCTTAAGGACATGAACACCTGCCTATTACCACAACATCATAATCAAACCCAAGAAATTTATCTTTCATCTAATATCCAGCCAAATTCAAATTCACTCCATTGATCACAGTAAAGTATATTTTCAAGATTCTGAATGCATGCCAATCTGATAGTGAAAAATTGTAATCTTAGTTTTTCCCCAATGATTTACCATGAACTTTTTCAGACATTCAGTAAAATTGAAAGAACTTTCTCGTCATGTTTCTCTTGCCATGAATAAAGTTATATGTTTAAGAAACAAACACTTGTGGTTTTTGATTGGTATGAATCTGTTTTTTATCAATTAAAAAAAATTAGTTAGGTGGACACCTTCATTTTTATTTATTTATTTTTATGTGGTGCTGAGAATAGAATCCAGTGCCTCACATGAGCTAGGTGAGCACTCTAGTGAGCCACAACCTCAGCCCATCTCAATTAGAGTTCTTTATAAATTAAGGAGATTCTTTGATATATGTTGCAATTATACTTCTCCCTGTTTGAAATTTGTTTATTGACTTTGATTTTTTTTTCAAAGTCTCTCTCATTTTCATATATATACATATATTCATGTTAAGGGAATATCTATGAACTTATATTTTAGCTAATACTTTTTTTAAGAATGGATATTGAATTTTAAAAAGGGGCTTTTGGGCATCTGTGACTTAAGTTGTACATTTCTTGAGAATTCTTAATAACACTACAAACATTACATTATTACTCCACACTTCATAACAGTATCTTCTTGGTTTATCTTCTTGGTTTATCTTCTTGGTTTATCTTCTTGATCAACACAGTGCACATACATATTTTCTCTAATCCAGAGAATCAATAATACTGAATATCATATTTTATAGTAGTCTTAACAAACTTTAACAGGATAGCTCTCTTCCCCATAACTTAAAATGACAGTATCTCCCATTAAGTATCTTTTATGTGTTTATATACAAATCAGATAGTCTTGGTGGTATTTTGAAGGGTAGTTTTTAAAATTTTAAAGATACAAAAATAGAGATTCAAAGAAATAAAGCAACTTGAACAAGTTCAAATAGCTTGTGGAGAAAGACCCTTTCTTCCACATCATCCTTGAAATCTGGTAAATGCTAACCACCTGCCAGCAGAGGGAGCAATATTTCTATTGAAACCCACAAAAAGAAAGCTCCGAGTTCTTCCCTCCAGCCACGTTTGCGGATGAAAAATTTCAGAAGTCAGAATTTGTGGAAATCACATACTTGAAATGAGTTTTGCCCATCCAAGGTGGGAGGGTTGTACTGATAGTGGGGTCTTTTCTGGAATCAAACACAGGGGTATGACCCCCAAATGAAAGACAGCCTCTACTGCTGGAAATTTAAGATGTCAGGGGACATAACACCCCAATGAAGAGATTTCTCACCCACTCCACCCTTCAGTCTTGATCTGGCTATACAGTGGGTTTCTATTTTAATCTCCAAAGGTACAATTAAGAACATTTTAATTCATATTTTGCATTTTTGTCCCCCTTCTACCTCCCCCCAAAATAAGTCATTTTTCTGTGCAGATGTTTTTCCACAGGGGTATTATTTCATATTCCACGGGTGTCTAAAACTTTAGCCCACTATCTCCACTGATGCTTTAGTTCTATGAAGTTGGGCTGTAAGTGTGAGTGTATTCCATTGATTTAACAGATGTGAGCTTTGATATTGTTGGTTCCAAGGGCTTAGAATCAAACATTTTTGGTTTAACAGTCTTCAAGTATGAAGAAATTTCTCACACTTTTACCAACATTATAAATAAATTCTATTCTCCCATGTGAAATGAATTATAAAAATAATTCACCTAGGGCTAGAAATTCTTCTAAAATTATGTTTATTCTTTCACTTTGAAACTCATATAGACAGAAAGAAGTCAGGGGCCTTAGGAGAACTGAGCAAGGTAATCAATATACATGTGTAAGATTCCATTTCATTTAAAAATAAATTTATGGCTGGGCATGATGGTATACACCTGTAATCCAAGAGATTCAGGAGGCTGAGGCAGGAAGATCACAAGTTCAAGGCCAGCCTCAGCAACTTAGTGAGGCCCTAAGCAATTTAGAGAGACCCTGCCCCATAAATAAAAAATTAAAAGGGCTGGGATGTGGCTTAGTGGTAAAATGACCCTGCATAAAATTAAAATGAACACATTATCACAGGTAAGTTTACACACACACACACACACACACATACACCTCACTAATTATCCATATCTCAAAATGGAAAGCAGAATGTACCCAACTATAATATATAACTTTATCTCACTGTGACTTAGTTTTGATTTCTACTTTCCTGTCTCTGCCTAAAATATCATATATGTGTAATTCAAAGGTCATCATTCAGGATTAATATTTACATTCAGGATTAATAATTACAGTAGCAACTCTGAGTCGAGTGCTTACTATGTAGAAGCCATCCTCTCAACAACCCTTGGAAGAATTCCATTCCTGCCACTTCCCCTTGTTGACTAGGTGGGTAGATTATCTGTTCCTCATATTTTCATCTGTAAAATGAAGATAGCAAAAGTATCTTACTATTAGAACTACCACGAGGATTAGCAGTCTTATCTCATCTCTACATGCCCCACCCTTCCACCACCTCACTCACTGCTAATTCTCTATAGGTTTGCCTGTTCTGGACATTTCATTTCATTCTGAGTAATATTTGCATATGGTATGAAATAGGAATTTTTTTTTTTTTTTTTTTTTTTTTTTTTTTTTTTTTTTTTGGTTCCAAACACCACTTGTTGGAAAAAAACTATTCTTTCCCCATTGAATGGCCTTGGTATCCTTGTCAAAAATCAATTGAACAATAGATGTATGGGTTCATGTCTACAGTCTTAACTCTGTTCCATTGATCTGTATGTCTGTTCTTACGCTGGCACTCCACTGTCTTAGGTGTTAAAATGGGGAAATATGAATCTTCCAAATTTGTTCTTTTTTTCAGCTGTTCTGCCTCACAGGAGGATGGTTTTTGTTGTTGTATAGTTGGTTTTGTTTTAATTTTACTTGGCTTTAGGAGTGTTCCATAACAAAGAGGGAGAACACTGTTTCAGAAGAAAACACTTTTGAGTGATTGTGCTATCTTCCCTGCCAATCTCAGCCTGCAGTATATCACTTGTCACTACAATTACAGAAGTCATTAGCAATATTTTCACACTCAAGGATCATTTTCCCTCGGTATTTTCTCTATTGCCCAGTTTTGTGCAGTGACAAATAGAAACAAAGACAGGGCAACAGAAACAGTGTCAACTCTGGTTAGTAGTGATGCTCCGGGCTGATTCTTGCTGCTGACCAGTAGGGGTACTACTGGCATTAAAAAGACATGTGAGAGATCTCAGAGCCTGGCACTTCAGGCCAGCCTTGTCCCTAAGAACCTCAACTGGAGAGCCCAACCCAGAGATCACTTTTAGTAACCCATGTTGCTCGCCAGCTTTATTTCTTTTTAAATAATGGCAGCTTGTCTTTCCAGATTTTCATTCCATAAATGCTTGGGGATTTAGAGTTAAATTTTAGCAAATTTTAACATTTTAATTTTATGCACTTCCTCCTTTAGTCTTTTGTCGCCTCTCTATATTTATTCTCTCTGTTTATCCTTTAGCTTATCTTAGCTTTGTGATGAATTTACCCTTCGAAGGTTGGGCTTTAGAGTTTTTACTTTTCACTTCATCTGCTCTGACTTGTACACTGTATCCTTTTTAACCTTCATGTTAATTTAACTCAAATTTTTAACATTAATCTCTATTTCTTTAAAATTTTTAGTTATGTCCCTACTAATTTTCTACTTCTAAGCAAATCCATTATTTCTGAGTCACTCTGCTCAATTCCTGTTATTTACAGTTCCTTTTTTATTCTTTTGAATTTCTATTCACATATTTTTCTAAATTATGTCTTCTGTTGCCCACAGTACCTATTAAAATCTTTTCTTCTTCTTTTCTGCCTCCTTCTTCTTTTCTCCCACACTGTCATGGTGGACAAGATTTATGGGTCAAGAAGTAGCCCAGCTGTGCTGAGGTCCATTAGATACTCGCTTCTTCTTGTCATCTCTGCACTTGCCTTGATGACTCTGCCTAGCAGATTATTCATCTCCTTCAGTGTTTTTCTCCAAGAAGAAATGTTCACTGGTTGTCTAAATGTCAAGTGACATAACTGGTTGTGCCAGAGACTCAGGAATGACAGCCCCTTCCCAGCGTATTTGAAATAGCACTGGAATGAGTGTCTCTTTTCAAGCAGTTACACTGTTCTAAAACTAGTGGCCTTTAACATATATAACTAGTTTACATAAAGGGTGGAGATTTAGGCAGAAAGTATCTCTTCTTCCTTCACTTTTCCCCATTGTAGTCAACTGTGTAGCCCAAAGACTAAATGAGACATGAGATATCCATGCAATTTCTGTCCATTGTACCTCCAAAAATGTGTCCTGTATTTAACCCTTCTCAAAAATTCCACTACTTTCTTGGTTTCCTAACAAATCATTCCAACTTTACTTCAAATCTCGGCCCCTTCTATCCACTTTCCATATAGCAGCCAACATGATCTTTTGAATTATCAGATCATGTCAGTCCTACACAAAACCCATCAATAGCTTTCCAGTGCACCTCAAATAAATTGGTGCCTCCACTGTGTGACTTGGTCCTTGCCTGTCTTTTGCCTCTCGTGTCCTTGCCTCCCCTTGCTCATGCTGTCCTTCTAGACTGAGCATTTGACCCTGCTGAATCCTCCCACATCATAGCATTTGCACATGCCCTCCCCTCTTTCTGGGATACTAACCCCCCCTTTTTGCAAGGCTGTCTCTTTCTAATCTTTTTTTCAAACAGGGTGACTAGCCATCTTGGTTTGCCTGGGACTAAGCGGATTCCAAGGATGCAGGACTTTGAGCTTTAAAGCCAAGAAAGTCCTGAGCAAATTGGGTCAAGTTGATCTTCTACTTTAAAGTCTTGGCTTAAGTATCATTTCCTCAGCAAGGCTTTCCTTGCCTGCTAGATCCAAGCAGATTTCCCACCAGAGCCCTCGTTATTCCTCATTTTGACCTTCTTTTCTTCATAGGGAGGACTCTCTACACTCTGCAATTATTTTACTTTGTGTATCTACTTGTTTTTTCTTTATCCCCTTCCCTAATGTGCCACCATGGGGTGCCACCACACTTGTCATATGCACAGAGTCTAGCACGCATTTACTGAAGGAAGTAAAGAAAGACAGAAATGAGAGGAGAAAGGAAAGAAAAGGGAATACCCTCAATGTAACACTCAGGCTTATTTTTTGAGGAACCACATTCCATTTGGCCTTCTGTGAAACCCCATAGGATGAGGCAAACACATCCTCCACAAGCTACTTCTGCGTATTTTTTTAACTGGATCTATGTCCATTTTTTTTTTTTTTTTGTGGAATTACTAAAAAATCCTTTTGATGTATCAGTTTAGTTTATGAATTTTCTTTTCTCTCCTCCCTTTGTATTCCTGAAGAGTTATTTGATTCTTTATTTGAAGAGGCTTGTTTTTTTGGTGGTACTGGAGATCAAATCCCAGACGTTGGGCATGCTAGGCAAGCACACTACCAACTGAGTTATATCTCCCACCTCTCATTTGATTCTTTAAATACAGAAGTGCATAAACCCCAAATGCCTCCAGGATTCAAGGCAGCCCTATAGCAGGAATGAAGTGGACTGAATGTAAGAAAAATCACCTGATGAAAGACATAACCAAATTCCTTATTTTTACTGAACTATGGCATAAGCATATAATCTCAGACACATTTGTATAACTTTGGAAATTTTATTTTGAAAAGGAACTGGAATACAAATTGAAAAAATATAAATATTTAGTTATCCTGAATACCATGATAAGTTATCTTATACAATTTAAATATGTACAGGAAAGCTGATGTACAGTTAGCTGATGTAAGTTATCAGACATTCTTCCTGAGGCCTAACTTCTGGGTTTTAGCAGAGGAAAAGAGATTAAATACTTAATTTCTTTCAAACCTTTGACAAATCCAATAATAAAGCATCATCAAATATCAGAACTTTGAGGAAAATTCTTTATTACCTTGTATTGCTGCTGCCTTCTTGCCTACTCCCCTTCAAAATGGCACCTGGGGCAAAAGGACTCACATGATTTTGTGCCAGAAAAATCACACAACATCTGTTCTTTGATCATGGCTATCCCAGGTGTCAGAGTGTCTGATGCATGGTTGACTGATCTGTCCCTGGACTTTCTGCTGGCATCTGCTGCTGACTTGCATCTGATGCCTCTGTGGCCTCTTCTCTGGGGCACAGCTGTGGTGGGTGGAAGAGAACTCTCATGCTAATCAGGCCTACCCTTAGAGATGGCTTGCTGAGATCTGAATCTCTTCTAAGACAAAGCAGTTTCATAACTAGTCAGTCTCCCTCCAGTATCTGCTGTGAGGCAACCTATTCCCGCCATGGTAGACATGATGATGGACCCTCTAGCTTTCAATATAAAACAGAGGCTAGGAGTCTAGATTAGAGCCACTCTCTTCCTGGCCATGCCAGTTATCCCACAGGAGAAGGGAGCCTCTATATAATCTCTAAAAACAAAATGAGCAGGAAAAATCACTCTCCTCCTTTTTATCTAACTCCTCTCACTCTCACATGAGGCTTGCAGATGCACAGTGCAGTCCTTCTCTCCTGTCTCTCCTGATTCTTTCTTCCTGACTCTCCCACAACCTCAGAAATTGAATAGGTGTGTTCCATCACCTCCACCTCTGCTGTGTTCTAGCTCCAACACCCAGGCATACCAGCAGAAGGAATATCTTCTTTATCATAGCTCTGTGATCTGAGTTTCCAGGCCTAAAAAGGAATAGACCCTTTCTCTCTTATCATAACTGGATTTTAAGCTATTGTCTGACTGTTAGTGTAAAGAATGTCAATTATGAAATATTGCTTTATTCCCACTCTCACATAGCATCTGTAATAGATCCAAAGCTCTCCCAAGACTGAGGGAGGTGATCATGTACTTGTAAAGGCATAATAACACTTCCGTTACATTGCATTTTCCTTTTTTGATTTGCTACTTCTTTAATTTGGAACTAAAACCTCACACATTCTTTCCTGCTAATATGTAACTGTCAGGTCTTGTATTTATTGTTATTGTTTGCAACATAATTTAGCTTTAAATACATTATGTAGGATAGATATTTATTTTTACTCATAATGGAAACAGTTGATTTCAAATATAGATGCTTCCAAATATGGATACAGTCTTTACACAGGTTTTTATATCTAGGCTAACCAACTCACGACATTTCTAAAATTCTGCTCTTCCAAAATAACCTTATTTCTTTTATCATCTTGTTGGACTTCAGTTTAGTAACTTTTATTTATAGGCATTTTTCCATACTATCTAGTTAGATGGTGAAAAGAGTAGTCTAAGTTCCTTTTCATAAAGTTAGGAATCAGAGAACTTTTTGAAATTTAGTCCTTAGCTTCAAAATTACACTTTGTATGATGATTTCTATTTTGGGAATCTGACTTCAATGTAACAAAGTGGGTCAGATTATTATTTGCCAGTTGAGTATCCGAGACACAATTTCACTAGGAATAAGTAGATTACATAATATATTTATGTAACCACCGATGAATGCCCATGTAAGAAATTTTGATAAACTAAAATGTCAATCAGAAGACCAGGTCTTTGGTTCAATTTTGCTAGTTATCTACCCACGGGGATTTTTTTAATGACAAAACAAGTTGGATTTTTTAAAAAATTAACATTTCAAAAAAACCTCTTGAACATTTTGCACAACTAATTCATTCAATTGCTGTCACCACATTGTGCAGTCAATCTATAAGCAGAGCATAGAACTGTCTGGGAATTAAGCAATGGGGCCATATTTAGTTTACAGTATACATCCATAGTATTTTCCATTTTTAAAATTTTAAGGATAGAGTATTCCTGGTGACTCTGTAATAAGCACTTGTACATATTATATTCTCGCAAAATATTCTGTCTTAGAATTTAAGTTTTGTAACGAGTCCAGAATTAACACTCACTGTGACAGGAGCATAGATACTTTCCTACCTTTTTTCCTATTCTCTAAATATCCTCCAGTGACAACTTTCTGAATTTTCCAACTTCTTTTTTAATTAATTTAAAATATATGTACTGCATAAACTTTTTTGCATACTAATGATAATTTCTGCATACTACTTCAAGTTTTTTTCCATTTTAGAGGTTTGGGAGTGTGGCTCAGTGGTAGAGCACTTTTCTTGCACACATGAGGTCCTGGATTCGATTCCCATTACTCAAAAAACAAAACAAACAAATTTTTAATTTGTCTATGTTAATCACACACACACACACACACACACACACACACACACACCAAGAGACAGAGAGTTGCATATTTCATTTTATTTTTTTACCTCATTTTAAAACTAACTCTTTTGCTGATTTTAGACATTTAAGTTTTACAAAACCCTTAGGCTTTAAAAGAGAGTGCACGTGACCAAGTAGTATTTGTAGCCATCCTGCAGGTGGCCAGATGGCTGGAGGAGATAAACAACACACCCTCATTTGTGCATTCCATATGCACAGAGACCATGGACTTTGGAACAGCATCCCTGGCACTTTGGTTTCAGTATGACTTTGGAAAACATTAACCAAGCCAAACAAAGGGACATTTGTAACTTTGTTAATTCATTTGTCAAAGATAAGAATTTCATAGGCAAATGCAAATGAAAAGGGGGCGGAAAGAATGAGAGAATTGTTTATGAAGGTATTTTCCAATTTCTGACAAAACAGAGGTCCTCAATATACATGTCCAGAGAGAGCATGACTAGAACAAATGCATGAATGTATAATGGTAGTCAAATGAGTGTGGGTAAAATGTACAAGTAACAAGAAAGTGTCACAATTTGAATGTGCTCTATTCTTTTGCCTTCCTGATAATGAAAACTTAACATAGTCATTTACCTGCATGACAGAGAACAACAGAAGGGAAGTAGATTTATTTAGAGCTCATATAATTGCATGCCAAATAATGATATTTTTGTCAGCAATGGACCTCATATACAGCAACGGTCCCAAAGGTTATATTGCCTTCTGACCTTGTAGCCATTTTAGTTTGTATAAGTACAGTATGATGTTTGCACAATGACAAAGGCAGTCACAGATGGATTTCTCAGAATGTCTCCCTGTTGTTAAGTGAGCCTGTTAGTGATTCACTTTTCTTTTGTTTTCTCAGCCTTGCTGAGAGGAGGCAATCAATAACAAACTGTTGAAAGATTAAATGAGAAGTAAAACCAGAAAAATAAATAAATAAAGGATTTTCTTTGTACCAGAGCAGGGAAAAGACCTTTGTGTACCTACTTGCAGATTTAAATAGGGAGATTATCCTGGATATTCAGGTGGGCCTACCATAATCACATAAGATCTTAAGTGGGGAAAAATAAGCCAGAAGACTTAGAACCAGAGAGATGTTTTTAACTGGCTATCTCTGACTATGAAAATAGAAGGAGGTCTCCTAGCTAAGGAATATAGGCAGCCTCTACAAGTTCAAAAAGGTATGGAAATGAATTCTTCCCTAGAGGTTCATCAAGAAATGCAACTTGCCCATACCTGGAGACCCATTTCAGACTTATAATCTCCAGAATTGGGCTGGGGATGTAGCTCAGTGGTAGAGTACTTGCCTAGCATGTACGAGGCCCTCAGTTCAATCCTCAGCACCACAAAAAAACAAAAACAAACTTCCAGAATTATAAGATAATAAATATGTGTTGTTTTAAGTCACTAAATGTGGGATAATCTGTTATAATAGCAATAAGAAACCAATAAGATAATTTTTATATAAAGAATATATATAAGTAAATGCAAAAAGACTAATTTTAAGGGTATGGTTTGAATATTTGTCTTTCACATATACACAAAGACCTTTCTAGCATTCTATAAGACTCCTATATTACAACTCCTAAAAGGGAAAAAAAATTCATTCATTCTTTATACTTCAGGACTATCTTCCATTCAAGATAGTAAATCAAAATAAATCAGATGTACTTTTATTTCCCTCACATTAAGCAATTCTCCAGATACCTACTGGATGTCCTACAATTCATTTATGACATCAGCTATCCAAAGTTAGTGCAGGTCCCATAAGTTAAGTGCTCACAAGGCTCACAAGACTTTCCCCCTTTAAGATACCAGTTACAAGTTCCAAATTGTGATCTAGGCTCTGACCAACTAGCTATAAATTGAGGGTTCCCATGACTTCCTCCTTGGGTTTGATAATTGGCTGGAATGTCTTGCAGAAGACATAAAGCACTTTCCTTACAATTACCAGTTTTGTTTTTTTATAAAGGATACCCCTCAAAAACAGGCAGATGAAGAGACGCAGAGAGCAAGACATAGAAGAGCTGCCCTCCACATGTATGACTCTCTCAGCTCTTCCCTATGTCCACCAACCAAGAAGTTCTCTAATCCACATCATTTGGGATTTCTTGTTTTGTTTCATTTTCTTAATATTTATTTTTTAGTTGTAGGTGAACATCTTTATTTTATTTTTATGCAGTACTGAGGATTGAACCCAGGACCTCACACCTGCTAGGCAAGCACTCTTCCACTGAGCCACACCCCAGCCCCCATTTAGGGTTTTGTATGAAGGCTTCGCTAGCAGGCAGAATTGACTAAACCATTGGCCAGTGGTGACTGAATTCAATCTCCTGCCTCTCTGCTCTTGAAGGAGAACTGAAAGTTCCAATACTAACCACATGGTCAGTTTCTATGGTAACCAGCCCACATCCTCCAAAAGTCACCTCAGTAGTATACATTCAGTATGGTTGAAAAGACCTTACTATGAATAATGAAGGACACTACTCTTACCTGTATCATTCAAAAAGTCCAAGGTTTTAGTAGCCCCATACCAGAAACCAGGAATGAAGACCAAATACGTGTTTCTTACTGTCAGAATATCACAGCCCCTAAAAGTAATCATTTCTGATTTTAATAAACATTGATAAATTTTGCCTGATTTTAAACTTTGCATAAATGGTATTGTACAGTATGTACTTGTACAATACAAACTCTTTGGGGGCTGATTTTTTTCATCCAAGATGATGTGATTAATCCATTCAAGATAGTAATTTGAATAAATCAGATGTACTTTTTATTCCTGACAATTTTTACACTTACACTCTTTTAGCCTCCTCAGAGAAATGGGCAGAACCCAGCAGAAAAAAAATAAATAATAATAGTAATAATAATAGGTTCCTAATGTTCATTTTAGAAATAATATTTATGAAAGGTTATACTGGTAGCAGAAAGAACTTTTGTGTTCAGCTGAGCCAAAGCTGAAGCATTGGAATTCATTTAAAAAGTTAACTAAAAAAAGTAGATAAGGGTAAGATGTAAGGACATTGTCTGATAGATAGAAAAATTTCCTTAAAATATCTGTTCAGACCAAACCCCCCACCTGCTGTGATGTCCCATCAGCATCACACACACCCCTCATAATTGGACATTATCCCAGGAAGCAGGCAGAATACTTGGGGCGAATGAAAAGAGAATCCAAAATTGATTCTTTTTTAATAGACAAGGGTTCTTCATCGCATGTGGAGAAACTTAGAGTTAAATAAACATGTAGGTTGGAACCTAATCATGGGGCAGAAAACCAGGCTCTTGAAATAATTCAGGCAAGAAATTATGGAGTTCAGACCTTAACACAAAAGTGTGAAGTCAGAGAAAGAAGGATGACTTCAACATTTATTAAGACTTTGGTAACTGATGGAGTAAGGAGAGGTTCAAGAAAGAGAAAAGGCAATTGAAATGTGCTAGTCATAGAATCAACAGATCCCACGGTTACAGGTCTACTTCCTGTCTCCTGCTGCTTGGGATGAATACGTGATCGGATGCTACGCTGTGTGGGATCCATGTCTATAGGTAAGCACTCTAAGCTATTGATAGTGGTGCTGGCACTCCGTAGACCGGAAAGGGAAATTCATACCTGAAAGCAGTGTCTATTATCATAGATCACTGACCTTTTCAGAATGGAATATAGTCAATTTGCCAAGTGGCTGGTTGGTTTCCTTGAAGATGGTGCCATATTGGGTGCTCAGCCTTAGTCTTCAATACTGGAAGATTGGACATTCAAAGGTGGCAACCCTGGAAAGTGGGACAATGCATAACCTCCATCTCTGCACTGTGACCCCTCCATTCACATGCCAGGAGCACCATCTATTCCACCTCAGGACCTGGCTTTTGCCCTATGGCTTCTAATTATCCACATCAAAATCTCCGTGTCTTGTTCCCCTTTGCCTAGAACTTGGCTTCAATTCTTTGGCCAACAACTTCTAGTCAGGGCTATATCTTGTCTGGCAGTACTTCAGCATTCTCCCCCTGAGCTCTCCTGACTAATGAGTGCCTTCAAGACAATAGCCCTGAAGTGACCCAAAGACCTACAAGCAGGGACAGCTGTTAAACTGTATTAAAAGTTTGCCTTGCTTAGGGCTCCTTACCTTGATACAATCCTAATATATAACAGTAATAACTTTGGCACCCTCCGTCACTTAGAAAAAAAACCCTCTCCCGAGCTTCTCTCGTAGCTCCCATAAATTTCCCCCCATTTTACCAGGCACTAGCACACTAGCCTTCTTTTGTTCCTAGAGCATTCTGCACTCAACTTTGCCTCAGGATCTAGAATGTACTTATCGTACACCTTGCTTCATTTTGTTTGTTTGTTTTTGCGGTGCTGGGAATTGAACCCAGGCCTTGTGCTTGCAAGGCAAGCATTCTACCAACTGAGCTATATCCCCAGCCCGCCTTGCTTCATTTTGAACGTAACATTTTCAGTATCTAAAATTGCTTTGTTGTTTATAGAACCATGTCTCCCACATTCCAATGCAAGCTTCACAGTAGTGGGGATCTTGCTTGCTTCATTTACCTAGCAGTGAAAAAGCAACCAGTGGGTTCTACTAAATCTGGGCCTATTAAACAAATAAATGAACAAATTACCCTACAACTCCTGGAAGTCACAAGCCAATTCTTCATGCTGTAATTCACTCTGACACACATGAAGAATGACTAGTCTACAACCACTTCTTCCCCCGCCCCAATCATTCTTCCCCATTTTCTGTGCACTGACTTCTCCCCTTACCATCCTTCTTTAACTGCAGCCTTAAAGATCACCATGATGCTTTCATGACCAAGCCCAAAGGCCTTTTTTGAAGTCTCAACCCCCTTAACCTCTGTGCATTTGACACTGTTGAACACTTCCCTTTTCTTGCAGAATCTCTCTTCTTCCCAGGTTTCTGAGACTCTTCTGCTGATTACATCTCAACCAGCCCTTTGCTGGCTCCTCTCCCTGATCCTTATTTCCATCCATGAGTTCTCCCAATTGTCCTGACATAGAACAGTACCAGATTCTTAGTTCTGCAAGTTCTCTTTTGATGAACACATCTCCTAGGACCTCAGCTCTTACTCCCTTGCTCATGAATCTAAGCATATCCTGTACCCTTGCTCTCTCCTTACCTTCAAACATGTACCAAACCCAACCTCATTCTGATTTGCTTTTTCTGTTAAGGGACTGCTTGTCTCGATGGTTTGAGAGTACTTATTAACTCTCACCATCTTATTCAGTCATCACCTTATTTGATCTGTAGATTCAAAATCTTGAGTTATTTATTCAGCATAAATATAACCCCAAGCCAATTCAGTTCTCTAGACTCTCTTCCATATGTCTTTCTTTTCTTTCTTTCTTTTTTTTTTTTTTTTTTTTTTTTTTTTGTATCAGGGATTGAACCCAGGGGTGCTCACCAACTGAGCCACATCCCTGGCCCTTTTTATATTATATTTTCACACAGGGTCTTACTAAGTTGCTTAGGGCCTCACTAAGTTGCTGAGGCTGGTTTTGAACTTGGAATCCTCCTGTCTCAGACTCCTGAGCTGCTGGAATTACAGGCATGTGCCACTGTGCCCAGCCATTTTCTTATTTTTAAAGTGTTTTCTTGAAATGGAGCTATAAACTCGTTATAGTATTCATCTATCTGATTCACTGACATTAATTTGTATAAGTAGATATAAGTCCTAGAGGACATTGTTGGGTCTTTTTGGCCCATAAATACCACCTAACTCAAAATTAAATTTGTTGTATCAATTTCTTTGGAAGCATAATTATTTATCACTTGTAGAAGAATTATGCAATAGATAGGAGAATCAAATTATTATATTAATAACTATGATGAAATTCCTGTAAATGTCAACAATATTGTTATGTGTACAATCAATTGAAATTTTTGTTGCTTTCCCTCATTGACAAAAAAATTTTTTAGGTGTGGATGAAGTCCAACTAAGTTCTCAACTCCAGCAATTTTCTCTCATCCTTAATAAGTGCTCTTTATTTCCTATCTCATTTAGTTATTGCCCACTTATCTCTTTCTCTGAACCATCAAGTGTCTTGAAAGAAGAGTCTACACTCCTTTTTGTCTTTAAAGTGTGCGCTCTACCAGGTTGATCTCATCTTTCTTCAATCACCACAGAGTAGACTCTCTATAAGTATTGAATGTATCAGTGGCTGAATACATGAACCCTTCCTGCCTTCCTGTCATCCCTGGATGTTCTCCTCCATTCTTATGTCTTCAAACACCCATCCAAATTTAAAACTTGGCTTTGACTTTTCCCTTTCGCTCCAGTTCTGTAGATCCCTACTATGAGATATTGACTCCTTGATTCCCAACTGGAACTTTAAATTCAGTATTTCCCTAACTAAATGCATCATGCCTTCCATCATCTGGGCTGTTCTTTTTTTATTTCTTACACTCATTAATGAAATGATCATCTTCCAGGTCATTAAGTCATACGCTGGAAATCATCTTAGTGTCTTTCTTGTCTTGATCATTCCTTCTAGGTAGTTTTCAGATCTGTCTCCCACTCTTTTTTGCCTAGTATACCCTATTCATCCATCAAGACTTACTCCATTATCACCAGTTCTAGGCAGACCTTTCTAAACAGCCCATCTTTCCTTTTTCTGAGTGTCACAGCACTCAACAGTCACAGGATGTCATAATCTTCAGCTTGGAAGTTTTCCTCTCCCCAGGAAGGAGGGGTCCTTGAAGGCATAGAGTAGGGCTTATCTCCCACCTTAGCACGGTTGCTAACATATGAGGAACGCTCTTTAAATATTTGTGGAGCTGTTGATTAAACCTAACTCCCACCTGCCTCATGTTCACAGCTGTAATTGAAACCTCATCATCTCTCACTTGGGTTATGACAAGAAGAGTAACTACTGTTATTCTTCCAGGAATGCCCAGCTCCAAACAGCTGCCACAACGTGGGGTGAGCCTATGAAGCCCTAATGTGAATATATAATGGAGAGGCCCAGAGAGCAAGAGACTTGCCCAAGATCACCCAGCTGGTTAATGGTGATGGGAGAATCTACTACTTGCCTATTGCAAAACCTTAAATGAAACCAGAGACTCAACCCAGCCATTCCATCTATAACTATCCCACCAAAGATTTTTCAAATAGAATCAGAAAATTATAAAAGTAACTGTTTATACCAAATGCCTTAAGCAATAAGATGAAGGTCATGTGCTGCCATTCCGTATATCTTTCACATGTGATTTGTTGCCCTTTTGAAAAACTGTTGGCTTAAGAGTCAGGAGAAAGCTGTGAATGCTCTCAGAGAATATATGAGCAAATTCAAATCTAATAAAAGTGTGGAAAGATCTTGATTCAGACTCTCCCCAAATGGAATTAACATTTGCTGTTAACCTTACAACTTTAGAACCTTATACCATTGAAAGACCAGCCAGTCTGGGAAAGGGAGGATGACAGAAAAAGTAGGTTGCCTATCCAGATCACTCACCGTGACAGGAAGCCCATGACCAGACTGAAGCAAGAGTCTTCTGGTCTCAGGTTACCCTTATTTGGAACCCACAGATAAAACAACCAGGAAATTATCTTCCTTGAGTATTGAGAAACTTATAATCAAAGAAAAATCCAGAGTCATACTGAATTTGCCATTCTCCTTCTGAATTAGTACAAAACAAGGATCCAATAAGGAAAACAAGGAAAACCCTAAAAGATTCTTCCATTTCTAGTGGTCAGGCATGAAGATAAGGACTCTAAAGAAGAAAAACAGACATTCATAGAGACTTCAGAGAGTATGCTAAAAAGTTCCCTTCTGCTGCCATTCTTCCTCCAAGTTGAACAAATCAGGATAGCAAAGGTATTAGTGATACAGCAGCAAACAATCTCAAATCACAATGACATGAAACAGAAAACCTTCATTTCTTACTCACATCCTGCATCCATTGTTGATTGGTCGTGGGATCTGCTCCATGCTTTCGGAAACTGCCAGCCCAAGAAGGAAATGGCTATCAGGAACCACACTGTCCAATAAAAACAGAGGGTCAACCACAAATGAGTGCCAAGTGTATAACTCTAAATTTCTAATAGCCACATTTAAACCAGTCAAAAGAAATAGTTGAAGTGAATTTTAGTAAGACTTTTTCTTTAATCCACTATCTTCAAAATAATTTTTCAATAAGTAATAAATACAAAATCAGTCATGAGGTATTTTAGAAGCTGTTTTTGAAATGTGATATGTCTTTTACACTTAGGGCACATCTCAATTTGGAATAACTAAATTGAGAGTTCACTTGCTCCTTGGTAGAGAAAAGAGAGTTCCAGCAATGAAATGCTCAACCCAGAACTGGTCACGGGACAACACCCAACCCCAAGGGGCTGAGAAGTGTAACCCTAGCACGTGCCCAGAAGACAGAGCTGGGAAGACACAGTGAGCAACCCTCGGGGCTGCCATGTTTGTCTTCATAAGTAATATCTCCTGTTCTAAGAACGGCCACCATAACCACTGTGTTGACCAAGCCAGACTCGTAGCAGGCAGCTAGAATAAGCATTTACTGTTTTCCTCCCATAACACATTCAAATCAGTTCTCTAAAACTAAACTTTCCCCACCCCGGCATGGACTCTCAGGCTGGTTCCATTATAGTTTCCAGTCTTTTTTAGAAAATAAAAAATCCTCTAGTCGCTTCAAGTCAAAAACCCATCTCAATGCAGCAAGTAAAATATAACCTTGCCCGCAGTGCTCCGAGCCTCATCTAGAGTTGAGGAGTCCGTCTTCTATACATCGGGCTGTGAGGCTTGAGAAGCCTGTGGTGGTCTGGGTGACTGATGTGACAAGGGCCTCTCCAGAGTCCTGCCCGTGTTCCTCTTTTCATTGCTTTCGGAAATGAAATACCACAGGGGCCCAGGGGAGGCAAGGAGCAGGAAATTACCACTTTCTTGGGACCTAACCTAATGCTGGTCTCTTTTTGGCCTACACATGTTCAAAGCTGCCTCTTCAGGGTGCTTTCATGGGTTTTCAGAGACATTGTCCTCCCACTCACACCCCTAGAACATTAAGATATATTTCCCATGAAGCAGGCTATATGTGTTCTGTGGCTGGCTTGCCTGCATTTTCTTTCTTTCTTTTTTTTTTTTTTTTCCCCTTTGTAACAAATTTATTTTTATTTTTTATTTATTAGAGCTTGAATCCTTCAATCTCTGAGGATCCCTGGTCAATCCCTTTGTTGGGATCATACCCCTGTTGTTCGGATAGGCCTCTTCAGGGCCCACAATGCCAAACTCACTCTTGCATCCTTTGCCCGACAGTGTAGGACAGCCAACTCTCCTTGTCTCTGCTTCCAGGGCACCTGTCAGCCAAGGCTCTGGCCTTTAGGCTGTTTTCACTGTCATGATCTGCCACCAGTCTCTGGGAGGCACAGACGCCAGAGGACACAGGTTAAGGTCTTCCTGGAGCCCCTCTTGGTCTGCCTGGGATGGAGGGAAGCACCCTGCACACCATGCCCTTGGAGGGGAAAGGAAAAGGCCACTGCACTGCCAGTTGCTTTTCCTGAAGACTCTCCCCCTAATTTTCTACTGGTCTCTTCAGTCTTTTTAGATCTTCCAGATGGGAGAAGAGCTAGAGACCTCAGAACTGGCTCTCGGCCACCCCTTAGCATGTCTCACATTGTTTCAATGTGGGTGTACTTGACATCTACTTTTGGTTCTGGTCCTTTTGAGAGCTTCAACAGATTGGAAACAACAACAACAACAAAAAATCTCACTTTTTTCCCTGTCGAACTACCATATACTGAACATCCATGATACTGTCAGTTATTTTCCTTATATTATCTTATTTAATCCTCAGGTCACTGGTGCAAGGTAGGTGTCAGTATCTTTATATTATAGTTGTGTGTGCAAGGCTCAGAGAGGTCCAACTGATTTTCTTGCCATGAGCTATGAACTCCCTTCCATAAGAGAAGTAGGAAAATCCAGAATGGTTAGATTTATTCAACTTCAGGGAACTGGTCTTCTGCTGGAGGTACCTTGTTCCGAAGAACTACAGTCACGTTCATCTTCATGTGAGCTCACCAGCTCCCTCACCAGACTTACATCATTCTGGCCTTTCTTGGGAAACTTGTTCAGCTGCATGGATTTGCACACGTCACAGAATCTATTTCTTCTGAGCTGTCATTCAGAGGGGACTTCTCCAATTATAAGAAACTTCTGACTAAACAAAACCCAACTCAATCAGAATTCTAAAATAAAGGAACTTATTTCCATATTCCAATTTCAAAATAAAGAGGCAAGTCACAACAAAGCAGGCTAACGTGAGAGATCTGGGGGTACAGACAACTTCCTCGTGGTGACTTGGCTTTTCTCAGATACAGCTCACTTCCTCCCACATTCTCCCATTTCTTCTCTCTCTGTACCATAAGGAAGATCATTCCCCAGATAGCAAGCTCCTCAGTCAACAAAGAGAATCTCAAACAGCTTCATACAGCTCTTTTTTTTTTTTTAGACCCCAAAATTTCAATCTTAATGTATCAAAATGTCATAGGCAAAAATCAAGAAGAAAACAACAGGGGGCCGTGGTTGTGGCTCAGTGGTAGAGCACTTGCCTACCATGTGTGAGGCACCCGGTTCGATTCTCAGCACCACATATACATAAATGAGTAAAATAAAGGTCTATCAACATCTAAAAATTTTTTTATAAAAAGAAGAGAACAACAAATTTGGGGAAACATTTGAAAAATTTTAAGACACAGGAATGTATGTCTTTTTTCTTGTTGTTCTAATTAGTTATACATGACAGTAGAATGCATTTTGACACATCATACATAAATGGAATATAACTTCTCATTCTTCTGCATGAACGTGATGTAGAATCACACTGGTCTTGTAGTCATATATGAACACAGTGGAATAAATTCTGATTCATTCTACTGTTCTTCCGACCCTCATACCCCTCCCCTTCATTCACTCCCCTGTACCTAGTGCAAAGTACCTCTATTCTTCCCTAGTGCCCCCACCCATTGTGAATTAGCATCCACACATCAGAGAAAACATTCAGTCTTTGGTTCTTTGGGATTGGCTTATTTCACTTAGCATGACATTCTTTAGTTTCATCCATTTACCACCAAATGCCATAATTTCATTCTTCTTTAAGGTTGACTAACATCCCATTGTATGTATGTATGTGTGTGTATATATATATATATATATATATATATATATATATATCACATTTTCTTTATTTATTTATCTATTGAAGGGCATCTAGATTGATTCCATAGCTTAGCTATTGTGAGTTAAGCTGCTATAAGCATTGATGTGACTGCGTCACTGTAGTATGCTGATTTTAAGTCCTTTGGGTATAAACCTAGGAGTGGGATAACTGGGTAAAATAGTGGTTCCATTCCAAGTTTTCTGAGGAATCTCCATATTGCTTTCCAGAGTGGTTACACCAATTTGCAGTCCTACCAGCAATGTACAAGTGTACCTTCTTCCCCACATCTTCACCAACACTATTATTGCTTGTATTCTTGATAATTGCCATTCTGACTGGGGTGAGATGAAATCTTAGAGTAGTTTTGATTTGCATTGCTCTAATTGCTGGAGATGTTGAACAATTTTTCATACTTCTGTTGATCGACCATATTTTTTCTTCTGTGAAGTATCTGCTTAGTTCCTTAGCCTATTTACTGAATGGGTTATTTGGGGGGCTTTTTGTTTGTTTGTTTGTTTGTTTTGTTTTGTTTTGTTTTGGTGTTGAGTTTTTTAGTTCTTTATATATCCTAGAGATTAATGTTCTACCTGTGGTGACTGTGGTAAAGATTTTCTCCCATTCTGTAGGTTCTCTCTTCACAATATTGATTGTTTCCTTTGCTGAGAAGAAGCTTTTTAGTTTGATACCATCCCATTTATTGATTTTTTATTTTACTTCTTGTGCTTTAGGAGTTTTGTTAAGAAAGTCGACATGGCGAAGATTTGAGCCTACTTTTTCTTCTGTTAGATGCAGGATCTCTGTTCTAGTGCCTAAGTCCTTGATCCACTTTGAGTTGAGTTTTGTGCAAGGTGAGAGGAGTTTAATTTCATTTGGTAACATATGGATTTCCAGTTTTCCCAGCACCATTTGTTAAAGAGGCTATCATTTCTCCGGTGAATGTTTTGGCACCTTTGTCTAGTATGAGATAACTGTATTTATGTGGGTTTGTCTGTGTCTTCTATTCTGTACCATTGATCCATGTGTCTGTTTTGGTGCCAATACCATGTTGTTTTTGTTGCTATGGCTCTGTAGTATAGTTTGAGGTCTGGTGTTATGATGCCTCCTGCTTCACTCTTCTTGCTAAGGATTGCTTTGGCTATTCTGGGTGTCTTATTTTTCCAAATGAATTTCATGATTGCTTTTCCTAAGTTCTATGAAGAATGCCATCGGAATTTTAATAGGACAACTCTTTAGAAAGCAGGAGCCTGACCTTAAGTCTTTAGGAAAATTGTCAAGCTGAAGATTTAATCTTAAGAGAATGTCTGCTTAATATTTCAAACAATGAGAAATCTCAGTTAACCTAAACATCACATTCCTAAAGCATCTTGGTGTATACGTATTTTACTCTCAGGTACTGCTCATCTTGCCAGAGATGAGGAATGGTGCTTTAAATCCTGCTGACTGCCCCTGGACCAGATCTTCAAGAACACAGCAGGGTGTCTTGGCAAAGAGAGTCAAGGGCCGCTATTCATACTGCAAAGCACTTGGATCTGCCAAACCTCAAATACAAACCCTCCTACATGCAAAGCATAACTGACATGCAATAAACTGCACATATTTGATTTGACAAGTTTTTTTGACATATCTCTGTACCTGTGAAACCACTGTCACAATCCAGATAAATGAACCAATGCACGCCTCTCAAAAGTTTCCTCTTTCCTTTGTAATTTTTTCCATCCATTCCTCTTGGTCCTTCTCCCCATTCTCAGGCATTCACTCATCTGTTTTCTGTCACCATAGATTAGCGCATAATTTTTAGAATTTTATATGAATAGAATTAACCAGTGTGTACTCTTTTATATCTGACTTTTTTCACTTAGCATAGTTATTTTGAGATTCATCCATACTACATATAAAAATAGTTCACTTCATTTCTTAATATTCCCTTGCATGAATACACACAACTGGTTTCTCTACTGACCTTTTGTTAGATATTGGGGTCACTTCCTGGTTTTGGCTATTATAAATAAAGCTGTGATGAACATTTGTAGGCATGCATGCGTTTGCTTCTCTTGGATATATAGCTACAAGTGGTGTAGATGGTATATGTCTGACTTTTTAAGTAACTGTCAAGTTGTTCTCCAAAGGGGTTGTACCATTTTACTTCCCATCAACATGATATGAGAGTTTCTGTCTCCCCGTACCTTTGTTGACACTTGAAATAGTCAATCTTTATAATTTTCTGCAGTGAAATCTCATTGTAGTTTTAGTTCACATTTCCCTCTTTGAGCATCTTTGCATGTGTTTATTTGCTATCCATTCATCTTTGGTAAAGTTCCCCTCTCCTTTCTTTTATTATGTTCTTTGTTTTCTTATTATTGGCAAAACAAGACTTTTGATCATATGATAGGTTTTTCCTGTGTATTCACTCTGTGCTTATCATCTGTACAATTGGGTTAAAAAATTTTTTTAAGTACATACACAAGTGCACAAGTATACATGCTAATCTGTCCCTTCTCCCTCAAAAAAAAAAAAATGTTTTGCAACATAATCTTAGTGAATACAATCCCCAGAAGCCTCAAAACCAAAATCAGCAGGGCAGAGCTACTTGCTTAGCTGTATCTGAATATAGAGGTTTCCTTTTCAGCAAAGGAAAGCTTAAAACCCACTGTTATGGTGGACTGTGGCCTAACAGGAAATGTTGCTGCAGCTGATAGGACATGAGGCACAGGCACAGTAAGCTGCAGGTTCTCAAGGCAACAAGATAGCAAAAATGTGGCTAGAACTAAGTACATTCAGACAGAGCAGAATGCTTAAATGAATACTCAGAAGCCAGGCAGACCAGGCTTTGAATTTTCTTCAACTACCAGCTCAGGGCTCTTGGGAAAGTTGATTAATCTGTTTCCTTCATTTGCAAAATGAAGATGAAACTTCCTTGCATGATCGTTGTACAAATTAAGTACGAAAATTGGGTGGAATGTAGCAAAGCTCCTGGCACTTGTAGTCAGCTCTAATTAAAGCTCTGTTATTATGAAAAGGAAGTTTAAAAAGAAGATTAAGAGTATGAATCTGGGACCAGCCAGACTTGACCAGAACACTGAATAACAACTTGTACTTCAAATCACCATTTCACCTCTCTATGCCACAATTTCCTCATGGGAATAATATGGTACAAAAATCTTTTAGGTCTGTGGTGAACATTAACTGAGTTCTTATTTGCTAAGTACCTAGAATGGAGGTAGTAAACAGAAAGTGCGAGTAGAGCTGATGTGATCTTCCCAAGCTCCAGTTGGTGAATTGTTGGGGGCTGTGCCATGTTGGCGGCGCCGGAATGGCGCCTGATCACATCGGCAGCGAGGAGGTTAATTAACATAAGCACACTCAGGTGATTTTCTCGTCCACGCACACAATGTATGCGCATGTGTTCTCCAGCACTAATTGCCTGCTCCAAGCGACCCGCCTAATCTTTGTGTAAGAGGCGTGGCCCTGCTCTCCGCCTCCTGGAGGTGATATAAGCTTAGGTGGATCGAGACATGGGACAGCAGCCATTAGCAGAAAAGCAGGAGAAGAAAGACACACGTGTGGCAGCAGCCAGAGGGAAAAACACGTAGCAGTAGCTAGTAGGGACATACGCAACAGCAGCCAGAAGAAAGGAAAAACACGCGTGGCAGCAGCGAGTAGGGGCAGCGGCGGAAGGCAGATCGCAGAACGGAGAACAGAGACGCATCACTAGGGCACCTTAGGTAGACGTACCCTTAGTTCACAGGATGCAGGACTTTAAGGTGTAGCAAGCCTCTTCCTCTAAGCTCTAAGCAAAGCCTGTCTTTCTCTCAAAGTTTCTCTCTTAAGCAAAGTTTCTTTCTCTCTGATAAGCGGGGTCTCTCTCTCTCTCCTCTCAAAGCAAGTAAACCTCATTTCCTCTATCCTCTATAAACAAGCAAGAAAGCAGTGCACTAAAGAGAAAGATAAAAGTGCCTCAGTTTCCACTCCACCACCCATAAGACCCGTGCAAGTTGTTGCTGCAGGCGGTGACAAATATCCATGGATTTTGGAACCGCAAAGAGCCAGTGACAGTGTATCAAGACCTTACTATAGCTAGTAATTGTTCTCCTCTAATAGATATTTATAGAGCATCTACTATACACAAGTAGTGAACGAGGTGTTAGGGAAGACTGAAAAAACCGGAAAGCATGGACACCATCATGATCAAAGAACACGACTCTAAAACAGAAGACATGTCATGTGACTATTGCTAGCTGCCTGGTGCATATAGATGTAGAGAAATCAATCCACAGGCAGAGGGTCTACCCTACAATTAGGGGGAAGTACAAATATTGAATAGGTAAGTGGGGCTAATGTGGTCCTTGAAGGAGAACTAAGAATGAGATAGCCAGAGAGCCCAGAGGGTACAGGGTTTTAGATCTTGAGGCTGAGTGAACAAGACAAAGCTGCAGAAATGTGACCTTCCTCCCAGGGACCAGTGAGGAGCCAATATGGTTGAAGTCAAAGACAGGCAAAGGAGATATTCTTTTGGAAAGGTTGGTTGGGGCCATTTTGTGAAGGGTCTTAAGTGCCAGACTTCTATTGATGTCTGATCTGTAAGCAGTAGAGTCAAGAAATTTATTGGTAGCTCTTAACATTAATATTGATTTTTAAAAGTACCCATCTATTTAAAAAAGAAAAAGAAGCTGAGAAAATATGTAGGGCCAACTGCACATTTTAGGAAATCAGAATCTCTGAAGTTGGGACAAGGCCTATGTTCAGTGAAAGAATTCCCAGGCAATTCAACTTTTGAATCAAACAGCTGAAAAACACTACCAAGGAACCCAGACTACCATGAGCGCCTCCCAGGGCAGAGGGGTCAGAATGTGATGAATCATTACTGATAGGTATTATTTCATTTATTCTCAACAACAGCAATATTATTCTTTTCATTTTTAGAAACAAAGAAGCTGCTATAGTTTGGATCTGGAATGTCCCCCAAGGCCCATATGGTGAATGCTTGGTTCTCAGTGTGGCTCTGTTGGGAGGTAGTGGGATCTTTAAGAAGTAGGGTCTAGTGGGAGGTCTTCCAGTCATTGGGAGCATGGCCTTGAAAGGGCCCCTCCTCTCCCTCTTTCTTTTCGCTTGCTGACATGAGGTGAACAGCTATGTTCTTCCATGTACTTCCTACCATATGTGCTACCTCACCAAAAGCAATGGGGCTCATTATGGACTGAAACCTCCAAAACTGTGAGCCAAAACTGTTTGTCTCTACAAGTTAATCATCTCAGGTATTTGTTACAATAAAAGATACTTAGAGATGTTGCAAATGTAGAAGGTCATAGACCAGGGATTGGAACTCAGGCTCCGAGCTCCAAGACTACCAGATTTCCCACCATGTCAAAGGACCTCCCCAAAAGCATCTGTGAGCATTCTCAGATGCTCGAATTAAGTAGTAAACGCGCTATCATAAAAGCCGTCTCCTCCCATCCTCTTTCCTCCTCCAGTGAGGTCTAAATTTTATTTTCCCTTTGCTCTAAAACTGGGGCAAAAACCACTGAGGGCTATAATTTCACACTGTTTATTTTTTAAAGCAGGCTAAATTAGCTTTCCTGGAACTTTCTTTTCTCACTACCCTTTCCTCCATAACGTTTCTTAATACACAGGTACAGTTTTGAAGCTTTTATTCAGAACATAAAATCCAAAATATTAAAAAAAATTACTCTTGTGATTTTTCTTTTACCCTACAGCTTTTGAGAAGCATCTACATCAGGCTTCACACAAAACCTAGAAGATCCGATGTCGATGCTCTGTTTAACTTTCTTTAATGTCTACCAGCTAGCCTTGAAAAACTCTTATCTTAATCTAAGCAAGTTCCTCATTTTGCTTCTGAAAGCCATTTTCTGTGGTGGAATTTAAACAACTCTGTGTGTGTGTGTGTGTGTGTGTGTGTGTGTGTGTGTGTGTGTGTGTGTCTACAAGAGAAACTCCACATCTCTCCTTAAATTGGTAATATGTTCTACACTTATGTGTAAGATCCTCACCTAACATGTCTTCTTCTCTTTTCTTCTGAAGGATGTTAGATTTCTCACATTGAATATTTTGTTTTCTGACTTACTGTCAGTCACATGAAGCAAGAAGACATTACCCTTTCCTTCTTCCTTCCTTTCATTCTTTCTTTTTTTTAATTTATTTTAATTAAAAATCATAAATTTACATAGGGCAATGTTGTTTGATTCATTCTGTTATTTTTTCCCCTTGCCCCCACCCCTCCCACTCCTCTTTTCCCTCTATACAGTCCTTCCATCCTCCATTATTACCACCCTCCTTATCCCTAACCCTAAACCTAACCCTAACACTAACACTAACCCCTCCTACACCCCTTATATGTCCTCATCCGCTTATCAGCGAGATCATTCGTCCTTTAGTTTTTTGAGATTGGCTTATCTCACTTAGCATGATATCCTCCAATTTCATCCATTTGATAGCAAATGCCATAATTTTATCATTCTTCATGGCGGAGTAATATTCCATTGTATATATGTGCCACAGTTTCTTTATCCATTCATCAACTGAAGGGCATCTAGGTTGGTTCCACAATCTGGCTATAGTGAATTGAGCAGCTATGAACATTGATGTGGCTGTATCTCTGTACTATGCTGATTTTAAGTCCTTTGGGTATAGGCCAAGGAGTGGGATAGCTGGGTCAAATGGTGGTTCCATTCCAAGCTTTCTGAGGAATCTCCATACTGCTTTCCAGAGTGGCTGCACTAATTTGCAACCCCACCAGCAATGTATGAGTGTACCTTTTTCCCCACATCCTCGCCAACACCTATTGTTGCTTGTGTTCTTGATAATCATCATTCTAATTGGAGTGAGATGAAATCTTAGTGTAGTTTTGATTTGCATGTCTCTTATTACTAGAGATGTTGAACATTTTTTCATATATCTGTTGATTGCTTGTAGATCTTCTTCTGTGAAGTGTCTGTTCATTTCCTTAGCCCATTTGTTGATTGGATTATTTGTATTCTTGGTGTAGAGTTTTTTGAGTTCTTTATAGATTCTGGAAATTAGTGCTCTATCTGAAGTATGAGTGGCAAAGATATTCTCCCACTCTGTAGGCTCTCTCTTCACATTACTGATAGTTTCCTTTGCTGAGAGAAAGCTTTTTAGTTTGAATCTATCCCAGTGGTTGACTCTGGCTTTTATTTCTTGTGTTATGGGAGTCCTGTTAAGGAAGTCTGGTCCTAAGCCAACAAGTTGAAGGTTTGGACCTACTTTTTCTTCTATAAGATGCAGGGTCTCTGGTCTGATTCCAAGGTCCTTGATCCATTTTGAGTTGAGTTTTGTGCAGGGTGAGAGATAGGGATTTAGTTTCATTCTGTTGCATATGGATTTCCAGTTTTCCCAGCACCATTTGTTGAAGAGGCTATCTTTTCTCCATTGCATATTTTTGGAACCTTTGTCTAATATGAGAAAATTGTATTTATTTGGGTTTGTGTTCATGTCCTCTCTTCTGTATCATTGATCTACCTGTCTATTTTGGTACCAATACCATGCCGTTTTTATTACTATTGCTTTGTAATAGACTTGAAGAACTGGTATTGCGATACCCCCTGCTTCACTCTTTCTACTGAGGATTGCTTTAGCTATTCTGAGTTCCTTATTCTTCCAGATGAATTTCATAATTACTTGCTCTATTTCTGTAAGGTACACCATTGGGATTTTAATTGGAATTGCATTGAATCTGTATAGCACTTTTGTTAGTATGGCCATTTTAACAATATTAATTCTGCCTATCCAAGAACATGGGAGATCTTTCCATCTTCTAAGGTTTTCTTTCTTTCTTTAGTGTTCTGTAATTCTCATTGTAGAAGTCTTTCACCTCTTTTGTGAGATTGATTCCCAAGTATTTTATTTTTTTCAAGGCTATTGTGAATGGGGTAGTTTTCCTAATTTCTCTTTCTGAAGATTCATCACTTACATATAAAAATGCATTGGATTTATGAGCATTGATCTTGTAACCTGCTACTTTACTGAATTCACTTATGAGTTCTAAAGTTTTCTGGTGGAATTTCCAGGTTCCTCTAAATATATAATCATGTCATCAGCGAACAGGGATAGTTTGAGTTCCTTTTTTCCAATTCGTATCCCTTTAATTTCTTTGATTTGTCTAATTGCTCTGGCTAGAGTCTCAAGAACGATATTGAATAGAAGTGGTGAAAGAGGGCATCCCTGTCTTGTTCCAGTTTTTAGGGGAAATGCTTTCAGTTTTTCACCATTTAGAATGATATTGGCTATGGGCTTAGAGTAGATGGCCTTTACAATGTTAAGGAATGTTCCCACTACCCCGATTTTCTCTAGTGTTTTGAGCATGAAGGGATGCTGTATTTTATCGAATGCTTTTTCTGCATCTATTGAAATAATCATGTGACTCTTAACTTTTAGTCTGTTGATATGGTGAATGACATTTATTGATTTCTGGATGTTGAACCAACCTTGCATCCATGGGATAAAACCCACTTGATCGTGGTGCACTATCTTTTTAATATATTTTTTTATGCAATTTGCTAAAATTTTTTTGAGAATTTTTGCTTCGATGTTCATTAAGGATATTGGTCTGAAATTTTCTTTCCTTGATGTGTCTCTGTCTGGTTTAGGTATCAGGGTGATATTGGTTTCATAGAATGAGTTTGGGAGGGTTCCCTCCTCTTCTATTTTATGGAATACTTTGAGAAGTATTGGAATAAGCTCTTCTTTAAAGGTTTTGTAGAACTCGGCTGAGAACCCATCTGGTCCCGGACTTTTCTTTGTTGGTAGGCTTTTGATGACTTCTTCTATTTCAGTACTTGAAATTGGTCTATTTAAATTGTTTATGTCCTCGTTCAGTTTAGGCAATTCATATGTCTCTAGAAACCTGTTGATGTCTTCGAAATTTTCTATTTTGTTGGAGTATAGATTTTCAAAATAGCTTCTAATTATGTTTTGTATTTCACTCGTGTCTGTTGTGATATTTCTTTGTTCATTCCGAAGTTTAGTAATTTGAGTTTTCTCCCTCTTTCTCTTTGTTAGTGTGGCTAAGGGTCTATCAATTTTGTTTATTTTTTCAAAGAACCAACATTTTTATTTTGTTAATTTTTCCGATTGTTTCTTTTGTTTCAATTTCGTTGATTTGGGCTCTGATTTTAACTATTTCCTGTCTTCTACTACTTTTGGTGTTGGTCTGTTCTTCTTTTTCTAGGGCTTTGAGCTGTAGTGTTAAGTTGTTTATTTGTTGATTTCTACTTCTTTTGTTGAATGCGCCCCATGAAATAAATCTTCCTCTAAGTACTGCTTTCATAGTGTCCCAGAGATTTTGATATGATGTGTCTTTGTTCTCGTTTACTTCTAAGAATTTTTTTATTTCTCTCCTGATGTCTTCTGTTATCCATTCATCATATAATAGTGTATTATTTAATCTCCAGGTATTGGAGAAATTTCTGTTTTTTATTCTGTCATTTATTTCTAATTTCAATCCATTATGATCTGATAGAGTACAAGGTAGTATCTCTATCTTCTTGTATTTGCTAACATTAGCTTTGTGGCATAAGACATGGTCTATTTTAGAGAAGGATCCATGTGCTGCTGAGAAGAAGGTGTATTCATTCTTTGTTGGATGGTATATTCTATATAAGTCGGTTAAGTCTAAATTGTTGATTGTGTTATTGAGATCTATGGTTTCTTTATTCAATTTTTGTTTGGACAATCTATCCAGCGGTGAGAGAGGTGTGTTAAAATCACCTAGTATTATTGTGTTGTGGTCTATTTGATTTCTGGAATTGAGAAGGATTTGTTTGACATACATGGATGAGCCAATGTTTGGGGCATAGATATTTATGATTGCTATGTCTTGCTGATTTATGCTTCCCTTAAGCAGTATGTAATGTCCTTCTTTATCCCTCCTGACTAGTTTTGGCTTGAAGTCCACATTATCTAAAATGAGGATGGATACTCCAGTTTTTTTGCTGTGTCCGTGTGCATGGTATGTTTTTTCCCATCCTTTCACCTTTAGTCTATGGGTATCTCTTTCTATGAGATGAGTCTCTTGCAGGCAGCAAATTGTTGGATTTTCTTTTTAATCCATTCTGCCAGTCTATGTCTTTTGATCGATGAGTTCAGGCCATTAACATTCAGGGTTATTATTGTGATATGATTTGTATTTCCAGTCATTTGACTCATTTTTGTTTTTTGACATGAGTTGGTTTCCCTTTTATTTGGCTATTCCTTTAGGCTAGTTCCTCCTGTTGCTGATTTACATCGTTGTTTTTCATCTCTTCCTCTTGGAATATTTTGCTGAAAATGTTCTGCAATGCTGGCTTTCTTTTTGTAAATTCCTTTAGCTTTTGTTTATCATGGAAGGATCTTATTTCATCATCAAATCTGAAAGTAAGTTTTGCTGGGTATAAGATTCTTGGTTGGCATCCGTTTTCTTTCAGGGCTTGGTAAATGTTGTTCCAGGCCCTTCTAGCTTTTAGGGTCCGGATTGAAAAATCTGCTGATATTCTTATTAGTTTCCCCCTGAATGTAATTTGATTCTTTTCTCTCGCGGCCTTTAAAATTCTGTCTTTATTTTGTATGTTAGGTATTTTCATAATAATGTGCCTTGGTGTGGGTCTGTTGTAATTTTGTATATTTGGAGTCCTATAAGCCTTTTGTACTTGGTTTTCCATTTCATTTTTCAGATTTGGGAAATTTTCTGATATTATTTCATTGAATAGATTGTTCATTCCTTTGGTTTGTTTCTCTAAGCCTTCCTCAATCCCAATAATTCTTAAATTTGGCCTTTTCATGATATCCCATAATTCTTGGAGATTCTGTTCATGATTTCTTACCATCTTTTCTGTTTGGTCAACTTTGTTTTCAAGATTAAATATTTTGTCTTCAATATCTAAGGCTCTGTCTTCCAGGTGTTCTATCCTATTGGTTATGCTTTCTATGGAGTTTTTAACTTGGTTTATTGTTTCCATCATTTCAAGGATTTCTGTTTGTTTGTTTGTTTGTTTTTTCAATATCTCTAACTCTTTATTGAAATGATCTCTTGCTTCCCGTATTTTCTCCTTTAACTGTTGATTGGTGCGATCATTTAACGCCTGCATTTGCTCTTTCATCTCCTCATTTGCTTCTCTGATTGTTTTAATTATGTACATTCTGAACTCCCTTTCTGATATTTCTTCTGCTGTGCTGTCATTGGGTTTTATTGATATAGTATCTAGGTTTGTTTGGGACATTTTCTTCCCTTGTTTTCTCATATTGGTCAGATGTCAGTGGGACTTTGTGATATTTCAGAATTCTTCTATTGGCTTATATTGTCCCTGTAGATTTCCAGTGTATCACCTTCCTGTCTTCAGTAGCCTGAAATCTTGGAGTAAATTGATAATGCAGTGCTTCCAAGGAAAGCTGCCCCTAGTCCTCTACTGTTTCCAGGACTTGGAGCTAGCTCTGTGTGGAAAGGCTCTCACTGGGGGTTCTGCTCCGAGAAGCTAACCTGGAAAGGTGCTTCCCGCTGGATGGGACTGGGCTGCAGGCTGCTTGGGGAAGTCCCTGGCTGCCCTGTCCTGGTCCCTGAAGCAACCTGTGGGCAGGAACTCGCTGCCCTGGTTCAGGGACTTGAAGCTTGGTTCTGTGCAGAAAGGCTCTCACTGGGGGGCCTGGTCCGAGATGCTGGAGAATCTGGCCCTGTGGGAGGAGCCCACTGCCGGAGTGAGCAGGGCCGCCTGGGGAGGACTCTAGCTGTTCTGCCTTACTCTAATAAGCCACCCAAATCCGGGCCTGCCGCCCAGGCAGCACTTCACCGCTTCACCGGGTGGGGGAGAGTCACCCCGAGGCTCTATTTTAGTCCGAGTCTCTCAATGCCTCCCCTTCTTGAATCCTGGGTTCTGGAGTGACTGGAGATGCAGTCACCCTCTAGTCTGCCATCTTGGATCGCCTCCTTCCTTCCTCCCTCCCTCCCTCCCTCCCTTCCTTCCTTCCTTCCTTCCTTCCTTCCTTCCTTCCTTCCTTCCTTCCTTCCTGTCTTCCAGTGGTTTGAACCCAGGGTGCTTTGCCCCTTAGCTACATCTCCAACCCCCACTCCTTTTTTTTTTTTTTTTGAGACAGAGTCTCACTAAATTGCCCAGGCTAACCTCAAACTTGCAATCCTTCTGTCTTAGCCTCCTGAGTTGCTGGGATTACAAGCATGTGCCACTGCACCTGCCTTAACCTTCTTTCTTAATCCTTCCTCAGTGGATTCCTAAACAATGTGTTTTCCTATCATTCTAAACCAGAATCCCAAGTCAAACCTGGCCACCCTTTCTTTCAGGCTTTAGATGTTCTTCAAATGAAATCGACAGTTTGTACACTCCTTTCCCCACATCACTGAAGGTACTATCTGTCACACCAGGGCTTAGACCCTTACTATGTAATAGGATCTGAGCTTCATACGTCAAAGAAGTTCTGACATGCCATCTATATCTTTTCTTTATAAATATCCACTTTGTCAAGGGACACCTTCTTCCTACCTGGAAGAACCAATCACCTATTTTAGGAAGCCTTAGTGATGCTGTGAATGCTCATCAGATCACAGTGCACAAATTTACAATTCTATAATGCAAGTCCTAGGGGGCATCAATCACCTAGACTGAACCATACACATCCTGCTCAACCATATATAGCAGCCCTGCAGTTGGAAACTTTTTTCCTTAATGTAAATAGTTTTCCGCACCCTTAATAAATCCTTTTGCTTGCCTGAACATTATAATCAAGGCGGTATATGTTAAAAATCAGTGATAGTCTGTCCACATATTTTCCTGTTCTCTATGCCCTATCTTTAGTTTTGGTCTATTCTTGCCAAAACAATAGACTGAGAGTTTGTTTGAAAACCATAAAACCATGGAAATGATTTTAGAGCTAAAAGGTGGTGTTATTATCACTCAGTAAACGAAAATGAGTTGTAGAAAAGGAAAATGATTAATGAGAGGCAAAACAGTCATCAAATCAAAAAGACACTACACCCAGTCGTGTTTATTTCAAAACATAATGCTGACACCATATCAATAAATATTTTTAACACTGAAAATAGAAAATCTATTGTGCATATTTTATGAAGACAGTGTGCTAAAGAATCAGAAAGAAAGACAGCCCTTCACCTCTGGGCTGTCGATAAAACAATCTGGGAGTGGGCGCACAACCTGGTGGACGAGGCAAGGGAACTGAAGAGTTTATCAAATTGTGAAGGATTTTCTACTTGCCTTTCCTTACTGGGGCCATAAAATTAAAACCTAGATTGGGAAAACTACACACTACACCTTCACACACATACCTGGTTGTATAGGTGCTGTCTTTCTCAATTTGGGACAAGGTTGACTAGTTAAAAGTCAGGATGAAAACCTAAACCTGTCTTCATTTTGACCTAGGTCGGATCACTCTGGCTAGTGACAGGGCCAGAAGCCCTCAGAGTCCACGTCAGAGCAGCTACCGTGTGTGTAAAGGCTCAGGCACAGCCATCGTGAACTGAAGAAGGCCCTGCACAGTGGTGACAGCCACCACCACAAGCTCTGAGGGTCTGAGTCCTTTCAGAGCTGCCTTCGTATAAGCCATCATCTAATCAGCTGGTCTGGGGTCCAGCTTCTCCACTCTCCACAGATGGGGACACATTAACCAGGCTGCTGCTCAGGCCTCACACATCCAGGGAACCCATACGGCTTCCCCGGACCCTAAACCTCAAAAGAAATCCATAGATCTGGGCCCCTCTAATTACAATAAATGGTAGAGAAAAACTCCAGAAAGGAACACGGTGAGACCTCGCTCACATCAGACTCAAGTGGGGGTAGGATAGACCCACAGCCTCAGGGCCTGGAAAGGACCCTCAGCTGCTCCTGGCCTCCTCAGGGCTTTCTCTCAGAAGAGAAAACCTCCCAATGGTAAAAGCAATATAAGACTTAATTCTAAAAGCACCACTTCTCTCAGGAAGTGCTGGGGAAGGGAGGGAAGAAAGAAGCGTGCTCTCCTTCATTTTGTGACATGCTCTTGTGGGCAAAAACCAGTGCAAAGTGGCTAAAGAAAATGAAGAGGTCTGCACCTAGTCCTCTCAGTACAGATGGGCAACAATTTCAAAGGGAAGGGCTGTCAGGTTCTGGCTCATCTTAAGACCACCGGAGGCCAAGACTTGGCCCAGGAAGGACACCAGCAGGATATCTAGAGGTACTCTCACTTTCAGGAGGATTAGAATCACAGAGCATTGCTTTTTTTGATGATGTTGGTTTGGTTTGGTTTTTTAAGCTAGGGAGGATTTCAGAGACCTTAGTTCACCTCCTTCATTTTTCCGAAGAGGCCCTGAGATCTGGAAAGGTTTAACAGCCTACCCAGGACACACAGTTTGTCATATGTCTGGGGGGACATGGAGTGGGACAGAGGCTGCAGGGAGAGAGGCAGTGCAGGTGAACATCATGCAGCACATGACTAGTTACATTCAGGCAAAAACTTCCCACCCCGGGGCCCTTTCCAGCAGAATCGTCACAGGAGTGGACAGGTCCTGGACCAAGCTCATCCATGGGCTTCTCTCTGGAGGGCATGAGGACCTGCAGATGTGTCTTCATTTCCCAGTCCGCGAGGCCACCTGGATGGCTTTGATCCACTCTGTGCGCTCCTTGGGGGTGGCCGCTTGCAAGAAATAATGAACTTCATCAGCTGTGATGATCTCAAAAAGGTTCTCTTCATCACTCTTCCTGCCTAGTGAAGAGAGAAAAAAATGGTAGCACACATGGGCACCAGGAAGTCACCTGGCCTGCCCTCCTGCGCACAGGCCATGAAACGCTTGCTTTTTAAAAACTCTGAGGGCTGGGGATATAGCTCAGTTGGTAAAACGGCCCTGGGTTCAATCCCCAGCACTGCAAAAAAAAAAAAAAAAAAAAAAAAAAAAAAAAAAAATTCTGAGGAAAGTATGTGGTTTTCTAATATATAAACACCGTATGATATTGTATATTTATGCATAAGTATATATGTTGTATTCATGCAGATGGGTACATAGTATGATCATATGTTTATGTGTATATTTGTAAGAAACAAGTAAAATATTCAAGGAGAAACATTTTCTTTCACAGATTGTAAATAAATTAAAATTTTCACCTTTGCATTCCAATAGTGTTTAATGAGTAACTTCTAAGAGTATCTAATGAGTACCTTTTTTCTGCTTATAATATAAATGAAGCACTGATGGTCTCATGTATATACACATATATATGTATATATGTATGAATATTCACATATATTTGAATATATGCATACACATATATGTTCATTTATACACTCATATGAAAAATAAACACAAACCTACCACCAGTACTGAACAAATAGTTTGAAGTGATTTTTGTCAAGGGCTAAGTTAGAGCCACTTAAAACATCCATCTCAAATCAAAAAGCCACATGACCCCCTCCAAAACTAAAGCATTGTTCTAGATGGTAGTGGGAGGGCATTGCTCTAGGTGGCATTGGCGGGCAGTCCTAGGAGAGTGAAAATATGGACTTTTGTGGATGTGGTTTTCCTGCCACCTCTATAATACCATAAACCCCAAATGGCAAAATAAAACCAGAGTTGGACTGTCCAAACCACATCTCCCAGTGATTCCACTTGTCCTCTGCACCTCAGAAGTCAATGCACAGCCACATAATTATCCATGTGTCAATCATAAGCTTGTAACCTGGAAGGGACCAGAGGTCATCTAGTGTCCCTCATTTTGAGATGAAGAACTGAGATTCAGCATAGCGGGGTGGTTCACTGAGAGTCATGTGGCCAACTGAGTAGCACAGACCTAACAGTAATCTGGTGTGCCTTCCACTCACCACACTCGTGGTTGTATAAATGCTCTTTTTTTTGTTGTTGGGAATATCCTGACCTGAATAAGTAAAAGATTTCCTTTAAGGAATATCATGGTGTCAGGAGCTAACAAGCTCTCCATCTAAGCCAATTTGGAAGTGATAGATTTTCTCAGCATTGCTCAAGGACTTACTTGAGACATCCACAAAGCCACTCCAGTTCCCCAAGGCCTGGAGAGCAGGGGCACTCATGGAAGAGAATAGCTCTTGGTTTCTCCAAGATTTTCAGACAGCAAGTTCATGCATGCTTATGCCTGATTGATCAATTGATTACGTTAGCACCAGATGTGCAGGTGTAGGAAGAGAGTCTAAGCAGACACATCTCTCACAGAAATTCATTCTTACCATCTGGGCTGCTCTCCACTGAAGTCACCACACAGCCTCTCAAGTGAACCGCTCCCAAGGGATCTTCCCCCTAGAGGAGAGAGTTGTTTATCTTGTTTCCAAAGTACAGTGTATGGACACACCTTAACCTAATGTTGTGAAAATCTCACAGACCCACTCTGGTAAGCATCAGGACGTCAAAATAAATAAGAGCAGAAGGAGCTTAAAGGCATTCCCTTCCAGATCATCCATTCTCCACTTCAATGGAGTTAGGGAGGTTACATGAAAAGATGCAAGTCAAACTAGACTTCAGATCTGGAGGAAAGCGGCAGAAGAAGTGGAGATGCTGAGGTCCGCCTGCCCACTAAAGCAAAGATGCATGTTTACAGCACCTGACACAGTAGTATAACCCTCCCAGGAGCAGATCAAAGAACCCTGCACCATAACAGAGATCAAGGCCTCAACCCTGACATGGGTCTTTACTCTCCAGAGTTGACTCTTTTATTGAGGAAAAAACCCTTTTCAACAATCAACAGCCTGAATTGCAGGTCTTAAATAATGCACTCATCCAAGTTGACCTGGAAGAGTTTGTGGCAGAGTGTTGGGTTGATTGTGTTTCCCTGAAAATATCAGATTAGAGTAAACAAAAAATTACATTGAGGTAACCAAATAAAATAAAATATAGTGATATTATAATCCCATCCCTCAGTTTATATTGACCTCAAAGGGATTCAGATCATTGCAGTAAGAGTTGGTAGGAAAAGGTAAAGGAAGATAGGAGAAAAAGGTAAAGAGGGATGGGAGCAAAAGAAGTGGGAGGGTGAAGAGAAAATGGAAATATCAGCAGTGCAGAGAATGAGAAGCCCAGCCTATGAATGTCGTGGAGATTTCCATTTAAATGGGTTTATTGACCACAGAATCTCACCCCAGCAGGGTCATAGTAGTGCAGGTAGGCAGGGTCTTCTCGCAGAACAAACTTCCTCACTTTCCAATTTTTCCTCCTATGCCCCTAAATCCAGGAACATAAGAAAAGAAATGATGAGTTCCTCGTGTCACTCTGTGTGCCCAGTGCCTAGGTAATAAGTCTTTTCTGAATAGGCAAAAAAAAAAAAAAAAAAAAAAAAAAAAGAAGAAGAAGATGAAACATGAACTTTAGGAGAACCAGGCGCTGACCCAGAACATTCTCAGGAAGATAGCATTGAGGCCAATAAATAATTTGATGTTATTATATTAAATGGATGAATTAAATTATTTCCAACCTTGGCTTGCAGCTTCAGTATCATGTAAAGCCATGCTGTGTACTGTGTACTGTTAGGCCATGCAAGGGATCTGAAGTAGTTTAAGATGTGGACCTGCTCTTCAAAGAGTATCAACTGTGTGGAAATATAAAATAGCAAAGTCCAAATCAAATAATTGGTATAGATAATGGATTTGAAAGGAATGAAGTGAGGAATGTGTAATTATGGGTTTGGGATGTCAAGCAAAGTCTCATAAAGGCCTGGACTTGTCTATGTAGGACACACAGGATTTAGATGGGTGGAAAGATTATTGACAACACAAAAACAGGTGTAGATGCATAGGGCAGGAGCAGAGGTCAATGAATGAGACTAGTCCAGCTAAGACACAGGGTGCAGGAGGAGTAGCAGAGGCAAGGCTGGAAAAGCCACAGACCTCAGTCAAAATAAAATGACTTTAGAGAAGGAAGATGGGAGATCATTACTGAGACTTTTGAACAGAGAAAAGATTACAATTGCATTTTGGGAAAATTGATATGGTGACAAGATGCAGAATGGACCGGCTAGTTAGAATAAAGGAAAGCCAGGAGGAAGAAAAATAAAGGAAAAAAGAGGTCATTATGGAATGGTTGCAATAATCCAGGCATAAAATTATTAGAAACTAACTTTAGGTAGCAGCAATAGCCATGGAAATGAACTTGTCTGTAATAGACATAATGAAAATAGAATAAGAAAAAAAAAAGAAAAAGAAAGTAGAATAAGACTTGACCTTTCTCAGTAGAATTAAATCCTTGGCATCATCTAGACTGTGAGTTTTGAGGACAGGAATGTTCTCTTTGTTCCTCTGTGCCCAGCACAGTGTCTGGCACACAGAAACCACGCCATCTCTGTTTGCAATGGCCATGGAAGAGCAAGCTTAACAATCACAGTAAATCTGATTCTGTGATTTTTTTTCCACAGAAATTTCAAACGATTTCAATAACTCCAGAAGGCTAAAATGATCTTAGATTAGAAGATAACATACTCTCTACCTAAATGAAGAATATTCCAAAGTACCACATTATCAACAGGCATACATAATTTTCCAATATTTTTTATTGTGCTTATCTAGAAAACAATGTATCATGTGTGGTTTTAGCAAACAGAGCCTCCTTCATAAAACCAGGCCAGAGGAATTTAAATGGAACTTTCAAGAAGGAGTCTAAGTTTTATGGCCAACAATTTGGTCAAAAAGCTCATTTCCAAAGAATCTTCTACTGGCCTGAAGGATGGAGCCAAGAACCCTACAGAGTCACATGCAAGGGCAGGAAATATTTCTGTCCACTATATCATAATTGGCATCTGCATTGCAGCAGCTTTTAAAAGTATGGCTTCCTACTCTTGGCCTTAGCTAACGTTACCCATGAGATACGAATGCTACAGTTGCCACCCCACACCATTTCCTCTTCAGCTGCACACACTCATGTCATGCTGTCTTATGCAATTACTGAGTGACCACCAGGACATGAGCTGCTGGAAGAGGAAGGTAACAGGAAAGAGGAAACCAACCTCCCTGACCAGTCACCACATTCCCTGGAAGTCTTCATTGACATCACAGAGTGGCAATTTTTGAAGTTTACTGTAATTGGGGGTGTCTGGTCATCTTTCATATAAGAAGTGTTTCCTGAGGGATTTTAAGAAATGTATACATGCCTGAGCTTTGCAAGTATTGTTGCTGAACTGTCAAAATCATCTAATTATATCCAATTTAATTTATTTCACAAGGGTTTATTGCCAATCATGGACTAAGAAGGATACTGAACTTCACAGTAGAAACAAGACAAATGTGTAATGCTTCATCCTTCCCCGTCAAAGAACCTGGTTGAGACTTAAACAACTAGATATTTTATTCATTGTTTTAACAGAAGAAATTATAGAAGAAGGAATTTTGCTGAATCTAATCTATGACCATTCATCCTTAAATTTGCTCCATTTGCAAAGTAGAATTATTTCCTCTGAAGTGGAAGTGGGGCAAAGTCCTGCAGTTGGACAAAGTTATTTCCTACCTCTGAAGTGTGGAACACAAGTTCCTTCTTCATGACAAGTTTGGTGGGTAGGTTAGCTCTGGCTAACTCCCAGCAATGAATATAAAAGTAGTTTACTTTTCGTGACACTAATAGAAAAAAAAGTTTTTAAATTCCCTCAAGTGATTCTGACATGAACCACAGTTACTAACAACTGAGCTAAGAGGTTGGAAACCATAAAGGAAAGTGCCAATTCAAATAGAAGAGGTTTTTACTTTTCCCCTACTATCCCCCACCAAAAACAATTTAGAAGAAAGAATAGTGTAAAAGAACTAAATACCCTGAATGCACACAGATTCCTGTTTTCTCTAAGTAGAAAGGAAGTTTATAAGAATGACAGTTTAGATAGTTGTATTTTGAGAATAGAATAAATTATCTTTTAAGAAAAAAAAAAGGCTAGCTCAGTGGTTCTCAGCACTGGCTGCATGTCAGAATCACTTGGGAGCTACAAAATATTCAGACTGATTTAATGTGCCTGGGGCATAGTTTTTACAGCTCCCCAGAGGATTCAAATTTGTGTATCAACGGGCTAGCTAAATCTAAATTGTACCTATCAAAGGTTAGGTAAAGGAATGTAAAGAAAATACACATATGTTTACTAGTAGTCCCTATCATGTTTAACACACACTCAGGTACACATTCCTAACCAATTTTTGATCATCCATCTCCTACTGGGTGCTCCGCCTAAATATGATTCCAGTCCATCCCAGATGTTTATCTACCTCATGCTTAGCTTTCTAAGAAATCCTCTCAAGATTAGGCTTTGGGGCTGGCCATGTAGCTCAGTGGTATGGAGTTTGCCTAGCATGCAAGAAGCCCTGGGTTCAAAAAGGAAATTCCCTCCAAGTTACTCTAGTCTTAACAGTCATCTTCCAGCATCTGAAATCAAAGAGCCTGGAACATAAGAATGTTTTCTAGAATCAATGAGGAAGGCAACAAGGGGCAAATTCTGTCAGTCTTTCCTGTGTAAAATTGGCCCTGCTCCCTACCTTTCCTTTAATCTAGTCAGGTTGTTTACCCTGTCATAAAAGATATTTGAATAGGACATGAATTCTTTCTAAATCCTTGCTGTGTGTTTCTTAGGACCCCATTCATTTAAAACTCAAAGCTAAGATGTTTTTAATACTAATGCTCCACTTCCCCAGGGCAATTCAAAATCCTAATCCTAATCTCAATGAGGCCAATGAGATTTATATATATTGTGATGGTCTGACAGATCTGGCTCCATGACAATGTTATAGGCCAGACTCTAAGGGAAATGACTAAACAGACTCCATTTTGCTCTGAGACTCCATGTTATGTAGGAAATAAGCTTCTCCCATGGGAACACCCCGCCTCTGTACCCATCATCAGTTACTTAGTGTGACATGTTTAACAATACAGAATAACAATCCCTGTGTAAAGAAAAATTGCTCTCTTTTGATTCCTATTGCTTCTAAACAATGTACCATGTGAACAGTGATTGTGTGGATGTTAGTAACCATTCTTTAGTTTGTACCTAGGTAAGGGTCATTTTGACCCACTTCCCCCTCTGTCAATGATCTCATGATGTTAGTTTGTAATTTCGAATCATAGCAACAGACACTTATGATTGATATGATTTTGGGTATAAGAACCTCTACAACCCTATGGTCGGGGCTGTTCTCCCAACAGCCATTTTTGGGGGCACTGTGTGAGACCGTCAGCTGGCCAGTTTAATAAAGACTCTCAAATTTGGACTTCTCAGTGGTGATTGGTCTGTTCTTAAGTTGTGCCCCATAATATATATATATATATATATATATATATTTTTTTTTTTTTTTCCAGTGCTGGGGATTGAACCCAGGGCCTTGTGCTTGCGAGACAAGCACTCCACCAACTGAGCTATATGCTATATCCCCAGTCCCCCAGATATATTTTTAAATATAAATATATACTCTGTTTTGATTCTTCTCTCCTTGTCCATTCCATTACTCACTAACATGAAACCTAAGGACTACAATATGAAGTAAGTCAACTCTCAGTCTCATGGATCCTATAGGTAGTACACAGAAATCTCTGATGGTGGCCTATATCTGCAGACAACTGGTAACTGCATATTACTTCCCCCAAGGCTGTGTCCATGCCTTCAGACTAGATTTGACCTTTGCCTGCTGTTTCTGTGGATTTGGCCTTGGGACAGTTCTAGGCTTACACACAATCTGGAATGGTACCTCCTTGCCCTCGAATTGTCTGATGTTCTTAGCTGGGTGTGGCCTGTACCTATCTCCTGGTTGCTTTGAAAGGAAGAAGAGGGGCAAAATGTCAGTACTTTAGCATAAAACCTCTTTGTCTTTTGGATGGCGTTTCTTAGCCAATTTATTTCCTCCAGAATGAAAGGGGAAATATTTCCTTAAAACCTTTTCCTCCCTGTGATATTGATAAAGGAGGCCTTTTTCTGTTCTAGAGGCATCTTGTACCCTGCCTGACTCCGTCTTCCCAACCACTTGGATCTTCGACTTAGCTAATCCTCTCACTTTTATTCTCTGGGTTTCATTTTCTGGTTGAATATTGGTCAGATAAACTAAATGCTATTTCATCATTTAGGGATAAAGCAGGGGGAACCTATAAGGGGGAAAGGCTAAGAGAAAATAGGGGTGACCACTCACCTGCTTCAGTAAACATCCCTGCTTGATAACCACCCCTCTGAATTCTTCCTTCAGAATCACGTCGTCGTCACTGGAATTCTCTTCACAGAAGAACCCACTGTCCGGCTATTGGGAAACCAGACAGCAGGTTGACTTCCCCAGTCTTAGGCATATTGGTCTGTGTACCACCCCCACCTCCCTCTCCCTTCCAGCCAGTGGAACAGGCTCCTCCTTTTCCTTCCAGCTTCTGGGCATATCCCCGTCTACACTATAGAGGTTGTTCTTGGTTAACTAGTCTCCTCTTCTCCATTTTCTTGCTTCTAGATGCCATTCGTTTCTCATCTCCACTTAAATGTGATCTTGACAACATCCTTTCATTTTCTAAGATTCCCCACGCTACAGTCTAAGTCTAGCTCAATCTTTCTCACCTTGCATATATCTGTCCCTGAAGCCTTCATTTTCCTGGAACCTCACAGTCACATTCATGAAAACAGGGTGATTGACATTAAGTCACTTTACAACACCATCTCCTTCAGGACCTTTATCACTCAACCCCTTCTCCTACTTTGAGAATACCAAGGGCAAGGGTCCAGTACCAGCCCCTCAGGTCAAGATGGGATTGGGACTTGCTCAGTTATGAACAAGTGATGAATTATAGGGGTAGAGTCACTGTGATGGATATTTTTAGGATCCTGCATTTAAAGAGCTATAAATAGATAAAAAGTTTGAAGAAAAAAAAAAAAAATGACAGGAACTTCCTCCAAAGTGAAATGAAACTCTATTTGGAATGTTCAATTCATTTTTGTAAGAAGGATGGTTCTCTTAAGTAACTTCCTAACTTCTTTATTCTAATCCAAATTAGAAACAAAACTGCAAAAATCCCCCCAGAAATCCACTGTTATCAGATTATCACGTGGCCTGAGGTTAGGTCCCCATTGTGTAATATAGTGTTTCCCAACCTGTAATAAGCAGACTATGTGTGGGTGGTACACAAGGTGTAGGAAGTGACATGCATAGACACATTTTGTAGGAAGAGTCACCTATTTTAGTGTATATTTGAAAAAAATACAACCAGCTCTGTGATTTTTATGCATTTCTGCTGCATTTTCTTTTCTTTTAGACTGTTCATCATCTTTGTCTAGGAAAGGGCTGGTAGTAGTAGTAAGGCCTAAGAAGTAAATTATTGCTAAGAATGAAAATAATAAAGTTTAAAAAGTCAGTTTAAAGAAAACTATTCAAGTAATCCATCATTTCCTTTAAACTGATTCACTTAGGGAGTGAACAGCTGTCAAGTCTGGGACTTGCTGGGGTAGTAGAAGCTCCCTGGGCCTCAAGGTTGAAAGGCTTGGGGGCTTTGAGTAGTTCCTTTTTCTCCCTGGCTGACCTCGCCCTCCACCCACTCCAGTTAACAGTTTTTTGTAGGGCTGGGCACTTTCTTTTGCATATGTGGCTAAGAACTGAAATCAACAGAGACTCTGCCCTGGGCAGGCCCCACAGTGGAAAGAATAATTGGGTAGATTTTCTCACTCACAAAGTAGTAGAAGGCATCTGGGTTGTCTAGGAAAGGGTTCTCAGCAGTTCCATCCACTGCGTTCTTAGACAGGTCTCCAGCAGGCTGCAGATAGCCTTCATTGAGCAGTGACGAGGCAATCATGAGGCCTTCCTGGCGATTCCGAACAGAGTTGTTCGATACCAGCCAGTCGATGACACAGCTACCTGGAAAGGACCAAGAGAGGGAACATTAACCTCCTTCTCAAAGAGCAAGTCGCTGACCATCACCCTTGCACTGGCTCCAGAACACCCAAGTGTCCAATTTGTCTCATTTTCCCTGCTATTCCAAGAAGGAAAAAACAAAATCAGTGGGCTAGATACCCAAATACAAAAAGAATCAGGTAAAAAGACTTTTTAAAGCATCTACATGCAACTTAAGAAGCAACACCTGTGTCAAAGAAATCATTTTTTTTCCTAGCCTGCTCATTTAGTCCATTTAGTATCATTGATTGAGCACCTAATAGGTACTCTGATGGGTTTTGGGCAGATTCACCTAGAGGATCTAAAAGAAAAAGATGTGTGAGAAGTATTGGAACAGGTACCAAGCAAGTCAACACTGTGGAACTACTGGGTCACATCGAAGGTGTGGAAGACGCAGGGGAAGGCGGGGACTGCGATGCACTGTCAGGAAAAATATTCATAGAGAAAGTGACACTGGGCCAAAACCTAAAAAAAGAAGTAGGTTTTGCAAGCATGTGATACAGGGCTGAGAGGATCCGGCACAGGCTGAGGGGGCAGCAGTGTGAACCGATTCACACAAGCATACAGCAGCCCTTGCAGTGGGGGTGCGGGGCAGGGGGCGGAGTTGGTGAGACAAGGCAACAGGAGACCGGAGGAGGAGGAAGGTGCAAGATGGGTGGGAAGAACTTTGATGGCGCTTTAAGAATTTGGCCTGAGGGGCCTTTCCAAGTTTTTAAGTTGCAAATAACATGATGGGACGTGTGTCCTAAATTAAAGTTGATCATGGGATCTTGCAGGTCCCACAAGAGGTCATTTAATCAAATTTTCACCTCAAGAAGAATAACGAGGGGAATAAAATGAAATTGACCTAAGAGTTAGATTATTAACAGGCTCAAAGGAAGTGTCGTATCCATAACAGATGACAATGACAATGACAGAGCCCACATAACACTGCCAGGCCTGGGTCATCCAAGCAAAGGTAGTGGGGTGTGCCACCCTTGCAACAGCAGTGAGAGCTTTTGGTTAGGAAGCCTTCTGTGAATTTCAGATATGAGAAGGTTTTGCTGATTTTTTCTTTTTCTCTAAGAAATAAATCTCTAAGGATAAACTAATTAATACTGAATCTCTGCTTTTGATTCCTACAGCAACCCTGTAAAAAAAGGTAGGGCAGTAATTACAGATCTTATTTGAAAATTTAGACTCAGAGAGTTTGAGTGTCCTTAGGCCTAGATTGCCCAACCCTGGGCCTTCACATTTTATGCTTGTTCAGCTAGGCTTGCTGAAGCCCGAAAGACAAGCTCAGTCTAGTCTCCCTTCACATGATATTCAAGGTCCTCCATCACACATCAGCACTGCCTGGATCCCAGCCTCTGCCTCAGTCTTCATCTCCCAACTGAGACTACCTGACTCCCATGCAGCCTTTACCCATGGAAATTTCTAGAACCCACCTTGACCTTCAATGGAAAAGACTTAAGAAGTGGTAGCCCAATACCCTGGGACTTAGGAGCACATAGACACAAGAAGTGAGTCTGGGTTGGAACTTGTGACCAGATCTACATTGGAACCTCTTCCTGTTGCCTTTGCCAGAGGCTCTGTAGACCTGACCTCAGTCCTGTAGAGTCAGGTCCCTGCATTGCCCTTGTCATTTTCCCTAGCCAAATCTCATCCTTTACTTATTGGATGCTACCGGGCTGCTGCCTGAACTACCTAAGGCTCATTCCTATGGAATAATTCTCCTGATACTACAGTTCCCACTCTTCCCCTTCACCTTCCTGACCCTGATCTGGACCACCGTCATGGATGGTCTGTTGAACTTACATCTCAGATTCGATATCTCTTGTATTTTCTCCGAATTTACTTCCTTTGACACCTCTTGTCACCATAAGTAAGCCACACCTGCTATCTGATAAACCTAGTCCAAAACTATACATCTTATTTTGCTTCCCTTAATGAAATATCTGCCCTACCAGGCTGGTCAATTTCTTTTCTTTGACACATATTGTGCATTTCTGCCCAATAACTGTGTCCTTACCATCCTCTGCCTAGCCTCCTCATCAGACATCCTCCCCATGAATGATACCCGCATTTCAGGGTCGATTTAGGTACCACCTCCTGTTTACACCAACAACTCTCTAAGATCTTTTTCTTTCTGAACTCAGGGACCTGTTGTTAGGCAGACATGTGACCTCTTCAGTCATAATAGCCGCTCGAGTGCTTGCCCCGCCTAGCACAGTGCCTAACGGTGTCAGCACTGTTCTACACACAGAACGGCAAGCCTATAAAGTACATAGGCTATGACATTCCCATTTTATACATAGAAATAGTGAGGCACAGAGAGGCCAAGTTATTGGCCTGAGCTTTTATAGCTCGTAAGTTGAAGAGCCAGGATTTGAACTGAGGCAGTCTGGTTCCAACAAACATGTTTTAGCCACTACACCGCACTACCTAAGCTCATAACAGATAATGTCCTTCCCTGTGCAGCCTCTGACATCCTAATATTGCCACTTAACTCTGACATATGTCTCTACCCCTGATCATCATAATAAGCTATGCATCTTATTTAACTGAGTATATATTGCTAACAATTATATGATGCCATTTATTGGAGGGAAAGATCCTTTAATTGATACAGCTAGAACTTTTGAGATGTTTTCCTGAACAAAAGTTTTTTCTACCCTTCTTTCTCTTTCCCCTTGGGAAAAAGTCAATTCGCGTGTCCATCACTCTGCATTCAGTGATGCTGCTCATTCCCCATGTTCTCAGCCCCACCAGACACACACAGCAGAGGGACAGCAGAGGGAAAACTCCCTATTCCCTCCCCTGTCACCCCATTTCAGGCATGGACATCATTTTACCTGTGAAGCAGTGGTTAAAAACCTTCTTGTCCTTCTCTAGATTCAGCTCTTTTATTCCTGCTTCAGTGTCTTTCATGGACAAATACAAGGCACTGCAGAAAGATCAAAACAGATGATGAGTAGGGAGCATTTCAGAAGAGTGGGTTCTCTCTGGGAGTTGCCACCCTAGAGAGGCTGGCCATAAGCACAAGCTTCCCTCGACACTTTGAGTAGCTCCTGAACCTATCTCTCCACCAGACCATAAGTAATTAAAGGGAAATAGTCATATATTTATAATTCTGTTGCCTGCAGAGCATTTAGCAAAATGCTCTAGAAAGATACATATTGTCTCTTAAATTCATTAAGCTTTTTTTTTTTTTTTTTAACTCCTGGTGCCTGAGATGGAAGGTTGCCCTGAGCTAGGTAACAAAGACTAAAGGTTCCCAGCCCCAGTTTTTCATTCACATTCCAGATCTTTAAGATCCCTGGAATTTCCCCCAAAGACCCATGTGTTAAAGGCTTAGCCCCAGCTTATCCCTACTGAGAGGTGGGGGAAATTTTAAGAGGTGGAGCTAGTGAGAGACTTTTCAGTCATTGGGAATGTGCCCTTGAAAGGGACTGTGGTACCCCAGACTTTCTCTCTTTCACAACCCAATCATGAGGTGAATGGTTTTGCTATACTATTTATTCCTGCCTGAGGTACCACCACCATCAAAGGCTTAAAAGCAAAATGGGTCCAAGTGACCATAGATTGAAACCTCCAAAACCATGAGCCAAAACAAACTCTTTCGTTTCATAAGTTGATCATCTCAGGTATCTGTCACAGTAATGGAAAACTGACTAACAGTCCCCCAATTCTTTAAAGATCTTCAGGAGACCATCTTGTAGATATTTACTTCCAAAAAAGCAAATGTTTCCACTAAACTTATTTCTTATTCTAAAAATGATGAGATAAGGCAAAATAGAAGTTCTCACTTGTCTTGTCCTTGGATTAATAAATAAACCAAAAATAGCCTTATCAGAGAAATTCTAAGACACAAAACAGGCCACTTTCTTGTACTTGTGGCTCTCTGTAGTTTGAGCATCATTCCCTCTTAGCTCTGACATCACTGATTAGGAATGTGATGACCTGATGTCCCCAACCAGCAGCTGCAGCTGGACCAGGTGTCTCCTCTTGGATCTTTATCAAAAAGCTCCCATGGTGAGGGAAGCTGCTGAGTCTCACTAAGCTCCATGCACAAACATTACTCCTGTGACAGGAGTCTTGTGTTGATCATGTAGCTGTGTCCCCTCGTAGATGTGTCCCATCTCTCAACCATTCCTTGTAAAGAGAATTCTTGTTGGATGTGTTAAACAACCATCCTGGGATTCTTCCCAACAGGACTCCTGTTTCAGAGTATGCTCAATTGAAAAGCAAAACTACCAGAAAGAAAAAGGATTCCTGTGCTCATAGAAGATATGAAATATGCAGGAAAGAACTCCATTCACAATCCCTGCCAGCAGCTAGATTTACCTATTGGTCTCTGACCCCTTTAAGTGATAACTATCACTTGCAATTCCAAGCTAGCCAGTCATCACAGGCTATTAAACCAGGGCAGGGAATAAATGGCTTCCATCCAGGATGGGTGTTCACCCTGGCTGGCTTTTCCTGACTGTGAGAATGAATGCATGAATTTGAACTTGAAAACTCACTTGCTCGTATACATAATTCCTGCCCCCTAGTGATCCTGATGTTTCCTTTCAAGACTAGTAACTTATTATGGATACTTCCTAAATGAAATGACGAGTCATTCATTCTCTCTCTCTCTCTCTCTCTCTCTCTCTCTCTCTCTCTCTCTCTCTCTCTCTCTCTCTCTCTCTCACACACACACACACACACACAAGTCCACACAATATGAGGGAAATTATACTTTTCTATTCCATTAGCTTCCTTGCCACAGCTCCTAGGCTTTGGAGGGGCCACGATCAATTCTTCAGACCCAGGTAAACAACTAGGTCTACCAAGTACCAGTACCACTTGGCAAAGTGGATACAGACTTCAGAGGTGGCCAAGCCAGCCTTGGAAGAGGATCTGCTGTGTTCTTCCCCTCAGAGGGCAGGGGGGAAAGGAAGGGTAGAGAGAAGCAAACTCAGAAAATCACCCTAAGTCGATGGTTTCTGGCAGACGAATGGACCTCCTTGTGGATTTCCTCGCAAACTTCTGGCCTCCTTCAATGCATTTAATGGCTCTCTTGATGTCCCTGACCCAAGCATCTCTCTCCTCCAGGAAGCTTGCCTGGAAGAAGTGGTCCTGCTGCTTGGTTGTAGTAATCTTAAACACAAGCTGAAAATCAAACACATCCCATGAGAAATGACCACATCATGAAGAGAATACTTGACCCAAACCTGTTCTGGTCACGAGAGAACCAAATGCCATGGGTGAAGTGTAGGTGGTAGTGAGAGAGGCTGGTCCAGGGTGCACTGCCTACACTGCAGGCCGTGCAGGGACTTAAAGGTCAGTGCCTGTCACAGGTTCGTTGTGGCTCATGATGTCAACTCACCATTCTCTTGGCGAAAGCCTGACAAGAGCTAGTCAGAGTGCTTCCTTTCAGGGGGATCATTCCTTTGGGGCTGTTGTCACTTTTCTTCTTGTAGAATTCAATTCCATCTTCTAACAATACAACCCACATGGCTTTCCAGGTGTTAAACATGCTCCCCTGTAATGACAACAGAAAGGGCTAAGACGGGCAGAGCTCCTTGAGAACAGTTTTGAGCATAGTTCATATTTCTTTGTCTTCATGTATTTTTAAGCTTTTAACTGCCTATTTTGAGAAGAGAAAAAAATAGAAAAATGATAATTGCTGGTATTTTGTTGAAAGGTTTTTAATTTTTAGAAAATTTTAATTCCTGGGGTGTTTATCAGAATTATAGAGTTAATGTTCCAGAGTCAAAATATAGGAAGCAATTTTCCTAGTCCCTTTCAAAATATGATCTTCAGGCCACCTGAGATGGTTGTAAACAACATCTGGTCCCACCCCAATTCGGCCTTCACTTGAAAGGCCAGCTCGTGCTGCCGCAATTGCTGAATTTCAGACAACCTCTGAAACCCAAGCTGTGCTGTATCCTTGATGCTCAACATTTCTGAGCTTCAGTTCCCAGTACAAAAATTGGGATGACAATGACTACCTCAGAGGACTGTAGCACATATTAAAGGAAATAATGTGAACAGGACATTTCAAGTTCAACTATGGTTATAAACAGGAGGTTGTATTATTAAATACCTTAAAAGATGGCCATATTTGTATGTCATCCATGCTTTGAGTTTTAGCACAATACACAGCTGCTCTTTTATCCTCTCTCAATGGTAATGAACCAGATTCACTATCATCTTGTGAGTGAGGAAGGCACTGGAACATTAAGCCAGGTGCAATAGTGAATAGGAAAGCTGAAGCCTGTTCACGGATGTACTTGTGAGCCAAACAAGTCACCTCTTTGGTTTCTTTTCTGGTAGAATAAGGTTTGGGGTCATCCCTGGACTTGCATGCCTCCTAGATTATCATATGGCATGTGTGTATTTAGGGTGCTTGAAAATACAGGATAACTTGGAGTCAAACCTCAAACCCGCATTTGACCTGTTTATTAGTTGACAGTTTATTAGTTCTACAATGTCCAAGGGGAAAGTTTAATTTCTGAACTACAAGTGTTTTTTTAAAAAGAAGATAATAGTTCTAGTTTATATCATATTATTAAGTATTAAGTAGGTTTACATAATGAATAAAATATATATATGAACATGCATATATGCTTATATCTATATATGAATTATACAATGTATATATTGTGCATACAAATGTATATATGTATTCATATGCACATTTTATACATAAAGTGTATAAAACACTCTGTCAACTATAAGTTGCCACCGAACTATGTGTTTCAGGAGGTCAAGAACCTTCCTCTGGATATTGCCAGGTCTTCAATAAATAATTTGTGGCATGAGTGGTTGTAATTTAAAATCACCTTAGGTGATAAAGAATATTTAAGATAAACGAGGAAGATATAAAGAAATGATTAATGCAAGAATAGAAACAAAGTATAATGATGTTTTCTGAAATGATTCTACAGAAACATGCAAGACTTAATAATAAATAGTGCAGCTTTGGTCAATATACAGGGAGGCGATCCATATTTGTATGATCAGGTTGCTCAGGAAAGCAGCCTTCATTGGAGAAGGGAACTTTCATTTTGTTAACATTGTTTTTTAACTAAGATACCATATATATATATAATTAGCCTATAAACCCCTCATGGGCCATGACCAAGTAAGTACAATCAATTTGTATCTCTGCTCTCCTTCTTGTGCATTCCAGGCTGACTTTCTATGGTTTATTTTCTGCTCCCAACCGCAATGATTGTGCTTAATTCAACTCAAGGATGGTAAGTAGATTCTATCTTGAGTGCTAGCTTAAACTTAATAGCAGCAGATGCCTGAATCTGGACAAAATGGGAAAATATCATGATACAATAGCTGTGTCCACCATGAGCATGGAGCCTGTACGGTGCTGTGCATGCTGCAGAGCTTCCAGCCCTTGGTTCAATCGGATTTTATCTGAATATGGTTGTCAAAAAGAAACTCAGACAACAGCCTGTGTGCAGGCATGGCTAGGTGGTATGAAAATCACTTGCAAATTGGTTTATAATATGAGCGATGCTATGGCTGTCAATGTGGTTCTTAGGAAAATCAATACTTAACAAAGTTTCAGTTTGGAGTAACACCAACTGCTCCTTTAGCAACAAATTAACCATTCTGACTAGACTAAGGACATTTCTTTTTTCTGGTTTAATTTGGGAGAGAGCTTTGGAAAAGGAAGAAAGTAAATTTCTTTTCCTCTATTCCTTGACCCACAATGTCACCCTGTCATGACTACCACAAATTAGAATTATCATCCAGCTCCCAGCAGATCCTGCTGCTTATCTCAAACACAAAGGGCCTCTATATAACGGTCTAGTTGCCCAAAAGGAAGACTATTTATGCAAAGAAGATAAAGTTTTGTGGAACTATCACAAATTCTTGTCCAAACATTTCCTTTGTTTTGGGTTCTAAAAGAGTTTGCTTTTTTTTTTTTTTTTTTCAACTAAAATACACTATCACTCTTTTACCCAGGCATAATTAATCCAGAGTAACACTACATTATTTCCCATTTCAAAAAATGGACAAGGTCAGACACTATACCAACACATTAAATAATTTTAATCAAATCCCTTCCTGTTTTACATCTTAGATTCATATCCAGAACATAAAGAACTTCTTAAAATCAATAAGAAAGGTACAAACAAATTTTATGTGGGCCAAAAGTGATAAACAGTCATGTAATCAAAAAAGATATCTGAAAATCTCATGAAAAAGTGTTCACCATCATTATTTATCAGGGAAACATGGATTCAAACCACAATGAGATACCTGTACACACCCACTAGAGTATCTAACATTTATAAAGATAGAGAATAGCAAAAATTGTCAAGGAGGAAGAATAACCAAAATTTCTATACATGGCTAGCAGGAGTGCAAAATGTTATATCCTACTTGGAAAGTTTATCCTAAAGCTAATGTTAACATGTTAACATGCCCTTTGCACCAGCAATTCCACACCTGGTCACGGATCTTAGAGAAATGGTGCATATTGCCAAAAAGGTTACATACTAGATTATTCATAGCATTCATAGCACCGTCATTCATAATAGCCAAAAATGGAGAATAACTCAAATACCCATCAACAGGAAAATGGATGAGTAAATTGTGCAGTGCAAAACACATAAATTTATTATTAATACAGTAAATTCATAAAACAGAATGCAACTTAGTGATTTTAAAAAATGAACCACTGATACTTGCAACACCACAGATCAATTTCATAGATGAAATGAAAAAAAGAAGAGGCAAAAAATGCAATTGAGTGTGATTCCATTTATGTGAAGTTCAAGAATAGGCATAATTAATGAGAAGTTACACTAATGGTAAACTACGATGGGAGTATAGAGTTGGAAGGAGAGAATGATTCTTATGGGATACTGTCAATGTCTTCCTCTTGATCTGGGCATAATGTACATGATATATACATATGTAAAAAATTATGACATAGTTTACATGCTTTATTGTATATATATTTCCTTTCAAGTTAAAAAGCAATGTCCTTCTGTTTAGCTGTATACAGGTCTGAGAGTTAACTCCAAGGAGAAAATACACAATGATTATAGTAACATGGTCCTGTTCAGGTTGCTTTTTATATGGTGCTGTGGATTGAACCCAGGGGCTATACCACTGACCTTCATACACAGCACTTTTAATGTTTTATTTTGAGACAGGATCTGATCTCACTAAGTTGCCCAGGCTGATTTTGAACTTGTGATCTTCCTGCCTCAGCCTCCCAATTCATTGGGATTATAGGCCAGTGCTACCCATATCTGGCCAGGGTGATTATATGGAAGAGAAGTATTCTACCTTAGTTACCTTTCTCATTTGATCCCTGGAGAAACAGCATATTCCTGCAACACACAACCCACGATTGAATAGTGAACTTTTTAAAAGCAGTTGTGTATATTATTGAGTCATATGGGGTTGTTTGAATGTAAAAAGTTAGATTAGTTGTAACAGCATTGTGTCAGTGGTTAAATTTCTTGGGTGCAATAATGGCATCCAAGATTACATCGGAGATTGTATAGGAGAATGTCCTTGTTCTTACTAGATATGTGTGAAGGTAGTGGGGTGAGTTTGCATGATGTTTGCAAATTACTCTCAAATGTCTTGACATAAAATTATACATGGGCATATTTGTAGAGAAATATGGGGCTAGGGAAAGAAAAAGCAAATGCATCCCTCCCATTACCAATGGATGAATCCAGGTAAAAGGTATATGGATAATGTAGTAGTTTTCCCATTTTTCTATAGGTTGGGATTTTTTTTTTAAATTGTGGATAGTTAGTAAATAAATTTAACATTTGCCATTACTATATGTTAAAATTTGGAATATAATTTTATAGAAATATATAGACAAATCTGTTCAATAAAAATTGAAATGACTAAAAATAAGATGTATTCACAGAGTTTCAGAGTTTGAATCAGATGACTGCTAAAATCCTTTCAAATATAAAGTGTAATATTCAACTTTAGGCCTATCTAGGATAATACCTGCCACAACCACTCAGGACTTTTGGCCTTGGAATTGGGATAAATTGGTAGAAGTCAGTCCTGCGTCCCTCAGCAGGCAATTAAAGCATCCAGAGTGAGTTTGTGCTTTCCTTATTCAAACGTAGCTTTAGGAGCTGTCAGCAAACTCCCAGGAGGATGTGCCATTTGGGATTTGGGATCATTATGCAAAATAAGGAACCTAATACTTTGAAAAACAAGAGATATTGGCCACTTACAAAGCTTAAACTCTCTTCCAGGTCTGATAGTGGTGAGTTAGATTAGGATGATGGAACTTGCCAATATTTCACTCTGGTAACCTGACAATAGATCTTCTTGGCCATTCTTATATTTTTCCCTATCTCACCTCAACCTTCTTGGTGTTCACCCAGGAGCAAACCTGGTAGTGTGATTATAGTCTGACTGAGCGAAAGAATTTAGGACCATCTAAATTTTTTTAAATCTCCATGAGATTCGGGGAAATGGGCATTTGAGTGGGAAAAAGCTCTATGACTCAGCATAGATGTGGACTGTCAAAACAAATAAACTACATTCATTGTGGGCTGTATAAATAGCATAGGATCTAAAACGGAAGTGATATTCTAACTTTAAACGGGCATAGCAGGAAGTGACCAGGGGCCCTGGAACTGGATGACTCCAGCTCAAATCCCAACCCCAGCACTTTCTAGCAGTGTGACTTTTAAGCAAGTTTCTCCATCTGGCAAATGGGGATAATAATAATGTCTATGTCTTAGGGTTGTTGGAAGGTTAAATGAAACAATCCATGTAAATTGCTGAAATCAGTATCTGGCACACAGTGAGCACTCTTTAAATACTACCTATTCCCTATAATTCTATATTCGTCAGGTGCTGAAGGAACTATACTGGGTTGAGATAAAATTGCAGCCGGTTCAAAAGAGAATGCCAAAATGGCACCTTCTCTATTGGGGGATTGCTGAAGGAACTGTCTATGTTTAGCCCCAAAAGGAACAGGCAGAGCAGATGAGAATTGTCTTCAAAGGTGTGAAACACTTGCATTGTTCTAGAGTCCAACTGAATGAAATTTTCAGAAAACAATTTTCTGCATAACTCAAAGGAAATAATTAGTGAGTTCCTTGACAAATAAATATTCAAGATGCTTGTTAATAGAAAAATAAAAGACAGGCAGGCCATAGAGGAGAGATTTAATTCAACATTTAACATCCTTTTCTACCCTGAGATTCTACACACTTGTCCCCAAAAGCCTGCTATTCCTACTTCCCTTTTATTTTTCTATTTCTATATAACCCTGCCAACCATTGGTGCTCACTAGCAAGTCCAAAAATAAGAAGTGTTAGAAGTATAAAATTTATGATTTTTAATTAAAATTAAAAATTAAAAAAATTAAAAAATAAAGAGGCACACACGGAAAAAAAAAGAAGTATATTTTACACGATCATCTAAAAATGAATATCCTGTCTGAAATTATTTTTTTTAATACTTAAAAAGGCACAGGGGCACATGCCTGTAATCCCAGCAGCTTGGGAGCCTGAGGCAGGAGGATTGTTATGTTCAAAAGCCAGCCTCAGCAATGGCAAGGTACTAAGCAACTCAATGAGACCCTGTCTCTAAATAAAACACAAAATAGGGCTGAGGATATGACGCCATAGTTGAGTGTCCCTGAGTTCAATTCCTGGTACCTCCCCCAACAAAAAAATGTTGCTATAATATTGAACCCTGATTCCTTGGTCTCTGTAAGTCTATTTTAGGCAAATTTCTTTCAAGTTCACCCAACGAAAGATAAAAGAGTGTCTATGCTTCAGATACAACCTGGTATTGGGGGTATAAAATGAACAAGATCCAGTCCCTGCTCTCAGTTCATAATTTAGCAGGGGAGAATAACATCTAATTCGTTGTGACAAATGCACAAATTTGAGCATGGCTTCCTGTGTATGCCCAGCTCCACTGAAAGAAGCTACAACTCTGAGGGGTGTTGTGTGCCTGTGATCCCAGCTACTCAGGAAGTTCAAGGCCAGACTCGACAATTGAGCAAAATCCTGTCTCTACATAAAATAAGGGAGGGAGCTAGAGCTCAGTGCTGGAGCACTAGCCCAGCATGTATGAAGCCCTAAGTTTGATCCCCAGTAATGGGGGAAGAAAAAAAAAAAAAAAGCCACAATCCGTGGCTGACAGTTGGGGCAATTGAATTTTTGTGTTTAGACCCTTCCAACAGAGTGAAGACACCTCTTTTACTTCCTCTTTCCCTCAAACTTCTCTTTTCATAGACTGACGTATGGCTGGAGTTCCAAAGAAATTTACATATGATGAAAAAATTAGATGATCAAAATCCCATACTGAAACAGAATTATGAATTGCTGTCACCTGTTTTCCCACACCCCTGGGACATGTCATTTTAAATTGCTGCTGCTCAGATTAAACCCTTATTTCTGTTGCATCATAAATCATGACATCTAGCTTTCTGTCTTATAACATCCCAAACAAATGGTCATTTTGTGCTTCTCTAAATTATTTAAAGTCAAGGGAACTGGTCTATTCAGTAATATGTTTTTTACACAAATAAATTCTTCCAAGTTGAACAATCTCTTAAGAAAAACATATTAAGTAAGAAATACAAGTACTACAGAAAAGGTTATGGAGTGCTTAACAACCTGATTTCAGGCATCTTAACAAATCTGAGCTCACATCTCAAGTGGCTCTATGACCCTGGGCAAATTACTTAATTTTTCATTAGTCTCTTCATCTGTAAAATGACGATAACAAATTAGCTACTTCCCATTGTAAAGGTTAAAGAAGATGATAAAGGACTTAACACAGTAACTAGCTGGGAGCAGGGGCTTGAAAAATGGTCACCATATAAACAGGTAAGAACGCAGTTTATGTATCCAGGCACAGTAGTGTGTGCCTGTAATCCCAGAGACTCAGGAGGCTGAGGCAGGAAGATGACAAATTTGAGGCCAGCCTCGGCAACTTGGCAAGACCCTGTTTTAAAAAATAAAAAGGACAGGGGATGTGACTCATCCTCTGGGTTCAATCTCCAGAACTGGTGGTGGGGGCAGGGAACAAGTAGAATTTTGGAGACAACAGTGGAATTATTCTGGCTTGAGGTTCTTCTGAGTCCCACCTATCACAGCAAAGAGCGCTTTGGAAAAGAAAGTTACTGCAATATGAACCCAAGAGGGTCAAATGGAAAGTGATTAAACTCAACTCTTCTCGAAACTGAGGCCACACTACCAGGTTCCAAACCAGATGTGCCACTTTTATCTGGGGATCTTTGGGTGAGGTCCCCTGCCTTTCTGTACCTCAACTTCCTTATCTGCAAAGTAAGGATAATTGTACCTATTGTGCAGGGTTGTTCTAAGTATGTCACCTGAATGTATGAATGCACTAAATACTTAGAACTGTCCCTGCTGCTGGCAGACACCACATGTGTTACCATGATGACAAAGCAATGGATGCAGATCTCTTGGGATGTTTCATCCTGTCCAGAAGACAAGGCAGCTGTAGGAAGAATTCCGGGCGAGGACCCAAGATTCTCCTGCTCTCTCTTTTGCCCTGGACTATTCCCCTCTGCCACACTTTGTTGCAGTCTTTTCTTTCCTGCCTCAGTCCCATATCCTCCTCTTTCCCACTTCCCTAATTCCAGCGCTTTCTCTCAGTCTCACAGGACATCCAAGTCCCAAAGCCACCGAGTCAGTCCCGTTGTACCTAATGGTTGCTGGAATGGCCGTTGTGGAACCCATGGCCTGCTCCATAAACCTCCTGCAATGAGGGAAATGACTTGGAGGAGTCTAGTTTATTTATTGTATTCATTTGCTCCATTCTCTTTTTTAAAGCTATGCATATGGACATTTTCAATTCAGCAGTATGTATTCAAAAACATGCAAAATAACCCCCTAATCGGAGAGAAAAGGAGGCCGAGGTTACTAAACCCAGTCTTGCCCACAATATCATTTGTCCAGGCCCCACTCTGATTCTGCCAAGTTCATCTGACCTCCCTTTTGCTGGCTTGAGTAGCCTGCCTTTCAGAACACTGCATGATCCTGAGTCTGAATCCCAGGTCATCCTCTAACCAACTTCTCCATAGGGAAACACGTCACTTATTCTCCTTGAGCCTCAATTTTCTCAACTGTAAGATGGGGATCGCAGGGTGGTAAAGACTGATTGAGGTTGCATTTTTATACCAGCCAGCTGCTAACTAGTTGGGTCTAAACGCTATTTGGAAAAGAAATATCAGAAGTGACAAGACTTTGAGGCAAGGAGATCTGGGTGTTTGGAATGAAAAGATTGGAAAATGTGTTTTCTTTCTCGTTAACCATTATCTTTCTTTAAGATGTTCAGAGGCCAACCATTATCTTAACCATTATCTTTCTTTAAGATGTTAAGAGGCCAAAGATGAAACATAAATTGTGAAATATCACCTCTCAAAAGAAGAAAAACAGAAATGTTTTGTGTCTACTAGCCCATTGGCTGTCAAGACCAAGATTTCTAAGTTGATAAAATTCCTGTGTGAGCAGGAATGTTATATTTTTTCTACCCAAAATATCATCTCTTCAATAAAATTATTTCATAAAACAGGATCTAAAAAAAAGTTGTCCTTTATTACTACCCAGGTATCTTAAACTGCATAAGACAAAAAGATGAAAGCAGGGAGATTCAACTATTGCTGCTTATCATGCTTTCACACAAATAGACCTGGTCAAGGCCCAGAGAAACAGTCGTCAGAGAAAGATTTTCATGGCTCTTTCTTCATGATTAACTTGGCCACCAACCCAGGAAACAGCACATATTCCTATTAGCTTCTAAGAGAGGGCTTACTATATTGCATGCTGGTGCTGATACTAATGACTATAGTCACTTACGTGGTACATGCTATGTATTAGATTCCTAATACAGTTTTTAATCCACATATGAAATAACTGAAAAAAAACTTAACCCCTAAAGAAGTTAAGAACTTTTGCACCTTATTGGGAAGTCTGGCTTCAGGTTTAGTTCCACAACTGACAAAGGGAACATTTTTGAACCAGAGTTTTCTTTAAAATGTCAAATTAGCCAGGTATGGTGGCACATAACCATAATCCCAGATATGCAGGAGGCTGAGGCAGGAGGATCCCAAATTCAAGGCCAGTCTGGGCAACTTAATGAGACCCTGTCTCAAAATAAGATCAGAAAGGGCTGGGGAGCGGGGCAGATGAGGTGGCACATGTCTATAATCCCAGCTTCAGGAGGCTGAGGTAGAGGATCACAAGTTCAAAGCCAGCCTCAGCAACTTAGCGAGGTCCTGACTCAAAATTAAAAAAAAAAAAAAAAAGTTTGAAAAAGGGCTGGGGGATGTGGCTCAGTGGGTAGGCACCCCTTCGTACAAAAAAATGGGAAAATGGGGGGCAGGGTTATAGCTGGGTGGTAAAGTGTCCCAACCCCCAAAAAAGTCAAATTAGAGGGCTGGGATATAGCTTGGTGGTAGAGCATTTGCCTACCAAGCATGAGGCCCTGAAAATAAGTTTTTAAAACAGAAACAAAATGCCAAATTAGAGAATTAGTATAGAGAGTATTCAAGTGGACCCTAATAAAAATACAAAAAGTAGGGAAGATGTAAATTGAAAACATAAAACATTTGAAAGATATAAACTGTGAAAATATCAGTATGAAATTTTACTATGTTTTTCTGCAGGCACTTTTCTAAATGAGTATCTACGAGCCATAATCTGAGAGAATGATTCTCACTAATTAAGTTATTTATTAATCTAAGTTCATATGCTTCATAACCCTCCATTTTCTTCCTTTTCTGGTGAAACAACCTCACTTATTGCAGATTTAATCTTCCATATTTTGTAATTGAAAGAATTTAAAATACAAGCATGCAAACTTTATAACAGCAAATTTCATTGGGAGATATCTTAAATTGTTTTGAAAAACAAAACCTTGCAGAAAATGTTTCCATTCACTTGCTTTTCTCAAAAAGCCCAAGTGCATCAGGCAAATCAGTCAACGTTGATTATTATGGTTTTTCAGAGCAAGGACCAGTGCCTATCATAAAAAAACTACATATACGGTATCTCTGTGTGTGAACCTGTGTCTTTTCCAAAGGATGTTTCAAATTTGGGATCCTTCCATACAATTAGCCAGAGAGAATACCAGCCAGGGGCACTTTTATCCTCCAGCATCAACTCATAACTCACCAATGCAAATACATTACAAACACTGACTTAGATTAAATTTGCTCTGCAAAAATCCTGGGTTTCTGAACAGAGCTCAGTGCCATGAGTCAGTGCCAGGAGTTAGAGTGTGTTTCTGGTCCCAACTCTGTCATACCCTTGTGACCTTGGATCTCAGTCTCCTCTTGTGCCATTGAGGGAGTGAGGCCAGCTGATCAAGGTCCCTTTCAGCACAAAATCAGAATGGGACTAGGCAGCAATGCACGCTGTTCAGTTCTCTTAGAAGTAGAACACTCACATAGCATGCATAAGGCACTGGGTTCGATCCTCAGCACCCCATAAACACAAAATAAAGGTATTGTATCCACCCACAACTAAAAAATATAGTTTAAAAAAGTAGTCTTTAAAAAAAAAAGAGGTAGACCATTTTAGGCTAAAACTGTGAAACAAAGGGATGGCCTAAAAACAGAGTCATGTTGGATGTTCATCCAACTAAACTGAATGGCACTGGAAGGGATGTACTGAAATTCGGTTCACTTCTGAAATGCTGGGTTCATGTGGGTTAGTTGAGCACGCATGTGTGTATAGGTGTTGCCCACAGGATGCCAACAAGTCCCATGTGTGAATTCAACATAGGGGCTTTTCACATCAAACCGGAACACACCCAGCTAGCATCAGAAGAAAGACCAGCAGCATTAACAAAATTTAACGTTCCTGATACCACACCACGAGATGAGTACACTAGGTCTCTATTTCCTACTTTTTAAAATTATGCTTCTACCACTTTGAGGGCCTATTATACAAATTCACTAAGAGCTGTGAGTAAAGAGATTTCAATGCAATTTTTAAAAGATAAGGGTTTTTTTATGCATCAGTTTTAAGAGGATGCCCCCAAATTAAGCTATCATTATTATATCATTTTTCAATTTATTTCTAATCACCCCCCCTCAAAAAAAAAAAAAAACCCTGAAGGTGGATTTATATTTTACAAAAAGGAAAAATCTGCCCAAGTGACCTCTGCAATAGAAGAGTTTGGCTCTTTCATCGGAATGCACATGTTTGGCTCTTAAAAAAGGGTGTTCTAAGTTGTGAGGGAGTGAAAGTAGTCCCCGCTTTCCTGATCCTGCAGTCTGGAATTCTCAGATCAATAAGATTAAACTGTGCTAAAGCCTGAGCTGGGTCAATTTCCCTTTAAGAGACAGAAGGAGTAGAATACGTGTGGACTCCTCCACCCCGACGTTCTACATGCTGCAGTGAGCTCCTGTTTTAACCCAGCAGGTCCAGCAGAAAACATTCCCAAAAGGAATTGCGTAGAGTTCAAAGCCGGACACCATTCTCCCCCTAACCTGTTTCCAGTGACAGACTTGTGAGTGGAGTTTCTACTTACCCTCTTCACAAGGTAGCCCTCTCTGATCTGCTTTGGTTCCATGCCGATGGACAGAAGGAGAGAGGGGTCTCCTCTCTGACAAGTGCTCTCAGAAGCTCACCCTCCTCTGAGACCCCAGGCGGTTGTGGGTTGTCCTTTTCACAGTGAGGTCTCTTTCACAATTTCCCTTTTGCTAGCAATCGCATGATCACATCCTCTTCCCCTCAGCGGGCTGGAAGGGCAGAATAAGGAACTGTAGGGCCAGACAGTCCATGCTTTGCTAATACTGGAAACATTAAAAATACAGTTGGGTGCAAATTTTTATTACCATAAAGAAAAGCATTCTCCTAGACAGAAAAATTAAATGATGAAAAGAAGAGGAAGATGAACAAGAAAACCTTATTGGTAGAAACTATCCTGCTTAGGAATTGTTCTTGAGACCCTGAAAATGTTTAATAGCAATACCAAGAAATCCAAAGCCCTTTGGTTAGCACACCTGAGGGACCTACTGTTAAGTGAACATGTACTTCTCTGCAGGCCCTGTCAGCCTATTTCATTTAATTTGTTCCTCTCAAGAACCCGGTAGGGAAAGTCTATTTTCGCCCCTATCTTAGAGATAAGGCGACTCAGGTTCGGATAAGAAAAGCAGTTGTCTCAAGATGACATAGTGGGTAGGAGGTGAAACAAGAACAGAAGGAAGGCTACAGAGTGGGAGAGAAAATCTTTACCACCCGCACTTTAGATAGAACACCAATCTCCAGAATTTATAAAGGACTCAAAAAACTTAACACCAAAACTACAAATAACCAGTCAATAAATGGACTAAGGAACTGAGCAGACACTTCATAGAAGAAGTTATACAGGGGGGCGACATTCAGCCAACCTTTTGGGGTAACAGACCTTCTACCCTAGAACCATGGCCCAGTTTGTGCGTTACCTGGCAGAGAAGGCCCGGCGCTGGTGAACACTGCTGGGACTTCCTGGAAGCCCTGATTGGTCACATTTTAGCATTATGCTAGGCTGAGCTCATTCCTCCAACCCCTGCTGAGATCTCTACAGCTATTCAGAAAAAAAAAGTCAACAGTGCCCAAACTGGTAGCTTCAAACAGCTCACAGTTGAGGAAGCTGTGAGGAATGGTTTGATGGCCACTGAAGTTGGATGTGGGTTTATATCAAAGAGATCATAGGCAAGCGTGGCATCGTTGGCTATGACGCATGAAGACCAGTCTTTAACATCTGATTATATCTGATTTATTGTTTGAGTTTTCTTGGACCATATGTGATCAGATAGCTATCTGAATAAAATAAGATGTGTCAGAAGAAAAATATATGAAAAAATGTTCAACATCTCTAGCAATTAGAGAAATGCAAATCAAAACTACCCCAAGATTCCATCTTACCAAATCAGAATGGCAATCATCAAGAATACAAGCAACAATAAATGTCAGTGAGAACGTGGAGAAAAAGGTACACTCATACATTGCTGGTAGGATTACAAATTGTTGTAACCACTCTGGAAAGCAGTATGGAGATTCCTTAGAAAATTTGGAATGGACCCACCATTTGATCCAGCTATCCCACTCCTTGGTTTATACCCAAAGGACTTAAAATCAGCATACTGTGGTGACGCAGCCACATCAATGTTTATAGTAGCTCAATTCACAATAGCTAGAATTTGGAACCAATCTAGAAGCCCTTCAATAGATGAATGGATAAAGAAACTGTGGTCTATATACACAATGGAGTATTACTCAGCCATAAAGAAGAATGAAATTATGGCATTTGAAGGTAAATGGATGGAGTTGGAGAATATCATGCTAAGTGAAATAAGTCAATCCCAAAAAACCAAAGGCCAAATGTTTTCTCTGGTAAGTGGATGAAGATATGTAACAGGGGAAGGGGAGGTTAAGGGAAGAATGGAGGAACGTTGGATTGTGTAGAGGGAAATGAGGGGAAGGGAGGAGGTGGGGTGAAGGAAAGATGGTGGAATGAGACAAACATTATTACCCTATGTACATGTATGATTACACAAATGGTGTGATTCTACATCATGTACAACTAGAGAAATGAAAAGTTGTACCCCATTTATATATAATGAATCAAAATGCATTCCACTGTCATGTATAACTAAATGGAACAAACAATTAAAAAGAGAACAGAACGAAGGAACCACAACAGGGTGCCCCTGCCTCCCACTGGGTGTGAGAACCGTGCCCACCGTGAACACTCGCCCCAAAACAGGCCTGTAAAAAAACAAATCTGGAATCAAACCTGTTTGAGAAACTGTTCATTATGGTTCCAATTTGGCAAACGATCTTACAGATTAACAAATTGAACATCAATGATTGCTATAATAGTTTCCCAAACTTGCTTGACCACAGAAATCTTTTTTGAACGACGCCTATTAACAGTTCGGTTATGGATTGAATTGTGTCTCCCAAAAAAGAAGTCCTAACTCAAGTACTTCAGAAAGCAACATTTTTTGAATAGGGTGGCTGTAGACGTAAATAGTTAAGCTGAAATGAGGTCATGCTGGAGCAGATGGGTCCTTAATCCAATAGGACTCTTCTCTTTATAAGAAAAGAAAAAGGAGAGCCACACGGAGAGAAAACAGCCATGTGATGCTAGAGGCAGGGTCACAGTGAGGAATTTACAAGCCAAGCAATGCCAAGTATTGCCAGCAATCCCAGAAGCTAGAAGAAGCAAGTGAAGACTCCCCCTTAAAGCCATCGTAGGGAACATTGCCCTGCTGACTTGAAACCTTCAGGACTCTGAGACAATACGTTTTGTTGTTTTCAACTACCCACTATGTGATGATTTGTTATGGAAGCCCTAGAAAACTAATGTAATTTTGAAAACCTGACATTGAAGATGGGCAAGTTATTTAATTGCTCTGTGCCTCAGTCTTCTCATCTATAAAATGGGGATAATAGCACCTAGCCAATGGGGTTGTTCTGAAGATTAAATGAAACAGTACACAAAAGTGTTCAGAAGCATTTGGGAACATAATAAATGTCCATAAATGTTAGTTTTCCCTCATCTTCATTTATCCCTCATCTTCCATTATCCCAGAGTTGGCCCTTTTTCAGAAATTAGTTCAACAGATTATAGAAGTAATCACAGGACTAGATTTCTGACTAGTTCCCTTTCCTTCTTGTACCAGTCAGTGTTCTTTGACTATAATTGAAATCAAATTTGGCTACTCTAGGCAAATAGGAATTTACTGGAAGAGAATAGGATGACTCATGAACTTGAAGGAAAAATGAAGACTTGTGTCTCTGGAGGGACAGGAAGCAGGGCAGCCGCAGGATTCCAAGAGAAGCTAACAGCCCGTCTCTTTAAGGCACCACGATGAAAGTATTCCAGTGGGTTTTGGGCCCTGTGGCGATCTCCAGGTATCGAGGCTCTGAGTGGCCTAGTTCAACTTGGGGCTTCCCTCTCAGGAATCCGAAGGGGCAATGTGTGGATTGACGGCCCTAGGAGGCCATGCTCCATGGGGGCAGGGAATTTTCCCCCAAAATAAAATGAAGGTGCAGAACTAGTAGAAGAAGGAGAGGTCCCTAGACAGGTAAAATCAACAGATGTTCTTGAGGGCCTCTGAGGAGACAGAAGCATTAGGGGAAGGAAGAAGTTCTATACTCAAGACTCTCTGAGAGCTTCCTAATTCATTCTCTTCCCTCTTTCCAGCTATGTTTCTAACCACCAGTCATGGCTCCTCTATTTTTCAATTTATTTTTATATTAATATAGATCACATAAAACTGTAGATGACTTGCCAACCCATTTCTCATTACACTGAAGTTCATTAGTAATTATTAGAAAGCATTGGGGGTGGAAGTAGAAGAAATAACATTTGATGGCACCTGAGCAAAACAAAATATTAAAGGGATGATTTGCTGTGTCTACATTCAAACAAGTATTTTGCTGTATCTGTACAGGCAATAGAAACCATCATCGATATATTGACTAAGTCTTATTCATGGATACATTTATCTCCTTTGAATTTACCAGCTGATTCTAATTTGGAATATTTTCTCCGTTTGTCCTAGCATGATCAGATAATGTATTAGTCAGTTTTCCTTTGCTCTGACAAAATACTTGAGATAAACAACTTAAAAAGAGGAAAGGTTTATTTTGGTTTCAATCCATGGTCACTTGGCCTCATCACTATGGACCTGTGGTGAGGCAGAACACCATGGCAAGGGAATATGTGGTAGGTCAAAACTACTCACCTCGTGGCAGTCAGGAAGCAGAAGGAGGAGAAGGGACAGAGATCCAGTAATCCCCTTCAAGGACATGCCTCCAGTGACTTCACTGCCTTGCACCAGGCCCCACCTCTTAAAGTTTCACTGGCAACAATAGCTTCATCTGCTGGGACCCAGGCCCTTAACACACAGACCTTTGGGGTACACTTAAGATACAAACCATAATATTAGGTTTACACAGAAATGTCATGTGATTTAAATTTTTTTTATGCCTACAGTGTAAAAGCACTCCCTGTGTTCTGAATAATTCATTTCAAGAGACACAGGACTGAGTACTTTACTATGTGCCAGACCTTGGAATAGGTGCAGGAATAAAAACATCTTGGGACTCCCCAAATGTGTGAATCAATGGAACAACAGATGGATTAGATATTGCCACTGGGCTCCTTCCCCTCCTGCCCTGGGTCATCATGCCTGCTTAGCAACACCTTGTGGTCAGTAGAGGGAACTGCCTGAGTCAATACCACTGTTAGAATGTTCTTGTGTCAAACCCCAGGCCCAGATCTGATCATTAGAACTTCTTCCAATATCTTTCCTATGTATATGGATAAGCTTAGTTTTTCAAACCTCATCCTGTCCTTTTAATTCTGTCACATTTGATCAATAACCTTGGAAACATTCTTGTAGCACATTGGTGTAAGGAAAAAGTAAGACTTTGCAAAAAACAAAGATTATTATGCAAAACTGTATTATTTACAGCAAACCTTCTACAGTGTTTGTAATTTTCCTTGTCTTGGAATCATTTTTCATTTCTAAATTGTGGATAACTGATAGCAATGCAAATAATTCTTGCAAGAATGGAAACTCCATTTCCCTAGATCACCTCCACCCTCTTCCCCACCCTAGGCCCCTCCCATGGAAAAAACAGTTTTGTGTCCATTTAGAATTGGATTTCAACATTCATTTACTTCATATAAATGTGTCTTTAATCTCTCCTTCCAATGAGTTGTGACGTCTCACTGGTTCCCTATTCCATTCAGAAGTTAAAACTTTGATAAATTTTAATTTCTTATATGTTGTATCCCTCTTTAAAACTTTTTTTTTAGCATTGGCAACTCAAAAAGACTTAAATTTAGCTGAGAGACATCAGTACTAGTACTAACCCTAAATTAAGGGAAAGGTGTCAAACCTGTGAAGAGTCTGATATTTTTATACAGAGAACTGAACCCAAGGGTGGTTAACCACTGAGCCACATCCCCAGCCCTTATTTTTATGATTTTTGTTTTGAGACAGGGTCTCACTGAGTTGCATAGGACCTTGCTAAGTTGCTGAGGTTGACTTTGAACTCTCAATTCTCCTGCCTCAGCCTCCGAAGCTACTGGGATTACAGGTGTGCACACCACACCCAGAGACTTGTGGATTTTTTTTTAATTGTAAACAAATGGTATGCATTTTGATTCTCTGTACATGGAGTAAAGGATTTTTGATGTTACAAAGAACTTAGTGACTCCCAGCACAGTAAATAGGATAAGTTAAATGTTTGTATTGGTTTCCTTGCCCTCAAGTGCTGTCTTTTAGGGACATGTTATCTTTATTACACTGGAAAGTAAACAAATTTGCTCTTTGGTCTGGAAACAGCGATTGTTCATTATGCAAATATCAAAAAAGAGAGTTCTTTTACTTACAAGGCCTGAGGTACACAAGAACTCGGTACTATCTTAATTTCCCCCCAAATCTAAACTATTCTAAAAATAAATAAATAAATAAAACTACTCTAAAATAAAAAGTTCATCTTAATAAAAAAAGAAAGCATTTCTGATTCATCTTCAACTTCTCGAGCTTCATCATATACAACTGCAGACTGTGATGCAAACATTTCCATATTATTATGTTTACAATACTTTGTTCAACAAGACTCTAACCAAAGTAAATGTGGATTTTGCTGTGGGGACGTTGGTCCACTCTTCCTCACCCCCAGAGAGTTATTAAAGTAAAAGAGATTGCCTTTTAAAGGGGGTGCTTTCGTTAAGTTCAAGATTTAAATGCAGGGTACACCTCTCTGGTTGTCTGGAGGTGAAATGTATTCAGATTTCAGATTTTTAAAAGAAGAGTGGAAGAAATATGACTGAACTTTCGTATGTGCGTGCATGGATGTGGCACGGTGAGTCCCAGTATTGTGTGTATCCACAGGCCACTAATTTTAAAAAATATAAACTTTAAATGTACTGAAGAGGCATCAGTGGAGGGGTAGTGGGGAAGTGCTGGGGACTGAATCAGAGTAGGTTGCTTTCCATGCTTTTGTGATTATGTCAGGTACGACCTGGTGGTGTATATAACCAAAAAGGATAAATAAAAAATAATAATCCAATAACAAAAATACTGGTAAGTGGAATTAAATAATATGTAAATATTATACAACATCACAAAGTGTAATTTATGCAAGGAATGCAATATTGTTTTCATACTTAAAAATATCTTATATCAAGGACAAAAAAGCACAAGATTGTCTCAGAGGGTCCAGTAAAAGCATTTGGTAAAATTCAGATACTTAAGGGACAGAAACACTCAATAACTTAGGAATAGATGGATACTTCCTCATCCTGAAAAATAACACCTGCATGCAAACACAGCTGGCATGATGCACGATGGTGAAAGAGTTTGTTAACTCTTCTAATGTCAGCTCCCTGACATCATAAATGAAATGTGGATATCTGTCATTTTCACATTTAAACATATTTGGATATTCTACAGGGCTATTAGGGAATAACATAAAATAATAGGCTTTCAGATAGGAAAGAATAAAACTACCTCTATTTAGAGATGACACATTTCTTTTTCTTAATTGTGGCATATTTAACAAACAAAAATCATATATATGTATATATATTTATTCAAGCTGCAGAACATGTTGTTTTGATATATGTGTACATTGTGAAATAGTTACCACAGTCAAGCTGTTAACATACCTATTCATTTATAGTTTTGTGGTGATAGTACTTAAGATCTACTCTCTTACCGCCTTTCAAACTTACATTACTATTAACTACAGTAACAATGAGTTCAATATTTTTAGATTCCACATATAAGTGAGATCATGCAGTATCTGTCTTTTGGCATATTGCCTTATTTCACTCAATTTCACCAATGCTGTTACAAATGGCAGGATTTCTATATTAAAGCCAAATAATATTCCATTTTGTATATACACTATATTTTCATTATCCATTCATCTGTTGATTGTCACTTAGGTTGATGCATACCTTGGCTACTATGAATAGTGCCACAATGAACACAGGAATGAAAATTACTCTTTGAGGTAGGAATTCCTGGATCATATGGCAGTTCAACTTTTCATTTTTTGATGAATTTCCATATTGTTTCCCATAATGGCCATACCAATTCTCATTCTCATGAACAATGTGTAAACATTCCCTATTGTCCTCATCCTAAGTAATCTCTTTGCTTTTCAATAATATCCATGCTAACAATTTGATAGCACTGAGGTGATATCTTATTGTGGTTTTGACTAGCATTTCCCTAATGTTGATGATTAATGATGTTGGGAACTTTTTCATGTATTTGTTGACCAATTTCCTTGTATATCTTCCTTGGGAAAACGTCTATGTAGATCTTTTACCCATTTTAAATGAGACTATTCATTTTTGTTGTTCTTTGTGGTATTTAGTCATAAAATATCCATATATATAAGACATTAACCTCTTATTGGATATATGATTTGCAAATATTTTCTCCCATTTCCTGGGTTGCCTTTTCATATTTCTATTTCCTGTGCTGTGAAGAAATGTTCTTGTTGGCTGTAGTCCCACTTTTATTTTTGCTTTTGTTGCCTGCCCTTTTGGTGTCATACCCATTAAATCATTGCCAAGACAAATGGAAAAAAAAAAAGTCTTATTAAATAAAATTTTGATACCCTTAACAAGCAAAAACTAAGAGGGTGGATCCTCTAGAAGAATTCCATTCACACAGACAAGTGGACAGCCATGCCTGCTGGAGGTGTGGTCGCTGAGAGTCCATGCTGAAGGTCAGTTCCGCTAGCCTATCTGCAGAAGCGCAGCACACAGGGTCCACGAGAGAGTGCCGCTGGGAAATGCCTGCCAGATCCCACCTGGCACGGGGAGCATGCCATCTGAAGGAGGAGGGTGGCTCTCCTGTCTGGGAGTGAGGGTGATCTTTCTAAAGACAGCTATGCTAGGGGGAGCTGCAGGCATACAGAACCCTTGTGCAGTTTTGCTGACTGCACCATGATGGCCAGCTCTGGGGGTAGGGGTCGCCAAGATCCAAGCTGAGGCTCCCCAGCCCTGCACTTGAGCACAAGTTGAGACTGGCACTGGGGAAGGGGTACCTTTACCTTTTGTGCAATAGGACCTTCCTTCGGTGAAGCACTCCTGCCCAGATATAATGAAACTAAAATTTTGCCTACTTTCTTTGTTTGGGCTTGAATGTCATGACCAGGGACAAAACTTATGATAACTCTATCCCTGAAATACATAGATCCTCCTCCTGAAGGACAACACACAAAATCAGCAGTTAGGAAAAGATTTGATAGCCCCGAATCATATACATTCATTGTACAAGCACAACCAGAGAGCCACCTATTTTTAATTTTTTTTTTTTTCTTTTTTCCTCAGTACTCCTCACTCGGACAGTAATTTTTTGAATGGACTCTTGGGCAGGACTCATAGATTTCTTAGTAACGCATAGCCTTAAAAAAATCCAAATCAGAATAATAAACATATAACTTTTGTCCAGAATAATGTAAAACACTGAAAACATATTTTTTAAAAAAACCCAGGGTTTCCTTGCTCCCAGTTTTCAACCTGGAGTAGAGGCAGAAGGTTGCAATTAGTTTCATCACACTAGCCTGGCTCCTTCTCCAGTCCCGTTGCTAGGTGCCTTTGGTGATCTGTCCAGAGTCTCAGGAAGAAGATGAATATGGTGAAAGACACATTGTCAGGCCTTCCCCCCAGGGCACAACATCTGGGAGAGTTGCTTTAAGTTCCAGTGCTTGCAGAGAAGGGCATCTGTTAAGTTTTATGCCTTCACTACTCATACATCAGGAAGTTCTGCTTTTCATGATCACCTAAAGGACCACAGACAATCCCCTACAGCACAGACTCTTTTGAAGTGACCTTATCATGAGTAGCTCCACTTATTCAGTTGCCCATGCCTGTGTCCATAGGGCCAGCCCTGGATGAAGTCTTGCCTGGCTAGCTCTGCTGCTGAGTGGCACGTGCGCCATGGTCAGCTCCTTCCGTGCTGATTCTGCCCTCAGACACTGATGACAATTCCCATGATGTACAAAAGCAGGCCTCCTGTCTAACCCTCAGCCTGTGGAGTGCATTCTAGCAGACAAGCTGTCAGGGGTTCCTCATCCCTCCTGTTAGACCCTTTGGACAGGATCCTTTTTAAAATTTTTTTTCCTTCGGTACTAGGGATTGAACCCAGATCCAGATTGTGCTACATCTCCAGCTGTTTTTATTTTTTACATGATACAGGTTCTCATTAAGTTGCTGAGGACCTTGCTAAATTGTCAAGGATCTGGCCTTGAATTTGTGATCCTCCTGCCTCAGCCTCCTGAGTCCTTGGGATTACAGGTGTGCACCACCATGCCCAGCTTGGAGAGAATTTTTTAAAAACCTACCCTAGCAGGCTTCCCTCAAAGGGTCTGCATGCAGTCCCAGAAGCCAACCTTTCAGCCTCCAGCAGTGAGAAAGCAGCATTATCCAGTATATTTCTTTCAACTCTGTGTCCTGGTGAGGACAGCTCTGTCCCAGGTCTTCCTTCTTTAAACCTTCCAGTCTGGGAGTACTTGAAATGTTTCCCTGAAAACGCTCTCACTTGGTGTGAGAAGAGTGCATCATGTCTTCCCCTCCCCAACGAGGAGATACAGGGGTAAAAGAACACACTGACCAGGTTCCAAAGAAATTCTCTTCCTATCTTCCCAATCTCAGTGTGCAGCAGGAACCAGATGATTGAGTGATGCCTGTTTGTCCTTTGTGCGAGTCCTGTGGGAATGGTGAATGATCTCCCAGAGGTCAGCAAACTTCTACCTGTAGGTCACTTCCCCCTCTTCACCTGTCTTGGTAGGGTCTATGAACAAAGAATGGTTCTCTCTTTTAAAATGGTTTTCCAAATAAAAAGAAGGATAATATTTGTGACACACAAAAATTATACAAAATTCACATTTTAATGTCATAAATAAAATTTTCTTGGAGCACAGCTACACTCCTTCATTGCCATATTGTCTATGGCCATTTTCACACCAAAATGGAAGAGCCAAGTAGTCCTGACCAAGATCATATGACTCACAAAGTCTAAAATATTTATTCTCATGTCTTTTACAGAAAATGTACGCTGGCTCTGGTCTAGAACGTTCCTCAGAATGTATAGGTTTTTGACTCCAGTGGAATACTTTCTGGTTTTGGAGCTGCTGACAAATCTCCAAGATTCAATTTAACATGTTGCAAGTTCAATAATTTGACAAAAAAAGAATGGATGGAAGTTGGAGAAAGCCAAATTGATGAATCAGAAAACTAGCTACAAAATTTTTCCCAGACTCACAGTCAATTGATCACATATGTTCAAAGATTCGAAAAGACATTTTCAAGTGTTTCAGGATTTGGCAAGTATATTTATACCCATATGCAGAGAAAGAGAGAAAGAAAGGGACTTGACATACATGAGTTAACAAAAAAATTATCCAAATGACCCTAATTATTTGTAGAAAGTGAAGTCAGTGAGAAGCCTGTTTCCTGAAACCCAGAACATGGGCCATGGCCAAAAAAATGTATTTATGGAAGAGATGCAGCCCCTCTCCCTCCCAACCAGCACAGCCCAGTGACTGCCCCCACTACCGGGATATACGGATTGGGAGGCTTACTTTAGAGAGCGATGATTCTCACACATGTTTCATCTTACTACCCCTTTATACCTTTAAAAGTTACGGAGCACCCCAAAGAGCTTTGTTTTATGTGGAGTCTATATATTGACATTTACCAACTAGAAATTAAAAACTGAGAAATCAAAGTTATTCGCTTGTTCAAAAATAATAATAACCCCAACTCCATCACATGATAGCAGAAGTGACATCTCTTGATGAAAAATGTTTTGCAAATAAAATAGGTAATGTGCTCATACTGCCTGGCACATAATAAGTGATGAATAAATATTAACTTTTGTATTTACTAGTGGTATTGGGTTAAGATCAAACATCAAACATCATTACCCTATGTACATGTATGCTTAGGCAAATGGTGTGACTCTACTTCGTGTACAACCAGAGAAACGAAAGCTGTACCCCATTTATGTACAATGAATCAAAATTTAAAAAAAAAAAAAGAATTCTTGCCATCATCTCTAATATATTTCAGGTTGTAGATACATCTTTTCTGCACTCTCCCACTGCTTGAAATAACAGAATATTTGTTAATCTTGGAGCTACTCTACCTCAAATGTGACCTTTATTAAATGAGCTACAATACTAAACTATAAAAAGTTGTGGGAAGCCGTCCTTATTTAGCAGAATCAGGGATGCAGAGGCCTGACTTCTAGGAACTGCTGGGAAGCACGTGGCACTGCATGGGAGTGGTTCCCTGTCTCCTTCTGGAATTTTCCCCTAAGAGTATGGCTCCCCTAATTCCATCCTATCCTGTCCATCACAGAAGAAGCTCCTCCAGTCCTGGCCCCCTTTATCTGTATATTATAAATAAAAGAGAGTTGGTGGCTGGGGAGATAGCTCAGTTGGTAGAGTGTTTGCCTGTCAAGCACAAGGCCCTGGGTTCAATCTCCAGCACCGCAAAAAAAAAAAAAAAAAAAAAAAAAAAAGAGAGAGAGTTGGGTGAGTTGTTGTAAGATGTCAGAGCTGGTGTGGCCAGACCCGTCATGCGCCCTTTCATTTAAAAAGAGTATTGGCTCTTGTGTGTTTATTGAGTAGATAAGTTTTTTGGGTAATAGAAAAACTGCCAACGTCATCCTCCGGCAGTTAACCCTTTTCTCATCCCACAAGATGTGGCAGAGAGGCCCCCCACAAAAAAGCATTTTGTTTTCCAAGACAAACATCAGAGATGGAGGTGTGGCTTAGTGTTAGAATGCTTGCTTGGCATGCTTGAGGCCCTGGGTTCAATCCCCAGCACTGCAAAAAAAAAAAAAAAAAAAAAAAAATCAATGATGAGAAATACTACTGTATTTTTTCCAAGCTCTTCAAGACATAGTTTATTAAAATAGCATTGCGTTCTCATACTGCTTCTGTGTTTGAACTGTTGTGACATGTTACTTCGTTGAAGAAAATACAACCTCACATAGAAATGGAAAAAGGAGCAGTCATTTTAACAGTCTTTTTAGAAAATCGTGTATATATTTCTTACAAACACCAAAACTCATAATTTCTTAAAAGTTAGTTGTCATGTAAAATTTTGAAGCCATACCAATAAACTTTTGATACTCTATTACATTGAAATTATTAGTCTAACTTGTATTTTGAATAATTTTTTTATTCCTGCACAATTTGATAGCATTATGCATTGGTGATTTGGAAAATAGTGGTTTATCAAGACATGCAGATTTTCCAAGTGATTACAGCTTATTCTAAAATGCTTTTAAATCACATTTTTAAAATGCTGTCACCAAACTCGTCAAAATAGTCCTAAACTGTTGAGAAACTGTCAAGATAATAGTCGTAGATATAAGTTTACTGCAATTTTCACTTGAAAGTTTGGATTATGTCATAGGCAATGAATATCATTTTCTCCAAAGTGACAGGGTCGTTGTAATCATTTTACAAGAAAAAGTCTGCCGAATATCCATATCAGAATAAATAGCTTGCCAGTCTTTCTTTAAAGTAAAAATTATATGTTCCTCAAAAAACAGCGACAAGTTCAGCTCACAACTCCAAGAATCACACAAATATTTTTTTCCTTGTAGAATATTTAGAAGACTTGTATTCAAGTGTAAAGATTTAGTAAAATTAGTAACTTTAATGTCTTTAAGTACATCATATTTCTTTCTTTCCTTCTCCTCTCCCTCCTCCCTCTCCGTCCCCCTCCCCCTCCCACTCCTTCTCCCTCTCTTTCCCCCTTCTTCTCTTTCTCACCCTGGCTAAATCATGGTGGAAAATGCACTAACCGTTTAGATTCAGACAAAGGCGTCAGCAATGTTACTCACCATTGTTTTGTACTATCAAGGCAAAGGTCAAGACAGTTTAAAAGTCAAATAGCCTTTTAGTATTATTATGAAGATAGTTTTGATATCATAGACCACTGAGTTTGAGAGACCCTTCAAGTGCCTGTGGATTATACTTTGCTCATTTGAGAATGAACAAGAAAGACAAGAGGATTCTGAGAAAACCATCATAGCTGAGAATGGAAAAAGAGCACTTCCTGACAACAGAAGGATACTGTTTGCACCCCAACCCCTGAGAGCAAGCTCTTGCCCTCTACTTGGGCACAGCCTGTTGGCAGTTGGGTTGACACCCATCTGCAAGATGATTGGAGGATTCCTGTCTGGGGAAATGACCATTAGGTGGACATTGAGTGTTCCGTCCAGCAGAACCGGCGCAGAGAAAGGAGACAACACTAATCTTTAGTTTGACAAGATTTAGTGCGTCCTCCCTGTTTCTCTGTCTCCTTTGTTCTCTCTCTACCTTCCTTCTCCCTCTCTCTCCCTCTCTCCTCCCCCTCTCCTCCTAGCTTATCAGCCAATTATAGCAAAGCTTTCTCTCACGCAGGACAGCATGCAGAGGAATGCCAGCATAACACTATATAAATCACGAGCTGTCCACACGCGGCATGATATTAGATAGCCAATCCTTGAGCTTGGCGTTAACACATTGTAAGTCTCCAAGGAACTAGTAAGCAAGCAGCCTTTTGGGGTACTTCCTTATTTTGGTAGCCAGTGCCCTTTGGCTCACTGCCAGGTGCCATCTTGTCCAAGACGGCCCTCAACAATTGAGGAGACTATCAACAAAACTGCCAGGTCTCTGCCCCACCGACCACTAGGAACGACATAAGTTGACAGGTTCCGCCCAAGCACAAGCAGACTTTCTGTGCCTTATTTCTGAATATGAATGGTATCAAAAGGTAGCCAGACACAGGAAGAAAAGCGTTAAGATGAAACCAAACAAGCAATCCTAAAAGAACTGTAGGAAAAGAATAATGCAAGGAGCAAGACAAAAAATAATAATTATCATAAGTAGTAACTCAGAGAATGAATAGAAACATCATACCATATACACTCTTCCGCAAATTGCTTTTATCACTCAATATTATAATTTGAAGGTTCACCCAGGTTGAGGTATGTATTTGTGTGTGTATTCATTCATTTATACCTCTGATTAACATTTTGTGATATGAATACACCTGAATTTATAATTCTCCTGCTAATAGATATTAGCAGTTATTTTCACTTATTTATTTGTATACTGATCCTATGAACATTGGGTACTTGTCTTTTCTTGCATATGTGTACTCATTTATGTTGGAGATATACTAAGGACTGGAACTACTGGATTGTATTTTATAAGAAAATGTTAAAAAACTTACAAATTTATTCTTTCATTAATGGATTTCTAGTCATTCCATATTTCTGTCAACTATTAGTATTGTCAGACTTTTTAATTTTTCCCAATCTGGTGAATGTAAACTTGTATCTGAAGGTTTTAATTTGTATTTTCTCTGATTACTAATACAGTTGAACATCTTTCTGTATTCTGATTAGCTGTCTTCGCATGTAGGTGACACATAAAAAATAAAAGAGGCTTAAACAAGGTACATTTATTCAATTCTCATATAACAGAGTGAGTCAAAGCATTTTGGTATCATTACACAACTCTGTAGTACCGAGGATGAAGACCCCTCCCACTGGTTATTCCATCTTCTTGCCACGTGCTTTCCATCTCATGGCCAGGTCCTGATAGAAGGTGAATTTTCTTGAAGGCTGCCCATAATACAGAAAGTCTCCTGTCACAGAGCTGGTTTATTTTAGCACCATCCTCCCCCATTCACATCAACTTGTTTGCAAAAACAGAAGTGGGTAAGGCAGGATGTGGTCCAGAGCAAGGGGAAAGAGATACTATGAGATGCAAGCATCCTAGATTCATGTCCCATTAGAGAATGGCCGTAGTGTACTAACATTGTATCACACCATGACGCATGTGTGGTTTGGGGTGGGGGGAAAAGAATATTCTAAATAAGCTCAGTCAGAAAACTGGGCAGATCTCCAGAGGAGCTTAGAAAGCCTGGACACAAAGCCCTATGACTCCAGCAGTTCCTAACCAATTGTTCCCAAGCCCATCTCAGCTCAGCCAACCCAGCTGCAACCTCCTCCTTTCAGGAAAGGTCCTTCAGTACAAGAAAGATGCCTGGGAATTATAATACAGAAAAGAAAATGGGTTTTTCAAATGCAGACTTGTATTTAAATTCCAGTTCTACCACTTAACTATACCTCCCTGAGTCTCAGTTTCCTCATTAGTTAAACATGAATAACAATGGTATCCACCTCTAGGACTATTGTTATAAAGATTAAATGAAGCTGGGTGCAGTAGCGCCAACCTATAATCCCAGCAACTGGGGAGACTGAGCAGGAAGATCTCAAGTTTCAGGCCAGCCTCAGCAATTTAGTGAGGCCCTGAGCAACTTAGGGAGACCCAGTCTCAAAATTAAAAATAAAGGGGCTGGAGATACAGCTCAGTTGGTAGAGTACTTGCCTTGTAAGCACAAGGCCCTGGGTTCAATCCCAGCACCAAAAAAAAAAATTAAAAATAAAAAGGGCTAGGGGTGTGACTCAGTGGTGAAATGCCCCTGGGTTCAATCCCTGGTATGAAAAAAAAAAAAAAAAAAAAAAAGGATTAAATGAGATGTTGAGTAACACCTGTGGAAGGTAGTGTGGAAAAGTCATGAAGAGCCTACTGTGTTCTGTTTATTCTTAGCCATTTGACCTTGGGCAAGTTATTTGGTTTTTCTGTGACTCAGTTTCCTTATCTGAAAGAGTAGTCCCACCCTCAACAAGTTTCTATGAATATATGCACAGCTCCCGGCTGAGTATCTAGTACATAGTAAGTGCTTAGTAAATAGTATTAGTGCTTAGTGCTAGTATTAGTCTTTTAGAAGTTTAAGCATAAATGGCAGCCTGGAAACACATTTGAAATAAGCATCAAATACAAAAAGTTACTATTTATAATACATGAGAAGCTCCTACAAATCTAGTAGGAAAAAAGAAGACCCAAGAGAAAAATGGGTTAACGACATGCAAAAGCATTTTACAAAATGGCCAAAGAAGAATCTCCACTTTACTAGTAATAAAAGAAATGCAACTTAAAACAATGAGAATGTACTATTTGTTGCCCATCAGACTTGAAATTTTTTTCATATAAGTGAGAATCCAAGGGCACTCCCACTTACTATTAGTGAGTATATGAAGTAGTAAAAACATCTTTGCAGAACAATGTGCTAGTAACTTTCAAACTTTTAAAAGCATGCTGTGAGACAGACCCACTCCTCATCCCAAGGATAATCTACTTTCCACACTTGCACATTCCAGAATGGACCATTAATTCTTCTAAGTATCCACTTAGTCTCCAAGATTCCACTTCTGACCTGCACCTCAAAGTCTCTGATTCCTTTCCAGTAGACACCGTGGATATTCCTCTTCTTTAAATTGATAAACAGAGTTTTCTACTGAGTAGTCCAACTTTTACATTTGAAAATCTAAATCAGTGATTGGTGCACTTTTTCTGTGAAGGGCCAGGTAATAAGTATTTCAGATTCTCAGAACCATGAGGTCTATACCCAACTCTACCAGTATAGCACAAAAGCTACTGAGTTAGTCAGCTTCGAGTTACTATAACAAATACCTTAGGTAAAGGAGGTTCCTGCCCATAATTGGTTGGCCTGATTGCTTTAGGCCTGTAGAGAAGTAGCTTATCATGGTGGGAACATACAGCAGAGCAAAACTGTTCATCTCATGACCTGGAAGCAAGAATAGAACAAGTAAGTGACAAGAGTACTGCAATCCCCTCCAAGATCATGACCTCCATAACCTGAAGACCTCCTTGTTACTGGACCCTACTTCTTAAAGTTCCACCACCTCCGACAGTTCTACCCTGGGACAAACACTTCAACACATGGGTTTTTGAGGGACATTTAAGATACAAACTATAATAGTCACCAAAGAATACATAAATAAATGAGTGTGGCTGTGATTCATATGCATATGAAATATGCATATATGACATGATAATCAACTCCCTGTTGATTGTTTTGGGAAACAACTGGCATCCCTTACAGACTAAAACATTATTTGGGGGCACTGAAATTGGGTCCCATATAATTTTCATATGTCACAAAATATTCTTTCTGGACTGTAAAAAACTCTAAAAGATAGTCTTAGTTTGCACAACATACAAAACAGGTGTCCAGCTGGATTTAGCCCATGGACTACAACTTTCTGACTCTTAAACTAGTGTTGTGATGGGCTGACAGATCTGGCTCCATGAGAATGTTATAGAACAGACCCTAAGGGAAATGACTACACAGACTCCATTTTGCTCTGAGACTCCATGTTGTATAGGAAATAAGCTTCTCCCATGGGAACACCCCACCTCAGTTACTTAGTGTGACATGTTTAACAATACAGAATGATAATTCCTATGTAAAGAAAAATTGCTCTCTTTTGATTCCTATTGCTCCTAAACAATGTACCATGTGAACAGTGATTGTGTGGATGTTAGTAACCATTCTTTAGTTTGTACCTAGGTAAGGGTCGTTTTGACCCACTTCCCCCTCTGTCAATGATCTCATGATGTTAATGTGTAATTTCAAATCATAGCAACAGACACTTATGAGTAATGTAATTTTTGGTATAAGAACCTCTACAACTCTATGGTCAGGGCTGTTCTCCCAATAGCCATTTTTGGGGGCATTGTGTGAGACAGTCAGCTGGCCGGCTTAATAAGACTCTCAAATTTGGACTTCTCAGTGGTGATCAGCCTGTTTTTAAGTTGCACCCCATAACAGTGTAATCTAGTGAATGGAAGTCTTGTTCCTTGCAGATTAGACAAAAGAATGTAGGGTGATCCTTTATTATCAACTCTACACAGCAACAGAAAAATCCTCAACTAAATTTCTAAACAGTATTCTGAAATATGCATACACAACATGATAAAAAATTTCCTGTTTATTGTTTGGGGAAACAACTGACAATTCTTACAGATGAACCTAATTCTAACATATTTTGTAAATATATCGGTGAGGTTTTGGGATTATGAAAATAATACAAACAGTACAGAAATGAGTAAAATGCAAGAGGAAATTAAAGAGGGTAAATGAATGTTTTCCGTTAAAACCAGTATCTTGTATTTCAACGGGGTTCTTTTCACACATTAGAAGCAGATGCCAAAATGTCCTAATCACCTCCTCCCACCTGCACAGGCACAGAGGAACGTCTGGCAGAATTCGCACAAAACTATTAATAATATACCCAAAGTTTCAGGTCATGAGTGGCAAAGTAAGGAACAGGGTTTTCACTTTATACTTAAATCACTTGTTTATTTTTTGAACTTGTTATAACACGTGTGTCACTGCAATGATCTTTTTTACATCCAAAATCATTTTTTAAATTTTTAAACTTTTTGTTCTAATTAGTTATGCATGACAGTAGAATGCATTTATACATTGTAATAGATTTTAGTGATTCTCCCAGACTTGACAAAAGCATGGTAGGAAATATAAGTTGGTCCCACCATTTCAGAGAGCAGCTAGATAATATGTATCAAACACCTTAAAAAACACAAACCCTTTGACTTAGAATGTTTTCCCCAAGGAAAAATTTGTAGTTGTGAAAAAATAGCTGTAAGGATGCTCATTGCAACCTACTTTATAACAGAACATGGGGGGAAATCTAAATGCAAAATAAAAAGTAACAAATGAATTATGAAGTATGTGTAGAAAAATAAAAGCCATGCAATAGAAATAAGTGGGAGAAAAACAGAATACAACCCAGTTGAAGATTTTTGTTTTGTTTTGCAGCAAACTCCAATTTTTTTTCTTTTTTCTTTCTGTAGTGCTAGGAATTGAACCCAGGGCCTCATGCTTGGGAGGCAAGCACTCTACCAACTGAGTTATCTCCCTAGCCCTTAACTCCTAATTTCTGTTAGACTGAAAACGTGTCTCTAGTCCAGTGATGATCTAGGTGCTGTGGAATAAACTGTCTTTAGTAACAGCATGTTTAATAATGGTCCACAAGAATTTCAAGGAAACATATTCAGTACTTGTAATTTTAGGGTATAATTTTGGTGTTCCTTTATTAATAGACCATCCCACATTGCCAAAGTGCACCCTGCCTTGGTGTGGCTTCAGCACATGAGGGCTCTGGACCACTAAGTGCAGCTTTGTGGGGACTTGGCCCACTGACACTTCTGCAAGCAGCAGCACCATCAGGGGGGCTCTCTAGGAGGGAGACCTGCTCTCAGTTCAGACGACCGCACCCCAGACATCAGGCACCCGCACTCTGGAATCAGCAGAACCTCAGCAGGCATTGCCCACTGCAGTGGACACACGGGCTGCAGGGCAGAAGTGCAAGGAAAGGTCACAGGGGAAACCCATGGTGATGACAGGACTGTGTCTGGGTCCACAAGAGTCATCCCCTGTAGAATCTCCAAAATGCACAGAAGACCTAGAAGAGGTCCTATCAAGGTCCTTTCACAGGCGGTACGCACAGAGCTTGAGAAACACCATATACAACTGCCCTGGTGATGCTAGATCTTCCCCAGACTTGTGCAGCTGGAGACACACGGGTTCTATATCTGCATCGTGGTTACTAGATACCGAGGGGATCTTCAATCTTCAACTTGTTCAGGCAAGTTCATTCCTAAAATGGGCTTCTTAGGATACAGCTGCTTGGAGTTCCAGTTGTCACCCTTCCTTCTTACGTTTCCTGCTCAAGTCCAGATGAGCTAAGTGATATTAAGTGTAGCTGAGGTCACTGAAAAGATTTTTAAATAAGCTATTTTAAAAGTTACTGACACCACCAGCTCCGAGCTGTTATTCCTAGGTCAGCACATCCTCCTCCTCGCTGCAGCCCGGCCTTTCTGCTGATGGCCGCCTGACTGCGCAGCCGCAGCCGCGGCCGCGGGGCTGGGTGTGGCGCCGCGGGAGCGAGAGCTCTCTCGCCCTCCCGCAGCCCACTCCGCACGGCAAGTGGTGGAAGTTGCTGGCCAAGAATTCAAACCAAGTGCGATATCAGATCACGATTTGTTTCTGAAAACATGTTGACATGCTGAAGTTTAGAAATAATATCTATTTCATTCTGATTTATGCAAACTTTCCATTCGTTTGAGATACTTTAGACTCATACATAATATATGAGTTTATTTCAATAGTTAACAATTAACTTTGGGAGGGGATACAGCGATAGATAACATCTAACTTTTAGTCCAACGCCTGGATTCTGTCATTCCAATGAATTAAATAGAGTTCACCTACATTCTGTTATTCTGTGTGTTTGCTTATTTGGGGATAGTTTGATTCCTCCCACCCCCCCCCCCCCACCGCCCCACCCCCCGCCAAGTTCCTGGTTTCCGGAATTTTAAAACAATATTCTTTTTAGTTGTAGATGGACACAATACCGTTATTTTATTTATTTATTTTTATGTGGTTGGTGCTGAGGATTGAACCCAGTGCCTCACACGTGCCAGGCAAGTGCTATACCACTGAGCCCCAGCCCCAGCCCCCATGTTTCTAGGATTTTAAGAGCAATAATCAAAGAGAAACAATTCACCTCTGCATGGGAAGGACAGATGTCAATGCATCTAAGACTCGTGTTAATCTTCCAAATGCTGTCAACCTTTTTAAAAATGACATGCTTCTTAACACCCTGCTTGACATAAATCCATAATAATAATAAGAGCTAATGGTTTTAGAATGTTTGCTGTGTTGGTATTATGCTAAACCCTACACTTATTTTTAATCTCATTTAATCCTCTCAATTTAATGAGGCAACTGCTGTTATTATCATCCTCCTCATCATCATCTTTGCCTCACTGATGAAGTGCCAGGGACAGAGAAGTTAAATAACTTGCCCAAGGCAACTCAGTTCAAAAGGTATTTGGCCCAGGTCTGCCTCACTCCAGAGTCTGCAAGTCCCATGCAATACCTGACTTAAAGTCACCTCTAGGCTATGTTGCTTGGCAACCCTCACTCCCCAAAGACCCACATTTTGTAGGACAAACAAAACTTCTGTGGGTTCTTAATTATTGAGGGGGTGGGTTGCTTACTTTTTTTTTTCATTTGTTTGTTTTTGCTTTGGGGGGGGGAGGAAATATGGGATTGAATCCAGGGGTGCTTAACCAATGAGCCACATCTCCAGTCCTTTCTACTTTTTGATTTTAAGGCAGGGTCTCATGAAGTTTGTTAGGGCCTCACTAAGTTGCTGAGGCTGTCTTTGAACTTTCAATCCTCCTGCCTCAACCTCCCAAATCACTGGGATTACAGGTGTGCACCACTATGCCCAGCTTTACTACATATTTTTATATGTAGTAAAGACACAGAATAGCACTAAATAAAATATCCCTAAAGTAAATGTAGTCTTTGATTTTTATATAACAATTTCTTAAAGTCTCTCAACAAATCTAAGGTAAGAAAGTAAATCCTTACTCAACTTGGAAAAATTGATGAGGGTCAAGATAATAGGAACTATATATAAAACTCTAAGAATCTGTAAATTAAACTTGGAAAATACAAATAAACACACACACACACAGCTTCATGTGAATTTCCTTTAAACAACCCTCCATATAAACCAATTTTCATCACAGTGCTTACAATAAAACTTGAGCAAAAATTTGAGTTATAGACCTTTGCAAAGGTCTAAAATGTGTATATTTTAGGTCATCAATTAAGAGCAAACATAGATGCTTTGAAATATAGTCAAGTTATTGTTCAATAAATTATAATTTGTTGTTGTTGTTGTTGTTGTTATGGTGGTGGTGCTGGGGATTGAACCCAGGGCCTTGGGCTTAGCAAGGCAAGCACTCTACCGACTGAGCTATCTCCCCAGCCCCTCAATAAATTATAATGTTTTAATGGGTTTTAACTTTAAAACATTTTCTTGCATAAAGTCAAATATTATTTTCCATGAGTTGGCTGTCTAATTTTACTAAGAGAGCTACAAATTGGCACTAAAACCCTGGGTGACATTACTGGAATCCTATTTAAAAAATAAAAATAAAAAAAACAGGTGGGGAATTAGGGCAAGATGCATCACATATATCTTGACTTGATTCAGGCAAACTATATTTGCATTGCCAGCAAGTAATTGTTGGACCACTTATGAGACCAAAGAGGTTTGCATGTTGTTTTCCTGGACTTATTTCCATCTGTCCATAAAGTAAACAGTGCTAGATGGCCCTATCGTGTCTTACTAGTTGGATTGCCGGTCTGAAATTTGGAACTCTCTCTGGCGATGGGGCAATACATCATAAGGCCAGCTGTATCCCCAGCATCCAAAACAGAATCTGGCCCATATAAGAAACACTATAATATTTAAATGATAAACAAATGGATGAATGAGTATAATAGTAAGTGAAACAGAGCAAGGTGCAGACTGGTAACTGCGTGTGTCTCTCCCCAACACCAACCCCAAGCTATCCCCTCCTTACGGCAAATTCTTGCCAGCCTTCCCTGACTCTGATCTCTGCCTCCTCAATTCAGTGAACCAGCTGGGCTTTGTTTCAGTTCTCCTTCCTGCCCCATGACCAGGAATTGACCACAGAAAGTATGTAGGGACACTCGAAGGGCTTGCCTTATTCGTTTTCCTTCCCTCAGTTTTCCCACTCCGACTGGTGTCTACTGTCTGACCATGGTTGTTACATATATTTGGTTCAATTTTCTAGTTGTTTATTACAGGAAGGAAATTCTTACACAGTTCAATCCTCATGAGAAGAAGCACAAGGCAATAATTTTGTTCTTTATAATAGTGATAGAGTATCTCCAAGGTCCATTAAAAATGATATTGTGGTCATGTTAAAAGTACACACACACACACACACACACACACACACACGTAGAGAGAAGGAGAGGGAGAGAGAGAGAACCCAAGCTTTGTCTTTTCAAGTTTCTATTGAAGTATTTTTAGACTATGCAATATAATTTCTGGAATTTACTTCAAAAATACAGGCAAGGTGAAATTGAATGGGGGTATACATTGGCCATGAATTGATGATTGTTAAAGTTGGATGATGAATACAGTTTACTCTTTCGTGTTTCAGAGTGTTCTATCATTAAAAGCTTTCTTAAATAAGTTTATAGGAATCTCTGTGCTTCATGCTCTTTAAATGACCTCTGTGTCTACTTGATAAGAATGGGTGGTCTGAGAGCAGGTGTATAATGGTAGAAAGGGGCAGAACATGAGGACATGTCACCGAGGGAAGGAAACTGCAAAGCCAACTGCCATTTTAAGTGCCATGACTTCAATGAGACCCAGATTCTGAGATCCAGAATCGTGGTGACAATGGGCTCTCCACTACTGTGTGGCTGAGAGGTGGCAGAAACTCTACCCACCACCATGTTGTCACTGCCGCTAAGACGGCCTGGTCCTTATTTTTAGAGAGTGAGATTTCACAAATCACAAAACCAATCTGTCCTGTAGCAAACTCCTTCTAAAATGAACCTGGATCACCATGGTAACAGCAAAGGCGAGCATTCAGGGAGGGACTTTGTCACAGCTACAGAAAAGCAGGTGAAAAACATTAAGTCAGAGAAAGCCTCTTCTCCATCCCTCCGGATCCAGCCCAGACCTCTCTTCAGTGGATGCTGTTGAAAATGCAAATCCTGCCTCTTCTCGACCCCCTCTACAGAGTTCAGCTTATAGAGCACCTGGTCTGGGTATCTGAGGAAGGTATCATCATTTCTAATTTGCAGAGGAGTAACTAAAGCATAGAAAGGCCAAAAATCTCTCTAAAGTCTAAGTGCCAATGCTGGGATTGAAACTAGGTCTACTGGGTGTGGCCATTGTTCTCCTCTCCGATGCTGTAAGGGCCCATAGCATTATCCATGTAAACCTTTATCAAACTAACACAACATACAATATGACAAAGGCAAAAGTGAATTTAAATTGTAAGCATTTAAAAATCCAGAGTGTTTTGAGAACTCATATTTAACTCTCCCCCCTCATAAATTTCTACCCAATAAGAACATAATATTAGAAAATACTAAGGGGGAATTTTTTTTCCTTTATGGAAACCAGAGGGGGGGGGGAACATATAGAACTGCTTTAAAATGTGAACTAAATAGGCTATATTCTGGAATAAATAAAATCATACTGTTCAGTTTATGTTTCTCCATATAACTCCTCTAACAAGCAGAAAAATGTCAAAGTTGCTGAGACTGGGTCTTGAACTTGCCATCCTCCTGCCTCAGCCTCCAGAGTTGCTGACATTACAGGTGTGCACCACTGCACCTGGCCCATTGTTTAATAATTTTTAAATGTGGTGGAGAATAACATATTCTTCATGTCTTACTGGTTCCCAAGGATGATGTTTTGTTTTTGTTGGTGTTTTTATTATTTTGGGATTTTTTTTTTTTTTTTTTTTTTTTTTTTTTTGAATTTCCAAAATGTTTTCTTAAATAGAAAAAAAAAAGCACTTGTTCTCTTACACAGTCAACACAAAACACTTTGCCTCTGGTCACCAAAATGTATGGACCTTTGTCCCCATACAGCAAGTAATTCTCCAGTGGACACTAACTGGGTATCCTCTAAATCCATTCAATTCAATTCTGAGACTATCTACTTAGCATTCAAGTCAGACCCCACAGGTTTAGGGCTCAGTCCCTCAAGACTGTCCTCCACTACAGATGTCATTTGATGTCTGATTACCCACAGCTTCTGTCCAATTTGGCTGCTGATTGGACTTGCCCACCACCCCCTCCTCAGGTTCCATTAATTTGCTAGGGCAGCTCACAGCACTCAAGGAAACAATTATTTACATTCACCAGCTTATTATAGAGTGTATAACAAGCAGTACAGATAAGCAGCCAGATGGAAGAGAGGCATAGGACAAGGAATGCCAGAGCTTCCGTGCCCCTCTCCAAGCACCTGCTCCCACCTTTGGCAATCTGGAAACTCTCCAAACCCATAGTTCAGAGAATTTTTTACAGAGACCTCATCATATAGGCATGGTCAATTACTAAATCTCTACACTTCTCTCCCTCCCACAGATGGGGTGCAGAGTTGAAAATTCCAAGCTTCCAGTCTTGGCTTGGTCCTTCTGTGACCACCAAGAATCATCTCATTAAAACAAAAGATGCTCCTATCATCCAGCAAATTCCAAGGGAGTTAGGGCCCTGCATTGTGTATGCCTATCACTATGGAACTTAGGGGGGGTCTTAGGAGATCTGTGTCAGGAACTAGGGATGGAACCCAAAATATATATTTCTCAACATAAGCCCCAATATCTTAAAGGAACACCATGACCAGGAAGCTGCTGCACCCCACGGTGCCTGAGAAATTCTGGTTATATTTTAGTCATTACATTATTTATTCAAGTTTCAAAGTCCTGAAAAATGCTTATGTACCACACCTCATACAAAAATTAACTTAAATTGGGTATTGCTCTAAATGTAAAACCTAAAACTAGGAAGAAAAAAATTAAAAATCAGAAGAAAAAATAAGAAAAAAAATCATTGTAACTTTAGGTTAGAAAAAAGGTTTCTGAGGACAACAAATTCATGATTAACAAGAAAAGTGAATTGATGAGTTGGAATTCTTCAAAAGTAACAACCTCTTCTCAAAAGACACTAAGAAAATGAAAGACAAGACACAGATTGAGAGGAAATATGGTGGATCACATTTCTCTGTATCTAGAATGAATAAATGAAGAACTCTTAAAGCTCAATAATAAAAAAAAAATACCTATCTAATACAAAATGGGCAAAAAAGAAATGGATGAACGCTTTTGGTAGACTGAAGAAAGACTTCCTCCCTCCAAAGACATCCTGCACCTGACCCCTGAAACTCATGGATATGCTACCTGACATGACAAAAGCAATTTTGCAAATAAGAGTTAAGTTAGAGATGAGGAGTTTAGCCCGGATCATCCACTTGGGCCCAAAAGTCACCAATGTTCTTATGAATGGGAGGCAGGAAATTCAGGGTCAGGAGGAGGCAACGTAATGATGGCAACAGAAAGAAGCTGGAAGATGACTGATTGCTGACTTTGCAGGAGGTCAGGGCCACCAGCCGAGGAATGGTGACCTCTGGAGAATCTAGAAAGGCAAGGAAACTGACTTTCCTCCAGAGACTTCAGCAGGAACACAGCCCTGCCAACATCTTCTTTTAGGACTTCTGACCTCCAAACTATGAGGTAATATATTTCTGTTGCTTTGAGCCATGAGCATTGTGGTAATTTGTTACAGCAATGATAGGACACTAATGTCTATGTCACCAAAGTATGATGAGCACTTGGAAAGACTTTCAACGCCATTAGTCATTAGGGAATCGCCAAGGCCACAGTGAGATCTCTTTACTCACTCCCAGAAGGGCTAATATTTAAAAGATTAACAATTGCAAATGTTGGTAAGAAGGTAAAGCAGCTAGAACTATTGTACAATGGTGAAGGAGATGTAAATAGGTAAAGCCATTTTGGAAAGTTGTTTGTCATTATTTACTGAAGTTAAGCATTTGCAGATGCATCCATATGTTCACCAAATGAGAGATATAAGGAGTTCATAACTCATTTTGTTCATATTGTTTGTATTAGCCAAAAAAGTAGAAACAACTCAATTTCCAACAACAGTAAAATAATAATAATAATAAATATTGCTCTATTTATTCAATTGAAGGACTATATAACATTAGCATCAATGGACAATTGCTAAACATAGTGATACGGATGAATCTTACAAATATGCTGATCAGTACTGGGCATGGTGGTGCACACCTATAATCCCAGCAGCTCTGGAGATTGAGACAGAAGGATCTCAAGTTCAAGGCTAGCCTCAGCAACTTAGTGAGAACCTGTCTCAAATTTTTCAAAAATGTTTAAAAAGGGCTGGGGATGTGATTCAATGGTAAGTACCCCTGGGTTTAATCCCTGGGATGGATGGATGGATAGATAGATGATAGATAGATAGATAGATAGATAGATAGATAGATAGATAGATAGATAGATAGATAGATAGATAGGGCTGGGGATATGTTTCAATTGTTAAGCACCCCTGGATTCAATATTCAATCCTAGATACCAAAAAAAATTCATATTGTATGATTCAATTTTATACAAAATTTTAAAACAGAAAAAAACAAATTGATGATTTAGATATCAGGTTGGTGATTATCTTTTGGAAGGAAGAACTGGGTGATGATTAGGTAGGTTTTCTGGGATGCTATTTCATTTTTTAATGTTAGTAATAGCTACACAGAGTTCCTTGGCCTGTAGACAGGATTTCTGCGCTTTTCCAATGCTTGCCCTATTTCAATATAAAAACTGAAATAATTCTAAGAGATTACTTATAAACATAGAAAGACTGAGAAGTATTCATTTTTAAAAGGTCTCTGTGAAACAGTAAGTAGAGGATGGTCTTATATCTGTTGTTTTGGGCTGCCCATCATTTCCTTCTTGTTTTTATGGTGAAAACAGTCCCCTTTTCTCCTTCCTCCAAACGCACATACTCTTAGTCTCATTACTGCCCCTTCATATGCCATGCAGTTTTAGTGGGACTAACTAACACAATATTTATTCCATTTCAGTCAGTAAGCACCTTTCCAAGAGATTTCAGATCCAGAGTGTAACAATTCAAGAACAAAAGATTTTAAAAAGATGAAACAACCCATGGAAGAGTCCTACTCCTAGGGAGATTGCCGAGGTACCTATACCATGGTGGCTGTGCATCCTGAGGCCTAAGCATTCTGCTTGAAGTATACAAACTCTCTAAGATCCTTTTAATAAAGAAGTAAGTCAATTTTCTTTAATGGAGTTGGGGTTGGGTGGTGGGTGTATAATCAGAGAATACACACCAAAATTGTAAAAGTAACAAATACTTTTTTTTCATATTTATTGCCTATATTTCCTACAGTGAATAATGAATGTGCATAACTTTTATAATATAAAAAAAGGATAATGAAGCTTTTTTTCAAACAGGACCAGACATAAAGATAGTATCCGGCCTCTGGAATGAGGTAGTTACCCTAACTGAGCTCTTGACTCAGATTTGACTTTTCTGGACCTTATTGTAAACATCTCTCATTCTGTGGACTGCTTTTTCTCGTCTTTAATGGGATCTGGATAAACAGGCACTCTTAACTGTGTGATACCATCTACTTTAAAATTTTTCTCTAGTCATTGAGGGGCTTGTTATTTTGTTTTTTCAAGAGGCAACTCTCATGGGTTGTTTACCGATAAATGTGATCAGATAAGTAGAGCGTAATTATCATCATTTGTGAAACTATGGATCCTTGCATAGCTTTTCTTCTTTGTTTTTATCATGTGGTAAATATACAAAGTGGTGCATAAAACGTATAAATGGCTTAAGGAAAAATTATGAAGCAAATATGTGTGTAACCACTCAAGTCAAGGAATAGAACATTCCCAGCACTCTAGAAACCCCACAGGTCCCCAATTATATACCCCTCCTTTCCTCCCACCAGTGATCACTGAGATCTTGACAGCATAATAATCACTTTTTTGTTTCCTTTATCATTTATACAAATGCACACTTAAGTGTGTGTCTCTAACCAGTATAGAGGTTTTGCTTGTTGTTGAAATACATGAAATGTTAGTATTTTTATTCTTGAGAATCTTGTTTTTTTCATTGAGCATTGAGAAATATGTTTGTATGGTTGCATATATTTCTAGGTGATTCATTTTCTTCCAAATATGGTATTTTAGGTCAATTTGTCGATTCCACTGCTGGCAGATGTTTGATTCTTTCCCCAACTCTAAACTGTTTTATGGAAATGGATTACTGCTAACTGGTCCTTTCTTGTAGCTACCTGGCTATATTTAATAATCTCTTATAACCCAATTCACCTTTATGATTTCTGGATTTCCACCTTTTAGAAGGTAGAGTTAAAGAGGGACATCAGCCTTGCTATTTTGTTTTGTGTAGGTTTGAGTTTTTTGGTGAGAAGAGAACACTTTAGAACTGCATGATATATCAAAAGAAGTTGGGGCGGAGGTTGTGGCTCAGTGGTAGAGCACTTGCCTAGCACATGTGAGGTACTGGGTTCGATCCTCAGCACCACAGAAAAATAAAAGGTATTGTGTCTATCTACAACTAAAAAAATATTAAAAAAAAAAAAAAAAAAAAAAAAGAAGAAGAAGAAGAAGTCCTGGGGGCTGGGCCTGTAGCTCAGTGGCAGAGTGCTTTGCCTGGCCTGTAGGAGGCACTGGGTTCAATCCCACATAAAAATTAACATATAAAATAAAGGCATGCTGTCCATCTATAACTAAAAAAAATTAAAATAAAAAAAGCTGAAGTTCTTAAGAGAATACACTTTGGTAGGCTGGGAAGGTATTACAGGCCTTGTTTAAGATAAATGAAAGTTATTTCACTAACCAAATCAGATTTTTGCTTTGTTGAGTAAGGGAGGCAAGAGCTGGATTTTCCTCAGCTGAGAGTAAGAGATGAACTTGGATCACAAAGAAAATTTATAGATATTTGGGGAAGAGAAAGGGTAAAAAGAGCTAACAGGGGAAAAGAACAATGTCACTGGACTGGTTTAAGTTTCTGCTGGAATATGAATCACAAAATAATGACAAAAATATGTTTTGGAATTTGTTTCGGAAGAAGAAACGCTTTAAGCTAAGTGGAAGTAAGAGCTTAGATCAACCTACATTTGGTTGCTCTCTGAAGAGCGAAAATTATCTTGACTTTATTATTTTGGTCTCTGCAGAAATTTCTTCACTGTTAAGATTTAATGCTGATCTCAGTTTTATAACATAATAATATTAAAAATCCATTTGAAGAACATTCTGTCTTTTGCAAAACCATATTTCAAGATAATATCCATTAAGTTACTCAATGTACCTTATTCAAGAACCCACACACACACACACAAGATTTCTCCTTAAATTCAGTGCCAGGAAAGTCCTTGTCTCTTTAGAAAAACATGTTTTCTTCTTTTTATCAGACAAAATAACTCATGTGTTCCCTGTCTTAACTTTGTTTCCATAACCCCCAGAAGAGTCGGAGCTAAATTTAAGGCTCGACTATGGTGACCAACAAATCCCAAATACCTGGTTTCATCTCTGCCTCCAATCCTGTTTTATTGAAAATAACTTTATTATCCTTTTATGTCATATTATGAAAGTAAAGGGTGCACTAAGACCTAGGTTTGATTCCCAGCACTGTAAAAAAATATATATAATTACATTCATATATGAATGACATATATATATATATATATATATATATGAATGACACTGGAGAGCTGATATCACTTAAATACAACACCCAAGCTTCAGGATGCTCTGTAGCCCCAAGCCTCCTGCTCCCAGCAATGAAAACCAAGGACAATCTTCTCAGGAAGCTGCCTTTGGCAGAGTTATCTACAAACTACTTTTTTTCCTGAGTGGTAATCAGTGTGGAGCTCTGTGCTCTGTGATTCCACTAAAACTGCATGGGATGGGGCCGGGTCAGTCAGTACAAATGAGTAGAGTAGGGGGATAGTTCAGTTATCACAAAACTGGGTTAGAAAAAGGAGGTGTCTCAAGTCACTGAGCTGGAAAACATCTTGGGTGTGGTACATGCCTGTCTCTCTCCTTCCCCTATGGTCACAGTCAAGTGTTCATGAATTCATGTGACCCCACACCTATTGCCACTGCTGAGGGCAAGAAACCCTGGACTGAGAGACAAGGGATTCACTCTCCTGGTGGATTTTCTGAGCAGGACTTAGTTGCTGGGAGCAGTGGCAGTCCATTGCCTCCATTGCTCTCCCTATGCCTTGTCCTACCAATGATAGCTGGGTCATCAGAGAAGCCAGAAGAAGGAGTCCACACTGGACAGGAGACCATAATCTTTACCCTGAGTTCATTACACATAATTAGAGCAAAATAAAGTTTGATTATTTTAATTGTAAATATGAATAGTAGATGGTGTAATTTTGCTTTATACCTTCTGTAACTGATATTTAGGTAATATCCTGTTATGTATCTAATCCAACATTTCTCAATACTTATGCCAATGCTAATTTATGGAACACCAGTTCCATTGGTGTTATTAATATTAGCTTTGAGGAAAAGGTTTTGGCAGTTGAAAAAATTTTGAGAAAATTGCATATCATATCATATTTTTGGAAATGCAAAATTTATTGCATTATAGTCAAGTCTCTAGAAAGCTCAACAGTTTCATGTGTGTTTAAACACACACATATACACATACAAATATATAAGTATATACACATATATCAATATGTTCAAATTCTGAATTTCCTGGTTATTTGATCACATGGAACACCACAATTCTTGTAGAATTGCTGTTCTGCTTAGTCTATGAAATGGTTTAATATTTTAGGGATACTTAACGTTTCAAAACTTGGCAGCCAGAGTTTTCAAGATGGCAGCCTAGAGGGTGGCTGCATTTCATGTTGCTCCAGGACTCAGGAGTCAAAAGAGGAGATATTGAGAGACTTGGGACCAACTCAAAGCAGCTGGGTGAGTCTCTCCCATTGGGGAGGCGTCCCGGATGGGGCGGTAGTCCCGGAACGCAGGGAACTTTGTGAAGTAGAGCTGCCGGCGAGACGCCCCTTCCCCCGCTGGAGCAGTGAACTCGGACAACTGGGAACATCGGAGAGGAGGCCGCTCAGCACAGTGCTGGGACTCGGAGCAACCACTGGGGCTCCGGCGGCTGCCCAGGGGAGGAGCGGCGAGGAGAGCTGTTTGGACTCAGAGCGACCACTTCTGAACACTCCTGCCCTGAGGAGGAGGAGGAGGAGTGTGGCCGCTTGGATTCGGAGTGACTATACCGGAGCTACAGGCGGTTGCCAGAGGAGAAGCGGCGTGGTGAGCTGTTTGGACTCAGACCACTTCTGAACACCGGGGCCTGCCTGGAGGAGTAGGAGGAGGAGGAGGAGGAGCGCGGCAGGTCATTTGGACTCACAGTGACTGCATTAGAGCTCCAGGCAGCTGCTCAGAGGAGAAGGCGAGTGGTGAGTTGTTTGGATTAAAGCGACCGCTCCTGAACACAGGGGGGCTGCCTGGAGGAGGAGCGTGGTGGGTCGCTTGGTCTCGAGTGGCTGCAACAGAGGTCCAGGCGGCTGCCCAGAGGAGGCGTGCAGAGGGTCACGTGGATTCAGAGCCACTCAGAGCGACTGCTCCTGAACACCCGGGGGGTTACCTGGAGGAGGAGGAGGAATGGGGCGGGTCACTTCGACTCGGAGTGATTGCCCAAGACTACGGGCGGATGGTGGGAGGAGGAGGCACACAGTGAGTTGCTCGGACTCCTAGTGACTGCACCGGAATACTGGGTGGCTGTCTGGAGGAAGAGGCATGCGGCAGGTCTCTGGAACGCAGATTGTATGGGCCCCCAGGTGGCTGCTCAGAGGAGGGGCCGCATAGCCAGGCGATTAGGTGCAGAACAGGGTCCCAGGATCTAGGAGGCTTCTTGGTGGAAGAGCCGCACAGAGACACGCTTAGGGCGGAGCGAAGGTGACTTGTGGGCAGATTCTTTGAGGAGGGACAGCCTAAGGAGATTCATCTGCGAAGGGTGAGGCTCCCAGGCCCAGGAGGTAGGGCCGGACCCCTGGGAACTTTGCAGAGGAAGGTAGCCCAGCCCAGGCGGTAGCTGTAAATTGAGGGGAACCTCTAGGAGGGAACTGACCAGCGAGACCGCCCCACCAGGCGAGTCTTCCCTGGTGGGTGAGGTTTCCCCACAAGGACGGTAAAACCAGAGACACAGGCCCAAACAGGCCTTGCCAAAGCCCGCAGCCTAGTTCCCCTTTAGACGACCATTGGTCAACAAGTGGAGGCACCTCTGCCCACTAGCAGGGAATATACCCGACCTGAAGGCCACCACTCCTAGAGAGGCAGCTTCTTTGTGGCGCACCACATTATCAACTTCCTCCAAGACTTCAGCCTACTGAAGGCTAAGAGGGGATATATATATAGAAATCTTCAGGGACATTGTAAGTCAATAGAGGAAATCTGCAATATCTCAGCGGGCCACTGATACCTGAATAATATGAGAAAACAAGGAAAGAAAATGCCGCAAACAAATCTAGATGTTATATCAATAAAACCCAATGACAGCATGGCAGAAGAAATGACAGAAAAGGAGTTCAGAATGTACATAATTAAAATGATCAGGGAAGCAAACGATGAGATGAAAGAGCAAATGCACACACTGAATGATGAGATGAAAGAGCAAATGCAGGCATTGAATGATCGCACCAATCGACAGTTAAAAGAGCAAATACAGGAAGCAAAAGATCATTTCAATAAAGAGTTAGAGATATTGAAAAAAAACCAAACAGAAATCCTTGAAATGAAGGAAACAATAAACCAAATTAAGAACTCCATAGAAAGCATATCCAGTAGGATAGAACACCTGGAAGACAGAACCTCAGACATTGAAGACAAAATATTTAACCTTGAAAACAAAGTTGAACAAACAGAGAAGATGGTAAGAAATCATGAACAGAATCTCCAAGAATTATGGGATATCATGAAAAGGCCAAATTTAAGAATTATTGGGATTGAGGAAGGCCTAGAGAAACAAACCAAAGGAATGAACAATCTATTCAATGAAATAATATCAGAAAATTTCCCAAATCTGAAGAATGAAATGGAAAATCAAGTTCAAGAGGCTTATAGGACTCCAAATACACAAAATTACAACAGACCCACACCAAGGCACATTATAATGAAAATGCCTAACATACAAAATAAAGACAGAATTTTAAAGGCTGTGAGAGAAAAGAACCAAATTACATTCAGGGGGAAACCAATACGCATATCAGCAGATTTTTCAATCCAGACCCTAAAAGCTAGAAGGGCCTGGAACAACATTTTTCAAGCCCTGAAAGAAAATGGATGCCAACCAAGAATCTTATACCCAGCAAAACTTACCTTCAAATTTGACGATGAAATAAAATCCTTCCATGATAAACAAAAGCTAAAAGAATTTACAAAAAGGAAGCCAGCATTACAGAACATTCTCAGCAAAATATTCCATGAGGAAGAGATGAAAAACAAAGAAGCAAATCAGCAAAGGGAGGAATTATCCTAAAGGAATTGTCAAATAAAGGAGGAACCAAGTTGTGTCAAATAAATAAATAAATAAAATTTTAAAAATGAACCATATGACCGGGAAACCAAATCATATCTCTATAATAACCCTGAATGTTAATGGCCTGAATTCATCAATCAAAAGAAATAGACTGGCAGATTGGATTAAAAAGAAGGATCCAACAATATGTTGCCTACAAGAGACTCACCTCATAGAAAAAGATACCCATAGACTAAAGGTGAAAGGATGGGGAAAAACATACAATGCACATGGACTCAGCAAAAAAGCTGGAGTATCCATCCTCATTTCAGATAGTGTGGACTTCAAGCCAAAGTTAGAAGGGATAAAGAAGGTCATTTCATACTGCTTAAGGGAAGCATAAATCAGTAAGATATAACAATCATAAACATCTATGCCCCAAACAGTGGCTCATCCATGTATGTCAAACAAATCCTTCTCAATTTCAGAAACCAAATAGACCATAACACAATAATACTAGGTGATTTTAACACGCCTCTCTCACCACTCGACAGATCTTCCAGACAAAAATTGAACAAAGAAACCATAGATCTCAATAACACAATCAATAATTTAGACTTAACGGACATTTATAGAATATACCATCCATCCAAGAGCGAATACACTTTCTTCTCAGCAGCACATGATCCTTCTCTAAAATAGACCATATATTATGCCACAAAGCTAATGTTAGCAAATACAAAAAGATAGAGACACTGCCTTGTATTCTATCAGATCATAATGGATTGAAGTTAGAAATAAATAAAAGAGTAAAACACAGAAACTATTCCAACATCTGGAGATTAAACAACATGCTATTATATGATGAATGGATAACAGAAGATATTAGGAAGGAAATTAAAAAATTCTTAGAGGTAAATGAGAACAAAGAAACATCATATCAAAATCTCTGGGACACTATGAAAGCAGTACTTAGAGGGAAATTTATTGCATGGAGCGCATTTAATAAAAGAAGTAAAACTCAACAAATAAACGACCTAACACTACAGCTCAAAGCCCTAGAAAAAGAAGAACAGACCAGCACCAAAAGTAGTAGAAGACAGGAAATAGTTAAACTCAGAACTGAAATCAATGAAATTGAAACAAAAGAAACAATACAAAAAATTGACAAAATAAATAGTTGGTTCTTCGAAAAAATAAACAAAATTGATAAACCTTTAGCCACACTAACAAAGAGAAGAAGAGAGAAAACCCAAATCACTAAAATTCGGAATGAACAAGGAAAAATCACAACAGACACGATTGAAATACAAAACATAATTAGAAGCTATTTTGAAAATCTATACTTCAACAAAATAGAAAATTTCGAAGACATCGACAGGTTTCTAGAGACATACGAATTGCCTAAACTGAATGAGGAGGACATACACAATTTAAATAGACCAATTTCAAGTACTGAAATAGAAGAAGTCATCAAAAGCCTACCAACAAAGAAAAGTCCAGGACCAGATGGGTTCTCAGCCGAGTTCTACAAAACCTTTAAAGAAGAGCTCATTCCAATACTTCTCAAAGTATTCCATAAAATAGAAGAGGAGGGAACCCTCCCAAACTCATTCTATGAAGCCAATATCACACTGATACCTAAACCAGACAGAGACTCATCAAGGAAAGAAAATTTCAGACCAATATCCTTAATGAACATCGACGCAAAAATTCTCAATAAAATTTTAGCAAATCGCATACAAAAACATATTAAAAAGATAGTGCACCATGATCAAGTGGGTTTCATCCCAGGGATGCAAGGTTGGTTCAACATCCGGAAATCAATAAATGTCATTCACCATATCAATAGACTTAAAGTCAAGAATCACATGATTATTTCAATAGATGCAGAAAAAGCATTTGATAAAATACAGCACCCCTTCATGCTCAAAACACTAGAAAAAATAGGGATAGTGGGAACATTCCTTAACATTGTAAAGGCCATTTATGCTAAGCCCATGGCTAATATCATTCTAAATGGAGAAAAACTGAAAGCATTCTCCCTAAAAACTGGAACAAGGCAGGGATGCCCTCTTTCACCACTTCTATTCAACATCGTTCTTGAGACTCTAGCCAGAGCAATTAGACAAACCAAAGAAATTAAAGGGATATGAATTGGAAAAGAAGAACTCAAACTATCCCTGTTCACTGATGACATGATTATATATTTAGAGGAACCTGGAAATTCGACCAGAAAACTCTTAGAACTCATAAGTGAATTCAGTAAAGTAGCAGGTTACAAGATCAATGCTCATAAATCCAACGCATTTTTATACATAAGTGATAAATCTTCAGAAAGAGAAATTAGGAAAACTACCCCATTCACAATAGCCTCGAAAAATATAAAATACTTGGGAATCAATCTCACAAAAGAGGTGAAAGACCTCTACAATGAAAACTACAAAACATTGAAGAAAGAAATTAAGGAAGACCTTAGAAGATGGAAAGATCTTCCATGTTCTTGGATAGGAAGAATTAATATTGTCAAAATGGCCATACTACCTAAAGTGCTATACAAATTCAATGCGATTCCAATTAAAATCCCAATGATGTACCTTACAGAAATAGAGCAAGCAATTATGAAATTCATCTGGAAGAATAAGAAACCCAGAATAGCTAAAGCAATCCTCAGTAGAAAGAGTGAAACAGGGGGTATCGCAATACCCGAACTTCAACTTTATTACAAAGCAATAGTAACAAAAACGGCATGGTATTGGTACCAAAATAGAAAGGTAGATCAATGGTACAGAATAGAGGACATGGACACAAACCCAAATAAATACAATTTTCTCATACTAGACAAAGGGGCCAAAAATATGCAATGGAGAAAAGATAGCCTGTTCAACAAATGGTGCTGGGAGAATTGGAAATCCATATGCAACAGAATGAAACTAAACCCATATCTCTCACCATGCACGAAACTAAACTCAAAATGGATTAAGGACCTCGGAATCAGACCAGAGACCCTGCAGATTATAGAAGAAAAAGTAGGTCCAGATCTTCAACATGTCGGCTTATGACCAGACTTCCTTAACAGGACTCCCATAGCACAAGAAATAAAAGCAAGAATCAATAACTGGGATAGATTCAAACTAAAAAGCTTTCTCTCAGCAAAGGAAACTATCAGCAATGCGAAGAAAGAGCCTACAGACTGGGAGAATATCTTTGCCAATCATACTTCAGATAGAGCGCTAATCTCCAGAATCTATAAAGAACTCAAAAAACTCTACTCCAAGAATACAAATAATCCAGTCGACAAATGGGCTAAGGAAATGAATAGACACTTCACAGAAGAAGATCTACAAGCAATCAACAAACATATGGAAAAATGTTCAACATCTCTAGTAATAAGAGAAATGCAAATCAAAACCACCCTAAGATTCCATCTCACCCCAATTAGAATGGCGATTATCAAGAATACAAGCAACAACAGGTGTTGGCGAGGATGTGGGGAAAAAGGTACACTCATACATTGCTGGTGGGGCTGCAAATTAGTGCAGCCACTCTGGAAAGCAGTGTGGAGATTCCTTCAAAAACTTGGAATGGAACCACCATTTGACCCAGCTATCCCACTCCTTGGCCTATACCCAAAGGACTTAAAATCAGCATACTATAGAGATACAGCCACATCAATGTTCATAGCTGTTCAATTCACAATAGCCAGACTGTGGAACCAACCTAGATGTCCTTCAATTGATGAATGGATAAAGAAGCTGTGGTATATATATACAATGGAATATTACTCAGCCCTAAAGAATGATAAAATTATGGCATTTGCAGGCAAATGGATGAAATTGGAGAATATCATGCTAAGTGAGATAAGCCAATCTCAATAAGCCAAAGGACGAATGATATCGCTAATAAGTGGATGATGACATATAATGGGGGGGAGGGTAGGGTTAGTGTTAGGGTTAGAGTTAGGGTTAGGGAGGGGGGCAAGTATGAAGGAAGGAAGTACTGTATAGAGGGAAAAGAGGGGTGGGAGGGGTGCGGGGAAGGGAAAAATTAACAGAATGAATCAAACAACGTTACTGTATATAAATTTATGATTACACAAATGGTATGCCTTTACGCCATGTACAAACAGAGAAACAATATGTATCCCATTTGTCTACAAGAAAAAAAATACATTATTAAAAAAAAAAAACTTGGCAGCCTTATGAATAAGATTATCTACCTACTTGATATGGAAATGTTACCTGAAGACTTCACACAAAATTAATAATCAATATAAAATGGTAGGTAACACCCCCTTTTTATTTGGTAGTAATTTATTATTTGCTCAGAGGTAATTCAGACAACAACTGTAAGATGTTAACATAATAAAACATATTCAGAATATATTTTTTCCCACTGTTTAAATCCTTTCTCCAAATACCTTCATTAATGTAGACTCCAGCTCACTTTAATCTTATGCTACTATGTATGGAAAGCATTTTTGGCTTTTCATATATGACTTCACTCTCAATCATGAAGTAAGAAACCATTTTTCTCCTATAAGATTTTCAAAGCTTAAAAAAAAAATAAGTGTCTTGACAGGAATCAAAGTGGTACCACTCTTATAGTGGAGCAGTTTGACATAAAAGGGATCTTGAATGAAAGTTGTCTCAAAGGACAGGAAACCTCAACTGATATTTGTGATACACACACACACACACATACACACACATCTACCTCTAGGAAGGGATGGAAGGAAATACACTAAAGTAACTAATTTCCCTGGGTTAGGTGGGACTATAAATATTTTTTCTATGTTTTGCTTGTGATATTCTGATTTTTTTGTAGTCAATATATATAAGTACATATAAGAAAATTTTGATTAGCGCTTTATATAAAACAGATGAATTTAAACATTTAATATTTTTTAAATACAACAAAAGAAGAGAATTTGTTTTCCTCAAACTCATAAAGTGTTTGAAGGAAGCTCCCACCATCTGTTAAGTTTCAGCCCGCTGGTCCCTTAATATACTGAATGAACGAAGCAATATCAGAATGCCTGCAAGAGTAGTAAGAGCTGGACGCTGTGCTGCGCGCCTGTAATCCCAGCCTCTCAGGAGGATCGTGCGTTCAAAGCCAGCCTTAACAACTTAGCAAGACCCTGTCTCTAAATAAAATATGAAAAAAAAAGAGCTGGGGATGGGGCTCAGCGGTTAAGTGCCCCTGGGTTCAATCCCTAGTACAATAAAACAAACAAACAAAAACTTGTAAACAGTATTATTTGTTAAATAATATTAATCCCTAAGGAATACTTTATAATCAATAAGAAAATCATTGTATTCTTTTACCACTAACGAGTAAGAAGGACATAATTTTCAGTATCCTTTTAAATCATGAGTTGGCAAACTTATGTAAGCAACAAGTAGTAAATATTTTAGATTTTGCAGACCACTTAGTCTTTATCTCTGCTGTTTAAAGCAACAGCAATCATAGGCAATGCCTAACCAAATGAGTATGTGTTACAATAAAGCTTCATTTACAGATGCTGACATTTTTTGTGTCATTCAGTATGGCTATTGTTTTGACATTTTTTTCGACTATTTAAAAATATAAAACCATTCTTAGCTTATGGGTCATACAAAAAATGGCAGAGTCAGATTTAACCCAAGAGTTATAATTTGCTGACTCCTGTTTTAAACATTTGTAGAGCAGTGATTATACAAATGTTATTTGTTCAAGCAAAAAAGTGTCTGTTTTTAGGCTTCTCTATTAGAAAACTCTGAGGTTTCAGCTGGCGTTTCCTAAGGAGAACGAGCTTGATAAATGCTTTTATTGCTATGGTACTCAGCCTCCAGATCAGTACCTGCTACTATTTGGAAATGGTTTGAGTATGTCCCCACTGTATTCATGTATTGGAAGTTTGGTACCCAATATGGCTTTATTAGGAGGTTGCGAAACCTCTTAAGAGGTGAGGCTTAGTACAAGGTAATTAGATAATTTGGAATGTTGCCCTCAAAATAGATTAATGCTGGTCTCCAGGAGTGAGTGAGGTTCTATAACAGTAGGTTGTTATCAAAGAGTAACACTGGCCTGTCTCCCCGTTGTCTGACTTTCTGTCTCACCATGTGATTGCTCTCACACACACTCCCACCATTTTGATGCCATTTCCCATGAGACCCTAACCAGAGCCAAGCAGAAGTCAGTACCATGCTCCTGAATCTCCCGAATTATGAGCTGAATAAACCTTTTTATTTACAAATTACTCAGACTCAGGTTTTTGTTATAGCATCAGAAAACAGACTAATATAGACCCCAATAATCCCCACTCCTCCTCTTGAGAAATCAGTTTCCTCTCCATTTGCAACAGGGACAGAGAAATGGTGGTTGTCATTTCCAGGATGAAGTTATCACCAGCTCCAAGAGAGTCTTCAGATGATTTCTGCCACAGCCCAAAGACTGAAAGTAATCTCCTGAGAGACTTTGAGCCCAAACCACTCAGTTAAACTCCCGTGGACTCCAGAATACCCAGAAACTACAGTATTATAAATGTTTGCTGTTTGCTGTTTTCAGCTGCTGAGTTTGTGTGAGTATGTGTGTGTGTTGGTATTGGGGATTGAACCTAGAGTTGCTTTATCACTGAGCTACAGCCCAGTCCTTTTTACTTTTTTTTTTTTTTTTTTTTTGCGAGATAGGGTCTTGCTAAGTTGCTGTGGCTTACCTTGAACTTGAAATCCTCTTGCCTCAGGTCCTCAAGTTGCTGGAATTACAAGAAGTGCTACCATGCTTGCCTTGGGTGCTGAGTTTCAGGGTCATTTTTATGTATCCACGGATAAGCAACACAGTACTTGTTAGGCCAAGACGTGTTATGTGCTCACACTAGCCTTTGCATATTGCAGCAGAACCCTCTGAACCCTCTGCTCTGAGTCATAACCGAATCCTTCATCTGTGCCCAGTCCCAGACACTCCCTAAAACCAGGACTTAACTCCAGCCTTTGGCTTGTCGATGTGTCACATATGGAACTAGTAAAGGGAAGAGAAGGAAATTCTTTGCACATTATTTTCCATAAAACACTGGTCAGACTTTCTAAAACTAGTAATTTTATAGGATCTTTCTCTCCTTAAAAGATAAGTAAAAGTTTATTTGCTGCTCCCTAACCTTGCTTATATAACTTCCCATATGCTCCTCATTCATACTTTTCAATGTCTTTTTTGGACAGTATATGGTACTTTAGAGACAATTTGATCTTTGAGAGTTGTGCTCTGTTTTTCAGTCACCTGATTTTCCTTGAGAATGCACAATCTATTCCACAGTTTATTACTTTTTACTTGTCAGCGTCACAGGTTCCATGATTACTCAGGAATGACATTTTGCAAAACATAAGGCAGGAAAAGCAAGAACATAAGGTCACTCTGCCAAGCTAATCAGATCCTGATCTTGACAGAAGCTTGGAGATAGGCCATTCATCATTAGCAGGAAATCATTTTATTGTATTTTGTGATTTAAGGAGATTGGGATATCTTCCCCCACCCCTCATACTGGAGACTGAACCCGAGTCCTCTACCACTGAGCTATATCCCAAGGTCTTTTTTATTTTATTTTTCTTATTTTTGTGACCAGGTGTTGCTCAGGTTGGCCTTGAACTTGTGATCCTTCTGCCTCGGGCTCTGTAATCCCTTATTTGGGATTACAGGCCTGTGTTGCTCTGTCTGGCAAGGGCATTGGGATTTCTTCATATCCATAAAAACCATCTCTGCATTTGGAGGACTATCTGGGATTGTACATTGTTCCACTGTGAGGGGGTTTCAGGCCCCTGAGCATGTGGACATGTGCTTGCATGACAGGAGAAGAGATGGGGATCAGAAAGTGGGCAACATCCAGTTCCCTTAACCAACTTGCTTCTTAATTAATCACAGAACTCTAGATTAAGAACCAACTTCAAGAGATCATTAAAAATTCTCATCTGGTCAGGCACAGTGACACACCACCTATACCCAGTGATTCGGCAGGAGAATTGCAAATTTGAGGCCAGCTTTGGCAATTTAGCAAGATCCTGTCTCAAAATAAAAAAATAGAAAGGGCCAGGAATTAGCTCAGTGGTGGAGTGCCGCTGGGTTCAGTCCCCAATATGGCAACAACAACAACAACAAAATAAATAAAACAATAACAACAACAAAAACCTCTATTTGAGCTCTGACCTCCACAGCTATGTCTTCTATAAAGTCAGGGTTGTGGTATGACAAGAGGTAGCACTGATGATTGATCATAGGCTCCCGGGTCCTCCCAGAGCTCAAGCACTAGAGTTGGATCATCTCAGCTCAATTTCCCAACTGTCACTCATTTTTGTTTCAATGTTTTCTTTTTGCCTTCCCAGAACCTTTCACTGTCCCTTCCTTTGAAAACAGCACTTCCTTTGGGGCAAAATGATTCATCTTCTCCAACCATGGGCTCTGAAAGTTCTAGTTGCAGTTGTTCCCGAGGTCGTTGATTCCTTCCCTCTTCTATGTTCAGATGCTGATGTATTATTACCAAGATTATTTTAATAATACTCATCAACTCTTCCTTTTGTTATATAATACACTAGGCAGTCTTTCTACTAAGCTGGTTAGAACTGAATGCTTGCCTTCCTTCCTTCCTTCCTTCCTTCCTTTCTTTCTTTTTGCTCTGCTGGGTTTGAACTCAGGGTCTCACACATGCTAGGCAAGCACTCTACCACTGAGCTACACCCTCAGCGCAGAATTGACGTTTTTTCTTTGCACCCACTTACAAAAGAATCCCAATTAGTTCAGCTGTGTTAGGTGTTGTGGCATAAATAAAAGGAGAGGAAATTATGGTCTATTTAAAACAGAAAACATATGAAACAATTGAAAATTATATAAAGTGGTAAATGAAAATAATTATTATAATAATCTGGTAGTGGATTGAATAATCTTCAGCTTTAGTACTTTAAAAGCAATATTGTAGAAAATGAATAAAATTGCCCAGTTTCTGCATATTAAAATGTCATATGCTAAGCATTAAACCTCTCACTGATTAAACACTACCTATGATATTGTGCTCCAACCTGACATTCTGCCACTTTTGTGTGGAAAACTGAGCTGTGAGCTGTTGTTGAACATCTAAATGTTTGAGTATAATTAAAATAACCTTGGTAATAATACATCAGCATTTTAACATGGAAGAAAATGTTTGAAACATTTGAATGATTAAAAACTGAGAAAGTGACAAGATATTAAATAACCTTGATCCTTGTCACTTGTGTTTAATATAATTAAAAAATCCAAGGGTCATGGAAAAAGTGGTTTTATGAAAGGAAAAAGACAGCAATGGCTTAGGTTTCTTACAGGAGGCTCAGGGAATGGTCCTTGTCTGGGTTGAGCTGCACTAAAAAAAAAAAAAAAAAGAAAAAGAAAAAGAAAAGAAAAAGAAATTGCAACCTTAAAAACAGGTGGTAACTTTGAAGTATTATTTTGCCCAGAAACCATATTCATATAATACTATGAGGTTTTTAAAGGACACATTGAAAAAAATGTCAATAGCCAATGGCCACAGCATAGGTGGAAACCTTATTTGTAAAAACTGAGATGTGACATCTTTGGGAGGTCACTCAGTGTGAAGACAGAGAATGATTGGTGGGGTAGAACATAGAGCAAAAACTAAATCATGAACAGGATCTCAAATCATGCTTGGAAAATGTAGAACCTTAAAAAGAGAGTTTGTTCAATGAGATTCACCTATTCCATGGGCTTTTCTGAATTATTTGAAAACAAACAACAACAGTCATTTTTTGGTTGAACAATTTATGTGAATTCTATATCCCTTTGAAAAGGAATCTATAGAGGGGAAAATTCTAAAATATTAGATGTCCTATAAATATTTTGTTCATTTTCCATTAGATTTTTTACTAGTTCTCTATTTATCATGAATTTGAGTTGTCCATGATCATCTCCTCTCCCAGCCTTCATGACTCCCAATATTCCAATTAATTGGAAGCTGACTAGACCATGATTGCTGTAGGACTTCAAAGGCAGTGAGTACTTAAGTGCTGGCTATTCAGTAATAGATTCAAGGAGAAGGTTGCACTTAACTTGAGCCTTGATAGATGGGAAGAATTGCAAATAATGTTGAAGAATTAATTTATATATTCATTCATTCAACAAATATTATATTATATATATTTTAATATATTATATATATTAATTGGTAATGGACCTTTATTTTATTTATTTATATGCAATGCTGAGAATTGAATCCAGTGGCTCACATGTGCTAGGCAAGTGCTCTGCCACTGAGCGGCACCCCAGCCCTCATTCACAAACATTAAGTGACCCTATTTATGGGGCTGTTCTAAGTACTGAGGAAACAGATACAAACAGGATAGAATCTCTGACCTACAGCTGTGGTGGGAGAAGCAACATTCATGAAAGCAAGTTTTTCAATGATATGTGCTCTGGAAGAAAGCAAGATAGGATGAGGACATAGGTATGATGCCCATCCTAACCAGTGCCCTTGATATGCATGAGGCTTTCTCTCCTGGTTTGATTTGTGACACTGAAGACAAACCTTCCTCCTGGACCAATGCTGAGGAGCCCAGGCCTTTCCTAGGCCCTGGAGGATCTTGTAGCCATGGCAATGAGCCATAGGCTTCTGTTTGTCTGTGAGACTCTTCAGGGAATCACCTAGTCATGGGGCAGACAGGATCCTGCCTGGATGAGGCGATATTTACAATAAATGCTAAGAGTAAAAAGCGGAAGCAAAAAGACCAGGATGGCATGGGTAGTACTCTGTGCAAGGGATGACCGTGGCCTTCACTTGAGTGGTAACAGTGGAAATGGGGAGAAGTAATGGAGGCAGGGCTGATCCTGAAGAGCTGGTAGGACTTCCTAATGGACAAAAAGAAAGGATTCAAGAAGGACTTCAATACTTTTTACCTGAACAACTGAGTCAAGTGTGGTAACTTTTATTAAGATAAGAACCCTCAGGAAGCATGAGTTTGAAGTAAAAGAATCAAGAATTCTCTTTCGGCCATGTTAAGACTGGGATACCTACTAAACACCTAAGTAGCAGTATCTGTGGGGAGTCGCTATCTGAACTGAGAGCTTAGAAAAATGTTTGAACCTGGAAATATAAAACTGTGAGTATCATGTGGCAGTGGTTTTTAGTAGAGATATTTGCATCTAATGTAAGGATACTTACGTTCTTTCTCCATGGAACACTGGCTATTCAGCATAGCTGAATGTGTTAAGAACAGAAAAAGTAGAAAATGGTCTTTATGCAATCTACTTTAATTGAATATTTATTTACATTGGTGGAAAAAAATGAGCGAGGCTATTCTGGTTATTCAAATAATATCCATAGCAATAAACAGTGTAAATTTTATTTGAAATGTAAATTGCTATGCTAAATTTGTCCAGAACAAAGGCAAACATGACCTGATATTAGGATCCCTGCCACTGATCCAAGAAGTGGATCCTGCCTGCCCCCTGTGTGAGGAGGTAACCAGATTCCACCAGGAGTCTCACAGACAAACAGGAAGCCTATTGCTCCTCACCATGACTTCAAGAGCCTTTGGGCCTAGAAAGGACATGCGCTCCTCAGTATGGGTCCAGGAGAAAGGTTTGTCTCCAAGTCTATCAAATCAGATCAGGAGAGAAAGTTTAGCACGTAAAATGTGCTGGTTAAGGTAGAAATGCATCACGAGGCAGGGGAAGGGAAGGAGTCTGGCACATCAAAAATCATTGACACTAACTCAAAAATAAAAATAAGGAATAACTCCTGAAGATATTAATTAAACTGCCCCGAAGGTAGACATGAATGAAAAAGAAAGTATGCTGCCATTGATTGTGCATATGCGTGTGCATGTGTGTGTGTGTGTGTGTGTGTGATTCAAACCCAACACATATTATGACTCAATACATAGTTGTGTTGTGTGTGTGATCCAACTCCAGCACACTTAACTCCTTTATTTTTCATACACACTCGCATGTGTGCACACACATACACCCCATGTTGTCAAGCCTGTAATATGAACTCAGCAGAGAGAATGGGACTGGTAGTGTTGTTAGCCTAATGTCTTAGTCCATTCAGGGTACTATTATAAAATACCTTAGACAAGGTAATTAATAAACAACAGAAATTTATTGCTCACAGGTCTGGAGTTTGGGAAGTCCAAGGTCAAGGCTTCAGCAAATTTGGTGTCTGGTAAGAGCTCATTCTCTTCTGCTTCATAGATGGCACTTTCTTGCTCACATGGTGAAAGGGGGTAAACAAGCTTCCTCAGACCCCATTTATAAGGGCACTGATCCCATTCCTGAGGACCACTCTCAGGATCTAACATCTCCTAAAGGTTCCACCCCTCATGCTAATGGGGATTAAGTCTCAAACTATGTGTTTGGGGTGATTACAAACATTCAGATCACAGCATCTGACTCCTCTGAATGATAGCCAAGTCCATTATGTACTTGGGTTCAATTTCCCATTTCCAAAAGAGTGGTAATAATGGTTGTCCTATTGATAAACAATGTATAAATTCATTAACTAATGAATCTACATAAAGCTGAAAGCACTAGGACCTTAAAAATGCATAGAATGTTTTAAATAAAAATATCTACAATTTAGTTAGTGTCTCTATGTGAATGATACTCTTCCGAATTTTACTCAATTGATTCTATGAGCTTCATATATATCATCATCATCATTTTACAAAGGAAGAACTGGTCTCAGAGAGTTTAATGTAACTTGTAATCAGCAGATCTGGTATAAACACAGATCCATTAGACCCATAATCATATTCTTTGCACATAGGTATTAGTGATGACAAATTTTCCAGTTCCTTTTACGTTAATTAAATCCAAAAACACTGCATTGTATGTATCTGAAAATATGATTCCTAATGGATGTTATCCAGCACTGGTAACACCTCATATCTGAAAAGCAGCTTATTATTATTTTTTGGTTTCACTTTCTCATTTAATTCTCCCAATGTTGAGAAAGAAGCACTTTAATCCCCATTTTATAAATAATGAAAACTGAAACACAAAGATGTTAAGTGCTTTGCATAAAGTAACATTTAAGTGGTTGAGCCAGGTTTTAAACAGGAAACATCTCATTCCAAGTCATCATTTTTCAATACACAGGTGGAAGCTGATTTGAGACTGTGGAACACTGAACGAAAGATTGAAGGGGAAAAAAGTGAAATTTCTAAAAAGGTTTTTAATTCCCAAAGGATATTCATCTTCTTTTCACTACCCAACCACCAAAGCAATTTATATTAAGTATACTGTGTACACGCTTATTCTTTTAATAAAAACATTTTGAAATGTTATGTGGTTTAAAGTATTTTCCAGTGTGTTAAAATTACTACGGATGGATATTTGCAACTAGACTTTTTTCTCTTTATTCCAGGTAAATCACATGAATCTAATTACTTTTAAAATGAGGAATAATTTAAATATGACCAAGTTTCAAAGGACATCAATTCAATTCAATAAATATTTATGAAACAACTACTATAATCCAGGAACTGTTCTGTGCAACCGACAAAATAAAAATCCCACTCTGAGGCTTCCACAGTTCTCCAGTCATCACTTTAATTATTAAACTTTAGCGTAAGTGTTTGTCAATGTCAGATATAACCAGTTATTTTAATAGTTGTATAAAACTCTGTAGTATTGTCACCCAATTCTTTATTGGGTGACATTTCTGAACGTCAATACCACATACACATTTATACACATACATACAGTTTATTATTTTTAAAGAAAAGCAGTCTGACCTGGGTCAATAAAAACTTACAGACCCATCGGGCTATGACTGCTCTCACTAATCCGCTCCTGCATTTCCCAGGTGTGCTCAGCGGCTCTGGTACTATCCACTTAGGTGGTGCTGAAGCAGGTATTCAATCTCGGCCATCTAAAGCCACTTCCAGCCCCAATACTCTTGGTCTCCCCTTGCTTCCCCAAATCACCAACTGTCGACCAGTTTCTACTTAAGGTCTTTCAAATCATGCTTAACATGCAAATCTAAACTGTACGGTGACACATGGGTGCTTTGCCAATAATCCATTCCTCCTCTTGGCCTTTGTCAGCAGCAATGCTTTAGGCACATGCCAGTTGCCTTTTACAGGGTTAACAGTTCATCCTTTGAGATGTGTAAATACATGTGACTAATTACACCGTGTCATTCTTGAGACAAGATATGTATAATAGAAATACACACCTACAAGAAGGTGTAGCTCCTTGAGTAGGGTTCTTTTTCTTACGTACATTTCTAATCCAGTGTGGCTCTCAGCCCACATTAGATGGAACTGCGCTTTCCCTCGGCCATTTCCCCCTAGCTTTGGAAAGACTTATTTCCTGAAATTTTAATCACTAACTAGCGGTTTCCTAACCCACTTCCCGTCTCCCGCCTCCCTTTCCCCCTCTCAGTCTTCTCCTGCCGGGCTGGGGCCAGATCTGCCTGCAACAGAATCTACACTCTCCGGATGACCCAGGCGATCTAGATTCAGAGGGTCTCGCTCCTCGGTTAGCAGTCCCTTAATCCCAATGCCTACCGTCCCCCACATCCTCTCGTCCCGCCCAGTGCTGTTCTAGGAGGAGCCTAAATGTCCGCTTCCCCAGTTGAAGGGGATTGTGGTGCGTAAACAGGATTAACTCTCTCGCCCCCAGCTGTGCTGATTTGCTCGGCTGCCAGCGGGTCGCAGCGAGCCCTCGCGTGCGTGGAGGGCGCAGCAAGGCGAGCGGGGGATGGGGCAGGTCGCGCTCTCCGGGCGGCGTCTGGGGCCGGCTTCCTTGCCCTTTGCGGCCGGGGGCCACCGCCTCCGGGGCTGCTGCTTGAAAAGCCCGGCGGACGGCGGCGACGGCTCCTAGTTGCTGCCTCCCTTTCACCACCTCCCATCCCCTCCCCGCGCTTCCTCTCCGCCCACCGCGCTCCAGCCGCCTGGTCGCTGCCGCAGCTGTCCTCCGCCCCCCAGAGCCGCCGAGCCAGCCCCTCGCTCAGCCATGGGGGACCTGCCGGGCCTGGTGCGCCTCTCCATCGCGCTGCGCATCCAACCCAACGATGGCCCGGTGTTCTATAAGGTGGACGGGCAGCGCTTCGGCCAGAACCGCACCATCAAGCTGCTCACCGGCTCCTCCTACAAGGTGGAGGTGAAGATTAAGCCCACCACGCTGCAGGTCGAGTAAGTGCTGGGCGCAGGGTGGCGCTTGGGTTGCGGGAGGAGGACGGAGGCCCCCGGAACAGACTAAGCCTCTCCTGGGTTTTTCTTGTCTCCCTTCGCCCAGAGGATCCGGGGGGGTAGGGAAAGAGGTCGGCTCTCTGTCCTCGCTTTGGTCCTCTCCTCTGCCTGTCGCTGATATTCCTAATTTCTGCTTCCCTCCACCCATTGCAGTGACCTCAGTTGGTTCGTTTAAATCAGCGACAAGAAGCGGGCGGGGAGGGGGGGTGTTGTGTTTGTTTTTCTTGTAAATTGCCTTTCTGTTCACCGTTGGAACCGCAAGCAGAGGGTTGGGGCAGATGGCAGAAGGTCGCTGCAGGGTTCATCTACCGCAATCCCAGCCCTTCTCTGCTGAGTTCTGGCGTGCCGCCGGCTTCTGCTGGCAAGGCTGAGAGAGGGAGAAAGGGTGAGGAAGGAAGTGTAAAGGCGGAGGAGAGGTGGTTATTGGGGTTCCCTGAGGGATGCTCCCCAAGCCTCCATCTGCCTGTTGGAGGCAGGGGACCCCCAGCGCGGGATCAGCAGGCACAAATCTGAAGGCGCGGCCTCTGCTTAAGGCCTAGTGTCACGGTTTTCCAGATCCTCCACTTTTCCACTTTTCTTTTTCTCCTGAGCTGTCTGTTCAGCCTGGTGATGTCGCCTGGGATTAACATCCTCACAAGAGGATTTTTTTTTTTTTTTTTTTTTAAATTTATTCGAGGCAGGGATTATCTCCTTTCAGCTACCACAGGGATGAGGTGATGCACCCAGCAAGTAGCCTATGGGAGAAGAGTTCATGGCTGGGTCCTTTACCTCTCAGCTTCCACCTACGTGTTGTGTGAAATCTAGTGTGGAAGGAGGATATAAACCTACATTTATCCTATGTAACATTTGCTGGGGAAGGAGTTTTGAATCCATCAGACACATCCATAGTTTATTATAATTCAGTAAACTTACATTAGCATTCAAGGTACAAGGACTTAGAATCACAACTGGATGGTTTCTAGGGTTTCTGATCCATCTATTTATTGGAACTCCTCACCACACACACACACACAAACACACACACAACTCCAGACATTTCCCAGTGTTCCCTGCACCTGGATGTAATCCAGGCTTTTTCTTTCTTGGAAACCTCTTTTCCTGACTTATCTGTTCTATATTCCATTTTCTCAGGGTAGCTCTCTAGATTTAAAAGCAAATCTAAAACTATTTGTTAATAACAACGATTTTTTCTACTTACATTTTAATTTTATCAAGGATTTTTCATCCAGTGGTTCATCAGAATCACCTGGAAGTCTTGCTGGAACACAGATGGCTGGGGCCTTCTGGTGTTTCTGGCCTGTTGTCTGGGGTGGAACCTAAGAGTTTGCAGTTCTAATATGTCCACAAGTGATGTGGACACTGCTGGACCAGAGATTGGCTTTGAGAACAATGATTCTAACGTTCATGAATGATGCCAGTGAGAATCTCTGGTGGTGTAGCAGGCTTGAGAAAAGTGCCCCAAATCAGGACCCATAAATGTTGAACAGAAAGAAAAAAAATTATTATAAATTAGTTCACTAGTCCTTGATCTGACCTGCACATAAAGATCACCTAGATAATTTTAAAATAAATTTGCCAGTACCAAACTATATCCCAAGCCAACTAAATCCTATCTCTGGGGTTCGGGATGGGACTGGTTTTTAGTTAGGTTTTTCATAGTTTCACAGACAACTTTAATGTGTAACTAAGGAGAAACGATCATTGATAAAGTTCAACTCAGCATTTATGAGTATCTGGATGAGAATACCAAGGTTATCCCAGAGAGATGAAGTAGTTGGTCTATGGTCACATGATTGACTAGTTGGAGAACTCAAGCCTCCTGAACTTTCATAACTTTCTTGGTGGCTTTGTTTTATTTTGTTTGAGATGGGGGTCTTGTGATGTCTCTCAGGCTGGCCTCTTCATCAGCTTCTTCAGTGGCTGGGATTACAGGCACATGCCACTGTACCCAATCAGAACTTTCTATCATATCAATATGTCTCCCCTAGGCAAACTCTGCAGGTTTCCTGCTCAGGGATTTGGTCCAGACCAGGACAGGGTACCTAACCTAATTTCTACTATATATGGTCAACTCAAGTCCATTGCAGGAACATTTCCATTGGTGGTGTGCTTGTCCCACTGGAGCTGAAGGCTAAAGAACCTGATGGGGACAGAGTTGTTTATACCGGCACCTATGACACAGAAGGTGTGGCCCCAACCAAGAGTGGAGAACGGCAACCCATCCAGATCACCATGCCGGTAAGGCCTGGTTTGGAGTTTGGTGGTGTGGTTTCAAGGCAAATGGGAAGCATAGAAAAGAAAACAGTCACTATCTCTTTAAGAAAATGTGTATTGAAGCCAATTACCGTGGAAATTAGTTTCCTTCATGGATCTGTTAGAACTGTGTAATTAATGCTATTTAATATAATAGACTGACCTATGGACGCCAAGCAGGTAGTGATGGAAGAGACAGTACCTACATTGCCATTTTTCCTGTTACATTCTGTATCAGGACTGGTTTAGATAATTGACCCTGAAAAGTTCTTTATTCCAATTTCAATGACATTTTTCTATTTAAATCTAATCTAAATAAAGAGTCTCCCAAAAGTGATTTTAATGGAATATAGTAAACCTTTCAGTTATCTAGTCCTACTAGGTATACTAGGTCATCCCTCTGTATCCACAGGGGATTGGTTCCAGAATCCCCTTCAAACACCAAAATCTGTAGATGCTCATACCTTATATAAATGTATAGTATTTGCCTATAACCTATGTACATTCTCCAGTATACTTTAAATCATATCTAGATTATGATACCCAATACAGTGTAAATGCTGTGTAAATAGTTATCGTTATTCCCTAAATAATACAATGGACTAAGAAAAAGTCGATACATGTTCAGTGTGGGCACAATTTTTTTTTTTCCTTAGTGTTTTCAATCCAAGGTTGGGTGAATCCATGGATGCAGAACCCATATATACAGAGAGCCATCTATATATTATATACAATATTTATAGCCAAGTAACATTGACTCCCAAGTAAAAACATCAAATTGATAAAAGAATAGAGCTGAGAAAGAGTTAACTATATGTTCAAACACAATAGGGGAGGAAGTAAACTTGCCTAAACAAAAGGAAAGGAAAATTCATCTAAACTACTGCTTATAAATCCTGGGCAGCATTTTCCCTCTGCAAGAACAACCTTGAATTATCTCCCTTTTTGCTTTATAGGAGGTGGCACAGAGGTTCACAAAATATGTGTGCATAAGAATCTCTTTGAGTGTTTAGTTAGAATGCCAATGCTAGGTCCCACCTCTGGTGATTTTGGTTCAGAAGAGCTGAGGTGGGGCCAGAGAAACTGAACTTTCAACTTGCCTACCAGAGGATCCATCCTGACGAGGAGAGTCTGTGAAATGTACTTTGAGAAACGCTGATCTGAGTAAGAGTTAATTCATCCAGTCCTTTGAAACCTTTGGGTTTTACTGTACCCAACATACTTAAAACAACAGTGACATAAGGAACTAATCTTAGCAGTCCATCCCTTTACATCCTATATTTGAATTATTTTTGGAAAGAATTCTATATTCCATCAGAGATTTTTAAACGGAAGAAAAAGTACAAAAATGGAAGACATATATAATTCCTGAGACAACGTTTTTGTGACTGTTCATACTTAGAAAGTTGTTTCTATATGTATAAAATGGGTATCATTATAGATGTATATTTTTCCTATTTACATCTTTGAATGTGAAATAAACATAAAAATCAATGTAAAAATAGATGTAAATATGAAACAAATTTGAAGTCATATGCATGCTCTATTATGTGAATGTATCAAATTATCCTCAGTCACTTATTGCTAATTATTTCTCAGTATTATAAAGAAAACTACATTAAAAATCACTCACTTCTGCAAGAATTGCCAGATGTTTTCTTGGGATAAATTCCTAGATGAAATTTGCATGCTAAGGCATTTTATAGTACTGGTCCCTAGGAAAGTCAGGCAACTTACATTCCAATCATCTGCATTTAATTATCCATCTCCATATGCACTAGGAATAAAACAAAAAAACCTTGACTGGGCACAGTGGTGCATGCCTGTATTCCCAGTGGTTCAGGAGGCTGAGGTAGGAGGATCCCAAGTTCAAAGCCAGCCTCAGCAAAAGCAAGGTGCTAAGCAACTCAGTGAGACCCTGTCTCTAAATAAAATATGGCCAGGGATGTGGCTCGGTGGTTGAGTGCCCCTGAGTCCAATCCCCAATACAAAAAAAAAAAAAAAAAAAAAAAACTTTAAAAATTTTTAATTTGATAGGCAGTAAATTCTAATTTTTGTCTCTTTAGTTACTGTTAATTTGAAATATTGACATGTTCATTTACAGTTTGTATTTCCTTTGTGAATAATACATTCATAGCTTTTACCCATTTTCTATTTGTCTTGCTGATTTTAAGAAATCTTTATAAATTATAGTCATATTTTTGTGGCATCTTGAGTGTGTTTATTTATCGTTTTGCATTTTAACTTTGTTTACAATATGCACTTAAATTTTCATGCACTCCAATATATTAGCCTTTTCCTTTATGGTATTTGTAGTCAGGATCCATTCAGCTTGGAAAATCTTCCCCAACTCCAAGGTTAATTATGTGCTCTCATATACACACTGCATTTGTGTATTTTCATTGGAACTCTCATGGTCTCACTTATTAAATTTCAGATGAATTAGATCTAAATACTGTTTCAGTTCATAGCTTTCCCTGTGGGATACACTAATCCATGTCTTAGAACAATTATTTCAGTAATCTATTATCCTCTAATCATCATTTCAAACTAATTTCTTATATTGCAAATTTAGTATATTTTCACACTTATAATATATTCCATCAACTCTTATCCCAATTCTAATGCCAATACTGTATTGTTTTGAATACATTATTTTTATAATTTATATTTATTTGTAACTAACCACCTTACTGAACTTTCTTACTAAAAATTTCCAGTGAATTATCTTGGATTTTTAGATAGACAGTCATAATCTGCATATGACTATGCCATTTTCTGATAGTTTACTCTTCTCTTTTTGCATTGTCTAATGATCCTAAAATGATGTTGTCAATCAATGGTGTCAAGGGATATCCTTGTCTCCAGGATTCCATTGTTAGGTACAATTTTAATTTCAGATAGTTACTGTGTTAAAGCAACCTTTTTCATATTCACTAAGCAGTGTGATTTTTGTTTGTTTGTTTGTTTGTTTTTGATTGGGAGGCATATTGAATTTCATCCAATTCTTTTTCCCATCTATGGAGATACTTTATCTCCTTTGATATATTAATTGATGAATTATATAATAATACATTTTTAAATACTAAACCACTCTTTAATTCCTAAAATACTATTTTAGTATATTGCTCTATTCAATTTACTAAGATTACATTTAAGATTTTTAGAATGTTAATTTTTTTTTAATATTAATTTTGCTTGTTCTATCAGCAAAGATTTCCTATATTAGGTACTAGGGGGAAGAGTAGTGAACAAAATAAATATCCCTGGCTTCACAGGCTTCTGAAACATAGGGGAAAACATAACTTTATATTGTCAAATGTTGTATTAAAGTATATTGTCAAATATTATAAGTAATCATTATTTTTCAAAAATGCATAGAAAGTAATAATGCATATGGTGTATATGCTGGGGGATCTTACCCTAGATTAAGATTGGGAGATGTCTTTCTTAAGAAAGGAATTAAGGATGACTAAGAGTGGGGAGAAGAGGGAGCATTCCAGGAAAGAGAAACTGCAAAAGTCAAGAGCTATCAGAGAGCGTGCTGTGTTCTAATGGAGGAGAGAAGCCCAGCATGGCTGGAGCAGGGAGTACAGAGGAACAAGTACGGGTTAGATGACATAGGATATGGCAGTTAGGTATGGTTAGTGTGTCTCCCAAAAGTGCATATGCTAGAATCTTGGTCCGCATTGTGCCAGTGATGAGGTGGTAAAACCTGTAAAAGGTGAGGCCTAGTGCCAGGTAGTGAGGTCATGAGGGCATTGCCTTGGAAGGAATTAACACTGGTCTCAAGAATGGGCTGTTGTAAGCCAGGCACAGTGGCACATGACTATAATCCCAGTGGCGCCAGAGGCTGGGACAGGAAGATGATGAGTTCAAAGCCAACCTCAGCGACAGCAAGGAGCTAAGCAACTCAGTGAGGCCCTGTCTCTAAATAAAATACAAAATAGGGCTGGGGATGTGGCTCAGAGGTTGAGTGCCCCTGAGTTCAACCCCTGGTACCAAATAAAAAACAAATAGGTTATTATAAAGTAAGGCCACCCCAAGTGGTTGGCCCCTCTTCTACATGTGGTTATTTTCCTTTCTACCAAAGGTTGAACAGATGGGGCTGCCTGAACTTAGACTTTCAGCCTCCAAAAATGGAAGCTAAATAAACCTCTTTTATTACCCACTCAGTACTAGGGATTGAAGCCAGAAGCGCTCTACCACTGAGCTACATCCCCAGGTTTTTGTTTTGTTTTGTTTTGTTTTATTTTTTTTAAGACAGAATCTTGCTAAGTTGCCCAGGCTGGCCTCAAACATGGGATCCACCTGAGTAGCTGGAGTTACAGGCACATGCCACCACCTTCAGCCTCTTTATTCTTTATAAAGTACCTACTATCAGGTATTCTGCTATAGCAACACAAAACAAACTAATACGTAGCAACTTCTTCCTAATTTGATTTATTCTAATACTATAGGAATTCATTGAAAATTTTAAAATAAACTTTGAGATATTTTACATACGTAAAATGAACCAACTTTAAGTGTACAGTTTATACATGCTTTAACAAAAAGCTACTACTGTGTGATCATTACACCAATAAAGATACAGATACAGAACATTTCTACCACCCTGAAAATTCCTCCATGTTCATTGGTATTCAGTCCCCTCTATAACCTACTCTGAGCTTTCTATCTCAATATATTACTTTTAACTATTCAAGATTATTATTCGAATAGAAGCATAATGCTGTATATAAATTCTTTCATTTGGTATAATGGTCTCGAGATTAATCTATATTGACTATATCAGTATTGGTTCCCTTTATCACTGAATAATACAAATCACATTGTAATACATTTATCCCCTTAAATGGATATGTGGGTTGTTTTCAGCTTTTGGTATTATGAAAAAAGCTGCAATGAGTTTGAGTCTTGGTATAAATCCATTTTCATTTTTCGTGAGTTAGTAGTACATAAGAGGAGAATTACTAAGGATAAGCATATGTTTAATTATGTAATGTATGAGGATTCTAGTTGATTCACTTATTTAAGATATGCCAATATTTTAAATTTGGAAATTCAAAAGACCTGGAAGAGCCAACACAATTTTATTTCATGATCTCTATTGTAATCTTGGCATCAGAACTACAGATTCGTATTCAGAGGTTTGTTTGTTTGGGGCTTCTGTAATCCTTTTGCATTGTTAAATCGGTTTTAGAATGAACTTGTGAATTTCTCCAATAATTGGAATATTAAGTTTACGTTAAATCTCTAAGTGCTGGGTACCATGGCATCTCAGCCACTGAGAAGCTAAGGCAGGAAGACTGCCCAAGTCCAGTATGGACAAAATAACAAGAACCAAGACCCTTACTCAAAACAATCAACAAAAAAAGTCAATTTGGAGAGACTTGAAATCTTAATATTAAGAACCCATGAACATCTCTATTTAAATCTTTTTTCATTTTCTGTTTTTAAATTATCTCTGCAATATGTTGAAACATTCCCTATCTGAATTTCATCTATACTTTGTTAAATTTGTCATTAACTATTTCATATTTTTATGCTATTATAAATGGAATTATTTCTATTGCTGATATGTGGAAATAAAACTTTTTTTTATATTGATCTTGAAACCTGAGATTTTGCTAGTCTCATTTATTAATCCTAATAATTCTTTTATGGAATCACTAGGATTTTCTACATATGCTATCATTTCATCTGTTCAACAAAAGTTTCTCTCCTTTCTTTCCAATCTGTATTTCTTTTACTTATGACCTGATTGCAATGAGTAGGACCTTCATTATGATGGTAGATAGAAATGATGAGAGTATTAGATCTCCTTGTCCCTTGACCTTGGAGAGCAAGAATTCAGTTTTTCAATAGTAAGTATGATGTTGGTGGAATAGTTTATATTAGTCCTTTTATAAGGTTAAGAAAGTTTCTTTCTTGTCCTAGTTTACTGAGTAATCTTGTTGTGATGTGTTTTCAAACTTTTTCTGTCTTTCGATATTATCTTTAGCTGTTTTCTACTTTTTTCTGTTACATTAGATTGCATTGCTTTTTTAGTGTTAAATAACCTTGAATTTCCAGAATAAGTAACTCTTGATCGTGTATATTTTCTGTTTGACTGGACTTGATTTGTTAATATTGTTGAGGATTTTTACATCTATGTTCCTGAAAGATATTAGCCTTCGATTTTCTTTTCTTATAATGTACTTATTGAGTTATGATATCAGGGTAATGCTAACTGTATAAAAGTTGGAAAGTGTTCACTCTTGTCTGAGACAGTTTGCATAGAACTGATGTTCTCCCCTGTGTTGGACAGAATTCATCAATGAAGGCATACATTTGACTTTATTTGATGACTTTTAATTACAAATTCAATGTTTAAATTAATATTGATTGGGCTATCACATTTTATTTCTTGAGTTTTATAATATGCCTTTAAAGCAATTTATTTCAATTAAATTGTCAAATTAATTGGAATAAAGTTATTTAGAATCTTCCACCATCCTTTAACGTCTTCGACTCTGTAACAAAATTCACTTTTATTCTTGACGTTAAAACTGTCTTTTGTTCCTGATCAGTCTAATTAGAAATGTATCAGTGTTATTGGCCTTTGCAGAATTCTAGCTTTATTTTCACATGCTTCATTCCCAATTTTTCTATTTCATTGTTTTCTGGTTCAATATTTATGTCCTTCTTTTGTTTGCTTTAAAATATTTTAATTGAGCTGGACACAGTGGCACATGCCTGTACTCCCAGTGACTTGGGAGGCTGAGGCAGGAGGATGACAAATTCAAAGCCAGTCTCAGCAACTTAGTGAGGCACTTAGCAACTCAGAAAGACCCTGTCTCTAATAAAATATAATAAAATGTCTGGGTTCAATCCCCAGTACCAAAAAAAATAAATAAATAAATAAAATATTTTAATTGAGACATAATATACATGCAGTGAAATGATCCTTTTATATTGAAAATCCTGGCTTTCAATAGGTTGGATATGATGTGATTAATCATATTTCTTTGTATCTTTCCTTCTGGTGAATCATTGAAATTCTTGAATCTATAAAATGCTTTCACCAAATTTGGAGTATTATTAACCATTATTTTGTTAACTATGTTTTTTACTCTTAAAGGTATAAACTTACTTTGAAGATTTTTAGTTACAAATTCAATTTTCCAAATATTAGACTATCTATATTTTATTTCTTAGTCTTTGTAACTTGACTTTAAAATTTATTGCCAAGGTTGTTCATAATAATCCTTTGTTTTTCCTTTCCTTGAAGGACTCCAAATAAACATATGTCAAATAGCTTGGTATTATCTCACAAGTCTTTGAGGCTCAGTTCAATTTTCTTCACAAATTTTTAATGGATCCTAAAAGTAGATCATTTCATTGATATATCTTTAAGTTCACTGATTCTCCTGCTATTTCTAGGTTTATGTTGTGTTCTAATTTTTTTCTATCATTTTTTAGCTCTAGAATTTTTATTTATATTTTTTATAATTTCAATTTCTTAAAATTCCTCATCTGTTTGGTCACGGAGATCATGTTTTTCTTTATTTCTTTAAGCATATTTATAATCACTGGTTTGAAATCTTTGATAAGTACAACATCTGGCTCCATTTACAGTAAGTTGCTATATATAGACTTCTAGGATGTGGATTGTACCTTCCTATGTCTTTAGATGTCTTGTAATTTTTGTCTAAAAACTAAGCATTGTGGATAATATTGACTACAGTGTTTGCTTCATTCTTTTGTGTACAGGTTGAGTTTCTCCTATCCAAAATTATTGGGACTAGAAGTATTTCTGATTTCAGTTTTTAATTCTTGAAATATTTGCATAGATGTTATCTGTTGAGCATCCTTAATCTGAAAATCTAAAATCTAAAATACTCCAAAGTTCAAAACTTTTTGAGTGTCATTTTGTTGCTCAAAAATTTCAAATTTCATAGAATTTCTAGATTTTCTAATAAGGAATGATCATCTAGTATTACTGTCTTTCTATATCTGGCCAACAGTAAATAGTGCTGGACTCAAACTTCAAACTATCTTCCTAGAATTATGCAGCAAATGATGTCTCTGCTCAGATTTTTCATCTCCTATTTGTTGCTTTTCTAGCCTGGTCCCTTTTTATGCCCATAAGATTTAACAATCAGCCAAAGAATTGAATTTTCATACTGAGTTTTTGGATTTAACTACCCTAAGGTTCCCCTAAATTTTTATCTCCTCTGCCAGTCCTAGATTCTTTACTTTGATTCTTCAAGCCAGTAAGACTCGGGTTTGGAAATACACTTAATTTTTTTTAAAAAGTAAACTTACAAATCTTATTCAGCATGACTTTTACTTTCCAGGATTGTCTCTTTGCTGGTTTTTCTTTTCCAGTGAGTACTGTTCCACTATTCTACACATGCAGTTAGCCAGGGATTATGGCAGAGTTATAGTCAGACTTTGGGTTTCATGTTTTCTGTAGTTGTTGGTTTTTTTTTTTTTTTTTTTTTTTTTTTTTTTTCCTTTTGGGAATTTCTATCTAAATTGTCAGCTTCTCTGTCAGTGTTTTCTGCCACTTTCAACAGGTAATACTCCATTTTCTCCTGCCAGGTCCCCAAGGGATTGAGAAGTACCTTTAAGGGGTGGGAGAAAGTCACAAACAAAATTCTTAAGTGGTCCATTTGAGATCTTTTAAGGGTGATCTTCCTTTGGCTTTTGTCCTACTTTTAATCTCTAGAAAGAATTCAAAAAATTCTTATTAACATTTTGTCAGACTATATAATATCTATGTAAGTTTTACCCAACAATTCTTTCTTATCATTTCTGTCTTTAAAATTTTGTCAGTCTAGTTCCTGATATTGGATAAACATGGAATGTCAAAAATCGATGTAAAGTGGGGCAAGTTGTCCCATGCCTGTAATCCCAGCAGCTCGGGAGGCTGAGGCAGGAAGATCCAGAGTTCAAAGCCAGCCTCAGCAAAAGTGAGGCACTAAGCAACTCAGTGAGACCCTGTCTCTAAATAAAATACAAAATAGGGCTGGGGATGTGACTTAGTGGTCAAGTGGCCCTGAGTTCAATCCCCGGAACCCCGCCAAAAAAAATCACTCTAAAGGCTAATGTATAAATTGGAAAGGCAAAGAACAATTAAAAGACCTTCATAGTCTTCAGTTTTAGGGTTAATAGCTTTGCAAAATGAATTAGGAACTTTTTTATAGGTTATCCTCTGAAACAATTTATATAGCATGGGTCTGAACTATTAGCAGAAATTCTGACAGAATTTGGCCATGAAAGTCAGGACCAAGAATAAAAATATTTGGAGAAAGTATATTTAACTTTCAATTTAGTCCATGATTTTTGCCTTTTATGTAGTCAATATTGTATTTTTGTGAGAATAATATTTATTTCTACAGAATTTTAGTATGTATTTTTAACCTCTAGTATTATTAAATACCATTGATAGAGTTAAAAGAATGTTAAAAACTACATCCTTAAACAAGTTTAAAGCTATTTTCATGGAGTTGCATTTTGACATTAAGCTTTCAAGTGCTTTGAAAGTTTAAGAAGTAGCCGTGTGTAAAAAACCACTCATGCTAAGTGCTCATTAATGTTCCATGTGGAATTATTTAGAATTGGAGCTAGAAAAGCCTTCTATTTTCTTGATTTCAGGAAGATATTTTCTTTATAATAACTAGAATGCTTTAACTCAGTATTTTTCAGATTGTTTTCTGAAGTCTCAGGGTTTCCTTGAGGTACTTCTTGGCCCTTTGAAAGAATTAGGGTATCGGGTGGCAGACCTCTCTCCTTTATCCAGTCATTACAGTATTGCCCTTTATATCTTGTGAAGAAATGTACACTAGGACTGTAAAACATTTTAAATTAGCAATTATTAACTATTGTAGGTGGGTAACCAGAAAGCCCAGAACCTCTAACATTATTTTTATTTGTATATTTTTAGCTTTATGTAAAATGCTAAACCACATAGCAAATTTTTTTATAAAGTAAGGGACAGTATAAACACATAAGACCAGGTTCAGTAAAGTGGGAAAGTTAATCACATAAGATCTAAAATTACAAAAAAAAAAAAAAAAAAATAGGCTGTCAGTTATGGAAAAATGATGTTCTTAATTTTAAATAGAAAGAAGAAAAACAAGAAACTTATGTTTCTACATAATGAAAAGTTACAGTAATAATGAGAAAATGATACTTTCTGTCTTTAAAAGTCTGATTTTTAAAAATATCATTTAATCTTCAATAGAAATATTAATAAAACATGAAGAATGCTTTCCACACTTCTCACAAGAAAAAGTTGACATTCCTAAAAAATGAAGGTAAAAAGAAAACTAGAAAATCTATTTTTGAAAGTAATTCCCAGTGATGTCATAATTTTAACAAGACCTTTTTAAAATTTTATTTATTTATTTGCCATGCTACTGCTGGCTTGATCAGAAAAAAAAAATTTTGTCATTTTTCTTATAATCAGCTTATTACAGATCAGATACAAAGAGATGGCCAAATCTCACACCAACAGGTGTTCAATCATTATTTGGAACAATTAACTATCAATCATCTGCTTCTCCTAGATGTAAAAATGTACATAAGAACCTCAGCTTTACTTCTGGGGCTAAGGATTTGTGAGTCATAGTAACTAAGGCTCTCCAATCTTTTAGCAGATGCCTGGGTAGGCACACAACGCTTATGATAAGTAAAGATCCTTTCTCTTAATGACTATGTCTAAATCATTCTCATACTAAAACAATCTCATGCTTCAGCCATTCAAAAGAATGTAGAAACTCACTTTTTACAGATCCAATTAGGAAGAAGCTCTGAATCGGGCCTTTCTAAACTGAATTAATTTCCTCTGAACCCCCATCCTGTGTTCTGTTTACCCTAGAGCTGGAGAAGTATGGATCCATCCTGCTCAGATCAGAGACCCAGGAACAAATAGTGTCCTCAGGAAGTTACAGCTTTAGTTCCCCCAGCCCATGTTGGCTCCAGAGAATTGCGGAAGTCTCCCCTTCTGCCCTGTGAGTCCTTGGAAGAGACCTTTAGTCTCACATGTGGCAGCCTCCTTCACACTTACCCAGTGCTCGGTACCTGTCAAGTGAAATGATGAACAACTTAAAAATAGCTCGTTGTCCTTCAGGCCTCATGACAATCCTGACAGTTTTAGCATTTGTAGTTCTGCTTCAAATTAATATTTCACTTCAACTCTTTTTTAAAAAAAATATTTTTAGTTATAGATGGACACAATACCATTATTTTATTTAATTATTTATTTTTATGTGGTGCTGAAGAGCAAACCCAGTGTCTTACACATTTTTAGGCAAGCGCCCTACCACTGAGCCACAACCCAGCCCCCTCACTTCAACTCTTTATTACATATGCTACTCTTCTCAGTCTTGCTTAGAAATCTAAAGTTATTGTATGATTTTATATTAAAAGCATTGAATTAATTATGCTGAGATAATTGACTGTGTGGGGGAAACCTTACTGTTACTCTTTTCTGATACCACACTCCAAAATGTATTTCAGATGGAAAAAGTCAACTTTTCTAAAACTCTTAAAATAATTCATTTAAACTTTGAAAAACCATGAAGAAATCCAAAGGTAAAAGTTGAAAGCTTTGATTATATATCATGTGAAATTTCTGTCAAGGATCATAGACCTCATAAATTGAAAAAGTGATTTAGATTGAAATACAAATGACAGTTAAAAAAATTATTGATAACATGTAGTCTCCTAAGTCATGTTGCCTTAATCTACCAAGACCCATACACACTGCTACTACCTTAATGTCATTCCACAGTCTGTTGTCTCCTGCTGAAGCAGTGAGTGACTTCCAAAGTCAGGTAGTTAGATGCCCTCTTACATTAATGGCAGTGATCTCAAATAATTCCATAGGCCCTGGTACTTGAAGATAATAAAGCAATACCCAGGTCTGATACCTTTCAGCTCCCAAATAGTAGTGTCAAGCAGGCTGGGTGGTACATACTTGTAATCCCAGAAGCTTGGGAGGCTGAGGCAAGAGGATGGTAAACTCACAGTCTGCCTCAGCAACTTAGTGAGGCCCTAAGCAACTCAGCAAGGTCCTGTCTCAAAATAAAATATAAAAAGGGCTGGGGATGTGGTTCAGTGGTAGAGTGCCCCTGGACTCAACCCCCGGTACCAAAAAATAAAAATAAATAAAAAGAGTAATGTTGATTTGTGTTTTAATGTGGCATAATTAGTCCTTCCTAGGAGAGAGTCCAGGTAGAGATTCTGTCTGCACAAATCATATCATATTCCCTTATGTTGGCCCTCTGCAGTGGGAAACTGGTGGGAGTTTGGAGGTATAATGCAGGTAGGGATATGAGATTATTGTGATGCTAAGTGTGAGATGGAGGGAGGTAGCCTTACACATACAAACCCAAAAATGTCAGTCTACATGCCAGCCATTTGGTTTAGTATTTGGCAAGAGTGTACCCTTGTTATATTGAAAGAAAAAAAAAGTTACAAACCAGTGAGAAAGAAAGAATCATAGCCTGTGAGACATAGAAAAATGAGCAAAAACTCTTAAGTAGGTCAATAAATACAAATGGCCAATAAATATATGAAAATGGTTGGACTTCAATATTGGTTAAAAAAATACAAATAGGACAATATTTATATTAACCTATAAAATTGGCAAAATAATACCAACTTTTCAGTGCTAGAATTTCTTCACAAAATAGTGATTTTTATAAATTGATATTTTATCCTGAAACCTTAATAAATTCACTTAGTCTGGTACCATTTTTTTAGCTTGCTTAGTATTTTCTGCAAGCATAGTTAGACAGTTTTACTTCCCTTCTTTTTCTCCCTGACTCTTGCCTTAAAGACACTGGCTAGGACCTCCAACACAATACTGAATAGGAGTGGTTAGTGCCTCTTAATGAAGTTGAAGAATTTACCTTCCATTCCTACTTTGCTAAGAATAGAATCAATGTTGCATTGTCAAAATCCTTTCTACACCTGATATGATTTTATTAATGTGTTACTTAATGATGGGAATACATTCTGAGAAATGCAACCTTAGGCAATTTCATCATTATGCAAGCATCATGGAATGTACTTAAACTAAGAAACTGGTGACATCACTAGGCAATGTCATCTTATGGGACCACCATCATATTTGCAGTCCATCATTGACTAAAATGAAGTTGCACAATACCTGACTTATAGTTTTTCTCCTTTATTTGGTTCGTTGCTATGCTATGGTTGCTATTTATTTTGGTTCGTTGCTATGGTTTTTTTCAAATATTGAACCATCCTTGAATTCCAAAGATGAAAACTGTTTGGTTCTGATGTGTTATCCTAATTACGTATTGCTAGGTTTGATTTACTAATATTTTAAACAAGTAGAAATTATAAGCACATTTTTATAAAAGTCCATGAAGTTTTTTTTTTTTTTTTTCTGTAATTTTCCTTTATTTCTAATATCTTTGTCAGGTTTAGGTATTAGAGTAATGTTGGTCTCATAAATGAAATGATGCAGAGTGACCTGGATTGCGCTCCGCACCACACGGTCCCGCGAGCTTCCAGTGGTCTTCCCTGGGGAAGGAGGTTCTTGAGACAAGGCTTAGGGTGAAGGGACCAGAGAGGACCTTGTGATTTGGTCGAAGGTGCCTGGTTCAGTGCTGTAATTGTCTTATTTTATCTCTCTCTCTCTCTCTCTCTCTCTCTCTCTCTCTCTCTCTCTCTCTCTATATATATATATATATATATATATATTTCTTGGAGTAAACATTTTAAATAAACAGCATCATTGTTTACTCTGAAAAAAAAAAAAATGAAATGAGAGCTGGGCACAGTGACACATGTCTATAATCCCAGTGGCTCTGGAGGCTGAGGCAGGAGGATCAGCAGTTTACATTTAGCCTCAGCAACTTAGCGAGACCCTAATAACTTGCCAAGACCCTTCTCATAATTTGTTTTTAAAGGCTTGGATGTGACTCAGTGGTTAAGCACCCCTGGGTTTAATCTCTGGTACCAAAAAAAAAAAAAAAAAAAAAAAAAAAAAAAAAGAAAGAAAGAAAGAAAGAAAGAAGAAATATTCCCTTCTCTAAGTTACCTGAAAGAATTTATGTAGAATTGGCATTTTTTAAAAAATGTATCAATGAAACCATTTGAACTTAGGTTCAATTTCTTTAGTAGACAGAGATCTAGTGCTCTTTCCAGGAGGAATTTATCCACCTTTATTAAAATTATTGGCAGGGCTGGAGTTATGGCTCAATGGCAGAGCACTTGCCTGGCATGTGTGAGGCCCTGGGTTCAATACTCAGCACCACATATAAATAAATAAAACATCCATTGACAACTAAAAAAAATATATATATTTAAAAAAATATTGGCATAAGGTTTTCCTAGTTTAAAGTCTATGGGATCTATAATAATGTCCTTGTTTTCATTCCTGCTATTTTTTTTTTTTTTTTGTTTCTTGCTCAGTTTTGTTAGGGCTTTATCAAATTTGAGGACATTTTTTTAAAAACTAGATTTTAGTTTTATTGATTTTTCTCTTCCTCTCTGTAATTCTTCTCTGGTTCATTGATTTCTGCTGTTTATTTCCTTTCTTCTTCTTACCATCAGATAGTCACAAGACAGGCTAAAATTTAAAAGACTGGCAATGCCAGGTGTTGGAGAGGATGTTTAGAAACTGTCATGTTGCTGGTAGATATAAAAATAGCAAAATTGCATAAGACTAAAAGTTCAAACTTTTTTTCTTTAAATCTGTTTAGGTACGGGAAGAGGAAACATTTTCACCAATAAAACTCCAAGCAGTACAGGAATAGAGAAGTTTGAAATCCAGTGGAAATTGATAGGTCACACCACACTAATAATCATAGATGAGTATTGATACTCATTTTGTTTATAATAAAGCAACATCATGCTTCTATCAATATAATTGTTATTGCTCTGTCCCAAGTCAATAGGTTGTTGAGTGACCTTGTTTTTTATGAATTTCATGTGTCTGGAAGTGGGTGGCATGGTGAATGTAAAGAAGTACTCTGAGGACTTTATGAAATGAGCTCTTCTGATTCCTCATTGTTATAGAGGGCCACAGAAAGAGTCTCCTTTCCTTGGAACTGGATATATTCTATTCCACGTTTATTATGAAATAAAAAGGTGCCTAGACTTGCAACTTGTAGAACATCATGGCAATACAATGCCCAGCTAGTGTGTCCATAGCAATGTCCTAAACACATTCTACGTTTGTGACAGTTCATGTAAGTTCTCAGGGAGAAAAAAAAAGAAAAGAAAAGAAAAAGTCCCTTTGCTTATGTAAATAGTTTGGTACAGTAATAATAGCTCCTAACTAGGAAATAGGAGACAAAGTTTCTTGTCCTACCCTTATCATGAAATGGCTTTGGAGTCTAGACCCAAAGCAAATTTCTTAACCTCCCTCAATCTGGCTTTTTGGGGTTTTGGTTTGTTTGTTTGTTTGTTTTGGTTTGTTTGTTTCATCCATAAAATGAAGTCAACAAAGTCAGGCCCAAGATCAAGGTGGAATGATACAAGTAAAGGATTGTGTAAAGAATCCTATTCAAGAAGTCCATTGGACTAGCCAAAGGGGAATAAGGGAAGGGGGGAGGATGAGAGTAGGAAAGACAGTAGAATGAACAGAACATAACTTTCCTATGTTCATATATGAATACATGACCAGTGGAATTCCATGTATGGATAATATGTCAATATACACTCTACAGTGTGAGGTAGGGTACATCAGGATTGAACCTAGGGCTTCACACATGCTAGACAAGAGTTTTATCATTGAGCTACATCCCCTACTGTAGGAAAATCTGAATGAAAAGATAGAGGTAACTCTTTTTCTATATGTATAAGTCAGTACCTTTCTTTTCTTTGTTTCTTTTTTGTTGTTGTTGTTGCTATTATTGATTTTTTATTTTTTTGTTGTTGTTTTGGGTACTAGGGATTGAACCCAGAGGCACTTAACTACTGAGCCACATACCCAGCTCTTTTTTGTATTTTATTAGAGACAGGGCCTTGCTGAGTTGCTTAGGGTCTTGCTAAGTTGCTGAGGCTGGCTTTGAACTCATGATCCTCCTGCCTCAGCCTCCTGAGTCACTGAAATTACAGACCTGTGCCACCCTGCCTGGCTAAGTTAGTATTTTTCATTTTCTTTTTTCTATGCACCTGATTTTACATATTTGAGCTCATGTATGTAAACTGTTTCTTGTGAACACTGTTCTAAGCATTTTCTTGCATCAATAACCCTAATTTCGCTTTTAAGTCCATCATATGGATATGCCACCATTTTCATATTATTTTCTTAATGTTGGATGCTTAAATTGCTTACAGCAAGAAATTTAGAAATGTTTTACTAAGTTGATAAATGAAGAGTATCTCTATAGAAGACTATGTTTCCTTAATTACTAATATTACATCTGAATCTTTTTCAGATGTTACCCTATTTTTCTTTTTAATAATCTGTGTTCTAGTCTTTTATCTATATATTCTTGGTAGTACTTACTAATTAACTTATCTAATCTTTTATACTAAGGATATTAACTATTTGGTAAAACATAAATACAATTTTGGTTTTAGCATTTTTCTTATTATAAAAATTAATAAATTTTGAAAATAAGCACATGGGAGAAAATAAAGTACATTCTATCAGTTATCAACATTAACAAATATGATTAAGATTGAATAATACTATACTTTTGGGGGGGGGGGGTTACCGGGGATTGAACTCAGGAGCACTCAACCACTGAGCCACATCCCCAGCCCTATTTTATATTTTATTTAGAGACAAGGTCTCACTAAGTTGCTTAGCCTTAGCCTCACTTTTGCTGAGGCTGGATTTGAACTCGACATCCTCCTGCTTCAGCTCCCTAGCCACTGGGATTACAGGCATGTGCCACTGCTCCAGCTGACATTCTTAATAGTATACTGCTTAGTTCATTTAACAATACAAAATAATGGAAAAAGTTTAAATATTTTACATTTAAAATTGCCACATGATATTTGGATATTCTATAATTAACTAATGTCTCAAAGATGCCTACTTATAGTTTAATTTTTCATTGCTCTCAACTTTTTTATGTTCTTAAGATAAATTATAAGAGGTAGAATTGCTGGACCCAAGTGTACTTACACCTTTGACTTGATAGAAATTACCATTCCAAAAGGCTATATAATTGAATTCCCATTCATGTCATTTAGAATATCAATCCCTATAGCTTACTGAAAATGGATATTTCTACTTTCTTAGTTCATGTGGTATAGTTTACATATAAAGTGTGTACCCATTTTAAGCATACAGTTCAATTAGTTTGACCCTACATGCCCCTATGTAACTACCACCCCAATTCAAATTATAGAATGCTTCCATTGCCTCCAAAAAAGCTCCCTCTTGCACATCCCAGGTGTTAGATAACCATGAATGTTTCCTGTCAGTATGGATTCTGTTCTATCATTTTATAAAGTTTTAAATAAAGGGAAGAATTTAGGATGTGTTCTTTGGGGCCTAGACTTTTGTTTAGCATGTCTTTAAGAGTCATGCCTGTTAGCCAGGAGTGGAGGCACAGGCCTGTAATCCCAGTGATTAGGGAGGCAGAGGCAAGAGGATTGCAAGTTCAAAACCACTCTCAACAAATTAACAAGACTCTGTCTCAAAATAAAAAATAAAAAAGACTGGGGATATGGCTCAGTGGTAAAGCACCCCAGGTTAAATCCCTAGTACAAAAGAAAAAAGAACAAAATCCATTCCTGTTGTTGCCTGAATTAGTAAGTACTTTTTTATTGTTGAGTAGAATGTGGTGTTATAAATATAACCAAACTTGCTATCACCAGGAGAATGAGTTGACATTTGGGTTGATTCCAGTCTGGGACTATTATGAAGAAAGCTGCTATGCTTGTATAAATAGTGCTTTAGCCATGACTCTCCAAAAAGAGATACCTTATTTTCATACCTGAGATTTGGGTGAACTCTAGGTCTATCATCAGCTGTTTCACATCAAGCAAATTTCCCAAAGGAAAGCCCAGATCTTGTTTTGGGACCAAATTAGCAGGATGAGGCAATGTTGCAGGATATAATTTTGAGAGCATCTTGGAAAGCTATCTGGGAAGCACCTGATCACCCTCCTCTTGTATCAGCTGCAAAGCATAAGGCTCCTGTTGCTCACTGCCCTTCTTCTCTCCATGTCTTCTGGCTCCTGACAAGTCTAAGAATCCTGCCAAGTCAGTCCCTGTCCCCTCCCATGACAGGAGGGTCAGAGGAGAAAATAACGACAGGCATCACGCTGTTTAATGCCAGATCCCCTAAATAGCTCCAGAAGGTGGTAGCAGGGTCAGGCAACCCCACAGGCCATTTGAGCATCTGCCTCTGGTCTCTAGGGTATTCTATGCCCTCTTCTTGGCTACAAGAGAAATGCAACTTTAGGCTTACAAGAATTCTGTGCAATGATTTGCCAGGCCTACCTTCTAGAAGTAGAATGTAAGCTCTATAAGAGTAGGAGTCATGCCTTATACAAAATTTTATATGTGCAAGATACATAGTAGATGCTCCACTATAGTTTTGCATAAAGTATTCTCCAAGCCTGAGATGTGGGCATGGACTCTTGACTTACAGTCAATATTTGATGGTTAAAGAGGGGTATTTGCCAGTCAAATATTTTCAATAAAATATTTGTGGCTGTGACCTCAAGTTACATATATTTTCCTGGAATTGAAACTAATGATAAAAGGGCAAATATATCTTGTGTGTAGATATGCTGTGCAGGTACTATCTGGTACCACTGTCTCCTGAAATAGAAACCAAAAGACAACCAGTATACATAATTCCTTCTTTTCTTCCCAGTCCCCCTTCTTTGGTGGGGTCTGTTTTACTGCAAGCTATAAAATTCTGAGACTCTAAGACGGTTTTTCAGAAAATAAAACTTGGAAGACAATATAGGCTTGAGAATTATTTTTGATAAAAGCAATATGATAGCAGCTTTTCAGAAAATATCTCCCAGTAACAAAGGAAGATAATTCACAAATAAAGGGCTTAAGTTTTGCAGACCAGGAGGCACTTGATTGATTAGGCAAGATGTTCAAGCACCACATCAGTGACTTTAGCTCTCTGACATTGCATATTGCAGAGTGAGGTTTTATCAGGCATGTTTCTCTTCCCTCAGTTCACGGACATCGGGACCTTCGAGACAGTGTGGCAAGTCAAGTTCTACAATTACCACAAGCGAGACCACTGCCAGTGGGGAAGTCCTTTCTCTGTCATTGAGTACGAGTGCAAGCCCAACGAGACTCGCAGTCTCATGTGGGTGAACAAGGAGTCCTTCCTCTGAAGACAGCTGTTTCCAATGTGGCTGGACAGTCTCTCCAGAAATCTACTTTTAGATAAACCAGCACAAGCCTTAAGCAAGGCACATGCACCCTGGCTGTTTCCCATCTGGTTCTGATGACCTGCTATCCCCTATTACTTGAAAGTGTAATTCCCCTCTGATACAGTACCCCCTGATGTAAAAGATGGTGATGTACCACTCCCCCAAATACTCCTTTCTGTATTCTGTGCTGGTGGTCCTGCATCCAGTTGTGCTCTGTCATGCAGTTGATCTCTGTGACTGGGGTTCAGTGGAAGTGGTAGGCTTGAGCTATACTTGAGGGTTCCACTGAATGATCTGGGTATTTTGTTTCCAAAATGAGTAATTGCCTCTTTTTTTCATTGTTCATTTTTTTAAAATGTGCTTGGATCCTCCCATGTGTAATGTGGTAGCGTGCAGCACACGTTTGCCAGCTTTCAAAGCAGGCTTTGTGAAAATGTAATACAAACAGCACTAAATGGGACTCAAATGTTGTGTTTCCTAGAAACAGGGTTTCAGGGGATAATGACAAAACAAAAGTACAAATATGTAAAACGTCTTTATAAGTTATTCCTTCAGGTAATTTAAGATATTGTGCTATGACCTAATGGAAATTGGGAAAAAAGCATTGTTGGGGACCACTGGGAAACTAAGAGACTGGAGTTGTAGGGTCACCCCTTTGGCAAGCTACCATAGTGTCCAAATATGCACGTTGATGGCATCCTACATTTCCCCACCTGAACTTTGTAAAACCGTGTATGGAACTGTAACGAATTTTTGATATTTCTTAATAAAGCTATTGAAAACCGTGTGCTGACTTTCATTCTGAAGTTGGGTAACAGCTATCCAGCAGGAGGGCTTGTGCTTCAGGCCATGCACTCAGGTCTGTATGCTACAGGGAAAGGGGAACGTACCTGGAGTAGAATTAGCATACCTATATAATGGGAGTGCTCCAGCCAGCTCTAACAGGGAAGCACAGACCCAGGAACTTGGGATAATCAGAAAATGCTTGACCCTGTCCTCCTACGGTGACCACTTCCTCATTAGTCAGCTATGCAGCTCAATAACTAGAGGGCATAGGGCTGGAACAGCATGCATTAACCAGGGTAGCGCCCTCCCTGCCTGCTCCCAGGGCACTCCCGGGTACCTAGCACAAAGCCTGCATTCCAAACAGTTCCTTAAGAGGAAAAGAAACTTCTATTGAAAAGCAACATCCTGCTTTCCGACAATATTGTAATATTCCCTTGGGCAGCACAAATTCTATTGTGTCATATGAGGTAGTAGGAGGTGTTTTTTTGCTACCTGTAAACCTTTTGTATAAGAACATGCAAGAAAAGTGGGAGTGTTTTGAAGAGTTGGTTTAATATGACAGTGAATTTGGAAGGCTGGCAATCAAAATCCTTTCCCCCTCTAAGTAGCTTGCCTGCAATGAGGCTATACTGCCACCAGGGAACAGCAATGCCCTGGCTTTGGGCTAAGAAATGGTGTTAAAAGAGAGCAGTACATTTCTCGATTAGCTTGTTTTTGAAAAATAACTGTCTGCTACAACTGCCAAAGATAAGCACTAACCCATTCCTAATTGCTATATTTTTAAAACCAATATTCATTTTTTGAGCAAACATTGAGAGATTTAATACAGTGCATTAAGTTTTACAGAGGCTTTGGTTTTTTTCCAGAATGTTCAATAGAAATACAGGGCAATGAGAAGGAAGAAAAATGAGAGCACTATGTCTATTACCCTATTTAAGAATTTGATTTGTAAACATTTTCATTTGTGAAACCTGAGGTTTTAAACCAGTGTCTCGTCTCTCAGAACTTTAGAATTTGTTTTTGGGGGTGAAAATAATATGACATTGTAATATTCCATGCTGAAAAACACTAGAGGCTTCATTTCAAGTTTCAAATGAGTCAAGGCAGGGCTGGGGGAACTGTGGAATATAGAATAAATATAAGTAGAAAATTCAAACTTTTTTTTTTTTTTTTTTTTTTTTTTTTTTTTTTTTTTTTGTACCAGGGATTGAACGCAGGGGCTCTAACCACTTGAGCCACATCTCCAGTCCCTTTTTATATCTTATTTTGAGACAGGCTTTCCCTAAATTGCTTAGGGCCTTGCTAAATTGCTGAGTCTGGCTTTGAACTGGCGATTCTCCTGCCTCCGCCTCCTGAGCCACTGGGATTACAGGTGTGCCTCACAGCACCTGGCTTCAAGCATTTTTTGATTATTCACCAAACCATACATCTTAAAGGATTTTTGAAGTCTCCATCCTTTGAGACAAGCAATTGGGAACACAGGTTCACCCAGGGTGTTAGTGGGGCTCACGACCCCTGCTCTTGCAGGGTTCCTCTGTGGGAGGGAGGGTGTGTGTGAGTGTGTGTTTTCCCTGCAGGTCTGAGGCAAGGTTGAATCAAGGGAGGTGGGGAGGAGATGGAGATGAAGTAACAGGAAATCTTAACAGCTAATCTGCCACGTTAAGTGATCGCTCCTGGCATATACTGTTCTACTTAGGATTGGACTCGGGCCTGGTCTCTCTGGCTGCTTCTCTCACAGCTCTCCTCCTACTCCAAAATGTGAGTGCTCAGCTATATCAAGCTGCTGAGTTGTAACTTTGCCCCTCAGCCATCTGGAAGGGCTATTTTTATTCAAGTTGTAGCCACGTCTCTCTTCTTCCAAGCATCAGATGGCTACTCAGAAGCTTGAGGAACTAGGCCACCCTTCTCATTAGGATGATGACTAAAACATTTTTGAACAAGTGGAAGAGCAGAAATGCCTTGAATTTATATTTTGTGATGCCTTGCTTATTGAGAAGCTGCTTATCCAGTCATCTGAACTACCTGGACACGGTTGAGAACAGAAAACATGCCAAAAAATAAAGATCCCTGACACAGATGTCACAAAGTCCATTCACCAAAGGCTTGGGTTTTCTCTCAAAGCCTCATGATTCCTAGTTTAGACACAGTGCTAACAGGTGGGGTGTTCAATCTCTGGCTCTTAGGAAACTGAAAGCAGAATAATTAGAGGAAAGAAGGCAATTTGTAATGGTAAGTATATAGAAAATAATTTTCTAACAGAGGAAGGACAAAACAAAAACCAAAGTAAGTCAAAATATAATAGATGGGAACATCTCTTATACTATAGGAACAACAATCCTATACTAAACTACATTAGCTCTGCAGATATTAAAAAAAACATGGATATATATACATATATATGTATATATGTGTGTATATATATATATACATACATATATATATATTATATATATAATGGGGGTTCTGATTTATTTAGGAAGATGGTCCATGATCTTCAGTAATATATTATGCCTAGTTCAGTGTTTAAGAGTTCAGATTCTGGACCCAAAAACTTCCATTCATATCCAATTGGAATGCTTATTAGCTATGTGATCTTAGGCAAGTCACTTAATATCTCTGAGCCTTGATTTCTCATTTGGAATATGGAGATGATAATATTTATCTTGTAGAGTTGTTTTGGAGATTAAATAAGTTAATACATGTAAAACCTTAAGAACAGTGCTGGGCATGTAACATCATTATTTGATACATTGTAAGAAAAGGGAGGAGGGCTGGGCTTGTAGCTCAGTGGTAGAGCGCTTGCCTTACATATATGAGGCACTGAGTTCAATCCTCAGCACCACATAAAATAAAACTACTGTATCCATCTATAACTAAAAATGTTTTTTAAAAAAGGAAGGAATAGGGCTGGCGATATAGCTTGGTTGGTAGAGTGTTTGCCTTGTAAGCACAATACCCTGGGTTCAAATCCCCAGCACTACAAATAAATAAAAAAATAAGTAAATAAATAAATAAGGGAGGAATACATTTCCAGACAAAATTATTAAAAATGCCAACAGAAAAACTGAAGGTATTTAAAGGAATTAAACTCATTTCCCTAGAATATTCTATGCATGGATTTGAATTAATAACCAGAGACTATACTCTCTATATATACTAGGGAAAATACACATGGAGATTACATTTTTTAAAAATAAGTGATTTGAAATAATATACAGTTAACCCTCTGTATCCTCAAGTTCTGTGCCTGAGGATTCAACCAACTGTGGATCAAACACAGTTTGGAAAAAAAAAAAATTGCTTTGTGCTAAAGACATGTAGACTTTTTTCTTATTATTTTCTAAAGTATGGTAACTATTTATATAGTATTTATACCACAATAGATATCATGAGTAACCCTGAAACATTTCAAAGTATACAGGAGGATGTGTGCAGGTTAAATGCAAATGCTACATTATTTTACATGAGGGACTTGAGCATCTGTGGATTTTGACATCCATAGGGGCTCCTGGAACCAGTCCTCTATGATCAGCAAAGGACAAATGTCCTTACAAGGTGCGAGGAAAAGACTCTCTCCACCAACAGACTTCATTAAGTCACTTTTATAAAGATCCCGTTTTGAATAATATACTAACATCAGGAGAGAATCAGAGAACCTAAGTTAAGAAAAGGTCAAGAATGATGTCAAAATCTCTATTATTTATTTCAATCCTTGTAAGCCTGTTAGGTAAGCAGTGTGTGTCATAACTTCACTTTGCAGAGGAAAAATAAGTCTCAGGTTGAAAATGAGGCTCAAGTTTAAACAGCTAATTCTGTAAGAGACTTCTGTACTTGATCCTTGGTTTTCTCACTAATAAAATGGTGAGGGAAAAAAGTCTGTTAGGATTCAATGACGCATCTCATATGTAAGCTTCTTTTTTCCCTCTCACCTTCCTTCCTCTTGACAAACACCTTTTATTTAAAATTACCTCATTACGTGGCCACACTCCTGCAGTATTTGCTTTTAACCTGGTGGCTTTGCCTTACTTTGTTTGCAAATTACAAAGAAAATTACTATGGATATATTTTTAAAATAATGTGACTTAACTATTGCCAAAAAGTCAGAAATACTCTGTTTCTAGAAACTCAACTACCTGTAGTACAGCAGTCGCCCTCTGATCTGTAGAAGATAGTGCGGAGACTCCCCCACGAATGCTTGGAACCAAACGCTATATAAACCATATTTTTCCATACCTCCATAACCATGATAAGGTTTAATTTATAAGTTAGGCACAAAGGAGATCAACAACAACAGTAATAGAATAAATATAGCATTACAGTGTGCTATAATGTAAGAGATTTCATCAGACAGTGACCTTCACTTTAAAACCTATGAACTGTTTGTTTCTGGAATTTTGCATTTAATATTTTCAGACCACCATTGACCCAAATGACTAAAACCATGGAGAGTGAAATCTTGGAGAGAGGGGGACTACTGTACTCCACACAGCAAATTACTCAGAGATGGTCTTTTCTCTTGGAAGTCAGCTTAACTAGATAACATGAATTCAAAAGTTTTCTTTGGAAAGTAGAGTATTCCATTCCTTGCTTACTAACATGAAAAATACAACATTTTTGGTCCTGTGTTAGTACTTAAATGTAATCCTGACAGACACACAAGTCTCTGGCCACAGTGAATTTCTTATTCTTCAGATATCCTAAGCCCAAACAGTTTCCTTACCACTGCACAACCTGTTCCCTCTGCTTGGAATGCCCTGCTCCACTTTCTACCTAGCAAATACCTTCAAGTGCCAGCTTAAATGTCACCTCCACTGTGAAGTCTTTCCTGACTCCTCTAAAAGGGCCAGTTGAGAATAATTTTGAAATATTGCTTATTCAAATATTTTATTTCATTACCCCATGTCTGAAAAAACTTCCCCAGTCTCCCTCCATCTAAACCTCTGTTTTTCTTAAGTTCTTTGGAAGACTTCCACATCTTACTGACTCAGTGAAAATGAGCTGACTCAATAAAAAGGTGATGAGATTCTAGAAAGAGCTAGCTGGCTGGGCTGGCCCGCCGGATGGCTGGCTGGCTGGCTGGTTGACTGAAACACCAGCCAGAGGGAAGTTTGGAATATATTAGCCTTCAGTGGCCTAGTTCTCCTCCTCCATTTAAAGGAGACTTTTAAAGGAAGGAAAGCAGATGAGAAAGAAAACATTTCTGAATTCTCTTATGACACTGCTTCCCAAGAATACGCCTTTTCATGCTGAACAATGATGATGCCAAGGTCTGTAGTTCTTTGAAGGAGTGTCTGAAGTTGTTTATTTATGTCAGGGGGATAACCACCTGTGCTGCTGACCACATGTTTCCAGCCCTCCCCCATCCAGGCACATGATAAGACTGTACCTCTGTGACCATCAGCAGGCTCATGTGCCAATAGCTCTGGCCAATGAGTTGTGAGCAAAAGTGACATGTGTCACTTCCAGGCTGGAACAGCCTCTGACAGCAATGCTCAGCAGAGCTCTCTTTCCCTTTGCCATGGCACCCAGCCACTTCCAAGAGGATCCATCTTCCTGGGCACTGGAGTGAGAAGATAGGGGATAGAACCCTACTAATATTTGTTGGACCCGTAGCATAAAAAAGCAATAAACTTCTCTTCCAACATGTTATCATGTTGTGAAAAATGCTGAAATGTATATATAAAGTTGAAAGAGTTACACAAAAAACACACATACCCATCACCTGGATTTTGCAGTTAACATTTTGCTTTGCCATTTCTCTGTCCTCCTAAGCTGCATCAGTCCTCCTCTTTCCTCCCCCCCCCTTCTCTCTCCCTCTTTCTTTCTTTCCCTCTTTCTTTCTTTTTTCTTTTCTGGTAAATTATCAAAAGGCTTGGGGCTCAGCCATGACAATAGCATGGTCTTGCTTTTCCTACTCTACATCTGGAGAATCTAGACCAGCTGCTCTTCTTCTTTTTGTTGGGGACCCTAAGGTGAAACTAAACTAAAAAGAAAAAAGTAATTGCTTTAAGTTAGTGACAAGAAATCATTTCCTTTCAGGGACAGTTAAAAGTCATAGGATGAATTTGGAGAAGAATTAACCCATCTTTTTTCTCTCAAGCTCTTAAAAAATAAGATAAACTCTCAGAGATAGCTAGTTTAGGTGTGGCTCTGTTTGGAGGTCACAGAGTAGATTAAACTAGAAAGAAGAGGCAAAATGAGCATGCCTTGAAGGCCTGTTTTATGCAGATGTTTTATATGTACTACCTCATTAGAGCCTCCAAACTGTTCTATAAAGTATATGTGATTTCCATTACAAAAGTGAGAGTGTTAAGCTCAGAGAAGTTAAGCTGCCTGCCAGAGGTCACACAGCTTGTGTGAGTGGAAGAGGCAGAATGGAAACTTAAATCAGTACAACTCCAGAGTGCTTTCCTTCCTCCAGAAGTTGCTGAACTCTTGACCTGTGACAGCCCCAGAGGCTGACATTTTCTCCTTCTGAGAGGACCATTCCTGTGGAGGTCAAGGCCAAGAGGTAACAATAACCTTAGTGACATCCTCCCTCCTTCTTTGAAGCAAAATTTGAAATGTTAAAATTATTTTCTTTTTTAACTTTTTCTATCAAACCTAACCTTTCCCAAGAGACTTTTATGCGATTAAAATAATGCTTGGATACACTCAAAGGGACACCATGAGGAAACTGTTCTGTCCCCTGATAATGGTGGAGGCTGTGTGAACATCTACCTGTGTTAAAACTCATGGAGCTAAAGACACACACACACACACACACACACACACACACACACACACACAGAGTTAAATTTACTGTATGTTTATTTAAACAAACAAGCATAAAAACACTAAAGCATTAAGAGGCCCTGGAGGCAAGAGCATAAGCCATCAAGTCAGGTCCATTCCAAAAAGCATGAATGATTATCCCCAGAGGGGCAGAGTATGGAACAGACATCCCAAGGTGTAGCTGACAGTGTGGTTCCCTCCTCTTTCCCTTAGCTGGTTTGCTTTGAATATATGTTGCCTGCCTTGGCTCTTAAGTGGTACTTTATTGAATCTTGAGTAATGGTGCTGGGAAGTAGAGACAGGCCATGACTTGGAAGGCAGAACCTAGCAAAAGCAGAGTCAGCGAAGTACCTTGGTCAAACACTGGGTTAACTCAACAGGGCTAACCTCTTTGGCCTGAGAACGGATATAAGAAATCAAAGTCTTTTGAAAAATGCGAGGTTAAGAACTGATAGGGGGCTTGCCCAAAGATGAATGAGAGGAATGTGGAGCAGGAGTGAATCCAGGTAGATCCAGGTAGCTAAGGCTAGGGCCCCCAGACCTCTAGGAGACTAGTGGACATCTGCTGCCTAAAATTTCTTATCTTCTGATCCAGAAGCTAATCCACATTTACCCCGGTTTCTGCAAAACCTCTTGGATTAATTGTTCCAGGTTTTGTTTTGCCCAGTATGGTCCTTGCATTTCTGCATTGCATAGAACCTGGGAATCTTTTTGGAGCTTATCTATCTTGGGAGGGAAATCGTCTGAACAGACTTGAAGGCAGGGGTGGAAGCCACCTGCTGAAGACAATATGAGCATTTGGCAGGGTGGGTGGGGAAAATGAGACAGAGCAGAGGGGAGGGGGCTGGGAATTATCCCACTCTCGCTCCTGCCTGCATCTGGTGTCCCAGGAGCTGCTCTTGAGCAACGTCTCTCTAACGAGTTGGCGGCATGAACTTGTGGTTCCTCCCTCGGGGAACGAGGGAAGACAGGCTTAAAGCTGCTAAAATGCTTGGAGAACCTCCAAAGAGATGCTTGACACAAATGCAACATATTAATGAAAACAGCTTGGGCTTGGCTAAACAGTGACGATGCTAACAAAACAAGCATATGGGAATTGATGACAATTGTCCCAAAAAAGAAACAGCCCGGCCCTGTACTTTGCTTGATGCTTCTTTATAATCTTCCCGGAATTCACTGTCGTTTTCTCCAACTTAGGCTGGTATCTATTTATTCTCAGGAGTGCCAAGAACAACTACCTCAAGGGATCTCTTAAGGGCATAAGCACATTCTTCAGTGAGTACCATCTCCAGGAACAAATGTTCCTTGCTTTTTTTTTTTTTTTTTTTTCTCTTCAAATCATGTGCTGTGCTTTCCTAAGGAAGGCTTCTTACAGCCATCAAAATTATCCAGGATGCTTGTTAAAATGTAGATCCCTGAGCTCCACCTTTGTAGACCTGTCAAATCAAGTGAGCTCTCAGGGAGTCGGTCCAAAGCACCTGCATTTCGATGAGCACTTTAGGAGAGTCTTGCTTAATACATTAAAGTTTGGAAATCACTGCCCCAGGGTTTATTCACTAGAGTCCTTCAGGAAGTGTGCAGATTCATTCCACAAGCACTCACCTGCCAGGTACCCTGGGGGCAGAAGATGGTAATGGAAGTGTGATGAGGACTAATAAAATTGCTTATGGTTAAATCACGATGATAAAATATGGTAAATGCTGTACTAGAAGGGGAAATAAAATACACGGAAACAGAGAGGAGGAGTCTGTGGCAATAGGAGGCAGCTTCAGAGATATTTGAGCTGCATCTTGAGGAATGAGTGGACGCTAATCAGGAGGACAAGAGAGAATGCATATCTCAGGCCTAGAGAAGGTCCTGCCGGGTGCTGGCATATAAAGGTGTAGATTCTTTCTGGAAGAAGGGATTCTGTGCTGCTGGGGACTAGGAAGTTGTGGGGGTGAAAAGAGGCGTGGGCTGAAGCCTATGAAGAGCCTTGTATACATGCTAAGCAATTTAGGTTTAGCTGTACAGAAAGTACAAGCTAGAGGAATTTTTTCAGCATGAAATGACACAATGATATCTGCATTGTAGAGCAACCTGCCTGGTGGCTGATTGGAGTCAGGGAGATAGATTCAAAGGCTTCTGAAGTGGCGAGGGGTGAGGAGGCCAAATGGGGACAATGACAGAGAGGCCTGTGAGAGGGTTAGCAGACTGAGAACACAGGAGAAAAGCAGGCAGTGTGGAAACAGACCACAGGTTGCTAGCTTAGAGTGCCGTGTAGAGGGCAAGAGGAACAAAGGCCCAGGATTGGGAAGGATTCAGCCGTGGAAGTGGTAATGGCCAATCAGAGTTAAGAACCTCATCCAGGGGAAGGCACTAACATCCATGTAACCCTTCCAGCTCAGAGTGTGAAAGCAGGCCTAACGCTTGTGGGCAAATCCTAGCATCTGGGCTCAATAGCATATTCTACTTTGCGGGGAAATTGGTTTAATTATATCTGTTAAGTGCAAAAAATCACCCATAGGATGAAGTTTGAGACCATTTATGTTTTCACAAACTAAGTGTAGAGAGAAAGAGAATGGGAGAAAGGTTGGAATTGGGTGAACTGTGTAGGAAAGGCAGGGTTACTGTTAATAAGGAAGAAAAGCAGGATTGGGAGAGAGAATGGAAGAAACTTTGACAATTTGCTCTGACTTATCATGCATTTTTCAACTGTTTTTAACAATGAGGTTTCTGTTCCATTTTGTATTTTGGTACTGGGGATTGAAGCCTGGGGTGCTGTGCCAATGAGTTACATCTCTAGTTCTTTTCGTTTTTTATTTAGAGACAGGGTTGCTTAGGGCCTTGCTAAATTGCTGTGGCTGGCCCGGAACTTGCAATTCTCCTGCCTCAGCCTCCTGAGTTGCTGGGATTATAGGCATGTGCCACCGCACCTGGCATAACAAGGAGTTTTATTGTACTGATGTGATCCATTACTTTTACAATTTTTTGAAGCAATTTTTACAAAGATGCTTACACATCTTCTTGGTTACCACTAGGTGGTACTAGTGGCAGGACAGACTGGATGGCCTTCAAGCTTCCTGCTTTCGGCAGGGACACCTGCATCTGCGACTAACTTTAGACACCTACATGTGGATCCAACTTCCAACTTTACAGAGTGAAACACATGCCTTTGCCAATTATTATTAGCACATGTCCTCAGAGATTTGGGGTCAAGGTCCCCATGACTTTCTTTTTCTTTCCCCTTAGATATGAGATGTAGAATTTTCTATTTAATTTGTATTTTTAAAAAATTACAAGTTAAAAAAAAATCTGCATCAATCTAAATTGACCCAGATAAGTTCACATCACATATATCTAGGTTAACCCCAAACTCTCCACCTTACAGTGATGTTCCCAAGACAGATCTTCATGAGATGCATAATACAATTGAATTCTTTGCTGGGATGGCACCTTCACCTGAGCTTCTCCAAATCCAGGACAGCATTTTCTCAACAACTCACCCTTAATTCTCTTAAGCCACTGAGTCTTCTATCACCTCGATGGACATGGGCAGGAGACAGAAGTGTCTTTCCGCATTCACCCAGCGTAATGTAAATTTTGGGATTTCACTTCTGGATTTCCTCCTGTTAAGCAGGACTTATCTCCTCATATGTCATTGAATGAACTGAACTAGATACTGTGCTGTTCCCTTGCTCCAAAGCAAAGCACCTGACAGTCCCCATACTGGAGTTAGCTTAACTCTCTTTGGGATTATCCATCAGGCCAGCCTGGCACACAAAAAGCTACTCAGTTCTATGGACTGCAAAGCCGCGGGGTGTCTGCGGTGGCTCTGACTTGGCTAAGGCAGGCGGCTGGCCATAATTCTCTCTGAACAGGCATGATTCTTCACCCTCTATACCACCCCACCCCACAACGCCAGCATGGCCAATTTGCTGAGTCAATCCTTAGAACAAACGCAGAAGAGATTGACCAATTTCTCATAGAGTTATAATTCATACTCCTTGCCTGGTGAGTTAATAATAAGTTCAAGAGTCAGGAGTATTCCATGCAAGTCATACTAGATATTAAGTAGCTATTAGCCACTATCCATCATTAGTGGTAATGAAGACTACTGTGTATTTGAATTCTTCCCATTTACCAAGTTCTATGCTAAATACTTTAGATATGTTATCTTATGGATAAAATTACCATCCTGTAAAGTAGAATCATTGTTCCCATCTCACAGATGTGAAGACAGAGACTTGGAGAGTTTGAGATGAATAGCTCAGATTTATCCATTTTAAAATTTGTCTTTTTAAGACAGTTTGATAGCTCAGAGTTCTTTTCACCCTCCCGACCCCCTTACCCTTTTGTTCACAATCCTCTTAAAAGGAGAGAAAAGGTTAAGACAAGAAAGTGCACGTAAACCTATCCATACACTCTGTACTGACATTCAAAGGCTTAGCCCTACATTTCTTTAACTGCAAGAAATATGCTTTTTTCTGTTTTGTTTGTTTTGTTTTCCTTCAGCACTTCCCATAATGTTTCAATCACAATATTGTTTTTGTTTTGTTTTTGTTCTGGTGATTGAACTCAGGAGTACTTTATCACTGAGCCACATCCCCAGCCCTTTTATTTTTTATTTTGAGACAGGGTCCCCTAAGTTGCTTAGGGCCTTGCTAAATTGCTGAGGCTGGCCTTGAACTTGCAATCCTCCTGTTTTAACCTGAGTCACTGGGATTATAGGTGTGTGCCTTCATACCCGGTTACTTACTTACCGCAATTTTTTAATACCATGTTGCTTCAGTGATTGGCTGGTTCCTTGTTCACATTTGGGGTCAAGAAGATTAATGATGGTATATGAGTCAAAGTTTGTTTCTATGGATCAAATTATTTTTACTGTTTCCCTTTACCATGTATCCCTGAAAATTAAATGTAAATTAATGTCCGAATTGAAATTTTATTTTTTTAGATGAATCCACTTTTATTAAATGAGTTATATTTATGGTTTTAGGAAAACTAATCAAGAGTGGTTGGTCAAAAGTAGTAAACAAGAATAAATCTGTTGCTGCATCTCTTTCCTAGGAACTTTGAGTTAGAACTTGTTTTTAATGGTATAATTAGGCAGGGACTTTTGTGACTTGATTTAAGAGACAGATTTATAATCACCTTTTTTTTTTTTTTCAAAACATTTTTTTTTTTCTCTGCTACCCCTGGATGAACCTGGCTCTGCTTCTCCAAATTGTATGATGTCAGGTCAGCAGGGAGCAAATTCGAGACTGTATAATTCCCATCAGCTATTAGTGAGGGAGATATTTTCATCCCTCAGGTCCAAGTTTAATTCTAAAGGGCATGTTTTCTTTTCTATGTATCTGGTTATCTCCTATTAACAGTAATGGGTGTTATGCATGAACATGCAGAAGATTCTATACCCTTAAGATTTGCCCAAGCATGAATTTCATGAGGCCAAAGTAAACACATTTTTTGCTTCTTGGAACCATCCTCCTCTGTGTTAGGATAAAGGCTGGTACCTGAATAAGACTCCACATGACGAAATGCCAACACATGTTGCTTTTGCATTTGTCCTTTAAAGTACATTGCTTTTAAAAACAGGTCCCTTTCTTCTCTGTTCGATACTTGGCCTAGAAAGCCATTGTAAGCCTGAGAGGGAGGTAAAGAGACATTTCTTTGAACAATTTTTTTCTGCCCAGATGTCACACAACTTGTGCCAGTAAGGCACACCCTGTACCACTATTCTAATCTGAAAAGTTTGCATATAGACCCAGCAGGTCCTTATCTGAATACATGCATCCAATCTACTTTCCGTTGATCAGTATCAGATGCTCATGAAATGAAAAACAGGTGTGAAAAAAAGAGGCCTGAAATATGAATAACAAGCTGTTCAAGACCAGACAGAGTGTTCTAGAGGGTTGGCTCCACTTGCCTGAGAGGTGTGTACCAAGGCCAAATCAGCCAGCGCGAGAGGCAGCCTTGTTTGTATAGTACCTAATAGGCCCCAGAGGGAAAAGAGACAGCTGAATGAAACAACCTCGCCTAATTTTTTTCTTTGGTTCTTTATTTCACGTAACTTTAGAAAGCGCTCTAAAATGTGATAATTGTAGGAACACTAATCAGCCAACACTCTTAAAATGTATTTTAACGACTTTAGTCCTGTTGCAGAGATAGCTGTCAATAGCAGCAATGACATTTAGCATGTTTTTAAACACAGTAATTTCTACACATGAAGGACTTTACTGGGGGTGGGGCTATAGATCAGTGGTAAAGCACTCGCTTAGCCTGCGTGAGACCCTGGTTTGATCCCCAGCACTACAAAAAAAATGGGATGGGGGAGTGCTTTACTGACATTTGGAAATTCTTCCCCAGAAAAAACAGTGGAAAATAATATGATTAGTAGTGATACGAAGACTCTTCCATTTCTTCTGAAATCATTTGTTAGGACATAACTCCCCCTTTATTTGCTAGTATTAACCTACAAAACACAAAAAGTCAATTTGTGGTTACCTTTGCAATACTGTTGGCCTCAATTCCTGGCTCAGGAAATAACCAGTTCGACTGGTTTTATCTTGTTTGAGAAACTAAAATTAAAATCTCAGGAGTTATTTAGCTTTAACCCAGAAACAGGAAACAATGTGGTCTATCAGAAATAGTCATAAAGACAGTTTTCCAAATGTGTGGATTACTTTAATTTAGTGCCAATGGTATTAAAAAAGAGAGTGTTTTTGTTTTTTTGTTTAAGTGTGTGTGTGTGTGTGTGTGTGTGTGTGTGTGTGTGTGTGTGTAAAATGTAAACTGTCTTTCTCTACTTGCAACTGGAAACTTTAGGTCTTAGTCTTATCTTTCGGCTATGGGGTTGTCATAATCTACTCTAGGGAATGACTGCCTAAATTACTATATCCATAAATATTCTAGTGGAAAAACACTTGCCAGGCTCATTTTCAGAAGTGCACTGCAATATCTCAAAGCTGAAACCTATCTCATAAAACCAAATTCAATTCTGGTTTTATGTATTATAGTCAACAATTTCAAGGTATTATTTTATGCATCACAACTCTGAAATTATGAGAGAAAAGAACTTACATGAGTGCTAAATAAACCAATATAGAATTATTTTTTATGGGGGAAAAAACCCTAGCAAATGGTGGTGAATTCCATTTTTTCATACTACCAAATACTGGTAGTCAAGCAGCCTCTGACATTTCTTCTCGTCTAGGAGAAGTGATCTGAGAGAAAATAAAATGTGGACAGACCTATATGATGTGGGCTCTTGATACAGTCAATCTCTTTGTTTTGTTTTTTTAATGATAAATCATACCCCAGTTGTCAAATATTTAGTTTTTAAAGAAGAAATAGCAGTGGTATGTATTTACCGAAGCTAACTAGTTGGAGTCAACACAGGTCCTTCAGGTTCATTTCTAGGATTGTTTAAGTTACAAATTACTTGGTTAAGGGAGTAAATATGCTATATTAACTGAATGCTTTAATGAGCAATCTTGTTTATATATTGTGTTATCCATTTTACATCATTCTATGCTTACCACTCGTCAGCCTACAACTAGGAGGACTATTGTGCTTCTGATAATGTTGTTATTGAGCGGTCTCTATACACAAAGGGGTCAAGATGGGAGGAGATCAAAACATAATTCCTGGGTTACCTTACGAGTTAACAACTGTGGGGATAAAAGTCTAAAAGTAGGGGCTGGGGTGTAGCAGCTCAGTGATAGAGCGCTTACCTAGCATGGTTGAGGCTCTGTGTGTAAACCCCAGTACCACACACACACATACACACTACTACTACTACTACTACTACTACTACTAAAGTATGTGTTTATAAAAACAATAAGTAAATCACTTGTCTACTTAAAGAAGTTTTATTTTCATTGTTGCTCTCAGTCCTCATTTTCTTTTTTTAATTTTCTTATTAAATTCCATTTTTAATCCAAATATAGGAAAAATCTGAAGCTTACTAAGTAAATTCAGATCTAAACCATTGAAGTGTTTGTATTATAAGTAATCTGTAATTATAGGTCCTGGAAAATGAATAGCTAACTTTCAAGGTTGGGGGTGATTCTCAGTAGTACATACATTCTATTCCCTACTTCAGATATATCAACATAAAGAAAAGCAGAGGAGATATGTATAATGAGGTATCCTAAAATGTAAGCACATGGGGTTCAGATTCCAACCTCCTGGGTTCTCTTTTCTGGCTTAGCAACTTCTTCTACACATCCCCAGGTGAGTTGCTTGGTCTCATACAATCTTTGTCTCTCTGCCTGTTCAAAGGGGAGGTAGGGTAATAACATTTTTACCACAGGGGTGTTGCTAAAATTAATTAGTATTTATTATGTGCTCCATTAAGGTCCTCAAGTGATATAGGACTCATGTAATTTATATTGATCTTTGTTTAAGGTTTTGAAAACAATTCTTGATTTTTCAACTCAGGAAAAAATATGTACATATGTATATATATGTATAAACATGTAAAATGTATATATATATATATATATCACATCTTTAGACTTTAAACAGGAGGATTAAGTGTAGAAACATTTTGGCTTTTCTAGGAATAATAATTTCCTGGGGTGAAAATATTAGCAGGTCATAAGAGCTTATTTCCTCAGCTTTAAACTATGAATAGAATAGATTTAATTTATAGTTGATAAAAGTTTTTTAAAATATATTTTTATAACTCTATTTTGTTTATTTATTTATTTTTATGTGGTGCTGAGGATCAAACCCAGTGCCTCACACATGCTGGGCAGGTGCTCTACCACTGAACTACAAAGCCAGCCCCAGAAAAAAAGTTTTATAAAAGCTACCTTAATGGGCTTATTCTTACCATCTTTGGTGGTGTTTGAAACTACTCACAATTGAAAGGAAATTGATTCATCTATTTTACAATTATATAATTTTAGTACTTGGACCCAAGATGTTATTTGGTGGTTCTCTCCTGCTGCAATAATAGTATTCAGCACCTACTTGGCAAAACAAACTTCTCATTTACAGATAAGGAAACCAAGGCTCAGTGAGTGGAGAAACAGTGCAGAGAATTAAACCTCACGGCTCATTTGTATACCCCACCCCTTTGTGTGTGTGATACTGGGGATCAAATGCAGGGCTTCATACTTGCTAGGTGAGCATTCCAACACTGAGCTACATCCCCAGCCCTTTTTATTTTTAATTTAACAGGGTCTCTTTAAGATGCCCAGAGTGGCCTTGAACTTGTGATCATTCTGCCTTAGCCCCATTCATTCATTGTCTTTGCACCATCTCAAACAGACCTCCAAGAAGTGAAACCTGAAGCTGCCCTGAGTGGGTAGAAATTTACTCTCTTCTTTGGCCCTATTCTGTCTCTGTAAACTTAAAAACTAATGCAAGGTATCCTAATGAAATCTCAGTTATATCTCCAGAGCACAAATCATCAGAGTCATTTTGAAGGATAGGTAGATGAAATCATTCTTAAAAGACTCTTCTATACATTTTTATTTTTTTAAGTACATATCCTTTCTTAAAGAATTAACTTAGTTCACTCAGTTTTAGTGATTTTTAATACCAAATTAGTACACATATAATATTTCAGAGACTTTTAAACTCTCTATGGAAGTATAGCATACAAACAGAATGAAAAACACATTTTAAACTGTCTAAAATTCACTCCTCTTTCATCCTATAAAAAGACAAGTATGTATCATTGCCATTTCACACCTCAAAGTAATGTACGATGTATAATAAAGAACTCTGATTATGTATAAATTAGCTTATGTACTTAACAGTGCTTTGAAAGTTTACGCTCAATATCTAAGTTAAGGCATCATGGATAAAACATCATTATAATAGTGATTATCATTTTAAATGATGATATATATTCTTATGCCTTTGGGCAGCTGGTAAGAAAAGATAAAGTAGGCACCTCTGTACACTATCATTGTTTTTAAACCACACATTGTATAACTGTGTGAAATCTTGTTCATATAATTAACCTCCACACAAATTTCATAGTTCATCTTTTTCACCTATTATTGAAACAACATGGCATTAAAATCTCTGAGGACCCAAGAATTTGAATAACAGTTGAAAGAAATCCATCTGAGGTTGATACCCAAATCACACACTGGCAACACACCATCAATTGACCCACTGTTTTTTTTTTTTTCGGTGGGGCTGGGGATTGAACCCAGGGCCTTGGGCTTGTGAGGCAAGCACTCTACCAACTAAGTTATCTCCCCAGCCCATGGACCTTTTATTGTAGTTGGTTGTACTCCTCTTGTCTCTAGACAGTAAATCAGTTCAGCCCCATCTTCAACTTGAGTAAAGGACTTAGGACACTAAATACCATGCTCTATGCCAATTGGATTTATTATTTATTTGTTTGTTTCATTGGTGCCTTATAGTTGTACATAATGATGGGATTTGTTGTTACATATTCATACATGCACACAATGTAATTTGACCAATATCACTCTCTAGTACTTCCCCCCTTCCTCTCCTCCCTCCCTTGGTCCCTTTCTTCTACTTATCTCTCTTTGATTTTCATGAGATCTCTGCCCCCACCCTTTTTTAAAAAAAATTTGTTCTAAATTAATTATACATGACAGTAGAATGCATTTTGACACACTTGTACACAAATGAAGCACAACTTATCCTTTCTCTGGCTGAACATGGTACAGAGTAGTAACCATATATATAGGGTGATAATGTTCATCTTGTTCCACCATCCTCGCCACCCCCCTCCCCGCACAATCCAAGGTTAAGACTTGGATTTAGATGAACAAAAAAACAAGTCATTTCTTACAAGATTAACTTGGTCTTAATCCCTGTCCTCAGTGTCTATTAGACAGATAGAAGAGCTCAGCAGGCCTCTGGGTACAGTGTCTCAGTCCTGGGAAGCTCCCTTCTAGCCTGGCACCATTAGCAGAACACCCTGAGAAGGTTCCCTGAGGGACTGAACTCAGTGCTTTTGTCTGCCTGGTGAAAAACATAATTCTTCTCTAACAATTCCCTTAGGATTTTCCCCTAGGGAGTAACATATAACACTAAACTGACCCAATTGAATAACAAGTTGAGAGATGAGAAAGAAAAACAATGTCATATGAATGTATTGACTTTGCAACCACGGTTTGAGTTTAATTTGCTATCAGAAGTTGGCTAATTAGTCAGAGATGGCTAATTCCAGCAACTCCAGAACCTGGAGACAGAAGGATCACAAGTTCCAGGCCAGACTCAGCAATTTAATGAGATCTTAGAACTGGGGATGTGATTCCGGGATTAAGCCCCTAGGCTCAAATCCAAGTACAAAAAAAAAAAAAAAAAAAAAGAAAAAGAAAAAAGAAAGAAATCAGTTACATATGATCTTTCAGAATTAATTCCCATTCTTACCAATGATAGCAATGAAATCTGGCTATAAATTTTCAAGAAAAAATATTTTTAGAGATTAACTTTAAGATCATAAAACCATTTTGAGTTTTATTGAAAGTAACTACTTACAAATTTTACTACAGTCCAAAGTAATGACTTATCATTTTTTAACTTTTTTCTTTAGAAAAAAAGATCAGATCTAAGAAATTTTTATTTACATGGAAAGTTTTGTTTTGTTTTGTTTTGAACCCAGGGGCACTTAACCACTGAGCAACATTCCCAGTTCTATTTTTTATTTTGGGACAGGGTCTCACTAAATTGCTTCGGGCCTCTTTAAATTGCTCAGGCTGGTTTTGAACTTTCAATCCTCCTGTCTCAACCTCCCTAGTTGCTGGAATTACAGGTGTGTGCCAGCTTTACGTGGAAATATTTTTAAAGGTTTTCATTTTATAAACATTATAGGTCACAGAACTTGAATCAAAAAACAATAAACCACCAATAAAAGAAGTTATAAGGTGAAGAATGGAAGAAAGTTAGGACTGATTCCTTGGTCATATAACACATTTTCCCCTGTGAAATCAGACAGGAATTCTAGTCTGGCAAATAAAAAGCTATTCCAATTTTCCTTATAAGTGCATGCTGATGATTTAACAACTCTCATGAGGAGAATGTATTTTAAAGTAATCTAGTATTTTTAATAACAAAGAATGAGAGGCTATTCTATGTGGAAACATTGTACTTTTTTTGTACAAAACTAAAAAAAAATTCATAAAGTACAAACAAATAAACAATCTGTATGAACCTATCTTAGAAATGAAGTCTCTTGAGGAACTCAAAAGCATAGGTTTTCCCACCCGTGACACACTCACTAAAATCCCCTAACTGATCTAGTTATGTAATTGAATCTGTGACTTGTAAACAAACATCCCCATTGCTTGACACTTCTGGATCTGTGGGTTTGTACTGCTGTTTCCCTGTGGAGGTTGAGAGCTGCATAATGATTTATTCTTTCCTCGCCCCCTGCCTTCTTTCCCTATTTTGCCTTTTTTTTTTTTTTTTTTTTTTGTCAAAGTAGATTAAAAAAAAAAAAAAAATCCAAGGGAACTAAATGTGAAAACAAACCCTGGTGCTATAGCACTGAGGCCACCAATTTAAACAGCGTAGGCACAAGAAATGCAAAATTGAAGGGTCTCATTGTTGGAGAGCACCCCACAGGGTGGCTACAAGTATATAGTATTCTTCAACGTCCTCTGGACTTCTAACCATATGCTTTTATATAAGGTAGCTTTGATTTCCCACGCATGAAACTCTCACTGGCTTTAAAGAGAACTCTGCATGCAAAAGACACATGGGGGTGTAGTTCGGGAGGAGAATGGGGATAGTAGGCAGAATGTGGGTGAGTTAACATTCCAGTGTGTGTGTTAATTCTAGTGCTACCTTTTGCTGGTGTGCCCCAGTTATAACTTGGTTGACAAAAGAGAAGCTTTTAATATTGATGATTAAACCTAATCAGTCACCTAGAATTAAAATATATCTAATTCCACCATAGAGAAGCTCGATTTCAGATTTGTGGCTTCCTATCTATCCTAAGATCTTAGAAAGATTTTTATTTCTAAATGTTTTTAAACGATTTTCTTCCCCGTGGACTCCTATCTCTTCATCTGTCTGGGCATTGTAAATTACTTCTATGACAAAAAAGAATCCCTTGCAATATTAGAGTCTAATCTCTAGTGACTTTTCTTCTTAAAAAGAAAAGGAAGTCCCCATTAGTTTTTTGTTAGTTACATCAGGGCAGAGAAAACATTTTTTTTTTTTTTTTTAATTCCAAAAGCTTTCTGTGATGCTGTCTTTCAAGGTTTTTCTTATTCCCAGAAATAAAAGTAATATGTGACTAAGGGATATTTGATGATCTTTTTATAAAGGGTTAACACTCCCCACTTCAAAAATTTTGCTCTAGGAATCTGTTCTGTAGCCAGCAGACTAAAATGAGGTTCTGAATTGAAATGGTTGCTGAGCCCAAGAAAGGAAGAAGTGCCTCTGCATTCCTTCCAGAGACTACAAACTCTCCTGCTTTTGCCCTGGCAAGTTTCAAAAGGTCTTTTAGAAACAATAAGAGCATAAGCCTTTGGAACTGGGAGGGATGATGCTGGGCCTTCATTTATTTTAAGTCCTTTATTTTAGAGATAATAAAAATGCATCCCAGACATGATTCTATGAGGCATGTTTTCTATTTCTACTCTTTTTTAAAAAAGTCATTTTAAATTCAAGTCCCCATTAACAGTATTCATATACTACTAATGTGTTGGGACCTCCAAATTTGTTGCGATTGCTCTATGTCCACATGGTAGAAGAAATAGGGGAAGTTCAAGTTTGATCTCCAGAAAGGACTGAAAAAATGCAGAGCAAAACACAGAATGAAACGTAAATGCCCGATCTAATTCACCTCCATCCAAATTAGTAAAACACATTATCAGATTTCAGGATAATCTGTTGACTGCTTTGCCAAGAAATCCTTCCACAGGGACACTCGTTTTCATTTTATAAGTCTGATTAGCCAATTAGTGGTCTTGATTGAAACACATTTGAAAAAGCTGAAGAGGAGAAATCAGATTTAAGAATGGATGTGAAAACACCAAATCAGGATTTAAAGGTAGTTAGGTGTGATCTTCCTCCAGTCATTGTGAGCACTCTGTCCTTAAACATTCTAAATTAACTTAGGTTTAATACATTTTGGAATGATGAGATAAGACGAGAATAATTGAATTTAGTTTACATATCCAGAAGAATTCATCACTTCTCCTTAATTACACATCTGTCTTCCTCCAACTATCACATTCTTGATTATGTGACTATAGCAGGACATCTGTAGTGCTCTGTCCAACCCACATTAGGAGACACAACACCACTGGCCACAAAGTATCTCTTGAAAAATACAGGCCACTTAAAAAGGAAACACTTGGACATTTTGAAACATGCAAATGAAGAGAGATTCATTTTTATGACATCAAGTCACAGAGTTCCAATTTTAAAAAAAACACTTTTTTCTTTCTTTGCTTTGCTTTTTGCCATGCTGGGGGATTAAATCCAGGGCCTCAAGCATGCTGGGCAAATTCTTTACTGTGGAACTACATTACCCTATCACAAACTTTAAAAAGAGCTAGGAATGTACCTCAGTCCCTCAGTGGTACAGCACACTTGAATTCAATCCCCAGTACAAACAAGCAAACAAAAAAACAAAACACAAAAATCTCTTCCTATTTTCCTATTGTTTTCTTGTATTTCTTTTCTTCTTTTAGGCTCTTGCACTTATTAACTACTATTGCTCCAGTCTCTGTCTTCATGGATCTTGTTAAAAGAGTAACAGCTAAACTTGTAGAACTGAAAATGTAAGAAATAAAAATTAATTTAAAAAATATTTCTTAGCTTTTCAAACTTATTTTTTATTCTCAGATTTTCACTTTTCTGCCTTATATTAATATAATTACAAACTCCAAACATGAAATATAATCATAAAATGGTATTTATGGAGTGCTACATGTTCAGGCAATGGAATCATAAACCACAGTTGTGGCTCAAACAAAACAAAACAAAAAAAAGATAGTTTAAAAATTAATTTTCTTCCATCTCACCCCAATTAGAATGGTGATTATCAAGAACACAAGCAACAATAGGTGTTGGCGAGGATGTGGGGAAAATGGTACACTCATACATTGCTGGTGGAGTTGCAAATTAGTGCAGCCACTCTGGAAAGCAGTATGGAGATTCCTCAGAAAGCTTGGAATGGAACCACCATTTGACCCAGCTATCCCACTCCTTGGCCAATACCTAAAGGACTTAAAATCAGCATACTACAGAGATACAGCCACATCAATGTTCATTGCTGCTCAATTCACCATAGCCAGATTGTGGAACCAACCTAGATGTCCTTCAATTGATAAATGGATAAAGAAACTGTGGCATATATATACAATGGAATATTACTCTGCCATAAAGAATGATAAAATTATGGCATTTGCAGGCAAATGGATGAATTGGAGAATATCATGCTAAGTGAGATAAGCCAATCTCAAAAAAACCAAAGGACAAATGATCTCGCTGATAAGTGGATAACGACATATAATGGGGGGTGGGAGGGGTTAGCATTAGGGTTAGGGTTAGGTTTAGGGTTAGGGTTAAGGAGGGCGGCAAGAATGAAGGAAAGAAGGACTGTATAGAGGGAAAAGAGGGGTGGGAGGGGTGGTGGGGGAGGAAAAAATAACAGAATGAATCAAACAACATTACCCTATGTAAATTTATGATTATACAAAAGGTATGCCTTCACTCCACGTACAGAGAAACAACACGCATCCCATTTGTTTACAAAAAAAATTAATTTTCTTATTCCACATATCTGCTTTTTATGTATCTTGGAAACACATTTACTGTATAAACAAAATTGTAATTTAAAAAGTGTTTACTGTTACATATTACTATCTAATGAATAAAAGCCCTGGTTTAGGAAACAATAAAGAAGACTGTATGTCTGCTATTTCTATATCGAGCTCAAAACATTCCAAATGAGAAAATGTGGGTGAGTTTGTGGTCATGAATGTCTCCATGATCTGAGTGTTTATACAGTTAGAGAAGTTGGACTATTGCTTTTCTTCTCATCTCAGCACTTGGGCTTGCTGTCATGGCTAATGGACATGCCATTGTAGCTATTATATGAACTTTTGGGGCCCTTCTTTATGGAAGGAATGGACTTTAAAAAAAAATAGTCTTAAGTTTGGGTTTAGGTGTCTTACCAGAGCTCTCCAAGTCAAATATGCCACAAGAACACATGCATTGGTGAGAGAAACAGTTATAAAAGAGCAGGATCCTATTTCATTTAGAGAATAAAATGAAATGCATTACACAATACATGGGTGTACACATGACACACACATATGCACACATGACATGTATACACAGATATGGTCATGCACCAAATTGTAGAATAACAGTGATGAAAAGCTTGGGTTTGAGAGTCACACAGACCTGTGTTCATCCTGTAGCCCTAGTACTTAATCTCCATTCTTCTTAGATAAACAAAATGATTTTCAGTTATCTGACAAGACTTAAAAACAGCCTATGGTAGAGACTTCAACATGCTTAAAATTATATTTTATGAACTACTAAAATTGATTTCCATGCTTTTGCAGCCAAACCTACGATTCTTTATGTTCTGCTAACCAGTCAGGCTCAGATCCCTCCATGCTTCTCCACTAATGCTGGGTACTTGAGAGCTCTGTTGGGGTTCAAAGTCCTTAAAACTGGTGATCACAATAACACTCCCACCTGCCACTACCTAAGCATCCTGTAGCCCTTGTCTACTATCACAAGAATATGGCCATCTCCACCACTGCTTGAGCTGAGTCTTTTTAGACTCCTTCATGATCTCAACCCTATGTGGATGTGAGATCTCAAATGCATATCCTTTGAACACCAGGATCTTTTAGTCTTGGGCCTCTGAAGACCAGTCTTTTTCTCAAAGCATCTGCTAAAGGCAAATGATCAAAATGCAACATCTCTGCTGTTCAGATTAATGAAGTTTTACACTATACTGAGACTAACCATTACTAATTAGACTTAACATTTACATATTTAGGTTTAACTTAAAATTAATACTTGTATGAAACAGGTTTGATTTTATGCTCTCTTTAGCCTATATCATTGAGAAGAATTTCTTGTGTTGCTGCAGAACTAAGACAAAACCAAGAGATATACTCATACTTAAAGAAGGACCATACAGTGGGTTTTAGACTTCTCAACTAGAAGAAAGGTCTTCATTCCATACTATCAAGGTAGTTTTGCAACGAAGAACAGACTGAGTTGGGTGTGGTAGTGCACATCTGTAATCACAGTAATTCAGGAGGCTGAGATAGGAAGATTGCAAGTTCAAAGCCAGTCTCAGCAACTTGGTGAGGCCTTTAGCAACTTAGCAAGATCCTGTCTCAAAGTACAAAAAATAAAAAGGGATGGGCATGAGGCTTAGTGGTTGACTGCCTTTGGATTCAATTCCCAGTGCCACACAAAACAAAACAAACAAAAACAAAACAAAACAAAACCAGACTGCAGTATGTCATGGTGGGTAGTACTCATATTTTGCATTTACTCAACTGCATGACAGAGGGAAATTGTTTATTCATATCTAAGGATTTACCCACCATTGTAGACAGTGCAATCGATTTTGAAGTATTTTCTATAATCTTCTTTGTGAAAATAAAACCATCCTCCAGTTCTTGGGTAGATCCACTCTAATTACTAATTTCAGTGCCTTATAGGATCCCATAAAGAGAAGTAAGGAAATAAAGGGACCTAGAAACTAAGTGTGGGTTGGAAGGGAAAGTAGGATGCGGATTGCAAAGGATGGGTTTTGATATCAGTATAGGGGAAAGAATACAGCTGAATTACAAATTTCTGGGAGGACCTGGATGCAGTTATTGTGCTGGATACTCTACTCACTCTTTCAGTTTTCACTGTTCCCATTGCTATTTGCAAAGTCATTCTTTTTTGGCAAACTGCTTATAAAGCTACAAGTGCTGATTGGAAAGGATACAAGTCATGCTAATTGTAAAACCTTGAGGGTAAATGAGAGAATCTCCTTGCTCAGGTAGAGTAATAAATGATTCACATAGTGGTGTCTTGGAACTAAAATGGGCAGCAATTTTGACATAAAATTGAAAAAGTTAATTGAGGTTAAGAATTGCTACTGATAAATTTGTGCCTAAAGTAAAATGGGTCCTGAAACTCAACTGCTTTTGGGTTTAGGTAATCTACTCATATGTTAATCTCTCTCTTCCCTCAGATGTCACTTGTGTGGCTGCATGAACTCTATCTGATTTTCATTATGATTTTAAAATGCTCTTTAAAATTACAGAACATACAGAATTCACTGGAGAAAACTACTTACCAAACATTTCATATTTACTCATTTTTATTTAAATTACTTTCTTAGAGATACCATTTCCTCATTCTGTCAAAATGCATAAAATATATCTGCACTGTAATATCCAGTTGTAACCTTGAGAATTTTAGCATTATTGTAATTTGTCATTTATGCAGAAATAAGATCTATTTACAGTTTCATAAATTTTATCTTTTACACTTTTATAAATTGTTTTAAAGAACATATTTTAGAAGCCTATTGATTAATTTTAGTGATAAAATAATGAATAAGCAGACATGGCTCATTTCCTGAATTCACAGTTAACATTATATTGTATAGATTTATTCCTACTAGTATATTTCTTTAAAATATGCCTTTATGGATACTTTTAGGTTTCTTGAAAGAATAACATTATAGAGCATATGCTAGTGAATATTTTAAACTTGCTTATAATTTGGGCCTGAAAAATCAAATTTCTATGGTAGTTTAAATCATTGTAAAAACTAATAATATAATCAGTCAATTCTTTTTCTATACAGAAGATATTTCTAAATAAGAATATTGCACAAAGAACCCATTCCACTAGGAAAACAATGAGAATGAAATGCCTAGAAAGGAAATCAGGCTTGTAACTGTATCTAGTTATGATACTTTTGTCAAAGCAAAATTGTTTCAATATATCCATAGAACATAGCATAAAGTAACAATGTAGACTGGTTTAAACTTCTGTCCATTATTTTAGGTAGGTACCATAAAGAGAAAAGAATGAAACGATATAAAATTTTGTATAATTTTGAGTGCTATATGTGCTTGGATAGAGAAACACTGTAAAGTACTGTGTGTCGCATATAGAATATTTATACAGTATGAATAGGTGGGTTATATGAACAATAGGTACAGATTATACTTAAATATTACACACAGCTGACCCTAGATCATAAGACTTTTTTTTTTTTTTTTTTTTTTTTTTTTTTTTTTTTTTTTTGGTATCAGGGATTGAACCAGGGTACTTAACCCTGAACTACATTTCAAGTCCTTTTTAATTTTTTAATTTTGAGATGAGGTCTTCTTGCTAAGTTGCTGAGGTTGGCTTTGAACTTGCAATCCTCCTGCCTCAGTTTCCTGAGCCACTGAGTTACAGGCATGTGCCATTACACCCAGCATGAGACATTTCAAAAAGACAATATCTTCAGCTATTCTTTTTAATTGTCAAAGATTTCACTTTTTAATTGTATGGATAGTTCAGTATGTGTCCTTAATGTAGTATTTGCATAAGTTATTTGCCTCTTCATTTAAGAAGTAATTGATAAATCAATTTTGCTTATTTTTAAGGTTATCCTGAAATTTTGAATTAAGAGGATTATCTCTTCAATAGATAACAGAGTCAGCAGCCAATGTCAGGACAGCCTTAATTAACCCTTACTGAGTAAGTAAAAAATTGTTGCTATGTTAGATATACTGTCTTCAAATCTAGCCATTGGATACATATGCAATGTTCAGCATAGGCAAGATGGGTTAATAATAACAAAAGACCTTAAATAAATATTCTTAGAAGAATATTTATATATTAAGGATATGGACTCTTTAGTGTCATCCATAGGTTGCATTTTTTCCTGTATATAGAATAGAAAAACTAAAAAATGCCAAAAACAATCAAAAGTCAAACAATAAACAAGGAAATCATCCCAACACATGACAGGGGGATCATTTCCTTCATCTACAAAAAAATTCTTACAGACAAATTTCCCCAAGAAAAGTGGACCATGTCCACAGGGATATATTATTAGACATTAAAAGGTCAAAACTTAATGGTTTGGGGTTGTAGCTTAGTGGCAGAGTGTTTGCCTAGCATGTGTGAGGCAAAGGTTCAATTCTTAGCACCACATAAAAATAAACAAATAAAATAAAGACATGCTGTCCATTAACAGCTACAAAATTTTTTTAAAAGCTTAAACAAATGTTCAATAAGCCAGTAAATTTAAAAATGCAAGCTGAGATTTGAGTTGTTTAAAAACTTATAAAACCTACATTTAGAAGAAGCATCGATACACAGTGTGCATAACTGTGGGAAATGGGCACTGCCGGTGAATATGTACAACATCACAAACTTTCTTGAGGGAAATTTGACCAAACATATTAGGTATTTAAAAAAATCATACACACAGTTTTAAAATGCTATCATCAGGTGCGGGGGTACAGGCCTGTAGTCTCAACTACTATGGAGGCTGATGCAAGGGCCTCTCTCTCTCTCTCTCTCTTTCAACCTTTGTTTTGTTTATGTAAGTGATGCTGGGGATCCAACCCAGTGCTAGGCAAGCACTCTACCACTGAGCCACAACCCTAGCCCCCAAGGGTATCTCTTGGGCACAGGAATACAAGGCCAGCCTGGGCCATCTCACAAAACAAAATGTTTTTATCCTTTGGTTCTATAATTCCACTACTATAAACATATCCTTTAAAAAAAATAGTTTTTTTTAGCGACCCTGTTCAGAGGCAGGCTATATTAGGGAAAAACCAAAAACAGCAAAAATGAAAATTCATAGGGGTTATTAAGATAAATTTAAGGCAGGTGTTAACATTACTGAATATATAAGAATTTAAAAAATAATATTCTTGAATACCAAAATATGTGAGAAATAACCCTAAATATTAAATGGAAAAGTAATAAAACACTGTTACCAATTAATACATATACATAAGATTATATATATATATTCAAATATAAACAATGAGTATGGCAGTATGATTACAAATGATTTTCCTTCTTTGTACTTTTCTGTATCTAAAATATTTTCTATAATAATCATATTATTGATCCAATAGTAGCCCTCACCCTCCCCCCCCCCACCACCAAGGGATCCTTTAGGATTAAGCTATTCCATTTTTTTTTTATTGTAAACAAATGGGATACATGTTGCTTCTCTGTACAAGCTATTCCATTTTTGTCACTAAACAATTACTCAGTGTCCAGAGTCAGGCAAAAGAGAACAATGTTGCTCAAAAATAGTAAAGCGATATTCAGAGTAGTTCCCTCTAATGGAAAGAGTGGAAGTAAAGGACAGGCAAAGACAAGTTACTAATTGTTACTCAGTGTCCCCTACTCCCTCCACAACTCTACTTAGAAAATGCCATTCTAAGCTATACTCCAGTTGTGGTTTACCCACAGCTAAATGGCACAATAGTGGCATTTATTCTCCATTCCCAAGAGAAGTCAGCAGGGATTTGTGAAGTCCACCACCTAAAATCAATTAAGCCCTAGAACATATGAGTTATAATCAATAAAATGTTCCCTTTCTAGGAGTCAGCCTGATCCTGAAGTATATAACTTTTCAAATATAGAATGAGTTAATAAATGGATATTCTAGCTGAGTGTGGTTGGCGTATGCTTGTAATGCCAGCGAATTGGGAGGCTGAGGAAGGAGGATCGCAGGTTGGGGACCAATCTTGACAATTTAATATGGCCCTATCTCAAAGAAAGGAAGAAAGGAAAAAGAAAGGAAAAGGAGATAGTGATGGTGGGAGGTTGGGAATATAACTCTTGTATAGCACCCCTGAGTTCAATCCCCAGTATTCAATACCCCCAAATGAACAGACATTCTAGTTTACTCATTTCCTTTATTTTCAAAAATAGCCTGTTGGCTGGGGATGTAGTTCAGCGGTAGAGCACTTGCCTAGCAGGCACCAGGACCTGGGTTTGATCCCCAGAGATGGGGGGGGCGGGGTGGGGAGGTCTTACTCTTTTCCCCTTTGGGAGCCACAATCTACTTTTTCTCTGTGAAAAATGCTCACACTTGAAAGAACTGAATTCAGCATGTTGCATGCATGAACTCCTGATTCAGCACTTAGGAATGTTATTTTTAGATAGACTGTATAAAACTATATACAACTGAAATACTGATCCTTTATTTATTAAAGATCTAAGAACCATTGTGAAATAATACAATTATCTCTTCCTTCATGCCTTTTCTAAGTTCTCTGTGCATTTAAAAATCTCTATAGTATTCTGATTGCTACTTGAAATCTACGAATGCTATGGGTAAAAGGTAGAAATTGGATTACAGCAAAAGTCAAAAATACTTAGTGAACACAAAGTACAAGTTCATGAATTCAATTAACCATTAATTCTATTTAGTTCCTATTTTTTATAAGCTTTTTATTGCATTGATCTTGAAATAGCTACATTAAACACATTTTATTATGGAATATATGCATTTTGGTAAAAGTACGGATGGTATTCTTTAACAAGTTTGTCTTCAGTCTTGCTACTGGCTACCATTTTATGATAGCTCAGATATGAACTAAATAACTATCCATATTTCACACAGAAATGGACTGGAGCCACAGGTAAGATTAGAACCAGGGCCTCACTCTGGCCTTGAACAGGATCTTACATGGTGAGCTACACTTGCAGATATTTTTGAGTATATAAAAGTATTAGTCAAGAAGTATGATGAATTGTGCCACAGTATTTCTATTTTACTTTAAAATCTTATTTTCTGTCATGTTTAGGTAAACAGTATAAGTTAAATGCTCTTAGCAAACTACTAAAATGGAAATATGCTCAAAGACCAAATGACCAGGTTTTTTCTTAGCAGTCACAGACTTTTTCTTGGCATTCACTTTTATGTACAAGAGACTAAAGAAACAGTGAGTTTTCTAATTCAGAGGAAAGACTTAAGACAATCTAGGACATCTTACATCTTGATGGATATACAAAGGCATAAGCTAACCGCCTGCATACCTGCATCTGACTTGGTCCTCTTTGACCACACTGCATGAACCGCTCAGCAGCACTGTATAATGATCACCCTTTGACCTTGAACTCCTCTCCTTCAGCTTCCAGGCATCACTGCTCAGTCTTCTGCACTTCTGGCAGACCCATCACCTATTATTTCCTTTCTCCTTACTACACTTAAATGGAGACATGACCTTTAGTTCTTTTTTTTTTTTTTTGTCTTTTCTTTTTTGCTTTTGGAACTGAGGATAAAACCCAGGGTAGGTTTCATGAATGTGAGGCAAATTGCCGCTGAGCTACATCCCAGTATGCTTTTAGTTCTGTTTTGGGCCTGGCTCTAATGCTTCTCTGGTCTCTGTCCTCTATTTTATGAATTTAATAGTCATCTTTATGCAGATAATTACTGAGTTGTTAACATACTCCTATATAGAAAAGTAATTAGTACAGAAAAAGAATAAAGTTTATAAAGAGTGTTAACAAACTACCTTTAAAATCACTGTGGGTTTTTCCTCCAACACACATTGGATGCTGATGTAAGAGGTTTAGGAATAAATCCTAGGAAACCCCGTCCCCCATCCCTTTTATTTTGGGCATAGCGTTTAATATAGAAACAAGTTATACAATCAATTTGCCTCAATCCCTCCCCCCGCATTCTTCCTCATTTATGAGCTTTCCTGCCCAGTATGGTGGCACCTATAGTTCACTACTGAGGAGAGTGGAGGACCATTTTCATCAAAATCAAGACCAGCCTGGGTAACAGTGAGATTCTGTCTCAAAAACTGAACAAAACAAGGGTTGAGGAAATGGCTCAGTGGCCAAGTGCTTGCCTGGCACACATAAGACTCTGGATTCGATCCCCAGCACACCACCACATCACCTCCCCAAAAACAAAGTCAACAAAATTTGTCCTAATTCATGTTTCATTTAAGTAAGGGATAGAGGTTCTATTCTGAACAAATTCAATGCTATTAATTCTCTTGTGGAATTGGAAAAGTTGTATAAAGTCCCTACTTTTAAAAGTGGTTATGTTTAAAATGAAGGAAAAAATTCCATCTTGTACTTGGGCTGTTCTCTCCAAACACATTAATTCATAAAGATAAATATTTTAAGAGTATTGTTTTCTACTATTGTGTTCATTCAATAGCAAATACACAGAATTTCAGTTACATTATAATCTAGGCAGGCTTTTATAGGAAGGTCATTGTTTATAGGACTCTTTGTGAAATGGTTTCTATGGAAAAATGAGTTTCCAAGATGGAATTTAGAATTTGTAGCACAAACCTCTACTACTTAGCAAGAAAGGAATGGCCCAGATTCTCTGCCAATTCAGGTGCCAGGGAATCCTTCCTTGACCACGCCTTGGAGTAGGGGGTTAGCTTTCACCCTTGCTTTCTCCTCACTACAAAAAAGGATTCAGGGAAGGAAGGTGATCTATTCTCCAGGCAACCTAAGCACCCACTCACAAGGGAATTTTAGGTGCCCAAAAGGTACAAAGTATTTTAAAATCTGGGATTCTTGAGCTAGGATATTCTATCTAGAGAGTTGATGTTTCCTCTAAATCCATGTTAACAACATGTATGTACTGAAAAGGAATTACTTCATGTGGTTTTCTTTGACTCTTGTTTATAATTGGCATTGTTTTCCTATGTATGAGTATTAAAATTGAGTATGGTTTGTAGCTGACATTAGAAAATACAATCATAAAAAAAAAGTGGATACTTGGGGGAAATAATGTACTGGAATACTGTAAGGAACAAGAATGGTGAGTTGTTTCTTCTGTAACCCTTAAATGTTATATAAAATATGACAGTGATAAATCATTAAAGAGTAAAGCAGCATTTGGATATCACTAAGACTGAGAAGATGTACAAATCATAAAATAGCCTGTAACATTTAAAACTTTTTTTTCTTTCTGGGGATAGAGCCCAGGGGCTCTCTACCACTCAGGTACATCCTCAGCTCTTTTAAAATCTTTATCTATCTATCTATCTACCTACCTACCTACCTACCTACCTATTTAGATGTTGAGGATTGAACTCAGGGGTGCTTTATCACTGAGCCACATGCCCAACCCTTCTTATTTTTATTTTGAGGAAGGGTCTTCCTAAGTTGCTTAGGGCCTTGTTAGATTGCTGAGGCTGGTCTCAAACTTGAGATCCTCCTGCCTCAGCCTCTGGAGTCACTGGGATTACAGGCTCACACCGTCCATTGCATCTGGCTAATTTTTTTTCTTTTGAGACAAGGTCTTGCTAAATTGCAGAGGCTAGTCTCAAACTTGCAATCTTCCTGAGTAGCTGGGATAACATGTGTGTGCCATGGTGCCTGGCTCATTTATACCTCCTTAAAAATAATTGTGAAGACATCCAAGTTTGAGGTTGCCAATGATCAAATGTGACTGTAAACACTGTTCTCTTTTAAAACTTTCCTTAATTTTCTTTCTCCCTTGCAACCCTATTACCATCTCTGTCCCCACCCCCATCACTAGATAAAGAAAAAGTTGAAAATATCAGTTTCAATTTCTGTTTCAAAGTTGATCTTGACAGCTCTATTTCATTCTAATGTTCATGTCCAGCTTCTATCTCAATATTTCTACTGGGATTACTCATCAACTCGAAATTTGGGAAAAAAAAATTTGGGGTGCTGGGATTGAACACATGCTAAACACATACTATACCACTGAGTTATATCCCTAGGCCAAAATTCTGCATCTTTAAAACCAAACTTCTCTCTTCTCAGTAACCACACTTGTCCCCACTTCTCTTTTTCTCTCAGTGATATCATTGTTTTCTATCATCCAAACTCAAACTAGTCATCTTTTATCTCTCCACATCCACTAAGTTGCATTTTCAGTCCATTTTTGCTTTATGTCTTTCATATTCACCCTTCCTTTCCTCTACCACTGGTATTTATCACCACATGCCTGTTATGATTCTTTTAACTGGTATCTGTTTTTGGTACCTCTCCCTTCAACTTACCTGACATAGCACTTTCTGATAAACATTTTTGGTTGCTAACATTTCTAGAAAAAAATAACCCACAAAAACATGAGATTTATTGCTTGTTTATTTGCCTAATTTAAAAAAAAATGTGTTTGCTTTTAGCACTTATTCCTTCTAATACTAAGCTTCAAACCAAGACTTAAGGGAAAGAAAAGCAGAATGACCACTTACAGTTTCTTTATCATCCTGGTGTGTGTGTGTGTGTGTGGGGGGGGGTTGGGGGGAAGACCTGGATATTAAATTTGCATTTTGGACTTATTTCTCACTGGATTCAAAGAAATTCATTTCAGGTCAGAGATCACCTGCAATAAACATGTATTTTATGCAGTATACCCCTGAGAGAATGTTAAGTGGTGAACTGTGGTAGATTTGCTGGAAGAGTAGGAGTAAATAGATTGGCCTTACTTCTGGTTTTGGTCAGTAACAGAGACTAACCAATCTTTCACAATTTCCAGCTCTCTAATTTCTGATTCAGGTTCACAACAGATATTTGTTGAATGATTATAGTAAGTTCCCTCAAATATAATGAAATTATGGGTTAATTTAAATCTACTGCATTCTATATAGTTCAAACTACTTCTTAGTATTTAATGTTCAATAAAAATGATAACTTGATTTTTACTGAAAATGTCCAAGGGACATTCCTAAGTGCAATAACAATAGCTCTGAGAAGTAGAGATGAGAAAGGAATTGTTTACATAGTACTTTTACAAAAAATCATCTTAATTTTATGATAAAATTAATTTAAAATGATATATCTAGAAAATGTTACCCATATTTAGCAATTAATAACAAGTAGTAATACATCTACTCAAGAAACCCAGATCAAATAGTGGAAGTAACAGCGTTACTTCTTGGCCTTTTCTCGATACGGTTACTCTGTGATACAACTTGTATGTCTAATTACTTTTCCTCATTCAACCCGACACAAAACCAAAGAAGCTCTAGAGAGAGGGAGAGGGGGAGAGGGAAAGACACACGCACAGCCTTTATAAGAAAACGAGCTTATCATACAGAAAAATAATTAGCACAGAAAAAGAATAAATTCTCCTTTTAACAGACCGTCTTTAAAAACAGTATAGCTTTTTATAAAACTACCCTAAGAATTTATCAATAAGGAATTCTATTCACTCAGAAAATATTCTATCTGCTCCTTTAGAGATACATACACATGCCTGCTTGCATATAGACTTAAAAAGAAATAATTGGTTAAAATATTTGCAAAATGTTTTCTTTTCATTATTCTCATCACACCTGTCCTGACGATTTTCTTTTTTGTCTCGAGCATAACTTTTCTTCTCATGCTTTTCAGAACTTCTTTTCCTATTGTAGTCTGAATTTCCTGCCACCAGAATGGATATAGCTCTACTAAAGGGATTCACTGGGCAATGTGCCTTGGAGTATTTCTCAAAAAAACAAACACGGCTGCACCCTGCCAAAGAGCAACCTGGAAGGTTTACGGAAATTAGAGCTGGGTGGGCAAGTCTTTGCGGGAGTGGGAAGCAGCCACTGTTGTCCAGGGGCTACCCAAGCTCAAGCTGCGGCCAGCTTTGCTTTCCTTGTCTTTCCAAGCGCGCTGCTGGCCGCCACTTCGCTACAGCGTGGTCCTGCGGGTGCTGCACTGGAGTGACGACAGTCCAGATGCGCCCTGCAGTTCTGTAGTGGGTCCAAGTTGGTACGCAGATGCAAAGATACCTTTGATTTCCACTAGCCCCAGGACTAGTGGATTTTTCCTCTTTTTTTGGTGCGGCGCCTGGGTGGTTCTGACACCATAAGGCCGCTCGTCTGCTCCTCCTCCCCCACGAGGCGCCCACTCCCGGGCCCAGGTACCCCCTCCGCTCGCTGCTCGCTCACCCCTTCGCGTTTCCTCCCTCCCGGGGCACCCTCGCATTTCCTCCTCCTCCCTGCCCTACCTTCCTCCCAGCCCGCCTCCAGCCACATGACAGGAAGGGATCCGCCACACGACGTCACGGACGTCTGCGCCCCCGCCCCTAGCCTCCCCCCACCCGCCCGGCACGCAAAGGGCGGCCCGCGGAGGGCGAACGTGGTCCGCGCGCTCCGAGCTCCCCAACCAGAGCTCGCCAGAGCGCCGCGGCGGCAGCCGCCGAGCCGGGCGCGCGGGTTCCCGGATGTGCGGCGCTCGCGGAAGCTCCACCCCCGCCGCCGGCCCCGCGCGCCCCCGCCCTCCGCCCCGCGCGCCACTGCGCTTCACTCTCCCCTCCCTCTCCCGCCCTCCCCTTTTTCGTGCCTTGAGGTTGCGGGTCAGCGCGAGCCACTGCAGTGAGTCCGTCACGGCTCCGGCGCGAGCGCAAGGCTGCAGTCCCCGAGCCGCCCGGCCCTCTCGGTCCCCTTTCCCCCTCCTCTCTGCCTCTCCGCCTCTCCTTCCTCCCGCCGTCTCTCCTCCCGCGCGCTCTCTCTGAATCTCGACCTTAATTTCTTTCCCCCCGCCCTGCCCGCTCCCTCGCGTGCCCAGTCACCCAGCCGGCGCGGGCCCCGCGGCGCCACCTCCCCTCCCCCAGCCCGCACCCCCTCCCCGGGCGTCCCGAGGGCCGCAGCTGGGCCGCCGCCGCCGCTTCCTGCGGAGCCCGTCAGAACCGACTTTTAACCGCGCGAGCGAGCCGCCGACCCGCCGAGCAAAATGGTGAGACCTTGGCTTCCCTCCTGCACCATCCGTCCCCGCCCGCCGCTGCCGGGCTCGGGGGAGAGCCCAGACGACCCCGGTCGGCTTCCCTCGGTGGAAAATTCGAGAGACCCGGGCCCCACCGGTGCCCAGCGGGTGCGGACGAGCCTGCACTGCCCGGTGCGTTGGCGGCCGGCGGGGGCGGCGGACCGCCTGCTTGACAGGACCGCGGCCGGCCTGGCGCTGCAGCTGGGCCCCCGCGCCCGCCCCCGGGGCCTCCGGGGCGCCCCTCGGCCGCCCCACCCGCGCCCGCCGGGATTCCGCCCCTGCCTCGACCCCCGCCGCCCCCGCCGTCAGCCCAGTCGCTGCGCGTTACTCCTTTCGCAGCCCTCCTCCACGTGGAGCCCCCTTACGCCCCCAGACTCACTCTCAAGTTGGAGGGTATTCCGAAATCCCGTGGAAATGAAAATATGTGGCAAATGGCGCTTTATGTAAGACCCACTTTCTGTCTAGAGCTGCTGTTTCTCCCACTCACTCCCCATTTTCTACCAGTGAGTCTTGGCAGGAATCCTGCCCCTTACTTCCCACCTCTCTTGTTAGTATTTATTTCGCTGCTGTTTGCAACCTTCGGGGTTTCTTTCGTTGCTGCTTCTCCCTCTGCACTGGCGAACCGGAAGGGTTCAAGGTGTATAGTCATCAAAACAAGACAGCTTGGTCTTGGAGAAATGGGGATACTCGTTTTCTGTTGTTTTCTTAACTACCCAGGGTTTTTTATTTTCTTTGTTACCTTCGTGTCTGTCTCTCTTGGGCTGGTTGTTTTTGAATCATGGCGATTTAAATTTGTCTTTCCTTACCCTCACATTAATCCCTAGGTAGAATTCACTGCTGTAGTGTTTCAGACCGACGCTAGGGGTGTGTCTCCCGCCTGTCACTGTAGCCAAGAAATCAACGACGCCCTTTTAGCCTGTTACCTTACCGGTTTACTAGCTCCGGTTAGCCGGTGTAGTTTCCTCTTTGTAATCAAGAATTGTATATACATAGTGGGAGAAATTCCAGGTGCTATTCCGTATGTACCAGTTATTTGAACATGAGACTGGTTTGTTACACTTCCTCTAAAAAGCCTTTGAACAATTGTCCGATTTTTAGACCGATGTTGGATATTACCTTGCACCTTTAATTGTGTAGTAGTCCACCCTGTCTGTAGAATTTAGGTACTTCAGAATGCGGAGGTGGATGAGTGAAGAGAGAAGTTCTGTTGATTGCAATTGAAAATCAATTTGGTAGTGATGGTGAGGGGAGAAAAGGAAATTAAAATATTCAAGTAAATCAACTTTATTTAAAATATTAGGTGAATGATTAAGTGTTTTTATTAGCATACTTAAATCCAGACTAGGAAAAGACTTAATAAATGAGTCATAATTTTTTAAGAAATATTTTTTAGTTGTAGATGGACACAATACCTTTATTTTTATGTTTATATGGCGCTGAGGATCGCACCCAGTGCCTCACACGTGCTAGGTGAGCACTCTGCCACTGAGCCACAACCCCAGCCCCGATTTGTGATTTTGATATGTGGAGGAAGTTTTCCTCTGCCAATTTGGGAAAACAGTTTAGAGACAACTTTCCTAACCAAAGTCACAAAATTTTGTGTTTTCCAGACTACTACAGGAAACAATTTGGAAAGGTGAGATATAGAGTACAGCCGTTTTCTTGGCTTAGTCTTTTGAAGTTACAAATTGCACTTCAGTGCTTTAATAGAACTTCTAATGCATGTATTTTACTGATCAGGATCTTAAAAGATCTTTGTCTATTGCACTGAATTTGCATAAGTTCTGCCATTATTCTACACCACCAACGCCTTAGCTCTTAAATTTGTCCTTTTGGTACTCAGTATTTCCTAACCTTTTAAAACTTTTTTAAGATGTGCTGATGATACTGTTTTTCTTCCAAGCCATTATTTTTCTGCCCTTTCCAACTTCCTTTTAAGTTTTCTAGTATACCTTTGACTCTTTTCTCTTCTATTCTCCCAGTACCATTTTAGGACCTACATAATTTGTGGTGACAGTGATTTCTCAGCTTTAGGATTTTGGTCTGTTGAACATAGCATTGGTTTAGAAATGTGAAGATCATTATCTATCTATAACTCAGTTTTACCATATGTTTATTGACTCACTCAAATAAATCAGGCTTGAGAGGTGTCTAGTTAATTTTCCTAGTGAATTGAACATGGAATTCTGAAAAATTTCACTCCCTTTTGGATATTTCTATTATAACTTTTGCTTTTGGTATCATGAACAAACTTATTTTTGTAATAGATTTTACAGTATTTATATAAATGAATAATTCAAATAAGGAGAACATAAAAGGGATTCAGTTCCATCTCTTAAGGACTTTTGCTGATAGGTATTTTAGTTGCTGCCTTTAAAGTAGTTTTCTTCTTCTTTTTTTTTTTTTTCCCTGAGCATTCGTCTTTTCCTTTCTTCATCCCCATTTGAATTAAGCATCCAGGAGGATGAGATTATGTATATGTTATAAAAAATATGAGTACTGAGCTCCTGGGAATTTTCCCTGAACCAGGTTGTTTTTGGTGGAATAGATAATGTGGATTTTGTTCTTGAGGCTTATATAAACACAGTCTATTAAGTTTTGTTTCTTAAGACAACTTTATATTTTATGGACTTTGTCTTTGCACTTTTCAACTTTTCGTTATGATGATCTTCATCTCCATGATATTATATCTTGAACTTAAATTTATTGTCTGCCTTGACAATTTTTTTCTTTTTCTTGAAAAAGGCAAGCAACCAGTCTTAAGGCCACAGAATTAAAATTCATGTCAGTTATGAGGAGACAGTTTCTCCCCTCATGTCCCATAGTGGATGAGAAAATTAAAATGGTTCATGATACAAGGTAAGGAAGCTGACTAAGGGTCGGCAAGTGAGAGCAACAGACAAGCATAGAAGAATCAGGCATCTATCATTGATAGATAGGTAGGCACTGTAAGGAAGTCAGGTTGGGCCAGGAGGATTAAGCAAGTCAGACAGACCATCCCCAGAGTCTGGAGCAAGCAATGGGGACTTACTCATATTAAAAAATACTTGTAGATTTTGTCTGCTCTTTGCTGGTTACTGTGTTTTGTGTTGTGGAGGATATTAAGGTAATTAAGGCAGGTTTTCTACACTCACTTATGTGGAGAACATGAGACAAATGTCACTAATTGTAAAATAAGTTAGCATGTGTTAAATCTTGTAAGAATTCACACAGAGCATGATAGAAAATAGAGGAAAGAGTGAGATACGTTGGGAATTAGGGGAGGCTTTATGAAGAAGGTAAAAATTGTGCCGGGTCTATTCAGATTGCTGGGTACAGTGGCCCATGCTTGTAATCCCAGTAGTTTGGGGAGCTGAGGCAGAAGGATCAAAAGTTGGAGGCCAGCCTGGGTGACTTAACAGGATTCTACCTCAAAAATAAAGGCTGGGGATATAGCTCAGTGATAGAGCATCCCTGAGTTCAGTCCCCAGTACTGTCAAACAAACAAACAAACCCCAAAGAGGTTATTAGAATTATAAAAGAGAGAGTTGGAAACATCTAGAAAACACTTTAAATCCTGAAGGTATGGAGAGACAGGATGTTCTCAAAATGTGGTTCCTGGACCAGCGGCATCAGTAGTCATCTAGAAACTTGTTGGTCTCCGCCCTGGAACATCTGAATCCAAAACTGGGGATGAGCCAAGCAGTCTAGATTTTACAAGGCTTCCAGGTGATTGTGATGTATTCCAAATTTTGAGAACTACTGTTTGGAGAATATCAAGGAATGTATTTAAATTTTAGTCAAGTGTTCATCTGTTTAGCACTGATTTTATAAACATAAGACATGATTATTATCTCTAAGCACTTAATCAAGTGGGGTAAACAAGACCATGATTATGCAGTATGGTGTGCAATTGACAAACAAAATGGGGTGCTATAAGAGCATGTGGCAGGCTAGAGGCTTTATCCAAACTGGGATTGGGAATCACTCAAAGCTTTCTAGAAGATAAGGTGCTTAAGCTGAGTCTTAAAAGAGTGAGTATTTAGCCAAGGGGGAAGGATACTTCTAATAGGGAGCTTATGCTCAAAGTCGTAAGAGGCCTGAGCTGTACAAAGCATTTAAAGAACTAAAATGCAGACAGAGCCTGACTAATAATGGTTTGACTTAGATTTTTCAACTTTATGGTAGTGTGAAAGTGGTAAGCATTCAGTGGCAACTACTTCAATATACATTGACCATTCTGATTTTTACTTTCAGTACAGTATTCAGTGAATTTTGTGGGATATTCAGTACTTTATTATGAAACAGGTTTTGTGTTAACGTGATTTTAGCCCTACTGTGGGCTGATGTGTTCTGAACACCTTTAAAGAAGGCTAGATAAATTACGATAGATTTAACAGAAGGTAATTCCAGTGTAAATTAAAAGTACATTAGTTTAGCATGATTGAAGAATAGTGGAGTAGTGTGGAAGGGAGAAAGTGTCAGGGAGATTCAGGCTAGATCATAGATGGGTTTTATATATCACCTGAGGGAGTTAAATTTTTTCCCCCTACAATCTCAATCTTGTATTTATAACCAGGAGAATGGACATTGTCTCATTACTTTAAGAAAGAAATCAGTTTGGTGGCATTGTGATATTAAAATAAAATGGATAGATCTAGATATGGGAATCTATTAAGAAATAAGTACAGTAATTCATATGAGAAATAAGATCCTGATAGAATATAGTAACAGCGCAGCTGGAGAGAAGCAACGGTGCAGATGGAGAGGAGGGTGTGAGATACATTTAGGAGGTAGAAGAGAGGACTTGATGACTGTTGGATTATGGGGAAGAAAAGGAGAATCCTGCTTTGGTGACTGGATAGGTGATAATACTGTCCATTTAAGCCAGTATTTGTTGAGCACTACTTGGGTTAGGTTCAGTTCTGGGTTATATGGCAAATACTATACCTGTCTTCCAGAAACTTAAGTTCGCTGGGATGACCATTAATTTCATCTTTAGTCTTATCTTTGGTAACTAATGCTTGGAATGTTGTGTTGCAAGATTCTAAGTTCTGTAGACTAGAGTGCTCTGAAAATTAATAGTGCCCTGCTGCACGGTATCTTGACTTTAGGAGGTAGCAGCAGAAGGTTGCTTGCCTGGAGGTTGAAAGCAGCACGTATGTTTGTGCGGTGATTCTCAAAATGTGGATCTTGAAAAAGCAACATCATTTGGGACCTTGTTAGAATGCACATTCTTTTAGGAGATACAGAAGAAGGAAATTTGGGGGAGTGATGAAGGTTTCTGTTTTGGACGTGAGTCATCCATGTGGCTATGGCCAACAGGTATTTGACTATCTATATCCAGAGTTCAGAAGAGAGATCTGGATTTGGATTAAAGATTTGGGAACTGTCTATATTAGGCAGTAGTTGAAGCCATGAAACTAAATTAAATCTTAAAGAGTATAGAATGAGAAGCAAAGAGGGTAAACTCTAAAGAGCATTGCATCTAAGAGGCAGATAGAGGATGAGGAACTTTTGATAGTTACCAATGAATGGCCAGAGAGATAGTTAGAAAATTGAGTGGTGCCAGATTGAAAGGAGTTTTAAGGAAAAAGGAGGAAGAAGTAAATAGATACTATAGAGATTAGGAAAGTAGCACTTAAATTTGTCTTTTGGAAGGATTAGGAAAGTTCTTGTGACTTTAGCAATAGTTTGTTGTAATGGCAGCAAACAAGGCCAGGATGTAGTGAGTTAAGTAATAAATGGGTGGCTAGGTGTTGAGTATTGATTACTCTTTTTTTGGGGGGGCGGGGGGTGCTGGGGATCAAAGCCAGGGCCTTGTGCTTACAAGGCAAGCACTCTACCAACTGAGCTATCTCCCCAGCCCCTTGATTACTCTTTAAAGCTTTCAATAGAAGGAGAGAAAATGAAGGCTAGAAGAGTCAGGTTTGAGGAAGGATTTATTTTGGGGTCAAAGAAATAAGCCAGGAAGAAAAGGGAGAGGTTGTCTTTTGAATTTTTTTCAAAGGGAAAGGATGAGATTATTGACAGTTTGATGTCCCTAAGGAGGTAGGAGTCAACATGACTCCTAAAATAAGAGGAGGGTTTTTTTTCTCACCCTTTGACATAAAAGGGAAGGAAGTAAAGATAAAAATTGTTATGTTGTAGCCCGAACAGGAAGTTGTTTTAAATTGCAGATGGCTTTAACTGTTTGACTTCAGTTTGATTCCATTGGGGAACAATTGATTAATCTGGAAATAAGTTTCTGGATGCTTTGGAAGAAGTGGAAATTGTAGCGGGGAGTGTAGCTTTGTGGTATTACAGCTGTGAAGTTATAAGGATTTGAAAGTGAATAGAGATGGAGACATTTTAAATATAGAGTTGAAAAGAGAAACTATGAAGAAAGTCATTAAAGGATGTCCCAACCTTTACAGCCTTTATTAGCTGTAAAGATAGTTCTAAATTATTAATACAATATAGGAAAGTTAAAAGAAGTTATTAGAATAAGGTAAGTTTGGTTTTGGAAAGTGAATTGTTGGTCTTGAGACATTCCATTGAACCTTTTTAATGAAGAAATTTAATAGTATACTTGAAAGAGGCAGAGTTGAAATGTTTCTTAAGTTGATAGCCGAAGGATGGGTTATGATGAGGATTAAGAATTTACTGGTGGAATTGGCCATTAGAATAGTATTGATAATGTTTAAGACAACTCGGTTAAGTCCTAGGTGCTGAAAATAAGATCTCAAGGGAGTATAATCTGTATGACTATGGAAGCCTGCCTTTTCATTGTTAGATTCCAAATATTTGGTTATAATCATATTAAGCAGTGTTCAAAGAAGAAATGTGAATAAATAAGTAAAACAAAGAAATAGGTGATGATGAGACAATAAATGTCAATTCATTTTTGAGATATTTGTGAAAAAAAGGACAAAGGATAGTTAATTTTTGTGATTTATAGTTAAGAGTAAATTACTGGGATGGAGGAGGATGTAGATATCCTTTAGAACTGGAAGAGAAGCCAGAAGAAAGAGCTGGGCTGTCTGTGGCGCATCTGTAATCTCAGCTACTCGGGAGGCTTTGCAGACCACAAGTTTTGAGGCCAGCCTGGGCAATTTAGTGAGAGCCTTTCTTAAAGTAACATTTTTTTAAAGACCTAGGGATGTAACTCTCGTAGAGTGCTGTGCTTGGCTAGCATGCATTGGTGATTTCAATCACTATATTTAACTCACTGGTGAATTTAATCACTAGTAGGGTGGGAGGAGAAGAAAAAGAAAGTAGGGACATCAAAAGAGAGAAAAAAAATCAGTCAGAATGAGGCAACTAGGTCCTGGCCTTAGATCCGTCTTAATAACTGTTTATACCAGGTGTCCTAAATCTCAGTGTCTCAGGATAGTTTGAGGGAAGATCATTTGCTGAGTTGAGATTGAGACTGAGACAAATGGGGTACCATTGAGGGTAAGAGCTGTGGAAGAGGATTGTTATTGACTTGGGGAAATTTAGTAATAATATTTAGTAATATTACTAAATAGTAATAGAATCTAGGAGAGGGCAGTAGTGGGTCAGTGACTTAGAAAATGAATCTAGGAAACAAGGGTTCTAACAAGAGAGATTAATTCTTTGCCAGTCTTTTTAGTCATTCAGATTTATTCATGCTTTTGATCAAGTTACGCAGGTCTAGAGGGAACCATTTTCTGAGTTTACTATTGAACAGTATTCTTAAAATTTTTATTTAAACTAAAGCTACTGCATCGATATATTTGCTTAAAAATTCAAATGATGCTGAAGGATATAAAATGGAAAGTCTGTCTTCCCTAGCCACTCCTCCCCTTGTGTTAAGTTTTATGTATATTCTTCTAGGATGGAGTTCAAAAATATTTTTCCTTATTTCTTTTATGTGAGCATATAGATTTAAAAATAATTTTTATTAGAAAAATTACAGAGGGGTTTAGTGATAGCATGCTCCAGGTTACTCATTATAATCAGTTTTATTCCAAGGTTTTAAATCATAGTTTGAATGTAAACATTGAGCCCAAAACAACCTAATAATTCTAATTAGTTGGCAATTTTATAATGATTTAGGTTGTTGGTACTTTATCAAGAGTCTGAAACTATGACAATATTCTTATGAAATTATTCTTAGAACAGTTTTTGTACTTATTTCCACTTACCATCGTATTAAGCATTAATTACACAGATAACAAATTCTTGAAAAAAAGACTTCCAAAATATAGTGGATAATGCATCTATTTTATTTCAAACTTTTACATTAAAATTTCTTTATTTTCATTTTACTAAATAAGCCTCTTTGGAAACTCTTACCCATTCTCTCCATTCCTGAATTTTCTCTTTACCATTCCATATTCCCTTCATGGTCATGTGTTAACTGTTAATTTTAGCTAATATATGAGTCTGGGGGCAGGAACAAAATTTTGATAAACAGAATGTGACTAATACATGTTTTTTGTTTGTCTTTAGTTTTCATAGTCTTGTACTCTAATACTTAAAATAGTTGATTTTTTTAAAAAATAGGAAATCCTTGAAAATTCAGCACTAATTCAACAAATTTTACATTTCCAATTTCTTTCCTCAGAGAGTTGAGTTTTCTTTTGTTTACCTAGCTCTTGTGAGAATCATAGGGAAGACCACATTGGTAGTACTATTGGTTTCCCACAAAACATTTCTGTAGATGAGATGTCATAACTTGTTTTACTGGCAGTGTTACTAAATTGACCTATGCTTTGACCAGGTCTCTTTTGTAAACAATGCAGAGTATTCATTTTTATTTGTATGTTAGAATTAAGTAAACATTTTAAAACCCAGGAACAGCAGGATAAAACATAGCAACCTGTAAAAAGGATCAAACCTTTATTCTTGGTACTTATTAGAGCTATTTAGCACTTTTTATTTTTTTACCTCCTATCTAGTTTCAGGAATGGTTTTCTTTTATATTCTTCTGAGTGTGATGCACAGGTAAACCCCTTTTTAGGTTATAATAAGCTGACATTCTTTAGTATTTGTAAGGCAATCTTTAATAAAGATTAGACTCTCAAGGAAAAATAAGTGCTAGTGGGTAATGAGAAATTGGTGATTTTATGTCCGTTTATAATACAGTTTTTCTCTTCAATAGAATTTTAAGAAGTATAAACTAACTCATAATCTTTATCAAATAAAAGAGTTTATGATCACAGGTATATTTCAGGTCTGCCTTCTTGACTGACTGTTGTGCCTTAACCTTTACAATCTTATTTTTTTGACTCTTATCTCTATTTTCTCATTTTCTTGTTTTTCAAACCTCTGCAGTTCTGTGATGTGAAGGTTAATAGATATTTGCTGTACATAGTTGTCTACTGTTTAAACTTAATGTGAATTCAGTTCTTCACTTAAAATAACTACATTAAAAGTACTCGGTAGCTACTTGCAAAGGTATTACATGGTGAAAGAGCAGGAGTATGGAAGCTCTGTTTTCTCTTCCTCTAATAAAACCACCAATCCTGTTATGGGGACCCTACCCTCATGACAATATCCAACCTTTATTACATCCCAAAGGTTTTATCTCCAAATACCATCAAAATATATGTTCTGAGGACTATGTTCTGCCCTCATAGTCCCTAAAGTCTTAACAGTTTCAGCATCATTTCAAAAGTCCAATCTCATGTGAATCAAATATAAGGGAGACTCAAAAGCAATATTCCTCTCCGTAGGTGAACTCGTGAAACTAACAAGTTATATGCTTCCAAAATACAATGATGGAATAGCTTAGATATTTCTTCCACTAGATATTCTAGTTCATTGCTCTGTGTCCCAAAGTTCTAATACGTGAATTTGTTCTTTGCAACTGCATAACAAAGATGGCCCTTGCTCCAATTTTATTACCTTATTCCTCATTTTTCATCTGAGACCTCATCAGAATGGCCTTTATTGTCCACATTTCTACCAGCATTTTTGTCAGGACCACTTAAATAATCTCCAAGAAGTTCTAGACTTTTCCTTCAATTCTCTGAGCCCTTACCCACATGGTGTTAATTTGTGAGGGCCATGTCCTCATGACCTAATCATTTCTTAAAGGTCTCACCTCTTTTTTTTTTTTTTTTTTTTTTTTGTTGTAGGTGGACACATTGCCTTTATTTTATTTATTTTTATTTTATTTATTTTTATAAGTGCTGAGGATTAAACCTAGTGCCTCACACATGCTAGGAGAGTGCTCTTGGAATTCTCTCTTCTCTTGGCTTCTGTTGACATTTTTTAGTAATTGTTATTCTTCCCTTTTGACCATTTTTAGTCTTCGTTGCTAGCCTTTTATCTGAGTTTGGTTCAAGTCCCTCTTAAATATGATTGTATCACTTTCTCATTTAAAAATACAGTGTATTATAAAGTCTAAAATTCTTGATACAACCTATAGACTCCATAATTATTTTGTATTTTTTAATGGAAATATTTACTCGTAAGCGGATACTGGTATGGTCATACTCTTTTCTCCCCTTTACTACTACCTATGTTATAAGGGCATCATTAATTGTAATCCGTGTAGTGTCTATAATATAAATTGACTTATATAGTATCATTAGACAGGAAAATGTATGCCATTCCCAGCATATTAACATTAACCAAGTGGTGTCATCTAAATTCCAAAGTAGCAGGCTACAGAAGAATATGGTACTGTGTAAGGTACAGAAAAATATTGTGTACTGTTCATTTACTTTGCATTTTTCCTCTTGACTCAATTTGGCCATTTATCTGTTTTGGAAAAATTTACACAATTTCCTAGATCTCCATAAATTTTTCCTTGTTTCCATAACTTATCTTCGAATACTTTTTTTTTCCTATTACTCTTATCCGTACCTTTAAAAACTCCTTATTATCTTATTTGTTATTTAGTATATCTTCATGTTAATATTTTTATTAGGATTTTTATTGCTTTTGTTACTACTGTGGTCAGAATGACTTTGGTTTTGAAGTGTCTGCACCCAACTCTGTTTTCCTTAATCCATATTATTTTCAATGTGTAGTTTTAAGAACATGAATTTTTTTGAGGGAACATAACTGTTATAGCAAACATGCTCTTCCATTTAGATCCCCCAAATGCCTCTTGAATCAACTACTTCTTTACTCCCATTGTCACTGAAACATTTCATTCTCACGTGAACTATGTGTCTATAGCCTACTTACTGCTTTTTTTACTGTCTCTAGTTTCTTCCTCCTTTATCTCTCTTCCATATTGCCACCTGAGTTTTTCTTCTGAAATGGAAATCTGTCAGTGACTTCATTTAAAAGTGATTGTTATATCTTTTGGTCTTAAAAATTTACAACTCCTTTGCATGGTATTTATGCCAACCCTTATTTCTGGTCATCCTAATGTGACCCAAACTGCTTGTTTCTTAAATGCCTTATTCTTTTGCCCTTATTTGGTGCCATTGTACTTTCTTCTATCTAGAATGTCTTTTCCCTTTCTTTTTTGGTGTACTTGAGAGAATTCTGTGTTGGTGGCATTTAGTGAAAACTTTCCTAACTCCCTCAGGCAGTTAGTGGCTGTTTATAAGTAAGTTTCACTGTAGTCTCTGCATATTATCAGTATGTTTACCTGCCACCCCTCCTAAGATCTGTGAGCTCTTCTAGGGCAGGTGAAGCATTTTTTAATATCTTTGTAAATCTAGTCCCCTTTGTGGTATTTCTCACGTGATGCAGAGATGCACTGATGCTAAGTTGTATTTATCATCTAGAGCTAGGTAGATCTTTGCAAGTCTTGTAGATAAATGCTTTTAAGGCCACAAGTAAGTTAGGTACAACAGGAAAGCCTTCAGAAAGGAAAGTGTTATTGATTTTAAAAATTACAGGACTTCTTTTTTTTTTAAATGTTTCAAGATTCTTATATGTCAGACTAGACAGTTTAATTAAGGGAAATTCAAAATTTATGGTTACTTTTGTTTACTTAAGGTAATTTATCTTAACATTGTTTTTTGTTTCTGAAATTCTAGGAATAGCTGATGAAGAGATGACAATTTTAAATCTTTAATTTCCTTCATTTAGCCAACATTTAATGTTCATGAATTATACATATCAAACACAATGTCAAATACAAAGCTAAAAAAAAAAAAAAAAAAAAAAAACCAGCCACAGATATGTCATAGCATAGACTGAGTTAGGCATGTGCAGGGAAAAACTAGTACAATGTAAATTCTTCAGTAGAATGATTGTTAAGATGGTAGGCTTTTTCTGGCTACTCTGCTTGGCAGTTGCTCTGGCAACTGGACTTTTTATTACTGATTGTAGTCACATTACTCATGGAGTTGTATAATGTCAAGCAATAGTTTTAAGAACTGAAAAAATATTGTGATCTTTTTGTTTATATTATTCTTCAGTGAATTTTATTTGATATTCTGGAAAACAGAATCGGACACTTACGTTGGAGTACACTGAAATCTTTTTTTTTTTTTTTTTTTCTTTTTCTGTATCTGTAAAATGGCCGCAAGACTGCTTGCTTGATTCAGAATTCTTGTGGGTACTGGGCTAGATAATTATCTTAAGATGCTTGATAACTTGCAAAATGTTCTTTATATCTTTATAAAAATGAAACCACTAGAAACTAGTGTGTAATTTTCTTGGCAGGTTTGGTTTTCATAATCAGTTCTTATTTCTGTGGAGTCCTCTCTGTACAGTAATATTGATTATCAAAGTATAAAAAAAGTATCAAATGTATCAAAATGGCTTAAACAACAAGGAATGTATTATTTGAAAGCATGAGGAGCCCAGAACTGGAACGTAATAAAAAAGTGATGTTTAGTAGTACATCACTTTTATTGAGGACATAAGCCCTATTTACTTTAAAGCTCTATTGCCAGGAGAGGGCTGTTATAATATCAGATACCAACATCCGACAAAGAGTAGGAATTATTCCCTAGTGTCTCTTTCTTATTAAGGAGGAAAACCTTTCTTGCAAGTCTCATGGTAGGCCTTTTTTTTTTTTTTTTTTTTTTAAGGTCTTATTATATTCATCCTGGCTCTTTCATACTAGAAAATGACCAAATTCCTTACTGTGTCAGTTAAGTTCTTGTAACCTGGCCCTTGCTTACCTTCCATCACCAGGGACTGGGCCTTACAGTGCTAAAAGCAACCTCATCAATATTTTATTTGATACTCCGAACAAATGTCACAGATTACTGATAGATTATAAATAGTGAAAGCTGTTATCTGGCTGCTGATGTTATACTGTCTTTCTTGCCTCACTATTATATAGCTGTCCCCTCATGTGATCAGCCTTTTCATCAAAATATTTTCTCTGTCTAGTTTCCCTAACCAAAATTCTGCTTCCACTTTGAAGGATACTATCTTCCTTATTAGCCCTTTGAAGTAAAGAGGGCTATTTTTGGTTAGAGGTGGGTGTGAGTTGTTGACATTGTTTTAGACCACAAGTTGGAAATTGTTTTCTACTTAGAACCTGGTAGTAAATATTTAGACTTTGCAGGCCATATAGTGTCTTGCAGTGATTCAGCTTTGTCATTGTTGTAGGAAGCAGCTATAGATAATTCAAAAACAAATGATCATGACTGAGTTCCAAAAATAACATATTTACAAACACAGATGATGAACAGTTTTTTATATATGATGCCAAAGCACAAGCAACAAAAGAAAAAAGATCCACTGAACATTATTAACAATAACAAATTTATGCTTCAGAAGACACCAAGAAAATGAAAAGATAACTCTCAGGAGAAAATGTTTCCAAATCACATATGAAAAGAGACTTCTATCAGAATACATAAAGAATTCTTAACAACTCAGCAATAAAAAGATCTAAGTTTTAAAATAGGCAAAGGGTCTTAGTAGATGTTTCTCCAAAGAAGATATATAAATGTGAATTGCACATGAAAAAATGCTTAGCATAATAGTCATTAGGGAGTTACAAATCAAAATCATAGTGATCTACCACTTCATACCTAATATGGTGTCTGTCATCAAAAACACAGGTATTGTTAAAGATATGAAGAAATTGGGCATCTCTATACATTGCTGATGGGAATATAATTATAGTTATTTAGAAAATAGTTCTTCAGATGTTGACCATAAACACACACACATATCCAAAAGAAAGTATGAAATGAAGCAAAAAATCTATACCTGAATGTTCACAATAATGTTGTTCTGAATAGGAAAAAAGAAAAAAAAAAAAAAAAAAAAAAGATCCAAACCTCTCTTGACTAGTGACTGGATAAATAAGATGTAATACAGTCATACAATGAAATATTATTCAGCATTAAGAGGTACTGATTCTGGTAGCAAGCATGGGTTAACCTTGAAAATATTCTGCTGTGAAGACATTTGCAAAGGATAACATATATAATTCTAGTTATAGATAGTATCAAGAATAAGCAAGTATATAGAACTAGCAAGTAGATTAGTGGCTACTTAGGACTGTGGTGGGAAAGTTGGATGATTACATTTGGGGGGTGATGAAAATACTATAAATTTCATTGTGGTAATTAATGGCTGCATAATCCTTGAATGTACTAAAACCCTTGAATTGTATACTTTAGGTATCTGGATTCAATGCTGTATGAGTTATACTGCAATCAAGTTCTAATAAAAACAAACTAGTGGTAGGACTGACTTGGCCTGGGTCCATTGTTTGATGAGTCATAATAGACTATTCTTCATTCTCCTGGGAAGGAATTTCCTTCTTTGGAATGGCACCTTACTATATCTCTTTTATCATTTACCCTTTTCTGGATACTCCAGTATTTCATTCAAAATTTAAGTACCTGTTTCACATCTTCCTTTAAGTTTCAGCTTTTTACTTTAGGTTTATTAGTATCTAACCTTTAGTGTTCCTTGACTCTTCTGGTTGGTTGACTTATACTTTCTCCCTACTTTATTTTGACCATAGTCAGTGTGGATTCTTATCATCATCTAAACCATCTCACTGCTAGAACTTTAGTTTCTCTTTTTTGAGATTGTTTTACCAATTCCAGTTACTGAAAATGCTGTGCCTACAGAGTTTTGGGGTTTTGGGGTGATTATGTGTTTTAAAACTTAAAACATACTACCCAAAGTAGTATTGCAACCTACAAGTAGCGGGATGATTTCCATATTAAGGTATTTGTTTTCCATCCTTTTACTTCTCTTGTCAGCTGTCTTCACCTGTCTCACACCCTCTTATTGTCATGTTTGTGTACTTATGACTCCTGTGTTAAAGGAGTGACACATTTAAAATCACTATGCATGCCCCTGTGAGTTGGTAGTGATAAGCCACTTGAATTTAAGTGTTCTAAGATGAGGAGAAAATGACTTCAGTAACATTGCTTCTTATATAAGAGAGTAAGACTGTGGCTTTATGATATAGTTAAAAATATTACAGGAATTATCTTAGTTTGAGTTCAAATTTGGTTTCTACCACTACCAGCTGTGTGATCTTATGCAGGCTGCTTAATTTTCTTGATACTTCTATTTCCCCCCTAGATAGTTTGGAGGATAAATTAGATAACGAACATAAAATCTCTAACAGAGTGCCCAACATGTAAATGTTGTTTCATTTTTTTTGCATGTACTAAACATTAACTTTCCTTTTTTATCCATAATTGTATACACAGTTCTTCTAAAGATTATTTTCTAGATCCATTAGTTTCAACCTTAAAAAAAAAAAAACTTTCAAAACCTCACAAAATAACATTTACTTTGTTTAAACTAAAAGTAATCATTAAAATTTAAATTAATACATCTGAGGTGCCTGAACGTAATTTAAGAATTGTTTTTTTTCCTCACATTTTTTAAATCGGTGCATTATAGTTGTACATAATGGTGGGATTTGTTGTTACATATTCGTTCATGGACTCACTATGACAATATAATTTGTCCAATATCATTCCCTAGTATTTTCCTTTTACCTTCCCTTACCCGCCCCCTTTCTCCTCACCTGGTTCCTTTCCTCCATTCTACTGATTTCCCTTTGATTTTATAAGATTCCTGGCCCCTGACATGTTTCTTTTGATTTTTGCTCCCTAATTTCCACATACAACCCTTGACCTTATGAGTTTGGCTTACTTCACTTAACATAAAGTTCTCAAATTCCTCCATGTTCCTACAAATGACATAATTTCATTTTTCTTTATGGCTGAATAAAACTCCATTGTGTATATATACCACATTTTCTTTGTCCATTCAGCTGTCAGTGGACACCTAGGCTGGTTCCACAGTTTGGCTATTTTGAATTGTGCTGCAATAAGCATGGGTATGCACATATTGCTATTATGCTGCCTTTGGAATAAATACCAAGAAGTGATAAAGCTGGGTCATATGGTAGTTTCATTCCTAGTCTTTTGAGGAACCTCTGTACTGTTTCCATAGTGGTTATACTAATTTACAGTTTCACCAACAGTGTAAAAGATGTTCCTTTTCTCTACATCCTCTCCAGCATTTATTATTGTTTGTATTCTTTTTTTTTTTTTTGGTACCAGAAATTGAACCCAGAGGTACTTAACCATGAGTCACTGAGTCACATCCCCAGTCCTTTTTTATAATTTATTTAGAGACAGGCTCTTGCTGAGTTGCTTAGGGTCTTGATAAGTTACTTTTGATCCTCCTGCCTCAGCCTCCTGAGTCACTAGGATTACAGGTGTGTGCCACCGTGCCCGGCTTGTTTGTATTCTTGATGACTGCCATTCTAACTGGTGTGAGGTGAAATTAATTTCAAAGAGTAATTCTGTTCTCAGAATAAAACCAGATAAAAAGAGATAATGGACTTTTTGTTTCTGTTATTGGTTTTGGTAAACTTAGACTTAAAAAGATTTCTAATAAAGCTTTTGCTGTGTGTCTTGCTGCTTAAGAGATAGCTTTATACCTTTGGGAGTGAAATCTTATTCTTAAATCCTTCAGTTTATTAATTGATTGCTTACAGTGTTTTAGGTACTTTATAAAATACCATTCTTACCTTTTTGGACATAATACTCAATATCTTGAGAGGCTTTAAAAATGTCGAGAGTTTCATTTCTGGACAGATTGGGAGTTGGCATACAGAGAAAGTAGCCATTTGCAAATAGACTGTGTTTAAAGTTTATATATCAGTTGTTTGGGAGTTCATATATTTTTCCAGTTAAAAAATAAAAAGGGGTTTGTGTAATAAGGATTTACAAAAGCATATTTCATTGATACTTAAAATATTTAAGTATCTGTATGTCATGCGCTGAAGAATAACTAGTGAACAAGTGCTTTGCTGTCATAGAGTTTGTAATATAGTAAGGTAATTATGAGAAACTAGGATGGGAAACTGATGCCATGTGTAGAAACATCTCTTTGTGTTTAACTTAGGTTATAGTTAAGATAGAATCTTGTCTCATCCGTAGTCATAGTAATTGTGTAATTATTTTTTCTGTGAAAGGGAGACCCAGAATCATGTAGTTTACCTTTGTGTGATCAGTAAATATGGAAGTACTTGTGATTTTATGTTATAGTTAATCAGCAATCCATTTTGAAAATTTTATCTTTTTATTTTTGTACCAGGGTTTGAACCCAGGGACACTTAACTCTACTACTAATACCCCCAGCCCTTTTTTATTTTGAGACAGGGCCTCCCTAAGTTGCTGAGGCTGGTTTTGAACTTGTAATCCTTCTGCATTAGCCTCCTGAACTGGGATTACAGGTGTATACCACTGTACCTGGAGCAAATTTTATCTCTTAAGGTCATTTAAAAGATAATTTTATAGGGATAGTGTTGGTAATTTCATATTGTCTAGCAACATGCATAATTATAACTGAATCAAATTAAATTTATACTGTGCTTTAAATATGATTTATAGAAAGAATTCAACTAACAAAAACTGGGGAGTAATTGTTGTTTGTCCCTTTTGCTACTCACAACACTTTCATATTAAACATTTTCCTTGCTTAATTTCCAGAACCCTATTTGAAAGTGAATTCTAATAATTGAATGAATATATGTGACTATATATTTATATACATCCCCATATACTTATTCTATTATGGCATAAGAAAATAACATAGATTATGATAGAACAATAAAGAATATTAAAACCTTAGAACTATATGCTCTCGTTTTCTCCCCTGTATTTAATCATTTGTTTTGTCATTGGTGAATTTTGCCTAGTTCTTTAAATGTTGGTATTTTACTTTTTGATTCATGTTCCTTTTTTTAATTTTATTTTACTTTTCTTTTCTTTTCTTTTTTTTTTTTTTTTAATTTTGAGATGGAGTCTCACTGTGCTGCCCAGGCTGGTCTTCAGTTCCTGTATTCAGCCTTTAAAGTGCTAGGACTACAAGTGTGCACTGCTGCACCCAGCCTCATGTTCCATTTTTGGGAGGTCTGGGTACCAGGGATTGAACACAGGTGTACTTGACCACTGAGCCACAACCCCAGCCCTTAGAGACAGGCTCTCACTGAGTTGCTTAGCACCTTGCTTTTGCTGAGACTGGCTTTGAACTTGCGATCCCCCTGCCTCAGCCTCCAGAGCCACTGGGATTACAGGTATATACCGCCAGGCCTGGCTCATGTTCCATTTTTAATGATTTCTCCCTTGGTTGGGGAAAGTGATCAAAAGCTATTAATTTCCATAGTTGTGTCTTAGGTACGCTCTTTCCCCTAAACCCAGTTTCTGTAATTACTTGCTGAATGTCTGCTGGGATATCCATAGAATTCCTACTATTTCAAAATTAAAATATGCAGTATTTATACTTTGATCATGCCTAGCATATAGTATCACATTTGGGCATTTTCCCCTTTCTTCTCTAGTGATTCTGTTAAAGGATATAAATAGTAGGTTTTTACTGTCTTCACATATGGAAAAAATATTTCAGAATATTAATTCAGCAATATAAATAGAAATTTATACAGTAAAAGTTGTACTTGATCTGGACAGCTCAGTAAAAGTAATAAGGTGTGTTAGAGAGCAATCATAGTATAAATGGAGAGATGAATAAATTAAATCAAAATAGGGAATTTTTCATTAAAAAATATCATTAATGGTTCTCCACTAAAGAAACTAGGGTTTTTAAAAGAAAATAACTAATTCTAGGACAGGGACTAGGAAAGTGCAATGCATGTCTCTAGCATCTTGTTCCAGAATATAAGGAAGTATTAAGAATGGTGTGGACTTGTCAAAAGCACATAAGAATGAGCCTGAAGGGGAGGGACTGCCAACTGATTAAATATTGGGCAGTTAAGGTATCCTGTAACAATGGTGATGTTATGTGCAGAACAATGAATTCACTTATCATCATTGCTAGCAATCATAGAATTTAGTTCTTAATGGGAAGGCCAAGTGACAAAAGTTAACATTACCAGTAATGAGAAAAATCAACATTATCTACCTCCTGATATTTGGAAAGAGCACATATTACCACCTCTCTGGTATTTTACATGAAGTGCATAACCTGTATCTAAACATGAGAAAGCATCAGGCAGATCTGTTGAGGGCAGTCTATAAAATCTCTTTAAAACATCAAAGTCCAGACATGAACAGACTGAGGAACTCTTCCCACTTAAGAGTACAAAGAAGTGAGACTACAAGTAATGCAGGTTTTTCTTTTTCTTTTTTTAAAAAAGTTTTGCTATAAAGACTACTACTGAAGCTTCTTTATGTGTATTACAGGATAATATAAAATCTTATGATAGAAACACAGTAGACTATTAGGACAGGTAGAGTAGATCTATGGTCCACTGGTTCTTTTGCTAAATGGGATTACTTTCATTTTCTTTGGTGATTTTTCTCTTTCAGTTCCTTAAATGTTCACCCTGTTGGTGATTTCTAAATAGTTCTTAAGATTGACAATTTTCAGAGTTATTCAGGTATACTTGAGGATCCACATGGTGTTTTCCAGGGAGTCTGTGAGGTCAGACTGTTTTTATAACAACATTACAACATTGTCTGTCTTATTACTGTGTTCACGTTTTTATAGATGGTACAAAAGTAATGATTGGTGAAATTGCTGGTACCTTAGCATGAATCCAAACAGTGGCACCACCATACTGTAGTAATAGTCATTATATTCTTTATTACCATATAATTGCAGTTTTAAAAGTTTATCCTTGATAAAGCAGTATTTTATTAAATATCAACCATCAAGTACATGTATTCTTAATATTGTATGATGAAGTGATGTATGTGTAAAGTACCTTTAATATGTGAAGTTATGATAGTTGTTTTGAGGAAAAGCAAGTACTTCCGTAATTTAGAATCAGCAAACATTTACTGAGCAACTACTGAGTTAGGATGGGTGGTACTGGGGTTTAAACTCAAGACCTTGTACATGCTAGGTAAGTGCTCTACTAGTGAGCTACATCCCTAGTCCTAAGTACTTACATAATTTGTAAAGTGAACTAGTTGCTTTTTTCATTGAATACCAAAACTACTTGAGAAAATAATCAACAAAATTCAGTTATTTAGATTTGTGTTTTGATACACATTTTCACAAAACTGAATAGTGAACCAGAGTCACTCAGGGAAAACAACAAGAAAAAACAGAATACCTTGGCAAAGAATAGAAGATGTAAGGAAAAAAACAAACAGTAACTTGAGAACTGAAAAATACAATAATTGATACAGTAGCCCTGTGAGTGGGCTTAAAAACAGAATAGAGCAGATAGAGGAAAGAATTGGTGAACTAGCAGAGAATAGAAGTTATCCAATCTGAACAAAAATGAAAATAGACTGGGGAGGTGGGGCACAGCAGTGTGCAGTATTTTGGGGAACTATGGGACTATAAAATAAATTTAACACTTGCACCATTGGATTCACAAAAAGAGAGGAAGAAGGGCAAGACTGGGAAAGTAAGAAATAACAGCTGAAATTTTTCCACATATACAAGAGAAACCTACAGATGAAGAAGCCAGGCAAGCATTCAACAGGATAAACCATTAGAATCCAAGTCAAACTTCTGAAACTAAAGACAGTCTTAAAACTGGCAGAAAAGAATATGTTTTATGAGACCACAGTCAAATGATAGCTGGTTTGCGTCCATCAGAAGGATAGACCAGAAGGAAATGATGCTATTTTTCAATGCTGAAAGTAAAGAACTATCAATGTAGAACCTTGAATTGGGAGAAAATACCCTTCTGGAATAAAAAGGAATAAGACAGTCTCAACTGAAGAAGACAAGAGTTTGTTAGCAGCAGACTTACTATAAAAAAGTTCCTAAAACAAGTGATGAAAGATGGAGTTGGAACGTCAGGAAGAAGGAAAAAAAAAAAAAAAAAAAAAAAAAAAACATACAGGTGTAAAAAGGGTGAAAACAGTAGATTGACTTTCCCCTTTTGTGTTTTCTAAATTGTTTGACAGTTGAAGCAATTTTAGGACAGATATGATTTTATGTAGAGGAAAATTTAACAACTATAAGTAGGGGAGGGTAAGATGATGACACAAGTAGACTATGAAAATTTATGTAAACATAATGTAGCATAGAATGGCCACTAAGAAAACTATACAAAATATATGCAAAAACCCTAGGTAAAATGAAATTCTGAAAATATTTAAGTAGCCCATAGGAAGACATGGTGAAATGAGAAACAGAGAATAAACAAACTAAAATGGCAAATTAATCCCTAATATACCAATAATAACATTAAATGCAAAACATCTAAATATGCCAGTTAAATACTAGCAAGTGAGTAGAGCATTACCCAACCATGTAATGTCTCCAAGAAGTTCATTTTAAATATAATAGGATAGCCAGGTTGAAAGTAAACGGAGGGAGAAAGATATGTTATGCAAACATGAATTCAGAGGAAGCAGATGTGAATATGTTAAAATCAGATAAAGGAGATCTCAGAACAAAGAAATTATTAGATAGTGGGCATTATGTAAGATAAAGTTCAGTTCACCAAGATGACATAGTAGTCCTAAATGTATGTATGTCAAACAATAGAGCTGCAAAATACACGAAGAAAAAACTGATAGAGCTCAAAGAAGAAATAGAGAAATCCCAGATTATAGTTGGAGACATCACCTCAACTATTCTCAACAAATACCAGAACAATCAAGCAGTAAAATCAGTAAGGATAAAGAAATATTCCTTAATGTGATCAGTCAGTAGTATCTAATCCACATTTACAGAACACTGCATTAAATTACGATGGAACCACGTCACCTTTTCAAGTAGACCACAGAACATATACTAAAGGTAGGCTATATTCTGGGCCACAAGAACAAATCATAAGGTCGACACCTTATGAGGCTGAGGCAGGAGGATCACAGGTTTGAAGCCAGCCCCAGCAATTTAGCCAAGACCTTGTCTCAAAATAAAAAATAAAAAGGTCCAAGGATGTGGCTAAGTGGTTAAGCATCTCTGCATTCAATACCCAGTACCAAAAATTTAAAAAAAATAAAATGAATAAAAAGGGCTGGGATATAGCTCAGTGGTGAAGTGCCCTGGCTGCTTTTAACCCACAGTACCAAAACAAAAACAAAAAACAAATGTCAAAGAATTGAAGGTGAAATCAAACTAGAAATCAGTAATTGAAAGAAAACTGGAAAAACTCCATAAGCACCTGAAAACTAAAGAACATATTTCTGAATAATCCCTAGGTCAAAGAGGAAGTCTTAAGGGAAATGTAAAAAATACATTGAACCTAATGAAAATAAGGATACAACATGGAATTTGTGGGACATAGCTAAAAGCAGTGCGGGGAGGGAAATTTACAGTTTTAAATGCACACCTTGGAAAAGAGGGAAAAAAATAAGTAGCTGGTGGTAGAATATATGTCTAACATTCATGAGGACCTTGGGTTTAGTCTGTATTCTACAAAAATTTAGTTCCTACCTCAAGAATATAGGAAAAAGATGAACAAAATGAAATCTACCTGAAACAAGCAGAGATAACAGAAAAAAATCAGTGAAATAGAGAAATAATAGACAAAATCAAGGAAACAAAGAGCTGGCTCTTCAAGAAGGATCAGTAAGACTGACAACAAAAGAAGGCACAAATTTCTGGTATGATGAATGAAATATAGGGAGTGTCATTATACACCCTGCAGAAATGAAAAAAAAAAAAAAATAGGGAACTATGAAAAGTTCTGTACACTTAATTTAACTTTGAAGCAATTCAAATTGGAGGATTTCCTTAAAAAACTCAAAACTATCATACTTCTCCCAATATGAAATACATAATTTTTACAGCCCTTTTGCCTTTATAACAAAATCTAAAAAAGGACAGTATTAAAATTAAAGCAAATGGGAACATGTAGACCAGCATGCCTTTTATCAGTGTAAATCTCCAAAATCCTTAACAAAATATTAACAAATAGAGTTAAAAGAGTTACTTTTAAAAAATTATATGCTGTGAGCAAATAATGCTTATTCAGTCATGCAAGGAAGTTTACTATTTGAAATTCAGTCATTAAAATCCAACATATTAATAGGATAACGAAGAAAAATTCTATGATCTTGTACATCAGTTGATAAAATTGAGAAAACATTTGATAAAATTGAGCACCCATTGTAAAACCAAGAATACCTGTAGTAAAACAAAAACGTGAATAGAGAACTTTCTTAGTTGTTTAAGGAACATCTATAAAAACCTAAAACTGACATTATGTCTGATGGTCCAGGAGTGAGTGCTTTTCCCATAAGATCTGTCGCAAGGTAAGTATGTCTGTTTGTACTACTCTTTCAGCATGGTGTTGGAAGTTTTACCCATTTTAATAAGGCAAGAAAAGAATATAAAAGGCTTACAAATGGGAAAAGAAGAAAAACTCCCTATTTGCAGATGACACAATTGTCTACATAGAAACATCCTAAGAAATCTACAAAAACAACAAAACAAAACAAAACAAAACAAAAAAAAACCCCCAAACAATTTGTAGAACTAATAAGTGAGTCCAGCAAGGTTGTGCAGGGTACAAGACAAACATACAAAAATCATGGTTAATATTGGATAGTAGAGAAAAACAGGGTTGGGTAGTTTAGATGTCATTTATTTAATGGGAGATATATTTTAAGTGTAACTTTGAATAATAACTATGATTATCTCAGGCCCCATTATTCAAGAATCTTCTAAAAATTTAACATATACTATGTGCCTTAACACATCTGCTAGATTGATCGAGCGAGTTATAGAGTGCAATTATGATAGTATTTTTAGGTTTTAGGCATTTTTAGATTTTGTTTTTTCCTAACATTGTATTTCTATTGGAAAATTAGACACTAATAATGATACACTATATTAATGAGTATTCCTGCCATATGATAATGTAATAACTGATTTTTGTAGGATATTCACAAAATCCCTTATATCACATTTGCTGTAACTAAGGTTCTGATAGATTTATGTTGGCAACAACTCGTACTCCTGAGATCTATTGTTTTGTACAGGCCTATAAAAGACAGTAACATACTCTATTTGGTAAACTTTTTGTCTCCTGTACCAACCAATAGGATGCTTTGAAGAGTTTCTTGACATTCAGTTTCTGTTTTCTCCCCCTCTTCCTGTCTTCTTTACTGCTTGCTTTGCCCTCTTTTCTTAATGTCTGTATCTAAATATGTCTAGCATTTTCATTAGTAGTCAGTAATTTTGGTTAGAAGGACCTGTTAAAGTCATCTAGTCTAACTTTATATTTCTTCCATGAAGAAGTTAGTGCCTTCAGGGTCACTTCATGATTTTTTAGACAGACTTGTTGTGAAAGTTTCCTAGTAGCTTTTCTTGGATATTTCCTACTTCCATCTTTTGATCTTTTTATTTCCTCTGTCCAAATTATGTATCCATAATTTCATATCTTATAAGACTAAGAATAAGGAATATTTGTTCTAAAACAATTTTTAAGATGGTCAGTGATTTCAGGGAAAAAATTGATTTGATTAGGATAATTACATTAACTGGGAAGCAGGCAAATTTCTTTCAGCAGAAAAAGACATTTGGGTTGATTCCTAAGGTAACCTTTGAAGTTCATATAATTTAGCATTTTAAAGAATTTTTGCTGCATAATGAGTGGCAATTTGGGGATCAAATCAGTAGGAATTAGGAAAATGTCTTCCAAAGAAAAAAATTCTGGCAAAGAAATGAAGAAAATAGATTTTGGATCTGTATTTTATTTTATTTAGAATGACTTTGATCAAAGTGTCAAGATTTGGGAGAACAAAAATAAATTTTATTGATGTATTCTGTGAAGTTTATAATATTTTCAAAGGATATGCTCTCAGAATATTTAGATATTTATCTTTGTCTTACTAGTAGACTTTGGGAGGTGACAACATTGCCTTACTTGGTTATAGGCTCTCCTTGTGAACTATAAATATTACTTCAGGACTAGAATGCTGCTTGTTTAATTAAAATATGTGTAGAAGGTCCAAATGCTCAATATATAGTCTTGTGGAAAGGAAACATCAAGGAAAGTGAAAATCTAAATTAATAGTTGTACTTCTAAGACTTTATTGATTCTTAAACCAACTGTCTTTAACACACTGATACTTAAAATGCTGTTTACACTAAGTTCTAGATTGTTACCATGTAACTATAAAGTCCTTTCTCAAAATAAATTTAGGACAATGTTAAATCTGGCGAAGGATATTAAAAAGTAATACCACAGGTGCTGTCTTTATGGAGTTCAAAGTCTAGGGGATTAAGTAAGGGATGAAAGAATTATAAATGTCAAAATTGCTGTAACTAGTAATAGTTTTTGATTTCTGGGATTACTTTAAGATGAATCTGGAAAATGTTATTAATGTTTTTTGCTACATGTTTCTTATTAAAACAAGACTCCTTATCATTTCAAATTTTGAATATTACAGTTATGAAATTTGATTTATAATTTTAAAGAAAGTGATGAGATTATTGAGATTTATGAATGTTACTAATGAATTCCTTTAATATTTAAAAATTTTTTTCCTAGACTGTTTACTTAAATATTGTTAAAGATTTTTGCATCCGTGGTTATGAAGAAATTCTAGACTATGTGTGTGTGTGTGTGTGTGTATGTGTGTAAAATAATGTTTGACTTTGGTATCAGGGTAGTGCTAATAACTTCAAGAGTTCAGAATTATTCCTTCTACTTTCTCAGGTAATTTTTAAAGTGAAGTGCTTTTTTACTTTTTACTTTTGTTTTTGTTTTGCTTTTTTGTGAAGAGCACATAACTGCATCTTTTTAATTGAAATTACTAGACCAATTACACGTAACATAATTAGTATAATTCTAAAAATGTTTGCATTTGAATCTATAATCTTGCTATTTACTTTCCATTTCTCATTTGCTTTTTAGTTTTACCTGTTTGTCTGCCTTCTTTTGAAATGAGTATTCTTTATGGTTGTATTAGTTTTCTCCTGAGAAACAGAACCAGTAGGAGAGAGATGTATCTATAGAGATTTATTATATGTTTCCTGACATGATTATGGTGGTTCTGAAGTTCCACTGCCTGTTTTCTGTAAACTAGACATTCAGGAAAACTGGTGGTTTAAGCTTGAAGGTCTGGAGGCAGAAGAGTTGATAATATAAATTTCAGGCCTAGTCTGATGGCTTGAAAAGCAAGAGGCACCACGGGCAGGCCAAAATCAGCTTCCCTCTGCCTTTTTGTTCTAATCTGATACTTAGCAGAACTGATAATACCCACCTACTGCTTGCTCACTTTGCCATTTCAGATGCTAATATCTTCCAGAAAAACACCCTCAGCAGACACATTCAATCTTTAACTGGTTATCCCTTGGCCTACTCAAGTTAACAAATAAAATTAATCATAAGAATAATCTATTTCAGCCCACACCTGTAATCCCAGTGGCTCTGAAGGCTGAGGCAGGAGGATCAGGAGTTCAAAGCCAGCATCAGCAAAGGCGAGGTGCTAAGCAACTCAGTGAGATCTTGTCTCTAAATAAAAAACAAAATAGGGCTGGGGATGTGGCTCAGTGGTCGGTCGAGTGCCCCTGAGTTCAATCCCTGGTGCCAGGCGGGGGAAAATTCATTTGGTGTCTTTTTTTTTTTTATTTTAAAGAATGCAATTACTCTAAGGTTTACAAATATACATCTTCAATATGCCATGTTTTACCTTTTTTTATAACGACATAATGTTTCCCTTAGGTAAGATCATGACAATAGGATGCGGTTTTTTCTCTCACTTTTGGTGCTGTTATTTTACTTGTACACTTTATATATCCCATAATATATTGTTATTTTGATTGTTTTAAATAGTCAATTATATTTCAAAGACATTTAATAATGAGAAGATGTCTCTATATTTAATAGATATGGAAAATGAAAAAATTCTCAAGATAATGTGGCCTGGGAAAAAGGAGTGAAAAAGAAGGCCATGCACTGACAGCCTTCATCTCCCAAGACAAATGTTTTCCAGGTGCCAGCTGCAGTCAGGAAGGAAGTGTCTTATCACCCTTAAAGAAACAGTCTCTAGGAGCCATTAATTTCCTCCAAAGTAAATCCTCTCCAGACACTGCCCACAGACCCCCGACCCAAAAAAGTTCAAATTCCTGAGTGCACAAGGAAACTGGTATGTTTACTAGACCCTCAAAATAATCTATATAAACCCAGTCTCTTTCTTATTTCAGTGGCTCATTTTCCACCAGGAAAGTGGGTCCTCTGGTGCCATTTCATCCCTGCATCCCCCGTTCCGGTGTGAAACTTTGTTCCTGAATAAGCAGCTGAGATGAATTTGTGAGGTTTGCGTCCTGCCTGGTCTTTTTGTACTAACAATATTACCGACATATTTTAATTTTTTGGTCTAGATCTAACTGTCCATCTGGTATCATTTTATTTTGCCTGAAAAGTTTACTTTGACATTTTTTTATAGTGAACATCTGTTGGAAACAAATTCGGTTTTTGATTACCTGGGAAAAGCATTATGCCTTAATATTTGAAAGATATTTTTGCTGAATATAAAATTCCTAGTTTGACCCCAACCCCACACCAAATCCAATTCTTTAAGTAGATTTTATTATTTATTGACCTTCTTGTTATTGAGAAAAAGATCTGTAGTCATTTTGTCATGACTACAGATGGTACTTTTTTCCTCTCTAATTACATTTAGAATTTTCTGTATCACAGGTTGGCAAATTTAATTGTTTCCTTCTGCTTTGGGTTCATTGAACTTCTTTGTGGGTTTAATCTTTTCTTCAAATTTGAAACAGTTTTTACCATTTTTTTTTAAATACCATACATGTGCGTGTGTAGATGCAAATTTAAATTTTCTTGATGAAATTTACATAACAAAATGAGCCATTTTAAAGTGCAGTTCAGTGGCATTTGGTATATTCATAATGTTGTATGATCACTATCTCTATCTGATCCAAAATATTTGCTTCATTCGTGAATAGACACTATAGCCATTAAACAGTTACTCCCTATACCTCCCTTCTGCAGTGCCTGGCAACTACCAATTTTCATTTTGTCTCTATGGATTTAATTACCAGGAAGTTTCATATAAATGGATTGATATAATTTGTGGCCTTTTGTGTTGGTTTCCTTTACTTAGTATGTTTTTGAGTTTTATCCAAATTATAACATCCTGTTAATATTTCATTGGTTGTCATATATTGTGAACTTTATGTTGTGCTGGATTTCAAGTCATTCCTTTAAATATTGTTAGTTTGTTTCAACACACTTAAGTTACTTGGAATCAATTTTGAAGCTAGCTTTTAACTTTCAAGTATAGGTCTAGAGCAGCATTTAATTCATGGCTAATATAATCATTCTAGGACTCCCTTTAGTACCTGGTGTGGTCAAAGGTTTCTCTACTCTGGCTGGTGGGAACATGAATTATTTCCAGTTTTGAACAAGCTCCAAAAATTGTTCAATCTGCTACTACTTCTTAACCTGGCCTTGGGAAGTTTTCTCTTATACCCAAAGTCTGGAAGGAACTTTCCTGCAGATTTCCACAGTTCTTTCTCTCTGCACCTCCTTTCTCTAAGATGCTCTTCCCCACAAATCTAACCTGTGCTTTTTGAACTCCACGTATATCTTACTTCTCAGTTTGACAACAGCATGTACCAGTAATGTAACTTGGAAACTTTCTCTAGACAATAAACTGGGATAAACCTAGGGCTTACTTCCTTTGTTTCCTTGTATCAGCAGTCTTGGATGTCTGAAAAATCCTTTTTTTGGTGGGGGGCGTACTGGGGAATGAACCCAGGGGTGCTTTATCATTGAGCACCATTATTTTTATTTTGAGTCAGGGTCTTGCTAAATTGCTTAGGGCCCCAGCCTCCCAAGTTGCTGGAATTATAGGCATTCACCACTGAACCCAGCTGAAAAATACGATTTCATGCTGTTTTACAGATGTATTAGTTTTTATACTGGACAAGTAGTTTCACATAGCATTAGTTCTTCAAAGATCTTACTGAATTTTCTGATCAGTATAAAGAAATCTATCTTGAATTCAAGCAAGTGGATTTATCAAGTAATCTTGCCAATAACTTGGTCATATGGTACAGTGTTGATTTTTGCAGCTCACTTGTTAAATAATATAGATTCAAAACTTTTAGTTTTAGAACTTGTTCTTTTCAGATAAATTTTATGGTTTTGTTGAGAGATTCTCTCAGCAGTAAATACCCTCACATTATTGAATATGTCTCTCGTAGTAGCTGTCATTATTTCAGCATTTCCCAGCCCTATATTGGAGCTGTCAGCTAGAAATTTACTATAGAACTAATCTTTAAACATGCTGGCTTCTTGTAATTGATATATAAAAATTTGCAAAATGAAGTATGTTTTTTGTTCAAATATAATTGAACAAATTTAAGCCAGGTACAGTGACACATGTCTGTAATCTCAGCTACCTGGGAAGCTGGGCAGAAGGATTGCAAGTTCAAGGCCAAGACTCTGTTTTAAATTAAAAATAAAAAAGACTGGGAATATGGGTCAGTGGTAGAGTGCCCCTAGATTCAGTCACCAGTACCAAAATTGATTTATTTAAATAAAAATATTTATTTAAATGTGCATTTGTTTTTGCTTTAGATTCAGGGATAAACAAACTATAACTCATAACCCAAACTTAAATGAAATACTTGCTGATAAATTTCATAATCCCTGGGAAAAGCTCTAAAACTTTTACTATTGACTAAGCATGATGAACACTGAATGTGAGGCAAAATTATTTTGACTACTTTGACAGTCATATTATGCCATGTTTTTCTTGATAAAAATTTCAGAAAAATCTTTTTTTTTTTTTTTTTTTTGAATGGCCAACAAATCACAACATTCTTGCTATAAAAGTTTAAACAGTACAGAATGTGGAGTAAAAAAGTGGGAATTGTAGGGTAGAAATGATGCTGCTGCTTGGGAGGGTAACTAGAGAAATAAGTCTGTCTCTTAAAGGACTTTTCATGGCTTTCTGAAGACTGTTGATCTTTATCCTGAAGGCAGTAGGGAGTCATTCCATTTTAGCAGGGATATGATATGATCAGTTTTGGATGGATTGAAGTTGCAGTAACCATTTGGATATATGGATTCCAGATTCACAAGAGAAAAGAAATATTCAGTGTTCATGGTAAAGTCCTAGGAGCCTGGCCTGGCTGGTTCTTGGGTCTTATGGATACTGGCTAGCAAGAGTAATAAAGATAAAGGAGATTAATGGTATCATTTATATAGAATTGATAACACTGTAAAGGTCAGTGTACTGGCAAAACAAGGGCCTGGTTTCAAAATCCTGCCTGAAACTACCATATAAACATATTACCTTTCTTTATAAAATGGTAAGGGTACTCATTTAAAAAAAATTTAAAAATAAAAATTCACAGTAACAGTGAGTAAGTAAATACCAGTGTACTCTTTTTTTTTTTTTAATACTTTTTAGATGTTGACAGACCTTCATTTTTATTCATTTATTTATATGTGGTGCTGAGAATTGAACCCAGTGCCTCACACATGTCAGGCAAGTGCTCTACCACTGAGCCACAACCCCAGTCCACCAGTATACTCTTGAAAACCTTGCAGAAAGCATATTGAAGAGGAGAATAAGGAAAATGAAATATTTTAAAATTTAGGCACAGCAAGAATATGTGAATAATCATGGTAAGAATATTAAAGTCAACTAATAGGCAAAATAAATCTTCTCAATATCAGGTTCTATTTTTTTGCTATTTTTAATCTTCACTTTAATATTTATTTGCTATTTAAAGTGACTTAAAATTAAATTAACAAATTCTGGAAAATTGCATTTACCTACTATAATTTTCAAGGAAGGGACTAGTTAACTGGCAACCTAAAAAGAATTGAAGATGCTAATTTCCTGCTAATTTTTACTTAGACCTTAAGTTTACATAGGATTAAAGACAGTTTAAAAGCCAGCCAGTTATACTATATGATTTTCCCCCCAGGCTTTTTTAGTTGTCTCTTAGGATATATAACTGTAATCAGATACTCCAATGTCAATTCTCTTGTACACTTATTGGTATTTATTTGCTAGTCAGGTTTAGATAAATGGAATATAGAATGCTTGGTATTCAATTTAACACTGAACTTTAAAGATTCAATTTATATTACTTTTTCTGTAGACATTTTAAAATATCTTCACGTTTCCACTTCTGTGAATCTGTTATACTTGGAATTTTCACTGTTCTAGAAGTACTTATGGTACTATTGGTAATCAAATGATATGATCTATACTAGATATTTAATCTCTTATCCAGTCCTCAAAAGTTGTTAAATGTAGGCATTGACTTAGGTCTGGTCTGTAGTTTTTCTAGAACATGTTTTTCCTTACATATATATCATATAGAATCCTAGTATAGGAAACAGCTGATTTTATACTTTTTTAAAAAAATAATGTAGAGTTTCAATAAATTGTAAGACTTCTCATAAAAAGAAATATTTGAAGTAGATTTCAAGTGATTGCCTGTCTTGGACTCACCTGCTCATTAATATTTCCCATATTTTAATTGTACAGCATGTAGAAAATTTTCTTTCATGCAGGTATAAATGGTAGTAGGTTTCTGGTTTTTCCTTTGCAATTTCAGTAAACTCTTTTCTTCAATTAAATAGAGATAGTAGGAGAAGTCCCCCCCCCCACCCCCCGAGTTCTCCAAAATGAGTTCACTCAGCAATACAAGTTAGAACACTGACAGTATCCAATATGTGAAAATTTGGTTTATAGTATATTTAGGGTATATAAATATTTGAAATATATTTTAATCAAATGCTTGCTTAAATTCTAAGTGGCAGAGCCACAACTCAAGCCGGTTTGAGTAAAGAACTCTTTGTACCATGTTGTATGACTTGCTTCCTTATTAAGTTAAAAAAAGTTCAATTTATAAATCTAGACATAATAGTTTATAACTTATTTTCCTTTGTTTTGTGACTTAAAGTGTTTGGTAGATTTTAAAGAAATTGGTGCTAATCTTATGATTCTTTCTTTTCTTTCCCCAGGGAAATGAGGCAAGTTATCCTTTGGAAATGTGCTCACACTGTAAGTTGAATATTCTTGTTGTGAAGAATTTCTTTTATAAACCTGTATGTCTGTTTGTGCATGTATATGTGATCTACCTTTATAACGTATGTTTGTCCATATAGCAAAGTTAGCCCTTTGGTGTTTTAAGATGGGTAATGAATTTGACAAATTGGTTTTCAAACTACCAGAATAAGGAGATTTTTAAATAGACTTTATTATTAGTATCTGTACTAAACTGTAATTACAAATAAAACCCCAAATCTCAGTGACTTAACAGAAGTTTTTCAGATTAAGAAAATGTCAGTGTAGATGTGTTGGAGCTTTTCCTGTTTGGTGACTCAGGGGTCCACACTTCTTTGTTTTGTAATGCCAACAATTCTATGCCTGATTACCAAGTGATCTGCACTACTTATGCTCACATTATGTTTGCAAGAGTAGTCACACAGACCAACCACACTGGCATGACTAGAAAGTACACTTTCACTGTATTGAGGAAAGAGAAACAGACAAGGTGCATAGCATCCATTAAATCTGGGGCTTTGTTTTGTTTTCTGAACAAATGAAATTACTAATTTTCTTATTAGTGTTTTAAATCCTTTAAAATAAGGAAAATATTAATGGGCAGGGGTAGGGGCAAATTCAATTCTCTGTTTTTATCTGACTAAATTGCAAATTTTCAGAATAAAATCTGTTGTCTAAAACCTTTTTCTAATATTTAGAATGTTTTAAACTAAAAAAAAAGTTTTGTATTTTCATATACATATCTGATAGAAGCTTAATAGTTAAAAGATTGAGTTAGAATGAGCTAATTTACTAGTATTTATATTGCAATAAGATCTTTAAAAAAAATACTTAGGCCAGTGGTCTGATCACCTACAATATATGATGGTAGCCCTTAAATGGAATGCTTTATCAAGGACATGCTAGTTTTGACAACCCTTTAAAAAAATGTAGGATATACCTCTACAGTTTTCCACTTCAACATATTTTAGTTTTGTTTTATTACTGTTAGCCCTTGGTGTTAGGAATTAAGTCTTTAAAAATGTACTGTTTGAGCTGGTCATGGTGGTGCACACCTGAAATCTAAGTGATTTGGGAGATTGAGGCCGAGGATTCCAAGTGCTGGGGCAAGCTTCAGCAGCTTGGCAACACCCTGTTTCAAAATAAAAAATAAAAAGAACTGGGGATTTAGCTCAGTGGTAGAGCTCACCTGGGTTCATTCCCCAGTACTGCAACGCAACAACAACAACAACAAAATCACTGATATATAGGGAACAAACATACCTATTCTTCTCATAGTCTATGCTAGTCGTATTCTAGTATTTAGAAGTAAGACTTAAGTCTTTGATAATTCTGTCCTTATTGTGGTTCTATTAATTCAGTCCTGTCTGCCTTACTGTTTCTCTACCTCATTCCCCCTACATCTTTAAATCCTAATTTCTTTGTCTTCTAAGCAACTTTATTCCCTTAGTTGTTTTAGTTTCCTTTTATATTTTTCAATTGTAGTATGTCTGTTGGTGTTGACATCAACATTTTATGTTAAGGGTGGTCAACATCATTTAGACCTTTTGGTATTTAGAAACTTTAAAACTGATAAGTGTGTATCTCAGATTCCTTTGGACCAGAGTTCTTTTTGTTTCTGCCATAATGTACTCATGTCAGATTTATAAAGTAGAAAATGAGTTGAAGTTTGTTCTGTTTCGATTCTGATTGTGATTTGGGTTTTTGTATGGGTGGTGTTTTGGAGTCAAAAGCTGTCTATTTCACTATGCAGTTTCTTGATTTTAGTTTGGTCAGTATGTCTTTTGAAAACTCAGTTCTGCAGTGTGGCTTTGTAAATTGCTTCCCTAAATTACCCACCCCTTGTCTTTTAATGGTTTCTAATATTAAAAAACATCTCTGCTTTAACTAGCTAGAGTTTGATTTCGTTGTCTTTAGTTGAACCCTGAATAATACAATATAATTTCAGGAATGATATAGGCTATATTATTAAAGGTAATGGAAATTTAGATTGATTATCTGACCTGGTTGGATTTGAAAGTAGTGAGGATCCGGTTGTCAAGAAGAAAGAAAGAAAAAAAAAGAAAGAAAAAGAGCATTGGTAAACTATGGCACAGTGATTAAAGAGTGAACTTATTTATTTTGTGATTTCATAAAATAAAATACTTACTGAAGGCAAAATTTGGGAAGGCAAAATTTGAGAACAAAGAGATACTGCAAAAGATTTTCTGGAGAAAATGAGGAACGTGAAAAGTCTGATTACTTCTGACTATCCTCTAGAGAACCTAAAGAAAGAAAATCAATGCTAAGTAATTTTGTTTGAAGGACCATTTGATAGACTAGGAAGCTTATGTATATTCTTTGGAAAAAATCAGATCTCTGGTTTGAAAGTGCAGTGTTTGGGAAAAGGAGAGAGATCCTTATGCCTGGAATGGAGACCATTGGTAGGTTAAGATACCATGAGATTCCTGAACTCCCATATCATTCTCTTCTTCAGAGAAAGCAGCCCTTTTTAGTTTGTTTGATGAGACTTGGTCCTACCTTGCTTGGGGACCTCTTACCCTTGCAATGAAGTGTCACTTCTCTATTATATTGTTAAAACCACTTTTCCCATTGCCTTTTATGTTTTGAGCAAGTCTCCCTTCTTTCCCCATAATACTTGTCAGTTTCTTTTATTCCCATCACTGCTTTTACACTTTATTTTCCTTATAGCATGAAGAATAAACAGGAAATTACTTAAACTGAAATTACTTATTAATTGAAATTACTTAGTAATCCATTTTACCTTCCATTTTCAAATTTCTATAGTGCCTTAAAAAATGCTAATATTTATGACTAATTACTATACTCTTTCCATCTCAACCACTATTTGCATTTCACTTCACTTTTTCCTCCCAAACTTGCCATTGTGAATACCTTAGTTAATTAGGATTATAGGTGGCATGCATTTCTGTCTTAAATGTGAAATAAAATGTTAACATTGAGAATGTTGTTTGAATTGACCAAAACCAGACCTAATTATGTATACAAGGGTTGCTAAACTGCCTATTGGCAGTTTTTATTAAAAAAGTTTTGTTGTAGTAGACATGTCCATTTGTTCACATGTTGTCTGTGGTTATTTTTGTGCTGCAGTGGCAGAGTTCAGTATTTGGAACAGACACTATGATATAGTTAACAAAACCATATCACTATGACTTTTTTACTACTTGACTTTTCATAGAAAAAAATTGCGGAACCCTGTTGTAGCCTATAGTGGCATTTTGGGTTTGAAAACTAGCATTTCTGTCACTATTACATAGCTAACATCTCTGGGATATTATCAAGACAGGGAAGTTACAGACTGGTGCTTTTGGTGTTATGTATACAGATCTCTAATTATTATTCTGGCATTGTTAACGTTAGTTTTTAACTGAATCGAAAGGGTTTCTTTCAAGATTATGCTTTGCCATTTATTCAGAATGTGATACAATTATTCCTCTTGTTGTTGGTAGCATGAAAGGATGTGGAGTCTGTAACGAACAAGGTTTCAGACTAATAGAGTTGGAGTTCCATGTTACTAGTACAGCTCTGATAGTGATGATGTTCCTAGGAAGTTAAGTTTTTTCTCCCATCAGATAACAGGTTGTAAGGAAACTGTTACTTCCCAGATTTTTCTTTTTTGTTCTCCCCTTAAGTCTGAGACTAAGACTAAGTATACTAAAGCATAAGACCCGGTGTATGTTCCTTTCTACACATTTAGAATGTCTCATGCCAGTTTTATTTTATTTTTTTAAATGTGTGGTAAATATTTAAAGTAGATTTCATACACTATGAAAGCAGTCCATTTCTGTCACTAAGGATCTGTAGTTAACAACTGGACCATTCTACCAGTTATGAATATCTGAAAGTTTCCTGTGTCTATTATAGTGTTCCCCCCTTCTGTTCACTGTTTGGTTTACTCTAATATAATGTATTTTTTATCATATTTTATGTATAATTTGGATGAATTTCCCCAAAATGAACTTGTCCACATTGAAACAGCCACTTTTTTGCCCACCCAATGATTATAGTAAATTTCTTTACTTTTTTGCAAAACCTTTTTATTATTGGAAGAACTTAGTATTACTGCAAACAGCTACTATAATTTATAAGATTGTTAAAACCAATGCTTGATGCATTTGATTATTTATACTTCTCCGATCAAGTTAATTCCTCTCATGTTTTCTCATGCCTTCAAGCCTAGCTCAATTCATTGTTCTCTTTGAGACCTTCTATAATTGTCCAGGCTTCAGTGTCTCTTAACTTTTTTCACAGTTACTCTGTTTCCTTCTTTTCATATATAAATTGTCCTTTAAAAAGGTAGAAAGACTGAATGATAAGCTATACACAAACATCCACAGAGTGCTTACAATCTAAATACTGGAAAAAGAGGCATACATAAAATGGCAATGTAAGTAAAGTATTACTAGAAATAAAAGCACAGGTTCCAAAGAGGGAAAATCACCTTTGGTAATAAGCAAATTAAGAAAAGCATCACGGAAAGGCTGATGTTTGAAATTGTTTTTGAAAGCTATATAGGATTTGAAAGTTGATTAAATATTTGACTGGTCTTGGTTGTTTCTCCCTTCCAAACTGCTCAAATTTTACTCATACCATCAACATTCTATCCAGACTTTTAATTCTTTGCAATTTCTTATCTTTAATAAATGATTTTGCCTTCTAATTCTTGAGAAAACTGAAGATATATTAACTTAATTGTTTCCTCACCCCCACCTGCACTCACTCTGCCTCCTTTCCTTCAGTACCAGGTTGGAGTTCTGCCTCTCTTTTTCAAGGTTAGCCTTTCCACTGTGTTTTGGACCTCCTCCTGTCTTTAGGATCTTACTTTGTTAATTTCTCTCTCTTTTATGTCTTCAGCGTGTCTCTTTCTTCAGTTTAAAAATACAATCAACTTTTCTTTGATTCCAATTCTGCATATGTCTTTCAGTTTTCCTCCATTCTTCCTCGTATTTGAGCTTCTCAAAAGAAGAATGTACACAATTATTTCCATTTCTTTATTTCTGCTGATTTCTTGGCCTGCTGCTGTCTGGCATTCTGCTGTTACTCCACTGAAACTGTTAGTAAGGTCACCTTATTTTGACACATTTCCTTAACTGGCAAGTGTGGTGGATTCAGAAAACCTGTAATATAATTTTTGACTTTAGGGAAATTTGAAATCAAATAATTATTACTTTTCATATGTAATAATGTTATTATGATATGTTTTTAAAGAGTATCTTCTAGACATAATAATTTAGCTGAATAATTTCAAGGAAATGATACTGGGGATTTGATCTAAAATAACTGAGGCAGTGCTATAAATATAATATTTCTCATGTGTTAATGGTTAAAATTCAACAATCAATATATGAGATTCATTATACTCTTTAAACATTAGTTTTGCAGATGAAAATTTCCTTTGTTTCTTTTTACTTTTGTGCTGTGAACTCATGGTAGTTTTATTTAAGTTATTTTAGGCTGTGTGACTTTGTTTCTGTCTATTGGCTAACCTGTCTGGACTGGGAAATGTATACTTTTGGAGTGATTTGCTCCAGGTTGAGCTTAGTTGTAACTTGGCATGATAACTTGGAACAGTGACTGAATGCATGATACTACTTTAGATAGTTTAAACAGAGGACTAGATTGGTCACAGTTCAACTAATTTTTCATTGTTGATAAAAGCAGTATAAAAGTGAATGGTTTTGATAAAATTAGTAAATACATGGACTGTTTTGTAGAATGAATTTAGATGGAAAATCCTTTTATCTGAAAAGATTTCTTAACTTGGCTTTCGTTAGAAGATGACCCAGGAAGAGCTTGGCAGATGCTAAAGGAATGTTTCTTTTTACATAATCTGTAGAAACTTTGAAGATTTTCTGCCCATTAGAACACTGCTCCAACTTTGCATAAACAATTTTCACATACTAGCAGTTTTGTTTCTAGTTTGAATATTTACAAATGACTTGAAAGTTTGGACTAGTGATTTTGTGCTGTTAATTTCTGCTTTTAATCAAGTCTCAGAGGTTTAAGAGTTTCTATTCTTTACCTAGACTGAGATTTAGCTTTGTTTTGATTTTTTGTTCCTCCTTGGTGATGTGGGTCTAATTTGGGACCTAATGCATGCTAGGCAAATGCTCTACCACTGAGATACATCACTAGGCCCTTGTTTTTGTTTTGAAAACAAAACTTTTTTGGAGAAAAAAAAATCAAACTAAAGTTCATTTGATTTCTTCCTTCATTTCAGTATTTCTTTGTTTTTATTCCTATATTGTGGATTGATTTAACTTACTTCACTTTTTAATTATATGTACTTGAAACTTTCATTTCTGGTTTACCAAGCCTTTATTCATCATATCAGAAATCTTTGGAGGAAATCTTTTTGTGTGTGTGTGGTGCTGGGGATTGAACCCAGGGCCTTGTGCTTGTGAGGCATATACTCTACCAACTGAGCTATCTCCCCACTCTGGAGGAAATCTTTTTACTACCATTAATAGTTCAGTTTGAATGTGAAAAGGTCAAAGTGTTTTTGAAACATTGTATTTCTGTAATACCATTTATTTTATCCAGTGAAAGTTACTTAATACTTCTGTATACTTTTAGTAAAGCACTGGGGTTGAGTAATGAAGAGAAAGATGTTAATCTTGATTTGTTCTTACAATCCTTTTGTTTTTAACATCCCTGGTTTCTCTGCTATGTTTTGGATATTTCGAGTTGTAGACAAGTAGTCTTAAGAAAAGGGAAGATTTATCTGTTTTTATTATCCACACTGTCAAATGTTAGTATCACGGTAACGCTCACAGAATTACAGTTTCAGTTATGAGGTCTGTGACATTTTAATATGATTATCTGCTATGAAGGTGAAGTAATTTTGTAGCTAGTATGTGGAAGCCAATTACCATAGGTGGTTAAAAAGGCCTAGCTGTCCATCTAATAAAAGTATAAGTTCTTGGGTCTTTCCAAGACTGTTAGAGCAAAAGAATAAAAGATATGAAGAGTATAAGAAAAGAATAACTTGGTTGAATGAATACACAGAATAATAATATTGGATCAATAGAAATTCCAGGAGCTGTTACATAAAATGGAAAGGGTAATACTCAGTGAAATAGTAGGAGAGAACTTCCCTGAAAAATTGAATCATCTAATTAAAAAAATCTTTTCTGATTGCTGAGAAAGTTAAATGAAAAAAAAATATACATTTATTCTTTACTTTCATTATAATTTTAAAATTTCAAGAATAAAAAGGAAACCCTAAAAGCTTCTTGAAAAAGTTATCTAAAAAGAATAAGAATCTACTGACAGTGGACTTAGCAGCAGCAGATGCTAGTAAGCAGTAGAGTCATTTGAAGTTCTAAGTTCCTAAATCCAAAATTTGATATACTAGGCAAATAGTCACTCAAGTGTGAGAGCAATTAATGGCATTTTTCAGAAATTTAAAGACTTGGGGAAAATTTACTTTCTCTAAGTTGTTGAGTATGATTCCAGTAAAATGAAAAAAAAAAAGGTCAATAAAAAGATTGAAATGAAATTCAAAAAGATACTGGTACCAAAAGCTATTGGTATCCCTACGATACCAGTAAAAATCACAGAATAACAACAATGCCATGGATCTTGAAAACGGTTCAAAGTAGAACAAAGTAAAAGACAACACTTGAATATGCATTTGTGTGTGTGTGTGTGTGAGAGAGAGAGAGAGAGAGAGAGAGAGAGAGACATGATGGTGGGGGGGGGAGGAAGGGAGGAAGGAAATACTGTATTTTCTTTTTTCCAAGAGATTGGGGTGGAGAGTAAAACAAAACTAAATGAAAGTACAACTTGCATTCAGGTGCAGTTGATAAAATAAGAGGAAAACCTGGAAAGAGTGCTGGATTGGGATTGACTTATGAAACAAAGAGAAGCAAATTGTTCAAGTAAGATGTATTATTGAACGAGGAGACAGTACACATTTTGACTTAATGAAGAGTATAGTAAACAGTGAGAAACAGTTTAATATGTTTCTGTGATCTTATAAATCCATGCCTTTTCATCAACGTACCGTTTTGATTTGAACCACAATATAGATAAACCAAAAAGAGAAAATCAACAATACAAACCTTCAGCAGGAAAATCAGTAATATACAAATTGGGAGATGGGTTAGAGGAACATCTTAGAAATACGTGATCTAGTTTTTGTCTACGTGGAATTGGAATACTTGTATTGTTCCCCTTTCTTCACATTTATACCCAAAATGCAGATTAGAGGGGTTTAGCAGTAATGTGTAGTATCTCTTAGCCTAAGCCTCAGTGCTAGCTTTTCAGATGGAATCAACAAAAGAAATTAGATGAGAAAGCATTTCAAGAAGTCTGAGTTACCCAGCTTTGCTGTTGAGCTTTACAGCATTAAGCACTCAGCATGTACCTACCTCTCTAGGTCTGTTTCTTCATCTTCAGTGTTTCATTCTCAAGTCTTCTTTCAGTCCTTTATATTTTATGACTTTTCCTTTCTTTTTTCTTTTTGGTATCAGGGGTTGAATCCAGGGTACTTAACCACTGAGCAACATCACTGGCCCTTTTTATTTTTTATTTTGAGACAGGGTCTTGATAAGTTGTAATCCTCCTGTCTCAGTCTCCTGAGTTGCGGGGATTAACAGGCATGCACCACCGCACCCAGTATATTACGTGGCTTTTCTGTGACAGATTTTGTGATGAAAATCGCTGAACTCTGAATTCTAAGAGTGTACAATTCTAAGAGTGTACTTCTAGGGTTATTGTCAAGTGTTTAGTTTGTCTTTGGATAGACAGCATTCATTTGGCTGAGTGAATTCTAGTGTTTTGGGTCATTTTGGCTCATATCTTTTCTATAAGGTAGGAGGAAGTAAGTGGTACATGGTGTTTACATTTTGAAGGAGCATTCTAGAAGAAAGAAAACACAACTACCATTATCAGTAATGAAAGAATTGAAATCACCAATGTTTAAAGGATAACAAGAATGTTATGAATTTTATGCCAATAAGTTCTGCACATTAGATGAAATGAACAAATTCCTTGAAAAACAAACTACTAAAACTGACCCAAGAGGAAATAGAAAATCTTAAATTCTTTCCATTAATGAAACTGAATTCTTAATTAAAATCTTCCTACAAGGAAAACTCTAAGGATAACGAACTTTACAGGTAAATTCTGTCAAACATTTAATGGAAATAAAAATTATCAATCTTACCTAAATTCTTTCAGAAAATAGGAGGTGATATTACCTTGATAGTAACAAATACATTATAAGAAAAGTACCATAGAACATAGACCAGTATTCTCTATGAACATATGTCCAAAAACCCTTAAATGTTTGCAAGTCAAATCTAGTAATGTTGAAAAAAGGATGTTTGTTACCCATTCATAAATTAAGAACAGAAGGGAACTTTTTCAGCATGGTAAGGGGCACCTACAGCTAACACAATGCCTCACCTAAGATGGGGGGAAAATGCAAGAATTTTTATTCTCATCACTTCCAATCAACATTTTATTAGGACTTGTAGTTACTACATTAAGTCAAGAAGAAGAAAAAGGTATTGTGATTGGAAAGGAAAGAATAAACATCTTTAATCTCAGATGACATTATTTTACTTACATAGTAAACCTAGCAGAGTAAGTTAATTCAAAAAGATCATTGACTGTAAGGAAATTATCCAGAAATTGGGAGAGTTTCTAATATGGTATCACAGCACAATTGGGAAATTAAATTGACAAGTGTAGTTTATAATAAAAGCCATGAAACACTCAGGTATAAATTTAGCTACATGTATATAAAATCTGTATACTGAATTAAAAAATTTTACCAAGAGAAATATAACAGTTCCTAAATAAATGGAGAGATATTACATATTTGTACATTAGATTTGATATTAAGATCAGTTTTATTTGTGCTGATCTGTAACTTCAGATAATTCCAAATTCTAGCAAGATTTTTGTAAAAGTCATCAAAGTGATTAATATTTAGTGTGGAATTGCGGGGATCTTACAAAAATAAGAATTTGAAGAAGAAAAACAAAGAAGACAGTGCTCCCTGAATTAAAGATTTAGCATTAAACATAAGACATGGCGTTAGATAGACAAATAAGTAGAACAGACAAGAGCATCCATAGCCCTGTGTGTGTGTGTGTGTTGTATAAGTGTGTGTAATTCATTTTTGACAGAAATGCCACAGGTACCATTGTAAGGAGAACCTTTTCAACAAAACGGCTGTATTTCTGTGTGAGATAGAATGTTTCCTCTGCTCCTGCTTATACCGTATAAAAATTACATGGATCATAGATTTAAGTATAAGAGCTAGAATTGTGAAATATCTAGAAGAAAGCATAGGAGCAAATCTTCATCACCAGGGATGGGTAAGGATTTTTGGTATATATAGAACTGAATCATAAAGGAACAAACTTGGATTTCATCAGAGTTAAAGTTTTTTGCTCACCGATTGGGATAAAATACTTGAAAAATCTATACCTAACAAAGGAGTCATTATCAGTACACAAAGAAAATTTCAAAATTTTGAAAAAACTCAGTTTTTAAAAGCACAAAAGATTTGAATAGGCAGTTAACAAAAATATATGAAAAAACAAACAAAACCACATGCTGGCAAAGATGTGGAGCTACTGGAATTCTCAAATGTTGATGATGGGAGTGTAAAACCACCTTGGAAAACTGAGTTTGTGAAAATTAAACCAGGCTTATCTTGTGACCCAGAAATTCCAGAAAAACAGAATAGCTCAAATTGGTCAACAGCAGAAATGTCTAGCAACAAGTGAATGCCTAAACAAATTTATATACCTTGCAGTAAAAAAAGAGCACATTACTGACATGGATTAATATCAAAACCTTGGCAATGTAAAGAAAATAGACACAAGAGTACATATTATACAATCCCATTTATATGAAATTCTAGACAGAATATAGTTGTAGCAAGCAAAACCAAGGTTGCCTGGGTTTGGTGAGAGGAGGGTGAGTGACTGCAAAGGGGGGCGGAATGTTTTTATTGTGAATGTAGAGATGCTTACATAGGTGTATACATTTTGCAAAACCTATAGAACTATGTACTTAATTAATTTTTTGAGTACCATTCACCAAGTTGGTTTAACTTTTTTTTTTTTTAGCATTTTAATTATAATTTGGGAATTCTTTTGTTGCTGATGTCTGCCTTTTGCATATTTGATAATTGCTTGATACTTTTTGAGGTATGTAAGAATTACATTTTAGAAGCACCAAAAGCACACATTATCTCTTCCATTCTAAAATAATAAAATATTTCTAAAAGCTACATATTTTAAGTGGATGACAGTTTTTCATATCTAATACAGTACAAATGTATGTGACTGTGTATTTTATAATGTCTTTCAAAATAATGGTAGCTCTCTCTTTGCCATGTTCATTTGGCAGTTGAACTGTTTTATGCGGTATATGAATATTAAACTACTGGTCTGTAAGTAAAATCCTTATAAAATCTGAGGTTTTTGGAGCTACCTTATAAGGTTTTATGTGCTACGCCCCCTGGTGGTTTTTACTTCTCATTTGAGGTAATGTGAAAACACAATCATTACCTTTGTAGGACATGAACAAAGACTTTAAAACTTTTAAATTAGTATTTATGTTGACAAGCTTCTCAATAACTTATGTTGATAACACCATAAGGTTTGTTCTTGTGGTGGTTTGTACAAGTGTTATTCAATACATGTTTCTCCAGGTTATTTTGCTATAGCTGATAGTTCTAAAATACTTGAGATGTTCTGAAATCCTGTATTGGAGTAATATTTACTAATAATTCTCATTTTATAGTGTAGTTCTTAATTTCTTGCCATATAAGAGAGATTGGGGAATCTCTTTTTAGAAATATTATGTACAGTCAGGATGAGCCTGGAACATCTTATGGTGCCAGAAATTAAAGAAATGCTAAAAAGCAAAACAAACAAGAAAACCCACAGAAAACAAACAAAAACCCAAAGATATTGCTTATAGGCTTCATAAGAGCAAGCCTGAAGTAGCACCTAAAGACCAAACCTGGAACAGTTTGACCAACAAAGGAAATAATGATAGTGTTGGGTTTTAACTCATATAGTCAAATAAATATAATTAAAAGAATAAATTGAGAAAATACCATTTTTCTTTTTCATAGGAGCATCTCCATAAATGTAGAAGAGGGAAAGAAATTGATTCTCAGGCAAATATCACAAATGTTGCAGACATGACCCACTGATGGATGCTAAAATTAAGTCATAATTTGAGGAGAAATAGAATATTTGCATTTTCTCAAATATCTTCCCCCAGGATACTTTCTAACTTTAAAAAAAAAAAAAAAAAAAAAAAGTGGAGAATTGGCAGACACCAGAGATTGAAGTTACTATTGCTAGTTGTGGGATGTGTCAAATTATTTCTGTGGTGTTTCTTCCCCAATACCTATATTCATTCTAATCATGACAAAAACATCATTAAACTTAAACTAAAGAACCTATCACAAAATGCTAGCCCAAAAAGTGTTTTTTTTTTTTTTTTTTTCCTTTGCGGTGCTGGGGATCGAACCCAGGGTCTTATGCTTGCAAGGCAAGCACTCTACCAACTGAGCTATATCCCCAGCCCTAGCCCAAAGAGTTTTATGGTCATAAAAAGCAAAGAGAAAAGAGCTGTCACAGATGGGATGAGACTCAGGAGAAATTACAAAAAAGAAATTATAGAAGTAATAAGAGTCTTCAAATGCTCCTCAAACAGGTTGTCCAAAGGTTAACATTTACAGATTGAAGTTAGTCATCAAAATCAAGAAACTAACATTGGTAAAGTAATATTAAACCACATATTTTAGTGAGAAAATGGTGAAATTTGAAGTGTTCTCCCCATTCTGTCCAGGATCCCAGACTGCCTTTAGTTATTTCTTTCAAAATACCAATTCTAGGAGGATTTTTAAAGTTTAATGTGTTTGATTTTGATTTTGTTGTTAAATCATTATTTGATCTACTGATTATAAAGTGGACATTAAGAATTTTCCTACAGGAGTAATAACTCTATTATTGCCTTTTTCTCTTTACCATTATTGGGAACCATCTAAAATTTGAGGAAAGTTCATTTATTTATTTATTTTTCATTTGTTAAATGAACACGTTTTTATTACTAATAATTAACAAATACATAAGATTTCAACTGGTAATGAACAGAAGATGGAAATTAGGTTCATGGTAAACGAGAAAATGCTTAACTCTCCTGAAATCTTAGCACCTCTGAGTGATCTCATATCTTTTTTTCCACTGATGACTGGTTTTCACCCTTTTCCCTTGATTTATGGCTGTCCATGTTTACTTGAGCACTTTTGTGAAAGCTTATTTTTATTCCATTGCATTCTGTTTCTTTTCCTTTTTATTCTAATAAACCTCATATTTGAAGTAAAAATTTGGACTTCCTCATGTTGTTCTTACTTTTCATAGTTTGAGAGGTGGCTTAGCATATATGTGTTAATAGCTGTACTTTTAGAGCCAAACACCTAGTTCTCTTCTCTACTATTTTGGAAACCCTTAAAATCCACCCCCCAAAAATGAGAGAATTATGTAAATATGGTAAAAGGAATTCATTTGTCTGTCTGAAAGATGGATGAATATGTAAGCTTCTATCTTTATTATTATATTGCTCTAATATAATATGTGCAGTTGAAAATATTAAAATTTACTATAGCAACGTAAGCTCTCTAAAAGAAAATTCTTAACCATTTTGTGTGATAACATTAATGAGATTCTGAAATCACTTGTTAGAAGTTGTTACCATCTAAATTTACATATATCTCTGAGAATACTCAGAGTGCACTGATCCAGGTAGGAGCTCAGCAGTTTAATTCAGTGTTTGTAAGCTTTTCATCAATTTCTTATTAAAAACTTTTTATGTGTTATAAATTGAGAATAAAATATCTTAAGTTTATAAGACTAGTGCTTTTTCTAATATAATTTAATTGAATATATGAGTATTTTTTGCTATTAAAAAAAAGTAGCCTTCCTAAAGGTATCCTTCTAAAAAGTGGAAAATAACATGTGTTTTCAGTTGGCAAAACATGTGAAAAAGAGTATCTCTGAGTCACAAGTTGAGTCAGGAGGGTGAGGTTTGTTTGTTTTTCCTTGTTCATCTCTTTTTAAGGGAGCAGGATCCTAAGCTGTAGGCTTAAAAAAAAAAAAAAAAAAAAAAAATTTTTTTTTTTTGTTGAAATGTGTTGCCACAAGTTGGAATTTGTTCTTTAGTTCTAACCTGGTACTGAGTGCAGATCTGTAAATATACTTGAAAACATTTAAGTGCTAACATTTAAGTGCTATTTAAGATGTGATTGATCCATTTTAGAGATCTCTGCCTAATTCGTAGGAGGTTAGTAAGTGCTGGTATTTCAAAAATTGAAGTCTTGCTTCATACTCTAATATTCTGCCACACATCTAGACCATTGCTGGCAAGTGAAAGTACTTGCATAACTGCTTCTCTGGTTATAGCAGTGACCAAATAAGTCACTTTGTTCATTGTCTAATAGAGCATTTTACTACTTGTTTTTGAAAATCGTATTCTTAGATCTTGGCTTTAAAAGACATTCATGGCTTTATTTTCCAATCTAGACTCAACTAGATAGTATGAAGTATTTAGTCTGCATCTTAACTCATCTTTGTAACTTAGCCGGAAAGGAGGAAAAGGAGGAGGAAATAAATGGGCGATTGGAAAAGAGATACTGCCTCCTTACACATTTTACTGGCTTCTTAAAATTCAAAGTGAGGGGGCTGGGGAGATAGCTCAGTTGGTAGAGTGCTTGCCTTGTAAGCACAAGGCCCTGGGTTCAATCCTCAGCACCCCCGCAAAAAAAAAAAAAAAAAAAAAAAAAATTCAAAGGAGTTTCAGGGGCAAAAGGTGTGTGGGAATGTTGATCAATAGAAAGATTAGGTAGAGCTCATTCCATTTAAGTCATACTTAGGGGTTGTTTAAGAAGCCATTTGTTGTGAAGGTAAAGTGTGATCATTGGCATTTTGCCTTTGAGGAAAGTTTTATGTACTCATCCAGAACAACTGTCAACTACATATAATATTTTGTAAGATATTTAAAACAAAAGGAAGTTAGTGGATTTTAAATGTTACCTTACGGGCTCTTGCCAGAGTGAGTTAAATAATCACACAACTGTGAGATTATATAGTTAATAATACTCTCCTTTCTTTAATCAGAAAAACTAATGGTATTCTCATAAAGGAACATCCAGGCAAGGACCTTCCAGCAGAGAGTTCATAAAGAAACAGAGGTGTAAAGTGTATATCTGAGCAGAATTGTACCAAGAGCTATGTAGCTAAAGAAAAAGTGGGGAAAGAGGATGGAAACTTACACTAAAGCTAAATATTGTCAAGGGTTTTAGGTTTTTGATCTTGTTTGTTGTTAGAAGCCACAAGAATTAAAAAAATATATATTTTTAGTTATAAATGGACACAATATCTTTATTTATTTTTATGTGGTGCTGAGAATTGAACCAGTGCCTCACACGTTAGGCAAGTGCTCTGTTACTGAGCCCCTCAAAAAAATTTTAAGCATAAGAGCCAGCAGTTTCACTGATTTTGCCTTTTAAAAAGAATAATGGTACCTGGGCTTGGTGATACATACTTGTAATCCCAGCTACTCAGCAGGTTGAAGCAGGAGGATTGCAAGTTTGAAGTTGACCTGGGCAGGTTAGCAAGACTCAAAATAAGGGTTGAGGATGTATCTCATCGGTAGGGTACTTGGCTAGCATGAGTCAGTCCTTGGGTTCCATCGCTAGCAACATTCACATGTTTGTGCACAAACACAAACAAAAGGATTAATGTTGGCAATGTAAAGGAGGAAGGATTGAACCAAATTTATTTGATGATTTTCTTCTATTTTACTTTCCAAAAAGAAAAAAAAAAAATCCTCTTTTTCTTTCTTTTTTCTTTTTTGTGCCAGAGGTTGAATCCAATGCCTTGTATATGTGCAAAGCACTTGTGCACCCCAGAATCACACCTGCAGCTCCTTCAAAATTCTTTTTTTTTTTTTTTTTTTTGTGGTGCTGGGGATTGAACCCAGCAAGGGCCTTGTGCATGCAAGGCAAGCACTCTACTAACTGAGCCATATTCCCAACCCCCAGAATTCTTATTTTTATTCAAGACTATGAAAGACTGTCTTCCTGATTAGTAGGGTTTTCTAGTTGACAATCCTTTAAATGCCTCAATTTCAGTTTCTCATACTAGTTACTTTCTAAACAGTTATGTATGTCCATGCTTCAACATATGGAATATGTTTTCTAAGTATTATAGTGCTGCCTTTCTTCTTTTTCTCTTTCCGTTAATGATACCCGCTAGAGGAAGTGATTTGTCTACTTTTGTGGAGATGTCATTTTTTCTTTTCCACTTCTAATATTCCTACTGATTATTTTTCCATTCATCACCTTTTCTTGTCTATAGGACAAGGCAAGTATGGAGAGGAGGGTACCTTTTTAGCAAAATCTATAAATTTCGAGAAACTGAATGATTTTGTTACTGAACTGAGGTCCTTGGGTCCAACATCGGTGGAAACAAAACTGAACCTGAAAAAAATTTAAGCACAGACAAGGATTTTATATGGGGCTTCTGCCTAAGCCAGAAAGGAAATGACACCAGTCAGATTTTCAACTTTTATGGCATCTGCTATGTAGGCAGGAGCTTTGTGTCTTGATGTCATCACTTGTAGAGGTGGGATCTTAGTTTTGCCTGTGCTTCCATCATGCTTCTTCATGCATTATCTTATTACCATTGTGTCTGCATCTTGGGGAATGTTTTACCATGCTGATAAGGTAAAAGTAACTGAGTTATTTCAGTGACTGTTCTTTGCATGTGCCTTTTGCTAACCATCAGGAATTTGTTCCTTATCATCTGAAAAAGTGATGTTATTTTCAGAATGGGACAGACTGTTGTCCTATCTCCTTGGCCTTGTCTTGGTGATTTTACTTTGTCTGGCTCCATTTTTTGTTATTTCTGCTGCCCATACAATCTCCAAAGCTGATTTTAACAATTCACAATAACTAAATTAAGGAATCATCCCAGATGACGGTGAGTAGGTGAATGGATTAGGAAAATGTGGTAAACTCCATTTTGTGTACATACACACACACACACATATGCACATATATACATACACACACACACATATGCACACACACACACAAAATGGAGTTTTACTCAGCCATAAAGAAGAATGAAATTATGCCTTTTTCCAGTAAATAGATAAAAGTGGAGAACATCATGCTTCATGAAATAAACCAGACTCAGAAAATCAAGGGTTGAATGTGTCCTCTCATGTGGATGCTAGAGCAAAATAAGACAAAGCAGGAGAGGGATTGGATATCATAAGGTATAGGAAAGATCAGTGGAGTAGGAGGTTAAGAGGGAGGAAGGAGGGACAGGAAAGGGGAGGAAATTTAGAATGAATCTAACAAAATAACGTTTGTGCATATATAAATGTACCACAGGGAACCTCACCTTCATGTGTGTGTAGAAAGTACCAGTCAAGGATGGATAAATGATGAGCAAGGGGGAAGATCAGTAAAGGGAAGCAGGTGGGAGGGGGGAAGCAGGAACTGAAATGGAGTGGTTTGGATTCCATGCATGTATGATTTTGTTAGGATGGAACCAGCTACTATGTATAACTAAAATACTCTATTTAAAAAAATAAAAGCTGAGCTGACATTTCAGCCTCTCATCTCCTGGCATGTGACCTTACTCCTGTAGCCTTGAAGACTGATTCACTTTTTAATTTCTTATTTTCTGGTGTGGCTCTTAATCCTAAAGGGTCCTGTTTTTTCATAGGAGTCCCTGTCTCAATTTGGTGAATGGTTTGGTGTCTGGTTAGTTTTTCTTTAAATATTGATGGCATTTTGACGAATAAGTTTTAAGTCTCAAACATTCATCGTTAGTATTTAAACATTTATTGAGCATCTATTATATGCCATATATAGGAAACCAGTGAAAAAACTGGGCTGAGCCTTGGGATAGAAGAGACATGTAAATAAATAAGGGAAAACATTTGTAAGACACTCCTTACCCAAGAGTAAGGGTATCTGAATACCTAATGGTTAAAGGGAAAATAAGGTTTATTTGAATATTTTGCTTTTGTCATCTGTTCTACTAAACAACTGTTCTTTAATACAGCAATAAAATGTTTTATACATTTGATGTGATCATGAAGTGTATATTTGAATTTTTATCAGATTATTTCAAATGTGTGTTATTTTACTGTTTGAAGTGAATATTTTCATTTATTCAGTGTAAAGTTTTCTCATAAGATACAGTATGTGTGTTCCTGATAAACCATACGTAGTACAAAATCATGTGTAGGAAAAATATCAGTAGACCAGACACTGACACAATTTATAGAGCACTGACAAACAGTAATGATCTTTAAAAATATAAGTACAGATTAATTCTGGCATTTATATTAAACACCACAGTTCACTTATGAGCCTTAAACATTTATTTAGAGATACAAGTTCTTGAGGTCATTTATTTCAGTAGAAACTAATTTTAACATTAATGGCAAGCCAATGAATATAGCCACCTTTATTAATAGTATTTCGAGGGCAGGTAGTAAAAAATGAAGAGAAATTGTATTTGTGTCTTCATCTGTACCCTTGGTTTTCACCAGAAGCCTTGAGGTTCTTGAAACCTTTAAACTTGTTATTAATTTCTCTACAGGAAGATACTTAACCCCCTCCCCTCTTGGTGCTGGAAATTAAACCCAGGGCACTTTACCACTGAGCTCTCTCTCTTCAGCTCTCTTTATTTTGAGTTAGGGTCTTGGCTAAGTTGCTGAGGCTGCCCTTGAACGTGTGGTTCTCCTGCCTTAGCCTCCTGAGTTCCTGGAATTAAAGGCCTATGCCACCAAGCCCAGCAGGAAGGCACACCTTCTTTCCTTAAGGTTTTTATATATTAAGACTTTCTTTTTGAGAAAACCTGCCCCTGATCTTTTCATAACATAACAGACCGTCCCTGACTTATGATGGCTCAAAAGCCATATATACCTATTTAACAGAAAATATACTTTGAAATTTGAATTTTGATCTTTTCCTGGTCTAAGTGATATGCAGTGTAATAATCTCAAGATGCTGGATAGCACCGCGAGCTGCAACTCACAATAAGCCCCATGATCATGAGGATGAACAGCTGATGTTATACAGTGTACTATTTCCAATGCATATATTCAAAAAATTATATGAGGTGTTGACTATCTTAGTATAAAATAGGCTTTGCATTAAATAATCTTGCCCAACTGTAGGTTATGAGTGTTCTGAGTGTGTTTTAAGGTAGGCAAGGCTAAATCATGATGTTTGCTGATTTGGTTTATTATATACATTTCGCTTTTATGATGTTTTCCATTTATCATGAGTTTATTGGCATGTAACCCCATCATAAACCTAAGAGCATTAGAAGAATTTATGAAGTTTGCATGCTGTACTGACATTACTCCCCCGTCAATTATACATGAGCTAATCATATTAGAGTCTTAACCTATATTTATATTCATATTACAGCATTATCTTATTTAAAGTAAAACTATCTAACCAGACACCAAACATTCAGCAAACTGAAATAGGGACCCCCCCTTCCCTGCTTTCATGAAAAATAGAACTCTTTAGGATTAAGAGATTAAAACCTTTCTGGGAAATACTAGAGCATTATCTGTAGCATTATCAGTCTGTACTTTAGTAGTGCAGATAATTACATACAGTTGTGTAGCATTTTAGTATAGAATCTTTATAGTTTAAATATGTTCTTATTTTTAAGTTCCTACAATGAGGATGCCAAACATTTAAACTACTCAAAACAGCAGTTGGGCACAGTGCTATACACATGTAATTCCAGTAACTCAGGAGTTTGAGGCAAGAGGATTGCCAAGTTCAAGGTCAGCCTAGGCAACTTAGCAAGACCCTGTCTTAAAAAAATAACAAGGCAAAAAAAAAAAAAAAGGCTGAGGATGTAGCTCAGTGGTAGAGTGCCCTGGGCTTAATACTTAGTAATCGCTGGAATAAAACTAAACTAAAAACCAGTTGTGGTATCTTCTCTAATATATCTGTGATATATATATATATTCATGGGCAGTGTGACCTTTGCCTTGTTAATTTTCTTTAAAAAAATTGGTGGCTTTGTTTTAATTTTTGGTATATATTTGTATTATTTCTTTAAGCTGTGATCAAAAATTTTAATCTGAATTAATCTTATATTTTAAAGGAATGGACAATAAAATTTAGAAGAAGATGACTTAAACCCTTTTCAAGAACATATGTGGGAAAAAACCTTTAGCTGGGTGGGTGGTGCCACCTATAATCCCAGTGTTTGGGATTATAGCGTCTCAAACTAAAAAATATTAAAAAAAGGCTTGGGGTGTGGGTCAGTGGTTAAGTGCCCTTGGGTTCAATCCCTAATACCAAAATAAAACAAACTGACATGGAATTTTTATTTAAGTACATACAAAGTAATGCAAACATTTATTATATTTTATTTTATTTTTTGGTGGTGCTGGGGATTGAACCCAGGGCCTTGTGCTTTTGAGGAAAGCACTCTACCAACTGATCTATATCCCCAGCCCACATTTCAAGATGTTGAAATGTGAATTTTGTTAGCTTTTTTTTTTTTTTTTTTGGTTTTGGTCAGAGAAGTAAAAACTGTATTTTAGTTATTAATACTTGCAAAGAGTTTCAAGAAGATCTAAACTAATAATATTCAAGAGGCTGGTCACATTGCCTCTGAGAAAGGGAATACATGTGATGGGGTAAGATAGGAAGGTAACATTAGAATTTTTTGAATTTTGAATAGCCTTTGAAGTTTGAATCAAACTATTAAAACCAAGGTAAATTAAAAGAAAGTGAAAATGAATGAAGGTACTTTAGGTCAGAGCAGAGATTGATTTAGCTTGTCTAGTAGGACCTCTGTGATCAGCTTAGTGATGTCAGTCTTCAGATATTTTGTGTGGCCTCCATGATCAGCTTAGTGTTGTCAGTCCTGGGATATCTGGGTACTCTGTGTATAGTTTGTTGTATGTTATGGCAGGGACAAACAAACAGAAAGGTAACCAAATAAAAATATTTACGTTGTACTCTATTAGGAGAAATTATTTAATCGTATATGTAACTCTTTTAATGAAATTGGAAACTATTGGATAACCACTGGCTTTTTTTTTTCCTATAACCTTTATAAAATCATTTCTAAAAATCTTGCTTTTTTTGTGTTTCCTTTTAGTTGATGCTGATGAAATTAAAAGGCTAGGAAAGAGATTTAAGAAGCTGGATTTGGACAATTCTGGTTCTTTGAGTGTGGAAGAGTTCATGTCTCTGCCTGAGTTACAACAGAATCCTTTAGTACAACGAGTAATAGATATATTTGACACAGATGGGAATGGAGAAGTAGACTTTAAAGGTAAGAAAAATAGGTGTTTTTTGGGTTTTAATCACAAGTTGTGTATAGCCTTATAGCTCTATATACAAAAATGTCTGGAACTTTTATTTCTTAAGTCTTCGTTTTGGTGATTTTATAATACAATATTATGTCAAAACCTTAAAATCCTTAGTATAAACATTTTGATGAACCAGGATATTTTACTTTTTGATTCATAAGTGTTCAAAGTATCTTTTAGGGCACTCTGCCCCCCAAAAAGGAGATTCAGTTTTTCCTTTGTTTTTAGAAAATAATTTTCACTCTAGGGTAACTTAAAATATTAGAAGTTGCAGTTTTTAAAAATCTTTTTTCTTTTTTAAGAATAAGACCTACATACTAAACAGTTAAACTCTAGTGATAAGGATGTGAGTGTTATATCATAGTTTTAATTTATTTTAATCAATCTAGATTTTACAAGGACATTGAATAGTGTACTTTTGCTAATATTAACATGATACATCATTTTATACTTTAATTCTATACTAAATAAGTAAATAAAGATCTCATTTCACTAGTAATTTGTTAGCAGGTTTGTCATTTTAATTTGAGAAACTGAATTATAAGTGAAGGAATTTAAAACCAATTATGATTTAGTGTTTATGAGGTAATGATGAAAATAATAAGTTTGCATGCAGTTTCCAACAGTGTATTTAAATGATTCAAAATTTTAGGACAGTAATCCAAAATTACTTTTGTTTTGGCAAAACAGTTTATAGTCTTTTCTTTAAGTCTCTTTAATTATATTCTAAAAGGAAAGAGTTAAATAGCTTAAATAATTTGTTTTTGAGTGATATGGTTTATAGTACTTAAATATTCATTCAAATTGATTAACCTTAGAAGACTCCAAATAAAAGAAGACAAACGTATAGCCTTGATTGTGGATGTTTTAAATTTGGCATTTTCAATTTTCAACACTGCTAATACGGAATTGTCTTGTTCAAGGAAATATCCTTTTGTGGGTATGTAAGGGAAATATTGGTTTTCTATATAAAAAATTAAAGTTCTGATTTGTAAACATTTAACTCTTGTTATTCAGAATTCATTGAGGGAGTCTCTCAGTTCAGTGTCAAAGGAGATAAGGAGCAGAAGTTGAGGTGTAAGTATTTTACTTTATTGACTTCATTATTCCTCCTAAACTGCTACTATCCCATATTACATTTCAGACTTCTTTTAAAATATTCTAAACAATTGCTTTTATTCTAGACTCTGAGACATAACACAAATTTTACGTTCTGATGAAAATCCTTTAGGACGTTTTCAACTAGTATGTTTGAATACTGTATGGTTATAGTTTTTAGTTGTATAGAAGAAAATTAGAATTTCCTTCTACTGAAAATAGCCATATAAACTACATACATGGTATGGATAAGAGGGTTTTTGTTGTTTTTGTTTCTAATGAAAGTAGCAAGAAATGTTCTAAAAAACCTAAGAGACTGGACCTGTTGTTAACATCCCTAGTTCTAAGTAAGGTTAAATAACCTAGGCTACATACACTGTTGGCCCAGCCAGTCTTAACTCTATAAGCCCATCCTCTTAACCAACTATGTTAATCCCACCAAAGGGCAACATCTATATTTAGGAAGAAGTCATCCTCATAGTCATAATTCTAGATGTTTGGTAATTTACTGTTTCTCACTGAAAGTACTCAATGTGTGATTGCCTTACAACTGCCATTGATTTTTCTTCCTGTTTTTTTTTTTTTTTTTCAGTTGCTTTTCGTATCTATGACATGGATAAAGATGGCTATATTTCCAATGGGGAACTCTTCCAGGTGTTGAAAATGATGGTTGGGAACAATCTGAAAGATACACAGTTACAGCAAATTGTAGACAAAACCATAATAAACGCAGATAAGGATGGAGATGGAAGAATATCCTTTGAAGAATTCTGTGCTGTAAGTATGAAAGAACTGATGACTTATTACTTATATTTTAAAATTAAAGATGATTTAATAGATAATTTCTTACGGATATTTTGCTCTAAAATGTATATGTTCAATTTGTCCTGATAGCCCCATCCCCATATTCAAAGTCCTGAAATGTGTTGTTTGATTTATTAATAATTAACAATCAGTTATTCTCAGGAATAACTGTTCTTAGTTATTCTGTGATAAAATGCCACAGGAATGGTACTAGTAACTTTTGCTTATTATTAGCAAATTACAAATTACAAATTACAGCTAGGTTATTGTTATGATTTATTTTTAAAATGGCCTATTTGAAAAATGCTTTTGTGGGAAATATAAGTTCATGAATTTCACCTAGAAATACTGAAAGTACTTCATAAGGACAACAGAAATGGGGAGTCCCTGTTCATCCTAATCTTATCTGCTATACATGGTGATTTACACCCTCCTTTTCCAAGCTTCTGATAGATAGTTGTTGTGGGGTAAGGGCTCTGTGTAGAGTTGGGACTCCAGTTATGGGAGACCTAGAAATCCAAATCTAGATAGAAAATGGAGCAGTAGCTTAGCTTCTCATGTTAGTGATTTTCATCATTGGATCCATGGAATTGGCACCACTTATTGCTTCCAAACAGAAATACAATCACTCAATTTTATTTTTCTATTTCTGCCCCTTAAAGCAAGAATATTAGCTCTTGATATGTTTTAAGGAATTATAATTGCAAACTGGAAATAGAATACAGAAGCATCCAGAATAGAGACAAAGGAAACAAAAAAATTTGAAAATTTTTCAGTCATGGTTGGATGCTTCTATAGGAAGTTTTCCTCCCCTTTCTTTTTCTTTTTCTTAGTTAAATCACACAAGGTCACTTTGTTAGTTAATTGTGTGTCGTGCAAGGAATGTAGCTACTTTGGCATTTCAGTAGAAGTTCCTACTATTCTCAGAGCATCTGTCTTCCTTCTTTGCAAGAGGATACTTAGCTTTATATTTTGTTTCACAGAGTAGTGTGGTACATAGTATAAAGAATGGGTTAGCCAGGTTCAGTGGCACACACCTGTAATCCCAACAGCACAGGAGGCTAAGGCAGGAGGATGGCAACTTCAGAGCCAGGCTCAGCAAAAGTGAGGTGCTAAGCAACTCAGTGAGACCCTGTCTCTAATAAAATTCAAAATAGGGCTGGGGATGTGGCTCAGTGGTTGAGTGCCCCTAAGTTCAGTTTCTGGTACCAAAAAAAAAAAAGTTTTATTTTTCAGAACAGTTAGGTTTAAGACTGCACTGTTGCAAGGTGATACTGGTGTAAGTGTTGGCTATCCCCTTGTGTTCGTCCTCCTTCACCATTGCCAAAGATCACTGAATGACTCATAAACTGGCAAATGGTTGAGTGTGACATGAGACCAGGCTGGTAGTGGCATTGTAGACAACAGTCAGTTTTTAAAAGAAAAGAAACAGTCTCAATTCTTGGAGGAATAAAATACATGAAAAACTTCGCTGGAGTAGTAGAGATGTTTATGAGTGAAGACAGTGCTGGGGAGCGGATTGGGAGGACTGAGTGCCACAACCCTCTCTTTTCCCTCTGTGGCAGCAGAGGGTGACAGAGGGTCTGGCCAAAGTGGACAACACAACCTGTAATCCCAGCTACTTGGGAGACTGAAGTGGGAGGTTTCCAAGTTCAAGAGCAGCCTGGACAACTTAGTGAGACCTTTTCTCAGAAATCCAAAAGATGCTGTGGATGTAGCTCAGTAGTAGAGCTCTTGGAAACTTCAGTTTAGAGTTCCATTTTAAAAGCTGTAAGACCTGAATGCTTGGGATCCCAGAAGAAGAATGGAGGGAAAGAAATCATGAGTAATAAGTCAAGAAAATATCTCAGAACCAAAAGTTATGTATTTCCTGACTTGAAAGGGTTTACTGAGTACCTAGCATAGTAATATAAAACTAATCTGGACATAGGCACATTGTCATGAAATTTCAAACCAGTGGGAACAAAGAGATGGGCCTGCAAATTTTCAGAGCTGGGGATAGTAAGGTGGAGAAAGGAGTTGGAAAGGGACGTCATACAGAGTCAAGAATCATAATGGCACTCAGTTTCTCAGTAGCAGAGTTGGAAACCAGAAGAAATTGCAATATTTTGCAATTCTGAGGGACATAGTTATTTTCCACCTAGAATGCCCTATAAATTCAAATTAGGTGGTAGAAAAGACATGTTCAAGTAAAGCTTTCCTTTTTTGGGAAACTACTAGAAGATTTTCTCATACTGTAGTGTCATACTATAAACTAAGAGTATACTGTGGGATCTCAGAATTCACCATGAGAAAGGAGGAGGAGACCTCCAGGATGATGGTCCAGAGATGAGGCCTAAGGAGCAGAGTATAAATTGCAGTAGGTTGTGAGGCTTTAGGAGTGCCTTCCAGGCAATAAAATCAATAAAATTACATTATATGTGTTTGAATGTATTTAGAACAAAATTTGGGGATTGAATTAATGATAGAAAACAGCACAGGAAATGATCACCTATTCATTTTACTAAAACAAATGTGTAGGAAAGAAAAAGTAATACTATGCAATTTTGTTCAGCTACTACTAATATTTATATATAGATATATGCAACTTTCTATATATGTAGTAGGTTGACTTTAATTTAATATACTTGATTCGGAAACAAAATGATAAAAAGTACAAAAGTGCCAAGTAGAACATAAAACATATTTTCATAATAATGTAAAATGGCTAATTTCTGTCAATAGAAATAGAGATAACCTTAGGATGTGGAGGATGGAAAATACATAGGGTAGGAAATGGAGTGGTATATGTAAAAACTGAATCTTTTATCTTCTGTGGTGGAATGCCCATGGAAAGTGACAAAAGCTTTAAAATCAAGAAAAAACAATGTAGGAATGTTATTTTCTGATCTAAAGGTAAGCATTCAAAGTCAGCTGAATTTTTTATAGCGATTCTTCATGAAAAGAAATAGTGAATGAGGGCAGGGTAGAAGCTGCTCATTTCACAGCAGGGCTTATAGACTAAATGGCTCTTTATACTGTATTTTTTTAAATATAAAAGTATTTTTAAGAAGCTTAGGTCAGGTGTGGTGGTGTATGCCTGTAACGGCTAAAGCAGGAGGATTAAAAGTTCCAGGATAGCCTGGGCAATGTAGACCCTGACTCAAAATGAAATTTTAAAAGGGGCTGGGGATGTAGCTCAGTGATAGGGTGCTTGCTTAGCATGTGTGAGGTTCTGAGTTCCATCCTCAGTATTGAAGAAAAATAACACAACAAAATGTTTAAGTATAAAAATAATACAGATGCCACTATACAAAACAACATGGATTAATCTCACAAACATAATGTCAGGTGAAAGAAGCCAGACATGAAAGAGTCTATTTGTGAAATGTACAAAAACAGACAAAAGTAATTCCTGGTGTTTAAAATTCAAGATAGTAGCTATGCTGTGATGGGGATGGGGGTGGTAAGGGGGGTTTGGTACCTAGAAGTGGGTCAGAGAGGAGTTCTGGTAATGGTGTGGATGTTGATTACTTGGGTGTTCACTTTGTGAAACTCAGCAAGCTGTGGATATTTATGACTCATATTCTCTTTATATAGATTATATACGATAAAATATCCCCTCAATTGTATATGTGATTACACTTTTAGATTACTATGTCAGTATTCACTGAGGTGCATATAAACTCCATGGAAACATAATGGGTAGAAAATTTTATTTGGAATTTTTTAATACCTTCTGGAATTACAGTAACAGTAAAGACCAAGTTCAGTTTTGAGGATAATTTTTATGGTAACATCTGGTTATTGGATAATATTGAATTATTAGAGTAAGAGTCAACAAACTACAGAGCACAGGACAAATCCTGCTACTGGCCTGTTTTTGAACTAATGAATAGTTTTTACTTTTTTTTTTTTTTTTTTTTTAGGTTTTTTTGTTCTGTTTTTTAAAAGAAGATGCAAAAGGAACCACATTCTGGCCTTTTGTAGAACAAGTTCGATGACCCTTATATTAGAACACAAAAATGCTTATTACTGTAGAAGGAAGAAACCATGAAATTCTTACTGAAGGCACTCAAATATTTTTGTAAAAATACAGCTTCCAAAAATGGCTATACTAGTATATTTTTAAATTCAAACTTTAAAATTTTATTTTGATAAGATGGTTAGACTACGGAAGGCATTTCTTAAATGTCGCTAATGTTGCTTTTTTCCCTGGCTGTTGCAGGTTGTAGGTGGCCTAGATATCCACAAAAAGATGGTGGTAGATGTGTGACTCTCTGAAGAGTACCATCCAACACTTTTGCTTTCTTCTCCATCTCTGAAGATCTGCTCAAGACGTCCAGCAATGCTCTCTGTGTATTTAAATGGAAGTATTTTTCTCTGTGAAGCCACATTTCCAACATGAGCCTCATGAAGCCAACTAAGTGTTATTGAACTCTTCTTCTCTCAATAACTCAGTGTAGCACTTTAAAGTCTGAAGGACAGCAACATGAAAAGAGCATATCCATGTGGTGGAGAAAGGGAAGGGGTTGGCTTTTTAATTTATTTTTCTTCATCTTTTATAACAAGAAAGTATCTATATATACATATGTAAATATTTATATATAGATATATGTAGCTTTCTATATATGTAGTAGGTTGGCTTTAATTTAATATACTTGATTCAGAAACAAAATGATAGAGTACAAAAGTGCCAAGCAGAACATAAAACATCCTTACTTTTATTTCACACAGTTTTATATGTAGATAGAAGATTGTACACTTTGAGCCGGGTGTTAGGCCAGCTATTTTCCTTTTCCTGTGCTTTCTCCTTTGAGAGATTGACAAAGCATTTGTTAATGTCCTATTATTTACCTTAATTACAGTTTTGTAACAAAGGAGTCTATAACTTTATTTATACCTATGAATATATTTCAAGGGACTAAATCTCATTGTTGAGCAGTTTTTAATCCATCTCTGGCTGAGGAGAAAGTATAGTTCAGTGCTGCTGCCAAGAGCTAGTTCTTGTGTTCATATAGTGACTGCACAATGCTGTGGCTGCTTCCTTCTGTTACTTTGTTACTAGGAGCCATTACATTTATTAAATGTCCCTGAGTTAATGTAATTTTCAAGTTGTGGTTTTATACATACAGGCCAGAAGCTATCTGAGGCAATCGTGATTTCTCTTTTGTATTATTTAATGAAGAGAACCTGAAGTAATCTTGTAACTGCTTAGAATATCCGTTTGTTTCATTATATATGGATGAATAATTTGTCTTTAAAGTCCTGTTTGAATCATGAATTTCCCTTCTGTGTTTCAAAAGACTTGCAGCTAATCTAAGAAACGTGATATTAATGTGCATGTTATGTGTATATATATATATATATACACACACACACACACACACACACATATATATATATAAACACCCACACATTTGTGATTTAAATGGGAGAAATCTTGCTAATCTATATGCCACAGAAGAGCAAAATTTTATCTAAATTGATACTGCATAAATTTTTTTTACCACAAAGCATAGGGAGCATATGATTTTTGTTTGCCCATATAATTGGTAATGGATGGTAACTTAATAAATTTGTGTGATATAAAAGTAGTGTATCATGTTCCACCACTTGATGTTATAACCCTTCCCTTTTCTGCAAAGGTACTATTGGCTGGAAGAAAAACATTTTGGGTAGCTTTATATGACAATTGTTTTTCCCTATATAGTTTTTCTATAAAAACTGGTTTTGTAATCATGAGTGGTAAAGGGCAGGACGAATCAAGGGGAATGAATCTTAAATTGAATACACCTGCCCGCCATCGCTGTTCCTTCAACTGAGTGCTGCACATCATGGGCTCTGTCTGTGAGAGAAAAATCCCGGTGCTTGGTGTCCTTGCATGACATGGAGTTTTGCATGTAGATCGATTTAAAATGTACCTCTTGTTTACATAATTTGCATAATTTTAAAAGATAATGTTGCCAAACTTTGGAAATGTTAATGTTCAAACTGAAAATCTCCACTACATGTAATTTTCTTCCTCTGGATCAGTACGTGGCTTACAATCCCAGCCAGTGGTTTGATCTGTTCCAGTGTCAACTGCCATGTGCTCTGCTTCAAGGGGGAACTAGTCTTTTGTGAATTTTTTGTATATAATTATTTGTTACAAATATTTTAGCAAATGCTTTCTATTTCTCTTGCTTGTGCATATCTTGGCTGGCGTTAAAGAAAACTAGTGCAAACGTTATTTCCTTACTGGGGAATGAGGGTTTTTCTTTCCCTTTTTTTTTTCCCTTCCTCTTTTTTAGTTTGTGTGTAGGGTGGGTAGGGGAGGGGGTGGTTTATGTTGAATGTTTAGTTTTTCTTCTGCATGATACGTCATGTTGTGGGATCTTTAGAAAACTTCATACTGTATGAATAAGAAAATAAAATATTTGAAACTTGCTTGAATGTATTCAGTGGTCTTTGATAGACTTCCACAGCTCCAAGGTAGTTTTTCCTCATTCTTTTAGATTTCTTAAAAGCTCTTAAAATGACATTTGATTTTTCACTTTTAAGTCACCGGTAAAATTTATCTGCTTTGTTGCTGAGTAAAACACCAAGTCATTACAAAACCCCATAGTACTCCCCCACCATTACTTCTGTAATTTCTCAATATTCACCCATTCTCCAGACATCTTAGCCTTGTTTTGGTACCTGGAGCTTTCAGTCTGCTCTCATCTTCTGGTTACCAATTTTAAAATACACATACACCTGGGTCTCCTTTATACCACTCACCCCACCCCCCACCCTGTTTGTGACATAATTATGTACTTGCCCGACTCCAGAATAAAATGTTTGTTCAGCCTAAGTAAATGTATGCATTTAAGCCCTAGATCTCCTTTAACTGGTTGTAACCGTCTTTAAGAGTACCCAGGATATCTATCCACTGAGTAAGATGGCAACCCAGGTAGGTAGGAGAAAATACTTGCCAACCATGTGTGGAAGTATTGATGAGGGGTTGATATTCAGAATATATAAAGAACTACAACAGCAACTAAAAACCTAATTAGAATAATGGCCAAAGGTCTTAAATACACATTTCTGCAAGACATAGAAATGGCCAGTAAACCTGAAGATGTTCAGCAGCACTAGTGATGAGGGAAGTGCAAATTAGACACAATGAGATACCATTTCATATTCACTATAATATATGGAATATTACAAAAAGGGGAATTGGAAGGATGTGGAAAAATTGAAATCTACTGGCACTGCTGGTGAAAATGTCACAGTACGACCACTGGGGAAAGCAGTATGGCATAAACTCAAAATATTAAATAATTCACCATATGATCCAGTAATTCCACTTCTGCGTATATATACCCCAAATAAATGAAAGCAGGGACTCAAATAGATTTTTGTACACCTATGTTCTTGGTAGCATTATTCACAATTGCCAAAGGGTGGAAACAGCCCATGTGTTCTGCAGATAAAGAGATAAAACCTGGTACACAATGGGATTTTTAGACATAACAGGAAGGAAGTTTTGACATGGATGTTATATAACATGGATGAACCCCAAAGATGTTAAGTGAAATATGAGATTCCTGGAGGGGGGAAAAATCAAATATAGAATGGTGGCTGCCAAAGGCTTAGGGGAGAGAATTGAGAATATTAAAAAATGATGGGTATAGCATTAGCTGCAGAAGATAAAGTTGTGGAGATCAACAATAGTGAAGGTTGCACAATAATGAACTTTGTCAATTGTATGTACAATCGAAAGTGGTTTAAAGTGCTAAGCTATTTTAGAACTTTCTTTTCTAAGGGTAGATGGTAAGTAAATTTCAATCTTTCATAGTTTTCAGAACTTACAAAGAAAATGGTGTTCAAGTTCAGGTCCTGAAATACTAATTCTTAGTCTTCAAAAACTTCCCACACTCAAAATTTTCTCCTTGCATTAAACATTCAAGTCCACTGCTATTTCAATCTTTCACTTCCCTTGGGCATTAAAATCTTTAAGCTAACCAGATCAAATGAGTGAGTCCTTACTCTCTCAAGCCTCCTGTAGACTTCACTGATTTCTCTGACCAAATAAGTAATTGATTTTTTGTACAATACAAGTATTTTACAAGTTGTAGAATGGTTATATATGTTGTCACTGCATACTTTCAGTAATCTAACATTAAACATGCTGTCCCACCTTAACATGGTTGGTTGGCTCCAGGATCAGGAAAACCAGGTCTCTTTCTCACATGCTCAGCAAACATGAGGTTTCTTCCCCACCATCATAGATTCAGGCAGCCTAAAAGTTGGAGCCCAAATCTGGAATGATGAGAAAGCCCAAGGTCTCCTCCCTTAGACGCTGAATACTTAAAAAAATACTCCTCTCTCAGGCCCACCCCCAGGCAACATGTTAATTACACCAGTAAACTGTAATAGATCAGGAATTGTGATACTGAGTATCCAATGGTCATAAGAGGCCTTAGGGTGACAGGCATACATGATAATTTCAGTAAAGCACAACAAATGCTATAGAAATATGGATAAGTCTGAATAAGATTTGAAAGACGACTTAGGTCTGTGCCTTAGAGAAGGGTTTAAAGTGGTTTGATCCAGGCTGTTGAGATAAACTACCAGTGTGATATAGTCAAATTTATTACCTTCTTCTGCCTTTATCCATTCCTATTCCAAGAATTAGTTCCCCCCTAACACTTTGTCTCCCTTTAAAACCCACAGGGCTACTACGCCCCAGTCCCCAAAAGGGGTGTTATGAATTTCTTAACTAAAGGGGGCCCAAAACAAGTCCTTCAAGTTCAGCATCCCAAATTTTTAGATACCAGGGAAACATATTTGCTCTATTGTATTACTGATGGTAGCAACTACATAATAAATCCTTAAAAGGAAGTAAATTCTAACAATAGCAAAACATTATTTCACTTTAACGTAGAGAACCCAAAGGTTTTCCAATCAAAATTATGCCCTTTACTTCTTACCTCGGTTCCCAAAAAACTAACAAATCATTTATAGTTGCCTAGTAATGATTCATTTCAATCCAACTGCTTGGAAAACTGGATTAAAGCTGTCAACTTTGTTTCCAAAAAAGTATATATTAAGGAGTGTCCCAGTGTTGAATGGGCAAAGGGTGGTGGTGGTGGTGGACAATACCTCCTAAAGACTGTACAGGCTTTAGTACTAAGAAAGTCAACATACACTTGTTCAACAAGGCAAGTAAAGGATTCTGACACCTACACACACTCTCCCCATGCCAATGGGTGGGACATTCTCAGCTGGATTTTGGTATGTAAGAATATTCCAACCAAAGGGATATAAAAAGTAGCTTGGGACAGTAACGCATGTAACTGATAGAGAAGAAACAAAGCTTAGTAAGACCACATTTAATTCTTGAGTGAACTTCCTGATATTCCCATCATTACAAGTTTTGGTCATTTTTCATTTGTACCACATAGATTTCGTCCTTTTAAAAATGAATAAAATAATCAGATCATAGACACTAGTTTATTACTGAATTTGCAGAACAGTGGTTTTCTTGGGAGGGAGGATTTTTTGACTACTTCACTGATTAGGAGAAATATACCTAACATCTTAATGTCTGAATGCTTTGTTAAATATTTATTTAAAAAATGAAACTTTCACATCAACCTTGTGATGAAGGTCTTTAATTGTACAAACTTCAGAACTGGTATAAAAGATTAGCACTTACTGGTTCATATAGTATAGTCAAAATTGCTGCTTATGATCCGATTTTAAAGTATTCGCATAATACCAATATTAAGGAAAGGTCATGATTCATAGGTTATCTGAAATGATTCTTTTAATTATAATTTACAGAAATGTTTATAAATAAAAAATTAAAATTCATAGAGAACTGTTTAAGCAAGAAGTTTCCTCTAGATGAGAGAATTCCAAATTGCAAATCTGTTTTATGTGATTTAAAATAAAAATCATGATAAACTGCTAGTTGTGGTCACAGATCTGTAATTTCAGCTACGTGAGACTCTGAGGCAGGAGGAGTGTAAGTCTGAGGCCAGCTTGGACAACTTAGGTAGATCCTATCTCAAAATTAAAAAAAATAAAAATAAAAAATAATAATAATAATAAAGGGCTAGGGGTGTATCTTAGTGGAAGAGTGCTTGTCTACTATGCATGAGGAATCTCTCAGTTCAATTCCCAGCATCAAAAAGAAAAAAAAAAAGCTAACGTGTAGATATAATAATAGAATTAGATTTTGACATTTAAATTATCCTAAAAGCTGTCCAGTGTGAATACTATTAAACCTTTGCTTTCTGTTTATACTTCTTGCTGAGAAAGGACCCAGGCTTAAAGTGATTGAAAAATACTTCACATGGTTTCATATGATCACCTTCAGAGTATAAGGTCTTTTTCTTCAGAGTCCAAAGATAAGATAAAAAGTCTCTGATTTGAAATCAGAATCGATCTGCTGCTCTGCTAGCCACAGCTCGAATATTGCCATAAACCTTCGATGGAGGATTTCCTGTTTAAAAAAAAAAAAAAAAAAAAGTCTATAGATACTGATATACTCACATAGATGCAACATGGGAAAAGGTATGCAACTCCTAATAAAACCAAGGACATTTTTTTAAATTAGATCTATCTTATATCATGAAAAGAACCTACAGAAAAGTATACCCAAATATTCTCAGAGTCAAAGGCACTGAATGTCAAGAAAATTCAAAAAGAAGCCCGACCCCAGCAACGGGAGAATCCCCAAGTTTTCTGAGTAATGTGGACTAAGGGAAATGAACTGACTGAGGTTGTTCAGCAGCTCCCCTCATGCTCCCTATTCTGGAATGGTTTTTCTATGTACTTACTCAGTGGCCAGCACCAGAGATTTAAGTAATATTACCCAATAAAACCTTTTTCTTCTCTAGAGGACAAAGGAAATCTGCGCAAAATATTTCTATATTTTTCTCTAGGTCCACATTTGCCAACTTCCAAGGGCTTCTCCACGGTATCCTTAATATTACCCTAAAACTTTGCAAATGTGGTTCGAGTTCCTAAATTCCCTATTCTTTCTAGAGAAAATACAAAAAAAGTACTACCCAGGATGAGATTGCAAATGGCAGTTCTTGCCATCTTGATGTTTTGAAAAGAGCCAAGGATGTGAACTTTCCTGAAAAAGACAAAATGAGACGAGTTAGCCACAAACAGCATTTCCTTACCTAAATCCTATAATCCAAAGACTGGAGAATCATGATAGATTCCCATTTCTACATGAAGGCATGGGTAATGGTCACACAACTCTGTAAACATCTAAAGAGTGAATTTTAAAAGTGAATTTTATAATATATGAATTGTATCCCAACAAAAATTTATTTAAAAAGACAAAAACTAAAAACAAAGATTTCTTTAACAATTTTTGTTACTAGGGCTACCATTAAGTGCTTTCATGTGCTACGGTTTTATATACATAGTCTCATTTAATCATCACGTGAGCTTTTATTAGGTAGAAGTTATTCCCATTGCATAGACAAGAAAAGAAGTTTGTAAGAAATCAGGAAACCTCGGGCTTGGACGTAGCTTAGTGGTAAAGCACTTGCTTAGCATATGAACAAGGTCCTGGGTTCAATCACCCAGTACCCAGATTGGGGAAGAAATCTAGAAACCTGTCCAGGACTACACAAGGGCAGAATTGGTGAATGAACACCCAGAGCTCCAAGTAAAAGTGTACTTAAATAATAACATACTTCAGTTTCAACCGCAAAGCTTTCTAAAGATTATCTAATTTTTTTTGGTAAGGTAAGAATCACTGGACCTTTTTAAATAGATATTCTTCATGAAATGACTCAAATAAGGTTGGTAATAAATAATTTTTCTATTTTGAGTCTATTTTCACTGTGTCCTCTACAACAGTTAAGAGCTAAATTTTCCATATTCTTCAACTTCTGCTAACATCCTCTTCATGTTACTGCTTGACTAAAACCTACCTCTCAAATGACGGTTTTTCCTGTAGGAATTGTGTACCACTGGGGCTGGAGGGGACAGGGCCTTCTTGACTTCTCTTGCCATCTTCGGACACTCACCACTTTAAAAACCTTTAGCTTTGAATCTACTCTCTTTAGGTCTACTAATCTGCCTTGCTGTGATCTTCAATTGTCCCCACAGATCACCCTCAAAGACTTTAGCTCACTCCTGGCTCACTGTCTTTGACTACTGTCATCACAATTCCTGATAATTTCAATATCGATTAAGATAACTAACTAACACTGTAGCCTATTAGGTCCTTGACTTATTTCATACCAATACTGGATCTTGTTTTCCACCTTATTCCTTCAATCCTGCCAGGACTATCCCATTTGTTTACAATAAAATTAAAAAAATAAATAAATAAAAATGAAATGGAAAGTGAAAAAAAAAAAAAAAAAATCCTGCCAGGACCTTTGGATCTAATGATCCTACCCATCTTCACCCAGCCCCCTGCCTCACCCCTAACTCCCCAACACACATACCCTGCTTCCCCTCATCTGGTCACAATCATCCGGTGGCTTACCACTGACTCATGATAATAGCCAAAGTCCTTATGGTGATCCCATGGTGCCATTATTCTCTCATTCCCTTGTGGTGTACTTCACCAGGCCCATGAGGCCTCCTTATGCTGCCAGACATGCCCTCAACTTAGGACCTTTGTGTTTTTCCTTCTCTCTTAAATGCTCCTTTTCCAGACACCAGCAGACAAACTCAACATATATGTATGCTCCTTCCTCAAATGCCACTAAAATGACAGTTCAGACTTAACCCAAAAGGAAGATGGCGATGGCAGTAATATATTCTGGGAGGTGGAAAGCAGATAGATGAGTACTTTGTAGAACCATGTAAACTGACACCTAACTAGGCAGTGGGAACACTCAGAAGCAGAACTCAAAGAAAGAGACACTGAGAACCAGGGATTCTAACAGCAAAAAGGGTAAAGGTGAAAGGAGAAGTCAGTAAGAGATAGAGGGAGGGTGGGGGGTGCACAGAAGGCTCCAGGAAAGATTTCTAAAATGTCTGACACAGCCAAATACACCAAGAGGAGATATAAATGATGAGTAGCTCTTTGCTAAATCAACACACTGAAAATTAAGAAAGCACATTGGGCTGGGGAGATAGCTTAGTCGGTAGAGTGCTTGCTTTGTAAGCACAAGGCCCTGGGTTTGATCCCCAGCACCCCCCAAAAAAAAAAAAAAAAAGAAAAAAAAAAAAAGAAAGCACACTGACATACCTCCTCAAGTGAAGTCAAAGTTGCAAAGGAGAGAGAGACCAAGGATTTTCACCTGACTCAGCTATAGAATATATTGAAGACTGATTTCTATTTTCAGGGAACACTGACCCTGGTCTAATGAAAACCACAAAGTGGCTGTATGGGGAAGAATAAGTTGGAGCGCTAGCAAAGTTAAGTGTGTGCAGTGTGCACAGAAGAGGGTGTGAAAGAAAGCTATATCATCATCTTTCATCACTGAAAAATAAACTGACAAGCTGTATAAAAGGAAGATATTTGGAAATATAGAGATAAATTATTATTATTTTTGAGTCTCACATTACCCAGGCTGGCCTCACATTCACCATCGCCTGCCTCAGCTTCCTGAGTAGCTAGGATAACAGGCACCTGCCATTGCACCCGGCTCAAGACAAATACATTTTAAAATTAGCTAAGAGAGATGAAATGGTTCCACTGAAGAGGGCGAAATGGAGATAGGTGGTAAACATTTTTGGTTTTTCAAACTACATATATATCACACTCATAAAAAATTTATTTAAAATGCAGCATGACAGAGGAGGAAATATAGAAAAAAAGAACAAGTCAAGTATGAGTACTTTTGCTACTAAAATAACCAAACTAATGTGGGGGGTGGCAATAACAGCTGCAAAGGAATACAGATCTCAAGGCACGAAGGCAACAGTATTTTCCATCTGGTATTCAGAATACATCTGAAACAAATTGTTATTATTTTTACATATTGTTCATACTGTACTGGTCTATGCCAGGTTATTAGCAACTCATTAAAACTAAAAGAATAAAATTATGGCATTTGCTGGTAAATGGATGGAGTTGGAGAATATCATGCTAAGTGAAATACCCAAGCCCCAAAAAACCAAAGGCCAAATGTTTTCTCTGATAAGTGAATGATACATAATGTGGGGAGGGGTGGAGGGTAAGAAAAGAACGGAGGCACTTTGGATTGTGTAGAGGGAAATGGGGTGGGAGGGGGTGGGGAAGGAAAGATAGTGGACTGAGACAGACATTATTACCCTATGCACATATATGATTACATGAATGGTGTGAATCTACATTGTGTACAACCATAGAAATGAAGTTATACGCCATTTGTGTACAATGAATCAAAATGCAATCTGTTAAAAAAAATTTAAAAACCAAAAAAACTAAAAACTACCACTTACAACTGCATAACAGTGTTTTATGCCTACTTTATAACATAAATTGTTAAACATGTGGATTTCTAATTAACCTATTTTCAGCAAAAGCTTATTAAAAAAAGCACATCTCTTAAATTTCAAGTAGATTGTAACAAAAATAAAAAAGATACAGAAAGTAATTCTATTGTAACATTATTCATAATACCTCCCCCCAAATGAAATAACTCAAACATCTATCAACTGTGAATGGATATACAAAATGTAATGTCTATGCAATGGAATAATACTTGGCAATAAAAAGGAACTTCTGATACACCTAACAATGGAGAAACCCAAAACATGCTAATTACAAGAAGCCCAACACCAAAGCTTTTGTCTGTATATTTCCACTTACATGAATTTCTAGAAAGGCAAAACTCAGTGATAGAAAGTAGAGCAGTGATTATCTGAAAGCCGAGAGAGGGAAGAGACATTGAAAAGATGCACAAAGGAACTCTATGTATGATGAACTACAGGACTATGGTGGGGCTACAGGTCTATACTACATTTGCCAACTCATTAAACCAGACATTTAAATAGGTGAATTTTATCATATGTAAATTATGCCATAGTAAATGGTTTAAGTTCTAATTTAACACTACTAAATTTACAAATTAGAAATTTAACAATTACATTTAAGTCATAATTTCATAAGTAAATAATTTTTATCTTTGGAGTTCTAAATTAACAACTTTTAGGGTTATATTCAATATTTTAAAATGTGGTTATCATTTCCACAGTTTTGAAATTTCCAGTATAAAACTATTCCATGGCTCCACATTTCAGACTCTAGGCTCAACCCCAAAACGATTAAAATAGAATACACCTGGCTTCAGATAGAGGGCCACCAACACAATATTGTAGTTATCTGGGCTGGGCGAGGTAGTGCACACCGGTAATCTCAGTTGCTGGGGAGGCTGAGGCAGGAGGATCTTGAGATTAAAGCCAGCCTCAGAGAAAGCAAGGGGCTCAGCAACTCAGTGAGACACTTCTCTAAACAAAATACAAAATAGGGCTGCGGATATGGCTCAGTGGTTGAGTGGCCCTGAGTTCAATTTCAATCCCTGGTAACCCTCCACAAAAAAAAAAAAAAAAAAAAAAAAAAAAAAAAAAAAAAAATAATTTTAGTCATCTGTAAAGTATAAAGTCTAAATTTTAGATCCTAAATAATGATGACCCTCTCAGTTTGAACAAACTTAAATGAAATTATTTGTGGATTTAGTTGCAAGCAGATCCCTCCTCCCCTTAGTCAACTGCTTCATTTCCCAACTTCATAGCGTTATATAAACTTCGAGTCATGTTCCAGACCAGTACAATCCACAACCTGGCAGCAGAGCAGATTCGACCTTAGAGAGGGGTAATACCAGATTTGCTTTTAGCACCTTTATCCTCATTAAGCCCATATCATCTTATTCATGTTAACATATAACTGGCAGTTATTTTTACCCAGTACTCAATACTCATCTTCCTTTTATGAAAGGATTTGAAATATAACTATACACACAGATACATAAATCTACATATGTAGAATATAGGTTATATGTAAAATATAGGTTATATGTATTTTAAAGGAAAGCCTCACAATGGTTTGAAATACCTACTGCATACTCTACCTTAACGAATAGGTTCTCTGATTTAAATCTTTTCCCTGATTTAAATCTTTATCTGCAATATATTTTCTTTTAATAGTGATTCTAAATATTTCCCTTATTGCTAAAGGAAAAAACGCTAAAATTACTGAAATTTTCTCAACAAATTTAATCTTCTTTCAAAACATGACTATTCATTCAGAACCATACACTGACAAATATTTAGTGGCAACATTAAGCATAAAGTGCAACTGTTATGACTTTTTTTGAAACTAATAAAAGATCAAATATAAATTATGATAATAATTTTCTCATGATCAGAAACTTACACATCAGCCAAAACTATCCGTGTCCGTGTCACATTCTCTATGGTGAATTTGGTTTTTCCTCCTTTGCCAGCAATTCTTCCTATTGCCCTTGACAGGTGGTCTCCCTTTAAAGGCTTAACTAGAGAAGAAAAGCAAGACCTCAGGCAGCAAGCTACTCCAGGGCATCATCCCATTCCACAGAAGTCTAATCATTAACCAAATTTCCCTACTAAATGACAAAGTGCTAAAAACACAATTCTATTGATGCTATTAGAAAACTGAAAGTTACAACATGATACAAAGTCAGCAACACAAAAGGACAGTATTTCAGGAGAAGACAACATGCTTACCATCTGTAATTTCAAAAGACTCGAGGAAGAGGTCATCCAGTCTGATGAGGGCAAGTGCATCCTAGAATATAAAAATAAACACTGTGAAGGAATTCCCATTTAAACATCAAGAATGAGTGACAGGAACTAAAATTCAGACTCTATAGTTAGAAGGACAAAGTCTTAAAAATTGACCAATCTATTAAAATGTCCACAATGGAATTTTTCAGGTTCCCATTTTTTTTTTTTTTTTTAATAAGAAACAACCTTTATTTTATAAAAAGTCTGAAAGGTTGAAAAAAAAAAAAACCTAGGAAAGACATATAAAAGAAGTAAACATCTAGAACGTCAATGTACAGGTTATAAAATTCATTAGAATTTGGGCACACTTCAACTTGTTACCTCAGTGCGTTTAAATTTTCATAGATAAAGATTTATAAAAAGAGGAGTATGCAAATTCTCAGTGGTAATTACTTTCTCCGACCTAGTTTTGGTACTACTTACATAATTGTCAAAGGACTAACTGAACACTTAGTTCACATTTTTGGAGGGAGAAGGTAATTCCAATAGAAAAAAATGACTAGATAAATGACATAAAAGCAATTCTACAACTCTCTATGTGGTTTGGGCAAAGTCAATTTCCTCCTGTATTATATCCTCAATTTGTATTCATATCTGCTATTACCTATATCAGATACTAAAATGACAAACGCACAATACATTGTTATAAAAAAATTTGGAGAAAGAGTTTTACAAAAACCCATCAGTATTATAAATTAGCTTTCATTAGAAAACTTCACTTTACAGAAAATGGCAAAAATATGTTTTCACAGAATCCTTGTCACTGAAAAAAGCTGTAGTCCTTCATCAATTCATTTAACAAGTTTGTTCAGCACCTACTATATGCTATGGACTATATAAAAATAAGGGATTGGAGAGTAAGGAAAATGGGCAAATTTGTGGAGCTTAATTGAATTAAGAATACATTTAGAACAGAGAAACAACATGTATCCCATTTGTTTAGAATAAAAAAAAAGAATACATTTAGGACTGGTGTGTGGCTCAGTTGTAGAGTGCTTGCCTAGCAGATGGGAGTCACTGGATTCAATCCCCAGGACCACATAAAATAAATAAAGTACATTTTTATTTTATTGTAAACAAATGGGATACATGTTGTTTCTCTGTTTGTACATGGCATAAAGGCATACCATTTGTGTAATCATAAATTTACATAGAGTAATGTTGTTTGATTCATTCTGTTATTTTTTCCCTTCCCCCCACCCCTCCCACCCCTCTTTTCCTTCTATACAGAGCTTCCTTCCTTCATACTTGCCCCCCTCCCTAACCCTAACTCTAACCCTAACACTAGGTTCCCATTTAAATGTCATGCAACCACTCACCTCTACCTGAAACCCAAGAATAAAGGCTTTCACAAAATCAGCTGCTTTTGTCAGAGCGCTAACATCTTTGGTTTCTTTACAAGTCTAGGTGGGGAAAAGGGTACAGATGACAATGAAAAAGAAAGCATTTTAACAAAATACTAAAAATAATTTTTCCCGTTATTATAATTCCATTTGCCACCATCCTTCTTCAGCATAGGCTATGACCCAGTTCTGGGGCATTGCCCCGAGCTGGGCAGTTCCACCCAAAGACTGTCAAATGACTGAATGCACTGTATGACTGATCAGACTTCTGAGGTTAACACAATATTCCTGTGGCACAGCCCAAAGTATCACACTCTGAAGACCCTCAATCTTTTTCATCCCTTCAATGCCCAAGCTTATCACCTTCTTTTTCTCCTTCAAGCAGTCATCTCTGAAAGTTCTGACCTAATCTTCTTCAATTACCTACATGCTGATTGTCTTCCAATCAATAACTCTGGTACTAACTACTTGCATGCCTGGTACTGAAGGGGGAACCAAGAAAGGTTTAAGCAGGGATTCTGGCCTCAATTTCTAACAGCAAATTAGCCACTATTCATAAAATGTCTATTTAGTATGCTCTAAATAGCATACTTGACACCATAGCTCTGATCTTTTTAACAATCTTGCAACCTTGAATGTTAAGCGATATACTTTCTTTTTTGTAACTACTAGGTATTGAACCCAGGGTCCTGTGAATGCTAGACAAGTGCTCTGCCACTGAGTTATATCATCAGACCTTAATATTTTTAATTGAGATAGGATCTTGCCAAGCTGCTCAGGCTGTCTTTGAACTCGCAATTCTCCTGTCTTAGCTTCCTGAGTAGCTGGGATTACAGATGTCCATCACCATGTCTAGCTTAATATACTTTTATATGTTAAAAAACTAAAATACTAAAAAGTAAAAATAGATAAGATTGAAACACTGACTCTAAAACTATTACTTCTACTTTCCCACCCAGATTCACAATCTGTTTGAAGAGATCACATATCTGACAAATTTAAAACCATAGAAGACTGTATAATGGGAAAAGTATCCAGCATTTTCACATTTAAAACTAGACTACAGTTACAATCCTATATGATTTTGGGCAAGTTCCATATATACTCTAGGACTTAAGCTTGTAAAATAAGGTCAGAAAGGAAGGTCCTGTGTGGTTCCTACTAGCATTAAGTCACTTAGCCTGATGACTTTGGCCAAGATAATTAATTTCTTTGATGCTGTGTCCTCATATCTATAAGAGGGTAATAGTATCACCTAACTCTTAGAGCTGCTGCCCTAAAGAGCAAATTACACAGTGTGTGTCTGCTATATGGCAGCATCAATGTTAGTGGAATCCAAAGTGTTGATCCTATAATAAATGAGAGCAAACACAATAAAAGCTTAGGCAAAGAAGAAAGAAGAGAAAATGAGTAGGGAGGCGAGGCCCTTTTTCAGAAAGCAAAGCAACCAAAAAGCATGGACAAAAAGAAATGGGGAGAGATGAACTCATAAGTGGGTCTCCTACTTGAAAGGCAGTGGAACACTTAACTTTTATCCTTTAGAAATGCTGAGGATGCCATGACATTAAAATATAAGTATTGTGGTCTGAGAAAATTAATCTGGCACAGAAGATAAAGTAGAGAAAGGCCTAAAATGATGATGCAGGGTATTCTATAAGGAAACAAGAATTCTTCAAATGAAATCATAAATGCCTGACTGCAAATGATATTGGGAGCAAAGAGGGGTTCTACCATCACATCCTATGATATTTGAAACATACCAATTATTTACAGTAGTGTCTCTTTGTCCTGATGATGGTATAAGAATCCTCAGAAAGGAAAATACAATTAATGTTGTTCATTGATTCTGGTTCAAAATTGGGACCCAGAAAAGGAAGTCCAGAATCAACTAATGTTTAACTCCTGGACTGACACCATGGAATGACAACAAATGTACACATACATGTGTAAAACATTCATTCTCAAAGTAAAACACATCAAGAGTACCATTAAAACATACAGTATATTGAGTCAGGCACAGAGGCTCATGCCTGTAATTTCAGCAGCTCAGGGGCTGAGGCAGGAAGACTGCAAGTTCTAGGCTAGCCTCAGCAATTTATGGAGACCCAAGCAACTTAGTGAGATCCTATCTCAAAATTTTAAAAATGAAAAAGACTGGGGATGCGGCTCAGTGATGAAGCACTCCTGGGTTTAATCCACAGTACCAAAAATAAATAAATAAGAAAATAAAGTGTTTTGTACTACAACAAGGATTTAAATTTATTTATACACTTCTGGGTATGGCAATCTCTTTACTCTGCTTTTCCTCAACACAGAACGTTACAGAAGATACACACAGAAAGCCAGTGTTTTTGTATGATCACAGAATCAATTTTGGAATTCAATTTATATTTGTACTGAATGATGATTTTGAATACATTTGATAAACTCATGATATATTTAAAAACTATTTAATGGAATAAGTCCTATGAAGGAAAATCTACTTGTACTTTTTCATTCCTGGAGTACTGAAAAACTTGGTGTATCCCCAAATAGGTGACATTCTCCTTACCCTGATTTCTACATTTCTTGATTTCAAGTTAAAGCGTATCTGAAGTCCCAAATGTTCTACAATAGGAGTAAATATCTTCATCCAGTTCTCTTTCAATGGTGTGTATCTGTTCGCTGGGACTGGAATTTTCCGTGTTTCTTCTTTTCCACCCTGCAATTAAAAAACGAAACAAAACAAAATAAAACTCGGGGCCACGCGTGGAGAAATGTGGGTGTGGGGTAGAGTTATAAAATGACAGCAGACCTACAAAAAGCTGCTCTTTAAACCAGTTAAACTTCAGAAGAGTCACTTCTCCAAAAACCTCACGGCAGCAGAACCCTCACAGCTTCAACAACATCCAGAGGCTACCAGCCTGACCCGCCTCTGTCCCCTCCAGTACCAGAAGTCCGTCCCCGGAGAGGGGTGGGAAGACGGGCCTCTTCGCCGGTCGGGCCTCCTCGGTGTCCATGCGGCCCGCGTCCCCGCTCTCCCCTGCTGCGGACAGTTGCGCTGCCTGTCGTTTCTTCGCCCGCCGGCCTCCCTTGCTGATGACTTGAGTGAAGCCGTCTTCGGCACCAGCGGTCTGGGTCTCCATCTCGGACATCTTCACAGTCTGGCCAGAGCTTCCAACTCTAACACGTGCGCTGCTGCACTGCGCAGGCGCACGGCGCAGGAGCCGGCCTTCGCCAATCAACATCGGGGCTCCGCCCCCTTTCTAAGAGGTCCCACCCCGGGGTCCTGAAGTAGAATCTGGGCGAGCGTATGCCTGAGCTATCGTAAAATATGCCTGATTCTTAGGGTGCCTTCCAGCCGCTCAACTCACAGCCAAGCCACTTAATAACCTCTCTCTCTATATATGTGCGAGGGTAGTTAGTCAAAGCGATAAATAATTTGTTGTGTCTGTGGAGAAACGTCTCGTGCGATCTCAGAAGCACATTTGTCATTTTCGGAGACAACTAAGTCCAAATTGTTAGGGCTTCTGGAGACCAAGTACGGCTAGCGGGAAGGACAAACTGTCTTTAATGTTTGGAGTCTGGTTTCCAAGTTAGTTTTTTGTCAGAGTCTGGGTGTGGCTGTTGTTAGAAGTGGCGTTAGATAAACCATGTCAGCTTTTGAGAAGCCTCAGATCATCTCCCATATCCAGAAGGGCCTCAACTACACGGTGTTCGACTGTAAGTGGGTGCCCTGCAGCGCCAAATTTGTGACTATGGGCAATTTCGCACGGGGCACCGGCGTCATTCAGCTGTACGAGATCCAGCACGGCGACTTGAAGCTGCTTCGAGAGGTGGGTGCCAGGTCGAGACGACCCAATTCCAGGCTATGGACTGCCGTAGGGGGCGAGTGCATCTTCTGGGGTCTACGTTCCTCTTTGCCACAACCTTCGTCCTCCGTTCCCCCAAAGCATAATTTGAGCTGTGCAGGACGAGAGAAGTTGATTGCAGATTGAGAAATGCTTCGGATTTAAAGCTTGTCTTTCAAGTTCTGAATGATCCGCAGGCCAGTACCTACACGCCCTGCCAACCCCTTCCCGCCAAGCCCAGTACAGGAAAGCGCTAAGTCTATTGGAAGTGACGTTAAGATTTCGCAAGTAATTCAGGACTAGGCATTTTGCGATTGTTTGTAGAGAATATTTTAGTAGGAACAGGTATTAAATGATCGTTCATGCAAGTAGAACCAAAACAGGTACCAGGATACCTGCAGTGTAGTTGAAAGAGAAACCATACACTTTTCATTCTTTCAACTAGTATCAACAGAGTACCTGGTATTCCCAGGTATGTGAGTGGCAATGTCGCCTGTCCCATGGTGTTTATTTTCTAGGGGAAGAGATAATCAGTTAAATACGAACCAAGATGCATAAATCAAACCGAGTTCTCTAACGCAAACAAACGCGGTTCTATGAGAATAAAAAGAGATTTGAACTGAGTAGAATCTATCTAGGCCAAGCTAGGAATAGAGAGTAACTTTTCCATAGGAAACAGCATGTGTGGAAGCTCAGTGATAGGAGATGGTTCATGTCCTTGAGAAATAAGTGTGGTAAGCAGGAACCAGACGTTGCAAGATCTGTAGAACATTTAAAAATATATCCCTTTTAAAAGAAAAAAAAAAATAGGACATCATTGCAGGGCAAGACCAGATTTACAAGTTTTGTAAAGATCACTGATGAAAGAATTGGAGAATTATGACACTAGCATTTACAATTGTTTTTTGGAGACAGGTTCTTGCTATATTGCCCAGTCTGGCATTGAATTTGGGATCCTTTTGGCCTCCTGAGTAGCTGTAACTATTCAAGCACGAAACACCATGCCAGACTAATAATTAGCATTCTATGGCTGTTTACAATTTTAAAAATATCTTTTTTTTTTTTTTTTTTTGGTGCTGGGGATCGAACCCAGGGCCTTGTGCTTGCAAGGCAAACACTCTACCGACTGAGCTATCTCCCCAGCCCATAAAAATGTCTTGATTTGGTTCCCTGAAAAAAAATTATCAGCCTTAATCAGTTGCATGCATAGAGTTTTAATAGACTACCAGTGCAGGGAAAGTTGAGAACTCCAGGGATCAAAGACTAGGGAGAGAATCGACTTGGAGGAGATAGGAGTTAAATGAGTAAGTAAAGGATGAATACCTTTTGGATAGGCCAGCTTAGATTAGAAGATAGTTGTGGTGCTGCCTACTTTAAACTTTCCTGAGTGCCTGTTTTCTTGTTCAGTTTGTTCTCTAGCCAAGCATTCTACTCAGAGTTTCCAAACATGGCTGTTTTCTACCTTTCTTTATATTCTTCATCACTTAGCTTCCAGTTTTTTTGTTTTTTTGTTTTTTAGTTATTGGGAATTGAACCCAGGGGCACTATACCACTGAACCACATCCCCAATCCTTTTTATATATATTTTTTTGAGACAGAGTCTCATTAAGTTGCTGAGGGTCTGGCTAAGTTACTGAGGCTGACCTTGAACTTGTGATCCCCTTGTCTCAGCCTCCTGAGTTGCTTTGTTAGTGCACCACCATGCCTGGCACCTGTTGCTGTTCTACTATCCCATTCAGATTTTCTGATGTGTGAAGACCTTCCTGATCCCCACACAAAGTAACTTTTCTTTACATTGCATTCCTGTAATACTTATTATCCTTATTACCTATGCCAGAAATATACATTTTGAGCCATTTCTGTCTAACTGGATTTTAAACTCCTGGAGAGTAGGACAATGTGTTTCTTTATAACCACAGTGTGTGGTTTATAAGGAGCAACTGCTCAATAAATTATTTGTTAAAAGAGTGGGTGAATGTATGTCTAAAGTGGGATATAAGTTGGGAATTTTCAATGTTGATTTAGTGATTATTAGTCAAGTTGGAGTAAGGGGCTTGAACAAATGGGAAACATTGAAATACCAGAAACTTAAAAGTGAAGTATTAGGAATAAGTGCTAAATTGGAGCTCAACCAGAGAGCATCTATAGACTTATGACCTTTTTATTAATAAGAATTATGATTTGTACATATTTCAGTTATACACTTATTCCAGCAAGTGAAGCAGTATTCTTTGTCTCTTAGAGTTTCTAGAGAATTCTAGCAAATAAAATAACTTTTTAACTAAAGGAGTATCTGTTCATAATAGAACACTTAGAAAATATAGATAGGAAAAAGAAGGAAGTATCACCCATGATCTCAATCTCAGGAATAACCACTTTTAAAAATTTCACCTGAATCCTTTGTGTCTGTTTTTCTACAAGTTACTGAGAACTTTCTCTTTCAAGATACTATGCTAATAAAAGGACCAAAGGTACTTGGGAGATGAGTCCCTTCTCCTAAAACACATACTGTCTAAAAGGGGAATAATGCAAACAGAATATGTATTTAGGAACTTTAGTTATATTTAGCAGTAGTGGTGCAATGGAAAAGAAACAGGGTAAGTACAGGTTCTTTGATTCTAATCCCTTACTGTGCACCAGTATCATCTGGGTGTGTTTCGTTATTGTTTATGTGTGAGCATGTTTTAAAATGTTGATGCCTTGGTCCTACCCCTAAAAATTCTTGGTGCAGAGGTATTCAGTTTAGACTAAGGTCCCAATATTGTTTTTTTTTTTTTTCCTTTCTTTTCTACCAGGTAATTCTAAACCATTGGACCAGATGGATAATTTATTAAAAGCTTAGAAAACAAACTTGATTTATCATGTTAGAGCTACCCCAAGACATGCACCAAAGCCTATGCATCTAAGACTAGGTACAAAGGAAGCAAGTCAGTCTTTGTTGATATGGCCCTTGTCTCATTACTCCAAGGACTGATAGGGAACAGAGGGCAGGGCCTCCAAATACAGTTGAAAAGTTTGTGGCACAACATCAAATATGTATAGCCAGTGTTCTCATCTCTTTTCCCTTCAACAAGTCTTCCCTATGTGAGATTTCGTCAGTTTATAAAGTGCCACTTTTTTCTAATTGGCACAAAAATACCATATGGACAGGGATGACCCTGAAAAATGAAATCACAGTTGTGAATGTTTATACTATAAAAATTAGTAGTAAACTAATAAAGGTCTGCTTTTTTATCCCCCATGTTGAATTCATTGCTTATTAGCATTTGGTTGACTAAACCTTTTAATGTTAATTAAGTAGTGCCAGGATGTGGAGGAGGAAGTACTGACAAGCTGTACTAGACCTACCCACAGACAGAACAAAAATAACTTGCATGGGAATTATCGATCATGGGCTTCTGTAATCATGTTAGCATATAATTGTAGCAAAGAATACCAAAAGCTAGATCAGGTAAACCATCACTGAACGTCATTTTCAGTATCACACAGCAAAAATTATTTATATTTACTGTTTTCTTGTGGAAGAATCTTAGACCAAATAGATCTCCATTTAATTTTAACCATCAGTTTTCTGGCAAAAAAAAAAAAAAAAGTTACTGACAAATTCTGTGCATCTTTTCTTTTCCTTAGCTAAAATATTTGACAGAATTAAGAGGGAGGCTTTTCGTGGACTATAAAAAATTAGTTTCAATAATGTCCTCTCAGTTTAGTTGCTGTTATGATTTCCATGAACATCTGAGGAAAAAGAAACACATGTCTGCTTTTAGAAGTCTGTTATCTCACAGAGCTCAGCCCTTCTATGCAAAGTGCAGCCCTTGCTGCATGCAGAAGACAAGGTGTTAATATATTTTAATTTGCTTTTAATATAGTTCAATTTGATTTTTCTCAACAGATCATTTGTATCTATATAACTGTGTTTCTTTGATACAAAAAGAATATGAGGGAGCATAATAATACCATATGCTGATCTTGTAAAGGTCTGAATAAGAGCAAGGTATAGTGGCCCGTGCCTGTAACCTCTGTGACTCAGGAGGCTGAGGCAGAAGGATCACAAGTTCAAGGCCAGCGTTGGAAACTTAGACTCTGTGTCAAATTTTTATAAATATATAAAAAGGACTGGGGATATTGCTCAGTGGTAAAGCATACTTGGATTTAATCCCCAGTTCCTCTCCCAAAAAAGACACAAGTGAATGTAAAAAACAGGATATCTGAATGTAGGTTTAATTCATACCTGTGACATTTAGCTCACCAATTCATTTTAGGACTGGCACACTTATTTGGTATTTCGAATATGACTCTCACGTTTACAGAATAGGGGTTATATAATAATAAAATTGTTGTTTAATGAATTCATACATAGACCTGGAGTAGCCTCCTTTGATAGAAAGAACTTGGAGACTACCTGGCACTTAGGACCTAAGCTTCATTCTGTGAAGCTGTTTCCTCATCGTGAAAGTTGTGTTCCCAACACTTAGCTTACAGGTGTTATCAAGAGAAAGGATGGTCTCTTCTGGAAGAATGTCTAGAACAGTACCTAATATGTAGTGGAAGAACATCTAGAACAGTACCTAATATGTAGGTGTTTGATATATGGATGGTATTTTCAAGATTGCATGTAATGATTACCAGAAACTGCTTCAGAGCCATGGCACATGAAGACCTGCTGGGAGAAAAGGGAAGGAAAAAGAAATGAGATCCAGCATTGGTTTCTCTCTCCTCAGCACTAGGGCTGAGGGACTAGTAGATGTTCATGTATACCTTCATTCAAAAAGTGGTGAGCACCCACTAGGTGTTCAACAAATGAGAGAAGTTCTTGTTCTCATGGAACTCACATTCTAGAAAGGAAGGATATAGATAATTCAATGAATAAAATATTGTAGTTGGTAAGTACAATAAAGATTAAGTAGGGTGAGAGATGGTGATCTGGGCTTTCCACTTAAGTTTGGAGGGGCAGTGAAGGTCACTTTGAGGACGTTGCATTTGAACTAAAATCTGAATGAGGAGAAGGAGGGAGGCATGATGATCTGGGGAAAGAGCAGCCCAAGCAGTGGAAAGAGTAAATGCAAATGCCCTTGCATAGAAATAACCTTGGTGCGTCTGAAGAACCCAGAAAACTCATTGGTGTGGCTGGAGTGCAGTAAAAAGAAAGGGAGAAGCAGGACACAGTCACAGACAGGTGGGGGCAGATTTCAAAGCATTTTGTATATTTGGTATCTCATAGGTCTTGATGCCACTTGGTGAGCCTGTGCCTCTTAAACATAGACATATTTTACTTCTTTCCTTACTTTTGGAATCTATGCAGTGATAAAGGTGAAAATATCTAGTATAAGGCCTGTTATATAATAATAGGCTGATCCTCAGTTCAGTTTCTTTCTTTGGAAGGTATCAATTGTCAAATGCGTGCCTAATGAGTATCAGAGAATCTATACTTTGTGTTACTCTTGGGGACATCATGAAATATTGGAGTAGTTTGTTCTGTCTCAGCAGAAGGAAATAAACCTAAATATGCAGAAAATGGTCTAGAAGGGTGAGGATTATTTTTAAAAAATATAAAAAGGATTCATTTTTTTCCCATTTTTCTTTTGGTTGAATTTCTGTAGGGAATGTGTTGCTTTTGTAAGCATGAAGAATTTTCAATTGGAAAGGTCGTAAGAGAATAAGTGAATAGTTTTGTCTCATTGAGGCTGACAATTAATAGGAGGTGTTATAGGTCAAGAGTTGTGGCATGGAGCAGGCATCAGTAGTAGCCTTATCGAATTCCAGATTCCAGAGTTTCCAGGGACCAAAGCAGCAGGAAAAACAGTTTTACTCATGCGATTATATACGACACTTGGAGGAATAGCCTTTTAAATGAAAGAAATCTCAAAAGATTGACTAATCCATACTAATAATCTTGTCTTGGTACACACAGGTGAACAAATCTCTTTGCATTAAAAAGTTCCCAGAGCTGGGCTTGGTGGTGTGTACCTGTAATCCCAGTAGCTGGGGAGGCTGAGGCAGGAGGATCATGAGTTCAAACCCAGCCTCAGCAATAGTGAGGCACTAAGCAACTCAGTGAGATCCTGTCCTCTAAATAAAATACAGAATAGGACTGGGGATGTGGCTCAGTGGTTGAGTGCCTCTGAGTTCAGTACCCAGTCTACCACCACCCGCCAAAAAAAGTTCCCAGAGCAAGTGGGACATAAGCATCTTCAGTTTTTAGGACTCTGCAGGGAAAACTATAAGACACATAAATGTCTTTGTTTCTGCAGCCATCTGGAAAGAATAGTATCTCCATTATGGTCTCATTTCCACTGAGGATCTTAAAGAATATCACATTAAATGCTGACACTCATATTTGCAAACCAGTTGAGATGGCAGAGTTGTAAGCATTTGAATGTCTCATTTGAGAGATAAGAAAAGCAAATTAAAACTCTTTGACAGTTATATACTTTTAAATTAGGGAAAATGGCTAAAGAAAGAATATGATAATTTTTAATCAGAAAATGTTTTAATTGCCTTTTATATTATGCATCTTATTTAAACCCCATAATAGAGCCATAAATGTTGTGGATTATAAATAACTGCTTACATAAATAATGTTTCCTCTCTTCCCTGCTGCTATCAAGATTGAAAAGGCCAAACCCATTAAATGTGGAACATTTGGTGCAACATCTTTACAGCAGAGATATTTAGCTACTGGAGATTTTGATGGAAACCTTCATATATGGTAAGATTATTTAGACAGATATGCACTTTCTGATTGTCTTACTACTCTTCCTCAGAAGGCATTTGTAAAATGTTAATTTTAATCATAAAAGTATGGAAATCCTTTTTAACATGCATTTTAATCATAAAAGTAAAATGTTAATTTTAATCATAAAAGTATGGAAATCCTTTTTAACATACATTTCTAAATTTCACATGGAAAATCCACTGAAAACCTATTTTCATTTAGATATTTTGAATAATATTTTCAATATTTATTTCCTCACATGCTGTTCGTTGCTTGCATTTAATGCCCTTTTCCTGTTAAGGATACAGTATACAAGAAAACACATATATAACATTGAAAAATTCTTGTTTATATTTCAGCAGAAGACTTGGCATTACAGAATGATGCATTGAGTTTTTGTTTAATTTTTAATCGTTTAAAGTTTGCCCTTTTTGTGTGCATGTGCGGTGCTGGAGATTGAACCCTGAGCCTCCTGCATGTTAAGCATAAAGTTTGCTCTTTTTCTTTATTTTTAAAAATGCTTTAACATTTAAGCACAACTTTTTAGGAACACATCTGTTGAACAAATCAAGGTAAACCTGTTTTGAACAAGCATAATCACAATTGTTGCCAAATGCCTTTAATTCTTATGTCTTACCTATAGCTACTTCTTCATATTTAGAGTTAAATGAATTGAAATTCCTCTTTAATTACTCCTCAGGAAAATCTGTTATTTTGATTGTTTAAGTATACAGTAGTGCTCCAGGAAAAACTATATTTCCCACATCCTGGGGAGGGGTACTGGGTATTGAACCCAGGAATACTGTACCACTGAGGTATACCCCTCCCTTTTAATGTTTTGAGACATGATCTTACCAAGACATGATCTTCGCAAGTTGCACAGCTGGAACTTGGAATCCTCCTGCCTTGATTTTCTGAGTTGCTGGGATTATGGGCATGCACCTTGTGTCCACCCCTTCATTGTGAGTTTTTTGTTTTTGTTTTTGTTTTGTGGTGCTGGAGTTGAACCCAGGGCTTTATGCAGGTGAGGCAAGCACTCTACCAACTGAGCTGTATCTCCAGCCTTTCATTGTGTTTTCTAATATGACCTTTGTTGAGTCTCACTTAGACTGTCCATCTTTATCTTAAGATCATAACATAAAACAGAATGAAAGTGATTTCCCCTTGCTTCAACTGCTTAGTAATTAAATTAGTATTTAGTCATTATTTCTTATATACTGTATCATATATTTTCAAAGAAATTGGGAAAAAAAAGCCAGTTTGGTTTTCTTTTTTAATATTTCTTTAGTTGCCAGTGGACCTTTATTTTATTTATTTATATTTAGTGTTGAGACTCAAACCCAGTGCCTCATACATGCTAGGGAAATGCTCTACCACCGATGCACAACTCCAGCCCCTGGTTGTTTTTTTTTTTTTCAAAATAAATATTTTTCAATATAAGAACATGTAACAACACTGTTGACCATCTCCCTAACAGTTTCCTAGTATAGTACAAATATTGCCAACTTGTTTTCATTGATAAGTCTTTACTTTCATGTTTAAAACAAGTCTCATTTTAAAGTCTGTAAAAATTGTAAAACAGTTCTTTTAAGTGGAATTACAATCCTGTTTTGTCTTTTGATTCTTTCATAATGATGGTATAAAGTTAAACATCTTCTCTAAATTAGGCCAAACTAACTCAAATATTTTTAAAAAATCTTGTTTTAGTTGTAGGTGTACACAATACCTTTATTTTATTTTTTATGTGGTGCTAAGGATCAAACCCAGGGCCTTATGCATGATAGGCGAGCACTCTACCACTGAGCCACAGCCCTGGCCCTCAAAATGTTTTTAGTGAGCTTTTACTAATCTTGATCTAATAAATTGAGATTACATTTCATAAATAGTCACCTTTTTAAAATATATGTTCTCGAAAACTGACTTACTAAGAAAAATGTGGAAAGAAGCTACCATATAAAAGCAAAAGGAAGAGGGAAATGGAGGGAGGCAATAAAGGGCTGTGTGAGCATGACCTTGACCAGCCATTCATCACCCAGCCAGCTAGTGTAGACATAAGTACTAGTGGAAGTTGGCACCTGACTGCCCTTTTCTGCACTAACTTTGAATAGATGAACTGCAGCCAGGTGGGGTACAGTTATTATGACAAGCATGAGGAATCATTAAAAACTATGTCACTGGATGAAAATCAGTATGACATTCAGTGAGAAAGAATACATTATGGGCTGGGGATATAGCTCAGTTGGTAGAGTGCTTGTATACCAACTGGAAGAAGATTGGGATCCCATCCCAGAGATCCTGCTTCATAATGTCCAGGGATGAGTCTGTGAATCTGCATTTGTTAACACGCACACCTGCTAATTCATATGTGGAAGACCTAAATAGGTCATCTTGGAAGCACACTAAGTAAAGAAGGCTCAAGAATTCAAATTCCAGGTTGAGCAATGGCAGTTCTCATTGGGGGCTTAAAAGAACCAGAAGTGGAGAGGAAATTTAGAAGTGAATATATAGCAAAACTCTTGTTTTCAAAACAAAATTTAAGTATGGCGTACTTCTTAAAACTTATTAATGGGGCTGGGGAGATAGCTCAGTCGGTAGAGTGCTTGCCTTGCAAGCACAAAGCCCTGGGTTCAATCCCCAGCACCGCAAAAAAAACCAAAAAAAACCAAAACTTAGTAATGGACTTAAATGTTTGGGACATGTGGTCTAAATAAGAAGCCATGTTTTCTGTTTAGGAATTTGGAAGCTCCAGAGATACCAGTGTATTCTGTAAAGGGCCATAAGGAAATTGTAAATACTATAGATGGTATAGGTGGCCTAGGAATTGGGGAAGGAGCACCCGAAATTGTGACTGGAAGCCGAGATGGTGAGTCAATGTATTCTATGTATTTAAAAAAAAATTTAATGGAGATCTATGTGCAATAGAATGTCGTCTCTGCCTGGAAATCCCCTTTGATCACCTTGACCCTCTAAATCTAATAGTTTTGCTCTGCATTTTTAATAGGCAAGTTTGATTGCTTACCCCTCAATTGTTTCAGACTTTTGGATATTTTAAGATAGAGCCATAGCACTTACTATTTTAGTGTTGAATAATTCAACTACTAACGATGATAGTTTCCTCTGAACCTTGAAGGATTTAAAATGTCTTTACAGGTTTTTGAGGCAGCTGACAATATAGTGTGGGTGGCAGCTTTTCATTTTCTTTTTTTTAAAAAGCAGAATCAGTACTTGTGAAAATTGTCATATTGACAGCTGCCTGAAAACTGAAGTCCCGTAGTACATCCACAGGGTATGGTGGAGAGCTGCAAGGGCACCAGCGGGGCTTTTCAACCCTGCGGTACCAACAGGGGCCAGATCTCTTGGTGTCTGAATTTGTTCCGAACCACTCTCATGGAATCTGGAGTTTTTGTTGCTTTCACAAGGGCTCCAGGAGAGGTTGATAGCTTAGTTGGTTTGGCAAGTTTTTAAATGGCTGCACAAAACTGAGGAAATTGTTTTAGAAGAAAAGTTCTCTTTGTTACTTGAGAGCAGCTGTTTTTAAAATCATTTTTTTTCCAATCATAAAAGCAGCATGGAGCAGAAGGAAAAATAACAAAGTCTATCACATTACTACAACTATTAGATTTTTCTTTTCCTTTCCAGTTTTATATACAATGAGCATAGTTATAAGCATGAATGCTATTATGTGTCTTACTTTGTTCATTTAATGTTTGTCATACACAAATATTGCTCTTTCCATAATTATTATTTTAATGACTATACAATATTCCACTGTATGGATTTACCATAGTGTATTTAACCATGCTGCTACTAATAAGCATTCAGTGTGCTTTAAGTGTTTTGTTTATTGTTTTGGGAGAATGACTTAAAAATAATGAAGAAACACTTATTGTTATATACGTGACTCTTTTGGAGTACACATGTTTTATGATTCTTAAAATTTGATGTCAAACTTTCCTAAGTACTTGTTTACATTGTCAGCTGTAGTGGGTAAAGTAGATTTTCATTCTACCCTACTGGCATTCATTTTCTTTTTGTTTTTCCTCTAATTTTATAGATGAAAATGGCACTCCCAACTTGTATAAGTGCCTTTGTACATTTGCTTAGTAGTTCATGAATTGTCTTTTTATGTTCTTTACTAATTTAACTATTGCAATTTTACTATAAATCTTACTAATTTGTATAAGCCCTCTAGAGTAAGATGATAATCTGTTGTCATATTTGTGGGAAGTTTTTTCCTCCTTATAGGAGCCTTTTAATGACCAGTTTTATCCCTGGAGAAAAATCCAGTGGGCTCTCTCCCGCTTTCTGAGTTTATTATTCCTTTGAGGGATTATTTGCCCTTTTCTTCTTCTCTGCCAGATATTGCCTTTGGGGCGTTTTATTTAATGCATTTACATTTCTTATAAGCAGTGACACTAGTTAGTAGTTCCTCTAATATGAATTAACATGAGGAAGTTGAATTAAATTGAGAAGAAATATTTGTTAATTTTACTTAATATTTCCCTTTTCACTATTGCTCCAGGGAAATTAAACTTAATTGTATATGAAATAGTAGTTTAAAACACATATAAGAAACCTTGGATGTAAGAATTAGAGCTTATTCTTCTGTATAAAAAAATGCCAAAGGTCATATGGATAGTAGGGGGAAAATAAAAATTAAAACCACACTGATATTATTCTAAATAAATAATACATCAGTTTTAAGCCAAAACAAAATAAGGCTTGGTTTGAATTACATAATATTTGTGTTTATGTGATCAGTCATAACTTGTAGATAACTTAGGAATAGTTGTTGGGTTTTCTGTGTATCTAATTACTTGGAAATCATGTCAGACAGTAACATAAATAAAACAGCCAATTAGAAGTCAGAAAAATGTGAATATTTTTCAGCTGTCTTCATAACTATATTATTGCCATGTGCAAGGAAGGCATTGGAAGAGAATGCAGAAAGAAAATGTGATCACTTACTATTGAATTTTGCCAACCAATTTTTATTCCTGACAGGAACTGTGAAGGTGTGGGACCCAAGGCAGAAGGACGATCCTGTCGCCAATATGGAGCCTGTGCAGGGAGAAAACAAGAGGGACTGCTGGACTGTGGCGTTTGGTAAATCGCTGAAGGACTCTCGCATTTGAGGTTCAGATGGAAAAAAGCCCGGTGCTTCAGAAAAGCCCCAGGAGCCTCTGACTAGTCTGTTTTGTGGATTATTCTGATGGCTTACTGAGGCAAATATATTGGTTAATGTCAGCCTCCAGGGCCAGGGTTTGAATCTGAATTCTGCTACTTATCATGTGGCTTGAGGCAAGCTACCAAATTACTGTCCCATGGTTGTTTCCTTTACAAAGTAGAACTAATAGAAGAACCACTTAGTGGTGGTGTTTTGAGAATTCAGTGAGTTAATAAACACAAAGTGCTTAGAATTGTGTTAGGATTATTGAATGTTCAAAGGATTTTCCATTATTATTATGTGCTTCTGTTTAATTAGGTGATATTGACCTAGTTTAGAACCCACTGCCATTAATGGGTCTAAGCAGAGCCTCAAATGTGAATGATAACCTGACAAATCTTACATTTTATGCAGTGTTTACTTCTAGAAAATATGTGCCATTCCAAAATTATTTCTTACAATTCAATAACTTTGTTCATTTATTCATTATTAATATATTAATATTGACTTTGTAGGATGAATTGATGCTTGCTCTAGGATTTCTTACTGAGCACCAAAATTAATTTTTGCTTTTAAAGGATATAAGACAATTTTAGCTTGAACCTCTATTTTATTACTGCTTTTACTTAGTATAATCCTATAGAGATAACAGGAATGAAAAGTAGAATTTGACAATATATATGAACTCTTCAACTTTTTATGTTTTTTTTAAATTAGGCATTTAGTCTTCCAACTTCTTTTTTAAAACTTTTATTTTATTTTTAATCAACCATACACAGCATATATATATATACACATACATATTTATGGAATACAACATGTTTTGATTTATGTGTACTTTGTAGAAGGGCTAAATCAAGCTACTTAACACGCATTACCTATAAAGGGATGAATATGTCATTCTAGGGCATTGATTATTTAAATTAAAGGCACATGAAAGGTAGCAGATGCAAGATAATCACTCTGAATCTTCCTGATGTTTCTTAAAAGCAGATGAAATTCCCATGTGAAAGATACAACATCCTTATGCTGAAGAAAGAGAAGCCAAGACCAAGAGAATTCTGTGAACCTTGTTTTTTTTTTCTCTTCCTGTCCCCACCACTCTACCCATCCTCTCACTCCCCTCTGTGTAATACAAAGTTCCTTCATTCTTCTGTGCCCTCCCCCCACTATGGATCAGTATCTGCTTATCAAGGAAAACATTCGGCCTTTGGATTTTTAGGATTGGCTAATGTCACTTAGCATGATATTTTCTAGTTCCATCCATTTACTTGCAAATGCCAGAATTTCATTCTTTAAGGCTGAGTAATAGTCCATTGTATATATATCCCATATTTACTTCATCCATTCATCTGTTGACGGGCACCTAGATTGGTTCCATAGTTCAGCTGTTGTGAATTGAGCTGCTATTAACATTGCTGTGGCTGCATCACTGTTGTATGCTGATTTTAAGTCCTTTAGGTATAAATTGAGGAGTGGGATAGCTGGGTCAAATGGCAGTTCCATTCCAAGTTTTCTGAGGAATCTCCATACTGCTTTCCAAAGTGGTTGCACAGTCTACAATTCCACCAACATTGTATGAGTGTACCTTTTTCCCCATGTCCTTACCAACACTTATTATTGCTTGTATTTTTGATAATTGCCATTCTGACTGGAGTGAGATGAAATCTTAGAGTAGTTTTGATTTGCATTTATCTAATTGCAAGAGATGATGAACATTTTTTCATATGTTCGTTGATTGATTATATTTCTTCTGTGAAGTGTCTCTTCAGTTCCTTAGCCCATTTATTGATCAGTTTATTTGGGGTTTTTTGGTGTTAAGTTTTTTGAGTTCTTCATATATCCTGGAGATTAGTGCTCTGAGGCGTGTGTGGTAAATATTTTTTCCCATTCTGTAGGCTCTCTCTTCACATTATTGATTGCTTCCTTTACTGAGAAGAAGCTTTTTAGTTTGAATCCATCCCGTTTATTGATTCTTAATTTTATTTCTTACACTTTAAGAATCTTGTTAAGGAAGTCATGTCCTAAGCCCACATGATGAAGATTTGGACCTACTTTTTCTGCTATTAGGCACAGAGTCTCTATTCTAGTACCTAAGTCTTTGATCTACTTTGAGTTGATTTTTGTGCAGGGTGAGAGATAGAGGTTTAATTTCATTTTGTTACATATGTATTTCCATTTTTCCCAGAACCATTAGTTGAAGAGGCTATCTTTTCTCCAGTGAATGTTTTTGGCACCTTTGTCTAGTATGAGATAACTATATTTGTGTGGGTTTGTCTCTGTGTCTTCCATTCTGTACCATGGGTCTGTGTGCCTGTTTTGGTGCCAATACCATGCCATTTTTGTTACTGTTGCTCTGTAGTATAGGTTGAGGTCTGGTATTGTGATGCTTCCTGTTTCACTCTTCTTGCTAAGGATTGCTTTGGTACTCTGAGTCTCTTATTTTTCCAAATAAATTTCATGATTGCTTTTTCTAGTTCTATGAAGAATGTCATTGGGATTTTAATAGGAATTGCAACATATCTGTATAATGCTTTTGGTGTATGGCCTTTTTGACAATATTAATTCTGCCTATCCAGGAGCTTGGGAGTTCTTTCCATCTCCTAAGGTCTTCAGTTTCTTTCTTTAGTATTCTGTAGTTTTATTGTAGAGGTCTTTTACCTCTTTTGTTAGATTGATCCCCAGATATTTTATATTTGGGGAGCTATTGTGAATGGGGTAGTTTTCCTAATTTCTCTTGCATTGGATTCGTCACTTATGAATAGAAATGCATTTAATTTATGGGTATTGGTTTTATATCCTGCAGCTTTGCTGAATTCATTTGAGTCCTAGAAGTTTTCTGGTGGAATTTTTTGGTTCTTCTAAATGTAGAATCATGTCATCAGCAAATAAGGATAGTTTGAGTTCCTCTTTTCCTGTTCATATCTCTTTAATTTTTTTCATCTGTCTGATTGCTCTGGCTAGAGTTTCAAGGATGATGTTGAATAGAAGTGGTAAAAGTGCATCCCTGTCTTGTTTCAGTTTTTAGAGGGATAGACTTCCAACTTCTAAAAGATTATTGTATTATAACTGTGAACAATAATAGAAACTTAAGATATGTATTCTTTTTTAAATTTTTTTAAATGCACACATTTATTTTGTTTATTTATTTTTTGTGGTACTGGGGATTGAACCCAGGGCCGTGTGCTTGCGAGGCAAGCACTCTACCAGCTGAGCTATCTCCCCAGGCCCAAGATATGTATTCTTAGAGAAATTCCAGGATCAGCATTTAGAATGATTATTTTTGAATTGGTATGTTATTATCTTTGTATCCACGAAAGCCTTTTCATTGTTGATCTCAGGGACATTAAGTACAATGTGGCATAAAAGGACATTAGATTTTAACCTGCTTTAGCCTCCCCAATAACTAGAACCACAGGTGCACTCCATTATGCCTGGCTTGAGAATTTTGTGTGTGTGTGAATGCCAAGTATGTGTAAAGCACTGTGGGCAGGCAGGGGTAGAATAGGCACGTATTTTAGCTTCAAGAAACTTGAGCAACTGAGGCAGTAGGAACACAAGTTTGAGGCCAGCCTTGCAACTTTGTAAGACCATGTCTCAAAATATTTTTTTTTAAAGGGGGGCTAGGGCTGTCGTTCAGAAGTAGAGCATTCCTAGGTTCAGTTCCTAGTAGCAGAAAAAAAAAAGCTTGTAGTTCAGTGAAGAGGACATAACATCTTCACAAAATGCAGTATAAGATAACAGCAGTAAAGGACACTGAGAGGCATAGGTAGATGCAGAAGAAATCCAGAGGGAGAGGTGCTTGGGAAGGAAGAGCATTTTGAGCTCAGACTAAAGATTCATAGGATTTTAACACTGAAATTGGGAGGAAATTTCAAGCATGGGGAATAACTAGATAGTGCCCATGAAAGTATCTTGAAGGGAATAGTGGTGGACATAGCTTTCCAGAAAGCTCTAACTATGTCTCTAACCAATGGCCAGAGGTGTTTGGGTATTCTGGAGGTAGTAGTAAGCACTTGACGGTTTTTGCACTGATGAGATGTGGTCTGAGCTTTAAAAAAAAAAAAAAAAAAAAAAAAAAATTAACTGGAGATGTCTGATGGGAGAAGTGAGTGGTGCTGGGATATGAGTGCAGAGACTTTTTGCAGTCTTCCAGGTCAGAGAGGTAAGAAACAATGAGAGTGGAGCAGAGAGAATGGTTCAGCAGATGATACTGTGGTAGAACAAATAGAATTTGGCCATCTTTTGGATAAGAAGACATAGAAAAGAATTATGTCTCAGACAACTGAATTTTGGGACTGATTATGGAAAGCTCCAGAAAGGGTGGCATGGTTTGTAAGGGAAGATGGTGAGGCCTGGTTGGGACATGATGAGTTGAGATGCTGGAGTATCATCTAGAGGGAAGTGTTGGGCTGCAGTTCATGAGGAGGAAGTTGGAGGCAGTTATAGAATGAAGGCACTGGGATACGAGGTCCAGATAGCCTGCACGGTGGCACGACCTCCCTCTCCCTTGTCACTTTTTTCATAGCAAAAGGTACCAGAAGAAGAAAACAAAACAAAACAAAGCAAAACAAAAAACCCTGGATCCTCCCAGGGTGAATTTGACTAGATTATGAACTTATTTCATGTAGGATCATCCATAATATTAAACATATGTCACAGCCTACTTTGCTTTAATTCCTTACAAAGACAGAATAACACAAAGAACAACATTTTGCAAAGGATATTAGTTTTAAAGCGCTTCTATTTATATTCACATATAGTTACTGCCAAGAAAGCACTAGAAGCTTAACTGCATTTGTCTTCCCAGACTCTTCTGTGTTTGAACTATAGTCTGATAGACTTTGCAGTTATAGTATATTTTCTTTCAACTTATAAACTCTTCCATGTATCCCTTCAGTATAGAATTTCAATGAGTCAACTTTTTAAAAAAATTAAATACAAAGTTAATAATCTTGACATCCTTTCAGGATTGATAAACTGGGATTCCACCTAGTGTAATTTTTTAAATTAGATTTGTTGTAAGTTATTTGTGTAGTTTCTTAATATTTTTTATCAGCCTTCAAATTAGCATTTATAAAGAACTGAAATATATATATATTTTCCCATTGTACTGGGATTTAACCCAGGGGCACTTTAACACTGAGCAACATTCCTAGTCCTTTTTACTTTTAAATTTTGAGACAGGGTCTCACTAAGTTGCCGAGGCTGGTCTTGAACTTATGATCCTTCTACCTCAGCCTCCCAAGTAGCTGGGATTACAGACATGTACCACTGAGTCAGACTCTCTGAAATCTTGTATCTTGATTTCCAGGCAATGCTTATAATCAAGAGGAACGTGTTGTTTGTGCTGGCTATGACAATGGGGATATCAAACTGTTTGATCTCAGAAATATGTCACTGCGGTGGGAGACAAACATAAAAAATGGGGTAATGTATATTCTTTTATTTAATGTATCACTAAGATATCTTTTCTAAAAAAATATTTTTTGGATTTGTAAATGGACAAAATACCTCTATTTTGTTTATTTTTATGTGGTTCTGAGGATCGAAACCAGTACCTCACACATTCTAGGCAAGTGCTCTGCCACTGAGCTGCAGCCCCAACCCATAATGTACATTCTGATGCTATTTAATTTCTCTAAGCATGTTTTTGTCTCCCTTGAATTACTGCAAAGTCCTGAAAGCACCTCTCTTAACCAATCTCATCAACTCCTCTGCCAATGATTCTTAACCTTCGGGGGCCAAACTCTTTTGAGAATCTAATGCTAACCACGTATCCTTTCTTCAGAAAATGAATACATAACTCAAATATGGTATGCACAATGTCAGGGAGTCACCAGCCCCTGAGGCCCAATTGTGGGCCCTCTGAGCCATGGAGTATGACATTAAAATAAGCAAATAAGAGCCCTGTTTTCTGCTAATATCAGAAAGTCTGAAATAATAACAGCATTCCCAACTACTTCGGAATTGTAGTTCCTGAGTTGTGCACCTTGACTGGAAAACATGGTACCTTCCTGTTTTCTAAAGGTAACTGTGATTGAACTGTGTTAAATAATGTAAAAAGGTACATTTCTATTTTCTAAATGCATCCACTGACCATGGGAACCAAAGACAAAGAAGGATAAAAAAAAAAAATAATAAAAATACTTCATGTATTGATGCAGTAGATAAAATGATTAAATGTTTTACCTGGTCATATTATATTAGTAAAGCTGTTTTGCCTGTTTAGAAGAGCGTCCTGAATATTAACAAGCCTACCAATAATATATATTTTCTTTTTTCAGGTATGCAGCTTGGAGTTTGACAGAAAGGACATAAGTATGAATAAATTAGTAGCCACATCTTTGGAAGGAAAGTTCCATGTTTTTGACATGAGAACGCAGCATCCAACCAAAGGTTTTGCCTCTGTCTCAGAAAAGGTAAATATGAGGGAAATGTCTTTCTCTGAAGAGGAATGATAACTTATTTAGACTAATAAATACAATTAGTCACCAAGGTTCCTCCAGGTCTTTATGTGAAGGGAGAGCTATTTTTGTTATATTCTTGTGGGATCTTGATGAATTTTTTTATGTGAAGAGTAATTTCCCAGAGTATCTCAGCTTTAAATTTCTTGAAAAAGTCCTCAGATAGGAATCTACTTTTGTAGTTTAGGAACAATCACAAAAAAAACCTAGGAATGTGATCAACAAAACCCAAACTTGTGTTTTCTAATAAATATATTTGTATGAATACCTAATTGCATGCCTTTCAAAATATATCAGTATATAACTATTATGTCATTTTATCACATTTTACTTTATATTCTACTTTGCTATATTAAATGAAAATATTTAAAGCACCAATTGTTGCGATTAGACCATAGTAAATATTTTAAAATATTTTATTTATTGATTTTTACTTCACCTTATATTTGGGGTAACTTAGAGGGAAACATGGTATTATAGCATTGGAAAAATAGATGAGGAAAGCAGAATAAATGGAAAATACTGATAAAAAAAGAAAGAAAGAAGAAAATAACATCTAAAGAAATTACAGGGGCTGGGAATATAGCTCAGTTGGTAGAGCGCTTGCCTCATAAGCACAAGGCCCTGGGTTCAATCCCCAGCACCTCCAAAAAAAAAAAAAAAAAGAAAAAAGAAAAGAAATTACATAAAATTCATGCTGAAATGTCTTGTTACTTCCAAGAGATGGGTTGTAAATGTGATTCTGAGCTTCCTTGATATAAAAGAAAGAGAGCTCAATAGACTAGTTGTTTCCTTGAGATTAAAATGTACAAGTTGCTCAGTACTTCACCTCCTCGCTCCCTCTCCCTTGACTGTGGATTGTGTAGGATTTCTCAAACTGTCCTATTTTGTCTCATCGTGATTATAGTCATTATTATTATTGTGTATAAACTAACTGCTTAATGAACTAAATTCTTAATAAGAAAGCCACAAATTGTAATATTGTTTTTCATTTATTGTTTCCGAACATTCTAAGTATCTAGCTACAACATATAGCACTTCACTAAATTCTTCATATACAGCTTGCCACACATTTCTCATTATCTAAAAATAGTAGTCTCCTCTCCAAAAATTTTTGGTTTTGTTTAATCCAATAATTGCTAAATCTGTCAAATAAATGACTGGTGTGTTTTAAGAGGTCATTTTCCCTCCTTTTGTGTTTTTCCTCAACTTCTAGAAGAAAAAGGAGAACTTCAAGCTATAAAATAAATTTTATTAAATTTTGACAGCTTGAACCTAATCACTTGGGAACTTTCACACCCTTAAAGTGTATATTTTGAGATATGTGTTTTTATCTGCTAATGGTAATGCTCTCAAAAGGTACTAAAATAAAAATGTCAAGACCAATCCCTCACTAATGTGACGCCAGCCCCACAGCTCCTGCAGGCTGAAGTCCTTATTTCATCCCTTGCTCTTTCCCTCCTCCCTTCTCTGTGCTCAAGTCCCCCCGCAGGGAACATAGGTAGCATTGCCCGGACGGATTTACTGCTGTCATTGAGGTGCCAACAAACCCTTAACCTTTTGGTTGTCATGTTTCTTTTTGTTTAATGTGACTGATAAAGGCCTTGGCTTCTTAAGACAGTAAACACTGTCTTAATCCCCATGGTCCTCCTTTTGAAGACTGGGCAAGTCGGATGGCAGTAAATGGAAGATATGGCTCTCAGAGCTGTGGGTTAAAATTCAGTCTATAAATGGGAACTCTACTCTTTCTGCTCAGTCTTGCTGGGAGCCTAAAACTGCCCTCAAAATGAAAGTCTATTTAAAATATCAGTTGCTACTTTTTTCCCCTAGGAAGAAGTATGTTTTTGTATTTTTTTTTTTTTTTTTTTTCAGTGCTGGGGATTGAACACAGGGCCTTGTGCATGTGAGGCAAGCACTCTACCAACTGAGCTATCACCTCAACCCCAATGTTTTTGTTTATTGAGTGGTTTCCCTCTCAGAATAAATAAGAGATATTTAGATATATAAAATTTATTCTGATAATGCATGTTAAGTGGACTCTTGATTTATTATCTTTTTTTAATCCAGTAGAACTTTTTTTTCCATAAAGCAATAAAGAAAACTGATGCTGCTCCTAATTTCTGATGGACTCCTGTAAAGTTCTGTAGCCATTTATAAAGAGGTATGCCAGAAAATAACTTAGTTCCTGTTCTAACAGCTGAAGTTGTGGTAGGAAAGATTCTTTGTTTACAAGCTTGCTGTCTAGGATGGCATGTAGCGTGTAAACCAGTTGTGTGCCTCTCATCCTGTCTAGGCTCATAAAGCTACTGTGTGGCAGGTCCGACACCTGCCACAGAACAGAGAGCTCTTTCTGACAGCTGGAGGCGCCGGCAGCCTTCACCTCTGGAAGTAGTAAGTCTCTACCAGTGCACGCTGCTCCTTTTTAAGTTACTTGTGGGTGTAAAGTAGGATTAGATTGAACATTTTTGTCTTTTTTCCTCCTTTGACTTCATTTCAATATGATTTAAGCATTCCTGGTGTTACATAACTGTTGTTTTCTAAGTATTTTTAAATGAAGTATTTATTTCACACTTAATAATTGTTAGCCTCCTTTTGACATCATTTGCCTTCATTTATATGAAACAGATTAGGAACAGTTTTTTTTTTTTACAGATTTGAAATCATATATCTTAATTATAAAAATTTTGACTCAAGAATTTGTCAAGTATCATCTTTTGTTGTTACAACACTACTTCTATAAGGTGGAATATAATTAAAATTTGTAGTTCTAGATCCTGATAATTCACTTGCCTGAATTCAGATGATGTTATTGAGAGAGAACCAAAACCAGAACCCAGGGCTCCTGATTGGTCTCCAGAAGAAACTTTGTCATTGAGTTTGCTTTCTGTGTACACAGACAGGATGAGTTACAGTTAGAACTGTGACCATGCACTGTCCCCTTAGAATTCCAAGGGCGGTAAAGTGGTAGATCCCAGGTTAGATACTTATTTAAAAATTAGGAGTCAAGTGGGATGTGGTGGCCTGCACCTGTAGTCCCAGCTACTCGTGAAGCAAAGGTAGGAGGGTTACTTGAGCCATGGAGTTGAAGGCCAGCCAGGGCTATACAGCAAGACCTCCATCTCTAAAGATAAATAAGTAAAAAGCAAAAACTAAAATAGAGTCAGTGGTATTTCTGAATACTATATTAGCAAGCAAAATACACTTGGATGGAAAAAAAACAAAATCTTTCCTTTTTTTTTTTTGGGTGCTGGGGATCGAGCCCAGGGCCTTGTGCTTGCAAGGCAAGCACTCCACCAACTGAGCTATCTCCCCAGCCCCTATAAAATCCTTTTCTATGCATTAATTCCTTCTAGAAACCAGAAGGAAAAACAGGGTTGCAGTTGGAAAGTGCTTGTTAAAGTATTTAAGGGATATAACTGGAAAAAAAAAATTCCAGAGCAAATGCTTTTGACTAAAACAATAGGTTTCTGTGGGCAAAAAACAGAAGAAAAGTTTAGGAGTTCTGGGGAACATCAGGTGGACAGGTCATTGGTAATTTGCCCAGGACCTTGGCCCACTGTTCTTCTGGATTCTTCCAGTGCAGTCTCCATCCCACATTAGGCTCTGCCAGCCCCTTAGTTAAGCTATGTAGTAGAGCGCCTTGATGACCAGACTCCTCAGGCTGCTTGCTTGAAGAATAAGTACCAGTTTTCTTGTATCCACACATGGACATGTTTGCGGCTAGAATTTTTTACTATAAAAGATTTAGTTATTTTGGTAAAGTCGGGTCTGTATGCAGTTAGAATTTCACCTGCATCTTAATATGAACTTTACTTCTAACCATAACAAGTGTCTAGTCTAATTTTCAAGTGGTTTGGAGCTTTGCTATCAAGTATTGTACTAACAAAGAGAATTGGCTTCAGGTAAATGATATTTATCTTGATTTCCATTTGTCAGTCTGCCTTGATAGCAGTACAATTAAATTGCAAATATTTATTGAGCACTTAACCAAAGGTTCCTAGAGAACCTCATCTAGTTATTTGAAATTTGTTTCTTGAATGAATAGATCAACATGCTGATTTTTTGAGTATTTGAAACACATACACACATATATGTTTAAAACTTTAATGGATAATATGGAGATTTTAGAACATATCTTTAAAAAATCTGATAAAAACTGGGAATCACGCAGGGTGTGGTGGTGTGCACCTGTTTCCAGTTAAATAACTGCAGCCTTTGTCAAGAGACATGAAAAAAGTCTGTATTTAAGCTGTTTATTCACATCTTCTAATTAAAATACTATATCGGGTTTGAAAGAAAGAAAGAATAGTAGGTTTTCTACCTATAGCCTCTTCCTTGATTTCTGCTCTGCTTCTGATTTGCTTTGTGCCTCTTAAGCTCTGGGCTTTTTTTTTTTTTTTTTTTTTTTTTTTTAAACATTTATGAAGTAAAAGGTGCTGCTGTAATTGTACTGAAAAGGCTTCACAAGGCCTTCTAAGGAGGAGTCCCTCTGCATTCACTAGAACACATCTCTAGGGGAAGGGATTTCTCCCCTTTACCCCCAAATCTAGACGAAGAAGTATTTAGTTGTTAAACTGCAGCTCATCTTATTAGTTTATAAATTTACATTTTCAGTTGAAAAACAATTATTCTTAGAATTGCTGTTTTCTTATCATTAAGCAATGATGTTTAGGTCTAAAATCTCTCCCCTGTAGCTCCTCCCTGTAGAAATGGTACACAAAAGATCCTTAGGCTTGGATCTGTATGAGGGAACTCAGAAAGTGGGGTCACATCTGCATTCTGGAAGTGTTTAGATGAGGTTCTGCAAGTCTTACAGCTCTTGCCTTTCCATGTGCTGTTTACCCATGATGTCTAGTTCAAATCTAGAGATGATTCTAAATTACAGTAAAAGATTATATACCAAGACAGTTTACTGAAGAGTGCTAGATAACCTAGACCATTCATATTAAAGAAATATAGCAAATGCAGAACAGAGATGACATTTAGAAGTTTTTAATAGAAATCACCCTTTTTCATGAAACCTTTTGGGAACAGGGTTGAGGTTGAAGGAACTTATCTTTATTTGCTTACAACTCAATATTGGAAAGATTCTTAAAATGTTTGTTAGTTTCAGTAATTAACTGAGAAATTAAAATAGTCATTGGAGTTGATGTAAAAAACGAAATTGGTGAATGCTGAGATTTATCTCCTCTTCACACTTTGATCTTGTTTTCAGTGAATACCCTGTTCAGCGGTCAAAGAAAGATTCCGAGGGAGTGGAGATGGGAGTCGCAGGTTCTGTCAGCCTTCTGCAGAACGTCACCTTGTCTACTCAGCCCATTTCAAGTCTGGACTGGAGTCCAGACAAAAGAGGGTTGTGCATCTGTAGTTCATTTGACCAGACGGTGAGAGTCCTGATTGTTACAAAACTCCAGACAGTTTGATCTGAAGACTTGGGACTTGAAAATTTCATGAAGGACTCAGAGAATTCAGGATATGTTCTGGGGTCTTCTGACTCTCATTGAACATGCTGGATTTGGCCGACGAGTAACGGTCTCAGACACAAACCTCCAGTCCAATTTCCGGCCTCTCTGTGGGCCTTTGGTGACCTGAGAGGACACTGGCTTGCTGCTGAGTCTGGGGGTACCACATTTCCAGGGCCAGTTCTTTTCTTCTCCCCTCCATTTCTCATTCAAAGTCAGGAGCTGAGCACCCTGTTGTGCACCTGTGGTCCCAGCTGCTAGGAGGTGGAGGCAGGAGGATCACTTGAGCTCTCAGGCTTAAGACCAGCATGGGCTCCATAGTGAGACCCCTGTCTTTAAATAAATAAATAAATAATATAGAATAAATTTAAAACAAAAAAATCAAAATTAATTGTTCTTTATATTTAAACATATTTTAAATTTGTTCCGTATCCCCCAAGTTCCATATTTTATTTTTAGACTTGTTGCATTTGGGTGTTTATGTTACAAGAATTGCTTCACCTGGTTTAAAACAGTTTGCCTTAGAACAACTACTCTGAATTAATCTTCGTAGATATATTTTGAGAGATTTCAGTGTCTTTTTCTGTACAGAATATTGTTTTATGATGTATCAAAAATGACACTGTCAGACTGGATTTACGTCACTGCTTTCAGCAGTGTAACTCATTAGATGAAATACTTTGATTTACAAAGACCTCTTTTTACTTAAAATATGAGAGCTAAGTTAGTGAGGCTTGGTCGTTTACTGTAATAAGTGATGTTGAGATGTAGAAGACTGGGGACTTTTTGTAGCCTTATTTTTTGTTAAAGGTTTTAAATGTATTTCATAAATAACCTTTTTTTTTTTTTTAAGCCCCTGGAAGCTTTGATTCTGTTAGCAGTAGTAATAAAGTCAACACCATCACTTCTTTGTGCTTTATAATGCACATGTACCTCTTGGTTCACCTTGTTTCTTTTCAGTCCCATACCCTTAGCTAAGCCTTGGGAGGGAAATACTGACTGGGTGACGTTCTCATTAATCTACTCTCCCCACCCCCAATCAAGAGAACAGAGCCATTGATCATGTGCAATATGTAAAATTCATGTGATTTCAGAGCTTAAAGGAGAGTTATTTGTTTGGACTATTAAGTTCAGAAAACTTTTAGTTCCCAAAATGTTTTATAGAACAATGTTGTGGGCATAATTATAAAAGTAAAAATTAATTGAACTTAAAAAAAAAATCTGTCCTCTGCCATGTTTTTTTTTCTCCCAATATTTTAAGAAAAAAATGGAAATTTTTGTGAAAATCTCTTAGAGCACTTACGTTGGTGGTATAATTAGAGAGATTTAAGTCAAGAAAAATAAATACATGTATTTCATAGTGACATACATTGTAGAATTGTGGGGGCTGGGGATCAAATCCAGGACCTCACACATACTAAGCACATGCTGTACCACTGAACTACATTCTGCAGCCCCTGAATATCCTTTTAAATATACTTAGACAAAACCTTTTTATTCTAATTTTTCATCATTATATCTCTGTTATACATCCTTGAAAGAAAAAATACATGCAAAGTTAATTTGGTAGGGCATTTCTTGCATTTCTCCAAATTCAGTTTCATCCTTGATCACTCAATTTTTATCTTGTTTCTTTTTTTTCTTCTCAGTCACTTTGAATTCAGAGTCATTTGTAATCATGTTTCTCCTTATAATATTGTCCTTTGTACCTTAAGTGTTGGACCTGGTGCTGGCAGATCTGCGTCCAAGCTGTCACTTGAATGATGCAGGTACAGATGCTAGGTGATAGCTGGGACCTCCTCCACATCTGAGGTTCTGGGGTCTCACCACGTGACATGGGCTTCCTCAGAGCACAGTGCCCGGGTTCCAAATGCGAGGGAGCATTCCAAGAGAATGGGCAGAAGCCACATTGTGTTTTCATGGCCTGGCCTCATAATTCACTTAGCATCACTTTCTCTACACACTATTAGTTGATGCAATCACAGCTCCCTTCCCAGAGTTCAAGGTGAGGAGACAAACTCCACTCCTTCCTGGAGGCTTGGCTAGGTTCTGGAAGAGCATGGGAGACGTGAAATAATGTGACTAATTTTGGGAAATACAATCTGGCAGTGATTATAGGATGCATCCCACCCACCTCTCCACACCCTTCCCTGCTCCTGATCTGTTAGACATGACTAATCAATCATGGCGCTCCTGTTTCCTGAGCCTCTCAAGCCTTATCACACTTTTAGAAGGCACTACCAACTGTTGACAGGTGAGCTCAAACTTATTTACTCTCCTGAGTCTAGAGAGCCATGACTACAGAGGCCGTCCAGCCTCTAGACCAGCAGTCATTGGAACCCCCTCCCATCCTTGGCTTTGTATGTGAGTAAGCCAAGAAATGAGGACAAACAGCTGCCGACTCCAAAATGGCACTCCATTCCTAAGTAATAAGGGGTGAGCCCTTCAGGTACCATAATGCCAAGTTTGCCAACTCGTGCACCCTCTTGCTCATGTCAGTTTGTCTGAGGTGCTGTATAATGGTTCTGAGGGCTTCCTGTAAGTATGGAATTAGAGGCAGATTTTGACAGTCTCAAATAACTCATCCAGGCTTTAGTTAAACCTGAAGGCCTGGGGCTGGGGAGATCGCTCAGTCGGTAGAGTGCTTGCCTTGCAAGCACAAGGCCCTGGGTTCAATCCCCAGCACCCCCCCCCCCAAAAAAAAAAAAAAAAAAAAAAAAAAACCTGAAGGCCCTTCTTACAACAGTGAGGCTCTAGGATCTTGAGCGCATTTTTAGTGCAAGTCTGTGCAATTTCTTTTCAGCATCCAAATATAGCAATTCACCGGTTATGGTGGTGAATTATACTGTGGGGTGTAGGACCTTACAGGTAAGAATTTTCTCCTTTGTGTTACCAGATTGTGCCCTCAAGTGAGTTTTAAGCATGTAGGCTTTGGATATAAAGCTGGCTGTACAACCTTTTTATAATATAATGATCTGCAATCAGGAGCTATGACTAGTTGGAAAAATAAGTGTGCAGTTGTCTTTTTGTTTTTAAAAACACTGGTTGGTTATCTTTACCAACCTCTTCCCTATGTGTCTAGCCACTCTCATTGAGTGTGTGGCCCCACCTCACTACCCCTATGGAATTAAATTACCAAGCTCCTATTTGCACAGAACTCTCCCTGTGAGATGGGCTATAACCAGCAGTCCCAATAAAACAGGGGAACTGATGCTGTTCTCCTGAGATAGCCTGGAGGCACTGCTCTGTGCTGCTCTGACTCTTGGAACCTGTTGACAGAATTTCTGTCCCTCGTCCAGCCAGCTGAGGACTCAGTGCTGCTAAGACGATGTCCTCTATCCCACTCTCACCCCCCAGCCCTGAATGCTGCTGGAGTGGTGGGCAAGTCTGTCCAGATGACGCTCCTCTCCCTTCCCTAAGGGTTCAGGGAGAACAAGTGGTAGCCTGAACATGATTTTGTTTAGACCACGTGAATCTGTGCCGCTGGGTGGGAGTCCAGAGGGGGAAAGACTCACTTCGTCCTCACTCCACAACATCCTCCATCAGCAGTGAGGAATCAGAACAGCCCAGAGGAAGCAGATGCAGGCTGTCCTCACTACACCCCAGCCTGCACGCAGTTGTCCACAGGTTTTGTATATTTGGCATCAAACGTCTAGCTTGAATGAAGAAATAGCACTTTGGGTGTGCACTCTCAGATTGTAGAGCACGGAATAAACATGAGCTCTGTTCCTAGGGAAAAACTGAGCAACTACTGCTGTGGTGGTGACCAAATCAGGGTGCGTTGATGCAGGAGTGCTGGGGCGATTTTCACAAGAATTATTTAACATTGAACTTTCTTATGGTGTCCTGTCCAACCCTATCCTTCAGCCAATTTAACATCACGTCACAGGGAGGCCCCACGGCACATACCTGTCATCCCTGCCACTTGGGAGGTTGAGGTAGGAGGATCCTAAGTTTGAGGCCAGCCTCAGCAACTTAGTGACACCCTGTTCCAAAATAGAAATGTGCTGGGGATGTAGCTCAGTGGTAGAGCACTCCTGGGTTCAATCCCTAGCAAAACAAAACAAAAACAACAACAAACCAATCTAGATCACTCAGTGATGTGTAATAAAATTAATGACATAATGACAAAATGTGTAATTAGAAAAAAAGGTCAATCTTACCTCTGGCCTGTTTTCTTCTACTTATCACTATTGAGTAGGATTAGTTTCAATGGTAAGTTATTGAAACAAAGATTTTTATGTTTCTCCCCTGTCAAAATTGAGTAGGTAGGGCTGAGGTTGTAGCTCAGTGGTAGAGTGCTTGCCTAGCACATGTGAGGCACTGGGTTTGATCCTCAGCACCACATAAAAATAAATAAATAAAATAAAGGTATTGTGTCCATCCACAACTAAAAAAATTAAAATTAAAAAACTGAGTAGGTAATCTAGCCTACTACAATGGCCCCACAATGACCCGATGCTTAGCTCCTCTATCTTGTTTCTCCACCATTTTAATGATGTATCTTACAACTCACCATCTAATGTGGCTGCTCCAGCTTCAAACATCACATCCACATTCCAACCAGCAAGAAAATAGAAAAAGTAAGAAAAAGGACACCCGGCTACTTTAAAGAACATCACTTCTGCTTTCATATTGGTAATGACAGTCATGTGGTAGCACCTATCATAGATTTAGAAAGGTAGACTATTCATCAATAATATTGTCAACAGACATCTGGAAGTTCTGGTCCTGAGGAAAACAGGGAAATAGATATTAGTAGACGTGTGGCTCTGCCACAGTGTGCCAGTCAGTCCAGCATAAAATCTCCCTGGCTAAGCTTTCCCATGAGGCAAAAATTAGGGTGTCATTTATTCATGCTTCTCTAAGGCCATATCTGGGTCTGGGCTTTAAATACTCCCGTTTGAATCTTCTCTATCAGATAATATAATAAGATACGGAGGACTCACTTCCTTTGAATCACTTTTATTATCCTTATTTAAATCTGTGTGTGTGTGTGTGTGTGTGTGTGTGTGTGTGTGTGTATGTGTGTCGCTGGGGATGGAACCCATAGCCTCTAGCATGCGAGGCAAGCACTCTACCACTGAACAAAATTCCCAACCCAGTGTAATTTTAATTTTGAGACAGGGTCTCCTTCAGTTGTTCAGGCTGGCCTTGAACTTATGATGCTCCTGGCTCAGCCTCATGGGTAGAGTGGCTGAGATCCAGGTGTTCACCACCAAGCCTGGTTTATGGCTTATTGACCTTTAGTCACATACAGTGGAGTCCCAGCCCAGTACAAAAATATGAAAGGAAATCCTCCCACCCCAAACTGGAATTGATCTCTCCTAAATTTCTTTTCTTTGGAATTTTTTTGTTTATTTTTTTAGTTGTAGATGGACACAATACCTTTATTTTATTTTATTAATTTATGTGATGCTGAGGATTGAATCCAGTGCCCCACGCATGTGAGGAAGGCCCTCCACCACTGAGCTACAACCCTAGCCCTAGATTTTTTTTTTTAACTTCATAATTTCTTTTAATTTCTAAGTGCTTTTTCTGTTCAGAGATAGTCTAGGCACATGACAAAGGTGAATGGAGCTTCTCCCTCAGGCATTCCCATGAACAAAAGAAACTTGAAGGGAGAATAGTATATTTAAGATCCAGTGTATATTGGCCTTGAATCACCTTGTGGGTGATTCCAGGGATACGTTTTGCATTTATAAACAAGAAAGTGTTTTTCTGAGAACACCAAAGGATTATCCAACTCTAAAAGTGATTTTATCCTTTTTCTACTGGAAAGGCAAAACTTTCTGGCATCTACTGAGAGTTCAGGAGATATGAAATTCAATTATGCAGAGGCACTGTCAGATCTGCCTCTCAAGATTCAGTGACTTGTCCTCCCTCTGGGAGGGCGGCGCTGTCTGCTAGAGCTGCGCTTTCCGGGTCCCAGGCCTTTGTTGGAACCGAAGACCCAGGGGCGCATTGCCCCCTTGTGGGAAATGTAGGCATTGCAAGCCTTTCACCACAGAAGAATGGATTTTGCAAAATCCGCACTCACAGTAGGCACACAAGTCAAATGGGACCCTGAGAAATATATTGTCTTATAGAAATTCCCCCCCAAATGTACACATAAAAAACCACTTTGTATATTATAACACAGCATAGGATCCTGTTTGGTTTTACACAATGAGTATGTCAGACAAGTTTTATTATTGCTTTATTATAGATTCAATCTATTTCTAGCATCATGAAAGTTTAATTCCAAAAGAAAAGATTTGGCTTTTTATAAAGCAATGAATTATTTTATAAAGTAAATAGTATATGTGTGTATATGCACATGTACATACATATATATATGCATATATACATATTATCTATATATATTCACTCTCCCACTGACAATTTATTCTGAAGTTCTGATTTTAATGAAGTAGTCTCAAAGCAAGAACTTCTTTATACCATCACTTATCTTCCTGCAAGAACTCTAGGATTTCTCCCCACCGTCCTTGCTCCAGAATTTGTGTGTGATATTTTAAAAGCCATTTCTTCACTAGCAAGTTAGTGAGTAGGAGCCTTCTACCTCTTCCCCCAGCCCCCACCGCCCTCAGTAGCACCGCACGGCTTGAACAAGCAATGTGGAATCAATGGTGTGGTCAAAAGAGACTCAGCTCCTCTCCCTCATGCAGGAGGCTGAGGACACTCACATCCTGCTCCTCATCTTAAGCCTTTTCTTCTTTATCACCTAAGGCTTTCACAAGATGTCGTGCTAGAGGAAGCCTGTGGGCCGGCTGCACCCACTCTGCAGTTGTGCCCTAGGTGTCCTGACCCCATAGTCCAGAGCTCTTCCCACCAGCCACCCTGAGGAGGCTGCTTAGCTTTCCATTCTCCCTAAGAAGCCAGGGCACCTCTTAGTATAGCCAGCCAGAAACTGAGAACAGGTGTGCAAACAACACCACCATTCAGAGGTGATAAGGGGAAGCAAATAAACCACCAGGGAGGAACAGGAGCAGGGCTTTGGCCTCCCACCCCAGTAGATAAAAGTGTTTGATCTGGGCTGAGCACATCGCTTATCTGCTGAGAGATAGCATTCACACTCAGAGGGAGTCTGTGGTTGCAGGAAACAGGTTTGGGACCCTGTGGAGCACTGGCCTGGTCTACCCACCTGCCTGAACTAGACAGAGTCAGGAGCAAGAACTAGGAGAAAACTGCCCAGCTGGGGAGGGGGCTCTGGACATGCTAGAAGACAGTCACAGAAGTCTCTGCAGGGGAGCCCTGGTGGCCACAGTCTCTTCCAATACACTGAGTGCCACTTAGGGCAGCCTGCTATGGATTGTCCAAATCTGCTAGATGGAACTTCTTGGGAGAAATGGCAGAAGCTTCAATATCTTTCTCATGTTAAGACTGTTGAAGCTTGGGATTCTAGAGAAGAGTAACTCAGAGGGAAAAGCATTAGCATGCCTCTAGAGCCTTCCGATTAGGATCACTTTCTTAAAGGGAAGGCTATGGTTTGAATGAGCATCCCCCAAAGGTACATGAGGTCTGGGCTTGGTTTCCGAGGTGGCAGTATTGGGAGGCGCAGTGGACCTTTAAGAGGTGGGGCCTAGCAGGAAGTCCTTAGGTCCTTGGGGCATACTCTCAAAAGAGATTGTGGCACCCAGTTTCTTCCCTTACCCTTTGCTTCCTGGGTCAAAATACAAGGGGTTTGCTCCATCACATATCTCCACCATCGTGCACTGCTGGGACCAGAGGCCCAAACCAATGTGTCCACCCAGTCTTGGTCTTTCAACTCTCTAGAACTGTGAGCTAAAATGAACTTCTCTCTACTTTATGAGTAGCTTGTGTCAGGTATTTCACCATGGTGATGAAAAGCTAATACAGATAATAATATTGACAACAATGTTATTAATAACTTAATATTATTGAGTACATGCTTTGTGCCAGGCACTATTGGCTATTTCTCATGCATTACATTCCTGAATCTTTCTCACAAGACTTTGAGGTAAATAGAAGGGCTTTTGACATTTCCGATCAAGCAAATAGACTTCAAGAGAGTAACAAACTTTCCCAACATCTCACAGCTGGTAAATTGAAGCACCAAGAGTTAAAAGATGGGTTGTCCAACTCTGAAGTCCAAACTCAACTGACTCCATCACTGTCACATAGAGGTGGAGGTTGGTTGGTGCACATTTTCCATCAATTTCACCACTCTTTTTTTGGGGGGGGGCGGGTGCTGGGGATCGAACCCAGGGCCTTGTGCTAATTTCACCACTTTTACTTGGGAAAGTTAGAACGGTCACCGCTGTGAACATTGATGTCGGAGAGGCTTCTGGTGAGAGTGGAGAGAGGAAGGGGCCATGCTGGGTGCTGCTTTCTACAGGCCCTCAGCCACTCCCTGCTTCTGTCCTGGCTCTGGCAGGGGCCCAGATTGCACCCCCATGCTCACACCTCCCTCCTTCAATAAAATGGGCACGTAACAAACACTACACTTACCAGCCAGGTGTGGTCCATGGTGGCCCATGAGGATGGGCCTCCAGGATGGGCCTCCAGGGAGGGTAAATCCAGGAATGGAGTCTGGCGTTGATCTGGAGACCACTCTTCCTGTCCCCAGCTGCTCACCTTGACTGCATCTATGTGAGGCACAAATCAGCTTGGTTCACGTAGAAATCCCTGACAGCTGGGCAGTTTTTTCCTGTGCAGGTGCACGGATACCTAGTCCTAACTACCAACTTTTTTTTTTTTTTTTTCATTTTCAATTTTTGGAGGGGTAGACAGATTCAGAAAGAGTAAACAGTTTTGTCCAAAGACATATTAGCATTTATTGGACCCCCTGCAGAGACCATAATCCACACATTTGAGTCCTTGATATAAAACGACCTAGTATTTGCACATCCTCCCTGAACTTTAAATCATTTCTAGATGACTTATACCACCTAATACAACGTAAATGCCATATAAACTGTCATTATACTGTGTTGTTTACGGAATAGTGACAAGAAGAAAAGCCCATGCATATTCAATACAGATGCAAACTTTACCCCAAGTATTTTCTGTCGGTAGTTGGTTGAATCTGCAGATGCAGAACTCAGGGATATGCAGGGCTGGCTGTATTACTTGTGAGAATTCAGACTTGAATCTGGTCCCAGACTGCTTGCTTGTCTTTCCAGCACAGTCCACACTTGCAAAAGTAATGGGAACAGGCATCTCTTCAGCACTTTATAATTTAGAAATATTTTCATATACATTATACAATGTGTATGGTTTGGGATTTTTTTTGAGCTGCAAGCAACAAAAATAGACTCTGGATAACTTATACTAAAGAGGAATCTATTTGAAGAATTTGGAGTAATGTTCAATCAGAGATTACGGAAACTACCAGACGAGCAACCCACTAGGGATTTATTACAGGGATTTGATCTGAGGCAATGTTGGGAGGAGGTGGAGGAGTCTCTTTAAGCCTTTTGTCCTGGGTTGATGCTGGAGTTTGCAGACTGCAGGGTAGAGAGTTGGAAAGGGGAGACGGGTCTGGGGGAGGGTAAGGAGAAGCAGGGTCCTACAGCTGGAGAGCAGGAGGCAGGACAGAAACCAGGTCTCTAACCTTGGGTGCTTGCTCTCCCACAGAAGTCAGGCTTCTTCATCACAGAGCTAAACACACACCCCTGGCTCAGAAGTCAAGAGATGCTAAAGGAGGATCCTGAAAAAGTTAGAGCCTTTGCTGGCCTGGCCACTGCCTCCCACTAACAGGTGGCCCCAGATAAATGACAACATGTGTGAGCTGCAAAAATGGCTGCTGCTTCTTGTACAGCTTCCAAGTCCTGCTCCAGAATCTTTCACATTCCCTGGAAATATTCGGGGAGGGGAATTCTGGAAAATGGAGTTTAGCCTCTCTGGTTGGCATATTAAAAAGCCACCTCAGGGGCTGGGGAATGTAGCTCAGTGGTAGGGTGCTTGCTAGCGTGGGTGAGACCCTGGGTTCCATCCGTGACACATGGTGGTGGGTCCCGGGAGAGCTTCCTCAGGCAGCTCATGGAATGAGGAAAAAGCTCCAGGTCAGACTTTGGACTGGAGAGAGCAGGGCAGCTGGGGGGCTAGGTCACAGCTGGGTGCTCATCTCCCATGCTCAATTTAAGTCTGAATCACTTGTAATGACTTCCCCCTCATACAGCTTAACTTCCCAGAGTCCGCTTTGGTGTGGGTCATGTGTGTACCTCTCGGCCAGAAGAGTTGACTGTCCCAATCACATTGCACCTAATGAGGAAGAGCACGCTTCCCAAAGGGAAGTTAAAGGGCAGTTAGAGCCAGAGGGAAGCCATGCCTGCCGCTCTTGTGAAGCCAGGAGGGATGAAAACAGGTCTCTCACCTGCTCAGGGCAGCGTGAGCCACACCCCCAGGTCAAGGGTCTAGACAGCGTCTTTCTCATACTCTGTCTTGCCTTGTCTTTTCCATACCGGATCCCGAGACTGAAGCTGAAGTGGAGACATCAAAAGGAAGCCCAGAATCAGCTCAGGTCACCACCCTTACTGTCAGAGGCCTGTGTTTCCTAGAATGGTCCCAGAGGTTGCCTGAGAACCCAGAAGTTCACAATGACGGCTTTAGTTTCTGTATACCACCCCAGTTCCACATGTTTAATTAGCTGGTGTTCATCAAGGGTTCACGAGAAAACCGTGTGGTATAATGATGAGGCCTGTGTTCAAATCCTAACTCCACCCTTCCCAGCCAGGGGACGTTGGTTAAATCCTTTAACCTTTTTTTGGTGAGCCTTCTTTTCTTCTATCTATAAAACATGGGAGAAAATAATTACCTCACAGGTTTGTTGTGAGGATTTAGTGAGTGAGTATGGGTAATGGCGTTGGAACCATCTCTGGTGCACAGTATTGGTGCTCAACACACATTCAGGCCTGCTTTCATGAGCCTGAGGTCCTTGGACAAGTTGTTCAACGTCGGCAAGCCCATACCTGCAACCTGTCAGATGGACAAACAAGTGGAATAAAGTAGGAATAACAAGTCCCCTGGAGACAGATAGAGCTTCCCTTAGGGCCAAAGGGCCGTTGTGAGGAGAGGACCGGCCTGGTCAGACCGCAGAGAAGACCATCTGGACCCAGTGTATGGGAAAGAAGTCTCCAGAATGGGCGTGGGAGAACCAAGAAGAGGATGTGGAAACCAAGATTGCAGACCCCTTAAGGGCGGGGGAGAATGTTCCGGAGGCATGAGGCATGAGGCCTGGCATGAGGGGCAGGTGCTGAGTAATTACTCAATGTTCATTACCAAAGGACAGATAACGCGCAAAGGAGCGAACATAGCCACGACTGCCAGTCTCAGCCCCCAGAGACTCTCATTAGGAACCAGCAGGGGACACCAGCTTTCAGTTCTGGGCCCCCAGGTCTCCCCTCCTCACAGTTCTGCTCTGAGCAACCCGGGAAAGCAAGGAGATAAACAGACTGTGTTAATTAGTGCAGCTCTAGCCTCACTGCCTGTCTGCCATGGGAAAAGGGCTGTTCCCTTGGGGTGGGCTGTTATTTACAAGGCCTGGTGAGGCTGGAGGTAAGTGACCTGGTGCTGGGAGAAGAGATCTCCGAAGTCAGTATAGAAGGCAGAAGAAACCAGGGAGTCAGGCCCCCAGCAGCAGCAGGCCCACAGCTGCATAGCCCTCCAGGAGAAGCCACTTGGATACATCTGGCGGTGCCCCTCTGTCTTGGGATGCAGCTAGACTTTTTTGAAAATCAGAAAAGCTCAGGGGCATGGGGCTGAATTGATTGCCCTATGGAATGGGATGCCCTCTGACCTCTGAACCCAGTGAGGTTCACAAGTGTGTGGGTGGGGGGTGGGGGTGGGGGATGGGTAGGGAGGGCAAATGTTTGCAGGACATTAAAACAAGGGGAGAAGCAAGTTGTCTGCCCTCTGGTGGTTTGTCATATGCTAAAATGCAGGTGGCATGATCTTTGCCATCCCATATCACAGGCGACCTGCAGCAAATCAGAGGGAAAGCAAAAGGTCTGCTTGCCGATCTCTCATGGGCTAAATAGCAGGCACTCCGGTAAGGAGAAGGAGTAGGGATCAAACCCAGGGATGCCTTACCACTGAGCTATACCCCCAGCCCTTTTTATTTTGTCTTTTGAGACAGGGTCTCCCTAAGTTGCTTAGGTCCTGGCCAAATAACTGAGGATGGCCTCCTTCTTGTAATCCTCCTGCCTCAGCCTTCTGAGTCACTGGGATCACAGGTGTGGGTCACCATGCCCAACACCTAACATGCTGTCAAGGAGGGAGAAGTGAAGGCTCCCGTCCCTTTCCTGAGGCACAGGACTTGTCGTGCCAACGTACTTAAAAGATTCTCAGTCAACCAACATTTTCTGATTATCGGCTATGTGCTAGAAGAATTAACATACAGTTTCCTTATGTCATTATTATAACTCTAGAGAGTGGAGTTTGTCATCTCCATTCTGATGAGCAAATGGAGCTTCAGGGCTGTTAAGTGAATTGACAGGCCCAGGATTTTTCTCCAGTTCTGACTCCATATCCAGCAGGCTAAATAACTCAGGTGTCCGTGATGTGTCACTTATAACAGAGGTCCCCTGGGTTTGATTGGCCTGTGAACTTCTACCACACCTGAATTGTGTTTGACAAGTTCTACAGGACCTGGGGTAGATGATAAAAGAATCTTATGTGCTGTCTTAATTTACCAAGCGAAGTGAAATCTGATAGGGGCCTTAGGACCTACTTGCCAGGCACTGTCTGCAATCCTGATCACCTGCAGGGTGGGTGGTCCTTATTTCAAATAGGAGAGGATCCTGGGGAGGGAGATGATGGACTGTTCCAATGGTCAGTTGGAAGGATCCTGTGGAGGAACGTGAGGAGAGCCACTTCTGCCCAGCACCCACCAGGGCCAGGAGCAGGCTGGGTTGCCAGTAGGGGGCCATTCATCTTTGGAAGGCCACAGGCTTTGCATTTATTCAATAATAAGTATGGATTTTTAGGCTAGACAGACTGTAACTTAGAACAGTAGTCTCTCTGTTGTGCTATTTGTATTCATCACTATAATAAAATTGTCTAATTGAAAAAGTCCGTATTGACAAACCAATGGGAGGAAGATTGATTTAATAGTAGTTTCAAATATTATCTGTTATTTTTTAAAAAAATTTAAATTTGTTCTAATTAGTAATACATGACGGTAGAATGCATTTATGCACTTTTGTATCATACATAAATGGAGTATAATTTTTCACCTTTCCAATTGTACATGTTGTAGAATCACATCGGTCATGCAGTCATATATGTACATAAGGTAATAATGACTGATTAATTCTACTATCCTTCCTATCCCCATATCCTCACCCCTTCCTTCACTCCCCTCTACCTAATCTAAAGTAACTCTGTTCTTCCCTGGTATCCCTCCCCCATTGTGAATTAACATCTGCCTATCAGAGAAAATATTCGGACTTTGGTTTTTTGGGATTGGCTTATTTCGAGTAGCATGGTATTCTCCAACTCCATCCATTTACTGGCAAATGCCATAATTTCAGTTTTTAAGGCTGAGTAATATTCCCTTGAATATTTATGCCACATTTTCTTTATCCACGCATCTGTTGAAGGGTACCTAGGTTGGTTCCATAGTTTGGCTATTGTGAGTTGAGTTGAGTTGATATGGCTGCGTCATTGTAGTTTGCTGATTTTAAGTTCTTTGGGTATAAACTGAGGAGTGGGATAGCTGGGTCAAATGGTGGTTCCAGTCCAAGTTTTCTGAGGAATCTCCATACTGCTTTCCATAGTGGTCACACCAATTTGCAGTCCCACCAGCAATGTATGAGTGTACCTTTTCCCCCACATCTTTGCCAACATTCATTGTTGCCTGTATTCTCTCTCTCTAGCTGTCTCTCTCTTTTTTTTTTTTGGGGGGGGGGGGCAGGTACCTGGGATTGAACTCAGGGGCACTCGACCCCTGAGCCACATCCCCAGCCCTATTTTGTATTTTATTCAGGCAGGGTCTCACTGAGTTGCTTAGTGCCCCACTTTTGCTGAGGCTGCTTTGAACTCTGATCCTCCTGCCTCAGCCTCCACAGCCACTGGGATTACAGATGTGCCACTGGGAAACAGATGTGCACCACTGAGCCTGGCTTGTTTCTGTATTCTTGATAATTGCCATTCTGACTGGAGTGAGATGAAATCTTAGAGTAGTTTTGATTTGCATGTCTCTAACTGCTAGAGATGATGAGCATTTTTCATATATTTTTTATTGATTGTATTTCTTCTTCTGAGAAGTGTCTGTTCAGTTCCTTAGCCCATTTATTGATTAGGTTTTTTTTTGTGGTTTTTTTTTTTTTTGGTGTTAAGTTTTTTGAGTTCTTTATATATCCTAGAGACTAATGTTTTATCTGAGGTGCTTGTGATAAAGATTTTCTCCCAATCTGTAGGCTCCATCTTTACATTATTGTTTAGCTGAGAGCAAGTTTTTTAGTTTGAATCATCCTATTTATTGATACTTAATTTTACTTTTTGAGCTTCAGGGGTCTTGTTAAGGAAGTCAGATCCTAGGCTGACATGGTGAAGATTTGGGCCAATTTTTTCTTCTAGTAGGTGCAGGGTCTCTGTTCTAGTGACTCAGTCTTTGATCCACTTTGAGATGAGTTTCCTGCTGGGTGAGAGATAGAGGTTTAATTTCATTTTGTTACATATGTATTTCCATTTTCCCCAGAACCATTAGTTGAAGAGGCTATCTTTTCTCCAGTGAATGTTTTTGGCACCTTTGTCTAGTATGAGATAACTGTATTTGTGTGGGTTTGTCTCTGTGTCTTCTATTTTGTACCATTGGTCTATGCATCTGTTTTGGTGTCAATACCATGCCATTTTTGTTACTATAGCTCTGTAGTATAGTTTAAGGTCTCGTATTGTGATGCCTCCTGCTTCCCTTTTCTTGCTAAGGATTGCTTTGGCTACTCTGAGTCTTTTATTTTTCCAAATGAATTTCATGATTGCTTTTTCTAGTTCTATGAAGAATGTCATTGGGATTTTAATAGGAATTGCGTTGTATCTGTATAATGCTTTTGGTGGTATGGCAAGTTTGACAATATTAATTCTGCTTATCCAGGAGCATGGGAGGTCTTTCCATCTCTTATGGTCTTCAATTTCTTTCTTTAGCATTCTGTAGTTTTCATCGTAGAGGTCTTTCACCTCTTTTGTTAGATTGATTCCCAATTATTTTATATTTGGGGCAGCTATTGTGAATGGGGTAGTTTTCCTAATTTCTCTTTCGGTGGATTCACTGCTGATGTATAGGAACGTGTTTGATTTATGGTTGTTGATTTTATATCCTGCTACTTTGCTGAATTTATTTATTAGTTCTAGAAGTTTTCTGGTGGAATTTTTTGGATCTTCTAAATATAGAATCTTGGTGTCGGCAAAAAGTGACAGCTTGAATTCTTTTATTCCATGGAACTCTTGGACATTTTTTTCATTAGATAGGTCTTATCTTAAAGAGGGCTGAAGGTGTTATTCTGGAAAATTCCTGAGAGTGAATAAGGACTTCTTCAAGTACAGGAAGGCTTGTAAATGCTAAGAGAAGTCATTTGGTTTCTGGTGTGCACTGGAGCGTGTGTGTATGTGTGTGTTGTGTGTGAACGTGCACGCACATGTGTTTAGATGTGTATGTGAAGGTTGATTTCTTTAGGTGATCTGAGTTGATGATGGAAATTTAAGTTTTTCTCTAGTAGTGGATTGCAAAAAAGAAGGAAATGAAGGGATGGAGATTGAATGCACAAGGCTGCATGCCTGGTTGCACTGACCAAGAAGGACGGTCTGCTTTGGGAATGGGCAAGGGCACCGTGGCAACAGTCCTTAACACGTGACTAGGCTCAAAGAAAGCCTCGGGCAAGGCAAGTTCACCGGGCAAATGGTTGAGAGGGGCACTTTGTCCTTTAGGAATTGCATTCTGCTGCATGTAACAAAGACCCCCAAATAATAGGCTTATTTTCTCATCTAATGGAAAGCAAGTTGCAGGGTGCCTAATGTCACATGATTCAGCTCTCTATGGTCTTTCTGATTTCCCTGTTTATGTCCTCAAGATCCCATCATGGCCCACGACAGCTTCTGGAACATTAGTCATTAAACCACTATGCAGGTTTGAAGAAATGATAAAGGCCAAAGGGTAGAGAGTGGCTTATCTTCCAGCCAGTATGCCAGTACATCCTACTCGACACAGCCACCGCAGTTCAGAGACCAGAAGGCAGCCCTGTGTCCACCCTTAGCTCAGACAAGGCTTGGAAATGTCATTGGCTAGGTGCACTGCCACACCGACAAAGCAGGGATTCTCTCCCTAAGCAACTTGGGGGAAAGAATATGAAGTTGGCATTAGTACTCTCTGTCATGAACACATGACTCTGGCATGGTTTCGGGGAAAAGCAAATTGGCAGCTTCCACCAAAATATCTCTTCGTAACCTCTGAACAATGAATTGATTGTAGAAATCCTTTCTATAGATTTACTCATATATTGTACATACAAATGCATGTATAATTATAGCACAGCATTGTTTATGATATAAAAATCTAGAAACAACATATCTATCCGTAATCAGAGTGTTCAATAAGCTGATATATACCATAGAATACTACCCAACCAGGAAAGAAGAATGAGGTGAATCTAAGCACTGAGATGCAGTATGACTCATTATTACATAAAAAAGCAACTTATAGAATTGCAAGTATAATGTGATCCCATTACTAGAATTTGATCCTACACATTCCAGGGGAAGTATCAGAATTTTTACAGATAGAGGAATGATCCTGTGTAATTTGAAAGAGCTCCCAGAAACTCCAAAAGAAAAAGTCCTAGTAAATCATTGTGAGCCAACCCCCCTCCCCACCCCCTGTACAAATAAATGAATGAGCGGGCATGGTGGTGCAGGCCTGTAAACCCAGGGGCTCAGGAGGCTGAGGCAGGAGGATTGTGAGTTCAAAGCCAGCCTCAGCAATTTAGTGAGGCCAAATAAGCAATACAACGAGACCCTGCCTCTAAAATACAAAGAAGGGCTGGGGATGTGGCTCAGTGGCAGAGTGCCCCTGAGTTCAATCCCTGATACCAAACAAAAACCAAAAAACAACCCCCCCCCCCAAAAAAAAAAAAAAAAAAACAAAAGCAACAACAAATGAATGGCGTCTATGGTCAGAGAAAGTAGTGCTGTTCTGGTTTTCAGAAAAGTTTTGCTTTTACCAATGTTGCACCAAAATGTTGCATGGGCCAATCAGATGTAAAGCTCTCTAGCACACCTAATGGTGAAACTGGGAAGTGGTTGATTCTGTTTCTGGTCAAATGGAAAACAAGAAGTTCATCACAGTGGCACGAAATCTGGATTGTGCTGTGATTTAACACATTGAACTGTGACAAGAAACAAAAGGAGCCGGCACCGTGGTGCATACCTGGACTCCCAGATACTTGAGAGGCTGAGGCAGGAGGATCGCAAGTTCAAGATCAGCCTTAACAACTGAGCCAGACCCTAAGCAAAACTTAGTGAGACTCTGTCTCTAAATAGAACGGAGAACGGACTGGGGATGTGGCTTAGTGGTTAAGTGCCACCGAGTTCAATCTTCAGTACCAACCAGATAAACAAAATAAAACGGAAAAATAAATCAAGGGAACTTTTGAATGAGAGCAAAACAAAAATAAAACAGCAACATGCAAACACAGACAGGTAGCTAAAGCTAGAATGCAGAGAGGCAAGCACACGGCCAAGCTTGGAGGGTAAGCACCCACATCAACCGCAAATGCAGACCGAAGCCGGGCCCTGCGCGGTGAAGCCGCCCCTTGTTGGTGGCACACGTGAGTCCAGGAGTGAGTACATGCTGATTCTTTTTGGAGGAAGCTGTCATCGATTCAGGTTTTCCGGATTCCCAAGATTACGTAAAACTAAATGAAAGATCATGAGAAAAAAATGACCCCACGAAGAGGGAGACAAGACAGGGCGGGTTTAGCCTCATGTGTCAGGACAAACACACGATGGTGGCTTGGCCAGACAAGTTGTATTTGTTTTCAGGAAGTAGATTTCTAGGAAAGGCTCACCACAGATTCATCAGGGACCTGCTTCCTTCCAGGTCGTGAGCCCTCCTCCGGTTCTACTCCTGGGGCCCACCGGGACTGTCAGAGCTGCAGAGACCCACATTCCAAGCTGGCTGAGGAAGGAAGGGGACGGGAGAGCACGCCTGTTTTCTTTAAAAACGTCTTCTGGGCTGAGAGTGGAGCTCAGAGGTACAGCCTGCCTCTCCTGAGTGAGGCCCTGCATTCCCAGCATCGGACAACACAACACAACACAAAGCCCAACAACAGCAACGACGACACCTTGGGAGTTCCACGCTACCACTGCCACCACCACCAAAACTAGGGAGCTCTAACTGGCCAGCAATCAGGCAGACCGAAAACGAGCATTTTCATTCCTAGGAAGGGAGGGGACAATGGACCCTTGCTAGTGACCAGATGTCCTGACACAATGAGTATATGGTGGTCTAAATAATGCCCTCCCCTCAAATGTCCAGGTCCTTATCTCTGGATCCTGGGAATGTCACCTTGTCTGGTAAAGTGGACTTTGCAGATGTGATTGCATTAAGGATCTTAAGGGAAGGAGATTACCTCAGATTATCCTGATGGGCCCCAAGAGTGACCACAAATGTCCGTACAAGAGGCCGGAGAGGAAGAAGATAGAAGCAGGAGATGTGATGAAGGAGGCAAGAGGCTGCTGTGTAGTGATGGGAGAAAGGGGCCAGGAGCAGAGGAAGGAGGGCCGCCTCAGGAATTAGGAAGGCAAGAAGCAGTGTCCCTACAGCCTCCAGGACGGCCAGCCCTTCCCACACCTCCACTTAGCTCCACGTGTTTCAACTTCTGGCTTCCAGAACTGCATGAGAATACACTTGTGTGGTCTGAAGTCAATGATTTTGTGGTAATTTGTCATAGCAGTCATAGGAAACTCATACATGCTGAGAGTCGGCAGAAACTATAGGTGCCTCAAAGACTTCAGGCGTTGCAATGATCAGATGCTGAACACTTAAAAGAAAATTTAAAGTTAAAAACGTATGCACTTCAAAAAATGTGCATGGAAGAGACTACCAAAAATGACCTGGAAAGTCAGAAATAGAGCCCGTTTTTCTGATTTGAAAGGAGATGAAGAAATGAAAAATTATAATCCATAATTAATGCAATGGATGGGTTAAAGAGCAAATTAAAAAGAACTGAAAAGAATTGGTGAACTACAGGAAAAATCTGGAGAAATTATTCATAGTGCTAAATAGATAGGGAGATAAAAATGAAAGAGAAGTTAAGCAATGTGGAGGATGGAACAAACAGAGGAGACGGTGTTTAAAGTAATTGTGGACTATAATTTTTCAAATATGATGAACTCCAAGAATCCACAGCTATGGAAAGACCAATACATATCAAACATTGCACACCCAGACACGTCTTTGTATGACACTACAAAGTACCAAGACCATGAGAAGATCTTAAAAATAGCCATAGAACGGGGAGCATCGACAAAAACAAAAAAAAAAAAAAACAACAACAAGAAAAAAAAAAAAGTTGACTGAAGGTAGACTTCTCAGTAAGGGAAACCAGACAATAAAAGAACAATATTTTAATACTGATTGACACACTGACAAAATAGAATTGTGCTCCAGGACAGGTTTTTTTGTTTTTGTTTTTTTTTCAAGAATATAAGCTAAATCAATGCATCTTCAGAATAGCAAAGCATGAGAGAATTGACACCGAAAGGTTTTGAAACAAATGAGCTTCTAAAGATTAAAATTCAGGAAGAAGAAATTATCCCAGTAGGGAAGGTCAGACATATGAGCAGGTCTGGGCTCAGTGGTGCATGCTTATAATCCTAGTGATTTCAGGGTCTGAGGCAGGAAGGTCACAAGTTCAAGGCTAGCCTCAGTAACTTCGTGAGACCCTGTCTCAAAATAAAAAAGAAGAAAGGGTTGGGAATGTAACTCAGTAGTGGAGGCATCCCTGGGTTCAATTCCCCGTATACACAATAATAACAATGTATGATAACAAATGGAAACCAAAGGAGACATTGTTTTACACCAGTAATTTAGCAAACATGCACAAGCCTGACAGTAACTCCTGCTGGTAAGGATGTGGAACAGGAGGAACTGCTACATGTGACTGAAGCGTGTCAATTGGAACTGCTACATGTGGCTGAAGCGTGTCAATTGCTACACACGCTTTGAAAAGTAATTTGACATTACCTCATAGAACTGAGCATACTCTACCCCCCATACTCTAGGCGGATTCTTGCATATGTGCACCCAATTACAAGTTCAAGAACGTGTACAGCAACATTGTTTGTAACAGCAGAAACTGGAAATAAAATGCTCCTCAATAAGAGAAAATACAGTTTATAGCAGCTCAATTCACAATAGCCAGATTGTGGAACCAACCTAGATGCCCCTCAATTGATGAATGGATAAAGAAACTGTGATATATATATATATATACACACACACACACACACACACACACACACACACACACACACACACACCATGGAATATTACTCAGCCATAAACAATAATAAAATTATGGCATTTGCAGGCAAATGGATGCAGTTGGAGAATATCATGCTAAGTGAAATAAGCCAATCTCAAAAAACCAAAGGACGAATGATCTCACTGATAAGTGGATGATGACACATCTAGGGGGTGGGAAGGGGACAAGAATAGAGGAAGGAGGGACTCTATAGAGGGATAAGAGGGGAGGGGGGAGAAAAAAATAACAGAATGAATCAAAAACTATTACCCTATGTAAATGTATGATTACACAAATGGTATACCACTACTTCACGTATAGAGAAACAAGATGTATCCCATTTGTTTACAATAAAAATGAATTAAAAAAAAAAAAAAAAGAGAGACTTCCCTCTAGGAGGATTTGGACACCGATGGGGTCTGAATGAGTTGTGGAAATGCGTGATTAGGGCATTTTGACAAACCCTGCAAAAGTCTGGAGTTGAAAGCGTCTGTTTTCATGGTGCCCTTGAGACAGGAGGAAAATGAGTGCAAAGTTACTCCTCCCCCACTTTCCTTCCTTTTTAAGCTCTGGTGCAGCACAGGCTTATGGTGCTGGGCTCAGCCACTAGGCATTTTGCAGGGTAAATTGTAATGCCTCTTTCTGTTTTCTCTGGAATTGCAGTTGGTTTCCTTGACTGGAAACAGGGCTGCCTCCGGTCTCCCCCAGAGTCTCTCCGACTCCTAGTAAATACAAGCCAGAGCCGGATGCCTCATGGATTTTGGTCCATGGCTGCCTGCTCCTATTTCTTTCTCAGGCTTTTCTTTCCTGGCTGCTGTTGTTGGATCATGTAATGAACTGATTTGTGTCCCCCTAAAAAGATATGTTGAAGTCCTGACCCATAGCACCTCAGGATGCGATTACCTGGAAATAGGGCCATTACATAGGTGATAAAGTTAAAATAAGGTCTCTAGGATGGGCCCTAAGCCAACATGGTATCCTATGCAAAGGAGAAACGTGGACATAGAGACAGACACGCAGGGGGCAAAGATGACGTGAGGCCAGGGAGAAGGTACCCTGTGAACCTAGAGCGTAGAGGCTCCCAGGAGCTGAGAGAGAGGCCTGGAGTGGTCCCTTCTCTAGAATCTTCAGAGGAAGCTCAGCCCCACCCAATGCTCGGATTTGGATTTCTGGCCTCCAGCCCTGTGGGACAATAGGTCCCTGTTGTCTGAAGCCATACCATGGTGGCATTTGGTTATGGCAGGCCTGTTTGCTGATGTTTTGACCCTCTGCTTTCCTCCACCAAGCTACAGACCACAGCATGGCGAGGTCACGGCTCAGCAATGGTGACTCAGTACTGACAGTGACGACGACGTGACAACGATGACGCCATCACATAGGGTGTATGGAGAACTTGCCAATACAACTGTGCTAAGGGATTTTGCACTATTTACTGTATTAGTCAGGTTCTCTATAGAAACAGAACTGAGAGGATAAATATGTGTCACCTACATTCTCTATGTTGTATATTAAAACTCAAGCCTTCTGTATATAAATGCTCAGTTCCTGGTGTACCACGAGCCAGATGGTGCCACGGTCAAATCTAACTAAAGTGGAAGACTGAAGTCCCTGGAAGCAGAGTCTCAGAGAGGAATTTGGGTGCACATGATTTATTAAGGAAGTGTTTTTCAGAAAAGAAAAGAATAAACTTCAAAGGGAGCCAAGGATGTAGGTTAGGGAACGGGGAGGACCTGAGCAGGGACATTGTCTTGGAGGAAGCTCTACCTTGGCCTGTCCCTAGAGGGTCAACCCTGAAGTAGTTTTGTCCAGTGGTGTCCTGTATTGGTGGGAATGTTCTATATTATCTTTCCTGTCCAGTAGAGTTGCCCCAGCTACCTGTGCCCATGGAACACTTGAAATATGGCTATCATAACTCAGGGACTGATTTTTTTCTTTTTAAGACAAGGTTATCCTATGTTGCCTAGGCTGGTCTCAAACTTCTGGGCTCAAACCATCATCCTGCTTTAGCTTCCTAAATAACTGAGGCTATGGACGCATGCCATTGCACCTGACTAAGGGACTAAAGTTTTAATTTTTTTTTTTTTTTTTTTTTTTTTTGGTACTAGGGGTTGACCAGGGGTGCTTTATAATTGAGCCACATCCCCAGCACTTTTTATTTGTTACTTGAGACAGGGTCTTATGAAGTTGCTTAGGAACTTGCTAAGTAGCTGAGGCTGGCCTTGAATTTGCAATCCTCCTGCCTCAGCCTCCCCAGCTGCTGGATTACAGGCATGGGCCACCACACCTGGCTCCTGTATTCTTACAGGCTGTGGGATGGCCTGACCTTGGTGGAAGCTGATGTGTGGGGAATGCAATTTCCCAGCAGGGTTGAGGATAGATACCCTACAAAATCCACTACAGGTTCATCTATTGAGTCATCCTGACATCTTTTAATCACACCTCACAGATGCTCTGAGAACTGATTACAGTTACAGTATAACATGATGTCAATACCTGGCCATACATACAGCATAACATTCCTGATCCCCAGAACTGTTGGTTCTTCTCCCCCCCATTCTCAAATCTTCGTTGGCAATTTTCCTACTGGTCTGCTGGTTGTGCTGCTTCATATAAGAATGCAGAGGGAATTTTTCTGTGGGCTTCGGATATAACATTTTCAGGTATAGAGAAGAAATCTGTTTGATTCTACGATATCTACTGGGAACTTTAAAACAGCTAGCCTTACAGCTCCATTTAAACAAAACAGCCCTGCTCCTTTTATGCTGAAGCCGCCATAGGTTTGAAGCTATAAGTGAGGAAACCCAAGTTCTTGCTGTATTTACAGGTATTATACTTGATATATGGTGTTGAAGAACACATTCCACCCAAAGTCAATTCAGGAATTAACTTTGCTAGAGATTAATTCTGAATCTATTGCCCTTTCCTAAAGTACATCATCTCTATTTATAATCTTGACTCGCAGACTGAGTAGTGAGGAAAGAAAACCAACAACAAACAAACCAACCCAAACCACCACCACCAGCACGAAACACAAATCTGAAGCCAAAGCAAAGGGAGATACTTCAAGCTCTTAAAATGAGGATAGCAAAGTACTTTTTTAAAAGAGGATTCCTCTGAAGTTCACTTGTAGAGCCAAGTATAAAATTAATCTAACGGTTCCTTTCACTGAGTTTGGACACTCAGGAGAGAGTTTTATATACACAAAACGGTAAATACAAAATGAGAGGAAATTTAAGGAAAAAACAAGGGCCTTGGCACACATTCATACTTGATAATATGGAATTGAGTTTAAGTATTACCTTTATTTGAAAGAAAGTCACCTTAAAGAAGAAAAACAAAGCCAACCAGCACCATGGATGATGGATTTCCCCTTCACTTTCCTTGGAGCTCAGCCATGACCCTAACCCTAGCCTCCCACTTGGCCCCTTTCACTCGCCAGCCTCACCTGCCTGGAAGAAGGGGGCCATGGCTGATGTTCTAAAGTCCCAAGAAGTGAGCGCACCCTACATCTTTTATAGGGTAAGGTCGCTTTTGTTCTCCAGTTCTCTCCCCCCCCCCTTATCTCTCCTTCCTGCCTACGTGCCTAGGCCTGGTTTTGCATTAAGTGAGAAGCCATGGGCAGGGGGAGGGCCAGGGTGATTCAGGCAGGCAAGGGCCCAGGGGGCATCAATTAGCAGCTCCTTGCTTGCAGTCCTTGATGAAGGCAGGTAAATTTGGTGATCAATGGGCTCCGGAGATCCTTGACATTCCATTCTTCCAGGGGCAGTCTCCAACTTCCAGAGGCAGATGGCTTCATGGCTTCATTTCCTCGATTTGACCTGATCCCCGATTTCTACGCTAACTACCTGTCCTTAATTCTGGCTTCAAGATGAGAGACGAGGTGATAACATGGTGTGACTTGGTGATTTGAAGGCTTCTGCTCAGATATGGGGCCAGTGTGGGCTTTAGAGAGCATTCCAGGAGAGCATGACTGGAAATCGTCTTGCTTTATCTCGCCCATCTCTTTCCTTAGGCTTTTCTTCAAGTTCTGCTAGTGTGATTCTATTTTTTCCCCTAGCGGACATAGGAAGGTTTGCAATGCTTCTTCATGCCTGAAGACTGAGAAAAATGGAGTAAACTCAATATGACCGATGTCATGGTCACAGCTTCACAAACACCAGCTTCCTGGGAAGAGAAAACCAGGTGAAGGAAATGTATTGATGCTGAAAGAACAGGCCTGTCTCAAATACAACAGCTCATTTTTATCTGTCGCTTGTGCCGCACCAGAGCAGATTACGGCAGAAGCTGGCTGTGTGTGAAGCCCTCTGGACCACAGCCCTTTGGAAGGGGCCGCGTCCCAGGCCTCTAGGCCTCCCTGCGGTTCACTCCAGCAACTGCTCTGCTCAGGCTGACTTCCTGGATCTCTTCTCAGTTCCCTGAGATTCCAGAAGCTGCTCGAAAGGCTTGAGACCCGAAGCTCTTGGCAGCTGAAACAAAATCTGAAAGAAATCTAGTCAACTCTGTAAGCAAGTGCTGAGACTCCTTCACAACAAAAGTTCAAACCACCACTTTTCTGGGGGAGAATGCTGGAGTCTCAGGGTTCCTACCCCAGGGTTAATGGTCTTAGAGAACTGAGACCAAAGGAAGAGCAGATTCAGTCCCAGCTCAAGGCTACTAGTACTTCCTTAGAATAAACGAGAAACATCCGCTAACCTCACTCTTTTTGGAACCATCCTGCTGTGGACCATTCTTCTGTGTCCTTTTAAGCATTCTTTTGTCAGGATGAGAGGCTGTGTTCCATGGGTGGCAGGAGGGGGAGGGGGAGGAGGAGAAGTTAGAAAAAAAATGTAGATTTAGAGCTAACAGAAACTGAAGTCAGAAAACTCCCTGCTGTTGGCTTTGGTCCATGGATGACTGTTGTGGAAGGTGTTAATAAGAACACCTGTAATCCCAGCTACTCCTGAAGCTGAGGCAGGAGGATTGCCACTTTGAGGCCAGCCTAGGCAATTTAGCGAGATTCTGTTTCAGAATAAAAAATAAAAAGGGCTGGGAGTGTAGCTCAGTGGTAGAGCACCCCTGGGTTCAGTCCCCAGGACTGCAAAAATGTCAGCAGCCACAACAACCACAGAAGACCTGGGCTGCTGATGGGGCCCATGGTCCAGACTGGTTTATCCGTTAGCCCATTCTTATCCGTGCCAATCACACAGAAGTTGGGGAGCTGATGAGTTGGAGGAGGAGAAGAACGGAAGAGCCTGCAGCTGGGAGCATGAACAGTGGCTTTGCATCGGTGACTACAGCTGGAGGCTCTCTCTTGGAGACACAGCAGGAGGGATAGTCAGCAAAATGAGAGACTAGGGCCGATTTTGCCTGTTCTGCTGTTTTGTGTAGGCCACGCTTAATCCCTGGGATTTAAACTTCTGCACAATGAATTCAAAATACGGCCAGGAACAAACAATGATGTAAGACATTGATGTCAATGACGTAATACTGCTAGAGCCTTAGGCTGATTCCCAGCAAGTTTACCTGCATGCGTGTTAGCAGGTGCAAGTGCCAAGATATCCATTCTGGTGGAATCCCTGAGGATTTTGACAACCTGTCCTCCATCTGTCTTCCTCAGATCATCTTTTTCAGCTTTCCCAATTCCGAGCACTTGTCCATCCAACCTCTTCCTAGACACCCCGCATCCAAGCCATTCTGCAGAGGGTATTCTCATTGCTGGCTAGAAGTCTTTTCTTTCCCTACTATCTGGAAAATTCTTATTATTCATTCTTCAAGTTCTTTGTCAAGTTCTTTCATAATGATTTTTCTAGCTCCCCCCACAAAAATGATCTTAGCCTCTCTGGAATTCCATTTTCATGCTACTACAACATTTTCAGAATTACACTTATTTCTTTATCTGTGTCCTTGTGCTAGATCGTGAGTGCATTAAGGGAGAAGACCAAAGTTAAAGTGAGCTGCCTAGTTCTGCATTACACTATATGAAGCCCGAGATATGCATGGACTCCTTCAGTGTGGGGTAGGTATTTATAAAGAAGAAAAGAGAATAGGAGTAGGAAGCCCCTGCAACCAATGTTGCATGTTGGTATAAACTTATGCCCAATTAAAAGCACACACAAGTAAATATTTACTTGTGCCTTGTACTGTGCTAAGCAATTTTGTGTGGATGTTTTTATTTAGTTCTCACAAGACCTTAATGCAGGTAATGATATCTGTATTGCAGAAGTGAGAAAATAGAAATGATTAAGGTTTTAACTGATTTGCCCAAGGTCACAAAATTAGTAATGGAGCATGGATTCAAATTCAGATATACTTGGAGCCCAAGATTCACTGCTATTTCTAATTAGCTCCCTTTATCAAACCTGTCATGGAAGCTGTCATCTCTCTTAAACTTCCTGCCTCTCACTTTAGAAGCTGAAAAGCCTTACATTTTCCCAACCCCTGCTGCAGCTAGGATGCAGGTGTGTGACCCAAACTTGGCTAAACATCTGCACCTGCTAGAGACTTTGAACTGGGAACTAATGACATAAAGAAGCTGAGACAGTGGTTAAATCCAGAGACACTAGTGGCATTAGCAGTGCCATACAAAGTCCTGTGTCTATGGCTGCCAGGCAACCTGTGACATCTGGTTGTCCGGCGGGGGACAGTGAGGGTGGTTTCCTCACTGGATGACCAGGTGATACTGTTTGGGCTATGATCCATCTACTGCCTAGCTTTCCTTGTCTGGCCACCTTTTCCAAGCCTGGTTCCCATGATGTTGGAAACTTCTTGAATTATTCAATAATTCAGCAACAAATGCTTCTCTCTCCTTATATGAGCCATAGTTTCAGCAGCCCTGACTTGTATAATATCCATACTCATTTTCTTGAATGTAAGATGACTCCAACTTATGTGATTTCTATCCAGAAGAAAAAAGCACATAAATACCCAGAATTTTATAAATGGTGGACAGAGTGGAGAAGGTGGCAGACCATGTATCATTGGGAGCAATTTCTGGCTCATTCACCTAACTACCTTCTTATGACTCACATGACTGTTGACGATCATGGGACTTTTCAGTATGTTATTAAAAACTTGTGTCCAGAAGTGGACTTGCATTTTCAAATATAATTTGATTACCAAGTCTTACTCTGGGCTTTAACAATTTCATAATGAGTTTGGACTCTGAATAATAAGAAGGAAAAATACAAATATCTTTCTTGTTCATAAAGGCAAAACTGTTTCCTGAACTTGCAGTATTTAAAAAAAATGAAGATCACAGAGGAAATTGAATTGCTGAATTATTTAATATAACTCATTAGAACCTTAGCTTTGGAGATGGAAGAGAACATGGCAGCTTACATAAAGATTATTGATAAATTTCAAGAGGAAATTCACTTTGAAGATAATAAAATATGGTTAGAGGGTAACTAATCCCTGTGGCCTAATGCAATGAGGGATTTGAGTTTACAGTTTGAGAGGGGTTTACAATTACAGGCATCTTTGAGTTGGGGGAGAGGCTATTGCTTCAGATTGCCAAGTATTCCAGAGACATTGGATATGCAGCAGGACTAACCCTTGCAGAGGCCAAGTTTTGACCTTAGTAAGTCTAGACATGCTAACATGATTACCATCACTCTAATCAGATTGTAAAGTAAACACTGTCTCTACAAAGCAAAGGGTCTCCTGGGGTTGTTATTTAGAAGATGATGAAAGGCTGCTTTCCATCTCTTTTCAGAACACAATGGGAGGATGTGGGGTGGTTTGCAGCATGAGGGGTTTTGGTTAGGTCAGTGGCTCTCAACCAGGATGATCTGGCCACATCTGGAGACACCTCTGGTTATCCCAACTTGTGGGTGATGGGAGGATATCTGCATCTAGTGGGTAGAGGCCAAAATACTGACAAACACCCTCCAATGCACAGGATGGCCTCCCATGACCACCAGGAATTATCTGGTGCCCCAACTGTGCTTAGACTGAGAAACTTTGGTTTAGATGCAAAGAAGAAATTTCTGGATCTGAAGTTATATCAGTCTGGAATGGGTTTATAAGCCCTGGACTGCTACGAGGTGTGTGAAGCATCTGCTTCAGGATGTAAAATGTGGAAGTGCTCAAACCCTCAGTGATCAAGGTAAATAATGTTTAAAAACTCAAAGTCCTTGCAAAAATGTCCACGATGAACAATATATTAAGAATTTCAATATAAACAGAATTCAACATAGAATAAGGGAAATTAAACTTTTACTAATCTTGATTATTGAACTTTGGGGCACCACCCTCGAATTTTGTGGCCAAGGCAAGTATTTCAGCCATCTCAATCTAGTTCTGACCCAGTGGATGATCAAACCATTTTAGCTAAAAGGTGGTTTGACTTGATTATTATGTAAACAGTGAGCAGTCAAGTCCAATGAAGGTAAATGAGAAGGCCCAGTTCTAGAACTTTAGATTTTTAGTGACTAAGTTAAATAAAGCAGCAACCCTTATGGCAAGCTGCAGAGAAGTGGCCTACCATGGTACAGTGGCCTACCATGGTACCGTGGCCTACCAGAAGCAACTGAATGGCCTACCTTTCAGTTGCTATAAGTTCATGATTCAAAATCACCTTCATCATGAAAGGTATCATGTGATGGTGTTCCCAAGGGACATGCAGCATTGACTGTGGTTTTTAGCAGAACTGTCCACTGCAACTCACCCTTTCAGGAAAATAACTATTGTGTGAGCTTTCTGTTTTACTTAGCAAGTAAATGACCACTCCTTCCCATCCTCTCTTCCCCCTGATCTCAAGTCACTGCAAAGCCAACTGAATGGTCTTTTCTGGACTCCATTATTACTGACATTATTTTGCATTATTTGCCCCTTTTATTCACTAAAATACTTTAGATGGATGATTTTTTTTTTTTTTTTTTTTTTTGTGGAGGATGGATTTAAATATTTTTCCTTCAATTCTTCAATTGCACCTGGGGAAATCATCTGTCTATATGTAATTACTAAGTTTATATTTATGGGATATGGAGTATTTACAATATAATGCTGACCGTCTCAGAAATGTCAGATGAAAGTTTCAAAGATAATTGACTCTTCTGGGCAGGGAAAGACAGTTAAAAAAATTACAGTAACATTACTAATTAGGATAAGTGTCCTCTTGAATCCATATCAGAATAAACACTCTAACCATTATAGATTGCCTTCCATTAATTTCTATGGTTTCTGTTTATGAGTGGCCAGCCTATTGGAGTACCTGCATTCAGCAAATTCGCCTGTGCATAAAGTAACTGGATAAGGGACACACCACTTCCCACATCCTGTCACTTAATCTAACTGACATATGTACAATTTCTTTTGATCTATGTTAACTATCTTTATCTCAATGCAAATCTCAGCTTCCTATCTGTAACTTAAAAAAAAAATGCTTTAATCAGAGGGGAGCAAGAAGTTGGGCTGAATTATAGGGTTTGGCTTTAGCGTTTCCCCTCTACTCTGTTAGAAACAAAACAACATCAGACTTGGACTGAGTCTTCCAAACCACTTACTCGTTGATATATCGATGAGATAGTTTGTGTTTGTTTCTTGAAAAAAAGAAAAGAAAGAAAGAAAAAGGAGCTAAGTGGTAGATGGGTTGATGAAGAATAATTCTAATTTAATTTAAATTACTAAAGCTAGATGTATCCAAATGTTCCCAGTCTATCTTTTTCTTTTCTTGGTGCAGAGGTGAATGGAAGTTCACGATGTAAATCTACCCACTGCTTAAGCAAAGGATACATTTAATGATCTAGGATTCAGGACTTTCTGAGCCGCCTGTACAAGGTCAAAATTATCTTGCAGCAGAAAATCCAAGTCCGCCAGGAGAGGGCAGTGTGGAGCACCGGGAAGAAGGGGCCTTGCGGTGGGGTGGGAGCTAGGGGATGCTAATCTGTTACACGTGCCTACCTTTTCCTTTTCACAAAATGGTAATTAAAATGCTTAAAAGTTCTTCTGTTGTACATTACTCATATGAACATTAGATTCGTGGGTTACTTTTTTCTGTGGCAGGAAAAACTGTGGCCCCTGGAGAATTTTAGTTGGCTCTTCAAAAAGAAGGAATGGAGAATTTGAAGTAAATGTAATGTTTGTTATTTTTTCTGTATTTCTGTCCTCTAAACAAATGCTGCACCACCTATTTTATGTACTATTATGAATATATACTGAACAAATGAAGGAGTCAGTGAATAAATTTAGAGGATATTGCAAATGCTAAAGACTTCCATGAAACTTAATATGCTTTATGTATATAAAGCATAAAGGTCACAATGTATTTTTTCTTTCTTTCTTTTTTTTTTTTTTTTTTTTTTTGGTGTGGCGGGCTACTGGGGATTGAACCACCTGGTAGAGAGGTGTCTCTGATTTCCCAGAACTTTTTAATTTTGAGACAGGGTTTTTCTAAGTTGTGGAGGTTGGCTTCGAACTTGGAATCCTCCTGCCCCAGCCTCCTGAGTTGCTGGGAATGTAGATGTGTGCCACCATGCTGGCCTACTTTCTTATCAGCAGTAATGTGTATGAACCACCGTAAGAAATACATTGTACAGGGCATGGTGTTTAAGTTCAAGGTCAGCCTCAGTAATTTAGGGAGACTCTGTCTCAAAATAAAAAACAAAAAGTACTGAGTGTATAGCTCAGTGGTAGATTGCACCTGAGTTCCATCCCTAGTAAATAGGCTCTGCCCCCCAAAAATTATTATTCGGCACTTTGTGCAGAATCATATAACTACTTTAAAAAGCTATTATTTCATCACTGAAGTCATAAACTTATTCATGTTTTCCTTTTATCACTCTACTTCCTATATTGCAACATAACACCAGCTATTTGAAAACAATACTCTCCACTGTAAAATTCTGTTTCTTCTTGTATGTGTTTGAAATTTTTCACAATAAAAATGTTTTTAAAATTTCCCATCCCATTACTTCAATTATTTGTTCATGTAAACAAATCAAGGAGGCTCTCTTTGTGATAGAGCCTGTGGACAGAATTTGGGCCATCTCACATTGAAGCACCTCAGTTCTTCCAGAAACTCTGTGCCTGAAGATGCAACTTCTATTCAGGACTCCCTTTCAGATTATGTCTGTGGATGAAGAACCATCTATGAACATACAGAGCAAACCAACACCTTCTAAACAAACACCTTCAGTTGCAGAGTTCTTATGGAATGCTTCTGTGGGAAGCTTTTTTTTTTTTTTTGGTGAGTCATTTAAAGTGTCTCACAAAAACAAATATTAGGCTCTAAGAGATGATGACTTAGAGGTGGGCATGTTACAATAAACTCATTGTCTTCCCTCTACAAGTATCCGTGGAAACTCAAAGGAGAGTGAACCTCACATTAGCAGAGTACCTCTGACTGGACTGGGTTTGGTGCTGTCGTGAATTATCTCCTGACTACACAGCAGCCTGGGAAGGGGGCTGGCCTTATCCCCACCCTACAAGAGAACAGCCAGGCAGCTGAGGTTCTCAGCCCATGCCTTCTGGTGAAGAACACCACTTGAGAAATTCAAATATGGTTCAGCTTTATGAGGAAATAGACCACTGTGTACCCATGGCGAGTGATAAGATGACAGGGGTCTTCTGCTCTGAGAGAGCACCTGTGATGCTGGAGTCCTCAGGCTGGTCCTCCTGGGGGTAGAAGCTACCTTCCGCATTCAAGTGCTCTGAATTTCACATAAATGGTACCTTCTTTGATGGGGGCTCCGAGTCCTGGTGTAAAGGATCTTTACCGTCAGAAATAATGCTTTGGCAAACACATGTGCTGTATTTACTAGGAGATCACTTTTTAAAGTGTGTTGGGACTAATGACACCTTAACTAACTCAGGCTGACTCCTTACTCTCTGGAGAGTGAGCAAGATCAAGGCCTCAAAGGCGGTTTCAAAGGTTCATGATAATTAAATTGGATCACTGTCAGGGATTGGTTAACAACAGTTCGGAGATGGTAATCAGCTCGTGCTTGCCATATAGTCCCATGGGACTCTGGCCTGCGTGAACCCCTGTGCCTTGCTGACCTTTAAGCTGATTGGTTCCCGCCTAGCCCCCACCTTACATAAAAGCTGTGTGATTTCCTCAATAAACGAGTTCCTGCTGTGACTGGTCTCCCTGACGCATCTGATTGTCCTCCTCCCGGAGGGCTGTGTGTGGGCAGTCAGTCGGCCCTACCTATCCCGATCTGACCTTGTTGGGGAGTGTCCCCTTCCCTTGCCGCTGGTCGAGAAGAGCAAGGGGGCTTAAGACCCCGACAAAAATGAAAGCCCTGCATTCCATGAACCTGGCAAACCGAGGTGGTTGGGGTCACATATGGCTCTCTGAAAATTCATTATTTGGATTCTGATACCTCACACTGTTATGAGTCTCATAGAATACATCAAACCCATGTGTAGATGTCATCTATGCCGAGGAAGGATATTTACAATGATTCCGCTCCTGTAGCATGGACTAAGCTTCTTTTTAAAAAAATTTAAGAAGAACACTTAAAATCTGATGACAGCAAATGACCAATAGCAGGTAAGTAGCAAATTAAAGCCACAATGGGATATCACGTTACATTCACAGGGCTAACATCTCAATATTGACTGTACTAAGTGTTGACAAGGATGTGGACAAAGGCCATGACTTCTGTTGAATCCCCACACTGCCAGGTAAGATGCAGTAAGGACTACACACATTTCGGGTCCTCCTTGTGCTCTCCAGTCGGTGTGAGTGGGGTCCAGTCTGATCTTAGCATTCCTCACCTCTGGTATTCCCATCTTGTCCCTGTTATTACGCTGTATGAACCTTGAACTTTAGCACCAGACACAGAGAAAACAACCTTAAAAACAGCAAAAAGCTTAACTGGCTTCCAACAATTCTACAAGGCCAAATCCTGTAACAAATCCCAAATTCCGTATGTATATCCTGGTGATTCTGCTTTTCTGGTTGAACACTCACCAATATAGAATTTACACTGGGGCCAAATGTGACCCATGGCCTTTTTTTTATGGTCTCTGAGCTAAGAATAATTTTATGTCTTTAGAGGATGGTCAGATTAAATAAGGAAGAATGTGTGATAGAGACCATATGTGGCTCACAAAGCCTAAAATGTTTACTCTTTTGATCCTTTGCAGAAAAAGTTTGCCTACTTTCCATGTAGGAAGAGCAGGAGTGTAAAATAGTATAGCAACTTTAGAAAAGAGTTTGACTATTTCATATAAAAATAAACATACATTTACTGCATGACCCAGCAATCCTCCTCTTAGGTATTTACTAAAGATAAATAAAAATATATGCTCACACAAAGAATTCTGGATGTTTATAGTTTTTCATTCATTTATTCACTCAAAAAAGGTCATCTGCATGAAAGAAGGCAAAGAAGAAAGAGTACATATTGTGTGAATCCATTTATACAATGTTCTAGAACTGGTGGTCTCGATCTACAGTGATAGAAAAATAGTGGTTGCCACTACTACTGTGACCGGCTGACAGATTTGGCTTATGGAAATGTTACAGGCCAGGCTATATGGGCAATGACTAAACAGACTCCATTTTGCTCTGAGACTCCATGTTATGTAGGAAACGCTTCTCCCTTGGGAATACCCCACCTCTGTACCCATCATCAGTTACTTAGCATGACATGTTTAGCAATATGAAATGACAAAAATGACAATTCTTATATGATGAAAAATTGTTCTCTTTTTGATTCCTGTTTCTCCTAAACAATGCACCATGTGAACGGTGTTGTCAACAGATTGTTTGGAGGTTAGTAACCATTCTTTAGTTTGTACCTAAGTAAGGTCATTTTGACCCACTTTCCCTCTGCTGATGATTACAGATCTCATCATGTTAGTTTGTAATTTTGAATCATAGCAACAGACACTTATGATTGATGCACTGATTTATGGTATAAAAACCCCTGCAACCCTATGGTTGGGGCTGTTCTCCCAATAGCTGTTTTTTGGGGCATTGTTTGAGACAGTCAGCCTGAGCTAATAAAGACTCTCAAATTTGGACTTCTTAGTGGTGATTGGTCTGTTCTTAAGTTGCGTCCCATAATACTAGCGTGGCAGCAGGAGGCACTGGCCTGTCAGAGGAAGCAGTGAGCTTTCTGGGGAGTGTTTTATAGCCTGATTGTGATGGCCTGCCCATTTGTCAAAATTGCAATTGCAGTTAAAATATATGCATTCTATTATATGTAAGTCAACTTATTTAGGTTAACCTCAGTAACACTGATTTTTTTAAAACTGGATAACCTATAATACCCTACTTCCTTGGTTCCCCACAGTGTGTACATTTTGTGTGTGTACTGGCTTTAAGCTGTTGTGCCCAGTGGCTCGAGACCCCACAAAGACCACCAGAGACCACGATCAATGCAAGCAACAAAGAGTCATTTATTAACAAGCTCGAGCCTGGTCCTCCGTGCACTCCGTAACCGGTGACACTAAGAGGCCCTGAGCCCTTGTTCAGCAGGGTTTTTATAATGAAAGGCAAGCAGTTTTACAGTGTTCTTTTTAATTGGTTAACATATAAAGTTGTATACAAAGCATGTCATTTTAAGTTGTGGGTCACCCTGACCTCCGAGAGGAGGGTTATCATTATCTTTAAGTTTGCTTTTGTGCCAGCAAGGTTTGCTTTTGGGTCAGTCACCTGGCCTTTACAGATAAGATAAAAGACGAAAATTCTTTGCAGCTTTTATGAGGGATTGAGGGCAGTTTGGGAAGAGCCTCGTATTTGTATTTACACAGGTGCGGGCTCTTTCTATCTTTACAAAGCCTACATGTTATGCTTGGATGTAAGGTGTCCCCAAAAGCTCATGTGTGAGACAATGTAAGAAAATTCAGAGGAGAAATGATTGGGTTATGACAGTCTTAATCTAATCAGTGAATTAATCCCTGATGGGATTAACTGAGTGGCAACTGGAGGCAGTGGGGTGTGGCTGGAGGAGGTGAGAATTGGGGCATGACTTTGGGGTGTATATTTTGTATATGGAGAGCAGAGTTTGTCTCTCTCTCTGCTTCCTGATGATGTAAGCTGCTTCCATCTGCCACACTCTTCTGCTATGATGTTCTGCCTCACCTCAAGCCCGGAGGAATGGAGCCAGCCTTCTATGGACTAAGACCTCTGAAACTGTGAGTCCTCAAATAAACTTTTCCTCCTGTATAACTGTGCTGGTCAGATCATTTAGTTACAGCACCAAAATAGCTGACTAAGACACTGCACTTCCTATTTAGGATGCCTACATAGCTACAACATGACAATTCCTGTATTGGGTTCCTAGGGCATCACATACTAGATGCTTAAACAACAGAAATTTATTGTCTCACAGTTCTGAAGGCCAGAAGTCCAATATTAAGTTGTCGGCATGGTTGGCTCCTTCTGAGGGCTGAGAGGGAGGATCTATTCTATGTCTTTCCCCCAGCATCTGGTGGTTTATGGTTCATCTTGAATGTTCCTGGACGTTAGATGCATCACTCCAATCTGTCTTTACATTCACATAGAACATGTGCATGTGTGTATGTGTGTGTGTGTGTGTGTGTTTATCTGAGTTCCTCCTTTTTATAAGAATGACAGTCAGACCAGATTAGGTTCCATCCTAGTTGGTTCAACTTGATCATCTGCAAAGTCCCTGTTACCAAATGGGTTCAGACTGACAAATACTGTAGGTTAGGACTTCAATATCTTTTAGCGAGACAAAATTCTAACAATTGTGTACAAATTAATGTAGAGATCTGGGATTTGGTCTTAGAAGGGTGATCATCTCAAAGAGTTTCAACCCACCAGTCTTTGGAATCCTTTTCTCTCCTGTCTATTACATTATCTTGACCTAGCCCAAGTTCCACAAAGTAAACAAAATGAAAGAATCAATTAAGATTTAAACAAAAATTTAGACAAACATATAGACTCATTGTTCAGCTATGCTGTTTGTTCATTTATTGATTGATTTACATTAAGTATTCAAAGAAAATACTATCTATTTAAAAAGTTTGCTTTTTCTCAAATCTCATGGCCATTGCTATAGTCCCTTTACAATGTCTCTCTTTAAGACCTCTGAAACTCTAATAGCCATAAACTCTACCAATAAACTAATGGCAAAATATTTTTTAACCAAGATGATTTTACTTCCCTTTTTAGAGTGGAAGTTTTCTGAAGGAGGGTCTTTTCTGTCTATGCTGTATTTATTCTAAAATTTTCTAGTGAAAGAGCAAAAACATTTTAACCTCTTGTGTTCTGTCATCCCATATATAGAACACCTATAAAAATTTAAAACGAGCAACAGATAAACCACTGTGATAATTTTGTTTTTTAGGGGAGTCCTATATATGGGAAGCAGGAGCATAATGGGAATGGACAAAACTGTATCTGCTTACTTTTTCCTTTGTGTTTCTTAATTTTAACATTTTTCCAGAATATTTGGAAAGTAGAATAAGAACAATGTAAGTGCAATCACCTTATATAATGATATGATTTATGTATATAGAGTATAAATATATAATAATATCACAATATAAATCATTATATATATTTTAACTACATATTTTCTTCTGAATTTCTATACATGTCATATTTAGGTATATGAATTGAACAGAACATATTTTTTCCTTCTTAATACAGATGTACTTCTTCCTGCTAACAATTTCATTGTTATAACATTTCCACTGTGTTTTTGTGACACTGAGGAAAATGAGGCCAGATTTCTTTTTACTAACTAGTTTATACATTTCTTAGCATTTTTTTATTGAATGGTGGCATTGGTTCTGACCCATTGACTCACCAGTCACCAACTAGATGGGGTTATAGCATGTGCCAGACACTGAAAAAAGACATTGGAGGGGTGGAAAAGAGGTCGATGTCTTTAAGAATCCTGAAATTTAGTTGAGTTTACAGAAGAAGAGCCAGGTCTGAACTCAGATCAGATCAGATCCCCCTGTGTGTTTATTGTACAATGTGTTTTTATGTCGTCTCCTCTGAATTGCTATCAGGTCACTGCAGCTACGGCCAAACTGATGAAGTGGGAGTGAAAAGGGAGCCACAGAGGAGCCCATGAGGGAAGGTCCCCCAGGGTCAGTTATGTGTTCACTACGTACGGAAAGGAAGGTGTTTTACCTTTCCTCACCCTTTAGAAAGGTCACTGCCAAAACTCCTATGATAAAAGACAGTTAAGAAGAGAACAGCACAACAAATTTATTTAATCAAAGTTTATATGGCATAGAAATCTTCAGAAGTGAAGACCAAAAGGCATAAGTAAAATCTATTCTTATGCTTGGGTGCAGTGAAGCATGCCATCCATTGACAGCCATGTGGTAATGTGACTGGACTAGAGGGGGTGATCTAACGTCCTAAACTGAGGTGGGGGGCGTGGGGCCCAGCGAGTCCTGTGTGTTCACATTCATCTTGGCCTCTCTGTTCAGCATTCCTTCCTCTCAAGTACTGGACCCATCTGGAATGAGGGTCTTAAGACCTACTATCAGAGAAGGTAGGCCAGAGAGTTTCCCTACCGCCAGCTCCTACCCAGAAGAGTATGGGAAGGAGAGAGTAATTCTTCTGGGATTTATGGCTGACTTTGAGGAAGAAGACTTCTAGTTTCTATGGCCCACCTTATGGAAAAAGACTTCCAGTTTTTGTGACTCACTTCGGGGGAGCGAAAGAGGCAAGGGACACAAGGACAGGAGAAGGTCAGAGAGACTCAGCTTCTCTGAAGTCTTCTTATCTCCTTTAATTCAAACACTCATCATGCCAAAGCCCCATGCTTTGGGGTACCGTTTTCAGAGCCCCAAAATCTACACAGGAGAGATTCAATGTGACTTGATTCTTTCAAGATTTTTGCTCCTAGGGCTAATAGGTACTTGGAAATGTAGTGAACCCTAATAAGGTAGTGAGATAACATTTATTACCTTTTTTTTTTTTTTTGGTATTGAGGATTGAACCCAGGGGCACTTAACCACTGAGCAACATCCCCAGTCCTTTTTAATTAGAAACAGCATCTCACTGAGGTTGCTTATGGCCTTGCTAGGTTGCTGAGGCTGGTTTTGAACTCGGATTCTCCTGCCTCAGCCTCCAGAGCCACTTGGGATTACAGGCGAGTGTCACTGTGCCTGGCTCATTTATTACCTATTACGAAGGGACCAGAATATGCTGATGACATAAAAAAAGTTGTAGAGGTTTCTCCCTCACTTGGAATTCAAGAAACAGACATCAATGATGGTTGCTAATGAAAATGGAAATTTTTGGCCCTATAAACAAATCAAAACAAGAAAACAATGTCACACCTTCTTTCATGTTAAATTGTTTTTGAATGTGGAGAATTAAAATTATGTTACTGATGAGATTGAGCCAATTTTGGCAATGTAGATTTTCAATCCCATTGTCTTTGGTATCCAGATGCAATTATTTTACTCTTGGGAGAGGGGCTTTATAAAAGATACAACAAAAAATGGGTCCTCTTCATGAATAGCTATTTGTTTTCTAGTTAGCAAAAGTTATAGCATAGAACAAGTCCAACACGGTACAAATTCCTACAAATGTCTCTAAAGGTTTCTGGTCTTGTTTATTATCAGGATAATCATTTCCACACTTTAATTCCTTTTGGGGGAGCATAAATAGGTTTTTGAGTTTTTCTGGGTAATTTTTTCAGCTTCAAAGTTCATGGTCCGAGTCTTTGCGGGAAGGACAGGATTTCAGCAACTCTTCAAATATTAGTGTTACTTACGATCCTATAAATGAATCTGCTTGGTAGGGCGTTCTGGGGCTTTGTGCTAATACCCCCAAGTCCAAGTTGTGTGTGAGTGTGTGTGTGTGTGTGTCTGTGTTCAAGTTTTCTTCTGAACTCACCCTTTTTGTGGAAACTGTTGATTAACCTAACCCTCCCTTCTGAGTCAATTTGGTTATTGAACCACAGTTGCATATCCATTTCTCCATCTGCTTTGAGTACCAAAAATACTTTCTAATCTTGAATTACTCTGCCAGGCAAGGTCCAGATGTTATCCTACCTCTGTGGCTAACATCAACCCAGCAGAGGCGAGGTCCAGCTTCAGAATTTCAGCCTCATTTAGAGTTTGGATTAAAATGCTATTTGAACTCCTTCCTTCCTTTTGATGAGGTCTGGCTGTGTTGCCCAAACTGGCCTTGAACTCTTGCCCTCAAGCAATCCTCCTGCCTCAGTCTTCCAAATAGCCAATATTACCGTGTGCTCCATTGTTGAACTGTTTTTTTTTTTTTTTTTAAGAACAACCCCGCAAAATAAAATACTGGTTTATTGTTGAACAACATTGTTGCACACATGCACCAAAACAGGCCCAAAACAAACGACGACTTCATTTACAAAAAAAAAAAAAAAAAGAAAGAAAGAATAAAAAAGAAAACTTTCATCTTTGGCCTTTTTAACCATCTCATACAGATCAACTACTTACAGTGCAGTAAAAGTACATACACAAAATGTTACTGGAATGCTCAGAATAAGATTTTTGTTGTTTGTGCTTTTTTTTTTAATAAAGTTGTTTTTTTTCCTCCTTTGAGATGTAATGAACATGGTCACCACAAAGTAAAGTCAGAGTAGGGACAGAGAACACTTCAGAGGCTCCTTTGGTTATCTGCGAGCAATAAAATTGTTGACTCCTAACACTATGTACAAAAATATAAAATGTAAATAAAAAATATAACGTTTCCCTTTTAAAAGTACTTTAAAGAAAGAAAGAAAAAAAAAGAAAGCAGGGCTTTGTTGGCCTCTTAGACCACAACTGAATTAATGCTGCTGAGATGACAGGGTGGGGCCCTAGATAATTTCAGGATGGGCTGACCATCTGGAGCAACCAAGCCATTGGAAGGTTGGGATTTAGAGCCTTGCCTTATCCACCTGACCTCTGGAAGTGAAATGGGACTGGAGATTGAGTTCAAATCGTGAAGCCAATGATTCAATCATGTCCCCGTAATGAAACCCCAATATAAATTCTGGACCCCCAAAGCGTGGATGTGCTTCCTGGCTGGTGAGACACACTGATGTGCTGGGTAGGTATACATCCTGAGGACACTGTAAGATCTCAGATCTCATCTGGTGAATCTGTTCGTTTGTCTGACTCTCATTTGTGCCTTCTATAATAAAGCTGTGATCAAAGCATAGCATTTTCCTGAGTCCTGGGATTCATTCTAGTGAATTACCGAGCCCGAGGCAGTAGTGGAAACCTCTGCACTTGTAGCCATTTGGTAAGAAGTAAAGTGGCACAGGACCCCCAGAGCTTGGGCTGGTGTCTGAAGTGAGGGGAGCCTGCGAGGGGACTGTGCTTATAGTCAGGAGATTTGATCTAACTTTGGGTAGTTAGTATTAGAATTGCATTGAGTCAGTGCATTTTCTTCTTCTTCTCCTTCTCCTCCTTCTTCTCCTTCATCCTCCTCCTCCACCTCCCCCTTCCTCCTCCTCCTCCTTCTTCTCCTCCTTCCTCCTCCTCCTTCTTCTCCTCCTTCTTCTCCATCCTCCTCCTCCTCCTCCTCCTCTTCCTCATCCTCCTTCTTCTTCTTCTACCAAGGATTGAAATTGTGGGCTTTCAACCACTGAGCCACATCCAGCCCTGTTTTGTATTTTATTTAGAGACAGGTCTCACTGAGCTGCTTAGCACCTCACCGTTGCTGAGGCTGGCTTTGAACTTGCAATCCTCCTGTCTCAGCTTCTTTTTTTAAACAGAAGTGGAAGAATGTTTTACAGACACATAAGAACAGATACTCTCTGGTCTATTGTTCAATTGATTTTCTTCTCAAGGTTAGTGTTTTATGGTAGAAGTCCATGAGCAAATAAAACAATTTTGCTTTTGGTAGAAGATTGAAATGTAACATGATGTTCCAACTAATGGGATTATTTAATCAAGCCACTGTTGCAACAGGTTTGGGTTTATAACTAGCAAGGTTTTTTTTAGTTTAAGTGGTGATGAAATTATCAGGTATTTTAAAGCAAACCGCTTTCATGACTTTTCTAGTAAGATCAGGTTGCAGGGATTTTTAGTGACTCTGGATATTGAAGGTTTAAGAGATGGGAACTGTAGAACCATTGGAAAAAACAGTGGTAGAGAAGGTTCAATGAACACAAGATGCAAGAGTGATATGAAAGTGGTGGCATCAACTTTTTTTAGAAACTTAGGAAAGAGGAATTTGGAAAGCACTTTTGTGTCTCTCTCAGAGTCTGATAACCAAGGGCTATGTACACAGTAGGTGCTCAGTAAATGAGATGCTATGAATGAGACCCTGGGAAGTTTTGTGAAAGCTTGATGTGAGTCTATGCATTACTAGTAGAGTCAGGATTAGATTTTTTTTTCACAATAGCAAATAGCTTTTTTTTTGTGTGTGTGGACTGAAGACTTGAATACAGGGAACTGGAAGTAGTTAAAAGAATCAGGGCTTCTAATCCATGCTTTGGAAACATCTCTATATTTTCCTGTTTCAAATTGATGCTTTATATACTGATGCTTCCAATATGGCCCCATGTAGTTTGTGCCAGGCTAGCTCAGTCGCTGGTAAAGATGTGGAGTCAAGACGCCAGACTCCGAGAGCTAGGTGGAAGCAGGCTTGTGGTGAGCAGCCTGCAAACTAGTTTATTGCGGGAATAGCCATACATTTTATAGATTTCTTGCCCCATCACAATGTGCCACGGGGGATCAGACCACCAGGCTCCTATATGGGTTCCCTTGGTACACTGAGTCAACCTGGGGCAGTTGTGTACTTTCCTAGGTAGGAGGAGTGGAACGCTCCTCCCTGCAAGTTTTCCTTACACACTTGAGACGTTCAATGCTGTCAGCCAAGAACTAGGATTTCTCCCAACAGCCCCAGTCTCAAGGGGTAGAGGTGATAAGTCAAAGTCAGTCTTTTCTGTCATTCCCCTGCCCCCCACACTGCCTCATGAAGAATTGTCCAGGAATCCTTCACAGAGAATGTGATGTTGAGATCAAGACAAGGCAACTATTGAATATAAGAGAAAAAATTTTAAATCCAAATATTTAATAAATTATGAAAGCAATTATTTAGATTCCACAAGGACCTTATACTAATTCCTTCTTGTTTTCTTCCTCAAAAGTGGCATAACAATTTCATTATGTAATTTTTAAAAAGGAGGAGTATTGGAGGCTGAGACTATATTTTTTCTGTTGCTTTATGTTAATAATGATAATAAAAAATCAGTATGTACCCACTATGTAGTTTTATGAACTTTAGCCAAAATTGCTCTAGGAGGCAAAGACAAATGGAAAAATGTTTACTTGATAGTAACATGAGATCCTTTTGTGAGGAAATAAGACTTTTTGGTTTTTCTTGAAGTGTGTCCGCCCTGTTCTAGTCAGTTATTTGGGTATAAAACCTTCAGACGACAATTGTTGGCATCTTTAAAAATGCCCTTGTTGCTCAGAGGTCCTGTATATACAGGCCACACACATGAGGCAAAGTTTTTCCAGATTTTTCACTCTTTAGCCTGGGAGCATCAGGAAGAGGTATCATTTAATGTGTTGGAAATAGAGTTTTAGAATCCTTCAGTTCCACGGTATCTGCTCTGGAACAATACTTCCAAACAAAACAAATTATTAAACACCCACTACTGGTACCAGAAGAGACTTTCCTTTTGAGGCCTGTTTAATTGAGCCATTAACACCTACGAAGGAGCCGCGGGAAGGCATTTGCAGCCCACTCACTGGGCAGGCTAGGCATGTCATAACGGCCTCATAAACACACCCAATTGTCTCTTATTCTTTAATTAACATCTTGTAAAGTTAACAGTATGATTATGATTGAACCAAACCAGAAATGAATTGGTGCTTTTGTTTGTATGCAGCAATAGCTTCCACACAGAATTAAGGCATAGTGTAGATAGAAGGGGGGTATCTGATCACATAGAGAAAAACTAAATAGTGTTTTCAGCAGTTTATTTAAACTTCTAAATAAGAAAATATTGGAATTCTAGTCTCCAGAACTACAGTCTGTTTCTCAGTCACCCAGACTCTGGTGTTTCTGCTATGGCAGCCTGAGCAGGCTACCACAATATATAGAGTTTTGACTTAAAATTTCATGACTTCATGTTTTTATTAGGACATAATGCCATAATAAGTCAAACAGTATCTATGCATGTACTTCTTAGGAGCCTGCAAGGCCCAGCTAATTTGGCTAGCCTGCTGATTTGACTGGGCCCACTTACGTACCTGACGAATGGATTAGGAGTCAGCTCTGAGTCTAGGCTGTATTTTCTGGGAAAACTTGACTCTTTTCCATGTGGCCTTTCATCTTCAGCCTGGGACAATGATTAGTGGGATCTATCCTTCTCACTCTGTTGGCAGGAACACAACATACATGTTCAGATTTTATTTTTTAGGCTCAGATTTTAAAGTCTCTTTTTGCAACACCTGGTGGCCCAAACAATTCGAATAGCCAACTTGGAATTGAAGGGTGGGAAAATGGGAGGAAGGGCAAAGTCACAAGGTAAAAGGCACAGTCATAGAGAGGGCTTGAAAACTTATCGATCAACTACCTGTGTGTTTAAACTATTTAGCTTCTTGCAACAGAAAGACCATCTTACCTTCCTTGCTTAAAATTTAGCTGGACATGGCCTTAGAAGGGCTACATATAGAAAATTTTCAAATACTTAAATTACAAAATACAGCACCTAAGTTATGGCATAAAATTTAGGAAAAAATATACTGAGAAATGTAGTCCTTCCACCCCGACTCTAGCCTTTTAATGCTCTTAGAAACATATACAATACTAAATTCACACTAGTGGGAGTGGAATAAAGGTTAATCTCTGTGTGAAAAATTTGCATAGGAAACAAAATCGTCTATAAAGGATGCAAGAGTAACTCAGAATTCTTACAAATATTTTATTGTGAAATTATTATTCAGTTGACAAAAAATTTTTGCATCTGTCAAGATTATCAGAGAATAATGTTTTTTATTCTGTATAAGTGAACTCATTTATGTCCTTAGATCTAAGTCAACATGGAATTCACATTATACTTTTGGATTTATCTACATATGGTTTTCATGCTAAGATTTATCATTTAAGTAAATTTTCTATTTGCTCTCTTCACTTTCACCATTAGCTCCAGTCACTTTTGTTTTTAGATTCACTGTTCAACACACAAACCACATATATATGCATAGGGAAGGACAGAAACTGGAATGTTAGTCAGTTAGGCACACTAAATACCTAAGTAGTTTTGCAAGATAGTTTACCATCCATGTCTCAGAAATATTGTATATTGCTGTAATCCAGGGAACTTTAAGGACTTCTGGAACATTGCACTTGAAGAGTTCAGCAGCAAGACCTGGTCTGTACCTTCCTCAGCAACATGTGGTAGCTAAGGATCAGCTGAGCATGTCACAACACTTGACATTTTTATTGTACTTATGATTTTCAGTATACTCTCACATTTCTTTTCTCATTTTTCTTGAAAACAATTCTCCTAAAAAGAAACACTAGTTTCCCACTTTTCCTCATGATTAGTAGATCAGGAATCATGATTTCACAGATTTAGTTTCAGTGTACTTAACCGAGTCACACACTTCCATCCTGTGGATGAGATGTGGCCTCTGACTCCGAGTTGGAGGCTTTCTCCTTGAACCTTTGAGTACCAGTGCAGAAGACTCATTTTATTCTTGAGGTGGAAATGGCAGATTTGAAGTCAGAGCACAGAGCGATATGCAATTCAGGAAGGGTTCATTCTGAGTAATAAGTAAATATATTTATTTTCATTCCTGTAAACATTGATTTTTGTGAAGGATGTTATTATGTGGCAAGTTTTCAAGTGTATTTTTAAAAGTATGACAGGAATCAATTTCTTAAATAATCATTGCCTCATACAATTATTTCTTGAAAGATCTAATTTTAGGAAGGTTTTCAAATCCTGTCTTTATTCAATTTTTAAAATGTAAACCATTTGGGACAATAAAGCACAGAAGATGAGGGAACAAATGTAATTCTGCAGAGTTTTTAGAATGATTTCTGAACTGAAATTCCTATGCCACCAAAACAAAACAAAAAACAATGACAACAAATAAATAAAAGGAAAAAAAAAAAAAGGGAAAAAAGGAGGCTTATTTGTGGATTGTGGAGACAGCAGAGATGGTGAGGACATCATGTGTTCCTCCTGCCCTTGGTTTTAAGATAGACAATTCTCATTTATTTGCTGCTAAATTATCATTCTCTAGAACTTTGCTGATTCTTACAGGAAAAGCCAAATCAGATGGGGCATATTTTAGGTTGTCTTCTGAACCAGCAAGTCATGATTGGCATACAGGGCTTTCTGTCCCTCCTCTCTTTCCTGTCTCAAAGATGCTTGCCCTCCTCCCGCTCTCCTGCAAGGCTGGAAGATAGTGTGGAGTGAGTGGTGTGTACATTTCTTGATTTTTTACACTTAATACCCAGCCAGAGAAGTTGGGCTGGGAAAGCGATTCACATGCTTTGGGATCAAATAATAAATGAGTTAATTGGGCAATGCTTTCAGCTGAGTCATGTGGACCAGTTTAGGGTTATATTTGAATTGTCATATTTATAAACAAAGCTGGCATTAGGATTCTTGATGTTAGCATGAACTGTGCTTTTCTTTTCAAAATTGGGGGAGGGATAAGAAGGGTGGCATGAGAAACATTCTGCAAGGTCGTATTTCGAATGCCTAGGCTATAACCTCTAGTTAAATTTCCATTCCAGGTCCTCAAGTCTACAAATGAGACCAGAAAACACTTTGTATGCAAACAACCCATAAAGCTAGACGAGATCATGTCATCAAAGGCTCTGCTTCTCCTCCCTACTGTTCATGCTTTTAAAATTCCAAATTTATAGACAAGTTGCCAGAACAATACAATGAACTCTCATACATCTCACCTAGATTCACTAATTATGAACCAAACACTCTGATTCATTTGATTTCTCACCACATATTATTACCATCAATATTTTTCAAGAACTATTTTTGAGTAATTGCAGAACACGGCCCTCTACCCCTAATCTAAATGGTTCAGCATGCATCCCCTGGGAGCAAGAATATTCTCTAACTCAATCACAGCACAACAATCAAATCAAAAGGGACTGATGTAATACTATTATTCAATATGACCTGTATTCAGTTTTCCCCAAAAGCCCTAATAATATTCTTTTTTAATTATTTTTTTTAAATTTATTTTTATTGTAAACAAATGGGATACATGTTGTTTCTGTTTGTACATGGAGTAACAGCATACCATTTGCATATTCATACATTTACATAGGTAATGATGTTTGATTCATTCCGTTATTTTTTCCTCCCCCCCACCCCTCCCACCCCTCTTTTCCCTCTATACAGTCCTTCCTTCCCCCATACTTGCCCCCTCCCACCCCCCATACGTGTCATCATCCGCTTATCAGTGAGATCATTTGTCTTTTGGATTTTTGAGATTGGCTTATCTCACTTAACAGATATTCTCCAATTTCATCCATTTGCCTGCAAATGCCATAATTTTATTATTCTTTATAGCTGAGTAATATTCCATTGATATATATACCACAGTTTCTTTATCCATTCAACAATTGAAGGGCATCTAGGTTGGTTCCATAGTCTGGCTATTGTGAATTGAGCAGCTATGAACATTGATGTGGCTGTATCTCTGTAGTATGCTGATTTTAAGTCCTTTGGGTATAGCTGAGGAGTGGGATAGCTGGGTCAAATGGAGGTCCATTCCAAGTTTTCTAAGGAATCTCCACACTGCTTTCCAGAGTGGCTGCACTAATTTGCAGTCCCACCCAGCAATGTATGAGTGTACCTTTTTCCCCATCCTCTCCAACACCTATTGTTGCTTGTATTCTTGATAATCGCCATTCTAATTGGGGTGAGATGGAATCTTAGTGTAGTTTTGATTTGCATTTCTCTTACTAAAGATGGTGAACATTTTTTCATATGTTTGTTGATTGCTTGTAGATCTTCTTCTGTAAAGTGTCTGTTCATATCCTTAGCCCATTTGTTGATTGGGTTATTTGTATTCTTGGTGAAGAGTTTTTTGAGTTCTTTATATATTCTGGAAATTAGTGCTCTATCTGAAGTATGAGTGACAAAGATATCCTCCCACTCTGTAGGCTCTCTCTTCGCATTGCTGATAGTTTCCTTTGCTGAGAGAAAGCTATTTAGTTTGAATCTATCCCAGTTATTGATTCTTGCTTTTATTTCTTGTGCTGTGGGAGTCCTGTTGTCTTCTGATTTATGGTTCCCTTAAGCAGTATGAAATGTCCTTCTTATCCCTTCTGACTAACTTTGGCTTGAAGTCCACTTTATCTGATATAAGGATGGAAACCCCCGCTTTTTACTGAGTCCATGTGCGTGGTAGGTTTTTTCTCATCCTTTACCTTTAGTCTGTGGATGTCTTTTTCTATGAGATGAGTCTCTTGCAGGCAGCATATTGTTGCGTCTTTCTTTTAATCCATTCTGCCAGTCTATGTCTTCTGATTGATGAGTTTAGGCCATTAATGTTTAGGATTATTATTGAGAAATGATTTGTATTCCCAGTTATTTGGCTTATTTTTGGTTTTTAAGTTGGCTTGGTTTCTCCTTTGAGTGGTTTTTTGCTAAGGTAGTTTCTCCCTTTGCTGACCCATTGTTGTTTTTCATTTCCTCCTCATGGAATATTTTGTTGAGAACATTCTGTAGTGCAGGCTTTCTATTTGTAAATTCTTTTACCTTTTGTTTATCATGGAAGGATTTTATTTCATCTTCAAATCTGAAGGTTAGTTTTGCTGGGTATAGGATTCTTGGTTGGCAACCATGTTCTTTCACAGCTTGAAATATGTTGTTCCAGGCCCTTCTAGCTTTTAGAGTCTGGGTTGAGAAGTCGGCTGCTATCTGTATTGGTCTCCCCCTATATGTAATCTGATTCTTTTCTCTCGCGGCCTTCAAAATCCTATCTTTATTTTGAATGTTAGGCATTTTCATTACAATGTGCCTTGGTGTGGATCTGTTGTGATTCTGTGCATTTGGTGTTCTGTAAGCCTCTCGTGTTTGATTTTCCATTTCATTCTTCAGGTTTGGGAAATTTTCTGTTATTATTTCATTGAATAGGTTGTTCATTCATTTGGTTTGTATCTCTGTGCCTTCCCAACCCAATAATTCTTAAATTTGGTCTTTTCATGATGTCCCCTAGTTCTTGGAGATTCTGTTCATGATTTCTTACCATCTTCTCTGTTTGGGTGACTTTATTTTCAAGATTAAATATTTCGTCTTTATTGTGTGAGGTTCTGTCTTCCAAGTGGTCTAGTCTGTTGGTGATGCTTTCCATTGAGTTTTTTTATTTGGTTTATTGTCTCCTTCATTTCAAGGATTTCTGTTTTTTTTTTTTTTTTTTTGAGACTCTATCTCTTTGTTGAAATGATCTTTTGCTTCCTGCAGGTGCTCTTTCAGCTTATTGGTATTATCATTCATTGCCTGCATTTGCTCTCTTATCTCATCCTTTGTTTCGCGAATCATCTTAATCATGCATAATCTGAAGTCCTTTACTGACATTTCTTCTAACATACTGTCATTGGATTCTATTACTATAGAATCTAGATTTGTTTGGATCATTTTCTTCCCTTGTTTTTTCATGTTGTTCATGTATCTTCCCCTCTAGCACTGCAGATCTGGGGTATAGCAGATTTCCCCCTATAGGCTTATAGTGGCCCTATAGGTTTCCAAAAACTTTTCTTTAAGGGGAGATCAATATTAGCAGTGCCCAAATCAGACACTATGCAATCCTAGACCAAATAGCCCCTATGGGGATAATAACAAAATTGTCATAATAAACAAAATGAGTTCAAATATTATCTTCGGTAAAACAATCAGGTTTGCAATAAGGTCTGCAGTTTCTAATGGAGGACAAAGAAGATGCAGAGGGATGTAGAATGTTGCTGTTTATGGGATAAGAAAGAATATACAGAAGTTCTAGAAAATAGAAAGGGTGAGAGTGTAATCAAAAGAAATTGGATGTTAGCTTGCAAAAAAGGGAGAAAGAGACTCTGAGGGAACAGGTAAACAAAAGGAAAAGAAAGCAAGAAAAGTAAAGAAATAAAAACTTCAATTTTTTTAAAAAGGAGAAAAAAAGAAAATCTACTGTATAACAGTCATACTAATGAAACCTCCCAGTGTTCAGTAGCCTGATGCATGACAATGAGCTTCAAGCCTCCAGCAGGCGTCTCAGGATGGGATTTGCCCCACCCAAAGATCGGAGCTATGGCTTCCAGGATTATCCAAGATGGCCACTCTGGCTTCGAAAATGTGTTGGCAAATGGGGAGCTGCAGCTCAGGGGTGGACGTGGTCAGCTGGAGGTCCTGGAGACGGGATGCAGTTGGTCCGGCAGGGGTCCTGGAAGTCCGGTGTGTTTGGTGTAGTTGTGGGATCCTGGAGGCCGGGTGCAATCAGTCGGTCTGGGTTCCGGTGATAGGGCACAGTCAGTTGGTCTGGGGGTCCTGGCGGCAGGGAGCAGTCAGTTGATGTGAGGGCCCCAGAGGCAGGGAGTGATCAGTCGGGCTGAGGGATCCTGGAGACGGAGCTCAGTCAGTCCGGCCAGGGGTCCTACAGGGCCTGGCTGTTGTCTCAAAATGGCGGCAGCCACGTGTAATCAAACCTGCAGGTACTGTGACAGTGAACTTCCAGGCAGCAGCAGGCAGCTGGTCCTCCACTGGCGGTTGGCGACTGTTGTTGGATGATTGGGAGGTGAACCTCCAGCGTTGGGTGATGAATAGGTAAGGCAGGCGACGGACACGCAAGAGGCAGGCAAATGGTGGATGATAGATGCCTGACAGTGAGCAATCTGTCCCTAATAATATTCTTTATAGAGTTTGTTTTCATTTATTGGGATTCAATCTGGACAGCCTTTAGCTGTCATGGCTCTTTGTTTAATCTAGAATAGTTCTTTAGATTTCTTCCCCATGATGTAATATTTTTTTCTTAAAATTACTTTTTGATATATATTATTTAGTTGTTGATGGACCTTTATTTTCATTCATTTATGTATGAGAATTGAACCCAGTGCCTCCCCCACTGAGCCACAGCCTAGCTAGATGTTAATATTTTTGAAATACAGACCATTTTTTTTAAAGTATATCACTTAACATGGATATGATGTCTATGAGGATAAGATTCAGGTAAAACATTTTTAACAGGAATAATTATAAATAAGGCCGTCTTTCGTAATGCATTATGAAAGGTACATGACACCAGTTTGGCCCAGATGGTAACATAGAATGTTGGTTCTGTGTCTACTGACTTTTCCACTAAAATGTTACCATATTTTACTCTTGTAGTCAAAAAAATAATCTGGCATAAAATGCTCTGAGATGGTGTAAATAGCCTCTTTCCACCAAATTTTCACCCCAAAATTTCAGCATCTATTGAGGAGACTCATTCGTGTCAATCATTATATCTGTAAAGTGGTGAATTTTAAAGCTATCATCAAAAGATAGGAACTTTTTTTTGTACTGAGGAGTGAACAGGGTGCTTTATCAGAGTTACATCCCTAACTCTTAAAGAACGTTTTTATTACAAGACAGAGTCTCATTCAATGCTTAGGGCCTCACTAAATTATTGTGGCTGGCCTCATACTTGTGATTTTCCTGCCTCAGCCTCCTGAATTGCTGGGATTCAGGTGTTGCCACTGTAGTAGGTGAAGAAGATAATAATATCTTATTCATATCAGTTGGGAGTTGATTTTATTATTTCATGTTGGATAAACTTATGTCCCAATTAAAAGCACCACAAGTTATTTACTTGTGCTACTGTGCTAAGCAATTTTGTGTGGATGTTTTATTTAGTTCTCACAAACCTTAATGCAGGTAATGATATCTGTATTGCAGAAGTGAGAAAGAAATGATAAGGTTTTACTGATTTGCCCAAGGTCACAAAATTAGTAATGGAGCATGGATTCAAATTCAGATATACTTGGAGCCCAAGATTCACTGCTATTTCTAATAGCTCCCTTTATCAAACCTGTCATGGAAGCTGTCATCTCTCTTAAACTTCCTGCCTCTCACTTTAGAAGCTGAAAAGCCTTACATTTTCCCAACCCCTGCTGCATCTAGGATGCAGGTGTGTGACCCAAACTTGGCTAAACATCTGCACCTGCTAGAGACTTTGAACTGGGAACTAATGACATAAAGAAGCTGAGACAGTGGTTAAATCCAGAGACACTAGTGGCATTAGCAGTGCCATACAAAGTCCTGTGTCTATGGCTGCCAGGCAACCTGTGACATCTGGTTGTCCGCGGGGGACAGTGAGGGTGGTTTCCTCACTGGATGACCAGGTGATACTGTTTGGGCTATGATCCATCTACTGCCTAGCTTTCCTTGTCTGGCCACCTTTTCCAAGCCTGGTTCCCATGATGTTGGAAACTTCTTGAATTATTCAATAATTCAGCAACAAATGCTTCTCCTCCTTATATCCATAGTTTCAGCAGCCCTGACTTGTATAATATCCATACTCATTTTCTTGAATGTAAGATGACTCCAACTTATGTGATTTCTATCCAGAAGAAAAAAGCACATAAATACCCAGAATTTTATAAATGGTGGACAGAGTGGAGAAGGTGGCAGACCATGTATCATTGGGAGCAATTTCTGGCTCATTCACCTAACTACCTTCTTATGACTCACATGACTGTTGACGATCATGGGACTTTTCAGTATGTTATTAAAAACTTGTGTCCAGAAGTGGACTTGCATTTTCAAATATAATTTGATTACCAAGTCTTACTCTGGGCTTTAACAATTTCATAATGAGTTTGGACTCTGAATAATAAGAAGGAAAAATACAAATCTTTCTTGTTCATAAAGGCAAAACTGTTTCCTGAACTTGCAGTATTTAAAAAAAATGAAGATCACAGAGGAAATTGAATTGCTGAATTATTTAATATAACTCATTAGAACCTTAGCTTTGGAGATGGAAGAGAACATGGCAGCTTACATAAAGATTATTGATAAATTTCAAGAGGAAATTCACTTTGAAGATAATAAAATATGGTTAGAGGGTAACTAATCCCTGTGGCCTAATGCAATGAGGGATTTGAGTTTACAGTTTGAGAGGGGTTTACAATTACAGGCATCTTTGAGTTGGGGGAGAGGCTATTGCTTCAGATTGCCAAGTATTCCAGAGACATTGGATATGCAGCAGGACTAACCCTTGCAGAGGCCAAGTTTTGACCTTAGTAAGTCTAGACATGCTAACATGATTACCATCACTCTAATCAGATTGTAAAGTAAACACTGTCTCTACAAAGCAAAGGGTCTCCTGGGGTTGTTATTTAGAAGATGATGAAAGGCTGCTTTCCATCTCTTTTCAGAACACAATGGGAGGATGTGGGGTGGTTTGCAGCATGAGGGGTTTTGGTTAGGTCAGTGGCTCTCAACCAGGATGATCTGGCCACATCTGGAGACACCTCTGGTTATCCCAACTTGTGGGTGATGGGAGGATATCTGCATCTAGTGGGTAGAGGCCAAAATACTGACAAACACCCTCCAATGCACAGGATGGCCTCCCATGACCACCAGAATTATCTGGTGCCCCAACTGTGCTTAGACTGACGATGATTTGGTTTAGATGCAAGAAGAAATTTCTGGATCTGAAGTTATATCAGTCTGGAATGGGTTTATAAGCCCTGGACTGCTACGAGGTGTGTGAAGCATCTGCTTCAGGATGTAAAATGTGGAAGTGCTCAAACCCTCAGTGATCAAGGTAAATAATGTTTAAAAACTCAAAGTCCTTGCAAAAATGTCCACGATGAACAATATATTAGAATTTCAAATAAACAGAATTCAACATAGAATAAGGGAAATTAAACTTTACTAATCTTGATTATTGAACTTTGGGGCACCACCCTCGAATTTTGTGGCCAAGGCAAGTATTTCAGCCATCTCAATCTAGTTCTGACCCAGTGGATGATCAAACCATTTTAGCTAAAAGGTGGTTTGACTTGATTATTATGTAAACAGTGAGCAGTCAAGTCCAATGAAGGTAAATGAGAAGGCCCAGTTCTAGAACTTTAGATTTTTAGTGACTAAGTTAAATAAAGCAGCAACCCTTATGGCAAGCTGCAGAGAAGTGGCCTACCATGGTACAGTGGCCTACCATGGTACCGTGGCCTACCAGAAGCAACTGAATGGCCTACCTTTCAGTTGCTATAAGTTCATGATTCAAAATCACCTTCATCATGAAAGGTATCATGTGATGGTGTTCCCAAGGGACATGCAGCATTGACTGTGGTTTTTAGCAGAACTGTCCACTGCAACTCACCCTTTCAGGAAAATAACTATTGTGTGAGCTTTCTGTTTTACTTAGCAAGTAAATGACCACTCCTTCCCATCCTCTCTTCCCCCTGATCTCAAGTCACTGCAAAGCCAACTGAATGGTCTTTTCTGGACTCCATTATTACTGACATTATTTTGCATTATTTGCCCCTTTTATTCACTAAAATACTTTAGATGGATGATTTTTTTTTTTTTTTTTTTGTGGAGGATGGATTTAAATATTTTTCCTTCAATTCTTCAATTGCACCTGGGGAAATCATCTGTCTATATGTAATTACTAAGTTTATATTTATGGGATATGGAGTATTTACAATATAATGCTGACCGTCTCAGAAATGTCAGATGAAAGTTTCAAAGATAATGACTCTTCTGGGCAGGGAAAGACAGTTAAAAAAATTACAGTAACATTACTAATTAGGATAAGTGTCCTCTTGAATCCATATCAGAATAAACACTCTAACCATTATAGATTGCCTTCCATTAATTTCTATGGTTTCTGTTTATGAGTGGCCAGCCTATTGGAGTACCTGCATTCAGCAAATTCGCCTGTGCATAAAGTAACTGGATAAGGGACACACCACTTCCCACATCCTGTCACTTAATCTAACTGACATATGTACAATTTCTTTTGATCTATGTTAACTATCTTTCTCAATGCAAATCTCAGCTTCCTATCTGTAACTTAAAAAAAAAATGCTTTAATCAGAGGGGAGCAAGAAGTTGGGCTGAATTATAGGGTTTGGCTTTAGCGTTTCCCCTCTACTCTGTTAGAAACAAAACAACATCAGACTTGGACTGAGTCTTCCAAACCACTTACTCGTTGATATATCGATGAGATAGTTTGTGTTTGTTTCTTGAAAAAAAGAAAAGAAAGAAAGAAAAAGGAGCTAAGTGGTAGATGGGTTGATGAAGAATAATTCTAATTTAATTTAAATTACTAAAGCTAGATGTATCCAAATGTTCCCAGTCTATCTTTTTCTTTTCTTGGTGCAGAGGTGAATGGAAGTTCACGATGTAAATCTACCCACTGCTTAAGCAAAGGATACATTTAATGATCTAGGATTCAGGACTTTCTGAGCCGCCTGTACAAGGTCAAAATTATCTTGCAGCAGAAAATCCAAGTCCGCCAGGAGAGGGCAGTGTGGAGCACCGGGAAGAAGGGGCCTTGCGGTGGGGTGGGAGCTAGGGGATGCTAATCTGTTACACGTGCCTACCTTTTCCTTTTCACAAAATGGTAATTAAAATGCTTAAAAGTTCTTCTGTTGTACATTACTCATATGAACATTAGATTCGTGGGTTACTTTTTTCTGTGGCAGGAAAAACTGTGGCCCCTGGAGAATTTTAGTTGGCTCTTCAAAAAGAAGGAATGGAGAATTTGAAGTAAATGTAATGTTTGTTATTTTTTCTGTATTTCTGTCCTCTAAACAAATGCTGCACCACCTATTTTATGTACTATTATGAATATATACTGAACAAATGAAGGAGTCAGTGAATAAATTTAGAGGATATTGCAAATGCTAAAGACTTCCATGAAACTTAATATGCTTTATGTATATAAAGCATAAAGGTCACAATGTATTTTTTCTTTCTTTCTTTTTTTTTTTTTTTTTTTTTTTTGGTGTGGCGGGCTACTGGGGATTGAACCACCTGGTAGAGAGGTGTCTCTGATTTCCCAGAACTTTTTTTTTGAGACAGGGTTTTTCTAAGTTGTGGAGGTTGGCTTCGAACTTGGAATCCTCCTGCCCCAGCCTCCTGAGTTGCTGGGAATGTAGATGTGTGCCACCATGCTGGCCTACTTTCTTATCAGCAGTAATGTGTATGAACCACCGTAAGAAATACATTGTACAGGGCATGGTGTTTAAGTTCAAGGTCAGCCTCAGTAATTTAGGGAGACTCTGTCTCAAAATAAAAAACAAAAATACTGAGTGTATAGCTCAGTGGTAGATTGCACCTGAGTTCCATCCCTAGTAAATAGGCTCTGCCCCCCAAAAATTATTATTCGGCACTTTGTGCAGAATCATATAACTACTTTAAAAAGCTATTATTTCATCACTGAAGTCATAAACTTATTCATGTTTTCCTTTTATCACTCTACTTCCTATATTGCAACATAACACCAGCTATTTGAAAACAATACTCTCCACTGTAAAATTCTGTTTCTTCTTGTATGTGTTTGAAATTTTTCACAATAAAAATGTTTTTAAAATTTCCCATCCCATTACTTCAATTATTTGTTCATGTAAACAAATCAAGGAGGCTCTCTTTGTGATAGAGCCTGTGGACAGAATTTGGGCCATCTCACATTGAAGCACCTCAGTTCTTCCAGAAACTCTGTGCCTGAAGATGCAACTTCTATTCAGGACTCCCTTTCAGATTATGTCTGTGGATGAAGAACCATCTATGAACATACAGAGCAAACCAACACCTTCTAAACAAACACCTTCAGTTGCAGAGTTCTTATGGAATGCTTCTGTGGGAAGCTTTTTTTTTTTTTTTGGTGAGTCATTTAAAGTGTCTCACAAAAACAAATATTAGGCTCTAAGAGATGATGACTTAGAGGTGGGCATGTTACAATAACTCATTGTCTTCCCTCTACAAGTATCCGTGGAAACTCAAAGGAGAGTGAACCTCACATTAGCAGAGTACCTCTGACTGGACTGGGTTTGGTGCTGTCGTGAATTATCTCCTGACTACACAGCAGCCTGGGAAGGGGGCTGGCCTTATCCCCACCCTACAAGAGAACAGCCAGGCAGCTGAGGTTCTCAGCCCATGCCTTCTGGTGAAGAACACCACTTGAGAAATTCAAATATGGTTCAGCTTTATGAGGAAATAGACCACTGTGTACCCATGGCGAGTGATAAGATGACAGGGGTCTTCTGCTCTGAGAGAGCACCTGTGATGCTGGAGTCCTCAGGCTGGTCCTCCTGGGGGTAGAAGCTACCTTCCGCATTCAAGTGCTCTGAATTTCACATAAATGGTACCTTCTTTGATGGGGGCTCCGAGTCCTGGTGTAAAGGATCTTTACCGTCAGAAATAATGCTTTGGCAAACACATGTGCTGTATTTACTAGGAGATCACTTTTAAAGTGTGTTGGGACTAATGACACCTTAACTAACTCAGGCTGACTCCTTACTCTCTGGAGAGTGAGCAAGATCAAGGCCTCAAAGGCGGTTTCAAAGGTTCATGATAATTAAATTGGATCACTGTCAGGGATTGGTTAACAACAGTTCGGAGATGGTAATCAGCTCGTGCTTGCCATATAGTCCCATGGGACTCTGGCCTGCGTGAACCCCTGTGCCTTGCTGACCTTTAAGCTGATTGGTTCCCGCCTAGCCCCCACCTTACATAAAAGCTGTGTGATTTCCTCAATAAACGAGTTCCTGCTGTGACTGGTCTCCCTGACGCATCTGATTGTCCTCCTCCCGGAGGGTGTGTGGGCAGTCAGTCGGCCCTACCTATCCCGATCTGACCTTGTTGGGGAGTGTCCCCTTCCCTTGCCGCTGGTCGAGAAGAGCAAGGGGGCTTAAGACCCCGACAAAAATGAAAGCCCTGCATTCCATGAACCTGGCAAACCGAGGTGGTTGGGGTCACATATGGCTCTCTGAAAATTCATTATTTGGATTCTGATACCTACACTGTTATGAGTCTCATAGAATACATCAAACCCATGTGTAGATGTCATCTATGCCGAGGAAGGATATTTACAATGATTCCGCTCCTGTAGCATGGACTAAGCTTCTTTTTAAAAAAATTTAAGAAGAACACTTAAAATCTGATGACAGCAATGACCAATAGCAGGTAAGTAGCAAATTAAAGCCACAATGGGATATCACGTTACATTCACAGGGCTAACATCTCAATAGACTGTACTAAGTGTTGACAAGGATGTGGACAAAGGCCATGACTTCTGTTGAATCCCCACACTGCCAGGTAAGATGCAGTAAGGACTACACACATTTCGGGTCCTCCTTGTGCTCTCCAGTCGGTGTGAGTGGGGTCCAGTCTGATCTTAGCATTCCTCACCTCTGGTATTCCCATCTTGTCCCTGTTATTACGCTGTATGAACCTTGAACTTTAGCACCAGACACAGAGAAAACAACCTTAAAAACAGCAAAAAGCTTAACTGGCTTCCAACAATTCTACAAGGCCAAATCCTGTAACAAATCCCAAATTCCGTATGTATATCCTGGTGATTCTGCTTTTCTGGTTGAACACTCACCAATATAGAATTTACACTGGGGCCAAATGTGACCCATGGCCTTTTTTTTATGGTCTCTGAGCTAAGAATAATTTTATGTCTTTAGAGGATGGTCAGATTAAATAAGGAAATGTGTGATAGAGACCATATGTGGCTCACAAAGCCTAAAATGTTTACTCTTTTTGATCCCTTTGCAGGAAAAAGTTTGCCTACTTTCCATGTAGGAAGAGCAGGAGTGGTAAAATAGTCTATAGAACTTTAGAAAAGAGTTTGACTATTTCATATAAAAATAAACATACATTTACTGCATGACCCAGCAATCCTCCTCTTAGGTATTTACTAAAGATAAATACAAATATATGCTCACACAAAGAATTCTGGATGTTTATAGTTTTTTCATTCATTTATTTCACTCACAAACAGGTCATCTGCATGAAAGAAGGCAAAGAAGAAAGAGTACATATTGTGTGAATCCATTTATACAATGTTCTAGAACTGGTGGTCTCGATCTACAGTGATACGAAAAATAGTGGTTGCCACTACTACTGTGACCGGCTGACCGATTTGGCTTATGGAAATGTTACAGGCCAGGCTATATGGGCAATGACTAAACAGACTCCATTTTGCTCTGAGACTCCAGTTATGTAGGAAACGCTTCTCCCTTGGGAATACCCACCTCTGTACCCCATCATCAGTTACTTAGCATGACATGTTTAGCAATATGAAATGACAAAAATGACAATTCTTATATGATGAAAAATTGTTCTCTTTTTGATTCCTGTTTCTCCTAAACAATGCACCATGTGAACGGTGTTGTCAACAGATTGTTTGGAGGTTAGTAACCATTCTTTAGTTTGTACCTAAGTAAGGTCATTTTGACCCACTTTCCCTCTGCTGATGATTACAGATCTCATCATGTTAGTTTGTAATTTTGAATCATAGCAACAGACACTTATGATTGATGCACTGATTTATGGTATAAAAACCCCTGCAACCCTATGGTTGGGGCTGTTCTCCCAATAGCTGTTTTTTGGGGCATTGTTTGAGACAGTCAGCCTGAGCTAATAAAGACTCTCAAATTTGGACTTCTTAGTGGTGATTGGTCTGTTCTTAAGTTGCGTCCCATAATACTAGCGTGGCAGCAGGAGGCACTGGCCTGTCAGAGGAAGCAGTGAGCTTTCTGGGGAGTGTTTTATAGCCTGATTGTGATGGCCTGCCCATTTGTCAAAATTGCAATTGCAGTTAAAATATATGCATTCTATTATATGTAAGTCAACTTATTTAGGTTAACCTCAGTAACACTGATTTTTTTAAAACTGGATAACCTATAATACCCTACTTCCTTGGTTCCCCACAGTGTGTACATTTTGTGTGTGTACTGGCTTTAAGCTGTTGTGCCCAGTGGCTCGAGACCCCACAAAGACCACCAGAGACCACGATCAATGCAAGCAACAAAGAGTCATTTATTAACAAGCTCGAGCCTGGTCCTCCGTGCACTCCGTAACCGGTGACACTAAGAGGCCCTGAGCCCTTGTTCAGCAGGGTTTTTATAATGAAAGGCAAGCAGTTTTACAGTGTTCTTTTTAATTGGTTAACATATAAAGTTGTATACAAAGCATGTCATTTTAAGTTGTGGGTCACCCTGACCTCCGAGAGGAGGGTTATCATTATCTTTAAGTTTGCTTTTGTGCCAGCAGGTTTGCTTTTGGGTCAGTCACCTGGCCTGTACAGATAAGATAAAGACGAAATTCTTTGCAGCTTTTATGAGGGATGAGGGCCGTTTGGGCAGAGCCTCGTATTTGTATTTACACAGGTGCGGGCTCTTTCTATCTTTACCAAAGCCTACATGTTATGCTGGATGTACGGTGTCCCCAAAAGCTCATGTGTGAGACAATGTAAGAATTCAGAGGAGAAATGATTGGGTTATGACAGTCTTATCTAATCAGTGAATAATCCCTGATGGGATTAACTGAGTGGCAACTGGAGGCAGTGGGGTGTGGCTGGAGGAGGTGAGAATTGGGGCCTGGACTCTGGGGGTGTATATTTTTGATATGGAGAGCAGAGTTGTCTCTCTCTCTGCTTCCTGATGATGTAAGGCGCCTTCCATCTGCACACTCTTCTGCTATGATGTTCTGCCTCACCTCAACGCCCGGAGGAATGGAGCCAGCCTTCTATGGACTAAGGACCTCTGAAACTGTGAGTCCTCAAATAAACTTTTCCTCCTGTATAACTGTGCTGGTCAGATCATTTAGTTACAGCACCAAAATAGCTGACTAAGACACTGCACTTCCTATTTAGGATGCCTACATAGCTACAACACTGACAATTTCCTGTATTGGGTTCCTAGGGCATCACATACTAGATGCTTAACAACAGAAATTTATTGTCTCACAGTTCTGAAGGCCAGAAGTCCAATATTAAGTTGTCGGCATGGTTGGCTCCTTCTGAGGGCTGAGAGGGAGGATCTATTCTCTGTCTTTCCCCAGCATCTGGTGGTTTATGGTTCATCTTGAATGTTCCTGGACGTTAGATGCATCACTCCAATCTGTCTTTACATTCACATAGAAATGTGCATGTGTGTATGTGTGTGTGTGTGTGTGTTTATCTGAGTTCCTCCTTTTTATAAGAATGACAGTCAGACCAGATTAGGTTCCATCCTAGTTGGTTTCAACTTGATCATCTGCAAGTCCCTGTTACCAAATGGGTTCAGATGACCAAATACTGTAGGTTAGGACTTCAATATCTTTTAGCGAGACAAAATTCTAACAATTGTGTACAAATTAATGTAGAGATCTGGGATTTGGTCTTAGAAGGGTGATCATCTCAAAGAGTTTCAACCCACCCAGTCTTTGGAATCCTTTTCTCTCCTGTCTTTACATTATCTTGACCTAGCCCAAGTTCCACAAAGTAAACAAAATGAAAGAATCAATTAAGATTTAACAAAAATTTAGACAAACCTATAGACTCATTGTTCAGCTCTGCTGTTTGTTCATTTATTGATTGATTTACATTAAGTATTCAAAGAAATACTATCTATTTAAAAGTTTGCTTTTTTCTCAAATCTCATGGCCATTGCTATAGTCCCTTTACAATGTCTCTCTTTAAGACCTCTGAAACTCTAATAGCCATAAACTCTACCAATAAACTAATGGCAAATATTTTTAACCAGATGATTTTACTTCCCTTTTTAGAGTTGGAAGTTTTCTGAAGGAGGGTCTTTTCTGTCTATGCTGTATTTATTCTAAAATTTTCTAGTGAAAGAGCAAAAACATTTTAACCTCTTGTGTTCTGTCATCCATATATAGAACACCTATAAAAATTTAAAACGAGCAACAGATAAACCACTGTGATAATTTTGTTTTTTAGGGGAGTCCTATATATGGGAAGCAGGAGCATAATGGGAATGGACAAAACTGTATCTGCTTACTTTTTCCTTTGTGTTTCTTAATTTTAACATTTTTCCAGAATATTTGGAAAGTAGAATAAGAACAATGTAAGTGCAATCACCCTTATATAATGATATGATTTATGTATATAGAGTATAACTATATAATAATATCACATATAAATCATTAATATATTTTAACTACATATTTTCTTCTGAATTTCTATACATGTCATTATTTAGGTATATGAATTGAACAGAACATATTTTTTCTTCTTAATACAGATGTACTTCTTCCTGCTAACAATTTCATTGTATACACATTTCCACTGTGTTTTTTGTGACACTGAGGAAAATGAGGCCAGATTTCTTTTTACTAACTAGTTTATACATTTCTTAGCATTTTTTTATTGAACTGGTGGCATTGGTTCTGACCCATTGACTCACCAGTCACCAACTAGATGGGGTTTATAAGCATGTGCCAGACACTGAAAAAAGACATTGGAGGGGTGGAAAAGAGGTCGATGTCTTTACGAATCCTGAAATTTAGTTGAGTTTACAGAAGAAGAGCCAGGTCTGAACCTCAGATCAGATCAGATCCCCCTGTGTGTTTATTGTACAATGTGTTTTTATGTCGTCTCTCTGAATTGCTATCAGGTCACTGCAGCTACGGCCAAACTGATGAAGTGGGAGTGAAAAGGGAGCCACAGAGGAGCCCATGAGGGAAGGTCCCCCAGGGTCAGTTATGTGTTCACTACGTACGGAAAGGAAGGTGTTTTACCTTTCCTCACCCTTTAGAAAGGTCACTGCCAAAACTCCCTATGATAAAAGACAGTTAAGAAGAGAACAGCACAACAAATTTATTTAATCAAAGTTTATATGGCATAGAAATCTTCAGAAGTGAAGACCAAAAGGCATAAGTAAAATCTATTCTTATGCTTGGGTGCAGTGAAGCATGCCATCCATTGACAGCCATGTGGTAATGTGACTGGACTAGAGGGGGTGATCTAACGTCCTAAACTGAGGTGGGGGGCGTGGGGCCCAGCGAGTCCTGTGTGTTCACATTCATCTTGGCCTCTCTGTTCAGCATTCCTTCCTCTCAAGTACTGGACCCATCTGGAATGAGGGTCTTAAGACCTACTATCAGAGAAGGTAGGCCAGAGGAGTTTCCCTACCGCCAGCTCCTACCAGAAGAGTATGGGAAGGGATGAGAGTAATTCTTCTGGGATTTATGGCTGACTTTGAGGAAGAAGACTTCTAGTTTCTATGGCCACCTTATGGAAAAAGACTCTCCAGTTTTTGTGACTCACTTCGGGGGAGCGAAAGAGGCAAGGGACACAAGGACAGGAGAAGGTCAGAGAGACTCAGCTTCTCTGAAGTCTTCTTATCTCCTTTAATTCAAACACTCATCATGCCAAAGCCCCATGCTTTGGGGGTACCGTTTTCAGAGCCCCAAAATCTACAACAGGAGAGATTCATGTGACTGATTCTTTCAAGATTTTTGCTCCTAGGGCTAATAGGTACTTGGAAATGTAGTGAACCCTAATAAGGTAGTGAGATAACATTTATTACCTTTTTTTTTTTTTTTTTGGTATTGAGGATTGAACCCAGGGGCACTTAACCACTGAGCAACATCCCCAGTCCTTTTTAATTAGAAACAGCATCTCACTGAGTTGCTTATGGCCTTGCTAGGTTGCTGAGGCTGGTTTTGAACTCTGGATTCTCCTGCCTCAGCCTCCAGAGCCACTTGGGATTACAGGCGAGTGTCACTGTGCCTGGCTCATTTATTACCTATTACGAAGGGACCAGAATATGCTGATGACATAAAAAAAGTTGTAGAGGTTTCTCCCTCACTTGGAATTCAAGAAACAGACATCAATGATGGTTGCTAATGAAAATGGAAATTTTTGGCCCTATAAACAATCAAAACAAGAAAACAATGTCACACCTTCTTTCATGTTAAATTGTTTTTGAATGTGGAGAATTAAAATTATGTTACTGATGAGATTGAGCCAATTTTGGCAATGTAGATTTTCAATCCCATTGTCTTTGGTATCCAGATGCAATTATTTTACTCTGGGGAGAGGGGCTTTATAAAAGATACAACAAAAAATGGGTCCTCTTCATGAATAGCTATTTGTTTTCTAGTTAGCAAAAGTTATAGCATAGAACAAGTCCAACACGGTACAAATTCCTACAAATGTCTCTAAAGGTTTCTGGTCTTGTTTATTATCAGGATAATCATTTCCACACTTTAATTCCTTTTGGGGGAGCATAAATAGGTTTTTGAGTTTTCTGGGTAATTTTTTCAGCTTCAAAGTTCATGGTCCGAGTCTTGCGGGGAAGGACAGGATTTCAGCAACTCTTCAAATATTAGTGTTACTTACGATCCTATAATGAATCTGCTTGGTAGGGCGTTCTGGGGCTTTGTGCTAATACCCCCAAGTCCAAGTTGTGTGTGAGTGTGTGTGTGTGTGTGTCTGTGTTCAAGTTTTCTTCTGAACTCAACCCTTTTTGGTGGAAACTGTTGATTAACCTAACCCTCCCTTCTGAGTCAATTGGGTTATTGAACCACAGTTGCATATCCATTTCTCCATCTGCTTTGAGTACCAAAATACTTTCTAATCTTGAATTACTCTGCCAGGCAAGGTCCAGATGTTATCCTACCTCTGTGGCTAACATCAACCCAGCAGAGGCGAGGTCCAGCTTCAGAATTTCAGCCTCATTTAGAGTTTGGATTAAAATGCTATTTGAACTCCTTCCTTCCTTTTGATGAGGTCTGGCTGTGTTGCCCAAACTGGCCTTGAACTCTTGCCCTCAAGCAATCCTCCTGCCTCAGTCTTCCAAATAGCCAATATTACCGTGTGCTCCATTGTTGAACTGTTTTTTTTTTTTTTTTTTAAGAACAACCCCGCAAAATAAAATACTGGTTTATTGTTGAACAACATTGTTGCACACATGCACCAAACAGGCCAAAACAAACGACGACTTCATTTACAAAAAAAAAAAAAAAAAAAGAAAGAAAGAATAAAAAAGAAAACTTTCATCTTTGGCCTTTTTAACCATCTCATACAGATCAACTACTTACAGTGCAGTAAAAGTACATACACAAAATGTTACTGGAATGCTCAGAATAAGATTTTTGTTGTTGTGCTTTTTTTTTTTTAATAAAGTTGTTTTTTTTTCCTCCTTTGAGATTGTAATGAACATGGTCACACACAAGTAAAGTCAGAAGTAGGACAGAGAACACTTCAGAGGCTCCTTTGGTATCTGCGAGCAATAAAATTGTTGACTCCTAACCACTATGTACAAAAATATAAAATGTAAATAAAAAATATAACGTTTCCCTTTTAAAAGTACTTTAAGAAAGAAGAAAAAAAAAGAAAGCAGGGCTTTGTTGGCCTCTTAGACCACAACTGAATTAATGCTGCTGAGATGACAGGGTGGGGCCCTAGATAATTTCAGGATGGGCTGACCATCTGGAGCAACCAAGCCATTGGAAGGTTGGGATTTAGAGCCTTGCCTTATCCACTGACCTCTGGAAGTGAAATGGGACTGGAGATTGAGTTCCAAATCGTGAAGCCAATGATTCAATCATGTCCCCGTAATGAAACCCCAATATAAATTCTGGACCCCCAAAGCGTGGATGTGCTTCCTGGCTGGTGAGACACACTGATGTGCTGGGTAGGTATACATCCTGAGGACACTGTAAGATCTCAGATCTCATCTGGTGAATCTGTTCGTTTGTCTGACTCTCATTTGTGCCTTCTATAATAAAGCTGTGATCAAAGCATAGCATTTTCCTGAGTCCTGGGATTCATTCTAGTGAATTACCGAGCCCGAGGCAGTAGTGGAAACCTCTGCACTTGTAGCCATTTGGTAAGAAGTAAAGTGGCACAGGACCCCCAGAGCTGGGCTGGTGTCTGAAGTGAGGGGAGCCTGCGAGGGGACTGTGCTTATAGCAGGAGATTTGATCTAACTTTGGGTAGTTAGTATTAGAATTGCATTGAGTCAGTGCATTTTCTTCTTCTTCTCCTTCTCCCTCCTCTTCTCCTTCATCCTCCTCCTCCACCTCCCCCTTCCTCCTCCTCCTTCTTCTCTCCTTCCTCCTCCTCCTTCTTCTCTCCTTCTTCTCCATCCTCCTCCTCCTCCTCCTACCTCTTCCTCATCCTCCTTCTTCTTCTTCTACCAAGGATTGAAATTGTGGGCTTTCAACCACTGAGCCACATCCAGCCCTGTTTTGTATTTTATTAGAGACAGGTCTCACTGAGCTGCTTAGCACCTCACCGTTGCTGAGGCTGGCTTTGAACTTGCAATCCTCCTGTCTCAGCTTCTTTTTTTAAACAGAAGTGGAAGAATGTTTTACAGACACATAAGAACAGATACTCTCTGGTCTATTGTTCAATTGATTTTCTTCTCAAGGTTAGTGTTTTATGGTAGAAGTCCATGAGCAAATAAAACAATTTTGCTTTTGTAGAAGATTGAAATGTAACATGATGTTCCACTAATGGGATTATTTAATCAAGCCACTGTTGCAACAGGTTTGGGTTTATAACTAGCAAGGTTTTTTTTAGTTTAAGTGGTGATGAAATTATCAGGTATTTTAAGCAACCGCTTTCATGACTTTTCTAGTAAGATCAGGTTGCAGGGATTTTTAGTGACTCTGGATATTGAAGGTTTAAGAGATGGGAACTGTAGAACCATTGGAAAAAACAGTGGTAGAGAAGGTTCAATGAACACAAGATGCAAGAGTGATATGAAAGTGGTGGCATCAACTTTTTTTAGAAACTTAGGAAAGAGGAATTTGGAAAGCACTTTTGTGTCTCTCTCAGAGTCTGATAACCAAGGGCTATGTACACAGTAGGTGCTCAGTAAATGAGATGCTATGAATGAGACCCTGGGAAGTTTTGTGAAAGCTTGATGTGAGTCTATGCATTACTAGTAGAGTCAGGATTAGATTTTTTTTTTCACAATAGCAAATAGCTTTTTTTTTGTGTGTGTGGACTGAAGACTTGAATACAGGGAACTGGAAGTAGTTAAAAGAATCAGGGCTTCTAATCCATGCTTTGGAAACATCTCTATATTTTCTGTTTCAAATTGATGCTTTATATACTGATGCTTCCAATATGGCCCCATGTAGTTTGTGCCAGGCTAGCTCAGTCGCTGGTAAAGATGTGGAGTCAAGACGCCAGACTCCGAGAGCTAGGTGGAAGCAGGCTTGTGGTGAGCAGCCTGCAAACTAGTTTATTGCGGGAATAGCCATACATTTTATAGATTTCTTGCCCCATCACAATGTGCCACGGGGGATCAGACCACCAGGCTCCTATATGGGTTCCCTTGGTAACACTGAGTCAACCTGGGGCAGTTGTGTACTTTCCTAGGTAGGAGGAGTGGAACGCTCCTCCCTGCAAGTTTTCCTTACACACTTGAGACGTTCAATGCTGTCAGCCAAGAACTAGGATTTCTCCCAACAGCCCCAGTCTCAAGGGGTAGAGGTGATAAGTCAAAGTCAGTCTTTTCTGTCATTCCCCTGCCCCCCACACTGCCTCATGAAGAATTGTCAGGAATCCTTCACAGAGAATGTGATGTTGAGATCAAGACAAGGCAACTATTGAATATAAGAGAAAAAATTTTAAATCCAAATATTTAATAATTATGAAAGCAATTATTTAGATTCCACAAGGACCTTATACTAATTCCTTCTGTTTTCTTCCTCAAAAGTGGCATAACAATTTCATTATGTAATTTTTAAAAAGGAGGAGTATTGGAGGCTGAGGACTATATTTTTTCTGTTGCTTTATGTTAATAATGATAATAAAAATCAGTATGTACCCACTATGTAGTTTTATGAACTTTAGCCAAAATTGCTCTAGGAGGCAAAGACAAATGGAAAAATGTTTACTTGATAGTAACATGAGATCCTTTTGTGAGGAAATAAGACTTTTTGGTTTTTCTTGAAGTGTGTCCGCCCTGTTCTAGTCAGTTATTTGGGTATAAAACCTTCAGACGACAATTGTTGGCATCTTTAAAAATGCCCTTGTTGCTCAGAGGTCCTGTATATACAGGCCACACACATGAGGCAAAGTTTTTCCAGATTTTTCACTCTTTAGCCTGGGAGCATCAGGAAGAGGTATCATTTAATGTGTTGGAAATAGAGTTTTAGAATCCTTCAGTTCCACGGTATCTGCTCTGGAACAATACTTCCAAACAAAACAAATTATTAAACACCCACTACTGGTACCAGAAGAGACTTTCCTTTTGAGGCCTGTTTAATTGAGCCATTAACACCTACGAAGGAGCCGCGGGAAGCATTTGCAGCCCACTCACTGGGCAGGCTAGGCATGTCATAACGGCCTCATAAACACACCCAATTGTCTCTTATTCTTTAATTAACATCTTGTAAAGTTAACAGTATGATTATGATTGAACCAAACCAGAAATGAATTGGTGCTTTTGTTTGTATGCAGCAATAGCTTCCACACAGAATTAAGGCATAGTGTAGATAGAAGGGGGTATCTGATCACATAGAGAAAACTAAATAGTGTTTTCAGCAGTTTATTTAAACTTCTAAATAAGAAAATATTGGAATTCTAGTCTCCAGAACTACAGTCTGTTTCTCAGTCACCCAGACTCTGGTGTTCTGCTATGGCAGCCTGAGCAGGCTACCACAATATATAGAGTTTTGACTTAAAATTTCATGACTTCATGTTTTTATTAGGACATAATGCCATAATAAGTCAAACAGTATCTATGCATGTACTTCTTAGGAGCCTGCAAGGCCCAGCTAATTTGGCTAGCCTGCTGATTTGACTGGGCCCACTTACGTACCTGACGAATGGATTAGGAGTCAGCTCTGAGTCTAGGCTGGTCTTTCTGGGAAAACTTGACTCTTTTCCATGTGCCTTTCATCTTCAGCCTGGGACAATGAGTTAGTGGGATCTATCCTTCTCACTCTGTTGGCAGGAACACAACATACATGTTCAGATTTTATTTTTTAGGCTCAGATTTTTAAAGTCTCTTTTTGCAACACCTGGTGGCCCAAACAATTCGAATAGCCAAACTTGGAATTGAAGGGTGGGAAAATGGGAGGAAGGGCAAAGTCACAAGGTAAAAGGCACAGTCATAGAGAGGGCTGAAAACTTATCGATCAACTACCTGTGTGTTTAAACTATTTAGCTTCTTGCAACAGAAGACCATCTTACCTTCCTTGCTTAAATTTAGCTGGACATGGCCTTAGAAGGGCTACATATAGAAAATTTTCAAATACTTAAATTTACAAAATACAGCACCTAAGTTATGGCATAAAATTTAGGAAAAATATTACTGAGAAATGTAGTCCTTCCACCCCGACTCTAGCCTTTTAATGCTCTTAGAAACATATACAATACTAAATTCACACTAGTGGGAGTGGAATAAAGGTTAATCTCTGTGTGAAAATTTGCATAGGAAACAAAATCGTCTATAAAGGATGCAAGAGTAACTCAGAATTCTTACAAATATTTTATTGTGAAATTATTATTCAGTTGACAAAAAATTTTTGCATCTGTCAGAATTATCAGAGAATAATGTTTTTTATTCTGTATAAGTGAACTCATTTATGTCTTAGATCTAAGTCAACATGGAATTCACATTATACTTTTGGATTTATCTACATATGGTTTTCATGCTAAGATTTATCATTTAAGTAAATTTTCTATTTGCTCTCTTCACTTTCACCATTAGCTCCAGTCACTTTTGTTTTTAGATTCACTGTTCACACACAAACCACATATATATGCATAGGGAAGGACAGAAACTGGAATGTTAGTCAGTTAGGCACACTAAATACCTAAGTAGTTTTGCAAGATAGTTTACCATCCATGTCTCAGAAATATTGTATATTGCTGTAATCCAGGGAACTTTAAGGACTTCTGGAACATTGCACTTGAAGAGTTCAGCAGCAAGACCTGGTCTGTACCTTCCTCAGCAACATGTGGTAGCTAAGGATCAGCTGAGCATGTCACAACACTTGACATTTTTATTGTACTTATGATTTTCAGTATACTCTCACATTTCTTTTCTCATTTTTCTTGAAAACAATTCTCCTAAAAAGAAACACTAGTTTCCCACTTTTCCTCATGATTAGTAGATCAGGAATCATGATTTCACAGATTTAGTTTCAGTGTACTTAACCGAGTCACACACTTCCATCCTGTGGATGAGATGTGGCCTCTGACTCCGAGTTGGAGGCTTTCTCCTTGATCCTTTGAGTACCAGTGCAGAAGACTCATTTTATTCTTGAGGTGGAAATGGCAGATTTGAAGTCAGAGCACAGAGCGATATGCAATTCAGGAAGGGTTCATTCTGAGTAATAAGTAAATATATTTATTTTCATTATTCCTGTAAACATTGATTTTTGTGAAGGATGTTATTATGTGGCAAGTTTTCAAGTGTATTTTTTAAAAGTATGACAGGAATCAATTTCTTAAATAATCATTGCCTCATACAATTATTTCTTGAAAGATCTAATTTTAGGAAGGTTTTCAAATCCTGTCTTTATTCAATTTTTAAAATGTAAACCATTTGGGACAATAAAGCACAGAAGATGAGGGAACAAATGTAATTCTGCAGAGTTTTTAGAATGATTTCTGAACTGAAATTCCTATGCCACCAAAACAAAACAAAAAACAATGACAACAAATAAATAAAAGGAAAAAAAAAAAAAAAGGGAAAAAGAAGAGGCTTATTTGTGGAGATTGTGGAGACAGCAGAGATGGTGAGGACATCATGTGTTCCTCCTGCCCTTGGTTTTAAGATAGACAATTCTCATTTATTTGCTGCTAAATTATCATTCTCTAGAACTTTGCTGATTCTTACAGGAAAAGCCAAATCAGATGGGGCATATTTTAGGTTGTCTTCTGAACCAGCAAGTCATGATTGGCATACAGGGCTTTCTGTCCCTCCTCTCTTTCCTGTCTCAAAGATGCTTGCCCTCCTCCCGCTCTCCTGCAAGGCTGGAAGATAGTGTGGAGTGAGTGGTGTGTACATTTCTTGATTTTTTACACTTAATACCCAGCCAGAGAAGTTGGGCTGGGAAAGCGATTCACATGCTTTGGGATCAAATAATAAATGAGTTAATTAATGGGCAATGCTTTCAGCTGAGTCATGTGGACCAGTTTAGGGTTATATTTGAATTCATGTCATATTTATAAACAAAGCTGGCATTAGGATTCTTGATGTTAGCATGAACTGTGCTTTTCTTTTCAAAATTGGGGGAGGGATAAGAAGGGTGGCATGAGAAACATTCTGCAAGGTCGTATTTCGAATGCCTAGGCTATAACCTCTAGTTAAATTTCCATTCCAGGTCCTCAAGTCTACAAATGAGACCAGAAAACACTTTGTATGCAAACAACCCATAAAGCTAGACGAGATCATGTCATCAAAGGCTCTGCTTCTCCTCCCTACTGTTCATGCTTTTAAAATTCCAAATTTATAGACAAGTTGCCAGAACAATACAATGAACTCTCATACATCTCACCTAGATTCACTAATTATGAACCAAACACTCTGATTCATTTGATTTCTCACCACATATTATTACCATCAATATTTTTCAAGAACTATTTTTGAGTAATTGCAGAACACGGCCCTCTACCCCTAATCTAAATGGTTCAGCATGCATCCCCTGGGAGCAAGAATATTCTCTAACTCAATCACAGCACAACAATCAAATCAAAAGGGACTGATGTAATACTATTATTCAATATATGACCTGTATTCAGTTTTCCCCAAAAGCCCTAATAATATTCTTTTTTAATTATTTTTTTTAAATTTATTTTTATTGTAAACAAATGGGATACATGTTGTTTCTGTTTGTACATGGAGTAACAGCATACCATTTGCATATTCATACATTTACATAGGGTAATGATGTTTGATTCATTCCGTTATTTTTTCCTCCCCCCCACCCCTCCCACCCCTCTTTTCCCTCTATACAGTCCTTCCTTCCCCCATACTTGCCCCCCTCCCACCCCCCATAACGTGTCATCATCCGCTTATCAGTGAGATCATTTGTCTTTTGGATTTTTGAGATTGGCTTATCTCACTTAACATGATATTCTCCAATTTCATCCATTTGCCTGCAAATGCCATAATTTTATTATTCTTTATAGCTGAGTAATATTCCATTGCATATATATACCACAGTTTCTTTATCCATTCAACAATTGAAGGGCATCTAGGTTGGTTCCATAGTCTGGCTATTGTGAATTGAGCAGCTATGAACATTGATGTGGCTGTATCTCTGTAGTATGCTGATTTTAAGTCCTTTGGGTATAGGCCGAGGAGTGGGATAGCTGGGTCAAATGGTAGGTCCATTCCAAGTTTTCTAAGGAATCTCCACACTGCTTTCCAGAGTGGCTGCACTAATTTGCAGTCCCACCCAGCAATGTATGAGTGTACCTTTTTCCCCACATCCTCTCCAACACCTATTGTTGCTTGTATTCTTGATAATCGCCATTCTAATTGGGGTGAGATGGAATCTTAGTGTAGTTTTGATTTGCATTTCTCTTATTACTAAAGATGGTGAACATTTTTTCATATGTTTGTTGATTGCTTGTAGATCTTCTTCTGTAAAGTGTCTGTTCATATCCTTAGCCCATTTGTTGATTGGGTTATTTGTATTCTTGGTGAAGAGTTTTTTGAGTTCTTTATATATTCTGGAAATTAGTGCTCTATCTGAAGTATGAGTGACAAAGATATCCTCCCACTCTGTAGGCTCTCTCTTCGCATTGCTGATAGTTTCCTTTGCTGAGAGAAAGCTATTTAGTTTGAATCTATCCCAGTTATTGATTCTTGCTTTTATTTCTTGTGCTGTGGGAATCCTGTTGTCTTCTGATTTATGGTTCCCTTAAGCAGTATGAAATGTCCTTCTTTATCCCTTCTGACTAACTTTGGCTTGAAGTCCACTTTATCTGATATAAGGATGGAAACCCCCGCTTTTTTACTGAGTCCATGTGCGTGGTAGGTTTTTTCTCATCCTTTTACCTTTAGTCTGTGGATGTCTTTTTCTATGAGATGAGTCTCTTGCAGGCAGCATATTGTTGCGTCTTTCTTTTTAATCCATTCTGCCAGTCTATGTCTTCTGATTGATGAGTTTAGGCCATTAATGTTTAGGATTATTATTGAGAAATGATTTGTATTCCCAGTTATTTGGCTTATTTTTGGTTTTTAAGTTGGCTTGGTTTCTCCTTTGAGTGGTTTTTCGCTAAGGTAGTTTCTCCCTTTGCTGACATCCATTGTTGTTTTTCATTTCCTCCTCATGGAATATTTTGTTGAGAACATTCTGTAGTGCAGGCTTTCTATTTGTAAATTCTTTTACCTTTTGTTTATCATGGAAGGATTTTATTTCATCTTCAAATCTGAAGGTTAGTTTTGCTGGGTATAGGATTCTTGGTTGGCAACCATGTTCTTTCACAGCTTGAAATATGTTGTTCCAGGCCCTTCTAGCTTTTAGAGTCTGGGTTGAGAAGTCGGCTGCTATCTGTATTGGTCTCCCCCTATATGTAATCTGATTCTTTTCTCTCGCGGCCTTCAAAATCCTATCTTTATTTTGAATGTTAGGCATTTTCATTACAATGTGCCTTGGTGTGGATCTGTTGTGATTCTGTGCATTTGGTGTTCTGTAAGCCTCTCGTGTTTGATTTTCCATTTCATTCTTCAGGTTTGGGAAATTTTCTGTTATTATTTCATTGAATAGGTTGTTCATTCATTTGGTTTGTATCTCTGTGCCTTCCCCAACCCAATAATTCTTAAATTTGGTCTTTTTCATGATGTCCCCTAGTTCTTGGAGATTCTGTTCATGATTTCTTACCATCTTCTCTGTTTGGGTGACTTTATTTTCAAGATTAAATATTTCGTCTTTATTGTGTGAGGTTCTGTCTTCCAAGTGGTCTAGTCTGTTGGTGATGCTTTCCATTGAGTTTTTTTATTTGGTTTATTGTCTCCTTCATTTCAAGGATTTCTGTTTTTTTTTTTTTTTTTTTGAGACTCTCTATCTCTTTGTTGAAATGATCTTTTGCTTCCTGCAGGTGCTCTTTCAGCTTATTGGTATTATCATTCATTGCCTGCATTTGCTCTCTTATCTCATCCTTTGTTTCGCGAATCATCTTAATCATGCATAATCTGAAGTCCTTTACTGACATTTCTTCTAACATACTGTCATTGGATTCTATTACTATAGAATCTAGATTTGTTTGGATCATTTTCTTCCCTTGTTTTTTCATGTTGTTCATGTATCTTCCCCTCTAGCAGTGCAGATCTGGGGTATTGCAGATTTCCCCCTATAGGCTTATAGTGGCCCTATAGGTTTCCAAAAACCTTTCTTTAAGGGGAGATCAATATTAGCAGTGCCCAAATCAGACACTATGCAATCCTAGACCAAATAGCCCCTATGGGGATAATAACAAAATTGTCATAATAAACAAAATGAGTTCAAATATTATCTTCGGTAAAACAATCAGGTTTGCAATAAGGTCTGCAGTTTCTAATGGAGGACAAAGAAGATGCAGAGGGATGTAGAATGTTGCTGTTTATGGGATAAGAAAAGAATATACAGAAGTTCTAGAAAATAGAAAGGGTGAGAGTGTAATCAAAAGAAATTGGATGTTAGCTTGCAAAAAAGGGAGAAAGAGACTCTGAGGGAACAGGTAAACAAAAGGAAAAGAAAGCAAGAAAAGTAAAGAAATAAAAACTTCAATTTTTTTAAAAAGGAGAAAAAAGAAAATCTACTGTATAACAGTCATATACTAATGAAACCTCCCAGTGTTCAGTAGCCTGATGCATGACAATGAGCTTCAAGCCTCCAGCAGGCGTCTCAGGATGGGATTTGCCCCACCCAAAGATCGGAGCTATGGCTTCCAGGATTATCCAAGATGGCCACTCTGGCTTCGAAATGTGTTGGCAAATGGGGAGCTGCAGCTCAGGGGTGGACGTGGTCAGCTGGAGGTCCTGGAGACGGGATGCAGTTGGTCCGGCAGGGGTCCTGGAAGTCCGGTGTGTTTGGTGTAGTTGTGGGATCCTGGAGGCCGGGTGCAATCAGTCGGTCTGGGTTCCCGGTGATAGGGCACAGTCAGTTGGTCTGGGGGTCCTGGCGGCAGGGAGCAGTCAGTTGATGTGAGGGCCCCAGAGGCAGGGAGTGATCAGTCGGGCTGAGGGATCCTGGAGACGGAGCTCAGTCAGTCCGGCCAGGGGTCCTACAGGGCCTGGCTGTTGTCTCAAAATGGCGGCAGCCACGTGTAATCAAACCTGCAGGTACTGTGACAGTGAACTTCCAGGCAGCAGCAGGCAGCTGGTCCTCCACTGGCGGTTGGCGACTGTTGTTGGATGATTGGGAGGTGAACCTCCAGCGTTGGGTGATGAATAGGTAAGGCAGGCGACGGACACGCAAGAGGCAGGCAAATGGTGGATGATAGATGCCTGACAGTGAGCAATCTGTCCCTAATAATATTCTTTATAGAGTTTGTTTTCATTTATTTGGGATTCAATCTGGACAGCCTTTAGCTGTCATGGCTCTTTGTTTAATCTAGAATAGTTCTTTAGATTTCTTCCCCATGATGTAATATTTTTTTCTTAAAATTACTTTTTGATATATATTATTTAGTTGTTGATGGACCTTTATTTTCATTCATTTATGTATGAGAATTGAACCCAGTGCCTCCCCCACTGAGCCACAGTCCTAGCTAGATGTTAATATTTTTGAAATACAGACCATTTTTTTTTAAAGTATATCACTTAACATGGATATGATGTCTATGAGGATAAGATTCAGGTAAAACATTTTTAACAGGAATAATATATAAATAAGGCCGTCTTTCGTAATGCATTATGAAAGGTACATGACACCAGTTTGGCCCAGATGGTAACATAGAATGTTTGGTTCTATGTCTACTGACTTTTCCACTAAAATGTTACCATATTTTACTCTTGTAGTCAAAAAATAATCTGGCATAAAATGCTCTGAGATGGTGTAAATAGCCTCTTTCCACCAAATTTTCACCCCAAAATTTCAGCATCTATTGAGGAGACTCATTCGTGTCAATCATTATTATATCTGTAAAGTGGTGAATTTTAAAATGCTATCATCAAAAGATAGGAACTTTTTTTTTGTACTGAGGAGTGAACAAGGGTGCTTTATCAGAGTTACATCCCTAACTCTTAAAGAACGTTTTTATTACAAGACAGAGTCTCATTCAATTGCTTAGGGCCTCACTAAATTATTGTGGCTGGCCTCATACTTGTGATTTTCCTGCCTCAGCCTCCTGAATTGCTGGGATTACAGGTGTGTGCCACTGTAGTAGGTGAGAAGATAATTAATATCTTATTCATATCAGTTGGGAGTTGATTTTATTATTTGTAGCTTGGGCATTAAGATTTAAGTAACTTCTTAAATTCAAAGTCAGAATTTTCTAACTTCATCCTTCAAAATGATAATGATAATACTGTCTCTCTGCTATCTCTGTTACTAATAATTACTGTTTTTTTAAATGATTACTTTGTGCCATGCACAATGTCAAGCATTTAGATACGTTGTCTCCTTTGGCCCGCATAGTACCAAAGAAATAGGTATTATTATTTTTTTCTAATTTCCAGAAGAGGAAACTGAGAATCAGAGATGTGAAATACATAGGTAGTGTGCTCTTGAAAGTTGATTTGGCAGCACCCACCGCCATTTGTACTATAAAGTAATAAAATGGGAAGGAACTTGCTGTGGTTCGAATGTGTTCCCCAAAGTTCAGGTACTAGAAAATTAATTCCCAATGCAGTACTTTTGAGAGATGGAACCCTTGAGGGGTGGTTAGGCCATGAGGGCTCTGACCTCATGTGCAGACTAATGTTCTTTTCAGGGAAGTAGGCTCATTATCACAAAAATGGATTTTTAAAATAAAAATGAGTTCAACATTCTTGTTCACTCTTCTCCTCTCTTACCCTCTGTCTTTTGTCATGACACATCAAGAAGGCCCTCATCGGAGGCCAACACTTTGATATTGTCCTTCCCAGTCTCCAGAACTGTGCAACAATTTTCTTTTCTTTATAGATTATTCAGTCTATGGTATATTGTTATAGCAACACAAAATAGGTTAAGATAGGCTGATCTGCACTCGGAATATGACTAATGTTTCAAAAATCAGTTATAATGTTACATGTCAATCTCATTGCAGCTAAGGGCTGGAGCCACTAGCACTTTGAGGTAAGTCCAGCTTCCTGATGTTGTGAAATTGTTGTGAAATGGAACATAGTAGTCCCTGCTTATCCAGAGTTTTTTTTTTTTTTTTTTTTTTTTGATTTTGGTTTTAGAGTTACTGACACTCTATTACAGGCCAAAAAAAAAAAAAAAAAAAAAAAAAAAAAGCAACCCATAAGTTCTAAATTATGCATCATTCTGAGTAGCATGATAAAAATCTCATGCCATCCCACCTGGAATGTGAATCACCACTTTGATCAGCATATCCATGTTGATAAATCTACCCACTAGTCATTTAAAAATTGTCTTTGTTATCAGATCCTATGTCATAGATATCATAGTGCTTGTGTTCAGTTAACCCAGAAAGCAGGAGTACTGAGCCAAGGAGGCACCAAAGGCATAAAAGCATGCAAGGACAGATTAATTTTGGTACTAAGGGGCTGGGGAGATAGCTCAGCTGGTAGAGTGCTTCCCTCGCAAGCACAAGGCCCTGAGTTCGATCCCCAGTACTGCAAAAAAGAAGAAAAAAAAAATTGGTACCAAGTAGCAATGCTGCAGAGCATATTAAAAAAAACATGATATAGTACATACAAATGGCTCCTGATTTATGTAGTTTCACTTATGATTTTTTGACTTTACAATTTGTTTATCAAGATGAAATCACAGCATAAGTCAAGGAACATCTGTATCAGGTTAAGTACTATACAAGGTTTCAGGCCTCTACTTGGGATCTTGGAAAGTACCCTCAGATAAGGGGAGAGACTGTAACAAAAACTGATAGAGCATGATGCTGTGCTTTTTGAAATGCTATCAGTACTAGCAGTAGGCATCTTTTCCCCCCCTGTAATCTGTGGCTTTGGATAACTTTCCCCCAACCTTCCACTGATCCTTAGGGAGGTGAGCAATACTTAAGCATGCATCAGGAAGGTCAAATGTTTAAATGTGCACGGATTTAAGAATAAGCTGTGAAGGAAAATAATGGGAAAGCAAGTGGGATACAGGGTTGGGGGAAGAGGAAGACATTTGAGAAAAGTGAGAAATTTGAATGTGAGCTTCATAAGAGGAAGATTTCCTCCCCCTGTATCTATTACATGTAGAATAGAATCTAACATGTAATGGGGACTGAATGAAATTGTTGAACGAGTCATGGGAATTGTGGGCTACTGCTGAATGGATGTTTAGTACAAGGGTGTAGGGCAGCTGAAGTCACATCCCTTGGGTCTCCATCCCAATTCAGGTGCAGGAGCTGAAAGCCCCTAATGAGTAGCATTTGTAGGATCTGCCTCAGCATTTAAGCTGAAGTTCAGTTATTGCCAAGCATTCTGTACCAATGATGAACATACAGGGGGGCATATCAGGGACCGAACGTAGAGAAGAACCTTGTCATTTTTGTCCAGTGTGGTCTTCTCTAAGGGTCATTTTGCTCTGAAGTTCATTGTTAGGTTGATTGATCTGTCTGCCACATCTGCATTATGATCTTAGGCTCTCTCTGCCCAATCCTGCTTCCTCTGTCTTTCAGAGACACCTTCCCCCTACAATTTCTTATACTCCTAATTCTATTTTAGTGTTTTATTGCTGAAGGTTCAAAATGACACAAGGAGTGACACTGTGCTTTGAAGTCTCATCAAACTGACGCAGGACAAATAGTTAGATTTTTAGTTATTCTGGGTTCAGTCTTCCCTGGTCTCAACTGTCACATTTGCTATGACATTAGTGACCAGTGAACTGGTTTTCCTGAACAGGATATAGATTAGTTTGGATGTTGTTGAATTCATATGGTTATCCCTACTACATGAACTATGTATCAGTTATGTGCAGCAGGGACACATTACTGATTACACTAATATTTTAAACTTAGTTTGGTCGTTGTTATCTAACAATGTATAATCTGGAATTGACTTCTTTCATCAACATATAATTTAAATTTAATAACTTTAAAGAACAAATTATTGAAACAACTGATGAATTGATGATGAACTTAGAAAATATGGCATGATTTGTTTCATTTTAGAAAACAGTTAAAAACATTCTTAGTTTGCTGAAACCGCATAAAAAATCTTTTATTTCTATCAACGCAGATATGTGAGGCAGATTTTTCTGTTATATGAAAATAGAAAGTTTAAAATACATGATAACCTCTGCAAACTCTTTAAGAAGTTGTCTTTAATCCTATTTTAGAAAACAAACCAGAAACAAGTTCATTTAGCACTTTTAGAACTTTTAAGTATCGACACCGTGATTGTGCAAAGCACCTGTTTAGGCATTTCATACATGGAATTGCAATTTCATTCGTAACTTTTTGTTGAATTATGACCGTGGAACAATAAGAAGTTACGAATGTCAAAGGATGCAGTTCGAACAACTTATTTTTTCTTTGGTATGCTCTGATTGTATTTACAGAAATGCAACTTTACATATATTGAAACAAATAATTAAAAATCTGAGCTTGTGTTTTGCACATACTTTTTTTTTTTTTTCAGTTTTCTAGTAACTCATTTTTACTGTATTTTACGAAAGTTTCTCTTAACGACCGTATTGGAAAAATACTCATCCTTCACCACATACGCTGCTCCGAGTCTAATTTTGAGACAGTATCGGGAAGAACCAAGGCCCCGGAACACTCTTCGGCCGAAGTAAAATCTTTAGTAGGTAATATTTTTAGGTAAATACCCTCAGTTTGTATTTACAAATTTAGATAAATGGGCCCGGAGTCCCTCCTCAAAGGCATTTCCTACAGTTGGCCAAAGACACTCAAGAACACTGTTCCGGAACTGAGTGGAGGGGCGGGGCGTGTAGCGTGAGATCATCGGAGAGCGACGCTCGTCTGGCAGGCAGAGCCGGCGCGTCATTAACGTCATCATCGCTCGACCGCTTTCAGAGAGACAGGAGTGGAAGCCTCCCGAGGTATTATTCAAACTTGGGGTTGAGTCTTTCGGGTGTGCCTGCGAAGGTCTGCTTCTCCTGTCCTGGATTACCCCTTCATCTTCTGACCAGACCAGGAGGAGCCGGGTCGGGGCTGCGTCGCCTTCCGGAAATGCGATCTGTCACAACTGAGCTTGGCGGGTGGCACTTGCAGGACCCCCACTTCCGCTTGTCATGGGATTCCTTGCCGACTTTGGCTTATCCTAGCCCCTCATTTTTCTCTCTTGATCCAGTCTTTTTTTTCCCCCCCCTTCGCTTGTTAACTCTGCCTTTCAAATATCGGAAGGCGAGAAATAAAAATATCTGACTTCCAAATGAATTTTCAGCCTTCTTTAGGGAGAAGGGCAAAAGTGGAAGGTGTAGAGGAGTAACTTTCCTATATTACCTTCCTTTATCATTCGCATTCATGATTGCCGACTGCCTGCCGCCGCTGTATTAGCCCATCTGAGGTAGTGGACTGATTTCACTTTAAGTTGAAATCTGTAGTGGATAAACGCAAAGCAGTTTTCTTTATGGCCCAGGAAAGTTCAGTTTGACTCAAACTTCTGATAGCAAATAATAACTTTAATGTCTTCATGTTGACTGCAATTCAATTTTGGCTTGATAAAGGTGTTTTTGTCCGCTTATTTGATGTTTTTGGTCCGCTTATTCACCTATTTGGATTTCTAATAGTAGACTGAACCAAGACTTAACCGTATGTTTTTGATTCAGAAATAATAGGTTTTAAAACCCAAAGTCCGAATGTTTTCTCTGATATGTGGATGCTAATTCACAATGGGGCGGGGACGCTAGGGAAGAATACTACTTTAGGTAGAGGGGAGTGGAGGGAGAGGAAGGGATATGGGTGTGGGAAGGATAGTAGAGTGAAACAGACACTATTATATCATGTACATATATGACTGCGTGACTGATGTGATCCTACAACGTGTACAATCAGAAAAATGTGAAGTTGTACTCCATTTATGTATGATTTATCAAAATGCATAAATGCATTCTACTGTCATGTATAACTAATTAGAACAAATAAAAAAATAAAATTCCATATCATTAAAAAAAGAGAAAGAATAGGTTTTATCCATTGAAGTTCAGTGAACAGTTTGTGGTTTGTGGAAATGATAGAATTCATTTTTTTTTGTTGGAATATAAAATGACAAAGTCTGAAAAATGGATTTTCAAAATAATCTGAATTGTTGCTTTCAAATTGCCTCACAAATCAGAGGCAGTATACCTTTTATTAACAGCTTTTAACTTTTCAAATGGCTCTTCATATATATTATCTCACCTACTATTTCCAAACATTTGACCCTTTAAGTAAGACTCTAGTCTATGTTGGATTAGGGTTTCTGATCATTTATAGTTTAGTAAAATAGTAATATTACTAGCAAATGTTTTGAGTGTTAACTGAACCAGGGTACTGTTCTAATAGCATACCTATGTTATTCATTCAATCTGCACAAGAACCCTGTATATGATTATTGTTATTTTAGAGAAGAGATAATTGTAATAAATAAATTCCATGTATTTTCAAAGGTAATTTTGCTGCTTCATATTTATAATTTTGAAAGCCTTTTGAACTACAAATATTGAAAAGAAGTAAATTGCTTCTAATCTAATGTAATTACTTACCTCAATCTTCAGCAACCTCCTTATAACTTATACTTTTTATTATTAGACTTTCTTTTTAGAGTTTAATATCTTTATTAGAAAAGGAAGAAGCTTTTATCTTCTCAGGGATTTTATTGTAATCCTGAAGGAGAATTCTTAGTGACACTAACATAGACCCAGTTTGCCCAAGACAGCGGTATTTATTGAGAACTTGTATGTTCATTTCACTATCATTTTCTAAGATAATATAGTGTTTAAAAGTAGTTACAGTGATAGAATTCTGGTACAATATCTGCAAATGGCTCTCTAGTTTTAAGAAACGATATGTATGTTGATTTTTCTTTTCTAACGTAGTTCATAACTGTGTGCAACTCAACTTGGTAGAGATTGTCCCCAAATGTACAATATGACATATTTTTCCTTGGATCTGTGTAGTAACTTCCTAATATATGTAAGTCCAAATTACAATCTGATAAGATTCTTTGAAAGTTGGTTTCAGTTTACTTTGATTGGTTTTAATCCATAGAAACTATGCTTCAGATTTAGAATTTTAACCTCTTTTTGGGTTAGTGATCTATGAGGCTGGGCAGTAGTATGATAGTTCCCAGTCAGCCATGTTATCATGAGGGTAAACAACTGATACTCTACAGTAAACTGTAGTCAATGAATTATGTAAGATATGCAGCATTTTATTATAAAGTAGGCCTTATGTTAGATGATTTTGCACAACTGTAAGCTAAGTAAGTGTTCTGAGCATGTTTAAGGTAGGCAAGCCTAAACTATGTTTGGTAGGTTAGATATATTAAATACATTTTCAACTTAAAAAGGGTTTATTGGTATTAACCCCATTGTTAGTTGGGGAGTATCTGTAGTTGCTAAGTACCTAGTATCTGTCTTCGCTAAATGTGTGTATGTGACAAAACTTAGTATTAGTGATGTGGAGATAACAAATTTGATGCAATATGAATCCTGCCTTGAAGAAAGTGCCTAGCAAGTAAATAACAACTGGAAAGTTCTGAGCAGATGAGCGATGTGATCCTGACTTAAGTTTTAATAGGATCACTCTGGTTGCTATACTAAGAATAGCTTACTGGATGGTGGAGTAGATAAAAGCCAGGAGACTAATTAGGAAGATGTTGTAATAATTCAGATGAGATGATAGAATCTTAACTATATGGAAAGAAGTGAAGGTAGTAAATAGCAGTACAATTTTGGATGTATTTTGTAGGTGAAGCCAACAGAATTTGCTTATGTATTGAATGTGGGTTGCGAGAACAAGGCAATTGTCAATTTTGAGCGTGAGCAACTAGAAGAGTGGAATTACCTTTTCTGAGACTTGGAAACTGGGAAGGGCAGGCTTGTGGGAGAAGATTAGGAGTTCAGTTATGACATGTTAGGTTTGAGATATGTTCGTCATCCAAGTGGACATGGTGAGTGGGCAGTTGGTTATATGGAGCCTGGAGTTCAGGGGAGTAGTCGTTGCTGGAAACCAAGCATTTGGGAGTTGTTAGTGAACAGATGATATTTAAAGTACCACCTACTTGGCACTAGTCATTAAAGCAGTGAATGTAGATATTCGAGAAGAGAAGCAGCGTGAGACCTGAGTCCTCAGATATTTTATCATTTTCACATTAGAAAAGTGAGGAAGAACCAGCAAGGGAAAAAGACAATTCTGAGTCTGGTATCTTGGAATTCAGGGTGGAATAATGTATTCAGTTTTTTTCAAATGCAGCTGATGAATCAGGTAAAATGAAGATTGACACCTTTGGATTTATGGTGATACATGAGTAATGTTATTGATAGGTATGTGATAACTCTTAAGTCTGAAGAATCAGTCACATACCAGTATATAATTATGTTATGGGTGTATTCAGAGAAACCTGGGAGCAAAGCAGAGGAAGAGACTACTTTTGGGAGATATGGAACTCTTTAAAGAGGAGCGGGCATTTAATGTGGGATTTGAATGATTAATAAATTTTTCTAGGTCCCCCCCCCCATGAGTTGGGGTATGGGGAGGTCTTTTCCATGCAGAGGGAAAGGACTGTGAAACAACTTCCCTTCTTTCACAGGCGCACCTCCCCATCAGCTATTTTAAAGATGCTTTGTCAAGTCCTGTTTCCTTTGTATCCACTAGCCAATTCCCTGTTTTGGGTAACCATTCTAGCTCTAGGCCTACTAGACATTGTGGGGATATTAGTCATGTAGAATAATGACAGGAACAGAAGTCGAATGTGATGTTGGGGGTAGGGGAAAAAATGGGAATCCAGGCTGGAAGTGTGAGAGGACTAGACTCTGAAGGACCTTCCCTGTTGTGTAAAAGATTTTATCCTGAAAGAGTAAGGAACCATTACAGGGATTTGTGAGGGATGCTTGTCCATTGCATCTGAATTCCATTCCACTGAGTTTTACCACTTATTAGTCCTGTGACCTAAGTCCCTGTGGTGTTGTCAATAAAACGAGGCTATTATATGTTCCTAATTATAGAGTTGTCATGAAGACTCCCCCACTACTGTATTTGTCCACTTCACTATCATCAAGAGTACTTTCTTTTTTATTTCATTGTTAAGAGTACTTTCTTAAAGGAAGTATTCGGTCTACTCCTAGATTAAGTTGCATCCACTAGTTTATAGTCTCAGGGCACTATGTATTTCATGTCATTGTTGTAATTTTATATTTCTGCAATTATTGGATTAGTTTATCATCTGCAGTAAATGTAAGCTTAGTGTGGGCAAGTGTTTGCTTATAATTATATTCTGTTATGATTTAGATATGAGGCGTTCCCCAAAAGCTCAAATGTGAGACAATGCAAGAAAGTTTAGAGGAAAAATGATTGGGCTATGAGAGAATTAACTTAATCAGTACATTAATCCACTTGAATGAATTAACTGTGTGGTAACTATAGGCAGTCAGGGTGCGCCTGGAGGAGGTGGGTCATTGGGGACGTGCCTTTCGGGTACATATTTTGCTCCTGGCGAGTAGAAGAATTCTCTGTTTTATGATTGCTTTGTCCTGAGCTGCTTTTCTTTGTCATGCTCTTCTGCCCTGATGTTCTGCCTTACCTTGGGCACAAAACAATGGAGTGGACCATCGGTGGACTGAGAACTCTGAAAATTTGAGCACCAGATAAACTTTTCTTCCTCTAAAATTATTCTTATTAGGTCTTTGGTCACAGCAATGAAAAAAGTGACTAAAATATATTCCAAGTATCAGGACAATATGTCATCAACCCTAAATAAATATCTATTGAATAAGTAAATCCTTAATGTTTGGCAGGTGGTAAATACTCAGTAAATGTTATTCATTTATAAGTTATTGTGCATTGTGTGCAGAGGAAGGAGTCAAGTATCAATAAAAGAATTGTCAGGTAACTGAGAGGTGAACCAGTGGTGATTGGGTAGCATTAATTTTGTCTTTTGTGAGTTTCTTTAGGAATGTTCAGTAGGCCCAGAGCTAAAATGGTTACTCAGGACTGAGAAATAGCTAACAAGCCCAGAGAAATGATAAGGACTTCCAGAAGCAATTTGGAAATAGTTGACTGGGATGAAGGGAGGACAGAAGAGGTTTTCATACCCTGGGAATAGAGAGAATATGGTTTTATGGTGGCTAGAAAATTTAGATGTAAGGAAGTGAATACATTCATATGGTTCTTTGAATATAATAGAACTGAAGAATATAGGTTTCATTTAGCTGCTAAGTAGTAGGAAATGACACTTTATATGGCCTAACGTGGAATAAGGTAAATTTTGAAATTTAAGATAATTGAAATTTTCATTTATAAACATGTAATTATGTTATACAAGTCATTTAAAAATCAATTCAGAGAGTGTAATATAATATACTCTTGTGTAGTCATCCTGTGCGTGTATGTGTGTGTGTGTGCACGCGTGTGAGCGCTTGCACCCCTGGGGAGTACATCACTATGACACAGCCCACTCAAGGAGCTTGTAGTCAGAGGGGAAGTCCAGTAAATAAATAAAGAGACATTATAAGATAGCGTTTTAATTGACATGACAGCTTGTAGGTGCGTTTATCTGCACAGAGAGAATGGAAGGAGGGCACTCAGAGGACTCTTCATTGGCTGAAGTGAAACCTCATTTCCAAAGAGAAGCAGGATTTGAACAAAGTGGAATTGCAAGGGCATTTGAGTACAGAGAGCCACCTGGTGAAAGTTTAGAGAGAGAATATGGTGCATTTGGAAAGTTGCCATCATGCTTTCAGTTAGAGGATTGGAGGAGGACAAAAATGAGTTTAGACATGCAAGGGCCACTTTATAATGACCTAGCATCCATGCTAAGCGATTTGGAATTATCTTCTAGGTAGTGGGGAACTACTACAGAATTTTAAGCAGGGGAGTACCATGATCAGATTATTTTTTATAGAAAAATCATGTTTTGTTTCATTCTAAAATTGAGAGTGGGGAAAAATTGGCAGTAGGGAGACTTCTTAAAGGCTGTTGAAAAGCTGGTCAGTGAGAATGGAGCAAAGTGTGTGGTGTAGGGAGATTAAGAAAGCCATATTGACAGAACTTATTGAATTGGGGGCCTGAGAGAGGAGTCAGGAGTGACTTGTAGTTTTTTTCCTAGACTGATCACTCAGAGAATGGAGGGGAAGAGGTAGTCGATGACCTCGGGTTCAGATGTGGTGCTGTGCACCCTTCTTTTCCTCCTATGAGTACTTTGGTTTCCCTAATTAGAGAGAGGAGGGACAGAAGAGTGACAGTACACCCTGTAGGGATACCAGCTACTGGGCACTGTGTCCCCGCCACACCCTCTGCTCCTTATTCTCAGCCAGACCTTGCTGAGCACGTTTTCTCATGTTCTCTCCATCTGTCTCTGCCTTTTGCAGGTGGATGGGTGAGGAGGACCTGTACAACTTGGGAGGGGAATGAGGAACAAAGGTGGATGAGTTCTTTCTCCTCTTTGGAAGTTTTACTATGCACAGCCTTAGGCAAGTCATTTAGCCCCACGTGGCTGAGGATTAACTAAGTTAAGGTATATGGAGGGCTGAGAATAGGGCCTGGCACATGGTGCTCTTCAAGTATTTGCTATTGCTGGAGTCTCTGCTTGATCCTAGGGTCAAAGTTGCAAAGAGTTCCTGCACTTTCCCTTTGGAAGTAACAGATACGTCAGTGGAATTGGGAAGAATTTCTGATATAGAAGAGGCTTTATTTTTTAGCTTGCCTTCCCTTTAGTTGGAATGAGGCAAGTGATTCAGTGTAATGAGGGCAGTTATTCTTTTTTTTTTTTTTTTTAAATATCTTTTAGACGTTGATAGACCTTTATTTTATTCATTTACTTATATGTGGTGCTGAGAATCGAACCCAGTGCCTCACACATCTAAGCAAGCTCTGTACAACTGAGCTACAATCCCAGCCCCAAGGGCAGTTATTCTTATTGCCTTGTTCTCACTGTTCACCCTAACCCATTTTAACAATAAATTTGCTTGTTTACTGGGGCTTAGGGATGGGGATTAATAGCGGGAAAAAATCCCCGCCATGTTCTGGAGAGGCAAAATATTTTCTGATAGGAAAATTGGATGAAAAAACTCATATTTAAATAAAGACCTTTTGTAGTTTTTAAAAAAAATACTTGTAGTATTTGTAAGAAGTCAGATACTTTATAAATATGCCTTTATTTAAATTTAGTGATTGTTTATTTTATATTACACATTTAAAAATTTTTGAAATAAAATTTAAACAATTAAGAATTAGAAGAGTCCCTGCCTCTTCTTGAAGAGAATGCCTATTTTCTTTATAGACCTCTTCAAACCTTTTTTCTGCATAAATTCATGTATGGATTAAAAAAAACCCAAAAACATATTTTAGGCACATTTTTTGTCATAATGTTCCATGACTTTTTTCACTTCTTCTGTTGAGTGTCACTACACATAGACTTCTTTAATTTTAGTGGACATACAGTGGATGGATGGATGTTACTGTAATTCATTTAACTGTTTCCTTGTCAAAAGAATGTAGGTTGTTTCTAGTGTTTTGGTTGTAGTTTATTTGCTTTCAACAAATGTTTATTTGTTGCCAGGCAGTGCTTGTGAACAAAATGCCAAAATTTCTGCTTTCATTATTGTTTCCTTCTTTTGGTGGTAGACAGATAATAAATGAATAAAAAATTAAATGTGTGTCAGGTGCTATTAAATGATGTAAGGGGTGAGAGGAGTTTGGGAGTGAAGTGAGGGGAATCATTTTTAAATGGGGTGGGCAGGAAAGATTCCCCACTAGGTGACATTTGAGCAGAGGTCTGGCGAAGGTGAAATAATGAGCCTTGGAGCTGTTGGCCAGGGAGGAGGAGAGAAAGACAGCATTCCAGGAAGGGGAGAAAGCCCTGATGCCATGCTGGAGAACAGCAGTGGGGTTGTTGTGGCTGGAGAGAAATGAGCAAGGGGAGAAATGGGAGGCCATGAAGTCATGGAAGGTGAGGATTGTGTATGGACCGTTTTACACTCTGCGGATTTTGTCTTTTACTCTGAGTAAATTTCTGAGTAGAGATACGGCTTGATCTTATTTTGAATGTTCACTCCTTTCTTGATTAAAGACTGTTTTTGCTGGAAGCAAAGAGGCTATTCAGGTGGCTTTTGCAACAATCCAGGCAAGACATGAAGGTGGTTTGGACCGGGGTGGTAGCAGTAGAGTGATAGGAAGGGATTTGATTCTGGATATGTGTTAAAGAGGAGGGGAGAAAGTACATGCAGGGATCTCTGAAATCTTGGGTCTGAACAATTAGAAAAAATTATCTTGAGATGGGGAAGACTGTCCAAGACAAGATTGGGAATTTGTTGTTGGGCCTGTTACATTTGAGAATTTGTTAGATATCCAACCAGAGATATGGAGTAAGCCGTTGGAAATGTAAATTTAGAGTTCTGTGGAAAGGTCAGAGCTGGAGACAAACCTGGGAGTCATCAGTTTATTAATGCAATTTAAATCTCTGAGCTAATCTAGGAATAAGTATGATAGAGAAGAAAAAGTCAGGGACAGTCTTTGGGCACTTCAAGGTTAAGAGGCTGAGGGTAAGAGAAGGATGCATTAGAGAGACCGAAAAACCAGCCAGTGGGGTGGAAGAGCAACCAAGAAAATGTGATGTCCTGGAAACCAGGCGGAGGGAGATGATGTCAAATGATGAGAACTGAGAATTGATGTTGAGTTTAACAATGTGGCATTAGAGTGACTTTGAACAATTTCTAGTGAAAAGCATGGAGTTTATTTGTAGGGGATCAGAGAAAGAATGAAAGGAGAAAAATTAGACACTGTTAATATAAGCAACCCATTTGAGGAATGTTTTTGAAAAGGGAGAAAGAAAATGGGGCTGTAGCCAGAGGGTATGTTAGTCAGCTTTCTAGCACTGTGACAAAATACCCAAGATAATCAACCGTTACGGTTTAGATGTGAGGTGTCCCCCAAAAGCTCACATGTGAGACAATGCACGATGATTCAGAGAAGAAAAGATTGGCTTATGAGAGCCTTAACCCAATCAGTGAATTAATCACCTGGTGGGATTAATTGAGTGATAACTGAAGGCAGGTGAGGTATGGCTGGAGGAGGTGGGTCCTTGGGGCATGCCTTTGGGGTATATATTTGTATCTGGCAAGTGGAGCTCACTGTACTGTCATTATGTGAGCCCTTCCCTCTGCCACAGTCTTCCACCATGATGTTCTGCCTTACCTTGTGTCCTGAGGAATGGAGCCAACTTTCTATGGACTAAACCTCTGCAACTGTGAACCTTCAAATCAACTTTTCCTACTTTACAATTGTTCTGGTTGGGTCTTTTTAGTCACAGTAGTGAAAAAGCTGACTAAAACAACAACTTATAAGGAGGAAACATTTATTTTGGCTCACAGTTTGAGAAATTTCAGCTCATGGTTACTTTGCTCTGTTGCTTTTGGGCCTGTGGTGAGGCTGAATATCATGGTGGGGAGTGTGTGATAGAGCAAAGCTGTCACTTTATGGTGGTAAAGAAGAGAGAGGGAGGAGCTGGGGACCCAATACTCCTTTCAAGGGCACACCCTGCTTATGACCCAACTTCCTTCCATTAGGCCTTACCTCCTAAAGGTTTTACCACCTCCCAGTACTGTGGGCTGGGGACCACACCTTCTAGCATATGGGCCTTGGAGGACATTTAAGAACTAAACCATAACAGAGAAAGATACAAAGTCAAGGTGTTTCTTTTGTTTCTTGTCGTTGATGGAAAAATAAAATATTTAAAGCTTATGGATAATGATCTAGCAGAGGGAAAAATTGATGCAAGAGAGTGGGAGAAATTCAGAGACGAGTTTGAAGTCAATTTTAATACATTCACATACATATGTACAAAGATTTTTGTAGGGCTAGATTCTTAAAAGGATTCCCCGAGTCAAAGGGTATGTGTATTAGAAAAGCTCTAACAATTTATATTCTACCTTCAATGTATACCCTTGCTAACACTGAAAATTCCTAATCTTTAAAGTTGTTGACAACCTAGTGGGTGATGATAATCTATCTAATCATTTTTTTATATTTTGGCAAATATTTTCTCCTGACTGTCTTTACCTTTAATTTTGCTTATGGTATTTTTTACCACATAAACTATTTTTCCTTTCAGTTTTTTGGGTAGTTAAGGCTGTCAGCCATTTCCTTTTAAAACATTTGAGTTTCATTTGGATGATATAAATAATTTTCCTTCTTCTTTTTAAAAATTTTGAGCCAGGGTCTCACTAAGTTGCCTAAACTGGGCTAAAATTTGAGATTCTCCTGCCTTAGGCTCCCGAATATAATATTTTATATAATCTTCTAATATGGTTATACATTTACATTTTTAATTTATTTTGAATTTACTTTTTTGTATATTATGAAATAGGTTTATGAAATAAGTTTCCCATATCTTTTTTATATTCTTAAACAGTTAAATTCCTTAGGCATAATTGCTTCCTCAAGATTTTGAGGAAATTACCTGTAAGATCTTCTAGGCCTGGACCCTTTCTGGAGAATAGGTCTTTGACTACTTTGTACTTTTTTTCCTTATGGTTAATGGTCTAAATACTTCCTTCTGGTTTTGGTAATTGATTCTTTTTTTCTGCAGAACATCATTCTTTTTATTTACATTTTCAAATTTATTGGTTTCAAATTATACATAGAGAAAGTACTAATGAGTCTTCTCTGTATTTGTCGTAGACCCCTGTACTTTCACTTTTATGCAGCTGGTGAGTGCTGGAGCTATCCTTTGGCTTGGGTGTTTTCAGCCCTTATGGCCCTTGATTTGGGGGTTATTCCTAGATTCTTATTCTGTTTTGTTTGTAAAGTTCTTTGACTCTGCTTCCTATCAATTCAATCTTGCCTGCTCTGCTTACAGAAATTCTGCTGTTGAGGTCTGTTGATGGGCATGTGATCTTCTTAGTTTCCAACATTTTAATTTTTTTATGTCATTTTGGAGGAATTTTGTGAGGGATGAAAGGCAAATGCTTATTTTCATTTAACCTTTCGGGATAAGAAGTCACAGTTCTTTCCAGTATGGCTTTCTATAGTCATTTGTCAAGTTACTGGTTGAACAGAAGTTGGATAGTAACTTCACAGCTCAAGTAGTGACAGGTAGACTTTTTTTTTTTTTTTTTTTTTTAATGAAACCAGATGTCTCAGTGGAATATACTCATTGAAAAGAAATGTTGATTTATTATGACTAAATGTTCAGGTAGTACTTTTGAAACCTAAAAGACATAGCATAACATTTAGAATTATAAGGTGCTTTATAGATCATTAGACCAACTGCCTTGTTTTATGGATGAGGAATTTGAGGCCCAGAGAGATTCAGTGATTTATCTAAGGTGACAAAGTCAGTGATCAAGCAAGATGGAAAGCCCATCTCTTTACTTCCATTCTGCAATGCTCTTTGCTACAATTTACATTATTGCTCTTCTCCTTAGCCATATAATGAAAGAGGCATTTCTGCTAATAAAAATTTTTGTAACCTAAAGATGTTACACATGACTTGGAATTGCTTCTGAAATTTGGTATTAGGTACTTCATTTAATACATTGTATGGATTTTGCTTTTTCTCACATAAATATTAATTATTGTGATATAAATGTGAATTTTAAAAGAATGGCCTGTCAGAGTATGTTCTACCCTAAATGAAAACCATATAGTTTATTTTCCCCAAGTTTTTTTCTTTTCTGCTTATAGACTTTATGAGATTTATGGACTCTCTGAATTTCTTATTAATATTTTAAAAAAGTATAAGGAATATAAATATAAATATATATAGGCTTGAGAAATAGTTTTAGTGATAAATGATCAATGTTTTTCACACCTAAGATTTCTAATTTTTTAGTTTAATATAACATCCTGCTAGATCACCATTTAAATTTAGAAAGGCTAAGATATATAAGCTTTTCAAAAAGTACTTTGCTTATTTCTTCAGCAGGCATTAGGGGATATATTTATTAAACTTTCATTGCTTTTCTTGGTCTTTCACTTCAACAGAAAGTTTTTAAAATGTAGGAATTTGATTATATCTCATATTTGTAATCATGTTTTTAAAGTATTAAACATTTGATACGTGTAGCATTAGTGGACTTGGGTGGGTTCTTTCCTCTTTCCTCCCAAGCTGTTTAAGAAGAAGGGAAGCTGGAATAAAGTTGCTCTAGAATCGTATTCGGAGAATATTTGTTTAATTAGCTTCATGTTTTAACTCTTTTAGTGCTTTTGAAATAAATGAAATTTTTTTTTGGCAAACTGAAGAACATGCTCTGTCTCCATTATGAACTCTCAGAATTTATTTTTTTTTCAGTTGGTCATAATGGCAGGTGAAGAAATTAATGAAGACTATCCAGTAGAAATTCATGAGTATTTGTCAGCATTTGAGAATTCCATTGGTGCTGTGGATGAGATGCTGAAGACCATGATGTCTGTTTCTAGAAATGAGTTGTTGCAGAAGGTATTTTAAGAATGTAATTCCTAAAAGTTGAGTTTCATACGACAGCACTCCGTCGTATGAAACATATGGAAGAAACAATAAGATTAGTGATTTATGCTTCTTTCTCCCTTTATTTCAATTTTTTAAGTGTTTTGTTTTTTTGGGGGGAGAACAATAAAACACCAGCCTTAGGAAATACTTCCTAACTACATTTTCATGTTGACTTGATTTTCAGAAACAAGGAGCACTTACAGCATTCTTTTTGACAGACTCTATTTTTGACCTTCTAAGTATTACAATGATGTTATCAGGGTTTCTGGAAACTCTATAGGACAAAAAGAGTAAATTGACTTTGACAGTGTAAAACAAATCTCATTATGTTTCTTCTGTCTTTGGTATTGCTTAAGCATGTTAGCCTGCTTCTTATACATAGATGCATCATGTACAATGTTTATAATGAAAAATTGCTTTTGACATAAAAGCCCAGATGATAACTTCTGAAATTAAAATAATTCAGAAGAATTTTTCTTGGATGATATACATTTCTTGTCTAACTAAAGATGATACTCTGAAGTGAAAATTTTTGGGGAAAAAATCTCTGGTTAAGAAAACTTATTTTTGTAAATTATATCCAGATCATTTGGTTGTTGCATTATAAGAAGTAAAAAGAACCCAAACATTTCTTTGATACATTGTGCTTCGTGAAAGTTTAAAATGTTATCTGATGGTGTTCAAAGTTTACGTATTTATTTTGCTCTCTTTTTTATTAGTTGGACCCGCTTGAACAAGCGAAAGTGGATTTAGTTTCTGCGTACACATTAAATTCAATGTTTTGGGGTATGTATGTTACTTTGGAATTAATTAGAAAGCAAATATTTATTGTGTAACAGTGATTTAATTTTTAAATGATAGCAAAATATATGTTTATGCTTTATAGTGATTTTAATAGTCAGATATTTATTTCTTTTAAATCAGAATACTGGGTTTCCATGAGTCACATGTAAATTTAATACTACATAGAGGATGAATGATTTAAACTTTAATTAACCATCCATCCACCTTCCTTTTTTTTTTGTGAGTAATTAGGATTTCTTTAGTTGGGGTGCTCTTATTAATACATAACACCAATTTATGCTATGAAATCTTTCTCTTGTAGTTTATTTGGCAACTCAAGGAGTGAATCCTAAGGAACATCCAGTAAAGCAAGAATTGGTAAGATTTCAGTTAATTTATTTTCATTTTATATATGTATTTGTTATAGTGTTCCTGACATTTCAGTTATACTGCCTTTATCATACTAATCATGGAGAACAAAATTAGTCAAAATTATGATAGTGAGCCAGATCTTACATGTCTTTGGTTTTTCTTTCTCTTACCTTTGTCAGAGAATTGGTGTTCCATATATTATATAAATCTCTGGATGGGAAAATGTTAGGATTCTAGTAATTATTTATAACTTCCATATTATTTTTCCTATAAATTCTTAAAATCCTGTTCATCTCTAGGGCTACTTTTTTTTTTTTTAACTCTTACACAATTCTTAAAAGTATATTCTAGTTGATTTACTAGCAAAGACGGGAAAGTTTCTCCCCCACCTTTTCAATTCCTCCATTAATTCATTTTCTCAGCAGTAAAGAATCCAGTTCAGCAACAAAGCTAAAAGCTTTTTTGGCACCAGCTGTATGTGTACTGTCCAGTAATTCTGCATTAGTGACATATTTACAACCTGTAATAAATCTTCTAGGTTTGTCTTTGTATTCCATTTAGATGTATAAGTATAGTATATAAGGTCTGATATCTTGGAGTTTTTGCTGACTTCAAATATTAAATCAAATCATTCAATTTGAAGGGAAAAATTGGAAATCAGACTTATGGTTACCTTCTTGACTTGGCTTTATGAATAAGAATATTAATAAATTTATTTTTTGTGTTTGTAAAACATAAAGTATATATATTTATGTGAAATACACTTGACATTATATTCTTGTTCTCAAGTCTTATGGTAGTTGATATGTATGTTATTCACAACTTAGTAAAGCACTTGGTCATTTATTTATTTTTTTTAAAAGAGTGCACCAGACTTGTCTTCATTTTTTTAATGTGTGGACTAAGGCATTTTCTTCTTTCAAATTTCTTGAAGGAAAAATAAATTTGTTTAAAATGCACAGTTGTGAAAACTCTTTAAAGCAGAAGTATGAGGCAATATGATATGCAGATTTTGGTTTGACCAGTGATACTGGTTTTAAATCTTAAGAAGTATAGGTTGTATCATCTATTTTTAACTTTCTAATACAGACTTTACATTTATAAGATGTCTTTTTTTCCTTTTAATGCAAAGTTATTTAGAGTACTCAATACTGGCTTTGTAAAAGGATAGGATCATTTGTCTTTAGCCTCAGAATCCACTGTGTAGAGAGTACATTAATATTCTGAACAGAGTTGGCAAATAAAAAGCATACAAAAACTTACTCCTCTTTTCTGACCTTGTGACAGACATTACTAATTGATCACAGAGTTAGTGTCTTGCTATGTACATCATAAATGGGGAAAGGGTTTGAAAATTAATCACTTTATTCATTCAACAAATATTTGAATGCCTACTGGGAGCCAGGCATTATTTCCAAGTGAGATGATTCCTCACTGAACTAAGCTGAGAAATGTGCAGACACCACACTGTGTGAAATGTAGGGGGACAAACAATAAACATAATAAAATAAATAATAAATGTATATGTGACTGTAGTATTTTAAGAAGTAACGTGTTATGGGAAAAAAGCAAAATATGAGCAGGATAAGGAGGCTTGGAGTTCTTGGGTAGGATTGCAGTTTTAAATGGTGAAGGCAGGGCCTCATTGCCAAGGTTAACATTTGAGCAGAGAAGAAGAGAGGAGGTGACTGTGTGGATATTTGAGCAAGATCATTTCAGACAGTGGAGTAAACAGGGCAAAGGCCCCAAGGCAGGACTGGGTTGTGGATATGCTGCCCTTGGTGTCTACTATTGAAAGGACTATGACTTTTATAGTACTCAGAGAAATAGGGAGCCAGTAGAGGATTTTGAGCAGAGTTTCTAGCCTTTTACAGTGAAAAAATGGAAGGTTCTGCATTTTTCTTTGTATGTTTATGTAACTGTTTTGATTATTTTAATGAAACTTACTCTCAAGCAGTGATCATTTAATATGCTATTTTATGACTGTCATCAACTTTATTTCTCCATTGAAGTATAGGATAGCCATTTATGCTGATTAATGGTCTCAGAAGATTCAAAGTGGCCCAGTAACATATTATGTTTCTCGCCTTGTAAAGTCTGATTAGAACTGTATATTTTATTAGAAAATTTCATGCATTTATCAATCAAAATCATGAAATTGAATAAAAGAGCTCATATTTTCTTTCTGCCTATTTTAATTGTGACACTGGACAGTAATAAAAAATAAATGGCTAAATACTGCCTTATCTATTTTCTGTTTAGAAAAACTACAGGAGAATTTAGTTTGTATGTTACAAATGTATGGGAACTCAGATTTTAGATTTTAGACTTCAGGTACAAAATGGTTAATATGTGCATTTAGTTCAATGCTAATTTAAAAAATTTATAACCGCATATGAACCATTCAGTGTGTTATCTCAGTAGTGGTGTGTATGGTTCTTTCTCTTTGAAAACACTCAGAACACTTCTGAAAATGACTTTTTAATGTCTGTCTTTTTCATAGACCGTGAACTCCAGGAAAGCATGGAGCATGTTTATCCTGTTCACTTGCATTTGCTAGCACCATGTACTTAATAGGCAATAAATACGTATCTGTTGAATTTAACTGAGGTATAGCATAATAAAACTTAGTGGTGGTGAACAGCTCAGTAAATCCATTGCCTTTTTTTCTTTTTATCTCTAAGGAAAGAATCAGAGTATACATGAACAGAGTCAAGGAAATAACAGACAAGAAAAAGGCCGGAAAGCTGGACAGAGGTGCAGCTTCAAGATTTGTAAAAAATGCCCTCTGGGAACCAAAACCTAAAAATGCATCAAGAGTTGCCAATAAAGGAAAAAATAAAAATTAACCTTTTGGTTTTGATGTATACATATTCCACAAGTACATCATATTTATTGTTTTACAAAATACATGATTATGTGGCAATGCAAGATTTAAATGTATTCCTTTTAAAATTCACATATAAATTTATCCTTTAAATTTGTAATGCTAAATACTTGTCTTTATTGATTTTCCTGTAGAGCACCATGAAGTTTTTAACATTGTGATATGTATTTTATATTTATAGTTTACCATCTCTTTTGATGAGATACTTCTTCCCTTATGTTGCTCAATCTTGAAAGTATCCCTTTATAAGCAACTGTGAAATTTAAGTTAAATGTTCTTTGTAAACATTTGTACTATTTTAAATGAATAATGATCTTATGAAGTATGTTATCTGTAGGCTGAAGTTGTAAGTACATCTGTTTTCATTATGTGATATTAAGAAAGAATGAAATGACTTGAAGGTCCACTTTTTTGTGTGTAGTTAATTCATCATGTTTTCATGATTTTAGGAATTATTGCTTTTTTGATATTCAAAGAGTGAAATTAAAACTAAGATTGTACTTTAATTCTTGGCTTGTTGCCTCTATGTCCCATTTAAAATAAAATATATTCTAATTAACATTAGGTGGAAAATAAGGTTGTATGTTGATGGCTGAATTTTGGCTTGATGGCTGTATAATAAAGGCTGCCGATGTGTAGTCGACCTGGTTATTCTTCTCATTTGAGTAAATCTGCCTTCTAAATTAGGGAGATAAGTTTTAGAAGTCATGTTGAATAGAAAAATTCTTGAGTTTTTGTTCTTCAGTTCTCATGGTCTCATTTTTTCAGATTATTTGATTACAGGTGGTTGAGGTTCCATCAAGCACTTATAAGTGTTTTTGGAACAACTTTCTTTGTTATGTAATGCCACTTAAGCAGAGGAGAAATCCAAAGGAGATCACACTATGTTCATGTTCTGATTTATTTTTCTGGTATATTTGTTTCAGAGAATTCTACATATTAAACCTTTTTTTTAATGTCTATGCCCATGAATTTTAATTATATGCCCTTAATGCTTTCATTCTTTGAATCCACATCATTATGTGCAGGATTGCCAAGTACAGTAAAGTACTTTAATTTTTGAAAAAAGGAGTTGTTAAAATTTTCTGTGTGATTAATTCTCTATAAGTAACCTTGAATAAATGGATTTCTTGATTTATGGTAGCAGATATTGGAAATGGTCTTAAAATGTAATGGATTTTGTAAAGAATGTTGAACTATTTCTGTGATCCGTGAAGAGGAAGTCACCGATAGATAAAGAAAATCTTCTGGCTCTGACATCAGACAATTTTTGAAGTGGAAGAACATTTTTGAACATTTATAGTTATTTCTGTCCTTTGCACCTTCATTCTCAAATTTCTAGCTGCTTTTATAAGTAACTTTATGAGAAAACAGGTGTTAAGATCAAATCTAGTGTGCATTCTTGTTCTTGTTTATTGCAAAGAAACTTAAACCTTGAATTTCTGCATATTTTAAACTTTCTTAAAAAAAGTTTAGGTGAAAAATGTCATAAAATTGCAGAAAATTATTAGCCAAATTATTGGTTTATGAAAGTCCAACTCTATATTTTGTTAGGTTGAAGATTTGTAAGTAACTAATATTTTCAGTGCTTATTTATAGGAATAAAAAATAGTTTGAGTATATTCAATTTTATTAAATATAATTTATTGCTTAGCATATAACAAGGGGCTGATTGATAGTAGTGCATTGGTTAATCATTTGTTGTTTGTTTATTCCTTCCACAAACATACTTAACGACACTTATATTGCCAGATTCTGTGCTAAGAGCTAGGTTCCAAAGAAGACAACTCCAGCCTTTATCCCATTTTTATAAAGCATTATAAGGAAATTAGTCTTTTATTTCAATTCAGTGTTTGAGAATTACTGGAAAATTTATGACAAATTGTGCTCATTAGCCTTAGTCAGAACCATAAAAGGTGATGGGTTGATCTATTCGACTATGGTGCAGTTATTGTTAACACAGTTTCTTCCAAATGACAATCTGCTTTAAGTTTAGATGTTAATTATATCTTTTATTAATCTCTTTGGGAATTGAGAAGTTGGAGAGGTCACAACTATTGATATTTTAAAGATTAGAATTATAGACTATTAATCTCATACTGCGCAATGAGATCTTGTCTCGATATTATTCTAACTAAAAGTTTTTTGTTCATAGTTGCAGGATGGGAATTCATTTTAGTGAAGTAGAATATGGTAAGAGAAAATTGAAGCTCGAGTTATGGTTTACATTCTAGGAATTAGGAAGTTATGTCCAGTTGATGGGTTTTTAAGATACCCTGCAGATCAAATAATTCTACTTAGCTATTAGATATGGACTGGTATTATTTCTAAATAAGACTTTTAAAATCAACTTGAATATAGGAAGTGCTTAAAAATGGACAATATATTGAATGTAAATAACTTAAGTTATTAGAGAAAAAGGTTCTTGAAGACTTAGTTGATGATGCAGTTAAATCATAATTTTATGTAATAAATGATCAGAAATTCTGGCTTCACAAAGTGACATGAACTGAGAAAATTTGAATAGTGATTTTGAGACTCATGTAATAAATTTGGTATATAAAGAGAAGAAGGAAAAAAGCACAGATGTCTAATTTTCTTCCTTTATAGCATAGTTAGCAAAACTTGTTCAGATAAATTCAGTGGCTCTTTTACTGAATGATCTCGGAGGCAACCTATTATATAAATGTGATGTATATCACATTTATACTTTACTAATGTAAACTTTACTAATGTAAACATTTTCCTTTTCCTGTATACTATTCTAAAATTATTCTGTTTTGGGAAATATTAACACTATTTTATTTATATGTTAGCATTTTAAAGTTGTCATTAGCAATTGTGTTAAGGAAAAGTATAGTGGACTATAATAGAATTCTATGAATTTGTTCTCCATTGATTAATTTGCTATTATATCACTTATTAACAGAGTTTTAAGAAAATGCTTTGAACGTTTTTTGTTTGCAGATTTGCTTTTCTATCAAAGGGAGCTAGCAACACAGATTACTCTTTGGAACAGCATCCTCTGACTTGATGTTCTTTTTCAAAGTGGCATGATTTTTAATAACAGCCAGAAAGATTAGTAAAGCTATCCAGAAAAGGGACAGCTATAGCAGTAGCTATTGGCAATTGAGACTTTAATTTTTACTTCCGCCCTCCTCCCATCAAGATTAAAAACCAACCTGCTCTGGTTCTTAAAAAGTAGAAAGAAGATGCCGGATTTTACTCCCTCTTCTCCCAATAAACCTGGAAGTTTAGCAAATGTATCATGGTAGAATAGCTGCATGCAAGATGTCAATTTCACAAAGTGATTTGTTTCAGACAGTATACCAAAATTTGATGGTAGAAAAATAAGCTTTTATAAATGAAACATTTAAGAGACTCTTTTATTATTTGCTTTTCAGTTTAGTGTTGCCTTTAAGGTGCACCATTTCAGTTTGGCAGCTACAATAAATGACTGGAGGAAATTGAAGAAGATAATTCAACATTTTAAGATGCTACTGCTGAAATGAATGTAGACCTACCCAGGGCTTGGATTTAAAGTTTATAGTCATATGATATTTTAAAGCCAAGTACCCAGGAAATTCATGGTGATATGATTTGAATGAGATGATTAGGAGAAATAGGAAAGAATACCTTCAATTCCTTGTTTTGTAGGTATTATCTATTGTGGTGCCTTGTTGAAAAATTTTATTGCTAATAGCATAGAAGCTTGTTATATACAATTGCTATAGAGGACAATTCATTTTGGACCTCCTTATCCGAAAAGGTTTACTTATTAAAGTAAAAAATATATAACAAGGAGTCACCCCCAATCTAGTGTTACAGCAATGGATGACTGATAGACCACATTAGAATGTATGTGGCTGATGTTTCATTTGGTGACCTTTGATCTACTTATATCTTGATTTGTTTAAGCTGAAATCATTTGCTATTGTAGTTCTGATGCTCTTATTTTTCCCTTAAGAAAGAAATCATTATTTAAAATGTATGTATGGTAGCTACAAGTTTTTGTGGATTTTTAGCATTTGTGGCTTTTAATATGTGTGATTTTTTTACTATTTGTGAGTGACTTTTGGAGGTCCAGGAAACGTATAATATTAAGTAATTTTGCTGGGGAATAGTCTTAATTCCTGCTAAATTTCCTGCAGGGAGGTAAGAGTGAGCTAATGAGTTAGCCTAGGCAGCCTCTCAACATCCAGTTTGTTCCCTTGACTTGCAGCCTCACTCATTCATTCATAAATACTTATTGAACTCCTGTGCGTCAGGTTCTGTTTTAGGCATGGGAAATTTAGTAGTCATCCAAACAAGGTTGTAGTGCTTGGGAGCCATCATGATTTTTTTTTTTCTCTTTTCTTTGTGGTGCTGAAGATGAACCTAGGGACTTGCTGAATGCTAAGAAAGTGCTCGACCACTGAGCTACAGCCTTTGTTCCAAACTTTTTATCATGTGAAAAATGGCTGCCATGGGTTGAATTGTTTCCCCCAAATTCATATTTTGAAGTCCTGGGCCTCACTACCTCACTTTATTTAGAAATGAGGTCATTACCAATGTAATTAGCAATGATAAGATCATTAGGATGTGTCCTAATTTGATACCAGTGCCCTTATAAAAAGGGGAAATTGAACACGTGCAGACCACACACAGGGAGAATACTATGTGAAATGAAGGCAGAGATTGGGGTGATGTTTTCCCAAACAAACCAAATCAATCAAAGATACAGCCAGCAAAGTACCAAAAGCCAGTTGAGAGGCTTGAAACAGGTTCTCACAGCCCTCAGAAGGAGCCAACTGTGCTGACACCCTGTTCTTGAACTTCAGCCTCCTCAACTATGAGACAATACATTTCTTTTATTTATTTATTTTTTTGGTACCAGGGATTGGAACCCAGTGGGGCTTACCCACTGAGCCACATCCCAGCCCTTTATTATATTTTATTTAGAGACAGGGTCTCCCTGAGTTGCTGAGGACCTTGTTAAATTGCCTATGCTGACTTTGAACTTGTGATCTTCCTGCCTCAGCCTCCTGAGCTCCTGGGATTACAGGTGTGTGCCACCATGCCCCACGAGAATACATTTCTGATGTTTGAGCTGCCCAGTGTGCAGCTGTCCAGTATGTGTGACGTCGGCTCTAGCAAACAAATACAAAGGCCATCAGAGGAGGGGAAACTTTGACAAACATGAATAACCAGGCGTGAAAGCGTGTGTAAGATATTTTGACACCAGGTGAAAGTGTCATTCTGGAAAATAAAAGTCCAGAACCTATAAAAACTTACTGGGGAGTATTTTTGAATTTGGGCAAGGATCTCAGGACTTCTGCCTGGATATGTCAAGGGTCTGCTACACCCTTTCTGAAGCCAAATACACAGACTTTTCTAACATTGTCAGTTGTGATTGAGTGTACCATCTTTTAAACTTTGTTATCTTGGTTTGAAGAAACTCATTTCCCTGAAGGAAGGAAAACCCTGTCAGGTTTCCATGGAGAGGAGATTTTCACTAGCCTATTATTATCATGGGCCACGTGGTCTTTTCCTAATGCAATGCAGCAGCTGGGTTCAAATAATGAATATAAATATATAAAACATCTTACACAAATTGTGTGTAATTTGTATTCTCAAATGAGTACATACCACTTAAAAAATACCACATGGAATTCATCTGGATAGAGATGTGTTTTAAAATGTCTTTTCTCCCCCCAAGATTTTAATAGTGTGCTATGCAGTTTTCTTTCTTTAGAGAATTCAAAAGTCAGTTTTAACTCTTTCATGATTTGGGCCCTGTTTCCTTTTTAGTATTGCAAACACTGTTTTTTGGTTTTCACAATCAGTTGGTAGATAAAACATGATAAACAAGCATGTTTTAAGTGAAATGGACCTTGCGAATGTAAAAGTAAAGGTATAATAGAAGTTAGTTAGAGATGGCGGGGAGAGATGAGGGTGTTCTTATAAGGTGAGAAATTCAGTTGCCCGACAAAACTGATGGATGAATAAAGCTTTAAGGAGGTTTTAAATTGCAAAGGTAGCAGTATGGCACACCTGTGATCTCAGCGACTCAGGAGGCTGAGGCAGGAGAACTGCAAGTTTTGAGGCCAACCTCCGTAGCTTAGTGAGGCCCTAAGTGACTAAGCGAGACTCTGTCTCAAAATTAAACAGGTTTGGGGGTATAGCTCAGAGATATAGAGCACCCCTAGGTTCAATTCCCAGTACCAAAATAATAATAATAATGTTAATAATAGCTATATTATTCTTTTTAATTCTTCTATCAAAAATTAGAAGGAATTTTCTTATGTACATATAGGAAGTACTTACGTGAATCCTACCATTGTACCCACCTAAGTATGGGGTCCTAATAGGAATAAGATATACTCCATGCTTGTATAATTTTATCAATGGATCCTACTGTCATGTATAACCAAGAAGAACCAATTAAAAAAAATAAAGATTTATAAGCAAAAAAATGAAAGAAATTAGAAGGAGTTGGAGGAGAGTAGTAGAAGTTAAATCTGACTTGTCAGGTTGGCAGGGGGATCAGCAAATGATGCCTAGTGATATCTCAGTGCAGGTAAGACTCAGGAAGGTAATGACCAGAACTAAATGCAGAGATGTTTTACAAGTGGCAATCCCTGGCACGAGCAGAAAAGTGAAGTAGGAACCCAGGGTTTTGTTTTATTTTTGGGTTTTGCCTTTTTTTTTTTTTTTTTTGTCATATACCTAATATCTTTCATGAAAAGAAATGAGAAAAAAGGTGTACTGATCAGTTACAAAATTTGTTCAGACAAGCAGCATGACCATTAGATTCCCAGAGAATACAAATTAGTTTTTGAAATTTCAGGCAACAGAACTGTGCAGTGAGGAGGAAGTAATGTAAGAATGCTTATGTCCGATTGTTCTATGAATAGCACACCTAGGTCAACTTAAATTGGGCAATTTTATAGGCGCAAATTTTTATAGGTGTCCTGTCTATAGTGGGTTCAGAGTGGTAGCAAATATTTCACTGTTTTATCAGTGAACACTCATACAGCTGTGGCACACAAAGCACAGTCCATAGACGTTGAATAACTTCCTAGATCTAGGCCCTGTTTACTTTTAGTTTTAGACAAGTTGCAGTCCAGATACAGCTAGAAAACATCTCTTATTTGAAAGTGGATCTCTTTTACTTTGCTTTCCACGCTATTTTAAAAATTCCAAATATTCAAGTTTAGACACCACAATTGTGGGTTATCATATGTAAGTGACAGTGTGATCTTTGCTTGAGTGTCTTAATGCTGAATCGGAAGTGAGATTTTATTGTACCTAATTTTCACAGGAGGAAGCTAGTTCATAGGCTGAATGCTTATCAAGTTTTGTTCCACCATAACTCAACTGGTTTATAAATGCCAACTGTTTATATGTATTATCTCATGTGGCATCAGAAGTTACACTTGGCTAAGAAGTAGTGAAATAAAAAATCTTTTTAGAATTCTCCTAAGAACAAAACTAAAATAGGGTTTAAGAAATTTGAATTGCTAGATTTTTATCTATCACTTTTTAAAATTTGTCAAAACACTTATAAATACAAACAATAGTGTTTTCTTAATTACTGATACTACTTAAAATTTTATCTTAACACAACTTGTTATTTGAAGTTTCCCAGATACATCACATTGCCTACATAATAACACTGGAAATTAAAATTTATTCTTTGAGCTAGTCCTTTAGAGTAATTTAAAATAATTTAAACAACATTGAAAAGAATTTTTTTTAGTCAAAATTAATTGAACTTTAATGTACTGATATGAAGCAAAGTCTGAAACATTGATCTACTCTTATCTATCAAGATAATTTTCTTATATTTGTTAGGTTTTATTACATGGGGAAACTTAAAATTTTTTAAATTTACTTTTAATTTTTTTCATACATGTATATAGAGTAATAGTGTCTGTCTCATTCTATTGTCCCCCACCCTTCTCCTCACTCCCCCTGCCCGATCCAGAGTTTCTTCATTCCGCCCACCACATGGATCAGCATCTGCTTATCAGAGAAAACATTTGGCCTTTAGTTTTGGGGGATTGGCTTATGAAAAGAGGTTTTTTAAAAGCAGATTTTGAAAATAGCACTAGTGTATATTTTAATCCTTTCATAGGAGATACTATAGACAGCTCAATACATATCTTCTTAAATTTCGATATGTTAAACTTATTTCTTACATACTGCTTTGAAATTTACAGAAACATTTGGAATAATCATTTTAAGCTATAATTGTGTGAAAATATTTGTCTTGTATTTCCCTTCCCCATTTTATGTAATTAAAAATTAAATTGTAAACTTTTTTTTTTTTAAAGAACAATTTTAGGTTCACAAAAGCTAGCATAAGAAGTTCTCATACTCTTTTCTCCCCTGCACAGGTACAACTTTCCCCACAAAGGACATCTTGCACTGCAGTGGCACATATGTTATAGTTGATGCATCTACAAAATCTGCAGTTGACATTTGGGGTCTCTATTGGTGGTGTTCATTCTATGAGATTGGACATAGGTGTAAGGACAGTCAACCATCATTGTAGTTATCAAACCAGCTAGTTCACGCCCTAAAAATCTGTGCTCTGCCTGTTCATTCCTCTTCTCTCTCTTTCCACTATTAACAACTATTAACTTTTTACTGCCTCTGTAGTTTGTCTTTCACAGAGTGTAATGTTGTTGGGATCATGCCATAGGTAGCCTTTTCAGACTGACTTTCGCTTAGTAATACGCATTAGATTTTCCCCATGTCTTGATATCTCATTTCTTTTTAACGTCGAGTAACACTGCATTGTCTGGATGTATCACAGTTTATTTATCTTTCGCCTTCTCAAGGACATTTTGTTTGCTTCCAAGTTTTGGCAATTATGAATAAAGCTGCTATAAATATCTGTGTGTAGGTTTTTGTGTGGACATTAGTTTTCCATTCACTTGGGTAAATACCAAGGAGCACAATTGCTGGATCGTATAAGAATACATTTAGTTTCCTAAGAAACTGCCAAACTCTCTTCCAAGGAGTCTGTCCCATTTTACGTTCCTGTGAGCAATGAATGAGTTTCTGTTGTTTCATATCCTCTCCAGTGTTTGGTGGTGGTGTAGCTTCTGCCCTACATTTTTGTAGCATTTCAAGATGAAAAACTGATTTAAGGGATCACATGAGATGTAGAAATCCTTAAATTTCTTATGTTAAAATTGGAGTGGAGTTAAGAGTGCTTCCTGAGATCTTGGGACCTGGAACATTTCATTCAGAGTAAGACTTGGGTTGTAATATAATCTGTCTTAAACTTTCTTAATTTCCTTACTCATTGGAAGATATTTTCAACTGAATTTCTACAAGGTGCAATATTAGGATCCTAATAGATAGATACTTTTATCAGAGATAAATAAGAAAATCCCTGTTAACGTACGCAATTGGAAATCATAATTAAAATTATTGGGGCTTTCTTTTCAGTAATATCCTTTGTTTTGAATACTTTTGCCTTTTATTATGATAAAGTGAATTAAGTGGAATAGTATTATCTTAAAATTCCCACTGGATTGTCATTTTCAGAGCTTGGATCCAGACACAACATTTATTTTCCTCACATCCCTATCTGTAGTTGAAGTGTAGGCTGTTATATTTAAGAAATGATTTACAACTGAGTAAAGGGATTCGCCAGCCATTCCTTCCTCTGCTTAATAATTGTGTGTACATTAGTGTCCTGCGTGTGTCCATGTGTATCTGTGTGTGCATCTGTGCCAGCTAACATTCAACCTTTGCCCTTAGTCAGGTTTTGTTACCTCATTTGTGATCTTAACAACAAGCAAACTGAGGTAGGTGTTTATTATTTTTTGTATACAGGTAAAGTTCCTGAGATGCAGAGAGGTCTTGACCAAGCAGATGCCAGGTTGCGAGTCCATTCTAGAGACTGTGCCTTAGGCACTGGTGTCCTTGCCTTCAGCTTTACTACTGATCTTGGAGCCACAAGTGGAACACAATCTGAAGGACAGGACCTGTCCGTCATGGGTGCTATTTGCTGATTGGGCAAAATCGCTTTGAATTTTCCAACACTATCTGGTTTCAGTTTGGGTTTATGTGATCAGTGATAAATTTTCACACTGACATTGGAGCACACCTGGACCTGTATCACATTTCTGTCAGTGGGTTCGTTCTATTGTTAGTATCGGCAAGGACAAAATCATCTATCTGAAAAGTCATTTTTGATCTTGTTTGACAGTTGATCCTCCAGCTCAGACCATCTTAAAACTATTCAAGAAGCATCGTATTGACACACTTGGTTGTATTTCTCAAAAGTAATTCTTTCCTTAAACTTACTCTCACCCCCTCTGGCCTTGTAAAACAGGGTGCTTATAGGAAATAGTAAGGAAGTCTCCCCTTCAGGAGAGAATTGACTAACATTGAAATTGTTCCCTTCTGCCTGTTTTTCGTTTATACCTAACTACAAATAGACTTTCATCATCCTTCCCTCCTCTTGATGATCTTCGTGTTTTGATGAAACAGTTGATAAGAATGTAGTTGTAGTAAACAAATGCTTACCAGTTCCTACTCTCGTCTCATGCCAGGCGAGCTTCAGACAGGAAAAGTGAAGTTAAGAGTTTCCATTCTTGTTTGAACTTAAAATCCAGGGAATGTAACATGAAGGAACATTTTATAATGTATTATACCTTCAAAATTTATCACTTTAAACAATTTGGTTTTTATACATTGGGGTTTCTTAAAGGTACACATGTCTCTTTTCATGCAAATAGACCCTAATGCTCTTCTGCCCCATTATTTTGGATTTGTCATCGCTGCACTTACAGATAAGAACCACTGGGTGGCAGCAAAAGAACACAGAAGCTTTTCTGTTTTGCTTTTGTGAACAAAAAATGAAGTGAAAGCTATTTGGATTTCATGGGTAATGGAGAGAAAAAAAAATACAGCGATTAAACTTGACATGTAACTGCAGCAGATGAGACCCAAATACCTCCAATGACTAAATATACGTGACCCTAAGTGTATATATTAAATTTGTGCTTTATTATTACCAAAGCAATATTGTAGAATTCTCCTTTTCAATTTTTAGTCGCAAAAATACCTTTTAAGATTTCTAAGCAATTATTTTTTTCTACTAATAATGGTGAAGAAAAAACTCAAGCCAGACACTAGAAAAACTTGTTCAGTAAGAACTCACGAACAGATTCTCAATGTCCAGGAACAGAGGAAAGGAGTTGCTTTTCTTGATAACCTATTTTAAAGTGCATTCTTCAAGAAAAATTGGGTTTGGAGATCTTGTTCATAGACAAGAGTTTGTTTTCCTTTTTCTTTCAAAATTTGCTTAGCAAGCAGATTTTAAGTAATATGAGATTCTTGGCAGATTTCATACCATTCCTACACATTTACAATGACTTAGTTCTAAGCTAAGTTAGTTCTAACCTAATGTTTAATGATCTAGAGGCAGGGTCAAGATAAAAAAAACACATTTATTTTTGCACATATGAAATCTGCTTAGGTGAAAATAAAACTTCCTATTTCTCCTGAATGTTTTCCAACCTTATTTTCTTATTTTAAAATAATCTCTTCTTTCGCTTTGTAGAATGGAAATGTATTTAGCCTACCTGAAAACTTCTGAGTTCTAAAAAATTAATTCAGAGTAATATTGGTCAAATTATATTGTTATTTTGTGTGCACATATGAATATGTAACAAAAGATCCCATCAATTTGTACAATTCTAATGCCCCAATAAAAAATGAGAAAATGAAAAAAAAAAACTATTGTTCTGCATGTACCACGGGTTATGGAGGAACAGCGATTTTGTTCCTCTGTTGAGCTTGGGGCCTCCCAGTTTCCTGGGAGCCTGACTCCTTCTTGATTTTATTTCTTATTGGCATTATTATCACTTCTCGTTGATATATGTATGATCAGTGAACTTGTACACCTGGACTTAAGAGAACTGCAGGACCAGGATGTTGCTCAGTGGTAGAGCCTTATACATGGGGCCCTGGGTTCAGTTCCCAGTACTAAGAGAGAACTCAGGTTTGGAAAGAAGGTAGGTCTTTCTTCCCTAATAAGGAAGATGGCCACCAGAGTCTTGATGTTCACTTGCCTTTAACAATGTAAAAAGTATAGCTGCTAACCTTCCTGGACTTTGATTCTGACCACCAATATCTACAAACCAAGAACAAGAAGAGAGTGGTTTCATCATTCCCTCTTACGGCATTTTTTAAAATGGGGAGGAGTAAAGAGGGGAAGGACATTTTTATCGTCACAATGCAGGATAGGTTTGTGTGAGATATATTTAGTTTCTTCTTTAGAAACTATGTAAAGGCACTATGCCCAGAGTATAATTTGCTAATTTTAATTGTCCAGAGTATTTGGGAGCAGAGGGACATACATTCTCTTATAAAATTTCTAGGAAAGAAATTTCTATACCATTCTTCAATGATGATCACTTAAAATCCCCCTCTACATCTATCATTGTGTCACATGCTTTTTTTTTTTCTTCTAAATTTGTATTGACTTCCTGCTAAGGGAAAGTATAAGTAGAATGGGACAAAGTTCATTTTGAAACTCAGTGGTGACAACTCTGAAGGACACAACCAAATATAATAATATATACCTGTTTTTATAGACCTATAGATAGAGGGCTATTTTTCAAGTTGAAGGACTTATGTTGCTCCAGATTTATTTTTTATGGGTATTTTAAATTTCATCAGATTTAATATCTAATTTTAAGTCATTGATTCCTAAATACATCTTTAGGTGAATTATTGCAATAGAATAATTTCTAGAGCAAATCATAGAATATCAGAAAGAAAAAATATAACACAGATTTGACTTCTAGATTCTGTCAGTGACTCTTTGGATAAATCACTGAAACTCTGTACTCACTTCTCCATCTCTGGTGGGCATAACTATGCCCTTATTTACTCCATTGACTATACAAATTTCAATGAAAAGCATCAGGGTTTTAGAAGAAAATGTCATTTAAAATGTTTTGTTAGTAGCCCTAAAATTTAGATGCTATTTTACATCAAAACCTGGATGGAAAAGTTTCTTTTCCTGTTTGTTCTCCATTTTCCTTGTCCCAAGTAAGATTTCAGAAAAATCTTACTTGAAAGATTGAAAAGGACATTTTAAGAGGACTTAAAAGTTGAAGAGGACATTTCAGGAAGTTAGAGTTTTCAGACCTTGCACTTGGAAGTTTCTTTGGGTGAAATCTGACCCTCGAGTCTTATCTGTTCCCTTTTGGACAGCTAACATTTTGCTAGGATGTTTGAGATTATAGGCAGAACTTGGAGGGATCAGGCAGTGAAAGATTTCTACCAAAAAGCAAAGGACTTTATTTTATATGAGAAGGTAGCGACCTTTCTCTAATTCATTTGGAAAGAAGTTCACAGTATAAGGAATAGATTCCCCTGTTTTTGTTACTAAAGAAAATCATTCCTCTTGACTCCAGCACAACATCCAGGTTGAGCAGCGATTCAGCTCTGCCTCCCCATGAACATTACTCCAGGAGCTCAGAAAAAGACATCTGCATGTCCAGACCAACAAATCAGACCTTCTGAGGATGGAAGCCAAATACCTTGTTTGAAGCTCCCCAGCATGTATTATTGTGCATCCAGGGTTGAGAACCCCTAAACTAGAGACTACTTGGCAAAAGGCTTAAGCCACAAAACAGCCCTCCACATCCATCACTTTGTTCTTGCTTTTATTATCTTACTTTTCTAAAAGGGGATTGTACCTTGAAGACAAACAAAAACCACACTAACAAAGATGTGCTAAAAATTGTAAAGCTAATCTTGACAGTTAACCATGGCCCTTCCTGGGACCACCGGGCCTTCCTTAGCCACACTGAGATGGAAGGGTAGTTCTTTCCCCCCAGCCTACTCACTATGCCATTATAAGAAACATAAAAATGAGCATAAGGGCCATCTGAGCCATCTCAGATACTACTGAAATTCTCAGATACAGACATAAAATGATAAAAAAGTTTTCCCAACTTGAACATGAGCCCACTTGGTAATTATATGTCTTAAGAAGTTAGCGGGTTCCCTTTCTGTCTGAGATTATAAAATTAGGAAAAAAACTCAAATCTCAAAATATTCAAAAAATTATACAAAATTATTTTTATATAAACAAAAGCAAAAGCACATTTCAGAGATAGCAGCTGTAGAATCAAAACTCTTAGTTTTGTTCTGTGATGCCGAAAAGATGGACCAAGTAGGTAGAAATGAATTCTGGACTTGAGTTGATCTCAGCTATCTGGGATGTTAAAAATCACTTACTACTAAAAAGTACAAATAAAAAAAATAATCTGTTTTACTTCCATTTAACTTTAGTTTCCTCATTTATAAAAATACATTGATGATTCTGGCAAGCCAGACACCTTATCTTTTAAGATCCTTATCCACTCATCAAATCAACCCTGCCATGGAGATGAGAAGTTTTAAGTAGTCATAGATCTGCTTTAGAAATATTCCAACTACAGGCCATAATTTTTGCTGGATGAGTAGAAAAGAATGTTGATGTCATTTAGTATCAATTGCATTTGTCCCCTTTTATGAGGACAATAATACAGACATTGGATTAAATTTCAAGGCTGTCCTAGAAAGACACATTACACAGAGAACTGGGAAATATTCTTTTCACTGATTATGTTACAGACAGTAATGTTTAACATGGAACATAAATCAGCAAAATAAATGAGCAAGAGTTGGATATATTTTAAGAAGGAAACTAGCCTTATACTTGAATGTTTGACATATAATTGGTGCTCAACAAATGTTTGCTAAATGGTGAATGAATGTGAAACAATAAAAAGGAGTTTCTCATTCTCTAACGCTAATTTGAAAAGGTTCTAAAGATCAAAGATTTGGTCATAAAATACATTTTTGATTTAAATTGGGTTTCCTTAAATGATTAAAATTTGGATACGGTAAAATTGGAAAAACTCATCATTGGACAGGAATGGAAAATTTTAATTAGATAGTACTTGGCATCATATCTTGGGTAATGATTTTGAAAAATTTTAAACATTTGCAGCAAGCTTGGAAATATCCTCATTTTACTAAAACCAGAATCTCAATGAACAACTCCAAGGTAAAAATTTCCCATGGGGTATACATCAGTATGCATGATTATATCAGGTATGATAAAGTTTGTGGCTCTGATGTACAATTTTGTTAAAATTTTGAAGACAGTCCAAGTCATGTTAATAGTCCAATATAAACACTTATTTAAATTACTACTTTCTAAAAGAGATTAATTTGGCCAAGCGAGGATTTGATTTCTATAGATCGAGTAGCTAAGGAACCACTTGGGAATAGGAAGAATTAGAACTTTTTTTTTGTCTAATTCCCATGTTGTAAGATTAAAAAGAAAGGAGGAAATTATATTTCAATGTCTTCTGTAGCAGGTGTGGTGGTACACACCTGTAATCCTAGCTACTTGGGAGGCTGGGACAGGAGAATTGTAAGTTTGAGGCCAAATTTGGCAATTTAGAAAGATCCTGTCTCAAAATAAAATTTTAAGAAAGGGCTAGAGATGTGGTTCAGTGGTAGAGTGCTTGCCTAGCATGCAGGAGTTGCTGGATTCAATCCTCAGTATCACAAACAAAAAAAGTCTTCTGCCCTTAATAATAATAGAAAAAGTAACTTTGACCTCCTGCTGACAACAACTTGAAATGCTGGGCTAACAGCTGGAGCAGTGGCACATACCTCCCAGGGACTGGGAGATCAGGCAGGAGGGTCCCAAGTTCGAGGCTAGCCTAAGCAACTTAGCAAGACCCTGTCTCAAAAATAAAATTGAAAAAGGGCTAGGGATATAGCTCAGTGGTAAAATGCTTCTGGTTCAGTCCCCTGTACAAACCAACCAACAAACAACAACTGGACCAAAACAAACCAATAAAGCAACAAAAGTTGCTTAAATATCCAAGAAAGCTAACAAGATAGCAAAGAATCCTAAAGCCAGGCTCTAGAGATGGGGCAAGGCTCAGAGAGGTGTTCCAAGTTGTGGGGCTGCTTTTATCCATTTTCCTGGAGATAGAAGCCAAGAAGTCAAGGGGTCATGTAAATGGTTTCAATGCTCCATGAAATTAGGGCAACAGGGATAGATGCCCAGGGTTCAGCACAGTTAGACAAGAGTTCAGGTATCACTTTCCCCACTTTGAGTGAGGACAATAAAGAGCACAGAAAAGTAAATGAGAAGCTGTTACTTGCAGATAATTCCAGAATGTTAGTATTCCCAGGTGCCAGGTGAAGAAACTATAAATCTTCCCTGGCAAATAATATCATCCAAGGTCTCAAATCGCTTCTACAAAGAATTATGCAATTATAGCACTGAGGAAATAATAGTAACAACAACAACAATTAAAAAATCCAGATAGACAAGAATAAAAGCCGACAGGAACAATACAAAACTGACTTGCCAGGGCTCCAGATATTTGGCATTATCAGACATAGAATATAAAATAAATATACTGTGGTGAAGGTGCTAGAGGACAGGGTTGAGAATGCTGCAGATGGAGAAAGAAACAAACAAGAAACACCCAACAGAAAATCTGCAGCAGGAAATTCAGCGGCTGAGATAGAAAACCTCTAGTAGTTGGGCTTAACAGCAGATTGACACAGGTGGCGAGAGAATTGGCTAATGGGTGAAAGGAAATATCCAGAGTGAAATATGCAGAGAGGAAAGGATGGAAAATCAGAATAGGGGTAAAAGATATGAGGATCAAGTAAGAACTCTACCTTAGGAGTAATTGCAGTTTCATAAGGTGTGGGAGCCAAATATGAATACATTATAGATACGGATTTTTCAGAACTGATGGAATTCAGCAAGCCACAAAGAATGGCTAGAGAGCCAAAGCAAGGTAAATAGAAAGAAAATCACGCTGAGGCACATCATGGTAGTATTACTAGAAACCAGGGTTTAAAAACAAAAACCAGTTAAAAAAAGATTGCCTTTAAAGGAGCAATGATTTAACTGACATTTGACAGAAATGATGGAAACTGCAGGACGATGGAATCAGATTTGAAAGTGCTGACAAAAAGAGAATAGCCAATCTTAAATTCTAAGCTCAGTGGAGATATCCTTCAAGAATGAGGGCAAAGACTTTTCAGGCAAGCACTTTTCTTAGAGAATTTGCCTAAAATAGCAGCTGCACACAAATGGAAATCCTAAAGAGTACTCTTTCAATAGAAGGAAAATGATTCCAGATGGAAGATTTCATTCTGTTTAAAGAATACTTAGATGGAAGGTTTTCAAGATGGCGGCCTAGAGGGTGGCTGCATTACGTGTTGCTCCAGAACTCAGGATTCAAGAGAGGAGATATTGAGACGCTTGGGACCAACTCAAAGTAGCCGGGTGACTCTCACCCCCTGGGGGGGCATCCCGGATGGGACGGGGGTCCCGGAACGCAGGAAACTTTGTGAAGTAGAACTGCCGGCGAGACGCCCCTCCCCCCGCTGGAGCGCCATAGAGGAGGCCGCTCGGCACAGCGCTGGGACTCGGAGCAGCCACTGGGGCTCCGGCGGCTGCCTGGGGGAGGAGTGGCGGGGAGAACTGTGTGGACTCAGGACACCAGGGCCTGCCCTGAGGAGGAGGAGAGGAGCGTGGCCACTTGGATTCCGAGAGACTGCGCCAGAGCTGCAGGCGGTTGCCAGAGGAGAAGCCGCGCGGCGAGCTGTTTGGAATCAGAACGACGCTTCTGAACCCCGGGGCCTGCCCTGAGGACAAGGAGGAAGAGGAGCAGCCGCTTGGATTCGGGTGACTATACGGGAACTACAGGCGGTTGCCAGAGAAGGGGCTGCGTGGCGAGCTGTTTGGACTCTGACCACTTCTGAACCCCGGGGCCTGCCCGGAGGAGTAGGAGAAGGAGGAGAAGGAGCGCGGCGGGTCCTTTGGACTCGCAGTGACTGCATTAGCGCTCCAGGCGGCTGCTCAGAGGAGAAGGCGAGTGGTGAGTTATTTGGTCTTAAAGTGACAGCTCCTGAACACAGGGGGGCTGCCTGGAGGAGAAGCGTGGTGGGACGCTTGGTCTTGAAGGACCACACCAGAGCTCCGGGCGGTGGCCCAGAGGACCCGTGCAGCGGGTCACGTGGATTCAGAGCCACTCAGAGGGACTGCGCCTGAACACCCGGGGGGTTATCTGGAGAAGGAGGAGGAACGGGCAGGGTCACTTCGACTCGGAGTGATTGATTGCCCCGGGCTACGGGTGGTTGGTGGGAGGAGGAGGCACGAAGTGAGTTTCTTGGACTCCTAGTGACCGCACCGGCATACTGGGCGGCTGTCTGGAGGAAGAGGCCTGTGGCGGGTCTCTGGGACTCAGAGCGATTGTTCGGGGCCACAGGTGGCTGCTCAGAGGAGGGGCCACGCAGCCAGGCGATTAGGTGCAGAACAGGGTCCCAGGATCTAGGAGGCTTCTGGGTGGAAGAGCCGCACAGAGACAGGCTTAGGGCGGAGCGAAGGTTCCAGGCCTATGGGCAAATTCTCTGAGGAGGGGCAGCCTAAGGAGATTCATCTGCGAAGGGTGAGGCTCCCAGGCCCAGGAGGTAGGGCCGGGCCCCTGGAAACTTTGCAGAGGAAGGCAGCCCAGCCCAGGCAGTAGCTGTAAATTGAGGGGAACCTCTAGGAGGAAACTGACCAGCGAGACCTCCCCACCGGGTGAGTCTTCCCTGCTGGGTGAGGTTTCCCACAAGGACGGTAAAACCAGAGGCTCAGGCCCAAACAGGCCTTGCCTCAGCTCACAGCCTAGGTCCCCTTTGGATGACCATAGGTCAACAAGTGGAGGCACCTCTGCCCACTAGCAGGGAATATACCCCACCTGAAGGCCACCACTCCTAGAGAGGCAGCTTCCTTGTGGAGCACCGCATTATCAACCTCCTCCAAGACTTCAGCCTACTGAAGGCTAAGAGGGGATATATATAGAAATCTTCAGGGTCATTGTAAATCAACAGAGGAAATCTGCAATATCTCAGCGGTCCACTGATATCTGAACAACATGAGAAAACAAGGAAAGAAAATGCTGCAAACAAATCTAGATGTTACATCAATAAAACCCAATGACAGCATGGCAGAAGAAATGACAGAAAAGGAGTTCAGAATGTACATAATTAAAATGATCAGAGAAGCAAACGAGGAGATGAAAGAGCAAATGCAAGCATTGAATGATGAGATGAAAGAGCAAATGCAAGCATTGATTGATCGCACCAATCGACAGTTAAAAGAGCAAATACAGGAAGCAAAAGATCATTTCAATAAAGAGTTAGAGATATTGAAAAAAAACCAAACAGAAATCCTTGACATGAAGGAAACAATAAACCAAATTAAGAACTCCATAGAAAGCATATCCAATAGGATAGAACACCTGGAAGACAGAACCTCAGACATTGAAGACAAAATATTTAACCTTGAAAACAAAGCTGAACAAACAGAGAAGATGGTAAGAAATCATGAGCAGAATCTACAAGAACTATGGGATATCATGAAAAGGCCAAATTTAAGAATTATTGGGATTGAGGAAGGCCTAGAGAAACAAGCCAAAGGAATGAACAACCTATTCAATGAAATAATATCAGAAAATTTCCCAAATCTGAAGAATGAAATGGAAAATCAAGTTCAAGAGGCTTACAGAACTCCAAATACACAAAATTACAACAGACCCACACCAAGGCACATTATAATGAAAATACCTAACATACAAAATAAAGACAGAATTTTAAAGGCTGTGAGAGAAAAGAACCAAATTACATTCAGGGGGAAACCAATACGCATATCAGCAGATTTTTCAATCCAGACCCTAAAAGCTAGAAGGTCCTGGAACAACATTTTTCAAGCCCTGAAAGAAAATGGATGCCAACCAAGAATCTTATACCCAGCAAAACTTACCTTCAAATTTGACGATGAAATAAAATCCTTCCATGATAAACAAAAGCTAAAAGAATTTACAAAAAGAAAGCCAGCATTACAGAACATTCTCAACAAAATATTCCATGAGGAAGAGATGAAAAACAAAGAAGCAAATCAGCAAAGGGAGGAACTATCCTAAAGGAATTGTCAAATAAAGGAGGAAACAAGTTGTGTCAAACAAATAAATAAACAAAATTTTAAAAATGAACCAAATGACCGGGAAACCAAATCATTTCTCTATAATAACCCTGAACGTTAATGGCCTGAATTCATCAATCAAAAGACATAGACTGGCAGACTGGATTAAAAAGAAAGATCCAACAATATGTTGCCTGCAAGAGACTCACCTCATAGAAAAAGATACCCATAGATTAAAGGTGAAAGGATGGGGAAAAACATACCATGCACATGGACTCAGCAAAAAAGCTGGAGTATCCATCCTCATTTCCGATAATGTGGACTTCAAGCCAAAGTTAGTCAGAAGGGATAAAGAAGGTCATTTCATACTGCTTAAGGGAAGCATAAATCAGCAAGATATAACAATCATAAACATCTATGCCCCAAACAGTGGCTCATCTATGTATGTCAAACAAATCCTTCTCAATTTCAGAAACCAAATAGACCACAACACAATAATACTAGGTGATTTTAACACGCCGCTCTCACCACTGGACAGATCTTCCAGACAAAAATTGAGCAAAGAAACCATAGATCTCAACAACACAATCAATAATTTAGACTTAACGGACATTTATAGAATATTCCATCCAACCAAGAGTGAATACACTTTCTTCTCAGCAGCACATGGATCCTTCTCTAAAATAGACCATATATTATGCCACAAAGCTAATGTTAGCAAATACAAGAAGATAGAGACACTAGCATGTATTCTATCAGATCATAATGGATTGAAGTTAGAAATAAATGAAAGAGTAAAACACAGAAACTATTCCAACATCTGGAGATTAAACAATATGCTATTATTTGATGAATGGATAACAGAAGATATTAGGAAGGAAATTAAAAAATTCTTAGAGGTAAATGAGAACAAAGAAACATCATATCAAAACCTCTGGGACACTATGAAAGCAGTACTTAGAGGGAAATTTATTTCATGGAGCGCATTTAATAAAAGAAGTAAAACTCAACAAATAAACAACCTAACACTGCAGCTCAAAGCCTTAGAAAAAGAAGAACAGAACAGCATCAAAAGTAGTAGAAGACAGGAAATTGTTAAACTCAGAGCTGAAATCAATGAAATTGAAACAAAAGAAACAATACAAAAAATTGACAAAATAAATAGTTGGTTCTTCGAAAAAATAAACAAAATTGATAAACCTTTAGCCACACTAACAAAGAGAAGACGAGAGAAAACCCAAATCACTAAAATTCGGAATGAACAAGGAAATATCACTACAGACAGGATGGAAATACAAAACATAATTAGAAGCTATTTTGAAAATCTATACTCCAACAAAATAGAAAATTTCGAAGACATCAACAGGTTTCTAGAGACATATGAATTGCCTAAACTGAATGAGGAGGACATAAACAATTTAAATAGACCAATTTCAAGTACTGAAATAGAAGAAGTCATCAAAAGCCTACCAACAAAGAAAAGTCCGGGACCAGATGGGTTCTCAGCCGAGTTCTACAAAACCTTTAAGGAAGAGCTCATTCCAATACTTCTCAAAGTATTCCATAAAATAGAAGAGGAGGGAACCCTCCCAAACTCATTCTATGAAGCCAATATCACACTGATACCTAAACCAGACAGAGACTCATCAAGGAAAGAAAATTTCAGACCAATATCCTTAATGAACATCGACGCAAAAATTCTCAACAAAATTTTAGCAAATCGCATACAAAAACATATTAAAAAGATAGTGCACCATGATCAAGTGGGTTTCATCCCAGGGATGCAAGGTTGGTTCAACATCAGGAAATCAATAAACGTAATTCACCATATTAATAGACTTAAAGTCAAGAATCACATGATTATTTCAATAGACGCAGAAAAAGCATTTGATAAAATACAGCACCCCTTCATGCTCAAAACACTAGAAAAAATAGGGATAGTGGGAACATTCCTTAATATTGTAAAGGCCATTTATGCTAAGCCCATGGCTAATATCATTCTAAATGGTGAAAAACTGAAAGCATTCCCCCTAAAAACTGGAACAAGGCAGGGATGCCCTCTCTCACCACTTCTATTCAACATCGTTCTTGAGACTCTGGCCAGAGCAATTAGACAAACCAAAGAAATTAAAGGGATACGAATTGGAAAAGAAGAACTCAAACTATCCCTGTTCGCTGATGACATGATTATATATTTAGAGGAACCTGGAAATTCCACCAGAAAACTCTTAGAACTCATAAGTGATTTCAGTAAAGTAGCAGGTTACAAGATCAATGCCCATAAATCCAACGCATTTTTATACATAAGTGATGAATCTTCAGAAAGAGAAATTAGGAAAACTACCCCATTCACAATAGCCTCGAAAAAAATAAAATACTTGGGAATCAATCTCACAAAAGAGGTGAAAGACCTCTACAATGAGAACTATACAACACTAAAGAAAGAAATTAAAGAACACCTTAGAAGATGGAAAGATCTTCCATGTTCTTGGATAGGAAGAATTAATATTGTCAAAATGGCCATACTACCTAAAGTGCTATACAAATTCAATGCAATTCCAATTAAAATCCCAATGACGTACCTTACAGAAATAGAGCAGGCAATTATGAAATTCATCTGGAAGAATAAGAAACCCAGAATAGCTAAAGCAATCCTTAGCAGGAAGAGTGAAACAGGGGGTATTGCAATACCAGATCTTCAACTCTACTACAAAGCAATAGTAACAAAAACGGCATGGTATTGGTACCAAAATAGAAAGGTAGATCAATGGTACAGAATAGAGGACACGGACACAAACCCAAATAAATACAATTTTCTCATACTAGACAAAGGGGCCAAAAATATGCAATGGAGAAAAGATAGCCTCTTCAACAAATGGTGCTGGGAGAATTGGAAATCCATATGCAACAGAATGAAACTAAACCCATATCTCTCACCATGCACGAAACTAAACTCAAAATGGATTAAGGACCTCGGAATCAGACCAGAGACCCTGCAGATTATAGAAGAAAAAGTAGGTCCAAATCTTCATCTTGTTGGTCTAGGACCAGACTTCCTTAACAGGACTCCCATAGCACAAGAAATAAAAGCTAGAATCAACCACTGGGATAGATTCAAACTAAAAAGCTTTCTCTCAGCAAAGGAAACTATCAGCAACGCGAAGAAAGAGCCTACAGAGTGGGAGAATATCTTTGCCAATCATACTTCAGATAGAGCACTAATCTCCAGAATCTATAAAGAACTCAAAAAACTCTACTCCAAGAATTCAAACAGTCCAGTCAACAAATGGGCTAAGGAAATGAATAGACACTTCACAGAAGAAGATCTACAAGCAATCAACAAACATATGGAAAAATGTTCAACATCTCTAGTAATTAGAGAAATGCAAATCAAAACCACCCTAAGATTCCATCTCACCCCAATTAGAATGGCGATTATCAAGAATACGAGCAACAACAGGTGTTGGCGAGGATGTGGGGAGAAAGGTACACTCATACACTGCTGGTGGGGCTGCAAATTAGTGCAGCCGCTATGGAAAGCAGTGTGGAGATTCCTTAGAAAACTTGGAATGGAACCACCATTTGACCCAGCTATCCCACTCCTTGGCCTATACCCAAAGGACTTAAAATCTGCATACTACAGAAATACAGCCACATCAATGTTCATAGCTGCTCAATTCACAATAGCCAGACTGTGGAACCAACCTAGATGCCCTTCAATTGATGAGTGGATAAAGAAACTGTGGTATATATATACTATGGAATATTACTCAGCCATAAAGAATGATAAAATTATGACATTTGCAGGCAAATGGATGAAATTGGAGAATATCATGCTAAGTGAGATAAGCCAATCTCAAAAAGCCAAAGGACGAATGATATCGCTAATAAGTGGAGGTTGACACATAATGGGGGGGAGGGAAGGGTTAGAGTTAGGGTTAGGGAGGGGGGCAAGTATGGAGGAAGGAACTACTGTATAGAGGGTAAAAAGGGGTGGGAGGGGTGGGGGGAAGGGAAAAAAATAACAGAATGAATCAAACAACATTGCTCTATGTAAATTTATGATTACACAAATGGTATGCCTTTACGCCATGTACAAACAGAGAAACAACATGTATCCCATTTGTTTACAATAAAAAAAAAAAAAAAAAAAAAACATTTTAAGAAAGCTTAAAAAAAAAAAAAAAAAAAAGAATACTTAGATGGAAGTTTGGAGTCAAAGAGAAGAATGGAGACAAAAGGGGGGGGGAAGGTAAATTTAAGTGAATATTAAATAAAGTGGGAATAATATCTTATGAATTTGATGGGTTTTTGTTTTATTTAATTAAATTTATTTATTTTTGTGTGTATGTGTCCACATGTGTGTACATGTGCTTTAAGACAGGGTCTCCCTGTATTGCCCATACTGGTGTCCAACTCCTGGGTTCTAATAATCCTCCCATCTCAACCTTCTGAGTATGCACCATCATGCCCAGCCTAGCCTTAGTGGGGTTGTAAACAAACAAATAAATAAAAATATATAAAATAAATAGACAAATGCATATAAGTTAAGAACAGATAGATGAGTACAGGTATTTTAGGTATTTTAAGGTCTGTTGTCCATCAGAGGGTAAAAGCAGCTATTGGTCTGATTTTGATAAATTAAAGGATGTATGTTGCTATCTAATTTCATCCCTCAAAATGTCTGTAACTTTTCCAGTGTGAGAGGAGCTGGAATAATGCTATATAATATAATATAATATAATATAATATAATATAATATAATATAATATAATAATGCTATAATAATAATAAAGCTGGATAAAGAATTTTTATCCCCCCTCCAATTGAATCTGAATGGCAGGAAAGAAGCAAACACCAAACCTTAGTATAGATAGGAGAAGTGAAAAGCACTAACATATAGACTTCATCTAAAAGAACCAGTCCTTATATCAATACAAATGTACTAAAATTGTCAACCAAATAAAAATTTAAAATTATATTACATATAACAAGTAAATGTATAAATATAAATATTTATATAAATATATAGAGAGTGGCCTATCAACTCTGACCTTTTATCTGGAATTCTCAGCATTGGGTCAGTTTAATTCCTCTATTGTCTCCTCCTTCCTCCCATGATGAATTACTTTGAAGTCAAGTGAGACATGGTGTCATTTCATCTGCGAATACTTCAGGAGGAATATGTTCTTAGGCATAAACATAATATGGCGAGCAATTTAAGGAAACGGACACTACTTCTCAGAATCATCAAATACATATTTTCATATCTTTCCTCTTGTTCTCTTTTAATTTATTTATTAAGAAAACTGATATGCAGTTCCTGTTTTCCTCCATGATGTGGTTTAACCTGTTATTCCACATCTTCCATTACTTCTAGAATAGTAACAGAGAGAAGGCTTGAAGTATGGCCTAGACAGTTTTCTTTCTGCTTTTATAGGTGGTGGTGCGTTCTTTCTGTGGCATCTAAGAGAAGGCACGTAACGTCCTTTTCTATGCTTTTGTAACACCATTTGTTGGTCATTTTCCCATCAGCCATTGATGAACTGGCTTTTGCAGTCATTGGAGGTAAACTTCCCCATCCATATTTTTCTTTAGAGGTTGCAAAATTGTGATATTCTAATGATCTCATTCTTGTTTATTTATTAGGTGGAATTCTTCACTTAAAGAAGAAATGTCCCTTATCTGAGATGTCAATTATTCAAAGAAAACCCAATAAATCTTGGACTCTTTTCCTTTATTTGCCAGACTTCAGAATAATGTGTTTATTCTCTACTATTCCCAAAAGGCAACTAATTTTTTGAAAAAATTATGATTATCAACTCCACTTTTACCATGTGTAAATTTTTGTAGATACTCTTTGTAACTTTAAAATTTTATTTGTTCTAATTAGTTGTACATGACAGTAGAATGCATTTATACATTTTGATAGATCATAGAGTATAATCTCTTATTTTTTCTGATTATACATATTGCAGGATCACCTCGATCATGAGCTAATAATGTCTGTTTCACTCTATTATCATTCCTTCCCCATCCGCCTTCTCCTCCCTTCACTCCCCTCTACCTAATATAGAGTAACTCTATTCTTCCCTGTTCCACTCTATTATTGTGAATTGGCTTCCACATATCAGAGAAAACATTTGGCCTTTGGTTTTTTGGGTTTGGTTTATTTCACTTAGCATGATATTCTCTAACTCCATCCATTTACCAGCAAATGCCGGAATTTCATTCTTCTTTAAAGCTGAGTAATATTCCATTGTCACACACATACCACATTTTCTTTATCCATTCATCTGTAAAAATATGGAACGCTTCACAATTTGCGTGTCATCCTTGCGCAGGGGCCATGCTAATCTCTCTCTCATTCCAATTTTAGTATATGTGCTGCCCAAGGGAGCACAATACTCTTCTTTTTGATGTCCCAGCTGTTCCATCTTTGGATAGTGGGAGCCTTTTCAAGTTTCCACAAACTTTTGAGAAAGCCTTTGTAGGTGTGTAGCTTCCGTGCAGCATGTCAATTTGCATTATGTTCTTTTCTGCTCCATAGACATTTTTATTTTGCTTTTCAGTCCAATTTTACATGTTTGTTTTTGTGTTTTTATAAATTTGTTTGCTTTCTTTGTGGAGCATCAACTCCTGTGCCATCTTGAGGAAAAAGTCTCAAGGAAATATTGACATGATCACCTGCGTGTGCAATACCTTAAATAAGTGAACTACAGTTTCAGGGCATGTTGACATTGGACAAAGTTTTCATAATCATGAGACACAGAGAAGGAGACAAAAGGTCCAGACAGGGTCAGGTTTGATCTATCAGGAGCTCAGGAGGAGGAACTGGACCCCAGAACTCCATGTTTGCTCTGCACACTTCACCCCAGGTCAGCCCTAGAAAACATCTGTGTTCTCGTCTAGAAGGTGAGTTGACCACACTCAACAAGTTATTTTGCCTTTTCTACATTTTGGCTTAGTGGACTCTTACAGAAAATGTTTATCTATGAATTCTTGGATGAGATACCATATATATATATATATATCTGGTGATGGGAATAAGCTGAATCAGGCAAAGAACTCTCCCCCTGCCTGAGCTCTGTCTTGTGAGGCATGTGCTTTATGTGACAATAACATACTCTGTGTTTTAAGTTCTCAAGTTGGTACTGCAGAAATAACCTGTTTGCATTTTGCTTCTGAAGAATACTCTTACTTGGTTTCCATTAATTATTAAATAGTTAAGATTTCAAAAGGATGTGGGTTTCTAGTTAAAATGACACATATCTTAATCTGAATGAAATTATTCAAAAGGACAGTTGTGGGTTTTAGGTGTTGTTTTGGATTTTGGTATTATCATCGTTACCTGTCATTACAAAAATCTCCACCCTTTCTGCTCCTCAAATGTTCATGATTAATCTTTTAAATGGGAACTAAGTAAAAAATAGACAAATATACATATATATATATATATGCATCAATGAAACTTTTGAAATCTGAATGTTTTCTTTAAATTTACTTAAAGATGCAACCTGTATTTTGCTCAATTACGTTCCCTTTATTAAGTTTAGGATAACATAGAGCTTTCTTTCAGTAGAAAAGATGCTAAAATTAATCCTAGACCAAAATGAATTTTTCAATCTAGATTTATAATTTTAATCGATTCACTTGTGTTAGTTGTTGGAATTGAAAGTGGTTCAGCTTTTTTGAAAATATCATATTTACTTAGAATTCATACCTTTATTTCCATTTCTAAAAACACCAAACATATATTGTTTTATTAAAAATAAACCAAAAAATAGGAACAAAACATAACACAGACCAGCTAAGTCTGCATTCCTCAAAATGCTATTTGTGTATTTTGGGAACTTGTCAAAAGAGCTTGGGTGTACCCTAAGTTCACTGAACCAGAATCTGAGGTCCAAGAACCTGTTTTTAAACCAGACTTTTCAGGGAATTCTTGTGCACATTAAAGTCTGAGAATCATTGATCAAAATGAAAGAGGGAAAGTTGATGTCACCAGGAGCCAGAGATAAATAACATGATCCAAAAAGTATGACCATGAGTTTGGGTTGATATTTCCTGGAAATTAGAGGGGAAAAAAAAGTCTCGCCCCACCTCCTTAAAAAAAAAAAAAAAAATAAGCCAAAAAGCAGTCACTTTGGCTTATGTGGTTTTAATCTTCTGTCCCCAGGACCATACAAGTTCATCAGCAGAGTTCATGTTTCTAAGGAATTACACCTGCGGTCTTTGTACAGGCATCCTGTGTAGATATTGTGGTCAATTTTCTAAACTGTGATTTTGTAAGCGTTACATTACCATCCTTTAACTGCACTGTCTATTGTCCACCTAGAAAGGCTGAGGGCACACATTAAGTCTTAAATCAGGGAAGGCATTTCTGCAGCAGTGACGATAACATCACCTCCTGTTAATTTATTCTATGGCAATCCCTGTAGTGAAGGGATGGAACTTGAACAACTGGGAGAAGAGGTAGTTGGCATGTTCATTAGATTATTTTAGACTATTAGATATGTTGAGGGAGCATTTGGCAGAACTAAAGCACAGTCTACTCGTTACTAAATTCCCTAATAATCTGTTTTTGGTAAAAGAGGGAACCATATACTGTATAATCGGATGTGTGGGGGCAGAGTCATCATTGAATTGTGAAAGAGTCTCATCTAGAAGAAGCCCAGAGTGCAAGGTTGGGAAGCAGGGAGTCTAGATGTGGATGCTGTAGAAGTAACCCTTAGGTTTGTGAAGAGTTTAGAATCTTGAATTAGTCCTTTGGAATCAGGCTCTGAGCAAAGATGAAATTACTATTATTGTTTTTTTTACCAAAATCTTTAGGGCATATGTCAAATACTATATGGAAAACAAAACATTTTTGGGGGATGACCCTAAAAGTGATCCCTGTGGAACAAATATTCTCAAGAACTCTATCTTAATAGGTTAATTCCAAATAGCTAAATAAGTTGGTCTGCCAAGTGGACTGTTTTATGACTGCTTACTCGAACCCATCTCTTTGTATGATTGGTACCAAATGACTCCTTCAGGCAGTAACAAGACACTGAACCCAACAACCCAACTGCTGCTATGATCTCTTGTGGTCAGGATAACATCACTGGGCAGCACTACCTCTGAGATTATTTATTTATTTATTTATTTTTTGTGGTGCTGGGGATTGGACCCAGGGCCTTGTGCATGCAATAGAGCTATATCCCCAGCCCCTGAGATATTTTGACTGTAGGTAACAGAAACTAAGTCAGTTAAATAATCTCAATGATATCACATTAACAACTGGGAATTTATTACAAATATTCGGAGAAGGAGAAGAACATAGATGAGGTGTGGGGATTGCAGTTGATAGATTGGTCCCTTTTGGGGCCTCCCCCAAATCGCTTAGAGGCTGTTGTGAGTGTATATCTATCCTGAGAAGTTTGTTTTATATGAATGGAGTATTAAAAAGTAAAGCATTTTAGTCATCTTTGTGTTGCTGTGACCAAAGGAGGAAAAGTTTATTTGGCTCACAGTTTCAGAGGTCTCAGCCCATAGATGGCTAACTCTATACCTCTGGGCCCAGGTGAGGTAGAACATCATGGTGGAGGAAAAATTGCTCAGGTCATGACAAGAAGCAGAGAGAGAGAGAGAGAGAGAGAGAGAGAGAGAGAGAGAGAGAGAGAGAGAGAGAGAGAGAGAGCTCTGCTCACTAGGGACCAGGGCCAAAATATATGTCCCAAAGGCACACCTCCAATGACCCACCTCTTCTAGCCACATCCTACCTGCCTGCAGGTACCACCTCGTTAATCCATTCAAGAAGTTTAATTTGCTGATTAGGTTAAGGCTTTTATGTAATCCTATCATTTCACCTCTGAACTTTCTTGCATTGTCTCTCCCATGAGCTTTTAAAAAGGGGGACTTCGCACATCTAAACTATAACATAAGGTGAAAAAAGGAGGTAGAAAGTGAAGTATCTGATGGCTGATATGCCTTCACTTCCTGGTAACGTTATATGTGCATCCACAAACACCAGGCTTTGGGGAGTGAGGCCTCACTAAATGGACTGGGTAGCTCTGATGCGCTAACATTCTCTGAAACCAGTTAATTTCCTTGTGCCAATCTTATCTTGGTTTGAGTGACTTTGCTTATACACTTTTTAAAAATTGAAACTTAGGTAATACTTTTTATAAGTCTTCAATTTTTCAAATTTATAGACAAGTGATCCAAAGCCAGGCCAGAGGGATCTCTGTGTGCTTCTTCATCCTGTTGCATCCAGGATGGTGCATGTGGCAATTATTAGCAATGTGACTGAGAAGACCTTCAACTCAGAGCTCTGTGGTAGATGAGATGACAGGCCTACAGTGACCATGCTGCTTGACCATGAAGTAGGTAACATCTGTCTCTTGTTGGGTAAAATCTGATTCTGAAATACCTAGTTCTTGATTTTGAATTGGATAGTTTAATTGTATCAAGAGCTATATTTAATTCCATTTTTTACTTTGATTTTTGTGTTTCCTTCTGGTATTTTGGTATGCAAATGTTTTATTATTGCTGCTAATGTAATAACTGCTCATTGTAAATCTTTTAAATATGGGAAATATGACTTAGAGAATGAATGCACACAAAAATTCCATTGTAGCCGATGGTGAGGTGCCTGACCCATAGCCACTTACCAGCTCTGTGCACACCAGCCTGTCTTTGACCCCGCAGCACCTGAGACTCTTTGCCTGAGGGTTTTGCTTGAGCACCTGCTCTACCTGTGGCCGGCCAACGGGAAATGCTGGGGAATTAGCATCCCTTGGGATTAGCTGTCAACCAATGACACCTCGGCTTCTTTGCCTCTTGCTGGAATAACTGGAGATAATGTTCTGATTGTCTCCTGGCTTCCCTGGTTGGAATTAAGGTCCAGTTGCCTATAGTGATAGCTCGCTTGATGGGACATCCTCTAATGACTTCCTTCTCCTCACTATCTACTCCTCACCTGAGGTTTCTGAGGTCATCCCCCATATGAACAACTTACACTCCTTCCTTGTCACAGGGGATCCTCTGGGTGGGGTGGGGGACTTCACCTTAGATGCTCAACATCCAAAGATGACACTGTAGATTTAAATTTCCAATCTTTTCATGTGGGTGTGAAGAAGCAGTGCCATTCTAGGGTGCTCTTAGGATAAAAATGTAACCTGAGGTCCTGCCTAGGAACTGAGTCTTAGCGCTCTGCTTATTTCCGTTGGGCAGTCATTTGTCAAGGTTTCTTCAACTTAGCTCTAGTAACCTTTGGAGCTGTTGAACTTTCCATTGGGGCCGTCTTGTGCATTGTACAATATTTAGCAGTATCACAGGTTTCTACCCACTCGATGCCCAGAACATTCCCTACCCCAGTTGTGACAACCAACAATGTCTCCAGACATTGCAAAATGCCACTGAGGGTCAAATTTTCCCCTGGTTGAAAAACCACTGAGTTAGATCTACTGCACGTAGGTCTAATGTGGCAAGTTTGCTTAGGGTATTGGATGGCTTTCTGATTATTCACCAAAAAGAAAAAAAAAAAAAACAGATTGAAGATGACTTGAAACAACAGCAACAACTTTGGAGCTACTCCCTTGAAGGTATCACCTCCCAATAAAATAAGATTAAAAGACATACATTAGGTAATTTCTTGTACAGCAATGAGGAGTCACTCACTGGTGGTGATAGTTTGAGAGACTCTGGAGAATTTGGCAGCAGGCTGGTGTCCTGAAGTGACTTGGTAAGTTGCCACTGAATTTCTTAGAGTGTAAATGGATGAGTGATTTTATGAGGACCTGGGTCCTGGATGGACTAATCCAAACTGTAGAATAAGCAGAGGGGCCTCTGCCATATTCACGCCTTTGTCCTTGAGGTCATGGGTTCAGACCTCCCTGGAAACAAACCATTGTCAGGTAACCTGTGACACAATAGCCTACTCGCCTCTAAAGAAGAAAAGAGTAAATGCTTGGAAGGTGTGTGGAATACAGCTGGGCATGGTCTGGTGTCCTTCAGGGAGAAAGTGTTGACCTGGAGGGACCAAATAACCCTGCATTCCAGGGCAGACCTGGGGGTGAGGAGGACAAAGATCTGGGAGTACAATGAGAGCAGGAATTCCCTGGGGTGACCTCCAGTATGCAGGTGCATCTCAGGTTTTCACCTGCCCTGCTTCCAGGAGTTCAGCTGCAGTGAGGAACAATCCCAGGAGCAAACAGGAAGATAAGAGTTCTTTGCACAAACAAGCATCAAATTATTTCCTAGGGCAACATAAGGTGGGAACTGGATAAGTGTTTGACCAACTTTGTTTTCACACCAGGTGTCAGAGATAAGATTGTCCCTTACCGTGGAAAATGTTGAGGAAAAGGGATTGATTATCACCTAGTTGATGATCACTCCTGCCCCTCCCTCGGTTCCAGTTCAGAAAGGCTTGGCAATCCCCTTTCACATACCCAGGGACCATCTTCTGAACTTATCTGAGCTGTATTTTTACTTGCCTAACATAAAGGAGATGCCATTTCCTCTTTTCAAAGTGACTTCCTCACCTTTTGCTGCGTTGGAATCTGCAGAGGCTGATTTTATCCTCAATTTGGAAACTTGGGAAGGCACAGGTGTTGCCTGGAACTTCAATCTTGTTTGGAATAATTGGACTGTCACAGAAAATAAGCTACAGCATCCTTGGTTTCATGGGCTGCATCACTGGTACTCAAAGCATGGTTTCCAAACTGTAGATCATCATCACCTGGAAACTTGCTGAACATGCAGATTATCATACCCCATCCCAGAACTATGGAATCTGAAATTGGAATTAGGGCCTAGCAGTCTGTGTTTTAACTAGCCCTCCAGGTGATTTTCTGGTTTACATTCAAGTTTAAGAACTGGTTCACATTATGGAGGAAAAGATAAAGTGAGAATGCTTTAGCCTCTAGCCACTGACCCTTACCTCCGTTCTTGCACTTGGGGAGGGTCCTCTCTTTACCTGGTTGCTAAGGAGACTCTGATACCAGGCTAAAGGAAGACTGCCTGTCCCCAGAGCTCAGGTCCCTGTGTAGCAACTGGGCACAGGTCTTGGGAGTGAGGCCCCTGGGGTAGCTACCTCCACGTAAAAGGTAACAAATGCCTCCTTGAAACTGTCCTCACCACTGCCTGCCTAAACATGGCTGTGGTGGGTGAACGGTGGTGCCAGCCTGTGCTTCCTCGACCCACTCCCTGAAACAAATGAACCTCAGAAAAATGGCTATCCTCAGTGAGTCCCCCAAATATACCCTTTATTAACAAATTTCACTGAATCATCACAACCCTGGCAGGAACTTGTTCCGAACTGAATGTGTCCCCGCAATTCACATGTTGAAACTTTTCTCGCCAATGGGATGGTATTTGCAAGGGGAGTTTCTGAGAGTAATCAGATTTAGATGAAGTCACAATGGGATTAGTGCCTTAAAAAGAGGCAGAGACCAGTGCACACTCCCCGCCTCCCCTCCCCCCAACTCCCATACCTCTCTCTGCGGTGGGAGGATGCAGTGGGAAGACGATCATCTGAAAGTCAGGAAGAGAGGTCTCCCCAGAACCTGACTGTGCTGACACCTTTATCTTGGACTTCCAGTCTCTAGAACTGAGGGAAATAGCCTTCTGTCATTTGAGCCACCTGGTCAGTGGTATTTTTGTTATGGTGGCCTGAGCAGATCAATAGAGTACTATTATTATCTCATTTAGAAAGGAGGAAGCAGATTTACAAAACACAAATAATGTAGTTCACCAAATTAGTGAGCATCAGAATGAATTTGGTTATGGCCTGAGTGATTCTGCTCCTTTTCAGCTTGAAGGTCCAGGGATTTCCTGGTTGACAAAGTGTTTAAACCTTTCTTTTGGAACCTAGCAATGTGGTCCTCTTAGTGACTTGGTCTGTGAGCCTTTCTCAATTGCCCGGCGCTGAAGTTTCTTGGGTGCCACCTCCAGTTCAATGTGGGAGAAGCTATAGTGTCCTGCTCAGATCAGAAGTGCTCTAAGCGCTTGCATGGGCTCAACGCTCTCCTTTCCCCTTTAGACCGCCTGGAACCCACTCTCTCTCAGGACGGGCTGGGGCACCACGTGGTGGATGCTCTGCTCTGCAGGCGGTTCTCTCTCACCTTCCATAATTATTCTCTCATCTCGATGCTGCCTTTATTCATTCTAGCATGCTGGTCTGTCTCTTAAATGCTGGGCGGCCATTCCTTTGCACATGTGTACTTTTCTGTGCCTCTCTGAGGGGCTCCTTCCTGTATGAGCAAGGGTGACATTGGAACCCCTGCGTATTGCCCCTCAGTGAGGTTAAAGCAGGCATCTGAGACAAAAGCCCGACTGGATATCTTTTGTGTCTAAGGAAAGGATGTGTGTGTGTGTGTGGTGACACTTGCTTTTGGCAGAGAGGCAATGCTGCTCTTCTAGATCTCTCTGTGTTTGCACTGACATTTCACGTTTGCAAAACCTCACAGCTTGATGTGTTGATCCAATAACATCATCAAGGGAGTGAAATAAAAATACCCAGAAGATTGGCCGACAGGAGAGCCAACTGTGTTGTTACACAAAGCATTGCGAGAAGGAAAAAAAAAAAAAAAAAAAAAAAAACAGGCAGGCAAGAAAAAAGTGGAGCGGGCAACAGGATGATGGTTTCCATTGTAAGTTTGCCATGGGGTTTCTAATGATAGGCTTTTAGCCTATTATAGTGGATTGACACAGAACTTATTCACAAATTAAGAAGTGCTCATTCCTTGAAATATTTTGGACATTATCAACTTTTTCTAGTGGGTTGTTGAAAGGAGTCTATTATGTCAGGCTGGGTTAGAACCCAGGAAATGAATTGGCACTCTCCAAAGTTAATAAAACATCGTTTGTCAGAAGATTTGTAGGTGTGACTCAGTTCCGGAATTAAAATATACAATTAGAGTCCAGGACCGAGGATCCAGCCTTTGCCAAGCGTAATGAGTCTTCTGTAACTGGCTTGCTCTGAGCGGTGTGTAATTTGTGTGCCATTTAGGTCTGAAATGTTCTGTTCCTGTGAGCTTCAGCCTGTTGCCCTCACCTCCGCAGAGGCTGCTCCAGTCCCTGGGCCAAGCTCAGGAGAAGCCCCTGATGTTTTCCTCGAGCTTGTTGCAGTTTACCCTGCAGATACTCTTTGGCACTTCCTGACTTCTGTCTTAGAAAAGAAAGGAGATTTGTTAATGTCATGTTTTCATTCCTTCCAATGGCAGTAGTGGCAACCCCGGTGGCAAAAGCCTGAGATTTTTTTTCTAGCTGAAGTGGATTCCAAAGGTGACGGGGAATGTTCAAGTGGAGCCCTGAAGGTTGGAGATCTCCTTCAGTAGACCATCAGTTCCCATGGGATCTGTCCCACAGGGAACCAGAACAAGCTGATGTCCCCAGGATGAAGGGCTCCCACGTGGCTTTACTCCATGTCTGAAATTCTTTTTAAAGACAAAAATGTGCTCGTAATTGTGATAGAATACTCTTTTCAACCTTTTAATCACAGGAACTCTTTACACTTGCAAATTTCGAGGACTCCAAAGAGCTTTTGTTTAAGGTGGCTGTATCTATTGATCATCATTATGTGGGACAGGAATCAGCAAATTATGGTCCATGGTTCAAATCTGGTCCACCACCTTTTTTTTTTTTTTTTTTTTTTGTAAGTGAATTAAAAAAAAAAAACCTATTTATTTACAGATTATCTATGGCTGCTTTAATGATACAATGGCAATGTTGATTAGTTGTAACAGTCCCATGACCTGTGAAGTCTAATTTATTATCTGTCCTTTTTAGGAAAGTTTGTCAATACTTGACAAAAAAATTAAAATGGGCAATGTATTTTAAAAATACTTATTAGTCCATTAAAATATTGATTATAAAATTATTATGAAATAACATGTCCTTTTCTTTTAAATTGAAAAAAAAGTCTATATTTCCAAAACAAAGTTGTTCTACACTTTTGAAAATACTTCGATGTCTGACTTGATAGAAGCTGCTGGATCCTCATGTCTACTTCATCGTTTGATCTATTGCCGTATGCTGCTTGGGTTGAAGTCAGTAAAGAAAATGCAGATTCAAACCCATGTGCAGTTAGAAAGGGGAGGAGAATTTTAACAATCTTTTCAGCTATTTATTGATATTTTTCTTTGACACTACAACAAATATTTTTTAAAATACTTTTTTGTAGTTGTAGATGGACAGAATGTCTTTGTTTATTTTTATGTGGTGCTAAGGATCAAACCCAGTGCCTCACACATGCTAGGCAAGCACTCTGCCACTGAGCTACAGCCCCAGCCCCACAACAAATCTTGACAAGTAGCAATTTCTAGGAGGTTTCACGGAAAAGCTGAAATCCTAGCAATGAAAATTTCATAGTCTGTAACTTTAAAATCCCTTGATCTTACTTGCAGTTTGAATGGTTCTTATACCTATGTTGCATTCAGAAACATCATGCATTATTTTGAAAATATTAGTTCACTGAGTTATATAGATCTTCCAAATGTTGACATATTTAATTTTGTATCCTATCAAAATTTCACATTTGTTAACATCAGTACCAAGCTCGGTAAGAATCTTTAAGCTGTTAAACTTATGGTGGTGTATATAAATTTTTGAAACTTCAAATTTTTGCTTGAAAGTGCACATTCTCTATCTGGCATCAATTACTATCAGTTATTTTCCTTGTAGAAATGGGCTCATTTCATTCATTTTAAAGAACATATCTGACAAATACCCAATCATTGGTCTGTCAGTCATGTAAAATAGTGTCTCATGAAAAAAGAGGCTAGTTCAGCTCGCAGCTCAAACAACTGCACCAGTGACAAGTATACTTCAGAAGGCAGCGAAAACGATTTTTACTTGTGCTTCCCATTTAGTGACCCTCATCAAAGTCATTATTAAGTAAAACTGGCTTTTCCCACCCTAGCCCATGTGAAGAACCCAAGACCACTAGAACACTTTGGTGCCCCTGCCTTGACACGTGCCAGCGCCCCCGCAGTGTTACTTTTGTGCCACCAGTGTGAACGTCAACACAGTAAAGAAGAGAAGTAATGTCTCCCTAGTATCAGGAAAGTGGGTTGCCCTCGTGGATGCTTGACAGTGAGTCTGTAGACTACATTTTGAGAATTGTTGAGGTGGAGATAAGGAGGGGAGCACACAATTCCAGTCCTGCTTGGGTGAAGATTCCATGATGAAGTCCTGTTGGGGAATGCAATAGGGTGTAGGGTGGAATGGAAACTTTCTGGCACTCATTGGATGTTAAAGGCTTTGAGAAGTCAGTCCTCTAGAAAATGGAGGACTTTGTTTCTCCTAAACGCTTTTAAGCAAAATATGCATGAATACTCTAACCATGGCACTTTAGGGTATAAACATGCCTCCTGGGATTTCTCTGGGAAGTAGGCTTTCATGGGCTGGGAGTGGAGTGTCAAAAGGGACTGGAGAGGAGGGGCATCTGGGCCCTCAGAGGCCCACCTGTGACCTGAGGCCACTCCTGGGTTGTCTTCTTGCTCCTTTCTGAGCTGCCTTCCTGATGACAAAGCCAGTGACCACGCCGCTGGAGAGCTTGCTGACGACTGGGTCCTGCCGAGCTCAGGGCCCTCTTGCCAACTGCTTGTAGACAATGCCAGCAGATCTGCAAGACTGGTTTTTTCACAAGGCCGAATAGAATTTGAAGAACAGCACTGGGCAGAGAGAGCGCTGAGATCTTCCCTGAGGAGATGGGTATGTTCTTGCAGGTACTGAGCAGCAAGAGGTTTCTCTTCCAGGCAGTGTTTGTTGGTCTGCGACCTCACTGGTTACAATTAAGTGCACCCCTCTTTAACATTATGGCACTAGGAACCACAGCACTCTCATCTGCACCCCTGAGATGGGACAGGCCCTTCTGAGGACCATTCTTCAGAGGATTGACCATACTGCCCACCCTCGGATTAGAAAACTCCCCTCTGGAAGAGAAACGCCAAGCGGGATGGTTTTGCCAACAGTAAAGTGGAATTTCTGAAGCTTGATCATTAGTACCACTTCACTTCCAGTCTGACAGATGCCTCCCTCTCCCATACTCAGGACTCTGGGAGGAATCTTCCAAAGGCACTAGAGGCAGGAGAAGAGTCAGGCTGTTATCCAGGATGAGATAAGAGGAAACAAGGGTCTTGGAGAGGCAGTTGGTGCATTGACCGTGGGATTGCAAATTTTCTGTGTTACCTAAGCAAGGTGCTAGCCTGGGCCATTGGGGTGGGCAAGGGGAGGCAGTTGGGGCCACCCAGCTCCAGCCTTCTTCCTTCTTCATTTTGAGCACTCTTGTCTTCCCTGTTCTATAATCAGAGTTTTGGCATAAGACTTCATTTGAAACAGAGATTCCACTACTTCAAAAATATACTGGAAATCACCAGGAGATGATTCTAAGTTTCCTTCTCTCCGTAGGTTTATTCCACACTCTTGGTAGTCTCAACTTCCTGATAATTTCCTGGTAGTTGCATATGTTTCCCGTGCATTGGACCCTTTGACCATACTTGGTGACAAGCGTGTAGAAGGCAGGGAGCTTCTGTATACCTCAGTTTTCATCACAATGTCCAGCAGAAGTGCTGTCACAGTGGCCTTCAGTGACGCTTGACAGGGTGTGGCCGGCAGCACTCTGAGAGGGGCTTCTGAGGCCTGTAGTATACTCATCTCTGAGATCTGGTCTGCAAACGCATAAAGCATGCAATGAACATGACCCCGAACTGCTCAGGAGAGTGGGTTCTGGATTCTGCTCCCAACTCAGGAGCCCTGCGCCTGGAACTGTGCACATAGACTCTCTTGTCCTTGGTTTTATTTTCAGTGAAATAAAAAACTTTTTGTTAAAGTCATGTTTCCCAAATGTGGGTCATGCAGAACACTAGGAGTATTGTAGTTGTGTCCTGTCTAGACTCTCCAGCAGGCCATGGGCTGATACATAGTGTCTTGCACATGTATAATTATTTTTCATATGTATTTAGAAGTGACTGTGACTTACAAAATGCGGGCTCATTATAAAGTGTTATTGAATTCATAGAGGTTACTAATGACAGGCATAATGAAGACTAACATTTATTAAATGCTCACTGGGCGTGAATTATAGTGAGAGCGAGGCTCAGGTTGAACTTCCTGACCCTGAGAAGAGGATTTGTATGTAGGGGGTTCATGTCAGATCTCACCCAGGGACTTGGAAGAAGCAGGAATTGGGAAAAGAAGAAACCCGGTGAGGATGTAATTTGAGGCCTCAGCCTCAGGCTGAGTGTGTGGGATGCTCTGGAGGTTTGATTATGTTTTAGAGTTCGTTCTCACTCATGGCAAAGAAACTGGGCTTTACATTCCTGCACCTGTCAGTCACCAGCTAAGGATCCCCCCATTGGGGTGAGGGTAATATTAATATTATGGCACATAAACTTCCACTTTTTTTTTTTTTCATGTGCCTTGATGCAAAGTAGCTTCAGTGGCCTTCACGACAGGAGCTACAGGCTATTAGAAGATGAAAACAATAACACTCCACCACCACCACCCAAAATACCAAACACCCCAGTCCATACATCGTAGCCAGGGGATGGAGACTTAGGAACTGTGACAGTGCTCCAAGGAGGTCTGGTGGCATGTTGATGGTACCTGTAACAACCTTAGGAGTACATGTTATTTATTACATGTGACCAATTCCTCTTCATTTTGTAGGAGAGAAAATGGAGGCACAGGGAGTTTAACAGACTTGCCACATGGCTGGTGAGGGGCAGACCCAGGAGTCAAAGCAAGAAGCCCAACTTTAATCACCATCCTGCATGGGGCTCCCTGCTTCTCAAAATGCAACAGGAATCGAGTGTGTCATCAAGAAAATTCTGGGAACGAGTTGGCAAGCCTGGAGGTCCTGTGAGGTGGTCTAGCATTCAATGAAATTTTAATCTCTTGCCAGTTTTGGGCTCTGATTTCAAAGCAATTTCAAGGGCAATTTGGATTTCAATTTTTTTCCCCGTCTTTACAATCAGTCTGACTTAGGCAATTTTAATCAAAATCAAAAGATCCAAACATAGTTTGTTAATAGCTAAGAAAACAATGGCCAAAGGTGAAAGATTTTTCAAGAGCTGTAAGGCACTTTGGTTTTCAGAATAATTGAGAGATGGCTATTTGGATGGGAAACAATGTAATTTGGATTCTAATTCAGCAAAATTACTTAATTGGCAACACATGCTTCCTGAGTGCTGCAGGGGCGCAGGAGGGTGACTTTCAAACGGGGAACATGCGGGAGTGGCACGAGATGGCAGATGCCTAAATATGGTGGAAGGTTTTCTTTTGTTCGGTTTTAAATTCTTGTCACTTAGTGGCACAATGCTCCCATCACGGGCTGCTCTGAGAATTCCAAGGCCCGGTAGAGCATTCCACAATCACACTATATTCAGCACTGTAAGTGGTTGAGGGCCCAGGGTAGGGGGACTTGACAGAGACTCAGTGGTTCTCGGTCGAGGACAGTGTCCTTCCTCATTCCACAGGTTTTGGGAAACATGGGGAGAGTCTTTTTTTTTTTTTTTTTTTAAATCATGAATAGATTACTTCCAGGTGAGTGTGTGGGGGCTCCTAGCATTTGGTTTTCAGAGGGCCAGTGCTACTAAGTGTCCAGCAGTACACAGGACACTCCTGTTCCAGGAGGAAGATCGCCCTGCGGGCCAATGGCACTGATGCTGAGGAACTCCAGAAGGGGATGTGATTTCAGAAGATAATCATCTTTACATGAGACAGAATGGGCTCTGACAGGACTTAGACTTAGCCACATACCTCCTGTAAACCATGTGTGGGGTTAGAGGGAGGCAGAGCCTCCCTGCTGCTCAGATTGCCGTTGCCCGTGCCTCTGGTGGTGAGGCCCTTGTTACTGGAGGTGATAAAGTGGAGGCCACTCGATCACATATAAGACATACGTTGAAGGGATAGCCAGCCTGGAGGAGAAGATGGATTAGGTGACCTCTGGGAGTATATCAGCAAGATTATAGAGTTCTGCCTACTGTTTATTATTAGAGTTCCAGGGAAGGTTTGTGAAGACAGGAATTAAAACTGAAAGTCATGCAGCGAGGTCCAGGCTGGGGTTTTGAGAGGCTGAACTGAGAGAACAGAGTCTGCTATTAAGAGAGGAAGAGAAAATGCATTGTATAGGAGAGATCTCCAGGTGGGGGCCTTTCAGTCCTGACTCCTGCCTCGACTGCTAACTCCCTGCTGGTGTGTTCCTGTGCTTCTCATGTTTTACGTGCATGTCAGGTGATAGTGCTGTCAAATGCTGAGACTCTGTGACTCCATGGTTTGAGAGTAGAGCATGTTCTTTCTCATAATTGCGTTGTGGCCCTACCCGCTATGTGATGATATTTAGAGGTCACTAGGGTCCGATGAGGTCATGATGGTAAATCCTTTTTTTAATGATAAAATTAGTGACCTTATGGGAAGAGATGCTGCCCTATTCTTGTCCCTGTCCCTCTCCTTCCCCATTTCTTTCCCACTCCTTCTCTTTTTTTCCCTATTCTTTCAGAAGGAAGAGGTCATGTGAGCACACAAGACAGAGGCCACCGGTAGCCCAAAGGGAAAATCCTCATCAGGAACCAACCACACTATCATCCTCACCTTGGACTTCCAGCTTCCAGAACTATGAGAAAAATTTCTGTTGTTTAAAGGACTGACTCTCCAGTATATCACTGTGGCAGTCTGAGCTGCCACTAACACAGCCTGGAAAAAGCAAACTGCCATGTCGTCAGAGGACCAGATGGCAGGAATAGCAGGTGGCCCTCAGGAACTGGGGCCTTTGTTCTGCCGTTCTGAGGCTCTGAGTTCTGCTAACAACCAGTGAGCTTGGAGAGGATCCCCAGCTCACACGTAAAGGTAGCCCAGTGAGACCCAGGGCAGAGACCTCAGCTAGCGATGCCTGGACTCTTGACCTATGGCAATTGTGAGATAATAAAGGGTGTTGTTTTAAGCCACTAAGTTTGTGAACATTTGTTATATAGCATAGAATACTAACACACAGGGCGTGTTAGAGATCTGGTTTCGCTTAGGCATGTAAGATTTGGGAGTTGGGTAACCAGCTTCCTCTCACTTTTCTTCTTAGGGCTACTTAACTGAACTCTTGCAACTGAATGATTCATGTTAATTAATCTTGGGAAAAACTAGGAGAATTTGCAGTAGCTGCATCATTAGAAGTCTGACTGACAGAATATTGAAGGCATTTCTAACAGCGAAGCACTTGGTATGTTGCTATGGACTGAGAGCTTGTGTTCCCTGAACTTCACAGGTGGAAAGTCTTACCTCCCAGCTGATGGTGTTAGGAGGTGATTGATTGGGTCATGGCAGCAGAGCCCTCAGGAATGAGATTAATTTCCTTACAAAAGGGGCCCAGGAAAGACCCCTTCCTTTCCCTTCTACCATGTGAGAACACAGGCAGAAGACAGTGTCTCTGAACCAGGAAGTGAGTGAGCCCTCACCTGACATGGAATCTACCAGAGCCTTGATCTTGAACTTAGTCTCCAGAACAGTGAGAAATAAATTTCTATTGTTTATAAGCAGACTGGGTAGATTGATACATATTTTCCTAATAAGGTAGCTCAGGCTGAGTTTAATTAGAAATTGTAAGGTCAAAGGGAGTGAGGAACTTTTATGGGTCATGGTTTAATGTAAAGAAACAATGCCATAGGAGACCAATAATTCCTTTCTGGAAAATATTTCCAATTCCTTTCTCCTGTTTCTGATGCTTTGCTCTTTATTTGCTTTCAAATAAACTCTACTATTTGGCCTACCTATGGAAGTGTATTTGGTCACCAGAAGGTTATCTGGACTTCTCTCCTGGAGAATTGAAAAATCTGGGAACTCACCCTGTTGCTTCCAAGTTCTCTCTGGATACGGTATTAGGTTGGAAAAGTGCTGAGTTTTGATAGGAAAGAAAAATGTCTCTGATTCTTCCCCTTTTTGGGTTAGAAAAAGAAATTGTGTTCTCCAAGCAGGATCCCTAGGGGTGTAAACTGCAATTTTGATGAAACTTGATCTAGTGTCTTCTGCATTGTGCAGCACTTGATTAAGGATTGTTCCTTCCTGAAAAGGAGCCTCTTTTCTTCACAACTTAGGTCCTCTTCATAATCCTCCAAACGCTTCTTTCTTTTCATTATGTGGTTGCAATTATTTCTCTGTCAAGTGCATAACCTAACACCTCTCCATGTACAGTGCCAAGATTTGAAACCATAATAAGCTGATGCTCACCTTTGAAGCCATTATTTCAATCATTAGAACACAGTTTATTCCACCAGTGGACATTAACATTTGAAAATGTGTCAACCAGAGTAAGAAATTCATCATGATCATGGACCACCGGCCAACTGATTAAAATGCAATGTTCTGATTTCCTTGGGTTTTAGAAAAATGAATCTAATACCTGTTATCAGTTTACATTTTTGTCTTTGTTCTGTACCTGGTGAATTGCTTGTAAAAGCCAAAGAAGTTTTAATTTTAAACAAGAAACAAGAAAAAAAAAATGCAGTCTGAAGAGGGCTTTGGGACTCCATGAGAGCACTTTTCTTGAGTGTGGATGAGGGAGGTTGGTTCCCATACACAATACTATTTCCATCCTAGAGGGACACAAAACTGGCTATGGTTTCTGCATTTGGGCACTTATGATTTTGAGCAGAAGTGAATCTGGTTGTTGTGCTGAATTTCTTGGAAGGCCTTAATGAGATCACCTCTGCAGTTCAATTGGGAAAGAGTAAAGGACAAGTATTACATTTCTGTCTAGCAAAAAGCCACATTTCATCATTAGTGCCTTGAAACAGTTGGTTGAAAAAATTAAGCACACACACACCAAAGTGTGGGTGTGAAAAGTAAAATATAAATCCCCAGGAAGCTGGAGTGTGGGGGTTAATATTATGTCAACCCAGAGATTTTCTGGATGGTTCTCGTCGTCAAGGTAACACTATGTCTTGCTAAAGCTCAGGTAGGAAACCAGCAAAGGAAGATGGTGCAATTAGAGTGACCTTAACCAGTCACCTTTCAGCTTCTGCAATGTATTTGAAATGGGTAATTTTTTGGTCAGGTATTTCACAGCTTCCCGTGACCAGACCCAATCTCTTCTCATTATCTAATGCTGCATAACAAACCACCCAAATCCTAGTGGCTTAAAATAACAACATTAATTTTGCTCATGAATGTACAATTTGGGCAGGGCTCAGTGGGGACAGTTGAGGTTAGACTTATCTGAAGCTTCCTGTGCTCAGATGTCTTGGGATTAATGGTGGACGACTAAAACAGTAGGGGCTAGCACAAGAATTTCTTGGGTTTCTTTCTTTCTTTCTTTCTTTCTTTCTTTCTTTCTTTCTTTCTTTCTTTTGCTTGCTTTCTTTCTTTTTTTCCTTCTTTCTCTTCCTTCTAATTTACAAATAAAAATTATATATATAATCATATGTAAATAAAAATTGCACATACTGTATATATTGTGGAACCTCTGAATTGAGCTATTGAACACATGCCTTATGCCTCATACTTACCACTGTTTGTGGTAAGAACGCTAAAATCAACTCTCAGCATGGTCACGAATGCAACACATCATTTTAAAATATAGTCACTAGGCTACACATTAAAGTTCTTGAACCTGTTCCTTCTATCTAACCGAAATGTGTCCTTGGACTAAGATCTCTCCAATCCCCACCCCTAGAAACCACCGTCCTACTCTCTGCTTCTCTGAATTCATCTTCTTAAGGTTCCACATGTGAGATCATCATTATTTGTCCTTCTGTGACTGACTTGTTTCATTTAACATAATATCCTTCAAGTTCATCCAGGTTGTTGCAAATAATAGGCTATCCTTTTTTTAAAAAAGAGTGACTAGTACTTGATTGTACTAGTACTAGCACGTGCACCAGATTTTCTTTATCCATTCCCCTGTTGGACTCTTGGGTTGACTCCATACCTTGGCTATTGCAAATGGTGCTGTAATGAACCTGTGACTGCACACATCCTGTTGACATACTGATGTCTTTAACTTTGGATATATGCCTCGTAGTGGAGTTGATCACATGGTAGTTCTCTTTTTTTCCCCCAAAATGGCTGTACAAATTTACATTCCCATCAACAACAGCTTGTTTTTCTCCACAAGCTCACCAACACTTAGCTATCTTTTGCTTGTTGAAAATAGTCATTCTAACAGGTGTGAGGTGAAGACTCATTGTGGTTTTAATTTACACTTCCCTGATGAATAGTGGAATTGAGCATTTTTCATGTACCTGTTGGTCATTTGTGTATTTCTTTTTAAGAAATGTCTATTTAGGTCCTTGCCCATTGTTAAGTCGGGTTATTTATTTTCTTACTATTGAGTGTTTATATTCCACAGAGAGTTTGATATTCATCCCTAACAGATATATGGTTTGCAAATATTTTATTTCATTCTGAAAGTTTTTTTTTTCACTTTTTTGATTGTTCCTTTGCTGTGAATCACTTTAGTTTGATATAATCCGATTTGTTTTTGTTGCCTGTGCTTTTAGGTCATATTCAAATAATTATTGCCTAGATTAATGTCAAGGAACTTTCTCCCTGTGTTTTCTTCTAGTAGTTTTACATTTTCATATTTTATGTTTAAATCTTTAATTATTTTGAGTTGATTTTTAGTGGTGTGAGATAAGGGTCTAATTTCATTCTCTCTGCACCTAGATGTGCAGTTTTCCCAAAAACCATTTATTGAGGAGACTGTCCTTTCCCATGGTGAGTTCTTGGCATCTTTGTTGAAAATCACTGCACTAAAGACATGGAATTTGTTTCTAGTCTTCTGTACTGTGGGCATTTTCCTATTTCTATGTGACTTCTCCATGTTGTGGCTCTATGTAAAGGGGACATTTGACCAGGTGTTTTTTTTTTTTTTTTTTTTTTTTTTTAAACAAATGGGATACATGTTGTTTCTCTGTTTGTACATGGCGTAAAGGCATACCATTTGTGTAATCACAAATTTACATAGGGTAATGTTGTTTGATTCATTCTGTTACTTTTTCCCTTCCCCCCCACCCCTCCCACCCCTCTTTTCCCTCTATACAGTCCTTCCTTCCTTCATTCTTGACCCCTCCCTAACCCTAACTCTAACCCTAACACTAACCCCTCCCTCCCCCCCTTATGTATCCTCATCCACTTATTAGCGATATCATTCAACCTTTGGACAGGGTCCCAGGACCTAGGAGGCTTCTTGGTGGAAGAGCCACACAGAGACACGCTTAGGGGCAGAGCGAAGGTTGACCAGGTTTAAAGACACTTTCAGTTGTTGCAGGTGGGAGGGTGGGGGGAAAAGAGCGGCCTCTAGTGGGTAGAGGCAATGCTGCAGCTAAACATTCTACAAAGGACAGAGAAACCCCCCATAACGAAAAATGATCTGACCCTAAATGTCATAAAACGAGAAAGCCTGTCCTAGAGACTGGAGAGTATCTGAAAAGCAGAACACTAAAGGTGCTTATGAAGATTCTTACATTTGCACATAGACTCTGGTTTTATTTCTATAGGTGTGGCTGGGTGGTTTTCCAGTTTTCGTGTGCAAGGTGTACCTGTCCAAAGATACATACATAAAACCGTGTGTGATACCCTTGCTATGTGTTTTAAGAATTTCCCTGAGGTTAACTTCTTTTTATGAGTTTTTTTGCCTTATATATTGATCTCAGAATCTCACTTGATATTTACAGTAGCTATAGGACATAGCCCATAATGTAATATATTATAATATAATATAATATAATAATATTTCCATTTCATTAATGAAGAAACTGGGCTAGAAGAGAAAAAAAGAGTTGATTAAGATCTTTAGAACTAGTAAATAGTTAAGCTTGATCTTCAACCCAGATGTGTTTCATGTTCCATTGTTCTTTCTACTCACCTATAAAGATATTCAACAAGTTAAATGACACTAGCCAGGAACTGTGCTTGGCATTGGAAACACAAAAAATGCTAAGACCATGACCCAGAGTGAGAGAGAAAGATAAAATTCAAAAAGTAAAGACATAATATAAGCTTGCTATTTAGAGATGTAGAGACGAATGGCAAAAGAATACAGAAAAGATTACCTGTGTCTGGTTCTGGGAAATGGGAGATGGGAGGACAGTGCTACTGTTCAAGCATACCTTGTGGAACTATTTGACAGATGTGACAGATGTAACAGATTTTTGAATGTAAGGCAGTCATTCTATTTCACATTTTTATTTTTAATGCCCACTCTGTTTTGCCATACACTTCTTTTCAAAGTCTTTAGTGTCACCTTTAAGTTAAAGGTGAATATCATTTCCAGTGGAATGTTTTACACCTTACCGGCTTAGGTATGGGCTGTTAAGAGGCCATGTCTGTCTCCTCTAAGGGAGTGGTGTACAGCAGCCCTTTCTTGTGATTATTTGGCTGTGGAATTGAGCAGAGATGTTGTAGATATTCCTCTCTGACAAGCTGCCCTTCAGGAAGTTACTCTCCCATCCACTCTGTCATCATCCCCCTTCCCTTCTGTTCTAACCCTTAGACCTGTTCTGGGTAAAACAAAACAAAACAAAACAAAACAAACAAACAAACAAAAAAATGGTAGGTCTATCTATGCATAGGACCTGGATGTCTCTGAAACATATATCTTTCAAGCTCATTATTGTCTGTTATACACATAGAAATTCCAAATCAGCAGCCAAAAGCTTGCACGAACTACTTTTCAATATTCATGGCTAGGGAAAATTTCATCTCTTTTGCTCATCAGATTCCTGCTTATCTTTTAAGGCTCAGCTTATGTTCTAGTTCATGCAGCGATTGATTCATCTCATCAAGTACTTATGGAGCACCTAGTCTATGCAAGTCATTGGGAATATCACAGTGAACAACACACTCAGTGGCTGTCCTTCACAGAGTTTACTCTCTGGCTAGGCCAACAGATTCTAAACAATTGATAATGCAATTCATTATATGTGTGATAAATATTTCTACAGGATAAGCATCAAGAGATCACAGACCAATGAAAATCGACCTTGTATCTGGTGAAAGGCGAAAGGTAGATTAGAGAAAACATCTCTAAGGACAAGATGATGCTGAGAAGGAAGGATAAGCCTGGGACTAGGGTCGCACACTAGAGACAGAAGAAGTAGCCTATGGGAAGATGTGGAATGAGAAGGGCATGCAACTTCAAGGAACAGAAAGGAAGCCAAAGTGGCCAGTGTACAGGTCTGCACGGGGAGAGAGAAGTGCAAAATCTGTGCAGACCTGCAAGCAGAGCCAGCCTGGCCATGCGATGCTGTGGCTGTGGTGGGAATTTCCGATTTTATTCTAAAATGAGTGTATGTAATTGAAGAGGTTTAGGCAGCGACAAAGAAATGACATGATATTCATAGTTTCGAACTTACCCTGGGGCCTGTAATCCCGGTGGCTTGGGAGGCTGAGGCAGGAGGATTGTGAGTTCAAAGACAGGCAGAACAAAAGTGAGGTGCCAAGCAACTCAGATCCTGTCTCTAAATAAAATACAAAATAGGGCTGAGGATGTGGCTCAGGGGTCGAGTGTCCCTGCATCCAATCCCCAGGATTCCCCCCAAAACAAAAAACCTCTCCAAACCAAAAACAAACAAACAAACAAACAAACAAACAAAAAACAAAAAACCTCACTCTGTACTGTTTCAGTGTTGATCCCTCTATGGAGGCCTTGAGTTAGAGAGAAGAGCATGTACTCAAGAGGCACCGAGTATCAAGACCCTCCACTGCATCATGCTGTGCAGGGTGGGCAGTGCCAGGGGGCATCATTTACATAGGTGACAGTGGTCACTCTGTTCCTGGGGTTGGGCAATGTGATGACTGTGCCAGGATATTGGATGGAAATTTTATGTAGGTTTTTGAAGTCACCAAGAAACAGCGAGAACTGGGTTAAGAAGAATATTGCAAGCCGGGATATCTGTAGATTAGAGCAAGGAATAAGAAAAAGTGGTCAGGGTCAGAAGGCACTATTCCTGGTGGGCAGAGATCTTGTTCATGGGCAGAGCAGTACCTGTCTGGAAGTGGCATTGAGGTAATGTCACCCTCTAATGATGAGATTCCAACACAGGAGATAGAGTTTTACCACCTGCAAAGAAGTTTCAGAGGAACTATTGTATTCAGTGGACAGCTGACTCTCAATATATAAAAAAAAAGTATAAGAACTTTCTAGAGGAGGAGAGATGTGGGTCTTTGCTGATCTTGGCGTAAGAGCTCTGGAGAGCACAGTGGAATAGGGTTTAGGTCTGCAGTAAGGAAATGTTGACAATCATGGGGATGCTAATAATGTAGAGAGAAGGTCCAGAGGGGGTTAAGAAGGCTGAGGATGAAAGCCAAATTCAAATTCAGGATATCTGACTGCAAAACCCCTGTGCTTTCCTTTAACTAGGGTTTCTCAGCCTCAGCACTATGTGCATTAAGGATCAGGAAAATCTTTTTTTTTTTTTTTCTCCTGTGTATTGCAGGATATTTAGCAGCATTCCCTGATCTCTATCCACTGGACTCCAGTAGCAAACCCTACCAATTGAGACAAGCAAAAATGTCCCCTGATATTGCCAAGTATCCCTCAGCAGGGAGAAGGGGTACATTTTCTCAGTTGAGAACCAGTGCTCTAAACCATGTAGCTGAGCTAAATCAAAGTTGTGGTAGCTAAAGATTTGAACACTTGCAACTGGGAAAGGCCAATTGAAATTTCTTTACCTGTTCATTTACTTTTGAGTATTCTGGAAATCTGCAGCTCACATGAGTGAGTTCTGTAACCCAGTGGGAGACGGAGTATTGTTCATCCTGTGAAGTCATTTTTGTTGTCATTGGTTTACAAAGATGGTTCTTCATTTGGGATCCCTTGCCAGAAAACATTCTCAGAATCCACTAGAACTTCTAACATTCAATGAAGGAGGAAAGTGGTCAATTGCAAAGTGTTTGATTCTGAGAGTTCAGGTAAAATGAAAGTAGGAGAGTTTCTGCGGTAACTATTCCCAGATCCACTTGGCATGTATACAAAGTTCTGATTTGAGAGCAGTTGAGCTGCCCTCTCCGTGCGGAGAGAAGGTCAGCAAGGCCTGGGTGAGCAGAGCCCGAGGAGCTTGGCACCAGCTCCTGCTGACTTCATTCCTCCTGCCAGTTGGAACTGATTTGTAGGCCTGTGTTTGGTGCCAGGGACTGGGTGGGAAAGGGGAAGTAAATTCAAACAAAAGAACGCCCCTGAAGTGTCTGAAAAGAGGCTTTTAGCACCATTCTTTGGGTGCTCTCAACCAGACTGAAGGTGCAAAACTGTAAAAAGCAGCCGCAACCACTTTGGAGAATGGCGGAGTATATCCAACACAGTGATATTATCACATCTATTTGTTGGACAAAGGACTTCATTGTATAACAAAATAAAACATGTTTCTCCTTCCAGTTCCTGCTTTGTGACAAACCTTCAAAAATGAGCTTACAAAGGAGCAGCCTGAAAACTTGGCAAGGGGGATTTTTAGACATGTTCCTTCCAAAATATCTGATTGAAAGGGTTTTCAGACTGTTTTCCTGGCCTGCTGTGCAATTTGCAAACAATCTCTTTTTTCTGGTCACTTTGTGGGTGGGAGGGATTGATAAATGTACTGGAAACTCATTTCTGACACTATAGACAAACTTCTTCCAAATTCATTAACTTCCGGTGCAGATAGCAAGTGCACGTTCTTACTATGAATTAGAGTTCACCCTTAGACCTCAGGTGGGCCCAGTCCCTGTTGTGGGGGTGAGGGTCATTACCTGTTCCTCCTCCTGCATTTCTGATATCTCACGGATACTTTCCATTACCTTGGTAAATTCTAATTGTTCCATCCTTTATCTTTGGAGTTTCATTCCATTCTGCGATTTCCTTAGGAATGAAACTGTTTCCATGACCTAAAGATGGAATTACTTCTCCTCAGTAAAAACCTGATCAAGAATTCAATTGTTTCTAGTCAAGGAATTCAGGGTCAGGATGTAAAGCCAATTTCTCGTGAGTGTAAGACTGCATAGTTTTTTCAAAAGGTCATGTATTATGAGTCCACTTACATGAAATTCCCCAAATGATGAAGTAGGGCCTGACCAGTGGTTGTTAGGGATTAGGTAAGGGAGCTGGATGTCACCAGGTGTTGCCACCCGCAGCAACAATCCTGCGGGAATTAATCGGAGGTGGACTGGGAATAAACTACTTCTATTATCTTTATCTGGGCTACTTCCTTGCTTACTTGCTTGTTCGCTAGTTTATAGAGGAAGAGAGACTTTGCTTAGAGAAAGAGAGACTTTGCTTAATTTTAGAGGTGCTACGCTTTCAGAGAGGCTACTATTATCAGAAAGGCTATTTCTTAGAGGTCTGCTTCTTCTTCTTAGAGGTGCGTCCTGCATCCTGTGTCCTAAAGGTGCGTGCTAGAGGTGTTTTCTATCAGAGGTGCTTCTTAGTGGTGCGTCCTGTGACCTGCAACCCGCGGGATCTAGAGGTGTGTTCTTAGTTCCGCTTTCTGCTATCTGCGATCTGCGATCGGCAACCTAGAGGTGCATGCTAGAGGTGCATTCTTAGTCCTGCGTCCTGCGATCTCCTCCCAGGTGAAGAGAATGTCTTATACACCTAAGGCAGCCAATCAGCTTAGGATTAAGTAGCATGATTGGAGCATGCGCCACGGTACCAATCAAGAAAGAATGAGGAACATCTGTTGACCACTAGCGCAGAGATGACATTAACTAATCAGGCAAAAGTAGATCACGCCGTGTTAACACTAATTATGCGCCACTTCTTGGCCCAATGCCAGCTGCCATCTTAGGGCTAAACATGTCTCTGCATCCAGGAAAGGGTTAGCATGAGGGAATTCCTTCATGATGAGAGAACGGTTCTATATCTTGAGTGCATGATGGTTATACCCTCGGTTATACCAAGTCTACCCTTGGTAAAATGTCACAGGATTGCTTGCAAGCAAAAAAAAAAAAAAAAAAAAAAAAAATTCATGCAAAAAACAGGTGAAATCCAAGGAAGGTCTGCAGTCTGGTTCATTGCATGGTGCCAGTACAGATTTCCTGATTTTGATGATGTACCATGCTCCCTCCTTAAGGAGTAGGGCATAAATCCCCACTTATCAAGTGATTTTTGTTTTTATTTCCATTTGTCAGTGCTGGGGATTGAACCCAGGGCCTAAGTCATGCTAGACAAGTGTTCTACTCCTGAGCTCCATCCCCAGCCTTGAAAATGTACTACAAATAAATAAAATGTCACCGCTGAGAGAAGCTGGGTGATGGGTACAAAGAACCATTTCTACCATTTTTATAACTTCTTGTGAATCTATAATTATTTCAAAATAAAGAGTTAAAAAGAAGATCTAGGAAGAAACAAACCCCCAATCATATGACTGTAGAGCTCTAGCGTGGCAGAGGTGACCATAGTAGGTAATTAAGAAATAGAGGAGATTGATTATTGAATGAACGAAGCTGTTTTACATTATATTAATAGAAGTTTTAAAAAATGATAACAGAAGATGACATTTTTGAATACTTAACAGGTCAGGCATTGTGCTACATAATAACCTTTTAAGAACTTTATTTTTAAAAGTTTATTCCTTGAAAAGATAATTAATTTTGTGTATTTGGTAAAAGTGTAAAGAACAAAAGGGAATTACTAATGACCAAAAAAAAAAAAAAAAAAAAAAAATCCAAATACTGGGGCTAGGAAGAGCAATGTTGTCCAGGATTGGTGTGGAGAGCAAGAGTGGGTATATATGGGTATTCGTTGTATCATTAGTTTTCTGTTTTTGTTTTTAGTTTTGGTACTGGGAATTGAATTCAGGGGCCTTACCCACTAAGCCACATCTCCAGTCCTTATTCATATTTTCTTTAGAGACAGGATCTCCATGAGTTACTTAGAGCCTTGCTAAGTTGCTGAGGCTGGCTTTGAACTAGCCATCCTCCTGCTTTAGCCTCCTGAGCCACTGGGATTACAGGCATGCACTCCCGCACCTGGTGTATCATTAGTTTTTATGTTGCATATATATATTGTGTGTATATGTGTATTCTTTATGTGTGCTATAATTTATATATGGTAAATCAGGGAGCTGGGGGGAAATATAAATATGAAAAGAAAAGAAAACAGAACCAAGGGTGATTATGGTGTGATGGGAGTTGTTTTATTGTTAAAGGCAAAGCAAATATGAACAGTTTGCTCTCAGGAGGGGATACTTTGTTCATTTTTGTGGGTCACGGTGACCTCCAACCCCAGAGTCACTCCAGATTCTCATGAAGAGGCTCTTGGCATAAACGATCAGAGATGTGTCTACCAAAGAATACTGCCCTGGGAGACATGAATATGTTTTCCCCTGTAAACTCCGACAACTCGATTCTCATCAGCCCCCAGCCCTCATGGAGAGATAGGTGGATCTCCAACTGCTGTGTGGATGAGGGGAACCGAGCGCTCTCATGTTCCTGTTGTAGGCCTTTAGGAGGTCCAGAGACAAGAGGGAGCCCAGCGGGGCATGTGAAACCTAAAGATCAAGAACAGGAAAGGACTTTGAGAGCACATGGAGAAGCCAGGACTTGTTCCAGATCCTGGGTGGACTGGATCCCAGGGCTCCAGACCAGGACCCTTCATTGTTCATGTTCCTTGCTGACATTCTCCACCAGGGTTTAAGGGCCCCTACAGAGATATGACCAAAGTGGTCAGACACAAACAAGCACATGGGGCAATGAAAAATAAGTCAGTGTGTTAGTGTTAGTCAGCTTTCTGCTGTTGTGACAAAATACCTTAGATAATCAAAAAGAGGGAAAGTCTGTTTTGACTCATGGTTTCAGAGGTTCAGTCCATGGTCACTGGACCATGTTGCTTTGGGCCCGTGGCAGTGCAGTATATCCTGGCAGGAATGCCTGGTGGGTGAGTTCTGCTTACCTCATGGTGGTTGGGAAGCAAAATGAGAGAGGAAGGGGCAGGATTCCCAGAATCCCTTTCAAAGGCATGCCCCCAGTGAGTTAGCCCCTCCCACTGGTTTCACCTTCTAAAGATCTGACTACCTCCCAATCGTGCCACAGGCCCAGGACCAAGTTTTTAGTCCGTGGGCCTTGGCAGGACACTGAACCCTAATGACCAGTGGAATGAGAAGAAGTTTGGAGTAAGATTTTTGTATACAGAGTATGTTTTAAGCTTGTTGCACAATGTCTTGTGTCTTTAACTGCTTTACCTGAATGATGGTGAACTCAAAGGAGGAGGACCCTCTACAGTCCTCAGTCTCAAAGCTAGCAATGCAACAGGGAAATTCGGAGATATTTGTACTTAAAATTTTTAAATTTCTGCTTCTTGCAGAAACAGTATAGATAAGTGTGTGTGTGCGTGTGCATGTGTGTGTGTAGAATAAACAGTCAAAATGACATAGAATTAATGAAAACCATTTGATTTGTATCTTTCAGCCCATTTTCTGTCTATTTCTGCATAGATATAAAATGTACATATATGTAGTTTTAAAAAGTTAAATGGGATCCTGATATTTTTATTCTGTGATTTCTTTTATCTTCTTAATAATGTGCCTTAGAAATCTTTCTGCTTGGGTACATATGGCTCTGTCTCAATTGTCTTAGAGACTGCATTGCATTCTCTGAGTGACAGACTACGCTGTATCTAATGAACAAGGATCGGTGAATAATCAGGGCATGTGCTTGGCTTACGCCAGGTGTGTGAGAGTTTCATGGGATCTATTCTCAGAAATGAAATAGCCTTATGTGCCACATTTGACCAGACAGTGTCAAGGTGCCATCCAAAAAACTGTACTGAGTTCTCTTTCCACCAGCAGGTATGCTTATTCATTTCACCACATTCTTTCTGTACATAACTATAATTGATCTTAAACAAAATTTGTGAATCTGAGAGAGAAAGATAAGGGTGTCATTGTATTGCTTTAAAATTCTTTGCCCTGTTTCCTAGTGAGGTTGCATATCCTTTCTCAAGTTAATTTTCCATTTGTGTTCCTTCCGTTAATTGGTTCCTTTCCTTTTTAGGAAAGATTATTTTTTTTTTCCTGATCCATCCCTCTCTCCCTTCCTGCCTCCCTCACTGCCTTCCTTCCTTCCCTCCTTCCTTTTTTCTGTTAGCTATGGATTTCTGATGAATATTTGGGAACACATGACAGTTCATATTTTTAAATGTGTGTAAATGAACACGACAGAGAGCGCCTAGTGCATGCAAGCATCGCTTTCCCTTGGCAATGGGTACAATTCAGATGAGAGTGCTGGTTTTTTATTTTTTTTATTTTTATTTTTTTTGGAGAGAAGAGCACCATGGACTCTGATAACCTAGGTTTTTTCTTTAGTATTTTGTTTTCAGGAGGAGTTTTCTTTCTTCCCTTGAGGTAGCCTAAAGATTTGGAAAATTTCTTTGTCCAAGCTCCGGTATCTACCTTCCGTCTCCTGCAAATCCCCATTTTGCAAGCAGTAGCTGAGGTTAAACCCCAGCACTGGGCACTCTGAGAACAGGGACATCATTCTACAACTCAGAATCAGTGACCAGGTCTACCACCTTTTCCCTCTTTGATTCCTATGCCCTCTGATCATGGGACTGTTTTAGAGTTCTTTATTGGAAGGCGCTTCTTTTGCCTTCATTTCCACATGAATTCTTTAGATCTGGTTCCACCGACTTTTCCGCAAAAATTCTCGAAGTTCTGATATTCTAGTGGCAACTTTTAGTTTTTCAGCTCATCTGAAATTTCTTTTTGATTGCAGTTCTTCTGTTATTTCAGTGGAATTTAAGTAAACATCTTTCAGGAGTTGGCCGTCTTAAACCTTCCCAATTAAATCTTAAATCTTCCCACTTCTGAAAAGCCCAAGAGCATTTTCTGGAGAAGACATCTTCAAAACATTCTGTTTTCTAATGACGAGATGGTCAACTAGAGCAGCTGAAGAAAACCAAGCTATTATTCCCCCCACCAAATTAAAATAAACTACTTCTTCAGAAAATGCAGAAACAGATAAAATAAATCTTTAAAAAGCCTAAAATCTCACTTTTGCCAACATATTCATGTTAATAATATGATGCAAATTGTTTAAGATCCTTTTATAAAAACATGGAAATGTACTTTTCCCTGTAAAATGAGATCATCGTAATCTTCAATATAGCTAATATTTATCAAGTATGTTGTATACCTTAGGCACTTTGTTGAGACTTTTTTTTAACCAATTATTTTATTTAATTGGATTTCTCACTCAATACTTCCAACACCCCTTAACATTTGGAATTGTTATCAGTCTCTCTTTTACAGAAGAGGAATGATGCTTACTCAGGTTAAGCAACTTGTTTATATTCATTTGACACTGAAACATAACACTCTTTTATCCTACTACAAATCAGGTTTTATAACCTGATTTGGAAAACAAATCTATGGATTCCTTTTTCTGTCAATTACTATGCATCTGTATCATAAGTGGTCATTGCTCCATATTATATCATATTTATATTAAGTAAATATCTATGCTTTATAGCATATAAAATGTACATATAAAGTACATATGACATCATATGCATGGCGTGCATATATATATGTGTGTGTGTATATATATATATATATATATAAATGTACACTGAATTTTGTCAGAATAAACGATAGTGTATTGAAGACTAGTCACCAAATTATATCAAATACTCACTGTAAGTTAGGCATTGTTTTGGGCACTGGAATTAAATAAGACATGGTCTCTGAACAAGTGGAGTTTATTTCTAGAAAATGTAGTAGTGAAACCAGGTTTGAGATGAAATTCGATTCTCCACTTCTGTTGGTGGTTAGGGTCTGCGTAAGCTGCAGGCCCCTGCAGCTGAGAAAGCCTGTTGAGTGTTAGCATCTAATCCAAGCAGGGGATGCCTGCTGGCGCCAGCATTGAGGGTCAGCTCTGAGGGTTGAAGCCGGTGAAGCCCGATTCTTCTCCACTACCATTGAGTGGCATGTTGAAGCTCTTAATGGCAGGCTATGCCCTCCAGTGTTGTAGCTGACCCCAGAAGCTCACTGCCAATTTCTTCTTCCTGGGTTCTTGTCTCGGGAATTCAAAGAATGGGATCCACAGAGAAGGAAGAGAGAGTATGAAAGAGAAGAATTCATTCAAGTGGGAAGAAAAGAGACAGAGCTCTCTCAGGGCAAGAGGGGAGCAAGAGGGGACCCAATAGCAGGTTGCCCCTTGAATGTACCAATATATTGGTTTATATAGCACCTGGGTCAACAGCATCAGTCCAAACTTATGCTAATTAGGTTCTGGAAAAGCACCAGCTATTGCTTAGCCCCTGACTAACTTTCCTGTAATCTCCATTCGGGTCTGCCCCACTTCTCTTTTCCCTCTGCTGGTTGGGAAGCGGAGAGGTTGAGGTCAGTGGATCTTGGATGCTTGGGTTAGGGCCTGTGACTGTGTGGAGGCAGTGTCTGCACCTGATGGGGGCTGGGTGGCTCTGGCAGCCTTAATACAACAGGTCAGTGTGCCCTGTCTTCCCTGGGCCCTGGCTCACACGCCTCAGGCCCACATTGGCATGGTGGGCTTCACACCCCACCTTAGCCTGAGCTCACTGCCTATGCTCCAGCCCACCCTGTCCACCACTCTGGGATAAGGGCTTGGCATCAGTAATGTGAGACAATTAAAAACAACTATACAGGTGACAAATTACAAACTCGAGAGACACAGGGTTCTGAGTACATTGAGCACCAGAGCTTGTCTTGCCTGGGGAGGGCCTGAAGCCACTTCTGAAGAACTGACATGGCAGAGGAAAGTTTTACTGTTGCCAACTGAACTTTGGTGGGCTGTACACCTCTCTGGCTCAGTCTTGGAAAAAGCGTTAAGTAGAATGCAATCCAAGAAGGCTTTGAGAACTGGATTAACCTAACGGCACTCTTACTGAGAATCCCTGGGACGAAGATCTCCTTGCTGTGCACAAATCGTCTGAATGAATTAAACATGTAATTGAAAGGCTCACCATGCGCTTCTTGAATGCTTTTCTGTACCAGAAATAAAATAAAAACGAAATCATTTTCTCTTTCAAATAAATATTATATACTGCAGACTTCACTGTCTCCGTTAGCACTGTCTGATTGCACAGAGGTGATTATATTATTTATAACACGGACAGATACTGAGAGGCTCCTTCAAGCTCAGGCAGGTAAGCACCATAGGATTTTTCTCTCCTTACTTCCTCATACAATATTTTTTGCTTTCTCTCTTCCTCTCCTAAGAGAGAAACCCACAGATTTCTTCTTCTTCTTCTCTCTCTCTCTCTCTTTTTTTTTCTTTCTTCTTTTTGGAGATTCCAGAACAGGCAGCCATTTTCCAAAAAGTACAAGTCAAAGCTAGCACCATCATGAGACTGGTATGAGAACTGCTTGTTACATTTTGTGTGGGCCATGATTTGTTTGCAGGTTACTTCCTTGAATAAACTTAGGCACTCAGGAAGCAAAATGCCTATCAGATCAATCAATAACCCTGTCATATGTTCTATAAAGCTTCAAGAAAATTCCAGTTAAGAAACTCCTTATCATCGCCCTCCACAATGCAATAGGAAGGAAATAATCATTGCTACTCACTGAGTATTTACCATGTGTTGTGGGCTTCATGCACATCATTTCTGAGCTGAGAAAAAAATTAGGGATCAATGATGTTAAATAATTTGCTCAATGTTGCCTTGTGAAGAGTCAGGACTGAATTTAGATCTTTCTGGTACTCAAACATGAATTTTTCCATCTGAGGTTTTTAAAGAGAAATGGTCAAAAATTCTTTGACCCTTTTTCACACTGAGAGGTTTGGTCTAACCTCTCTCCCTTTAAAGTATGCCTGCTTCAACCTAGAGATAAAATAGAAGTGATACTATGTGATATATATATATATATATATATATATATATATATTTGACCCTGGAAATTAAACCCAGGGTTGCTCTACTCCTGAGCTACATCCCAACCAAGCCCTTTTTATTTTTAGCATGACAGGCTCTTGCTTAATTGGAGAGGCTGATGAACTTGTGATACTCTTGCCTCAACCTCCTGAGTTGCTGGGGTTACAGGCATGGGCTCAGTTGCTATGTGATTTTTTTCTTTTTTAAAGGTAGAACATAAAAGCACTTATGTTTCTCCTTTTTACTGGAATACTTGTTCTTGAATCTTGAGCCACCAGGAAGAAGCGTGACTGTTCAGATCCTACCAGGCTACTTGGAATCCCAGGCCATGTGAAGTGACCACATGTGTAGGCATTGCAGTTCCAGCTGACAGCTCCAGCTCAACAGATTGTGTGACATCCCAGTGCCGGAATCAGATATGCCATTGAAGATGCTGTGGACGCCAGTCTACGGCACTGCATTTGCCCCAGACATTTGACTCTTCCCACCTGCAGTTCCATACCCTGTGGGAACATAGGCAGAACATCCTTATGCGGAATCCCGAGCATGATAAAATCCTTGTTGCTTTGTGCCACTTAATATGGGGAGATCTGACAACGTTCGTGGAGTTGAGAGGAAGCTCGGTTGTTGACTCATCTGCCTGCTGTCTAGTAAGCAGATTCTCACACGTTTCTGATAGAGAGATGACACATTGAATACTCAATCTGGCATTCAGAAAAGTTTTGTTTGGCTCCCCAGTTTTTGTGTTTTAATGATGATTAAATTTGACATGAAACCTGAATTTGTGGCTTTTCTGGAAATCAAAAGACCTGAAGACATTCAGCCTCAAGTTTCTGAATAGCAGCTGCCTCCTTCAGGTGAAGCTTTGCTCTCCAGTATTAGAGTCCCAGTCCAATCCACATTGTTGCTTTACTGACCCTCCTTACTATCAGTACTTGTATTTGTAGACCTGAGAGGTAGGTGATCCTAAAGCCTGTTTCTGAGCATCGAAAGGTGCTTAAGAATTCTTATTTCTTCTGCTTTCATTTTTCAGAATTCAAATTCAGATTGTACTATTAGAACCTATTTTGCATTTATAGTAAATATAGTTATAACTGTACTATTTTTAATACTATAAAATAGTAAACTTTAAGAATGAGCATAAAGTCCCACGTCATAGATTTAAACATGCATCTGTCATGATAAATGTGGAAAAGAGGTTAACTATTTAATTAGGAAATTAGAATAGCTCTATCTTGCACTCTGTTAAAAAAAAAAAAAAAAAAAAAAAGAACCTGTACTTCAACTATAGACTTCATGCTCAGTATAGTCAGTACTTATGAATGGGTTTGTTCTGGAAAGGATTTGGATTTTGGTATGGGTCCATGCCTTTGTGGTTCCTGAGTGGAAATCCAGTTCTTTTGTGCAACTATGATATATTGTATGATTTAGGAGAGCTATCAGTGAGAGCTGTTATTGACTTTACTGGGGTTAGTAGAATATTAATGTAACTGCTTGCCAAGTATCCAAAGGAGTAAGAGGAAGAGAAGAAGAAATTTTATATTTGCTGGATTCTTAAAATTCAGACCAGAGCAGGGTAACCCATTTGTATTTTCATTGGCAGTATAGCAGAAGAGAATGTCTTAAAACTTTTATTTTTTCACTTAAATATCAGGGGTAAAGAATGGAAAATGGGAAGGGAAGTTGTGGACTCTCTTCCTCCAGAGATATTTAATAACAAACAGAACTTTCTAGAGAGGAGAAAGTCAACTTTGGAGTTAAGAGGCAGAGGTAAGAAGTATGGAAGGCCAGTGAAAACCTGGTGACCTTTTGAAATGACCTCTGGAGCTTTCATAGTGGCTGCACAGTTTTACTGGTGACTAAAGATCCAAAACATAAAGATTGAATGAAATTAGCATGGAATTAGGTGTGATTTGGGTGGTCATTATGTATTACAGCTGATTGACATTTATTGTTAGAATTGTTCTCTTATGAAGTTAAGGCAATCTTGATACCTGTCTGTGGCTTCAGATGATTCTTTTGGCCATGTTCAGTATGATGCCAATCACAAAGGGGACTGTCCACCAACAGAAAAAATGATACGTAGCAGTGCTGTGGTTTTTGGTTGTGACTTTCATGCATAGGTTTCAAATTTTAGGAAAATTGTTAAAGTCAGTATGTGAATACTGGCTGAGAAGAGTTCAAGTCAGGGGTCATAGACTGATTATGATATTGCTTTTGGCCATTATGATTAGAAATCAGCATTGAATGACTAATTCCATTAGATGACCCGCTGAGAATAGTCATAGAAAATCATGTGGACACACAGTGACAGAAATCCTGTCCATGAATCCAGCACCCAGTTTCTATTCTTCTAAAACATGAAAAAAAGTCACAACTTTCTCCTTTCCAGGAGACACCTTCCTCCTTAGCAGACATGAGTTTTCCTTCTTTTAAAAATAGGGATTTAAATTTGATGATTAAAGGCTGTCTCACTGTGGTAGGTTCTGGGATGTACTTTCCATTGCCTTCTTCAGGAATGAAGGAGTTCATTCATCATTTTGTAAGAGTTTGACTAATAGAAAACCTCTAGCTACCAGCCCCTGCCTGAGTCTGCTTGTCAGAATAAAACCTCCTCCAAAGTTACCATCCTCCCAGGATGACATGCATCATATTTAATGACTAATCATAAAGTATGCAAAATTCCACATGAATGCCCTCACTTCGGACACTGGTTGTGGAGTTCAGGGGTCCCCAAGACCAATAACTTTGTTTCAATAACTTACTAGAAGTACTCACAGAATTCACTAAAAGCTGTTATGCTCATGGTTTCTGTGTATTACAGTGAAAGGATGCAGATTAAAATAATCCAAGAACAAAGTCTCACAGGACAGAGGAAAGTTTCATGTACACAGCTCCCAGTGAATTCATGGATAGCTCTCGTTTGCCCAGTAATAATGTATGACAAAACATACAGTTAAGCTTACCTGAGCATTGACTACCTACCAATTGACTACCTACCTGGTTGATCTCAATCTCCAACCCTTTAGTGGGCTGAGTTGATAGCTTTGATTTGATCCAAAGCACTCCCCACAAATGACATTGTCAGATATTCTTGCTACTGCCTAGTTCAATAGTAGGCCAGGGATGAAGGTAGGAAATGACAGTACACAACTGAATTTACTAGTAGCAATGGGGATGATAGGACTCTGAAACAACAGAGACCAGTTGGGGCCCAGCATGGTGGTACATGCCTATAATCCCAGTGGCTTGGGAGGCTGAGGCAGGAGGATCTCGAGTTCAAAGCCAGCCTCAGCCAAAGTGGGCAACCACTAAGCAACTCAGTGAGACCCTATCTCTTAATCAATTACAAAATGTGGCTCAATGGTCAAGGGCCCCTGAGTTCAATCCCTGGTACTCCCCCAAAATAGAGTCCAGTTGGGAAGGTTTAATTGTCAGAGACAAGTAGACACAATTATTGTAATGATGTGGTGATGAAGTGATAGAAATGTTTAATAGAACATAGCATCCCTCAGGGAAAAATACTAGCCAATCAGAATACTGCTATAGTTTGGACCCAGAATGTCCCCCAAATGTCCATGTTTTAAGGGATTAGTCTCTAGCTTGGTGCTAAGAGAAGTGGTGAAGACTTTAGGAGGTGGGGCCTACTGAGAAGCTTTCTGGTCATTGGAGGTATGCCCTTTCTCTTTCTCTTTCACTTCCTTACCATAAGGTGAACAGTTTTGCTCCACCATGTGCTCCCTTCCATGATACACTGCTTTGCTAAAAGCTCAAAAGTAATGGGACCAATCAACCATGGATTGACTCTCCAAAACTGAGCAGAAATAAACCTTTTCTCTGTATAAGTTGATTTATCTCAGGTATTTGTTATAGTAATTAAAAGCTGATGAACACAGGCACTATGCAAATTGTATAAATAAAAGAAATCTAGGATTGATGATTAGGAGGCTGAGCTCAATTACCTGTTAGGAAGTCACAAGTTTTGCCCAGTTGCCTAACTGGAGAAAGCTTTTTGACCCAGATCCATTGCCTGAATGAGAGATCATGTCTGCAGGAGGAGGGACCCAGCCACATCATTGCAAGTACACAATGATTACTCTCTCCCGTCCTTCCCCATAGGGTGGGGCAGGACTATATCCATTTACTCAAGTAACTACACTGGGGAAAAGGGGATGTCTGAACATTTCCAGGGCTTTTGGGATATTTATTTCAAATTGTTTTGATACCTATGAACTCTATTAACATCTCTCCCCACGACCCCACTGTGAAAGTATATGAAGGTTAAAAAATTAATATAGTTCTGTCCAAAATCCAACTCAGAGTGGGTCCTTTGAGACCTGAATGATGTCACTTCCCCACTCTCTGATTGTATATTTGGAAAATACATGCTTATTTGGTGGTTGTCACAACCTCCAAATACATAGATCCTGGATCTCTGGGGTGAGAACTGTCGTAATGGTGTTGTATAGTCCTCTGGGTAGCATTGGACCAATTTAGTTATTTTCCATTTTTAGCTTTTAGATCTCAAGAATAACTATAATGTAGTGGGAATGCAGCATTCTGAGATAAGGAGGATCTGGTCAGAATAGTCCGGGCTCTGTTCCAATCCTTCCTAGTCACAGGTTGACCTTTAATATATTAGCCCACTGATGGATTATCCCTAGGGTATAAAACATAGGGTAGGCTGCTTTTTAGGGTCCCTCAGCTGTGGTACAAGTGGGGTACATACAGAAGAGACCCCATCATCTCTGGGGAGGTTTCCTGAATCTTAGGGGACCTGCTCACAATGAATAATAGTCTTCTGCTGTCCCTTGCTGCCTCACCGTAAGAATAAGCCCATTTCACGTATCTTATATGTGTGAGTGTTCTGTTGCTCTGGAAACTGCAGTCCAAGATGCAATGGGCTGAAGTGCTAACCAGTGTTCCCTGAGCCTGTTTCACATTAGAGAAGACTGGACTGAAGCTACTGAAATTGCCCTCAGCCCTGGCCAATATAGGAAATAAAAAAATTTGCATCCTGGGTGTCAGGGGTGGGGGGAAGCAATGGCAGAAATTGTGCCACCTTTCAAGAACTAAAGATGCAGGATGATTCTTGTCATTTTCCAGTTTCATTTACTAGACTATCTCCAATTAAAAACAGTAACAACAGACAAATCCTGGATAACGATAATGAATTACTACAAATTCAACCAGTAGCAACCTTAGTACTACTATGGTAGTTTTGCTGGAGCACAGTAGAACAATATTGGGAACGTAATAAGTGGTGATTCATCTGGAAATTACATTCCTTTTGGTCCTGAAAAAATAGTATCAAAAACAGTTGGTATTCACTTGCAATGGGCAATGGCATAGGAATTCAGGTTTGCCCCAGAACTGTTAGCATTTTCACAGTGTGTCAACATATAGTCAAAAAGAGATCTAGAGTGTTTGCTGAAAAGATTGATTTAGGATAATTCAATCAGTCTTGATGAACCAAAGATCATGAAGAAGTAAGAGCTGCTTCCCTGGTGTGACCCTTAAGCTGCCGTAAGAGGAGTAACAATTTCTTTTACTGAGAGTGTCCTACCATCAGCCAGGTGCCATCAAGGTCCTTGTGGAGATGATCCACATTTCTGAAGGAGGTACTTAGAATTGCTAACTTGAGATTCTCTGATTTTGAAGTCAAAGGATGAAAAAGAATGAAGTGAGTGAGGTTGGAATATGGACTAGAAGAATGTGTTCAGGTAAACATATTAAGTCAGGAGCCAATAAATAATCCAGTTCTAACTGTCTGATGGCATGGGTGTGAGTATGTGGAGATGGTATGTTTCTGAAAAAAGTTTGTCTCTTGGATTTCTACTTTAAGCATCTTTCGACCTCTTCAGGTTATCTCTTGATGAAGGATTTTTATGACTCAATATCCTTCATGCTTTATCTCTTATTTCAGTCACTGTTGTGGTCATCAGTTTGGTACAGGTTTCCACCAGCCTCACGGGTATGACTGTTAGGCTTGTGCTGTGCACCTCACTTAGTATCTTCTCCATTGCTGCACAGTGGGGTTCCTTCAGGAACTATTGGCCCTCATGCACATGCAACCTAAAATTTTACAGGAGTTGACAGCCCACCATGGCCAGACAACTCTTGACCCGTGGGCAATAGGAACTGATAGATCTACGTTTTCTCTCTTCCCTGGTGGATAACACCTATGTCTCATATGGTCCCAAAGGATCCAGTGCCCAGTCTTACAGAATGGAGGACAACTCAATAATGCACCCACTCTGTGTTAGCTATTCCCCTTCCCCATTTCTCTTCTCTTGCTCTCATTTCTGCTTCTTGGGATCAAAGTCCCAAATAAAACATGGCATCCAAATCTTTGTCAAAAGTTTTTGCTTTTTAGGGGTGCTATGGTTTGGATAAGTGTCCTTCAAAGGCCCATGTGTGTTGACGGCTTGATCCCCAGCCTATGGTGCTTTTGGGGGTTGTGAAACCTTTAAGAGGTGGAGTCAGGTGGGAAGTCTTCAGTCATTGGCGGTAATAGTGGAAACCCAGCTGGTTCCTCATTGGCCCTTTCACATCCTGGTCACAAGGTGAATGTTTTATCGTTACATGTGCTGCCACCATGATGTGCTGCCTCACCACAGGCCCCAAAGCAATGGGGCCAACTGGTCATGAAATGAAACCTCAAAAACTGAGTAAAAAAAAACTTTTCCCTTTTAATAGGTTGATTATATCAGATATTTTTCATGGTAATGGAAATCTGACTAACATAAGGAATCGCAAATTGCAGTCCATAACATGATGGTCTCATAGGCGCCCCTAGTTAGATGCTATGGAGATCTACAAGGCCATGTGTGTATCCTTTTCTACTCGCACTTGCTTTATCCACTACATAAAAAAAAAGACAAAGCAGGTCAAGTTCCATTTCTAGTGAGAAATACATTGAGGAATAATAGCAATGAATGTATCTCAATGAGTCTTTCTGTGCCAAGCACTGTGCTGATTAATGTACATTGTCTAATTTACTTCTTACCTTAATTTTTTAGGGGAGGCACTATTACTGTTCCTATTTACACATAAGGAAAATGAGGCTGAGAGAATTTTATTAGCTTGCTTTATGTGGTCTGGCTGATGACACCTGAATTCTACTGTCCAGTGTCAAAGCAGAGTTCTTTTTTTTTTTTTTTTTTTTTTTTTTTTTTTTGCGGTGCTGGGAATTGGAACCAGGGCCTTGTGCTTGAGAGGCAAGCACTCTACAACTGAGCTATATCACCAGCCCCGAAAGCAGAGTTCTTGGACACTGGAAATCTCAAGATGCAAATCAATATTAGTTTTCAGAGGGTGATTCATGGTGTTTGATGACCGACCTTTAATGTGCAAGCATTCGGGGTAGGATTGTATAGTCAGTTTTTTTCGGGCAGCCCATGGAAAATAGCCAGGCCCCTCAAGCAGGAATGGAAGGTCTCTTTCACCAAAGAGGTGAGGGTCAGCTCCTATCTGGCTTTATCTGATGGCTGTAAATGGAGAACACTGTAATATTTATTTATGGTTATATACAATTTTTATGATTATTTATGATATTTGCAAATAGATGGCTCTACCTGGTAATTTATGGTAGTTTCCTGGGCTTTTAATCACAGAGATGGCCTTAAAAATAATTTTGATCTGTCACTGGAGGACAAATAGATGATGTTTGCCGTGTCAGGCTCCTAGTTGGAGCGCCTGGTAATACCTGGGAAACAAAACAAATAGGATTAGGTAATTTACAAAAGTGCTTCATTTTTCTAAGCCTTCTCACTTTCCCCACTTCTTCATGTTATACTGAAGTATAATGTTTGTTTTAATTAGAAGAAACAGGTCATGACCCCAAAGGTAAACAGACCCATTATTCTTCAAGAAATGTCCTAATCTTCCAGCCAGTCAGGTTGTGGGGATAAGAGGCACCCTGGGAGGGGGAACATTTTTTTTGCATTGAACTGCTGCTGGGCAAATATTTTCTTCTCCCTACCACCATTAGCTTCCAGAGCAACCCACAAATGTCTCTCTGAAGAGTATATGCAGAATCCAGATTCTGGCCCCAGCCCTCGTACACCTGCTTGGGCTGAAATATTCCAGGGCCCTTTGATGGTAGCCGTCATACAGGGCAGATCTGCTCCCAAGAGTGAGGCTCAACCAAACAAGAGAAGGGTGGGATTTCCTTCTAATTATCTTTTACAAAATGCGCAGTCATTAATGGATCTCAACGTTTAAAGTGAGCATGTAAAATTTTGTCAAATGACATGGAGTTACTCGCATGAACCAATTTCATTAGTTTGCTGGGATTCTGACCCCAAATGAAAATGAATGAGAACCAGAGTAACAAGAAGTTTAACTAGTGAGTCCTTGGGCAACTTAGCTTTCTGATCATGTGCTAAAGGTGAGAAGGGATTCAAAGATGAACCAGATGCAAAATATGCCCTATAGAAAGTCATAGACTAATGGAAGGGGTGTTAACAAATAAACCTGACAAAGTAAAACATGAGATAGGCAAATTTTACTATTGGTCCAGTGCTACAGAAGGTCTAAAATAAGAGTATTTCAAGCTGGAATGATCAGGAAAGGCTTCTGTAGAATGCTTTGGATTTAGTGTTGAAAAGAGGGTTGAGTTTGAGCATGTAGGGAGTTGTGATGGGAAGACCATTCCAGAAAGAGGGACAAGGAGATGAGTGGGTAGCAGTGTGGGGCATATAGACAGAGTGGGGAGATCAGGGGACCTGGGAGGTGATGGTGGGGAAATTGCCCACTGGATGTGTAATCATGAGGAGTTTTGTGGATGACCTACCATTTGTCAAATGAGGCTGTGACTTGTATTAGGCCACATGGTCAGCAGTTGGCAAAATTAGGTGATTATAGCCACAGTTTCCTGGTTCTAAGTCCAGGGGATTGTCTGCTTTCCTTTTTCACTTGAGATTACAGAGGTTTCTAATTTTGCTTACTTTGATCATCTATGACCAACAACTTGAAGATCCCATGTTAGGAGATTAAATGCAATATGATCATGAGGTTCTACCCCAGAAAATCTCTCAGCTTTGTGGTTGACTTTGAATATGTTTACTCTGTCTTTCCTTTCACCCTTCTCTCACCCTTTAGGATACCACTGGGGCCAGGTCTGAACCAGTAAAATCTTGGCAACAGGCATGTGGCTGAGGGCATGCATGTGTGAGAGAAGGGTGTGTGGTGTGTACGTGCGTATACATTTGACATCTCTGTATCAAGGCCAAATATAAATCACCTTCGGACTTTTGTTTTCTTGGCTTAATGTAGGCAAAAAAACCAGCACAAAAATTTTTGCTTTGCTCAAACTGTTTACTTCTGGGTTGAGCCAAAGTCAGGAAACTGGGAGTATTTCATTGACTAGGAAAGCTTTTCCTTGAAGTTGGCTACATGCTGGTTTGCTGAGAGAGATGCAAAGAAAGAAGGTGTAGCACTCTACCAAAACACTTCCCATGATAGCGTGTGGCTTCATGACGCAGGCTAACACCCACCTCTCAGGGGTAGTTCTTTGGTCAATGAACAGTGATTGAGAGTTTCGTATCTGTCAGTCAGGAATGTTGTGACAATCAGGTGAGGCAATGCTGGTCTGGGGTTTAGAATAGTGGGGTTCACCACATTAAGAGATGGTTGCTTCATAAAAAAGAATGGAAGTATGGCATTTGCAGGAAAATGGATGAAACTTGAGAGCAATATGTTGAGCAAAAGAAGTCCAACTCAGGACATCAAGGGTTGTATGTTTTCTCTCATGTGTGAAAGCTAGAGAGGAAAAAGGAAGCTGAAGGTATCTCATGAAAATTGGAGGAAGATCAGTAGGGTAGGGGAAGGGGAGGCAGGAGAGGAAGGAAAGGGGAAATACTGGGAAATGATATTGGCCAAATCGTTATATTATGTGCATGTATGAATATGTAATAACAAACCCCACCATAACGTATAACTACCATGCACCAACAAAAAATGTGAAAAGAAATGGCAGCTTCAACAATGTGGAGCAATGTTCCAGAGGCCTACATGCAGGTCCTCTCTGCCAGATCCTGCATGGATGAGAAAAGTGTTAACTGCCAGAGGATGATGTTGGTGGTTTTTCTTAATATATTACCCAAAAAAACTTATCTACTCAATAAAAACACAAGAGCCAATACTCTTTTTAAATGAGAGGGAGCGTGACGGGTCTGGCCATACCACTTCCGGCCTCTTACAACAACTCACCCAACTCTCCTTTATTTATAACATACAGGTAAAGGGAGCTAGGACCGGGAGGAACTTCTTCTGTGATGGACAGGATAGGGCGGAGTTAGGGGAGACATTCTTTTAAGGGGAAAATTCCAGAAGGAGACAGGGAACCACTCCCAGGCAGCATCACATGCTTCCCGGCAGTTCCTAGAAGCCAGGCCTCGGTGTCCCACGGCTCAACCAAGTCTGATTCTGCTAAATAAGGACGGCTTCCCACAGGCCTAGTACAAATATGTACTGTCTGGGGGAGGGTCAGTTTTCCTGGACTACAGTTCTGCAGAGTCCCTTCTCTCTCTCAAAGCTCATATTTTCAGATGACATGATCCATATTTTATGAAGTTAGCACCCAGGAACACGTCTGGAATTTCACCAAAACCAGGGGTCAGTTTTTACTCATTTCTATGAAATCTTTCCTGATAATTTCAGGGGAGCTCATTTCTAAAAAAATACGATACTTTCTTCTTTTCCTTTTGTTTTTGCCTTGCTCTGAATGTAATATTTGTGGTAGTTTCCTAGGAAAGGTGTAACAAATTACCACAAACTGGGTGGCCTAAAGTAATAGAAATTTATTTTCTGATGTTGCGGGAAACAGACATTGAGAAGCAGCAAGCAGCACTCTGAGAGGAGAACTCAAAACTTTATTTTACACAAGCAGGCCCAGAGGAAAACAAAAACTCCAAATTCTGAGCCCTGATCCACAGTTTCTCACAATATTTATAGGTTCTTTGATGTCACCTTAGAGCCCTCCTATCATTGGAGTTTTTCCCCCCTTTTTTAAAAAAATCCTGATCGGCAGCTGGAGGCCTTGTGCAGAGTCTCTAACCTAAAACAGGCTCACAGAAACAGATAAGAAGAAATGGCTCTCTCCACAGGCATCTGTTACATTTCAAGAGGGAGTAGTCAGACTCTTAGGGAAGTTATTTACAACCCAAAAGGTAGGGACCCATGGTTAATTAGGCTTCCTGGAGAAAGACAGAGAGGGGAGAGGAACTGCCCCCTTCCCCAGGCATTGGTCTCTTACATTAACGTTTCTGTAATTTCATTCCACAACCTGGCCTAGTTTTGCCATCACACCGACCATTCTGGAGGCTTGAAGTCTGAATTCAAGGCATCAGTAGAACCATGTTCTTCCTGAAACCTGTAAGGGAATTAATCCTTTCTTGCCTCTCTCTGGCCTCTGGTGGCTTCTAGCTGTCCTTGATGCCCCTTGGTTGATAGCACATCACTCTAATCTCGCCACCTTATCATCACACGGCCTTCTTTCCTGTGTGCTTCTGTGTGTTCTCATGACCTTCGTGTAAGAATGCCAGTTCGGACTTAGGACCCTTCTTAGTCCAATATGACCCCCATCTAAACTAATCATATCTGCAAAATCTTTATTTTCAAATAGAGCCACATTCTGAGGTCTCAGTGCATATAATTTTTTTTCTTTTTTTTTTTTTGCAGTGCTGGGGATTGAACCCAGGGCCTTGTGCATGCGAGGCAAGCACTCTACCAACTGAGCTATATCCCCAGCTCCAATGCATATAATTTTTTTGGGACACTACTCAACTTAGTGGAGTGTTCATAAAGGGAATTTGCAGGAGGAGGAAGGGTATGTAGTAGATGATGAATAAACATTATTGTCTTCTTTCTGTCTCTCCTCTGAACTCTGTACTATCTGGAGTGACTAGGACACAAGGCTTTCAATAGTTGAGGAGTCAGTAGGAGCTCCCTGGAGTGTGGGAATGGCCAGGAGGGGTATGGTACTCCATGTTGGGCTGTGACACTGACTGGCCAGTGTTGACCAAACATTTCTGGTTTGCTATCATTCCTTTACTCTTGTCCAAAAAGAGTTAAAAAACAAACAAACAAACAAAACAACAACAAAACAAAACAAAAAAAATGATGGGCTCCTGGCCTGGCCTTGCTCTGACATTTACTACTAATGTAACTTCAAGCAAGTCACGTTATGTTTCTGAGCTTTGGTTTCCTTGCCCACAAATTAGGAACAGCCATACTGCCTGGCTGTGCTACCTCCACAGGGCGGTGGTGAGGAGCAAGTGAGAGGGAGATGTGAGAGGTCCTCACCTACTTGCTGGTGAGACCTCTATGCATGTGAATCAGGGTGATCTTTCGAGAACACTCATGGGATCTTTTCACTTCCTTGTTTTAAACCATCAAATTGTTCCTTCATTTTGAGACTAAAGCCCGGACTTGAACACACAACTTATAAAGCTCCGTAGGATCTGCCTCCAACATACCTTTTCAGCCCTAGAGCTCACCACAAGCTCTCCCAAGTACCCTTTGCTAACTCTTCTAGACCATTTTCTGGATCACTGAATTTAGCACTTGATTTTATTTTTTTCTCAAATTATTCTTTAATTGCTTCTTGTTCATAGGTCTAATTGAGTGAAATTTGTAGAAGAAAAAAAAAAAAAAGAAGCAGAGAACTCAGGTCTGGATGAGGTAGGAATGTTTCACATGCTCATCAGTCTTATTTTACTTTCTCCTCTTTCCTCCACCTTTGTGTGATTTTTATGGAACACTGCTTGAAAACTATTGTAGGGATTTCAGGTTCAAGGTGACAGAAGTGGTCTCTCTCTCTCTCTCTCTGACAATTTTAAAATTATAACCATGAATAAAAGAATCTTATAAGAATTTTAAGTGTATGATCTGGGTAGTGCTCCAAGGTTGATATCTTTCAAAACTCTCTGGAAGGCAGAAAATTTATGGAGAAATAATTAGCTAATAAAGGGAATGAGAAAAGCTTCAGGGTAGGAATGGCACTTGAACTCTAGCAAAAGGAGAATACCCATTGCCCCATTGCCCAACAAAAGGATAAGGAGGCTCTGCCTTGGAGACAGCAGGTGTGTCAGAGGGTGGGAGTGTGAAGTGGGGCTGAAAACAGAACTAACTAAAGGTCCATGGAGCTATTGAATTCTTCCATATTTCCTGTGCATCCAAGAACAACCCATGTTCTTAAGCTGATTCTTCTCTAAAGAATTTTGAAATACTTCTTTTGGGAGAACTAGTGTGAGGGTTTCTGCCCAGGGTAAATTTCTCCTTATTTTGGAATCGAGGGGTCCAACTGTCTGATTTCCCACCTGTTCATTTGAAGCAAAATCTGCCAGTTGATAAGGCAAACCTTCATTCAGAGCGTCTGGCCAGTTGTTCTTTTGCTTCCTTCTTTACTGTAACAGGACATTTGGGGATTATTAGAATCTTTGAGAAAAACCTGTAACATAAAAGTTAATGGCCAAGATAATCAACTAAAAATAAACCCTGTGAAAATGAAAGTAATTAAAGTGTTGGAGAAACATTAAAAAATTCTAGTTTTCTCAGCGGGATTGAGAAAATATTGTATCCACGATACAAGAGAGAATGTTGTAAAAAGGGATAAAATGAGAGCAATTTGGGGGAAATGTAAAAGATGACTGCTAACAAAATAAATTGTTATTAGGATTGGGAGACAAAGTGAAGAAATCTTTGAGAACTTTGAATAAAATAAAGAAAAAAATACTGAGAGAAAGAAGAGATAAGAGAATTCAGGAACTGTTTGTGGAATGATAGGGTGGCTTTAATAGGAATTCTGAATTGATCGAGGATACTATAGGATAGGACATTATTAGACATATGAGTAAAAAATTTTTTTTCTTCAAAATTAGAGGAAGATATAAGTTTCAGATTGAAAGGGCTTACTGAATATTGGATAGGATAAGTGAACAAAGATCCTCCCCCAAACAGTCATAAAATTTTGATTCATTGGAGATAAGGAGATCTTAAAATTTTTATGAGAGGAAAAGCAGGCAATTTACAAAGGAATAAGAATCAGTCTGACATTAGACTCCCTAACAGCAACACCGGATGCAAGAAGAAAAGGAATATTGCTTACAAAGTTCTGACCGAATCAGATATTTGTCTAAAAATTATATACCCAGCCAAGCTACCAATCAAGTTGGAGGTCAGACTATTTTTTTTTTCTTTTTAAGGACTCACAAAGGTTATGATCATGCACCCTGTTTTAGAAGCTATTAGAAAATGTGTTTGAGGAAGAAAAATATTAAGGGAGTGAAATCATAGGAGACAAAACTTCCAATTGAGAAGAGCAACTGAGAGAGTTCCAGAATGACCACTTAATCTCTGGTGTAGGAAAAACCTGAGCCCCTATTGGTGGAGGAAAGATAGGGGGGTGCTATGAAAGAGATCTTGGCAGTGTGGGGACAGGCAGTTTTTTTTTTTTGTTTTTGTTTTTTTTTTTTTTTTTTTGCGGTGCTGGGGATTGAACCTAGGGCCTTGTGCTTGCGAGGCGAGCACTCTTCCAACTGAGCTATCTCCCCAGCCCAGACAGGCAGTTTTATAGATTAAATTTATGGACTTTGAAAATATGAGGCTATTTTAATGCTATGAACAATAAGAAAAAGGAAAAATGAATCAGAAACTTCAGGAAAACAACAACAAAACTCTTCAAGAAAGGCATGGTCCAAATGCAGAGCAAAATTGCTTGCAGCATGATTTTGATCAATTTACGATAAAGATGAAGCAGGAGAATCTATTTGATCCCAATGTTCAAGGAATGATCTGGTTTTCAGCTTTTAGACCCATAGTTACAAACAGAATATAATTATACTTATCTTAATAATGTAAACATTACAGGTTTGGCTGACAGAGATTGGGGAGTGGGAGTGAGGAAAAAGGAAGTAAATATGAACAGCTGATAGGATTAGAAATGAGTCTTTAATATGCTACTTGAAGTTGTGGGTATTGAATTAAGACAGAGGAAGAACTGAAAGTGGGCATGTAGCTAAATTTTGATGAGCAGGGGATTGGAAAGGAGGGTAGATGTGGTGTTGGTGACTTGCATTTGTATTCATCATAGAGTAAGTCAGTGGATAATAATAAAAGATAATAAATCAGGGAATAGAGCTATATACCTATTAGATAGAGATTGAAACTAACTATCAGGAGAAATAAGAATAGCCATAATTAAAAGTGCTTGCTTCTAGGAGTGGTGGGTCAGGGGGTTCTACCTTTCATTGTAAGTCTTTTATAGCACTTGATTTCTCACCTATATATATGTATTTCTTACATAATATTAAAAAAAACCCAGAAAACTATTGGATGACCTTTGAAACTTGCTTTTAGCCCTCAATTTCAATTATAATTAGCTGAAATTTTAGCTCAGCTGAATAGAACTGTAATTAAAAATCTCAACTGCCTAATGGCAGACAATTAGTTGGAACTGTCAGGAGCCAAAAAGAATGATAGGCATTTTGAAGACTTTGCTATAAGGGTTGGCAGCAAACTGGCAAAGATTCCCGCTCCCTGGCTCCTCCTTCATGTCTTCTAATCCAAAGGAGGCAGCAGGATTTATAGCAGGATCCTTGGCTTTGGACTGTACCACAGACATCTATTCAAGTACTGGCGCCACCACTTATTGCCTATGAGACCTTGGACAAGTTATTTAACCTTCCTGAACCTATATTTTGTCAGCTGCAAAGTGGGGACAATACCTACTCAGCAGTGTTGCTACAAAGACTGAAGGAAACAATGTAAGTACTGATCACAGTCTAGTGCCTGGCTCACTGCAGTCTCACTAAACGGTAACTAATGGAGAGAAACACAGCATTGTAAGTGGTGGAAACACTTGTCCTAAAGACATGCAGGGCTTTTCTACTTGACAGAATTGGAAAAGCTGATGTTAAGTCTCTGTCCTCGTTCTTGCAATTGCCTTGCTAAAATAACTAATAGGCAGCATCTATGTAACCACTGTCACTGACGGCAGATATGACTAATTGATCTCAGCATTTTTTTTTTTCCTGCTGGGTTTGAATATGGCTTCAGAATTGTTTTTAGTACAGCTTTTGAGATAGTCAATCAGAATGAGTACTTAAGGCAAAATCTATTTTTTTTTTTTTTTATCTTTAACTGGACAGATAAGAACATCATTATCATGACCAGTTGTCTTAGTGACTGGGTGACTATAGTCACATATGGGGAACAGTGTGCATCAACTTTTTACATGGGCATACAGTAACACCTCCATGGCTAGGAAGGTCAATTCTTGGAGCTTCATGGACTGGATTGGTATAGGAGAACTTGCACTGATTCTGTGCGAGATAATTTATCTCCCTAGGAGCTTACCATTATTAGTAGGTTAGGAACATTTGGGGAATGAGGATAAAGACTTAAGAACTTTGGGAACATTGATAAGTTATTTGTGTGATGGCAAAACTAGACGGTTGTGAAATGAAATTGCAAAAAGTTATGGTAAGAGACCAATGCCTGGGGAAGGGGTCAGTTCCCCTCCCCTCTCTCTGTCTTTCTCCAAGAAGCCTAATTAACCATGGGTCCCTACCTTTTGAGTTGTAAATAACTTCCCTAAGAGTCTGACTACTCCCTCTTGAAATGTAACAGATGCCTGTGGAGAAAGCCATTTCTTCTTATCTGTTTCTGTGAGCCTGTTTTAGGTTAGAGACTCTGCACAAGGCCTCCAGCTGCCTAGATTAGGAATTTTTTAAAAAAGAGGAAAAGCCCCCAATGATAGGATGGATCTAAGGTGACATCAAAGAACCTATAACTATTGTGAGAAACTGTGGATCAGGGCTCAGAATTTGGAGTTTTTGTTTTCCTCTGGGTCTGACAAATAAAGTTTTGAGTTCTCCTCTCTGAGTGCTGCTTGCTTCATCTTGACCAGTTTGTTTCCTGAAATATTTGGGCAACATGGAGATAAATGGCAGGTGAGGCCTCCAATAAACTGATTTCAAGGACTGCAATTTCCAGACACCAACCTCACCCTTAGTTCTGTTACCTATTTTAATACTAGTTTGTCAGTGGTTTTGGGTTTGTTTGCTGGGCTGCTTGTCTCCAGGGCACTGTTCAGAATACTTCCTATTGAAAGGGTGGGTCAACCCCAGAAATGTGCATCAAATCTACAGAACACTTCTCTGCTCACCCACTAATAATCACTTCTAAGTCTCTAAATCTTCAAGCTGATTCCAGCAGGCTAGGATTTTATAAGAACCCATGGAACGGACATGGGGCGGGGGGGTCCCTGGATTGTGGATAGGGGACTAAGACAAGGTGCTATGCTTGCCTTTAGAAGTCCTGGATTTATTCTCCACCAGGAGACTTCAAGCTGGGAGCTTGGGGTGGTTGACCTTCACTGGTATTTGGTTTAAATAGTATTATTTAGGTGTTGTTTCCTTTATGCTCTATCTGAAAGAGAAAAAGAAAAAAAAAAAAATCCATACAAGTCCCTTGAGCTGGTGACATTAGAACCAAAGCAATTTTTTTTAGAGAAACAAATTTTAAGCTGCAGTTCTGGATAGACCCAAAGGCTTTCCATACAAGGATGCCCCTTCCTGTCCCCCTCATCCCTGCCCCCAGTCACAGCTGGTGGATAAGATGCTGTACCTTGGCTTTGTTTTCTCTTTGACACATCTACTTACTCCAGGTTCTCAAAAGGAATGTCCTCCAAAAAGGAAATAATGTGTGAGAATAAACACACACACACACACACACACACACACACACACACACTTCTGTAGGGGCGGAGGGATAAGGGTGGGTGGGGAGAACGAGAGAGTGAAATCAAAAGGATGATTAAGAGAATTTGACAAAGAAAACGACTTCTTCCACCCATTTAACACCCACATTAATCCACTCGGATGATCAAATGCAAAAGACAAAGAGAATTACAACCTTTTCCAGGCCAAGAAATAGTAATTATTCAGAGGAAAATCTTGGCAAAACGAGGAATAAACGGAGCAAAGAGAGCGAGAGGAAGGAGGGAAAAGCACCAGGCGAGGCCGTGGTGGTGGGGCGGTCTTGGTACACTATGCCTCTCTCAATTAAAAAAAAAAAAAAAAAAAAAAAAAGACAGAAAAATGCTGAAGTTTGTATGTGAACGAGTGCTGAGAAGTGGCGGTGGTGAGGTCCCTGGTGCCCCTCGGCGGTGCTTCTGCGTCGTCTTCCCGGCAGAAGTAGCGGAGGTCAGCAGGGGAGCGTGGATCCTGCTGCACGTGGGAGCTGGGTCCTTCTGTACAATCCGGTCCTATTTCAGTGCTGGGTTTTGTTTTTAAAAGCTCTGCTGTCCCCTGATAGAAGGAGGGAGTGGAAGTGGGAAGAGGTAACGTGTGAACAAGGTTAGAACAGAAAGAAAAAGGAAGGAGGAGAAAAGAAGGGTAAGTCCAATTTTCTTTGGAAGCATATTGTATTGTTGGGCTCACCTGGCTCTGTTCCAAGAGCTCAATTGAAAGTGAATTTCTCTTATTGAATTCCACCCAGAGATATCATAACCTCAAAAGGCTACTATTACCCAGAGGGCTTCCAATGGAACCGTTTGCGCGTGACTCCCGAAATGCAAGGAGTCACAATTGTCATTTGACAAGAGGACCCGTCTGGCCAGCTTCTTTCAGGGCAAGGGAATTGTTGACATAATCTGGCTTGTGGTCCCCTTGAAGGGACCAGTCTCTTTGCTTCTTGGCTTTTTTTGCTCAGCAGGTTCAGTAGTAAAAAATAATGCAAGGGAGTTTCACCAAACCTGACAAGGACAGTGACAACGAAAAGGCTGAGGCTGACGTAAACATAAGATGATGACCCTGTGCAGGAAAATAAGGGGCAGACGTCACTGCACAGGTCTTCAGAGTCCTTAGAATTATCTTTGTAATTTTTAGGCAAAAGTATCAGTGAAAATATTACAGTTCCTTACAAAACCTAGCAGAAATCCAAACTCAGACTAACTGAAGACACTGAAAGAAGGGCAAAGGCTTTGTGACGTCAGCTGGTAGAGCGCTTGCCTTGCAAGCGCAAGGCCCTGAGATCGATCCCCAGTACGGCAAAAAAAAAAAAAAAAAAAAAAAAACAACAACAACAAAAAGAAAAAAACGAAAAACTGACTCTGATTTGTATGGATGATTTTTTTTTCCCTTCTTTTGAACAGGGCAAGCAAGGAGAGTTGCAGATGTGAACAGTAACAGCTTTTCAGATGACTCCCACTCTGTCTCCTTCTCCTTCTTTTAATCCATTCCCTCCTTCCTCTTTTACCTCCTCCTTCCATTTATCACAGCCTGTATCCCTTCTTCTTTTTCTCGCTGCTTTTCAGCATCAAGTAGCGGGAGTTGCTTCCCAAAGCTTAGCTCTGATAATAAACCTCTTGTGTGGTGACTCCATTTATTCTTAGATACACACAACCTGTTTTGAATGGGGCTATGGAGAGAAACTCAAATAGAATTAACCACTCTTTTCAGAAGTTGTTGAATACCAGCCTTCCTTCTCAAAATCAAGTTTCAATGACTGGTTTCTTTTGAACAAAGTGCAAAGGAATTCAGAATAATAAGTGTAACAAGATGGAGAAAATTTTATTCACCAGTATTCTTCTTGAGGAAAGCACTGTATGCGTTTCAGAGAATTACTTTGATAAACCACTTTGGCTGGTGATTAAGCCCCCGAAGTATGCTCAAGGAACAAAAGATGGTCGCTAAAGTGCCTTTGAAGGAGAGTGGGTCCTGCTACTGGGGCAGTCCTTTGTTTTGCTGGATTCAGTGATTGGATAAGCTAGTCTGCAGGAGAGGGGGTGATGGAGGAGGAGGAGGGAAGAAATGAATGCTTCAGGGAATAAGAAGTTTAAGTTCTTTGGGGGACACTGAGGGAAGAGAGTCCAACAAAGGAGAAAGGAGAGGTCAAAGAGAAATCCCCACACCTTCACAGCAAAGGTGTGTTTCAGGAGCTATGTTTAACTTTTTATCATGAAAATTCAAAATAGAATGTCATAATGACCACCCCCCCTTGTCTCCATCCCACTCCTGGTCAATTTCTCATCGAATTTATACCTTCAATGGACTTTTCCTCCCTCTTTTTTACTTTTATTTATTTTTAAAATTTATTTCCCTCTTTTTTATTTTGAAGCAAATGCCGAGGGAACGCGGGAGGAAGCAATCTTACCTGGGACTTTTCGCTTGCTGAGGTCTGTTCTGAATCTTGTACAGTCTTTCCATGAAGTGTGCACTGGCCTCTAGCTTCATCTTTGAGGCCATCAAGAACATGCCTCAGTCACAGCACACCTGGATCCAGGACCCTGGTGATGAGGGGTCAGCAGACAGATCAAAGTTACATAAATATTTCAGATTTCATTGAAGAAGGAAAATGTAACTTAAAGTTGCCAGTGCCTTTGGAATTTTTCTGCTATCCATAATTTTGTGCATACTTTCAATTTACTACATGCAGTGACTTAATGAGGAGGAAAGAACAGTTGTCTGGGAGTCCAAGTCTTTCTCATTTCAGTCATGAGCTAGTGGGAAAATCCCGCATCTTTCTGGGTTGATTGTTTGATTTGTACCTCATGTCTAATTCCCAGTGTTGGGATAATCAAATTTGCGAAATGCACATAAAAATGTTTTCAAAAAATGTTGCTTTGTAAATGTGGGTTATTGTGTCAATGCTATTGAAAAAGGACAATATAGATTCCTCCCATCTATACTCTGGGCCTAACGGACTTCATTTTTTAGTGCGGAAAGCAGGCTGTACCTGCTCTGAGTTATTCCATGATGAATAGAACAGAAGGTCACAGGCTGTGCCTAGCTCCTAGTTACTCCATTTGGTAAAGCAGTAGTTTGCTATAAGTTCCTCCATTTTGAGTACAGTGCCAAGGTAGAATGACTCTAGACCTTATTTCTACAAGTAAATAACTACCATCTGCATAGATGTAAGGCACAAAGTGATATATAAATTAATTGTGTTAATAAAAATGACCACCTGTGAACCATCAGAATAAATCAGAAGCACACGGATGCATGGGTATAGTAAACCTATATCAGAAAAACCAGGTCCATGAGCTTATCAGTCTTACCAAATGTAACTCCCTCACTTAAAACCCATAAAAGGTGAAGCTTTCCAAGACTGGTTGGGAGGGCACACTACCCATCATCAGACCATCTGGCGAACACGTCATGAGGTCCATTGGAGAGGAACATCCGACTCTTTCCCTGGGCAATCAAGAACATGCTTAGCTCAATCTCCCAGCCTGACATAGCCTACTTCAAAACTCCCTGCTGTTAGAACCCTGACCTAGAATAAGTTCTATGCTCTGACAGCTCTGCCACCTGAACAAGTTCTTTGTTGGTTCATCATCTTGTCTGACTCTTTTGCATTGGGAGGTGCTCTGTGCCTCTGCTCTTAATGCAGCTTCCTAGAACCCTGTGGCTGCCTTAACTTTTTCTTGCCTTTCTGTAAACAATACGTATCCCTGTGTAAAGTCTGATAAGCCATTTGAGTATTATAGATGTTAGTAATTAAGATGGGAATAAGAGAACTTGTGATTACCTTGGCTACCTGGTGACCCAGGAGTCCTTGATGACTTGCAACCCATGAAATTGATGTAGCTTGTGAACTTATTATTATCAAATAAATTCTGACATTGTAGAAAGAAACCAATGCTTTCATTCTGTGATAGTGCCATAGCTCACTCATGACAATGAGGTCATTTCCTAACAGAGGATTCACTTTTCAGGATCTGAGGTCTTAATGAAAGAATTAATACCAACATCCTTGGCTTCATCTTTAGACCATGCTTTCTGGTTGCACGGAGTTAATCTTCTCTCAGAAGTTATTTCTTAAATTTAGAATTGTTTGCCATCTGGAGAGGCTGGGAATTTTCAACGCCAATAGATCTAGCTACTTTCTTAATTGTTCTTTTTAAGAGATTATTCTCTCTTTACTGTAAGCAGTGAGAAGAAACCACTCAGCACCTCCAGTATTTGGGCTGAAATCTTCTTAGCTGGATCACTTACTTCAACAGTTGCATGTTCCACTTTCCACATCACTGCAGGTGACAGTGTTGCTAAATAATAAGGATTCACTTTCTTCCACTTCTCAAAAAGAGTTCCTTCACTTTCTTCCAAAGTAACATCCTCAAAGTTCAAAATTCTTCAGACCATTCAAGGAACTTTAAGCTTTGTTCATTTCACATTTCCAGCTGCACAGCTTCTACCCACCACCTGATTCCAAAGCTGCTCCCTCATTGTAGATTCTTACTGAAGCTGACTCTCACTTCCAGACACTAAAATATGCATTCGTTATTATTGGGTACAAAAGTCCAATCTTAGCAACTAAAAGCAACACACATTTATTCTCTCACAGTTCCAGGGATCAGGAATCCAGGAGCAGTTTAACTGGATGGTCTGGCTCAGGGTATCTCATGAGGATGCAGTCAAGGGGTCAATAGAGTTACAGTCCCCTGAGGCTTGACTGGAGCTGAAGGACAGTCTTACAAGATCATGGATCTTTTGGTTGGAAGCTTCAGTTCCTCACTCTGTGGGTCTTTCTGCTGGGCTGCTCATGACATGGCATTGACTTTCCTCAGAGCAAGTGACCTGAGAACACTTGACCTAGTTTCATTAAAGTCACAAAGACTAGTCCCCACTTCATCTGAGAGATCATACAAAGGCTTGAAAACCAGGAGGCCACCATCTTCAGGGGCCACTGTGGAGGCTGGCCATCTACTGCATCTACTGCATACAGGCACTGGGTTCTTGTAGGGGTACCACAACAAATGAAGTGTAATCCCTGTCTTCAAGGAGCAATTAAGGAAGTCCAGATTATGGGGATATAAGACGTAGACTAGAGGTATCATACATACCCTGATGAAGTTATAGCACAAGGGCTATGTAGGTGCTGTGGTGGTTGGACATAACTTAGACCAGAACAACGATTCTTACATGTGGAATGTGAAGTCTTGAGCTTGCCAGGTAGATACATAAGTGAAATTCATTCCAGGAAGAAACACTTCCTTCTGAGGAAATTCTGATCACTTGGTATGGCTAGAGAGAGACTGGGCATGTAGCAAGAGTGTGGGACATGGAGATAGGAGATGTAGGAAGAGGCTGGGTTATGAAGTAGCTTGTCTGCCAAGTTCAGATGCTGAAACTTACCCTGAAGGATATTGATGGGGAGCAGGGAGGGTGGAGTATTTTGAACATTTGTCCAGGGCTTCCCATTGTGTCAAGTAGTCCTGAAAGTTTACTATTTGGTCTGGAAGATAAGACATGTGCACAATTAAACTGCATTTCATGGTGATTTCTGATAGGTATCCAGTGAAAAGTATAGACTAGAAGAAGTATAGAGGAAGTCAACTTCTGTGGGTGTGGTCAGTGAGGTTCCATGGAGGAGGGAGAATGTGACTCTTTGTTAGATAGAGATGGGGAGAGATGAGGTGAGGAGAGTCATTCTATGAGGAAGCAGGAGAGAAAGAGGGATGATAGGACAAAATCCAGAGTGGGTTAAAAAAGGGTTTGTGTGGGAGAATGACACTAGAGGGAAAGCAAACTCAGAGTATAAGAGATCCTAAATACCAGGCCAGGGAGTTTGAACCAAGTTCAGGAGCAATAGGGAGCTGTTAATGGCATTTGAGCTGGGTGTATGAGTGTAGATTAAAGTGGGACAATTCTCTCTCTCTCTCTCTCTCTCTCTCTCTCTCTCTCTCTCTCTCTCTCTCTCTCACCCCTTCTCCCTCTCTCTTACTTTTTTACATAGATGTTGAAACAGGTAAACAGCCTTTTCTTGCAACTCTCAGGGGACCCAGGAAGAGAAGGATCTAGAATGCTGGACACAATCTGGTGGTCTTCCTGCACCCAGCTGTTTCCTCTTCCATGAAGATCTGCTCTGAGCCCAGTAACAGCTTGGGGTCCTGTCTAACAGGCAGAAAATCCCACAAGGGAAAAATTATCTCAGGCATGGTGTTTTCAGGACTTATCTGATCACTGCTTAGCATTTAGTCTAATTAATGGAGTCCACAGATGTTTGGCAGGAGAAGTTAATCAGCTATTAATCACCAAAGAGTGTCTCTACAGCTTTTCTGGAGTTGAGAAAATGTCTCTGCTATAATTGAAATCATAGTTGTTTACTGAACTTGGGTGGAGGGAAAGGCCAGGGGCAGTCAGTGGGTCTCCCAGTCTCCCAGTGGGAAAGTTTGGCAGAGGTGCCTTGGGATTTGTTTGGCCACTGTTAAGAAAAGTGCAGCTCTTATTTTTCTGAGTTTGTCAGTGTTGGAAGAAAGCTGGCTTCAGTAAGGAGAGGAGCAAAATGTTGGCACATGGTGTGCTGTGGTGAACCAGAGACTGGACATGCCAAGGAATCAGGGTTTGAGGTCCAGTTCTGCCTATCTGCAGAATTGACTAAATCTGTTAACTTCTTGGGACTCAGTGCTCTTATCTTGAAAAGCAGATATTTTGCTAGGTTTGAAATTCTCAAAAGTTGTTCCTTAGTCCACAGGGTCCAATGGGTACTTTAATGAACAAAGGATTCCAGGTCTAATAAATTTGGAAATACCATTTACTACCCATGCCTCTTGGAGATCATGATGGACATCAGTGGATGAAAAGAGTGAAAAATGTTGTGGTTAAGCAACAAGACATAAAATCTATTTCACATAACACTTAACCATCATGGCACCCTTTGTTCATTAAAATTCTGGGAAAACTAGAAGAATGTGGTCTCGACTCTGACATCAGTCTACTCTTCGTTTCTGATTCAGCTTCATTACTGATCTTAGGTTTTCTCCTCAGAAGTGTTCTTGTGGGCTCTTGGTAAACTTCACAGCCAACCCTCTTGCCTCTTGTCTGCAATGTAGTCTTCTGGATTATAAACCAAGGCTCATGCCTGGTTGTGCAAGTCTCTTCCTGGCCTGACTACCGACACTGTGCAGAAGGTTCTGGGCTGCATCTCTCAAGTATGTTCAATTCTTACCCTGTAGTCCACATCTTTGTATGGAATACCAATGTTGGCCAGTGTGACCTTTCACTATATAAAAAGTGAGCATTTTCAATTTGCTGATATCGGATATGAAGATCATTTGAAAAGTAAATTACAAGACTTCTGAAAATCTGATCCTAATTTTTAATGTTAGCATTTATTTATTTATTTATCTCTCTATTTGCTTACTCATTTTAGTGGTACCAGGGATTGAACCGAGGGGCACTCTACCACCTAGCCACATCCTCAGCCCTTTATATTTTTTACTTTGAGACAGAGTCTTGCTATGTTTTTTGAGGCTGGCCTTCAACTTGCCATCCTTTTGCCTTAGGCCGCAGAGTCACTGGAATGACAGGTGTGTGCCAACATCCAGGGCTTAATCCTGATCTTTATTTATTTACTTTTTTCAAGGAAGCCTTGATATGTATTTTGTTTTAAAAGAGAAGCTTCTCTGTTTATAAATAATCACAAATCTAATCAATAATTCTGATCTTTAAATGACTATGTTATCTTAGAAATTCATTGTTTAATTCTAGATACCTCTAGCACTCTTAATTCCTTGATTCCATTGAGAGAATTCATGCATTTGGGGAAGTTAGAATAATCATATTAGACTGTAGAGTACCTTATTCTTTTATTTTCTCTGCTCCTTATCCTCTTGGAATTTATAGTTCCAATCCAAAGTTATACTGTTTTGCAGTTGGAATGTTCCATTTTGAAGAATGAATGTAAATTACTAGAATGAGACAGCCTCTGTGTATAACAGGTTCTCTTATTTATGTTAAAGATGGTTGCTCTCATGAGCAATTAGCTAAAGCTATGGAGACCCATTGTCATCTAGGTTTGCAGAACTATCGAGTGGCTCATCATCTTTGCCACCTATCATGATGAATTTTAGGACCAGAATTCCCAAGGAGGAGAAAAAGAATAAAAAAATCATCCAAACCAACTGTAGCATCCAATTATTAATTTTGTTTCAAGACAATTCTGAGTCAAATCAGTTTAATTGCTGATAAAATATGATGGAGCTGTATGTTTCATTTCTTTTTGACAAAAAGTATTTGATTATAGTCATAAAGTTCACCTAAGCATATACTATCATGAGTTCAGTTTGTGAAGTTTACTATTGATTTAGTTATCTATCTATCTATCTATCTATCTATCTATGTATCTATATACATATATTGTGAAAAAAATGGGTTGGCTGTACTGTAATGAGATCATCTATTAATCACGAAGTGCCCCATACCTTGATATTCATATCTCTTACATTGATTAGAGATATTTTTGATTTTTCCTTCCTGTGTCAACAGAATTCTTTTATTTATTTATTTATTTTTTGCAGTGCTGGGGATTGAACCCAGGGACTTGTGCTTGCAAGGCAAGCGCTCTACCAACTGAGCTATATCCCCAGCCCCAACAGAATTCTTTGAGTTCATTGCCTCGGCATACACTTCTGAACCCAATTTTAATTTAGATATTGAAATGATGCAGTGATAATACTTTTTAGTACTGTTGGAACCCTGTTAGATGCCAAATAATACATTAGCTTACTTCTCCTAAACTGTCAACTTGAACTCTGTAGAATGGATTCTTGTGGAGTCATTTCATCTTCATGAGACTTTGTACATGGTGTCAAATAAAGGAGTTAGACCAGATGTTTCTGAGGTTCCTTGCAGGTCTAACTTTCTGTGACTCAGAAAAGGAAATACAAGAAATTAATTTCATCTCCCAGAGCAGATAGAAAATTGAATTTACTATGGCAAAATAAATGATTAAGATGGTCCTTGAAAACAGCTATTTCAAGGCATTCTGGTCTGATTTTTCCATCTGAAGCATCAATTGGAAATGGTCTTGCCTTCGTATTTCTTATAGCAAAGATTTTTTAATCAAGGATCTGAGTATCCTGCTGCACTGGAGTTCATATTCCAACTTACTGGCTTCATGACTTAGGCAGGTTGCATAGTTTATCCACGCCTCAGTTTCCTCATTTGTAGAGAGTGCATAGTGCTCGCACTTCCCCGACAGGCTTGCTGTGAAGGTTCAATGAATCAATCTATGAGAAGAGCTCAGCAGAGTGCTTGGTGCAGAGTGAGCTTTCAGTACAATTAAGCTATAATTCCTTGGTTTGGGTCTGGCTTAGGGAATTGGTCTGGATTTGCTCCTGCCTGGGAGCCTTTATCTCCCATTCTGGTAATCGTTCAGCATCCTCTTGGACTTAGCTACTTTGCTACAGCTTCCTGAATATGTCTGTAAACACACTCACACACACACTCACACGCACACACACTCACATCTTTCCTTGCTACACTTCCTGAACATGTCTGTACACACACTCACACGCACACACACTCACACCTTTCCTTGCTACAGCTTCCTGAACATGTCTGTACACACACACACACACACACACACTCACACCTTTCCTTGCTACAGCTTCCTGAACATGTCTGTACACACACACACACACACATACACACTCATACCTTTCCTTGCTACAGCTTCCTGAACATGTCTGTACACACACACACACACACACACACACACTCACACCTTTCCTTGCTACAGCTTCCTGAACATGTCTGTACACACACACACACACACACACACACACACACACACACCTTTCCTTGCTATACACCAACCCTCCTACTGTGTTGAAGGTATAAAAATCACCCTGATGGCATTGTCCTTGCAAGTGCTGACCACCAGTCCCTCTCCCAGGTGACACTCTGGTCCTTCCAATGCTTCAAGTTTGCAAAACTGGGATTTGCCTCATTCCTTTTAGAAAGCAGGGCCACTCTCACTGGAGGACACTTATCCAGAGGGGACAATCATCTGTGTCAAGAATGAATTGAAAGTTTATGACAGGTGCTATAAGGTGTACCTTCCCCTCCCTCCCTTCTCCTTTTTTTCTCCTTTATTCTGCCTTCCTTCCTCTCTCCCCGCTCTTTCTTTCCTTGGTGTTTTGCCAAGAGATTGGTAATTCTTTCTTTCTACCCCAAACTGCTCATGCCAAGTAGAGTTCTTTGGTGTGGTGATGCTGGAAATCAGAAATTTTCTTTCTTCCATACCTGGGCTTATGAACCCGTTGAACCATTTATTCTGCCAAAGGAACAATTCAGGTGAGTTTCTAAGGACCTCCATGTTTCTTCCTATTAGGTTGATCATATCCTCCCTAAAAGTTTTCTTATGAGCTCTCCACCAAGGTGAGAGCTGGAGTATCTCTGCTAAAATCTAAGCCAGGGGATCCCAGACATTGGGATTTTATTTCTAAGCTAAATAGGTAAAACACTATAGGGGAAAAATAATAATTCCAAATATTTCTCAGTTAGAATGAACCCTTATTACAAAAAGAGATTAACAAAAGAAAAAGAAACAGGAGTTTTTAGTATGTATATTAAATATATGCGTGGGAAACACCCAGAGAATGAATAGTTCTCAGTGAAGTAGCTTCGAATTCCAGCTTACATAGTATCTTTGACACATTAGCAAATTTTTCGGGAAGTAACAAGACAAAGCAAAAGGACTTGAGTTTACTGTGGATGACAAGTTGGAAAAAGGCAAGTAAATGGCAGTTAGAGGATAATTAGCAAAGCTAATTAATGACGATTCCTCTGGTACCATCTCTAGGCCCATGAGGGTATGACGCTTTCTTCAGTGGATGATTTTTGTTCTCCCTGCTAGGGAGGTGGTCAGCATACTCTTGTCTTTGTAAATGCACGTCCTGCTTTGAGGCAAATGGAGGAGATAAGAGAGCTCTCCTGCGTATGCTTTTTAATTGCCTTCAGTTCAATAATCCATGTTTTGGAGAGGCATATTCTGGTATCCCACAACATATAGATGGAAGTTGTTTTTTGTCAGTAAGGATATTTAAAAAAAGCAAAAACAAATTCCCATTTAGGATCACAATTATTTCATAAAAGAGAGAACTCTTTTAACACACACACACATACACACACACACACACAGACAAATATAGTAGCAATTTTCTTTAATGTGAATTAGCAGCCTTATGAAGAATTGATTTTTAAGAATATACCCAGAACTGGTAAAAATATTAGTATAAGTTAGCACCTGTCCATAGGTCTGGTGCTTGAGAATCACGACTTTGAGTCTGAAAAGGTGTAAAAAGAAAATATAAGTGAGATGAAATGAATAAATAAAAAAAAGTGTGGGGGATCCACTGTCTTTTGGACCAAATGATAGTCTCTCCTTCATCTTGATTGTTACATTTTGAGTCTCTAGTTCTAACACTTGATTAAAGCATTTCAGAATAACATACTTGAAATAGTGGAGGAGATGTGTTTTTCCATTGATGAAAAGGCTAATGACTTTTCTTCTGTTTATAGCCAAGTGATTTGCTCCTAGCCGGGCTGGCCTCTGCAGTTCTTACCCAGAGAGCTCTTGCCCGCAGCCTGCTAGTGCCATTTGCATGCTAATCATTTCTGTAATTGATCTTCCCAGGTCTCTTCAAACCTTGTAGGAGGCAGTGGCCTGCTGCTCTAAAATTAACTAAGAATTGCAGAGTGGGGCCTTGCTGGTGGGGAGCTGGGTCACATGGGCATGTGGCACCATCAGTTCCTCCACCCCCCTCTGCCCTGTGACCCCACATTGGACAATTCTGGATAATTCTGGTCAGCGTATAGGCAAAACAGTCTTTTTTTTTTTTTTTTTTTTTTGTAACACAGAGCTCGTGGTTCAGGTCAGCAAGAGTTTATTATTGCCAAAATGGAATAAGAGAAGTTTAACTATTTTCCCCTTGTGTAAGTAGCAAAGTAGTAGTGGTGCTAGTGGCCAAGGCAGCTGGTGCTAGGTTATGTACCTCGATTATATGCCAGAGGAGTTTTCCTTCCATACTGAGGTCACCAATATATGATGTGAAAGAAAGACTGGAGGAAGAAACAGGGAAACTTTCTAAGTTTGGTCAAAGATCTGGATACAACCTGACTGGAGGGGCAATTGCTGTATTTATTTTTGGATTATAGAGTGAATCAACTTAAAGAGAATGTAGGCATTTCTTATTCTCACTGTCTTGGTCTGTTTTCTGTTGCTATAACAAAATACTGGAGGCTGATAACTCCTACAGGAAAGATTGCTTGTTAGTTCCCAGTTCTGGAGTGGGGAGGTCATGATGCCACTGTCTGCTCAGCTCTGGTGTGGGCCTCATGGCAGATGGCATCACAGTGGTGGCAGCCTGTACGAGTGTTGAGCAGCCGGTGTGGAAGAGGGATTCTGGGGAGGTTCCTGGCTCCTTTATAAGAAGCTGTTCTCATGGGAACTAGTCCACTCTGCGAACACCCCCCTCCACAAGACCTAATTATCTTCCCCTAGGTCCCACCTCATAACGTTCCAGCATTTCTTATCATCACCACACTGGGAACCAAGGTTTCAGCACAGAAATCCTGGGGGGTCACACTCAAACCCATATCCACTCACAACCAAATTCTCTAGAGTGGAAATACAAATTCAGAGTGGTTTAAAATTGTCCAGGGCCACATCCTTGCAACAGGGTTCAGAGCTACTCTGCTCAATATAGTAGTCGGAAGCTACATGTGCTCATTTAAATTAAAATTAATGAAAATTAACACTTCCGTTCCTCAGTCTCACTGGCCACAATTTAAGTGCTCAAGGTCCCATGTAGCCACAGTGGTTTCCAAACTGGACAGCACAGATATAGAACATTTTTATTGACAAAGTAAGTCCTATCTGACAGCTCTCCTCTAGAGACTCATGATCCAGCCTTTTTTCATTACTGTAAGGATTCCCTCCCTCCCACATGCACATTCTATACCTGTAATTGTCATATATGGTAGAAAAGGCACATTTTGACATTAATTTAGAAAAGAAACTCAAGTTCTATTTCATGCCATCCAGGAGGCACTTGAGTGGGCTTCCTAGCCTCTCTGGTGCTGTCCTCAACTGTGAGCATTTCTGCCTTCATGTGGAATTACTGGAGCATGGTTTAGCAGTATGGTTGCTTTGACTTCAGGGTGCAACTTTTTCTCTACAGTTAATATTGATCTAACAGTGAATTCTTTACAAAACCCATACAGCTCCTTGAGGAAAAATTGGCCAAGGTGGTATGGTGTCACAGATGTCTCAGGGCTTTAAATTAACACTGTAAATCTTAGGATTATGGGGGAAGAGCTAGCGACTTTATTGAATGCCTCCCATCTGGCTATGTTTCTGGAAGTTGCCTGACTGGCATGAAGAGTGGCAGATACAAGATCAGAGATTCAGGTATCAGAAAGTATTTAATAAAGAGTCAGTTTGGTATCTACGCCCAGGGATCCCATTTTAAATTGATTTTTCTTATTGAGATCAACAACAGGATATTCTGCTTCTAGCAGAAATGGGACAGGACTGGTTTAATGAGTGGAGTTCAGGTCAGCCTGGCCAAAGATGGGATGAGGTCGGCTGTGGTGGGCATCATAGGTTGAAGGAGTTCTGAAGTCGGGGGTGCAATAGATTCACAGCAGAATGTGGCCAAGTGAATGGAACTGTGTTCTGTCCTGTGGCAGTTGGGTGTTGCTATGGCTTGCTGGGTGTGGGCAGCTCCCAGTCTTTGGGTGTTTGCTGACAGCAGTAGGAGAAATTACTCTTTTGCAAGTAACTGGGATGATAGAAACCAGGTTCTACCAAATTGCCTTTATCTTTGTCTGTCATTCTTTAGAGAATGACCTCTCAGGATATTTGATGGTATATTTTTTCCCTTAGAGGAGATGATATTGAGATCTTTGCAACTCAAACTGTGTTCCATGGACCCATCGGCATGTGCGTCATGGGGGGACTTGGTGGTGAAGGGTCCACAACTCAAGCATAAAGATGATTTTAAAGGGAAAACACTGGGCACGGTGGCCCACACCTGTAATCCTGGCAGCTTGGGAGGCTGAGGCAGGAGGATTGCAAGTTCAAAGCCAGTCTCAGCAATTTAGTGAGGCAGTAAGCAATTAAATGAGATCCTGACTCAAAATAAAAAATAAAAGTAAAAAAATAAAAGCATTTGGCTCAGTGGTTCAGTGCCCCCAGGTTCTATCCCTGGTACTCCCCACTCAAAAGAAAAGAAAAGAAAACATTTGAGATCTTTCTGGAACTTCCCTATCTAACTAGAGCAGAACTTCCCAAAATACAGCTGATTTTTACTCCTCTCCAAAAGAATTAGAAAGGGACAGATCAACCATTTCAATTGCGCACACACACACACACACACACACACACATACACACACACACACATGCACACACACGTGCACACACACACACAGACCCAATAAAACATTCTGTATTTTCCTATTGATGCCCTGACCACCCTCCTTTTTTCCTGTTTTGTTGGTATATAAACTTTTACCTTTGTGTAGTCAGTAACTCCTAAGCAAGTGTGGATCACCTGTCTTTTCTCCTGTTAATCTACTTTCATCATTCCACCCTAAGTGGATAGAAGGACAAGTGGATAGAGGACAAGTTTGTCCTTCCAACAGTAGAAACTTGGAATCTTAAACTCCAGCTCTTGGCTATATGGTTAAGAACCAGCACTTGAGGAACATCCTCTGGTGAATTGCATATAAATTATGGTTTGAGAAGTGAACTTTCTTTGTAAGGGACCAGTGTGTAAAATTTTAGGCTTTGTGGCCCATGTACTCTCTGTGGCAATATCTCAACTGTTCTATTGTGGCATGAGAGCAGTCACATATGAATGAGCGTGGCTGCTTTTCAATGATATTTGCATTTGACAAACTTTTCAAATTTTATAACTGTTTGTTTTTAACCATTTAAAAAATGTTAACCAGTTAAAAATATTTTTTTCAATCATTAAATATTTTCCCCCTACCGTCCTTAACTTGCAGGCTAGATTTGGTTTAGGCACTGCAGCTTACTGATTCCTGGTCTAGACCACTAGCTCCTAACATTTTTCACTTTATGGAACACATGGAAGATGATATTGGTTCAGTTCACTGGAGCAGAAGACCAAGCTTCTTGTGGTTGGAGTTGATGGGTTGTAAGCAGGTGGGAGCCTGTGGTTGTGCTGAGAACTGAGAAGAACTGGCACACTTGTAACCCTTTTAAAGTCCTTTTAAGACTGGGGAGGCTCTGAGCCACACCAACTCTCTCCATGTTACAGATGAGGAAACTGAGAATGTTCACCATCTATCCTGGGGTGTGTTGTAATGCCAGTCCTTTGAAGAACTTTCATACACGTTTTCTGTATGGTTACCTGAGGAGTCATTTGCTAAGGAATAACTAGCAGAGCTTGAAGATAAGTTGATTACAGTTCTAGGGCCTTTTCCTCTAAATAAAATCAGAAATCATGTATAAATAAATAAGTGGGTGACTCAGCTGGAATTTGTACTCTTGAGGAGAGAAGCTGCTTCTTGGCAGAAAGAGCTATTCTGAGCAGGGAGGCTCCGTGTGTGATAGACATCAGGGATTTTTCTCAGTACTTCAGGATTGTTCTCTCCAGACTCACAGATGGTGCCTCTCCAGACCAGAGGTTAGGCAAAGTCACGTCACTTACCTTGGCCAGTGGAAGTGACACTTCAAAGTATTTAAGATGTCCTGTAATTCTTAAAGCTTTTTCCATCTTTGCTTATCATGATACATGTTCTGAGATGGGGTGATATGTGTTCTGAGAAGCTAAAAGAGAGATATGGGACAGAAAATCCAATGGTCTAGTGATAGTCTTCCAAGTCCTTCAATGAATCCTAAGCTCCTAGGGATCATATCTAGGTAACTTTAAGTTCTTCTGAATTGGATTGTTTCAGGTGGTATTGGATTCCCCTCAAATTCATATGTTAAGTCTTGATCCATAGTACCTCTGAATCTGACCTTATTTGAAATTGGGTCCCAATACAATATGACTGGTGTCCTTCTGAAAAGGGGGAATTTAGAAATGGACACACAGGGAGAATGACATATGAAGATGAAGGCAGAGGTTGGGGTAATGTTTCTGCAAATCAAGGAATGCCAAAAACTGCCAGCAAACCACCAGAAGGTAGGGAGAAGGCCCGCAGCAGATTCTTCCTCCCAGTTCCTGGAAAAAATCAGCCTTGCCAATGCCTTGATCTCTGGCTTGTAGCCTCTGGAACTGTTAAGACCATAAATTTCTGTTGATGAAGCAACTCAATTTGTGATGCTTTGTTATGGCAGTCCAAGCAAACAAACAGGGATGATTTTAAAAAAGTTTTTAAAAAATTGTTATTTTTCTTTTTAACAGCTTTATTGTGATGTGCACATACTATACAACTCATCCACTTTAGACATACAACTCAGTGGTCTCTAGTACATTCACAGCACTGTGCAATTAGCACTGGAGTCACTTTTAGAACATAATGTCCCCCAAAGAAGCCCATATTCATTATCAGTACCTCTCCATAATCCCCCACCTCATCCCTGAGCAACTGTGAATCTACTTTCTCTCCCTTTAGATTAGCTTATTCTGGACATTTCACAGAAATCTGATAAATTCAGTACACGGTCTTTTGTGACTTCTTGTTTTGCTGAGCTTCTTGTTGTCAAGGTCCATCCAGGTTGTAGCCTGTAGCAATACTTCACTCTTTTTTTTTTTTTTTGTGGTGCTGGGGACTGAAACCAGGGCCTTGTACGTGCAAGGCAAGCACTCTACCCACTGAGCTGTATCTCCAGCCCAACTTCACTTCTTTTTATAGCTGAGTAATATACCATTGTGGGGCTATGCCACATTTTGTCTGTGTTTCATCGGTTCATGGGTATTTGGGCCCGTTCTCCTTTTGGACTATTATGAATAAAACTCCTATGGACATTTGTGTACAAGTTTTCCTTTGTATATGTGTTTTCATTTCTCATGGCAAATGAACCTAAGAGTGGAATTCCTGGGTCACATGGTAACTTCATTTTTAATATTTTAAGGAAATATTTCCCCAAGTGGTTATATCATTTTAGATTCTCATCAACAGTGCACGAGGGCTCTAATTTATCCACCTCCTCACCATCACTTGCTGTTCTCTGTCTTTTTTATTATAGCCACCCTAGCGCACGTGAAATGATTGTTCATTGTGGCTTTGATTTGCGTTTCTTTAAAGGCTAATGATGTTAGACATCATTTCATCATTTCATGTACTTATTGCCCATTTATGTCTTTTCTGTGAAGAACCGTCCGCTCAAATCCTTTGCCCATTTTCAATTAGGTTACTTAGTTGTCTTTTCATTATAGAATTGTGTGAGTGGACTTTATAGGTCAGAATTCATTTCAGCGAGGACTAGATTTCATTGTTTTGGACCAGCAAGGTGTGAATTTCTAGGACTGGTTATATTTTCCGGATATTTAGTGTCTTCCTTGAAATAAGTATTTGAGCATAGGATTAAGGGTAGAGAATTTTGAACTGAGGAGGAAGAAAATGAAAGCATTTGGAAGCCAATGTAGTAAACCAAAATGTGCCACCCCAAAATATGTATGCCTGTATTTAAGCCTGCGCTCAAAGACACCTGTTTGAAATGGACCATTTTTCCCTGGGTGTCTCTTCTATGATTGCAATAGCATGTTATTAAACTTGTTTGTTTTTCCCTTGTGAGTCTTTCTTTTGTTACGGGAGTCAGTCCCTGTTTATGTAGGGTAGAGAAAATGTTAGGTTTAGCTCCCTGTGCTTAGTCTCTGGGCGAGAATTTTGTCATGACTAAAGTTTTGGGGCCTTCCCTTTTTGTGCAACCTTACCCGGGGGCATCTTTCCATATTCCCGCCATTAGCCAAAGGGGAAGGATGTCTTTTCTTCAGCCTTCTCCTCTCCTGCCCTTAAACCAGTTCACTGTGTGATTTGTTCCTTGTTGCCTTGAATTGCCCAACTCTGGACACAGGGTTGAAGGTAAGTTGAATAAGTTGTTCACCTCCCACTGAAGGATTCTGCCTTTGTTACCTGGACCAAAGCAATGAGCCTCTCCTCCCAGACTATGCAAATCCACAGCAGATAAATGTGAGCTATCAGGAGCCAATTTGCTGGGAATCTTCCCCTTAGTAATTGGCTTCATATTTCAGCTCTTAGAAAAAGTCGACTCTCATTACCACCTTTGCCTTCTCCCCTCAAGGCCAACAGAGAGAAAGAGGTAGGGCCCCTTGGAGACCAGGAAGGGGAGAGAATGAAACTGCAGATGAATCATGATTTTTTTCTCCTTATTGGCTTTACTTCCAGGTGCCCCTGCTCAGTCATGCTTCCTCAGAAAAGCACCTCATCAGCCGGCCGGGGCCTCCTTGCCAATGGTGATTGTGTCCTTCCCACCCCAGGCTCACTTTACCAAGATAGGAAGTGACAGGCAGGGAGACCTCCTGCTCTCGGGTTGTTGGGAGGGGAACACAAAGCTTTATATCACACGCTGCCACCAGGCCGGCTCTTTGGGGCTGCATTAGGCAGTCAAGCATTTTGCTGTCTGCTGAATGTCATCTCATTTAACATTTTGTTAAACAACTTCTAAAGGTCTTAACAATATGACAGATGGGCCATTGACGGGGTTCTTAGTAGCTAAGTACCAGTTTGGCTGGGCTGGATTGTGTTTATTGTTCATTAAGTGTTATTTAAAGAACTCAGTCCTTATGCCTCCACCCCCCTGCCCACCCCTCAATGCACACTTTCTGTGGGACCCCAGGGTGTCACGTTAGAAGCCTGTTTCTATAGAAAAGCACAGCAGAAAGGAAAGGGTGAAGAAAGGCTCGGAAAGGAGAAGCAATGAGAAGACAAGGGGAAAAAACTAGAGGGAGGCAGATAAAAAGAGTGTGTGTGTGCACGTGCACGTGTGTGTGAGAGAATGTGCACGTGTGTGCACGTGCGTTTGTGTGTGTGAGCACGTGTGCATGTGTGTGTATGCGCAGGGTAAGTGGCACCTGGAGGGGGTTTATAGCTTAAAGGCAAGCACAATGGTCAAATGAGACAGAGCAGAGTGGATTACTGGAGATGGCAGGTCCTATCCATCTGAGCCTCGGCTCCAGAGACGATCACTTTCCACCTGGCTCTGTGCAGAGGTAGGCTGCTGATTGCAGCTGCCCCTGGGCTCTCCCATATGCACCTGTGTCTTGCATTACCAGTTAACTCTGATTGGAAGGCAAGGACTCTTTTCCCTTGTTCTCTCCTCGCAAAGCAGTTAACAACGTCCAACCTAGAATAAGCGCTAAGTAACTGCTTTTTGTTGATCATGAAATTTGTCAGGGCTTCACAATCAGGTGTCTGAACATCAGCTTCTACACCAATAGGACAAGGCCACTAGGGCAAGTGGTAGGTGGTTGCCTGGAACCAAGGTTGTTAAAAATAACTTTTTCCTAGCCAGAGCTGGGATTCCAAAGTCTTCCAGTGATTCGGGAATAAAAGCTTCACACAGTTTGGATATTGTCAGGAGCAAAACTACTACCAAAGACAAAGAAAATGGCACAGAAGTATCGGTTGTTATCACAACAAGGCAAACGGTGGTAGAACAATGTTTTTTTCTTAGTCGAGAATGCCACTCTAGAATGTCAAGTGCAGAGAAGGACTCAGCCAATATCGGGGCAGCTTGAAACTTCAGGAATCCACCAGGTTCAATGGCTTCATGTAGCCAGATGAAGAAAGTTCAGGAAGTTACTCAAGGTCATGCAGTCGGTCAGCTGGAAACCAGAACCTGGCAGTCTGCCTCAGTGCAGAGTGCTTACATAGTTTCCGACAGACCCTTTGGTTGTAGTGACAGAAACCTAATAGATGGAACAAAAACCCAAACACACAAGGATGAATAAGCTCACGTGATTGGGAACCTCGAGGGCGCACTGACTTCTGGCATGGAAGAATCTAAGGACTCGTGATTCCTTATGCCAGGCCCTCCTATGCCTGGCATAAAAGTGACTGTCAGGAGCTCCAGGTTTATATCCTACCAGCTGGCAACCCCAGCAGAAGGAGAGCAGTTCTTCCTTGCTGATTTTAGCGTGGCCTAGAGCTGATTGATTGTTTTTGACCAGCTCTGGTTTCAGGCCCATTGACCCCTTCGGGATCCTGGGGCTGACAAGGTTCTCTTCTTGATCACCTTTGGTCAGGCTCATCTGAATTTTCTTCCTGACTAGGTCTTGGCTTTTAGAACTCTGTGACTATCTTTCATCTCCCAATTTCAGCACGAATCCTGTAAGTTGGTCTAGCCAGAATCCCCACCCTCCATACTGAATTGCCCATAGCATCTGACCTATTGTCCGCCTGCCCCCAGGTGATGTCTTCTTCAGCAAGAATCCTGTTGGGAGGACTTAAAAACAACATACTACAGTGAGGCAGTCACATCCATGTTAATAGCAGCTCAACTCACAATAGCCAAGCTATGGAAACAACCTAGGTGTCCTTCAGTGGATAAATGGATAAAGTAAAAGTGATACATATACATGATGGAATATTACTCAGCCATAAAGAAGAATGAAATTATGGCATTTGCCAATAAATGGATGGAACTGGAAAATATCATGCTAAGTGAAATAAACCAATCCCCCAAAACCAAAGGCTGAATGTTCTCTCTGATTTGTGGATGCTAACCCAAAATAAGGAAGGTTGGGGAGGGGAATAATAGAAATCCATTGGACTAGACAAAGGGAGATGAAAAGAAGGGAGAGGGGGGTAATAGGAAAGACAGTAGAATTAATTGGTCATAACTTTCCTAGTCTTGTGTTTGGATATAAGACCAGGGTATCTCCACATCATGTACAACCACAAGAGTGGGAACCTAAATATAGAATAAGTTATACTTTATGTAAGTATATTCTGCCAAAATACATTCTACTGTCATGTATAACTAAAAAAAAAAAAAAAAAGTATTAAAAAATCCTGTTGGGTGTTTAACAAGTGTGGTGGATGTGTTTTCTTTAACAGGATGAGGGACAATGGTTGCACTGAACCATGTGAAACGGGGAGAATGTGGGCTAATGTCTGTGCCACATGATGATGCTAGGGACATTTTTCTGGTACCTGAAGGTAAGGTCTGTGTTGCTAAAGATGACTTCTTGGAGAAGTTCCTTGCCCTTTTTAGGGTCTCTGTGCCCTTCTCTTGGGACGGCCAGCCACTCCGGCTTCCACCATCAGTGAGGGATGAAATGAGACCATGGCTTCATCAGATCCGTTCTGCAGGTGAATTCGAATCTGGAGCTGGAATCCCACTTTTGTTTTTCGTACTTCCAAGACCTCTTGGACTGTTCCTGCCTAAGAGAGGATACAATAACAGAGTTCAATGTGGATCCATACATATTTATTGATCAGCTTTCTATGTATCCACAGTGTTAGGTGCCAGGAGTCACAAAGATATATGAATGAGACTCTGAGACTATCTCATTCAAATCTAATGGGACAAGTAGCACAGATAGAGAAATAATGGTAGTGGTGGTTGGAGGGAGCTATACTCTTGGAAAGATTTTGGAATGATCAGGAATGATTTTCCAGAGGAAATAACTTCCATGTTCAAGGGATGGTAATGTGGACTAGAGTGGAATGTTGTCAGGAACGGAGAGGAGAAGGATTATAAGAAAATATGATGTATCAAGCATAGTCATGAACCAGAGAGAATCAGCACCTGTCTAGAGAACTGTGAATATTCCAGCTTGGTTGGAGCAACACTCAGAGAGCAGGGAATGAGGAGATGTTGAGAAGTCCAGCTGGGAGGTAAGCAGTTCAACCAGGAGCAGGGGAAGAGAGTCTGAGCCAGGGTGGCCGCCAAGGAGAGGGCTGGCCCCAGCTGACTTCCCCGGGGAATCATGTTGATGTCCAGGGAGCTGGATCCTCAGAGACGTCCCTGAATTGCATTTCTTTACCAAATAGACTCAATTGTTGATTTTGTGAAGGCCAAAAGTCAAATCATTAGTAACTTTTTTCTAGATTGACTAGAAACCAGTGGTCTTTGGCATTATGGGAAAGTATATACACATGTATGTGTATATATATATATATATATATATATATACACAATTTTTTTCAAGCATCAATTTTTTGAACATAATCAGGGGACATATTTCCTATATTGATAGGTTTTTGTTGTTGTTATGATTGGACTCAAAGACACATTTTAAGAATGCACTGAGGCTAAAAACACAAGATTTGGTAGAAATCATGTCACCATTTTGCTCCAAGTTGTTGTGACCAGGGCCTTCTTGCAAAGTCAGCCTAAAATCACACTTTATAAACCATTTGTTAATTGATGAATTTTTCAGCTTCTGACTGTCCCTTATGCAGTGGCGTTCCTTTTCAGTGCCTGAATTTGACATTGATAGGTTGGCGAATAATTCCTTTTCTCTTTTTTCTCTACAAATGTTATTTGAGCCCTACTTACGCTCCAGGTTCCATGTTATCTCTCTGTAAAATGCACAGAGACATCACAAACATATCAGACTTTTAAAAAAGCTCATAATGGAATTCAGGTCCAGACACAGAAAGAGCTAAAGACTAAAGCAAGACGAGGTGTCACCAGGTGAAGAATGTATTTGCTAGATACTGGTGGGGAAGGGGATGAGGGCCAGAAGGTGGTAGAGACTGCATTAGGGAGAAGACTCACTCATGCCTGCTCATGAGTGGTTAAGGGTTTGTACTTCCACATGGGGTTTTCTCCTGGAAAATCCAGATAGTTGGAGATCTCGTCCTGTCCCACCCATGAGAACTTTCCCTGCTGCCAGGATTTCTGCCATTTTCTCCTTCCTTGCCCACGTGGAGAGTTATTGCTTGCCTTGGTACAGCCCTCTACTTGGCTAACAGCTAGGGGACACCTGCCCAGCAGGCACCTGGGCACTTATCTGTGGACTACATGTTTTGCATTTTTAGAAGCAGAAAAACTGGGTCAGCCTGCCATGCTGGGGCTGGGGTTTCCAGAGGTTTCCCTGGGAAACTGTGCGGAATATATTATATGTGTGGTTTCTGGGTCCAAATAAATTGGGCCCTTAAAAGATAGCTAACTTTTTGGTAATTGGCCCAGTTTTGTCTTGAGAGAGATAACTGAAATAAGTGAGAAAGATCCCTACAAATTTCCAGGGCAAAGGCGCATCTCAGAATAGATTTTGGCCATTCAGGGGACAGAAAGAGCACTTCATGGAGACGCACAGTGGAGTCACCCAGAAGGTGGTAGGTGGCTACAAACACTCCTACCTTTCCTAAGTTAGAGAAAATAACTCTGACTTCAGACCCTTCACAAAAGATTTGTCTAAAAAGCTAAATTAACTGCAAGTTGACTATGAATAGACTCAATGCAGAGAGAAAACGAGTTAGGGACTTCTCTTTAAAGTGATTTATAGGTTGTTATACTTCTGGGGTTTATATGTAATACCGCTTTCTCTTTTCCATCCCAGTGCCTCAAAGCCCAAATGATATTGCCGGCTGTTGCTCTGATAAGATTGGCAAACTTCCATTTGGAAGCTGAGTTAGGGCCATAGCCCGCAGTCATGATGTTCTGTAATTTTTTAAAAATGTAAAATTATGACGCTTAAGAGCTAGATTATTTCATGTAAGAAATTTGAAGTTTCTGGAACCTCTTGAAAAATCAGAAAATACGGTAACCCAAAGTCTGCATTCCTACACAGAAACAAGGACCTCGAGTTCATTGCTGGTTTCTCCTCGTCAGTGGGACAAGCATTCCCCTGTTGAGCACAGTTCCAACTTGACTCTGGTTCATTTCACCCAGCTCTCTTCACCCTTTAGGTCCCAGTTGGTATTTGAATTTGTGACCTCTTACCCTAACAACAAGAATAAGAACAAAACAAAAGAACCCAATAATAACAACAAACTAAGTCACTGGTGTTAGGGAACAATAGAAAGGCATAGTCCAGAAAGAACGCTTTAAATCCCTTTGGGGGACTTGTTTCTACCCTAAAACATAGATGGAATGGCTTACATTGGTTAAATAAATATCTGTGGTTGTTTGGTACTTTTGCTCTGTCTTTGGAGGGGCAATGGAATTTTCCTATACTTCCAGGGCCATGAATCTGGGATTAGGCTCTCTTAGAGAAGGCTTAAACCCTTGATTCCTGTTTGTTTAATCTTGGCAAGAGGGAGGGAAATAGGTGCACAGTAACATTTGCATTGTCTTGCTTCTACCATTCTGAGTCTAAGCAGTTCTTTCAATTCTTGTACTTTCTAGCACTCTGCGGTCTTCTGTATCCCAAGACCTTTTTATTTCCGTAGGTATGTGGCCAAAGGGAGTGGGTCGGACATGATTCTTATTTCAGCACTCAGCAGCAGAATGACATATGGATCTGATTAATTTTCATATTTGGTTTCATTCAAAATGTCTCATTACTCCCTCTTTTTTTTTTTTTGCTTAAACTTTGGATTTGAAATAACAAAATATTACAGTTGAGGTCTGATTATTGCCCTTTAAAGTTCCTTTCTTTTTCATTCTTCTAAATGACCAGGTTTTACAAAAAACTATTTTACTCTAAGAAATTAGGTTTCTGGTTATCAGGAGCCCTAAATAGACGTGAATTACAAGAACGTCCTTTGAAAACTCCATGCGGCACTTGTTTCATTAAATTCCATGAAGCGACCTTAATTTAGTGGAACACTGGATAGGCTGTTCTTTTAACCTATTATCACTTTGGCCAGGCCCATAAACCATATTCATGGATGATTCCATCAAGAAGGACAACAGTGGGATTAATATTATTTCAGGATACAGTAAATGCCACAATGATGAAGCTGTTTAAGATCTGGTCACACTGAATGCATTGACATTTACTCTGCTATCACTTCATTTCCAATATTCCTTCCAAATCAGCCGATGCTAATGTTTCGGCGTGTGTGCGGAATACAATTTGGGTGGGGGTTGGGAGACTGGAAAGGGATTGTACAAGTCCTCTGCCTTCTTTTTTTTTTTTCCTTTTGGTATTGAGAATGGGGAAACTATACTTGAATAGTTTTTTTATATGCACTGGGCTCCAAGATGTGGATTCATAGGATTACAGGATCTCAGGAACTGAGCTTTCTCCAGGAGTTGGATCAAATAGGCCATGGGACCCCTCTTCGTTGTGACTGAATATGGGGTAGTGGTCTGATATGAGCTGAGAGAGCCTTGCTTGATGTCCTTGGCATGTTGGCACATTGGAATTGAGTACACTTGAATTTTCTATAACGGCTCACCATTTAGAAGTCCTTATTTGTGATTTTCCTGAATTTCCTTGATCCTTAAATTTGATGCCCCAACAATAGCATAGGCCTAAATACAGCAGAGCATGTGAAAGCTCATACATGGTTTTTGGGAATCTCTTTTGAAGAAGTAGCAAAGAAGCCATCTATTATTACTAATGAATAACCTCTCAAAGGGGGTCTAGCTCCCAGTTTTAAAGGTGAAATTCTCAGGGTTGGAAGGAAATTTGAAGGTTGTCTTGTTCTTGGTTCTCAAATTACAACGTGTCTGTGAATCACCTGAAGTCCTAGTCGATCCTGGTAACGATGGTCTGGGAGACTCCAATCCAGTCTTTCTGGTGGGAGGACTGAGAATCCACGAGCATCCTACTCCAGGTGACAGATGCTGCTGGGCTATGAATCAGCAGGACCAACCATGGCTGATTTTGTCATTAGATGAGCTTCTGGGGTGTTTAAACTTCTCTTGGCAGGAAGCTTCTGGGATTCTGTTAAGGTAATCTATTCCAACTTTGAACAGCTCTGAATTCAAGTCCCACTTTCTATACTTCTCAGTTTCTGGTCTGGCTTGAGCCCTTGGTCCTGCATAGTACATTTGGCAGGATAAGAAAACATCTCCCTGTAGAAAGAAAGCTTGGATCCCCCACCTTTCTAACCTAAGAGAAACTCTCCAGGTGGGAAGGGAGAGCTGATCCAGGAGTCCCTTTTGTCTCTTTGGGATTCTTCATTCTTGTTGACCTCATCACACTCTGTTGATTCCCAGACACCCTGGTTCTCATTGGCTCCCATTCTTTCTCAGCCCCAACTGCATGAGACTTTCCCTCTTTGAAGTTCCCATATTTTCTTGGTGTGTGTGTGTGTGTGTGTGTGTGTGTGTGTGTGTGGTGGGAGTTGTACATCATAAAAATTAATTTATTTTTTTCATTTTCATTACAATGTAAATCGCTGTGCAAGCAGCGATTGTGTCTTAAGCATCTTTAAATCCCCTACAGCACTTCAAACACTCTAAGAGTTCAAACCATGTTTATTAAATTGACTACATGGAAACTGTATCAAGAAATTCGTAGCGCAAACGTGACGAAATAAAGACCACAACAAGGTAAACTGTCACACTATCCCGTGGTACCATGGGATCGGTCATATGGGTGGATTTCAGAGAAAGGAAAAGCTCAGTTGAGACAGGAACAATTGAAAAGGGCTTTGTGGGCAAGGGAGGGGAGGGAGCCTATAAATTTAAATTGGGCTGAACATAACCCATTTAATTCAACTAAGCACTGGATAGGAAGGGAGTCTAATGAATGGTGTGGGGGCACATATGGCTTCTTCCAAGGAAGTTAAGGGACAGGAGTAGATTTAAGGCAGGAGTCAGGAAACTTTTTCAGTAAAGGACTGCATAGTAAATATTTTAGGATTTGTGGGCCATATGGTCTCTGTTGCAGCTACTGAATTGTGCCCTGGGAGTGTGAAATCAGCCACAGACAATAGGTCAATGAATTGTCATGGCTGTGTTTCCACAAAGCATTATTATGGACACTGAAATTTAAAGTTCATATAATTTCCATGTGCCATGAAATGTTATTCTTGTTTTGATTTCTTTTTTCAACCATTTGAAATGGAAAAGCCATTCTTAGCCTGTTTTTGTAGAGCGCCCACGCTAAGAATGGTTTGCATATCCCCGGTGGAGGGCCTGAGAGTCCAGGCTGCGCATCTCTCTGACCAGGGTTCCATGGCTGGGTGATTGGAGTTAGATGCTGCCTGCAAGGAGGGAACGATCAGTAGTATTCAGGACAGGGTGACTGTTCCAGAAAGATGTGCAGTGTCGGGAATGGGGCGTTATTTTCCAGGATAGTTGGTTTTAAGAATCTGTTTCCTAATGTGAGTGGAGTCTCAAGTCATGGAAGGATTTTGATAATTATTCTCTTTCCTTTCACCATTGCCTTATTGTTTATCTTCTCACACAGCCTCTCTGAGTCCAGCTCTGCCTGGCATTATTTCTCTACCTCATCAAGCTTCCTATGGCATTTCCTTAGGCATTCAGAATTATGTAAATGATTCCTTCCCAGCAAAACCTTCCCCAATATTTTGGAATATGATCACATACTTAACTGATGATATATATATATATATATATATATATATATATAAATCTATCTATCTATCTATATAACTGATTATATATATATTTTTCTGCATCATACAAACATAAGTAATGAACAACAACACACCAAATACTTGGGAAAACACTTTGGGGTGAAAATGAGTTATTTGCATACCTTGCCAAGAGGGCGGAATGTTATGGTTTGGATGTGAGATGTCCCCCAAAAGCTCATGTATGAGATAATGCAAGAAAATTTAGAGGAGAAATGATAGGATTAGGAGAGCTTTAACCCAATCAGTGAATTAATCCCCTGATGGTATTAACTGGGTGGTAACTGAAGACAGGTAGGGTGTGGCTGGAGGAGAGGGGTTGTGGGGGGTGTGTCTTTGTGTTATATATTTTGTATTTGCCAACTGGAGACCTCTCTCTACTTCCTGGTGTGATGTTTTGAGCTGCTTCCCTCCACCACACTCTTCCCCACCATGATGATCAGCCTCACCTGGAGCTCTGACAAATGGAGCCAGCTGTCTATGGACTGAGACCTCTGAAACCACAAGACCCCAGATAAACTTTTCCTCCTCTAAAGCTGTTTTTCTCAGGTCTTTTTGTCACAGCAGTGAAAGAGCTGACTAAAACAGTGGAACAAACTGATTCTGAGACTTGGAAGGGCCACTTTCTGTCAGGAGGAGGAACAGGTCAGGGACAATGAGTTCAGTGTAGGATATGTCAAGCTTGCCTTACCTGGGTGTTGTCTGTTACCCATTCAGGCAGATAGATTTAACAGGCAGTTTGGTGATCAGCTATAGAATCCAGAGGAGAGAAATGGACGAGAGATACAGATTTGGAAATCTTCATTCACATATTACAGTTGAGGCTCTTAACCGTGAGGATGTAGAATCCAAGGAGGAAGGGCTCAGCTGTGAGCCCAGGACATAGGAACGTGTAAGAGGAAGGTGGAGGCAGCTAGAGAGGTAGAGAGGGAGAGCCAGAAATGGCAGTCAAAAGGCCAGGTGGCAGGATTGGGGAGGTGTGTGTGTGTGTGTGTGTGTGTGTGGTGGGGGGAGTTTGAAGGAGACAGTAGCCAGCAACACCAAAGACCACCAGAAAGTCAACTAAGAAAATTTCTGTGAAATTAACACTGTATTGAGCAATAGTTCATTAGTGCTTTGAATAGCCAAGCTGTCCACGGCAGGGTCAGAATGTGATGCTTTGGGTCATAAAAAGTACGAGGTGAAGCATTAAATCAAAGTCAATATAAATAATGCAAAGCCTTCAAAGAAATCACCTTATTGTGTACTCTCAAATTTAAAAGAGGTGTGGGGAAGGCTTGGCCCAGCAAACCTCCCACATGTCCTTGGGTTTCCAGATGGGTAAAGCCTGGACAAAACCAGGCCACAGGGGGCATCTCCTGACCTCTGCCTGGCAAAGGCAGTGAGCAGCCCGCCCCTCCCTCCCCGAGGCCCTCTTATTCAGAGCACTTTGCAGGGTTGGTCTTGTGGCGAGAGAGCCCCTCACTGTGGACCTCACGGGTCCAGTAGCTCTATTTTGTAGATAAGGAAACTGAGATCCAGAGGAGTGAAGTCACTTGTTCAATATACCTTGGCAAATTGAAGCCGGTTCAAGCACCCTACACCGTAGTCCAGGGGCATTCCTATTAGGCTACATTGCCTGAGCTGAATAATTAAATACATAACAGTTTTTTTTTTTTTTTTTTTTTGGTGTGGTAAAATATATGTGACTTAAAGTTTATCAGATTTTAACTGAATTCAGAGGCATAAAATACATTCATAATATTCTCCCACCATTACCACCAGTGCCATCTCCAGAATTTTTCATCTTCCTCAACAGAGACTCTGTACGCATTAAATAACAGCTCCACATTCTCCTTCCCTCCGGCCCTGGCGATCGCATTCTCCCTGCTGTCTATGAACTTGCTTATTTTAGGTGACTCATATCAGAGGATTCATGCAGTGTTTGTTCTTTAATGTCTGACTTATTCCACATGATAATGTCTTTAAGAGTCATCTGTAGTATAGCACATATAGGATTTCCTGCCTTTATATGCTGAATAATGTTTCATTGTATGTCTATACCACATTTTGTTAATCCATTCATCTGTCCTTGGGCACTTGGGATGCTTCCACCTTTTGGTTATTATAAATAATGCTGCTAAGAACCTTGTCATGCAAGACCAAAGTTCTGTTGAAGACCCTGCTTGCCATTATTTTGGTATATACCTGGATTGTTGGGACATGTGGTCATTCTATGTTTAACTTTTTTGAGGAACCACCAAACTGTTCACAGATTCTTTTTTTTTTTTTTTTTTTTTTAATTTTTCCAGTATTTGGGGAATTAGAGCTACTGAGGGAAAAAACCCTGAAATTAAAGAATTCATAGTGTAGTGGAAGAGGAATAGTATAAATATTGATTGTGACAGAATGTTCTAAGAATGATGCAGAATAACAGCTGAGAACTGTAAAAATCCATAGCAGGGTCAGAAAAACTCTAAGGGAGTCAGGAAAAATTTCCTATTGGGGGTGGCCCTGAAGAAATTGATAGTGAAGAATGAGTGGCCAGAAAAGGTACCAGCTTTGAGGGTACAGTTATTCCTTTCCAATTATGAGGAGCAGCATTTGAAAAGGCATGGCAGATGTTCAAGTCAGGGTTACAAAGTCTACAAATAGCTGTGTCTTAATTCCTGCAAGTCAGAGCCCTCAACTGCTGCTGACATTGCTGTGGTAATAAATGGGTAAAAATGGGCAGGGCATGGTGTCACATGCCTGTAATCACAGTGATTCAGGAGGCCAAGGCAGGAGGATTACAAGTTGGAGGCCAGCTTTAGCAACTATATCAGGCCCTAGGCAACTTAGTGAGATCCTGCCTAAAATTAAAAAAATAAAAAGGTCTGGGGATGTGACTCAGTGGTTAAGTGTCCCTGGGTTCAATACCCAGTACCAAAGGAATAAAAATAAAGGTAAAGATGGGCCGTCCCAAGCCAGTCATGCCATATCAATTGTACAGTTTTGGGGAAATGTTGGATCCATGAGGCAGAAATCCTGGACTCACCTTTTTTCAATACGCATTTTCTTATACAAAATATAAAAATGGCATTAACTTTTCTCTTTTGTACATGAGTGCTTTGTGAACATTTGATACCATAAGTGTCTGAAAATGTTTACAAGAATATAGCATACATTAGCAATCCATTTATATTCCGTTTGGGAAGAATATGGCATATTTTATTTTCCAAAAATGGATGGAGTTAGAGAATATCAAGCTAAGTGTAATAAACCAAACCCCAAAAACTAAAGGCCGAATGTTTTCTCTGATATGTGGAAGCTAATTCACAATAAGGTGGGGGATAGGGAAGAACAGAGTTACTTTATAGTAGGTAGAGGGGAGTGAAGGGAGGGGAAGGGGGTGGGGGAAGGAAGGATAGAGTGAAACAGACTTTATTACCTCATGTGCATGTGCATGACCCATGTGATCTTGCAATATGTACAATCAGAAAAATGAGAGCTTACACTCCATTTATGTATGATCTATCAATGTATAAATGCATTCTACTGTCGTGTACAACTAAGTAGAACAAATAAAATAAAAAATAATATTTCTGACCCCATATGCTGTTCCCCATAAGGAAGGGAAGTCAACTTCCATTTTCTTTGACTCGGGTGAGCCTCCATGACTGCCTTCAAGAGAATAATGTGGCATAGAGAAGATGTGGGGCTTCTGATTTAGGCCATAAGGTGACGTGTTATGACTAACTTTCCATCAGACCATGTTGATCCTGGGAGCCTAGTGACCATGGTAGGAGGAACCGTGGACCACATTGGCTCTGCATAGATTTTGTAGCTGTAACACCCAGCATAGGTCTCAGATTTGGCTTCCATCAATTGCCAGGGATGTGAGTGAATGAGCTAGCAGATGAATCCACACCCAGTCTGGGTCTCCCAACTGAGAACCCAGTCATCACGGAGCAGAGACTACTCTGAATCCCCGACCCACACAATTCATGAGTATAGTCGATGGTTGTTTCACAGCGCTGTGTTCGAGTCATTTACGAGGCAGCCATAGTCACTAGAAAGGTAGTATGAATGTGTGATATGCATGTATGTGTGTGTATAGACAAACATGCTCACTCAAGTGCGGCCCAAGGTCCGAGGATCTCATGAATGGGGAGGACTCAACACAGGTCTGTTTCCCTTCCTGTGAAATCAGATAAGCCAATTCATAATAAGGCATCAGAATCTGACTAATAGTAAACGGAACTTCTGGCAGGGTGGCAGTTTGCTAAAGGTGGCAATTTGAGGTGAGAATGGGCTTGAAGCTGCTGGGAACCTCCTCCTCAAATCTTTTTTCCAGATGAAGAACAACTCTGAAGGATAGGGCTGCTCTATACCACCCCTTACCCGCTGCCTCCCTCCCTCCCAGTCTCTGTCCCTCCCACTCACCCTTCCTCCCTCTATTCTTCCCTCCTGCCCTCCCCCCTTTCTCTCTCTCTCTCTCCCCATTCCTTCTTTCTTTCCTTCCTTCCTTCCTTCCTTCCTTCCTTCCTTCCTTCCTTCCTTCCTTCCTTCCTTCCTTCCTTCCTTCCTTCCTTCCTTCCTACTGAGGATGGAACCAAGGGTGCTCTACCCCTGACCTACATCCCCAGTCAATTATTTTAACTTTAATTTTGAGACAGGATCTTGCTAAATCTCCCAGAAACTTGTGATCTTCCTGCCTTAGCTTCCTGAATAGGTGGGATTTCAGACCTAAGTCATTGTGCTTAGCTTTGTATTTTTTCTTTACTTTCATTTTCTACAGCTCTTAAGAAGGGGCGGTGCTTTCCTGTACTATCCCAATGGGGAGAGCTTCATGACAGGAAGTCAATGAAATGAACAAGAAAAGACCCCCAAACAATGTGAGTGGAAGGAGGAAGCCTGGAATGACATTAGTCCCTCCTGTTCAGAATCCTGGTGTGTCCTGGTGTGGGGGTAAATGTCCAAGCCTCCTAACTTTGTGTGGGGCTTCAGGTTCCCCCAAGCCCCGCCCTGGTTCCTTGGGGCTGCCGTGGAGGGTGCTACTTTACTGCTGTTTTTGCCTAAGGAGGCCAGATTCCTGCTGCCCCCAGTCGGCCCGAGTTGGCAGTGTCTCACCTTTTGTAACTTTTGATTCTCAGGAAGGATGAGGAGAGGGGGAATGGGCGGTGATATGATTCTCTGTTTTCCTCTGCCAGTCACCCCTCTCATCCCTCTCTCTCCCCATGTTCTCCTTCACCTTTTTGTCCTTTTCTATTGTCCTTCCTCTCTTATTTTCTTTCTACCTCCCCATTTCCTGCTCCTTGTCCTTTTTGTCCCTTCGTATCTCATCCCTCCATTTTTTTTCCTCAATTCTCTTTTAAGGACCAAATATTTTAATTTTGATGTGAGTGGTGGTAAGCTGGGGCAGAGGGACACGGGTTCCCATTCTGTAACGACAGGATCATGATTAAGAAGACTCTGGAGGAGAAAAGTGGAGAGGAGGGGTTTGGGAGCTACTTTGGGGGAGAGGGGAGTTAGCTGGGAGAAGAAGGGGGTATAGGATCAGGATGCCTGAGGATGAAGAGCCCCCTGGACAACTGCAGCATCACTGGAGAAGCAGACGGGGTGTAGAAGCCCTGGCTTCCTGGATCTCTCCATCAGAGGCTAGAAGTCTCTTGTGTCATCTGGAAGGCTTTGGCTGAATAAAACCCATGGGAACTGTCAGAGTCTTTACGGCTTTTAAAGACATGCTTCTTTGATTTATCCCCTGGGAATTCCAGCCCAAATGGCTTGCTATTGAGATTGCAGGTCATCTGTTCAGGGCAGTTACCCCCAATGCCCAGAAACATACACACTTCAAACTTATATCTGATTGATTTTCTGTTTCCAGGTGGTTAATGGAACAAAGTTGGATTCTGGCTCCCTGGCCTCTGTGGAGCAGCTGATAAATAGCTATTTTCTGTGGGATGGCTACTGAGCGCCATCCTGTCATACCTGAACCAAGCTGGCTGCTTGAATAGGTGGAAGATGAATCCAGTCTATTTTCAGCTCTGCTAATTTGCAAGCACATCCCGCTCTGCTCTTCAACTTGGTCCGAGTCACAAGGTCAATGGGTTTAAACTCTGGCTGCTCAGCATCGATTTGCTTTGGAGCAGGCAACTGTGGATTCTGGATCACATGTCCCTAAGAAGCCAGCCTCCTCCGTTTCCCATCCTGCCTGTTTAATGAGTGGATTTGGTTATTTGCGGGTTGGACTGACACCCTCCCTCTCCTCTTCCAAAGTGGGGCACGTCCTCTGCTGCCATCTTCTTTGTTCTTTGGGGCGTCGTGGACAGGGTCAGAGATGGAATGCCCACCCAGTCTGCAGGCCAAGCAGCTGGGTGGTGTCAGCTTACCCTGGCACCAGATGTGATGCCCAGCTTCTATCATCAGTGCTTTGAAGAATGACACTCAGATGCAGCAGGCCAGCTGTAAACGGGGACTCACTCTAGGGGTGGGAAGAGCCAAGGGAAACAGGCTCGGCATTTCCAGGCTTGCTTCACTTTCTATTTCCCTTTTTAAGACCGTGATCCCTTGGAAGCTTTTACAACAGTAATGATTTGGCCGAGTGTGGATGGTCTGCCTCTCTCAGTGGGCTGAGCGGGTGAGAGGCGAGCATCTGGCAGAAACCGATGAAAGGCAGGAAGTTCAGAATTACCTCCCAACAATTTCTGCTTCAGTTTAGGATTCTTGAACCTGGTAATGTGGCGGACCAGCTGACAGAGGACCTGCCAGACCGAGAAGCAGACTTGAGTTTTGAGTTAAGGGCAAATGCTCAGGATGGGGGCTGCAGGGAGAGACCAGATGATGGGGGCCTTTTCTTGCCACAGAGGTGACACAGGCAGGGTTTAGGCCTTAGGTAGAAGCGGGGATGTTTTGCATGAGTTCTTGGCTGCTTCGCTTGCCTGTCTTTTCTCCAGGGGACACCTATGGTCTTTGCTTACTTTCTAACAAGATCCCTGACCACGGAGCCACGGGCCTTGCCCCTGACTGACAGTGTAGCCAAATATGAACAAATGAGAGGAGCACCTGGTGTCAGACATTATGTTTACTAAACAAAACCGACAAGTTCTCATTGTGGCGTGAGGGAGCCCTGCAGCTCTCAATCCCCCAGAGCTGAAGAGGATCCATTTTATTGAGCTCGGTAATGACAGCCCAGGCTGGAACAGCTGGGTAGTTTGTATTAGCTCTAAGAGACTCGAGAGGGCAGTTTTTCTTTAGAAAAATTATGTTTTTCATTTAGACCAACAACAGCTTAGCTGTCTCAGCATACCTTCCTGTAATCTTAAAAAGAGTGGGAAAATCACAGTTCTCCCAATATTGAGGTGGCTAGAGTTAGCAAATAAAAGTAGAAGATACCCGGTTTAATTCAAAGTTCAGATAAACAGTAAATACTTTTCAGGCATTTAGTATGTATTATGTAATATTTGGGACATACTTATTCTAAAAATGTATTTGTGGTTTAATTGAAGTTCATATTTAACTAGGCAGCCTATATTTTGTTGGGTAATGCTAGATGCCTTTCCAGACATCCCTGTTTATATCCCTTTGGTGACAGGACATTCACTATCTTTGAAAACAATCATTCCATCATTAGATGGCTTTAGTCACTAAGAAAACTCATCTAACTGTCAAGGCGACATTCCCTTGACTCCTTGGAGTATGTCTAATCCATTGGTCATATGATGACTTTTCAAATGTTTGTTAACAACTCTGTGCTTGAATCGTCTCTTCTTCAGCCTTAGTACCCCTGTTTTAGGCAACTTTTTTGCCGCTGCGACTAAAGGACCCAACCAGAACAACTATAGGGGAGGAAAATTTTATTGGGGGATCATGGTTTCAGAGGTCTCAATTCATAGACAGCAGACCCATTCCTTGGGGCTCATGGCAGAAGAGTGTGGCAGAGGGTAGCAGCTCACATGTTGATCAGGAAGCAGAGAGAGAGGTCTTCACTTGCCAGATACAAATATATACCCAAAGCCATGCCCCCCCACCTCCTCCAATCACACCCTACCACTTCGATTACCACTCAGTTAACCCCTATTAGGGGATTAAATCACTGATTGGAATCATCTTTCATTTTCTCATGTGAGCTTGTGGGGGACACCTCACATCCAAACTATAACAATCCCCTACTCTGTTTTTCCTTAAGTGATGTGATTTTGGAATGGTGGATCCCCCTACAAATGGTTCCTCTTGTTTAGAACCATCATCATCTGGTGGGATTTGGCAACCTGAATTGTAGCTCTGATCACGATGGTGGCTCTGTGTTCACTGTTGAGAGTCCACTGTATCCATGGAGTTCTGGCCTCGTGAATCTGGCTTTGGTCTAACCCTTCCCTGAAGAAGTTCTTCTGCCAGTCAGCCAGGAACATGGGGCCCTTGGAGAAGTTCAGACTCCTGGATAGGCCAAGTGCAAGGTTGGCAGTTCCTTTCTTATTTTAGATAATAACTGGAAGTTAGGACAGTTACCTTTGCCAAAAGTCATGTTAGATATTCATGAAACTGACTTCATAACAGGAGTGCATTATCTCTGTCTCAGGTCACATTGGAGTCATGGACAAAGACATCAAGCTGCATTCAGAGATCTGCTATAAACCAAACCTTGGGACTTTTGGAAAGTCACTTCATCTTTTTGGCTTTCAGCATCTTCATCTGCGAAATGAGGAATTTGAATGAATTCTCAAGGCAGAAAAATGTCTCAAAAAGACATGTAATGTGGCTATTTACCCATGAAGTGGATTAGAATTAAAAAAAAAAAAAAAACACAAACATAAAACCAAAATTTAAAAACCACTACTGCCACCAAAATCCAAAGAAAGACTATAGCTGTTCTAGATCTAAAGTGACTTTTAGGTCCTTAACTCTCCTTGGGCAGGAAGCAGTATTAGAAGATGAAGTATGGGCCAATTCCAGTGCCTGACTATGAAGTGTTTAGAAGTGTTTAAACTTAGAAGTGTTTAAAAGCATTTAAAAATACTTGGCATCGTTGTGACATTCAAGTGTATGATTAGTGGGTTGTCTCATTGAATAGGGTGGAGACCAGTCTGGGTGCTGTTGAACTTGTGGGAAGTAAGTGGCATGTGATATGAACTGTGCATGAGTCACTCACAGCAGGACCACCTCTTAATCTGCAGTGGATTAGAAATAAAGGAAAATGAAAAAAGCAGGTTCATTACCACAGATAGGTAATGAAGCAGAGCTTCCTGACTGGCCTGCTGTGTGTAAATTCCAGGTGTGCTTAGCCATTGTGCTCCGTGACCCTTGTGCCCTTGTGGTATAGGGAGAGGCCTGGGCAGCTAAAACCACACCCATTAGACCTCCTTGCTTCTGCCATGAGTAACCAGTGTGCTATGCAAATATTATTTTCTATGTGAGCCATGATGTGAGTAGGTTGGAAAATGCCACATTTTTTTTTTTTTTCACTCGAAAAAGTAAATAGACACAGAAAGAGGACTAGGCTGATTGTGGCTCAGGATGTAGTTTCCAAATGAATTGACCTAACCCAGTGTTCAGATTGGAATTCTGATCTCAAGCAGAAATGTCAAATTTCTTCTTCCTGCAAATCTAGAACTATTTCAAGTTTTATCTTTTTGTATATGAAAATATAATAATAATAATAACTCTTCCCCTTATGGCTATTTTTCTTTTACAATTCAATGTATTTTTAGCATAGAAATAAATTGGCATGTCCTCTCAAATAAGTTTGCAATGGAAACATAAGTCATTTGCATCTTCCCTCCCAAGTTCCATCCAGGTTCCCCAGAAGTAGTCACATCCCAGTTGGGACTTCAGGGTTTGTAAAGAGAGGGACCAGAGGGATAAGCCCAGGAGGTCCCGTGAAGAGGTGAGGTCAAAGTCTGACCATGAAGCAGTTGGACATGGACCATGGACCATTCCAAGGCCCCAACACTAATCCAGAATAGTCAGGCAAGCCCCCCACCCCCTGTACCTTTTGTCCTTCATTCTCACACCACTCTGTCCTTTAGCTGGCCTACACAGAAGTTCAGAGGCATAATCTCTGACCAAAAAAAAAAAATAAATAAATAATCCAGAGGACCCTGGACTCTGGGCTGCTGGGCATAGCAGAGGGCAGAAGTGAGACTTAGAGCTAAAAACTAGAGTTTTCTATGAATATCTGTTTACTGAACTCTGTTCCATTAGTCCCTCTCTGTAACTTGTGCTCAGAATTACCAGAAGCTGTATCCCACCCTAGAAAGGAAGTCAGAGTGTTTCTTTCTTTCTTTATTTTTCTTTTTTTCTTTTTTGTTTGTTTTTAAGCAGTCTCAAGAAAAGACCCAAAGGCTGACAACCAGAGGCCTCTAAGGAAAAGGCCGACTCTCTTCCGACTCTTCTACAGTGATTTCTAGCTGTCCACAAGCCCTGCCCTTGTCCACAGAGCCTCTAATCAGTTTTCCACTGCCTCACTCTTGAAGAGGAATGGACAGACAAGGATCCTGAGGCATTTGAGAGGGTCCTCCGTCATGGAAGATGGATGATTCCGTGAATAGTCCAAATTAATGTCTTCCCTGTCGCTCTGTCTTTTGCTCTGTAACTCAGCAGACTCCTCCCATATGATTCTGGATTTGCTCCTGAGACTTGTGTTGGCTAATGGGACAGCAGTCAACTTCACATACAGACGAAAAAAAGAAAATGTTTGTGTATTTCCTCTTTTTCTCTTGGACCTTTGCCACTCACATGGAAGCATCCCTGAGCTAGCTTTCTGTAGACATTAGAGAGGGGAGAGCCACCTTCTCCCAACTGAGATTGTTTCTGACCAGCCGGACTGTAGCAGTCTCACCAGTCAAGTCCATCCAAGATCTGCCAAGCCTGACCCAGACCATCACTCACTACCCCTGAGGAAAGCAAACTGAAATGGCATCCAATCTGGAACACATCAGTGTGGAGGATTCACCCCCTACTTTCTTATGTGCCACCCCCATTCTCTCTCTACTGCTTGAGGTCTAAGAATACCTGCTAGGGCTTGAAATCCAGTTGTCTGGAAAAACGACCTGAAACCATGTCCCTATGAGAGCAGGACGTCATGGGCAGAAGTCAGGGAAAGCAGAATGCCAGGCAGATCTTGCTGGGCACAGTCTCCTCTCCAGGATGGGTTGGTTTGTGTTTTGCAGTCTTGACATGGTAACCTGTGGCTGCCATCCTATGGTTAGAGCCCAGGGCTAGCACTTTGCATTTACTGAAAAGTTTCTAGAAATAGCTTTTAACTCATGGGGATATGGAGAGAAAGTAAATAAGAAAATTGTCTTGTGCAGCATGTGGTGGTGTAATCTCACCTACTTGGGAGGCTAAGGCAGAAGGATGATGAATTCAAGTCCTGCCTTCATAACTTAGCAGGACTCTGTCTCAGGAGGGGGAAAAAAAAAAGAAATAAAATTGTGTTACAAATGTGTAGTGTGTCTTGTGATTTGGACTTCCTCTTTGTGGATAGTCAGGTAGCATACACAGTCATGTAGCTACCTAATAATCCTTAAGTTGACATTTTAGGATCAAACAGGGTTCAGAGAAAGAATTTCTTTTTTTCCTATGCCTTTGGCACCTTTCTGAGGGATGTCTTCTTTTCGATGCTGAAATAGAACTTTTGGTCTCTGGGGAAGATGAGGTCTAAGAAGTCAGTTGCTATTGTCCTGAACTTTATGATTAAAGCAAAGGAGAGTCACAGTAATTGAATAATTTGAACAAAATAATCAATTATCTTCATCAGCTGCAATGTTTGGAGTTGTCTAAATATAGAACGGTAGGTAGACTCTGCTTAGCACTTTTTAGTTTCCAGGACGGGTAAGCTCCCTTTCTTTTGGGGGTATTGACAGTCCCCCACTTATGATGGTTGACTTATGATTTTTTTCATTTTACATTGGTTTGAAAGTGGTATACATTGAGTGGAAGCTGTACTTGGAATTTTTAAAAAATTTTTAAATCAAAAAATTATTTTTAATTTTAGTTCTTAGTATACATGACAGTAGAATGTATTTTGACATATCATACACATTTGTACTTGCAAATTTGAACTTTGATGTTTTTCTTTGTTGCAGTGCTGGTCAGCTCACAGTCAACTACCAGATCACAGGAACAAATAACCCATATTCTACAGTGTGTGGCTGTAGAACCCATATTCTACAGTGTGGCTAAACCAAGATGTTGTGCCCGTTAGTTGTATTAAGTGCATTTTCAACTTTTGATATTTTCAGCTTTAGTTTTTCAGGCGTATTGGGGCCTAACCCCATTGTAAGTAGAGGAACACCTGCCTTTTGAACAGTTTCATAGTTGTCACAGTTTTTCCTGTGGGAGTGAACACAGAAGGAACCCTAACAATCTAAGCACAGCAAGTGTTCATTTAGCCATTGCATGTTCTAGGCACCATGTTACATGCTTTGAATATATTTCATTCAGATGTCTTCATAAGAACCCTATTACTATCCCCACTTGGCAGATGTTGGACGTGATGACCACAGATCTTTAAAGAACTTGGGTGAGGCCCACAGCTGGCAATTCCAAGAGCTAGGTCAAACCCAGTGGGTTTGACTCCAGATCCACCCTCTCAAACTCAAACATTTAGGTGGAATTATATTCAGGGGGTCCTAAACAACCCAGAGAAATTGTAGATGGATCAATTTCCTTAATGGAAGAGGTGGGATAATGAGAAGCACCCTTACCTAGTTGGATAAATTAAGGAGAAAGATGTCCCTTCTCTGGGCCCTCAGATTCCTCAGGGCTTAATAAAAGAATTGGCCTGGATAATTTGCAAGGTCCTTTTCAGGCCTCACTGTCTGTGATTTTTCAAATGGGCTGGGCCTGTGATCCAGGGCTCATTTCCTGAGCTCTGATTGGAGTTGAGTCTGGCAATGATCGCAGCCTGGTTTCTTGCAGGAGGGTTGCACTTATAGGGTAGTCTGAGTTCCTTTGGTGGCAAACAAGTTTCCCATCTCAGTGCCCTCAACGATACAGGGTTATACTTTTGCTTATATGACCATGGCCATTCAGGACCTTTTTTTTTTTTTTTTTTTTTTTTTATTGAAAGGGGCACTCAGTCGTCCTCCAGAACCCAGGCTGATGGGAGTAGCTACCCTATCTAATTTCTTGGAAAGGAAAGTTCTGAAAGGTACTACAGTGAAAATGAAATGCTTTGGCCCAGAAAATGACTAAGTGTTAGTCTTTTCTAACTCATTATCCAACACTGGTCCCAGGGCCTATCCAACCACGGGGGCTAGAAAATGCATGCCTACGACATGTACTCCAATGACAGAAAACCTGGAATTTTTGGAGAACAATATTAATGATCACCTAAAATATGAATGCTACAACGTCTCTGTAGGATCCTATCCTACAGCATCTTACATAAAGCAGGACTGTTCGCATTGCACTGTGGTCAGAGGGACAGTGTAGAAAAGAGAATGCTTCCTTTCCAACAAGATAATGGAGACCAGGTTGAGGGGAGGGCATAGGGGTAAGGGAACACCATTTACAGCCAGATTTTCTCTAGGGTTCACCTTGACCACATTCCTTTCTTTACTGTTTCTTGTAACCCACTAATTAAGATAGCTAAAAATGTTACCATGAGCTGAAGTCAACATCAATTAAAAATCCCATACATATATTTCATGTGAAAACACATGGTTTTCAAATGTGTGATTTTCATCGGACCTCCTCATCTGTTTGTCATTTAAGGTTCAGGCCATTTTCCATATTTCTATCAAATGCTGCCTGTTGTAGATGAAAGACTGGCAAATAGCTGTGCAAAAGAAATTTTCTGAAGTTATAAATAATCAAATACCCATGGGGGGCTGACTTCTTATACAAGAATACACTGTGATGGTGGAGCTGAAGGACTGCCTTCGGAGGAAGGAGAAAGTGAGGACTTGGCTTACGGCAACCTAAGGGTGGCTTTCCTGACCCCCTCGGCCACTGGCAGAAGTGGCGTAGTTGGGGCTTTGAAGAGTTGGGAAAGCAGCTGAACATAGATAAGGACAGTCGTGTTCTGCTGGATGTTTAATAATTGGATCTCTGCTGTGTTTGCCAGTTTCCCTGGTGGAAATACTGATCCCAAGGTACCAACATGAAGCCCCTGGACATGGACTTGGGAGGAGATGTGCACAATTCATTCCCACAACCCAGTAATGCCTGGTTCCTTCACATAACTGAGTAGGGACTTTAGGATGGTTGCCCACTCCTGTCCCCCACTTTCCTGTTTGGAGTTCAGGTGGAGAGAATAGTTCAGGGAGGTGGACATAGTTGTGAGAAATATTGATGATTTATGTATTGTGTTAATTTCCGAGGGCCATGGAAACAATTTATCACAAAAAGGGTGGCTTAGAACAACAGAAATTTATTCTCTCACAGTTCTGGAGACCAGAAGCATGAACTCAAGGTCTTGGCAGGTTTGATTCCTTCCGGAATTTCTAAGGGAGAAACCATCCCTTGCTTTTCTCTGAACTTCTACTAATTGCTAGAAATTCTTGGCATTCCTTTGCTTGAAAACAAATCAATCCAAACTCTCTTCACGTTCGCATCACCTTTTTTCTCTCTGTTCTATCTTCTTCTCAGGGTACTAATCACTGGATTCAGGTTTCAAGATGATTTCATCTTGAGATCCTTAATTATATCTGTAAAGATCCTATTTCCAAATAAGTTCATATTCTGAGGTTCTGGATGGATATGCATGTTAGGTCATTATTCAGTATTTAACTCACTACCCAGGTATTCACACAGAAGAGGAAGGATTAGAAGGAGAGGTGAACAGGACCAGAGCTGGCCACCTGGCTCTAACCCCTCCCCCATGACTTCCCTGAGCATCCTCCGGCTGTGACCTGTGTCGTGATTTATGCTCTCAGGTCCACAGGGCCAGTGGTCTGTGATGGCTGTGTTGCTTTTCCACTTAGTCATGCTCTTCACGCCCAAACCTGGGTGGGTGGGGAGCGGAGTGACCCTGGCCTAGTTTTCTTTGAAAGTTGTGTTTGGGCAGTTGTCTCATTATATCATTTTCTAACCCTTTGAAGATGGCTTGGGTGAAAAATAGACACAAACCCTCAGAGAGTTTTGATCTTTAATTCGTTTCATGCACCTTACCTAGTAGAATAGGCCCTTATAAATAAATAGCAAATGAGTGAAGGAATGAACATAGTCAAGAGCTACTTTGGATGATTAGAACGGGCCTCCTCTGGAAGAAAACACATGAACTCTCAAGTTCAAAAATATTTTTCCAGCCTGAAAGACATGTTCTGGCCCATTAGGTCAGTGGAAGACAGTGACTGAGGATCAAGTGTCAAAGTCCCCGAGGGGACATTAAGTGAGGCCTTCCCTGGCCCTGTAATAGGAGCTGCTGCCAGTGGAAGCTTGTGCAGCTCCTCCCCAGGCCCTGATGAGAAAGACAGCTTGGCTGGGCCTCAGAGGGCAGGGAGAGGTCACGGAGACACCGGTGGCCACTTTAAACCGCATCTTGTGGATCCCTTCAGTTCTGTGCGTGAAACTCTTCTCTTAGCCTGGAATGTAGAGGAAGAGGGTTGGAGGGTCAGGTTTCCTGGAAAGAATCTGGCCTCTGCATGTATGTGATTTAGATGAGCTCACAATTACTTAGGACAGGAAGCAAGATGATTTGGGGGATCCACTACACCAATGAGATTTTCACATCTCAGGCCCAGATTCCTCCTTTCCATCATTGTGTCAGATTATTTGGGGTTACGGGCCATGGTTTAGGTATCCATAATGAACCCCATTCTGGTAGGTTCTTTTCCCTCTGTTACAACTCTTCCTCTTCCTCTCCTATTGTTCTCTCTCCTGGGTTTCAGGTATGGGGTCACTTGGCTGGCCCTGTCCTGTGATCACATGAAACAATGACCACATAAAACACACCTCCATTTAGAGATAAGCACTCATGCATGCCCTGAAGCCGAGATTAAAATCGGTCACATAAATCTTTCCACAATGCCGTATATTCCACATGTAATGATGAGGAATGAGCTGGTAAATAAATGGCTAAGGAAAAAAAAATCCTCACAAAATACCCTATGATTAAGAGGTTTGTTCTCATATTGCTAGAAACGACAGGAAGGGGTTATATGGATCACTGCTGTTGGTACCACCCATGGCATTGAGATGGGGTTCAGTTTAATTCATCACACATGTTTTAAGAGTTTACTATGTGTACCTCTATTGCGGGGCATAACTGGGGTACAACCAAGACTCTGCATAGGTTGAAATGGAAGTTCATAGATATAATTGACAAGGTAATGGAATTTGGAAAATTTAGTTTGAGATCTAGTTATAAAAACCTCTTGTATTTTGGAGCTTAATGGTACCATTGTGTGAGGGCATTTGACAAACTTTTTGACATATTATGGAATATTATAGCCTCCAAGATTCACAATAAATGATAATGGAATGAATTAACCACCTCCATACTTTTTTATGACGCTATCATGAGGATAGATTTGCTGAGAAAAGATTTAAAGGTTCACACCTGCTCTTTGCCTATTAGTGAAGCAGGACAATCTGTCAGTCTGAACCTTGGCACTGCCATTTTCTCTTATCTGAACAAGGAGAGCAGGCATGTGTCGTGCATGTGTGACCGGGTGTGCCTTCAGGGGTGCTGAGGTCGATGGTTAGGAGATACAAGGACTGCAGGGGAAAACTAAACGTGATAAGAATTGTGAGATAACAAATCAGTTGGTTTTGTCCTGAATGGTCCCTGGTTGCATGTGAACTTACCGTTGAAGGACCGCTGCATTTGGAGAATTGACATAATTGCAGTAACTGCTGACGTAAAGATGATGCTCCTTCTGCCATGATGATTAAGCCATGAAGTGTAATCTTAGGCTAGGGGAAAGACAGGTTAGAGTAAAGGAGGAAATAATTATTTTCTGGAAACGAACACTACAAATGAGAGTCCCCTGCCAGAAAGCCAAGTATATCATGGTGGGGGTACATGGCAGAGGAGGCCTATTTACCTCATGGTGGCCACAAAGTAAAGAGAAAGAAGAGACCAGTGTCCCAATAATGTCTTCACAAGCACATCCTCAGTGGCCTAACTTCCTCCCATAAGGCCCATCTCTTAAAGGTTCCACATCCTTCCTTTAGCACCATGGGCTAGGGCCAAAGCTTTAACACAGGGATCTCTGGGCACTTAACCACACCCTAGCAGTCGTTATCACCTCCACCTTTACTACCCTAGAAAGCAAATCTGTTCTAGGTAATACACCACTGGAACCAGGGAGTATCCAGTGAAGCATCTCTCCTGATGGCAAGAGGATAAAATGATCCCTTCATGTATCAAGATGGCATTTTAGAGAAGAGAGGGGAGGTGAAATTCAAGGAACCAAAATTGTTCCAAATGCATGAACTCATTTGAAATAAAAAGAACATTTGATAGAAAATTCAATTTTGAAAAGACTGAATGGCTGAGGGGACATTTTCCATGGGACAGGACTAAAATACTGTTACTTCACAAGTCTAAATTTTCCCAGCTACCCAGCCAGGCGGGGAAGAGCAGAGCCCTTAGTGGGTAGGGGGGTGGCGGGTAAGGAAATTTCCTTTTCCCTACATAACCAACTGTAGTGTGAGTGGCGGGGCAAACCCGGTATGTATGGGTAAAAATAAAGTCAGGAAATGCTTTCATCTTGAATAAACAACCTTAAAATAGCCATGAATACTTCTGAAACATTTCAGGGGTCTTTTAAATCTTTTAAAAATACCCTGGGAACAAGAAGATTTGTGCTGTCTAGCTGGTCTCCAGCAAGAGGAAGATAAAGGATCCTGAGAATGTCCACAGCCCAGAATGCCCAAAGAACCCCAAGGCCATACAAATTTAGTAGTTTCAGCACCCTCTGAGGACACAGGTTCAAATGCTGATGAGGAAAGTGTCCTGGAGAGTTTCGTCTTCAGGGACCATTTCCCAGTGGAAGTATTTAAAAGTCCCTAGAGTCCCCAGCTTCTATGGAGAGTGAAATAACTTTTTCTGGAGATGTTTTCTGAATAAGGATATACTCCTGTGACTGGGACAGTCCTGGTGCAGACTGTTCTGGACACAGGGGAATGACCTAGGTGACCTTCCAGGGGTCTTGTACCTAATCTGTGATTCTGTAAGTAATGAGTTGACAGAAAATTGCATTCTGTATTTGGTCGGCCATCTGCTGCATCCCAACACCGGCTGATAAAGGCATGGCTATGTGGGGAGAAGGTGAGCTGTAATTAATTATCTATGGCATTGACGAATTTCTTGTAGGGTATTCCCCTGCGAATCCAGCAATATAGCTGCATCCATCCCCCCTCCCAGTGTTAAGGGTCTATTTATGGACTCTGCTCCATAATTAAATGTTTCATTTGCAAGAAAATGGTTCCTAGGAAAATCCAAGCTCTCTTTATGTGCCTGCAATCGGCTCTTGCAGACATTACATAAGAGATCTGTCCTTGTTGCTAGCTGCTCTCAGTGTTCTGGATAATCTAATGTATTATGTTTCCGGTGTATGTAAATTACTAAATGTAATATTCTTCAATATGCCTGCCTACTGAAGCCAAATGTATTGTGGGCATAATTTTAATTATTTATATGCTATAAAAATGGAAGAAATCAGAATTACAGAAACAGGGTTCTAAAAAACCCCCTCTAGTTTTCTTTTGGGCAACCGTTTAATCAGATTAAAGCCTTAATTGTTTTTCAACTCTTGCTTCACACTTGTTTGGGTCATCTCTTTTGTCTGTATGTGGCTGTGCCCCACGAAGGCATTTAATGTCATTCCAGAGTGTTTGCCCTATTGGAAAATAGCACATATTATTAGATGGTTGAGTTCAGGGCAGGGACACCATTGGGAAAGCTCAAGACTCCCATCTGAGTTTTGCTTTTTGTTCTTAAAATTGGTCCCTGGCAGCTCCTGACCTATTTTCTACTGAGTCAAGAAGGTAGTAGGGAGGTAAGACTATAAAGCAGAACTGGCATGGAGTAAAGGTGAGGGTGTGTGTGTGAATATCTGCGGGTGTCAAAACATACAAAGAGAATAAAACCAGCTACTTTTATTAACTAGGTAGAGAGCTGGAGGTTGGTTTCAGTTCCAGATAAAGATAAGATGGAATAGGCTATCTATCCATTCAGGCCCCTTGGACTGTTGTTGAAATGTGTTTGTCTGGTGGTTTGATCACACTGTGACATAGGGTTAGGCCTGGAATCTGGGACCAAAGCACTGGTCATGATTGGTGCTCTAATATTGTAGGTGGGTCTTCCCGGGGCCAGACGTTTTCATTAAGCCTTGATTTTCTCACCCATAACGTAGGGCACACACTGATGCTGCTTGATTGAAATGTCATGGAAATTGAATGAAATGGTGCATATTAATGTGATTTGTAAATGCTAAAGGATGGGATAAATAGACATTTTTGTTATCATTACAGACTTTTCCTGCCCCATAAGCTGCAATGACTGACCAATCAAGTGTTGATTTTTTTGTGGCTGATGGGGAGGAAAAATTTTTTTCTGAGTCAATCCCGTTGATTTAGGAGAGTAGGAGAATTCCTCAGGGTAGGAAAACTTCTCTTTTCCCTGGGAATACGCAGTAAAGGGATATTTGTATTCTGTAAGGCAGTCTCAATCAGTCTTTCAAAGGATTCATGGTGAAGACTCAGCTTTAAAATTCCAATCCTTCCTAGACAGGTACTTTTGTAAAATACAGTAAAATATATTATGAAAAAACATGAAATAAAAAAGACATACAAAGCACAAGTCCCATTTTTATTTTATTATTAGATTCAGCAGACATAAAATTACTGTCAAGTTGCTATAAAACCTTAACATCTATATTTATCTCGTTGTGCGCTGGGAACTGAAGTTTATGGACTGGTACCGCTCTGAGGACCCTGCTTAAGAAACACGGTTGTAGTGGGAGAGATTTCAAACAAAAAGAGAGCTAACCTGATTTCCATAATACAATGACAGTTATTCTGGCTATTCTGAGTTTTTGGCAGATGGAATGGCAAACGGATGCAAAATTCAGAGAAGAAGGCCTGGGGATGAATGGCTTGTTTTGCTACAAAGAGAGAGAAAGGGCCCAGGAAAAAAGACAGCTGGCCACAGTGTAAGGAGAAGGGCAGTAAGAAGAATTTCTGTGCGCTGGGGACAATGACTAACAGTTTTAACCTGCTTCCTTCATTGGGTTGTAGTAATTCTTGAATCTTTAATGTAAAGTCTCACACGTGGTATCTGCATGTTAGTGGTACTTTGGGACAGGAAGAGGGTCTGTGTCCACCCTTTGGGGAGGAGCAAAGAGAAGGGTTGCAGCCATGGGTATCTTGGCAGTGAGTAGGGCTCAGAGTCTAAACCAGCAGAAGAATGTAGAGTCACAGTTGGACAGAGTGATGCGGGGCCTCTCCTGAAGCGTGTCTGGCTATGAGACGAGTGGGATGGCAGTATTTTCACTTTTTTGGTATTAAGAGGAAAGGGGACCCCAGAAGTTTGAAGGATAAGAGACGTTCAGATTCCTCCACAATCTCAAAAGGAGAAGTCCTCAGTCCATGTTTTGCCACCTGCATCTTCTGCTCATTAAATGTGGGGCCCTTCCTCCTTATGGAGAGAGGATGTCCTTCCTCTTACTGGGTCTGAGCTGTATAGACGAATTGGAATTAGAACTGATAACCGATTTCTTAGTGTCTGCTTTACATTTCCAATAATTATAACTGCATTTATTGAGAATTTGTTGTGCCAGACTCAGCAAAAGTCGTCTCAACTTCCTCCTTATAGAAGTTCTGCACTTGGGTAGAACTTCTAGACCTATCATTACTGGTTATTATGACATTGACCAAGCTACATCACCTCAAATGAGTCCCCATTTCCTCATCTATAAAATGGAGAGATAAAAATTGACACTATCTCACAATATTATTGTAAGAATCAAACAAGATAATATCCTTACGGCATAATATCCTGTACGGCCTGATGTACAGTAAAAGAAATAACAACAGTAACGATGATAACGTGAACAGCAACTAACACTGGAGAATGCTTGGCACACGTCAAACAATGAATAAGTTGTTCTACTCACATTATTTCATTTAATGCTCACAGTAACACTGTAATTTAGGTGCTATTATCACCATCCCCATTTCACAGATAAGGAAACTGAGGCTTACAGGTGTTAAGGCCAAATCATGGAACCAAGCTACTACCTGGGCTGCTTAACTCCAGAGAACCCACTCTTAAATAATGACACTACACCTGCCACCTAATTATGAGTTTATTGTGATTTTATTGTTATTATTATCACAGATGAAGAAAATGAGTCCCTGATAGGTGGACAACTTGCCCAAGACAATGCAGCCTTAGACAGTTGAGATTGAAAGTCACTGGCGTTCTGTAGCCACAGTTGGTAGTGTGACTGGGAATTAAATGGCCTCAGTCTGTCTAGGCTAACGGCATCAGGAGCCATGCCCTCTGCATGGCAGATGTGCATGGGGGAGGGCGAGGTTCATGACCTCTGACATCCCCTGGAGGAGCCAGGATCTCTGCAGAGAGTCTGAGTTATGAGGTTAGAGAGCAGACTTGTTGGAGCCCAGAACCCATCCACACCCAGTCTTGATTTACATGGGAACATTTCCTCACTGTTGGCATTCGGAAAGGGAAATAGCAAATTTTGGGTGTTTGCTTATTTCCGTCGGTAATTTCAGCTGGGAGGGGCAAGGGCTGATTAATTATACAGCAACTCATTAAAGCATAATATCTCTTTGAAGCCCAAAGTAGCAAGTGGAGAGTTGTTTTGCAACGTTGGTGGGACATTGGGTGGTCTCCAACTCATCTCTTTGATACAGTTGGGCGATGCATCTACTCTAGAGTTATACCTTTCGGCACAGTTGAGGCAAACTTGGAGTTGGGCTTGTGGGATTGTGGTGCAGGGAGAACTCTGGGAAACCAGGGCTGCTAAAGAATCCTACAAAAGGATCTCCCAGGCTGAGACTGGGCTTAGCCCATATCCTGTCCCTAGGGTCCTGATGGGGCCCCCACTGGGCTGCTGCTACCTTCCAAGCTGTGAGCCAAACCACCCTAGGGAGGCTGGGGCCCACAGCTGGCTGAGAACCCTGTGGCCACCAGTGTCTCCACCTCAGGAAGACACTGCAGGCCAAGGAAAACACTCGGTAAACTTAGCCTGTTCAGTTCTCAGTAACTCATTTAGGATTTAATGTTTCTTTTTAAATGGAGCGCAGAAGGCTTGGAAAGCAAATTCAGTTACTCCTGAGAGGATACCCTCATTCCATGCCTTATTCATCCTGGCTTTTGGCACCTAGAAGGTGCTCAGTAAATGCCTGTTCAATTTCAATCATCTTTTGTGGTTTGTAAAAAAAAAGTTTGGAAACACCCCAGCCATCATCTATTAGATTGCTGAGAGTTTGGCTAAAGCCAAGTGTTGAAATAGTGGGTTGCTTAAGACTGATTATTCCTAATTAAACAAATAGTCAGTGGACATTTATTGGTCAGGCATTGAGCTGGATGCTGTGGTAGGAGAAAGACATGTAATTGAGTTGGTAGAATGCAGAGCAGGAGCTGCTACAGTGGGAATATAGACAAGTCAACTTCAGTGAGAACACAGATGAATAAAATGTTAGATGAGAGAGTAGGAGAGCCTCCACAGAGAGGAGTCTCGGAGTAAGATTTGGAAGTTTTAGCTGTTTGTAGTAAATGGTACATACTTCAAGTCATGAAGCTATATTGGCAAATACGTGGTGTGGCTGAACTTCTAGCATTAAATGTAAAAATGTAATTTTTTCCTTTATTCTTTTGCTTTCCTTCCTTTGTTTTCATTTTTGGTGTGTGTGTGAGCGTGTTGGGGTACTGGGGCTCAAAACTTGAAGCTCATTCATGCTAAGCAGATGCTCTATCACTAAGCTATGCTGTGGCCTCTTTGAAATGTACTTTTAAAAAAAGTTTAAGAGTAAATTCTCATACTAATATATTCTGAGCCCACATTAAATATTATTCTTAAAAAAACCTCATTAATTAAGGAAACAGCAGAGCAGTAAACTGGTTCAAAAAAAGAATTTGAGGGACCAACGTATACGTAATCAATAAAAAAGGGATTCCAAAAGAACACTACATAGTTAGATATGAATCTGGTGAATGTTCTAGAGCAATAAAGCTATACCCTGTGGAGCTCTTTCCTACCAGGCAGAATTCATTTGCAATTCTAGTGGACAGAAAAATCATTTGTAGATCGCCAATTTTATATAAGTTAACACTCAATTTTACAGAATCTGGGCCTGAACCAATGCTAACTAGTAATTCACACAAGTTACAATTCTCTGGAGAATGAGGTGATCCCATAGCAGGATTTTATTTCAATGCTCTAGGATGACTTTGAAAAGGCATGCAGTAATATTTTTCCTAATTACCATGGTTTGGATGATTTGGCTGAAAGAAAAACATTCTAGTTGGATTTGGAGGATCTCATGATGGACTTGATTCTGTGTGAGTTTTAGCTGATGTGCTGTGATCTGTCCTAGGATTTGGGAGGGTGGTGGGATGGACTGAGTGAAGAGGAGAGAGAATGGAGGGAGAAAGTCTCATTGGAAAGTTAAGGTCATAGTTCAGGTGCAGATGATGAAGACTTCAACTTTATAGGGGCAGTGGGTTTAAGGAGGAGGCTGATCTGAGAGACTACATGAAGATGAACTGATTTCATGCAGGCTGGGAAGGAGAGAGCCACAAATATATATTGAATATCAACTGTGAATCACATCCTGTGATGAACATCAGCAGTTCAAAGAAGATGGTGGTATTACTATTGTCCCTCTGGGAGGTTACAGACACATACAAATTATTCTCAATTTCCTAAGGGGAGGTCCAAGGATAGAGATATGCATGAAGTGAATGGAGCCAGGATCAGTTCAGGGAAGGGTTTCCAGAGAGGTCTTCAAGAACCAGTAGCTATTATGAGGCCAGGAAGAAGGCTGGACTGGAGGCAGTGCTCCAATGCTGGCTGCACAATGGAATCACCTGGGTAATCTTAAAAGCTTGGGAGCCTGCCTTCCCCACTCAGAGATTCTGACTTAACAGTCTCTGTATGATATGGTCCCAGGGAATTTTTAAATCTCCCTAGGTGATTCTAAAGTGCAAAGTAGAGTGTCTGAGGTAGAAGAAACAACAGGAGCCCTGGAAAGGAGGTGTTAGGTACCCTGGAACATTCTAGGGGAAAGAAATGTAGTACTTAAAAACTATAGCTGTGGTGTGGAAGAAGTTGGGAAGGGAAGCTAGCTGAGCTGCTGGCCACCATGAAAAATCAGTCCAGAAGTTCAGATCAGATTCTTATTTCTACACTGAGAAATTTGGGAAGTGGATACCATTAAGGACACAAATTAAGGACAGAGAATTTGAATGAATGCTTTAGTCCCAAGTCTGTCTTGAATTTGCCATGTGATCTCAGTTTCCTTATAGGTAAGGTTAAAGACTGAACTAGATGGCATTTGCTATGGTCTGAATGCTTATGTGCCCCAAAATTCATGTGTTGAAATCTAATCCCCAATGCAATAGAATACAGTAGAGTCTTTGGGAGGTGAATGGGATTATACATGCTCCCTGATATAAATCCAATGTAAGTTGAAATTTTCATAAGTCAAAAATATATTCAATAGACCTAATGTACTGAACATCATAGCTTAGTCACATAACATACTGTAGAGTATTCACTGTATACCCTCATGATTTTGTGACAGATGGACACCTATGTTTCACTGCTGATGTCCAACATCACGAGAATATCATACCACATATCAGTAGCCTGATAAATGACCAAATTCAAAATTCAAACTACGGTTTCTACCGAGTGCCCACTGCTTCCACACTGTCATAAAGTCGAACTGTTATAAGTTGAACCATTGTAATTTGGGGACCACCTATAGTAAACTTAGAAAAGAGGCCCAAGGCTAAGGAAGTTTGTCTGTCCTCTTGCATGTGAGGATATATAGCAGGTATCGTCCAAGAAGGACAGACCTCTACCAGACGCCACATCTGCTGGTGTCGCTGCCCGCAGCAACAACCCCGGGAGACTGAAAATCGGAGGCAGAGTGGGAATGAGCAGTATCTTTATTTAGCCCAAAGTTACTTCCTTCCCTTGCACCAGGGAAGGAGCGTCTTATATACAATCGAAGAGCCAATCATTTTGGAATAGCCCACGCATGATCAGTGCGCGAGCACAGGCACTGTATAAGAAATAGGGAGCATGAGTTGTCCATGAGTATGGAAGGAAACCTGACCAATCTGAGTAGAGATTATGTATAAGCACGCCCTACTAAGGCCACACATGCACCACCTCTTGGCTCTTTGCCAGCCACCATCCTAGAACTACTTCCTCATATGACTATATAGAATATGTAATATGTCTCTCACATGCTGGTGCTTTGATGTTGGGCTTCCCAGGCTCCAGAACTGTGAGCAATAACTTTCCGTTGTTTATAAAATTTCCAGTCTCAAGTATTTTGGTACTGCGGCCCCAATGGACTAAGATAACATTAGGGAATTGCAAGAATCTACATTTCTCTCATTAGTTTGAGAGTACTGAGTTGAGCTGAGTTGTACTTGGAATATCCATGGTCAAAACCTTGGGGGCATAGCTTTTTAAATCAGTAATCAAAAAAATTACTACAAACTTGAAGTAGAAAGCAAAAATTAAAGCTGTGTAGAAGAGAATGAAGCAAAAATTCCCTTTTCCAGTGTCCCATGTCCCATTTCCCTGAGGGTGGTTTCTTTTCTTGCATATGTAAGCATATATACATATGTATACATATGCACATGTAATGGTACACATAAATGGGACCATACAATCCAAATTGTTCTGTGATTTGGGTTTTCTACATTACAGTATATTTTGACATATACAGTATATAATGTCTGTATATTTAGAGCTATCTTGTTTTTATTGTCAGTTGTATGGTAAGTATTCCATAGCCGAACACTATAATTTCACTCACCTGTGATATATGTTTAGGTTGTATCAGAAGTTTGCTGCGCTCTAATGTGTTCCAATGAACTTTCTTATATACATATTTGTGCAATGGTGCAAGTACTGTTTATTGATGACTCCAATCCTGTGACATAGAATTGATGAGTCTAAGGTTTAAATGCATAATAAATTCTGATAGATGTTACTAAATTATCCTCCAAAATTGTATTAATTTATATGCCCAGCTCCATAAAACATGAGTGTGCTTTTTTCTCATTGCCTTATGAAAGCTGTGTATTTTCGAAGTTTTAAAGTCTATTTTTGAAGATGAAAATGATATCTCAATGTTCTAATCTGCATTTATTTAATGAGAGAAGTTGGCCATCTTTTCATGTATTTATTTGTGACACTTTTGTTTAAACTGCCTATTTGTGGCTTTTGTTTCCATTTTTTAAAAATTTTAATGCCCTTTTTATCGTATTCTAAATTTCCATATATTTATGTTTGCTTCTAGACACTCTATTCTGTTCTCTTATTATACAGTTTTAATAAATAGTTTTGTAATATATTTTAATATCTGGTAAGAATAAGTCGTCCTCAGTTACTCTTCATGTTTAGAATTGTCTCACGTTTTTCCAGATTGACTTTATTATTACTTTATCAAGTCAAAAAACTTTTGCCAGAATTTTTTTAGTTAGAGTTGAATTATTAGGTAAATAAGAACTTATAACATCCTTATAATAATGAATCTTCTTGTTTAAGAATAAGGTTTTTTAAAATTTATTCAATTTTTTTTTGTTACTCGGTAAAGTCTTCAAGGTTTCTTTACATTGGCTTTGTACATTTCTTAAGTTCATCGTTAGATATTTTACATTTGTTTTTGCTTTTGGACATGGAACTTTTTTCCATCCTATTTTATATGTGGTTTGCCTAAAGGAAAGCTATTGATTTCTGTATATTCTGGAAGAACTATCATATGGGGCCTGCAGAAAAGATGGAAAGACAGCGGGGAAAGAATTGTAGTACCATGAAAGTCAGGGGAGGATGCATTTCATGGAGGAGGATGTTGACACTGTCAAACGAAGTCAAGGTCAAGTGGAAGGGCATAGAGCTTGTATTAGAAGCTGATTGAGAGAGGGATGCAGTAAAGATGTGAGTAGGTAGGGGTCATGAAGGAAAGAAGGCCTTGTAATTTCTCCTTGCTTTTGTGCACCATTTATTGCTGCAGTCAGAGAAGGCTTCACATGAAACAGAGAAATCCAGAAGCCTGGGTGCTTATGTGTGTGTGTGTGTGTGTGTGTGTGTGTGTGTGTGTGTGTATTTGTGTGTGTGTGTAAGTGTGCACATGTGCACATGTATGTGTGGAGCTAGACAAGGATCAGACATGCCTGTCTCAATTTGTAGGGCTTCTTGGGAGCTCATGATGGATGATTTCATTTACAGTGAATATGCCTTGAACCCTAAGTGGGCATGTGATCCAAATGAGAAGTTAGCTGTCTGATGCTATGGAGTCGGGGAAAGTAGGGCATGGAGTTGCCTTTCCTGGGAAATGAGAGCAGCTGAGGAATAAATAGCAAGACTTTTTTTTTTTTTTTCCAAAACTTGTTTCAAGTGAAAATTTGCTCAAATGGCACCAGAGTTCCCCAAATGGCCATAAATCCCTGACTTGGCTGAAGTCTAGCCTGCCTTTTCCTGCCCAGGCTTAGCAGCCTTGCTGCCAGCCACAAAAAGTTCTCTTGGCAATGGCAGAGAGCAGGAAGAAGAGCGGCATGACTGGACCATGTGCAGCCTTCTCCTGGTTCCTTTCTGCTTGGCCAGCCTCTTACTTCAGCAACATGGATACGCTTGTTTGCTGTGATATTAGACTAGGATAAAGATTTTTAAATATTGTTTCATTTAAAAAAATGTCCTTCCCAATAACTAGACCTGAAGGCAAGACAATGCATTGTGAAGAAATCTGACTTCTCTACCTATGGGGCCTGAATTGTTTTGCTTTCAATAAGAAACTCTGATATAGATGCTGGTGGTCCATCCGTGGTACTTTTAGATGGTAGACTAAGAATGGAATTGACCAATGTTTTGTGGAAAGGCTTTTTGAAACAATGAAATTGGCTCTCAAATTCTAGAGGAGCATTTCTTAGGTTGCCAGATAAAATAAGGACACTCGAGTCAAATTTGGATTTCAGATAAGCAGTGAATAAACATCATTCATATTTTTATCTTTTAATTCTGGTAACACTAATTTAGTCCTTTTTTTTCATTACTGGAAAATAACCCAGGGGAGCATCACCAATGAGCTACATCCCAGTCCTTTTTTTTTATTTTTTATATTTTTGAGAAAGGGTCTTGCTAAGTTCCCTAGGCTGGCCTCAGATTTGTGATCCTCCTGTCTCAGCCTCTGGAGTTGCTGTGATTACAGGTGTGTACCACCATGCCTGGATTCACTAGTCTTCCTTCCTTGCTTTCTAACTTGCTTCCTTTTTTCTTTTTTTTTTTGGTACCAGGGATTGAATTTAGGGGTGTTTAATCACTGAGCCACATCCTCAGTTTTTTTTATCTTTTATTTTGAGACATGGTCTCACTGAGTTGTTTGGGGCCTTGTTAAGTTGCTCAGTCTGGCTTTGAACTTTCAATCTTCCAGCATCAGCATCCCCAGCTGCTGGGATGACAGGCGTGTGCTGCCATACCCAGCTGTCTAGTCTTTCTAAGATAGAAATATCCCTATAGTGTGGCAAATACACAGGCAATGCCCAGCTAGAGTCATCCTGTGGTGTGAAGGGCTTTTGGAAATTATTCTTCTCGGGGGCTTGCACTAGTTCTCCTAGACAAGCACTGGATTTCAGTTCCTATCCACTCTTTTGTACTATGCTTTTTATATCCATCTGTTTGCTCCACCATGACTACTGGAGAGGGCGTTCCAATTATGAATAGCATTGATTCAAAATGTTTGTGTGCTAGTGCCATAGTTTAGGGGGTGTTTTCTCCTTGCAAGGCCCCTCTACTGGTATCTCTGCTTGGTTTTCCCTTTCAAAGCTCCCCTAAAGGCACACCACTTAATCCAACTTGAATACAATCATCTGAAAATGCTCCCCGAACCCCATTTTATCATGTCCGGTAGTGATGTGCTGCCAATCACACCTGCCCACCAGTAGAACTTCAACCACATTCATGTAATGCCTGAGTTTTTCTGCCATGTAATTTTCCCTAGCTCAGTCACATCTGTGAGTCTTGCTCCTTCAGTTCTTGAAAGATGGCCTTTCATTTCCTTTCATAGCTCCTTACTCAATGACCACTTGCTAATTGATTGGTTCCAGTGAATCCTATCAGAATTGGCCTAATTTGTGAAGAGGGAAAATTATTTTAAGCCCAAGGTTCTTGTGTTGGAGCGTTCAGAGACTAGAAGAGTCCTGCCTTGTCTTACGATTGTGTATTTTCTTATTCTAGTTGTGGGGGGCAGAAAGCAGAGGTCTTTGAGTTTGAACTCCAGTTGAAGGAGTGTGGTTGATACATGCTTGTTGAAGCTCCTATAGCAGTTTAAGAAGGGAGGGCCCCAATAAATGCTGGTGATGAAACTGAATTGAAAAATGTATTGCTTTCGTCACTGAAGTCTAGATTTCTCGGTTGAAATCTAGTGTATATCTCTTTGGGACTTACCATTTGTATCTATTGGACTCATTCAACAGAATAATTTTCTTGGCTGCTGTGTTGGAGAACATTACAGAGCCCTGGTAGAAGTAAGAGAGGTTGAAACCAGGAATAGTAACACTATTTATAAAATTAGCTGAAAGTTAGGATCGCAGTAATAACAACGGTAATGTAAGATGTCCACCATGTTTCAGATGATTTAAAGAAAATTTTATTTAATTCATACACTATCAGTAGGTGTTCTCATTGCCATTTCACAGATGAAAAAACTGAGATCCATAAGGATTGTTTTGCCTGTATATTAGAAACTAGTTACGTACTGGTGCCAATATTTGAATAAAGGTCTCCTGGCTGAAGTCCTAGGTTTACCCAACATGTCAGGCTTCATCCTTCTTGCTTGCTGTTGGGGATCTTTTTCTTTGTGATTGTAGACTCAATGGTCTGATTGAAGGGAAATGTGAGGGCCAAATGGTAGCCTGGTATCCACAGCCAAATGGTAGACTATGCAGCAGATCATCTGACTGCCATGACCAAGAGGAATAAGGTAACAGTATCCAGCTCCTGGGGGTCTGGAATGTGATATGGGTCCCCTGGCAGGCTTCTCTGAAACCAGACCCTGCCTTGACCCTGGTTAATTACTCTGTAGCTATTCACACAACCAAATTCCTGCTGTTAGGGGTGCCATGATGCATGTCAAGGCTGCCGGTGAACACAGAGCAATGCTAATCCTGGTGAGCTTGCCCTGGGGCTGGACAGGACATCCTATCAAATGATTATCATGTGATGAGTCTCCCGCGCTCCCTGGCCCATCCTGGTTTTCCAGCTGCAGTGTTAACAGGCTTTTCTTCTGGGACATCCTGGAGCTGGAAATCTCTCACACGCCTCCCATGCGCACCGCTGCCAGCCTTGCTGAAGGCCTCTTTAGCTCTGGCTTGATAACCATCAAGCCCTCCCAGTTGGAGCTTGTTACCTGGGAGCTGTCCAGATCAAATGATGAAAACTGGCTGGGGTGTAGTCGTTATGCTCAATTAACAGCAGCCCTGTAAATGAAGGTTGGCAAACCCAGGAGCTACTGAGCGCCATTTCCAAGGCACTTTGGGTTCATTGTTTTCCAGCCTCTTTGCTTTTAACTTGTGTTGGCTTCAATTATTTATTTATTTTTTTCATGTTGAAACTGATGAGACTATGAAAGGATGTGAAACCCATGGGCTTCTGACGGACAGTGATTCACAGGTAGTGGTATGGTAACGGGGATGTGCTGTGCTCAGAAGGAAGGCTGAAACTCTTAAGCTTTCAGGGATAGGATGCTTGACTTGGTTGAGAGTCAATGAATGCAATCATGTAAGAGGTCAAAGTATGACTGGAAACCTAGTATCTGTAGAGTTCCTCTGGGTCCAACTTTGGAGAAGTTCCTTTCCTTTTGATGGACCTTGAGCCTTCAACACAGAGAGATAAGAAGGGTCCTCTTTTAAAGGAGGGGTCCATCCCATCCCTTCCAGAAGTTTTCAGTTTAGAACCCCTCAAAAGGTAGTTTACATTCCTGCATTTGGAGGAGGTTTTGTTCTGGGTTTTCTTGTTTAGGGAAGTTTCAGTGTTTGCATCGTGAGAATTTCACTAGTTTGCAAACTACTACCCATTTATTCTTGAAGACTAGGATCTTCCATATTAATATTTTATACCAGTGGTTTACAAAAATGTGGTCCCTGGACCAGCAACATGAGTATTACCTTGAAGCAGGTGAGAAACACAACTTATCTTATCCCACAATAGACCTGCAGAATCAGAAACTGGAGTGGAGCTGAGCCTCACTGTCTATTCTAGAAAGGCCTTCCCTGAGATCAGGAGGTATGCTCAAATGTGAGTTCTACTTTTTTAGATCTGTGCTGCTCAGTGTTCTCTGTATCTCCTGGGAGATACTAGAGATAAAGGAACTCAGGCGCAGCTCTCAGATCTACTAATCAGAATCTGCATTTTAACAAGAACCCAGGGTGATTTGCTTGCACTTTAAGGCTTGAGAAGTGCTTCTTTAGAGCAAAGTTTCTCCAAAGATTGCCTCTCCTAACACCTTGGCTCCACACCAGAAAGTTAAATCAGAATTTCTTGGGGTGTTGCCTAGGTGTTTGTGTTCATTAAGTTTTCCTGGTGATTCTAATATATAGCCAAGGCTCAGAACAATTGCTTTGAATCACCATATGTTCTAGAATCACAGGGAGCTATGTCTGTCAAAAAACAAAATGAAAAAACCAGCCATTCACCCAACCGTTTGAACAAAGTGACGATATAGAGCACAGCCTCCCAACAATATGGAGGGACTTGTTAGTGTCACCAGAGTCCTGGGCTGGAGATCAGACTCTTGGGATCCCAACCAATCTGGCCCAACCACTTGCTCCCAAAACCAAACAGAAAATGTCATGGTGAAAGCAGGAAAGGAACTTTAATCAATATGTGATATTGGGAAGAAAAGTGAAATCAAACCCTATTTTGGGTATGGACATGAGCTTCCAAAACAAGGGGGACCAGAAGTATGTAGAACCAGAAGTTATGCAGTCTTGGACAGACTGTGGTCTGGTGGGTCATCTCAGGATTGGTCATGCAGGGCTTTGTCCATTATAGGAAAGTTGCTGTTGCCTGGGGTGGGAGGTAGTTTCAACTCATCATAAGATGTTTATTGATCAGCATTATTGTTCCTGGAACCCAAGGTGCCAGCAAAGGAGACAGATGCAAAATGGAGGCACAGATGCCAAGTCTTTTTTTTAATCTTGCTTTTAGTTACTCATTGGACATTTGCAGCCCAAGCGAAGAGTCTAAGTCCTTGTTGCCTCAGGAGAATATAGGTAGATGTGGAGTTATTGATCTCATCAGTGCTTGGGGGGTGACAAGGTGGGGTTTGTATTGTCATGAACAACCATTTACCCTGGGAGTTATAACAAATATAACTTTCTGTGAGTGTTGTGATAAGAGAAAAACTGCAGAACATGTAGAGTGTTTTTACTGTACAATGGTGATGGGATGTGGAATAGGGTTGCTTGGAGGGATCTGGTGAAAAATGACTCACTCTGGGGCAGAGAGCACAGGAACAGGCCTTTAGACTTTGAATGACTTTGTTATTGAAATCTAGACAGTATGCTTTCTAGGTCATCATTGCTACTTGGTATTTACTTAGCATTCTTGCTATTTAGAGGTTTGCTAGTTGTTATCTGATTCTTTCTTTCAATAACCTTGTGTAATCTATTAGGCATGGGTCATTTTTCTTTTTTGGCTATAAAGAAATTGGGGCCCAGAAACGTCAGGACTTACTTAAGGCTGGTTAAGAAGGGATAGTGAAGCGTGAAGAGGTGCTTCCTTTATGTCCATGGGGAAAGGTCTAGAGATGTCCTTTTCCACTGCGTGTTGGTAAATGCTACCTCCAGGACAGAGGATGCTCAGCTCCCTGCTTTTAGTTAGAAACTCCGTATTCCTGCTTTCAGAGTTGCTGCTGCCTTTGGTCCCAGGGCTCTGTCTGGAGCCTGTGGCTTCTTGGGAGTATCCCAGGAAAGCTCTAAAAGAGGAACTGTTCAGCTAATTACAAAGCCCGACTGTTGTGTGGCTGGCTTGTGTGTGTTAACACTCCCCCCTCGCCCAAGTTTTCATCCTGGTGCTGGATGAACATATTGTAATTATGCTAATCATGCTGGCTGGGCAGCCGCGGGCCAAGAAGGAGGGGCGCCCTCTGCCTAATTGTTTCCCTCTCCTCCAGCAGTTGGTCCTCTGCCTGAGTCTCCAGACAAGTAGGGGGAAGATTGTGGGGCAGCCTGGGCTAGGAGGAGGCCTACACAGGGCTTTCTCTCCTAGGGGTTGCCTGATTTACTTGGTTTGCAAGGAAGGAGGTGACAGAAGAGTTGCTAAGGACCAGGCAAAGGGATTTCCTGATGGATTCAGTAGGGAATACTTGGGGCTGGCTTTTGCCAGATTGCAGGAGTGGCAAATTGATTTTTCTTGTCCTTTTCTTTCCTTTTAGTGGTGGTGGTTCCTCCTCCTCTTCCTCCCCACACTTTATGTCTTTCCAGAACCTTTAAGGACACAATGTTTTTCTTGTAGCTTGGGCTTTGCTGACAGGCAAGCTAATGACGTAGATATAACTATAGATATAGATACTGATGCAGTTATAGGTAGAGACATGGTCATAGATAGAAGCAGCCTCACGTACAGGTGACTTTATGAACATTTGACTACTCAAGACATCTTGTTAGAAAGGACAATGCTAAAGAAGCTAAGGGCATGAATGAGGGAGATATTTTGTTCAAGGAGTCCTGTTCAATGTTCTTTATATAATATAGGTTAAAACAAGAAAATGTATTATCAGTTGGCACTGAAATTTATCTCTTAGAAAAGAACTGACTTTGTTTTGTGAAGTAATGTGGCAGGTCATTGAGAGTAAAAATTAGATCAGGAAAGTTTCTGGAAGGAGAGGACAGAAAAAATGAGGGCTTTTAAAGAAATAGGAGAATGTGTTACTTTTACTGTTTGGGGTATAAGAGGGTAGGGAAGTAAGGAAAAGAAGAGAAACAACCAGAGAGAGTCTGGAGAATTCTAAAAATAGGATTGATAAATGTATACTGTATGTATTACAAAGTTATCTGTTTAACACTGCTGGTCTTCATGAAATCATCAGTAAAGATTGCCTCACAGGGACTTCACCTGTATATACATATTCAGGGCAAGAAACTGAGTCTCACATCTGAGTTACTGTTGGCTGAAAGGAAGCACTTGAGCAGAGGAGCCCATGAACTTGTTAATTAGACTCTGGGCATCCAAATGGACTTTAACACAACACATAATCCTGGTCTAAGGCATTTAAACTAAATTTCATAGGGCAGCTTGACACAGTCATCTTTTTAAGTTACACTGAAGTACCAGCTGAGAAGGCAAGTCACGACTCCTCTCATCCCTGGGTACAGCTATGTCACGGCTTTATTCCCACTGATGTTCAGTTTTACCTGATTCTGTTGGAGTCTCAGAGCCAGCTGTCAGGAAGACCGTGGAAGGAGTACCTTCTTCTTTTCCGCCTCCCTCCTTGCATCAAACAGGTCTTTACAGCTGCCGAAGACTCCGGGGAAATGCTTTGCTCTGTGTAACTGGCTAGTGGGCTTCGTTTGTCACCTTTATTCTCTGGGAATCTTTGTTCAGCTTCAACTGTGAAACTCAAGATTCAATCCCAAATTTCCTAGCCTCAACTGGGCTGGATTATGGTATCATGAACAAAGCGTGGGATGAAGATTATTAGTTTAATTTATGTTGTCTGTCAGTCACCAGCCAGCTGTGCCTTCAGCACTCTGAGGGACTTTGGAGGAGTGGATTCTGCACAAAGCAGAAACAACAGTCCCTCTTCACATAGCAGCAGAATTTTGGGGTCCATTTAACCTGTAATCCTTCTATATCTCTGAATTTTTCTTTTTTGGTCTTTTCTTTTATTTTTCATTTGTTGTTCTCTTTTTGTCTCCTCTGTTTGCCTTTTATTTATATACCATAATAATTTTCTACATTCACACTTTCTGTAACTAGGTATAGTTGCTTTTTATCTTCCGTTTTTATGGCCTTATCATTTGTTGATTATAGATTTCAAAGAGAGACAACATAGGTTTCTCTCCAAAGTCCCACTCTGAACAGTCATCCGTGGGTTAAGCAGGACTTCCTGCCCTCATTCTGCACAACCTGGCCCAGGTAGTAGTGTAATGGTCCATTATCTGAGGGGTCTTCATAACAGTGGGCTTTCTGACCTGCCAAGCAATATGGGCTTTTCCCATAACTATACCCGACAGGCTCTATGCAGGGCTGAATTTCAACCCTAAATCAGAATTACTCTGGGTTCTTAGCATTTTAAACCAGATGGCTAATACCCAGTTATTTTATTAGAGTATTTTTTTGTGGGTGTGAACCTTTTTTTTTTTCCCTTCAATTTTAAGGCTAGTTAAAAGGGAAAAATGAAAAACTCATTCCTTCAAAAGAGATATTTGGCAGGTAGGCAGTATGACTCTGGAACAGTCAGTTTAACTGTTATTTACACGTTATTTAAAGACTCAACTTGGGCTTGTGCATATTGCTGAGACATCAAATAGCTGTTTGATTTGCTATTCTTGTCCAGATTAGATAAATTTAATTAGAAGAGAGAAAACTTTGGGTTAGTTGTTTTTGCCAAGAAGAGAGAAACCTGCTTCTATTAGGTACGGGAATTATGTATTTGATGAGAAGAGAATTAACCAACTAGGGTGTTATCTCCCCCAGCTCTGGCACTGAAGAGAAAATCTGGGGTCCAAAGCTGACCTGCTCAGATCATTGCTTTCATCTGCTACTTCAGCTATAATCTCTGCCTACTCTGGGAACTACCTTTGTTTAACATTTCTGATAGACAATAATTTTTCCTACTTTGACAGTAGGACAAGTAGGTAATTAAGTGGAAATCAACAATAACATAAAACACCATATAATGAGGCCAAATCTCATTTTTTAATAATTATTTTAAGAAAAATGAAATGAGTGCATTTTACCGGAGAAAACATGAGGGAAAATGTTGAACTATTTCTCCACATTTTATCCAACAATAAATTTGGATGCCTTATGTAAAAGTCACATGCGATAAAATAAAATATAATACATTGAAGAGGTTTGAAGATGCACAAGTCAGGAGGCTGGGTTATGCTCTGTTAAAGAATCCCAAATTCTCAGTGACTTAATATATAAAGGTTTATTTGTTCCTTATACAAATTCTACTATTGCAGCTTTTACTTCTCCAGGAAGCTCCTTTCCAAGGGATTTAGGTTGCTTAGGGCTTGTTGTTATGCTATCAGGACCACATTTCTTCTTCTTTTTCCTTCTTTGCTGATCCTCCTCCTCCTCCTCCTCTTGCTCTCCTCTTCCTTGTCCATCTCCATCTTCTTCACATTAGGGATTGAACCCAGGGGAGCTTTACCACTGAGCTACATTCCCAGCTATTTTTGTTTTTTATTTTGAGACAGAGTCCTGCTAAGTTGCTTAGAGACTCACTAAGTTGCTGAGGATGGCCTTGAACTTGTGATCCCCCTGCCTCAGCTTCTGAGTAGCTGTGATTACAGGTGTGCACCACCACATCTGACCAGAGATCTTCCCCTTTGTTCACTGAACCACGGAAGAGCCTTACATCCTGGCTCTTAAATGCTTCATTCCAGAAGGGATAATTTACATCTTATAGGCCAAAACTAATTACAGTGCCATTCTTAACTGCAACTGAGTTAGAAACGCAGAGAACATAGAGGCAACAGTGGTAAATATCTCTGCCACAAAGCATGAATGGGATCAATGCTATTTTAAAAATCTTATTTGGCTAACTATTATTATTTGGGTTGTACAGTTGTTTCTTGAGAAACTTGCAGAGGGCTGGACCACTTGAAAGAGTAATGGGCAAGGCCTTCACAAGGTTGGAAGAGTGGAAGTTAGAACTAGATGTGTTCAAACTGCTGGGTTAAAAGAGACAGGACTGTGAGAGCTCTTCAAACAGGTCTCAGACCAAGGTCTGGCTATCCTAATAAGGGACAATACCGTACAGTGCAAATAGAGGGCCCAAGACACCTGAAGCTTGCAACTTGAAAGTTTTAGGTTTGTGAGGGCCCTTTCTGAGGCTGCTCAGTGCTTTGTAGACACTAAAAATTCTTATTTGTAGTCCTTTCAGCTGCTAAACTCTCAGAAGGTAAGGATCATATTTTACTGGCAGCACATCTGTGGCTGTGTGTAATGTGAAGACTTACCCAGAGAATGCTAACTGGTGACTAACCGGATAATCTGGGCAGTTAGGTGAGTCAAAAATATTGCCGCTGTGATATAAGCCAGTGCTTCTCAAACTTTGTTACTTTTACAGGTATCTGGAGATCTGGTGGAAATGCAGGTTTGGATTCAGTAAGCCCGGGGTCTGAGATTCTTCATACCTGTGGAAATTTCACACTCCACACGAGGGTGGGGACACTGAGGAGTTGAACTCTATGTGTTAACCTACAACAGGTTCAGTTGTCTGAATGTGATGGAAGGTTTGGAAAACCTCCATTTAGGAGATAACAGTCTCTATCTGGGGTTCCGCTTGCCCAGACCTACTGAAGAGAATCACCCAAGGGCCTTAGGAAACAAAGAGGTCTTATAGGCCAAGCTATTTGTGAATATATGAATTCTCAATACACCTGGTTTTGTTTTCCCCTCTTAAGGAATCTGACAGGCAGTTAATAGCTCATGAAAAAGCCGTATCCAAACCGTACTTTGAAGGAATTGGAAAATGCTGCTTTTGAATGATTTCCTTCCCCTTTGCAACTCCCAAATCTGGTCCAGCAAGAGGCCTGGATGCTGAGTGGCTCCTCAAGCATTCAGATGTGTCTGAGCAAACACTAGCGGCAATCAAATTACCTTAACACTGGCCTTTTTAGAGTGCTCACTGGAGATGACAGTTTCAGCTTCAAAAGAGGTATGCAAACCGGAATAATGAAATGTTCCATTTTATTAAGTTCCTGGCCAGAGGGAGGGATTGTATTAGAAGAGAGAAGAGGTGGGGAGTTCTTAGCTTGATTTCTGTGACGCTGATAAGCAGTAATTTTTGCAGAGGGGGGAAAAAGTAATCCACTGCAATAAAACCATTTTCATAATACCATGGGAGTGAGTTATGGCTCCAAGTGAGGCATGGCTCCTAATGGCTGCCTGGGCTTCCATCTCCATCTTTCATGGGTCAGCCGGACGTTTTTATAGTGCTGACACAAGAGAGAGCATTTATGTGGCTTCCCTTCTCCATCTGTCAACAGTTAGGGGAGAGTGCTGTTACCTCGGGTTCCCTTTTGATCTGGTTTCCACGTTGGCTGGGCACGGGGCTGCTGGAGAGGCTGCAGGAGCAGGGTGGCTCTGGAGGCCAGTTGCACTGGGTTTTTAGACTGTTAATGGTTAGAAGGACTGAGAGTAAATCGTTTTTGCATGAATCAGAGGAACGTGCCGTTTCCTCTCCTTTATGGTTCATCAGAACCTTGGTCTCGCTGTGCTGATAGGCCTTGCTTTCCTGGGCCTCCCAGGTTCCCAGAACTTTGTCCAAGTTCCGTTTCCAGAAAGTGAGACTCTGTCTCTCATTGAAACTGATGTTGGCCTGGTCCTGAAACAGCAGCCCAGAGAGCCAGTTAAATGCACAGCTGAGAAGAAAATGCTTGTTTCTCTGTGTGCCCTCATGCTTAAACCCCACCAGTAGCATTGGTGTGACTTCTTGGTGGGATGTACTTCTATCACTTTGCTGTAATCAGCACAACATCTGTTGGAACTGAAAAGAAAAACATCACGGATATGTACAATCTTGGTATGAGTGACTTGTGACTTGAACGAATGGAAGAGATTTAGTTTCTCCTGATGATAGAATCTACGGATTCTATTGATTTTTCGTGTAATCGGTCTTGGTGAACAATTATCAGTGGGACACTATAATTCTTTAATGTTAATTTATGTTCTATATAGAATCACTTTGAGAGAGGCCATATGGATAGTCCTAGGTGGGAGTTGGGTAGTTTTACCTAGTTTCTTAATTCCTATTATTGTGTTTTATCTTTTTACTTTTAAGGAAAGATAAGATAGAGGAAAGGAGTATTTGGAGTTTTGTTTATAGCTGGGGGTGTCTTCTGAGCTTAGCATCCTAAGTCCATCCACCATGGAAGGGAGGAGTGTGAGTAGGTCCGTATTTGGTCAACGGAGTCATGGTAATATATGTAATTTATTTAGCTCTCTTATGTACCATTGTATATTTTATTTACACTATGTCTAATCCTGACAATGATCTTGTAAAAGAGATGGACTTACTCCTGTTTTTCAGCCGAGGTCATCAAGACTCAAGAGAGGTAAAGTGCGTTACTCACGATTTATGACCTGTAGGTGGTAGACCTGGGAGCTTGACCCATCTGAGTAACCCCACCGCCTCCAAACTATAACCTTTCCACTGTGTTAAATGCTCAGTTACGCTGGTTTGCAAGGAATCAGCATCAAACTTCTGCTTGCAATGAGACTTTCTGAAAGAAATAATGGCACTCACTTATCAGCATTTACGAGGCACCCACTTTGTGCAGTTCTGCCATCGAGTCTGTCAGAGGGATGAGGGAAGGGTAGAAATTGGTGAACATTGTTTTGGGGACCATGAAACGAAAAGTGAGTTCTCCTTTCTATTAATTTCTTGCTATTTGAGCCACCGCATTAACACCCACTAACTTGTATTCTACCTAAAGTCTTTGAGATCACAAAATGTTTTCTTCTTTATATTTTTCCGTGGTGAAATTCCTGGCACTGTACACAGCAGGGACTTGATGTATGTTTAGTTGATCAACTGATTGACAATCTTGGCTTAGGCCTGGTTAGAGTTTAAAAACCAGGATGCTTTGAAGGTGAGACCGAATAGCTGCAAATGCATGCACAGAAAGTATCTACAAGCTGGTGGAGCAAATTCTAGTGAGAGAAAGAAGTCTGTCTAGAAATGCAGATTGCACACAGGGTGGATGGAAGTGGGTCTAGAGCAGCAGTATCTCTGAAGGAGTCGGAGTGCCTTCTAAGCTTCTTGTTCCTAAGGATCATTCAGCTTTAGTTTAGGATGGTAATAACTTAAACTCCAACACGAGGATGGCCATTGATCACTGAAATGAGCTAGCAGTTTCCCGACAGATTCGTGAAATGAAATACCTCAAATTGACCAGGCCAAGAACATTTTTCACAGCTTAGCCATCCCTTTTGAGCTATTTAGAGAGCAAAGTAAAAGAAATTAGAACTTTGAAATTGCTGCTTGTCCAGTGGCAACCTCTTTGGGACACTGAAGAGTTGCAATTTATCTAGCTTTTCCACTTAGAGAATTGGCAACAACAGCCATATCAACCGCATTAATGAGGATAGACGTGCCGGGTGTCCTACGAACTCTCTTGAGCTCATTTAATTTTCACAACACACTGGCAAGGAGGCAGTGGTTGTCCTTATGTTCTAGATGAAGAAACCGAGGTTCGGTGGGGAAAGCGAGTTACCTGAAGTCACAGGGTTAGGAGGTGACAGAAGAAGGATCTGAACTCTAGGGCTATTTGATCACAGCTGTGCTCTTAAAGGCTCCATAAACTTTTTCCTTTCCCAATGTCCCTTCTTAAAAGAGAAAATGGAATTTCCTCCTTTTTGAAATGGAATTTGAAGACCGTGGTTAGGTACTGGTCCACGAAGTGGCGTGTTTTGATTTGAAAGCTAGGAAACATACAAATCATTTTCTGCTATTTCTCAGTTGGTAGCCATTTCAAATACAGAAGATACAAAAACTAACGGCTGGGACTGTTTTATAGGAGAACTCTAACCCCCTCTGGGGTCTGTTGTGACAATGCCATTGGTAGGATTTCACTCCTCTTTAGGGGTTGGGTTGCCAGGGTTGCCTGTATGGCCAGGAGAAGGATAAAACCAGGAGAACCTGAGGGAGGAATGGATGAGGATGGGAGGAGAGGAGAATGGGTTTGCTTCAGCAGGTTTGCATCTCTGACAGGACATCCAGATGTGAATGTGACTGATGCTTTCTGGTGAAATCAGGATGTGGTTGAACATATACAAGGATAGTTAAAGATGTAAGAATGTGTGAGGTCACTGAAAGGCACAGGGAGGAGACAAAAGGAAGAAATCAAGGTAAAATCTTGGCTCAGGACAGAAAAGGTGCTGCAACCAGGAGAGAAAGAATTGTGTAGGATAGTTATTCAAAGGGCCTACTGTATTGTTAGATTGGTCAAAGCAGCGTCTACCTACTGCAGGTGACAGGGTCCCCTCCTTAGCGTGTGGTCCACAGACACATACAAGAATATTCGCGGTAGCTTTAGTCATAATAACCAAATGCACATCAGCAGTAGAATAGACGGTACACTTTGGCGTTATTCATACAATTGTAATAGTACACAGCAAAATATGCATGAAACAATGTGGATTAATGTCATAGACATAATGATGAGTGGAAGATTTTAAAAAAATTCAGGAATAGTAAAAATTGGAGAAGATTGATTTTATTTCTTGTGTTTAAGAGACATTTGGGATTTTGAACTTCCCTATGGAGCATCTCTAACAAACCTGCTAGCTGCTGCTTTCAAAGTGTTTATTGTTTTGCTTTCTTTTGTTTTTGAGCACTGATGATAGAGTATAGAATTGGTTTCTTTCGTCTGGTTTGTAGTTTCTCTTGCTCTCTGACCTGCTGAGTGAACACAAGTGTTGATACTGCAGAAATTTAAGATGGGTCAGACTTGACCTTGGCTCTTTGGGCCAGGCCTTTATGACCAGCACCTGCTCATTAAAGGGTTAGCCAGTCTTCCTTCCTGATCACACATTAAGATTCATTTTCCTTTCTTTCTTTATTTTGATTTCACATTTAACCCAAATCAGTCATTATTTCTAGAAGTTTCCAAATGAAATACAGAAATAAAAGTTTCCCAATAAAGATTTTTTTGGTTGTCTCTGAGTGTGAGTTTCATGAATATGTTTGCCTTATATACCCCACGGAGTATTGAGTGCCCATTTAGGAATTCTATATGATTATATGTCAAGCCTTGTAAGTTTTCCCTCCTTCTCCTAACAGGAAACATCAGGACTGATGTCCTTTTTCTTTCATTTCTAACAAGGCAAAGACTGCACAGGGTTAATTATTGCCAGCTATCATGTGACAAAGATCCAGCCAGCGGAGTGTAGTAATTAATTACACAGGATGAACACATTAGCTGGTGAGGAGGGAGAAAAAAGAAGCATCCTTCTTTTCCAAGAATTAGGGAATCTGTGAGGCTAAGGGAAGATTAGGAGTGTAGCTGGTGGCAAAAGCTGTAGGGAGGGTGGAGGAACCATAAAGGACCAGGCTAAAAGTGAAGATCTAAGGGATGGGAATAGCAGTCTGCGAAAGATGCGGGCGAGAGGGGAGAGCCCCAGTTGAGTAGGGATGGATATTTATGCCGTGTTCACCTGCCACCAACACTTGGAAGTGGTAATTAAAATTGAGTCTAATGGCAGAAGGCTAACTTGCCCTACACGTAGAAGCAACTCGATCTTTCCAAGCAGCCATGCATTCTATTTGGGGTAGGTATGGGTAAAGCATCTAAGGGATTGAATTGTTTATTCTTCAATCATTCATTTTAATGAGGGAATTAATTCAGTGGAAACATATCCTGTTATAAATGACTATTATTTCACTCTCTATTGGGAGATTTAAAAGCATAGACAAAAGTGGAGAGAATATTATGATCCTCAAGGTAGTCATTACTCATTACCAAGTTCTAATAATTATCAATAGTTTGTCATTCTTGATACATAATTATTTTTGGAAGAAGGGCTCAGGGGAATTTTAGTCACCAAATATACAATGTAAAGATATTACAGGTATGTTTTTCTTTTTTGGTAAGGACAATTTGGCACAATTATGGGGACAATCAACAAAACCTGCCAGGGTTGGCATTTGTCAACCTGTTACAGATGAGAGCTAGCATCAGATGGAAGCTATGCAGAATGGCAAAGGATCCTGGCAGGTTTGGGTGTCATAAACCTTTTTATTGATCCGTTGGACCCTTCTTTTTGGGGGGAAGGTACCAGGGATTGAACCCAGGGGCACTCAACCACTGAACCACATCACAGCCTCATTTTTATTTAGAGACAGGGTCTCACTGAATTGCTTAGTGCCTTTGTTCTCGTTGAAGCTGGTTTTGAACTTGCAATCCTCCTTCCTTAGCCTCCTGACTGCACTCGGCTGGACTCTTCTTTAGGCATCCTGGAACTCAAAAATCTCTTAAAAGGTCTTATTAGCAAAGTATCTTTGGAAAATGTTTTGCGATACTTACAATGCCAATGAATAACTGGCAAGTTTCATGTTTATTTGTCAAGGGGATCTTCTTTTTAACTGAGAACCAGAAACTGGATGAAATAAATAAATCTGTATTTGCTGAATTGCAGGCATCAAGCAACGGGTTAGAAAATTATTTCTTCAGAGCACAATCCTTGCCCCTTAAAATCACTGAATGTAGGTAACGAGGTGGCCTAGTTACCTACTAGGTAACTAGAGAATGCTAGTGATGCCCCTGATCCAGGTAAGCTAGCTCATCCTTCAAGTTCCCTGGGCTCAGCTGCCTCCTCTGCGGGCTGGTCAGCCCTCTGCTTGTGCCTCTGGGAACCCTTTCCATGGGCAAGGTCAAGAGCTGGCAGCGGTTGTCACCCTGGGGTTTGAGAGAGGAATGTGCAGCTGTTCACTTTATTTTTACTCCCTCGTGTTCTGTCCCTTGGAAGGTTGTCCACCTTCTACTGCCTCCTGAAATGATTATTAATGGGATCCTCTTCACTTTTTCTGAACTCTTAGTTTTCCTCTTTGTTCCTGATTATTTTAATTCTGCCAGGCTCTTTTTCTTGTCCTCTGCCTGCTGGCCCTTGATTTACAGTCTGGTCTTTGTCCCACTCAGGTCCTTCATTTCTATTCCTATCATATGCTCTCTCTCCTCTCTCTCTCGTCTTTGAGCTTGCACAGACTGGGGCAAATGAACATATACTTTTCAAATTTTACTAGCCTGATTATTCTATTTTAAATGAAGCCATAGCAACAATCGTACTAATCTCTTCAAAAATCCAGGCAATCTAAAGACAGATACAAATTCTCAGCTTTACTCTTGCCTTCTTGCTGTTTGCATTGAAATGATTTTCTCTCAATGAATATTAGGAATTTAAATGTGGGTTATGTCACATCAAAAATTTTTTTTCAATGAGAAAAAATTGATTATTAATAATTTTGAATGAAATGAGTCTTAGGCATCTACCATATACCTTGCAGTGTACTGATCAGCTACCCCTCGTGAATGATATAGTTTCCAAAAGGCTGGTGTCCTGTAAGTCATCGGTGGAAATAAGAAGAATGGAACTATTATGCAAGTAGGAAGCCATGAAGTTGTCACATGGTTTTTTTCTTTAACAGTTTAGCTCGATTCTCCTTTTCTTCAGGAAGATTCTCTCAGTCCTCATTGCTAGAAGAGTCATCCCTGAATTCACCTATCCCTTTATCCATTCATCTACCCATGTATCTAGCCATCCACCATTCCCTCCTGGACTCCCTCCCTCCCTCCATCCATCTACACACACACGTCCACCTGGTGCTCGTTCTTAGCAAGGCACTCTGCAAATTTTGATCAAATAGAGAACAATATCGTTCCCACCCTGAAGGGGGCTCACGACTAGGTGGAGAAAACTTATAATAATAGTAGTAGTAGGTAACATTTATTGAGCTCTAACTCTAAGCCTGACATTGCCAAATCCATTTTAAAATACTTTATCTCATTTAATTCTGAGTAACCCCTGAGGATTTTACAGATGAAGAAAATGACTGCTAGGTTAGAAATACTGGACATGAGTGCTAGTTTAACTTTAGAGAGTGCTCATCTAGAGTCTACAAACCTTATATCCACTGTGCTTTGCCTCATAAACCCCTAAGTGCTTATGGATCTAATTCCTAGAAACTTTCACTCTTCTTCCCCTAAGTTATAGGAGAGCCTTTGGGACCATCTCTGGTATCCACCTACAGCTGTCCCTGCGGAGGTGCCTTCTGGAGGGGAGGAGTAATTGGAGACTCTGCTATTCAGACTCACAAGGAGATGAGTTCAAGTGTGAAAGGGAACTAGATCCTGGAGTCAGGTTTGGGAGGAAGGGTTTCCTCTGTTGATTGCCTTTTGTTTTGACTTCTGTGGTGTTTACATAATGTGAACTCCTCCCCCTTCTCCTCCTTTCTTCTTTTTCATCCCGGCACGTATATATTTTTTTTTTTTTGATTGTCCATAAGTGGCAATTATGGTAGTTGTAAAGAAGCAGCAACTTTGGAAACACAGAGGTTAAGTAATTTCCTTAAAGTTCCACAGCTCGGAAGTCCCAGAGTGATACTTAAACCCAATTACCAGTCTCCCACACTTAATTTGTTCCACTTACAAGGTGAGTTTTGGAAATGGGCTTTTGGTACAAATAACAAGCGTTTGGAGTCAGACCAACCTGGGTGTGAATGTGTTCTCTGGTACTGGCCATTGCTGCCATCTTGGTCAGGTTGGGCTTCTGTAACTTCCACGTCCTTATCAGCAGAAGTGGAATGGTAGCTCCTACATAGCCTGTGGCAAGGATTAAATGAGATAGTGGGTGGGGAACTTTGGTGAGGCGCCAGGCACACAGAAGATACCCCATCGTGTCTGTCCCCCTCCAAACTCTATTTTTATTCCTCTACTGGGTTTGGCTTCTCAGGCAGGGGTCCGGCATATCTACGCTCATGATGGGAGATTGGGAGCTATTTCAAATGAGTAGAGACTGCTGAGCCTCATGAGGCCAACTTTTGTCAGCTCTTAGTTTACCAATTCACTTTCCATTTTCTCTTTTATTTTAGGAGTTACACAGATTCATCATTGGCATCATCTTCATGATCATCTTTAAAGCCTTCAGACTTCAACCTTTAACAAATTCCCTGGTCACAATCTTCAGGGAAATCTGTTCATCTTTACTCTCTTAGTGATTCATGTGATTCACCTGTTTGGGGAGCTACAGACCTCAGAGTGTTTCATTTTCTCTATAGCCATGTGTCCTCTATGGAGTTGCTTGATAAAATACTGGATGTTCAGTTACATTTGAATTTCAGATGACTGATAAATAGCTCTTAAGCACAAGTATATTCTGTGTGATATTTGAGATAGACTTACACAAAAATACATTCATCATTTATCTAAATATAAATTTAACTGGATGTCCTATATTTTGATTTGCTGGATCTGGCAATCCCAGATCCATAATGATTTAAGCATGCGAGGTAAAGAGGCCAGAACTTTCAGGCACCTAGTTTCTCTCACTCTCTGAGATGTTCATGGTGTTCTTCTAACATTTCCCTCAATAAAAAACATAAATTACTAATGGGTTAGCTAAGTCTCCTGAGATTTAATTTTTCCCACCACAGAAATTATTTTTGCATAATCCACCAATGAAGGTAGATGTAGGTGCAGTGGAAAAGATTCTTTGGGAATTTCTGGCTTTTCAGGTTCTAGGTAGTCACTTTTCTCGAATGATACTGGGTGGGGATACCTGAAACAAAGCCACCCACATCTCCTCTTCACTACTTACCAACCCCTGTTTCCCTAAGTTTGTATCGCTGTGAATCCTCAGCTTTCTCTCTCCTTAGTTTTATGATCTGCAAAAGGCTGAAAAGATGAAAAAATGTTCTGAGTCTAATCGAAAGTCTATCTAATAATAATGAGTCTGCAGCAGGCTTGTAAAGAAGGCAGATCAGACCCACTTAACCATAATGGTTCTACAAAGTAATGAAGACTCAAGTGGTCCTTATTAGGTATCAAGCTGTGAATCAGAACTCATCTAACATTCTGATTGCTGAAGGAAATAGGTAATTGATGCGACAGAATGGCCATTATTATTATTATTACTTTAAAAAAAATTCAGACCCAGCAGCTCGAAGCCTGCCCCCCAGTCTCCTTGGGGTATACCAGGTGTGCAGGGTGAGGGTTGCCCTTCCATTAAATCTTCAAATGGGGGCTCTAATAAATTTTGCATTGAAATAAGTAATGACCACATTTAACGACCAGTTTGTTTGAGTGTTAACAGCTTGTGAGCCAACAAATGAGTCATTAACAGGTGCTAACTTCTACTTTCTGGTTTAAACAATCTATTCTATCTTCTGTTTGGGTTGAGGGCTTATGCAAATTCATGCCTTTTTTTTTTTTTCATTTTTCTCATAGGAAGCTCTTATTAATCAGCTAGATACCTCTCTGCTAATGGCTCCTCTTTTCCAGGATTATTTTTTATGTAGTCTGTGGATGAATCCATTTTTTAAATCCGTTTTTTCTCACCCTGAATGATGAAGTTATTCTGGAATAGTTTGGTCTTGCAATGAATTCGGTAAAAGATGTCTTGGAGAAAAATCCACTTTGAGACATGAAATTCTCTACTCTGGAGAAGGAATACAAATAGGTTGAAAATATCACAGGTTTGAGGCAGCATTTATAGCCACTGAGGGGACATGACATGTGCTAGAAAGGAACAGACGTTTCTATCTGAAGAGCATGTGATGGGCCTGCCCTAAGTCCAACATGTGTAAGTCCAACATGTGTAATGGGTGGGGCACTCCTGAGAAATCTCACAGTCTCCCTTTCTCCCCCACCCTCACCTTGCTTTTGCAAATTATTAGCCAGTAGAAAGGACATACTTTCTTCTCTTAACTTACCCTTGGGACTATGGGATTGGATGATGGGGTGGGGAGTGGGTTTGAGCCTTTAGTCCTATTTATACCCTGTTTCACTGCATGAGCTTCCTGTAGACAGAAGGAAGGTCAGAAAACAACAAGTCTACCCAATGGGAACCATCTTTACTACCTTGTGTGTACGGAGGGTGTAATGGATTATACACTCTCCTCTCTAATACAGTGCTTCCTCAGCTATTTGTGGTAAAGGGACGTGGAAAAAATATTCCAACCCACCGCAGATTGATAATTTATCAAATTAAAAATGGTATGCTTGGATATCCTGGTGATGTCAAAGTGCTATTGAAGTTTCTAAATGCATCTTCTCACTTTCTCCACTTATCTTCTTCTAGTAGCTGATAGTGTGTGCAGAAGTATCAGTACATACTTTGGGACTGGTGGGCTCCCATGAACTTTTTACAGCTGGGAGGACTTATGGGAGGAAGCTGTGGCTGGGCTGTTCCTTGCAATGCGTGTTTCTTGGTGATGCTGCTAATGGGTAAGTGGTAGGCAATGACTGGATGGGTTTTTGATCAAGGGACATTTGTCTCAAGGTCCAGTATTTTTTAGTGCAAGTTTCTAGATATTTGACTCACTTGAAGAGAGTAGCTTAGTTAACAAAACCATCTTTCCTCCTGGGTGTTCTTCCCAGGATGGCCAGAGCCCTTGCCTTGATTAACCAAAGCTGGGGCACAGAGATGAAGTCACCTTGCCTGGCAAGGGCCTTGCTTGTGAGGGGAAAAAAAGGTAAGCCTGGGCTGGGTCCTCTTACATATGGAAGTGATTCATAAAGTGGAACATTTATAAGGCTCTGTGTACTTTATAAACGTTAGAATTTTAAAACTTAATAATGTAGCTTGTAGGGATGATGAGAACAATCTGTAAAATGGCATTTAAAATCACATTGAAGTTTCTTTCCTCAGATACTATGAGGTTTAATTGTATTAGTAAGTTATCAGGTACCACTCACCTTCTATTTTATGTCTCTTTTTAGTTTGACACACGATCTGAAATAAAAAGGCACTATTTAAAACTGTGAGTGGTTTCTGACACTTTAAAACATATTAATACATCTACGTATTTTTCAAATCATACTGAAAATTAAAACTATACAAGTTAAATGTGAACATATAATTTGGTGACAACTTAGTGGCCAGCAATCATCATGTGAATATCAATTTTAATTTACATAAGAGGGTTCATTGCACTAAAAAGACCCTGTATTTTAATTCTAGCACTGTAATTCTTAGAGTTTTCCTTGCCCATTCTCTTCTTATTAATTTATTGGAGGTCTCAAGAGTTCAGTCCGTCTTTTCAACGAACATCCATGCAACAGTTATTATCATGAGACGAGGTACTAGACACTGAGAATCCACAAGGAAATAAGAAATGTACCCTGCTATTTCTGGCGTTTGCAATGTAGTAGGGAAGATGAGATGGGGACACACAGACAGCCTGACATTCCAAAGAAGCACAGCTAGACACGGGGGAGAAATGCAGATGAAGAGAGCATCGCTTAGGAGCAGCGGCCTGCAGGGAAGGTGCAGGGCTGGGGAGGAGAAATGATATTCTAGACAGAAGTTGGCAAACTTTTTCTATAAAGGGCTGTATACAAAAGATTTTAAGCTTTGTGGACCAGATGGTCTCAATTGCAGCTACTCAACTCTGTGATTGTAGCATGGCTGTGTTCCAATAAAATTTTTATTTACGAAAACAGGTGCTGGACCAGATTTTGCCTGTGGGCCCTAGCTTGTCAACCCCTGTTGTAGACCTTGTAGGGAAGGGAGATGTTCGATGTGGGAGCGGATCTGTGTGTGTGCACGGGTGTGGAGGCATGTGGCGGGTGGAGGCGAAGAAATGCTAAGAGCAATCACGAAGGACCAATGACCAAGTAATGATGAGGAGGAGACATCTCTAGGGAAGTAAAGGAGAGAGGAACCTAGAAAAAAACGTGGGTGAGTTCTAAAGAAATTTGGATGCTAAATTGAGTACTTTATCATGAGGCTACTGGGGGAGAACGTACTGTTTTGATCAGGACAGGTCTGGTTATTTGGCAGTAAAAACAAAACAACAACAAATCTACTTCCAGAGTCTTTTCATAACCATGGCTTATTTCTGATACATACAAAGTTTAACGTGGGTGAAGGTGATTCAGGATGACAACAGGACATGGTGATTCAGAGATTTAGTCAGCTTTTTCACCGCTGTCACTAAAGGACCCAACCAGCTCCATTACAGAGGAGGAAACATTTATTTGAGGGCTCCCAGTTTCAGAGGTCTCAGTCCATAAGTGGCTGACTCCATTCCTTGGGGCTTAAGGTGAGCAGGACATCATGGTGGAAGAGCGTGGCACAGGGAAGCAGCTCGCATGCTGATCAGAAAGCAGAGAGACTGACTCCACTCTCCAGACACAAATATATACCCCATAGCCACGCCCCCAGTGAATCACTTCCTCCAGCCACGCCCCACCTGCCTCCAGTTAATACTCAGTTAATCCTACCAGGATCAGTTACCTGATTAGAACACAATCATTTCTCCTCCAAAACTTCTTGCATTGTTTCACATATGAGCTTTTGGGGAGCACCATATCTAAACCATAACCCTCAGTGATTCTGGGGCTTCCGTCTTGTGACCCTGCCATCTCCACACCTGGCTTTCAGGGGCACTGTGGCAGGGAAAAGAGAGTGCAGAGAACTCACACTTGCTAACTCACACTGGTTCTAGTTGCTTTGGTCCAGAAGTGATGTCCTCTCTTTGATTCACAGCCTGATGGCTGGAACTCATTTCAATGGTTCTTATGCGACTGCAAGGGGGCTGGAGAAGAAAATCAGAATAGGCGAGTGCTAGAAGTCTTTGCCATGTTGTCCGTAGGTAGAATGGAGTCAGTGAAGGTCAAGGAGTCGGGTGGCAGAGAAGCAATATGATCAGAACATTGCTTTTGGAAGACTGAAGATGTTGGGATGACCTGAAGCAGGAGAGACAGGGAGACCCATTCAGAAGTTGCTGTGAAAATTTACTCAAGAATCAATAAAGGTCTGAACAAGGTGTTGGTGTAGGAAATGGAAAGGAAATGAAAGATGAGAAGGGATTCAGGTCAAGTTGGGCATGATGATAAGGAAAAGACTGGAGTTAAAGTTATTCCTTGGATCATGAATGTGTTCTGGGAAGTCAGAAAAAAAGGGAGAAGTCATAGAAACAGAAACAATTCAATTTTGGGGTATACATTGGTTTTGGAGTGCTGGGTGGACATCCAACCAGAAACCTCTGCCAGTTGCAAATGGTGATTGAGCAATTTTAGATGTGATAATTGAAGCTGCAAAGGTAGATGACAGGAATAAAGAAGAGATAAACTTGGCTTTTGTGCACACCTGAAATCCCGGCTACTTAGGAGGCTGAGGCAGGAGGGTCACAAGTTGGAGGCCAGCCTGGAAAAGAGTAAGACTCAGTCTCATGATAAAAAATGAAAAGGGATGGGGATGCAGCTCTCCAATAGAGCATGATGAGGGTCAATCCCCAGTACCGGAGAGGAATCAAAAGAAGAGAAGGCCTGAGGCAGCTCTGAGGGACCGGGGCACAAGTGAAGGAGTTAATGGAACAGCAAACAGGGATGCCTCTCTCACTTCTCAGACCAGGTGAGGTTTCCACACTGTCCAAATCTGCAGGAGGATGGACAGCTTGTTGTGATGAGCCCTCGTTTCTCTTGGATCTCTGTCAGGGACACTCGCCTCTGAGGGCCCGCGGAGGCGGGCACGTCCTGGCCTGGTCTTCAAGATAGCGCGGGGCTTGGTGCCAGAATAGGCTTGAAGCTGTCAACAAGTTTCAGGAAGTACTCCTGATTGGCTGACGTACCTTGTGCTTGGCTTGTGGACAGTACACGTTTTATGCGTTTACTTGATATGTCCATGCATTTGCCGCAGGGACAACTTTCTGATTGGTCCCTGTATTCTTTATAACCTGGAGTAGTTCCCCATTGGGGAGCCTTTTGTCCACATTAAAGAGAAGAAGCTTCACTGCACCAAAAAAGGCGTACGTGTTATCATTTCCTCCGCGGGCGGTGGGAAGTGACAGATCTCCTTGAGTGTTTCTGGGTGTCTCTTGCCCAGCCTCGACTGTGCTTTTGGTTCCAACTGCCTATACCTGTGACTTCTCCTGAACACTGCCTTCAGGCTACTGGAGTGGCTTTACCTCCCATACCGCCCATCTGAGCCCTTAGCCTGTGACTGCCAGTCAGCTAGCTTGAAAGCCCAGATCCCTTGCCTCAGGTCAGACCATCAACGAGTGCAATTTATACTCTAGGGCTCCCTGATGGGAACTTGCGTGGCTTCTCCCACTGCACTGTTCTGCTTCCCCACTCCCAGGGGGACCGCCTTAGTAGATTGTTGTCTGTACAACCTCATCTTGAAGTTTAATTCTGGGAATTGGAGCTATGATAGTGTGATCTTGTGAAACCATCCTGAGGATGAAGGACCCACCAGTAAATCTTGAAAGAGTAGAGTAGGGGAAGCAGATGTCAGGCTGTAAAGAGTCGAAGAGAGAGTGGGTGGTAGGAAAAGGGCTTGAGACCTGGGGGGTATTCAGTGGAGAAGTTTGGTGGTGAGAAGTTCAAGAGAACGGCTGAGTAATATGATCAAATAAAGTTGTTTGTTTGGTTTTAAGGCTAGAAGAAACCTGAGCAGGTGGAGAGTCAGAGGGGATGCAATCAATGAGAGTGAGAGACTGAAGGTGGGGTAGAGGTAACCATGTGTGTTGGCAGGAGAGGCACAGTATGTCCTTTGCCATAGGCATGGGAGCAGAGCAAGAAAATTGGAGGCACAGAGTAACAAAATGAGTAGCAAGGGTGGTAAAGCCAGGGCCAGGAAGGACTTAGAAGAAAGAGTGCAATTCCTTCAATATATGGATTCCCCAGAGGTCCGGAAAGGTGAAGTCACCCAGCCATCAAGGACAGAGCTGAAACCAGGAGCAGAGCTTCCAGTGGCTTCTGTTACAGTACTTTCCTCACTGTCCTGAGCGGTAAGGTCACGTGTAGAGAGAAAGTCACATAAGAGTGAATGAAGACAATGGATAAGTGGGGATGCCGAGGAACACCCATTGCCAGTGACAGACACGGAAGACTTCGTCTCCCTTAGGGCCGGTCTTCCGAGTGCCACAGGCACATGAGTGTGGTAGCCACAACAAAAGGAGTTGTGTGGAAAATATCTTTCTGCAGAGATATTGGAAGATACTGGGAGAAAATGCTTTGGGGAGGAAGAACTGGGTCCCAAGGCCTAGGACAGTTTTCAAAATGACTTGAGAGTGTGTGTTTGCTTTCCTGCCATTACTAGAAGCTTCAGGCTCCCTTATAGAAGTTCATCAACAAAGAAGAAAAACCTAGCAACTCTCCTGACGCTGGCAGGGGTGAGGGTCAAAGGCAGCAAAGGAGTGGAAGGGGTCTTACAAATTTTTTGTAAGGGTCTGGAATTCAACTTAAGCCATTAGCTATTGGACTTTAAAAAGGGGCCTTTATTTTTGCAACAGGATTTATGGCCTTTTATTGTTTATTTTTCCTTCTCTATTGGACATCCTAGGAAGAAAGAACATGAGGGTCAGAGACTCCCCTTGTCCAGCGATAGGCCTCATCTCCCTGGGTTCCAAGCTGAGGGTGTTCCCTCGGAGGCAGCGATGGGGGAGGGCATTCCTCTGCTGACCTGGGTTAAGAGATCACCTCGCTCCTCATCCAGGAGTCAATCTCACAGGGCCCCACCCTGCCCACTCATGCCTGAGGTCACCTACTGGTTCTCTTGCTCACGTTTTCATGCCATCCACTGGGTGCTTGTTGGCAATAGCACCTTCCAAAAATTTACCTGGAAGGTGAGGAGATTTTCCATGTACCTAAGGAGTTAAATAATAGCTTTAACTTAATAAAAATAAAGCTTAAACTAAAATTTATGAGAGAGAGAGAGAGAGAGAGAGAGAGAGAGAGAGAGAGAGAGAGGAATATGGTTGATCCCTGGGCTGTACTGGGTGTTCTTTGAGGGCTTCTTAATGGAAGTGAGGGACAGCCAGGCCTGGTAGGATGGGCAGGAAGCTGAGAAGAGGCCAGAGGGCTTCTGCCAGGTGTAGGAGCCTTACATATGTATCATCTGCATTGTATGCTTAAGCAAATTCAGTGCATAAAGGGGCATCGATTTGTTTTCATTCCCAAGGCAAATGAGTTTGTGTGGACAGCACAGGAGCTCATTAACTGCATGGTGAATTTAGTCCAGGCAGTTTCTGAGAGATTGGAGTGCTGAGCCTGGCAACACTGAAAGATCACTCCATCAATATTAGCGAGAGACTCTCACTTGCAAGGATTCTAAGGAGATGCTATAGGAAGAATAGGGAGAAAGATGTCCCTGCCTTTGAGAAACAGTCGGTGATGGGAGATGAGCACACACAGAATTTTAACAGTCCAAGGCTCTTAAGGAATCAGTGTAAATGAGTTAAATCAGAATCACTAGAGGAATTTGGAGATTTGGGTGAGGGAGTGTTGATTATGCTGAGAGTGACTTGTTTTTGTTTTAAAAACAAACTCTTGGCTTTTGGGGGGGGGAACTTAAAGTAAGCAATGATAAAACTATCTAAAGTGAGCACGTGTTTGCTCTCAGGAGAATTTACATTGCATCTAACAAAACATCGTAGATCTTTCATTTTGTACCAATGTTTTGCTTTTATCTGGTGTCATGGCGGAGTGGATGAACATGGAGAAATTGTTCCTATAGTTACCTCCTAAACCTGTGCTGAATCATTAATTGTCTCTTCTTCACTGTTCCTGTGACTGAGCCAAAACTTCTAACGTGCCCTAAGGTGCCCATCTGAGCTTCACCTCTGTCCCCAGTGTGTGGTCATCCACCCAAGGAGGTGCTAACGAGCCAGGGAATGGCAGAGCCACATGGTGCGGGGCAGAAGTGGCACAGGAAGGTGAAGGGATTGTGGCAAGTTGGCATGATCAAATCTGTCCTGGAATTAACAAGTGTCCATCCATGGAGGAGAAGTCATTTTATTCCTTGATGGATCTTCTACCTCCTGTTAAAGGAATCATCCTTTCCTGGCCTCAAACTTAGTTTTTTTTGTTTCTTAACCATAACCTGCCTAGGAATAAAAGTCCTTCTATGGTCGGAAAGAGAAATTTCACAGATAACCCAGATGTGATCCAGCCGGACAGCAAAGAGTTGACTGCTATATCTGATTGACAGTGGAGGGGTAACCTCAAGTTACGTGCCTTCTGACTCAAGTTCTGTATTAGCTGTTTGCTTGGAAGGAGCAGATGTTTTGACTCTGGTGGTCACTGCTCACCTCCGTCTGGGAGGTGCATCAATCACTTTAATTATAATGGAACATGGGGCCAGGAACTGAAGGAGAAAAATCAACCCAATCCCAAGAACAATCTTTCTTGATGAATTCTCCCCTAAATCGAAACAATTCACTGGGTATCCCAGCTGGGGTTCATATGCTTTTGATTACTGTGGGCTATTTAGCTCTACAAAATGACAGGCTGCTTAATGGACTTTTAATGGTTATAGGTTTCTCTCTCTTTTTTTAATGAGCTTCACCAGTTTGTTACTAATGCCCTGTAGAAATTTGGCGAGGGGCCAGACTTGATGTTACACATTTCTGGTTTCCAGGCGGCATACAGGCAACCATCGTAGCCAGTGGGGAAGTGCGTTGCCAGTCGTGGGGTGATGCCCTTAGGGCAGGGGAGAGCAGGAAAGTGAACCCAGGGCCCTGTAGTCCTAATAATCATGTCATCATAGAGAAGGCGATGGAGCTTTGCCCCTGAAGTTGCCCCAAAGCTCTCTTGCTTCAAAGACTTCAGGATCTCCAGTGACAGGAGGGTTTGTGATGTTGGGAGTGGTTCTGTCCTCCTTCGAGTTCCGCATTGCCGGTAAAAGCCCTTCTCGGACTCAGTTTTGTCTTGTCCACCAAGGGGTCATCTCACACCCACAGCCAGGTGTTATTTGGTCATGTTCATATCCCCATGCTGGTGCCAGATGGTGCCCACGGTAGTAGTCAATTCATGTCTGCTGGATGATGAGCCACAAGCAAATAGAAGAAGTTGGGGACTTGTTTTCTGGGTCTCCTGCAAAAGGCACAAGATCTAGGGTGAGAGAGGAATGGTGAAAATAGTGAAAAAGGAGGAAGAAAGAGAGAGAGTCCCACTTCACCAGCAACTCCTGTTGCTTGTCAGGCATAACCTTGCGTTAAACACTTTGCACGCGTCACCTCCTTTAATCCTTACAACAAAGGATTGTAAGGTAGGGAGGGGTGTGCTGGTAACGGTTAACAACCAGCTCTGCCGGGTGGGGGGTGAGGGAGATGCCTGGATTTGCTGTAGCGTTTGTTGCTTTCTGCAGTCACAACCCATTTCACACTATCTTGCAAAATTCTAGCCATGGTCTCTTCCAAGACTCTGTGAATGTGACACCGAAGGTAGCTCTCCTTATCCCATTTTGCAGATGCAGCAGAAGAGGCTTAATGAAGTAAGTAACAGACCAGGGTCACAGAAGAAGTAGAAGAACGGGAGCTTCTGAATGACTCCAGTGACTAGGTTCTTAGCCATTGCTGTGCTGCTTCCCTAAGCTCGTTTCCTACAGGACTGAAGTGACCACACCTCTGGGAACTAGTCGGCATGGCCCCGTACTTGCAGAAAGCTCACTCTGATCGTCCATATGCTGTTCACCAAGGAGTAGAAGCTTTCGGAGGCGATTTCCGTTTCAGGGCCACCCTCTCCTCACTCACTGCAGCCACCGCGCTTACTCCCTGGAGATTTTGCTTCTTCACTTGCAGCCCTGTGGCTGGGGGCTCCAGTCCTCTTGCAAAGCACTCATTCCAGAGCCACCTCCTCATTTTATAGACGAGCAACCTGGGGGCCAGAGAGGCAAAACGATTTATCCAAATCCACACCAACTGGTCAGCGACAGAGCCGGAAATAAAACCGAGGTCTCCCAATTTCACATCCAAGGCTCTTCCTTCTAAATGACAAAGCCTCCCCTTTCTTAAGAAGAATAAACAGGCCTCGAAGGTCTCCAAAAAGTAGTTGGCGGTGGATTGTTCCTGTCTTGATGCTGAGGTTCTTACTCACTGCTGGCTCCCATTTTGAAAGATTCGACTTGACTTCCCTTGATTCAGGGGCAATGAGCCGGGAATTCAAGGACAGGCACCAGGAGCGTGTAGTGAAGTGAACGCTGGGAACATGAAAGACATTCTTTGGAAGCTTTAGTGGATGGGGAGGAGGGGGTGGAGAAGGTGGGGGCGCCTTGCTGAAATACCCTCATGTTTCTGAGTCCCGAGATGCTACTAAATCAGACCCAGGTCATATGGTGCCTATACTTGTCTCTTGGCCCAGGGTGAAAACAGTTCACGTTGTAAAATTAACTTTCCACATTTGGCTGGCCCATGCGGGCCAGCTTTCTTTCAAAGTGAGTTTGCGAATGAATGAATGAATGTGCTGACTGGGTTACTGTTCTTAGGGGAGCCTTCTCTGCATTGGACTTGGAGAAGGATTAAAGCTGGTTTTGAAAAGTGTTGGTGCTCTCCCAAACACAGCATGCTGATAGAATTCTGGTCGCACTTTTATTTGCTGTGGAACAAAATACTCTGGTTTCATGGAAGAAATAGCCCAGCAGATGGTGTTTGGTGGATGGCATGAATGTAGCCCTGTAAATAAGCATTCAAAATAGACTAGCTTCCCCCCAAATTTGCCATCTGCCCCTTACCCCGTGAGGTCTACAGGTGGTAAAAGAATGAAAAGAAATCTGTACTTTCAGTTGTTATTGTTGCTATTTCAGTATTCTCAAATTCTGAAAATTCCCCCAATTATGGCATTCTTAATTTGGCTACAAAAATTTAGAGAGTGATGTGTTCAATTTAACAGACATTTTGTGGTTTAATTTGATTTAATAATAATTGTCTAACTAGGGTTGGTGGCATGTGCCTGTAGTTCCAGCTACTCAGGAGGCTGAGGCAGGAGGATCACTTGAAGCAGGAGTTTGAGACCAGCCTGGATAATGTTGAGAGACTGCATCTCACCAAAAAAAAAAAAAAAAAAAAAAAAAAAAAAAAAAACAAAAAAAAAACCCTAAATGTCAACTCCTTGTTTATCTTCTTTCTGGAGTAGCTTCTGATGTATCCTCTTTCTATAACTTTCATGGCTAAGGATCTTGCACAGCATTTTCTGGCTCTGGACCAACCTCTCAATATCACTATTGCTTCCCATCTCCAAGAAGTAGGACAGTCTAATGTGCAGAAGGACCTAGAATCATACACATATGGGTTTGAACTCCGTGTTTTGGCTCCAGATCAATGGATATGGTCAAACTTCCTCTAAATCTTAGGTTTCCTCAACAGTGAAATGAGGGTTAATAATATTAAGATTAAATGAGAAAGCTGGGCATGGTGGCACACACCTATAATCTTAATGACTCAGGAGGCTGAGGTGGGAGGATTGTAACTTTGAGGCCAGCCTCAGCAACTTAGTGAAACCCTATCTTGAAGTAGATAAAATAAAATAAAAAGGGTTGGGGATGTGGCTCAGTGGTTAAGCACCTCTGATTCCAAAAAAAAAAAAAAAAAAGATTAATGAGAAAATGCACCTATAATACTCAGAATAGCTTAGTGCTGGTAATGTTAAAAAATGCCCATTGTTATCACTCATGTCATTATCATGGTCACTGATGTGGCCATCATTGTCGTCGTTGTCATCGTCATCGTCTCCAGCTACAATATACAGGTATCTAAGATTATTAAAAATAAGAGGATTGCTGGGGACCGGGGATTTATTTCAGGGCTGGTGTGAAGTGTGATCTGGCTCATCAGGCCGACTGCACCCACGATTTTGCTTTTTCTATTTTTCTCAAAAGGGGATTCCCAGGGGCCACCAGCCAAAACATGACTGGGAGGGTGGGATGCTGTGGGGCCTTTTCGTTGGGTTGGCTTGCTGATTGAGGCATGGAAGATTTATGTCAAGATTTTCTCACATTTTAAATGATGGGTGAATCAATGGGATGGGTTGAGAACTGGAATCAGGAATCTGAGGTCAGCATCTTTTAAAGGTATGACTCTATTTTTAACCCCGGGGCTGTGAGAATTCTTGAGTTTTGATTATCCCCTCTTTGTGGGGAAATACAAAGATTGGATTTCAGCTGAAGTACTAAGTTTGCTCCGATCTAGGGCAAGGATTCACAGAGGGCTGGATTTCGAAGACTCTGCCCTTTTGAAATTTTTGTTTCAGTTTCAAGCGATGGCAGAGACTGGGACAACTGGCTTAGGTGGAAGAAGCCCGAGAGGAGCGCTCTGGAGCATGTCTTTGTAGGGCTTCTCTGCAGTGTGATCGTGCTTACCTTGGGAGAATCGGGTGTGTGCTGGCCTGTGATTGATGGAGAGAAGGAAGAGCAGATATTCTGAGACTTAGTTTTTCCAAAGAAACTTACATCTCTACATTTACCTAAGAAATGTTCAAGGGCCAGTTGGAATCGTGATATTCTAGTTATAGCAAGTGTCACACAGGCGTTCCAGTTTCATCTCCTTATGTTACAAGATAAGGCAACCCCAGAATAACAAGACAGAATGTCCATCACCATCCTCCACCAGGCCCAGTGTCCTTGTGTTGGTAGAAAAGATCAGGGTCACCCTCATTTTTAACCAGCCCTCTCTTATGCTAAAATTAGATGCTGCTGAACTTATGCCCTGGTTAGTACACCCTCATTTTTAATAAACACTGAGTGGGTAGCCTCATATGGATGACAAGGTTCTGTTCTAGACACAGGTGAATTCAGTGATAAATAAGACATAACCCTTGCATTGCAAGACCTTAAAACAGTCAAGAAATAACTTCTGAGTTCAATGAGGCCAAAGAGTCTCAAGCTCGTAAATGTTCTGCTAGAGAAGTATGAACAAATGTCCTGTCTCAGGTCAGGGTGAGACTCTAGTGCCAGCTTTCTGCCTCTTTACCAACTGGGACGACTTATATGGGTCACTTGGTATTTCGCAGCTTCCATTCCATTAGTTTTAAAACACCGATGCTGATAGCTGACCCTCCTTCTGAGTTTTAGGATATAAACGAGATAATAGATTTGTCTATAAACTGTGAAGAGTAGTAGAAATCAAAGGGACCCCACTCTGTGCCCACAGAATGAAGAGGTAAAGTAGTTTATTATTCCACGGGTTGCCATCATCATAATTATTATCTGAGTTATTATCATCCAGGTGTTTTGTTGTCACTCATATCATCATGAGGGTCATCAGTGATGACATTATTGTATGTGGCACTTTCCTAGTCTCCAGCATCCTGAAACCAAATGTCACTTTCATTTCATATATCTGGGTAATTGTGAAAATCTGGGTTTACATGATCTAGTTAGATGTGGCTGTTGCCCACATCCCATTCTGTCTTTGTACATGGGAAGTTGCTTAGCAGGTTTTTCCCCCTTAGCCACACTATATGTGAGAGAGTTGAATCTTAAAGATGGGACTTAATTTTTCTATTAAGTTCATGATGGAAGTGGACTGCCATAGATCTTGATAGTGATGGGACCCAGGAACGTCTTTCACATTGAGGAATTTTATGGAGAGCTAGCGCAAGTTGCAAGTTGTTAAGAAATAAAGAATCCCTGGACCCAGCAGAAGGCAGAAGTGATGAGCTTACACTGTGGTTACGATGCTTATTGTTACTTTGGTTATAAAGGCTGAGATGAACATTCCAAGATGGAAGTAGCTCTCCTTTCGAGATGTCTTTGCTTATTTCTGAAGCAACCTGGAGGATCAGGTAGTTACTAACCTGATATTCATTTTATTCTCCCCCTGATTTTATTGAATGACAAGGTGCTCAGTGTCCCTTGTAGCTAAAAGAATAATTAGAGAATTACATTCAGAGTTTGGTGAGACTTCCAGCCAAGCTCCTTGGGAAGCTCCTTGACAGGTACTCTCTTTTGTTCTTCCCATTTTTCCTGCTGCATGCCTGGATGTGGATGTGACTACAGAGCCCCTGCCAACGGCCATCGGAAACCAGGAAGCAATGCGGAAGATGGAAACCACATGCTAAAGATGATGGAGCATAAAGATAGAAGGAGTCTGTTACTGTGGCCCTGCCATATAATTCTGGACTACCTTACTTTGGATAGACATCTTTCATATGAGGAGGAAGCAAATGTATTTAATCGCTGTTTTATTTCCAGACCCTGCTACTAGCCATCAAATGCAATTTACAACTGATACAGATGCCTTCCCCCCCAGTGAGTGGCTTCCTTGTTTCTTTGCAGCCAGCTCCTGGAAACATGGTCTGTTGGTCCATGCTGATTCACAAGCCCCTACAAGAGCAAAGTTGGACTCAGCTTGTGCTAATGAGCAGAGGGATTGCTTGTGAATACAATGCTGGGATTATAAGGTACTGGCAGCCATGCCAGAATAATAAGGTCAGATGGAAAATCATACCAGTAAATATCTTCAGTGAATATCCTGTCCCACTCAAGGGCTCTCCAAATACTGTAGCCCAGGTCTACAGTCCATGTGGTAGGATTGCAGCCTCTCTGCCGTCATTGCTGCCTGAAGGGAGAATGATGAGGGTCTTGGGTACCACTCCAAATTTTTCTCTATGCAGCTATTCAGCAGGAGCCCATATTTGTTCCAACTGGTAACTGAAACCCTTGTTTGTTTGAGTTTCTTTACACCAGCAGTTTCAGCTATAATATTAAAGATAGTAGCTGCAGTTGGCTTGTCTAATCTCATCTACGGTTGGCTGATACCTGTGCTGGAGGAGGCTCAGAGGATCTCAGCATTTCCTTGGCTCACTGTCTCTGTATCGTAGGAGTGTCCTCTTGGCCATTCTTCCACGGACTTTGTGCTGTACCCACTTACAGCAATATGCTAAGGCTAAATTCCAGGGAAAGATTTCAGAAAGATTCTCATGATCACCCACCTGAAGTCTCTTCACAGAAGTAATGAATAATGTGCAGTAATAACTTGGCACATTTTTGGGACCCAAATTAACAGGGCAAATGTGAGACAGGATACCTGGGGAAGCTGCTCTTCTCTGCTGGTCTTCCTCTAATGGATAGTTTTGGTGACTGTGGGCCAAATCTGAGCATGTTGATCAAAAGCAGCTATTGGTACCAGTTAAACCTGATTTAAAAATCAGGGTGGCAGTGTGAGCCCTGATCACATTATTATCTATCGTTTGCCAACAACGAACATTACCTGACTTTTAGAATCAATGAAGAGATGTGGAAAGGAAAGGTAAAGTTGTAAGAGCCTAGCGGCACAGGACAGATTTTTCTTTTCATTCCAAATCATTTGCTTATATAGTGTTAACTTTGATCAAGTTTGTTGTTTGTTTGACTAATTTCCCAACTAATACCAGAAATAGAGGCAATTCATGTGGACACTTAAGTTGGAACATTGTAAGTTCCAATACCTCTGGAAAATTAACACTCCAAATCACGGTTTTTTCATCTATAACATTAGGGGGTGTTGTGAAGAATAGATGAGATAACCTTTGAGAATCCAAACTGGGAGTGGTCAGGCCTGTGTGTAATCCCAGCCACTTGGGAGGCTGAGGCAGGAGGATTTCGAGTTCGAGGACAGCCTGAGCAATTGAGTGAGGCCCTAACTAACTTAGTGAGACCCTGCCTTAAAATAAAAAAAATAAAAAGGACTGGGGACGTGGCTCAATGTTAAAGTACCTCTGGGTTCAATCCTTAGTACAAAATAAATAAATAAATAAATAAATAAAATAAATCTGAGCATGCAGAATGTGTTCAATGAATGTTAGTACATTTCCTTATTTAATCAATAAAAAAGATAGATTGCCTAATGCAAAGGAGGAAGAAGAGTGGAAGAAGAAATAATAACGATGGCAATATTGCCCTCTGTTAAGTAAGTTTTCAGTCATTTGTCTAATGTACGGTGAATTCGGTGAGCTGACCCATTTAGGGCCACATATTTCTCACATAATCCTATTTATCTCACACACCTTAAGGATTGCTTACAAGGGGGACTAGTTAGGTGGGTGAGGTTGCTAGTCGTGGCAGAGAATAAGCAAATATCTGCTGGCTAGTGACCTGAAAACAATTTTACAAGGCTGCTCTGGGAGAAGGAATTTCTTTCTCTTACAATAACTTGTAGTTAAATACACAAAGGGTAGGGCAAGGAAGGAAGAGTTTGTGGAGAGAAAATGCATCCTTATTTTGAAAATTTTCTTGATATATGTGACCTGAACTTAAACTGAAGACTTTCCTTCCATTTTGCTCAGACTATTAAAAAAAAAAAAAAAAAAAAAAAAAACCAGAAAATTTCAGGGAAGGCTGCAACAGTATTTTTAAATATTCCTCTTCTTTTCAAGAAATTCAGGTACATGAATGGAATAAATATACTTACAGAAAAAAGTCAATTCATATGGCATCGATGATACTATAGGCTCCAAATTTTATTATTTTTTAAGCCTTAAGTTATTATGTGAGATACAAACTGTTTACAGCAGCAGTCCTCATAGAAATATGATATGTGTATGTTGTGCATGTAATTTTACATTTTCTAGTAACTACATCACAAAAATAAACAGGTGAATTTGACTACAGTATATTTTACGTAGCCCTATAAATATCCCAGTGTTACATATTATAATTTGAGCACACCATCAATGTGATAAATCAGCAGGGTATTTTACGACACGTATCCATTTGGACTAGCTGTTTTAAAGGGGCTGAAGCCACCAGTGGCTGGTGGTCACTGTATTGGACAGAGCAAGTCTAGAGGGCACAGATTGAATCTCATTTTCTCACTTTCCTTCCTGACTTAACCAACCAGTGAATAAAGAGCTAATGTTTGATTGTGAGCTTTTAAGAGTGCTCATGTTTTTGCAAGACATTATGGGAGCAAAGCTTGTCAGCTGAAAAGAGGAAGTACCCCAGCATTGCTGGAGACCCTGACTTTCTGAACAGGAAGGGGAGGGCCCCGGGTTGGCAGGCCATGGATTCCAAGCTTTCTGAAGTCCTGCGGGAAGGTTCAAGGCATCTATTATTTGACCTGTAGGGGGAGCTCTTGTCCCTTCGCTCATACTTCCCGAGCCTGGTTCTCAGTGGCCTGCAGTTGGGAGTTCTTTCACCTGGGTCTGCAGAGAGTTTGTTTTTGGCTCCAAACCAGCAGCGCTTTCGCAATCTCCACACGTTACGGCTGCTGAAATGCTAGGACACCAACCGGGTGGCGGCTTGAGTCTTGTGATTCCCAGGCAGTCCGGCGAAATGATAAACAAAAGTCTTTTGTGCAATATTAATAAGCTTTAAGCACTCCCCAGCGAGCCCCTTGTCATCCAAGTAAGTCATGTGTATCAAAAGCCCTTATATGTGAAAGTTTGTTTTCATATCTGGCCAGCGTTGAATGGGAGCCCCCTTTGCCATGTTGTAAAACAAACATTTGTTTATTTTGTGAACAGTGCTGGCAGTATGATACAGGAACCGGGGGCTGAATGGGGAGACCCCTTTCCAGGGAGGCGCCTTTGAAAACCTTTCTGCCGGACCATTCCAACTGTCAACTGATCTTGAGTTCTGTTTACATTAAGACAATAACAGTGTTTCCTAAATAAATAAGTTAGAGGCACCCGTGGGCCTTAATGAAACCCATAAATGGTTTGGGGGTGGGGCGGAGGAAAGGCGTTCCTGTGCTGTGCAGGAACAACGTCTAGTTCATCTTACCATGTATCCCAGGCCTGAGTTTTTAAGACAGAAGGGGGCCTTTGTGATAATTACACTGATAAAAACTCCCCTGCTAGAGCTTCCCCTGGAAGGCTGGGACAAAAGATGTGACATTTAGCCCGTGCGAATGCCACACTGCCACACATGCATTTTCTAAAGCAGAGAAGGATTGGTCAGTCCTCCTAGTTGGTCAGCTGACCTCTCCTGGTGTGTGGAGAAAATAAATAAAAACGGTAAGACTAAACCATCTGCTGCTGGGGGTGTCTGTCTATTTTTTTTTTTCCCCTTTGGTTTGGTTTGGAGCTTCCAGGAAACCATTTCGGTTTCTGAAGGACCCAAGTTGCTTTCAGGAACAGTGGACATAAATGCAGACCCCGAGGAGCGAGAGGGACGTGCTGACCTACAAGTTTGGGTTTCAGTGGGTTTTCCTGGGAAGCAGGATTTTCAGCCTGTTACTGGAAATTACATTTCTGAGCAAAAACACATTCTAGGTGAAGGTTGAAAACTGAAGATGAGAAATGAGTAGGAATTGCTGCTTGTAAATAAAAATATAAATTTATAAATATGATAGTAGCATCATACATCATACAAGTATTCCCTAATTTGTCTTATTCCATACTTATTTTAATATGGGCTTAATTATAATATTCATATAATTTTGTAACAGTGTTTTTGACATAGCATTTTTCATGTGGGTTTTCTCCAAATTGGCACCCAATTTTTATAATTATCATTTCAGTGGCTGTACAGTCTTCCAAGTGGATATACCATAATTTGCATATCAACCTTATTCTTGAGAACTTACATGTTATGATTTCTCACTATCATAAATAACATTGCATTGTGTATCTTCATATGACTATTCTTTCTTTCTTTCTTAGGGAAATATTAACTGGGATAAATCCCCAGGCTATGAGTACCTATGACTTTTTGACATATAATTTCATATAGTTTTCCAGGAGAATTTTAGGATAAGGTATTTTCAGACTGTAACTGTGCTACCTTCTAATTATGGTGCTTTCTTTCCTCTTGACTTTTCCACCTGTCTCGCCTTTCTTACTTACTTGACCAGCCCAATCCCTCCGCCTTCAGGGGCTCCCTTAGATAACCCCACAGAAACATTTTATCTCCTTATGAGGATGATTCTGGGATGCTGCCTGTTAGAGACCTTAGGTGAGTATGTCAAATGCAACTTATTTTCACCATTATGGAATAGGATGTTTCAATCTATGATATATAAATTCCTAATTGCTGTGACTTAGACATCAGTAAGATATACTTAGTTCTAGACTAATATATAATTTCTATACCATTTCCTCATGCTCCAAAGGCAGATATTTCGTGAGAAATCTGCCTAGTCCATTAGTCTCAGCCAGGAAGTTATCACTACATGACCCCTGTCCAGCCATGTCTGATGGGACTAGGACCTGGAGTGGACACCTGAAACAAACTGATCCTGCTGTTATCATGGGAAGGAGGGATGGGAAGGAATGAGGAGTTGGAGGAGGAGGGAGGGAGAAAGAGAAAATGCAGCAGATCCACAGAGAAAACAGAGAGGGAGGGGAAATTTGTTTCCTGGATTCCTAATGATTTTCTAGTTCTTAGTATCAGTCATTCCCAAGTCTAGCTACATATTCTTGGCCTTGCTACCTCCATCTCAGAATTCTTCCTCCCTTCTTGTGTCTCTCTCCTTCCTTCTCTCTCTACCTGTCTTCTATTTTTTTTTTTCTTTGGTATATGCCAACTTGGTTACTAATACAGACCACAACAAATGCAAATGCAACTGGGAATGGAAACCCCTTGTGCAAATCCATGTAGCTCAATAATAAAACGATGAATCTGGATGTTGGCAAAAGTCTTCACTTTCCTCTTCTGCTGGCATGTGGGGCTGTCAGGTTGAAACATGGCATAATTCCATTTATGATTCTGAAGCAATGGACTCTTTGAGCAAAACATTTTTCCCCTTGAAATTATTGACACCATAAAAAGTAGCTTATCACAGCTGTTCAGAGTGCTAGATGGTTTGAGTGATTCTACACGGTGACTTTAATTCAAAGCCTTGAGTGACCATATACATCGATTGACCCATAGGACAAAATGGACAGACCCATTCCTTCTGCAACTCTGCCTAAAGAAATGTGGTTACCTCTGAAGGTAGAAAGTAAAATTTTCAGGAGCACAAAAAACTCTTGGGTGTTCTCGGAAAAATTAAAATAGAAACCCAAGAAAAGCTTAAAGGTCCTCACCCCTTCTCCCCTGTTGTCCTGGAGATTTTTTCCCTTCCAAGATGGAGGGTGAACACTGAAGAGCTGATGTCAGTTAGACTCTTATATCTAAAATGCACACTCTCCAAAGGCACCGAGGTCTGATCTTATGCTTTCCTTTCTTACTTCTAGTTATTTATTTTTAAATCAGGGAGTGAAAAGGAACATCGGAGTGCAAGAATGAAGCATCCCCCTTAAAATCAGAGAAAGCCTTTCACAATGGTGAAAGAACACGAGCTTCGCTAATTAGGGTAAATTGTAAATCCTGTCCTCTCTTGCCCTGCGGGGTAGTGGTCTCATACTAAAAGATCTAACTGACCCTGAGAAAACATTCTTTCTCCTCATCTCAATTGCCTCGCTTTTCGGGGCTTTGGAGATGCTGGTAACATGGCAAGGTGCTGATGTTTCAGAAATCCTAGACAGATCTGTCCCTGTCTGTGGAGTGATCATGTGTGTGTGTGTTTAAATTATAAATAATCGGGCTAGCCTTTTATGACTGGGATTGTACAATAAGGAGCAATGGGCAAAGCTATCAAATCATTTTAAATGGGCCTCTCAGTATCTTTTCCTGTTTGCTGACGAGCTGGAGTTTATCAGTGGATTGACATATTTCCTAGCATATGTGACCTCAGGCAGTCACTCTTCATTTTTTTCCCTGCCAGTGTTTTGTTCATTCATTTAATTAAAGTGTATCCAGTGCCCAGAAAATGCCTGGAACCGTGCTGGACGTGATGATCGCTACTTAGAGCAGATCTGCTGTTGCTCCTTGGACCTCCTGATCTGATGTGGTCATAAGGCAGCTCGCCCAGCAATAAGAGCCCAGGAACCAAGCAGCCAGCTAGCTAAGTACACAGTGCCCGGGCTCCAGCCACATGCGGTCTCCTTAGTGAGGTGAGGGAAGTCCCTGGGAGGAGCTTCTAAGAGGTACGGCCTCCTTCTACGGATGTGGCAAAAGGTGAAAATGCATCATCCCTGGGAAGATCACATCTGGTTTAATGGTCACCTGCACCATCACTAAAAAGGATTTTGACTCTGTCTTGCAGGACAGGTAGGGCTGCAGGAATGGGCCAGTGGATGCTGGAAGGGGAGAGAAGTGAGGCGAGTCTGCTGGGGAACTCCGGCCTGCAGCAGTGAGACTGAAGGGAATGGGAGGTTGGTGTTACACAGAACTGAAAGGGCCTCGAATACCTTAAGGGGCCTGGCCTTGAACTGATGGCAGTGGGGTGCCAGCTTTGAAATATTTTGTACTTTTCAGCAGGCCCTCTTTGACTGACTCCCTGAAAGTTCCAAACGTGAGCGTTACTTTTTCTCTTCCTTCTGATAAAGATCTCCCCACCCCCATCAGACTCTCATCTATTTCTCTTCCAACTTGGTAGTCCAACAATACAGAGCTTGAATTTTGGATTAAATGCCCAGTTAGGAAATAGCCCAAGAACTTGACACAGAGGGTGTGGAATCAGTTGTTTGCCTGCAGTCTCAAGCTCTTTTCCTAGGAAAGTGCTCTGGCAGGGAGGGCCTTTCATAATGCACCCATGTGTAAGGTGTTTGTGTGTGCATGTGTGAGTGTGTATGTGTGTGCATGGGTCAGCAGTGGGCAGTGGGAAGTGGGAAGGAGGCATTTTTCTAAGACTATCTAGTAAGATGATGGTAAGTTTGCTAAGTGGCTTTATGTATCTGTCTTGGAGCCTAGGATATTGAAACACCGTGACAGCTCTTTTCCAACCAACTTTCAAATCTTCTAGGCACATATAACACATACATACATATCCATACACAGCACAACATATACATAGACACATATAGAAATTCTAGAAAAAAGATATAGAAAAATATAAAAAAATACCCGGGCTTGGTGGCGCATGCCTGTAATCCCAGCGGCTCAGGAGGCTGAGGCAAGAGGATTGTGAATTTGAAGCCAGGCTGGCTTCAAATTGCTGAGGCCAGCAACAGCAATGCACAAGCAACTCAGTGAGACGCTGTCTCTAAATAAAATACAAAAATGGGCTGGGGATGTGGCTCAGTGGTTGAGTGCCCCTGACTTTAATCTCTGGTACCTGACCCCCCCAAAATGCCAAAGAAAAATATAGAAAAATGAATAATTTTTTTCTAATCTTCATGAAGATATTTATTTTAGGTTGTAAGACAGGTATGTGGTCTTCTTTCAGCACACACAGATGTTAAAGATTTTTCTTTAGATAATCAGTTGAGCCTGCAGAGCTCTGTCTTGCCTTCCTTTGAATTCTCTCTCTCTTCACCCCATGTATTTTTGACCCAGCCAGCATCTACCTTCTCCTCTTCAGGGGTTGTATTTTGTACTGTGGAATGCAGATGGACTGGGGAACTTTGGGGTGACCAAATCAGACCATCTGAGGAAAATGTAGTTTTCTTCCTAATAAAATCCTCTTATTGAAAAAGAATGTTCTTGATGGATCCCCAATGGTAGCCTTTCCAAATACATCCGCTCTGGAGGGACAAATCATGGTGGTGGATGTACCCTTTACAGACTGCAAGTTAAATGGCATTTTATTTTTTATCTCCAGGGCAAAGGTGGATAGTGATTTGACCTGAAAGACTGTAGTGACGTGGGGGAAGTCCCCCGTTCTGATGGAGCACTGTGAAGACCGTAGTCAAGCTGCAGAGGGCAGTGTGAGACCGTGGCTCTGTGAGCTGGGTGGCAAGGACGAGAGCTGTGCCTAATACAGGCCACCTGTGATGTTTCAAGATCAATTACGCTAGATGGGAAAACTAGTCTATTGGATTTGCAGTAAATGTATGTTAGTTAGCTTTACCCCAAAGAATATCTTTCTAGGATTTCTCCCTCTTCCTCAGTTTCATGACATTAAAAGTGTTAAGACTGAGTGGCCAACTTGTGCCCTTTTTGCTTTTCAAGGATGTGGCTGTCTCATGTAATTCCCCGCAATGACAATTGAAATGGTATTTAGTGCTTTATGATGTTTTGAAGTTTAACTTCACTGAGTGCTAATGTAACCCTGGCTTTGGACAGACGCTTCTTTGCTAATAATAGTAATAACAATAAACCAGTCGCCTTCTAAATCTCCTTTTTGAACTGTGGGAAATGTAGCAAGTTTGCTGCAGAAGCAAGAACTGGTTTTGAGTGCTCAGGGCTCGGGGGAAGGGGAGGAGGTTAATGGTCTTAGAGAGGGTGATGAGTCTGGTACAAAAGTCAAGTGTGTGCATTGGAGTCAGACAGACCTGAGTTCAAACATGGTTCTTCGGTTCACTAGCTGAACTGGCTCCCCAGTTCCCTCTTCTGTAAAGCTGTGATAATCATCCTAGAGTTGCTGGATTAAGAGAGATAATAAAAGTGAAATACTTAGCATAATGACCCATACTAGGGAGTATCAGCACATGGTATCATTACTAGCATTCAATTATTTATTGAACACCTTCTAGGTGACTTGACAGTGGAAGTGTCAACATGATCCCTACACTCTAGTAAGAAAGACAGACACTGAGCACTTGCTAGGCGAAGGTGGTCCTCGAGGGAAGCATGGCAAAGTTGTAGGGAGCCAAGGGCCTAGATTTAAATCTGGCCCTATTATTTCCAGCTCTGTGACCTTTAGAAAGTCACACACTCTAGTGGTACCTGCCTTCTAGTGTACTGTGGGTGTTAAATGAATTAATGCAAAATGTGGAAAGGATGCCTGGCATTAGACAGCTGTTCATTCTGAGTTACATGAACTTTAAAAGGAAGATGACAAGGACTGTGGATGTGTATAAGAGAGAGATGGAAGTGAAATGCATCTAAGTGAAGTTCCACTAAGGTGGGGACAAGTCACAAAATAGGCTGGGGTGGAGGAGGACTAGATTTACATGTGCTCTTGGGAAGGAAGTAATCTCCAAGGTATATGATTAAGGATAAAAAGCAATGGGGTGGAGCAATATATACAGCAGGCCTCATTTAGGTAAAAAAAATTAAATATATCTATCACATATGTATGTTATCTATCTACCTACTGACCTACCTACCTATCTACCTACCTACCTACCTACCTACCTACCTACCTACCTACTGATACACTATCTTTGGCAGGATTTACTAAAAAATTGCTAATATTATTCCTTGGTGGGGGTTATCAGAGGAACAGCTCACTTCTTGTGGAAAAATGATGACTCAGAGGCAGAATCAAGAGCCCAGTGAGTGGGGCCCAGGAAGAAGCATTTCCCAGAAGTAGTCCTGGGCCCTAATCACAGAACTGGTGATTTGTGCTAGGCTGAATTTCAGAAATGCTATGGGCCAGGGATTGCTATGCGCCTTGTATTCCCACTTTCTGAGCAGATGGCTGCTTGGCTGGATTTCACCATTGTATGGTGGGCGTGTAGTATATTGGGAACAATAGGGTCAGGTCATTTTTCTCTTTAGTTCATAGGTCTTCAAAGTCAGGAGGCACTGTGCTTCTTGGAACTGCATCTGACGACTGCACGAGGAGCCCTATTCACACCTTTATCTGATTCAAATGATTAGACTGTAGGCCTTGGCCCTAAGTCCAATACTGTGAGATAAGCCTGGTGGTTGGGAAGGGGTGTGTGTATGATTTCTCGCTTGAGGGCAGATCATGGAAACTAAAACAAAATGCCTACACATTCTTTGACACTGTTCCCACCCAGAGGTGGGTCTATATCTCTTTCTCAGTGGTGTGCTGGAGTGGGCTTCCACCAACTTGTGAGAACCAACTGTTTACATCTTGTCCCAGGCACTGGGTTAGTGATGTCTTGTTACATTTTAAATTATAACTTTGGAAGATCTCATAACTCAATAAACCAATATTTTCCAAATGAACAAGGCATGGTGTTATAAAATTATGTGTGGATGAATGTTCCATTCAAAGCACAGGGTAGGATAATGGACTTTAATGTAACAGAATCTGGAAAGTTTATCAGTATGCTTTCAGATTCTTCATTAGCATTGGTGAAAAAACTCTGGTGTAATATTAAATCAGCACTGTTGAATTTTGGTGGAATGTCATAAAACAATAGCCATAATAATCTGAAATTACTTAAAATGAATATTTCTTCTCCATCTCCTCACATATTTCTCTGTGTGGCCAGAATATCCTCATGTATTTTAATATACGGGAACCCAGTTATCCTCAATTAAGCTAGTAAAAGATATTGAAACAAAATTTAAAGCAAAACCATTCTTTTCACCTATCTGTTTTGGTTAATAAAGTTATCTTTATGAAAATAGCATTTATGTTAATATGTAATGGATTTATTTTTGTTATTTTCAAACTAATGAATAGTATTTCAAACATTTCTTATTCTTTATTTTTAATATGGTAGAGATGGTAGATGTAATCCATATATGTAACAGGTATTTGGAGACATCATTTTTAAGTGTGTAAAAAGGTTCTGAGACTGGAGAACTACTGGGTTACTCCAGCTTCACTATCTGCACAGGAGCCATTGGCTTGGTGGGGACAGAGCTCCCCTGTATTCCTGGGAGGAGGAAAGTGAATTATGCTAGTAAGGGGTGAATCTCAACTAATTTGTCAGGAATGAGAAACTGGGTTTGGGCAGGGGTGAAGGGATTTTTCCAGAGGTATCTAGGACTCAGCTCCTCTATTTGGGGGTGGGTGGGGGTAGGCAACTTAGGAATCTTCAGATTCAGCACTTGTTTTGCTGGGTCTCTTCTCTCCAGATGTCCATAGGATGCAATGCACAGTTAGATGCTGGGAAGGTGACTTCTCATGGTGGTGCTGAGGATGATTCTGGGGCTTACCAGTGGGGAAGCTCTGACTCTGAAGTAGCTTTCCAGTAAACGCAGACCAGCACACTACTTATTAGATATGGCACTTTATATATCTTCAAATACCAAGTGATTAGTTGAAGATTTAGTAAATTTTCTACTCTCAAAATATTATGTTTCCTGGGGACCTCAGATGGTAGTATCTGGAAGTAGGGCCTTTTGGAGGTGATAAAGTTCTGAGGCTAGAGCCCTCATGATTGGAATTAGTATCCTTACAAAAGAGACCCCAAAGAGCAAGCTCATCCTTTCTGCCACGTGAGGACACAGCGAGAACAGGAACAAGTCCTCATCAGATACCAAATCTGCTGACTCCTGCCAGTCACTGTTTCATTTCATTAGTGGGGAGAGAAGGAGAAACTTGTCCTGTTACGGTAGATCATCTTCTGGGTGACATGCCCTATTGAAAAATCGCAGTTATTCTGTTTCTTCAGTTTTCCTGGGACATGGGGCAGGTGTTGTTTGCTTGTTATTTGAAAGGTACAAAAAGGTCTGCGTGACCCAAGGTTTTCTCTGCGGGCCTTCTGTGGAGTCTGCCACTCCCCCCATTAGTGGGAATCCCCAGGGACTGTGAGCTGTGCTCACTTCAACCGACTGGACACATTCTCACGCTCATTTGCACAACTTAGGCTCAAGACTTGTTCCCTGGTCAGCAGGCTGCTTGTCACCCAGGGTGGCACCTGGTGTACGCCAGCTGCCTTCCGTCCCTCATCACCTGATGCGTAAGTATTCCCCACCTTAATTTTCACATTAAGGCTACTTTTCTGTCCCATGTCTCAGTTTCCTGACTACATTTCTGGTCTCTTGGTTATTAGTAGTAACATATGGTTATCAGATCTGGGATATTAAACTGTGTTCCAAAGAGCCTAAAAATGTGTTTGGGGCCACTGTAGAGCCCAAAGCAGAGCCAGGAAGGGCAGCCCCCAGCCTGCAATCCTATTATACCTGCACAACACCACTTCTGTGTTTTATATAGTGCCACCTTATATAAGTGTCCCTTCGAAGGCTCTCCTTGCTTTAAAAAAATATTTAGGGAGCACTTCATGTGATTAAATTAACTTGTGTAAACGAGCAACAGAATGAGTCCCATCCGTTTCCCTCCAATAACCTAGAGGACAGGAAAGAGTCAGGGCTCCTCTCCACCTCCTCCTTAATTCTGCCCGCAGCACGCCCTTCCTTGAGTTATCCACTCCTTGAGCAAGAAAACAATCGAACAGGGTTTCATATAAATAAAGGCCTCGTGGCTGAGACACATCCCTTCATCATGACCTTTAAAAAAAATTACTGTGAAATAACCCCACAAATGAAAAGGTGCACAGTACAAAATCGCATTGTTCAAAGCTTGAAAACAAAATGAACACACATATAGCCACCACCCAGGTCAAGCAGTAGGACATTACTTGCTTCTCCAAGCTCCCCGCCTGCCAGGCTGCTATGATCACTTCCCTCTTCAGCGTCTCCTGGTCCCCCAGTTTACCACTATGCTAGGCTTTATGGAAATCACCTCATGGTTTTTTATCTTAGCGGTCACCCCTGAGCTTTATCATGTACTCTTGCTTGTTTTTGAACTTTATATTAAAGGAGTTATAAAATCTGGCTCACCTTCAGGTCCTACCCACCCCACCGCCATCTCTCAAGAAATACACTTTGCAAATCTCATTTTTATATTATAAAACAGGAAAAAGAGAAAACATATATGGGAATAGCATATAATATATAGAGCATAAAACATACCATATAGAGAATAACAATGATTCTTAACTGGCTCCAGCTTGGAGACAATTACATCGGTGGGTGGGTATTAAGTAAAGTTGCATGGCCAGAATTAGTATTTATGGAAGAATGTCCACGGGAGGATCTTTCTATTTTAATTTCACAGATGCTTACATTTCCTGACAAGCAGGTATATGGCAAACAGAAGTGCCTGCAATTTCTTCATCTTTCTTTTCTTCTTCTAAAACCTCCTTGTTAAGAACACAAAAGGACATATATTATTCTAGGGTTGCCCAGAAAAGACAGGGGCAACTGGGAATGTGAGCATCCCCCCTGGTTTGGGTCTGGCCTTCTGCCCCTTTGGCCCCTACCTCTTTCTGATGGTGAATGTTGAGAGATGGTGATGGATGGTTAGTCACAAATAGTTTTCAATTTACCAAAGTGCACCCGCCTCTCTCTGAACCTCTTTGAAATGCTTTTAAAGCAACATGGAGAATGGAATTCAACAACAATTCTCCACAGCTGCAGCCAGAATACGGTGACCCCAGGAGCAGCTGGGGGCAGTTGTTTTCATGTTTCATACTTCTTGTTTCCTTAAAAGTGGAACTTTTAGAAAGTTCTAGAAGGTCTTGTGGCATTCACATTACCAGAGGGACTGCATCTGTGTCAGACCCTTGAATTCCAGGCCCTCATTCAAATTTGACAAATATTTGTCTCTGGAGCTCAACATGTACTCTCTGTGCCCTCTCACCCCCCACCACAGCAGATACCATGCAGGAAAACTTGCCCTGAGGCAGGGCTGCTTGTGCAGGGAGCCCTCCTTGAGTAATCAGGACCCCTGGGTTCTGGCATCATCTGAAGCATTAATCAGCTGTGTGAGGTAGTCTCAACATCTCTCTTCTGGCCTTAGTTTCTACATCCGTAAATAAGGTTGGACAGAAGAATCTAGGAGGCCCTTTATATTAGGAGTTGGCAAAGATGTTTCAAGGGCTGGGGTTGTGGCTCAGTGGTAGAGCGCTTGCCTAGCACGTGTGAGGCACTGGGTTCGACTCTCAGCACCACATGGAAATAAATTTAAAATAATAATAATAAAGGTCCATGTGAACTAAAAAATGTTTTAAAAAAAAGAGATGGTTTCAAGGTAAGGACCTGGTAGTAGGAAAAGGTAGGGACACTTGCTTTGGCAAGTCTGTTTTTACATGTAGGCAAAATAAGTAGCCTCTTTTCAGGGAAGCTTTAAAGGACAAGAAAGAACTCTTAATTTTAAAACCAAGAAAATAAATGAATGAATAAATAAAATAACACTTTTCTCCCTCTTTTACAAAAAAAAAAAAAAACCTCTTTCTCACAATAAACAGTTATTTTTTTCTTCAGCTATCAGTAGGTACTTTATTTTCTTTATGCAAATTTTATGATCTTTCTAGAGTTCATTATAAAAAAGACATGAATGTGTCGAAGAGGTAAAATGGGTAACTCTATTATCAATGGGATTAGGGGACCTGGCAAGGGACTGAGTTCTCAGTGTTCTCGATAGCTGTATGCTTGTAAAACAGCTCAGGGAATTTACAAAACTTAAAGGGACATATTCTAAACCAGTACTTTTCAAATTTCAATGAGCCTGTTGATGATCTTATAAGATGTAGACTCTGATCAAGTAAATTCTGCACAGGACCTGAGAATCTACATTTCTGTTAAACTCCCAGGTGATGCTGATGCTGCTGATTCATAGAACATACCTAGGGTAATATTGCACATGGCCTTGTCTCTTGAATGTAGCTGAATGGACTGCAGGAAATGGACAATTGATTTCAAGCCAGCCAATGAGTGAGCTGAACTTTGATCAAAAAGGGATTGTTGTGAGCCAATAGAGCATTTCAACAGGAAAGATGGCAATGGATTCAGGAAGACAAGAGGAAATACCCAAAGAAATGTAGAGATACCTGGAGAAAACCTTACTCATTTTAATGACAAAACAAAAGGGAAGGTCTCTATGGGCAAGAGTTATGGTCTGGATCTTGAACACTGAGTGACCTTCTGGTTCCTATCTCCACCAGACATGCCAGACTCTACTTCCTATTTGTCCATCAGATTTGACTGCTGATGGGAGGTGGGTGGGCATCCAAGTGACTGACCTAATCGTACAGACTCCAGGTTGAAAAGAAAAATCTGGAGTTTGGGTGGGATTTACACCTGGATAGGGTCTCATAGTGAGAGGGGCTTTGGATAGCTGCTTGAATTGCTTGAAAACCTAGGACACTTGAAGGCAGAAGTTTGTATGTGGGGTGAGAAGGGGTGCAGAGATAATGGAAGCCAAAGAAGGGTCAGATGTCATAATTTATCCAGGGCTTCTCAAGAATTCTGTCAGTGTTGCCAGGCACAGTGATGCATACCTGAATGCCTATAATCCCAGCAGCTCAGGAGGCTGAGGCAGGAGGATTGCAAGTTCAAAGCCAGCCTCAGCAATTTAGCAAGACCCTGAGAAACTCAGTGAGACCCTGTCTCAAAATAAAATGTAAAAAAGGGCCGGGAATGTGGTTCAGTGGTTAAGCATGCCTCTGGGTTCAATCCCTGGTACAGACAAATAAACAAACAAAAACTTGTCAGTATTGCCAGTCTATTAGTAGGGATTTGAATTTTCTGCTTACCTATCATCTTCTAGAATGTTTTTCGTCCCCCTCCATCCTCACAATGGCTGAGAAAGCAGTTACATTCTCACAACACAACTTGAGTCCCTTGCCATAGCTGAATGACCCAGCAGTGGATAGCTGACCCAAATTGGGCCAATGTGCTCTTTTCCCAGCAATCTGGAGTTGGACTTGGACCAAGAGCCAATTTAAACTCTTTCTTGGTATCAGGATCTGTATTATGCAAAACTCAGTAGAAAATGTTTTATGCTACATGCTTTGACAAATTGGAAGAATGGCTCTGTGATATGACAGTGGAAAATGAAGCAGATGCATAGGAGGACAAAAAGAGGTTCCCTGCATTATTCTAGTTCTTGTTCTAAATGGTTTTTGAAACTAAATTGTACCCAGCCCCAAAGTCCTTGGAGATAGTACAACATCCTTTCAATAAATTGCTATTTGTGGTTTAAACCATTGCAAATGGGGATTTGCTTTGAATCTCAGAAAGTCCTAACTAAAACTGTCTTCTACAGAAGGCCTCCTTCTGGTTCAAATGCAGTGATAAAGGGAAGGTGGTGATGGACCCAAGTCAACAAGAGACCATGAGAGACCTGATTCTCTCTTATTTATCAATAGTCTTGTGCCCGACTATTGATTTCAAGGTTGTTCACCATCCATTCTTCTATCTATCCATCCATATATTCATCTATTATTCTCTCCTCTCTCATCCATCTAACAAAGATTTTTCTGAGTCCCTCCATGGGGCCAGACTCTGTGCTAGTGGTTGCTCTGTGACCTTTGGTTATTTATATTGGTGTCTCCATATATAGCATGAGATCATACTAAATCCTAAACCAGTGTAACCTGGAACAGGCTTATTCACAGTTTATTCCCCCTTCCTCCTGTATTTCTTTCTGTTTTGTACAAATGTGAAATGTGTCAATAATATTTATAGCTCTTTCTTGGGAAACATCCTTCATTCAATATCCTATGTGCTCAATTTAGATGTTTTTGTTTGAAATAGAGATGGGTGGCTGAGAGTCTCCATCCAGACAAAACTGTAGCCATTCCTTCCTGGTGTCATATTTGTGATCCATCACCTCTTTGTGACACATCTCTTTATTTTCTCTTTTTATCTTTGAAGGGTTAGGCGATGGTTGAGAGGGTGATATAGATCAGCTTGATTTTCAGTCATCCTAACCCTTGAGGACTGTAGGTCCTCTCCAAATATTCTGGGAATCCCCAGAATCACTCACTTCCTATTCCTTTCTAATAAAAACTCCCAAGAAGAGAATTTTTTTTCTCTGAATTTCAGCCTCGTCCCTAAGCTTAGAGCTTCTTTCAGAAACAAACCTTCTCAGGTACCTTTGCAAGAGAGTTGGACGAGGAACAATAAAAGGAATGAGGAGGAGAGTCAGACTTAATTGACCTTGTGTTACTGGCTATAAATGATTTCAGAATCCTGAGACACCCAAGGCACAAATAGACTTCAGAACTTCTCTTACCCCTGTGATCCAGAGAGTCAGTTTGTATGAAATGTAAACATTCAAGTCTTTGGAAGAGTCAAAGGGAAACTTGGGTGTTGGGTTTTGATCAAGGTAGAGCGGTGGTTCTCGGTCTTGAACAGCTCAGAGAGCTCTTAGAGAGTATTCCTGCAGACTTCACAGAGCAAGGGAATCAGAATCTCTGGGGTTGGAGGTGTGGTGCTTCTGAAGGGTGTTTTTGAGAGAAAGTCAAGAGTGAGAGTTCTTGGTCTAAGAGGTCAATGAGAGCTGGCATTCTAAAGTGAGAAAATGGGAAGAGCTTGTGATTATGGCAACTTTACCCCAAGATTTGTATCTTTGAAGCCTCTTTGAACAGAGAAGCCAGGAAGGCAAGTTGCTCACTATTACTCACCGTGCAAGATTATATGAAGGTTAGAAATTGAATAACTATTGTATAGAAGACCAGAAAAAAATACCCAACAAAGGCATAGGTCAACCACAGTTTTAGAATGTTCTGGTCTTCAAGAAGTGCCATCACTCTGCTGATACATCTTGGAGAGGTGTTGAGGTGGAAATGATTGAAGCAAGTGGAAGAAGTCGTCACTAAGGCTGACGAGGCTTCAAACAGGAGCCGATCCTGAGCAGCCTTAGGATTGCGCGTGATGAACGCTGGGAGGAGGAATGTCCCTGGGCTGTGTGGAAAGGGACCCCTTCAGCCTGTCTCCTGAGTAATTTTTGGTCCAGGGATTGGACAGGTGACTATGCTCGATTCTCCACTTGAGGAATTCCATGATAAATAAAAAAGGATATGTGATGTCTTAAGGTTTTTAGAGAGAACATGATTTTTGACAGTCTCTTGCCAGTTTTTATATTCTTGATGGCATCTGATGCTCACAATCCTTGGGAGTGAAGCAGAGAATAATGCAGGACAGGGCAGAAAATCCCAGCTTCTGGTCTATTAGTGGCCCCTTCAATGTGACTTTGGAAGGAAGGCCAGGTGTTGTGACTCCTCATTTGGATATAAGAGAAGAATTTTCTTGGAAGCCCCTCTCAAGTCAGATTGTTTGAGGCCCCAAACAATGAGAGATTTTAGTATCTCCCTTCCCATAGTGTTATGTTTTGGATGTGAGGTGTCCCCCAAAAGCTCATATGTGAGACAGTGCAGGAAGGTTCAGAGGAGAAACGATTAGGTTTTAAGAGCCTTAACCCAATCAGTGAATTAATCCCCTGACAGGGATTAACTGAGTGGTAACTGAAGTGATGGGGTGTGGCTGGAGGAGGTGGGAATTGGGGTGTGGCTATGGGGTATATATTTTGTATATGGACAGTGGAGACTCTCTCTCTCTCTCCCCCTCTCTGCTTCCTGATGATGTGAGCTGCTACCCTCTGCTACACTCTTCTACCATGATGCTCTGCCTCACCTGGAGCCGCAAGGAATGGAGCTGGCCTTTTATGGACTAAGAGCTCTGAAACCGTGAGCCCTCAAATAAACCTTTCCTCCTCTTTAATTGTGCTGATCAGATAATTTAGTCACAGTAGCAAACTAACTGACTAAAACACCATAGAAAATTCATAATAAAATAAGGCCAAAGAACACAATAAAGGAAACTAACGGAATTCTTATCTGACTACTTTGGTGTTCATTTTTTAAAGTACTAATTCTTCTCCTATTTTTTTTGTTTTCATATTTTCTCTGGAGTTCTTCACATCGCTGGTTCCTTAAGCATGTGCCCAAAGGCCAGTGGAACCTACGGTGCCATCTGGTGTCACCACATGGTTATGTACTGTCCTTTCCCACTTACAGTGCCCAGCCCTAAATGGGTCAGGGAGTGGCCCTAACTGGTCCTCAAATCTGTCCCCTGTCTTTTTCCTAAAGATGGGGCAAGAAGAACAAATGGGTGACCATTGCTTTCTTGTTCTCCCCACATTAACTCAGGAAGCAATGTGGTCTCCTGGGGATAGTAGCATTTTGGAGACAGCAAACCTGAATTTCAACCCTCACTCTGTCTCTTTCTATCTGGGAAACTCTTTACCTCTCTTCGTTGGTTAGTGTTCCTGCAGACCTCATGGCTTCAGAGTAAGCCACCTTGTCTTCTGGTTTACTGTCACATTCTTAGTGCTGGAAGTAAGGGCTCAATAGGTATATCCCTGAGGACATAAGCTCTCCATCCCCACCCTAGAAATTAGAGCCAAGATTCTCTTTGAGAAGGTAGATAATGGTGTGGACAGTTTTTGATCACTCCCTAATGAGTTAGTACTGTGGGTGGAGGCCTGTATCTCCAAGGGGCTGGACTATCCAAGGAAAGGTTATGAAGGGGTGGTCCTTCTGCAAATGTTCTTTTGGAGGTCAAGAATTTGAACTCCTGGCACTGAACTTAAACTTGTGCTTCAAAGCATTTTATACCTGTGGTAATTGAAATTTAAATAACTTCTGATTAATACACTATTGATTCATGGAAAGTAAGGTTTAGTGGAAGTTTACAGCAAGGAGCTAGGCTGAGAGCCTTAATGAAAGTCTGGCCTTGGTGGTAAGAGGCAAGCACTGTTGATATCGGTTTTTTATTTATTTATTTATTTATTTATTTATTTATTTATTTATTTATTTATTTATTTAGCTGGGGATTGAACCCAGGGTCTTGTGCGTGCAAGGCAAGCACTCTACCAACTGAGCTATATCCCCAGTCCTATTTGTTTTATTTTTATCCAGTTGTGGAGTAGCAGCAGTACTCAGTCAATAGGTACTTATAAAATAGTGACTGCTGGGTCCTGTTGGCTCTCTCCTAACTCTTCACACCTCTCTCAGGAATGGGAGGGCCCTGAGTTGGGGTGGAAGGTGGGTGATTGGGATGGAAGGATCTGGAATAGACTTCTCTTGGAATTCCACTGCTGGTTTTGTGGGTTGGAGTCTATGGGGTGACATATCCTCACTGGGAAGCGAGCAGAAAGAATCTGACACCCCAAGACGAGTAGCAGGGCTGGCCCTCCACCAAGCCATCTGGTACAGTCTTAAAGTCTGGCCCATATTGTAGCTTCCCTGTTGTTTCCTCTGAATCCTGAAATGTCATATTTTAAGGACGCTGTGGAGCTCCAGGCTGCTGGGGCACATCTTGTGGTCAAGTGGGGAAGGAAGCTTTGGTGTTGGTGTTGAAGGTTTGGCATTTACTTTGTGATTAGGATGACTGGAATGCACCCTATGCTCCCGTCAGGCTCCCTCACAACTTGGGGCTTCCTTAGGAACCGCCTGCGGCATCTGGCTGGACCCTTGTTGGTTTGGTTGGCAGAGCTTGGGTTACTTCATCCGTGACCTGTGGGTGAGTAGCTGGCCACCAAACCATGTGACTCAAAAACCAGTCCCCTTAATATCAAGGAAGATAGGGTTGCAAGGAAAGAGGAAATAGAAAAAACCAGACAAAAGAAACGGGACACATGTGGTTCCCATGCTGTGGAGATATAGTTGTCACTCACACTGTGGAGAACTGAGACTCTTCCTGTGGTGAACCCATAAGAATTAATAAACTGCTCTTCACGGAAAGTTGGGTCCTGGCAGAGGAGAACACATTTTCTAGGTATCATTTGTCTCAGATTTTAGTGCTTGAGTAAAATCCCTGATATGTGTCAAGGAGATGTCTTGATTTATCAGAATGAATGGAACATCCTCAATGAGACTAGCTTTAGTGTTTCCCAAAGTGAAACTGAACTTGAACCTCAAGATCCTTCTCAACATTGCCAGCCTTGACCTCCTGGTTCTCATCAACGATTTCAAGGTTGCAGTGAGTATTTCTTAGTCTCATTTGCCTCATACAGTTCTTGCTCAGCTACCCACCAGCAATTTCCTTTGCAGCTGATTCTTAAATAGAACAGGAAGTAGAACCTAGTCCATCAGTTATCCACAAATTAGCCAATGTATTTCTTCCTGGCTTCCTTTACTCCCTTAGAACCTCAGAAACACAACCTTTGAAAATGGCTTCATCTTGTTTCTAAAGTCTCTGGAAGGATGCACATTCTTTGTTGTTTGCATCTGACAGACTGCACCAGAGCAAAACCCCTGCTCCTCTGTCTTTGGAAAATGTTACGACATAAATGTCTGGTTCCTCTGAATACTCTCATTCCAAGCACGGAATAATTATTAGCTTGTGGAGTCTTTGCTCTTTCTTTCATTTTAGTTTAAGCTGCTGGGTTCCCCGCCTACATAAATGAAGTCAGGAAAGACACAAGAGATGCTAAGATGTTTCTATTTTCTTCTTTCCTGGGTGAGTACTCTTAAAAGATGTCAGCACTCAATTGTTGGCTACCACCCCATGGCATTTAATTATTCCTGACACTTAATTCATCACGATGTAAAAAAAAAGAAAATGCAGCCTGTCTGCTCCTCCTCCTCTTCCGAAAGAAACAATATAATAATTAAGATGGTAACTAAAGTTCTAAGAATAATGAGAAACCACATAAAGACTAGCATCATATTACTCTCAGAACATTACCAGGAAACAAGGTCTGAGGCTATCTCCTCCTAATTCATTTTTTTTTTATCCTGTTCAGATAGTCATGAGTCATTGTCCTGTATAAATGAATAATAGTTTAATTTAAATAAGCCTATACTGTTGGAGGTCATTTATCACCTCTTGGCTCTCATTCACAGACAAGTCATGTGGAACTACATGACTTTCTTTTTGTGTGCTGGTGCTGGAAAGCTCACCGAATCCAGAAGCTCCTTCTTCTGCAAATTCAAATTTGGAGACCAAATTCCATATTATTTTATGAGAGGGGGTGGGAGGGGATGGTGATGGGCCGGAGGGCAGTGGGGAACCCAAGAGCTGCTTGAGGAGGTTTGGGAGTGTTTTGTGCCTGTAACTTCAGTGCACGAGAGCTGGACTGGGGTTTGAATGATAGTCTGCTGGTATTGCTGTGTGTGTGACAGAGAGAGAAAGCGAAGACTAGAGAGAGAGAGAGAGAGAGAGAGAGAGAGAGAGAGAGAAAGGACCTGATCCGAAAGCACAACTTTTCAGTAAGAACAACCCAAAGGAGAGGCAAGGGACACTTTTTAAAGGCTAACTATGGAAATTGGATTCATACTGTTAGGATTAACGATTGAACGCAAATGAAAACTCAGGCATCGCTCCTGAGCCAGCACGTTCGAATGATAAATTGCATTAAAGCACTGAAAGAAATAACAGCTGCAGTTAATGAAAAGCCAAATTTATCTAAATTTCTCCAGTTGATCAGTCAAAATCATCAGCGTGGCTTTCACTCTGTAATCACTTTTTCCTTTTTTGGAGTTGGGGAGGGGAAGGACAAAGAGAGAAGATACTTTTTTTCTTTTTTTTCTTTTAATTTCTAAAGGTATGCCTTTTGAAATGGAAGTAACCCTGAGCTAATCTGTGAGCACCTGCAGAGAAGACAGTTTCTTGACATCAATATCATCAATACTGTATATTTGTTTTTCATTTTTTTAACCTTCCTTAGGATAATATGGTAGATTTCTGTATAAAATGAACCTATAGATGGCCAGAGACAGAAAATCCAGGAAGACTGTGATAATTACACAAAGCTGAAATGCCTTCCAAAATACTGTCCACTGAGCTGTTTTTTATTTGTTTTTATCACAACACCTGTAACACGGACAACTGGCATGGCCTGTGGTTATTATTTTACGCTGAAGGAGACTGAGTATGGGGGGGGCCAGGAGATACTTGCCCAAAGTCAGCCTTATAAGGTCCTTGCTCTAAGAGCTGGGGACAGAGGATGGGATCTATATTCTTGCCAAATACTTCACTAGAAAATAGAACAAATTCCCCATGCCTCACATCCCTACCTGGTGAAAGCAGGAAAACCCTGTCGAGGAGACCACTCGGAGAAGCTGCCATCAAAGGCTGCTCGAGGCCAGCTTCCCTCCAGCACGGAGCTCTGCCACGGGCATGCACGTGGCATGGAATTCCATTAGAACTACTTACCATATGTTTGCTTGCTGGAGTTCAATGGAACCTGAGGGAGGGCGTAATGGATCTCCGTTACTGAACCGTGTGGAAGGCTTCCAGAGATTTAATGGTCTACCTCGAGGTGATGAATGGAGGGGCTCTCGTATTCCTTGCATAATCAGGGAGCCTTGTGCTCTCCATGCACTGCGCTCTCCTCTGACGCCCTTCTGGAAGAGTCTACATCTGGCACTCCTGGAGTCATTTCAAAAGCAGAGCTGGTGGTGGGGGGGTGCCTTTCCCTCATCTTCCCTGAGAGAAGATCTGCAGGATGACAGAGACTTTGATGAGAAGGAAGTAGTCTGGGGCGGGGGGTGAGAGGAGAGGGCAGGTGTCCTGGTAGCCCGGGATTTCCTCCTTTCCGAGCCGTGGTCTGGTCACTTCATCAAGGCTAAGGCTGTGAAGAGCACCAGGGCGACGGCTGATGCTCAGGGGAGACTGGCTGTGCCCGGTGTCTGTAGCCAAAGGCGAGGGACTGAACCACGAGGCTGCCAAGTGGCCATGAGATTTTATTCCTTCCAGTTAATTTTCTCACTGATGTGCTTTTAATTCACACGATGTGCAAGAAGGTTTCCAGGTATTCACTGCAGGGGTGACAGAAATAGAACAACAGTAGAACTTTTTGCTGGTATGTCTGCCAGGGGATAGAAGCACTTGGAAAAGTAGGAGCTCCAGGAGAGAGCCCACGGATGTTCTTTTTCCTCTAGATGTTTTTGGAATTTTCTTTGTAATTTACTGCACCAGAAATTCACGAGAACATGTCTGGGTCTGGACGTGGTCCCTTTGAAGATAAAAAGCCAAATTCTTCTGCGTAGGCCTCTTTGAACTTCTACCTGTAAAGTGGGAATAAATACATTTACCTTCATATTGTTGTGAGGATTTAATACAATAAAAGGCATCAAAGCACAAGATCACCTAAAGGCTTTTTCCCACTGCCTCAGAAAATGCGTACTTGCCAAGTACGAAGAGTAGAGGATTCCTAGGGCTGGGGAGGTGGCTCAGTGGTAGAGTACTTGCCTAACGTGTGTGAGGCCGCAGGTTCAACCCACAGTAATACACACACACACACACACACATACACACGCACACACACACACAGAGTTCCAGAAAGTTCCACAGTAGGCTTACACAGAAAAAGGTGGAACTTTAAGACATAGTGTCCTATTGGCGTTTTTAAGTTTCTTTGATTGGCAACAGATCAATGGTCGATTCCAACTGCGGCAGCGGGTGGAACCAGGTGAGTTGTAAGAGCCTAGAGGCAGCCTACTCCTGCTGGGTTGGGCATTCACATCATGGCTTTCAGTCTGATTTTCCTAAATATACCCTTAAATTTTATAAAAATCAGCCCCCTCCCCTCTGGTTTGCCTACAATTACAAGCGCCCTTTTAGTTGTGCAGCTCAATAACTTTGGACAACTATGTAGAGACATTATATCATTCTACCATTATGCTCAAGACACAGGATATTTGGTTCACCCCAAAGTGACCCTATGACACTTCACCTTTAATCATCTGGGGCATCTAGCCTCGATCAATCACTGACATGTTCTCTGTCACATTACTTTTGCCTTTTTCTGTATTTCATACAAATGGAGCCATGCAGTTACAGACTTGTTTGTTCACGACTTCTTTCTCTTAGCAGACTGCTTTTAAGATTCATCCATATCATTGATTTTTTTCCTTGTTGGTTTTCTAGGCATTGACTATTATAAATAAAATAGCTAGGAATGCTTGCATGTAAAACATTGTATAGAAATGTTTTCATTTCTCTCGGGCAAATACCTGTATGAGCAGAATTTGTATAGGGTTTGGCAAGTAGGTACTAGAATGTTTTCCAAACATTTTAAAAAATCATTCTGTATTTATACTAGCAATGTGTGAGAGTTCCAGTTGCTTCATTCTTACAAATCCCAGATATTGTAAACGTTTTTAATTCTAGCTATTCCAGTTAAAGTACAGTGGTATTCAGTGGTGGTTTTAATTTGTATTTCTCTAATGACTGATGAAACTGAGCATCTTTTTATATGCTTTTTGCCACTTATAGTTTCCTTGTTCAAATCTTTTACTCATTTGAAGAATCCAGTTGTCTTCTTATTGAATTATGTTTTCAAATATGGCCTAGAGACAAGTCATCATTAGATACATATTTTCTTCATTTGTGGCTTTTCATTTTCTAAATAGTCTATTTTTAAAGGTCAAAAGTTTGTAATTTGATGAAGTCCAATTTATCATGTTTTTCTTTTATGTTTTGCATTTTCTGTGTCCTAACTCAAGGTCACAAAAATTTTTTCACAAATACATTTGTTTTGGGGAAGTTGCATTGTTTTAGCTCTTAGATTTAGAACTGTGATGCTTTTTGATTCAAGTTTCATGTATTGTGAAGGCAAAGTGCCTAGGTTTGTTATTTTTCTAAATGAATATACAATTGTTTCAGCAACATTTGTTGAAAAACTGTCCTTACTACATAACCTTGACACCTTAAAGTAGGCCTATTTCTGGATGCTTTGTTCCCCTGATCTGTATGTTTATCCTTCTGTAAATACCATACTGACTTAATTAGTGTAACTTTACAGTAAGTCTTGAACTAGGTACAAAATGCTTTGTTCTTTTTCACATTTATTTTGGCAATTCCAGGTCATTTGCACTTACAAATTTTGGAATCATCTTACCAGTTACTACAAACAGATTGGGATGATTTTGATTGGTATTTCATTACATCCCTAGAACAATATGGGGAAAATGGTATATTAACAATTTTAAGTGCTTCAATTATGAACATGAAATGTCTGTTTTATTAGAGATTTAATTTCTTTCAGCAATCCTTTGTAGTTTTCAGCATGCAGGGATTTCATATCTTTGGACAAATCTTCATTTTTTTGATAGTATTATAAATTATGAATTATATATGGACATATTTTAATTAAATTTCCAATTGTTTATTGTTAGTATATATAAATGCAATTAAGTTTTGCATACTGATCTCTACCCTGTGATCTTACTACACTAACTTTTTAATTCTGGTAGCTGTTTATACACTCCTTAAAATTTCTGCATGGACAATCAGACCATCTGTAAATAAAGACAGTTTTAATTTTCCATTTTCATTCTGTAAGTCTTTAATTTCTTTTTCTTCCCTCATTGTACTTGAGAAACATTCAATATGATTTGGAATAAAAGTTGTGCTAGTCACTTTTAGCCACTGTGACTCAAATACCTGAGAAAAGCAACTTAGAGGAGGAAAGATTCATTTTGACTCAGTTTTAGCGGTCTCAGTCCATGAACTAGTGGCTCTGTTGCTCTGGGCCAGAGGTGAGGCAGAATGTCATGGAGGCAAGGCATCATGGAGCAACACCACTCCATTCTTGGCACCCAGGAAAGAGAGAGAGGGGAGGAGAGATGGGGGGGGAGTGAGAGAGAGAGAAGAAGAAGAAGAAGAAGAAGAAGGAGGAGGAGGAGGAGGAGGAGGAGGGGGAGGGAAGGGGGAGGAAAAGAGAAGAGAGACAGGAAGGCAAGGGAAGGGAAGGGATAGGAGAGGAAGGGAAGTGAAGGGAAGAGAGAGAAGAGTTGGGAGGAGAAAATAAATCCTTCCAGGGCACACCCTCAGTGACCTTCCCCCAACTGGATTCCACCTCCCAGCAGTACATTTAATCATGGATTAGTCCATCAACTGAAATAAAGATTCAGTCACTGCCTATGATACATTCATCACTAAAAAACCACACCTCTGATCCTTGCTGTATTAGGGACCATACTTTTAACATGTAAGCCTTTTTGGGGACACTTCAAATTCAAACCATAATGTTCCACCTTTTGCCCCCCAAACTCGTATCCATCTCACAAAATACATTCAGTCCACCTCCAAGAGTCCCCATAGTCCTAACAATTCCAGCACTGCTCCAAGTCCAAGTGGAAAGTCTCCTCTGAGATCCCAGGCAAACTCTTAATTGTGAGCCCCTGTAAAAATTCAAGATCAAGTTATATTCTTCCACGATACAAGGGCTCAGTATGAACATTGCCATTCAAAAAGGAAGGACTAGGGGCATGGAAAGAAGGGATGGAACCAGAGCAAAACTGAAACCCAGTCAGGCAAAAGTTAAGTCCTACAGCCTCCTGTCTGGCATTTGGAGCATGTGGTGGTGAGATGTGGGCCCAAAAGGGCCTGGGAAACCCCACCTCTATGGCCTTGCTGGTTGCAGCCCACATAGCCTTTCTCTTAGGCTAGTTATTTGCTGCTTGCAGCTTTTCTTGGAAAATATTCCACATTTCTGGCATCAGTTAATTCCCAGGGTCTCCACTGAGCTTCACTCTTACAGCTGCATGCATCACCCTCTCAGGGGGCTGCCTTCGGGAATTCTGACCTTGCTACACATTTCCTGATCCCAGGACTTACTTTAAAATCTCAACAGAAGCCTTCACAATCTTTAAAATGCAGCATCCTGAATTCCTGTACAACCAGCACCATGTGGGTGACAAGATCTGCCACCAGCTTGAGCAGTAGCAGGGCCTCCTAGGACTGTGTTAGCAGTAGCCTGAGTGCCTGGGTGGCTGAACATAGTGAAACAAATCTGACAACAGCTTTCTAGGAAGCCACAGGTACTCTCTTCTCAGAGTAACATCTTTCAAATAAGCTTTAATGTTTACACTCTTGAGTCTACCATAGGTAAGGCCTCACTGATTCCTGAGATATCCTCAAGGAATCATTACTATAATCTCTGTGCAAAGTACTTTGCTTCTCTTTAAGGGCACTAATCTTTCTAAATCCTTCTCCTATGCTTTCTTCTCCTAATTATCACAATAAACCCATGCTAAAAACATCTAGCAATACCCACACCACTGCCTGAATGCTGGGCTGCCTTGAAATTTCCTTTGCCAGATCAATTAGTCTGTGTCCTTTGAATTTAGTTTCATGGAAAGTATCATGACATGGACTACATGTGGAGAAGTTCTTTGCCAGAATGTAACATGAAAGGCCTCTAGTCAACTCCAGGACAAACCTGCAGTGGCCTGCTTCCTCTAACTAGGTCTCACCTCTCAGTAGTCCATTCAGCTATCCGTGGATGAATCCATGGAGATCAGAGCCCTCATGATCTAATCATTCATTGCCAAAAGCCCCATCTCTGAACCTTGCTTCATTGGAGACCATGCTTGTGATAAGTGAGCTTTAGGGGGACAGTCTAGGTCTAAACCATAACAGAAGAGGTAAGAGCAGAGATCATTACCTTGTTCTTTTTTGTAAGGAGCATCATTTAGCCTTGTACATATTTTAAAACACCATAGAACCATTTTCTTATTTAGTCCACTATCTTTTGAAGAAATTAAAGACCAGATAAAAGCCTTTCATATTTACAATTTTCATTGCTCTCCATTCCTTTGTGTAGATCCGGATTTTCATTTGATATCATTTCCTAAAAAACTTCTTTAAGAAGTTGAACTATCTCAGTTTGCCAATGACATGGTCCTATATCTAGAAGACTCCAAACAACAACAACAACAATGACAACAATAACAACAACAAAACAATCCACCAGAAGACTTCTAGAGCTTACAAATGAGGTCAGCAAAGTAGCAGGATATAAAATAGTTACCTATAAATCAATAGATTTCCTATACTGTGACAGTGATTCAGCTGAGAAAGAACCCAGGAAAACCATCCCTTTTACAATAACGTCAAAAAAAGAAAAAAAAAAAGAGAAAACTTTTGAATTAATCTAACCAGGAAGTAAAAGAACTCTCTAAAACAAAAATTAAGAAAGACATTGAAGAAGTCCTTAGAAGTTGGGAAGACATCCCAAGTTCTTGGATAAGAAGAATTAATATTGTCAAAATGGCCATACTACTAAAAGTAATATACGGATTCAATGCAATCCTCATCAAAATACCAATGACATTCTTTAAAGAATTAGAAAAATCAATTCTTAAATTTATTTGGAAGAACAAGAGATCCAGAAGAGCTAAAGCAATACTGAGCAAGAAAACTGAAGCAGGAGGCATCACAATACCAGATCTCAAATTATACTATAGAACTGTAGTAACAAAACCAGCATGGTATTGGCATCAAAGTAGATATAAAGACCAACGGAATCAAATAGAAAGTGCAGAGATAAGACCACATACCTGCAGCCATCTGATACTTGACTGAGGTGCCAAAAACATATTTTGAAAAAAAAATATATATTTTGAAGAAAAAACAGCCTTTTTAACAAATTGTGCTGGGAAAACTGGATATATATATATATATATACATATATATATATATACACGTATATATATATATGTGTATATGTATATATAAATGAACATTGATCCCTATCTCTCATCCTGCATAAAACTCAAATCAAAATGGATCAAAAACTTAGGAATTAGACCAGAAACCTTGCAATTGCTAGAAGAAAACATAGGCTCAACACTCCATCATATAGGTGCTGGCCTCAACTTCCTTAATAAGGCCCCAAAGTGCAAGAAATAAAATGAAGAATTAATAAGTAGGATTCCATTAACTAAAAAGCTTCTGTACAGCAAAGGAAACAATTAAGGGTGTGAAGAGACCGCACAGAATAGGAGAGAATCTTAGCCAGATACTTCTTTGATAGGGATTAATATCCAGAATATATAAAGAACTCATTTTTTTTTAAAGCCCCAATCGGTAAAAGAGGAAAGAAGTAAATAGAAACTTTTCAAAAGGAGAAACACAAATGGCCAACAAATATATGAAAAAATGTTCAACATCTCTAGTAATCAGGAAAATTCACTTCAAAACTGCACTAAAATTTCATCTTACTTCAGACTGAATGGCAATGATCAAGAATACAAATAATAATGAGTACCGATGGGGTGATGGGGAAAAATGTATAATTGTCCATTGTTGGTGGAACTACAGACTACTACAACTACTCTGGAAATCAGTTTGGAGATTCCTCAAAAAACTAGGGCTGGAACCAAGATATGACCCAGTTCTCCACTCCTTGGTATTTTTCCAAAAGATCTAAAATCAGCATACTATATTGATACAGCCACCTCAATGTTTATAGCAGCAGAATTCACAATAGCTAAATTATGGAATCAACCCAGGTGTCTGTCAATAACTGAATGGATTAATAAATTGTGGTAATATACACAATGGAGTTCTACTCAGCCACAACGATGAATGAAATGATGGCATTTGCCAATAAATGAATGGAAAAGGAGAATATCATGCTGTGAAATAATCCAGACTCAGAAACTCAAAGGTTGAATGTTTCCTCTCATATGCAGACACTAGAGTTAAATAAAAGAAAGCGGGGGGCGGGGGAAGGATAGGATATCATGAAGATAAAGGGAAGATCAGTAGTGTAGAAGAAGGAGACTGAGAGGCAGAGCTGGAGGGGTAAGAAAGCGGAGTCAATGTAGAATGACTTCTTAAAAAAATCATGTTATGTGCATCTCTAAATATACACAGGGAATTTCACAAGTGAAAAATAATCAAATAAAAATAGGTGAGCAAAAGGAAGACTCCGAGTAAAGGAAGGAGGACAGGAGGGAAAATGGAGAAGGAAAAGGGGGGATCTTGAACTGAAATCAATTTCGATGCATGCATGAATTTGTCGGGAGGAATCCAACTACTACGTATAATTATAGCACTCTAATAAAAAAACAAAAGAAAACAAAACAAAATTTCTTTAACATTTCTTGTAATGCATGTCTTTTGACAAAGAATTATTGAAGCTTTTGTTTTCTCCAAAACGTCTTTGTCTTCAGTTTTGAAGGATGAGTATGCTGGGTATAAAAGCCTTAGGGTGACAGTTTTTTTCTTGTAGTTCTTTAAAGCTGTCTCTCCATTGTCTTTTGCCATGCATATTATCTGGTAAGTTTGCTGACATTCTTATATGTGTTCCTTTGTCTTTGCTGGATAAATTTATGATTTTTTTTAATCATTGAATTTGGTATTTTCGTAATGATTTGCCATAATGTGATTTTCTATGTATGTTATGCTTGGGGTTTGTTCATTTTCTTGAATTTGTGGATTTATAATTTTCACTAATTTGGATTTTTTGGACCATTCTTCAAATGTTTGTGGGTTTTTTTTTTTTTTGTGTTAATCCCTGCCCCCTTATTTTTCCCTCGTCTGAGATTCCAATTAAATATATGTAAAAGTGGTTGACACTTTTCCAAAACTCACTGAAGGTATGTTTTCTCTGCTCTTTGTTTTTAGGACATTTTTATCTACTTTACTTAGGATAATTTTTCTTGCCGATTCATCAAGTCTATTGTTTAATCCATCCAGTGTGTTTTTCAATATGTATTGCTAGAAGTTCATTTGTTTCTTTTCTATCATCTACTTCTCATCATATATATTGGTTTCCTTTGCATCCTGGAATGTATGAAGCATGTTTTTAATAGTGTGTTTAATTCTCCTTGAATAATTCCATAATTTCTACTCCTTTGGGGTCACTTTTATTGATGGCATTTCCTTCTGGGTATGGGTCATCTTTTATTTTTTATTGCCTTTAGTTGGCATGCTTATAATTTTAACTGGATTCTGGTCATTGTGAATTTTTGTGATGGATTACAAAACATAGTGATGGGTTTTCTTGGTATCTTTAAGCTATCAGACTTTTTTCAACACATTGAGCTACTTGCATATTCAAAATTTCATCTAGGTTCTAGGTCTATTTGGTAAGTGTTGCATAGCCCAGGTCTGGTGAATCCCTCACATCCTCTATTGCTCATTTAGTCTCACAATTAAACTACCAAACTTCTAAGGACTCTATCTCTGTGTATTATGAGATTTGTTCACTGTACAGATTTGGAATTTTCCTAGTCCTGTGTGAGCTATGGAAATTATTCAACTTATTGCATTAAAAAATTTGACCTCACACATGTACAGTTAGTTCTTAACCAAAGATTTGAGAGTATCCCTCTGCAATTTCCTGGAGCTCTCAGGAAAGTTCTTCTTTCTCTGCAAATTCTATTCACATTGCTTTTCCCATCTTTGTTTCTGACTCAGAAAAAAGATAATGGGTTTACCTCCATCCTGATACTGCAGTCTGGGAACTCTCTAGGAAGTAATCTGTAGGAATTTTTAAGGCCTACTCCTTGTTTTTCCTTTTTCCAACAGATCCTAATCAGATCCTTTCTGTTGCACAGTATCTGAATACCATCGTTTTATATGTTTTGTGTAATTTTCAGTTGTCTATAAAGATAAGACATTTATTCCCCATAGCAGTTAATCCTTCATCAGAAGTGGAAGTAGTATACTTTTACCAAAGAAAAAAATGATGCATGAATACATTGTTTATAAAAAAATAAAAGTAATCAAAACTGGATTAAGTGCAGCTCCCTCTAGATTTCTCCTTTTCCTCATTCCATGTCAGCTCTACCCTATATTAGTCCTTTCTGTAAACTGTTGGTGTTTATTATTTTTTCTGATCTCATTCTGTAAATTTATAAATTAACATATATAAGACTATCATTTTGAACTCAGACATTTTTGTGTAGATGGTTTTTGTATAACTTGTTATTTTCCCTTAGTGTATACCTTATACATATTGCTGTGTGAGCTTAGATATACCTAATTATATTAAACTGCTGTATTTTATATTCATGTGGATATATAATCATTTCTTTAACAATTTCCTGCCTTTAGACTTTTGAACTTTCCAACCAATAGATAGTTATGAATTACTGAGGATCTCGATTTAAAAATATTATGACCAGTATTATATGATTCAGAATGGTGATTAATATGTTAATTCAAATAATAGTAATCATATTAAAGCAAACACTCTTGAACCCTCCACCTAGGTTTTGAAATGAAACTGTGGTAGTTTCCTACGAATTTCCTTTATGCTCCTTTCTGTTACAAAACCCCTCTCTACTCTCAAACATAACAAGGATAATCAATTCCTTGTTTACTTTATACTGCTACCACTAATGTATGAATCATTAAACTGCATTGCATTTCCTCTTCTGTTTGAACTTAATAAAAATGGAATCATACTGCAAATACTCTTTTGTGACTTGTTTCTTTCCCTCAGTTATGTTTGCGAAATTTATTGGCACATGTTATTGATACATTCCCTGTTTTATTGTGGTGTATTATTGCACTCCATGAATATATACAGTTTATATTTTCCATTCTACTGTTGATGTGCATTTGGTTTGTGTCCAGTTTTAGTCAATGCTACTATGAACAACTGGTACAAGTCTCCCTGACAAGAGTTTCTCTGGTGTGTGTATCCAGAATTACTTGGTAATAATGAATGCATTTGTTCATATTTTCTAGGTACTGCTAAATGTTGTCCCAAAATAATTGTACAAATACACTTCCACCAGCACTGTATGAATTTTGACATTATATCCACATCCTCATGAACAATTTCATATTTTTCAAAATCTGGCACAAGCATTAATGATAGTTTATTTTGCCTTTAATTTGCATTCTTTTCCTGTGATGTGGAATATCTCTTCAATAATTATTGATTATTCAAATTGTTTCCTTTTGAAGTTTAAATCTTTTGGCCAATTTCTTCTTTCTTTTTCTACCAGTTGGGACTTATCTATCCTACTTCTTATGTGTCTTTTGATGGACAAAAAAGTTCTTTATTTTTGTGGGAGGAGGGTACTGGGGAATGAACTTAGGGGCACTCAACCACTGAGGTCAATACCCCAACCACCTATTTTGTATTTTAGTTTTAGAGACAGGGTCGCACTGAGTTGCTTAGGCCTCACTTTTGCTGAGGGCTGGCTTTGAACTCTGATCCTCCTGTCTCAGCCTCCTGTTCTTCAATTTTAATGCAATCAGATGTATCTGTCTTTCGCATGTATGGGTTTGCCTCTTGTGTCTTATTTAAAAATCTTCTCACCATATCAAAAAAATTTACCTAAAATCTTATTTCTTGCCTTTCACCGATAGATGTTTTGAACTAAATGGAATTGGACTTTATGTAGATATTAGAATGAAGATTGAGTTTTATTTTCTCTCTAAATGGAGACCTCAATTATCCCACAACATTTTTTATAAAACTTTATTATATCCTTTACTTGTGATCTGCAGTGCCAACTTAGTTATATCCCAGTTGTTCAGATGTGAATTGTTCGGTACTATAGATGTTTTGAACTAAATGGAATTGAACTTTATGTAGATATAGATAAGATTGATTTTTATTTTCTCTAAATGGAGACTCAATTATCCCCACACATTTTTATAAAACTTTTATCCTTTACTTGTGATCTGCAGTGCCAAACTTAGTTATATCCCAGTTTGTTCAGAATGTGAATGGTCGGTTACCGGCCTGGTCTGTTTAATATTCTGAACTTATACTAAGCTATTTTAATAATTGTAACCTTATACTATGTTTAAATAATTATAGGATAAGGCCCTTTCCGTTTTCTTCTTCCCGATGTTTGCCTTGATCAAGAACAACCAATACCTAACACTTCATGAATTCTATAGTCAGCTTTCAAGTTTCAAGACACATGCACATAAACACACACTCTTTTTCTCTTTCTTCCTTCCTTCTCTCTTTCCCTCTGTCTCTCTCTTTCTCTCTCACCCCCACACACATATACAAACTGTTGAGATTTTCATGTTCTATTAATCTAGAGATCAATTTAAGAAGAATGGACATTTTTATTATATTGAATCTTCTGATCCTTAAAAAGTTTGTTTACTTTAAAAAAATCTTAAAAAGTAATTTTATTATTTTCTCCATGTAAATCCTCTATTCTTTTGTTAAAATTATTCCTAGATAATCTATATATTGTGTGTTATTTCTTTAAAGTTCATTTTCTTAGTAATTATTGCTGATACATAAAATGCAATAGTTTTATATGTTCATTTTGTATCAGACATTCTTGATAAACTCTGTTCAAATTATGTGCCTGCACAACTTTCTTTCTTTACTCACTCTTTTTTTCTTCTTCTTCTTTTTTTTTTTTTTTACTGATCTAGGGACACCAGTACATGTAAAATGAAATTGGTGATGATGACTGTTTTTGTCTTATTAGTAATTTCAAAGGAAATACTTTCAACATTTCATTCTTAAGTATAGTATTTTGTGTGTGTATTTATAGTTTATATATTTTTGAAATTATTATTTTTAAAAATTAGTAAAAAATTTCCCCTCTCCTATTTTACTGATAGTTTTATGCTAAATTATTACAATGTCTCAAACTATCAAATGTTTTTCTTGCAGCTATTGTAATAATAGCATGATTTTTCTCTATTAGTCTCAATGTGGTGGGTTGTGTTAAATAATTTTTCTAATGTTAAACAAATTCTGTATTTTGGGATTAATCCCAACTTAGCCATGATGCATTATTCTTTTAATATTCTGGTTTGTTTTTCCATATTTTTTTTCATGATTTCTGTGATTTTTCTTTGGGTCCTTTCAGATTTATTATCAAAGCTATGTTTTAGATCCATTTCCTGCTCAGAATGCTGAAAAAAGTTTAGAAGCATTTGAAAAGTGCAAGACAGAGTTAAGACATCTTTAAAGACAAAGCCAATCACTAGATTCAGAATCAAATGAGGGGGCTGGGGATATAGCTCAGTTGGTAGAGTGCTTGCCTTGCAAACACAAAGGCCCTTGGGTTCGATCCCCAGCACACTCAACAAAACAAAAAAAAACAACAACAACAACCAAACAAACAAACAAAAAAAGATCAAATATGATACAAATGTTGAGAATCACCTGACAGGGAGATTTTTAAGAGAGTATAAAACAAATATTTTTAAATTGTCTAATAGGAGACAGACAGACAACGTCATCAAAGATCAGATCAACAATTGCAGCCATGTTATGGAAACGCAGAAAAATCAGATGGGGCATACTAGAAGTGAAAACAGTACCTGAGATAATGAACTTTTTTTTTTTTTTTTTTAGTTTCATCCATAGATGGGTCACAGCTGAGAAAAAAAAAAAAAAAGTAATGAATTTCCAGCTCAACAAAGAGTCAGTGAATTTAAAATTAGATTTGTAGAAATAACCCAAATGGAAACACAAGGAGAAAAACACAGTGAAAATAGAACAAGACAAAACACAGGACAGACTGTCCAAGAGTCCTGGGACAGCATCAAGCATTCTAACAAGGACGTTAGAATCCTGGAATCAGGAGATGTGGGGGAGAGAGAGAGGAGTGTGAGGAGAAGAGAAGAGAAGGGGAAAGAGGGGGAGGGTAGGAGAGGAGGAGGGAAGGGAGAGAGAGAGAGAGAGAGAGAGGAGAAAGACAGAGAGGGAGAAGAGGGAGAGAGGGAGAGAGAACTTCTTAATTGGCTAAATTGTGTCCCCCCAGATTCGAGCATTGAAGCCCTAACCCTTGGTAGTTAGCACATGACTGTCTTTGGAGATCAGGTCTTTAAAGAAAGAACTAAACTAAAATGAGGCTATACAGTGGCCCTAATTAAACTGACTGGTATCCTTATCAGCAGAACAGATTAGGACATACAAAGAGAAAGAGGCACAGGGGTGGACAGAAGGAAGACCATGTAGAGAGGCACCAGCAGGCCACGATCAATCCTGAGAGCGCTTCTTTGATCTTTGACTTCCAGTCTCTAGAACTGTGAAAAAACAAATTTCTGTTGTTTTAGCTATTTGATGACCTGTGGTGTTTTGTTAGGACAGCCCCAGCAAATGAATACAAGGAATATTCCAGAGGGTCTGAATTTTTAATGGAAAATTTTTATTGACTTTGACTCTCTTTTCACTCTCCATGTGATTTTCTCGATTATCATGGTCACAGGAATGAGGCTCTTACAAACCCCATTTGGATAGCTGGCTGGCACCTCTTGATTTTCAGGGATAAGGACTGCCCTATTACTGTTCTATAGGACATAGAGGGCAAACTCAAATGCTGAAATAGACTGGTCAGTAGGTGACTATGATTGAAGCAGACTCTCAATATCCTCTAGGTACATCTTGCTACTTTTGATAGAGAAGTAAATACAGAGAAATAGTTCTCTGCTACAGGAAAATTGACAGCAGAAGCATGATTATGAATGGCCATTGGCACTGGGTCTCGGTGTCAGGGAAGCAATATGGAATGGTGGTGACCAGCAGACTGGGAAGCTCAATCCAGCTGTCACTGTGTGATTATACAGAGTCTATGTTTAATACATCTGTGTCTTTCAAGAGAGGTCTGGAACCAGAGTATGCATGTGAAATCTCCCATTTTGTACATGATTGCAACTAATTTATAAAAACTGTTTGCTACTTTGGCTGTATGCAGAAAATTACTTCATATAATCACAATATAACTGTAACCAAGGCTAAGATAGTTTAGTTGGACATTGAATAACATGTTATTAATCATCTGGCATTTATTGTTTGAGTTAAAAATGCTTGTATGTCCCCCCAACCCCCAGGCATTTGCTGGATGTATTGTTTACCATTCAATTAGTGGATGATTTGATTCAGCAAGTTGGGTGAGCTGCTTTTTCAGAAAAAAAAATGTGCAAATTATTAAAAGCAATAGGTTTATGGGAGAGAATATGCCCCATTTGGGCCTCATGAAGTAGGAACAGAGTTGTTTTCAATCAGACAAGCAAGACTACTGTATTCTTTAAGCAGCACAGCATTTTCTAAGTCATTGTCATTTTCTAAGTATGAAATGGTAACCTAACAGGAGCTGGGGGACCAATTTTAAAGCTGACATGTGGGTTACATTTGCATGTTTTCTTTCAACATCATCTTTTGAAACTATAATTTTCAACTATATGTTAAGGCCTAGCTGTATATATTAGAGCAAGACTTCAACAAGTTTGTTAATTACCTCCATTTTTGCTTCAGAACTGGAGTACTATTTAATGGAAATTATGCAACCACGAGGGGTTTCAATCCCTTTGTGTAAATTCTTGATTAATAATTGCATAAGATCTAGTATACTGAGAAAGTAACTCATTCTTAGTACTATAAACAAATTTTCCAGAAGAGAGAAGAGACAAAGAGGAAAAAAGAAAAAGGTAGGGGTGAGGGAGGGAAAGTAGGAAATTGGAGACAGGAGAGGAAGAAGACTGGAAGGTAGTATTTAACCTACTTTCAGATTTAAAGAGGATTTCTTGCATACAGCATATAATCGTATCTTGTTTTGTATCCTCTTTGACAATCTCTGTCTTTTAATTGGTGTATTTATATCATTCATATTTAAAGTGATAATTGACATAGTTGGATTATTATTTACCATATTTATGACTCTATCTATTCATTAAATTTTCTTCATTATTTTCTTTTTTCTTTAGTTTTAAGTGACTCTTTTATATGATTTCTTGTCTCCTCTTTTTACATATCAAGGATACTTACTTTTAAAAACATTGCACGACTGTCCTGGATTTTGCAAATATACTTTTACTAAAGTAAGTGCTCTTTAAAACAACAGTATCCCACTTCATGTGTTCTCAGATTTTTCACAACACAGTGTTTTTGATTCCAAGCATGTAGACTTTGTTAATTCATTCAACAAATAAATGTAGAACCTATTCTATGAATCAGGTGCCTTGCAAGTTTTTGAGGGTACAATGGTGAGTGACCTTATCACAATCTGCCCTTATGGGAATTGTTCTTCCATGGGGAGACGACATGAAGGAAATGGTCACAAAAGTACAGCTTCCCAAATGCTGATCAGTGTTCTGAACTCCTGATTCAGGGGTCTGGAGCTCTGAGATGTGAAGGCAGCTTTAAAATCACCTCCTCTGGGAAGCTTCTTGTTTCACGGGCCTCATGTCTTTATAGCCATTGCACTCCCTGAAGATGACAGAAAAGCTAGATCAATCGCTTCCTGGTCAAGGAAGGAGTCTGTGAGTATTCACTTCTGAATTGAATCAGTTCTTGAGGGACCTGGAGGTGAAAACTGTCTTTTGACAGAGTTATTCTCACTGCCCCCCCCCCCATTTAGATGGAAACAAAGGACTGGGATTCTCTTTCTTTTTCTTTTTTTCTATCTCTTTCACTTTTCCTCAAATCTGTAATAATGAACAATGACAGGAGGGTGGCAGAGAGTTTCTAAAGGGAAGTGGGCACATGGTCTTGGGCGGTTCCTTCTTTCTTCTCCTAAAATCTACTTAAAGACTTTTTCCCGTGGACTAACTTTGAGGAATTCCATAGAGCCTTTCCAAATTGGTAGTATGGTAGAATAAACAGTTTAACACAATTGTAATAATGATACTATATGTTTTCTTTGTGTTATAGTCACAACAACATTCTGAGAAGTAGCAGGCAAAATGTTTAAAGTTACCTAATAGTGGGAAAAAAGTCTTCATTTTTCTATAACTCATTTTACTCTGACTTTGAGCTTCTATTGTACCTAATGCTGAAAATCTGTGCCTTTAGGTAGATTCCCTTCCTTCATTGTCAAATTCAGGATTGTCTTTCCTTTCTCTTTTCCCTAACATTGATGGTAAATTAGACAGGGACAGCTGAGGCCCTGATGTTGGTAGAAAAAGTATGTTTGGTTTCTAATTTGCATCTGCCTTTTTAATATTCTGACATCTCTGAGTTGTCACTTATCTCTTCTGTCCCACGGGTAGGTCTTCCATCCACCCTGGCATGTATTGAATCTAAAGTGTTCCCTCCTTGGATTCTGACTTTTGCTCTGTGTCTCCAGTGCACCCAGGGAAGGTATCTCACTTTGGTTTCTATCCTCATGTCTGTTGTGCATTCTCCAGACTGAGAGAGGGAGAGGAGCAAGCACCATAGGTAAAAAGGGTGCAGGGGAACAAAAACACAATGTCTAACACCCCACAGTACTACACCAGTGTTACTTCTTGCTCAGCTCTAATGGCTACTAACATTTTGTTTTTCAAGGTGTTGGCTTATGGCCTAGGCTTATCTGTGTTCAAATGACTTTTCATTTGTTTGAACTTGGTGAGCTATCTCCCTGAAGATTACTTTCTCCATCTATAAAATGGGTATCATAAAACCCACTTCAGTGGGTGATTATAAGTTTAGATGGGATGCTATTTCTAACTGCTTACTCTACTTCTTGACCTATTGTACATTTGAGTTCAACTTATACTCTGTAACAATCATATGCATAATCTTGAGCAAATCATTTTTTTCTCCTTAATAGTGAATTTCTTCCTTGGCAAAGTAAAGTCTAAGGTAAGAGTGAGAAGGAAGCGTGAGAGCGATGTAAGAGAGCAAAGTGTTACGCTAAGCACCGTTTCAGATTCTTTGCCTTTCTAAGTTCTAGGATTCTGAGTTCTGTCACTTAGAGGCAAAGGGAATCTACTCTGAGGGAAGATTAGCCAGTCTTATAGTACACAGAGCAAGTTTGAATGCACTGTACTTTTGTTCTAGAGCCTGAGGATTTCATAAAGGCCTTGGTGATGTTCTAGAACAATAGAGTCCTGACTATGGCTGTTAACTCAGTTTTAAGCAGTAGGAGAAATGATGACTCTACAAATTGAAAATAAAAAGGCTTTAATTTTCTGAAGCTCTTAGCCAAATCTCCCTGCTCAGTTTCTCCCCCAACAAAGCCTCAAGAGACACTGGACATAAACACTTCATTACCTTTCATTACCACTTATTATTAACTTTCCACAAGTCTGCTCTGTGTCATAGGGTTCAACTTTTGTCAATGTTTCCTAAGAAACTCAATCCAGTGGCTAACAGGAGCACAAGGGCTGGCATGGTAATAGTTAGCCTTAGGTGGGTAGAAGGGAGTGAGGCAGAGCTTACGTGAAACTTGCTCCTGATATTGCAAGTTGGGAAAATTTCTTAACCTCCGTATTCAGTTTTTTCTTTTGTACAATGGAGATATTGAGTACTATGTATGATCAAGGACAAGAGTACCTCAGAGTCGGGATAAGGGTCGGGTGAGATAAAGTGACACAGGACAAACAACCAAGACTTGGGGTTGTAATTCCCAGTAAGGACAAGGTTGCCATGGTGGTAGATGTAGCTGTAAGTTGTAGCTGGGCTTCTTTCTCCTAGACTGTGCTACTAGAATGTACCTCTATTTTCCCTTTCTTCCAAGTCAGAGGGCCTGGAAAAGCCTTTTAGTTAAGTAGATAATTTCTAGTCCTCAAGATTGTCCTGCTTTTAAAAAGAAGCATAGTGTAACATTGTCTGGGCTCTGATGAAGGGCTTTTAATTTAGCATTCAGTGGTGTTAGGCTGTCTGTGATTCTGTCAAGTGGTCAGCAGCCAACATTTAACATGAAAAAGCTTGTTTCTAAGAAGAGGTTAAGGTTTTCTACAGGTTCTCAAAGACATTTGTGTCCTAGAAAAGGTATGTGTGTGAGGGTCACTATTCCTGAGGATGTGCTCAGCTTCCCTTACGTTCAAAGTGAATTCTGTGCATTAAAAACCATGCCTGTGGGGAGAGAAGAACTCTAAGCAGATCATGTTGGTGAGGCCCAGAAACCAAGAGACAATGTTGGAGAAAGACTATTCAATGGCCAAAGTGTTTGTGGATGGCCTCTCTTGTCCTCGAGAGTGATGGACATGCACTTTTGTCACTCGGGAACAATTGAGGTCTACTATGTTTCAAATGTAAATATTCAGTAGTGACCTCCCGGGACAGTGTGGACAAGAGGAAAAAGGGGTAATTATTTCGTGTACTTTAGAACTAGAAGGAAACTTGAAAATCTTCTGGCCTAACTCTCTCAAATTACACAAAAAAGGTCTCAAGGCCTTATGTGACTTGTTCAACAAGCCAATGGCCATCCGTGGCTAGAGTGTGACTACTGATCTCTTCTCATCTCCCTTTCCTCAGAAAATCCTAATAATTATTAGCTTCTGTCATCCCACAGAGCATGAGTAGTTGGTTATTTAGGAATAAGCACAGACTTGTAGGGACTATGGAAGTTCTCTGGTAGTTGTTTTTAATCAGTACAATCGAAACTACCAGAATTTAGAATATATCTTATTTTTCCCATGATTAGAAATCCTAATGTGGTTTAAACAGTTAACAAGTCTAAGATTTTACAAATTTTAATTTTTTTCTCATTTGTCATCTTTCAGTGATTTGCCAAAATGAACACAAAGGAGAGGCACCCACTGTATATTCCCCAGGCTTTTTGGGAAATCTACCGCTATTCCTTTGACCACTTACATGTAGAGCTACCAGAAAGTAGACTGTAGACATAAATACAATGGGTACTCTTCAGAAAGGAGTGTCCCACAAATGCTACCACAGCAAAACTGGAAGACTTCACAGTGTTTCCCAGAATGCCATTGGCACTGTTGTCGACAGGTTAAGAGCAAGATTCTCATCAAGAGATTTAATGTGCATATTGAACATATTAAGCGCTCTAGGATCCCTGATAGTTTTCTGAAATTGCATGAAGGAAAAATGGTCAGAAAAAGAAGGAAGCTGTTATGGTTTAGATGTAAAAATGTCCTGTAAGGAACTCATGTGTTAGGAAATGTGGCGATGTTCAGAGGTGAAAAGATTGGATTATGTGCTGTAAACTCATCAGTAGATTAATCCATTTGATGGAGTAATAATTTGAATGGGGCCACTGCCATGGCCTTATACCTTGACCTTCCACGCTGGGAGTGCAGGCTTCAAGTGGCAGTAGGGTGACTAAATGTTCTCACTCCAAATGTGGAATACAGTGCCCACGTGGAGCTGGGACATAGAGTGCGGTATGTGTGCCATCTGTAGGGTCCAGATGATGGAGGCCTGTCTTGAATGTCAAGCTGAAAATAAACAAGAGGATTGAGTGTGGTCTGGGGAGAATGTAATCTTTCTTTCCAGAATTGCTGCATGTCCGTATGGGAGAAACAGAACAATTATTGCCTTCTCTGCCAGCAGGACTCGGTGGCCCGAGGAATGGGTAAATGAAGAGAGGTAGAAGGTTTTCTTAGTGCACATGTTCACAACCCTGGCAGATTTTGCTATCAAGTGCCCAGCAAACGCTAGAACACTCCAAGGCATTAACACTGCAAATGGGAGGGGATGGATCTGTGGTCCTTTGGGACTCATCAAAGGCATGATTTGGCATTTTGTTTGTTTTAATTTTTGGAAATTCTCTCCAATTAAGATGATAATTTATTAAACATGATCTTTCCTACCTCTGTGGGATGTGTCACACATGCTGCTTAAAAGTGCTAAAAAAGGAGAGAACTCCAAATAGAATGAAATTTGTAATTTTCTTGTCTGTATACAAGGGGCTGTGGAAACAGTACCACTCACAGGAGTTATGTGTTGCATGCTCATAGTTGATCAGTCAGAAAAGAAAGAGGACATTACAGTGACAAATAAAATGCAGTTTGAACCTCCCTGAAAAAATACTTCTTTTTGAATGAACTACTAGATGAAAACTGTAGGCAGGAGGGGCATGTCTAGAGGAAATAGGTCTCTGGGGGCAAAACTTTGGGGGCTATATCTTGCCCCTGGTCCCTTGTACTCTCTCTCTCTTCTTCCTGGCTTCCATGAGCTGAACAGTTTTTCTCCACCACACCCTTCCACCACAATATTCTGTCTTGCCTTGGGTCTAGAGCAATGGAGCTGGCCAACTAAGGACTGGGGCTTTCTTAAATAGTGAGCCAAAATGTGGTGGGCGAGACCTGGGGCCCAGGGTTACGCCACATGCATCTAAAGATGGCAACTGGCAGAGAGCAAATAGCGTCCTGATTATGCCTGGAGAAAGGCCGAAAGCGTTTACAATTGGCTGTATGATAATCAGTTCAGCCGCCTAGCGCGTGGACAGATATACTTTACATGTATGCTTGAGCGAGTGATCGCTTGACCTTTAACAGGATTGCATGGGCATATCTGGTTACAATTGCTTATGCATGAGATTGCTTATATATTGAGGGTGTGTTATCTGAATAAATGGGAAGCTGCTTCATGAACTTCTGAAGAGTATGTGTCTTTTGTCCTGCTGGTCGGGCCGAAAGTGCAAGAAGCGGTGCGAGCCGCTTGAAGCAACCCAGGCTAAGAAGCGGCGGTTTTCCGTACCAAAATAGAATTTTTCTTCTCTGAGTTGTTCATGTCAGGTATTTTGGTCACAGTGATGAAAAGTCGATTAACACAGAAGCCAAAGAAAAAGGTACATGTGTTCAACTGAAGTGCCAGTCTGCTCCACCCAGAGAAGCAGGCCGTGTGGAAGCCGGTGGCCAGAGCTCGGCCCACTCGCTGTGAATTCATGGCATAATATGTGTAAAAAATGTTTTAAAAACCTCTGGGCTATTAAAAAACTCACTTTTTCCTAACTATAAAAACACTTTAGGAATATAGAGTAAGTGGGCAGTTTAAAAAAAAGATGAAAGAAAAAATAAGCACCCATAACTTCAAAATTAAGGAGTAACTTGTATTCATAGCCTGAAATATTAATCTCTGATTTTTCTCTTTATGTCTATCTCTCTCTCTTCCTATAGTTCCCCCACCTTCTCCTGTAAGTTTGGATCATATTTTTATCAATGCAAGTTGGATCCTGCTTTTTTCATTTATCATTATACCATGAAATGTCTTCCATGCCATTAAACATACTTTACAAAACATCTTACCTAATGGTCACTGAGATGCCATTGCCTTCCTGAACCTTGATACCAGCTTAAACTTGACCCTGTGACTGGACATGTTTATCCCTGGATATTCTAAACAGTACTGTGATGAACATCTCCACACATAAATCTTGGTTCACACTTCTTATTACTTCCTTGGGGTAGATAACTGGAGGCTGAGCTACCCAGGCAAGAGGGTTGACCTTTTCCAAATCTCTTGATATCAGCTGTCAAATTCAGAGACATTTTAAATGTGCAGAAAAGGTCAATGGTAAAAGGCTCTCCTTCAACTTCTTTTATGAAACTGAGCTGCTGAACTTGCTGACCCAAACTCGATTTTTTATAACCTTAACATGTCTGAAACTTAATAATTACTATGAAGGATCCTATGCTTATGGTAGATGCTCGATGAGGTGTTTTCTTACTCATTCAGGAAAGTAATTATTGGGCGTGGACTGTGTGCTGGTTACGGAGGGTAGGTAACTAGGGATAAGCAGATGATGGCTGAGGTGGTGACGTGCTTGGATGCTGACACTAACCGAGTGGAAACTGGCTTCCAGGCATCAGCTATGCCACACGTGAGGTTTCAGAGGCTGTTAGGATGAATTACTGTACGTATTTATGACAATTTATTTCCTCGAGACTTTTCCCATTTTCCCTGAGCTTTCCTTGGTTCTGAAGAAGTTATATATGATCTACTCTTTCCCTTTTCCATATACCTGTCCCTTCCAAAGTTCTGCTTGCTGGAAACAGCATGGAAATATTTAGTAAGATGTTTGGAGGAAAAAAAAAAAAGAACAAAAAAGGAAAGTACAGTTGCCCTTGTTTTCCAGAAAGACAAGCCACTTAACCTCTCTCATGCCTCTGCATATACTGAGGGCACTTAGGTGCCACCAGGGAATGTCACACTCCTGGGTGCTGTAACTGGGTCTCCTGCATTCACTTTGTTCCTACAGTTAAGTCAGGAAGCATCTCATAAATAATCTTTTCCTTCTCTTATGCACCCTGGCCTCCCACCATTTTCTTTCTCTTCCTGTCTAATGCTATATCTATGACTTGGAAGGAAAGGGGGCAATTATCCACATAAACATGACCACTACTAAGTAGTGATGAAAATCATCTACGAGGTGATAACTGTTGAACAACAAACTGAACTTCTTTTCAATAACACCAGGCATAGTCTATGTTTAGTAAGGTTTATGTCTTCATACTCTTAATGTCTGAGGCTAAAAATACCAAGAGGGGGGAAAAAGAAAAGAAAAAAAGACTAGCCGGAACCACAATTTTTAGAAGTGATTAAACCTGGTTAGCATGAAATCTCAGTGTAAAGACTAATCGAGTGATGTTTGGATGAAACAATCTTGTTCCTTGAGCTTAGGCATCCAGACCTGTCTGTGAAACCCAATGTTTGTGTCAGAGAGGTGCAGGATTTTATTTTTATTTTATGTACATTTTTAGTTTGCTTATGTAAAGAGAAAGCAAGCATGTGCCTTTAATGATTGCATCTTTCTGTATATTCTTTTGCTAGAATCCCAGTTTTACTAACTACTCAGAACACTTTTGCCCCAAAAGTGGATTCTTGTTGGAATAAAGACTAATTTTTCAATATGTAGACAAATATTAGAGTAACTGGTGGAAATAATAAATTACCAGCAGAAAGTGATTTCATTGCTCTTAAAAGCAAAACAGCACCCTTGGGAATTTCAGAGAAATGACTCCATTTTCATATTGCTCCCTGTGGTGGACATTTGATCTCACTCTGGGGTAGACTGGGGTGCAAGTTTATTTTTATTAAGAGAGCACCTACATATTTTCTCTGGGAAAACAAGCAGAGGAGTGGGTACTGGGGGAAATCAACCCAGACCTCAAAAAGTAATGATTATATCCTAGTTCTTTTCTTCAAATAAAACTTGCTTGTAGGAGCTGCCTCTTAAGACTATGTTGTTCTTTCTAAGGAGTTTAATGAGTGCTCTTTATTTTGACCATTTGCACCTTCCTGTTCCTCAAATTCCAACTGCATAACCCAATTCCAGTTTGTGGATCTGGTTGGAAAACAGTCTGATGGGGGAATTCAGATTTTGAACCACGTGGATCTTTGGGAGAAAGAAAATTACTGGATCCAAAATGGCGTTCAGAAGGGGACCTCTGGAGTCAGGCTGTCCCATTTAATCTTGGTTGAGTCCCTGCTAGCTTTGGGTGACCTAACCACCTTTGCTTAAGCTCTCTGAGCCCCAGCTCCTCATTCGTATAAGCATCTGCCTCATAGGGAACAGAAGGGATTGAATGAGAAAATACATATGAAATGCTGGAAAAGCAACTGAATGATATTCCTTAACTGATACTATGACCTGCAAACATAAAACTGTTATTCTTGGTTTGGTGCTGGTAGACTAGCACCCAGTAGATGGAACCAATACATTTGCACTCCATGTGTGGTTTTTTCTCTAACCTCAGGCACATGCAAACCACTCCTCACACACATTACTGAGTTTTCTTCCTCTGGTGCACAGATATTTTCACCATGTTAGGTTAAAAAGTTTATGTTCTCTTTTAAGATGTTTTCCTTTTATCTGCCCAGTGATAATCATTTCCTGTACTCTATCTATGACATCATATTCAAAATATGTTAGTAGTTGGTCTTTCTGGCATCAAGCCGATGTGACTGGCCTAGAGATTTCAAAATCAAAACACAGATTTCACAAAATCATACTGAAAGTTAGGTATGAGATGTGTTAACTTAATTATACCAAGCTGGGCATCCCAAAGCACAGATCACTCACCGCTTGGATCAAGTCTAAGTTCTCTTGCATATTCTGACATTGAAATCTTTTAGACTGACAATCAAAAAAAAATTTTTTTTTTTTTTTTTTTTGGTATGGGGGATTGAACCCAAGGACCCTCTACCACTGAACTACATCCCCAGTTCTTTTTATTTTTCATTTTAAGACAAAGTATTGCTTACTTGCTTAGGGATTTGCTAAGTTTCTGAGGTTGACCTTGAATCTGTGGTCCTCCTGCCTCAGCCTTCTGAGTAGCAGCTTCTGTAGTACCACCACACTTGACCTGAAACTCTAATTTGACTTTCCAAATCTATTATCCCCCTTCATCTGGGGTCTCTGGACCTCATTTCTCTTTGGGTGCTTCCCAGTACCTGGAATTAAATGTGAACTTTTGCTTGTTTGGACATTTTTTAGGGAAGTCTTGTAAGATGTCATTAGGTTCTCAAAGTGGACTTCACCCTAAGAAAGATTGAAAATCTTTGTTTTACCTTATCTCCCTCCTACTTCTGCCACACCCCCATTGTTGTCTGCACCAACACACTCATCTCTACTACAAATTTTTTCTCACAGTATTTAACATTTCCAGGTTCCTGAAATCTCTCCCCACCCCCTCCAACTACATCCGTGTTTTATACCATCATTTGTTCCGTGACCACCTCCATAAATTTTGATTTTTCCTCAAAACATTTGAACAATTATTTCTCTTTCTATTTTCTTCACCTAAATCTATTTTAAAAGGAAACTAGTGACAGGTAACAAATGAAAAAGACAGTGGCTTCAGAGAAAGAATACATCCAAAGATTGGTGATGTCAAAGGAGGGGAAAGAGGAGTAGGGCTGGGCTGGTAATCTCGTCCTGGGGGTCTGAGCACAAGAATCATCAGGAAAGTGGTGGAGGTAGACATAGAGGGTCTGACTGACCTGTGGAACAGGAGTGCTCATGTGAGAGAGCGAAGGGCACAGGGTAAGGGTAGGAAAGACGGGGAGCTAGGAGACAGGGTTTCACACATTAATACACGTGTTGGGTAAAGTGTGGTGCATAGGGTGAAGCTGAAAAATGAAGGAACTTTGGAAGTTGGAAAAAAAGAGAGAGGCTTATGAGATTATGGTAAATGTGGGAATTGAAGATTGTATAACCTGCATTTTTTTGAACAGAGTATGGAGAGGAAGAATGTACAGAAGGTCCCTGAACCAGAACTTGGGAAGCTGGGGGAGACACCTACAATGAGCAGGGGCAGCACCTGTGTGTGTGTCCCATAGGAAAAGGGTATGAAGAATAATAAATGGGGACTATTGTATTATTATGGACAGCTCTGCCTTTCTGTGTGTTCACAGAAATCTGAAGAGCTAACCAAACCCTTGGCGGAGACAGACAGCTACAAATGGCACTTTGGTTCAGATGACAAAGAGGAACTCGGATACCCTGACAGTCTATTGGTTCTCAAATGAGTGGGCACAAGGAAGTTCCCTGGAGGATTTGTAACAATGGCTGGGCCCCTTCCCAGAGCTTCTGAGTCAGCAGGCAGGTCTGGGGATGGGCCTGAGTACTTGCATTTCTTACAAGTCCCTGGTGGTACAGGGGCTGCTGATTGGGAACTACACTTGAGAACCACTTGGCAAGGAAAACCAGTCCAAGCTTTTTGGTGATTGATCAAAGTGCTCTTAAGTTCTTTTCAAACAATAAATCACTGCAATACAAAAATGAGGTAAGTGAACATGCTCTTTCAACTCTAAACTTATAGACTAATATAAAACATTTTAAATGGGAAATGAAAACATTTAAAATTGCTATTGATTCTCATCAGTGCAATAGTTCAATAATGAAAAGAATCATGATTTCAGTCTCCCCTCTTGGTTTTCTGCTTTAATATGGATTCTTAGTTTTGATTTCCTGTGAGACGTTATCATTTCAGATTGAGTCCTTGGTGGCCCCTTTGTGGCACGAGGACAGCAGAGTGAAAGGGAGAGCCAGGAGATTTTCTTTCCTAGCTTTGAATCCTAGTATAGTTTTAGAAGGATGCAGTACCCATGACCCTGACCAGTCCTGAGCAGGACAGCCAGTGGGAAAGGAGGGAGGCTGCTGATTCCAAGCCAAGATGCTCTTCTGGCCTGGCAGCCATATTGGGGTTGTTTATGGAAACGTTCTCCCCTCTGCCTCTGCCCGCTATGAGGACTGCAGCCTTTTCCCATCTGAGCTGGAGCACCAGGAAGATATCTGGAGGAAGGATAGTGCACATCTCCAGAGAAAGAAAAAAAATAAGTCCATGAAAACCTAGCGTTGACTATATCAAAAACTATATCACCTTGAGCATCTCTCACGGTAAATCCAGACAGTGTGCACACCTGATAGATGCTGGCAGGGTGAAAAAAGAAGCTTTTAAATATTAGCATAAGTTTCACATTTTTTCTTGTTCAGGCTGGAAAGAGTTGTCCTTGCTCTTGATAAAGGGTTCCGGGAATTGAGGCAATGATTAAGAGAGTTGTTTAATTATGGAAAGGGAAATGTTCCAATCGGTAACTAATAAAAATAAACAACAGAAAGAATGATGGATGTTGACTTCTTAGCACGCCTTGTTTTCAGTCGTTGGCAACCTGTGTATGCGTTTGACATCAGTGTTCATGTTTGATGTTTCCTCTGCAGAAAAAACAAAAAGGAGAATTAGAGCAAATCCAAATTGAAGACTGAGTGCTCAGGGTAGAAATGCCAGAGAAAATATAGGATGCCTGGTTAAATTTGAATGTCAGATTGGCAACGATTAATTTACTGAATGGGACATACTCATACTTCTGAAATTCAAATATAGTTAGGCAGCCTGTTTTTTTTTTTTTTAATATTTGCTAAACCTGGCAATTTGACTTATGAAAAATTGTTTTTTTTTTCTTTTGTCTTTTTTGTGTTTATTTTTATTTTTTTAGGGAATAGTCTCTACTTTCAAGGTTGAATTTTGCTCTTGTCATCTATGTTGAGATTCTTTTTTAAAGAAGATGCAAATTCATAAGTGATATTTATGGATATTTGTTGACCTGAAGGATTTAGAGCCTCATCTTAAAAAAATGGGAAAAAAAATCAAAGTTGATATTGAAAGAAAGCCAAAAGACTCCTTTTTGCCCCTTTTAAGGTGATCAGTTGATTCTGTCAGTTGGGCACAAGCTGCAACAGCTGAGTAACAGGCCACCTTTGGATTAGCTGTGCCACGTTCAGCACCTCTTTGAACAATAATTATAATCTGTTGGGGGAAATATCAATTTAAAGGTCAAGAGCTTTCATAAAAAAGTGATTATTTGGTATTTCATACTTTGAACCTGAGCACACACCGGGATTCACTGTATCACTGTCTTTTGTGCAGCAGATATATGCTGAGCAATGGATCGCTTAATTATCTGATTATCTGTCTTTAGGGAGGACATGTGAACATGAACAGAGGCCACCAGGAGAGGTACATTGCTTTACTTGTGATCCTTAATCTATATCCACAGTCATTACAGGTTACAAGTTGACTTTTAAAACAAATATCTAAAATATAAATTACTTTTACAATGTAAAGTGGGCGCTTTGGTGTTAAAGAGCTCCTGGAGCTGAAAAATGGATACATTATTTGAGCGGGGCTCCAGGCTAGCATTAGTCCCTTCCCCTTTCTCTGATTTTTAGTGCTCAGCCAGTGGAGGGGGTGGGGAGGAAAAAATCCCAGTCTCCTAATTAACCAGGGTGTGAAGAAAGGTCAAGTAGTTAACCCTTGTAAGAAAATCATCAAGTATGAAGTTAGACAGGAAGATGGCTTTGTAGTGAAATCAAAATTCCAGGAAAACCTCGTGAAGATTCCAGGCACCCCGAGAGCCAGAAGACTGAAGAATTAAGCCCATGCAGCCAAACTCCATGAACCTGTTCGTGTTTTCCTTCATCCTCTGGGGTTCATTGCGGAGCAGGGGTTCCGTGTGCAGGAGATGATTCAAACTCAGGTGCTGCTGTGAGACATAGCTGCGAAGTGGGGTTCAGGGGTGGCGACAGCCCCACATGGGGTCACTGGTAAAAGCACAACTAGCCTCAGATCATCTTCCCTGATCCACTTTGAAATGATGCCTTTGGCAAAGTATTCCAGTGACCTCCCAATTTGGAGGCCTGTTTAGCTATAAGTCTGTTTCATAGCAGGACATTATGAGGTAACTGCAGAAGACAGAAAAAGAGAAACCAAACACTGGACAGTGTTGTAAGGGTTATATCATATCTCCTGACCAAGGGGATCCAATCGCATGCTCAATCCCGATGCTAATGTACGTTGCTCTGGCTTCCAAGGTCATCTAGTGACTTTGCACATCGTGTTCTGGGTCAGTTCCTAATATGTAAACCTGACCCTCCATTCTGTTCTTGATAGGTTGAAGCCAACATACGCATGCGTTCTATACATCAGATTCATCTAATTAATTTCATATCCCCATGTGTTTATTTACAAATGCAACATTTCTGGAGAAAGAAAATTTGCCAAAGAGCAGGGAAATCTCCTCACAAAGCTGAAAATCTTTTTACGATCCAAAGATGAGCACTAGAGACACTAGAATAATTCATTCTGTGAAGATTGCCAAGAAAACCTTGTTTTGAAATCCCCGTGCCCGTGATTACATCATGCCCGGTGAGGCATCCACCTTCGGAAACAATAGATAGACATTTGCTCTTCTCGAACTCCCCTGCTTGGTTTCAAAGAGCTTTTTAGTTTTTTTTTTTTTTTTTTTTTTTTTTTTTGCCTCTCTTGGCTCTGAGTGGCTGCAACACATGGTAAATCTTTAACTTCAAGTGTCCTTCTGTGGTGACCAACTAAAATATTAGCAAAATAAATGTTTTATGGGAAAATGTTGGCAGGAACCCCAACAGAAACAGGTGGTATTGGGTTATTTCAATATAATGTAATGATACAGCCAGGTTTCCATCTGGACAGCATGTGGTTGGGTCTGCTCAGAGAGTATCAAAGAGTGTGAGCATGCACTGGGGACACCAGCGGTGTACAAGTGTGCAGCTAGATGGCTACTTTACAAAATAATAGTCTGGGTTTCGGGTCCTCTGGGTTAAATATTTTTACTGTCAAAATCTGAATTTCTTCATAAAATATTAAAGGCGAAGCAAAAACCTCTGACATGCAATACTGAGCGGCGTAATTATAAAGCAGTTCCTGGAAACCAAAGAGAGCGTGCATTAAAGTGAGGCGTTTATTATAAAAGAGTTCATTACCCTTGGAAGTGAAGACATGTTTTAGAGGGAGCCTCAGAACAGAGAAGCTTTTTCAGCAAGGATTATGATACTACGAAAAAAGGCTCAGCCTTGTCAGTAAGAGTACAATTAGAAAATAAAGAGAGAATGGGATTAGTTGACTGCTAAAGGCCTGATTGTGATCCAAAGCTAAAGAGATGTATCCTTAATTTACCACCAGGGAAGAGTCTTTCTCCCTCTTCCATAAAATTCCTGCTTCAGGCACTTCAAAACACATGGAATTAGGAACACTTGGAACATTTGGTTTTGCACTCAGCTTTCCTGACTGTACATTCATGCTAAGCTCCATAATAAACTCTTGGCTCAATAACTCCCTATATTGTATCCCTGAGAGGGGCATCAAATTATGGCTATGTGCAGAGGTAGATCCTCTTCAGAGGCAGAGAGACTTCACTCCCTGGCTCACTCAACTCTAGCCAGAGGAAGAAGACTGGAATATGCACACTGGGAATAAGCCATTTGGAAGTGGCTTGCAATCTCCTTGATGCTGACTAGCAAATCCAGGAAGTCATGGGCACCATCTGCCAAAACAAAGGAGCCACTTGTACCCCAGGGTACTTGGCCAGGAAGACTTGGCTTCTAGAGAAGTCTTTGCAGCCATTCATTGATAGTGCAACAGACAGGGAGACACTGAAAATAAAAAGGTCTAGGTATGGAATCTAGGGACTGATGGATAAAAAGGGAGCAGTGAAAGCCAGAGAGAAAGAATTAATGAAGTTAAAACGTTTAGTTCCAATGCCTCATGCCACTGGTACCCAGGGGGAGGCATGCATTCATTCACGTGGCTCTCACTTGTTACTCGAAGAGCGGGCTGTTCCGCAGTATCCACTGTCTTCTTCTAGATGAGTGGAGAGAGGCAGATGAGCTGGTGTGATGAGTTGTCTGAAAGCCCCAGAGTCTAACTCTTCCTGTTACTCTTGAGGGGCTGGATTGAGGCCAAGGAGAGAATGGTTAACTTGCCCTGAAGGACAGGCAAGTTGTAGTGAGGGCCCTGGGTTGCTTGAGAAAATGTTTTTCTCCATCTGGATCAGATTTAACATGAAACAATATTGGCAGGTCTCAGTTCTTCTTTTCATAGTGTATTAGGGTAGCTATTGTGTGCATCATAAGACTTTGGTTCCTGTGGGATTCTAAAAGGTAGTAGCATACTCAGACTTCCCAGGTGAGGAGTTTATGATCTAATGGGGGAAAGTATATCGCCAGAGAAAAACTAGGAAGTTGAGCTATCCAAGGGGAGAGAGACTTCATTTCACTCCCAATCATATGGCACATAGTAGATGCCAAAATAAAGGCTGAATTGAACATGGGTGATAAGGTTTTACAGGTATCTGACTGGCTTAGAAATTATGTTTAACTCCAAGTACTGAGTTCTCTCCATTAGATATCAAGCTGCCCCCACCTCTGTGCTAAGAAGTGAATGTAATGATTTAAGAGAGAGGTAGAAAACTTCATAACAGAGACTCAACTGCTTGGTATTTCAGCCAGGTGGGACTTTTTCATTCTTTAGAAATCATCATGGGCTGGAAAGTTTGCTTAATTAATTGCACAACCACTGAAAACTCAATATCTTACTCCCTTATAAGTATTCCCTTATAAGTTTTCCCTTATACTGCTCTTTTTCTCCTGAATTCAAAACTATCAGGAACTCTGTCTTCATTTATTTTCTGTTGCTATTACAGAATACCATGGACTGGATAATTCATAAAGGAAAGAAGCTTATTTAGCTTATGATTCTGGAGACGAGAAATTGAAGGACATAGCAGGGGCACCTGGTGAGGGCCTTGCTGCTGCATCATAATATGGCTGAAGGTGAAAGGGCAAATGTGTATGTACAAAAGTAAAAGTAGAAACGGCAGACTTGCTTCTACAACAATCTACCGTGATAACTAACCCACTCCCTTGATGATGAATTAATCCATTCACAACAGCTGTCCTTCATGGTTCAATCACCTCTCATTAGGCCCCACCACCCAGTGTTGTTACATCAAGGATCAAGCTTCCAACACACAAATTTGGGAGACACACCTAAACCATAGCAACCTCCGAGTTTCTTTCTTAAAGAAAAATAAGTGCTTAAAGCTTTGGAGTAAGGAAGTAGTTTTCTTTGGGTTAAGGAGGAAACTAGAACAGAGATTGTGTTTTGCTGGCTGGGAGAGCAATGGAGTCTATCTGTGGGTGTGTGTTCTTCTCCCTCTGATGCTGGCCTGTGGTAGTAGCTTATAGTGATAGGCAGAAGGCTGGGAGCTTTGTGGTAAAATGCAATGACTCTGGGTCCTCTCTTGAATTATGTAGGCTCTTTCTGGTCTGGTTGAAGTGAGGAAGGTTGTCTTACGAAGTTCAAGCTATTGGAGAAAACATCTAAACTAGTCCTTAAATGTTGCAGTGACAATAAATGAGATGCAGATATAGCATTTGGCTATTCAATCTGAGATTTAATTGAAGAGGTTGCTGATGCCTAATATTTATTTGAGTACTTACTATGTGCAAAAAACCTGTGCTAAATGCTTTGCAAGAGAGAAAATTGAAACTTAGGTTGAGTAACCCATCCAAGGTCAAGGAGGTAGTAGGGGTGAGATCAAATCAGGTCTATTTGACTTCAAAATACAAATTTGAAACCTCCTGTTTAAATTACAACTCCAATATAGTGCTGTGAAATAAGAAACATCAGTGGCATAATTTGGGGTTTGTGGTTAATCGTTTAGAAAGGGTCAGAGTGTCCTTGCCTTTCATTATATCAAAATAAATTTTATATGGATTAAATGTGTAGATTAATAACAAAAACAAAGTACCAACCATCAAATGTAATGGGAGAAATTGTTAGTGAATATAATAAATAATAAATTGAGGCAAAGAAGGCCTTTATAAAGAGAATAAAGAATATGAGGGAAGAAAGATAGATTTGCCTACAAAAACCCTCTAAAATTTCTTTATGTCAAAAGTATGAGGGAAGTTAAAAGACAAACAACTGGGAAAAACATATGCATAAACTTTATGTCTGCTAAAAGGTGCAGATCCCTAATGCATACCACATTCTTACTAATCAAATCAAGAGGCAAATACTCTAATAGAAAAATGGATAACGGCCATGAATAAATAATTCACAAAGAAGACATATAAATGGACAAATAAACAAATGGAGATAGTTTCAACCTCAGTAGTAATAAAAGAAATTAAATTTTAATCGATATGTCTTTTTTTGTCTTATAAATTGGCAGAAAGAAAAAATAATACTTAAGTTGGTAAGAACCTAGAGAAACTGATCATACACGGGGCCATTTTCTTCTGTTACTGGTAGAATATGACCAGCGTGACTTATCTGCAGGGAAATTTGCCAATATATACAACCATTTTAAGTTTGTTCATACCCTTTGTCCTAACAATTCTATGTCTAGCAATTTCAGAAAATATAAATGTGAGCAATGCTTTATATTTGAGGACAGGCACTGAAGCATCATTTATAATGGCAAAAAAAAAAAAAAGAAAAAGAAAGGGACAAACTGAGTACACAATAAAAGAAGGCTGGCCAAAGTATACGTATTTGCTGAATATTATCCACTCAAAATAACTTTTTGGCAGTAGGGGGACTAACCTGGGGTAGTTTACCACTGTGCTGCATCCAGATTTTTTTTTTTTTTTTTTTTTTTAGTTGCTGAGGCTGACCTCAAACTTGTGAACCTCCGCCTCAGCCTTCTGAGTTGCTGGGATTATAGGCTTGTACCACTGCTCCTGACTCAAAATAACTTTGTAGAAGAATATTTAACAGCATGAAAAAATGTTTAGTATGTAATGCTTACTAACAAAGAGGACTGAAAAAATAGTATTCATTTTTGACTAAAAAATGAATATATATATATATACACACACCACACATATATTTATGTATGTGTATATATATATATATTTTTTTTTTTTACACCATGCTAAAATGACTAGAATAAAACCGCCAAAATGTTAATAAGGTCGAGGATCTAGTTCTCTTACTAAAAGGGATGATTTTTTTTTCTTTTTGGTGTGTTTCCCTGTAGTTTAAAAATATTAATATTTAAGATCTAGGGATGTGACTCAGTGCTAGAGCATTTGTCCATCATATGTGAGGCTCTGAGTTCAATCCCTAACATCACACACACAAAGGTTATACATATATGTATTTAAACATTTATAATCCAGAACAAAATGGTATTAAGAAGTGGACTGCATTTTTAAATATACTTTACTAGGACATGGCTTGCATATGTATGTGGGAGGGCTAAGGATCATGTGCTAGACAATATATTCATGTGAAATAATTACTGTCATGAGTGAGTATATTATTGAGTACGCTAGTGCAGTTCTGGGAAATCTAGTGTGTTCCAAAGAACACAAAGATGCATAGAGAGGATACTTTGAGATTTTCAAGTAAAGGCAAGGAGCTATTAACATACTGAACACGTGACTATCAAGAAGTAGACAAAAGAGTGCTAACCTGACATGGAAATGGATTTAGCCCTGAAAGTACTGGTCAGCTGGGATTTCTCCACACCCTCCAGTGTGAGGTAGATTGAGATTTGGTTTCTCTTACATTCAGCAGTTCAGGTTTCAAGTCCCCCTTTAACTGGTTTAATCACCTTGAGGAAATTTAGGATTTAGAGTTAAGCAATTAACAGAGAAGCAGATAGTGTGTGAGAGAGGAAGATGGTGGGGGTCAGAGAGAAAGAGGAAGACATATGTGAGGAGGTAGGCATATAAATCTTTTGGTTTTTTGAACAGAAGTCTCCTGCTTGGTGTAATGGTTAATTTGAATTGTGAACTTGATTGGAATAAGAGATGCTGAAGCTTAAGAGGCTTCTGGGTGTGTCAACGAGGGTGTGTCTAGGAATGATTGGCATATGGGATACTGGACTGAAGCAAAGACCCTCCCTAAGTGTGTGCAGCACTGTCCAGTAGGTTGGAGGCCTGTATAGAATAAAAGTTGGAAGAATGAGGAAGCAGCCGCAGATGCAAGCTGGATTCTTGAACAGGTTCTTGATTGCTACTGTGATTGCCTGAGGACAACAGACTCTTGATCCTTTGCTCTTCCAAAGCCAGTGATTCTCCAGGGAGTTTCCAGAAGCCTCTGGTCTTAGACTCGGGTAGCATCATTGATCCCTCTTGTTCAGAGGCCTCAGCCTCTTGGACTGTGCAGCTACTTGTTCTCCAGCCTGCAAATTGCCATTGTGTACTATTCAGCTTCTGGTCATGTAAGTCAATCTAATAAGTCCCCCTTTTATAATCATACTTCCTGTTGATTCGCTTCCTCTAGGGAACCCTGACAAATACACTTGGGTTGAATTTATTAGCTCTGTTCATGACCACTTTTTCAAGAGTTTAGTTGTTTAATGAAGGAACCTTCTTTGCTGTACAAATATAACTCAGGAGGCTGAGGCAGGAGGATTGCCAGTTTGAGGACAGCCTCAGCAACTTAATTAACCTGCCTCAAAAGAAAAAAAAAAAAGAAAAAAAGAAAAGGACTGGGGATGTAACTCATTGGTAAAGTGTCATGGGTTCAATCCTCGGTACCTAAAATCCATCAATCAGTCCCTCTTGGATTCTGTTGAAGGAAGGACTGGAGTTCTTTACTAGTGATCTACTTAATCCCACTAATTGGTGCTTGCTGTTCTAGAGCTAAGAAGTGAAATTCTGGATCAATTGTTGAGCTCCAAAATCAGAATCCTGAGCATTCACAGTGAATTCTAGATAACCAAACAGCTTATTACCTTTGCTGAGGAAAGATTACTGGCTAGCTGGTGGAGTTCACTTAACATTGTCTTGTATTATCCTTGAAGAACTTGGAGAAGCCAAAGGTCCTCATAGTCTCTCCCTTCAACCATATATTTTTCTGGCAGTGTCTTTATTTTGTGTTTGTATTCTTTGGCACTTTTCTCTGTTGAATGTCAGTCTGTGTTCAAACGAACTGTTTTCTCTAATTGAATGAAGGCATCTTAAATCTTATCTCTACTTTTCTCGATATGAATGATTCCACCCAGTTATTGCATTTGCACATGAGGAAATGAGTTATTCTTTTATCACTTTATAAAGTTTTTTTTTTTTAAACAATCAGAACAGACTCAAGAGACCCTGCTGTTTACCCTCTTGAAGTTAATTTCCACTGATTAAGTGTCAATTCATATTACATCAACAATGTAAGATAAATAAAGTTCAGGTAACATGGGCGTGTCCTGTGGACATTACACCAAATGATACGCCTTCGTAAAGTTCAGATGGATTGCACCAGGCATGGTGGCACATGCCTGTAATCCCAGTGATTTACTGAAACAGTAAGGATCTCAAGTTCAAGGCCAGCCTCAGCAATTTAGCAAGACTCTGTAACAAAATAAAAAATGAAAAGAACTGAAGATGTAGCTCAGTGGTAGAGCACTCCTGGATTTAACCCCCAGTACCCCCCCCCAAACAAGTTTGAATGAATTCTGTCTCCCGCACCCTCTAGTTACCTAAAATATAACTTAGAGAGGAAAACTAACTAGGATTTAGATTTCTCTCCATTGATTTATTTCTCCAGCTGTAGATGGTTATTTGCTCCAGTCCAGCCCATCTCTGGTGCTTCTTCATGGGAGCAAGAAACAGGACCATCTATTCAATTTACAGTCAAGTCCTAGGGAACCACACCAACAGGGATGGCAGAGTGGTGTGGAAGCTCTTCTCTTGAAAAATGCAAGTATCTTCGGCTAGATAAATCAGTAGGGGGTGGCTTCAAATCAAATGCCTTCATTTCAAAGTGACTGGACCTCATTTTAGATCTCTGGGGGAAAGAGAAAGTCTAGAGAATTGGAGAAAATCCAAACCAGTTCATCAACCCTTAATGTTTTCAAGAACATTTTATTTTGTTACAGTGTCTAGTAAAGAGTTTAAGTCTGCCTTGGTGAGGGATGAAAAGAGGAGTTATTTTAGGACGGATGACTTCATAAACTTCAGAACATGGACCCAATTAAGTAGAGACCTGGAAGGAAGGTGTGCCTTCAGGGTATTTATTACAAGTCCAAAGAATCATGACATTAAATAAATCCTTCTTTTTGCAAGTAACAACCACATTCAACCATGTAGGAGAAACATGCTAATTTATTAATAACTTTGCGATGCAGAAAGCTCAGTTCATTGCATTTTTAGCCCAGATTTGGAACACTGTTCTTTCAGGGTGCTTTGTGGATAGGGCGAGGTTGTTTGACATCTGTATGAAAATGCAAAAGAGAGCTGGGAGCCGTGGGCCACACCTGTTATTCCAGCGACTTGAGTGGCTAAGGCAGGAGGATCATAAGTTTGAGGTCAACCTCAGCAAGTTAGCGAGACTCTGTCTCAAAATTAAAAAAAAAGTAAAAGGTTTGGGGATGTAACTCAGTGGTAAAGCACTCCTGGGTTCAATCCCAAGGACCCCATCCTCCAAAAAAATGCAAAAAGATTTGTATTTGCCTACTAGTAACATGGACCAATAATAATAGTGCTTTTTTTTTTTTTTATCAGTTATAAAGCTTTTTTCTCATGCAATACAAGTACAGAGAGACAAGAAATGTAGGCTAACAGGGAGATTCCATAGTGTCATCGGGATCCCAGATTTTTTTCCATTTTCCTCTTCCTCAATCCTTAGCACATGGCTGCCATCCCCAGGGCTGCTTTATGGTCCCTTTTGACTGATGGAGTCTTCATTATCACTTCCATACCCAGGAGAGAGGAGGGGACCAAAGAAGGCCCAGAGGAGGAGCTGCCAGCTGTCTGCACTCCCTCAAAGAAATTTCCTGGAAATCCCCTTCAACAATTCCATTTGCATGTCCTTGACCACAGGAGCTGCAAGGAAAATATTTTAACTGGATATCTGCAATTGGATTCTTTTACCCAGGAAGACAGGAGAAAGGACACGGATTGGGCAATCAGCTGTATGCCACAGCAGGAGCTTCCTGGGACTGTGTGAAGTATTTCCTGCGTACAAATCTGCCTAGCCGAAGTTCCCATCCTGGAAGCTTTCTCCATGAAGTTAGAGCCTCCTGCATCTTTCGTGATACACGCAAAATAAAGGACTCATTCATCTATGGACAACAGATGGACCTCAGAGAAGTTCTCTAAATTGTTATGGGGTATACATCAATCAATCAATACTCAATCAATAAGTAAATGAATAAAGAGGGACTGGAAACTGGCTTTGGATGCTAGAAATAGATACCAAAGGCAAGAGAGCAAAGTAAAAACACAATGTGAAATATTATCATTGGTGTTACCATTTTCCCAAGGATGATAGAGCACACTGAGGTCTTAGTTCTCCAATTTATCTCCAGCGTAGGAATTTCCATTGTAATAGCCACCTTTTATGATGCACTTGATACAGGCCAGATGTTGACTATACATTATGTCTAATCATCTTCTGGGAGGCCTGGATAGATCCATCTTTCAGCTGGGGAAGCAGGAAGTCAGAGGTGTTAGACCACTACTTCAAGTCATACAGCTAGTTAAGAGAGAAGGGATTTGAACTCATTTGTAACACCAAATTTGTGTCTTCTCTTCTGTTGCATGCTGGTGACTTAATACTAGTTAGGATGTTGAGATTCTATAGGAAAAGATTTAATGGCTTATTCTCAGGATAAGAAGTGCTACTTATGAGACTGTGATGTTTCCCTGGACCTGCTTAATGATCACCATCTACTGGCTGTTCTGTATGCATCCTATGCCTTGACTAGGTGCTCAGAGTAGTGAATGCTCCTCCCCTTCTTCTCCTCATTGGGTCACATTGCAAGCCACTTCGCTCCCCAGGCACCGCCCTGGAGCGGGGGAAGGCATCATAAAAGCAATCAGTATATTCTCATATTTTTTCCTGATGTAAAAAGATGAAGTCATGGCATATGGTCAGATTGCCAGCACGTTAATAATAAACCTCACATAATTAAGCACTGATTTATTCCTTTATATAAGTGAAACAAATTGCTTTAACTGCCTCTGCTTGAGACCATCCAGTCAGATGGATTATGTATAGGAAGTTGAAACTAAAAATTATGGGCACTCATATTTCACTGTGGTAGAGGTTTATTGGAGGTACAATTAGAACCCTAACTAAATGTGTCCTGCAATCCCTTTGATGGAGAGATCAGATATTAATCTGGGGATATGACTAATTCTCAATACAGCTGCTCTCTGAGCTCTAATATTCCTGCTTTAGGTTCAAAACCTGGAAACATGTTTAAAAAATTGATCAGAGCTTATAATAGCAATAATCACCTTGAAATTGGTTGTTACTTCGGTTAATGAACTGAATCGCAGAGCGTGAGCCTCCCTCTGTGTCCCTCAGGCCTTTAGCTAACAAGCTAGTTGTTAACCGCTAGGTTTATTTAAAAAGAAAAATCTCTTTAGGGGATTGAATTGGGGAAAAGTAGGGGGCTGAATGTTGTCACTGGAGGGTCCTCTGACAGTACTGTCCACACCTCTGTCCCTCCTGCTAGAGCCACGGTGGGTGTGACCCATTGGAGATGGAATGTCTTTTTCTGGTAGCTGGGCTCACTGCTCAGAGAGTGGTCCAGGACCTTGTTAGCAATGCAGAATTTCAAGTCCCATTCCAGAGAGTCAATCTGCACTTTAACATGATCCCCTGGGAAAGAAGTCCGGAGCAGGGTGACTTCTTTTGCTCCAAGTTCCAGCTTGTGAAACTCGGACCTCATCTCAGAGGCTTCTCTGAGGCCCACAGCAAATCCTCGGCTCTGCTTCTATCTAGATCTCTGTGCAGCCGAGGAATGTACGCTAGAGCATGCGACACTTAGTGAACAACAGACCTTAATAACTATCTGTTTAAAAAGCGATTCCTCCGAAGTTTATCTTCTTTCAACCAACAATTTCTTAGAGAAAGAGGAAGGCAGACAGAATAAGAGACCTGGGGTAGACCAGCCTCAGGTGGGCTAGGTAGTACCTGGAGTTCCCTGTGTTCCCAAGCAAGGGGCTTACACCCTGGAAAAAGGCTTAAATTCCATATGTGAAGGTTTGTGTAGACCATTTGCCCTTCATCCAAATGCCACTGACAAATTTTTCTGCTCAAGGTCTGAAGAAAAACACTGCTTTTCAGAGCCTTCAGACTTCCCAAGACCCAGCTCCAACCCCTTCCCAGTGAGCAGGGTTTGGTTCTATGCTCTGCTTCAGGTCTAATAAGCTAGTGTTTTATTTCTTTGCTCTGTTTCCTTTACTGACTGTCCACAGCAAAAGATTTCCTCAAAAGCTTAATGGAACCTGAATAACAGAACTGCTGTATTTTATTGATGTACTGCTGTCCTGGTACTCTGGGACTGCTAGACTGGGGGAGCAGCTTTAGGGAGCCATGGGGGGCTGTGGGAGTGACGTCATGGGTTAGAGGCTGTGGAGTAGTGGGAAGAAAGATTCTCCTGCAATCTGGAGTCTTGGGTCTGCAGAGAATATATATATATATTCTCTGAGATAAGCAGAAGATCATGTATTAGGGAGCTATTAGGAACCAGCTGGGGACAATCCAATTCATTTCTCAGGCCTCCAGAACCATTCAGGCTGAGAATCCGGGAGGACAGTGGGGAGCCCCGTGAGCAGCAAACCTCCCAGGACCTCATTCCTCCACTGCCCCCCACTCTCACTTCCTCTGTAGTTTTTATAGGTGTTGAGTTCACTCAGTGACCATGCTGTGGCCCTCCTTCCAGATTTATTGGAATTTCATTTTCACTCTAGCCATTGAGTAACTCTTTAGCTCATTTCTTAAAAGGTAGGCAGACTCCACTGTATAATTTCTTCACTTGTGACCAGGCTGATCCTGTGGTTTTATGTTATTTTTCACTGGTATAGTTTCTTTACAATTTTTACCTTACAAATAAGAAGTCTCATTTTGTACTTTGCAGTGTCATTGTTTAGGAATTCTAGCAAAACAATCAGTCTGTTAGTCTGTTTAGGTTGACTCTTCTATGAAATTCCATTTTATTTACATGCACGATCTTCCTTTTCTTTTCCCGCCAAACCTGGCAATTTGCAGGTGGTCACACAGTGTCGAAATAAAAAAGACCCATTTAAACCAGCTCACTTAACAGAAGCAGGACCTCAGAGAGGTCATGATTCACCCTAGGCACAAAACTAGTTGGTGGCAAAGTTGGAATCCTCTCTCTTCTTTGGAAAAGTCTATTTGAAAAATTGTAGGGCTGGGGATATAGCTCAGCTGGTAGCTCAGCTTCCCTTGCGAGCACAAAGCCCTGGGTTCAAATCCCCAGCACCACAAAAAAAAAAAAAAAAAAAAAAAAGAAAGAAAAAAGAAAAATTGTAATACTAAATATGTGTTTGTGAGGAAATTAGCCTTTGTCAAAGGCATGGCCATCTTTAATCTATTAATCTATTGACTTCCCACCCTCCCCCACTCAGAAACTTCAAAATATAAATGCAAATTTATTTATTTATTTATTTATTTATTTTTTAATGAACTCTGTACCTGAATTTATTTTGGAATTATTCTTTTTCAAAAACATCCTGATGTGTGTGTGTGTGTGTTTCTAAATGAGATTTTTATTTTTTTGGTAATTTTATCAAGTCTACCCGCTTCTCCTGTCCCTATGGTTGTTTTGATTGGCATTGGATCCCAATCCTTCTGCCTCACAGCCTAGTACCCCTCCACCAAATTAGCTTTTTTAAAAAAGGAAGAATAGAGATATTATCATGCATGGGATTGGATGTCTGAACCCAGACATTAACCAATTCACATTTGTTGAAAAACTACTTCATTAAGATGCCATTAGGCATCATTATTTTATATATTATTAGACATTTTTTTAAAATGCCAATTAATTATGTCACCCTATCAAGTAGTAAGATGCATCCACTTCAGAGATGTTAAAATGTGAAAAATATGTGCCTTGGAGTCAGTGATGTGCTATGTTGGTAGAATGCGTTATATATAAGAAAAACTACACTAGGAAATTTTCTTGTAATATTTTTACTCTTTCTAAATGTGTTTTTCAAAAGTCTCATTAAGTTTAGCCCTTATTACTTCTCTGTAGCATAGACAAGACCAGTATTTTAATTTTCATTTTACCCATAACAATAACAGCAATACATAGCAGTAACCAAGCCAGGAACTGTTCTAAGTGCAAGGTCACAGATCAAATGAGAAAGTCAAGATTTAAGCCCAAGAAACTTGGCTCCAAAGTCTATGTTCTTAGTCATGCATAGCCTGCATGTGATAAGGCCTGAGACCCAGAGACAGTGAAGACTTGCCATGAAGCCTCAGTGGATTCTGACTCCTACCCCAGCCCTTTCCGCATCTCATCATTTGAAAACCATAATAACTAGCACAATGGAGCTTTATGTTTCTAAAACTTTGGTTTTGGCTCCAGAAAAGCTCATGAACTTGGGTTTATGGTGAGACTGACAGGGATGGGGGGTGGCTAGGAAAGGGGACATCCATGTTCTCCAGGCCATATGACTTGAACCTCAGAACCATCATCTTCTGAAACCCCTTTCTAATCTTAGGCAGAATGGAGCAGGAAGCTAGAAAACTGTCCACAGAAGGGAGCCTGTTTAAAGACTTGAATTATATGTTCTTTAGTTCTGTATTTTTGTCATTTGTGCCTTTCCTGGGATATAATATCCCCAGATAGGCATGACTTTATGACAGTGACTTTGGGTTTCTGTGCTGGGACTCTTACTTTGGTGATCCCAGACAGAATGGTCAACCATGGTGACTTTCTGAGACAAACCCTCCCTCAGAAAGTGCAGAACTGAATTCTGTTGACCAGAAGAGGTTAATCCTGCAGGTGAGGGATACAGTTTATTTCCCCTGGAGTTAATCATGAAGATTATCTTCATGTCCCTGCCTGAACTTCCGTGTAGGATAGAGAGTTTGCATTTATCTTGAGCCAATGGCTTCCTGAACATAACTGATCTGATCTTTTGAAGTCATTTCCATCCACAGAGGACTGAAGGGCATGTATACACGAGTGATTTGAGTTTTCACTGTGCTTTCTGGGGTGAAGTACATTCCAGATGGAGTGAGGCAACAACATTACTTTTGAATTTTACCTGGCCTTGCGGAAATTAGGTATCCTTTCTCATTGTCTGCACTGAAAGAACATTTCCTTTGTTCTAAAGTAAGTGTGGATTAACAATCTTCTTTATTGCTTTCATAGCTTTATGTGTCAGGGAGTAGCAGGTTGCTGTGTACTCCTCACTGGGAGTTCCAGATGCAAGGAGTAGAAAGAAAGGAGTTCAAACGCCAGTTCAGGACTGATCGGGCCCTAGCCAATTCCATGCCTTAAACCCCTCTGTGATGCCTTTTGCACCCCAGAGTCTACGTGGCTGAGAATTTGGAAAGGAACTTTTGTAAGTGAGCATTCCAGCCAGCACTCCACCAGCACACCATATGGGCTTCTGATTGGTCATCAAAGAGGAGTGCGATCTGCTGACTCCTACAGATGAGAATGTACCAGAGTCTCATGTGTTGAACCTTAACTAATGATCCCTAAGAAGAACTGCTCCCCATCTTCATTAACTAATTAAACAATTCCAGATAGAGAGTCAGTCATGCTGCAAAATATTGCTTGAGTAAGTGGTGCCCCTCCCCAGTCATGCAGTGATTTCTTAACAAGCGGAGGGGGCCTGGATGCTGCTTTGTGATCTGCCTGTGAGCCCTGTCACTGGTGTGGCTGCTGAGTCCATGCCAGTGATTGGATGTGCCCCCAGAGGCTGCCCTCTGGAAGCAGGCAGCTAGGTCTGCATAGCTTTCCCCAGCATTCCCTGTCTCAGCCGGGTCATGACAAGGAAACTGTGGCCTCTTTTAGCTCGAGGGAGCCTTTGCTCTCAGCTGTGATTAAGGAAGCTGTGCTCCTTGAGATGGTGAATTTTCCATTGTTTCTCTCTTGTAGAGGACCCCCTGCCCTGAGGTATTTTGAATTAACTAGTGAGGTCCTGAAAATGCTAATTGCTATAATTTACTGGAGAACTTGATATGAGGATTGTTTCCTTTGAAATATTGCAAATATTAGATACACATTGCCTCCACATGTATTAATCACAATGGTGATTCTAACGTGGTCAGTTCTGAGAGTGGTTTATGGGGCCTGGTTTGCATCCGGGGGGACTTTGGAATATGCAGTCGTTTTTATTTTAATTGCAATTTTTGTGGCTTGGCCTCTGTTATACAGTCATAGCAGAGGCTAACTATAAATTTGCTGTGTATTTTAAACAACAGTTGAGGGAGAAAATATCAGTTAGTGGTTCATCGTTGGGTTTTGGGCATAGATTCTATGGGTTAAAAATCCCTGCTTCTCACTTGTTATCTCTATGATTTGGGAGCAAGTACCTTAACCTCTCCAAGTTTTATTTTCTCGTTTGTAAAATAGGAAAATAAAAATACAGGTCTCATCTGCTTACCTAAAACAGTTGTGGCTGAAAGCATTTTAGAATTCAGATTCTTTAAGATCTTAGAAAAGTAAAATCGTACTTCTGCCCTGGTTTACAATAAACCCTCAGCAAGGGCAAGGTGTGGGTTGGTAACCCATTAATGTTTCTGCAGCAAAATGAATAACTATTCATACTAAATAAGGATTAGAATAAGCCCATAGCCATTCGAATTTAGGTAGATTTTATTGCCATGTGATTGTGTGGCAAACCTGAAAAAACTAGGTGGCTTTCAGGACTTTCTGGATTTTGGAATTGTAGATGAGAGATAATGGTTTTATATTTATTCACAATGTTACCACTTCTAAAGAAAGTGTGTGTAAAACACCTGCCTTAGTGACTTCTACACACTACATGCCCAATCAGTGTTATCTGGCATGGAGACTCATCCTCTTTCTAAAGCCCACTTCCTAAGTTAGTTTCTGAGCATTCCGACTGGTCATTTTGCTTCTGAGGCAGCTTATGAAATGTATTGTCTCCACATGTATACAGTTGAGCAGACTTTTTGCTAGCTTTGCCTCTGAAAAGTTTCTTCCCTTTCCCTGGTTCCAGAGGTCAGTGCTAGTAGAATCTTCCGTAGTGAGAGCCACGTCCTCTCTCTGTGCCGTCTTATTTGGTGGTCATTAGCCATCTGTGGCTATTCGGCCCTTGAAATGTGGTCCATTTTGAGAAATTAAAATTTTAATTTTATTAATTTTAGCTAATTAGTTAAGATCTAAATTTAAATAGGCACATGGGGGGTAGTAGCTATAGTATATGGGGTGTGGGAGTCTAGAGGACTTGGGTTCAATACTGAGGTAACCTCATCCCCTTTACACACAGACTTCTTTATCCTTAAGTTACTGAAATTGGTGAGGAGCTGCTCATTCACTTTTTAAAATTTTTTTTATTTGTTCTAATTAGTTATACATGACAGTAGAATGTATTTAATGCATTTTGATAAATCATACATAAATGGAGTATAACTTTTCATTTTTCTGATTGTACATATTGTAGGATTACATCAGTCATGCAGTCATATATATACATAAGGTAATGTCTGTTTCACTCTGCTATCATTCCCACCCCATACCCCTTCCCCTCCCTTCACGCCCCTCTAATCTAAAGTAACTCCATTCTTCCCTAGTGCCCCCCCCCAACCCTTTATTGTGAATTAGCATTCACATATCAGAGAAAACATTTGGCCTTTGGTTTTTTGGATTTGGCTTATTTCACTTAGCCTGATATTCTCCAACTTCATCCATTTATTGGCAAAGGTCATACGTTTATTCTTTTTTAAATCTGAGTGTTTTGTGAAAGTGCATTATGTGCCAAACTCTGTGTTAGATACTGGGGATAGGGAGCAAGATTTTTGCACACAAGGAAAGCATACATATTTAAAGCATACATTTAAGAACATAAATATTCTGTGACGAATACAATGGTAGAGATTGATGCCAGGGCTTTGGGCAAGCTGGTCAAATGCTCTCGTGCTGAGCTACCTCCTCAGTCCTCGGAAATTATTTAGCCCAGTCTCTGACATGTAGAAAGTGTTCAGTAAATACTTAGTCAACAAAAGAGTAATAGTGCTGCATTTCTCCTTTGCAGAAAGTGAGTTTAAACTCAGATGACAGCTGGCAAGACTGGGAAAAGTCTGGAAAGATAGCTATCTTCATGTCAGGGACTGTGGTTGTTTTTTTGGAACACGAAGGAACTGATTGCATCATGCTCACTTGATTTTGTAGTTTATCCAGTTAAGCTCTGTTTTTGAAAAAATAAATTTATTATGAGCTCAGTAGAGCCCTGGTGCTCATTTCTCCAGCATGGGAGCAGATGTGCGTTTGGAGCATGATAGTTTGGGGGACCCACCAAACATCCGAAGGAACTGAATGTGAAATGAGCAGGGAATGCTGGCTCCCTCTCTCAATGATGCTTTGTGATCTAAGAGGTGTTTTCTGTTTTCAACAATGTGTTGCAGAACGGTCTGTAACAGTCTGTTGCAATTTTCTTCCCAAATCTCCCACGTTTCTGCCAATAGTGAATTAGACTGTCATTAGCTTCACAGATGTGCTTTGATCCCTATACGGCTTGTCTCCTGGCAGGGAGGCAAATGAACCATGGATGCAGATTTGCTAAACCTGGAGGATAAAGCACAACACAGTGGAAGCGAGGAGGATGAGGAGGCTGGAGCCCTGGGTTCAAGATGCATCTCTGTTGTTAATTAACTGTCTGTCATCTTGGGTGAGGCATTGACATTCTCATTGTCCCAGTTCTCTGATCTGTAAAAGGAGAGGATGGGATTGGTGCTTAGATCCTTCTCAGGTTGTCTGATATTGAATGGAAAAAACGCTTCAGGTTTGGGAAGAGATGCCATCTTGCTTTTGATGTCTTGGCTTTCTGAACTCACAATCCACAGGTCCATGGTACACACCAGAAGCAACCATTGATCCTAGTTGGTTACTAGTTCATGATTTCCACTCTGCTGCCTGTTGAAGTATGCATCACCTCTCTGGATTTGATATATCTTTATTGGTCATCTCTAACATTTGAAGGCTAGGTTGTTTAAAGGAGGAAAAGTAAGTTAAGGGATCGTATATCAAAACTGCTCAACTCCACTATAACTATGAAATTGCCATCATTTTGCTGTCTATTGTTGACCCAAACTTTGTTATGAGATGCAAATATATATATATTACATATATGTAATATATATATGAGGTATACACATTATGAGATATATACATATACACATAATTATGTATACATAAATTCATATACATATATAGAGATATTCTGATTGCTCTTTTTATCACTTTCTATTTTACATGTAGAAGGCAATGTATCTTGTTGCTCTGAGGGTATCAACTAGAGTTTTTATTTTCAGTTTTCTTTTGCTCCTCATATTTTCTGTTTCTTTGAGTTCCTATTATTCTTTTCATTTTATTGATTGTGTTTTCCATTTTGGAGGCTTTCCTAAATCTGCTGCTGCTTTTGAAATTTGACTTTTTTCCCCCTTTTTTCAGATGTGGGGATTGAACCCAGGTCTGAGCACATGCTAGGCAAGCGCTACTACTGAGCTGTATCCCCAGCCCCTCTTCTGGTGCCTTTGGTGTCGTCCTACTTAGGGACAAGCCAATACCAAGGTGATTGGATGCTCATTGTGTTTACATTTTTTTTTTTTTTTTTTTTTTTTTTTTTTTTTGTGGTGCGGGGGATTGAACCAGGGCCTTGTTTGTTGTTATTTTTGACCAACCAATGGGTATCACTGTAGGATGATCAGATGGATCTGCCATTTTGCTGGGGAATGCCAATTGCCAGTACATATTGGTTTTATATGTAAGTTTCTCTAGAAAAGAGCCTGTCAATTTTCCGCCAGAGACAGTGGTGGGTGGGACTAGGGGTGGCAGGTGCTTTCATCTATTCTTACGTCTCTGAGACTGGATCTGTCTGGGAAAATTTCTGCAGAGGATGGGGAGGGATAGTTGCCTGGATATAGAGAATTATGGGGAGAATCTTGGAGTTTAATTTCTACTATTAAAAAAGAATTGTATCTTTTTTCCTTCAGTGCCAAGACTCTTCCATTGCTTTCTCAGCTCTGAAGTGGAAATGGACTGAAACATTTTGAAAAGGAAAATGTGCATATCTGGCTGCTATGATGGTAGAGCCACACTCTTCGTTCACAGAACCTGTGAGTCATACTCAATCTGTAGTCGAAGCTGAGATTTTTCTGGAGAGTCTGTAACCAATTCTAGTTGTTTTAATTTGATACATTAATCACCTTAGAACATAAAATCTAAGTTACTAAACTTAGTAACTTAGTAATTCTGTTCTAGTTTTACCTCTTTCCTAGCTACCAGCTATCGGTTTACCTCCCTGCAAATGTGCAAACAAGATTCATCAATCCATATTCTCTAGTATTTTTCCCCTTCTCTCTTCCTTCTCTGGTATAAATCATTTGTACCCTTTTTCTTTGGTCTTTTCTCTTGCAAATAAAGTGTACCATATAAACTAACTGTCCCTGAGTTATTATAGGACACTTGTTTTATAGCCTTCTCCATGGGTATGTGGTACTCTTTTTTTAGTTATTATCTTTTAATTTCTTACAGATTGCATTTTGATTCATTGTATACAAATGGGGTACATCATTTCATTTCTGTGGTTGTGCATGATGTAGATTCATACCATTTGTGTAATCATACATGTACATAGGGTAATGGTGTCTGTCTCATTCTGACATTTTTCACACCCCCCTCCCTCTCATTTCCTTCTACATAATCTAAAATTCCCCCATTCTTCTCTCTCTCCCCACCTCCCCACCCCCATTAGATATCATTCTCCACTTATCAGAGAAAACATTTGGCCTTTGGTGTTTTGGGCTTGGCTTATTTCACTTAGCATTATATTCTCCAATTCCATTCATTTATTTGCAAATGCCATAATATTATTATTCTTTATGGCTGAATAGTATTCCATTGTGTATATATACCAGAGTTTCTTTATCTATTCATCTGTTGAAGGGTATCTAGGTTGGTTCCACAATCTAGCTATTGTAAGCTGAGCTGCTATAAACATTGATGTGGCTGTGTTGCTGTAGTTTACTGATTTTAAGTCCTTTGAGTATAAACTGAGGAGTGGGATAGCTGGGTCAAAAGGTGGGTCCATTTCAAGTTTTCTGAGATTTCTCCACACTGCTTTCCAGAGTGGCTGCCCCAATTTGCAACTCCACCAGCAATGTATGAGTGTGCCTTTTTGTACTCTTATTTCTCAGTCAGTTCTTCCATTCTTTTAATATTTTCCAAAAATCTGTTGATATCTCTAACCCACTGTTGTTATTTTCTTTTTCACTTTTTTTCATGTAAGTTTTTTCCTGCACTATATTTTCAGCTTGATTTAGAGAAGGCAGAGAAATAAATGCATATGCTCATCCGTTAGCGTTTAGAAGATACATATTGCATAAAACTAAATTCAGCTATAGTCCTTGTTGAAATGAATAGACTTGCAAAGATAAAGCTGAATAAAAACAAAACCAGTGATTTTACCACGTGTTTTTTTCTTTGAGTGAATTTTAGCTGATTTTACTGTCTTACAGTTGGATTCTCATAGTTATGTGATAAAAATGGATGCTGTGACACATTAGTTGGTTCATGGAAATAATGAAATTAGTACAGAGATGAGCGTTGATTCTCAGCACTCTTTCTTCGTGCATTGAGGTTGACCTCAAACTCCCAATCCTCCTACCTCTGCCTCCTGAGTCACTGGAATTACAGACACATTAGAAGCACATGGATGCTGGGTGTGGCAGTGCATGCCTGTAATCCCCAAAGACTCAGGAGACAGACGCAGCAGGATTGGGGGTTTGAGGTCAGCCTGGGCAGTTTAGTGAGCCCCTGTCTTAAAATTAATAAATTTAAAAAGCTGGGAATGTGACTCAGTGGTAGAGTGCCCCTGGGTTCTATCCCTAGTACTGGGGCAGGGGGAAGCTTTTGAAAAATGTAAGTACCCATCATTAGATGAATAAAATCAACATCTACAAAGATCAATCATGGAGTCAGTATTTTTAAAAAAGAAAATCATCAAGTTATCTCAAAGAATGGGGAGTTTTGTTTATCACGGGTCTGTCTGTCTGAAGAGTCCACTGTGGTCCTCAAGATGTGGGTTTAGGCCCTAGTTCTCAAGTTTTTTGTGGACACAGGTATTGTCTGGAGTGTTCTAGTCCATTGAGATTTGGACTTAACTGTGGGGCTGAGTCTTGCACTGTAACAGGGCTTCTAGGTGATTCTGAGAAAGATGTTTCAAAGGCCCTTCTTTAAATCAGAAATACTGATTTAGGGTTTTGCAGGAAGACTATTTCTGTATCTTCAGACACCTCTTTATTCTGATTTTCAGATTCCTGAAATTACACAATTAGAAATATTTTCAAAACATTTGCTCTGTCAGACTGTAATTTCTCCAAGAGAAGATTCTTACTCTAAGCATACTCATCTTGATCTACAATTAGGCTATGTGCCTTCCCATGTGGTTCCGCCTGTATTTTCTCCTGAAAAGGTAGCATTTTTACTTTTATACTTTCTCAGAACTCTGAAAATTTAAAGTATGGAAACTGCATCTTCATTATAAGTCAGTAGATGCTTAGTGAATATTTACGCATTCACTGCTGAGTAAGAACTTGGATTCACGAACTAGGAGGAGGTTTCAAGATGGCGGCCTAGAGGGTGGCTGCATTTCATGTTGCTCCAGGACTCAGGATTCAAAAGAGGAGATATTGAGACACTTGGGACCAACTCAAAGCAGCCGGGTGACTCTCACCCGTTGGGAAGGCGTCCCGGATGGGACAGTGGTCCCGGAACGCAGGAAACTTTGTGAAGTAGAGCTGCCGGCGAGACACCCCTCCCCCCGCTGGAGCAGTGAACTCCGACAACTGGGAGCGCCGTAAAGGAGGCCGCTGGGCACAGCGGTGGGACTCGGAGCAACCACTGGGGCTCCAGCGGCTGCCCAGGGGAGGAGTGGCGAGGAGAGCTGTGTGGACTCAGAACACCGGGGCCTGCCCTGAGGAGGAGGAGGAGGAGCGTGGCAGCTTGGATGCGGAGTGACTGCACCAGAGCTACAGGTGGTTGCCAGAGGAGAGGCCGCGCGGCGAGCTGTTTGGACTCTAAGCGACCGCTTCTGAACACCGAGGCCTGCTCTGAGGATGAGGAGGAGGAAGAGGAGTGCGGCCGCTTGGATTCAGAGTGATTCACGAACTTATTTCTAAAGGTAGAATTTGCTGAAAGGGAGCCTGGAGAATAAATAGCAAGTTGTGTAACTTGAGAAGGGAGGAAGAAGGGTCTGCTAGAAAGAGACAAAGAAAAGGGGTGCTGGAGAGGCTGGATAACCCTGTCTACTTTAAAATTTTGCCTCCAATTGGACCACATAAGACAGTCAGGTAGTCTTACCCTAAGGAGGAAAAGAAGCATTCTAGTAACCCCCTAATCAATCTCAACTCAAAGTGTATCGTCATCTCTTGATAACACATGGGCTACTTCCTGGTGACTTCTCCTGCATTACTATTGTCCACTGCCCACTTTAAGGCAGGAAAAGCAAGCCACCATTGTCTCCATTTGACAGATGAAGGCTAACTCCCAATGGGATTGATTGAGATCACATAGCTGGTGTGGTGTGATGGTGGCTGAAGAGGAGTTAGCCCCAAGGCTGCTTCATATCTGAGCTGTCCTTTATTAAGAACTTCTTTCTTTTGCATTTCCATGAAAGCTGGTTACACAGGACATTTTATATAAGCTTTTAATCAATCAGTCATGGGAATAGACTTTGCTCAGAGTAATATCTTTACTATATGGTCTTCTTCTTCTTTTTTTGTTTTCTTCAGAGAAGTCCTTTCCAAGGAACAGGAACTTGAAGCAAAGCAGGAGAGCAATACCTTTGAAGACCACCCACACCATTTTGTCTTCACAAATCCTTACATCTTAGTTATTAGATAATATGTTTGTTCTTTCCACTTACTTCTATTCGGTTAATCTCCATATCTTTAGTTCCAGGGGCATAATAGACTATGTTAGTGAATTATAATGTATACGTTTTACACAATTGAATATGTTCAGAAAGGTGAGTAAATCAGTTTATAAGTGGGATGCTACTTAATAAGAAATTCTTATTATAATTTCAGTTGGTTTTCCCTTCATTTCTGATTGCTCGTTTATAACAGAGATAGTTAGCCCCTCCCAAATATTCCTCATTCTCCCTGTGCCTCTCAGTTTCTATTGCTTCAGTGTGAGACCACATAGATAGTTCTAGCCAGGGGGATAAGAGCAGAAGTGATGGATGACACTTCTTGTCTGAGACAATTGTGCTGGTATTAATTCTCCATGTTCTCTATCTTGGTTTGAGTTGCAAGAAGGACTGGAAGCAGAGAACCTCAAGACTGCAGTTATTCCGTGGAATCAGCTTGGTTTCCTGAGGCACTATTGGAGGAGAAGGAATGATAACTGCCTCACCTGCCTCAATAGTGGTGTGAATGGGAAAAATTCATGTTAAGCCATAGCAATTTCAGGACTTATCTGTCATTACAGCAGAGCTGGCCCTATCCTGACTAATAAATACTTCCTTTGGTTGGTTTCTTTCCATGAATATGTCTGAAAGAGAATATAGTGAACACCTATGTGTTTTAAACTTAAGGACATATGGAACTTTGCTCAAAGGGAAGGTCTCCTGGATCATTTTATTTAATGTTTTTTCAAGGTAAGTATATGCATGAAATTCAGTAAAAACCGTGTCTAGTTTTTATGTAACTAACACCAAAAACATTTAAAAATTGCATAGGAAGGCTAAATAAAAAAAAGTGATTAAAAATATTGGGTTGAAATAAAATTGTGTACAATATATTTAGTTTTTGGAAAACACAAAGGTCAAAGTTTATTTTTTTTATATGTGGAAGTTAGAGAGGAAAAAGAAAAAGTAAGGGGGAAATCTCATGAAAATTGAGGGGAGATTAGTAAAATAGAGGAAAGGAACTAGAGAGGGAAGAAGGGAAGAAAAGGGGAATGATATTGTCCAAATTATATTGCTATATTGTGTGCATATACAAATAGGCAACAAAATCCCACCATTATGAACAACTATAATGCACCAATAAAAAGATATGGAGAAAAAATATAAGTTCTATATTTTATTTACTCATCTGTTTTGGTTTCAGCGAATCTAGAGAAAGCCTACTTGCATAAGAATGCTGTACAAAATGGCTTTAAAATCGTCAAGCCCTGGTGTGCTGGTTCAAGATAATTGAATCTTTTCCTTAGCCTAAACTCTGTCTTAGAGCAATCTGCAAATGCCCATTTCCACGAGGAGTCTCCCAATCACTCTTGGCTGTCTCATTTATTGGAGGGAAAGGTAAGTATTGCCTTGTGAGTGAAACTTTGTAACTGGGTACCTAATCCAATTATTGTTTGGTTTAAGGCAGAGAAAGTATTTGTTGTGCATTTGGTACTATGCTTATTGCTAATCAGCATTTCTAAGTGAGTCCCACGAATTTAGGAAACACCCAGTAAATCTGCTTTCAGTCTTTTTGTCCTGAGTACCAGAACTTTCTTCTGAGTTGGGTATGTAGGGTAGTCCATCATCTTCCTAGTAAAACAGAACAAAATTCTCATAGATAATTATATTAGATTCTTAGGAGTATATCCATCATAAGACTAGGAGGTTTTGGATTTCCAGGCACACCTGAATTCAAATCTCTCTCTCTCTCTCTCTCTCTCTCTCTCTCTCTCTCTCTCTCTCTCTCTCTCCTCACTCTCTCTCTCCTCACTCTCTCTCTCTCTCTCTCTTTCTCTGATATTGGAAATTGAACCTAGGAGCACTCTACCACCAAGCTACATCCCTAGCCCTTCTTATTTTCGAGACAGGGTCCCTCTGAGTTAGGGCCTCACTAAGTTGCTAAGGCTGGCCTCAAATTTGTGATCTTCCTGCCTCAGCCTACCAGATTGCTGAGATTGCAGATGTGTACCACTGCACCCAGCCAGAATTCAAATTTTGAGTTAGCCATATAACCTTGAGCAAATTGCTTATCCTACCCGAGATCCTGTTTATTTGCTGTCACGTGGACATATTAATACCGGTTGTGCAGCACTGTATTGATTAAATGGGATATATATATTTAGCACATGGCACATGGAGTCATTTAATAAATGGAATCTATAATTACTATGCCCTAGTTAGTTCAGTTAATATTCTCCTGAATATATCTGGGTGGGTCAGTTTGCTCTTTTCCACTTTGGTTTGCCCTCTATCATCTTGAGGTGGTTCCTGAAGTGCAGAGAAAAAAGATGCTACCTGCAAAGTATTAACTGTAGAAAAGATCATGTTTACATTTCAGGGCAATAATCTCCGGGTCAAATGCTTAGGTTTTGATGGACTGGTTGAACTGGAAATTGCATGGAAGTCTAAGATTGAAAAACAGAGTCTGTTTAGAAAATGAATTATTTAACATTTAAAGGTTAAAAAACCTTTAACCCTTCAAATAACCTTCTAACATTGGTTAGAAAATATTTTTGGAATTTATTTTCTTCTAAATGAAGTACAAAAATGTATATACTGTATTTTTCCTCTCCACGTTTTGGGGGCATTTGGCTATCAATGTGTCAATCTACATTTGCTATTTTTCTGTTTTGTTGTTAGCATATTTTATCCTGGGGAGTTCTAAAGAGTGGTATTTGATTTATAAACTCTAATGTTAGAGTTAGGTAGGAAGAAGGAAGCTTTGTGAGTCCTTCCATCCGTCAAAGCTATGGTGTTGCTGTTCTGCAAGTTGTAATTTAGTCTTTTTCTTTAAAACACATAAATCCAGAAGTAGGGAGGAGAAGGGCAGAAATCATGAGAAGTTTAATGTATCCTATGATCATTTCATAGATTAAATTCCCAGAAAGTTTACCCTGCATCGAGAAAGCTACTCTACTTAAGGTATTATCTTCTTAGACTGATGTGGTGGGCAAATGCCTGTAATCACAACTACTCTGAAGGCTGAGGCAGGAGGATTACAAGTTCCTGCCAGTCTGGGCAATTTAGTGGGACTCTGGCTCAAAATAAAAAATAAAGAAAAGACTGGGAATGTAGCTCAGTGGTCAAGTGCTCATGAATTCAATTCATGGTACCCTACCCCCCACCAAAGAAAAAAAAAGAAAAAAACATATCACCTTATTACCTGAATTTCTTCATTCATCTCATCTTCTAAAAATGCCATAACTTTTGAGAATGTTGGAGGCTAATAAGCATCCACATTGTACTGTGAACTAATTCTTTTCGATTACTTTCTCTGGCACCTAACTTGGCCTCTTTGTCTCTGAGATCTCATTATTTGGATCAATGCGAAGGGAGTCAGAGAACCCTGGGGTCATGGTGCATTATTAGAATTGACCGAACTAGGCAGATTCTTGCAGGTAGTACTCTGCGACAGCCAGAGACCCCAGAAGAGAGGGACACCAGAAAGGACACAAAGGGGAAGGGAGGTGGAAATGCCACACACTTTTTATCAACAAAAAATTCTCTTTTATCATCTGCCTAAAGTTATGCCCAAGACCAAGAAAGGGAGGGCGAAAAAACCTAGGAAAGAGAAATCACTTTTAGCTCTTCTTCCTCTGGGACTTTTGTGCCCTTCCATAATCCTCTGAGAGAGGGAGTCTTCAGCAAATCATTATCTTGACTTTATATTTTCTCATCTGTAAAATGGGTTGGAAGTTCCTGCCTCACATCTAAACAGGAAGGCTACAAAATTGAAATGTGACACTGCTTCTAAAAGACAAAACATTATATAAATGCGAGGTGTTGTCACCATCGACTCTGGTGGCAGACACTGGGCCGCACAGGAAATTAGTCCTTTCTTGTCACTAGCAAAGGATGCTGGGAAAAGTACATTTAATTGCCATGAGTGAAGGAAAAACCTGCTTCCTTCCTGTTCAATCCAGTCCTCACCTGTGAGCTGAAACATTCTATGGACAGCATTTTTGTGGTTTTACTCCAAGGAATGAAGAGAGCTGAGTCCATGGCTAACATTTTTTTCCCTTAACTTTTCCTTCTTTGGAAAAATGGTCAATTCCAAGTGTCTTGTAAGTTTCTCCTAGTTCCTGCTGAACACCTGGGTGTAGGTCTTAAACAAATCAAGCCTGATGTGTTGAGACTTGGAAGCCTCCCTTAGCTGAGCCAAGGATTACCCAGGGCACAGCAGCATGCCTCACCTGCAGGTGTTTATGGAGACAGGATCACCCGCAATTTTAGGTTGAGTATAGGTGGTGAGGGAGCGCTGCGTTCTTTTCCTGCCTTTTTTTTTTTTTTTTTTTTTTTTTTTTACTGCTTGCAGTGTGATCTCGGGCAGGGTCTTTTCCTCTACTTGCCTCAGTTTCTTCATCTGTAAGTTGGGAATAATATTTGTACCTTTGTCAGACAGTTGCAGGGATTAAACAAAATGAATGATGGGAGAACGTAACCAAATGCTGTGTATGCAGTAAGCATATACTCAATGCTCACTATTATCAATATCTAAGGACCTTTAATTTCTTGGGAAGAGCTGTGATATAGAACTTGAAACTAAATATGTAGAACCTCATGCAAAATACAAATCAAGCTGAAGCTAAGACAAAGCACTATGATATTAAATATTTTAAGGCAATAGGAAAGTAGGATTTGACCCCAAAAAATCTCATTTTAACACTAACTTTTCGGAGACTCATCTACTGCACCAATGGTGACCAACCTTCATTAAGATGCCAAACTCTTGCTTGTTTTGTCAGCTGTACACCTGTTTAACTTTCTAGGAGAATTTGTGATGGATTTTCTGCTGTATTGAAGTGTAAGAGAGAGAAAAAGAGACAAAGCATGAAAGAGAGACAGAGAGAGAGAAGGCAAAAACCTATTAAATCTAGGCACTCTCCATTTTTATGGGTTAAGACAAGAGAGTGGATGGAATGTCAATGTCAGAATATCCCAAGGGAGTAGGCTAAGACTATAAAGGATTTAGGGCTTTCGAAAGGTCTTTATGTCCAGTGATACTTGAAATGCTTTTAACACTCTTCCATGCTGTTTCTGCAGAAAGAAGCTGCGATGACTCTGAAAACTTATCTGTGGAAATTCAAGTCTCAAAAGCAACCATCCTCGTGTACTTGACATCAGTTTGACCGATTTTCATGTCTCCATGCAGTATGATCAAGCTGGCTGCAGTCACGTGTGGCACAATGGCAAATGAACCTGCCGTGCCCACCTTTATGAGGGTCCATTATGTGAGTTTAGTGTGAAAGGAAGTGACTATTTGCCTGGGTTCTGTCTTTATCATCGGGACTGCCTTAAACGTGGGTGGATTTATGCGCTCACTGTTTCCAGGCGTGATCACTACTCTTTTAATGAAGAGAAAGGACTGAAGTGATCTTCTTGGCCAGATGCTTCTTGACTAGTGGTGAGCTGGAAGGAGGAAGCTTGCAGGTCCATTCCAGGATGTGGTTTCTCTAGGGGTCCCGGTCTTCTTCTCTTCTGGGTAAGGTGAATTATGGCTCCAGAACATTTTTAGACTGTACAGAGATTGCTTTCTTCTCTCTTGAGATTGTGCCCAACCTAATGGCACACATGTTGAATAACCTCTCCCTTTCTAATTAAGGTCCTATACAGCTCCAGGAATTCTGAGGTGTGGCTTTGCTTAGTCATGTAAGAATGGGGCTCTTATCTTCCTCTTCACCTTACCCATAGCAAAAGAGACTTCTCTGTCCCTAAGAAGCAAAATATGGAAGTGAACACTGATCCTTTCCAAGAGTTAAGAAGTTAACTGGGGCGTGGGTGGCTGACATCCAGAGGTCGTATTCAAAGTCAGTGCTTGCTGTGATATGGTGCCTCAGTCTGTGTTCAGAACAGGTGGGTGCATGTGTTTCCTGTCTCCATGTGGTCATCAGACTAAATAAATCCTTCATGCCATCATAGGAAATCCTTCATGACTTTATAGGAAATTTAATAAAAACCAGATCTGGTGGTGTGATCTTGCAGTCCCATCTACTCAGGAGGTTGGGGAAGGAGGATAGCTTGAGCTTAGGAATTCGAGGCCAGCCTGGGTAACATAGCAAGACCTGGTATCACCAAACAACAACACCCACTCACCTCTGCAAAACAAAACAAAACAAAACAAAAAAAACTTATTAAATCTAGACATTTCACATTTTTGAGTCAGGTAGGAATTTCTGCCAACCATTTGGCCATATGTTAGGATGGCTTCTCTAGACTAGATTCTCCTTATAGACAGGTCCTAAGGACCACATTGGTGGATGGAGAAGGAAGTTGCCATTTTGTTCTTCAGTCTAAGCTTGGCTTTCCTATCCAGCTTTATAGAAAGTCTGGTCTTTGGGGGTTATTGAACATTTATTTAGATGTTAAAAAAAAACTGATATCATGTTACACCTCACACTCATGATCCTTGGGTGGTTGGGTTGATTGGTCTGAACAAGGATGAAAGGAAATTGGTGAGATTTAAGCCACCCCCTAACTCTTTCAACAAAATCTGAACCCAGAGTCTCTCTCCTTGATGGTACCAGCCTCCAACCAAGTATGGAACATGCTCCTCCTCCTTTCTGCCCAGGTAGACTTTGAATAAAATAAGCTTTGTTGTTGTCCCAAGAGAATGGATGGCCTTTGCAGTTCCTGCCCCACCCTTCTAAACCTGAGTTGAGTCTATGGCTTAGATTCTGGGTACTTTAGTTGACTGGAAAGGGAAGGATAAAATTAATTTCTGGAGAACTAACTTTCCCAGAGGTCAGTTGGGAGAAGAAAGATATTTGCACTCACTCTGGGAAGTGGGGTATTTCATTAGCGAATCCTGGGGTTGCAATGAGCAGCACAGGGACCCTAAAGTTTTCCAGCAATATAAATTCCTGGTAAGAAAGAAGAAAGGGAACAGTGATGGCACTGTAGAAGGAGAGGGTTATAAATCTTCAGAATGGAATAATTTTTTCTTTTCCTATTACTTATTTTAAAAATTTCTGGTTTCTTTCATCTATTTTTTTCCTCAGTGGATTTTTCTTTGGGCTTTCAATTGAGGCACCATAGGTATTGAGGGGAAATGACAAAGTCTAATCCCAGCAGGAGCAGAGACACATTGATGACAGGTGCCCCCTGGGACCACTGGGGACCGCCTTATTGGCGTGGATAAAGAAGAAAATGGTGACTTGAGAGACAACCTGGTGAACCCAGCCTTTCCCCACTGAGCACTCAGAGCCACAAGAGCCAGGAGCAGCTGGCGGAGCAGAACCCTGGGATACGCAGCTCACTGTCCTCTCATGCTGTGTCTCCATTTAGGTTCCTGTGATCCACAGTCAATCTGTGACAGCTGCCTTCATTGAGCAGAAACCAGTGGGAAACACACTGTGACTGGAAGGCATGTGGCCCCGCAAGCGTGAAAGCCACGCTTCCTCTGAGCACACCTCTGAAGGTTGAGGAGTGCGGCTCGGGGGAGACACATATGTATTTAAATTTTGTAAGGTTATAAGATCTGAAGTGAATGTCCTGGGAGAACAGTGTGAAATGGCTGTTGAGTCCAAACCAGGGCTATTTTTTATTAAATATTAATGCCACACATTTCTTCAGGGTTCATAGAACAGATGTTAGGTCTGACATTGTGGTGGTTTAATTGACTAAGAATATTTCCTGTCATTTTTATCAATGTCTGGCTTTCCAATGTCTGTTAAATCTGAAAGTAGAAAACACAGGAAGGGATAATTAATGCTCGATTTCCATCCGTGGTTACCTGCTGATATTGGCCCCTAGAGAAGCTGTAGTGCTCTCTAGGGTATTTTTTTTTTTCCTAGAGGCAGAGATAGGCTGAGCTGACCTAGTCTCTGCAAATTATTCCACTATGTTTCTAGCTGGACAACAGCCCACTCTGTGAGCACAATTCTTTTTTTCCTGTTGGTTTTAAGAAAATAAGCAAATTCTAAATAAGCTTTGCTTTAATGGTGAAAACTCTTAGGGATTGATTTTTTCCTCTTTCTTTCTAAATCCTACCTTACCTCCCTAAGTCATTTCCCTCTATGTCCCCATAGGTTAAAAATAAATTTTTAAAAAGTTCTTCAACAGCCAAATCTTCACTGAGGGACCTTTCCAAGTAGAATCCAAGGAAGTGTATAGAACTTATTTTGAGCAAATTCACAGTGACATAAAACGTGGCTTATGGTGATTTAGTATCAGGAAATATTTACTAAGTAGAAGGCTCAGGAAAGAACAATTCTAAAATGATTCTTGGTCAGGTGCAGTTTATAATGGGTCTATTCATTGGCAAAAAAAAAAAAAAATGTCAAGTTCCCTTCCTCACAAAAATTACATTATTTACGTGGAAAAAATGTAGTCACACATTTGCCCTATAAGACTGTGTCGTTTTACATTTATTAAATGGTTCTGGCCACCATGCGGAGGTCTCAGTTACACCCTCAAGGGAGTGCGGCTCGTGGAAAGAGAGAGAGAAAGGAGAAGATGTGTTGCTCCCAGCCCTGAACGTTAAATCACTGCAGTAATGATTTTAGAGGAAATGAGGCAAAATTGGGCCAAATGAAAACCTGCTGCTGTGGCCTGGGAAATACTCCTGCCCGCTGGGGAAAGGACTGAGCGCTCCTCCATTGGTGTTCACGGGACTGAGCTGTTGCCCTTGGCCCTGGGGATTTACTCTCTGTCTCAAGTGGGCAAGCAGGACCCACCAGTCTGCTTCCAAAACCCTCTTTATCTTTCTCCATGGAAGCAAGTTGGCACACGTCATGGGGCTGGGGAGCCTAGTCTCATCCAGGACGTGGAAATGCAAGGTACCTTTGAAGGTACCTTTTAGGAAGTAGAGGGAAGTAACATCGGGATGGTCGACCACGTGTGATAAAGGGAGACGATGTGGGTGTCTCACTGAAACATATTATAGGATGGGCTTCATGGAAGCAGGATCCAGCCTCTTGACCTCGTCCTGGTGTAACCTAAGGGTCCCTGAAGCCCTGGCATGCACCTGAAAGTCACACCATATGAGCGGGTCTCTGAACGTTGGCGAGATCTCTGAAGGAACCTTGTTAAAATGCACACGTGCTGCCTTGGATGTCACACCAAGCAGCTGATGTCCACTTCAGAAGCTAAGAGCAACCTCCTGTCGTGAGGGGACATATAATTGGTGAGTGTAGGGAGGATGGGCAAGGTCTAGACATAGGTGTTCTTTGTATGGGATGTCACAGAGTCAAGTTCAAGTTGAAAGCATGGTAGAGGGTAATAGTTACCTGGAATCACAAAAGAAAACTGCCAGGAGGGGAATGGGTGGCCATGTCATTTGCTCTCCTTCCCAGGGTCTGCCCTGGATGGCGTGTGTTGTCTCCCACCTGGACTGGCACCACCACACGCAGTCCTTTCTAAAGGGTCCCCACGCATCTAGCGTCCTCACACCTGTTCTGCAGTTAACAGAAATGGAGGCCCCAAATCCAGGCTCCGAAGTCATCCTAAGAGATGTTCCTGACACAGGAAGACTCAGCTTCTTGGACTCCCAGCCCAATATGTGGAGCGCCCCGCCTCTGCCTCTGCTCTGCCACTGAGTTTCCAGCAACAGATTGAGGAGGCATAAACCAAGGCCTGGGTGGAAAGTTAGGGGATGTTTATAGCCATGGAACCCAAATACAGGAGGAGGCAGGTGGGTGAGATTTGCCTAGGTGGCCTCTCTGCGAATAAATCAAGAGCTTCAGTTCATTTAGGGGGAAAATTGAGCCTTCCTGAAACAGACCCATTTCCCCCCAGCTTTTTTTAATGTGCCTTTTCATGGATTTTGCTTTCAAATCTGCATGAATTATTTTTCTTCTATTAAATATTAATGTGCCTTTCTAAGTAGAAAAAGGGGGCAAATTAGGTCTGGTACACATCTTCCTTGCCACTATTTACTACTGCTGCGGGATTGCAGCAAATGCCAGCTCCCAGCACATTATTAAATCAGGCCTGTGCCGAGCCCAGATGTTACACTAGAGCCGAGTGCAGCGAATACAGGCTAAAAAACAAACAGGAGTGATCTCCAGTCTGTGCCAGAGGGGGCCCTGTCCTCTCACAGCCTCAGCCTGCCTCTCCCGTCCTGCATGTCCACTTTGCCCTTTGACAAGTTCACCGTTGGTTGGGCCAGCTCGCTCTTCCTGGAGCAGTGCTCGTCGAGTGAGGGGGGTTTATTTTTTTTAAACCCGTTATTCTTTCCCCCAATGACTCTTTCTACTTGATTAGTTCAGGATCAATATGTCTGGTAGGCAGAATGTGATGGAGAGAGTGATTTATCAGTGTCAGAGGTAGCTCTGGGCTTTGTTCATGTGGTTCTCCTCTGCTCGGTGACTTCACCTCCTTGCCACCACACACACACACACTCACACACACACACACACTCATCCCTCCCTGCTTTCTGCAGTTCTCTTTCTGTTCTTGTCCTTTATATTCTACTTGCTTGCACAACCAAGATGAATTTGGTCTCCTCTCTGAAACCCATCCTGTGATTCTTAAACTGTGACCTCCAATGAAACTATGATGTTTCAGAAGATAATTGTTCTGTGGTGTGGGTTCTGCTTCCCTGAAAGGCTATAAGTCCTCTGAAGTATTATTTCTAAAAATCATGGAGAGTTGGAAGGAGCACTTGATACAGAGTCCTTGGATACTGACCATGCAGCTTTAAGCAACTTATATGACTTCTAGGAGATGGTTTTACCATCTTTATGCTTAATACTTATCATCAGCTTCTCAAACTTGGACATGCATGTGGAGTGGTCCTGAGATTCTGTGTCTCTAGGGACCCAGGTCATGCTGATGATGCTTGTCTGCTTGTCACACTTCGAGAAGCAAGGTCCTTCTGAATCTTGAATGAGGTAACTTATAGGAAAGTGCCTTGTAAACTAAAAAACCCTATAGTGTCACTAATCTTCCGTTGGCTTTATTTCTTCTCTGATCTTTATGCCCATTTTAAAACCATCAGTGAATTCTATCAAGACTACCAAGGGAAGGTACATTTAATTCAGCCATTTATGATTCCTTTTACCATTCTCTACCAAAGACTAAGCCACCTGCAATCTGCTCAGGCTGCTATAGCAAAATATCATAGACTGGTTGACTTATAAAGAACAAATTTATTTTTCATGGTTCAGATGCTGGGAGGTCTAAGTTTAAGGTGCCAGCAGATTCAGTCAGTGTCTGGTGAAGGTCCTCTTCCTAGATGGCTGTTATTTTGCTATAACCTCATATAGCAGAAGGGATGACTGAGCTCCTTAAGGCCTCTTTTATAAGGATATGAATCCCATTAATGATGACTCTACCCTAATGACATAGTCATCTTTCAAAGGCTTCATCTTCTAATACCATCACTTTGGGGTTAGGATTCCAACATATGAGTTTTGGGGCGACAGAATTATTTAGGCAATAACTGCTACCATCACATCAGCTGCCTAGCAATTATTGTAGTAACTTCTTAATTGATCTTTCTTCCTGAAATTGTGTCCCCTATACCCCTTTTACACTTTGTAAAGCTCTCTCTTAAAATTTTCAGTGGCATACAATGGTGTTTTAGTTAGCTTTTTCATTACTGTACCAAAACACTGGATGAGAATAAATTAGAGGAGGAAAAGTTTATTTGGGGCTCATTGTTTCAAAGGTCTCAGTCCATAGTTGGCTTACTCTATTGCTTTGGGACCAGGGAGAGGCAGCACCTTTGGAGAAAGGCCCATTGGAGGAAAGCTGCTCTTCTCATGATAGCAAGGAAGCAGAGAGAGGTGGAGAAAGGAATGCAGGAAAGACACCCTCCCAGGGCATGTCCCCCGCGACCTACCTCCTCCAGTCATGCTCACCTGCCTACAGTTACCACTCAGCTGGTCCATTCAAACTAGTATGGACTGAATAGATTACAGTTTTCACAACCTGTTTTCATCAGCTTTGTGACTGAAAAATTTTAGAGGAGGAAAAGCTTATTTGGGGGCTCACAGTTGTAGAGGTTGCACCTCAGAGAAAGCAGTCTCCACTACTTGGGGCTCAAATTGAGGCAGAACATCATGGTGGAAGAGCGTGGTGGAGGAAACCAGCTCCCATGATGATCAGGAAGTAGAGAGAGAGAGAGACTCCTCTGGCCAAATACAAATATATACCCCCAAAGCCACGCCCCCAATGACCCATCTCTTCTGGCCACATCCTACCTATCTTTAGTTACCACTCAATTAATCCCATCAGGGGATTAATGCACTGATTGGGTTAAGGCTCTCATAACCCAATCGTTTCATCTCTGAATATTTTTGAATTGTCTCACACTTGGGCTTTGGAGGGACACCTCAGATCTAAACCATAACAAATGTCTTAACCAGTATGGCCCCTACCATCATTTGTTAACAACCCTCCCCTCATTCCCTTGACACTGGCACCTTTAACCTCTACAAGGGCATAGTTGACTCTATAGTATTTTCCAGCTCATTTCTCGACTTCTCTATTTTGCATGTGTGTGGGGGGAGGCGCTATTGCTTCCTAACATTCTCCCCAATTCCTGTGTTTGTCTATGGTCAGTCTCATTGATTTGAAATAAACTCCATGGAGCAGGGAGTTGCCTGTCTTGTTCTGCTTCTTACTTCCAGCATTTGAAGTGGTCACTTAGCATAGGATAGGTCTTTAGATATTTGCTGAAATAAAAAATGAATGGAGGACTCTCCCTTAATTAAATTGCTTTGTACCTTGCATATGACTGAGTAAATAACTTTATAAGCATTTTTCTGAGGCAATCACAGTTTGGATTTTTATATGTATAGTCTCAAGGTATCTGGTAGTGGGTCAGTCATTTGTTTTTGCTGTGGGTCAAGAAAACCAATATGGGTTGACAGAAAAATGCATATATTTGAGCAGGAAGTAGAGACATATCTGAGCTCTATGAGGCAATGATGTTGGGAGGTGAGATGGGATGGAGGGACTTTGGCCACTTGGGACCACTCAACTCTACTTAATTGCTTCTTTGCAAAATGATGCCAGATATACCCACTCACAAATCAACCAACCAACCATACAAAACACACAAAAATCAAACAGTAACCACTACAGCACTGAGCTCTAAAAGGACAGGACAAATTGAGAATCCGTGTTGCTAGCCACATAAAAACATTGCTTAAATGGGTGCATATAGGAAAGGGCCTCTCAAGTTGGATAATGGAATCTCTTCTTACTTCAGCTCATCTAAAATAGCACATTAATAAACTGAACCAAATGTGGTGCTACAGCTGGTTTTATTGGTCATTAACATTTACAGATCCACGTGAAGTCATGTTTTCCAATTTTGAGATTAAAAGATTTAGCTGGCCTAATTATCAGCCTCTGAATGGGGACTGTGGCGGAGCTCAGTCAGCAGAACAGAGGCATCTTTATCTCCCCTGATGGCTGCACCTTCTTGGAGCAGGTGAAATGAAGACAAATACATTCGTTGACCTCTGGCTCCATCTGACCCTGAAGTAGGCTAGGTGCTGGACGCTGCCCTAGATTTCACTAGGTGCTTGCATTACAGGTGCACTTACTTTTTAAGCCTGTTTTCTGGGTTCAGAGACCTCCTCGTCCATGCAAGCAAATGGCATCCATCCTCAAAACCTGGCTTTCTTTCTTCCTTCTCAGGTTCTGATTGCTTTTCTGTCCTCTGTTCTATGAGGTCAAGCCATTCATTATGTTAGTAAGTGTGATTAAAATCTCTGCCCAAGTGAGAGTTTTGCTGGGAACAAATTCACTGATCAGAAAGAGTGCTTGCCCCATCACGAGTCCTGGGTTTTGCTTCCAAAAATGGAAGGCCTGAGGCAAAGGCAGAGGAAGAAAGTAAGTAAGAGAGGAATGAGGGGTGCCAGGAAAGAAAGACAGGATATAAGACCCCTCTCTGCTCCTGTGCGTATGGCATTGAAATGAGGTTGTGGCTGGACAGTGTTTTGGGTCAGCCCTGGGCTTAGTGTTTGGTGCAGATTTTGTCATTAGTTGCTCTCCCAAGGACATGATTCTATGGGTGAGAATTTGCACTTAGGGCCCAATGGAGATGCGCTGTTGATGGGGAGTGTGGATTGGGGTTCTGTGGCTGCTCCATCAGCATCATTTCTCCCTCCTGATCACCTGCCCACCCTTGCACCATCCATTCATGTCCAGCCTGGGGAACCTCCCCCCAGGGGGGAGTGGGCCCAGAGGAAGATTTCATTACTATGGCCTGTTTCTTCCTGGGGCCAGGAAGAGAGTTTATGGCTGCTGCAGCCTTACCTAGACCCATCCTAGAGAATAATTTGGGGTTAAAGGGGGGAACTTAAGCTGCCCCATGATTACTTAAATTTGCTGAATGAGTTTGTCCAATATGGGTTACAGTTATGATTTTATAAGACGCAAAGAGCAGGGAAGTCTAAAAGGGAAGAGGCTGAAACATGAGCCAGATGTGTTTGGCAAAAAAGAACTTGACTGTCCTTTGTTCTCATTGGGTTTGAACTTCCTTGTGCAAAATGTGGACATTGGGCCTACTGAATAGCCTTATGTGCTATACTTCAATAGTGACAGCAGGTGACCATGGGTGGGTCTGCATGTAAGAGTGACCACAATTACCTCTATATGCAGTAAAACCTAGTCACATCTTGAAGGTAAATGCAAAGAGGGAGAGACTGAAGACAAGAAGAGTAGTTAAGGAAGTCTAGCAAGGTTCTACACTGTGGTTCTCTGACGATTGATTTTCATTGTTTCCACCCAAGTCCCTGGACTCTGAACTAATGTCCTCCTGACTACTGATCCTTGCTCTTAAATTCCTATCATGTCATAGATTGAGTCAAGTTCCTCTTTTCCAAAGATTTATCTGAATCCTAATGCACCGTATCATAAAATGAAACATTTTTTGGAGATAGGGTCTTCAAAGAGATAATCAAATTAAGATAAGGTCATTTGATGGGTCTTAATTCAATATTACAGGATTTTTATAAAAGGGGAAATCTGGACACACAAACAGACATGCACATAGGACTAATGCTATGTTAAGATGAAGGAAGAGATCATGATGATGCCAAGAAAAGCCAAAGATAGCCTGCAAAACCCCAGAAGCTAGGAGGGAGGCATGGTAAAGAGTTCCCTTCAGTCTTTTGTGACAGAAGGAATCAACCCACTGTCACATTGATTTGAGAGATAATGAATTTATTTGATTTAAGTTACATAGTTTGAGGTGCTTTGTTATAGCATCTCTAGCATACTAATACAGTGTGTTTCTACTATACTTATTTCGGTGACTGCAGCAACCATTTATTTTCTCATTTCAACTTGATTTCTTTTCATTATTGCCAAAGGGGCTTAGTCTTTACATTGTAAAATTTAGACTTGGCTTTGTTTCTTGACTTTTTCTTAGCTCTTTCCTGTCTCTTGTCTCTTTCCTGGGCTTATGTCTACATTGTTCATGCAGCTCTCCACTTTGTCTTGGTCTTCTGTGTTACTCGAAGAGGAAAGTAAAATTCCTACTGATGGGGCAGTTTGACTGAATTCTATAGTTTGGGACTCAGTCTAGGCTGCCACCTGTTGTCTCTTGGAACCTAAATCTCTCGCGATGTTTTTAACATCTAACTAGTATTTGAAGCTGAACTAGAAAGGTTAGTGACTTCCAACTCCTTTGGTTATTTTTCAGATTTTTTTTGGCATATAGTATCAGCATTCTTGGTCCTGTTCCAAATGCATTTGCTCCTCTAAAGTTGGAGGTGGAGTTACAATCAGAGGAAACATAATTAAAATGATGTGACAACTTTGAACGATATTAAATTTTCAAATGTACAAAGTACACACAAAACTATAAGAGCCCAAAGGGGCTATATGATCTATTCAGAAGGGTAGTTTCTTATGGTCCAATTCCCTCATGGTATTACAATATACGTTTTCTCATTAAACTTCTTATTTAATATGGCACTGGAATTTTATCATGAGTATAAAATACATTACTTTGATCATTTCTGACCAACCTTGCTTTATTAAATGAGGCCAAAAGAGGCACACTTTGCCATCAATCATCAGATGAGTCTTGACCTTGTCCCTCAAGCTCTCTGCTAAAAGTATAAACATGGTCTCTGTCCTGAGAAAGCCTTCCAAAGTAGTTAAGGAGATAAGGCCACCAGATGCCAAGCACTTAGAGAACAATTAAATGCTAAATGATGTTGAACTGGCTTTGATGCAGCCAGAGTCTGATTTCACGAAGTTGTTAGGAAAGATTTCCTTGATAATATGGAACTTTAGTTCGTTGTGGAAAAGGTCAACCTATCCCCCCTAACTCCCAATCTTCCCTCCTATCTGCCAGGATTCTGGGTTGTTTGACTACAAAACAGTCTCAAAATGGTGTGGAAGGGGTTGTCACCTTTGATGCGGTGGTGGAAACCTTATTAATCTGAAATTTAGATAGATACCCATGACAAATCATTACAATAATGGTTTCCTGTTAATCCAGGCTATTTCTTCAGATTCCATTTCCTACACTTCACCAAAGGATCCACAACATTCCAAGATGTACTTGAATTTAAAAGAGGACACTGCAAGTTCCTTTTCCATTTCGTTGGTGGAGGATATGAGAGACATGTTCCCAGTTTGGAATTTGCACAGATGTGTTTCCAATAAGGCACAATTAAAGTCCACGTCTCCATTGGTCTCTTTCCATTAGCCATGAGGCAGTGTGGATGAAGTGCGAGCTCACACGCAGGGTAATAAAGCCATCATTTAGCTCTCCTCTCCTCACATGGAAAGGGCCTTCGTTTTGTTTTCTTCACAAAAGTGCAGATTTAATTTGAAGTTGGGGAAAAGAAGGAGGAAAAACAACCTCTCAAAGCATGAGACAATAGTTCTTCTTAATAGAAACCACATTTTCCTTCTAAATTACGGTACCTGTGGGTCCCTGTGCACAGGTTGGGAGGTGATGAAGGTAGGCTTTGGAAGAGTTTGAGGAACTGTGGTTGATATTTTGGCCCATCTGAGCTCATATCTCTTGGGTTTCTTGAGATTCATGGAACATATTTGGGCCACCATGAAATCTGAGAAACGCTTTAGAAAAGTAACCATGAATGTAAATAGCAATGAATATTTCTGTGTTTAGAGCCAGCAGAGGTCAGAATGCTTAAAAGTTCTGAGAGTCATTAGTGGGTTAAATAAGGTCTGTGGGGACTAGCGGTTCTTGTGGTGGACCTGAAGGTCATGGAAAGAATGAGGTAGGTGGGTTGAGAGAGAGAAAGAGGGGAGAAAGTGTCTATGAGGAACTAAATTAGTAGTTGTGACAAGACTTCTGGCTCTATTTTTGGTTAAATTGTTATTCTTGTTTTAAAGCAGTGTTCCCACAATTTTCCATATGAAAGGTACTTGGGATTTTAAAAAGTGTCTGGATTTTCCTGCAGTTTTATTCTTATGGGGTTAAGTGATGATGAATATAAGTTACTGGGGCACCAAAATGGATAGAGTCCAGGGAGTCCTCCTTTGAGGTGGGACCTCCCTTGAGTTGTGGGGCCATTGGTGGTACAATGGTAACTGGCACCAAGACTCAATAATTAAATATCCAAGATTGTCCCTTCTTTGTCCTGGTCCCTTTGTTCCCCCAGCCTCCTGTTACAAGATCATTTTCTGGGTGCTACTAGCCATGCTAACATTGGGGGTGGGGTGTGGTTTCTGTCTATTCATCAACAATCACCCCAAATCTTTTGGAATATTCAGATAATTTGGGACAAATTAATCGAAGTAAATTTCCTTCAATGAGAAGTCAGAAAGATCTGGAGTGAGGTTTTTTACAGAGTTTTGTTAAAAAAAAAAAAAAAAAAGAAAAAGAAAGAAAGAAAGGAAGACAGAAAGAAAAAATTACCCAAGAAAAAGCTTTTGACACAGATTTTAGTTTTTATATAGTGCAGGATGTCCCATTTTAAGCAAATATTTGGAGGTAGATTTTATTGAGTTTTTAGTTTTGTTGTTGTTTATTTTTGTAACTCCAGGACCACTTCCTTCAACCAACCTTCCTTCCTTCCTGCAAATATGTGTAGAGATTTCACTTTGTGCCAGGAAGAGAACTAGGCACTGTGGGTAGAGAAATGATTCCTGCCCTTGGGGACCTCGCAGTCCAGTGGGAAAGAGAGAGATGTGAACATTAATTACGATGGCGTGATGAATGCTCTAATAAAGTTCAAAGCAGGGTGCTCAGCGCCCCACAGAGCTGTAGGGAAGCGATCATCTGTTTTACCTCAGCCTTCTAAAGGTCTTTGATTCCTCCAAGAGTAAACTACAATTTCCAAATCTCAGGAGTGCTGGTTTAGGTATAGCTTTAAAATAAGTCATGCAGGTTGCAGCCAACTACTGATTCCAAGCAGCAAAGGGGAGATGGCGGTGAGATTTATTCCCAGGGATCATGGATTTCTGAATTTATGTTCTCTCAGTCCCCTTTCCTCCCTGGGGCATAAATATGCTCTGTAATATGGCAGGGCTCCACTCCTGCTTCAGCCTGTCTCCAACCTGCTGTTTAACTTGGTTCTTTGGGAGGTCTCTTATTATCCAAAGAGTTCCACTAAATTCGGAAATGGAGTAGGAATTGATGGAGTTCACTTCCTTCACTCCATCCAAGACCAATTGAACAACAGCTGCTGAGGGTTCAGAACAGATTGAGATGATACTTTGCAATTTTCCAGCTCTTTCCTTGTCATCATTAATCCAGAAACTATGGACTTTTCAAAGCCAGGCTGCAGTCAGGAAAGAGGACAGTGACAAAGGTAACACACAAATCGCTGGGGAGAAATGCTTTCAGGAAGAAAACAAATGTAGTCCAACATTCCATTGGTTTTATGCTTCCAGGAACAGGAATGGGAAAAGAAAAATATGGAGTTGGGAAAACTTTTGTTGTTGATGAGGCTTGAATATTTCCAGTATTGGTGTCAGATATTGTGTGTCATAGTGGAAGAGACACTTTTACTGATCCCACTGAGAAGGTTTTGTAATAGTGTATGCTATTTATAAGGAGATCTTCAACCAAGGAGAGGGAACGTTCTGGATTCAGACATCTCCTTGAAGACACAGGCCTTAGATAACAACCCCAAACCTCAGTGAGCAGAGAACATTTTCTTTAGTAGTTTAAATGTAAATTTGACTGCATTTGGGTTGTTGAAAAGTTAAGCTGCTTGGCAGACATTTCTGTGAATTATGTGGTTGAAGCATATTACTGGGCCTTCTGGTGATCCTGAAAATGTGATTTATAACACTTATGGCAAGAAAAAAAGTATCTGGATTAGTTAAAAGAGAAGAAGATGGTATTGATAAAAAAAAAAATCATTACAATCTAAATACAAAGGCAAGTAGACAGATGAAGGAAAAATAAAAAGGGCACAGTAATTGCTTTATAAACCATCCTACTTGGGGTGATAAGGGCCTGACTTTTGGGAAAACAGGGCTGGAATTTTCCAAGTTTTGGCAATTGAGGAAACATGTATTTAGACATATAGATCAAGTCCAGTCACCTAGACAACTAGAGTAGATAGGCCCCTGGGACACTGGTCAATCTGTCCCTCACTGTATCTTCTAAATTCTGGACAAGAACCTAGACCTTTGAGGTCCTGATTCAGGACAGGGACAGAAATTGGCAAGTCAGAGTTAACAGTGCCTATGCAAAGCTTTGTGCTCTGGAAGCACAGTATATGGCAGTATAAAAACTCTTACCTCATATTTGACAGACCCATTTCCCAGCTTACTAGAATACTGGTCACTATCGACTCTGCCAGCCTTCGTCAGCTACCCTCCCTACCCTCAGTCCCAGTCCATAACTGGTTCTGCTTGGTCTGAGCCCTATACCTCACATGAATAGCTCCTGAGGTTTTTTTTTGATTTATAAAATCTTAGAACCCTATGGATCACTGAAGGAAATTTGAGAATCTTACCGAAATAAAATCAGAGCAAGATGGCTCAGAGATATACCTTTGAAAGCTTAATTGTGGGAGTTCACATTCTATTAGGACTTATTTCCCTTTAATGACATATGATAATGTCTGTTAAAGCATATGGAGGATCACATATTGACTCCATGTGAAAATGTTCATCCCCCTTCTGACCCACTCTGTCCTGAATCTGCATCAGACATTATTATTTCCTGCATAAGCCAAATACATAATAGCTCCATGCCTCTGCTGTAGCTGTTTCATTTATCTGTCTGTCTGTCCGTCCGTCCATCCATCCATCCATCCATCCATCCATCCATCCATCCATCCATCCATCCTGTTTCCCTCTATTTTAATAATAGGATCCTTTGTCCTTTTTGTTTACTTATATAAGCTGTTCATTTTTAAAATTATAGGAACAAACTTATTTATCAAGCTTGATTTTAAGAAGCCTAACTTTTCATTGATTTTAAAGTTTATATTGATTATCAAACTATCCAGCTGGGCATGGTGGTGCATACTTGTGATCCAGGGGGCTCGGGTAGAAGGAACACAAGTTTGAGGCCAAACTTAACAACTGAGACTCTGTCTCAAATAGGGCTGGGGAGGTAGCTCAATGGTAGAACACCCTGGGTTTAATACCCAGTACCAATTTAAAAGACAAAATAAAATAAAACAAAACAAATACCCAAATATTCAACTTGGTAGCATTCTGATGTTTAGAAACTTTCAAAATTCACCCTTCAATCTTAAATCAGTGTTTTTAAGAAAAATTTTTTTAAGTACTCAAGCCTAGAATGCTAAATTAGGAAAAGTAAAAGCAACAAAAACCTATCCTATTATTTTCAGATCTGTTTGCCTTTCTGCTGACTTCATATCTTCACAAAAATATGAAATAAACAGGTGTTTGAACAGTTTCCAGCTTTCCCAATGAAGTCTCCAAAGTCCTGCCCAGAGAGGGATAGAGGAGTGTGGAGAGATTAAATCTCTCCAGGTGCTGCCATCTTGTTCCTTAAACCTCATCACCTTTGGGGAACTTGGCAACCCTTAGTGACCATTGTACTTTTTATCAGCTGAATTGTGTCTCTCCCTGATTCATGTTGAAATTTTAATCTCTTATAACTCAGAAAGTGCCTGGGTTTGGAGATAGAATCTTTATAAAGGGAGCAAGGTAAAATGAGACCATTAGGGTAGGCTCTTATGTTAGTCTCTGTTATTATAACAATACTTGAGTAATCAGCTTATAAAGAGAAAATGGTTATTTTGGCTCACAGCTTTGGAGGCTCCAATCTGACTGATTGCTCCATTGTTTTGGGCCTGTGGTGATTTAGCACATTATGGCAGGAGCACTTGGTAGAACAAAAACACTTACTTCATGACCAGGAAGTGAAAAAGAGCAAGGAGGGGGCCAGGTTCTACAATCCCCTTCAAGGGCCCTCAATGACCTAGCAGCTTCCCACTAAGCTCTGCTTCCTAAAGGTTCCCTGCTACCTCCCCATGGTGCCACCCTGGGGAACAAGCCTTCAACACATGGGTCCTTGTCAAGGCCCAAACCATAGCAGATCAAATGACTGGTGTTTTTTTTTTAAGAGAGAAAGTCAGGACAAAGACACACAAGGGAGAAAACTGATATGAAGACACAGGAAGAAGATGGCTACCTACAAGCTAAGAAAAAGGGTCTTGGAATCAAACCAACCCTGCTGACCTGCCTTAATCTTGAATTTGCAACCTCTAGAACTGTGATAAAATAAATTGCTACTGTTTGAGCCATCTAATTTGTGATATTTTATTTTGACATTCCTAGCAAACTAATACAGTGCCCTACAGAGAGTACTGTAACCTTCACCAACTGGCTTAGAGATCAAGTTCTAACATAGGAAATCATGGATTAAAAACAATATCTACCTTAAGCTACAAGGAGCCACATGCGACTCATCTCCAGCAATTTACAAGTGGAGTGTAAGTGAAGAGAAGGATTCATTCCAAGGCATAAGCTAGAATTTATACCTTCTCTAATTTTAGCAGCTGTGAAAACCTTAGCATTCATAATCATGTCAGGCATTCCCATCTAAGTGAGTTCCCTCCTTCAGGACCCTAGGGCTTAGGTCTGATGTCTGGAACCTTCCATCACATGTGAGATGTGAGGAGCATGTCTTTTCATCACAAACATGTCATTCTGGTGGGAAAGAGCACTAGAATGGGAGTCAGAAGATACAGACCTTCAAAGGTCTTGATTCTTTCACAAGCTTCCAGAGTTGTCTCGAGCAAATAAATCTACCTCTATGAACATACCATCCTTACGTGGACATCATGAACAGTTTCAAACTTACTTTCATGGAACCCTAAGGGACTCCATGGAAGAATTTAAGGAGTTCTGTAAACTTTTCACTTGAATTTATCTTGGAAAATACATTGTTTTAACAATTTTAAAACAACAATAAAAATGACATATTTGGATATATTTTACTTCACATTTTAATATATCTATGAACATCAATATATTAAAATGTGCTGCTTGGTTCATTTGGAATGAACATCAGAATAAAATTTGAAATGAACATCTGAATAAAATCTTGTCATCTGGGTGTATACATGATGAGGACTATTGATATTCTGCACTGATCTAACTCTTAAATTCCAACATGACCACTCCAAGTCTCCTCTGATATAAAATTGCACAAGTGAGTTTGTGACCACAGTTCATTTGCACCTCCTCACTTATGTGCCAGAGCATGCTTATTTGCATTCGTTCTCCTCATTTCATAAGATTTGTTTGTGCACCCACAACTAACTCTCACATCTTGAAGACATCACTTTAGAACTAAAACGGATGCTTCTATTCTGACTTTATGATGAGAAGTGCAAAAATTTATTAGGTGTTACTAACAGTTCAACTTTGAAGCTGATATTTTCTATTACTTTTGTCAAAAGTTTCTGGGTAAATTGAGTTGAGCAGAAACCCCAATTGTAAGGCAAATTGTTTTAAAGCAAAATGAAAACTGCTACTATTTGCAACTACCTTGCCAGATAAACAAATGTTTTATAAACACTGTGCAAATAAACAGTATTTAGAAAATATTGATGAGGCTTATATGATTGTATAGTTATGTTCATCAATTCTGTCTCAGAATTGTTAGTGATATACTTTGTATTATGTGTGGCATCTTTGAACTCATGAAATAGTTATTTGTCAAATTCTGACTTTATTTGTTTACATATTAGAATTCCACTTGACATCTCACTTTCACAGAGGATGATTTTTGTTCAAAAAGGAAGAAAAACGACGAGGTCAAGTGAACTCCAAGATTTCTTGCAGATGGAACACCCTGGAATCTTCCAAGCTGGATGTGAGAGAGGTGGAAGAGGAGTCAGTTGGAAAGTGAAGGTAACTGATTGGCCGTGTCCACCTTCTGCTCCAGAACTTACACAGTTTTAAGAGAGAGGACACAGCATCTAGGAACACATATATGCCCCTGCAGGGTTGCAACTGGTCAATATTTCAACTATGCAAATGAATGAACTTGGGGAAATCATATCATTATCAAAGAGTACTTCAATTTTTTAAAAATTCTATTTTTATAGGGTCTAGTATAATTATTTTGAAACATGCTGAAATTCCACTAAAATGTACTGCATTCCCCTGGCCTGCTCCTCCCTGAGTCTAATCACTTCTGGAGGTAGTACTTGACCTGATGTGCAGAGGGATGGGGTTGGAAATGGGGTGGGGATATGGGCTGGGCTTGGGGAGCGACGGAGCCCTCCTGCGGCCAGTGTGGGGACTGTGTGGAGATGGAGCCCTTCTACAGCTGCCACCTCTAGAAGTCACCCTCCTCAGAGCTCAGCATATTCCGAGGCCCTCCGTGGGTGTGGGGCACTGTGGGATGACCATGACAACTGGTTCTGGGGGCAAACAGTACCAGCAGGGCTTGTGCAGCATGCAGAGAGAGAACAGAGAGGAGCTGGGCTGCTGGCCATCTTCAGGGTCCTATTTCAATGGCCCCTTTCCTTAAGATGAGAAGGGTTGAATCTCGAATGCTGGGAGGTGGTAGTGCCCAGGCCTAGGATCCATCCACTGGAACAGGCGATTTCAGGACTAATTTTTGTGGGTGAACTAGTGGGTTTGAAGTGACATTCTCCTGATTCTAACACTGATTATTAGTTAGGATAAAAGTTCACCTACATATCATAGAATCCCGAAACAAATGTAGCTTAAGGGGACAGGCCGTCTTTTTCTTTCTGATAAGAGCCAGGAAGCAGGAGGTGCAGGACCGGCCTGGAGCGCTTTTTGGAATCAAGCTGTTTGGTTCCTTCTATTTTGTTTTCCTCCATCTTCAGTGTCTTTCTCTTACCTGAATGAATCAAAGTGGTCACCCCACATCTATGACTTGGAAGGGAGGACGGAGGAAGGAAGGGAGCCCTCGCTGTTGAGAAGACAGCCTGCAATGAGAAGGCTTCACCACACTCCCACGCTCTCGTCCAGAACGTGGTGATAGGGCCGCGCCCCAGCAAGGGAGCTGGGAATGCGGATCTTACTCTGTGCCCCGTGCCGGATAAAAATAATGAGTTCTATTATTTTGAAAAATAATAGGACCCTGGGAATTGAGGAATAAATAGCTGACTCTGCAGGGGTGTTTAATGAAGTAAGCATCACTCTGCTGCTGGGAGACCTCTGGAAACCTGGGCTCCACCAGAGAGCTGGGTGGCAAGGCCGATGGCCTGGGAGTCCGGAGGGGGAGGCCTACCAGCCCCCCATCTATCGGCTGGCACGTTAATGTGCCCTTCTCAGTATTTATTTTTGTTAGGGACAGGCAATTCCAGTTTCCACTGACTATTGCAACTCCTTGAGAATAACTATCGAGTTGAGAAAGGGCTGGTTCAGAGGCTGGAAGCACCCCGAAAGGTGACCCAAGGATTTCAAGCCATCTACCCAGGGCCCCAGAGTTCTCTAGCATTCTGGGGGTAGGGGAAGACATGGAAAACAAGGGCTTTTACATGGAAACTCCTCTGCCTATTTGGTAGTTCAATCAGAGCATCTGTATTTTTTTTTTTTTTTTTTTTTCTTGTTTATCTAAGTAAGACTCTGGGCTAAAAATACAGTTTTTACACGTGTGATAAGCCATTGGAACCAGAATGTTCATAATTTAGAAAACAGAGATTAAGTGACATATTAAATACTAATAATGCTATGATGAGTCACTTGCTCCTCTGTTGGGAAATGATTTTGACCTTGCTTTTGCCAGGAAACAGTTTAAATCGAAAATAAGAAGCAAATGCCAGAGTTGAGAAATTAAAAAAAGAAAACAACAACAAAAAAAACCCTCCAATGAGTTCCAGTAGCTCTGAAGAAGTAATTACACACTGCTTTAAAATTCACTCAACATTTCTGCATCTATGCCCTCCTTGATCCATTTTCATTTGCAGATAAAGAAACAGAAGCACAGAGAGGTAAAGTGAGTTCCCCAAAGCAGCACATTCAAGAAGCACTAGAAACAGAATCAAAGTCAGAACTTTGGAATCTTCACTATATACAGTTTCCCTACATTTGCTTAGCCTCTAGCTGCTGAGAAAACCCTTCCTTCGGAAACTGAGACCTGAGCCATTTTATCCTGTGAGCCTGATTTCTGCTGGGGCAGCAAGCAAATAGCCATATCAACAGGGCCTCTGTGCTTGACCTTCTCTTTGTCCCTTCCATCTCCTATTGAAAGTCTATCATAAATCAGATAGTTTCCTAAGTACTGGAGATACTTTAGTAAAGCAAGCCTGCAGAATCTTCATGGAACTTATTAGCAGATCCTAGTTGGGACCATAAAAAAGGAAATCATCACTAAACATACCCAATATTTTCAAAGTGACGACTGCTACGAAGAAGACTTAATCAGGGCTACGGAATGGAGAATGACAGTTGGATGCTCAGGGGAGGATAAATGATATACGAACAGAGACTAGAATGAAGGGAAGGTGTGAGCCATGCAAATCTCTTGAGGAAGAGCATCCCAAGGTGATGGAAGACCAAATAAATAATATGCTCAGCTTGGTCCTGGACCTGCAAGATCAGTGGGGCTGGGAGTATAAGCAAGGCTTTTAAAACTTGTTTTGTTTTGTTTCATGATTGCAGGAGAGAGAGAAGTTAGCTAATCTCAGGGGCAGAGTTTTCAAATAGTTGAGTGGATGAATTTGTGTGTAAGTGGAGGGACTGGCTTTGGATAGGAAGAGGCACAAGTCATCTCTGGGTCAGGAGGGAAGATAAAGATGGGAGACTTGGTAGACTTGGTGAGAAAATGAGTTAGTTCTTTTCTTGTTGGTTCTATTTTGTTAGTAAAATGTCAGGCAAAGTCAGTGAAGTAGGATGAGGCTAAGAAGGGCCTAATAGTTTTCAAAGGTGGTGAGAAAGTAAATTTGCCAACGTAGTAGGGCTGCTGGGTAATGCTGGGTGCCCCTTGAAGTTTGCAGCATTAGATTGAGGTGAGATCTGTCTGCTTTCTTTGCAATTTTACCAGTTACGCTTGGATATTGGGGAGGTGTAAGCAGAAAGGTGGATTTAATCATGAGGAAGGTTTCTCCAGCCCATCCTGACCATTCTTCATCTTTCACCCTGCTGACATTTGTGGAATGACTCAGTGGATTCCTTGGCCTCTAGATGTGGTTTGGCCAATGTCGGGCACAGGGAAGAGAATGAAGGGCAGGAGATGGTGAGTGAGATGCTTGTGGTGAATTTACTTTGCCACCCTCCCCAGTGGCCCGTGGTTGGCTGTGGTTGCAGTGTGGGCTTTCCCCTCCAATCACTGTGCCTCTCTTAGTTCCCAGAAACCACTCCCTCGTATTCCCTCAGGTTTAGATGTGATATCTGCTTCCTTCTGCTGTTAACCTTGGGGTCTTCCTGTCCCTTATTGTTTTTTCCTTATCTGTGGATGGTTTTAGAAACATCTCATTTGCCTTTTGTTTTTTGGGGTGTTCCTGACGAATGCAAGCCTGATTTGGGGTGAAGTCAGGGAAGGAGAAAGTTACATGTTTGGTGTACAAGGGAGAGATGAAGATGGAAGAAAGGATTCTGAGCTAAGTAAAAAGGAAAATGAGAGCTGAGGAAGGTGAGCAGATGAAAAAAGTGGCAGAGTAGGTAGGTAAGAGGTTCCAGTGGGGTCAAGTTTTTTAGGGTCTGGGATATTATCATGAGCATGCTGAAAGAGGGGAGACCATCCTGAGAGTGGAGTGCTTAAAATAGAAAATGTTTGGTTGATGCAGTTATTGATAATAGTAATGTCCCAGTCAAGTTCTCAATCTTGGCATATGTATTAAAATGACCAGCGGAGCTGGTAAGAAATATTGATAATTGTGTTCACCTCCAGAGAGTCTGAATACAACTGGTTTGTTATGGGCCCTACATATTATCATCTTTAAAAAACTGTCTCAGATAATTCAGTGGTGTGGCCAGAATTAAGGATGGATAGATGGGGTTCAATGTGGGAGTGGTTGACTGAGGCGGAAAGAGAATAATGGTCCTTAGCCACCTGAGAAGGAGGAGCTGAGAAGCCAGGAGCTTGGGGGAATCTCCTATGTCAAGGTTCCCAGGAAGGATGGCAGGGTTTACAGTGGAGAGAATTCAGTGCATCAGAAGGTCAAATTAGGAGGTCTATGGTAGCTGGGAAAGCGTGGGTATTTTAGTCTCTGTGGGCTAATCTCTCCAATTAGCACAGGGTCAATGTCCAGGAGTGGGGTTGTCTTTTAGTAAACTAGTCTTTGTCTCTCCCCTGCCTGAACCCATCTCCATCTTTGGTTTTCAAGCTTGGCTCCTGGAATTTTCTTTCTTCCCTTCTGGTATTTGGGGAACTGCATTTGACTCAGAGTCTTCATACTATCTTTCCCCGACCTGAGTGTTGATTCCTTGACCTTTTTCCAACCTTCAATTTTCCTTCTTTACTAATCAAAAGAATCCCTTTCCTCCGCCCCTCTCCGAGTGCTCTCAGGAGTTATAAATTCCGAAGGTTCCTTCATAGCTCATGCCAGCTAGTATTGACAGAAGGCTTCCCACATTTTAACACACCAGGTAGGACAGGAAGGCACACAAAATTATTCAAATCCTCTCTGTATCCAGGACAGTGCATGTAACAGTGCCCAGTTTGTAGAAAGAACAAGCCAATTTAGCTCAAACTTTTATCCTCTCTTTTATTTTCTATATGCATGCCATTGTAGGGCCATTTAAATCAAATTCTTCTCTATAGCTGAGCACAAAACCTGCACATTTCTGGTTTTGCTCTTTCCGAAGATAATTTCTGCTGTTTAATGAGATCTGAGAATGAAGTGAGGCATGAGCTGGAGAAAGGTCACAGTGTGTGCTCAAAGGTATATTAACTACTGTTGGAGCTGACATCGGTCTCCTTCCAAGAGGACAAAATTAAGCAGCAAATAGTAAATACGTTCAATGGCACTTTATTGCAAGAAGGACCATTTACAATGAAATAAGAATATGAGAATGGTTTCAAAGAGAAAATGGGAGTGCTAACAAATAGAACACATCTTACCGGTTAGAGTGGGAATGTGATTCCAGTCAAGGTTAATGGGGAAACAGTTAATGAAGGGTACAGATTCCAAAGCTGCATGATGCCATATTGTATCTCACAAAGGTAATTAATACTGGAGACTCTGGCTAAATGGACACATTATACACAGCCGACAACTTGAAATTCTGCACACCATATAGAGAGGCGCCTCTGGTTGCTTTATGACTCACCTAATACTGACAGGGTGACATTAGAGGCCATGTGTTCCATCCCTCTTCATCATGTAGTCTGTGTGGCACTGTGAGAGGAGCGCCAGGCAGGGAGTGAGGAGAGGGGTTTCCGGCCCAGACTCGGTCACAGGAGGTGGCATTCGACCTTGGGCAGGTTACTTCCTACTTCTCCTAGGCTCCAATTCCTCATAATCTATGAAGTCTCTCCTAACAAATTCTGAGACTCCGCACTCCATTACCACACCACCGTGACCACTCACCACTTGCACAATTGTGTAAGCCTGGGTACATCCAGGTCAAAGATCACCATCTATACCTACAGACCTGGGTGGACATTTACCTGTGGTTGCCTATTTGTGGCACAGGAGTGTGCTTGGGAGTCAACCTATATTGTATCTTTTGAAATGACAGGACCTTGGAGATTGAATGCTAAAACAGTTTTCATCTCTCTATTCTACCATTGATGTTCATGTTTTTAGTCTTCTTCCATTTTTTTCCTCCCCCAAAGTGAGGTTACCTACAGAATTAACGTGCCTGGGATTAAAGTGAACTTGGGTGAAAGACATCCTTTAACTTGTTGGCTGCAGGATTATCTGTCCCTGTGAAGTGTCCTCTTTTGTTTCATTTTGTTGCTTTGAACACCCCAGGCAAGAGAATGAGGTTGAGGCTCAAAATTTCAGTGGCAGGTGAGGGAATGAATGGGGATCGCATTACATCCCGCACATTTAGTTGTCTCCTTTGGCTGTCTGGAATTTCCCATTCTTCTATTTGAGTCGAGGGGCTTAAAAGTAGGGCATTTGAACTCACTGATTTTTTTCATCCCAGTGAACATCGTATTGACAGGCACTGCTTCAGTTGAACGGGTTTCTCTCTGTGTTGGGGCCTGTTTGTAGGTGGCATCCCCAAGGCAGATTCCATTCTTATCCCAGTCTCAGAACTCAGTTGTTACCGCTTTTTAAATTCTCAGGTGCACCTTGTTTACTTCTCTCTTTTCTCTTCCCTTGAATTCTTCCTGCTTGTCCTTCCTCTTTCCTTGCCCCTCAAAATAGAAAGAAAACAACAACAGCAACAACAAAAGACCCCAATGCCTCTGGATGTCTGGCTCTAGAATTTATTCATGCTTTCTATGGAGAATGTGAGAAATACCTTCTTGTTGTTCTGAATAGAGGGGTTTTAAAAGCCCTGTCTTGGAGTGGATGGGGCCCAAGTGACAGTTTTACAAGCTTAATCTCCAGGTCCCACCTCCCTCCACAGACAATGGGCAGGAAATGTTGGAGGGTGGGAGCCAAGTTACCACAGACATTGACAGCTGCAGAATTGCACCTATTGATTGTGGTGTAGGAGCGAATGTTTAGTCAATCTCTAATTGAGCTGATTCTTAAATGAAATAGTGTTAGCTTTTGCTATGCTGCTGGGTCTAAATAGCTATGCTTGAGCTGTAGCTGACACCCCTTTTGCAGACCTTCACTCTGAAGCTGTTCTGTGTTGCATGGGTTCTAGAACATTGGTTCTTAGCTGAGTGTGTTTATCACTGTTACCTTGGAGAACTACTGTTAATGGAAGTCAGTGCTTAGTCCCAGCCAGCTGTGATGCATCTTGCCTGAGAGGTGCTGGGTAATTGTGTTTCTAATAAGCTTTTTTTTTTTTTTTTTGGTATCCAGGATTGAATGCAGGAGAGCACTTAACCCCTGAGCCACAACCTCAGTTCTTTTTATTTTTGATTTTGAGACAGAGTCTGGTGAAGTTGCTTAGGGCCTCACTAAGTTGCTGAGGCTGGCTTTGGACTGATGATCCTCCTGCTTCAGTCTCCCAAGTCATGGGATTATAGGTATGTGCCACTGGGCCTGAGTTCAGTGGATACTCTTCTGGAAACTTCTGGAGGATACCATTGATAACTTAGTGACCACGTTACCATGTTCAGCTGACAAAAAAGGAATAAGAAAAAAAAAAAAAAAACCCTGGGATTGGGAAATAATCACATCTTTTTTTCTGTGGTTGCATGGATGTGAAGATGAATACTTTAGTCCTCTTTGTAATTTTCAAGTGTACGGACATTGCTCCTTCTCTTGTATTTCTCAGTTGCTTTTTTCATTTCAAGGAACACTGAGACTTTCTTGGATGGCTCCTTTATACAGATACAGCTTCCCTCAGACTCCATTGGGAGCACACTCCCCAGGAATCACGATGGGTATGTTGGTGAATCATAAATTGGATTTTATGACATGATTCTATATAATAGAGGGTGACCTCCTTCCATCCATTGTTTTGTTGAGTGGATGCTCAGACAGTTCTGATTTTTATTTCCTGGTAAGTGCTTCCTTGTGGATTCAACCTTTTTAGGGGGGAGGGGGTTCCAGACAGATGCCTCATCTGACCTGCCATTACCATTCTTTGGTCTCATTCAAAGCCTGAAATGTTCCTTAATGAACCCACCATATTCTGAGCCGTGGCCAAGGAAAATCAAGAGGCCATTCCATCAAAATATCCCTGATAGAAAAGCCTGTTCTCATTTTGAACTTATGTTTCACTTCTGTCCCACCTGACCTGGAGGGTCTGCACGGAGAGAAGGGAAAACATTTGAACTCTGGCTAACATCCTACTTCCAGGGCCCTTACTTTGTTTACATTTCTGCGCTGCCTTGCCTTTGAAGCTGCTCCTTATTGGTGGATGGCAGGGCCCTATGGCTCCTATACATTTTTAAGCTGCATTCCCCAGAGTTTGTCCCAGCTATGGAGACCTGCACTTTGTCTTTTAAGCAGATAAAAAGAGAGGTCAGTCAGAAGTAATTCCCCTACTCCTCGTATAAACAATTTAACTGCTGCAGCAACATACTTGCTTGGAATTACTCCCTCAGATTCAATTCCCTTTTCCTGTTCCACTTGTAAAAATGGTTAGTGTCCTCTATAAACTGCAGCTCACCAAGGTGCAAGGCTTGCTGTGCAGTTGTAGAATAAATGTTAATCTAATACAGGTTACTAGGTCAAATGCAATCACAGGCTTGTGGGAAAAGCTTAATACTGTTCTGCTTCTTCTAACACAGTAAACCTGGATATTATATGATAGGTTAAACACCAGTGAACCATAGCAGGAATTTTCTTGAAAGTAGGATTTAGTAGAAAGGAAACTACATTGAAATAGTGACCTAGGATTGACTTTGCTCTCCAAGAGAGTATTCTGAGACACAGAAATGCTCTGTAAAAATGGACTTCTTAAAAATGTGTTGTCCCAGAATTCCTTGGTCAGGGGATGAATGTCAGTTACAGCAGCTGTGACACATCTAAAGACTTCGTATGTTGTCAACTATGACTTCAGTTCCTCCTCCTTCCTCTAAAATCCATGAGTGCAGACACACACACACACACATATGCCTGAGCTTTCCTTATGAGAAGAAATGGTCTGTTTGAATGTGGATCCCAACTTGAACATCAAGTGAACACAGCATCAAGCATGCTGAGCAGATGGGGGCCAACTGCATCAGGAAGGCTCTATGTAAATCTTGGTGATGGACTCCTTACTATTTTATATAGATGTTAGTGTGGTTAAGTGTTCCCAGTATGAATTCATGATCAAATGCCAAAGCTGAGACGTACATATGCTAGCAAATGTATAATAAATACTTAAGTAAATGAGTGTCAGATGTCAGGGGAGCTGTAAAGTCTGGTTTGGAGGACCAGTTACGTTCTGTCCTGCACAGAGACAGGGGACAGGGCCACTGCTCATTTTTTAATCTTGCTGGGGTCTTCTGTCTGGGTGCGCTCAGATTCTCATCATAAGCATTGAAATAGCAGGATAGTGTTCTCCTCCTTATGTTCTGCAGAGACTGTATTCAGCAAATGATCATGGCAAGAAAAGGAGCCCTAAACACAGGCTAAAACCCACCCGAAAACAGTTAAGAACACAGCTATGGGTCTTCTTTCGGCTCTTAACAAAGTTTTTACCGGGCTCCATGGACTTGTTTGACTTGTGAAAAAATATATATGTGCATTTACAGATGTGATGTAGCTCTCCAGTAATTAAACTAGATCACTTAGCATCTTAGCTGAATTAGAGTGTATAGACATCTGATAAAAGGCCTCTCTCTGCTTGGGTTTGTAATTAAATGACAGAATTAATCAGGCAACGCATGCTCCGATAGTTATGAAACTATAATGAAAGTTGCCCTAGGTCTGTGAGTGACCCTTAGGAAGACTATGTAAAAGAATAAATACAGACTGGATGCATTTTATGGTGAAATACATTTTTAAAATTCAAGAAAAGACATTCAGACCTTTAAGAAACAAACCCAGCAAACTGGATTTCATTTCAAAAGTCAGTTGTCAGCGGGAATCAAAGAGACTATATGAGGTTAATTTTTGTGCTATGACTCTGCTTGGCCGTCATCTCTGGGCCAGCTCAGGTTGTACCACCCCTGTAGTGCTCTGCCTTCTATGCTTGGAACAGGTGGCAGGCCACTCAGGCTCTGAACTGGCTGGAGGGAGACAGTGGAAATGGGCTGTCATTCAGACATTTCCCCTCCGGCTAGAATTACAGCTAGTCCCTTCAACAGAAATGGGGATCCCGAGGGCTTCCATTGATTGGGACATGTCAAACACATAATAATACATAGATGACTTAAAAGGCTGTAGGCCCTTCTTTTTCTCTTTTTGCACACTGAACCATCAGTTTCCATCTCTTCTGAACTCCATTTTTTCCAAATTTTTCATTGAAAAAATGTCAAGAGGAAAACATACCTTGATCCACATTCTTCTGCGTATTCATTTGGCATAGAACGCTGGCATGGGCTATGCTGCATTTCATGTTTTCTTTGTAAGTTTGATCTGCAAGTATTATGCTGAGGACACACCCAGCAGTTCATATTAATGAAGACCTGTCTCCCCAAGTCCTCAGGCGCTGCCTTGCTCCCCTTGGTCACACCCAAGAATCAAAGAGCGTCTTAGAAGGTGGCCGACAGAACTCAGAATGGAGGTGTAGCTTCTGTTCAGGTGTCTGTTCTGCAGGTGAACATGGCATTAGGATTCAAATGCAGCTTTACCACTTCCTAGCTGTGTGAACTAAAATGACCTATGCCACTTTATGCCTCAGTTTCTTTAATTGCAAAATGTGGGTGATACTATCTAGCTATCCATTCTGATTTTCCCCTTGGCATCTTTATGGCACCAAGAAAGTGACCTTGGGCATGCTGGCCTGTTTGCAGCCCAAAGAGATCTTCCCTTTCTCCTTTTCCCCCAGCTCCTATTTCACTTCATTTTTTGTCTGTCTTGAGGCTCTGAACTTGGTCTCTTGTTTGAAGCCTTATTATTGCCTTTTGGACTTTGTGTTATGATCAGATTTTCCCAACTTTTCCTATTTTGTCTGTGCCCCTTCCTGGTCAAGTTCCCTATTATCTGGTCAACTTGGAAAAGGAATTCAGAGTTTATCTACAGGATTGTTGGGAATCAAATGATGGATTTTGTGTGGAATACCTAAATAGGCAACTATTGGTTCTCATTCCTTATGCTTTCCCAGGAAATACTCAGTTACTAGCTGAGACAATTTGGGACAATCTCTTAAGATTTCTGAGTCTGTAGAAAATAGGAAAAATGACACTTATTCCACTGGGTTAGTGGGAAGACCCATGAGATGATATAGATGTTAGAAACTCTAAGTCTTGTCATCTCACACTGAAAGAAATCAAGGCTCCACTCAGCCAGTGACAGAGGTGGGATTTAAGAATCAGCACATTCAAATAGGGAAAAGTGTTTGCCTCAGTGCCAACTTACCCCAGGAGCTAGGTAAGAATACTGCCTATGATTTATGATACTTTTAAAGTCCCTTGAAGATATCTCAATTTCTTTTAAAATCAAGTGAAAAAAAGTGAGCTTTACATTGAAGAAAATATTTTAATTTAATATAATGTCTTAATATTTATACAAATTCAATTATAATACATAATTCTATATTGCGCATGTGTGGTTATGTGTGTGTGTGTGTGTGTGTGTGTGTGTGTGTAGGGTCACAAAAGCAAAAGTGCTCAATGGTCCATGAAAGTCACATGGGGCCTATGACTTCATGACCACAGCCTTGGAAGTGCTAACTGCTAAAGGACATATTATTCTAAGAGAAGTTCCTCTCTTGCATTCTCTAAGGAGGAGGTTGACTATAGGTGAATAGAATCACTTCATGCTGCTAACTTCTAAGTAAGAGAACTGGTTATAGTCACCAAAATTGCAATGTGCTTGTCTTAGTCAGCTTTTCATCACTGTGACCAAAATACTGGGCAAGAACAACTCAGAGGAGGAAATGTTGTTTTGACTCACAATTGCAGAGGTCTAGTTCATGGTTGGCTGACTCCGTAGCTCTGGGCCCAAAGGGAGACAGAACATCATGGCAGAAGGGCATAGCAGAGGAAAACTACTCAGAGGCTTGGAAGCAGAGAGAGCAAGAGGAAGGGACTGCAGGGAAGATGTACCCTTCCAGGACAGGCCCTCCGTGAACACCTCCTCCAACAATGCCCTATCTGCCTATGACTACCACCCAGTTACTCCATGCAAACTAGGATGGACAGATTAGGTTAAAGCTTGTGTAACCGAATCATTTTACCTCTGAAAATTCTTACATTAACACAGAAGCTTTGGGGGCGACACCTAATATCTAATCTCTAACAGTACTTCTTCTCCATAACAGGGAGGCAAATGTGGGTAAGGAGATCCAGTCTCAAAGTGGAGGAAAGTTTCTGATATGCTTCCACTTACATTTATTTCCATGACTACAGAACTTATCTGAGCTTTATTTTCCATGAGATGGAGAAAGTTCTGAGATTGGGTAAAGAACCAAGGCCTGTGTTAAATGGAAATAAGTTACACTGGTATTCCAGAACTCATTATACATTGGCTCTTTAGCTGTAACTGTTTCAGGATCCAAAAAATGCAAATAGTCCCCATTAAATAGGAAGATAGAAAAACAGACATTCCCTCAACAAAATTCTTCTTTTAGAATATTGGGATCAAAACAGGGCTCACAATCAGGGAGTCAGAACATTCCCCTTCAAAACCTTTGAATTGTTATAAGGGTCAAATGCCTGTCCTTCCTAGATGACCTTCGTGCCTTGTCTTCTGTCCTCTGGAGAGGTGATGTCCCCAGACAACCACGGTGAGCTATAAAAGGAGAGCTACTGGGTATAAAGTCATTGCAGCCGAGCAATATGGGCTCTAATTTCATCACAACATTATGAAACTGATCAGTTTCTTTGTATAAAATCTTAAAAGGACTCCGTGGACTCTTTAAGCCAAAAAAGGACTTTAGAAAGCATTTCAGGAAATTGGCGTCATGAAAGCGATTTCCACATGTGTCTCTCAATATTACAATCTACGCCTTTAGGTGCTGGTTTTTCCTAGACTATAATAGGAAATAAAAGAACAGTTTACTTTCCTTTTTTAAAGGAGGCACAATTAAAAAAAAAAAAAAAAAGTCAGTCAAAACCCTAAGCATGGGGATGATACGCAGATCATTAGAGTTGTTCCCTTGGCTTTGGGACCTGATCCATATACTCTCAATTTGCTATGAGAATTCTGCTCCATCTAGGTCAGGAAGAATTACATGTGTGTAACTGAAGTGCAGTGTGGATTTTAAGCAGAGCATGTGATCCTAAGAATTCAGAAAGATGGTATAAATTTGCATCTTCTTAAGAGGAACCCTTTCTAAAAACACTTCAACCCTTTTCAACTGATGAAATAAAAAGGGATGGGGTGGAAACAACACCCCCAAACTTCACACATCCTTTTCTTTTTAATTAAGTAAAGAATTATAAAACCACCTGTCTAGTTGTCACTCAGGTCCCTTTAATGCCAGCCGATGGAACAGGACCTCAGTCTCCTCTCAGGGCTCACTAATTATATATTAGGAACCAACATGTGGTTCATTTGGTGGCATTTCTTAAGCTGCTTCTTTTGAATTGAAATGTGCTTTAAACCCAATCTTTTCTCTTCTCCTGTCACTCTGACATTGAGCTGTGTAGCCCACCGTGGAGCCAATTTTCTGGGAATGAGTTTCCTGCTCCAGCTTCTGTCCCCAACTCAGTGTTCATGTGAAGAAACCTTAGGGTGACATATAGGAATGGGCAAACTGTCCTTAGAATTCCTCTGGCAAGTTATCTGAGAAAACCAGGGGGGTTGTTTCAAGGGGAGTTTTATTCCTGAGGTTGGTTCTGAAGATTCAAGATAGTTCCATTTTGCAAATATTTTTTGAGTGCCTACTGTGTGTGAGTCTCAGTGGTAGGTACTGTAAGGGACAGAAGGATGGAGATATGGTCCTGTCTTCCAAAGACTTCACAATTGGGCAAAGAAGACAGAAGGATGTAGAATGGATACCATGAGACACTCAATGGAACTCTGCAGGAGGAGCGTGGATGGGAGTGGGGAACAGGAGGTGGCTTTTGAAGGGTGGAGAAGATTTCACCAGGTAGAGAAGGTAGTAGATGAGGGCATTAGGGGCAAAAGGAACTGTAGTAAAAAAGTATGAAAAGACTGTCTCTTGTGAATGTGTGTGTGGAGAGGGGGAGGGGCACAGAGTAGCATAGGCCTTGCATGTTGGGGGCTGCTGGGGATCTCAAGACACACCAGGTTCTGGGCCGTCCTCCCAGGCTAAGCCATCTAGTATAAAAGACAATCGTGTGTACATAAATAACTTTAATATGAAACAGACTGTGAGCGATGCTGTGAGGGAGTTATATGACATACTCTGAGTGCATCTCAGATTTAGGAAGGCAGAGTTAATAAGACTTGGCATGATTAGAAGCAGAGAAGAAGACAGAAAAGTCAAAGAAGACTTCTGCATTTCTATGATGGTATCTTTGAATGATGAAGTCATAGCCACAGCATGTTTTGTGTTCCTTGTTCTGATAAAAATTTATAATTTTTTTTCTCTAATTCAAAACAGCCAAATGTTGTGGTGTTTTAATTTATACTTTGGTGTATTGGGGTTGGGGGCATAGCTCAGTGGTAGAGCACTTGCCTAGCAGGTGTGAGACCCTGGCTTTGATCCTCCACACTGTGAAAAAACAAAATAAAAACAAGGAAAACATATACTTTGGTGTCTTGACTTATATAGTAGCCTTCTAATTTGATATAAAATATGCATATAGCAAAATAGATACCAACCCACCTTTCTATTGACCTCCAACCCTATCTGCAAATAGGTGCCTTCTAAAATAAGCACTGTGCAAATATATGAAAGGTAAATTTGCAAAGAGTATGAGAGGGGTAGAGTAGAATTTGTGAATTTAAAATCCAGAGGAGGTATCCATCTGAAGCACTATCATTTGGGAAATACTCAAATTTTTTTTTCTTCCAGTGACTGATGGAACAGTGGAAGGTAGACAATTTGGTAGGCTTGAGATATGGGAAGGAAAAATCTGTGTGTCAGGTTGGGATAAACCACAACCATAGAGCATAGGAGACAGAAAAATGCACACAGTAAGCATCTTCACTTAAGAAAAATGGGAGGATTGAGTCAGAGTCAGAGGCTGAGGGCTACTGTTTTCTAAGTCCAAGGTGGTCAGCGTGGCTTTTGACTTTTCACAGCTACATGTTCACTTAGAGCTTGTAACAATCCTATGAAGTAAGAATTACATATTTATTTTGCAGATGACTACACTGAGGCATTGAGCTTAAATAACTTGTTCAGGTCACACAATTTATAAGTGGGTGATTCCCAATGACTATGCACTTAATCCTTTACCAAAATAAGTTCTTAAAAGAAAAGGTGAAAGAAGAGAGGTATTTGCCTTTAGGGTTTCCTGTATAAAAAATATTTTATTTAGATTTAAAGAAAAGAAACTTATAAAACCTCATTACAGTCTCTGAGAAAGAAAGATTGGATTCCAGACTCACATAATTTTAGAGTTTTGAAGTACAATGATCTCTTTCCAATTCATATTATTGTCTCATTTTATAGATGAGGAGACTGAGACCTGAGGATCAAATAGAACCATCAAGTATTTGCTGAGGTCAACCATAGGCACAGCAGGTGTGGGCTCTGCCTGGACAGGTGGAAGCACTTGCTCGCCTTGTTGTTGTCAAAACCACATCATGGGAAAGAATCACGACACGATCACACACAAGGGGCTCCAATTCTGTTGGGAATTTTGCAGCATGAGACTTGATTTTCCAGGGGACAAAAATGGAAGCTTAGTGAGCTTCTGACCCAGCTTTCAAATGAAGTTCATGCTTCCCCTGGGTGCTCTGGCTGGCTGTTCAGTCTCAGCTTCTAGTAAACCAGGGGAAAAAAATCCTTCCCATATCCATAAACTTACTTCTAATAAATTTCCTTTGTACCATATAGAATCTGTATCAACTTGCTTTTCTCATCAATTCCAGGACAATTTTGTGTTTACTTGATGGCAGGTTGAAGTCCTTTTGTGGTCTACCTGGATGTGCCTGGGACAGGTTTGAAGAGCGTTGAAGACTCAGGCCAATTATCTTGAGCCCGCTTCAAGTTCAAACTCCACAATGACTTTGCAAATTATCTGACCGTGGGCAAGATTCTTTACCTCCATAAGTCTTGGTTCTCTCATGTGTAAAATGAGTGGAATAATGATCCTTGTATGGTAGGATTTTTGGGAGGATTAAATTAGCCAATGCAGATAAAGGGCTTAGCACTTTCTAAGCTCCTAAGGAGAACTCAATACATCATAGCTAATCATAACGAATAAAATAAATTCATTATGCAACGTGCCTTGTGTAAGCTTATTGTTATTGAAAACATAAATCACAGTAAGATATAAAGTGATGCAAGAGTTACCAACATTTTATTGCAAAAAGCAAACCTCCTTTTCCAAATCCACTTTCCAAACTCAGTGACCCTCTCAGTAGGGTGAAAATGAAATGGGCAGATAATCAATAAGAAGTATGTTTAAAACACCTTTTGTGGAGACTACTCGGTGATTCAAAATTAGTCATGTTAAGACTCCTATGAAAAATTCCTTGCAGAATTTAGGATTTGAAAATAACTTTTCTTTCTTTTCAGAGGTTTTGTTACATTAGAAAAGAAAAGGCACTTAAATTTAAAACCCTCCTCTTTTGCTTTTTTTCAATAATTTTGGTGCTAAGTTTTACACTACAGAAACCTGCATTAGCATAGATCTGCTTTTTCTTTTGCCTTTTATTCATTTTAATGATTTTTCAGTTTTATCATATTTATACCTTATATTTTTTTTTCTCAAAATCTTTAAGTCAAAGAAATATAAGTAAATAACCTAAAATAATGTTGTGTCCATAATTTTTCTTATCAAATACATCATATGCCCAGTTCTATATAATGACTTGAAATAGTTTTTATTTTACTAAAAATCCAACAAAAACGGCAAAGTTGATTTATATAAACACTCCATTTATGTTTTCAAAGAACGAAATAGGAAAGTCTCAACCTCACAGGACATTTAATTGCACTGAGAAATGGGAGATGCAGGGGCTATTGTCTGGGGCTGTGGAGTGTGCTGACCAGGAAGGAAACATCACTTGGTAATTGGTCCATGCAGTTAATAATCATAAAACCAAACCAAACCAACCTTACAAAAATAGCAGCTAACTTGTACAGAATATTTTACCTGTACATTTCTCATTTCATAGATGAGAAAGGATGGTTGAGTTAGAGACAGAAGTCTAAATCTGTCCATTACCGAGCACTTACTAGGTAGTCAGCATGACTTCAAGCACTTTACTGCTACTAATTCACCTGAAGTTTATAGCAGCCTTATGAAATAGGTTTTATTATTATATTTGTTTTATAGATGACTAAACCGAGGCACTGAGCTTAAATAACTTGCTCAAGACACACAATTTTTAAGAGTGTGGTTCCCAATGCCTGTGCAATTAATCCCTTTACCAAAAGAAGTTTCAATCAGAAAAGGTGATTTGCACCTGGTTTATTTATTTCTCACATCAGCCATGCAAAGTAGGAAGCATTCTTTTCAATACTGTTTTACATGAGAAAACAGGCTCAGTAGCCCAGACCTCACAGGAAATAACTGTCTTGGCCAGGATTTAAAGTCAGATCTTTATGAAGAAGCCCAGCCGGTCACTCTCCTAGGCTGCTTCTCCCAAGTTCAACCTCAGAAGTGCAAGCAGCAAAACTCTTCTTTAACCTCTGGCCTTCCGTACAAAATTTTTTTCAACAGAGGAGGAAAGAAAAGAGCTAAGGGCTTCTAAATAAGGATTGTTCTTTCAGGTATCCCCTACCTGGAATTTTTCCTTTCTCTTCCTAAAACCAGAGTGATCTTTAAAATCAATATCCTTAGAGTCGGAGAAAGTGGTGGGCAGAAGAAATTCTTACAAAAGTAGTTGGGACAACCCACTCAAGTTGGAAGAGAGCCACAGCTGCTGAAATTGCTGCAACAGAATAGACCTATGTGACAAGGTAATCGGTATCCATTGAGCCACGGTTGGTAAATTCAGTATAAAGCAATAGTAAATTTTGATGAATTTTTAATGTCTGAAATGAGAATCTTTACTGTTAGGTAAAAGGGAAAGTAACCAGTCTGAATTAGAGTGGTATGGGATGGAGAATCAGCCAACAGAAGAAAATGGGTCTTCATGGGGATGGAGGACAGCTACCAGGCAGTGTTTCATTGAACACCTGATAAGCTGGGATGGGCAGTTAGTACCTGAAACTGCTCCTGTCTTGTGAATTGAATTGTGAATTGAATTCGGTGTGTAAAGGAGTTGTTTAGCTATGTGGTTCATTCCACCTATCCTTGTGCTCATGATAAACACTGAGTTATAAGAGTCCCCAGAAGGACTTCTCACTTGGAGAAATCACTCACTGGGGTGGACCGCACTATCTATGTTCAGCCTGGTTCTTGAGTAGGAACACAGACCAACAGAACTGCCAGGTCTGTGCCTGCTTCTCCTTGAATGTGCCACTTGTACCAATGAGAAGGCACTATTTTCCTGGAGTCCTCACTCGAAGATTGTCCAACACGTTGCTTTGTAGGGCTTGTGTTTTCTTTCAGCCTCTCCTGCCTAGAAACTGGTAGGTCTGGGCTTCCGCACTTGGCAACTGCTAAATTTCAGAATTTAAACTTCTAAGCTCTCCTTTGAAAGTCAGTCTCATTTTCCAGTTAGGTAAGCTGAAGTCTCAATGGGCAATGTGAATTCGAATGATTTGCTTTTCTAGACAACTCAGTGTGGTGTTCGGTTTGCTCTGGGCACAACCACATTCTTTATAACTTAGGAGAGAACAAAAGTCCTATCAGGAGTCACAGAAACACCTGAACCTTTCTTTTTCTATTTCCAGAAATAGTTTCTGGGGCCACTGAAAGATGTTGATGTTATCTTTTTAATATTCTGAGGAATAATCCTATTAAACAAAAAACAAGGGAAACTGTTATGCCCACAAGGCGGAATTACCCAAAGCTGACTGGCAGGGGTCGAGTTACTTTACAAAACTCTGGCTGTGTGCTGCTTCTATCGCTCCATCAGGGGCTTGGTGAATGAGCAATAATTTGTGGATTCTGCTCATCTCTCTTTGCGAACTTTGTTCTGTGGAATTAGATACAACTTTGACAAATTAGAGTAGGCTCCCTGGTGCCCCGCTGTCCCCGGAGCAGCACAGTCCACTGATTGTGCGCTGGCCTTCTGAAGTCTGGCTGTGTCAGGCCATCAGCAGCAGCCCGTCCACCAAGGGCACTTTTTAATAAGCAAGTCTGTCAGCACCAGGTTCTTCGGATCTTCCGACCTCTCCTTAATCCCCAGGACGCGCTGACTTTCTTCTCTGTTTCATTTATGGCAAAAGGCCTTGTCCTGGGAAAGAAATATCTTCTTTGTTTATAGAGTATGAGCAACAAAATTAACCTTTGAGATTAACTGTAAATGAGTGAGGATCGTGTTTTATCTTTTCCTAGGACAGGCGGTAGTGGTTAACACTTGCATAAGGCAGAGGGCGTGTGCACCCGCGTGCATGCGTGTGCAAACACACACACAGCCCCCACCATAACCCCATATGTCTCCCTGTCTGTCTGCTCTGTTCTCTCTTCTTTATCTATGTACAGTTCTATTCAGGGATGTATAGAGCTAACGAAGTCTATTCCCTTTCGTTATCCATTCTTCAATTCCATTTCAAGTCTTAGAGAATCCTTATAAAGAATTTCTGATAAGCCTAAAGATGAAAACTTGTCTTTGGCTAAAGACACAGATCATCATTTTCCAGTGGAATTTCAGTAAAAAGAGAATGATGTAGAAAAAGAACCACAAAAAATACCATATTTATAAAATCATATTTAGGGGAAAGTGCCTTTTCTTGAGTTTACATAGCAACATCCTTAGGTTTAAAGGTGTCAGAGGTAACGGTCATGGTTCTGCAGGATATGGGGAAGGCCGAGCCTGTACATAGGCCTCTTTTGTGGCTTTTTTTTTTTTTTTTTTCCAGCTAGACTGTCAATAAGACAAATAAATATTTTCATAATTACATAATTTCTAACCAATCATGTTCAAAAAGCAGAGTTCCTCAATTAGATATACACTTAAAATTTTTGATTGTTTTGGTGCTGGGGATTGAACCCAGGGGTGCTTTACCACTGAGCTACATTTTCAGCTCATTTTATTTTTTACTTTGAAACAGGGTCTCACTAAGCTGCTTAGGGCCTTGCTGAGTTACTAAGGCTGGCCTTGAACTTTTGATCCTCCTTCCTCAGCCTCCTGATTTGCTGGGAGTTGGCATAAGCAGCAACAACAAAAACAGTTTATTAAAAACTTTGTACCAGAAAGTGAATGAAAGCCAACTGCTTCAACATAGCTGTTATTCTTGATCTCCAGAAACTCCTGAAAGGTGAGGCAAGACAAAGTCAAGATTGGTTAATTTTGATCCATGGAAAGCCCAAGAATGAGCTTCAAGATATCCACTATTTGCTGCTAAGGGAATAGCCACCACTTCTGCACTCTGCTGTGCATTGTCTATTTGTAGGGAGGTCCTTTCCTTCTAAATCCAGTTCAATACGACAAGGTATCACCCCACTATGGAGGCCAAAGTCAGGCACCAACTCTATGCTTCTGTTCTTATTTCTCAAAGTCACTGGAATGTGTCTGGAACATGGGGCAGTAACTCAGCCTGACCATGGTCACTTCTTGAAATCGATCGTTCTATTCGAAGCACATTCTGATTCTAGTGTCTTCATATTTGCTTGAATTCTGGGAAATTTGACCACATTTATAATTTTGTTGCCTTTCATCAAACGGGATCATTTTCTCCTGGTTTCAGTTCTACTGTCTCTCTCTTTAAATAAAGCAGAACAAAATAAAGCGACATGCCAGCACAGAGATGTTTTACTTTTCACTCAACAGTGGCAATGACTGTAGCAATTAAGTAGAAGGAAAAAAAGGGACCTTGTTATAGATGCAAGATTGGGGTTATGCAAAGTAGAGAAATCACCAGGTCCGTGCCCAGGAGCCCGTCATATAACAACCAGAGTTTCAGAGGAATGCAAAGAGAATGCGTTAGAATTTCCAGCTCCCATCTCGGGCTGAGTACTTAACGAGTGCGATGTAGGTTTTGGCTGTAGAAAGTGCTTAGAGGAAGCAGTTTTTAAAGTTTACTTGCTACCTCTGGGAGGTAGTGAAGATCTTTATTTACAAATAATGTGCTTTCTGTGAAGTGTCTTTGTGTGGCACTGTGTACCCTGGCAAAATGATAACTCTTTGCTTTTGATAGGAAGGGCAATGAATAGACTTCAGGAGAGCCGGTTTGAATCCGAACATTTTACTCTCTGGGTGTGTGACATTATTCAAATGATTGAACTTCTCTGTTCTCAGTATTCTTATTTGCTAAGTGGAGTTCATAATGCCTTTTCTAGTACTTTGGAAGAGTTGCTGGAAGGATCAGTGAGGACCCAGGAGATAAAAAGTCTCCATTTTCCTAACTGGCTGTCCTGAATTCATTCCTGGAAATGCAGCTCTATATCCAGGAAGGCCTCAGGGACCACTTAGATGTGGGATGGCCCCTTCCCACCTCAGTGGGAACACTTACTACCATACAGATATAGCCCTGGGTTTATCTGGTGATTCTACCACTTGCTTATAAATTCCTTGAAGGTTCTTGTCTTGTATCAATGAAATGTACAGCCCAGCCTAGTGGCTGGCTCATAGTAGGCACTTGATCCAGAGGGTCACATGTGGGACACATTTAACTGTCATTAACGTGTGCTCAGAAGGATGCTAGAATTGCTAATGTGTATATATTAACTCCTCTTGGCAATGTATATTGAAATAAATTTTTTAGATTGATTCTCACATATTCTTTGAACAAAGTTCCTTAAAAGTGTATGAGGTCTAAGGACACTAAAAAAATAAAAGTCCTTAATTGGGGGAAAAAAAAGTCTGGACTGCCATCCTCCTCCGCAAATTTCTCATATAAAATTAAGGAGAGGGTGAAGAATAATACTGGGTGCTGGACGAAGGTGAAGGCTTTGCTAAAGCAGTGGATTATATATCACACCATTGGTGCCAGTACTCCTTTGTGATCTGCCAAACAATACATTTTTCTGTCTGTATACGGTGAAGTCAAGAATATAGGAGATGGCAGTTGGTGTGTCAGCCTGGCAGGCAAGAGAACAATAGAAGGCATATCTTGGATTTTGCAGAAGAGAGGACAAACCTGTAAAACTTAATTGATTTCTCTCAACATGCATGACCACTTTGAAAACACTGGTCTAAGGAAAAGAGAGCATGGCGTTTCTCTCTCATCTGTTCCTACCTCCAACTTCTTGCATCTGGTATTTTACAATAAAAATTTCAACAGATATGGCTGTTTAACAGTCACTTGCAATAGATTGATTAATTATGTGTGCCAGACTTTTACTATACAATTAAGCTAAACAAAACTGCATTAAGGAAACATGAATAATTTGACTTCAAGCCACGAAAACAAGGAAACCGAGTGAAAGCAGAAACTCTGACATGACTTCAGCATAGTGTAAAAGACAAAGTGTAATCAGAGTTATAAATCATACAACTGCCACAAGAGGATGATGCGGGAAGTCATTTCGACCTTTAATTTGGAGAAGCTTCAAAGGTGGAGATTAAAGCAAAAGGTTTATTCTTCTATAGAAATCAAATTCTTCTCCTAGGAAATATAATGAGCAAAAATTCCCCTCCTTTGCATAAGTAATGCCTACTTTTGTTATGTTTTAGAATTATTTGATTGCATTTTCTTCTATACGATTTAGATGTGGCTTACTTATATCATTTCAAAACTATTTCTTATCAGTATGCTTTCACTGTCTCTGAAACCAAATGCAGAAACTGAAATACATTCCACATCTACAAAGATGGAAGGAAGTGCTAATAAAAATTTCCTCTTCAAGTTATAAAAGTGATATTTATTTACTGTGGATAGATTTGGAAAATGCCAAAAAAAAAAAAGTATATAAAGAAGGGAAATAAAGTCCATTCATAGTCTTACTACTTTAAGAATCTTGAGGTAACCATAGTTAATGCTGGTTTCCCTCCAATTTTTAGTGTGTAGAGTTCATGTTCATATTTCATATGCTCTTTGCTTCCTTTGCTTTCCAGTATTTCAGAACAATTTTTATTTCCTAAAATATTCTGCAAAATCAGTTTGTAATTGTCTAGTAGAGTCCTGTCACATGAATAAATCACACTTTATTTAAAAAACCAATATTTTCAACATTCAATTGTTTCCCATTTTAAATTATTATTCTGAAAAGCAAAATAACTGACTGAACAATTACTGTGCATTAATTATGTATAGCCCTGATTTTTCCTTGTGTTTGACTTCAAGAGGAGTTCCTTTAATACAGGGCATGAACTTCCTGTTACGTCTCCTGTTACGTTACCACCCAAGGTTCACCCAGAAGGGTCAGAGAAGCTGAGCCAGGTTTACCCCCAGCAGCAGTGGATGGGCCCTATGGCTGCCCCTGAAATAGGGTGCTCTCCTGGGCATTATTCCTGTAGGAGCTCAGAGGGAGGGACTTCTATGCAAATGTAAAAAGTCTGAAATCTTTGTTTTCTATTGCACAAATAGCAACAGCAGATGGAAAGATGAAAAAATTGTGAAAGCTGTAGAAAATGATCTGCATGTAAAGGATTGTTCTTATTAGAACCTATCTGTGAGATATGAAACCATAGTGAGTGAGTACCTAATTAATCTCAGTCAGGGGTTGAGTGCAGAAATGTAACCAACCATCTTAAAAGTGAAAAGAGTCAAAGCACAGAGGGCTATTTATTCAGATACATCTAGAAAATGGGTATCTTCACTAATAACAGTTTTAATTCAAAATTTCACCACCCTGCCCCAGAACAACTCTCCCATAGTCTGCGGGATTTGGCACCTGGCAGTTATATTTGTATCCTTACCATGATTGATTAGGCTGGATCCAACTAGATTGGCTAGAGAGTTTCCTGAAATCTGTAAAATTTTAAGTTGGTCTCTTATATAACTTGATATTCCTTTGGTTGCAAGAAATAGAAAACTTGACTCATGCTGAGTTAAGCAAAACAAATTTTGTTGACTCATGTAGCTTACTTGTTTTAGGAGAGATTTGGGATATAGGTGTGATTCAATCAGGAACTTCAAGGAGGTCACTAGCATCCAAGTCTTGGCTCACCTTCCTCTGAGTTTGCCTGACCTTCAAGTTGACTCCCCTCATGGTAGTAACAATGGCTACTGCAATCCCAGACTTCCTTGCTGGCTAAGATAGGCCCAGGGTGGAACACTGAGTGGGCCTCCCAGTGTTCTGGACACATCTCCCCTGGATTCACTCTTAGAGGTTCGGTACCCTTCCCTGAATAAGTTAGTCACTTATCAGGGTAATGGGATTACCCTGATAATGGGTAGGCTGAAGTTAATTGAAATTTTTCTCTGGAACCAGGGGTGAGTCTGGGACTCACATACTGTGTAACTAAGTAATTGAGCAGGGTTATGAAGGGGAGATGCATACCACTGAGATCAACAAATCTCCACTAACATCTCCACATCATTTGGGATTCTTGTTGGTTTCTATGGGGATGAATACTACCCAATGGATGGAATGGTAGTGCAGCAGGAAGGTGAAAACAGGTGAGACTGAAATAGAGACCGACAAGGAAAGAATGCTGGTGAGTTTCTGATGACTGTTTCTGGTTCTTTCCTAAGGTTTAGTTCTTTTCCCTTCGTTCCCTGAAAAATACCCATGCATATATAATAAATTTGCCCTTTTTTTGGTTTAAGTTGTTTTGAGTTGTTACTTGTAACCAGATTTGCACCCATGATGGCTTCTAGAAACATTCCTAGTCTACCTCCCAGACTGTTTTTTCTTGCCTCCTTTGTCTCAGTTGTGGATCTTCCATTTGATAGTTCTGTTTCCTCTTTTAGAGGTGGTTTCATAAGTTGTCTTGGATTAAACATGGCAGAGAGGAACAGGGGGCAATAGGAGTTGACCATGAACCTGAGACAGGCTGGTAACAGTTTACCAGGGCATTTGATATGGGTACCGGGAAGACATTTGACTCCATCTACTTAACAGATGTTTATCAGTTCGCTCAACAGGAATGTTGCAAAAATCTTCAAAGAAGCCTTTCTTTCCCTCCCCCATGCACCTTGGATGTGATGTTCTGTGAAATATGTTGACTTTTTTTTTTTTCTTTACAAAACTCATAAAAGTGTCCTGGTTGACATGCAGTGTTGTGACAAGCCCTAGTAGATTGTGTCAATCATATCGCTTTATGTTACATTAAGTGACATATTGTAATGTGATTGATACAACATGGGATGACACATCATAATGCGAAATATCATCTGGAAAATAGAAAAACAACAGAGGACTCAAAGCCACTTGTACTTTCTAATTTTTTTTTTTAATAGAATGGAGAAAAAGATATCCTTGATCAGGACGGTTACCTAGGAAAGGGTGCAGGTCTTGCTGGGTTTCCACCTGCTGCCCTTTTCATTGGTAATTATCAGGTTATGTGGAAAGCATCTGTGTTCTTTAGGGATGGATAGACATCAAATTGAATATATCAAAACCTTTTTTTTTCCCATTTTTTTAGTAACAATATATTTCCACATTTTAAAATTATTTTCATAAGTTTTATATCGAGTCCCACTTCTCCACCCTACTTCATAGCATCCTTTTTAAAATTATTGATCTTTTTTTCCCTCATTCTGTAAAGACTAATGAAATAATACTTTTCCATACTTCGTTGTACGGAAATGAAGGTCTTAAGGTGTAATGTCTTTTAAAATTTTTGCCACTTGTCTAGAAACTTACACAGTTCTTGGCACATAGAAGCACTTAATGGGTGTGGGTCGAATGCATTACTAAAGAATTTTTATCTTTATACCCTTATTTGTATGTATTGGGTAGCATTGAATAAAGTATATAAAAGCTCCACATATTCATTTCATAAGCCTACTGGAGCAAATAATCACAGAAGTGGAGACTTAAACTAATAGAAATGCATTCGCTCACAGTTCTGGAGGACAGAAGTCCAAGTTCAAGGTGTTGACTTCAAGGAAATGTCCTTCCTCACCTCTTCGTGCTTCTGGTAGCTCAGGCATTCCTTAGATTGTGGGTGCATACCTCCACTCTTTGCTTACAGCTATACTTGGCCTTCTCTTTTGCTTCTGGTGTCTTTTCCTTTTCTTATAAGAGCACTTGTTTTAACTGTAGAGCCCACCTAGATAATCCAGAATGACCTCCTTTCACGATTCCTGAGTTAATAACATTTGCAAAGACCCCCTCTCCTCCCAAATAAGGATGCATTCACAGTTCCTAATGGATATATCTTTTAAGGGCCCTAGCACACCCCAATAAACTAAAATAAATAAAGGTGAGGGGTATGCAAGGAATTAACATTTTTGGTTCAGGGTTGCATAAAAATCTTTTTGTTCTAATACTATGTTTAAAATCGTTTTTTCTGTTTACTTTCATGTCTTAGCAATTATGGTATTATGAAGATAATTATATGTTTCTCTAATAATAGGTATCTTTACAATATCACAGGAGCCCCAGTCTGAAAATGAGTTTGTACTACACAGATAGATAGAATTAAAAAAGTTGAGGTGGGTGTATATAGAGTCCAAAAGTCCTTTAAAAACAACCAAACTCACTCATATCCTTCCTAAATGTGCTGTGAGGTGGATGTTATCTTTCATTTCAGAGGAATGTTGGGAGAGTTTCTGGGTGTTGAGAATTTTGATTAGTTAAATCCCATCAAGTTTCCTTTCATCCCTGTTATCCCTCCTTCATGCCCATAGCTGCCTACAGACATAGAACTTCACAGAGAAGAGAGATAATGTTTAAGTGACCAGGGAAGTTTCTAAGGGAGGGAAAATCATGGGAAGAGGGAACATGTCATTCAGGGGGATGGTGTGCCTAACAGTTCTGCCTCAGGGCCACCAACTGCTCACTTCAAAAGAGCAACTGTCCTCCAAGTAATCTGGGACCAGGTGCCTCTTAGTCATGCTGGAACATATGCTCTGGTTCTTTCTAACAGCAAGGCACCACTACCATAGACTTATGTTAGCCTTTTCTTTCTTTGTTCAATATCCTGTGGCTGCATAGGGTAATTTAATAAATCAAAATCATCGTTTTCAATTTTCATTGTGGCTACATGGGTGTTCTTTTGAATGGAGTTCAATTATTGGGATGGCATATATTACTTTGAATCATTTTACAGCTCAATCAATACACACATCTTCATAATAAATATTGATGCTCCTCGGATACCTACACCAATGTCCTGTACATTCAGCATGGTTCTTATGATTCAGAAAGCTTTGGGTAATTAATAATTTTATCTTATCCTTACAGTGAATGCTGTCATCCAGAAGGGAAGGGAAATTCTGAAGCAAATGAAATTTTCCAGAAATTTATTACACTAGATACAATTTGCAAAGGAGTTTGAGATCTGAAATTTGTTGTGAAACTCCATATATACAGAATAACCAGACTCAATTCATAAAAGAAAATCAATAGCCTAACTGTCTTTAGTTTTTGAAAATGACCACCCCAGAAGTAGAATATTTTCCTAGTAGGTTTATAAAATGAAAATTCTAAACTTGACTAAATCCTGTAAGAAATATCAAAGGTTTCAGGAAAGAAAATGAAGATACTTGAGAGTGTCTCCTGAAGGTGCAATAAAAACTGAACGTCTCACATCCCAAGGATCACGTCAGTATGTTTGTTAAATAAGATTCTTGCACAACCTTATTTGTGACTATCTTCTTCCAATCCAATATAATCAATGATTTTCCTTAAAGTTCAGTACATGGTGACTTACTATTGGGCAATGATAACATGTCTGGATTTCTAAAATATTTTGGTTCCCAATAAGAGCTCAATCTTAGCCATTTTTTGTTGCTTATATGAAGGTACAGGGCCTCACATCTTCACATAAAAAAGGACTAATTTACCAGTAGCTTATGGTCTTCCTCCTAAAGGGGTCATGTAATCTTGTATGTCTATTTTTGTGTGTGTATTATTTTAAAGTTTCATGAGACCATGAGTACCTTTGCATATTTCAATCATTTTTATTGTTTTACTTCCCTATCCATGGATCATTAGTAGCATTCAGAATCACTGCTCTTCCAGGGTGGTCAGCAAGATTTAAGAACCACTACTACTGAGGATTCCATTTAGATTAAGTTATACCCCGTGTATATATAATATGTCAAAATACACTCCACTATCATGTATAGAAAAAAGAACAACAGCAACAAGATTAAAAAATACCACTAACATTAGGAAGATTTTTACACAAGAAGAGCAAGGTTATTAAAAAATGTGTTAAACCATTCCACATATTGTGTCAATTGTCATCTTATGGAACACATTTTTGTAACACCAACCAACAAGAGGCTGTGCTATCACATATTTTCCTACTGTTTCTATAAAGAGGTCATTTCTTTCACTGAGAGCTGTTCAGTCTCTCAATGATGGCGGAATTTGCTGTGGTTCCATTTTATTTTAATTCAGCCATCTCTGTGGAACATTCTGAGTGAACACTGCTTCCATTTCCTAGGGGCTCTCATACCAGTCTCACAGACAGTGGCTTAACCACAGATGTCTATTTTATCAGTTATGGAGGCTAGCTAGGAAGACGTTGACTGGAAGGGTTTCTTCTGAGGATTCTCACCTTGGCTTATAGATGGCCTTTTCAAGCTCCATGGTCTAACTCCCAGGGGCTTCTTTGCATCATTCTTTCTTCTTAGAAGGAGTTTAAGGAACAGAATGTTAGAACATGAATTTTAAGAAGGGGACATAATTCACCTCATAACATAAACCAGTCTCCTCTTGAAGATATACACCCGGAAATGAATGGGTGAATAGGTGAAAGAATGTGTATGTGTGTGTGTGTGTGTGTGTGTGTGTGTGAAAGAAAGAGAGAGAGAGAGAGAGAGAGAGAGAGAGAGAGAGAAACTATAATCAGCCATTTGGTTTCTTTCCATGAGGGATATAGCAGTTAAATTGTCACCAGAAATCTCCAAATACCTGATTCTCTAAACCTAGTTTCCCCTGGATGTTAACACTATTGTATTTTTTTGCCAATTTTTTCTAAACTAAAGTCTCCTTTTCGTTGTTTATCACCCATTGGAATTATCTCTTCCCTAACTCATCTGCTTATATTCTTGGACCTGTGTGGTCTTTATCAAACCCTATCTGCTAACATTTTCCCCTTTTAGGGATCTGGGATTAATGTGGCTGTTTCCCAAGACTATTTTTATGTGAAAAGGGAAAAGCATTATGTTGCTTGAGTCAAAAGAGTTCTCCTAGGGTGTTCCCTATATACTATTCTCATACTGGGTAGGAAAGAATGTTTCCTCAGATCCTACCCCTCAATGTCAGAAATGGACCAAGCCTTTAGTAACTTAGAGGTGATGCCCTACGGTTCTAATTCTGGATGAATCTAACATGTGTTGATCATTCATTAGTATCTAAAAGTGTTGTGTTTTGTTATCTCTATATTGGGGATGTTTTATAAGCCCTTAATGGAAAAATGTACCTGACACTAGTGGCTTAGAATATAGGTAGGTGCTATTGTTATACATCTAACAAAATAACTTGAATATAACAAATTTTAATCATTTCCTGCCCCACACATTTTATTTTGAAAGTTTAGGACTTTATTCACCTGTCCCATGACACACAAAAGACAAAAAGGAAAAGGCATAGACGAAAATCTGACAATTCCAATAATAACATTAAATATGAATGGATAAGTGAGATCCATGTCAGTGGACATGGATCAGTGGTAGACTGAATGACTCGCATGTATGAAGCCCTGGGGTCAATCCTCATCACCTTGCTGATCTCTGCCAGGGACACGACAACACTGTAGATATGGTTTTTACTGGTGCCGACTATCTGAGTTTCCTCTGAGGGGCCAAAGCACAGGCACGAAATGCCCTGGTTGCTGCTCTGTAGGTCCACAGGAATCCCGAAAGACCAGGCTTTTGTAGTTCTCTAACCTCACATCTGTATATAAATTCTGCTGAGCAGGCTCCAGACGTTCCCATTCCTCTTGAGAGAAATCAATGGCCACATCCCTGAATGTCAATTGTTCCATTTCCTGGATTTCACACTGCCAGAAGTTCTCCCTGTGTAGCCCAGAAACCTGGGGCTCCTGAGCATGAGAAGAGAAGTCCAGACATGGATCCCAAGAATCTGGTACGTGTATTTTTAATTTTAACCCTGTGTATTTTATCTACCTATCTTAAAGAAAACATTTAGATGTTCCTTTTTTGTTATTGTTAACTCTTTAAAACTCAGAGCATTGATAAAGTCATCTTAGAGAAAGAAAATCAGAGACAACAGAAAAGTTTTGAATTAGGGACTGAGGCTAAATTGTGGAACAAGTAAGATTTTGGTTTGTTTCATAAGTTTGAAAGATTATTCCCTAGTTCTGGGAAACAGTCATGAAGCTTTCATTATGCTTTTAGTGCCAAACCTGTACACTCAGAGGGGTAATTTTAAAATGTTTGCACAGTGTCTTTGTATCAGGTATTGTTCCTGCTTCTGTAACTTGAGCTACATTTCAGAGCTGATTTATTACCAGAATGAGAATATCCTTCCAGGAGTTATAAAAGGAAAAGACAAGCCCTTCACACTTTTAGCAGTACCAGAACAGTGTTGTCTCTTAACTTTGAAACACTGAAAGCTACTGCAACTTAGAGTCTAAGCTCACCTATTTCTGTATAATTTATTTCAAACCTTTCACAGACCCAGGTTTTTAAACATTTTATGTTTTCATTTCTTTATTTTCTAATTTTTTGGTCCCAAGACTATAGAGCAATGCTGCTTTGATTTAGAAAATATTAAGTAACTACATGTGAGCCATGAGTATAAATTTAAGGCATCTGAATAGATTTATTTCTGGGTATATATTTGTGCTGGTAATTTGATAACAGAGCATTGAATGAAGAAAGTGAAGACTGATCAAAATATGAGGGTGTATGCACATGCAGACCTTATCAGCTCCAGGATCAGTTATCTGTTTGAAGAAAATTACATTGCATCTGTCAATAGACTTAATAACTCAGGGCCTGTGATTTGATAATGGATAATCATACAAATTCAGGAAGCTCGACCATATGCCATTCCAGTTTTCTATTCTCTTATTCACCTTAATTTTCTAGATGAGTGAAATTATCTAGTTCTGGACTCAAGATGGCACACATGGAAATAGGGCCTGCAGGAATCCAGCCGCCTTCCCATGTCAGACCCGCACAGGTTGTGGCTGCCGGGTTATGTCTGTGACCCTGGCATCTAATTGAGATGGGCAGAGTTTGGAAAATTGTAAACCTGGACAATGCAAGTGATTAATGGATGGAAGATAATAAAGGGTGAATGTGGAACAGCTGGGAGAATTGGCTGGTGGGAAACAGTGAGGCTGCAGAGGCCAAGTATTTAGGAGCAAAAGAACAATTCTATGTCTCTGCGTATGAACAAGGGAGAGGGACGAAATGGTAGAGATTATTTAGGGAAACCTAATCTCTCAAGGGCCTTTCACTCCTATTATTCTGATCCTATTTTTGCTTATAGAACCATTTCTCTATTCTCACCTAATACGGTCATTGTCTCAGCTAGTAATGATTATGGCTACAAGTATTGGATGACTTATTTTCAGTGATTTAAACAAATAGGTGCTTCCTGTTCTCTGATATCAAGAAGACCAGATGTAGGCAGATTCTGGTATGGATCTGGCAGCTCAATGATGTTATCAGGAACTCAAACTCTTTCCATTTTTCTGCTAGGCCCTCTGTCCTCAGGCTCTTGACTGGAGCTTCCTAGATGGCCACTACATCTGTAGATCATCTCCTCCTTCATAAGACAGGTGCCATTCACACCTGCCCTTTCACATCAGGAGAAGCAAACTTATCCCAGAGGTTCCTGATGAACGTTTACATTGGTCACCTGAGCCAGAACTGCATCACATCTACATGTTGAACTTTGAAGGAAGATGGCCAGTGAGTGTCTCACTGGGGGCTGGCATACTGCTGCCCGCAAACAATTTGTGAATAAGGAAGGAGAAGAGAATAATGTACATCAACTAGGCGATTGTTATGTTTAGGTATGAGGTGTACCCCAAAATTTCATGTGTGAGACAATGCAAGAATTTTCAGAGGTGAGATGATTATATTGAGAGAGATATGACATAGTGAATTAATCCACTGATGGAATACCTGGATGGTAATAGTAGGCAGGTAGAGTATGGCAGGAGGAAGGAGGTCAGTGGGGGTGTGATTTTGGGGATTACCTCGCCGCTGGTGAGCAAACACACTCTGCTTCATTGTTGCCACAACCTGAGCTGCTTTCCTCTGCCATGCCTTTCCACCGTGATGTTTTGCCTCACTTTGGGCCCAGAACTATGGAGTCAGCTTTCTATGGACTAAGACCTCTGAAACCATGAGTCAAAATAAATGTTTCTTCCTCTACATTGTCTTTGTCAGGTCTTTTGGTGACAGTGACAAAAAAGCTGACTGAGACAGCAATGAACAGGAAATGCCACAACCATCCACCTAAGATTTATAGTGGAAGGAGCCTAAGTGTTAGGCAGCTGTGCTATTTTCATGAGGAAGGGGTGGTCCAAGCAACGCCAATGATGGCGACCATCTGGACACTGTAGTCCATCTATACATGCTTGGTTTAAATATAAGTGGATAAAATATTTTTGAAATTTGTATCAAATCAAGCAAAACCATAATATAACCTGGAGAGATGATTAAGTAGGAATAGGAAACCGAATCAATATTTTCAACCTGCCTCTTGGTAGGGAATTAACTTCTAACCTTCTATAAGACCATAGTTTGAGCTGAGTTTCTCTCTCTCTCTTTCTCCAGTTATGCTGGCTTTTCGGAGCTTTGGTTTCCATGGACGGTTGACATAAAAGCTTATCACCTTTATAGATAAGAACTGGAAAACAAGATGAGTCACTTAGGTGTATTTTGCATCTATAACACATCTTCTTTTTCTCCCAGACAAGTACATGGGATTTGATCTACATCTAACATATTCCCAGAAAAGCTAGACAGGGAAGTTGGCAGCAGTCCTGATCGTTCTATTTGGTTGATATGAATCCTGAGACTCAAATGTTCTGTCTAGAGTCACACAGCAATTGTGACCCCTGCAAAGGTTACTACAAAAATCTCCACCTGGCCAAATTGCTTTGCTGTGAACAGATGTTTCTCAGAAAGCTAAATCAAAACATCAAATGAAAACAAGACCATTTGTCCATTATTTCCTTTTTAAGAAATCCGTTCCTCCAGTGGTGAACTGGACTATGCAGAAGGCATAGCCAGAAGATTTGCAGAAAGCAGGGCTTTTATTGGGAGATTCATGATATTTTGATAATGCCACCATTTTTGATACCGCATCTTTTATCCAAGAGGGAAAGAATTTGAACCCCTCATAATTGTACCTTATTAAATTGATGAATATTGGCATTTTAAATGATAATGGATGTACCCTATTTTTCTTTTATTTATTCTCTATTTTTCTTTTATTTATTTATGGGAATGTCCACTAAGTCCTTGGCACATTTCAAGGTGATGGTTGCTGCTCTCTTGAGGCTTCATTCTAGGAAAGGGGAAAGGCAAAGAGCAAATGTAATTATTAATCCTTTAAAAGAGCTGAACTTGAAAGGAAACAAACACAATATGACTTCATAGTTTTTTCCTTCTACTTTGTAACTGTTTCTTGGACTATTTCATCCTTACCCCATGGATGAAACCTTGAGTTGGTTCACAATTTTTCTAGTCAATTTAGTAACAAGTAGGTTTGTTGAAGAAGCAGAAAACCAAAACAAACAAATAAACAAACAAAAGCCACTGTGAACTTGCTTAGTTGGAAAAGGGAAGAGAATGTGGAAGGAGACAGGTAGAAACACAGGTGGAGACTAGCCTGGCCGGTCATGGGCCACCAGCATGGGTTTTATTGCCAGTGTGAGCAGCATCATTGGAGGGTTTTGAGCAAGGGAGGGGCATGATATGATGCATAATTTAAAAGATCACTCTAACTTTTGTATAGAAATGAACTCTAGGGAAGAGAGAAAGAAAACAGGAAAACCAACTGGGGGAGACTTTGCTTTGGTCCAGTGAGAGCTGAGGGTGATATGGAGGATGGTGGAGATGGTCAGGAAATGCAAAGACTTTCAGGTGGACTCTTCTGTCTTGTAGCTCATGAAACCTACCACGGTGGCAGCTAAGTATACCACTTAGGAAGCCTTCCTGGATCTAGCATGTATTCTTTTGTGAGTCAAGGGGAAGAACGCTGTTTATGTGATTTAGAAAACAAAACAAAACAAAAAGGTCCTTTTGGTTTCCGATATCTCAAAGCCCCATTTTAAATGCAGGCCTGAAAATATAAGCATACAATGAAGGTATAAAATCAGGCTCAGGAAAATTTGCCCTGACTCAGATTTTTTTCTAATTGTCTCACCTTGGCATAATTCAGTCTTCAGTCCTTACGCAGAGGAGAAGGCTTCATTAAATATTGTAAAAATTGGGTTTTCTGACTTTTTAAAAGGGTATTCCTTTTTCTTTTCTTTCCTTCCCTTTCTCTTTCCCCCTTTCCTCCCCCATCTCCCTCCTTTTTCTTTCATAAAGAAATAAATGAATGGGAAAGCAGAGGGTTTGGTTTAATTTATTTGGGGAGAAAACTCAAGGAATGTACTATAGAAAACTCAAGGAGTGTACTATCACTGCACATATTTGTCAATAATGATTTTGAGGAGGGGTATAACAAATTTAGTGATATCTTTAGAAAAAATCAAAAAAAGATTCCTGACAAAGTCATAAACCACTCAAGCGTTGTGATAAAACTTCAGCATAGGGGATGGTTTCAGAGAAGGATTGGTGAAGCAAAAATCCTGATTAAAGTTAAGAATAACATGAGCTTTGTGGAGCCCCCTGGGACCCTGGTGTGTAACTTAAGTCCCTGGTCTCCCTGTGCTCTGCTGCAGGGTGGTTCTGCAAGGTGGTGGCAATGCCCCAGGGTGGGAGGGCTTTTCACTTCCAGGTCAGGGGGAAGTTGGTTTGTGAGTCAGGGACTTTCTATCCATTTTTATAAAAAGCTGGATGGTGAAGCTCAAGACGATGCATTTTCTAATACACACAAGTACGTACACACTCACACACATACCTTGCTGGGCTTCTCAGCTGAAGGATTCTGGTTTGACTCCCATGATGCTTCAAACTGATCCTTCTTGAAATTTTAAATTCAGCTAAGTTCTCTCCTTAACTTACCCTTTTCTCATGAGCCCTTACTCCAGGCCTTCACCCTGAATCTTCTTACTTTCTACTCTAGAACAAACTTTTTGGGCTCTGCTTGCCTTTCCTCATGTCTCTTTCTCCTCCGATCTCCCTTTCCTTATTTTCCATGTTCTCCTCACTTTGTCCCCTGTTCTTTTTATCACACGACACCCATAGCTCCTTCCTCTTCTTCTGGGCACTCTCCTCCATCCCTAGGCGTCCAGGAGCCAGGGATTAGTAGTTGGAGATAATTAGAGGTGCTTATTTCCTGTATCCTTCAGATTCTGTTCTAGGGGCAGAGGATGTGGTAGTTACTCTAAGTGTACAGATTTGTGTCCATGAAGCCTCTTGTTGATATGTGAGCTGGAATGGAAAGAGCCATGGGTTGGGCTGTGAACTTGTGTGGTGGGCCTGTCACGGCCTCTGTGACCTCAGGGTGACCATGTACAAATAAAGGGATCAGACCAAATAAGGTTGAAGGTCCTTAAACTTCATTTAATCATTCATGGTTCAAAAGAGAGGATGTTCCTTTTGACAAATTCTGCCAGAAAATTAAGAGTTCCTATAAATGAAAAAATTCTTTCATTTGCCAGTGAAAGTCCAGGAAATATCTGGGGCCCAGAAGGGTTCTCATGAGACTAGAAGAGCCCCAAGGAGTAAGGTTATGTCCCTATATCCCTTGAGAAGGAACGATTAGGTTTCCCATGCAGCGTGGAAGGACTCATATCCGGTAGTTTGCTACTGACTGGGAAAGCCCACTGCCCCACAGTTGGCAGACTGTGTTTCTTGGCCTCCTAGGTCACCCCTATATCTTTCTCTGGTCACTGCAGTGGCGCTGTTCCCTCTGTGATAGTGGCTGCTGCCTGTTACACAGTTCATGGTGCTATCACCTGCCCAGGGCGGGTGACGAGTTGGCAGACTGTCCTTTCTGCTTGTGAGCTTGAATTCCTGCAGGCCAGACCCACAGCAACTCCAGGAAACTCGTTCCAAAGAGCGAAGAACCTATGAAATTTGTGAGATCTTTTCTTTCGGGGAAGTCTTTCCTTCTTTGCAAACGGCCGCATTCCCCTTGTGTCCTCTGAGCCCTCCGGTCTCCAGTGCCCACGGGCTTCCTCGGCTTTCGGCGGCAGGCTGGGCTGGCCTCAGGCCCCTTCTCTGGGGCCTTCTGCCAGAGCACGACTTGTCATTTCTCTGAAGATGGTTCGTTTTTTTTTTTTTTTTTCAAGGCAAATGAAACTTCATGGACCATTTGTTCCTGCTTTCCTAGAAGCAAGGGCCGGCACAAGGGAGGGAGTGGGGAACGTGCGCAGAAAGTCGCTTCTCAGCACCAGCGCGGAGGAAAGTGCTGACCCAGCGGAGGGGCACTGGGACTCTGAGCCCGACTCCAGGCAGATGCACAGCTGCGCATGCACATCAATCACACAGCTTCTGAGTGTCAGGTAGGAGCAGGACGTTTGGTGATCAAGTGCTCTGTGTAAGAAATGTGGCGATCTCACTTACTCAGTCTCTGTCTCTCTCCTTGCTCTAGCTCTTTCTCTCTTTTTAAAAATAGGAACAGATATTTTTCGTTTCGAGCCCAGATGCTACTATTTTTCTGTTATTTGCACTTACTGAGTTAAAAATGCAACAGATGTTTCAAAAGGGTTTAGAACTAAATTCCTCATTAGAGACCATGACAAATAAATTGCACACCTAACTTTTAGGGCCTTCCTTTGCTCAGACTCTTGGCAGATTTTTTTTTTTCCAGGGTGGAGAGGGAGACAAAGAATTCGTAATAAAATGACAATGAAAAGAATATAATAATCATCCTGATTATTTATTGACTGAGCTAGCTAGGACTTTCAGCTGCTCCAAGTACTTTCCCATCTGTTGGTTTATTCGACACTCACAGGTACCCCAAGGGGGGGGGGAGGGCAGGTACTATTGCCTCCATTTAACTTATGGAGAAATTGAAGCACAGAGTAGAGGAAATGGCTCAAAATTAAGCTGATCCACATCTGAAGGTAAGATCTTGATCAGATCATGGCCTTCTATAGTCTTTGAACACCAGCCCCCCAACCACACACACAGACTTGAAAGGAATTCCTTCAATAATCCAAATTTCCTAGGCTTTACTAACAAAAGAGGTCCCAGTATAAGTAGCATCCGCATTTTGCTGGATTTTAAATTTCCTTCCATTATTTCTCTGAGTTTCCAGGGGTATCTCAGAAGTATTCACCAATGATTCCTGCCTTCCTGCCTTCCCTGACTAGCTTAAATTATTTATGAGTCCTGAATTTTACAAGCATTACTTATACTGGTGGTAATGGTAGAGCTGGAGAGCATTGGGCCTTCTCCAAGCTGCACAGAGGGAATCACCAGTAAACTTGTAGCCCTTTCCAGGCCTGCGACGCCCATGACCTGCGACGCCCATGACCTGCAGATGTCAGACCACACCTCTCCCTGTACTTACCAACTACTGTGGTGATCTCCTGGGTCCCAGGATTTCTCCTGATAGCTTTATGGAATGGATCAATGAGGAAAAACTCAAAGAACACTCCGATGGAATCTCCACCAATCCAGCGAGGTTCAGGATCCTCAGAAACCCCCGGCTCCCACCCCTCCATCCTCAGTAACAGACTGAAAGCTTTGAGCAACTCTAGCTGGTTAGTATCATCAAGGGCAGGTTTGTCATAGGTTGTACCCTGAGGAACTTGGCATTTGCAGTCACTAAGGCACACGCAAATCTTGAATATTACATAGACTCATTTCATCTTGTATCCCAGTATTGGCACTTTACTGGACCAGGTGTGCAGGGGGGAAGCCCCATGGAGAGAGTTGGCTATACAGTCAGCAGTCAGCCATCAGAAGAAAGCACATTACATTGGGTTGCTGCTTCTTCCAGAGTGGCTAGGTGCCACTTGAATGCACCCATTTGGCTTACCAGGGACACTGATATATTCTCCAGGGTTTTTTTCTTTTTCAAATCCCCTGATCTCTTTAGATTAGGAAGCCAAGTAGCACGCTCCTGCCATGCATCTGGGGTCTTTGGTATGAACACTTGCCAAAATCTTCTAGATGATCCACTCTGAGGACCCAGTTACTCTGTACCTTTGAGACCACACAGTGCTGGAGCCATGCATAATGGAAGAGCCCTTCTCCCCAACAGCCCTTGAGTCTTCCAGGTACCCCCAAAGTCCCTTGTGCTAACACCGTTCTATCTCTCCATTAAAACCTTCTCTCTGGGCAAGACCTGAGTCAGAACCAGCCCATTCTCTCCCTCTCTTGTAGTTCTCTCCCTGTCCCTGGTCCATCTTCAAAGGTCAATTTCCTAATCAGACAGTTAATGGCAGTCTGATCAGGCTCAGGAGAGCACATCACTCTGCTTGACCTTCCACTGCAGCTCTTACATATTTAAAAACTTACAAAGGAGAGAAGAGCTGCCAGAGCAACGCAGAAGCTTTGGTGTCCCCAAATTAGTCCTCGATTTCTTCTGTTAGGCCTTTTCTGGCAATCCTCTCACAGACCCAAATGTTTGCTTAATCAAGGGTCTTGCAATGTTGATGTGAATAGAGAGTGGTCATTTCTCAGCGGTCTAGTAGGCAAAGGGGATCAAAGAGGTGAGTGCTGGGGACTGCTTGGCATCCTGCTGCCTCTGAGCCCATCAACTCACTGTCCCTGCTGCCAGAAGGTTGTTCCCCAGGTGGCCCAATCTCTTCCCTCCTTAAGGTCTTTGCACCAAAGTCACCTTATTAATGAGATCTTTATTAACCACTCTATTTAAAATCGTCACATTTCCCACACTAATCCATTTCTAACCAATTATCTAATGAACATCTCTGCTTAACTTTTCTCCATAGCACTTTTAAAAAATTGTGGTAAAATTCACACAACATAAACTTTTCTTTCTTAACCATTTCTAAATGTAGAGTTCAGTAGAGTTAACTATATTTACATTGTTGTGCAGTCCATTTCTGGAATTCTTTCATTTTGCAAAATCCAAAGTCCATTAAACTATAACTTTCCAATATTCCCTCCCTCAACCCCTGAAAGCCACCAGGTTTGGTCTGAGTAGAAGCAACCACATAGTCGGAAGAGTCTTAGAGATACAGAATCTCAAGACCCAACATTCTTCCCCCATTTGCAGGCACATTTATCCTTATTGCCTTTCAGAGACCAAACATTTATTTTATTCCACAAAAGTAATTTCTAAACCTTAATGTTTACACATGACCATAATAGTTATTTTACATTTTCTCAGAAAAGCCAGCTTATTTGAAAAGATCTGTTAATCTGAAAAGACTTTGGAAGCAACCTTTTGAAATCGTGATATTAGAACTCCTAGTCTGTGCAGTTTAAGATGTGGTAATAAAGTTCAGAAAAGAAGAGTTTAAAGTAGAGCAAAAGCAAAAATAGTGCTTTGGATTTTAAGTATCCTTGTTCTTTTTTTTTTTTCTCAGAACACTAAAGTCCCTGTTGGGCACTGTCAACCTAAAGAAAGGAAAGAGCTTTACATGGATTAAAGTCATCTAACACGTCTGTGCCCTTTTCCTCCAATCTAAATTCCAATGGAACTTACCTCCACATTCTCTCTCCTGTCACATCCATTACTATTACCACTGCTCTAATTCTTACATATTTAGAGTCCAACTTGGAGTTCAGCTGTCTCAGTGATGTTGGATGGTTCTCACTCCCCTATCTGTATCAGAAGCTTAGGGGACACACAGACGCACATACACACACACACTCAAACACATCAACCAAAAATTCCTACAGAGCTCAAAAGCCAATCTGATCAGTTGAATAACCATCTTTAGCTTGGTGATTTCATTCTTTACTGTTGGAGTAATTTCTCTGTGATATAGTATTCATAAGTCCTGACTCGGGTATAAATAGTTAGGGCTTACTAATTTAAGAAACATTTCACGTTAGGCCACTGGATCTATGAAAATATGCATGGCTGACTTTGTCTTAAAAAAATTCATCTTGATACGTATTCCTTGTTCTTTATGTATTTTTGTGGGACTAAGAAACTCAAATACATCAGAACATGAGGTTTAAGGATTACAGTAGTTGACAAATGGGGAAACTGGGGGTTAGGAAATTTAATTGATCCACTGAAGTCTACATGGCTTGTTGGTGTCAGGCTGAGAGGAGAACTCAGCAGTACCTTCTAATCATATTAAAAGGAAACTATGGGGAGGTGAGCTGACTGCCAGCCCTGGAACTGGATGCGCTTTATTTAAAAATATAAATAGGTAGGCAGCAAGGGCCTTCTACTTAACCTGCCAGTCACTAACTCCTGCTGTGGCAATCTTCCAACACACTAAACACGAAGGCATTTGAAAATAAGCAAATGGTCTTGGAGGTTTCTATGCCCGGTAGTGTTAACATTCAGTTGAAATTGGCCCTGAAATATCCCACGATGTATTGGTGACCTCTCCCAGGAAGTGACTCTGTAGTACTTTTATTTCTTGTGAGCCACTCTTTCCTTTTTCTGTTGCCTTGAAGTCAAGGCAGAGAAAAACCGGGCAGGATGCCTCAATTTGGGCCAAATGACCTGTGTAATAGCAGTAGTTACAATTGATTCCAGAGGACACACACTCTTTGCTTCTTTCATTTCTACGTTATGAGGCAAATAGAAAAAAGAATGAATATTTGGGGCCGGGAGTGGGAAAAAAAATCACCAATTGCTTCTGTGGATAGGCACCAGCATGAGCATATGAGCCCTTAACCCAGGGCAGATTAAAGCGCTTTTGACAGTAATAGAGCCAAGATCAGACATTGTGATTCCGAGCATCATTAAAGGGCATACCGTTGGGGGTTCTTAGCATGAATCACAGGTGATTATGAGGGCCTGGCCACGTCGTGAGTACCTCTCATGCATACAGACTTAAAAACCTTTGTGCAAAATGATGGAAGGGGTCGAATCATGTTATAATGATAGTTAACTGCCGCTTCAGGACAGCTGTTCAGCACTGTTGGAGAAACTGAGTTTAAAGGGAGAGAGAGAGGTGATTGGGCTTGGTTTCGATTTGAACGATGTGTTTCATGTTTTAGAAATGATTTTGATATGGATTATATTTGAAGAAAAGAGGAGATGTGTTGAATTCAAATGTGACCAAGTAAATAAATGGCTCATCCAGTTCCGAGTTCAGAATTTTAGATTGCAATATGCTGTAGCCCCAGAAGGGTTTCCAGTTGACACAGGTGAGCGAGAAGTACTTCTCTGGACCTGAACACATCATATCGGTCGCTGCAGTTGGCAGCAGCGGGAAGGAAGGCCTCTGGGAATGGCAGTGCTGTAGGGGACCTGGGCTTGCCATCAGCAGCTGCACCCTTGTGCTGGAGGAGGCCGGCACGACCAGAAAAGGAGCTGGTGTGCAGGGAAGACACTCAACACTCCTCAGATCATTTCCTAGAAAATAAACAAGCCACAGATCCCACATTTGTTCTACAAGAGAACTGGCTCAAGATTCCTGGGTTAAATTTAATTGTGGATAACTTAATTATGAGCAGGATGGGATTTTGTCTCGTTTATGATTGATAAGTCATCCCCTCTCCCTTTCTGGTTTCTACGCTACTTCCTCCCCCAAGGCTTGGTGACTGTCCCCCAGGGTCCAGATTTTTAAGTTCATCTCTTTTTTTTTTTTTTTTTTAAATGCCCACATGATTCTTATTCAATTATTTCTAAAACCCTTGAAATATTGTTTTTTAAAATATGAAGATCTGAATGAATAATTTATAGGCCTTCACAAATGTATTTTCCCCTTAGAAATTGGAAATAGTTATTGGCTAAATGTATATGAAAATAAACTTCAAAAGACTTTGGTTTGCCTTGAGATTACAACAGAGTTTTTAAAGCATTGCGCTAAGCTGTCCCCTCACCCCATGTCACTGGCTCCTTCAGTAACAAGTGAACACGTGGCTCTTCCTGGCACTTGCTATTTGCCACACTCAATATCAACTGTCCTACCCAACTGGTTTCCTTGCTCATATATTTTTACCCAAGCAAGTCTTCAAACATCTAGAAACTTTTATTTCTAGATGATTTATTTCTCCAATCTCTTCAGGCCAGCCCCTGAAGATGCTATTGGTCTTTGGGCACAGGCAAGTCAGCAAACTCTTTCAACTGTGCCTCATTGTAAAAAGACCTTTATTTATTTATTTTTTTCTTCTTAAGAGAAATCCTGAAGCTCAGGCTAGCCAAAGAGTAACTGGTAAAACTCTTCAAGTAGAAATTAGCAATCTCCATTTCACATCAATAACGACTTGCCTTCATCCTAAAAAATCTCCCTATTTGTTGAATAACCTCTTTTTAATGATGATCTCAAATTTTGAAGAGGTCTGTGGTCCTCTGTAGTATGGTGTGTCAAATGATGTCAGACCAGAGGATAGAAGCTTTCTGAAGGAAGTCCTGGAACCTTCAGTTTAGGACCAGCTGGCCAAGTTTAGCAAATAAAATTCAGGGGACTCAGTTAAATCTAAATTTAAGATAAACAACTCTTGTAATAAGTATAGCCCATGGAATATTTGGAATATACTTAATCTAACTTATTATTTATTGCTTATCAGAAATTCATACGTAACTGATATCCTGACAATTGTCTATTAGGACAAAGGGGTGAGGTCATTTAATGTGGCCACAGGCATCAAAGTATGATCCAGCAGGAAGACCCCATGCCAGAAAGTCATGTCAAGGGAAGAATCAGACTAGTTGACCTTACAGTGATGAAGAACTACAGAGAAAAATTTGAATCCATTGCTCTGTATTGGGATCTAAGAGATCAGGCTTGGCAACATATAGAAAGGGAGGTTAGAAAAACAGATTTGAATCAGATGACCAAGCTTGACAGTTTTCTGAGTGAGGATGTTCTCTATTACCCACAAGTGTCTTTCTTCCTTTTTTCTCTCTAAACTGCCCATAAAGATGGATGTGGTTTGCTATCTAACGATGCTATAGGAAGTTGAACATTAATGAAGAAAAGATGGCCATCTGTCCTGCCTCATGACCCTCTGGGCACTTAATGCTAACCAGCTTCTCTCCTGGTTAGTATTAAGGCAGTGTCCCAGATTCTCTTATGCAGCCGGTGTTTAATGCACATAACAGGCCTTTCAAACTCGTTAAGAAAGTAAGCATAAACCCACAATCCGGCATCACCAGGTCCTGGCTTCTTGCTTATATCTCCATTCTGCTATGGTTAGGGAAGACTGAACTATATACTGCAGATAGAGAGACACAGGGGTAGAAATCAGGAGACAAGGAGCACATGGAACTTGGCTTCTCGTTCCATCTCTCAGTTTTCTTGCCCTCCCTCCGATTGGAGATAATAATCCTTTTCCTGTAAAAGGGGATGGATGTAGGGATCAGTTCAATGAATGTGCCAGATCCTGGAATGGACAAAATAACTGATGAATAACAGAGGAAGCTGTTTTTTTTTTTCCGTCTCCACTATCTTCTTTCCTGATAGCCACACATCCTCATTTTCTTAGGATAGTCCAGATATTAGATATCTCCTGATTACTAGTGTGAGACAATGTAGGAATGTTTGGAGGTGAAATGATTAGATTATGAGAGCCATAACCTAATCAGTGGATTAATTGATTTGATGGATTAATAATTTAAAAGAACTAATACTGTACTGAGTGGTAACTGTAGGCAGGTAGGATGTGGCTAGAGGACATAGGTCTCTGGGTTATATTTTTGTCTCTGGTTTCTCTCTCTCTCTCTTTCTCTCTCTCTCTCTCTCTCTCTGCTTCTTGGCTACCCTCAGTTGAGCAGATTTCCTCTGCCATGCCCTTCTGCCATGATGTTCTGTGTCACCTTGGACTCTGCACAATGAAGTCAGCCAACCATGAACTGAATTTTTGAGCCCCAAATAAATTGTGAGCCCCAAATAAACTTTTCCTCCTCTAAGTTGTTTGGGTCATGTATTTTGGTCACGATGATGTGAAACTGACTTTCATTTTTTAAAAAAACATTTTTAGTTGTAGATGGACACAATATCTTTATTTTATTTATTTTTATGTGACGCTAAGGATGGAACCTAGTCCCTCATGCATGTGAGGCAAGTGCTCCACTGCTGAACCCCAGCCCCAGCCCCTGACTTTCATTCTTAAACATGAAAAATGCATTATAATGTCACTGAGTTAGTCAATGTGTTTGTGAATACTAGACTAGAATATATTTGACAAAGAAACAGAATATTTGAACTTAGGACTCAGTCATTCAGAGGTCACACAATTGCCAGTGGCTTGAAAGAATACCTAATTTCCCCATCCCAAGCCAGTACTCTGATGCTATACCCCATCCTACTGCAACCCTGAAAGCTGATCATGAGTTTGTATGTGTAAAATAAAGCTAGAAGACTTTCTCTCTCCATTCATTGACCCCATAAGATAGGGTTTCTCAACCTCAGCACTATTGGCATTTTGGGTAGGATACTTCTTTGGGAAGGAACTGTCCTGTGGACTCTAGGATGCTTAGCAGCATTATCTACCCAGTATAATGCCCAGTATATACCAACAACATCTCCCTACCCTTGGTCATGACAATCCAAAATATTTTCATAAATCACCAAAAGTCCCTGGTGGAATAATCACCTTCAGGTTAGAATTACTATTCTTGGAGAAAAGGATCATGGTTTGCAGGACAAAAATTTTATTTTGTCCACTTCAGAGAGGTCATAAGTGAACTGTGGGGGGAAGTTTCTAATTGTACAGGTACAGCTCCAAACCATAGTCTTAAAAACAGCAACAGGCACTGATATTTAAAGTGCCTTCCTATTTACCAAGAGATTTCTGTGCTTCAGGCCAAAGCTGCTTGGGTCAGCCTTGGGGAGGAGGCAATGTACCTGTGGGCATGTGCAGCACACCCAGGTATGCTTGGCAGCACCTCCAGGATTGGGAGAGTGTGGACTAGCTGGTCACCATTGAGGCTGCTTCTCATGGTCTAATGGTCTGGCAGGGTTCACAATTCTGGAGGGATCTTGAGTCAGCCTTCTGGAAGGCAAGGAAGGATTGGCTGATGATAATTGAGTGCACATCTCATCTTCAGAATGTTAAGCAGTTTTGACTCACTTTTATATAGAAAGGAAACATGGAGTATTTCACTTTCTAGAATTTTCCCTGTGCCCCTCACCTTCTGGGCAAAGATATGTACCACTTGCTTCCAGGCAAAATTAATATTAAATATGAAGTCCTAATATTCACTCATTCTCTTCCACTAAGTTGTCTTTGGTCTAGAGTCTTTATCAATCAATAACTAGCATGCTCTATAGGTACTGTGCCAGGGGCCTTCTGACTATCCTGGGTCCTGTTCTTTCTATAAGATGAGGAACTTTCATTGTAAAAGCTGTCTGTTCAGGAAAACATTAACTGCTCTGCTTCTTGGAGTGCTGTCTGATTTCTCGCTGTAGAGAGCACACAGTCAAGACTGCCCATGTCACACTGTAAAAGCCTGACTCGGGAGCAGAGGGACAGCCACCATTGTTCATGCCTTTATGTCTACTAGCATGTAGCAAGACTAACACCAAGCTTCAGTCCATTCCCGCCCTTGCTGTTTCCCTCAATTCCAGGCCATGGTGGAGGAAGAAACAAGGATAAGCAAGTCCTCTGGGTGGCATTCTTATTGATAGGGAATTGTCAATAATTAACATGGACATTAACCAATAAGAATAAGAACAATAATGAATCACGTTGTCTCAGAGGGAAATGTTTGGGATTAAACAAAGACAGTGAGAACTCATTTTGCTGAGCTGAGTTGGACACTTGGTTGTCAATTCTGGAGAATATATATATATATATATTTTGGTATTTTATTTAGAGAGACAGGAACTCACTAAGTTGCTAAAGCTGGCTTTGAACTTGGGATCCTCCTGCCTCAGCCTCCTGAACCACTGGGATTACAGGCCTGCACTACCAGAATTCTGAAGAATCTTTGAAGTTGAAAATTCTAACTTCATTTTCTTTTTTTGAACTGTGATTAGCCTCTTCAAATACTAAAATAAATTGGTAACCAGTAATGAAGGCTGCATGTGCATCTGAGGGAGAGAATGGGAGATTTCATCAGAATGATAAATGGAGTCCTGGTTCTGGGCAGGAGCAGGTAAGGAGGATGGGACGTTTTACCCCAAGTTCCTATGCAGCCGTGACTGTGAAGCTGTTGTGTAGGGAACATTGGAATGTGAAACAAGTACTGCGAGGCCCTCAAGCCAAACTCTCCCAACTGAATAAATGAGCTAATTCCACAATATCAGCCTGTGGATGTCTGTCTCTGTTACATCCCTTCTGATCATTACCTTGGCCATCAGACAGTTCTGCTACATTACTCGACTGCACTGCGAGAGAGAATCGACAATATTAAAACGACTCCATTGCTTTTATGAACTGGCTGTAGAAGGCCAGAGTCCATTTCCATTACTGAGATGTGTTGTGTGCCTAACCAAATGCTTTTGGAAGCAGATAATTAGGCATTGCCGGCTGTGATTGTTTAAAGAAGATATACATTCAGGTTTCAGACATGGTGTGTGAAATGTCTTGTACAAAGACCATGCTTACTTTCAGGAGTGCCCTGAGGTTATTTTGGCTGGGAATTGGGAAAGGGGCAGGGCTTCTTTCTGGAAAATACACTGTAGTAGAGGCAATGGCAATGTTTTAAATACAAATGTTCTCGAGAGGCAAACTCTGGGGCAGTCACACACAACCTGCCTTGGAAAAATATAATCACACCTTAGTGATGTCCACAAAATCAGGGTGCTACTTTTGCAAAGCTTTAACCTTCTTGTTCTTAAAGTGCCAGAACCAACATGCATAGTTTGCACGGACTGATACAAAGCATATTTGAATTCTGAAAACATTTAAGAGTTAAATAATACAAGATCCAGTATCTGGAATAAATTACTGAAAATGCTGGTGTAAAGGGAACACATTTAGTACACCTTTTAAGGCCCCAAAGTAAGCCCTAAAGAGAAAAGATTCTTTTCAGATGGAATATATAGACGGCCTGGTGATGATAAAGGGAAATACATAAGGAGACCGTTTCCAGATCTTCCCAGGTGGTCAAGAGCAAAGGTAGGGTGATTACTGGCTCATGTGACAAGAAGCCACACCTGAGTAAAATCAGTGTCCATGGAGACTTCATCAAGACTTCCAGAAGATTCCAAATCTGGGATGGCCTTATTAGGAAATGACTATAAATGTATTGCAATAGGAAGGGCAGACAGACCAGCTTGTGGAGCTGATTTCTTGGTCTAGGTCTGCCAACAATCTGCTGGAACTTGGATGTTCAAAGTGCGGACTGTGAACCACAATAGCAGCAGTACCTGGGGCTTCTTGGAAATGCAGAAGTGCAGGCTTCAGCCCAGACCTACAGAATCAGAGTCCACATCTTAACAAGATCCCTGGGTGATTCACTCCCACATTGCAGTTTATAACTTGTTGAACCCTGCCACAAAGACTGTAGGACGGAAGTCACATTGTTCAGTCATTCTTTAACTCATCTATGTATTTAACAAGTATTTATTGAGTGTTGCCTTTGTGCCAGCTAACCCCTGGAGAGAAAGTGCTGATAAGACAGACAAGATTTCTGACATCATTGCATTTTATTTTTTATATTCACTTAACAAATAGATTATTCTTCTTACAAATGATGACTGTTTGGATCACCTCACTAATATTGACTCATTTTATCCACTCACAACTCAGTGAGGCAGGTACTTCTATTTGTCATATTTCAGAGATAAGGATAGGGAAGCACAGAAAGGTTAAGTAATCTTTTCAAGGCTACACAGCTTGCAGGTGGTGGAACCAGGATTTGAATCCAGAGAGTCTGGCATCAGAATCCAGGCTCTTAATCGTTATGTTATACTACCAGTCAGTCAGCTATTTACAATCTTTCATTTTCTTTTAAGGAAATAAATAGGATGCTGTGATAGCAAAAAATAAAAATGAAGTGTGTCCTTAGCGATACTTGGGATGGTAGTTGGGAAATGACATTTAATCTGAGACCTGTAGGAAAGGAGGGACTTTCATATGAAGAGATACAGGAACAAATATGGAGCAGAGGAAGAACAAGTGGAAAGTTTTTGAAGTTGAAACAATGTGGTCTTTTCTGAGAACCACCTCATACCAGCATGGTTGGAACACGGAGGTGGTGGGGGTTGAGACTGGAGGTGAGGCTGGGGAGGTTGGAGTGGGAGATCAGCTGGGAGGATAAGCAGCATAGCTGAGGCAGAGCTTTGGAGGACAGAGAAGGAGTCTGCATTTTATTCCAAGTGTTCTGGGAAGTCAGGAATGGAGAGGAGCGAGGAAATCTGACTGCTGATCTGACTGAGGGTGGAAGCAGCAAAAACCAAGAGACTATTTGGGTGGTCCAGTTGAGAGATGGCATGGCTGTCACCACAGCAGTGCAGATGGAGAGGGAGCCCAGACGCAAGATCTGACTGGAGGCAGGACCAACAAAAATGGTTCCTCACAGGTGTGGATATGTGTGTCAAAATGAGAAACTGGATTATTACATGAGGGTTTCTGACTTGAGCACAATGGGCACGTGGTGCTGCTCTGTGCTGGGACATGAAGAGCTGGGAGTGAGCAGGTTGGGACAGGTGGGAATCCTATATTCCTCTTGGGATATCAATTCAAGATGCTTATGGATCTTACAAGTGGAGATGTTAGAGAGGCATCCATGCTTTTTCAAGATTTCATTCTGGATGTGGAAGAGATCCAGAATCTACTATTTGTTGAATGAATTTCAGGAAAGAAGATCTTCTGGTATGAAAAGAGATATTGCTCCATTGGGGTTTACTATTGCCCAAATGTTTCTGTAACAGAAATCAAAACTTTTAGTTGTATAGTTGGAAATGACATAAAACTGTAAATGACAACCATCACAACAAACCAGTTACTAATTATGGAGAGTTCACTTTAAGTTAATTTACACTAAGCTATACATGACTTGCACCATGTTTTCCTGAGAGCAGGTTTTGGTAGACAGATTACTGGCATTGGAAGAGAAGATGGCACCAAAGTGGAAATGCCAGCCAACATGTTTTATTTAATAGAATATCTGCAGTGGCTAGCCTGAGTGCTCTGTAAATGTTATTTCAGACAAGATGTCCAAGATAAATTTTGCTTAAGGCCAATACTATTCCATTGAAGTAAACTTTGTGACTACAAATTCTTGAGAGGATTTGAACATTGTTTGAACGTCAATCACCTCCTCTCAGCCAGATTCTTACTGCGTATTGTACACATTCCATACTTTGTTATCCTCTTAGCTTTAATTATTCTGTGATCTCCTATACAACAGAGACACAGAATTACTCATACAATACTGATATGTACAGAAAAAGTATACTTTCCATATTTAATAGATGTGTTCTGAGTTCTACCTGATTGGTGTAATGAAAACAACCATTGCCACCACCCTAATTTTAACTCATTGTGGTTCAAAACTTAGTCCGGTTGGGCAACTTATCTCTCGAGTTATTGGTCACTCCTCCCCACACTTGTCCTTTTTCAAGATGGTGTCTAAATAGAGCAAAACGTTTTCACAGCTTTGGGAAGAAGGGGTGTCCCCATGATTTTCCTTGAGTGAAAGGCTGCTGATGTCCACTGAGGGTCCACTAAGTCCACTTTAGCAGGATGCTTTCTTTGCACATTCTGCCTCTGGTGGATTTGTAGTGCTCCATAGCTTGATCAAGGCCCAAAGACCTCTCTCTGCTCACTGGCTTCTTGTTGATTCTTGCTGCCTCTACAGATCCCCTGAGCTCTATCAAGTCCTCCAAAGGGTCCCTGGGCAAGGTCACCTAGTGCACAGCCTGTAGGGTCATCTTAACTCCTATAAAGTTTTATGACTCTCTATAGGACCAATGCCACATGGAAACTGATGGGCTACTTGGAAACCTTTCTGTTCACTTGACCATGAGAATCAGTCCTCTTAGCTCTGCTGGTTACACCCTCTCTCAGACCTACCTTACTACACTGGGGTAGGGACATATACTGACCACACATATAATTGGTGACCTCTCTGTCTCTGTACACTTTGTTCTCTAGATCTCCAAAAGGAAGGAGAGTTTTTCTCTGCCATCTTCTTTATCTCAAAGTGACTCGGTCTTCTTCATTTCAATGAAGCCAAGAATGGAGAGGGGATATGAGACACAGGAAACCTGTAATGGAAAGCATTTCAAAAATATAATACTGTTTATATATATACTTAGAATCTTTAAGTGCAGATGAGAGAGTCCTGAGGTGATGTAAAGTAGGGTCATGGAAAGTCTTGAGACATTCTTGAGGATAAAATGAATCTATCCAGAAGTAATAAAATTAATCACATCTTTTCTTTCCTTCGTGACCTTATTACCTCTTTACTAGCAAATTAAATACTCACTTCTCCAGCATCATAAAGCAGAATTTCTAAGAAAATAAAATTGATTCAAATGAGCACGTATTTATGGAGCCTACTGTGTGCTCATCAATCTTCTTAGAGCTATGGGGGTGAAAAAAGATTAAAGTCACATTAGCTGTCCACCAATAGGCCATGGTTATTTTGTTAGATGTGACACATGCTTATGAAGCAGATGACAAATGAATCAGTGGGGGGATAGGGTTATTGGGGCAAGTGGCATTGTATAGACAGTGATTACTAGAAGACATGAGAAGTGGAAAGCCACTCTGAGCTTAGAGAACCCTAGGAATTATGGTTCATACACAAGATATTGAAGATGGCTGTGTTCCATTCAGGTAGATCAGTGGTAGAAGATAGGAAAGGTAGAGGAGCAATAAAAACCAAGATTTTGAAGCATGACTGAATACAACTGCATCGACCAATATGGTAGCCACTAGCTATGCATGGTTACTGAGCCTTTAAAATAGGGTAATACAGATTGAGATGAAGGCTAATGGTAAAATATACACCACATGTTGAAGTTTTGATTTGAAAAAAGAATGTGAAATATCTCAATAATTCTAAATATTAGCAATATAGTGAAATAATAATTTTTGGATATATTAGGTTAAATGCATTATTAATTAAAAATTTTCCATTTATTTTTGTTTTATTTTTAAGTGTGGCTACTAGAAAAATTAAAATTACTTTTGTGGCTTGCATTAAATTTCTGTTGGGCAGCACTGACCGACAAAGATGTTAGGGAAGAGATTGCTTAACTAAATAAATGGGCCTGAGTCACCCCAGAGGTTCCCGCTTCAAGAATAATCCTTTTTTTTTTTTTTTTTTTTTTGGTAAAACAAAGCAAAACAAAACAAAATTTTTAAAACTTCTACAAGAAAGCAATCATTTAGTACCAAAGTAATAAAAAATTCAGTAGTATTTCTAAATGAACTCACACTTATTAACCCTCTACCAATTTCATATATATGAAAAACAAGACAGGTATGAATAAGACAGCTTGGGGGCATGGGAACCTGTCATCCTTCGCACCGACTCTGAGGTTCTCTTGGGGTCCGACCTATAACTCTGGAGCCAGATCTGGAATGGTGGGGGTGATCAGAAAAAGAAATAGTGGATAGATTGTGGAATATCAGGCATAAGAGTTGGAACTTCATTTCCTAGGGGGAGAAAAATCTTAAATACCCCAGATTCTTCCATGCTTTTCTTTGGTTTTATACCTAGTGTAGTGTTCTGAGGTGGTTTTGCTTGTCTAGGGGCTGATTTTCATCCTTCCTACAGCTTGGATATTGCTGTAGGTAGCCTTGACCTTTGGAGGAAGAAATTGAATGGAGCTCTAAGAGACAGGGTCAGACCTTTCTGGGTGTTCTCAAACCTCTCTCAGAATCACTGTCTAGTATATAGTCAAGACTGCCAATCGAGGGTCTCTTCCACACTTGGATGACAGCTATAGAGCTGTTGTTATCTTGCAGCCAGAAACCCTGCTGTCTTCTTGACCTGTAAGTTTTTAAGTATCTTGAAATCACCTTCATGCTTCTGTTAAATGCCTTAATTCTGTTTCAAAGCCCAGCCTCTTCCTGGAAGATTCAAAACATTCAACTTACCTGTCAAATAAAAGATAACCATGACCCGCTGCTCTCAGGGCTGCTATCTTGGAAGCAGTCTTCACCATAGCAAAAGATATGTCACTTCAGGGTGTCATCTGAGGTTGGTGATAATTATAGTCATAAGGCCCATACCAGAGGGGTTAAAAGTAGACATTATAAACTTGAGTAACCTTGCTACTGATTGGGACATAGAGATTTTTATTTATTGGATTCCTCAAGCCTTTCTCAGGAGATTTTGTCCCGTAATTCGTGCTGACAGATTTATCCTGAGCTCTTGTCATCGATGGCTGTTTTCTCACTAAACAGGTGGAGGGGAAAAGCTAAGGAAGGTAACTGCCAGCTGAGAGGTTGTTCATGTATCAGCACCATGAAGTGGACATAAATTAAATGTATTCTGCAAGACCTTAGTTAGCCATTGCTTCTGCCTTGCCCTAGATTTTTCCTCTGGGACAGTATTTTCTGTTGGCATTAGCTTTATTGTGGACAGAGGTAACTAGAGATTGAGGCCTTGCCCATAAGGCATGCATAGGCTATCAGGATTCACAAACGGGGTGGTGAGGGGAGGGGGCTCCAGGCTAGGCACAATCCCATGATACCAAGCTTCCAGGAAGCATTTCCAGGAGCATCTAAATTGGTAGACACCACCACCACCACCATACATGGCTCAGGGAAGGTTCCAATTGACCTCTGTTCAACTCTAGGGGCAGAGGTTCTGTGGGGAGGGAATGAGGGGATATAGGAAGCAAGGACAGAAATGGTGAGAAAAATATCATAGAATTTTATTTGAGTCCAATGTTTCCAGTCTTTCATTAGTCATGGAATCCTTTGTTCAAAAGGATTGCTCTTATTAACATTTGTTTAGCTCATCCCATAAACTGGGAAACTGAGCTCAATATTTTACATATATGGTAGTCCCCCTCATTCTGAGGGATAGGTTCCAGCACCCCTGTGAGTGCCTGAAACCTCAGCAAGCATTGAACTCTATATACAGCATGTTTGTTTTTCCTGTAAATACATACTATGATAGGGTTTAATTGATAACTCAGGGACAGGAAGAGATTAGCAATAAATAATGACAAAATAGAACAATGATAACAATGTACTGTAATACCGACTACATGTCAGTGTCATGTAGTCTTTTTGTAGGCTCAGTGCTTTCTGGTGCCACACACTGCCCTCAGTTGGAACACATTTACTCTTTATTTCTTCTACCCACAAATTTAATGCCTTTTCCATCTTAATTACACACTCGTCACTCACTGTGACTGTAATTTTTGCTGTTTGAGGTGCAACAGCAAAACTAGCATGAATTTTTCTTACTCTTTCATAACTTTACAGGTAGATTTCTTCTTACTAGAGATCTCAACAACTTCAGCATTTATTTTTTTCTTTCTTTATTAAGTTGAGGACATTTATCTTTTCACTTAATGAAAACACTTTCTGGCTCCTCTTCAGCCTATCCAAATCTCCAGCATCGCCCCTCTTATGATTTGGTAAAATTGTTAAGTGAAACAAAGGTTATTTAAACATAAGCACTGGGATACCATGAATGTCAATCTGAAAATTGAGATGGCTACTGAGTGACTAAACACACAGGTAGCATAGATAATGTGGGTACAATGGATATGGGATGTAGCATGTCCTTGGCAGGGTGAAGCAGAATGGCATAACATGTTATCACACTGTTCAGAATGACATGCAATTAAAGACTACAAATGACTTATTTCTGGAATTTTCCATCTAATGTTTTTGTACCACAGTTGACTACAGGTAACTGAAACCTGGAATGCATACCTGGAACTAAAAGCCACGGCTAAGAGACTTGAGTGAGGGGGGTGGTCACTCAGTCCTCATAAAGCACTAGGAGGCAGATAAAGTTATTTTTATTTTCCAGACCAGGAACTCAAGACACAGAGATTAAGAATTTGCCTGAGGTCCCACAGATAAGAAGAGGTAGACCTGGAATTGAAGCCCGGGCAGCTGGTGATTGAAGCCTGGGCAGCTAGTGTCAGAGCTGGTGCTACTGGAATCAGATGTGATGGGAGTGTCCTCAGAGATATTCTCTTTACCTCTCTGCTCCACAGGGGGGATCAAGCAATGAATAGGAAATCACAGAGGTGCTCTTGTTGGGATGCGGCCCAGACCTGATCCAGTCACTTCTTCACCCTCATCCCACAGCCTTATTAGGGGAGTCAGTTGATTTTCAATAGCCACGTTCCCTGTATTCTTGGTTGATGAGGCTAAGAAACTGGAAGTTTTAAGTTGCAGAGCCTGGCCATTTGGATTCTTTGGCTGCTATCAATGAACCAACCCCCAAATAAGAACACCCACAAACCTGAGTGTACCAGAAATCCTGCTGCCCCCGTTTCTCACAGCCAAAAGTGTCTGAGTATGCCAAGCCCAAAGAATGGTTGGAATAGTTTATGAAAACAGAAAATTATGGAAGAACTAGGAAATGATACCAACCCTTCCCAATTCTCTGCCAGCAGCCAATGCGGCAAGTGTTTACGCCAAGGCCTGCACATCACCAAAAGATGCCCACTAAATGCTTGAGGTGCTATTCTTAGGACTTCCTGAACACTCGCAGTCGTTACCAGGGCTGTGTCCTCCAGTGTCTTAACCTAAGTGTTCTCCCTGCCCTGCTGCTCATTCTTTTGCCTTGGTTTGTGCAAAAGAAGCCCTTTCAGAAAAGCTATCCTATAGTTTTTAATAGGAAATTCACTTTTTCCTGCTCTTCTTACTCTGTTTCCTCCTTTTCAAATAAAAAGACCTGATCTTTTTTTATTCAGATAATCTGCTTTGAGGTTAAAAAGGTATTTATGTAATCAATTGCCTGCTATGGAAGCCAAAGAGGGAGGCCTGGGCTCATCAGAATAAGGAAGATGGAGGCAAGACCTGCAAAGATGCTTGGGAAAAGCTGATCTTTCTTTGTATTTCTGTGTCCCTTTCCTGAATATGGATACTGTCTTGCCTAAAGCCAGATCTGAGAATGCAGAAGTAAAGACTAAGTGGTTTCATATTTCTGAAAGGAAGAACTAATGTTTAAGAACATTCAAATGTTCTTGCAAAGACAGTGGGCTTCACAGGTGGTAGCGAGCACCATGCCCTGAAATTCTTCCGGCTTGGTGTCATGCTCTGCTCTCGTCATCTTGAGATGCTTAATGATTTTTTTTTTTTAACATGGGGCCCATATTTTCATTTTGCACTGGGCCTGGCAAATTATGTAGCCCATATAGCCTGTAACCCAGTTTGGGATATGTGTGTTTGTGGTGAAAGTGGGTTGGGAAAGCTATGTTAGTTAGGGAGTGGAGGCCCACTCTGGTTCCTAACCTTGTTATAAAAACCTAAAAATCATATAAAATATGTATTTAAATTAGTGTAGAAAAAAAATCTATATTCCCAGGGAAGCATGTGGTTACACTGAACTTGGTATTCACCTTTATGAGTTAATAGAATAGTCATTTCTCAGTGCCTTGTGCTATTTTTGGCTTATAGATCCTAAGACTGGAGTGCGTGCCCTTTTCTAACCAGTGCCTGCCTTGCTGGCAAAGGTTACCACGGGTCAGGGCCTAGCTGCTACATCTGTTGTTTTCCGCCTGGATACAGAAGAAGACTTTACAATGAAGTGAAATGGGAGTTCCAGTATAGTTTATCATCCTTCTAGTTGATAATATTTAAAGTAAATTATCAAATTATGCCAAGAAACTTCAGGTCATTTTGTTCAAAACACCCAGTGTTATTTTTCAAGGTAAATGTTGAAAAATGCCAGCATCATAACAAATTAGTTTATTCATATAATCTTTATTAAAGTCATAATAAGATACGTATTGAGTTTTTGAAAGAAGACATTGGAAAGTAAACATTCCATAATATAATTATAATTATTAGCAAGATTATGAAACTCAGATTTAAGATAAAATAATGAAGAAAAACAACAATAAAAGAAAAACATGGGTAGCAACACTAAAAAAATAAGATGAAATTCCTAATCTGGTTTGTTAAGTAATGTCAATACCCAGTTCACTTTGTTCTGTCAGTTTGAGTGAGACAGACCATTGGGCACTGTGCATGGTGGGGTCATTTTGACCTGTCACCTGCTCTTTTCAGCCTCCTTAAGAGAAGAGCAGCATGGTGACCCTAATTTTATGGGACTCTGCAATGTGCTCAGGAGTCCTAAGTTTTCTTCTGTACAGACATTGAAAATTCAAGTATCCACAGGGCCCAAGCAGGCTACCACAGGGGGTGAAATACCCTGCGGGGAGACTAGGTTGAACTGTAGAGTCACGTCCAGACCCAAATGGACAGACTACTCAGCAACTGACAGTAGTTGACTGGAGGGAATGCTGTTGGAAGCTCTGATTTTTCAAGAAGAGTAGGTCACCTTCAGTGGTAGATTTAAATTGCTGTTTAGTGACTCAAAATGTTAAAAATTTAGCTGTTGAAAAAGCTAAAGTGGGTAAAAGTCACTGTGGATTGCTTACATCCTGTATAAGGCACGGTACGGGCAGGGCAAGGATTAGGGTACAGAGGAGGGAAGACATTTCAGGATGTTATTTTCAGGACTGGGGTTATTTTCATAAACTAGAGTAAACCAGTTCTTTTCACCTTAGATTATGGGATGACACTTTTTCTTCTACTAATTTAGTTGGCACTCTTTTTACACAGTTCCTTCTTCACAGACTCCGTTTTCCTGACAACAAAATATAAGTGAAAACCTCCTGGTCTTTGCTTCACACTGAATATAAAAAAAGTAATGTGGTAGGTACAGACCTTTCTGACTGAGAAGTGTACAATGAAGCAGACCATAATATTTTAGCTATTCATTGATAGGATAGGTGCACTTATTTCTTGCAATAGGCATTGACCAGTGGGAAAATGACCTAAGTGACATTCTCTTAATTTGAAGCCTGAAATTTTTTAAATTATTGATTTTTTGAAAGAATTATGGACTATTTTTCTGTTGGTGAGCTAGTTAGACTAAGGTAAGGTTTTTCAGCATTAGTAAATAAACATCTTTTAAAGCCATTTTTAGTTATCTGTGTACAGATATATAATCATTCCTGCTTAAAATGTTTAGTTTTAGCTATTAAAATTTATGGTATCCATTAACTAAAATATTAGAGTAATTTGTATTTTCCACTGGCAAATTTTATAGGTTAACCTTTGTATCAGTAAGTTTTCTTTTTCTGTAACAAATATCTGAAGTAATCAACTTATGAAGAGAAAAGGTTTATTATGGTTCACAGTTTTAGAGGTTTCAGTCCATGATTACTTGGCTTTGTTGCTTTGGAGCCTGTGGTGAGGCAGTTAATTGTGTAGGAGTATGTGGTGGAGGAAACCTGCTTGTCTCATGACCAGGTGCAAAAGAGAGAGGAGGGAGCTGGGTCCGACTATCCTCCTTGTTTTCAGGTCCCTAATGACTGGAAGAACTCTCACTAAACTTCATCTCTTAAAGATTCCACCAAAATGGAGACTAAACCTTTAACACATGAGTCTTTGGGGAACATTCCAGATCCAAACTATATCATCCCTCCTTCTTTATTCCCTCAAAGGGAACCTAAATCAGTTCATTTGGGTAGAAATGTGTGTATACGTATGTGATATGGGGTGTGGAGTACATGAGAGAATGTGTGTGTGTGTTCTGTCCCACAAAGCGTCTTTTGATGTTTACAGGCTCAATGCTATGGTCGAAGTTCATTCAAAGACACCTTCAGGGACTACATTTTTTAGATTATCCCTAAATTTCTGCCTTCCTTTTTGCCTACTGTTTCATGCTGTCTCTCCTCTCTGACCATCTTGGTTTCTTGTCTCCTTGGACCCTCTTCACAGCCAAGTGCTTATGATTTGCTTGTACTAATGATTTGCTTCTTTCTCTCTAGATTTATATATCCAGTCTTCTATATTGAAACACCATAGGTCTTCTCACCGTATCCCCGCCAACTCTGTCCCCCAAACCCATCCTTCATTTCTTACAGTTATGTGTACTCATCCCTCTTTTAACTCCACCTTATTAGATGCTTTGTCCCTTCTTGGATTTTGTTACTTGTTTCTAACTCAGTTTTCTCTCTTGTTCAAACCAATGTAGTTGCTCTTTTCTTCGCCGTGTTGTCACCCCTGAGAAATTAACTAATAGTGTTTCCCTCAGCCCTTCTCTCCTATTCTTTGCTCCCTCCCCTTTTTTCCTTTTCTCTTCTTTCAACTTTCTTCCTTTTCCAGCCATTTCCAAAACACAACTTGAAAAGATGCTTACAATATAGTAAAATTAAAGAAATAAAAAGTGAGACACAAGGAAACTCAGAATAGAAAATAGAGTATGAATGAAGAGTGAGGTCAGTACACAAAGTAAAGCCAGAATTCGGCTCCCCAGAGACTTTCTTCCTCCTGCCCTGACACCCTGCTTGACTTGGTGATTTTTCTTCTCTAGAAGAGGTCAGAGAAGCCTCCCAGAGCTTCAGGGTCAAAAGGCGGTGATCGCTTAGCCATGTTGGAGCCATAGCTAAAGGCCGGGATGAGAACAACTGGCCCCTGTGAGGTACAAATACCAGACATTTTATTACTGACACACAGCTCTTACTGACAACTGCTTGTCAAAGGGAAAATGTCAGTCATGAGGAATGAGCTGGGTGTCACCTCCACGCTGGATTTAGGTCTCATCACATGGTAACTGGAAGGTGGATCATGCATCATCCCCAATTGATATCATGTTACCTCCCCAGGACTGTGCCTGCCTCTCCCTTTCTAGTTTTGCAAAATCCCTGTGAGAAGGCTCCTAAGATACCTTCTACCATATCCCATCAGGCTCCGGGCTGGAGGGCATTTCTAACCCTGGAGTTTTCTGAGACTTGGGAACCCTGCAGTTTCTTGAGGGCCGATTCTACTGTTGATCTTGATTTCCTTACACATTTCTCCTTGCTCCTTCTGGAAATTTATGCCTGTTCCTGGCACAGACCTCCCATTCCCCACCCATGTCCTTTATGAACACTCAGGTGGAAAATTCACTTAATTTTTTTTTTTTTTTGCTTCTTCAGGCTATAAATTCCCTTCGCCATTTCTGACCTCTCATTCCTTATGTATGTAATAAGTCTTATTTATTTCAGTCTCTTATGTAATTTACCTTGTGTTCATTCTCCACCTCTGCTTGTCCGATCACTTCTTTGTGCGATCTTGATTTTCCTCTCTCCTGGTCCAGGCCCTCCTCTACCTGGTATTTTACACCTTGTCTACATCCCAGATCCTCGCTGCTGACTGATCTTTCTGCCACTGACTTCCTCCTCCACTTTTGGTATTTATTGCCATGCCTTTCTCATTGCCTGGTAATCACTGGTCTCACTTTTCCATTTCTGCTTCTCCCTTTCGTTCCATTGCTTTATTCCACGATCACTCCTGCCATAATTTTTCAGCCACCTAAGACGATGCTGACTTGAGATGATTTGCTGCGGCCCCTACCTCAGACTCAGTTATGACACAGAGATCAGGCCCACCCTCCTCATCTTTCTTCCTCCTTGTAGAAAACAGCCAAGTTAATTCAACTTCCTATCCATCGTGTCAGAAATCACTTCCCAACCATATGGGATAACTTACAGCTGCAAATAAACCTCTCCCGATGTTTTGCTCCTTGCAAGTTTTCCCTTCCCTGGCAGAGATCCGGTGAGCCCAGGATGTTAAAATCTCTAGGGAGTGCTTATCTTCATGCAAATCTTCTCTCTGCTTCTAGAATGTTTCTTCCAATCATAGATCCTTAGCTTTCCCCTAACATTACAGAGTGCATCCTAAATTTTCTCCTTCACCCCTACTCCCACTCCTGAAATGGCCTTCTTTGTCACAGAAGGTAATTTTGAGTTGTCAACTGAGGGTGTTCCCCTCAATTCATGGGAGAAAGGAATTTTCCTCAATAAACACTGACTCTCACTTTTTTTTGGTTTTAATTTACAAATGGAAACTCTCATTAAAATTAAAAAAAAAAAAATTCCAGTTGATTTGGTTGATTCTCTTGCTGGGATCTTGTTGAGTATGCGTAGGTGACTTTGAACATTGGTTTGTAAAGGCAGTGCTTGGCATTACCCTGAACAAAGCCTCCTATGGGCCCCTTGGGGTCATGTGCATAATCTCCTTTTCTCTCAGAGACATTACAGACTACTCTGGAATAAGAAAGAGGTACTTTCTAATATATGTTAGTGGAGTATGGACTACCCAGCCATACTATCATTCATTTATTCATTCATTCATCATTCCTAAGCTCTTCTGACAATAGGGATGAGAACAGTTATATGATCATGTTGACCAAATTCATGTCCCCATAGTTTAATAGAAGTAATTTTTTCCAGGACAAGTTCACACCCATCTATTAAATCTTAACTTTATCATCATTGACTTTTAAAGATATTTCCTGAATTGTGATTTCCTACGTAGTTGCTAAAGCATTCAAGGCTTGTGGAAAGGAAATCAGCAGTCATGGGTTACTCTATAGTTCCATGCCTTGTTCACCCCAGAGTAAATGGCCTAAACTTTTGTGCCTCTGTTTCAGTGATACTGTGAAAATGAGCTGACATGGCCCGAAAAAGTAATAGCAGGAGAACAGTTATCACTGTTAGTTAAGTAGATTTGCATGTATGCTCAAGATTTTAAATCTTTGCCTGGTAGCTTTCTGGATCACCAGTCTTTTGAAAGCTCCATTCTCCAGTCTTTGCAAGCATTTGCAACATATGATCCTTAAGATTTAGCTCTTACCTGTCCTCATGTCTTAGAGAATGTTCTTGAAGGTAGGACTTTTTCTTTTTCCAATGGCCATTCCTTTCATTTTGTTCTATGTGGCAGTTTTACACATTCAAAATGATTACTATTGTAACAGGATGTTGAATCAGAGATTATCTTTCAAAGGACACCCTGAAGATACAGAATGCTGTAGAATTACTTTCAATACTTGAATCATCTAGTAAAATGTGCCATATTTTCAGGAATTTGGGGACATTTTCCCTTTCCTTTCCTTAAGAAAATCACTAAGCAATTTTCCATGCCCGTTGTAGTTTGTGGTGATTATTACTATTATTATTGTTATTGCATAAAATACATTGTATTTCACAATTCCAGATATAGGCCTTATAGGAGAGTATTCCTAGGAGAAGTAATGTAGATTTAAATGTAGCCAAGGTTTGAGTGACTGATACTGTATTCTTTCCTGGGCAGATGTTCCATGTGGCTGTTTGGTGGAGAAACACCTTGGTTTCCTGGGAGGTAGGAGAGATAAACACAGAAAGGGGAGCTTTGATAGACCACGGACCCGAAACAGATTTTGCATGTAGTTTTGTCTCTGCATTTCCTCGATCCCTTTTGTCTCTAGACCTCAGCTACTTTTAAAAGCCTCTTTTCAGAGCCCCTGATTCTGCAGATTCCATGATGTTATCTGCTGACCTGACAGACTAAACTGGAGAAATGATCCACAAGCAGACTGGTCAGAGATTGGTTCACTACTACAGGAGAATCATCAGAAAATAACCCAGTTTTCTTCACTCACTTGAGCAGAGAGATTGTCATAGAAACCTGTCCCTCCAGGGGTTTCTGTTCCTGCCACTCAAAACAGAAGTTCCAGGAAGGGTTGATATTTGGAGAAACCAGAAATTTCCCTTCTTACCTCTAAAAACTAGTGTTTGTTTTTGTTTTTTCTTAAATCATTCAGTTACTGACACTGTAATGGTCCCTAAAAAAAAAAAAAAAAAAAAAAAAAAAAAAATCCAAAAACCTAGTCACATACAAAAATAAGCATTTGTGTCTTGCTCAAAATATTTGTTGATTGGTTTTGGTTTGGCTGGACTTGGCTTAATCTGTGGTTGGTTTCAGGTCTGTTTCAAATGTCTCTTGTCATTCTGGAACCTGAGGCTCCAGGGAGCTATTCCTTTGGTGATGGCAGACACATATGCACAAGTCCCCTTTGCAAACACCTTTCCAACTATTCTTGCTAACTCCAACAGGCCAGAGTAAGTAACCTGACCAAATCCAAAGTCAAGACATGGGTACTTATAATTTGCCTCCAGGATAGCATGGCAGAAGTGTGAAATGTTTAAGACCATTGCAGGGGACTGGAATGGTAGTACCAATATTATGTATAGCAAAGGCTCTGATCACATGACATTAACACTATCTGACATTGTCAAAGTGTAAGATTCTCAAACAAGTGATTGGGCATCCATAAATGTAAATATAAATAAGCACAGCACATATTTTATAATCAATCAGAAGGCAGCAATGTATTTTATATTATTCCAAACTTTTATATTTAATCTTATTTGAATTTTCTTTTGTGTCTTCTAACCCATTTATTGAGCAGTTACTTTAGGCTAGGCATATACAAAGTAACTTTATGTACATGACTTATTTAATTAATGCATCTATTCCCATGAAGATGATATTATTATCCCTTTTTCAGAAGGTTAAACTGAGAGAGCTTCTGTAACTTAACCAAAGTCACATAACTGGGAAGAGGAAGAAATTTCTTTCTTATCTACAGTGCTATGTATGGCTCCCTAATCCTAGGAAACCAGCAACAGCCCTATACAGTGAATATTTCCATTTCCATTTCACAGATCTGTACAAAGAGAGGCAAAGTAAAATGACACTGTATGGCTGACACTGTGTACAGGAGGTGGAGCTAGCAGCAGAGCCGGGGTGCCCTACACCAGCCCCATGGTTGATTCAGTGTGGGCATCCAATGGGCTGTCCAAGTTCATTTATTTTTAAGCCACTGGTACCTCATAGGTGTCCAGTCCTTTCTTGTGCTGCCTCTTTCTCTTTGGGCTCTTCAGTCCTCACCAAGAGTTAGCTGTTTTATAGATCCCTTGGGAGGATCGTGCTGTGATGAAATTGCATGGCTGCGCTCCCCACCTCTCTGCCAATTTGGGTTTATTTCTGTTCAGACCCAGATTTGGCAGGCTCTCTTGTTGACAGTTACACGCTGAATCCTTTTCAGGTTGTTCCCCAAGCTGGGCCCACAGAAGGAAGTCAAAGTAACAGATACTCTTGCTGTGTTTAGCAGGAACACTGCAGAGCCTAAGAATCCAAAAAGCCAGGACCTCTGGGGCTAGGGATGAGGGTGGGATAGTGGCACAGGGCCGATGGGTATTTATACAAATTTAGATTTTTATATGAAATTATTTCTCAGAGCCGTTTGGGAGGGTAAAATCTCACAAAAGTAGCCTGGAAGAATGAAGAAATTGGGAGGAATAATAGGCTGGTTTACTCTACTTTGACAATTAGAGTTTTTGTCCTACTGTGTATTGACATACCAAGCATAATTCAGTCATGCTTCTTCATCTCTGTTCAAAAGTCATGGAATCCAAGGGCCCACCTTAACTTGGTAAGCATTAGAGCCACCTTGGATGATAAGGCTCCTGCTTAATACTGCAATAATATCTCCTGGGAGACAAGGGGCAGGCAGTGATATCTTCTTTGCCCTCACCAAGGGTTGTTCTGAATACCAAACCCTCTCTGGGGTTAAATACCCTCCTCTGTCCTCCAAAACCAGAGAAAGGGAGCTAGCCCAGAAGCCAGGATGAGGAAGAAAGAAGTCATGGGCTATCTCTCCCTACAAGGACCGTAGCACCAAGGCACCATGGCCACCAAACTATTGGATTCTAGTCTTCAGAGGCTAAAAGAAACAGAGACATGAGATGAACATAGTCTTGGGTGAACTACTGAAAAATCAATCCATTGCAAAGTTTACTGTGAGAGGGGATAAAGGATAAAGAATTAAGTAGGGAATGGGTTGGAAGTGCCGCTGCTTCTGTTAATGTCGTGGTAATGTTTTGTAATTTGCTACTGTCACTGTGTGGTGGGAAGAAATCTAAGCCAGATGAAAACTGGGATAAACGTGTGGAGCTCCGAACCAATTGTGGGGAGACTGGGTTCTTCTCCTGTTTCACCCCAGGTCATTCAGCTTCCCTGCACCCTCACCATCTCTTGTGAACAGAACCACAGCACCCTGAGGCTGCTTATTGTGGAAAGTCGATTTGAAGATCACGTGAGATAAAATATGTGGGAACATTTTGTAAGCTGGAAAGTACTATCCAAATATCGGGGTTTATTATTCTTTCTTAATCCTGCCATTTCCCTGCCTCTTCACTCACGGAAGAGAAAAATGTTGGCCTGGGACAATTTTCACAGTTTGGAAGGAGGAATAAGTTGTTGCCTTTACACCCTTCACTGCTAACATCTGTCACCCCAGCTCTGACAGCTGCTTCGAAGTTTCCACCATGGAAGTTACAAAACAAGTTTTGGGTCAGCCTCCAATTCTTATTCTACCATACCCTAAACCTTATTAAAAAATTAACGTCTCCTCGCTCTCTCCATATGCTTGGAAAGAGGCCATGAAAGAAAGCTCTCGACAATCTTTTTATCCTATTTTTCATCTGGTTGGGTTTCATTCCCTCCCCTACCCTGATATTAGCAAATTATAAAACATAACCAGAACATCAATATAAGAAGCCACATTTGCAAGCCCTTCCCACATGATGCTTTATTCCAACTCAGGCTAAACTTTGAACTAAACAAATGAATTATTTCATTTCTCAGTACCCCATCCAAGAAAATTTCCCATTCACTAATATTAATAATAACATATTTTTAAACCTTGACTTAAAATTGTGGTAAGTGCCAAAGGCTCTAGTTGCTATTTTGTTGAAATAATATTAAGTTTCCTGTGATGCTTTACATAGCTGTCATCTCTGTGATATGATACGTCCATGATTTATTGACCTACTAAAAGTGCTGTCATTGACTTGTCATAATAAAATTTTCTTAAAATATTAAAGCCTAGAATGTGGAGCAATAGCTCAAATCAGTACAGAGGCTCAGTCTGGTTGTGGGTTTTGATTTGGTGGCCTGAAGTTTACCTTCTACACCTAAAAAGGAATAATCTGCCTTGAACCCTCCCATTTTTTGCCTCCTCCTCCTTCTCCCCTGGATACCTTGTCACAAAATAGGCTGGCAGAAGGCAGGGGACAGCAAGTGAGAGACTCTGAACTGACCTTAATCTTCAACCCCGGGGCCAGTGCTGTGTATGGGGAGACTTTCTGGTCTCAGAAGAGAATTCAGCAACACACTGATCCTCACCCAAATGATTTACTGTTGTGAACAGGTATTGTGTTCACTGGGGTGAAACAGGAGATACATTTTTTTTTTTTTTTTTTTTTCAGAAAGAGAAATAGACCTAACCTTGGAATTGAGTTTATTTTCCATGGATATGAGAGCTGGGAGGGATTTTGAATGGGGGGATATCCAGGCACAGTTGGGACATATGGATGCCCGTCAGGGCTCTGTCTCCTTCACCTGTGCACGTTGACTGGTCCTCTTGACTCCGATCCTGAAGGATGCCGATCCTGGTGACATGACTACTACTGTTATCCATTGGATGGTTGATTCCCTGGCTCTTATCTCCCCAGGGTCAGCTGGGTGCTCTGACGGATAAGCCTGTGAGATCCCCATCGCTCCCCATGATGCACGTGTATTTAAGTTGTAGGGTTAGGAGAGCTGTTAGCCTCATTAGGCAAATGGATGAAAAGAGGAGTTCTAGCTTCATAAAAGATGGGAATGGAGTGAAGTTGGGTGATACTGAATCAAGGTACATGGGCAGAGGAAGAAGTAGGGTCAAGGAGAAGCTAAAAAGAAGTGAGGAAGTATAAACGAGAACGACAACTTGTATAATCTTACATAAGGAAATGCAATGAAGCATTTATATATATATGTATATAGATAGATAGTAGATATAATTAATAAATAAGCACAAATATGTGACCAAACCATAACATATTAATTTTCCAAATTGTCTTTCAGACTATAACATGCGCATTTTTTTAAGCAGATCAAATATTACAAGAACTATTTGAATTTTTTTAAATGTTTCCTTTTTGCATAGAAACTCCACCCACATGGAAGGATTCTGAGAAATAGATTGTTAAAAAACTGGAAAATTAAAAAAAAAAAACAAAAACAACTTTCCTAGTAATGACTTTTAATTGAGGGAAAACATATTTTCAGAAGAAACAAAATGCATACCTGTAGCAATATATTGTACAGCCATCTGTGTCTGCCAGTTCTATGTCTGCAGATTGACCCAACCGTGGATCAAAAATATTCAGGGTAAAAAGACTGCATCTGTATGGAATGTGTATAGACTTTTTCCTTGTCATTATTCCCTAAATAGAGTATGATAACAATTTGCATAGTATTTATATTGTATTGGATATTATCAGTAACCTAGAGATGATTTAAAGTATAAGGGAAGATGTACATAGGTTATGTGCAAATATTACACCATATATATAAGGAAGTTGGGAATTCATAAGTTCTAGTATCCCCATAGGGTCCTGGAACCTTTAAACCCCCATGGATTCCAAGGGACAATGTATATATATTTGTAGTTCTATTATACTTCAAAGTCATTTTGTTCAGTTAGAAATACACACATTGCATTAAACAGATTTAAATATATGAAGAATTTTGAATGCTAACAAAATACTCATGCGTGATTCATCGAAAGAGATGAAGACCTGAACAGAGCTCCAACAACAACAAAAAATGAGCGTGCCTGAAACAGAATGCTCAACCAAAAGTTGCTTATGGCCAGACAAAAAAGTGTCAATGTTTGGAGTAGGAAACACAAAATGTATGCAAAGAAAATGCTTATGTTTTTAGAAATCCAAAAATGTATTTAAGACTTTGGAAGTTTTTGTAATGATTTCACACTTCTAGAATGAATAGGAAAGGGTACAGAAATTAACTTTCTTTATTCAGCTCTCTCTTTCATGACTAAGGCTTGGCAGTATTAAGCCAATGAATCAAAACCTTTGAGGGTCAGTTCCATTATTTTCTACCAGAGTAGAATGTTAAGAAATCAGTTACTAGGCATATATCATATACCATAGAATTACTCAGACAATGAGATAAGAAAGAATGGGGGGATCAACATGGCTCTATAAATATAAAAAATGACATTTTTGATTGCCTGTTATTAGGAGCATGCTCGACATATTAACTTTTGTGTCAGGGCAACCAAAAGACTTGACAAGAACAACACAGAGGAGGAAAAGTTTGTTTTGGCTGTTTCTGAGGTTTAGCCCATGATCAGTTGACTCCACAGTTCTGGGTCCCAGGTGAGGTAGAACAACATGGCGGAAGGGTGGAGGAAAAGCAGCTCAGGACATGGACACCATGTAGAGAAGAGAAGTAGAGAGAGAGAGAGAGAGAGAGCAGAGAGAGGACAACATACAAACTCCAAAGTCACCCCCCAGGGACCAACTTCCAGACACACCCAGAATAAATGAAGTTAATTTCTCTACCCTTTCATATTCATTCTACAAGTATAAAATCATAAGTAAAAATATCAGAAGTCTTACTCAAGAGCATTTTTGGTTTCTGGCCTATAGTTTCCACCCAGTTAATCCACCAATGGATTAATTCCCTGAATAGGTCCCACTTCTCATAATCTAATCATTTCACCTCTGAAAATTCTTGCATTATCTCATATGTGAGTTTTGGTGGGGACACCTCATATCTAAACCATAACAACATGGTTACCTTATAGCCCTTGGAGAACAGGAATGAGCCAAGAGGTCAGTATGACAATTGAATTCAGGCAATATACCAGGCATTGTGAGGAGACTTGTTTTCCTTCTCATGCAATAAATAGCTGTTGAGTTCATAGTATCCTTCTGGTCTGTTAAGCACAACCCATACAGCAGCAAACACATCTTAATTATCTTCATGATGTTTACATCTTAGCAGAAAGTTCTGATAAAATATGGATGATTTTCTTTTTTAAACCCACACGTCTTACAAGCTGGACTGAAACACATTTGAAACAACAAATACAAGAAAGTATGTTATAAATGTGTATATATTTTGGATGCTCAAAACTTCTGAAGACTGTAAATCCATAGGATATGGAACATTTTGAAAGGGGATGGAATGCTTTTGGCCTTGGAAGATGGATAAGATTGGGAAGGAAAGAAACAAGGAGTTCTTGACCAGAGAAATAACAGAGGACGGGGATAAGAATGAAAAAGCTTTGCATCCTCTTTATCCTGAGTAACTCTGGCTCAGTGCCAAGGGCTCAAGGGACATCATAGAAGGAAGTCCCCTCCCCTACTCCTTGACTCCTGCATTCTTCTTACGGTTGGCAGTATAGGGAAAGCCTGGCTCACAGCGCAAGTTAGCATTGGCAATATTCATGCAGAGTGACACACCAAGGGGATGTCTTTACCCATACTTGAAATGAATGCCTTGTTGACAGAACTCTTTCTTGGAGCTGGAACACAGGCGGTACCCTGGGTCTCATGTTGCTCTCCCCTGGAAAAGCTAGTGAGGAACCAGTGCAGAACGAATGACAGCAAGTCTGGCATGGGACACAAGAAATTTGGTTCTGCTCATTCTGGAAGCCAACTGATTGGTCCTAAGATAAAACAAATATCAAAGGCCAGTCCTCACACTCTATTGGGGTTGCCCATATCAGGGCTAAATTTAAAAGTTTAAGGGAGCCTTTTTTTCCTTAAGGAAGAGTTTGGAGGTCATGTAGGAGAAACATTGTCAATTCTTCATTTTTCCCAAGGTCTTTCACATGGTAAAAGGGTTTGTAGGTCCAGTAGAAACAGAGACAAGTAGGATCAGTTTAAAGGAAGTCAATCAAACCCTTTGTTCGCTGTTATAGAAACCAAACAACTGTGGAGTTGAATGATACTAATATTATATATATGTATTTTTTAAACAGTTCTTATAACTTTGTGGATACACAGCCTAAGATTTTACAATCTTAGGTTAATTCCATAGCCTGCATTATCTGTAGGGAAAAAGAAAATGAACTGCTTCAGAGAAAGCTGTAACACTTTAAAAGAAAGTGCCCAGAATAGACACAAGCAGTTCTCTGATGACAGAGAAACAAGCTTTCCATTAAACACCAAGGAGGGGCTGGTGGTGTGGCTCAGTAGTGGAGCACTTGCCTAGCATGCGTGAGGCACTGGGTTTGAGTCTCAGCACCGCATATAAATAAATGAATATAATAAAGGTCCATCGATATCTAAAATATTATTTTAGAAAAACAAGTAAACCATGTGATGGGTGAAAGTACAAATTCAACAGTCCGTACAAGTGGTTTCGCAAAGGGCAAGCACGTGTGTCTCAAGGGTCCTTGCAACTCAGCAGGAGCTGTTGCGCTTGCTGTATGCTTTGATGTAGACTTGACTCGAGAGAGAAAAGCAGCTAGAACAAAATATCTGTTAAAAACCGAGGAAGAAATTTAGTTATTAAGTACGTAAAATTGGGGAGATGGGACAAATCTTCCTCCTGGAAGAAATTCAAATAATATAAGTAGACATGGCCTCTGGGATTTAATTCTCTCCCTCCTTACGGAGTGGGAATTGGGCTCAGTGACTTGCTTCCAAAGAACAGACTATGGGAAGGACAAAGAGTGCTGCTTTAGGGCAGGAACCTGGCAGACACTGCCAACATGAGTTTCTTAGATGCGACAAACGCGTCATGGTTCAGTAAGGTGTGAACACTAGGGGAATGGAGCAAAGGCTACAATGGCAACCCTATTATCTCTGCAGCTGTCCTTTCGGTCTAACATTGTTCCAAGTGGTGACTGCTTTTTCACTTTCCCTGTCTCCTTCCTCTCTACCCTACAGCCCATGAGCCTAGGACTTTCGACTTTACCTAACCTCCTCCTGCCGTAACAAGAGAAATGGTTCCTTCTTCAGTAAAAGTGGACAATAGAAACTCCTTCCTTCCCTAAAAGCTCTTTTGTTTTTTATTCTCCTGCCTTTTTCTTTGCTGCCAAGAGGCCCCTGTCTGTTTATGAAAACAAACAAACAAAACCCCTGGGTTCTCTTTGTTTATAAAGTTATGAGAAAATAATTTTAAAAAAATGGAACAAAAAATTATATTTGTATTCCTTTGGATCTAGCGCACAATGACTAGATTCAAAGGAATACAGATAGTTGGATTTTCCAGCAAAGATATATTGAAAGTGAAACAGCAACTGTACTTTGAAAAGTCACTAATCTGAAACTCTGCTACAGTCCTACACCCAGGGCATAATGTCTCAGAATCTCCAGGCAAAGGACAAAGGATAAACCATATACGTTTTCTTTCATTTTATTACAGGGCCCAGGGGTAGGCTCTCAGCTTAAGCCTAGTGTTCACCAATCACTTGCTAATAACTGGAGCTGAAAGAGGGCTCTGCCCTAATGCCATTATGTTCAAGAGCCATGATTGATTGTGTTATAGTATGTTTTTGAAACCTAATTACTGTCTGAGTGAGTATCTGAACTCATTAATCTTTAGTCCTGTAAATAAGTAAAATTGACTAAATAACTGGATTTCTCTAATGATGGCTTAGGTTATCTTTGGACCTACTGCCTTGCCCTACCCTCCTCGGGCCAGCAAATTATTTTGCTTAATGGTAATTGCTCCCCAGTTTTGAAATCAATTTGTAAAAGTCGGCTTATAAAACAATTTTCTGTGTTGCCCTGTGATTGCTTGGTCCCGACTCTATCTTTGTGGTATAATGAGCACATCCTGTGATGTGCTCACAAACCCTTGTGTTTGCCGATGACCCTCCTTTGTGGAGAGGGTCACATCACTTAATGAGATAAGAGGCTCAGGAGAGAGGTTAGCTTTGTTTTCACCTTGCTCAACTCTTCTACCTTAGTTCTCACTAACAGAGAAAAGAATTGCATTTAGCATGGCCAATTTCATGTACTTCAAGGAAGACAGTAATTAGTAGAGATGATTTCCATTTCCTTTCCCTGATAACCAGCTCTAGCATAACTAGGGCGTGAGACTTCATTGTATATTCTTCCTTCTCTAAATTTTCCCTGTTTTCTGCCTGGTCACCATTTTATCATCCATTAGAACTCCCCAGGTCGCTTGATGAGGAAGTGGATCAGCTGGTGTTCATATGCACCATGAGATCTCTATTTCCAACAAGGATAGAGTAAAATGGTCCGGAAAGAGTGTCCCCTCAGAAAAAATGAAAATTTAAAAAAACAGGAAATCCAAACAGACAAAAACAAACCGGTTTTTGAGACACTGGACATGAGACACCAAAGGACAGTGCTCCCTGAGAGATGAGAGCAAATGAGTTGAGTCTTATGATGTCACAGCTCACAAACTCAAGAAAATTCCAGGCAGTGGCGTAGGGAGAGGAGACTCTCTGAATGAGGGGATAGAGCTGAGGATCTGGGGAGCCCAGGCAACTAGATATCACAAGACAGAGTGTCAGAGAGGGAAACGCAGCACTTAGGATTGTAGAGGTCCATGGAGGGTCCCTTTGAGCAATCAGTTGAATGCCGATCATCACTTCCTTGTGAAAAATTCCCCCAGGAAGAGGAAAGAACTGGAGGGAATAGTACCTGGTATTCACACAGGCAAGGGGTAGTGTTTGTATTCACTAGGTGGATGGGAAAACCTCATAACACATGGGGCGTTGGACAGTCTTTAGGAGAGTCTTGATTCAGTAGCAGGGAATAATCAGCCCTGGACTTAAGGCTACCTAGCAAAATTAAATATAATCCAGCAATGAAGAAAACTTTACAAGTAACTTGACTGCATCTTTGGACAAAGTTCAAGAATATATTTAGAAATTAAAAAATAGCCAGCATCCAACCAGGCAAAATTCACAATGCCTGCTATCCAATAAAAAAATGACTAAGCATGCAAAAAAAAAAAAAAAAAAAAAAGTGGAATATGTGACGTACATAAAGAGAAAGCCATTAATCAAAATCAACCCAAACCTAACAATGGGGTTAGAATTAGAAAACAAAGGTGCTAGAAACAGGTATTATAACTATTCCATGTGATCAAGAAGCTAGAGGAAAGCGACATTGTAATAGAAACACAGAATATGCAAAAAGGACTAGATCAAACTTTTAAAGGTGAAAACTACAATGCCTGAGAACAAAAGCACCCTTGAAAACATTTGACCTTTGGTTTTTTGAGATTGGCTTATTTCACTTAGCATGATATTCTCCAATTCCATCCATTTATCTGCAAATGTCATAATATTATTCTTCTTTATGGCTGAATAATATTCCAGTTTCTGTATCCATTCATCTGTTGAAGGCCATCTAGGTTGGTTCCACAATCTAGCTATTGTGAATTGAGCTGCTGTAAACATTGATGTGGCTGTGTTACTGTTATATGCTAATTTTATGTCCTTTGGGTATAAACGGAAGAGTGGGATAACTGGGTCAAAAGGTGGGTCTATCCAAGTTTTCTGAGGATTCTCCACACTGCTTTCCAGAATGGCTGCACCAATTTGCAACTCCACCAGCGATGTAAAAGTATGCCTTTTCCCCCACATCCACACCAACATCTATTACTGTTTGGGTTCTTGATAGTAACCATTCTAATTGGAGTAAGTTGAGATCTTAGAGTTGTTTTAATTTGCATTTCTCTAATTACTAGAGATGTTGAACATTTTTTTCATATATTTATTAGTTGCCTGTATGTCTTCTTCTGTAAAGGGTCCGTCCAGTTCCTTGGCCCATTTGTTGATTTGTATTTTAAACCAATCCCCAAAAAGCAAAGGCCGAATGTTTTGCCTGCTAAGTGGATATGATATATAATGAGGGTGGGGAGTGAGAGAAGAATGGAGGAACTTTAGATTACATAGAAGGAAATGAGAGGGGGGTGTGAAAAATGGTGGAATGAGACAGACATCATTACCCTATGTACATGTATGATTACATGAATAGTATGAATCTATATCATGCACAACCATAGAAACAAAAAGATGTATCCCATTTGTGAACAATGAATCAAAATGCAGTCTGCAAAAAATAAAAAAAAATAAATAAAAAAAGCACACTTTATGGGATTAACAGCATATTAGATAATGCAGAAGTAGATTATTGAACATGAAGATATGACAATAGAGCTATCCTAAAGGAAACAGAGGAAAAAATATGCAAAGCAATGAGGTCGTGTGGACTGTAGGATAATTTACAGTAGCCTTGTTAATGTTATTGGGGTTCTCAAAAAGGGAGTGGGATGGGATATAAGAATATTTGAAGAAATAAATGATGACTTAAACCCAAATTTTATGAAAACCATAAAACCCCAGATCTAAAAAACTCCATGAACTTCAATCCCAAGAAACATAAAGAACACTAAAGAAATATAATGAAAAGGCCAAATATATCACTATGAAATTGCTCAAAATCACTGATAGAGAAAAATCTCATAAGCAGCCACAGGAAAAAAGATGTCTTACCTAGAGAGGAACGAAGATAAAGATAATGGCAGTTTTAGAAATGATGCAAGCAAGAAGACTGAGAAACGTCATTAATATTCTAAAATATCAAAGCCTAGTTTTCTATACCCAGTGCAAATAGCTTTCAAAATGAAAACAAACTGAAGAATGTTGCCGGACATCCAAAAATGGAATTTATCATTAGAAGACCTGTATTGCAAAACAATGTTGAAGAAAATCCTTCAGACCAAAAGAATATAATACCAAATGGAGGCCTACACAACATAACTAGGAGCATGGAAAACATTAACCACATAGGTGAATATACACAGTTTTTTTTCTTATTAACTGAATCTCTTTAAAATATCAATGGATTTTTTAAAGTAATAATAATAGTGTAGTAAGTTGTAACATGGGATAGTAAACTGTATGACAACAATAACATATAAGATAGAGGAAGAAATGGAAGCATATTCATTCCATTCACAAACTGACATTTACTATATAGGTTGCTATGTGTTTAGTGAGCATCTACTATGCATTAGACACTGCAGTCTAGTGGTCCCGAGGAGGTGATGGAATAAGGAACAAAAAAGATGACTGAGCTCATCAACTGTACTCTTTCTTGTAACTGCCATAAAGAAAATGAACTGGATGCTTTAATAGATAATAATAAGGTAAATAGGAATACCTTAAATAAGATGATAAGAAAGTCCTTTATGACAAGAGGACGTAAGAGTTCAAATGTGAGACATGAAAAGAAGCCAGACCCATTGAGAATCCTCCAGAAAAGGATTCCTGCTTGAATAGCTGTCCAGGCAAAGGCCCTGAAGGTGGGCAAGAACTCAGCCATTTCCAGAAACTGTCCAAGGGCCAGCATGGCAGGCGTCCTGCGAGAGAGGGCAGAGGATGCAAGAGAAGGGCACTGTCCCCTCCCTCGGTGTTCAAGCCTGTGGGGGTTGCAGATCACTCCGAGCACAGTGGACAAGCACAGGAAAGTTTTCAGCAAGGGAGTTAGATGATCTGGTTTACTTTAAACCAAAAATAATTTTGTTGTAGCACGGGGGATGGAAGCTAAGGGGAGAGATAGGAAGGCCCCTCAGTTCTTGAGGCTGGGGGTGATGGTGGTACTCACTAACCTAAGGACAGCAAGAGGAAGAGGAGTAGCTGGGTTAAATTTTTAATTTGGAAGCAGAACTGATAGTGCTTTTGGTGACGGTTTGGACGTGAGAGCCAGGAGCAGGAGGGATCAGAGGAGATGGAATTTGTCCCAGGACCAAGTCCAGAACTTTCTTTGTATCCAGTGCTCCCATTAATGGTTTGGGCACCCATTATGAATGCCATGTCTCATCAATGATGAGACTATCAAGAAGCACAGAGCCATCGTCGCTGCCTCCAAGGACAATGATAGCTGACCCTAAAAGAGATATGTGCAAGGAACGAATTGACACCAACAAGTGCCATAGGACTTCAGAGAAAAGAGGGTGGGCAATGAGTCCAGGGGAGTGTGCAGGGGGGAGAGAGGGGCTGTGCAGGCGGAGTGCTGGGGGCACAGGTCTGGAGGGGGGTTCACATGAGTTTTTCGGGAATAGTGAGCATATCAGGATGATTCGTTTGTAAATAAGCCATATCGAGAGCTGTGTTTGAAAAGGTAGCTGGGGGTGGAGTTGGGCTGTTGAATTGATTGAATGGTAGTGCAAAACCTTTAAATGGCAACCTTCAGATAGGCCAATTTATCATCATTGTGGAGCTATCGATTAAGATTGGGGAATTGATGTCGTATATTACATGCACCACAGTTATCATTTTAAGTAAAAGTTAGAGATAGCAGGGTTTTCTTGCCAAGTGTGTAGACACAACCTGAGACAAATCGTGAAAGCAGATTTTGAATTTGGGGGCTTGTTTGAAGTTCTCCCTACTACTTCCTATGAAAGAAAGCTATCTTCTCCCCCTCCCCAGCTTTGCCTTCTCCTCTCCTTTTCTTCCTTCATCTTCTTCTTTAAGTAAAAATTATGTTGGCTTCTTTTGACTGTGGGTATCATCTGTGATCTGTGATAGTTGGAACTTTCTCGAGCCTTGTCATAACATATGGGTGTTATAAACAGTAGGAGCCTAACCACCGAGATTTTACTGAAATAGGTAGTGGACTCCAGGTCCCGAAGACCAGTCCATTTGGGGGACTCATCCAGTTGGTCCTCTGAAGGCAGCCTCCACTCTGCCAATCTGATGGATTTAGGGAGAGAGTTCACCAGGAAAAGCTTCACAGGACTCCCATGGTTTGGATCTATACCCTAAAGTCGGCCGTTGCCAATCTAAGGTCCTGGCCTCAGGCCTGGAGGTCGGAAATCCACAATTTACAAACTCAATAGAAATTACTTCCAACTGAGCCTTCTGCAGCAAAACACTCACCTCTTCCCATGTGTTTCCAGCTGTGCAGTAAGAAGAAATGAATCATTTCTGGGGGAAAAAACAAAACAAAACTGAGTCAAATCTTGCATCTTTCTTTTTTCCAGATCAAACTCCAAGCTGCGTTCAAATGAGGGACAGTTGGTGTCCATGTATTCCTTCTTTATTCTTCAGTTTACTTCTGCTTGCATCCTCTCCAGTCATCTGAGCTTGTCTGGATTCTAAGTTCTTTACTTATCTATGGATCATTGTGACAGTGTGCTGTTCATCACACTCTGGTCAGGCGCACACACACACACACACACACACACACACACACACACACTCACGCATACTCACATGCCTTGTTCACAGTTCCTGGACAACAAGCTCAACCCAATCTAACGATTATTACCCTAAAATAAAACAAGTTAAGTGATTTATTTGGCAGCATTCATAGTTGGAAAATTAATTCTGTTTGGATTTTTTTTTTTTTGATTTTATGACTGACTTTGTGATAGCAGATAGAACCGTGTTAACTTTCAAAATTAAATAATGTTATTAGTTATATGTAACTAAAAGTATTAGACCAAATGACCAAAAGAATGTCTTTCTCCAGATTTTTGTTTATTCTGTGTACAAGCCTCTCACATCTTCATGAGAGATACCATCTTTAAATTTCTATCTTGCCAGAGAGACAACAATGCAAATTTCTGACATTTGATTCAGATTAGCTTTCAGGCAGTGGTTTCAGGGGACACCAGTGTACATCTAATCCATCATATAGTACAAAACACTGCTCTTTAGAAGTTTGTTCTCCGGTAATTGTTGAGCCTCCTTCTAAAATCTAAGAGTGTTTAAAAACTGAGAATGAAGTCACTGTTTGGATACAGGGGAAACCCAGGTCTCCTAAATAGAGACTAAAATACCCTGAGGGATGAGCATCTAGATGTTCCTGAGCCTTGCTGTGTCTTCGGTTTTCTTACCTCTGCACCTTTGCTAACCCAACTCTGTTATTTAGGATCTTCTGCTTTCTCCTATTGTTATTCCTTCTACCCAGCCTCCAGGCCCGGGTAAAACCTCACTTCTTTTGCAAGGGTCTGTGATGGAGCCAACCTGACCAGATGGCTTCCTTTTTTGAGGTCTTTCCTTTGTCCCTTTGCTGCTTTGGATTGTTTACTATATTTTCATGTCCATCCATCCAATTTTCTAACTAGATGTCAATAGATGACTATCAAATATTTTGACGTACATAGCCATCTGTTTCAAAATGGTTCCTAACCCAGTGCTCTGGATTCTTCCATGCTATCCCTTGATAACTTTCCCAATCCACTAACTTTTGAGGACAGTAATTTATCCATTTATCAAGTTGTTATTTATTCATCATTGAGCAAATATCTGTGAGTGTCTACTAGATGCCAGACTCTGTCATAGGCAGTGGAGATCCATTAGTAAGCAAGGCAGTCCTTGACCACTCTCAAGGAACATGCATTTCAGTGGTGGACACAAAGTAAACAGGTAGGAAAACAAGATAATTTTAGAGAATGACACATGGTAGGTATACAATCAGAGAGGATGAACAGGGTGGTGGACTAAAGAAAAATGGTGATAAGAAGAGGCTGCTATTTTAGCTTGGTTGCTCACAACATGTCTTTGAGGAGATGACATTTGAGCTCAGGTCTGAAGAGTCAGGGCAGTTATGGGAGAAGACTGTTGAAGAGCAAGAGCCTAGGACCTAATCTATATGAGTTGGATGCATTAGAGAAGAAAAATAATGTTGCTGGAGAGGAGTTCACAGGGGGATTGGGGCAGAAGCAGTGAGAGATGAGTTTGCAGAGATGGGCAGGGCCCAGGATATGCATGAACTTTGTAGGCCATGTGAAGGGCTAGCAGATCATTCTCAGAGGATGATGAAGTCCTAGAGGGCTTCAGGTAGGAAGGGAGATTGACATATTTGAAGCAGATGACTTTTTAAAAAAATATCCTTTTAGTTGTTGATGGACCTTTATTTTACTTATTTATATGTGATGCTGAGAATCAAACATGGTGCCTTACACATGCTAGGCAAGAGCTCTACCACCGAGCTACAACCACACCCAGATGACTCTTATTTGTGGGAGACATTTGTTTTCTTTCATTTGCCTTTGCTTTTCCTTTTTTATTGGGGTACACTATACACAAAGTGCACACATCTTAACTGTCCAGTTGTGTGAATTTTTACACATGTAGATATTCATGTAACCACCACCTGGATGAAGGTACAGGATGACCCAGCACCTCCATAAATGCTCTCATGTCCTGCCCAGTCATTACCTCCACCATTATCATGACGCTTTCTATCACCACAGATTAGTTTCACCCTCTTTTATGCAAAGTTTAACTGAAATTATTGCCCATCTACTCTTGTGTTTGAGTGGTATTGCTATGTGGTACTCCATTGTAGAGGTATTTGACAATTAATTCATCTTACCATTGCTGGATCTTGGGATTATTTCCAATTCTGGACTATTATGAATAAAGCTGCTATAAACATCCTTGTACATGCCTTTTGATGAATGTATGGACTAGTTTTAGTTTGATTATATAACCAGGAGTACAATTGCTGAATCTTGGAATTTGTATATTTAATAGGCACCATGAAACAGTTTTTCAAAGTGGTTGTACCAATGTACACTCTGCCTAAAAATTCAAGAAAATTCTGATTTCTTTCCCTCCTTACAAACACTTGTTATCCTTAGTCCTTTTAATTCTAGCCATTTTGCATTCTGGTAGGCAAGTAATGGATATGGTTCTCATGCTGTCTTTTTGTTTGTTTGTTTTTTAAGGGTAGAAGTTTGGAAGGGGGTTAATTGTTTTTATGTTACTTGTATAATATTCCTACCTCTCAGGTGTATTACTTTCTCATAGATGCTTATGGTTATGCTGTTAATTCCATGGTTGGATTTCAAAAGTTTGGATTTCAGGCTTCCTGGCTTGCATTCCTTATTTCCAACACCACATGATTTTTCAATACCCTCAAGAGCAGTATAAAATCCAAGCATGTTGATATGACATCATCAGTTCATTGTCTTTTAAGAATGTAATATTTCATCTTTTATAGAGTGATCCTACTCCAGGATAGAAGGGAAAATAGAAAACAGGGCTTAGAACTTGAAAGAGCAAATTTGGGTCAGCCTCCAGCTTAATGTAGTTTCCATTCTTGGAGCCAAAGGGCCGTCTAGTCAATACACAAAGGGAGTCCCTGGAGGAGTAGGGACTGTTGGTTTCATTACATGCTCATTATACCACTGCATTGGGGTGTCTAGGATTTTGCCCTAATGATGAAATTAAGGGTGTTATGCTTCATTTCCTGTTTTGGAAAACAGTCTTTGATTTGAAAAAAGGGGGATGGTGGTAATTGCATATTGTTCGTAAAATTGGGTTGATAATTCGTCATATCATAATTAAACTAATTAGAATACTATTATTTTCCAACAGCTTTAATGAGGTCTTCTACTTGGCAGAGAACCGGTGAGACCAAAACATATTGCCATTTGTTAAAAGATGGAGAAACTCTGATGACAAACGACTCTATTCAGTTGCATTTTGGTTAATAAGATTTATGCATTAATCTACTTATACTTTGTTCCCTGGAGTTTGGCAAACATCTAAAGTTTTCCAATTTTCTACCATGTCTCTCCTGCCCTTCCACCCCCACCTCCTCCTTAGAGAATTTCTGGCGTCTGAGCTAAAATAGGTGGAAACATTCTCTGTTCCAGCCGAGGCTCCCCAGCTTGGTTGGAATGCTCGTCTGGCTGTAATAGAGCCTGCATTTTGGCCAGCAACTCTTAAAATAGCTCCTCGGCTTATAAAGCAAAAAATAGAAGTTAGGGCAGCCCAGGGTTTGCTTAGAGGGTGCTTCTGGCTGCGTGCTTTGGGGGGCACTGTTGCTCCAGCTTGGAGCTCCGGCGGGGCTCCTGTGAATGATGGCTCTCTGTTGCGCAATTTTATATCTGCACTCATTGCGAAGTAATCATTACAAATGTTTCGTGCAGGAAGGAGCTGGTTCTGAGCAAAGGTCTACCTCCCTAAAGAAGCCTGGGCCTGAGGGGTGGGGACCGCTTTGTCCGTGGTAAAATTTTCCCCTTTGACAGTGTAATTAAGTGCTAATTAACGAAATGAGTGTAAATGTTGAAGGCTGAGATAAATATCTACATTTCCTTAATCTATTTTCCCCCTCTAAAATTTGATAAAGGAAATTCGGATTTAATGGAGGATATATGTCAATTTTTTTTTTTTTTAAGATTGCAAATCTGTTTATAGGAGGAACTCAGATCCACTGGTTTGGATTTCTACAGGAAAAGTTAGCAGCATATAAATATAGATATGGTACAATAAAATGCGGATGCGATATTGCAATAATTATGTTAAGGAGGCTTAGTGGAGCTACCTTTTGGAAACATCTGGTTTGTTTCTGTTCTTTCCACATCCTGCAGATGTTGCTGAACCTATGAAATATACCGACAGGAGAATACATTAGCCCGTGAAGTCATTCCAATGAATAAAGCAAAGGGTAGCCTCTTAACTTTCTAAAAAATCTAGTTAGAAAAGAATTCTGCTTTCAGAGCAGGCAGAGATTAGGCCAATAATTGAGAGGGGCCCAGGGCCTTCTAAAAGTGTCAATAGTGATCTGTTCTTGCCAAAGGGGAAAAGAGACGCTTTGTGGAGGGGCAGCCAGAGTAATAAATGGGAATCTTTGTAATTCAAGCACTTTCTCATTACCTTCTGTGGTTAGTGATTAAAAATGGGGCTCAAGAAGGGGTGAGGGAGGCCCACTCCTGTGCTTGGCAGTGGAGCTAAAGGCCTTGAATTGCTCTTGAGCCAGCTACCCTGCCTGCCTCTCTTCCTGGCCTCTGAGGCCCCGAGTGAGACCCAGAGGCAGGTACATTGCTCATGGGCTGAGGCAAACGCCTTGGGAAGAGGGTACACACTTGAGGTGCCATGTCTAGGACAGGGTTGATGCCAGCGCATGATGCCCTGGCTGTCCTGGTCAACACCCTCCCTAAGCAGGAAATGACGGGCAGGCAACGTGTGCTGAGCCTTCAGGAGAGCTTCCATGGGCAACCCGAGGGGTGGTGCGGAGAGTGGGAGTCAATTAGAATGAATCAAGCAGGGGTTGGTTGCCTATGAGATTAACACCCCGAAATAAATGCAAAGTTAAAAAATAGTTTGGCTGCTAGCCCACTTGGCAGGGAGATTGGGAAGCTGCAATGGTCAGAAGGACAGAGCCTTAAAGGGCCAGTGTCACATTTAGTTTCTGGCCGATTGTGTTTTCTACCTTTCGCCATCATTCACCTCACTGCTTTGGGTTTCAGCTTCATGGTCAGGAGGGCCCTCTTAAAATGTGTAACAGGTGTTTTTCTGGCTGCTGCTTGTCAGACAAGCAGGACTCACACTCACTTGCATAAACCCATAGGTAAAAAGCTAACATTTCTCTGGTTTACTTGATCTCCAAATGCTTCCATTCAGTCCTGTCTGCCTTCTTCCTTCTGGGACAAAAGGAAACATCTCTGCCATGTCTCATAAAAAGTGTTTCTTCCTTGGGCTTCTGGCTTTTGGTCACTGGAATGGGGGTCTCTGCTGCTGGCTGTCCAAGTCTTCCATTTTAACCACTGATTTGTGTATGGCTCCGCCAGGCACCTAGGTCCTGTGTGAGCCATTTACCTTTGCACCTAGGCCATGGGAGAGTTCACGGAAATTATACCAGAGTTCTGCCTCCTCAGGGATTGAGTTTGAATGTCCCTTGGCCTTCCTCCTGCCCAGGGTTACGTGGCCCTTCTCTTTTTCTTTTGCGACTGGCTAATTTCTGTTTTTGATTTTTCATCCATATTTCTGAATGCTTGATTGGCAGATTAAACCCAGTGTGAGCAGTTTTACTCCCTTCTGGGAACTTTGACACTAATGCAAAGTGTTAGTTAATAAGGAAAGAGGGTTAGCCATCATCAGCATGATGATTTTTTTAACATTTATGCCATCTTTTAATGTGAAGGAATGTAGTTTCCAATTTATTATTTCTGCTGGTCCCCCCAGCAGTACTATTCACAAATGGGACAGAAATTAGGATGTTGAGATTGTTGGTGAAAAAACGATGCTCATAGGAAGTAGAGCTATTTCTTCAAGGCCATGCAGCCAGTGGAAATAGGTTGGATTCATTTTAGAATCCATGTTCAATGATTTTCCTGGGCACGACAAACTCTTGCCATACTTTATTGCTGTAGGAACTTCTAAAGGTAATCCATCGAATGGAAATTTTCTCATAGGGTAGTGTAGGTATGCTAAGAATCAGAGAAAGCAGAGCAAGAGGAGGTAGTCCAAGGTTGGGAGATCTGGACAGAAATAGAGAAATGGAGTTCGGAGCTGCTTTTCCCTAAAATGTATTCTGCAAAACTTCAATAGATATACCGTTAGGAAAAGTGTTCCATAGCCAAATAGACTTGATAAATATTAAATTAATCAAAGACATTAAAATTTCTTGATTACGGTCTCCTCAGAGGTTGGGACATACATTATCAATTCCCAAAGCAGGAATCAGGTGAGCTATGAACACTTTGCAAACATATTTGACACAGAGCCATTCTTGACTGAAGCATCTCAGGAGGACATAGTCCGGGGACCAGCACCATCTTTTACTGCCTGAGAAAGTAGGCAGATAGGTCACAGAGAGGACAGCTGAGAAGTGCTGAGATGTCAGGATGAGATCTTGAAGCCATCTTTATTCTGCTAATTTCTGAATCAAAGAATTCAATCGTCCAGTTTAGAAGGCTTTATGTTAAGGCCCATTATAAGGTAAAATGGAGATTTCAGTGTTCCAGATGCAAGGTTAATTGGAAGAGAAACTGGCAAGACCGAGGAAGGTGATAGCAGCCTGTGAGGAACACACAGGAAGGGCGTGGAGGAGTAAGTTCTAATTAGTCTTGGCTGGGTGACTTTGGTCAAGTCTCTGGGCCATATGGACTTTGAGATCCCTCAACCATATAATGGGCAAAATGAATTAAATGACTCCTTACAGATCAAAAATGAATGATTCTATAAACAAAAGTTACAGAGATTTCTGGTGACATGCTGAGATGCTGGCTAAGCACTGCCAAAGGGGAGAGGTGGGAAGCCCAGCAGAATCAGGAGCAGTTTGCCTTATGGACACCAGCATGAGAAGGAGCATGTCACTTTACACCCAGCATCAAGGTCACAGCTGAAAGCTGAATGGCTCCAGGATTCCAAGATAAAAGTCAGAGAATTGTTACAAGATAGACACTGCTGTCCTGGAGGGGAAATCAGGGACTATTCTACCAGTGAGATAGCAGGCTTTGGACAAAAAAGGCCAAGCATAAGGAGGAATGGAGATGATCCTTAATTAATTAATTAATTCTAATTGCTTAGAAAGAAATTAAAAGAAGAGGAGGTTCAGTAGCAGGGATTTGTGGAGGAGTCAAGGAAATCATGAGTAATATTTGAACCAGGTGTGTAGGGGATTCTTAGAGAAGAGAGCCCACAGGATGGGGGACACATAAAAATTCCCGAATGAATATGGCTTACTGTGAATCGATCTTGACACCAAGATCTGATAAGGTGTCCTTTAGTGAAGAAGATATACAAACTGAATTCCATACTGCTTCTTTACCACAAAAAGATGCTCTCAAGAAACTTGAAATATATTAGAATAATAAATAGTTCTAGTCTGAGCATAAAAATGATCTGGTCCAAAGGTCCTCCAGTCTTGGAGTATGACAGTGGAGGCACACTTGACATCTATTAATCAATAGCTTCCTGGGTGACCTGGAAGTCATTTCTCCTTCCAGAGAGACTTGTGGTCACTAGGGAGTGGGAAGCAGAAGAGTGAAAAGAAATTGGACATGAAGTCCAACACTCTTGAGAGGACCAAGTCACAACCCACACAACTTAAAATCTGAGAAGCTGAGACTCCTAGAATTGCAATTAGCTAGCTTCTCTGTTCAACATCCTCTTACTGATGAGATACAGGTTACCATATGCTTGAGAGTTTGTGGTGACTGGATATAGGAAAAGAGACAATAAGGTCCAAATTTTATGGCAAGCAGAACTTGCCTGGACATTTTCTGCCTGAGTAGGTGGGAACAGGGACCTCAGGCATCACTCAGGTTAGTTCAATGCAGAGTCCTTCTTTGTTTTGTTCTTTTCTAATCACATGAAACTCTGTAATATCTAAATGAAATGTGCATCAGATTGATAGGCTTTATAGGCTTTTGCCACTCATTCCTTGGTTTTAGGAGCTCTAGAATGCTTCCTCAAGACTGCTGCTTAAGAATGTTCTGTAGGGCTGGGGAGATAGCTCAGTTGGCAGAGTGCTTGCCTTGCAAGCACGAGGCCCTGGGTTCGATCCCCAGCACCAAAAAAAAGAATGTTCTGTAGCAGCAGACTATACATTAGGAAGCACAAAACATGGCCACACTACTTAGGAAGAGTGTCCTTTTGGGGACACAAACACCAACAAAAAAGCCCATGTTTTCTTTGCCATAATTATTCATTGCAAACAAGATGCTCTGTTCGTGAGAGCCTGGCTACAGGCTGGACCTCGAAGAAAAAAAATGGCACAGACTTGACTTTGTTACCTTTGAAGGTTTCACAAGCATTGCACCTTTATTTAAATATCAAATATCATTTTCTTAGAAAGTCCCTTGGCAAATAGTGTACTTATAATTTGGCCATCTCAAATTGTTTCTGAGGAAAGTTGATATTAAGCTGAAAAATGAATAAGCCAGCTACTGAATGAGACATTTCTTAATATCTGGATCTTTAGCAGCATGCACAGCAAACATCCGTTCAGCTGGTTGGCACTTCAGTCTTGCTGGAAATTATAGTTTATTGCCACCATTCATGTCTGAATTCCTGTGAATAAATGTGGTTGAGAACAAGGTGTCCAAACCCATCTTCTATGATCTGGCTGGAAGGTCAATCCTGTCTTGCCCTGGAATTGCAAATCTATTCTTGGGCAAAGCTCAGCTTTTCCTTCTTGCCTCTTTTGTGCTCAATGAGTCAAGAAATGAGTTGATGCAGAAATGGACAGTACCTCAGATCCCTTTGCTGATTGAGGAGCAGCACAATGTGAGCCTTCCTCTCTGTGAAGCCTAAGTCCTCACCAGCTGTCAGTAATGCTGCTTCTTCTCTCATGGGGATCTCTGCTCTCTCCATGTGAGACTCTAGTCCTCAAGGACAGAATCATGTCCCATTAGCTGTTCTCCCATGACTGTCTTACTCTTGGGCACAGAGGAGGTGTTTTATAGAAATGGATAGAGTGAATGATGACCTCTAAGGAAAACTCACAACTTTTCTAGGCTAAGCAAGACTGGTCTGTTCCAGCCTGTCGCTCTTCTTCTTTAGATCACATCATTTTCTTTTTCTATCTGAGACCATTCTTTTCCGTCCCTTGAGGTTCTTCTTCATGTAACTTAGATTGAGAGCTGTGACCTGTCAGTTCCTCTCTCCTTCTCCTGAAGGTAAATTCTCTCTCATTATAAAGTTTTCCCTTCTGATCACTTCATGAAATCACACAAAACTCACCATGATGTCTGATAATGTTCTTATAGTCAGGGTCCTGTCCTGCTTTATCTCCTCTGAAGTGGACAGTGAAAGTGTCAGCTGTGCTGATTGTTGCAACCTGGATATGTCTAGTGTCCCATGTGGCCCGGTTTGTGCATAATACAGATTCAAAGAAAGAGCAATCCTTCAGGGAAAGAATAACCGAAAGACACATAAGTGGTTCTAGTGTGGCCCAAATTTGTGTTTTTTTTTTTTTTAATTGAAGATTTTGTTTTATTAAAAGTTCTATTGAAACACAGCCATGCTTTCAATGTATTATCTATGACTAACTGACTTTAAGAGGAGATGGCAAAGCTGAATAGTTGTGGCATACAATGTGTGGCCTTTAAAGCAGAAAATATTTACTCTGTGGCCCTTTACAGGGAGAAAAAAAAAAAAAAAAACTTTGACTATTATCTTAGAAGATCCCCTGGGGGAGAGCATTCTTGATATTTCCCTGTACTTAGAGACCTCCTCAGGGAACTTAGCTCCTCTCTCTTCAAAGAAAATTTGGGTTATTCGCTCAACTTCTGATCAAAAATCCCTTCCCCAAATCCTGCTTAGGTAACAACCTTATCATAAACAACCCAAAAGAGGGGGGCCCAGGATTCAGGCCTGCAGACATGGAACCTTCCTTAGAAGGGTTAAGGGAGGGAGTTCTGAGTGATTGGTCAGTGTCCTGTAACTGGTTCCTGTTACATGAGTCATTTTAATGATATTTATAGCTCACCTTTCAGCAATCCTCACCCTTTCTTTTGAATCCAGAGCTCTGCATAGTTTCCTGTTGTCCTGCCTGTAACCTCACAGTCCTGAGGACCCACTCCCTTCCTAAAGGTCTCAGTGGGAAGTTTCCCCTCTCAGGCTTCCCAGGAGGGGACACTCATGTCCAGTCAGAATCCCTTGAGGGCATTTCCTCATTCCTCCCTGGGCCTCCACCTTTGTCACGTGGGTTTGAGCCCTGAGAGGGCACTCTAGTTCACTGTGTTCTATTTCCTTTTCCTTCTCTCTCTACATATACAAGTAGATATTCTCATATAGACACACAAGTTTTTTTTCTTTTATAGTTTCTTTTCCTGTTTTCAAAAGTGAATTTTGTTCATTGCAGGAAGAGTTAAAACACAAAAGTTTATCAATAAGGAAAAAAAGACCCATAATCTCATATGCAGAGATAACTAGTATTCCCATTTGGGGATATAATTTTATGATCATTATTCTCTGATTATGCATGTAATTTTGAGTGCACAAACACACATATTATTAAATCAAATTTTGGTTCAAAGTGTATAGTAACCATTTAGTTCAATATCTTTTTTCATTCTATTGCTTTCTCCTTGCTTTTTTTTTTTTTTTTTTTTTTTTCTTCTTTTTCTTTTTCACTACTTAGGGATCAAACCCAAGGCCTTGCATATTCTAGGTGAGTGATTTACCACTGAGCTACCTCTCCAGCCCTCTCTCCTTGCTTTTACTGCTGGACACTACCTTGCAGTTGAATTATTATTATTATTATTATTATTATTATTATTATTATTATTATTATTATTTTTCCCTTAAGGGGAATACAGGTTTTTCTAAGCAGATCAAATTCCTTGAATGCAGGAATAGTTTCTCCTTTTTTTTTTTTTTAATCCCCTTCTTTTCTCACCTGCATTCTCAATTCCACCAGCAATCAGTGTGTTTAGTAGCCCAGATGTGTGTTTGACGAATATGTTCTGAGCAGAATTGAATAGGGTGATGTGAGACGCACCCATAGGAGGAAATGTGAGTGCCTGATCTTCCTCTCTTGTTCTCGCCACGTAGAGAAAGTCACAGCTTGAAATGAGTCGTGAATGGGTCTTTGGCGGGGCGTGCGCAGCAATACACCTGCTGAGTTACGAGCCTGTGAATCATTTGCCTGGTTATCTTGCTAGTCATGCTGAACTGAATGCCACTTTTCAAACTAAACGGGTCCAAACCAGGGTTCTTTTCTTCCTTGGGTCTTTGATGAGTGTTTTCTCTGCAAATAGTCTCTCTCTTTTTAAAAATCTGTAATAATGGCCTTCAAAGACTATTTTTCCACCACTCCTGTCTTTTCTAATAGGACTTGTACTACATATTGTGGAGTAAATTAGATTTGGCTCCTTGTTTTATTTATACAATAAAACCAAGCAAAGATATCAACCACAGGATAAATTAATAACAAAGCATAAAGCCTGGCTAGATATTTCCTTCGGGGGACAAACCAAAAAACAAAGCCACTCCCCCAAACTTGTTTTTCTCTTTCTTTATGTGCTGTGGCACGTCTCAATGACTTGCTTATTTAACTGAGCTGAAGGGTTTGGTTTTTCCTTTTAATTTACCCCTTTGCAAAAGTTAATGCCTTTTGCTTTAGCATCTGAATTTCTCCTCTCTTCCGTCTCCGTCTTCCTTCTGGACTCCACTCCCTTTATTCCTTAGATGAGGATCTGCAAAGGTCACTGAAATTAATGAAAAGCACAATCATAACAACATGAAACCAGAGGCTCATTCGGGCTCCAAGGGGCTCTGTTTGGGTGTATCACGTTGTATTAGATGATGTAAGGGCTTCACATGGGTTAATCAAAATGCAGCAGCAACCCTCACTCAAGACACCTGTTTGACTGCTGTTTGCCCAAGAGGTTGAGCCTGCCTTATGCTGCTGGGTCTGTAAAGCATTTGGCTGATAATAATTCCTTCCATTTGGAGGAGTGTCTTCTACTTTCCAAGGATCAAATGTTGTTTCATTTGATCTTTATTCAACCCTGGGAAATATTTCATTTCCCATTTTATAGGTGGAGAAACCCAGAAGAAATTGACTTGTTCTTGGTCACATACCCAACCTCTCTCCTTGTTTATTCCTCTTGACTATTCTAAATAACTCACTAAAGTTTAAGCAACTTATTAGTGCTTCTACTTCACATCAGTATATTTTCTTAGAGATAAAAAAGGATATACAAGCATATTAAAATGTTGCCCACAGTTTTATCAGAAGTTGAGTAATCATTTCAATTGCCATATTCTATAATCTGTAGTTTAAAGAGTCCTAAAGCAGGAAAGAAATCTAAATGTCACCTGGTCCAAAGCCTGGTTTATTTCTCTCTCTTTTTTTAAAGATGTTGACAGACCTTTATTTTATTCATTTATTTATATGTGGTGCTGAGAATAGAACCCAGTACCCCACACACTTTAGGCAAGTGCTTTGCCACTTGAGCCCCAAACCCAGCCCCAAACCCTGGTTTCTTGCTCCCTGCTTTCAAATTGTCATGAACTGGGATAGGCTGTAAGGGGTCTCTGTTCTACTGGAAAAAATTTCCATATTTAAACTTTTTATAGCCTTTCTCTGGTCTACTCATTTAGTAAAAGTCTTTCCTCTTTATTTGAGCCATTTTCATTTTATTTTGCTCTCAAATGAAGTTAGCAAACTGTTCTTCTTTTATCTAGTATCATATTCTGCTTCCCTCACCTCCCCCTCCCCCAAATTTGAACTTTTTAGCATTGAACCTGGATAATTTATGATCTGAGTAATGTGTGCACCTGAGCCATATTCTTCTGGTAAAGATTCTCTAGCAAAAGATCTGAAAGTCTTGGTGGCTGATATTTTTCAGAGTAAAAATAATCTTGGGCACCATGTTCCTGGAGTCTCCATTTCACAGAATTCAGAGGCACTGCCCACACTCTAGATGTAGGGATGTAAAATGGTCTCAGCCACGTGAAGACTTCCTTGTGGTAAAGATGAGCTGAAAACTGTGCATTACTCATGCAATCACATTCTCTAGTCCCATTTTAAGTTTCTTTCCCTTTCATTATGCTCTGTACACTAATAAACTCTTATATAGGTGCTTCTGCCTCATCTTAGCTGTGTTGCGGGGCATTTAGGGAAAGGATAAGTGACCAGGCTTGGGACCCAGTGTTGAGAGAGACACTCCTTCTCTCTGAGAGTTAATGCACCTAAGCCACATCATCAAGGGAGAGTTGAGTCTCAGCTTTGAGAAACAAGTCCACATGGTCCAGTAACCCCATGTTGGACAGCATCCTTCCATTGTCTATCTTAAAGGATCTACATTTTATTATATAGAAGTTGTTAAGTTTTTTGTGCATTTTCCCTGAGATAAAAAATTTGTTATTTAGTGGAGTGTTCAACCGAGGCAATCAATATATGTGAAAATTCAGAAACTCATATGGTACATTTTCTGTCTTAAAGAAACTAACAATAGTTACATAAGAACTAAAGATCAAGCTGGGCCTGTTGGTTTGTGCCTATAATCCTACTGACTCAGAAAGCTGAGGCCAAGGTCAAAACCAGCCTCAGCAACTTAGGAGACCCTGTCTCCAAATAAAAATTGAAAAGGATGGGTATGTGGCTCAGTGGTGGAGTGCCCCTGTGTTCAATCCTGGGTACCAAAACCAAAAATAAGCTAGCAAAAACCAAAACAACAACAACAACAAAAAAAAATGTAAGCAAATATCAATGATTATAATGTTGAGGGCAAGGTGAAGCACAGGTATTTGTGGTAGTCATGGAATAATAGGATTACTTTCAATTTTGATGGGGGGAAATCAAGACAAAGCCCACGGTACTGATGGCATTTGAACTGGGCCTAGGAAGCCAGGTTGAGGAAGTGGTCAAAACAAAAGCACAGAGGCCGGGTACCTTGAGGATTCAGAGTTCACATAAGGGAATAGGGGGAAAACAGTTTGAATAGCAATATTAAATCCATATTAGAATGTCACGGGGGCTTTGAAAGCCAGCATTGATATCTCCCACACCATTCAATCACTTGCTATTATCAATGGTAAATTCTAAACATAATGGCAGATCAGTGGCATGTAAAAGATAGGTTCTATAGTAAAGCAGATTGGATGAAAATCAGTGCCTGCTGCTAGCTGGTGTGTGACCTTGGACAAATGACACAACCTATCTAGGCCTTGGTTTACATTTCTGTAAAGTGGGGAAACATTAAACATGCCCTCACATGGCCATTGTGAGGATTAAGTGTGGTGACTTATACAAAGTGTGAGATCAAGAAGCATGAAGAAATATTTGAATTCATTTTTATCTCTTCCCTAGGAATTGACAGAGTATTACTCAGAGAGTCCTCTCAGGCTTCCTCAGAGGTCCCACGTAATCCTGGGAAGGAGCAATCAGATTCTTATCCTTCATTTTACCTGCAGCAGAGCTTGGCTTCCACCTATGAGCCCAGAGGTATCTATGAAGGGATGAATAAATGAATGACCCACTGTTCAAATCCAGCACAAAATCCTTTCCTCAATGGATTTCCATGATTGAGAAAAAATTAAAAGAAGAATAATATTTCGTGACATGACAAAATGACATCAAATCAAAATGCTAGTGCCTAGAAATAAAGTTTTATCAAAACACAGTCATGCATTTGTTTATGTATTGTCTGAGACAGCTTTCCTGCTGTAATGGAAAAGTCAGGTAGTTGCAATAAAGATGATATGGCCCGCAGAGCCTCCAATATTGACTATCTGACCCTTTGCAGAGATATGTGCCAAATCTTACTCTGACCATTCCCTTCCTGATTTCTTTTCCAAGTGTTATGATGAATTTAGGCTGTATGGACTCTGGATGCACTACATAATAATAGCAAATGCTTTGCATTTCCATTTAGGTCCTGTAAGTTTGTATGGGGAATGTTGTACTGAATGATGCTGCGTGACTTTTAGGAGGAGCTTCCAAAGTTCCAGACTCATGTTCTTGCTCACCTTGGAGCATCACAGTCATAAGTAAAAAGTTTTTCCCGTCCATTATGTCATTTGAATCTGCAAAACTGGATCCAAAGTTTCATTACTGAAGAAAAATTTGTTGTGAAATTTAAATAAATTTATTTAAAACTTCTAAAGCAACAAATGTTAAAAAATATAATGAAGGAAGGAACTAAAAAGCCCTATTGATTTCTCAGTTTATTCTGAGGCCTACAGATAATACTAATAATCCAGATAATACTAATACAGGTTATTTTTATGAGAATGAAAATTCTCTTATGAACAGAGTTAATGAAAAACATCTTCATCTAAACATCTGGCAACTAAAGAATAAGATTGTGCTACTCATAATATCCAAGAGGCCAAACCTGTTTTCTGTCTGTACTAAAACTACATTCATTTCAAAGAATCTTACGTTGAATTCCTTCACCTGTAGCTGAACTGAAGTGTGCGTAGCACTTAGTCACTGAAAGGAAGTCTGAGCATACAGGACTTAGAATATAATCTGTGGACATTATAAAGAATCCTTGGGGCCACTCAAAGTCACTAACAGCATCCCAATCATTCATTCACCTATTAAATATCTGGCAGTTAAATAATTATGAACATTCAAGATATGTCCAGATCTATGGAAGATATAAGGTTAAATAATTTTATCTGTACAAGAATTTTAATTTATTCCTTAAAAATAAACTATGAAATTAGCACATATCCCTCATTTTTTCCTTTCTCTCCTTTATGCTTATCTTCCTCTTTTCTCTCTTTTTACATATGGTGGTATCCAAACTGGCCATCTACGTATTACAGAGTGTAGGGTGTCAATAACTTATAACCCACAAAGCAAGTTAAGCACAAGGTACTCCCGAACCTCAAAGAGAAATTATTAAAATATTTTTCTGCCTATTAATTCAATAAGTGGTCTTTGGTAAATCAATAAATAGGCATCATCCTTCTTTGTGTAGTACCTATAATTATCTTGGGGCAACAGATATTGCCATGCTCTGCTACCACCATGACCTTTCTAAGACTCTTGCTCTTAGAAATCCATCAACCATGCTCACAAAATAAAAATAGAAGATTTACTACTGTAATTTCTTGTCTCTTTCAAGCTTTCTGGAAGTACCTCTCCTTTTGGAGATCTGCTTATCTTGCACAAACTCAATCAGGAAGATAGTCTTATAAGGAAATAGGAAACTAACATGTAAGCTAGTCTCACTTTTATTAAAGTAATCAATTTAATAAACTTATTTTTCTGGAGGAATCAAATCAATCAGTAAATAAATTTGAGTGTTTTCATAAGTGAGAACTTCCAATGATCACTATTATTCATAAATAAAATGACCTATCTGAAAAAGGAAAGGTCTCTGCCCCAGATGGTTGGGGAGAGGGTCTTCTGGGATAGAGCTTAGGACAGTCCTGCTTTAGAATGGCTGAATGAGGTCAATTTTATGGTGGCTTCTTATTCAAAGATTCTGGGGGTTCATTTATTTAAAGTCAACTCTTTGACATTTTTATTCCCATTGGTTTTAAACATTGGCCATAGAGCAGAATCATTTTCAAGAAGATATATTTAGCAAAGGCTAATTTAAGAATGAAGAGAAGCAAAGAGGGTGAATGTTATCTGATTCTCCAAACTCAAATCTACATCAGATACTTAAAGATTCTCATAGAAAAGGCATAGATACCTTCTTGGGCACCTTGAGTCACTGAATGAATTAACCTTTGTCCTTTGAGGAGGGATAAAAGTTTTTTTTTTTTTATTTTTTTATTTTTTCTAGTACTCCTTACATAGGATTTGCTTTTTTATAAAAATAGGAAGATGATCAACAAACAAATCTCAAAAGTCCAGCTTTAGAATGCCTCTGGTACAGACTGATATATTTGCTTTTGTGGTAGGTGAAATTTACCTTGGGGTTGATATTTTAACTCTTCCCTCATCAGCTATTTCAAACAGTATAATCAGGGTGGAACTGAAATGTAAAAATGTCAGCAGGAAGACAAGAACTTGGGACCAGGTCTTCATACTACTAGGATCAGTTGTGTCTCCTTCAGTTGATAACCCTGATGGCCCAGGCCTTGCTCTATGCATTTCTGTAACCTGGTAGAAGACAAGACAATTTAGGAGACACCTCCACTTGCTTCTGGTCTATGATTTGCAAAGCAATTCTTTTGTGGAAAATTTGACAGGCATTGAATGTCTTTATGTTCAATGCTGGACCTCTGAGATGAACATTCACAGTTCTGATCGGCTCGGTGTATCGTCTTTTGGGTTGCTTTTAGAATTTATCTAGTTAAAGCCACATAAGATGTGTTGCTCTTCTGGGAAATGAAATGGTTCCATATATCAGTATTATCTGATAGATTGGACAGGTAAGTCCAAGTTTAAGTCCTGGAAACACTGCATTTTTGAGGCAGTCCTATATGGAAGGAAAAATATTTTTTTCTCATCAAGTGGTGTTTGTGTTATTCACCAGAAATGTGATTGATAACACATAAACTGGAAGGTGATGGTATGTTTGTGTGAGACCCACACAAAGTAATCCCACATGGAGAAATATCCTATAACACAGCCATTAAGGATGACTTGACCAAAGTGTTCCCTTTCCTCCAAGGAAAAATATATCTTTTAATAACTGAATAATTCATCTATTTTGATTCTTCAGACTAGATTATGACCTGAAGTTACTGCAGTACTACAGGAAATCAAGTTTGATTTTGTAATATAGTCAAATGAGTACTTTAGAGTGCCATGTCTGAGATCAATAAGGAAGCAGTAACTACATTTACTGTCATATGATGATATTGATGTAAAAACATAATGGTCAAAATTATAAAATCAATTTCATAATTTAATCAGAAATGTTTATTGATACTGTTAAAGTTGAATTCAATAGCTTCTGGTATGTAGTTAATTTCCTACCTGTCAGAAAAATGTATTGAAATGTTCTTTCTTGAAAATGATTGGAGCTAATTCAGTAGAGAAAACAGCAAAGTTTCATGCTAATAGAGATTCTTCTCTTTCTAACTGTTGGCAGAGGCAAATGCTGGAAGCTTTTTGTTTTGTTCTTCTAAATACTACAAAACCAAAAAACGCCCATCAGCCACCAAGTGGGTGGAATGCTTGTCCTCTCAAATATATGTGCTCTTGGAATGAAGCGAGAATCTTGGCTTATTGTAAGATTGCAGAAATGAATAAGCAATACATGTATAGAAGGGTATAGCATCTCAGTAGACCCGTATGAAATGATACCTACTTAAAAAAAATAAACAAGAAGATTAAGCTCTAGAGACTGGAATTCTTTGATGCTCTTAGTTTGCCACTAGCTACTAGTTCTGATCTTTATTCATACTAAGTTGAAAGCATCTTAATTAAAGCAAAAGTCACTTAAAGAACTATCTGTGTGACTTGAAACAAGACTCTTGTGGATTGGAAGAACCTACCTAACCCATCCTATTTAAATGAGGTTTAGCAGTGAATTCAGATGTATGAAACAATGTGTTGGGACAAATAACGAAATTTTGGAATCCTATATGATTCTTTAGAAATTACTATTTTCTTGTTCAGAACCTAACAATGGTTCCCCGTTGCGTAGTGAATGGAACCAGATTTTCTGATAATAGCGTTGAAGGGACTTTGACCGTTATCTGGACAAACTATTTTCTGGTTTGTCTGTTCTATCACACAATCTATGCTGGTCACACTTGACTTTGAATTCTCTTTCAAATGGTCCATGCTCTTTTATTTGTCATTAATGTTCTTCTCTGTATTATCTGCTTGGCACTTTTGGTGTTGATTCATGTCTGATTCTGCTTTCTGGTTCCATCTTCTCTTTGGTGTCTGTATCTTATCCCCTCAACTGAACTATGAGATCCTTGAAGATTGGTATTTGGTCTTATACCCTCTAGAAGATTTAATCAACTGCCAGACCACAGTTACTCTTAAAAGAGTGTTGTGTCAACTGAATATTCTGCAAAATTGTTAAGAGTTTCCAGAGGTAATATTTTGGAATGCAGCCATATTTAAATTTGGGGACTTTAATTCCTTTCAATTAACTGGAATGAAAATGATTCTTAATTAGAGTCATAAAATTTTTTCACAGAATGGAACTTAACTCCCATGGAACAAAGCGGGGAATGAAAGCAGAATTCCTTCAGAAAAAAAGTGATGTTCCAGAAGTTTTAAGAATTGATGGTGGAAGATACCAAGAAGCTTTATTGGGGTTTCCAATTAAGAGATTTGGGGTTTCCAATTATTAGTCTTGGAAAATTTGGGTATAAAATCTTCTTAAAATAATAGACTCCAATATTCCAGTAGAGAAAAAACCTAAACTGCCTGAAAAGATGTTCTGACTGTATTTAGAAACAGAATTAGATATGTGTTTTAACCACAAACTTGGATGCAATCAGACTTTAGGACTTTCTCCCTTTTCTTTTCAATTAGACTGCTCCCTGACCTCTCTCCACTTGGCATTTCCACTTGTTTCAAGTGTTCTCTTAATGTCAAAGGAAAAAGGATATAGATAAGCAAGAAAAAATTAATACATAAGGAAATACAAAGGTATGCCTAAGGCCAGTGTGAGTCTATAGAAATTACACATTCCAGCAAAAATAACCAAAAGGCAAATCTAATTTTCCCCTTAACTTTCTTTTATGTTTCTGTGGGGATAAGCATCCAATTATTTGGTTGAAGATGACCAAAGCAAAATATGTTGGGCCATTGATTAAAACCTGTAATGATATGTAAGATAAAAAGAATATGATAGCAGTTTTTGGATATAATATTGCATTCATTGCTTACTTATTAGTTGGACTTATGCTAAATGCTTTATGTATCTCATTTAATCATCACAATAACCTTAAAATATCTATATTATGATCCTCACTTCAATAAGCTTTAGAGAGTTATCTTTGAACTCAGAGATACTTGGGTTCCACTCCCATCACCTTGACTTGCTAGCAATGAGCCCTTAGGTAAACTACTTAGCTCTTCTAAACTTCAGTTTTCTCATCTTTAAAAATAATGAGAATAATAGCGTGTACAACAGTGTGGTATTATTGTAAGTATTAAGATAGAGAATGCATGCAGAGTGTTTAGTCAAAATAGAAAGGTTTCAAATACTCAATAGCTGTTAGCAAGGTTCCTTTTTTTTTTTTTTTTTTTTTTTTTTTGCTGGGGATCGAACCCAGGGCCTTGTGCTTACAAGGCAAGTACTCTACCGACTGAGCTATCTCCCCAGCCCCCTCCTTTGTTATTAATACAGATGAGGAAACTGAATCTTGCTGAGGTTAAATAGCTTGCTTAAGGCCACACAAGGTAAACAGAAGAACTCAAATTTAAACCCATGTCCCTTCCAGTTTCAATGTCTAAGAGAATATTGCGGGGGCCCATAAAACTAGTAAGGAATGAACCAGAGTGAGGTAAATTAAAATGGAAAAGAAAGAATATATGTGTATGAGACAAATTATGAAGAAAAAGATCATTGACAAGCTGTAAGGAGGAGGAAGAATGGCCATGAGTGACCTCAAGATTTTGAATCTGAAATAGTGGAAAAGGAATCTTCTGGTGCTCTTGAAATAGAGCCCAGGAAGCTAAACCTGCTGCTGCCAAAACTGTCAACAAGAAGCTGCCTCAGCTGTAACTGGATCATTGATGGGAGGTTGCTTATTCCAGAGGCTGAAGTTCTCCTGCCCTGGATGCCAGCAGATCACCAGAAACGTAGCAACTGCTCTACCACTGACATTAGAAGGAATGAGAAACAACTGTCAGACTCTTCTGTCTTTCTTCCCATTTTCTAACCTTCCAACATTTTCCCCAGCTGGTAGAACATAACAAGAACTCATGTGGCAGGGCTGTCTGGGAAATGTAGTTTGCAGGCTTCAAGTCCCAGTACTACAGAGTCAGGTTGTGAGCTGAGAAACAAGAGAGAAGTAGCCAGAATGGGCAAAACATTATATGAAGCAGAACTTTCAGGAGGAAGAAATGGTTTTAGAGAAAATAAGTTGTTTTAGTAATGAATAGCATATCACAGAGAAGGGTAAATGCTTCTGCTCAGAAATGCATTAAAACAGGATACATTATTTGTTAGAATAGACCTATAAAAGTTAATTACATTTCATTACCTACCATCATGTTTTAACATAAAGGAAAAGCTAATTGAAGTAAAATATAATAAATACAACAACTGAGTAATATGTACATAACAGCTTCTACATACTTCTCCTGTTATCAGGTGCTACTTAATAGAATTACATTTTCATTCATCTACAGAACCTCTAATAATTAAGAAAGAGTCACTTGAATGATGAAGATATGTAGGTGCACGAACTCTATAATTCTGTTCAATTTTCTTTTTACAAATACATATAGTCCACGTAGGGAATGGAATACTGATACTTTGGCATGAAAAGTTCCCAAGTTACCTGTTCAAACTCAGTGGTGAGCCCTTGATTTTTTTTTTTCTTTGTTGTATCCTAGAAGAAAATGTGGAAGAACTCTTGATTCTGTGTATTTCTCTTCCTTTATGCCTAATCCTTCTCACATTGCTGGCTCTTCCTACCTTTCTTTCACTTATTCAGTTGAAATTGAAAGCACCCATAGCATGAGATTCTTAGTTTTGTAAGCAGACTAGGGATGCTCTTCCGCAATTTTCCACATGACAACTTTCCTGTTACCTGAAATCATAAGTCCCATACAATAAAGTTCAGAACCTATGACTGAAAGGACTCATATTGTATTTTTATTTATTTATTTTCTCTTCTTACTAGAATTTATTTTTCTTTATTGTTTTTAAATATATTTTAATTGGTGCATTATAATTATATATAACAGTGAGATTCATTATGTCATATTTGTACATACATATAATTTAGTCAATCTCATTTCCAGGATCTTTCCTTTCCTTCCCCTCTTCCTGACCTACTTGCTCTACTCTACTGATCTGCCTTCTGTTATTATTAGTAATAATAATTATTATTTTAGTTAGGGCTCACATTTTTTAAAAGTAACTTGCTCACAACTTTTAAAACTTGTTTCAAATAGAATTAAGTAGTCTTTTTGTCTTCATCAATACCATTTTCCCCTATGCCTAAAATTTTTACGAACCTTCCCTTCTTCAATTTTCATGGTCTTCCTTGAGAATTTTGGGGCAATATGGCTAATAGCATATGGACTTTTTATCTTTCTATCAGTTGTCTAGTTCTTCGTCTTTTAAGAATTTAGGTCGAGTTCTTTACTCTCTTTGGATCCTTTCCTTATTCTCTTGATTTACTGTGATCCCAGCAGTCTTGGAAAAAGTGTCTTTACAAAGACATCTGGGGCTTTATATCATATGAGTTAGGACTGAACTGAGGAATTGTTCCTTCCCTCCTTTATTCAGGAAAGCAGAGGGGTAGTAGTTAGCATGCTCACTACAATATCTTTTTTCATCCCTTGATAGCTACCTATCTACAAAGAAGCTTTCTCCTAATCTCCACGATAATTCCAGGTCCGTTGGTTCATATCCCGGTTTTGAATATTCAAGGGATTTCAGGTCAGTTCCACAAATCCTGGGCAATAGCAAACAAAATATCTTCACAGTATCTAAGGAAAATCATAACTGTGCTCACTTGCTTTCCTCTTTCCCTCTGCCCTCTTGCTTTCCTCTTTCCCTCTGCCCTCTTGCTTTCCTCTTTCCCTCTGCCCTCTTGCTTTCCTCTTTCCCTGGATAGATGCAGAGGATTGGATGAAGGGCTGTGAATCAGAACCATGCACTAGGTCCAGTCTGATTCTCTGTGTCTGCCTGGAGCAGAACAGGCTAATCTACATCAGTAGAAGATTAACTGTTGGTTTAAGAAGATAAGAAGACAGGAAGTCGGGTGCTCCTCCTACTCCTCTTCCTTCTTCCCCTTCTTATTCATTACAACTAACCTTAATTACCCAATTAGTACATATATATGGAACGATATCCATTTGGAGCCTTCGCCTTAAAGAGATTAAGTACTTTGCTCAAAGCTCCATAGGTACTAAGTGGCAAACCCAAGTTTGTTTCACCAGACTTAAAATCAACCTCATAGCTTCTGCTGGTAACCACTAACTTACACTTTCATTGCCACCATGGCTTTGGCGGGAGGATGCCCGGAGATATTTTAGACTAGTTAGGAAGGTCCACTAACTATCAGAAGTACCTGACAGTTGTCAGGAAGAGCAGGAGGAAACTCTGTAAGAGACCTTGGGCTATGTTTCCAATCTGCACGTATAATCTTTCGACTTTAATAATCTTCATCTAAGACCATCACCTACATCTTTACCATCTCCACTGACACCCAGCCTAACACGACAAAGCCCTACATCTCATGCAGCTATGAAACCCAAAATGGGGTTTCATAGTTGTAGTTGAGAAAACCCTAGGGCCAGTTCCTGAAGTTGGTTCACTGGATAGGGTCAAGAATGGAGACCAGCATCCTACATCAAGAATACTCAAATATAATACGAATTTTCTGCTGGGGAAGTTAAGGAAGCGCTATCATTTTTCTACAAGAGGAAATAAGTATAAAGAAGAAGCAAGCAGCCCCCTAGACTTTGCAGCTTACTCTCCTCATCATTAAGGGCTCAGGATCTTGGCTGCTGCCCTGTTCCTTAGGGGCATCTGAGGGTCTACAGGGCATGAAAGCTCCCCTCCCCACCCCTCTGCACCCAGGGCACAGTGCTGCCAGCACTAGCCCTCACGGGGCACGGTCAGCTCTCCTTTGTGGCAAAGACCCCAAGACATGGGCCTCCAAAGAAAAGCCTCTCGGCCTCTCCTCTCGTGTCCTTCCTGGCCCCTACCCCAGTCCAGAGAAACAGCAGCTGGCCGACGCCAGGCCTCTCCCCAGCTCAGTCAAAGGGCCTCCCTAGAATTCCAGACTTCCTTGGAAGTCAGGAGAAAACCAGCCACTCCAGTGGTGTGGACCTTCTGGCCACAGCCACATGACATCCGAACAAACTCCAGCATTTCATTCTTTCCGGAAGGCAGGGCGGGGACAGTTCAGCCCGCCCAGCCTCTAAAGCAGCTCACCCATTCACTCCACAAACCCCGCTGCCTCCTGCCACACAGACCTGCTTCCACTGGCGGTAAGTGGAGAACTCTTGTGAAGCAATAAAGACGCTGAGTTTGAAGATGGACTTCAGCTCGGCAGGAAGCCCCTTGGATTCAAAGTACTGGAACTCAGTCTGGGCCTTCCCAATGAGTGGCACATACAGGCACAGGCAGAGCATGCTGATGACGGGGGGGGGGGGGTGGGGGGGGGGTGGGGGGGTGGGGGGGGGTGGGCTCAGCTCCCACTAGAGCAAGTGCTGGCAGCGTCCAGAATGGGGGTGGAGGGGGAAGAAGAGGCAATGAACACGATTTCCTTTGTTTGTTAGACATCATGACTTTACCTAAGCATCTGATTTAAACTGGATATGCAAGCAAGCAAAGAAAAATGACCATTATTTAGACTATAGGCCATTGGTATTAGATTTATTACTTTAACCCATCCAGGTTTCACCTTCTAGTTCTGAAATTCTGTAGTCCATTCCTGTTCCAGTTTCCTTGACTTTAGCTATTCTTTCTGTTTCAGCTTTTAATCAAACTCTCAGCTTTTCTCAGGGAAAAAAAAATTCTTTTCTCTAGGCTGGCTCCATGGCCTTGCATTTTGTCCTCTGATAGCTCACTCCCATTTTACTCCAAAATGGATGGTGGGGTAAAGAATTGGAATCCATGTTCCATTCCTTTCCCAAGCACCACTAACCTTCCACAACTCTGCAGCCTTAAACAGGTGAGATTTTGAGTTCTGCCTCATCTGCCAGAACTTGTGTCATTTGTCACAGACTTAGAGCAAATGACTGTGCTCTTCAGATTCCATCAGCCACACAGCACAAGGGCTCAACCAGCAGCTAGTGCCTTTATCCTCATCCTCCAAGTTGAGCTCCCTCTTTACTGATGGTGATATTTGGAACTTGATGGGACACCAGATGTTCCAGCAGCCTTTCCTTAATGCAGAGTTTCTCTGATCAGAAAGCTGAGTGGCTATATTTGCATATGAAGCTGTTTTCTCTAGCAGTGCTGGGAATATTAAGTGGGTAGTTCCATGGAGCTCTGAAGCCTTTGAGTCCTTAGCAATGATTTAGAAAGACCTGTTGCAAGTAACGACAGTTAAATTAGCAAGCTGTGCAGTGATGGCTTCGATGTGGCTTGAGGAGCGTCTTCTAAGCCTACTAGAACTTATGGCCCTGAATTGTTCTCAGTGCTCTGGGGACAGATAAAAAGAGGATGAAGATTCTACCCTAAGGGAACTTATAGTCGAGTTGTGTGAGACAGACATGTAGCATTACAAGGTGATACATAAGCAAGGTGAGAGTATGGGAGAGACTGTTTTTGAGCATTAAGTGAAAGACCTGTCATTCTGGTGTCCTCCTTTCCATTTGTTTGAAAATCTTCCAATAGAAAGAGCGAGAGCGAGAGAGAGAGAGAGAGAGAGAAAGAGAGAGAGAGAGAGAGAGGAAAAGAGAGGCATCACTATTGAACTACCTTTTGCTATTTATTTCAATTTTCAGGTGAGTAAGTCATGACTTTCAGAGCTGATAATAAAGCAAATGTCATTGCTTCTCATACTGTAGTCTATTAAGAGGCAAAGAGGTCTTCTCAGCTAGGGAATTAGAATGCTGCTTCTCTGCATAAACCCCTCAGGATGCTCAGTGTCTCTCCCATCTCAGAGTTTTGGGTAGTCCCTAATTCTTTAGAGATTGAAGCCATTTAATGTCACCATGTATTTTGTCTTCAAACCTCTGTTACCTCCGAGTGTTGTGTTAATTTCTGCATTCTCACTAGGAGTCTTCATTTTTGCCAAAGATGGCAAAACGATTGAAAGAATTATTCACACTAAATTTTTACATGAACTTGATTGGATTGACAGGTATCAGATCCTGAAAATATCAGCTCTAGTGAATTATCCAGCTCTGTCTAATTCTGCTGTAATCTCAGCATTTGTTTCATTCATCCCTTAAGCGTGAATGCTGTAGGAAGACACAGGGGAAACACGGAATATAAGCAAACACAGACAAAGAAATGAGGTACAGTGCAAAACACTGTGCAGGCTCTGTAACAATGAGGAATTCTTTTGAAGGATTTTAGACAATGTGGAGAAACAGTTACCAAAGCCGCAGGAATGCTGGGCCTAAAGCCGGGGCTACAGAATCTGAGTTTAAAGAGATGATGATGGATTACTCAATTCTTTCTTAAGACCCTACTCCGAATCCCATGGTGAATGAAGCCCAGTTCGCCATGTTCTTCCCCCGGTTGCAGTAGTAACTGAGCATGAACAAAGAAAGGAAGTAAAGTTGAAACTAGAACTAAAGAGAATGAACTCTGAAGATGGGCTCAGTTCCTTAATCTTTTAAAGATATTTTCCAGGTGGATCGACTGAGCTGTGTAACATTTCCAAACATGCAGATAAATCTCCTCATCTATCATGATGTCACCAGTAACCCTAAAAACCTGCGGTCCGTGGTTCATCATGAAAACATTTCACGGCTGCTTTATTATTTTCTTTGAAGGAGGGTAAACTTGAGGTTTTGGAATTTGGGGCTCTCTGGTTATGGGCTCAGGCAGAAAAGTGCAAGTGTGTTGAGATTCAAACTTTACTTATGAGGATGTTTAAGTATAGAACTACAGCAAGGTCCTTTATTTAATTTAAAATAGCGGGTTGCGTGTTGAACAGCCTGCATTCCATCCCATTATTTAAATTCATCAAATAGTCACTCTGGAATTATTTCTAACAATTGGGATGACTTCATTTGTGTTTGTTTTCCCTTTCTATTAATCCATGACAAACTGTGAAATTTGCCATTTTTACCATAACCAGGCCATGAAATTTGTCATCTCTTTCTGTAATTTACATGGAGCCTGGGCTATCGATACATTTCAGGCAGGATGATTGCTTTCCATCTGAGGCAGAGGACAGAACAAAGGAGGGATATACACAGAAGAGAACACAAACAAATTCAGAACAGACCTTGGGAAGGGATCTTGGCTCCTCCTGTCCCTTCAATGCTGTAAAGTCCACCAATATGCACCCAGGGAAAAGGGTGAGGGGACCCAGGAAAATCCACTTGTCAAATCCAAAAAGCAACAGAATAACACTCCCGGTTGATGGGGTACTTAAAAGCAGAGACGTCTTGACAAACTGGAATGAGTTGGAGGGATGTGGTAGGAAATTGGACTGAGTAATGTGGTCAGGAGTCATGTGGAAATGGAGTTTCAGGAGCCAGCCACCATAACAGTACATGAGTTTTAAAGCTTGTTCACAAGCTATTGTTCATGTGGTGGTGAATTTCCCCTTCTCTTTCCACTCCACACCCTCTTCTCCAAAATCGAACTTAAATTAGGTTCTTCCATGTCAGATGCATGAAAGTCCTCTGAACAATCTTTGGTGAAAATTAGACTGGACATTTTGCAAGAAAGATCTTGTATCCGTTTCTAATGATCTTCTTCTTGGTTAAGAAAAGAAAGGGGAAAAAAAGTTTCACTGTCCATTTGCTCAATTTGCAAAGCAGCATCTTCTTTGAACTGTGGCAATAGCTAACCAGACACTAAAAAGGAAGGTCACTAAACCAAGTTGGCATGCTGTTTCCCCACTGTGGATATGGCATTGGTGTTGTGAATTTTCTCAGAAGGAGGAGAAATGCAGCTTTGTTTTTCATGGTAGATATGAGGCAAGGAGGGGCAGGAGGAGATCATTAAGCAATAGCTCATTCTCCGGGGTTCTGGTCTCTTCCTGAGCAGAAGTGACGTGGGGCTGCTGGTAGGGGTTACATAAACCCGTGAGCCCCGGGAGACTGAAAAGGGAACCACACCTTGGGATCTGTCATTCTGCATTTGGCATTTTTCTCTAGTGAAAGGACTCTGGTTTTCTAGGACACAGAGGGGTTTATTGAAAATGGATTGTCACTTTCTTGAGGCTCAGATGAAAAGAGCGAGAGGTAGTTGCAGAGAATAGAGCTGAGCCAATTGCTTTAGCTCACTTGTGGTTATTTTTGCCCATGGTGAATAAGGATTGCATGGATAGTAGGAAATCTCAAAGGCACATTTAATTATCTGTTTTATTTCCCCTTTCACTTGCATTCCAACATCACTGAGAAAATAGGAGGCTCTGAATTCCTCAGCTCTGTCATTGTCACATAAACCTCCTGCCTTTCTGCCTGTGGAAAACCTACCATTTTAGCATAAATAGCTGATTTTAATATTTATTTTGGAAGATACAGAGAAGAAAAAAGAAGATCAAAGCAATTGTGCAAAATTTTCCCATTCCCCAGTATACTCACTGTTAAAATGTCAAATGCTTTCTTCTATAGGTTTTTCCATGCCATATGGATTTTTATTGTTGTTTTGGTGTTTTTTTCTTATTGTTTTCTTAAATTTTTTATTTTTAATAGGCACAATACTTTTGCATATTTATGGGGTACAGTTTGATACTTTAATACATGTATATAGTATGTAAAAATCAGATGGAAGTAATTGATATACCCTTCCACCTCAAACACGTATCATTTCTTTGAATTGGGAATAGTGGTTGCCAAAGGCTGAAAAAGGTAACAGGGATGGATGGATGGAGAGAGGATAGTTAGTGGGTACAAGGTCCAGTTGAAGAGATAGAATAACTTTTAATATTCTATAGCACAGAAGGGAACTCTGGTTGACAACAATTAATTGTGGATTTCAAAATAGCTAGTATAGAACAATTTTGTGTGTGTTTGTATGGTGCTGGGAACTGAACCCAGGGCCTTGCATATGCTAGGCAAATGCTCTGACCTCTATCCTCAATCCTGTATGGGAGATTTTGAACACACTCATATATTTTTTACATAGTTGAGTTTGAATTACATACAGAAATGCCAATTATCTTTATTAACTGAATATCTTGTCATCGATGTTTTCCTGTAACATTACAGTTTTTCAACTTTTCGAAAGTGCAATATCATTCCATTAAGTATTAATGTATCAATGTTTCCTTTAGATTTCCTCCTGACTAAACATTTCCTTTTGGTTACATATATCTGAACGATCATAATTACTATAAGGATGCTATTTTTGTGTATATTTTTATATGAATGTCTGACTATTTTGTAGAAAAGATTCCTAAGAATTATTTACTAGATCAAAATATGTGGTTCTTTTACGACACATTTTTGCAAGTTGCATTCCAGCGTGATTATACCAATTTGCCTTAATCTCAGTTTGTCAACTTGATCTTCATCAGCCCTGAAATCCCTATTGTAAAGAAAAACTCTTACTTCAATAATTTTATCAACCAAAAAATGCTACGTTGTCTTACATTGCACTTCTGTGATTGCCAATGAAGCCAAGCCTTTTATATTTCCTTAGTGGTAAATCATCCTCTATCTGATGATCTTTTATGGAATTTTGAAGGCCATGAGAAGGTAAATCCAGGGACTGCCTCCTGGATTTGACTGAGGGCTCCAGGTGTAGCATTTTGGAATCCCCTGATTGGTTTATGCCGAAGTCATCCGGAGGAAGCACCACTTCCTTATCAGAGACTAAGTTAAGTGTGTTGGGCATATGAATGGAGACCGAGAACAACTCTGTAGTTGACTTTGTCTCGAAGACTCCTCTCTGCCATTCTGACACTTCCTTTTCTCTCTGATGGTTTTCCCAGTCTGCCTGAATTCCCCCTAATTTCCTTTGGCATGGGCATTTCTCTTAGTATTATGAATTGAGTTGTGACCCCCTCAAAACTCATGTTTTACAGATCTACTACCAGACCCCCAGAATGTGGTCTAATTTGGAAAAGGGTTGTTGCAGATGTAATTCGCTAAAATGAGGTTGTACCGAGGTATGGTGGATCCCATTTTGAAATGATGGATATTCTTTTTTTTTTTTTTTTTTTTTTTTTTTTTTTAATTTTTTTTTTTTATTGTAAACAAATGGGATACATGTTGTTTCTCTGTTTGTACATGGCGTAAAGGCATACCATTTGTGTAATCAAATTTACATAGAGCAATGTTGTTTGATTCATTCTGTTATTTTTTTCCCTTCCCCCCACCCCTCCCACCCCTCTTTACCCTCTATACAGTAGTTCCTTCCTCTATACTTGCCCCCCTCCCTAACCCTAACTCTAACCCTTCCCTCCCCCCCATTATGTGTCAACCTCCACTTATTAGCGATATCATTCGTCCTTTGGCTTTTTGAGATTGGCTTATCTCACTTAGCATGATATTCTCCAATTTCATCCATTTGCCTGCAAATGTCATAATTTTATCATTCTTTATGGCTGAGTAATATTCCATAGTATATATATACCACAGTTTCTTTATCCACTCATCAATTGAAGGGCATCTAGGTTGGTTCCACAGTCTGGCTATTGTGAATTGAGCAGCTATGAACATTGATGTGGCTGTATTTCTGTAGTATGCAGATTTTAAGTCCTTTGGGTATAGGCCAAGGAGTGGGATAGCTGGGTCAAATGGTGGTTCCATTCCAAGTTTTCTAAGGAATCTCCACACTGCTTTCCATAGCGGCTGCACTAATTTGCAGCCCCACCAGCAGTGTATGAGTGTACCTTTCTCCCCACATCCTCGCCAACACCTGTTGTTGCTCGTATTCTTGATAATCGCCATTCTAATTGGGGTGAGATGGAACCTTAGGGTGGTTTTGATTTGCATTTCTCTTATTACTAGAGATGTTGAACATTTTTCCATATGTTTGTTGATTGCTTGTAGATCTTCTTCTGTGAAGTGTCTATTCATTTCCTTAGCCCATTTGTTGACTGGACTGTTTGAATTCTTGGAGTAGAGTTTTTTGAGTTCTTTATAGATTCTGGAGATTAGTGCTCTATCTGAAGTATGATTGGCAAAGATATTCTCCCACTCTGTAGGCTCTTTCTTCGCATTGCTGATAGTTGCCTTTGCTGAGAGAAAGCTTTTTAGTTTGAATCTATCCCAGTGGTTGATTCTAGCTTTTATTTCTTGTGCTATGGGAGTCCTGTTAAGGAAGTCTGGTCCTAGACCAACAAGATGAAGATTTGGACCTACTTTTTCTTCTATAATCTGCAGGGTCTCTGGTCTGATTCCGAGGTCCTTAATCCATTTTGAGTTTAGTTTCGTGCATGGTGAGAGATATGGGTTTAGTTTCATTCTGTTGCATATGGATTTCCAATTCTCCCAGCACCATTTGTTGAAGAGGCTATCTTTTCTCCATTGCATATTTTTGGCCCCTTTGTCTAGTATGAGAAAATTGTATTTATTTGGGTTTGTGTCCGTGTCCTCTATTCTGTACCATTGATCTACCTTTCTATTTTGGTACCAATACCATGCCGTTTTTGTTACTATTGCTTTGTAGTAGAGTTGAAGATCTGGTATTGCAATACCCCCTGTTTCACTCTTCCTGCTAAGGATTGCTTTAGCTATTCTGGGTTTCTTATTCTTCCAGATGAATTTCATAATTGCCTGCTCTATTTCTGTAAGGCACGTCATTGGGATTTTAATTGGAATTGCATTGAATTTGTATAGCACTTTAGGTAGTATGGCCATTTTGACAATATTAATTCTTCCTATCCAAGAACATGGAAGATCTTTCCATCTTCTAAGGTGTTCTTTAATTTCTTTCTTTAGTGTTGTATAGTTCTCATTGTAGAGGTCTTTCACCTCTTTTGTGAGATTGATTCCCAAGTATTTTATTTTTTTCGAGGCTATTGTGAATGGGGTAGTTTTCCTAATTTCTCTTTCTGAAGATTCATCACTTATGTATAAAAATGTGTTGGATTTATGGGCATTGATCTTGTAACCTGCTACTTTACTGAAATCACTTATGAGTTCTAAGAGTTTTCTGGTGGAATTTCCAGGTTCCTCTAAATATATAATCATGTCATCAGCGAACAGGGATAGTTTGAGTTCTTCTTTTCCAATTCGTATCCCTTTAATTTCTTTGGTTTGTCTAATTGCTCTGGCCAGAGTCTCAAGAACGATGTTGAATAGAAGTGGTGAAAGAGGGCATCCCTGCCTTGTTCCAGTTTTTAGGGGGAATGCTTTCAGCTTTTCACCATTTAGAATGATATTAGCCATGGGCTTAGCATAAATGGCCTTTACAATATTAAGGAATGTTCCCACTATCCCTATTTGTTCTAGTGTTTTGAGCATGAAGGGGTGCTGTATTTTATCAAATGCTTTTTCTGCGTCTATTGAAATAATCATGTGATTCTTGACTTTAAGTCTATTAATATGGTGAATTACGTTTATTGATTTCCTGATGTTGAACCAACCTTGCATCCCTGGGATGAAACCCACTTGATCATGGTGCACTATCTTTTTAATATGTTTTTGTATGCGATTTGCTAAAATTTTGTTGAGAATTTTTGCGTCGATGTTCATTAAGGATATTGGTCTGAAATTTTCTTTCCTTGATGAGTCTCTGTCTGGTTTAGGTATCAGTGTGATATTGGCTTCATAGAATGAGTTTGGGAGGGTTCCCTCCTCTTCTATTTTATGGAATACTTTGAGAAGTATTGGAATGAGCTCTTCCTTAAAGGTTTTGTAGAACTCGGCTGAGAACCCATCTGGTCCCGGACTTTTCTTTGTTGGTAGGCTTTTGATGACTTCTTCTATTTCAGTACTTGAAATTGGTCTATTTAAATTGTTTATGTCCTCCTCATTCAGTTTAGGCAATTCATATGTCTCTAGAAACCTGTTGATGTCTTCGAAATTTTCTATTTTGTTGGAGTATAGATTTTCAAAATAGCTTCTAATTATGTTTTGTATTTCCATCCTGTCTGTAGTGATATTTCCTTGTTCATTCCGAATTTTAGTGATTTGGGTTTTCTCTCGTCTTCTCTTTGTTAGTGTGGCTAAAGGTTTATCAATTTTGTTTATTTTTTCGAAGAACCAACTATTTATTTTGTCAATTTTTTGTATTGTTTCTTTTGTTTCAATTTCATTGATTTCAGCTCTGAGTTTAACAATTTCCTGTCTTCTACTACTTTTGGTGCTGTTCTGTTCTTCTTTTTCTAAGGCTTTGAGCTGTAGTGTTAGGTTGTTTATTTGTTGAGTTTTACTTCTTTTATTAAATGCGCTCCATGAAATAAATTTCCCTCTAAGTACTGCTTTCATAGTGTCCCAGAGGTTTTGATATGATGTTTCTTTGTTCTCATTTACCTCTAAGAATTTTTTAATTTCCTTCTTAATATCTTCTGTTATCCATTCATCATATAATAGCATATTGTTTAACCTCCAGATGTTGGAATAGTTTCTGTGTTTTACTCTTTCATTTATTTCTAACTTCAATCCATTATGATCTGATAGAATACATGCTAGTGTCTCTATCTTCTTGTATTTGCTAACATTAGCTTTGTGGCATAATATATGGTCTATTTTAGAGAAGGATCCATGTGCTGCTGAGAAGAAAGTGTATTCACTCTTGGTTGGATGGAATATTCTATAAATGTCCGTTAAGTCTAAATTATTGATTGTGTTGTTGAGATCTGTGGTTTCTTTGCTCAATTTTTGTCTGGAAGATCTGTCCAGTGGTGAGAGCGGCGTGTTAAAATCACCTAGTATTATTGTGTTGTGGTCTATTTGGTTTCTGAAATTGAGAAGGATTTGTTTGACATACATAGATGAGCCACTGTTTGGGGCATAGATGTTTATGATTGTTATATCTTGCTGATTTATGCTTCCCTTAAGCAGTATGAAATAACCTTCTTTATCCCTTCTGACTAACTTTGGCTTGAAGTCCACATTATCGGAAATGAGGATGGATACTCCAGCTTTTTTGCTGAGTCCATGTGCATGGTATGTTTTTCCCCATCCTTTCACCTTTAATCTATGGGTATCTTTTTCTATGAGGTGAGTCTCTTGCAGGCAACATATTGTTGGATCTTTCTTTTTAATCCAGTCTGCCAGTCTATGTCTTTTGATTGATGAATTCAGGCCATTAACGTTCAGGGTTATTATAGAGAAATGATTTGGTTTCCCGTCATTTGGTTCATTTTTAAAATTTTGTTTATTTATTTGTTTGACACAACTTGTTTCCTCCTTTATTTGACAATTCCTTTAGGATAATTCCTCCCTTTGCTGATTTGCTTCTTTGTTTTTCATCTCTTCCTCATGGAATATTTTGTTGAGAATGTTCTGTAATGCTGGCTTTCTTTTTGTAAATTCTTTTAGCTTTTGTTTATCATGGAAGGATTTTATTTCATCGTCAAATTTGAAGGTAAGTTTTGCTGGGTATAAGATTCTTGGTTGGCATCCATTTTCTTTCAGGGCTTGAAAAATGTTGTTCCAGGACCTTCTAGCTTTTAGGGTCTGGATTGAAAAATCTGCTGATATGCGTATTGGTTTCCCCCTGAATGTAATTTGGTTCTTTTCTCTCACAGCCTTTAAAATTCTGTCTTTATTTTGTATGTTAGGTATTTTCATTATAATGTGCCTTGGTGTGGGTCTGTTGTAATTTTGTGTATTTGGAGTCCTGTAAGCCTCTTGAACTTGATTTTCCATTTCATTCTTCAGATTTGGGAAATTTTCTGATATTATTTCATTGAATAGGTTGTTCATTCCTTTGGCTTGTTTCTCTAGGCCTTCCTCAATCCCAATAATTCTTAAATTTGGCCTTTTCATGATATCCCATAGTTCTTGTAGATTCTGTTCATGATTTCTTACCATCTTCTCTGTTTGTTCAGCTTTGTTTTCAAGGTTAAATATTTTGTCTTCAATGTCTGAGGTTCTGTCTTCCAGGTGTTCTATCCTATTGGATATGCTTTCTATGGAGTTCTTAATTTGGTTTATTGTTTCCTTCATGTCAAGGATTTCTGTTTGGTTTTTTTTCAATATCTCTAACTCTTTATTGAAATGATCTTTTGCTTCCTGTATTTGCTCTTTTAACTGTCGATTGGTGCGATCAATCAATGCTTGCATTTGCTCTTTCATCTCATCATTCAATGCTTGCATTTGCTCTTTCATCTCCTCGTTTGCTTCTCTGATCATTTTAATTATGTACATTCTGAACTCCTTTTCTGTCATTTCTTCTGCCATGCTGTCATTGGGTTTTATTGATGTAACATCTAGATTTGTTTGCAGCATTTTCTTTCCTTGTTTTCTCATGTTGTTCAGATATCAGTGGACCGCTGAGATATTGCAGATTTCCTCTGTTGATTTACAATGACCCTGAAGATTTCTATATATATCCCCTCTTAGCCTTCAGTAGGCTGAAGTCTTGGAGGAGGTTGATAATGCGGTGCTCCACAAGGAAGCTTCCTCTCTAGGAGTGGTGGCCTTCAGGTGGGGTATATTCCCTGCTAGTGGGCAGAGGTGCCTCCACTTGTTGACCAATGGTCATCCAAAGGGGACCTAGGCTGTGGGCTGAGGCAAGGCCTGTTTGGGCCTGAGCCTCTGGTTTTACTGTCCTTGTGGGAAACCTCACCCAGCAGGGAAGACTCACCCGGTGGGGAGGTCTCGCTGGTCAGTTTCCTCCTAGAGGTTCCCCTCAATTTACATCTACTGCCTGGGCTGGGCTGCCTTCCTCTGCAAAGTTTCCAGGGGCCCGGCCCTACCTCCTGGGCCTGGGAGCCTCACCCTTCGCAGATGAATCTCCTTAGGCTGCCCCTCCTCAGAGAATTTGCCCATAGGCCTGGAACCTTCGCTCCGCCCTAAGCCTGTCTCTGTGCGGCTCTTCCACCCAGAAGCCTCCTAGATCCTGGGACCCTGTTCTGCACCTAATCGCCTGGCTGCGTGGCCCCTCCTCTGAGCAGCCACCTGTGGCCCCGAACAATCGCTCTGAGTCCCAGAGACCCGCCACAGGCCTCTTCCTCCAGACAGCTGCCCAGTATGCCGGTGCGGTCACTAGGAGTCCAAGAAACTCACTTCGTGCCTCCTCCTCCCACCAACCACCCGTAGCCCGGGGCAATCAATCACTCCGAGTCGAAGTGACCCTGCCCGTTCCTCCTCCTTCTCCAGATAACCCCCCGGGTGTTCAGGCGCAGTCCCTCTGAGTGGCTCTGAATCCACGTGACCCGCTGCACGGGTCCTCTGGGCCACCGCCCGGAGCTCTGGTGTGGTCCTTCAAGACCAAGCGTCCCACCACGCTTCTCCTCCAGGCAGCCCCCCTGTGTTCAGGAGCTGTCACTTTAAGACCAAATAACTCACCACTCGCCTTCTCCTCTGAGCAGCCGCCTGGAGCGCTAATGCAGTCACTGCGAGTCCAAAGGACCCGCCGCGCTCCTTCTCCTCCTTCTCCTACTCCTCCGGGCAGGCCCCGGGGTTCAGAAGTGGTCAGGGTCCAAACAGCTCGCCACGCAGCCCCTTCTCTGGCAACCGCCTGTAGTTCCCGTATAGTCACCCGAATCCAAGCGGCTGCTCCTCTTCCTCCTCGTCCTCAGGGCAGGCCCCGGGGTTCAGAAGCGTCGTTCTGATTCCAAACAGCTCGCCGCGCGGCTTCTCCTCTGGCAACCGCCTGCAGCTCTGGCGCAGTCTCTCCGAATCCAAGTGGCCACGCTCCTCTCCTCCTCCTCAGGGCAGGCCCTGGTGTCCTGAGTCCACACAGTTCTCCCCGCCTCTCCTCCCCCGGGCAGCCGCCGGAGCCCCAGTGGCTGCTCCGAGTCCCAGCGCTGTGCCGACCGGCCTCCTCTATGGCGCTCCAGCGGGGGGAGGGGCGTCTCGCCGGCAGTTCTACTTCACAAAGTTTCCTGCGTTCCGGGACCCCCGTCCCATCCGGGATGCCCCCCCAGGGGGTGAGAGTCACCCGGCTACTTTGAGTTGGTCCCAAGCGTCTCAATATCTCCTCTCTTGAATCCTGAGTTCTGGAGCAACACGTAATGCAGCCACCCTCTAGGCCGCCATCTTGAAAACCTCCGATGGATATTCTTAAAGAACACTGCGTGAAGAGCCAGATGCATACAGAGGGAAGAAAAAGTAAGACACAGGAAAAATACTGACCATAAACCAAGGTATACCCGAGGCCACCAGGAGCCACGGAGACGGCAGGGAGCAGATTCTCCGTTGAGCCCTCAGAAGGAATCAATCCTGCTTGATTTCTGGCTTCTAGCCCAGATCTGTGAGATTACAAGTTGCCACGAAGTCTCCAGTTTTAGAAGATATACACTCATCCTCTTTGTTTTTTTACTAGTTTTTCAGATTTTTTTCTTTACATTTAGCTCTTACATTGAGCACTTAATTTGAGCGTATAGTGAAATATAAAGTCTCTGGTATTCTATCTAGTTTTTTCTCATTTCTATTCTCTTTCAAAATAGATTTTTTTTTATATGTATTCTTCCACATGAACTTTGGAAACATTTATTGCAAGCATGTTAAATAAGAGAAAAAAAAATCCTTCTGGGGGATTTATTGGATATGTCTTAAGATAAGTCAGTTTGCCAAAAACTAATATGATCACAACCTTTAATCTTGCCACTTGAGAACACTATGTCATTAATTATTCAATCACTAGTTTATATGTTTCAGGAACTGTTTGAAGTCTTCTCTAAATAGGTCTGTTGTATGTCTTCCTAGAATTATTTTTAAGTATTTTATGGCTTTTGATTGTATGCATGTAAATTTTTAATGATCTTTTGTAACTAGCATAAAGAAAAGGTATTTATTTACATATGGTTATATCATCATCAATCATTTTTACTAAAATTATTAATTTCAATCTTGGAGCTTTGGCACATTATTTTTGAATGTCCACCATGGTGATAAATCTCCCAGAAATTTTGGCTCTGAGAGCTGGAAGAATCTAAAGGTCATCCTACCTTCTCATTTTATAGCTGCTCTACCAGGGAACCTGAGACCATGCCCTAAACATTGTGAACAGAAGGTCCTGGAAAGTCCCTACCCCATTTTCTTTAAATGTTAGACTGACATGATTTCACATTTGTGAGTAATGGTAGTGACAAAATAACAGCAACAATTTATCAAGGTCCTGGTCCCCAGTAAGGTACTTTACAGGGACTATCTCATTTTATTCTTTTACTAATCATTTGAAATATAGTGGGTCAAGATCATTGGCAAGTTTGTCTGACTGAAAGGTCTGTCCTCTGTCACTCTGTCTGGAAGTCTCTCTGTCCAGGCCTTTACTAAAGGACTTGAGTTGTGCATTGACTTTTCTCTGTAAAATCTCTTCTTTGGCCTCTAGTTTCCTCTAACATTCTCCTCGATTGCCTTGATTCTTGGCTTATTATTAATGATTGACAGAGTTGATCCAGGCTTTTATTGCAGAGAACAGACTTCTCATCACGACTTTTACACAAAAAGTGCAAACATAATTTAAAAGGTTTCATCAGCTGAGTCTGAATCCTATCACAAAAAAGATTGAATTATTAAGAATATCTTGAGCCTCAACTATCTGTCCCAGGAGAAGACCTTTTAAAAAGATCAAGATGATTTTATCCAGAAGGAGTTTACATCCAGAATCAAAGAACCCTTGGCATGGATGACTCTTGGATATCATCTGGTCCAACCTACTGTTTGAAGCTATGATGAATGGCCAGCTTTCTGAACCAGCTCTCTCACTGGTAGAAAATACCTTTCTGAAGTCTGCCTCCTGATGTCCACCCATCTTTACCCAAGTGCCTTTTTTTTTGTAGTCACACAGGATAAGTTCAATTTTTTGGTGGAGGGTGGGAATCTAACTCTGGGGCACTGGACCGCTGAGCCACATCCCTAGCCCTATTTTGTATTTTATTTAGAGACAGACTCTCACTGAATTACTTAACACCTTGCTTTTACTGAGGCTGGCTTTGAACTTGCGATTCTCCTGACTCCACCTCCCAAGCCGCTGGGATTACAAGCATGTGCCACCGTGCTCGGCTAAATTTCTTTAAATATATAAAGACAACGACCATGAAATACATTCACCTTACTCTGCAAAATCCATTCTCTGGCCCCAGTTTCCTCATACATTTGTTCTACGAGCCCATTCTCTTGACTGAACCCCATCCTTTAAAGGTGGTTTTCTGTATCAATAACCCTCTTAAAGCACAGTACTGAACAAAGTGGTTAGGAGATGATACCAACAGTACATGAAACGGTATACCGTAACATTTGATCTCAATATCATGCTTCTTTCAATGTAGTCTGATTTCATTAGTTTTCTTTTAGTAATTGCACTGTGCAGTTAATGATCTCAATTCCTATTTCTATCCCGATCTCAATTTTTCTACTCTACCAATCTTTTCTATCTTAGTAAACAGTCTCAAGATTAATATAATTGCTCCAGCCAACACCTGCATACAATTCTTGACTCCTTACCCTTAAGTAATTCATGTCATGCCCTATCTGCTCTTCCTCCAAATGTATCATCACTTCTACCACCACCTCCCCAGCCCAAGCTACTTAATCTCTCTTCTGGGATGATGGAATAGCCTCTGAACTTGTCTCAGAACTTTATCTCTGGGACCCTATTAATGTATTCTCCATGTAGCAGACAGAGCAATCTTCTTAAACTATAAATCAGACTGTAACTCTTCCTCACTCAAAACTCTCTGGGACCTTCCAGTTCACACTAAGACAAAAATCTAATCTTCATTTCTGTGACCTGCAATGTCTTTTATGATCTGGCCCCTCCCTCCCTACCCACTTCTTCTTTCCTCTGCTTCAGCCACCTGTCCTTTCTGTTTCTTTGTGTTTTAAAGAAATGAATTTCTATTAAATTTATTTACAACATATAGCATGACATTATGGGATGTATGGATAGTAAGACTGCCCTGGAAGTAAATCAACCTATTCATCATCTTTCTTTCTGTTTCTTGAACACACCAACCCCTGTCCTTACCTTAGGCTCTTGCACATACCAATTCCTATGCTTACGGAATGTTCCACTGCTATGGAATATTTTCCTTTCTATCCTTGCTTGGCTGTTACCTCAATTCATTTATGTTCAAATGTCACCTAGTCAGAAAGCCCATAGTTGGTTACTCTATCTGAAATACAGCCCCCTTGCTGGGTCACTTTTTATTTCCTTACTCTGACTTTTTTTTTTCCTGATACCTATCACCAGCTGCCACTATATGTTTATTTTTTCATTTGTTTAATTTCTGTCTAGAAATTTCAGCTTCATCAGAGTGGAAAATTCATGTGTCTTTTCTGCATGGAGATGCCTACAACAATTCCAGACATAAACTAAGTACTTTTTGACACTAGTAAGTTTCTAACAAAATCATTTGTTAATGAATGAATTATTGAATGATGGACTCTACCACAGAGTTTGTAGTCATATAAACTCTTTAGTCTTCTTTTTTTCTGTTTCCTCTTTGTTTTGAGGTTTTCATAAGAGTTCAACAATTTCATCTTGATTGCACTGTTTCTTCTAAACTACAGGATTTTTTCATTCCCTCTTGCTTGCTAGTCTTATTTTTCTCCCTTGGTTTAGGCTCTACTTGTCTTACCTAAGCTTGTCCATACTCTTCTTTGTAGTCTCTCTGACAGATAGGATGAACTCTGGAATATTCTACTACACTCTGACACACTTTAGTGGATAACATCTGATCACCTCCTCAGGCCCTGTCTTCCTTTCCACTCTTGTTTTAAAATAACAAACCAAGAAATAGATAACTTTCCTCCTAAGCGTCTCCTTTCAGTCTTACCTCTTTCTGGGTCTACTTCCTTTGAGAAAACATGCTTCATACATGCAAAACAGTAAGAGAAGAGTAAAAGTTGTTTTATAATTATATGATGCACACATAGACTCTAAAGCTTACAGAAAACAGAATGACCACAGAGAATGTACAGAATAAGAAAACATTTTTTATAGGACACTTCCCAAGCTATAAACAGGCTGATACATATCAAAGAATCAAATAATGGGTTTTAAGGAAGAGTGTAATGTTTTAGATAGCTTTTTAAAATTTAGCAGGACTGGGTAACGGCAATTTCATCAGCCTACATACCTTAACTGTTGCATGAGTTTTATCATCAGCCAAAAAGATGTCAAGGTCTATGTGACATCAAGGGTAAAGTGGCAGAGTGCTCGACATTTTCAGGTCAGCAGATGGTCTTGCATGTACTCTTGGAGGATGAGTTCAATACCATCGTAGTGGCAAACATAAGTTGAGGTCATGAGGTCATGATGTGCTGGTCTTCTACCTCAGGGACTCAGAAATGGTTTTCTCAAAATACCTTCACAGTTAACTGGTAGACACACAGTTAACTGGTAGACACACAGTTAACTGTGCTCAACCATGTGTGTGTGAGCTTGTGAATGCTTGCATGCTATGAGCATGTCTGTCTATACTGTGAGGCAAGGGGCTTGCCTTTTGTTTATCACTGAATTCATTTTTTTCTTCCTTGTTTTATTTACCAGAGAAGTCCTTCTGGTCTTCAAAGGCCTTGTAAATTTCATTATAATAGCTCTAAACAGAAAAGGACAAAGAGAAATAAGATTTTGCAATTGATTGAAGTGTTTGAATGAGATGACCCTTTAGATTTAGTGATATGTTCACTCAAAGCACAGGAAGGAACTTAGGAAGATTATCTGGAGTGTGAAAGGAGTCTACTGGATACCTTTAAGGGTTTTTTGTTTTTTTGGTTTTTTTCACAGTGGTAGTCTAACCTGTTGGTAAAGTTGGCTGATAGGTGGTAAACATTACAGAGCATGAAAGTTAGACCACATGGCTAAGTTTTGCTTTTTCAACAACTGTGCAGTGGGGCTGACCAAACTCTCATTTCCTGTTTCCATTATGGTTGTTAGTCCCAATTCCTCCCACATCTGCACCTGGACATATCTTACTTTGCAGCCTGTCTGCCCATGTGGGCTCTGTAGTGACCTCATTCTTGAGACGAGTCCTGCAAGCTGTGCTCAAGATGGACAGCTCCTGACAAATGAGTGCATGTGCCCAGAGTGCACAGCCTGGGCTTGCTCCAGCCAGCTCTTGCTCCTTGTACTGTGGTGGAGCTGTGCAAAAGTTTTTCAACATATGCTCATCTGGATATTTTCAGCACTTACGCACAGCTCTGTTTGAAATACTTAACCTGCTATGAGGATGTCTGGGCTTCCTGAAGTTATTCCTGTGATTTATAAAAGAGAAGGAATCTGATCATACCCATCTCAATAGAATTATCAAAAGACCGAATAGTGATCCATTCATTTGAAATCTTTCTGTTTTGTGGCTTAATATGTAGAGAACTTGCTCCTTAGCTTTTGCAACTAGCCAATCAATCTGTTGATGTGTGTTTATCCAGCATGGTATGTACTAGGCACAAAGGTAAACACAGCAAAGTAAGAGTCTTAGAAAACCTCCCTTTAAGTGTACGGTCTACTTGAGAGACACTATTGGCTCATGTGGAGTGGCATTATGTACTATTAATAGCAAAAGGTTTGATAGCTTACTATATGCCAAAGTTTAGTGTCATTTTTTAAATGTATCATTACATTTAAAAACTTACACTTATACCCTTTAACAATCCTACTAGGTAGGTGATGTTATTCTCCCTATTACTCAGATAAGGAAACTGAATTTTGGACTGGAGACTTCTTTCAGGAGAGCCAGGATTCACACCGATTATCCTGATTATCCTTGAGTTTACAGCTGGATGGGGCTGCAGAGTTCAGTGTCTTACCCACGATGATCCATCACCATCTGGTGCACAAAGCCAATGCTGTTGGATCAAAGAAGAAAAGGCCTGTGAGAGTCAGAATCATTAGCAACTTCTTCCAGTTATGACCTGGAAGTGGGATTTGGGCCTTTATTTGAGTTACCTGGAGCCACTCCATATTGGCTCAGGGTTAAATATCTCAATCTGTTCCCTCTAAGCCAGAATCATAATATGAGCACAAATGCATCTGTAAAGATATTAAGGCTTTGGTTTTTGTCATTCTTGTTTTTAATTCTGATTCTTGCCACCAAATCTACTTTAGATTTTTGCGGATAATTACCTTGCTTCAGTTTACAAGTTAATCCCACCGACGACATGCAGAGTGCATGTCACTTCACATTCTTTGTTTTCTTTGTGATTTCTTTGTAATTATTTATTACAGTATAGTGATTATAAGCAAGGACATTAGAATCCTACTCTCTATATTTGAATCCTGGTTCTTCCACTTATTGTAGTGAGTATACCTTCCCAGGGCCTCAGATTTCCTGTCTGTACCTACTTCATTGGATTGTTGTGACGATTGTAATGATATAAAAAGTTTTAGTACACAATAAGTACTAAATGTGTGCTGACACTACTGTTAAGTAGTAGTTGACATTTTCATTGGTGGAGATGAATGGGCGTATCTATTCTTTTCCCAGGGACTAAGAGCATAATAAGTCTTCTGTAATTTAAAAAAAAGTCTGTCCCTATAGCCCTACACAGAGCATGTGACAGGGAGAGAGCACACAGGATACACCCTACATATTTGTTGAATAAGAGATCTAAAGATTGTATTTACAATATGATTTGGGGATTTGATATCAAAGGTGATCGTTATAGCAGAAGGGCTAAGGATTCTTCCTATTCCAAATATATAGGTTGTCAGAACTTCAACAGAGTTATAGCAGTCTCTAGGATTAGTCTTGGCAAGCTTACCCACAAGCAGAGAGGCCAGAAATTCACAACACCCAAGTGAGGAAGCCTAGACAGAATTTTTTTTTTTTTTTAAATAGAAATAGGATTCTTTTTTTTTAAATTTATTTTTATTGTAAACAAATACATGTTGTTTACATGTTGATACATGTTGTTTCTGTTTGTACATGGAGTAACAGCATACCATTTGCATAGGGTAATGATGTTTGATTCATTCTGTTATTTTTTCCCTTCCCCCCACGCCTCCCACCCCTCTTTTCCCTCTATACAGTCCCTCCTTCCTCCATTCTTGCCCCCTTCCACCCCCCATTTTGTGCCATCATCCGCTTATCAGAGAGATCATTCGTCCTTTGGTTTTTCGAGATTGGCTTATCTCACTCAGCATGATATTCTCCAATTTCATCCATTTGCCTGCAAATGCCATAATTTTATTATTCTTTATAGCTGAGTAATATTCCATTGTAGATATATACCACAGTTTCTTTATCCATTCAACAACTGAAGGGCATCTAGGTTGGTTCCACAGTCTGGCTATTGTGAATTGAGCAGCTATGAACATTGATGTGGCTGTATCTCTGTAGTATGCTGATTTTAAGTGCTTTGGGTATAGGCTGAGGAGTGGGATAGCTGGGTCAAATGGTGACAGAATTCTAGACAGAATTTTTATCCCTAACTGGGATCCTAAGACTTCTAAGACCCCAAGGCACCTCCAATTAGTTAATTGGATGACTTGTAAAATAAAATTTCAAAACACGTTCAAAGAATAATTCATGCCAATTCTCCTTAACTTAGACGTGAACGTTGGTCCCCCAGCATTTCTCAGGGATACGGAGGTTAATGGAAGTCAAGCAGAGCTGCCACACTTCCCAATTGCAGGGGCCATAATTCTCATCATCATCATGGTCTGTAAGAATGGTGCCCCATGTATAATATTGCTCTGGCTCTGAAAAATCAGCCAATGAAATGTGGATCATTACAGATGAGAAGAGTTGGAAGTTGTTGGTATGGACGGTTCTTAGATCTTTTGTATTGGTGATAATAAGGCAGCAGATGTAGCCACCCTGTGACTTAGATATAGTTCTCATTCTTTAAAAAATAAAATAATAGCAAAATAAAATAAACACAAATGAGCTTTTATTCAGCAAACATTTACTTCAACCATGATTCAGAAGCCAACCCAAGAAACCATGGGTGGCCTCATGTAGTTTACATTATCATGAAGATGCAAGAACAGTTCACAAACAATGGGTTGCTTCAGTAAAAATAATTAATTTGAATTAAGTGATGCAAACAACTAGTTGGGCAGTCAGTTAATTTTCTTAACAATGCCTTTGTGTGTCATGTGCGTAGAACTTTTATCATGCTAGGGACCTATTTTTTTTATTAGCTATTTGTCTTCATTTTTCTCTGAGGATGAGGGTAAATATTATTCTGTCTTAATGTGATGAGACAGTCAACAAAATTATTTGAGGTCTTGAATGCAGAAAGTTGCTATGGAAAATTTGAAATTGCCAAATGATGCCATCAATTCCAGCAACTGTCTGCATACATGCTCAAAATCCTAAACTTTATACAATTTTTTATCTTGAGTGATGGAGTCAGATGAAGATCAGAGACAGTGGTAATCTTATAAGTCGTTGGTATTCCTCATCCCGGGCTGAATCTGCCTACGGCAACCAGTAAATTTGTAACCTTTTCTTTGTGTATATTTTCATAAACGGTGGGCATTCTGCTTTTTCCTGAAATTAACTACCGACCTACTCATCTCAGAATTATTTCAAAAGAGATGCCGTTTTCTTGGCTTTGTTGACCTGGAAATTTAAAAAAGAAAAAAAGGAACGTTTGAATTCATGTGAACATTTTGAGCGTTCAACCTCAAATATGTCTTGGTGGATTAAGATTTCAGGAAAAAAGACATGCCCAAGGTGACAATGTGTAGACCAAGGTATTTTTTTTTTTCAGCCCCAAAGCCATCTGAGCTGTCAGGGACATTAAAACTCATTAAGCAAATTCCTTTACAGAACACTTGCAGATCATTACTCAGTCACAGTCTCGCATTTCACAGTTCTTAGAAAAATCTTCTCATTGATGTTGGGGTGTTGAGAGCCCGAGGTCTTTAATTGAAAGGAAAACATTGGTTTTATACCTTGTCCTTTCTAGAGGGTGTAGTTCTTGCTTTTCTGTTTGTGTGTTGTCTTTTTTTTTTTTTTTTTTTTTTTGCTTCTGTTGTTTGGAAATGACAATAATGAGAAAGTGTAAGGGGTGAAATGCATTCACCTGTGACTTTATTAAGCCACCCACCAGTTGTTTATAACATAACACATCATCCTGTCCTCCTTGGGAAGTCTTTAATATGTGAAAAGGAAGTGGCTCCCTGGGAGATCAACAGGCAGAATTGGGTGAAATGCTACACTGACTTTGAATGGCGTAAGAGTTTTATTTTGTAAACTGTTGATATTATTATTATTATTATTATTATTATTATTATTTTCTTAAAGATTACCCTTAGGGAATTTAAATAATTAGGCATCACATCTCTGGTATATTTAATCAATCACATCTTGGCGCTGGGTGGCTGGGAGGGCTGCATTCAGCTGCTGAGAAGGCAGACTGGACTGAACCACCCTTCACCTGTTGTGGGACTTGTTCTGAGAATAACCAGAAGGATCCTGCAGCCAGCTGCATCCTGGAGCAATCTGGTCATACTACTGGCCTTACTCTATGTTAGTTACGAGTGTAGCCTAACGTCTTTTACAGGTAAATGGGACCCTTAAAGGAATTAGAGCAAACAAATGAGACTTCAGATGTCTCCCTTCGGGAGAAATGTGGGGATTGTGTAATTCTCAGTTACAGGAAGAACAGGGAAGAATGATGAAATTGGTGTAGGCTGGTGAAATTGCCTGTGGGTCAGACTAGTTCTTGACATTTCAGTGAGCTGATGTATTAGAACCAATGTGGTGTGTGTATGATGTCTGTGTGGGTGGTGTGTGTCTGTGTGTGTGCTGTGTGTATCTGTGTGTGTGTGTGTGTGTGTGTGTGTGTGTGTGTGTATGTGTACGTGTATTTTAAGGAATTGGTTCATGTGACAATAAAGCTGGAGACCAAAATCTTTCAGATGGTTTGGCAAACTAGAGATTAGGAAGAAAATGATGTTGTGGTTCAAATCCAAAGGCTGCTACTGGTAGAATTCCTTCTTCCTCAGGGGAGGTCAGCCTTTGTTCTATTAGGGTTTTAAATGAGGCCCACCCACATTAGAGAGGGCAATCTGCTTTATTTAAAGTCCAGTATTGATCTTATCTCAAAAAGACCCTCACAGAAACATCCAGAAAAATGTTTGACCCAATATCTGGGCACCATGACCCAACGAAGTTGAGACATAAAATTAACCATCATAGTGAGTTACTTACCAGTTAGATTAAATAATATACATATGCATCATGTCAAATTCCAGAGTAAAAGAGAGGTCAAGGAAGGAATACATGAATATCTAGGTCAGAATCTTTAAGATAGCATATAAAAACTTAGTCAATATTAAAAAGAATAATAATGATAAAAGTTTAATAAAAAATACAGCTAACATTTCTGTGGTACTCTGTGTTAGGCATGTTTGCATTCTCACAAAACTGTGAAGTAACCAATAGTCTGGAATCAATAAACTAGGTTCAAATCCCAGCTCTACAGCTGGGAGACAGCTATTGCTATTACAGGGGATAGAAAACAGAGAGCGGGTGGGCCAAGATGGCGGTGTAAAAGCATGAGAACTAACCGAACACTAGACATGGTATATTTCCTGGGCATTCTGCATGATAATATCCAGCATACCCATTGTAGATAAGGAACATATCCTTCTATGGAAGTTTTAGAAACCCCAATGTTGACTGAAAAATATGGCATTTCAGTCTTCTTTGGCAAAACCAATGATCAATTTTACCAAGGGAGAATATGAAAGGTAGCCTGCCACTTATCATGTGTCTTCTTCATACCATTGCATTTGATTATCTTTACTGAGTATGTATTAAATAAAACCATCTTATGCATGAAGTTTCCTCTACTGATAATATTAGAACAAAGGGTAGGGCAGCATAAAATATGCCTGCACTGAGAAATTTAAGATAATTTAGGATGGGTCAGTGTGAAGTACTGTCAGGCTTCTCCAGATTCATTTTATCATGTCTCAAACTGCAGGGAATATATTGCAAAAGTACTTTTTAGCTTACTGTAGTCCTGGGATGGACATCCTGAGAATCAATGTGTATTTTGTTTCATTCTGGAGAATCTCAACAACAGAAACCTAAAACACTCTTTTAGTATGCTCATTATGCAGTTAAAAGTCAGGTTCTGCCAAAACACCTTGAATTTCCTGTGACTCAGTCGAGGACTTTTTGGACCCTTGGTGGCTCAAGCCACAAGGGAACCATTGGTAAGATCTTTAGGTTTAAGTGGCTTCTTTATTTAACATCTCATTGCCAAGTTTCTCAGCTTTTCCTATCCTCATTTGTGAACCCGAACTCATTTCTCAGTGCAGTTTGCATGCTACCTTTCACTCTGATTTTTCTTTTCTTGTCTGACTTTGCCTGTTGCTCAATGCACGGATTTCTTTCTTTGCCTGGGGCTTTGGTTTACAAGAGATTTCAAAACCCTCACAACAATTGCTTTCTGACCTGGGTGGAATCCTAAGAAAGCTCTCCCCAGCCTGAAAAACCAGGACATCACAGTCACCACACAGTTGTTTTGTGCTTGTGGGCTCAGTCTTTCAACTCTTACGGAAAATCAATCAATACCAAAACCCAATTTTATGCTAACTAGGTTGAAATGGATTTTCCAGGCCACCATTAAAAATCAAAAATTACTCAGACCAGCACAGAAGCCAGCCAATTCTTAGATAACCAGGGTAATTTACTATTGTTTTGACTACTCCACTTATGGTGAACTGGAGATAATTCTGGCCACGTAGGCCCCACATGATGTTTTATTGGCTTGGATGATTTATAAATCCTATATCCATGAGATAATTGGCAACTCACTCCTTCATAGATGCGGGTTATGCAATTGGGGTGGGGAAAGGATTCACTGAAGCTGACCTGCTAGAAATCTTCACTTTCAATCTATAAAATCTAATGTGGTTGAGAATACAAAAAATGTGGCAAAATGTCAATGTTTCGTAAAGTGGTATACAAATAAAAAGCAATATGACCAGTATGATCAAGTTCACCCTCCCCTCAGCCTCTCTGACATTCTAAATGCTAGGATTCTAGTAAATGTTGAAATAATCTGTTTATGGCCTACTTTTTCATTCTTTTCATTTATTTTCTTCTTCTTCTTTTTTTTTTCCCTAAGAAATTAGTCCTGTAGGCATTCACAGTGGAATCCAGCTCCAACTGCAAAGACTTTAATTTCTTTTGTTCCAATGAGTAATTTTCTTTCTCTTACCCATTCCTTATTTTAATTCTGGACCTTATAGATCAATATTACTGTTAATCCACTGCAAGAATAAATAAAGTCAATGTCATAGTCCCATCGAGGGTCAGTTGGGCCAGCTGGCATGAACTGCAGAAGGTAGGGTATATATACATATATATATATGTGTGTGTGTGTGTGTGTGTGTGTGTGTGTGTGTGTGTGTGTGTGTGTGTGTGGTAGTGTCACAAATGGCTTTGCATGATGAGCTAGCCATTGTTATTTGCAGAAAACTATATTTTTGTTAGGTCAAGAAGCCCATAATTCTTCAAGTGATCCCTGAACCTTATTTAATGCTGCAAACCACAAAAGGAGCTGGGTTGAACTTTGGTGTCTGCAAGTTGAAAAGTAATAACTTTCCCCATCTCTTCCGTTAGTGACTTGGGCCATGTGATGAATGCAGACCCTTCCCTCACAAGGGTTTCCTGATATTATACACTTGTAGCAAATAAGGTTAGAACCTTTAAAATATAGCATTTAGTAATGTGCTGGAAATAGCTTCTTCTCGATTCTTTTAAAGGTCACTGCATTTGCTTTCCAGGCGTCGGGTTAGCTGAAGCCTCTACCAAGTGGAACTGAGAACATGCTTGCCTTTGCACTTTCAATTTTCCTGAGCTTCAAAGTAAAAAGGCAGGTGCAACCAGAAAGCGGGATGTGTGTGTGTACATGTACCGGTGTGCTCTCATGATATATACACAGATATATAAATGCATTTGCCAACCAATCTTAATGTTGGTTATGTAGATGCACACTGCTTTTTCAATTGGAGGTAAGGTGAGATTTGTACTCTGACCTGTCCAGAAGCTAAACTTATGGAAGTGAAATTGGGGCAACAGGAGAAAAACAAACTTGGGAGGAAGCACTCAATTATCTGTGCTTTGCCTTCATACTCCATGGACTACATCCTCCACCAAACCAAAGTATGTTAACAAGACTCCAGTCAGATCAAATTAATATCTGCCCACGAGCTTTGTTGCTACTCCACTGAAATATGAATTCATTAAGCCATTGATATAAAGCAAGAAAAAAAAAAAAGGTGGACTACACAGCATTGTTACCAGAATTAGTACCCGGATGGTGGATTGAAAGGAGAGAACTTTCCACACCAACTGATACAAATCAAGGCCAGGCTGGTGGTGAAGAAAAAGAAAGTTTCTTTTGTAATGCATATTTCATTGTTGTTAGAATCATTTGTTAGCACTACCAATACCTCCACCTTCCTCACATCGCCATTGTTAGCACCACCATTAAATCATCTTTATCATGTTTAGAGTCACCAATTAGGGTTTTTCTTGGAAGTATATTTCAGTGAAATAAATGTTTATGTCTGTCCAAAATTCTTATGTTGACATTCTAACCCCCAAGGTATCAGGAGGTGGGGCTTCTGGGAAATGATGAGGTAATGAGGGTAGAACCTTCATGTCCTTATAAAAGACCCCAGAGAGTTGGTTTGCCACTTCTGCCATGTATGGGAGGACACAGCAAGAAGGAAACAGGAACCGGAAAGTGAGCTCTTACCAGATACTACATCTTGATCTTGGACTTCCTGGCTTCTGGAACTGTGAAAAATAAATTTCCATTGTTTATAAGCCACTCAGTTTAAGGAGTTCTTTAATAACAGCCTGAAGAGACTGAGACATACAAAGATTAAAAGTGGCCCATATCCACCGATAACTTGTACTCTATGTACATACCCTAGTTAATTCTGGTTCCTTCTTTACACATTATAAATTCTACTTAGAACTCCAAGCCCAAGATCTAGTTCTCTTTCTGTATCCACAACCTCCCTTCTTCCGAATATCCCATAGTATCCACTGATGGGTTATTAATCTTTCATTTGAAAATATCATTTTTTGTTTGTTAGTCATCTTTTTGAATGTGCATACTTCATTGTTTCAGCTAGAACATAATGGTTTTAAAGACAAAAGTTGTGTTTTTTTAATATTGGTATAAGTGCCATATTATTTAGAGCAGTGTCTTATATATATATATATATATATATATATATATATATATATATCATTATATGGTTGTGGAAAGTCGTCCTTATTTAGCAGAATCAGACTAGGTTGAGCCATGTGAGGCAGAGACCTGGCTTCTAGGAACTGCTGGGAAGCATATGGCGCTGCATGGGAGTGGTTCCCTGTCTCTCTCTGGAATTTTCCCCTTAAGAGAATGGCTCCCCTAACTCCATCCTACCCTGTCCATCATAGAAGAAGCTCCTCCCTGCCCTTGCTTCCTTTTCCTGTACATTATAAATAAAGGAGAGTTGGGAAAGTTGTTGTTGTAAGAGGCCAGAGCTGGTATGACCAGACCCTTTATGCCCCCTCTCATATAAAAAGAATATTGGCTCTTGTGTGTTTATTGAGTAGATAAGTTTTTTGGGTAATTGATAGGAAAACTGCCAACATCCTTCTTTAGCAGTTAACCCTTTTCTCCTCCATGCAGGACATGGCAGAGAGGACACCCACAAATGGTGTTTAAAATTATTTATCAATTTGTTGTTGTAAAAAAAATTCCTATAGGTGTTGCTAATTTAGCCAGATGTGCTGTGTGAAGAGACCACACCACAATTACCTGTGACAGGGACTACCATGAATGCCTGACAGGTGTGGAGTGCATAGAGAATAAACAGCCAAGACAGTTGGAACTTACATTAAAAGGAAAATAATCCTAGGAAAAAAGAGGATGTGGTTTAGTTTGTAAAATGTTCTCTGCATCTGACAGTAGGTTCAGCAAAGTCCATTAGAGTTGGAGAAAAATAGTTTGGAGAGGATGTTAAGGTCAGTCAGAATCACAGGTTTATTCTTCTGAAAATCAGAAACACAAAGGTGCTTAGGACAGAAGAGCTCACTGGACTGATGAACAGCTTTGGAAAGAGGGCTGAGACTGAACAGATGATAAGTGCTCTCCGAAGATCTTGAATAACGGAAGTGTAATCCACAAAAACACACGTGTGGATTGCTTTAGTGGAAATAAGATGTGAGCAAGGACAAGAGGTTACCATAACTAACATGTAGAATGATCTAGATATGGTCAGGGGAGAAATGAATGATGAACAGAGGAAATTGCTTAGACCTCCAACTGTGTAAAAGGCAAAACAGTGAGAGGCTGACGTTGTCTCTTAGCCCTGGAGTTTCGGGGAAAGAGAAGAGATTGCCTTGGCCCCATCCCTAGATAGGCAGATTGATCAGGGACCCCAGTTAGCATGGCAGTAGGAGTGTGGAAGACCCTGCCTGATTCCAGAGAGAGGTCTCTTTAGGCTCCAGCCAATGGTGAGGATGATGAAGCTAAGAGTTAAGTGCAAATAGACTTTGGGCTGGTGAGTTGAGCTCTTTCAACTTTTAGTGGGGAGATGGTATAGAAAATCACTGCTTGGAAGTCAGGAGTACTGAGTTTTAGATGAGCAAATTTAAATTGCAAGTTACTAACTTCTCTGACCTTTGGATAAACAAGGATAAACAGATCATTCATAAGATATCAGATAATGTCTAAGTAAGTATTTTTAGTCTGTGATTCTTTTCTGGCTTTGGTATCTCATTGCTTAAGATTTCACATCATGGTATTGGTATAACTTCTGTAGATTCAGCCCAGATAGTGTTACACAGAGCTCCTACGGCCAGAGACTATCTTTTCCGATGTCTGTATTTTGTGATATATATTGATTGGCATCACATTTTGTTCAAGAAGGCTTTTTTTGTTTGTAGTCAAGTTCGCTGCAGGGAAGCTATGTAGCTATGATAATGACGAGAATCACGAGGATTCTACAAGGCAGGAGTGAAGAACAGAGAGAACTTGGGGGAGAACCAAGGTTTGAATGTGCTTTGTTCATGTGGGGCTTTCAGGGGTGTGAGATGAAGTATATTGATCACTGAAGAATCCATAAATGAGTCTACATTGCTTCCAAGTAAGAGCACACTGTGTTTGTCTTTGAAGATCCACACAACTGTTTATTTTCTTTGACTTTGAAATGTTAGCTTGTGTGAGTTTCAAAATAACACCTGGCTATGTGAAATGGCTTCATTTGGGTTATTTGTCATAAATGAAATAGTGCCTTGCTGCAACTTGGGATTTTTAAGTAACTTTTGAACATATGTACCATGGGAAGTTAGACAAATCCATTCTTTCAAAATGCCGTCCGTAACTGAATCTGATGAAGCTTCTTGATGTAACATCACAGGATGTTGCTTTTCTTGTGCCAGACTAGCTTAGATGCAGGGTAAATGGTGCAGAGTCAAAACCCAGACTCCGGGAGTTGGGTTTAAGCAAGCTTGTGGCAAGCAGCTTGCAAACTCGTTTATCGCAGGAGCAGCTACACATTTTATAGGTTTCTTGCCCAATCACAATGTGCCATGGGGGATCAGACCACCAGGTTCCTATATGGGTTCCCTTAGTAACATTGAGTCAATTTGGGGCAGTTGTGTACTTTCCTAGGTGACCAAAGCGGAACGCTCCTCCCCACAGGTTTTCCTATCAGGCCTGTATGTGCAAAGGTTTTCTTTACACACTTGAGACATTCACTGCTGCCAGCCAAGAACTAGGATTTCTCCCAACAACAGGGATCAGCAATGTCCAGACTACAGAAAAAATTATGGGGTATTTTACCTGGGTTCTTCAACAAGATCCTTATGAAAGGGAAGATAAGATGGAAGCCATAGATTAAAAGAGACTTCAAAATAGACTTAAAGTCAAGAATCACATTATTATTTCAATAGATGCAGAAAAAGCATTTGATAAAATACAGCATCCCTTCATGCTCAAAACACTGGAAAATATAGGGATAGTGGGGAACATTCATTAACATTGTAAAGGCCATCTATGCTAAGCCCATGGCCAATATCATTCTAAATGGTGAGAAATTGAAAGCATTCCCCCTAAAAATTGGAACAAGGCAGGGATGCCCTCTTTCACCACTTCTATTCAACATTGTCCTCGAAACTCTAGCCAGAGCAATTACACAGACCAAGAAATTAAAGGGATATGAATAGGAGAAGAAGAACTCAAACTATCCCTATTTGCTGATGATATGATCATATTATTTAGAGGAACCAGAAAATTCCACCAGAAAACTTTTAGAACTCATAAGTGAATTCAGTAAAGTAGCAGGATATAAGATTAATGCTCATATATCCAATACATTTTTATACATAAGTGATGAATCTTCAGAAAGAGAAGTTAGGAAAAATACCCCATTCACAATAGCTTCAAAAAAAATAAAATACTTGGGAACCAATCTAACAAAAGAGGTGAAAGACCTCTACAATGAGAACTACAGAACACTAAAGAAAGAAATTAAAGAAAACCTTAGAAGATGGAAAGATCTCCCACGTTCTTGGATAGGCAGAACTAATATTGTCAAAATGGCCATAATACCAAAAGTTCTATTCAGATTCAATGCAATTCCAATTAAAATCCCAATGATGTACCTTACAGAAATAGAGCAAGTAATCATGAAATTCATCTGGAAGAATAAGAAACCCAGAATAGGTAAAGTAATCCTTAGCAGGAAGAGTGAAGCAAGGGATATCGCAATACCAGACCTTCAACTATACTACAAAGCAATAGTAACAAAAACAGCATGGTACTGGCACCAAAATAGACAGATAGATCAATGGTACTGAATAGAGGACACGGACATAAACCCAAATAAATAAAATTTTCTCATACTAGACAAAGGTGCCAAAAATATGCAATGGAGAAAAGATAGCCTCTTAACAAATGCTCTAGGAAAACTGGAAACCCATATGCAACAGAATGAAACTAAACCCCTATCTCTCACCCTGCACAAAACTCAACTCAAAATGGATCAAGGACCTCGAAATCAGACCAGAGACCCTGCATCTTATAAAAGAAAAAGTAGGTCCAAATCTTCAACTTGTTGGCTTAGGATCAGACTTCCTTAACAGGACTCCCATAGCACAAGAAATAAAAGCAAGAATCAATAACTGGGATGGATTCAAACTAAATAGCTTTCTCTCAGCAAAGGAAACTATCAGCAATGCAAAGAGAGAGCCTACAGAGTGGGAGAAAATCTTTGCCACTCATACTTCAGATAGAGCACTAATTTCCAGAATATATAAAGAACTCAAAATACTCTACACATTCTCTCAGCCAGGAGAGTGGACTCAGCAGTGGAGAAGGAATGTCCCAGAAAGGTCTTCGAGGGGATAAAACATATATTGGGGGGAAAAACCCTGATTATTCTTCATGAAGTAAGAATTATAATGCACGCCTATAATTACTAATGCACTCTGCTGCAGGACTTTAATAAAGTTGCTGTTTTCGGGCTGGGATGTGGTGATGCCATAATTTGAATGTGCTTTTTTCCCACCAACTTCATATGCAAATTCATCATTGGGCTCACTTATAATTGCAGTGTTTCCTGCGTTGGGCTTAACAGAAGCCTGACAGAATAGTGTTTGCTTAGGCAATAATTTAAGATTTTACCTTATTTGTGATTACTATAGTGATTACTACAGCTACAAGGTATAATTTTACTGTCTTATTTAAATTTTGTGAATTTGAATGTTTTTTACACTAACTTCTCCCAATAAAGTCCACTATGAAAAAAAAATACTCTACACAAAGAATACAAATAACCCAATCAACAAATGGCCTAAGGATATGAACAGACACTTCACAGAAGAAGATCTACAAGCAATCAGCAAACATATGAAAAAATGTTCACCATCTTTAGTAATAAGAGAAATGCAAATCAAAACTACCCTAAGATTCTATCTCACCCCAGTCAGAATGGCTACTATCAAGAATATAAGCAACAATAGGTGTTGGAGAGGATGTGGGGAAAAAGGTACACTCATACATTGCTGGTGGGACTGCAAATTAGTGCAGTCACTCTGGAAAGCAGTGTGGAGATTCCTTAGAAAACTTGGAATGGACCCACCATTTGATCCAGCTATCCCACTCTCGGCCTATACCCAAAGAACTTAAAATCAGCATACTACAGAGGTACAGCCACGTCAATGTTCATAGCTGCTCAATTCACCATAGCCAGAATGTGGAACCAACCTATGTGTCCTTCAATTAATGAATGGATAAAGAAACTGTGGTATATATCTACAATGGAATATTACTTAGCCATAGAGAATAATAAACTTATGGTATTTGCAGGCAAATGGATGCAGTTGGAGAATATCATGCTAAGTGAGATAAGCCAATCTCAAAAAAACAAAGGATGAATGATGTCTCTGATAAGCGGATGATGACACATATAGGGAGTGTGAAGGGGGCAAGAATGGAGGAAGGAGGAAATTTATAGAGGGATAAGAGGAGTGGGAGGAGTAGGGGGGGAAATAACAGAATGAATCAAATCTATTACCCTAGGTAAATGTATGATTACACAATCGTATGCTTCTACTTCTTGTACAGAGATTAAGAGGTATCCCATTTGTTTACAATAAAAATGAATTTAAAAAAAGAGACTTCAAATATGTGTAAGTGAAATGCAATATGTGGTTGCCATTTGCATTCTAATTCAAGAAACTTAAAAATTATGGGATTTGGGAGATAATTACAAATGCAAACCTTGACCAGAAATTTGAAAATGATTTAGGAAATATTTTTAATTTTAAGTTGTGATAATATGTTGTGTTTTTACTTTAAGATTCATTATCTTTTTAGAGATATATGAGTCACATGCTGAAATGCATATAAAATGATATGATGTATAATTTGCTTCAAAATAATATGGGAGGGAGACATTGTTAAAACTGGAACAGGCCATGAGTCGAGTATTGCTGAGGCTGGGTAATGGGTACATAGAAATTCATCGTATTAGTCTGTGTTTAAAATTTCTAAAATAAAAAAAATTAAAATTAAATGTCATGTGTTTGCATTGAGTATTTTCTTTGTTCTTGGAGCTTTATTAGCTCTTCCTCAAGTGACAGGTGAGTGATCAATAGAAGAAAGGAATATAGACACCACTGCCTTTTTGGATACAAGGGCACCACTAGTGCTGAAGTGGGGAAATAGTTACTAATGGAAAGGAAGTATAATTTGATTATATTAATGGATTCCCATCCATCCCCTGACTAGCTTTCCAAGTAGAATTGAGAGTAAAAAGCAACCTTGATTTTTCTGGCATTGCTGTTTCTATGAGGCAATGCTCTTGACCTTTTGTAGAGGCACTAACTGATACTGTCCCTATGTCCTGACAAGTCGTAGCATTTAGAGTCAGAATGAATTCTTCAGGATTCAATGTGATTTACAAGCAACGAATATGTTAGAGACTTAGGATGTTGGGAAACCAACTCAAACAACTATAGGTATTGGCTTCTCTACCCTCCACTTTCTGAACCCCTGGAAATTTGGAGTGAAAAGCTCTCTTCAGATATTATACCCCACCTTCTAATACTGGCATATGCAGTGGACATTTTTTGTCCGAGACATTTTCTTCCACTGGTGAAGTCTCTTCTTTTCTACATTCTACCAATGTGACCACACATTGGTTATGATCATTGGTTCAGGGTAGAAAAAATGTCCCATGCCATGCTAATCAACATGTATCAAATTGCTATTGCAACACTGAAACAAAATAAGTCTGTCCTTCAGGACTTGAACAGATATTTGCATCCTTGACTTTTGTGTTAGTCAGCTTTTTTGTTGCTGTGACCAAAATTCCAGACAAGAACAACTTAGAGGATGAAATGTTTATTTTGGCTCACAGTTTCAGAGATATAGTCCATGGTGGGCCAACCCCACTGCTGTGGTCCAAGGTGAGACAGAACATTATGGTGGAAGGGCATGGTGGAAGAAATCTACTCAGATCATGGTGACCAGGAAGCAGAGAGTGCAAGAGGAAGAGGCTACAGGGAAGATGCACCCTTCCAGGACAGGCCCCCAGTGACTACCTTGTCCAATCATGCCTCACCTGCCTATAGTTACCACCCAGTTAGGCCATGCAAACTAGGATGGACTGACTGATTAGGCAAAAGCTTTTAAAATCTAATCATTTTTACCTCTGAATATTTCTTAATTAACACAGGAGATTTTGAGGGACACCTCATATCCAAACCATAACATTCCACCCATGACCCTGAAAAGTTCATGCTCACCTTACAATGAAAAATATATTTAGTCAACTTCTAAGCATACCCATAATCTTAACAGTTTTGGCATTGCCAAAAAGTCCAAGTGCAAAGTGTCATCTGAGACTCGAGGCAAATTCTTAGCTGTGAGCCCCTTTAAAAATCAAGTTATGCATATCCAATATACAATGGAACAGAGTAAACATTCCCATTCCAAAAGCAGAAGGAAGGGGCATAGAAATAAGGGATAAGGTCAAACAAGACAAAAATCTGGCAAACATGTCCCTTAACTCCACATATAGCATCTAAGACACCTGGTGGGCTTGGACAGTCCCATCCCTTTGGTCTTGTAGATTGCGGTGCTCGTGGCTCTCTGTTCATCTGGCTTTTTTCTCAGTCAGCAGGTTTCTTTTTTTCTTTTTCTTTTCTTTCTTTCTTTTCTTTTTTTTTTTTTTTTTTTTTTTTTGGCAGACAGTCCACATTACTGGCATTTCTTAATTCTTGGGGTCTCCATTCCAGCTTCAGCTTCACCTTCACAGCTTCCTGCATGACCCTCTAAGGGGCAGCCTGCAGAGATTCTGACCCTGGTATACATTGCCTGACCTTCATTTGAAATCTTGATGGAAGTCTCCTGACCCCTTAATTTCAGCACCCCACATTCTTGCAGAACCAGCACTACAGAGATGATACCAAGACATGCTGCCAACTGGCATAGTTACCTGACCCCTTGAATCATGGCTATAGAGGCCTCTGAGTACATGGGGGGCTGAGCATTGTGAAACAACTTTCTACACCCCCTTGTACAACCAGAGTGCCCCCCAACAGGATCTATTCTCAAAGCAATTTTTCCTTCTATACTTTTAAACCTACAATGGTTATGGTCTCTAGAATTCCTGAGATGTCTTTAAGTCATCTTTCACATTGTCTCTGTGTAAAGTCCTTAGCATCTCTTTAGCACTATAATCTCTTCAACAACCATATCTTTCTTGACCCCAGTTTACATGCATTTTTTCTGGTCAAATTGCAATTTTGTAAAATTCCTCTTTTCTGTTTTCTGCTCCTAATTCTTAAAGTAAGCCTGGTTAAAACCTGCCAGTAAAATCCATGTCGTTTCCTGAATGCTGTGTTGTCTTGAAGTTACCTCTTCCAGATTAATCAGTCCATCACCTTTAAATTCAGCCTCATATAAAATCTCCAGACATGGAAAAAATGTAAACACATTCTTTTCCAGAATATAACATGAATAGCCTCCAGTCTACTTCCCAATAGAATCCTCATTCCCCTTTGAAACCTCTTAAGCATAATCTTTACTAGCTGTATTCTGGCCTTCTGATCTCCTACTGGAATCACTCATTAATTTCTATGTATGGAATTCTAAATGGTCTCCTGTCCAAATCTCCACATTTTTCCCACAAACCATTTCTAAAGGCTTCTAAACCACATGATCATGTTATTACAACAATTGCTCCACATCTCAGTACCAATTTCTTTATTAGTCCACTTTTTGTCACTATGACAAGGACAACTTAGAGGAGGGAACATTTATTTTAGCTCATCATTTCAGAGATTTAGTCCATTGTCAGCTGATTCCATTGCTCTGGATCCAAGGTGGGGCAGCACATCATGGTAGAGGGTGTGGCAGACGTCTTGGCAGGTCAGGTCTTGGCAGCCAGGAAGTAGGGGTGGTGGGGAGAACTGCAGAACATGAACCCTTCCAGGGCGTGTCTCCATGACTCACCTTCTCCAGTCACACCCCACCTACCTATAGTTACCACCCAGTTATTCCATTTAAACTTGTAGCGACTTATAAGGTTATAGCTCTCATAATCTAATATTATGAATATTGGATTTTGAATATTCCTTCATTAATGAAGGAGTTTTGGGGGAGCACCTCATATCCAAACCATAACAACTTTGTCAAGTAGTTATTCTCTTAGCAGAAAGGAAGTGGTTAGTAGGACAAAGCTCATATTTTAAATTGCTGAATGGAAAGATGGAGAAAAGTCAGGACTTTGGAGACATAACTGAGAGTCTGGATCAATTAATTATGAAGCTGCCTTTCCTTTAGGTCAATAAATATCTATTATTGTTTAAGCCAAATGACTTGTATTTCATTTCATTTTTAACTAAAAGCATCTTAGTATAAATAAAAATACTTATTCACACAGAAGTGCTGAAGCATTTCAATGAAAATATTTCAATGAAAAATCTGAGAGTGAGAAAGCACTGCTCACTTTGCAACTTGATGTGGTTGGTCTAGGCTCAATATTAGATGTGTTAAGACAAGATTGAGAAGATCTGGTTGGAGACATACATATGTGATGTCATTAGACAGACCTAAAGGCGTGGTTTTGCTGAGTCTGACTCCGGTGGACTCAGAAAATTATTTACCCAGTGAAAGGGTAGAGGTGATACTTCAAGTCTATAGAGTAATCTGCATGATGTCACTAGAGGTTTGGGCTATGAACAGAAAGAAAGGTTCCTTCCTTGGAAAAACTCTGTATAATCAGAATGTATTCCCCCAATGGCACTAGTTTGCTCTATAAGGATGGGTCACATTTTGCTTTCTTTGCCTTTGTATTTATTCATTATGCGGATTGAGTGCCATCTCTCTGCCAGGCACCAATCTAGGTATTGAGAAAAATTCCAGTGCAAGGAGGTCAGGTAATAAGCACATAGACAAGTAGTACCTGATCTTTCCAATGGCAGTAAGTGCTATGGAGAAAACGAAGGTGTGGTAAAACAGGTTAATGTATATCAGGAAGGAAAAATACAATATATAATACATTTGAATAGAAATCTGAAAGTCGTGAAAGAGAGCCATGTGGTATCTGGAGGAAGAACATGGAGCCAGAGACCACAGTCCTCTTTGGCGAGGCAGAGGGACCGTGGTAGAGCAAGCTGAGCACATTAGAGGAGTGTCAAGGATGACCTTGTGGCTAGAAAGGAGTGAATGAGGGAGGAAGTCATAGGAGATGAGGACCCAGAGATAATGAGGCCAGAATGTTGAAGTCATTAAAAGCCAGTCTAAGAGCTTGGTTTAAATTATGGATTATTTATGTTAACAGAACAAACTGAATTTGGATATCAACCACATTTCATACATTTTAGTATGAAAAGGTGATTCAATGCAAATTATAACTTCTTCCTAAAAAACAAGACAAACAACACAGAAGTGAACAAAGAAAAACAATTTCACCCTTTCTGTATCTCCTTCCCACTTTCCACTCCATGTACTTACCCACAGGCTCACAGCTGCAAGCAGATGTTACTATTTTGTTGGATGGCCATTTATACTTTTTTTCTAAGCTTACACAAATGTATATCTCTCCCCCACTGTGTACATGGAAAAAACATGTATGTTTTTCATTCTACATCTTATAAAAATGGAATTCTATTGTGTGATAGAAGTCTGTAGAAATAATTAAGAAGTTATTACTCATAAATAGAGTCCAGATTTGGGGTTAAATCAGAATTCTCTCTCTTTATTGGTCTATCTATCTATATCTCTATGCCTCTACCTATCAATTATCAATCACCATTGGTACATAGACCCTGAAAGTCATTTGCCTGGAAATTCTGGACAAAAATTGTAAAAAGGTGAACAGTGGAAGGTATAATAAAATTTTATAACTGAAAGGTACTTAAGAGATCATCTAATTCAAACCTTCTATTAATTCTGTAAATATGCCCAGTGCTTTGTGCTCAGTGGACACCATGAAAGAAGTCATTAAAGACAAAAAAAAAATTGTCTGGAACAAAATTACTGTCCTTATCTTAGAAGAAAGGTACGTGAAAACTCAAAAAGACTAGGAGGTTTTTCCAAGACACAATGGAAATGATACCTGGGACTTGAACTCAGACTACTTGCCTGTGGGTATAGGACTCTCCATTGTACCTCAAGGTCTATGGCCCTTTTTAACAGTAAATAACGGAAAAGGCCAAGTTTGAGCACTCTAATTTGCAAAAAGTTTAGCTGTTAGAAGTCCAAGCAGTGAATGAAGCACTAGAGAACTCCCATCTATTGGGAGCTAGTAATTACTCTAAGAAATCTTAGTGTAAAAATCTAATTTCAACCCATTTTCTCAGAGGGTAAATTTTATTCCATTTCCTTTTCTCAGGGCTCTGTCATTAGCATATTAAACTAATGAGTGAATCAATTATTTAAAACTGGCAATATTTTTTATTATGGCTAATTAAGTGTTTAATCAGAACATTCTGGTCTTTAATCCTTTGAAAACAGCATTCACCAGAGGATGAATGGAATGACTGGGTGGAACTTTACTGACAACCTCTTGTACTGATGCGAGTGTCTAGGGCAGAAGCTGGAGCCTTAAACAAGAAGGTGAGCAGAAACAAGTCAGAGAGCAGATAGAAAATGGCAAGCCCGCCCAGCTGCAGGAGGAGATGATGACTGTCTGTCTCTAAGACTGTGGGCCATGAGGAAGGGGAACCACCATCCCAACCTGAGGATATGGTTCCTGGAAACCTCCATCACACAATAAAATTGAGATTTAGTAGAGAAAGCATGCCTTGTTTTTCTCCAGAATTTACTCAAGTATTTGACTATATCATTCAAGCTTTACTTGAACAATTATTTTTTTCAGTACTTGTAGAACACTTTGAAGACCATCTGAAAATTATTTACCAATAACTACATGATACTTCTGGGCAAATTGTTGGCTTTAAATATTCATATTAGCCATGTACTTACTTTTATTTCGGGGGGGGGGGGCATTGCTAGGGCTTGAACTCAGGGGCTCTTGACTACTGAGCCACATCCCCAGTCCTATTTTGTATTGTATTTAGAGACAGGGTCTCACTGAGTTTCTTAATGCCTCACTTTTGCTGAGGCTGGCTTTGAACTCATGACCCTCCTGCCTCAGACTCCTGAGCTGCTGGGATTACAGGCATGTGCGACCATACCTGGATTACTTTTTAAAATATTTAACAAGTTCACTGTATTTCATTTTATTGCTATTATAAGGCCAAACCATCCTAAAGGCCTAACCGGATTTTAGTTAAGTCAATCTTAAAAATTAACCCAGAAAATATGTAAGAACCATTTGAGGGAATATACAGAAAGTGGAAGAAAGAAGTTAATTCACATATACATTCATTAATTCAATGTATATGCATTTGTTCAATAATTCCTAAGTGTCAGAAAACACCCTATCACTAGAGATTTTATTATTATTATTATCTGAAGACAATCCATCTGTCTTGCTCTCTCAAAACCTACAGTGTACCAGGAGTACAGACAGACCAGAAATTGCAATGCTATGTACAGAGATAAAGATACATCCTGAAAGTTGTGGGAACCCACAGGAAAGGAGGTTAAGGACTCTTCTGAGAAGAAGTGTATTTAAACAGACCCCAACAGGATGGATCAAAGGAAACCACCCCTTCTAGTAGAAAGTTGGACAAAAGAGCCAACTGATCCACTCAGTGAAAAACAAAAACAAAAACAAAAACAAACATAAATGCCAGATAGGCTATTTACCTTGTTTTGTGTTTTTTATGTATGTCAGTCAATAGATTAGATGTTAAGCCCCCAAACTAGTAGAAAGTAGGAGTAGCAAGATAAGCTGAGCACTGAAGCTATCTTTCACCGTAAGTACATTCGCCAAACAGGTTGAAGTTGAGCTTCCATCTTAATTGACTCACAGTGTACAGGAACAGAAGACATCCCAGTGTAGGTTCTTGAAATTTGGAGAATCCAGTATGTCAATCATGAGGATTAAGCTGAACTTTCAAAGGTCTTTATCCACAATTCAAAGGTCTACTAAAAATCAGTCTACTTCATTTGAGTGTCTTTCCTCTAAGAAAATGCAAATAAAGAATCTTAGCACTAAGTGAAAGAGGACAAAGAACTCCCTTGAGAAATAACAATTTCAAGAGCTCCCCCAAACCTTAGGATTCTGAATTCCTATAAAAATAAAAACAAAATATCCTAAAGATAAGATGTTAGCTTAAACATCCACGTACTAATATTCAGGTTGGTAGTGCTCTTAGACTCCTAGCAGGAACAAACACAAATCCCTTCTGGGTGGGATCACCTTTCACCCACAAAATACAATCCACAAAGAAAGAAGGCACCACAAGTGAAAGTCAAACGAAACAAAATACAGCTTAGAGGCTCCTCAAAGCTTCATGTGTTGGAAGTAGTTAAAACGACTATGATTTCCAGGTTAAAACAAATATAACAAAACTAAAAACATAATTTATGTGCAGAAAATATAAAGTGACATGATAGATTTGAAAACATTTCTAGCAATTTACAAGAGAACAATGGAAATTACCATCTCAATGTTTGGGTTACCCTCAGAATAGATTTAGCTAAGGACAGAATTAATGAAATAGAAGATAAAATCAAAATGCATTAGCAAGATAAAAAGTCATGGAAAATATGACAGAATAGAAGAAGTGAATAGTGAAATGTTGCTGCATATACCTGAAAGAAGAGAAAGAATGTGTGTCAGAAACTGATAGATGCTTAAAAAAATACAAATTCTCTCTTTCCAAGTACCTGGACTGTATTTCAGTCCTATTCACTCTTAAGGGTGGCCATGTGATGGTGGCCAAGGAACACAAATGTTGTGTATGCTTCTTAGACCCAGTTCATAAGCAACTGTCACGTGTTCCTCCACTTTGCTCACTATGGCTAACTAGGATGGAAATAACTTTGGAAAACTTTGGAAATCTGTATGGTCAAAAGGCCAAGTTCCACAACTGGTTTCCTAAGTATCCACATGGATGAGATTAGCTCTGCCTAATCATGCACCTATTCGTAACTATTACAAGAGGAAATCAAAATACAGTTGTGTTGAACCATTGCATGTTTTGGGATCCATTTTATAATCTAAACATGTATTAAAGGCAATATTTTAAAAATAATGGTGGGGATTTTTCTAGAATAGATAAGAGATCCAATTCTCCTATTTGAAATTCCAAACAAATGGGGTAAAACATCCATACTAAGAGAAATGTAAGACTAGTTGCAGGACATTAAAGACAAGAAGGCAACCTTAAAAGTAACTGGACAAAAATGTCAGTTTACCTTCAAAAAAGTAATACTTTAACTGAAAACTGACTTCTCAGCAGCAATAATTAAATCCCAATATAGTGAATTAGTATCTTGAAGTGATACAGAAACAATATCATCTCACAAGTGAATGCCTATAAAATTATCTTTAAGACAGAAGCTGGGCATGGTGGTGCATGCCTGTAATCTCAGCAGCTCAGGAGGCTAAGGAGGGAGGATCTCAAGTTCAAAACCAGCCTCAGCCAAAGCAAGGGGCAAAGCAACTCAGAGAGACCCTGTCTCTAAATAAAATACAAAATAGGACTGGGGATGTGGCTTAATAGTCAAGTGCCCCTGAGTTCAATCCTCAGTACACCCCTCCAAAAAATAGTAATGACAATATAAAAACATTTTAGACAAATACTAAACATTTATCACCAAAGGAGCCCCAGTAAGAAAATACCAATAACTGTAATTCAAGCTGAGGAAAAGTGATTCCAGATGGAAGGTCTGAGAATAAGTGATAAAAATATAGTTGGGTAAACTTAAAATGTACTAACAACGTGGCTGGACCCGGGGGTGCATATCCCAGTGGCACAGTGATGTCAGTTCTCCCAACTTCACTGAGAGAATTTAATGAAATTCCCTTCCAAGTTATTTTATGGATCAACAAATTGACTCTAAAGTGTATACGGAGAAACAAAAGATTCAGAAGAGTCAACACAATATTGAAGGAGAATAACAAACTTGGAGGACTGTCACTATCTTACTTCAAGACTTTAAAGCTACATTAATTGAGATCACATGGTACTGGTGGAAGAGCAGATAAATAGATCAATGGAAAAGAACAGAGTGTGTGGAAAGAGACACCCGTAAATTGAATCAATGACTTTTTTATGTAGGTGTAAAGGAAATTTAATGGTGCTGAACAACTGGACATTCACATGTAAAAATAAAAACAAATGAATCTAAACATCTACTCTACACCATTCACAAAAATTAACTCAAAATGGACCATAGACCTAAATGTAAAATGCCAAACTATAAAACTACTATAAGAAAACAGGAGAAAATCTAGATGAACTTTTTGGCAATGACTTTTAAGATACAACAAAAAGGCATGACCCATGAAAGAAAGAATTGGTAAGTTGGGATGCATTAAATTTTTTTAAAAAACTTTTACTTTTTGAAAGATATTATCAGAAAGTGAAAAGATAAGCATGGACTGGGGACATATACATATATATGCAAATAATATATCAAAGAATTGTTATCTAAAATAAACTCAGACCTCTTCAAGTTCAACAATTAGAAGACAACCTGACAAAAATGAGCCAAAGATTCCAACAAAGACCCCACCATAGAAAATATAGAGAGAGTAAATAAGCATGTGAAAATATGCTCCACATCATGTCATCAGAGAATTGCAAATGAAAGCAATAATAAGATACCACTGCACACCTTCAAGACCAATATCCAGAATAATACCAACATCAAATCTTACCAATAGGAACTCTGACTCTTTGCTGGTGGAAATACAAAATGGTATTGCTAACTAGGAGAGCTGTTGGCAGCTTCTTACAGAGCTAAATATATTCTTACTATACAATAATATTCCTTGATATTTACTCAAAGGAGTTGAACACTTGGGCTCATACAAAAATCTACATACGATGTTCATAGAAGCCTTTTTTTTTTTTTTTCCCCACAACGGTCAAAACTTGAGAGCAACCAGTTTGTCCCTCGGTGGGTAAATATATAAAGAAACCACAGTACATCTAGGTGATGGAATTTTGCTCAATGCTGAAAAGAAATGAGTTTTCAAATCATGAAAAGACATGGAGAAAAACCAAGTGCATATACCAGTGAGTGAAAGAAGTCAATCTGTGAAGCCTACACAGTGTGTGAGTCCAAATACATGACGTGGAAAAGACCAAACTTCAGAGACAATAGGAAGATCAGTGGTTGCCAGGGGTTAGGCAGAGAGGAACAAATGAATAGTGGGATACAGAGGAACTTTAGGGGAGCGAAGCTACTCTCTGCAGTAGTAAAGTGGCAGACTTGTCATTAAGCACTTGTCTAAACCCATAGAAAGTACAACATCAAGAGTGAAGACTAATGTAAACTATGAACTTGGGTGCTAATGGTGTGTTAATAATGGGCTCATCGCTTATAACAAATGTGCCACTCTAGTGAGAGATAGTGTTATGGGGGAAGCCATGCATGCACAGGGACAGGAGGTATACAGGAAATTTCGGTATCTTTCGTTCAATTTTCCTTTGAAGTTAAAACTACTCAAAAATAAAAAGTGTATTTTTAAAAAGCATTAAGAATTGGAAAGTTGGAAATGGAAGTGAATTAAGCAAATTATATAATTGTCCAAATAGAAAAATAAAATAATTCTACAAAATAAAAGGATTCTATTAAACTTAATGTGACTATTTAGTCCATTTGGTCCATTTGGTGAATGCAAAATCAAAATTAAAACTTCAAGAGAATTTCTATACAGAAATAACAGCTAACAATTTTATAAAATATAACATTTATAATAGATAAATATATACTACGTAGAAATGAATCTTACAAAAGCCATGTGAGGCCTTTTTTTAAGAAAAAAAATTAAATAAAAGTTTTTAAAAATGTTCAAGAATGACTAGCTAAATAGAGAGTTACATCTTGTGTCTGTGTAGGAAGTACAGGTATCATAAAACTGTCAGTTTTCTCTAAATAAAGCAATAGGTTCAGTATAGTTATAATCAAAGTTTGAGAAACCTTTTTGGTTTGGTAATATTTAGTAACTAATTCTGAATGTTATGTGGAAAAGCAAAAGTCAAGGCTAGTCAAGACCCTTAAAGAACAGGATATGAAGTAAGAAAGGGCATATCCTAACATGCACACGCACGAACTCAATGTCTTGTGGAATTGACCTAAGAAGAGACAAATAAACCCATCGAAGAGAAAGAGAGTGCAAAAACAGACCCATTATGTGGGAACCAGGGGGTGCTACAGATAAATGCAGTCATTATAGATTATCCAATAACCAGTGCTGGATATTTATTTTCCATATTGATAAATGAAGTAAATGCCCACCTACCATCATATACAGAAATCAATTCCAGTTAGATTAAGGGCTAAAATAAGAATGACAAAGACAAGTAACTTAGGAAAATATTATTTTGATTTGTGGATAGGTTTTTTCCTTAATTAAGAGTAAAAATAAAAATGTAGTAACTATAAAATAAAGCTGGATAAATTCAATTACATTAAGATGAAGCATTTTATGTAAAGATCTCATAAAAAGACTAATTGGAAGACAAGGCCCAAACCTACAGAAGATACTTGCAAGGCTTATGACTGTAAGAAAAAAAATAGTATCTAGATAATTAAGAATTTCTAAAAATTCTTTATAAAAAGATAATCCTACAAAAATAGGGAAAAGATGCAAAAATGCATTTCACAGAAAGTGTGAATGACCTATAGACATGAAACTGTTATCGCTAATTACAGCACAAATGTAAAATACAATCATAATAAAATACCATATCACATATACTAGAAATGCAAAAATTTAAAAAACATTTGGCAGTATCAAGTGCTATCAAGTACATGAAGCAATGAAAACCCACATTCATTACTGGGCCTCATGGAAAACATTGTTCAACACTGGCCATAAGGTGGTATGCGTGTACATTCTATTACTCAACACATTTACTACTAATTATACTTCAGGAAAAATCTTGCATATGTAATCCAGGAGACACATACAAACATGTTCATCACAGAAATGTTTCACCCAGAACCTGGGGAGAATGGGTGAATAAATTACAGTATATTTACACAATGAAATACTACATAGCTATGGCAATAGATGAACTTCAGTTACATACAGTGATATGAATGGGTCTAAAAAATACAATAGAGGGAAGGGAAAACCTCAAAGAATACTTGAAGTATGATTTTCTTTATAAACTTTGAGAAGAGTAAACCTAAACAATTAATGGATTAGTAATAAAATTCATAATAAAACCCTATCAAAAAGTGAGAAAATTATTAACATGAAATTTGGATAGTAGTTACCACTGAGGATGGGGAAGAAACACTCAAACACAGAAAAATGTATAGGCAGAGTTCTGATGTACTAGCAATATTGTATTTTTTAAACTTGGTGATAAATACACAGGAGTTCATGTTGTTATTGCATTAGCTATGCTTACATGTTATATTCACATATATAAAGAGAAAGAGGAAAAAAACATAAATTTTTTTGGTACTTGAGATTGAATCTAGGGGCACACTACCACTGAGCTACATCCCCAGCCCTTTTTGCTTTTTATTCTGAGACAGACTCTCACCGGATTCCCTAGGCTGGCCTTGAACTTGAGATCCTCCTGCTCAGCCTCCCGAGTCTCTTAAATTACAGGCGTGTGCCACCATGCCTGATTTAAAAAAATTTTTTTAAAAACCCAGAAAAAAGAAAAAAATAGATAGCACTTTTGTCCAAAGGTGGAGGGGTAGATAATAGCATGCCAAACCCAGTAAGCTGCTGGTGCTGAGGTCCAGAGTCATTAGTCCATGGGCCAAGCCTCACCCTTGGAACCTCTTCTCTTTCATCTACCTACGCTCCTCTTGGTGTTTCCCTTTCATACCTCTAAGCTTCCTCTATATGCTGACTCCCACATTCTATGACTCCAGTTTATACCTCTCTGCTGAGGGTCTGCTCCTGCAGGCAGCTGCCATTTGCCATCTCTATGTAGTTATGAAATGGACATCTCACTTTAACTTGTCCAAACCCCTGCACCCACCTGAAGTCCAGCCGCTTCTTCAACCTTCTCCTTTGTGAATGACAATTTGATCTTATTGCTGCTCAGGCAAAAGCAAGCACTTACCTTGGATTCTCCCTTAACTTGTTTTCCTAGCTCCCCACATCCAGTCTATCAGCAAATCCCTTTTGCCTCTACTTTATATACCATGGCTGGTGACTTCCAGATGCTTTCAAAGTCATCCTGCCCCTTCTCATGACCACTTTTTCTATCCCCCTACCTTTACCTACTTCCCCCCTTATGTGGCTTCATATACACAAAGTAAAAGTCCACTTTTCCCATAGAGCCTTCCATGATGTGCTTACCCCTTGCTTCCTGGTCCATCTCCCATTGTTTTCTCCCTCCATGATGCATTTCCAGCCATCTTGACTTCGGTGTTGTTGAACAGGTCAAGCATGCTACTATTTCAGGGTGTTTGCAATAGTTGTTTCTTCTACCTAGAATGATCTTTGCTCTGATACCTCCTAAGTTCACTTCCTCAACTCCTCCAAATGTCCCAAGTTTGGCCTTTCCTATCTACCGAGAACCACCACGGGCTGCTTCAAGCGGCTCCGGTTACAGAGCAAAACCGCAACCCCAGGGCTGCTTCAAGTGGCTCCAGTTATGGAGGAAAACCGCAGCTTTTTTCCCTTTTCGCTTACCTAAAACCGCCGCTTACGGAAAGCCGCTTCTCCCGCTTTCGGCCAGACCAGCAGGACATAAGACACCTACTCTTTAGAATTCATGAAGCAGCTTCCCCTTTATTCCAATAACACCCTCAATATATAGGCAGTCTCATGCATAAGCAATTGTAACCAGATATGTCCATCCAATCCTGTTAAAGGTCAAGCAGTCACTCGCTGGAGCATACATGTAAAGTATATCTGTCCACGTGCTAGGCAGCTGAACTGATTATCATACAGCCAATTGTAAACGCATTCTGCCTTTCTCCACACATATTCAGAACGCCATTTGCTCTCTGCCAGTCGCCATCTTTGGATGCACGTGGCGTAACCCTGGGCCCCAGTTCCCCCTGCCACACCTATCTACTGTACTTTGAGTTGCAATCCCTCCCCTCTACCTCCTCCATCTTCCCAGTTTGTGTTGCACAATAGGTACCACTATTTGACATACCATATAGTTCACTAATTTATTTATTTTTCTCTCTTCCCCCAATTAGAACATAAGCTCCAAGAAAGCAGGGGATTTTGTTTGTTTCACTGCTACTACTCTGACTCTTAAAATCATGCTTAGCACATAGTAGGTAATCAATAAAAATAAATCAATTAAAGGGGAAAATGATGCCTTGGGAAAGCTAAAAGAAACAAACCAAGCTCTTTGGAATGCATCAAAGAATGGTTAAGAAACCAGTCTGTAGGTTCAATACTGGGACCAAATCATTACATATACTTCTGCTGTGTTAGTGTAAAGTAAGAGTTACAGAAGATACCTGACTTGTTCAACCTAGCAAACTTCCATGCTACTAATAAAGGCAACTCTACCTGCACCCATAGGAGGCACTGGAGATCTTGCACAGTCATTTGAAGTCTGAACTCTCAAGGTGTTCTGGGTGCATGCTATGTTTGAAGTACCATCTCAGGTGCATAAGCCCATACCACACCCACATGTACCTACATACATGAGTTTCAGAAATAAGCAAGAAGAGGCAGAAGCCATACAATTAACAACTTGAACTTCCTTGTAAAAGCAAATGTGTGTACAAATGGCTTGGTTGTCTGTGATCTTTTGAGCAAAGAAACAAATGGATTCATGAGCAGCCTTCCTGAACTAACTTACTTGTAAGTAGGAGGTATGGTCTACATAGATTTCAGTTCAGTTGTAGTTCATAAACTAAGAAAAATAGTATTTTATAAGCTAAACACCAGTGGGACAAAATTTCTATGAGGCATGTATCCTGAATTGATTGATGATTCTTCTATCACATACAGCCAGCTACATGTACCCATTTTTAACACAAGGACCATTTGGAAGCCCACTATGATAATCCCGTACAATCGATGCTTTGATGGACCATTTCTAAAGGGATAAATTTCACTAGAGCTAATGTGTCCTAAACCACCGTGGCCTCTGTCCAGTAAGTTCACACTTTCAGGCTACTTGACAATTTCAGATTCACTTTTATCTTCTTGCTGATGCATACTGTTAATAAAGGAACAATTAGCATACCCATTACCAGAAGATATTTGACTGTCATAGTATTCCAGAAAACAGAATCCTTATTCAAAGGAAGAGGTGCTCTTCGTATTGCTTCTACTACAAATCTTCAGGTCTTTTAGAACTGCAACTGTAGAAAACACGAGACTTACACGCATTTGCAAGTTGGCATGCTAGCTTGAGATGTAATTGAAGACACATTTCTCCATGGATTGAAGTGTTTTGTTTAGAAATGCATTTCCCATTATATTTTTTTTTTACACATTTAATTTACTTTTCAGAATTGGTCCCTTTCATGGTTTCCTTTTCTTAAAAAAATTATTTAATAGTGTGAGGGAAGGTCTGATGTGGTTTGGGTGGGGCTAAACCAGTTTTGGCCCTTCAAATATTCATGTACTGGAATAATCGCATCCTCTTATACTGGAAAACCATTTGACTTTTCTCTCAAAAACTCACGAGAGCTTGCATCTTCCACTTCCCCTAAATCTGGGTCAATCAGGAGTATAAATTCCAGTCAATTTCTCAGTTTGTACAACCCTGGGAAAATAAAGATCCCATATTTTTGAAGAGCCCCTATCTACGGGTCCAGTGATCTTGTGAAAGGGGGGCTGTTACCTCCTCTCGTTCTCTTCTTCTGGGACTGCCAGGCATGGTAGAGAACAGAAGGACTGGACATCTCCTGCAGAGAAGAGCCACTCAGTCAGTGGACGTCTTGTTCCATTGTGCAGCCCACTCTGGTCAACAGTGCTTTGCGTTGCTAGTGGAAATTCAAGCGTGAAGCCAATTTTTATGCTCTAGATGGCAAAAAAATGCAGCTAATTCCAAAGGGTTTTTCCTTCTTCCCCTGGCAGCTGGTATGTTTACACAGTGGGGATGAAAGGCCTGACATCTGTGTTTACATTTCTACGTCGCAAGGTCCCCCAAACCCACAGTTAGGACTCATTTATATCCAAGCACCTCTGCCCCAGAATTACAACAGCAAAGTCTTTCAACTTCTCCTCGGCAAGGGGCTTTGATCTCCCTGTGCAGAATGTTCTCTGATGAGTTGTGATTGGAAGAGGCGGGCTGGGAAGGTTTTATACTTTGACAGCTCCCTCTTCTCTCTCTCTACCCTCAACCATATAGGAACACGATCCAGACCTTTAAGTACTGAAATTTCTTCCTATAAATTCCATTGAGTCATCAGAATAAAGTTAAAACAGACTCTGGTGTGAATAAAGCAGGGAGTCTCAAAGGAATTTACATTTTTAATAAGCTTCGGCTTGCTAGTTGACTCTGATTTCTAACTCCAGGTAGATTTGAATCAGCTGGTTTGCTTTTGACCTGTGAAAATTCTGCAATCCAGTTCAACTCCACTGAATGTGAATCTCTAGATTTGAGCCAACGAAGCTGTATTTTTCACTACTGGAGATAAATCTTAGAAATATGCTTATTTAAGAACAATTACTTGGACCCTTTGGGTCCTGGGGAGATGGGCTTCCGATTTGAAGGCTAAGGCATGTAGCTCATTGTAAGACACTGTCTCATCCTTTGCATCCTCTGACCCTTTCAGTGAAGTGATGGTGGTGTCCCCAAGTCTGAACTGGGGTAAGTCATCTTTCTTGGAATATTTGAATGTCTTACTTAATTTCTCTTGACCACATTTTACTATTTTCTATTTATAAAATTTTGACTTATAAATTGAGGCATAGTAGCTGAAAGATTAAGAAATATTTATAAAACAAGAACTTTTTAAAATCTAACCTTGGACCAGATTAAGTATCATTGCTTGGTTATTGCTATACCCTGTCCTCTGAAATGATATTGTGAAATTCATGTGTGTGTGTGTGTGCTTTGTGTTTGTGTGTGTTCATGTATTTAATTCAACACAATTTAATGATGTAGATAAGATACTGAAAAGACAGATCCATTATCACAAGGATTCTTGGGTTATCTTTAATACTAAAGGTATGGTTAGACCCATACCTTTCCTGTCTCCTTTCCAAACCCTAAGCAGTCACTAATCTAAGTTTCTAAGTTTTTGTCATTTCAAAAATATTATATAAATGGAATCATATGGGACAAAACCTTTGGGATTGACTTTTCTCCACTAAACATAATTCCCTGGAGATGCATTCAAGTTCCTGCTTATATCGAGCTACTTCATTTGATTGCTGAGTAATATTCCATGGTGTGACTATACCACAGTTAGATTAACTATTCACTCATTGAAGGACTTTAGCTTACTTTCAGTTTTGGAGCCGTATGAATAAAACTATAACAATTCATATATATTAAAAAAAAAAAACTACTGAGTTTTTTTTTTAAATCTGTCTCCTCAAATTTTATAATTTTTGAATCCAGTCACAAGCTTTATCATAGCCATAAAAATAATTCTAGTTAATTTCAATTAACCTTACATTGTCCCCTTTCAGTATGCCAAAGAAACACCTTTGTACCAAGTATTTTAGCATTTGCCTATAGTCAAATTATCTCTTATATTTCTTGCTTTCTCAATGCAATTGGGAGTTGTCTGAGGGCAGGGACTTTACCATGTCCCATTTTTGTACAGTTTGCAGTACCTACTATAACTTTAGACTTTAGGCACCAAATGAACAAAATAAACAGACAAGTTTTAAAATTGAATCTGATTCATTGCTATACTTCTGTGACCAACAGAGTATATCACACGAAATACTATGTAGGTATAAGATCGCCTAGAGAATGCAGAACCTGTATGCCAACACAAACTCATGTGAAGTTAGAGAACAATGAGCTGTTGTGATTTTGGTGTTAACTACTAGAGAGTGAATGAAGAGGTCAGTATGGGTCACAGAAATTGGAGCCTGTTTTGTGGAGGAGGTGGAAGTTAAATCATTCTTGAAATCAGGAAGGGAGTTACATAAAAATTAGAGGAGAAGTAAACGATCCTAGGCAGGAGGAACATCTTCGGTTGCAACACAGGAATGCTGAGTGGTGAGCTACTAAGAGTTGGAGATTAGGAAAGTAGGTAAGAAGTGACCAGTTATTATGGGTTGAATGTGTCCTCCTAGAATTCATAGGTTCAAGTTCTCACCTCTCTGAGGCAATGATATTAGAAGATGGGGCCTTTGGAGGTGATTTAGTCATAAAGAAGGAACCCTCATGCATGTGATTGGTGCCTAATAAAAAAGAGCCCCAAAGCAGACTCACCCATTCTCTACCACGTGGGGGGTACAATGAGAAACCAGCAGTCTGCAACCCAGAAGGGAGCCCTCACCAGAACCTGATCAGGACAGCCCTTGATCTTAGATTTCTAGCCTCCAGAATGGTGAGAAACAAATTTTTATTATAAACCACCAAGTCCACAGCACTTCTTTGTAGAGGCCTGAACTGAATCAGATGCAGGCCTGGAAAGGTACCTACCATAATGTAATTGTGAATCCCTTGACTTGGGTAGGTCCAGCAGTACCTGTTAGCAAGAATGTGAATTGGTTGCACAGACTTGTTCAGTGTTCTAGGAGTTGCTGAAGGGGTCTGGCTAGGAGGTAAAACAGTGGATAATTATCTCTTTCAAAGGAGGGTACCGGGTGCAAGATGGGTCTGGGGTTAAGTATAAACTGACAGGAGGACAGAGCTAGTCCCAAGCAAAGGGTGAAGCTGAGCCTCCACAACCCCATCACCCACTTCCCTGCCCCCACTGCATCTGGACAATTCTGCTAGGAGAAATTCCTAGGACAATTGTGCTAGGAGCTTTGCTCTTTATTGTAGTGCAAGAAGCTCCCTACAAGTCAGAGGTCTGAGGCAAGGTCAGCAACTTATAGATAGTAGCCCTGGGTCCACCAGTGGTTCACAGAACCAAAGATCACAAGAACAGTGGACTTCAGAACAGCTGCTATCATTGCTACCACACCATATCTAGGGCCCATAAAAGAAATCATTAGGGAGGAGAACCTGGAGAACCTGCATGGGGCTCAGAGACTCAAACTATGTGCTGCTTATAAAGGTGGTAGAATGTACTCCCTGGACATGGAGGCCTGCGTATTCTGGGGAAGACTGAACAGTGACAGTCAATGTCAACCACATCCTAGATACCAGCTGTGCTAATTTTTGAGGCCAGCTGCAGAAGACATTTACATGTACCAACAGCAAAGCAAAGTTAATATGCATAGGATTCTGATGATGATTCCGTCCCTTACACACTTCTGCATTTCATTTCCATTTTTGTTTGTGAAGGAGAGGCATTTGTTAATATACCTAAAGAGCTCCGTTTGTAATTTTCGAGGTCTGCAATAAGGAAATGCTCATAGCCTAAGGGTCCCACAGTTAAAAGCAAAATGTGCATAATTCCTAAATACATATGGAATTTCAAACACGAATTCACTTAGAGTATTAATGACTTTAATGAAGACAGGCATCTACCTTAAAATCAACAAATCATTAGATTTGCAGTGAAAGTGTAAGCAATGCACTAATTAATAAACTGGCTGATTATTTTCCTTGATAAAGACATTGACTGTTAAGTCTAATGGTGCCTCAAAGATCAACTGAACAGTGGAAAGGGCAGTCAGTGACTTGAAGTCATTTAATCTAAAAAAGCAATTTCTTCCCACTCTACTCCATCAGAGTAACAGCAATTATTGTTATCATCATTATTTTTTGCTCTTGTTTGATCCAGTTTTGTTTATCTGGATAGGAAATCCAACATTCTGGGGTATAGACATAGCCTTAAAGTACTCTATAAAATGAAGTGCAAGGCAATGTGATATTAGAGATGTAACTTCTGGTTTCAGTTGTTCTTGACTGAACCTCTTTGGATCAGGTTACTCTCTCTTAGGGACATTTTATCCATCCCAGCTCTAAATCCATGGAGAAAAAGGTGGTATACTTGTCTACATTTTGAGAAAGTGTGGCCCTATTAGCTCTGCTTTACAGATGAAGAGTTTATATGCACTAGCCAACATCTCAGAGATAGCCAATGACAGAAGTAGGTCTAGGTGACTCCAAAAAACCCCATTATTTCTCCAGTCCATGCTCAAGAAAGATAATCAGGCATAAGTCACTCACTCTAACCCTCTCCACCAAGCATTTTCCATATAATGAGAGTGATTCCCTCCCTTGAATAATAAAGAGTAAGGAAGCAGGCGAATTCCTCTAGGAACACAACATATTTAATAGCTATTCCTCACTTCTCTTACTCGGGACAAGATTAATTAACTCTGATCTTTTCATTTGCATGAACCTAATGTAGGAGACCTAATAATTGATTCTTTAAAAAGAGGCTTTTCTGAGAAAGTACAGTATGAATAAATCTGAACTCTCTTCTCTCCTTCCTATTGCCTGAACTTGTTTCAGACAAAAGAAGTCTACAATTTAAAAAACAAAAAGCCAAATGCCTCAAATCTAGTAATGAAAACCCTTTTCATCATGCTCACAGATACCATCAAAGTCTAAGAAATACTACAGTTTATTAAGATGTATATTTTCAAGCTTGATGCAAATGACAGGGTCTCAAGCTGCATGTGTCTCCAGGCCAAAACTAGAGACAGTTCCCAAATTCCTTGACTTTACACCTGGGAAGAAACACAGCACAAAGGCTGTTGTTTTGTCAAAAACTTAATTCTTAATGACAACTTCCATTGAAGATTGAGGAAAGTCAATAGCCTGGAGTTCACATCACCTTGGACAGCAGCTAGAAGATAATAAAATAGAGACTATCACTGCGATAAGCAGGGATTTACCAATTAGATGGGAGAAAAATAAAGAATCGTTAAAATGACAAAATACCATCAGTCACAAAGGACTGGCCTAATTAAACAATAGCCCAGTGTAAACCAAGGATTTATGATCCACCAGCTGCACAATGTGGCTTTATCAAAATAATGGAAATTGACGTACATTGCACATACAGCCTCTCTTTAGCGGCCTCTTTGAACATTTATCTAGAGGTCACCTAGGGAAATATGCCTCCGACTTTACTGTCTCTGTATTCTTTCTGGTGTAACTCAGTTCCTGCTGGAGCATTTCTGGCCCTGTCCCTCCTGATGGACAGAATGGTGGGGTTTTTTTTGTCTTACTGCAGGCTGCCCTTGCGTGTTTTGCTTTGCTCATTCATGTTCCCCATCAGTGTTGGAATCTGAATGTTTCTTTTGGCAAAACATCCAGAGCAGCAGGAATCCAAGCGTTGCCCTCAGGGTCCTTTGGAAGGGTGTAGATTGGGTGCGGTCCCTGCATGTCACTGGCCTTGCCCACGATTGGCCCATTGCATCTGCCAGTTGGACGTGCAGCCACGGGATTCTTGACCATGTCAGTGGGTAAATGGAGCTAGCGGAGAACCGAACTTCAAGGCATAATGTGCTTTCTTCTAAAAGCAGCCTCTGCGCTCCTCTTGATCTCTCTCCCTAGGCCCCTGACATTCCAAAGCTGAAGGACACAGGAGGGTCCATGCAACATGACCAGTATCAGTACTGCCTGCCCATTCACCCTTTGAAGGAGTTCTATATGTCTATGTTTACTTTTATTTATCTCCATTTATTATTAATCTTGCCAGGTTCAGAATATGGACTTTCGCATCAGCTTCACCCTGAGTGACAACGTCAGCCCTGACAACAGTGACTTCATGACCTTTGGACAGCATTGTCTGTCATTCTATTCTTCTCACAACACCGAACTCTCTGACATCCTGGCTATGTTCTCCTTAATACCACAATGTGAAGCTATGGTTCCTTCTAGAATATTTATATCAGACATGATGGTGACAATGTCTCTGAGAAGACTCTGTTACCTCTGGGTAGTTCTGATTAATTATTCAAGTGGTCATGAAAGTCAAGTCCTGCCTGACAAAATCCACCCAAGCCTTAAGTCTACTACACATCATTCCCTTCCTGTGGCTGCCACTTCAGGATTTGGATGAGGGAAGAGCCATGTAGTATCACCTGCCTGTGCATCCTATTGCAAGTACAGCAGGATTTGGTGACCAGAAGATTAAGTTCCCCCAAAATACCACCAGGGTGTTTCTTTATTTCTTTTGACTGGGAGCAGCCAACCAACTTTCCCTGTTGTTTCCCTCTCTTTTGATTATGTCTATGCACATAAATGCTTAGACTGTTTTAATTAGTCACCAAAGCCCAGAGGGCAAAGGATTAAGGCAAACCTCATCAATTGAGTTAGGTACAGCCTTAATACCTGCTTTCCACTTTTCCATTGGTAAATGCCACTAGGTTTCTATTGAATTGTTGAGTTGAATTCTTCCTCTTCCTCTCAATCTCTAGCTCCTTTTTAGAATCCTAAACTTTTAAGGATCTCTGTTGATTCCTTTGCAAAGAAAAGAAAGTCCGATGAAGTTTTAGGAAAGAAAAAATGGTCCAATGGAATAACCCATCTTACATGTCTATTTCTTTGTCAGACATTGTGTCAAGCACTTGCTAGACTGTGGTGAATTAAACAGCACCTTCATTCCTGGTGCTTACTTTCTACTGACTAAGAGACAATAAAAGGATAAACAAGTAAATGAGAAATTAATAGAAGTATGCAAGTGAAGCATGTAACGTAATGCCTAGAACATAATTCTTAATAAATGCAAATTAGTACTCTTATCTGTAATTATATCATAAAAATTACATAATATTCTTATACATGATATAAAAATGTTATGCAATATTATATAATTATTATACAATAGGTGTTCCGGTTATCATTGCATAACCAATCACCCCAAAATTTAGTGGTTTAAACTAACAACAATCATTTTTTCACTCATGAATCTGCAATTTGGGCAGGGTTCAATGGTGTAGGCTGGGGCATCTTAATTGGAGGCTGGAGAATCCTCTTCCAAGAAGGCACACTCACATGGTTGGTAAATTGGTGCTCATAACTAACTGGGAATTCAACCAAGGCTTCTGGCTAGAGGACTTAGTTTCTCTCCCCATAGGTTTTGCAGTGGGGCTACTTGAGCTTCCTCAGTGCATGGTGGCTGGTTTCCATGAGTGTTTCAAGTGACGGAAAGTGGAATTTGTCTAAAACTAGAAACTAGTAGTATCATGTCCACCATATTCTATTGGTCAAGGCATTACAGTTTGCCTAGTGTCAAGGGAAGAGGACATAGACCCCTCCTGTCAATGGGATAGAAGGGCAAAAATTTGTAGTCATCTTTAATCTGCAACAAGGGGTTAAGGATGTAAGATCTAACATGCATCCATTTCTTGTTATAAAATATCAGATTATTTGACTACAGCATAGTTATGTTTTTTAAAAGTATCTCCATTTTGGATCTTTATGTGAGATAGGTGTCTCAAGTCCCTGTGTCCTCATTTCACAGGGAGTTGAGACAGGGGATTTAGGCTTGTTTAAGGTAACAGTCATACACTGCAAAGCCAAGGAAGTTTGCTTCCTCCCAGACCCCAGATGATTTCCATAACCTTGTCCAGTTGTGGTTAAGCTTTGTCTAGTCATACACACTGTTCCATGGGCCAGGAAGAGCACAGTTTCAACGGTCAGACCAGTGTACCACTGCTACCCAAGTTTTACGATATCCAGCTGCAGAATGTATCATTGTGTCTCTAGGTCTCACTGAGATCATTGTTCAGTTTTGGTGTACCATCTGTTGTCTGGATCTTCCTAAGTGATTTTCTGGTCTGACTTCCTTTTTCACTGGGAATGGAAGAAGTTGTCAAAAGTCCAGTACGTTCTTTTCTGCATTGTAAAGCCATCAGGACTTAATTAGGAAAAAAATTCTTCAGTAACAATTGATTTGTTGAACTATCATTCAATTTCAAGTATTCTCTTTTTATTAAAAATTACTTGCAAACTGTTGGATGCCCAGCTTTGGGGTTTTATTTATTTTTTTATTTGAGTGAGTCTCCTCTATTTTACATCTTATCCTTAGTGAATTTTCTATAATTAGATTGTAGCTTGTAAACTTTTTTTCTGTTTGAAATTTGTTAGACATTTTCATTTAACACTGCCTTTTCTTAGATATCTGTAGATTCAGATAACTAAGCTAAAAAATAGAGCTGATTAAAACTGACAGCTTTGAGTTTTTGGAAAGTGTTTTAAACTATTTTCCAGGTCTTTGGAAAATCTACTTCATGTTTGTCTCTAACTCTTTTCCCTGAATTTTTAGTCTCCTTTGTATTTAGAGAAAAGTTGTAACCATATGTTTCTGATCCATTTATAATTAACTTATTTAGACTTAGCTCAGGAAGCTATTGTTTTGTAAGAACATGTACTTTAAAGTGGCATGTAAGCTATTTTAAATGCTTTCTCTTCTTTAAACAGGGAAAAAAATCTTTGCCAAACTTCACCTGAAAAATTAAAAATTGGTTTGTTTTAAGATGATGGAGCCACAGACAGTGCTGGATGTAAGTCAGCATCATGTACCACACTCTGTCCCTCCAGGTTTGCCTCCAAATCTGTATGGATAGGAATTTGTGAGCATGTCATTGGGTCATTGGGCTATCCTGAACTGTTGTAGTTGAGGTTTCTCTATGAGCTAAAGGCCATTCATTTCCTTGGCTATGTTTAGGTTGATGGGTCCCTTCTTTGGTGAGGCCATATGAAGACTTTAAGAGATTGAGGAATACAGCGTAATACAAGGTTGAGTCCTCCCTTACTGAAAACTTTCAGAAATTGGATGAATAATAGTTCCATGTGGAAAAATAAGCATCTTTGTAAATCCAAGAAAGAAACAGTTTGTATAGACCAAAGGCAGGTCAAAATATAAAGGAAAAAAACAAAAAGGAGAATAGAAACTTGAGAAACTTAGGAGAAAACCAGCAAAGAAAATGGTAAGGGTTAGGGAAAGAATGGAATTTATAACAATGATTGTACTTTCGGCCAATAAACAATTACCTAGATGGGTACCTGTTTGACATGTAGAATGATTCCTGGACTTAGGGCTGGGATTGTTTGGGCATAAATAGTCCATTTTAAAAATTTCCTCAAATGGTTATGATGATCAGTCTAGTGTAGTTTGGAAACTACATAGTCAATGTAGATAACTTGGGGAATTCATCTCTCTCTGTCTCTCTCTCTCTCTCTCTCTCTCTCACACACACACACACACACACACACACACACAAATGCACAATTATCAGGAGGAAATTGGTCCAGTATGGGCCACAGCATTCTTTTTTTTTTTTCTTTTTTTACAGAATTCATTTTGATTCATTGTACACAAATGGGGTACAACTTTTCATTTCTCTGCTTGTACACAAAGTAGTCGCACCATTTGTGTAATCATACATCCACATAGGGTAATGATGATTGTCTCATTTCACTGTCTTTCCTAACCCCTCTTCACCCTCCTCACCCCACATTTCCCTCTACACAATCCATCCTTCCTCCATTCTTCCCTTGCCCCCGTCCTCCCTTATGTATCAGCATCCACTTATCAGAGAAAACATTCAGCCTTTGGTTTTTCGGGATTGGCTTATCTCACTTAGCATGATATTCTCCAACTCCATCCATTTACCTGCAAATGCCATAATTGTATTCTTCTTTGAGGAATATTCCATTGTGTATATATATACCACAGTTTCTTTATCCATTCATCTACTGAAGGGTATCTAGGTTGGTTCCACAGTCTAGCTGTTGTGAATTGAGCTGCTATAAACATTCTATCCTCATCCTCTGAAATCTGACCCTGCCCTTCCTCAAGCTTTAGAAATCGATCTCAGGGCCAAGCACAGTGCCACATGCCTGTAACCCCAGCGACTCTAGAAGCTGAGGCAGGAGGATGTATTAAATTTTTTAATTTATGAAATTTTTAACTTAATTTTAATTTGTTAGATCTGGAAGCAAAAGTTCTTGGCAAAAGTAATGTTCAAATCAACAGACCTCGATTTATTGCTATATGAACCAGAAATCACCCCTTCCCTAGTCATTGCTGTGCTCCTGAAGTGTGACATCATGTGCAGGATCTGAACCCTGTACAAGCCCAGAGACCCTTAGCATGATAAGCCAAAATGAATAGAAACGGTTGAAGAGGGATATAGTTAACTTTCTTGAAATTTTCTGGAGAATTGAGTTTATGGTGACTAAAATATATCCAACTGTCAAAGGATGGGGAGTCATGGGGCAAGTGGAATTATATGACTTTGGTGTCCTTTTGGACCAACTGGGTTTCAGTTTCGGTAGGCTCTGCTACACCACAGTCCCAAGATGGCTCCTGGATCAAAGACGATCCTGGTAAAACATCTTGATGGGGTATTTTACATGTGAAAAGTTAAGCCCCAAGTCAAGACCCAGAGGTATAAGTCAAAGTAAATAGGAAACCACATTTGCTTTTACAAGAAAAGATGTAAAAACTTTTTGTATGACAACCTGAGAGAAAAAAAATGAATGAGGACCCCAGAAAATTGGAATCATGGAACTACAAGAAGATCAAGGGGAAGCGGGTGATAGCAACATAATGGGCATCCAAGGATGGTGGGGTATGGGAGAGTTTTTATGATAGCACTGTTTAATATTATATTTTAAATTATTCACTGCCTATTTTGTGCTGGGACATACGCCCTCTGGGGAACCTTAAACCCTAGAGTCTGTTACGGTGGTGACGATCTGGCACAGGAATTGCAAGGGTCTCTGCATTCCACATAGGGGTCAGCACATGGTAGGATGGTTGTCATAAGAGATGAAACACTGGGTAGAGAGTCAGAATCCAGACAAAGCAGAGTATCAGAGCAGGAGGACATTAAGAGACAAGTAAGTCCCTGTGACCTCTCGACCCTTTTCCAAGTTGCTATCACATCTCATAGGCACCACTGCGATAATCTTTCCTCTGGCCTTGCTGTTCCCTCTTGTGCCTTCCAACTGTCCATCATTCTGCAGCTGGAACTAGAGGAACTTTTAAAAAGATAAATCTGATCATGATGACTTCCCAATCCTTTTAGACTTCAGTCCACATTCCCCGCCTTGGTCAATGTGCAGCCTGCCCTGTGGCTACCCCTCTGATCTCATCCCATTCAGACTCCTTCCCAGTGATTTTCCCACACTGGCCTTCTTGCCATTTCTTCTGCACACCAAGCTCCTTCCCATCTTAGGATTTTGCACTCTGTGTCCCTCTGCTGATTTCCTCTTTGCCCAGGCTCTGGCATAGTTGTTTCCCAAACATTATTCCCAGATCCTAACTTATATGTCACCTTTGCAAAGACATCTTCCTTTACCATCAGATTTAAAACACTTGACCCTCAACTTATTCTCTGTTCTTCATTCTGTTTCACTCACTTCTATAACATTTATAATTGCCTTTGTCATTTATTTGTTTACTTAGTGTCATTTTGTGGTTGATGGCTTCTAAAATAGGACCCAGTGGTCTCTGTCTTCTGGTATTTATGCCCTAGCATAAACCCCTGCCATCTTAAGTGTGGGTTGGACCTGGCAACTTCTTTCTAATAAATATGATCCAATGACAGTGATGGCATTGCGTTACAAGAATGACTGTGACTAGCATCTTAATTTCTCTGGCCATCTCTCACCGTCTCTTTGGAAGCTGCAAGTCACCATGTTGTGAGTCACCTATGAGGAGGCTTATATGGCCGGGCACTGAAGTCTCTGCCAGGAAGAACCTGAGTCTTGTAACAATCCTGAGGGTAAGACTGAAAGTACATCCTCTCCCACTTTGGCCTTCAGGTGACTACAGCCCCACCTAACTCCAGCTAAGCTACGCCCAGATTGCTGATCCACAGAAACTACGAGATAATATTTCTTGTTTCAAGTTACTAAATTTGGGGGTCATTTGTTAGCATCAGTAGATAATGAACATTTTCCTCCATTGAGACTTAAGCTCCATGGGAAAAGATATTATTATCTTTGTCTTGTTTAGCACTCTCCCCAGAAATACATTCTGCTAATAGCAGCCTCACAATACTAATCTCTTGATCATAATTATTGATGCTGTCCTATGTTACTTAGCGAAACTTCACTGACAAGTCCAACTGAGGATGGGAACAAATCTATAGTGCATTTTGGAGGAATGACTCAAAGCTCACCCATGTTCTTCATCCATAAAGGCCCATAGGGCTCTTGGTGACACATAGAATCTAATATGTAATAGGCTGTCATTTGTTCTCAGTCAGAGGTGGTCTCCTGTCTCCTAGGGAGTTTATTATCTGAGGGGACAAAATTTATACTTAAGAAAGATAAGTCACAACAATCCACATGGGGTGTGATGTTACATGAAGCAGCACATGTTTTTGAGGCAGGAATTAAAAGGGAATAATTATTTTCTGGTTCTGCCTTTCTGTAGTGTATGTTGGGTACACATTTATCACCTGGGAATACTATCAGCAAACCCCTTAATTTTTTCCCAGTAGATTTTAGAAAGAAAAAAATGCTGAAAATGATAAATGTATGCCAACATTCCCAAAGAGGATCTAGAAATCCTACAAAGAAAAGTGACAAGAATTTAAGACATTTACTCCTACTACTGATTCTATCATAGTGATCATTTCATGTATTTTGAGGACAATTCTGTTCTCAAAACCTAGCATCCATTTCCAGAAAAAAAAGTACAGGTTTTCTCAATTCATCCTTACATGGGAAAATCACATAAAAAAATGATTTCCTTCTAATTACTCACTTTAAATTATCTCAAGAATTTCTTGGGATACTAAGAAAAACCAATAATAATAAAGTTTTTATTTTTATTTATTTTTTGCTATGTGCTATCCAATATTTCTATTTTGAGCAGCTGTTTGGAAAGGGGAGAGGAATGAATGGATGTGAAATCATTTCTGAAATTTCTAGCTTTCTGAAAGAAATTTGAAAGGAAAACAGCCTAATATGAACCACATTGGAATCAGCAAATCCTATGGAGAAAAAGTGACCGTGGTTGTCTACACATACCGGCAGGTCATTCAAGCTGATTCAAAAGCCCTACTTCCTTTAGTGGTCTGTGTGTGTCCACATGGTGACAAATGGCCCCAGCAGGGTTTTCGAGGTGTTGGCGCCACCAGTGAGTGCCAGATGGAAAGTGGTGAAAGTTCTGATTTGTACCTTTCAGACCAGAGGTACTTGCCAGAATGGATGGATCCTTCTGGCCACCTTTTGTAAGTACAGCCACAGGTATTCAGTTGAAGCCTGTGGGTGAGAAAGACATAAACAGGTGCTATAAATTTGTCAGACCAGGAAGTCACAGGCTGTTTAGTAAATGGTAAACCCAATGGCCCAAAAGAACAAAGGAGTCTCTTTTCATCAGGATGATCAGGCTCATTCACCAAATGAGTGCTCACTCTTCGTGTTGGAAGGGCCACGGAAAGGTCACTTATTTAAAGAGCGCCTGAAGTGAGGGAACAAAACCTCCAGTCACCTGGGATGGTACGGACCTAACCCTGGGCTGTACCCTGATGAATAGGAATTGCCACAGAACTGGGGACAGGCTGGAAAACCTGGACAATATAACACCCATTCTTTCCATAGACTTCCAGGCCCATACTTTTCGTGAAATGAGTTTTCTGCCTTGCTCAGGCCAAGACTTTTTCATGGTTTGAAGCAAATTTGACCTTTTTTACAGTAGTATTTTGCAAAGAAGTGAATGATCTCAGTGGAAGTGTAAGAGCATTGCTTCTCAACTGAAATCTGAATTTCATCTCCCTGAGATTTTATTTTTGGGTAGCAATTATGGAGCCATAAAGCTGCACAGGATGTCGAAAGCTAATTTACCTACTTCCCTCCTGACTTACACTATTGTAGAGAGATGAAAATATCTCCTGTGAAAGCAGATCTTCTGAGAAGGAGAAGCTATTCCCACTTCTGGTATCATTTTATCATGTTTTATTGCTTTTTTTTGTTAACTACTTTTATCATATCTTACCTATGCCCCTCAAGCAGTATTTTCTATTTCTTTTAGAATAGTTTGCTCCTGGATAGTTGAATGGGAGTTCATCACAAGCCTCACGTGATAACACTTATAAAATGGTCACCACAATGTTTTCCAGACCCATTTCTGCTAATTCTTTCTTTGTAACATGAATGTTTATAAATGAGCATGTTGAATGGGGCATAAGGAACAATGACGATCTGGAGCTGCTACTGATGATATTGAGCCGGAGACGGTGAGCTCCAGGTTTTATCCAGGTTATCCCCCATCACTCTGTGTAATGAACCTCTGGAGTTAAGTTCAATCATTTCTCCAATTTTATGTGAGAAAAATTGAGGGTTTTAAAAAAAAAAATTTATTTGTTCTGTTTAGTTATACATGATGGTAGAATATATTTTGACATACTACATTTGAATACTACAATTGAAATATAAATCTTAACAGTTTGTATGAAGAACGTAATTTAAAGTAATTTCCATGGTGACGACTTAGATCCATTTATGTATTTTAAGATGATATGCAAAATTCTCACTTATTTCTATTTTCTTTTTATTTGTTCTTTTAAGATTTATATAATAGTAGAGTGTATTTGGACATACTCTGTGTACATGGAGTATAACTTATTGTAATTAGGATTCTTGTGGTTGTATATGATGTGGAGTTACACTGGACTTGTATTCATATATGAACACAGGAAAGTGATGTCCCATTCATTCTACTGTCTTTCCTATTCCCATCCCCCTCCCTTCTCTTCATTCCCCCTTGTCTATACAGTGAACTTCTATTCTTCCCCCCACACACACACTTATTGTGTATTAGCATCCACATATCAGAGAGAACGTTCAACCTTTGGTTTTTTGGGGGATTGGCTTATTTCACCTAGCATGATAGTCTCCAGCTTGATCTCTTACTGGCAAATGCCATAATTTCATTCTTCTTTATGGCTGGCTAATATTCCATATGAAAATTGAGGTTTTAAGAGAGGCTAGTACTTTACACTAGATTCCAGCTGAAAGGGACAGAGCTGGGATGTGTACAAGTTGAAAGTTTTCCAGTTCTTTCTAGGGATAAGATTGCCTACCGATTAGGTCAAAGGATCACATATTGAGTTCAGTGAGTGTTAATTCATCACATGCTAGTTTTGAAAATAAGTTTGCTGGTATTCTATCTAATGTTCATTTGTCACTCAAGTATTTGTAAAATGAATTTTTTTCCCTGGATTCTAAACATTTTTCCAGACATAAGCTCTTTTTTAAGCCTTTGTTTAATCTTGAACTTCAAATCCACAACTATAATAACTTTTACGCTAGTAATTCTCAACCTTGAATGATCATTAGAATCATTTAGAGAACCTTTTAAAGATTCTGATGCTAGGCCACACCTAAGATCAATTACATTAGAAGCTCCATGGATGGTACTCAGGTAATTGCAATGAACATCCAAGGTTGAAACCACTGATTTGAATAATGCTGGCCTAGATTCTTCCTATACATTCATTTTAACTGCCCTCTCTGGCTTCAGCTCATCTAGCTAGAATTGAGATTTGGCCAATTTGATGCCTGTTTCTAAATGATATCTCATTGCCTGCCTTTATTAAACAGACTAAAAAAACTAAATATTCCTTCTTCCAGAATTCCTTGCACCTGGAGGTATTACATAATACAGTGCTGGCTAGAGATAAGAAAGTGAATGTCTGTTGAGGGTTTCCAGAAAGTTCATACATCCAAGTGCTTCCAGTAATGTGTTAGTCAATTCAAGGGTTGAATTCTTCACTTTTCATCTGAATGTTGACATTTATCTGAGTATTTCCATGGAAGTAGACTGAGCACATGATTAAGTCAAAGGCAATTTGAGTAAGAAACCAGCAGAGAATTCTTTTTTTTTTTTATGTATGGTCTGATCTCTCTGTTTCCTCATAGAGACTTTGAATTTCATGTCAAAAGTATTTCATGGAGATAAGGGTGAGGTGGCACAGGTGGCTCAGGAGGCTAAGGCAAAGGGATTGCAAGTTCAAGACCAGTCTCAGCAACTTAGTGAGGTCCTAAACAACTTGGTGAGAACTTGTCTTAAAATAAAAAAAAGGGGGCTGGGGAGATAGCTCAGTGGTTAAGAGCCCCAGAATTCAATTTGCAGTAAGGGTAAGGGTAAGGACTTTGAGAACCTTGGGGTTTTCTTTGAAATTCTGTGGAGATGATTGTGAAATTATCACTTATTAAATGCTTTGGGGACATAATTCTACATTGGTACTGTGTTATTGCTAGGGAGAAACCTAAGGGATTATAGATAATATAGAGTTTCAAGAAAAATAAAGCAAAATGGAAAGTAAGCTGACTCTGAGCTTATATATTTATGATGTGTGTGTGTGTGTGTGTGTGTGTGTGTGTGTTATTTGCTAACTTTTTGGTCAACTTTTTATTGAACTATAATACACATGCAAAAAAGTGCGTATATTACTGGATACAGAGATGCACACCTGCAATTCCAGCAACTGGAGATGCTCAGGCAGGAGGGTCACAAGTTCAAAGCCAGCCTCAGCAATTTAGTAAGACTCTAAGCAACTTAGAGAGACCCTGCCTCAAAATTAAAAAAAAATTAAAAGGCTGGGATGTGACTCAGTGGTTAAGTGCCCCTGGGTTCAATCCCTAGTACAAAAAAAAAAAAAAAAAAAAGTGTACGTATTATAATGTAAAACTTAAAGGATTTTCACAACAAATCTTTGTACCCAATATCCACCTCAACGGACAGAGCATTACTCAAAACCCTGAAAACCAGCTTCCTTCCTTCTATTGACCACCTTCTTGACCAAAGAAAACCATGATGCTGTCATTCTTTAAAAAAAAAAAAAAAAAAAAAATATATATATATATATATATATATATATATATATATATAATATTTGTAAAAACAAACCGAAGAATGGAAGTACAAGGTCACCTCTTCTGCTATTTTCATGCATTCTCTATTGAGATGGGGAAGTCAAATCTGCACCATGACACATTTAATTATGGGAAAATGAAAAGAAAGAAATAAAATCTAGACCAACAAAGCCAAGATTTAAGTTGGCATCACTTTCCATATAATTGTGATGCCAGCAGACACTCAATAAACATATCAGCATTGTTAAAATGATTTATCAGCCAAATAGTTGAATGTAAAATATTATCAATACAGGTGTCATCATTGATCTTTCTTGGGTTTCACTGCTGAAGAATGGGGCCGTAAGATGATTTCAACAAACAATCCTTGACAGGAAACCAAAGGCAACAAGGCACAGGGACAGACAGCTGACAAATGCAGTATGGGGCCATTAAAGCATGTGATGAATTTGCCAGGAAAGTATATATTTGTGCAAGAGGTGAGCTCATATCTCCCATAAATTTGTCAGCTGTGACACAGTGTTCTCTGGCTTGGCATGAGTAATGCTTTGCGACTTGCTGCTTTTGTCTGGCAAAAGCTCTATCAGTCACTCCAGGGTTATTTACAAAGAAACGTGTCTATCAGTTACAAGGACATGACTTTGCTGCTAAAAGATAACAAAAGAGGAAATCAGGCAGTGGCCTCTCAGCGAGGGATGCGTCTTTTCCAGACAAGCTCTGGACTGGAATGAATCAGATGGACGGCAATTGGCCGGGCTGGCCCTGTGCCTGGCATGACCAGCCTTAGTGCATTTATCCACGCTGATTAGATTAGAAATTATTAATAGGGGGCTACGGAGTAGAGCAAAAGGTCATTTAGAGTTTAATTCTGTTCTCAGATAACTTCATTTCGGCTGATGGGATTGTTATTGTAGGGGTTTTATATGTTTATAGGAAACAATATACTCAATAATGAAGTCCTGCCTCCTTTTGCAAGGTCAGGAAAGCTATTGTGTAGCTAGATTGAAGTCTTCACAATTGTGTTAATTAAGTAACAGTGATTGGACTTGGTCTCCTCTTGAAATGCATTTAAGGGCCTAAAAGCTGCTGAGAATGTATTCTTTCAATATAAATATATAGTAAAGCAAGTGAGACCAGAAAGCAGCCTACGATTGAGTAAACAGAAGAGCTGACATGAAGCTTTTACTTAAGGAAGGCAGGAGCCTGGCTGGCAACGCGACTTCTTGCCCATAAATACAAATGTCTCGTCAGTTTAGGATGAAACCTAACAGGTCTCTTTTCTTGACTTGATTCCTGATGAATCTGAGAGATGAAGTTACAGAACTTGATGTTGATGGTGCATTATGTCTCGTGAGTGAACTGACTCCCTCTCAGGCCCGCCAGTTTGAGGTACATGATCAGTGCACAGTAAAAGGTGCATCCTTCCGGGATAAAGGGTCTCTTCCTTGGTCTTGCCTGATAGACCAGAGCCATTAGCGATGGGAAGCTCAGCTCTGTCCTCCTCTGGTTCTCCTCCTTTGGAGGGCTTATAACTTAGACATTGAAATTTGCAGAAGAGGAATATAATTTTGTTTATTCTGAGATACAAGTTCCCTTCTAAATAGCCAAACAAGAATTTCATTGACTTTAAATGAAAAACGAGTCATAGAGAGTCGTTGTTGTCACATGTGTCTAGAAGACCACAGAAGATGTTTGGTCTCTGTTTAAGAAAATTCCCCTCCATTGGGCTCCAGATATAGTGATACCAGGTTAAGAGGAACGTGGGGGTAGAACTTGGTAACTGGTGATTGAGTCTTATCTTTCTAGCTCTCCCCCAAAGGACCCTTACACAAGAGAACCCCATCCCAAGACAGATTTTGGTTTTCCCCATTGAAGGAATATTGAATAGAAATGATATCTTCATTAACATGAACTTTTAAAAATAAAAATAAGATAGTGATTCTTAACTAGGAGTGATTTTCCCCCCAAAGGACATTTGCAAAATTTGGAGACTTATTGATTGTAACAGCTGGTGGTAGGGATGGAAAGTACCATTGGCATCCAGAAGGTAGAAATTCAGGATTCTTCTAAACATCCTACAATGCATAGGATAGTCCCCACAATGAAGAGTTATCCAGTCCAAAGTGTCACTAATGTCAAAGTGGAGGAGCCCTACTCTAAAGAACCTTTTGAAACAATGAAGAATGAAGACTTGGGAGAGATTATTTTATCTAGGGAGAAGAACACCACAGAATTTCTTATTAGGAAACCTCCATAGCTATAAAATTATAAATAATCATATTAGAATTTAAAAAATAAAATATTTGTTACAAAGTCATGCATTTCAATAAAAAGTTGGGAGATAGAAAAAAATTCTCTGTGTGTTTGTGTGTGTGTGTGTTATAAGATGTTCCATATGATTTTAAAATTATTGTGGTGTGGCATGATGTCAAGACTCAAAGCTTTGCATGAAATATGCATGAGGTGGCATGATATGTTGGAAGACAAGCTAAGCTAAGGTTCCAAATATTTAAATGCAATTTTGCCATTGACTAAACATGAGCTTGGTCAAGTTATTAACCTAACTGGGCTTTGGCTACCATTTCTGGCCAGACACAAACTGAGAAACATGACATCATGCCTTGACCATTCCTTCTTTTTCGGTGACAGCTGGAGCCAAGACAAAGATTTCTCCTTGTCTTCGGGGCTCACAATCATCCCCTCCTTAACATTCCCACTGACCTGACTTCAGCTTGGTTCTTTGTGACGTCATATCCGGGCTGGAGCTGCAGTTTCTGTTTTACCCTTAAGCATATAATGTGAAATGCTGCCATCTTTTCTGTTTAAATCACGACATTAGTCATGGGTGTGACAACCCAGTCCCTCTCTGAGCTTTTCAAGAATACTTTTCTACACTTGTCCTAGGTGTTTGATCGACTCAAATCTTCATGGTCTCCACACACTAATGTTCTTTCAACCTGGTTCATGATGGCATATACTTGATTGACAATCTTTCTGTTGGATTTTTTGTTCAGAAGTACGTCCCTGCCTGGAATATTCCCTTCACTTTGTTATCTCCCAGTCTTCTTTTAAATCTTAAGTCCCATGGTGTCTCAGAAAGTTGACTAAGATCTCCAGTGACGCCTCTGTCCTCTAAGTTTGTACCTACTTACTATTATGTACAACATATCATATCTGACTATATATATCTTTTTTCCTTTCATCTGCTTTCCACTCTCTTAGGAAAAGAACACACACCTCACACTGACTGTGTTCTACCCAAACAAATAGGGAGCTCAATGGGGAAGGTAATTAAATTCTTTGTACCATCGTATAGATTCCCTGAATTCATTATGGCTTCAACTAAGAAAGTCTAAGATGCCACTTGTTTAAATGTGCCTCTTGTGATCCAAAAATAAAAGTTTTTTTTGAGGGCCTCAGTTGATTTTTTTTTTTTTTTTTTTTTTTTTTTTTTTTTGATACCAGGAGTTAAGCCCAGGAGCACTTATCCACTAAGCCACACCCCCAGCACTTTCTGTTTTTTATTTTAGGATAGGTTGTTGAGGCTGGCCTCACACTTGTGATCCTCCTGCCTCAGCTTCCTGAGTTGCTGGGATTACCAGCCTGCACCATTGTGCCAAGCTCTCTGTTGATTCTTGTTAGATATTCCAAAGATGATGGTTTCCACTACCCAGTTCTAAACAAATGAAATTCTCAAATTTTGGCATGGGGTTGGAAGACATTATCTGTGTTACTTAATTGCTTAGTGATTTGGGTTTTTCTTTTTTCTTTCTCTTCTCTTCCCTTTGCTTCCTTTCCTTTTCTCATCTCCTGCCCTTTCCAATTCTCTTCTCCTATGGGAATAGGTACCCTGTGTGGTTTTACAGTCACAAATGCATCAAAGAATTCTTCTTATCTTTTCCCTTTGACAAGCACGCTAGGGGTTAGTGAATGCTAATTGTTTTTAATGGTGGAGCCTCTGCCTTGTTTTACCTATAAACATTTGCTTGCTCTTATCTTATTTATAGGTTCCCAAAGTTTTATCCTTTATATTTAAAAAGGTTAGCATCTCTATTCTGCAACATTCACTCCAGGATTTCCAAGTCTCAGTTGTGATTTTATTTTGTTTTGTTCCAACATCAGAACTGTAGTTAGATGAGTTTCTTCATTTTTACCTGACTTGATCTCTTTTTAATCTATGCATTTGCTGATGTGATTCCCCTCAACCAGAAAAATCGTCTGGTAAAAGGGCACTCTAGCTTCCTGTAGTAATTCTCAAAGTGTGGTCCCTGGACCAGCGTCATCTGCATCACAGAAGAACTTGTTAGAAAGGCAATTTCTTCCACTTATTCTGAGGCAAGGCTAGAAATCTGGGTTTTAGCAAGCCCCCCAACCCCAGAGGATTCTGATGCAAGAATAAGTGTGAAACCACTTTGCTATTAACACTGCAGGCTCTGGGGCAGACTGCCTGCATTCAAATACTTAACTTTGAAATCACTTTAGCTTTCTGTGCCTCAGTTTCCTTGCCCACAAATGGAATGATAGTAGTATCATCTGTAAGAATTTTGGTGAGATTAAATTGAAATGATACCTGGGACAAGTTTAGCAAGGACTAAAATGAAGAGCAAGCACTTCATTTTAGCTGTTGTTGTTCAAAGTCTGTCCAGTCTGTAGACTTAGAACACCTCTTACTATTTGGCATCCTTCTAACCCTTGCTAGCCTGGTCTTTTCTGCTCTTGTGAGTATCCCTGATACCTCTCTTCATTTCTTATAACATTGTAAAATCCAGGGGAGGAATACATATACTTTTCTATTGTCAAATATCAAGTTTTCCCTCACAAGCTTATTTTGTTCTTGAAAACCTAAACCTAATGATAAGCAAAATAAAGGCAGCGTATAACACTTTTAATTCTTTTTCTTAGGTCTGGTTTCTATTCTAACAATAATCTAATTTCCTTAGGGCCAACCTGATTTCTTTTAGGTCTTTGGAATGTGAGCCAGTACTTATTTTCAGGGCTAGTATCATTGATAGGAGGATGGATGGGGGTATGTTTTTGCCCTGTCTTTAGTGATGAATCATTCTTGTTTGTTCTAGATGCTTCTGGACTTGTTATCCTGTGTCATTTCTAACTGGTGCCAGTTTTTGACAAATGATAGTAGCAAGGCATGGTGTGCTACTTTGGCTTCCTATTTTCCCTGAGTGTTCGGATGTAATGATTTTAGAGACGGCCACATGGCTAATGAGTCTTGCCCTCAGGAGCTCAGCACAGAGGGAGCCCTCGCTGTCCTATCAGACACCTCTTTGGCAAATGGTGGAAACACGAGAGAACAAGATGAATGGACATTCGTGCATCATATTCTTTGAGAATTGAATAGAGGATTTATGGTGTTCCCTGACTTGACACACTTCACACTTGTCATGTTGGCACATTGTATTATACTCTGCTGCCCATGGGGCTTTTGATGATGTTTCGGAAACAGGTAATAGATGTCTCTGAGTCCTACCCGTGCATTTGCAGAGAAAGATCCAATATTAAAAACAGAGGTATAGTAGAAACGATTACGATCAACCAAACACAAAAGCCTACCTCTGCTCTCTGTTGCCTCATTAGTCCCAGTTCCTTGCCTAGACATATGAAGTCTTCCTGCAAATAGAGCTGGTCCACCTGAAATAACAATGTAACCCAAATGTCTATTTAGGGGTATAGTAATTGGTGACTACTATTAGGGCAGCCATAGTGTGGTAGCAAGTACATGGTATTATGTATCCAGAACTCTTCATTTTAAGCCTGATCTGACAGTGGACTTCCTGTGCGTGAGCTCAGATGAGTCTCCTAGGGCAGTGTCCTAATTGCCTCATCTCTCACATGGGGACAAGAATTCCTGACCCGCCTCCCTCCCCCGAGGAATATGTGAGAACTTGTTTTGAAAAGTATACTTTTCATACTTTCTCAGTTTGAAAATTTATGGAAGTGAGAGAAAACCACCTCGTTGACTATGCATGAGGCAGCTGGAATACAAATGTGTTTGCCCTCAGTGTGTAAAAGGAGAAACTATGACTTTACAAGGGTGAGTTTTTTAAAGGAATGCTACATGTGATGGACAGAGAAGCCTGTCTCCTGCTCCTGGGTGGAGATGCCCTGAGATTCCTACATCCACCTCAAACCTACACCCCAAGCTCCAGGGGCACTGCAGACCTGGGCAGTGAGGATGAGCTTCAGCTATGTCACACTCATCTTCCAGGTGTGATTCTCTGTCAATCCTTAAAAGCGAAGGCCCCAGTAATGGCTAGTACCAAATTTTCCATTAGCCAGGCAAGAGAGAGGCCACAGATGGTTTTAGTTTTATTAGGGAAAAGTTTTAAATGGGGGTTTCCTGTACAGATGCAATTTTGATCTGAGAGTCTTACTAGTCGCCTCTAAGTAGTGGGCACTATATGTTTACTACCTTCTGAGAAATTGGGACTGCGTGTTTAGCATTTTGTTGGTCTTTTTCGTATATATCTTATCTTCATTAATAAATGTCATTAAAAGCAGAAACTTTTTTACCATCTTCCCATATCCCCTACTTCAGTGCTCATTAAACATAGACTTAACAAGTTCAAGTGAAGAAAAGATGGAAACATCTGGAGTAAGAGGAAGGGAAAATCTCAGCTCACCTCCCAAACAGACTAGGATCCCTTTAAGAGATGCTCTGTCAGGACTGACAGCACATATTCCCCAATTTCAATATTCCTGTTCCTGTTTAGGGCTTTTGTTGGGCTGCCTCAGGTTCTTGTGAGACTCAATGCTAAATGCAGTGATGTTGGGGCCGCTGACAGCGTTGCCTGTGTGTCATGAGCTTCCAACAGTCAGTCATCTTTACTTTCTATTTGTCACAGGGGCAGTACCATTGATACCACCGTTTACCAGTGACGAGTTCTGCTCCTTCTAATGTTGAAGACTGAACACTAGAGAAGCACACCAAGGCAAGCATATTAAGCAGGTTTTATTTAAAGGTAATAATGCAGACTTCTCCCGGCAGGAAGAAGGGGACCATGGCTGATGTTCTAAAAGTCCCGAGAAGTGAGCGCACCCTGCATCCTACATCTTTTATAGGTTAAATTCTCTTTTGTTCTCCAGTTCTCTCCCCCCTTATCTCTCCTTCCTGCCTACGTACCTGCCTATGTGACTAGGCCTGGTTTTGCATTAAGTGAGAAGCCATGGGGGGGGGGGGGGAAGGTGATTCAGGCAGGCAAGGGCCCAGGGGGCATTAATTAGCAGCTCCTTGCTTGCAGTCCTTGATAAAGGCAGGTACATTTGGTAATCAATGGGCTCTGGAGATCCTTGACATTCCATTCTTCCAGGGGCAGTCTCCAACTTCCAGAGGCAGATGGCTTCATGGCTTCATTTCCTCGATTTGACCCGATTCCCTATTTCTACACTAACTACCTGTCCTTAATTCTGGCTTCACCATCTTCCTCAAAGTCCTTCTCGAAGGAGCTCACTTCAAGGGGGAAGCCCTTCACAGGAAGCATTAGTGGTGAAAGGAAGACTGTGAATTTCTAGAACCACTGATATCTGAGTCTCTATCAAGTCAGCACTGTAGATAAGTTACACTGTTCAGGTCATGAACAGAGTAATGTTAGGGATGACATCCCAGAGTTGGTCTGTTATATAAATTAAAGGGCTTTGATTCCGTATAGCTGACGTTGTCTTTATATTACTTGTCTATTGCCATGTAACACATTTTACAGCTTAAAATTTTGTAAGAAAAATTTTAGCAGCTTAAATGACACATTTGTTCCCATAGTTTCTGTCGTTCAGACCCAGCCAAACTGGGTCTTCTGCTTTACAGTTATACATAAGACTATAGTCAAAGTGTCAGTGGAAGGGCTACATTCTTATCTGAAGCTTGGATTTGGGAAGGATCTACTTACAAAGCCACTCGCATGGTTGAAGGTAAGATGCAGTTCCTCCTAGGGTATTGGACTGAAGGCATCAGTTCCTGACTGGCCATTGGTGGAAGGCCACCCACTAAGTTCCTAGCTACATGGGCCTCTCCAACACAGCAACCTCCTTCATCAAAATATACAGCCCTAGAAGGCCACCATACACTGACTGTCCCCTTCAAAATTCATATGTTAAAACTCGATTTTCATTGTTATGGTATTAATGGAAGTGATTAGATCATAAGGACAATGCCCTCATGAATGGGATTAAAGTCCTTAGAAAAGAGGCCCCACTGAATCTGTAGATTACTTTCAGTAATACGGTCATTTTAACAAAGTTAATTCTTCCTATCCATCCATGTTGGGCAGTGGTGGGGGTCTTTCCATCTTCTAGTATTTTCTACTTATTTTTTCAATGTCCTATAATTTTTGTTGTAGAGATAGTGTGCTTCTTTGGATAGATTATATTCCTAAGTGATTTTTTTCAGGCAAGTGTGAATGGACTTGTTTTCCTGATCTCCCTTTCAGTGGTGTATAAAAACCCTATTGCTTTTTGCATGTTGATTTACAATAGCCAAGTTATGGAACCAGAGTAGGTGTCTGTCAACAGATGAATGAATAAAGAAAATGTGATAGATATACACAATAGAATTTTATTCAACCATAAAGAGGAATGAAGTAATGTAATTCACATGGATAGAACTAGAGAGCATCATGTTAAGTGAAATACACCAGACAAAGAAAGTCAGGGGTCATATGTTTTCTTTCATACATGAAAGCTAGAGAGAAAATGTTTAAAATGAGACCTCATAAAAATAGAAGGATGAAACTCACTATTCTGTATAATTATTCTGTGTCAATAAAAAATTCTTGAAGAAAAGAACCCCTCAGAGTGTCTTTCCTTCCCCCATGGGAGAGCACAGTGAGAAGATTGCTATCTGACCCAGGAAGCAGGCCCTCATCAGATTCTGAAACCAGTGACTTGATCTTGGACTTCCAGCCTTCAGAACAGTGAGAAATAAACTTCTGTTGTCTATAAGCCACCCAGTCTGTGGTTCTGTTAGAGTAGCTGAAAGGACTCATACAGAGAAGACAGAGAATCCTTGGGCAAGATGGAAATTACAACCTTTTGTAACCAAATCATACAAGTGGTATTCTGTCACTGTGGTAATCTGTTTAGTAGAGGCAAGTCACTAGGTCCAACCTACCTCTCGGGGAAGGGATTCCACAAAAGCATGAATACCAGGAGATGTGAACCATTAAGTGCCATCTGGGAAGTCTGCTTACTAAAGCCTTACTTGTCTGCCCCTGGAAAAGGAATCCATCATGGTTACTTCATGTGTCCTAAACATCAGGTCAGATGACATTAAGCAGAATCAAGGTTAATTGTGCAGAGAACCTTCAATAGGACTGTTTGCTGTGTTTCTAATTTCACCCCCCATTTTTGCTTCAGAAAATACTTACGAGATATGTAACTAATTTAATAATAGTCTGTGCTACCCTGTTCTAATATAAGCATTAGAGCAACAGCAGCAACAAACCTTCCTTGATTTTTTGGGAGCTCTTAGACCATTAATTTGCTTTGCTGGTACAGTAACTGGCTTTCATGGTTGCTGGTGAAGGTTACCTATTGACTGTACTAGTGGCTTGGGACTTTCAAGAGTCTAGAGTTAGGATATTCAGGGGACAAAATATTAAGACCCCGAATCAAGGTGTGCTAAAATTACTTGTTCATGTACCTTAGCTCTTCTATCTGCAAACTGTAAGCTCCAATATCTTTCCTCAGGTGATCACAATGCAGTTTTGTTATAGAGAGATTGTAGATGAAGATTCTTTAGAAGAGATGTACTAAATAAACATTGGGGGTTGCTGTTTGATTGAAGTATCTAGTTTTAGGGTCTTTATTTTTTTCCATTCTGTTACTACTCCTTTAAGCCAGACACTGGTCATATCTTGCCCCGTGACCCTTCACATCTACTCTTTATGCTGCAGCTGTAGTAATGTCTATAAATTATGAATCTGATTATATTGCTCCTTTGTTTAAAACTCTCTCATGATATGGAAGGATCACTACAGTGTCAGGGGAACAAAGCAAGGTTTTCTGTGCATATTGTTTATAGATATAAATCAGATTTCCTAAAGAATTTATAAGAAAATTGTGTCAGGGATTTTCATTGCTAAGGGAAAGTAGGGAGAGAAACTTTTTCAAAATTATCAACCTTTAGTACTTTTGAATTTCACACCATGTGACAATATAGTTTCATTGGAAAAAAAAAAAGCAAACATAAACCTCTTCTCTGGCCCTTACACCTTTACAAAAAGTTCAAATTCCTAAGCTGGAAGAATCTATTGATTGGACCCTTCGATCACCATATTAGTCAGCTTTTCATCATTGTGACAAACACTTGAGAAAAACAACTTGAAGGAGAGATTAATTTTGGCTCACAATTTCAGAGGTTTCAGTCTGTGGTTAGCTGACTCCATTGTTTTGAGCCTAAGATGAGGCAGAACATCATGGCTGAAGGTCGTGGTGGAGGAAAGCTGTCAGCTCATGGCAGCAAGAAGTAAAAAGAGAGGAAGGAAGGGGACAGGGACATGATGCAATCCTGAAAAGCACTCCCACAGTGACCTACTCCCTACATGTCCCACCTGCCCATAATTTCCACCATCTCCCAGTAGTCCATTCAGTTACCAAAAGATTAATCCATGGATGGTGAAGTCAGAACTCTAATGATCCAATCTCTTCCCCAAAGTGATCCCACCTCAGAACATTGCTGCCCTGGGGCCCAAGCCTTCAACACATGAGCTTTTGAGGGATACTCACTTTGTCACATCTGTGATGCTCTCCTCTGTCCCCTGCCCCCTCTCCCACATCTTATTATCCAAGCACCCTGCAAATATGCTTTCCTGCAGCTGTATGCCACAACTTTCTATAGGAGCCCTACAGAGCCAGGTGCAGGACCCACCCATTGTGACACTTGCTTGTCTCTGTACTTGTGCCCTTACTATCCCTTCTCGGCATGACTGCTCACCACTCTTCACCCAGCTAAATCATCCCCCAGGGAGTCCTTATGACTCTTCCGCAATGAACTGGTGCCACTTTTTATGCAAAATATGATTGTAGCATTTATTGCATTCTCTTTTCAGTAGGAACCAGGCTCAAGCTTCAACTCAGAGATGCAAGAAGTATAAATTTGAATTTTTTTTAAGTTACTAAGCTTAATTTCTAGCACAACTCCTCTCTTAGGTCAGGTTCCCCAGAAGTATACCCTGAGATAAAGATTTGCATGCAAGTAATTTATTAAGGGAGGGCTCCCAGGATAAACCAGGAAAGTCATTGGGACTAAGGGGAAGACATCAAGCGAAGGTAAAGTTTCAGTCTCAAGGAAGATGACTGCAGTCTGATCCTGCAGGGAAGCACATAGTACACCTATAATTCTGGTTCAATGTTTATTGTTCGTCTCCCCTAATAAAATAAAAGCTCCAAGAGGGCAAGCATCTTTTTTCTTGTCCACGGACTTATTCCAAGCATTTAAGCAATGCCAATAGTCATTCACTCTATCTTTGTGGAATAAGTTTAGTGCAAACTGCTCCTGCTACTTCAATGAAACTTGAGAAGCATATTAATTTATTAACTAAATCAATTAGGGAACTTATAAGGTTGCAGGCACTATTCTAGGCATTGGGAATATAACAGAGACAAAACAGTTAATAACCTTCCCTCGAGGAGATTTAAATCAGAAATTTGAGAGACCTTTAGCTTCTTCCTACAGTACATCCAGTGGACAGGAATTTGTGTACAGCCTCGTGTATAGAGATATCTCTTGTCTCCGGGGGTCCACCCTACCTGGGTGTGAAGGGTTACAAGAGACCCACCATTTCCCCCAACTTTCCCTTGGTGACCTCATCCAGCCTCATGCTTTAAATACCAGCTACATGGTAATGGGGCAAATTAATTTCTCCTGCTCAGAACTTACTTTGAAACATCAACTGTCCAGAAGACAAGGGGTAATCTCTTCTGGACCTTTCCAAGGCCTTCGTCATAAAGACTCACCTCAGGGAGTCCTGCCAGCCTCCAACTCTTGGACTTCTCCTCTTATTTTCCTTCTCCCCTTCTAGAGGGGTAGGTGGGAAGAGGAGTTGGACCTGGAATCATCCTGAAGTCTTCTAAATCTGTCGTCTATGGCATACCTTTGTGCTCTGGGTCCTACAGAGCCTGGATTTTGCTCCTCGAAGTTTCCCTTCTGCTTTTCTGCTTTGACAATCTTGACACCTAGTTTGGATGACAGAAGGGTCATAGAGTCAAAGAGAATTACAGAGAATAAAAAGATAATCAGTTCACATATTGAAACATTATCTCACATTAAATTGAAATTAGCTTAATAGTGTCTCTCTTCCTGTTATACCTCAAGCACTTTGGGGGCAGGACCTGTAGCTTGTTCATCATGCAACATCAGCCCTTGGTGCAACGCTTGTTTCAAAATAGATGCACTGGTTGAGCTGAACTGAGGGTACTTGAAAACTCAATATCTTTAAACCAAAGAAATGCAGCACAAAGGTAGCATATGATAGTAGTGAAGAACACAGAGTTAGGCACAGTGGCTAATGCCTGTAATCCCAGTGACTCAGAAGACTGAGTCAGGAGGATTGCAAGTTCAAGGCCGACCTCTGCAACTTAGCAAGACCCTACATCAAAATTAAACATACTACTACTACTACTTCTAGTAATGACTGAGGATGTGGCTCCGTGGTAGAATGCCCCTGGGTTCAATCCTAGGTACCAAATTCAGTCCACCTGGGTTAAAAGCCTCCCTCTCTACCTTAATGGCAGTTTGACCTTGATCAAGCTACTTGTTCTCTTCCTTTCTCACTTTCCTTATCTATAAAACAGGAGTGTGGATGATATCATTTCTCCCATATGGGTGTTGTGAAGTTAGGTGAATGAATATTAAAAGTGCTGAGACGCTATGCAAGTGTTAGCTGGTTTTATTCCCTCTTAAAACCCCTTTGTCTTTGTCAACCTGGTTACTTCGCTTCCTTTTCTTTTTCAAGCTTGTGTTATTTTCCCCAGAAGCATGTCTTTTCTCGCAAGATAGGTTGTGTGCTGCTCCATCCTGCTCTCCCTTGGTTAGATGTCCTTTCACCTTTTGTTAACACGCACCACACTGGGTATCCTGGGGGGTAGTTCTGCACCTCTGCACCCACAGAACTGGCCTCTTACTCATCTATCTCCCCAGCACTTACACGATGCCTGCCATACAGCAGATATCAGACAAATGATGTAAGGGAAGTGGGTAAAGTCTTATGTTCTTATTACTACTCTCAAAGCTAGTTTGAAGTCATAGCCTCGCTTCCATCCAATGCCCTCATTTTCCATACCAGGAATCCATCTTGCCAGCAATAAGTGGGATTGTTGGTTCCTTCAATAAGCTCAGAGAATGTGGCTCACCAGGGGCAGAATGGCTGTGAAGGAGCTATGTGCATTGGTCCCCTGTTTGAACTATATTATAGAATGATTCATCTTCCATGAGTCACATTACCTCATATTGGGGTTCACATCCACCTTCATCTTTCACTCTTTCTTCAGTTGTTCATTTTTTTTCTTCCCTTGCTGTCACCTCCCTTCTGCCATGTCTGTGCAGGCTCACAGACATGCACATGCACCTTTGATCCTGCTGACATCCAGTGGCACTAAGGAAAGAAGTTCAATATGTCCACTGGTGTCAAAATATATTAATAACAGTCCTTCAAAATGACAATCACAGGCAGCCCGGGGCATTCAGGGGCTCTTCTGCCTTCTGTCGTCTTTAGTGTTTTTCTTTGGCGTTTTAAAACACAGGTAACTGTAGTTTGCTCTACCTGAGAGGTGCTATTTGAGCTGGCATTGAACAGACAGACTGTTAGGCAACTCCTATGGTGAGGAACAAGCAGAGTGGGGGGTTGTTCTGTGCCCCATCTCATAGATTCCAGCAGTGCATGGTCTCCTGTTGGCAACCAGTTACTCAGCTGCATTCATGTTTGGTATTGTGTTGACAAGGAAAAGGTGCCATTTCTGGCAGCATCTCTCAGCTTCCTGAGCCGCCCCAGGCATTTAGTGCGGGAGGCACATACTGACTTGGTTGCCACCTGACACCTCTTCCGCTCACCTAAGCCCAGAGTACCCATCAGGAGTCCGCAAGCAGCATCCTAACTAGGCATCTGTTCACTGGATGTCTCTTTGTCTTCCTGTAGTTTCTGCTACTCCCTCTCTGCCAAGTACAACCTCACACCCAGGGGCAAAGAACACAATGTCATTTCTGACTCCTAGGACGAGCCATGCCAACCCTCCCTTGTGGAATTCCTGACCACCCCCTGATCTTTTTTCTCTTCCCCTTTTCTCTTACCAGAAGTGAGAAAACTCTGAAGCTTAACACCCAAATACCACCTTGAGCTGCATTGAGCTAGAATTTTCTAACTCTGATTCAAAATGTAATGTTCTGTTTTATGGCAGATGAAATATAAGCTTTCTGGTTTGGGGGAACAAGTGGCTGGTTAAAGGAATCATAAAACCATAAGACATGTCTTGGTGATCCACCAGCTACCTCAAATCAATATTTAATAATTTATAAATTAATCAGACACACAGATTAGCTTTCCTTCTGAATATACAGTGCATGGACAACGCTGACAGAAATAATCTTGGTTTGGCGTTGTCTATGGAACTTGACATAGATTACAGATCTGAAGATGGGGGCATTTTTAGATGTGCTGACATACTGTCTGGTGCAACTGTGCTGAATAACTTTTTTTTTTTTCCTTTCTCTTTTGATAAGATGTGGGAGTGATGTTAGTTTCTGTGTGTTTTTAGCACATCTTCAGAGATGAGCATTTGACTATCTGGTTATCATAACCAGAGAGAGGAAAAAAAGAAAAAAAAAAAAACGAGAATGAATTTAGAGGTTATACAAGTTCAGCTAGAATCAATGAATGAACCTAGAGGTCACCTCAGAGTCACAATGAAGGGCATCTTCTTTCAGCTGCAGGCCTTTCTTGGAATCAAGGGAACACACACAGCCTGATCATGCAGAAGAGTTAGTCCCTAAAATACAATCAAGTGGAGATAAAGTGAGCAAATAAAACCCAGCCTCCTTTTCATTGGTCCAACAGACCAATTCAGAAATATGCTTTACAGAGTGTTTCAGGCAGACCCACTAGAACCGTGCCTCATTCCCACAGTGATTACCTGCTCCACTATGCTCTTCCATTACTTTTCTCCTTTCTTCAGTCTCTGCCCACCACCACGCTTCTGCTGCCTAGGATCACCTCCAAAATATACAACCTACAGCCAAATCCTTTTCTCAGGTACTACTTTGGGGGAAACCCAGGCCATGACATTGAGTATGTTCCCATTTGTATGCAGTTCCAAAATACACAAGATTAAATATGTACTGATAGATATGCATGTACAATAACAATACTAAGGAAATCAAGAGACTAGTAAACATAAACTTAATATGATGTACTCATTCCTGGGAGAATGGAGAAAGCTATGTTTTGGGAAGGACACATACACAGTGACTCCAAAGATGCTGGTCTTGTTTCATTCCTCAAACTGTTCCCTTTTAAAAAAATTATTTGTTTTAATTATTTATACATGACAGTAGAATGCATTTTAATACATCATACATAATGGAGTATGATTTTTCATTCTTCTGGTTATACATGATGTAGAATCCCACCAGTCATATAGTTATATATGTATGTGGGGTAATAATGTCTGATTCATTCTACTATCCTTCCTACTCTCATACCCCCTCCCCACCCTTCACTCCCCTCTACCTAATCTAAAGTAACCGTTTTCTTCCCTAGTATCCCTCATTGTGAATTAGCATCTGAATATTAGAGAAAACTTTTGGTTTTTTGGGATTGGCTTAGAATGATATTCTCCAGCTTCATCCATTTCCCAGAAAATGCCATAATTTCATTCTTCTTTAAGGCTGAGTAATATTCCATAGTGTGTGTGTGTGTGTGTGTGTGTGTGTGTGTGTGTGTGTGTGTGAGACATTATTTTTATCCATTCATCTGTGGAAGGGCACCTAGGTTGGTTCCATAGTTTAGCTATTGTGAATTGAGCTGCTATAAACATTGATGTGGCTGCATCACTATAATATGTTGATTTTAAGTCCTTGGGTATAAACTAAGAAGTAGAATAGCTGGGTCAAATGATGGTTTTATTCCAAGTTTTCTGAGGAATCTCCATACTGTTTTCCATAGTGGTTGCACCAATTAGCAGTCCCACCAGCAAAGTACGAGTGTACCCTTTTCCCCACATCCTCGCCAACATTTATTGTTGTTTGTATTCTTGATAATTGCCATCTTAACTGGGGTAGGATGCATTTCTCTAATTGCTAAGGATGAACATTTTTTCATATATTTGTTGATCTATTGTATTCTTCTTCTGTGAAGAATCTGTTCAGTTCGTTTGTCCATTTATTAATTGGGTTATTTGGGGTTTTTTTTTTTTTTTGCTGTTCTTTATATATCCTGGAGATTGGTGCTTTACCTGAGGTGCATGTGGTGAAGATTTTCTCCCATTCTGTAGGCTCTCTCTTCACCTAATGGTTTGTTTCCCCTGCTGAGAAGAAGCTTTTCAGTTTGAATCCATCCCATTTATTGATTCTCAATTTTACTTCTTGCCCTTGTCTTGTTAAGGAAGTCAGAGCTAAGCCAACATGGTAAAGATTTTGGGCTTACTTTTTATTCTATTTGTTGCAGGGTCTCTGGTCTAGTGCCTAAGTCTTTGATCCACTTTGAGTTGAGTTTCATGCAGGGTGAGAGAAAGGGGTTTAACTTCATTTTGTTACACGTGGATTTCCAGTTTTCCCAGCACCATTTATTGAATAGGCTATCTTTTCAATGTATGGTTTTTGTGCCTTTGTCTAGTATGAGACAACTGTATTTATGTGGGTTTGTCTCTGTGTCTTCTATTTTATACCATTGGTCTATGTGTCTGTTTTGGTGCCAATACCATGCCATCCTTGTTACTATGACTCTATAGTATAGTTGAAGTTGTGATATTGTGATGCCTCCTGCCTTACTCTTCTTGCTAAGAATTGATTTGATTATTCAGGGTTTCATATGATCATCTCAATAGATGAAGAAAAACCTTTGACAAAATACAGCACCCCTTCATGTTCAAAACACTAGAAAAACTAGGGATAGTAGGAACATACCTCAACATCATAAAAGCTACATATACCAAACCCAATGCTAACATCATTCTAAATAGAGAAAATATTAAAAGCATCCCCTCTAAAAACTGGAACAAGACAAGGATGCCCTTTTTCTCCACTTCTATTTAACAACATCCTTTAAACTCTAGCCAGAGCAATTAGACAGGAGAAATACATTAAAGGAATATGAATAGGAAAAGAACTCAAACTATCACTACTTGTCAATGACATGGTTCTATATTTAGAAGAGCCAAAAAATCCCACCAGAAAACTTCTAAAACTCATAAATGAATTTAGCAAAGTAGTAAGTTGTAAAATCAATACCCGTAAATCAAACACATTCCAATATATCAGTGATGAAAATACTGAAAGAGAAATTAGGAAAACCACCCCATTCACAATAACTTTAAAAAAATACTTGCAAATCAATCTAACAAAAGAGGTAAAAGACTTCTACAGTGAAGATTATGGAACACTAAATAAAGAAATTGAAGAATACCTTAGAAGATGGAAAGATCTTCCATGCTCCTGGATAGGCAGAATTAATATTGTCAATTTTAAATGGCCACACTACCAAAAACATTATACAGACTGAATGCAATTCCAAGTAAAATCCCAATGACATTATTCATAGAATCCCAATCATGAAATTCACTTGGAAAAATCAAATTGTGTTTCCTACATGACTTATGTTTTATTATCTCTTTAAATGATCAGTTATCCATTTTTTAGTCTCAGGATTGCTTTATAGTTCCAAAATGATTTTAGACATTAAAGGACTTTTGTTTATAGAAGTTATACTAGACAGTACTTTATGTATTCAAAATTAAGCCTGAGCAATTTTTAAAATACTTATATTTATATAAAAATTATAATAATAAACTCAATACCTGGTAATGTAAATAAATTATTTTTATAAAAACATTTTTTCACAAAATAAAAATAAAGCAAAGCAATTGAGAAGAGTGACAATTGGTTTTCATTTCTTCAAACCTCTTCAATGCCTAGCTTAGTAGACGACAGCTATAGTCTTCTGTCTGGTCTGTCATTCCATTCAGTCTATAGATTGTGCTTTTTGGTTCAATAATATGAAGAAAATTCAGTCTGAATCAAGTATGCAATTGAAAAATGGAGAATTTTCATAGCTTAAAAAAAATTAATGTGAATCTTCTTTGATACTAGATTAAACTTGACAAGTGGTATTTTCTCAAAGTTTAGTTGGAATGTGGCATCTAAAAAAATTAGCAATGAGCTTTTAATAGTGTTACATCAAAATTCTGGAGTGTTCTTGAACTTTGAATGGCTGTGTTTTACCAATTTATGATGTTATCACATTGGAAAATAATACTTCATTGATTTATTACATACCTTCCAATGTTGATAGATATCAGTCTCCAACACCACAAACTCAGATCACCATTGATAAAATCAGAAAAGTCTTTAAGTATTAGGAACTTAATGGTGGTAAATAAATATTTTTCAAAATTCCAATTATTTGCTTGAAAGCACAAATTTTACAATGAGCAACAAATGCTGTCAGTGGTTTTCCTCATGGTGACAGGTTCACATCATTCATTTTTGAAAAAAGTTTGCCAAATATCCAAGTGTGAATAATCTTAGCTTTTCTTTCAGTCACCTTTCCAAGTACAAATCATGCTCCCTGAGCAAAGCAGCCAGATTGACTCACAACACAAACATACACGTGCTTCACCTCAAGATGGCCATCACACCTCTCTGGGCGGAGTTCTTTATGGATGTGTCCATTTTGCTGTGTTCTTATGTCAAGATGAATGCCGTGAATACTCTTTACGGCTTCCTCAAAAGCATCCTTCAGAGAGGCTGACATTCTCTTATCTGCAAGTGAACAGTGATGAGGAATACAGAGATTTTCCATATAACTTGGCACCAGGTCTTAATTCACACTCCGCCATTTTCCCACTATTATTTTTGCTTCATCAATGCAAATGTCAACACAAGGGAAAAGGCATGTAATGGCAGAATATTGTTATGAATAGAGTTTTGCCTCTTGGAACTCCTTAAAGGAAGGGTCTCAGGGAGCTATAGACCATGCTTTGTGTTTACATCACATACATCTCTTTAATATACATTCCCCAATCATCAAAAAGACAAATTAAGTTCCTGTGCTGCTAAGTAGACATTTTACAAAGTGTTTCATTCCCTTTGCTGACCGTATAAGAAGAAAATTTCTTGTTGAATGGGGTTTCCTCCTCTCCCCTTTAACTACATCATTTCTCACCTCCCTCCCCTAGCCATGCAGGCCCCCAAATTCTTAAGAAAAAATAAAAAACTTTAAAGCAAAACTTTTAGGTTTACAGCAATATTGAGCAAATTGTACAGAGAGGTCTTGTATACATAGGCTCCTCCATGATGGGTTTCCTCTACCACAGTGATCCCTTTGTTACAAATGATGAATATACATTGGCACATTTGTATCATCCAAAGTACATAATTTACTTTAGGGATCACTCTTTGTAATGCACATACTAGTGGTTTGGACAAATATTTGATGACCTATATTCATCATTATAGTAATCTACAGAATAGTGTCACTGATCTAAAACTCCTCTGTTCTCTACCAATTTATCCCTCCCTACCCCATAATCTCTGGCAATCATTGATCTTTTTACTGTCTCCATAATTTCACATTTTTCAGGATGTCAGTTTGAATAATTCTGTATGTAGCCTTTTAAGATTGGCTTCTTCCACTGAGTAATAAGCATTCAAATAATCTGAATCCATCTCTTTTCATGACTCAGTAACTTCCTTCTTTTTAGTACTGAACAGTGTTCTATGGTCTGGATATGCTACAGTTTGTTCATGCATTCACCTACTGAAGGACATCTTGGTTTATTCCATGTTTTGAAAATATGAATAAAGCTGCTGTAAACATCTGTGTGTAAATTTTTGTGTCAATATAAGTTTTCGATTCATTTGGATATCAAGGAGTGAGATTGCTGGATTGTATGTTAAGAATGTATTTAATTTTGTATGCTGTCTTACAAAGTGGCTGTACCATTTTACATTCCCACCCACAATGAATGACGATAGTGCTTGCTGCTCAACTTCCACTCCAGCGTGTGGTGGTGTTAATGTTATGGATTTTGATATGGAGTGATATCTCCTTGATTTAATTTGCATTTATCTAATGATGTATGATGTAGACCATCTTTTATATGCTTACTTGTCATCTGTACATAATATTCCTTGGTGATGTGTTCAGGTCTTTTGTCCGGTTTTAAGTGAGTTGCTCATTTTTTTTTTTTTTTTTATTGCTGAATTTAAAGAGTTCTTTGTAATTTTGGATAATAGTTCTTTATCAAATGTGTCATTTGCAAATGTTTTCTTCCAGTCTGTGGCATATCTTCTGATCTTCTTGGCAGTTATCTCTCACAGAGCAGGTTTTAATTCTAATGAAGTCCAACTTATCAATTACTTCTTTCATGAATCCTGCCTTTGGTGTTGTATCTAAAAACTCACTGCCACATCAAAAGGCAATTATGTTTCCTCCTGTGTTATCTTTTGGAAAGTTTTATAGGTTTCCCTCTTTACAGTTAGGTCTGCAATTCATTTTGAATTGTTTTTTTGAGATGGAATAAGGTCTGTGTCTAGTCTTTTTCTGATTGTTTTGTTTTGTTGATTTTTTTGCTATGTTTGCATGTGAATATCCAGTGGCTCCAGCCTCATTTAATGAGAAGACTGTCTCTGTTCCATGGCATTATCTTTGCTCCTTCATCTTAGATCAACTGACAGTGTGTGTCCATTTCCAAGCTTTCTGTTCCGTTCCATTATTCTGTTGGTTTATGTCTTCACCAAAACTACACTTTCTTATTTACTGTACCTTAAGTAAGTCTCGGAGTTGGATAGTTTCAATTTTGTTCTTCTCCTTCAAAATTGTGTTGACTGTTATGGGTCTTTTATCTCTCTGTATAAACTTTAGAGTCAAGTATAATAATTTGTTGGTATTTTTATGAGTATTAGAGTGAATTGATCAACAAAGTTGAGAAGAATTGACCCATTGACAACTCAGGAATATGGAATACCTTTTCTTTTATCTAGTTCTTTTGGTATTTTTCATTGGAGTTTTGTAGTTTTCCTCAAGTAGGTTTTTTATATATTTTATTAGGTACTGCTTGGCTTCTACACGTTCCAAAAATTTATGATGTGACACAGACACTTGATGCCATTATTTTAATTTGAGAATGTGACAATACGTATAAAACCAAATCAGGCTTCATAGTTTTAGACTACCAAATAAATTTTTCAGCAGACACCTTCAAAATATGTTTATCGAGAAATTATTTAAAAAAGAAAAATCCAAAGAGTCATCCTAGAGATGGATGGAGGAATGAGATGATAGTCAGGGATATCAATTGAGGACAGAACTATTTTAACCTTGTTAAAATGTTGGCAACTATATGACGGTCTCAAAGAAAAAAAAAAAAAAAAAAAACTGCGTCAAGATATTCTGTTTGGGCAATTATTGCTATAAAAATTCAACTTGGCAGGTGGAATCTAGTCTCAGGGAAAATCCAGCATAGCTCAAGTGTTCCAGTTGGTAAACCCCAGAGCATATAAATATGGTTCTTGGATTTCCTGACCTTGAGGACTTCATTTCGCTTGGTGCCATGAGCCAGAAGCTGTACTCTTTCCACCCCTGCTGCTGCTCTCTCCAGAGTGGCCTGCCTCCCAAATAACAGGGACCCTCCACATGCTCTCCAGCTCATACATTTCATTTCCCAATTGTTTCTCAAGTGAATATTTCACATGGATTTCCAGGATCATTTTTTGGGATGCGTAATCACATTCTACCTGCCAACATTTTTCATGCTTGGTTTCAGGCCCCAGTGTAGTACTTTTGGAGTGCTCATTCAACTGGCTTTGGCTTTTCATGTGGCCAAGAAATAATCCAACGAGCCACAAACAAAAACAATAATAAATTGGTGTATGATTTAATCATGCGTTTTGTTCTTACTGAGAAAAATCTCTTGGGTAATTTTGGAAAACAAATTAAAAAGTAATGTATTTCTGAATGATCAAGGGCTGCATTTGTGTATGCAACTAGTACTTTTAACATGATATTTTCAGCAAACTTACACGTTTGGTCCTAATTTTTTAATTCAAAATCTCATAGTAGTATTTGTAATAATTTATCCCTATTCATCTCCTTTTATCAGCATAGCACTTCTAAATATATAGGGTTAGATTTTAGCCCAAGGTAAAACTGTGCATGCCTGGCCTTTATTATGTTGTTTACAAGATGCAGGACTGTGGTCTACTACATCTATTTCCTTTATTGTTTTCTGTTTGTGAGCTACGCCCATTTTTGTAATACCTTCATTCCTTTTTGCTTGATCCTTCACTGTTTTAGAAAACTATCTGGAAAACATTAGAAAAATTCTAGTTAATGGTTATTCACTTTTACTGACTTCTTTTTCATGAATCCTGCATTGATGGTGTGGTTTAATATTGAGTGGCAACCAAGTCCTGGAATATTCTGGATTCCACAGGAATTCAGAAAAGGGACTGAGGTTCCATCTCTGTGATATTTTGACACCTGTCAAAGAATGTACAAGTCAGTGAAACCATCTATTTTTTTTACAAGTGTTATTTTACTCCTCAAATGTGACTTTGCTGAATTCAAATACTTAAAAATGATTATTAAAAAAATGATAATTTCACATGATCAATTATATGATAATAGCCAAATTTTTGAGTAGATTATGTTTTCTACTTCTTGTTTTACCTCTTAATTTAAAAATAGAGTTTTATAACACTGAAAGGTAACCAGGTATAATGGGAAGATCCTGGTTCTAAATCAGAAACTCAATTTTGAATTCCATGTCTGCATCATGTTAGCTATTTAATCATGAACAAATCATTTAACCTGAACTTCAGTTTTAATTAAATAGAACTACTTGACTGATGTGACTATTGGGAAGATCAAATATTAGTTACTATATTATTGTGGAATTAGTCTTGATATTAATCTTAGCACATGAAGGAAGCACAACACAGTCTAATTCTAGCAGCGTCAAGTGTCTTTTTCCCCAGTGAGGTTTACAGCTTCCCACAAACAGATATGATGTCCTACACCTCCTAATGTTCCACAGAGCCCAAATCAAGGTTAGCATATGTAAGCTAGTAAAATACTCCCTGAATTTAGCTGAGGCAGTTCCATGAAGGGAAAGGCCAAGGAGGGTGAACATGAGTTATATGTTCTTGTCACTATTATGTCACTAATTTTGAATGTGTTAATTTGTCACTCAGTTTCTTTGACATTGAGTCAACAGTCTAGGCTCCCTAGAATAAGTCTTATACTAAAATTATAGGAAATTCAATAAGCTTTCTCTGGAAATATCCAACTAGGCCACTTCCTATTGCAAAATTGGAAAGAATTTATTTCTAAAGAAATGCATCTGTGAACCTTCTAACTCTCTCTTCCTTGCAGGGAATATTGTGTCTGGATGGGGCAATTCTTCCTCCTTGTTTATAAACACTGGCACTGGCCTCTTTTTGCCCAATTAAAGACAATTGCCAACTCCCTCTATTTTCCATTCAGCTATGGCCTCCCTGAGGCCAGGGAAGGAGTTCACTTCTGACCCTGTATGATTCCCCATACTAGCTCTCAAGAGAGTGAATGAATTACAAATCAGGTCTTCTTTTCTATTAAATTCAGACTCTTACTTGGTTTTGTCCATTGCAATATTTCAGTTAGGATGTTCAGTAAGTGTAAATCAAATCTATTTGACCTCTCTAGGGAAGATGGAAAATGCTCACTAGCAAGTTCTCTTTCTTTTCCAGTCATTGAAATTAAGATTCTGGCAATGCTTATTTCTCTCAGTTGGAAAAGCTTCTTGGATGCTCATCCTTTTCTCTGGTGTCTTGTTTTAAAAAATGCATTCATATATTCCTTTCCACCAGGTCTGGTGCTCTGGAATTGATACAGCCAGGAGGGGAAACAGATGTAAGATAAGAGGTTCCCACCTACAATGCATTCCAACCTATCTCAGATCTCTCACCGCTTTGCCCAGACCTCTGCCATGGGACTTTATGATGGAGTCCCTGTGTTCATCATGGAAACATGAGATGTTCAGATTCCAAATTGGAGATCAGTTATCCCCAATATAAGTTCATTATGGAAAGTCCCCTCAGGCTCAGCATTCATTCATTCATTCATTCATTCATCATCCATCCAACAAATATCTCTTTGAATGATCACAACATCTCAGGCACTGTGTAAAACATTTCCTACGCTGTTTAATCCCCTGTACTTACTTCATAGTGTCTGAAGTGTCTATTCTTCCCCACACGTTCCCATTGAAGTCATACCTTAATTTAAGGGTTTCATCTTCAAATTTATTCCTTTTGATTCTAAAGCAGATGCAAGAAGGGGTATCTTATTTCTAAGTTTGATAGGATAAAAATAGTTAATGCTGGGACTGGGCAAGAGGAGCTGGGCCTGGTCACTAGATACCTGTGAAAGGTGGACAGGGTTGAAATGGTCCAGCTTCCTTGGGTAATGGAGAAGCTCACACTTGGTTATGGAGACTGTCTATGGGTCGTGGTGGTTTCTGTTCTCAAACCAGATAAACCATGACTTCCCACTCTGACTCTGAAATCTCTGGTTGCAAACAACTTCCATGTTCACTGTCTATAGCAGAGGGAAAGGAAAGTGCCCTTATGTGTCACTAAGGGGACTTTGTTTTCCCTGCATCTTGACCCTCTGGTGCTCTGTGACCTGGAGTGTCAGCACATCATCACATGACACTCTGATTTCTTGCCCACCCTCTCCTTAATCGTGCCCTTTCATCCCCAGTCTACTGAATCAGCTTTTTCAGTGATTTTGGTCACTCTCAAATTGGCTTTGATTATTATCAAAATGGCAGGAGTTTCAAAGCCTATCTTAGGAAAAATTTAAATAAACTGGGGTAATTAATAGACTTTCACTATAATAAGAGCTTCCTTCCTTCCCAAGGCCTACACATGCTATTGGAGTCCACACAAGAGGTCCCAAACATTTCTCAGAAGCAGACAAGATGCCCTCCTGCATATCAGAAACCTCAGGTGGAAGAGAAGTCAATGGGCGCAGCTTCCGCTCTGTCTGGAGGAGTCTCGTGCTAAGCAGCACCTGCCCGCAAGCCTGTGTTTCTCTGCAGATGGAAAAGCTCCTGCCACTCTGGGCAGCACATGGCAAAGGGGAGGCATTGTTGACCTTCTGGGTAACCTGCTGTGACAACCTGACAGCAGACCGGCTGGGCTCCCTTGACTGTCACCAAGGATGTCACAGACACTTCTAAGGCACAAGAATTTAATTTTCTTTACATAAAATTTTTAAAAAAAATTGGACTCTCGTTCTCATATTCTCTCTCTCTCTCTCTCTCTCTCTCTCTCTCTCTCTCTCTCTCCTTTTTACCTTTTGCTTTCTAAACAAATTTCATAAAGTATCCTAATATATAGCAAGGACCAAGGACCAAAGCCCTTTACCCCAAGCTGAGGATAAGTGATGGACGTGGGCTGAGCATGTCTGTGTAGCTTTCCCCCATAATTCCACCTAAAGACCTTCAATTAGCTCCCCAGAATTCCGTTTGGCAAACATAAAAACTGTGAGCTAAAGAATTTTTAAGGTACATCCATTTCAAGCTCCATGAGGTCAAGAACTTCATCTTAGTCGTCCCTGAATCCCCAGGTCACGCATGGATCTGGCACATAATAAATCCAGAAAATAGAATTAAAAATGCTTATACAGAGATGTATGCTTATATATCCATTCGATGAATGGATGAAAAAAAAAAAAAAAAGAAGGTTTTGAGACATCATGAAACATACCTGTCTCTGTAGGATGATAGCTCCCTGGATCAACAGAGTTGGATTTTCACTGTGAACCTCCCCTTCCAATCCCTACGCTTTCTCCCACTTTTACTCTGTACACATATAAAAGCTCAGCCTTAGCCTTTCTAGGATTGCATTTACAATACCACATGTAAATGTCTCTCAAATGGGGAGACAGCTTGTTTATACAGGAATAATTGCTTCAGCTCAGGGTCCTCCTTTACAGCCAAACTGGAAGAAAATGCTGAGTAGGCAGATTCCACCCCGTTTGCATTGGGAAGGAATCTAAAACCTACTTCTGTTCTTTCTTGAGTCTTGTGTTAAAAATAAGCTTTTCTCCGCAAGCTTAGTACAAAATTTAAAAAAAAAAAAAAAATCTAGCTTTGACTTCCACTTCCCTGGTCTTCCAAAATAAGCCCAGGTGATCTGGAAACGTACGTTTCTGCCTCACGTCCTTAAGTTGGGGCCATCGGTAGGTGAGCTGATGTTAATGTGCCAGCTTGAAACTGCTGTGAAAGATGTGAACAGTAGTCTGTTTACTGTTGTCTTTCTCTCTCCTCCTCCCCCAAAGGGGGTCTATTGCTAAGTCTGAATCCTGCCAACCACACCAAGGCTGGAGGCTTCCCCAGATCCTGGTACAAGCTGATTCACCAAGGAGCCCACCAGCTGTTTGGCTTCATTACCTTTTATCATTATGTCTGCCTTTAAAAAAAAGATTCTTTAATCACCTAAGACTATTTTTATTGGCCTGTCAGATTGTGGGGGAGTGGGTGGGGGGATTCATTTCATGTCTGGCGGAACATTATTTTGGTAAAATATTAGGACAAGTCTATACCATCCTCCTTTGAAAAATAAGATACAAAACCAATTAAAGTTAAGTGATTACTGAAATGCATCTAATTAGTATTAACTTACACACGTCAAACCACGGTGGCAGCTTCCACAGCAGAAAACCTGCTTGGTGTTGATACAGAAGATAATTGATATCACAGGGGCCTCTCCTTCTCAGGCAATTGCTTAAGAAAGCACCTTCACAGCTCAGAGACTTCTCTCCCTTTGGGTTGGGGTACATTTTCGTCAACCTGACAAGATCTGTCACATATTATCAGACAATTGATCACCGACTCCTAGCAAGTCTTAATCCATCGTTTGATCACACATCAAGAAAAATTGCTTTTTATGTCTTACATCTTGGCCGTGAGAAAGGGGGAGAAAGCAGGAACTTAGGCTTCTGGCTCCAGCTCATTACGCTTTTGCAAATGATAGATGGGTTCACTAGGCAATTTAACTTTAAAATGATCTTTTCCCCCTTCTCAAATAAGCAAACACAGGAGCTCTGCAGCTCAAGCTGAGTGAAAAGGGAGTCTGCCTGCTGTTCCTTTCGTATTTCTATAATAGGTGCCCGTGTGTGGGTGGAGGCACGTAGGGTTAGTAAATATGTATTTACTTAGTATTACTGCATCTGCTTCTAAATAATAGGATTTAAAGTGGACACACACAGAGAAACTAACTTGCACTCTCCAGGACCTAGCTATAATCATTTTACACATTTCTTTTAGAGCATTATGCTATATATAAAATAATTTGAAATGACTTCTAGCATACAAAAACAAGCAAAAAATTCCATGAGTATTATATAATGACACAGTAAAACCAATTCTTAAACAACAACAACAACAAGGAATTGCTTTCTCTACTGGTTATATTATTGTCAAACTCTTGACTTTATGCATATAATAATATGCATTCTAGCTTTCAGAATGGTGCACAAAATAACAGTAGAGTAACTAGTCCTGGTTTTAGTGGTTGGTTGCTATTTACTATCAAAAATAAAATTATTTGTAATTACAAACAAATGCATAGTTAAAATCTCCAAGTTTTTGAGGGATTCCATTTGTTTTTAACCTACACACAAGCACACAAAACACTCTGATGCTCTTTAAACAGTTGTGGGTAGTTCGGATGTGGGGTGTCCCCAAAAAAACTCATGTGTGAGACAATGCAAGAAGGCTTAAAGGTGAAATGGTTTATGAGAGCCTTCACCCAATAGGGATTAACTGAGTGGTAATTAAAGGCAGGTAGGATGTGGCTGGAAGAGGTGGGTCATTGAGGGCAGGCCTTTGGGGTATATGTTTTGTATTTGGCAAGTTGAGTTTTTCTCTCTCTGCTTCCTTATATGATGTTCTGAGCTGCTTTCCTCAGTCACACTCTTCTGCCATGATGTTCTACCTCACTAATTGCCCCAAGGAACGGAGCCAGCTGTCTATACATTGACACCTCTGAAACTGAGAGTCCCCAAATGAACCTTTCTTCCTCTAATTGTTCTTCTCAGATCTTTTGGTCACAGCAACAGAAAAAAAATTTTTTTAAAAAATTAAAAAAGACTGACTAAGACAATACTAAAGCTTAGCCAGAGAACATAGTGTTCAATTGCATTCTCTGAGGCCAGAAAGGAAAGTCTCGTTATTCCCATGGCTTTTCCTACCTCTCCTTCACTAGCTACCTTCCTAGGAATCTTTCACTATTGTATATCAACTGTAATTTGAAGACACAAAGAACAGAGTCAGTCTTTGCATGCTTAAGTGAAATGAATTGTGAGAGATGACACAATTAGTGCTTTTCCTGTGTCAAGGCAACTTGAAGAGATAACAGTATTTACAAATACTAGCTACAAAATTATATAGTCAAGTGGTATGTGGCTGGTCTATAAGCTTTTGTCAATATATTACAAACAGTATAAGATCAGGCACTGGGTCTGACCCCTAGTACAGGTTGTGACAGGAATGAAAAGAGTACACCCAAAATATTTATTTTAGTGAAATGCAAATTAACCCTGTAGCATACTTAAAATTATCGTGTCAATGTCAATTTCCTAGTTTTGATCATTTGTATTTAAGTGAGATGTTGTCATTTGGGTGGGGGGAGGTAAGAATAGGATACAAGGAATTTCTCTGATCTCTTTTTGCAACTTTTTAAATTTTTTTTTAATTTTTACAGACTGCAGTTTGATTCATTGTACACAAATGGGGTATATCTTCTTGTTTCTATGGTTGTGCATGATGTGGAGTCATACTACTCGTGTAAGCATACATGTATGTGAGTCTCAAAGTATTCCAAAATGAAGTCTTAAAAAACATTGGTTGCAAAGACAATGAATCTCTAATCCTTTAAGCCTACTGGATGTGCTGTCCATCTGAGGTCTTAGGGCTTCTCTGGGCAATCTCATGCACCCTCTTTCTTGCTTTTATTTTACCCCTTAGCCACTTACATCCCCTTGTCTCAGTTCCAGATTCTGCCTCTGGTTCTCTGTGGTCTTTATATTTCATTTGATTTTCCCAAAAGGTTAGCCCTTAGTCCTTCATGAAGAATTTTGACTCGGAACTCCCTCCTGGACTTACCTGTTTCTCATGGATCTTTCTCATTGGCCTTCTAGGAAAGGTTGAGATTTAGTTATGGTAACCTGCATCTCTAAAATACATCTCCTTTTGGAAGGAGCCAATTTTGGTTGTGCAGTGGAAAGACTCTACCAAATTCATTACATCCATCAAATTGAACTCCTTTTCCTCACTATTTCTTTCTTGAAGATACAGTGGGAGCCTTCAAATTTTAGCTTGTCTCATATTTGTCCTGTCAAGTGTCAAAAACATGATCCTTGTCAAAATAAATAACAGAAAGAATAGAATGGACTTGGTTGACATCCTGGGGCCAAACAGCATGGTCTGTGCATTTGTCTTGAACCTAATTTGGAACCATGTGAAACCCACCACCATACTCACACAAAAGGTAGTGTAATAAATTTGTTAATAACATGGGCACTGGGGTCATATTGTTTTGAATCCAGCTTTGCTTACAAGTGGTGTGATAGACTAGTTTTTTTTGTTTGTTTGTTCGTTTGTTTGTTTGTTTCTCTGTACCTTAATTCTGCCATTTATAAGATGGGAATAATAATAGTGCCTAAATCATAGAGATCTTGGAAAAATCATGAGAGTTAGTTCTTTAAGATCATCAGGGCTTGTCCATGATTGGCACTCAATGAATGCAACTGCAATTCTCTAAAGCCTTTCACCCTCCTTCCTCAGGTCTTTTCCCTGGATCTCCCTGTACTGCCTTCTAAAAGTTCAGTTTGGGGACTTACATTTAAAAGTAAAAATATATATATATATTTGTTTTGAACATTTGTAGAAATAATAGAAGATAATAAATGGAGCCTCAGAAATATTGTTGGAAATTAATCAGCATCAGAGAAGAAATCGACATTCAAATTTCAAAATCTCTGAATCAAATCACCATTTGGACAAAGACTGGGGTGGGATGCTGGTGGGCATCACCCTTATGGGGGTATAGTGTCACCTGAAACTGCTTCTGGGGATGGGTTTTTCTTACAGTTTGCTCACAGGGCTCTGACATGGGAGATGCTGGGAGTCTAGGCTAGATGTCACACTGCTGAGAAAGGTAGGTGTAGTGTTGAACTTTTCTTTTTTCTTATTCAGCAATACTAGATGAACATTGGCCCCCCCGACTGATTCCTGCTTAGGTCGGCTGAATGTAGTACTCTTGCCCATTAAACACTATATATAAAAGCCACATCTATAAAGTGAAATTATGTCTTCAAAAGTCCTTGGTTTTCCCCACTTTTCAGGGATAAGTATCATTACCATCAGTTGAACTAAGAATCCCAGTCCCAGCCTAAATAGAATCCCAATTCCAGCCAAATGGCCTTCAATCTACCTTACCCTTTCGAAGAAATGAAATACCCAGTAATGAAAACTTGTTGCCTAGGTACCCTCTCATAGCTATCAAGATGCAGATTTATAAAAATCATCCTTTGGTAGCATTTATTAAGTTTGTATGATCTGCTATGCAAGAAGCAAGTATAACAAACAATGAGTTACAGCTAAACCGATGTGAGTGAGCAATAGATTCAAATTAGAAGAGATAAAATTAAATTTTCATGTATCGTAAATGAAATATCCATCAGGGAGTTCTCGGGTGACCTTCAGGTTCAGCAAATCCTGTATTAAAACTTCCAACCTGAAAGATACAGGGGCAGAACCTGGCCATATGCATTTCGGGTACTGCGGAGGGAAAGGCCCAGCCAGCCACAGTAAACAAATGTAACTAGTTTTGGAGAAATGCTATTGACAGTAAAATTCTAATTTCACTCCAGCTCCCAGAACAGATGTACCTCCGAGTCCATAGACTGCAATACTTAACTGCAGCTACTCAGCTGTGACCTTCAGCCCCAGGCTCACTGCAATAAAATTTTCATGCAACCATATGGAAGAATATTTTAATAGAGATTTACTGTCAGTAACTGTCCCAAAGGAGCAAATAAGGAAGCTGTAACATATTGCGTACAGTAAATCAAGGGGACTTCAATGGAAAAACGAAACCTCCCGGAGGCAAGCATCTTTAAAATTACAGGCAACACTTTGTACAAATATGTGTACAAAGGACTAGATTTGCACTCAGTTAAGTAGCTCAAAATGGTTTCGATTTGCAGATATATTTATTTAGAATTTATTTATTGGATTTTATAAGTGGCAAGCACTTACCTGTCAGGGCTGAATGCGTATGTATCTCCCTTCCCTGGGGCAAAACGGAAGTGAGAGAGGATGACTTTAACTGAAAATCTTACCGAACCAGGGAATGTGGCAGGCAACATAAATTGCACCCTCTCTATAGCTGGCTTTACTTCAATTTTGGGTGAAGTATTAACACCAATGACAAAATAGTCCCTTAGCCAGTACATAAACAATACTGGAGAAGTTAGTTGAACCATTGAAAATTCAGCTTAAACAATGATGGGGATGACATATTGATTAAAACTCCCAGTGGGGGCAGAATACAGTCAGAGTCCCTACATGCATCCTGGATTATATTTAACCCCACAATTTTTACGAGTAAAAATGTCTCCTCAGATTGTGAAGCCATAAAATGGCAATTTTTGTCTAAATGGGTCTTGGGTTGGTTGGAATCAGTAAATCAGATCTCATTCTCCTCTTCTCCAGACCCTGGATCTGCTGCAGACACGAGTCCACGGCCCAGGGCGCCAGGTGCTAAGCAGCAGAGATGGGGCCTGAGCGTGTCACCTGCCACGCGTCTCCCCACTTGAGTTCACTTAGTGAACCGACCGGTCACCATTCCTTGCTCAGTTTCATCCCTTCCTGTTAAGAGCATTTGAACTTCAGATATTTGTGTCCTGGGGGCAAACAGGCAGCCATCTCTCCCCCTCTACTCAACTGATGGGAACTCTAATGCGAGGGGCAGTAATTCAGAGATAAATAGACCGAACACTGCCCATGACAGTTCATATTTTATGGCAGAGAGAAAACTTAAAACTGAAAAGACTCGTGTGTAGGAGGCAGAGCCCAAGCGTCTCATCCATGCTACATAATGAAGGAAGACGTCTTGGCATCAAAACTGAAAATCGAAATAGCCAAGTGACCGTGAATAGGAGAATCGGGTGATGAATCTTTATGTTTTGCTAAATGCCCATGGGTTGTGGCGTTTGACGAAGAGCGACAACAATACAAGAGTTTTCATATCTGACAAATGTGTCTGAGGCATTCCATTCTTCTCTTGAAATGGTCCCGGTTACTGTAAAACACAGGTAACACACAGACACACCTGCAAATTCAAACAAGTTAGGCTACATGCTAAAAGTGGATTATCTGAACTTGGCTGGAAATTGTAATGCAATAGGAAAAAGCCATGAGATGTTAGTTCATGTTATGAGATGAATGCCCAAGTCATGCTACAAGGCCAGCCACCCACCAAGTTTCTCAGCGTTTTAATTAATGTGCTTTTTCCACAATTGGCTATTTGTATTCCCTGAATCCTATAACTGCACTCTCTTTCACATGAAAATTGAAACTAGAAATGCCACCTGAAAAATATTAGTTTGGGAACACAAATATATGTATAGTATATCTACTTTGCTCCTTGGAGAGAAAGGGCGAATAGGATAAATCTCCAGGGTCTCTCTCTTATTTATCTTATGACCACTTTCTGTCTTTATAAGGAATAGCATAGGCACATAAGGACAGTTTTTGTCTGTGTTTAATTTTGTGAATTTACCAAGAAGGGTGAGTCATGCTTACTTTATTGATCCCATCTCTAAAACAAGTGACGTCAGAATGCTTACTCATTAAAGTCTCAAGTTTTTCCTCTATCTCCAGGAGGACTCAGTGACCTTGGCTAGCTCCCTGCACAAGCTGTGATAATCCAGGCAGCACAGTTTGTCCTTCCTCTCTTCAATTCATTCTCCTCCCCACCCCCAGGCTAGTTTCATTACTCTCTGTCCCTCCGCAGGTTTTACTTTCCGTTTCTTCACACCCTTGAGTCACATGATTGCAGTATGGAATTATTCTCCTCCCTTTACAACTCCTCCAACTTCAGCGCTCTTTTAAAACTGAAACCAAAGAAAGACCCAGGTACCCAAACAATCCTATCTAACCAGTCGAGCTTCATCACTAACTGTACTGAGTAACTGGTGTATTCTGAGAACATTGGTAATTGTTTAACAAATACCATTGATAATTGATTTGTCAATTTTTTAATCTTCTCCTTCTTTTTGCCACTTTGTCATGCACTTCAGACTTGGACTTCCCCTGAGAACAGCGAAAATGTATTCTGAAGAAATCTTGATTCTTACTCTACCTACTGGGAACATGGTATAGAAAGTCATCATTACTTACTGCAATTTTCTACCCGTGGGAATCATTTTACAAGTTACAAATAATGTGGGCAAGATATAACAACATATTCAGCCAGATTGGCCAATGAAATTGCCCAAATTAAAGGTAATATAGAGCTAGAATGAATAAAAAAAATTGTTAATTAGAAAAGTATCCAGGATAGATATTGAGCTACTTACAGCTGGAAGTTATCAAGCAGACTAACTCAAGAATCTGGAAGAGAGGATTTCTACAAAGTAAAGGAGATTCTATACAATAATTCTAAGATTTTTTTCCAAATCTAGTATTCTATTATAACTGAATTTAACCAAGTTAAAAGTGTTTTTTTGGTAGTACATTAAGGTGATTTTTTTTTTTATATTACAAGTGCTTTAAAATTGCAGCCAGAGTTAGGAGATTAATTCAGAAGAAATCTGAAAATAACTGGTCATTAATTGATTTGCTGATTAAAGTCAAACTGATGGCTTTTCAAACTGGTTTGGTTGTGTGGGTATAGCGGCAGATCACTTTGAAAATCAATCTTATTCTCGGAACATGCATGTACAATTTAATTAAGCTTATGCTTAAATGGAATGGCTATTGTGCACATTTTCATAAGCAAATATTTATATGCCCATCAGTCTTGTCAGTTTTCCTGTCTGTAATTTGTTAGCCTTGGGTACATAAGGAGAAGCATTGGAATGTATTACCCTCTGGGGAGTCCCACTGAGCCACTGCAGTGGCCCTGCCAAGGACAGGAAGCTAGGCTGTATTTGTAGGGTCATGCTTTCAGACAGTAAGAACTGATGTTTCACAAGGAGATACCAGTACAAACATACGAACTACAAGCTGCCTGGTTCTTACCATTAGTTACCTGGATTTTCTCAATTGCTAAGTATCTTGAACAACACCAGTACAGATACTTGAGGATGTTTGAACACCAGATGTTTGAGTTAAGTAAACCAAACATCTAATAACAGGTTTTTAAAAATTTTTTACTTTACTCTTTTGATATAGGTCCAGAGAAACCATGAATTTTGATTTTATTATTTGAATTTCAGTGTGGTCAGAATAAAAAGAGGATTTTGAGATGTGGGTGGAAAATTTATTCAGCTGAAAGCTGTACAGATGTGTACATGTTCCATTTACAATATGTATGTAAGAATTGATGAGACCTCATTAACTTGTAACAACTTAGGAAAAATTTTATTTATGGAATCTTTTTTTTTTTTTTTTTTTTTTTTAGTACCTGAGATTGAATTCAGGGACACTTGGCCACTGAGCCATATCCCCAGCCCTCTTTTGTATTTTATTTAGAGACAGGGTCTCACGGAGTTGCCTAGTGCCTCAATTTTTTTTAATTAAAATATTTTTTATTTTTACAGACACATTTTGATTCATTGTACACAAATGGGGTACAACTTCTCATTTCTATGGTTGTATACGATGTAGATTCACACCATTCATGTAATCATACATACATATAGGGTAATACTGTCTGTTTCATTCTACTGTTTTTCCATCCCCACCTCCTCCCACCCCTTTTTCCCCTACACCATCCAAAGTTCCTTCATTCTTCTCTTCTCCCCATCACCCGCCCCCGCCTCATTATATATTGTCATGCACTTATTAGAGAAAACATTTGGCCTTTGGTTTTGGGGGATTGACCTATTTCACTTAGCATGATATTTTCCAACTTCATCTATTTACCAGCAAATGCCATAATTTTATTCTTCTTTATGGCTGAGTAATATTCCATTGTGTATATAGACCACAGTTTCTTTATCCATTCGTCAATTGAAGGGCATCTAGGTTGGTTCCACAATCTAGCTATTGTGAATTGAGCTACTATGAACATTGATGTGGCTGCGTCATTGTAGTATGCTGATTTTAAGTCCTTTGGGTATAAACCAAGGAGTGGGTAGCTGGGTCAAATGGTGGATCCATTCCAAGTTTTCTGAGGAATTTCCATCCTGCTTTCCGGAGTGGCTGCACCAATTTGCAACTCCGCCAGGAATATACGAGTGTGCCTTTTTCCCCACATCCATGACAACACTTATTATTGCTTGTGTTCTTGATAATAGACATTGTATGGAGTTAGATGAAATCTTAAGGTGGTTTTAATTTGCATTTCTCTAATTACTAGGGATGATGAGCACTTTTTCATATATTTGCTGATCACCTGTATATCTTCTTCTGTGAAGTATCTGCCTGTTTCCTTAGCCCATTTATTGATTGGGCTCTTTGTATTTTAGGTGTAAAGTTTTTTAAGTACTTTATAAACTTTGGAGATGAAGATGAGTGCCTCAATTTTTACTGAGGCTGGCTTTGAACTTGAGATCCTCCTACCTTAGCCTCTGAGTTGCTGGGATTATAGGTGTGTACAAGTGTGCGTGGCTATTTAGAGAAGGCTTAAAAATTAATGCAATGCTGCTTTTTTCAAATGAATAGAGTGAGATGTTTTTTGATTTATAAACATCTTCTAAGCAAGCATATTTGTTGCTTAGTAAATGCGTGCTTTGAAAGTCCTTGAAAGAAGTTAATTCACTCATGCTAAACGTTGCTTTTGGCATCATTTTTGCTCTTCTAATTGTAAAGGAATATTTTTTCTACATAGGGAATATAAAAAACTCCTGTCTGACCTAAAAAGTACACAATTTCAGATGATTTAGCAATGTCTGAATGCAAACTTTGTTATATATTAGGGTAGATCTGGAATACATGTAGCTGAGGGTTAAAAATGAGAGATAAATTGTGGTTTCATTGAATATATTTTGATAAAAGTCTGGTTCCTTCAGTTCTAAGTTTCTCTGACTCACACCTCAGTGATTTTTTTTTTTTTTTTTTTTTTTTTTTTGCGGTGCTGGGGATCGAACCCAGGGCCTTATGCTTTAAAGCAAGCACTCTACCAACTGAGCTATCTCCCCAGCCCCTCAGTGATGTTTTATGAACTTGTGGATTTTTGTCCCATTTCCTTTTATCTGAGTTCACACCTGTGCCCCAAGATGTATGAAATAGAAAAGAAAATGAGCGGTATGAAAGAGATGGAGGATCTGAGGTTATATTTGTATTTCTGTTTGAACACTTAAGAAGCGGTGACATTAAGAGTTGCACCTGGTCTGCTGTGCTTGTCCATGGCAAGGGTGATCCCAATCATAGCCATGAAAAACTCTGGGCCTCTTTTGAGGTCAGATATTGGATCAGTCCGTAAGAATAATGGTGCTGTTGTTGTTAACATTCTTCTTCTTACTGTTATTGTAATTATTTGAGATAATCGTATGAACTAAAATCACCTATGCATACTCCCTTGCATAGGGGATGGAGACAGTAAAAAGCATGAACCAGCTGATCTGTAGTATTGTTTTCATTTTGTTCTTTATCCTCTTAAAGTTGGCTGCCTGAAACTTGTTCAGCATGGCCGAAGACGATTCTGGAGGCTGGGAGGAAGCACTGAGGGTCAACTGGCAAGGTCACGATGAGGTATGACATGTCCTGTCGGATTTCAGAGTCAAACAGATCTTCCACAAGACCTCCCCCATGCTCTCCACCTCCACTATTTCCCAACTTGTATTCCCAGAACATGAGTAACAAGATTTCATTTGCCTTGGATCCCTTCCAGAAATTAACAGCGTTAAGAAGAACCATTCTATTAAGTCAGGATGGTGTCCAATAAAAGCAATGAATGATTGGAAAATGGACTGTTTTAATACTGTTCAGTAAAACCATCATGAATGTTCTTAATTATGTAATTCCACCCTTCCTATGTAATTGGCTTATTCTTTTTTTTTTTTTTTTTTTTCTTTTTTCCCTCTCATGGTATAGAGTAATCTGAATTTGGGGTCAGAGTCTTTTCATATTGTTAAATTTAACTAATATTTGAAGACGAAGAGGCAAAATATGTTGAGAGTGCAGGATGATTTGGACTCCCCTTGACAACCCAAAGAGAACAAAGGCTCACAGGTCTGATAATAATGGGAAAATAATTGCACCCTTCTGAGGCATCTAAGCTCTGCTCTCAAGAATAGAGTGCTCCATTTTTTAAAATTTTAATCCTCTAGTTATGAATAGTTAATACAATCCCATATTCAAAATACAATCAAAATTCAAGAGGTAAAAAAAAAAAAATGCAATTGAAAATCAAGAAACACAAAAACTTATATGGTGAAACTCTCCCTCTTTCCTGGCACCCAAAGCAACCTCTCTTGTCGGGTATGCATCATCCTCTCAGAGACACTTTGTGGAATTCAAGCAAATTTCTGTAAGCCTCCTTTGTTTCTCTTATTTATATGAATGGCAGTGTCTCCTCTAGGATTCTACACTGGAGCCCTTAGTTTAGGGGCTGGAGACACAAAAGTGAACAGATCCCAGCCCTGTCAGAACATTTACGTTTCCGGAGTGGAAAGCAGACAGAAAAGCAAAGAATGAACAAGATGGTTTCAGATATGGAGCTTTTGATCCTGATTTGCAGAAAGGAGGGGCTGGCTAACAGACCACGTGATCATGAAGACTCACCAAGGAAGTAAGAATTTGAAAAAAAGCAAGCATTTTTACCTTCATTTTTACCTGGCTAAACATCAAATTAAACTCCACAAAACACATGTGTAGACACGTAGATTGAAGCACAGCTCATAAACCTGCTGACTCTTCATCATAACTTGTAACTGTAAGTTTCAAAGGCATATTCACCTCTGCCAGATAATGCTTGAAGCTGCTGAGGTGAACTCCCATTGGATGACAAAAGCTATCGATAGGAGAGGCCCTGAGAAATTCACTCCTGCATAACAGTCTTTCATGCCGTTCTACCTACAGGCTGGGACTGTGTGGTTGACTTCTGCCTCTCACCTGTTAATATTCTGATCATTTCACTGGGTCCTTCTACAGTACCAGCCCTTGGAGAGGGAGAGTTGGATTGTTCTGTTACTAGGGTCAGTATTCCAAGAAAAATGGGAGGACAAGAAGACAACAGATTGCTAAAATAATGATTAAAGAAGACACTAAGAGTAGTAACATAAGTAGAAATTCACAGGTCAACCAATGGAGCCAGATATCTCAATAAAAAAACAAAATCTGTGCACATCTAGACACTTTCAAAAATCCTAACTTTCATCATTAAATGTTTCAGATCCCAACAAGGACTGGCTCTGGGATTAACATTTTCTATACTCATCCAGCTATATGGTAAAATGTAAAACTATCCCAAGAAGGCAAAACATTAAACTTTTTAACAGGCGTATGAAAACACTAACTTCTATTTCTCTAAAATAATTGAGGGTGTTCCAGTTAGGTTAGGTATGTTGGTCACTTCTAATTTGCAATCTGAAGGTGCAGAGATGACTTGAGGTTTCTGAGGCCATTCTGTCCTCACTGTGGGCTTCCATTGACAACTGATTTTAAAACAGATGCAAAAGGCAAAGAATACTGGGTAAATTTTGAAGTAGCTCCTCCCTCTTCTCCCCTACCACCTGAGATGTGCAGGAAGTTGCCTTTTTTTATGGTTCCTCATAGCATATTATATATTTATATTTCTCATAGTAGATGAATGGAGGTAAGAGGCCAGTTCCCACCATGCCAACCAATTATTTGTGCTTTCCACTTGTTGAGTTTCAGATATATGGATTCCCCACCTTTAGTCACCCTCCTCTGGAATATGCTAACATTGCTTGCACCGATTCTAAAGGATGCTGTTGCTGTTAGACCTTTCTCAAAAGTCTCTGTCTCAGTGTTGAGCCCCTCTGGGTTAAAAGCAGCTGGACCTTTGTTTCACTTTTATATCTAGGATTACATCCCACCCTCAGAAATTCTAGTGAAAGAGGCAACCAAAACAGTTGTAAAGAATAATGGAAGCATAAATACCTTGGATGTCCAGAATCAGAGGATTGAAACTGTCATGAAGCCCCTAACACAAAAGTTAGATTCTTTACATGAGATCAGATGACCTTCCTGGAGTTCCAACAGGAAAGTGAACTCCTAGAGAACTTGAAATTCCATGATTCTTTCTAGTGCCAGAGGAATTCCAATTCTTTGTAGAAAAGGGAAAGAACTCAAGAAACTTTGGGTCTTGCTCACTTCTCTTTCTTTGGTTATTACCTTTCATTGAAGGGAATCTTCTCTTTTGGGGACCTTTTCCTCTGTCAGGACCTGGGATGGTGGGTAGGAAGTCAGGGGGAGGAGCACAGGAGCTGATTCTGTGTTTATGTTTCTACATGGGGTGATTTGGGTTATTAGCACCTGTGGACACCTCCTGGTGCCCTAGTACAACAACAGGTTCTTCTTCACACTCCCTGTCCATCAGTCTGGCCCATGACCAGTTCCCAAATCAAACACACACACACACACACACACACACACACACACACACACACACACACACACATACATATATTTTGCCAAACATGCACAGCTACCTTCAGTCTGCTGTTGGCTTGCAGCATGACATGCCACCTGCTCATTCCTTTTGTAAAGAGGAAAGGGGGCGAAAAGGAAAAGAAGACAAAATTCAGGGGACAATTCAGGATCTCACCCCCATAGAGTATTGCAAATTCATATATGGTTTGACAAGTTATTGAGGTGGGTATACTGTTTTCCATGCTCCAAATGGCAGAAAGAAACATATGGATTTCTTCTCAAGGGTTAGACTTCTTTGTCTGGGGTAAGGGAATTATTTTCAGAAGAGAAGGTCAAATAATGCCTTCTAGGTCAGTTACCAAAATGAGGGAGGAACAGATCCACCCTCATTCGGGGTGATAAATGTTAGGTAAGAAATGAGTAGCCCAGTTTTTCTCCCTGGAGATAGAGAGAGGGAAGACTGAACATGGCTAAAGGTTGACAGAACACACAAATTCAGAAAAACTTCTGGAAAGTTTTCTTACAACTTTACCAGTATTTTTTCCCTTGCCTGAGGTCATTTCCTCTCATCTTATAATCCATAGTTTTCAAAGAGAAATTTCATAAAAGAGAGTCTTTTTTAATAGCCCGATGGAAGCTCATGTGATGAAAACAATAAAAATTCTCGTTTGAAAGTGATTCTTTTCCTGCTTCTAGGACAACCAGGGGAATAAGATACCAAAATGTGCAGCAGCCCAGAGCTTATGATTATCAAGGCCAAGTGAAATTCTAAGCATCACATCTGGTTCTAAGCCCAGAAGGCTTGCTTCAATGGGATTTTTTTTTTTTTCTTTTGTAAATAGAATCTACCTCTGGGTACAGGGGGTCCTTTTTGCCATCTACCAGTATTTGCATATTCTGAGAGAATGCAGTATCCATTTCATTTTCTTCTGCCTTCAGATTCTCCTTCTTCACTAATCTCTGCAGGCTCTAGATTATCTATGCTGTGCTTTGTTTAATGGATGATTATTTTGATGGGAAAATGGAAAAAGCCAAGAATATTGAGAGATTGGAATCTGAGCAAAAATGTGTGTTTTCAAAAATAATTGTTAGTATCTTATTATGTGAAGGAAGCTTATTCCGAGAACTCCAAAATGTCTATGTCTCAATGTGGCTCCTCCTAGACAGACAGCGGATTCTCAACTTTTTCCATCTCTTGTGCATATGGGGAACAGAATGGGTTAGTAAGGATGTGACAATCCTTTACAGTTCCTGGCCATTTTTACAATCCTTCCTGTTTTGAAGAATGTCATCATAAATTGGCAACCATTGTAAGTTAAATGATTGAGAGAAGAAGAGAAATTTCTAGTCTCCTCCCATCAGTTGGATATCCTGTGGCAGAATAATCAGGTAAAGTTTCCTTCCAGAATATACAACACACTTTATCTGTATAATTCATGTGTCCTGCTCAGGACTCTTCTAGAGCTCTGATTCTTAGTGTGCTTGTTTGGACTTGCAGGTACACCATTGGTTTATTTTGGACTAAAGCTCCCAGGTATTCTTAATTCACAAAGGATGACTTGTCATTTCCAAACTATATCCTGAACTCTTTTACTCCAATGTCTCTGCCTACCACTTCTCTTCTGCTGGGAGTGCTATTCCCCCCATCACACATACACCCATTTCCTCATTGAATTCATATCCACTGTTCAGTGGAAATGTCTTCTCTGATTTATGAAGCAGTCTGCAGTTACTTGTGCATTGGTGTCACCAAGCCTTTCATGCATGTGTCCTCTCCTGGTTTGTTAGATGGCAGCTAGGGATGAGCATGGTGCCTCTTCCTGTGAAGCAGGTGGTTCCCTCAGAGCTGCTGACATAGCAGGCTTACTCATCCCTGTATCTTCCACTCCTCCTAGCACAGGACCTTGCATGCTGCATACACTCCATGCATGTTTGTTAAATTAAATGGAAGGTGAGAATACTCTTAATGATCATGCAGATGCTTAAAGGAGCACAATAAAAAAATATGCTAAAAGGAGAATGACAAGATTAAAACAGGACTCTAGGAAGATACAAAGGGCATAGTAAGTGACTTTCCCAGGAAGAAAAAAAAAAAACAACAACACTGGGGTAAACCAAAATCATGAGGTTTTGAAAAACTCAAGTGTATTTCTCTCTATCTTTATAATGAGCTTGAAAATGGTCTTTGAGAAAAAATCATGGGTTAGATTATCTGGGTGGGAAGGATTTGCACCCTTCTCCATGATACCAAGATGTCTCATAGAACAAGTCGTGGGTAGATACTAGCTGGTGAGGACCAGGAAGCTGATCATAGTGAGGACCAAAGAGGCTCCCAGTAGCAAGTTTCTTGTTGCAAGAACTGCCAAGCATGAACAGAAGCCTGAAGAAGCACACCCCCAGGCTTTTCAAGAATGTGAAGGAGTTAGTTTACAGACTGAGGTTGGCCAGGATTCTTTGGGAGTTGGCCATATTCTATACATACTTACGGAACCACAAAGGCACCAGGATAGAAACATTAGGGAAACAGATGAATATCATTTCTTCCCTCTCCTTCATAAAATGCAGCTGGCTACACTTGCCATATAGTAGTTTCTGTTATAAGTCTGTGGTAAAAGGACTATTATACTTCAGATATTTCCAGAAGTGTCAGGAAAGAAAATATACCACTAGCCAGCAAATTGATAAAATTAACCACCTGGGAATATTAACAAAACTGTGTCTGAATGAAGATAGTACATGTGAAAAAAAAAAAAGAAAAAGAAAAAGAAAAACTATGATTTCTGCCCCATTCTTTGAAAATTAGGTCTCTAGTTCTATATGTTTTTGAGAGCAGTTGGAGTGGGAGTGGGTAGGTCCCACCACCAATGCTAAGGTCCCCTTAGAGAGCTGGATGCTACACTCATCATTAGACCAGAGGAAACTCTGTCCTGAACTTGAGTGAGAAAGATGAGCAGTTGCTGTCTATTGTCCATGCTCTGCTTTATTTCTTCTCCTAACAATGGCCTCCCTAGCTCAGTACCTCAGTATGTTCTAAATAAATATCAGTCATATTAATAACTAAGTGACAGCCAGTTGATTGAGAAAGCAGAAATGTGATGTTTAGAAATGTCCACAGTTGTTTGACATGGCTAGTCATTACCGCCGCAAGGGAAAAAAGACCATCGATCTTTGGCAGCTAAACACTATGGGAAAGAGACATTTCTAACCTCAGAATTTATATTTTAGATTTCTGTTGCTCAAAGTAGGCCTAGAATAAGTATCATTAATCTCCATGGGATCATTAATCAGAAGAGGTGGGCTGAGGTCTTATATTGGAACATGCATGAATAGAATGTGGGATAAAATGCAAAATTCATAAGAAAATAAAATCAGACACTTCAGGGAAATTTTACTTGCTTGTAGGCCACAGTTTTTACATTCAGAGTACTTTTAAGGAGGGTTTATTGGAAATTCCTGAGAGGCATCTACTTCTGGCATACAATCCTGGCTGCTGGACTGCTCACAGTGTATTTTCTAGATTCATGGGTCCTTTGGAAAAGTCTCCCTTTCCCCAGATCGCCTGACATCGTCCAAAATTTCTAAGGGTTCCATCTTCAGTTCTCACTTCAGCCTAACTAATATGCATAGAAAGAAATATAAACTATAGAAGTTATTATCTGGATATTTCAAACCACCATTTCACTCCTCTGGATAATTATGACCAAACTGTTTTTCATGCAGGGTCAAGATAAATATCTTTAGTTGCCATTTCCTATATGGATGCAGATACTTGCTCTTCCCAGGTTTCCAGAAGTCTGGTGGGAGGGGAGGCAAGAGGATGATGCTTTATGCAAAAGCACTGAAAAGTTTTTGAGTAGAGCGCTCAGGTTGACCAAATGATCATGGAAAATCCCAGATGCAAGATGTGTAACTTGCAACTGGTTCCCTTCATCCTTTAGCATTACAGTTGCCTAAAGAGGGTGCTTGTCATCTTAGAATGTACTCACTACTTTCAGTTAGGTGATGCATTTTATAGAGAAGAAGCATTGAAAATACCAGTTTCATTGTATTCGCAAGTATTTTCTGGGTTAGAGCTTTATGTTTCTCGAGTCTTCCCACATCAAACCCAGTGCGTTTTTTCTCCCTGTTATACTGCTTTCCACTATAACTGGGTTACTTCAACATCTATTTTTCAGTATTAAAATGTTCCAAACTCTATACCAGTGTGGCAGATACAAAGATGACTAAAACAACTCCTGTGCATGTGCACCAGCCAATTCTGATCAAAAGGGGAAGACAGCTATATTCCCTGATATTTTCAACTTGGTCAGTACTTAGAAGTAGCAACCTAGAATGGTTTATCTAGTACACAGCTACAGGTGTCTGCCTGAAGGCATGCACTATTTGCTTCTTTCTCATACATTTTTCTTTTCTCCCCAGTTTCTCTGAAACTTCTTAAAGGCCAGCCCATGGGTTTGCTACTTCCCTATCTTCTCTCTGGGACACTGTCCTCAGTAAATGCTGGATGAAATGTTTCTCCATCCTTGGTTTACAATGCAGTCACTTTATGATTGGCTTTGTAACAGTTCTTACACTTTCGACTCTGAAATCACTGGGAGAGAGAAAAGAGTCTTCAAAGTCAGATTTGTTGGTGAATTTATTATTTGGCATGAGCTTTGTACCTTCTCTGAAATGCCAATGGTATTGACTTGATTCAGTATCAAGAGCTTGGTGGAGTGCTCATTTGGAAATACCATTGACTGTTCCTGACCATCATGGTACTCAAATGGAAGAGAACATGAGAGGGGTTTAATGTGATCTTACACATTACTGCTATGCTTTAGACACAAGTTGTCCTAAAAGCTAATGTGTGAGACAATGACAGAAGGTTTCAGAGGTGAAATGACTAAATTGTGAGAGCTGTAATATAATCAATAAATTAATCCACTGATATGGATTAACTGGGTGGTAAATATAGGCAGATAGGGAGTGGCTGGAGGAAGTAGGTCACTACGGGAATACCTTTGGGTTTTATATTCTGTCCCTGGTGAGAATGGTTTCTCTCTCTCTCTCTCTCTCTCTCTCTCTCTCTCTCTCTCTCTCTCTCTCTCTCTCTCTCTCTCTCTCTCTCTCTCTCTCTCTCTCTCTCTCTCTCTCTCTCTCTCTCTCTCTCTCTCTCTCCCACTCCCCCTCTCTCTCTGTGTTTTCTGGTTGCCTTGTCCTGAGCTGCTTTCCTCCTGCATGCTCTTCTGCTATAATGTTCTGCATCGTCCCCAACCCTGAACTATGGAGTTGGCAGACCAAGGACTGAATCTCTGAAACCATGAATCAAAATAAATATTTCCTCCTCTAAGTTGTTATTGTTGGGTATTTTGGTCACAGTGATGAAAAAAACTACAATCTATGTAAACCAGAAAGCGGGAACCTAAGAGCTATAGGTGCTGTTCCATAATGTGTGAAGAAGCTGCTGGGTAAAGTCCACCATTAAGAAAAGCAGAGACCAGTGAAACATTGGGATCTTGTGGCCAAGACCATGTCTCCTAACTTGGAAAGTGACAAGTATCAAATGTCCTCAAAAAGTAAAGGAAACAAGATAAATCCATGCAGGGAGAGAAATGGCAGGAATACTGCTTTTGGGAAAGTAAATGACTTTTGAGACAGTTAAGTTTTGCACCTGGATGTGTTCCTGAAGCTTCTTGCTGTCCTGTCCAGTCGTAGCTTATTTTTAAATCTTCCATTTTGTTAATCCACTGAAATAAACCCACACATTTAGAACACAAGCAAGCGAATAAAAAGCTTACTAGGCAAAAGTAATCTGTAGTAGTTAGAATTGCAAATGATAAGCAAGTCTTGGATCCTTCAAAGAAACACCAACAGCAAAACTCCTATTAGTTTTTTCTGCTGTTACAAACACAAGCTAGTAGTTGTAATGATATTTTTGGCTTAAAATCCTTCATTCAATATGTGACAGCAACTTTATCTGTCTAGTTCTAACAGAAGGCTTATAATAAGCTATTTAGAAATTTTACATCCTCTTAGGAAGATTCTTTTGACCTAAAAAGAAAACTGTTAAACAATTCTAAAAGTCACTTGTTTAGTTAGAAGAAGAGTTTCAGGTCTATTTCTTCATGATTTATATCTAATTGACCATGCTTGCTGCCTTTGGGAATGACGGTCATATAGGCAGGAATTCATGAGTTTTTCTATGACTGAAGTCCAATTCCAAGATATATTAGCCAGGTCCTACATGAACATCTCGTGAATTTGTTCTGTTGCTCTGTGTATGCCCAGCTAGTAAACTGAATTGAATTCAGTGAGAAATGTGATTTCCATCCCTGAAACACTTAAAGCAGGTGTGGTGAGATAAAATATAACTATACATGGAACAATGTTTAGAAATAAGGCAAGAAGGTAAATGTTTTATTTCCTTTTTCCAGATGAATTATTCTGACAAGAACTAGAGTAGAGTAGAAGGGAGAAAAGTCAACTTTAGGTTCAATTACTCAGGAGTTGGTGGTGTGGAATTAGTAGTGGATCTGAAGGAGTTGGTTTTCAACAGCAGAGAGGGAAACAAAAGCCAACTCAGTGGAGATAAGGCTGAGCGAATGAGCAGAGGAATTGTCCAAGATGGGCTCATGGAAGTGGAAACAATTCATAAACCAGACTGGCTGTAGTAGATGATAAGGGAGCTTTGTAGGATTATTTATGACAGAGACATAGGCTCCTCTTTTACGTCAGAGTGAGTTAGCATTCTATCCAACACTCATCACTTTGTCTATTGCTAAGGATTTTAAGTTTGCACTAGTCATATTTGAAATTGAAAAAAAATTTTATACTAAAGTTGAAACGTTGACTTCTATTCCAAATATTTTTCCTTAAGGCAAACGGAACATTTGAATCTTTAATGTTTTTTATCACTGCTTGAACAAAGGACATTTAAATTTGGTTCTTATTTTATTTAGTTGACTATTAAATAGTGACTATTAAATAGTATACTAAGTATAGTCCAATCTATTGGCAAAGATGGAAAAGTGTCTGAATATTTTCATGACAAGTGAATTGATTTGGAGAGTTGAGTAGAAGTCTCAAGATGAGTACATTGAATATTATTGATTTTATTTTTTTTATTGCAACTGAATATTCATTAATGAAACAGTTCACTTAAAGAAAACCTCTGATCATAAATTACTGTAGGGAAGAACCACTGCTTGTATTCTGGTAGAGCTGAAAGGACTCCAAAGTACAGTGTCCTTTGTGCATGAGACTCAAATACAATTAACCAGCTCCTCATCTTGTCATCCCCATTAAGAGCTTTATCTTAAGGAAAGAGATATTTTATTTTACTCTTAATATCTGAATTAAGTCAAATTACTATTGTTATTATTTTATACCAGGGATTGAATCCAGGGAGACTTAACTACTGAGCCATACCCCCACCCCTTTTTATTTCTTATTTGAAGACAGGGTCTCACTGAGTTGTTCAGTGCCTCACTAAATTGCTGCAGCTGGCTTTCAACATACGATCCTCCTGCCTCAGCCTGGCAAGCTGCTGGAATTATAGGCATATGCCATCACACCCAGCATTAAGTTAAATCATTGAGACATGGGATGTTACAAAGTAGATGGTGGACAAAAAAATACATAGAGCATCAAGTAATCAAGGGCTTAAAGCACTTCATTCTAAAATTAACGAGAAGTTTTTCATCCTTGCCTGGACATAGGACAGCAAAGAGGTAACACTTGATCGAAGTGCTCAAGGACTGCAAACCAGGCAGACAGCAGCAGGGCCAGCCTGCCCAGGTTTTGCTGTGATTGCCTCCTAGGTCAGCATCTTCTTCTTCATGAATCTAAAGTATTTGACATTTTCTCCCCATGTAAGGGTTGCATCCAAATTTAGACCATTTCTGTATTTTCCTGGAGTGTCAACTGGAAGCTAAAAGCAGTGGCCAGATACACCTGGAAATCCCAGACGATCTACCTGAAATCTGTATTCGGACTCTTGCACTTTTCTGGCTACACTCATACCTCCCCTTTCCTCCACTTCCCTTTCATCTCTCTTCCTTTCATGGCATCCCATGCCCAATGCATATTCATTTGAGAAAAGAGGAAACAAGCCCCAACTTTCTTTTTCAAGTTTTAGAGTCAACTGTTAGCTTTCTGGTTAGAGTCACCAAAAGGGAAGTGTGCAACTTGTCCTGTGGAAACCCTCGAATCTGGCAATTTGCACATTCCTAAGGTCACCACCTAAATGTTTCCTTGCCCTTTGATTCTATCCGAATCCATGGGATTCATCAGTTAACATTATTATTCAGACCCAAAGAAGGGCTTTTAAACCTTTGTTAGCTTCCATAAAATCCCTAGCCCCCAAATGCGTAAGTTCCATGTGGATGCAGCCAGAATGACTATAAACTCCTCAGGTTTCATTGAGCCCCATTTCCAGTGTTTTTGCATCGTCTGCCAATCTTTGGGTAGATGTGTTTTATAGCCTCCAGGACAGCATTCATATTTCAATATTCTCTGGTTTCCAAATTGGCACAAAACTCAAGGAGAGTGAGAAAGCATTCAGTAGCTACCTGCCAAACCTCTATCAGCTATGCTCCTCCTCAACCCAGTGGTCCTAAATGTCTTAAACCCAGATTTCCAAATGCCGATGAGCACGGCCTGTGATCTGTAGGTGAGTCTTCAAGCATGAAAACTTTCCTAGATTGAGCTCTCTGCCTATTATTCCCACATCACTTTTAAATAAGTGAACTTAAATGTACACGAATGCTTCCTTCCTCCTCAGTTCAATTTTAATACACATCTTTAGAAGGTGGTATATATACTTCATTGTAAGTTTATTTACACAAAAAGACAGGTTTGGATACTCTTGTTTTCACTGAGTTCTCTTTTGCAAAGGTTCAAAGATTTTGTTTGTATTTTACTTTTCTTGAAAGAAAAAAAAGAAAGGAAGAAAAGACAGGCCTTGTGCTAAGGGCTTTATTTATTTATTTTGGGGGGCAGGGAGTAACAGGAATTGAACTCAGGGGCACTTGACCACTACCACATCCCCAGCCCTATTTTGTATTTTATTTAGAGATAGGATCTCACCGAGTTGCTTAGTGCCTCACTTTTGCTGAGGCTGGTTTTGAACTCATGACCCTCCTGACTCAACCTCCTGAGTTGCCAGGCTTACAGGCATATGCCATCAAGTGCTTTTTTTATATCATGTACTTTACTTAACCCTTCCAATAACTTTATAGGTATAGTGGGTCCCCCCACTCTCCACACACACACACACACACACACACACACACACATTGTGAATGAGGAAACAAAAACTCAAAGAAGTTTAAGTGATTGTTCAGGGTCATTCAACCCACACTGAATGGAGCAGAATTCTAATCTTGCAGTTCTGATATGCAAAGGAGTGAATTAAAAAAATTCTAAAACAACTTTTTTAAAAAGCTATACCCTTTCAGCTGCACCATGCAGTCTTCCTAATGGAGAATTAGCTTTTTAAAATTCTTATATCTTCATCTCTAAATTGGATATTTTCCCCCCACCTTCTCTCTTTGAAAAATAAAACAAAAATCTCTATTTTCTTGTCCTCCTCCAAGCAAGAAAAGCGCTTGACATCAGAATGGGGGATGTCAGGATATCCGGAGGAGTTAGCATGAGCTCTTCTTCAAGAACACGCTGGGCCTTTGGCACACAGGCCTCCCTTAAGGTGAGACGCACTTTGGAGAAGTTCTTTCTAACCATAAGCAAAAGGCAATGTGAAAATTCAGGCATGCAAATGAATTTCTCTCTACTGAACCACAAGCCCTGAAAATCAGGGCTAAGTTGGAGATCTGATGCTTAGAGGAGGGTTGAGCAGAAGCTAGCAATGGTCCCCAGGGAGCAGAACACACAGCAACTGCTCTCCATCAATACCCAGCCCCGCCTTTCCCTGCCTCCTTGAATCCTTCAATGGGGACCATCTCATTCCTTTTCAAACAAATAGTGAGATGGGTACTTCTGTTAGCCTCGTTGCATAGACATGGAAACCTAGGTTTAGCAGGGTAGATACTTGCCCATGGTGCCCTAGTTACTAAGTATTAGAGATAGATAGGAATGGAATGTGGGACCACTTGTAAGGCATGGGAGTCCTGGAATGTGGCACTTTCATTGCTAAAATTGGGACATACCTGTTGTATTGGGACTATTGGTCACTTTAGTATTGAAACTGGTTCTACTTAACTCCAACATCTATGCCAAACCTTTAATGGCACTGGTCTACAAAATTTCTCTTTAAACTCCAAGTCATGGATAACACTTGATTGACATGAAAGAAGGACCAGATGAGCATCTACCAGATCTAGAAAAGTTTTTATATAAAGGGTCTAGAAGTCCTTTCTCCATCCCTCTCCAAGTCCTTTTCATTCTGGCTGATCCTGCTCTCTATTCCTACTCCCTAAATATTTGGGGGCTACAGGTGGGTTGAGCCTCCTACTCATTTGGACTCCTATGAGTCTTGGAAATTGCTGGGAATTATAAGGTGTTCTGTGTGAGAAAAGAAACCAGGGTGTAATTTGGAATCATCCCAATGTTATATTTCTGGGAAATATATTTCTGAGAGGTTTATGACCTCTCAGAAGAAAAGAACTCTTCTCAAGTTAAATACATATTCTATTCTATACCTAATTTTATACTCACAATTTCAAGTGATTTTTCCTAAAGAGAGATCTCCAAATTATATAAGTTTCAGACCCAACAAACACAGATCTGCTTCTTCTAGTCTCTTTGTGGCCTTACTTGGATAGAGCCTAGAGTTACCTCCATTCATGCTACATACACCCTTTCAAATTTTTGAGCAACATATATATATATATATATATATATATATATCCATATATAAATATGTATGGATATATATGTCATATTAAAATATACACAAAATAGACATTAAAAGACAAGATTAACAATAAATAACAGAAGTTTTATATTATCTCCTCCCTCTCCAAGGATAATCACGTGAACATTTTTTGACATGGGCAGCCAGTTCGGAGAACATGGTTTAGCCTTTGGAACTAGGCGTACAGTGATCTTTCAGAGATGGTACAGACACCTATTAAATACCATGCTTTCTTGAGGCTACAGTTATTCTTTCCAACCTCTAATTAAAAGGCTTTGAAGCAAGCTCATTGATCTGACTGATAAATTTTATAATAAATAAATGTTAGCAGATGAGGGTTTCACAATATATTTCTGAAAATAGACTTGGCTATTAAATAATATTTAAAATCCACTTCTGTATTTTTTACACGTATGAAATTTCACCTACTATCTACCATTATAAAAAAATATGATGGGCTCAGCCATTTGATTATTACCTAGTATGTTTGCCAATAATTACCTAATACCTCTCCAGAGGTATAGAAATTTTACAATAAATCACCAACGTTTCTTGAGGATTTTCAAGAATCATTTTGGGAATCACTAGACTAGATTGATGTGTTCAAATGTGGGTATGGGAGTCTTTTAAGACAATGCCAAAACTTCACTTCCAGCTGGTGTGGAGCATCCACTTGACTATGAGTCGGGCCTGTGAATCATCCTTCCATTCCAGGGTCATCTCTTCTCGGGCACAATGGAATAAACTCAAATCCTTGCCTAGTATAGGCAGGAGGAGGTGGCCAAGGTGGGAAGATGGACCACGGCATGAAACTAAGAACTCAAGATAGAAGCCCAGTCTGCCACTGACAGTTGGTGTTTAGGGAAGGCATTATCTGAGCCTCAGTTTTTATAACAAGGATCTCCAATGTCTCTTTGAAATAAGGATGGACTGGCCAAAAGGTGCCTCGATCTCCCCTGCACTTTAGGGTCTTTGCCTTTATTACTGCCCTGCGGTTGCATGTAACAGAGGTCTGTGGACAGGGTTGGAGCCTGAGTTATAACTTACTTTGTCTACGCCCATGTAGGGTCCATGCCAAGTGGCTCCACCTTTAATGTGAGCTTAATCTCACAAACAATTTCCTCTTTATTCAATGAATCTGTGATGCACATCTGTCTCTGCACAGGAATTTTTAAAGCTTTTCCCATGGGCAAGTTCTGGTCTGCCTGCCTAGCCCTGAATTAAATTAATAATTAGCCATATATAATGATCTGGATACTAATCCCTGAATCATAAGACTGAAAAACTCCTTGAGAGGCCTTGTATTTTCCTGTGTGTACTTTTACATATAAAATCCATATGTGCCCTCTTAACTTCAGCTGTAAACACCCTCCCCAGCTCCCAAAGGCAGGACTTAAATGTCATGCCTGCGACAAAAACCTTCCTGCATTTGCCTAACGGTCCCCAACTTCTCCCTATGCATTGCTTCTCTTACAGGTTGCTCATCCCTCATCATTCAGTTGTCACTTCAGGGGTCGCCTGCTGCTGCTTCTCTCATATCACATGCTTGCTCATTTTATTTGTTCTTGTTCTCTTTAATGCTCTCTCTTCCTCCCCTTTACCTTCTCCTGTTTCTCCCATGTAAACAGGCAGTAAACATTCCTCTAGTTTTATAAAGGGAACTTCTTAGGATCATCCTTAGGAACAACGTGTCGATGTTCAATATGCTTCAGTGTGGGGTGTTTTCCCTTACACATCAGTGGTGCCTTTCACTAAAGGCCCCTCAACTGTCCTCCTGTAAAATAAAACAAGCAAAAAAAAAAAAAAAAAAAAAGCTACCCATTGCATCAAATTTCGCTTGCCCAACCACCTCACAACCAATTGCACACCAGACTCCAAAGGTCTGTCCTTTCCCCTAAACCAGGAAACCCAAGCTCCTCTTCTGTATGTAGGTCATTTGACATGACGTGAGGATGGAGCTTAACTTCCACTAAGTGGGTATTTGGAAGGTGACTAATAAAAGGGATTACTGAGATAATTGGTGCAGCTCTGTGGCACTGTCTAGAGAGGCCCCAGGAAAAGCCGGAGGACTGCCAGCTACCTAAGATGATAATTAACTTACAAAGTGCGGTGGTGGGAGGACCTGCCTGGGGCCCTTCCTCTCCTGTGCTAAACTGGAGAAATGCTTCTGGAGCCCAGCACTGGAGGAACTCTCCTCACCTGGAACATTTGTAGAAAACCAAGCTACTATAATGCCGAGACCCTTGGCTCTGTCCATTTTCCTAGCTCACGAACTGGGCAGCCAACAGTGGTAGCTTGTGTTGGTTATTTTTTTCAGTCAAAGCAGGTCATATTTTGAATGAACTCTTCCAAAAAGAACAGAAGGATAATCATTTTTGTCTTTTTTAATTTTCTTAAGCAATAGATGAGGCCTAATATAAAACTGAAGCAGAAACTGCAAGGCCAATAGGGACCAAGTTGAGTATCAGTCACCATTTCTTGAGTACCTACTATGTGTCATGCCTGGACTGTGGTAGGTCTTCCAACATATCATCACTCCTTGGGAAAATGGAGGTTCTAATCCCTACATCCTAAAAGTTTTACAAAGGAAGAAGTGACATTTCACACAACTTTAGCACGTGGTCTGCCTTCGAAAATGGCAGCAATCTCTCCTTGTTTCATCTTTGCAAAAACTCAGTAAGGTAACAGACATCTGAGCTGGGATGTCATTTGCCTCCTCAACCTGAAACCTTCAAGGTCTCAGGCATAGAAAATAATAATAATGCTGCAGAATTCATAATGTGTTACAATTTACATAATGCATTCACATATATTCTCCTCTTTAATATTCAAACCCAACTTATGAAGTAAGTAGTTTCTCCATTTCATTGATGAATATTTGAGACGGAAAGGCCCTCAAATGACTTGCTCTAGGTCACTGGATGAGGACAGGACTCACACCCACCTAAACTCAATGGTGGAAAAGCATTCATGAGAACCACAGTGTTCTCAAGGTAATGACTGTCATGGCGCTGGGCTAGCGTATTCCTAACCAGAAGTATCTTTCTCTTCACCAGACATGGTCCTGCAGTCCTCCCACTAAAGTTGCATATTGGAAATAGTGTGTTGAGTTTCCAAAATTCCTTGAAAAGTATGCCAATACTTCCCTAGAGATAGGTGACATAATAACTCGGTGTATCTTTCCAAATAATGCATTTATATACATATGAATGCATTAGGTTCTGGTGTAGCAAATTACCACAAACTTGATGGATAAAGAAATCAAAATAAACTTATTAGCTCACAGTTCTGGAAGACAGAAATCTGAAATCAGTACCATTAAACTGAAATCAAGCCATTAACCCGGCCATGTTCCTTCTGAGGCTGTAGGAGAGAATCTGTCTCTTGCGTCTTACAGCTTCAGGTGGCTGCAGAGTCCTGGACTGTGACTGTTCTCTGCCTCTGTCTTTGCCTTGGCATTTTTTCTTCTGGGTCTCAGTATGTCTCTTTTGAATCTTTCTGTGAGTCACCTTTTATAAGGTATGTGTGTTTGCCTTCAGGGGCCACCAGGATAACCCAGGAAAAGTTCTCTCTTTTGACACCTGTTGACACATAGGATGATATCCACCCTTTGCCATATAAGATAATATTCACAGGTTCTAGGAACAAAGAAGTAAATATACCCCTGAAGGCCTTGTTCACCTAGTACAGTGGCTTAAAAGAATGCCTCATTTATAGGGCACAGCCTGGGTCTTCAAAACAGAAATCACTTTCTCAGAATAACTCTGTCCATCCACCAACCCTCTCTGCCCCTCTACTTCAAAAGTCCTTTTCTACCAATTCTTCAAGGCTGAACTACAAGTCTTAATCACAAAGCCAGTCCTGATCTTCATAGCTGAAAATCATCCCTTCTGCCTCTGAATTTATTTATTTATTTATTTATTTATTTATTTATTTACTTTTTGTGGTGCTGGGGATTTGAACCCAGGGCCTTGTGCTTGGGAGGCAAGCATGGCCTCTGAATTTCAATAGCATTCTATGTGTGTTTTTTATCTTACACATATCACTTCTTACCTGCATCGTACCAAAATATACTTCATCCCTCTTTCTCAATCCTGAATTCTGGGAGGTTGAATCCATTTCTTACTAGGACCACCATAATAACCTTTAACCACACTTTCCTTTTTGCTTCCCTGCCATCAATTCTTCTTTTAGCAATCAGTGCATCTGCACTTTACCCCGCCATCAGAATTGTGTCACAAGGCCACAACGGAAGCTGGGAAAGGAGTTTCCTTTCCAACCTGCATAGTAGGGGAGGGTGTGAGAAGAGATATGGGGATAAGTGTAGGGTCAATCTCTACCCCAGTGGGCTGTGCGTGGGTAGCCTTTGCAGTTTTTTAAGAAGCTTTCATTTCTTTTGTAACTGAACAAGAATAAGAATAACAACAATAAATAAATCCTACCACCCAAAGGTAGTGGGGACTGTTATCATTTCAGTGCCTACCCTTTAAAATTTCTCTCTCTCTATATATACACACACACACCTAACACACAAACACACATACACATGTATACACACACATATACGCACACATACATATATATAAATATATATGAACCTATTTTTATATATATATGCTCATGTACAAATTCATGTGTGTAGTGTGCACATACATACATATACACACGTGTGTAGATGCAGAGGTATAGTTGTAACTATATGTAAATAGGATCATACTCAATTTCTTTTTTGTAATCTGGGTATATATAATATTTTTGTTTGAATTACTGCACTATTATTTTACTATTTTTATTTACCAAAATCCCTATGAATGGACATTCATGGCTGCTTCTAATTTTTGCTATTTTAAACAATACTGTGGTGAACATCTCTATCTATTTTGGCACTATAGCACAATAGTGTCTCTGTCGGATGCAGTAACAATGCTAAACTTTAAAAGTTCCCTGATGATATGAGAGGTACCTAAAGTGATCAGAAATAAAATCAAGGTCTCTCTTATTTTTGTCCCATGGGTATTTTTCCTTTTGCCAAACAACAGAGAGCATTAAAAAAGAAAAACATCTCAAAAGGATCCTTTAAGAAAGGCAACCAGTGGCTCAGGAGGCTAAGGCAGGAGAATTGTGAGTTCAAAACCAGGCTAAGGCAGGAGGATTGTGAGTTCAAAGCCAGCCTCAGCAAAAGTGAGGTGCTAAGCAACTCAGAGAGACCTTGTCTCTAAATGAAACACAAAATAGGGCTGGGGATGTGGCTCAGTGGTTGAGTGCCCCTGAGTTCAATCCCCAGCATCCCCCACCCACTAAAAAAAAAAAAAAAAAAAAAAGAGAGAGACAGAGAGAAAAAAGAAAGGCAAGAGCTGAAGCTGTGAATTCAAGAGAGATTCTAAAGGAAAGATGCTTTCTTTCCTGATATCCATTTTTCGTATTTAAAAATACAAGTTCAGTTTTTAGTTGCTTTCAAAGGAAGAACTACTGTGTTATTTATATTAAAAAGGAAAGAACACATTAAGGTCTGACACAAATTGACAAAAGTCAGAGGATTCAAACTGAGCACTATGTCTCTATCCCTAACCGAAGCATTTTAAAGGAAAAAAAAAAAAAGATTTTAATAAAAGAACTGTGCTCTAATTGATCAAATTGTCTTTAAAAGATGAGTGATGACTCAGTAGGGTAGTTAAAACCATATCCGGCATTACGTTCATAATATTCTTACAAACACACCAAAAGAGCCTAATGGAAAGACCTGGGAGGGAAAGATCCTGACAAATCTGACACAGAATGATCCAGCATCTTCCAAGGTAGATAAGAAGAAGACAGAAAAAAAAATCAATAACAAAAAATTTTGCAAGTAACCTGATCAGACACATCAACGTTTTCTTGTCCACAAATATCCTGAAAGTGTAGTGGGAGGTAGGAAGGGAATAGACTGTGAGGGATCTGTGCACGTGCCCACACTGATGACTGTATAACGTGACACCAGCATGGCGTGCTTGATAATCACTCACATTTGAATTCACTGACATACAGTGCTATTGTCCGTTGTCCAATCTTTGCCAGTTGCCTTCTAATCTACATCATTTCTAAGGGATCCACTCAAATTTACCTTACTTTCCCTCTTCAAAATCTTCACTACCTTCCCTTGCTTTTCTCTTCCACCCCAACCAATCCTCAAATGCACACAGTGCTGAAAACTCACAAGGTCCTCCCTGGAATTCTGTGAAGACAACGGATTTAAGCGCAGTGGAAGAGCCCTCTTATCACATGTGATAAGACCTCTTGCTAATCAGTTCATCCAGAGTTACTTCAAGTGGGGAATGATTTAAAATGATGTTATACTTAAACATTTATTGTAATGCACAACCACTTCTTATCTAGTGAACTCCTCTGGAATTCCACAGCATCTTTCTCAGATAAACCACATCCATAATGTAGTTCTATAGTTCCCTGTTTGGAGTTTCTGTGAGAAAATTTAATGATACTTGTGAAGCAATTTGACTGCCAAAAAACTGTCCCCATTTTTTACAATTTTTTAACAGTTTTTAACTTTTTCACAGTTGCTTTACCCACCCCTATTTCAATGGCTCATTTTTTAGAAAGATGCACCTGCATTAAATTTTTTCAAAGTACTTAGCTCAGTTTTTTCATAGATTCATGAAAGCACTTTGATATTTTGTGTGATAGTTTGTTAAAAGACATAATTGTGTTAAAAAGTATAATATCATAAGCACATTTGAAAACAGACTGCAGATACCATTGGCTCTTGGGTAGCATGCAGATCACCTGGTGAAGAGCTACTAGCATTCATCCTGTCGTGGGTTTTTTTTTTTTTTTTTTTTTTTTTTTTTAATCTCTTGGTAGTGCTGGGGATTGAACCCAGGGCCTTGTGCTTGCGAGGCAAACACTCTACCAACTGAGCTATATCCCCAGCACTTGTGGTGGGTTTTATGCAGTGAACACAGGGCAGTTGCTAACCAGGTGTGTCTGATCTGGCAAAGCAGTGAAGCCAGTGCAGGTTAAGAAAGTTTATGGCTGGTCTGTCAAGTTGTAAATTTTGAAGCCTGAACAATTTGGTAACTGACAGAGAAGCTCAGAGTGCAGCTGACTGCCACACACTCACCAGGTGACCACAGGTGGGGCTGATATTCAAAAGCATCCAAGAACCATTGACCAGGTCATCCTAGTCATCCTGGGCACTGTCCAATCAGAACAGACGCTGGAAGGACATACTGATCCTGAAGTTTAATATTGGCTCTGATCATGGATAAGTTAACATCCTGGACCTTATTCACTTGCAAATGAGGGAGGCTGGTCAAGCAACGCTCTATTATTCCTTCCAACTCTGAAATTCTTTATTGAGTGCTCTATGGCCCTAATTAATTTCCTCCCGTGGGATTCATCAATTCTTGATTCAATTGTTTGTTCTTCCTCTGGATAGGTGTCATCTCAGAACTGTCCTTGAGACACACACTTTCATGGGAAACAACAAGAAGACAATAGCAAGGGAGACATGCACAATAAGATCTATATTAAACATAAAGAAATAGCTTACACTATTTATTTTATATACAAAAAAATTACTTGCATATAAGGCTGCATAGTCTCATCCTTCTGCCTGATTCTCCAGGGCTGTGTTCTGCACGTTTTGGTTTATTTTTTAACCTGGGATGATGCTTATTTTTAATGCCTTGCTTCATTTACACAGATTGGAGCATGTTTTCCACATGCAGCTTCTTGTTTGCCAACAAGCCCAGCTGTTGGGGGGCACTGAAGATCACCCAATTATAGAAAACAATCTTGAATACCTTTTCATGTCTCCCTCTCCTACCCTGGAGGATCTTTTCCAACAATTACAATTCCAAGGGCCTCTTTCATTTACAGGAAACATTTACTCCTTTATTACTGTTTCCCCCCCTTTTCCGACTCATTCTAAAAGAGTTCACCATTGGGCAAATTGAGAGTCCTTTGCAATTTGCCTCTGACAGACAGACCACGGGCAGCGAAGACCAAGGGGAAGCCAAGGCCATCTGACAGGATGGCGGCAGACTTTTATTTTGAATTCCCTCTAAAGGGAGATGGGACCCAACAGATTGGAACACTTGCTTGGAAAGAAAAAAAAAAAAAAAAATCCAAACTACTTTACAGTGTTCACCCAGGCTCCTGTATGCCAAGTCCCAGCCCATAATAAATTTTATTGCTGTGTTATAAACTCCTGAAAAGAGGAACTTGGAATGGAAGTGCTGACATAAGCTGCCAGGGACGTGCCACTTCATTCTTGTGGGCTCTGCCCTGACATCAGCACATATCTAGGGCAAAAGCCCCAGAACCAAAACAGTGCTTTACCCATTGGACAGATGCTTTGATTTTTCTCTTAAGTTAATTTTAATAAAAAGAACCAGGGGCTCTCATCAAAGAGAAATGAGCCGTCTTGCAAACCATACATGGTTGCTTGTGGACGCTCGTGGCTCACAGCTTGGAGTTATTCAGCCAAAGTTAAATTCATCTTGCAAATCAGGCTGACTTTTTTGGTGGGGAGAGGGGGTGTGATTATTCGTTTAAATGACAGCTTTATGTGCTATAATTACAGTCATTAATGAAGGCACAATTACTTTATCATACATTACCAGGATCAAAGAAGACCTCTCAAGAATCAGTTGTCAGAATATAGAGTCAATACAGAAATTAGACCAAATAAGAACTGGAAAATTTTGCTTAAATAATGCCCTAGGGGTTAAGGAAACAATGAGTTGAAGTTGTACAGTGAGAAAAATAAAAAGACACACTAGAGGTCACTGTTGCTACTTGAGCTGAAGAGGTACACTTCCATCCATCCGTATATATGTATATTTTTAAATAAATATATATATATATATTATATGTAGTTTGGTTAGTCTATGTGCATATTGGAAAGGCTCTAAAAATATCATTTACCTTTATGTAAATTAAGGAAATCCATTGTGGTATTTTTTTTTCCTGTTGGGTATGTGCATAGTTGGATATTAAAAGAGGGAATTTAAAAAGAAATTCTAATTTAGGAGATGTCTTTCATGGCCAGGGACACATCAAATAAAGATGAACATTCTTGCATTTATTTGGTGCAAGTATTACTTGGCAAAAAAAAAAATCTACACATTTCACTTGGGTCCAAAAGTAAAAGTGATCAAGGAATCCTGGTTGGTATGCCTCATCTTATTCGGGAGAGAAAAGATCTCATCTCTTAGTCCTGTGTAAAATTGAAAGGTTGTTAAAAAGGGGCAATGTATTTAGTCCCACCTTTGAAGCTGCATGGAGAATCTTTTAGGTATGACGAGTCTGTGAAAAGTCTTGGAACAAGCCTGGAAATTGTTAGTAAAAGTTTTCAACTTCACATACATAAAAGGAAGTTATTTTAGGAAAACAACTGGTGTCCCCAGTGGGCTATTGTAAATGTAATGAGTTTAACAGGAAGAACTCCCTTATTTATAGCTCCTGAAGGAGACTCAGGATTTGTCTGTCTCCCACTAAGACTTCTGGTGCATGACAGGTGAATATTGTTGATAGAGAAGGAGTAGGGTCCTTCCAGAGACTCAAAATCTGACTCCCGAGGGTACTAAGGGAAAAGTTAAGGTTGAATTGTCTATCCCAACAAGAACATCCTCTTATTGCCACAGAAAGGAACCCATAAGACAAATTAATGTTGCTCAGTCTTTTTCTTGTTTCTTTCTTTGCTTCTTTTCTTCCTCTCCTTTCTTCCTTACTTGGATAGGAATTGAGCCCATGAACTCTTATAAGCATGTGCTCTATCCCTAAGCTACCCAAGCCCCCACTCCCAACCAGATCTTGTCCTCTCATGGGTAGTGTTAAGACAAGTGTCAATCTGGAGTCAAAAGTTTCAACTGGAGGTCTTGAAACATTTTCAGAAAGAAGCCCACTTCAATTCCCATGCACTCTGTTCTTTGCACATGAAACCTGTCTTTGTTTGATGGAAGAAGGCCTAAGGAACAGGGAAATTGGAGGGTGAGGGAGAAAACTGGCTATGTTCCTTTTCTTTGCTCAACTTCTGCTTTGCTCTCCATTGCCTCTTTTGCTTTGCCCTGCAGATCACAGTCCTGGGAGTAATTAAAGTTCAAAGAGACGCATAATAACTCCTCAGGAGCTGGGTGCTTTCTACAAGTTTCACGACCACGGGTAAAATAGATTTTGAATTTAATTTAGTGGAGAATTCTATATTTTAATCATATTTTCCAAGTGTTCTTTGTTGAATTACTGGTAATGGTGGGAAAGACTATTAGGATGCTCACAACCTCAGTATGAATCAGAGGACAGTGCTTTACCCATGTCACAGTGTTGAGTGAACAATTTGAATCCTGGGCTCAGTGCTTCCTCTACAACCCAGCCAGGGTGAACTCGGGTAAGTCCTTGACCTTGTTATCATTAATTGTTCCCTTGCAAAAAAAAAGATAATAATTTCTGCCTCTCCAGGCAGGATTACATAAAGCAATGGATGTAAGTGGTTGGCACCAGTCTTGGCACATGAAAACTTTTGGTAAATGTCAGTTGTCATTATTGTCATAGTGGAAATTCATTGAACTCCTTTAAACCTATTAAAAAGGCTCAGAAGCTGTGTTTACATCCACAAGCAGGTTTAAAACAACAGCAGTAACAGCATTAAAAAAAAAAAAACAACAAAAAACAGTTGAATTCAACAGCTTCTTGTTTTGGGGGAAAACAGGTTCTAATTAACAGTTGTGTTTTTTGTTTTTCCAAACAGTTTTATGTATACAAACTCAAAAGTTGGACTTTGGGGAAAACAGAACACTTTACTGTTAAAGAACAGTAAAATTATTGCCATAATTTTTTGGTTAAGAAAATTACATGTATTTTGTTAACCAAAAAGTAGACATGAAATGTTTTTGTGTTTTGCACTGTGTCACTATTTTTTGAAAATGCCCTATTATCCACAGCCTGGTTAGAGGATGATGGGTCCATTGAAGTCAACCACATTTCAGAGCAGCCCCAAGTTCTTACAAGGTTGAAAACCACTGCCCTCGCTGGCTCTGGTTGCAATTATAATATGCAATACGTTTTGTTTTAAATGGAAGCTTTTATAATGAAATTTGGAAGCCAGCGTCATTTCCCTTCCTTTGCTTACTACAAAAAGAGGATTTGAGGGCAAACAATAAAGGAAATGACAAGGAACCATTATGTGACCTTGGGCAAATCCTTTCAGCGGTTCAGCCTTGTACACACTCTCGCATACCCTGAGTCCTTAAATTCTTTTGCAAAGCTATGTCAAGCAAAAAGCAGAATGGAAATTTGGCAATCCCTTGATTATTTTGAATAATGAATATATTGATCAAATTGAATGAATAATTGTTACCAAATTTTCTAATTAACCAAGTAATTACTGAGTCTTCAGTGTAGTCTTACTTAATAAGCACTGCCCAGGGTAAGGGAAATGAAGAGTTTCTTTCTCACTTGGGTTTACTGTGAGAATTTGTAAAGAGCTACAATTAGACCAAGAAATGATCAGGGAGTAGCAAACATCACAGCAACATCGTCTCATCTCACTGCAGTGGAAGCACACAAGTGGCCTTAAAGCCTCCATTCGGACATGCTTGACGTCCTTGTTCTCAAGTCACATCCTGAAACATCAGTTCTGAGTGGCCTTTATTTTATTAGTTTTCTTGGTTGACGAAACAGGATTTGGGCGGAAATAAAGCAAGACATCTACCATTTACAGAAACATGGCTGATAGAGAAATACCCGTAGTCAGTGATTCTGCTTTGCTGCCTTTTGCAGATGTCTAACTGTGGGTAGCTGCTGGGTCCAGGTGGGGAAGTCAGTTAGGTTGCCCACCTGCAGCCAAGGAGCCAGTGAGAGTCTGCCCTCAGCAGAGACTCAGTCACTCTGCCAGTCTCACTATGAGCTGCAAACAATCCTCACGACTCTACATATTCTGCATAACTACATGAAAATGATTTTTTTTAGTTGTACATTAACTGTTTTGACTGCCATTGTCCTGGTGATGACAAAAACAAAAAATAGGACTTTTCACTCCATTAAGACTGTTAAAAATCCTTTGTAAGAAGAAGTTGGACTTTGTAATTATGTGTCCTAAAGGGTATAGAGGAAGGTGCATCAGATTTAGAATACCTTAGTTGCTCACTTTATGACACCTACCTTTTGAACTATGTGTAAGAGGAATAAATATTTAAAATAAATATATATCAGGTTAAGGAAAAAGCATACCACACGAAAATGTTTGTAAGTGTTCAATAAGATAGGGCAAGAGGATATTTATAGTTCTGCAGATGACTTAATACTTACTGCGCGAGGAATTCATCCATCCTTCCAACTGGCTTGAGAGGCGTTTGAAACCAATAAAGCATATTTGTGTCTAAGCTGGGAGTGAAGTCCAGGCCCCACAGAGCAGACCTGAGACGCCTTGGCCCAAGGAGCTTAACTGATGTCAAATGTAAACCACTTTTCAAAAGCATGTTATCAGGTCTACACCAGGCTATCCATTTTGATAATCTCATTCCATTTTTCATTTTATTGTTGAAAGGAGAAATAGATTAATGAGAATCCAAATCCCCCTGGAAAGAAAACCTTCCATATATGGTATGCCTGAAGAGAGATTTGGAAAAATCACTTACTCTGTCTTTGTTTTGCCAAGTAACATTTAGATCATTTATATTTGAAAAATTCTTAACCCAGGTCAGTGTGGCCTATAAGATTAAATCTGAAAGAAAAAAAAAAAAAAAAGAAAGAAACCAAATGTGGATAATGGTGGTGACAATGACAATGACAATGACAATGATGATGATATAATGATGCATTTAGGGAAGCTATAAATCTCCCAGTCCCTGGTTTGCTTGTGTGTGTGATGGGGACTTGGGGGCAAGCCCCACGGATCCATCTCAGACCCAACAAGAAGAAAATGGCCCCGACTGCATTTGCAAACAGTGTTCCACGTGAAGGAGACCTTCGCCTACAGAAGAATCTACAATGCTCAGCTGCTAACCGTACAGCTCACGTTCTTTCAAGTAGCCCGGAAAAATAAAGAGGAAGCACTTACAGAGAATGATAATCGGAATCACAGAGCGGTTTGTGTCAGAAATCAAGGAAGCTTAGAAATCATCTTGTCACATCGGCGACAATGTCACTTTCCTGACCAAGAAACGAGAGCCTGGAGAGTCGTCCTTGGTGATTTCAAAACCCTTGCCTCCGTGACTCCCTCAATGCAGTGGCACTAGTGGCCCAGTTCAGGAGGAAATGCGACGGCTTGAAAACTTCTTAGCCATCCAAGGTCAGAACCAGAGCCCAGCTTTCCAAACTCAGGCCAGAAGATTGCATTCCAAAGGAGGGGAGGGTGTGTTTTGATGAATTCCATTTTGTCAACTAATTAGAGCACAATTTGCCTTGGATGTACAATAAAGGCAGAACAAGGCACTTCTGACCAAAGTCCCTGCCCTCAATGAGACTATTGCAAATCGTATTCCTGCCCTAAACAAGTTTACTATCCAAGGTCATTTTTCAACTTTACCTCTCCCCAAGCCCCAAGCTGATTCTTATTGCCATTAAGAACTCCATCTTTCAGTAAAGGAAGCGCCCATCTTTAATAACAGAACTGCAACACTGACCCTCCCGGTCACCATTCTGTTGCCAGCCCCCTGTCAGTTGAACTGTGAAGCACTGGTCTAGGCAGATCATCAGTGTCACAGAGACATTCATAAGAAAGAGACCATATTGCCTTCGAGACAAGAGACCATATATGATCTAGCCTCATTGTTTACCATAAATATCTGGGGTATGGGTTCCATGGGTAAATAGTTGTACTCAGTTCTCTGGCTTATGTTCAGTGCATTTTACTAGAATATTCTCTTTAGACATTCTGATGTCTGTCTTTAGAACCATTAGACCTCTGTCACTGCCTTACCCATAGGATGCTGGGATTCCTTATTTGGGAATATGGGTCAATCCCTTATTTGTTTTGCAGAGTTGAAGAACATGTAGAGCCACTAGGCATAGAGATCCTGGTCTGTGGCCTTTCAGCCTTCAAAGCCCCTCTTGGGTTGCATCTAGGCACAAATGCCAGTCAAGAAGCAGTCTCAACCAAGCACAGCATCAAACGAGCCAGGGTGGACCATCAGGCTGACTCTGGCCCCAAGGGAAGGCAGGGCCTTGGGTGCCCTGCCAGGGAGGGCCCACGCGCGCTCTCCTTCAGGCAAGTCCTGTGCCCTGGCCTTTAGTGGGTCGAGGTGTCATGCACCTGTGGCTTTTCCCGCTAAGCTGCTTCCCAGCCAATTCAAAACCACTGTGACACAGACACCAGGGCAGGAGGAAATTAATTAAGACCCTGTGCTGACATTCTCTTCTGAGCTCACACCACCCTCTAAGAGGGGCCACACATCACTCTGCGAGAGAGCAGACACAGCTGTGGGAGCTGTCTAGACCTGCTGTGACTCAGAAGGACTTTGCTACCTTACTGTCAAGTGTGTTTTCTTATGTCAGTATTGTCTCCTAATTTTAACATGACTGAATTGTCAAAGGTTTGTGGTGTTGTTTTTTTCTTCCCTTGCCTATGAAATGACACAAATCCTCTCCTTTCTGGTTTCCATTATATTCCATTGTATGGCCACGCACAGAGTCACTTTTCTTTTTAAGGTTGTGTGTTTTCGATCTCATACCATGCAATAGCTAAATGTATGAACATATGTTTAGGCGCTTTGAAAAACATTTTTAAAATTAAAATGCCTTAAGTCAATCACAGGCATGCAGTACTGAAGATGTGTATGAAGCTGAGCATGTGGATTATGTATTCCAAGGAATACATCCCTGTAGTTATTGTGCATGCTCCATAGCCACTTTTCAAAGAGAAATGTCTCTGCCATTAATATAGCATTTTTATTTTGTCAAGACACTAAAAGCAATTAGAGGCCAGTGTTGACTGATCACTTGCCAATTTTCAATTTTTAAATCAAAGCTGTTTTTGACTTAGTATGTGTGAGCTCCCCAAACATCCAGAGTCATTCTATTTGCATTTTACATGCGTGCAAAATAACTACTTACTTTCTCCCTTTAAAAAAAAATGATCGAAGAAACATTTGCTCTCAAGATGAAAGGCATTACATCCAGAGCAATCTGTTATAGCTGAATGATGGTCCCCTTGATATAATGGTTTTTCATGAAAATTGTGAGGAATTTTTTGCACTACAAGTCTCATGGGGGTTGAGTGTGGAGAAGATGGGCCCCCCACGGCAGCAATAAGAACCACACAGGCCCTCCAGATATGCCCATCTCCAGAGGTGATGACATGGACTTGTCCGCCAGTCCTCAAAGTTTGTTTCTTAATTATTTTAGCTATTTTCTCCTTAGAAATTGTTTTTGATGTCCCCAAAATGAGTAGAAAAGTAACTTTTGTCCAAAACAAAAGATGTTTCCTGAGAAGGGTAGGACCATGGAAATCGGCCAACGTTAGAGACTGAACCAGTTAAGACCGAAAACCTCAGACTTTAAAATTCTTAGTCATCATTGACATTATTTTTTAAGTTTTCAAATGCACACATTAATTAAACAATCAAAAGCCTAGCTTTTTAATTAGAATTGGGTGAGTTCTAGAAATTGGGTGGGAGGGGAAGTAACTATGGTTTGGGTGGCATTGCCAAAGGCATCCAGTGAGGATTGGTTTCAGTCTCAGGCATGTTTCTCAGTGAGTTCTTCATCTGCCCGAGTTCCGACTTCTCATTCCCACGGGATCTTGTTTAGCACATGTAGTCATCCAGGTGAACTGGAACTCTGCTTGTGACACACGATAGCTTATCTGCCTTGTACCTAAAGGCCACGATGATGATTGGAGATACCAAAAGGTGTGAAATGGTCCCACTTTCAAAGATTTACTATTTGGTAAAGGACATAGATATAAAACAAAGAAATACCAGACCATGTAATATATATATGAATCTCATTTGAATCTGTACAAATATAGCCCAGAAGAGGGAGGGAATTTTCTTCCCCCTTGGGGAAGTCAAGGAAGAAGCAAACCTAAGTACGACTGAGGGTCACAGGGAAAGATTGTACTCAGAGAATAATATTTAAAGAGTGAGGAAGAGTGAAATGGAGTGTGAGAAAGAGGGAGGACAGAAGAGGGGAGAGAGAGAGAGAGAGAACTCCGAGCAGTTCAGTATCACCAGAGCATGGGCAGGAAGAGGAAGGAGGTGACACGGGCCGTGTGGTGGGGGCGTGAAATCATGAAAAGGGTTTATGCAATACAAAGAAACTTGGTTTTTACTCTGTGGGCAATGGTGGACCATGAAAGAGGTTTAGATTTCAAGAAAGATTACTCCCAGGCAATTTGGAAGATGGATTATGGATTTGAAAACTGAGAAAGTGGGATCAGGAAGAGTATTTGGGAAGCCCATTATATAGTCTCAACAAAAGGTGATATAAATAGGGAGCATGCCTGTAACCCCAGCAACTTGGGAGACTGAAATAGGAGGATCCCAAGTTGGAGGCCAGCCTCAGCAATTGAGTGGGGCCCTCAGCAACTTAGCAAGACCTTGTGTCAAAATAAAAAACAAAAAAAGGACTGGGGCTAAAGCTTGAAAGTAAAGCCTTCTGGGTTCAATCCTCAGTACCAAGAAAAGGATTTAAAAAAAAAAAATCATAGAGACCTTAACTAGGACAGTGGACTTAGGGAGACTTGTAAGATTGATTGTGGAGAGTCAGAGGATTGAGCCACAGATGAGGCCGATGCAGAGAACCTCCATGCAGCATTTGAAGAAGGGCATTGCACACATGCAGGGAAAGTTCTTTATAATTATTCATCACCAGGAAAAACTGGTTCCTTTTGACTAATACTCAGCTTCTGCCTGTGTGTCCTACTTTATTCCAGAGATAGGGAGGTGGCATGGACTATCAGGAACCACTGCGCTTGACAGATTCCCAGGAAGGACATAGGGTACTACTCTCAGGGAGGCCCCCATGAGGCCTGCTCAGAAATTACAGTCAGCAGAGCTGGGCCAGAATTAGCCCTGTTGGAAAGGGGAGACATTCACTAAGCCATTTGGTCATTTATTCTATATGTTACTGCCCCTTCCTATCTCCAAACTACGAGAAAGTCAGAGGGAGAGAGAGACAGAGAGACAGCGCCAGAACATGTTGAGAGTATTTTTACAACTGGGATCGGATGTTTGGACTGTAAATACTATGCTCAAGGAAACTAGACTGATGCCGAAACTGGCAAACCCACTTGTCTCCAAAGCAAGCTTTTGTTTCAGATATGTTCTGAAATGCCAATATGTGTTCGAGGAGAATTTGCCTCTGGCTCCATCTCTAATTTATACCCTTTATGCTCTCTTGCCACTGCTGTTGCTCCAAAAATTTTTGCCTTTTTAAATACAGTTACTCCCTGGAAATAAGAACGTGTATATCTAGCTATGACGCAGGTATTGTGATTTGTTTCACATAACGTATGTCATTTAATCTTCACAACAACCTGCATGTATACCCTGGAATTATCCTCAATTTCCCAATAAAGGAGGAGCTCAGAGAGGTTAAATGATTTGCCTAAGGTCACACGGCTAACTAAACACACAGAGAGCTTAAACCCCAAAGAGTCTGACAGTTGATTCAAATTATTTTAACTACTTTCTAAGACTTATTCATTTGGATTTATAGATATCTGGGTTTTCTTGTATGCAAGATCATAATTCAAACCTTTTGCTCATTATTGCTGACACTTTGTCATTATATAACTCCAAAGTTCAAATCTGTAGTTATGTGATCCCATGCAAACCAAGGTAAGCCTTAAATGATGAGATCGAGCTTGCCCAGTCTGGTGACTTTGAACTGAAATACAGTTAAACTGCATGAATTGTCAAGGCTAAAACCAGGTCTCTTATATCTTAGCTAACACCTGCCTCTCTCTATGCTGAAATATATTATAATTAGCAGCTTTCCCTAAAGGAGAGATTGTAAAACTGAATGCAATTAAATAAAAAGAGAGACAGCAGATTTTATAGCAAAAAAAAAAAAAAAGTGCTTGGAAATATGACTAGATGGATTCATATTCAAAGACAGCCATTTCAGAGAAAAGGCAGACCTTCCATGTTTTGCAATAACATTTCAACAGCAACGAGAAGTATTTTGCATATGCTTGGGACTCCATCCTTGTTCACTGGTACTCACACAATGGAATTGAATCAGACATTGACAGGGCAATCATTCTCTGGCTATGGTTTCATTCTGGTGGAGGACAACGGTAAGCAGGTAATCTAGATCATACAGTCCATAAACCTCACCACCTGAAAAGCCTAGTGGAAAGACCCTTAGAGGGCCAGGTGGGAGTCTGGAAATTCACAGGGGTTCCTGAGCTAATGTTGTGTGATGTGGGATCAGTTGCCTGACTTGGTCCAGTCTTTCTGTCTGTGAGGTGACCATGCTCGTGCCTGCCCTATTTTCCTCAGGAGAACTGGTGAGATTTAGAAAGGGGTACAAATGTACTGTTTTATTCAAGTTTGGTTAAAGAAATGCTTACAATACAAACTTACAAGTGGTTGCAGAATCAGTTATGGCCCCAAGCTAAATTCTAGGACAAAACTTTTCCACATGGGATAGAGGAACTAACAGGATCTAAAAGATAGATTACAAAGAAAATAACAATAACGACAACCAAAACCCATGGGCCAATCACAGGCCATGAAAAGTTTTCTGGGTGTATCAGAAAAAGTCAAACTTTAATTAATGAAAAAAAAAAAAAAGTCAAGGGAGATATTGACTTCAAAACATGATAGTTGGGTAAAAGGGAACTTGGATAGAAGAAATGGGGGCATGATAGGTGTTAGTAACCTCATACTAGAACATCTGAGCCTGGAGACACTATCGACTAGTGTGCAGTTGATTGAATTTAATGGTGTTTATTTGGAAAACTTTGCTACACTAGTGCTGTTTCACAGATGCTGGTGCAGTAGACCTGGAGGCCCACTGTGGGCTAATGGATGTCCATGTGCAGAAATGCATGTTAGTCATTTGCATTTACCAGGGATTTCTTTCTTTGCATTTTGTTGCCCCCTAATTGAAATTCAACTTTATGCAAAACTTTATTAGGTGCCTGGACATCAGGATGCTATAAATTAACAATTAGGAATATAACTCCTTTTGTATACCTCTTCCTCATATCACATCTTTCAAATGAAAAGTCGACTTGGATGATGAATCAGATAAATGAATCTGGTATCATTGAATAAGAAATTGAACAAACTCGCCCCAAAGAACAGAACAAGCAGAAAAGAAGAGAATTTAAAAAAATCATCTTCCTAAGCCATGCTGATTCTTCAATGCTCTATTTTTCCAGGTTGACAAAAACTTGGTCTCTTCTAGGTATTTCGAACTCGATGACTGACTTGCCATCTGTAGCAGGTCCACTCCTGGATGTCATGCCCCTGTTAATGAAATGTGGGTGTGCGCTCGTAAACAGACCTGCAGAACAGTAGATGTCAGCCATGGCGTGATGGGCAATCATCAATCATCCATTGTCAGCTATTTCTGTCCCAGTGAGTAAGCCTTTATTTAAAGCATAAAGTAAGAATGTTGCCAGACCACAGGAACAAGCCCTGAGCTGTTTGCAGGTGCTGCTACTCACAGCTGCCAATTAAACCCCTGACATTTCCATATTGGCCACCAGGCACAGCATATGCTTTTGACATAACAATTCCTAAAAAAAATAAAAATCATCTATCTCAGATTATCAATACATGTGTCTTCTTCTTTTCCCATGAAGCAATATTTACCTTTTAAAAATACCTTACTTCAGAAATAGAGAAAGAAGAATCATTAAAAAAAAATTGGTGAACTGAATTATTAAGATGCACACCCCACACTCTTTGTTTTCACTGACTGGCATTTCAGATGTGGAAAGGCTTCCCTGTTGTCCACATCTACATGGTAGAATCTCATGTCAGGATTTTGGCCTTAAAAAGTCTCTTCCCTGCCTTCCTTTCTTTTATATTTTCACGTGCGAATACTCTTCTCGCACAATTCAGTTAGAACTAGATATTACCATTTTGATTATGTAGCCTCATCCGGTTCCTTTCATTGGAATTCACAATGATTCTAGTTTGTAAGTGTGTCATGTATTTGAAGAATCTTATGAAATTTGTCTGGGACTTTTTATTTAGTCTCGAATGTAAGTGCATGAAAGGGTATGTTCCTCTGCCCAGTTTACATCCTGCCTTTACATTCACATATTTCCAAGTTGGAAATTGTGAGCATCTGGCCATCCTAGGAGGGCTGCAGATATAGTGGATATGTTCATCTATAAATACTATAAGTAGGAAACGAGAAGGAAAAAACACTTACCTGCACCTTTAGGAATATTTCAGTTTTTAAATGATTTTCCAGTTTTTCTAGCTATGTGTAGCTCTTAATAAGAAATGAATTGTGGCGAAATTTATTCTTCCTGATCAGTCTTTAGAAAATGAAAATACACTCTGGTTTTATTTTGCCTTGCTGAGAATTGGGTCATAATCCTCTATGATCGTAAGTATGAGTCTTTGTTTCCTAGGTCAGGCAACAGACTTTGAAATGAGACTGCTACTTTCTTTTCCATCTTGTCCATTTGACTGCGTTAGACACTGTCACTTCCCTGTGTCTTGAAATTTCTGATATCCACTGTCTTCAGGGACATCTTTGAGAACAGTAAAATTGACAAAGCAAAGAACTCTTTCAAATAAACTTGGCTAATGACTTGAGCAGGTGATCTTTATTTTTTCCATGGTGATAATTTCATATAATTTTTCTGAGAAGAAAATGTTGTCTCTTTGAGAAAGATTCAGCAAATTTCCATGTTAAAAGGGAAAGACAAATTTATTCTTGTTATCTATATAATGCACAGCTACTAGAAGAGTTATCTTTTAATAAAAATAGGCTTTTCCCCTGTAAATTAATTTTATCATAAAAACTGCCCTATGAGCATATTGAATGGTGAAGATCTGAACAAGAGGGAAAAATTTTAACATTTTTATTAAGAACATATGTGTGTTCAAAATGAAGAAAAGACAATTCAGTGGCTTCTGGTGGCCTTCGGCCCATGGGCTACATGAACATTTATCACTTAACAGCACTGAGGATGCTGTGCTGTGGTACCAGCCAGGCTACTCTCTGGGACAACATCTGTCTAGGGTTTTAAGGTAAGAGTGAATGGCTGACCTTCCCTCTGCAAGTCTCTGTCTCTATTGCTGCTGGTTCCCAGGTCTTCCATAGGCCTGTGGCTGTATTCATAGCAATGAAAATAGTGCTTTCTAGCCATGGGACCCAAGTCAAGTTACTTAAGATTCTTGGGCTTCAGATGCTTCCTCTGTAAGGGGGTGTAGTAACAGTAGCTACCCCATTAGTCTCTCAGATGCTTGAAGTGCTATCTGCCATATACTTCAGGAAATGCCTCAGGTGTGTTGAATAAAATAAATGAGTATTCTTAGAACATGCCCTGTGTATAGACTCTTTCATTTCATTCTAATAATGTTTTGCTGTGTGTGTGTGTGTGCGTGTGTATGTTTGTAAGTTGATCTCATTTTCTTCAGATGGGGAAACTGAGGTGAGGTCATGTGAGGTTAAAGCATTCTCCCAAGGCTGTTGGCCAGGGATTTTCCAAATCATGATTTTAAGCCAGGTGAGTGTGACCTCAAAACCCATGCTCTTCCCCTCTATCTCTGCAGGCTTCCTCCTACCTTAGGCAGTCATGTCACAATTATTCACCATGAGTAAAAGAGAAAAGGCAAGGGGGTGAAGAAGAAGGACAGCGTCAGAAACATCAAAGAAGAGAAGAGCACGGGGCGTCAAGAACCACCTAAGAGCACAGAAGGATAAGCATTTTCCCAAGGTCAAAGGACCAGTTAGTCACCATACACTCAGCTCCCAAATGAATTCATTCACTTATTTGACAGATATGAATGCCATTTTTGCACAAAGGTCAGTAGCCTCATGTGTAGCCACTTGATAAGGAAGAGTGTGTCTTCTGTGTAACTTTGTTCAAGAAAGAGACTCACAATTAGCTTTAGGAAAAGGCATCAATGAGAAGATACCAGCATTTTCCCAGGGATTGAATCTGATTTGGTAAATTTGGAGGTTTCTTCCTCTATCCTGTCTGGATCTCTCGGGGCAGAGAAAACAGCACTAAACAGGGCAAGTGTGGCAGTCTCAGGATCAGGTCTCATCAGCACATCTATGTCACTTAATGGTTGTCTTTATCAAGGCTATTGGTATTATTTCTGGCACTCTTAACATTACGATATTATGTTTCAAATGTTTCCAAAGCTGAAATACACAAGGTCTTTGGTTTTCTACTAAGATTGTTTCAGCTCTACACATGCAAAGCAGAGTATTATGCAAGAAATTAATCATATCAGAGCAAAGTAGCTACTGAAAAATTGCCAAACACCATAAACATTGGTCAAAATGGAGTCCAACCATTTGCACAGAGAATAATTGAAGCTATGGATTCACTTGGGGTAACTAAGCAACTTTTCATTATGAATTATAAAGCTTTTCAAACATAAAATGATATCTGAGAGGAGTGCATTACCTAAAAGGTTTCGATAAGCAATGAAAGGAGCTTTAAAATATGCAGCAGGGATCAATCATCCAGCTGCATGGCGTTACTTATACTTCGTGGCGTCACCTACATTCCTTGATAAACAATGTCCCATAACCTCTGAGCATTCCCATTATTTTTGTTAGCACCCAGACATAAGAAGTGACAAAAACGTCAGGTGATATTTTATTTACGAATATAAAACGAGTTCTGGTGGAAGTAGACGTTCTGCCACAATGGAGGTCTATGAAGTGCATTTCCCAGCATCAAAAATGATTCACATTGTCCAAGGAAGATATAAAGCCTGCCACCTGTGATGAATTTTAATTGGAGTGTTACTCATCATGGGCACAGATTTCTCTCCTTTGAGAGATGGCATGCTTTTAGGGCTGAAGGACAGTTGAGTCTTCCTGGAAAAGTGGGTAGTTGAAACAGATCTTCTGATGCCCACAAGGTGCCTCCTACCTATCTTGGTGTCATCGGCCAGAACAAGTATTCTGATGTATTTTACAGTTATCATTGTGTGCAAGACATTTTTATCAGTTACATGAGAAATTAAATTCTGACTCTGAAGCAGGGTGGTTCTGCCTCCCTATATTCTTTCAATGAAAAAAAGAAAGAAAGAAGAGAGAGAGAGAGAAAATGAAGGGAGGGAGAGAAGGAAGAAGAAAGAAAGAAAAAGTAAAGAGGAAATGAGAGCATCAGTTGGAAAAATAACTTGACGACAGGACAGAGCTCCCTACCAAGGGTTAGCTTCGGACTTCTAAGCATGATGCTGCAGGGCAGGATGGGAAGCAGCACAGAGGGAAGGTCATTGACAATTACAGATTCTCTTCTCACAGAAGTGTCTTGGAATGCAGTTCAGTGTTGATGAATGTTAAGTAGAGGAGAAAGGGAATTAGTAAAATAAAGGTCAGAAAAAGTGAATTTGAATCTGGTAAGGTACGTGGAAAGGTAAAGTCATAGGAGAGGGGAAACCAGGTGCATGAAAACTGTTTTGGGATCTTATTGTCTTTGCAGAAAGAAAATCACTTGCCAACCCTAATGTGATTCAGGAAATACTTTGGTTTAGTAAGGCTAATTTAATCCAAGGGACATCTGCCCAGTGCTTGTGAGGATACAACCACCTCTCTTGACTAGGAGGAATAGGTTGGCAGCTGCCAGCCACTTTGGAACTCAATAGGAAAACATCAATTTGTGTCATGAAAATGTGGCTGGCCTGCTTTGCGGGGGTGGTAGGAAGCAGTCGGTGCTCTATTGATACACAAATTGATAAATTCAGTGACCAAAATTAATTTTTGAGAATAGAGTGAAATATATGGTAATGTATCTCAAAAGGTCACCTACACTTAACCTAATGACCCACCAGGTATTGCGTTTAGAACAGCACCTTGAAGCTGCCTCTCTGGTCTGCCTTTGCCTATGGAATGTCTGGGTTCAAAACACCCAGCTGGAACCTGGTGAGATACCCACCAAACCATACCCCGCCACCTGCTCTCATGGGTCTTTTAATGAGCACCCCTGATACAGTTCTCAGAGTGGACTGCAGTTTGTTCCTATAAGTAACAGGTCAGATAAGACAAGCCTCTTGGTTTTTTTGGGTGTTACTTGAATTGTGTTCTTTTTCAACCCACCAGCTATGTATGCTTCTGCACGTTGTAGAAAATCAAAGACTTCTCCATTTTAGAGAATTCATACACAGCACAGTTAACCACATATATCTTACACAAACGCTCAAAAATACGTGGGGACTTTTTTTGCTCTCAAAATCCTTCCAGATTGCTTAGATGGTTTTCTTTACATGTCTTCAACTTACCTAACGGCAAACCTCACTTCATTCTACGCTAGTCTAATTAATCTGACAGAACGGGAAACTTGCTCTTCCTGTTCACACTTATTATTCATCTCTTCAGAATGCCCTGTAGGGAGGACGAAGCACAATAAAGTCGTATTTACCAAATGCCTCAATGCTAAATGCCCTTTTAGGCTGACTCGGCACAATGCTGGCAGTGAGAAGATCTGACTTTAGGGCAGCCTAAGAAAAAATGACATTTTCTAGAACATCATCTGTTGAAGCGGGTCTTGAGGAAGAGGATCCTGTACATTTTCCCCTGCTGTTGTAGTGGGCTCAGGGGATTCTAATTTATCCCTGCTATATCTGAAATCTTTGCTAAAGAAATGACAGAGGGATCATATTTTGCAAGATAAGCTCTCAGTCCACAACAGCAAAGGTAGAAATAATTTCAGGGTTTTTCTCAGCACTGTAAAGGTAACCTGAAACATATCAAATATTTTGAGGAGGATTGGAGTGAAATGCAGAATTGATAAGTGCAAGGGGAAGAGTTTTTCTTTTTGACTTTTGTTGTTGTTGTTGTTGTTGCTAACTTTGGAAATTTCCTCAGAGAACAAATTTTCATTGGGGGCAAAGAATCTGACAAGGTGGGTACAGGTGGGTAATTAAAAAAATAAGAGTGAATTTTATCTGCATACATTATTTAAATACCTAAAGCATTTCTCTGCTTTAATGATAAATTACGATCAGTGAAATCTGTTGGCTGCCTTCAAGCTAACTAATGGATCGCTAATCAGCCACAGTCAAATCATCCTAGCTGAGGGGGAATAAATATCTCCAAGGTTGCTGCAGCCAATTTTTATGGTCTAAGCCTGTAAAGATGTTTTTATGTGTATCTGTATTCTCGAACTACACCTGAGCAAGTGAGCATATGCACACACACGTGCATTAAAAAACCTCTTCTTTGACACTTCTTGTCCATCCACAATGGCTCTATTCCCCTTAGTCTGTCATATGAGAACGACTGTTCCTGGAACTAATTAATCCTTAAAGAGATCAGCTGATACATCTCATTGTTAGCAATACATTTTTAATTGTTCATTTTACTCAAGCACCATTTGAACACAAGTCAATTTGCAATTTCATTAGAGAACCAAAAAGGCCTGGGGTCTTTTCCTGGCTTGAAAAAAAAAAAAAAAAAAAGAGGATAAAAGGAGGGCAAAATTTCATAAAGAATATTAATCCTCTAATTAATTTTATGTATCAAGCAAGAATTAATGTGTCCTGTTATTTGAGCAGAAGTCTTCTTGCCAAAAATCGCATTTTGTCATACCTTCTCCTCCATAGAAACCTCTTTACAAGCTCTGCAGCCAAATACCCTGGCAACTAATGACGAGCTTTGAAGCAACATTCACAGGCCATTTGCTTTGATGACATTTGGGGGCTTTTCTCCTCTCGGTTCCAGTCCTATTGTAAGTAGAGTACACATGCCATAGAGCCTTTGAAAACTAATCAATACAGTCAGACCTGTCAGGGCGCAGCTGACCAGCGCCACGTCTCTTAACTGTTTTCATAGCTGACGTGTTGTACACATTCTTAAGTTAAACCTTATGAAGGGAGTTGGGTAGATTATCCTTACTGTAGTCACAGGCCCGCTAGTGTGACATGGTTCTTTCTTCCATATTTTAACATCAAAAGCTCATAATCTGTGTAAGTTAACCTTCCATAAAACTGAAATTATATGGTCATCATGCATAATCTGATGATTGATTACAGCTGTCATAAAGTCACAAGTTGTGAATGTTTACTACAGTTGCACCGTGAAAATTATTGCACACTTAAAAAAAAAAATCCACCTAGGGAAAATAGATAGTTTACACGCCTAGGTTGTGGAACTGAAGCATACTTGTTTTCTTTGTGACTTTTAAAATCACTCTCTTAAAATCAATGTTAAAATCCTTAGGTCTGATTTTTCATTTCAGTGTCTTTGTGTAATGTGCCTCAATCCTACCTCATCTAATTTAATAAGATGCAAGCTAAGGAAGTACTTAAGTTACTTATCAAGGGTTTCAGATGACACGTTATTATTGTATTCAAAAGTCAATATTTGCTAATCATGTTAGTACAGGAACTGTTCCAGGCCTACAATTCTTAAATTGCACAGATATTTAAGATTAATTAAACCTATCTCCCCTGGTCCTCTCTCTCCACCTCTATGGAATGAGTAAATCAATGACATCCTAAGCAAGCTCAAAGCCATAACTTCAAGTCTGAAAACCACTAACATTTCTGAAGCCTCTATTTGCCTCTGTATCTAAGAGTTGAGACTTGCCATTTCTCTCCAGTTTAAGGAATAGTGCATGTTTTGAAAACAAATTTTATCAATTCACTTGATGTATTTAGAGAAGAATGACCATTCTTGAGCAGATAGTATGGACTGTTTTGTTTTGTTTTTCTAAGTCAGGAGAAGGCTGAAATAACATATGGTCCGATTTCCTTTTTCTTTTTTATATATGACTACTTGTGGGTAAATTTGTGGCAGCCAAAGTTGAAAGGCCACCTGTCTCTTCTCCTGCAGGGCTTGATGAGAACAGGTGACTGGGTCCACATTCCAGAATGGCTTATGCTCTGCTGAAGCTGTTCCAGTGAACTCCTGACCCTTCTTTTATACCCTGGGGCACAGAGAGTCAAAGTTCAAAGGCCAAGTTTCCCTTTACTTTTAGAAAGTAAACTCATTCATTAAACAAGACCCATTTGTAATCTAATGTTATGTATAGAGCCCAAGACTTGGCTGAGATTAAGTGACATATAAATTTGAAGTCTTATTAGCATGTATTGACTAGGAGAAAACTGGAAAACACAGGACTTTAGTGATGACTTACAGTCGCTGCTAGTTCAGTTCCCCCAGGGAGAAAGACTAGGGCATTAACCCAACATGCCACCCAGGATATATTTACAGGTGGTTAGTGAAAACAATAAGGCTATGAACACTGAATATCTGGAACATGAATCAATGTAGACCAGCTAATTAGGTTATAAACGCATTGATTTTATTTTGAATATGTCTTCAAATCGAGTCTGCGAGTAAGCATACTGAAATGGCGCTCCTGAACTGAGAAAAGTGACAATCAGATTATTCTCTGCCACTCACCAATCAATCCAGAAGAGTTAGGTAAAATACTCTGATGCATATTCTATATAATCAGAATGACACGTCCTGTTAATATTCCAATTACTATTGAACTATTAGCAATGCCTGAGTATGGTGTCTTAGAGCCTCATAGCAGTGATCCAGGAACTGCGTGTCATCTTTTGTATTCATTCAATTTAAAATGAGACAATTTTCTCTTTAAAGCATTTTTATTAAACATTATTTTATGCATGAATTTAACATCCTAATTGATTTAGGTGGACTCTCAGAATGAGTTGCTAACTCCTTTTGTTCTTTTCTTCACTGAAAGAGGTCAGCAGTTGATCTTATTTATGAATTTAAATGTCAATTTTTAGCACAGTGAGTTATTATTAAAATAATAGTTATTCATGTACATAAAAAGTCTCTATTCACACTGTAAAAACCAGGAATCTAATAATTTAATAAGCTAGACTAGAGTAAGAATGGTCCAGAGTTGTCAACCTCATCTTAGAACACATAAAAATCATAAAATCACAGAAATAAAATTGACTTTGGCATAAAGCACTGAGATTTTCCACCTTTTGAATAGTTTCTCAACCTAAAATTTGCTTATTAAAATTTCTGAAACTCACCATACATGCATATCCAAAACCACAGATCAAATACCCTTCTGTAAGCTAAATCACTGATTACTGGTTGAAAAGTCAAACTTGCTATTATATGCATATATGTATATCCAGCCTTTCAGAAGGTTTGCTTTATTGTAAACTGAACATAGTCAAATAGGTTGGTGTAATAATACAGTCTAGTCCACTTTTACTCTCTCACATTTTGTAACTGCCATTGGCTATAAGTTTGAATATGGTACTCAGGGCTGGTGATTTGGCACAGGATGGGAGAAGTAAAGATAGAAAGAGGTTAAGAATTTGAGAGATGTTTTGGGGATAAATTATAGAAGATTATTACATTGATCTTGAAATGTAGGTGAGGATGAGGAGTCAAGACTGACACTGAATTTCTGGCTTGTGTAGAGTAGATGTCTATTTCCAAAGTGTGAAAATACTAGGGGAAAGGGGCTCAAGCTTTGAGGGTGTTGGTGTAATAAATAAATCTCTTTGAATATATATTTGAAGTTTGAGATGCTTGAGCAGAGATTTCAAGAATCCAGTTGGATATTTGAATCTGAAGTGCAGAAGTAAGGTCTTAACTCAACAATCAACTCAAAAACTGTCAGCACACAGATGGCATCTAAGGCCATGGCAATGCCTTTGTTCCCCCAAGGCCTGAGTGTAGAGACAGAAAAGGGACTGCAACTATACCCTGAAAAATATCAAAGATAAATAGTGAGTAACCTTTGCATAGAGGTCAAAGATCTTGCTCCAGAAGACTTGGTCAAATATCCATGATCAGAGGATGGCACTTCTTTCCTCATATCCTCAACCGTGCTGAATTGAAATATCTGTAAGGGATGGCTTCATTGCTCTTGCTTTCTTAAAAATAAACTTCCAACTAATATAGAGAAGCAATTGATTGAAAATAAATATAATAAGAGAATAAAAAGAGGCAGAGGATCATGCTAGTCACACTGCTACCTCAGGGTCTTTGTAGCTGCTGTTTCTTTTGTCAGGGATGCTTCACTCTCAGAAGATATATGGCTCTCTCATCTTCTTCTGGTGTCTATGTAAATTTTCATCCACTCATTGAGAACTTCACTCACTACCCTTTGTAAAATAGTAACCCTAACCCTCTTACTATCTATTCCCCCTTCCTCTGCTTTATTTTTTCCCTTAGAACATATCACTGTGTAATACACAGTTGCCTGTTGTTAGTCAGTTTTCCATCATTGTATCTAAATACCCGAGGTAATCAATGTTTAAGAAAGAAAGGTTTATTTCGGCTCATGGTTTCAGAAGTTTTGGCCAGGGTCAATTGACCCTGTTGCTTTGGACTTGTGAAATAGTACCTGTTGTTATATAGAGGAAGGGCCAGGGTGCCAACATCAGGGGTATGTCCGCAATGACCCCTAACTTCCTTCCACTAGGCCCAACCTCCTAAAGGTTCTATGACCTCCCAATTGTGCTACAGGCTAGTGACCAAGCCTTTAACACACAGGCCTTTGGGGGATACTCACAATATGCATTCTGTCTCTCCTCACTAGAATATAAGGCCCAGGAGGGCAACTCGTTTGTTCTATTTCACTACTAGGACTGTAACACGCCTCCCCCAAAGGTTTGATACATAGTAGCCACTCAACAGATCATTTCTTTCAATAAATAAATTAAAGAATTAATCAGCAAAAGAGATTAAAATGGAATAGCCAACAAAGGAGGAAAACCTGCAACTATCTCAAAAATTAAGAGAAAAAGTGTTTGGAAATAGAGAGTGATGAAACGTGTTGAATAATGCTAAAGAGTTCAACCAGACCATCAACCAACATGAAGGCATGGAATGATCTGGCTTCATGAGAGTCCCTGCTCACCTGGAAGAGCAGGTACAGGGCAGTGATGGGATAGGAGTCAAGTAACCAGGGTCAAAGAGAAAATAGAAGGTGACGAAGTGGAAACATCAGTAGGTAACTACTTTCAGAAGTTTTGCTATAAAGAAAAGCAGAAATTAAAGACAGTAGCTGAAGGGGACTATGAAATCAAGAGAGGGTATATCATTAATTTTTAAAAAGGGATGTATTGGTTATCTTCTGACCCAAACATCCACAAAGTCTTAGTGGCATCCAACACCATACGTTTGTTCCTTCTCTGTCTGGAGTGGTTGGCTTGGTAGCTCTGTTCTGGGTGTGATTTGGGCTGGTTCTTGGTTTATCTAGGCTGGTCTCAACTCGAATGACGGGGATGAGACAGGTTCTACATGCTCTCATCCTTCATCCAGGGCACAACCCATAAGCATAAACAAGAAGGTCCTGTAGTGCCCTAGGTTCAAAATTAGCACTATTACTTTATTCTCATTTTATTGACTAAAGCAAGCCAGGATGCCAATCTAGATTCAAAGGGAGGTATTCCAGCATTGTTGCTATGAAACAACAATCCCCAAACATAGAGACATAAAATAACCAGTTGAGGGTTGGGGATGCAGTATCTCAGTGGTAGAGGGCTTACACAAGGCCCTGGGTTTGATCCCTAGTACCAAAAAGAAGCCACATATTTCTTTGAGTCAGGAATTCATACAGGGTATAGGGAGCTTGCCTGTGCTCCATGTCTAGCGCCTTAGCTGGGAAGATGCAAAGGCAAGAGGTGAGAATCATCTGGAGGCACTGTAGACTCAGGACTGATAGTGATCTTGGTTGTCACCCGGGGATACAGCCGGGGCTATTGGCTGGCACACTGACATGTGGCTTCTCCTGGTGGGCTGGGTTTCTCACAGCACACTGGCCTCAGACTATTCAGATTTCTTACGTAGTGGCTCAGGTTTCTGAAGACTAGTGTCCTAGTGAACAAAGCCAAAGCTAGGTCACTATTTATAACCTAGCCTCAGAAGTCATCCTGTCACTTCTTTTTTTTTTTTTTTTTTTTGCGGTACTGGGGATCTAACTCAGGGCCTTCTGCTTACAAGGCAAGCACTCTACCAGCTGAGCTATCTCCCCAGCCCCTCTGTCACTTCTGATACATCCTATTGGTTACCAATAGTAGGGGAGAAATATTTCTTTCCTTTGACCACTGTAAAGTTCATAGCTGACAACCCTATAACCAAAGACAGATGAACAAAAGAAAAGCATACATGCTTATGTAATAAAAATTTTCCATGACTGGAAGATTCAGAAAGAAACACATGGAGATCCAGGAGAAAACCGTATTTTTATGGACTTTTATGCCAAAGAGTGACTGGAGGACAAAGGGGTCTTTATAACGGTGATACACCCTAGGGTTGGGGGTGGACTTTGCAAGACCTGTTGATCCCGATTCTTCTTAACCTCTCTGTGTGACATTCCCTCTCTTCTGGTATAATATTACATGAGGATCTTCAGGGTAGAAAAGGAGGAGAGGGTCAGAGAGTGATCTTTCTAGATTTTCTGGTCTGCTTTAAGGAATAAGGAGGAAAGGGGATTCTAGTTTCTTAAGCCTGCTTCATTGGAAAAAGAAATGAGGCGTGCTTCAGGAGAGGGGGCAGGAGAGAGACATTCCTTTTCTGAAATTTTCACAATTTCCTTCGGCTTAAAAGGAAAACAAGGTGCCATATTTTGGGGCACCAATTTCTGCATTCCATCAGAATGAAACGATTGTCAAGCCTGCTCCAGATTCACTCTTGATGGGAGAGTGGAAAGTTTAGGGGAAGACAGTCCAGCCACATATGTGAGTCTGGGAAAGAAGAGATCCTGTGGTTTGCTTTCTAATGCTTCCTTAGGAAATGTAAACTAGCTACACTTTTTGGGTGTTGCTTGTCCTTGTCTACTTATTCTGAGAGAAACTGAAAAAGACTGGAAGTCTCTTTACCAAACAAGGAAAAAAAAATGTATTTTTAACCTCACCTTGGAGCTTCTCAGATAAAGAATTCATCCAAGTTGACCCCAGCTCATTGAGTGCAGTGAAATCACTGCAGATGCTCTCAGGCAGGGCTAGTAGCAACTTCTCTGTTTAAAAACCCTATCAGAGAGAATATCTATGCAAGTCTCAGCAAGCAAGGTGCTATGGGGGTGCTTCTACACGTTTGACTCAAGGATACGCAGGGCTTTCTCCTGGGACTTTTCTAGGGTGAACTTGATGTCCAGACACTCCAGTATATCAGTTCCTCAGAGACCATATTTAACTGTAGATTAATTTTGTAAGCCTGTGTTGCATCTTTGCAGTTTGATCATTCAATTTAACTTTAGTCAAAGGTATTAACATTGAATTTCTCTGATTTCATTTATTTTATTTACTTATAGTTTATGCCATTATTTCAAAAGATCATGTTTTGGATATGCTAAACCTAGTACCTAGAAAATAGATGAAACCTTTAAAAGTAAGTTTTGCCTTTTCTTATGGGTTTTCTGAACTAGCTCATATTTTTATGAATATAAGTGAATACTTTTATCTATTTTACATAAGTTGACATCTGTTGTAAATTTATCATATATGTATATACACACACAATGTATAGATATTCTATACAGCCATATATAATGCAAAAATAAATATAATGGATTATGCATGCATATATTGATATGCAATATATTTTAAACCAATTTGATTTTTAAAAGAGAAAGTTTCAATTTTTTTGTTACATGTTGGATATAAATGAAAAATACATGCTGAATTGTTGAGAAAATATATTTTTGAAGGAGATGGTTTTTCCTATGAATAGAGAGGGTATTTGTATATATCTCATTAAATGTCAATAATTATAAAGCATTGTGTAGTTCGAAGAGTCTGTTGAATGAGCCTGTGTTGGCCTCTGTATCAAGTGAGGTAGCATTATTTCTTTATGCTCATTTTACAGGTGTGAGAGTTGAGAGTCAGAACATTTTTAAGTGACTTAGTTTCACAAAGTAAAAAAGTGACCAAACTAGAATTTTTAACTTAGTTTCTATTATACCTCTATATGTATGCTCATAAATACACACCTAAATTTACATGTATTTGTATACATATATGCATTTACATAGGTCATATTTATGTAATCTAGAATGTACTAGTAGTTACTTACATTTTGAGCAAGTGTTCACATATTTTTATTTTCCATCTATTTTCCATCTATCTGTATATCAAACTTCCACTTGATATATGGAAACATGTTTGCATCTAATACACATTTTGATTTAAAAAATTAAGACCAGGGATAATAAAGATGATATTTGATTTTTGAGAGTTGAACAAACAGAGAGAGTTAATCTTCAAATTTGGTGTTTTACCCATTCTTTTTGTAGCTAACAGGATTCAGCAATCAAAATTCTATGAAGAAAGGAGCCATGATGAAGAAAATAGTCTTTAAACACAAGCCACCTTTGACCTTAACAGAGCTTTGGGATACAGAGCAACATGTAAGACTCTTACATAGAGTCAAAGGCAAAGAAGTTGAGAACAAAATCAAGTGGCCAGGAGTTAAAAAGATAGTTTATGTATGTAAGTAGAAAGAAAATAGATGAATGCAAAAGCAGAGAGTCTCTCCAGGATTAGTTTTTTCAAATAAATATAATAATAATCTAATAATGATACAATACAAGGAAATGACAAAGAGGTAGGTGAATCAACACCACCAAACTACAAAATTCAGACGTAACCCAAAAAAAGCAATATATGTTTTCCCCCAAAATAACTGATATTGAAGAGGTAAAGTAAGAAAAAGGAGTTATAATAATTCATCAGTATCTGAAACACATGACAAAGTTTAATGTACCTTTGATTCACCATATCAGAGTCTAGGATTCTAAGAAGCCACTTGTTATAAGACAAAGGACTGATATGGTAGCAGTCTTTGGGGAAGAAAACACTATGTGTGCATGACTCTAGAACATACTCTGCAGAAATGTGTGTGTTGGGGGAAATAAGGTAAATATTTGACTTGAATCACTTTGATTAAGAGAAAGCTTTATTTGGCAAATACTACTTAAATGATAATAAGGACTAACAGAGAGCAGAACTCTCCGTGAGGTGCAATTAAACAAGCAGTGAAATAATCAAATGTCCAAGTGATTAAACAAGCAGGCAAGTCACCAACTACCCCATCACTTCTTGGTACAGTGTGAGTCAGAGAAAATCATACCAGTACCAAGAAGGGAAGACGCCATGTTGTGCTCAATTCTGGTTGACTTATTGCAAATGAGAATATTAAAGAAAAGGAGAGGTTTGAGGCAGAAAGTAAATAAAGTTATTCAGTACCTCAAAAAAATTAACTATAGAGGAAGAGTTCGAAACTGCGTGTCTGCAACCACCTCACTGAGGTAAACCGGGATGAGAGTTGCTGAAAGGGCGGGGACACTGAAGGATCTGATTCCTAAGAACTAGAAGGGGAAGCATGAAAGTCCCCAAGAGAGGTGAGCATGAGAAAAATTCAGTTGATATCTCTCATTCATTCCCTGATATTTGTTAATATTAGAAAGAAATGGCTCTGAGAAGTGATGGAGATGAATGGTAAAGAATGGACAAGAATGGACAAGATTAAGAATTCAGAGAAAGAAAAATGAACAATTATGAAAGCATATCTCTTAACATTTTACTTTGTCTAGACTTCTGCTGGCCCTCAATAAAAAAATAAGGAAGTAAGAAAACATACCCCCATATTGTGTGGAACTTTTGTGTGAATTCAGGTTCTTGTTTGACTTTATCTCCTAATAAGTTTTAATATCAGGCAGGGTTTTTTCTTCATTAATTCTTGAGATTAAAATAATATGCAAAATGATAAAATCTAAGTAGTTTGTTGTCATTGATGCTCAGACTCAAAATAACCTTTGAGACTAAACCTGTGTGAAGTTCCCCAGGTATCTATTTGCTCCCTGACTCATTGTTTTAGTCAGCTATTTTGCTGCTGTGACTAAAAGATCTGATTGGAACAATTGTTAGGGGAGGAAAAGTTGGAGGGCTCACGGTTTCAGAGGTCCATTGACAGCTGCCTTTCTTCCTCAGGTCTCCAGGTGAGGCAGAACACCATGGCAGAAGAATGTGGCAGAGGGAAGCAGCTCACATATGATCAGGAATCGAGAGAAAGAGACTCCACTCTCCAGGTACAAAATATATACCCCAAAGCCACACCCCCAATTCCCACCTCCTCCAGCCATACCTACAGCTCAATTATAAGCCCTATCGGGATTATTTCACTGATTGGGTTAAGACTGTCAAAACCCAATTATTTCTTCTCTAAATCTTTTTGCATTGTCTCACATGTGAGCTTTTGGGGGACACCTCACATCCAAACCATAACACTCATCAAAGTTATTTGCATTTGGATTAAGGAAATTTTAGCTTTCAGTGTGAGAGAGAGGAGAGGGGGGATGCTCAAACTTTATAAACTCAGAAAATAAAACAAACAAACAAACAAACAAACAAAAACTCTCAAGGGAGCCCAGAATTTACCTGGAAAATATCTAAATGAAATTTGAATGCTCTTAAGCTTCACCATTCTCTGATTACAAGTAAGGTCACATTTTACAGTAATGGCCAATATTCTTGGCATTAGAAAGGCTTTTCTTAAAATAATTTTATACTCAGAAACCACAGAGAAATGCGTAAAAAAGTTTAAACTCATGTATAACTAAAGGTAATATTAACTGAGTTGAGGGGAAGGAAAAAAATGACAAAAAGCTAAAATACAGCTCAAACCTACATAAAAAGGTCACTGTCTTAATGTAAAAGACCATTATTTTAATATATACAAGCTCTGGCAACTCAAAAAGAAAAGAATGAAAATTGCAGGACAAAATAGACTAGTAATAAAGATAAAAATAACTGTTCAACTTATAATAAATGCAATACAAAGTGAAACAATTAAACCTGATGTATTTTGCCTCTTATAAATATAGTTAGCTCTCTAAACTGAGTAGGGTGCGGTAGGGATGGTGAACAGTCAGGTGAGAGATGAGATCTTATATTGGAACATTTCTAGAATGCAAGTTTGCAAGGTAAAGAGAATATTTTTAAATATGTATATTTTGCCTCAGCTTTTCCATTCCTAGGATTATATGAAGAAATAATTGGACAAATACACCAAGATTATATGTACATATGTAATAAAATTATAATAATGAATTACTACAGAATGACTAGAAATGATGTTTATCAGTGAAGTTTGGTTCAATAAAGTATAGTTATGCTATAAAATGGAATATTGTAAAGACTTCAAAAAAGGATAAAGTGATTATTAAGTAGTTGTTTTCCCTGAATGTAAGAATGGCTTAACACTAGGAAATTGAGTAACAAAATTTCCTATGTTAACAATATGAAACAATATATATATATATATATATAGTTTCATATTGTTATATTATATATATAGTTATATTTTATATATATATATATATATATATATATATATATATATATATATGTGTGTGTGTGTGTGTGTGTGTGATAGCCTGAATAATGATCCCAGAAAGGAAATGCAAGCAGTGTGACCAGAGGCAGCTATCAGAGTAATGCTGCCAAAAACCAAAGAAAGCCACCAGCCACCAGAAACAGGAAGAGGCCAGGGATAAATTTTCCCCTAGATACTACAGAAAACATGGGTTTCCACCCAATGAAACTGCTGTTGGATTCCTGACCATTGGAATAGGAGAGAAGAAATTTTTTTTGTTTTAAGCCATTCTGTTTCTGGCTATTTGTTACAGCATGCACAGGAAACAGACATATATTCTTGTGATTGAATTGTGAGGCTGCTGTAATAAATACATTATGGAGGTTGGAACTGTGTAATGGGGTATGGCTGGGAGTTTTGAGGCACATGATAGAAAAAGCCTACTTTGCCTTCAACATACTAACAGATAAATGGATCTTTAAGATACTGCCAATGAGGGCTAAAAAAAGAAGTGGGGAGCATGATGGAGAAATGCTGCATCATTTCTCAGAGGTACACATGTGGCAATGAATAAGAAAGCAGAGGTTTCTGCACTCCTAGAGCTTGGGGGGTAAAAGGGTGAATGCCTAAATATTACGAATGGAATTAATTCTGTAAGCACTTTCCCGGAGAAGTACAGGGTCCTCTGGGAACAAATAATGGACACCTATCCCTACTATGGGGTCACAGAAGTGAATTGGGAAAGGAACTAACATTTGAATTGAGATGCGAGAGATGACTTGAACTCACCCATGCAAAAAGGAAGGGCAAGAACATGGTAGGCAGTAGAAATGGTGAGGGCCTCCGGCAGGAAAGGCATTACAGTGATCCAGAAAACACCTGCAGATCACAGTTTTCTCCTTGAGCAGGAAAGAACAGAGAAAGACTGAGTTTCCACAGAATTTAACAGAATCCTGTGAGTTCTTGTTCTACATATCTCATTTTAGTGATCAGCTTTATGAGATTCATTTCTTAAATTAGAGAATTATAAAATATTCCTTTGCTATAGAACAAAATTTATGATTATGATATTATTTTAATTAGATTGTTTGATTTAACTTGAATTATTAAGTATTTAATTAAAGCATTTGATTTGAACCAAATCAAAGAAATCAGGTTTCTCTAACATTCTTCAGACACAAACATACACATATTCAAACTTTCACATTGATACACGTTCACACATATTCACAGCTGTAAGTTACTCTTGCTCACACACACATGCACTCATGTATATTCGCATGTAATTACACATTCTCACACTCACACATACACGTTTACACACTCTGAACATATACACTTACATCCCAAAGGGTGATATTATATATACCCACTTCATTCCTAGAAGCATAGCTGGTTTATTCTGTTTTAACAAATACTGATCCGTAATCTGCCAAATGCCAACTCCTAGAGATGCGGCAATAAATAGGAGTCACCTCTGCCCTCATGTTGCTGACATTTTAGTGGAAGAAACATAAAATCAATAAGACGACCAAAAAATACAGATGATAATTCCAGATTGTGATGAAAGCCGTGGGCGAAGCAAACCGGGTAACTTGTTACTGGGAGAGACTCCCTCGATAGGTGAGGTAGAGGTTCCTCTGGAAGGTAGAACCCAGGCCTGGATCATAATAATGAGCCATTAGGAGAATGGGAGAAGGAGCAGAGCAAGTGAGAGAACAAGTCCCTGAAGAAAAGGTCAGTGTAGACAGCTGACCTTCAGTGAGCAAAGAGAATAGAGGAAGAAGATGAAACTACAAGGGAGGCAGGGGTCAAATTCAGCCAAGCCCTATAGGTCATGAGATTGAGTTTGGATTTATTTTAAGAACAGAGGGAAATAATGTCACTGGATAGAATGTGTAGTTTAATAAGTTGCTCTGGTGACAGTTTGGAGGATAGAGTAGAGAGGAACAAGAATGGAAGCCAGGGACCCACAAGGGGGTTGATGCAGTCTTCCAGGAGAGACCAGGTGCTGACCTGAGCACCAGAGGTCACAGTGAAGGTAGAAATGGAGCATGGATTTAGGGCTTATTTTCACAGTAAGAAAGGCAGAACTTTATCACAGATATGATTCTTAGGGTTGAAGATGCCTCCTAGGCCTTCTGCTTGAGTATCTGAGAAAATTATAACTAGACCTTCTTTAATCACCTGTGTCACATTTATCCAGAGCTTCCTGTGTGCTCTCTATGTGCTTTCCATGTATTATCTCCTTATTCTTCACAAGACCCCTATATGAGGTAGGTCCTAAAATTATCTCTGCCCAGAACCCAGAGCCATCTCGGTGAGGCAGTGAGTGATCACTTTTCAGGAATGCACCATTGTGCGTTTGCATTGTCAAGGTCCATTTTACTTGCTTCTCATTTGTCTTCAAGTTGACTCAGGTGGTGGTCATCTTGCTGCCACTTGTATCACACTCAAGACACAGAAGAACAAGAGATGGATTGACAAGTTATTTTTCTATTTGTGCCAGAAATAAAAGTACAGGTGGATTGGAATTGAAGTTTGAGGAGCATGCTTGGATATGTCTTTTAACACAATTAAGATATTTAATTGTCAATACATTTTACTATATCAAAATGAATGATTTCAGAAAGAGTGCTTTGGGTGTAGTTCTCCCTCCATTACTAATGAGGGTTGAGAGAACCTCAACCTGATGGCCTGAATCAGAGCATATTATTATATATAATATTACTTCTACTTGATATGTTTAGATCTTCTCTTTAACTCATGATTTTCCTTTCTCCACATTCACTCCTGGTATCTGCTTCTGTGACTTCAATTCTCACCACCTGGCCAGTCCTGATCCATTCTGCCCTGACATCTCACAGAGTTTTGACTGTTTTTCTTGTGCACTTGGATCCGGGTAAGAGTAGCAAATGGAAAGAGGGCACAATAGGGAGGAGGAGAGGAAAATGGTGAGAGACGATGATGATGATGATAAAGACCAAGATGATGTTAATTAGCCATAAGAGGAGCAAAGCCAAATCCAAAGTCCTACTCAACAAATTTAAGGAAAATTTTTCTGCTCTATTTGTGCAGGCCCTGTGGGACAAATCAGATTCAGATTCTGAACATTAAACTGTTTGTGCTCATAGAGAATTCACTGTTCTGTGCTTGACTTAATATTTATAATAGAGCACATGTTACATAGGGACCAGGACCCCTGTATTGAACAGGTCTAAGCCCCATACATTGCATAAAAAGAGAACAGAAGATAATCTAACCAGGCACAGTCCTTAGAGGGATGCTGTCTGAAGGGTTTGTAAGACAAAAGTGGAAAGAAGACTTAACCCATCATATACAAGGTTAAGAGGAACTCTAAATAAAATAGAGGCTAGATTAGTGCCTGAGACAATAAATCTTTTTCTACACCACGTCCACCCTCTCTACCATGATGTCTCTCTTGCAGAATAAAACAAGTAACAGGAAGACAAGGCAACAATACAGAGTGAATTAAAGACAGGAGAGGGAGAGGAGGCTGTTTTATAAATCAGAGAAAACTTTGGCATACAGTGATAATGAATCAGTGCTGCTGACAGATACATCATGTTAGGATCCCAACAATTTAATTCTTCTATCAACACAAAATGCAGGTGATTACCACAGTATCAGAAGGCTTGAAAAATGAGTGAGGGCATGCAACACATGTACTAGTACCATCTATCTGACTCATCTTGTTTAAAGACCAGCTGTGTTCTAAACTGATCAACACTTATGGAGAAAGGTGGGTTTAGGGTAGGTGGCATCAGTTAAAATTCAGCAGGTCAGTTCCTCTAAAGAGAAAATGGTCTTTCAATTAGCCAAAAATACCAAACATCCTTTGAAGGGTCATTTCAACTGGGGAAAGAGGGTCCTATGACATGGCTGGTTTAAGAGAGAAGGTTAAAGAAAGAAAGCATTAAATTTCCCTGCATAAGTTGGAAGGACTTTGAGTTTCCAGGTTGAAAAGAGAAGATGGAAGATTACATTCAAGGAAATTTGACAGAAAGATTCTCAGCAGCACAAATGGCCAAGGAACAGGAAATAATGATGTCTAATATTAATCTTACTATGTGCTATAACCCAGTTAAAACTACTCACCAATAATCAACAGTATAAGTTGACTACACATAACTACCATCTAACTTGCCTTGTTAGGATTATGTTCTGGAAAATTTAGAATAGGGTTCTGATTTATGTGAGTCAACAAAAGGAAAAGAAGGGAGCTGCCACTAAGGTTTAGAAATTAAATGAGATCAAAATTCAACAGAAACAAAAACTCAAATTAGATGTACAAATAAGAAATACATCCCCAAAGCCTCTTAAAGGCACTGAGGTAGACACTGGATTTCTTATCATACTAAGATGGAGACAAGTTATTTGAACTTAATGTTAAAAACCTTAAGACTAAAAAAATGGGTTCGCATCTGGGTATATGCTTCCACCAAAAATTCCTTTCAAGGGAAAGTGAGAAACAAATTTAAAAATTGTTTAATCAAATTCTCACTGTTTAAAATAGCTTAAATGGAAGTAAGATCACATCTGAACAACAGAATGCTGATAAGAAAAAATTGATCCATCTGCTAGATGGAAAAATTGCAGTCACTAAAATAATATTTACAAAGGATTCAAAATAAATTGTTAAAAGACGTTTTTTTAGATGAAAATAACTAATACAGCCTGACGTGGTGGCGCACACCTGTAATCCCAGTTACTTGGGAGGCTGAGGCAGGATCATGAGTTCAAGCCAGCCTCAGCAAACCAAAGGTGCTAAGCAACTCAATGAGACCCTATCTCTAAATAAAAAATACAAAATAGGGCTGGGCATGTGGATCAGTGGTCGAGTGCCCCTGAGTTGAATCCCAGGTACCAAAAATAAAAAAAAATAAAGGAATCTAATTGAACACACAGTATAACTGGAATTCTGTATCACCTAAATTCCTCTCAAGAATAGAGGGATACTATGATTCTATGAAATTTATTAATATACTCCACCAATTAATAGATCAAGAGGAAAGTGCATGTATTTCTGCAGATATTAAAAGTACAATGTCCATTCTTGATTTTTAAAACTCATTAACATATTAATAGATGAATTCATCCTTAACAAAAATTTCTAATCTAAGGACAAAAGCCAAGATCTTGCTTAATGCTGGAAAATTAGATATATCCTTATTAAAGTAAAAAAACAATTAACATTATCAAGTAGCACACTAGCCAATATAATAGCCTAGAGAAATAGCAAAAAATTCATAAGAAACCTGGGTGTGTGTCAATAGAGAACTGATTAATAATAAAAAAAACACATACAGTAGAGTACTAAGAGGCATCTACAGATAAGATACTATCACCATACTGTTACAATAAAAGTGAAAAGCTAAGTATAGAATACTGAAAACATTTTATGTGGCACAGTTGGATTTGTATAGGAAAAGAAGGAAGTTTGTATATATACAGACTGTTCCTGAAAGAGGAGATATGAAACAGATCATAAGGGGAAGGAAGACAAGGAACCTGGAGGTCTGAGATAGGAAGGAAATTTTTCATATAAACCCTCCACTGTTTAGATTTAAAATTTGCGTATGTTATTTTTACAACAAAAATAAACTAAGGATTAAAAGAGAAAAAAATAGCTTCACAGATCAAAAACCATGATAGGCAACTAAATGTTCAACAATAGAATACTGAGTAAATAAATTGTGGTAACTGTACTATATAAGATTTTACACAGTCACTAAAATTCTGTATACACAATTAAAATAAAAGGAAAACATACGCTTATTGTTCATTTGATATTTGTTGAATGAATAAATTAATGAATCCAAGTGGAAGTAGATATAAGATATAAATTGTGGAGACTGAATAATCAAGATTAGAGTGACTCAACCCAAATACATATACATTAAAAAGATGTCAGAAAGAAAAAAAAAAAAAAGTAATAGTTGGTATATCTGCTTCAAGGTGTTAAATACACAGAGAAAAACTTCTAATTTTCTGATTTTCTGAAATTATATCATAAATGTGTGTTGTTTTAAATGGAAACAATTATTAAGAAGAATTTTTCTTTATCTGCTTTTCTGAAGAACTATGGAAAATAGCAAATTAATGATTCCCTAAAGGCAGTTCATTCAGACGCTGCAGTGTGGACACAATTTCCTTAATGTTCACCCCTAGACCCAATTGTTGATTTTGAGTTTTACTTGCAAAATAAACAGTGAGCCAAAAGCAAAACAATGATAAAATTGAGCTTGATCTGATTTATTCTTAAAGTAGAAACTTGCCCTAAGGCAAAATTCCTTAGGAAACATTCCAACAGCTTTAAAGCAGGCTATGAGCTTGTACTTAACCAGGTGAATTTTCATTCATAAATTCTTTCCTGCTCCTCTGACAACATTGTGAAAAATTAAAAACAGGATCAAGCTCTTAGACTTTCAATTTAGTATTTATGGTTTGTAGAATTATATGGCTGTGTGGAAAATGCCATAAGGCATCCCGTTACTGTTTCAATGTGATAAGTTTTGGTAGAAGTATTTAAAATAAATATTAATTGGTATTAGAAATCAAATCTTAGTAAAGAAAGGATTTTGCTATCTCTATAATACAAATTTAGGGATTTTAAAAAAGTGGGCTATTACTGGTCTATGGTTTATAAATGATTGGTTTTGTAAGGCCCCCCAAAAAGGAAACCCCAACTCTGTCCCATGGATGGATGGCAACCCCAATCAACCGCAGGAGGCGTCACTTGATGCAAACCGCAAGAGGTGTTTATTCAGCGCGCTGGGACCCAACTCCAGGAGTCGAGTCCCTAGCAGAAAATCTTGTAGGTTTATAAAGGCAGAAACCACACATCGGGAGGGTTCACACATGAAAGGGAAAAGGGGACACAAGCTGCCAGGGAATTTCAAAGGGGGTCTGGGTTTGCTGACAACATGTTTCACAATGTTTTACAACAGGCTGTAGATTCTGGTCAATAGTTTCTGGTAATCCTACTGTTTGAGCACTATCTGGCTATCAGGCTCAATTTACTCTTTACTCTCTGTTTGGGAACAGAGAACAGCTTTAAGGGCTTTGTTCCCATTACTGGGAGGGAAACCTTAGGGAGTTGAGATAAAACAGACAGCTTAAAAAAATGTCCATTCTTTCATTTCCCCATTTTCTTTTCTGGTAAGTTCTAATCATGGAACTTCTGTCTCTATATACTCTTCTCCAAAGCTATTTCCTTGGCGGAGGGACTGGTATTATTGCCTGAGCATTAGTACTGTACAGCACCTTACTCTTTCCCCTGATGAAGGTGACTAGGGATTTCAGGCAGGCAAGAGCCCAGGGGGCAGGCCACCCATTACTAGCCCCTTGTTTGCAGTCCTTGGTAAAACAGTCCTTGATAAAGGCAGGTAAATTGGTAATCAATGGGCTCCGGAGATCCTTGACATTCCATTCTTCCAGGGGCAGTCTCCAACTTCCAGAGGCAGATGATTTTATGGCCATTTCTCGATTTGACCGATCCCTATTTCTACAACTAACTACCTGTTCCAATTCAGGCTTCATTCCCCCCTCTAATCTCAGGAACTCCATGCTGCTGGGGAAGAGGTCGATGACCGCTCCTAGCTTCTTCGAGCTGGAAGTGGGTGGCGTGGGGCAAGCAGCTTGGAGTTCCTTTTCTAAAAATCGGGTTAATCAAGGGGTCCCAGGAAGAAGCCTGGTTGGGGAAGAGCAGGTTGTAAAGTCATCTGGGGGCGGCTGCTTCTATGATAGAAGAACAAAAAGACATGAGTACTGAAATGAGATTAGCACAAAGTAAATGTTGCAGCATCTGAAACATGCCACTGAGTATCATGAAAATGACAGAAGTTAATCTCTCACCAGGATGTGGAAGAACTGAGAAATTGTTCCCATAACTAGGCCTAGCAAAGGCTGGAGAGAACAAGGCCTTTATTTGGGGACTTAAACATTGTCATAGATGTCCCCAGAATATATAGTTAAGCTACTTAATGTCATCTGATTTTGTAAAATATCCCTTTATTGGTATAATCTGTGTTTACTAGAGAGCTCTATACTTCTGTTACTTAGGAATAGATAATCATACTAGCAAACATAGATTAAGTCTACCTGTGTAGCTTAGGAAGGTCTTAAACTGAATAAAAACTTCTGACTCTGGCAGTTTCTCTTGATAGTTATCAGGCACATTTGCTGAAGAATCTTTCTCTCATTTGTAGCTTCCAGCCTTTATTCTAGTGGGCTAATACAAGTGTACATCTTAAGTTACATTTAATTATTATTTCCTTTAAATGCCCAAGAATGGCTATATTTTGGTTTTAACTGTTTTGCTGGGTATCTAAGATCAAGTTGGTCAAATTGACCTGGTTCCTGTCTTGTTAAAGAGTCAGCTGAGTTCCCACAGGGGTCACTCGTACAGAACTTAAGAGCGGCTCCTTAGCTCCACCAGTGACTTTGATTAGGCAGGGTCTCTTGATGAGGTGACTTCCTTTAGAAACATCAAGGGATGTTTCCCCTTTTCCATGACCCTCCTCTGCAGCAGATGCACTGGATAATTTTTCATCCTCTAGTCTCAACAATCTCCTTGATCAGGAGGTTGTGTGACCCAGAGTTGCAACGCTCCTTAGAGAAGTTCTCTTACTCCTGGGTTCAGGCTAACGTTGAGGGCAAGACCCAAATATGGACTTTTCTTGACCTCTGTATTTAACTCCAATTTCTAAGTTGGATCTTAATTATCCAGCAAGCCAGTCTCACCAGTCATAAATTAAGAGTACTGGGCTTTAACTTTAATGTCCATAACTTTACAGTTATTTACCCTTTTATCTAACTGGAGTCTGCATTAGTACTGGAAGTTACCACTATCTATTCTATAGGTGATGGCTTATTATCACAAGTTACCTAGGTTGTTTGTTCTTGGAGCAGCTACTTCTGCAAAACATTAACAGGTAACAGTTTTACAAAATGAAATTAGCAAGAGTAAAAATATATTCAGCTTGTATAATAGCTATCTTGAATTTTGATTGAGAACTACATTCTATCCCCTATTTGAGATCACAGTACTTTTACAACAAGAACCAATCTTTTGACTATAACTTTAAATAAGCTGAAGTCTGGCTTATTTTGGAGCTATTCTACACACAGTGAGGTGGGAGGCAGAGCCTTATCTCAGGTAAGGCGTGGCTCTTTACAGATCTTAAGTGTTCTAATTCTGATGTTGATCTTTGCTTCTTTTCCTTAAATACCATTAAGTAGTTTACATATACTGTTTCCTGAGTCTATATAAACTTTATAATTAACACAATTTAACATAGTATCTAAAACATGAATCAAAGAAAGGCTGAGAGAGCTTTTAACTTTCCTTTTGTCATTAAGTGGCAAAATGTTTTCATGTTTCTTTCATATTTCACAATATTAACCTTTAAACAAATCAGACTCTAATGTTTAGAAATACATTTACACTTGAAATTCTTTATCTCAGTGTAAAAAGTAACAAATTTTACACATACCCTATTGATAGCAGGTCCTATAATAGAACATTAAATGATAGAAATAAATCCCCAATAAAATTTACCCTTTATAAGTTTAAGATTACCATTACAGACAAGTTTAATCTGGAGGATAGCAGAGCTTAATAAATTCCTTGCTTTAAAAACTTGTGGTCCTGAAAAATATGAACACATTTAATATACAACTAGTGACCATTTCACAAATACCTTGACACTTTTATCTTACCAAATTGAGTTTTTAAAGAGAAATGTATACTCTGTAACAAAGTACAGTACTCTATAATAGTTGTTTAACCATAATTGTATACACCCCAATTTTTAAGACTAATTGTTCTAAAGAAAAAACTTAATAGACACAAAGTTAAGAGTAAATTAGTGTTTTAAATCCTTGTCATTTTACCATGTCATTTTATCATATAGATTAAACTTTGGTTTATATCAGAACATTAGTATTTCACCTTAGGAAAAACCTTAAATAGTTTTAGCTGACTCACATACATATAACCAACTTAGTTACACACAAACTTGTTGAAACTTGCCCTTTACTTACACAGACTTTCTTAGCACTTACTTAGACCCTCATGTATTTCATCACACAAGCACTTTCTTACCCAGAAACATTTCCTTTTTCCTTTTACTAAATATATTTCCATACCCAGAACCTTTTATTTTCTTTTTCCTATTTGTTGTCCCCTTTTTGTTCACATTCTGAAACAACTCTTATGAAATTTCTGAATTTAGATAAATTACTCTATTTTAATAAGATTAAATATTCTGTTGTTTATAGTACTCCAATTGAAACACAGTTGAAACTTTTGGGACGCTTTGTATATAGAATTGCACTTGTTAGGACATAACTCTTAGTAACCTTGTTTTTAGTTTAGTGATGACACAAAGCAAGTTTAAACCCTTTTATTTACCAACCTATGAAAACACCAATAATGTTTAAGTATGATACCCCATGGAATTTAAGGAGTCAAAAGTACTCGATGTTATTTAACAATTAGCATTTTAACTTTGTAAATTAATCAGATGTCTCTACAAACACATTAGAGTAATCCCATACATGTTAACTCTAATTCACTTATTCTGTAAAAAACCAAGATATCAGACGAGTGTCCTGAACAGTATTTGCTGTCTCTTCCCTGTTGAAGAAAAGTCCTAGAAACAATTGATATTAGACATTTTATTAACATCAATATTTTATTAGCTTGACCACCTAGAGACTTGCAAGTTATTTTCAAAGACATTTTACTTTTATTAGTTTACCCAATTTGAACCTTTTTTAAATCACGTGAATTAAAAGTATCTGGATCCATTTTTAAATTTTAATTTTAGGAGCGCTCAGTTCTGATACAGACAAAACATGACATCAGACAGCACAACATACAAATAACACAAAATCAAGCCCTTGTAACTTTATAGGTGAATCTCCATTGCAGTGTAACAGATGTTCAAAAACTCTAGTTGAATGAAAAATAGAACTGATCAAAAAATCATGAGCTCAAAAAAACATATAATTAAAAATATAGCATTTACTTTGCTGGAGTTTTAAAGACTCTTTTTACCTTTTCTTTCCCTGGGTTTGAGACCGGTCTCCTACTGAGCCTTTAGGCTTCTTTTATTTATATTTCAATGTAAGCCTTGACTGAGATCTGGAAGGATCTAACAGGTTTTAACAGAAACTCTGTGTCTAAGGCATTTTAGCCACCTCATCAGGACAGGTTGGATGTTAAAATTATGAGACCTTATTTTTCATTACTTTTGAGACTGAAGCTACTTTGCTAAGTTACCCTTCAGGGCTGTCGGGAGGGGGAGTCCAGAGAAGGAACCTTTGGGGTCCACCCGAGAGTAGCCCGGTCCGAGAACCCCCCAGTTGTTCCAACCCTTCCTCCACCTTGTCCGCCACAAACACACAACAGAATCAGAACCAGATACAGACGGGCACCAATCTCTGATCCACCAATTGAACCCCATCAGCGCCCTTACCGACGGAGACTACCAGGCGTCCCTGGCTCTCCTTCCACCCTTAGGGCGTCCCCCAGGGCTGCAACCTGTGGCCCCCCAGGCACGTCTGCCGGCCACTGTTCGACCACTCTCACGAGTCACCGAACGGCTGCCACCGAAACCGAAAGCGCGCTCACAGAACCAGACCAACTAACAAAACACAAGACAAAGACAGACAACTTCGGGGTACCCCTTCTTACCTCCAAGGTCGACTCCGCGGATGAGGGGGGGCCATCTTATCCCGGACGAGCCCCCAAATGTAAGGCCCCCCAAAAAGGAAACCCCAACTCTGTCCCATGGATGGATGGCAACCCCAATCAACCGCAGGAGGCGTCACTTGATGCAAACCGCAAGAGGTGTTTATTCCAGCGCGCTGGGACCCAACTCCAGGAGTCGAGTCCCTAGCAGAAAATCTTGTAGGTTTATAAAGGCAGAAACCACACATCGGGAGGGGTCACACATGAAAGGGAAAAGGGGGACAAAGCTGCCAGGAAATTTCAAAGGGGGTCTGGGTTTGCTGACAACATGTTTCACAATGTTTTACAACAGGCTGTAGATTCTGGTCAATAGTTTCTGGTAATCCTACTGTTTGAGCACTATCTGGCTATCAGGCTCAATTTACTCTTTTACTCTCTGTTTGGGAACAGAGAACAGCTTTAAGGGCTTTGTTCCCATTACTGGGAGGGAAACCTTAGGGAGTTGAGATAAAACAGACAGCTTAAAAAAATGTCCATTCTTTCAGTTTCACTGATCAATAGTGATTAATAAACTACATCTCATAAACCCTTTGCTCCAAGGAGATCAGCCCACTTAAATATTTTACACAATATTTCCTCCTTCTGTGTTTGAGTTATTATGATTTGAAAAAATAAGTTTCCCAAATTTTAAGAGGATAAACAAAAGAAATACCCAATGGCTCCTTAGTCCTGTTCACATTATTTAGTACATTTTTCAATATCCTCAATAATCTCCGCCCCTTCCCTCATCCCACATACTTCTTAGCCAACATACCTGTATTTTCAGCAAGAATACCACAATCTATCATTTCAACCCCACTTTGTTCTTTATTCATTCTCCCCCTACCATTGTTCTTGGCCCGAATTCTTGTAGCTCAAGTTCTCTTGTGAACTGGCAGTGCAATTGCCAGTTGATGCTGCAGATATCTCAAGGCCTGACTGGTGTTAAAGAATCCCTTAATGCATCTGCAAGCTCACTTGCACAGCTACTAGTTATTGGCCAAGGCCCCCATTCCTCACCACACAGGCCTCTCTACGAGCTCTGTAAGTATTCTCACAACTGACTCCTTCCAGAGTTATTAATGAGAGGGAAAGATGGAAAGAAGGAGAGGACAAGATGAAAACCGCAAAGATGTGAAGGCCAGAGTGTGGGATTTATTGGGAATCATTTTGGAGCCTGATTACCATTGCTAACACACTTATAAGCCCAGGTAGAGGCTCAGGTCCTGACTTTCTTTAATCATTACGCCTCCATATTTTCCTTCTTCTCAGAACATCTTTAGAGCAAAATCTTGACCATAGTTGGCACTTAATGATGCCATTTTTTGAACTTTTCTATTTCATTGTAAATAATCCTTCCCAGTACAATGAAAGCTCCCTTAGTATAGTTACTATGATTCACTTCAATTATGAAATAAAGTCATTCATTTACATTCATATTTAACAATATAGGGCTTAGTATACTATGTTTTTCAAATGAACCTACTTAATGATAACCTTTTTCTGTGCTTCTGAACACTGAACTCTCATTTAAATTACCCATGGAATTTAAAAAAAAACTGAGGTCCAGGTGAGATTCAGCAGAGGGATGCTGGTGTTCATTTAAATGTTTCCTGGGTGATTCCAAGGGGCAGTTAGTTGATGGCTTAGAATATTTCCTGCATCCATCAAAACATTAAAAGGAACCTATTTTGAGGGATTTATTTTCCCATTATCCTTAAATCTCAAACAAAATATTTGTTATTTTTTAAGTAGTTCTTTTAATTAAAAGAATTGGGGCATTGATTAATATCCATAAGCCCATTAGTGAATCAAATTTTATTCACGTATGGTTTTTTCTTCATACTGTGTCAAAAATAGAAATATAATTACCTTTCCAAAACATGCAATCATCATGAATCATCTAATAGAAAAATTAAATCACTATCTATAACTAATAAATAATTGTCCAAGAGGTATAATAGTCAACTGAAATGGTTACAACTGCAGTCCCTAAAATTATTTCCAATGGACTAAATTAAAATCAGTAGTTCAAGAATTTCTTTCAATTTGGCCATTTAGAATCTGTCAGAAGTGTCAATATCATTTGAATTTCCTCTCTTCATTTTTACATTGTCCACAAGGTTCTAAAATTCCACACTAGTTCTGCTTCCAAAAGCTCAAGGTCCACCCTTTCCAACCACAGTCTGCAATCTGATAAAGAAGTAAAGAGTTTTTCAAAGGCATGGCTTCTGTGCCTTGAGACATTACAAGAAGAGATTCTTTACTGCCTGGTTAGAAGTCTTAGTTGTTTCCAATTGCTTATTTAATGATGTTAGTTTTACTTCTTTCATCACCACTCTAATTCCCTTCTTCTATTTTGAAGAAATAAGTCTTGAGCTCACTGACTTCTTCAGACTTATTTCTGAGGTAGAAGAGGCTCTTTTGGAGTGTTAAGTCAAAGGCTGAGATTTCGGATGAGGTTCCCAAATGTGGTGCATATCCTTTTCATTTTTTGTAAAGTACTTATCTGGGACCTATGCCAGACCTACTCACTAAAAAAAGATAAAGATAAAACTAGGCTTTTCTCAGCATCTTGGCACCCAAGTGTATTTCTGGAATCCTTTTCTATGTTCAGTATAAATGGACTAACAAGTAAAAAGTACATGACTGTTGAAACTGACAAAAGGTAAAATTAAAGCTCTCAAAGACAAAATAAAAATTCTCTTTATCATTGGTGTTTCTGATTAATAGATGAAACAAAGCAAACTTACAGACTAAAACAACTTACTCGGAACATCTTCTCCTATATAAAAAAGCAGTCCAGAAGATTTCCCATGCTAAAAGCCTGAAAAACAAAATTTCTCCCATGGATGAAAATGAACATGGTCTGACATCATCATACACTTTGTATCCTAACCTTAGTCTTAACTTCATATCAAACTTCCTGTATCTCAATTTCCTCTTCTATTAGTCAGATACTTTGGTGTCAAGTTTTAAAAGTTCAATTTTAAAAAGGGATCTCATATACTTCCTCTAAAATCACTAGTTTAGCACATTCCTCTATTTCCCACTGGAATTTTATAAAATAAAGAAAATGCAGTAAGTGGTTTATATAATTGTCCAAACATTGCTGCATAAGATGACAATGCAGTCAAAATAAAACTAATACACTGCAAGCAGGTCCAGAAAGCAAGTGCTCTAATTGTCTGGTCAACAAATGAATGAAAATTTAAGGCAACAGAGTTCTAGGAGCCCCATATATAGCACATGAAAGTAATCTGTACCCTTCAGAGAAATGGACCTCGAATAGTTGAAACAATTTGTTATAATTAAATGCAACTACCATATTGTCTAAATTCATTTATTAGATTTTAGGTCTAAACCTGTCACTGATGAAGAAAACTAAGAAACAATTCTAACTTAAATAGGGAGGTCAAAGATAGTTAACTGTGAATTTCTTAAATAGATAAAAACCAAACAAACAAACTGAAATGAAGTTATGTTTGAAAACCGTTTTCTAAAATATGTTTTAATAGTCTCTATAAATTGGGACAAGCCAAAGGAGGCAAATTCTCAGTGTTGAATTTAATGTCTCAAATGAGTTGACTTCAAAAGTGAACATGATGCTTTTCAGTATTTCTTCATATCTTCCTGGAGATCCGCCAACAGAGAAAAAGAGATAGAACATCAACTTATTTTTTGGCAAAATTAGTACCATAAACTAAAACATAAATGTAGGGTTCCGATAAGAGTGGAGATCAACCTGAGATATATGGCAAAAGACCAGGGGAAGAACATTGTATCTTAGAAAGAGTCAGCAAACACTAAAAGGGACATGCTCTGAGATACAAAATCCAAATGCCTTACTGAGAACAATGGAAATAGGATTGCTTGTACTGGAGGCTAGGAATCATGCAGATTTGCTATATTTGCAGGACAAAGGTCTTCCTTGTAGAGCATGAGAGCAGAGATTTGGCATTGTGAGAAGGTTCCATGTTGTCTCTCCTCACTGACTTGGGAAAATAACAGACCAGACAAACTAATGCATGATACAAAATTGGGAATCCTCAGGAAGTGGAGTTTCAGCTAATATGAAATATAGTTCTGAACTCTCCAACTCACAAAGCTCCTGAAAATTACTCATCTTGGAGGAACTCATTTACTATAAAGATAAGTAATGAAAAAATAGTATCACCAGAGTCACATAATTATAAAGAAAAGAAAGAAGCATACAAGAAAAATATTCTACCAAGAATATTAGAAAAAATATTCTACTGTAGCAGAAAAATTGTGATCAAATTATTCACTCTCATAGCAGTTTAATAAAGAATTACCCTCTATAAAGCAAGAGGATAAGAAAGGATAAAAAAATACTCAGGGAAGGAATCACAAGATAATAGGAAGTGTAAAAATATAATTCCAGCTATAAAGTGAAATAAAAAATTAAAAAAATCAAGGCAAAATAGAAAGAAGCACTATGCAGAAAAGATTGCAGAAATTCAATAAAATACATAGAAGATAGAAAAAAGGAAAATGAAATTGAAATAAATAGGTAAAACTGAATAGATGTAAATTAACTCAAGATTTACATACAGCCCCACAAAGAAAAAAAAAAAACAAATAAGTTATAATAAAATTTAAAAATTTATTGAAATAAAAGATTTAGAATCAGATAGTGAAAGAACAGTCTTTTCAAAGCAATATGTATTTAAAATAATAAATAAGACATAACTGAGCAAATTTATAGGATTTCAATAAAAACAATAACAACAAATATTGAGTAACCAGGAAAAAGATCAAGGAATGGGAATTGGAGGGTGTGGTCAAGCTAAGACTCAGATTTTCTATAGAAAAGCTCAAAAGTAGAGATTGTACAGGGAAAAGAAAGTGACTTGGTAGATTGGGAGGAGTCTAAGAATTTTATAACTAGTCACACCATGATTTAAAAAATAATGCAGGGCTGGGGATATAGCTCAGTTGGTTGAGTGCTTGCCTCACAAGCACAAGGCCCTGGGTTCAAATCCTCAGTACCAAAACAAACAAACAAAAAAGCAAAAACTAGTATAATACCTTAGAAAACCTTGTTCCTATGGAACCCTCTGAAGTAATCTACTAGAATAAGAAAAACTGTAATGATTGATTACAGCACTTTAAACTAACAGTAAAAAAATGATATAGGATCCGAGATATAGAGGTGAATAAATATGCCACATGCCCTTTCACTGTGGAAATAATATGACAAAAATGGAATAGATAGAGGGAAAAAGATGAGAAGTAGTGTAAGTTTTCCAATTTCATTATCTTTAATAGGTGCAGATCAAAGCACATTACGAAAAGCTAACAAATCATTAGTGGAGATATAATTACACACAGAGAAGTTAATAACATGAAAGATAATATAATCAACCCAAATCAAATGACAGAGGAGAGGGAATCAAGGGAAAGGAAATAATTTTATCAGTTTATGATAACAATTTAGATATATTTAAAAAATGGGGAAACAGAAGATTAGGGAATTATATATCAATTATTGGCATAAAGAAATGATATATATATATAGATAGATAGATACTTATTAGAACAAAATACACAAATTCCTAGTTATCAAAAGAAATAAATAAACATGACAAAGGCTACATGAGAGATTTATAACAGAACTTAAAAATATGAAATAGTATGACAACTAAGACTAAATATACTTATAATGTTAAAGGAAAAAATTACAACAGATCAGTTTTGCACATCATAACTCACTTTGTGATTCTATAATCTGGCAGCAGTCTGGACTAAAAATGATTCAGAATGCTCCATCCCACCACATGAGCAGGGAGGTTATATTTATAACTAGAGAAAAGAAAATGACTTTCAGAAAACAGAAGTGAGGTAAGGAAACAGCTGATTGTTTACAAGTCTCATCTGCCCTATTTGAACATGGCTTGAACAGTTGGCTATTGTGGTTGGCCTTGACTGGGCTACTTGTTAGAAGAGTAGGTAGCAGTCTGTTTACATGTCAAGTCAGGTTACAGTTCACTATGTAGGAGAAACCTTTGAACTTAACTTAAAATGGTAGGGAGGCAGCTTTAGGATAAACTTAACAATTATAATAAATATAAATATGTTATCTTATCCTTTAAGAGAAAGTGAAACCTGAGTCTATCCTTTATAAAAAAAAAAAAAATTGCCTGAAATAAAGTCATTTGGAAGGAAAATAGAAGGGTGGGCAAGATTTTGCCAGGCAAATACAAATAAAGTTCATAATTTAGGCTCCAAATCACTAGATGAAACAAAGAAGTTTCCTTTATAAAAATACAAAATGAAAATAAAAGAATTAAGATATAATATCTTTACACCAAATAACAAAATTAAAATATTAAAAAATCAGAAACCATTGAAAAGGAATTCCAGTCCTCTTTAGGATATAAGAAGTAACAAGTTTCTCCCATCCTAAAAATGAGATACAGCTAGGATAATTTAAAAGTAAGTAATCTGTTTCTTGATCCTAGCAGAGCTAAATTCCAAAGTAACCTACTGAATTGAATTTTAAAAATTGACAAATTCATCTAAGGACAGAAGGAACACAAACTGCTTCAACTCTGGCAGAGCACGAAAGGAATAGGCAGCCTCTGTAAACACTTCTAATTATGCTCTATTTTCTTTTTTTTCCTCTTGTCTTTGGATTAACTGAGCACAGTATTTTAATGGTGCTAATTTTAATGGTGCTTCTTTTTATTTATTTATTCATTTTTATTTTTTACAGACTGCATTTTGATTCATTGTACACAAATGGGGTACATCATTTCATTGCTTACTTTTATATTTTTAATTATTTTCCCTGTAAGGTTTTAATTATCTTTCCCTGTAAGGTTTTTTTTTGTTGTTGTCATTGTTGTTCTGTTTTTTTGGGTTTTTTGGTACCAGTAATTGAACCCAAGGGCACATATGACTAATGAGCCACATCCCCAGCCCTTTAAAAAACTTTTAAAAACATTAAATTTGAGACAGGTCCTCCCAAAGTTGCTTAGAAACTCCTCGATAAGTTGCTGAGGCTGCCTTTGAACCTGAGATCCTCCTGCCTCAGCCTCCCTGGGCACTGGGATAATAGTTGTACACTACTACACCTAGCTCCCTCTAGGTTTTTAAAGAGCTATCTTTAACACCTGTTTTACCTAATTCTTATGTATATTGTAAGAAATTCAGAGTAGTACACTTTGATTTCCTTTCTTTTATACTTTATTTAATTATAATACTATATTTTAGTTCTACATATTTAAAAATCTCATGATACATTGTCAATGTTTTGCTTAAGACAGTCAATTATCTTTTCACTTACCTATTTTATCTTTTACTTACCTGAAAGGAACTTAGAAAAGATAGAAAATCTGAGTAGATCAACTACCATAGAAGAAATAAAATATTAAATAACAATCCCTTCAAAAGTACTAGGCTGTGAGGACTTCAAAAATTATCTCTGTAAGAATTATCTCATGCTATTTAAGTGATTTCTAAGTATAGTTCAGAAAAGGAAGTCATAAATACTTTTATAAAGTAACCATATCATTGATACCAATGTGTAAAATAAATTCCACACAAAAAAGAAAATCAGTGACCAATTTGAAAAAAAAAATCCCAAACAAAATATACACAGCCTAGCAGCATAGCATAAGAATAATACAATAATATGACTAATTAGGGTTATATTATTCTAGTATTACAAGGATGGTTCAATATTAGGAAATGTAATAATATAAATATAAAATTGAAAACAGAAAACAAGGGGAAAAAAACCTCACATAATCATTACATTAGGCAACAAATTTACTTGCTGTGAGAAAGACTCCAAATTACAATGGCTTAAATAAAATAAATCCATATTCTCTCTCCTGAAAGAGACTGAGCATACACAGTTCAGTAATGACACAATGATACCCTAGAGATGGAAGTATGCATGGACTTAACAAAAAGTAGGCAGTTCTAGTAGTAAATAAAGGGGAACAGATACTAGAGAGTATTAAATAGCATCTACCACAGTCATTTCTATTAAGGATGATAAGGCATTTGAAAAACACCATAGCGATCCTTGAATTAAAAAAAATTAACACGATAAATAATACAATAAAAACCATTAGGAGGACTCATACCTCAGTCAATAGGCTTGAACTTAAGTTTAAAAATAGTACTGAAAACATTGCCATTAAATTCAGGAATAAGATAAGATTATTCAATCATTATATAATTATTCAACATTGTTCTTATAGGTAATAATCGATGCAAATAAACACATATGGATAAGAGAAATAAAATTTGTACAGGAGGACAAGATCTTATCAATTATTTGTTTGTTTTTTACTTATTTAATTTTGATAATAGGGATTGAACACAGGGGTGCTTACCCACTGAGCTACTTCCCAGGCAGGGTCTCCTTAAATTATTTAACGGCTTGCTAAATTGCTGAGGCTGGCTTTGAACTTGCGATCCTCCTGCCTCAGCCTCCCAAGCCACTGGGATTACATCACGCACTACCATGCGTAATATCAATTCTTTATTGATGTATAGAACCTACACCTTAAAATTGTGAACTTCAAATAATATTTGTTCACTCTCATTATCACATGGGTTTACTAGGCAGTTCTGCTGTACTCTCATGTGTAAATCAAAGTGTCTATTCTAAATCACTTAATCAGTTACAAGTCTCATATGAGATTGTTTATACTAGAAAATGTTTAAATTTGGAGAAACATTTTCAATACATGGTCAATTTTATCTTTAGGTCTCTGGAGGTTTATGCTCATATGTTCCCTCTTTAAAATGGATACCTAAGAAGAAAAGTAGGATATTTAACTTGTCCTCTTTTAAGGAAATGATGGACATGTTCCAAACCAAAGATTTTTGCAGTTAGGTTTCTAAACTGATTTTCTTAACTTGATTCACAAAGCAGTATTGTGACTCATGCATTTATACATTTTCCATGCAGAAGCAGAGAAATGAAAATGGTATATATTTGAATCACCAAGGTTGATTTGACAGGAGTAATGTATATAGTCTATGTGTGAGTCTTCACTGGGAAGTTTTGATCATATTTAAATATTTTTCTGTGAATTGATTATTTGTTGTTATTTTAAGCTTACTTCCTCAATTTTAGATCTTTTTTTAAGGGCACATAAAACTGTTCCTATGTTTCATCCTATAAGCTGCTTAAAGTATTTGGCTCTCTTTGAAGTGGAATATATCCAACGTGAAACCAAAAAATGTGAGAGTTATGTGAGATTTCAGTAATACTTTCCAAAGGTAATCCATCCCTTTCATCAGCAGTATTCTGTCTTCTATCAAATACAAAGACCATGTCCAACATTTCAAAAAGAGGCAAATGTGCTTGTGACATTATATAGTCGGTTGGTGTTGAAAGGAACTATGTTATTTCTTTCTATCTCAGAAAACAAAGAATAGTAAGTCTAGAATAATGATAAGGACCTTTTTTTTAAAAAAATCAACTACCAAAGCAAGATTTTAAAAAAAGTTACTTTTTTGTCTCTCATATTTCTTCCTTTGAGAAACTATCCCTCTTGTATGTCAGTTGATTTTGGTAGGGTTATCAATTTAGGGTTTACTTTCCTGACCCAAATTGCAAAGCAAGGAAAATTAGATTCTGTTCAGTAAATGAGATAGGAGCTGGGAAATAAAGGGGGATGGGGGTTCTCCTGTTTCTTTGTGAGAGATTGAGCTTAAAAACCACATACACTGGGAATGTTAGGATTCCTCTTTATTGTTATGTAGAGGAAACCTGGCTAAAGATGAAGTCACCAGAGAGAAACAGAAGTGAGAAAAAGAGACACAGATGGAAAAACCCAGGACATAATTTGGGCATTGGAACAAGCTATATATACCTAAAGCACAGATCATAATAAAGTAATTCAAATAAGAGTGTTTCATTAAGTAATTTTCAACTATTTTGAGAATGAACCTATTTGCTAGGTACCACTTTAAAATTAAAAATTTAAAATATAAATACCACACCTCAGTAGCCCTAGACCTCTTTTTGCTTGTCATGCTCATTAGAACTGTAAGACGGCACCTCATGAAAGCCTGAAGTTCTGTTTTGCCAGCATTACCATCTTGTGTAGTGGTGTTTGTGTAATTGTTTAAATATTCTAACATATTTTGTCCACATTTTACAAAATTAGCTGGGTAGAAACGTAATGAACATGCTAGTATTTATGGGTTTAGATAACTTTTAACAAAAGTTCAAAAATAAACCTTTTTTAAAGTTAACTGTCAATTTATAGGTCTTCAGATCTCACACATATTTCCTATGTGTTTTATGAGAAAAAAGACATTAATCGTAGGTAGTGTTAAGACAACTAATAGAGCTCAAATAAGACTAAATATAACAAATCAATTACAAAACCAGACGCACCCATACTTTTAACAACTACTATAACCTGATACAACTATGTTTACATCTAAAAGATTTTTGGCCCATTCATTCTTTTTAAAGGAAGAAACATTTGATGAAATTTTACAGTACTGAGAGCTAGAAGAATAAAAACAAGAGCATGACAAGATAAATCCAAATCAATATGTTGAAATAGAATGTGTATAATAATTGAATTGAATTACATTGAAGTATGGAATTGACTACTCTGTTCACATTGTACTATCAGCATAGAATTGACTATGAGAGCCTGAACAAATAGTAATAAATTAAGTAATACTGAAACAATATAATTTAATTCACAATGTATTTTAAATGATAGTAATATTTGTATAACCTCTTTTTAGGTGATTGAAAGACTGAAAATGTCAAATTTTGAGTATTTTAAGTATTTTTACTTTAGGTTAATGTATGTATTAATTAAAATTATGTAGGAACATTATTCAACAAAGTTATAAATAAGTTATTAAAAAAAACTATAAAAGCCAGGAATCTTCTACTACAAAGCTTATAGGTTATTGCTACCTCAAATCATGGCCAAAAATGATAATATTTCTGGTATTTCTAACATAAAGCATATATACTGTAAATCAGTATTTTCCAGGAATATATGTATATATATTCTCAATATATATACATATATATATTCCTAATATATATACATATATATATTCCTTATATATATATATATAAATATATAAGTATATTTGTAAAAAATACTTTTTGTTGTACTAATCACTTCCTAATTTATATGGAAGTGATCATTACAACAAAAAGCATTATTTTACATAAATGTAATCCACAGAATTCCTATAAATACCAGTTATGCATTATGAACTCTAAATTCATATGCAATCTTTCCAGGAGCCATCTATCATATCAAATTATATAATGAAAGCCTCCTAGTTAAAATTTGGTATAGAATTGAAGCATTATGATTTTCAAAATATGTTAACAACAGTAGCAAAAAAAAACACAAAATCTACTTTGTGAATGTGTATACACAGACACACACACACACATATGGCTCCAAATATATATTGACATTATAAATGCACACATCTATGCAATTCAAATGAATCTTCATTTAAAATCACACAACTTAGGAGACTCAAGATATATAATTTAAACCTTTCATTACATAGTGAACAAACAGATGATCAGAGAAATTTATTTAGGCAACTAACTAACTAATGGCAAAGCTAGGAGTAGAAAGTTGGTTTCTAAGCTAGGAGTAGAACATTGGTTTCTGAGCTAGTTTAGAAGTTAATATGTGTTTTTTTGGAGGTATTGTGTTAATTTGGGCAAATGACCCAAATGTTTATACCCAGACTGGGAACTTCTTATATGAAGTCACTAAACTATTTCTTTCTAGTAAGAATTGGCAGATTTTCTACCTTTGTAAAGAAAAAGTGCTGACAGGGCTTCCATGAGGTAACAACTAAAAACTCTGGACAAAATTAAAAGGTAAATTACTTGAAGCCTTCAGAGAGTAAACGAAAGCAGGTTGATTTGATAGGGATGCTAAAACTTGAAGGCAGCAATCCTCAGAAAGTGAGTTATGCCTTCTTAAAGTTTTTGCCTGCAATGCACAAACAGTTGTGGCACAGTCCACAGTGGCTAAATTACCACGGAAAGTCTACCATTCTTTCTGTTCAGAAGAACTAGGAGAATTGGTGGCACAGAGAAAATATCAGAACTGAAATAATTTGAGGAAAATTTGAATTCTGTTTATCAACTGTACACATCTCTAGCTGCTCCTTCAATTATATCTGTGACTGAAAGGAGTATGAACTACACATGTATGACCACAAGAATGACATCCTAATTAGAATAAGTTGTACTCCATGTATGTATAATATATCAAAATACACTCAACTGTTACATATATCTAAAAAGAACAGCAACAAAACAACAACAAAAAGGAGTATGAGTTGAGATCTGAGCTTACACCCACCCTAGTCAAGATAGAATTCTCTGTTCTCTATTTTGAATCTAACCAAGTTAAGCATCTGCTACAAGAGAAACACCAACACTCTTCAGAAGAATATAACCAAATCTAGATTCCTACAACAACATAACCAACACACTATCTAGGATATGATCCCCAATCATTTGACATATGAACAGTCGTGAAATATAAACTATTCTCCAGGGAAAAGATAATTAATAGAAACAAACTCTATGATAGTTACTGTGCCAGGATAATGAAGCAAGGACATTAAAGCAGCCTTAAAGCTATGCTTGATGATATATATGAAAACATGCTTTCAAAAAAAAGTTAGAAAATAGCCAAGAAACTATGACAAAGTACCAAGTGAAAATTTTAGAATTAGAAATGGAATATTTGAAATTTTAAAAATTAATGGGTTAAATAGCTGCATGATTATGATAATGTAAAAGCTCACTTAAGCTAAAGATAGGTTGAATGCCTAAAATGTGTTCAATCTAAATAAGAGGAGAAAGGATAGATATATAATATGAAGAGTGTTAGATACAGGACAACATCAGAAGAGAAACTGGAGCTTTGGAAAGAAAGGAGACAGAATAGAACAGAAAATGTACAGGAAGAAATATGACTCAAAAAATTCCAAAATTTGCTCAAAGACATTCAAGCAGTTCAGAGAATCTGAAACAGTTTTTTGACTATGAAGAAAACTTAGATTAAATATATTATAGCCATTCTGCTGAAGAACAAATATAGATTAATTTTTATCAAATAAAGTATGTAATATTTACTGATTTTAATTTAAATAATTATAAAATGTAATTGAGATGAAATTTTTATTTTTTATTACATATTTATGCACAGTTTTGGATATGTATAGGAAATTTCAGTAGACCAAGTATACAAATACAATAATATGTAAAACCTCAGTAAAATAATTTTTGTCACAGTATTCCTCAAAATTACAAAATTTACTGAAACCTGTTGAATAAAAAAAAACCATACTTTTCATTTTATATATTGTTTTATTTTGTATACTGTTTATACTTCATATTCCATTTTATATACTATTCCTTAAAACATTATTTTATTTGTCCAATATTCAAATTCAGGATGCTTTCTCATACTAAAAATTGAAATCCAGAATGATATTTTTTAGGGCAAAATATCAAAATTTAATGATAAGGCCTCTCAGTGCAATCTTGTTCCAAACCTCTGAGTCACTTAAAGGAAACAACAGGGAAGAGCATATCTAGTCCTCCTAACCACATACCAAGGCAGATAAAAACTGTTCTGTTATTTTTTATTGTTTCCTTTTTTTTTTTTTTTCACTTTTGTTCAGTCATTTTCTCCTACACAGCTGCAATGGAAATGATCCTTTTTGGACCATGATTTAATAGCCTTGATACTAAGGCTCTGGTCTAGTGAAAATCCAGGGGTCCAACTGGATTTCTCAATCACTAACATTCAAATAGAATGCATGTTGTTATGCCAAGTGCAGCCTTGTCACCAACACATATGCCTTTCTCTTGATACATGTTTATTTAGTTCATTTTCTCATTTATTAATTTTATTATTTTGGTACTAATATTAAACAAATTCCTTTTGTATCCTAGACAGTAAAACTCTGTCAGAGAATAGCTAGCAAATATTTCACTCCATTCTATAAGTTCTCTCTTCACACTCTTGGTTCCTTGGCTGTGCAGAAGCTTTTTAATTTAATGCCATCCCATTTACTAACCCTTGATTTTATTTTCTGAGTTTTATGAGTCATATTGAGGAAGTTGTTGCCTGTGTTTATGTTAAAGTGTTTACCCTATGTTTTCTTCTAGTAATCGCAGAGTTTCTAATTCTTAGCTATTTTTTCCACTTTCAGTTGAGTTTTGTGTAGGGTTTGAGATAGAGATCTAGGTTCATTATTCTATATATGGATATCCAGTCTTATTAGCAACATTTGTTCTTTTCTCTATCCTAAGTGTTTTGGCATGTTCGGCAAGGATCTGATGACTATATCTATGTGGGTTGGGCTCTGTGTCTTCTATTTCACTTCATTAATATACATCTGTTTTTATGCCAATACTATGCTGTTTTTACTATTATAGCTCTGTAGTATAGTTTGAGATCAGGTATTGTGACACCTCTAACATTACTCTTATTGTTCAGAATGGCTTTGGCCTTCCTGTTTTTCATTCATCCATATACATTTTTTTAAAAAATTTTTATTGTAAACAAATGGGATACATGTTGTTTCTGTTTGTACATGGAGTAACAGCATACCATTTGTGTAATCATATATTTACATAGGGTAATGATGTTTGATTCATTATGTTGTTTCCTTCCCCCCACCCCTCCCACCCCTCTTTTCCCACTATACAGTCCCTCCTTCCTCCATTCTTTTCCCCCCCCTACACCCCATTATGTGTCATCATCTGCTTATCAGTGAAATCATTCGTCCTTTGGTTTTTTGAGATTGGCTTATCTCACTTACCATGATATTCTCCAATTTCATCCATTTGCCTGCAAATGCCATAATTTTATTATTCTTTATGGCTCAGTAATATTCCATTGTATATATAAACCACAGTTTCTTTATCCATTCATCAATTGAAGGACATCTAGGTTGGTTCCACAATTTAGCTATTGTGAATTGAGCAGCTATAAACATTGATGTGGCTGTATCTCTGAAGTATGCTGATTTTAAGTCTTTGGGTATAGGCCAAGGAGTGGGATAGCTGGGTCAAATGGTGGGTCCATTCCAAGTATTCTAAGGAATCTCCACACTGCTTTCCAGAGTGGCTGCACTAATTTGCAGCCCCACCAGCAATGTAAGAGTGGACCTTTTTCCCCACATCCTCGCCAACACCTATTGTTGCTTCTATTCTTGATAATCGCCATTCTAACTGGGGTGAGATGGAATCTTAGTGTAGTTTTGATTGCATTTCTCTTATTACTAAAGATAGTGAACATTTTTTCATATGTCTGTTGATTGCTTGTAGATCTTCTTCTGTGAAGCATCTGTTCATTTCCTTAGCCCATTAGTTGATTGGGTTATTTGTATTCTTGGTGTAGAGTTTTCTGAGTTCTTTATATATCCTGGAAATTAGTGCTCTATGTGAAGTATGAGTGGCAAAGATTTTCTCCCACTCTGTAGGCTCTCTCTTCACATGACTGAAGCTTCTCATTATGTTCTGTATCTCAGTGGTGTCTGTCATGATATTTCCTTTTTCATCATGAATTTTAGTAATTTGAGTTTTCTCTCTCCTTCTCCTTGTTAGTGTGTCTATTTTCTGAGAGAAAGCTTTTTAGTTTGAATCTGTTCCAGTTGTTGATTCTTGCTTTTATTTCTTGTGCTATGGGAGTCCTGTTAAGGAAGTCTGAGTTTGAGTTTTCTCTCTCCTTCTCCTTGTTAGTGTGTCTATTTTCTGAGAGAAAGCTTTTTAGTTTGAATCTGTTCCAGTTGTTGATTCTTGCTTTTATTTCTTGTGCTATGGGAGTCCTGTTAAGGAAGTCTGATCCTAAGCCAACAAGTTGAAGATTTGGACCTACTTTTTCTTCTGTAAGATGAAGGGTCTCTGGTCTGATTTCGAGGTCCTTGATCCATTATGAGTTGAGTTTTGTGCAGGGTTGAGAGATAGGGGTTTAGTTTCTTTCTGTTGCATATGGATTTCCAGTTTTCCCAGCACCATTTGTTGAAGAGGCTATCTCTTCTCCATTGCATATTTTTGGCACCTTTGTCTAGTATGACAAAATTGTATTTATTTGGGTTTGTGTCCGTGTCCTCTATTCTGTACCATTGATCTATCTGTCTATTTTGGTACCAATACCATGCCGTTTTTGTTACTATTGCTTTGTAGTATAGTTGAAGTTCTGGTATTGTCATACCCCCTGTTTCATTCTTCCTGCCAAGGATTGTTTTGGTTTTCTGGATTTCTTATTCTTCCATATGAATTTCATGATTTCTTGCTCTATTTCTGTAAGGTACATCATTTGGATTTTAATTGGAATTGCATTGAATCTGTATAGCACTTTTGGTAGTATGGCCATTTTGACAATATTAATTCTTCCTATCCAAGAACATGGGAGATCTTTCCATCCTCTAAGGTCTTCTTCAATTTCTTTCTTCAATGTTTTGTAGTTTTCATTGTGGAGCTCTTTTACCTCTTTCGTTAGATTGATTCCCAAGTATTTTATTTTTTTGAGGCTATTGCAAATGGAGTTGTTTTCCTCATTTCCCTTTCAGCTGTTTCATCGCTTGCATATAAAAATGCTTTACATTTATGTGTGTTGATTTTATAGCCTGCTATATTGCTGAATTCATTGATGTGGTCTAGAAGTTTCCTGGAGGAGGTTTTTGGATCCTCTAAATATAGAACCATGTCATCAGCAAATAGTGACAGCTTAAGTTCCTCTTTTCCTATTCATATCCCTTTAATTTCTTTAGTCTGCCTAATTGCTCTGGCTAGAGTTTCGAGGACAATGTTGAATAGAAGTGGTGAAAGAGGACATCCCTGTCTCGTTCTAATTTTTAAAGTGAATGCTTTCAGTTTTTCTCCATTAAGAATGATTGGCCATGGGCTTAGCATAAATAGCCCTTACAATGTTCAGGTATGTTCCTCCTATCCCTATTTTTTCTAGTGTTTTGAGCATGAAGGGGTGTTGTATTTTGTCGAATGCTTTTTCTGCGTCAATTGACATAACCATATGATTCTTATCCTTAAGCGTATTGACGTGATGGATTACATTTATTGATTTACGGATGTTAAACCATCCTTGCATTCCAGGGATGAACCCCACTTGATCATGGTGCACAATTTTCTTAATATGTTTTTGAATACAGTTTGCCAATATTTTTTTAAGGATCTTTGCATCTATATTCATCAAGGATATTGGTCTAAAATTTTCTTTCCTTGATGTGTCTTTGCCTCGTTTGGGTATGAGGGTGATATTAGCTTCATAGAATGAGTTTGGTAGGGTACCCTCCTTTTCTATTTCCTGGAATACTTTGAGAAATATTGGAATGAATTCCTCTTTGAAGGTCTTCTAGAACTTGGCTGAGAATCTGTCTGGTCCTGGGCTTTTCTTGGATGGTAGATTTTTAATGGCTTCTTCTATTTCATTGCTTGATATTGATCTGTTTAAATAAAATGCCCTCCTGGTTCAGTTTGGGAGGAGCATATGTCTCTAGAAATTTGTCAATGTCTCCAGTAGTTTCTATTTTGTTGGAATACAGATTTTCAAAGTAGCTTCTCATTATGTTCTGTATCTCAGTGGTGTCTGTCATGATATTTCCTTTTTCATCATGAATTTTAGTAATTTGAGTTTTCTCTCTCCTTCTCCTTGTTAGTGTGACTAAGGGTTTGTCTATTTTGTTTACTTTCTCAAAGAACCAATTTTTTGTTTTGTCAAGTTTTTGAATTGTTTGTTTCAATTTCATTGATTTCAGCTCTGAGTTTAATTATTTCCTGTCTTCTACTACTTTTGCTGTTATTCTGTTCTTCTTTTTCTAGGGCTTTGAGTTGTAATGTTAGGTCATTTAGTTGTTGACTTTTCATTCTTTTCTGGAATGCGCTCCATGCAATGAATTTTCCTCTTAATACCACTTTCAGTGTCCCAGATATTTTGATATGTTGTGTTGTCATTCTCATTGACCTCTAAGAATTTTTTTTATCTCCTCCCTGATGTTTTTATCCATGTTTCATTCAATAGCATATTATTTAGTATCCAGGTGTTGGAGTAATTTCTGGTTTTTATTTTGTCATTGATTTCTATTCTCAGTCTGTTATGATCTGATAGAACACAAGGCAGTATCTCTATTTTTTTGCATTTCCTAAGGGCTGCTTTGTGGCATAACACATGGTCTATTTTCGAGAAGGTTCCATGTGCTGCTGAGAAGAAAGTGAATCCACTCATTGATGGATGGAATATTCTTTATATGTCTATTAAGTCTAGGTTATTGATTGTGTTATTGAGTTCTATGGTTTCTTTGGTTGGTTTTTGTTTGGAAGATCTATCTAGTGGTGACAGGGGTGCGTTAAAGTCACCCAGAATTATTGTGTTGTGGTCTATGTGATTCCTGAAATTGAGAAGGATTTGTTTGATGTATAGGGTTTCACCATTGTTTGGGGCATAAATATTTACTATCATTATGTCTTCCTGATTTATGGTTCCCTTAAGCAGTATGAAATGTCCTTCTTTATCCCTTCTGACTAACTTTGGCTTGAAGTCCACTTTATCTGATATAAGGATGGAGACCCCCGCTTTTTTACTGAATCCATGTGTGTGGTAGGTTTTTCCTATCCTTTCACCTTTAGTCTGTGGATGTCTTTTTCTATGAGATGAGTCTCTTGCAGGCAGCATATTGTTGGGTCTTTCTTTTTAATCCATTCTGCCAGTCTATGTCTTTTGATTGATGAGTTTAGGCCATTAATGTTCAGGGTTATTATTGAGATATGATTTGTATTCCCAGTCATTTGGCTTATTTTTGGTTTTTAAGTTGACTTGGTTTCTCCTTTGAGTGGTTTTTCTCTAAGATAGGTCCTCCCTTTGTTGACCTACATTGTTGTTTTTCATTTCCTCCTCATGGAATATTTTGTTGAGAACGTTCTGTAGCACAGGCTTTGTAAATTCTTTTACCTTTTGTTTATCATGGAAGGATTTTATTTCATCTTTAAATCTGAAGGTTAGTTTTGCTGGGTGTAGGATTCTTCATTGGCAACCACTTTCTTTCAGAGCTTGAAATACGTTGTTCCAGGCCCTTCTAGCTTTTAGAGTCTGGGTTGAGAAGTCGGCTGCTCTCCATATTGGTCTCCCCCTATATGTAATATGATTCTTTTCTCTTGCGGCCTTCAAAATCTTATCTTTATTTTGAATGTTAGGTATTTTCATTATAATGTGCCTTGGTGTGGACCTGTTGTGATTTTATGCATTTGGTGTTCTGTAAGCCTCTTGTATTTGATTTTCCATTTCATTCTTCAGGTTTGGGAAATTTTCTGATATTATTTCATTGAATAGGTTGTTCATTCCTTTGGTTTGTATCTCTGTGCCTTCCTCAATCCCAATAATTCTTAAATTTGGTCTTTTCATGATGTCCCATAGTTCTTGGAGATTCTGTTCATGATTTCTTACCATCTTCTCTGTTTGGGCAACTTTATTTTCAAGATTAAATATTTTGTCTTCATTGTCTGAGGTTCTGTCTTCCAAGTGGTCTAGTCTTTTGGTGATGCTTTCCATTGAGTTTTTTATTTGGTTTACTGTTTCCTTCATTTTGAGGATTTCCATTTTTTGTTTTGTTTTGTTTTGTTTTTTGAGAATCTCTATCTCTTTGTTGAAATGATCTTTTGCTTCCTGCACTTGCTCTTTCAGCTTATTGGTATTATCATTCATTGCCTGCATTTGCTCTTTTATCTCATCCTTTGCTTCACAAATCATCTTAATCATGTATAATCTGAAGTCCTTTTCTCACATTTCTTCTAACATACTGTCATTGGATTCTATTAATATAGAATCTAGATTTGTTTGGATCATTTTCTTCCCTTGTTTTTTCATGTTGTTCATGTATCTTCCCCTCTAGCAGTGCAGATCTGGGGTATTGCAGATTTCCCCCTGTAGGCTTATAGTGGCCCTATAGGTTTCCAAAAACCTTTCTTTAAGGGGAGATCAATATTAGCAGTGCCCAATTCAGACACTATGCAATCCTAGACCAAATAGCCCCTATGAGGACAATAACAAAATTGTCATAATAAACAGAATGAGTTCAAATATTATCTTCAGTAAAACAAACAGATTTGCAATAAGGTCTGCAGTTTCAAATGGAGGACAAAGAGGATGTAGAAGGATGTAGAATGTGGCTGTTAATGGGATATGAAAATAATATACAGAAACTCTAGATAATAGAAAGGGTGAGAGTGTAATCAAAAGAAATTGGATGTTAGCATGCAAAAAAGGGAGAAAGAGACTCTGAGGGAACAGGTGAACAAAAGGAAAAGAGCAAGAAAAGTAAAGAAATAAAAACTTAAATTTTTTCAATAAGGAGAAAAAAGAAAATCTAAAGTATAACAGTCATATAGTAATGAAACCTCCCAGAGTTCAGTAGCTTGATGCAGGAGAGGTACCTGACAATGAGCTTCAAGCCTCCAGCAGGCATCTCAGGATAGGGTTTTCCCCACCTAAAGATTGGAGCTACAGCCTCCAGGGTTATCCAAGATGACCGCTCTGGCTTCCAAAAGTGTTGGCAAATGGGGAGCTGCAGCTCAGGATGTGGCCATGGTCAGCAGGAGGTCCTGGAGGTGGGATGCAGTTGGTCAGGCAGGGTCCTGGAGGTCGGGTGTGTTTGGTGTGGTTGTGGGATCCTGGAGGCTGGTTGCAATCATTCGGTCTGGGGTCCCGGTGATAGGGCACGGTCAGTTGGTCTCGGGGTCCTGGCAGCAGGGAGCAGTCGGTCGATGTGAGGGTCCCAGAGGCAGGGAGTGATCGGTCGGGTTGAGGGATCCTGGAGATGGGGCTCAGTCAGTTCGTCTAGGGGTCCTACGGGGCCTGGCTGTTGTCTCAAAATGGCAGCAGCCACGTGTAATCAAACCTGCAGGTACTGGTAACAGTGAACTTCCAGGCGACAGCAGGCAGCTGGTGCTCCACTGGCGGTCAATGATCAGTTTGCTGACTGTTGTCAGATGATCGGGAGGTGAACCCCATGCATTGGGTGATGGATAGGTGTAAGGCAGGCGATGGACAGGCGAGAGGCAGGCAAATGGCAGATGATAGGCGCCTGACAATGAGCAATCAAGAAACAGATATCCTCTGCTTGGAACCGGAGTTATGGAGCATCCATCCATATACATTTTGATGATTTTATCTAGTTTTGTGAAGAATGGCTTTAGTATTTTGAAAGGAACTACATTGAATTTGTAAATCACTTTTGGTAATTTGTCCTTTTTTCACCTAATTACTCTGGTTAAAATTTCAAGTACTATATTGAATAGGAGTTGTGAGAAAGGATGTCTCTCATTTCTTACTCTAGAAAAAACATTTCAAGCTTTTCCTCATTCAGTGTGATGTTGAGTTTGGGCTTTTCAGATATAGCCTTCATGATATTGAGGGAAGGTTCCTCTATCCCTGGTTTCTTGTTTTTAACAAGAATGAGTGCTGAATTTTACTGCGTCTATTTGAGGTGATTATTTGATATTTTATTTGTGATGAATTGTTTATTGACTCAGATATATTGAAACATTCTTGGATTATTGGAATAAGATCAACTTGATCAAGGTGTACAGTCTTAATGTGTTTTTGAATATACATTTCTAATATTTTATTAAGGGTTTTTGCATCTGTATTCATCAGGGATATTGGTCTGTAATATTCTTTCCTTATCTAGTTTTGATATCAGGATGTTACTGCCTTTGTAGAAAGAATTTGGGAATGTTTCTTATTCACTATTTCTACTTCCAAGAATAATTTGAGGAGAATTGGCATTAATTCTTTAAGAGCGTGGTAGAATTCAGCTGAGAATACATTCATCATGGTTTTTTTTGTGGAAGGCTTTTTAATACTGCTTCAGTTCCATTACTTGTTATTGGTTCATTTAGGTTTTCTACATCCTTTTGGTTCAGTTTTGGTAAGTAGTATGTGCCTAGAAGTTTGTCCTTTTGTTTTTAATTTTTCAAATTTTATGGAACATAAATTTTCAAAATCATCTCTAATGATCCTTCAGATTTCAGAGATAATATATTCTTTTCCATCTAGAATTTATTAATTTGGTTCTTCTCTTTCTTTTGGTTAATTTGGTAAAGGTTTATCAGTAATGTTTATCTTTTCAAAGAACCAATTCTTGACTACATAGATGTTTTGTACTTCTATTATTTTCTTTTTCATTAATTTAAGCTTTGATCTTTATTATTTCATTCCTTATACCAGTTTTGGAATTGGTTTGTTCTTATTTTTCTAGGACCTTGATATGTATCATTAGGTTGTTTATTTGCATTCTTGTTGAAGTTTCTTAACGTAGACACTCAATCCAATAAATTTATCTCATAGAACACCTTCATAGTATTCTATAGATCTTGGTACATTGCATCTCTATCATCATTTGATTCTAGGAATTTTAAATTCCTCCTCTCATTTATTTCATGATTAACAGCTCAAATGTATTGTTCAATTTCCATGTTTTTATGTATTTTTATAGTTTTTTATGTATTTTTATAGTTTTTCTTGCAGTTGATTTCTAATTTCACTCCATTATGATCTAAGAGATCATATTTTTTCTTATTTGTTAATATTTGTTTCATGACCTAAACTATGGCCTATTTTGGAGAAGGTTTCATGAGCAGATGAGGAGAAAGCGAATTCCGCTATTGTCAAAAGAAATATTCTATAGATGTCTTTTAGGTTCATTTAATGTATAATGTTTTTAGGTGGGAATATTCATTACTAAATGTATGCTTGCATGACCTATCAATCACAGAGGTGTGTTGAAAACTCTGTGTTATTGTACTGGGCTTCTATCTGAATCTTTATATAGAGAAGTATTTATTTTATGTAATCAGGTGCACTGATATATGAGGTACAAATATTTACTCTCCTTATGTCTTTTTGTTGTTTTTCTCCCTTTTCCAGATAACTCAACTTCTTTGTCTTCTCTGATTCATTTGGCTTAAAATATGCTTTGTTGGAAATGAGAGTTGCTGCTCCTGCTTCCTTCCAGGCTCCATTTGTATGGAATATTACTTTTCTTCCTTTCACTTTCAGTTTGTGGTTGCCTTTGCCTGTGAGATGAATCTCTTGGAAAAAACATATTTGGGCCCTATTTTTAATCTATTCTACCAGTCTATGCCTTTTAATTGGAAAGCTGGGATCATTTACATTATATGTTATTGGAAAATGTTGATTATTTCCTCCAATTTTATTTCTAATGTTTAGTTTTGTTCCTAATTCTCATTTCCTTAACTACTCTTCTAATGAGATTCATTTTTGGGAGAGCTCTGGTATTTGTTTTTAATGTTCTCTGTGTAGTATTTCTTAAAGTATTTTCTGTAATGCTGGCTTTGTAGCCATAAATTCTCTTAGTTTATGCTTATCTTGGAAGGCTTTTATTTATACTTCAGTTCTGAAGGAGAGCATTACTGGATATGGCAATCTTGCTTGGTTGGCAGTTATTTTCTTTAAGGCCTAAGCCCTCCTAGATTTTAGAGTTTCTGCTAAAAAATCAATAGTTATTCTTATTGGCTGACCTTTAAATATGACCTGACATTTTCTTTCTGAGTTTTTAAAAATTCAGTCTTTTTTTTTTTTTTTTTTTTTTTTTTTTTTTTTTCGGTATGTTAGGCATTTTAATTGTGCCATGGAGAGGTTACTTTTTATCTTGTCTTTTAATCTTTTTCTATATGCATACTGTATGTAGATGCCTACCTCATTCCTGAGGTTTGGAATATTTTCTATTATTTCACTGAGAATATTATTAATATCATTAGTCTATAATTTGGTTTCCTTTTTTATTTCAATGATTTTTAAGTTGGGTTTCTTAATGTTGTCCCAGAGTTTTTGTATTTCTGACCATGATCTTTTTTTTTTTTTTTTATTCCTCCTTTACTGCTGAGTGTTCAAGTTCATATATATTGTATACAAGAAATGAAATCTTGTCTTCTATGTGGTTTAATGTATTGGTGAGGCTTTTACCTGAATTTTTAAATTTTATGCTCTTATTTTATTCCTTAAACCTTCTGTAATTCATTGATTATTTTTAATATCAATCCTTTGTATTATTTTTAGAGACATCTTGTTGGTTGTATTTTTAAATATTTTCTGATGTCCTATTTTGCACATGTTTCCTTTTCCTTTTTATGTAAGTTTCTTTAGTGAATAGTTATCTCTTTATAAGTGCTAGGGTAGAGTTATATCTCAGTTTCAACACATCTAGACAGCATAATCAAAGTATTAATTTCAACCACAGTACCTCTTTGAAATCACAACAGTTGTAATTTAAGAGACCATATATCAACATATGCTATAAAAATTATTACAAATGATCTCAACAATTCTATTAGCCAAGTAGAAATGTGGGTAAGAACTTTTGAATAAGTTGAAAATATTAAGTATTAACTATAGCGTACTAAATTGAATTGGAAATGGGATAAATATAAAGAAAACAAAAAGAAGAATAAAAAAAGAAGAGAGATGAAGGTGGAACTGGGGGAAAAGAAGTTAAAACTGGGAGAGTATAATGGATGAAGGAGAGGGGATATGAATGAAAAAAAGTATCAATAGATGATCCAATTGACAAAAATACATAAAAATTAGATAGAACCCTGATAAAACACAAATAATATGGAGACAGTAGGCATCATTTACTATCAAGTAGGTAATGCAATAACTATCATAAAGAGATTCGGTTTGCTTCTTAGCAAATTGAAATGGAGGCGTTTCTTTCCAGGTTTTTGATTTTAGAATCTCCCAAAGATGAGGAAATTTTTGTGACACAAATAGCAGCCTCAATGTTGTTCTCAGTTCTTACCCAAAATGGTCAAATTTATTAGGGGGTCTATATGTTGAACTCTGTCCCCTCCTTGTCTGGTCACTTTTGGTCAGGTGATATTTCTGGCTTCAGTGAACAAAGTCCCCCTCAAAATGCCTTTGGTATTATGACCTGGGTTGGGAGTCCAAGTTTTTCAGGGCTGCTGGCCTCTATCACCTGCTGTCTATAGACTCATCCAGATTGCATTTCGTCCCTTGTTCCAAGAACCACAATCTGTGTGCTGAGGAGAGGTGTGTGACATGTAGTCTATCCTTCATCCTCTTTTGGACTTGGAGGAGGTGGTACACCAGGCTCTCTGCTTTCTGCCTGATCTGATCTGTCCCTAACCCATTAGTTATGCTACTTCTTCCAGAGATCAGGCCACCAATTTCAAATGAAAGCACTTGTATAGTTTAGATGTGAGATGTCCCCAAAAAGCTCATGTGTGAAACAATGCAAGAAGGTTAAGAGGAGAAATGATTGTTATGACAGCCTTAACTTAATCAGTGAATTAATCCCCTGATAGGGATTAACTGAGTGCTAACTGAAGGTGGGTAGGGTATGGCTGGGGAAGATGGGCATTGGGGGCATGGCTTTGGGAGTATATATTTTGTATCTGGCAGTGGAGACTCTCTCTCTTTGCTTCCTGATTATTATCTGGGCTGCTTTTCTCTGCCACACTCTTCCACCATGATATTCAGCTTCAGCTGAGCCCTGAAGAATGGAACTGGCTGTCCATGGACTGAGACCTTTGAAACTGTGAGCCCTCAAATAAATTTTTCCTCCTCTGCAGTTCTGGTCAGGACTTTTAGTCACTGCAGCAAAACAACAACGACAACAAACCTGACTAAAATGAGTAACCCTCTCTGCTCTTCAGACTGACTAGCCTCACTCCTAGTTTCTTCCCAGTCCATCCTGCAGGCTCCTTCCTATGCCCAGGATGATTCATGGCATGGGCACCCACTGATCCAGTAAGTAGAGCCCAAGTGGTCAAGTGGTCCTGGGTATTCAAAAAACAAGCATCTTAAGAGTAGAGAGAAAAAAGAAACAGCAGCAAAGATGAAAAAAAAAAAAAAAAAAAAAAAAAAAAAGCCCCAAAAAGAAAAATCAAACTAAGGGATTCCCAATCAAGCTGTTCTTGCTTTCCCACTCCAACCGCTAGGGAGTGCTGGTTCTCTCTGCCATGAAGAGAGCCAGGACTCTCTCCTATGTAGGCTCAGTTCACCATTTCTGAGCTTATTATCTGCTCAGATTGTAAATTTGTGGTCAGAGTCTGTTTTTCTTAAACGCTATGGAAGAATGTCTTTCAACTCATAAGAGTGTAATTTTCCCTCCTCAACCAAGTCACAGCACACCCAATACAGTCACTGTCCATTGTCTTTATTCATTCTTTGTCTATTCTAGAAATCAACATTTTTGGATTTTACCTGTTGCTAGTTCACTTAATTGCCTAATGAAATTTTATCAGTCTTCCTACCTCAGTTTGAGGTTTTAATTCAGTCTTGGGAAGCCTATGATCTGCCATTTTACACCATGCTGTGTATACATTGCTTCAGAAAAATAAAACTGTTTCAAGTTTTTTAACAGAACCATTTTTTTTATTTTTGATTTTATTTTTTTTATTGTAAACAAATGGGATACATGTTGTTTCTCTGTACATGGAGTCAAGGCGTACCATTTGTGTAATCATAAATTTACATAGGGCAATGTTGTTTGATTCATTGTTATTTTTTTCCCTTCCTCCCAACCCTCCCACCACTCGTTTCCCTCTACACAGTCCTTCCTTCTTCCATTCTTACCACCCTCCTTATCCTTAACTCTAAACATAACCCTAACCCTAACGCTAACCCCTCCCACCCCCCATTATATGTCCTCATCTGCTTATCAGAGAGATCATTCGTCCTTTAGTTTTTTGAGATTGGCTTATCTCACTTAGTATGATATTCTCCAATTTCATCCATTTGCCTGCAAATACCATAATTTTATCATTCTTCATGGCGGAGTAATATTCCATTGTATATATATGCCACAGTTTCGTTATCCATTCATCAACTGAAGGGCATCTAGGTTGGTTCCACAATCTGGCTATGGTGAATTGAGCAGCAATGAACATTGATGTGGCTGTATCTCTGTAGTATGCTGATTTTAAGTCCTTTGGGTATAGGCCAAGGAGTGGGATAGCTGGGTCAAATGGTGGTTCCATTCCAAGCTTTCTGAGGAATCTCCATACTGCTTTCCAGAAGTGGCTGCACTGATTTGCAACCCCACCAGCAATGTATGAGTGGACCTTTTTCCCCACATCCTCGCCAACACCTATTGTTGCTTGTGTTCTTGATAATCGCCATTCTGATTAGGGTGAGATGGAATCTTAGGGTAGTTTTGATTTGCATTTCTCTTATTACTAGAGATGTTGAACATTTTTTCATATATCTGTTGATTGACTCTAGATGCTGTGAAGTGTCCGTTCATTTCCTTAGCCCATTTGTTGATTGGATTATTTGTATTCTTGGTGTAGAGTTCTCTGAGTTCTTTATATATCCTGGAAATTAGTGCTCTATGTAAAGTATGAGTGGCAAAGATTTTCTCCCACACTGTAGGCTCTCTCTTCACATGACTGATAGTTTCCTTTGCTGAGAGAAAGCTTTTTAGTTTGAATCTGTCCAAGTTGCTGATTCTTGCTTTTATTTCTGTACTATTGCTTTGTAGTATAGTTGAAGATCTGGTATTGCAATACCCCCTGTTTCACTCTTCCTGCTAAGGATTGCTTTAGCTATTCTGGATTTCTTATTCTTCCATATGAATTTCATGATTTTTTGCTCTATTTCTGTAAGGTACATCATGGGAGTCCTGTTAAGGAAGTCTGATCCTAAGCCAACAAGTTGAAGATTTGGACCTACTTTTTCTTCTATAAAATGCAGGGTCTCTGGTATGATTCCGAGGTCCTTGATCCATTTTGAGTTGAGTTTTGTGCAGGGTGAGAGATAGGGGTTTAATTTCATTCTGTTGCATAAGATTTTCCAGTTTTCCCAGCACCATTTGTTGAAGAGGCTATCTTTTCTCCATTGCATATTTTTGGCACCTTTGTCTAGTATGACAAAATTGTATTTATTTGGGTTTGTGTCCATGTCCTCTATTCTGTACCATTGATCTATCTGTCTATTTTGATACCAATACCATGCCATTGTTGTTACTATTGCTTTGTAGTATAGTTGAAGATCTGGTATTGCAATACCCCCTGTTTCACTCTTCCTGCTAAGGATTGCTTTAGCTATTCTGGATTTCTTATTCTTCCATATGAATTTCATGATTTTTTGCTCTATTTCTGTAAGGTACATCATTTGGATTTTAATTGGAATTGCATTGAATCTGTATAGCACATTTGGTAGTATGGCCATTTTGACAATATTAATTCTGCCTATTCAAGAACATGGGAGAGGTTTCAAGATGGCGGCCTAGAGGGTGGCTGCATTTCATGTTGCTCCAGGACTCAGGATTCAAAAGAGGAGATATTGAGACACTTGGGACCAACTCAAAGCAGCCGGGTGACTCTCACCCGTTGGGAAGGCGTCCCGGATGGGGCGGTAGTCCCGGAACGCAGGAAACTTTGTGAAGCAGAGCTGCCGGCGAGACACCCCTCCCCCCGCTGGAGCAGTGAACTCAGACAACTGGGAGTGCCGTAAAGGAGGCCGCTCAGCACAGCGCTGGAACTCGGAGCAACCACTGGGGCTCCTGCAGCTGCCCAGGGGAGGAGTGGCGAGGAGAGCTGTGTGGACTCAGAACACCGGGGCCTGCCCTGAGGAGGAGGAGGAGGAGGAACGTGGCCGCTTGGATTCGGAGTGACTGCACCAGAGCTACAGGTGGTTGCCAGAGGAGAAGCTGTGCGGCGAGCTGTTTGGACTCAGAACGACTGCTTCTGAACACCGGGGCCTGCCCTGAGGACGAGGAGGAGGAAGAGGAGCACGGTCGCTTGGATTCGGAGTGACTACACCAGAGCTACAGGCAGTTGCCAGAGGAGGGGCTGCGTGGCGAGCTGTTTGGACTCAGACCACTTCTGAACACCGGGGCCTGCCCGGAGGAGTAGGAGGAGGAGGAGGAGGAGCGCGGCGGGACGTTTGGACTTGCAGTGACTGCATTAGAGCTCCAGGCGGTTGCTCAGAGGAGAAGGCGAGTGGTGAGTTGTTTGGACTTAAAGTGACAGCTCCTGAACACAGGGGGGCTGCCTGGAAGAGAAGCGTGGTGGGTCGCTTGGTCTTGAGTGGCCGCACCACAGCTCCGGGCGGTTGCCCAGAGGACCCGTGCAGCGGGTCACGTGGATTCAGAGCCACTCAGAGCGACCGCTCCTGAACACCCGGGGGGTTATCTGGAGAAGGAGGAGGAACGGGGAGGGTCACTTCGACTTGGAGTGATTGATTGCCCAGGGCTACGGGTGGTTGGTGGGAGGTGGAGGCACGCAGTGAGTTTCTTGGACTCCTAGTGACCGCACCGGAATACTGGGTGGCTGTCTGGAGGAAGAGGCGTGTGGCGGTCTCTGGGACTTAGAGCGATTGTACGGGGCCCCAGGTGGCTGCTCAGAGGAGGGGCCGCATAGCCAGGCGATTAGGTGCAGAGCAGGGTCCCAGGATCTAGGAGGCTTCTTGGTGGAAGAGCCTCACAGAGACAGGCTTAGGGCGGAGCGAAGGTTCCAGGCCTGCGGGCAGATTCTCTGAGGAGGGGCAGCCTAAGGAGATTCATCTGCGAAGGGTGAGGCTTCCAGGCCCAGGAGGTAGGGCCGGGCCCCTGGGAACTTTGCAGAGGAAGGCAGCCCAGCCCAGGCGGTAGCTGTAAATTGAGGGGAACCTCTAGGAGGGAACTGACCAGTGAGACCTCCCCACCGGGTGAGTCTTCCCTGCCGGGTGAGGTTTCCCCACAAGGACGGTAAAACCAGAGACTCAGGCCCAAACAGGCCTTGCCTCAGCCCGCAGCCTAGGTCCCCTTTGGATGACCATTGGTCAACAAGTGGAGGCACCTCTGCCCACTAGCAGGGATTATACCCCACCTGAAGGCCACCACTGCTTGAGAGGCAGATTCCTTGTGGAGCACCGCATTATCAACCTCCTCCAAGACTTCAGCCTACTGAAGGCTAAGGGGATATATATATATATATAAATCTTCAGGGACATTGTAAGTCAATAGAGGAAATCTGCAATATCTCAGTGGTCCACTGATACCTGGACAATATGAGAAAACAAGGAAAGAAAATGCTACAAACAAGTCTAGATGTTACATCAATAAAACCCAATGACAGCATGGCAGAAGAAATGACAGAAAAGGAGTTCAGAATGTACATAATTAAAATGATCAGAGAAGCAAACGATGAGATGAAAGAGCAAATGCATGAACTGAATGATGAGATGAAAGAGCAAAGGCAAGCACTGAATGATCGCACCAATCGACAATTAAAGGAGCAAATACAGGAAGCAAAAGATCATTTCAATAAAGAGTTAGAGATATTGAAAAAAAAACCAAACAGAAATCCTTGACATGAAGGAAACAATAAACCAAATTAAGAACTCCATAGAAAGCATATCCAATAGGATAGAACACCTGGAAGACAGAACCTCAGACATTGAAGACAAAATATTTAACCTTGAAAACAAAGTTGAACAAACAGAGAAGATGGTAAGAAATCATGAACAGAATATACAAGAACTATGGGATATCATGAAAAGGCCAAATTTAAGAATTATTGGGATTGAGGAAGGCCTAGAGAAACAAGCCAAAGGAATGAACAATTTATTCAATGAAATAATATCAGAAAATTTCCCAAATCTGAAGAATGAAATGGAAAATCAAGTTCAAGAGGCTTATAGGACTCCAAATACACAAAATTACAACAGACCCACACCAAGGCACATTATAATGAAAATATCTAACATACAAAATAAAGACAGAATTTTAAAGGCTGTGAGAGAAAAGAACCAAATTACATTCAGGGGGAAACCAATACGGATATCAGCAGACTTTTCAATCCAGACCCTAAAAGCTAGAAGGGCCTGGAACAACATTTTTCAAGCCCTGAAAGAAAAGGGATGCCAACCAAGAATCTTATACCCAGCAAAACTTACCTTCAAATTTGACGATGAAATAAAATCCTTCCATGATAAACAAAAGCTAAAAGAATTTACAAAAAGAAAGCCAGCATTACAGAACATTCTCAGCAAAATATTCCATGAGGAAGAGATGAAAAACAAAGAAGCAAATCAGCAAAGGGAGGAATTATCCTAAAGGAATTGTCAAATAAAGGAGGAAACAAGTTGTGTCAAACAAATAAATAAATAAAATTTAAAAAATGAACCAAATGACCGGGAAACCAAATCATATCTCTATAATAACCCTGAATGTTAATGGCCTGAACTCATCAATCAAAAGACATAGACTGGCAGATTGGATTAAAGAAAGATCCAACAATATGTTGCCTGCAAGAGACTCACCTCATAGAAAAAGATACCCATAGACTAAAGGTGAAAGGATGGGAAAAAACATACCATGCACATGGACTCAGCAAAAAAGCTGGAGTATCCATCCTCATTTCCGATAATGTGGACTTCAAGCCAAAGTTAGTCAGAAGGGATAAAGAAGGTCATTTCATACTGCTTAAGGGAAGCATAAATCAGCAAGATATAACAATCATAAACATCTATGCCCCAAACAGTGGCTCATCCATGTATGTCAAACAAATCCTTCTCAATTTCAGAAACCAAATAGACCATAACACAATAATACTAGGTGATTTTAACACGCCGCTCTCACCACTGGACAGATCTTCCAGACAAAAATTGGACAAAGAAATCATAGATCTCAATAACACAATCAATAATTTGGACTTAACGGACATTTATAGAATATACCATCCAACCAAGAGCGAATACACTTTCTTCTCAGCAGCACATGGATCCTTCCCTAAAATAGACCATATATTATGCCACAAAGCTAATGTTAGCAAATACAAGAAGATAGAGACACTAGCATGTATTCCATCAGATCATAATGGATTGAAGTTAGAAATAAATGAAAGAGTAAAACACAGAAACTATTCCAACATCTGGAGATTAAACAATATGCTATTATATGATGAATGGATAACAGAAGATATTAGGAAGAAAATTAAAAAATTCTTAGAGGTAAACGAGAACAAAGAAACATCATATCAAAATCTCTGGGACACTATGAAAGCAGTACTTAGAGGGAAATTTATTTCATGGAGCGCATTTAACAAAAGAAGTAAAACCCAACAAATAAACAACCTAACACTACAGCTGAAAGCCCTAGAAAAAGAACAGAACAGCACCAAAAGTAGTAGAAGACAGGAAATAGTTAAATTCAGAGCTGAAATCAATGAAATTGAAACAAAAGAAACAATACAAAAAATTGACAAAATAAATAGTTGGTTCTTCGAAAAAATAAACAAAATTGATAAACCTTTAGCCACACTAACAAAGAGAAGACGAGAGAAAGCCCAAATCACTAAAATTTGGAATGAACAAGGAAATATCACAACAGACAGGATTGAAATACAAAACATAATTAGAAGCTATTTTGAAAATCTATACTCCAACAAAATAGAAAATTTCAAAGACATCAACAGGTTTCTAGAGACATATGAATTGCCTAAACTGAACGAGGAGGACATACACAATTTATATAGACCAATGTCAAGTACTGAAATAGAAGAAGTCATCAAAAGCCTACCAACAAAGAAAAGTCCGGAACCAGATGGGTTCTCAGCAGAGTTCTACAAAACCTTTAAAGAAGAGCTCATTCCAATACTTCTCAAAGTATTCCATAAAATAGAAGAGGAGGGAACCCTCCCAAACTCATTCTATGAAGCCAATATCACACTGATACCTAAACCAGACAGAGACTCATCAAGGAAAGAAAATTTCAGACCAATATCCTTAATGAACATCGACGCAAAAATTCTCAACAAAATTTTAGCAAATTGTATACAAAAACATATTAAAAAGATAGTGCACCATGATCAAGTGGGTTTCATCCCAGGGATGCAAGGTTGGTTCAACATCAGGAAATCAATAAACGTAATTCACCATATTAATAGACTTAAAGTCAAGAATCACATGATTATTTCAATAGATGCAGAGAAAGCATTTGATAAAATACAGCACCCCTTCATGCTCAAAACACTAGAAAAAATAGGGATAGTGGGAACATTCCTTAACATTGTAAAGGCCATTTATGCTAAGCCCATGGCTAATATCATTCTAAATGGTGAAAAACTGAAAGCATTCCCCCTAAAAACTGGAACAAGGCAGGGATGCCCTCTTTCACCACTTCTATTCAACATCGTTCTTGAGACTCTGGCCAGAGCAATTAGACAAACCAAAGAAATTAAAGGGATACGAATTGGAAAAGAAGAACTCAAACTATCCCTGTTCGCTGATGACATGATTATATATTTAGAGGAACCTGGAAATTCCACCAGAAACTCTTTTAGAACTCATAAGTGAATTCAGTAAAGTAGCAGGTTACAAGATCAATGCCCATAAATCCAACGCATTTTTATACATAAGTGATGAATCTTCAGAAAGAGAAATTAGGAAAACTACCCCATTCACAATAGCCTCGAAAAAAATAAAATACTTGGGAATCAATCTCACAAAAGAGGTGAAAGACCTCTACAATGAGAACTATACAACACTAAAGAAAGAAATTAAAGAACACCTTAGAAGATGGAAAGATCTTCCATGTTCTTGGATAGGAAGAATTAATATTGTCAAAATGGCCATACTACCTAAAGTGCTATACAAATTCAATGCAATTCCAATTAAAATCCCAATGACGTACCTTACAGAAATAGAGCAAGCAATTATGAAATTCATCTGGAAGAATAAGAAACCCAGAATAGCTGAAGCAATCCTGAGCTGGAAGAGTGAAACAGGGGGTATTGCAATACCAGATCTTCAACTCTACTACAAAGCAATAGTAACAAAAACGGCATGGTATTGGTACGAAAATAGAAACGTAGATCAATGGTACAGAATAGAGGACACGGACACAAACCCAAATAAATACAATTTTCTCATAACTAGACAAAGGTGCCAAAAATATGCAATGGAGAAAAGATAGCCTCTTCAACAAATGGTGCTGGGAGAATTGGAAATCCATATGCAACAGAATGAAACTAAACCCATATCTCTCACCATGCACGAAACTAAACTCAAAATGGATTAAGGACCTTGGAATCAGACCAGAGACCCTGCAGATTATAGAAGAAAAAGTAGGTCCAAATCTTCACCTTGTTGGTCTAGGATCAGACTTCCTTAACAGGACTCCCATAGCACAAGAAATAAAAGCTAGAATCAACCACTGGGATAGATTCAAACTAAAAAGCTTTCTCTCAGCAAAGGAAACTATCAGCAATGCGAAGAAAGAGCCTATGGAGTGGGAGAATATCTTTGCCAATCATACTTCAGATAGAGCACTAATCTCCAGAATCTATAAAGAACTCAAAAAACTCTACTCCAAGAATTCAAATAATCCAGTCGATAAATGGGCTAAGGAAATGAATAGACACTTCACAGAAGAAGATCTACAAGCAATCAACAAACATATGGAAAAATGTTCAACATCTCTAGTAATAAGAGAAATGCAAATCAAAACCACCCTAAGATTCCATCTCACCCCAATTAGAATGGCGATTATCAAGAATACGAGCAACAATAGGTGTTGGCGAGGATGTGGGGAGAAAGGTACACTCATACATTGCTGGTGGGGCTGCAAATTAGTGCAGCCACTCTGGAAAGCAGTGTGGAGATTCCTTAGAAAACTTGGAATGGACCCTCCATTTGACCCAGCTATCCCACTCCTTGGCCTATACCCAAAGGACTTAAAATCTGCATACTACAGAGATACAGCCACATCAATGTTCATAGCTGCTCAATTCACAATAGCCAGACTGTGGAACCAACCTAGATGCCCTTCAATTGATGAGTGGATAAAGAAACTGTGGTATATATATACAATGGAATATTACTCAGCCATAAAGAATGATAAAATTATGGCATTTGCAGGCAAATGGATGAAATTGGAGAATATCATGCTAAGTGAGATAAGCCAATCTCAAAAAGCCAAAGAACGAATGATATCGCTAATAAGTGGAGGATGACACAAATGGGGGGGAGGGAAGGGTTAGTGATAGGGTTAGAGTTAGGGTTAGGGAGGGGGGCAAGTATGGAGGAAGGAAGTACTGTATAGAGGGTAAAGAGGGGTGGGAGGGGTGGGGGGAAGGGAAAAAATAACAGAATGAATCAAACAACATTACTCTATGTAAATTTATGATTACACAAATGGTATGCCTTTATGCCATGTACAAAGAGAGAAACAACATGTATCCCATTTGTTTACAATAAAAAAAAAAGAAAAAAAAGAAAATTAAAAAAAAAAAAAGAACATGGGAGATCTTTCAATCTTCTAAGGTTTTCTTTTATTTCTTTCTTTAGTGTTCTGTAGTTCTCATTGTAGAGGTCTTTCACCTCTTTTGTGAGATTGATTCCCAAGTATTTTATTTTTTTCGAGGCTATTGTGAATGGGGTAGTTTTCCTAATTTCTCTTTCTGAAGATTCATCACTTATGTATAAAAATGCATTGGATTTATGAGCATTGATCTTGTAACCTGCTACTTTACTGAATTCACTTATGAGTTCTAAATGTTTTCTGGTGGAATTCCCAGGTTCCTCTAAATATATGATCATGTCATCTGTGATCAAACTATCAGGGATAGTTTGAGTTCTTCCTTTCCAATTCGTATCCCTTTAATTTCGTTGGTCTGTCTAATTGCTCTGGCTAGAGTTTCAAGGACGATGTTGAATAGAAGTGGTGAAAGAGGGCATCCCTGCCTTGTTCCAGTTTTTAGGGGGAATGCTCTCAGTTTTTCACCATTTAGAATGATATTGCCCATGGGATTAGCACAGATGGCCTTTACAATGTTAAGGAATCTTCCCACTACCCCAATTTTTTCTAGTGTTTTGAGCATGAAGGGATGCTGTATTTTTTCGAATGCTTTCTCTGCATCTATCAAAATAATCATGTGATTCCTAACTTTAAGTCTGTTGATATGGTGAATGACATTTATTGATTTCCGGATGTTGAACCAACCTTGCATCCTTGCATCCCTGGGATAAAACCCCTTCGATCGTGGTCCACTATCTTTTAAATATATTTTTGTATGTGATTTGCTAAAATTTTTGTTGAGAATTTTTGTGTTGATGTCATTAAGGATATTGGTCTGAATTTTCTTTCCTTGATGTGTCCTCTGTCTGGTTTAGGTATCAGGGTGATATTGGCTTCATGGAATGAGTTTGGGAGGGTTCCCTCCTCTTCTATTTCATGGAATACTTTGAGGAGTATTGGAATGAGCTCTTCTTTAAAGGTTTGTAGAACTCAGCTGAGAACCCATCTGGCCCCGGACTTTTCTTTGTTGGTAGGCTTTGATGACCTCTTCTATTTATTGCTTGAAATTTATTTATTTAAGTTGTGTATGTCCTCCTCGTTCAGTTTAGGTAATGCATATGTCTCTAGAAACTTGTTGATGTCTTCCAGGTTTTTCTGTTTTTGTTGGGGTATAGATTTTCAAAGTAGCTTCTAATTATGTTTGTATTTCACTCATGTCTGTTGTTGATATTTCCTTGTTCATTCAAATTTTAGTAATTTGAGTTTCTTCCCTCTTTCTTTTTGTTAGTGTGGCTATCGGTTTATCAATTTTGTTTATTTTTTTCAAAAGAACCAACTATTTATTTGTTAATTTTTCCGACTGTTTCTTTGTTTCATTTCGTTGATTTCTGCTCTGATTTTAACTACTTCCTGTCTTCTACTACTTTTGGTGTTGGTCTGCTCTTTCTTTTTCTAGGGCTTTGAGCTGTAGTGTTAAGTCATTTATTGTTGATTTCTACTTCTTTTGTTGAATGCGCCCCATGAAATAAATCTTCCTCTAAGGACTGCTTCATAGTGTCCCAGCGATTTTGATATGATATGTCTTTTTTCCTTGTTCTACTTCTAAGAATTTTTTTATTTCCCTTCCTGGTGTCTTCTGTTATCCATTCATCATATAATAGTGTATTATTAATCTCCAGGTATTGGAGAAATTTCTGTTTTTTATTCTGTCATTATTTCTAATTTCAATCCCTTATGATCTGATAGAATACTAGTTAGTATCTCATCTCTCTTGTATTTGCTAACAGTAGCCTTTGTGCATAAAATATGGTCTATTTAGAGAAGGATCCATGTGCTGCTGAGAAGAAAAGTGTTTTCGTCTTTGTTGGATGGTATATTCTATATAAGTCAGTTAAGTCTAAATTGTTGATTGTGTTATTGAGATCTATGGTTTCTTTATTCAATTTTTGTTTGGAAGATCTATCCAGTAGTAGAGAGAGTGTGTTAAAATCGCCTAGTATTATTGTCTTGTGGTCTATTTGATTTCTCGAAATTGAGAAGGATTTGTTTGACGTACATGGATGAGCCAATGTTCGGGGCATAGATATTTATGATCGTTATGTCTTGCTGACTTATGCTTCCCTTAAGCAGTATGTAATGTCCTTCTTTATCCCTTCTGACTAGTTTGGCTTGAAGTCCACATTATCTTGAAATGAGCATGGATACTCCAGCTTTTTTTGCTGTGTCTGTGTGCATGGTATATTTTTTTCCATCCTTTCACCTTTAGTCTATGGGTATCTCTTTCTATGAGATGAGTCTCTTGCAGGCAGCATATTGTTGGATTTTTCTTTTTAATCCAATCTGCCAGTCTATGTCTTTTGATTGATGAGTTCAGGCCGTTAACATTCAGGGTTATTATTGTGATATGATTTTTATTCCCAGTCATTTGACTCATTTTTGTTTTTTGACATGATTTGGTTTCTCCTTTATTTGGCTATTCTTTTCGGCTAGTTCCCCCCGTTGCTGATTTGCATCATTGTTTTTCATCTCTTCCTCATGGAATATTTTGCTGAGAATGTTCTGTAATGCCAGCTTTCTTTTTGTAAATTACTTTAGCTTTTGTTTTTCATGGGAGGATCTTATTTCATTGTCAAATCTGAAAGTAAGTTTTGCTGGGTATAAGATTCTTGGTTGGCATCCATTTTCTTTCAGGGCTTGGTAAATGTTGTTCCAGGCCCTTCTAGCTTTTAGGGTCTGGATTGAAAAATCTGCTGATATTCTTATTGATTTCCCCCTGAATGTAATTTGATTCTTTTCTCTTGCAGCCTTTAAAATTCTGTCTTTATTTTGTATGTTAGGTATTTTCATAATAATGTGCCTTGGTGTGGGTCTGTTGTAATTTTGTATATTTGGAGTCCTAGAAGCCTCTTGTACTTGGTTTTCCATTTCATTCTTCAGATTTGGGAAATTTTCTGATATCATTTCATTGGATAGATTGTTCATTCCTTTGGTTTGTTTCTCTAAGTCTTCCTCAATCCCAATAATTCTTAAATTTGGCCTTTTCATGATATCCCATAATTCTTGTAGATTCTGTTCATGATTTCTTACCATCTTCTCTGTTTGGTCAACTTTATTTTCAAGATTAAATATTTTGTCTTCAATGTCTGAGGTTCTGTCTTCCAGGTGTTCTATCCTATTGGTTATGCTTTCTATGGAGTTTTTAAATTGGTTTATTGTTTCCTTCATTTCAAGGATTCCTTTTTTTTTTTTTTTTTTTCCCAGTATCCCTAACCCTTTATTGGAATGATCTCTTGCTTCCCATATTTGGTCTTTAACTGTTGATTGGTGCGATCATTTAATGCCTGCATTTGCTCTTTCATCTCCTCCTTCAATGCCTGCATTTGCTCTTTCATCTCCTTGTTTGTTTCCCTGATTGTTTTAATTATGTACATTCTGAACTCCCTTTCTGACATTTCTTCTGCTGTGCTGTCATTGGGTTTTATTGATATAGTATCTAGGTTTGTTTGGGACATTTTATTCCCTTGTTTTCTTATATTGGTCAGATGTCAGTGGGACTCTGAGATATTGCAGATTTCCTCTATTGGCTTATAGTGTCCCTGTAGATTTCCAGTATATCGCCTCCCAGCCTTTAGTAGCCTGAAGTCTTGGAGGAACTTGATAATGCAGTGCTTCCGAAGAAAGCTGCCCCTAGCCCGCTACTGGTTCCAGGGCTTGGAGCTGGCTCTGTGCGGAAAGGCTCTCACTGGGCAGTCTGCTCCGAGAAGCTGGCCGAGAACCTGGCCGTGAAAGGAGCCTGCCACCGGAGGGAGCAGGGCTGCTTGGGGAAGTCCCTGGCTGCCCTGTCCTGGTCCTTGAAGGTGCCTGTGGGCCAGAGCTTGCCGCTGGCTCCGTGACTTGAAGCTGGTTTTGTGCAGAAAGGCTCTCACTGGGGGCCCTGCTCCGAGAAGCTGGAGAAGCTGGCCGTGTGGGAGGAGCCCACCGCCAGAGTGTGCAGGGCTACCTGGGGAAGACTCTACCTGCCCTGCCCTGCTCTGATAATCCACCCCTATCCGGGCCTGCTCCCCATGCTGAGCTTCACCCGGTGGCGGAGACTCACCCTGTGGCTCTGTTTTAGTCTGAGTCTCTCAATGTCTCCCCTTCTTGAATCCTGGGTTCTGGAGCGACTGGAGATGCAGTCACCCTCTAGACCGCCATCTTGGATCGCCCCATCCAGAACCAAATTATTGATGAAATAATTTTATTTATTGCATATTCCAAATACTTCTCAATATCTACTTAGTAGATGACAATTCAAGAGTCTTTGGGGGTATGAGGGATTGAACACAGGGCCACTCAACCACTGAACCACATCTCCAGCCCTATTTTGTAGTTTTTATTTAGAGACAGGGTCTCACTGAGTTGCTTAGCACCTTCCTTTTGCTGAGGTAGGCTTTGAACAACTTCTGCCTCAGCCTCCTGAGCCACTGGGATTACAGGCATGCAACATCGTGCCTGGCTCAAGAATATCTTTGATTATAATCTTTTCTAAAAACGTGCAATATTTACATTAAGGAGAATTTCAAACCTACTTACATGGTGATCTAGTACAAAATCAAGTAGAAGACTGAAAATTTTTAATTCCAATGCTAGTTCACTGATGAACTATTTATAAAGGGCATACTCTTTGAAAGCTTCATATTAACTGTTATAAATCCCTAGCAGGTTGAAGACAATGAGAGAAGGAACAAATGCTTCATATACCATCTATCAGCACGTTTTATCCAAATATGAACTACGGTATCAAGTAAGGAAAAATATTCTTTGTTTCTTCCATTATGTGACAGAATAACTGTTCAGAATAAGCTGCAACTGGACATAACTCTCCTCAGAAAGGAAAGTTTGGATGGATGTTATATAGCAATAGACCCTGGGGCTATATTCATAAAGTCTGAACAAGCATAAAAGTTTCTCACATTTGAAGACAATAACAAACAAAAATAAAAATCCTATTCCATTACTATTATCAATCAATATAAGAGTATAGAAAATAAGTCTGCAGTTTTTCTTTTAATTTGGAGGAATATTCCCATAGCTTATTTCCTGTCTTTTCCTCACTTCTTTAATATGCTTTTCCATTGTCAGATATTCATCAATATTTAGGAACAGTATCAACTATTTCCATACTCAGAAATGAAAAAACGTATAATTGGCCTAATACATTAAAAATAACAAGGAATCAAAAAAAATCATACAAGGGGGAGAAGTTCCCTTCTATTGTATTAGATAATTATAAAACTTTTCTTTGTTAATATACTGAAATCCAGTGGTTAATTTTCAAGTTAAAACCCTGTTTTCTTGTAATTAAACAATATTTGTCAGTTATGGTTAACAAACTTTTGCCTTTTTGAACATGATGCTTTATTCATTTTATATAATGTTGGATATGATTTGCTAAATTTTCATTTAGCAAATTTTGCACTTAATGAAGAATATTTTCTGAAGTTTTAATCCCTTTTTAGATTTGCATATCAATGTAATGCTCACTTCAGAATTAAAAAAAAAAAAAAAAAAACAAAAAACCTATCTTCTCCACCTCTGGAGATTATGTAGAATTGAAAACATTTTGCCCAATATGTTTGGTAAAATACACTAGGAAAGCTTAAAATATCTTTACATGAAGGTGTTTTAAGACATCAGTTTAAGCAACATTGGTTTGTTAGCTATTTCTCTTGAGTGAATGTTGGTAATTTGTGACTTTGAAGAAACTTTCCATTTCATCTACATTGTTGAATTTGTTGGTGAATATTATTCATAATTTTACCTTATCATCCTTTCTTTGCAATCTATGGTGATGTTATTTCTCTTATTCTTGACATTGAAAATTTGTAGGCTTTTAATGTCTCATTACTGACTTTGAATGATTTTCATGACTTTTACTTGAAATCACTGATTCCTGCTTTCCCTCCCCTTTTTGGTGTTTAATCAAATCAGCTTTGGACTTTATTTCTTCTACTTTCTTTGATTTTTCCCTTTTTCTAGTTTCTTAGAGCTGAGATCAACTAGAAGACTTATTTTTCAATGTGTACTCCCCTAACTACTTGTTTAGCTGCAACACCTCAACTCGTGTTGTTTCCATTTTCATTCATTTTAAAATTGCTTAATTTTTTTGTTCATAGTGATCTAGAGATATCATTTGAGAATTTTCTAGGGATCCTTCTTATTGATTTCTAATTTAATTCCATTGAAATCACAAAACGTTTTTAATGACTTTTCTAAATTGAGATTTATTTTATTGTCCAAAGTATGGTCTATTTTGACAAATGTTGTATATGTGTATTCTGTTGTTGGGTGTGGAGTGTTCTGTCATATCATGTTGTACTATAGTATTGTTTATTTTACCTTTGCTGATTTCCTACCTATTTTTCAGATTACAATTAGGGACTTGTCCATTTCTCTTTTCAGTTACCAATGTCCATTTCATGTGTATTGAAGCTGTCATAAAAAAGGTGCATAAAAATTTGATTCACTACTTTATCATTGTGACATCACTTTCATCTCAAAAATCTTGGTATAAAATTTAGTTTGTATAAAATTAATAAAGCCAGTCAATATTTCTTTTGGCTAGTGTCAGCATGAGTCTTTACCATCTTTTAAGTTTAACCTACTTTGTGCTTATAAAGTGTATTTGTAGACTGCATACAGTCATGCAACATATAGTCAGTAAGGGACTACACACAATGATTTGATGGTTGTCCTGTAAGATTTTATCACCTAATGACATCATAGCCATCTTATTCTGTGCACGTACTCTATGACATTCACACAATTATTATATCACTTGAGGCATCCAGAGAACATATCCTCATCAATAAGCAGAGTGTGACTATAATTGGGTCTTTAAAAAAATCCTATTTTTGAATTTTATTTGAAATGTTTAGACTATTTACCTTATATGTAATTGATAGGGTAAATTCTATCATATTACTATGGGTTTTTCTGCTTGTTCCTTTTTTTCTTCCTCCTCCCCTTTTCCTCTTCTTCTAGAACTGTTTCTATTTTTCCATACTAGATTACTAGTTATAACTGTATTTTGTTATTTTAGTAATTGCTTTAGGGTTTCCAATATGCATTATCAATTTATCATTCTATGCAGTCTATTTTCATAGACTTATATTGTACTATTTCAAGCAAAGTATAAAAAGGTTACCATGTATAGACAGCTCATGCTTTGCATGGGAATGCAGGACCATAGAAATGATCATGAAAGCTGAAACTACATAAAGTAACCCTAATATATATGAGAAAATTTACAGTTGTTCTGACTTTTTAAAAAATGTTTTTCAAAAAAAAGCTCTGTCAGTAGTGAATGTATAATTTTTTTAAAAACCAGGAAAATAGTATATAAAACATCAGAAATGATGAGAATAATCCTTTTTGAAAAAAATTAATTTGGACAGGACTTGCCTTTCTTTGTCTCATAACTTACAATAAAGCAGCATCTCTTCTCTCACTTGGATTATGTAAATGGAAATGAAAAGGGATTGGGGCATGAAAGATGGTGGAATAAGACAGACATCATTACCCTATGTACATGTATGATTACACGAAAGGTATGAATCTACATCGTGCACAACCATAGAAACAAAATGATGTGACACATTTGTGTACAATGAATCAAAATGCAGTCTGTAAATAAAAAATAAAAAGAAGCATCTCTTTATGCCACTGAGTTGTACTCCTTTCCAAGTTTGGATCATCTTCCAACATTTTAAACTTTGTACTTTTAATAACATTAAATTGAGGAGACTTTCTCCAAAGTGAAGTTCTTTTTGCCAGTGTCATCTCCTCTGGGACATCTTCATTCTTTTTATCACAACCACTTTTCCCATTCATGTTTGCCCTTGTTAAGTGTCTCTGTTCAGTCCTTTCAAACGTGCTAGCATTCTCAACAAGTTATTTCTTCTCCAACTCCACTTATAGTGGACTTTGTTTTCACTTCCAATGTGAGTACATTTTTTTGTTGCACTTTCTTCACTGTTTATTTCAATTATCTATTTTCCTAACATGTCAAAAATGAGTGTCTTACAGGAAATAAACAAAAGTACACACATTTTGCATTCAGTGTATGGACTGAACTATATATAGGCAGTAACTAATCACTGGCAGATTTTGAAAGAAGTGACATAATTGGTCACTCATCATGATTCATTTATCGTGTTGTGACCTGTGGACTGAGCAAGCTGAAAAGGTGGCATTTTATATAATTATTTGGTTAACATACTTTGTCTGATGGTTAATCTGTGTTGTTAATTTAACTAGACTTATGCCTAGAAAATTGGTAAAGCACACTTCTGGATGTCTATGAGGGTCTTTGCATAGATGACTTGGCATGTGGGTCAGCAAATGAGAAGGTCTATCCTTGGATGGAACAGAAGGCTTGCCCCCTGGTGAAAGTGCAATTCTTGAGCAGGTGTTTTCGGTGCTGCCATCACCTGCTGATATCAGACTTCAGCTTCTTCAGTCTTTGAACTGGACTCACCCAGTGACTCTCCAGGGAGCTGTTAGGCCTTCAGCCTAGGACAGTGGCTGCATCCTTGATCTCTCTTGTGAGGCTTCTTACTTCTTGGACTATTGGTTTCTCTGACTCTTTAATTTGCAGACAGCCACTGTGGGACTATCCAGGCTCTAATCATATAAGTCAATCTAATAAAAATCCTTTTATAATTATATGTATATTCCATTGGTTCCAGTCCTCTAGAGAACCCTAATGCACTGTATAAACAGGAATTTTGAAGTGTTGTTGGGGACCATGTTCTTATTTCCAGTGCTAATCATTCATTTATATAGACCCATTACTTCCCTAATTGTTTGATATTTAGTGTCCTGAAATCCACTTTCTCACATAGTACCCCCCTGCCCCCAGCCCCATTTGGTTGGTTCACCAAGAAGGGTATGTGTGGTTTCTGTTATTCCATTTAGAACTAACTTAAGAAACTGACATGTTTCAAAGAATATCCACAATTACCTGAAAAGACTATTACAATACTTCTTCCTTTCCCAACTACAGTACATATCTGTGTGAGACTGAACTTTCTTCTAATATTTAATTGTAACAACATACTAAAATGAATTAAATGCACAAACTTGAGAATCTAGCTATCTTTTGTAAAGTCAAATATGAAAAGATTTGCCAAAAATATAAACAATGCTATTTTTCTTACTCATTTGTTTTAGAAAACATATTTTTTGTAAGGATGTCCATTAACATGATAATTCAGACTTCTAAATGTACCAATAAATATTTCTAATATGGTAAATATGAATACAAAGAACCCACATAGCCAAAAACATTCTGAAGTGATATCACTACTTTATACAGTGTGCAACTAACCAGAAACGATAATTTTACTACCCAGATTGGAGTTTCACTAGCAGCTTGAAATATGCCTTATCTTACACTAGGATATTAAGTTTTCCTTAGTTGATTAAAACTGGAACACACAGAGCTAATACTAAAACAATGAAATAAAATGAAGACATTTAAAAACAGCTATATATTTTATGTATTTCCTTATTTTCTTTAATAGTTGGATGAAAAAAAAAAAGGCAACCGTACATTCATATAATCAACCTTTACCCATCCAAACACATAAAACTCAGTAGTTATTGGAAATAGAAATTGGGATTGGAAAGAAATTGTCCTGAGCTATAAAATTAAAATACCTATAGGATACTCATTTCTGGCACAAATGCCTGAAATGCTTTAATTATTTCCTGTTCAAATAGTTTCCATAGATCATTAGTTCTTATGAATTGTTTCCACAGATGACAGTATATTAAATAGCTAAGATCACAATTTTTTTTCCCCTCTCATACTTATGCTAACCCTACATAACATTTCTTGACCCGGTGACTCCGGAAGCTCCCTTTGAACTACTGCAGTCCCCGGTAATTGAGGGCTTTAGCTTCAATGTCTACAGCCAGTTAAAGTTTAAGGAAAAGTTCCTTTCTAAGACCCATGAACACCCAATGGTACCAACATGCTGCTTGTGCATGGAGGCTGCCTTCACCTATGGCCTCTCTTGCTCCCACCCAGACCAGAGCCAGAATCTCAGCCCATGATGTACACCAAAATCAGTGCCCAGGGCTTCACCATTCTGCAGGGTCTGGCTGTATTCACTGTGAAGTCTCAGCTATGAGCCTTCAATCAGGTTCTGAAAGAGCCCCAGAGATCATTCTAAAACCCAGGGGCACCCATTAGCTCTGCCACAAGACTCATTCCCTACCCTCCTCTGACAAGTTTTTGAGGAAGTGGCTAATCACACAATTGCCTTATTTTTTTTTTTTTTTCAAAAATAGCAAATTTGGTTCTGTTTGAGTGTTGCATGCTTCTATTTGTGCCTCATTTCTACTCCTGACTTATAACTCTAATTCACCTGTTCAAAAAAAAAAAAAAAAAAATCACAGTACTGGGGTTCAAACTTCGGCTCTACCTTCTAATTGTGTGATTTTGGGAAAGTCATTTAATCTGTTTAATTTCCCTATTTTTAAAATAGGGGTAAAATTGTTACTTTATTAATGACTTGTCAGAGACACAAAATAATACAGTTAAAGTGCTTAAAATCATTCCTGGTAAACAAAACATTGAGCAATTATGATTTACTAGTCAATAATCTTTAAAGACACACACCTGAAATCAATCCCTATATTATTCATTTATGAGGTATAAGAGAAGGCACAAGGATAAGTTTGGTGTTTTGTTTTTAAATTGCACAAGTGATTATGAACACAACAGCATAAAAACCATGGTTCGAATTCTACATAAATTATCATTTACACCAATCAGTGTTAAACTAAATTTAATTTGTTCCTAGAATCATTTTCCAACCCTAAAGATCAGGGAATGAGTCAACCTGATTTAGATGGGACAAGAAAGATCTCTGCAACCTGAGTCTAAATAAATTCATTCAAAATTTCATGAGTAACCACTAAATATTAGTATCAAGTAGTTAAAGATGAATAAGGTATCTCTCTTCTTGTTAAAGAGTAGTTATAATAGGGTAGTGCACACTGATATAAGGCAGTGTTTTACACAGTGTGGTTCATGTCTACATACCACTGACTGTGTCTGTGTGTTTTTGGATCAGGGTTATATTTAGAATGGGAAAAGAATAATAAGAGGTTCCACTCTGCAATGAAGGAACAGCAACAGAGCTTGAACTAGAATAAAGCTGCCAGCCTACCAGTTGCTCCTTCACCTTATGGAGACACATTCCCTAGAGACTAAAAAGAACCAAGCCAGACAAACTAGGCAGTCCTTTGCTCATTCATGGCCTACTCAACACTTAGTGTTTCCAACAATGGCTAAAAGAAGAAAAGCCAAGATAGGAAAGCAGAAAAGTTTGAACAGCAAAGGTAAACCTAGAAACCCTACCATGCTCAGGTTCAGATGTGCTGGGCCAATACACCCCCACCCCCATCTAAAATGTTAAAAAGTTTCCTTTTAAAGAGAAAGAGAGTCACACAGAAATTCCAGTGAATGTGGTCAGGTATGAGTTTCAAAGAAACAGACTTATTAGGTTGAGTCCTGCAGCAAGCAGGAAGAATTGATGCAAAAATAGAGATAATCAAAATACAGTCATCACAGTGAAGCCAATTTGGAAAAGATTCCCTTCATTTTCTTACATAGAAACTTACCAGAATTTAGGTTCTTTTTTACATATATTTTCTTAGACAAATAATATAGGTTACTTAAAATCTGTTACTCCACCTCATATGTAAAAATATCATTTATAAAATGATACACACACCTGAAGTGCAATAAATACCACACCATCATAGGTCTAAGACACCTGAAATGGTGAATACCATATCATGATAGGTGTTTCATATCTATAACTTTCCTTAGGTCTCCTACAGCCATTATGACAAAATGAAGTTTCCTCATTGCCTTATACACTCTAGATAGACTTATATTACTGGCTCAGCAAATTCCAAATGAGCAAAACAGAAGGAAGAAAGGAAGAAGAAAATGAAAGAAACAATTAGCAAAATTAATAAAATTAATTAATTGACAAGAAAATTGCAGTTACAGGAAAACTAAAAAGAGAAAGACTTTAATTCTTATATCCTGGAAAGAGTAATTAATTCTTTAAAATAAGGAACAATACGCATTGTATTAAATAGTCCTTAATGTGCTTTTAATTATGTTTTTTGTACTATAAAATAATTAATGCTCCCTCAAGTTGTTTTATGCACTAGTACTTTGAAGCAAATGGCAAAATTGTCGAGGTGTCCAAAATAATCATTCTAACACAAGAACAATTTTAACTTGCCCCTGATTTTGAAAATAACTACTGATTTTTCTCACCTATAAAATAAAGCTGAATTGGACAATGTCTGAAGTTTCTGCCAGTTCTAAATGTTAATGATACTATTTTACTTATAGAGCTAATATACTCCTTCCCTTTTTCTAAGCTAGACTTTCCCTAATGGTGGAAAGTTTCCAAATTGTATCACATTGTTGAAATATTAAAATTCAAGCCTACTTCTAAGTATGAATTGAAAATAATAATTTCCCTAAAAATAAACCAAAGTTGTTTATTTTCAAACCAAGCACGTTCCTAGGAAAATGAAAATATTAATTAAAATTCAGAGATGTATAAAAACCTTGAGCAATAGTTACTGAAAACTACCAAAATAGACTACTTAACTTAGTAAACTGAAGCTCTGTATTAGAAGACATATTTTTGTATATTACATATTTTTGATGACTATCTGAAAATCATAATATTTAAAAATATAACTACAATTTCCTTTGTATAATCTTAGTATATAATTGCTAACTTTCCAAAACTTTCATATAGATCCTCAAGGAAAGGTTTCATTTACCATTGCAAACACTGATTTATTAAATAATAAAGTAGAAGTCCACGCTTTATAAGTCAGAATTAAATTTCTCACAGAGAAATTAAGAAAAAATATTTTCTATCATAGATAGTTATTAATAACCTATAAGTCTTCAAACCAGTATTTCATTAAAGAAATTAAGTGGGAGTTGAATTTACAGATGATGCCTGTGCTTTGGCCATTCTTCGAACCAGGGCTTCTTGTCTTTTTCTCTGAATTTCTTCAGGAGAGTACTTCCTATTTTTCTCATCTTCCTCTAAAAATTAAACAAAATATGTCTTAATTTTGTAACTTATAAAGTCATCTTGAACATGTGCTTTAAGTTTTGCTTTTTTATTATCCCGATTTACTATAGCTATTAAATGATACTAAACTAATAAATATAAAATTCCAAGTATATACATATAGATACAGTGCTCTATGTGAAAAGAAAAATCAAGCACTGATGGATTTGTTGCTATTTGAGGCATTTTTCTTCAGTGTGACAAAATTCAATTTGATTGAAAACTTTTTTTTGAATACCCAACAAATAATTCTTAGGGATGATATCTAATTTATAAATGTACGTATCTTAAATACTTATAAATGTATATATCTTAAGGATTTTAAACATTATATAAACTTAAATAGAAAAGTAGTAAAAATATGATGAATTAAATTAGATATCGTATCTCAAATAATGTATTTTACTATTAAGATAAGCTATATTTATATACTGACATTTAAAGGAGGTATTTCACAAAATATACCTTCCTTTCCTGGTATAATGTGAATTGGGAGAAGATATTTAGGGTAAGAAATATTTATACCCCAAGATAATTCTGATGTCTTTTATTTCCCAAGCCAGTTATCTAACAGACTGAACCATATTTCTAAAAAAATACTTAAAAATACTTTATGATTAGATTGACTAATTAGCTAATATTTTAGTCTCACAGCTATGAAACCAACAGTTCAGAATATACACTCATAGAGTTTACTTTCAACTGAGTATAATGATGGAAGGAAAACAAGTTAATAATACACAAAGGCTGAAAAGAATATAACTTCCTGAAATCAGGACTTCTTTTAACTCAATGTATATTAAAAATCTAGTTGCAAAGTGAAACAGTTGCAAAGTACTAAGTAAAAGTGGCTCTTCTTAAATTTGATTTTAAAATACAGGGGTCAGAAAATTTTGTTTCACTATAGGGTTAGGAAGCAAATATGTTAATTTTTGAGAACCATATGATCTCTTTATTACAATGCACAAAATATCCTGCATTGTACCATGAAAATACTCAGACAATGTGTAAACAAATGATGTGCTGTTTTCAAATAAAACTTTGTTTATGCAAGAAGAAATCTGAACTTCAATTTACAAATATAATTAAATACTAGTCTTCTTTTGATTTTTTTCCCCCAACCATTTAAAATGTAAAAACCATTTTTAATGTGCTTGCTATATAAATATTGGCTGCAGGCTATATTTGGACAAGCCATAGTTTACCAAATCTGGTCTCAAATCCATGAACTAAATGGGTTTTGCTTCAAAGACATTCCTTGGAGAGCAGCTTACTACACACCAAAGTAGAAGGAAGTAGAAACAACAGAAAACATTAGTAAGGTCAATACTAATCAAGAGATTAAAGACTATGGATAAGCTTACAAGAAGAATAGGTAAGGTAAGATAACTGGTAGATTACCCATCCATAAAAAAATGCAGATAGGATGGTAGGTAGGTATTTTGGAAAATTCAAATATTTGTTTTTAAAATTATAACTGTATGTAAGTAAATGTATATTTCTGAAGCATGGTTGTACCTACTGGTAGTTTGGGCTATAATAGGGAGAAATACTCATTGTCAGTGTTGATAAGTCTATAAATTGATGCAATTATTTTGGAGAAAAAATTGGAGATCCATCAAAATTCAAATTCTTATTTAATATTAGCAGACATAATCAAATAAGCAAGCAGAAATTTAAGTATATTCACTATAGTATTGTTTCACTATAGTATTGTTTCACTATTGTTTATAATTACAATAAACTACAACCAACCGAAATTTCCATCTGTAGACAAACAGTTATCATAGTATATCCATAAAACACATCACGTGTTCACGTAAGCAAATCTGCATGTACTAATAGAAGATGGATATAATATATTAAATAAAAGCAAAAGCAAGTTGTCAAATAGTGGGTATATAATTCTGTCTATTTAAATGTGTGCACATGTATACACATAACACCTTCTTTCCACTGTTTTCTTTTTTCCTTTTTGAAGCAACTAGCAGATTACTATTATAAGCTAATACAAAAGAGGGGGCGTGACTTAAATAGAAAAGTTGTAGCAGTAATGCCAACAAAAACATTATTCAGAATCTAAATGACATAAAAATGATCTAATGTTAAAAGAAACTAAAAACTCACTCATAAGCACTGATCAACATAAAATTATGAGTCCTGAAGTTAGTTTCAAGTGAGGGAGAGTGATTGAGAAAATCTATAATTACAAATCAGCATAATAAGTGCTATAAAAGAAGTTAGCATTCCAGACAAAGTAAATCTAAATCATTCTGGGTAGGTAGAAACACACTGCAAATTAAAGGATAAATGGAAACTGGACAGGTAGATTTCATGTATGTATGGAGGATGCTGTTTTTGGTGAAGAAAGCAGATTATGTAAAAACATGAAGCTAGGAAAGAGTACTGGGCATTAAGAACCATAAATAGATAATGCTGGATGTATTCCCTTATAGAAAATATAATAGTATCAGTAAATAACAAGCTTTTTATATTATACTGCATGATGTTCATCCAGATAGTGATTAGGCATGTGCTAAGTGCCAGATGCTGTGGTAGGTCTAAGTGTTATAGAAACTAAATATTTAATTCCAACTGCTGATGAAAAGAATAAAAGTATTAAGAAACAGTAGAATACAAGAAAAGACCCAGTTATAGACTCTTCAAGGAAGTGCTCTGCAAGAAATTAAAACATGTTGAAACAATGAAAGAGTGAGATGGTGGGGGTCAAATGTTGGAAAGGAGTTGTTATGTCAAAGGAATAGCATAGTCTAAGTTCTTGGCCCAGGAAAGAACTTATTCTGTTCGAGAAAATGAAGAGTTGGTATAGCTGAACCTTAATAAATAGGCAGGTTAAGGAGACATAATTCAGAACCCTTTAGATCTCAGTGCAAAGTTAAGACTTTATTTGAAATACGATGTGTAGCCATCGACAATTCATTTTATACATAGAAATGTCGTGTTTGCCTATCTGGTTTTAAAGACTATTCTGCTATTTGGAGACTAGAATTGAAAGGGAAAATCTAAAAAAACTGTAGTCATCTAGTCAAAAAATGTATTGGAGAAAATTGGTAATGACAGAGAGTGAGAAAGATGGGTCATTTGTAGATATAATTTTTTCCCCCTTTATTTATTTTATGTTTATGTGGTGCTAAGGGTTAAACCCAGTGCCTCACATGTGCAAGGCATGTGCTCCACCATTGAGCCACAGCCCTAGCCCCTGTAGATACAATTTTTAAGGTATGACCAAAGGAACTTTTTGACAGAATGAAGAGGTGGGAAAAAGAGGAAATGAAGAATTGAAAATGACAGGATATATCTTATTTGTAAGTTAATCACCATTTTAATCATCAAAACTAGCACTGAAGTCTACATTAGATATTATACTAGCAAAGGTGTTTAAGTAGAAAGCTCCAAAATGTCAACTATTAATCACTGTTCTGCTAAAAGTAGGAGAAGTTCTAAAACAATGAATACTTAGTAAATAGCTTACTAAATAATACAACATTAAACCTAACACTTTATACCTATACATTCGAAAGTATGATTTTCTAAGAAATAATTCATAAACTGTTCAACAGGGTACCTACTATATGCTGATCATGATAAGTGCTGAGAAAGAATCCAATGTAATCTTCTGAAAAGTAAACCACCTATATTTCATGTATTTAGCAAAATTAATTTTAAGAATCACTTTAAGAATTCTAGTTAAAAACCATAATTTTACCTCATATACAACCTACAAAACAATAAATAACTAGTTTTGCTGTTTTTAAAAGGAAACTATTTCATACATACCTTTTGAAGATTGTTTCAAAGATTCAGAAATTTTTACCAAAGACTTTTGCTGATCAGCTTCCTCAAGTAATGAGTTGACAGTTTTCTTTTTCTCAAAACCCTGTATAATTTTGGAGACGGTCAAACTTCTTTCTACACAATTTTGATTAAGCTGAGAAAGAATCTGAGGATTTTTTGTCTTTGTAAAAGTATACTTGGAAAATCTAACTGCTTTGTTAAGCTCACTTTGTGCTTCATCTGTTTGGGCCCTATGGGAAGGTTGCCGAGTATTCAGTTTCTTATTAGTAGCAATTACTGTGCTCATTTGATTTGAACTCACATTCAGACTTGAACTTCCTATAAAAACTGATCTGGAACTGTGTGCTCGTATTGGAACATCACTGTTATTCACATGCAGATTATTCATCTGACAATTTGAGTTCTTAGAGAACACAGTCAAGTTTGTTGTAGTACCCAAAAAATCTGGAGAATTTCTACTCATTTCCCTTTTCTCCATCTTCACTGATTTATTTATTTGTGTTCTATCTGTCAAGGAAGATGCCTGTACCGTAATGCTGCCCAGATTCAAATGATTTGATTGTGCCAACTGACTTCCTTGTTTAGATATAGTAGACATATTTTTGGCTCCATGTTTGGAACTATTATTGATCTCAAGGATACTTTCTGATGTTTTGCTGTCCTTTAAAATGTCCTGTTGCTGAGTTAGTCTTTCAATGTCATCACATGCTTGATATAACAAATCATCATCTACATCATCTGCTTCCCAAGAAGTCTCTAATTGATGACATGCTTTAATAATTTCATTGGCAAGCGATGGATCATTCCAATCATCAAAAAAAGAACCTAACTTTGATGCACTAGTCTGATCTGTTTTATTAACAATTGTTTCACGGTCCAAAGTTGAAGTGTCAAAAGGATCAATATTAACAGGTGCTTTGAAAGACTGATCAAAAATGAGCTTATTTTTTTGTTCACTAGAAAGTTTTGTGTTCAAAGCAGACTTCTTTTCAGAAGTATTTACATTAGAAGTAAAGTTCATAGGGATATCTTCTTTTACTTTTGTCAGAGTAGATGCAACTGTACAATCTTGAGTTTTGTCTTGAATAACAATTTTACTGAATGATTTCCCAAATTTCATTTTATTTCCAGTGGATGATAACTGGCTTGACTTATCATTTGGATTTGACAAAAATCTGTATTTTCCAGTATCTATTGGTTCTCTGTTATGTTTTTTTGCAGGAAGATCTCGTAATATTTTTGAATCTCCTAACTTGGCATCTAGACTTTTATTTGTTCTTGATATACTTTCATCATTTTTACTAATAAAGGTATAAATTCCCTTATGATCAGTAATCTGGGCAGTTCTAGAGGGGAGAAGTTCAAGCATTTCAACATTTTGCATAACAAAAGGTTCATTACTTAGCACTCTTTCCCAATCATCCTCAAAATCACTGGTAGTAAATGTACCAATGTGCTTACTAGAAGCTTCTGGCTCTTTATTATAGGGAGTCACACATGATTTTGTCATTATGGGAGGATCTACTCGTGGATAAAGTAAATCTGGGATTTTACTTGGCAGTTCTTCAGTGACCACAGTACCATTAGTAATGATTTTCTCCTCTTTCAAAGCATTTTTGCTAGTATTCAGAGAAGCGTCTGACAGATCTTGGCTTAACCGTCCACTGCAGTTCTGGGTAGAACCATCAAAAATGGCATTAAAGGCTGCTTCAGCATTTTGGTCAAATGGCTTCTGACTGCTGTTTTGATCATTTGCCACAGATATCCTGGTGTTTCCTTTCATTGGTGTCTTTATTATAGCATTATCTATTTTTGGAACCATATCATGTAATGGATGCATCTGCACACAATCATTATAATTATGTAAAGCCTCTGTTTCTGAAATTGCCTGGATAAAATCATGATTCCTCTTGTTTTGCTCTTGAATCACATCTAGCTCTTCCATATTTTTATCAAATTGTTTAGCCAATTTCATAAGTTCTCTTTCTCGATTTTGTGTTTTTAACCTATCAAACAACATTAAAAATTTATATTAAGAAATATCCTAAGTAATTATAAATATTCAATTGTCATTAAGGATAACTGTTATTTAGTTAAAACTCCAAAATTATTTTAACTCCAAAATTTTATGTCAAAACTAAAGAAATTTTATTAGCGATTTTTATATGTTCACAAAAACAAAACATTAAAAATATTTTCTTCATTGAATCTTAGAAAAGCTAAAGAGTCTGAACTCACTTTGTACAGCTGATTTTTACTCTTGATTTTTCTTTTGCTACATTGGGAGTACAAGGAATAGCAGATGCACCAATCCACATGCCCAGCATGGAGTTTGTTGTTGGCTTCTCATCCTTTGGCAGAGGGAGGAAAAGAGAGGTGTGAAGGTGTGCACACTCACACACAAACAGAAAAGAGAGTGTGCATGTGCACAAGCAAGAAAGGAGAAAACAAGAAAAATGAAAACTAACTACTTTGAATTATTTTCCTAGAGCAATAAATTCTTGTGAAGTGAAAGTTACTCAACAAACCCAAGGACAATGAGAAATTGGGGAATGGCAATAACAAATTACAAGAAGTGATCCATTTATGTTCCAGAGAGTGAAAATTTTCACAAGAATTTGATATTTTTAAAATTATTTTTTAAGAAGTAAATTGTCAAATGTATATTTAATATGTGCATGTAAAAGCATATTTTGATTAAAAGAAAACCGATGATAAAGTTCAGCTTGTAAGATCCTCATTAAAAAAGATCTTTGTTATTAAAAAGCAGCAAACTGTGGTAGTATTATCACAATTAAAAATGAAGAGATACATAGGGGATTTCTTTCTATAATATCTAATTGTCCAAATCTTCCTTATCCCTGTTATTCTTTGTCTAAAGTTGGTCAATTTCTGTTGACTGAAATTGAGAACCTTAGAATTAATGTCAGAATTAAGTAAGAGATAAGAGCAAGGTCAGAATTAATGCTAAAAATGAGCTAGGGATAAGAACAAACAGTAAGTAGAGAACACAGAAAAACTTTAAGCAGGATAAAATCTAGGAAAAGTAATTTTAAATCTGAATAATTTGCTTTACATTTTAGTCATTTGGTCAAACAAAAAGAGAATGAGCTTTATATTAATTGCTAACTAAACTGATAAATCAAATTGATAGCCAGGCTTTACTATATTTTTAGGGTAACTAGAATGAACACAAGTAACCATCACACAAGTTAAAAAGAAAGTCTTATGGTTACATTATAAGGTACTCAAAGACAAGGAGCCTTCCTATGATAGCTTAGTATATATCTAGTACAGTGCTAGACACAAGAAAATGCTTATTTTATTTGTAAGTAATTTGACAGCAACCCTATAATTTGGTATTTTAAAATATTCAATGAATCAATAAGCAATTTTCTGAATAGGCACTTGAACCTACCTGACTTTAGCTTTGCAAATTAGGAAATCAATGTTACTTTTGGACTCAGTATTTCCCATTTTGTTTTCACAATCTTGAATTTAAGGAAAATAATATTCTTAATGATTTAATTGTGAACTGCTCACTTACCAATTTTAAATTCATTTAATTTTCAGGAATTAAATTATGAAAAGTGTATGTGTCACTACTCGGCCTTCCATATCAGAAGTCCTTTTTATGTTTGTGTACTATTTCTAAGTATTACACTTTAAATTTATCATTAATAATTAAATAACTTACTGATTCACAAATACAATCTAGGTGCTCTAAACACATTACTTCAGTTCATCCTAAAGAATATGCCGTGTAAAGTTGTATAAATAATAGAGAAGATATACACCATCCACTAACAGTACTGTATAAAAAGTTAATGCTGCAGAAAGCAAAATGACTAATTAAAATGAAGAGCAAATTTAAAACAAAAGTCATCTCTAAAAAACGTTAGTGGGAAATTAAATAATGATTTCAGGATAACTTACCTAAAAATAAAGAACATAAAGATTTGTCATTATGAGAACATGACAAGTTTTTAAAGAGACATTGATGTTATCAAAGATTTATATGCTTTAAAAGTGCTCAGTTGAAGAGGGTAATATTTATAAGCAACTAATTTCACTGTAGTTTTTCTTTTACACAAGTTACCACTTGTGTAATATTGCCATTTCTTTATGGTGAGCTATTATTTCCAGCCTATTTAGGTAAAGGATCCAATAATTTACTCAACTATCTTTTTATAACTATTTAGGCTGGCCAGCCCAAACACATTTTATTATGCTTCTTTCATGTGAAACCCACAATTAATGAAGATCTATTGTTAACTTATGGAGTAAGTAGTATTGTGGCACAAATGCTATTTAACTAATGAACTGTAGGTAAAATAAATTTCTATGACATGCCATATGTGGAATGTAGAACTAGTAGCAACAGAGTTGTTTTGACTGTGCTAGCTGTAATTTTGGATATTTTATAGCTGCTAAGAAAAAAATTATTTCCTGTCTTCTCTACCTAGATGATGGTGATTCCTGATAACCACATATTGGGCCAGTGCCATCTATTGTCTGTGGTCAACATACAGTAACTATTCAGGAGAAGTTAGGAACAAAAATACAATTCCTTCAGAGAAGACACAGCAAAAAGTGAATGATCTTTCGATTTTAATGTTGTTAAAGTTCAGTGTATTGGGTCCACACTTCTTAGTAATAGCAATAGGACTGATATGATAAATATTAGTTATTGGATAATTTTTGTCAAATGACTTAAACTTATATTTCTATTGCACTCAAGCAGTTTAAGAATTGAAATAAAAAAAAACTCTTGAATATGGTTCTTTTACAGTAAATAAACAATCATAATTAATATCTTACATTTATAGTGTCCTAATTTATAAATAATTTTTATCTAATTAAATTTTCATAATGATTCAATGAAGAGAGCAAGACAAGCAATAATTTTGTTTATGGCAAAAGGGAGGTTGTAGAGTTTAAATGACTTGGTTAGGGTCACATAGCATGTAAGAGGCTGAATGAGGACTAAATTTAAATCCAGTCCTCTTTCCACTTTTAAATTGTTTCTCAATGATCTTATAAGACAGGGAATATTATGAAGAGAAATTTCAATGGGGAAAAGCTATACTATAGATTGAAAGCAAATAGTATAGATTTGTAAATAATGCTATAGATTTGTACTATAGACTGTCAACGAATAACAAAAAGCGAAAATATCACAAAAGGTAAAATGTATATTGTCTTATTTTATTAGTCTAGTAACTTGAAAACTGATGCCAGATATTGTTAAACACAACATTAAAGACAAATACAAACCAAGCTCTGGTCAAAAATTACTAGTCAAAAAAAACCCAACAAAACATAAAATATATGTTTAGGAAAATATACACAGTTAGCTCTCTGTATCTGCAGATTCTACAACCAGGGATCTGACCAACTGCAGACTGAAAATGTTTGGGGAAAAAACCCTGCATTTGTACAAAATAGTAGCACAGACTTTTTTCTTGTCATTAGTCTTTAACAATACAGTGTAACAACTATATATGTGGTATTAGGTATAAGCAACCTAGAGGTGATTTAAGGAATTTAGAAGTGGCTAGAGGGTTCAGCTCGGTGGTAGAATACGCACCTAGGAAGTGTGAGAACCAAGGGCAGGAAAGGAGAAAGAAGGAAAAAGAAGTGAACGGAAGGATATACAAATGTTATATGTGATAGTACACCATTTTACATATGGGACTTTAGTATCTAAAGATTTGGTATCTATGGGAAGTTCCTAGAACCAATACCCCATGGACACTGAGGGATGACTATATTACCAATTTTATACCACGTTCCTTTTTTCAAAACATGCGTTTTAGAAATAGAAAAGAAATTATCTTTGCTGCCGTATTTGGAAAAGAATAAAGGACAAAACATTTTTCATATAAATGAAGTGGACAAGAACTAGGTGAACAAATTTTCCATTATTTCAAAATAAACTATTGATATTTACCTGAGGAGCAATACGATTAACAATGTCCGAAATCTCATCACTACCTGTTGTATAAATCTGTTTTCTTTTTCCTTTACCTAAAGAAACAAAGATATTTTATAAATTCTAAACCAAAAAACTTAATTTAAAAACCATCATTTTTAAAAAATGAATTAGTATGGCTTAGAAATATGCAGACATCACATACATATTAGAGATAAAAATCACATAAATTCTCAAAAAACACCTGCTGTTTAAAAGTTCATGATGTTACCTAAAATTTTATAGTTAAATCTTAACAATTTATCAAATATCTATCCACATAAAAATGTTAATAACAAATTACCTAACTGTTTTGTCATTGGAGAATTCTGATCCCAAAAGATATCATTCTGTCCATCTGGATCATTTGGAGAACTGAAGGTACATGATAACAAATCCATTTTCAGCACTCTCCTTGGTGTTTCATACCTTTCTATATAAAATATTATTAAATAACAATTGTTTCATGTTAAAGCATTGTTTTATTTCATAATATCAGAAATAAGTTTACTTTTAATAGTCACAATATAAAATTTTCTAATATTACTTTAACCAAAATTAAAATGGCATAAAAATTATGATTAAGACTTCATAAACTTAACACTATAAACAGCAAGAATCTTTAGGTATTCTGGTACCTCTATAAATGTATAATAGGGTATAACCTAGTTTCTCTATTCATTACGACTGGGCATGGCAGAATCTGGGGAACCACTTGTAACTTACAGATACATTTCCCAAATCAAGTGTATCCCAACAGAAATTTCAGTAAAAGTCTTTTAGCTGCTTTTCACCAGTTCTATACAAACTCCATTAATTATTAAAAGAAAAAAAAAATCGTGATCCATTTCTTGGGAAGTTTTGTCTACCATCACTCAACTTTTTATGATTTGGGTGTGTTGATTCCCGAGTTGCTTTATGGTTGTAAATTAATGACAATGCAAGATAACAAACGCTGTATTTTAAGAACATGCTCTAGAAAAAGGCTTACATATTATTTTTCTCTAACTAGAGTTATTAATGAGTCTTTCAAAGTGGAACAACCAAAAACTGGTAAGATTGGAAGGGGTCCTTCCTTTAGTACACTAAGGGATGTTACTGCCAGCAACTTCCGGTTTCTTCAAAATGATGCCAGGCATCAGCCAGGCGTGGGTGAGACAAGCCTCGGCTTTTCATACAGCCCCTTCTCTCAAGCAAGCCAGGGCAAAAAAACAAAAGTTTAAGGGGAATAATTCCCCAGGGAACACGCTGCAAGCAATAGTCTGGCGCCTCATTCTCCAATTTCGCCATTGCTGACTGCAGGGCAGCCTAGAAACTAGCAGTCCACCGGCAAACAGGTAAACCACAGCACCCATTCCGGGGTCGGGGCGGTCCAGACTGGCAGAGCCGCGCTCACACTCGGGGTCCAAAGACGTGGGGGAGCGGTGTAGGGTTACTTTTGGACCCGCCTGGGGAGAGGCCCACAGAAAGAAAGCACGCTGCCGGACTCCACCCCCATCCACCCCCGATTTTCCTGTTAATGGCTGGGCTGTGGAGCTGCAGCGCCGAAGGCGGGCCAGCAGCGCTGCCCACGTCTCACCCTCGGGGTTACTGTTAATGCCCGAAGCGACTGCTGGACGCTGCTCTTGCTGCCACGTCGGCCCGGGAGGGCCCTCCCCGGCCACGCGGAGAACCGAGCGGCGGGCCGACCTCAGCCGCCTGCTCCCTGGCTCGACCACCGAGCTGCATTCCTCGCTCGCCGCCGTTGTGCGCGGCGTGTTCTTCGGGGCAGAGCTGTCCCCATATTTTCTTCGCCGACTCATTCCTACGACCCCCTCCCCACTCCACCAGACGTTTCTTTCACATTTTGCAACGGAAGGAGCAGAGCAACGGCACTAAAATCCAGACCCCGCGCCAACGGCCGCCGCCATTTTGGCCGGTGGGGCGCGCACGAGAGGCTGCCACTGATTGGCTGCGTCTGTATGAAGGGCGGAGCCTCCAAGGTCTGGTTGCGCGCGCTTTTGCAGCTGGGACCTTTGGAGGGGAGGTCTTTCGCACTGCACTGGAAGGAAATGTAGGGGTGGTGGTCCAGCCAAAGTAGCTGAGAATAAATCAAGAGGTAGAAAGGAAATTGAATTCACTAGCAACTTTTTATTGAATTTATAACTAAAACTACGCATTGCATAGTTTCAAATTATTGTGGTTTTTAGGATTTGTTCGGAGGAACTAGTATGGAGTAGAAATGAATAATTTTTCATAGATGATATGTACATAGAAAAATGGAAGTAGAAAGTTATTAATAATTTAATCAAGTTACTGGGTACAAAGTCAATATTCAAACAAGTATGCTTCCATAGTTTAACAACAAACAAAAACTGAAATTTTAAAGAATTGTGATTTATAAAAGTACAAGAACAAATAACTAGAAATAAAGTTAACTCAAGGTTGTCACCTTTACAGAAAGAACTACAAAATATTTTTGAAAGAAATTGAAAATCTAAATAAACCAAGGGTTATATATGGGTTCTAAGACTCACTTTCGTAACAATATCAGTTTTTCCCGATAAGAAGCCTCTCCAAAGAGGGGTTTCCTTGTCCTTTTATGTCTTTCTACCTGTTTATTATTTCTTATAACTCAAGTTCTTCCCAAATTGATCTACAGATTCAGTGTATATACATTCAGAATTCCAGCAGGATTACATGTGTGTGCACATAATGTGATGTTTATTGTAAAGCTTATATGAAAATGCAAAGGACCAAAATCATCCAAAAAAACACAATCTCTTGAAGAACTATGAAGTTGGATATATACTAGGTATCAAGACTTAGATACAGTTATAGTAGTTAAGACAGTTTTATAATGGTAAAAGTATAGACAAATGAAACAGAATAGATCACCCCAAAACAAACTTCCACATAAACGAAGGCTTCATTTAAGACAAAAAATGAACCTCCTGAATAATGGGAAAAAGAGTTCTAAAAAATAATAATGCTTGGTTAATTTGACATTCACATGGAGAAGGGGGAAAAAATGACCCCTATCTCAAACCATATCCCTAAAGGAAATGCAAATTGATTACAACTCTAATTGTTATTTTGTAAATTATATGAATGTCTTCAAGACAGAAAATGAATTTTAAATAAACCAAAAGATCACAATCCTAAGGAAAATAATTACAGATTTAACTACATTAAATTGATAAGTTGAAAACTTCTTTCCATAAAAGGATGACATGGTGGAGAACAAAAGGCAAGGCACAGATTGAAAGAAGATATTTGTAAAGTGAAATTAAGGGCCCATGTATAAGCTATATAAAGAACCAATTGATTAGAAAACTGGGAGTGACACTTGAGCAGACTTGTCACAAGAGAAAAGCCTAAATATTCAACAGATTGTAGAATGTGCTCAACTCTATTTTTAATCAAGAAAATGCAGATGAAATCCATAATAGAATGGCTAAAATTTAAAAATCAGACCATCCAAGAAGGAAGACAATACTGCTGCTGAGAGTATAACTTGGTACAACCACTTTGAAAAACAGTTTTTGATTGACCAGGTACACTTCCTATAGGAAATAAAGACTGAGTAGTCTTTAATTCAAGAAAAAGCAAAATCATAATTGTGTGATTATATTTACATTATATTTACATTACATTGTTTTATACAGAATTCCAGCTCCAAATGGACAAAATAAGAGGGACTTTTGTTTGTTTTGATTTTGCAATCTCATTAGTATGTTTCAATCCTAAATGCACCCAAGTGTGAGGCCTTCTTCCTCAATCCTGTCCTACCAGCAGTTGTCACTAAAATCACCTACCATACCTACCATGCTTAACTGCTTCATCAAGAACTTCTACTGCCCAAACACCTCAATCCAGCCAGGTGGTCCCAAACAGGTAAAAATGATCAGACTGGAAGTGAGCACCTGACATTAGTAACCAATCTCTGTGCTCAAAGTCCATCTCTGACCATCATGAAAAGTTGTATTGAAACAATCATTTTCTTTTAGAAATGTAAACTAAGAATTTTCAAGAGAGCTGTGTGCAAACCCAAGTGGGGGTGTAGAAACAATAGAGAAGCCTGCTAAGGGTGGAAGAGAAAGAATTATGCAGACTGACAACCATTGGAATATCTGTTGATGCTGGAGTCCTTGAAATCCAAACAACCATTCAGTGACAATGTCCCACAGGTAAGTTCTTTTGTAATTCAAGTTCTTCTCTTTTTCAAAGTGTGACTTTGCTGTCAACCTTCCTTTCTTGGGCTTGCTAATATCCGTATTTCTTTATTTTTTGTATAGAAAACAAACAACAACAACCATAAAATGCAGAACCAAAACATGGGGAAAAAAACAACAGGATTAGAATGAAAGGTTATTCTCTAATTGCTTATTCATTTTTATTGGAGGCATGAATTGGGAACAAACATGGCCAGCTACAAAATGCTTTATTTTTAAATGCTGCTTGCCAACACAATGCCAAAATTCCTTATGGATATGATGGTTTGCTGTAATTTTTTACAAAGTCACAGTTATGAATGATTTGAGCTGCTTTTGTAAATAAGTTAACAATGTTATTTTGAAAAGTTCAAAATAGAATTAAAGAGAATCCCAAGATGGAGTCAAAACTTAAAATATTTTAGTGCATCATGTGAACCTGAGACAAATTATAGTGGTCACTGCCTGTTATCTGAGATCACTACTTACATTTTTTGGTTCCGTTTTTTTATATAGACATAAAAGCTAAGGAAAGAAGAAATGTATTTATTTTCTTTGTAACCCATTCTCCTGGATGCTGCTTCACCCTCTATTTTATCAGTTTCTTCAATTTCTCACCCTCTGAATTCACTAATACAGTTCCTGTATCATCCATCAAGCAAAGGGGACAGAAAAACACCAGGTCCCCAAATATCTCCTTTCTGTTCCCCCAAAACTAGCCAAGTTAAGGGACAATGAAAGCAAGCATGGGACAGAAGGTCCTGATACATGTTATCTTGAAGGTCACTGGCTTTGTCTTATGCACACTGGGAACTAGGGCAAGTTATCTGTTGAAAACTGCTTTCTTGAAGGTACACCAGATTAGCTCCTTGAGATGCTGGTCAGGCAAGCAAACTAAGCAAGCTAATGCTGACGATGTCACTGCTTCTGCAGCCTACCATGGAAAACTCTGAGTGGGAATGGGTACAGAACTGAGGGCATGCTGGAAGGAACACATGTCACTTGTCCAGGCAGCAGTCACTGGACCAAACACCATAAGAGAGAAAAGGCACTACTTGCCAAAGCACTGTGAGGGACAGAGGCGCTCTCAACTTGTCACCACTGAACTCTTCTTGGAGCAGTCCCTGATCTCATGTAAGTGTTCCCCAATAAACCATGTCTCCCATGCTATTTTCAAGTACTGCCTTTGGCCTGTCTATAGCCTACACCACTGCCCTGACACAAATGAGCTGTGGATGAGACACTTCCTTGCCAGCCTCCAACTTTAGATTGTCATGACCTTTGTTTTCTCAGCTCTGACACCAGAGCTGCTAAGTACATTGGAGAGGTTCCCATCCGCACCACCATGACTCTGTAGTCATCAGCTGAGTTTTCAATGTCAGATGACAAAGTGTCAGTGGTCAGGTCATTTTTTTCATTCTGCCAAATACAGACTCCAAATTTCTACCGCTTTCTACAAGTCCCCTTCCAGCTCAGATTGTCCCTTCATTAAAAAGTTCTTTATAGCATACTTCCCTAATGGAAGATATAATATCCCTCATTAAGAGTTTGGAGCAAAAATGTTCATCATATCTTAACTTTGATCATGGTGGAATATATCTAACTTTAAATCCAACCAACAAATCACAAAATAACTACATTCTTACAGGTTAAGTTAAAGGCAGAGGAGTCTACATGACAAAGTTCTAACCCCAAATTTGTAAGCAGAGGTCTCTAGATGGAACTTCCGGAAAACATCTTTAAAAAGGACAATTTCTTGTTCCCCTTCTATTTGATAGGCAGGGGAACTGCAGGAGCCATCATGGGACTCAGAGGTCCAAAGCCACACTGGGTATGGTGGATGGGAAAAATTCAAGGAGCCTAAGTTCCCAAGATATTGCACAACCATGGGACCTGGCCTGGGCAGTCTGCTTCTGACCATCAGTCTTGTCCCTTTTAATAACCAGTAATTCTCAAGTGTGGTTTTCTATACAAGCAACATCAGTATCATTGAAAACTTGCTAGAAATCCAAGTTTTGGGGTCCCACTCCAGATTTACTGGATAACACTCAGTATGGGTCCAGAAATATGAAAGTTTACAAACTCTTCAGCTGATTTGGATGCTCCTTTAATTCTTAAGAATCCCTGATTGAAATCATTGTCTTTCTAAAAGCTAATACAAATTTTAAAAATATAGGTGCTAAGAAAGTAGGCTCATCTTTTAAAAATGTAATATTCACATTCTTACTATATTAACAGCTAATATAAAAATAAGAGTTTGTATAACGAAATGCTTATAATAATGTAATGTGATATAGAAGAAAGCGGTTATGCATCCTTCATAGACTATACATATACACATACACATGAGCATGCACACACATTCACACTCATTTCAAAGGAAATATTCCAAATAACAACTATATTTATCTCTGGATTATGGCCTTTGACCAATGCTTACTTTTTAACTTTTTTTCTCCCAAGTCATCTACAATGAAGGTGCATTGCTTTTAAAACCAGAAAAAAACATTCACGAAATATTGTGCATTAGGCATACAGATAAAAAGAAATAGACCCAAGTGTTTCATTACTAAAAAATGGGCATACTTCAAATTCCATAATGGAATAAAAAAGATTTGCATTGCTTTTAGCGATCACTCTACAATATCCAATGTATTCCCTGAAGTCTTCACCATAATTAAAATAATGAACTTATCCACTCTCCCAAACTTCTTGGTGCCCCTTTGTATTATTTTTTTTATAATATGTAAGTTCATAAAATTTACTTTTGAGTAATGACCACATTTAACAACCAGCTCCCCAAATCCCTAAAAGTTTAACAATTAATTCTGATGGGCTAATATGAGTCAGTTAGAACATACCACTAGTTCTACTAACTCTTCTCCTGTCTCCCTTTGAAGTAACTGCAGTCTTTGACATTTCCTCTTCTTACCCATTTTCAAAACTTTCATTAATTTTAAGCATCTCAATTCAGGGGTCGAGCTCAGACCTGGACCTAGTGAGTCCTCTACTGTAGGTTATAGCTTTAAAACGAAGCCAAACAGTAAATGTTAAAGGAAAAGAAAGCCTGAGGCAATTTAGTAGGACTGAGAAATTAGAAGGTTTCTGGGTTAGGCAGCTACACCATAGAAAGGGACCCTTTCTAACTAAGTCACCCTTGGGAGCTGAGTCTGTGAATGTCAGTAAGAGGACAGAAGTGAAGCCGGTTACCAATTCTGGTGTAGGACATATTTTTGAACACTGTGCTTTCTGCAAGGACCACTTAGCAATAGCACTAATTGAATCTAACTGCACTGATCATTTCAGGTGTCAACCCCCATCTGGCCTATATCTACCCAGGAATAATGGCTGTGGGTGTCATAGAGGCAATTTGAAAAGACATTTACCTCAACTGCTTTAAGTGAAATCTTGAGGAAGAAAAAAAAAAAAAAAAAAAAAAAAAAAAATCCTGAGCAGCCCCAAAATACCTTATTCAGGGTCAATAACTTCCCCCTGGCTGTAATGGAATTTAGCCATCATCAATGTGTTTTTGCTTTTACGAATACCAGAAAGATGACCTGATTTTAAAGCTTGTCCTTGACTCTTCTTCAAACAGCAGAATCCAGATCACTCACTCTGTCACCATAATTTTAACTTAAAACACTTCTATGCTATGCCTGAAACTATTACAAATTTCTTTATTTTGCTGTGAAAATAAAATCCTAAAATTTTTAACAACTCCTAGTAGTATTTAGGTTAGCCTAGCCAAATACATGCTTAGGAATGCTTGAAATGTCCTAGATGCAAATAGCTCTTTTGGTGACTGGTTATTTTCACAGAATATTCTGGCTGGAGCTGAAAATGACTTTTAGTTGTTTAAGAATGTAATCACAGCATTTAAAACATATTAGAGATTTAAATAACGTTTTGGAGCAATTTGAATATAAAATTATAGATAGGAAAGAAGTCAGTTAAATTGAAAAACCTGTATTAGAAAACTAACATGACTCATTTCAATTTAATACCCAGCATATGAAAATTTTCATTTCAACAGGATTTTTTCCTGTCTTTCAGACTGCTGGAAAAAATGATTGGTGTATTTCACATGAATGTAAAGGAACTCTTTTGGCTTTGGTATAGTACTAATAATCTAGGGGACAGTGTTAGGGAAACTGGGCCTGGGAGTTGTCATCTCATTGGCAAGCATCACATGGAAAACAGGGGTACATTTATTCTGCTGTTGAACTACTTTTCTAAGACTTTTTTCATGGCTTCTAAGTGCATTAACAGCATGCTTCTTTACCTACTACTCCACATTTCCACATCCTCTCTGTTCTTCCAGTCGTTGCTATTTGAAGTTTTTCTCTTTGTACATGCATGCAAATGCATAGGTCCCCTGGCGATGTGGCCAGTTGAGCAAAGTAGAGGCTAGTATTATACTGCTGCCATCTTTGTCCTACCAGAATCGGGACAGAAACACAGCTTGCCTCAATTTCTGCCTTTACACAGGACTGATTCATCTAACTAGGACATTAACTAGGATACTTCTTATAGTGAAATGGGATGTTGTCAACAATTTCAGTTGGAAAAGAAGTGAATACTAGGGGCCTTTGAGTCATTGAGGAATGTTGAAGAATGAATGAACTACCCTTTTTATGAGTTATTATTATTATTATTTGATTCATTGTACACAAACAGGGTACCACTTTCATTTCTCTGGTTGTACACAAAGTAGAGTCACATCATTTATGTAATCATACATGTAAGTAGGGTAATAATGTTTATCTCACTCCATTATCTTTCCTTTCCCCTGCCCCACCACTCATTTCCCTCTACATAATCCATCCTTCCTCCATTCTTTCCTTACCCCTCCCCACCTTGTTATGTAGCATCATCCTCTTATCAGAGAGAACATTCAACAATATGAAGACAGAATCTACAGAGTGGAAGAAAATCTTTACCGTACACATTTCAGATAGAGCACTAATCTCCAGAATTTATAAAGAACTCAAAAAACTCTACACCAAGAATACAAATAATCCAGTCAATAAATGGGCTAAGGAACTGAGCAGACACTTCACAGAAGATTTACAAGCAATCAATAGATATATGAAAAAATGTTCAACATTTCTAGTAATAAGAGAAATGCAAATCAAAAGTACCTTAAGATTTCAATGAGTTCTTAAAGACACTGAATCTCTAGACTTGTGAAGGAGATAGTATAATAAAGCATGGCATTAGAAGTACTTAGCCAGTTCAAATCCTAGTTCATCACTTGCCATCTTTGTGATCTTGGGAAAATTTCCTAATTGCTCTGTCTCATTTTTCTTGCTATAAATGAGAATAATGTTCCTTATGACAACGCAGGGGTGTTTTAAGGGTTAAAGAGATGCTGTATGTATAGCATTTAGTATGGTGCCTGACACAGAACAAGAACTCAGTAAATGGTAATGTCCTTAGCTATGGTCTGTACTTGACCAGAATCAAATTTTATGTTAGAATAGTGGCACAATGACAATAAAGATGAGAGGAGCCTCTTTTGACTTCTTGCTCTAAACATCCATTAATGAAGACAAGCCCATTCTAATTTTCCATGATCATTCAGCAAGCCCTGCCATGGACTCACTTCATGAACATCGTCTTTCAAATATTTAGGTGAATTACAAAGAACTGGGCCTCAGCCTCTGGTGGGGGCCGACTGATTGAGCGGGTTAGTCTTTATGCAGCAAAATTGCCCAAATTTCAAGGATATTTCCTTGATGCTAGGCAATCTTGGAAGAACACAGTAGCAAGGAGATGTTTAGGTTATTCACTGGAGCATATATCCCATAGTTCTCTTTGTGAATACATGAATAATGTTGAAATTCACTTTTCTGGGGAACCCAAGGGTGCTGGGGTCTATTGTAATATTTCAAGTATTTTGAAGACCATTATTAAAAATTATATAAACTTCAATTAAATAAAATATTTAAAAATTTAATAAGTGCTAAAACTCAGCATTTTCTAATTATTTTGTACATTTTACTATTTACATATTCAAGCTAATTTGTGTCTGTTGTGTTTGTAAGGGAGAAGTACTCTACAGTCTGCTGTCATTACACCTCTCTTTGCAGCTAAGCATTCAAGGATGTCATCTTGGTAAGTTAAAATTAGCTGTGCTGAAAATAATCACACCAAGGAAATGGGTGCACACTATGCCATGGAGCAACCAGGGAAGTGACCTCCTCTATTCTGCCATCTTTGGGAAACTGGTGAATACTATGAAGCAAGCTGTGGTTTATTGTTTTTTGGTTGTCTAGACTGTAGAGAGTGGTGGGGGAGATACAGATTAAACTGCTAAGTAGCCTTGGTGTGAATAGCAAAAAAAAAAAAGAAAGAAATATTCTTCCAATGTTCAAAAATAATTCTCTAATAGAGCAAAGAATTCACTTGAATCATTGATAAAATGTTAAGTTTCTACATACATCTTTGTTGTCCACTTTCTCATTAACATAAAGGAACATATTAACTGACATTCATGTCAAGACTATGCCCTTGCTATAAGTTGTAGCTATGGATTAGCTATGAATGCAAGAGCTTAATAAAAATCAACAAAGTAGTCTCTGAGATTCAGTTTGCCAGATAGAATTCAGCGGAAAGAATATTGCAATATTAGTATTATTTTCAAATTGTGTTAAGCATCTTTTATATCAATAAAATTGTACAATAAATGTATGTGTGCATATTAGAAAATTTCTTAATTGCTATCTCATTTTTCTTGCTAGGAAAATAATAATACATAAATAATAATATATACATACATACATACATACATTTATGCGTGTGTATATATATGTGTATACACCAAATTTTTTTTCATGGTGGAATGGAGCTAGTTGTTACCCATTTATTAACTAGAACACTACTTGCCAGAACCTGTGGATTTAGTCTTGTCTGCTCTCATAATTACCACTGAGGGCTCTGTTGAAGCTAGGAGGTTCTAGACTTGGCCTTGGCTCTTGTGGTATTGTTGTTCCAGTCAGGTGACATAGGAGTACAGAGTAAAGCTGCAGCGGTGAAAACTGACAGGTAAGAGTGAATAGTTACTTATATTGGAGGCTCATCCTTGAAAAGGAACAGAGTAAGGCAGGATGGGAAACAGCCAGAGAAGGAATGAGGTAAAGGATGGGGTGGTTCCTGAATTCTCTCATTAAAGGAGGCCCATTTTATGTGAGGCCCCCAGACTCTTCTTAGGGTATACTCCTAAAGACCTATTCCTCTAGAGGTATAAGATTCTGTGAGGTTGGAAGTATCAATGACACCACAAGCTAAATTTGGTTTGGGCAAGTTTCCAATTCGAAAAAATTAGGGAAAAGATATAGTCATTTCAGGGAGTATATTTAGTGATTATTTAAAACATTGCAGGGGCCCAGGGCGTGTAGCTCAATGGTAGAACATTTGCCTAGCACATATGAGGCAAAGATTCAATCTCTAGCACTGCAAAACAACAGCAATCACAAAACCACATGAATCCAGCTCCTGAACACCAAGAGTTGCTGTGCTGGGTAGCTGAATGTGGAGATCTTGAGAAGGCGGTGTGCCTAAGAATGCCTGGGAGTTGTATGTTGCCCCCTGTGCTTTGCCCTGCCATTTTCCTCTGGCTGTTTGTCTAACCCTTTGTAATATCCTTTGTAATAAACAAGTCAGTGTAAATGAAGTATTTCCCTGAGTTCTGCCAGCTATTCTAGCAAATTATTGAACCCAAAGAAAGAAGTATGAGAACTCTATAGCTTTTTGGTCAGAAATGCAGGTGACAACCTGGGGCTTAGGATTGGTGTCTGAAGTAGGGAGCTGTCTTATGGAACAGAGCCCTTAAACTTTGGGATCTGATGCTCTCTCCAGGTAGTGTCAGAATTAAATTGAATTAGGGGACACCAAACTAGTGTCCATTGGTGACTTCCTTGGTGTGTGGGGACAATCTCCCCTTACATCTGGCTGTAGAAATAGGTGTTGGGTCTGAGAATAGAGAGGAAAAAGTTTGTTTTTCCCTTCAGACATGACATATAATATTTAGTTTTTTTCTGATTTTAAAAGTAATCCATATTGACTGTAGGAAATTTAGAAGTCACAAAAATTAAAAATAAAATTTTCTCAAATGCCATAATTCAGAGACAAATGTTTGTATTATAATATTTATTTTTGGATATGGTATTGAATGTATGCATGATAAATATATATGCTCATATGTATATTTAGACTCACATAATATATATGCATACATATATAGGCATAGTATTTCATAATGTGTGACTTACTGTTTTTTATCACATTGTTATGAACATTTTTATTAGTGAAACTGTTTTTATATTGTGATTATTCTTGTATTTCCTTTAAAATTTTTTAAAAATGTCATTTGCATTTTAAATTTGAATATATTTTGTTCTTTATTTTTTTATCAAAAACTTTTGATAGTTAACTGTATTGACATTTTTATTTGTAACTTATTTCCTTCCTCTTTTGCCTATATGATCTTTCTACAAACTTAAGGGCAAAAACAAGCCACAAAAATTTCCTTTTATACACACATGTGCATATGGGCATGCACACACACACTTACTCTTAAATCCATTTCAGGTTGAATTTTCTGCATAGAGGGAATATCTGACTTGGTTTTTTTCCCCTGAAATTCTAAAATTTCTTAGCTTGCTCATCAGGAAAATATATTTTTTTGGTAAGAATTGCATGTGGTTATAGGGAATATACTTGAAGTTCTCTGACTTTTAAGGAGGCGTCATAAACTCTAACCATAACCCTAAACAAGAGTTCTGGGCCACTTCTCAGAGCTTTTCATTTATAGGTATGGGATGGGCGTCAGAGAATTTGGATTTTTCATAAGTTGCTGGATGATGCTGTTGGTCTGAGAGCTGCATGCAGAATTACTGGCTTAAACAAATAGAAGTGATGAATACCAATGAATGAGACGGATGGTCTAGAGGTGGACTTCCCAGACCCGGTACTGTGGTTGTGTAATACTTTAAGAGCCTAAACTCCTTTCTGCTCCATAATCCTTAAACCTCTTGGTCTCTTAGTCTCATGATTGCTCCTCAGCCCCAAGTTCCCTGCAGGAAAAAAACAAAAAGAAGAAGAAAGCTTCATCAATATTTTCCTTCCTTGAATTCTGCCTGGGAATTTCTGCTTGCAGTTTTTGCCTAGAACTGTGATACATGGCCAACTTTACCTGTAACAGTGACTTGAAAATATGGACTTTTTTTTTTTTTTTTTTTTGAGCTAGGTACATGGCTACCCTGAACAAAACTGGATGTGGCAGACATGTGTTCTTTGTGATTGTGATGGCAATGATTCTAATGTCTCATCATTAAGATGTTAATTGACTTCTTATATTGATGAAGATTCTGTCCTAGACCAAAGTCTACTCAGACTCTCCTGAAGTCTTTTTCAACTGTCTTGATGTTTTTAAAATTTCAGTGTATATCTTTGCATTGTCTAATTTTAGCAAAAATCCTCCTAAGTCAATTTAACCAGAAGTTCCCATCCTCTATATCTGATCACCCTCCATATCTAATTGAGTTCCTCATCCTCTACCCCCATCCCTGTGATGCCAGATCACCCTGGCCTGCCTTCAGCAGGAATCCTGTTATGTTGGTTATGCTGGTGTAACCAGAATTCCCCCAATCATTGATACTTCCTCTTAGAAATTTTCTATCCACTGCCCCACACTTTGTTCCTGTGTATAAATTCCCTTTTGCCCACGCTGTTTGTGGAATTGAATTGATACGTGTTTAATACTGAGATCTGTTTCACAGTATCACAAAAGCCTTAAGTAAAAACTGTTTTTACTGCCTTACCTATTGTCCAGTTCTGATTTTTCTGTGAAGATATCGAGGAGATGTCTTACTTTCCTTCCTCACTAATAAGAGGATATCGGGAATAAGATATGTAAATGTGATGTGTTTTTCTTATTTGTGTATTGATGTACCTGGACTCATTACACCAGCACATGTCCTAATACTAAATCATCGTTGTATTTATGCCTGATGCAGAAATACTTGATCGAATTTGATTGCATATTTTTATTTAGATTTTTACATCAGTTTTCACTAATTAAATTGACATGTGATTGACTTCTGAGTTATTCAACACATTTTTATGTCAGTGTTACTCTAACTTAAAAAAATCCTTTCTGAGTGTGCAGTGTGTCCTTGCAAATATACTAAACTGAGGCTTATATATATTATCCTATTTAAATTTAGTAGCAATTTTATGAAGCATATGCTTTATGCTCTTTTAATACATGAGAAAACTGGGTTTGAGAGAAGTTATCTAAGCTCACCTATCCAGGAAATTCTAAGACCCTTATTTCCTAGGCTAATTCTGAATTTATTTAATACACTAGAAAGCTTTTCATCTTTTGTTGTGTTGTAGAAGAGTTTATATTGTGTGGGAATTATTGACTTCTCAGTAGATTGAAATAATATACCCATAATATAAATCCAGGCATCCATTATCTGATTCTGTAGTCTTTTGGGGAAGTTATTCTGTGATAACTTGAAATTTTCTGTATAGATTTTCAATTTCTTCCTTGTCACTGAGATCATCAAATTTATTAGCACAGAATTGAACATGTAATGCACACATGAAAGTTGCCTTTATGTTTGTCACACTCTCTTTTTATTAGATTTTTAAAGGATTATACTTGCATTATCTTCTTATGTTCTCATCTGTTCTTTGTCAGGCCCTGGTTCTGCCTCATGAACAAGATGGAGGAGTCCTACTGAGGCAGACAAGAACCCAAATCCATAACCCCACCCAGGCCCAGAGACTACACAGGGAACCCAGGTCTCCCAGCTCCTAGGCCCTGTCCCTTGAGCCTGTCTGGGGTGGCCAAGCTCATTCAAAAATGTTATCACCCATCTGGTTAGCTCCCATCTGGTCTTAGAACTGCCCATCCCAGAAACCTCCTTATTTCAAGCCCCATGGTGGAGTTTAATTAACTGTCAGAATCAGGGCTACGATTTTTAATCAGTGTCACCCAGAAATATTTCCACAAATTAAAGGAATATCTTCAACCTGAGGTGAGGGGCTTTTTGTGATTCCCCCGTGGCTAATGTTCTGTCACCTTGTGCTAGTGTTCGCTCAAAAAACTAGACATGGCTTTATCAGTTTTCTCTATTTTCACTGCATTTGAAACATAACCATCATTACTTTCTCCTTCCTGCTTTCCTTAAAATAGTAATTATCATTGTTTCTTTTCCGATATCTTAAAATAAATTAGTCTATTTCCTTTCTGTATTTTGTTATTTAAAAAATTATAGGAGACTTGGAGTTCATCAAAGAGGAAGTTCCATCCTTTCTTTCCCCACAGAACACTTCTTTTTCAACCCCATAAGAAACATGATACCTTCTTGAGAATTCCAGAATCCAGTTAAAAAGTTTTAATACCCCAGGACAGCTGAAGTCAAGATCAGCCTTCCTGAAATGAGTAAGAAGAGCCCTTTTCCTTGACCTCCATCAGTTCCTCTCCCAAGTCAACACAGCTCAGCACCAAGAGAGGTCTGGACACCTCCCTGCAGTGATGGCTGGATTGGGATGAATGTCCAAGCTCCTCCCTCTTCTTCTGGCGTACTCCCTACATTTTCAGTGCTGTCCCCAGTGACTACTTTTGTCTCTGCTCACAAAGAGAACTGGGAGAACTGGTATAGTTTGGACACCTCAGGCAGCCAGAGGTTAGGGTACCTTCCTGCCGCTGGCTTAGCATTCCGTGGCTTAGAAAAGGCAGAGATTTGAGGCCTTTGTTTTGGGAGAACTGGAGAAATGGAGCTTGTATCCATCATTACTGTTTGTTTGTGTACTCCGTGAGGGATTATTTCTGCCCTATCTTACACGGTGCTTTGAAAAAAGTCGCGTAATTACACACCAGAGGAAACAAAAGATTGTGAGCTCCTGAAAGAAAGAAAGAAAATGAGCCTCTAGGGAAGCTAGAAACAAAGGTCTAGAATTTCTAGCCAGACTTAGAGTTGAAGGCCTTTCTCAATCAGCCTATGAAAGACAGGGAGAGATAGCTGTTTCCTCAGATGAACCAACACAAAGCCATAGGAACCTGAAAAAAAATCAGAGAAACATGACACAATTAAAAGAACAAAATAAATCCCCAGGAACTGACCCTAAAGAAATAGAGATCCATGAATTTCCTGACAAAGAATTCTAAGTAATTTTAAAGAAGCTTAGTGGTTTCAAGGGAACACAGATAGTTAAATCATCTCCTCCTCCTCCTCCTCCTCCTTCTCCTCCTCCTCCTCCTCCTCCTCCACTAAGGATTGAACCCAGAGCTTTGCACATGATAAGCATGGCCTCCACCAGTAAGCTACACACCCAGTCCCACAAAATAAGAACATTGACAAAGATATGATGAAGAAAGCCTGAAGGAATTGTGGGACTCCATTAAGTCAACCAATATACACATTATACAAAAGAGGAAGGGAGAAGGAAGAAAACTCTTATTTTAAAAAGTAGTGGTTGAGAAGTTACAAATCCTGAAAACGTATATCTAGCTTCATGAAGTTCGAAGAATCCCAAATAGTATGATCCTAAAGAAGATCACATTATTAATCAATTTGTTAAAAGTCAAAGATAATTTTGAAAGCAGTGAGAGAAAAACAAGTGGTTACAAGGGAGCTTCAAAGGACTATCAGTAGGTTTCTCATCAGAAATTTTCAAGGTCATAAAAGAATGGGCTTGTATATGCAAAGTACTAAAAGAAAATACTACCAACCAAGAGTATTATACCTGGCAAAGCTATTCTCTAAAAATGAAGGCAGAATCAAGACTTTCTTAGAAAAACAAAAGCCAAGGAAGTTCATCACCAGTAAACCTTCCTTAAAAGAAATAGTAAGGGGAACTATTCATGTTGAAAAGTATTCCTACCTGAACGCATACAAAAGTATAAAACTGACTGGTCAAGGTAAATAGATAGACAAATACAGAACATTGTAATATTGTGTGGGGTGTGTATTTTAGTTCTTGAATTAAACAACAACAAAAACCTCAAAGGGACACAATGAAACTTTCATTGATGATGGATATTGATCATGGTGATTTTGCATAAGCAAAACTCATTAAAATTGTGTACATTAAATATGGCTAGTTTTTATATATCAACTATATCTTCATGCAATTGTTTTTTAAAAAGACCACTAAAATGTAAAATTATAATAATGAAAAGTATGGTAAGAAAGAGGTGGATATTATTACAACACTGATCAAGAGTGAAAACATAACTTCGACATGGCAGCCAACTGGACCTTTACATCTTCGTTGTCCATCTTGTTTCTTGGTGCAATACTTTATAAATATTTGGGGGTTATGGGCCCTATAGGGTTTTCAGCTTGTCCAGGATTTATAGCCACAACACTGACTTTTGTCTTAAAGGAAAAGATTTATCTCATTTATAAGGACTCATTTATCTTCTAAGTGAGCCACAGAAAAAATAGTTTCCTTGTAAATATTTCCGAGAGTGATCTTTGTTCTAAAAGTGAAAACATAAGCAAATAAACAAATATTTCATAATCGACCAGGAAAAAAAAAATCTATTTAGCCTCATTAAAAAGCATTTTATGACTTCTGAAATCTAATGAACTTCCTTTGTGCAGTTACAAATTTAATATTCTGCCTTACATTCTTGACCAAATCTCTTGCAAAGGTGACACATTTATCCCTGAGTTGGATAAAATGACTTCCATTGTGGAAGACAGCCTTTATATAGGAAGCCGACAACCCTCAATGTCAGTGTAGTCCAGTGGAGAACATAATAAGCCTTAGTACTGTGTGTACAGCTTCCATCTTCACCCTTGAAGCAAAAATAAACATGTAACTAATCATTGCAGGCACTCCATCTGCACCTTAGGTACCAAGATGGTTTGTTCAGTTGAACTTTTCTTTGGCAAATAAACTTTTTATGATTTCAAATGTCCTGGCAGCCTTTAGAATTTTCAAAAGGTGGGAATTCTTCATGGATGTCGTCAGTGTGAATGTACTGGATAAAAACCAGGATCTTGGCTGCACAAGGAGATGTCAGGATGAAATTGCATCCTGGATATGAAGAGAATAGTTGTTGATTCATACATTTCTTTCTTGAAAACATGAGAAGGCCAACAATTCTGGAGAAGATAAAATAATTCACAAGAGATAGTGCCTTACCTTTTCCTCTTTGCCAAGACACACTCCATCTCATCATTTCAAAGCACCTGGCTCTACCATGATCCCCATAGCAGTGAGGATTTGCTTTTGTTTGGATTTGAGATAAGCAAATTGGAGAATGCTGCCAAATAAGGCTTGTGTGTTAGAAATATTCCAACAATGGTAAAGTTCTGGTCTTTGCACAATGATTTCCCCCCTTTTTAGGTAAAGATCTGCACTGATGTGTTGTTAGTAGAGACAGTTGTAAGGCATTGTTGTCAAAATTTATAATGCTCAAGCTTTTATAATGGATATGTGATATGTTTCCTTAGGTGCTCTTTGTTTGGTCCTGAGACCAGCTTGAGGCCAGAATCAGCAATTTGTCCTACTCAAAATAATGCAGCTCTAATTTTAAAACCATTAGCAAAGGATGACTGTTTTTCTGGATCATTTTCTTCTCTCTTTTTACTGTTTTCCCTGACAATTAGGCAATTTATCTCAAATTGTGTTTTCCACTTAGTAAAACAAAGCAAAAATATTCCACCTGCAAAACCACAGTCTGATAGAAGCATAGAGCAGAGCATTGTGACGAGAAGCAGGCATGTAAAAGACGCCAGAACCCATTTTCTATGCAACAACACCATCTTAAGCGTGAAAAAGAGAAATGTGCCCAGCCAAAATAAGAAAATAAGCCAAAAGAGAGAGGAGGGGAGCAGGGGAGGAGGAGGAAGAAAAAGGAGAAGGAGAAGAGGGAGGGGAAGGAGGAGGAGGCCAGGGGCTACAAGAAAAATAAGCCAAATGATTTAACATTCTAGCAATGAACAATGAGATTCCATTCCTGGTTGCATCGAAAATAATTAAGTGATCAGGAATAAATGTAACAAAAGAAATGCAAGTCTTATTCACATAAAAGTACAGAATGATCTATCAAAATGTATAAATGCATTCTACTATCATGTACAACTAATTAGAACAAATGAAATTTAAAAATTAAAGAAAAAACACTGTTAGTAGAAATTAAGACAAATGAGGAGACAGGAATATGCTTAGACTGAAAGATTGATATTGTTAAGATCACAATTCTCTAGATTCAGTAGAATCTCTATCAAAATTCCAGTAGGTTAAGTGCTTTTTGTTTGTTTTTAAAAACTGAAAATTTGCTTCTAAAAGTACATGAAAACACAAAAGACCCTAGATAAGCCAGAACAACTTTGGAAAATAAGAACAAATTTCCAATATTTGAAACACTCAATTACAAAACTTACTTAAAATCTACAGTAATATACAGAATAGAATATTTGGGTGTGGATAAACAAATAGATCAACAAAACAGAATTGAGAAAAATAAATCCTTGAATTTATGGTCAACTGATTTTTCAGCAAATGTACCAGGACAGTTCAATGGGGGAAGGGAGAGGCTTTTCAACAAATGATTCCAAGGTAATTTACATATCCATCTGTAAAAATGAGCTTATATGATTATATCACACCATACATCTAAATTAACTCAAGACAGTTGATATATCTAAAATATAAAACATCTAGAAGAAAACATTAAAGAAAATCCTGTGTCTCTGGGTTCAAGAACTCTTAGATGTGATTCCAGAAAAAAAAAAAAAAAAAAGACAAAAGGTATACTTAAATTCCTCTATGAATTTTTGGGACTGTATAACATAACATGAGTGGCTCAAAACAACACATATTTATTGTAATTTCTGTGAGTCTGAAGTGGGGCATAGCTTGATTAGATCAGCAGGGTCTGGATCTTATCTGAGGCTCAACTAGGAAAGGATCCGTTCCATTTGCAGGATGGTTGGCAAGATTTGGTACTTAGTGTTTGTAGGACTCATGGCATCTTGATTCCTTCCTAAAAGTTAGGAAAGGAAGGGAGAGAGTCCAGTAGAAAAGAAAGAGACTGTGAAATGGTCCTAATTGTCATGTACTTACATGCCTGGAACCACCTCTGCTGCATCCCCTGGGTCAGAGCAAGACACAGTTTTCAACACAATCAAAGGCAGGGAGTATACCAAAGCAGTAGGCAGGATTATGAGAGCCCAGTAAGAAAATTGAACAAACAAACAAACAAAAAACAAAAAACCCAGACAAATCAACTTGGATAAGATATTTGTAAATCATACATCTCAGGAGTTAATAAGTTATGAACTGAAGACCAGATTTAGCCTGTGCCTATATTGGGAAGGTTTATAAGCTAAGAATGGTTTTTATAGTTCTAAAATGTTGTTTAAAAATAAAAAAAATAATATGCAGAAAAGATCCAGTGTGGTCCATAAAACATAAAATATTTACTACTTGTGCACTGACAGAATAAGTTTGCAAACCCAAATTTGCCAACACTTACCTCCATTATATAAAAAGCTCTTCTACATCTAAAAAGGAAGACAAATAATTCAATTAAAGATGCTTGTTATAGGCAAAAATTACTCTCCGTACAACATTCATGCCCTCGTCCTCATAATCTGAGCATGTGTTATACAACATGGAGTCAGGGATTTCTATTAATGTAGTTAGAGTTGTGGATGTTAAAATAGGGATGTCATCCTCGATTATCAGGTGGTCCTAATCTAATTGCTCTAGGGACAGAGATGCGCTACCTAGGATGATAAGAGATCATTCTCTAGTTAGAAAAGAGATTTAAAGTATCAGAGGGACACAATTTCCTGTTCTTATTGGGGTGGGGCGCACAGAAAGCAAAAGAAAGAACTCAAGTAGCATTTAGAAAGATAGAATGCTCCACCGATGACAGCCAGCTAGGAAACAGACTTCAGTCCTATAAGCACAAGGAACAGAATACATTCAACAACCTGAATCAACCTGAAAGAGGATTCTTTCCCAGGACCTCCAGGAAATGAACACCAGACCTACAGATTTCCTTGATTTCAGTATCGTGAAACCCTGAGGGAGACCCACCTGGACCTATTTGGTCTTTTAATCTACAGAATCTATAAAGTAGGAAATGTGAGCTCTTTTAAGCAGCCAAACTTGTGGTAATTTCTTAAGGCAGTAATAAATATTAAACTAATACATTGGACAACAAGTTTGCATAGACATTTCATTGAAAAGATTATACTAATGCTGTGTGCTTGAAAGGATACTCAAAATAGTCATTGGGGAAATGTGAATTAAGATACTCAATAAAATGGTGCTGTGACTTGAAGGGCACCTAAATTGTCTGCATACTTTAGCTATTGTGAGTTTTGAGCTGCTTATAAACATTGAAGTGACTGTATCACTCTGTAGTATCCTGACTTTAAATTCTTTGGATATACATTGAGGAGTGGGATAGCTAGGTCAGATGGTTCCATTCCTAGTTTTTGGAGGAATCTCCCTACTGCTTTCCAGAGTGGTTGAACCAATTTGCAGCCCCACGACAATGTATGAGTATATCCTTTCCCCCATATCCACACCAACATTTATTGTTACTTGTAAATTCTTTTTTAAAATTTGTGCATTTTATATACACATGACAGTAGAATGTATTTCAACATATTATACATACATGGAGCATAAGTTCCCATTCTTGTGGTTGTACGTGATGTGGATTTACACTTGTCACGTATTCATATGTGAACATAGCAAAGTCATGTCCAATTCATTCTACTGTCTTTCCTATTTCTAGTCTCCCTCCTGTCCCTTCATTCCCCTTTGTCTAATCCTATGAACTTCTATTTTTCCACTGCCCTTATTGTATGTTAGCATCTACATATCAGAGAGAAAGAACATTTGGCGGTTGTTTTTTGGGATTGCCTTATTTCCCTTAGCATGATAGTTTCCAGATCCTTTCATTTACTGTCAAATGCCATAATTTTATTCTTCTTTATGGTTGAGTAATATTCCATTGCATATATATATATATATATCATATTTTCTTAATCCATCATCAGTTGAAGGGCACCTAAGTGGGTTCCATAGCTTAGCTATTGAGAATTGAGCTTCTATAAACATCAGTGTAGCTGTATCACTATGGTATGCTGATTTTAAGTCCCTTGCATATATGCCAAAGAGTGGGATAGCTGGTTCAAATGGTGGTTCCATTCCAAGTTTTCTGAGGAATCTCCATACCGATTTCCAGAGTGTTTGCCTCAATTTGCAGTCTCACCAGCAATGTATGAGTGTACCTTTTTCCCCACATTCTTGCCAACATTCATTGATACTTGTATTCTTGACGGGAGTGGAATGAAACCTCATTGTAGTTTTAATTTGCATTTCTCTAAATGCTAGAGATGTTGAACTTATTTTCATGTATTTTTTGACTATTTGTATTTTTTCTGTGAAGTGACTGTTTAATTCCTTTGCCCACTTATTGATTGGGTTATTTGGTTTTTGGGTCTTAAGTTTTCTGAGTTCTTTCTATCTTCTGGAGATTAATACTCTGAGGTGTAGGTGGCAAAGATTTTCTCCCATTCTGTAGATTCTCTGTTCATGTTCTTGATTGTTTCCTTTGTGTGAAGAAGCTTCTTTGTTTGAGTCTTCCCATTTATTGATTCTTGATTTTTACTTCTTGCACTTAAGGAGTCTTGTTAAGGACTGAGCTGACTGTTGGAGTGTTGGACCTGCATTTTCTTCTAGTACGTGCAGGTATCTTGACCTGATTTTTCTATCTTACACATGTTTCTCTTGCCCTTCTGCATGTTTTCCTGCAACAAGAAGGCCCTCACTAGATACTGGCTCCAATCTCCTAAACTTCCTATCCTCCAAACTGTGAATCAAATAAATTTCTATTGTTTGTAATTTATACGATGGTCTTCTGTTATTGTAACCAAAAATGAACCATGACAGATGATGCTGAACAAAAAGACTAACGATATCAAGTGTAGGATAGAGATTATGGAGTACCTGGAAGTCTCATACAACATGTGAATGTGATATGAGACAACTACTTTGGAAAACAGCTCAGTAGTTTCTTAAAACGTTGAACATAAACTTTTGAAAACATCTCAGAAAATCCATGCCTAGATATCTACCTAAAGGAAATCAAAACATAAGTCCACATCAACACTTGAACAGGTATGTTCACAGCAGCAATATTTGTAGTTGGCAAAAGTTGAAAACAATCCAAATATCCATCAACTGGAGAATGGATTAACAAAATGTTTTGTAGTTATAAATACAATACCATTCATTAATAAAAAAGAACAAACTGCAGATACACACTATGACATAATGAATCTCAAAATATGCTAAGTGAAAGAAGCCAGACACAATAAGACTACATTTTGTATGATTCCGCTTATAAGAAGTTTCCAGAAAAGGCACATTTATAGAGACAGAAAACAGATGAATGTTTGCCTGGGATGAAGAGTCGAAGTGGAGACAGACTGTAAACAGGCAAAGGGGAGATTTGGGGGTGATGGAAACATTCCGAAGCTAGCTTGTGATAGTCTTATAAATTTAGAAAAATTCAGTGAATAGTGCACTTACAAAGGGTGTGTAGTATGGTATATAAATTGAACCTCAATAAAAAAAAATGGTAATAATCAACTTCAGTGAAAATATAAGAAAGGAAATGTAATTGTAGTATGGTATGCAGCTCTAAATAATATTTACATAGACATAAGTGACTATCGATTTAATCTAAAAAATAAATATAACTGCATTGGGATCGTGGAAGAAACCCAGAGGTGATGGGAGTATAAGGGAGTAAAATGCTCAACTACCTAATAGGAGATAGTCAAATAATACCCCAAATTGACATATCTAGACATAATAGAATATACATATTATTTAAACGTACAAAGATAGGGAAATGTCTACAAGAAACAACTTCTGTAATCAAAGTGCTTGCCTCTAAAATCACTAAGCAGGGGATAGGAAAAAGTGGACGGGGGAACCCATTATGGTTTTGTTATAAGTGTTTTCTTACAGTTTGACACTTTAAAACACTGACATATTCTTCTTAGTGAAAATAAGGGCAACTTTAAACCAGACACACAAGATTTCTTATTTTTTCTTTCTCATTTCGATTTCTTTCATTTTCTCTCTTTTCTTTTGTCTGTGAGATTTCCTTAATATTTCCTAAAGTTTATTTCATAGTAAATCAGTTGAGTTTTTTAAGATGACTCTAAGTCCCATATTTCCAACCCCATGACTTTTTTTTGTCTTGATGTGTTCCTTTCTATGGTGCCTTGTTAGCTGCTCTTGCCCCTCCAAGCATTAATATATTTTTTAAGTGTTCTTTTCCCTGCAGTGCATTTTCTTATCCAAGTACTTTTTTCCCCATATTTTTGGTCTCTATTAGTCATGTTACAAAGTTTCCTCAGCTGTCTGGGAATCTGGTAGTCCACTCATATTTAAGAATATCAGACAGTGATAAATCTTCAGAGAATAAACTGTCTGTGTTCCATTGTGATGGGGGAGAAATTTGCTCAGCTTCATAGAATAAAGGAGAAGATCTCTTCTGTTTCTTAAACTGCTCTAACCATCTTCCCTTATGTCAGTACCCCATTCCTTCCTACCTGAGCCTTTGGGAGAATCTATAAATAAAGTTAGACTTTCTTGTTTACCAGATTAGGATTCATTTTTTCCTAGTCCCCTGAATTAGTTCTCTGTTCTAGCTGCTTTCCCTTTTCCAAAATATTGCTGAAGTTATATTCTCTCCTGTTCTATCCATAATTAGAGATTTATGTCTTTAAAAACAAAAATCACCTTATTGCCATTTTAATGCAAGGGAGCAAACACAGGCTTATGTTCACTCTGCCATCTTTCTCTACATATGTGACATAAACTCTTTGAATGCAGGATCATTTTTAATGTTGCATTAGCAAAGAAACATTTTTTCAGTTTTTAAGGTAAATTACTAAGTGATTTTTGAACTGGATGTCCTTATCCTAGACCAGAGCACCCCAATTCCCAGGAAAAGGCATGGGTTCGAGGAAGGTTAAATCTGAGGATGGGAGAGGTTGGGGTAGGCTGGGTTGGTGCATATAGGATGAGATGAGGGATGAGGTGGGTGGTAGGCAACATTCACAAGAAAATTGCATAAAACAGAATTACATGTCTGTTCAATCACAGGCTTTTTCCAGACCATTCTGGCAAAATATGTGCTCATTCTTTAAGAATTCACTCATATCCTACATGGTATGCATGTCGAATCTGCCCAATTCTCTCTTAAAACAACAATAGTCATATTCATTTAATTTTACATAATACATACATTTATCAGCTAATACTGATCGTGCATTCTTTTCCATTGAAAATTTAAATGAACCCCCTGCTTTTGATAGTCTTCTTGATTATAATTCCCAAAGCAGAATTCAAACAATTCAGAAATACATTTCTTAATTTATCCCTACTGATGACATAAATAGGGAAAATCTTTCCACCTACCACCAGTGAAAAGTATTTTCTTTGTTTTCATACAGGGGTATTATCAGTTTGTTTCTTTTTCATATAAAGTTTTAATTGTGATTATAAAATGTCTGTAAGGTAAGGTATACTTGTGTTATGATATGTAGTCTTGTTCTTAGCTCCAGATTATTTGAAATAATCACAAGTAATTTTTTTCCTGTCTCTTTTTTAGCAGTCAATATATTTGATTGAATACTTTAGGGTATTGCATAATAGTAGTTAGGGGCTACTGACACATTCTGAGACTCAGCTGCAGCATTAAAATTATTATTGTTAGTTCTACAAGTAATATAAACTTGATAAAAAAAACTTGTCATATCAAAGTGAAAAAGTAGAAAGTAAAAATGTTCCTTAATTGGGATAGTTGAATTAAGTTTGATGAGTAACTTCCTTGATAAAATAATAATAGTCTCGTAACAGAGAAGTGGTTTTACATTCTGCTAGATTGATGTTAAAACAGCCAGGACTATAGCTTCCCTCAACATTATATTTGGGATCAACAAGTCTAGCTCAAATTGCCCTGTCTCTATGATTACTGGTACTGTTGCATTCTGAGAAGAATGGTATTTGAATGACAATGGATAAAGAACAGCTTTAAAATTAGTAAAGAAAGGGGAAGATGTCAATGGATTAGAAGATAATTCCTTTGAGGAAGAGAAGTGGATTTCTGGTAAATGCACCCAGACACATTCAAGTCAGGTGTAGTCAGTGATGTGAGTCAAAGCCTTTTCTACCTTCTAGGTACCTGTTCTTAATATCCTGGTTCACAGATTAGAATGAGCAATTTAGGAATGCACTTCTTAATTCATCCTCATTGTTTATGGAGATAGTAGAAATTCCCCTCAAGTCTAGGATGTATTCTTTTCGCTTCAATCAGTGTAGATGTCAGCTTTTGTATTTTTATGGATTCTAATAAGTATTTGAATTAGAAGATTGGAGAAGGTGAATTAGACACTGCTAGTCTTGTTGCTATGATAACAAAGAAGCTCTTTTAATGTTTATAAATCCTTGTCATGAAGGTTAAGATCAGAATTTAAATGCAAACTCACAGGATATCTATATAGAAAGGCAACTCAAACACACCAAATATGTTTTATCTTTGTTCTCACTTACATTCTATAGTTTTCCTTAGGAAAAATGGCACTAATGTTTCCAAAGTAAGGTTTTATAGACTATGCTTTGCTTCTATTAGGGAGAATGAGAGGGTTCAAGGGTAAAAATAGTGGGCTTGAGTTTAGAACATAAAAATTAAGTCCTGGTCCAACACTTATTTGTTGTGCAAAACAAGATTAAATTACTTAACTTCTCCCAGCGTAAGATTCTGCATCTGCAAAATGGGATAAGTAATGATTGCTTTATGGGGTTGTTGTGGAACTTAAATAGATACTACTGGAAAAGTGCAACATCAACTGTACAATGGTGAACAAAGGTAGATGTGATCCTTTTCCTCATAGAACTTGCTATCAAAGGGGCAGTCGGGGTGACTGGGAAGTGCTGCCTTCCTCTACTTCACCCTCTTGGTCACCAGCAGTCAGGAAAATGCAAGTCACAAATACACTAAGATTTCATCTCAGCCAGTTAGAACAGGAATCATCAAGAAAAAAAAATAATAAATTATGGTGAGAACGTGGGGAGAAAGGAACACTTACACATTATTGGTGGGACTCCAGATTAGTAGTCCACTGTGAAAATCAGTATGGGAATTCTTCAAAAGTTTACAAATGGAAACACCATATGACCCAGCCATTTCACTTCTCAATATTTATACAAAGCAACTGAAATCAGCACACTATAGCTATTTGTGCATTCCAATGTTTAGCAGCACAATTCAACAATAGCCAAGTTATTGAAGCATCTTAAGTGTTCATCAGCAGATGAATCGATAAAGAAAATGTGGTACTTATACACAACAGAGTTCTACTAAACAATAAAGAAGAATGAGATTTACCAGTAGATGGATGGAACTGGAGAACATCATGCTATGTGAAATAAGCCAGATTAAAAAATTCAGGGATCAAATGTTTTCCCTCATGTGCAGAAGCTAGGGAGAAAAAAGAAATAGAAAAGGTGGGGATCTCATAAAAATAGAAGGGAGATCAGTAGAGGAGAGGTAGGAGATCAAGTGGAAGAGAGGAAGGGTAGGAAAGGAGAAGAACTGAGAAATAAAATTGATCAGACTATGCTATTTGCATGTATGAATATACCACAATGAATTCAACTTTTATGTACAATTATTATGTACCAATGAAAAATATATCTAAATAAATAAAAGGAAGCCCAAAAGAATAGAGGAAGGGGAACAGGGAGAGGGAGGTGAAAAGAGAAAGAGGAAGTATTGGGGAATTAATTGAAGTACATTATGTTGTGTGGATATATGAATATGTCACAATGAACCCACTGTTATATATAATTATAATATACTAATAACACTATGAAAGAGGGGCAGTCAGTACCTGGTAATCAATACCACTAAGTTAAATTCGTACCCATGATATCTTCTATGAAGGAGAAACTTTTTTTCAAACCCTCTATTTCATTAAAAAAAAGTCCTATCAACTCTGTCTTCAAAATATAATATAGTCTTCTCTTTGTGGTGCTGACAGATTTGAATTTTGGCTACTGTGATTTAGTTATACAGTGCAGGTTCACGCACAACTTGGTTCAAATTACAGTTAACCACAGTATATTAACTGAGTCAGTACGTGAAGTGCAAACTTCACTTCAACCTTTTAATCCACAAATCTCTATCAATGTGAGTAACAGACGTAAGCCATAAGCAATGACTGATCATGTGACTTCTTTCAAACCCATCAGCCATTGTTCACTGTGCATCCATTATTCAGCTTATGCAGAAAGTGTATAGTTGTGTTGCCTTCTTGTCTCATTGTGAAAAACACACATGACGTTTTACAAAAAGGGAAAATTGAAAATAATTGACCCATAATGATAAAAGTGCAGCAAAGAAATAAGAAATAAAAAATGAAAATACTGGAGGTGAAGTGTAAATTGAACATAAATTGAGTTACAGAAGAAATACCTGTCCATGAGAATGTTAACACTAACCATGCTTCAAGAAACTCTGGGTTTAAAAGAGAGAGAGAGAGAGAATCTAGGTTTGTAGCCAGGAGGACTTATTTCAGATGGACTTGACATAAATGAAGAAAGTGGTTGTGGAAAAAAGGATGATGGTGACCCAGAGGAAATGACACTGACAGACAATATTACATTATAGAAAATTGCAGAAGTGTTGACGATGTTGAAAAGTTCAAAGGATAATGTGTTAGATGCTGACCTAAAGTTAGGAGTGTAACAATTCATCAAAGCAGAGGAAAGATACTTGCTCATTATTGTAAGTTATATGACAAGAAAAATAAAAGCATTATTCAAACCACTCTTGATAAGTATTTTTTAAAGAAATAAAACACCAACCTTCTAATATTTTAAATGATTTTTAATGTTTTAAGTTACAGTGTCCTAAATAAATGTTTTACTCTTTTTACTTTATTCATTTTTACTTTATTTATAACTGACAGTAAGAGAGTTTTTAATATTTTTAGAAAAATTTTGAGGGTTGTGAGACATTTGTAATGTTTTCCCATTGATTACTAAGTAAAGATTTATTATTGATTATTAAGTTGCCTAGTTTCACTTTGTATAGTCATATTTATAGTTTTGCAGTTCATTCAAAGCAAGGACTGCCTGAGCATAAAAAAATCTACCATGATCATGATTAGTGCTATAATCATCAAAGTATGATAAAATAAAAACAACTAAATACAACTTTACCTTCATTGACAAATCTTTTATTAGTTTACCATTAATCTTCTGCTTGTATCCATTGATAAGAGTTATATGTGAGTCCTGGTACTACTAGTATAAACCTGGTACTATCTTTTTAATTAATTCTGCTCCTTCTTCACTAGATTCAGTGCCTCAGCCCACCAGATGGTGTAGGCTATAGCTCAACGTAAGTCACTGAAACTGTCTTTCACAACATAAAGTTACTAAGAAGTTTTCTCTGCACTGGAACAATATATATTTTGGTTAAGGTGCAGAATACTAGGCATTAAATGCCTGCAAACAAACTTCCATTATCTACACTTGCCTGAATTCTACCATCTTTAGTAACTATTTCTGTAGCTCCCATTTTATCAACTAAGAAAAGCTATTCTATCTCCAAGAATTTTTTTCTTGAAATTTTACACATTATACATTAATGTTTTGCTTCAAGATAATTTTGAACTACAGAAAAGTGAAAATAGTACCAAGAATTCCTACATAGCCTTCGTTCAGATTCCCTATTAAGATTTTACCACATTTATCTTATCATTCTTCCTGTCTGTATTTGTATGTATATATGTGTGCGTAAATATATAAATGGTATTTGTGTGTATTTATATACATAGATATACAATATCATATGAATTATTTCAGAAGAAGTTGCAAACATAATGTCCCTATAGCCCTAAATATTTCAGTATATATTTCTAAAAGCAAAGGACATATTCTTAGATAACCTCAGTATAATTACCAGAATCAGGAAATTATACAATTACTTTAAGCACCTTATTTTAAAAAATGTGTGTATTGGTAACTGATAGCATCATGATTTATTATTGTGGATATAATTTAATCTGCTTTCAAAGGAATTACTGTTACTATTGCCTCTTGTTCCGATTTTACAAATTCTGCTTCAAATAATGGATAAATGAAGCTTATTGCTTCCTGACAATAGTTGTATCACATTGTTTCTCCTTGCGGATATAAAACAACAGATCAAAAGTTATTCTGAGACCTCCCAGAAATGACACATCTGTCTCAGTTTTTAATATTACTATTTGGGGTATAGTAGAAATGGAGTAAGCCCTTGGGATTCAAAGATTTGTGATGTGTGGTTCTGAGCATACACAGAACTGTTTTCTTCCCACAAATTACGATGTGCTTGTGTCGCTGTGATCTCATGAACTGCCCACTCAAGCAAAATGCCATGGTAGGTTTTGCAGTGAAGTGGATCTCAGTGTAGTTTTGAGTTGCATTTCCCTGATGCCTAAACATGTTGAATATTTCTCATGTAATTACTGGTCATTCTTACTTCTTTTGAGAGTGTCTGTTCAGTTTACTTGTCTATTGATTGATTGGGGTTTTTGTGGGGAGTAGGGGTTGAGTTCTTTGTATATCACATATTAATACTCAGTTGGAAATACAGCTGCAAAGATTTCCCCCTGTTTGTCATTTGTCTCTGCGCTCTGTTGTTTCCTTTGCTGTGCAGATTTTTTCTCCTTGACACAGTTTCATTAGTCAATTATTGCTATTATTTCTGGAGGAAGTGGTTGCCTGTGCCCATGTTTTGAAGTGTTTCCCCCATGAATTCTTTTAGCAATTTGAAAGGTTTTGGTCTCACATTTAGGTCTTTGATCCATTTTGAGTTGATTTTTGTGCAGTGTGAGACAGGGATCTGGTTTCAGTCTTGCACATATGGATAACCAGTTTTCCCAGCATCATTTGTTAAAGAGGCTGTCTTTTCTCTAACGTGATTTTGGCTCCTTTGTCAAGAATCAGGTGGCTGTGGATGTGTGGGTTTGTTCTTGTTCTCTGTTCTATTCCATTTCATTGGTTCACATGTCTGCTTTTTTTTGGTTCTTATTTTTGTTTTTGTTTTGTTTTGTTTTTTTTTGCCAGTGAAATGCTGATTTTTGTTAGTATGGCTCTGTAGTAGGTTTAAAAATTGGGTATTGTGGTGACTCTATCATTGATCTTTTTGCTTAAGATTGTGTTGTCTATCAAGGATCTTTTATGCTTCCATATGAACTTTAGGATAGTTTTTTTTTCTAGTACTATGAAGAATGCCATTGGTATTTTGATAGGGATTATACTGACTGATCTGTAGACTGCTTTCAGCAATATGGCCATTTTAACAATATTGATTCTGCTGACCTATGAAAATGGGAACTCTTTCCCTTTTCTAATGTTTTCTTCAATTTCTTTCTTCAGTGTTCTGTAATTTTCATTGTAAAGATCTTTCTTCTCCTTGGTTAAGTTTATTCCTGGATATTTTATTTCTTCAAAGCTATTATGAGTGAAATTGCTTTCCTGATTTCTTTCTCAGTGGGTTATTTTTTGATATGTAGAAAAGCTATTGATCTTTGTATGTTGATTTTGTTATCTGCTACTCTGCTGTATTTGTTTATTAGATGTAAAAGTCTGTTGAAGGACATTATAAGCTTTTCTAAGCTTAGGATCATATCATCTACAAATAGGGATAATTCAACTTCCTCTTTCCTATTTGTATTCCTTTATTTTTTTTTTTTCTATTGCCTAATTGCTCTGGCTAACACAAAAAGTCTATATCAAATAGGGTTGGTGGCAGTGGACAACCTTGTCTCATTCCTGATTTAAAAAGAAATGCTTTCCATTTTCCCCCATTCAGTTTGATGTTTGCCATGGATTTTTCATATATAACATTTATTATGTCAAAGTGAAATACTTCTATACCTAGATTCTTCAGGGTTTTTATCATAAATGAATATTGAATTTTCTCAAAGGCTTTTGTGCATCTATTGAGATGATCAGGAGTGTTTTATCCTTGATTGCATTCATGTGATGTACTATATTTTTTGATTTGTATATGTTGAACCATCCTTGCATTGCTGGAATGAAACAAACTTGATCATGGTGTACAATTTTATTAAGGTACCAATTCAGTTTGGAGGTATTTTATTGAGGACGTTTATATCTGTGTCCGCCAAGGATAGTGGTCTGTAATTTGTGTGTGTGTGTGTGTGTGTGTGTGTGTGTGTGTGTGTGTGTATCTGGTTTTGGAATTGAGCTACTGGTTTCATAGAATGAGTTTGGAAGAATTCCTTCCCTTTTCGTTTCATGGAATAGTTTGGGAAACATTAGTGTTAGTTAGTCTTTCTTTAAAACTTGGCAATATTTAGCAGTAAAAATGTCCATTCCTGGTCAGTTCCTTGTTGGGAGACTTTTTATTACAGCTTAAATCTCATTGCTTGCTGTTGAGTAGCTTAGATTTTTTATAACCTCTTGGTTTAATTTTGCTAGATTGTATATGTCTAGAAATTTATCCATTTCTTTTTTGTTTTCTAATTTATTGGAAAATAAATTTTCAAAGAAATCCCTAATAATTCTTTAGATTTCAGTGATGTCTGTTGTAATATACTCCCCTTTAATAAATCCCTGTTTATTACAACTCCCCTGTTGTAATAAAATCTCTAATTTTATTAATTCTGGTCTTTGTTTTTCTTTTGATTGGTTTGGCCAAGGGTTAATCAATCTTGCTTATGTTTTTAAGAACCAACTCTGTTTCATTGATCCTTTATGTTGTTCTTTTCTTATCTGTTTCATTAATTTAAGCTTTGATCATTATTTCATTACTTCTACTGAGTTTCGGTTTTAGTTTCATCCTTTTTTTTTAAGACATTGAGGTTATCATTAGATTATTTGAGATCTAATTTTTTATGTAAGCATTTGTAGCTGTTAACTTCCCTCTTAGAACTGCCTTCAATTGTGTCCCAAAGATTTCGTTGTGCTTTTATTTTTATTTGATTCTGATCATTTTTAAAATTATTCCCTTGATTTCTTCAATGACATACTGATCATTCAAAATGATCAGTATCATTTCAATCTGATGTTTTCATCAGATTTCTATGTTTTCAATCTCCATGTGTTTGTAGTTTCTGTAGTTTTTTATGATGTTTATTTCTATTCTCATTTATCTGATAAAAATCAAGAAATTATTTTTTAAAAATATCCTTATTTATTCATTTATTTATTTTTTTATGTGATGCCAAGGATCAAACCCAGTGCCTGACACATGCAGGGCAAGCACTCTATCAATGAACTACGGCCCCAGCCCAAGAAATTATTTTGATATTTTGTATTTGTTAAGACTTTTTGTGACCTAAGATATTATCTGTTTTGGAGTAAGCTCCATGAGCTGATGAAAAAAAAATTATCTATTCTCTTCCTGTTGAATGGAATATTCTATACATATCTATTAAGTCAATTTGCTTTACAGTATAATTTATTTATGATAGTTCTTGGTTTTTTTGTCTGGATGACCTATCTGTTTGTGAGTGTGGGGTATTGAAGCCTCTCACTATTACTGTATTGGGACCTATCTGTCCCTTCATAGTGAATATGAAATTGGATGAACTCATGTTCAGTGCATACATATTTGCAATCATTATATCTTGTTGGTGGATTGTTCCATTTACTAATATGTGTTGATATTTTTATCTCTTCTAATTTGGGTTTTAAATCTTTGTCAGATATGAATGTAGTAATTTCTACTTGCACTCAGATTCCATTTACATGGAATATCAGTTTTCATTCTTTTAGTCTTAGTTTGTGTATGTCTTTGAGATGTGTTTCTTGCAGGCAACAAACATTTGAGTCTTGCATTTTAATCCAATCTGCCACTCTGTGTCTTTTAATTGGAAAATGAAGGTCATTTACAGTCAGGTCTTTCATTGAAAGGTGTGTACTATTTCCTGCCATTTTATCCTATTTTGCATGTTTGATTCTTTCCTATTTCTCATTTACATATCTATTCTTGTGAGATTTATTATTTCTCTTGCATTAATGGGGTTTATTTTCTCCTTCTTTGTGTATTATTCCATTAATTATCTTTGGCAATGCTGGCTTAGTGGCCATGAATTCCCTTAGTTTTTTTTTTTTTTATATGGAAAGGTTTTTTTTTCTTCTTACTTTCTGAAGGATAATTTTGCTGGATATAGCAATCTAGGTTGATGGTTATTTTCTTTCAGTGTTTGAAATACATCATTCTATGCCTTCCTGGCCTTTAGAGTTTATAAAAATCTCATGTTAATCTAATGGGTTTGGTTTATAAATGACTTGGCCTTTTCTCCTTGCATCCTTTAATACTTTTTCTGTCTTATTCTGAATTTTTGGCAGACGTTATAGAGAGTTTCTTTTCTGGTCATGTCTTTTTGGGTTTCTAAATGGTTCCAGTACCTGAGTGCTCATTTCATTCTAATCATTAAGGAAATTTTCCATGATTATTTCACTGAATATGTTTTTATTTCATTAGCCTCTATCTCTACTCCTTCCTTATAACCCATGAGTTTTAAAAATGTTGTTATTGGTGCATTATAGTTATAAATAACATAATTGTACATGTTTAGATAATAATTTGCTCCATCTCATTCCTTAGTACATCTTCTTTCCCTCTCCTCCTCCCTTCTCCAATTCACCTTCCTCTCTTCTACTGGTCATCCTTCTATTTATTTTTTTTAATTGGTGATATATATATCTATATCTATCTATCTATATATATATATATATACATATATATATAGATATATATAAAGGTGGAATTCACTGTGGTATATTCACATATGTACATAACACAATTTGGTTAGTTTTATTCCACAGTTCCTGCTTCCTCCTTTTCCCTGAATCTCATTGCTCACTGATCTTCCCTGAATTCCACAGGTCACTAATTTCCCTTATATTTTAATGAGATCCATTCACCTGTTCTCCTTTGTTTTGCTTTAGCTTCCACATATAAGAGAAAATATTTCACCCTTGCCTTTCTGAATTTGGCTTATTTCACTCAGCACGATGTTCTCCATTTCTTTCCATTTGCCACCAAACACCATAATTTTGTTTTTCCCATGGTCTACCCATCTTCTGGAATGATCATTTCTTTTACTTTTATGCAGGGAACTACTTAGTGAGGTGCTTCTTTAGTGCCTCAGGCTTGCTGACTATCAAAGTATTGATATTCCCTGTTAACATGTACTCTCTATTTCCCACCATCAACACCACTTTGAGTGAAGCTACTAAACCTCATTAACTAAAATCACTTCAGAGCAAAGTTGTGTACTAATGAATCTTGGGAATAAAATGTATTGACGTGTTCTCATAGTTCCTCTAATTCTGGTAAAAATATGTAGTAATGTTCTTGAATAGGTTGATTTGAAAAGGGGAGAATAGAAAAATGGGCAAAGGAGAAAAAAGAGAAAAAAGAAAAAAAATACAAATTATATTTGTATAAAAAGAAGAAGAACTTTTGGGGTGGGAATTTGAGTCAGAAGCATGTAATGCAAGAGGGAAAAGGGAGGCTAAGAAGATCAAATGCAAACCCTAGCTAGGAAAAATAAAGATAGAAACAATGATTTCAGTTAATGCTACAAAGCATTAGAAAAATACAATCAAATGGGCTAAGGGCTTCAATATCAAATAATAGGGGAACATCAATTGATTCAATATGAAAATATTGGTAGGATCAAAATTGACATTAGAGTTCTTTATGATAATCTAGGCTGAGGTGGAGAAATTTTTTAGTGAGTCTTTTGATTTGGACTTTATCTGGATTTGGGACTTTTAGAAGATATCCACCACTCCTCAGTTTTACCTCTAAGTTTCTCTAGGTTTGGTGCTTCTGATACAATTCTAGGTGACCCCTTGAAGTCTTTGGTTATGTCCAAGTACCTACTAGCTTTTTGCTGGATCAGAGCAGATGGTCCCTAATTGTCTGTGGCTTAGTTACCAGGTTACTACCTGTGAGGGTGTGAAGTCTTATGTGCCCTCCTGAAGTAAAGCTCTTGGTATCCAGCACTGTCAAATCTAATGTGGGTCCCCCATATATATTTTAGAGTGTGCAAGGCTTGTGGTTCTGAGATGGAGATATTGTGATCTGTTTGATGTGGCACTGGGTGGTCTGTGGGGAGTGAGGGGCTGCTTCTGAAGTGCACAGGTTGCAAGTTGGTGGGCTGCATCTGAGCATACTGGATGATGACTGGTGTCTGTGGGAAGCTCCTTTGTAAGTCCCATTTTGGGGTGTACAGCCATTGTGTACGCATGAGATTTTCTGCTGACTGCTTGGATTTATCTTCAGGAATTGCCTTCTGGGGGTCCATGTGTCTGGATGAGAATTGAGTTAAGAGAGACATATAGCTATGAACCCTCCTAGAGATGTTGGAGCACAGGAGATACTTCTTTAGTGGCAATGTTTTTCTCACCAGCTGTTTGCATCAGCCCAGCACCCTGACTCTGCATGCTTGAAGTCTGTTGCATTTTCTAGCTGTTTCTGTTTGATGTGAGAGTGCAAGGTGCATGGTTCCAGGCTATTGCTGCCTGCTGTGGGATGCCGAGTGCCCATTCCCGTCCACAAGGGCTTCTTTATAGCAGCATAGAGTTTCTAGTTGTCTGCAACTATGGGAGCTGTGAAGGCAGGGTCAGAGACCTCCACCCCGATGATGTAGATCACTGGGGTACCATTCCTGTGACTGGGGTAGGATGTCAGTTGACCCACCTTTGTCTGAGCTCCTAAGGTTCAGCTCAGGATTGTGAATGTCTCAGCACCTGCTCCCCTTTGCTGGGATTTCTGCATATAGTGCTATCCAAGTGGTTAGTGGCTGTCTGCAAATGTGGGGACTTTGGGCACAGACTCAGTGAGGGAGAGGGGCTTTAAGTAACTTTCAGGTAGCAGCGTCCCTCTACATGGTCTTCTCAATAGATTACTGAGACAATGTGTTTCAGGGGCTTTCCCTCTGGTTATATTTGTTACTATTTGCAGGTGGGGAGAAACTGCATTGAATTGATTTCTTCTAGGGAGGCTGCCTAGCTATGGACTCTACAAAATGGTTACCCTGCCCCACACAGCTTTCGACCCAGAGTTTGGGTTAAATGGAGTGATCTTCACTGTTTCTGCTGCTCTTGTCCTGTTTTTAACTTGGTCTGCTTTGATTTCCAAGTGTAGTTAAGGAAGTAAACTTATGGATTTTTCCTCTTCCTCTTTCTCTCTTTGTTATCTCTTTCCCCTGAGCCCACCATGGTCAGGGTTCAGGGGTCTGAGGCTCTGCTCCCGTAACCAAATTCCAAGGTTCCAACTGTCCATTGTTGAGCTCGCTTACCCTGTAATCCACCTTTCTGGTCAGCTGTTCTTTCACTGCTTCATTTCTGGACTGTGGAGAAGTCAAGCATTGCTGCCTAGATCTGCTCTGCCACCATCTCTAAATCTCAGAACCTATGAGTTTTAAGTTAGGTCTTCTAATGTTGTCTCAGAGATCTTGGATATTATGTTGTGTCTTTTTTTTTTTTTTTTTTCTTTATTACTGTCTAAACATTCTAGATAATCTGCCTTGTCAAGTCCTGCTATTCTCTTTTGCTTGATCTAGCCTATTGGTTAGGTTTTCTGATGAATTTTTATATGATTTATTGAAATATTTTTCCTCCAAGATTTGCTTGGTTCTTTTTCAGTCTCTCTGCCTGTTTATTGAATTTCTCATTCATACCCTTACTGTCTTTTTAAAATTCATTCTGTGCTTTTCAGCTTTGGAATTTTTGATCTTTGAAAAATTTCATTATTTTGAATTCTTTGTCTGGTATTTCATCCACTTCAATATCTTTGGAGTCAGTTTTTGGTAAATTATGAACCTTAGGAAGGGTCGTGTTGCTTTTTTTTTAAAACAGTAATGATTTAGGAAGAAATTATACAAAGTAAACATATTTTAAAACATGGTAAAATACAATTAATTATAAGATGAGAAAATGGGGAAAAGAAGGCAAAAAAGAGTATTTAAAAAGTAAAAGAAATCAGAAGAAAGGTAGAAAGTGATATATACACCAATCAGCAAATCTAAAAAAAAAAATCTTAAGGAAAAATGAAAATTTGCCTCTATTGAGGTGACAGAAACTGCGGACAAGAGTAGTCGTTCACCACCTTTGCCTGTCTTTATTTATTTTTGTGTCGACTTGGGCTATCCACCCCTTAGAGCAAGGGGTATGTACCCTTCCTCTTTTTGTGTTGCTCACCAGGCTGGCAACTGGACTGACCTGGGGCCAAAGCTAGTTAAAATGACTCTCACCTTACCTGCCCAACAGTACAAGGTAGCATGGAATGGAAAGAACCTTCTAATGCAATTTACTTTGGACAGATTAGATTGATGCACTCCCAGGGTGGGACTGATTCAGAGTTCTAATGGGAAGTTCCAGAGGCTGATACCAAACTGAACAGGACCTACTATGGGCTGGAGTTTCCTCCAGACTGGTTAAATTGACCCAGCCCTAGGGCCAGGAACTCACAGCGTAGGGCAACCACCTGCTCAAGGGGAGGGGGGTCACAGCAAGTCTCATGCACTCCACCCCCTACAACTATGGCCTACTGAGGCTCAGTTCCCTCTTGCAGTCACTGGATCTGTTTAGTTTCCCAATCCTCTTCAGTTGGTTGTCTGAGCCTTTAGATTCAAAAGGAAAGCAGACTTCACTCTCATATTTAAGACCAGCATATTACTGCCTGTAATCTCTTTGCCCATTGCATTGGGCCATGGAAGGTGCTGGACTGGACAGTGAGGCAATATTTGCTGCAATCTCCAGGCTCCCACAGTCACGCAGATGCAGGCGTGACTTCCACAGGATGGTCCCCTGCCATAGCTCTCCACTTGCAAGTTGAGAAATGTGCACTTCTTAAGCTCCAGCGCACTGTGCAACTCCCAGATCAGCTCAGTTCAGACGGCCTTTCTGTTCCACAGCTGTTTGCATGCCAGATTTGTTCATTATGTCTCTCTCTGTTGCCCTTTTTGTTACCTGTGCCCTATGCTGTGTCCCATTGCCACTGATGCTGCCACCACAAATGTGGCACTAATGCACTCTTTCTTAATCTCTGTTCCAAAGACCAGAATTTCTTGGTCTCTGAGTCTTGACTGATTAACATTAAACTTCAGTGAATTCCCTCAGTCACCCACCTCACTGAGTAGGTGTTCTCCAGCTGCTTCTATTCTGAGCTCTTGGGAAGATTGAAAGTGCCACTTGCCTCTGCTCTGCCATGTTGGCTCCATTTAGGACTGGGCTAGATTTCTCTCAACTAACTCAGTAGTCAGAGCTAAAACACCAGTTATTTCCTATCCTGCAGAAGAATTTTCTTCTTCCTTCTGGATAATTTTAAGTGTTTTCGGTGGTAGTGGTAAGGAGGGGTGTTGATTGAGGTTGCAGAATGGTGGCGTTGAGGGTCATGGAGTTACAGAAGTGCTGTCCGTTCATCAAGGTCCTGAGGGAAATAGGGAGTTGTACTTTACCAGCTAATGCAATCGGGGCTAATGCAATCGGGAGGGAAATGTTCGTTCCAAAGAATTCATAGTCAAATAAAACTATTTCCTAAGAACAAAACAAAAAGGAACCATGTACACAATAGTGTACTTACTTTTTCACAGTTGAAAAAGAGAGAGAAACTTGCTCTTGATATCAATTTTCAGTTCTATCCTCCATCAAGATCACCCTATTATTTTCTTTGAAGTTTCTGTTCCTGTTTTTGGGATATCACAATTCAAAATTTTTCTACCTCCCCATTTTAACACTTTTGCCCAACTTATGAATTCATCATTTTTCACATTTTTGTTTTTCACTTTTATTTCCATCCTTTCCTATGGCATATTCCTGAACTTTGAAATTGCTTTTCTTTTTCAAACTACCCTATCCTTTTTGCACGATTCTCTCTTCATGTTGTCATTTGCTATGGAACTTTTAAGAAACTTGTAGAAGATATTTTTAGCAGAAAAGAAATATACATAACTGAGTTAGAATGAAGGGACAAAGGACAATGAGGTCTAGGGTTCAGTTGTGTAGCTGAGGGATGTTCTTTGCTGTGCCCAGTTGTACAGTGTGCGTAGGGCCTAAGCCTTTCTTGGTGCCATAAGAAAATATCACGGGCACACATCAATTGTGTCCGTGTTGAGATTAGGGTCTTCTTGTTCCCTCTGGTTTGTGAGATCACTTGTGACCTTAGGCTGTGCAAGACTAGAAACCCCACTTTGTCCTGAGGTATGACTTGGACCCTTGGGACCAGCTAAGTGCCCTAAACCTACACTTTAAAGAAAGCTTAGCTGTACTTGGAATGCCAACCTGTCCAGTTTTTCTAGTTCTTTCTAGTCCTCTTTCCCTGTCTTGTTTGTTTCCTTGTTCGTCCTTCTGTTCCTGCCCTTCTCAACACTGCTCACTCTGCTGACTGAAGTTGCTGCCCCAGAAGAAATAAGTTCTCCCCTTGGTTTTTGACTCCTAATACATTTCCTTCACCTCTGCAACTGAAATAAAACCAAATACTTCCAAAATGTCCTGCTCCTTCCATGAGTTCATCCCCACAATCAGGGGAAGGACATGGGGAAGGTGGAAGTCATCCTTAACTGCTCATGCTGCTCTCTTTTACCTTATTGTGAAAAACTGTCCTCTTCTTTTTTCACTTGCCTTTTAAAAATTTTTTTAAAAATGCACTTTGATTCATTGTACACAAATGGGGTACAACATTTCATTTCTATGGTTGTACACAATGTAGATTCACACCATTCATGTAATGATACATGTACATATAGGGTAATGATGTCTGTCTCATTCCACCATCTTTCATACCCTGCCGCCTCCCCCCTCTCATTTCCCTCTACATAATCCAAAGTTCTGCCATTCTTCTCTTACCCCCCAAACCCCCATTCCCATTATGTGTCATCATCCACTTATCAGGGAAAATATTTGGCCTTCGGTTTTTTGGGATTGGCTTATTTCACTTAGCATGATATTCTTCAATTCCATCCATGTACCTACAAATGCTATAGTTTTATTCTTCTTTATGGCTGAATAATATTCCATTATGTATATATACCACAGTTTCTTTATCCATTCATCTGTTGAAGGGCATCTAGGTTGGTTCCACAATCTACCTATTGTGAATTGAGCTGCTATAAACATTGATGTGGCTGTGTTACTGTAGTATGCTGATTTTAAGTCCTTTGGGTATAAACTGAGGAGTGGGTAACAGGGTCAAAAGGTGGATCCATTCTGAGTTTTCTGAGGAATCTCCATACTGCTTTCCAGAGTGGCTGCACCAATTTGCAACTCCACCAGAAGTGTACAATTGTGCCTTTTTGCCCACATCCACACCAACATCTATTATTGCTTATGTTCTTGATAATAGCCATTCTAATTGGAGTAAGATGAAATCCTAGGGTGGTTTTAATTTGCATTTCTCTAATTACTAGAGATGTTGAACACTTTTTCATATATTTGTTACACCTATATATCTTCTTCTGTAAAGTGTCTGTCCAGTTTCTCAGCTCATTTATTGATTGGGTTCTTGGTATTTTTAGTGTAAAGTTTTTTATGTTCTTTATAAATTTTGGAGATTAGTGCTCCATCTGAAGTGCGTGTGGAAAAGATTTTCTCCCACTCTGTAGGCTCTCTTTTTACATTATTAATTGTATTCTTTGCTGAGAAAAAGCTCTTTAATTTGAATCCATCCCATTTATTGATCCTTGCTTTCATTTCTTGCACTGTAGGACAAAACTGTCCTCTTTTGAGGCTTCCAGTCTTCAGGTGTTAACCATTGACTTTACCAGTTGTCATTAACTAAATCACTGGCCCATGTATCCACCTGTATGAACAACCTCTTGCTCAGCTGTTCCCCTTTTTCCTAAGTCTACATTCACTCTTGTTCTCGCATGTCTACTTTGGAGGTCCTTTCAACCATCAGGAACCATCGGGACATATAGCCATAGGTCACAATGGATTTATTATTTATTTTCTGAAAGCAAAACTTCCAAATTTTGAAAACTGTTAGTTTATATAATTATTTACAAATGTTCAGGCCCTGAAGAATGGACCTCCTTGCAACACACACACAGTGAACTGACCAAAGACTGGGTGATTTTCTCAGGCCAAGAAACTATAAATGGACTAATTGTATGTCGCTTCAGTTCAAAAGCTGTAAGAACCAATGAGTGGCTCATTATGTTTTATACATGAATGTCAGTGAAGAGTTGTTTTAAGCTGCTAATGTTCTCTAGTTCATGCCCTCAGCATGATTTATCATGTACTAAGGGATATATTAAAAAAATGAAAATTATTTTAGTTAATTTAGTTTCAAAAATGTTTTTTTTTTTTCTGTAAGATCCTTCACTTTCTATTGAAGATAATCTATTCTGGTGAGTGTGTGTGTGTGTGCACATATGTGTGTTGCCATATCAAACTAGTCCAGACCCTTCATGTTCCTAAAGACCACCACAGATCCACAATTTTCAAAATTTCGCCATAGCATATGATGTTTACTCACAAAAATATAGTGAAGTATAACCAAAAATATAAATAGGCTCACTAATCCAAATGAGGATTACTGTATAAGAGACCATCACTGGCATGCTCACTGGCAGAGAGATGCTCTCCAGCTCCCAGCTGGTCAGACAGTCATCCCTGAGTGCCCACTCATCTTGTGGTGGAGGAACCCAAATTGTAAAGATGGAGCTTCTGAGAGCCAGAAACCTTTAGTACTGGTGGTTCTGGAAAAAACCATTATAACTTTTATCACTTTGTGCTTTGCACATGAAGGTTCTCCTGCCTAGAAGACTTGAATTTCACCCTACCACCCCTTTTCTTCGCTTGTGTAGGCCTTACTTCTAGGATGAGTGGATCAAAGAATACAGATGGTAAAACATTTTGATGCATATCAAAACTATTTACCAGGAATTTGTATCAATTTAAATTCTCAGTAGAAGTGTGTAAGTGTTTTCTTGCCAAGTGGAGGACATATTTTTTAATATTGAGTTTCAAAATAATGTTAAGTTGTTTGAGAAGAATGTCTTAAACCATATAATTGGATAAATGCCTGAACCCAGTGTTTTATTCTGTGAATGTTTGATGCACTGTAATTACAGTACTGATTACTCCCATAATTTTTTTTTTGCCTTGGTTTAGTCTATGGAATTATTTCAGTACTTTGGGGAAAAAAAATCCTGGGCTTGTTGTAAAATTTGTTTTACTAGCCATGAGTGGCACCTGAAACTGTAGGTATTTAAGTGATTGCTTCTTGGGAGGTATTCATCTGAGTGCAAATGAGTTTGGCTCTGAACAGCTTTTAGCAGGCATTTGACAGCTTGGATGACTGGCACATTGTCATCTTCATAACACACCTAAAATTCCAAGTGCCAAAATTCACAAACAGGTTTGATGTAGTTAAAGATCTGAGACCTTGTCCAACTTAGTTAATCGTTTAAATCATAGCAGCAGAAATATGCCAACTTTAATTAAAATTGCAGCCCATAATGTAAAACATGATTATCTTATGTGAAGGTTTGTGTTTTTATTTTAATATTCCATGTTTTATTAAAATAAATCTTTGTAAGACTTGCATGTGGTGTAGAATTGACAACTGATGTTTCTGGCAACCTCCTATAGTCATTGAGGGTGATTTTGATTTACTAATCAGCATTTTCTTTCTCTGACCTTTATAGTTGCTTGCTCTAGGACTGGATAACATTGGAAATTTTTATTGATGAGGAATGAAATCCATTTTTGTTTTACTATGTTGATTATAGACATTAATAAAGGGGCTTATTCTTCTTTGGAGGGCCAAGGGTTTAATTAGAGGAACTTTGGATCATTGAATATGTGTGTGTGTGTGTGTGTGTGTGTGTGTGTTCACCAGTTAATGAAATACAAAAAAAAAAAAAAAGAGAGAACAAAGTCTTTTAAAAAGATTTAAGTCTCAATCTTTTTTTTTTTAAATTTGGTTTTCAAAAATTTTTATTGTATTGCAAAATTCTCACTAAATATTTTTATTTCTAGAACAATGAAATGTATTGAGTACATATTTGTAATTTCTTCTCAATGTTTTCTACCTAAGAGGATCCCGAACCAAGAACTAAGAAAGCAGGGACATGACACAGGAAAGGTAAAAACAAAGTCCATAGGGGAAAGCAACTGTGGAGAGTACCTATCCTAGAAATCAAGGTTAGAGAGACTGAGTATGATGGAAAGAGGGAGGTGAGTTGGAAGACTGAAGAGGAGGATTTCATTAATAAGTAAATTATTGATGGTTCTGAGGATCAGTACCTTGTGGAAGGTTCTTATCATAGTACCTCAACATAATAAAGGCTATATAGGACAAGCCCACAACCAATACAATACTGAATGGGAAAAAGTGCAAGTATTTCGACTAAGATCAAGATTAAGTCCATTCTCACTAGTGTTAGTCAGAGGAATTAGGCAAGAGAAAGAAATAAATGGCATATAAATAGGAAGGAAGGAAGTCAAATTATCCCTGTTTACAAATGATGTTACTCTATCCATAGAGACTCCACCAAAACACTATGAGAACTGATAAATGCACAAAAATTAACTCAAAATAGATCAAAGATCAAATTTAAGAGTTGAAACTGTAATTACTAGAAGGAAACAGGGGAAGTACTTTGAGACATTGGTACAGGCAATGATTTTCTGGATAGGACCCCAAAACGCAGGAAACAAAATCAAAAATTGACACATAGGATTACATCAAACTAAAAATCTTCCACACAGCATGGGAACAATCAATAGAGTGAGGAGCCAACCCAGAGAAAGGGAGAAAATTTTTGCCAGCTGTTCATGTGTATTCAAAATGTTTAGCAGGCACCTGACTGACAGTGAGAACTTCATGGGCATGAATGACTGTTGCTGTTTTCATGTTCCTGAACTTTAGTTTCCTCATCTGCAGCAAAGGATTGAACCACTGTCTAAGACTCATTAGTTCTAACAGCACATGATTCTAGATATTGTTTTCCCTGTATGAAAGGATCTAAAAGAAAATGAATTTTTTAAAAGTGAGTGTATAGATTCTAATTAGGAATTCACTATGCTCTGACAGTTATATGTCCATTCAGGCAATTTATTTTTTTATTTATTGAGATGAAGCATATTAGTTTTATATATATGATATATATTACATATATGATATATATGGTTTATGTATCTATATCATCTATACATATGTGTGTGTGTATATATATATATATATTTTTTTTTTTTTTTTTTGCACTAGGGATTGAACCCAGAGGTACTGTACCACTGAGACACATCCCCAGCCCTTTTTTATTTTTTATTTTGAGCCAGGGTCTCACTAAGTTGCTTAGGGCCTCACTTAGTTGCAGAGGATGACCTTGAACTTGTGATCCTTCTGCCTCAGCTTCCTAAATTACTGGGATTACAGGTGTGCACCCCACCATGCCCCACAAACTTGTTATATTTTTAACAGTCTCCCTTTTATCTCACTTTTCAAACTTAATGGCATAAGTTTTGCCATAGAATCATTTTTATTAAAAAGCTCCATTGTTCCTATAGTTATGTCCTGTTTTCCTATTTTTAATACTATTTATTTGTATTTCTCATTTAAAAAAATAATTTCAGTTGTTTGTTTACTGTTTTTTTAAACAAGTTTTAATTTTTATTAATTTTCTTCATTTTATTGTTGTCCAGTATTTTATTAGTTTTCATTTTTATTTCATTTCTTATACTTTGTGTTTATTCTTGTTCTCTTTATTTCTTGAGTTGAGTGTTGCATTATTGAATTTTACTCTTCTAAAAAGTATATGTAGTTAAGAGTATAAATTTTCTTCAAAGTATTGCTTTAATTGTACCACAAGTTTTGCTATGTAGATTTTTCACTGTTGTTCAATTACAAGTTTTTGGAAATTACTATTGTAATTATAATCTCTGAGCTATTTAGGTGTGTATTTTATTATTTCCAAATACATTTTTTTGCCTTTAGCTTTTATTGCATTTTTTCCAAGATTGTGGTCTGAATGACAGGATTATTTAATTGATATTTTTTGAGATTTACTTTGTGTTCTAAGTGCATGGTTAACTATTGCAAATCTTTTATGTGGGCCTGAAAATATATATACTCTTTAGTTACTGGATGTGGTTTTATCTGCAAAATCTAATGTATCATAGTGTTCTTTTGGCTTTGATTCTTCAATTACTAAGAAAAGGATTTTAAAACCTGTCACTGTGATTATGACACTATCAATATATTTTAACATTTCAATTAATTTTTGCTTAATATTACTTGAGGCTATGTTGTTAGTTATAAACATGTTACTGATTTTTATATTTCCTTGTTAAATTGTTAATGTTTTGGATGTATACATAATAACTTTCTGTTTTTCAAAATACTTTTTGCCCTAACTTGGCATTTCGTCTGCTGTTTACATTGTAAAAAGAAGAAAAAAAAAAAGCCTCTTTTTCTTGATGCACAAGAGGTATCTTTGTTATTTATTTTCAACCTTTTTGTGTCTACATTTTGGTTGCTCTTCTTTTAAATAAATAAAAGGTGAAATTTTTCCTTATTCTATTTTAGCATTTGTAACCAATTGTTTTTTATCTTCATAGAAAGTCTTTAGCTGGAGAATTAAGTTCTTTTATATTTGCTTTTGTTAATGGAATTTGGAGGTTTATTCCTACCTTATTTTATACTTCCTGTGCTTTCCTCTTGAGTAATGAGATTAGAGCTTACATGTGGAAATTATGTACATAGATATGGCTGTAGAATCTACTAAAGTGAATAGATTGTCCTGAATAAAAAAAAGTCAAGAAGAGAGAGCAGAATTTAGAGGAAGATATACCAAACCAGTAGAAAAAGATCCAGTAAAAACACTGATACATTCTGATCAGAAAGACAAGATCTGGGAAGGACAATGTCTTACAGTCCAGCTGCTGAAAACTTGTCAGGTGGGAGTGCATGGCCAGCAATGTTTGATTCTACTGATTCAATGAAAGTTGACTAAATCTGGTGGTTAGAAGATTCTTAAGACTTTCGAGAGTTTTGTTTCAATGGAGTAGTCGTAACAGAAATGTGGGTAAAGGAAAGGACCTGATATAGAATATGACCTTTGAATGATTTATAAGGATAGAGGGGACTTTAACATGGGAGAAAATCCTTGACAAGATGTAGGAGCAATGATGCACCAGAACAGGAGTACCTGATGAACCGAAGTCTTTGAGATAATAAAATCTCCACACTTCCTTCTGATGTAGATTTCTTTTCAAGGGTCCACTTAGAGACTGCACAGATTACATGCCCAATTACAACTTGGAGGAAATGCAATATAAATGACGAGGGTGTCTCCATGGGCAGCACTGATGAATCCATTAATTTTGGTATCATTGATCAGGCACTGTGAAGTTAATCCTGCAGTGTGGGTTAGATCAGAGCATACATTAATAAACGCACTTGCGCTTGACCTATAAAACGAATGATCAACACGTCCCATAGGGCCATGAAACTGGTGAGCTCTCTGAAGAATCATCACTATCACTAAGCCATTTTAAAGGACTGGTTTTAGATTTTCATTAGGAGAAGTATCTGTGAATGCCTTTGCTAATGAAAACCAAGTGCCTAATTTCTGCTAAAACAGACTCAGGACAATATTAAAGTTTTTGCTCTTAAAGTGAGAATAAAGTAATTTTACTTTACCTACCCTTTGTCTCCTTTCCTTTGGGAAGCAACTGTAATTACCAATTAACTTAGCAAATATTTGATGAACAACACTCAGAATGTGATAGTTCTCCTAAATGACACCAGCTTATCAAATAACTTAGGAGGAGCTATTTATATTTTGTTTAGGGAAAAGATTATTTACTGCCTTCAGACATCCAAATAAATCATTGTTTCAGGGTGTTGATTATTATTCACCCTGCTGGGAGCTTTGCCTGTTCAGACTAGGCTCTGTTCATCTCCTAGAACTTTTAAAAATTGTAAAGTGAGAAAAACATGTTAGAAGGTGGCTACCCGTTGAAATGGCTGCCCTTAAAAAAGAGGACATCTTACTTTGTAAGGAAAATAATTTTTTTTGGCGGTCCTGGGGATTGAACCCAGGGCCTTGTGCTTGTGAGGCAAGCACTTTACCAACTGAGCTATCTCCCCAGCCCTAGAAAATAATTTTTAAGGTCCTTTGGTTATGGAAAGTGACTGAACCCCCAAACTCATCTATATATTGGGGAGGGTGCTGTCTATCATGAAGTAATAAGAATTGGGTAATTGTCTATTGGCAGCTCAAAAAGTTGGCATGGGGCTTGGGCAGTGTTTAGAAAAGAGGAGAGATGAAGCAAAAAATAAATAAATAAAAATAATGAATGTCCATGAGAGGAGGAATTAGGAGGCAAACTTCATACCTGAATGCCCATTATCACCATAGCACAGGACCCCTGTCAAGGAGAGGTGGGAAATGAGATACCCATCATTCTTTGTGGGTTGAGCCCAGGAGGGAATCCTTCCTTCCCCTCAGAAGAAGGAGCCTTCCATGGTGTGTTTGCTTCCTGTAGACTGGGAGAGATGAGGAAACGTCACCTCTCAGGAGCGAGGAGGCCTGAGAGGCTGAGGAAGGGCACCTGTTCCAACCAGAAGCCAGGCCATCTCGCCTACTCATGGGTGGGACTTGGCCCAATCTCACCATCATACGAACGACTCCTCCTTGAGTCTCACAGATGTGCTTGCGTGCGCATTTCTAAGTGTTCCAGGGAATAGATTTTGTATTAAAGACATCTCCATTCATGTTTATTAATGGAGAGGTTGTACAAGTAGGACTGGTGTTTGTTTCATTTATTTAGCACTTGTGACAAGACGGCTCTGCGCCTGGCCGGTGCGAGGACATTACTTTATTGATTAAATAATGTGATGAAAGGGAACGGTGCTTATGTGTTGAGAGATTATTGCCAGAGACTCTTGGCCAACAGAGTGCTGAAAGGAGAGCAGTGTGACACTTTCACTGTGAGTTAGTAATTAGCAGCCAGTTGGAATCGAAATGTAGTGTCCTGGGAACGTTCCTATTAATGCTGTAGGTCTACACTGTTGAAGGTATATAGGATCATATGTCTTGTTTCCCAACTGGGCTTATTTTGGGACTCTAAAAAAAATAAAATATACACATCTTAAACTAGAATGATATAAAACGGTGTATTTAAAATGGCACAAAAGAAAACTGTTCAATTTTATGGAAAAGGGACACAATTGTAATCTTACGTACCATATGAAAAACAGTGGAAAATTTCAAACATTATGTTCATCACATTGCCTAAAGGCAGAAATGTTGTAGGGACTGTGTGAAGTGGATGCATTTGTTTGGGCATTTATAGGAGAAAATAGGACTGGGCTTGCTAAGAGTCACCTGACATTTCATTTCAGCCTGTGGAATGATCTGAAAGCTGGATATTTTGCCCGAAAGGATGGTTATCTGAAAGAATGTGAGGCATCTGTGAATCTATTTGGAGTGATGGCATCAGTAATTACTCTGTGTCTCATGCAGGTAGTTTAGACCTACTGGGTGGGAGCACATGGAAGCATTTGTGATTATTCTTGGCAACTTAATCTCCATTCCACCATTTCTGAAATCTGCAGGACATCGCTCCTAGCTTTCTGTTCATCATTATCTTTATTTATTTATTTTTCTGGCCTGCCTGCATTCTTAATAAATCGAACAGTTAAAACAAAAACTCTGGGGGATATCTTCCTAGCTTCAAATCCTGGTACTATGACTTATTAGATGTGTGACCTTGGAAGACCACTTGACCTTTCTGTACCTCAGTTTCCTCACTTGTAAAATGGTTATGATAGTAGTGTCTACTTCTTAGAGTTGTTACTAGATAAAAAGAACTAAAATAGAACTACAATGGCATAAGCCATTCTTGACATATAATAAATACTACCATACTTTGTTTATATTGTGGTTTGGATGTGGTGTTCCCCAACGTAAGAAGGTTTGGAGGAGAAATGCTTGAGTTATAGCCTTAACTTAATCAGTAAAGTGATCCCTGATAGGATTAACCGGAGTGTGTAACCGGAGGCAGGTGGGGTGTGACTGGAGGAAATAGTTCATTGGAGATGTGGCTATGGGGTATTTATTTGTATCTGGTGAGTGGACTCTCTCTGCTTTCTGATCATGATGTGAGCTGGTTCCCTTTGCCACACTCTTCCACCATGATGTTCAGCCTCACCTTGAGCTCCAGCAAATGGAGCCAGTCTTCTACGAACTAAGACCTCCGAAACTGTGAGCCTGAAATAAACCTTTCCTCCTCTACGGTTGTTCTAGTTGGGTCCTTTTAGTCGCAGCAAGGAAAACGCTGACTAAAACAGTTTATATTTAAACAACTAATAAAATAACATTTGATTCTTTTTCCCTTAAGACGTTTACCAGCCCCAGAAGTCTTGCAAGGCAATGTCAAGGTTATCAGAAGGGGATTTAAAGACTGCATGATGGCTCCACTCTCCCAAATATCCACATCCTATTACTTGAATTATTACTTTATAGGGCAAACATTTTGTAGATGTTAAGGATCTTGAAATTAGGAGATTATTTTGGATTGTTCATTGGACCCAAATGCAATCAAGGTATTATTAAGGAAGGAGGCAATTGAAGATTGCACACAGTATAATCATGGATACTGAGATTAGTGGTTCAGTCATAAGTCAAGGACCACCACCAACCATTCCAAAAACCAAAAGAGGCAAGGAATAGACTTTCTCCTAGATCTCCAGAAGGAGCACGGTCTTGCCTACATCTTGATTTTAGCTTTCTATGATTAATTTTGGACTTCTGATCTTCAGAACCATGAAAGAATTAGTTTTTGTTTTTCTTCTGTTTTTGAAAAGTCAAATAGAACTTTTAATTGGGTAAAGCATCACATTAAGCATTTCTAAAAGAAAATTTTCAAAACCATTAAGTATGTGTAATGATGAAAAATAACATTATGGATAAAAGATATGGATGAATTTTTCTCCAGAGCAAGTTACAAATGGCCAATAAATAACACTTGAAAAACTTTTCAACATTATTAGCCATTAATGAGATGCACATCAGAACCACAATTATATACCATTTCGCTCTCATCAGAATGGCTATAATAAAAAAGACAAAACATAGCAAGTGTTAGTGATGATGTGGACAAATCAGAACACTTACATGCTACTAGAGGAAATATAAGATGGTGAAGCCACTTTGTAAAACTATTTGGCAGGAAAACTGGAAATCTATATGTAGCAAAATGATATTAAACCCTAGTCTCTCACCCTGCACAAAACTCAACTCAAAGTAGATCAAGGACCTAGGCATTAGACCAGAGACCCTAGAAGAAAAATAAACCCAACTCTCCATCATGTTGATTTTGGAACCAAATTCCTCAACAAAACTAAAATGCAAGATGTAAAATCAAGGATCAATAAATGGGATTAGGATTTCAGTATGTGAATTCTCGGGGATCCAAATATCAGTACCTGGGACTTCACATTCTGTATACTCTAAATATGGAAGTATTAAGTTGTATGAGAAGCCAAGTGCAAGCATTACTTTTAAAATATTTGTTAATCACATCACTATATGTAATAGTTCTGCTAAAATTATGACTTATGATAGCACCTTCTGAAGCTAAATAAAGTATGTGGTATAACATTAATCAAGTTTCTAATTACTGCTGTTCTTTAGCCACAAAGTATCTATAACATAATCTGTAGAGACTAGTTTCTCCCTTGTTGGGGTTTTCTTGAGTTTGTACTTAACTTGGAAGCTGACCCAAGTCACTATCATTGTCCGCTTGCTTCCTCTATAAAAACATTGGCAATCCCATCACTTTGTGACCCACTTCCAGTTTTCTCACTTGACATAGCGAGTTTGAGTTTGTCTTTTCTGCTCAAGTACTGCCCATTTCCTTAGAATTCCCACTTCAAGAACTCCCTGCATATTTCCACTGGATTGACATTTTAAGAGGCTCTCCATTTCAATTTCTCAACTCTCCACCAATAATCCTGCCTTTAATCCTAGCAAAGGACTTTCCCTTCAAAAGACCCTAAATCATCATAGTTCCCCAGGAGCAAATTATTCTCATGTCTTCCTCCCCATTTCTTCTTGTAAACACTGAGCCTTTGACACTCTTCCCAGAGAGCTCTTAGCCTTTTGTGTCTTCTTCCATGTGAATGGACTTTTGCAATCAGACTTGAGTATAATCTGGAGTAGAACTCAAGTGAACAAATTATTTCCTCTCTGCTGTTGTACCACAACTCTGTTGTGGAGAGAGAAGGTTTGTAATCTGTTTTCACTACTGAGAATGGGATAAGGATTTCCTGTTACCAATTGCACTTCAAGGGCACTGTCCTAGTTTTAAAATAGGTATAGAAAGTGGTTCTCCAATGAAACAAAATGTTTTGTAGCTCCAGCTACAGATATCAATGCCTTAGCTTGGACATTTAGAAATATTCTCTTCCAGGTTCTAATTTCTTCTTCTTTCACATAAACTAGAGAGAGGAAGGAGGGTTGGTGATGAGCTTGGCTATAATGTGATGGCCAAGAATCATGTTTGTAGGTAGCTTGTCTTTCGTGTGATAGATAACATTGAAAAAAAAAATTAGGAAATATTTCACTGGATCTTCCAGAAAAGAGATATGTCCGTAAGACATACTTGCCCATGCCTTTTTGAAACACTGTTAAAACATCTGCTCATTGCTATATAGATGCAATCTGAGAGATTAAAAAATTAAAGCCATTAATGTGCCTTGTGAAAGTAAATGAGCTTCTCAGGCTTTAGTAGACTTTAAAACGTGATTTTTTTTAAGTAGGCTAATTCAAATGTTAATAAAAAGATAAGCAAATTGATCTGATTGCCTTTATTCTTATACTCATAAACCAACTTCTGCACACTGGATTGGAAATAATGAACCTTTAACCAATTATAAACACTTCTAATTATTTACATTAATGTACTAATAATTGTATCTAAGCATGCAGTTACTTAAATGAATGTTTTATTAAGGTGTTCTTTTATTTTCTGCAGTAAACTATAATAATGTCATCAATGTTTTTTCAGTTTTAATAATCTCAGAAATGTTTCAGGTATTTTGTGATAGACTTACATATTTATTGGCAACCAATGAGTTGAATAGTATAAGCTAATGGATCACCTAGCTCTCCAGTCTGTCCTTCAGGTTCTGTGGTGCAGGTCAGGGATGGAATCAAGAGGTACTTTACCACTGAACTACACCCCCAGTCCTTTTTACTTTTTATTTTGAGATGGGATCTTACTAAGTTACCCAGGCTGGCCTTGAATTTATGATCTTCCTGCTCCAGTCTCCCAAGTTGCTGGGTTACAGGCATGCACCACTGTACCCAGCTTACAGATCAGGATTTCTAAGAGAACAAAGAAAACATACAACAATCATCCCTGATTGAAAAGTGAAAAATCAGCCCAAATCTCACCCAAAAAGCCATCCATACAAACCCATTGGCTTTGGAATCATGTTGTTCTCTAAATTAGGTTTTGCTAAAGACCGATATTAAAAACAATCTGATAAGGAAAGACTAAAGAAGACTAAAGAGGAATGACAACTGAATGCAAAACATGATCCAACAGTTTGTGGTTTTCTTTTTTTGTTACCTTAAAAGCATTATCAGGACATTTGGTAAAATATGAGTAAGGTCTATAAATTAGATAGGAGTTTTGTACTGATGTTAATTTTTGGATTTTGATTTGAAGGTAAATACATGTCAACTTATTGTTGGACATTCTGGAAGTTTTCTCCAAACGTTATTTAAAATTCTATGATTTATTATTGAAAAGCCAGTCAGATTCATCAAACCAATCAGATGATACAGGCTTTTATATTTCATTTAAATAAACCATAGAAATGCAAATTTCTTGAGTCATAGACAAAATATCATTCATCTTCCAAGATATATAATAACATTTTAGAATGGGAAATTTGTGATAAAGAAAATGAAGGAATTCTGGCTGTAAAGTGGGAGTAATAATATTTACCTGCTTCATAAAGTGAGGAGTGAGAATTAAATGATTTATATTTGAAGCTCACAGAACAGTGGCTGGCAGGTTGTGAGTTCAACAATGATTGCTAACAATAGCAAGGATAATTGTAATTCCTTCTTATGACTTTTATTGCTAGAGAAAAAAAAACTTGCCATCTCAATTTTAATTGTTTTCATTTTAAGTAACAGACTCTTTGAGAAGCAAATGAATACTGCCAATGAATACAACCTGCATTTTCAGTTTTGGGGGGTAAATATTATATCTCTTAGTTCTTAGATGGAAACTCTCCATTGTATTGATGGAATTTTCTATGCAATGCCTGCCAGTACACTCTTGTTCCATGAACTATAATTTAAAATTGTGCATCATAGTCCAGTGTAGTACAGCATTTATCAAACTGTGGGTCATGTTACAATCATAGGTCACAAGACTAATCAGTGGGGTTGCGATTTGTCAAGAATCAAATTGTAATAGAATAGAATGAGTAAAGTCAGAGTAAATTGCACATATAAAGGTAAATATGGCTCCATGAAACCTGTGTCAGTAACGCATATGTGTATTGGTTTCCATTACAAAATTTACTTCTTGCTGTGCGTTGTTCTCAGTGGGGTGGTGGAGAAACAGGGCTGTGTGGTCAGACATACTTGGCTTCAAATATCTTAACTCTTTGCGTTCTTAGGTAGCATGACACTGTGCCTGCTCTACAGTAGGCCCTCAAAACAGTGCCTCACCTTTCCCAAGGAGGACTTGAACTTACAGAACAACACAGGAAGCTGGAATTGACCTCAATAAAGAAGGCGTCTTCAAACGAACAGAAATAACTGATTGTTTATCATATATTCATCCACGTCTGAAGCACCAGGAGTCACCTGGGTTCTGAAGCAAGTAAAATCAATTTTATTTAACCTACAACCATTCCTTCTAAGTTAAGAAATCACTCTCACCCTGTTCTTAAAAAAAATCAGCTGTTTGGGTAGAACTATCGATTGTTTTCAGTTACTTTAGCAGAACACAATGCACCATCTGTCAAAAATGGGAGGCACAGACAGGGGCACACCCTGGTGTGTTGAGCAGCTGGGCCACTGAGCACTCAGATATTGTCCGACCAGGTACACAGAGGCCACTCAGGACTGCATAGCCCTCTCCTGTCAGAAGTGAGCTAAGGGGAACAAGAGGATGAATGTACTATCACATGGTGCCCATCGCTTACTCCACAGAGAGCCTGCATTACCATAGGAACCGGCCTTTGGCTTTTCTTCCAAGTTTATTTGATATTACTCACCTTAACTCCTTATTTACTGTGCAGAACGTTCCAGTGAATCCCAGGAAGAAGAAACGAAACATGCAGTTTAGTTTCACTGACACAGTATTGAGTGACAGAAGAAACTGATTCCCTTCCTTCTTCCTTCCACTCCTTCCTCTCTTTCTTCTTCTCCCTTTCCTCCTTTTCTTCTTTAATAAAACATCCATTTATGTGCCAGAATTTAGGGATACTGTTGAGGTTGTCAAGGCAGTAAATTAAACTGGTCCCTTTTACTTCTGGAAAATTCGAAAGCATCCTTCTGCCACTGAGCTGGCACCCATGGCGGGATCAAGTGTGACTGTTAACAGGCAGGCAGGAAAGTACATTATCACTTCAGGGCTGTCATTACCAGAGGGTTTCACTGTGAACTACAGCATTCAGAGAAAGGCAGGCCGGGGGAAAGGGGGGCCAAGTGGAAGGCAGAGAAGGAAGGAAAAAGACAGCAAGTTTTCCTGTTGTTGTTTGTTTTTTTTTTTTTTTTAAACAAGCCAACCAGAATGACGGTAATATTAAGAGTTGGGGAATTCAACTTGAATGAAAAACATCACACTACGTTCATTTAAAAGGTGACTAAAAGAGTGACCACCTTCTATCATTCTGTGGTTATATATTTGAAAAAACACAGACTTAGCCACTTTATGGAGTCAGCTAATCAATTCATGTGCATCTTAAACCTGTTAAGACAGGACCTCCCATTTAATTTTGAACCTACAGGTGTATGCATATTTTGGACTAGTAAAATTGCAGAGTTCAATTCAGTTCACTGTGCTTTTTTAAAAAATTCTTTTTTGTGGTCGTAGATGGACAGAATACCTTTATTTACTTATTTTATGTGGTGCTAAGGATCAAACCCAGTGCCTCACACACACTAGGCAAGCGCTCTGCCTCTGAGCTACAGCCCCAGCCTTTACTACGCGTTTTTTTTTCCTTGCTTCTTATAGAGGAAACTCATTGAAGGTTTTTTTCCTTCTTGGTATAAGTTTTTAAAATTTGCTTAAAATAAATCACTTATGTAATATCCTAGGTTACTGCAGTAAAATGGCTAAAAATATGAAAGTGCTTTAGATTTTTAAATTAGTCCATAATGTAATTGAGAAGTGCCACATCTAAGTAGGATCTCCATCTTTTAATGGGAGAGTTTTACTATAGGCAATGGGGAAAAGTGCAGAATCTTGGGCTTTGCCTCCTTTATTCTCTTTTTTCCATGTTGCTTAGCACAGATCCTGCACTCTTAACCAAGATATGTTATAAACATTTTTATTTGTTTCTTCACAGTCTGTTTTTTGTCTGGATTCTGTTGTGCTGCATAATGGATAAGCAGATTCCTAATGAGTTCAAAGCCAGCAGATAGTTCCTGGATGTGTAGCAGGCCCTGGTTAATCGGGTTATGTGCAGCAGGTTCCTCATTCTTCCCGTTTCTGCCCTCTACCTCGCCCTACACCAAGATTTCCCATTTTATTGCCAAATGTTCTACTTTCAGCAACAAAGAAGTCATTATTATTACTTTTTAAAAGCAATGCTAGTAAGAATAATTCTAAGCAAAATGTTATAGAAAAAAGTAAACAGCATGGAATGGCTATTCTATTCTCTACATGACCATTTGTTTTCAAAAAAATTTCTGATTCTTCCTTGAGTTATGTTTTAAAAGGTTTAAGCGATCATTCAGATAATCAGACTTCATTGCTGTGAAATTTCATCAAAGTGTACTCAGTCCTCAGACTGATATCTGGGTCCATTTTGCCAATCGGATAAAACTTCCCAGGTTTTTTCCTAGAGGCATGAGTGGTTAACTTGATCTTATTGCACTGCAAAAGATTTTGTGCTACATATCATTTTTCAGAAAAGCTATTTGTTGTGTTATGAGAACTCCAGAGAGACTCCTTGTTAGAATAGATTTTGGAGGATAGGGGTGGGCTGATGCTCTCTGCTCTTTGTTACTTTGGACCAAATAAAAATTTGTAGCAATTCCTACAAGTTAACAATAGAAGAAATGAAGAGACAAAAAAAAAAAAAAAAAAAAAAAAAAAAAAAAAAAAAAGAAAAAGAAATGATGAGGAGGAAATTAGCATCTTGGTAAGTAAAAAATGTTACCTCTCATGAACAGAGCAATATTTATTTTTAAAACAGGAAAACAAAAACAAAAACAGCCCCAAGGAAATTTCCTGATTTGGAAGCATCAAATTCATTTGTCTTAAAAATGTCATTTATTTTATTTTATTTTTTTCATTTTTGAAGGCAAAGGGGTTGAAGCCAACAGACTCCTTTCATTTCTCCTCTGTAGAGGTCAGGCACCCAGGCATGCCTACTCATGTCCACACCAGCACTAACAGCCTTTGCATCAAAAGAGCACTAGGTGGTGCCCATTTACTTCTCCGGTGAAAGGGCCGGATTCCCCAGGGGAGCCACTCTGGGGAAGATCATCAGGCCCCAGCCCTGTAAAGTGCAATGCCGCCCTCTAACAGATGACCAGGGACAAGGTGTCCTGTCCTACCCCTTCCCTGAGGCATCCTGGGGCTTGACCCTCCTAGGACAGAACTTTGGTTTGAGGAAAGAGACAGTTTTCAAATGTGATGGTGAGAGTCGAGGGGTGGAGGTGGCAAAAAGCTTCAAATATTCCCTTTGAAAATAAAAGATAAGAGGAAAAAAGGCTGCAACCCTGCCATCTGTGTTTGTGAAAAGTCAGGGTAGAATTTCTTTGCCAAGTCTCTCCTCCTGCCAGATCATCCTGACAATGCAGTGCATATGCTGCTAGTATTTTCTCCTACTTTTGCCCATAATCAAGCTGTAAATATAAGAAAAGAAAAAAGGCAAATCTTAAATTTCAATTTGCCTCTTGACAAAAATAATTCTTCGTCAAATTACGTATGGGTAAGTTGAAGGGTTTGCATGCCCACGTCTACCCCCACACCTACTGTTTGAAGAGGTGGTTTTATACCATTGGGTTTATTCCTTAAAAAAAAAAAAAAATCTTATTAGACACGCTTAACAGATTGTTGCTTTGTGTTCAAGGAGAGCAGATAACTGGCTAAGAAGATGTTTTTTTTTTTTTTTTTCCTGAATAATTTCATCCAGGCAATATGCCCATCAGATCTGTTTTAAAATGTAGAGCCATTAAGAAAGGTTTTTGTTTCTTGTAAAGATCTGCATCAATTGGGCATAATCATGTTATTGTCACAGGATGAAAAGAAGAAAAGAAAGAATCATCATTTTTTTCTAATAGAAATATGTAAAATGCTTGCCTGTCTGTGACTTATTCCCCCAAATTTGGCTGAATGAAGTTAGTTTCTCCAAATATGTCTATTTTGCTTTAAACAAGGCAAGAAAATAGTTTTCTGAATGTTGAAAAGTCTGCTCTTAGAGTGAAACCGGAATTCTGTTTTACGTTGAAGGAATCATACTCCAAAAGGAAGGGAAAATGAGACTGTTAGTAGTTGTAAGAAGTTAAAGTAAGGGGAAAGCTTTATTATGAACCACGAGAATTATTTCTGTGCTCTGGCTGCCCCGTCATATGTCATGGCATGTGGCAGGTTGACTGCTCATTAATTCCATTTATATCAGTATGATAATCCACCCCACTGAGTACACATGTGCTAAAATATTCATAAATTATGTTTATTGTGAACAAATATACATTGAATGCCAAAAGAAGACTATTATTTAAAGACAAAACTAGTCAACAATCAAATAAGCATAGCCTTTTTGCTGTCAGTTCAGTACATTATGTTTTATCAAATTCACATTAATTGCTTCTCCTTCTTTTGCTTCCTAGAGAATGTTTATCTTTTGTTTTTAAATCCTGCAGAAGAAATAGACTTCATTGAAAGGAATAGATTTGGCAAACAAACGATGTTGTGTTACCTCAGACCAATAATAACATTGACTGAAAGAAACTGTCTAGAGAAATGTACTTCTGGCCTCCAAAATTGTGAAAAATATATCATTTGAACTATAATACCATCTCAAATTGAATTTAATGGTGTTTCATGAAACCATAGACCAAGTTAAATAAATCAGATACTTTCTTGATAAACTAGGTTGCAGAAATGAATTTTAATTTCATATATTTTTGCAAACAAAGAAGGATTAAGAAAATATAGAACATTGAGAATTGAAGCCAATAATCCAAATATACTGTAGCAGACTCAGTTTGAGAAATTATTACTCCCAAAAGAAATAATTCTAAACTACTCTATTTTGAATGATTTCAGGAAGTTGCAAAAGTGGAGGTGATTATTCTTTTTACAAGCTGCCCATGCAGCCACACAGCACAGTAGAAAAAGTTCTGCTTCTTTGTGAAAATCCAAACTGGTCTGAGTTCAAATATATTGCCTCACTTACCCAATTCATTAATTCTGAATTAATGCCATGAAAACATCTAGGATTATTAATTATTAGGACCACGCTTCAGATGTAACTTTGAAATAATGGTCATTATAAAAAAGCAAACTGTGTGCTGGCTTAATAGTCTATTTGTAATACTCTCTAGGAAACTGTGATAAATTTCAGAACTTTTGAAAAGACTTTTTCTTTCTAGATTGAAATGACAAGCGATGAGTAAAACAAAATGGAAACTTCTGGATTTATTTCATTGTTATTAGAGGCTTGTTTTACAGAAGAACACAACATTTGTAAATATACGATGAAAATGAAATATTTCTCTCATGGTGCCAATAATAAGTTGTCACCCTAGGACTGCATGTTAATTTCAATGAAGGTTTCTCTTTGTAATGACACCTTCACAGAATGTTCTACTTTCCACTGTCCCTAGAAGAAAAATTCCTTCATGTATATGCTGCTTAAAGAAATGTATAGGTATGGGGAATCTTTCCTAAGGAGATAATTCAAACTGTGGAAAAGTTATATGTACATAATTATCTTTATAATGTTATTTGTAATAGCAAACATTGAAAAGTACTTCAATTTTCCAACAATGGAAGCTTGGTTAGAAAAAGACAATAACATTCATTTGATGAAAATATGCAGTCAATAAAAATTAGGGGTACATAGTAGTATGGAAAATGTCTGATAAAATACTAAGTGGAAAACCAGTTAGGAGACAAGATTAAGGTACAGCTTGACTATGATTTTAAAACAAGCAAATAATTAAACACTAAAAATTCATGCACCAAAACGCTACTCATCATATTAAGGAGTGTATTGAGTTTTTCACCCTTTTTGAAACTTTTATTATGCTATCTAACTTGTATAATTAAAAATGCATTTTGAAATTTCAGTTATGTAAAGAGATCAGTATTCAGTTTCTGTTTTTTCTTTAGTGTCATAAATACTCACTACAAATTTTTGAGGAGAAAAATTGGACAACTCCCACTTCCAAAAATGTTAACTTTGAAACCAGTATCCCAATGTGTGGTTTTCAGGAGTCAAACCCAATTTGCATTCTATGGCATCACAGTGCACATATATTTTATGAAGAATTCCCTCTTTTTATTTTTTCCTGCTTATATTCATCTCGAAACCACAACATTTTCACCTGTCTGTTCTCAAAATCCGAAGCACAACCATTTTGGGAAACAAAACAAAAAACAAGTATCAAAACATCACAAAACCCTCTCATTAAGCTCTCTGCAAAGTTTGAGGCACACTTTCCTGTGAATCTTGGCCTCTGTACAGCATTGCTGCACGATCATTCTCATCTGAGATTTGAACATATTGGAGGAACTAGAGCCTTCCTTTCTTTTATCCTGTCATTTCCACCCCCCCTGGAAGTGACGGGCATATGGCAGGCACCCTCCCTGGATTCTCAAACAACAGGAGGGACCTGATTTCAATTCCTACATCCTGTCATCAGTGACTCTCGGGATATTTTGTTCTTGCAAGGCTAAGGATGTGATTCGAATTTGCCATACGGACAGAGCTTAATGCGATGCCATTTTTTACCGCTGGAGCCCTCGATCAGTTAATTAAACATGATATAAATCACCACATGTATTTGTAAAGTAAGATTAATATGGCAAAGTCAGAGTAAATGAGGAACCCTCCCATGCTTGGAGTGTGAATCACTGATAGGAAGATCACGTTTTTGGAAACTCAATACTTTCGCGTGGTCTTTGTTGGTTTAATCCTTCAGACTGCTCTGTGTAACTTCAAACCTGGAGCTGTCATCTTTAGCCAAAATTTCAGCCATAACTTCCTCAGCTTTCACCCCATTATTGAAATCAGCATTCACAATACTTAACAAAGATCAAACCTTTCAGCGGACCACAGGGCAGCCCCTTACCAGCTGGGACACCAGAAACATGTTTAATAAATATTTCATTTAGTTTGAGCATGAAGACCCCCCCCCCCAGTTCCCCATTTTTTTTTTTTTTCTTTCCTGGGGAGCTAAAAGCTACCCCTAAGCTGCACATTCCATCACTGTGGTCAGTTAGGTTTATAGCCTTAATAAAAGGATTTTCCCCCTTCACGTGCTAGGGAGCCTTGTTAAACCAGAGCAATTATAGAAACACAAGATAGGTGCTCTGCAAAGATCAAAGCTCGCCTAAAGACAGCTCCATAGGAATTTGGAGCTCTCTTTGAAAAGCGCTCAGTTTACAAAGTATGGAGGTATTAAACCCCAGGAATTAAAAAAAAAAAAAAAAAAAAAGAAAAAAAAAAAGAAAAGAAAAGAAAGAAAGAAAGAAAGCCTAGTTTTGAATAATGTTAAAAGTCTGACAGTAGTTAATACGGGATCTCCTTCAGCCACTCTTTGTGTATTATTCCTAATATCTATTCACGGCATACCTATAATAGCTCCAAAGGAACCATTATGCTCGGAAGACATACGTGTATGATGGATCCTTAATACCAAATGCATTACCTACTCAGTAGGTACATTTTAACCTCAATATCCTAGCTCAGGGGAAGGGTGGGAAAATAGCCTGTAAATTTCTGTAGGAGGAAAAGAATGCAGCATGCCCAGGTCTTAAGCTCTGTGGTTCACTCAGTGGGATACCCAGAGGCTTTGCTTTCCACACCAAGGGAGGGCTGGTGTCCTGTCCTGGTCTGCACCAGGTGACATTAGCACCTGCCCTTTAGGGCCACAGCACAACTCACCCAACTATAATTGGGTGTGTAAGCACCCAGTCTTAGGCATTTTAATGTTTCCTCCAACTCTGCACCTTGTATCCATCTTTCTGAAACACACACACACACACACACACACACACACACACATCATCCTTGTAGACTCCATTTCAGAATACCATTGATAAACCTCAAGTGATCTCTGCTCAACCATGTGGCTCTCAGAGTTTTGGGGTAACAAAGAGTTTTAGGATTACTTTCTTGCTTCCTCTATCTGCAAGCCAGATCATTTCTTTGGTATTGCACAGAATCTTACTACAACATAGCAGTGTAGGTGAGGTCAGCCTGGGATTTTGAATTTTGTGCTTCCGCCTAGAAAAATTAAAAGGCAACTAACTATTGCCAGGAACTATTTAATATTGACTTAGAGAAAAACATCTGGAGTTTTGGATGTCCAGGAACCTTCGTTTTGAAAAAGGTAGAAATGAATGCAAAACCCTCATTTTATAACAGTATATCCATTTTTGATAAAACATGTGACTGATGATTAAAAAACTAAGAACTGATATTTATTAACTACTTGTTTGGTGCCAGGTTGTATGCCCAGCAGGTCACACGGAGTACTACATTTAATCTTCACAATGATCCTGTGAGGTAGATTCTGTTATTATATTTATTTTATAGAGGAGGAGACTGGCATAGAGGATCTAGGTAGTCTGCCAAGATCACAAAGCTAGTCAGGGGGAGGTTGTGATTTTAATCTGAGTTACATGACTGCAGAAGTCAAGCTTTTACAGCCTGTGATGATCTGATTTGAGGTTTATTTTGGGCTGTGACCTAAAGTTTCTGTTTTATGACTTCTTTTATGTAGCTCTCACTTTAAGGAGAATTCTAATCCTTAAAGTTAAATTTGACAGAGATTACTTTTTTCTGATTATTGTTTTCAATTTTGGTGTTAAATGGGGCAAAGTAATTTCAAGGTTTGTATTTTTCATAGTTTATTTTGGAAAATGTCATGCACCAAGATTTACCTGAAAGAGTTTCATGGTAGTAAGCTTCACTTTTGTTTATTTTTTGGCCTTGGAATCACAATTTCATAATTCACTAAGAAAATGTCACTGAAAATAAACATACAACTATTTTGTTTGCCTTTTCTTTGAATAAAACCTTTCCTTTAACTGACTCAAAATTCTGGTGTTTTATCTAATGGTGGAAGAGTTGCTCCTGATCTGGAAGTCTGACAATGCAGTGATTCAAATAGGCCTGGATTAGAGGATTGGATTCACCCATTTGGGATTCTGTATTCTTGGGTAATTATTTCAGTTCTTTTAGGCACAGCAGATTGTCACTGATAAAATGAGAAAAAAAAATGCCAATCATACCAGGTGATTATTGGGAAATAAAATATATAACACATAACACCAAGGAGCGTTCCATTCATAGCAGTTCCATATCTATTGCTGTCCTCTCTCCTCCCCTTGATTTTATTTTAACCAAATATGGTTAAGAGGAGTCTCCATTCTCCCTCAGAAAGACTCTGGGAGCATTGCTGTACTCATAGTCTGACTCTTTACTGGAAAAAAAGAAGGGTCATATTCTGAGACCCAGTCAAGTTGTAGTCTCTTTACAGGAAGTCTCAATAACCATCTCTGCCAGGCCTAGTGCTCTGAACACAGGAAACTCACTCTTTTTGATAGGGCTTTGCTTGATAATTGGACATCAAGGGCGACCTTGAATTAGGAGGAAGAGGTCTAATTTGAGTCTTTAGATTATGAATTTTGTGGGTTTTAAGAATTTTCCACCTATTCTTGTGCATATTGTCAGATCTCATTTGAAAAAAGATCTGAACCCTCTGCTTAGCAGGAACATATGCCATTCTGCTCTTTTAAGACCTTGTAACCCATAGCTTCAAGATGGGTCACTTCCTTCTTAGGCCACAGAGACCTGGCCCGCATGTTCAAGTAGCCTCTAGCTTCTTACTGGTACATAATAAATATTAATATTCATATAATCAATCAATCTGCCATCTTTCATAAGTACTACATTTCTTTCACAGTTTAAAAACACAGTTGACATTTTATCGAAGTTCAAGGCTTTTGAGAAGTCATTTTTATCTTTGATCTATCTGAGTATATGTCTATAGAAACATATGCATACAATATCTTCTTAAAAGGGACTGTTAATGTGAAAAATGTTTATTCTGCCTCTTGGCACCGCCCCCCCCCCGCCACTCTGCTGTCTTTGCTTTTCATAATCTTTCTTTGTCTACATGCAATGCTCTCATTGTCTTTAGAAGTATGACTGCAAGATTAAGCCTATTTGAAAATATTATTTTAGTGAGTTCTGTAAAGTTGGCCGTCACTGAATAATGCATCAGGATAATTGTACCCATTGTTTCTTACCCAAAATTTCCTCTCATTTACCAGAGTCTGCATGTATAAAAACACCTGGTATCTAGTCAGAACATTTGCCTTCCTTCTGGGGTTCCTGGAACTAGCAAATAAAAATTACATGGCACCCATGTAGATTACAGTTTCAGACAAACTATGAGTAATTTTGAGTAATATGTCATACAATATTTGAGACATATTTACACTAAAATATTTTTCATAGTTTACCTGGAATTTGTTTTAATTGGGTTTCCTGTATTTTATCTGGCAACTCTATTTCTCTTACCTCTTTGGTGAATAAAATAACAAACTTGGTATTGCTTCTGTCAACACTTTGAGATTCCACAACAAGCCATTTGGTGATGGAAGGGAGGTTCTGTTTTTGTAAAAACACTTGGAGGACTTTGAACCAAAGTCTTAGTTACTAAGTCGGAAGAGATCGTTTTGTAGTCTGGTGAGGACTAAGACTATCAAAGAACTATCAAGCCACCGATTGTGACTTGACAGTTTTCTGATTTGTTTTACTCACTTCTCTTAAAGACTGTTGAAAAAGACTCAATTAAAATAGCATAGGAAACCAGATTGCCTGTGAGTTCATTATTCCGTCTTTCATTTATTCAACCAATGTTTATTGAAGCTCTACTATGTGTCAGCCACCATGTGCAGTAATAATAATATTTTTATATTTGTGTTATACTTGCTTATGTTCAGGTTCAAGTGTGTTGCATGAATATTAACTGTCATTGTTTTGAATACAATGGCTATTGATGTATAAGTCAACAGCCCGATGCCTCTAATCAAACAGCAATAGTAGATGTCATCATTACTCCTGACAACTAATGAGGTATATTTTATTAAGTCTTTAGGTTTCACCTTTAAATGATAACTTTATACTTAGGAGATTATGTTATCTCAATATCTATATTATTATATCTATAGCTACATGTTTGAAATACCCTGGCTTCCTAAGCACAGTATGACTTATTCTCTATTTTTAGAAACTGGGAGGACAAAATATTGTTCAGCTATATAACTTCATCTGTCAGACATCAAAACGACTCTTACCAATTGCCCTTTTAAATTTTTAAGTCATTTTTACCCATTTTGACGTTATGGAGAATCTTACATGTGTTTGATTGGATTTAGTCAAATAGGCTGTACGGTTTTTACTATGCCTTGTAATTTTTTTCATTACAATAAAAAGGCCTTTAAATCACTGCTACTTAGAATTATATTGAAAATACTTGTGATACTTTTATATACAGTGAGTTTAATGCCAGAATGTGAAAGTAAATTGATTGGAGGCAATTCTGTGCTTGAGCACCCCGGAGTAAAAAGAATTACACCAGTAACCCTGGGGAACCCCCTGCTCTCAGAAAGCCTCTCTGTGCACTCAGACTTCACTGGCAGGTGAAAAAAGAAGACATTCCTTAATTCTTATCTGAAATTATATAAACACATTTTAATTCAGACAAAATAATTTTTGAAGGGGAAAAAGCACCTCAAGAGACACTTATGTTTAATGTTTTCAATTTAGTAAAATGAGCTGCAAGGAAAGTATGTCATCTTTGCAATAAGGATTCTAGCATCTTCTGAGAGTGTCTGAAACATAGACAACGTGCCATCTGGAGGGCGTGGGGCTGAGGAATGGCTGCGCTGGATCAGCAGATAAAACCCTCGTGGACTTTTTACCTCTGACACCCTGGTCAGAGTGAGAAGTACTTGGGGCTTTTAACTGGAGTCTCTGATGACACATACCTCGATCAGCTTGAAGAGCAGCTGACATGTTTTAGGAGTGACTTAAGACTGTCATGTAAGCATTAGAGAGGGTGGATTAGCATTTTAGGGAGGGGCCCTTGCTCAGGAGTATGATCCCTGAAGAGTCATCCTTGATTCTTCTTTCCTGGATCTTCAAGGTGAAATATTCAGGAAGCCATAACATTCTTGACTTCTCAATGTGTGGGGCAAGCAGCCCTGAGGGGTTCCGTTCCAGCAGCCAGACTAGCCATGTGCACATGTTTACTTCCTTTCCCAAACTACATTTGGATAGGGGCAGATATTGGGTAGTGGGCACAGGCAGGGAAATAAAACGCTAAGCTCTGTTTGCTCATGGTAAGCCATTAATACTTGGAGGGGCTAAAAGGGGAAATCACCTAGCCTAGTGGGCCTGGAGACCACATGGTGGTGAGGCTTCTCATAACAAGCACATTCCTCTCCAGGGTGTGGCCTTGAACAGCTTCTGGAGGGACCCTCATAACACCAGAACTGTCAGCATTCACTGGGACTGAAGACTCCTCAACAGCTCCCTCCGTGGGGGTGCTCCATCCAAGGCCTTACCTCCAGGTTCTCAAGCAGCCAGGCTTAGACAGCACAAATATTCTGGTCTATGGCTACTTAGTTGAATCAGGTAAGGGTTAAGGTGACAATCTGTTTTGATAAATTGGAGCCAGTAAATATCCATGATATCTCACTGTTATTTTATGAATTTGTTCAACCTAGACCTCTGCTCTTTTAGGCCAGAGCTGAGTATGCTTCTGCTTGCAGTCTTCTATCTGAACTGTGGACTAATGCAACTTCTTGTTGTCTGGTCTTCCGGAGAATGCATTATATAGATTGCAGTTCATTTAGAATGCAGCTGCTGGGGTCGTGACTCACACAGAGATTAATCATTACGCCTGGGTTAGCTTCATTACTTTGACTACCCATTACATCTTGCCAAGATTATAAAATGTTGCTTTTAACTTACAAGGCCTACGCTAGCACCCACTTACCTCTAAGACATGCATTTATATGCTGTTTTTTTGGTATTATCAGGTCACTGGAAATTGCTGGTATTTCCCATAAGCTTTGACTTTAAAAATTAAGTCATGCTGAAGCTTTCTGAGATCAGTTTGAGTAACATGTCTAGAAAAGAAAGCATACCATGTATGCTTTTTATTACAAGTAATGTAAGAATTGACAGGACATTTATAAAAGGTTGCTGTGAAAATTTTCATAAGTGGATCAAGTGTTGGGGCTAGGGGTGTCTCTTAGTGACAAGGTGCTTCCTTTGTGTGTGCAAGACCCTGGGTTTGCTATCCAGCACTGCAAAATAATAATAATAAAAAATTACATTTAAAAGAAGAAAGAAAAAGGAGGAAAGAGAAGGAACCACATTTATTTTCTTGTGTTTCCTTTAAGATAATCATGTCATCACAAAACTGTTAGAGTATACTGTAATTGTAGAATTACTTGTATAACAACTGATGCACGGTACACACTGTCTGTATTGCCTGAGATATTGTCTAGTTCTCTTCATTATGTGACCCAGCCCAGCCCTTTAAAAAGAAAAACAACTCTGAAAAGTACTGGCTCTCAGTACTCAGCATAAGTAGAAAACTTAGAGGACATTTTCCAATAAAAATAGCTACATAAATTCAGCTAACAGAAGTTAATAAGAGCCACTAATAAGAGATGGACTCTATTCATTTCCTAAAATCTATATCCACGTGAGGTTTCCCCAGGAAAGAAAGAAAGGTAATGTAATAATATTTTTGGAGGACAATTGTGGACATACTTGTTCAATTGTATTCTCTCATGATGTATTTTAAGGAAATTAGAATTAAATCTTACAATCCATATTATGTATGTTTGAACCTGGAGGGGAAATGGAAAATTAAAGATGTTGTGAATGATTATGTTTAACAGCAAAAGCTGTATCTTAGAGTTTCAATCTTTGTATGAAAATTTGAAGATTCCTTTTTTCAGCAGTAACTTAAACCTGGGGGTTCTTGGCCCAGGTCATGAGACTGAACTTGTTACTGATTGAGTTCAAATTTTTGATGACTGTCGTAAAACTTGACTGACAAGTACTCTGTAAATAAAGAATTACTAATAATGACAATAAAAACAGAGAAAGGATTTGTCCTATGCCAGGCATTATTTTAAGTGCTTTAGATACAGAAAGTTGTTTGATACTTACCATACCTCTAAAGAAGTTAGTACTGTTGTTACCCTTATTTTACAGCCTACCTTCTAATCTCTCTATCGTGTATCAGCTGCACAGCTGTGATTAAACTGCAACCCCGAGAGGTTAAGAAACTTGCCAGGTTATATAACTAGTAACTCCTGGCACCAGGATTCAAATCCAGTTGCTCTGGTTCCTGAATTCATGTTCATAACAATTGCACTATACTACATCCTGGAATTAATGTGTGTGTGTGTGTGTGTGTGTGTGTGTGTGTGTGTGTACAAGTTAGTCCCATTGAACATTATCCAAGATATAAAAATAGCAATTTGAAGGCAAGGAGAAGCATAGGCAATGGATTTGATGATTTAACAACTGAGATCTGGGGTTCAAATATATTCTACCAAGAATTAATGACCATTTTATTGTCTAGAATGAATTTGTGTTACTAGATCCTAAGTGACTTAGTTTGGTGGATAGTGGAGCCAGCTTTCAGAGCAAAGAGTAGGTACATTACTCAAAAGATCATCTAAAAACATTCCTGTAATCTTTCCCGTCTTTTCTCACCTTGAGATCTAAACACGAGTCAACGAATAATTATTTGAACTTGAATGCATATAAAATTAGAGGGCAACGAGATCTTAATGTCTTTGATCATGTGGATAAAAATCTAAGTCTTGATTGTTTTAAACTACCAGAACTTGCAGTGGTCAAAAAAGGACCAGTCAAAAAAAAAAAAAAAAAAAAAAAAAAAAAAAGAACAGAGATGCAGATGGAAAAGTGAAGGCAATTCTTATCCTAGCCCTGGAATGAACCTATTTCAGGAGCTCGAAAATATTAAGCTTTCTTCATAGTTTCTTGGAAACATTACAAAAGGAATTGTATGTGCCAACGCTCTAAAATCTACACAAGAATCATTCAAAAAACTTCTTCCATTGTTGTTAAGAAAACAACATTTCTCTAGTGATGTGAAATGTTGCTCTTGTGCTGTTCTTTTCTATACCATTGCATTGTAATTTTCTTGTGACCAGGGACATTTCTTTTTTATTTACTCACCATGACTTGGATAGAGCATTTCACTCAGGAGACCTGCAGGATATGTTGGTACAGTAAATGTAAAAACTGGGATTTGGTCTAGTTCACTCGGCATGCACCACATGCTGAATAACAGGAGCTATGGTAAGCAGAGGGACACCTAATGACATAGATGTGGCCCCTGCCATTAAGGGACTTAACTTTGGCGAGTTCCTTAGAAAGCATTTATCTGCCATAGTCACTGGTTTAGAGTCTGTCCGTCATCTCATAGGTATCCTTCCCAGTATCATAGTCTCGTTGGAATCATAGTTCATGTGTCTCACCTTCAGTCACTAAATCCTGGGAACTGGTGAAAACATCTGTCACTCTTCATTTTGGAACATGGCTAGTGCCATGTGAAAAGAATAATTTTTAAAAAATCAAAAAAACATTCTTCTGTAAAGTAACAAAGTAAATGTCAATGTAAAGTAATAAAGTGTCACATCTTGAAATAATTTTTGTACCAACTTATCAAAATTGACATTAAAATGTATTCTTGATGGTCATCTTTCTTTCCAAAGAAAAAGGGAAGACCTTGTCAAGGCATGCTACAATGCTGTGGACACACTAGCTAGGTCATTTGTATTGTTTTGCCAAGTGGAAAACAGTGAAGGACTCTTATCTTTACATTCTAAGTTCTTGGTTTGAGTCTGAAATGAAAAACAATTTGGTGCTTAGCATTAGAACGGTCACTATTAAGGCAGACTTGAAAATTTTACCTTTGTACCCGCAGCTTTTCAGATAAACCACAGGTAAGCACCATGGAGTTAAAGCCAGGTGAAGCAAATTAATTAGACAGGAGAGTGTTAACTTGAACATTTAAAAAATGTCCAATCTGAGTAAATAGAACTTAAAGAAATAGGGAAGGAATGATCATTTCTTATTGAGTTATTTCAGAAACATGTGACTCAATACTGTGTAGCACCATAAAACAAAATCTTCTATACAGAAATGGTTGGAATAGCATTCTGAGAGTTTGTAACCACGGTGTACGAGAGAGAATAATTAGAAATATGACAGGGACTTTAGAGAACGTAAGAGTAAATTAAAATCCTTAATTGCTTATTAGACCAAATGATGACCCAGTATCCTAATGGTCACTTTTTTTTTTCATTATTCAGAGTTATGTAATGGGAATGATTGAACAATTTTACTTTGTAAGTAATAGGCTAAGACATATAGGACTAGAAAGGTGACTAGGAAAAACCGAGAGTTTGCTTATAATCTGGGATTAGCAATGACATACACACTCAAGTAACTATCATAAGAAGTTACAATATTATTATCCCAGATTGAATATAATTAGCTGTATTTGAAGAATGAATTAAATATTTAGAGGATGAGGAAATATTGGGGTTATTTCATAAATAAGGTAACTGTTAACAAAGAATTTAAAAATCCTAAGGATTCTGCAGAGTTGAGGAGACAAGTCTTTCTAAGTAGGAAGAATAATAAACAGACAAGGAAGTAGGAAAGCATTTTGGTGTTCTGAATATGCAGTGACATATATATGTGTATGTATATATATACATATATATATATATTTTTTTTTTTTTTTTTTTTTTTGATACTGGGTTGAACCCAGGGGTACTTTCACACTGAGTGACATCCCCAGCCCATTTTTATTTTTCATTTTGAGACAGGTTCTTGCTAAGTTGCTTAGGGCTTTGCTAAGTGACTGAGGCTGGCTTCAAACTTGTGATCCTCCTGCCTCAGCCTTGAACTTACCACCCTCTTCTCTCAACCTCCAGAGTCATTGGGATTACAGGCATGTGCCACCACCCCTGGCTGCAATAACATATTTTAAGAAGAAGCAGTTAATTTTGGTGGACTACATCTTTTCTGAATTTTAAAGTTCAATGTAAAAATTAAGAGTTTCTCAATGAGTTTAGGATAGAAGAAATGGCTCAACATAATGAAATTTATACTTGCGTTAAAGATTCAGAACTAAAGGCCATGGTGTAAAGTAAAACAAACAAACAAACAAAAATGGAAAAGAAAAAAAAATTAGACCTGTATACCAAAAACTATAAAACATTGTTGAAAGAAATTAAGAAGAAAATGAAAACATTCATGTTCCTGGATTAAAAGACCTAATATTAAGATCACAATACTCCTTCAATTGATCCTTAGATTCCCAGGTAGCTCTTTTGAAGAAATTAATTCTAACATTCACATGAAAATGTAAGAGATCCATACTTCCCCAAACAATACTGAGGACAAAGTTTGCAGACAGAAAGTATATGAGTGGATTTCAGGGGGTAGGAGGACGGAGGAATCAAAAGTGACTGCTACAAAGTATGGGGATTTTTTCCTGGAACGATGAGAATGTTTTGGAATCAGATAGTGGTGATGGCTGTCAAACCTCATGATCATAGTTAAGATCATGGGACTGCACGTTTTCAAGGGTAAATCATGTATATTCATATGGTAAATCATATAGTGAATTATTTTCTCGAGGAAAAGCAAAAAACAAAGCAAAAGAGCAGAAAAGTGAAAGCCAATAAAGCCATCAACAGACTGCTCAAGGGTGAGTCTGAGAAATGGAAGTTTAGACAAAAGAAGACTCCTTGTGTACTAAAGGGATTAAAACACAAGAAAGATAGAAATGATGGCCTTGAACGCAGCAGGGTGTGTGTTTGGGAAAAAAATGGAAAATCAGTTTGGAAATGAAGTCAAGGTCAGATTACTTAGCGGCTGAGAATCAGATAATGAGATCTTGGGACGTAGTTCAGGGATCAGAGTAGAACTCTTGCTTAGCCTGTGCAAGGCTCTGGATTTGATTCCCAGCACAAACAAACAAAACAATGACAACAACAAAAATAAAAACAAAAAATCCACAATTATATAAAAAAGTTATGTTTTAAAGGATTGCACAGAGTGAAATAGGGAATCAATCGTTATAGCTTCAAGATATTGGAAGTAGGAGGAAAAAAAGCTACCAGAAAAATGTCAGAGATGAAAATAGTCAAAACGCAAAAGCAGCAAAACTCAACTGGGTGCAGTTGACCAAATATTTGAGTCCCTCCAAAATTCATATGTGGAAATCCTAACTCCCAGCATTAGGAGGTGGGGCATTTGCTGATGACCAAGTCAAGAGGATGGACCCTTCATGAATGGGATCAGTGTCTTAATGAAGGGGACTCCAGGGAACTCTCAACCTCTTCCTGTCATATGAGCATAGAACGGGAAGGCAGCTGTCCGTGAACTGGGAAGTGGGCCCTCACCAAACACCAGACCTTGACCTTGTATTTCTCACTCTCCAGAACTGTGAGAAATAATGGTCCGTTTGACCCACCCAGTCTGCAGTGTCCTGTTAAAGCATCCTGCACCATCTAAGATACTGGGACAAAATCTATTTTAAAAGTTAAATATATTAAAAAAAAAAAATATATATATATATATGTGTGTGTGTGTGTGTGTGTGTGTGTAAAAACATGCTTAACTTATATGTGGCTCCAAATGATCATTAAATTGTATTGCATTAAATTCAGAAACATTTGATAATTAGCTTTTTAGTTTGAATTAGAAGTGTTAAATTTTATCTGTTGGAGAACTATTCAAAAGTTTTTAAAACCATTGCAAATAAAAGTGATTAAATAAAATTTCTTCATTTTATTGACTTTGCCATATTTAATGTTTGCTAAGACAATCTGGTGTACCATTGTAATAAACTAAATGACTCTGTTTTATTAATATGTGACTCCATGTTTTAACTATATTACCTGCTGAAGCTCACAAAAGGGAGATTTTTATCTTGTTTATTAGCTGCCTTCTTGAGAGTCATCACAAGTTTATTTGATGTTCGGTAGGTCTTCTGATGGCAAACTCTGATAGCAAGTGCTTCCAAATCCATCTCAATTTTATGGGGTGACTAAAACCTATGGGCAGAACCAAACTTGTAACCTTGATTTTTGAGACCAAGATTGCAACACCCACAGTTATTCCTCCAGCATTGTTAGCAAGAATAAAGTAGGCAAGAATTTGAGTTTGGTGCCATGGATCTACAGCTATAATTGAACTTCCCCGTTTTGATGGACTTGTCCAGTCTAGTGACTTTTTTATATAGCTATCAACAGTCAAATTCAATGGAGCATGCAGAACTATCCACAAAGAGGATGTGTTTGTCAATACTCAGGTGTCCTTTAAGGAACTCGGACACCAGCTTGATCAGTTGGCATGAGTGGAGTATGAAAAGTGGGGTGTGGGCATCCTCATTTGCCTACTTCTATGTATTTATTTACCAGGGTTTGCTCTAATTTAGACATTAAGGAACAACTGACAGTGTTTAGAATAGGTAAAGTTTTCCCACAGTGACTCACAGTAAAGTATTTCAAGTAGAATTGCCTTGCTTTCAAGATAAACTGTGGCATATGAAATTCTCAGTAACTTTCCACTCATTCTTTATTCATGAAAAAAAAAAAAAACCACTAAACTTCTGTTAGATGTAAAGACTATATTAAGCATTTTGGACATGTCATAAAAGGTACAGTCCTGGTCCTGGTATTTCAGGAAAAAAAAAATCCATTAAAATTGCAAAAAAAAATTTTTTTTCTGTTCATAGTACAAATTTCAAACTAAAGGTGTAATTGATCTTGGTGGTGGGAACATGTATTTCTTTTGCATTTTTAATGTTATCAGCACATGAAGTTTCCTGTGGGTCCGTACTACTTTTATAATCAAAACAACAGAACATCAGAAGGAAAAACAAAACATTAAAAAGTTTAGTCCTTGACAAGGGAGATTAAAGGAAAGAGCAAGGTCATTGAGGAAGCTTGAAGGATGATTGCAATTAAAAATGGTAGGAAGGGATTTTATAGTCCCTGACAGAAAGAGTGAGGAAAGACCAAATGGAAAGAAATTTGACAGAACCTTTCTTTCCCTACAAGCAGACACCAGTTGCCAGTCCCTGGCCCTCCTCTTGCCTGACCCAGTTTTTTGACATATCCTCTAAATGTCTTCTGTCTGTCTCTTTTTCTTCCTGCTTGTGGATGCCAAAAGCTTCTATTGTGCCCATCATCAAAATTTTCAGATGTTTTCCCTCTGTGTGATGAATGACATTTATCTTCCTTATTCTGACATTGAAGGCCTCTGGTCATCTCACTCCAAGTTTGATCTTTTCCTGGCCTGGCCATATTCAACACGGTACCTTTTAAGCAATCCACAGCTCCCACTGGGCTATGTGATCACAGGGGAGACAACTGTCGCTTTGCAGGGTACCGTGGTTGTTAAGTGGGTATTTGCCAGTTTAGGTGTATTAAATGCATTTTTTACTTACAATATCTTCAAGTTATGAGTCCGTCATAAGTTGAGGAGCATTTGTACACGAAAGCAGACTTTTCACTGCCAAATGGTGGGCAATTAAGGAACAATTGCCGATCTTGTGCCACCTGTTCCAGGTTGAAAAACTGGAGTTGAAGAAGGGCTGTCAGCAAGGTGCACAGAGATTCACAAGGCTGGGTGCTAATGTTCATGATGTTCACTCATCATATCCACAGACGCACAACTTTTGAATTATCCAGAAGGGAAGTTCTAATCTAGGGTCTAGACTTGGGGATTATGAAATATCCATGGAAATGTGTTTCGTATATTTGTTTCTGTGATTTTTTTTTAAAAAGAGAATGAATCTGTTACTTAGATCCTCAAAAGAATATGTGATCCGCTCCCTCCAAAAAGAGATTAGAAACCATTTGACCTAGGGTAATATGTCAATTACATTAATAGTTTGGAATTTGAACCTAATTACTACTTTTACATTTTGATTTATTAAATAAATCTCAGTTTTGATGGTTTTATAGATTGGTTCTATTTTTTTAAGAGACCAACTTAGCAGAATTGATAAAAATTTAAGGATGTCTCCTCCCTTTCCTTCTCCTTCTCCTCCTCCTCCTCCTCCTCCTCCTCCATCTCCTCCTCCTCCTCCTCCTCCTCCATCTCCTCCTCCTCCTCCTCCTCTTCCTCCTCCTTCTTCCCCTCTTTTTCCTCCTCCTCCTCCTTCTTTTTTTTTTTTTTTGCAGGGCTGGCAATTGAACTCAGGACCTGGTACATACTAGGGAAGTCCTCTGCCATGGAGCTACATCCTCAGCCCCAAAGACAACAATTAATCAATTTAATCAACCATTTCTTTATATGTACCTATCCTACAGAGATATATAAGCACATACGAACAAAATCATATGTCGAACAGTCCACTGTATTCTCGTTTGTAAATGTGAGAAATGGGAAATAAGCAAAAGGTCCATGAATAGAATAATTAATGAAGTAAGATAAAGATGAGTCAAATTTGGGATATTATGTGGCAGGTAAAATGAATGAGATTGATCCAATTCACTACCTGTAAAAATATTTAAACATTATTAAATGAAAAAAATTAAAATATTCATGTTAAAAAGCTTAAAATATATGTCTTTATAATTATAAATGTGTAGTATCATTGTATTTTTACCATCAGAAAGCATTTTTCAACTTCATGCAATTGAAAAACAGAACAAAACAAAAAATGCCAACAAAATTTGCACTGGACTGTAATATATAGATCTTTATTTTACCAGACAAATTGATCTTTTTTTCCTGCAACCGGAATTTCCCCTATTTCTGGTGATAACTAAAAGACATATACTTTTTGACATCAAATTATGAAAGCACATAAAAATATTTCCCCTTAGTAATTTGATGGCAAGTTGTCTTTGTAAAGCAGTGCATTCTCCATGTGCATCCTCAGATAACTGTTTCTTCTGTAGATCTTCCATTGCTGACGTGGTATCTAAATACCCCTAAGGGGAGTGTTGATGATGAAGTGTGGTGACAACAGCTAGCAATAACTGAACTCTATCCTAGCCCTGATCTAAGTGCTTTGCAGGAGCGACCCATTTAATCCTTGCAACTACTGTTACTGTTTTTATTACCATAATGCAAATGAAGAAACTGAGGGACAGAAAGGATACATAATTTGTCAGTGCTGCATGGCTCTGAAGAGGCAGAGGGGCGTTTGTGGTCTGGCTCTGGAGACGGCACATCTTATGTTGATGGTCTCCTGGGCCAGACCCACCTTTCTTTTTTTTTTTTTTCCTTGTGGTCGGAGGAAGTACCGGGGATTGAACTCCGGGGCACTCAACCACTGAGCCACATCCCCAGCCCTATTTTGTGTTTTATTTGGAGACAGCGTCTCACTGATTTGCTTAGTGCCTCGCTTTTGCTGAGACTGGCTTTGAACTCGCAATTCTCCTGTCTCAGCCTCCCCCGCTGCTGCGATGACAGGCATGCACCTCTGAGTCCCGCAGGATTACAGGCTTTTAATAGCATCCTGGAACATATAATTTGGAGCTGCTTGAAACACAGAGAACCTGCAGCTTGAGGTTTTGCCTGCATCATTTCCACATCCTTTAAAGACTCAGAACAAGTATTGTCACCTTGATAGAGCCTCCTTGACATTACTCAAGAGAAAGCAGTCCCTCCTCCTGCTCTGTTACCATAACTCCCTTTGGAACCAATAGCATTTGTTCATGTCTTTCATTCCCACTAGACTCCCAGGTCTCTGATGACAAGGCTTACTTCTTATTCACCCTTTATTGTAGTTCACCTCTCTAACATTCTTTATAATTTATTAGAATTTGCAAAACTTCCAAGAACCATACTTAATATTCAGATCATTAGAAGATTTCTGACCTGACTTTTATTTCTGTATATGAGAACTTAGAATTCTCATTTGACCAAACAAGTGTATTTGAAAGTTAGCAGCAGAATGAAGGCCTTTGTGCATCACATGCTTCAATGATAATAATGATGTCATAATGATATTATTGATATATTAATGATATTATTATTAATAGCAAGAATAAATTACTTTTATTTAGTACTTGCTATGTGCCAGTATTTTAAAATGACTACTTCATTTAACCATTTAATATTTGAACAAATGTTTCTGTTTTCTGTTAAAAAAAAAAAAAACTGTTTTTTTAACGATAAAAAATCTTAGGCTAAGATAGGTTAAAATATGCTGCCTAGGCTCACAGAGGTAGTGTGTTGCCTAGGCTCACAGAGGTAGTGTGTTCATGTCAATCAAGATTTGCAATCTAGTGGGTCTGATTGCAGAACCCTCTGGCTCCTCCTCACTAATCCGGATTCCCAATCCCACATGAGAGGCAGTGATCTATAGCAGCACCATCATAGCCTAGTTTGGGAATATCTGGATCTGGTCCTGGTTCTTCAAGTAATGATGTGAATTTTGGATTGCCTTTCAACTTCTTTACATCACCTTTGCCCAAATTACTGTGGCAGTGGAATTGGTGGGCCAGTACATACCCAAGGTCCCCTCCGGTTCCTGAATCTCTGATTTTCAGAAGCTGAAGCCTCTTTTTTTGACGTTTACCAAACATTACATATGGCACGTGTCAAGAGCTGTGAAAATTTTATTTAATCCACTGTGTTTATTTTCTCCAACATAAAGGTGAAATATTTTTACATTTTCCCAATGCATTTCTCAGTAATAACATAGCCAGTAAAAATATTTTTGTTCGTGTAGAGCAGTGCTATTATATCTCAGCCAAAGAAAAAGCACACTATTATATATTGGTGGAGGGGCAAAAAGCCTCATTTGTTATCAAGAAGGAGCTGGTAATATAGCAATTATTATACTGCCCTTTTCCTAATTTGACTTAAATTAGTGACTTTAAGTTATCAGAGGATATGAAATATATAGTATGTGCACACAGGAGACAAAAATATCGCTCACTAGTATCTACGTTTATGACATTAATCTATCTCCCAATGATCTAATATAAAATAAACCATTTGAAAGCAATTTCATTGAAATACTTTCAGAAATGTTGAAATGAAAATATTAATCTTTTTGAAGTGTCATGTTGGATGTGTGTGTGTGTGTTTGTGTGTAATCCCCTGGAAGATGGGTTGGGGAGTACTGAGCACAACCGTACAGCCACAAAGATACAAAATGAAGAAGAGATGTCAGAGTGTCCTTTCCTTCTTACCTTTATCCTTTTCCTTTTTTCTTCCCTCCTTATTTTTATTCTCTTTCCTTTCCTTCCCCCACTCTCTTCCCTTCCTTTCTTCCTCCTTTTCACAAATTCTATGGAAAGCCAAACAAGTTACTGTTCCAGATGTGGATGGAGAAGACAACGTCACTGAGTCTGTGCACTAGGTGTTTTCTTTAGGGTGGTTTGGGTTTCTCAGGTGGGTCCAAGTGTAACAATAGGGTCCTTCTTGGTCACTCACGTGTAATTTGGTTGGTGCCTGTTCAACAGATCCTTTTCCATACTTGACTTTTTATGCAATTACACACCTGCACATTAGGCTTCTTTCTTACCCAATGTACATTCTCCTTAACCACAAATCAAAAAGCCAGTATATAATAAAAAAAAAAGTTGATTTTAGTCTTCTAAGAACACTGAACTGCATTCCATATATATAATTCAACTCATTTCAGAGGATCATAATTAAGACTGGAAGTTAGGGGAACTTTTCTATCTCTGGTACATAGCTATATTTCATACCTATGCAATTTCTTCACAATAGGAATAAGCCAGTTCTATCTCAAATATGGTTAGACTCTTTAATGACTTAACACTTCACTTCAAATGAAATTCAGATTGTTCTTCATGGTCCAACATCATCAGGTCTCTATCTACCTCTGTTTCATTTTGTCCTACTTCATATCTCTAATATGCAAGGGTCTTTTCAAATCTTTTAATCTTCTCACACTAAAGTATTGATTTCCCCTATTGGCACTGTATGATAATCTGTTACAGTTGGATATGAGGTATCCCCCAAAATCTCCTGTGTTAATGTAAGGGATGAGATTATTAGATTATGAGAATCATAACCTAAACAGGTAATTAACCCATTTGGTAACCTAAACAGGGGATTAACCCATTTGGTAATTAATAATTCGAATGGGCTAACTGGATGATAACAATAGGGAGGTGGGGCATGGCTGGAGGAAGTGGGTCACTGGGAGTGTGCCTTGTGGCTTATAGATTTTGTCCCTGGCTCCTTGTGCCCATACACTTTACTTTCTGGCTCCTCCACCATGATGTTCCACCCTACTGTGAGTGAGGAGCAAAGGAGTTAGCTGATGATGATCAGGAACTGAACCTCTGAAACCATGAGCCCAAAAGAAATTTTTCCTCCTCTAATTTGTTCTTGTCAGGTATTTTGGTCCCACTGTCATAAAGCCAATGAGCACACAGTCTCTATATTGTTTATATTTGTCTACTTGTTTCCTTGTTTGATTCTTCCACAAAATGTAAGCATCCAGAGACACCTTGTGTGTCTTGTTTGCTACCATATCTACAAAACCTAGAATAAGTGCCTGGTACATATTTGTTGAATAAATAAATGAATGCACAAGTGCATGGGCACAGTCATTTGAAACATAGAGGAAAACATCCAGTCTTCCAGAATATACAATAAAGTGCAAAGGTTATGAGTTTGGGGTGACACAGTCTATTTCAAACCTCAGTTTTATCACTTATGAACCATATGACTTTGGGGGAAATTACTTCACCTCTCTGTGTCTGACTTATTAGAAAATGAACCCAAGAATGATGTCTACCTAAAATATTTGTTGTGAATATTAAATAATGTAACACATCTAAAGGACTTTGGTTAGTAAATGCTAAAGAATGGTCAAGAACTTCAGCAGTGCCTTGTTTTTGTTGTACACATTTAAGGTGTATGACATGTTTGGATATAAGATTATGAAATGTTCGAATGCCAATGCAGTATTGGAGGTAGGTTGTTCCACTGCTCTTTGCTTTCCCCAGCTTGTGACCTGAGAACTGGGAGCCACTCTGAGGGCTGGGAGCACCACAGGGCTCCCTCTCATATGGCTGGGCAGGGGTTTTCCAAATGCTAGTGGTCCTGTGAGACTTTCCTGAGAGCAACAATTGCAGGCTGTTCTTATATGAGTGCAGTGTGGAGCTGGCTCTCACTGACAGCATTTTACTAACAGGGCAGAGGTAAAAAAATAAAGGTGCATAACTATAACTAATGCATGTCCAACTGCCAGCCTCCCCAGCATCAGGGGTTTGCTAGGCAGAAATGACAAGACTCTGACATTTTTTAGACTCTACACTGGAATTTGACTCAGAATCAAGGTTTGTAAGAGGCTGAGAGTGATTCGTCAGTTCATTTTTGCAGATAGATGAACAACCCCTTGTTTCCTTGGAAACTCAGAGCTGAGCATATGTAGCTCAGAATGTGCACTCCCATGTTTTCAATTGAGCAGATCCAGGATGAATTTCTCCCAAGAGATTCAATATGTTGCCTTAAACAGAAGAACTAAGGATTATTCAATATGTTGCCTTAAACAGAAGAACTAAGAATTAGAGAAAACTGTCATATTAAATGCAAATACTATGGACCAGGCGGATCTCTCAAGACACAATAATTCCACACGAGAGAGACAGACACTTAAAATTTGACCTTTGTTGGGTTAAAAACTTCCTTTATTTGTATAATTTATTTTTTTCTGAATTGAAAAGTTGAGTGTATGTCTTAAAATATTCTTTTATATACATTTAGAATGTCTCATGTTTATGCTACTTACTACTTGGGAATCTTCATGAGCTAAGAAAAAGCCCTAAACATCTTGGTTCTTTTTAACAGCAGATAGAGAACTTAGATTAGTTCTTTCCCTGGAGTGTTATGACAGATGAGGTAGAGTTTGCCTTTTTAAAGGACATCTTAAATATAGGATAAACTTTCGTTCCTAAGTAGTTACTCTTCTACCTCTGGCTTATGTTTGGGACTTGGAATGCTCTGGCACTTACAGGTTTGCCCATAGAACATTTAATATGCCCACTGTTTTCTGCTACTATTACTAGCTTTCAGTGTGAGGCACTTTACTGGGTCCTACACACACCTTTTAGATTCTTGTGTCCTTCTCAATTAGCAAAAGAGCAAATCAATGCTTGGACAAGTTCAAGAAATCTGTAGCCACATCATTGTTTAAAAGGGAGAGCAGAAGGGGAACATGGGATGAATTGACTCCCAAACCTGCATCTGTTACTTAAAACCAGCTTAATTGTGATAAGGTAGAGTGGAAGGATGGAATGCTCTGTTCAATTAGTATTCTGGTTAGTAAAAAATGCAGATATACAGATATATCATTTATAATTCATTAACAGTGAAAATATTACAAACTGTCAAGTGAATAACAGGGAACTACATATTAACTCAGCATGGGGGAGAAAGTGAAGCAAGCAAGAGCAAAGGAGCCTGGGATGCCACGAAGCAGTATGCAGCTTGTTCTAGTTGGTCTACAATTAGAGACCGAAATATCACATGTAAGGCATATCATAGAGGTTTCCATTTTTTTTTGTGTAAAAAAATCAATTTTAAGAATATGAATCTGAACAAAAGAAACACACCATGAGTGAGATTTAATCTTTGCTGATTTGGAAGGTGCTTCATGGCTTCTCAGTGCCCATGGACATCCCCATGACCATCAATTGACAGGAAATACTGGATCCCTGCCTAAAATAAGACTAGCTAAGGCAAAGTGTTCTTTTTAGAATTTTTTAACCTATTACCAATGAAGTTTTCTCAAGATCAGAGGCCTGCATTCTTTTTCTTAAAGTGTCAATTGGTAAATATTTTAAGTTTTTCAACTTTTTTTTTGCACTTACAATCATTGTCACCATTACTTATTTTACCTTTAACATGAAAGTCGTCATAGACAATGTATAAGTGGATAAACTTGACTGTGGTTTGATATAACTATTTTATAAAATCACTTGATGACACAAATTCTTAATTTCTAAACCCTGCTCTGGATAAGATATTCCCAAATTTCATACACATTTCCTTAAATAGTGGTTATGTAAAGACCTCAAGCCTATCAATGGTTGATGATTCTTTTTCTCTTGATATATATCCTAGATAAGCATGAAAAGAGAACCAATAGAATAAGTGTACTTGCAAGTGATTTCCAGTGTTAAACAAAATACTCACAAAAAGTAAAAGAATTCTTAGAATTGTCTCTGGGAAATTAACTAGGATCATCAGTTCCGCTAAAATTATCTCCCAGGATTTAGTTGACACACAGCCAATGTTCAGTATGATGACTATGGCCAAACATTATTTGTGAAAGTAACTACAATGCATTTAGAGGATATTCTAATTTTTCCTTTTAGTTATTTAAGTGGTAAGAAGTCCATCAAAACAATGACAAATTTTATGGCTGACTGTACTCCATGGAAATGATGTTCAAATAATACAGTGCTTCAGCACCTCTGCCTAATTACCTAGGCACTGTAGTGACAGATAGTTTAGAAATATGGAGGTAGCATTTGATAAAGCACATGGAAAATGTGAATATTCTTCAAATTTCTGACAGCAAAGATGGACACTGAATTCCAAGTTTAAATGGAGAGCTCATGACTTTGTTCAATTGCTTGAAGCCTTCTAGGGATGTAGCTCATTCCATGTCCACTGAGTGGAAGTTAGAAACCATAAGGTTCTTTCTGTAGAACATCTTTCTTCCTACTAATTAAGAATATTTTAAGCTCCCCACTTTTTTTCTTTTTAAAGAAAGAAAGCCTGTCACTCACTTCTGATTTAAAAATACCTAACATGAAGAATGACCACGGTACTCAAATTCACAGATAGGAGATGCTAGGGGTGGGTATCTCTGAAATTTCTGCTTATGAACTCTGGAAGTCTGGATGCATCATGTGACCTTACAGTCTCATTTGTTTTCATTTTTAAATTTAGTTCAAAAATAGGTATGTCAAAGGCCATCATGTGAGTTAAGGATACAACATAATGGGAAGTATTCTATAAAACAGATAAAACCATGATTATTATTGATCTTAAATGATTTTAAAAGTGAGTATATTAAGAATATTTAAGCAAAACAAAATTAATTAAATAAAAAGTTTAGTTAACTCTCCTCCCCTGTTAAGAGAAAAAATGTTTTAAAAAATGTTTATTGCATGAAAAACAATTAATAAAATGGTCAGGTTTTAAAATAGTCACAATTTTGGACTAATAAGGATTCTACTTGATGGAATTTCTCCGGTTATAGTTTCATTTGGACACCTTACCAGGAAACTGGTGATGACTTTCTTGACTGAGTACACAGGGCCTTCCCTCCCGACATTTGTCTAAAGAGAGGGTTTATTCGTGTGGCTTTCAACTATCCAGTTCTGTAGCTCCCTTGAACATGTTTGCTCCAAGTATGTGAGTTCATGATTCTGCTTGTATAAAACTCTTAATGTTATTTTTGATGAGAGAAAAGTCAAGTTCATAGCCTTAGATGGGTAAAGCTTTAAATAATATATTTTTTTCCTGTTAATCTCTGAAGTGCAAGAAATTTAATAACATAAAACTTGTTATTTGGTTAATAAAGCCTAGTTAACAAAGTAGCAAAATAATATATATAAGAATATGTATCATGATTAGAAAATATTTTGAATAAGGTAGTTTATTTGGGCTTTAAAGAAAAACTCCAACATATTATTGCTTAAATATAAATGTCTTTGCAAACTTTTCCCCTTTGTGAACCGTCTCCAGATTACTCACAGATCTTTCCGCTACTCTGTCTTCAGAGGTTTAATTTTTCAGTGACTAATAAAATTCATAAATATAGCAGTTTACTCTATAATTATAATTATGTGATTCTTTTGTTATTTTTACATTTAAAAAGTTAATGTTTGTTAAGCTCTTGCTCTGTGTGAGGTACTATGTTAAATAATTTCCTTGATTTTTTTCCTTTCATTTCATCTTTATAACAAGATTCTGAGGATTAGATATTATTACTATTTTTATTTTAAAGATGAGAAAAATAAAAACTAGTAAAATCAGAATAACATGGGTTAAAGATACAGAGTTAATGGTGTAGCCGGTATTCCAACCTAGGGTGATTAGGAAGGAAAATTCAAATTCTAATCTATCTCTTACAATGTATGCCTTGAATTTCTGAATTTAGAAATTACCAACTAGAATAAGCTCTTGATAGTAATATTATATAACATATATAATATATGTATTATAAATACATATTACTTGGTATATTATTGGAATATATAATATTGAAATTATACATAGGAATATGTTTTCTATAATATATACATATAGATGCATTATATATACATATACATTTCATGTATATGTAAATAAAAGTCTCTGGCTCATTGCAAATGCACCATAGAATTTACATGGTCACTTACATGTTTTCTGCATTTCTACAAAAGAATCTGCAATGAAAGCCATTAAATAGGATGCAATTTGTAAGCCTTTCATTAAATAATGATTCTCAGCTGGATTTCTGAAAAGGGAATATTAATGCAACCATATGTAACTAGCATTGCAAGAAATTAGCGTCGCTGATTTAGTCTTGAATCAATCATTTTAAGCCATGCATTAGAGTCTTTGCTGATATATTTCTGTCTCAGACAACTTAGCACAAATTGTGGGCTGAATAAAGCTATGTTCAGAGTACAATTTGTATGAAATGTTACTGGTATTTCAAGTTTATTGGGTTTGTAGGGAGTGATCAAATCCATATGCAGCAAGATAAGATGGTGCTATTCAAGATTTGAGGACTAATTACTAATCTCTATCATGTAGGCTTTCAGGCATGAGGTTAGGTGCTAAGTCTAGTTTTAGATGCCAACCCAACATTGGATTTCTGGATATGGGAGCTGGATTGAATTATGGTGTGCTTGTGAATGTGCTGTGTTAAAATCTCCAAAGCCCTAATTTGGTTACTAAGGTTTGAAAACATTATCCTCATTTTTAAGTTTTCTTTGAAACTGTGTTACTGGACCAGTTCTACATTTTCTTCAAGAGTAAAGCATCTACATAGACTGTTGTCAACTCTTACTTTATTAGTCACAAGAAGCTGTTTTAGTAACAAAATTAAGTCATCATGCAATGACAGTCAGGGTTTTAGCTAAGAGAGACCATGACAGGAGAGGAAGCATAATTCTAAATGGAACTAGATTTGACATGTTTCCTGGGGAAAAATCCATGCCAGAAGCTACCCCTGAATGCACAGGTTTGTGGCTACTCCAGTGTCCAAAAATTCCACTCAGGAAAGAACTCTATTTCACTTATACCACGCTTGCTTTGGAGAATTATTTTCTTAATTTCCTTTTATCCTATAAGAGCTCTTCTCCTCCACTTTTAATTTAAATAACCAGAAGTTTTTTCTTTTTGTTTTTTTCTTTAGAAATGGATTTGGTTAATCGCTATTTCATAGTATTTTTCTAGTATATACAAGTTAGAGGCTCAATTAGATTATGATTCACATTTATAGCAATGCGAACTCAATGGTACTGTGTCCTTCCCATTGTATTATATCAGTGAGCATGTATCAGGTTGATCCATGATCAGGTGACTTCCCAGATCATGTCAGTTGGATCCATTTATTATAAAATTTCCCATTGACCTATCACCTAGTGATTTTGGTAGCAATGCATGAAGAGTGACTTTAGTATTAGGTAATACTAAAATTCTGCATGAATAACACCTATTCTAGTTAATGATGGAAGGGGAGGTGGATCAGAAATCCTGAAAAAAACACCTTAGGATGCTGGGCAGGGTCAGTACAACAGTCCAGAACAAATCGCAAATGATTCAAATGGGCAATCCTGTAAGATGTCAACACTTTCATGTATATTTCATAAGTATACTTATTGGTGGTAAGCAGTAAGAAAATGTGCAGCCTGGTGAGTTGACCAAAGCTCCAACATGAAGCAACTCAATCAACATGTTATTTCAAGAATAGAATGGGCTTACCTTTCTGCTCCTATGTTCTGCTGTTATCCAGGCAATTTCAATCTCATTTAAGCCTCAAGTAGAACTTCAAGGAAAGCAATGATGTGACTATTGTGTGTCTTTTTTTTTTTTTTTTTTTTAACTATTATGTGTCTTTTAAGGAGACTATTCTATATACAACTCTTTCAATGCAAATATTTAGTCAAAAACCAAACAAACTGTAGAGGCCAAATTATCTTACTGATTTTCAGTATATTTATCCCATAACGACAGCCACCAATACAGGTGGTTTGAGTGTCTTCAGAAATAAACAACTACCACCAAAAATAAAACAAAGCAAAACAGGTTTAGGTTCTGTTTTTCATCCATACTTCTCTGCTTTTCTCAGCTGAGATTACTCATCTCTGCCATAGAAAAGAAAATGACTTGAGTCATTATTCCGTTTTAGTTCATACTAATAACCCTCTGGATGCATAGGGGAGAAGTGAACCCGTGGCTTCAAATTCATGCCTCAGGGCTGTGAATGTTCATTCTCTTGTGGAATCCAGGTGGAGAAAGGCTGTGGACTATAAACCACTTAAGAATTATTGTTAGCCTGAAAAATCTTGGAGAATAATTATTTTTTCTCCACCATGTTGCCTGACTCAGGACTTTACCCACAGTAAATAAATCAAATAGCATTTGATTTTCATGAAGAGTTTGATTAAAATGAGTTACAAGTTTCCAAAACTTGGTTTTCACTCAAGAAAGGTAGAAATAGTGGCCATGTTTCTTGATAATCCACTTCCCTAACACACCAATCCCCTTTCCCTCTTTTATGTTGAACAGACTATAGGTTTTAGAAACTTTTCTCTATTTTCTTCTGGTAGAATAAAAGTTTTTTTAATCTGTTTTGTTCACCTCTGTACCCCAAGCCCCGTCACTCAGTGCTTAGAATAGGACCTAACATGTAATGAATATCCAGCAAATATTTAAGGAACAAATGAATACTCAGTGGTTGGTTAGCAGTGTACACGATAAGTTCAAACATACTTCCTGCCCATTTCTTTAACTCCATATTTATATATATTGACCAAGTATTCTTGAGTTTCCTGCTTTTATATTTTTTGACATCTTTAAATAAAACAACTAAAATCCATTTCCTATGTTACTACAGGAAATACTGACACTGAAGTATTTTGTGGGTTCTTGATAGGTCCATAGAGGTGCCATTCACTGTCTTTCACTTCTCATCCTGGGTCACCACTGTCCCAAAAACTGACTTCCAGGTGGCATGTTGGAAGTGCTATGGTCTTGCCACCCCTCACTCCTCTCCAGGTACAGACACAGCCTCTTCCTCTATTGTAAGAGGAACATGAGGTTATCATGGTTTAGCAGCTTTGCTGAAGATTTGAGGTGGTTCTCAGGGCAAAATACCACAGACAACTCCAGAGCCCTGCTGGTGTGAGGTCTGTGGGCCATGCTCCTCACAGGGGGTCCCTCTGTGGTCTTTTCTTTCCTGAGACCTATGTCCCCTGTTATAGTCCCAGAGCTGATACCATTGTCTCCTTTCCTTCTTTCTCTCTTTTCCTGTCACACAAAGCAGGCCACAGAATAAATAACTTCTCAGATTGTTAAACTTTGAAGATAATATTATTTACTTAATATCAGAATAAAATCTGCCTATACAAAACACTTTCATTTTACATTGCTGGATACTTCCCTTTGCTGATATTTTCCTTCTACTCTAGGTCCAAATCTTGCCTTTGAAAGCTCAAAAAGTCCACTAAAGGATATTCTCAAAAACTTGTCATTTCCCCTTTTAATAAATTCTATTATTTTTAGAGTGTGCTTATTTTACCTTGGGTTTCCTCTGTGACACTTTTTCGGAAGTAGTTCCAGGGTTCCAGAGCAATTAATATAATTCAAGGATGCATTATTGAACCGGCTACTAATATAGATAGTGAGCTCGATTCCACTGTCTCTTCCTCCCATCCAAGTACTAACCAGGCCCGACCCTGCTTAGCTTCCGAGATCAGACGAGATCGGGCGCGTTCAGGGTGGTATGGCCGTAGACTCCACTGTCTCTTTCTGAGGACCTGTCAGATATGTTCCAGAATTGTCCCAAGAAATGGCGGAACCTTCATCTACCAGCTTCTTACAGTGAAAGAATGAACTCCCAGTTCTTCTGGGTGTTGCGTGTGGGAGCATGTGTCACAACGTCAGTGTCAGAGGACATCCCTGTGCCATATGACTACAGGAGGCATTGCAGGTTAACCCTGTGCAAGAATGGCTCCTACCACTGTGACTGGGGTAAAAGGGAGGCTGAGAGCACAGAAAGGGGCGTCCTGTGTTGTTAATTATTAAATTGAACACTGAGCAGGAACTCAGAAATCCTGTGTGTGCAATCTTTTTTTTTTAATTTTTAAAATTTAATTTGTTCTAATTAGTTGATTATGACAGTAGAATGCATTTATACATTTTGATAGATCATACATATATAGAGTGTAATCCCTCATTTTTCTGATTATACATATTGCAGGATCACATTGAACATGCAGTCATACATGTATATAAGGTAATAATGTCTGTTTCACTCTATCATTCCTTCCCCCACACGCCTTCCCCTCCCTTCACTCCCTTTTACCTAATTTAAAGTAACTCTATTCTTTCCTACTCCCACCCCCTTATTCTGAATTAGTTTCCACATATCAGAGAAAACATTCAACCTTTGGTTTTTTTGGGTTTGGCTTATTTCACTTAGTGTGATATTCTCTAACTCCATCCATTTACCAGCAAATGCCAGAACTTCATTCTTCTTTAAAGCTGAGTAATATTCCATCAAACACACACACACACACACACACACACATATAAAACATTTTCTTTATCCATTCATCTGTTGAAGGGCATTTAGTTTGGTTCTATAGTTTAGCTATTGTGAATTGAGCTGCTGTAAACATCGAGGTGACTGTGTCACTCTACTATGTGAATTTTAAGTCCTTTGAGTATAAACTGAAGAGTGGGATAACTGGATCAAATGGTGGTTTTATTCCAAGTTTTCTGAGGAATCTCCATACTGCTTTCCATAATGGATGCACCAATTTATAGTCCTACCAGTAATGTTTGAGTGTACCTTTTTCCCCACATCCTTGCCAACATGTATTATTGCTTGTACTCTTGATAATTGCCATTCTGATTGAAGTGAGCAGAAATCATAGAGTAGTTTTGATATGCATTTCTTTAAGTGCTAGAGATGTTGAACATTTTTTCATATATTTATTGATCGATTGTATATCTCCTTCTGTGAAGTGTCTGTTCAGTTCTTTATCCCATGTATTGATTGGGTTTTTTTTTTTTTTTTTTTTTGGTGTTAAGTTTTTTGAGTTCTTTATATATCCTAGAGATTAATGCTTTATCTGAGGTGTGTGTTTGCAATCTTACTCTGCACTATTAACACCCACATGATCTTGGACAAACAAATCCCTTTACTTAACTGAGCCTATATTTCTTTGAAAATAAAGAATGCCCCCACAGGAATAAATTAATAAAATAATAATAAAATTTAAAAATTGAAATAAAATAACAATTTATTTTAAATAAAATGAAACTGTGCCAAAATAAATAAGTGAAAATTAAAAAAGTAATATCAGAGGTTTGTTGATGTTTGGAGATAATTTAACTAAGACACAAGATAGCAAAATCCAGCACCATTAACAAGTACCTCAAATAAAGCAACTATTATCTTAATATATAAATTTAACTTAGAACTTTTGGTTTTTGAGTGAATACCTGATTTAACTCAAGAAATAATAAATAATTCTCTAGTAGCAGATGAACAGCCTTCCTTGGAAAAGGATGCTACTTCTCACTGTAGGAGGCAAATTGTTAAATCTGCATTTTTCTTTCATTTGGAGAATTATGTGAAGTATAGATGTTCTATTGCCTGAGGAAGGCCTTGAAAGTGTGGGAGCAGATGTACTGTAAACATGGTGGCACTCTTGAGTGTCTAAGTAGTATAGTAGCCCTGTGGAATATCAATACCTCAGGAAACAAGCAAGTTTGAGTTGTAAAGGAAGGAATCTTAAGTTTGGCGATAATTTAACTAGTATTATGTTTTTTAACTAATATTATGATTTTCCTTCCAAAGGAGAAAAATCCACCCAGTAAAGCCAACTACAAAATCCAAGGCTAGAGACTTTACTACCTCAGAACAACATGGTTGACAATACTCTCTGACAGGTGCTTGTGAAAATTTTAGCAATGGAGACAAGGGATTGACTAAAATTTCGAATTGAATTTTAAAAGGTAGTTTTTCTCCTCGGAAGTAATTGTTTCACTGAAACTTCAGAATGTGTCTAAATACATTTAGCTACTAAACCAATTAAGATATGCCCAGGCAAATCTATAGTTGTCTCTCAAAATGTTGTCACAGAAGTTCCTAGGCCAACATGAGGTGTATCCACCAATGCCAGCACTAAATTTTCTCTTGTAAGACATTTCAGGAAAATAGCCAAGTGGAAAAAAAGTACCACATATACTCTAAGAATTATTGTGTACTAAAATTGCTAGAAATTGTTTTAGATTTCTAACTTAAGATATCACCAATTCAAGATTCCTATAGCCTATGAATGTAAAACAAAACCAAAATAAAACAATAAGTTTTTAAAAATATATTTAAGTTTGCCTGAAATTGCATCCTTCATAAAACAGGAGAGTTAGCATTATTCCCAATGACTGGTCATAGCAAGATGCCTGTGGTAAAACACTGTGATAAAGGCTGACTCTTTAGGTGATTCTGGAACCAATTGAGTTATTTGGGATTTTCCTGGGCTAGTTTATGTTATTTGTGTAATTCTTCATTATTTTTTTTTTTAATTTAAGGAGGTCTATGTTGACTGAGTGGACACACATTAGCACTAAATATTTATAAAATATTTGTTAGTTTTCAAGGTCCTTTTATATTTGTTAATTCTGTGCTGACATGTCTCAATATTTCAAGCTGAAGGGTCTTGAGAGCCTGCATATATGCAACACATGTGCATGTGTGTACATCTCTGGTCAAACACATGAATAGGAAATTCCCAGGAGACCATCATTCAGTCTATAGATGTTACTTCCGTAGAATCTGGAAAACTTTTTTTTGTGCCCAATGGTCTTCTTCAACCATAAATGTTTAAATTGACACTGCCTGTGATCCCTTGCTTTGATTTAAATGTTAGTTCTTTGTTAATTACCTCAAGAAAGATGATACCTACAGTCAACTGGGACATTGAGAGTCTATGAGCCATTTTGTCAGAAATGTTTATGAGGTGAGTAGGTAGTAAGGGTAGTAGGTGGTAAGGGTCCTAGGCACCCAGAGGGCAAGGTTAGAGTTACATTAAAGGATGGAGGGTGGTAAATGACACAAAAGAGGAACTGGAAGCATTCAAGAACTACTGTGACCATGGTGGGACCTCCATATGACTCTAATGGGATATAAGTTAGACACTATGAAACTTTCATTTTTCCTTTTCCCCCAACAGATACTCTGCTCTCATAGTCACAGACAAAGGGAGTGGCAAACATTATCTTGGAAGGATAATAATTATATTGATCAGCTTTGGGCCAACTAATATTTTTCTCCTTAACAGGAGTTATAAACTTTATGAAACCAGATGAGAAGCTCCTGTTCATGATGAGTATGTAGCAGCTTTGGTGGCTTTTCTATTAGCAGATCCAAATTATAAATTTTTATTAAAATAATATCTACTGAGAAAATGCCCTCAGGAACTTGGGGAATTTTCAGCTTTTTGGAACTTCTAACTTTGATGACTAGGCTAGACCTATAAATGCAGTGTTTGGGGGTCTATACAGGGATTCTAGGTGAAAGCAAGATGGCAGCAGTCTTCTGAATAGGCCCATTGATGGAGGACTTAGGCTCCCTATCTTTACTAGCTGCGGCTTGGGCATATGGTAGTGGGTGGCAATAAAAGTTATTTGAGATGTCGTATTATACAAAATAATAATGACTTTTAAAAAGGTGTGAATTGAAATGAAAAGACTGCAACTCTGAAGTTTCAAGACAAGCTAGGCAATATAAATAATCAAAATATCATTTGGCTTCAGCTTGAGTCCTAATTCTAAACAGCTTACACATTTTCAAGTCAGAGTTACAGGAAAAACATTGATAGCTAAATAAACAGGGTGAGTACATGATTAATGTTTTAAAATAGTAAACACTTCACATTTGTAGCATTCCTTTAACAGATTGGTCTGGGGAACTTGTTTTCATTCCTACTTTGCAATCTGTGTTTTGTTTATTTATTCTCTTTATGCCGAATTCCTCTCTTTTAAATTACCTTTCGTCTTAATTTACTCTAGGGGGCAAAGTGAAAATGTCTAAAATAAGTGAAAGATCTAAAACAATTAGAAAATTTAAGACTGAGCAATAATCAACTCCAAGAACAGAACTGTTTTTCTTGGTGGGATGAATTGTGGGTAATAAAAAGATAGTATTAGTAACTAGTTTCTGTAGGCTTTTAAACACTTTTAAAGCTATATGTTATTTCTTATAACAAAATCATCCAGGATAACTGAGAGGCTAAGACAAAGTGGGATCCTTTTTGCTTATTCGTCATGTAAAGAGAGTGAGGCACTCTGAGCAGCGATTTCCCTTCATAGACTCCAATGGTCTTAACCGAGGTGAACACATGTTGTATGATATGATTGGGAAGAGAACAAAATTTGACTACAGTGCACTGGAAAAAAAATAAGAAAGACTATATGATTCCTGTGCTTTTCAAAGATCTAAAAGTAGATGATCATAAGATTGTTCAGAGACAACGCTTCAACCAGGTTGGATCTCAGATGCGCTCCCACTCACTGTAGATAGTGGTTCACTTTTGCCTGGAGAAGCTAAAAAGTACTATGGGAAAAGCCCTGGTGTCCAAGACTGGGCTAATAAACTAAAATGATGAGCTCGTGAGCACGTTTTCTAAGATGTTAGCTGTTCCATTCTATGGGAGAAGGGATACATGATCTTGACAAGTTGTTGGAGAAAGGACCCATGTCCCGTCTAGTCAAAATAATTTCTTTGGGTGGAAATTTAGATCTCCTTTGTTGGTGATGCTATAACACAAATGCAGACACATCTCACTTTGGGGAAGTTGTCTGGTGTAAGGAAGGTCCAGGCACACTCACTCTGTGTGACTCTCTGCTTTGTCCCTGGTCCAATCATAAGCCTTTCTGCAACAATATCAGTCTACCATTGTGTGTTCATCACCCACCAAGATCACAGGTTCCTTTGGGGAGAGAACTTAGAACATGTGAGTTCATGACCCCACATTTCATCATTTTCCAATTCAGTGCCATGATTTCTATATAATTACAAAGTTGATTTTATTTCTTGACCATCAACGGCCCATAGAAAAATAGGTCCAGATTGGCCAGAGACAGAATTAGCTCCAGCCCGTTGCTTTCCATTAAGAGTAGGACCCACAAAAGGACGCTTGGGTTACAGGTTACTTCTCAGTGGAGAGTGTGGTGCATACAGAAGGTGCTTTAGTAATAATTTGGATGGGAAACTGTCAAGAAGATAAATGGTCCAACTGTACTGTGAGTTGGGGGCTAGTACCAGCATCGCAGTGTTCATCTCCTAAGGGTGTGACTATCTCTTCATGCTGCCATATTAAGGGAAACCAGGGGTTTGGCATGAAGCAGAACATGTAAAGGAGATGAACACATTTTCCACTCTTCATTTGAAGGATACGGCACTCTACATGAGTTCACACAACTTGAGAAGCACTTACCATGCATGAATTCTAAAATAAAGCCTTCAGCGAAGATGGGTATTTCACAGAATTGATCTGAAAAGCACGCTTGCCTTCCCCTCTCTAGGAGCGATGATCAAGCTCCCATTTTATGCATGTCTTCTGAGGTGCAAAAGCCCAAGTACTTCCTTGAGAAATTTACAGTCTAAGCTAAGTGCCCATGGTAAAGATCAAGCTTTAAAGAGCAAGGCAGAATGGAATGAAGTAAGGGTTACAATGCTGCAGGAAGCCAATAAACTGTGGGCATGCTGAAGTAAAACTAATCTAGAAAAAAATTCTTCTAGAAAGGTCATTTGGAATGTGTAAGAATTTCAATGCATAAGATTTTAATTTATTTGTGTGTGTGCGTGTGTGTGTGTGTGTGTAGAGAAGAAAAGATATTTACATCAATCTGGGGGTATGATAGATGGTTAAAATATCGAGAGAAGAAGAGGGCATAACTGAAACAAACTTGATATGTGATTTGGGATCAGATTCTTAAGGAATACAATATTCATTTAACAAGAACTTTTCTAGTACTTATGATGAACCAGGTACCATTCTAAGGGTTCGATTCAATCCTCATAACAACGTCAAGAAATTATACAGATGAAGAACCCAAGACACAGAGAAGTTAACCCAGACATGTAAGATCACACAGCCAGCAAATGCCAGAGCTGGAATTCATATCCAGGTATGACTCTCTAGTGCCTGTGCTTGATTTGACAAGAAATGAGAGTTAGGACTCTGTGCCATGTTTTTCATATTATTAAGAGTCTTTGGCAGGTTTCAAAGAAGCTCATGATTCAATATGGGCAGTAGAAAGATCATTTTAGCAACAGATGATAACTATATTAGAAAGTATAAACACTGACAGAAATCTTGAGCAGAAGGGGAATTTTATTTGTTGAAGTCTATTACCCTCAAAGCCTCAAAGCAGTTTGCTGTTTTTTTTTTTTTTTTTTTTTTTTTTTTTTTTTTTTTTTTTGGTACATATGCTAGATTTTCCTAGGTTTCACCTTAGGTAAAAGAGGTCATGTTAAAGAGAGTCACTCCTATTTGACCAAGTCTTATCCTTAACAGATCTTTCAGAACCTCACATCTTGACCTTCTGCGTTGTCCCAGTCTTCAGTACTTCAGAGATTACTTTCGAGGCCTTTGATATATGCTTTGGATCAATCCAGACCTCCACTAGTCCAGTGTGGTACAATAGAACTCTCTATAATGATGAACCTGTTAGTGAGCCTGGGGAACTGAATTTTTAATTATAATTAATCTTGTTTTAAATAATCTCATGCAGTTAGTGGTACAGTATTGAATGATCCAGTAGAAGTTGGTGTTTCCTGGGTCTTTCTGCTAGTTACCACTTCTCCTACTGGGCATTCTGTGGAAAACACTCTTTCTTTGAGCAAGGCAACTACCAATACTGCTTCTGCTGGGGACTGTCGCCAACTTTCTCCTGAATATCCTGCATCTCCCGGGAATGGTGTCCACTTCGGATAACTCCTTACAAGTGCCATCGTGGAAGTGAGGAAGACAGATCTCCAAGTGGTATGTATTGTGCCCTAGAATGTCGCAGAGATTTTAGGAAGACAGCTCTTTCCATTTTTACTTTTAATCGTACGTCTCCCACGTGGGTTCATAGAATGGAACATGTTAGCAGCATTCCTTTCAACCAACTTGGGGACTTGTTTTGAACTTCAGGCCTTCTTATCTGATAATTACTTCTCCTAAGGGACAAGACACCCAAATTTAGGCAAATCAGAATGCCAGTTTAGGTACAGATCATGCACCCTGATAAACTCAAGTGACCTTCTTTAGCCCTCACAACAAAAATACCACTCCCAAGAGATTGATAAAGAAATGGAAAACCAGAGTTTAAATTTCACAAATTAATCCCATTTATGGTGATCGAACCATAATTCAAATCCATGTCCAAGATTCTAAAGTCCAGCCTCTTTCCATAACCTGCACCTTTAATAAAAGATGATTGTCAAAGGAGAAGAAAACTCATAATTATGGGAAAGGTTTATGTATACAATATATTGGTTTAAAATTTAAGTATGTTGGAAGTAAAGAAAAAAAGAATACATATTCTAGAATCACTAGCAATTTTTAAACAGTGGATTAGTGTATAGTTACAAGTCATCCTATTCAAATTAAGTACTATTTGAATTTGGATTCCATGTTTCAAACCAATTTGTCATGAACATGTTACAAAGTCCTCAAACATATCAAAAACATGTAGTAGGCCACATTTAGAATGACCATGATCAAGTCACCCCTTAGCAATAGCTAGTAGTTACCAATGAATTATTCACAGTGCCCAGATTGTACATTTGCTTCTACAATGTACACATAACTGATGATGCTAAATCTTTTGGAATGGCCATGGTATTATTGAAGAAATTTTTTAGGGTTAGCATTGTGTCTACAACTAAATCAGGAACATACTGCTTTTGTAAATCAATGACTAAGACTTGGAGATCACAGTCAGCAAAATCAAAATAACACTCCTTTTCCACATCAGGGGCCTAATGTCTCAAACACATCAAAACAATGCCTAATATTTCACAGATACTTGCTTTACCGATAAATAAACTTTCTCCCTGGAGTTAAGAAAGACTGCAGCATCACGTTGTAAGTAATTTTTTTTTTTTTTTAACTATTGTACATAAGGCTGAAATTTCTTTACTGGAAAGAAAAAGAACCCCTTCCTCCTTTAAAACTCTTTTTATTCTCTAACTAAGCATGCTTTAGTTATTTAATATAATAATGACTATGCAAGTTTGAATTTCAACTGGTAAGACATGGTTCACAGGAGAGGGCAAGTTGCTATATCTGATCCACTGGGATATATTACTAATGATCAATTGAACTGATTGTCCATTATTTTGCTCTCTGTGCATTTTGCAGTATTTTTGGTAAGTAATAACTTTCAAATGCTTTGGAAACTAATGGAACATCCCACAGATGCTTTCTCATTATGACATCAGTACTCTAGGTAGATACATTTTTAATTAAAATCCCTGTAGCATTGCATCATTATCTAACCTGGGCACTGCAGTGCTAAGTGGAAGCAAAATTTTTCTACCTAATCAAATCTTATTTAATAAATGATATTCCCTTTGGCCACCCCTTTGGTGTAGAAGCCTTTTATTTGACATGAGGACAAAAGGACTCCTTAGTGTCACCCCTGGCATATTTTCTTCTCTCTTTCACCCCTAGCAGGTCTGGGTCTTCTGCCCTGGAATATGAGGTCTAAGACAGAATTTACAGGAATCAAACTGCAGTTCCACCATTCCTTGATGTCCTCCCAGGTGAACTCCTGGGCTCCATGCTCATACTTCTAAAGCAAGCAAACTTTAAGCTAATTATGTACTAGCGTATTCTCCCTTGCTGAATTTTGGCAGGTTGCTTCTGTAAATTATGAAAAATAAATGTGAAATATGCAGATGTCTTTTGTTTGAAGCAGATGTTTGGTCTGGCTTGCCAGAATCCAATCAGCTGTTCCCCTGGGGGCCTTCCCCCTACAACATTTTCCCAGAGCAGCTCAGAAACATGAAGGGGTGATCAGAATAGCACTCCATAGGACTTAAAGGAAGATTCTGTACTTAGAGGTCTTTGTTAAGGTGAATTAAAAATAGAAATGCCTCAATTCACAGGAATCAGGTCGTCTCTGGTAAAAGACACTGGATGTAGAATGGTTTTCACTCATGGTGTTTGGTGAAACTGGGCCTAATTGTGGCCATTCTTGTCAGGCAGGGGACTGCCTTCATCCTGCCATCTTGTTTAAGGCCAATACTGTTTCCAAGAGGAAATCTCTCTGCTTGTCGATTTAGCAGTTCTGTCCTATGGGGCTCTAATTTTGTCATGAAATATAAGAAGACTTTGTAAGAGTGAAATATTTGCATAGGTCACATATATACATATATATACTGAGTACATATATATATGCAAATACATATACTAAGGGGTTCTATCCCTGTTTTCATGTATATATATATGTGAGCTATGCAAATGTGTATATGTATATAAATGTATATATGCATATATATATGTGTATTTGCATATATATAACCTATGCAGATATACATGCATATATATGAGTGTTTATACATAGGTAATTATCCCATATTTAAACAAATAACACTACAGGTAGTATTAGTAAAGGTTTTGCATTATCACAGCTGTCAATCAGTTTCTGCTCTCATGTGGTCTGTTAAGCAAAAATAGAAACCATTTGTAGGATCTTGTAGGTTCCATGGAAGAATGCTGACGTTGACTGTAGTGGGTATCTTAAATTAGCCCTTTAACCCAAGTGGTGGAAAGGGTCACTACTTCCAGGCTCTGCAGACCACTAGCATGTAACTTAGGGCAACTATTTAACTGCTCTTAGCTACAATTTTCTTGTCATGATAATACCCACTGCAGAGAATTTGTTTAGTGAGATAATGTAAGTCAAGTACCTAGACACAGTGTCTGTACCTGACTTATTATTGAGTAAAAACTCAAACCTGAGAGCTTATCCTATAATTTCTTATTCATTTTCTACTACCTCCAGATGAGGATTTATTTTATGTATAGATGTGTTTACATCTTTATTTATTTACTTTTAGCTAATGCACATCTCTTTATGGCAAGGTGAACATATTTCTCTGCTTCTATTTACAGCAGACACAAGGAATCATTCTCCTGTTACCATTTTCTGCTTCACTATAGATATCATACAAACTGCTAAATAACATTTGCTATGTCCCTTTAGTTTCTTTGAATAACATTAAATTTCCTTAATTTTCTTTTTTGAGTTTCCTATCCAACACTGGTTTGCTCTTCTGAATCCATTTCAAGACCCCAAGTTCTTCTTTAACTGTGAATTTTCATAATTATTTTAAGGGTCTAATTCATATAATGAATAACATTATACTTAGCTACTATTTATTAAGCAACCAACTGTGTGCTGGGAACCTGAAATATTGGCTATGAACAAGACAGACAAGGACCCTTTTAGAATGAACATTTCCTGTTAGTGGGGGTGAGTAATTAGGATATATTTCAACAATCTCTGTACCAGACACCACTATTTCTGTTTCCAGAATCATGTATTGTGGCTTTGTTTTTGCAACAATATTACAGAGAAAACATAAATTTTATTTCCATGCTTTCAGAATTTCTGCTTTTGAGAAACAATTTTACCATGTGCATGAACCAGTACAGTTGGTTAAAAGAAGAAATTTTGGTTAAATGGTGGATTTATTTTTTTTTTTCCTGACACCAAGTAAAATCAGTCTGTTACCTTGGCAACATATAGACACAAGTTTACTAAACATTTGTTTTTCAAAGTACTTTGTTATCTATACTAAAAAAAACAAAATCTATGTTCTGACTCTGTTCATAAGCCACCTAAAAGAAAGAAGCAGAAAAAATAAAAGAAGTAAAAGGGCCTGTAGTTTCAGTGATTTTAATATGGAATTGATAATATAAAATCTGCACGGTGAAAATAATAATGCCTTATGTTGTTAAAAACAGCATTTTTACACAATTCATCTAATACCTATGTTCATAAAAACAGATGGGTAATAGTGTTCATCTTATGTACACGGTGGGATTAAACAAAATAGATATGAAAGAATTTTATAAAACCAGGGGAAATGTTCAATTATTGGGTGGCATATTGCCAACTTTATGAAGCACATAGGTAGCTTTTCTCATTTCTTTTTGACATAAAAGAAACTGAGTCTCTGACAAATTGAACAATGTATCCAAAACCCTAAACATTCAGAACTACAGAGCCTATGCGTTAGCTGGGGTCTCCTGACTTCATTCTGAATGTTTTTCCCAATGTCCCTCTCAAACCCTCAAATGACTTATGAATAATTAAGAAGCTACATAAGACCATATTAATAAAATATAGATTTAATACATAAGTATCTGAGAAATAAAAAGACAAGCACAGTGAATCAGGAAGTCTTCATGGGAGAAGCTGTAAACTTTAAAGGAGAGTCAATTAATAATCTATATATTGTATTATGTAGATACTCTATGTATTGTATGTATCGTAGTCTTCCTAATTCTGCGCTTCAGTTTTGACTTATTCTCTAATTTAGGTTTATTTATAATTCAAAATTATTTTTCCAACAATGAAGGAATTGCCATGTCTTCCAACATTTTCTCACAAGGGCCTATTCTCATGAATTGAGGAGGTGTATCCCTGGTCAAGAGCAGGTTCACATGAAGCAGAGGTGAGGGCAAGATGACTTCTGTTGATGACAGTCTACCCACCTGCCATTTAGGGAGCTTCCAAAGAGAAACCCAGAATGGAAAGAAACTATGAAGCATGACCAATCCCTTGAGGAATTCAAATTTCAATTTAGGCAAGAGTGCTACCACTGAGCCACAATCCCAGCCCTTCTTGGCTATTTTTGATTGCAATTTTTCTTGCCCCCAAATAGAAAGTTCTCAAATAGACATATAATATCAATAACAACAAAAATATAATAAGTCTTTGTAGATCTACATGCAGAGCTAAAGGAAATATATTTTAAAGACATCACTAACACATTTATCTAGCTTTAACTACCTCATCAGAGAATATTATTTTTTAAAAAGAAGCCTCATAAAGATGTATGAATATATAGACCTATGATTATTCAAAAAAATTGTACAAATCAAAATAAATTTGCCAGAGCAATTTAAAATAATTAACCTTTGACAAACCTCCCTCTCTGGTAATGGAATAGTAACTATATGAATAAAAGATAAGTCGTGACATTCAATGAATTACAATATTCATCCCATAAATTACTTGATATAATAGCTCTATAGTCTTCATTTTTATAACACTAAAATGTCCCAAACACTAAAGAACCCATTCATTTCCAGTGTATGGTTTGCAGATAGTTTGGGTAATTTCTTCTGCTTTCTTCAGATAGCCTTCAATTAACTCTTTAGTATTATTTTCCTCCCCAAATATACCTTGTGTCAGCCTGTCGACAAATTCTGCAGTGCCTGCACCTGATAGAATTGCTTGTGCTCACTGCCTGAGCAGCTCATGAAAGTGCATTCTGGGTAGGATGGTTTTGGGTGACATTACCCTCTCTGACTGTTTATCACATTTAAGAATCCAGTGGCCAAGTTACTTTTGTAGATTATGTGTCCTTTGGACAAGTTGTTGTTCTCCCTGCTTCTTGTTTCCACTTCCCCAAGGTAAAAGAACAGCAATAATCTCTTTTCCCAGGTAAACTGAAGCCATCTTTGACAACCCAAAGATGAGTAGAGACCACAGATTGAGGGTGAGGGGGACAGTGCTTCGTAAGGATAATGAGGAGGTATACTTGGGCATATGCAAACCTCAGGATGGCAGAATAGAGGCAACATGCCCAGAGATTTTTGGTCCAAAATGTGTTGCAATTTTAAACAGTAGAAATCTATAGCAAGAGGATGTCTGCTGCGAAATGATGCCCTCCCAGCTGCCCATTTTATCCATTAAACACAAGATTTACTAACCACCTAGGGATGACCAGTTGGCTTATTTTAACTCTTCCAAGTCATTTAATGGAGTCGAGTCAAGTGAACAGAATGGACCATGAAAATAGCATTAGTTTTCAGTTCCAGGTGAATACCTCCTCTATGTCTTTCTAAAGCAGATACATCACAGCTGAACATGTCTATACCAATACATCATTTAAGACTTCATCATCCTTGATCTCATAATCATGATCTGGATTCAGTTATACCATACTAAAACATATATTTATCGAGCACTTGCTATGTATCAGGTATTTTGTCATGTCCTACAATTTTTTCCCCAACTCATAAGTTAAGTTCTAGTTTTATTCCCACTTTGCATAAGGAAATCAAAGTATAGGGAGTCTGGCTTTGACAAATGTAGCATTGACTTTTTAATTAGTATACTCTGCTTCTCCAGAAAAACATGCCCTCTGGCTACCCAAACTCAAAACTTTTTCACCTACAGGGTTACTTTGTTCCCTTAAGCCAGTGTTCTCAAGGAGTGTTGCAGCTGTAGGGGATGGCCGTCACTCTCCAGAGCTGGGACTCATTTGCTGCTCTTTTAGTCCCAAAGCCACAGGAGCAGGTGGGTGTGGCTCCTGCTAATTCCAGGAATTGGTCCTGAAGCTCCAAAACTATTTGCGAACAATCATACACAGAGCCCATTGAGGTGTCAACTTCAGACAAGATACCGATTTGAACCCCCAATTCCTTGTTTCTCTTTTTTGTGAGAGTTCAGATATTTGAAAATCTCTGTAAATAAAAGAGATCACTAATTTACAGCCAAAACGATTTCTCCTTATTTACGAAGTTTAATAGTATCTGGTTTATGTAGTTGGGTGTGGAAAAAATCAGGATGTCTCAGGTGATGGTGCACGTGTAGATGAGGATGGAAGACATAGACATCCAGAAAGGGATCCCCTACCTCTCATGGCCAATTCTTAGCATCCCTTGGAAAAAGTTCTGCAAACATCCCTGAAAGAAATGCTACTCTTATCTGGTCATTTCTTTTTGGTTGGAGACCACAGAAATTAAGAACTTTGCCCAGTTTTGCATAACAAGTTAGTAGCCGTCTTCAGTCTATTTTTCCATCTCTTAGTTGAGCTGTCACTTGACACATATTATTGTATATCCATATGCCAGGAACTGAGCACATTATTTACCCCAAACTTAGATTTTAGGAAAGAAAAACAAATACATCTCAAAATGCTGACATTGTATTTCCTTTTCATCCATTATGCATTTTTTGTTCTTTTCCCTACTTTCTTAAGTTTATTTCCTTCTTAGTTATCTATAAGGTGTTGGACTAGCCCTGGAGTAGAAAGAACATTTCAGCCTTCAGTGATAAGAAAGTGATTGCACGATGCCCCCAAACTTTTATAAGGAATTTCCATTTTTACATTTCCTTTTTGTTGGTGGTTGAATAGGGCCCAAATGAAATTCCTCCTGGGGTGACTCTGGATCTATTTTACTGTGGCCCACAGTAAGGAATAAATTTTATATCATAAATATATATATATATATATATAAATATAATACAGATGCATACACATATGTATATGTGTGCACAAATAATTGAAGCATGCAAAGTTTCATGAAATAATACTCATAGGATATAATAAAAAATAAATTTTATATCAAATTTAAACACTACAAGCTCTGTTACACTGTCTTTTCTATTCTATCTCATGTTTTTGAAAAGTTAAACAAAGCTCAATAACAAAGAAACTTGGGCCAATATTTTAATTTTCCACTTAATTTTTCTTATAAAAGTACAGAAAGGTCAGGTGGCCAGTGAGTTTTATCTGGCTTAGTTCTTGATCTTGGACTGAGTGATGAGCCATCCAAATGCTAAGGGCCCAATAGGAAATCCACCCTAATTTCTTTTTCACCTTCAAATTTCCTGAAATCTAATGATGTGAGTAATTTTGAGCAATGACTCAATAACTCTGAACTTTCATCACACATGTTAACTGAGGGGGTAGATCTGCATGTATCTCACGATTTCTTCCAGCTTCAAAGGTTTGTGATTTTGTAATATTTTTTATTGTATACCTGGGTACTTAACGAAAACAAAATCTCCTTAAATGTGTTCTTTGCATAAACTAAAAATTTCTAGAACCACAAATGTATTTGTATTCCTCTTAAAGTTTCTCTAAAATGTTGACAGATGTGAAAGTGAGCATTATCGAATGCTTAGTTTGACATTTGCATTCAGATCTGTTGTTTCAATGGGGCATTTTTATAAAATAAAAATGTGTTACTGCTGTTCTTGTAATTCTCCTGGTTCTGCAGCAGATTTAATTAGCTTAAGCACTGTATTCTTACGTGCACTTTGGTTTGGGGAGGCTTAGTCATTGTTGGGTTTAGGGCATCCCAGGGAGAGACAAGTCCAGTTTTCCATTGTGATAGTATTCTCTACTATGGTTTCTCTGTTTGTGTAAGGAAATTGCAAAGGCATCAATGCCAACACCAATGCATATTGTGCACATTCTGTGAAGGCACAAGGGTGGCATTTCGCCTAAGTTTAGTAAAACTAATCTGGGTAACTGCCTGAAATAAAACTACTTTTTTTTTTTTCTTATTGGTTATGCAGTTCCATTTCCAAAAAGGTGAATTGTTTTTATATATTCCCCACATATAGCTGGGAGAACAGTTGAGCCCTTGCATTAGTAAAGCAAGTCATTCCACTGGGGGAGAACATTCAGAGACATGGAGCTCATATGGATTTGATATAGAGTTCAGCAATCAGTGAGGGCTTAGGAACCTTTTATCCTTTTAGTCCAAAAGCAACTGAACTCAAGTTATTGTGAAATTTATTTAATATAGGACAAAGCCAACATGTTTATTTACAGTGAGAAATACAAGTGCCATATGTTCTGGATTCTTTACATGAGCATGACCCGTGCGTACCCTAGCATTGGCAGCCTACAGAGAAGTCAAATCATAACCAGCAGTCTGCTGGGTGCATCCGGAATTCCGGCAAAGGACACTGGTTACACAGGTGGAATGGTTCATGTCATTGACCAAGGTGATCCATGTGTCCATCTCAAAAAAGGATTTGGAATTCTTGTAGCCCATTGGTTAGTCCTCCTTTCCTTCTAGAGGGCAATCGGATGGCAGGAATATTATCTGCCTTTCAGTGCTCCTCAGAAGGACAGAGATGATAAACACCTTGCAGTGTCTGGCACCTTTTGAAAAGGTTCACAAAATGGTGGTCATTGTAACCTTTGTGACTGGACATTTTGTGTCTGACAAAGTGACCATTTTACTTGGGAATGATATTTTCTTTCTTTTTTCTATTACACAGGCCATAATAATAATTGTAGAAATTATAGGAATTTTGAAAATTCAGAAAAGCACAAAAAAGGGAGATGAAATAATAGCTATCATCTTACTATAAAGAGGATAAAAGTGCTTGTAGATAGTCTCCAAAATGTGACCCAGTTTGGAGTTTCAATTCTCTATGATGGAAGGACAGAACTTGCTTGACCCCAGTGAAAGTGACTCTACAGTCAGCCTTTCCATGGGACCCAATCTAGTTGATCTGCCTCGATTTCAACTTTTTTTTAAATAATTCAGTTCTCCCTTTTCCCTATCTAAAGCTTTGCTTTGCTAAGGAAAAGAAATAATAAGAAATAAATCTCTAGAGTGTGTCTTCAAGTCTCTCTAAACCAGGTAGGTAAGCATTAGGCCAGTAATAACCCTGTGGGGGAAAACCTGGCATTGTTTGCAATGTAATTCCTGATAGCTTGGATTTCAGGCCTGTAGAATTAGGATAGAGGTGGGGAAGGAGTTGAGGGGGAGGGTGGGTAGAGGTGGGGAATGGAAAAAGAGGACAAGGGAGGTGTTTAGCTTTCATTTGCAAGCGTGATACCCGCTGCTTTGTTTATGGATTTGATGCTATTCATACAGTCTTTGCAATATTAATTTTTAATTTATGATGCTCATTAGGAGACACTTAAAACAGAACAATTATCATTTATCTTGATATATTATTTACTAGGACTGACTGTCATGGTTAGGGGCCCATGATTAGTGAGAGGGGGATGGAGAAGAGTTTCTAAAAGGTGCTAGGGTAAAAACATAGGAGCTTAGGAAGCACTTGTCAGAACCTAAAACCCAGAGTTCTGATGTGGAGGCGAAAGTCACACAATCCCTAATCAAGACTCAGGAGGCCCCTCCAAGACAAGCCTGGAATAGTACTTAATGAACCTGCAGGATCATATTAATGAGACTCTCTGTTAGGCCACCAGCTCATCAATTATTCATCCAGCTGCATTCCTGATACTTTGCTATCTTCCTCCTCTTTTTGCGTTGGTGTGATTACTTTTTTAACCCTCCATTTCCTTACCTGGAGTGTAAACAAAGCCTTCTGTTCTTAAGTTCCCTTTTTTTTTCTGCTCAAACACCATGGCTTCTCAATGCCCAACCAGGATATCAGTTTTTTTTTGATTCTGGAGATTGAACCTGGGTCCTCGTGCAAGCTAGGCAAAGTCTCTACTCCTGCTACATCCCCAACCTCCTCCCTACCAGCATATCAAACATGATAATGGAAGTCTGCTACAAGGAAAGTCTAACTTTGGGGAGTGTCAGAGAATTATGGCACCCTGACTTTGCTTCCCTAATATTCTGGGCCTGTCTTTACATTGTGCTTATCAACTATGTTGTAATTATCTACTTATGTATGAATCTCTCCCATTAGACTCTGAATTCCTAGAGAATAGCTGATGTGGTATAAGAGATATTTGCAAAATGAATAAGCAAATGAATGAATATGGGCACTCAGTCCTGCCTAATATTCAGCCATGTCTGCCTACTGTCAAGAAGATTATGAAGTGGAGGCTTGAAAGTTGCCTGCATGTTTCAAAGGCAATGAAATGAAACACAACAAACTAGAAATTTGCATTTGTAACTCGGATCACATAGGTGAATATATATCTGTGAGTCTGATGTAAATACTCGAGTCTGTGCTGTAAAATCAGGCATATCACATACCACGATCTATTTTAGTTGTAGGGACAGAATAGAGTTTTATATCAGTTAGAAAAGGATTCCAATGAGCTTTCTGAAGGAAGACGTGCAGACTTAAGAGTGAGCGAGCTTTGGACTAGAAGCTCGACCTATGCTGAGCCTATTGGTTGGTTTAGTCAAAGTCAACAAGAAATCGAAGAAACTAGTTTCCCATTTTTAGGAAGGGCGCACACAGTACCAGGGGCTGTGACACTGACCAACTTTATGACCTTAGGTAGGCAGTGAGGATTAAAAACAGGCAAGGATCAGAAGTGCATTTCGTTTGTCCTGGGCAGACTGGCTGATGGAACTACAGGTGGAATTACCTGAAAGGCAAATTGACTAGAGGAGGCAAAACTAGAGAAGGTTGTGAGGAAATGTCTAGAAATTCTACCCTCTTGTTATATCTCTGACCCATTACGACATTCAAATACTAGACAATGAGAGCAAGGATCCTAATTCTCCAAGAAAATAGGAAGTCCTGAGAAATACGTGGATATCATTCTTCAACTTTGGCAGGTAAACTGTAAAGTTAACTGTCAGTGGTGACTTTTGCCTCACAGATTCTCATTTATGAAACCATAACTAGTCATGGTTCTAGGAATTGCCTGTAGAACTATTGTCTGGAAGAACTATTGTCTCTGTAGACCTTCCAAGTGACTCTTATGCTGAGTCATGCTGAGAGTGAGGTGACAGGTATGCATAAGCTATTGCTCTCCTTACTCCACAGGGAACCTGGCTGAGCTGAGATGCTTGAGGCCCCCAGAAAAGTTGCTATAGACCAGAGAAAACTAATCCATTTATCCCATGTCATGGATTCTCAAATGCACATTAATTTTTCTCTTAATGTCTATCATTTTTAGAATATGCTCTCTCATCAATATTTTACAATCACTTTTGGCCAGGTGGCAGTGATAGTACTTGTTATTGCATGCACATGGCTAAACTGGGTCACAGATGGACCTATTTTCCTAACTTTAGTTGAGCGAGGCACGTTGTTACACTGCTTGCATTGGGTTGAGTTGAAGTGTCTTCAATAAAATACACTACAATTCAGCATTAAAACAAAGCAATATTGGGCACCCAGAAAGTAGAGAAAACAAAGAAGTAGATATCAATGTGATATTGATGAAGCAAAATATGTCACAGGAGGGAAGGAAGGAAGACGAAGCAATGGGCACTGAGTCCAGCTCTACCCTTCCCAGGGGAGCAATAGGAAGCCCTCAGAGGCTTTGAGTCAATAGCTTCCTTCTTTATTATCTGCAATGTCTATGACCTGCATTTTCTACTGACCACATGTGATTAAACAGGAGACAACCTTTTGTATTTTGGGGGATAAAACTGGAGCTGGGCTCTCAATTTCTACTGACCTCTTTATCAAAGCAGTGTGAGTCACTCTGAAAACACAACATTAGGAGAGAAATCAGAAAATTTTAGATAGAAGGGGGTCTTGAGATGAATGAGTTCAATGTTTTCATTTTACATATGAATAAACTACAAGCTGAAGAAATGCAATTGCAACTGGGGTTTCCTGCTTGCTTGTGGCAATACTTAGGCCTTTGGTCCCTGGAGGTGTCCTGCTGTCCTAGCACACATAGGCATCTTTTCATATAAGAAATAGAAAACGTTTTGTGTATTATGTATAAAAATCTGTTAGATTCAATTCTTCTTCTAAATCTTCATGCTATCAGCAGTGACAGATAACGATTGAGATTTTGTCACTAGTTATGGTCTTAATTCTGGGTTTAAGAGGGTATGTCTCCATCCCCAAAGTTTTAAATACTTATGACCTTGGTGATTTCCCCCACTTCCTGCATTGTCTTGTTTTAAGTTTCCCGGTGAAAATGCAAAACAGAAAAAATGTTGAAATCTCTCTCGGCTTTTAAAATGCATCCACAGGATTTTAACCAGGAGGATAGAGACAGAAACAGGAGATAGGAAAGTCATTTTCTCTCCTCTCTACTTTACTCCCTCCAGTGGAAATGACAGTATGTTTAGAGGACTCTTAAGCAATAAATACATTCTGGATGGAATGGCTTACCTTACTGATTCTAGGGTATGACATTTAAGGGCTTATGAACAAAGAACTGAGAGGACTTGCCAATATATCTTAGCATACAACAAAATGAGGTTACTACTACTTTTTTTTGTTTGTTTTGTTTTGCAGCAGACAAGTCTTCAAAACCCAAACTGAAAAGATTATATTTACAGTGTGTGATGTAATTGTATATGTGTTTGTGATACATATGCATATACACATAGAATAGACCTACCTATCCGGATATGCATACCTATCTGCTTAATGCATGACAGATTAAAATCTCAGAAGAACTTTTATTGTCCAGCATTTCCTCAAAAGCCTGAGTTAAACATCTCCATTTGATATATAAATTCTTTAACAGTTCCTTGAACAGCTTTTCACAAAATTAATTTCATCTTGGTTGTGTAAATTTATCTAGAGTAAGTGTTGAAGGTTCTTTGTTAAATGAAAAATAATGAAGGGCTGGGGTTGTAACTCAGTGCAAAGTGCTTGCCTAGCAAGTGTGAGGCACTGGGTTGGATCCTCAACACAACATAAAAATAAATAATAAAATAAAGGTATTGTGTCCATCTACAACTTAAATTTTTTAAAAATATATTGAAATAAAAAAAAAAACTTAAGAAGGAAGAGGAAAAAACAACAAAGAAAGAAGGTGAGAAATAAAAAACAAGAAGAAACTCTCTTCCCTGAAATCAAACAAGTGCGTCAGAATGTAATAATCTGAGGGCCTTTTAAAACTGCATCTGAAAACCAGTTACTTAGGAAGATGACACACGATGGATATTGAAAACCACAGACTGGATCACTACAAAAAATATGTATAATACAAACCTACCTATTGATAGTCTATAGAGAAATATTATCAGAGTCAACAATCAAGTCTGTAAAAGTGATAATGTGAAAACTTCATTCAAAGTAGAAATACCTAATTTAACTTGGCTCTGTTTATAATTATTTTATAATATAAGAAGATTTGCTAGTTATTTTTCTTGAAAATTTTTGTTGTTGTCTTAAAAATATTTGGGAAAATAATTCAAAGTGTATGGGAAGTAGTGCCGAGTTGTGAAGTGAGCCCACGAGCAGAAGTGAGAAATTGTAGCATCTAATCCCTAACTTATGGGGTCATTTTCGGAACCATCCTTGGGGTTGTCAGTCTCAGGTCCCCAAATCTGAGATGGCTGGGACTAACATCATTGTTACATTACTTCTAGCTTAACTTTCTGTGGTTCATTTACTCTCACTGCATAAAACCTGTCTGGAAACTTTAGCATGAATGAAGGTAGAAAACAGCCATTAAGTTTAAAGGATATATTTTTATCGCAAACCTTGTTCTTGCTTCAATCACCAGCAATATACTTGCTAAGAAATCAAATTTGTCAACTCTTATTTTCAGTCACTAGCAGTGCATCATATTTTCCAAATGCCATTTGTGATCAAGCCCCTCAATACAGTGACACACAAAGTTGAGTGTCCACTTAGGTTTTCTCCTCTTAGCCCTCGTGTCTTAGTCATTTAAGGAACAATGCTTTTGTGTAACATTATTACTCATTTATCCTGATCTTTCTTTTTCAAAATTCAGTTTCCTGGGCTGCTTCTAAAGGAAAAATTCAATCATGAGAAATACCACAAAGGAGAGCACCATTGCTACTTTTAATGTTAGCCTCTTTTAATCTGGGTTAGGTCGTCTAACTTTTCTGATTTTTACCTCAGAGAGCTTGTTCTTATTTTTAACCATATATCCTTTGTCTGGTTGGTCAGTAAATTCACTTTGTCCCTGTTTTCATTTATTTCCCTGTCTCCTGGTTGTAGCATCTTCTCCCCGAAGTCTCAGGTTAGAAGTTTCCCTTTTGTGAAACCATGACAGGTGCCTAATTGAATGATGAATGGTCCCTTTATTACTCTGTAATTGAACTGCCAGCTTTTTGATTGTGTGTAGAGATGCCTGCCACCCCCTCATCAGGCACAGCAGGGGGCTTGATAGTTGGCAGTCTGGTCCTACACTCCATCTGTCTAATCCCATCTAGCCCCCACTTGCTTTTTTGGGGGGTGGTATAGAGGTAGGGAATGAGGGGGAGGGAAGTCATAATAAATTATGCTAATTCGATGTGGCTCTGACAATGAGAAGATCGTATTGTTCCGTGTATCTTGGGGGTAAACGCTTCAAGACATTTTGTCGTCATGGGTGCCTAGTCTGACAGGCCCAGGATGAAGATTAATGGGCCTCACCTGAGTGACAGAACAGGGGATTGTGGGGAAGAGAGGGTCATTCATCATACTCTGACAGGTGTCATTCAATCCGACAGCAGCTCCACCGTCACCCAGCTAGCAGTTTCCATTTTTCTGCCAGTTAAGCAAGGAGTTTAATAACATCCCCAGAATTAAAACTCATTCTTTGTAGCAGGTCTGACAGCTGAAAATAAGAAAATCAATTCTTCACATGTTATAGCACAGTTAACTGACTGGGGCTTTGACTCTAATTTAGTCTTTGGGCTGCATTTCAAGCAAAGAGCTTTTTGCAAGACATCATCTATTAAAATTTACCCCTAGTGCTAACTTTGGTGGTGTTATTATTGTGGGTGCATTAAAGACTCAGGCTTCCAGACATACTCGCTGCATGCTGAAACACATCCCCGCAGTAGCAGGGTGTCTCCGACTTTATCCTCATTAACAATGTTACTGCTTCTCTCTTCATTAATATTGATCCCCTCCCCAACTACCAGGAACAATAAGACAGACACTAATTTGAAGCATTTGGTATCATTAAACTGTTTGGATTTCAGGTTTCAGAGATGTAGGAAGGTAGAGAAAATGATGCAGAGATCAAGAAGAGGAGTTAAAGTTTAGTGCTTCAGGGTTGATGTGATGAATGATGACACTCTAGGTGGGTAGGTGTGGGAGATTGCAAAACCTGGCTCTGGATTCCTTCCATCCCTTTTCTCCTCTGAAGGAGGAGCCTGTATATTTTATTATTATTATTTTTTTAAGTTTTCTTATTTTTGTCCTCAATGAATCTGTGCTGTGATTGCCTGTTGTTAGTGTTAACCGATACAATGCGGCAGAATCGGTGCTGTGACTTTAAAGATTGGGGCTTAAGCAACTATACTTTCTGCTTACACCTCTTCTGCAACCTAAACACCAGGTGAAAATGCATTCCACCATATTGTGAGGAAGCCCAAGCTAGCTATATGAGGAGAGGCGCCAGACACGAGAGTGAAGCATTCTTGGATCTTTCAGCCCATTTCAGCTGTCAACTGAATGTACCCAAATGGAAGATTTCTTGGACATTTTAATCCCAGCTGGTGGCATATGCAACAGAAGAACTGCCCTGCTGAGCATTGCCCAAATTACTGGTCCTCAGAAGTGTGAACAAATAAATTGGTTGGAATTCAAAGTTATTAAATTTGGGGATAGTTTGTTACATAGCAATGAATAACTGGAGAAATGACAGTGAGATAATGGTGGCACAGTACTTAAGAGCTAGATACAGCTGTTGTCCTGTAACACAGAGGTAGAATTATTTGTTTTTGAGGGACATCTTTATTCCCTTCAAAAGTTCCCTGGCTTGAGAAACTCTGCTTTCTCATGTGACCTCCATCTATAGTTTCTTTCTTTTGTGTAGAGCAAAATAGCTTTTTAGTACACTTTCTTTGTCACTGGTTGTAGAATAATTCACATTATTTCTGTACTCCTTAGTTCTATCATTTCCATTTTATATTTCTAGGGTCAAAGAAAGCATCTTTAAGAAATAAATGCAAAAATTGTAGTAGTTAAGACATGGTATAATACTGAACATGGTGAAAGGGTGGTTAAGTTTATATGTTAATTAAAATAGGCAGATTACTGGTGCCATAATATACACAGTACATACAAGTATTTGCTTGTGAATTACTTCATTTGAATCTCAACAGTAATCAGATTAGCTAAAGACTTTGGTAAATAATCCAATGGGGCATCAGAAGCAAAAATTATCCTATCCCTGCTGCCTATAAGGAGACAAATCATAACTGTAACCTTTTAGATTTCTGAGTAATGATCCTGGAAAGAATGGAGACAAAAATGTAGTAGAAGAGGCAGCTATTTGTTTATAGAGAACTCCTTTATGGCATCTGTTATAAGCAAACAGAGGGTATGTGATAACAATTTTGGATTTTCCAAATCCACAAGTCATGGGTACTTATGTCAGCAGAAGAACATCTGAAGCTGGAGAAAAAGAGACAAGGACGAGAGTACTTTGAGGAAGGTCTTCAGCTCATAGTAAATTCCAGGGTATGGAACAGAAGAAGTGAAGATAACCATGTGATTTTTATTATAATTTATATAACAGAATTCTTACTATCTAAGAGAACATCCTTCAAAACAAATGTATAAAAATTCAGTCTAGGCTGAATGCACTGTCATTAAAACCCATAAGTGCCATTTGCTAAAAAGTCTTATAAAGCAGACACTGTGGCTGGATGCCATTGCTGTGATGTTGAATCAGCTGCCTCTTTTAGAATTATTGCTGTTCTTAAGTTCAAATTGGCCCTCAGGCTCCCATGCCCATTAGAGTAAATATTTCCTGACCCCCAAACATTTGCACTATAACCTGGTGATCTGATCACATCTCCTTAGCATCTGCCATGGCTCATTTCCTGATTTAGGTTTTGCAAGTTGATTTCCACACAGATGTCATGAAGGAGATCTTCCTGATACCTTGCCCTTGGAATAAGTGGTGGAATTTCCAAGGAACAAGTGTCTGTCTTTCCACTAAGCTTGAGCACCAAGAATCACTTACTAAAATGAATTATCCACTTCTAGTCATCATTCAGTAGCTGGAATGATCAGTTTATTTTAAAGGATCTGGAGTGATACTTCACAAAGAGCACACTATATTAATTAATAGTTCATGAGCTAAGAGAGACAACTACAAAGCAGGTGCTTAAGAAATGATTATCAATAAATATTAATGAGCCAACCCCATAAGTATCAGCTTCTTGCTGACTACACCATTTAGGAGTTTGCATAATATGGAAAAGTTACATTCACTGACTTTTAAAAACATAACCGAGGCTAGGTAATTCTAATCCACTGCCCTGAATTGATGGATATCTTTGACTCTAACCAAGGGTCAAATTAAATGCTGTTTTATTGGAGGTATACTTTTTAAATTATCTTTATTGGTGCATTATAGTTTTACATAATAATATGATATATGCACATATGCACACTGTTTCATTCTTCATACTCCCCCTCTTCCTCCCTTCCTCCTTTCCCAGAACCCCTTTCTCTAGTCTACTGGCAGAATTTTTGCTTAAGAATCAGAAAGTCCTAGGAATATTCCATGCTTTTATGGTTCAACAAGGCTACCAAGAATATACATTGGGGAAAGAATAGTCTTTTGAATAAATATTAGGAAAATTGGATACTCATAAGCAAAAACAAAAGAAAAATGAAATTATACTCCTATCTTACATCATACACAAAATATCAACAGATGATGGATTAAAGACTTAAACATAAAACCTGAAACCATGAAATTCCAAGGAGACTACAGGAAAAAATTTCTTCTTGACATCAGCCTTGGTAATATTGTTTTGGATATGATACCAAAAGCACAGATAAAAGCAAAATTAGACAAGTAGGCATCATCAAACTGAAATGTGTCTGGATAGCAAGGGAAGCAGTGAGATGAAAAGGCAACCTACAGAATGGGACAAAACATCTACAAGCCATAGGTCTGACAAGGGTTCCTTTCCACAGTATATAAGGAATCCTTAACTCATTGGCCAAAAATAGTAATAATAACCCAATTGAAAATGGACAAAAGAACTGAATAGATATTTCTCCACAGAAGACATACGAATGGCCAACAGGTAAATAAAAGGTACTCAACATCACTCATCATCAGAGAAATACCAATCAAAGCCACAGTGAAGTATCACCTATGCCCCTTAGCATGGTTACTCTCATGATCACAAAAAAATAACAAGTATTGGTGAGGATTTGGAAAAAAAGGGAACTCTTGTGTGCTGTAGGTGGAACGTACATCGATATGTCCATTATGGAGAACAGTATAGAAGTTCCTAGACAGAAATTTAAAATAGGGCTACCACATGATCTAACAATCCCATTTCTGAACGTATACACCAAAGAATTCATATCAGGATCTTGAGAAGATATCTACATTACTATGTTCCATTTCAAGCATTATTCACAAGAGCCAAGACATGGAAATAATCTAAATGTTCATTGGCAGGGGAATGGGTAAAGAATATGCGCTGTGTATGTATAATGAAATATTATTTAGCCTTAAGAAAGGAGATATTGCCATTTATGACAAAATGGAGAACCTGGAGTACATTAAACTAAGAGGAACAAGAAAGACAAATACTCTAGGATCTCATTTATATGAGGACAATTCCAAAATTGTCCAACTTGTTGAAGCAGAGCCTGGGATGGAAGACACCATAGGTGCTGGAGGAAGAGGAAAAAGAACAGCAAAATATTGGTCAAAGAATACACAATTTCAGGTATGCAAAATGAAGAAGGCCTAGAGATGAACTGTTTAACAAAGTACCTATCATTCATAATACTGTATGGTATTCTTAAAATTAGATAAGAGAATATATCTTGTGTTCTTGACAAAATCGTAATCTTTATATCATTAAATGAGGAAGGCAGGAGAAAACTTTTCAGGTGATGGTTATGTACGTGGCCTCAATTATGGTTATGATTTTATGGATATAAATTTATCTGCAAACTCATAAAGTGTATGCTTTAAATATATACAGCTTTATGTTCATCATACCTCAACAAAGTGGTTTAAAAATGCTTGCAACACATGGAATGACTATACTTCACAAGGCCCTGCAAGACTATAAGTATTTAATGATGTATTTATCTATGTAAAACTAAAAATAACTCAAACACATTATGAAAAAATGAAAATAATCCAAAGACGTGGATTTAGGCTCTGCGGCTAGGAGGTACTTCACACAAGTCACTTCTACTCTCTACCTGCCAATTTTCTTATTTACAAAATTGAACTCATAATCTAACCTTGCTACCCAGCAAGGATCAACCTGGATGATGGATATTAAAATAACTAGCCTAAGTGTAGGCAAATCCTACACCCATCCCCAACTCCATCCTGCTGCCTGTCAAACCAGTTGAAACTTAAATTATTTTTGTGGATATGACTGTAATTCCAAATAAAATAATTTTTAAAAAGCTTTTAAGATAGTCCTGTAGGAACTTCTGAAGTGCATAGGCAATTATATCAAACTTTGTTTTTCTCTCTAGTTCTAATAATCCTTCCGCATAAGCAGCTATTCCATATCTCTATAGATGGACCCGAGTTTTTTCAGCAGCAGAACTACAAAGCATCCTTGGGTTTCCAAAATGATACAGCACACTGTCTATGGAAGAAGGATCTGTGGCCAGGAAGTCATCATTTCTTAGGAACAGAAGACAAAGAGTAAAGGAATTGAAGACAAATGAAAGCCAAGAGGGGGGGGAAAAAAAAAAAGAGCAAACACCTCTCAGAGATGAAAGTCCTTGCAGGCAGGACTCATGAAGTCTGAACTCAAACCTGGGAACGATGAATATGCATGCAAAAACCGTAAGTGCTCTCGTGGCCCTCTTTCTGCTGGGTGGAAGAGAACAAATGAGCCACCCATCACAGAGATTCAATTGGGACAACAGAGCTGGCTTGACAGTGCCTACTTTGTAGTATGACCCGTAGTTTCCACCCAGGGAAACGTTAGAGGGGCAACATGCCAGTGCGTGGGTCCAATGTCAGGGGGGTGGATTCCGTCCTACTTACAGCTGCACCAAAGGCTGACTTTGGCAGCAATTCCCGGGCTATAATTTTATAAACAGTCTTTCTTTCCAGACTTCCAATGTGAATTTAGACCTCAGCACAGATTCTGTCTCACATCTTTATTTTGTGTCATCACATTCTAATTCGATGACAAACAGTTGGTTTGAGATTTCAGTATATTACTATATTAGTGCAATTTATGTCCTGTGTGGAAGCTGATGATGTGTAAAGACTATACTGTGGATTCGCCTGAATCTAATCCAGCACCTAAATGGAGAGGTGTTGCTCTGCTGATCACGACGGCACTTCATTATGAAATCAAATGGCTAGTTTGTGGTACTGGCTCACCAGAAGGCACTGGCAGCAATATTCATCACATTTCCCAAAAAACTGGGCCAAAGCTCTGTGATTCACCTTGAATGATCATCATTATAATTTATCATTCAATTGTGTCATTGCTGCTTGATAAGGTGTATAGAAACAGAATTTTAAAATTTACAATCAATCTTAAATAAGGCAAGGTGTTACCATGGAGTGGATCCAGCTAAGGGAAGGTAGATGTCTACTACCTAGGTGTCTCAAAAGGCATCGGCCAGCCAAGTAGGCTTGACTTCCCTGCTCAGTGAGGAATGTGGTGCTGGACGGCAAACCAGTCAGCAAAGTGCCCTACTCATTCCAAATCTGTCTCGGTTATTTGTTTTAAAAGAAATTCCCACAATCTGAAAACAGTGCAGCCTTCTGCATACCCCAGAAGGAGACCTTGAAATAGATGAGCTCAAGAAGAATAGAAAGTAATCAATTTCCATTTTCACAAGCCCGGGTCTGCCTCATTTTCAGAGAGGACAAATCATGCAGAAAACAATGCCAAATTACTCATGAATTAATGACAATTTCACAGAAACAACAACTGATATCCTAAGTTGTTTTCTGCTCAAGAATATGTCTGGAGAGAGTGGTTTAGACCTGGACTGGGCATGTAATGCCTCAGGGACCAGAGGCCTTCACCCTTGGCTTCTTGGCTGGGGGTGGTTCATGTAAGAAAGATAATTCTCCTGCAGGCAGCTGTGACTGGTGTTGCCTCTGGCAATGCTCCATGGCTATTTGTCTTGTCCCCGTGTGGCTGGGCCTTCAATCTTTGTTGAGATAAAAGAGATCATGTGGTAGTGTGTGACATAAATCCTCAGCTTATTCAACTATTTGCACAGTAGTCTCTGGTACATTATTTTTGCCAGGTCAACTGCTATTTGTCAGCCATGTTCCTTCATTGGAGGACTGAGTTGGAGAGGGACAATTAGTTACTTTGTGGAACTATCTCAAGATTTAAAAAGAGGGGGAGTAGATGATTAGGGTTTTTGGTCATGAGACACACCTCAGTTTTCACCTGATGTTTAAAAGGCAGCTATTGACTTATTGGGGGTTCTTTTCCTCCAACATTCCTTATCATCATTAGGGATATGATGTCAGTGGATTACCATCAGCAGAGGTATGTGATAATAGTACATTTTCTATAAGTATTTATCAACTTATCATATTGAACTTTCCCTTCATAATTTTTTTTTTAATTTTCCTCCACCAGAAGCACATGAACCATATAGATAATTTTAAAATTTTCTAGTAGCCACATCAAAAAGTAAAAGAACAATGAAAAGAATGTTAATAAAACATTTTATTTGACCCAGTGTATCTAAAATATCATTATAGCTCCTAATCTTAAATAATAACTAATGGTATATATAACATTCTTTCATTCACAGCATGTCTTAGAAATCCATGTGTACAACACACCTCAATTTGGACTAGGCACATTTTAAGGGCTCAGCAACATGTGGCTAGTAGCTACATTAAAGGGAATAGATCTAGACCAAACAGGATTACCTTGTTTTCAAAATGCGTTGTTTTAACAGTGTACCTCTCTAAGATTTTATAATATACAATATTAGAAGATATTCTCCTTTCAGTGGCATGACAGAAACTGGTACTAAAGAAGAAAAAAAGAGATTTACAATCATGAGATATAGTTTTCATTATTTCTGCCAAAATCATATTATTTTTAACTAAACAAAGTCACATGGTAAGTAAATTCTGGATCAAAATTCAGAAATATTATCTCTTAAGATGTGAACAAAGTTGACAATTGCTAAATGTCTGGGTTTTGGTTTGGTTCTACTTATGGTGATTCTTCCAAGTAAAACAGTGTGTTCCTAATTTGGTAAGAATGGTAAGAAATGGTTATTATGTCAGTTTGACTAGTTAATCAGAGTCTAACAACTAGGTTAAACTTCTGCACAGCAAAGGACAAAATTAAGAGCATGAAGAGAGGACTCACCTACAGAATGAGAAGTCTTTGACACCTGCTTCTCACAATATCCAGAATATATAAAGAATTTTTTAAAAATACCAAAAAGCATTACATAATTAGTAAATGGACAAAAGAATTAAGAAGACACTTCTAAAAGAAGTTTCAACATCTCTAGCAATCAAGGAGATACCAATCAAACTACACTAAGATTTCATTCACCTCACTCTAGAAAGAGTGAAAATTATTAAGTATACAAATAAAAAAAAGAGTAGTGAGAATGTGGGGGGAAAAGGTACATTCATACATTGTTGGTGGAACTGCAAATTAGTAAAATCACTCTTGAAAGCAGAATGAAGGCTACTTAAAAAACTAGAAATGGAGCCACCAAATGACTTGGTTATCCCAATCCTGGTATAAATCCAAAAGATCTAAAATCAGCATACTTTAGGAATGCAGTCCCATCAACATTTATAGCAGCACAATTCACAATAGTCAAGCTATGGAACCAGACTAGGTGTCCATCAACAGATGAATAGCTAAAGAAAATGTGGTATATATACACAGTGGTGTACTACTCAGCCATAAAGAATAATGAATTATGTTATTTGCTGATAAAAGGATAGAACTGGAGACTATCATGCTAAGTGAAATAAGCCAAACCCTGAAAGTCAAGGGTCAATTGTTTTCTTGCATCAGTGGAAGCTAGATCAAAATAAAGAAAACAGAAAAGAAAAAGAAAAAAAAAAAAAAAAACAAGTGTATCTTTCAGGGGAAGAATCCCATGAGAATAGAAGAGAGATTAGTGGAGCACAGAAACAGGGTTGATGGGGAAGGAGGAGGGAGGAAGGACAAGAAAAGGGGAGAACAGTGGAATGAATCTGTTCCAAGTGGCGTATACACATATAAATACACTGCAGTGAATTTCACCTTTATGTATATCCATAAGGAACTAATTTCAACAAAAATTAAAAATAAATAGAAGAAAGATCAACAGAGTAGAGGAAAGGGAATGGTAAAATAACCAGCAACTGAATTGCAGCAAGTTATATTCATGCTTGTATAATTATGTCAAAATGAACCCCAATATTATATGTATCCATAATTAACTAATAAGAAAGTCTAGGTCAAAGGAGAGCACGGGAAAGTATATTTTTTCTTTTTAAAGAAAGAAAGCCTGTCACTCACTTCTGATTTAAAAATACCTAACATGAAGAATGCCCACGGTACTCAAATTCACAGATAGGAGATGCTAGGGGTGGGTATCTCTGAAATTTCTGCTTATGAACTCTGGAAGTCTGGATGCATCATGTGACCTTACAGTCTCATTTTTTTCATTTTTAAATTTAGTTCAAAAATAGGTATGTCAAAGGCCATCATGTGAGTTAAGGATACAACATAATGGGAAGTATTCTATAAAACAGATAAAACCATGATTATTATTGATCTTAAATGATTTTAAAAGTGAGTATATTAAGAATATTAAGCAAACAAAATTAATTAAATAAAAAGTTTAGTTAACTCTCCTCCCCTGTTAAGAGAAAAAATGTTTTAAAAAATGTTTATTGCATGAAAAACAATTAATAAAATGGTCAGGTTTTAAAATAGTCACAATTTTGGACTAATAAGGATTCTACTTGATGGAATTTCTCCGGTTATAGTTTCATTTGGACACCTTACCAGGAAACTGGTGATGACTTTCTTGACTGAGTACACAGGGCCTTCCCTCCCGACATTTGTCTAAAGAGAGGGTTTATTCGTGTGGCTTTCAACTATCCAGTTCTGTAGCTCCCTTGAACATGTTTGCTCCAAGTATGTGAGTTCATGATTCTGCTTGTATAAAACTCTTAATGTTATTTTGATGAGAGAAAAGTCAAGTTCATAGCCTTAGATGGGTAAAGCTTTAAATAATATATTTTTTTCCTGTTAATCTCTGAAGTGCAAGAAATTTAATAACATAAAACTTGTTATTTGGTTAATAAAGCCTAGTTAACAAAGTAGCAAAATAATATATATAAGAATATGTATCATGATTAGAAAATATTTTGAATAAGGTAGTTTATTTGGGCTTTAAAGAAAAACTCCAACATATTATTGCTTAAATATAAATGTCTTTGCAAACTTTTCCCCTTTGTGAACCGTCTCCAGATTACTCACAGATCTTTGGCTACTCTGTCTTCAGAGGTTTAATTTTTCAGTGACTAATAAAATTCATAAATATAGCAGTTTACTCTATAATTATAATTATGTGATTCTTTTGTTATTTTTACATTTAAAAAGTTAATGTTTGTTAAGCTCTTGCTCTGTGTGAGGTACTATGTTAAATAATTTCCTTGATTTTTTCCTTTCATTTCATCTTTATAACAAGATTCTGAGGATTAGATATTATTACTATTTTTATTTTAAAGATGAGAAAAATAAAAACTAGTAAAATCAGAATAACATGGGTTAAAGATACAGAGTTAATGGTGTAGCCGGTATTCCAACCTAGGGTGATTAGGAAGGAAAATTCAAATTCTAATCTATCTCTTACAATGTATGCCTTGAATTTCTGAATTTAGAAATTACCAACTAGAATAAGCTCTTGATAGTAATATTATATAACATATATAATATATGTATTATAAATACATATTACTTGGTATATTATTGGAATATATAATATTGAAATTATACATAGGAATATGTTTTCTATAATATATACATATAGATGCATTATATATACATATACATTTCATGTATATGTAAATAAAAGTCTCTGGCTCATTGCAAATGCACCATAGAATTTACATGGTCACTTACATGTTTTCTGCATTTACAAAAGAATCTGCAATGAAAGCCATTAAATAGGATGCAATTTGTAAGCCTTTCATTAAATAATGATTCTCAGCTGGATTTCTGAAAAGGGAATATTAATGCAACCATATGTAACTAGCATTGCAAGAAATTAGCGTCGCTGATTTAGTCTTGAATCAATCATTTTAAGCCATGCATTAGAGTCTTTGCTGATATATTTCTGTCTCAGACAACTTAGCACAAATTGTGGGCTGAATAAAGCTATGTTCAGAGTACAATTTGTATGAAATGTTACTGGTATTTCAAGTTTATTGGGTTTGTAGGGAGTGATCAAATCCATATGCAGCAAGATAAGATGGTGCTATTCAAGATTTGAGGACTAATTACTAATCTCTATCATGTAGGCTTTCAGGCATGAGGTTAGGTGCTAAGTCTAGTTTTAGATGCCAACCCAACATTGGATTTCTGGATATGGGAGCTGGATTGAATTATGGTGTGCTTGTGAATGTGCTGTGTTAAAATCTCCAAAGCCCTAATTTGGTTACTAAGGTTTGAAAACATTATCCTCATTTTTAAGTTTTCTTTGAAACTGTGTTACTGGACCAGTTCTACATTTCTTCAAGAGTAAAGCATCTACATAGACTGTTGTCAACTCTTACTTTATTAGTCACAAGAAGCTGTTTTAGTAACAAAATTAAGTCATCATGCAATGACAGTCAGGGTTTTAGCTAAGAGAGACCATGACAGGAGAGGAAGCATAATTCTAAATGGAACTAGATTTGACATGTCTCCTGGGGAAAAATCCATGCCAGAAGCTACCCCTGAATGCACAGGTTTGTGGCTACTCCAGTGTCCAAAAATTCCACTCAGGAAAGAACTCTATTTCACTTATACCACGCTTGCTTTGGAGAATTATTTTCTTAATTTCCTTTTATCCTATAAGAGCTCTTCTCCTCCACTTTTAATTTAAATAACCAGAAGTTTTTTCTTTTTGTTTTTTTCTTTAGAAATGGATTTGGTTAATCGCTATTTCATAGTATTTTTCTAGTATATACAAGTTAGAGGCTCAATTAGATTATGATTCACATTTATAGCAATGCGAACTCAATGGTACTGTGTCCTTCCCATTGTATTATATCAGTGAGCATGTATCAGGTTGATCCATGATCAGGTGACTTCCCAGATCATGTCAGTTGGATCCATTTATTATAAAATTTCCCATTGACCTATCACCTAGTGATTTTGGTAGCAATGCATGAAGAGTGACTTTAGTATTAGGTAATACTAAAATTCTGCATGAATAACACCTATTCTAGTTAATGATGGAAGGGGAGGTGGATCAGAAATCCTGAAAAAAACACCTTAGGATGCTGGGCAGGGTCAGTACAACAGTCCAGAACAAATCGCAAATGATTCAAATGGGCAATCCTGTAAGATGTCAACACTTTCATGTATATTTCATAAGTATACTTATTGGTGGTAAGCAGTAAGAAAATGTGCAGCCTGGTGAGTTGACCAAAGCTCCAACATGAAGCAACTCAATCAACATGTTATTTCAAGAATAGAATGGGCTTACCTTTCTGCTCCTATGTTCTGCTGTTATCCAGGCAATTTCAATCTCATTTAAGCCTCAAGTAGAACTTCAAGGAAAGCAATGATGTGACTATTGTGTGTCTTTTTTTTTTTTTTTTTTAACTATTATGTGTCTTTTAAGGAGACTATTCTATATACAACTCTTTCAATGCAAATATTTAGTCAAAAACCAAACAAACTGTAGAGGCCAAATTATCTTACTGATTTTCAGTATATTTATCCCATAACGACAGCCACCAATACAGGTGGTTTGAGTGTCTTCAGAAATAAACAACTACCACCAAAAAAAAACAAAGCAAAACAGGTTTAGGTTCTGTTTTTCATCCATACTTCTCTGCTTTTCTCAGCTGAGATTACTCATCTCTGCCATAGAAAAGAAAATGACTTGAGTCATTATTCCGTTTTAGTTCATACTAATAACCCTCTGGATGCATAGGGGAGAAGTGAACCCGTGGCTTCAAATTCATGCCTCAGGGCTGTGAATGTTCATTCTCTTGTGGAATCCAGGTGGAGAAAGGCTGTGGACTATAAACCACTTAAGAATTATTGTTAGCCTGAAAAATCTTGGAGAATAATTATTTTTTCTCCACCATGTTGCCTGACTCAGGACTTTACCCACAGTAAATAAATCAAATAGCATTTGATTTTCATGAAGAGTTTGATTAAAATGAGTTACAAGTTTCCAAAACTTGGTTTTCACTCAAGAAAGGTAGAAATAGTGGCCATGTTTCTTGATAATCCACTTCCCTAACACACCAATCCCCTTTCCCTCTTTTATGTTGAACAGACTATAGGTTTTAGAAACTTTTCTCTATTTTCTTCTGGTAGAATAAAAGTTTTTTTAACCTGTTTTGTTCACCTCTGTACCCCAAGCCCCGTCACTCAGTGCTTAGAATAGGACCTAACCTGTAATGAATATCCAGCAAATATTTAAGGAACAAATGAATACTCAGTGGTTGGTTAGCAGTGTACACGATAAGTTCAAACATACTTCCTGCCCATTTCTTTAACTCCATATTTATATATATTGACCAAGTATTCTTGAGTTTCCTGCTTTTATATTTTTTGACATCTTTAAATAAAACAACTAAAATCCATTTCCTATGTTACTACAGGAAATACTGACACTGAAGTATTTTGTGGGTTCTTGATAGGTCCATAGAGGTGCCATTCACTGTCTTTCACTTCTCATCCTGGGTCACCACTGTCCCAAAAACTGACTTCCAGGTGGCATGTTGGAAGTGCTATGGTCTTGCCACCCCTCACTCCTCTCCAGGTACAGACACAGCCTCTTCCTCTATTGTAAGAGGAACATGAGGTTATCATGGTTTAGCAGCTTTGCTGAAGATTTGAGGTGGTTCTCAGGGCAAAATACCACAGACAACTCCAGAGCCCTGCTGGTGTGAGGTCTGTGGGCCATGCTCCTCACAGGGGGTCCCTCTGTGGTCTTTTCTTTCCTGAGACCTATGTCCCCTGTTATAGTCCCAGAGCTGATACCATTGTCTCCTTTCCTTCTTTCTCTCTTTTCCTGTCACACAAAGCAGGCCACAGAATAAATAACTTCTCAGATTGTTAAACTTTGAAGATAATATTATTTACTTAATATCAGAATAAAATCTGCCTATACAAAACACTTTCATTTTACATTGCTGGATACTTCCCTTTGCTGATATTTTCCTTCTACTCTAGGTCCAAATCTTGCCTTTGAAAGCTCAAAAGTCCACTAAAGGATATTCTCAAAAACTTGTCATTTCCCCTTTTAATAAATTCTATTATTTTTAGAGTGTGCTTATTTTACCTTGGGTTTCCTCTGTGACACTTTTTCGGAAGTAGTTCCAGGGTTCCAGAGCAATTAATATAATTCAAGGATGCATTATTGAACCGGCTACTAATATAGATAGTGAGCTCGATTCCACTGTCTCTTCCTCCCATCCAAGTACTAACCAGGCCCGACCCTGCTTAGCTTCCGAGATCAGACGAGATCGGGCGCGTTCAGGGTGGTATGGCCGTAGACTCCACTGTCTCTTTCTGAGGACCTGTCAGATATGTTCCAGAATTGTCCCAAGAAATGGCGGAACCTTCATCTACCAGCTTCTTACAGTGAAAGAATGAACTCCCAGTTCTTCTGGGTGTTGCGTGTGGGAGCATGTGTCACAACGTCAGTGTCAGAGGACATCCCTGTGCCATATGACTGCAGGAGGCATTGCAGGTTAACCCTGTGCAAGAATGGCTCCTACCACTGTGACTGTGGGGTAAAAGGGAGGCTGAGAGCACAGAAAGGGGCGTCCTGTGTTGTTAATTATTAAATTGAACACTGAGCAGGAACTCAGAAATCCTGTGTGTGCAATCTTTTTTTTTTAATTTTTAAAATTTAATTTGTTCTAATTAGTTGATTATGACAGTAGAATGCATTTATACATTTTGATAGATCATACATATATAGAGTGTAATCCCTCATTTTTCTGATTATACATATTGCAGGATCACATTGAACATGCAGTCATACATGTATACAAGGTAATAATGTCTGTTTCACTCTATCATTCCTTCCCCCACACGCCTTCCCCTCCCTTCAATCCCCTTTACCTAATTTAAAGTAACTCTATTCTTTCCTACTCCCACCCCCCTTATTCTGAATTAGTTTCCACATATCAGAGAAAACATTCAACCTTTGGTTTTTTGGGTTTGGCTTATTTCACTTAGTGTGATATTCTCTAACTCCATCCATTTACCAGCAAATGCCAGAACTTCATTCTTCTTTAAAGCTGAGTAATATTCCATCAAACACACACACACACACACACACACACACACACATATAAAACATTTTCTTTATCCATTCATCTGTTGAAGGGCATCTAGTTTGGTTCTATAGTTTAGCTATTGTGAATTGAGCTGCTGTAAACATCGAGGTGACTGTGTCACTCTACTATGTGAATTTTAAGTCCTTTGAGTATAAACTGAAGAGTGGGATAACTGGATCAAATGGTGGTTTTATTCCAAGTTTTCTGAGGAATCTCCATACTGCTTTCCATAATGGATGCACCAATTTATAGTCCTACCAGTAATGTTTGAGTGTACCTTTTTCCCCACATCCTTGCCAACATGTATTATTGCTTGTACTCTTGATAATTGCCATTCTGATTGAAGTGAGCAGAAATCATAGAGTAGTTTTGATATGCATTTCTTTAAGTGCTAGAGATGTTGAACATTTTTTCATATATTTATTGATCGATTGTATATCTCCTTCTGTGAAGTGTCTGTTCAGTTCTTTATCCCATGTATTGATTGGGTTTTTTTTTTTTTTTTTTTTTGGTGTTAAGTTTTTTGAGTTCTTTATATATCCTAGAGATTAATGCTTTATCTGAGGTGTGTGTTTGCAATCTTACTCTGCACTATTAACACCCACATGATCTTGGACAAACAAATCCCTTTACTTAACTGAGCCTATATTTCTTTGAAAATAAAGAATGCCCCCACAGGAATAAATTAATAAAATAATAATAAAATTTAAAAATTGAAATAAAATAACAATTTATTTTAAATAAAATGAAACTGTGCCAAAATAAATAAGTGAAAATTAAAAAAGTAATATCAGAGGTTTGTTGATGTTTGGAGATAATTTAACTAAGACACAAGATAGTAAAATCCAGCACCATTAACAAGTACCTCAAATAAAGCAACTATTATCTTAATATATAAATTTAACTTAGAACTTTTGGTTTTTGAGTGAATACCTGATTTAACTCAAGAAATAATAAATAATTCTCTAGTAGCAGATGAACAGCCTTCCTTGGAAAAGGATGCTACTTCTCACTGTAGGAGGCAAATTGTTAAATCTGCATTTTTCTTTCATTTGGAGAATTATGTGAAGTATAGATGTTCTATTGCCTGAGGAAGGCCTTGAAAGTGTGGGAGCAGATGTACTGTAAACATGGTGGCACTCTTGAGTGTCTAAGTAGTATAGTAGCCCTGTGGAATATCAATACCTCAGGAAACAAGCAAGTTTGAGTTGTAAAGGAAGGAATCTTAAGTTTGGCGATAATTTAACTAGTATTATGTTTTTTAACTAATATTATGATTTTCCTTCCAAAGGAGAAAAATCCACCCAGTAAAGCCAACTACAAAATCCAAGGCTAGAGACTTTACTACCTCAGAACAACATGGTTGACAATACTCTCTGACAGGTGCTTGTGAAAATTTTAGCAATGGAGACAAGGGATTGACTAAAATTTCGAATTGAATTTTAAAAGGTAGTTTTTCTCCTCGGAAGTAATTGTTTCACTGAAACTTCAGAATGTGTCTAAATACATTTAGCTACTAAACCAATTAAGATATGCCCAGGCAAATCTATAGTTGTCTCTCAAAATGTTGTCACAGAAGTTCCTAGGCCAACATGAGGTGTATCCACCAATGCCAGCACTAAATTTTCTCTTGTAAGACATTTCAGGAAAATAGCCAAGTGGAAAAAAAGTACCACATATACTCTAAGAATTATTGTGTACTAAAATTGCTAGAAATTGTTTTAGATTTCTAACTTAAGATATCACCAATTCAAGATTCCTATAGCCTATGAATGTAAAACAAAACCAAAATAAAACAATAAGTTTTTAAAAATATATTTAAGTTTGCCTGAAATTGCATCCTTCATAAAACAGGAGAGTTAGCATTATTCCCAATGACTGGTCATAGCAAGATGCCTGTGGTAAAACACTGTGATAAAGGCTGACTCTTTAGGTGATTCTGGAACCAATTGAGTTATTTGGGATTTTCCTGGGCTAGTTTATGTTATTTGTGTAATTCTTCATTATTTTTTTTTTAATTTAAGGAGGTCTATGTTGACTGAGTGGACACACATTAGCACTAAATATTTATAAAATATTTGTTAGTTTTCAAGGTCCTTTTATATTTGTTAATTCTGTGCTGACATGTCTCAATATTTCAAGCTGAAGGGTCTTGAGAGCCTGCATATATGCAACACATGTGCATGTGTGTACATCTCTGGTCAAACACATGAATAGGAAATTCCCAGGAGACCATCATTCAGTCTATAGATGTTACTTCCGTAGAATCTGGAAAACTTTTTTTTGTGCCCAATGGTCTTCTTCAACCATAAATGTTTAAATTGACACTGCCTGTGATCCCTTGCTTTGATTTAAATGTTAGTTCTTTGTTAATTACCTCAAGAAAGATGATACCTACAGTCAACTGGGACATTGAGAGTCTATGAGCCATTTTGTCAGAAATGTTTATGAGGTGAGTAGGTAGTAAGGGTAGTAGGTGGTAAGGGTCCTAGGCACCCAGAGGGCAAGGTTAGAGTTACATTAAAGGATGGAGGGTGGTAAATGACACAAAAGAGGAACTGGAAGCATTCAAGAACTACTGTGACCATGGTGGGACCTCCATATGACTCTAATGGGATATAAGTTAGACACTATGAAACTTTCATTTTTCCTTTTCCCCCAACAGATACTCTGCTCTCATAGTCACAGACAAAGGGAGTGGCAAACATTATCTTGGAAGGATAATAATTATATTGATCAGCTTTGGGCCAACTAATATTTTTCTCCTTAACAGGAGTTATAAACTTTATGAAACCAGATGAGAAGCTCCTGTTCATGATGAGTATGTAGCAGCTTTGGTGGCTTTTCTATTAGCAGATCCAAATTATAAATTTTTATTAAAATAATATCTACTGAGAAAATGCCCTCAGGAACTTGGGGAATTTTCAGCTTTTTGGAACTTCTAACTTTGATGACTAGGCTAGACCTATAAATGCAGTGTTTGGGGGTCTATACAGGGATTCTAGGTGAAAGCAAGATGGCAGCAGTCTTCTGAATAGGCCCATTGATGGAGGACTTAGGCTCCCTATCTTTACTAGCTGCGGCTTGGGCATATGGTAGTGGGTGGCAATAAAAGTTATTTGAGATGTCGTATTATACAAAATAATAATGACTTTTAAAAAGGTGTGAATTGAAATGAAAAGACTGCAACTCTGAAGTTTCAAGACAAGCTAGGCAATATAAATAATCAAAATATCATTTGGCTTCAGCTTGAGTCCTAATTCTAAACAGCTTACACATTTTCAAGTCAGAGTTACAGGAAAAACATTGATAGCTAAATAAACAGGGTGAGTACATGATTAATGTTTTAAAATAGTAAACACTTCACATTTGTAGCATTCCTTTAACAGATTGGTCTGGGGAACTTGTTTTCATTCCTACTTTGCAATCTGTGTTTTGTTTATTTATTCTCTTTATGCCGAATTCCTCTCTTTTAAATTACCTTTCGTCTTAATTTACTCTAGGGGGCAAAGTGAAAATGTCTAAAATAAGTGAAAGATCTAAAACAATTAGAAAATTTAAGACTGAGCAATAATCAACTCCAAGAACAGAACTGTTTTTCTTGGTGGGATGAATTGTGGGTAATAAAAAGATAGTATTAGTAACTAGTTTCTGTAGGCTTTTAAACACTTTTAAAGCTATATGTTATTTCTTATAACAAAATCATCCAGGATAACTGAGAGGCTAAGACAAAGTGGGATCCTTTTTGCTTATTCGTCATGTAAAGAGAGTGAGGCACTCTGAGCAGCGATTTCCCTTCATAGACTCCAATGGTCTTAACCGAGGTGAACACATGTTGTATGATATGATTGGGAAGAGAACAAAATTTGACTACAGTGCACTGGAAAAAAAATAAGAAAGACTATATGATTCCTGTGCTTTTCAAAGATCTAAAAGTAGATGATCATAAGATTGTTCAGAGACAACGCTTCAACCAGGTTGGATCTCAGATGCGCTCCCACTCACTGTAGATAGTGGTTCACTTTTGCCTGGAGAAGCTAAAAAGTACTATGGGAAAAGCCCTGGTGTCCAAGACTGGGCTAATAAACTAAAATGATGAGCTCGTGAGCACGTTTTCTAAGATGTTAGCTGTTCCATTCTATGGGAGAAGGGATACATGATCTTGACAAGTTGTTGGAGAAAGGACCCATGTCCCGTCTAGTCAAAATAATTTCTTTGGGTGGAAATTTAGATCTCCTTTGTTGGTGATGCTATAACACAAATGCAGACACATCTCACTTTGGGGAAGTTGTCTGGTGTAAGGAAGGTCCAGGCACACTCACTCTGTGTGACTCTCTGCTTTGTCCCTGGTCCAATCATAAGCCTTTCTGCAACAATATCAGTCTACCATTGTGTGTTCATCACCCACCAAGATCACAGGTTCCTTTGGGGAGAGAACTTAGAACATGTGAGTTCATGACCCCACATTTCATCATTTTCCAATTCAGTGCCATGATTTCTATATAATTACAAAGTTGATTTTATTTCTTGACCATCAACGGCCCATAGAAAAATAGGTCCAGATTGGCCAGAGACAGAATTAGCTCCAGCCCGTTGCTTTCCATTAAGAGTAGGACCCACAAAAGGAGCTTGGGTTACAGGTTACTTCTCAGTGGAGAGTGTGGTGCATACAGAAGGTGCTTTAGTAATAATTTGGATGGGAAACTGTCAAGAAGATAAATGGTCCAACTGTACTGTGAGTTGGGGGCTAGTACCAGCATCGCAGTGTTCATCTCCTAAGGGTGTGACTATCTCTTCATGCTGCCATATTAAGGGAAACCAGGGGTTTGGCATGAAGCAGAACATGTAAAGGAGATGAACACATTTTCCACTCTTCATTTGAAGGATACGGCACTCTACATGAGTTCACACAACTTGAGAAGCACTTACCATGCATGAATTCTAAAATAAAGCCTTCAGCGAAGATGGGTATTTCACAGAATTGATCTGAAAAGCACGCTTGCCTTCCCCTCTCTAGGAGCGATGATCAAGCTCCCATTTTATGCATGTCTTCTGAGGTGCAAAAGCCCAAGTACTTCCTTGAGAAATTTACAGTCTAAGCTAAGTGCCCATGGTAAAGATCAAGCTTTAAAGAGCAAGGCAGAATGGAATGAAGTAAGGGTTACAATGCTGCAGGAAGCCAATAAACTGTGGGCATGCTGAAGTAAAACTAATCTAGAAAAAAATTCTTCTAGAAAGGTCATTTGGAATGTGTAAGAATTTCAATGCATAAGATTTTAATTTATTTGTGTGTGTGCGTGTGTGTGTGTGTGTAGAGAAGAAAAGATATTTACATCAATCTGGGGGTATGATAGATGGTTAAAATATCGAGAGAAGAAGAGGGCATAACTGAAACAAACTTGATATGTGATTTGGGATCAGATTCTTAAGGAATACAATATTCATTTAACAAGAACTTTTCTAGTACTTATGATGAACCAGGTACCATTCTAAGGGTTCGATTCAATCCTCATAACAACGTCAAGAAATTATACAGATGAAGAACCCAAGACACAGAGAAGTTAACCCAGACATGTAAGATCACACAGCCAGCAAATGCCAGAGCTGGAATTCATATCCAGGTATGACTCTCTAGTGCCTGTGCTTGATTTGACAAGAAATGAGAGTTAGGACTCTGTGCCATGTTTTTCATATTATTAAGAGTCTTTGGCAGGTTTCAAAGAAGCTCATGATTCAATATGGGCAGTAGAAAGATCATTTTAGCAACAGATGATAACTATATTAGAAAGTATAAACACTGACAGAAATCTTGAGCAGAAGGGGAATTTTATTTGTTGAAGTCTATTACCCTCAAAGCCTCAAAGCAGTTTGCTGTTTTTTTTTTTTTTTTTTTTTTTTTTTTTTTTTTTTTGGTACATATGCTAGATTTTCCTAGGTTTCACCTTAGGTAAAAGAGGTCATGTTAAAGAGAGTCACTCCTATTTGACCAAGTCTTATCCTTAACAGATCTTTCAGAACCTCACATCTTGACCTTCTGCATTGTCCCAGTCTTCAGTACTTCAGAGATTACTTTCGAGGCCTTTGATATATGCTTTGGATCAATCCAGACCTCCACTAGTCCAGTGTGGTACAATAGAACTCTCTATAATGATGAACCTGTTAGTGAGCCTGGGGAACTGAATTTTTAATTATAATTAATCTTGTTTTAAATAATCTCATGCAGTTAGTGGTACAGTATTGAATGATCCAGTAGAAGTTGGTGTTTCCTGGGTCTTTCTGCTAGTTACCACTTCTCCTACTGGGCATTCTGTGGAAAACACTCTTTCTTTGAGCAAGGCAACTACCAATACTGCTTCTGCTGGGGACTGTCGCCAACTTTCTCCTGAATATCCTGCATCTCCCGGGAATGGTGTCCACTTCGGATAACTCCTTACAAGTGCCATCGTGGAAGTGAGGAAGACAGATCTCCAAGTGGTATGTATTGTGCCCTAGAATTTCGCAGAGATTTTAGGAAGACAGCTCTTTCCATTTTTACTTTTAATCGTACGTCTCCCACGTGGGTTCATAGAATGGAACATGTTAGCAGCATTCCTTTCAACCAACTTGGGGACTTGTTTTGAACTTCAGGCCTTCTTATCTGATAATTACTTCTCCTAAGGGACAAGACACCCAAATTTAGGCAAATCAGAATGCCAGTTTAGGTACAGATCATGCACCCTGATAAACTCAAGTGACCTTCTTTAGCCCTCACAACAAAAATACCACTCCCAAGAGATTGATAAAGAAATGGAAAACCAGAGTTTAAATTTCACAAATTAATCCCATTTATGGTGATCGAACCATAATTCAAATCCATGTCCAAGATTCTAAAGTCCAGCCTCTTTCCATAACCTGCACCTTTAATAAAAGATGATTGTCAAAGGAGAAGAAAACTCATAATTATGGGAAAGGTTTATGTATACAATAATTGGTTTAAAATTTAAGTATGTTGGAAGTAAAGAAAAAAAGAATACATATTCTAGAATCACTAGCAATTTTTAAACAGTGGATTAGTGTATAGTTACAAGTCATCCTATTCAAATTAAGTACTATTTGAATTTGGATTCCATGTTTCAAACCAATTTGTCATGAACATGTTACAAAGTCCTCAAACATATCAAAAACATGTAGTAGGCCACATTTAGAATGACCATAATCAAGTCACCCCTTAGCAATAGCTAGTAGTTACCAATGAATTATTCACAGTGCCCAGATTGTACATTTGCTTCTACAATGTACACATAACTGATGATGCTAAATCTTTTGGAATGGCCATGGTATTATTGAAGAAATTTTTTAGGGTTAGCATTGTGTCTACAACTAAATCAGGAACATACTGCTTTTGTAAATCAATGACTAAGACTTGGAGATCACAGTCAGCAAAATCAAAATAACACTCCTTTTCCACATCAGGGGCCTAATGTCTCAAACACATCAAAACAATGCCTAATATTTCACAGATACTTGCTTTACCGATAAATAAACTTTCTCCCTGGAGTTGAAAGACTGCAGCATCACGTTGTAAGTAATTTTTTTTTTTTTTAACTATTGTACATAAGGTTGAAATTTCTTTACTGGAAAGAAAAAGAACCCCCCTCCTTTAAAACTCTTTTTATTCTCTAACTAAGCATGCTTTAGTTATTTTATAATGACTATGCAAGTTTGAATTTCAACTGGTAAGACATGGTTCACAGGAGAGGGCAAGTTGCTATATCTGATCCACTGGGATATATTACTAATGATCAATTGAACTGATTGTCCATTATTTTGCTCTCTGTGCATTTTGCAGTATTTTTGGTAAGTAATAACTTTCAAATGCTTTGGAAACTAATGGAACATCCCACAGATGCTTTCTCATTATGACATCAGTACTCTAGGTAGATACATTTTTAATTAAAATCCCTGTAGCATTGCATCATTATCTAACCTGGGCACTGCAGTGCTAAGTGGAAGCAAAATTTTTCTACCTAATCAAATCTTATTTAATAAATGATATTCCCTTTGGCCACCCCTTTGGTGTAGAAGCCTTTTATTTGACATGAGGACAAAAGGACTCCTTAGTGTCACCCCTGGCATATTTTCTTCTCTCTTTCACCCCTAGCAGGTCTGGGTCTTCTGCCCTGAATATGAGGTCTAAGACAGAATTTACAGGAATCAAACTGCAGTTCCACCATTCCTTGATGTCCTCCCAGGTGAACTCCTGGGCTCCATGCTCATACTTCTAAAGCAAGCAAACTTTAAGCTAATTATGTACTAGCGTATTCTCCCTTGCTGAATTTTGGCAGGTTGCTTCTGTAAATTATGAAAAATAAATGTGAAATATGCAGATGTCTTTTGTTTGAAGCAGATGTTTGGTCTGGCTTGCCAGAATCCAATCAGCTGTTCCCCTGGGGGCCTTCCCCCTACAACATTTTCCCAGAGCAGCTCAGAAACATGAAGGGGTGATCAGAATAGCACTCCATAGGACTTAAAGGAAGATTCTGTACTTAGAGGTCTTTGTTAAGGTGAATTAAAATAGAAATGCCTCAATTCACAGGAATCAGGTCGTCTCTGGTAAAAGACACTGGATGTAGAATGGTTTTCACTCATGGTGTTTGGTGAAACTGGGCCTAATTGTGGCCATTCTTGTCAGGCAGGGGACTGCCTTCATCCTGCCATCTTGTTTAAGGCCAATACTGTTTCCAAGAGAAATCTCTCTGCTTGTCGATTTAGCAGTTCTGTCCTATGGGGCTCTAATTTTGTCATGAAATATAAGAAGACTTTGTAAGAGTGAAATATTTGCATAGGTCACATATATACAATATATACTGAGTACATATATATATGCAAATACATATACTAAGGGGTTCTATCCCTGTTTTTCATGTATATATATATGTGAGCTATGCAAATGTGTATATGTATATAAATGATATATGCATATATATATGTGTATTTGCATATATATAACCTATGCAGATATACATGCATATATATGAGTGTTTATACATAGGTAATTATCCCATATTTAAACAAATAACACTACAGGTAGTATTAGTAAAGGTTTTGCATTATCACAGCTGTCAATCAGTTTCTGCTCTCATGTGGTCTGTTAAGCAAAATAGAAACCATTTGTAGGATCTTGTAGGTTCCATGGAAAGAATGCTGACGTTGACTGTAGTGGGTATCTTAAATTAGCCCTTTAACCCCAAGTGGTGGAAAGGGTCACTACTTCCAGGCTCTGCAGACCACTAGCATGTAACTTAGGGCAACTATTTAACTGCTCTTAGCTACAATTTTCTTGTCATGATAATACCCACTGCAGAGAATTTGTTTAGTGAGATAATGTAAGTCAAGTACCTAGACACAGTGTCTGTACCTGACTTATTATGAGTAAAAACTCAAACCTGAGAGCTTATCCTATAATTTCTTATTCATTTTCTACTACCTCCAGATGAGGATTTATTTTATGTATAGATGTGTTTACATCTTATTTATTTACTTTTAGCTAATGCACATCTCTTTATGGCAAGGTGAACATATTTCTCTGCTTCTATTTACAGCAGACACAAGGAATCATTCTCCTGTTACCATTTTCTGCTTCACTATAGATATCATACAAACTGCTAAATAACATTTGCTATGTCCCTTTAGTTTCTTTGAATAACATTAAATTTCCTTAATTTTCTTTTTGAGTTTCCTATCCAACACTGGTTTTGCTCTTCTGAATCCATTTCAAGACCCCAAGTTCTTCTTTAACTGTGAATTTTCATAATTATTTTAAGGGTCTAATTCATATAATGAATAACATTATACTTAGCTACTATTTATTAAGCAACCAACTGTGTGCTGGGAACCTGAAATATTGGCTATGAACAAGACAGACAAGGACCCTTTTAGAATGAACATTTCCTGTTAGTGGGGTGAGTAATTAGGATATATTTCAACAATCTCTGTACCAGACACCACTATTTCTGTTTCCAGAATCATGTATTGTGGCTTTGTTTTTGCAACAATATTACAGAGAAAACATAAATTTTATTTCCATGCTTTCAGAATTTCTGCTTTTGAGAAACAATTTTACCATGTGCATGAACCAGTACAGTTGGTTAAAAGAAGAAATTTTGGTTAAATGGTGGATTTATTTTTTTTTTCCTGACACCAAGTAAAATCAGTCTGTTACCTTGGCAACATATAGACACAAGTTTACTAAACATTTGTTTTTCAAAGTACTTTGTTATCTATACTAAAAAAACAAAATCTATGTTCTGACTCTGTTCATAAGCCACCTAAAAGAAAGAAGCAGAAAAAATAAAAGAAGTAAAAGGGCCTGTAGTTTCAGTGATTTTAATATGGAATTGATAATATAAAATCTGCACGGTGAAAATAATAATGCCTTATGTTGTTAAAAACAGCATTTTTACACAATTCATCTAATACCTATGTTCATAAAAACAGATGGGTAATAGTGTTCATCTTATGTACACGGTGGGATTAAACAAATAGATATGAAAGAATTTTATAAACCAGGGGAAATGTTCAATTATTGGGTGGCATATTGCCAACTTTATGAAGCACATAGGTAGCTTTCTCATTTCTTTTGACATAAAAGAAACTGAGTCTCTGACAAATTGAACAATGTATCCAAAACCCTAAACATTCAGAAACTACAGAGCCTATGCGTTAGCTGGGGTCTCCTGACTTCATTCTGAATGTTTTTTCCCCATGTCCCTCTCAAACCCTCAAATGACTTATGAATAATTAAGAAGCTACATAAGACCATATTAATAAAATATAGATTTAATACATAAGTATCTGAGAAATAAAAAGACAAGCACAGTGAATCAGGAAGTCTTCATGGGAGAAGCTGTAAACTTTAAAGGAGAGTCAATTAATAATCTATATATTGTATTATGTAGATACTCTATGTATTGTATGTATCGTAGTCTTCCTAATTCTGCGCTTCAGTTTTGACTTATTCTCTAATTTAGGTTTATTTATAATTCAAAATTATTTTTCCAACAATGAAGGAATTGCCATGTCTTCCAACATTTTCTCACAAGGGCCTATTCTCATGAATTGAGGAGGTGTATCCCTGGTCAAGAGCAGGTTCACATGAAGCAGAGGTGAGGGCAAGATGACTTCTGTTGATGACAGTCTACCCACCTGCCATTTAGGGAGCTTCCAAGAGAAACCCAGAATGGAAAGAAACTATGAAGCATGACCAATCCCTTGAGGAATTCAAATTTCAATTTAGGCAAGAGTGCTACCACTGAGCCACAATCCCAGCCCTTCTTGGCTATTTTTGATTGCAATTTTTCTTGCCCCCAAATAGAAAGTTCTCAAATAGACATATAATATCAATAACAACAAAAATATAATAAGTCTTTGTAGATCTACATGCAGAGCTAAAGGAAATATATTTAAAGACATCACTAACACATTTATCTAGCTTTAACTACCTCATCAGAGAATATTATTTTTTAAAAAGAAGCCTCATAAAGATGTATGAATATATAGACCTATGATTATTCAAAAAAATTGTACAAATCAAAATAAATTTGCCAGAGCAATTTAAAATAATAACCTTTGACAAACCTCCCTCTCTGGTAATGGAATAGTAACTATATGAATAAAAGATAAGTCGTGACATTCAATGAATTACAATATTCATCCCATAAATTACTTGATATAATAGCTCTATAGTCTTCATTTTTATAACACTAAAATGTCCCAACACTAAAGAACCCATTCATTTCCAGTGTATGGTTTGCAGATAGTTTGGGTAATTTCTTCTGCTTTCTTCAGATAGCCTTCAATTAACTCTTTAGTATTATTTTCCTCCCCAAATATACCTTGTGTCAGCCTGTCGACAAATTTCTGCAGTGCCTGCACCTGATAGAATTGCTTGTGCTCACTGCCTGAGCAGCTCATGAAAGTGCATTCTGGGTAGGATGGTTTTGGGTGACATTACCCTCTCTGACTGTTTATCACATTTAAGAATCCAGTGGCCAGTTACTTTTTGTAGATTATGTGTCCTTTGGACAAGTTGTTGTTCTCCCTGCTTCTTGTTTCCACTTCCCCAAGGTAAAGAACAGCAATAATCTCTTTTCCCAGGTAAACTGAAGCCATCTTTGACAACCCAAAGATGAGTAGAGACCACAGATTGAGGGTGAGGGGGACAGTGCTTCGTAAGGATAATGAGGAGGTATACTTGGGCATATGCAAACCTCAGGATGGCAGAATAGAGGCAACATGCCCAGAGATTTTTGGTCCAAATGTGTTGCAATTTTAAACAGTAGAAATCTATAGCAAGAGGATGTCTGCTGCGAAATGATGCCCTCCCAGCTGCCCATTTTATCCATTAAACACAAGATTTACTAACCACCTAGGGATGACCAGTTGGCTTATTTAACTCTTCCAAGTCATTTAATGGAGTCGAGTCAAGTGAACAGAATGGACCATGAAAATAGCATTAGTTTTCAGTTCCAGGTGAATACCTCCTCTATGTCTTTCTAAAGCAGATACATCACAGCTGAACATGTCTATACCAATACATCATTTAAGACTTCATCATCCTTGATCTCATAATCATGATCTGGATTCAGTTATACCATACTAAAACATATATTTATCGAGCACTTGCTATGTATCAGGTATTTTGTCATGTCCTACAATTTTTTCCCCAACTCATAAGTTAAGTTCTAGTTTTATTCCCACTTTGCATAAGGAAATCAAAGTATAGGAGTCTGGCTTTGACAAATGTAGCATTGACTTTTTAATTAGTATACTCTGCTTCTCCAGAAAAACATGCCCTCTGGCTACCCAAACTCAAAACTTTTTCACCTACAGGGTTACTTTGTTCCCTTAAGCCAGTGTTCTCAAGGAGTGTTGCAGCTGTAGGGGATGGCCGTCACTCTCCAGAGCTGGGACTCATTTGCTGCTCTTTTAGTCCCAAAGCCACAGGAGCAGGTGGGTGTGGCTCCTGCTAATTCCAGGAATTGGTCCTGAAGCTCCAAAACTATTTGCGAACAATCATACACAGAGCCCATTGAGGTGTCAAACTTCAGACAAGATACCGATTTGAACCCCCAATTCCTTGTTTCTCTTTTTTGTGAGAGTTCAGATATTTGAAAATCTCTGTAAATAAAAGAGATCACTAATTTACAGCCAAAACGATTTCTCCTTATTTTACGAAGTTTAATAGTATCTGGTTTATGTAGTTGGGTGTGGAAAAAATCAGGATGTCTCAGGTGATGGTGCACGTGTAGATGAGGATGGAAGACATAGACATCCAGAAAGGGATCCCCTACCTCTCATGGCCAATTCTTAGCATCCCTTGGAAAAAGTTCTGCAAACATCCCTGAAAGAAATGCTACTCTTATCTGGTCATTTCTTTTTGGTTGGAGACCACAGAAATTAAGAACTTTGCCCAGTTTTGCATAACAAGTTAGTAGCCGTCTTCAGTCTATTTTTCCATCTCTTAGTTGAGCTGTCACTTGACACATATTATTGTATATCCATATGCCAGGAACTGAGCACATTATTTACCCCAAACTTAGATTTTAGGAAAGAAAAAACAAATACATCTCAAAATGCTGACATTGTATTTCCTTTTCATCCATTATGCATTTTTTGTTCTTTTCCCTACTTTCTTAAGTTTATTTCCTTCTTAGTTATCTATAAGGGTGTTGGACTAGCCCTGGAGTAGAAAGAACATTTCAGCCTTCAGTGATAAGAAAGTGATTGCACGATGCCCCCAAACTTTTATAAGGAATTTCCATTTTTACATTTCCTTTTTGTTGGTGGTTGAATAGGGCCCAAATGAAATTCCTCCTGGGGTGACTCTGGATCTATTTTACTGTGGCCCACAGTAAGGAATAAATTTTATATCATAAATATATATATATATATATATAAATATAATACAGATGCATACACATATGTATATGTGTGCACAAATAATTGAAGCATGCAAAGTTTCATGAAATAATACTCATAGGATATAATAAAAAATAAATTTTATATCAATTTAAACACTACAAGCTCTGTTACACTGTCTTTTCTATTCTATCTCATGTTTTTGAAAAGTTAAACAAAGCTCAATAACAAAGAAACTTGGGCCAATATTTTAATTTTCCACTTAATTTTCTTATAAAGTACAGAAGGTCAGGTGGCCAGTGAGTTTTATCTGGCTTAGTTCTTGATCTTGGACTGAGTGATGAGCCATCCAAATGCTAAGGGCCCAATAGGAAATCCACCCTAATTTCTTTTTCACCTTCAAATTTCCTGAAATCTAATGATGTGAGTAATTTTGAGCAATGACTCAATAACTCTGAACTTTCATCACACATGTTAACTGAGGGGGTAGATCTGCATGTATCTCACGATTTCTTCCAGCTTCAAAGGTTTGTGATTTTGTAATATTTTTTATTGTATACCTGGGTACTTAACGAAAACAAAATCTCCTTAAATGTGTTCTTTGCATAAACTAAAAATTTCTAGAACCACAAATGTATTTGTATTCCTCTTAAAGTTTCTCTAAAATGTTGACAGATGTGAAAGTGAGCATTATCGAATGCTTAGTTTGACATTTGCATTCAGATCTGTTGTTTCAATGGGGCATTTTGTTATAAAATAAAAATGTGTTTACTGCTGTTCTTGTAATTCTCCTGGTTCTGCAGCAGATTAATTAGCTTAAGCACTGTATTCTTACGTGCACTTTGGTTTGGGGAGGCTTAGTCATTGTTGGGTTTAGGGCATCCCAGGGAGAGACAAGTCCAGTTTTCCATTGTGATAGTATTCTCTACTATGGTTTCTCTGTTTGTGTAAGGAAATTGCAAAGGCATCAATGCCAACACCAATGCATATTGTGCACATTCTGTGAAGGCACAAGGGTGGCATTTCGCCTAAGTTTAGTAAAACTAATCTGGGTAACTGCCTGAAATAAAACTACTTTTTTTTTTTCTTATTGGTTATGCAGTTCCATTTCCAAAAGGTGAATTGTTTTTATATATTCCCCACATATAGCTGGGAGAACAGTTGAGCCCTTGCATTAGTAAAGCAAGTCATTCCACTGGGGGAGAACATTCAGAGACTGGAGCTCATATGGATTTGATATAGAGTTCAGCAATCAGTGAGGGCTTAGGAACCTTTTATCCTTTTAGTCCAAAAGCAACTGAACTCAAGTTATTGTGAAATTTATTTAATATAGGACAAAGCCAACATGTTTATTTACAGTGAGAAATACAAGTGCCATATGTTCTGGATTCTTTACATGAGCATGACCGTGCGTACCCTAGCATTGGCAGCCTACAGAGAAGTCAAATCATAACCAGCAGTCTGCTGGGTGCATCCGGAATTCCGGCAAAGGACACTGGTTACACAGGTGGAATGGTTCATGTCATTGACCAAGGTGATCCATGTGTCCATCTCAAAAAAGGATTTGGAATTCTTGTAGCCCATTGGTTAGTCCTCCTTTCCTTCTAGAGGGCAATCGGATGGCAGGAATATTATCTGCCTTTCAGTGCTCCTCAGAAGGACAGAGATGATAAACACCTTGCAGTGTCTGGCACCTTTTGAAAAGGTTCACAAAATGGTGGTCATTGTAACCTTTGTGACTGGACATTTTGTGTCTGACAAAGTGACCATTTTACTTGGGAATGATATTTTCTTTCTTTTTTTCTATTACACAGGCCATAATAATAATTGTAGAAATTATAGGAATTTTGAAAATTCAGAAAAGCACAAAAAAGGGAGATGAAATAATAGCTATCATCTTACTATAAAGAGGATAAAAGTGCTTGTAGATAGTCTCCAAAATGTGACCCAGTTTGGAGTTCAATTCTCTATGATGGAAGGACAGAACTTGCTTGACCCCAGTGAAAGTGACTCTACAGTCAGCCTTTCCATGGGACCCAATCTAGTTGATCTGCCTCGATTTCAACTTTTTTTTAAATAATTCAGTTCTCCCTTTTCCCTATCTAAAGCTTTGCTTTGCTAAGGAAAAGAAATAATAAGAAATAAATCTCTAGAGTGTGTCTTCAAGTCTCTCTAAACCAGGTAGGTAAGCATTAGGCCAGTAATAACCCTGTGGGGGAAAACCTGGCATTGTTTGCAATGTAATTCCTGATAGCTTGGATTTCAGGCCTGTAGAATTAGGATAGAGGTGGGGAAGGAGTTGAGGGGGAGGGTGGGTAGAGGTGGGGAATGGAAAAAGAGGACAAGGGAGGTGTTTAGCTTTCATTGCAAGCGTGGATACCCGCTGCTTTGTTTATGGATTTGATGCTATTCATACAGTCTTTGCAATATTAATTTTTAATTTATGATGCTCATTAGGAGACACTTAAAACAGAACAATTATCATTTATCTTGATATATTATTTACTAGGACTGACTGTCATGGTTAGGGGCCCATGATTAGTGAGAGGGGATGGAGAAGAGTTTCTAAAAGGTGCTAGGGTAAAAACATAGGAGCTTAGGAAGCACTTGTCAGAACCTAAAACCCAGAGTTCTGATGTGGAGGCGAAAGTCACACAATCCCTAATCAAGACTCAGGAGGCCCCTCCAAGACAAGCCTGGAATAGTACTTAATGAACCTGCAGGATCATATTAATGAGACTCTCTGTTAGGCCACCAGCTCATCAATTATTCATCCAGCTGCATTCCTGATACTTTGCTATCTTCCTCCTCTTTTTGCGTTGGTGTGATTACTTTTTTAACCCTCCATTTCCTTACCTGGAGTGTAAACAAAGCCTTCTGTTCTTAAGTTCCCTTTTTTTTTCTGCTCAAACACCATGGCTTCTCAATGCCCAACCAGGATATCAGTTTTTTTTTTGATTCTGGAGATTGAACCTGGGTCCTCGTGCAAGCTAGGCAAAGTCTCTACTCCTGCTACATCCCCAACCTCCTCCCTACCAGCATATCAAACATGATAATGGAAGTCTGCTACAAGGAAAGTCTAACTTTGGGGAGTGTCAGAGAATTATGGCACCCTGACTTTGCTTCCCTAATATTCTGGGCCTGTCTTTACATTGTGCTTATCAACTATGTTGTAATTATCTACTTATGTATGAATCTCTCCCATTAGACTCTGAATTCCTAGAGAATAGCTGATGTGGTATAAGAGATATTTGCAAAATGAATAAGCAAATGAATGAATATGGGCACTCAGTCCTGCCTAATATTCAGCCATGTCTGCCTACTGTCAAGAAGATTATGAAGTGGAGGCTTGAAAGTTGCCTGCATGTTTCAAAGGCAATGAAATGAAACACAACAAACTAGAAATTTGCATTTGTAACTCGGATCACATAGGTGAATATATATCTGTGAGTCTGATGTAAAATACTCGAGTCTGTGCTGTAAAATCAGGCATATCACATACCACGATCTATTTTAGTTGTAGGGACAGAATAGAGTTTTATATCAGTTAGAAAAGGATTCCAATGAGCTTTCTGAAGGAAGACGTGCAGACTTAAGAGTGAGCGAGCTTTGGACTAGAAGCTCGACCTATGCTGAGCCTATTGGTTGGTTTAGTCAAAGTCAACAAGAAATCGAAGAAACTAGTTTCCCATTTTTAGGAAGGGCGCACACAGTACCAGGGGCTGTGACACTGACCAACTTTATGACCTTAGGTAGGCAGTGAGGATTAAAACAGGCAAGGATCAGAAGTGCATTTCGTTTGTCCTGGGCAGACTGGCTGATGGAACTACAGGTGGAATTACCTGAAAGGCAAATTGACTAGAGGAGGCAAAACTAGAGAAGGTTGTGAGGAAATGTCTAGAAATTCTACCCTCTTGTTATATCTCTGACCCATTACGACATTCAAATACTAGGACAATGAGAGCAAGGATCCTAATTCTCCAAGAAAATAGGAAGTCCTGAGAAATACGTGGATATCATTCTTCAACTTTGGCAGGTAAACTGTAAAGTTAACTGTCAGTGGTGACTTTTGCCTCACAGATTCTCATTTATGAAACCATAACTAGTCATGGTTCTAGGAATTGCCTGTAGAACTATTGTCTGGAAGAACTATTGTCTCTGTAGACCTTCCAAGTGACTCTTATGCTGAGTCATGCTGAGAGTGAGGTGACAGGTATGCATAAGCTATTGCTCTCCTTACTCCACAGGGAACCTGGCTGAGCTGAGATGCTTGAGGCCCCCAGAAAAGTTGCTATAGACCAGAGAAAACTAATCCATTTATCCCATGTCATGGATTCTCAAATGCACATTAATTTTTCTCTTAATGTCTATCATTTTTAGAATATGCTCTCTCATCAATATTTTACAATCACTTTTGGCCAGGTGGCAGTGATAGTACTTGTTATTGCATGCACATGGCTAAACTGGGTCACAGATGGACCTATTTTCCTAACTTTAGTTGAGCGAGGCACGTTGTTACACTGCTTGCATTGGGTTGAGTTGAAGTGTCTTCAATAAAATACACTACAATTCAGCATTAAAACAAAGCAATATTGGGCACCCAGAAAGTAGAGAAACAAAGAAGTAGATATCAATGTGATATTGATGAAGCAAAATATGTCACAGGAGGGAAGGAAGGAAGGACGAAGCAATGGGCACTGAGTCCAGCTCTACCCTTCCCAGGGGAGCAATAGGAAGCCCTCAGAGGCTTTGAGTCAATAGCTTCCTTCTTTATTATCTGCAATGTCTATGACCTGCATTTTCTACTGACCACATGTGATTAAACAGGAGACAACCTTTTGTATTTTGGGGGATAAAACTGGAGGCTGGCTCTCAATTTCTACTGACCTCTTTATCAAAGCAGTGTGAGTCACTCTGAAAACACAACATTAGGAGAGAAATCAGAAAATTTTAGATAGAAGGGGGTCTTGAGATGAATGAGTTCAATGTTTTCATTTTACATATGAATAAACTACAAGCTGAAGAAATGCAATTGCAACTGGGGTTTCACTGCTTGCTTGTGGCAATACTTAGGCCTTTGGTCCCTGGAGGGTGTCCTGCTGTCCTAGCACACATAGGCATCTTTTCATATAAGAAATAGAAAACGTTTTGTGTATTATGTATAAAAATCTGTTAGATTCAATTCTTCTTCTAAATCTTCATGCTATCAGCAGTGACAGATAACGATTGAGATTTTGTCACTAGTTATGGTCTTAATTCTGGGTTTAAGAGTGTATGTCTCCATCCCCAAAGTTTTAAATACTTATGACCTTGGTGATTTCCCCCACTTCCTGCATTTGTCTTGTTTTAAGTTTCCCGGTGAAAAATGCAAAACAGAAAAAATGTTGAAATCTCTCTCGGCTTTTAAAATGCATCCACAGGATTTTAACCAGGAGGATAGAGACAGAAACAGGAGATAGGAAAAGTCATTTTCTCTCCTCTCTACTTTACTCCCTCCAGTGGAAATGACAGTATGTTTTAGAGGACTCTTAAGCAATAAATACATTCTGGATGGAATGGCTTACCTTACTGATTCTAGGGTATGACATTTAAGGGCTTATGAACAAAGAACTGAGAGGACTTGCCAATATATCTTAGCATACAACAAAATGAGGTTAACTACTACTTTTTTTTGTTTTGTTTTGTTTTGCAGCAGACAAGTCTTCAAAACCCAAACTGAAAAGATTATATTTACAGTGTGTGATGTAATTGTATATGTGTTTGTGATACATATGCATATACACATAGAATAGACCTACCTATCCGGGATATGCATACCTATCTGCTTAATGCATGACAGATTAAAATCTCAGAAGAACTTTTATTGTCCAGCATTTCCTCAAAAGCCTGAGTTAAACATCTCCATTTGATATATAAATTCTTTAACAGTTCCTTGAACAGCTTTTCACAAAATTAATTTCATCTTGGTTGTGTAAATTTATCTAGAGTAAGTGTTGAAGGTTCTTTGTTTAAATGAAAAATAATGAAGGGCTGGGGTTGTAACTCAGTGCAAAAGTGCTTGCCTAGCAAGTGTGAGGCACTGGGTTGGATCCTCAACACAACATAAAAATAAATAAATAAAATAAAGGTATTGTGTCCATCTACAACTTAAATTTTTTAAAAAATATATTGAAATAAAAAAAAAAACTTAAGAAGGAAGAGGAAAAAAACAACAAAGAAAGAAGGTGAGAAATAAAAAACAAGAAGAAACTCTCTTCCCTGAAATCAAACAAGTGCGTCAGAATGTAATAATCTGAGGGCCTTTTAAAACTGCATCTGAAAACCAGTTACTTAGGAAGATGACACACGATGGATATTGAAAACCACAGACTGGATCACTACAAAAAATATGTATAATACAAACCTACCTATTGATAGTCTATAGAGAAATATTATCAGAGTCAACAATCAAGTCTGTAAAAGTGATAATGTGAAAACTTTCATTCAAAGTAGAAATACCTAATTTAACTTGGCTCTGTTTATAATTATTTTATAATATAAGAAGATTTGCTAGTTATTTTTCTTGAAAATTTTTGTTGTTGTCTTAAAAATATTTGGGAAAATAATTCAAAGTGTATGGGAAGTAGTGCCGAGTTGTGAAGTGAGCCCACGAGCAGAAGTGAGAAATTGTAGCATCTAATCCCTAACTTATGGGGTCATTTTCGGAACCATCCTTGGGGTTGTCAGTCTCAGGTCCCCAAATCTGAGATGGCTGGGACTAACATCATTGTTAACATTACTTCTAGCTTAACTTTCTGTGGTTCATTTACTCTCACTGCATAAAACCTGTCTGGAAACTTTAGCATGAATGAAGGTAGAAAACAGCCATTAAGTTTAAAGGATATATTTTTATCGCAAACCTTGTTCTTGCTTCAATCACCAGCACATATACTTGCTAAGAAATCAAATTTGTCAACTCTTATTTTCAGTCACTAGCAGTGCATCATATTTTCCAAATGCCATTTGTGATCAAGCCCCTCAATACAGTGACACATCAAAGTTGAGTGTCCACTTAGGTTTTCTCCTCTTAGCCCTCGTGTCTTAGTCATTTAAGGAACAATGCTTTTGTGTAACATTATTACTCATTTATCCTGATCTTTCTTTTTCAAAATTCAGTTTCCTGGGCTGCTTCTAAAGGAAAAATTCAATCATGAGAAATACCACAAAGGAGAGCACCATTGCTACTTTTAATGTTAGCCTCTTTTAATCTGGGTTAGGTCGTCTAACTTTTCTGATTTTTACCTCAGGAGAGCTTTGTTCTTATTTTTAACATATATCCTTTTGTCTGGTTGGTCAGTAATTCACTTTGTCCCTTTTTTCATTTATTTCCCTGTCTCCTGGTTGTAGCATCTTCTCCCCGGAGTCTCAGGTTAGAAGTTTTCCCTTTTGTGAAACCATGACAGGTGCCTAATTGAATGATGAATGTCCCTTTATTACTCTGTAATTGAACTGCCAGCTTTTTGATTGGTTTGTAGAGATGCTGCCCCCCCTCATCAGGCACAGCAGGGGGCTTGATAGTTGGCAGTCTGGTCCTACACTCCATCTGTCTAATCCCATCTAGCCCCCACTTGCTTTTTTGGGGGGTGGTATAGAGGTAGGGAATGAGGGGGAGGGAAGTCATAATAAATTATGCTAATTCGATGTGGCTCTGACAATGAGAAGATCGTATTGTTCCGTGTATCTTGGGGGTAAACGCTTCAAGACATTTTGTCGTCATGGGTGCCTAGTCTGACAGGCCCAGGATGAAGATTAATGGGCCTCACCTGAGTGACAGAACAGGGGATTGTGGGGAAGAGAGGGTCATTCATCATACTCTGACAGGTGTCATTCAATCCGACAGCAGCTCCACCGTCACCCAGCTAGCAGTTCCATTTTTCTGCCAGTTAAGCAAGGAGTTTAATAACATCCCCAGAATTAAAACTCATTCTTTGTAGCAGGTCTGACAGCTGAAAATAAGAAAATCAATTCTTCACATGTTATAGCACAGTTAACTGACTGGGGCTTTGACTCTAATTTAGTCTTTGGGCTGCATTTCAAGCAAAGAGCTTTTTGCAAGACATCATCTATTAAAATTTACCCCTAGTGCTAACTTTGGTGGTGTTATTATTGTGGGTGCATTAAAGACTCAGGCTTCCAGACATACTCGCTGCATGCTGAAACACATCCCCGCAGTAGCAGGGTGTCTCCGACTTTATCCTCATTAACAATGTTTACTGCTTCTCTCTTCATTAATATTGATCCCCTCCCCAACTACCAGGAACAATAAGACAGACACTAATTTGAAGCATTTGGTATCATTAAACTGTTTGGATTTCAGGTTTCAGAGATGTAGGAAGGTAGAGAAAATGATGCAGAGATCAAGAAGAGGAGTTAAAGTTTAGTGCTTCAGGGTTGATGTGATGAATGATGACACTCTAGGTGGGTAGGTGTGGGAGATTGCAAAACCTGGCTCTGGATTCCTTCCATCCCTTTTCTCCTCTGAAGGAGGAGCCTGTATATTTTATTATTATTATTTTTTTAAGTTTTCTTATTTTTGTCCTCAATGAATCTGTGCTGTGATTGCCTGTTGTTAGTGTTAACCGATACAATGCGGCAGAATCGGTGCTGTGACTTTAAAGATTGGGGCTTAAGCAACTATACTTTCTGCTTACACCTCTTCTGCAACCTAAACACCAGGTGAAAATGCATTCCACCATATTGTGAGGAAGCCCAAGCTAGCTATATGAGGAGAGGCGCCAGACACGAGAGTGAAGCATTCTTGGATCTTTCAGCCCATTTCAGCTGTCAACTGAATGTACCCAAATGGAAGATTTCTTGGACATTTTAATCCCAGCTGGTGGCATATGCAACAGAAGAACTGCCCTGCTGAGCATTGCCCAAATTACTGGTCCTCAGAAGTGTGAACAAATAAATTGGTTGGAATTCAAAGTTATTAAATTTGGGGATAGTTTGTTACATAGCAATGAATAACTGGAGAAATGACAGTGAGATAATGGTGGCACAGTACTTAAGAGCTAGATACAGCTGTTGTCCTGTAACACAGAGGTAGAATTATTTGTTTTTGAGGGACATCTTTATTCCCTTCAAAAGTTCCCTGGCTTGAGAAACTCTGCTTTCTCATGTGACCTCCATCTATAGTTTCTTTCTTTTGTGTAGAGCAAAATAGCTTTTTAGTACACTTTCTTTGTCACTGGTTGTAGAATAATTCACATTATTTCTGTACTCCTTAGTTCTATCATTTCCATTTTATATTTCTAGGGTCAAAGAAAGCATCTTTAAGAAATAAATGCAAAAATTGTAGTAGTTAAGACATGGTATAATACTGAACATGGTGAAAGGGTGGTTAAGTTTATATGTTAATTAAAATAGGCAGATTACTGGTGCCATAATATACACAGTACATACAAGTATTTGCTTGTGAATTACTTCATTTGAATCTCAACAGTAATCAGATTAGCTAAAGACTTTGGTAAAATAATCCAATGGGGCATCAGAAGCAAAAATTATCCTATCCCTGCTGCCTATAAGGAGACAAATCATAACTGTAACCTTTTAGATTTCTGAGTAATGATCCTGGAAAGAATGGAGACAAAAATGTAGTAGAAGAGGCAGCTATTTGTTTATAGAGAACTCCTTTATGGCATCTGTTATAAGCAAACAGAGGGTATGTGATAACAATTTTGGATTTTCCAAATCCACAAGTCATGGGTACTTATGTCAGCAGAAGAACATCTGAAGCTGGAGAAAAAGAGACAAGGACGAGAGTACTTTGAGGAAGGTCTTCAGCTCATAGTAAATTCCAGGGTATGGAACAGAAGAAGTGAAGATAACCATGTGATTTTTATTATAATTTATATAACAGAATTCTTACTATCTAAGAGAACATCCTTCAAAACAAATGTATAAAAATTCAGTCTAGGCTGAATGCACTGTCATTAAAACCCATAAGTGCCATTTGCTAAAAAAGTCTTATAAAGCAGACACTGTGGCTGGATGCCATTGCTGTGATGTTGAATCAGCTGCCTCTTTTAGAATTATTGCTGTTCTTAAGTTCAAATTGGCCCTCAGGCTCCCATGCCCATTAGAGTAAATATTTCCTGACCCCCAAACATTTGCACTATAACCTGGTGATCTGATCACATCTCCTTAGCATCTGCCATGGCTCATTTCCTGATTTAGGTTTTGCAAGTTGATTTCCACACAGATGTCATGAAGGAGATCTTCCTGATACCTTGCCCTTGGAATAAGTGGTGGAATTTCCAAGGAACAAGTGTCTGTCTTTCCACTAAGCTTGAGCACCAAGAATCACTTACTAAAATGAATTATCCACTTCTAGTCATCATTCAGTAGCTGGAATGATCAGTTTATTTTAAAGGATCTGGAGTGATACTTCACAAAGAGCACACTATATTAATTAATAGTTCATGAGCTAAGAGAGACAACTACAAAGCAGGTGCTTAAGAAATGATTATCAATAAATATTAATGAGCCAACCCATAAGTATCAGCTTCTTGCTGACTACACCATTTAGGAGTTTGCATAATATGGAAAAGTTACATTCACTGACTTTTAAAAACATAACCGAGGCTAGGTAATTCTAATCCACTGCCCTGAATTGATGGATATCTTTGACTCTAACCAAGGGTCAAATTAAATGCTGTTTTATTGGAGGTATACTTTTTAAATTATCTTTATTGGTGCATTATAGTTTTACATAATAATATGATATATGCACATATGCACACTGTTTCATTCTTCATACTCCCCCTCTTCCTCCCTTCCTCCTTTCCCAGAACCCCTTTCTCTAGTCTACTGGCAGAATTTTTGCTTAAGAATCAGAAAGTCCTAGGAATATTCCATGCTTTTATGGTTCAACAAGGCTACCAAGAATATACATTGGGGAAAGAATAGTCTTTTTGAATAAATATTAGGAAAATTGGATACTCATAAGCAAAAACAAAAGAAAAATGAAATTATACTCCTATCTTACATCATACACAAAATATCAACAGATGATGGATTAAAGACTTAAACATAAAACCTGAAACCATGAAATTCCAAGGAGACTACAGGAAAAAATTTTCTTCTTGACATCAGCCTTGGTAATATTGTTTTGGATATGATACCAAAAGCACAGATAAAAGCAAAATTAGACAAGTAGGCATCATCAAACTGAAATGTGTCTGGATAGCAAGGGAAGCAGTGAGATGAAAAGGCAACCTACAGAATGGGACAAAACATCTACAAGCCATAGGTCTGACAAGGGTTCCTTTCCACAGTATATAAGGAATCCTTAACTCATTGGCCAAAAATAGTAATAATAACCCAATTGAAAATGGACAAAAGAACTGAATAGATATTTCTCCACAGAAGACATACGAATGGCCAACAGGTAAATAAAAGGTACTCAACATCACTCATCATCAGAGAAATACCAATCAAAGCCACAGTGAAGTATCACCTATGCCCCTTAGCATGGTTACTCTCATGATCACAAAAAAATAACAAGTATTGGTGAGGATTTGGAAAAAAAGGGAACTCTTGTGTGCTGTAGGTGGAACGTACATCGATATGTCCATTATGGAGAACAGTATAGAAGTTCCTAGACAGAAATTTAAAATAGGGCTACCACATGATCTAACAATCCCATTTCTGAACGTATACACCAAAGAATTCATATCAGGATCTTGAGAAGATATCTACATTACTATGTTCCATTTCAGCATTATTCACAAGAGCCAAGACATGGAAATAATCTAAATGTTCATTGGCAGGGGAATGGGTAAAGAATATGCGCTGTGTATGTATAATGAAATATTATTTAGCCTTAAGAAAGGAGATATTGCCATTTATGACAAAATGGAGAACCTGGAGTACATTAAACTAAGAGGAACAAGAAAGACAAATACTCTAGGATCTCATTTATATGAGGACAATTCCAAAATTGTCCAACTTGTTGAAGCAGAGCCTGGGATGGAAGACACCATAGGTGCTGGAGGAAGAGGAAAAAGAACAGCAAAATATTGGTCAAAGAATACACAATTTCAGGTATGCAAAATGAAGAAGGCCTAGAGATGAACTGTTTAACAAAGTACCTATCATTCATAATACTGTATGGTATTCTTAAAAATTAGATAAGAGAATATATCTTGTGTTCTTGACAAAAATCGTAATCTTTATATCATTAAATGAGGAAGGCAGGAGAAAACTTTTCAGGTGATGGTTATGTACGTGGCCTCAATTATGGTTATGATTTTATGGATATAAATTTATCTGCAAACTCATAAAGTGTATGCTTTAAATATATACAGCTTTATGTTCATCATACCTCAACAAAGTGGTTTAAAAATGCTTGCAACACATGGAATGACTATACTTCACAAGGCCCTGCAAGACTATAAGTATTTAATGATGTATTTATCTATGTAAAACTAAAAATAAACTCAAACACATTATGAAAAAAATGAAAATAATCCAAAGACGTGGATTTAGGCTCTGCGGCTTAGGAGGTAACTTCACACAAGTCACTTCTACTCTCTACATGCCAATTTTCTTATTTACAAAATTGAACTCATAATCTAACCTTGCTACCCAGCAAGGATCAACCTGGATGATGGATATTAAAATAACTAGCCTAAGTGTAGGCAAATCCTACACCCATCCCCAACTCCATCCTGCTGCCTGTCAAACCAGTTGAAACTTAAATTATTTTTGTGGATATGACTGTAATTCCAAATAAAATAATTTTTAAAAAAGCTTTTAAGATAGTCCTGTAGGAACTTCTGAAGTGCATAGGCAATTATATCAAACTTTGTTTTTCTCTCTAGTTCTAATAATCCTTCCGCATAAGCAGCTATTCCATATCTCTATAGATGGACCCGAGTTTTTTCAGCAGCAGAACTACAAAGCATCCTTGGGTTTCCAAAATGATACAGCACACTGTCTATGGAAGAAGGATCTGTGGCCAGGAAGTCATCATTTCTTAGGAACAGAAGACAAAGAGTAAAGGAATTGAAGACAAATGAAAGCCAAGAGGGGGGGGAAAAAAAAAAAAGAGCAAACACCTCTCAGAGATGAAAGTCCTTGCAGGCAGGACTCATGAAGTCTGAACTCAAACCTGGGAACGATGAATATGCATGCAAAAACCGTAAGTGCTCTCGTGGCCCTCTTTCTGCTGGGTGGAAGAGAACAAATGAGCCACCCATCACAGAGATTCAATTGGGACAACAGAGCTGGCTTGACAGTGCCTACTTTGTAGTATGACCCGTAGTTTCCACCCAGGGAAACGTTAGAGGGGCAACATGCCAGTGCGTGGGTCCAATGTCAGGGGGGTGGATTCCGTCCTACTTACAGCTGCACCAAAGGCTGACTTTGGCAGCAATTCCCGGGCTATAATTTTATAAACAGTCTTTTCTTTCCAGACTTCCAATGTGAATTTAGACCTCAGCACAGATTCTGTCTCACATCTTTATTTTGTGTCATCACATTCTAATTCGATGACAAACAGTTGGTTTGAGATTTCAGTATATTACTATATTAGTGCAATTTATGTCCTGTGTGGAAGCTGATGATGTGTAAAGACTATACTGTGGATTCGCCTGAATTCTAATCCAGCACCTAAATGGAGAGTGTTGCTCTGCTGATCACGACGGCACTTCATTATGAAATCAAATGGCTAGTTTGTGGTACTGGCTCACCAGAAGGCACTGGCAGCAATATTCATCACATTTCCCAAAAAACTGGGCCAAAGCTCTGTGATTCACCTTGAAATGATCATCATTATAATTTATCATTCAATTGTGTCATTGCTGCTTGATAAGGTGTATAGAAACAGAATTTTAAAATTTACAATCAATCTTAAATAAGCAAGGTGTTACCATGGAGTGGATCCAGCTAAGGAAGGTAGATGTCTACTACCTAGGTGTCTCAAAAGGCCATCGGCCAGCCAAGTAGGCTTGACTTCCCTGCTCAGTGAGGAATGTGGTGCTGGACGGCAAACCAGTCAGCAAAGTGCCTACTCATTCCAAATCTGTCTCGGTTATTTGTTTTTAAAAGAAATTCCCACAATCTGAAAACAGTGCAGCCTTCTGCATACCCCAGAAGGAGACCTGAAATAGATGAGCTCAAGAAGAATAGAAAGTAAATCAATTTCCATTTTCACAAGCCCGGGTCTGCTCATTTTCAGAGAGGACAAATCATGCAGAAAACAATGCCAAATTACTCATGAATTAATGACAATTTCACAGAAACAACAACTGATATCCTAAGTTGTTTCTGCTCAAGAATATGTCTGGAGAGAGTGGTTTAGACCTGGACTGGGGCATGTAATGCCTCAGGGACCAGAGCCTCACCCTTGGCTTCTTGGCTGGGGGTGTTCATGTAAGAAAGATAATTCTCCTGCAGGCAGCTGTGACTGGTGTGCCTCTGCAATGCTCCATGGCTATTTGTCTTGTCCCCGTGTGGCTGGTCCTTCAATCTTTGTTGAGATAAAAGAGATCATGTGGTAGTGTGTGACATAAATCCTCAGCTTATTCAACTATTTGCACAGTAGTCTCTGGTAATTATTTTTGCCAGGTCAACTGCTATTTGTCAGGCCATGTTCCTTCATTGGAGGACTGAGTTGGAGAGGGACAATTTAGTTACTTTGTGGAACTATCTCAAGATTTAAAAAGAGGGGGAGTAGATGATTAGGGTTTTGGTCATGAGACACACCTCAGTTTTCACCTGATGTTTAAAAGGCAGCTATTGACTTATTGGGGGTTCTTTTCCTCCAACATTCCTTATCATCATTAGGGATATGATGTCAGTGGATTACCATCAGCAGAGGTATGTGATAATAGTACATTTTCTATAAGTATTTATCAACTTATCATATTGAACTTTCCTTCATAATTTTTTTTTTAATTTTCCCCACCAGAAGCACATGAACCATATAGATAATTTTAAAATTTTCTAGTAGCCACATCAAAAAAGTAAAAAGAAACAATGAAAAGAATGTTAATAAAACATTTTATTTGACCCAGTGTATCTAAAATATCATTATAGCTCCTAATCTTAAAATAATAACTAATGGTATATATAACATTCTTTCATTCACAGCATGTCTTAGAAATCCATGTGTACAACACACCTCAATTTGGACTAGGCACATTTTAAGGGCTCAGCAACATGTGGCTAGTAGCTACATTAAAGGGAATAGATCTAGACCAAACAGGATTACCTTGTTTTCAAAATGCGTTTGTTTTAACAGTGTACCTCTCTAAGATTTTATAATATACAATATTAGAAGATTATTCTTCCTTTCAGTGGCATGACAGAAACTGGTACTAAAGAAGAAAAAGAGATTTACAATCATGAGATATAGTTTTCATTATTTCTGCCAAAATCATATTATTTTTAACTAAACAAAGTCACATGGTAAGTAAATTCTGGATCAAAATTCAGAAATATTATCTCTAAGATGTGAACAAAGTTGACAATTGCTAAATGTCTGGGTTTTGGTTTGGTTCTACTTATGGTGATTCTTCCAAGTAAAACAGTGTGTTCCTAATTTGGTAAGAAATGGTAAGAAATGGTTATTATGTCAGTTTGACTAGTTAATCAGAGTCTAACAACTAGGTTAAACTTCTGCACAGCAAAGGACAAAATTAAGAGCATGAAGAGAGGACTCACCTACAGAATGAGAAGTCTTTGACACCTGCTTCTCACAATATCCAGAATATATAAAGAATTTTTTAAAAATACCAAAAAAGCATTACATAATTAGTAAATGGACAAAAGAATTAAGAAGACACTTCTAAAAAGATGTTCAACATCTCTAGCAATCAAGGAGATACAAATCAAAACTACACTAAGATTTCATTCACCTCACTCTAGAAAGAGTGAAAATTATTAAGTATACAAATAAAAAAAAGAGTTAGTGAGAATGTGGGGGGAAAAGGTACATTCATACATTGTTGGTGGAACTGCAAATTAGTAAAATCACTCTTGAAAGCAGAATGAAGGCTACTTAAAAAACTAGAAATGGAGCCACCAAATGACTTGGTTATCCCAATCCTGGGTATAAATCCAAAAGATCTAAAATCAGCATACTTTAGGAATGCAGTCCCATCAACATTTATAGCAGCACAATTCACAATAGTCAAGCTATGGAACCAGACTAGGTGTCCATCAACAGATGAATAGCTAAAGAAAATGTGGTATATATACACAGTGGTGTACTACTCAGCCATAAAGAATAATGAATTATGTTATTTGCTGATAAAAGGATAGAACTGGAGACTATCATGCTAAGTGAAATAAGCCAAACCCTGAAAGTCAAGGGTCAATTGTTTTCTTGCATCAGTGGAAGCTAGATCAAAATAAAGAAAACAGAAAAAGAAAAAAGAAAAAAAAAAAACAAGTGTATCTTTCAGGGGAAGAATCCCATGAGAATAGAAGAGAGATTAGTGGAGCACAGAAACAGGGTTGATGGGGAAGGAGGAGGGAGGAAGGACAAGAAAAGGGGAGAACAGTGGAATGAATCTGTTCCAAGTGGCGTATACACATATAAATACACTGCAGTGAATTTCACCTTTATGTATATCCATAAGGAACTAATTTCAACAAAAATTAAAAATAAATAGAAGAAAGATCAACAGAGTAGAGGAAAGGGAATGGTAAAATAACCAGCAACTGAATTGCAGCAAGTTATATTCATGCTTGTATAATTATGTCAAAATGAACCCCAATATTATATGTATCCATAATTAACTAATAAGAAAGTCTAGGTCAAAGGAGAGCACGGGAAAGTATATTTAATGATTGAATTCATAAGATGAGAGGGTTGGGCTAGAATTGACAATCAGTAAACATTTATTTAGGCAGAGTAAATGATTCAGGTTTTGTGGGCCACATACTCTGCTCTGAGACTCAACTCTGCTGTGTCAGGAAAGTAGCCATAGAAAGTACGTAAATGGGTGGGTGTGGTAAGATTTGGCCAAATGGCAGTTTTTTGATGATCATGGGACAAGGACAGTGGGCCTGTGCCACTTGTACACCTCCTAACCCACATGGGCCGGTTGTGCACAGCACTCCCACTGAGCTTAAACCCAGCCTCACTATGCTCTGCAGGCACCCACTATACATCATTTAGATGTGACATATTGTTTGGGTTTGGGTGTGAGGTGTCCCCTAACAGCTCACCTGTGAGACAGTGGGAGAGGGTTTGGAGGGGAAATGATTGAGTTGTGAGAGCTTTAACGGCATCAGTGAATTAATCACCTGATGGGATTAATTGAGTGGTAGTTGAAGGCAGGTGGGCACTGGGGACATGGCATTGGGGTATATATTTGTATCTGGCAAGTGGAGACCTCCCTCTGTTTTCTGATCATCGTGTGAGCTGCTTTCCTCTGCCACACTCTTCCGCCATGATGTTCTGCCTCACCTGGAACCCTCCTGAAGAAGGGAGTTGGCCTTCTATGGACTGAGACCTCTGAAACCGTGAGCCCTCAAATAAACTTTTCCTCCACTGTAGTTGTGCTGGCGGGGTTCTTTTTAGTCACAGCAGCAAACAAACTAAAACATATATGAATGGAAAATTATATTTTTGCCATTTCTAGATGATTTCTAGAATTTGAGGAATTCTCATTTTTACTACAGGTAGGTACTTAAATATTTTGAATGAAGAAAAGAGTACTGGAAAAATATTTTTCAATCTTTAATTGAGGTGAAAGAAATTTTTAAAAATCGTATATTTGTAAGAACAGGTATAAAATCTGTTTTCTGAATGTAAAACAGTTTTGTTTATTCTTCCAAAAATCCAAGCTTTCTGGATATTGTAAAGCTGTTGAATATGGATGTGTATTTATCTCAGAGTGTTTTATTTATTTATTTATTTTTATATCAAGAATTGAATCCAAGGGTGCTTAACCACTGAGGTACATTCCCTAGCACTAACCCCCCCCCCATAATTTTTTTTTTTTTTTTTTAATTTTGAAACATGGTCTCACTAATTTGCTGAGGCTGGTCTTGAACTTGCCATCCTCCTGCCTCAGCCTCCCATGCCACTGGGATTACAGGCATGCACCACTGTGCCTGGTCAGAGTGTTTTATTTTGAGGTGAGAGTTTTGTTTCAGTGTATACAAGACATTTTTCTAGTTAGACTTACAAATAGATATGATTTCCCAACAGCTTCTATTCTTGATTTTCAAAAGTTCCTGATCTTTAAATTCAATGTAATATTTTTTAGTAGAAAGAATATGTTTTGTTCCCATTTAACTTCTGACAAATTCTATCCAATGTTTAAACAGTTCAGAAATAAAATATGTGATAATTGAAAAACATGGGGAAGTTGTGGCAAAAAAAAAAAAAAAAAAAAAAAAAAAAAAAAAAAAAAAAAACTCTTGCAAAATAAACTTATGTTCATAGTTTAAAAAAATGAATTGTGTGCTGGGCCTGGTGGTACACACCTGCAATCCCAGTGACTCAGGAGGCTGAAGCAGAAGGATCACAAGTTCAAGGCCAGCCTCGGCAAATTAGCAAGACCTTGTCTTAAAAAATAAAATTAAATAAAAGGACAGGGGCTATAGATCAGTGGTAAAGCAGCCCTGGGTTCAATCTCCAGTATAAAAAAACCCAAACATATCTATTGTGTGAGAAAAGAAGGCCTGCTACCTGCATTTGTCCTGGGATGGGCTGCAAACTATCTACATACTTCAAGGTCAATCTGTTTTTGGCAGATAGAATCTCTTTACCACCATTGAACCTTCAATCTGAAGAGTAGGCACAGGGCTGGGGATATAGCTCAGTTGGTAGAGTGCTTTCCACTCAGCACAAAGCCCTGAGTTCAATCCCCAGCATTGCGACAACAACAGAAAAAGAGCAGGAATAGTGTCACCATGGCATAGGAATAGTGTCCCCTGGACAGGTCTAGTCTCCTTACCAGCAGAGGCAGCAGCCATTGTAAGTCAAGGGAAGTGCTTTCTTTTCTGGGGAAGTCAAGGGGCACTTGAATTGTAGGCAGATGGTAACAAGGTGGTAGTATGGGATGCTTGGGAGGTAAAAAACAGTAAGAAAAATAAACAAGAATACTTTAGAAAACTCTGGAGGTAGCCACTCTGTTATTAGAGAAAGATTGTGTTGCTTCTTTTTTTTTTTATGGAGACTTTATAAGGTCCTATTTTTCCACTGGAAATTTGTAATTCTAAGACAGAGGTTATGAAAAAAATTATTAGTACATTTTTTGAGGTCCATATCCTTACTCTACATATGCTTTATACTCTGACTCATGCCTATGGCATAATTAATAGAGAAAAAGTTATTTTTTAGTTGCAGTGAATGGGTGGGTTTCACTATCTCATTCCATTCCAAGAATGGCTTCTTGGACTGCAAATCACTGGGTAGAAAGCAATGTTACCAATTACAGTAATAAAAAACCAAGATCATTGCAGGATTCTAGAAAGTTAAAGTACAATAGAAGATCATCTATAGATCATCTCATAATAATAATAGATCATCTCATGTAAGTGCAAGATTTTACAGATAAAGAAGTGGAAGTAAGAACTGAAATGATCTGTCCAAGGTTGCTTAGCTAGTGGCAGCTGAGGTTAAAACCTGAATCTCACTGGGTGTGTTGGTTCATGCCTATAATCCCAGCAACTCAGGAGGCTAAAGCAGGAGGATGATAAGTTTGAGGCCAGCCTTAGAAACTTAACAAGACCCTTAGCAACTTAATGAGACCCTGTCTCAAAATTTAAAAAAAAAAAAAAATTAAAAAAATTTAAAGTCCTGTGGCTGGGGCTCAGTGGTTAAGAGCCCCTGGGTTAGATCCCCAGTACCAAACAAACAAACAAAATCTGAATCTCATCCTGCATCTAGTGCTCTCTCTACAATCATAATTTGTGTTTTCATGTTTTCTTTTTCTTTCTCTTTGTTAAAAAACTGGATTCTCATTGTGATCATTCACTGGAAACTTCTATGTGCTAAGTGCTATGCCAGGTTCTCTCACACAGATTATCCTGTTTAATCTTTTTGAATCTATGCAGAACCTCTGCTTTAATAACCCCATCTTACATTTGGAGAAACAGAATCGCTGAAAGACAAAGTGATGTGCTCTAGGTGATATGGTCAGCAAACAGTAGGGCCAGAGTTTATAAACCAGGGGTCTATATTCCAAATCCAGTGCTTATAATTGCTACACTAGATTTGATATCAAAAGTTGCAAACAATATTTAGCTAATGTTTGGACTAATGCACTCACTAGTGTTCTTACAGATGGAAAATTAGAATAGCAGTTGCTTTAGTGACCTGAGACCAGCTGGTTGAATTGTGGTTGTCTGTGTCCATTCCTTCCAGGAGCTATTGCAATGTTATCTTCCTAAGGTGGAGCAATGAGTGAGGAATAAACAAAGACAAGATGTGGCAATCCCCACAGATCGAGAGGCCGAGGCAGGAGGATTGTGAGTTCAAAGCCAGCCTCAGCAACTTAATGAGGCCCTAAGCAACTCAGTGAGACCCAGTCTCTAGATAAAATATAAAAAAGGGCTGGGGATGTGGTTCAGTGGTTAAGTGGCCCTGCATTCAATCCCTAGTACCAAAAGAAAAAGATGTGGCCAATGGGGAATGGCATTCGTCTTTAGGTTTATGGGGGATAGAAAAGACCTACACGGCAATTAATAGGACTCCCTCTTCTTTATAGACGATGAGATGATGCTTCAAAAATGGCTGGTTGGGGCTAAGTTTAAGTTCAAGAATAGTAAAGTCCTGTAAGTACACACAGCCTTAGTTCTTGATCTTGATAAACTGCAGTTGTGGGTAGTTTATTTTATATATGTGAATATAGGCCGAGGGTTTTCCTTAGTAATGATAAGTCCTCTGCACTTCTGGTCTGCCCTGTAGCAGGCTGTCAGATATCCCATGATTTAGAGAAAATACTAAAGTCAGAAAAGTAATCAGTATGGCAGTTCCTCAAAAGTCTAGGCCTGGAATCACCATATGACCCAGCTATACCACTCCTCAGTATTTATCCTAAAGAATTAAAGTCATCATACTATAGCGATAGATGCATACCCATGTTTATAGCAGCACAATTTGCAATAGCTAAACTATGGAATCAGCCTAGGTGTCCACATATGAATGGAAAAAGAAATGTGGTATATATACACAATAGATTTTATTCAGTCATAAGAAAAATGAAATTATGTCATCTGCTGGAAAATGGATGTAACTGGAGACCATCATGGTAAGTAAAATAAGCCAAACTCAGAAGGTCAAGGGTCATATGTTTTCTCTCATATGTAGAAGTTAGAGAGGAAAAAAGGAAAAGCAGGTTGGGGGGGGGAATCTCTCGAAAATCAAAAGGACATCAGTAGAATAGAGGAAAGGGAACAGAGGAGGGAAGACATTGGTCACATTATATTGTTACATTGTGTGCATAGGCAAACAGGTAACAACAAACCCCACCATTATGTACAACTATAATGCAGAAATAGAAAATGTGGGAAAAATAAAATATGTGTTTTTTGCAGGTAAGGAGATGCTGTGGAGACTTGTGCTGGGCCCAGCCAGTGTCCATGGTCTCCATAGCTCAGCTGAAGTTTCAGATGAGTCAAGGGAAAGAAGCATTTGCTGCAGCCCATCTCCTACCAGTCAGAGGGACACTTGTATTCTGTATTATGACCGATCCATCCCAGACTCTTCAGAAAATCCTGAGACAGATGACTATAACTCCCTCTGCTGTAGCTGGTTCCAGGTTTTAATAATGTTCACTGCCTCCCTCCTCCCCTGCCCATTCTGGGCTTTCCTTACTTTTAGCCAAGTGGTTAGTTGGCATAGCAGCAGCCCCATGCCTTCCTCCTTGAGGGTTCTAGTCCTTGATGCTTTACCTTTGTCAGTTGCGACTACTGCCCTTTCTCTTTTCTCCCAGTCATGAGAGCACCAAGCCCTGCACATACTCCTTGCAGTCCACCTTGTGAAGGATCAGTCTCAGCCTGATGGTGAATCTGGTGACTTTCCCTTGCCTGGGGAACTTCTTTCACTGCCTGTTGATTCACAGGCGTGAGGGGCCTAACAGGACCAAGCAGTAATCGACACCTTAGGTTCAGAGAACCCTTGGGGTGCTTCCCCCATGCGTGGAACATTGCCCATACTCTCCACCACTCCCCATCCATCCTGACCCACAACCTCTGATAACAGACCCTCAAGTGGTGGTGGGACACACATATTCAATAGTCAGGTAGGGGGATGGTTGGCCCGTGTACACTGACTATTTGGGGGCACAGAAGTGTCTCAGGGTGTTGATTTTTTCAATACACAACATTCTAGAGCATAGCACTCTGACCCCGAAGATGGTAAACCTGGAGGTGGCATCTTTTTGGAGACAAAGCCCTTCATAAATCATGTTGTTCTAATCATTATTGCTGATTTGTACGTAGATTTGTACAACACAGGCTTGTGTTGACTGGAAAGTTTCTTTGGGACTTACATGATCTCTTTGCTTTTTTGGAGAGAAAGATGTGGAGGTTCAGAATGTGCATACCAATGGTGCATTCGAGCAGGCTGAGAGGGCACCTCTGCTCATTCTTAAAGGTTGTCACTTGGACCCAAAACATGACTTTGCTAAATTGGTACTGTCCACAGATGAGTGAAGTGTAACCACAGTAAATAAATGGGATCAAAGTGATGGAGTTTTTTGAGTGGAAAGAGGAGAATTAGTGTAAAGGCTTTCCTCTTCAGTCTTTTCTTTGAATTTTGGAGATTACAATATCAGTTCTCTTTGGACCTTTTATTTAGACTATGGACGATGACTCACTAGATACCGCAAATGATTACACAAATGATTCTGCATATTTTTATTGAAATTCAGCTGATAAATATAGAACTGGATATATCTTAAAATAGGATCTTCATTTTACTGCAGTTAACTTTTTTCTTTCTGATTCAGGAGAAAAGTACTACACTTCTTTATCCCTAGAAATGTGTCAAAAATGCACTTGTTCAATTTATCCAACTCCAAATGGTTCTCAGTAGCATTATCTCTACTTAGAAATATAAGTCACTGTGACTTTACATCCTTCCACTTTATCTGAAGTGCCTAAACTTGGTCATTCAAGTATGTTCTTTCTAGATGAGTAGAATGGCCATTTTTAGAGCTCATGGCAAGTAAAGACATCTTTTTTCAGGAAGAATGGAAATTGGGGAGAATAAGTCACTGGCCCATAATGTTGTTTATGGATAATATTAGTTTTCTGAAATGTGACCCATTTAGGGTTGAAAGAAGCATATTATGCTCTAGAGAGTACAATATTAGGGGTCAGGAATACCAACTCTGACTCTCTCTAGCTCTATCACCCTGACCAGTCACCTGTCCTCGGGCTTACAGCATACTCTACTAAAGCAATGAAGCTAAAATAATCCTCTCTCTGTTGTGAGCGTCGATAAAGATATTGTTATTCCTGTGAGGCTATTAAATTATTATATACATTACCTATTCCTTTCCCTGAAGGATAGATTTTCTTAGAAGGTTTTTGTTTTGTTTTTGCATTGAGTAGTGAACCCAGAGGTGCTCTGCCAGTGAGCCACACACCCCGATTTTTAATTTTTTTTATTTTGAGACAGGTATTGCTAAGTTTCTTAGGGTCTGACATGCTGAAGCTGGCCTGGAACTTGTGATTTCCCCCTGCCTCAGTATCCTGAGTTGCTGGGATTGTAGCCATGCACCACCGTGCCTGGCTCTTAGAAATTTAAATATTCAAAATAGATGTACATTTCAAAGGGCACAGTAATGATGGGAATTATTTATCTTAGACCTGCCCTCAGATCAATAGAGATAGATATAGTTCTATATTTGTATAATCTATTCAGGAATTTGTGAGAAAGAAAAACGTAAATGGTTTATCAATAGAAAGATGTCTTTCCAATATACCAGATTGCTCAACACCAAAAATTTACTAAAATGGAGCAAAGTTTTCTTCCAGTACAGTCTATAAATAATTGCCTTTGGAATGAGCTTGTTGAGCACTAAGATGCTCACTTTTTACTTGAGGGGGAAATTCTTTCATGATATAATAACATTTTCACCTATGTTAGTTGTTCCAACATAGTTCATATTTTCATCTCAGTTTGTGATTCTGAGAAGCAATTATCCTATTACTCAGGAAAGCGGGTTTTCAGTAACTTATCTCATAGTCTCTTCCTTTCCTTGGAGACATCCTCTTTTATTCTCAGAAACTCTGTCTCTGAGCTTTCTTCTCTTGGCCAAGGGTATAAATCAAAAAGCCAGTTCAATTTGGAATTTAGGCCTTTGCCTTAGTTGCTGTAAGAAACAGACTGGATTATTTATAACCACAGGTGTCTGGGTTTTCCTCAGCACAGACGGATGGGTGTTTTAGAGCATTCACCTTTAAGATATCCAGAATACAAGCTGTTGATCCTCTGTGGATTGTAAATTTCTAGAGTTGGGCTTCTTGGTTCTTGTCTGCGAGGTGAATTTTATGATCACCATTACATTAGCTTCTCTGAAGTGTTGGGAAGCTGGGAGCCTCCTTCCTATTAGGAAGCCTTGCCTTGCCTTTCATACCAATAAAGTTGTTCTTAGACTAGAGTTCATCCTAATAAGCATCTTGAGAATTGCACCTGAACTAAGAAATATTTCCCCCTCTGTCTGCTCTAAGCCTCAGAATCTCTAGCAGCCTACATGCTTTGAATCTAAGACAAGGCTTATGGCCTAACAGCTTTCCCCGCCTGCTCTCTCCTTTTTTATCACCTTCCATCAAGCAGCAAAGCCTCCAGGTGGATTAGGCTGAGTGTGTAAGAAGCTTACAAGGTAGCAGATGTCAAGCCTCAGTAAAGGTCATTCTATTAGGACTATTCTCTTTCTGGACACAGATTTCCTCCTGGACTAGTTAATAGAATGGGGAAGGAGGACTTGGTATTCTGCCACAGACCTTTGGAATGCTTAAGAGGGAGGACCCTGTGTGACAGATGTGCACATGGTCTAAGAATCTAAGCTTCAAAGGGGCAGCATGTAAAAGGACATTGGAATACAAATGAGAAAATGCAACTTGAGGAATCTTTCCAAGTGAGATACACCAAGGATTACTGGAATGTGAGCCTGTTATGGTTTCTGGAATAAAGACTCTTTCTTATGCAAAAACACACATTTCTTCATCAGAAGAAAAGTAAGTCAGAGGTCCACATGGTGGTTGCCTTTGAGAAGAAGGATTTAGGGAAGTTCTCTACCTTCCTACAGTTCTTACCTGGTTGAATACAGCACAGTAATTTGCTGAAGGATACAGAGCAGATGTGCAGGAATGGGGGAGTGGAAATGAGCCTTAATAAATATTCCTGACAGCCAAGATCCATGCTGTGGTGGCAAACTGCACAACAGTAGAATTGTTTCAGGGGTTAAAAAACAAAACAAAACAAAACAAAAAAACCCTCCACGTAGAGTATTGCCGTAAGGCTCTGGCCCAGTTGAGTTGAGTGACTTTGGCCAAGGTGTGGCTGTTGATGCTTCACTTGCTGGTGGGCTATGGGACTAGTGTGGTTAACCCAGGCATTCATCTTATACTCCATTAACAAGTACAAGTGCCAAAGTCATATCAGTGTGTGTGGGGAGTGGGGGGCAAGGCAGGGTCTATTTCTCAAGGAGCTTCAGTTATTTTAGAATCTGGTTGCATAGCACTCTCTTCTCCTGGCTCCAACTTCCCCTAGAAGTCTGGCCTTCTAGAAGACAATCCAAATTAATGTCAAGTACAAATGGATTCTCCATAAAAGCATTTGACTGATTCATTGCCTAGATCTGAACACTCAGGGCCAAATTTCCAGTCTCCTGCTGAATAACTTTTTGTTGGAAAATGCCAGGAAGAAGGAAGATATCACAAGCCCTATGTCCAACTATTTCCTTCCACACATCTGAGTCATGGGTCAAGGGTTTAACCAATTTCCTTTCTAAGATTTTTCCTAGGCTCCAATCTAAAAAAGAACATAGTGCCAGATGGGTGGGAAGCAGGGAAGTGATTAGGAATTTATTTGTATTATTAAAATGTTGAATATGATCTTAGTGCCAGGGATTGACATTCATTTTCTCTGAATAGAAATTTGGTATTTCTGAGGGCGGGTAGGAGAATGTCTTTCTGTGGCAACACAAAACCCATCACAATCTGGTGAGCTCTTGGAGTGTCTTGCTTAAAAGGGTTCTTGTCACTGGGAGTACTTGTTGGAGCCAAGCCAATTCCCTGGGGAAGGCTGGTGTCTGCTACTTGCAGAGCTGGCTGTCAGGTTGGTCCTGTGTGTTTGTAATTAACCATGATGTCTGGATGTTGATAGAGTGAGTCTGGCCAATGGTTCTCCTCCAAAGAGGGGTTTCCTGGCTAGCTCTCCTGTGTCAGAAATGCCAAGTTGGGAGTTGCCTGGAGACTTCAGAGATGCAGATTCATTTGGCTGAGCTCCGGTTGTGAAGCCAAGTGCCGAGAAAACAGATCAGAGACCAAACCTGAATTGTAATCAGTGGGCTTCTCCAACCATTTGGCTTCTCTGCTTTCCAATGTTATGTTTAATGTTTTAGAGCATATTTAGTAAACATGTCACTAGCAATTGCCAGTCCTTAGTCCCTCCCTACTTGTTCCTTAATGGTTTTTCCTGCTTCTTCAGGTCACTGTGGCAGGCTAGTTTTATGTATATAAACGTGTGTGCCTGTGTCTCAGGCTAGACAGATTGGAAATTTGTTTATACTAAATCTATGGCTTGTTTATAGCATCTACTCCTTATAAACCAGGTAAGTAATATAAACTCCTCGCTTTACTCACTAGATTTGGCTGATTTTAAAGTCCACATTAATTGCCAAAACTTAGTTTGAATTTATAGACTGATGCAAAATGTACTGCTTTTTCCTGAATTTAGTTCAAGGAATGATATTCTCTTGTTCATGTAAGGTACAGCAACACTTCGCCAGTTGGAGAAGTGAATGTTTCTCTGCCATGCATGAAGCAGCATGAAGCCAGTTCTCACCATAAGCTAAGGAGGTGCTGGTACCATTCTCTTGGACCTAGAGAACTGTGAGTCACCTCCCAGCTCCCAGCACCATCACGATACAGACCAAGCCTCCAGACTGTAGGGACATCACAGTCATTCCTTCCACAAGTGTTTATTAAGCATCTACTCTATATCAAGATCAATGCAAGGCTCAAAGTTCCCCTTCCTTACTTTTAAGGAGCTTAAGATGGGAGGAACCAGCAAATCATTAAAAGTAGGCAGTAAAGAATGAATAATGAATCCTAGCAATAAAGTATCCAATCCAAGGGAGGATAGAGAGAGTCATAAACTCAAGTCAGAAAATATTCCTGGGAAAGGTGGTGTTTGAGCTAGTAGCTGTCTTTTAATTTGATACTACTTAAAGTTTAGTTGTGGGCTAGTGGCCTCTGCAAACTGTTACTGGTTTGATAGATGGCCACAGTTATGAGTTTGGAAACTTTTCTAGTAATTTGGTATTGCTACAAAGTCCAAGCATGTGGTTTTGAAAATATATTAGTCAACAACAAACTGAAATTAAAATTTGGGAAAAAAAATTAACCAATGTAATAGATAGTCTGAGTTACCTAGCACTGACTAGGTAACAAGTGTAAACAAGGGTCCAGGGTTCAGACAACAGTCTGGGTGTGGTAGGATTAATAATAACCCTTCCTCCAAGATATTCAAATGCTAGTTCTTAAAATAATAAATATTATCTTAGATGGAAAAATGATTTTTTTCAGGTGTGATTAAGAATCTTGAAATTCTGCCTCTTATTCCATTCTCTGTAGTTCTGGTAGTAATAGAAATTCTGATAATTTCTGGTAAATATTTGATGATAATTTAAAATGAAAAGAAGTTTTAAAGGACTTATTTGGGTAAAATTTAAGAAATGAATGGAACCAATGAGAAGAAATTTAGCATGGTGTAGTAGATTGGAAAAAAAAAATGTCATGAACTATTTCCATTAAGAAGGAAAATATGTTTCCTTGCCCTTTAAATCTAGGTGGCCTAGTTATTTGCTTTGAACAACTCAATGTGGCGGAAATTATAACTGACTCCTGAACTAGCAGTTCAGAGACTTTTCAGCTTCTTCTACCATCTGCTATCGTGTATCAAAAGCTGGGTTTTCCTCCTGAACAATGAGACTTGCAGTGATTGGCTCCAGCCCTGGGTTAGTCCAATCATTCTTCCGAGCCCCTAGATATGTGAGTGAGCACAGTGAAGGACAGTTGAGCCCAGGTCAGTCCAGAAGAACCACCTGGCTGAACCCAACCCTGCTGGGTGATACTCAGAATAATAAACTAAGTAAAGTGGTTATTGTTTTAAGCCACTAAGGATGGGTAGTTTGTTATAGAGCAAACGCTAATTGATCCAGAGAGGAATCAAAATGGGGAATCAAAGTTAGTAAAGTTAGTTTGTTGTCCTCACCCAAGGCAGAACAGAAATGGTTTTAAGGTGACAGGGAAGATTAGAACTCAATATTAGGGAAGGATTTTGCCTTGTAGACTGTGGCATGTTAGAAAACCAACAGAAATAGCAAGAGGAATTAACATAGAATATCATTTAGGTCTCTGACTATAGAGCAGAGGGTGCTAACTGATTCACTTGGAGCTGAAACCCAAGGTCTGTCATCTATAGATGCAGAATCAACAGGCAACTTGCTGACTGTGTAGTTCAGCCCCACTGAATAAAAACTGACACTAACTTGCATTGAAATTTGCAAGCACACTAAGAAGAGAACTACCATTAAGAAATTCAGGTTTGGAGTTTGATAACTAATTCAACTTGTGTTTTTGCTTCCTTATGCCTCACTTGCTCATCTTTACTCATCCCTTGCACAAGTGTGGCCTGTACACCTCCGATGCATTGGGCACAAGGCTACAAAATGGACATTTAGCGATGAGTAGGGCAGACACAGACCTCGCAGTCCTCACAGTAGGGAAAACAACCAGACAAGCAACAATTGAGCTTCAAAACTCAGGCATTTTTGCTCTCTTCAGTCAAAATCAATATACCTTTCTGCCTCTGTGATGCCCACTGCCATGTACAACCAGCCTCTGTCAAGCCCTTGGCATCTGTACCTTTCAACATGACACTTAGATTGCTTCATGATAGTCTGAAATCAGACATTTGAAATCCTGCATTTAAATTATTGATGTGGATCATGACTGGAGCAGGGAGTGTGGAGTCAGACAGTTTGAAGAAAGAAGTAGCACATCTGCTGGAGGTTTTTACGGGCTTACAGGTGAGCCCGTTTGTGCCAGACTATGGTGTACATTTTTAACTTCTGCTATAAAACATCTGATGCCTAGAGATCACAAATCAGATATATTGTATCCAACATGAAGAACATCTCATAATTTTCCACTGTAAATCAATCAATATTTTCCTAGAAATATTGGAACTGAAATAAGAGTTGAGTGAAAATAGAAATATCTCTGGAGGTTTAGTTGGCTTAAAGATATTTCTCAAAATATTGGATCCCAAGGGCTAGAAAACTCTATCAGGGATATCCATGAAAGATGTTTTCCCAAGTGAAGAAAAAATGGCTTCCAGAAAGTTATTTATGACTTAGTAAAGAAACCCGTTAGACCACAGAGGATGGTCAGCTTTCAATCACTTGGGGGACAATTATTCCAAATCTTTCAACAGGTTTGTGCTGTATACAAACCTCTTTGAGCCTCACGTCCATTTCTCCATACATTAGAGCTGCCATCCAAGGGACAGCTGAATAAGGCAGAGGGCACGTAACTCAAATCAGCTAAAAATTAGCAACACATTAGCTAAGCTGGTTCTTCAAATGACTTTGTGAAAGTGTGGTTTCATCTTTCTAACATGTTGGCCTTTTCTACATGTGAATTTGTACTTATTCCATAATCCTTGTCCATATTCACCAGAGCAGGTAACCAAAGTAGGTAACTAGAACACAATTTTCCTTTTCTTCTTCTTATTTTTGCTTTTATCTTTAAATTTTTAGTATAATGTTCCTCCATCCCAAACTCCTAGCAAGTTCCAGAAGAAAAACCATAGGACTGGTGACTGGGAAACACACTTCTGCTCTTGGCTCAGAGATAGTCTAACTTCTTGATTCTCCATTTACTTATCTAAAATAATGGACTCAAAATAATGTCTTGCAGTTCTTTACTGAGGAGGAGGATGTTATGCTGATTGACAGAGAAGGGAAGTTAAAAAAATGTTAAAAGCACTGTGTAAATGTGATATGATGTGTTAAGTCTGAAACTCCCAATAATATATTTTGTGGAAACCATATCCGCAGTAGCTGCCCATTTGGACCCAGGGATGAGAGCCTCAAGGTTGTGGAGGAGGGCCATGGGTATATCCCTTTCATCACAGAAAGACTTCTTTTGTGTTTTAGTGTCAGGTCTCAGCAGCTTGCCCTTCTTGTGTTGGCAGCTATCCAACCAAAAACTGAGAAATCCTGATTGATTTCTTTTCCTAACTCACAGGCATAGTAGTAAACTTTGGAATTATAAGATTATCTCTTCTAAGTCACAATATTCAGTGAGCATATAACAATTTCAGGGTCTGAAATCTTAAAACAGTTTCATGAACTGTCACTACCAAGTCAATTCCAAAATTACACAATCATTTTCTTTAGTTAAAGGACTTTGGTGAGAATTTTGAGTTTTCACATTCTCTTAATTCGTTGACCTTGCTGAAGAAGCCCTATAGATACTAAACCTTGCTCTGCTCTTTGAACTACAAGGGAACACACATACACACGCACAAATCCACACGTGCAAAACAGGAAATGCTCTGTTGTCAATAAAACAACAACAAATCAGAACTGATCATGTCAACCTACTGCATTCAGTAAATAAACAGATAATACATTTCTTCATGACTCTTAATAAAGTGTACTGTACTTTTTCAAAACACGTAGAGAATGTGGACAGAGACCAGAAGTTCTCCCTGAAGAGGTCAGAGAGTGTAAGGGAAAAACTCTTTGACCCAGGGCCAGAAGATATGGGTTCCAAACTTGTGTTTGACCATGGTAAGCCACTGAAATTTCTAAGCCTCAGGAAACAAGGGGCCAAGTTCAATAATAATTATGAAATTCCTTTTCAACGTTAGTTTTGGACTTTGATACCAAGAGCAATTCTAGGGTACTGCCTTCTTTGGGTTTCTCTATATTGCTTGGGGTTTAGGATGACTTCCTCCCTCACTCCTTCCCTCCCTCCCTCCCTCCCTTCTTTCCTTCCTTCCTTCCTTCCTTCCTTCCTTCCTTCCTTCCTTCCTTCCTTCCTTCCTTCCTTCCTTCCTAATATTCACTTCCTACAAGGCACCTGGCACGCTGCTAGGAGATTGTTTGAGCAATGATGAAGACAGATGGGATCCCTGAACCTCATACAGCTTGTAGTAGTGAACCCAGACAATAAACAATGGGTTCACTAAAGTCAGGAAAGACTTTGCCAGTCTCTGCCCCATGGCTCCTGTTGTCTTTCAAATCTGAAGAAGATAGACTGTCTAAGGAAAGGCCAAGGCAGATCTATCTTGCATTTTAACCTCTAATTTGTGTTGTCTGACAGAAGAGAGTTTAAGTTTAGAGGCAGGAACCTGGAAGGCGAAGGGTAGAGCATGATCTAATGGGTACCTGTCATCCAATTCTTCGGACTCATGGTCTCTTTTATAATCTCTATTAGAGGGGCAGATTGGGAGATCAGGTGTCCTGACCCGGTCACCTAGAAATAGGAGCCACATTTCCTGCCTGTCAGGGGAGTGCACCAACCACTCCCTCACCCAGTTCTCTGAGGTTCCAGGTGATGAACCAGAGATACTACTTGTATTTCTCATGAAAAGCGACTGTGTCTCTTTTGTCAGTATTTGAAAAAGGGTGTGGATGAGATGATTCTGTACACGCATTGGAGAAATTTCCTGAAAAATGGATCTGAAACTTTTGATGATCTTTTGCCAAGTAAAACTGGCTCAGACTCTTCAAATCAGACTCCATCCAGCACCTCCAGGAGACAGTCTCTGCCTATCCTGCTGAAAGGAGTCAGCATTATACAGCTTCACTTGTTATACATAGGAAGTGATAGTAATAAATATCAATGGCAGCTTATATGCCTCATTTCATAATCCAACCGGATGTGCTAGCAAAGGAAGAGGCTTCAGGAAGATTGCATGCATTTGCAATCCTCAGCTTAGCACAGTACTTGGCACACAATGAACATATAGTGAACTGGAGAAATTGATAGATACAGAACTTGCAGAGATTTTTCTGATTTATTTCATGTCTCAAAATAGATGTAAGTTAGCATGTTGGGAATAAACACCATTAGACTTTATTTTCTTTCTTTTTTTTTTTTTTTTTTTTTTTTTTTTAGTAGAAACTACATATTTACTTCATTTTAGGTACCTGTCATGAACTCACACCTCAAAAAACCATTGTTTTCTTTGCTCATGAAAAGCCAAAAATTTGTCATTAGCATTTTGATGGTTAGACAATGGGAGTTTTACCATTTTCAAAATTCTTCTGGAGATAATTTGAGAGAAGCAAATCCTCTGTCTCTTTGGTCCAACACCTAATGAGTTGGGAAGAGTAAGCCAAGTAATTCCTAAAAATAAATTTAGCATACAATCCTGATCTAAGAGAAGAATGGGGAAACCTCAGCTCTTAAGAGAACAGTATTAGACCTTCTCACCTGATCTGTTCACTTAATCATATAGCATTACTGCAGGCAAACATGGTTATATCCATTTTATAAATGAGGATATTATGGCTCTGAGGGTTATGTCCTAACCTTAAGTGCTTCAGTAGTTGGGTGCTAGATTTAGAATCAAGTATTTCTAATTTCAAAGCTCAACCTCTTTCTCAGATTGCAGAAAATAAAGGGAAGAACTGAGAATAAGCAAATAGGTCACATTGGAATGGGAAGGTTTATAAGATAAAACGGGCTTATTGGCATTTGCCTAGGACAATCCTCATAATAAACAAAGAACAAGATAGGCAAATATGTCTGTCTTAGTGTTCTCAGGTTGCTATAGAAAAATGCCAGAGATTGGTGAATTAAACAACAGACACCTATTTTGTCACAGTTCTGGAGCCTGGAAGTTAAAGACTGGGTGCCAGTCTGGTCAATTTTTGGTGAGATCTGTCTTCCTAGTTTTGAGGCACTGGATCCTGGTATCTGTGCTTGTAAAGATGACCCTATCATATCAGGGTCCAACCCTATGACCTAATTTAACCTTAAATACACCGTATGGGTCCTGTTTCCCAGGATAGTACCTTGGGAGTTAGAGCTTCAACACATAAATTTGGAGAAACATAATTTAGTCTATACTTCTGCTTTTCTCTGAGTCTACACTTTTTTTTTCCCCCAAATCTTTCCCTTATTTTGTATTCCCAGTACTTAGTATGGTCCCCATTATACAATTCAAGAACTGATTTTTTGGTGAAACATTAAATGAATGAATGCACAAAAGCAACTGGGGGTTCTTTCTTTCCAAGAGACTATAAAAATTGATGCTAAATTATAATTCAGGATTTAAAAAAGATAATTCCAGCAATTTAACTTAAAAAAAAAATTCCTAAGAGTTTCTAATGTAAAACTTGCAAGATATTAGCTTTTAATCTAAAACAGGATTTCTCAACAGTGACATTATTGACATAATTCTTTCTTGTAAAGTCTCCAGAGTTCATTATAGGATGTTTAGCAGTGTCCTTGACTTCTACTTACTAGATGCCAGCAATGACTGTCCCCACTTACTCCCAACCTTAGCCTCAATCGTGACAGTAAAAAAGGTTTCCACACATTGCCTAATGTCCCTGGGCAGGATGGGGGTGGGTGGCAAATTCATTCGGTCAACTGACATAGATTCTGGATTCTAGACCTTAGAGTATTGTGGAATTTAGAAAGACCTCTAACTCTAAAACAGAGGATCTGCTTAAACCTCATTGGCGTGCACGAGACCTGATTCTCCTCTCATTCCCCAAATTGTGGTCCCTTTCTAAACCATAACTGACCTCTCACCTCATTCTGGGGCATTCTTGGTCCTAGGAACTGCCTGCTCTAAACTCCTGCTCCCAGTTAGGTAAAGGTGGGCTGCGTAAGCGACACTGGTAGCATCTTAGATAAGCCTCTGCTGCCAAGGTGTGTTCACTAGTTTCAGCAGAGCAGTACTGACCTGCACTCTGCTTCTCACCTTTCTAGTAAATTCCACTCTCAGATCTGATCACATTAAATGACACTCATCTATAACTTTATCTAAAAAATCAAGACTCACTGGTTTGATTGCTCTTTAACCTCTGTCCCTAGTTCGCAGGCTTCCCTTTGTTTATTTGCTATGGGGAAGTCCTTTCTCCTATCCAAGGCACTCTTGGCCTTCTTTCTCTCTTTGCACCCTGGTCCGCTCCTTAATTTTTCTCGCCTTCCTCTGCATCTTCACCCTCTCACATTCTACTTGTCTTATTCCTCCCTGAGTATTTGCTTAAGTTTTCTCCACCTTAAAATCAGAAGCAAAAATCTTTTTTCCCAAGGGTTCTCAGTCAGGGAAGGTTTTTTACAACCCTCTGGGCATTCGACAGCATCTGAGGACATTTTTGATTGTCATGACTGAGGAAAGGGTTGCTACTGGCATCCTGTGTATAGAAGTCAAGGGTGTTTTGAAGCATCCTAAATTCAAGGGGCATCCTTTCCCAACTCTAACAAAGACTTTACATGCTCCAGATATCAACAGTTCCTGAGGTTGAGAGAACACAAAACGACAATTTCCTGGAGATACTATGTCTTCTCTTTTACTTGGTGACTTCTTGAGAGAACTGTGCTTGCCTGAGGCCTTGCTTGCTCACACAGCTCACTCACACTCACCGCGTTCTCCATGGGAATCTAACTCTCTCGTAGGTCACCAAACCATCAAATCAAGCAACCCTGGCCAGACTTCAGTTTCCCAAGTCCTCTGTGGTCTGATACTGCCTTTCTCCCTGAGGTTGAAGTAGCTTCTCTTATTTTGGAATGGGCAATCTTCTAAAAGCCATAGTAGTTTATGGTCTAGAATCTAGATCAGTGGTTCATAAGCGAATTTTCCCCTCTTCTCTCCTACCTGGAACCATTTGGCAATATATAGAGAAAATTTTTATTTTCATGATTGGAGCAGGGGCAACTATTAGCATCTAGTGGGTAGAGGCCAGGGATGCTACTGAATATCCTATAATTGCCTTTTTTTCTCTTTGGCTTCCTTTCTTGACTTGGACTGTCTTTATCTTCTTCCCATGTGACAAATCCGCTTCTATTAATTCTGATGTTCTTTGCCACCTCCTTTGTCTTATTTACCCTGCTGTTTTTTAAAGACACCAAAAACATTTTAATCTTCCCAGACACCTGTAATATTTTACAGGGTGCCTTGCATAGGGAATAGCCCAATAAATATTCATTTGTTTGAATTATTATTGAATAGCATATGTATCTATGTGTAAAAAAAAAAATAAACTACTCTCGAATCTCATGAAAATCCTTGAGCAAAATTTGGAGCTTTACCTATCATAGGATATATCTTCTCTGCATTGTTATGTGATAGTAAGATAGGTCTATGAAAAATATTGAGGGGACAGAATCAGAATTTGAGTTTAGTTGCTGACACATCTACCAAGGAGCCTGAGTGACCTCAGTAAATCCTATATCATTCTTGAACATGTAAAACAAAGGGTGCTATAGCAAATGGACTTCGCCACCATTTCCAATTCTAAAATTTTATGATCCCAAACAGAAAATTCATAAAATTGAATCCTTAGTAGAACATTTTTAATTCAGTAAATTTTTTGGTAAAATGACCTTCTAAAGTTGTCCTAATAAATTAATATGTATTAACTTTTTTCAAGTCAAATGTATGGTATGTAAACATGTATATGTATTTATAAGATATACTCATTAAGCATATGCACGTACATATACAAGAAATGTATGAGCATATATGTATACATGCAATGCATGTATGTGCATTTTTAATTTTCTATCACATAAATCTGATAAAATTAGGCTTTTTAACTAGATCAAGTATTTCAATGGAGTTCTAGGTGAGTTAAAAGAAGTTAATCAAAAAAACACAAACTCAGCCTTAACAATTGTGGCAGAGATAATGACGATGTAATAAGAGGGAATTTGAGAAGCAATCAGAAATTGTATGTTTTTTTTCCCCCTTCAAGCACATGTTAAATGAACCAATAAGCCTTGAAACCATGTATACCTGATGATTATTTTATGTTATCTTGTGTTTTTAAAATGGTTCCAAAAAACTAGATTTACAGCAGTGCAGAAACCCACATTGTTGCAATGCTGTCTTCAATTCAGCCATTTCATATTGAAATTTCACACACAATAATTGGCTGACCTTCACAGCTATGGCAGAAACTAATTAAAGCTGTAAGGCTGTGCTAGCAATGCGTTTGTGTAAAATGTGAAGTTTGGTGATAATGAAATATGGGGTGCAGATGTTATTGTCTTAGATAGACTGTGCCCTTGGTTCACACTAATGAAGAACAGCAATTATTAAACAAAAAGTATTTTTTACCCATTAATTATTTTGTGTTGTGATCGTAAGAATAAAAACACAGCGGCATCTCTTCTAGCAGCTTCTTCCCAAAGTAATTTTATGGAACTTTACCAGCTGACTTCTTTATCATTAGACATCTAGTTTTCACTTTGTTTCCCTATGATCTTAGACCTTTGGGAGCCTCCAGCAAGGACCTGGATGGGTTCAGAGAGCAAAGGGTAAAGGGCAGGCTCAAATGGTCACCCATAAAGATTTTCAGACAGCTGGAGGATTAAATAAATGAAGCTTTTTGGAAATAACTTCACACACCAAACAAAGATGTCAGTGGAAATACGATGCCCTCCACACTGTCGGTGCATGATAGACAAAGGTCACTGCTGCTATTGAAGTGCAAGTAGAGAAATGAAGCAGAACTGAGCTCTGTTTCTAGGTCTGGATTTAGGAGTCTGGATTTCTATTCATAGGTCAGTGTGGAGTGGAGGACTTCCACCAGGTCAAATATGACAAATCACAGATTTGCAACAATAGAAGAAAAAGACTAAAACAAAGAAAAGGCACACTGTCTCATCAAGTCTTAACTTTTCATGAACTAGTAATCTATTCTGCTTTCTCTTTCATCCTGTCCTTGCTGACTTCAGTTTTTGACTGTATGTTCCTCCTTGACTTGGGATCACTTGGTTCGTTTATTTATTTATTTATTTATTTTTGTGGTGCTGGGAATTGAACCCAGGTCTTTGTGCTTGCAATGCAAGCATTCTAACAACTGAGCTATATCCCCAGCCCGCTTGTTTCTTATTAACGGGAAAGAGAGGAGAAATGTGAGTTAAACCCAAAGTGGCCCATTTCCCTATCTGGAGAAGGGGATAAAAATGATTAAATGTAACAATTGCTTGCATGATTTCCTCTGACATCTGTGTCCCCTATCATGAGAACAGACATGGCGACCATCTTGGGTACTATGTTAAGGCACTAAGAGGTGCCAGCTACTAAAACCAGCAATGATGAGACTGGGAAGTGGTCATGTAGTGGGTAGGAGGACATCGGCCTGATCACATCATCTCAGCCGAGGCAAGGACACAACGGTTAGTACCTTAGGAGGAAGAGGTTTAATGGTAAAGAAGGATAAGCTGTAGCCAATAGAAGAGATACTTTCACCACAGACTGGGCTCCATTTTCATGAAGGTTCTGCCACTTTTCAAGAAGTTTTGTTTAGAGGTAACAATATTAAGTGGACTAAATTTGAGGAGTAATTAATATAACCAGTGGAGGGGCAAAATGACTGTTGAAGCTATGTGACCCTTCATCTTGGATGAAGGATAAAAACTTCTTCACTCGTATGAATGATGACTATGTATTGCCGAGTGGAAACACAGATTTATTATGTTGTTATAACAATGTTCAATGGTATGCAGATGGGTGCATTTAGAAGCTGAGTAGCCAAAAGAGTGGACTATGTGAGTTCTTAAATTATTGCCTCTCAACTCTAAATCTACTGTTCATTGCTCTGCCTTTGATAATGGAACATTTCTCTCTGGCCAGCTACACAATGTTAGACCTTTTCAGTAGAGGGCACTGGAGGGACACAGGAAGAAAAAAAGGGCTCTTCTTCCAGATTCTGCTGTGCTTTCTGTTTGTTTATATAGTGTAAGGTGCCCAGGAGCTCCAGAGACACCAATGGCACTCAGCACCAGCAAATATCACCAGCATTACCTGCATGTGTGGCTCCTCTCAGCAACCTAGGGGGCGGCAACCCAGGGCGTAAAGAGTTCCACCATTGTGGCAAACTTGTCCACCCTCTAGTGAGCCATGGTGCTGTGCGCTCCAGGGGAAACTGAATCTCATGCTTGAAGGAAGAGGGGTTTCTTTGAGTCTTCTGCTTCAACTCTAGAGGCAGTGGCTGCTCCCTATGTCTGCTCTGTGTATAATCTTACCCCCTGGTAGGTAAGAATTACTTATCCCTAGTAGGTAACTCTTTTTTGTCATGAATAATCTTTTCCCTTAAGCTTTCCCAATTCAAATTGCTGTTAGGTTTCTTTCTTCTGATTGGCACCCAATTGACTCAATGGCCCTCTCAACCTTAACAACTTGTGAAAGAAGTTTTATGTCATGACTTTTTGAGTTAAATATGAAAGGTATGTGGGAGGCGAGGAGATATTTGTAATAATTGAAGAATAAGATAACAATTGATGCAAATGTCAGCTTTCAGAAGAAGTAGTTATGAATTACAAAAGATTTCAATCCTATGCACTCTTTGGTATTTAAAAAGCAAGAATGTACCAAAACAATTAATTTTACCATATACCAAATAAAGAAGTAAATCAGAAAAACCTGTAATACAGACAAAACGAAAAGGTATTGAAGTGGGCACATTGTCCTGGGTCAAAATTATAGACTATGCATGTAGATATTTAAAAGGTGCTTCTATGGTTCAATCTTTTGTGTCAAAATATGAAACATCTATTCTGGAATAGTCCTGGTTTATAGCAGAGAGGGAATATTAGATTGTCTCCATCTCAGAACTGATTCTGCTTCTATCACCCTTCATCCAGAATACATCTGCAATTCACTTATTTGATGCCGACTCCATAGCATCACTAAATTGTATAGACACAAGATCCCATACAATCTTTACAGCATAATCATCATTTTCCTCAGTCAATGTACCATTACAGACAATATGATCAATAATGGAGTGGATGCAGTTAAATAGAGCAGCAAAAAGACCTAGCTGGGCACATTAATGAGAGGAAAGGCAGAGCAATGGAAGCCTGCCCTTCCCCAAGGAGAGAAATCGCCCCCAAGGATATCAAACCACATTTCTCCTCTAGCTGCTTGGCATGGGGACCTATTGATGCCAGGAATAGAGCATTTTGATGGTAGAGATCACCCATGGGAATGGAATGTGGGGATAGCCGTTTGGGCAGAAAAGAAAGGGTAATAACTTGTTCAGTGAGAAAAAAGTGAGTTATAATGTTACTGACCAGGTGTCTGGTCTGACACTGTTATGCTAGGTGTGCCCCTTTGGCTTAGAAAAAATAATGTCAAACTTCTTTTCAAGCCAGAACCCTGGGGACAACTAAAACTGGGTTGCTGCAAAGAACTGCTTTTTAACCACGGACTGAGTAAAGTGCTGCTAATAAAACGTCAGATGATCTTTGTGGTGGTGTCTTTCATACTAACCTGGCTTCTGAGCGTTGGGTCTTGGGTATCTGCATGTTTCTAGCAAAATTTTAATGTCAGGTCCTGTTTGTGGTGAAATCTTGTTTACCTCCAGGAAGGAACAAATGCCACTTTAAGAAAGAGAATGATCTCTTCACCATCGTGAAGTTGCTTCTGGTGACTGTCTCTGGGTCACCTGTGGAGTGCAGTTTTCAATTCTCCTACCTACTACTCTTTAGAGTGTGAGTTAATTGCTACCCTGCCTGATAAACACTGTAAAATGTCTTTCTGAGTGTCTCACTGAATAAGTAGTTTCTAAACAAGGGGTGACTTAGGGCTGGGTGCTGCCTATAGAAACTTTGATTGATTAGGTCTGGGGAGGGGGATAGGCATCAAAACTTTGATCCCAGGTGTTTTTGATATAACTACTCTCAGGGATCATCTGGTAAACACTAGATACTTCAAGGACCAAGGTGGATCCATGTGATAAAGCTGGAAAAGGAAAAAATGGTGCTCTTTGGAGATTACTACAAGTTAAAAGGAGACCAGGACATTTGGAGAGGTCTGTTAACTAACAGAAATATAGATGGAAGATTTAAACTGGATGCGATCTGGAGAGCAGAGTTTTGTTACCTGGAATGATATGAGTCTGGTGTTCCTGGTACTATTCTATACATCTTCAGGAGATATGTTCTCATCCTATTCTTGGTAAATAACACTCTTTGTAACACAGTTGGCTACTATGTTCAATAGTTAACAGATCCAAAGCACCATCAGTGTGGCTCAGTCCACGTCCTTCATCATCATGGCCTCCAGGTTAGGGAGAGGGGGCCACTGCTAACCAAAAGCGATCTGTGACTGAATGGTTAGGTGACGAAGCAACCAAAGCTGATGAAGAATGGAGAGAAATTTCTTCTTGCATAATTTTGTAGTTTGAAGAAGAGTCAATTTATCATCTTCAGTTGCAAGTCAAGAGGAGCCTGATTAAGGATGTTCTTGGAGAAAGTCTTTGATTTCCTTACAGAGAGGATTGATTTATTTCATTTATTCAGTCTTTTAGAAACCCATTCAAAATAATCACATGAATTTGAGAGACAGGGGATTGATATAAGGGCATAGCCTATACCCATGTAACAGAACAAAGATAATTAGTCCATGTGTAAATCACATACATGATGTTGACATCTTTGCTCTGTCCTCTAAACAACCAACTTATATTATAGTCAGGGTCACTCATGCAAGATATTTATTTGCTTAATGTAAAGATAATGTATTTTCCATGTAGATACACATGAAAATAATATTACACATAATGCACATTAAGGATATGAACCATTCTTTTGTAGTGAAACAATCCACATCTCCTAGGCAATCTTCAACACTCAAAACATCTTACATCAAATTGATTGAGTTTCTTGGGTCATGTTTGTTGGGTCAAAAGTCATTTCCTTGTACACATATGATTGCATGACTGATGTGATCCTATAATATGTATAATCAGAAAAATGAGAGATTACACTCCATTTATTTATGATCTATCAAAACTTATAAATGCATTTTTACTGTCATGTACAACTAATTAGAACAAAAAAATTAAAAAAATTAAAAAGTCATTTCCTTAATCATTCAGTTAAATCACAGTGTATTTCTGCTTGTTTGGATATATCACAAACTAAATATAGTGTCTAAGCAAAAGCAACCTAAAAAGTGGTCAAAACCTGAGATATTGTATTTGTTTTTATTCAGAGTGGTCATCATCTGAACAAAATACCATCCATTGTTTTGAAGAGATAAAAAGGAGAAAATACCAAATATTAAATGTGCACATTATTCATAATAAATGTTCTGATTTGGGAAATTTTAAAATGTTAGAAAAAGAAATAAAAGCCCTAAATCAGGTACCTTATAGCTGAAGAAAATGCCAGCTATCATAGAATTGTTCTTTCTGTTCTTGAACATTTGATCATAGAAAAGACTAAGGTATTTTCAGTACAAAGTGACATCTTTCATGAAGTTCAAGTAGTCTTACAAATATATAAACACCACTAATGCATTTAAGCTTTAAAAGAAAGGCATCCAGAGAATTACTTGAAATATACATGTCAAAGAAGGTTTTTATTTTGACCTTACAAATCTTCTTTGGAGATGGACCATTCTCTGGGCAAATTTGCAGGGCCTGTGGATGCACTCAGAGGAGTTTGTGAATAAAAGATGGAGAAATCTTTTAGGGGGTGGGAGGAAGGAATCATAAGAAGGAAGATCACCAAGTCACAGAAATTTCCAATGGCACCAGGCTTGGGAAAGAAAGATGGCCTCCAGCCCAGCCCAGGTGGACTTGTGCTTGAGTTCCAAGGAGAGGGGATTGTGAGTAAATTGAAACAAGCAAAAAAACAGTCAGAGTATCTGCCTTTTTTCTTTTTCCACAAATTTGTAAAGATGTGGATAATGTAAGACAATGTAACACCACAGGACTAGAAATCATGGCAAATTTAAGCACATTTCAAGTTTCATTTCCTGTGTTCAAGCAACAGAAGATGAACCTGCAGGTCAAAGCAAGAAAAACTTGGGAAGGAGCTCATGTGCCATTGGTATCCCAGCCGCAGCAACAATAGGGACATTCTTGGAGGGCACCAGTGGCCTTGCACTGACACCATGGAGGCCTTGGGAGACTTTTGGCAGAGGCTCAGCAGCTGTCACATGTCATTGAAAGCAGCTGACGGAGACATTTTTAGAGAACTAAGGTGTCAACTAGGCAAAGGGATGTTGGGGGGCTGGAAAAACATTTCTGAGTGTATATGTGAGGCTGAATCTGGAAGAGATGAGCTTTTGAGGCTGTCAACTGAGTAAAGATGCCCTCACCAATGTAATCTGGCACCATCCAAACCAAGGAGGGCCTAAATAGTAACAAAAGAGGAAGAGTGAGTTGTGAGTTCTCTCTCTGTCTCTTTGGACTTGAGCTTGAACATCCAACTCCTGAACTCAGTCCTTGTAGCTCCTGGTTCTTGGGCTTTCAGACTCTGAAACTAACACCAAGACCTCAATCCTTAGGACTCAGACTGCTGTATACCACTTACTTTCCTGGATCTCCAGTTTTCAAATGGCAGATCATAGGACTTCTCAGCCTGCATAATCACTTGAGTGAATTCCCATAATAAATTTCCATGTATGTGCATGTATGAGTGTAGACAGATCTATATTTACATATAGATCTGATTGTCTGTACCTATAAGCGCATATCTATATTTATCTATCTATAGAGAGACTGTGTATATGTGTATGAGTGTGCATGCTATTGGTTGTTTCTGTGGAACAACAACAACTAATATTTAGGAAAATGCAAGATATTGAATTATAACCAAGGGTTTGTCATACACCAACAAGAGACTTCCCCAAGTTTTGTGTGTATGTGGGTCAGGGGCTAGAGGTAGGGAAAGGAGATGGAAGAGAAATGTAACTTTAATGTAAAAGGAAATTCCTTTTACTTCTGAATGTGGACAGAACTCTCAAAAAACAGCAGATTTGGGTTGGGGATTTAACTCAGTTGGTAGAGTGCTTGCCTCACAAGTCCAAGGCCCTGGGTTCAATCCCCAGCACCGAAAAAAAAAAAAAAAAAAAAAAAAAAAAAACCAGCAGATTTTAATTTTATTGGATTGATTTAGTAAGGAAAACCTAGGTTCTACTTCAAAGAGTATAAGGACATAATGCATTTTCTAAGTAAACTTTGATTTTAGTAACACATTAAATAATTCCATGTAATCAGTGCTCTATATTTTAAAGAAATTACATAGCTCATAATAATAAATTATTCAGCTATTAAATAAGATTATTTAATTCTGAGTATTGTAAAAATATATTATTTTTGTATTGTCTCTTCATATTATTAATCAAGCAAATTAAGGTAGTCAAGTGGTTGTGAACAGAATGTGGTAATTCATTATACATAGCACTGTTAAAAATTATTGAATTAAACTATGTGATAACTGTGTTTCTAGAATCAAACATCCACATGTTTATGTCTTGAAGACTATTCAAATAGTTTTCTTCTTAGTCAGATTTTTAATAGCTACTTTTGTTATGACTTAAAAAATATCACTGTCAATAAAGTGGATAAACAATTTGAAAAATCACGGGCACACACTTTCATACTTTTCTTTAAATGAAATGCAACACTAACAATTCACATCTTGATAGATATTAATAAGCATCTTATGTTTCAACCCGGGTTCCCTACTTTCTTTCTCTCTGGTATTTACAGTAATTTTAAAACACATCGTCAGAGAAAATCAAAGAAGTGTTAACAAGTAAATGTGTTTATTTTATAGATGCTACTTTTTATTTAGACACTTAAATGATATTTAAAGGAAAAACATTGTTAAAAATCTCAAGGGGGACTGCTCATAATTTTCTAACATGTTTATAAAAGAACTCTAGGTGACCTCACCTGGTGTTTCTATCCTTGGAATCACTGACAACTGTATGTTTTGTAGAACATTGGTTCACCATAAAAGATTTAAAAAAAAATAAAAGACATACGTGTTCGTTGGATTTCCGTTATTGCAACAAATACCTGAGATGAATCAACTTATAAAAAGGAATGGTTTGCTTTGGCTTGCAGTTCCACAGGTTTCAGTCCATGACTGACAGCTCCTGTTGCTTTGGGCCTGCGGTAGTAGAGTACCTCGAAGTGGGAATATATGGCAGTGGGTAGAAGAGGCTCATTCACCCCATGGCAGGGAACCAAACGAGGAAGAGGAAGAAAATATAGTCCCACAACCCACTTTGAGGACATGTCCCCAGTGCCCTAAGACCTCCCACTAGGCTCCACCTCTTACATGTTCTACTACCTCCTAATTGTACCACCTGCTGGGGACCAAGTCTGAAACACCTGGGCCTTTGGGGAACACTTATCCAAACCATAGGGACATGTTTATTTTTTCTTGACAGTTTTAATTTTTTAGAGCTAATGTGTGTTTTCCCATGCATTACAATGTAAAATTCTTTGGCCCTCAAATACCAGTAAAGATGGAATTGGTATATGTATTAAAGTCACATTGATAAACAATGCTTTTGGCTCCCATTGGCTAGCATAGTTGTAAAAAGAAGTATCTTTTGTGAATAAAAAAGGAACAAGAAATGGTATTTATTGAACCTGACAGTTAAGCAAAAAGGTTATGCTTAATTTTTTTCATAAAAATTGTACATATGAAATTCAAAGGATTGGAAACTTTCTGATGAAAGGAAATGTGTGAGGAGCTGTTTCTACAAAAATTATTTAGAAGGAATTTTGTTCAATGTCTTTAGATTATGGTACCACGGGATCCAAGTAGGCCATCTCTTTCTTTTCTATTTATTTATTTTTTTTATTAGAATGTCAATGCTTTGACCTTCAACATCCCCAGAGTGCAATCTATACATTTTGACCTTTGCTTGAGAAGCAACTGGAACAAAAGCTTGAAAAGTTAAGAAATGAGGGTTGGAAAATTTCTTCTTTTTTGTGAATTAGAAAACAGAAGTTATGCCTCTCAAATATTCCAGTTTATTAAAGAACTAAACACATGTCTTGTTTGACCCTGTCTCTCTGCAGAGACTAGGATATTCTGCCTTTGTCTGCCGGGTGTGCTTCAACCTTGTCAGTGGGGACTTTCACTGGGTTGACGGCATTGAGTCTGAAGATCTCATTAGAACCATTTACCCCACTGAGAAAGAGGCACAGTGCAATCCGTACTTAGGAATTTCCTCATGAAACGGAACTTTGAACGTTTGAAAATGTTGCCGAATTTAACTTAATTCTGAATATTTTAGATATGTTGCTAAAATTGGGAGTTGAGAAAGTTACAGCTAAAAATCCCAGATCAAAATGGAATATGTCAGGGCTGTTGATGTGTGGAAGAATTTTTTAGAAAAAAAAGCTTCAATCTTTGTGAGTTTTGTGAGTCTCCCTAAGCACACACGTGAAAAAGGCTTTCAGTGACGTGACCATGTTTGTACATGGAACACCTTATAATCTTGGATGGGCCCTGTTCTCAGGGTTCCTGACCTGCTGAATGCCTCCATTAGCTTAACTAGCTCAAACACTTAATAGCCAAAATTCACAGGCCTTCTTTCCGCAACCAAATTGATTGTCTGAGAATCAAGTAACAGTATCTCCAGAAAGCTCTACTGTGAAGCTGAATTTTGGTAATTGACACCAATAACATTGCAGCATTAAATCACTCATATTTTTATAGTGGATAAGCTAGTCTGCTTGTAAATATGTTCAAGAATAGCATGTAGGTGGCAGAAGAATTATGCTACAACTTTAACAGCTAATAAATCTTTATTTAACCAGGGGACCTCTGAAATTTAATTAGGCATATGAAAGCAGAGATCATTCTGAGGGTAAAAATATGCCAATTCTCACAAGAAAAGATGACTGCTTTGTAGAGAAAAGGCAAGTTAAAATTTACTCTTCTGTTCCTTTGTCAACAGAAAAGCTTTCTGGTAGAAGAGCAAATATCTAACTTAAAAAAATAACAGAGCCCAACCTGAGGTATTCCTGGCACACCCTTAAAAGGGAGGGGAGAAAAGCCTATTTGTGAACTTCGTGAGCATTTTAGCTAATTCGGGTCAATGCCTCTCCTTTCTTTTCCTCTCTTCCTCTTTCCTGGGTCATGGAGGGTTAGTCAAGGACCTAGGGCAGAAGTCACCTTATGCAAGTGGTAGGTAGAGCAGTCAGCTCCTCACCGGAGAATTTTCAATTCAGTGCTCCTCCAACACTTCCAACTAAAAAAGGTTTCCTTGATCACATCACAAAGCTTGGCTACATTAAAGCAATACCACTCCTTCCACAATTTATAATTTATAAATGTAAATTACAATTGGCTCCTGAGCCGTCTATAGGTTGCCGACGCCTCAGTACCTGAAAGTTCTCCTTAAAATGCAAAGACCGCTGGGATTGATTGCATTCTAATTCCAAAGCTCATTTGTGAGTTAATGTCTTCCTTTGCTTTCCTTCTTGAGAGAAGAGAACTGGTTCAGTACACAATTATGACCTGACAAGAAGCTTTAACCATCAGTTGCATTATTTTCCAATTGATTTTCTTCTTTCATAAGGATAGAATTTGGTGGGCACTGGAATAAGATATTAAGGCACAGCGTTCGACTCCTGGAACTTGATCTTGTTCAGGAGATGAGACAAATACTTGAAGCATGAAGTACACTGCAGTTGTATAAGGTGTAGCCCAAGGCAAAATACACACATGAACCAAAGTATCAGGACAAATAACTCTGGTTTTGTTTCCTGGATCAGCCCTAGACCTTGAACCAATAAAACTGGAGTTTTGTTTGATTTGTTTTGTTTTGTTTTTGTTTTTTGTCTCTCAGGAGTCCTCCTCATAACAGAATAATAAAGTTGAACAAAATCAATTTAGAAAAGCAAGCTCTGTTTTTACCTAATGCTGCTGAGATGTGCAAATGAAGTAGAATGCACACCACAGAAGCAAGACTACTCCATGTTAGGATGTATTAATGTCTTTGCTCACACGTGATACATCCTGAAGATGTTCTGTCCTTTGCATAGTAGTTCCTCCAAATAATTTACTTTTATGCTAAGAGGGTAACTTTGGTGTTTCACTTCAAATGTCAACAAGCATCATAAATATTACATTGAGAATTGAGCTTATATTAACTCAATTAAACTGTCCTTTCATTTGATTAAATGCCATTCAAGCCTTTTTGTGCACTTTACTTCATGCTATTTTAAAAGTCATATGCAGTCATTTAAAAAAATAAGCAACAGACTTTAGATCTAGCTTTAAATGACTGCATAAAACAATTTAATGAAAACAGAAATATGATGTAAGGAGAAATACAATTGTTTATCTTTTCCTAGACTCTAGGAGGTAACCCTGTACTATGTACTCTTGGTAAGGACTCAGGGACCTTGTGACTGGGTCTGAAAGGCAGCAGGGATGGACTGGGAATCAGGTACCTGGCTTAGCCCTGCTGCTGTGAACTGGCTAGATGAACTTGGGATAGTCTCTTGGACCACCACTCTTTAGCTTCTCTATTGGCTGTCTGAACCCAATAGCTTCTAAGCTTCCTTTCAGCTCTGGAATTCTATGAGCTAGACCAACTCCATCAAAAGGGTACTATATAATGCTTAATAGAAACTTGAGTCTTATTTCTATTAAAGTGAGAAATTGCAAATTTTGTTAGAATAAAAATGGTTTTGACATTCATATGCTGATATGTAATAAATCATGCCAGACTTTAGTGGCTTAATGCAGCCACCATGTAATTGCTTGTGATCATGTGGGTCAGGAATTTGGGCAGAGCTCAGAGGAGTCTGGTAAATAGCTCTACATGGAGTTGGTTAAAGCAAGAGTTACTAAGGGCTTGTCCATATGACTTCTCCCTCAACCTCCACGATCTGTCTCCCCATGTGGCCTCTTCATCCTGTAGGATCTGCTGGACTTCTTAGTCTGGCAGTGAGACTCCAAAAACAAAAGGCAGCCTGGGCATGGAAGTCTCAGAGAGTTATTTCTGCTGCTGTCTATTGGTCAGTTCAAGTCAGCAGGCTAGCCCAAATTCAAGGGATGGGGAACTAGGCTCCATCATCTTTTGATGGGAAGAATAGCAAAGTCACATTGTAATTGGCAAAGACCCAGGAAAGCTTGATTTACTGGGGGCCATTCTAAAGTATCAACCATATCTCAGATAAAGCCTGGCATCCAGGAGGCACTTGGTGAATACCTAGCAACCTTCATGTTGTGGTCATTCTTAGAAAGGCAGTGCCTATTGACTCTGAATTAAAGAAAACGAGAAGAAATACTGTACTTGCCCAAATTTCATCTAGTCAATGATTCAGATAATGACTTGATTAGGACTTGTATATATTTTTTTTTCTGGCTGAGAATTCTCTATTCTTTCTACTATAATTTACAGTTGATACATTGGAAAGAAAATCAAATATGGAAAGTGATCAGTGAAAGCCATGGCTTTGTTATTTTATAAAATTGCACTTTTTCGTTTATGAGCCAAATGTTGGTTGTAAACACTGAAAGAAGATGATATTCTTGACTATATTTCTTAGATACCTCCTCCAAAACATAACTACATCTGGGACAACTTTGCAACTGAGCTTTAGACAGGTATTTATTAGTAAAGGCTATTTTGGAAACATATCCCAAATTTTACAAAGTTTCAGCTTCTTGTAAGAAGTTTACAGAGAGAAGTGAAAAGAATGCTAGCTTTGAGGAGTGCTGTGGAAGCTGTGCTTACCACCACAAATGCACTTCACATCTCTGTTCAATCTTTTCCTCCTTCAGATCCAGTAGGAAAACAATGATTTTTTTGAGGAAAAATGCAGAAGGAAGTAAATGAAAAAAAATAAATTGTAAGAAGTATAGCATACTCATTATGCTTAAAGCCATCACAACATATTTATATAACATGCAATGTAAGAATCTCTTTATGTAAAAAGGTCATAGAAATAGTCTTATTCTTTGTCTTGTAGTTGTTATTGTCATTATTTTGATTGAGTCCCTTCTTGAACTCTGAATTCTATTTGAACCTGAAACAATAATAAAAACTGTGGGCTATTTGATAATCCCCATGAACATGACTGAAAAGTTTTCATGAAATCCCCACAGACTGAACCCATTGAATTTAGAATAGTTCTCATACCAGTAGAAAGAAGCAGATGTCCCAAACCAAACACGCTTGGTTTAATATACTTTAACGTTGGCTTTAATGGACAGATGTTTTGACTATGACATGGCAAGACAAGGATTTGAAATGGTGGATTGGAAAGATTTTGTTCATAAAAGTAATTGCTCTTACATTACAAAGTGCAGGATTTACATGTGGAAAAGGTCAGCCTGTTGCAGCATCTCATGATGGATCGTGTTACCACAATCCATGGAATTCCCTAGAAATGAGCAACTTACTTCTGAGGGGGCCCTTTTAATAGGCATTACATAGAGAATGGCAGGGAATGGAATCCTCAAATCTAGAGTCATTCTAGTTATGTAGTTAATCCTTGATTGTACACTTTCAGGATTATCTTGACTTTTTCTTTTTCCCATCAGGATTTGGCTTCTGTCTTTATTATTTTATGAGCTAATAGTAATTCCTACGTACCAGACACTATTCGAAGACCTTTACAAATATATATAATCTATTTTATCCTCATAAGAATGCCTAAGAACAGGTGAGGAAACCATGCACAGAAAAGTTATATAATTTGTTGAAGTCATTCTTCGAATCAATGGCAAAGGTGGGGAAGCCCCAGTCTAGCTTCAGAATCCGTTAGCTATTAGACTCCACCCTTTCTTTTATTATTCAATAAATGGAAGACGCTGCATGCAGCTATTTGTGTAGTCTAGGAATTTCTTCAAGGAGGCAGATTTAGATAAGAGAATCTGTTGTCCTAGGACCTCAACTGTGACCTCTTAACCTATCTAGAAGTCAGCTAGCCCAAATGTTATTCCCAAATTTGGAACTAAAAAAGGTCTTCCAGCCTATGAAATACTCAGAAAGCTCTTAGATGAATTCCATGTACTTAACCCTTTGGGCTCTATCTCAGACTTTTCTATTAAATAGGAGATGAGAAAGAAAGGGGCAGAAAATTTTGAAAATATAGGATTATTTGTACAACTACATAGCACAACAGAAAGTGCACAAAATACTCTGAATTATTAGAAAGAAGCTAATATTCACCATCCTTTCTATAGAAGGCAGAGAAATAGATGATACATGCTAAAAGATCTTTAGTTAAAAGTGTTTAAATCATTAAACTTTGGTTGCTCTGTAGACTTAGTTTGTATAATGAGAGATGTTATTTGTGGAATACCCTGTTCTCAACAGGGCTCGTAGAAGAAGAGGCATTGCTGTGGAGAGAACGCTGGGTGAGTTGGAGACATGCCCCCACTAACTTGCTGATAAACGATCTGGGCAAGACATTTATCCTCTCTGTGCCTCAGATTGCTTATATGCCTCACTCCGGAGTTATTGTAAGGATTAAATGAAATAATGTATGTGAAAGTGCCTAGTACATGGTGCATTCTCAATAAATATTTATTAAAGAAAAGTAGCATTGCATTCCAATGTCAAAGATAAATTATTTTTGAATTATGACTTGGATATTATTTGTGCAATTATATACACATAAGACTATGGATACTGGAACAGAAGTGATTGTCTTGGGATTCTTCAATAATTATACTCCCCTTTCTTTTGACTTTTTTTTTTTCTTTCATCCACTTTGAAGAAAATAACTATTTAAAGACAGAATCCTTGGCAGAAATAAACCTTCTTTTTGATAAAACCCAGATGCACAGGGAGAGATGCATTTCCTGTAGAGAATCATGCAGGGATGAAATGTCCTGTGAATTCTTTTCCTGCAACTTCACTACACGTTCATGTTGGCTGCACTTGGTAAGTGGAGCGGGAGAGTGGAGTGGGTCTTTGTTAGTGTGTGCATCTGTGACAATGTGTGCACCTGAGTGTGCTGGAGGAAGCATCGAGGCAGTCATCAGCCTCTTCCCGGCACAACCCCCGGACTCGCACAGTGACAATGTGAACAACTAACTGTGTTTTGTTGTCCAAAACAATTTTTAACCTGTCATGTGCAGAGGTGGGGGCTAGGGAGGATTCAGGGTATCAAAATGACCTAGGAATTTTTTTTTAAATTAAAAATGTGCATGTCTCCCTTCTTTAACTCAAGTTTTAGACCTTTTCTCAGGGGTGGAGGGAGGGAGATGGATATTTCCTGGAGATTCTGATACCCATCCTCCATACCCCTCCCCAACCCTGAGAACTGCTAATCTAGTATACGATTCTCACCTATCTGTGATTTGACCTTACCCCAGAGCCAATGGAGCCTCGGGGGCACAATGGGTTATGGCTAAGTACTGGCTGCCTGCTTCAGGCAGGCTGACACCTTTGACAGCGCCTTCATGGACGGTGGCATAGGATTTTACACTAGGTGTACCACACTCATTTATGTAATTGAGTCCACATGGCCTTTGGACCTTCACACCTAGGCAAGAAGGGATCCAGTCTTAGTGCTAATCTTTGCAAATTGTGTTAGTGAGCTATGAAAAAAATACCTGATAAGAACAACTTAGAATGCCTGTAATCCCAGCAGCTCGGGAGGTTGAGGCAAGAAGATTGTGAGTTCAAAGCCAGTCTCAGCAAAAGTGAGGCGCTAAGCCAATCATTGAGATTCTGTCTCTAAATAAAATACAAAATAGGGCTGGGGATGTGGCTCAGTGGTGGAGTGTCTCTGAGTTCAATCCCTGGTAACAACCCACCCCCCAAAAAAGAACAACTTAGAAAAGGAAAAGCTTATTTTGAGCTCATGGTTTCAGAGGTTCAGTCCTCCATCAGCCCTCTCCATTGCTCTGGGTCTAAGGTGAGGCGTAACATCATGTTGGAAGGGAGTGGCCAAGGAGCTCTGCTCCACTCATGGTGGCCAGGAACTAGACAGCAAAAGGGGAAGGGGCCTCAGGGAAGATGAATGCTTCCAGTGTAGGAGGACCTGCCTCCTCCAGCCACACCCCACCTTCCTACGTTACCACCCCGTTAGTCCATGCCAATGGATGGCTTAGAATACAGTTCTCATAATCTAATCATTTTACCTGTGAGTGTGCAGGAGCCTTTGGAGGACACCTCATAACCAAACCTTATCAGGACTCCATCCTGGTTCTCATTCACACCTCTCTCCACTGACAAGTTTCACTTGTTTTCTTGGGGAAACTTCCTTATTGATCTCCAAACTTTAATGGGCTTATGAAACATCTGGGGATCTTGCAAAAATGCAGATTCTAATTCACTAGACCCAGAATGAGTCTGATCATCTGTATTTTTATAATAACGCACCTGATGACATGGACTGTGCTTTGAGTAGCAAGGGCCCACATTATGCTCCAGGTGCCCAGGATCCTGGATGTCCCTGAGCAAATGACATCTACCCTGCATGACCTTCTTTCTGGGTCTTTCCTTCTGAAGATAGACTGATGCCCGTGCACACTCCTACCCTGGGAACTGACCAAAGGGGTGTACAACTTAAATGAGGCCTTTGGGGTGGGGAAAGGAGTCAGAAGGAAATGGGGATCATAGGGCTGACACTGGGTTGGGATCAGAGGCCATGAGGAGTCACTTCTCCTCACCTTACCTATTGTAATTCAGCGTTCCAAGTAGTCCCAAACTTCTAAATTCAAAACTGCCCTTTTCAGGTTGTTAATTATTATAGGGGAATAGAATGAGTTTCCTGTAACAGTCTACTTAGCTTGATTATATATGTATTTTTAAACATAAGGACATACAGTGTCCATTTCTTGTTGCGGGTCCCATAATTGTTAAACGTGCTCCTGTTGGAAGGCACCTGGCTTTGTAACCACTTTTCACCCCTTCTCTAGATCATTCTGGGTGTAAACTTCACATGACAAAAGAATGATGGGCAGTCATTACTCTTAGCTTGAACGGTTAGTTCTTCTGTGGCACATGTACTTCCATCCAATGTCATCTGAATCTCTTGCTTTTGTGGCCCTCTCAGATCTATTAAGGATAAGCAAGTCAAGATCTGTTAGCACCATTAATATCTGTACTAGACTTTCCAACACTCAACTCTCTAGAATATGGAGTGGTCACCTCTTCTTTGGTTCACAATGTTTGCAAATGTGGCTACAGAGTTGCATGACAATGAACCCCACCCAGCTTAAAAGCTGGCTAGTGATGCGCTTTGGCCTGTTGCCTTAAGCTCTGTTGTTATCTTATTCCAGTGAACAGTTTTTCAAACCCTGGGTTGGGAGTCAAATCTCAGCTCCACTACTTTCAAACTGTGGGATTCTACCTTTTCCGAATGTCTATTTTTTTTCACATCTAAAATGGAAATAATTTCTACCTCATGGGTCTATTCAGATAGATAATAGATAAGAAAGGATTATATATATATATAAACATTTAGAATGGCATCTGATCCAGAATGACCACTCAAATAATGCTATTATTAGTTCACTCAGATTTTAACTCCTTATTGAGATTGTCTAAATGTTCTCTGATATCCTTGATCTTACTCTTCTTTGAAGTCTTTCATCTTTATAATCTTTATTTTACTATTTTTTTGTTTATATTACACTGTTTCTTATTAGTCAAATATGTTTTTTTCCCAAATATATTAAATGCATTTTAGGTCAAGGTCAATATCTTCGTATCCTCCAAAACTCAGTGTACAATAGCAAACACAAGGAAGGCCCTCAAATGTCTCTTGGATGATCAACTCATAAATTGCAAAGGAATATTTAAGAACAAATTGAGCTGATCTGAGGAATATTCAAGAAAAATGAAAGGTGGAAACAGTTCAGAGAAGGAGTTGAAGTCACCAGATTGAAGGGGTTGGAGAAGGGAAATCGCTCAATTGGCTAAACAGGAATAGAGATTAAAGTACTAAATTTCATCTGGCAGAATTTGGTGGAAAGGCCAATACACTTTTCCAGCTGAGTGAGGGGGCCAGGGTTCCTGGAGTCCACCTTCAGTAAGAGCCTCTACCCCAGGGTAGGCTGATCTCTTTGTTTTGTGTCTGTCCATCCCTACCAGCCTGGGTAAACTATCTAAGCGAAAATATTCTAAGGCTACACAAGACAGCAGGAATTGACACAGAAGTCCTGGGGGGGGGGGGGAAATAAAAAAGCAGTTATTAGTCAAGACTTTGAGAAATTTAATTTTAATTTTAATTTGTAGACTGCATCCTCACTCTCTGACAACTTTCCTGGCCAATAAGAAAGTCAGTCTCCAGTTAGTCCCTTCCTTCACCGTCCGCCTCCTCTCTTTCATTTGCTGAAACCATCTAGAGGAGCCCACTTCACTTGGAAACAGGGTGGGACTTATAATGAGGCTCTGACATGGGAGGGAATCAGCCACAGATTTTGCAAAATCCTCATTTGTTTACCCCCTGCTGACAGAGAGAAATGTTTATGTTTATCTCTGAGGCTGTGGCCCCTTGTGGAGTTCAAGTGTTTTAACAGTTCTAACACTTTCAACACCACAAAAGGTTAGGAGTCCGTTTGTCCTTTATTACTATGTTGGGGAATACATTTGGGTTTGCTGTTTGCGCCCGTAAATGCAAGAAGGGATGCCATTGTGACATTGTTTCCTTACCCTCTCTCTCCATGTAAACAGAAGTTGTCTATCTGGCAGCCTGGCGGCTGTATATAAAGCCCCTGTTTACTCAATCTGAATGTCCATTTCATTTCTGCTTGGTCCGCAAAATAAATGAAATGAAAAAGTGTGTCCGACTTAGAATTGTGTGAGTCTGAAAAAGGCATTCGGGTCACTGAGTAACTAAAAGCACCCTCCGTTTACATGTTTCTGCAGTTTCTGTCACCGCAGCTGTGTCACAGCTTATAACAACTAATCCCTTTTTATTTGTATTTTACTTCATTTTATTTTGTATTAAAGGCGTTTTTAAGCCATGTCTTCCAAATGTGTCTGAGGTTTCATAACTGTCTTAATCGTGTATACACATTACAGTGACGGCAGCGAATTTCCTCTGAATCTGGGTTTTGTTAAGGGTGACTTTCAGAATAGTTTGTAGGACAATTAAAATGTGCTAATCTGTATTTGAAAACTTGATCTGGTGAAAAATCAGATTCCCATCCATTTATATTTGCCAAGTTTCCTAGAGCGTGTAAGTGGGTTTCCTTGAGAGGTGGACAGAGGGGGCTTGGGGGGTGAGAAGGCTTCAGCCAGCGAGTCTTTTAGACTTTGAGACCCAAAGGCCTCTTAAGAGAACCTGTGTTCCTTCTCCGGAGAAAGCGACACACCTAAGAGTAGGAAATGGGGCTTGAGCAAGCTCACTTCATGCTCAACAAAGCCTAACATCATTTTAGTGTACAATTTGAGTTATGTGTGTGCTTTTAATAAACTGATCCTTACAAAAAAATAAATAGATTTGTTCTGCTTAAACTGGCATACAAAGCTTGGAGGGGAAAAAAAAAAAAAGAATCTCTAACACCTCTTGGGGATTTGGAAGGTAACTTCACACTCCAGCTTCAAGTCGGGAATGTGTGATAACACTTTGACAGGAGTAAGTGAATTCTGTCCCAGACCTTGGGAGTCCTCCTGAGCCTGGATCGCAGAGGTGGGAGTCTGAAGGCCAGGAGCTTCCCGCCCAGCAGGGGGTAGCCAAGCGCCGGTAACTGGAAAGGAATTCAACTCTCAGGATCCCTCCCGCCCGCCCGCCAGCAGCACAGCTCTGGGATTCTAGAAGCAGAGCTTAGATTTCCCTCACCAACGCTTAGATTATTTGCTCCAAAAGGAGCCACTCCCCTGGGGCCTTCACCTGAGAGCTGGAACCTACGTGATAAGAGCCTTTGGAAAGGAATCCAAGAAAGAGGTGGTGGGAGAGTCCATTTACCTGCCCAAGGCTGGGAATGAAAATAGGTGGTTTGGAGGGCAAGTTTTACTTTCCCTTTTCTTTCTTTTTCCTCTCTCTGTGGGCAGAGTTCCCTGGGGAAGGATGGACAGACAGACTGGTCCAGCTAGCTGCCCTGGCTCCGTGGGTGTATGTTTGGCGACAAGGGAGTCTAGGGACAGAGTCCCCACCACCTTCCCTGAGAGAACCTGGAAGGCTGCAGGTGAGCCCCAGCACATTTGGTCAGAGGCTGAGGCCTGGGTGGAGGAGACTTAGGGGTGACTGCAGGGTTGCTGGGGGAGAAAGAAATGCCAAGCCAAGAATTCTCCTGGAGGAAGGAGGGAGGGGGGTGAGCTGGGGACAGGTCACTGTAGGAAAACTGTTCAGAAGGCAGTCCCTGCTCCTCAGTGTCTGCCTTAACAGGAGCTTGAGCCTGCATCACTGCTCAGCCCACCCAGAACCTTCAGGCCCCAGGTTTCCCCAACAGCGTCACCTTCTTCCTTTCTATTCAGGCCATTTTCGGTTGCTACTGCTTTTCTTTGTTCTGCCTTTTCCCAGTGCAGTGAACCCTTACATTATGGGTTTCTGTTGTAGTTCTAACCTCTAATACACAACCATTACATCTTATCTCGTCTTCTAAATTACTCTAAAATCCAATTATAAAACCCTCTCTCCTTCAGGAGCACACACAACTTGCCACATTACTGAAATGCTGGGCCTCTCTTTTGTTTTTCTAAATTAATAATAACTACCATTTTCCGTCTGCTCTTACCATGGGACTCTGTTATAGCACCACACAGCTTTCCCACATGCATATTATGATTCTTTTTGTATCTTTGTTGGGCTGCGAAAGAGCTAAGGATGATTTTCCAAATATTCATAAAAGATCTGTCAGTTGGTATCAGTACATTTGAAATTCTACCATCCTTAAAGAAGAAAGCATTTTGAAGTCAGTTGAAATTAAAATTAAATCTGTTAAAATTTCCCAATGCTTTCGCTTTTCAATGTAAAAAGAAACGCACCACTTTCAAGGTTTTAAAGTGTTCGAGTGGATTTTTTTCTGTTAGTTAAAATTCTAACGGATTGAAAACTCTTAGTCCTTTGGAGGTCTTAAAAGTACAAATGAGTTTTAATCCAAAAGTCATTGTGAGTTTCTTGAATTGAAAGGAGGAGAGTTTTAAAGACCAATTCAACTTCTATAAATTATAAAAATATTTCAGTAAAAATGAACATACCAATATCATTTTAGGGAAAACTTCAAAACTGCTGAGAATATCCACAAACACTTTTTCTAACAGAGATATTAGAGGTGTTTATAATACAATGTTGGTCTTAGGAAAATATGGTAAATTCAAGTCTGTTTTAGAAAAAGAAGGCTGACTTTTCTAAGTGTTTTATAATCGCAAGCATGTAGTTGAATCGTGATTGCTTTTCTTACTTCCAAATTCTTTTAGTCTTGTGGAATAATGCCTGTGCTATACCTAAGGCATCCGGTTATGCAATTAACAAAATATGCTTGAAGTGCAATTATTTAAAATGTGGATACAGTTAAAGATCCACACTCCTTTTAACTTCACAAGCTTGGGTGTGTTCAGCAGAGCTCTTCATTGTAAAGTTTGTACTTGTAAGTTCATTCCCAAGCTCAGGCTTTGGCTGTTTAGGTTAAATATATTACCAAACATTGAGAAGATTGGGAAGGTCTGAAAGTACACATTAAGTTTCAAACAAGAATTTAAATAATAACATCTCTCTTTAGGTATTTTGGATATGTATTATGCCTGAAGTTGAATCTTTATCTCTGTAAATATTAAAATATCTAAAGCCAGTTTTTCTTTAATAAATCAACTCTACTGAAGAGTTTTCAGAGACCAAAGTGGAGGCCAAGGGAGAAGATGGATAGCATGTACTTGGAATGTATAGGCTAAGTGGGATGGGCCGCAGGACACACTGATCACAAAATACTGCTTTCAGTTCATAATAATATAAGATATAGGGAAATCTCATTGTTATCATGGGCAGCAACTCAGGGAAATGGAGATCAGAAGAAAAGAAATCACAAATTATATAAAAAACAAAAGTTGTAGTTTTTCATTCTTACAGAAATTATATGTTACAGTAATTATATATCACGGTAATTATACATGTGCAAATATAGACTGCATGTTGTATGTTCTTTTTAGTTGTATTGAACAAATATACTCTATTATAATCTTAATTTAATTATGATGGAAGCATAATACTATTATTTAACAAATGTACTTACATTTCCCCTCCTCCTTCTCTCTTTCCTCTTTTTAACTCTTTCTTTTCATTTTGTTTGTTTGTTTTGTTTTTGTTATCCACTTTTCAATGAAAATTAGAATACATGGCCAGGGTTCATGTTTTCTTGCACCTTTAAATTTTCAGTGTTATCTTTCTCAGCCTAACAGTTACTATTCGTTCTGTTGGATAGAATCTCTCACAACTTATACATTAGTTCAAAATTCAAATGTTTTAGGTATTGACATGATCCACTGTGCTTAGAAATACATATGCTCAAGCATTCTACTAGTAAGTTCTTTGAGCTTCTCTTATCTTTCATACCTAATTTTTAATGAGTTTCTAACAAATAAATCAACTTTTTACCATTTTGATAAAGCAGACTTGAATCTACACAAGTCAAATATAGGGGTGGTCTTTGTAGAATTGATTTTCTTTTTCTAAAATCCAGAGTGCATTTTTTTTTTTTTTACCATGTGTGAGTATTGCATAGCAAACTTCAAAAGAAGCATTTAAATGGATATTGATTTTGCATATAATATGGTGCTTCCTTTTTTTTTAAGGAAGTCTTAAGATTTTTGTAGCTCACTGGCAGATGAACATATGGACTATGTGATCTCTATATTCTTTAAAATAATCTATTACAACTATTAAACAAATCACAAGTGACTGTATGACACATGACATTTAAAAAATAGTATCTTCAAGCTAAACCACCATTTCCTAATTTATAAGTCACCCTAACAGGTCTTTAAGGCTTTGTGTCGATTTGGAGATAGACCAGGTCTTGGGCCACAAGAGTACCATTTAGGGTGCAGTAGAAACACAATAAATTATTCTTCAGTGCCCTAGAGCCCTGAAGAGTCCACACAGCTTCCAGGAAAACGAAACACCTGGTGAGTAACTCAAACAGGAGGATGGACTGATTGAATGTGTCACAAGCATGTCTCAATTGTGATTTTAAAGAGCAAGATGCGACAGTGTTTCAGGTCCTCTCCTCTCTTCTCCTCCATGTTTCCAGGGGACTGAGCCCCTCCCTGCAGTGTTGAAGCACTGGAGATTATTATGGTCTTAAAAGCAAAAGCCTGTAATTTAAAGTCATAACACCACCTTTAAAATGGAGATTGAAATACAGTAATATAAAATACATAAGGCATCAAGATGTAGCAAATGTCTCCTCCCATTAGATTTCTATATTTACAAGGGGGTAGTAATATGAAGTTTATTTTCCATATTGATTGTGTAGCTTCTCCCTTTAAAACTGAGCAAGTGCTCCACAAGACCCAAATGCTTTTAATGCCTACTAAAGAAAACTTCCTTGTCCTAAATGATAAGTTAAAATAAAATAAAAGTTAAAAGCTTAGAAAATAAGATTCCAACTTTTTAAGATAACAAATATTACTTAGAAAACAGTATTTAGATCAGTTAGATATAAATGAACATATGGATTATATTTCCCTTAGTATACCGTAGTTTACCATGACATAAAAAAAAAAAAAAAAAAAAAAAAAATAGTGCTAAGTACACAAAGAATCCCCATTGCCAGACACTTGATTTGGAAACAAAGGAGCTCAAACATTTAGCAAACTCAAAGCATCCTTTTCCCTACCTTTAAAAATTATGTTTGTGTATTTATTTTGTTTGACATTTCAAAGCTTTTTCATGATCCTATATATTGATTTGGAAATACCAGTTTTAAATATTAAACTATGGTAAAATAAATTTTTTAAATTATTCAACCATGAAAAAGAAAAACAGTTCTATAGGGAAAATGATTCTACTTTTACAAAGAAGAAAATGTCACAGGGCCTTTGAATTAGTGGGGGAGGAGGGATATCCTTGCCATGGTGCCTATTGGAAATTACTAGAAATAAATCTTTTTTTTTTTTTTTCTTGAAATAAAGTTCAAGGTAACATTTAAGTGAATAATTATTTACCATTTTGTTAAATGCTGGCGTGGATGGTGGGCATCATCTATTAGTACTAATGCTTTTTCTGCTTAGAATGGCTCATTAGTTTCTTTGTAGGCTGCACTGGTTTTAAGATTCAAATTCAAAATCTCCTCTGATTTTGCTGTTCCGTTTCTGGCAGCCGGCCAGGAGCAGATATGCATAATATTTCACTGTTAGACCTTGCAAACATTATATCCTGCTGTGCTAAAGAAAACATTGTGTTTCTTACCACATGAAAATAATCCATCACTTTTCAATCAGCACACAAAAAAAGCTCTACCTGTTTTTTCCATCAGACTCAAGAAAAATTAATGGCCCCAATGTGAAAGGTGGACCCTCCATACATGATCCATTAAAGTACAAACTAATCAAAATATATCTAGCATCTGATTTGCTAAGCAAGATGGAACAAAAGAGGTGTGATGAAAAAAATAGATCCTTCTAAGACCCATACAACCTTATTCTATCAGTATTAACCTTATTTATTTTAAATATGGGAGGACATAAATAAAAGATCATGAAACGAATCCATTGAATTCATTCAATTCAAGTAGACACTATTTATCTAAAAGAGATGACTAAGGACACCTACTGTGGACTGGAGGAAAATTTTAAAATGGACATGTTTTCAAAAAAATAAAGAAAGGTTATGAATTCCTCCAGGGGGTCACAAGATGATATAATATATTAAAGTCAAAGTTTTCTTTGGGAGTGAAAAATACCAGTATTTTGTCAACTCGTACATGCCTTTAAAAATAATTTCAGGCCTTTTGCAATGCTGATGTCATAGCTAATTTTGAGTGAGACATAAGAGCTCTATACTTTTTGCAGCTATATTCTAATCAGAAAGATTAGCAGTTATCTCAAAGGAGATCCCATTAAAAATCCATCTGACAACTTTTTACAACTTCCATTGGAGTTGCTTAGATTTCTTTATTACCATTGAATTTGGGGAGTTTTTTCAATCTCTCTCTCTCCTCTCCCTACTCAATCTATTTTGGCATGATTGTCTCTTTTAATGCACTTAATAAAAGCACATTAATAAAAATGTAGATAATAGAATATAATGCTAATGCTAAGAAGGTATACTGGTAACTGATTTTTTCCACAAAGTATATGATTACATTGTGTCTTAAAAACTTTACATTTAGAACTAATATTCTGGTTTCTTTTTTCTTTTGTCTCCATTTCCAATTCATGCTGAAGAAGTCCTAAGGTTGGTCTCCCTGAAGCATAACTGTGTTTATATTGCTTCTCAGTTACCGGGTTTCCCTTTTGTTGATTTACATTGAAAGAGAGAATAGAGTTTTAGAGTTGGAAAGTTAAAAAACCCACCGTTTTGCATGAGAAAACTGAAGCTCAGAGATCTAGGTGCTTTATCCAGGGACACTTAGTCTGGAATGATAGCTGAAACGTAAGGAACCCCTGTCCAGTAGTTTCTCCACTACTCCAGTGGTTCTTTCCTACAGTAGTGCTTCTCAAACTGTAATCTGTGTGCAAATGACCTGGAGATCTTATGAAAATATAGACTCTGATTTCAGTCAGTCTGGGGTTGGGCAGCAAGTCCACATTTCTAACAAAGTTCCAGGGCATACTGATGCTGGCTTTTGCAGAGCACCCTTGAAGAACTCTGTCAAATTGTCAGATTGGTATTAAGGTCCTTTGAAGTCTGATCCTGCCTTCCATCGACCTGTATGTACACTAGATCTGATTACTCACCTATTGAGTATGCTTTGAGTGTCCTAATTTTATCCTCTTTATGTATTCATTTACTCTGCCTCTTTTCACTTCCTTGCAACTGAATGTCTACTCTTTTCATTTGCTTTTTTTTTTTTTTCAGTGACAAACTTAATTCCCAACTTTTTCATGAAGACTTTCTTGTGATCAAATATAAAATGAGCTTTTCTTCTTCTGATCATGTCTATCCCTCCTTAGGGGTTTAGTAGGTTGATAACTACTTGTTGAACAGAACAATAAAATAAATACATAACTGGGCAAAATGGCAGACTTAAGTTGTAGGAGAGAGAAAATGAAATTTTGGGCCTTTGTGGAGAATCTGTGGAATTAATAAGAGGTTCTTCTTTTCTTTTTACTACATATTATGCTGAAAATAATTCTGGGCCAATTACAGAAAAGGAAGCTTAGAAGTTTGTGGATTGTCCTAAGTCAAGGGTCATATAACTTATTCATAAAGTCCTAGGTAGTAAATGTTATGGCCAAGGGCCATACTGTGGGTCTCCTTGTGGCAGTGGTAAGAGTCATGTGAGGACAAGCATTTAGAAAGTTTCTTCCACTCTTTAACCAAGTATTGGTTGAAAGGAATGCAGCCAAAACTGTAACTGGAGGAGGCATTATGCTTCCAGAAAAATCTCAAGGAAAAGTATTATAAACAATAGTAGTAGCTGTGAAATTAGGCTCTAAAAGAAATAATGGAGAGATTCAACCAGTTAATGTGAAAGTTGGAGAATAAAGTTCTCCCGGAATATGGAGGCACCAAAGTAGAAGACAAACATTATTTCTTATTTAGAGATAGTGACATTCTTGGAAAGAATGTAGACTGAAATAAATCACTGTTGAAAGGACATCATACAAAACCACCCATTCCAGTGAAGTTCTGAAATCTTTCATCGTGTAAATAATTTCCATGTCTCTCTTTTATAATAAACTGATGATAATCTAAAGTAATGGCATTCATTGTCTCTATAGTTTCCTTGTATTTATATAAACAGTTCCAAACAAAATATGTAAAGGAGAAAAAAATATTAAAGCAATGGCAGACCATATGATCTCCATAGCCATTAAGCACCTCTACCACTGTAGCAGGAAAGGAGCCATTGGCAGTATGTGAAAAAATGTATATGCTAGTGTTCAATAATACTTCATTTACAAAAAGAGGCAGCTGCCAGATTTAGCCTCCTGTAGTAATTTATCAATTGCTATAATAGATTGTGCCCTAATATGTTCTAAACAAAGACAGAGAGGAATTATTGAATTCGCAGTTGTTAATTGTAGCTTAATAAACTCTACGATAGGAAGCAAATCTAAGGAACTGGGTTAGGCCAGACCAGGGAAGAGAGAAATTGGGCAAAGCAAGGAATCTAACTGATTTTTCATAAAATTACCATTTATGGAAACCTTCCAAATCATATGTTACTCATATCTAATCTCAATTTTCAAAATGCTGCTACCTAGCTACAAAGGTGTGGCATGTGGGTCATATCATTGGCAGCACCCTACTTGTTAGAAATGCATGAACCCCATCCTTAGCTTTGTAGAGTTAGCATGAGCAGAGTCTACATTTCAACAACATTTTCAGTTGATGCACTTTATAATGTGAGATCTCTGAAAGTGGTATGTCAATCATCTGCATCAAAATTATATCAGGGCTAGTGACAGTGTGAATTTTGGGCCAATCCTAGATTGATTTCATCAGTGCCACTGGAGGTAAGACCACGAATTTTAGAAATTTAAATCTATCCTGAAACTCCAAAACTGTCAACCAGGAACAAGATTGCCACTAGTTGTTTCTAATCTGTGTCTTTTATCATGACTCCCCAGCTTTATTTTTCTTCATCAACTCTACTTTATTTATTTGATAATCTCTTAACAGTTTTCTTTTTCCAGTTCTGAGTTTGTTTTTCTTAACATGAAAGTAGCATTCAATTTTTGTTAATTTTTTGTGAGCATTAACATACAAAATGACATGACAGCTATTTTAATATCTTACCAGATGGTACCAAGTACCTCTTGTGGAGGATACTGAGGCTGTTTGGGAGAAAATTTGGATAAGTCATTTGGAGTACAGAAGGTTGTGAAGGCAAGTTCAAAGATTATGGCTACTATAATGCTTTCTGCATACTTTTTTCTACTTTTCTTCCACACAGTGTTGTTCTGTAAAAACAAAGTAATCTCAGTTTTATTAAGTGGACAGGATTTTAGAGGGAAAAAAAAGTCTCATGATTTTGGAATATGTGCTATAAAGTGCCCTCTTTGATACCCCTACAACCTCTTCAGCAAAGTCTCCAGTGCTTACGATGAGTCTTCTTACTGGATTTGTTTGAGGTAAGGAACAGAGTGGAAGGAGAAAGGATGCACGAAGGTGACCTGTGGTGGATGTGCTGGGCAGAACGTTAGAGGATGAGAGAACAGTGGGCATCAAGGTGACATCAACTTCTGGTGAGAAGATGAGGGCTTCCCCAGGGCTTCTGCTATGACTTTGCACATTTTAAGATGACCTTTACTTCAAAATCATCTTCTCCTGGTCCTGTTCTCAGAGATTCTTGTTCATTTGGATAAGAGTAAGACCCAGACCAGGACTTTAGTTTTCAAGATCCAAGTGAACGTTAAACGTGCAGCCAAGACCAAGAGCTCACGTGGAGAATCTAACCTAACCCAGGCAAGGTACACTGTGACTAGCAAAGTGAAGAAGTATAAACAGATTCTAATTCTTTCACTTTTTAAAAATTTCTCCCCCTCCTCCTCCTCCTCTTCTTTTTTCTCTTTTCCTCTCTCCCTCCCTCTTACCCTCTCCTTCTTTTATCACTAAGTTGATTTTTAAACTATTGTCCTTCTATAAGCACTCAATAAATGTGCTGAGTTCCTAACACAGAGAACACACCATTAAACTAATCAATCAGTGCAGATTCTTCTAATTTATTATAATCTCCTTGCTTCTTGATTATTAAAGAATATTCATGGATAATATAAATTTAATAGTAATATATTATAAATATATGTGCATCTGATTTGACAGTTTTATGAATATGTATCAGTCTACCTTAGGTTTAAATGGCTTTTCTTTTCTGAGTTAGAAAATTTCTCAGAAACCATTATTTTTCAAGACTATTTTTACTATGGTCTGAATTCTAGGGCTTGGGGATATTTTGAAAAAAAAAAATAGTACATTAAAAATTTAGATGTATTTCCAGTAAAAATTGTTAAATTTCTCTCTGATATTTCATATCTCAGCATCATCATAAAGGTCACAGAAATTTTTGAAGAAAGGTCAGGTGAGGTTAATGAGGTCAAAGACAGGTTGTGTGAAGGAAAGATCCACTATATAAAGGATTCGGTAATAGCATGATTCTGGAGCATCAGCATCAAGTCAGAAGAACTATCTAGGACTAACTAACTCTGAAATGTAAGGTTGGAAGTAATAGGGGATTACAGTTGGAGTCTCCAGAAAGCTCTTTCCTCATAATCCCTTTTAAAGTTGGAGAGAAAATTAGAAAATAACCAAAGTTCTTAATTTAACTTAACATTTATCTAGTCTGGTTATTTGAAAGATTCTGAGCAACCAAGAGTTTACTACAGCATATTTACACAGTTGTGTTTTTATTCATATGGTTGTTGAGTAAAGTCTTTTCCATATAGTTATGTCTACATCTCAATAAAGACATTGGTTTTGTGAGTCTTAACTTTTTACATAATAATAGATAGCCTTAAATTAAAAATGTGTATATATGTGTATATGTGTGTGTGTGTGTGCGCTCCCATTTATATGTTCCCCAGAAATTAATGTACTATGTTGTAACTGTTTCACACCAAAATCCATCCCAACCAGTCCCTTTACCATAGATAGAATGTTCAAAAAATTTAAGGTAAGTGATATATTTATCTAAGAACTTAATTGAAGTGTAGTTGACATTCATAAAACATATATATATGTTTATACAGTTAGCTATATATATACTCTATATATAGTTACATATATATATATATAAAGTTTAGGCATATGTACATGTCCATGAAACCATCATTGCAATTAAGATAAGGAACATATTCATCATTCCAAAGATTCCTTGTGTTCCTTTGTGGTCTCATTTTTTTTTTTTTCTTTTCTTCTTTATTTTTTGCACCAGAGATTGAACTCAGGGTACTCAACTACTGAACCGCATCCTCAGCTCTATTTTGTGTTTTATTTAGAGACAGGGTCTCACTGAGTTGCTTAGCACCTTGCCATTGCTGAGGCTGACTTTGAACTTGAGATCCTCCTGCTTTTGCCTGCCAAACCACTGGGATTACAGGTGTGTTCCACCATGCCTGGCCTTTGCACCTCATGTCCCTGCAGTAGTCACTGCTTTGTTTTCTGTTAGTATAGATCACAGTTGTTTCATCTAGTTTCTACCACTGAGCACAATTAGTTTGAGATTCATCTTTTTATTTCATGTATCAAGAATTTATTCTTTTTTCTTGCTGAATAATATTCCATTGGTTCAATGCACAACAGTCTAGTCTGATCTCTTGTTGAGGGACATTTTGGTTTCAATTTTTGATGATTGCAAATAAATATTTGTATGCAAGCTTTGTATGGACATTGCTTTCCTTTCTCTCTAATACAATGGAATGGAATGTTGCATTGTGTGATAGTTGTATGCTTAACATTTTGGAACTTACAAAACTGTTTCCAAAGATGTTGCGATATTTTACATTGGCAAAATGTAATGTGCTACCAGTACTCTTTGTAAATTGCCTTTCTTTCACATCCTCAGTTATACTTCACATGGTTCAGTTTTTTGTTTTTGATTTTTCTGTTTCTTCTTTTGTTGTTTGCATGCTGGGCAAGTGTTCTACCACTGAACCACATCTTCGGCCCCTCATCAGTATTTTTAATGTTAGCCATTCTAATAAATGTGTGTTTATATTTCAACAGAACTTTAGGTGAGCAATTTTAAAGAATTCCTTGCTAGGAATGTGGGAGATAAGAAAATGCATTCCTTTTATTTTATTTTTTTCTTTCTCTCCTGTCTTAAATATTTCAGGTCCTGAGTCTATTCCAAAACTTTTCTCTGCTCAGCCATGGTAGAAAGAGTTCATTCACCTTTCCCCTTTGACACTTGCGGACAATTGTGTTCCTTTAAAGGATCTAACAGCAAGAATTAGGAGTGCCCTGCAGGCAAGGTAAAATTTGGCTCATGTAATCAATCATACTGCTTCACTGAACTGTAATGACCCTGGGTACAGAACACATCTTCAGCGGGGCAGACTCGCTTCCATGAAGTCCTTAACATTTTGTGGGCTAGAAAGCAGTTTTTACATTTATGTTCTGCCATGTTTTGTCATATCCACTCTTCTCTTCTTAGGCATAGGTGAGTTTATTGGTGTGCAGTTATGGTAGTGTAGCAAAATATAAAGATAAGTAGATCAGTAGATGAACTGAACTTTTAAAAAATTCTGTCTCTGATTATTTAGGAAAAGAACCAATTGTATAATACCCAACATCACAAGAGCCACTTACAAACAGTAGATAGTTTCAGTTGCCCTGGGTTTCATCAAGACTGATTCCTCCCAAACCAAGTAAAGCCAAAGATTTGGAGGTAGATATATGACCTTAAGAACAATTTCCAGAAGACGCAAAGTAAAACAATTTTCTATGTCAGCACTAGGGTAAAAAGCTGTAATGTTGTCAGGACTCACCAAATTATAATAGCAGTCAATAAAAGTATTAGAAATCCCAAGCACATGTAGCTCAGTAGGGGAAGGCACTTTACTATTCAGCTTTCTGGTTTCTGTTTTTATTGAAGTTCAGATACATACCTCGTATTTTATTGAGGTGTCACTGAGAGGTGATACTAAGCCTGTAAAGTCTATGAACCTTCTTTGCACACATATCCCATACTTTTATATACCATAAAAGAGAGATTGAGGAAAAATCAGCAGTCAACTTTCACCTTTTAGAAAATGCTTTCTAAATTAGAATATCCATGTGATATAGTGAACATCATAACCTCTAAAAAGGACATGAGTATTTACTCTTGACCAAGATGATGGTCTTCTCTCCATGGTGGTGATGAAGCTGATGATGATGAAGTTGAGGATGATAATACTACTAATGATAATGGCAGCTAACATTCTCAAGGTGCTTACTCTGCGCCAGCACTCTGCTAAGTGCTTTGCATGCATTGTCTCAGTTAATCTTTGCAAAGCCCTGTCAGGTTGGTCCTATTATTATCTCCCTTTTACAAGGAAGTTTAGTGAAATAAATTACATAGACTGTATGTCACTTTGTAAGCCCTCTCCATTCTAGTCTTGTCTCTCTGTTGCTACAAAAAAAAAAAAAAAAAAAAAAAAATTGGGACTTAGCTCTAATAATTATTATTAGCAGAAAAACTGGAGGACAGACAACGTGCAATTTGGTTGGAGGAAGAGCTTGATAGCTCTCAACCTGGATAACAATCAGTTAATGGATGTAGATATCAAGAATAGGGAAGAAAGCTCTTCAAGCAGCAGATCATTATGCAGTAGCTCAGCATGTTTATTAATCATTGTGCACAATTAAAATGCCATTTCATCCCTCTAATTAAAACAAGTAGTTCCCTGAGGCTAGCACCTGAACTAATGAAGCCTGGTTGCCTAAGGATCTCACTCAGGGAAGGGAATTAAACAATGGAGGAAGCAGTATGTTTACCAAGTTGCCCAGACAACGTCAAACTGTATATGACATCATGAGCAAGTGTACCAGTTGACACTACAATTTTAAAGAACCGGGGATGCTTCTGATTTAACAAAAGCTGATCTTAAACATGGAGATCATTCCAGTTCTTTTCAGGTTTCATCTATTGCGAACTTGCATATTTACCAACTAATTTTGCATTTTCTCCCTCCTTGGGTGTCTTGATGTTCAGAGGAAGGCATCTTGGGGATGGCATGTTGGCATCTAGGCATTTGGGAGGCTTCATAGGTTTCTGAAACTGGTTGACTCAACAAACAAAATGGTATGGATAGGTAGCGAGGTGTGGTTTAAAACAGGGGAACGTGGAATTTGCTAGATGAAAGAAAATCTAGAATTCAGTCCTGGCATTGCACCTGAACTGAAGGACCCTGAATAAGGCTCTTAGTTTCTTTATTGTCAATTAGGAGGACTGGGCTGGTAATTATCAAGTTTTCCTCTAATTCTAAAATTCTGTGGTTTGGGAGGAATTTGTGATTAATGAAAAAAGTTCAAAGAGTTTTCATTATATCCCAATTCCCCTACAAAGTTGGCTTAATTAAGTCTTGCTTATTTTTTCCTTATAATTCCTGTTCAGTTTACCATGATATCTTTAGTGTCTAGTATGATATGAGGTGAATAGCAGCTACTTGGTTAAACATACACATAAAACATAAATCAAGTTGAATCCATAGATCTGGGTAATTCACAAGTTTTAGTACTCTCCTTCAAATATTTGATACAACAAAGGAAAAAAACAAACCCAACACCACCCTTCATAATATCCAGCGTTCCTCCTCTGGGGAACGGCACACCTGAGAAGCAGGGGAATGATCTTCATTCAGTGGGTCCATTAATCCAGTTTCCCATGATTCTGTGTTCAGTGGGTCCATTAATCCAGTTTCCCATGATTCTGTGTTACATCACCTCTGCTAGTGCTGGGCAAGAAGCCATGGCCCATGCTTCCTGTATTCTCCCGGTTATATCCTTGTTTCTCATAGTGTGCTGGTATCCCAGAGAAATAGCTCTGCCTAGAAGTTTGTCAAATTTAGGAGGATTGGATCTTAATTCATCTTCTATGGGTCACAGAGTCCCATCAGATTCTAATAGAGTTTAAAAAAATCTTTCATTAGAAAAATTTATTGACACAATGTTGCAATGCCCAGTGAGCTGTGAGGTCCATAGACTCTGAAAACTCAACTGTGGAGCTCAGATTAAAAGAACCCTTATCTTAAAGGATCATGTGAGAATGTCCAGTGTCCTTTAGGAGGCCTGTGTCTAGCCACCTCTTGCTTCCCTCTAGCAAGCAAAGAAAGATAGCATGTAATCTAAGAGCAGGTCTTTTTGGAAGAGACGGAATCAGTAGTATGTGCATGACAGTGGATGTGGATGTGTTCTTTACAATGTGGCCAGAATTCGATGTCATGATTTCAGTTATTACCTCTCCTCCCTTCTTCATTTATAACCAGGCGTTGTACTCCATGTCTCTATTTTAACTAGAGGGCCATGGGGCAGGGGTAGTAGAAAATAGATAAATTATACGAAAAAATTAGGGCTTTAATTTTCTTACTTTATCCATCCGAATCTCAGGGCTAAAAGTCTATTGGTAACTGAAGATTATAAATTATGGTCATAGAATCTAAGAATCTAAGAATTTAATTTTTTTTTTTATTTTGGGGCAATTGTTCATATGTCAGATCCACATCCTTCTTTCCAAACTGAGGCTCAGTTTCTTTCAAAACAGAGGCTCAGTTTCTCTTGTACAACATAGCAGGAAATATAACTTGGTCAATAAGACATTCAGAAACTAGCAGATATCAGCCAATAACTCAGATTAAGTGGCATGATAATTGGGTTTCCTAAGCATTTTTTTGGTATTAAAACAAGTTAATCAACCATAAAACACAAACTCATCAGAATCCAAGGTCTTATTCAATTAACTTCTGGCCTCAAACACTTAAGTGTTTTTTTTTTCTTTCTTTCAAATCATTCTGTCATATTTTGCCAAGAAAGAAAGGATTGTCTGGAGCGGGAAATTCCAAAGATAGAATAAGAGCCAGTTCTTTTAAACTGCATTATTTTTCAATAATTATTATTTTTAGTAAAAATGAGAACAAAAGTTTTCTTTTTGCTGAGCGGGGAGATGAAATCTTGAACTTACAAGAAAAAGCAGAAGGCCTGGAGTTTTAGAGATTTTTGTTTGAAGTGACCCTTATATTCCTACATCATATTTACCCTAAAACACTGGATAAACTAGAAGTTTGAAAGGCAAAATAACCATTAATATAATACCACCAACATGATTTTGTGCCTAGCTGGTTTATTTTAAGTTCATTTACAGTTTCTTAATATCTTTTCTTGGTATTAAGGTCATAGATTCACAGTTAAACTAGGAACTAGACAAGTGTAAACCTTTACTAGTCCTCAGATCAACTAAACTTCCTGGCTGCAAGCCTTTGGAAACAAGGCATGTGCCTGTAATTTGACCAAACTATTGTGGTAGAGTTAAAATGAAAGAAGTGCTTTCTTTCTTTCTTTCTTTCTTTTTTTCTTTCTTTCTTTCTTTCTTTCTTTCTTTCTTTCTTTCTTTCTTTCTTTCTTTCTTTCTTTCTTTTCTCTTCTTTTCTTTTCTTTTCTTTCCTTTATTCCTCTTTCTTTCTATCAGATACAACTGGGTTAAAATTCCATATATCAGGGCCTGGGGATGTGTCTCAGTAGTAAAGTGCTTGCCTATCATACACCAGACCCTGGGTTCAATCCCCAGCACTGGGAAAAAAATCCTATATACAGTATATTTAGTTATGTGACTCTGGGTAAGTTATTTAATCTCTATGAGTCACAGTTTCCAGCTGTAAAATGATGAGCAAAATATTCATCTATGAAGTTGTTTGGTATGGAAAGCCCATAAAAAGTCAGATATTCCTGTTCCCTGAATCATCTCTATATTTGTATAGTGTCACTATAACATCAGGGAGAGCAGAAAAGAAGTAGAAACTCTCTGGGGGTAGAAGTCAAGAGATCAAGGAAGACAGTAGGTCTGAATTGGGATAGGCAAGGTGAGGTATCAAGACATTGGCTTCAAGATATATTGGACCACAAATCAAGAATACAGACAATTCAGGGTTTATAACTAGGGTTGGCAAAGAGAAATCCAGAGGGTTGAATATGGTTGTTTATGTGTTAACATAATCTGGACTGCCAGCGGGAAGATAGCAGAGTCAAAATTCATTCATTCATTTACTCAAAAGTGTATAGGAAGAACTCACACTGTTTCTGGCATTAGAGTAGCTCATGGTTTAGTTGGGAGACAGAAAACACACACACACACACACACACACACACACACACATCAGTTATCATACACTATGGTAAGTGCCAGTGATAATAACCAAGTCTTCTGAGAACAGAGAAGAAAAAGAATCATTAAGATTGGAGGAACTGAGCTAGCTTTCTGGCCCACTATATGTTTATGGAATGAGACGGTAACATTCGATCTGGGTGTTAAAGGATCACATTAGGATTTTACCAAAGATGCAGGATAAGAAATTTATGGTTTGAGGGAAATAGAATTGTATATGGTTTAAAATTATAAAGTTTTGACAGCTAAAAGGAAAGACACAAAATTCAACAGAGACAAGAAGATTGAACAGGGTGGAAGGTGGCCCAGTTGGGAAATGGGGAGCAATCCAAGGTTTATTGAAGTGTTGGACCACATGACAGCTTTGGTTTTTAAGGAAAAAAACTCTAGTATTAGATGGATGTGAACTAAACTAAGCACAATTAAGTCAGAGAAATACCAGGTAACTTACTGATATAAAAATCAACACTTTTTTGAGGGGTGAGGAATAGTTATAGGAAACATATACATTTACAAATATCTTGAACTTTGCAGCATTTCTAGTTTATAGAGTATTCTTATAGTCTTTATTTCCCTAAGCCACTTTGTACAATAAACATTATTAGTATTATTTTTCACATTATAATGAAGAGAGTAAAATTTAGAGAAGATAAAAGACTTATCCATCTTCCAGTTACTAAATGGAATTTAACTCCAATAGTTGATCTCCAAAATCATTGTTTTTTTATCTAACATAGAGATGCTCAAAAGTCAATTAAATTTCCATCTGAGTATGGAAAATTATATTGTAGCAAAAATACCTGCAAATACTTCCTGTGTCATAACTCTTGAGTAGTTAGTTTCTTCCCACCTTGCTTCCGGACTTAGCCATATGACTTCCTTTGGTCATGGGGACAATAGTAAACATGACTCAATGGGAGACTTGAGAAGTATTTGTGTTGACCTTGTTGCTCTTTGGAATCCCAAAACTACCAAGTTTTTTTCCATTGGCTTGCCTGCTGTATCTTGAGAGACATGTGTCCAAATATTCTCTGTTGTTCTAGTTGATTTCAAGTCAACCTCAAGACCTGTAAGTAAAGTCCTCATGGATCATCCAGCCCTGGTCAAGACAACTCAAACCAGAAGAATCTCTAAGGTGACTCAGAATTTGTTTTTGAAGAACACCTTTAAGTTTTGCAGTTAGTCTACAGCAAATATCTGTCTACTACAAGGTTATTTCTGCAAATACCCTTTGTATCTACACATATATGGGCAAATCAATAAAAACAAATATGTTGGAAATATGCAAAGTTTTTTTTTTTTCCTGCCAGTTCGAGAAATGACTTTCAAATTCAGTCATATGAATAACATAAGCATTTGTGAAAAAAACTCAGATTCTTGAAATCTGACCCACTAATTCTGATTTCTGGGGCAAGAACGTTGCAGTTTTAGGTCCCTGTGATTCTTAGATTCACTAAAATCTTAATTTAACTAGAATACTATTTTCCTTACTCAAATATTCTGACAATGGATATCTTCTATCACTTTGACAAGTTACCTGGAAACTAGCTTTTAAACCATTGCACAAAGAACAATAATTGCTGAAAGTTTGTTTTTAACATAGTGTCATTTTCTGTGGTGTCTGTGGACTTAGAGCATAAGGAGACACCAACACTTAAAAAAAAAGATGGCGATTAAGCATTGGATGTTACTAAAAATTGGCAAAAGCTTATATGTTAAATGTTTACCTTTGTGCTGAAGTTAAATTGCTAGTGGGAAAAAGAAATGAAATGGGGAAGAAATGAAGAGGAAATGGTCAGGTATGAATGCTGTGCCAGATAGGAGGGTAAGACTTAATCACTGGGGAATGTAGAGACTTCCAGAGCAGAGCGAAGACAGAGAAATAGAAGGGAGAAGGATTAACAAGAAAAATAGAATAGGCTTGCTAAGGCAGGACCCCAACCTCATTTAAGATTAATACTGCAGCAGTCTCAAGTTTCTTGGGTGGATTTATACAGTAACATAGAGACAGCATGATTCATGAGGCATAAAAGAACACTACAATGCTTGCTAAAGCCCTGGTATCTCCCAACCAATGGAAAGGAGAGCCAAGAGCCAACTCTCAGTGAATGAGGGGGTCCGGTTACACTGAGAGCTCAATTAAGAGAAAATCAACCAGCTCATTATTATACACAAGGACATTCATTCTTCTGAGTGAGGAGAATGATTACAACTTGAATAGAAAGGCCACAAACCACTAATCAGGGTATCTCAGGTTTGACCTATTCAAGTATATTCCAAATTACCCAATTAGCTGGATTGCCAATAAGTTCCTTGTAGCAGTTATATTGGCACTGATGATACCATAATCAGTTGTCTTAATCAAGCCTTTGAAAACAAAAATGATGTGCTGAATATACTCATAACAAGGGCCGGGAGATTAGAGCCACCAGGTCACTGCTGTTGGGTTGCTCAACATTCTGCTCTGGAAACTGTTCTCAGAGGCCTGCAGGTTTTATTTGGTTTGATTTTGTCCTACTCCCTCCTCCTCTCCTCAGGCTAGGCTCCTATTCCCTGATCTCCCTGCCTCTCTTGAGAGAGTACCATTGCAACCTAGGTGACCCACATTTCAGTCCTTTTCCTGGTTCTGAATCCACTGGCCCTTTAGGACCACAGCTTGGTAGGCTAGATACTTGGCCCTTTAGTTTGCTGCTCACCAGGTTGGGCTGGGCCTCTTATTCCTAAAATGCAGATCATAGACAATGAGAGTCTTCTCCCCCTACCTTTCTGGGTTTTCCTGATAACAGAGTATTTTGTCCTTGTAGGGCAGCAATAGTTTGTGAGCAGGGATGGTTCATTCTTATAGTTTCAGAATTCACGCCTGGCAAACAGTACATACAACTGACCCTTTGTATCTATAGGCTTCACACCCACGGAATTGACCAATCCAACATCAGGATACTAGGAAAAGAATTGCATTTGTTCTGATGTGTGCAGAGTTATTTTTTTCTTGTCACTATTCCTAGTCAATACAATATAACATCTATTTACATAACTTTACATTGTATTAGGTATTATAAGTAATCTAGAGATGATCTGAAGTATATGTGCAGGGGTTCTATGCAATTACTGTGCCATTTTATATAAGAACTTGTGCATCTGCAGATTTTGATATCCCTGGAGGGTTATGGACCTAATCCCTTATGGATATGGAGGGAAAATTGCTTTTTGAATGCTTTTTGAATGAATCAGTATATATGTGAGGAAAAAATGAAGTTTAAGAACTGTCTTCTCACAGCTCCAACAGAGGAGTAGGTCATAGCATTTAAAATAAATCTTACCAAACTCAACAGGAAGGTGCCCTCTCTGTCTTGTTATTTTCCCCAGATCCTAGAATGATGTCTGGAACATTATTTAAGCTCAAAAAATATTTTTTGAATGAATGAATGACTATGAAGGTATATCTATTTTCTCTTTTTGGTGAAAATTATGAAAAGGACTGAGTTCCGAATTTGGATTAAGAACAGTGTAAAAATAAAGAAATAGATACAAACTGCAGAGCAGAAGATAAGAATTCAACATTCATTGGAACCTTAGAAACCTTACCATTATAAGCCTGCTAGAAGTCAAGTTGACCTTGGGGAAAAGGTCACTGGCCTTTCTAGTGCATATGGAATGGAAATTTTAATCAATTCTGTCAAGAGGTTATGGCATAAGGACACAGCAATTAGACAACTGGTTACCCAATTAATTCAAATAACAATGAGTAATTGTCATAACAAAGTACAATATTGTAGGAACAAAACCGCCAAATGATTGAGCAAGTGGAGGAAAGAGTCAAAGATAATACAGTCGAAGATAATACAGGCTGGTCTTTTAAAGCATTATTGGCAAAAATACATGGAAAAGTTCATGAAATGGTCTCAGTCTGGGTTTGGACTTCCCTAGAAACAGGCACTTCAATAGCACGCAGGTAATACTAGTCTCTTTGAAAGGTAGTCCCAAGAAACACTGTCAGGAAAGAGAAGAGATTCAGGAAGGTTGGAGCCATGGTGAAGTGTGATATCAAGTCAGATACCCACCAGAAACTGGAGCACCAAGAAGCTAAGTCGTTTATCCAACAACTCCCTGCCATTGATTAAGAAGCTTCTTCTAAGGACATTAATTCACCTCTCGGAGTAAAGAATGCTTCCTGGACAGAAAAGATCCCTGGACAGAGCATCACATCATCTGCTACAGCTTTTAATTAAAACATGCTAAAACTTCAAGACTTTACGCCATGTACAAACAGAGAAACAACATGTATCCCATTTGTTTACAATAAACAACAACAACAACAACAAAATAAACCAAAACAAACATGCTAAAAACTAAAACCAATTCAGCACCAGCATTACTTGTTTGTGCTTTGGCTTTTGCCATGACTTCTCCTCTCAGCCCCAGGAAGGGCTCTATAATAACAAAGGTAGTCAAGGTGGGCATTGTCCCTTTTGTTCTCGCTCAACTAAGACTTGAGGTAGAGTTGGATTACTTCCATAGAGCACAGAGAGTGGATTTCAGGTGTTTATCCAACAGGCAAAGTTTCCATGACAAAAACAACTGAACTGATGCCCCCTTCCTTTCCCTCTACAGGTGCATAGAAGAATAAACATTTCTCTAGACCCTTGGGTAGTTGATTGCTTCTCTTTGGTGTCCTCTGACAATTCTGAAACTGCTTCCATCTCCTGGACTTTAATCTCTCTGCTCAGCTCCCTGGAAACAATGTCATTACATTGTGAAGTACTTAAGGACAATGTCTGATTTTCTTTTACACCAATTTTATATCCTTTACTCTCTTTAGCATTGCACTGGGGACATAAAAGATGGTTAAAAATATTACTGGGTGGATGGATAAGTAAATAATGAATGAGTGAAGAAGTAAGGGAAAGATGGTTCCTTGTATTCTGTATTCTGTTGACTAATTTGGGGGTCAGTTTACTTCACTATCATGAACCTGATTCATTGTTTCAGGTTCTTCAATTTTTCTTCCCAAAACCCTTCTAGTGTGTCTCAGCCCAGGACGTTGGCTTTGGCAGAACCCTGTCGCAAACCCTTCTTTCACCCTTCTTCCCACATCTCATGTGTACTCAGTTCTTTATTTGCCTTTCCTGCTTAACAGTGTGCAGGCCCATGCTAGGAGATAAGGTATTCATTAATAACAGGCTCCAGTCATCTACGACTATAACTATCCATTTCAAACAAAATGATTCATAGAAAAATATGCCCATTTAACATTTTTGCAGATCCCTTCTACTTTTGACTTAAGACAGTAGGATTCTCATTTCAATTTTTGCATTCAACCTACTGGGTATGTCCAGCTGATTGAACTGTGTGAAGGAAACAAAGCTTCACACTGTAGTTGTATAACACAAGACGATGATGATGATTTTCTGAAGGATTCTTAGAGAATCCAAGGCTCTTCATACCAAACTTAGACAACCCTATAATAAGGCAAGGTTTAACTGCATCACCCAAAACTGTGCATGCTGAGATTAATTCTTTTATTTAGTGTATATATATATATATATATATATAATGTATATATACATACATATATATATACATTTATGTTTCTGCAGAAGAATAACTTTTCTTGTTTCATTTTTAATATATTTTATTTGTTCTAATTAGCTATACTTGATAGTAGAATGCATTTTGATACATCATATGTAAATGGAGTATAACTTCTCATTCTTCTGATTGTACATGATGTAGAATTACACTGGTTGTGTAGTTCTACGTGCATGTAGGGTAATAAGGACTCATTCTTTCTACTCTCTTCCTAACCCCATACTCCTCCCCTCCCTTCACTCCCCTCTGCCTAACACAAAGTAACTCTATTCTTCCCTAGTACCCTTTCTTTATTGTGAATTGGTATTGATATATCAGAGAAAGCATTCTGCTCTTGGTTTGCGGAGGGGGGGTGGATTGACTTATTTTGCTTAAGATGACATACTCCAGCTCCATCCACTTACTAGCAAATGCTATCATTTCATTCTTCTTTAAGCCTGAGTAGTATTCCGTTGTGTATATATACCACATTTTCTTTATCCATTTATCTGTTGAAGAACACCCAGGTTGGTTCCACAGTTTAGCTATTATGAATTGAGCTGCTATAAACATGGATGTAGCTATTTCACTGTACGTTAAATAACTTTTAATACTACGGAAAGGTCTGAGTGTTTGGGGTATGCAGTGAGGTACTAAAAACTCTTTCAGATCTAACTCTATATTCCATGAGGTCAGGTTGAAAAGTGTTTTAAACTGGAAGATAAGAAGAAAAAGCTTTTGAACTTACCAGCTTAGCAGCTTGTATGAAGGTGAGTATATTTTATTCAACTTGAGTGCATTCACCCTTACCAATAAAAACTCAAACAAATCATTTTCAATGCCGAATGCATTGTTCATGTTAACATGAATATGGAGGCTGCAAAACTTGAAGGTCACTTGAGATTATCGCTGGAACATAAGCCACCAGTACTAGGAAATGGAGTTATATTACTTAAGGAAGTCCAAAGGTAGACAATAACACTATTCTGTAGATTAATAAGCTCAGAGAAATACTTTAAAATTGTTCCAAGTCAGATCATTGGGTTGCCTTTCAGACTGAATTGGCCAATCATCTTGGCAAATATTTTTACTGCCCTGATCAGTAGTTTGAATGACTTGACAAATAGTTGTTTTGGCATTCTCTGCAATATCATCAAATGATCTCACATACTATTCTGCTTATGTAACTATTTTGCTTGCTCAGATTTCTTCAAAGACCTCTCTTTGTGGTATGCTCCAAAGATCACATAGGGGGAATCCATCTTTCCCTCTCTCCCTCCCTTTCCCTGTCTCTCTCTTTCTTCTCCTCTTTCTTTTCCTTCCCTTCTCTTCCCTTCCCTTTCCCTCCCTCCTTCCCTCCCTTCCTCCCTCCCTCCCTCCCTCCCTCGCTCCCTTCCTTCCTTCCTTCCTTCCTTCCTTCCTTCCTTCCTTCCGTCCTTCCTTCCGTCCTTCCTTCCTTCCTTCCTTCCTTTCTTCCTTCCTTCCCTCCTTAATACAAAAGTCCAGTGGCCATGCAAGGATACTGAGCATTTGGGGGAAAATAGATTCTGAGTATACCCCTTAAACTTTCTCCCCAAGTTAATCTTGTGTAATTCAATGTGTTGATAAAAGTTAACCTTTGTAGCACTGCAAGATTCTCTGTGCTCTATCCCCAAACTTCTCAGATTCATTTACAATCAACAAATACAATATCCATACCAGTTATTGCCATTCTCCAAATGTGCTTCATTTTCTCATTTCTCTTTGCTCTTTTGACCCTGCTACTTCTCTAGCAGTGTTTCCTGAGCTTTTGGTTAACTACTATTCCTTTTTCCATAGCGAGGTCAATATCCCCTCTTTTGCAATGCCTTGCTGACTTATTCAAGGACTGTGCCTTCCTATGTATTATGTGCTGCCCCCATCGACTGCATTGTGTGATTTATCTCATCACAGTGTAAGTGTCCTTTTACCTGACTGCAGCTCTGCTGTACTATTAATTCCTTGGTAGCACAAGCTGTATGTTTTATCCATATATCCCAAACACCTACCACCGTGACTGTGAAATATTACATGTTAAATAATATTTTTTAAATGAACAAATGATTGATATTACTTCTCGGTATAAAAATTAACTATGGGAAGAAATGAGACTCACATTTGGAGGCAAACCTATTTTGGAAAAAATGTCTTTAATAATGACTTTGTGTTCGGCCTTTGGTTTTGTATTCTAACACAGGAGTAATGACATAAATGATAAAGAGAAGTGATATTTCCTAGAAAATTTGTGAAAGGGAAAAATTATCTTTCAGTTTAAAAAGTGTCAACAGCTGAATGGAAAGCTTATGTTTTAGTCAGCTTTTTCACCACTGTGACCAAAAGACCTGACAAGAACAATTTTCAAGGAGGGCAAGTTTATCTGGGGCTCATGGTTTCAGTTTACAGAGGGACGATTCCATTGCTCTGTGCCTGAGGAACACAGAGAACATCATGGTGGAAGAGGGTGTTGGAGGAAAGTGGCTCAGACATGGCCACCAGGAAACAGAAATAGAGAGATACTGCAGACCTGGACAACATGCATACTCCAGAGGCATGCCCTAAGGACCCATCTCCTCCAGTCACATCTATCTGCCTAAATTACCACCCAGTTTATCTTTATCAGGGGATTAATGCACTGATTAGGTCAAAACTTTCATAATCCAATCATTTCACCTCTAAACTTCCTTACATTGTCTCACACTTGAGCTTTTGGGAGAAACCTCACATCTAACCCGTGACAGCTTAGCTGACCTAGAATCATTTCTTAATGACAAATAAGCTCCAGGTAATAACCATGAAGGGGCAGGTTGGTCAGCACCTCTGAAGTTTCATAATGGAACTGACTCACCCTTTGACTAATCTTTCTGTTTGGTTGATAGCTTGTGGTCCAGGATAGTTAAGGGAACAGCTGGACATATACCTGGAGAAATAAAGCAGTGTTAGCAAGTCAGGAATTCTAGATCTGTGGCCAAACAGGTCTGTTTTCTTCACATCTAGTTTCTATAACATTGTCAGTAGATGGATCATACCCACTGATCATTAGGTCAAAACTCTCATATTCTCTAACTCCATGGCTACTTGCGGATGTTGCTTCACTCTCCAGAGGGATTTGCTATTATTGTTTTGTAAATTCAAGTACCCAGCAGTCACAGAGAAATCATTCCTGGTTATTCCTAATGAGGAGAATAAAAACATTACACATGAACATTGTATATTAAGATTTTCCAAATCAATCAGACTGATGATGGCTTTTTAAAACACATAGTTCAATAATTAATCTGACGTTAAAAGAATCAGCATCTTTAATATAATGTAAATTGTGTTTCAAATAAATATCATGACATTATTTAAAGCCAAAGCTGTCGGTAATGATATCTTGGTCCCTAACAAGCAGAGTATATTTGTAAAATATTCTATTTTCCAATACCCTTACACTGAAACCAAATCAAACTTATCTTTTAAATTTTCTCAGAAAAGTGAACAAACCAGGCTAGGGATATAGCTCAGTTGGTAGAGTCCTGGCCTTGAAAGCAAGAGGCCCTGGGTTCAATCCCCAGCACCAGAAAAAAGAAAAGAAAAGTGAACAAAACGTTTTTGCAGTTCATATTGTATTGGTGAAGGCTCTGTCTTAATTCTTTTAATAAAAATATGACAGGACTATAAAATGTTCAGAATATACCCAGGAGTAATTACAGGTGATGTCTATTAAGGACTTAATATGGTGCCCAGCCCAAAAGAGCGAGAGGGAAGGCACTGGGAAGGTAGAGCAATAGGTCCAAGTCCAAGAGTTAAGAGAAAATAAGGTACACCGTGTGAGAAATAAACCAGATCTACTCTCAAACAACATGGATACTTATTATTTCTTTGGCTGCTATTTCCATCCAAGAATCAGGATAAGGGGCCTATATCTAATTTCTCTGCCATCTTTTTTTTTTTTTTTTTTTTTTTTTTTTTTTTTTTTTTTAGTTAGCTGCTTACTAGTCATCATTGATGGTTTTGAACAAATTATTTCAAAATCGATTGTGACAGTTAAAAATTTTTCAGCCCTTTGCTTTTCCTGTTTGGCTGCCATGAAGGCAAATCTAATCTGATCTTGATGTCACCTCCTTGCTCCTGGCTGCCACTTCTTTGATCCCTCAGCCCTCTTAGCACCTCCCGATCTGCAACAACTACCACAGCAACACTACAAATTGGATCATAATGCATTATTTAGTTGCAGGCAATTTTTGAATAACAAAACATAAACAAATATGAAATGAACTGAGTCTTTTCTTGGTGGTGATTAAACTTAGCTGTCAGAGATTTCCTACATAGTAACCACAGTGCTAGAAAATAAAGTACAAGAGTAGAACATAAATATCAAAAAATTACTTAATGAACACTGTGAAGAAGCTGAGACATCAGCTGAATCAGGAGAAAGCGCTGCTGATTGCAAATCATTAGACTGCTACTCAGCTGAGCAAATTATTATATAAGCCATAACTCACAACAGGGAGTACCTGCAACCTCCCAACTCCATGTGAAGTGAAGGTGCAGAGGTTCCAGAGGTGCATGTATCTCCCGATGAACATCCTCCATGGTTCAACAACACACATGCACATGGGTTCTCTATGTGCACCTACATGTATGTTTTGTATGTGCTCATAAATGTTAGTTATCCCTTCATAAAAAGAAACATTTCATGACTCATTTAAAGCAAAATTGAATATCCGTGCTTAAACATTTTTAAATCATTGACGACAGAGTCTGTTTTCATAGTTGGCATTTAATTTGAATTTGAAAAGTAAGCCCAAACTATATATACTTAAGAATTCAGTAGCTAGTCACTAAAAGATGGCTAACCTAAATAAATCAATATGAGACCAAAGAGGTCTTATTTTTATTTTAAATATGAAAACTCTGATTCTGTTAGTGCTTTGCCCCGTTATGACTCTTCTATAAGAAGCGGGTTCTTTGCAGGGAAAGAGCACATTCTTTACTGCTCACAGTGCTGAGAAGAAGTGAAAGAAATTGAGGGGTCTGACAACGTGCATCTCTCATCTAGATCTGCAGCTTACAAGTAAGCATGATGTTAAGCATATATATATATACTATATATATAAATATATATATAAATATGTATAAATAAATAAATATATATATATATATATAATATATTGCCCTGGGACCTTAGGAGAACCCCATGAGCCCTGATCTCAGGACACCCCAATTCCTTTGGCATAGATGATCCTAATGTTAAGCCCAAAGTGTGATATCTTGAATATGAGAGGAGTTATCAGTGGAAAAAAATACATAATTGCATGTGTGATGGTAATTAGAACAAACACATTTTCAAAAAGCAATCTAAAATTCCTGCTTGGAAGGAGAGACCCACAAAGGTAAACACCTTATGCTGGTTACTATTGGGCAGGTGGGAGATATATACTATCCGTGCCTTTTGGAACTGGACACATCTGGCGAAGTTGAAATGGGGACTTGGAAAATGCCAAGTAGAAATATTTGGACGTGCCAAACCAAACAAATCCTTTCTCTCTTAACAATTTTTTTTTTTTTTTTTTTTTTTTTTTTTTTTTTTTTTTGTCAGAGAGAGGAAACAACAAGAGCAGCAGCTTCAACATTGGCCACACACAGGACCCATACCTGAGAGAAGATCACCATAGGCAGATGCTGACAGGATCTATATTTTCACAACAGTCTGCTTTTAATGAGGGTTCACTATGTGCCAGGCACCATGTTTAATACTTACAAAGAACATCTCATTTAATTTATGGATGTAGTAGCAAATTGGCAGATCTGGGCTTTGCATATAAGCAATTTTGATCATATAACCTCAAATAAGCAGCAGACTACACCATCTCCCAAAGTCATGTGGGTTGTATTCTCTCAGAGGGTAGAATAAGCAGATGTAGAAAACCAAACTTTTATCCCTTGGTCTTGCTCTCGTCCCTCACGTTTTCCTTCATCAAGCCGATAGCCACACTATTATTATTTCCTATACATGCCATATCCCCCACCCCGTTTAGTTAATTTTATTAGTTCTATAATGAATTCACAGGTGGCACAAGCAAGGAATCTCTGTGCAGTTATTTGTTACTGGCCGAGGGACTTAAAGGATGGAAGAAAGATGACAAAGAGTTCTGGGAAGATCTCCAGAAGAAAATAAACTAAAATTGTGAAAAAGGAAGATTTGCTGCCTGTGAAACAGGAGCAGGACGGATAGATCAAGAACCAAGAAGATGTTCCTGCATAAGTAGAGCAGCCAGGTAGCCTGTCAAAAGGAGTAGCACTATGTTCCCACTACAGTATCAAAGAGTATTGAGCGCCTGATAATCTACATGGAACATGTTACTTTAATGATAATTATTATTGAAATTCTTTTGATGATATTGGTCTCTCCTCTTTTCTTGAGGTGGGGTAATATACCCTTTTAAACCAATTTAGAAAAGCAATTTAGAAATGAATTCGAAGTATTAATATTGTTATACTGGATATGGTGATACCCACCAGTAATCCCACTGACTTGGGAGGCTGAGACAGGAGGATTGCATGTTCAAGACCAGCCTCAGCAACTCAGCCTCAGCCACTCAGCAAGACCCTGCTTCAAAATACAAAGTAAAAAGAGCTGAGATGTAACTCAGTTGTCATATGTCCCTGGTTGAATATCAGTACCAAAAAAAAAAAAAAAATACAATGAATTAATATTGTTAAAATCCATAATACCCAAAGTTATATAAGGATTTGACACAACCGTGACCAAAACTCCAACAGCATTTGCAAAAATAGAGGAGAAAAAAACCCTAAAATTCATATGGAGCCACATAAAATCATGCACAGCCAAAGTAAAACTGAGAAAGAGGACAACAGTTGGAAGCATCACACTTCCTGATTTATATTTTATTGCTGAAGTCATAGTACTCTAAACAGTGTGGTACTAGCATAAAAGCAGACATTCTCTTCTGGAGCAGAATAAGGAGAACAGAAATAAATCCAAACACTTTGGTCAACTAAATTTTGACAAGGCACCAATGGGAATACTGGGGAATGATAGTCTCTTCAATAAATGGTGCTCAGAAAACTGAATTTCAAGTTTTGAGCTGCAAAAATAAAAAGGGGGGAATTAGGCCCTTATCTTCCATCATGCAAAAACAAACAACAACAACAACAACAAAAAACTACTAACTGAAAATGGGTAAGAGATTTAAATACTCTTCAATGTTGAGTTTGGCAATGATTTTTTGGGGGGGATGTCATACCAAACAATTAAACTATAAAAGCAAAATTATAGAAATGGGGTGCTTCAAACTAAACAGCTTCTGCTCAATAAAGGAAACAATTTAAAAATGCAACCTACAGCCTAGAAGAAAATATTTGCCAAACACATATCTGATGAAGGGGTAGATATAAAAAATGTATAAAGAACTCTTACAGCTTAAAAGCAGACAGACGACCTGATTTTACGAATGAATAAAGGACCCGTTTAGACATTTCTCCAAAGAAGACATAAAAATAGCCACCAGACATATGAACAAACGCTCAACATCACTAATTATCAAATGCAAGTTAAAAATCACTGTAACATACCACTTCACATTGCCTATTATAAAAGAGATAAGAGATAACAAATGTTGGTGAGGGCACAGAAGAAAGGGAACCCTGGTACAGTCTTGGTGAGATTGTAGATGGGTGCAGTCATTATGAAAAACAGTGTGAAGGTTCCTAAAGAGATTAAATAAGAAACTACCATACAAGTGAGCAATCTTTGTTCTGTGTATATACCCAAAGAAGATAAATTCACCACCTCATAAAGTTGTGTGCACTCCCACATTCATTGTGACATTATTCACAATAGCTAAGATATGGAAACAACCCAAGTGTGTTGGTGGGCAAATAGATAATGAAAATATGATGTATGTACTATAGAATATGATGCAGCTTTGAAAAAGAAAGTGATCCTTCCATTGGCCATGACATGAATGAATCTGGAGGATATTAAGCTAAGTTAAATAGATCAGATACAGAAGAAATATATTGCATGACTCACTTATATGTGGAATCTAAAGAAAAAGATCAAATACATAGAAATAGAGAATAAAGCATTAGTTACCAGAACAGAGAGGAGAAAAGAAGAGACATAGGTTAAAGGATGCAAAGTAAATGTATAGAATATACAAGTCTATAGATTCAATGTACAACATGAGGATTGTAGTTAATAAAATTAAATTGTAATCGGGAGTTTTGATAAATAAGTAGATTTTTAACAGAGCAGATAACCAATTATGTGAAACGGCAGATATTAATGTGCTTCACTATAGCAACTGCTTCACTATTCATATGTACCTCATGATAACATGTAAACCTCAAATATACACAATAAAATTTATTTTAAAAAGACAAACCCATTACATACATATCGCATTTTCACAGAACAGCTAATGACACACTGCCCTGAGACTACATCTGTCAATATAACCTATATTCTAAGCAGACAGAAAAATATAGACTTGTCACAGTCTTGAAGAGGGGACATTGCACTGCTGAACCGACCTGTCCCTGAACAGGTCTGCGCGGAGTCCCGAGTTCCGCAGCGGGATTGAGATCCACGGCTCACGGTGGAGCCGGCTTGATAATGCACCTTTGATTGGCTTCCTTCCCCTTGTCACTTCCTCACTCTACCACTGGTGTTTCCTGTGATCACTCCAAAGTAAACTACTTGCCCTCGAATTCTCATTCCTGGGTCTGCTTCTGCAGAAACCAAACCACAACAGCCTTAGAAATATGGCCTTGAAATGGGTCAGTAAGTGCACGAAAGAGCCCTGGGTGTGAAGGAGGGAGGGAATCTTCCTGGAGGGGCATCGCCATGAAGGTCCGGTGGGAAGACCCAGCCGCAGGAGTGTCTGGGGGAGGCACAGAGAGGTGGGTGGAAAAATCAGGGGAGGGGTTTCAAGTTTTTTTTTTTTAAAGATCGAAAGAGACTTGAGCTTGCTTAAACATTAATGGGAAAAAAAAAATATGATAGAAGAGCTTGAAAATTCAGGTAAGTGCAGGTAAGTGAAAGGATGAATGGTCAATGGTGTAAGGTTCCCAAGAGAATAATACGTAATTGGATCCAGATCCCAAGTAGTGGGATGCGCTTGAAAGGGGCTTGGTAGGTTTGCTCAGGGAAAACAAGAAGTTCCTATCTGATATTCTGGACCATTCTCTATTTTGGCAAAAGAGAATAAATTGACATGCCCCCTTGTTTTACTATTAACACTTGACAAAAGAAAGAGTATTGACTTGACCAAAAAAAATTCATTTTTTCTCCTATTAAGCTACTCTATCATTTTAAATTAAAAAAACTGCATAGACATGGAAGTGGAGGAGGTTTTCTGTATTTAATATTAAGTTAGGCTCTCTTCCTCTTTCATCAAATGAAATTGAAATAGGGGTCCCCAATCAAAGGCCTCCAAAGGGAGAAATCATCAACTGATGCTCAGAGATCTCATGTTCTACTCAGTGGCGATTTTAATATGGATCATGCTGAACAAGATTAATTTCAACAATTTGCTAGAAGCCTAAAATATTATGTTTGAAGCTCTTTTTTCTTCATCTAAAAAATGACATCTGGTGTACATAACCACAATGCTCTCACAACTATAAATGAACTCTCCATCTATGGTCAGTATAGGAACTAAAATTACATTGAATATGCAATGACTATTTATCTATTCATTCCATATTTTTCTTAACCATCGAACTCTCTCTGTCCATACCGTATTCCTCTCTGTTACAGAGGCTTAGTCCATGTTGAGCAAAACAATTGCAGGGCTACTTAAACTCTGGTCCATTAGCTTCCATGTCATGGTTCTGATTAATATGATCCCAGATGAGGAAGTATGTTGAAAATTAAGTTTTGAATGTGACTTAAAGCACTAAAAGTTGTTAGGAACATTAAAAATGTTTCTATATATGGGTTAGAAAAACTTTTACTTTGATCTTAAGTTCTACTTAGGCTATAGTGAAATAGAGATAAGAAGAAAGTGTGACCCTGGTCTCTGCCTCTAACCAGCAGATACTCAGGACTCCTTCCAAATATTCTTTCTACAATAAGAGGATGGGTCGAAGTTACTTTGGTACAACTACTGTGATATTTTAAAGGCTCAAAATCTATAATAAAATATATATAAAAAACTATATGAAATGATTCAAAATCCCACAGAGAAATTTATTGTTTTAAATAAAATCAAATGATTGAAACTTGTAAAAGAGGAAGTGCAAAAAAAGTTCTATTTTGGAAATTTTTTTTTCTCATGTTATGTGAGAGAGAGAGAGAGAGAGAGAGAGAGAAAGTAACAATCACTTGACTCTCTTCTATCAAAGGGCCTTGAGTACATTTTTTGCTCTGTTAGTCACCCCTACCCCACAAGATCATGAAAGTAGAAGGGAGGGAGATGGTGGGAGAAGATGTGATTTCTTTAAACTATATAAGTATGTTGGTACAAAAAGAACATTTAAAACTCGTATGGCTGAATTTAATCTTTTGTTCCACTCATTCACCAAGGAAATCTATCTCTGAATGGTTCCTGTTACAGAATATGATGAGTCTAGTCACCTATCCTGGACTCTATATTTGTTATAAAGAGTATTGTACCATGATGATAGATGAAGAAATTTAGTCCTATAGTCTGCAGGGGAGTAAAGTGCCAATAATTTAAGACTTTCAAAGATATAGAACTAACTTCGTAATTTTAAACAATTGCAACCTGTATTTATCTACTCACTCTTTCTAGGACTTAGACATCACACTGTCATGTCAGTTTATTATATTGTAAAACAAGATTTTCAACTTAAACACTTAAACTGAAATAAGGAATGAATTCAAATATTTTGCTCCACTCCCCTCAATCAATACAAATAGTGCTTTCAAAAGATTGAGAGTTCTTAAGAAAACAGAACCATTGGTCACTTTTAGAGTTTTCATTCATTATCACTATCTGTGGGGATATCTCTCAATTTTAGGTAAGAGCAGCATCCGGATTCAGGCTTTAATAAATAGTGAAAGGTGCTAACTACATATTTCGAGGGACTTCCTCATTTGAAATATCTTGTCAGTGTCTTTTTCAAAATACTGTCTAGTAACTACTATTCAAATAAGATTCTCCCTACTTTAGACATTTAATTACTATCTTTATAATTTCTGTTCATAATTATCTGTATCATACCTATATTGATATTTTCCTAATTTTTCTTCAATTAAATTCACTTTGCACATAAATTTGTGTGAGAGAAATTTTATATCATAACTATAAATAAAAGCCATATTCAATAACCTTAAAAAGAAGGTATTCAAGAAAAGGAATATTGATGTTATTAATTCTGGGCAGATTATGTTCCTGTTGAAGGATGAGTTCTAAAAATGGACGTGCAGATGGGCAGAGATGCCTTTAGATACACTCCTGTGAATCTGATGCTTTCTCCTGAGACATCAGAAGGGCTGATAGGAACTTCTGCCATTAGCATTTTACATTATTTAGTGTGGAGAGCAATCCTACTAGTGGTAGACCCTCCCACACTGTGGAAATGTTGCATTAAAGCCGCATGATATTGCTGCATCCATTGACGCTCTTCTGTCCACATTGCAACACAATTTGATGAGATCTAAAAATGTCACTGTTTCTTTCATGCAATATATCAGTGTTAGTTGATTTCAAATGAACTCTATATTAAATTGTATTTGAGCCAAGTGCAAGGCAATCCCAGCAACTTGGGAGGTTGAGGCAGGAGGATCATAAGCTTAAGGACAGCCTCTGCAATTTTGTGAGATCCTCAGCAACTAAGTGAGAACTTATTTCAATAAAAAATGAAAGGGGTTTGAGTTGTTGCTAAGTGGTTAAGAGCCCCTGAGTTCAATCCCCAGTAGCAAAATAGGGGGGATTATATTTAAGTAATATTTAATATTTAATAATTTAATATTTGAGTAATTCTACCAGCAATCATATGGATATATTCACCATTAAGTTATACTTTTACTAATTAACTGATATTTATCCTCTCTTAAGTAGTTCTTTGATTTCCAGGCTTAATAAGCTATATACGTGGACATAAAATTTTCTATTTCAATGATATTGGTTACATCAAAGTTATAGGAAGACTTTTCTCACGTTTTAAAAAAGATTCCCACATAGAATATTTACTGTATAATTATTTCATATTTTCTGTAGTTTGAGAATTTTCATAATAAAACATTAGGGTAGTGGGGCTTATACTACATGACAACCAAGAACATGTTCCTTTGAATTTGCTCTCAAGTTTGTGGTTAAAAGAATGTGTAACACACTGGCTAACTAAAGATGTTACTAGATTTTCCTTTTAGGTTCAGACTCTTATAGTCTTATTTTAAGACAGATCCCAATACCCCAAGTAAGGTCACAAATTCATTGAGGAACTGACAGGTACTGATAAATGGCTGTGTTTTGTTCTTTTCCTCCCTCAAGCTAGAAGCAACTTTCAGTACTGAGCCTTCCTTTTTCATCTATGATCTGCTACATTTTTATTTTAACAAGATGCTCCTGAACCGTGGTACTGGAAAGGTACAAGAGGTTATATTCAGATTTGAGCTATGGTACAAGCAGCCCTCCTCTGTTCATTCTGTTGCAGTTTTTATTGATATCAGCTTGCAAAGAAATGTGTTAATCTTTCTGTAATTACTTGCTAAACATCTAACTAATTTCCAGGAATAAGGTGCTCCCAAGCATTTATATGTCTCTGGGTATGTGGGGACATTTAAAAAAAAATTAGTGATTTTTTTTTCACTTGCTTTCTGTGAGGTATAGAGTGTTAAAATATGCAGCAATCAGTTCCCTGAATACAGAGTAAGACGTACTACCATTGTATGGTATGAATTGTCCTCATTATATTTCAACGAATAATAGTGACTCTTCCAATAAAAATTAATGATTTTAATGAAGAATCACGGAAACTTGCTGTTACTACAGAAAGATGGATACATAGATTGATAACCATGGTAACATCCTCTGAAATATGACTGCATTAGGTCTTTCCTCTTCTGGATTGATATGCAAGCTATAATAAAGCTTTTACTGTTATCCAATATCAGCAATGACATTAGCAATATAATTTGAGTTGTTTGGTGGAGAAGCCAAAACAAAGATTATAGGATATTGTTTTTTTTTGATCTCAAATTTTAAGATCTTATCTCCAACTTGGTTACATTAAGATTTGTAGAGGAAAAAAAGGAATGAATACAGAAAAAGAAGCAGAATATTTGAAATAGACTCATGCAATTTTCCTCTCACTAAAGCTTTTCAAAAAATGTAACCTCAATTAATTATTTCAATGGCATAAGCACAAAATATTCTATGGTAAATATTTTAATTCTTGTTCTAAAATGCCCTGTTGATAGGCAGGCCATGTAGCATCTCTTAACATTCATTTCATATTTTCTTCATTGCAATGATTAATTACAGTTGCTATGGTTTTAAAATAAATCACAGTGCTTCTTTTTCTAATGCCCAGTATCTTAAATCAGCGTTGCATAGTGTATATAACTAAAACTCGCAGATGTTTTCTGGGATAGCATATCATTCCTTGGCCAGGCAATTTCTTCTAGTTGACCTCTAGTGTAAAACTATCCATTGTCCACCTGATACATGGGTTGTGCCATGTCTTAATCTCTAAGTTTCATGGAATTAGTTTAACCCACAAGGGTGCTGGAATGTTTGAACTTCAGCTGACATCCTTGAGGATGGATGGTTTCAAGCAAGAGTGAGCATGGTCATCTCAGAACCCACTGGATTTGTCCTTGCCAGAGCCATTTGCTTTCAGAAATGTTATCTTTAATTGAGGAAGTCAGACCATGTGATCTATGGGTCACCTACCTGAACATGTTAAACTGGTTTACCCCAGTTATTTTTACCCCCAGATACTCTAGACTGGTCTACATGAATAACTAGATACCTATCAAGTCAGAGACTTTGAAGCAAATTGAAAACATACGTCTTACCATGGATGCTGCTAAATGCTATTGGTAACCTTTGAAATTCTTACACCTACTTGGGGACAATATTGTCATGTATTCTAGAATTATTTACACTCTTTTGTAATGCCACCTGGTTGTTATCAAATGACATAACAATACAAAGTATGGAGAAGATTCATAAAAGTGTAGAGAAAATGTGGGGATGTTTGAAAGATTGAAAAAGTGTTACCACAAATTCTAGATTCAGAAAACTGAGAGGAATATGATAGAAATAATAATGCCTGACACTTTATCTCTTTATCCCATTAACAAACATTTATTGAACTTCTACCATATGCCAGATGTTGATGGTAATAAGATAGAGAAGGCGCAGTCCATGTCTGAAGCAATACTGGACCAAGAAGGAGCCGTGTGCACACAAGGAAACCATTAGAGCTATCGGCACGGACTTTGGAAGCAGAGAGCAGAGGAAGCGCAAATTCCTATGAGAACTGGAAGATGCTCCTTCCTCTCTGAGGGCTCTTTATTTCTCTCTTATAATCACCTGTAAATGGCACTTGTGTGTGTATACTTAGTCCTGTGTGATTCTAAGTGGTTGATGATGGCCTTGGATAGGAGTTTGTCATTTCTAGTAAAGGAAGGTAAGTGTTCCTTATCACGAGAGGATTCACATTAAGGCATATGCATTCAACATTTTAAGTACCTCTTTTGCAACCAAGACTGTGTCAAGGATGAAAGTTACTCTTATTCCATCTTAACAAGATGCTTTTTTAGAGCTAGACTAATTCTCTTTAATCTTGGTTACACATTATATTTTAGGTTGAAGAACCTTGGTGGGAAACAACAAAAACAACATAAAAAATACTGGTTGGTTCCCAGAACAGAGAATCTGATTTAATTGGTCTGATAGTCTGAGAGAATCAAGAATCATAATTTTTTTTTTTTTTTTTTTTTTTGTACAGGTATTGAACAGGGACTTTCAACCACTGAGCTACAACCACAGACCTTTCAATGTTTTTAAAAATTTTGAGACAGGGTCTTGCAAAGTTGCTTAGAGACTTGCTAAGTTTTTGAGGCTGGCCTTGAACTTGCAATCATCCTGCCTCAGCCTCCCGAATCACTGGGATTATGGATGTGCTTCACTGCACCCGGCGGGGATCAGTATTTTTAAATAGCTCCCCTGTTGATTTTGTTCTGCTGAGAGTTGAGAGTCTTTGTGTTGCAATGGTGGCCATTTTCAATCTACTGGATTTTTATTTAATTCTATAAATTTTTGTATTTTCAATCTGTTCTTTATGTTTTGATTCCACAGAGGAAAATAACTATAATAATATCCATTTCATCAATGTTTGCTTTGTAGGACTCCAAAGATATTTGAAGGATTTTAATTGTAGTAAATCTTTACACTTGCAAGTGCTACATCAACAGGATTCACTACTTCCGTCCCAAGATTCACACCAGCTTGAATTTACCTCCTCTGCTTTTTCTGGAGCCTTAAAGTTGTGGTGTCCCCCTGTTCTCTTTTCTCTTGAATAACTGCTATAACTTCTCCTGTGCCATAGTTGACTGCTGTTACTTGGGGGTAAGTTTCCTCTTCTAGTGTTAAGAGGCCCTTTTGCAGTGAACTACCTTCAACTTTCTCCTCATCAATTCTGAAAATAGTGTCATTTTCATCAAAATCTACGTTTTGATGTGATGTGTAAAACAGCAGAAAAGTAGGACAAAGTTTACCCTATGACTACCACCAAGCAGGTGGTACTATTATATGGTGCATATTTTCAATTTCTTTTCTACGTTACTACTAAAATGTATTGACATTTTATTTGTAAGCTTAGTATCCTATAGTATCAAAATACCTGTTGTTATTAATATTTCGTATAAGCAATTTTATTTTGAGGAATCTCAATATTAACAAATAATCTTGAAAATCCTAATTTTAAATGTCTACTTTGTATTCCAGTGAATATGTAAAATATGTGATGTTTTTTAAAAAATATAGTCTCTTATTTGAGATATTGAGGGTGGCGCCATTTCTTTTTTATTTCAACAAGTCCACAGTTGGATTTTGTCTCTTTATGCCAACTTAGAATCTTGAGAGTCTTAAACCACTCACAAGCAGTTTAGTTTTTTGCAGATTTAGTTGTCTTCCATATCATTTCATGCTCTTGTCCTCTTTAAAAGCCTCTTTTCCAGCTTCCTTTTCCTTCTTCCCTGGCCTTGGCCATCCATAATGGCTATGAGAATACTGCTCGTGCTGGATCCACCCACTCCTGCAGCTCTCCTTTATTCCAGGAAATATTGGCAATGCCCTGCTTGGATCTCTTCATCCCCTTTTCTGGCCACATGCTGCTTTGGAACAGGATTTCTGCCAGTGCAGTCTTTATCTTGTAGTTATTCTTGGAAGTTTCTACTATGCGTATATATCAAGGTGTCTAGTTTTCATTGCTGATATTGGTTTTGTTTACTATATCTGTCATGTCAGTCTTGAGAAGTAGTCATGCACAGAAATTCCAGACTCACACATGAATGAGCACTACTCAACCTCCAGCATTTACTTGAATTATGCCTTCATGCAATAATTTTACTCCCTTAGTTTTCTTGTCTATAATAAGGAATAGCAGTTGTACTGAACTCATCACATTATCCTAAGTGTGAAGCCATATAGTACTTATAAGGTGTGCATCACAATGTCTGACATGAGAAAACTAATAAATATTAGCTTCTTCACGTGAGGATGATGAAGAGGATGGAGAGGATGAGAATTCCATTGGAGAGCCCAGGTTACCCTTGGACCCTAGATCATTTCATGAGGGATAAATATAATGGAATCTGACTCTTTTATTGGAAGCATATTGTTGTTTAATCCAAGTAAACTTCAGTAAATTATAAAACCTAATAATAAATTATTGAAGCAGGCTTTTTGTTGTTTAAAGTGGATCAGTCTCTACTTATAAAGTTTTTCTTATTTATCAGTAAAATATGTTTCTATCATGTAACCCCAAGATTCATGTTACAGCTTAGGCCCTGTTGGACTGACTGGGTTTTCCCAAATTCATAGGTTGAAGTTCTAACCTGACTTCAAACACCTGAGAATGTGACTGTATTTGAAGATAAGGCTTTAAAGGGTAACTATGGAAAAATGAGTTCTTTGGGGCAGACCCTAATCCAGTAGGACTGGTGTCTTTAGAAAAGGAGGAAATCAGGACGCAGACACACACAGAAGAAGGACTGGGAGAATTCACCAGAAAATGACCATCTATATGTTAAAGGAGAGAGGGCTGAGAAGAAACCAATCTCTCTAAACTGTAGGAAAATGATTTTCTGTTGTTGAAGCTACCCAGTCCATAGTATTTTGTTATAGCAGTCCCAGAGAACTAAGAGAGATAATATCAAATATTTGCCTTCTGTTGAGTTTAAAAATTTGTCAGCCAGCCTGACTTTTTAAAACTCATCATCACCATCACCATCATCATCACATAATAGTTTACCAACATATTCTTATGTTTTTCATATATTCTTTTTTTTTTAGTTAATTTTGGAAAAAAGCTACAATAATGTAAAGAAAAGTTATCTCAATCTGAATATGTTTTCTAAAAAAAGAACTTTTTCTAAATTTTTGCTTTCTACCCTGACCTTCCTGTACTGTTTTTAAAATAAGTGTATGCTGAAAGGTTTATTCCAGTATTTTTTATTGAGCATTAACTTGTTTGTGTAAGCTTAGAGAAGGTGTTCTCCAAAAGAGGCAGAAATAATTATATGAGTAGATTCCTATTTCTTCCAGGTCTCTTCTAAAATTTTTTTTTTCCTCTCTCTCTGAAATCTACAGTTATCCTATGTCTAAGTGCTTGTCTGAGTGAATACTTAGAAGAGAACTAGAGAAAGGGTTGAGTTTGTAGTTATGCAAGACCAAAAAAGCAAATCAAGAATTACATCTGATTGTTCAGAGTAACAGAACAATCACAAAGTTGAAGTTTTGTATTTTGCTCAAACTTAATTAGCAGCCTCTGAAAGATAAACTTCTTATTTACCCATATTTTCACATTAACAAAGAGAAGGAAAAATAAAATCTGTCTTTTCTCATTACAAAAAAGATCTTTGAGGAGATAGTTCAAAAGTAACATATTACAGTAGCTATCCAGAATCCAGAGCATGTGGAGGGTCTATTGTGCTTTTTTGCTGGTTGAAATATGTGCCCAATACCAGAGGTTATGGTCTGAAAAAGAAAAAAGTGTGACTATTATGTTAATGCCCTTTTTTGTCTAAATAATTGTTAGTGACTTTAGAATCGGAGAGGAAATACTACTGAGATATTCATGTTTAATGATTTCCCCTTGGAATCAGAAAATAGAAGTAAGCATTAAATTCACTTAAATATTTCATATTGTAAGGTATTTTCCAAAAATGTGTTTGAAAGTATAGAATAATCAGACCAGATGTTATCTCAAGAGCCAATTTTGCCCATCTTTCAAGATTTTAGGAAACAGACCATTCTAGACAAATTCTTATCTAAAAGAGGTGAAAGAATATCACAGTGATTTCATGACTGTCCATATATAAATTTCCATTTCATAGTCTGTATTTGAATTTTGGGGAGGGGATTAAGAAACATTAAATTACTGGAGTCTCCATAATGTTAGAAAAAGAAAAACATTTAGGAGCAGTTAGTCCTGTGATTTTCTAGTCTAGTTTCATTCCCTGAATATGGTATATAGTGTTTTATTTTTCTCTTCCTATCTCCCAATCCCAAGATATTTATTCTTCATTTATTTTATGGCATGACCACATTTTTGAGCAAGTTAACATCTCAATTTCAACCACAGTTTCTTATCAATATCACACATCCTTCCCCACCAATTTTATTTTTGCTACCCTTGGCTCTGCAGTTGGTGTGCTGTTTTACCTTATCAAGATTTAACATGCTAGACAACTTCGTTATCAATGTGAAGCTTGCTGAGTTCTGGGAGGCTATCATTACTATGTTCACTAGATGCCTTTCCTATAGTGTCAATTAAGTCACCAAATTCAGTCATAGTCATTTCCTGGAGGAGAAATGCGATTAAACTGTGTAGGTCCAAAGCTGGTAATGACTTCACAATTACAGAGCAACCACAGACCACGGTGTTCCATACAAATGATCACAGCAGACCAACATGACCTTTCAAATGGGAATCTGCACTTAAAAGATGCATAATAAAAGTTTGCAGCCAACTATGTCAGGTTAACACATGTGTCTTGACGCTGGGATTCTCTTTGCTAAATATACCAGCAAGACTCCTCTTCAGTACAGCACTATGAAGTATTTTAATTCTCACCACATATTGATTCATTCAATTTCATACTTGAACAGTCCTCATTTACCAAATGTGTAGAGTTCTAGATGTTTAGTTTCTGTGATTTGTTTCATAGTCGAATTCTCTTTTTGGTTTTCTGGATGGGGTAACCCACTAAAATCTGTTACTATGTTGCAACTCGGCCACAGGATGCTCTTTGTGTCAAAACTTTGGATGGTTTAGATTTAATCAAGAGGAAGATGAAAGTGGGTGTCCATTTCTTTCAACTGCTCAGCTCTTTCATCATCCATCTTTGTCAGTGTGTGGCTACTCAGGACACAGCATTAATGATAACTGTCAAAATAATAGTCTGCAGGTTAGAGGTCAAGAAAAATATGTAAAAGACTTCAGGGTGAACCAGATGATAAAGTAGCTCATTTTAGTTATTGAAATGCTAGACTCACATGGCTTTGGAGGGATCAGGGGTGTGTGGAAACAACAAGAATAAAGAGGGACATCTCCAGGTAGTTTACTCTTGTTAAAAGGGAAATGATAATAGCATTGCCAAACAAGCACACTAGAGGCAATTTTCCTCATTATAGTGCTGACCCAGCAATGCATGTAGAGTGATCCTGCTATTGACATGAAAGCTTTTACTTTCAAATAATGTTAACCCTTGTTGGTACTGTATGTCTTCATTGAGATAATTCCTGGAAGTGCTGCCGATGTCAGCGATTTCACATTTTCATTGGTGTTTATAAGTCATTTGTGAAAGAAGCAAGCAAGAATCCCAGCATAGGATCCAAAGTGAATTAGTTCATCTAAGGAATGTTTTTCATTGAATCTGAGGGAAAACACACAATGTATTGTTTGGTTATGTTGGGATTCACTAGATATGAGAGGGAGGTGGGGGGAGATAATTTTGTTCCCCCCCAAAAAAAATGCTCTGGGAGAGTAAAAACCATGTCACATGATCCATACAAAAAAAGTATCATTGAGCTTTAAATATTAGTTCAGGCTGCAATAACAGGTATATCATAGATTTGTGGCTTTAAAAATAAGCATTTATTTTTTCATAGTTCTGGAGTGCAGGAAATCCAAGATCAAGGCACAGGGATTTGGTGTCTGGTGAGAGCCAACTTCCTGGCTTGGAGCTAATCACTTCTAACTGCATCTTTGTGTGGCTTAGAAGCATCATTTGTTTCTGTTTCTTCTAATAAGGACTAGTCTCATTATGAGGGCTCTATCCTTATGACTTAATCACTCCCAAAGGCTCCCCCTCTAGTTACTATTACTTTGAGGACTGGAATTCAACATATGAATTTTGAGGGATACATCCAATCTTTTTTAATTAGTTCTTTTTACATGACAGTAGAATTCATTTTGATGTAATTGTAAAAGAACTAAGGAGGGAGAGGGGAAGAACAGATAGATACTCAATACATTACACATTTAATCTTAAGCAGTTATAAATTGGCATTTATAACCTTCCAACTCAAATTTTGAGTATAATTAAGCATAATCCATTTTTATTTATAGTAGAATTGAACTTCCTTATCACAGGTTCTGCATGCACAACTTCAGTAAAATACACATTAGAAATCATTTTTAACAATTGCTTCTCTATTGGCAACATTCAGATTTTTTTCTTATATATTATTTACTAAACAATACAGTATGACAATTATTTACAACATTGTAATAAGTATTATAAGTAATCTACAGATAATTTCAAATATATAGAAGACAAATATGGGTTATATGCACACACTGGGTGTCAATTTTATATAAGGGACTTGAACATCCACAGATTTTTGGCATCCACCAGAGGCCCTGAAACCCATCCCATGAATATTGAGAGACAGCTGGAAATTAAGTTACTAGAGCAATTGCTTACAGTAAATAGGCAATGTAAGAATAATTGAAATCCCATTTTTCTTTCCTTTTTAAATTTTTTATTTGTTCTAAATAGTTAGTTGTACATGACTTTAGAATGTATTTATACATTTTGATAGATCATACAAAAATGAAGCCTAATTTCTCATTTTTCTGATTGTACATGTTGTAGAATCACATTGGTCATGCAGTCATATGTGTATGTGAGGTAATAATGTCTGCTTCACTCTCCTATTCTTTCTACACCCATGCCCCTTCCCCTCCTTTCACTATCTGAAAAATACTGAGTCAAGTAATTTTTAAATCAGTTTATATTTCTATACTATTGTAGTGGTCTATGGAGGAGTCTTAGAAGTTCTCCAAAGTAAAATCATAGTTCATTTATAGTCATTTGAAAATTTGCTGTTGAAAGAGATCTAAGTATGAGAGACCCTAAGTATGTGGGTGGGGGTAAGGGAAAAAAATAACAGATTTGAGACAAACATCACCCCTTATACATGTACGATTACACAAATGGTATGACTCTAATTCATGTACAACCAGAGAAATAAGTTTTACCCCATTTATTTTCCTGATTTCTATAGGTGAAGATGTGAACTGTGCTCACTCTCTGAGAATTTATAGTTCACTAAAATAGCAGGCACATCAAGAACCAAGCAAAGGAGAAAAACAAATATAATTTGATGAATGTGAGTTTCCAAGTATTCTACAACAGGTATTTGTACATCAGCAGCTCTGAGGACAACGTCTAGATCCTCATGTTACTTGGCTCTGGTTAGAAAGTCAGAGGGATACAACTTTCCCAAGGGCAAAATTAGAGAGAACAGACTCATGCTATTTATAATTTTTATTACAGTTTCTTTATATCTATATTATCTTACCTAGATGATGTGTTATATGTACATGTTAAGTTCAAATATATTTTCAGATATTTGTTTATTTTCAAACTTCACACACCAAATATATTGGCAAACCTTTCTTTATATTCATGTTATGAGATTACATGAAAACAAAAGTATATCAATTGTTTAATTATTTTATGTGAGCAAGATGCCTACTGCAAAGCAATGTATTCCTCAACTTCATAACAAACTTTCTTTGCTTTTGGCAATTGTCCCAATGAGGTGGTTAGGTTCTATTATTGTTCTATGAGTCTTCCTTTAACATTCCTTTGTGCAAGGTTTTATGTGTTGTCACTGACTCTCCAGCACCTATTGCCAAGGATGTCAGAACCTTTGGGAACTGCATTGTCCCTTAATTTCATAATGCATATAGGAGCCAACAATGGCTACAGATTCTAACTGAAAGACAACAATAAAAAATTTTCCTTTAGTGTAAATATGCTCATAAAAAATAATCAACAAAGTCAAAGAGACAGATCACAACCAATAAAAAGTAATTTCTAAGACTATACTATGTGTCTATTTCTAAGAAAATCTTGGTAGTATAGTTTATATTACATAGGTGGGAAGAGATTAATGGTAGATTTAGTATTTTTGAAATCTAAATAAAGTGAACAATATAGTTGTGAACCACATTCCCTCAAATTTTTTGAAAATCAATCAATGGTAACACTGAATTCTACCTTTTCCTTTTCATTCCTTAATAAAATGTAGAGTATTATAGCATCTTGTAGCATCAGAATTCCAAATTGGGTATGGGGAAGGGAATCTACATTCTCTTAAGAGAGGGGAAGGAAAAACTTAAATGGGTGTGATTATACCATTTTTAAAATGAATACTATAATAATGTGTTAAGTATAAAAACAATACCAAATATCTCCTAAGAGAATAATAATATAAATGAATCTAGGGCCTAAGTGAACAATTTGAACAGTAATGAAAATAAAATCTCATTTTCATTTTATAAGAGAAAATAATTTAAATAATTTGGACAGGGCATTCACCTGAAATGTAATGATGGGGGATGAAATTTTAGTGGTCTAGGATGGGATACAGGAATGAGGGAGCAGGGAATGATTTAGAAATGTTTAAAAAAAAAAATCAGAGCTAGTAATGAATTTGCAGTTAGTAGTAAAAGTCATCTTACTATTTCTCAATCATTTATTCTGAAAGAAGGTATAGAAGTCCTATTATATTTCTGACTTCTATGGATTTGTAGAAAATTCCTCCATCTTCATAATTCTTGGGATTCCCAAATATTTCTGCAATCTTTATCAAGAGGAAAAGAAAGAAAAATTATAGTAATAAAAAACATGAAGAACAGCTCAAAGTTAATCAAGGTTTAGGAGGTACATTCTCAGAAACAAGTGATGGCCTCTCTGGATCCAAGTTTTGTCCCTTGTAAAGTGAAACTGAACCAGCTGACCTTTACTAGCAATCTGAGTCATGTTTGTTAACTGTGAATGAACCAGGTTTACTGGCAGGTTGGCATCCTTACTGAAACTTGCCAGTCCTCTACTTTGTTGACCAAATGACAGCTTCACATGTGCACTGCTCCATGAAGCTGTGAGGAGAGCCTCAGTCTTAAACCCTAGGCCAACATGCAGAAATCAGAGACAGGAGAGAATGAACCCAATGCAGTTTCAAAGGATGCTACACCACCAATGAACATTTGATGAACACCGCCCACGTGCTTAGGGACATGGGTGATATGGAAGAGCAGATGCCATCCACAGGCCTCAAGAATGAGATGGAGACTAAATAAGCAGCCACATCAAACATCCTCTCTCCTACTTCCAAACTGCCCACTTGACTTGGAAATAGGAAGAACTTGACCTGATTTTCTCTTTTCCAAGTCCTCCCCAATGTGATCTACTTCAGCTCATGACTCACAAACCATTAAACAATGATATTGAAAGGAAAAGAAGAAATATTTTACAGAAGCCAGGGAGAGGAACTCATTTGATTAGGGTCATGGTACTTTGAACTAAGTTGCCTTCTTCTTCCAAATGCTTTGCCAGACAAAAGAACTTGAACCTGTCCTAAATCGTCTAAGGGACTCAAGATTTCAAGCAGTTTTCTCTTCCATCCAAAAAGCTCCTGGCAGACACTGTGAATCTTTTTTGACACCTATCAGGAAACAGACACTGCCTTTTCTGACTTCATATTAGAGAAAGTCACAAAATCACAATGAAATGGCTCTGGGGGCAAGTGTACACTCTGATTAGGGGAAATTGAGACAAGTGGCAAAATACAAAGATGACTACTTGCTGTAAATGAACCTGCTAAGGCCAGATTAAGTTTCAGAAATATCAGGTCTATCAAAGGACTCCAGATCATCTTAATTGAAATATGAGTTGTTATGAAATTCTACTATTTTATACTAGGATATTGTATCAAATAGACAAAAATCATAAATTTTTTTTTGAAGTCCCAGGTAAACAATTTTTTTTTAACTAAATTTTGTGCAATGGATGAAGAGCCTGAACATCTTTACCCTGTGACTGTATGCCCAGGTACCGGGAGTTCTTCCTTATGATTATGCCTTTGTTTATCATTGTCTTTTAGTCTATATTTCTCCAGTGGACCTCAGGAAAAAGTCCTTTATATCTCTTAGTTGGGACTTTCTCCTTACCCTGTGGAAAACAGATACATCATTCCAGAGACAGAGGGAGAATTAACACAATGTGGTTTTAAAGGATGCTACACCCACAATCATTCGTTGAATACAGACCATGTGCTTAGGGACATGGGTGATATGGAAGAGAAGATGTCATCCACAGGTCTCAAGAATGAGATGGAGACTAAACAAGCAGTCACATCAAACATCCTCTCTCCTCCTACTTCCAATCTGCCCACTTGACTTGGAAATAGGAAGGACTTGACCTGATTTCCTCCTTTCCAAGTCCTCCCCAATGGGATCTATTTCAGCTCATGACTCACAAACAATGGTATTGGAAGGAAAAATAGAGAGATTTTACAGAAGCCTGGGAGGGACACTCATTTCATTAGGATTACAGAGCTAGTTTCTGGCAAAATCACTATTAAACCTCAGGTCTCATTTCTAGTTCAGTCCCAGTTATTTGTACTCAGTCTCTCAAACATCAGGCAACTTCCAGAAAATTTGGTAATTTCTAATGGTTGGAAGTAAGCCCTGTGTTAGCTCTTTAGGGCTGCTGCAATGAAGTACTAACCTTAAAAGAGCAGCGATGTCGTACATCACAGTTTGGAGACTGACTGGAAGTCTAAAATTAAGATGTTAGCAGGGCTAGGCTCCCTCTAAAGACTCCAGGCTGAATCCTTCTATGCTTCTTTCTGGTGGGCAGCTGGCGGTTCTTGGTATTCCTTTTCTTGTAGCTGTAGCACTTTAGTTGCTACGCAGCCGTCATGTGACCTCCTTCTAGGTAACTGTCTTCACATTGTCTTCCATTTTATGAGGATATTACTGTAGATTAAGGTCACATCCTACTGTCCTATGTCCTCATCTGAACTAATTATATCTGCCTTCACCCTATTTTCACTTAAGGTCACATTCAGAGTTACTAAGGATCAGGAATTCAACATCTTATTTTTTTGTGCATTGGGGGCAGTTTATGCAATTCAGTTCTTAATGCACCCCATGACTTGTAACTGAAGTCCACAGAGACCTGAGAGAGACCAGTGAAACGAGTTCTTCCTGGTATTCCCTCAGCCGTTTCCCAGGGTTCTTTCTGACATTCACCTCTTATTACCTTAATACTAAAAGGGGGCACTTTGTAACCAAGAAAATAGGAGAGATACTCAGTACAGTTCCTCCCTTCTCTCTTCCTAAAGCAATTTAAAGTCTCGGGGTAAAGAAACCATGGTCCTGCCTCTCCTGGGACCTTTGTTCATGGCTTTCTCTCTCTCCCTCACAAAATGCAAACCTTGCTGGTCTGGCCTGGCCTGGCCTGGTTCACGGCTGTTATTTGCTGACCAGGCAGAGAGAGAGAGCATCAGGATGGCTGATGGAAACTTTCTCCTCAGCATACACGGTGCAGGTCTCTAATTTGTTTAGCTAAACTGCATTAGTCATACAGAAAGTTTTATTATCAGAGTCAAATACAGGAAGCTGGAGCGGACATGCTGTATTTTAAAAAATTAAGCATTTTTAAAAATAAGCTTGGCATATTGATTAGCTAATTTTCTAAACAAGAGGCTCATTCCTTTTAATCCTTGGCATTACTGTAAATTCTATTTCCGCCCGTGGGTCATAGTGTTCAAAATGAGATTTTAAAAAACCACACACACAATACACACGTATTTCACATTAGGGTTTTTTTTTTTTTTTTTTAAGATCACCTTTGTTCAGTAAGATGTGACTGAATCCGGTGAGAGAGGTCTGACCCTGGGTTTCTACAGAAACTTGCCACTGTAGATTTGGAAGAACAATTTGTAATTCTTTGCAGAAGCTGGAACTAAAATTCTCAATTCATATATATGATATTTGATTTGGTCTAAAGTGAGCAACTGTGGACAATTATACTGTCATTTTTGTGGAGGTCACTTCATTTGACCTGCTCTTTATTTCTTCCAGTCTTGCATAGGGGTGGCCCTTAAACATTTTCTTTTCCCCCTTTTCTACTTGTGGATGTGGCCTGTTTGTTTATAACAAAGAGAGAAACACGTGGCCTTTGTCCAGGATTCCATCAATGCTATGTCATATTATTATTGTGTGAGACATACTACTAGTGGGCTAGATTCTATTAGGTGAGAGAGTTTTGACATTAGAGCATGTAATGCTTTATAAAGACTATTACTCAGATCTCCAGGATATAGATTACAGAAAGCCATTCCAGTGTGTGATGAGCCCACTTGAAATCTTCCCTTCCAAACAAACCTGTTTGGTTAGAGGCCTCATCATGAGAATCACTATTATTGCTTCCGGTGCCTAGCATGGTGCTCTTGTTGAGTCTCAATAATCTATTGCCTCATAGGGAAGGGCAAGCAGGTAACCTCTTAGCCTACACATAAAAACAGAATTTCTTATTCTGGGTTCTGCATTAAGGCACACCTACAAGACTCCTTTATTGATTAGAGCTTCTCATAACAAGAGAAGGAAAGCCTATGATTTGAAAATTTTCAGATAAACCATGTTATAGATGAATGTTTTAGGTTCTGTGGATTCCCTATTTGGTAAACAGGAAGGAATTAACCTGAAAGAAAATGGCAGAAAGGTTTATGCATTTTCTCCTAAAGTTTAACTAAAGTAATTAAATCAGGAAACTAATCACTTTATGTTTGCTCCTGGAGTTTATTTGGGATAAGCAATTTATTTAGCAGATTTTACATTGCCAAGTTAATTTTTTATGACATTTGCAAATGGATCAGACAGTGTAACATTACCTCCTTCTCCTTGGAAAAAGAAAAAAAAAAGTAGCACCAAAAATAAATGTCTCAGGCACAGTTCTCACGTCATTCAAATTACCAAATTCAATGTTTGAAGCCAATCTAAACGGCTTTACCCATCCCTTCCACCACCCTCCCACACTGGAAATAACCCCCCTGTAAGATGTCTTCATGATGAATGAGCTAATGTTTATGAAGCACTTAGAGATCCTTGAGCAATACACTATCTAATTACAAAGTATAGTTCTCATTATTAAATGGAAGCTATTTTCCCTATGTTTTTAGTTATCCCTGCCATTTCCATTTCATCCCCTCCTGATGGTTTCCATTGCAAAGTAAAATCAGCTTCTTAAAAATAAGGGCGGTGGGGGGGTGTATGAGAGCTTAATAATTTTAAGTCACAGTGCATTGCACATGCCCAGAAAAACCTAGATCACTTCCAAATTCAAGGACTAATAAAAATTGGAAGCACTCCAGTAATTTTAAATTGCTTTGCACATTGAAGAGTGATTTAAAATCATTGAAGTGATTCAATTTTTTTTATATATGCACTTCAATTTAGAAGTGAATCAGACAGACAGCATCATAACGTAGAATAGAAGTTCAAGACATTGAATTAATGTTTAAAAAGTTAGGAATTAGACTAAAACATAACCAGAGGAACTGAGATCAAACAATCATCAGAGTGGATTGGGCCATTAAGTTGAAGGACCACCCTGAATTTCTGGACACATTTTTCAAGGCCTGCCCTCACCTTGTCCATGCATATCTTTTACTTCCAACCTAACACTATTTACAGTCTTAGTTGCTAATTAATAAATACATTAAATGCTCCTTTTAACACTGCTCAGGAGTATTTTTCAATATCGTTGATTATTTCTGCATGATCATTTTCACGTAGGTCAGTCTGGATGTGGAAACAGAACATAAATCACAAATGTAATCAACATATGTAATGATATGTAATGTAAAATTATCTAGAGCTACAGAAAAAAGGGAAAAATAATGTAAAATTAATTTTAGTAATATAATTTATTTAACCTAATAGAGCCAAGCTATTATTCTTCAATTACTATACTGAGCTATTTCACATTATTTTTCTTTGCACTAAAGCTTTTAGAATCTGGTGTGTGGTTTACATATATAGAATATCTACATTTGGAATTGCTGTACTTCAAGCACTTAATGGTTGCATGTGGCTAGTAGCTGTCATAGTGGACAGTGTGGTTGCAGATTATAAACTTTCTGAAGGGATGAACTGTGTTTTCCACTTCACAATACCAGTTTTACTCAAGCTTTGCCTTTTTTTCTTTGTTTTTACCCTCTCATTTAATTTTGTGACTATCATAGCCAATAATGTAGATTTATTGGCATTAAAAAAAAAAAAAAAAAAAAACAAAGGCAAAACCAAACAGCCCAGTGATCATTCTTCAGGCCACATGCAGCTTGACAGCACATATTCTACCTGAGCTGCATATAGGATTGAAACGGAAAGCTGACATATGGAGTTTCCTGAAGGCCTAAGGCTGACTTTCAATGTCTATGCATTTATGCATAAAATTCAAATATGGCCATGGGAAAAGTCCTCCCTATTAACCATGATGGAAGGAAGAAAAAGAAAGCACAAGAATATTTTTTAGTGGTCAAATTGAGAAAGAGTTTATTCACAGTTACCAAAGGAAGGAGAATCATTTTCTTAATAAAGACCCTGATCAGTGATTGGCTCCTAGCTCAGGTCTGCTGGAAAAGGCATTCTATGCTCTGGGGACAGATTTTTCAGAGCCTCCCAGGCCAGAACATGAGGATATGAGTAAATGTAAAAAAGATGGCACCACACAGTGGATGCATTGTCGGGAAAGCAAATTATTTTACATGACTCAGAGCAAAGAAAGGATGTATAAGGCCACCAATGACAGTTTGATGGATAGAGATGGATGGCCAAGGAGAAACCCTCACTTAAAATTCTTCCTTTGAACATTCCTCCACTGAAGGATTTCATGGAACTATACTGCATTTTTCTTTCCTTTTCCCAATCTTTTAATTATTTGCTTGATTCTGAAAGCAATGTGTTTTTTATTTTCAAAGTAATGGGGGGGGGATAATATAAGATGACCTTTTTTCTCTCCACCCACAGAAGATCATTATTAATATTTTGACTTATTTCCTTCTATCTTTATTTCATGGATTTATAGTAGTCTAGATTGTATTGTGTCTTCTTATTTTATATTTTGATGTGAATATTTTCCTACCTCAATGAAAACCTCTTAGATCACAACGTTTTTTTGTCACTCCCAAAGCAGTTTTTCCACCATAATCAATACTGTGATGAACATTTTTTAAATTGTTTGATTAAAATGGATTAGAAAGCAAATTACTATGTCAGAAAATATGGACTTTTGTAAGGATTTTGAAATTACCTTGCCAAGGTATCTTCAAAAAAAGTGACTTTTTTCCTTCTGACAGGCATTTCTACCTTATTTGGCATATAATACAAAACCAGGTCATCTTGACCCTTGTAGTTCTACTTTTGTTCCAGATCCATTGTTTGTACCCCTGTCATGCAGTTTGATTGACAGTCATCCATAGGCTGTGTCAACAACCTGGTACCATAATCTCCTTCCTATAGCAGCCTCCCTTTAGCAGCCAATCAACCAATTTGAACTCATTTATAATTAAATAGAACAAAAGAAAGGTAAAAGAGAGTCTTCGGAAATATTTTTCTGACATTGAAATGAATTATTGCTTTAATTTTATCAGATAGATTAGTAAGAAAACAGTTTGGTAAAAGGTTCCCTTCCCATATACTAGAAGAAAGAAAAGTTTGACATTCCTCACTCCTTTTTCCTGGAGTGATCCTCTTATAAGATTTGCAATAACGTATATCTATTGAGACTTTCCAGATACTCTCTCAAACATTTGTGTTTTGGATACTGTCATAACCTCCTCACAGTGACTGTGGGGAAGTCATCATTGTCAATCCTGTTTTGCTGTTTTTACAGATCTGAGCCTTCAATAGGCTAGTTAAATTGCATTGCTATTATATAGCAAATTCCAAATTCCAAACCAGAATCACTTGTTCTTAACCACTACCACTATGCAGCCTTGAATGCAAACCTCTTTTACGTAAAATTGCCAAATCAACTTTCTCCTTCTTCTTTCTGTCCCCTCTGTGTACAATATCTTGTTTCATCTTTGCATTCCTAATCTTGCATTGCATACATGTGTTTACTATCAGCTACCGGAACACAGGTGGATGCCTGCTCATCCTCAGATCTCTACTGTTTAACAGAGTCCATCACCTCATAGATGCTCAAGAAACACTTGTTGAGTAAAAAGAAGAGTCTTAAGATGACATTCTGCAATATTATTCTTCTAAACCTACAGAATTTTTTTATGATCTTGTTCTTTATGAATATGATATAAAATAATGAAATGAAGAAGAGGAGCTGAATTGGTAAGTATGGTAAGAACTTTTAGCCACTAATATAATATTTAGTTCACTCTGAATTGTATTTGGTCTGTAATACAGAACAATATTTGAGCCAACACTCTTCAAATATTTCCTATTTGTTGTAAACCAAAGACCTATTTTTAATAAATCTAAAGTGATGTGAAATAACTTACTTAGAGGGCATGTGAAACTTCATAGTTTCAATTGTTTTACTATGATTTTTTTTCCCAAAAGTGTAGCTCATCAGGTGTCAACCTACACAAACTAAAAGAAACAAACAAACAAACCAACCCTGAGATTTGCACAGAGTCTTTGGAAGCTGAAGATGCACAGTACTCATAGCTTTGTGCAGCAATTCAAGGGGGCAAATACATCCAGTATTGCAATCTATCACATTAAGAAAAATGATGACTCCTCAGGCAGTTGGAATAAAATGTTTAAAAACTAAGCAGCAAGGAAACCATTTAATGACTCTTCTGTGTGTTTATGACTTCTGTGTGGTATTGTTAACAAGGATGGATAGTGTTCTTTGTAGAGAAAAGAAGTTGTGTGAAACCCCAAATGCTCAGGTTAAGACCCAAGGATGATAAAATGTTTTCTCACAGAACATTCCTGCACTTAAAAAATGTTTTTAGCCACAGTGGCTGAGAAACAAGCTCCCTGCTCTCTTATTTTACATATGTGTGTGTGTGTGTGTGTGCCTGTGGTGTGTGTGTATGTGTGTGTGTGTGTGTGTGTGTGTGTGGTACACATGCATTACTGATAATGAAAACCATCATTGCATCATTGCTTTGAGGCATTAACAGGTCTGTCATAGAACTTAAGAAAGATCAGCACCTTCTGTTGTGATTGGGTAGAACTGACCTTGTGCAATAGGCCTTAGTGGACCCTAATATCTTTTTGGCAAGTGGCAAAATTAAGATTAAAATGAAGTGACAGTGCAGGTGCTAGGAGGCAGTATCACTGAGAACCACAGACGCTAAGGAAAGCATAATTATTAAAAAGTGTGCATTGAAGCATGACCATCACCCAAGCATGCTGGGTGGTGGTGGGTGCTCATTTTCAGGGGCTCTAACTGTCTTATAGCACCGACCTAGACAGAGGATATCTGGAGTTCTATACCATGGTAGTATGTTCCAGGGACTTGAATTTAGGCAGACTACACTTTCTCAAACTGTTTACATTTGGAAAGTGTAGCTCTGGTTTCCCTGAATGAATTGATAGTATAAAGCTATGTAATAAAATAGATTAAGATGACATATAGGTACACAAAATTTATATATCCATACATAAATAAAGACAATCCATTTTGGAACCTCTGAAAGAAAATAGGATTGTGGCATTGCAAGATTCATGGATTACCTCTGGTGTATCAGCTTACTCTCAGACATTGAGTCTATGGGTTTTGAGTCCTCCAGGAGATGTCTAGACCTTAAGTGTGTTGGATCACCAACATGCTATAGAACTTTGCTTCCAAGAGGTTACATGGGGTAACTGGGTTGGAGGTTTTGTTGCCATGCTCAAAGGCATGCATTGGACTTGAATAAGGTGATAAAGTGGCCAGAAGAGCCCAAATCATTGCTGACCAAGTCTTGGTTTAGGGTTCAGAAGGTTGGTCATTTCACACTTCACTACAAGTGTGTAGTAAAAAGCGGGGAAATATTCTGTACTATTCATAGGTAATTTTCCTGTTCATATTTAACTGATTTCCCCTATGTCTTACCATGACTGTGGATACATTCATGATCAGAAAAATCATGAAGTCATAGGAGTTTTAAGATTCCCTTTTAGCTTAGATTTTTTTTAGTGCATTACAGTTGTACATAATAGTGGGGTTGGTTTTGACATATTCATGTGTGCGCTCCTTTCTCTCCCTATGCCCCTTCTACTTCTCTGCTCTTCCTTCTATTATTTATTATTATTACTTAAATTTGTTCTTCATAGATATACAAAAATGTGGAATTTGCTGTGGTACATTCGTGTTTGTCCACAGCATAGTTTTGTCTGCATTTAACTCTGTATTTCCTCCCTTTTCCCAGTTCTCCTCCTTACCCACATTCTCCTTCCTCGATCGCAAACACTTGCCCTGAATTTTTCAGTGATTCAACCCCTTTTTTCCTCTACCTTCCACATATAAGAAAAAAAAAAAAAAAAAAAAAATCCAACCCTTGACTTTCTGAGTCTGGCTTTTTTCACTCAACATGATGTTTTCCAGTTCCATCCATTTACCAGTAAATGCCATAAACTTATGCTTCTTTAAGGCCAAGTAAAACTCCATCATGTATATATACCACATTTTTCTTATCCATTCATCTGTTGACGGGCATTTGAGCTGGTTCCATAACTCGGCTATTGTGAGTTGTACTGCTATAAACTTTGGTGTATCACTATAGTATGCTGATTTTATCTTTTGAATAAATACCAAGGAGTGGTATAGCTGGTGGTTCTATTCCTAGTACTTCAAGGAATCTCCATACTGCTCTCCAGAGTGGTTGTGCTATTTAACTTAGATTTTAAAACAGAAACTGGATCTAATCTGGTGACCCAAGCATGAAGTATCTAAAATAGTAAAACTCACAGACACATAGATAAAATGGTGGTTTCTCAGTGTTGGGAAAATTTGGAAATGAAGAGTTAGTATTCAATAGATATAAAGTTTTAGTCATGAAAGATGAATAACTTCTAGAGATCTGATGTACAATTATGTGCCTATAATTATACTATATTGAAAAGTTAAAATGTATTAAAATAATAGATTTCATGTCAAATGGAAATATTAATATATAAACAAACAGTGAAAGCGAGTGCCTACCAATGACAATGAACTTGAATGGGAAGATGTAGAAGTTTTGGACAATTTCTGCAAAACTTCTCAAGATACTCCAAGAAGCCAAGGAAAGACATGGATCATGAATAATTTATCTGCCTAAGCCAGGGGCTACATCCATTTGCTGTAATCCAGACTTATTTGAAAAAAAAAAAAAAATCAATTCTTTATAAACAGATCAAAAACATTGTGAGCTAGCTAGGAATGGACAGAATTTGGGAGAATAATGTCATATGCTGTGTAATGCAGAAAGTAGAAAGAAAGAAAGAAACACAATGGCATGCTTAGTACCACACTGTTCAGTAATAATGTTCGGGTCATGATCCACAATCTCCTGCTAGCAGAAAAGAGATACATTTGTGAACTGAAAAAGCAGTTAGACAGCAAGTGGGACGTTAGCCCTGAACCCATGTGAAGGAAGTTCTGAAATCTAGTGCAAGGCAGGTGTGGAGGTAAACCAAAGGACCACATCCAGATGTAAAAACATGGAAACATGGGTTCTTTCCAGGAGCACCCCAGCAAATTCTGCCTGCCTAGGATTATCATGGAGCTTCCTTCATGCACAGTGACTTTTGCCCAATGGCCTTTGCCCTGTCTCACAGCTCTGCTTAGCTTTCAATACTTGTATTCAAGTGTTGATGATCCAGGATCACCAAGTTAAATAACTTTTGATGACACCACAATGAACACAGGACACAAATATGTCCTCCCATGCACATTAAGCATTGTTGCATATTTCTTGTCACTTTCAAAGTACCTAAGGATTTGATGATAACTTTTCTTCATTTATATCACATTAAAAATAATTGCTTCTTAATTAGTACCACAATTATTGGCATCCATAGTGGTCACTTTAAGTGAAATCCTTTGGAATTTCCCAAAGGCAGCCATTTAGGTGCCAAGTAAGAGGGACCTCCTAGCAGCTTTTGAATACTATACATCATTAACAAGGGACTTCCCTTTTTATCCATCTTCTACCCCACGAACTGTATTGCATCATTTCAACAGTAACAAATTTGTTTCTCTTCAAGATTCTATCAACCAATACTTGGGCTTACCTGCTACACACCTTACTTTTATGAACTCAGTACTATTATGAATTCAGAGTGTGTGCATGAGTTTGATTAGCATTCACAATAAGATTAATTTTTCTTAGAATTAGAGATTGTTAATGAACCCTAAAATTCTCATCTAAATCCCTTAATTCACAGACACCCTATTGAATTGGCAGGTATTGTGATTCTAAGTGGGCTGTTATAAAAACATTACCTCTTTGGTAAGGAGAATTTAGAACCAATTACCTTAAAATACCTTTAACTGGAACTTTATTAATATGAATTATAATTAACTATATTTGCATCTCATTTATATGGATAAGCAATCTATTCATTTTCTTAACACTTTTTATTAAAGGTTTTGTGTATTTTGCTCTATTCTATAGAATCAGGAATTATCTCTTTTTATAAAGAGATAATTTTGGTATATATCATAGTATACTGAACAACTTCATATTCTCTCTTCTCTCTCTCTCAGGGTGAAGAAATAAAGCAGGTTTACTTTTAAAAAATAATTCCAGCAATAATGTTGAAGTGGGATGTAAGTTCTCTGAATTAGTAACAACAGCACAGTTAACAAGTATTCTTTCTCCCCTCTTTTATTGGTGCAGTGGGTTCATTGTTACCTACACACACACACACACACACACACACACACACACAGAGTATTCCTAATGGCAAAATATTCTGTCTTGGGTTAATCACAATTTTACTTAGTTTGTTTTCAGAGAACCTAAAGGAATGTAGGCTGACCGCAGTGACTAAGGAAATGAAAGAGGTGAATGGGAGCAAGTAAACGTTAAGGTAAGCTATTCATACCTTACCTTCTTTCTTCCAGAGACACAGATTTTGTGACAATTTTTAAGATATGCCACTTATTATACAAACCAGGAATCATTTACCATACCAGGTTTCTCAGTACTGGGTTATCTTTAATGCAAAATTCCTGCTGCTTACTATATTTAAGATAAACATTTCTTGAGATTGAAGCCTTAAACTTCATGACATCAATGAACAAACTCTCTTTCATATATTTCCTGATAGTGTGCCATATGTGAATTCCTATTTAACGCTCAGTTATTTACTTTTTGAATATACAGTCTAATTGAGCATTTGATCATATACGGTTTGCATATAATATGCATTTATCACCACCACCTCCTGTACATTAAATAACTGTCCAAGTCTAACCAATTTGACCAATGTCAAATCCTCAAAGTGATATGCTATTAAAGATCCTAAAGTTTCAGACACATTTGCCAGACAGAAGAAAATATAAAACTTTTAAAAAAATACACATTTTATGAAATTTCTCAGCCTGATCTCATCTCATGACTGTATTTCAAAGTTTTTTTTTTTGTTTTTTTGTTTTTTTTTTTTTCCTGGATTTAAAACATCTCGACTTTACCTCCTTGAGATTGGGACTGTATTCCTGGTTCCATCTGAAAGTCTACTTAAAAAAATAATGGGTAGAGGGAAATAACAACTTTTTCCAAATAAGAAAGGGAAGTTTTAAACTTATGTTACTGGATCATACTGTTCTTTTATGTTTATCTATTACTAGCATTTCTCGTTCTGTGGTTGCTGATTATTCTTATCAAATGCATAGATTTATGCTTAGGATTTTGCAGTGTGAAAAATGAGCAAAAGATTTATTTGCCTCAAAATAATCATTCTATATTTGTTGCAAAATTCATTACATTCATGCTAATTTTATATAAGCCCAAGCTTTTCGCATTTCCTATAGGTAGGTCTAATATTGATTTTGTTTTTATTGGTGGCAGGTGGAGAATGATAGAATGAAATTCCTTCAAATAAGAAATATGTCTTCTTAAGACCATCTTCCTGGAAGAAATATGCAAACATTACACAAAACAGTGGGTAATTACCCTTTGCAAACTGGGTCAGAAAAAGTGTATCCCATTTCAAAAAGAAACATTTCAGTTTGGAAAGAAGGATGATTATGCAAAAATTGATAGGAAGTTTTTTTTTGTTTTTTTTTTTTCAAAATGTTTGATTATATGCCCAAAGAGAATAGTATTAGAAGGGTCAGTTGAACAAAAGAGAGTAGGGGCATTCACTCTTTATATCAAATGCCAATTTAAAATCACTTCCTACTTCGAGGAAAAAGTGAAACCAATCCAAGTTAACAGGGTAGGGTTAAGAAAATGGGGGCTTCCTAAATCTCTATGTCTCTATACACAATCTCCTAAGTAACACAGAAGAACCAGATCGCAAATAGAGCCACATACTTTTGCCTTCAGCATTACTACCAGGAACTGGGAATATTACAAACTTTGCATTGCTTGTAATTAGAAAAATGCTTACTAAATTCCAATGGAGCTTCCTCTGCCTACGCAAGTTGCGGGGTGGAGAGAGAAGGAAGAAAAGGGATCTTTGGTGATACCATGGGACAAAGTAGATAGGATCCAATATAATAGATGAAAGCAAAGACAAAAAAACACTTTCATAAAGAGAAAGGGTAAAATAATGAGCACAGATCTGAGCCTGAACTGCTCACTGCAGAGAAAGGGCTTGGAAAAGGGGGTGGGTTAAGGTGATGAAGTCTTAGAGATATTGCTTTTTGGAGACACTATCCTAAAAGATATGACCCTGGAGATATGGCAGAAGGCAGAAACTGAAGCATGAGAAAATTTAAGAACACTGATGAAAAGATGCAGAATTTTAAACTACAATTCATAATATACGTGTAAAAGTTATGAATGTCTTTGAATCAAACAAAATAGAAGCACGGAGAATAGGTTACTTGAATACCATCTATAGTGCAAAACAGGTCAACTGGATGGAAATATAATTAAGGAAATGGCAGAACTAAACCATATAATCAATAAGATAGACTTTTGGAAACACATCAGTTGTCACTTACTTGAAAATAGAGATTATGTTCTTGTCAAATGCATGTAAAATATTTGAAACAGTTAATCATATCATAGGTTGCTCAGATAATTTCATGAGTTATAAAACATAAATATTTAAGGTAAAATTCTATGATTTTAATGAGATAAAATTAGAAATAAAAGAAGAGATAAAACCTGTTTTACATGGAAATTTTTTGAAAAATTATGCTCAGGTGAATTGAAGAATAAAATTAGAAATACTCTTACAAATACAAGCAGAAATTAGACTGTTTCTGAAAAACAACTGTATCAGTCCTTCTGATCTAGAGTGGCAATAAGAAAATATTCAGTTTTAAAGTCCTATATGAATATAAATTTTAAAAAATGAATTCAATTTCCAACTCAAAAATCTAGAAGAAAAACAAAATACACAGCACAAAGAATCAATAAAGCTAAAAAGAGATATTAACGTAGTAGAACATAGTTAAACAGTTTATTAATCTTATAAATTAAATCCTCTTTCTTTGGAAATATATTAAACCATACACCTAAACTTTATTTCTTTAATTAATATTTAATATTAATTTAATAAACACTAATATTAATTAAACATTAGTAATTAATGATTAATTAAATAAATATTAATTTAATATTACTTTAATCAAGAAATATGGGGAGAAAGCACAAAGATAAAAAGCAAGAAATGACAAGGAACAAACAAAATTTGACTTGGAGGAAATATTTTTAAAAATCATGAGAAACTATATTTCTCATGCAAGGAATTTGAAAATCTAGATGAAATATATAGGTTTCCAAGTTAAGTAGGATTTACCAAAATTAACCCAGAGAGTTTTTTTAAAGTGTGAAATTAACAGGAAATTACTCCACTAAAAAGAACCATAACTAAATATCACATAGTTTTTCTAAGCCCTTACTAGTTCAAATGCTAGATATAGTGCCCCAAATACAAAAAAAGTTAAACATTGAAATTCTTTTTATGAATTTAGTGTAATGTTGATTCATAGTCCTGATGTCAATAGAAAATATTACAAACCATCATCACTTACAGATATTAATACAAAGATCCTAAATGTAATATTAGCAAATAAAAATTAATCAAAAAACATTAGATCACAATCAACCATTATTTGTATTAGAAATATAGATAGGAAAAAGGGGAAAATTTAGTAAGTCTCGCCATTTTAGTAAGACTAAGTAGAGGAATTATTTGATTGTCTGTCTTTGAAAAAGATGAACAAATTTCAATTCCAATTTTTTATTCTAAAAAAATTCAAAGATAAAAGAATAGATTGGTACCTGACAAAATCTTATGCTTCAATGGTAAAGGTAATACATCCTTGAACAGGAAGGCAGGAGAAGTGCCATTAAGATCAGAATTGAGCCAATATGTACTGTCTCCATTACTTTAATCTTGATCTAATATTGTCAGCCATTGCAATTAGACAAGAAAAAAAGGGGGCAACATATAAGTTGGTGAAGAAGAAATGAAACTCTTTTTATTTGTAGATGAAATAACAGTATACTTGCAGGAAACACCCAAATAATGATCAAACTAGATTAAATGATAAAATAATTCATCACTATTGTAGGTCATAAGTTGACATAAAAAGTCATTAGTCTTTGTATAAACCAACAATAACCAGTAGGAAACAAAATGGAAGAAGAAAATTATATTGGCAACTACAACAGTAAAAATGCTTATGTGTGAACTTCATTAAATGATGTGAAAAACATGAAGGTCATTATAAAACACACCTAAAAGACAAAAAAAAGTTCACTTGAACAAAAGGAAAGGAGGTCTTGACATCAACAAAATGTCATTTTCTTTCAATTTATGAATTTAATGTGTTCCCAATACAACAGGATTTTTTTGAAAGCTAAAACAATTTGATGCTAAAGTTCTTCTGAAAAAGTGAGCATCATAAAGTAGCAAAGAAAACACTGAAAATGAAAAGCATCTGAGGGGAGAGGGTTAGTACTAGCCCTACCAAATATTAAAATGGGCAGCAAAGCCTTTGTATTTAAAATAATGTGGCTCTGGAGCATGAATAGATGAACAGATCCATGGAATAGAAGAGAACATCCTGAGATAAATCCAAGTGCACATGGTAATTTATTATGCAATAAAAGATTCTCAAACAAGGAACAAAACTGGACTTTTTGATAAAAGATGTTGGGATAACTAGATAGACATTTGAATATAGAATTTAAAGATTAACCCACATGTGAAATCCTACAAAATAAAAAACTCCAAGTGGAGCAGATACTTAAGTATAAATACAAAATTGTACAAAGTTAGAATAAAGTATTGGTAAGTGCCTTTAGTTAACCTAGGTTTCAAAAAAGGTTTTAATGATCATTAAAATTCTAGAAGCAATAAAAAATTAACACATTTTATTAATAAATGTAATTACAACATTTGCATGCATTTGTTTAAAGACAAATGGCCAATCCAGCAACCACGTTCACAAGCTATGTCTTAGTTAAAGGAGCGTTATTTAAACATGCAAAGGATTTTTTAAAATTTCAGGAAAAGAGACTAAATTCAAAATTAGCAAAACACCTAAACAGATCACTTTTATGTGTTAAATGACCCTCAAATCTGTTAAAAGATGCCCAACTTCATTCATAAAGAAAATACAAATTTAAATACACTGATACTATTAAACTTACCTTTACATCCAAAGATATTGAATACTATTTCTGACTGGTTCGTCAAATAAAAAAGTTAAAAACTTTGACAATATACTATTGGCAAAGTTGTTGGGAAACAGGCATTCTCATTCATTTGTGGTGGCAACCCAAAACGTGACTACCTTCAGAGGAGTTGGACAAGACCTAATAAAGCTACCAAAGGCATTAGGCTCAGAAACCCTGCAGCTGGTGATTTAGCCTGAGGACACACCTCTAACAAGCATTATTTATAATAACAACTTACTGGCAATCACTAAATTGCCCAAAGAAGACTGAATGAACTGTGGAGTATTGAAAGAACATATAGATTGAATAAACATATAGTGGAGTATTCTATCTAACTCTAACCACAGAAGGAATAAGGAAGATCTCTATGACCCGAGAGAGATGATTTCCAGCAAATAGTCCTAAGGGGAGAATGACCAAGTGCAGAGGAGAATGGGCAGCATGATATCCTTTAAGAAAGGAGAAATAAGAGAAAATAGCTATTTAAGAAGAAAAAAAAAGGAAAGGGTAAATCAAATTTATGAAATTGATTTCTTATGGGAGGAAGCTCAGGGTAGAATTTACAGAGGAGTCCATAATTTTTTTCTGACTGTAGCTTTTTGGATAGTTTTGATATTTGGAATCGCATAATTATTCTGTATACTCAAAAAGTAAGATAAAAAGGGTGTGGAGAATAAAACCTTCAAACTCAATGGGAAGAGAAGTCAAAGAGTTCAATTTGTTTCAAACAAAATATATACATTTAAGGGAATGAAATAAGGTGGGTGATGAATTTAATACTTTTACTATATATCCTTAGATCTTTAGTCTTTTTTTAAAAAAAGGGGAAATAAAAAATAAAAAAAAAAACCAGAAAACTTTAGATAAATATTGAATTTTCTGAGTTAGGAATGTTTGTTGCAGTGGTACCCTAACTAAGGAATAAAAATTAGGACCACAAACAAAGGACACGCCATAACCTTCCTTGTAAAATAATCTGAGATGGAAGCATTGCTTATGTTGTATTGTGGCCAAAATGTTTAACCTGAACTTAACAAGGAAATAGCAGAAAAACCAAATTGGGAGAATTTTATAACACAATCAACCTGTATTTTTTCAATGATGTTAAAAGCATGAAAGAAAAAGAAAGTCTGATGAACTGTTCCAGATTACAGAATACTAAAGAGGTCCTGTCTTGAGGCATAATTGCTGTAAAAGACATTATTGGACAATTGAAGAAATTGAAACATGTACTATAGGGTGTATCCTGGCATTACATCAATGCTGTGCTCTGACTGTGAAAACTTGACCTGAACATGACCCTTTATCTTTTTTTCTACTTTAGTGCTCCATTCCATCAAATGGGGTTGCACTCAGTTCACCTATCAATTATGGTGAAGTTTCCTTTTGTGAATTTCCACATGCATAATGTCGTAAAACAATTTGGAAGGCATTTTCAAAAATTATATTTGTAGGGATTCCCCCATTTTCAATTGTTGAAGGTAAGAGCTATTCTCTTAGAATATTTAGTAAAATTATTAAAAGGAAAATCATTAATGATTTAAAGAAGAAAAAGAGTTTAAATGCTTTGGGGTTTGGGGAATAAAGGATCAAAATCCTTAGGGGAAAAAAGCAAACAGAAGAAGAAAGAATAAGAGTAGATAAGGTTGATTTATTAATAAATCTGCTGGATTCCAAAATAGAAAGGTTTCATTTGAATTCACTCAATTTTCCTTCCAAAAAGTGATCACCCTTTTAAAGAATGAAAAACAATTTGCTGATATTCAGTCTCATTAGGTAGATAAATCAATAAAGCCTGAGTAGCTTGTTGGCACAAAATCGCATGACCTTATTTTCGCTGAAATGTATCAAGACTTTTCCTGGCATTTAAAAAGAAACACTTTTAAGTTGTCGACCAAAAAATCTATACAAACAAGTGAATAATCGAATTATTCACCTTTTATGCATGTAATGGTAGAAGTTGGGGGTGGGAAGTAAAAGAGGGAAAGAAATACATTAGGTTTTTTCAGGGAGTTATTCAAAGTTGAAGAAGATTACAATTGAGGGGGAAAAAGAAAAAGAAAACAATCCACAGCAGTACGTGAAGATTTAACATTGCTTATCCTAAATCCTCCTCTGGCCAATTGTGGATTAAGTTTGGGATAGATGGCGCACTTGCCTGTGGGCTCCTTTACAGTTGGGTCAGGCCCGCTCCCTGGTGTTCCTGGCCCAGGGCCTCTGTAGCAGTACATCTGTCAGGAATCATGGTATAGAACAGTAACATTTGTTTGTTTGTTTGTTTTTCTCCTATTCATTTCAACTGGCAGTCAGTTATTATTAGAATGAAAAATTAAGCCATTAAACCGTAGAAGCCTCGCTGGCTCTTTCAAATTTATGGAGTTAATACAGCAACATTATCTTTTATAGCTGATAAAGACAGTTGCATGCACGTAGCCTACCAGCCTGTTCTTAAGCAGGAAGAAACAAAATGGCAGCCCTGTTGAGATGCTCTGCTCTAGAACGGAGGCACTGAGGGACCTCGCTGGCATAGCAACATGCAAAGACAAATGCCTAAAGGGATGTCACCCGATTCCAAGAGAATTTTATCTTTATTAGTCTTCCTGTAGGAAGAAAACCAAACCCATGCCTCCAAGTTTTCTAAAAATAACCCTCTGCCCTCCTTAGGTAGCATTGTTATTTATAGTCCTGCCATTTTTCTGTTATTTAATGAATGTTTCAATTAACATTTCTGCCATAAAAATATGCATGTAGCAATTACAGCTTTTCAGAAACCAATGAATTGAGACTATAGCTACTTCCTATTTATAAACCACTCTTCTAATATCTTTAGGAGCTGCTCATCTCTTGTAAAAGATTTGAATCATAAAAAATGCAAAGCACAATAAGTACTGATGTGGTGCTTTTCATTCCAAGAGCTTTATAGTGATAACTCATTCAAGCCACCTCTGTAAAGGTCACATTGATGACAGTACCCACTAGACCAGAACGGTATTGCGTCCCCGGGGTGGGGTGGGGGTGGGGCAAGTCTCCAGGGCAGGCCTGACTGAACCAGCACACTTATAATACCCCGAATGTCAACAAGAGTTAATATTTTCATCCCATCCTAAAGATATTAAGAGTGTCTGTCACAGATTCTCCTCATATCCATATGTGTCTATACATACTTTCACATTTAAGTGATATATATGTGCTGGTTTTTTATTATTTTCTGTGTTTGTGGGGTTTTGGGGGATTGTTTTATTTCCTTCTGACGTTCTGTAAGAATGTTTTTATTGCAACACATCTTCCCTTGCTTGTCAGAAACGTGCTTTTGGAGAGGGATCTATGTTCTGACTTTATCACGATGCTGTATATTAACTGCACTTTTTGACCTTTCTGTCCCACCGTCAGAGAAGTTGCCCAATGGAGCTCACAGTTGATGACCAGTTGACAGTCTGAGGTCCACTGAGGAAAATGGCCTGGGATCTGAGAAGGGTGCTGACCCTATAGGCTCCAGTTTGGTTCTTCCATTCCCTCTCAGTCTCCTCCATCCATTTCCTGTGGTGGCTCTTGCTTCAGTAGAAGCATGTTATGCCTCGGGCGTGTAACACCTTTCTTTTTTGAGAGACTAATCTGATTCAACACTTTATTTGAATTAATTTCACCACTACATAATTTCGCCTCTTCATGAGCTTGCAAACTTTATAGTAAATGTTAAATAATAAACAAAAAGATGAAAATGTCAAAGGCATGCTCCTCATCAGAAATCATTTATTTTATGATTAATTTTTTGAAATTGTAAAGACATGTGGTAATCACCTTATAAGATGTTTATAATCTAAGATTGCAAAGATGATTGATTTTTTTTCTTAATTACATATTTTATTTCTGATTATGTCACTTTCTAGATACTTGACTTTAGGTGAATATTTAACTTTTTCTTTTTTTGGTGCTGGGGATTGAACCCAGGGACTTCTGCTTATGAGGCAAGCACTCTACCAACTGAGCTATATCCCCAACCCAATATTTAACTTTTTAAAGCCTCAGTTACATCATCTGTGAAAGGGGATGATGAGAACTTGGATGTAACTTTCTACGAATCTCTGAGACAAGAGAAATGTTAAGTAAATATTAATTTTCTTCCCTTATGTAAACCTCAATTGAATACATTAGCATAGGTAGAACATAAGAATGAGAGAATAAAAATATTAAATCTAGTTATACATTCTCAGTAATTGTGTATTATTTTTATATACGGGGTAAATATTGGCATTGCTGACAAAAGTAATGCCTAAATTTTTACCTAAACATTCCATTTCATGATGGATTTGGCTTGTGTTGAAAGGGACATCTTCAGCCCAGTGTGGGAAGACATTATTGAATAAAGAGAAATTGGAGAATTATTTAAATAACCTTCTGGAACTTTTATTCAGGCAGAAAATTCCAATTAAGAGTTGTGATTTTGGTTTTAAAATTTTGATATGTAGAAAAGCTGGCATAACATTGCCTTAAATATGTCATTATTTTTATTTCAAATGAAGTGTGGTTTGATTCAAGCTAACATTTTCTTTTTCAATGAGTATCAATTGGTATAAACGGAATGAGATGTTGCAATGAAATATATTTACATAAAATGAAAGGAGAATATACATAATATGCTTATAATGAATAATGGAAACAAATGATAGTGATCTATTTATTTTTTAATGAAAATAGAAACAATTAAGGTGAAAAGTGACACTACTATATTTAATTAACATGCTCTGCACTCCTAAAAGATTCTTATACTAAAAAAACATGAAAACAATATATAATCTAAAAAAGACATGGTTCTACTAAACAACACAGACACACACACACTCATAGAATGCAGCACACCTCCATAAATTGAAAATTAGGTCAATCACCAAAACAACAACAAATTCAATAACTCAAATGCATAGAAAAATGGGTTGGAAGAAACACAAAGTTTAAACAACAAAGGGTATATTCTACAAAATGGCTGGAATGGAACCACCATATAATCCAATTATACTACTCCCTGGCACATATCCAAAAGACCTAAAATCAGCATACTATAGGATATGGCTACATCAGTGTTGTGGTTTATAGCAGCACAATTCACAATATCCAAGCTATGGAGCCAGACAAGGTGCCTGTCAACAGACAAAAGAATAAAGAAAATGTTTTATACATATACATATATACACAATGGAGTATTACCAGACTTAAAGAAGAATGAAATCATGGCATTTGTTGGTAAATGACTGGAACTGGAGAACATCACGCTAAGTGAAATAAGCCAGACTGAGAAAGTCGAGGGCCAAATGTTTCTCTCATATGTGAAAGCTAAACCAAAATAAGGAAAAAATAAAGAGAGGGGAGGTTATTTATGGAAAATAGAAGAGAGATAGTGGAGTAGAGGAAGGGAATTGAGGGGGAGAGGGAAGGGGTAGGAAAAGAGAAGAATGGTGGAATGAATCTGACCTAATTTTTCTATGAACATGCATTAATATACCAAAGTGAATTTCACCTTTATGTGTATCCATGATGCACTATAAAAGTACAGTGCACATAAGTAGAAAAAAGATCAGTAAAGTAGATGAAAGGAAACAGGATAGGGAAAGATGAAGTACTGAGGATTGAAGTGGAACAAATTATATTCCATGCCTGTATAATTATGTCACAATGAACCCCAATATTATGCATTTCTATAAGGAGCTAACAAAAAAAATGGATTTAAAAATGACTAAGTTTTCAGACAATAGCAACTCTCTGAATTGGGTTTGAAAGCCAATTAAATTAAATTTAGTAAATTTGGCAAACTTTGATTATTTATGTGCTTCTAGGACCTACTGTGACCAAATTTTCTACTTATCAACTTTGTTTTTTACTTATTATGTATATATTTATAAGTATATATCCATATGCTTTTGCAATCTATACATCTGAATGTGAGCGTGTGTAAACAGGATCCTTGTTTCAGTCTATACATTCATACTATCCAGGATAAACCATAATCTTTGCTAATACCGGCATCAACAGAAAGTGATTTTAAAAGGGCTAACTTGAGAAAATACTGCATTTACAGGGAAATTCCAGCACAGCTCTTTGCAGGGTGGGAATATGTGGCTTTGTTTCCACGCAGACTGCACTGAGAGATTCCATATTGTCAGCTGCACTTGTGAATGTTTTGGAAGTTTTGTCCAAGATTCATAAATCTTGTCATATATCAAGTTATTCTAAATATGGCCAAAGTAAATAATCTGCAGCCAGAAACGTGAAAGATCACTTGTGCCCTTAATTGTAGCACAAAGTTCTCTCTCAGCAATGCCATGGCTCTCCTTTCATTAATCAGTCCTTTGGTGAGTAATATCTACTGATGTTAGAAGTAGTTTTCTCTGAACAAGTTTCAGAATATAAACTAGTCTAGAATTAGGGCATTTAATTGTTTGGGGGACAGTTAAAATAACCCTTATGTGGCTTTGCTTTTTAATAATTGCAATATTGAGAAGTAAGAGAAACCTAAGAAACTTCTAAGTGGAATGTCAATCTCAGGAATTTGGGAATGCTCATAAATCCTCTTGGCTCCTGTTACCCCTGGCTAAACATGATTCTGTTTCATGCTCTGGTTTGATGTTCTCTCCCACCCTCCACTTCCAGCTATTAATCTCATTGTGCTTCTCTGTCTTGACATCAGACTACTCAAAATTTAACAAAACACCACCCAGACTCTAGAAACATGGATTCTTTGTATTTTTGTGTGAAAACTGCTTTTATCTAGACATTTACTTTAAAGCATATAAAACTGAGATAGAATTATGACCTCTTGTTGGATGGCTCTCCGGGCGCTGATGCTTTGTCATGCCTAGAACATCCACCCCCACACTGGTTTGGCATTTTGCAGCACATCCTTCTTGTACCTACAGTGTAATAGGGTCACCTACATCCCAGGTAGGACACTTGCATTTGTTCTGATGGCAGCCTCCTTCTCTTAACCCCATTCTGGAAATTAGTCTGGGACTAGTGCCTGTGGCCTCTTCTTACTATTTTATATTTCCTGAATTCCCACAAAAAGCTTGCTTGTTCCACATGGCCTATCTTACTTGGTTTAAAAAAATACTCAGAGGGGATATGGGGGTAGGAATGATAATAGAAAGAATAGAACATTATTACCCTATGTGCATATATGATTACAAGACAGGTGTAACTCTACAGCATGTACAACTGGAAGAATAAGTTGTACTCCATTTATGTATCATGTGTCAAAACGCATCTACTGTCATGCATAACTAATTAGAACAAATAAAAATCCCAAAAACCCCCCAAGAAAATCAGTTAAGTGACAAGACACTTAACGTGAAGTGTGGTCCTACTGTGGGCAAAAATATGAAACAAAGCAGAAACAGATCCGAGGTTCTGTCTGCATTCATTCATTCATTCAACAAGTATGTGTTGAGTTCCTGCAATGATGGCTAAGACGGAGTCCGCCTCCTCCTAAGTCTTGTGTTCGAGTGAGAATGACATGTAATAAACACAAGTAGAGCATAATAATGTAGAGACACGAAAACCTGGTGTGGCCATTGAGAGGCAAGATTTGGAGAGCAGAAGTTGGATAGGATGTAAGATTGTGACTTTTGGGTTGAATGATAAGAAAGAGCTGTCTGAGGTATGGGGGCCCTTCAGCCAGAGGGAGGAGCCAGTGCAGAGGCTGGGACTTCAGAAAACCTTTGAAGTAATAGTGAAAATGGTCTAGAACCAGTGTGGCTGGTACGCCATGAACATAAACTGTCTGGAGTGACCAGTGCAGCATTGTTTTTTGTTTATTTGCTTTGACACTGGGAATTGAACCCAGGGGCACTTAACTACCAAGCCTTTGAACCCACAATCCTCCTTCTGCCTCAGCCTCTGAGCTGCTGGGATGATAGGTGTGAGCCACCACATCTGGCTGGCATTCCTATTCGTAATCTTTGACAGGAAACTGTGGGGGCATCAGTTTTTTTTTTTTTTTTAAATATAAAGCTAGCTTTATTAAATATGTCAAGTACAAACATAATGAAACTACATACAAATTCATCTAGAAATCAAAGTAGAACAAGTAAAGTCATTGGTTGGTAATTCGAAATATAGTTTGGATCCCACATCATGTACATCTGTAAGAGTGGGATCCTAACTAGAATAAGATATATTCTAAGCTTGTAGAATTATGTGAAAATGGATTCTGCATCTGTGTTTTAAGGAGCCACCTGGACCCCTTGATCTGTAACTCTGATTTCAGAGTGGCCAGGCCACATATTGGATTTCTGATTGCTTCCCCTGACTCTTACATGAGAACTGATCATCAAGAAAGCTGAAATAAAAAATGAACTTCTCCAAGACACAGTCTGCGAGTTGGAAGTAAGCAGCTCCTTTATCTCTTATAGAAAATGACCAATAAACAGCTGGAAGAAGAGGAGCTGGTTTCCTATGAGCTTTTTTTTCCATCTTTTCAACCCCATCCCCAACTCTGCCCTCTGATAATTTGTCTTTTTGTCACAATTTGTTGCCTTCCTTCCCACTTGCTGCCACTCTTCATTTTCAAGGAGTCTCTACTGATACAAAATGGTTGAGTCCATAAAATTAATTTTACTCGTTTCTTTTGAGGTTCTTCACAATAATAGGTTCGCTCCCTAATTTGGAAACATGTGGATTACTCCTATTGATTCAACTTTTGTAAACATTGATGAAATATTGTGGTTTTTCTTTTGCAACCAGTATCATCATTCCTGTGGTTGGGACCTCCAGAGTGTCAGACCCTGGGATACTTGGAGAGCGGTGAGTACATTGTGATCCTGTCCCCATGGTCCCCACAGCATAGGAAATAGCCAAAGGAAGCATATGTGAAGTTGTAGGGCAGTCAAAAGTGAAGGGCACGGTAAGTTGGCAAGAAGACCTTAGAGGGTAGCTAGAGCAGGTGTGTGGGCTCCAGCTACCCAGACATTTCCAATGCTGGCTCACTGACAGCGGTGCAGTATCAGATTCAATCTCACTGCGCAAGGTTCTGGGATGAGGACACTGGGTTCCTTAAATCCTAGGCACTCACATAATTGCTCCTCCATTTCTCTTGAATGAACCATGGCTGTTGTTACTCAATCGTTATTTTTAACACAATCAATTTCAATAACGATGCTTTACAATGCTGTAGTCCTTCAACATGGAGACTGGCTCCGGGTGATGACGCTAATCCATGTTGCAAGTTTTATTATCTTTGCTTTCTGACTCAACAGTCAAGGACAGGTGAGGAAAGATTCCTCAAGGATTTAGCTGATGTTTGTAATGGGCAACGGAAACACAGATGCTGGAAAATGAAAAGGCAATTAGAGACAAGGTTTCTACAGGCCCAAAGTGGAAAAAAAGCCAGGAACTTATTCAAATCCTTCTTCCTTGATACGTGTCTTTACCTGAGGGGTTCACTTCAAGAAGGAGAGGTTTCATCTGATTAGCACAGACTGTACTTATAGTCTCTAAATAGCACAGCATTAATACTTTCAAACCAGTGGAATAGAGATAATGATATCAGTACATTTGAGTTCCATACTTTGCCAATTCTGCCTGTCTGTCATTCTCTCTCTCTCTCTCTCTCTTTCTCTCTCACACAAACATAGATTTTTGTTGCCTTTTTCCAAAACATAGTATCTCATTCAATAATAGCTAGTATAAGTAATGAATGATACAATTTGTTGTTGTATGTAACTACAACCACAGAAAATAAATAACATGATAGGACATAAGTAGAAAAATGTATTTGTAAAATGTGTTTTTACTCAGTGAATTCTAGCTATAAGAATGTATCTCAAAGTGCGGGAGTTGGGAGTGGTTGAGGTAGACTTAATTGTTAGAATATTTATAGAAACACTATTAGTGTTAAGGGAGAAAAATGGTAGTCCAATATCCAGTAAAGGGGGATTGGTTAATAAATTCACTTACCATAGTGGAAAACTAGACAATTATAATAATTTACCATAGAAAGATATTCATGATATCTTTTTCAAGAAAAATAAGTGAACTGAAAAATTATGTATTGGTCAAACCATATGAAATTATTTTCAGAGGTCAAAAATGGTTTCATATCAGTAATTGATTATCAAACTAAAGGTATCACCCCACTTTTATAAGTAATCAAAATAAAACAACTCTGTGATTATATGTGAAATATAGATGCCAAGGTTTGCAATGGTTGTCTTCAAGATAATAGGCTTAGGAGATTTATTGATAGTAATTGACGGATATTGTTATTACCACTGAATTCTTATTTTATTCTTACATATTATAGACTTTTGTTTTAGAAGAATATATTCTTTTATAGTAAAGAAAAACAAAATACACTTCATTTGAAAAAAGAAAAACACAATGCCACAATTTTGTGTGAGTGTTCTTTTCTTCAGTGATGAAAGCTCCTTCTGCTGTTGTCCTTCATTCAGTCTTGATGATTTTGGTGTTGTTGTTTGTTTTGTTTTGTTTTTTACTATAGTGAAGAGTGTCTCCCTCATGGTTGACATTCATAATCAACAAAATGTGAGCAAAGAAGAGCACAAGGTCCGACACCCAGCAAACTGACCAGCACCTTCAACTCACCAGAATGTTCTCTGCTCCCAAACAAAGATGCCAATATCAAAAGCTGGCTGTCTCTCTCTCTCTCTCTCTCTCTCTCTCTCTCACACACACACACACACACACACACACACACACACACATTCATTCACAGACATCCATCAGGTTCATATTTTTAAAAAGCTGCTGGTTGGCATAATGCACAAAAGTGCAGACACATAATAACAATCTGAGGACAGAACAACCACTTCATATTCCAAATTGGTGCAGATCTGGGCTCAGCGCCCATGTGCCTTGGTACTCCTTGCTCTCATCTTTTCTTCAGGCTAGTTCCATGACTTGAATGCTCTGAGGCTTGGAAATCTTGACAGAATCTCATTCCAGCTCCATTTGCACCCTGTGTGTGGTGGAAACCCAGACTCCAATTCACTCAACACCTTCAGCACCTATTGTTACTTCCTGAGACCATTTGGGCCCCCCAAGTACTGTAGACACTGAAACGAATTTAAACCAATCTCCCCTTTACTTACACTTAGTATTACAGCGGATTCATGTAAAAGGATGATCGCCATGATGGCCTTAAGAAAGTGCAAGGCCTTTAAGCAACAAAGAAAAATTAGATTATTTCACTTGACTGTTCTTCCTATCAAAATAATAAATTCATATTAGAGAAAACTTTCTTAAACAAAACAAGAACCAAGATTTTTTTAATATAGTTTAAATTACAATTATTGTTTAACCACATGGGCCAATTGTTTGGATCTTGTATAAATAAACCAGCAGAACTCGATTATTTCACAGATTCTCACAGAAAAAAATCCTTTCCCATCTAACATTTCATAATTAAATTGTCTTTAAGATATATTCACACTGTACTTTGTTTTCTTCAAATCCCACCTGGCAGCTCTGTCTTTTCTGTTCCAGCTCCTCTCAAGCTTTTAGAGGTATAACAGTCACCTGTGATGTCTGTTGCACATGAAGGTTAAAGGCTTCATGTTTTATAATTTTAATCCAGTATATCTTGGAAGGAATTCAAGAACCAGAATTCTTACCATGTGCCTCAGAGATTCAGATGCATTGTCAAATTGGGAAAATAATACTTACGGTCCTTTCACTAACAAATAGTCAAATGAGTTATTTCTTCCATATTTCATTCCTCCTCCACCATACAACCACCTTTTCTGGATCCTTTAAAACCCCAGATAGCTCTATGTTCCTCAAGATTAAATGCTTCACTATTTTATTATGAAAAGCAATTGCAAGATTATTTTCGGCTATTTGAGAGTTTGAGGACCAGGAGGCTTAAGTCACTATTCCAAGAACTTTAAAAACACATCTTTTCCAAGAGAATAATTCAACTCCACATATGAAGCTAAAACTTCTGTTAACAAAAATACTAATAAATGTTCCTATTCAATGTGTAACTGTTGTATTTGGATTTTTTTTAATCCTCAAAGGCTAATTTTAGTGAGGCCCACTAATAGCTATGACTAGATGTAGGCCTTAGAGACCAAAGATTACTTTTCATAGTGTTGGTACCTATGTTTTCATCATCCACAAATAAATCAAGAGATAAAAAGTACTATCAGCTATCTAAACTCTTGCTTTAAATTTTTTTAATGCATTTCAGGTCATAAATGGCTGGGGCAGTTTCTCCCCTTGAAGTTACCACTTGATGAAGAATGCTGTCCTATGGGTAAAAAGTGTAGAAAATGGTATCTACCTGCATCCACCTCCAAGTCAAAGAATCTTCTCTCTGTTCAAGCTGAGCTACAGGCTTCCCTGTTTCCCAGGATTCAAAGACCCCTGGCCCAGCTGTTGCATGGAGTCTCAAACACAAAACATCTGGAGTGATGATATGAACAGTTCATCTTTTCATATTTATATTTGAAGCCTCAAGCAATGTTTATGGAATGAGGAATTTGTTTAAGAGAATGTCCGAACATTATGAATTTCTTGTCACACTTTATCTGGCTTCACAATTGATGTAGTGAACCATGATCTCTATACACATGCTCACATGCATACATAGCCATGTAGTCATACATACATGTGTACATATTAATAGAGATTGTTATTTTTCTGTACGTACTTAGGGAGTACATACAAAACAAACAGGGTAACTATTTAAATTTTTTAAATTTCAAAAGTAGGTTGGAAGGATACATTTAACATGAAAGCAATATTTATCACAAAATCATGGTTATTAAGAATATTGTATTCTATGAGTAGAATATAAAATTTGAAATCAAAGTCCATCTCTGAATAATCTTCTGTATAAAAGATTAATGTCCTCATAATTATGTTACCCAAAATGATTTTGAAAGACAGAAAAGCTCTGTGTAAAGAAGTTTGGGATAAAAATAAATGAAAATACAAAGATTTATTTTTCACGTTACTAGAAAATGTGGGCAAACAGTTTTGATCTCATTATTCATTTGCCCTTTCTTAATCTGACTTATCAAAGACAGATAGATATTTTCTCTTAACCATATTTTGAGCGTCTGAAGAATTCATAATCTCTTTTTCACAGAAATAAAATAATATTTGAACTGTATTCTGATACAAGTATGGAACATTGGGGCCACAAATCTCCAGTGTGTTTGATCCTCTGTGATCTTTGATGCACACACCCTGTGATAAACTTTGGGAGGACCCAGAAGTTCATAATTGACTAGCCAGTGGATGACCTTGGGTCAGTGAAGAGCCTGCGCAGATGGCCCAGAAATTGTCTATGAAGGGCAAAGTCTTCAGATCCAAGATGGCGGACTAGAGGGTGACTGCATCTCCTGTCACTCCAGAACTCAGGATTCAAGAAGGGGAGGTATTGAGAGACTTGGACCAACATAGAGCCACGGGGTGAGTCTCCCACCAGGTGAAGCTTGGCCCTGGGCGGCAGCCTCAGACAGTGGGCAGCTTCTCGGAGCAGGGCAGGGCAGGGAGAGTCTTCCCCAAGCAGCCCCGCTCCCTCTGGCGGCAGGCGCAATCCACAGCCAGTTTCGAGGAGCAGGCCCTCCCAGTGAGAGCTTTTCTGTACAGAGCCAACCCCAAGCCCTGAACCCAGTGGTGGGCGCCAGCCTGCAGGCAGCTTCTGGAACCAAGGCAGGTCAGGGAGAGTCTTTCCCCAAGCAGCCCGGCTCCCACAGGTGGGGGCAGGCCCTCTATAGCCAGCATTTCAGAGTAGGACCACACAGTGAGAGGATTTCCACACAGAACCAGTCCCCAGTCCTGGACCTAGTAGTGGGCTAGGGGCAGCTTTCATTGGAAGCACTGCATTATCAAGTTCCTACAAGACTTGTGACTACTGAGGGCTAGGAGGTGATATGCTGGAAATCTACAGGGACACTATAAGCCAATAGAGGAAATCTGCAATATCTCAGAGTCCCACTGATATCTGACCAATATGAGAAAACAAGAAAGAAAATATCCCAAACAAACCTAGATACTATATCAATAAAACCCAATGACAGCACAGCAGAAGAAATGTCAGAAAGGGAGTTCAGAATGTACATAATTAAAACAATCAGGGAAGCAAATGAGGAGATGAAAGAGCAAATGCAGGCATTGAAGGAAGAGATGAAAGAGCAAATGCAGGCATTAAATGATCGCACCAATCAACAGTCAAAAGAGCAAATACGGGAAGCAAGAGGTCATTTCAATAAAGAGTTAGAGATACTGAAAAAAAAAAACAAACAAACAGATATCCTTGAAATGAAGGAAACAATAAACCAAGTTAAAAACTCCACAGAAAGCATAACCAATAGAATAGAACACCTGGAAGACAGAACCTCAGACATTGAAGACAAAATATTTAATCTTGAAAAGAAAATTGACCAACAGAGAAGATGGTAAGAAATAATGAACAGAATCTACAAGAATTATGGGATATCATGAAAAGGCCAAATTTAAGAATTATTGGGATTGAGGAAGGCTTAGAGAAACAAACCAAAGGAATGAACAATCTATTCAATGAAATGATATCAGAAAATTTCCCAAATCTGAACAATGAAATGGAAAACCAGGTAAAAGAGGCTTCTAGGACTCCAAATATACAAAATTACAACAGACCCACACCAAGGCACATTATTATGAAAATACCTAACATACAAAATAAAGACAGAGTTTTAAAGGCCGTGAGAGAAAAAAATCAAATTACATTCAGGGAGAAACCAATAAGAATATCAGCAGATTTTTCAATCCAGACCCTAAAAGCTAGAAGGGCCTGGAACAACATTTAAAAAGCCCTGAAAGAAACTGGATGCCAACCAATAATCTTATACCCAGCAAAACTTACTTTCAGATTTGACGATGAAATAAGATCCTTCCATGATAAACAAAAGCTAAAGGAATTTACAAAAAGAAAGCCGGCATTACAGAACATTCTCAGCAAAATATTCCATGAGGAAGAGATGAAAAACAATGATGCAAATCAGCAACGGGAAGAACTAGCCTAAAGGAGTAGCCAAATAAAGGAGAAACCAAATCATGTCAAAAAACAAAAATGAGTCAAATGACTGGAAATACAAATCATATCACAATAATAACCCTGAATGTTAATGGCCTGAACTCATCAATCAAAGGACATAGACTGGCAGATTGGATTAAAAAGAAAAATCCAACAATATGCTGCCTGCAAGCGACTCATCTCATAGAAAGAGATACCCATAGACTAAAGGTGAAAGGATGGGAAAAAACATACTATGCACACGGACACAGCAAAAAAGCTGGAGTATCCAACCTCACTTCAGATAATGTGGACTTCAAGCCAAAACTAGTCAGAAGGGATAAAGAAGGACATTACATACTGCTTAAGGGAAGCATAAATCAGCAAAACATAACAATCCTATATATCTATGCCCTGAACATTGGCTCATCCGTGTACGTCAAACGAATCCTTCTCAATTACAGAAATCAAATAGACCACAACACAATAATACTAGGCAATTTTAACATGCCTCTCTCACCACTGGATAGATCTTCCAAACAAAAATTGAATAAAGAAACCATAGATCTCAATAACACAATCAACAATTTAGACTTAACAGACATATATATATACCATCCAACAAAGAACAAATACACTTTCTTCTCAGCACCACATGGATCTTTCTTTAAAATAGACCATATTTTATGCCACAAAGCTACTGTCAGCAAATACAAGAAGATACAGATACTATTTGTACTCTATCAGATCATAATGGATTGAAATTAGTAATACATGACAGAACAAAAAACAGAAACTTCCCCAACACCTGGAGATTAAACAATACACTATTATATGATGAATGCATAACAGAAGACATCAGGAGGGAAATAAAAAAATTCTTAGAAGTAAACGAGAACAAAGACACATCATATCAAAATCGCTGGGACACTATGAAAGCAGTTCTTAGAGGAAGATTTATTTCATGGAGCGCATTCAACAAAAGAAGTAGAAATCAACAAATAAATGACTTAACACTACAGCTCAAAGCCTCAGGAAAAGAAGAGCAGACCAACACCAAAAGTAGTAGAAGACAGGAAATAGTTAACATCAGAGCCAAAATCAAGAAATTGAATCAAAAGAAACAATCAGAAAAATTAACAAAATAAATAGTTGGTTCGTTGAAAAATAAACAAAATTGATAAACCCTTAGCCACACTAATAAAAGAGAAAGAGGGAGAAAACTCAAATTACTAAAATTCGGAATGAACAAGGAAATATCACAACAGACAGGAGTGAAATACAAAACATAATTAGAAGCTATTTTGAAAATCTATACTAAAACAAAACAGAAAGTCTGGAAGACATCAACAGGTTTCTAGAGACATATGAATTACCTAAACTGAACGAGGAGGATATACACAACTTAAATAAATCGATTTCAAGCAATGAAATAGAAGAGGTCATCAAAAGTCTACCAACAAAGAAAAGTCTGGGATCAGATGGGTTCTCAGCTGAGTTCTACAAAACCTTTAAAGAAGAGCTCATTCCAATACTCCTCAAAGTATTCCATGAAATAGAAGAGGAGGGAACCCTCCCAAACTCATTCTATAAAGCCAATATCACACTGATACCTAAACCACACAGAGACACATCAAGGAAAGAAAATTTCAAACCAATATCCTTAATGAACATTGATGCAAAAATTCTCAACAAAATTTTAGCAAATCACATCCAAAAACATATTAAAAAGATAGTGTACCACGATCAGGTGGGTTTTATCCCAGGGATGCCAGGTTGGTTCAACATCCGGAAATCAGTATCATTCACCATATCAACAGACTTAAAGTTAAAAATCACATGATTATTTTGATAGATGCAGAAAAAGCATTTGATAAAATACAGCATCCCTTCATGCTCAAAACACTAGAAAAAATTGGGATAGTGGGAACATTCCTTAACATTGTAAAGGCCATCTGCGCTAAGCCCATGGCCAATATCATTCTAAATGGTGAAACACTGAAAGCATTCCCCCTAAAAACTGGAACAAGGCAGTGATGCCCTCTTTCACCACTTCTATTCAACATCGTCCTTAAAACTCTAGCCAGAGCAATTAGACAGACCAAAGAAATTAAAGGGATACGAATAAGAAAAGAAGAACTCAAACTATCCCTATTTGCTGACGATACGATTATATACTTAGAGGAACCAGGAAATTCCACCAGAAAACTTTTAGAACTCATAAGTGAATTCAGTAAAGTAGCAGGATAAAAGATCAATGCACATAAATCTAATGCATTTTTATACATAAGTGATGAATCTTTGGAAAGAATAATTAGGAAAAGTACCCCATTCACAATAGCCTTGAAAAAAATAAAATATGTGGGAATCAATCTCACAAAAGAGGTGAAAGACCTCTACAATGAGAACTACAGAACACTAAAGAAAGAAATTGAAGAAAACTTTAGAAGATGGAAAGATCTCCCATGTCTTGGATAGGAAGAATTAATATTGTCAAAATGGCCATACTACCTAAAGTGCTATACAGATTCAATGCAATTCCAATTAAAATCAGAATGACGTACCTTACAGAAATAGAGGAAGCAATTATGAAATTCATCTGGAAGAATAAGAAACCCAGAATAGCTGAAGCAATCCTTAGCAGGAAGAGTGAAACAGGGGGTATCGCAATACCAGATCTTCAACTCTACTACAAAGCAATAGTAACAAAAACAGCATGGTATTAGTACCAAAATAGACAGGTAGATCAATGGTATAGAATAGAGGACATGGACACAAACCCAAATAAATACAATTTTCTCATACTAGACAAAGGGGCAAAAATATGCAATGGAGAACATATAGCCTCTTCAACAAATGGTGCTGGGAGAATTGGACATCCATATGCAACAGAATGCAACTAAACCCATATCTCTCACCATGCATGAAACTAAACTCAAAATGGATTAAGGACCTCGGAATCAGACCAGAGACCCTGAAGATTATAGAAGAAAAAGTAGGTCCAGATCTTCAACATGTCAGTTTAGTGCCAGACTTCCTCAACAGGACTCCCACAGCACAAGAAATAAAAGCAAGAATCAATAACTGGGATAGAGTCAAACTAAAAAGTTTTCTCTCAGCAAAGGAAGCTATCAGCAATGTGAAGAAAGAGCCTACAGAGTGGGAGAAAATCTTTGCCAATCATACTTCAGATAGAGTACTAGTGTCCAGAATCTATAAAGAACTCAAAAAACTTTACACCAAGAATACAAATAATCCAATCGACAAATGGGCTAAGAAAATGAATAGACACTTCACAGAAGAAGATCTATAAGCAATCAACAAACATATGGAAAAATGTTCAACATCTCTAGTAGTAAGAGAAATGCAAATCAAAACCACCCTAAGATTCCATCTCACCCCAATTAGAATGGCGATTATCAAGAATACAAGCAACAACAGGTGTTGGCGAGGATGTGGGGAGAAAGGTCCACTCATACATTGCTGGTGTACACTCATACATTCCTTAGAAAACTTGGAATGGAACCACCATTTGACCCAGCTATCCCAGTCCTTGGCCTATACCCAAAGGACTTAAAATCAGCATACTACAGAGATACAGCCACATCAATGTTCATAGCTGCTCAATTCACAATAGCCAGATTGTGGAACCAACCTAGACGTCTTTCAATTGATGAATGGATAAAGAAAGTGTGGTGTATATATACAATGGAATATTACTCAGCCATAAAGAATGATAAAATTATGGTATTTGTAGCAAATGGATGAAATTGGAGAATATCATGCTAAGTGAGATAAGCCAATCTCAAAAAACCAAAGGATGAATGATATCGCTAATAAGTGGATGATGACACATAATGGGGGGAGGGAGGGCTTAGTGTTAGGTTTAGGGAGGGGGCAAGAATGGAGGAAGGAAGGACTGTATAGAGGGAAAAGAGGGGTGGGAGGGGTGAGGGAAAGGGAAAATATAACAGAATGAATCAAACAACATTGCCCTGTGTAAATTTATGATTACACAAATGGTATGCCTTTACGCCATGTACAAACAGAGAAACAACATGTATCCCATTTGTTTACAATAAAAAAAGAAAAGAACTCAAGGAACTCAAAAAAACTCTACACCAAGAATACAAATAATCCATTCAACAAATGAGCTAAGGAAATGAACAAACACTTCACCGAAGAAGATCTACAAACAATCAACAGATATATGAAAAAATGTTCAACATCTCTAGTAATAAGAGAAACGCAAATCAAAACTACCCTAAGATTCCTTCTCACCCCAATCAGAATGGTGATTATCAACAACACAAGCAACAATAGGTGTTGGCGAGATTGTGGAGAAAAAGGTATACTCATACATTGCTGGTGGGGTTGCAAATTAGTGCCACTCTGGAAAGCAGTATGGAGATTCCTCAGAAAAGCTTGGAAGGGAACCACCATTTTTCCCAGCTATCCCACTCCTTGGCCTATACCCAAAGGACTTAAAATCAGCATACTACAGAGATACAGCCACATCAATGTTCATAGCTGCTCAATTCACCATAGCCAGATTGTGGAACCAACCTAGATGCCCTTCAGTTGATGAATGGTTAAGAAACTGTGGCATATATATACAATGGAATATTACTCTGCCATGAAGAATGATAAAATTATGGCGTTTGCAGGCAAATGGATGAAATTGGAGAATATCATGCTAAGTGAGATAAGCCAATCTCAAAAAGTAAAGGACGAATGATCTCACTGATAAGCTGATGAGGACACATAATGGGCGGTGGGAGGGGTTAGCGTTAGGGTTGGGGTTTGGTTTAGGGTTAGGGATAAGGAGGGTGGTAAGAATGGAGGAAGGAAGGACTGTATAGAGGGAAAAGAGGGGATGGAGGGGTGGGGAGAAGGGAAAATAAATAACAGAATGAATCAAACAACATTGCCCTATGTAAATTTATGATTACACAAATGGTACGCCTTGACTCCATGTACAGAGAAACAACATGTATCCCATTTGTTTACAATAAAAAAAGGGCAAAGTCTTTAGCTCTGAAAGTTATCTAGCCCTGTTAATATCACATGTATTTGTGTTTCTTTCCATCAGATTGTAAAGTATAATTGAAGTAGTGTTAAGATAAAAGCTCCTTGAAATTTGATTTATTAAAAAAATTAAATTATTGAGATCACTAATCCTAAACCTTCATAAAAATTTTCTTCAGTATTTTACATGATATTGTAAGCTCCAATAACCAACTCTTTTCATGACTTTTATTTATGTGTCCTTGGACTGTATAAATTAACATATGTGTCTGTTCGTGTGTATGCATGTGTGCACGCATTTTGTGAGTTCAAAAATACACTGCTTTCATAAATGTTAACTATAGCAATCTAATTGAAATAAAATTAGAAAAACTCCATTTTATTTTTCCATTTATTTTGTTTTTATATTTAGTACAAATACTGAATTTTTACGGATTAATTTATTCCAGGTTTGTGTGTTTTGTTTCAGTGATCCTTGCTACCTACAATATACTTATGTTATATAAATAATTAGTAGAAAATATATTTTTTAAAATTGATTGCATTTTACAAGTCTGATTTTGTTCTAAAAAATGTATATTCGGGTAATAATGTGATATGTTTTAATGGCTTTTTTAATACCTACAAGTAACAAAATTTTGCCTGATAACTAAAGTGGAAAGACTTTTAAAGACATTTTACCCTTATGCTTTTGACATTATTAGATATACTGTGTTATTTCATATATATTTTTGTACCAAACTAATGATGATTTTTTGAACTAGCCCTTAAAAATTTTGTGCAAATAGAAAACAACTTTTTCATCATTTCATAATTTTTCACATTGCCTCATATACTGTCTTACACAGTTTTCACTAAAGGAGTATCTGTTAAACTGTCCTAACTAAAGCTGGAATTATCAATCAAGGCTCTTATAGAATACAAGAAGATTCAATCAATGGCACAATAAATCAAAAAGATGAAATTGCCAGGCACGGTGGCACACTCCTGTAATCCCAGTGGCTAGGGAGGCTGAGGCAGGAAGATCACAAGTTCAAAGCCAGTCTCAGTAACTTAGTGAGGGCCTAAGCAACACAGTGAGACCCTGTCTTTAAAGAAAATCAAAAAAGGGCTGGGGATGTGGCTCAGTGTTTGAGTGACCCTGAGTTCAATGGCCAGGACCAAAAAAGAAAAGGTGAAATGTTCACTGCACAGTAGGAATTCTGCTTCCAGTAGGAATTCTGCTTCCAGTAATGGTGAACTAATTACAAAACTCATGAAGAACAATAGAAATGCTGAAAAAAATATACTAAAAACATCTAATGGAGTGTATGAGAAAAATACCAAGGCAGAATGGACTTGCTAATATCCAAAAGAATATTGATTCCTAAAGCTTTTTTTGTGCGTGCCTGAAAAGGAAAACTGATTGAAACGTTCAGTAACAGAAATTAGATTTACCTATCTACGTGGAACAATTTAATAAAAAAAACAGGCAACATACGTCGTACAATGATTTCAAGACATTGGATTTCAGGCAAAAAGACCAGTGAGTCCTTGGTGGTGAGAAACATACAAGGTAAGCCTTACAATTGCCCAGCTTTCTGCCTTGAAAGAGTTTCCAGGCTGAGGTTCCAATAGAAGAAAATGAAGCAGAGCCTGGAGTCTCCCTAAGTCAAATAGACAGAATCCGTGGAGATACGCGAGGGATCGCAGAGAAAATACTGAAAGGAGAAATCTTCAAGGAGAATTCCAAAGAGCTGCCCAGGATTCCCCTCAGGTATTTAACTGAGGAATGATCTGTACACAAGTGTAAGGAAAATACCCCAGGCTGGGAAAGAACACGTGGAACCGGCTGAAGGAACACTGAAGATAGGACAGAGTCAGAATTAGAACCTCTTCCTAGCAGCATGGCGGGAAAATCTCACAAGTCATTTGAAGAGTCCTGAGAAAGTTCTTGTTCAGTAATGAGAAAGAATTATCTCTACAAAGAGTACCGTCCTGTTTCTGCCTAATAAGTCTCAGGTTTAAGTGCTAAAAGGATCAAATCATTTGTAAATATCTTAACTGCGCCTCAGAACAAAACTCAAGAATATTTGTAAATGTTCAAAAATATCCAACAAGGTAATGTTTACAATGACCAGTATGCAATCAAAAATTACCAGGCATGAAAAGAAACAGAAATATATAACCCTAAATATATGCCTAAATTAGAAGAAAGTTTTAAAATCAACAGCCCCAGCTTCCACCTAAACAAAAAAGGAAAAAAAAAATACAAAAAGATCAAAGTAAGCAGAAAATAGGAACAGGAAACAATAAAGGTCAGGGAAGAAGTCAATGAAGAAGTAAACAGTAAAAACAGTTGGGAAAAATCAATGAAGCCCAAAGTTTGCTCGTTGAGAACATCAATAAAATTGATAAACTTCTAGCCAGACTGATAGGAAAAGGAAATAAGTTATAAATTAACCATGTCTAGGAGAGAGGTGACATCACTACAGATTTTACAGATATTGAAAAGGTAATAAGAGTTGTTTGGAACCGTTTTGTGCCCCAGATTTGAAAACGAAAAGTTCTTTAATGCCACAAGTAAAGCTTCTCTAAAAAATAAATTGCCTTACTAGCCTATATCATTAAAGAAATTTAAGTTTTAATTAAAAACCCAAAGAAATTTCCAGTTCCAGATGGTGTCATTTATAAGTTCTACCAATTCCCATTTAAGGAAGATGTGATAGTAAGATGTAATACCAATATTTAAGCAAAATATGATACTAATTGTTTTTCAGTTTTTCTAGGAAATGGAAAAGAAGGGAATACCTTTCAACTCCTTTTGTGAGGGTTTCATTAGCCTGATATCACCAGTGTAAAGGACACTACAAGAAAAACATATGTCACTTATGAAAAGAGATACAAATGTTCTGAACAAAATTTTAGCTAATCAAACCCATTAATATGTGTATAATACATTATAACCAAAAGTGGTTTATTTGGGGAATAAAGGTTTGTTGCACATTAAAAAAATTGGTCCATATGATTTACCATATTAGCAGACTGGTAAGAGGGGAGGACACCAAATAATTTTTTATAAATTACCTACTTTTAAATTGGATGGAGTTCAATTTATCAATTTGCTTTTTGTAAATTGCAATGCTTATGCTATGTCATATCTTAAAATTTTTGCCTAACTCAAGGTCAGTACTCTAATTTTTTCCAAAGACTTTATAGTTTTAAGTTTTATGTTTATAAATGTAAATCTACGATCCACATCAAGTTCAAATTTTACAGTGTTAGGAAAGAGCTGTGATAAATTTTTCTTGCAAATGTCTATTCAATTGTTCTATCACAACTTGTGGATGAGACTTTTGTTGATCTGCTCTAGATATTTTTCAATATATCTGTGACTCTGATTCTGAAGTCTCCTGTGTTTCACTGTGTTGTCTACCTGGGCCCCTACACCAGTTATCAGAACATAATTTTATGAAGAATCTGTAAAATAAGACCATTTGCTCTTTTCAACATTTCTTTGACTATTCTGTCTTTTGCATTTTCACATAAATTTCAGAATTTACTTGTCGATTTTTTTTCAAAAAAGCTAAGATTTTGATTTTGATTATTTGTAGATAAATTTTATTTAATCGACATCATGAGAATATTGACACTTCCTAGTGATGAGCATGGTGTATCTTTACTTTTATTTAGGTCTCATTTAATTTCCTCATCAATATTTTATTATTTTCAATGTTCAAGTGTGTCATGTCTATTTTCAGATTAATGCTTAAGTATTTCATCAATTTTGCTGTTGCAAGTGGTACTATTTTTTAATTTCAGTTTCTGATTATTGTCAGTGTGTAGAAATACAATAGATTTTTGTTTATTGATCTTGGATTCTGCAACATGGCTAAATTTGCTTTTTTCCTATTAACCATTTTCTTATTTAATTAAATTTTCTATTTTGATGTTGCTTGAAAGAAGTCAAACTTCTTCTGTTCTAATAAGACAGTCTTTCACTATTACATTTGATGCTAGTCACTGATTTTTTTATAGATGCATTTATTAGTTTGAAAACAATCTCATCTATTGCTTTTTTTCTGAGTTTTTATCACAAAATATGTTGGATTTTGTCAAATTCCCCTTCTGCATCTATTAACATAATTTTTGTTTTATTCTAAACAAATGGGATACATGCTGTTTCTCTATTTGTACATGGAGTCAAGGCATACCATTTGTGCAATCACAAATTTACATAGGGTAATGTTGTTTGATTCATTCTGTTATTTATTTTAATTTTTTCCCCTTCCCCCCACCCCTCCCACCCCTCTTTTCCCTCTATACAGTCCTTCCTTCCTCCATTCTCGCCACCCTCCTTAACCTTAACCCTAAACCTAATCCTAATCCTAACGCTAACCCCTCCCACCCCCCATTATATGTCCTCATCCGCTTATCAGCAAGATCATTCATCCTTTAGTTTTTTGAGATTGGCTTATCTCACTTAGCATGATATCCTCCAATTTCATCCACTTGCCTGCAAATGCCATAATTTTATCATTCTTCATGGTGGAGTAATATTCCATGGTATATATATGCCACAGTTTTTTTATCCATTCATCAATTGAAGGGCATCTAGGTTGGTTCCACAATCTGGCTATGGTGAATTGAGCAGCTATGAACATTGATGTGGCTGTATCTCTGTAGTATGTTGATTTTAAGTCCTTTGGGTATAGGCCAAGGAGTGGGATAGCTGGGTCAAATGTTAAGGAAGTCTGATCCTAAGCCAACATGTTGAAGATTTGGACCTACTTTGTCTTCTATAAGATGCAGGGTCTCTGGTCTGATTCCGAGGTCCTTGATCCATTTTGAGTTGAGTTTTGTGCAGGGTGAGAGATAGGGGTTTAATTTCATTCTGTTGCATATGGTTTTCCAGTTTTCCCAGCACCATTCGTTGAAGAGGCTATCTTTCTCCATTGCATATTTTTGGCACCTTTGTCTAGTATGAGAAAATTGTATTTATTTGGGTTTGTGTCCATGTCCTCTATTCTATACCATTGATCTACCTGTTTATTTTGGTACTAATACCATGCTGTTTTTGTTACTATTGCTTTGTAGTAGAGTTGAAGATCTGGTATTGTGATACCCCCTGCTCCGCTCTTTCTACTGAGGATTCCTTAAGCTATTCTGGGTTTTTTATTCTTCCAGATGAATTTCATAATTGCTTGCTCTATTTCTGTAAGGTACATCATTGGGATTTTAATTGGAATTGCATTGAATCTGTATAGCACTTTTGGTAGTATGGCCATTTTGACAATATTAATTCTCCCTATCCATGAACATGGGAGATCTTTCCATCTTCTAAGGTTTTCTTTAATTTCTTTCTTTAGTGTTCTGTAATTTTCATTGTAGAGGTCTTTCACCTCTTTTGTGAGATTGATTCCCAAGTATTTTATTTTTTTCGATGCTATTATGAATGGGGTAGTTTTCCTAATTTCTCTTTCTGAAGATTCATCACTTATGTATAAAAATGCATTGGATTTATGAGTATTATCTTGTAACCTGCTACTTGACTGAATTCACTTATGCATTCTAAAAGTTTTCTGGTGGAATTTTCTGGTTCTTCTAAATATATAATCTTGTCATCAGTGAACAGGGATAGTTTGAGTTGTTCTTTTCCAATTCGTATCCCTTTAATTTCTTTGGTCTGTCTAATTGCTCTGGCTAGAGTTTCAAGGACGATGTTGAATAGAAGTGGTGAAAGAGGGCATCCCTGCCTTGTTCCAGTTTTTAGGGGGAATGCTTTCAGTTTTTCACCATTTAGAATGATATTGGCCATGGGCTTAGTGCAGATGGCCTTTACAATATTAAGGAATGTTCCCACTATCCCAATTTTTTCTAGTGTTTTGAGCATGAAGCGCTGCTGTATTTTATCAAATGCTTTTTCTGCATCTATCAAAATAATCATGTGATTCTTAACTTTAAGTCTGTTGATATGGTGAATGGACATCTACTGATTTCTGGATGTTCAACCAACCTGGCATCCCTGGGATAAAACCCACTTGATTGTGGTACACTATCTTTTAAATATATTTTTGGATGCGATTTGCTAAAATTTTGTTGAGAATTTTTGCGTCGATGTCCTTCAAGGATATTGGTCTGAAATTTTCTTTCCTCAATGTGTCTCTGTCTGGTTTAGCTATCAGAGTGATATTGGCTTCATAGAATGAGTTTGGGAGGGTTCCCTCCTCTTCTATTTCATGGAATACTTTGAGGAGTATTGGAATGAGCTCTTCTTTAAAGGTTTTGTAGAATTGGGCTGAGAACCCATCTGGTCCCAGACTTTTCTTTGTTGGTAGGCATTTGATGACCTCTTCTATTTCATTGCTTGAAATTGATTTATTTAAGTTGTGTTTGTCCTTCTCGTTCAGTTTAGGTAATTCATATGTCTCTAGAAACTTGTTGATGTCTTCGAGGTTTTCTGTTTTATTGGAGTATAGATTTTCAAAATAGCTTCTAATTATGTTTTGTATTTCACTCCTGTCTGTAGTGATATTTCCTTGTTCATTCCGAATTTTAGTAATTTGAGTTTTCTCCCTCTTTCTCTTTGTTAGAGTGGCTAAGGGTTTATCAAATTTGTTTACTTTTTCCAAGAACCAACTATTTATTTTGTTAATTTTTCTGATTGTTTCTTTTGATTCAATTTCATTGATTTCGGCTCTGAATTTAACTATTTCCTGTCTTCTACTACTTTTGGTTTGGTCTGCTCTTCGTTTTTTAAGGTTTTAAGCTGTAGTGTTAAGTCATTTATTTGTTGATTTCTGCTTCTTTTGTTGAATGAAATAAATCTTCCTCTAAATACTTCTTTCATAGTGTCCCAGAGATTTTGATATGATGTGTCTTTGTTCTCATTTACTTCTAAGAATTTTTTTATTTCCCTCCTAATGTCTTCTGTTATCCATTCATCATATAATAGTGTATTATTTAATCTCCAGGTGTTGGAGAAATTTCTGTTTTTTATACTGTTATTTATTTCTTATTTCAATCCATTATGATCTGATAGAGTACAAGTAGTATCTCTATCTTCTTGTATTTGCTAATAGTAGCTTTCTGGCATAAAACATGGCCTATTTTAAAGAAGGATCCATGTGGTGCTGAGAAGAAAGTGTATTTGTTCTTTGTTGGATGGTATATTCTATATATGTCTGTTAAGTCTAAATTGTTGATTGTGTTATTGAGATCTATGGTTTCTTTATTCAATTTTTGTTTGGAAGATCTATCCAGTGGTGAGAGAGGCATGTTAAAATTGCCTAGTTTTATTGTGTTGTGGTCTATTTGATTTCTGTAATTGAGAAGGATTCGTTTGACGTACATGGATGAGCCAATGTTTGGGGCATAGATATTTATGATTGTTATGTCTTGCTGATTTATGCTTCCCTTAAGCAGTATGTAATGTCCTTTTTTCCCTTCTGACTAGTTTTGGCTTGAAGTCCACATTATCTGAAATGAGGATGGATACTCCAGCTTTTTTGCTGTGTCCGTGTGCATGGTATGTTTTTTCCCATCCTTTCACCTTTAGTGTATGGGTATCTCTTTCCATGAGATGAGTCGCTTGCAGGCAGCATATTGTTGGATTTTTCTTTTTAATCCAATCTGCCAGTCTATGTCTTTTGATTGATGAGTTCAGGCCATTAACATTCAGGGTTATTATTGTCATATGATTTGTATTCCCAGTCATTTGACTCATTTTTGTTTTTTGACATGATTTGGTTTGTCCTTTATTTGGCTATTCCTTTAGGCTAGTTCTTCCCATTGCTGATTTGCATCATTGTTTTTCATCTCTTCCTCATGGAATATTTTGCTGAGAATAATCTGTAATGCCAGCTTTCTTTTTGTAAATTCCTTTAGCTTTTGTTTTTCATGGAAGGATCTTATTTCGTCATCAAATCTGAAAATAAGTTTTGCTGGGTATAAGATTCTTGGTTGGCATCTGTTTTCTTTCAGGGCTTGGTAAATGTTGTTCCAGTCCCTTCTAGATTTTTGAGTCTGGACTGAAAAATCTGCTGATATTCTTATCGGTTTCCCCCTGAATGTAATTTGATTCTTTTCTGTCACGGCCTTTAGAATTCTGTCTTTATTTTGTATGTTAGGTATTTTCATAATAATGTGCCTTGGTGTGGGTGTTGTAATTTTGTATATTTGGAGTCCTATAAGCCCCTTGTACCTGGTTTTCCATTTCATTGTTCAGATTTGGGAAATTTTCTGATATCATTTCATTGAATAGATTGTTCATTCCTTTGGTTTGTTTCTCTAAGCCTTCCTCAATCCCAATAATTCTTAATTTTGTCCTTTTCATGATATCCCATAATTCTTGTAGATTCTGTTCATGATTTCTTACCATCTTCTCTGTTTGGTCAACTTTGTTTTCAAGATTAAATATTTTGTCTTCAATGTCTGAGATTCTCTCTTCCAGGTGTTCTATTCTATTGGTTATGCTTTCTATGGAGTTTTTAACTTGGTTTATTGTTTCCTTCATTTCAAGGATTTCTGGTTTTTTTTTTTTTTTTTCAGTATCTCTAACTCTTTATTGAAATGATCTCTTGCTTCCTGTATTTGCTCTTTTAACTGTTGATTGGTGCGATCATTTAATGCCTGCATTTGCTCTTTCATCTCTTCCTTTAATGCCTGCATTTGCTCTCTCATCTCCTCGTTTGCTTCCCTGATTGTTTTAATTATGTACATTCTGAACTCCCTTTCTGACATTTCTTCTGCTGTGCTGTCATTGGGTTTTATTGATATAGTATCTAGGTTTGTTTGGGATATTTTCTTCCCTTGTTTTCTCATATTGGTCAGATATCAGTGGGACTCTGAGATATTGCAGATTTCCTCTATTGGCTTATAGTGTCCCTGTAGATTTCCAGTATATCACCTCCCCACCTTCAGTAGCCTGAAGTCTTGGAGGAACTTGATAATGCAGTTCTTCTGAAGAAAGCTGCCCTAGCTTGCTGGTTCCAGGGTTTGGAGTTGGCTCTGTGCAGAAAGGCTCTCACTGGGCGGTCTGCTCCGAGAAGCTGGCCATGAAAGGAGCCTGCTGCCAGAGGGGGCAGGGGCACTTGGAGAAGTCTGTGACTGCCCTGCGCTCATCCAGGGGCTGCCTGCAGGTCGGAGCTCTCCGCTGGCTTTGGGGCTTGTGGCTTGCTCTGTGTAGAAAGGCTCTCACTGGGAGGTCTGCTCCGAGAAACTAGCCTCGAAAGACACCTCCCACCGGAGGGTGCAGGGCTGCTTTGGGACGTCCCTGGCTGCCCTGTCCTGGTCCCTGAAGCTGCCTGCGGGCTGCAACTCACCGCTGGCTTCGGGTCTTGGAACTGGTTCTTTGCAGAAAGGCTCTCATTGGGAGGCCTGCTTCAAGAAGCTGGCCGTGTGGGAGGAGCCCACCGTCGGAGGGAGCAGGGCTACCTGGGAAGACTCTAGCTGCCCTACCCTGCTCTGATAAGCCACCCCTATCTGGGCCTGCCACCCAGGTCGAGCTTCACCCGTTCAGGGAGACTCACCCATAGTTCTACTTAATCCGAGTCTTTCAAGGCCTCCCCTTCTTGAATCCTGGGTTCTCAAGTGACAGGAGATGCAGTCACCCTCTAGTCCGCCATCTTGGATCTCCCCATGGAAAGAGCCTGTGGCTGGAGGGGGCAGGGCCACCTGGAGAAGTCTCTGGCTGCCCTGCCCTGGTCCCAGAGGCTGCCTGCAGGTCAGAGTTCTCGGCTGGCTCCAGAACTTGTGGCTGGCTCCCATGGCTCTATTTTAGTCCAAGTCTTTCAATACCTTCGCTTCTTGAAACCTGGGTTCTGGAGCGACAGGAGTTGCAGTCACCCTCTAGTCCGCCATCTTGGATCCTATTAAGATAATTTGATTTTTGATTTTTTGTTCTATTTGTTTGTTCTATTCTTGTGAATAATAGTAACTGAATTTTAAATAATAAACCACAGCTTTCATTCCTGCAGTAAACTCTATTTGGTCATGTTTTCCAATTTCTTAAAAAGCTAACCAAACACCATATAAACTAATCACTACATTTAGGTATTTACCAGAGTGAAACAAACACATGTGTGCATACAAATTAGATTTCCAACAATAGACTTGGATCTATGGTATATTAAAACATGCCAGAATATAACAATAAGAAAACAATCACTGCTAAAAAAATACTTAAATAGATCATGTCATTGAAGAAGATATAGATGAAAAGATCCTTAAACATTAGGAAAACTCAAAATCACAGTAATGATACACACCATTAGAATAATGAAAAAGAAAAGAAAAACATGTACTACCAAATGCTGATGAGGACATAAAGCCACAGAGAATTCCATACATCCCTCATGGGAATATAAAATGTATAGGCACTATGGAAGAATTCTGGAAACTTTTTTTAGAAAGTTAAACATACATTTATCATATTACCCAGAATTTCTGCTCTTAGTTATTTAATCAAGAGAAAAAAATAACTTATGCCTCCCCCACCACACACACACCTGAATGTGAGTGCTTCACTATAATTCACAGTAACTGGAAACAACGCAGATGTATTTCAGCTGGTAAATAGATAAAGGCAATGTGGTATATCCAGACAATGGAATTATAACTCTTTAGTAATAAAAAGGAACAAAAGTTGATTGACACAACACTATTGTTGAATCTCAAATTGATGTTGCTTGGTGAAAAGAGAAACACAACTTTACATTTATAGTTGCATATATGCCGTTCTGAAAAAAGGCAAATCTATTATAAAAGTACAGAAGAGTGGTTGCTAGTAGTTGGATGTTAAAGGAGATATTGATTACAGTGGAGAAACCAGAGGAAAGTTTGGAGGTGATGGAACTGTGTTAGACCATTGTGAAGGTGGATAAAACCTTATCAAGCCCATAGAAGTGTCATAACATTTTCCAAATAGCTGCACCACTTTACATTATCACCAGCAGTGTGCGGTGTAGGAGGATTCCAATTTCTTCACCTCCTCACCAACATTTTTTATCTGACTTCTTGATCGTCGCCATCCTAATGAGTGTGATGTGATATTTCACATGGTTTTGATGTGTGTTTTCCCATGACAAATAATACTGAGAATTTTTTTTATGTGCTTTTCGGCCATTTGTACAAATGAGAGCTCTGTGTTTTGAGTGACTAATAAAGCTTTCCCCTTTCCTATTAATGTGCTGTATCAATCCCCGTTCTGACATTAAAGATATAGTAAGAAAGAACAAAATATTCATTCTGATGACCACACTCTTCCACAAAGTTATTGGAATATATTTCAAGATAAAAGGGTATATGGGGTGGGACAGCAGGGTGACTATACATTAAAAAAAAAAAAAAAGTCACACCAAGTCTTTAAGAAAGACTTAAAGACTTGGAGAAAGTCTTTAAGTGAGAGCGCAGGGGACAGAGAAATCAATAGAGTCAGCATTCAGGTTTTGTTATATTAAGACACAAATTATAGTGTTTCAATAAACTAGGAAGGACTTATGTTGTTACCAAAACTTTATTTAAATGTTGACCATTTCTCCTTGGGATAGTATTTACTTACTTTATCAGTATATGTAGAGTACTTGGGGTTTCAACTTTTGTTGAAATCTGAACAGAATTATTACGCAGCCAGAAGTTCACAGCAGTGTGCCTAATTTTGGCTAAAAACTTATTTGCACATCATGCATTTTCTAATATAATCTCTTGAAAGTAGATTTTTCTACAAGGCAGTATTTAGAAACCATATCTTCAAATTTTATTAGAGAGAAAAAAAAAATCAATAAGCCATTCAAATCTTTTAGTATTTTCAGTCTTTCCAAAGTGGCTGAAAAGATGGAAGGAAAATCAAACAACAGTTGAAAGGGCTATATTCAAATTATTTCTTCTCGTCAATGTAAATATAAAGTCCAAGTCATGCGTGGAGAAGTTAAGGATAGATTCTATTTTGTGCAGGTCATTCATCAGCCAAAAGGAACAAATAACTTCTGGAAGATGAATTTCAACTTCGAAGAAACTACCTGTAACTAAAGAAAGGCTTAAAGGTTATACTAAGGTGTCTCATGGATTAATCTTGTTACTTAAAAGAGAAAATGAAGGTAGAAGATTCTTAAAGGCTATTGTAAATCAGTAGTTATATTCCCAGGACTACATCACCAATGCTTAATCACATTTTAGATTAGGATGAACATGCCTTAAAGACCTGCAGTGTCTTATGGGTATCTTTCTGACTGAAAATGCTAATGTTTCTGGGTGTGTATTACGGGCAAGCATTAGGATCAGGGTCCCTCGTGACTGTCCCCCAAATTTGAAATAAGTTCACCTTATGCTGTTACATTAGTCTTTAATTATCAGAGATATCTCATGGAAATCAATCAACAGCTAAGAAATTAAGGATGTTGATAAAATGTTTACTCCCTGCTTTAGTCAGTTTGGGCTGCTGTTACAAAATTCTCTTCTGTAGTACTATGGTGTCTTCTAAATGACAGAAATTTATTGCTGACAGTTATGGAGTCTGGGAGACTGAAATCTGGGTGACAGTATGGTCAGCATGGCGAGGTCCCTCACAGACTCATCTTCTCCTTGTGTCCTCACATGATGGAGAGGGGGCTAGGGGACTCTCTGGGATCTTTCATAAAGGCATTAATTCCATTCAAGCTTTCATGAGGACCCCTCTCTTGTGACCTAATTATCTGCTAAAGGTCTCTCCCCTAAATACCATCACATTGGGGGTTAGGATTTCCACATAAGACTTTGTGTTCAGTCTATTACACTGCCTAAGGCTCTTTATCAAGAAAACGAGATTTCCCTAATTTCCCTTAAAACCTATCTATAGACCTACCTAATGGCTCTATTTTTTTACTATTAGATTCAAAACATAAAATTCTCCTATTAAATATCTGTTCAAGTTTCTAAAGTAATTTAAATTCCTGTACTTATAATGTTACAGAAAAAATAGTTTGTGTCCTGCACCAATCTGATACAGGTACCAACATTGAATATCATTGTCCTATACACCACTGGATCTGGTGGATGATTTGTTCATTTATATCTACTTTGCTCTCAATGAAATTTTGTCACATTCTGTCAACTCCTGAAATAGGTCTTGTAAAATTTTCTAATCAGACCATGGGTGTGTCTGTATGTCTTTTCTACTCTACTCTGTTTTTTGTGCATTAAGTTCTGACTGTTATTAGGTTCATGTGTATTTAGAATTTCTTCTTTTACTGAAGAACTGAAACTTCATTTTTATCATGACACAGTGAAACTGCTTGTCTACCATAATACTATTTCCTTAAAAATCTAATTTGCCTGTTACCTATATCTAATATACTTATATCTATGTCTATATATGTTAACATTCTTTTAGTGTTATACAAATACATATGCATATATAAGTAATTTGTTTTTATGTTTTAGAAGTGAATTTTTAGTAGCAAAGAACCATTTTAATACAATGTAATCTAATACTCTATATTTTTTAAAGTTTTATTGTTTACATTTGAGGCTTATGACGTGATGCTATATGATATACAGACATAGTAAAATGGTTAGTATTACAGTGGAGAAAATTAATATATCTGTCATCTCACAGTATTACATTTTTTTGACAAAAACAGCAAAAATCTACTTGTTTACCAAAAATTCCCAATACAATACAATTTTACTAACTTAAGTCTTCATGTTCTATGTAAGATCCGCAGACTTGTTCATCCTATATCTCTGCTATTTTCTATCCTTTGACTCACATCTCCCCATTTTCTGTCTACTTTTCACCTGTGATAAACATTCTCTACCACTGTGCATTTGACACAAAATATTCCCGATGTAAGCGATGTGAGATCATACAATATTTTATTTCTGTGCTTAGCTCATTATACTTAGCATTATATCCTATAGATCCATCTACCTTGTGACAAATGGCAGGATTTCCTACTTTTTAAAGACTAAAGGGAAAATATATATGTACATAATTCTTAGGAAAGGAATTGCTGGATATTATGGCTTTGTCCTCAATGCAGCAACGTTCAGAGTTGTGGTTTTTACAAAACAATGGGCTCATCAGAGCTCAATCCACATTGGTGGTTTAATCCGATAGCTTTATAATTTGAATGAACTATTGGGAGATGGTGGAAACTATAAGAAGTGGGATCTAGTTGAAGGGAGTGGGTCCTTGAGGGCATGCCCCTCTGACTATCTTGTCTGTGGTTCCTTCCTCTCTGTCTCCGTGCTTCCAAGCAATCAGTGAGCTGAACAGTTTTCCTCTCTCATACTCCATGATGTTCCTGCCTTGCCCAAGGCCTGAAAGCAAGGAAACCAGTTGCCCATGTCCTAAAACCTCCGAGTCCCTGAGCCAAAGTATCTTTCTTCCTGTAAATTACTTTTATCAGGCGTTTTGTCTTAGCAATGAAAAGTTGACTAACAGCTGGGTCATAGGTTGTTCTACTTTTAATTTCTTTTGAAGCCACTATACAGTTTTTCATAATGGCTGTACAAACAGAAAGCACAGCATACGCTAGGTAGTTATGTGTTTAGATAACATAGGTATGTGTTACCTATACATGAAATGTAAAGAGAGTACAGACTGAAGTTAAAATATAAATGCATACATAACATTTATCATACATATAAATATATTAATATTTAACATATTTGTTCTCTATTGGATCCACTGTTTTTTCTTCTATATTGTTTCTCTTGGATGAATTTTTATCATCTTTTCTCCAATTTGTTTCCAAGTTATATATTGTTTTACTATTCTTTGGCTAGCTATGCCAAAAATTACATTATGCATTAATAACATAAAACTTATTCCAGTCTAATGTTAATAAAAAAATTACCTTTTTCCCCAGCAGACAAAGATCTTAGGATAATTTAATTTGATACTGCTATTAATGTGATTATGCATCTTTATTCTCTTTCTGTAGCTAGTTCTGTATCCATATTTATGTCTAAGCATGTCAAAAGATATTAATACATTTGTGAGATCAAAATTTATTCAGATGTGCACATACATTGACTATTTTACTGAGTCTTCATTGGTTCCCATATTTATTATCTGTTTCTCTCTAGAACAATTTTCCTTTTACTGAAGAACACCTTTAGGAATTTCCTTTATTACAGGTCAACAATAATCAACTCATTCATTTTTGTGTGTACTTCATCTTCATTATTGAAGACTATTACAAATAAGCTTATTTTTTCTCTTAACACATTTAATATTCTGCTATTGTTGTCTGACTTCAATTGCTGTTATTAAGTCATCAGCTTTCTATCAGCTGATGAATGTTTGCAGGTGTATTTTCCCCTTTGATCAATTGCTTTTAATATTTTCTCTTTGCTGGTTTTCTGTTCTTTTACTATAATGCCTTAATGCCTTTTTTTCTGTAAAATTTTACTTGTCTTCCTTGTGATCCACTGAGATTCTTGAATTTGTGAATTGATATTTTAAAATCAGTTCTGGAGTTTGAAATTTTCCAACCATAATCCTTTCAGTAGCCTTCTCTTCTATTATTATATTATGAAACTCTAATTATATGAATATATTTGACCTTCAAATGTATCTTCTATATTTCTATCTGAACTTCAGTAGTTTCCATTTAATTACGTCTCTCTTTTTTATTTTTTATTTATTTGGTTCAATCATTTATTAGATAGTTTCTAATCTATTTGGAATTTTTTAGATTTAAATTGTATTAGTTTTTTTTCAAATATACTATGTCATTAAAAAACATGTACTCTAGTTGCTGCTAAACACTATTCAATACTGGCTTTCATTTTTACCTAATAAGCATATTCATTTCTTAATTTGTGTCTAATAACTCCAGGTTTGGTAGTTGCTTTGTAACTCTTTCTTCTTCCTGTTATTCAATTTTATATATTATCTTTTCAAGTATCTTGTAATCTTTGAATTTGTGCTGGTAATTGTGATTTAACTGTATGTAGAATAATCCAAAGACTAACATAATGCTATTTTCTTATTATAATGATTTTCTATAGTTCTTTCAAGGTTCTTGAGCACTCTAAATATCCAGAATGTATTTAATCCAAATTCAGCACTGAAAAGAAAACTAAAAGAAAAGCTACAGAAATAAAAAAATAAACTGACTTTATTTATAATTCATTTTTTTTAGGTATTGGTCCTCAGTCATGATGGGACTTATTCTGTGATTGAAAAAAAATAGGTTTGATGATATCAAAATAACAGACCAGCCTCTAGCTGCCTAGAGGGACTGGAAAAATTACCGTTTCAGACTCATATTTGCATATTCTCATCCTCTCCATGATCTATTGCTGGTAATTGCCTAACATCTTATTAGAGCTCTTAAACATTTAAGATAATGTTTTCTTTTCACTTTTGCCCTGCAATAATTTCATTTGGAATTTTTAGTTTTATTTTTTCTACATGAGAACTGTCATGAATTTCCTAGTCCATCTTTTTTTAGTATTGGAAGTCCAGGAATGAATATTTATGTCCAAAAGTTTTAATTGTAATCACAACTATTATTTAATTAAGGCTTGATGTATATGCCAAGTCCTGAGCTTAAAAGTACTTAGGCAATTGATTTTATCCAAACCTCATCATAGTCTCCTGGGAAAGATTTTGTTATATTAATTTTATGACAAAGAAACTTATGCTCTGATAGTTTAAGTGATGTGGCTAAGGTTACATAGTTTATGAGAGGCAGAACCAGATTAGAGTTTAAATATACCTGACACAAATGTATATAATTTCCTTGATTTATTCTGATTCTTACCCTAAAAGGTGAGGTCTGTATTGATTCCATTTAAATATTGTTGTATATATGTTTCTTTGATTCAATAACTACTTTAGAAGTAGTCAATTTTGATTTAGTTTGATGTAAAATCAAAATATATTAATGTTATATTGACTTTATAATTTCATCTGCTATTTTATAACAGAGATTCTTATAAGTTTTAAGTGAATCTATATTATGACATTTTAGCAAATTTTGGTGGCATATAGGTGACTGGTAACAAGAAGTGGTGAAATCTGTGATTCATAACACTACTTATGTAACTTCAATACTATACAAACTGGATGAATAGATCATCTCACGTTTCAGAGCATATCTGAATATCAAGAATTCAGTTGTTAATTAAAATCATAATATAAGAATTACAAGTAAAACTCAGATTTTTTTTTTGGTAGAGAAAAACCTCATTTCCAGCTACAGAGAGGTGAAAAAATAAAATAGATAAAACATGTAAAAGTGATTTGAAAAGAGTATGATAGTTTCTTAACGCAAATATGTTCTCTTCCAGAAATCCAATTCAACCATTCCTTCTTGGCTCTACAATTTGGAGGTTCTATTCTAGTCTTCTTGTAGATATTTCTGTTTTCAACACATTTCTATTATAGTCAGATCTAAAGTATTAGGCCTCAGTAACTTCTTCTATTTCACCTATGTCTCTTTCCTTGCTTCCTGTGTGTCCCTTGTTTTCCATTCTCTTTTCTTCTGTTTTACAGTCATTGTTACTTTTCTCCTTTCCTTACTTGATTAAAAGGTAAAGAGTTGGGCATTTCATATTACTAAGAGCTAGACCATTAACACTCAACACTTCTCCCAGTTCAAATAATTGGGTAGTCATACTGAAATCTACTTCAAAACATTCATATCCTTTTTTCCTTCTATTTTTTTCCTTTCCCTCTTTCCTTCCCTCCCTCCTCTCTTCCTTCATTTCTTCCTCCCTTCCTTGAAATTCCACTAGGTGGATTCAAGATAGATGGGAATGCAGTATGGTGATGACCACGGTGCACACATGGAAGCCACGTGAGCAAGTAAACATTCAGTCTAAACAAAAGTTTGCTATATATATAGGGACTTGCACATATAGGTGACCATGTCAAGAATACCAGGAATTGTCTTATTCTCAGAGAGAAGTGCAACTATGAAAATATGACATATATTTGTGTGTATATATATATATATATATACATATATGTGTGTGTGTGTGTGTGTGTGTGTGTGTGTGTGTGTATCTCCATCCATTAAGAAAGATTAAGAGCAGGAACATCCCGGTTTCTATAAGAATGCTTATCATTCAGCTATTAGTTTCTATTTATCATTCTTCACTTAAAGAACCAGGGCCCCTTGGAAAAATGGCTGATTCCAAGGTTTAGATGGGGAAAAACAAAAATAGACTAAAAAAAAAATTCTTGTGAGATAAGCCAATCTCAAAAAACTAAAGGACGAATGATCTCGCTGATAAGCGGATGAAGACATATAAGGGGGGGTAGGAGGGGTTAGTGTTAGGGTTAGGGTTAGGTTTAGGTTAGGGATAAGGAGGGTGGTAAGAATGGAGGAAGGAAGGACTGTATAAAGGGAAAAGAGGGGTGGGAGGGGAGGGGGGGAAGGGAAAAAAATAACAGAATGAATCAAACAACATTGCCCTATGTAAATTTATGATTTTTAATTAAAATAAAATTAAAAAAAATTGTCATCAAGTCATGAAGTTATAAATGGATGCATAAAGAATGCTGTCAGTCTGAAAAAAAAAATTCTTGTGCCAAAAAGCAAGGAAGTACTTAATGATCAGATCAGATCAGATCAAGAGAACACAGATCTTAGTTTGAAGGTGTTCTCATTGGACAAATCTGGGAGGATGAAAGCACAAACATCAACGTTATAAGTAATAGATCACAACCACTAAAAAAGCTTGAATCTACACATTTACACCCATGTAAGTGATTAGATGGCTCTACTTTACAATAACAAGGTCAACTAATAAGCAAGATCATTAGTATTACCTCAATTTAACAGCTGAGAATACTGAAGTTAAGTGAAGCTTGGGGAAGTTAAACAACTTCCCATTGTCACAGAACTTGTAAGTAATATATTCAGGCCATCAACCCAAATCTGATTGACTCTAGAGTCCAAGTTCTTAACCAGTACATTTAGTTTCCTGTTTCTGAACTTATGATTTTTGAAACCAAGTCTAGACCTTCTGACCTGGCTTCACTGACTTTCTTTGAAGCTTTGGGAACCAGTTCCAGTAATACAATGGAATGATCAGTCCACTCTCACTATGAACTAAATCTCTTTTATCTTTTCCTAAAGTCTTCCATAGCTTCCCATTCTTTGTACCACCTTCCCCATTCTGACAGAAATGTTGTGAATGAACATTATGCTTGTAAAATTTTCCTGCTTTGAATTTTGTTTTGGGATATTGGAATTTCTGTTGATGTGATTTTGTTTTAAAGAGCTCAGCTAAACAAAACCTTCTTTTAGGAGGACCCAGTTAACCGAAAGCAAATCCACAAGCTCCCCTCCCTTGGCTCAGAAAGAGCTGAACCAGCCAGCAACTCAGAGGACAGAACATATTTTGCAACAGACCCTAAGCCAGCTGCCAGCCAAATCCAACCTCTCCCTATGTCTCCCATGTTAGAACTTTCCTTTCTAATTACAGTAAAAGGTTTGCAGGCACAGAAAAATCCAAAATAAAATCAGACTTGTTCAAAACAGGTTCACTCTTGAAATAGGGCAAATTAGATGTAGTCTGGTTTATAATACCATTTGACTGACTGGCTAGCTAAGACTTGGCTCCCAGACAGCACAATAGCACTGAGGTTTAAGAAAAAGGTCTTTTTAGTTTGACCACACAATCCTTACAACCGAGAGTTGACAGAGCCACATGTCCCTCTTCATGCCACAACTCGGCCATACCCTGTATTTTGAATCCTGAGTTGTTGAAATCCTAAGCCAAATACGTGAGAGAATTAGTCATGGTCTTTGTTTCTCTTTGACTTCATATGTTCAAAGTAAATCTATGAATGTTTGTAATCATAATTATGGGTTTTGCTGCTTAACACTAATGATGCAGTATCTTGTGCCTCCTTTCATAACATTACAAGGTAGAGTTATCCAAAAACCACCAGCACTGGATTAAAAATCTGTGGGGTTTTGGGGAACTTAGAAATCTACTGACTTCCCTTTGAAAAGAAGGAATATTTATTATTCACAATAAAGACCAAAATAGCAATAATTCAAATGTAAATCACAAATCAAATATAATGCTTCCATAGAGTGTCTGATTTAAATATGAGAATAAACTAGAGTGTAAATTTTTTTATGGGATAATTAGAAACCTTCAGCCTTCAATCTGGACCTGAATACTAGAACATAGCTACCTGAAACAAGGGTAACTTGGAAATTAAGTTAATATACTTCCTTCAATCCTGGTGGTGGTTTGGAGATAAGAGACCGAGATGATGTTTCCTTTTTGCTTTGACACTGTAATTTTGCGTCTAGAAATGTATCATGCAAATATACTCACACATAGGTATGTTATACAGAAGACCGATTGGTGCTCCATTATTATAAACAAAAACTAAAAACTTCCAAAACCTCTATAATAGAGGCTTATCAGTTAAATTATTTAAGGCTGGTTTAAATGATATAAAATGGTTCAAGTGTAAAGGTGAACAAGTTAATTATGTGCACAGAAATAGAAAGACTTCTTAGGTTGAGTTTTAAGTGCAACAAAACAAGGTATAAAATTGAATTTATCTATCATTTATGTGAAAAATACATAAAGTACTATAATAAAAGCGTTTAGTTATATGTTGGCAGCATGCCATAGAGAAACTGATACATATGATACTCCTGGGAAGAGGAAACAGGAAGTGCATGTCCCTATTTAGGATTTTCAGAATTATGTGTCATTTGCATGTTTTACCTGTTTATAGATATAGATTTTTTAAATTTTCGGTCTTGAGATGGAACAATGAGTCGATTGTGGCCTGCTTGTCATAGAAGTCATTGTGCATGCTGTTAGTTATCTCAGTTGTTTTGTACTGAGACTATTTCATCATTGCCTTAAATTTAGTTTAAAAAATACTACATTATAACCCACTCACCTTCATGCGTGTGTAGAGACTGGTGACAGAGGTGATATCGAAGATTAACAGGGAGGACTGAACACTAATTTAAATCTTTCTACTGAAGAATTATATAATTCTTTGTAAATATTTGGTATCGTGAGAAAAATGTGTGTTAGTGTGATTTTATATGTGTTTATGTCTTCTAAATTTAGCTTGAACCACTTTGCACATCTCCTGGAAGACTACAAAAATAGGCAATGCTTCCCGTGGGTCACTCCTGACCTAGTTTGAGCCTTTTTGGCCAACTGGATGCAAATTCTTGGACTCTTACACACTCTCTGGTCTCCTGCACATTTGGGGAAGACTTGTACTCTCCAGTTCTCTCTTACGCAGATATTTGCCTTCTGTACTTAATCATTGTGTAAGTTCCTTCTTTTCTTGCATTTTCTTAGCAGTTCTTGGGCTCATCCTATTCTTTGACTCATACACACTGTTTCCTTGCCACTCAGAAATAGAGAATAGGCCTTAAAATCTTTGTTATGTCAAGTCTTCAGAACACCAGAGCACACTAACATGATGAATGAAATGAAAGATGTCATTGAGAGTCATGTTACAGAAACAGTGAGACCAAGATGGTGCTGACCAGGAGCAAAAATGATGTGGAGAGAAAAGAAATTTTGAGGTACTCACACAACTCACAGGACACTCTGAGCAGGACTTCCACTGAATTGTGTCTGTTTAGCTGATAACTGTGTATCTTCAAAGATGATGCTTTATTGGTGTTTACCTTCTACTTTAACTCTTCTAGAAATCCTAAATTCTCACTTCCTAATAGAAAACCTCAGAAGAATGCGAATTCAAATCAGCTTTCTTTTATTCAATCATTTCCTGAATTTCTACATTAAATTTAACTATTGCTGCTCTTTAAATAGATCAGATTTCCTAAATAGATCAGATGCCCTTTTTCAATACTACTCTAGTGCCTAAGATAGAATATATTAAATAAATGATTTAATGTAAATATGTCTCATATTATTATGAAATAAGAATTTTTCTAAATATTAAGTAATATTTATCTTTGATGAGATTTAATAAGTATTTATTTCCTATTTCCGATACAAAAAAAATTGGAGGAAAAATTAATAATTATTTTTTAAGCCTAGGGTTTTCTAATATCTCAATATTTAACACCCTCTAGAAAAAGAATAAACAGTTGTCTGACAGTCTTTGTATTTTAGTTTTTAACCTCATCTTTTTGCTTTTTTTTTTAGAAAAGTGAAATTCATTGAAGTATCTTCATACACATAGATGACAAATTTGGTTAATTTTGTTCTGCTGTTCCTTGGGAACCCCTCCGTCTCCCTCTTTTCATGAGTTGGCCTCAGATTTTTATGGAGAAGCTTGAAGTGGTCCTTTGAAGGTAACAAGTAATATTCATTAGCATTTTCCTCAACTGAATGGTTAGTCAGTGTAAATAAGGACTACAACCTCCTGCCGACTTCTAGACCCCGTAGTCTGCTGTCACAGTCTATTTCCACACTTGTTTCCCAGAAATTCTGACTCCACAGCACTTCCTCTGAAACCAACTCCTTTTCCTGACCCCCTCCTTCACTAGAACTAGCATTACTCATGCCAGAAGCTCTGGTCTGATTTCCTATTCTTTCCTTTCTTCCATGCTAAATCCAATGGATCATCCGTCTTGTAACACACTCACACACCTGTAACACACACACACACACACGCACACACACACACACACACCCTGTATGTCTTCCCTGTGAGATGCTTTTGATCAAACCACCAGTTCTTAGCCAAATTAACCATTAATTGCTCTCTTAGATTCTGGTCTTGTTCCCCTCTAAATAATCTCCACACTGGAAACAGTGATCTCTCTGTGTCTATCTCTGTCTCTATCTTCAAAATCATTCTCTTGCAAAAACGAAACAGTGATTTTTCTACATTGCAAATCTAACCATTTAACTCCACCACTTAAAATATCCAATACCACACATTAACTTCAGGAGCTAAGCAAAATTCTAGTGTGACTGTGAACAGATACCTACTCATATCTCCAGCCTCATGTTTACCGTTTCTGAGTTCCAGACACATGTGTTTAATGATTTCAAGTTCCTCTAAACACTTCAAACAACCTCTCTACCTCCTGCCCCTACACGTACAGTTATCCTGTTGAACTGTCTACTACCCAAGGTTGAGGTCTCAGCTCAGATTCTACATCTCTCAGAAGGCTCTGTCAGATCTTCTCTAGCCCCTCATCTCTGCCAAGACTGGGTCAATGGGTCAATGTCCCATCTGTAGGCTCATATAGCCACTTACATGGACCCATGTCATATGAAGTATATCTGTATTATAAATGTCCTTTTCATACTCTTAGTCCTCCCATGAATAATCAAAAACTTGAACATTGACAATGTCCCCAACCCAGCTGAATTCCTAGCACATAGCAGCTACTTGATAAGTACTTACTGAATGATTAAGTGAGTGAATGAATGAACCTCCAATGACTCACAATGTCAAGTTGAAATCAATATCAGATAAGCCCATGTTCCACTCAAGGAACTGAATGCCCTTGGAATTAAGAAACCCAGAGGAACAATAAACTTCTCATTGGCAACCATCATGATAGACACCTTGAAAGAGGAAAATTCCTGCTTGCTACTGAAAAAGGTTTTGCAGAGAGTAAAATCCAGTGACTCCTAATCCTTATGCTGGGATCTTTCCCAATATTTCTGGAAATGCAGTGCCACAGGTCTGTGTGCAGTGAAGGAAAGGCAATAAGTGGGTCTCCCTGTCAGAAGGACTGTTTATAACAAAGCCAAGAAAGGATAAATGGGCATTTCTCTCCCTTCCTTCCTCCCTCCCTTCCTTCCTTCCATCACCATTCAAACATGCACATAGGCACTCAACAAACACACACTTACAAATCACTACCTGCAACCTCTGGTTAGAGAGGACTAAGGCAAGCACACATACAGGCAGTCTTCCCAAATATCTAAGGTTGTATGAAATATTAATCAGCCAGTGTCTGTCCATTGAGTCCTTAGGTTTACTTAATTTTTGCAGTGCTATTTTTCAGTCTCAAGTTAAAATGATGACCTTAGCCAAAGATAAAAAGGATTGCAATGCAGATGTAATCAGACAGCCTCTTCGAAGCACCTATCCCTGACTCCCTCTATTGATGTAAGATTAGAAATATGCTCCTAGGCTCAGAAACCTTCTGAGCATCTATCCATTTCATTTGGCATCAAGGAAAAAAAAGAGATAAGAATGGAAGAGTGGCAACTATGGTATAAATTATTTGGTCTTCGGGCTGATTCACTACTAAAGAGAAAAGGACTTAGCCTCAGGCCAGGCCGACCGGGGGAACATCAAGTTTATTGACACTCTCATTGGAGGAAGGACTGGGAAGGACAGGGAAGCAAGCATGTCTAGCTCCTTGTTTTCCTAGGGCAGCTACAGCCCCTAAATGTGGCACTGGTAATAAGATGATATACTGTCAGACAATGATGTGTGTGGCTTTCCTCTCCTCCCCCCAGCTATTAAAGCTGTATTCAGTGGGAGACACATAGTAATTTGTTGAAAATCACGATTTGCTAAGAAACTCTCACAAAAACCCCAAGCGCCCATTATATTAACAGAAGTGACAAGAAAATAAATGTTTTTGACAAGGGAGTGTTCCTATCTGGGCAAGATGGTTGCAAAGTCGATGATTATTCAGGGAATCAAACTTATTTAAACACACTGTCTCTGATACTTAATAAATGTTATAGTGTGGCTTTTTGTGGCTAATAAAACTTGGTTTACATTCCACCTCGTGCCTACTCCGCTTCGCCTCCCTGGGCTCACTTAAAGTGCATTAAGAAGCAGCAAGCCAGATCAGGACGATTGGCTGGAAAACTTAAATAATTCATTTATGCACCACTGCTTTCAGACTGTGTTTTTACAAATGCTGTAATGAGACAAGCTGCAAAATGCTTTACGTGGGAGAAAAGGCAACAAAGTCAGTGAGAAAACCCCCTGTCCATACCTTATTTCCTCGAGGTTCAGGACAACAAGAACAGCACTTTAGGATTTCAGTGTGTTCTGTAGAAAGATCAGTGCTATTTACTCCTTCACTTACGGCATCAACCAGCTGTCATTTATGTGTTTCTGTAAACTAAAATTAAGGCCATGTTATTTCCCCAGTTAATTTATAACATCGATACAAAACTATTCCAATTCCCTAAAGCATATGCTAGGAAAAGGAGTTCATAAAATTATTTTAAAATTTATCTGAATAAATAACTGGGCAAAAATACCCAATAAATACTGTAAACATTTAAAATGATAAGCACTTGAAATGTTACATTAAAAAGCATATTATAAAGCAAGTACATTTTAAGAGTATTTCACTAACAGTGAAAGAATCAACAAGTCTAGAAACAAGTGAAGAACATTTATATATTCAATAAACAATAAATGCAGCACTTACAATCCAGTGAGAAAAGAACGTTTTACTTAAAAGAAAGGATTCAGCATAATACTAAGAAGGTATGTAATATAAAAGTTTATCACAAGGTTATTCAGAATGAAACTTTAAAGAAATTGTATTCAAAGATTTATCAGTCGAAATTTCAAACAGGTAATGATATAAACATCACAAGTAAAATCTTAAAAGAAACAAATGAACATCTATATGATCTTTGAGGGGAGAGGATCATTCTAAGCATAGCAACAAAGAGATAAACCACAAATAAAGAGATCACTGTATTTTATTACCACAAAACATAAAAATGAACACTAGCTGTACATAATAACACTATTAACAAAATTATTAAGGTAAATTAACAAATCAGAAAAGATATTTTTAAGTTATAGGGAAAGAGGTCAATATTCTGTGAAAGCTGTCAGAATCAAAATGGGAGTCACTTAGTCAAGTTCTAAAGAAAAACATAAATAAATAAAGCCCAAAAGTTACAAAAGTGGGTATCTCATGCATATATGCCTGATAAGAGCCATTCATAAAAGACTGTACCAGAATCACAACCTCACACAAAAGAACAACTTCTACAAGACATCTTCCCTACAGCTGCTTCTGAAATTTTGGACTAGCAGTTCCCTGGTGGCTGATCTTTGTAGCCACAGATTGTTTAAAAAATATCCTATGTAATTCACTTCATTTCACCTTTAAAGTTCTCCCCTTGCCTCGGCTTCCTTGAATATCCTCACAGTTCATAATGGCACATATATTCCCAGTATAGTGTTCTTCTATTTCCAAGAAAATATCATTATTTTTTGGAGACTTGCTTTCTGATTGCTCTTGACAATAACTATTACATAGATTTCTTACATAGCAAAAAAGAATCTATTTTTAAAAAAATAAGTAAAGGATATGATGAGACATAAACTGTGAGATACATAAATATCAAAACATAAAAATGTTCATTTGTGTGGTTTTGCTTGTTATAATGACAAGGATTAAAAAAAAGACTATTAGTTGCTAACACTGGTAAAACTATGGGAAAAAGTCAGCCTTGAAAGTGTTAGCTGGCTCTGTTTTTTCTAAAGGGAATACTATCACGTGGTGATGTGCTTCAGAATATTTTAAAAAGAAATATCTTTCAAACCAGAAATTGCTCTTCTAGGAATTTATGTAAGGAAGCAATCAGAGAAATTTGCAAGAATGTATGTAATATAAAAGTTTATCACAAGGTTATACAGAATGAAACCTTAAGGAAAATTTCTCAAAGAAAGTTATTTACATAATATGAAAATATTAATAATTTCTAGAAGAAATACTTGTTAATGTAAGGAAATATGCATACATGAGACTGAGACATGTCTAATTCATACAGACCTAAAAAGGATGAAAATAAAATGAAGGGAAAATTATGCTAGGGAAATACTAACCAAAACAAATCTGGTACAGTCATGTTAAAGTTGGACAAATTAGTTTATTATGGGAAAACATCACTAGAGGCTTAATAATAACAATAAAAAAGTCACTACCTTTGATAATATCCAAATTAACAGAAAGCTAAAAGAATTCTCAGTTTGTATGTCCTTACTAAAAAGAAATTCGAAATAGACAAAAGAAAAACCAACAAAAGAGGAATTTAAAACTCAATTACCTAGTGACACGTTGATAACACATCCCTGTTAGGATGAGATTTATCAAGGAGAGAAAAAAATGTGAAACATACAGAATATTTAAAAAATATCACCAAGTTTAATCTCATAATGGGCATAAAAAGAATAGATTCCCCTCCACTCAATTATGCCTGACTGGAGAATTATGAATTTCAGGCACACTGGGCCATATGCTAAAATGAACCACTTTATTGACTTTAATGCAAGTCAGAATACCTTAAAAGACAAGATCTAATAGAAATCATGTCCTCTACAGACAGTATGCTTCAGTTATTATTAATAAAAATATCACTTGGAGTTAACTATGCATTTGTAAACTAAGAAAAATACCTTTATATCATTCACGAGTAAAAGAAAAATTATCATGTTAATAAATAGTATTCTTAACAGAGTGAGACAATGTAATATATCAAAACCAGTAGAAGCAGCCAGACAATGTTTAGAGGGAAAGGTATGCTCACCAATGATTGACTTAAGAAAGAAGAAGAGTTGTGAAATATGGGAGTTCATTATCCAACCCCAAAAGTTAGAAACCAAAAAGAACAGCCCTAAAGGAGGTAAAGAAGTGACAAAAATACAAAGGTAGAAACGAACAAACTAAAAAACAAAGTTATCATGACAAGAGTTAAAGAAATTAATAGTGTTCTTAAATATGATCAACCTCAGGACAAACTTAACAAAGATGAAATAGAAATCTCACAAGAGAAAGAATGTTAGAAAAAACTTCATGCCAGTAAGTTCTAATTTTAGTCAATGTATACAAAGTTGAAGAAAAATACCGTTTATCAAGAAAAAAGTCAACCTAAATGCTGTAATCTTTAATTCAGTAGATAAAAATAATTCCATGAAGAAAACAATGGATCTAGCTTTTTTATGTGTGTGAAAAATGGTGAATATTTGCCTCAATTGCTTCAGAAAACAGAAAATGAGAAAATGTTCTCAACTGTTTTTAACAAGTCTCAAATTACAAAATTACAGACTAATTTCACTCATGAGGATAGATGTAAAAATTCTAAATAAATATCAGCAGTTGTAATCTAGGAATGAGTAAAAATAACCAAGTTGGTTTAGTTCAGTTATGTTTAAAGGTAGATTTAAAATAAAAAATGTAACAGTCTAATTTAGTACATTCACAGATTAAAGGAGAAAAGCTTTATATAATCAACTAGAGATGAAGAAGGAAAAGAGTTTCATAAAATTGAACATTCATTAATATTTTTTTCAAAAAATCATCTCGCAAACTAAAATAAAGAGGGAAATTTCTTTATCTTTATGAAGGGCAATTGTAAAAGAAAACTCACAGCAAAATTTTTATGGCAAAAAATTGAAAACAATTTTTTAAGAAAATCAGAAACATAACAAGGATGTTTGCTATTACCACCTTTGTTTCCCTTAAGTTATAATCTTCACCAGTACAATGAGACGAGAAAAAGAAAAATTATAATTGCAAAGAAAGAAATAAAACTATCATTATGTGTAAATAACAGGACAACATATTAAATCACAGAAGAATTTATAGTAAAACTACTAAAGTTAATAGCAGAATATATCAAGGTTGCCAAGTATAAAATAAATATATAAAATTCATTTGTATTTTTATATGTTAACCATACATTTTAAGAAAAAAATTAAGAAATGCTATATAGAATTGTATGCTATATAGAATTGCAAATAGACAAAAATCTAGGAATAAATTATTCAAAGATTGGTGAAAAACTCATGGACTTTTATTGAAAGACTTGAATAAAGGTAGAGAAATACTACAGTCATAGACAGAGTCAATTTCATAAGCCTATCAGGTCTTCCCAAATTCTCAGAGAGTTGGTATAATATTTATCAAGATTTAATAGCTGCGTGTCGTGAGTGTGCATGTGTTTGTGTGTGATTTGACAGGATAATTCTAGAGCCAAGTGTAAAGAACAGCCCAGAAATAACTACTGAGTAAAAGAAGGCAGGGTGCTGTCGTGAGGAAGAACTCAAGAGTACCAAGTGTCAAGACTTAGGTAAAAGAGCACAGTGACGGTGACAGTTTAATTTCTCTGTCACGACTTGACTATGGCAGATATATGACAACAGACAAGTGAGGAAAGCAAGGGTTAGTCAATGACAGTGAGGGAGCTATTCCTTCCAAATACAGAACAGAAAACTGGACTCCTGATTCATACAAGATATAGGAATAAGACAAATATATGAGGACATAAAAGTAAAAGGTAAAATTTAAAACTAAGAGGAAACATGAAGGAAAATATCTGTATTGTCTTAGGGTGAGGAAAGACAAGACAAAAAAGGTTAATTTTTCTTTTCTTTTTTATTTTATTTTTTTGATGTTGGGGATTGAACCCAGGGGTGCTTAAAACCACTGAGGCACATCCCCATCCCTTTTTCATATTTTTATTTAGAGACAGCGTCTCCCTGAGTTGCTTAGGGTCCCACTAAATTATTGAGGCTGACTTTGAACTCAACCTCCAGAGCCACTGGGATTATAGGCATGTGCCACCACACCCAGCCAAGGCTAACTTTAAGAAAAAGAATTTTGAGACTTCTGTCCCCCCAAAGTAAGACTTCTGCTTCCCCCAAACTCCCCAAATCTAAAAGAAGAGACAAACTCCAACTAGAAGATAATCATTGTATATAATCATCAAAGAATTATCAACTAGGATGTAAAGAGCTCTTTAAAGAGAAATGACAGAGGAGGGAAAAGAGAAGGAAAAGGAGTAATGAAAGCAAAAGGGGAGGGAGAGGAAGAGGAAGGGAGGAGGAGGAGCAGAAGGAGAAGGAAAGGGGGAAGAGAAAGGAGAGAAAGATGCTCAAAAGTCATGCATAGGCTTTCCCTGGAAAAGTAAACTCAATAAATAAAGACTACTTAATCTACTTTTTAATCTGAAAAAATAATATATTAGATCAACACTTTGCAGGTATTGGCTCAGCCAATAAGTAAGAATATAATTGAGCTGTTGGTGAGAATGTGAAAGTGCGGGGCCTCCCAAACACGGCAGGGAGGAATGTCATTGGAACAGCCATTTGGGAAAACTTCATTGTAAAATTAAGGACACACATCCCCAAGTTCAAACACTTCCACTTCTACCCTTCATAAATTACTGGAGCTACACTGGAGCTGCACTGTGCATATCAGGAGGCACACAACACAACATGTAGTGTCACTGTTCATCATGACAAGTTGAAAATGACTCAAAGGCCCAACAATGGGAAAATAGATTCCATGGTACTCAGAGTGAGCACCACACTGGGCATTTGTCCCCTGGCCTCTGTCTCCCGTGCACTGAAGGTTTCCCCAAGGAGTATAAGCCTTTTCTCAACTGCTGTGCTGTGCTTCTGCCTTGGCCAAGCATGCAGCATCTAAAACTTTTGCTCTCCTATGTGGAAGCTGGAGGGGAAAAGCAGGGAATAAAAAGGGATACCATGAATAGTATTCCATTGTGTATATATACCAGAGATTCTTTATCCATTCATCTGTTGAAGGGCATCTAGGTTGGTTCCACAATCTAGCTATTGTGAACTGAGCTGCTATAAACATTGATGTGGCTGTATCTCTGTAGTATGCTGATTTTAGGTCCTTTGGGTATAAACCGAGGAGTGGGATAGCTGGGTCAAATGGAGGGTCCATTCCAAGTTTTCTAAGGAATCTCCACACTGCTTTCCAGAGTGGCTGCACTAATTTGCAGCCCCACCAGCAATGTATGAGTGTACCTTTTTCCCCACATCCATGCCAACATCTATTATTGTTTGTGTTCTCGATAAAAGCCATTCTAATTGGAGTAAGATGAAATCTTAGAGTTGTTTTAATTTGCATTTCTCTAATTACTAGAGATGTTGAACACTTTTTCATATATTTATTAATTGCCTGTGTGTCTTCTTCTGTAAAGTGTCTGTCCAGGTCCTTGGCCCATTTATTGATTGGGTTCTTTGTATTTTTGTTGTAAAGTTTTGTAAGTTCTTTATAAATTTTGAAGATAAGTGCTCTATCTGAAGTGTGTGTGGAAAAGATTTTCTCCCACTCTGTAGGCTCTCTCTTCACATTCTTGATTGTATCCTTTGCTGAGAAAAAGCTTTTTAGTTTGAGTCCATCCCATTTATTGATTCTTGCTTTGATTTCTTGTGCTTTGGGAATCTTAAAGAAGAATAATATTATGGCACTTGCAAATAAATGGATGGAATTGGAGAATATCATGCTAAGTGAAATAAGCCAAGTCCAAAAAACCGAAGGTCAAATGTTTTCCCTGATAAGTGGAGGATGATATATAATGGGGGTGGGGGTGGGGAATGAGAGAATAATGGAGGAACTTTAGAATATGTAGAAGAAACTGAGAGGGAGGCAGGTATGAAAAGTGGTGGAATGAGACAGACATCATTGCCCTATGTACATGTATGATTACAAGAGTGGTATGAATCTGCATGGTGTACAACCATAGAAATGAAGTTATGTACCCCATTTGTGTACAATGAATCAAAATGCAGTCTGTAAAAAATTAAAAGCTAAATAAAAATAATAATAAAAAACAAAAAAATCAAAATAAATAAAATAAATTGTTTTCTAAAAAAAACAGTAAAACTATGACTCTGCAACATATCATTTATGTAAGTTTTTAATTTAAACAAAACATTATTTTATATATAAAATCATGAATAATATGTGTAAAGCTATTAGATGCATTAAAAACTATAACTCATTAATAAATTAAAAAAAAAAAAAAGGATACCATGAAAGTAAAGGGAGACCCTTGGGGTAGAGAAAGGGGGTCAGGCAGGAAGGAAGGGAGAGTGCGGAAGGATTGGGGAAGGAGATTGACCAAATTATATTTTTATGTGTATGTGAATGTGCTGCAATGAAAACCACCATCCTTTATTATTAATATGTGACAATAAAAAAGGGGAAAGAATAAGACTGAGGCATAAAGACAAATGGTCCATTCTGGAAGGGGCTGTGGCCTGGTGAGTTGTGCCCATGCAACTATCTACAGCAGTGTCAGCTGACATCAGAATTGGACCTAGGGAATGTGACACTGGACCTCCAAAGGGGCCTGGCACACGCCTTCTAAAGAATTTTTACTTTTCTTTTGGCATCAGTAGATTTTATTGAAAAGTTTAATGAGTGAGGGTCTGTTGTGTCTAGTTGGGTAGATACCAAGGATACTTGGTAAGAAATAATTAAAGGAAAAGGAGATTAAGGGGAATAGATAAGGAGTCTAATTGTAGCATTGTGATTTCCGATTTCAGATGTCTTTGAGACATCACCAAACTTCAGATATTCATTTAAAAGCTGAAACAAATTCCCTTGTTTGCAACTCAGAGGAAAGTCCAGACCAAGATAACAAGCAGGGGCAGCTGAAACTGTGGGAGAAGATGAGATTATTCGGGAAAATGTGGAAAAGAAGCCAACAAAGGAGATGGGAAGAAAAGACAAGGTAGAAAAATAGTGGGTTTGAACTGAAAATCTGGGAGGAGAGACTTTCATCCAAAGATTAGTTGACATCATGAAATGCTGAGGAGGTGGTATTATATTGGGATGGAAAAGAATGAATTGTTTTATATTTGAAGGGCAATGGGTGACTTTGATGACAATAATTCCAGGAGAGGACATGGGATAAAAGCCAGCGGGGCCAGAATGAAGTGAATTAGGGGAGCAGTTGCCATAGGTGCATTGAGGCTGGGCAGTGTAGTAGGTGGTTCTAAATGAACTGAGGAGACGTGAAGGAAGGCCGCAGCCAGGATCATGAGAGAGTTCAGCTTGTCAGGTTTTGAGGGACCACCTGTTTGAGGAACCGAAGGATTTGGTGAGTGATGAGCTGGAAAGCGTGGGCCTGCAGGAGGCCAAGGAGAGAGACAGATTGAAGACATCTTGGAGGATTCTGTCCAGCTGGAGCAATGGCAGCACACAAAAGGCATTAAACGGTCTTAAAATACACCAGGTAGAGCCTCTTGGGGGAAAACACGAGTTCTGTTTTGGACATACAATGTATGAGATGGAGGGTGTGTGATGTTCTCTTAGAAGTATCTAGAAGGAAGGCTGGGGAGATAGCGCAGTTGGTAGAGTGCTTGCCTTGCAAGCACAAGGCCCTGGGTTCAATCCCCAGCACTGCAAAAGAAAAGAGATATTAGAAGGCTCTAGGATTTATGATCTTGAACTTGAAAGAGAGAGACAGAGAGACAGAGACTTAGAGCTCACACAGAAGAGACTACAGGACAGAGACTGAAGAATCCCAGTGTGAACGTGATGGCAAAATAGTCAGGGAAGGAGTTTGAATGCAAAAACAAAGAACCCAATTCTTTATCAGAAGGATGCTTCTGTTCTTGTATGTGAAAGGCTCTGTCTTCTTTCAAACCAGGATGGAAAGATATGCAAGGAAAACAGAAAAACTCTGCCTTAAACATCCTCTCACAGATCCCAAAGCCATAGCTATAAATGAACTGCGAGATAGGGCAGACTTCACTTTGTAAACAAGAAACAGTTCTCAGACAAAAAAGGCTTGCATTTGGCTCTGAAATCAAACTTCATGGAGTTAGATAAATTAAATTCTCTGTTGTTTTTCTAATGCAGGGTATCTGGCTTTCTCTGCTTTTCCATGTTGCTTCTGATGAAGACATTATATTAAATATCTTTTAAGCTACCTTTCCTGAGCTCTATGTCAGTTTTCCTCTGTTCTTGATGAAGACAAATGGGAAAATGAGTTTTTGGCTTTGCTTCTTGAATAGAGGTTTAGCCTCCTTCAACCAAACATTGGACACATTTTGATGGAGGTTGTATTAGTCTGTTCAGGTTGCTATAACAAAATATCACAGACTGGGTGTCTTAAACAACAAGAATTAATTTTCTCACAGGAGGTTGGGAAGTGCAAGATCAAGATCAGTTTCTGGTGAGGATTTTCTTCCTGGTTTGAAGATGATTGTCTTCTTTGCTGAGCCTTCGCAGGGCCTTTATTCTGTGGCACTGGGAAAGAGATACAGAGAAAGAGACACAGATAGAGAGAGAAACCTTCTGAAGTCTTTAAGAAACTAATCCTACTCTCTGATCAGGGCCTTACCCTCTGGCCTCCTTTCATTTTGGATACTTTAAAGGCCAGTTTTTCATCCAGTTGCATTGAAGACAGGTTGTTAGCATATGAATTTGGGGGTGAGCAGGATGGAAAGATATACAAGGAAAGTAGAAAAAAACCTACCTTAAAAATCTTCACATAGATCCCAAAATTATAGCTATAATATTGCAATAAATGAACTGCAAGATAAGGTAGACTTCACTTTGTAAACAAGAGTTCTTGCTGTTAATTCACCTGCTAAGATAACTTGAGGCAGGATAACCCAGCACCTAGTGGTCATTGGTCTTGAGTACCTGTGTAAGCTTTTAAAAGTCTCTGGAGAATCTCATAGGGAACTTTGGCTGCTGGTTTTCTTTCTTTCTTTCTTTTTTTCTTTCTTTTTCTTTCTTTCTTTTTTTCTTTCTTTTTCTTTCTTTCTTTCTTTCTTCTGTTTCCTTTTTTTTCTTTTGAGAAAGATGGTCCTTAGTAAACTCTAAAATTATAAAAATATCTCATTTTTTCAGTTACTGTGAATAAACATTCATTATTTGTCAGTGTAAATAATTAATTCATGCTAGAAGCTTGTGTAGAGCAAAATGTCTCTCAATCACAGAGAACCCTAAATAACAACATGCAACATTTGTAAATAATATTTTCATGGAAAGAGTAAGAGCATCAATTTCAAATCAGTTGAAAATTGAGCATGTCAAAGTATGAAGTATTTTCTGAATAGACTTTGGAGCTATGGCTTAGCCCCAGAGAAGATTCTAGAAAATCATATAACTCCCTGGACCCTATGTTGTAAGGGAAAATGGAGGCTATGGGGCTGTGATGGGAAGTTCAAACTCGGTGGTTGATATCGGCCATGGTGATGACTCTGGCCTTGTCTCCTAAATTTTTCTCCAATGCAGCCCTTTAGCATTTGTGACTAACAGCTGAAAGACTGAAGGATGCAAGTGATTATAAGAGTATTGAAAGAGAGTTCTCCTCACCTCCGTGTAGCAGCTGTAGGAGCAGACCCAATGAGATTACCAGTGTTTCTGAGGCCATAAGAGAAAAACAAGAATGTAGCCACAGCTACCAGCATCAGCTGGAGGTCAGAAGCAAAGAAAAGAGAGAGAAATCATGCGAGCAGCTAAGGGACGGGATGCAGAGATTCTTGGTAGTAGGTGGGAGAAGTCCCAGGAACCCTTGGAAAGGAAGAGAAGAACTGGTGCAGCTGGAGTCCTCACCCTTTCCCCAGGGGACTATAAGCCTGAGACTGGGGCTCTCAGTTCCAACTTCGTTCCTTAGGGTGTTGAGGGTGTTCCTTGACTCTTGCGTGCATCTGATTGCAGTGTTGTGCTAGTTCTAGAGCACAGGCTTCAAGGAGGCAGGCTACATTGATGCAACTGTCTGCTGTGCCCCAAAAGTGCACCCTACAGACACAGCAATAAGATTTCATAAAATGACCTTGGGCTGGCCTGAGTTAGTTGGTGGTGGGTAGACTGCAGCCATTGAGAACCACTGAAGAAGAGAAGGTTGTAATTCAACAGCTGGAGCAGGAGAAGATGGTGCTTTTCACACAAGTGCACTGGTCTTACACAAGTCACTCATGCACACACGTGTGCACATGTATGCACAAGAGTAAAGGTTTGTTATTTTTCCCTTTATGGCATCATCCACCTGCCCACTCCTGTCTCCCAACACATACACAAACTGGGGATTGGGACCTTTTATTCTTTTATGCTTAAATTTTATTTTCATGTTAACTTTACTTTGCTTGAGTGTACATGTTGGAATAAGGAGAAATATTTATATATATTGGGGAAGGATCGTGGAAAGAGGAGGTCAAGTCACAGCATAATTCACCCCAGGCCCAATACCTCCCACCACACTCCCCATCTCCACAGTAGAAAAGGCAGATGTAGATAAAACATTGGATAAACCTTGAAAGTTAGAATTCCATTTGGTTCCCAGTGTGGGAAAATATTCAGGGTTAACCCCACTGGGTTTTTTCTTTCTTTCTTTCTTTCTTTTTTTAATCCTGAGCAGGAGAAGAAAAATACAATAGAAAATAAACATATAGACATGTTTCAGGATGCTAGTCTAAAAATGGTCATGACAGGAGCCCAGCCTGAAAGTCACATCAGCTGCTTCACCTCAACTTTTCGCCCTTTTCCCAACATGCACATATTTATAACCTGGGTTTCCCAAACAGATTACTCTGTATTTCCGCCATCTGGTTTATGGATTTTTTTTTTTTAACATGCTACAGTCTGCCAAACGGTAAAGCTAGTAGGATTCTTGTTTGAGGGAAAGCAGCTCTGGCAGAGTGTTGTAAAATAACAGCACATTAGCTACTTGGAAGCAGTAGCACAGCTCCAGAGACTTCAAGAACGCTGGAAAACTTCGAGAAGGGCTGAATGTGAAGGATGTGATGGGACTGCATCATAAAATTTAGGCAGAAAATTGAAATTCTGTCTTTCATAAGCATGGGGAGAATTTTCCCCTCAAAAATGTAAAAGTTGAAGTGTTTTAATTTTGCCTTCATTTTATGAGTCTCCTCCGTAGAAAAATGGCATGGTCTCCTCTGTGCAGAGAGCTGGCTCTTATGCCTTTGCTCCTTTCATTTCTATCAGCAAAGGAAATCAAGACAATCCTAAAGCAGGATCCACTCATTCAGTGGAAGGTCCATTAACGTTTGTGTCCCAGCAACATCGATAAGTGAATCCTGGTATCATGTTCAGTTCCATTATAAATATCAGAGATGCATTTGACAAGAAATGCATGTCAGAATGTTGAGAATGTTCTTCAAGACACTTCTTTAAAGGAACAAATCCTCTCTGTCAGAAAAATATCGTGATTCAAGATATGATTAAAAGCCTTCTACAGTCAAATCATAACACAAGAAACAGAAAGACAAGAGGTAGAAAATTTTGGCAATGCTCATATCTACCTCCCCCTGATTTACTCATTTCAACTAATGGTCAGAATTCTTAGCCAGGATGTTTTAGTTTGGTCAGAATTCTTAGCCAGGATGTTTTAGTTTGTTCTAATCAGTTTTTGATTATTCTGTGTAATTTTAATTTGATATTCTAGATAATTTAGGTGATGGGGATGAGGTGGAGTGCACTTTTTCTGTTTTTTTTTTTTTTTTTACATTCATCTCTCCAGGTGTTTTTATCTATATCCTTATGCTGATGGATCAAAGAGAACAGTGTAAAATGCAATCAGCAAAGTGTACATATCCTACTTTGCTGGGGAATTCTGCTCTGTTGTTGGCAGAAACAGGTATCATTTAGCAAATGGCTTTGTACCGTTCACTGAGAAATATAGTGTGCATTTTGTTACTGCTGTATTCAAAGTTTTCCTTATTTAGCCTATTGTGTGTCTTACTTAAGGATGTTATATACTAGTATGTGTTGGGTTTAGAAATTTTTTGAACAATCAGATTAACTCATTTATTCACTCACCCATTCGTTCATCTATTTGCAAATACAAAGATCAGATATAATGTTGGGAGAAATCCTAGTTCTTGGATGGCAACAGTGAACGTCTCAAGTGTGTAAGGAAAACCTTAGCAAATTCAGGCTTGACAGGAAAACCTATGGAGAGGAGCATTCCACTCTGGCCACCTAGGAAAGTATGCAACTCCCCCAAATTGACCCAGTGTTACCAAGGGAACCCATATCAGCCATATCAGCCTGGTGGTCTGATCCCCTGTGGTGCATTGTGATTGGGCAAGAAACCTATAAAATGTATACCTGTTCCCACAATAAACGAGTTTGCAGGCTGCTCACCACGAGCCTCTTCTACCAACTCCCAGAGTCTGGATCTTAACTTCGCACCCTTATCCCATGTATGAGCTAGCCCAGCACAAGAGAAACTACAATATAATATCACTGCCCTAAAGAAATTTGTAGTGCTAGGGAAATTTCTGGGTGTTTCCAAAATGCTGAACACAGTACACATAATCTGTCATTTAATCCCCACTCCTTTGACCAGAGGAATTTTTATCTTCACTTTATAGATGTAAAAGTTGAGATTAAGAGATGTTATTTTTCCCAATGTGATACTGGTGTTCAGTGACAGTCTGATTTAAACTCAGGTTTCTCTGATGCAAAAATCCATGCCATTTCCACTAGAACACCTAACTGACTCTGAGCAGTATTGATAATGTTTTAATCAAATCATGATGATAGAATAGGATTCCTAAATTTCACAACTTTAAGAGTATTCTCTTCTCAGCATGCTCTTAATTTGTTAATACCATAAAATAGTAATCTGGGAAGCAAATGTTCTATAAAGGAGAAGATCTGCACTATTTAAAAGAAATTTCTGATAGTTAGCGACCCCTTGACAACATATTTACTGACAGTTGGAGATCTTGCTGACAGTAGTTTTATGGTATGAAATCTACCATCCTGGGATCCATCATGTCACTGCCATCTGCACAAATTTGGAGAGCAAAGTGAAGATGGGAGGGAGATGGCCAACTTAAAATCTCTGCTAGCGGCCAGTCTCGAATGCAGGTGAGGTAGGCAGAGAATGAAACACTTTAATGAATTCTCCTTCTCCTGCCTTCCTCAAGCTGGATCAGTTGAAGCCCCCATTCACTAGAAAGAGAAGATGGGAATTCAGCAGATAGAAAAAACAAAAGGAAGAGAGGTGATGGGGTTGTAAGTGGAAAAATATGATAGGAAAACTTATAGAAAATGTTTCCTCTTCACTCAGAAAAGGTGGTATAGAAATAAACTTTCAACCAAAATTGTCTAGAATATTATTGCATATTTATTCAATGAATTTAAAGTCTCGTATGGGAGTAATTTTTTCTCTAACATGAGTGACATAGGCACATAATTACATAAAGTACAGAAGAATTCCAATGACTTACTGTGGTAAATCAACATGGCCTCCAGGGTGATTGGAAACAATATTCAAATATAACTCTATGATGTCCTGACATCAACAACTTTGGGCCTATATTTGCTCTGGCTGAGTCCTCAATGGAGTCCCTTGGAAAGTAGTTCCAATTCCTGGTTGGACCTGTAATAATAGGGTAATAACAGGATAAACTGTTTTATTTAGAGTATCTATCACAACTTCTTACTCATTTTCAGACATGGAACTAAATTGGACCTCCATCATATTGAGGAAAGTCAGAGTGAGCTAAGCAGAGAATGCATGAGATTTTTAAAAAGCAAATTAGTAAACATTCCACAATCACAGAGAGAAAGTGATGGAAACCATGTTCAGGCATAGTCCATGAAAATCTCCCTCACATGCTGCTTCAAGCACTTCTGGGTAATTAGGAGAGAAAAGACCACAGAGACTTTGGATAACTTGTGTTGAAGATGCAGCCTCCATCAGCCTGGATCCTCAGGTAGAGAAAGATCACCACCATCAACGAGGGACATTATCACTGTTATGTGAACAAGAAATAATATCCTATTGTGTTTCAGCAATTCTATGTTTCAAATGATATTTGTTTCAGCAACTGTACCTCTAAGTTGTTAAAGACAATTTCATGTTAAATTTTGATTTGGGAAAAAGGAACTTACATTGGAGAATACACATGTCATATACAACTATTGATAACTAAAATAAATAATTAAAAGCTAAAATCTCCTTCTCTATAGGCCGTTAACATTTATTTTACTGTGTCTGGCCTTGTTTAAAGAAAGTTTAGCAAAAGAAGAGAGGGATGGGTGTACACACGTTCCTAGGTTCCCATAGCAGTACCATTCCACGCTCCCATGACAGTTTGGGCCATTGCATGAATTGTTTTGAAAGGGAACTGGAAGATTTATGCCTTTCCTGTTGGGGAAATTCTCCTGATTTATGACTGCCATGTTTGTATGTATAAATCATACTGAAGTATATTAAATATTTTGTTTTTTAATTTTGGTTGAGCGGGGTGCTGGTCATCCAAATTAATGACTGTTCACCGGTGGCATAAATTCTGATAGGCATTTGCAGTGGGTGTGCATTATTTGAACGGTAGAAGCAGATTGATGGTTTCTGTGTCCCATGTGAGAGGCAGGCAGTCCAGCAACTGCTTGGTGCACTCACTCTACGACCATAAACTTGAGTTGTTATGATTGTTGGTAACAGTTGTACTTTAAGTCATGAAGAAGAGTTATTTTAAAATGATGATCCATGTTGTTCCCTAATCACTATTTTTAAAGGCCTTAGAGCTTCCACAATGTCATTGTTAGGCCAGTGCATGCCCGTGTAACTGATGGAAGTGCTTCATGCCACACTAATAACTCTCTGCATAACCACCATAGTAAATTCATTTATTATTTGGATATCTTTGCCGACATCTAGTTAAAAATAATTGTTTACTTTCCTTTTTGAAAAATATTACTCCAAGGTTGCCATTGTATTTTTTCACATGAATGAGAAGCTTTTCATAGTCAATCATTTTATTATTTAAAATATTTTTCATTGATGAGCAGATTTTACGTTACTCTCAGGAAAATGTTAGGTACCAGAAGTATGAGAAAGAGATAAGAAGTATGTGACATGGTTTCTACAGTCTTAGGAGAGACATAGTTAACATGATAAAGAACATTTACCAACAGAAACAACCTTTTATATTAGATTTGCTCTAGAGGACCTAGACCTGTTCTTAGCACTTTCTACCTGCTTAACACTGAATAAGTCATTTAGCCCATGGAGATTTGGTTTTCCCTTATTAAAAATAATTACAGCACCACTCCACTGCCAAGACTGTGTGTCAGATTAAAGAAGTGATCATTTGGCATGATAACAACAGCAGTTCTGGGAGAACTAGAAAATGGTTCACAATTACCAGTCAACCGAGTCACCAGTGGGAGAGGGTACTCACTGGAAAGAAAAGGCTTAAAAGGCAACAGGTTATCCAGGGAAAAAATCTCAAGCAGGCAGAGATCAGGACCCTAAACTCTCAAGAGTAAGTGAGGGTCATGCAGGTCTAAGGAGGACCATGCAGTCTCCAACAGGATTCTCTGGTGCCTTCTGTGACTGTTGGATGTTGCCATACTTTGGATCTTAAATGCCCCCCAAAGGCCCATGTGTTAAAGGCTTGATCCTCAGTCACTATTAGGAGGTAGTGGAACCTTTAGGAGGTGGGGCCTAGTGTAAGGAAATCAATATGAAGACATGTCCTTGAAAACTATATTGGGACCCCAGCCTTCCTCTTCTCTCTTTGCTTCCTGACCACCACGAGGCGAGCATCTTTCTCCAGCCCGGCTTCCTTGACGTGATGCCCTACCACAAGTCAGAAGGAATGGGGCCTCTCAGCCATGAACTGAAACCTCCAAAACCATGAACCAAAATAAATTTTCCTCCTTATAAGTTATCTCAAGTATTTTTTACAATAACAGAAAACTTGACTAACACAGAAGCTATGACCCAAGAACAAGAGAAATATTAAGCTCAAATCTACTGAGAGGGCACTAGGGCCTTTGCCATTGGTGGTGAGTTCTTATGAATTGAGTTATAGGATTGTGGGATTTTAATAATATACTTATTATTACCTGGTCTACTTGTTTATTGTTTATCTCCCTTACTAAAATGTAAACTTTGTGAGAACAGGAACTTTTTCTGTTTCATTGATGCATTTCTAGTGATTAGAACTGAAATAGTAATCACTTAATATACATTTGAATAAATGAATTAATTACATAAATTATTGAATACCCACTATGGACAAATCAGTTTGGCCCTGAGGCACCAACAAAAAGAATCATGTCAAGGTCCCTGTCAAGATATGGGCTCTTTTAAGTCTAAGCCAGTTGTTGGATGCTTTTTTTTTTTCCCCCCTGATTGACTTAGGGATGGGCTAAATTAAGGGACCTTTGGAAAATAAAATATGAGTCATTCTTCTAGCAGTTTTTGAAAAAGAAAATTCTGGGGCCTTGAGAGAAACCCAGAGCGGGAGAGAGATGGCAGAGTGAAGTAAGGCAGTGAGCCTCAACTCCTTCAAATCCCAGAAAGGATGCAGGGAAGGAATGACTGAACAGACTGGTGGGTGATAGAATTAATGCTCTAAGACCCAATATGGACAGTTTGAGACTTGGATAGATGAAGTTTGGTTACTAGAACAGGAAAAAAACAAATAGGAAAGAGTTTCTTTTGAGTTTCTTTTTTTTTTTTTTTGTAAACAAATGGGATACATGTTGTTTCTCTATACATGGAGTCAAGGCATACCATTTGTGTAATCGTAAATTTACATAGGGTAATGTTGTTTGATTCATTCTGTTATTTTTTTCCTTCCCCCCACCCCTCCCACCCCTCTTTTCCCTCTATACAGTCCTTCCTTCCTCCATTCTTGCCACCCTCCCTAACCCTAACCCTAAACCTAACCCTAACCCTAACCCTAACACTAACCCCTGCCACATGTGTCATCATCTGCTTATCAGCGAGATCATTCATCCTTTGGTTTTTTGAGATTGGCTTATCTCACTTAGCATGATATTCTCCAATTTCATCCATTTGCCTGCAAATGCCATAATTTTATTATTTTTTGTGGTTGATTAATATTCCATTGTTAATCAGTTTCTTTATCCATTCATCAATTGAAGGGCATCTAGGCTGTTTCCACAATCTGGCTATTGTGAATTGAGCAGCTATGAACATTGATGTGGCTGCATCTCTGTAGTATGCTGATTTTAGGTCCTTTGGGTATTTGCCAAGGAGTGGGATAGCTGGGTCAAATGGTGGTTCCATTCCAAGCTGTCTGAGGAATCTCCACACTGCTTTCCAGAGTGGCTGCACTAATTTGCAACCCCACCAGCAATGTATGAGTGTACCTTTTTCCCCACATCCTCGCCAACATCTATTGTTGCTTGTGTTCTTGATAATCGCCATTCTGATTGGGGTGAGATGGCATCTTAGGGTAGTTTTGACTTGCATTTCTCCTATTACTAGAGATGTTGAACATTTTTTCATATATCTGTTGATTGCTTGTAGATCTTCTTCTGTGAGATGTCTGTTCATTTCCTTAGCCCATTTGTTGATTGGATTATTTTTATTCTTGGTGTAGAGTTTTTTGAGTTTTTTATATATTCTGGAAATTAGTACTCTATCTGCAGTATGAGTGGCAAAGATTTTCTCCCACTCTATAGGCTCTCTCTTCACATTACTGATAGTTTCCTTTGCTGAGAGAAAGCTATTTAGTTTGAATCTATCCCAGTTGTTGATTCTTGCTTTTATTTCTTGTGCTATGGGAGTCCTGTTAAGGAAGTCTGATCCTAAGCCAACATGTTGAAGATTTGGACCTACTTTTTCTTCTATAAGATGAAGGGTCTCTGGTATGACTCCAAGGTCCATGATCCATTTTGAGTTGATTTTTTGTGCAGGGTGAGAGATAGGGGTTTAATTTCATTCTTTTGCTTATGGATTTCCAGTTTTCCCAGCACCATTTGTTGAAGAGGCTATCTTTTCTCCATTGCATATTTTTGGCCCCTTTGTCTAGTATGAGAAAATTGTATTTATTTGGTTTGTGTCCATGTCCTAGAGGACCATTGATCTGGACCATTCTGTACCATTGATCTACCTGTCTATTTTGGTACCAATACCATGCCGTTTTTGTTACTATTGCTTTGTAGTAGAGTTGAAGATCTGGTATTGCGATACCCCCTGCTTCACTCTTTCTGCTAAGGATTGCTTAGCTATTCTGGGTTTCTTATTCTTCCAGATGAATTTGGTAATTGCTTGCTGTATTTCTGTAAGGTACATCATTGAGATTTTAATTGGAATTGCATTGAATCTGTATAGCACTTTTGGTAGTATGGCCATTTTGACAATATTAGTTCTGCCTATCCAAGAACATGGGAGATCTTTCCATCTTCTAAGATTTTCTTTAATTTCTAGGAAAGAGTTTCTTAACACTGAATGTGGATGAGGGTGGAGTGAGGGGAGAAGAGCAACAGAGAGAGAAAGAGGTGGAGGAAAAGTACAAAAGCTTACTACCTTAGCAACTGCTGGACAGAAAGGCAGACCAAATTAAAATGCAACATGAGCAGCAGGGTCAGTAGAGGAGGTCAAGCAGTTTAACCAAAACTGTGGACTGAAAGCCATGCTGGGTGTGGAAGCCACCTTGTGGAGTCGGGATTGCTCAGAGGAGTTGAGAGCAGATTCCCACAATTCACAGTGACAGAAAGTGATAGTTCAGGTGCTGATAGGAGAGCTGTCTCTGTTCTGGGCACTGGAGGAGAATGATGCCCATAGTTCACAACCTTGGGTAATGGGAGCCCAAACCCAAGTAGATTGACTGAGTTTCTTTCCTTGTTGCAGGGGTGGTGTCCCTGTGATCTTTATTGGTCAAGGGGGACACTTAGGAACACAGACCACCTATGGAGAACCTACAACCATAGGTCTTCTGCTTACAGACAGTCACCAGACTCTATGTCATTTTGAAGAGGGCCCTGTGGTACACAGTTGGTGCATGGTGACACACAGCAGTCAGAGCAATAGCTCTGGACCCTGCATCCTGGGCTTCTGTAATTGGAAACAAAAGGCAAGCAGAAAAAGTAGACTTTAAACCAAAATTAATTAAAAGATGAAGAAAGTCACTTCACACTGGTTAAGGGAAGCATCCAACATCAAATATAATGATTTTAAATATTTATGCCGCAAATAATGGTGCCTCTATGAACATAAAACAAACCCTTATCAATACAAAATATCAAATAGACCACAATACAATAAGACTGGAAGATTTCAACATACCTTTCTTACCATTAGATAGGCTATCCAGAAAGAAACTAAGTAAATACTCTTCAGAACTAAAAGATATTATTAATTAAATGAATCTAAAAGGGAGTCATAGTATATTTCATCCATCGACACCTGAATTCACTTTGTTCTCCGTGGCACAAGGAACCTTCTCTAAAAAGACCATATTTTAAGACACATGTCTCAGCAAATACAAAAAATAGATATAATTCTTTTCATTCTATCAGATCATAATGAAATGAAATTAGAAATCAATAATAAGATAAAAACAAACATTTTTAACACTTTTGAATGGGAAACAGAACATAGAAGAAATCTGAGGAGAAATATAATATTTTTTTTTTTTTGTACCAGGTCTGGGTGTTGAACCCAGAGGAACTTGACCACTGAGCCATATCTCCAGCCCTTTTTTAATATTTTTATTTAGAGACAGGGTCTTACTGAGTTACTTAGGGTCTTGCTCAGTTGCTGAGGTTGGCTTTGAACTCATGATCCTAATGCCTCAGCTTCCCTAGCTACTGGGATTACAGGTGTACAATATTGTACCTCCTGAGAAATATAAAAATTCTTAGAAAGAAACCAGAATAGAGATATGACATATTAAAACCTCTGGGACAGTATGAACACAGTTGTAAGAGTAAAGTTTATAGCATTGAATGCCTACTTTAGAAAAAATAGAAAGAACCTCCCCCCACCGAAAAACTTAATGCTATATCTCATTATCTATATACTTTAGAAATGGAAGAAAAAGCTCATTTCAAAATCAGTAGAGAACAGGAAATAATTAAGATAAGAACCAAAACTAATGAAATTGGAAATAAAATAATTCAAAAGATCAATGCAGCAAAGAGTTGGTTCATCAAAAAGATAAATAAAATTGATAAGCTTTTAGCCAAACTAACCAAAATAAAGAGAAGGAAGGCCTAAATTAACAAAATTAGACATGAAAAGGAGATATTGCCATAGATGCTACTGAAATCTAGAGGATCATTAGAAAATATTTTGAAAATTTATATTCCAATAAGCTAGAAAATCTCAAAGATATTGACAAGTTCCTAGAGACACATGACCTAACCACGTTGAACCAAGACCAGTAGAATACTTGATAGGTTTAGATGCGGTGTCCCCCAAAAGCTCATGTGAGACAATGTAAGAAGGTTCAGTGGAGAAATGATTGTGTTGTAAGAACCTTAACCCAGTCAGTGATTTAATCACCTGATAGGGATTAACTGAGTGGTAACTGAAGGGGTAGGGTGTGATTGGAGGAGGTGGGAATTGGGGCGTGGCTTTGGGTATATATTTTTATCTGGTAAGTGGAGTCTCTCTCTCTGCTTCCAGATCACCATGATGTGAGCTACTTCCCTCTGCCACCCTCTCCTGCCATGATGTTCAGTCTCACTTTGAGCCCCAAGGAATGGAGCTGGCCTTCTATGGACTAATACTTTTGAAACTGTAAGCCCTCAAATAAACTTTTCCTCCTCTATAATCGTGCTGGTCAGGTCTTTTAGTCACAATAGTGAACTAGCTGACTAAAACAATATTTAAACAAATCAACATGGAAAAATGAAATAGAAACAACTATTAAAAGCCTTCCAACAAAGAAAAGCCCAGGACCAGATGAATTCTAAGCCAAATTCTACCAGACCTTTAAAGAAGAGCTAATGTCTAACCTCCTCAAATTAAATTCCAAGAAATAGAAAAGAATGGAACACTCCATAGTATGATGACAGTACCATCCTTATACCAAAAGCAGAAAATGACACATCAAGGAAACTTAGGATCAAAATCCAATGCAAGAATTGCATAAAGGCAAGAATTCTAAATAAAATCACATTAAGAAGATAGCACATGATAATCAAGTGGGTTTCATGCCAGGGGTGCAAGGTCATTGGTTCAGCATATGCAAAAAAAAAAAAAAAAAAAAAAAAAAAAAAAAGCAATCCACACATAAATAAAGTTAAGTGCAAGAATCACATGATTATCTCAATAGATGCAGGAAAAGCATTTAATAAAGTCCAGCACCCATTCATGTTTAAAACACTAGATGCTAGAGAAAGAAGGTATTTACTGTAACATTGGAAAGGATATATATGATAAATCATGATACTAAATGAAAAAAAAATTGAAAGCATTTCCTCCAAAACCAGTAACAAGATAAGGATGCCCACTCTCACCACTGGTATTCAACATAGTCCTTAAAAGTATACCCAGGTCAATTAGGCAAGAGAAAGAAATTGAAGGAATACAAATAGAAAAAGAAGTTCAGATATCTCTCTTTGCTGATGACATGATCCTGTATTTAGAAGACCATAAAGAAAACACCAGAAGTGTTCTAGATCTGATAAACGAATTTAGCAAAGTGGCATGATACAAGATAAACATATAAAGTCATTCATTTTGCTATACTCCAATAATGAATCTGCTGAAAAAGAAATGAGGACAACTATCCCATTCACAATAACTGGACAAAAAAGAGTTAAGAATAAATATAAGCAAGGAGTGAAAGACCTCTACAATGAAAATCATAGAATGCTGAAGAAAGAAATTGAAGAAGACCTTAGAAGATGGAAAGACTTCCCATGTTCTTAAATAAGCAGAATTAATATTATCAAAATGGTCAGACTACCAAAAGCATTATATTCAGTGTGATCCCCATCAAAATTCCAATAACATTTTTCACAGAATTAGAAAAACAAAAACAGTTATAAAATTCATTTGGAAGAAGAAAAGACCCAGAATAGCCAGAGCAATCCTGAGCAAGAATAGCAATGCTGGAAGTAAAACAATACTGTCAAATTGCATCACGATGCTGCAGTAACAAAAAACAGCAAGGTACTCACAGCAAGACAGACGTGCAGACCAATGGAATAGAATAGAAGCTACAGAAACTAAGCCATACAAATCATCAGATACTGAACAAAGTTGCCAAAAACATACACTGAATGAAAAATAGACATTTAACAAATGGTGCGAGAAAAACTGAATAGCCACGTGTAAAAGAATGAAACGCTATTCCTGTCTGCAGCTCTGCACAAGTTAACTCAACGTGCATCAAAGACTTAAGAATGAGGCCAGAAACTCTGCCACTGCTAGAAGGAAATGTAGATCCAACAGTCCGACGCATTAGCACAGACACAGACTTCCTTAACAAGACCCCTAAAACACAAGAAATAAAATCAATAATCATGAGCAGGACAGCATTAAATTAAAAAGCTTTGCACAGCAAAGGAAACAAGAACATGAAGCTAGAGCCTACAGAATGGAAGAAGAACTTTGCCACCTGTGCTCCAGATTGGGAATTAATATCCAGAATAAATAAAGAAATCAAAAACTAAACATCAAAGAAAAACAATTAATAAATTCACAAAGGAATTAAAGGGATCTTTCTCAAAGAAGAAATACAAATGACCAACAAGTATATGAAATAAAAAATGTTCAACATTGCTAGCAATCAGGGAAATGCAAATCAAAACTACATAGTTATTTCATTTCATTCCAGTCTTAATGGCAATTATCAGGAATACAAATGACAAGGAATGTGGGGTAAAAGGTATACTCATCCGTTGTTGCTGGTGCTGCAAATTGGTACAATGTGCAACTTGGTACAATTCACTCTGGAAAGCAGTATGGAGATTCCTCTAAAAATTAGGAATGAAACCACTATATGACTCAGTTATCCCACTTCTTGGTATATATCCAAAATATCTAAAATTAGAATATTCTAGAAAAGTAGCCACATCAATTTGCTATAGAAGCAAATTCACAATAGTTGATCTACAGAACCAACCCATTTGCCCATTAACATATAAATGGATAAAGAAAATGTGGTTTATATACAAAATAGATTTTTACTCAGTCATAAAGAAGAATGAAATTACAGCATTTTCTTATAAAGAGATGGAACTGGAGAACACCATGCTAAGTGAAATAACAAGATCCAGAAATCAAGGGTTGAATATATTCTCCCTTCGGAGAGAAGGTTTTGGTTTTGCGGAAGCTAAACCAAAAAAGCAGGCAGGGGCAGCAGAAAGAGAGAAAAGAAGAAAGAGTATGTATTCCATGGACAGAAGAAAGATCAATGGAGTAGAGGAAAGGGATTGATGGGAAGGAGACAGGGACTGGAAGAGGGAAAAATGAGAACTGAATCTGACCAAACTTTCTTAAGTGCATATATGAATATACCACAGAATTTCACCTTTATGTATATTTGTAATGCACTAATTTAAAAGAAATCTGTAAATAAAAAGATCAGTAAAGTAGAGGAGAGTGAATAGGGGAAAGGAGGAGAGTGAAATAGAGGGAGAGGGAATAGAGGAGAGGGAAATAGAGGAGAGTGAAAGGAGGGAGGGGAAAGGAAAGTTCTGGGGACTAAATTGGTGAAAATTATATTCCATGTTTATTCAATTATGTCAAAATGCACCCCGATGTTTTGTGTAACTATAATGCACTATTAAAAAAAAGAGAAATTGTGATGAAGTGTCTCAGTCTGTCTGTCTGTCTGTCTCTCTCCTTTACCCCATCTTAACCTTTGGTTGCAGTGTTCATCTTGAGATCAGAAGTCAAAACCAGCACAGAGAGTTGAGGGAACTGAAGAGAAACAGGCAGAAGTCCTCTCCTTTGATGGGCTTCCAGTGATGTGGGCCCTTACAAGTCCTTATTGTTTAAGCCACTAGAAGCTGGTTTGTGTTCTTCAAAGCATCACACCTTCTAAAATTCCTTCCAGAGGGTTGAATAAAAAGTGTAAATGGTCACAATGTTCTATACAAGCAGGCATTATCCTTAGTGGTGCGTGTTGGTGCACGCCTGCAATCCCAGCTTATCAGAGGCTGAGGCAGGACGATTCCAAGTTCAAAACCCTATATCAAAGAAAAAAGTAAAAAGGGCTTTGGGTATAGCACAGTGGTAGAATTCCCGTGGGTGTAATTCCCAGAAATAAGGTTAAAAAAAGGAGGCCCTGTGAAATGCTTCCCCAGAGACAGGAAGACAGAGCAAACCTCAGGTTGATCAAATGAATAATACAAACTACATCTTTCCATTTTTGTTAAGAAACTGAGTAAAAACAAATTTATTGTATAGAAGAGGAGATTGAAATGTCATAAATATCAACTCAAAGTGAATCAAAGACCTGGAATCAGAAAACATAGGATAAACATGTCAACCTACAGATTCCTAAAGTTCAAGAAATAAAACCAAGATTCAGTAAATTGAATGGCATCACATTAAAAATCTTCTGTAGAGCAAAGGAACCAAAAGGGTAAAGAGAGAGCCTACAGAATGGAAGAAGATCTTTGCCAGCTACTCTCCCAACAGGGCATTTATGTGCAGAATTCATAAAGCACTGAAAAAACTGAACACCAATAAATAAGTAAAAAAATAAATAAGCAACCCAATAAATAAAAGGCAAGTGAACTAAACAGACATTTTTTTCCAAAGAAGAAATACAAATGCCAACAAATGTATGAAAAAAATGTTCAACATCCTTAGCAATCAGAAAAATGCAAATCAAAACAACACTGAGATTTCATCTCACTTTAGGTACAATGTCAGTCATTTAGAATACAAATAACAATAAATGCTGGCAAGGAAGTAAGGGAAACATTACTCTTTTGCTTTGTTGGAAGAACTGCAAATTAGTACAAAAATTATGCAAATCTGTATGGAGATTACTCAAAAGACTAGGAATGGAACCACCATATGACCCAGCCATCCCACTCTCTGTTACTTATCCAAAATAATTAAAATCACGGTAATGTATGCATACCAATGTTTAGAGCAGTACAATTCACAATAGCCAACTATACACACACACACATATATGCATATACACACATACATAAATGAATATATACACATATATGTGCATATATATGTATATATAAAACTTTTTCTTTCTCTATATATTTTCACATGTACACACACATACATACACCCACACACACAAATATATATAATACATGTAATATATATGTTAAAATACAAAAACACTCCACATAATGGAATTTTTTTCAACCATACAGAAGAATGACATTATGTCATTTGTGGGTAAATTGATGGAGCTAGAGAGCATCATCTAAGTGAAAGAAGCCAGATCCTGAAAGTCAAAGGTCAAATGTTTTCACTAACATGAAGCTAGTGAGAAAAAAAGAAAGAAGGAAAAAAAGAAGATCTCATGAAAATAGAAGGGAGACCAGTAAAGCAGAAAAAGGGGACGGAGCGGGAGGGAGGAGTGGAGGACAAAGGGAAGTCCTGGGGAATGAGATCCACCCCGTGTATGAATAGACCACACCGAATCCCAATTTATGGGTAATTATAATGCACTTACTGAAAAAAAGTAGGGTGGAGGCCAGTGCAGTGGAGAAAAGGGGTCAGGGGCGGGATGGGGGAATGAGATTGATCAAATTAGTAATTTGCATGTATGCATATGGCATAATGAATCCCACTATTACATAAAATTATAATGCACCAAAAGTTGTAAAAAACAAATCTTTTGTACAGAAAAGGAAATTTCAACGTCTTGTACCCTGTAAGATTCTAAGAGAACTCATGCCCATGACTGTATGGATATTTTTACTGACGTCCATTTATTTTTTTATTTTTTATTTTATATTTAAGAGGTGCTGTGAGGGTTAGTGAAATAAGCTGTCTTGAGCATCCAACAGGGTGGCCTTGGTTTTCTTGGTCTATTGTCTATGTAATGGCTCTTCCACACACAGGTAGAAAGGGGCACACGAAGAGGACATTAAAATGAATCACGTCTGGTTCTATTTATGATGATAGCTAAAACATTTATGACAGGGAATTTAAAACTATTGGCTCCCGGAAGGCATGTAAAATTTAAATAATATTCATGCCACTCCCACCTCCCACCCTCACCCCCACACTCGGTTGATGACTTTCCTACTTCTCATCAGCATAGCATTTATTTTCATGAGATACTATTTATTTTAGTTATTTTTATGTATGTCCCCCTATTAACTTGTGAGCTCCATGAAGATAAGAACTTTTGTTTTTCAAGAAATACATATTCTTTTTGTTTTAATATGTATAACTTATCTTCAGGGACATGCACATTGTAGAGTGCAGTATAAATTACATAATAACATGAGCGCCCTCAGTTTGTCAATCCCAGCCATTTATCTTGCAAGAGAGAGGAAGAAATTGAATATTCATGTGACAAATATGAGGGAAGGAGCTTGAATCCTTGTAAAAGGAAATTTGTCCACAGGTGTATTAGAGCAGCCCTCAGGAGACTGAGGAGAACTGACTGGTTTTGCTTCTCCACAACCTTAACTCCCGAGGGTGGCAACATCTAGACTGCCCTCTTCATGTAGCCCTCTTTTTTTTTTTTTGATTCATTGTACACAAATGGGGTACAGCTTTCGTTTCTCTGGTTGTACACAAAGTAGAGTCAACCACTTGCATAATCATACATGTACATGAGGTAATAATGTTTGTCTCATTCTTTTACTTTTCCTTCCCCCCACCCCCTCCCCACCCCTCATTTTCATCTATACAATCCATCCTCCCTCCATTCTTGTCTCCCCCGCAACCCCTTGTTATGTATCATCATCCACTTATCAGAGATCATTTTGCCTTTGGTTTTTAGGGATTGGCTTATCTCATTAAGCATGATATTCCCCAACTTCATCCATTTGCCTGAAAATGTCATAATTTTATTCTTCTTTATGGCTGAGTAATATTCCATTGTGTATATATACCACAGTTTCTTTAGTCATTCATCTATTGAAGGACATCTAGGTTGGTTCCACAATTTAGCTATTGTGAATTGAGCTGTTATAAATATTGATATAGCTGTGTTACTATAGTATGCTGATTTTAAGTCCTTTGGGTATAAGCCAAGGAGTGGGATAGCTGAGTCAAATGGTGGTTCCATTCCAAGTTTTCTAAGGAATCTTCATTCTGCTTTTTCCAGAATGGCTGCACCAATTCGCAGCCCCACCAGCAATGTATGAGTGTACCTTTTCCTCCACATCCTCACCAACACCTATTGTTGCTTGTATTCTTGATAATAGACATTCTAATTGGGGTAAGATGAAATCTTAGGGTCTAGTTCTGAGGTCCTTGATCCATTTTGAGTTGAGTTTTGTGCAGGATGAGAGATAGGGGTTTAGTTTTATTTTGCTGCATATGGATTTCCAGTTTTCCCAGCACCACTTGTTGAAGAGGCTATCTTTTCTTCATTGTATGTTTTTTGACACCTTTGTCTAGTATGATAGAACTGTATTTATGTGGGTTTGTCTCTGTGTCCTGTATTTTGAACCATTGGTCTAGCTGTCTATTTTGGTGTCAATACCATGCCATTTTTGCTCTGTAGCATAGTTGAATTTCTAATATTGTGATACCACCTGTTTTGCTCTTCCTGCTAAGGATTGCATTATTGATTCTTGGTCTCTTATTCTTCCAAAGGAATTTCATGATTGCTTTCTCTATTTCTAAGAGGTACATCATTGGGATTTTAATTGGAATTGCATTAAATTTGTGTAGCACTTTTGGTAATATGGCCATTTTGACAATATTAATTCTGCCTATCCAAGAACATGGGAGATTTTTCCATCTTCAAAGGTTTTCTTTAATTTCTTTCTTTAGTGTTCTGTAGTTCTCATTGCAGAGGTCTTCACCTCTTTTGTTAGATTGATTCCCAAGTTTTTTTTTTTTTTTTTTTTTTTGGCTATTGTGAAAGGGATAGTTTTCCTAATTTCTCTTTCAGAGAATTCATCACTTAAGAATAAAAATGCATTAGATTTATGAGTGTTGATTTCATATCCTGCTACTTTACTGAATTCATTTATGAGTTCTAGAATTTTACTGGTGGAATTTTTTGGCTCCACTAAATATAGAATCATGTCATCAGAAAATAGTGATAGTTTGAGTTCTTCTTTCCTATTGGTATCCCTTTAATTTCTTTGGTCTGTCTAATTGCTCTGGCTAGATTTTCAAGGACAATGTTGAATAGAAGTGGTGAAAGGGCATCCTGCCTTGTTCCAATTTTTAGGGGGAATGCTTTCAGTTTTTCTCCATTTAGAATGATGTTGGTCATGGGTTTAGCATAGACAGTCTTTCCAGTGTTGAGGTATGTTCCTACTATTCCTGGTTTTTCTAGAGTTTTGAGCATGAATGGGTATTTTTATCAATGCTTTTTCTGTGTCTATTGAAATAATCATATGATTCTTAACTTTAAGTCTATTGATGTGGTGAATTACATTTATTGATTTCCAGATGTTGAACCAACCTTGCATCCCTGGGATGAAACCCACTTGATAGTGGTGCATTATCTTTTTAATATGTTTTTGAATGAGATTAGCTAAAATTTTGTTAAGAATTTTTGCATCTATGTTCATTAGGGATATTGGTCTGCAGTTTTCTTTCCTCGATATGTCTTTGTCTGGTTTTGGTATCAGGGTGATATTACCTTCATAGAATGAGTTTGGAAGGGTTTCCTCCTTTTCTATTTCATGGAATACTTTGAGGAGTATTGGAATGAGTTCTTCTTTGAAGGTCTTGTACAACTCAGCTGAAAACCCATCTGGTCCCAGACTTTACTTGGTTGGTAGGCTTTTGATGACTTCTTCTATTTCATTACTTGAAATTGATCTATTTAAATTGTGTATGTCCTCCTGGTTCAGTTTGGGTATATCTCTAGAAACCAGTTGATGTCTTTGAGATTTTCTGTTTTGTTGGAGTATAGATTTTCAAAATAGCTTCTAATTATGTTTTGTATTTCAATAGTGTCTGACATGATAGTTCCTTTTTCATCATGAATTTTAGTAATTTGAGCTTTTCTCTCTCTTTCTCTTCCTTAGCATGGCTAAGGGTTTATTAATTTTGTTTATTTTTTCAAAGAACCAACTTTTGTTTTGTCCAGTTTTTGAATTGTTTCTTTTGTTTCAATTTCATTGATTTCAGGTCTGTTTTTAATTATTTCCTGTCTTCTACTAATTTGATGTTGATCTGTTCTTCTTTCTCTAGGGCTTTGAGCTGTAATGTTAGGTCATTTATTTGTTGACTTTTATTGTTTTATTGAATATGCTCCATGCAATGAATTTTCCTCTTAGTACTGCTTTCATAGTATCCCAGAGATTTTTGGTATGTTGTGTTGTTCTTGTTTATCTCTAAGAATTTTTTTATCTCCCCCCGATGTCTTTTGTTATTCATGTACCATTCAATAGCATATTATTTAGTCTCCAGATGTTGGAGTAGTTTCTGTTTTTTATTTTATCATTGATTTCTAATTTCATTCCTTTATGATCTGATAGAATACAAGGTAGAATCTCTATTTTTTTGTATTTGATAAGAGTAGCTTTGTGATATAACATATGGTCTATTTTAGAGAAGGATCCATGTGCTGCTGAGAAAAAAGTGTATTTGCTCATTAATGGATGGAATAGTCTATATATGTCTGTTACATCTAATTTATTTATTGTGTTATTGAGTTCTATGGTTTCTTTGCTCAATTTTTGTTCGGAAGTTCTGTCCAATGATGAGAGAGGTGTGTTAAAGTCACCTAGTATTACTGTGTTGTGGTCTGTTTGGTTCCTAGAATTGAGAAGGATTTGTTTAACATACATGGATGAGCCATTGTTTGGGGCAGAACTATTTATGATTGTTATGTCTTGCTGATTTATGCTTCTCTTAAACAGTATGACATGTATTTCTTTATTTCTTTTGACCAACTTTGGCTTTATCTGGTATGAGGAAGGAAACTCCCCACTTTTTTAACCAGTCTGTGTACATGGTATGTTTTTTTTCCATTCTTTCACCTTTAGTCTGTTGCTATCTTTTTCTATGAGATGAGTCTCTTGAAGGCAGCATATTGTTGGATCTATGTCTTTAATCCAATCTGCCAGTCTATATCTTTTGATTCATGAGTTTAGGTCATTAACACTCAAGGTTATTATTGAGATATGACTTGTATTCCCAATCATTTTGGTTTAGTTTTGGTTTTTAACCACACTTGGTTTCTCCTTTAAATGGCTATTCCTTTAGAGTAGTTCCTCCCTTTGCTGACTTTCATTGTTGTTTTTCATTTCTTCATCATGGAATATTTTGCTGAGAATGTTCTCTAGTGCTGGCTTTCTATTTGTAAATTCTTTTAGTTATTGTTTATCATGGAAGGATTTTATTTCACTGTCAAGTCTGAAGGTAAGTTTTCTTGGGTATAAGATTCTTGGTTGGCATCCATTTTCTTTCAGAGCTTGAGATTTGTTGTTCCAGGACCTTCTAGCTTTTAGTGTCTGAGCTGAGAAATCTGCTGATTTTCATATTGGTTTTCCCCTATTTGTAATCTGATGCTTTTCTCTCACAGTCTTTCAAATTCTATCCTTATTTTGTATGTTAGGTATTTTCATTATAATGTGCCTTGGTGTGGATCTGTTGTAATTTTGTACATTTGACGTCCTATAAATCTCTTGTGTTTGATTTTCCATTTCTTCAGATTTGGAAAATTTTCTGATATTATTTCTTTGAATAGATTATTCATTCCTTTGGTTTGTGTCTCTGTGCCTTCCTCAATCCCAATAATTCTTAAATTTGGTCTTTTCGTGATATCCCATAATCCTTGGAGTTTCCATTCATGATTTCTTACCAACTTCTCTGTTTGGTCCACTTTGTTTTCAAGATTAAATATTTTGTCTCCATTGTCTGAGGTTCTGTCTTCCAAGTGATCTAGCCTGTTGGTTATGCTTTGGATTGAGTTTTTAATTTGGTTTATTGTTTGATTCATTTCAAGGATTTCTGTTTGTTTGTTTGTTTTTTTTTTCAGAATCTCTATCTCTTTATTGAAATGATCTTTTCTTCCTGCATTTGCTCTTTTAACTGTTTATTGGAGTGATCATTCATTGCTTGCATTTGCTCTCTTATCTCATCGTTTGCTTCTCAGATCATTTTAATTATGTACATTCTGAAATCCCTTTCTACATTTCTTCTACCATGCTGTCATTGGATTCTGTTGATATAGCATCAAGGTTTCTTTGGGACACTTTCTTCCCTTGTTTTCTCATATTGCTCATGTATCTTCCCCTCTAGCAGTGGGAATCCAAGGTATTGCAGTTTTCCCCCTATAGACTTATAGTGTCTCTGCAGGCTTCCCGATACCTCACCTTGAAATGAGAGATCAATATTAGCAGCACACAATTCAAACAATATGTATCCTTAACCCAAATAGTCCTTATTAAGATATTAACCATATTGTATTAATAAACAGAGATGATGAGTTCGATTGTTATCTACAGCATAACCAATAGGTTTGTAATAAGAATCATGATTTTTTATGGTGGACAAAAAGAATGAGGAGGTGTGTAGGATGTAATGTTAATGAGATAAGAAGTGAGTCTATAGAGGTACTATGTTGTAAGAATAGTGAAAGTGGAATTAAAAGAAATTGGTTGTTAGCATGAGAAAAGGGAGAAAAAATCTCCAAGGAAACCGATAGATAAGAGGAAAATTGAGAGAGTGAGAAAAATATTAACAAAAGAAAAGTAAGAATAATAGTAAGTATAATAAGAATAATAGTACTAATGAAAAAATCTACAGTAAAACTATACTGTACTGTTCAAACCTCCTGGCCTTCAGCATCCTGATGCCTGAGAGGAACTTGTTAATGTGGTGTCCCAAGAAGGTTGCTGCCCCACTAGGGATGGTGGCCTTCAGGTCTAGAATAATCTGCTAGTGGGCAGAGGCAACCCCACATGTTGACAGATGGTCAGACACAGCGCCAGCACTGGAGATGGTGGGAGCTGGGCCAGTTCACCATATGGGAAGAACTTTTATTGTCTGGTTCTCTGTTAAACTTCAGAACTCAGAAGAGAGTCTGATACACAGTAGCTACACAATAAATACTTGAAAGAATAAGTAGATGCATTTTTATTTGCACAAGTATAAACAGTAAAGTCCTTTTATAAGCCCAGTTTGAAATTACAAATCAAAGCTTAAAAGACATATTCTCTAGTATCTACTTTTAGCTACTCAACAATTTTGTCTGTGTTTGTGCTGTTGAGGATTGAACCCAGGCCCTTGAGCATGCTAAGCAAATGCTGTACCACTGAGCCACACCCCTTAACAATTAATTTTTAAGCATAGACTTCTTTGAAACTTGAACTCACTCTGAAAACATATTTAATTCAGGGAAGGTTATATTTTAAAATGTGTAGATTCGTTTAATCTGTAGGCAAGAAGAGAACTTGGAGATTTTATTTGGAGAACTGACTTACACATCTTAAAATTATAAAGATATATTGTTTTTATATGCACTTGTAACTATAAAGGAGCCAACCTATGTTGAAGGTAGGATCATATATAAATTGGTTTTGAAAGAGCTGCAATTAAAACAATGATAAATGTTTTCAAACTTTTTCCTGAGAGAAATACAAAGCAGAAATATTCCAACTCAGGACTGGGGACATAACCCAGTTGGTAGAGTGCTTGCCTGGCAAGTACAAGGCTCTGGGTTCAATTCCCAGCACAGCACCCCCAAAATAAAAAAAGAATGAAAAGAAATGTTCCAACCCTCAGACTGAAGGGCCAGCGCTGGAGAGTTTGGACCAGCTTTCCTTCTGCTCACCTGGATGACCACCTCTTCATTTGGGAAGGTTGTTTTTCCCGTGCTGGGTTACAGCCACTTCTTTGGTTTCCTGCTCCTCTGATTTCCCCTTTTAACTCTTTCTTCTCTCACGTGAGAAGAGTCTGTGGACCCGTGGTCTTTAGAAAACCAACAGGTGCTGAGTGAGGGTGGAATCCATATATTCCTCCAACCCACTTAGTTCCCAGAGAAAGCCAAGTATTCAATTTCCTTCAATAAAGACTATGGCTCCTTACTCCAGGAGATGTTCCTGTGTAAGACTCACTTCCTCAGGGCTCACAGTCAAGAGGGACCTGTTAAAGAGCCATGGAAGGGCTTTCCCAGGAGGTGGCTGGGCTGCCATATTGCCTCCAGGAAGCCGGTAGTCAACCCGGAGGGTTATTCCCTGAAGGTCAGGCTTTTGTATTATGAATCTTCTAGCAGATGTGATAAGCAGTAAATTGCAGATCTATCACGTTTTCCTCCCCCAGAAAGTGTGTGTGTGTGTGTGTGTGTGTGTGTGTGTGTGTATGAAATCAGCAGAACACTGCCTTTCTGTGATTTATGGCCCACTTTTGACCATCTCTTATCAGGTTCCCACAAGCCCTTTTCTGATGCAACTCATGTCTGAATGACAATAGACAAACCAGTGCCATTATGCACCAAAATCTCCCTCTGCATTCTAGACACCAAGATTACATCTGGGGTATTGATTTATTGCCGCCTCTTTCCCCACCCCACCACCACAGGGACCAGTTTGTTCAGCCTGAACAAGATCCACACTTATTAAACAGAGCCGACCACTCTCTGTGAACTTGGTAAAGAAATAATCATCTGCTTCCACCTTTCTAATGACCTGGTAAGGCATGGTAAGGAACTATGTGTGCTTAAATATGTAGGCTGTTTATTTGTCTGTGCTAGTCTCTTCTTCGGATATGTGAAATAAGATAAAACAGGCCTTGGGAGGAGGAAGGGAATCTGTAGTTTCTCAGATGTTGAAACACAATGTGGTGCTTTTTATGAACCACACTGAAATGATTACAAATCTCTGCTTTGGTGTGTATTTCTGAAACACCTACTGTATCTGTAGCAATGAGGTTTTATGACAACTTTAACAGTTTCTGCAAAATTTATATGTTCTACCAGTAGATCATTTTGGGGAGCGATATAAATTTTACAGCACATCAGAGTTTTATATCACCTACAAACGCCTGATGTAGGATTCACATTAAGTAGGCCCCACATCCACTCACAGTTTCCTATTCTTCAGGGTATTTACGTTTGCCAGGCAAAAGGGCCCTTTAACACTTTTCTCTTTACAAATGATCGTTCCTCCTCCCTCGTTACCCTTCAGTTTAACGTCATTCGGTTTGTCTACAGGAGATCACCTGCGCTCTCATCAATTTACATAGCAGACAATCTGCACAGTCCCTGCTCTCCAACTCCCACCTGTGGGGAGGATGGTGTCTCTGAAGTCACCAAGAACTGAGTGAGCTAAATGGAAATCAACAAAGGGGATCTTATTTTCCGAACCCTCAGTTGGTTCCTGTGGTCTGAAAAAATGGCCCTGAAACAAAACACTTAAAAATCTAACTAACTGCCTTAAGAAATCCTGGCATGCTTTTGTTAAGTCTATGGGAAAATTCTGGAATCCTGGTTGCAAAGAGTTAAATACACGGAATAGGCTAATTCAGAATCAAAGGTGTAGCTGATCTTTTTTTCCTTGAGGATCTTATCAGAAAGCTACTTTTTGAGACAAAAGATAACAAATACTAGCAAGGATATGGAGAAAAAAAAGTTCATACTCCATTGGTGAGAATGTAGATTAGAACAAACACTACAGAAAGTAGTAGAAAAGAAAAACTCCCACGGTAGTACAGTAATGGCTACTGATATGTTCATCAGTAGATGAATGGAAAATGAAAATATGGTGTTTACACATCATGCAATATTTCTCAGCCATAAGAACAAATGAAATCCTGTCATTTGTGACCACGTGGAAGAATCTGGTGGACATAATATTCATGGAAATAAGGGAAAATTAAGCACTGAAGGATGAACATGGCATGATTTCACTCACATGTGGAATCTGAAAGAGTAGATCTTAGAAGTAAGAGTAGAATAGTGGTTACCAGAGATTGGGAAGCAGGATTGGGAAGGGGGTTGATTCTTGGGTATAATGTCACAGCTGCAAAGGAGGAATAAGTTCCCATGCACTACTGCATAGCATGATGATTATAGTTGCCAATATTTTATATATATATACATATGTATTTATATATAAAATGTATACAATATATACCTATATATTTCAAAATAGCTAAAAGACAGTATTTTGGATGATCTTATTACAAAAAAAATGTTTGAGATGATGGCTAATTGAAATATCTTCATTTGATCATTATGCAATGTATACATACATCAAAACATCACACTGTACCCCATAAATTTCTACAGTTATGTGTCAATGAAATGTTTCAAAGTCACATTTTTTGAAAAATGTTTGCCACCTCTGTTCACTGTCTTTGAAATTCCTATAAGCTCTATTCTTGATGTCTGAATGTGCAAGTTTGCATAGAGATATTTAGTCATAGTGGATAAAACAAAAGTGTGTTGAGAAGCATAATATCATCTATATTTTATCAGTTTTACTGGGAACCATACTCACTTCCACCCCCACCTCAAAAATTATCTTGTTGAAGCCATTTGGTTCAAGAAGGACTTGGCCTAGAATCTCAACCCTAACAGGAAATATTTCACTGAAGTCTAACCAAGCAGACTCCTTGTGTCTGTGGAATCATGATCTATGCAATGCCATAGGCTCAGGGTTACCAGTGGCCATCCTAGTACCACACAGGGAAAACCTGTCTGAGACTAAAACCAAACAGAGCCCATAAAGGGAGACAAAATTGTAAGATATCCACCAACCCTCTTAATGCAGCTGTGTGCCTGAAGTCTACTCCATCAGTGAGCCCGTCTGAGCAAGCATGGACACATTCTGCTGCTGACTTAGGCAGGGCAGAGGAAAGGGAGATAACAACACATAAGAAGTCAATTCATATAAACCACATTATATTTTGGGTACCTCATGTCATGACCCATTGATGTGGTATGAGTGTGTATGTGTGTGTGCATGTATACATAGGTGTATATGTGTGTGTGTTGGCATATTGTATGGAAAATTCTAAAGAGCTTATAAACCATTTGATGGTAGTTCCAAGTTCTTATATGTTGGACTTTTCTTTGAATTCAATAATAGTTAATGTTTATTAGACATTTTCTAGGTTCCCAGTCCTGTGCTAAGTGCAGGTATTCCATTTATTCCAGTCAATTTCAATGATATGGATGGCATTATTATGATTTCTTGTTCATATATGGGGAATTTGAAGCTCAGAGATTAAGTAATTTGCTCAAGGTGATACAATTAGTAGGCAGTGCAGCTGGGGCTTCAACACACATCACCAATAACTTCTGTACCATATTCTCTCACATACAGTTGCTTGTATGCAGTAGGCTGGATAAGTAGAGCATTCATTGATTGACTGTAATCATGCATGAAACTGCGGGGCTGGAAACTCCCTCCCCTAATGCAGAGCTCATCTAGATTGCCAGCCCTGTCCTGTTTCTCTTCTATTTTCCATCTGATAGGGAACCTCTGAGTAGGCCTACTACCAAGTATTAGATTCAAAACTACAGTGGAAACTCAATTATCCAAACAAATCGGGTCTCAAAGGTGTTCAGGCATGCAGTGGGTTTGACTAATACAGTTTGAAGATCTTAAAAAAAAATGAAATGGAACAATGAGAGAAATTTTAGCATGTCAGGGCATAAAAGGTAAAGGAAATTGGCTTTAGGGAGTCATTTGAATAATGGGACTGTTCAAATAAAGGATGTTCAGATTACTAAGTTTTCACTGCACTTAATCTACCATAGACAGAGCCGGACTCTGGAGCATTGAGAGAGTAGGTACCCTCTCTCAAAATTCAGCTCATTCATGCTCCCCTCTCAGTTTTATGTCCATCTTTGGAAAGTCTTGAACTTTTTTTGTCACTTTCCAGATAAATAAAACCCCCGAGTTATTCTTTTTTTGCAACATACCAAGTTAAATAAAAACCTCAAATAAAATCCCTCACATCTGGTCTCCTTGTCCAGGTGGAGATCACATTGTTACTTTCCTTCAACCAAAGTCCCAGGAATTGGAAGAGTAAGAATAAGTGGTTTGCCTTCCAAGTTCTCTCTCAAAGATTAGCATTTCATCAGGTGATACACCTGAAAATCTGGATGCTTGATCTAACCTAGGTCTATCTTAGGATAGTGAAGGAGAGTGGAGAAAGGGTGACTTGGACTTTTTCAATGTGGAAATCTGGGATTTGATATATCCCTGCCAAGCTCTGTCCCACTTCTGTGGCATGGAGTATGCCATCCTTGGGGGTAACAGAGAGGGGACTTCATCAGTCCTCAGCTGAAGACCATATGGAGTCTTCTAACAAAATCATTTGTCAGGGTGGAATGAATGTCTGGTTGGATTGCAAATATTCCACTGCAAAATATGAACATAGCCATGTGCCTCATTGTAGTCAGTGACAGACCCATATACAATGATGGTCACATCAGATTGTAACGGATCTGAAAAATCCAGTTGCACTGTAGCTGCAGGAACATTTCAGCACAACATGTTACTGAAATGTTTGCAGTGATGCTGGTATAAACAAATGCACTGTGTTGCCAGTTGTAGTAAAGTAGAACACATATAATCATGTACATTACATGATACTAGATAATGATAGTAAATGTTACTAATTTATTTACTATATTTTCTACAATTAGAATGTCCTTCTATTTATTAAAAAATGTTTATTGTAAAACAATATGTCCTATCACAACACCAGCAGCACTGTATATCTATGTCAGTGTCTTTGATTGCTTCATTGCTCTTGGGATTGATTTAATCTTGGGTCATTTTGTTCATCATGACCCTAAAAGCTATATGAGACTATGTACACACACACGCGTGCACGCACGCATGGACACACACACGGCTAGATGTGTAGTAGCCTATGCCATCTAGGATTGTGTAACATTTGTCCACAGTAGCCACACGAGCATGAAATGACTAGCAGTGTATTTCTCAGAACCAGACTTGAAGTGATACATAACTGTAGCTCCTCCCCACCATCCAAATGAAGTGGAACGGCTTGAATCCTAGGAAATGAACAATGAGATTCTAAAAAAGAAAGAAGGAAAAAGCTCCAAGATGGGTCAAAATGCCAGGAAATGGCTGGCAGGTGGGGAAGGTCCCTCCAATGGGGGATTGCTCTTTGCTGACCTCGGTATTAGTGGTAGTTTCCTAGAGGACTTGGGCCATAGAATCTACTCCCACACGCCAAGGAGCAAGAAGAAAAAACTGAAGGAAGGAAGCCATTTTTATTCCTCTACCTCTTCCTGCCTCCTGCAGATTCTATGGCTTGGAAAACATGACAAGAGTTTGAATTAAAAGCCGACTTTACACCACGCTGAAGATTCCATTGTTATGCCAGAATGGTGACTTTAGGAATGCTTAGTAACACAGTAAGCCGTAATTAAGTAAGTAAGTAATTGCAAGTCGCATCCCAGTTTTCCTCAGTCAAATTGTGATTCTTACTCAAATGTTCAGACTTACTCAGAGGAGTGGCGTTCCATGTCTACTTCCTGTACACACACTTAGTCCCCTGCCTGTGTGTCTCCTCCTCCAGCTCCATACACCATGACACAGATTTCTGGAGTTAGCTCTCACACTGGTAAAAATGTTGGGCGGCAGGAATAAACAGTGGTTTTGCACAAGACTACTTCCATATTCTGCATGGGGATTCCTGATTCAGTCTGAGCTTTGTTCCTTGACTCCTCTCTCTACCTTTTATCCTGCTTAACACTCCTTCAAAGAAAGAAGAAGAGAAGAGAACAGAACAGAGGAGAGGAGAGGAGAGGAAAACAGAAGAGAAGAGAAGGGAAGGGAAGGGATAGGAAAAGGAGAGGAGAGGGGGAAAAAAAGAACAAGAAAAAACCCAAGATGGAGTTTTGTTCTCCAAACCAAAAAAATATATTTTCTATTTCCCTTTCCATTTAGAATAATTGTTCAAATTTTGTTCTCAGCTATTCTATGTGCTTATAAGAAAATTTCTCCTGATACTTTGTGTCACTACAGGTGGGATTTTGAACATAGATTTCTCTTTATTAAGAAAGACTATTAATGGTTCTTTTGGTTATTTGCTTTTGACCAGGAATGGGAGAAATTTTTTCAGGAAAGAACAAGAGAAGGGAGGGGGTGACTTTGTCCTGAAGAAATGTGAAGAGATGGGAAGAAAGGGAGGGGCCTCAGCCACACTGCAGTGTTTGAGGCAGCTGGTTCCTAGGAGAAATGGCCACACTTGGGGAAATAGTGGATTAATTTCAGGAATACTGATACCCGCTCTTGTCCCACTTGCCATACAGTTGGCTCCCCTTCTTATTTCCCACTCTTTATTGAAACTTTATTTCCTATAATGGCTGTGTTAAAGGCACTGTGGGCAGTTAAGGATGAGAAGTGCCCACCTTTGGGACAGGGCAAGGAAGAGAAATGTGCTCCCCATACATCACACCTCCTGGGGGACCAGTAAGGTACCAGCAGCATCACTGTGAGGCCAAGCAGGGGACCTGCATTTCCAGGGGTTCCCAGCAGTCAAATTCACTTGCTACTGGGAGGCAGTGAGGGCAGAGCAGTGGGGCTTGTGTGAATTTCTTCTGGGAGGAGATGCGAGATAAACTCTCCTTTCCCTAAATATAAAAGCAGATGGGATGAAGGAATGATGGAGCAGTAGGCTAGCTCCTGTTAATATATGTGGCTTCGGACAAACCAGATGGCAGATAATTGAGTTATAATTCATCCAATAAGTGTTTATTGAGCACCTGTTATGTGGTAGGCACTGTGCCAGGTGCTAGGGATGTAAATCCAATTACACAGACAGTATCCTCAAGAAATGTACATCTAGAGAAGAAGACAAGCACATGGGTCAGCAATTACCCAACAGTGAGATGAATCAGATGATGATTATGACATTGATTACAGCTATCACTTATCCAGCGTTTACTCTATGTTTGGCATTGAGTTAAATAAATGCCTTTCGTGTTCTACAACATTTACCCTTCCCAACAACTCAATGTGGAAAATCTTCTAGTTGCTCCATCCCATCCATCCCATACATGAGGAATGGAGACTTAGAGAATCTAATGTTTTTCTTTTTTTTTTTTTTCCATACTGAGGATTGAACTCAGGGGCACTCGATCACTGATCCACATCCCCAGCTCTGTTTTGTATTTTATTTAAAGACAGAGTCTCACTGAGTTACTTGGCACCATGCTCTCGAAGAGGCTGGCTTTGAACTCACCATCCTCCTGCCTCAGCCTCCCGAGCTGCTGGGATTACTGGCATGCACTACCATGCCCAGCTGTTTTCCTTTTTTTCTTTGACCAAGTTCATATTGCTTATATATTTCCCAATTTGGATGTGAAAAATTGTGGTCTAAGCCCAGAGCCTGTCCTCTTCACAGGGAGCTACAGGAATCTGGGGGAGGAGCAGATGAATCAGTCTGTTGAAAATGCTTTGAAGAAAGAAAGACAAGAGATAATATTTGATTTGATGTTAAAATATGAGTCATAGTGTTATTAAAGATGTCAGGGGATGGGAGTGAGAGAAGGATGCACATGCAAGTTGCAGGCAGAGGTGGGGACCCGTCCTGCTTCCTGGAGATGTCCACACCATGCCAGACTGAGAGTGCTATAGTTTGGATGGAGTACAGAGGTAAAGGCGGGGTGTGGGGTGGGGAAGGAAGAGAGGGCCCCAGTGGGGATGAGACTGGAGAGGTAAGCAGATTCTAATCGTAATGGGTCTGGTGTGCCAAGCCAAGGACTTTGAAATATATTGTAAAGCCTTGAAATCCATGGAGACATCTTCTAGGGTGGCAAGACCTAGTCAGAGTCTATCTGAGGAGGATGGGAGTGAGTGGGAAGGAAAGAATGAGGGAGTTGAGGCTCCTATGGGTTTGACCCAGTTGATCATGTCCAGGAAATGAGACAGGGACTGCTAAAGAGAAAGTAAGAAAGCAAACCACAAGGACAGTTGGTGTAGAAAATGATTCACAGAGAGTCCCACAGTTCATGCCCTTCCTTACAATTCCCAGAACAAGATCTCCAAGCTCCTAGGAAATTTTTAAAGTTGGGTATCATCTTTACCAAGGGATGATCTCAAGGGAAACACACCTTGAGATCTAGATTCCCTCCAACCATGTTTTTTTCATTATTCCAAACAGACCCAATTTTGAGGCCAGAGAACAAAAATAAGCCTCGGTAGTTGCAGGTCAAACTTCAAAATTTTATTCTCTATGGAATCAATTTTTTTTTTTTTGCTTTGAAATTCCATCCCTAATCACCATCTGTCTACTTACGGGCAGGATTTTTTTTTTTTTTACTTATTTTTTTTTTTTATCTTAACTTCCCTGCCCTTCACTTTTCTTATCTAGAAAATGCAATCAGTAATAGTACCCATTTCATAATATTAGCGAGGATTTCATGAAATAATAAACACAAAGCTTTGAGAATAGTGCCTGGTGAATGGGAAAAGCTAGCAATTATTTTCCAGATAATCATGGGTCTGATTTCTGGGGGTTCTCCCTTTCTTGCCAAGGAGAGCCGACTGTCTGAGTCTGAAGCCAAGACCCTTTGGCGTGAGAAAGCATTTTCCAAGAGTTCTTCAGAATCTGCAGCCCTCTTGCTAAGACCTCTGCACTCTTCCTGAAGAAGAAGAGGAAGCTCTCCCTTTACTCTCGTGCACTCACTATTCAGGATGACTTCTCACCGCTGATGAATCCCAGGCTCCTGGAACAAGCTTACAGAGTCTCTTTTTTTCCATGAAGCTGCACAGTAAGACTAAATATAAGTTCATTCTGATAAAAAAGGAAGACAAATGAAAGCCTATCTTCTAAAATGTGTTGTGGGCAATGGGAAATTGTGGCTTGGGTTAGAAAGTTCCTTGCTGCCTCCCTTTGGATAATAAACAGCATCAAGCAGGACTTCTAACCTTTAAAGGATCCATCTCATTTTGTGACTTCCTAATTTACTTCATAGTGCATGACTGCTTTCATCCATGGTCGATGGAATCATGGATTGAATGAGTCAAAGAGATGGGTTTGAAACAGGGGAGGAGCGCTACTGCGGACCTAGATAGCCACAGAATCTTTGGGTGCAGACAAGGAATTCAGACACCTGGAATTTAATCCCTTTATGATTAAAACTACTCAGGGATCCTTAGGTCCATAGGACTACTGGCTCTCTGCACCAATCACCAATCTTCTCAGGGGTACAGGCAATTTGCCGCTAAGGCTGCCACAATCTAACTCAAGCTAATATCCTTGACATCAACAACACTACAATGGGCTATTATTTAACTGAAGGATTTGACAGGGATAACATGACTCTGTACCTATTTTCTCAAGAATTGGTTTCTGTTCACGATTAAAAATATGATTTGTTCTTCATGAACAGTCAATGAAGTTTGAATTGACAAAAAAATAAAGCTTTCTGAAACCAACTCACTGGAGAAGATAAATCTCATTTTACTTTGAGGAGTAGCTGAGTCAAAATTAGAAGTTAGGCCCATTCCCGAACCCAGGTGAGGCAAGCATACACATGAAATGCTATCACTTCCTTTATCTCTACTTCTACATTATATATACTTTAAGCACGAGAATCACAGGGAAGAAGCCCTAACACAGGTTGGCACAGGCTGTCTCACATGAGAAGTCTCCAGTGCCAAAATCTTTCACACCAACACATGATAGCTGAATGCAGCTAAGCCAACCTGCATGAGCAACAGACACATGTCTGTTACCTACAGAGTCTGAAAAAATTCCAGAATCTCCAGGGTAAATTCATTGTACAAAAATGACTATGTCCCAGCAGGAGTGGCTTGTGCCCCATTGTACCCATTGCATGAGATAGAAGAGGCTGTCCCAGCTGCCCACTATGGTCCTTCCAAATCCCAATGTATTTTTAGGCCCTTTGTGTGTCTTAAATTTTACCAGTTAGTTTTAGTATCTGCTTCCAGACTATGAATTAGCCTAGAAGACATACACTAATTATCACCACCTAGCATTTTGTTGATACTATCATCACTATATAGGTGTGTTCTCTCCCACAATCACAATCCATTCATGAAGGAAGGGGTATTCCATTAGCAATTCATCTAGTGCCTGCCTTTGGCTGTTCCAATACTTTCTCTGCCATCATTCATTAACAAATTCTTTCACCTAAAAGGCTCCTTGGCACCTAAACTCTAACAACAGTCCATGTCAAATTCAAGTTCTGAAAAGCTCCTTCAAATTTTGCATAGCTGCGTCCACCTCTATATTGCTTGGCATGCACAGGAGAAAAGTTGTAGGAATGTGGCAACAAGCATCCCCAAACATCCTAGACAAGAAGTCCATTTCTGAATACCCTGCAGCCCAAGCTGGCCCATCCATATGGCTGCTGTGCACTTACAGTATAGATGGCTATCCTCTTCTATTCAAAGCACTCTGTTTCATAGCTATCCCTCCAGATCCATTGTTTCTCTGAAATTCCAAGTCCAATGTCATCTCAGCAAGTATGCCACGACTGGAGGAGCTATAAGCCTCTCAGGAAGACCTAACTGACAGGCCTTCCATGTGTAAGACAAGAGCATGGACGTATTATCATCGCCCTAGAATCCTTGGAAATGACATTCAAGGGGGACATGCACACACCACCAGCCTTTACCAAGAGCCAGGGTATGGTCCAGAAAATGCAAATTACCAAAACAAAAACTTATCTGTGGCTGCCAGGCAATACCCTCTAATTTTACTCAACCACCTCAATGTGCACATGAGCATAAAAAGTTATATAATATTCCTAAAGTATTCTGGATGATAATAATTAGCACATTGATTTTTGGAGGTTTATAATAGTCGGTTATGAAATCAATGGAGGTATATAATCTGAAAATGGTTATTTATGATTTATTTTTACATCTGTTATTCTCACAACAATTATTTATTTGTGGCTCAATTTCTGGTGGAGAATATCTCCCTTCAGTTTGACAAATTCAGAAGTCAACTGGAAAAAATGCCACAATTCACTGTGATAGGCATTTAAATTAAAATATAGATGAAACTGTGAAAAATCTGCACACACAATGAAAGAATCTACAGGGCAGTCAAAGGCCTATCACATAACCTGTGCCTACAAATGGAAGTGGATATTCACTAGTTAAGGACATTTCAGGAAGAGAGTGGCAGACAGAAATATGGAGATCAAAAACAAGGTATATATCAATTAGGGCATAAAGCTAAGCTGTTGTAATGAAGAGACTGAAAAAGTAGAGTGACTTCAACAAGACAACAGTGTATTTATTTCCTTGCTCAGGAATAGGAAGGCCGTCTGGAGTCGGTAGACATCCCTACTACATGAAGTCAGCAAGGTTTCAGATTTCTTCTTTATTTGCCAATTTCCAGCCATCACAGGTACTAGGGCTATGTTCTAATCCATAGAAATGGACAAAGAGATGTAGAGGATAGGCAATTCCCTCTTTAAATGACGTGCCCTATAAATTATTTGCATCACTTTAATTTATACCCCATTTATTGAACTTAATTCCACCAAGGTTCATCAAAGTCTGAGAAATGTTGTTAACTGGGCCTCCACCGTCAGGTAAAACTCAAGGGATTTTATTATAGAAAGAAGGAAGGGGATTGGGTGTGGTGGTGCACGCCTGTAATCCCAGCAACTTGGAGGCTGAGACAGGAGAATCACAAGTTCAAAGCCACCACAGCAACTTAACAAGGTCCTAAGCAATTTAGGGAGATCCTGTCTCAAAATAAAAAGATAAAATGGGCTGGGAATGTGGCTAAGTGGTTGAGTGCCTCTGGGTTCAATCCCCAGTACCAAAAAATTAAAAATTAAAAAAAAAGAAGGAAGGGGTCTATGTAGTATGAGAGACAATTATTATCTGCTGCAGTGTTTAGGAAATCCTGTGCGACTGTTAATGTATGATAAGGAATAAGGTTTTCCAGTTTTTCTGGTCTTAGATAAAGAAAACACATGCTATATTCTGGGAAGAGGGAGCGAAGTATGCAAAAAAAATAAAAATAAAAATAAAAATGTACAACTTAAAAGGCATATAGAAACCCATTAGTATTATTGTGGTGTCAGTATTGTGGAAACTTCAAGTATAATGTCTTTACAGCATCTAAGAAATATTCACACCAAGACAAAGGAAACTAGGGTCATATTTTAAATCCAATTAGTATAGAGAGATTGCCAGTTTTCTGTTCTTGTATTATATGCTATCAAAGTGATTATAAAAGAGGTTGGAATAAAAAGTTTATGTGAATTCCTGTGAAGTAAAGAGAAGCTACATGAGGAAGGCATTAGTGACATGCTTCATGGTGTATGTTTCATAGTAATAGACAAGAATCTTATCAGGTACAGTTCACAAATCAATGTTTGATTTCAATCATCAATTGGATCAAACTGGGCTGAGATAACTATATTATGAGGTTGCAGGAGGAAAAGCCAAAAGCAAGAAGAGATGGGAAGGTGGATGAGATGTGAACTGTCTAATGACTGTGCCACATCATGTAATATCTGTTTTCCTGCAGCAAACATAAATCTTATGTCACATTACATGGACGTAAGCCAATTATTTAAATCTATAAAATTCAACTCATCAAGAAACCACAATTACAATCTTCAAAGGCAAAATCATCCCTTGGAGGTCTCTAGATTTCTCTTCTCCAGAAGAACATCATCCCCTCTAGAGTTTCCCTGGTAGTTACATGGGAACTCCTTAGCAAAAGGAGCCACGGCTAAGGAAACCAGCTACATGCTGATGGTAATCACAGTGTCTCAACCAAGTGTACGAGCACAGTTAGAATAACAGTCCTCTTGTTGGCCTTACACATTTTCTAGACTTGGCGATGTGTGGGAATGTTGCATGAGCTTCTCTACCTACCTTCCCCTTGTTAAATAAGGACCTACTGAAATATTAGCTACCAGGTAACTGGAATTGGGAAGTACTAGTGACAGATTTTCAGTCTCATACCCAGGAGACCAGCTGCACCACAGTGACCCTGCTTTGGCAAGCTCTACTGGCAGCTGGTTAAACGAATTGCTCTTGGCAAGTACCAACCAGCTGTTCCCACCTGTGGTCACATGCAGGATCTGTCAATTAGATTCGTAAATCTGTGGGATAATCCAATCTGTTACAAAGAGCCTCATACAGGGTATGTGGCTACCAAATTTAGTGAAATCTCCTTGTAGTGTGTGATTATTTTACACATAGCTTTTCATTCTCTCTCTCTCTCTCTCTCTCTCTCTCTCTCTCTCTCTCTTTCTCTTTTGTACACAACCATGCAGTGCTTGAGCAAGAAACTAATTAATTGGCAAAGTTATTCTGTTGCAGAATAACAAATGCATAAGACATCAGGGGATGGTCCACCCCTCAAGCCTGCTAACTCAAGAATCCATTACTTTTACTCCTTCATCTTTTACCTTCTCTGCATGGCATTATAAGCCATATAATTTGCCATGTGGAAAAGTTACGTAAGTCAAAGAGCATTAAATACTCAAAGAAGTCACCTTATTAATTAGACTCTCACATAATAGGATCATAAAAATTAGAAGTGTAGAAGATCTACAGCATGAGGTCATTTTTGTCCACTGTTCTCTCTGCCTTCTGCCAAAATGGCATTATTTCCTATTGTATTTACTCGTTCTTTGCCCACTTAATCAGGATATAGATTAAATATGGCTCTTCTCAGTGGTCCATCCAGTGTTATCACAAAAGGTCCCAAAGTAATTGACACTATCACTCTTGAATCTGTGTGATGAATCCTCACTCAGTGGCCTTTCTGCTATAAATACAGGACCTGTCCCAACTGACATGTTTGTATTATTGGACAGACTTTAATCTCAGCATTATACAGGCCCACATTTTTCCTCCGCCAAACACTATTTGCAGTTCTGTCCCAGATGTAACAACCTAATCAAAATAGAATTTCATAGAGTGCTGCGCTGAGGATTGGTTTCTAGGGGACTGAGCAACAGGTATCTGTATGTTGACTGCCTTCTTTTATGAACTTGATACAATGCAATTGGCAGAGTGCAAGTTGAATACTGGAACTAGACTCATAAGTAATGAATTGTAAATAATGAGGGTGAGCCACAGCCAGAAACATTTTCATATACTCAAATGCCAGCATTCTCAACTCTAACATCATCCATGTTGAGTTAGCATAGCACAGCACATTTCTACATTGTTCTTCTCAGAGGTACTTATTATCAGCTGAATTGCATCCCTGACAATGAGTTCTATGTTCAGAGTGAAAAAGAGAGACCTTCCAATGGACATTAGAAACGGAAAGCTTTCAGAGCTCTGTGTCCCGCCCTGTGCCCCAGAAATGGTCTGGAGGGTGAGGAGTCAAGTAAAACTAATAAAATATCAAAGTTTTAAGCTGATAACTATTCAGGAAATATGCATTTAGAACATGTCTTATCAATACAAAAACAATGTTGCCTAAAAGTTAAAAAAAAATAAAATAAAATAGGAACAAATGTGTAGATTTAAATCCTTGGCCTGTCACTAGCTAATGGTATGAATGCAAATTCATATCTTGACTCTTCTGAGCCTTATTATCAAACTGAGGTTTATAACACCTACCTTCAATCTTGCTTTCAGATGGCATTTTAAGGAACAAGTTGAACATTGTAACTTTATAAAACTTTATAAAAAGTTTTAACTATATAAACTTTATAGAACTTTATAAAAAGTAAAGAATGGAATAAATGTAAGGCATTATTAATCTTTCATCAGCACTGGCATCTAATCCAACTTCTTTACTTTATAAATGTGGAAACTGAGGCTCAAAGCTACTAGAAAATTCACTTATGGTACCAGATGGTACACATTAAATTTAAGCCAATAACCAAAGTCTGTCATTGCCCACTGGTGCACTTTCTTTTGTCTAACAGGAAAAAGCTGCTATTTGCAAATTTGCTTGAAGATACATGCAAGGTAAAATTGTGATATGCTCTTCCAAGAAAAGAAATCCAGCCTTGCTCTTACATCCCGCTGCCCCGCACATTTTAGCATTTCTGTGAAATATTATACTTGCAAACTGGGATATAACAATTAGTTAATTGAGTTTTTGTAGCAGATGGTGGAAGTTTATGAATTGAATCAATTAATGAATAAATAAAAACAAACTGTTGCTCTCATTAGTGTCCCCAAAATATGTAAATAGCATACATTTTCATAGTTCACAGATGGAGATATTGAGACCCACAGAGGTTCTGTGTGTTCCTGGGCAGGTGAGCATAATAGACAAACATTCGATCTAAAAAGATGTTTCAACAGGCTGCCATGAGTTTCTTTTTTTCCTTTCTTTTTTTCTTCCTTTTCCAGAACAGAACTTAAAGAGGCTGTTTACAGTTTTCTCTTCCTGCCTCCTTATCTACCATTTCATAATCCAATTTAGCCTTGGCATAGAACATGTTGCACAAGCTGTGAGCAGCCTAGATAACAGGCAGATCTCTGTCCTTCCCTTTCTGAAAGGTCTGACAACCAGAGGGCTAGAGACAGAGAGATCAGGACCTTGGAACAAGTGCCCGAGAGGGTAAGATGAAATCTTCCATCATGTGAAGCTTTAGGAATAATCTAGATATTCCCATTTCTGGTAGAGTTTCTGTGCAGAAGGAAGAAGAGGGCAATTGTTGAGTTGTTCGTGGCTTGGTATTTATAACAATCCTAACATCTGAAAAGTTTTGCTTCTGTCCAAGAGGAAGTCTGGAAAGACCCCACAGTTATACCTGTCCCTTAGGCCACCATGGTGGTACTGATGCAGAGCCAGAACCTCCAAAACATTTTGTGAGACAGCCTCATGCTATGCAGAATTTTATTGATGGTTAGCACCACATTAAAGTGTCATTTCAGGCAATTAATATTTTATTTATAAATGCTTATAAATATTTATTATAAATGATTATTTAAATAGTAGCTCATGAGAAAACAAATCTATTACATTTGTATTAAAAATTCTTCAGAAGCTTAATTATAGGAATATTTAGACAAACCATTAAGAATTTATGCCGACTTTCTTGAGAAGTCTGGGATATACCCTGTAAGACTTCCCCATTTAGCTCAGAGGTTAAATTTGATAGGATGTCACAAAAAAAAAAAAAAAAAAAAGGAGGGAAAAACTCAACTCTAGTTTCCTGTCTGATAGTTTGTTAGATCCTGTCTTTGTGCCAGGGAAGACTAAAGGCATTTGAAAATCTTTTTTAAAAAAATTGTCAGGAAAGATTGGCTCACTCTAGATAAATGCCTTAGCCTTACCTAGAATCAAAATATGTCATGTCTTTAAATGTGTCTGATTAAGCATCTTCAGCTCCTTCAGCTATTTTAATCAGTTTCCAAACATGCAATTGGCAATCCTATTTTTCAACCAAGAAGAAAAATGGTTATTGCCTGCATTGATCTGTTGTAGAGCACATCACCTTACCCTACTCCATTCTGAAAATATAATTAAAACATTCCATTTGGAGACTGATGGCTTACCAAAGTATAAGTATCTAGGTGCACATTTTCCCCTTTTATGGGCCTTAAGTTTAGGGTGAAAAGAAAGTAAATAGGACTGAATTATATTAACTGGCTATAACTAATTTCTTTGTGTTGAGGAGCATTTCAATCTCCGTACATCATATATTTTCATTTCCATTAGTGTACTGTTTGATTGGACTTCATTTAACCTTCTAGTATTTGCATCAAAGCTATTGCACAAACCCACTATCAAACTTGCATACATTTAAAGATTTAAAAGTACAATGACCAATTTGAAAAGAAAACTGCAATCCCTTCATACTTTTCCAAGAATTGCTCTTTGGAACATTCTGTGGTTGTCGCAACATGTCTCTCAGTTATGCTTAGTTTAATTGCTCTTGGCTTTTGGTATGAGACAAGTTCACTGCACTATATTATGGAGTGGTTCAAAACAGCATCATAATCCATAAGGGTCATCTTGTGAATTTTAAGGCCATCCAACCCTGTTAGCTGCTTTTAATGATCTGAAATATATTTTTGAAAACTGGCATTATTATTTGTTGTAGAGAACGTCATATGATGTAAAAAAGATGGACTGGATATTTTGCATAATCAAATCAAGACAGAGATGGGCAAGCATTGTGGAATAGAAATGAGAAATCTCGAAAGATAGTGATCTCTGATGGGCACAGCTTTGAAATAAAATCATAATAACCTGAGGAAATCATTTTAAAGACTTTCAGGAAAAAAAAAAAAAAAAAGAAAAACAAAAACAAAACAGGCACACTAGTACAGCTAGTTCTTCGCCTGGCATTTTTTCCCCAAAGCCACAGTAAACAATCTCAACTGCACTTAAAATGTTAACAACATTGTTTTGAAATATTTGACATAAGATCAAATGCCATAGTCAATTGTCCACTGGAAGTGAGCAATATAATATTGCTAAAAGACACAGCCTCTATATAGTAAAGTAAGTTAACCACTGGTAACCTGGTTAAAAATGCAAATTTGTATCACTTGTCCAGTTTTCTTTCTTTCTTACACCAGGAAAACCACATCCAGTGTTGTTATGCTTTACTTCAATAACACAAACTGATATAATCCTCCAAGCAATGAGACCTATCCACCTATTCCAAAAATATCTAGCCGTCATTCCCAGAAAACTGTGATGTTGGGTTTGTTGCTTTGATTGGGAGGTCTGCTTTTTTATTCCGGAAGCGGTGGCTATTTTTGGAATTCAATTGTTTTCCCCCTTTAATCACACCCAGAATGCAATTCTTGTAACTGTACCAACGTGTCACCTATTCTCTATTTATTACATCTTATGCTTTAAATATCACCTCTGACAAACAAAAGAAAAGCAAATGTCCCTAAATTTCCTGAAGGGCTGAAACATCAAGCCCGGATTATTATTGTTTATGTCTCAGCTTTAGCAGCTCCAGTGTCTCCATGGTCTGCTGTGTGCTGGGCTGGCAATGATGGATGGCCATTACGGCAGCTTATTGGAAATGGCTTGATTTATAACCTGTTCTCCTGCCTCAGTCTAATGGCTTCATTTCTTTCCTCCAGTGCGTGATGCCACAGCCAAGGTCATTGTGCCAATGGCCTTTTGTTGTTAGTCTGCTGATGACCAGTGTGGCCAGGAGTCAGCATGGGGAGGGGTTAAGAGGGACAGGAAAAAGGAGGGGGTAAGAAGCATGGGGGCGGGGAAGCTCCAACCTTTACATTTTAATTTTTTTTCATCTCGGTCCCTGATAACTGCAGGAGAACACTAGATTAAATGCTGTCTTCTATTTGCTTCCCGTGCTTGCCAGACAAGGAGCTGCTTTATGGTCCTCAGTGGGGAAGTCTATTACTCACCTCTACTTTAAATGACCAACATCAAATATATACAGCTCCCATTAAAGCTGAGATCAATAAAAATGCCATTAAGATAGTAAAAGTTGCTGATATTAGTGAAGCCCCCAAACAAAATATTTGATTTTCTTTCAGGTTGTTAGTGAGATGGAATACGAACATATACGTGAAAGGAGAACTGGCCATGCCTATGGTCAATAATTTATCTCAGAGATTCATTCAGCCTCTCACCCAATATTTCCCTCCTGTCTATTGATTCCCCATCATTATTTGTCATAAGCTGTCCTAACTCAAGGAGAAAATATGCCCTGCTGGTCCAAGGGGAGTCATACCTGGAGAAATAGAAAGGAATTTCATTAAAAGCGAGTAAGAACTGCTGTGGCTATGAGAAACTCCAAAGCAAGTTGCTCAGACTGTTGTCAGCATTCTCAAGCAAGGAGTAAGAAGCTCAGCAACATCACCCGTGGACATCACGAAAACTGAACCAAGATCGCTCTGACTGCAGTTCAAGGGAAATCAAAGGCCTTTCCTCCATACGATTCACACTCCCCAAAATTGTGCGTATGTGTGTAGCCAACCACACAAACACATATAGACACGTAGGTCTTTTTTGTTTTTTCTTTTACTAGAAAGTCCTAGTTGATTTTCCCAACAGGGCTTCAGTGTTAGAGGGGAGTCAACAGCTTTAGAGATATGTTACTAAAGAGTACACACATTTATGCCAATGGCATTATGTCAAACTGAATCCCCAATAATGTGAGTATGACTTTGAGAGTAGGATTAATTTCTTAAAGTATGCCTACTTGCTAAAGAGTAATTTTTAATAAAAGCACTATCTTTCATTTTAATGTGACACATGTTTACGATGTGGCATTTGATGGTAATCTTTGAAATTGGTTTGAACAATGGTTTGATAGCCTGCTTCATGCACCTCCAAAGGTGAATGATAAAGAATTTTTCTAAGTTAAATCTACTTGGAGTTGACTAATTCCTCCCAACAGATGGTCTTATTTAAATTTTCTCAAACATTAACTCAGTTGAATCTGTAACATAAATTCATAGCAAGTTAAAAATGAAAGGGGCCTGGGGAATACCCACTCCCATTTCTTTATTTAATAACAGGAATGCTACTGTTAGTACAAATTATTATTATTAATCTAATACTTGCTTTAAGCATGGCATCCTACTAAGTGAATTGCCTCCTGATACAACCTTTATGAGGTGGATGATATTCCGATTTTATAGAGGTTTGGTAACCTGCCCAAGGTCATGTAGTATAAAATGGTGGCATCAAGACTAACAACCAGCTCTGCAAGATTTCACAGCAAATCCTAAGTGTAATACTTAAAATCAATGATGAGCATGGCTAGCTCAATATGAGCTAATAATATGATATCTGAAATTGGAGAATACTAAGATGGCTGTTTGAAGTTAATTTTGAGAATACAATTGTGAGATTCAATAAAGAAGAATTTGCTTTGATTTTCTTTAAAAGTGAAGAACAGAGTCACATAGTGGCAGTTCTAGAACTGTTTCCCATTTATTTCCTTGCAAACAAATGAAAAATATCAGTACTCATAATTCCAAATGTGAAAGTCCACAATATGCCTAGGTGCATGAGGTGCTGTTATAGAGATAAAAATTATAATTTACTTGGCTATTTGCTAACTTCCACATTTTATTTTGTTATATTAGTTAATGCATGAGAAATTATGCATGATGTCTTTTCCTTTCAATATTTAACTTGCTGCCCATGAGACTATCATTTTTTTTTTATGGCTTCAAACCTAACATCCAAATACATCTTTCAAACAGTCCTTTAAATTTTGAAACAAAACTTATTTATGAAATAACAGTAAACATTGGGCTTGCTTCCTATTGTCCAAATGTGGCGCCATCTTAGCGGAAAGAGAAGGCTCAGGTACAGATGCTCCTGGCTACACAGCTGGTTTGGCCGATCTAAGTAAACTGATGGGTTGTTCATATCCAGTAACTAGTTAGTTACAAGGTATTTACCCAAATTAATCTGGTAATAAATGTTATTGATCTCTCAATTTAGTCATACTGTCAATCTGACTCAACCGAAGGACTCCCACTTGTCAAGCAACCACTCTTGTGAGAACATCCATCCACATACATGTCCAGGCCTCATCCAACTTGACAGTTCATTCCTGTCATAGGTCCTTGTCCATCATGACACGTGCAGGTAGGAAGACCAAGCAGAAGTGCTGCCAAGTTTCAAAATAAGGCTGTGGAAGAAAGGAAAGTTAAAAGAAGGGAAGGAGGGAGATACAGCACGAGGAAAGAATAAGGGAAAGAAGGAAAGAAGAAGCAGGAGGAAGGCAGGAGAGGAGGGAGGGAGGAAAAGAGGGAGGGAATGGAGGAATTATACGAAAATTATCTTGATACAATTTTAATAAATTCAAGTCTTCAGCTTTGAGCTTCACAGGAATGAGTCAGCTGTTCACAGACGAAAGCCTTCTTCCATGAGAAGGTAAAAACAATCCACTTAAGTGAATGCTGTTTCTCCCCTTGCAGAGACGAACTACCCAGCATTTGTTTCAGTAACAGGACAGAGACACTGAGGTCTCAGACTGTAGCAGAATGTCAGGACTAGAAGGCATTCAGGGAACAACTGCCTGTCTTACAGATGGAGAAACTGAGGCTCAATGATATTAATTGATTGTCTAAGGTCACTCAACTAGTGGCAGATCTCACTCTGGGATGCCCTCCTCCTAATGCCCATTTTGGTGTCCTTGAATGAACAAAGCTACCAGTAGATGGGATAAAATGAATACCTTGATCTTGGTATCTTCTTTTTGTTCCTCTCTTCATCTTCTCATGGAAGATAATTTCACCTGGTAACCTACAGAAGCTCAGAATTGCCAGTCTTCTAGGCATATCAACCATTTTTAAAGTTTGATAAGCACACCCCTATGCACTTTTGGAACACTTTATAGAACATTTTTATATCTATAACATCATGTTTTATTTTTAAATAAATGTAGGCAAGGCTGGCATAATTATTCCTATCTGATGCATGAGGCAATTTGCCCAGAAATAGTTAGGGTCACAGGGTCAGCAGAGAGCCAAGATCTTCTCTCTTTTGTAGAAGTCCTTAAATCGTACCTTTCAGAGGATGTTGTCCATGCTTGGAACTTTCAACTGGCCTTCATATTAGTCCTGCACAGCCTCTTCCTTCTGTGTTGTAATAGACCCTCGGACCTCTGATCTTCCTTTGCCTTCTTATCAGTGAACACTTGGCCTGGACTGCATAGAATGGAAGCAAGGAAAAACACAGGGTCAAGATTCATACAGAGACCCATACATTTGCTTATTATTAATCCTTCTCACCAAGGACTTTTTAAAAAATATTGTTAGTTATAGATAGATACAATATCTTTTTTAAAAAAATTAATTTTTTATATGGTGCTGAGTGCCTCACATGTGCCAGGCAAATGCTCTACCACTGAGCCACAATCCCAGCCCCATGAGACACAACCCCAGTCCCTCATCAAGGACTTTTGCTCTTATCCTGTTAGACTTGGGACTGTTCCCTTATGTTCATTTATTCATAAAAGACAACATCTAATTCTCCTCTGCCAGAGACTTCTCAGAGCATTACAGGCATCATAAAGTTTTCCCACGGTTTTTAAAATGCTAATGGGGGAGAAGTCTTCCTGAGTCAGGTTAGCTCGGAGGGCCCATGGGGGCAGTCAGGGGTGGGTGCTGCCATGCATCGTCAGGACACTGTCTGTGGGAAGACAGTGCTTCGCCCGCTGCTCCTACCACATGCTTTTTGCTGGCTCTTGTGAAATGTGGGCACTTGTACACTGAAGGTAAGTAGCAGGCCACAGATGACATCATAGGGTAAAGAGATGAATGCATAGAGGGTTGAGAAACAGGGCGGTCAAGGTCCAAAACAAGCTTGGTCTCTGTTTTCCTGTTTTCTCTTCCCACAATCTTCTTCATTAATCACCTACACATTCATCAAACTGGTTAAAAATACCTCCAGAAAATATCCACCAAATTCTTAACCCCAATGAGTTAACATAACATTTATTAAAGAGTCATAAGTAAGTTTCAAACAAAAGTCATTGGTCAAGGTTTAGTGAACTAGGAAGAGTTCAACAAAATTGTTTGGCCTTGCAGTTGAGGTTTTCACATTTTTTGTGAGACATGTCGAATTTTAAAAGCAAAAGCAAGGCATGGATCTGTGATTTGGAAGGCTTTTATAATTCTTTACTACCTGCTTATCAATGACACTGATATAGCTTGCCACTTTATGGTAAAGACAAACTTGATGAGGTAATGGACACATTTAATTAATGAGCCTGTAACAAATAAAGTATTGGCAATGGTAGGCTAGAGGAAAATGGATTTGAAATAACAAGTGCAAACCATTTGCTAAGTTAGGATCATGAGAATTAAATAGAGCATCTGGGCGGAGCGTAAATGCAACACCACCATGCAATTACTCAGAAAATGAAGGTAAACAAATGCTTCTAGTTTAAGAAGCACAGAATCTCACAGTCAGCAAGGTTCCATCCAGTAAGGTTCAAGAATTCCTGTGCAAAGAATGGGGGAATGCTGTCATTTTGTACTCAGTGCCTTGGATATACTCCCCTCCCCTTACCTAGATGCAGCTGAAGAGACAGGTAGTATTCGATAGCACCTTGAAAAGCTGAAACTCTTGGTCTTTTTTCACACACTGGTCTGATTAGTGAGTTTCAGGTTCTAGTTTCATATTCTTTTCTGGTTAGCAAATGAATGAAAAGCCCTGTGGAGTCATAGTGTGCTCAAAATCTCCAGGCACTTCGCAAATATAAACTTCTGATCTCTACAGCACTTGTAGCTTAAAAAGCATTTTAGGGCTTAGAAAGCAAGTCATCAGCATCAGAGCAGAATGACAAGTTAATTCAGTGACCCTATGAAACATGGTGACAGCAAAGCCATCCTATTCTTGCTCCAGTTGTTGAAAATATTCTGTTTTTACCCCACTGCAGGTAAAAAAAAAATCAATATTAAAGGGGTTTTCCACTCTTGGTCCGTATCTGTCCTAATGTTAAGTTGCCCAGTGATCCTGACAACTGGAAATTCAAAATCTTCTACCTTCTCATTAGCAACCAAAGATCGGAAGGACTATGACTTGGTAGATCTGTGACTCTTCAAAGACATTACCACTCTGTGATATCCAAAGTTGTGGCTGAGAGCTCAGGCTTTATAGGCAGGATTAAAATTCTTGAAAGCTGCTTGAACGTCAGCAAGTGTCATGGTTTGGACACATGGTATCCTCGAGAAGCTTGAATTAAGTTTTCCATTAGTTTTATAGGCTTACTTTTGTAAGAAATTATATAATCTACCTATTGGTAAGTCAATTTACTACTCTATATCTTTATCTATATAATTTACATGTATATGGGCATGTCCATAATTTGTGAACAACATAAATAATTTGTTCACTAAATCAACTCCTTTTGGAGCACATTGTCACCTTGGATGTGTTCTGAGGAACAATCTGAGTCTGAAGGTGGGCAATGCTAGGCAGATTCCACAGAAACTAAGGCTATTTTCCACCCTAGAGCTGATTTCAGAAACAAATGGTGAAGGAAGCAGCAGTCATTCTGTAGTCTGTCTGTTCTGTCCTCTGGGTGCTTTGAAGGGAAGAGAGAGTGCTTCTCTCTCTAGGCCTCGGCTTAACTGGCCTATTTCATGGCTGGACAAACATAGGCTCCTCAGCCTCTTTTATATCCTTGAATGAACTGTAAGTATCCAACAGTGTGACATAAAGCAAAGTAGGAGTGCTGCTGCCAGTGCAGTGCTTTAAAAGAGGATTGCTTCCCAGAAAGGGTGGCCTCAGCCCCTGGTGAGAATGATAATCCAGCAACAAATCTCCCCAGGCCCACAGAGCATTGCTATTGAGGGTCCATTTCCTTGGGTCATTGTCTCTTAGACTTCATTCCCAGCCCTAAGTGAGGCCAAGTGTCGAGAATTGGCAGATTCAGAGGCATTCCTGCTGACAGAGGCATTTCTGTGATGCCACAAGTCCTCAGACAACCTTACTAGTTCTTGATAAGGTCTAAAGTCCACACGTCTCAAGTTCAGACGGTGCTGCTGTTGACAGGCATTTGTGTGGAGCCTCCCCGATATCTCCAAGCTATTCGTACAGCCTAATGGCAAGGTCTCTGCTGGAAGCACTGCTTTTGAGGGGTGCATTTCTATTGGGCTACTGCCTGCCAGGTGTCCTGTCTTATCCTCAGTGAGAAGGAAAGTCCAGTCAATCTCTTCAGTTCCAGGAAGTGCTTGGGTATACCACCTTCCAGGAGCTATGCTCTCAGTATCTTATGAAATTTGCAGTACAACAAATCTCTGGTTCAGAGGTTTTTCTGATTGGGGGTTCTTCTCTTTCAGGGGTTCTTTATTTGTGTAGTTTCAGCCTCCACATCATCTTTCCAAATCTTCCTTGAGATCTAATGTCCAGCTCCAAGCCTTCCAAGACATGGAGAACACTGAAGTTGAAGAGGATATTTCTTAGAAACTATTGCTCATGGCGTGCTCCTTCCAGTCCTATGAGGAGACCTAAAGAAAAGTAAGAAGTTGCCTCAGGTTCAGAGAGTCCTCATAAGAAATGGAGCAATTTCAAGGAGCGCCCCCTCAGATGCCTCTTCCAAGTCTTGGGGAAACTGAACACCAGCAAGAAATCTCCTTGGTGCCAGAGAGCAATTCTGCAGGGTGGAAGAATTCTGAAGAAAGCTGCCTTCCAGACCTCCTTTTCAGGCTTCAAATAACCCTGAAGATCAGCAACAGGTCTCTTCAAGTTGCCCAAGAAAGGAGGAGGCTTGAGGGCAATCCTGGCTGCTAGTGTCCTCCAAGAAGGTGAACCTCTCTAAAAAGTCAAGGCTCTGAAGTTCTCATTAAGAGCATTACAATTCTTACCACCAAATAGTGGAATTTACCATTTCTCCTCCCTGATAAAAAATCCAGTTCTAAGTTCTCTGACTCAAAGATGACGCACAACATGAGAAATTACTTAATGCTCATAAAGTCAAAGTTGTTTGATAGAATGACCAAAGAGAATGCTACATGTGACATTAGTTCAAATTAACTCTACCAAAGTTAACAGAAATTCTCAAGTGAGAATTAGAATACTAGCAGCTGTTCAAGTTCACCCACCAATGGGGTTGGTGCTGAAACCACTTTCAGAGTCTAAGAATCCCTTCCTTGCAGAAGTGCAAAAGGGAGGAACAAGACGATTCTATCAGGCTTCCTTTGCTCCCCTTTTGCTCCATTTGTCATCCACAGCTGCAGAAGGATGCATCTGAAGAAGAGCTGTGCAGGGGACTCTCAGGTACCACAAAGAAGCTCACCACTATATTTGATTGACAGCAAAGTAACTGGACTGTGCCAAATCTAAAGTTTTAACCAAGAAGTAACCCACTTTCAAGATCCCAGAAAAGGTTCCTAACCTTCAGGCTAATCACGCCATTCTAGAGTCAGTGGATGACCCTAGTCAGGCAACCCTTGTTTTTAAATTTTCATGTTCCAAGTCAGACTCCTCCCAATGTCTTACAATCAATATTCATGACCCTCTCCCTGCTTGGCTTAGGCTACTTCTAAGAGAAAGTGTTCATCTCAGTTCTTTATCCATCCAAATTTACCAAGTATATCTCCAGTTCTTCTTACTCCACAGATACTTTTTAAGTCAGTGGTTCTTAATCTTTTAGCATTCACCAGAATCATTCAGAGCACTTGCTAAAAGACAGATTGCTGAACCTCACTCCCAGAGTTTCTGATTTATCAGATCTAGTTTAGGGCCCAAGAATTTGAACATTACTAATAAGTTCCCAGTGGATGTTTGTACTTCTAGTTCAGGGACTACATTTTGACAACTACTGCTTGAAACCAAAGCTGGACTCACCACTTCCTGCCTAATATGTTTTATTATTATGGGTTAAATGTTCCTTCATTATATGGCCTATGTATCATCTGCAACAGAATCATGCCCATTTTTATAAAAAGAAATAAGTATATTTTCTGCTCCCCACTCAACACCTACTGAATTAAACTTCTAAAGAGGTGTGGACCCCAAGAATCTGAATTTTTAACAGGTTTTTGTAACTGACTTTGATATACTATGAAATCTAATAATTACTGGTAAATGCCTTACCTCTTGGCACAAAATATATTCTTTTTGTATTGTTATTCCAAGTATCATATCTCTTTGTCATATTTACAACTTTATAAAGTATTGCATAGTATAAGATACTGTTTGAAAATATTTTAATTCAAATTGATACACTTGTAATATTCTTGTTATTAATAATAATCATAGAAATATATTTTCCCCAAAATAAGATAAGTCCATTGAGGTCAATTTCTCTGTATATTTTTGTTTCCTCCAAGAGCTAATAAAAACTGAACACAAATTCAAACAACATTGGCATTTGGGAAATAAATAAAAACGTGTAGAATTGCCCTTCTGTGTCTGTGGATTGTGCTTGCATTAATTCAACCAATTGTGGATTGAAAATATTCAGGAAAAAAAGGTTGCACCTATACTGAACGTGTACAGACTTTCTTGTCACTGTTTCCTGAATGATGCAGAATAGCAATCATTTACATACCATTTACATTGTATTAGGTATTATAAATAACTTGAGATGATCTAAAGTATACAGGAGAATGTGCATAGGTTATATGCAAATATTATACCATTTTATGTAAGGTACTTGAGCATCTGCCAAGTTAGGTAGCTCTAGGAATCCTGGAACAAATCCCCCAGGTATACTGAAGGATGACCGTGACCTGTGTGTGTGTGTGTGTGCCAGAATGAAGTGACTTTGTAAGCAGCACCACAAGTTCATGGAGATGTCCAATGATCTCAGATTTCCATGTGCTTATGAAATGAGCCTATATGAGCCAGAAGACATTTCGATTGCCAGTTCCTAGGGTAACATTTCTTTCCTGTAAGTGTTTGGGGAGAGCTACTTGAGAAACTTACAGCACATGATCAGAAGCTCTTTCACATGGTGATCATGGTTTACAAGTAATTAAGGAAACCAAGTGTTAGAGGTGAAAGGAGGCCTCTCACCTGAAATTCCACTCCCAAACTATGTTGAGGAAGTGTGCAGTTGTGCATAGATTCAAAGGCAACTGAACACCATATAACTCACCTTTTTCCTACATAGTTTCGAGTTGTGTATCATCTAGGGTAATTTGAGTCACAAGTACATGGGACTAAGAATATGTACAGAAGAAAAGGGAGTAGTAATTTTAGAAAATAAAAGATCTTGAACCAGGACAGTTACAGGGACAACTCAGTAGCTCAACAGTCACCACCAAGGACAGAGCTGTTTTCCTTCTGTCCACTCAGCTGTTTTCAGGGCTTTGGAGAGTTCTCCCTCCCTGGTCACAGATTGACTGCAGTAATACTGAGAGTTATGTTTTGACATGGCCACCTTCAGAGAAAATAAGCATGTTTCCTTGTGCATATATTTTGATACACAAGAAAAATCTTTTCCAGAAGTCCTCAGCATACCTCAGGTTCCACTGACCAGGAAGGGTTTACATATCCATGGGCAGGCCAATCACATGATAACAATTCAGTGCTCAGCCTACAAAGGAGCACCTCACCTCTGCTCAGCCACATGTATGTGCTGGGAAGAGGTGTCCTTCCCAGCCCAAGCAACAAATAAGGCAGTGGGAATGACAATAGGGCAGATGAACAACTGAGTCTACCATATTGTTCTGCGAGTGATAGAGGTCTACAATGTTGAATTTAAAAGGTCTAGAATGTTGGATTTAAACACTGAATTTGACATTTGAAGTTGAGTCTCAGAAACTCTTCCACTATTGCTGAGTAAACCACAAGCCACTCATTTCATCTCTTCGGGCCTTTGTGTTCTTATTTATAAAATGACAGTGACAAGAGCAGTGACCGCAACTCCATTTGTTGATACTTAATGCCACTTAGTGAGCTCAGTCTACATACCGTGAATGTGTTTTCATTCATTCCTCACAATGGGACTATGAGATAGGAAGTTTGGTTTTTTAAAGGTAGGGAAACTAACCTTTAGAGAGAGACTAGACAGGTAAAGTTACATGGCTAGCATGTGGTGGAATCAAGTTAGAAACCATGAATGGGTGCTCCCAAGGGGGTCGTTAGAGTCATCTCTGACTTGGACAGGTTTGGAAACACTGGGGAATTAGGTTGCCATATGATTAGTTGAAATCTGAAATGACAGGAATTAGGTAGAACTGTAGATGGAAGAATCATGGATTTGGGAGATAAGTGGAAAATATGTAGACAATTGTGAGTCTATTAGTTTTTCCAGATAAAAATATAGAGCACTCTTATGGTTTGGATGTGAGGTGTTCCCCAAAAGCTCATATGTGAGACAATGCAAGAAGGTTCAGAGGAGAAAAGGTTGGGTTGTAAGAGCTTAACCCAATCAGTGATTTAATCCCCTGGTGGGGATTAACTGAGTGGTAACTGAAGTGGTAAAGAGTGGCTGGCGGAGGTGGGAATTAGGGCATAACTTTGGGGTATATGTTTATATCTGGCTAGTGGAGAACCTCTCTACTTTCCGATCATGATGTGAGACACTTCCCTCTACCACACTCTTCCACCATGATGTTCTGCCTCACCTGAAGCCCCAAGGAATGGAGTTGACCATCTGTGGACTAAGACTTCTGAAACCATGAATCCTCAAATATACTTTCCTCCTCTACAGTTGTTCTGGTCAAATCCTTTAGTCACAGCAGCGAAAAAACTGACTAAAACAGGTACCTAGTGAAATTTGAATATCCAATAAACAGTGAATAATGGCTAGAAAAGCTATGACCTAACTATTGCATGGGACTTATACTAAAAAATGACTTGCTATTTATCTGAAATAAAATCACTAGTGTCCTGTATTTGTATTTGCTGAACCTGGCAAATGGAATGGATAATGCCTAGCAGGTGGAAGCAGGAGGATAGGAGGTGGAGAGGTTGGCTTTGTAGGGGAACAGAACTCCTGGGGATGGTTTTCAACTGTGAGGGACTTATGTGAGATGTGTGTATTTTCTTTGGAGACAGACCAGCAGCGAAAGCAGGTGCACATGATGAGAGTGTACAGGATAGAGTGAGAGTCTAACCTAGAGAACTAAACATTTGCTGCCAGGGAGATGAGAACCTGAACATTTGTTTGTGATTGCAGCAATGACTCACTGTGTGATCGTTGATAAATCACAGCATCTCAGTTATGCAGGGCTCCATATTAATACAGGTGAGATAGCAGTATCTGCCTCGTTTCTGCCACATATGCAAACAAGGTCGCAAGAGAATTGCTTATAAATCCCAGGATGGAAGGAAGGGCATGGGACTGTATTTTTGTTCTATTATGTAAATGAGAAGGCAGAATCCAGAGAGTTCTGTTAAGGGGGAATTCTCTTCAATTTCTCCAGGAAGTATCCACTGAATAACGATTCCAACCTAATACTGGATGCGCTGATTACAACCTATACTTTGTTTCCAAGCCTTAATTCACATGCCTGAATGTTTCCCTCCTAGCAGAGCACATTACCCTCTAACTGAATCAGCAGAAATTAGCAAATTCAGACATCAGCTGTTTCTTCCCCGTGTTTAACAGGAAGCCTAATGGAACCCAATGATTCCTCAGGATTTATTTTTTCACAAATGCCAAAGCAGCACAACACCAGCAGGGTCTGAGCTGTGAGTATGTGCCAATAAAAGCTGGTTTCTTTTTGTGATCTCCTTTGTATTGAGTCGGCAAATGAATGAGGCTCTAATTATCTTTGGAGGTAGAAGTCCATTATGTTTCACTGGGCCTATATATTTTGCTAATAAAATGAGCACAACTTGAGAAATAAGAACTGTGGAAGGAAACAGGGTTAGTCCTTTCAGCGATATTCCCAGAGGCCCCCCCCAAAAAAAAAATCCCACGAGTGATCAAATGGTGCAAGTGAATGAACATGGGGAGATCCCCCACAGAGGACACAAGTTGAGAAGATGCTGTCCAATGGCAAAAGAGTGTATTAATTTAATGGCCCCAGATTGGAGACCAGGCACCCCAGGGCACTCTTTAATCCAAGGCAGCCTTATAATCAGTGGAAAGAAAATCATGAAATAATCATGGCTTCTTGATGGTTTGCAAAGGACTTCCACATCCAGTAGCTCATCTTGTCCTTAATGCCTTGATGAGGAAATTGAAGCTCATAAAGGTAAAATGATTTACTCTAATGCATGTAAGAGGAAATATTCAAAACCCGGTGTACTGAAGGAAGGGCTGGACTTCTCTCCACCCTGCCCAGCAGTATTGTCCCAGTGGTATAAATTAATACCTGCCCCAATGTGACCCCCTCCTTTTACCTACAGGTGCTGAAATTCCCACCATTAGTATCCCCTGTGCTAGCAGAAAGGGAAGAAACAAAATCACCTGTCAAATAAGGCAGGGTTTGTAGTGACAGGGAAAGAAAACGGGGACATTTCCTCCTGATTATCATCTTGGAAAGCCAAGTTGGTAAGCATGATTTATTAGCATTTATTCATTCAACATGTATAAATTAGATTTCTATGTGCCAGACACTGTGCTAGGCACTGTGTATGTAGGGGTATGTTCAGGCCTTGGGGAATTTACCTTCATGGGGTAAACATGATCAAAGAGGCAAACGGGTAGACAAAAGCCATAACATCTAATCCCCAATTGTGGAGAGGGCGGAGGAGGATAATGATAGTGTGTTTTAAGAATAAAATCACTTCTCCCATTTAGAGCAGACCATTCTAATGCAGGGGCCTGAAAAGTGAGAAGGAATCCTACAGATGAAGAGTGGCAGAAAGAATTTGATTGGCTCTCTGATGGGGAGAGCACAGTTCCTTCCCAGGAACTGGAGGAAGGCCCCTTTGTGTCTAGAATGAGGGAAGAGATAGTGGGGAGGTGAGTAGGCAGAAGCAGGCAAGAGCACAAAGGACCAGCCTGGGCCATGCTGTCAGCAGCAGCAGGTAGGCCAATCTTCTGAGTCAGGAGAGGGATGGCAGGAGACCCCTGAAGGACTGAGGTGGACTTCTCTTTGAGGTGAATTGTGATGGGCCTGACACCGATCAGCATTTTACTACCCATGTTGAATTCTGTGTCCGCCACGAAAAAGTTTCCTAATCCCACCTCCACATGGACGTTCTGGTGAATGGACTTCAGTTTCACATGCGAACAGCAGAGAAATAAGCCCAAGTTGCCAACTTAGGTTTGTCAAAAGTATTTCCCCAAGTCTGAGTGGGGACTGTGCCATAACCTGAAAGGTTCCTGGACACGTCATGGCCACCTCCAAAGGTTGGTCTCTAGTGAAAAATCCCGCTTTCATCCATCATCTTGTTTGCTGTTTGTGGCTAAGTGAGCACCTGATCTGGGCAGTGGATCGTTAGGGGTAACTGATTAACAGCTGCTGCTGTAGAATTTTTGAAGTTTCACTTTCTGCAACCTGAAAGGGTGCTTGCTTTATGATTTTTTAATTAGAGTGTAAATATTGCAGTCCATAAACCTCTTGATTTATAGCTGACAGGTGTGGAAGTGTGCACTTGCTGTAACAGGCCCCTGAGTCTTCTGTTATCTCTAGCCTCTCTTTTCCACCCATTTCTCAGGCTGACCTGGCAGCTGGCTGCTTGGAGCTGCTTACTCTCACTGGGTGTACATACAAGGGCCATGAAGCAGAAAGATCATCTTCTGTCTCCCTCACACTGTCTCCTGTGGTACTTGTTCCTTTCTGTAGCTTCTCTCCTATCCCACCATGTGATCTCAGCCTGGCCACTAACTCCCCACTGTGACTCACCTATTCTGAGTCATACCCTATCATCTGATTTTCCTTCTGACTGCAAAACCATGTTCTATGCCCCTTATTACCTTTGATTGCTAAGAAACCCTGGGATTAGTTTAAATATTTATTCATGGATCCATTCATTCAACAAATATGATTGAGTGTTACTCTATGACCTGGCTTGTTCCAGGTACCATATTGACAGCAGTGAATGCACCAAAGTCTTTGCTGCCTAGTACCTTCTAGGAGAGGAAGACAAAAAAATACACACACAATCAAATCAGTATGAGAAGATCATTTCAAACTCTAATATGTGCCATAAAGATGATTGAATTGAGACATATGGAAGAGTGATTGGAAGCTCTTTTGAGCAAAGAGCAGAAGATAGGTTATTTTCTCCATCTTCCCTGTGGTCCCTCACGTGTGTCTCTTTCAGAAAACTGGCTTTATTCTTCTTACTTCTCTATCCAGTAACCAAAAATGACCACCCCATTTCTGTTTTTATATCAATTCATGGTGAACAATGGACACAGGATGAATTGCCCTCCCTGGATCCTTTTACCTAGAAATTAGAATCTGATGAGTCCAGCTTGGGTCAGGTTCCATCTTGGGGAAAATCAATCTTGAGCAATCAGCAGTATCACCTGTGAGTATGGCCTGGGTTTCCATCACTATGGGAAGAAGGGAGGGGGAACTACTCTAGAGAAAAGGGAGTGTAAGGACTAAGCGTATGTTCTATATATTCTATGGTTGTATGGAAGAGGAGAAGACAAACAAAAATAGATTCAAGTTTTGTTCCTTTTCTTCAAGTCATTTACAGTCTAATTGAGGTAATAGAGTATACATCCAGGAAAATATTGCTCCATATAATGTAATAATAAGTGGTGCTTCTAAGGGAAGGTCAAAGAATAAGTGTTACAAGAACTCAGAAAAAGGAGACAACTAAAACCACAATAGATGAGTGATCAGAAAAATGTTTCAATTGGAAGGTAGATTTTTAAAACCTAAATATGAAAGAAAGGACAAAAAATCCTTTTGGGTTTATGGGTTTCTTAGAGATATTATGAAGAACAGGAAGGAGTTTGGACTAGTCATTAGAAGGGCAACTGACTACTTATCTTGCTCACAGATAGTTGGTGTTCGCAGATCTGTTCATTCGTGCAGACTGGCAGTAATCCAGGAAAGAAATGATAAAAGTCTTGAACTGAGAACAAGGCCTGTGGTACACAAACAATGGGATTTTCAGATTCAACACGTGCTAATAAGCTGGACTAAATAGTGCAGCTGTACTTGTAGACTCAGAATGTAAACCTGATTGGCTAAAGAAAACATCCTAAATGAAATTCCATGGTGATCTGATGTAGTCTCAGGGCACTCTTCCTTTGCTCCAGGGAAGGAAGCAATAGTGCTTTCCAAAATATTTTAAATTGTAAGACTTTTAAATTCCTATAATTGTAAAGTCTAGGGCAAGTTTTCCTGAGTTGGATAACAACACTTACTTGGACAGACTCATTTTACACCTGGGGAGGTTATTAATAGCACCCTCTTTCATTCAATCTGGTGTCCCAGATTGGATGATAAATTGAAGGTTTTCTTCCTTCTGGGGCAAGTTGGATAAAAGAAAATATGTCTATTGTTATTTAAAATATCAAGAGACAAGTTTAAAAACTATCCGAGGTAAAAGTTTCTAGGTGACTTGGAAGTTGTGACATGTTGTCACTTGGAAGTTTCTAAATAACTCTGGCAACTCCTTATAGACTTGGAGGATGTTGCCAAACTTTCCTTGGGCCATTGTGTTTTCTCTGATTCTAGTTGTCAGGCATTAACCTAATCTGACTTTCGAAGTTTTTATTCCCATTGTTGAAAACTGAATCAGAATTTATTATGGCCTTTTGGCAAAATGAACACTTATTATTATCTTCAGCCAGAAGAAACATATTTTTGACAGCAAACCAAAGATTGAACAAGGTATTATCAGCTTACCAACACTAAAATGAAAAATATAAAAGAGTAAAGGATTTGTGTGTCATTCAACTGAGTTTTAGTGTCAGCCATAATAGTTCTTAGTGGAAAAATGTTTAATGCCCTCTACTTAATCAAAACTAAAGTCCTCATAAATGACTATTTGATAAAAAGAAAGAAATGTCTATTAGTAACTTATCCTACAATGTAAAATTGCCTCCCAAATCCCAAAGAATGAAGCAAAGATGATGGAGTATATTCTAAGTGCAGAATTAGGGTTTTGATAAACATAATAAAATCTCAAATACCAATTTGCTCAGCCGGGAAGACAATTGGACAACCTTGGACATGTTGATCCTCACTGATTACTTTTCCCCAGAAGCTTAACTGTGAATAAAATGTTCTGGCATTTCATTGTCTCATCAGTTTTAACATGCTGTGGTTTTCAAGTTTCTCATATTCTTCTATTCTATTATGCTCCTTTATCTTTCTTGGAGTCTATGCCGGGAATTACTCATGCATAAAGATTATGTGAGAAGCCTTCATCTCTAGTGCATTTTTCTAATTGTCAAATTTACAGTAAAAGGGATAATAACTATTGAGTACTGATTGATCTAGGTTTTCATAAATGCTACAGCAATTTCTAGAGATGGGGGGGCAATCATAACATAGTTTGCAGTAGACTGCTTTAATTATCAACCAGACATTTCTCAAATCCCTCCCCCAAAAGAAATCTTAATAGATACAATTCCCTTAATTTAGATAATGGAAGGCAGGAATAAATGTGCCTCATTGAAAATGCAAAGCTAGTCTTCAGTGGAGACAATTTTTTTTTCATTCCCTTCATCGATTTAGGCTTCATCTCCTTTGCTATGTCCCAGGCTGATCCTCAGGTTAGAGGTGATATGTCGCTTGATGGTTAGGAAAACCTGAGTTAGAGGCACACTTCCCAGGTCCTAAATCTCCTCTGCTCTTGTGTACCTAGAAAATTTAAACAGTCTTTTTCTTTCCTTTTTTTTTAATCATCTCTTGGTCCCAATTTTCTCATTTGTAAAACAGAATATCAATAGTTCCTATCCCACTGGGTTAAACACACAATAAGCACCAGCAGAAAGCCTGGCATGGACTAGAACCTTAATAAAATGCTACCCTATTACATGAAAAAAAAAAAAATAACATGAAGATAAACAAAGAACTTAATCAGTCCTTGAATACTCATAGACTATGCATTTTTCTTCCAGCAGAACTTAGGATCTGCTGACATCCTCTTTAATTCTTGAGGCATTCTCCACTTACAAGAGTAAAGTTCTCCATCTTTTTGGCACAGACTGAACACCATTCCCTGAGGAGGAAGTTAATTCATTCAGGCCAATGGAAGGCAATCATTAAAAGCAATTCAAAGTTCCCTTTAGAATTCCACTGGAATGAGGATATAGCCACTTCTTTATTATTTCCTAGAGAAAGGGTGACATCAACCCTGGTAATGTACTAGGGTTGACCCCGAATTAGTAGGAAACATTTTGACTCAGATACAATTCTGACCACCATAGTCATGCCAGAAAGATTTCAGATGCAGTCTAGCTTACCTTACCATATGTGAATCAGAGAAGACAGGTTCATGACACATGGTTCTTCAAGTTCCATATTCCTAGATTACATTTGGGAACATGTTTTTTCAGTTGATTGAAGTTTGTTTCCTAACTCAGTTATAACCCAGTGACCATTTTTATCTACTAGTCAGATAGAAGGGCACATAAATCTTGATTTATTAATGCTGAAACTCTATGTGGCATGTTCTTTCCCAATGTGGTACTGGTCAAGTTCTGGTTTTTGATGAGCACCCCAAGGTTCAAGGCAGTTTTAGGCTTAGAATTCTTCAAATTTCCCCCAATTAATGAAGAACATCATAGTTCAGAGCATATATTCTTATGTAGAGAAAACAGCTACTTAAGAGAAACCCATGCTTGTTTTAACTTATGGCATAATAGTAGATAGTTTTGACAAATAAGGTTACCTCCCTACCTTCTGAGAACTCTCCCTTATTATAACTGCTCATTTCTACAATCTCAGTTGAATGCCTGTCTTCACAGCCAAATTGGCATGTTCTTCTTGGGTAAACCCAGTTATACAGAAAATTCAGATCAGGCCTTAGTGATGAATGCCCTCTGAAAATCTGTGACATGGTCAAAGTGTCCATTTGTTGTCCTTTGTTCACAAACCCCATCCCAAATATGACTTTGTCTATTCTATTTTGCAATAGGTCTATTTCCTTAAAGATTCCAAAGGGATCATTAAAAATATGAATATTATTCTTCCCCTACCCTTTGGAGTTCTTTTGAATCTTGAGTGTTCCTCAAGGTCATATATTTTTAAAGACTTGGTTTCCAGCACAATTGAGAGGTGGTAGATCCTTTGTCAGGTAGAGTACAGTGGAAGGAAGTTAGGTCATTGGAAGGGGATATTAAAACTCTGGCCCTTCCTGTTTCTCTCCTTGCTTCCTAGCCACCATGAGTTGAGCAGCCTCCTCAACCATGGGCTTCCACTAACGATGTACCATGCTGCCAGAGGCCCAAAGCGAAGGGTCAAGCAACCACAAGACTATGGATTATAATCTCTAAAGCCATGATGCAAAATAAGCCTTCTTTCTTTAAATTGATTTCTCTTAGATATTTTATCACTGTCAGAAAGCTGAATTAACAGTTCTATTCATCAGAGTCAAGACTTCACACTGAAATATGAATTATTATATATAAAAATAAAAGTTGTAAGATTTTTTCATGAGTGTCAGTCACACATTTGGGATCATTAAGGTGTACAGAATACATTGTTTTCAACATGTCTTTATTTCATAAAGAAAGGAGAGGGATGTAAAGAATTAAGTATCTTCCATTTTCATGAAATCAGTGGTAAAAGGGGACAAAATCATTAGGTTGAGTCTTTCAGAAATTTCCAATTCTAAGTGAAAAGAATTTTTTTTCATTAATTCCTTTAGTCTTGCTGCTGGCTGCCAAAAAAAGTCACTTGATATGATACACTTGCTACCAGTAATAAGATTGTGCATGAAAAAGTTCATATTTGGCACTATATTAGAGATGTAAGTAGAGCAAGGAAAAAAATCACCTTTGTCAAACAGAAGGTTAGAAGTATTAAAATAAAATCTTAATGGATTGAAAGTGAAGATCTGTACCATGTCCAAGATTTCTGGTGGGAAAGTTTTGGCAATGATAAACTATTTCTCCATTGGGGTAATTAATGAGAAAGACAGTATTTCACAATAGAAACAATGAGTTTTGATAGAGTCAGAAAGACAAGGGAATATTCTTCACACCAACTCCAAGTGGTCAAAGTTTGTACATTGGTTTGCTTTAAACACTTAAGCTACTCCATCAGCTTTAGAATATACCAGGAAGAAAAGGATACACAGTACACACAGTTAACACAATGGGTGTTATATTTGGTTGCCCCAGTCTCCTAAATTGAATTTATTAAATGAAGAAAGCTCTACTTTTGGTACTTAAGAAGATACATGAAAATCAATCTAACTTCAGTAGATCATTTCTATGCATTTTATTGAAGTACTCTAAAACCACTTGCTATTTCTACGTTTTTACTTTCCATTCATTGAACAAACCCTTTAGTTTCAATCCCCAGCACTGGTGTGATTTTTTTTCCTGATGGGGTTAACAATTTCTTCCATGTGATTAAAGATAGAGGCCACCTTTCAGTCATCCTACACTGTGTCTCAAAGGCATTTGACACACTTGATCATTTCTTCCTTCTGGAAGTTTGTGTTCCTTTGTCTTGTCTGATCTACTTTCTCTACTTTCCGTTTATCAAGTTGCTGTAACTCAAGTTCCTTTTCTGACTTCTGTTCTTCTTCCCTTTTCTAAGTGCTCATGGCCCCAGGATCAATCCTGAACTCCATTTCTTCTTTACCTACACTACTTCTCTATGTAAACTCGTCATCCAGTTCTGTGACTTCACCTATACAATGCTGACTTGCGACTTGGTCCCTGGCCGTGACCACTCCTCAGGTTCCAATCTCATATCCAACTCCTTGACGTCTCCAGGTGTCTGTTAATAGAGATCTTATCTTGGACATTTTCAAAGTATATCTTGATTTTCCCCCTACTAAACACATGCATTCATTACCTACTTCTTCAATGGCTTAGCCTTCCCCACTTCAGTAGAGCGCACCATCCATTCAGAGGCTCACACCAAAGCCTTTGAAGTCGTACTTCACCTCTTCTTCACCATTTTGGCCTACCGGGATCCTATTGCAAACTGCCATCATATCTTTTCTAACCCTCTGTTACATGATGCCCCTATTTTTAATGTTACCCTCCACAAAGCATCCACATTCTCTATTTAAATGTGAATCCAAATGCTGTTACTCTTCTGTTTAAAAGTCTTCGGAGCTCATAAAGTTATTTTTAATTTACTCATCTCTGCTCAAATTCCACTGTCCTCACTCAGTCTGAGCAGTACTTATCACTAAACACAGCACTTCTCACTTCAACACAGGTGCTGTGTTGATTATAACCTGTTTTCTCAGATAATACTGTATGCCCGTAAGGCAGAGAAGTACAGCTCTGTCTTTCTGACCATTATATCACAATAACTTATACATGATAGGTACTCAATAAATTTAAAAATTTTATCAGAATGATATAGCAAATCAAGTTCTTATACTTGAGTTTTGAAGTGTTATAAAACAACAACCAAAAAACACATGGGGGATTTAACAGATTAATAACTATAGGAAGAGGCAATCATTCACTCTTCAAAAAGTAATAAATCAAGACAATAAAAATAAAATTAGATTGCTTATTTCTCAAATACTCATAATAAATTACAAAACTAGTCGTGTTGTAGTAGTCTGAAATGGAAAAATGGAATCTCTTGCTCTCTCTCCTATTTTTTTTTTTTTTTTTTCCTGTATGGGTATTGAACTTGTGGTCTCATGCATGTTAGGCAAGTGCTCTACCACTGAAGCTATATACCCAACTCAACAATGGAAATCTCTGTAGTCTATTGAGCAGCAACAATATAGGACATATTTGAACAAAAATGAATAGCTGATACAAAAAGAAGAAACTGCTGAAAATTTTAGATTATCCTTTATGTAACTTGGGGGTTAAAAAACAATCAAAATGGAACATAATGTAAACTATTTAGATGTAAAAGGCAAAGAAAATACCACATAGCAAATTTGATGAGATATATTCCAAGTAGTAATCAGAAGAAAATTAATAGCCATAAATGAATTTATTAGAAATTTCTTGAAACTAGAAAAAAAGTAGGGAGCATAAAACAGGAAAGAATGAATCTGAAATCAAAACCCAAAAGCAATCAAAGTAATATATATGTCAAACTAAGATCATTATAAAAGAGAAATGAAATAGCTATCCTCTGTCAAAACTCATAAAAATGTAGAAAGAAATGTAAACAAACACTGTTAAGAATAAAAAGGCACTACAGATAGAAATATGAAGGGCTATTTAAAATTGAGGTAACATTACATGCAATTTTATATGAATAAAAATTTTACATGGAGTACATAATTTTATAGGAAAGTATAAATTTTAAAAATTAACTAAAATAAGAGATACATGTATAAATCAATAACTTTATGAAATTTACCCACAAAATAAAGAGTTGAATCCAAATGATTTTATGAATAACTTTATCAGACTATCATATTTATAACTTTCTACAGCATTGTTAAAGAAGGAACCTAACTACGTAATACCAGGCTAATGTAGCCCTGATAAACAGAATTTTCTTAGAGTATAAACAATAACTATACATGCAAAGAATATAAATAAGATAAAAATGAATGCAACCCTTTACTAAAAAGAATAATGCATCATGATCAAGTATGCTATTTATTTAAGAATAGTTTAACACTGGGAAAGTTATGCATTACAATAATCTATATGAATAGATTTTAGAAAAATATCCTGTGATTATTTGAATCAATATAGAAAAGGTATTGTTGAACAGCTATCCTTGATTTCATAAGACTCGTAGTAAATTATGAAAAGAAAAAACTTCTTAGTTTAATAAAATAAATCATACGGACACCAACAGTGAACTTTTTATTTAATTTCATGAACTTCTGGAGCATTATATCTAAGGATGCAGGGAAAACAAACTCTAACTTTGTTTCTCCCGTTATGCTCTCCCAACACAATTCTGACAGCACTTATGTGAGGGTTTTCGCCACCCACCACAACAGTCGATGCTGTAGCAATGGACACCATTCTGATACTATCTGTCTGAAGGTAGTTTTACCTGTGCTTCTGACTATAAATTGGTATTCCAACACCTGCTTCTTGAGTTCACTTAATTGGCTAGAGTAACTCACAAAACTCAAGAAAACAAGTAACTCAAGGAACTTACATGTACCAGTTTATCATGAAGGACATTGCAAAGAATGCAGATGAAGAGATACATAGGGCAAGGCACATGGGAAGGGGTGAAGAGTTTCCAAGCCCTGTTCTCCAGGAACTCCGATTTGCTCAGTAATCCAGATACTCTTCAAATCCTGCCTTTTTTGTGTTTTTGTGAAGGCTTCATTCCATAGACATAATTGATTCAATTGTTACCCATCTAACCTGAATTTCAGACTCTTCCCTGGAGTTTGGCTGAAAATCCCAACTCTCCAATCATATTTCAGTCTTTTTGGTTACTGACTCCATCAGGAAGCTACTTATGGCAATCTGCCTTCAGTCAACTCATTAGCCTACAAAAGGACACTACCATTTCAGAGATTCCAAGGGTTTAGCAGTTGCTTGCCTCAGTGTGAAACAAGTGGAAGACTCCCATTGAAATCAGTTGCTAATAGGTTTTGAAAACTCAGTATCATAGTAAAACTTTTTTCTTCACCAATGATCTATTTGACAAATAAACATTATTTTAACTACTAAAATGTTATAATTTATTTTGATCTCTCAGAGTGTTTCCCTCTGATATTTTTATTCCAAATTTGCTTGACTGTCCTACGCTTGGTCTTCCTAATGTATTATAGAGTCGATTTTTAATATTTTGTTACATTTCTTTTAATTGAAATTGCATTGAATTATATTGTTTGGGGTGAAGTTCACATCTTTTAAAATTAATGGCATGAAATCATTTACACAGAAATGTACGGAATGTTTCTCTGCAGTCAGGTCAAGAATTATACAGTTCAGAAAGGTATTATATATTTCTGCATATTATTCTCACAGCTTTCTTTTCAAATGTAACTCTATGTATATGTTAGCTTTGGTTAATATTATGAATTGAGTCTTCTGGATTTTTTTGCTACTATCACTTGAATCATTTGAATGAATCTTAGTTTTATGTCATTTTTTGAAAAGCTATTTTTTTTGTATATTTATTTTTATCTAGTCACCTTCATTTTTTAGTTGATACGCTAGATTTTTAAGATACAATTTTCAGGGTTTTATTATATAACTATTAAGGTGATTTTTACAATTAACATCTGTATACCTATCATCTAGATTCTACTATTACATACATACTTTAGCACATATTTACTTATTTTTCAATTCCTTGTTTTAAATCTTCCTATATATCTTAGTTTAGGGCCTTTTTTATTTAATCATAGACATCAGTATCTTTTTTCCTATCTACTTTAATTCACAGAATTAATTAGAGTCCTATATATATATGTACTTTTGTCTTTTGAAATTAAATTTATATACAATGAAATGCACAAATTTTAAATAAAACTGGAGTTTTGACAAATGCACAAACTTGATAACTCAAGTCTATAACCCAGGCATCTCTCTCATTCCACTTTCTAGTTGTCCCAGAGGCAATTACTATTCTTAATTTTTGTTCCATTTATTTATTTTTTTCTGTTTGAAAGTTTCATATAAATGGAATTCTATACTACATGCATATACTATTTACGTTTGTTTACTTGTTGTAATCAGTTATGTGCCTGTTGACTATTCCTATTTTTTTTTTGATAAAGCATCTGCTTATACATTTTACCACTAAAAAATAAATTGGATTTTACTTTTTATTACTGAGCTGTAAGAGTTCCCTGTGTATCTTAGATTGCATTCCTTTTTCAGATATATTTTACATATATGTTCCCAGTTTGTGGCTTACATAGTATATTTATTTTATAGTGTCTTTTAGTAAACAAACATTGCTAATTTTAAGTCTATCATCACTGTTTTTCTTATTAAACCAAAAATTATTAACAATTGATAGCTTTCTATTATCTGTTTAAGAAACTCTACAGTATCACCAAGTCATGGAGATAATCTCCTGTTTTTCTCCAAAAAGCTTTATGAGGTTAGCTTTTATGTTTGGATATATAATCTCTCTTGAATCAATTTTTGTGTTCTATGTGAAGTAGGAATCAAGATTTTTTTTTAGATGAATATCTATTTGTTCCAACACCATTTGTTAGAATGACTTTTCTTTTTTATTAGATTTAATACCTATCCCAAGAATCAAATGATAAGATAGGTATGAACATATTCCTGGGTCCCCAACTCCTTTCAAATGAATTATGTATTGACACTTATGCCAGTACTGTACATTCTTGATTAATGCATCATATAGTAAGTCTCAAAATCAAGTCATCATTCTTTCAACATGATTACTTGTCAAAAATTTTGGATCGTCCAAGTCCTTCATAATTTCATGAAACTGTTATAATGCATGTGCCAATTTCTACAAAAAAGTTTATCAGAATTAAAGAAAGCCCATGTTTACAGCTGTTGCAAGTTATTAAATCGATGGTACATTCACAATATGAATTACTGTGTACAAATTAACAATTTATATTATGACATGAAAAGAGATATATTATTCATTCCAAATGGAAACCAAATAAGCCATAAAACAATATGTATCTGATTATTTGTGCTTGTTTTAAAAGTTTTTAAACATGTAGAAACTAGACCAGAAATATAAACTAAGGCCTCCACAGTGATCTCCTATAGGGAGATGATTATTGGAGAAATACAAGGAAAGTAATACTTAAAGTATTTTATGTTCCCTCCTGTATTTTTATATATTCTTACCCCCACCCCTGTCTCACACACACACACACACACACACACACACACACACCACATGATAAATAGTATGCTATGCATTTCTTAAGAATATTTATTTTAAAAAGAGAAATTGCAATAAAAGAAAATGAAGAAATTGTCAGGGAAAAGCAAAGGAGGAAGGAGGAAAAGGGAAGTGAACAGAGAGGACAGTGTATTTTAGAGAACAAAAGAACTAATGGAAATGGGAAAGATTTGGAAACAGAAGCTAAAATCATGGAGATAGCTGAGTAATTAGGTGTGAGGAGGTCCAAACCTTCCAAGTCATTATGCTGGGATCCTGGAGAGAGGGCCTTATCCTGAGCTCCATACTTCAGAAGGCCTAACACATCACAAATGCACTGGGAGCATTGTGCTCAAGAGATCATGGGTGTTCTGTCACTCAGTATACTGCCCCATACTGCCTAGCCAGAATGACACTAGGTATCACTACTGCAAGAAACACTATCCAAGTGTGACGAGAAAATTCTTTTCTACATCTATTTTCCTATGTCTTTGAAGCAAAAGGCAGCTGCATTTGAATGCTGAGAAGATTTGAGTGGGATGACTGGGTCAAATGGTAGCTTGCTGACTTAACAGACACTGCATCAAGTGCAGAAAGGATGTAAACAACTAAAACATTTAGTCCCAAGACAAATTCACCTGTCAAATCCTTAGTCTAAGATAGCATGAATGCAATAGATTCTTGCATAACAAAATATTGTTTTCAATATTCATTTTCTTGCTTCTCTTCATTTCCAATTTCCTCCAGGGTTTGGGGAAAATAATGCAATATTTACAATATTTACACCTGATGGCTGAGGCAATATTTTTGGAACCAAACAATTCACAATTTTCTTGAATTTATGTTTGTGTATGTGTCTATATGTAATAACCATAAAATATTATACTAATGCCTTCTCTTACCACATAAATTTAAATACTAATTGGTAAAAATTGAAATATAACTCTTAACAATTTGTATGAAGAATATAATTGATAGTAATTCTGATAATGACATCTCAAGAAATCCATATATGTATTTTCACACGATATACAAAATCCCTACTTATTTCTTTTTTATTTGTATTCATTCTTTTAAGATTTACATAATAGTTGAGTGTATTTTGGCATATTGTATGTACATGGAGTATACTATTCCTAATTGGGATCCCATTCCTGTGGTTGTACATGGCAGGGTTCCACTGGTGGTGTATTCATAGATGAACATAGGAAAGTGATGTCTGGTTCATTCCACTGTCTATCCTATTCCCATGGCCCCTCACTGCCTTTCTTTCCCCTTTGTCTAATCCTCTGAATTTTTATTCTCCACCCTTCCTTACTGTATGTTAGCGTCCGCATATCAGAGAGAACATTTGGCCTTCCGTTTTGGGGGATTGGCTTATTTCACTTAGCATGATAGTCTCGGTTCCATCAATTTACCGGCAAATGTCATAATTCCATTCCTATTTATGGCAATAAAGTAATATTCCCTCGTGTATATACACCATTTTTTAATCCACTTATCTGTTGAAGGGCACCTAGCTTGGTTCCATAGCTTAGCTATTGTGAGTCAACTGCTATGAACATTGATGTGGCAGCATCACTGTCGTATGCTGACTTTGGGTCTTTTGGGTGTACACTGAGGAGTGGGATAATTGGGTCAAATGGTGGTTCCATTCCAAGTTTTCTGAGGAATCTCCACACTGCTTTCCAGAGTGGTTGCACCAATTTGTAGTCCCACCAGCAATGTGGGAGTGAACGTTTGCCCCCATATCCTCGCCAACATTTATTGTTACTCATATTCTTGAAAATTGCCATTTTGACCATAGTGATATAGAATCTTAGTGTAGTTTTAATTTGCATTTCTTTAATTTTTAGAGATGTTGAACATTTTTACATATTTTTGTTGGCCATTCATATTTCCTCTTTGAAGTGCCTTAAACTTTGGTGTTAAGTTTTTTGAGTTCTTTGCATATCCTGGAGATTAATGCTTTATCTGAGGTGAAGGTGGCAAAGATTTTTTCCTATTCTGTAGGCTCTCTCTTCAGTCTTTATTGTTTCCTTTGCTGTGAAGAATCTTTTCAGTTTAATACCATCCATTTATTGACTCTTGATTTTACTTCTTGTAATTAGGAGTCCTGTTGAGGAAGGAAGTTCCTAAGCTGACGTGATGGAGAGTTGGGCCTACTTTTTCTTCTAGTAGGTGCAGAGTCTCTGGTCTAATGCCTAGGTCCTTGGTCCACTTTGAGTTGAGTTTTGTGCAGAGTGGGAGATAGGGATTCAATTTTATTCTACTACATATAAATTCCAGTTTTCCCAGCACCATTTGTGGAAGAAATGCATGGCACCTTTGTCTAATATGAGAAAACTATGTCAGTTTGTACATGTGTCTTCTGTTCCATTGGTCTTCATGTGTGTTTTGGTGCCAATACCATGCTGTTTTTGTTAGTACAGCCCTGTGGTATAACTTAAGGTCTGGTATTGTGATGTCTCCTACTTCACTTTTCTCACTAAGGATTGCTTTGGCTATTCTAGGCCTCTTATTTTTCCAAATGAATTTTTCCAAATGAAATGGCTACTTTTTCTATTATGAAGAACATCATTGGAATTTTAATAAGAATCACATTAAATCCACATAGCACTTTTGGTAGTATGGCCATTTTGACAATATTAATTCTCCCTCTAAGAACATGGGAGAACTTTCCATCTTCTAAGGTCTTCTTCAATTTCTTTCTTTAGTGTTCTGTAGTTTTCATTGTAGAGGTCTTTCACCTCTTTTTGTTAGATGATTCCCATGTATTATTATTATTTTTTGAGGCTATTGTGAATGAAATAGTTTTCCTAATTTCTCTTTCAGTTGATTCATCCTTGGTGTATAGGAATGTAATTGATGTATGGGTGTTACTTTTATATCCTGCTACTTTGCTGAATTTGTTTATGAGTTCCAGAAGCTTTCTGGTGGGGTTTTTTGTGACTTTTAAGTATAGACTCATGTCATCAGCATGATAGTTAAACTCTTCTTTTCCTATTTGTATGCCTTTAATTTCTTTTGCCTAATTTCTCTGGTTAGAGTTTCCAGGACTATGTTGAATGGAAGTAGCAAAAGAGAGCATCCCTGCCTTGTTTCAGTTTTCAGAGGAAATGTTTTCAGTTCTTTTTCCATTTAAAATGATGTTGGCCTTGGGTTTAGCATATACAGCTTTTACAATGTTGAGGTATGTTCCCACTTTCACTAGTTTGTCTGGTGTTTTGAACATGAATGGATGCTGTATTTTGTCAGATGCTTATTCTGGATCTATTGAGATAATCACGTGATTTTTGTCTTTAAGTCTATTGATGCAGTGAATTATGTTTATTGATTTCCATATGTTGAACCAACCTTGCATCCCTGGATGAACCCCACTTGATTATGCTGTACTATATCTTTAATATGTTTTTATATGTGATTTGCCAGAATTTTATTGATAATTTTTGTATCTAGGCTCATCAAAGATATTGGAAATTTTGATCTTTGATGTGTCTTTGTATGATTTTGGTATCAGGGTGATACTAGCTTCATAGAATGAGTTTGGAAGGGTTCCCTCCTTTTCTATTTCATGGAATAATTTGAGGAGGATTAGTTTTAGTTCTCTTTTGAAGGTCTGGTGGAACTCAGCTGAGAATCTATGTGGTCCTGGGTTTTCATTGTTGGTAAGCTTTTGATGCTGTCTTCAATTTCAGTGCTTGAAATTAATCTGTTTAAATATTCTATGTCCTCCTGATTCAATTTGGTTAGGTCATATCTCTCTAGGAATTTGTCAATGTCTTCAAGATTTTCTATTTTATTGGAGTACAAATTTTCAAAATAGTTTATAGTTATCCTCTGTATTTCAATAGGGTCCATGGTGACATTTCCTTTTCCATCATGGATTTTAGTAAACTGAGTTTTCCCCCCTCTTTCTCTTGATTAGTTTGGCTAAGTGTTTATCAATTTTATTTATTTTTTTCAAAGAGCCAACTTTGCATTTTGTCAGTTTTTAAAATTTTTCTTTGCAGGGTGGAGTTGTTATTGTTTGCTGTTGTTTTAATTTCAGCTCTGATTGTCATTATTTCCTGTCTTCTGCTTCTTTTGGTGTTGATTTGTTCTTCTTTTCTTAGGATTTTGAGATGTAATGTTAGATTATTTATTTGGTGACTTTTTTTTTTCAATACCTTGCATTCTATCATATCATAATGGAATGAAATTCGCAAGCAAAAATAAATAAAAAATAGAAGCTACTCTAATGCTTGGAGACTAAATAATATGCTATTGAATGACCAATGAATGGCAGAAGAAATCAGGGATGAAATAAAAAAATACGTAGAAGTAAATGAGAATCATGACAAGATTCCTATTTATTTCTAAATTTAAATGTTAATTTAAGCAGTTATGGCCAATTCAAATTGCTACTCCACAGCAGACCAAACTTTCTAAAACTGAAATAAATAAAGCACTTTCTAATTACTACAACAAGTAAAGAAAGATTTGACACTACTGTCTGTAGTATATGAAGTATGCAAAAATGTATTATAGTAACATAACCATTGACTGTGCCAAAATGAAGAAAAAAATATATTTTTGTGGAAAATATGTAACAATTTATAAATTATTTATGTGTTAATATCATTACTCATCCAACATCATTGGTATATCAATGGAATATCTAGGCATAAACAATCATAATTGAGCATATAAATCCTACATATTTTGCCAAATTTTATATTTTTCTATTTTATCATTATAATGAACACAAGGCTTGAGAGTAAAAAAACATATGACTTAATATATGGTTAATTTGACATTGATTCTTTAAATATTTAGTCATCAAGTACATGGTCTTCCATTTGAGGTCATATTTGCCATTCAATTATTATGTGCAAAGCTGTTGCTAGTTTTTCCAGAGTTTTAGCCCCCTATTTATTCTTCTCTGTTTTTCCTGCCATTCTCTTTATGGGAAACACTGAACATAGGCAATTATCTGCTAATTTACAAGAACAGAGATTCTCTTTCCTTTTTATAAATTTGTGCCCTGAATAAAGTCTTTGCCTTCTCTGTAGTTATAGCCTCTCACTCTCATTTAGGTAAGTGTCTCACATGGTTAACTTGGTCCTCTCCATCATCTGTGAGGTACCTCGCTCCCTATTGAGGGCAATTGAAATGCTTTTGTTTCCCAAGCACACTACCTCCTGACGTGATGGGACTATGACAGGGCCATGCACAGGGAGAATATGGTGGGAGTGGATGTTTCTTCTTTATTTGTCACCTCTGTCAACACATTTAACTTTTCAGTAGGTTCAAGCACTGGTTTTGTTATGTTCACTATCACCCTAACAATCATGTTGTTTGAGGTTTTCAGTTGTAATAAGAAGGGGGATTTGTATGGTTTCTTCCTAACCCAAATCTTATTGTGGAACAATAAGATGAATTCTCGACCGCTACCTGCAGGCAATTAGGACAGAAAGAAGATGAACATAACCATGATCTATCACTGGAGTAAGCAATTGGGGAGACTTTGCCAAATGATCCATAATTCCAGCTCCTGAATTTACCTATTAACTCCCATAATGTGGCAAGATCATGGTATGCCAGCAGATTTGATTATTTGCTAAGATAACTGGGCTTTGTTTGTGGGCTACAAATTTGCTCCAAAATAATTTGATCTATTTTCCTTCTTAGCTTTTTAAGAAGATAAACAGAAACTTCTGTCCTGGTTATCTGGGATTTTCCCAGATGAAAAGTTAATAGGCCATTGTGTTAAAGGCTAATTTCACTTAAAGAGTTTTGCAAAGGTGGCCACATCTTCCATGTGTTTCTGCAGCCCAACCGACTTAACGATAGAATCTGCTGAAGTGACACCGTGCAAGTTCTGCATATCACAGCCAGGGATTGTTTGGTTTGGCTTCCCATTTCCAGTCTGTCCCATGGTTTTAGGAAAGGTATAGTTTACTAGGATGGAAAGGCTGAAGTCCACCAAAAAAAAAAAAAAAAAAAAAAAAAAAGGAGAGGTCATCAAGCAGGAATGTTGGTAAAGATTGTCACCAAAGGATAATTAGACTTTGATGAGGGAAATGAAAGACAGAATCTTTATTGCAAAGTGTGTGTGTGTGTGTGTGTGTGTGTGTGTGTGTGTGTGTTCACTAGAATTTGGTTTAGAGGTGGAATATGAGCTCTTAGAACTCATATCAACCTTGCCGGTTTTCAAACTCTTTCAGATATGCAAATATCAAGAACCAGGGTAGAAAAATGCATGCCATATTTTAGAATATTATGTCCTTTTCATTCGTAAGGGGTCAGACACGACCAATATCTGCTCTAATACAAAAGGAACATTATTAACTAAAAAAAGAGCTCTCCTAACTCTCCTGTTCTTACCTGAGCAAAGCAACTTCTATTGACACTGATACTCTTCAAATGATATTTCTCTGGAATATGAACCATTTTTGCTCACAGCTAAAAGGTATATGAAATATGGCATAAATGGAAAGTAGAATATCCTTTAAGATGAGGACAAAGGGAGTTTATGTTAGGGTCTCATACTCTTGCCTCGGGGAAGAAAGGGAAGAGGGAGATGATAAGGAAATTTATCTGATTGTCCTAAGGCCCTAACTAAAAATTCAATTTTCAATATTTTTTAATATGTGCTCACTTTTGTCCTCTGGTTATTGGAAGTTACTCAACACTGTATGAACATTCTTTGGTGGGTCAACAAATCACAGTGACTTGGGTCTGGGCCCAATCTCAATTCATTTGCAAGGTAAGCATCAATGTTGTGAGTATTGCAATTTATTGTGAAAATGTTCTCTTACTTTAGTTATTATTAGGCCTATATAATTTTATATGACAGGAAAATTTTATTATATCACTCCTCTACCTATACGCACACATCTACATTACATGGAGTTAACTGATAGGGTTTGTGAGATCTGCAAAGAATAGCATTTGAAAGCAAGAATCTTCGGGAAGAAATAGCTCACAGTGTATAAATATGAACAGCAATATGACACAGTAATGGAAGTAGCTTCAAAAACAAATGCTCACTCTCTTTGTCCTTATTATGTGTAGGTGTCATATCAGTCTTGGGTAATGATTAATACTGGTCTTGTCTAATTGACTCTTGACATCTACCATCACAGCTAGGTTGCAATAGCTTAAAACTGATCAATTGAGCTAATTGTTCAATACAAAGAAGCCATAGCCTTGGTCCTGAGGGTACTTGTAAATACATAATATGCTCATTTAAAAAAAAAAAAGGAATTAGGCTCTCTATAGAGATGTACTATTTATCTAAAACTAACTAAAAAACTTCTTAAAGACACAAGAGTTATTTATTCATAGGCTATTTTACAATACTGTATACCACGCTATATAGAATAAAGTCCCTGAAAACAGATCTGTTTAAATACCACATCTTACTAGTTGAATAATCTTGAGCAAGATATATAATAACCCCTCTATGTTTCAGTTTTCTTAACAGGAAATGGGATGATGTGTAGATTAAAATAATTTGTTAAGCATTTGGAATTACATCTGACATAGTCAGTGCTATGTAAGGGGTTGCTTTTTTTCTTAAATAAAAATCATCTACACCTATTAGAAGTAGATAAGCAAATACTTTTTGTTGTTTGTAAGAGACAGGGTCTCAATATGTTGCTGAAGCTAGCCCTGAACTCCTAGGCTCAACTGACCTTCCTGCCTCAGCCTCCTGTGTAGCTGGTACCACAGGAATGATCCACCATACCTGGTTAGAAGAGTAAACCCTTATAAAATGTTAAGAATAGTATCTGGCATGTAGTAGGTACTCCATGCATGCATCACTGTAGCACAAATTAGAAATCACTTATGTCTTCAACTAGTCACTCATTATTGAGTGCTGGGATTGAGAATACAAAAACTGAATAAAGACAGAAAATTAGCCTTTATTTAGCTCCTATAATGGTCCAGTTGCCAAAAAGGCACCAACATTAAATAATCTCTGCCAGTGTTCACCAACTCCAAATAAAGTCTAACTACAGCAATTTTACATCAGAAGTAATACAACCCAGGAAGCTGAACTTTGATAAGAACCATAAAAGCATGAAGCGAGTGAGTCCTGGAGAACTCAGACCTGTCAGACACCAAAATTCAAGTTCATTCTTCTAGATTTCATATTTGGAGGCTTTCTGCTAGGTTTCATAGTTTGGGTGTCAAGGAGCTAAAACTTGGTGCCTAGGTATCCACAAATAATTGTGGTCACATCAGATGGTAACAAACACATGGGCAAATGTGAGATGCAAACACAGAATGGAGGGAGGGCTTTAGGAAAAAAGATGCCATTCGTTTTCAATGCCAGGGAATAGTATTTCTCCAAAAGTCATGATTACTGGTGGTAGGGCATGCTTAGCTTCGAGCATTGCATTCCACAAAGAGCAGGGTATTGTGGTAAATGTGGGTGAATGAGTGAATACTGATCAGGGGAGGGGGAACAGCATAAAAGAAAATGACAAGGGAAAAAGCTGGAGGTCATTATGGAAAATACCATTAACAAATATTTTTGCCTCGGGACCCTAAGATGTAAATATATTTCCAACCTTGGAGAAATGTGGTGAACACAAATCTTGTTTCCTTTCTCAGGCTCAATGGCCCATTTCTCTACAAAGATTCTTCTTGCCTCTTGGCTAGCGGTCTCTTGATGACTTTGCCTGGATCCCCCGACTGACTGTTGTCTGAGCTGATGTCCCTTGGCAACATGCCCTTTCATCCCTCATGCCAAGCCCTCTCAGTGCTGAGATGTCTCTCCATTTCTAAACTTGAATGGAAGACCATGAGAGAAGCTTGGAATCTTGCTGCCTGAGCAGCTGCCATGGGGTTGAAGTGTGCACCCCAGAATTGTGGGGAGTTAACTTTCCATAAGGTAAACTTGGACCATTGGAAAAAAGGAGACAGGAGAGAGGGAGGCAGGTAAGCTCCGTGCCCTTTCTCCCTTCCCTGGTTTTTCTGAGGTACAGTTTCTGCTGAGTGCCTTGCGGACACCCTTGCTGAGTAACCTGCTCTGTCCCATTGCAGCTCACAACACAGCAAAAGCCAGCTGGATCCTCACAGCATTGCATGGCTTTGCATCTGTCCTTGCTCTGTTGCTCCCCTACCCCCCTAAACATTGGCTTCCCCCTCTCAAGTAAAGCATCAGCACTTTAATCCTTGCCTCGGGCTCTACTTCCTTGAGGACTAGCACTATGGGAAGAGCTACGTGTCTTTCCACATGTCTGTTCACTTGTCTACCACTAATTTCCTAGGACTTCTTATGACATGCTATGAAAATCATGAAAAGTTTTATAAAGAGAGTTTATAAAAATTCGAAACTTTGTTGATTGGCACCTAGGCTGTCATAACTTGGTTATTGTAGATAGCAGCACTGTAAACATTAGTATGCGTGTATCACTATACTATGATAATTTTAGCTCTTTTAAAAAAAACACCTTCTAGTAAGATAGCTGGGTCATAAATGATGGTTCCATTCTTAGTCTTTGAATTAATCTCCATGCTGCTTTTCGAAGTAGTTGTACTAATTTGCAATCCCACCAAAGATGCAAAAGTGTATTTTTTCCTCTAAATTCCTACTAGCATCTATTGTTATTTGTATTCCTGATTATTGTTATTCTGAGGTGAAATTTCAGTGTAGTTTTGATTTGCATTTCCTTGATTAATAAGGATGTTGAACATTTTTTTTTAATGTATGTGTTAGTCATTTGCATTTCTTCTTTGGAGAAATGTCTCTTTAGTTCATTTGCCCATTTGATGATTTTTTTGTGTTAAGTTTTTCAGTTCTTTATATATTCTGGACATTAATCCCCTATTGAAAGAATAGCTAGCAAATATTTTCTTACATTCTGTAGGCTCTCTGTTAATGCTTTTACTCATTTCCTTTGCTGTGCACACTTGAATGGATAAAGAAAATGTATTACATATACACAATGGAGTTTTACTCAACCATGAAGAAGAATGAAATTCTGTCATTTCCTGACACAGATGGAACTGGAGAACATCAGCTAAGTGAAATAAGCCTGACTCAGAAAGTCAAGGGTCAAATGTGTTCTTTCATATGTGGAAGCTAGAGAGAAATAAAGAATTGAAAGAGAAGGGAATCTCACGATAATAGAAGGGAAAATAGTGGAACAGAGGAATAACTATAATGCTCCAATTTAAAAAAATAATAAGTAGAAGGAAACCAATATAGTAGAGGAAAGGAATTAGAGGACAGAGGAAGAGAGAAAAAGAGAAATACTGGGGATTGAAGTGGAAAAATTATGTTGTATACATTTATGAATATGTCAAACCAAATCCCACTATTATGTATAAATGCACTGATAAAAACATTAAAAAAATTCAACACTCTGGACCAAGTCATAGATTTCTATGGAGTTTTCTTATGTCATTTTATTAAATACTAATATTATAGTATTAAATACTATAATACTATTATAGAATTCATATCTGAAGCTGCTAGTACCATTCTTGAGAAGCAGCATAGTTAACTGTTATTAGTTTTGTTAGAACTTCTAGCAGCTACCTTTTGTGTATTGCAAATGGATTCACCACTTGTTTATTCATTACCAATAATTTATGACATTTTTAACTATACTAGTAACTACCTAAGGGCTGGAGTTGGTATTTGTGTCTACACATGTGTAGTTAGTCATATAACACCGCTAGGAATTTTATTATCAGAAAACAATTAAAAATAAGACATCATATTCAGAAGCCTCATGTATACCATGAAATATATATTTTGCTTACCACAAACTTAGCTTTTATATTTGCTCTGAGGGTGGCAAAAGGTATTGCAGTTGTAGTTCTACCTTTTTAACACCAATGACATCAACTAAAAGAGGAAAAATGTTTATCTCTATAGTTAGAGCACAGGACAGTAGGTCATCTGTTTAATTTCTATCCTTTGCATTGGCTGGTTCCTTTAAATTTACACAGAGTCGTGTGTGTGTGTGTGTTTGTGTGTGTGTGTGTGAAGGATTTTTTTTTCTATTTTTTTCTTTCCCTTTTTAGGAAAGTAGAATTCAATCTTATTGCCTTGTCTCTCTGGATTGTCATCAAATCTTTTCTGGAATGGATAAAATCAGATTCTCTTGTTGTTTTTTTTTTTTTTTCTTTGTATTACTAGTGTCCTGACTTTGAGTAACCTGGAATACCTTGAAAATGTCACTGGTCAGGTTATTATTATATTTGCAGTGATTTTGCTCGAGGAGGAAATTACTGATATTCCCATAAAAGGGCTTGAAATGGAAAACACTACCTCTGTTGGGTTTGGTTTGGTTTGTTATTTTGTGTGTGTGTGGGGGGGGGGGGGTTATTTATTTATTTTTTTGGTGGGAGGGGTTGGAGTGTAGGTTTCAAATCAGCAGAAAAGCAACATCAGAAAGGTCATTACCTGAAAGAAAGAAAAAAAAAAAAAAGAAAAAGTTATAGTCTATTTCAAATATGTACTTTTCTTCTCCATGGTCTCACCATCCTACATGGAAAGGGTTGGGCTCACCAAGAAGTGAAAGGTATGTCAATCATCCATGCAAAACTACAAAATAGGAACCTAGACTTATTTAGAAAATAGGCTCTTGTGCACTGCATAGTCACAGTATGTTTGTGAACTGCTCCTTACAGGTGTGGTTAGTTAAGGAGCTTGGATGAGAAAATAAATCAACTATGCCACCAACAGCCCTGTTCAATTCAGCTGACCTTTTTTTCTTGGTAAGTCTCAAAGTGAGCAGTGTGCAGATTTGCATTCTGAAACGAACCTCCTGTTTCATCACAGCAATGTGATTTGAGTAGCACTGACCTATGCATTAGTCAGGATAGTCTGGGTTATGCTGCAGTAATAAGCAAAGCCCAAATCTCAATGACTTAACCAACCTTATCAATAATTTCTCAACCATGCCATAGAGGTAGATGGGGCTCAGCTCTAGTCATTGAGATGGGCTGTTGAACATTTCCCCAGCTTATAGCTAAACTGCTATGAAGTGTGGCCTCTTCATTTACAGTGGCAGGACAAGAGGGATTGACAGAGAACCTGAATGCCTCAGCTATAAAAATGACACACGAACTTCCATTCACATTTCATTGGTAAGGAGTAGCCACCAGGTCCCACCCAACCACAAGAAGGATGACAAATGGTGGGAGAGTATGTGGTAAGCACCAAGTTCTCTGCCATACCTACCTGCCACATTATATGACACTAAATTAATAAACGAATAACTTTAACTTTGTACATTTGAATGTAACCTTTTACAGAGTTGTCTATGTTCTAGCAATTTCTAAAACTTCTCCTTTCTTCTTTTCAGCCTTAAACTGGCAGAGTTAGTGGCATCCTACAAGGCGGCATGCAATAACACTGCTGTAAGTAGAAAAATCTCATTAGTATGTTCAAATTTGAATCAGCACTAACAGAGTCATGTCTTCTGATATAACCACATTCCTGAAGAGGAAAAACCCTTCTCGGCCTTTCCTCTTGCTCCAGACTCAGCTACATCAGGGAAACACTTTGAATCTCAGAGGGGCAGCTCCGTCGTTGGTGGACTCATCTCCTCTAATATAGTCCTGATAGGCTGAGCATCACTGGGCAAGCCACCAGCCACTTCTGCCTTGTGCAGAATTTGCATTACCTAAAGATCACTCTGTAAGCTATGGTCCATTCGCCTTGGCAAATACTGTTTAAATATAGCATCCATAAATAAATGTTAAATAATTCATGAACATAATTTTGTAAATTCTGCTAGGCCACACCTCTCTGGGGGCATATTTATGAACATGCGTCAGCCTGGAATCAATGTGTCTGCCAAGCTCCTTGCCTCTGAGGCAGAATTCCCACATCTAGCCCAAAATGCTGCAAACGGCTCCGATTCCCCTTCAGTAGTCATCCATCATGCTGTCACTTTAATTCAGATGCTGCTACTTGTTTTAATAACATACATCTTACACAAAGAATATTGCTAACACAAGAATCTTGGGGTAGATTTTTACAACCTCATAAAATGGTATTAACCCTCTGATCCCTGATGTTCATTCCATGCAGCGAGAACCTCTGAATGCTGTCCCCACCCCCTCCACGTCTTCCAGTCTTCCTGATGCTTATCAATAACCTCTGTTCTTGGGGGCTATATAGCACCAGGACCTGACATCAATCACTGCAGTAAAAATATTATTCCTCCAGCATTGCCCTGAAGAATTATGGAAAGAATAAAAGTGTTATTGCGGGAATTATTTAGCAAACAATAGATGGATAAAATGTATTACGGTAAGTGTTAAATTATATCACCTCATTACCAAGAGTCGACTTCAGATACCATGAAGGTGGCTAGCTGCCTTTTCGAAGTAGTTCAGAAGAACAATGGGAAAGACCACAAAAGATTTCAGAAGGAAATCAGATGACTGCTACTGAGGGGAAATTCGTTTGGGGGAATGATTTGGGAAAATGTTCATCTTGGCTGTTTTGAATATGAAGTTGGAATTCACAGATGAGCAAAGGGGTTTATATTTAGTTGCTGAATATAGGATGTTCTTCTAGGAAAGAGACTCTTAAATGAAAATAGATGTGTGGTCTACCAAACCCCCTCCTCACACCCTCTCAGCAGGGGTGGGAGAGTGGTTTTCCCTGGAGAGGAGAATTTTCATCTTACTACCCTTCGGTTTTAGTCGGTTATACAAATCAAGACCATGCCAATATCGTTGCCTCAGCCAGTGTTGGAAAATAATGTTTCTGAAATGTCAGATTAAGCCAATTACTAAAATCAGGCCCCCATTTTAAATACTATTAAGTATACCTAAACAAGGTTGGAAATCACCTTATTTTTTTTTAACCAAGTTGTCTTTTATCAGTTAATGCAGATTATTTTTCTTTTATTTCTTTTTTCTTTTCTTTTTTTCTTTCTTTCTTTCTTTCTTTTTTTTTTTTTTAGGCATAATGTTACACTGGGCTCCTGGGATTCATTTGATCAACATGATTAAATTATTTCCTTACTCAGCTAGAAGGAAATTACTAGTTACCAGACATTATGTGTCTGTTAATTATGTGCAATAAGGCTCTCTCCTATCACACCAGTTCCTGTATTCATGTTCTGTGCATTTTAAAGGCATTATCATTAAAAAAATTTAAATATTGAAAAGGGACAGCTATAATTTTGTTTCATCTATTTAATAAATAAGTAATCTGTGAAATCAGTGGTACAAAGTGTCTCTTTGCTCTTTGTGTCAGCAGAGACCTTCTTAGGAAGAACAAACTGAAAGGTTCTTTTGATTTCTATTTTTACAAAAGAATCTCTCCCTGTCAGCTTTCTGGGGCAACATCCAGGTCTTCTGTTACTGAAGAGAGCAAATACAAGCCCTGCCAAAAACAAAGCCAAATGAAAACCTGTGATTGTGTGATTCCTTAAAGCAGAGTCTGCTCACCTGGGGGGCTCAGGGTACCACACTGACATTCCTTCTTGTGGCTCCATCTATGATCTGAGGTTTTCAAAGATTTTTCTTCTTTTCTTTCTTTTTTTTTTTTTTTTTTCCTCCTCCCCCCCAAAGGAAGAGACAACATATGGTAGAGGAGAGGCCTTATTTTTGTCTCCTAATGAAATGATGTGCTTCTGTTTCATATTAAAGTGTTAATCGGTCTGAAATTAGGTCTTACGAAAAGAATAGTGCTTTAAAAATGCTTAATATGATTCATTTTCCGCAGTCCAAGCCAGATGACTTTTATTTTTATATCAAAAAGAGAAAGTGGAAAGCCAGCGCTTCCTCTCTGCGCCCCTACTCTTCCCCCGTCGCCCCGGCTTGGGACCCAGATCCAATAACCGGTTTATAGAACAGAAAGCTCTTTAGAGTCAGAGCTTGTGCCAAAGCCTAGAAGGTTTTGTTTGAGTTTGAGAATCTTCATAGGTTTAGGAAATCTCAACAAATATTTCAAAGACGGAAGGTTCACATTTGAAGTAGGTGATCCTATTAGGCGCTGAGCGCCGGCGCCTTTGTTGTGGGCCTGGGCCTCGTTTTATGTAAGATAGAGCCGTGTCCCACTAATATGCCAAGACATCACTTTCATGCCAGAAACAGATAGGGCTGAACTTGTTTCATGCACTTTGGCTTTCACTGTTAATAATGAATGACGAAAGTTCAGAGGAGAGGAGCTAAGTGGATACTCGGCTTTAAAAGAATGAATGTTAACTAGCGACATGCCAAACTAGTCAGAAACCACTTAGATGGTCAGCAAAGAGTGCACAAAAAGAGAACTCATCCCAGAAGTCTGTCCACAGCCATCAATTTGCACTGGGGAGACTGGTTATCTTCTAGGTGGCAGGTGAGTCTCCTTGGAGATGGATGCTGGGGCTCCCAGGTCTCCTGACCGGTGGGCCCCATAAAGTCCCAAGGTTGCGGAAAGAACCAAAAGGCCTAAAATGGAAATCTCTTTGTCCTGATTTCAGACGATGGGAAGGAGACAGATGCAAAAGCAGAGACAAGAAAGTTGATTTATACAGTTTTAAGTCTTAATGGATAAAAAAAATGAATAAATGAATTAGAACCTCTTCTAAGTAAAACCAGCTGTTGAAAATCCCATATTTCTTTGTAATTCCTTCTTTCCTTTCTTTCTTTCTTCCTCTTTATTCTTTCATTTTACTTTATAGTTGACTTTCTGGAGAAAGAACTCAATAAGAAGAAAGCACATTTTGAAGAGCACATACACAAAATTCATTCACTGGTTCAACCAGTGGCATTTATTGGGTGCTTACTTTGTGCTAGATGCCTATGAGGCACCAAGGAGAGAAGCGGTTGGGAAAATGCCCCACCGTTTCTCTTGTGCATCTTAGAATCTAACTTATAGGCTCCATGCTTTTTTCAGCCTGGTTTCCTTCACCATCTACAACCATAGCTTGGGAAGATAAGAACTGATCATCTGTTCCATCAGTTTGATCATCAAAGATTCTTGTCACTCAGGAGACATGATATCAAAAACAAGAAAACAGGCATTTTAAAATCCGAGAGTCTAAAAAAGATTTTCACAAATCAGGAATAAAACCATATGATGTGGGAATTTAAGTGGAAATTTAATTATCTAGAATGTCAACCTTTCTGAGCAACATGTCTAAGATTGTCTTTATCTATGCATGGAAAGAACTCCTTGCACTGGTGGTCGGGACATGACAATTCTAGGTATTGCCACAAATGTCCTCTAAGTATGACCTTGAGTGGCTCCTGTCTAGGATTGTCAAAAGTCTCATCCATTCACCTATTCCATATCTCACTGGGTTGAAAAGAAGATCAGTAAAAATGTATACAAATAGAATTAACTAGGCAGGGATTTTGTGATAGTTAAGGGTTTTGCAAATTTAAACCCTGGGCCTTCAAAGCCAAATTTTAGAAAGAGTTCCTTGATCTCTGTCTCATACAAATGAGAGTGTTCTCATTTTAGAAGAGTGTTCTCAGTTTAGAAGTGTTCTCAGTTTAGAAGAGTGCCTTAATTTTAAATACTCTCTCAAGATAGCAAGGCTCTTGTCCTAGTGTTCAAACCAAAGCAGTCTTTCCCACTGGTTACAGGAGGGAAAATTTTATTTCAGTTGGACAAATTTGCTGTTGGACATCTTTTAGCCACATCTAGATCACCAAGGCACAGCCTTCAATTAGCCACACTCTCAAAGATCTTGAAACTGATATAGTATTAGCTCACTCCTGTACCATAGAATACCAGGAAGATACCAATGGATCATGAGCTGATTTTTTTTTTTTTTTTTTTTTTTTTTTTTTTGCAGTGCTAGGGATTGAACCCAGGGCCTTGTGCTTGCAAAGCAAGCACTCTACCAACTGAGCTATCCCCCCAGCCCCCAATGAGCTGATTATTAACTATTAACTTGCAGGTTTGCAAGACTATAAAATGTGGAAATAACCCCATTTGGCTTGATTTTCCTATTAATTGAAACAACCAGTTGTTCCAGTGCCACAACAGTAGACTTGCCTGCAAGCCTTGTGGATGGTGCCTTTAATTTGTGAATCCACTCCCATCTCCTCTGTGTGATGGCTGGGTGTTTTTCCACACCTGAAGCTGTAGGGCTGGGAGAACAGCATTCACACTGCTTTGAATTCAAGAAGCTTTCCCTTCTTGCGGGTCTTACCTTAAATCAATCCTAGAAATTCTTTTTCTCTGGCTCATGCATTCTTCTTTTGTGTTTGAATTTTGGATCCTCTGGTCTTTGCTTCTCCTCTGGAGATTTGCCTTGGCTATCTAATTGGGAAGCCCCTGTAGTTCCCTTGTTCAAGACATAATCAGATCCCTGTTCCTTTTAGATTATTTCTCCTGATTTGGAACCTAACTATAGCCCTTGGATTTTTGCTTTAAGATTTCTTTTAAAGCATTTTAAAAACTAGATCTTCATTAGAACATTACTAATAGTCCTTTTACTTTTCTTCTGCTTTTTGGTAACTGCAGTGTTCAGAGATGAATATAACACACACAAAAAAACACTGTTTATAGTAGCAAAAGTGTGAGATTTAGCTGTTTGTCAACAGATTAGTGAAATGAAATTTATTATATTAATATGACAGAATATTAGGCAATATTGATATGCATAGAAATGAATGTTTACTGGCATTCAATATATCTGGTATATCAATCAAAAGATTGCAAAGCACTCTTTGTGATCAATCAGTCAGTGTACTATATCTCTGTACTTATCTACATGATCTCTACCTATCTTTCTACTTCATTAATGCAAATAATGGTTACTTAGGCATGATGGAAGTAAGCTTATATTTTATTTTCTTCTTTATGCATAGACATACTTCTGCTTTTCTAAGATGAATATGTATTGATTTTGTACTAATAAAAAGCAACAAAGATTACAGGAAAATAAGAAGCCCCCTGGTCAGTGCAGGTCTCATGGGAATATTGGGCAATAAGTCTTGACTCATTCCGCACTGGGAGTGGTTCTAACTTAATCCCCACCTTTAACTGCTCAAGCTCCAAATATTATATACACAATATATACCTTTACCATTTGCTCACTGCATCCTATAGAGTAAGCATTGAATTTAATTAAGTCAAACTCTTTGAGAGTGTGCCAAAATTTTGAGATACAAAATTGACAAAAGATATACTTTATAAAAATGGTGGCAAAATCCAGGGTGAAAGGTACTTTCTTATTGTTTCATGTAACCCCGTTTAAGATGACTCCATTTGTGCTCATGGCCTTGTGAAGCTGTGAGGAACGCCTAGGTGTCTGCGTTATTTCACGTCAATAAGCAGAGGTGAAGCCTCATTGGGTAACTGCCAAACGGGGGTTCGACTCTTGAGTTTACACTTAGTTCAAAGTATCCAAGTATGCATTCAGGAGGTGCGATCAAACTAAATTCCCTTTTAGTCCTTTTTCAATTTTGCAATGAAACATGCTACTCAAACACCCCCAGTGACTCAAGAGAGGAGGAGTAAGTAGCATGGGGTAGCCAGGGAGAAATCAAAGCATCACTAAAGGTGTTCCGCATGTGAGAAACATCAAGTTAAAAATGGAGGAAAATAACTGTTTCTTTCTTCCGTAAATTAAAAACACTCCGAGCTGCTCTTCTCTTTATTTTGAAACACTTTTGGTAAAATAGCGGCAATATACTGATTTAGCATGCTCTCGTGGTTTCTATTGAACTTCCCCCCCCAAAAAAATTCTGTTTGCTTTTGGTAAGACTAGAACAGACCAGAAGTATGTGGATACCCAGAATTAAAATGCTACCTAAAGTCTGACCAATTCTTTTAATATACATCAAACAATGAACTTTAATTCTTTATAGTTGTTTTGACCTACCGTGTCTGCATCTTAATCATTTTCTTGTTGTGCCAATATTGTTTGCATAAGAGTAGGTTTATAATTTATGTTTTTTATTAAAAGGTGTCTGTGGAAAGGAGATTTACCATGACTCTTCAGAAAATTATATTTTTAATCAGCTGTAGAAATTCATAGTATTTTCTGCATAAGGGGCAGCTTATTACAATGATCCAAGCAGACCAAAGCCAACAAATAATCTTGTCTGTCTATTGTTAATTCTTAGGAGAACAAACATATGTTTGGAACATCGTTACTGCTAAATTAGCAGGAGCAATCAGGCATCCTAGAAGAATAAAATAAAAATGCAGAGCACTATAGTATAATTACTATTTGCATTTAAATTGTGTGCTATAGTTTTCTAACTTCATGTAGTAATAGTAAAGTCTACCATTTACTGAGTTCTTTCTGTGTGTCAGTAACTAAGAGGATTATCTCAGTTAATCTTCATAACAACCCCATGATATAGATACTATTATTATATATATGAAGAATCTAAAGTTCTGGACAGAATCTCTTGTCCAAAGCTGCAGAACTACTCAGCAGAAGAAAAGATTCAAGCTTGCCAGGTTTGACACTATTGCCCCTACTTTCTGGTCTACTTTTATTATCAATCAGCAAACATTTGGTTTAGACATGAGTTTTGACATTACACTGTTCAAATTTTATCACCAGCAAAGAAGTTCCTACAACTTTGGAGAAAACAACTCTTCAGTCCATTCTTCATGAGTGGCTTATGGAGAGTGAAACAGGATTTATCTAAAACAAAATCTATCATTTTTATTTTTCACCAAATTTTAGTGATGATGGATATGCATAGTAGTGCCCCCAAGACTGCTCTTTCTTTATTAGTTAATTTTTTTAGAAAAATATAAAGAACAAGTACAATTAACTTATTATTGTGTGAATTTACAGAATATGAGATGCTTGATTGATATGGAAAATTTATGGATTGAAGCTAGAGGTGCAAGCTGAAAGTTAATGTTATCGTCACCAAGCCTGAAACATATTCTTTCATTCATTCACTCCAGGAATATTTATCAAGCACCTATAAGATTCATCTTTCCAATACAAAGAGTCAGTAACAACGTCAGACATCACTGTGTCCTCATGTACTTTACTTTCTAATTGGGAGACAGAAACGAATACAGAAATGATGAAGTTCTTAGGATTATAATGAGTATGATGAGAAACCATGGGTGTGAAGAGATGGTGACGGAGACAACAGGTTGCAGGTTTGCCATGTGGGAAAGTCAATAGTGTCACCTCAGCTTCTAATTAGGGCACTGTTATAACAAGAGCAGAGCAATGTGTATTTCTGTCTTGGTACTGCCCGCAAGTGCCTTGATTGAGTAAAGGGTCACATTATTGATTTCCCACTGTGAGTGATTGTAACTATTAATTAATTTACAAATTTACTAAGGAATGGGAAGACATAAGATATGGTAAAGACACGAAAGTAAAAGGAATACTCTACACACACACTAACATAAAGTGGAGGAGGGAAATATAGGGGAATAAGGAATGTGAGACACAGAGAGGTAAAATGTGTGGGTGTGGTTCCATCCAGCCATGGAATCCGTGAAATCCTGGACATGGCCCTCTGAACCTTTGTTTTCTCATTTGGAAAACAGGCACAATTATTATTCCACCTCCTTATTAGGATTACCATGGGTTAAAATGAATCAAAATAATAGTATGGGACAAATTTTGGTAAACTGTGAAATGTTAGAAGGTACCAGAGGTTGGTAGGCATTCTTCCCTAAGACTAGGCAATGCTCAAAAGTGGAATCTTACATGGATTTTAGAAATCACCTCATCCAATTCTTAAACTTCGCAAATTAGGGAAATTGAGGCTCATGATGGTTAACAAGTCTCTATGAGAACATGCAACTAGTTAGAATGTTGTTAGTCTCAAATCTCTAGATTACCAGTGTTCTTCCCATCACACTATCGGATGGACTCTGGTAAATTAGCAGCATTAAAGGAAATGTCCCCTACTTTAACTTTAGATGGACAATGAGTTTCTTCTTGGTCCCAGCTAGAGTCCTATATTCTGTTTGCTCTAGAGATAGTATTTTAGTCAGAGCCCATGAAGTGTCACTACCTCCCACCCCAAGCACTTTCCGTGTGGCAAGACAGTAAGACTTATAGCAGACTAAACTGAGAGAGTGTTACCTACTTAAACTGTTTTTCTGACTTAATAAGAATTTTTCATCTACAGCAAGCCATTTTAAAATATTGTCTATACACAAACAGTCACTCTGAATAATAGGTCTGCACACAGTAAATGTCACCTCTCTAAATCACAGGAGACCTCGGCGGCACAGCACAGGAGGCTCCATAACAGTTTAAACTTCAGCCTCCCATTTATTACGGATGTGTTTATAAATCTCAGAGGGCACTCTTCCGCCTCCTAGGAAATCCAAAAACAGTGCCATTGTTTGTCAGGGTGACTTGTCCAGGATGTTGAAATCCTGGCCATCTTTCTTACACCCAATCCCATTTGGCTCCAAAGTGGGTCAGCCAAGGTTGTTGTCAAAGATGCCATTTTCTCATCTTTAATGACAAGAAAACTCTGTTCCAGAAAAAGTATATGGGACTTAGAAAACTGGAAGGGGGAGTGAGAAAGGATGTAGGAGCTTTTTCCTTCTCTTTTTTTCCCCCTTTACCTTGAATAAATGATCTTCTCTACAAAAGTGCTTTGAGTTTCTCACATGAGGGAAGCAAAAGACAGCTTACACAGCAATGGCATTGAAAAACTCCTTAGCCGCTCCCATCTGTCTTGGTTAGTATGAATACTTTAGCATTAAGTGGAGAAAAGGAGAATCCATCAATAGTTAATAACTGACCTTAAGATGGGAATTCAAAGTTCACCACAATTACACCCAAGTGTCAGAGAACACACATGGGACACTATCAATATATTTGAGTACAAGAGCCTGGGATGGCAAATTTAAATACCATCAGAGAGAAGAACTGGGCATTATTTTTAATGAGGAAATATTGTTACCATGTCCATCAGCCCATACCCAGAAACTAAGAGCCCAAGTTCCCAGTCAGGAATGATTGTGGAGAGCAAGCATAATCTAAAGGAGCTAAGGATCAAGAGGAAATCCTGTCATGTGGTGGATTGTAAACAAAACATTTCTCAGATTCAAAGGCAGGCTGTATTTTATAGTTGGAAATGAGATTAGGTAAAACATTAAAAGAAAATATGTTTGTGCAGAGATGCTAAACATGGATTGTCATCAAGGAAAAGCAAATTAAAACCACAATGAGTTATCACTACACTAAAATGGCTAAAAGGGAAAAGGCCATCAACACCAAATGTAGAGCAACTGGAATCCTCTCACACACTGCAGGTAGGAATGTAAAATGGTACAACCACTGTGGAGAATTAGTTCTCAGTCCTTCAAAGAGTTAAACACGCATACCTTATGACCAAACTATTTCATTTCTGGGTACTTATCCTCAATAAATGAAATGTATAGTTCATAAAAAAGACTTGTCCAAGCATATGCACAGCATTTTTGTTCATAATGGTAAAAAACTGGATGCAACCTAAATGTCCATCAAAGAGGGCGTAAAATACATTGTGGTGCATTCATGCAATAGAATACTACTAAACAATATGAAGACATGAATCCCAGTTGCAAGTAAGTGGATGAACATCTTAAACATTATGTTAAACAAAATAAGCTAGACAAAAAAATACACACTATGTGGTTCCATTTATATGGAACTTGCCAATGGAAATAGAAATCAGATCAGAAATCAGAATAACAGTGCACACTTGAAGGAGCGAGAGAAACGAAAGAGATGGGAGAAATCTTTATACGCAGGGAGTGATGCTTAGTATTAGTTACTGGGTATATGTATGCAAGTAAGTTATACTTTTAGACTAGTTTATACATACATATATATGTAAAATACATATGTTTATATATACATGTATAATATGTGTATATACAATATGCATATTATATGTAAATGTGCATATTTTAATATATTACAGCTCAAACAAAAATGAACTACATATGGGAATTGTTCAATTTATTTAATTGAAGTATAATTAATATACACAAATTGATGAATGTGAAGAAATGTGAAGAAATGTGAAGAAATGTGAAGCTCATTGCCTATCTGGTGTTCACTTCCATTAAGTCTTTTTTACTCAAATGATGGTCCACAGGCAGACAGCAGAATCATCTATTTACCAGTAATGCAGACTCTCAGGTCCCAGTCCAGAATCAGAATGCAAAATTTAGCAAGATACCCAGAAAATTCACATGCACATTAAAGTCTAAGAAACATGGCGATAGTAGTTACTCACTTTTTAAAGAGAGCCACAACACCCATTCATCCTATTTCAGACAAAAGCAGTACCCACTGGGGTAATTACCTCACCTGTTTTGTGAATTGCTAAGGTTCCTATTAATCAAAGAGCACTGTCCAGTCATTGTTCGATTAAGAAGTGGGCATGTCCCTTAGTTAGGCCAACCCGATTCTATGTCTCTAGACATTATCTTTGAGTGGATTGCAGCAAACTTTGAAAAATAGCTGGAGAGCATTTTTTTCAGTGATGGTGGTGAATGAGACTGCTGCATGTTTGTTGCTGCTGTTACCCCCTCACCTGACTTAGATTTGTCTGTTTGGAGCCTGGTTCTCCATTCCCACTTTGAATTCTGTGAACTACCTGAATAGTTCCAATAAGTTCACCTTTGGTTAAGTTAGCTAGGAATAGACGCAGTTGTTTACAACCAAAATTCTTAACCAGTATGCATTATTGGCTCATCTAGAATACTTTAAGAATGCAGTTTTACTGTGTGTGTGGGGGGGGGGGGGGGGGGTTTCCTAAAGATTAGGAAAAAAATGTATGGGACATCATAGACTAGTACAAAAGATTATATTCAAATCTATGACCATGCCATTCCATTTCATCAATATAACCCTTAGAACCTATGAGCCTTGAAGGCCCCCTCTCCATAAAATATTTCCACTGGTCACTCCCATTTAGTCTTCTCTGTATTTTGCTATATGTCCAACAATGACAAGTGGAGGAAAAAATCAGTAGTCATACTTGAAAAGACAATAACAAAGAAGTTAAATTAATTTAGGATCTATTAACTGACAAACTGTTATCATCCCACATTTAAAAATAGTATTTCTGAGACTGTGACATTCACTAGATTTGGGGGCACAAAATTAGTTTTTTATAGAAGATTGACCACTATGTGATAGAAGTCCACAGGTAACATTGGCCTTTTAGGTTTTGTTTGTTTTTTTCACATAGAAGATAAGAATATTTTTGTATTAAAAAATAACCTTATAAACAAAATCTATTTATCCAAATTAACATTGTCAGATAGTAAAATAAATCCTGTTTTTTAAATTCAATAAAATTAGTTATGATAAAATCTCGTTATCTTTTTACAAATACAGATGATTTTAGCAAACTAGACTTTTAGAACTTGCTAATTTTTTATTAGATATGATTCCATTGTTAATTTTGTATAAAAAAACACACAGAAAAAATGGTTTTTTTTTTACTTTTAATGTTATGTAAAAAAGGGGGATTATATTTTAAATGTAAATGATCTTTCAAGTTTGCACTGAGAAGGACTAGATGCCTGAGTTTGGTTTTCAAGGAATAGGTTTCAAATCTGATGAAACTTGTCCATCTACCATCACACAAGGTTACAAGTTGAAAACGAACATTTGGACACATTGGAGGGGCTCTTCTGTAAGGCCTAGCCGCGTGGTACAAAACTATTTTAAGCGGAAGAGAAAGGGATAACATGGTTGCCTACCCAGAATCCATTCCTCTTTTCTTCCTTATTACAAGAACTTGAGTTTGATGTGGGCACAATGTACTGAACCAAAATACCCCTTCCCCAGCCCCCCCTCACAACTGCTGATTTAACAAACATGAACAGAAGTAACTGAGTGGGTATTCCTGGAAATTTTCTTAAAAAATGATTGTCTAGGTGGTTCATGCCTTTGTTTCCAGTTCCTATTTATCATTCTGTGCAGAATAGACTATGGACTGTTGCCATCTTGAACCATGAGGGTCCTTTGAAGTTGGAAGTTGCTTGAGGACTAGACAACTTATGTAGAGATGTGAATCTATGCCACATGGGACTCTTGTAGTAGGCACTGCTAAATCTAATTCTAGGTGATCCAGGTAGGCAAAAATAAGTGACCATGTACGTAGGTTTACAGGTCTTCGACAATTGTTTTAGTCATATCTCTTGATTTGGACATTTAGCCCTTAGAATCTTAAAATATTAGATCTGAAAGAGAACTCAGAGAACCCTAGGCAAAATTTCTCATATAGAATGAGTATTCCTTACCTGAACTGCTTGGGACCAGCAGTAGTTTGAATTGCGGATTTTTTTTTAAACTTTGTAAAATTTGTATATACATAATGATGTATCTTGAGGATAGGACTATGTCTGAACACACATTTCATTTTTGTTGCATATACACCTAAAGCACATCAGGTGAAGGTAAATTGTATATAATATCTTAAATAGTGTTGCACCTAACACAAAGTTCATGGTATGGAGTTTTCCATTTGTGATGTCATGTTGGCATTCAAAAAGTTTTGCACTTTGGAGCATTTCAGATTTCTGATTTTCAATTAGATACTAAGCTGTCCTAGAAGTAAGACAAACCCAAAGAGTTTCAGTGATTTGCCCTAGACCCTGCCATTAGTTATTTATCAAGTATCTGTTATAATCAACACTTATCAAATATACATTGTTATGCCTGTCAATGCAACACTTCCCAGTACCCAGTACATCAGTCTTCTTTCCAGGATGCCTCTTATGTTTCTCAAAGCATTGTTTTTCCTTGTTTAAATCTATAAAGAAGTGTAGATCTAATATAGACTTTAATAATAAAAATACTAGGGAGAGAAGCTTGTCTTTTTCAGCTTTTCTATACATCCCCATAATAAATATGGGCTGACAGGGAGTCAATGATCATTTGGATTCTGTTCCTGTGTGTGTGCGTATGCGCTCACCTAAGTGTGAGTGTTTCAAGGAGAGATAGTGGTAGTGTGAAAGCCATTTTTAGAGAAAGCACCTCAAACTACGGAAGGAGAATGATGCCTGACAAGCATTTCTTTTATTGAATAATCCAGTTTACAAATGCTTCCAGACAGATGGAGAGGACTTGACTAGGTGAAAAATATGACAGCCACAATCAAATTCCAAATGGAAAGTGTGCTCTGAATCATAAAGGTGAGGACGAGTTTTCTCCTCCATGAACTCAGATATTTTAGTAGATTCTCTAGTCTAGAAACTATTCTCCTCTTTAGCAAAATTCTATTCAGGAGGAGAAAAGAAGGGGGTTGATTTGCTCTAACTAGTTTGCAAGATGTGCTACTTGTGTGTGTTTGAGAGATTCAGAAGCTCTGTGGTCTGGGCGCAGACTGACAGCCGAGAATAAATCACAAGAGCAGTTGGGGAAAAGGCTCTTGAGTAGCCAACTTGCCTATTTCATAGATTCTTACAAGGAATATAGGCATGCTGGGGCATTTTTGTCTTAGCAATTACTACTGAGATTCACCATTGCAGCAATCCATGGGGATTCACTGAAAAGGTTAATAGCATCTATCAGATTTACAGGGTACAACAAGGAAGATGGCACATTCCCCCAGTGTGAGGGGTAATGTCACCTGTGTGGGCTGAGCAGTCCACATTCATTACCATTCATTGGCCAAATGGCCTGGGTTTTAACCAGCCTTGGAATGTAATCTGTCAACAGTTGAGCATTCATTGCATGAGAAGTAGCAAGGGAGAGTCCAAAGAGAGAAGACAACAGAACTGGCATATTTTGCTCTCAGCTGATGGACCTTCTGAGAAAGTTATGCCCAAGAGTGGAGACATCGTGAGACCACGGTGAAAATAAATATCTAGGCCTCATTTGTGCAATTCCTTAAAAAATATACATTAACACACTCACAGGCATCCTACTATAGTTCTGTACAAAGCTGTTGTTTCTCATTCACTCATTCTTACAGAGTTTTCAAAAAGCTGTTCAGATTTGTGTAAATATGTGACTATAATTGGCTTTCCAATTTCACAGCTTATCAAAGGCAGAAAGGGGGCTCACCGACATTTCAAAGACAATAAGCACATTTGATGCAATGGTCTGTGATTTTCCCCAATGTTTTTAACCCACAATTGGAGAAACAGATGGTTAGATTTTCTAGGAAGCTTAAAACAGAAGCTGTGCTAATACAAAACTGCTCAGCTATCAGACGGGGCAAATCCATTCTGTTGCTTTTTTTTTTTTTTTTCCCCAAATCACAACCCATCAGAGGAAGGATTTAGCTTCACAAAAAGATATTTACCAGGAAGGTTTCTACAGAAAAGAAGGACATGCTTTGTTAAACCAGATGCATTTTATTTTTTCTGGAACCAAGATTTATGAAAGCAGTATGCTCATATTTCTCCATATACAGTAATTGGAACTCATTATGCTAATTGTATTTCCATTATCACTAATTAACAATCAGAGTGACCTGGCCCACAGTCTAATTTGTCTTTAATCTGTTTTTGTAAAGGGAGTTTTACCCTGTAATTTCAAGGTGATAATTCTATTCAGTGCAACTTTATGAATTGCCGAAGGTAACACTTTTGATACTCAATGCTATCCTCTTGCAACTGTTCAGGAGCAAACAGGGAAGCAAATGGATATACCTACACATACCCTCATGCTGATGAGCTAGATGATTAGCCTTTGACATCATAAGAGCATCTTTCATGATTCTTGACCAGACCAGTCAAAGCAATGGGACACTGGTCCATGCTCAAAACTCCAGTGTTCTTTTGGAAAAAATGCAGTACTTAGTCCAAAAAGCAGTCAGCATCTGCTGTCATCCAGAAGGGAAAGGAGTGTTTCCAGTACCTTCTAATGATTAGTTAACACCTTCCAAATATTTCTGTGTGACATATCTCTTATAAAGGGAGAAATGAGAGGTTCAGATTACCAAAAATTTGCTTCTCATAAAAATGAGATACCTAATGGGGATAGGAGACACATCCACAATATTCCCCCTCAGGGTCTATTTTTATTATTTGTTGGGCAAACATACGGCAGCGGACCGGCAGTGGATGGTATGGGAGAAAGGAGCCCAAAGTTTTGGGTTCAAGTCCAATTCCAGGGCTTAACACAAACCATCACTATCTTTGAACTTTCCTTATCTTTATAGTCGAAATACTATAAGAGGTAAAGAGTGGAGGCAACATGGAGCAATGGTTAAGAATGAAACCAGAAATCAGATTGAGTTTCAGTGTGGACTGCATCACATAGTAACTGTCAGCCTTCGGGAAAGCCCCTCTCTGCATTGATATATGGATGCTCTTTCAAATGGGCATAATAATAGTTCCTTCTTCATAAGGATGCTTTGAGACCAAACTAAATAAAGACTAATGTATAGAAAATTCTTGCCACAGTCTCTGATGCACAGCACACATATAACGAAGGTTAACTCTGATTCTGGAAACAAGACAGCATTCTATAGGAATGCCATGTCACTGAGCCGTAGGATGCTTTGTTTCATTCTAAGGATTGAAAGGATTGTGAAGGTGACTTTAGTGAGGAGGATGGAGACTAATACTGGGAGAGAGGGACAAAGGGGAGAAAGCACCATGAAAACTGCATAGAAGAAATTAATTTTAGAAAACACGCCTCTACTGTATCCTAAGAAACTCCAGAAATTTCAGATGGCAGCACCTAATCTACCACCTCATATGGTGACTTGTAATCTGAGTAAGCATCTATGGGCCTTAGTCCCATAGATGCCCCCAGAACTAGCATCTTAGCCTAATTGGCTGGGTTTCCCTTTGCATATCTTTCAGAATGTCCCTAAAGTTAATAACTTTGAGGTCTCTGGTGAAAAATAAATTTAAAAACAAAGAAAGGAAAGGAAGGCAGGAAGGGAGGGAGAGACAAGCTCTTGTGATATGCTGCCGAGTCCTCTGGTCACACTTGAGAATCAATTAGGTGGCCATTCCTTTTCTTCTGTAGAATGTGTAGAGTTTTCATGTTCTCAGGAAGCCCTGTTTCTTATTTTGGCCTCTTCGGCTTGACAGGCAGATTTTTCAGAAACTCCCAGAGTCAGATATAACTGTCGCTCTATGGCACACTCTGATTTCACACAAGCAAAAAAAAGAAGGATACTTGGTTTTCCTTGTCCGTAGCATAAATCACAGGGTATCACCTAATCCAAAATAATCTTAATCAATGCTTCACCGTCTGGCTTTCCATAACAATTCTAACTCCCCGTTGATGTTTTCCATCTTCCCTTCTGTTAGACCAGATGGTGCATGTTCTAGTCTCTTTATTATCTTTTCCTGACCATGGTACTCTGTCCAAAGATCCTTGTAGGAACCCCCCAGTGCTGTCAGCAGTAGTGGCCCTGTCTTGCCTCTTCTGTGCCGTGATGATTCAGGCAGGCTGCACAATGACTCTTTCTCTATACCTGGGTCTTCTTCCAAAGTCACTTCCTGGCTGGTTCATAATTATTTGATAGCCCAACCACTTTGGTCTTCTCATATTCAGTGTGAATTTTCTTTTCCAAGGTAAACACAGAGTCCAACTTGGATATGGCACAATGCTTTCTCACAAGGAGAGTCTGCAATCAGCTTCCACCAAAAATCAAAATGTCTCCTTCCCTGTTGTGCTAAGAAAAGGAAAGGAGTCATTATCGCTCTGGGCTTCTGAAGATAAAGCACTATGTTTTTCTAAAATACCACATCACAGCTTAATTATATCAATTTTCCTAGACAACAGCCTTCTATTTATTTTCCTGTATCATCATGCACATGTTGAAAAAAATCTTAAAATAACTGATATCTGAACATCAATGCCAATGACACCCTGATTTGAAGATGATCACGAATCAATTACTCCTGTAGATCCCTTTAAACAACAATCATCAAACCTATACTTTTTCTGCTCTGTGTATGTGTGTGTGCATTCACACACATGTGCTCCTGGGTGTATGTATGTGTGTGGGTGTGTTCAAAACTATCAGCAACAGATGCATTTCCAGATAGTAATACTCTTCCAATGCAAATTATTTTAAAAATCATATCCCCAAACATGTTACTTCTATGGACTTTATTCTGATCTTCCCCCAAATGCAAATTCATGTGATACAATGAGTTGGAAATATAATACATATACAGAGTTGGAAGAAAGCATCGATATCTAAATTCCAAGGAATACACATCAGTCACCAGGTGGAGAGATATGCTAACGTGGCACCATTTTTCTGAGGTATCTGACAGAACTGAAAATCACAGCTCAGAGTGATTTTATCAGGAAGGATTTTCAATTTGTTGTTTAGGAAGATAGATCTGCAAGTATCCTCTTTATCCCTAATGACTGTAGAATGTAAATAATCTTGTTATAATGATATTTCATGTACATTTTATCTCTGGATGAAGTAGATTTCCTTCCAGGTAATTTCATTTTTTTCTTTCTTTATAGGGGAGAATGTCCAGCCCCCATATTATACATGTAGTATAATATGTCTGGCCCCCACATACACATATGGGGCTTGATCCTCCAGTTAAAAATGCAATCCTGTAAAGCCAAAGCTTAACTTGCCATGGACCATTTTAGCCGGGGACACATCAACTGTATTGTCTTAGCATCTCATGTTTCGATTCTGAAACGAAGAGAATTCCTAAAGCATGCACAATCCACATTTGAACCTTGAAGCATCTTTTAAACCACCACCATTAGGCTATGACTAGAGCCTCCTATTTTTCACTTACCTCCACGTCCATAAGTTTTTTATCCAAGGAAAAATAACAACTAGGAGTCTCTGCTTTTTTTTTCCCTTGCAGAAATTTAGGCCAATACTATAGAATGCAAATTTTATCCCAAGCCCTGTATCAAGAGAGGCTAAGATGGTTAACTGCTTCCTGAGCCTTAGCAAAGACTTGACATAATTCTCACTTCACTGGTGAGGTTTCTAGGATTTGGGACACTTTTAACTCCTCCTTTTCTATTCAAGAAGATAAATGGAAGTATTTCATTCTGCAATTGCTGATGGTATTACTGTTTCCACTTGCATGTGGTCTGGTGATTTGCATGTGGGGGCAGCCAAAAGGTCTCAGAATCATTTCCCTATAAAACCATTTCCTTGCTGATAAGGCTTCCCATCAGCATGGCTGAGGAAAATGGGTCAGACTGTGTTTCTAAAACTGTTTAAAGAAACATCTCCCAGCTTGAGCAATACACCCCAGGCTTCCATAACATCAAAAATCTTTAAGCTTTCATCAAACTATCCACAAGAAAAAGCCCAGATTTCTCCTCTTTCTCCTACTTTCCCCAATATCTGAACATTATTTTTCCTGTACAAACTTTATCATTTTATACCTAATTATAGTGGAAACTCCTCTGAGGGGTACTGATATTGAGGTCCTTCTTTATTTTCTACACGCCATCAAGTATGATTAGATCGGATCTCTTGTTATATTTTTATTCTTCCATCAGTGTCATTCTCATTTCAAGTAGAATGAAAGACTGTAATAAATTTAGCCAAGACTTCAGGAAGTTTTTTTTTTTTTTTTGAAGATATGGTTTCCATGTTATTTTTATAATTCCAAATCATTCATTCTTGCCTCAGGTAGAAAGCAAAATTGTATTTGGTAATGTAGTCAGAACCTCTGTTTTTGCAAACCATTCAGCAAGTCTTAATGTTCCATATTGCTTTGGAATCTTGCTTTTTGAGGAAATTTCATACCTCCTCTGTCATGTACACTGCCTGCAGAACCTGAGCCTCTGAATTTCAGAGCAGGAGGAAGGTTAGGATCCTCAGTGGGAACCTCACGGAATGGTATACCCTGTGTTTCTGACAAGTACTGTGATTTCAAGTCCATTCAACTTCATTAGGTAGTTCTAACCTCTCTGTACCTAATGAATGTCAGTATTCATTTCTTTCTTTCATTCATTTATCTGTTCACAAATTAAATATTTATGAAATATCTCTGTGTGATAATCCCTTTGTAGGCTCTCAGGCATGGGATGATTACGATACAGTTAATGGCCCCACAGGACACATAGCTAAATAAAGAGACCACACCTAAATGAACAAAATGCAAGTTCCTGAGACTAAATAGCTGTCACAATGCCTAGGAGTGTCCTGAATATCAAAAGCACTCAGTGAATATTTGTTGAATAAACCAGTGACTAAGAGGCATAACAATGGCAGAGGCTTAGTCTACCTTTCCATTGTTACATCTCCACCACCTCCTGCCTACCTTCCAAAAGGAATTCAATAAATATTTAGGACTAGCAATGGGACTGGCATGTGTCTGGTGGATGATGATGATGATGAAAATAATAATAAGAAAAATATATTGACACAATGTGCTAGTACTTATCTGGAAAAAGAAAATCATTTAGTACTCATACTAATCCTACTTTGCTAGTAGAAACTTACTATCCCCAATTTCAGATGAGGAAGTTAAGTAAATCATACAAGGCACACAGCTAGTATATATGGAGCTGAGATTTGAAAGAAAGTACTCTGCTTTAAGAACACACCCTCTTAAACACTTTGTTCTGATGATTAACATAGTTTGACTCAACCGATTTGTACTTGATTGCAGTCAGGTTTTTGAGAGTCTTGAATAATAGCTGAATGATCTGAATGTTATTCTTCAATCTTTCCTAACTATTTTGAATTGTGTTACCTGTCTTTGTTCTGTTTTGTTTTGTTGTTTCCTTCTGTGGAGAGTACAGGGAAGAAAGATCGTGCCAGAGATTTCAGCATGGCTGAATAAATGACAAGAGGTACCACTGACTGAAGTTAAAAAAATTGTCTCACACACTGGTTTGGTGATGTACAGAATAAGTAACGTTTTAAACATGCGGACTTAAAAGCAGGGGTCAGCAAACTACCATCCGTGGACCAGGGTAGTCCCACCGCCTATTTTTGTAAATAAACTTTTACAGACACAGCGGGTCTTGTTGGGTTTACGTGTTGTTTGTAGCATCTTTCCAGTTACGACAGCATTGTACAGTAGTTGCACAAAGACCATAAGGGACCCCAAGCTTCCAACATTATCTCTGCTCAAAAGTAATGAATAAATTGTCAAAAACATTGTCTTGGATCTCATGTGTATGTTTTCTATCTTTTCTTCAAAGGGTGCAAGTACATGTCTAAATGTTCCATTAATTAATCAATGTTGCTGAACTCTGAAACTGAGATAGACACGCTTTCAAAACAAATCCCTTGATACATAAATTATGCATATATCGACGTAACCTAGGCAGGGTCCCATAGCACCCACCTATAATTGAATCAATTTAGTTCATTACAACTCAAAAATATTTACTTAACACTGTCTTAGGCTAAATGGGCAGGCAAAAGTGTTACTTGGATGATGACATAAAGATAAGGTGGTGCTTTAACCCTCCCCGGGATGTTAAAGTGGTCAGACACAGGAATAGCACCAAATAATGCCCATGTTCCTTATCCTATCATGTTCTCAGGTTTCTTCTCCTCTTTCCTCTTTACCTACCCATTAAGACCACTTTTAAATCCCTCCATGTCTGCTGAATGAAGTGGAATTAAAAAGCACCTCTGTAGGAGGCCAGTGACTCACATTCTGGCTCTCTGCTATCGCTTCCTGAATGATCCTGATTGTTAAACCATTTTGCTTTCCTGACATAAGTTGCTTTTTGTCTTAAGTAGTGATTATTTCCTATAATTGAATGGCAGGAAGACGCCCACATTATCTCCAGAGTTCATTTCCAGGCCTAAGATCTCTGTTTCTAAGGCTCTAGGCGCATTTGGACATCTCGGTTCCCTGACTCCTGTGGAAATGTTATATGGACATTGATACTTCACGTGGTGGGTTCACTGTGTTCCCCCCAGAAGACCTGCAACCACACAATGGGTCTTTGCTGATGTAATTAAACTAAGATGACATTACTCAAGATCAGGGTGGACCCTAAATCCAATGATGGGTGACTTGGTAAGAGACAGAAAAGAAGATACAGACACAGGGAAGACGGCCATAGGAACGTGGAGGCAGAAACCAGAGTGACATCTCTATAAGCCAGTGGAACTTCAAGGATTGGTAATAGCCACCAAAAGCTAGTTGGAGAGGCAGGGAACAGATTCTCCCTCAGGACTTTTGAAAAGAAACCAACTTTGACAACACCTTGATGTGTGACGTCTGGCTTCCAGAAGCTTGAAAGAAAAAGTTCATGTCATTTTAAGTCACCAAATTTGTGGTAATTTCTTATAGCAACCCTAAAAAATCAATACACCTTATTAAATAATTTCAATTTTCTTACTGCCTGTGCCATTGAAAATCTGACCATTTCTACCTGTTTTATCCATTTTTCTTGTTGTAGAGATTGTAATGTTTTGGAAAATTTTATAATGGGATTCTTTGTAATGTAATAAGTCATAGACCTTGAAGAAACACAATTTAACCCAAAAGTTCTTTGTTTGTTTGATTTTTAATTTAGTGATATTTCTCATTTTCTATTTTAAAAAATGCACCTTATTAGCTGAAAAAAAAAAATTGTAAACATACCCCAAACCTTCTATTAGAAGTTTTCAGACCTACCTGCCAAAAATATTAGCTATGAACAAAGATAAAACAGTTTCTCAAAATCTGATTCTAGTATATCAAATATATACTTGTTTTTCAATATAGACAATGCCATCTTCTTTGTCTCTCATCTCAAAAACCACATGATTTGTGTGTTCAGATAATTTTGGCTCTTGGAATTAGGGCTTTCAAATAAGGTGCCTTCCTTTTCAGAAAATGGCTGAATGACTGCCTTTATTTTAGAATTTAAAATGCTTAGCATTTATGGATGCTCACTTACATTTATTAGTGAGATTTCATCATTACATAATGGATTGCTAAATGTCATTATTGTGTTTTATTCCCAAAGTAACTACTACATGCTATATGCTTAGAAAAATATCACATAATTATAAAGTAATTCTGGATTCTAGTAGATTACTTAGTAATTATACCTAATATTATAATTCCAATATGATTATTATGAAAGCTCATTACAAAAGGCAGAAATAGTCACATATCTATTCTTAATTATGTCTGCCACAATAGAAGTTAATGTTAACTGAAGTGATTTATAGTTATGATAGTAACTCAATTAAAAGTATATACTAATAGTGATAACCAACCTTCAAAAGAAGAAAGTGCCAAATCAGTACCAGAAAACTTAAGGGAGAATCACCTTAAGTTTTGTTAAACTAATTTTTTGAAACTAATTTTGTTAGCTTTTCTCTTGCCTCCAACAAACTCCTTCTGTAAGTTTATTCATCTTTATCTCCCCTGCATCTGGAAGTCAGTATATGTATACTAAATAAATGAATAAATAACCCTTAATATTTATTATTATCCACCTAAAATTAGATGATGGGTTCCATCCATAGTAATTCATAAATGGATCATAAAATTCTAAATTAATGCTCTGAATATTTTGGGGTCATTTCCTGCTGTGGGAATATACCCTGAAGACTTTGGCCCTTTCTCAGGAAAGTGAGTGTAGATGCAAAGTCTTTAAAAGGTTGTCCTTCTGTTTTATCTATGTTGCTGGAAATGACAGGATTTCTTCCTCTTTTAATGAATGACTTGTATTCCATCATGTATATAAACCCCATTTTCTTTATCCATGCATCCATTAATGGGTTTTTGGACAATACTATATAGATTACATATCTCAGAGTAACTATAAGAAAGGATTTTGAATGTTCTCACCACAAAGAAATGATAAATGTTTGAGGTACTGGATGTACTAAATATCCTGATTTGATCTTTACACAGTGCATATGTGTGTTTGACATCACACTGTACCCTCTTAAGTATGAGAAAATACTATTGTCAATTAAAAACAAAATACAACTTTAAAAAAGTCAACAGTGAGTCTAGGGAAGAGTAGAATATTTTGAACCTTGCTACTATCAGATATTTAGGACTAAGGGCATTCCTAAGGAAACTAATAGTAGATCATCTGCCTAGTTTTCCCTTCTTTGCTGTTTAAAAAGATAGGGAAAATTAAAACAAGATTTCATTCATAATTTATTTTGCTTCACAATGACTTAAATTATCCAGCATGGTTATGTGGGATGTGTCAATTGGGGCAAATATTTCTGGTTCCTGGGCCTCAGTTTCCACAATTATAAAAGAAATGTGTTCAATTGAATGAATAAATAAATTATTCAGCATGGGGCATTATATAAAGTCTATTCCTTTGACAGGTGATAACCAACAGCATACATTTCCAACTACAGCTATATCTCCTATTGAAATGACAAGTTTGAGATATAAAGCAACTTGTTCATAGGAGATATTTGTTCATATTGCTGAAATATTTTTCTTCACACTTTCCTAACTGCAGATTTGTAAGGTGTTACTAATGGTAAGCCACCACCCACAATGATGCTGGGGCATGCAGAGTCCTGGGTCTGAGCTTGGGTGGACATAGGAAGTGCCAGACAGAGGCTCTGCACCTGGAAAGCTCATGATTTCCCAAACAAGCAGTGGCTAGAGTCAGGAAGTTTTCACTGACAATATGAAAGTGCACAATCACACATGCTCCTAGAAGGCAGAAGAAAGGCATGATGGTAGAATTCAGAGTCAAGTCTCCACCAAGATATAATCCACTTTATATTCCCTTTCTTTGTTTCAATATGATTGTGAGTATGGACAAGAATAAAATAATTCAAAAGTCCAATTGAAATCTGAGTTACAAAAGCCTGAGAGAAAAGTCTAAAAAGATAGGATATTGGTTCAGAAGGCCTGGAAATATTACATATTTTGGAATTTCTCTGGGGACCCAAAACCTGGGACCTCAAAGCATTTTTATGACCTCTCCCACATCTTTGAATGACTGAATGTAGCCTTAACATAAGTTCTGAGAGAGTTAACCAAGAACAGAACACACCTGCCGTGTTATTCATTACATCAACAGGGGATTTATTCTCAGTCCCCATTCCTCAGCTGTACAGTACACTTCCTGCATCTTTCCTAATCTACATAATCACTTGTCAAGATGAGTGATTTCTATCTACTTGTCAACATTGCTGTTTTTTTAACATTACCTGTGAAATTGGTTTAACATATTTTAACTGACATACTTTTCTATGCAACTGGATACCATGGATGAATGTATTTGATAGTCCTTTCTCCTCCCCTCTCCCCAACTCCCCAAATGAGCACAGTGCTCCTGCAATGAGCTGAATTTCCCTGGAGAATTAAATTCATTACATTCTTGCCTCATAGTCGCAGGTGATACCTGGATACACATATATCCCAAATCAAACCCTTTCATCACACGTAGGAAATCTGTTCTGAGAAAGGGAAGTCTGTTCCCATTGATGGGTGTGCTGCTTAAGATGTCTCTTCATTCCAATGTAAAATATTTTGTAAAACCCTCTGGCTACAAAACACGCACACACACACACACACACACACACACACACACACACAGGTGGAGAAGATAATCAATGCAAGTAAATTCTCTTTAAAATATTCATAGCCATCTTTTTGACCCAATGTTGAGTATTAGGCCCTGGTCTTAAAAGTCAAATCCAGAGATATTTTCTCAGCATTTAACAATGGTATAAGTGTGTGTGTGCTGTGATGATTGACAATTAAAAATCAGAAATGCAAACCACGGACAAATATATTTTCTTTCTTCTATTTTCTACTTTATGTTTTCAAGTCTTAAATCTGCTTTTCTTTTGTTCTCATTCTGATTTCATATTCTGATATATGCATATGGAATTTCCAAGGGCTTAAAGAATGCATGAAAAAATTGTTCAAATGTCATTTTTTTTTTAAAAAAAAAAGCAAAATAGTCAAGAGAAAAACATAGTACCCAACAGGAGCAACTCTTTCTCACTTGCTCCTCCACCAAGATAGAGTCAACATCTGCTGCCAAAGTTAGCACTTCCCTGCCCCTGAGGTTCACATTGGGAATCCAATAAAGGAATCTAGAAAAAAAAATATGTAAGTAGTTCCTCCCATTCTGCTGGATAGAAAACAAGATTTGGTGGATACTAGTCAGACAGTATTTTCTAAAACTACTACTTTTGATTCCCAGGTAGATAAAAAGAAATTTTTGTTTTTATGTTCCAAATCATTAACAAGTTGAAGTGGACATGTCACTTAAAAGAACATTTTTAATTCTCCTCTGAACACTACTCAATATTTATGCCTAATATCATTTACACTGTGGTAGAAATTTTCTGAATTCAATCATTCAATAGCACTTAGCTGGAATCAGGCAGAATTTGGGGTGTTGGCAGAGGGCATCATTGGGTGGAGTCTGAGGTAAAAACAAGGAGGCTACCCCGAAAACCAAAATGGACCCTGGAATAAAACAGTGGTCTTGTTTCCAAGTCCATGAAGACAAGTTCTTGGGACATTTTCATCTGCTGTGGCAATTTTTCTAGACATGGAAGCTTGTGACTTGCTTTGGTAAAATGGCTTTGTTGCAAATCTTTCCTTATCTGAGAAAGTCTACACCAAGCAGCACGGATTCTCTCTCAGTCAACTAAATATTTTTTAATTTAACTTTAAATTGGTAATATTTTCACCTTGTTCCAAAAAATGTTAAATAATTGCTTAATGAACGTTCCCTGTTCCAGTCCACTTGATGCCTCTCTATTCACAGTACGCTCCACAGTGAAAAGTTACTGAACATCTTTTAAAGAGTTTTCTGATGAATATTCAAATGAATACAAACATTTTGTCCTTTTTCTAACTCCTTTCTTTTTTACCAGAAAAAAAAAAAACAGCACTTATACATACTCTTCTGCTGCTGCTTCCACTTAATGAAAAAAATCTTAGAATCTTTTTATATTGGTATGTAGAGAATTGTTTCATTCTTCGTTAAAGCTGCATAGCTCGCCATTATGAGGTTGTACTATAAATAGTATTTGTCCATCCCCAATAGACGTAGTTTTTTTTTTTTTTTCTAGCTTCTCACTATTAATAACACCACTGAAATAAACTTGTACTCACGTCATTTCTTCTGGGATGTAGTCTATCTTTAAGCAGATTAAGATAATTGGAATTGCAGGGTCAATGGGTATATTCATTTGTAATTTTGATGCATATGGAAAAATTATCCTCTGTAGATTTGTACTAGGTTACATCCAGGACCATCAGGATTGCCTATTTCTATGCAACCTTCCAAATGAGTGTGCTCTCAAACTTTTAGAGTTTTGTCATTTGGATGGGTAAAAATGTTTCAAGGTCATATTTAATGTGCATTTGTTTCTTTTTTTTAACTTCAAGTTTTTTTTTTTAATTTAGCTTTTAGTTTTTTACAGACTGCATTTTGATTCATTGTACACAAATGGGGTACATAATTTCATTTCTATGGTTGTACACAATGCAGATTCATACATTCCTGTAATCATACATGCACATAGGGTAATGATGTCTGTCTCACTCCACCATTTTTCATACCCCTCCCTTTCATTTTCTTCTACATATTCTAAAGATCCCTCATTATTCTCTCATTCCCCACCTCCCACTCCCATTATATATCATTCTTCACTGATTAGGGAAAACATTCAGCCTTTGGTTTTTTGGGCTTGGCTTATTTCACTTAGCATGATATTCTCCAATTCCATCCATTTATTTGCAAATGGCATAATATTATTCTTCTTAATGGCTGAATTGTATTTCATTATGTATATATACCAGAGTTTCTTTATCCATTCATCTGTTGAAGGGCATCAAGGTTGGTTCCACAATCTAGCTATTGTGAACTGAGCTGCTATAAACATTGGTGTGGCTGTGTTAATGTAGTTTGCTGATTTTAGGTCCTTTGGGTATAAACCGAGGCGTGGGATGACTGGGTCAAAAAGAGAAATTAAACATTTGTTATTATGTTTAAGAGTTGTGTTCATCTATTAACAAACTTTCTCTTTTACTTTTCATGAGTATTTCTTTCCTCATTTTTCAATTAGATATGAGAACATTCTCTTAATTTTGAGGATTTTGTTGTTGTTATTTCATTTTTCTGGTTTGGGTCTGGGGAGCAAACCCAGGAGCTTTCACATGTTAAGCACACAAGTCACACATTATAAATTTAAGAGCTCCCTAACCCAGGAGTTCTTAAAATTAGAAAAAATTAGTCCTTAGTTGCTTATATAAGTTGCAGACATTTTTCTGAACATATCATTCATCTTTTAATATTTTTAAATTTTTTTAAAAAATTTAATTTTGCTTTTCTGCACAGAACCAGCTCCAAGTCCCGGAGCCAGCGTGGCGAGCTCCGGCCCCTAAGCAGCTTCAGGGACCAGGAAAGGGCAGCCAGGGACTTCCCCAAGGAGCCCGGCTCCCTCCGGCGGGAGGCGCCTTTCAAGAATGGTTCTCGGAGCAGACTGCCCAGTGAGAGCCTTTCTACACAGAGCCAGCCACAAGTCCCCGAGCCAACGGAGAGCTCTGACCTGCAGGCAGCCTCTGGGACCAGGGCAGGGCAGCCAGAGACCTCTCCAGGCGGACCTGTCCGCTCTGGCCACAGGCTCTTTCCACGGGGCTATCCAAGATGGCAGACTAGAGGGTGACTGCATCTCCTGTCGCTCCAAAACCCAGGTTTCAAGAAGGGGAGGCATGAGAGACTCGGACTAAAATAGAGCCACAGGGTGAGTCTCTCCCACCGGATGAAGCTCGGCCTGGGCGGCAGGCCCTGATAGGAACGGCTTATCAGACCAGGGCAGGGCAGCTAGAGTCTTCCCCAGGCAGCCCTGTGCACTCCGGCGGTGGGCTCCTCCCATAGGGCCAGCTTCTTGGAGCAGGCCCCCCAGTGAGAGCCTTTCTGCACAGAGCCAGCTCCAAGCGCTGGAACCAGTAGCGGGCTAGGGGCAGCTTTCTTTGGAAGTACTGCATTATCAAATTAATCCAAGACTTCAGGCTACTGAAGGCTGGGAGGTGATACACTGGAAATCTACAGGGACACTATAAGTCAATAGAGGAAATCTGCAATATCTCAGAGTCCCATTGACATCTGACCAATATGAGAAAACAAGGGAATAAAATGTCCCAAACAAACCTAGATACTATATCAATAAAACCCAATGACAGCACAGCAGAAGAAATGTCAGAAAGAGAGTTCAGAATGTACATAATTAAAACAATCAGGGAAGCAAACGAGGAGATGAAAGAGCAAATGCAGGCATTAAATGATTGCACCAAAAAACGGTCAAAAGAGCAAATATGGGAAGCAAGAGGTCATTTCAATAAAGAGTTAGACATACTGAAAAAAAAAACCAAACAGAAATCCTTGAAATGAAGGAAACAATAAACCAAGTTAAAAACTCCATAGAAAGCATAACCAATAGGATAGAACACCTGGAATACAGAACCTCAGACATTGAACACAAAATATTTAATCTTGAAAACAAAGTTGACCAAACAGAGAAGATGGTAAGAAATCATGAACAGAATCTACAAAAATTATGGGATATCATGAAAAGGCCAAATTTAAGAATTATTGGAATTGAGGAAGGCTTAGAGAAACAAACCAAAGGAATGAACAATCTATTCAATGAAATGATATCAGAAAATCTCCCAAATCTGAAGAATGAAATGGAAAACCAAGTACAAGAGGCTTATAGGACTCCAAATATACAAAATTACAACAGACCCACACCAAGGCACATTATTATGAAAATACTTAACATACAAAATAAAGACAGAATTTTAAAGGCCACGAGAGAAAAGAATCAAATTACATTCAGGGGGAAACCGATAAGAATATCAGCAGATTTTTCAATCCAGACCCTAAAAGCTAGAAGGGCCTGGAACAACATTTAAAAAGCCCTGAAAGAAAATGGATGCCAACCAAGAATCTTATACCCAGCAAAACTTACTTTCAGATTTGACGACGAAATAAGATCCTTCCATGATAAACAAAAGCTAAAGGAATTTACAAAAAGAAAGCCGGCATGACAGAACATTCTCAGCAAAATATTCCATGAAGAAGAGATGAAAAACAACGATGCAAATCAGCAATAGGAGGAACTAGCCTAAAGGAATAGCCAAATAAAGGAGAAACCAAATCATGTCAAAAAAAAAAAAATGAGTCAAATGACTGGGAATAAAAATCATACCACAATAATAACCCTGAATGTTAATGGCCTGAACTCATCAATTGAAAGACATAGACTGGCAGATTGGATTAAAAATAAAAATCCAACAATATGCTGCTTGCAAGAGACTCATCTCATAGAAAGAGATACCCATAGACTAAAGGTGAAAGGATGGGAAAAACATACCATGCACACAGACACAGCAAAAAAGCTGGAGTATCCATCCTCATTTCAGATAATGTGGACTTCAAGCCAAAACTAGTCAGAAGGGATAAAGAAGGACATTACATACTGCTTAAGGGAAGCATAAATCAGCAAGACATAGCAATCCTACATATCTATGCCCTGAACACTGGCTCATCCATGAACGTCAAATGAATCCTTCTCAATTCCAGAAATCAAACAGACCACAACACAATAATACTAGGCGATTTTAACACACCTCTCTCACCACTGGATAGATCTTCCAAACAAAAACTGAATAAGAAATCATAGATCTCAATAACATAATCAGCAGTTTAGTCTTAACTGATGTGTATAGAATATATCATCCAACGAAGAATGAATACACTTTCTTCTCAGCAGCACATGGATCCCTCTCTAAAATAGACCATATTTTATGCCACAAAGCTACTGTTAGCAAATACAAGAAGATAGAGATACTACTTGTACTCTATCAGATTATAATGGATTGAAATTAGAAATAAATGACAGAATAAAACACAGAAACTTCTCCAATACCTGGAGATTAAACAATACACTATTATATGATGAATGGATAACAGAAGACATCAGGAGGGAAATAAAAAAAATTCTTAGAAGTAAACGAGAACAAAGACACATCATATCAAAATCTCTGGGACACTATGAAAGCAGTACTTAGAGGAAGATTTATTTCAGGGGGCGCATTCAACAAAAGAAGTAGAAATCAACAAATAAACAACTTAACACTACAGCTCAAAGCCCTAGAAAAAGAAGAGCAGACCAACACCAAAAGTAGTAGAAGACAGGAAATAGTTAAAATCAGAGCCAAAATCAACGAAATTGAAACAAAAGAAACAATCGGAAAAATTAACCAAATAAATAGTTGGTTCTTTGAAAAAATAAACAAAATTGATAAGCCCTTAGCCACACTAATAAAAGAGAAAGAGGGAGAAAACTCAAATTACTAAAATTCGGAATGAACAAGGAAATATCACAACAGATACGAGTGAGACACAAAACATAATTAGAAGCTATTTTGAAAATCTATACTCCAACAAAACTGAAAACCTGGAAGATATCAACAAGTTTCTAGAGACTTATGAATTACCTAAACTGAACGAGGAGAACATACACAACTTAAATAAATCAATTTCAAAGCAATGAAATAGAAGAGGTTATCAAAAGCCTACCAACAAAGAAAAGTCCGGGACCAGATGGGCTCTCAGCCGAGTTCTACAAAACCTTTAAAGAAGAACTCATTCCAATACTCCTCAAAGTATTCCATGAAATAGAGGAGGAGGGAACCCTCCCAAACTCATTCTATGAAGCCAATATCACCCTGATACCTAAACCAGACAGAGACACATCAAAGAAAGAAAATTTCAGACCAGAATACTTAATGAACATCGACGCAAAAATTCTCAACAAAATTTTAGCAAATCGCATCCAAAAATGTATTAAAAAGATAGTGCACCACTATCAAGTGGGTTTTATCCCAGGGATGCATGGTTGGTTCAACATCCGGAAATCAATAAATGTCATTCGTCATATCAACAGACTTAAAGTTAAGAATCACATGATTATTTCAATAGATGCAGAAAAAGCATTTGATAAAATACAGCACCCCTTCATGCTCAAAACACTAGAAAAAATTGGGATAGTGGGAACATTCCTTAACATTGTAAAGGCCATCTACGCTAAGCCCATGGCCAATATCATTCTAAAAGGTGAAAAACTGAAAGCATTCCCCCTAAAAACTGGAACAAGACAGGGATGCCGTCTTTCACCACTTCTATTCAACATTGTCCTTGAGACTCTAGCCAGAGCAATTAGACAAACCAAAGAAATTAAAGGGATATGAATTGGAAAAGAAGAACTCAAACTATCCCTGTTCACTGATGACATGATTATATATTTAGAGGAACCTGGAAATTCCACCAGAAAACTTTTAGAACTCATAAGTGAATTCAGTAAAGTAGCAGATTATAAGATCAATGCTCATAAATCCAATACATTTTTATACATAAGTGATGAATCTTTAGAAAGAGAAATTAGGAAAACTACCCCATTCACAATAGCATCGAAAAAAATAAAATACTTGGGAATCAATCGCACAAAAGAGGTGAAAGACCTCTACAATGAGAATTACAGAACACTAAAGAAAGAAATTAAAGAAAACCTTAATAGATGGAAAGATCTCCCATGTTCTTGGATAGGCAGAATTAATATTGTCAAAATGGCCACACTACCAAAAGTGCTATACAGATTCAATGCAATTCCAATTAAAATCCCAATGACTTACCTTACAGAAATAGAGCAAGCAATTATGAAATTCATCTGAAAGAATTAAAAACCCAGAATAGCTAAAGGAATCCTCAGTAGAAAGAGCGAAGCAGGGGGTATCGCAATACCAGATCTTCAACTCTATTACAAAGCAATAGTAACAAAAATGGCATGGTATTAGTACCAAAATAGACAGGTAGATCAATGGTACAGAATAGAGGACATGGACACAAACCCAAATAAATACAATTTTCTCATAGTAGACAAGGGGGACAAAAATATGCAATGGAGAAAAGATAGCCTCTTCAACAAATGGTGCTGGGAAAACTGGAAAACCAAATGCAGCAGAATGAAACTAAACCCCTATCTCTCACCCTGCACAAAACTCAACTCAAAATGGATCAAGGACCTTGGAATCAGACCAGAGACCCTGCATCTTAGAGAAGAAAAAGTAGGTCCAAACCTTCAACTTGTTGGCTTAGGATCAGACTTCCTTAACAGGACTCCCATAGCACAAGAAATAAAAGCAAGAATCAACAACTGGGATAGATTTAAACTAAAAAGCTTTCTCTCAGCAAAGGAAACTATCAGTAATGTGAAGAGAGAGCCTACAGAGTGGGAGAATATCTTTGCCACTCATACTTCAGATAGAGCGCTAATTTCCAGAATCTTTAGAACTCAAAAACCTCTACACCAAGAATAAAAATAATCCAATCAACAAACGGGCTAAGGAAATGAACAGACACATCACAGAAGAAGATATACAAGCAATCAACAGATATATGAGAAAACATCTCTAGTAATAAGAGAAATGCAAATCAAAACTACCCTAAGATTCCATCTCACCCCAATTAGAATGGCAATTATCTAGAACACAAGCAACAATAGGTGTTGGCAAGGATGTGGGGAAAAAGGTACACTCATACATTGCTGGTGGGGTTGCAAATTAATGCAGCCACTCTGGAAAGCAGTATGGAGATTCCTCAGAAATCTTGGAACCACCATTTGACCCAGCTATCCCACTCCTTGGTCTATACCCAAAGGACTTAAAATCAGCATACTACAGAGATACAGCCACATCAATGTTCATTGCAGCTCAATTCACCATAACCAGATTGTGGAACCAACCTAGATGCCCTTCAATTGATGAATGGATAAAGAATCTGTGGCATATATATACAATGAAATACTACTCTGCCATGAAGAATGATAAAATTATGGCATTTGCAGGCAAATGGATGAAATTGGAGAACATCATGCTAAGTGAGATAAGCCAATCTCAAAAAACTAAGGACGAATGATCTCGCTGATAAGCGGATGAGGACATATAATGTGGGGTGGGAGGGGTTAGTGTTAGGGTTAGGGTTAGGTTTAGGGCTAGGGATAGGGAGGGTGGTAACAATGAAGGAAGGAAGGACTGTATAGAGGGAAAAGAGGGGTGGGAGGGATGGGGGAAGGGAAAAAATAACAGAATGAATCAAACATTACCCTATGTAAATTTATGATTACACAAATGATATGCCTTGACTCCATGGACCAATAGAGAAACAACATGTATCCCATTTGTTTACAATAAAAAAAAAATTAATTTTATGGACTGCATTTTGATTCATTGTACACAAATGGGGTACATAATTTCATTTCTATGGTTGTACAAAATGTAGAATCATACCATTCATGTCATCATACATGTACATAGGGTAATGATATCTGTCTCATTCCAAATTTCTTTTTTATAAAAATAAACACTTTACTTCAGCATAGTCAGATTAAAAACCAATTCTGAAAAAAGTTCAGAGAGTTCTCAGACACTCACCTGTTTTCCCCTATTATTAAATTCTTTCATTATCATGGTATATTTGTCACAGTTAATGAACCTTTATTTACACATTATTATTAAAGTACATATTTTATTACAATATTCTTTCCTTTGGATAAAATCCCTTTAAGTAAAATTCATATGACATAAAATTGAATTGACATTGAAGCATGCAATTCATTATAAATTTTTAATGTTGTACCATCATGAACTCTGCCTAGTTACAAAATATTCACATCAATCTGAAAGAAAACTCCTATGCGTAAGCCACCATTTTCTTTTTCCAATTCTTTTCAGCCACTGGCAAACACCAGCCTGCTTTTTGTCTTTTGGGATTGACCTATTCTGAATATTTTACATGTATTGTTATTGCACAATATTTGATGTTTTCATCTACATTCTTCTAGCTAGCATAAAGCTTTTGAGATTCATCCTTGTAGTAGAGCATCAGTACATTTTCAGAACTTTTTTTGACTGGCTAATATTCTCATGTTTGTAGATACCATATTTTGTTTATCCAGAGCCATGCACTGATGGACATTTGTTTAAATCTTTGAAGAACTGCCCACCTGTTTTCTACCATGGCTGTACCATTTACAACCCCACCAGCAACATATGAGAGTTCCAGTTTCTGTATTTCCCAACAATACTTATTTTCAGTTTTTTTTTTTTTTTTTTTTTTTTTTTAAATAGCCTTCTCAGTAAATCTGAGGTAGTATCTTGTGGTTTTAATTTGCACTTCCCTACTGACTAATGGCATTTAACCCGTTATTATTCATATACCAGTTTTTGAGAAATATCCATTCAAGTCTTTTGCCCATATTTTAAGCTGTCTGTCTGATCTTTTTGTATTTTGAGGTTTTGGAGTTCGACATGTGTTCCAAACACTAGACCTTTATCATACATGTGATTTTTAAACATTTTCTCCCATTTTGTAGCTTCTTTTTGCTTTCTTTATATGTCCTTTATATGAAGCACATGCAAAAAATTTCTCGTTTTCTTCTAGGAAATTTATAATTTAAGGTGTTTTGTTTTGATCACTGACTTATTTTGAGTTGAATTTTATATCTGTTGTACATTAGGGATACTACTGCATATTCTTACATGAGGATATACAATTGACATGGAACTAGTCGATTAAGAGAATTTTCTCTCCCTAGTCAATCAAAAATAAGTTGGCCATGGTATATGGGTCTATTTCTGGACTCTCAAATCTATTTCACTGGTATATGTTTATCCATATGCCAGTAGTACTCTGTTCTGATTACTATAGCTTTGTAGGTGTAATTGAGAAACACAAGTTCTCCAAATTGCTCTTCTTCAATGGGTATTACTTTGACTATTTAGAGCTCCCTATGATTTCATATGAATTTGCAGATCACCTTTTCTCTTGGAATATTGCTAGAGATTTGACGCCATAGATCACTTTGGGAAATACTAATAGTAAGTCTTCTAATCTGTGAACAGAGGATATCTCCCTTTATTTTGGTCTTTAACTTCTTTCATTAGTGCTGTATGAACCTTTTGGTCAAATATTTTAGGAAAACAACTTATAGGAGAGGAAAGTTTGGGCCAGAAGGAAGAGAGAGAGGGAGAGAGAGAAAGTAGAGGCCAGGAATAAGACATAGTCCCCAAAGGCATGAACACCCTAATGATAGTTTCTAACTTCTCCCAATAGTACCATTGAATTATTAATCCGCTGATGAGGTCAAAGACCTCATGATCCAATATTCAATTATTTCCCTAAAGTCCCACATCTGAACATCTTGTGATAGGGACTAAGGCTTCAACATAAGAGACTTTGGAAGATATTCCAAATTAAAACCATAAGAAAGTTTTACAGTTTTTAGTATTTTCCCTTCTTTTTTTAAATTTATTCCTAAATATTTTATTCTCCCCCAAATCAAATTCTTTATATATTATATAATCGAAACTATCAATCTCTTTTACAGTTGTGTACTTCAAGTCCTAGTTAAAAATACCTCCTCTATTTTAAAATTACAAAGGAATCTCCCCATATTTTCTTAAAGAATTTTTATGCCTTTGTCATTGCCATTTAAATCTTCCATTCACTTGGAATTCATCCAGGTGTAAATTATGAAGCAGAGGTTCAAATTATTTTCCTCTTGGCTTTCTAATTGCTCTAATATCATTTATTGTATAGTCCTTTTCCTCACTGATTTAAGATGATACTTAATCATATATTAAATTCCATATGTGTTTGTAATTTTTACCACACTTTCTATTTCACTTTTGTGTTTGTCTATGTATTGTCCTATACCAAGTCATTTTTATTTTGAGGTCTTTATAATATGTCACATATGGATGAGTTGTTTAGCTTCACGTCTCACATTTCTTGAATTTTTAATTGTTATTATTGTTCATTCTTTTTTCATATGAACTTTAGAATCAGATTGTCATATTTCTTTAAATCTTTTTATTTTCGTAAGATCACATTAAATTTAGAAATCGACTTAGGGAAAATTTACATCTTTATGATGTTGAGTCTTCCTATCCAAGAATATGTCATGCCTTTTGTTAGATCAAGTCTTCTGTCAAAGTGAAACAGAGGAATCAAACATGACTTAGATTTAAGGCCTGAAAAATTTAGTTAATACGCTCTCATCATGTATTGATGTGGGGAACAAAGTATTTTTATTACCATTGTAGTTTCCTGGGGCTTTGTGTGTGCGTGTTTTTGTCTTTGTTTGCTCTAGCCCAATTTCTTTGTTTTGGAATTCATGGAGGTAGAAAACAGAAAGTTTTATTTGGGAAAAAAATAAGTCTTCTACTGAGGCTGTGTGTAACACCTAAAATGTCTTTTTATGTAGAGAGCTGACTTATTGTGGTTATTCATCGATATTTTCTCTTATTCATTACTCTTATAAATGGGGCACTTTCTTTCATGAAATCTTTTAACAGATTTTTGCCTGAAATTAGTCTAATTCATGATAGTTGCACTGAGTATCTATTATCAATAAAGGATGGGTAAATAACTGCCATCTCTTCTCACTTTTCCCACAATGCAATATCCTAAATTATGATTTATGACTGCTGTTATAAAGTCTACATTTTATTATAATTATGACTTATGCTCAATATTTTATTTAGCAAATTATATTGAAGTGAGAATGTTCTTTACTATCTCAAGATTGTAATATATTTAAATTTAGCATTAATGTATACATATTATTTATATATATATGAATACACACTTGTGAAAATACATGTACATACATAAAAGTTCATACACATAACCTGAGATACATTTCTGGAGTGAAAATATATTTGAATTAACATTTCTTTGGTTTGATCTGATCAGCATACAACATGTCACCTAAATATTATGTTTGTGGAGCAAGAACTACTTTGGAACAAATTTGAAGTCTGAAACATGAGGACTCTCCTCAGCAGTATAATTCAACACCGATTGTCTTTTATTGGAATTCATTGAATAAACTAGATATTTCCTGACTCTCAAAGAAATGACTGTTTTGTGTCATTCATCCGTATGGTCTTCATGACAGATTTTATTTATTCTCTCTGTGAGTAATGTCGACTTTATTTTTTTTCTTGAAAACACTGGAAGATTTTCCTAAACAACCAGGAAAATAGGCAAAGTAGTTATTAGCACATTTTTTACCCCAGAAAATATTTGCTTGCCACCTATGGCCTTGTATCACACACAAAATTTGGAACATAGGAGCTCAGCATGGCTGTCCAAGAAAGAAAGTTTTTCTTTATTTACTTGTTTATTATTTATTTGCATTCACTCAATGAACTCAGAAGTTGGTTCAGTGAATACAATAAAGTTTTACTTTATATTGATCTTCTTGAAAGATACAAGCAGGATGAAAAGGCAAACAAATCATATCCAACATGAATCAGCACATGATGAGTAATTAGTAGAAAAGTAAATGATGAATGAATTATTCCATTGAAAGATTCACTTTCAGAATTCAATATCTTAACTTTTACTTTCTCACCAAATGGAGACTTTTTATTTAATTCTTTTAATAAAATCCCATATCAGCCTTTAGAATTTCTGCATATCACCCTTTCTCCCCTTCTTGTTCATTCACTATGATAGATGATATGACCATTTTGTCATACTTTCTTTGATGTGACATATCCCGCAATATCCAAAGAGAAGTTCTCAAATTTCAGGGGAAGTAGCAATTAGGAACAAAGCAAATTGAAGAAAAACACAACCAAGAAATATTTGGAATAATGGTTAGGATCAAGGTGATGGTAGTTAAATACTTACCAAACTTTCATTAATGGTGGGAATATTACATGGCCCTAGATTATCAAATACATAGTAAAGATCAAGCCCACCATCCATGCAAGGATAACAGGGAACTATAGGTCAGTTCTTCTCTGGAATAGGACTATCACAATTATCTGCTTCGAATGTTGTTTCTGAGAAAAGACCAAGGATTAGAAGAGTCATGAAATCTGATCCCCAAAAGTTCAGATCCAGTTGGGGAAAATGTGACTAGCAGTCATCAAGCAACAAAAGAACTATAGAAAAATGTGTAGTTTTTAGAAAAGGGTGGTCTCCTACCATCCCTAACCGTGATAATTTTTCAGACATTGTGAATCTTCCCCAAACACTGAAAAATAGATACATTAGGCACTCATCTTCATGACATGATTATAACTGATAACCTTGAGGTACATAGTTTCTGGAACCACCAGCATTTCTCCCAAGTTTGGAGGTCAGGGTGTTATCGCATACCCACGGGGCACTCACTGTTCATTAGGCACATAGCATATACATACTCCTCCTCGAATCTCCAAACAGCCCTCTGAGATGCTTCCTCTGATAACCCTACTTTATCAGTGAGGAAACAGAGGTAATGGAAGACTCGACTTTGGCAGCCAGTTGATCTGGGATTTGAACTTAGACCATCTCTTCTGGAATCCAAATTCTTTAGCCACCATGGGGTGTTTTTGTTTCTGCTTCTATAAAAACTAAGTTGAGGACTTTTAAGCAAGTTGAACGAAAGGGCAGATGAGGAAACTTTCCCTAAGGTGGAGGTTTTTCTTTTTCTTTTTCTTTTTTCTTTTTTCTCACACTCAGGAAACTCTAAAGTATCCCCACTCATTCTCCCATTTAAAATCCACAAGTGCAACACAATCATTTCATTACTACAAGGGGAAGACACTGTAGGTCAATTTTCTTGCAGGCTCACTCTAAATGTGCACACGATGGTGGGCTATGAAAGGAGATCAGCTTCCTGGAGCAATGTAAGGATGCGGCCCGCGAGGGCCTGGAGGTCAACAGAAAGGTTGTCCTTGAAAAGCAGAGATGACTGATGGCCTAAATGCACAAGGGGCTCTGGAATGCTCTTTTATCTTAAGCAACAGTGTTTCCCCAGCCCCCAGTTTTCCATTCCTCCCATACCATGCCTTCCATCTTTCATGCCTGCAGATTTACTCTTATTCCTGGCTTTGATTAGCCTGCTCCACCACCAATCTCTCTACCCTGTGTTCCTGTCCTCCCTAAGAGCCAAGAGCAATCTGCCATGAGGGATACACTCTATCATCCTGATGGGAAGTGTCAGGTGCACAAGATAAATGCAAATTTCATGGCTCCACTGTCTCATTCAGCCAAGTTTTATGAAACTGAGAAAACTTGGAACCTTATGTTATGGGGCCCATTTGGTTGGCAGGGAGCAGAACAGACTTTATCCAGTACTGTCTGTTGGCAGCTCTGATGCTAGATTTACACACAGTGCTGGAGACTGCTTTGGCTATGGAGGCTACTGCTCATTCAGCTGGGGACGTCTCAAGGGAGGGAAAAGCAATCATGAATCCTGGGAGAAAACACTCCACCTAAGCTCTCCCAATGGCATCTTTGGGATCCTAACTCAGGCTGGAAAGTAGGGTCCCATTGAGACTGGGCTCACACACAGAGACAAAGCAGTCACCCAATCTCCAATGCTAATGAAACCTGACATCTTCAGGAGAAATGGAGTGAGAAAAGGATTTCTTTGGTGAAAAACTAGATCTGTTTTGCTATTTGTTTTTGTTTGAGTTTGTGATCTTTTATTATAGAAGACACCATTTCATCAACCTCCAAACCTATTATTCAGAGGAATTGTCCACCTGGGAGTATAAGTTTGACATAGGTTGTGGCATAGTGGCAAAAAAGAAAAAAGAAAAAAAGAAAAAAAAAAAAAAAGGATTCTGGAGTCAGCTCTAGACACTGTGGGTCAGTTTTGAAGGTCAAGTTTGAAACCAGTCTGTTTCAAGCTCTGTGTGACTTTGGTCAAATTTCTTATCCTCTCTATATCTCAGTTCTCTCTTCTTAAAGTAGGCATGATAACAGCATTTACCTCATTGTATAGTTGCACAGATAAACAAAGAACGAAAAGTTGAAGCACTTATAACAAGACCTGGCCAGCAGTAACTACTCAAGGAATCTGGCCTACTATTACTTTAGCAAATGGACATTCTCAGCTTGAATAGTCTGGTCTTCCACCCTATGGGAGTCCCTATGAAGACCCATTACAACAATGAGAAATTTCAAAAGGGATCCTCAGCGCTGCCTGGAGGTTTGAGTTGACTACCAGACAGTCCACAGAGCAATGCAGCTCCAGAACCTAGGCTTTGCTGACAGGAGGAAAGGAATGTGAGTAGCTCCCTAGTTTTTTCTGTTTTTTGTTTTGTTTCGTTTTGTTTCGAGAAATGCACAAAAACGCCATGTCCTCCTCACAGGTAGAATAAACTTCTGATTGAAGGTTAAGGAAGTAATAATAATCTTTTCCAATCTTCAGATAAATGACAGGAGTTGAGATGCAGACCAACTCCTTGAATGTGTGATGAAATTCCTTGAGGAGACCACTCTAGATCTTGAGGACTTAGCCATAAATTGCAAATGAGGAAATTCACATCTAAGTTGAACATTCTGTGTGGTTCCACAGCCAGACAGAGTCAGGATTAAAACACAAACTTTAATTCAGTGCCCTTGTATTGTGGTGGCTCTCCAGGAAGCCCTTGCAAAACCTTCGCCACCTTCTAGTTGACTGACTCTTGAGTGTTGATGTCCTTTTCCTCACCAAAATTCTCTCTTCTGTTGCCACTATCTCTTGACGGTGAATAAAATATCCAGGCCTTTTTGAGCCACAGACTAATAAGCATCCTGCACATTAGCACCCATATTTAGAAAAGCTGCTCTTCAATGTTTTGGTTTAAAGGGATCAGAAATTAGGGGGTCAATTTTCCATAATGCTACATACAAAAGAACCTTAACAATCATGCCTGTCCTCAAACAGCTATGGCCTAGTTGGCAGGTACCATGGAAGGGCCAGCAGAGCAAGGAGGGTACGGGCAGGACAATATCTGACGCCTCCACAGAAGTGAGATTAAGTGGGTGCAGTGCGAGCAACTGGACTTGAGTTTGGCCTATCCGATATTCTGACAAAATCTCTGAAATTACTGCTTCTGTTTCTTATGTGAACTTAATAAAGAAAAAGGTTATTACTTTTTTCCCTAGACATTTTGAAAGGAATCTTCAGAAAGCCTCTTATCTTTCCTAGCACAAAAACATTACTTTAACTCTGTGACTTAAAAATAATAGTAGTTATCAGGGTAGTTATCATTTGTTGAATGCCTACTATGCACCCCGCCTACTAGTAAGAACTGTCAGTTAATAGGTGATTCATTTATGCTCTAAAAGTTCAGAGAGAGGCCTGTCTTTCATAAGTTTTAAAGTTCCAGGCAGGGAGGTCTCCGGTTAAGCCTTGCTAGACTTCCCACTGAGGCGGGGGCCTACCACGAGAGTCCCAAATGAGTGATACAAAGCACAATTCATAAGCATGTCTTACAACTTCCTCAGGAAAGAGCCTTCCAGAACTCACACACCAAGTAAAATAGTTAAGATGAAAATAAGAAGAAAAAAAAAAGATTTAAAAAAAAAAAATCAATTATACTTTTAAATTATTTTCTTCACACGATTTATTAGAACAAGACGAAAACCCCCTAAAGTTCTGAAGAAATATTAACATAACATGCCTGTAACTCATGCTGTGTTTAATGAGAGGTGCTGTTTTTCCTGCCATGGGGGCCATAGCCCAATGAGTGAGGACTCTGGAAAGGGTCACATACATATTCATCAAATTCGACATGCACATGTAAACTGGTTTTAATAGGCCATGACAGCAGAAGTTGTGTCGGGCAAATAGCTGCATATGTGCTCCTTCCCTCCACTGGCATATTTAGCCATTAACGCTCTGGTATCCATGGATGAAATATTAGCTTGTTAACTTAAGACCATCAGTTGTTGTTGATTCTCTGCAGTAACCAAGGGGAGAGAGCCTCTCAGCTACTCTATTAGGGTGAGGTTGGAACTTCAAGATGCTCATTTCACCTTAATGGTGTCATTAATACCATTCTACTCCCTGAACCAAGAGTCCAGAAGATGCATGTAAAACTGATACTACACCCAGTTCGAAGTCAAGACTCTGGTAGCTCCTGTTCCGTCACTCAGAGTCGACATCATTCGTGAAATTTTCCTTCACACACTTCAGTGCAAGATCCACTTTCTTCAACCGTTAACCTGTTTGATGGCTGTCAAGGCACCCATGGTTGGTTAAGTAGATATCAGCAGTAAATATGAGCCCTTCAAAGACTCTCTCCTTGGTTTTTATGAATACACATTTATCACGAAGCAACCAGAACAATACTTAATCCATTAAAAAATACCATTGAGTAATAAAGTGAGGAGTTTATGCTTTCTAGAGCCTACCATACAAGAAAACACCAAATCCCACTATTTCAAGCCACTCAGACCCTGAATTAGTGTTGATAAATTGTCTTATTGTGGCCAGCTGGAGGCCCCTAGTTACCTCAACCACCAACCTCTGGATACCTATATTTAGTTAAACACAAATATCTTTAATGAAGAATGGACATTTGTCCTTTTCTGTCAGTCAAGCTTCTTCTTGGGTTGAATTGGCATTTTGTTCTATGTTCAATTTAAAAAAAAAAAATTTAAAAAAACAGCTGCACACTTGAATTGCCTAAAGAGTGGGTTTAACCAAAGTGATTTGGGATATGCCTCTCATATCCCAAATAAGACATTGAGGAGGAATTTCATAGCCTGAAGACTAATCTGCCATCTGTAGTCACATTGTATTAATGTCCTGTTCCCCGTTCCCCACTTTCTTCTGCCTCTTCCTCCAGATGAGCGATTGATCTTTGCAAAATGATTTTCTGCCCTTTGTCACCAGCAAGTGTCCTCAGATCATCATAAACTGAAACAGAATCAGACATAACTTCCAAGAAAGTAAACAACTCAATAAAACACTTTACCCATTAATAAAATTAAACTACATGATAAGAAAGTGTGTTCAAAGAAAAATTTGTTTAATAATTTAACTAGATATTTGACTCTTCCTCATGAGTGTATTTTCCTAGGTAAAAGGAAGGATGTGTATGACTTCCTTCCTTTAACTGCTCCATATTTATTTGTGAATGAAGAATCCATTGGTTCTAACCCGTGGCATTGAAGGGGCAACACTTTTGTTATGAAAATAATAAAACAAACAAAAACCCTGGTATCAGGTTTTGTACGTTTCAAGTTAGAGATGTCAGATCAGTTCTAGATTTCTCAAAAGAAATGTATTTGTCTTCATACTCAGACTTGGGTGTCTGGGGATAAGATCATTTAAGTGCACATGGTTAACAGAGGCCAGCTCTTCCTAATATGAGTGGGCTCAACGCAATTATTCTAATGCTTCATTGTAATAGAGGGATTTTTACGCCTCACCTTCCATGCATGTGAGAGCTCTTGGTGCCTTTATGCATTCTGAGAGATCCTCAAGTGCAGACGCCATGTATATAAGTGACATGTCATGGGTTCAGTACTTACCCAGTTTGGGCTTAGGCTCATTCGATCTCTGCTGCCAAAGAACACAGGACACGATTTCTTAATTTCTGCTTTTTCAGAAAAGCACAAAATGAGAACCTCCATTTCTAACTATTCTAATTCTGTTTCAGCACAAATCAGAGCGTCATCCCTAGAAAGCAAAGTCGCCTTTAGTGACCCATGAGCAGAGGGAGGAGCTGGGCCCCACCAGCCCTTCTTTGGCATAGGTGCCCCTCACTAAGCGTCAGGGATGGCTGGTGCATTTGGCGCATGCAGAAAAATGCCATCTGGTATAGATTTCCTTTAACTCATTGGGAGGAATTCAGGATCACGGGAAATAATTGAAAGCTGTTGTCTTGGGGGTGGTATTTTATTTAGCTCTTTTTTTCCAGTTAGCTTCTGGAAACCAAGCTGTCTGAGCTAACACATCTACTTACTCTACCTGTATTCACTCTCCTGACAAATGTCCCTTAAGCTAAGAGCGAACACCCATAAATAATGTGCGGTTTGCATTTATTCTGCTCCAAAGTGCTGTAAACATCAAGGCCTACTTACCGGAGGTGTATGCGTGGTAACAGTGGGTCATTGAGAACTAGAGCCAAATGAATTGAAGTAAGCAGAATGAATGGCATTGTTGGTCATAACTGAATGCCAGGCCTGAATTGAGGCCACTCAAAGTAGATCACAGATGACTTTAATCCACTGCTCTGCCCAGCTTTCTCCAGGGATAAATCTGTCTCCAGTTTTTATTTACATATTATCATTTTACCGTATGTCACTGTCATAGTTTCAGACTTGAGTAAATCCACATTTAAATAGCGATTTGTCTCCTTTTGATAGTAAATATTCTTGTAAGTGGTGGTTAGGATTAAAGGGAATTTGTCGACAATAGGTAAAGGGGGCTATTTAGGATTAAATGAAATTATACACTCAGCCAAGAGAGTCTTCATTGGGTAGCTCAGTCCGGCAGGTGCCGGTTGGCCTACAAATTCCGCCTTTGAAGGTACAGTGATAATTCCCTGAAAGGAGAAAAAGAAAGGGAGGGGTGGAGAAATGGCACACACAAATGTGTTCTCAGCTCTCCAGACTCCCTGGGAGCGGGGCAAATCCTGCCTGAAACAGTCCTTGAGACGCCACCACTTAAAGGTTAGCAAAGAGTTCTTTTTGAGGTGACATTTAAACCTTTAATAGCTCCCAGCCAGTTTGGGCAGGAATAATTTCCCCCCACTGGAGGCCAGGAGCTGGGCACTGCTCAGTTACCTGTCTAGAGAGGATGTGAGGGTTGGGTGAAACCCAAGCAGGCTGGTCTGGGAGGAGGGGGCGGAGCCCGCCAGTGTCTGCCGGCCTTGCCCTCCACCCTAATTGCATCCAAGGCCCAGAGAGCTTCAGGTTGCACATTAGGCCCTTGCCGAGATTAGCAATTATAATATCAGTTTCCCCCAAACAGGGCTGACAGAACGGCTGGGGGAACAGAGGTGACTCAAAGTTTAGTGAGTCTTGGGGAAAGTTTACTGGCTCCTGCTGTTTTCCGGCCCACAGATTTGGCCTTTCCACTACCCAGCATTGGCCACAAACAGTAGGAATCCTTTTCCATCACTTTTAGCAACACTTCATTTCTGTCATATCTGACCCTTGGCAAACTGCAACTCAGCGAAGAACATTCTTTCCAGAGAGGAACCAGACATCATTCAGCTAGAGACGATTTACTGTGGGACACGGAGCTTGTTTGCTTTTGTTGTCCCCCTGGAGCTGCTCAGTCACTTAAAAGGAATTGTCCTTTCGCAAAGCAGTGCTGGTGGGAGGGTCTTTCCTGAGTGGCAGAAAGAGCGGGGGAAGGCCGGCTCTGGATCTTTACGACTTGTCATCTGGCCTGGTGCTGAGCCAGAATCTTTGGAGTGACCCGCCTGTCCAAGCATCATATTTTGTAGCTTCTCTGGAAAGTAAGGTGTATGTCACAGGGTTGCACATCAAGTCCTTGCTGAGATTAGCAAGAACAGTATAAGGAGCTGCCACTTTCTCCTCCATGTCTGAGTCACAGTGGTGGCTCCCTCCAGCTCTTTGTTCATGTCTAAATTGTCTAAACATGGAAGACAAAATTAAAACTAACCAGAGAGTAAAATTTGAAATCTTGAAAATTCTTTACATCAGCTGGTGGCATATTATTTCCCCAGCCCCTCTCCTCTTAGACCACATAAAAATGTGTTTGGGACTTTCAGTCTGTTGTTTTCCCGGTGGCTCCCTAGGAATTCCAAAGCAGGGCTCAGGGGAATGGGACTCAGCAATCTCCTATAACTCACTGGGGTACCATTCATTAATACAAACCTTATCTTGAGAGAGGGATTTAAGGAGAGTTACTGTTTAATGGTTCAGAGTTTTTACTGGGGACAAAAAAAATGTTTAGGGCATTAATGGCAGTGATGGTTTTACAAAATCATGAATATACTTAATGTCATTGAATTGTGTACTTATAAATGTCTAAAATAATGAATATTATGTTAAATGCATTGATCACAGTCAAATATTAGTATGATGTTAATACTAAAATTGCTCATAATACTAATAACTGCTAATGCTAACACTAATAATTAATATTAATTGGTTGAGATGATGTGAATTTTGGATGTATTTAATGCTACTGGCTTGTAAGTAATGAACGTCTAAAATGATGACTGTTATGATAAATGCACTGACCACAATCAAATATTAATCTGTTACTAGTGCAAATAATCGATATTAATTGAGCACATGTCTGACTGAAATCTCTGACTGGTGCTTTTTTCTGAGGGATCTTCTCCTGGGAAGCCATCTGCAAGCTGACCAGCTGTGGGGAGAGGTGCAAAGGCAGGCACAGAGCACCCACCTGACCCTCTTGAGATGGGACTGGAAACAGAATGGACAGGCAGAGTTAGAGTGCGCATCACTGGGAAGACATCTGGACAACCCAGATGGACAACCTTGTGGTGGTGCAATACTCAGCTGGTTTCTAGGGCTGCAAATTAGTAGCGAGATGGGCTCAAGTAAAAATGATGGGAACTGTCTTCTCACAATGACTTGCAGACATTTAAGGAGGCAGGAGATATAGATTTCCAAAAAAACCCACACATATTTGGGGAAAAATAGGGGTCATTCTCCAGAGGCTTTGATCCGTTAGTTGGCATTTTGCAGAAGGCAGTCAGACCGTGTAGATCCAACAACAGCAGTGCAAGCTGGGACCAATTAATTTACACCACTTCATGTGGGAAGGCAGCAGGGCCTGATGTGCTCTTTGCTGGTCTTAAAGTACTTGTAAAATGTTAAAATAGTTTATAAAATTTATAAAAATCAAGAAATTATTTGATCTTTTTTTGAAAAAAAAATTTTTTTCAAAAAGGTGTATGTCACTGGGTTGTAAAGGGGCTTTTTTGAAAGCACCCCAAGCCCAGTGAAGCCTTTTTGAATTGTCTGTCAATCCTTGGGACTCATGTTTTAGGAACCCTTTTCAAAACTGGACAGTATAACATTTGAAATTCAAGTCATACTTTTTTCTCAGAGAATTTAGGCATTAGGCTGATTTTAGGCCGTAAACTTCCCCAATTCCAGAGTCAACCATTACTGTATTGGTTTCAAGGGCCTGGCTCAGCCCAAGCTTAGAACTTCTAGAAAAAGTTATCATTAAGATTTATTACTTGGAGATACAGATGTAGTTACAAAGGGGCGACCCCCCACGTAAGCAAAGCCTTCCCAAGGCCATTTGGGCTTGGAGTTCTTTCTTTCTTCCAACACTTGCTGGGTTGGGGCCATTTATTGGCAAGTAATCTGCTGACTCCAGGATATTCTCTGAGACAGGCCACAAGACATACTGGACATAGAGAATCAGGATGTTCTAAGGTGGCAATGTGCTGATGAGCCATACGTAGAAGCCATATGTCTCAAGTTCCATTGTTCCAAGTGTTGAATAAACCACCTCTTCCTATCAGACATAGAGGAATAAACTAAATGTTAAGCACAATATGACTTTTAAGGGATGTTATGTAAAAGAGACAGGGCCATACAAATAGAATATGGACTTTATTCAGTAAGAAGAGGAATCTCTCATTTATATCAGCAAAATTAAGCCAGTCATTTCCTCTAATTCAAATATTACTACAAAATGAAGTTAGACTGGACCTTCCCTGACCTGATTTTTACTGAGACACGTATCTGATAGATATGTCGCACAAACAGGGAAGAGACAGATCCTGACCTGGTGTGCAGAGTCGTGAAGAGAATGATCCCTGAAACCATTCAAGGACCCCCTGTCCGCTCAGTCAGATCCAGGAGATATACTTCACAGAAGAAATACAATCAATCAACAAACATAAAAAAATGTTCATCATCTCTAGCAATTAAAGAAATACACATCAAAACTACCTTAAGATTTCATCTCACTCCAGTCAGAATGCCAATTACCAAGAATACAAGCAATAAGTGTTTACTGGTGGGACTGCAAATTGGTGCAACTACTATGGAAGGCAGTATGGAGATTCCTCAGAAAACTTGGAATGGAACCACCTTTTGACCCAGGTATCCCAACACTAGGTTTATACCCAAAGGACTTAAAATGAGCATACTACAGTGGTGCAGCCACATCAATGTTTATAGCAGCTCAATTCACAATAGCTAACCTATAGAACCAACCTAGATGCCCTGAAGAAAATGTGGTACATATACACAATGGAATATTACTCAGTCTTAAAAAGGAATGAAAGTATGGTATTTGCAGGTAAATGGATGGAACTGGAGACTATCATGCTAAGTGAAATAAGCCAATCCCCCAAAATCAAAGGCTGGATATTTTCTCTGATAAGCAGATGCCAGTACATAGTGGGGGGTGGGTAGGAAAGAATGAAGGAACTTTGGATTGTGCAGAGTGGAGTGAGGGGAGGGGTGGAGCAGTGGGGATGGGAAGGACAGTAGAATAAGACAGACATTATTACCTTATATACATGTATGATTCCTAACTGGTGGGACTCAGCACCATGTACAGCCAGAGGAATGAGAAGTTATGCTCCACTTGTGTATAATGTGTCAAAATACATTCTACTGTCATATATACCCAATTAGAACAAGTAAAAAATTAATTAAAAATGATAAGAGAAAGAAGATTCTTGTGAGAAGAATAGGGAGGACTTTTTTCCTCTTTTGTTGAGACAGTTTCCTTCTTCTCATTTTTTTCTTTTTTCACTTTCCATGAATGACTAGATTGGGGTGCTCCTCCTCACACACATGAAGAAGGGGTGGGAGTTTCAGGAAACTACTTAGAGCTTAACCTGTGTCCAATAATGCCTGATTCTTGGAATGCTGAACCTGAGTCTGACCCAAGCCTTTGGCATCTCGAGACAGAGAAGAGTGGCTGTGTGTGGTAGAGGTGAAAGAGGAGAGACTAGCCCACACGCCCAGAGCTGGCAGGATAAGAGATGTGAGCATGTTTCCCATGGACTTCATGGGAGGCCTTGGTGACTTTGGATCACTCCAAGGGCCAAGGGTCCAGAAGAAGTTGCAGTGACTGCATAGAGTTTCATCCACATGGGTCAAGAGAACTCTAGGAGAAAGGGGCTCAGCAAGAAATCTCTCAATGTGGCAAATAAGTGTTCATCAGAAAAGAATGAATTCAACCATTTTCCAGGTCCAAACGGTGTGATACTCCTCAGCTAAACGACATCTATCCTGTTCCCTTAGCTTGCCCCACTCTTTGTCACTCCCACATTTAACCCCCACCCCCCAGGTGAGAGAAACTGTGCACAGGTGAAGAGAGTGGGTGAGGAGATGCACTGGTACAGAGTGGAGAGTAGGAAGACTCACTGTCCCTCACGCACTCATTTCAGGCACTTGACCTTCAGCAGGTACAAGTTAGAGTTGAGGGGCCATTGAGAGCGAAGTCAAGTTTTGGAGGTACGTGATTGGATCTTGTGACTTGATTCTGTGATTTAATGACTTGAAGTGATCCCAAGTGTTTTTATTGTCGAAGAGTGATCAGAAATGTTGCAGTGGCCCAAGTCTTCATCCTGGGCAGAGAAAACTGAAATAAAGTTGAATGGAAAGTGCCACTTCATCTCAAGAGACTAATTGTTCCACCCATGACATTACCACGAACAGAGGTATCCGTCCTAATGAAGGCGCCAGGGCCTAAGGGGGATGTCAGGGTCTGATGGAAGAGGAAAAAGAAGACACAAGAGTAGGAATGGAAGCCCTGATCAAGCCATAAACAGCTTCTGAGAAAGTGTCAAGTCCTTCTGGGCTAGACTTGGTGTCAAAATCAGAAGTCCTATTCTATGAAACATATGAGAAGGTGTACATATCTAATTGAATTATTGGCAAATTTATGGATAAGTCCATCTTAACTATGTTTGAGTCATTTTCAAAGAATTTCTATTTTTTATGAATTGGTAATGATATAATACCATTGAAGCATTGCCAAAGGAGTAACCAGAATCATAGATGTGCAGCAATTCCACTGGTCGCTAGTGAGTGGTCACCCAATAGTCACCTTCCAGATTGAAGTGACAATGAGCATTTAAAGATCGTGCCTTACACATGCATATAGTCACCCTAACTTCATTGCATGCTCTGTAAGATAAAAATCAATGCTTATGAAAGATTTATTAAAGAATAAATAAAATAGATAACCAATCCCATACTCCAATAAATAGAATCTTACCTTTATCCAAGTTACTCAAAGAACTGTCCTATTTTGCAGTTTGGCCAACAGAACAATTGTCAGAGAAATATTTTTGCTTGAAACTGATTTGTTTTGCCAATTGTTAATTTTTTATATTACTCAGTCTTTATTAATCAGTGCCATTGAAATAAGTGCAAGCCAAAGAGTCATATGGCATGAAATATGAATAAACCAGGTACAAATAACTTAGGAATTATTTCATTGAAAGGGAAAAAAGGACTTGGCTGAAAAATTATACTTAGACATTTTTTTTAATTGTGTAATTTATATTCATCAGATAGAACTGGAGTGATAAGAAGTTGGGAATGAATTCACATTTATAAGTGCCAAAGTCATCTTTGTAGCCCCAGAAAATAAGCAAGAGGTCAAGTAGGAGATCAGTTATCTCCCAATGAACTTGGAAATCAGGGAACCAGATTCCTCCATCCAAAGGAATTGTCTCTCTGAAGAGCAGTTGGATAATTTTATATTTTCGGAGGAGGAAAATTTTTATTCTCTATTTTCTGGTTCTTCCTTAGGTAGCTAACCCCGCAGCCTCTCTCCTTTTCCTGAATAGGCCTTTCCAGGAATAGAATAATAAAGTGAAGAAAGAAAACCTGCCAAGCGTAATTGCAAAAGAATCACTGAATCACAAGGAACTGCTTCCCACCGACCCCCTTAACCTTTCTTAGTTGTACCAATATGGTTTTGTCAAAAACAACGCTAGCCATAAAATCCATTTGGTTTCTCAGTAGTGACACATTTTTTCCACCAAACTTGACCACAGCAGGTTGCAACTCCAATCTCAACATTCTTTTGAGAAAGCAACACAGCATTCAACTACCGTGGATCTGTAGTATGAAAAATGGCATTTTTTTAAGGACTTTTGGAAATGTAAAAAATGAACATGTTTTGTTATTTTTCACAAGAGGAACCTAAATTTATAACTAATACTCCTAAAAAATTTGCAAACTCCCTATAGAATTAGAAAAAATAAGCTCACATTCAATCTCCTTCTGTTTTCCTTATGTGTTACAACTGACCTTCTACACTAAATTTTGTTTTAAATTTTCAAAGGATTCTGTCACCATCCTAAGGATAGGAACTAAAGTCTGTGTCTAGAATGGGGGTGGGGGGCGTTTATCTTTCTCAAAGCAATTTTCATTGCTGTGTTGTGTAATTGCAGATGGTTTTTTGATTGGTTCTTGAATGCCAAAAAATATGTCTTAGGGCAATTTGTTTCTTAGAACATTTTGTCCCTCTCATAACAACAAAGTCTATTAAAGCTATATTTGCAATGCTAAAAAAGATAATTCATGCTCTATTAGCACCTTTATCCATTTCAACTCTCTATTGCCAAAGTGGGTCAAACATTTGGCACTTAAAATGTTTAGCACTTAAAATTCCAGATAGAATAGTGATAACATGACTTAAACACAGACATTCTTTTGAAAAGAACTAAAAGAAAACTTTAAAGTTTCAGCCACACTTCATAGACATGAAATTGATCTCCAACCCAAACAACTCTATGCTCCATTATCATAGAGTAAATTTCAGAGCTATTTAGGTAGAGCATAAAGTTCAGAGAGTCATGTGACCAAAAGCTCCAAGAGCAAGTAAATGCATCAGAGGTCAAAGGGCACAGAACTGAAAGAAACATCTGGATTTCATCTTTTGAACTTTTAATGGAAGCACTGATCACTTGGCGCACATCTGGGGGTTTTGACAAAAAGAAAGGGTGGGGTTTTTTATGGGTAGTTTGCTCTAGTTTCTCATCCTCCCCTTGTGTTGGAGATGCATCTCTTCACGTAATGTTGGTAATAGTACTGGGGACATCTGAGAATCTTGCTGACACCATATTGCTTGGTTATCTGTTTAATGGAATATGGCTTTGGTTTTTTAAAAAGTTTCTCTACTGATTTGAGCTTAAACAGGAGTATCCCAGGAAAAAGCAAGGGAACCCCCCCAGCTCTGCAGATTGCACTTTCCCTGGGGAAGCTGGTCTTATCACGCAGCGGGAGAACCATTTTTAAAATCACCCTGCAGTAACCAAGGAAGAGGTCCACAGCATTCAGCCAGACTGGCTGGCTGCCCTTACCCCAAATTAACTCTGAGACATCTGCATATGAAAAACATCTCCAAAAAGCCTTGAAGAGCCTTCCCAGCCAGTGACCTGGCTTTTACCACATTGTTCCTAAGCTGAAAAATGTGTCTCAAGCACAAATAAATATAATGAAAAACTTGGCTGGCGGGTTGCAGGGTTTCACTCCATATCAATTACTAACTAGGACACTGTGAGCAGGTCACTGAAATTCTTTAGACCCCAGTTTTCTCATTTGTAAGATAATGGTTCTCGACTACTTGTTTTAGGCTAATTTGCCTTCAACAATGATAGTTTATAAGTGTTGATCATCATCCTGGATCTAGCGCTAAAAATAAACTTGGAAAATCGTGTTTAAAATGTATTTTTAATTAATTAAATACATTTAATTAAAATGTATTTTTAATTTCTGCAGTTTTCTCACATGCATTATTTCTCTTAATCTTCTGAGATGGGTGTGGCAATTATTATCCTCCCCAGTTCAAAGTGAGACCACCAAGGCTTAGAGAAATGCTGTGCCTACATAGCACTAACTAAATGGCCAAGAAAGGCAAGAGCTTCTTTCCAACCCAGCACTCTTTCAAGGATACAGGGTGACTCTCATTTCCTTTGATTTAACTCCATAAAAATGAGGTTCTTTCATCAGCAAGATCCATGTCACAGGAAAGCTGATCAATAGTACAGATGGTAAAGCAGGGATAAAAATCTCAGAATTCAGAGAAAGGTGCACCATTTCTAAAATAAGAAGGAACTAGATAAATACATGAGAGTATCAATCAAGCTCAAGGAAACCCTTCTAATTGGAAAAGGGCCTGGTTTTCATATAAAAGGCTTAACATGAACCCTCAAAATTAATGAAGAAATGAGCATCTACATATGATGCTCTTTCTCCTTTTCTTTCTTATTTTTTCATTTGCTTTCAAAAGTTTAGAAAGAATCTTACATATTTGAAACCATTAAAATAAAATAATTTTAAACGTAAGGGTTAAGAATTTAGGGTTTGGGGTGAGAAATGTAGCATTGCTATTACTCACTATGAAACCATTATATTCTTCAAACATGCTAAGACCCAGGTTCCTATTAAATGAGAATAACGACTTTCAGATTTGCTGAGAGAATTAAATGGTAACATCTATCATGGAAATATATATATATGACATTCTTAACAAATATAAATGTTATTATGACTAATACTCAATGACAAGTAAATCATATCACCTTTGCCTCCTCTAAAAGAGCATTGGATTTTAGAAGACAAAAAACTAGGTGATTCAATATCCCTGTCCAAGGTCACTTTTCAGATATGCAGTGTTCTAAGAGCATGATGTTAGTATGCATCTTCTCAAAATAAAAAGCAATAAACTGTAGAATAGTTCGGACACTGAAAATATGAATTCAAATCATTAATTTTAAAATGGCTAAGTAACACCGGACAAGAATTTGCCCATAATATGAATGACTTAAACATATATTGTCAAATTTATGAGATATATATACCAAGATGAATTTTAATGTCATAAATTATGTCTGAAATACTGTAATTAAGAAAAATGATTTAATAACAAGACATATCTGAACCCAGATTACTTCAGCGAACACTATCTAAGAAAAGAAATGATGGTAAGAATTAAGACTGTAGCAAATTTTTTACATTCATAAGTAGAAGTCTATTGATACTGTTTTTTCCTATGTAGATACGATTACAGTTTCAGGAATAATTTAAATAGAAACTTGAGAATAACTACTCATAAAGTTTAAAAAAAACACACACACAAAGATTTTTAAATTCACACTATTCCGAACAGGGTGGGAAAAGCAAAGGAAATACAGATTAAACAGGAAAAAGAGAAAGCACACAAGCCAAGGAAAAATAAGAAAGCCTAAAAGATTGAAGCATAAATTTGACAGAAAGAATACAAAAATATGTTAAGACAATAAACAGAAATTAACTTCTCCAATTTAAAAAATTCTTAAAATAGATTAAAAGAATAATTCAACTTCTTTCTGAATATAAAGAGATGTCAAAACCTAATGGTTCAGAAAACTTATAAGGAAAATAAGAGGCCAAACTATATCAGAAAAAAATGCCATGCGAAAGAGAACCGAAGACACACAGTATTTTGATTAATCAAGGGAGAATTTAAAACAAACTATTAAGTAGGACAACAAGGACATGTTTTATCTGTGGAGGGATAAACCTACCATAAATTGTAAAATTCCAAAAATGTTGTGATAAATAATCCAGTATTGATAAGTGATAAATAAATCAGGGACTTTTAACAAGTCTGTGGATTGTGGACACAAAGTAATTAATGAGAGATAAAAAGATTAAGTAATAGAATTTTAAAAGATTGACTTAATAGATGCAACATTAATGGAGTGCTCTGTAAAACAGAAATATATATAAATATATTTTAGGCACTAATAATATTTACACACACACAAAATAAATCCCTTATCGACCACAATGAAACTGATCAATATTGACCACATGAAGTTTCAAAAAATCCCAAAAGACTGAAAATGTTTCCATTATATTCTATCACCACTGTGCAATAAAAGCTGAAATCAATGACAAAAGTACAATAAAATCCTTGACCAATTGAAATTTATGAATGCTCATTAAAATAACTATTGGACAAAAGAGGAATCAAACTTGCAATTACAGAATATAAAGTTTTTTAAAAGAATAATAAGAACTCTAATAAAAAACTCAATCACTGTGACCAAAACTTACTCAAAGACAAATTTGTTATCTTATGAATTCTCGTTTTAAACATGCTCAAAGAATAAAAATAAAATGAATAAATCATTAAAATTAAAAGCAAAGAACAACAAAGTAATCCTAAAAATACAAGTCAGAAATTATAGTAAAAATGAAAATTAATGAATCAGGAAAAAAACAGAATATTTGGTAAGCACATCAGCATCTAATATCCCACCAAAAAAAGCTGAAAATACAAAAGCTACAACATTAAAGATATAAAAACATTACAGGGGAAAATGATTTTAAACAAATATTTCTAGATGAACATATAAAGATATTATTACATTCATTTATACTTCTGAAACACTAGAACAATCAAATGTCCATCAACTGGGAAATTGATAACTAAGGTAAGTCCATAAAAATGAATAATATAGGGGTTGGGGATATAGCTCAGTTGTTAGAATGCTTGCCTCACATGCACAAGGCCCTGGGTTCAAGTCCCAGCACCAGGAAAAAAAAAAAAGTGAATAATATGAAGCCATTAAGAATGATCACAACGGAGGACATCTATTGACCTTAAAGAAGTTCAGCAGGTACAGTTAAGGCAAGAACAAAATTAAGGAGAAAGAAAGGGCAATTTTGATCCTCCTCAGACCTCTCAGGATGCAAAAAACAGTGGTGTCCACACAGAGCTGTGCTTCTGCCTTGGCCTTTCCCTTGCATGCAGCAGAGAGGGTGTGCTGAATGGAGGGGCTTGTAGCAGTGTACTGCCCTTTGTCCTTTCATTCTGCTGTTATCACCAGAGGAAAGAAGCATGGTCCACGCTCTGGAGAAGTTTTCTACCAAGGCTGCCAAGGTCTGGATATCTTACCTTGACCTCTCCCTGCAAGTCAATGGGTTCCTAATCTGGCACCAAAACAATCAACCCACACTTTCCCTTTCTCTTTTAGTCTAAGTGTACATAATTTAAATCAATTCCACTTTCTGAGCAAATCCATCTCCAGTGCCAATGATGGATTGAGGACTCCAGGAGAAAGATGATATATGAAAATGTTTTCAGCAGCTCAAAAACAAAGAAGGTGGTGAACTGAGAATCTGGAACAAAAACATTCCAACAAGACAGATTTAATGCAAGAAAGCAGGGTAAAGTTTAGTAAATCTCTAATCCTACTTTTAATAAGATTTGTGAGGATGTTGATTTTTTTTCAAGAGAAAACACTCGTATAAAAGAAAAAATGTAATAACTGGAATGTTTTGTTGGAGGCGAAAAATATAGTTCATAAATTTAAAACACAAAGAATGGTGTGATCAACACATAAAATACTGCAGAAAACTGAACAAGAGAATCAGGAAATAAGAAAGAAAAACTCTTCGCAAATTCAAAGGGAAAACACATATATTTACACAATGAAATGAAAACTATGTGACTCCGAACGCATATGAGAAATCTGTGAGGAGTTTGCAAATGGGTGAAAAGAGTAAATGGAGGAAAAGCAATAGAAAATAGAAAACTTTCTTCAGCTAGGATAAAGTAAAAAATTATTTTGAATGACATATCAAATTTTAGTCAAAATTAATAAAAAGTGACCCACAGAAAAATTTGTTTAGCAAAATGGTTAACTTTTGATGATAAAGCATCTCACTATTGTCCTGTTATCTTCAAAAAAAGACTGAAGATAGGTAGAGAGATGGACAAAAATGCCCATATATGTATATAAGAATATATAAGATAAAAAAAAAAATATATGTACATATGTATGTTGTTGTTATATTTGTTCTTTAAGTACTAAATATTGAAAATTATGGAACTATATCTATTTATAAATAAGATGAAGTGCTAAATCCAGTCTGCTATGGTTTGGATTTTTTTTTTTTTTTTGGTACCAAGGATTGAACTTAGGGGTGCTTACCCACTGAGTCACATCCCCAGTATTTTTTATATTTTATTTAGAGACAGGGTCTCCCTGAGTTGCTTAGGGCCTAACTAAGTTGCAGAGGGTGGCTTTGAACTCCTGATCTACCTCAGCCTCCTGAGTCACTGAAATTACAGGAGTGTGTCACCAGCCTTGGTTAGCCCCAGAGGTGATGCTAATGGGAGGTGGGGGAACTTTTAAGAGGTGAGGCACAGGCCTAGTAGGAGGTCTTTACATCACTGGGTGAGTAATTCCAAATGGAATTCTGAGACCTTAGCTCCTTCCTTGCTCCTGGCTTGTGATATAAGCAATTTTGCTCCTCCAAATGCTCCTTCCATGATGTGCTGCCTTTCCACAGGCCCAAAGAAATGGGACCATCATCCATGGACTCCTACTTCCAAAACTGTCAGGAGAGACAAACCTATTCTCCTTATAAACTGATTATTTCAGGTGTTTTGTTATACTAATAAGAAGCTGATGGACATACAGCCAGACATGTGCAATACTAACAGAAATATGCAAGAAAACAGATTCCTCAACCATATGACCAAAAGTGAAAACATTACTTGAAGAAAGGTTGAAACTAACTAATAAAAGAATAAAGTGTCTGGAAAGGAATACTTCAAAAAAAAAAAAAAGTAGTATATATTAAAAACAAACAAAAAATCGCCATTCTAATTGGGGTGAGATGAAATCTTAGGGTAGTTTTGATTTGCATTTCTCTTATTACTAGAAATATATGAACATTTTTTCATATATCTGTTGATTGCTTGTAGATCTTCTGTGAAGTGTCTGCTCATTTCCTTAGCCCATTTGTTGATTGGGTCATTTGTATTCTTGGTGTAAAGTTTTTTGAGTTCTTTATAGATTCTGGAGATTAGTGATCCATCTGAAATATGTGTGGCAAAGATTTTCTCCCACTCTGTAGGCTCTCTCTTCACATTACTGATAGTTTCCTTTGCTGAGAGAAAGCTTTTCAGTTTGAATCTATCCCAGTTATTGATTCTTGCTTTTATTTCTTGTGCTATGGGAGTCCTGTTAAGGAAGTCTGATCCTAAGCCAACAAGTTGAAGGTTTGGATCTACTTTTTCTTCTATAAGATGCAGGGTCTCTGGTCTGATTCCGAGGTCCTCGATCCATTGTGAGTTGAGTTTTGTGCAGGGTGAGAGATAGGGATTTAGTTTCATTCTATTGCATAAGAATTTCCAGTTTTCCCAGCACCAATTGTTGAAGAGGCTATCTTTTCTCCATTGCATATTTTTGGCCCCCTTGTCTAGTATGAGAAAATTGTATTTATTTGGGTTTGTGTCCGTGTCCTCTATTCTGTACTATTGATCTACCTTTCTATTTTGGTACCAATACCATGCCGTTTTTGTTACTATTGCTCTGTAATAGAGTTGAAGATCTGGTATTGTGATACCCCCTGCTTCGCTCTTTCTACTGAGGATTGCTTTAGCTATTCTGGGTTTTTTATTCTTCCAGATGAATTTCATAATTCCTTGCTCTATTTCTGTAAGGTAAGTCATTGGGATTTTAATTGGAATTGCATTGAATCTGTATAGCACTTTTGGTAGTATGGCCATTTTGACAATATTAATTCTGCCTATCCGAGAACATGGGAGATCTTTCCATCTTCTAAGGTTTTCTTTAATTTCTTTCTTTAGTGTTCTGTAGTTCTCATTGTAGAGGCCTTTCGCCTCTTTTGTGAGATTGATTCCCAAGTATTTTATTTTTTTTGATGCTATACACTCATACATTGCTGGTGGGGTTGCAAATTAGTGCAGCCACTCTGGAAAGCAGTATGGAGATTCCTCAGAAAGCTTGGAATGGAACCACCATTTGACCCAGCTATCCCACTCCTTGGCCTATACCCAAAGGACTTAAAATCAGCATACTACAGAGATACAGCCACATCAATGTTCATAGCTGCTCAATTCCCTATAGCCAGATTGTGGAACCAACCTAGATGCCCTTCAGTTGATGAATGGATAAAGAAACTGTGGCATATATATACAATGGAATATTACTCTGCCATGAAGAATGATAAAATCATGGCATTTGCAGGCAAATGGATGAAATTGGAGGATATCATGCTAAGTGAGATAAGCCAATCTCAAAAAACTAAAAGACGAATGATCTTGCTAATAAGCGGATGAGGACATATAATGGGGGGTAGGAGGGGTTAGCATTAGGGTTAGAGTTAGGTTTAGGGTTAGGGATAAGGAGGGTGGTAAGTTGGAGGAAGGAAGGACTGTATAGAGGGAAAAGAGGGGTGGGAGGGGTGGGGGGAAGGGAAAAAATAACAGAATGAATCAAACAATATTGCCCTATGTAAATTTATGATTTTTAATTAAAATAAATAAATAATAAAAAACCAAAAAATGTTATCATGATTACAAAACAATGTCAAGGTCAAAATACTTCTTTGTAAATAGCATTGGTCATATGATAAGTGAACAATCATCCAATATATCAGATTATTATGTAAAAAGAAAACTTACAAATTGGGCAGAAAATTAAAGGGAACTGAAGTCACGCATTTTTAAATATTTCAAAATGAAGTCTCAGTATGTAACTTTCATTTTGGACACACAAAACCATGGGGTTGTTATATTTTTAATATATATAAATTATTTTACATATAAATTATTATATGTAAGAATATGTATGAATGTATATTATATATGTATCTATAGTTACATATTATTAAATTATTATGTGTAGATCACTGGGAATATGAAAAGAATGTATAAATTGCAAATCACTAGTGATAAAAAAATCAAGAACAAAATACATGAGACAGACAGAAATAGTATAAGACCAAAGAGTGGGTAATATTACTATTATTATTAATACTACTACTGCTACTATACAACTACCAGGACAACTACCATTACTGCTATTATAATATACCGATTAATGTAATTGAGGATCATGTGCCAGAGTCTTACTTAAGCACACTATGCATAGATATTAAGAAACTTGCCCAAGATCATAGAGCAAGTAATATTAGAAGCAGGATTTGAGAACAGGCAGTGTGGTTCCAGAGCTAGTTCTTATTGCAGGAAACATATCCCAAACCTATGATCATGAAACTTTTAAAGTGTTGAATCAAAATATGTAAGCCAACTGTAAACTAAAATAATGCACAGATGAAAATATCAGTCTAACATAAAACTGAATCCAAGAAAAACTATATTAAATGGCATAGAAATTTACATTGACTAAAAATATAATCCATCATAGAAATAAAGTGCTCTTAACAGCTTAAAAGTTGAAATTTCAGTAACAGCATTGATATGCACACATCAATAACTGACATACAAGTTCAATCAGAGCAAATTAGAAGTGACATTGAAGTTTTAACATACTTTTTCAATTTTTCACAGAAGAAGCATGTCAAAGAAAATAATGCAAGGATTTTCAATTATTTAATTTTTTTTTTTACCTTTAATTCTTTTAGAAATCAAATGTCAATTGTACATTTACAAGAAGTGGTCATGTTCTAGATCATATAGAGAGAGTCCCAGTTGAGTTCCTCACAATAGCAATCACACCTACATTGTTTCCATAAATATAACAAAACTAAAAATTTCTTGCAAATTATGAGTTCAGGTACATTCTGATTCTTATAAGCAAAAGAAATCTTGGAGCTTCTGATGGTTTTGAAGACTACTCCCACATGATTCTTCCATTCATGGTAGAATGGTGCTTGAGAATTCCTGGTCCAGGTAATGTCTAAAGAACAAAATGGGAGGATTCGACAGACGTCACACAAGAACTACAGGACTCCAAAGACAAATAATGCTCCAGGCTTCATTACGGTGCTTAAATACATGCCAAGCTCTTGAATGAATTCCACAATGTGGAAAGAACTACGTTACATGAAGCCTTGTCTACAGACTTGAAGATGCACTGAAGATATTGAACAAGTCTTCTTGAGGAAGAAAAGCCTCAAATCAACCTGGGTAAGAGTCATCCCTGTAGGAAGCTGAAGGGTTGGTTTAAGATTACGTTGGTTTAAATCCAGATCCACAAATCAAAGGAATTAAAATAATTTGGGGCCCAAAGTAACTAAAAAAGAGAATGTATGCATGAGACACTTGTGAAGTGATATCCTTCCATTTTGTCCAGTATGAAAATTATCCTAATGGAATCTTGATACAGAAATTCATGTCCCTTTGCAGTGTTTTCAAAGGTAAGCTAAAAGTCTGGGCTGTGTGACTGAAGTTCCACAGTGCTGAAGAATTGACAATTTTATTATAGAAAGAAAAAAATAAAACAAAGAAACTGGGAAAGTGGGAGTAGTAATGGTGCCTTCCATAAAGTTTCAGTAGAAATGAAAGACTGTCAGTTTTTTATAATATGTAGAAGTAGTGCATGTAATCAAAAAGATGAGAATCACCAAGTTTGGAATGTTACCTTTACATTTCAAGATACAGCCGTGCTGAATAAATAAAGATAATATGCTCTCTTCCGAGAAATCTATGAACGAATAGAAGTAACCTCCAAAAGAAACTTCTTTGCTATGCAATTTCAGGTGGTTTCAAGGATACAAGCTAAATATAAGTAAAAACTTCTACCAGAACCAATATGGCAGAAGTCCAATGGCATTTGGAATTCTTTGCTGATTTGTAATTTTATGATTTTTTGAGAATCCACCATCACATCAAAAAAAGCTTCTTCCCTCAAGAAATGTCACTCATTGGATCAGGTGGATAATTCTCTCTCTCTCTTCCTCTGTTCTTTTTTTTTTTTTTTTCCCCCATGCACAAGATATATGTCAGCCTTACCTTAAGCCCAGACACAAGAAGTAACACCTGGTAACAATCAGTGAGAAAGGTAGCCACAGAGTCTTGCTAGGAAAGCCATGTTCAGATGGTGGCATTAGATCAGGAATGTGGGAGGCCAGAGCTCAGGATGAAGACATGACTCTAACGGCATGTGTCTAATGGCACCCGGGTATAGGCTAAAGAGGCTTTTCTTGACATTTCTGAGGCTTTCCCTATTACTAGAATACATACGCTCTTACATGCCATTTTCACCTTTATTTATATGCTTCCCCAATTCCTTCTTGGCCCACTGCCTCTCACCGTTCTATGCTCAGCTCAAGGGCTGTCTTTCCTGCCTCCCTCATCAATGTATCTCTCTCCTCTCTCAGCAGTCTTAGTTCTTAGTAAGCATCTCTAGATCATTTTCCATGCTCATAACTATTTGAAGGATCATTCCCATTTCTGGATAGGGAATACTTTTATTGAATTCACTTGAGTGCTCCTCATCCCTAGGAAGGGCCACTGATTCTCAATGGGAGAGCCTAGCAAGTTTCTTGAGTGAAGTGTTTGTTTGTGAAGAGGATTGTTGTGTGGATGCTTCTAGTCAAGGCCCCTGTGATAAAGTGGTAATAAGAATGTACCTAAGAGGAAGAGAAGACAAGAAGGTTCCAGGGCAAGAGATGGACTACATGAAAACTTTTTTAAAACTCAAAATTCCTACAGGAATATTTTATTTTTAAAGTACCTTGGCAGTTATTAGTAAACAGGAATGTTTGTTTGAGCAAAGGAAGGAGGAAAAGGACACCCTAGAAACTAGGTAGTCAGTTTCCAATCCTTAAAGGACTGAGATGTGGAAATGAGACCACACTTACCCTAAATGGTCCCAGGAATAAGATTAATTGAAGGAAATTCTAGAATTAAATTTCAGATATCATCTGAAAATCAATCAGCAAACATTTATTGGGTACACACTATCAATAAGTTTTAATAGAAGGGAGTAGTGATAAGAAAGGTGACTTAAAAGGAAATAATTGGGTCTGGGGTCATGGCTCAGTGGTGGAGCCACTGCCTGGCACATGTGAGACACTAGGTTCAATCCTCAGCATGACATAAAAATAAATAAATGAAATAAGGGTATTGTGTGCATCTACAACTAAAAAAATTTTTTTTTAATAATTTTTTTTTAAAAAGGGAATGGTGACCCTAAGTAACTTAGTGAGCCCCTGTCTCAAAATGAAAACTAAAAAAGTCTGCAGATGTTGCTGAATGATCAAGTGCCCCTGAATTCCGTCCCCAGTACCACATAAACAAACAAACAAACAAACAAACAAACAAACATGGAGAAAAGAAAAATGAAATGAACTCTCTGATCCAAGACAAGGATCACTTGTTATTCGTTTGTTCACTTATTAAATATTTACTTAGGACTTGCTTCCTGCCAAATATTGTTCTGAGAGTGTGAATGACCCCCATTTCAACATCTTTATACTGCCGGGACCTTTGGTATGTATGATTGGGGGAGCTGACTGGTCTCAATGTTTCATCCTGAGATACTGTGATTCTAACCAACTACTTTTTGCAATTTATGATGAAATTAAATGCTCCAGTGACTATTTTCAGACATCACAATTTGTGGAAGAGTGAGAACTAATACCTGTGCCTCCAAGTAGCAAGTGTCCCCCTCCCCACTGACTCTTTTAAGTGACTCAATTTGTTTATAGACTCAGAGAACACGGTCACCCATGGCTGCAGCAGAGGCTTTAGACAAAAACCACAAGGAGAGGAAGCAAAGAAGGAATAAGCAAAATCAGATGCAGAGTTGCTGCGACTCTCTTCTAAATGTCCCATAAGTGTGCATTTAGCTCATGTTTATTTTTACATACTTCACCAGAAAATAGCAACTGCAACGGCTCATTCCTGATGGTAGCTTCAGGCAAAGAGGAGGCATAAAGTGAGAAAGATGCACAATAAACAAACAAGCAACAAGCCCCTTCCACACAATGCAGATTTGAAAACTTTCACTTCAATTCTCAGCTACATCGGGCTAAAAGACTTGCAGCAAGCTCTGGGAGAATGTTAATGTGTTTTCCTGAATGACAAATATGAGTTGGAATAAATTTGTCTCCACTTTGCTAAGAAAATACAGTTTTGTTCCCAAATCTAAAAACATACTTTTTTTATACTACGTTTACTAGAAAGTGCCCTTAGATGGAAAGTCTTTGTTTCTACCCTATAGTTTTGCTTTAATCAATTATTAAATATTTTATTTGATTATAGGAAATATTTATCTCCCTGATTAAATAAAATTGAATCATATGTGATGAGATGACAGATACAGCTCAGCTGATTCCAGCTATCAGTCATTCCCACAGATATCCCCCCCCCCCCACCACTGGGGATTGAACCCAGGGGCACTTAACTACTGAGCCATGTGCCCAGCCCTTTTTTATATTTTACTTAGAGACAAGGTCTTACTGAGTTGCTTAGGGCCATGCTAAATTATTGAGGCTGGCTTTGAACTCGCTATCCTCCTGCCTCAGCCTTCCAAGCCACTGAAATTACAGGCATGTACCACTGTACCCAGCTCCGTTCTTGATTATTCCTTTAAATAGTCAAGGATGGTAAATGTGATTTGGTGTTCTTTTTTTACTGTTTCAAAGCATTTCAAACTTAAAACCTGAAAGGCTAATCACAAGATGCTTATTTCCACTTCAGAGATTCCAGAAGATTCCACTAGCTCCATTCCTGAATCCAGTGATACTTCTGACTTCACCTCCCAACTGGCTCTGGCGTCTGTGCGCTTGGCTCTCACCTTGAGTACTGTCATAATTCCTAGTTAGTGTCTCCCATTCAGTCGTATTGATACCCAATCCATTCTCCTTACTCAATCTATTCTTCCTACTAAAATAAAACAATCTTTTCAGAGTGAGAAATGAGTTCATGTTATTTCTCTATTTAAATAGGTCTAAGGCTGTATTTCGTTTTTCAGAGTAAACAAGCACTTTGAGAGAGGTCTCCAAAACGATGATCAGACATTAACGTGGCCTTAATCTGGGTCCTGCATTTCCACTTGTTCTCTAGGCTCTTGCCAATCTTGCTTTTTCACAGTCCCTTACATAAGGTGCTCCCTCCTGCCAGGGTTTGTGCATACGCTAGCTCCTTCAGTCTAGAAAGGGAATTCTTTCACCCTCTTTCTCCTTTGTTGGAGACTTCCCACCCTTCTATTCTCTGACTTATAACCATTTATTGAGGGGAATTGTTCCTTCACTTCCTCAGAGGGGATCAAAGATCTCTATCATAAGCTTTCAACATTCAATGATATCCCTCCTGTGTAGAGTTCTGACTATAACTATATTCATGTAAAATTTGTTGTCTCAATTAAATGATGTTCCTCCTTTACTACATCTCTAAGACATGGGCTCCTGTAAATTTTTGGTTTCTCTTACATTGTTAGGGTCTAACACTTTCTGACACCAAAGGACTTTCAATAAATGTTGGTTGAACAAATGAATGAATACATGGGTAGATAACATATTCAAAATATGAGTAGCAAATAGAAACTGTGAAGATCATCCAAAATAACACCAATAACTTTTCCTGTTATGAACTCTGTGCAGATGTCACAGAAGCGGTATCTGTGAAGTCAGAGTGTGTGACCTCACACTGAGGTTTCCTATTGGTAGCTCAGTGATGTTGTACAAGAGCCTTTTAGTACTTGGGTGTCAGTTTCTCATCAATAAAACCAGAGAAAATCAACTCACTGGGATAACGTGAGAATTGCATGATGTATATTTGAATAGTTTTGGGGGACTAAAAACTCCAATAAACCTAAATTGAAAAGCCAAAGGACCACAGAAGACTGTTGGAAACTGTAGAAAAGACAGTGAATACAGACAGTCTTGAATCCTTCTCACCAAGAACCAGTGAATAATTTCTAGAATTTTGTTGGAACACAGCCACACTCTTCATTTATGTTTTGTCTGTAACTGCTTTCATTTCACAACAGAATTGAGTAGCTGTGATAGAGACCATGTGGCCCACGAAACCTAAAATATTTACTATCTGGCCCTTTACACAAAGAGCGTGCCAACTTCTGCTCTAGAGAATTATTTTTATTACTATCTTAGTGACTGGCTACACTATCCACCCGGTTACACGAGCTGAATATAGGAAAGTCAGCTTGAACCTTGGCTACCTCTTATCTCCACCATCTAACCATCCCACCTGTTACCTGAGGCCATTCCTTGTGAAGCTCAGATTTTGTTTTTCAGCTGAAATACTTAACTCCATATAGGTCAGATCGTGCAAAGGCACAAGGAATCATGTTTTATTCCTCCTCCTTCATGAAGTGGGAAGAACAGGGACTATCATTTCCATCTACCCAACACACCCCACACCAGAAATATGTGAATCAAAGATATAAGACAAAATGGTCATTTCATGTTTCAGAGTTGCTTAGTGTGTGTAGTCTTTGCTTCATATAAGGGAGAAGTAAAATGTACACATCATAGAAATGTTATGAGGATAAATTTAAATAATATATGAAAAATGCTTAGTCCAGTTCCTGGCCCCTAGTAAGCATTTATTAACATTTATTAACATTGTGAGAATTTATTAACTATCATTCTTATTATCATCCATGTAGCTGAGAAAATTAAATTATACATACATCTAAGTACCATTAATTTAAAGTCTTTTAAAAATAAGTAAATTATTTAGGTGCTGAGTTCTGAAATACCTCTAATTTTATGCTAAAAGGTAGCATAAAATTTTTAAGATTCTTTAAAAGAGAATCTGAAATAGTCCAATTTGTACAAAAATGTAGTACAACAAATATATGAAAAATAATTTCAGACACAAACCTCAACAATAGTATTTTGGTTTTAAAGGATTATGTTTTTACATTCATGTGTTCTCTTTGGTTTTCAGCTATGAAGCTTAGATGTGAATTTGCCTCCAAACTACAGAAAACTTTATATGAACCAACTCATCATATAATATCATTTTCATTCCCTTGTTCTCATTTTCCATAAACCCTATAAATTAGACTTATTGTACACTAAGTATTCTTATAAGTTTTCTCAAATATCCTTGGATCACGGCAGCAGATGAGGGAATAAATTAATTATGCTCCACAAATGAATGCAAGCAATAGACAGTGAGGGCATTACTCATTCTTCACCCTCCCAAAGTCTACTGAAAATTTTGCACTGTGTATATCTTACCATAATTTTGAAAAAAGATCTACCTAAATTTCTGAATTAAATGACAATTTGGTTAAAAAACAAAACAAAACAAAACACACACAGCTTGCCCAAATCTGAATTAGTCAGTTCTTTCTGTATACATTGGACCCTATCTGTCCTTCCATTACAGAACATGATTCACTTTCTCATGCTGCACTATGCAAAATGTGTCCCTGTGTTTATTCTCTTAGAACATACGCTTCCTGAGGGCAAGCATCAGTCATCTCTGTACCTTTCACACTGCTGAGTACACACTAACTGCTTTGTATATCTTTGCTGAAGGCAGGCAGGGAGGAATGGAAGGAGGAAAACACCTGCTCCAGTATCCTTGGGGTACAGCAGAAACAAAAAGATATGTTGATTTCCTTTAGAAAATACCATCCTCATAATGTACTCCAAACGACTGCTCTCCATTCAATTTAGTTTTCATTTGAATATTTGCATATGTGGTCATTGTGTTAGTTTCCTGTCTCTGGGGCAAAATCTTTAAGCTAGTTAATGTATAGGAGGAAAGGTATACTTTGGCCAGTGGTTTCAGAAGTTTCTGTCCACCATCACTTGACCCTGTTGCTTTGGACCTGTGGCAGCACAGTACATCATTGCAGGAAGGCCCAGCAGAGGAGGCCTATTCACCTCATGGTGGCTGGGAAGCAGAGAGAGAGAGGAGTGGGGAGGGAGAGAGAAAGGGTCTGGCTTTCCAATACCCCCTTCAGGGACATAATTTCCTTCCATCTGATCTCACCTCCTGAAGGTTCCCCCACCTTCAGTAATGCCATAGACTGGTAACCAAGCCTTTTACCATGGAGGTCTTTGGGGGACATTTAAGATCCTTACAATAACAGTCATAAATAAGTGATCCCATCTCAACAAATAAATACATCAAACTTTTAGATACCAGTTGTTTTAGTCAGCTATTTTGCTGCTGTGACTGAAAGGATTTGACCAGCAGAGGAGGAAAAGTTTATTCCTGAGCTCACAGTTCCAGAGGTCTTAGTCCATAGGAGGCCAGCTCCATTCCTCGGGCTCAAGGTGAGACTGAACATCATGGCACGAGAGCGTGGTGGAGGGAAGCAGCTTACATCACAGCGATCAGGAAGCAGAGAGAGAGAGTCTCCACTCTCCAGATACAAAATATATAACCCATGGCCCTGGCCCAATTCCCAGCTCCTCCAGCCACACCCTACCACTTCAATTAATCCTATCAGGGATTAATTTACTGATTGAGTTAAGACTTTTGCAACCCAATCATTTCTCCTTCTTGCATTGTCTCGCATGTGAGCTTTCGGGAACACCTCATATTCAAACCATAACAGAAGTCCACACTCAAGATACTCATCATTTTAGGAGTCTCCACTTAAATGCTAATTACCCTGAGGCGTTACCACCAAGCAGAGCAGGTCAGAGAGTGACCTTGCCACAGAAGTCGTCCTAGGCTTTCATAAAGGTACTAGGTGCTCGGTTCCAGCGCCTTGTTGCCTTTCTGGTCTCTGGATGTAGGCCCAGTGTTGCTAGGGTTTCTGATTTTTTCTTTAAGCTGGAAATTGGCTCAACATTACAAGCACAATATTGCAGGCCAAGCAAAATACATCTTTTGGAAATTTGTTGCATGATTCTAACCCTTCACATACTATCACAAATACTTTCTAGAACATCTATTGCACAAACTCTTAGAAACACCCTTTTGAATGAGGAGAATGAGTACCCAATGCAAAAGGCTATTTTTAGGATAAAATGAGCTAGCATAAAAAGTAGCTAAAGGAACATACATTTCTGTATAGAAGCTCAAAAATATTAATTTCCTTTCTTTCCTTTTTTCTTACTGTTTTATTGAAGAAGGGGTTAATTTAACAAAAGAATACATAAAATGGACAGGATACATTATTCATCATAAAGGATGGTAAATTTTGATAGCTAACTCCAAACCAACCAAGCCAAATATATTCCACGAGTCAGGGTCCTTCTTTATAGACTTGTGCAATCTAGATGGGGCTAAGTCATAGTTGAAATGGAATTATTCTATGAAAATTGTGTTCCCAAACAGGTTTAAGGATGATTGAGAACAGATTTTGCTCTTTTAAATTTAAACATTATCTCATATTTTATCTATACTATCGACTTTTCTATAAAGGACTTATGAACAAAATGAAGTTTTGATCCAGTATTTCTCCAAATTATCATGAATTCTGCACAGTTTCATAGTATTTCCTATATTCTCTACAAACCCATGTACTCCCTTGCCCAGATCTTGCTGCAGTGATTTGCAACTCTATTGTAAGTCAATTGTGTTCTTTGGGGAAGCATTACCAAGAGATAATACCACTAGACTTGGAGTGTAAATCTCAAGTTCAAGTTTATTTCTTTTGAAAAGCTGGTTAAATGTGGACAATTTATTTAAATCCTAAATAGCTCATTCCTTATCTGTGAAATGGGGCCAATAAGTACGGCTCTCACAAAGTCACTGTGAAGGCCAAATGAAAGCTTGTGGGTTTGCAAAACTTTCCGATGAACTGACAAATATTGAACCAATTCATATCCGGTCTTGAGTGGAATGGTGAGTATTTAGGGCGGGGGCCCAATATAGCATGGTTGGTGGTGGTGTCTTGGCATGTTTTATCTTTATTTCCATTGAGTAGCTCCACTAAGTGTCATACAATGTCATACGTCTCACTGACCTCCACCTTTAACCCTTACATCATTAGAGTGCACATAATCAAAAGTAGAAGGGAATTTTTAAAATTATTTTGCCAGCACCACAACAATAGCTAATATTATTGAGTGCTTCCTCTATTTTAGTCACCAAGACAAGCACTAGACACACTTTGATTCGAGTTGTTAATACTTCAAACATCTCTATGTAATACATGTAATAATTCCCAACTTACATATGAAGGAACTGGGAATTAGCAATAGGTGGTACCTTGGCCAAAGTTATTTACAAATGCATGGTAGACACAGGTATCTAATCAATAATCCTAAAGCAAGGCCAGGCAAATGGGGCAGCAGCATGGAATAGTGCTCCCAGAAAGGCAGTTTTCCAGATAAATGAGGTGGATGCTTCTAAGCACCAAAGTTATTTGGGGAAAGGGACCACTCCCCCACCCCTTTCTTTTGGTACCAGGGATTTAGCCCAGGGACTTTGACCACTGAGCCACATCCCCAGTCCTTTTTTATATTTTATTTAGATAAAGGGTCTCTCTGAGTTGCTTAGGGCCTCACTAAGTTGCTGAGACTGGCTTTGAATTTGCAATCCTCCTGCCTCAGCCCCCACCCTCAGCTGCTGGGATTATGGGCATGTGCCACCATGCCTGGCTTGCCCATACTCCCCCCACCTTTTTGATAGAGGGACTTTGGAGATTATTTAGTGGAATCCTCTAAATCTTCAGAGGACATGACCCGACACAAAGCTTTGTTGGCTATGATGTAAATCAACAATGCCCCCAAGGGGTACTGTAATGTATAAGAACTTCCTTACACAAAAGGGAAGCATATCACTACGGTCTATTTCATCCCAAGTATCTATGCTTGTGTTTGTTTTATGGATTTCTTTCTTTCTCTTCACTTTCAAGTTGTCAGGTATTGCTTGCTCTGGTCCCAAATAACATACTTTTAAACAAATACCCTTTTTGTACCTTATGCTGTACTTACAATACACCATGAGATAGGAAACCAGTTAACTCTCCAATATGCAGTAACAAACGAGAGTAAATTCTTCTGAGCAAGGCCCTAAAAGAACTTTAATGGGTGAATTGCCTAAGGTTCTGGTGGTAGAAGGGACCTCCATTTTAGCCATTCCATTGCTATCAGTTGTATCTTGAATGATTGTCAGAGAAATGAATGCCACAGAATTGAAGAGTTGAATATTTTCATAGACACACATCCCCAAAGAAGACAGAAGTCATGCTTCCAAATAAACCTATTCCCTCAACTAGGTCCCCTGTAGCAGCCCTTCGAGCTAGCTACCTCCACCTGTTCTTCTTACATTATTCTCCTCTGTATCTTTTTTATAAGTGTAGTCAAATCATCTTTTACCCTTTTACTTCAGTTGTCATTTTCCAGCTGGAAAACAGCAAATTTGATCATTCGCACAGAAACAACGTCTGTTGCTAACCCCTCAAGCTGGTGTACTGGTTTCATTTCTTGCAGCCAAACGTTGAGGAACATGTGTTTATATGTATATCTTTCCCTTTATATTAGTAATAAGTGGGTCATTAAGGACTATATAATGAGAGAATGCAGTTTTCTGGCCTGATAAGTCCCGGAGCTTCATTACCAAATTCATCTTACATGTCAGCCATTAAATAGCATGGTATTTTCCTCTCTCATCCATGCAGTATCATTTAATTTCATCTAAATGGAGTTTTCTCTGTGGCCATAATCATCATCATCTTCATTGCCACCACCATTGAGAAGCATTTATTACCTGCTGCAATGCATATGGTGCTATATTCAGTATGGTCCTAGACAACTCCATCATCATGGCCCTCATTCATAGGAGGCCACAAAGTACCAAGGGATTAGTTAAAATGGTGAGATTGGAGTCCAAATCCAGACCCCATCACTGAACAGCCGTATCAGATGGAACACAGCCTCTTCCTTTCCTGGAACATATTTCATTCAAAAATAAGACAAATGAGTTACATTAGCTCTAAGATCTCATTGCACTGTATTGCCGGGAAATTTTCTGGAGTCAGTTAGAGTTACTTTTAAGTGAGAAGATCAGCAGAAGACAGAATTGGTCTGGAACTTCAATAGCTAGCTACATCCAGGGATATAATTAGATCTGGGTGCCAGCTCCGAGTTGTCTCTGCTGAACTTCATTTCTTTCCCTAGCCTCAACGTGGGGTCTCTGTGCTCTCAACATCTTCTGCCACCCTTATTCCACTGTTCCTTACTTTGGCTCTTTTCCCATTTTCTCCAACACTTGACCTTCATGTCCACACCAGGCCCTCGGTTTCTGTTGTTTTGCTTCTTCCAGTGATACACACAGGCAGTGAGAACATTAGTCTTGAAGAGTTCTGAATGGGTGTTGAGTCTCCTGGGTCCCTGTTCTGGGCACTAGTTCTGATCTCCTTGAAAGAGGGCCAGGACAGAACCTAAAGGTAGGTCATCAAGTTGAGTCACCACTGTGTGTCCTGAGGGTTAAGGACCAAGAGTCATAATTTGGACATCGCCATGGTTAAAAAAGTAGAAGGAATGGAAGAAAGAACTCAATATGACTGAGTATAAAGGATGATATCCAGAAAAACACAGACAAGTCCAGATGGTGATTGTGGAGACAGAAATGTAAGTCAACTCCCCAGAAAGCATTCCTGGGCTGGATACAGGGGAGCATAGGAGAGGTAGTGGGTGAGGACTCAATAGAATCCAAAGAGAAGTTCTGTGATTTATACCCTGAAATGTGTCCATGGGTCAAAAGAACTATCACATCTAGTTCCTGCTTGTGTATGAATTAGATGAGCCAAAGACATAAAAATCAAGTAGATAGATCTGGTATATAAACAATAACCAAATCATCTAATAACCATGTTTAATTTATGTTGGCAATTCATGACTCTGTCAAGTACTCATCTGCATTATTTTCTTATGGAATCTTCCCAGAAAATTTTCTATTGTCCCTGTGGTAGAATGTACACAACATAATATTTACAGCTTTGACCAATTTTCAGTGTACAATTCAGTGGCAGTACTTATGATTCCAATCCCAAATGGAGACTCTGTACCCATTAAATAGTGACTATCCATGTCTCCCTATCTCTTGCCCCAAGTAACTACTCTTCTCCTCTCTGTCTGTGTGACCCAACTACCTTTTAAAAGTTCTCATAAAAGTAGAGTTACCTCTTATTTGGGGTGAAGTCCTAAAGTCGGCATATAAGGCAAAAATGACAAACTGTCTATGTAAGTTCTTACTGAAAATACCTGTGCAAGAGTGGCACCATATCAGTGGCAGATATACCATCTCCAAAGAGTATGGCCTAGTCAGTTTTACCTCCTTCACTTCTCAGTTGAGTCCCAGATATAACATTATATGCATTCAGGGTCCTATTAGATCAAGCTATAAAATGCACCTTTAATCAGCAAAGGCATACCAGGTTTGTTCAGTATCACACATGCATCTCAGGAATGAAGACAAAAATGAGGATTCCTATCTCCTGTCTCATGTTTACCTGAGAAAATATCTTTTGAATTCAGTGGAAGATGGACTCATTCTTGAAAATTCAAATTATTTTTCTCTCCATCTTCTCCTTCAACAAATGCATACTGTTGAATTCTTGTGTACTGAGCATGGAGGACAACAGTCTTTCCTGTTGTGCTGAAGCATAAAGAAGTTAAAGAACGTGTCCAAATTCACAAAGCTTCAAAAACACTTGAATCTGTGCCTCTAACTACCCAACCCTCTCAGACAAGTGGTTATTTCTTTGAAGAAAATGAAACTTTTTCAATATTAATTTTTTTCCTTTTAAAAAAAATAATCAGGGGTCTATTGACCAGGAAAAGTTGTAAGAGGCACTTTTGAGGATTACTTTAAAATTTCACAACCATTTTCTCAAACTATATAATATGTAAATCTCCAGACTCTGGGGACCAATTGTGAGTTGGTTTCAAATACCATAGAACACATAAATCTACCTCCCCAGCTTCATTCCCCTCACCCCATAATCTACTCTTTGACCTCCCCACAAGAAGCATGACTGCCTTAAATTTAGAGTTATCCTTTCCATTAAAAAAATGCACATTTTCAACCCTAATCATACTTCAGAGATGGGGTTAATCCGCCTTCTTAGTGAGCTTGCTTACTGCCCCAGGTGGAAAGCAGCCTGTGAGGATATAAACTGCCTGGGAGACACCATTGATTGGAAGTTGGGAGAACATTCGAGAATGATTTAGAAATGTGGACCAATTTTATTTATTTGAACTATTGGAGGGGAAGATCAGGCTGAAATCATGAAAAAAATCTAGATAAGAAAATATTTTGAGGAAATACTGTTTTCTGACTTCCAAAAACCCCAAATAATTGAAATTTATCTCAGAGGTTAGTCATTCATGTTATTGCCAACTGAAGTTTCTCAAAGATCTGCTCTGAGGAAAAGATGTGACTAGTTTCTAATTAGCATAATTATATAAATAAAGGTGAATTATTCCAGTGCTTGAAAACAATTTTTTTAAGTAATTTTGTTTATACAACTAATTTGTACTTCTTAGAGCGTATGCTGAGTAAAGGTAAATTTTAGCCAAGAGTAATATAATTTCATCATTACATCATAATTAACTTTAGCCCTGTATGGATTAGCTTTGGTCCAAGTTTCAATTTTGTTATAACCAAAATAGCATAAATAAATGTGATTAATTAAACAGCAAAATTCACTTTCACAAAATAATGGCTTTTTTTGGAGGAACATAAAACAAAAAGAAAGGTGGTCGATGGGGTACTATTTATCAAATTCATAGATTTAATGACTGAAAAAAAATAAATAAAAACTGTTTTCCAAAATGAGAATCCCATCTTCGGCCAAAATGAGAACAATGTAGGAGAGTTTAAACATATTCATTATTTTCCCATTTGGACAAGCCTTCCATTTCATATTATTTATTCTATTTTCAAATGCCAAGCTCCTAACATAAATGTGATTTTCACTGATGCTCTTCAACTTTGTCAGGCTACCCAGCCCCCACCTCTTCCTTCCTAAATTTAATTAAAACCAGCATTCAGCCATACTGAAGAGAAGCCCTATTTACATAACATGAAGAAAAACAATTTTTAAAAGCCCACATTAATCATGAGCTTTAGAGAAAGTCACCATAAATAGGAGGTATCTAGTCAAGCAACCAGTTCTAACCACTTAGGAAAAATATGTCTTTCTAGCCGCAAAAACACCAGTGTTCCTGAAGAACATAGCTCTTTCTGTTCTGCAGATTCCTGATTTTCATGTAAAGTGATCATGCTCTGCCTACCCTGATAGAGAATAATAAATATTTAAAGTTGTTTCATCTACCTTTATAATCTAGTAAAACCTGAGTTTTATTTTATGGGATTGCCAGAAGTAGAAGAAAGAAAATTCAGTACCTACTATGTGCCAAACAAAATCCAGTACCTACTATGTGCCAGCACCCTACACATGACTTCCTCCAATAGTACCAAAACCTCTGTGCAGTTATTCAAGCTTGCTCTCACCTTGAGCTTCAGCTTTGAACCCAGAAGTCCTGCTATCCCAAAGCTCCCTAAATTTTTTTGCCAACAGAGATGCAGGGATGTTTTTAAGAACAGACATTCGCCGTCTCCTTCACATTATGCACATACTTCTTTTGTGGTTGTGTCATTACAACCATTTCACTAAGAATATTTTAATCAAAACAAATGCAAAAGAATAAAAAGATTGCCAATGGCAAAAAAGAAAAAAAGAAAACCCTCAATCAAATGGGTGATCAAGATGAAAAAAGAAGAATGTAAATTAATCAAAAGTATTATGAAAGGCCATCTGATGAACAGAGATCAGATTTATTCATCCTCAAATGATTCACCCAACTGCCCTTTGACTCAGTTTACCTCAAATGTGAAAGAAGGAACAACATGATCTATAATGTCCCAGAAAAGTATAAAAGTTGTGTAATTGTCATATACAACTAGGTTTGTGAGAAACAAAAGAAGAAAAATACAAATCATTGGTGTTTTGCCAATATCCAGCACATTTCCTTTGGAGAATTTTGAATATGGTCTCTTACTTAATCTGTACCATGAACAGGTGAGATGGGTATACTCAATGATGAACCTAAAGCAAGGAGAGTTGATCCTTTGACCAGGGTCACACATCCAGAAAGAGGTAGAGCCTCAGTTTTAATCCAGATTTGTCTGGTTCCATTTTTCTCTCTGCACTGTTGCTCTTCCTGGACCCGAGATGGTACTAAATAGACTCCACATCACTCTGGAAATGCACCATGTGGAGTGAATGGACTGTTATGTGACTGATCTCACCTGTGATTCACATTTACTCTCTTCTTAAAAATTCCATGAATATATTTTTACTTTCAGTGACACCTCAATAGATAGAAGCTACATAAAGTTAGGGATATTTTTATTTCTCTTTTCTATCATCATTTGCATCATCATATCATCATCATGTTCTTTATTGATAGGTCCAAAGCATTGACAATAATGTTCAGCTTATGGCAGGTGCTCAGCAAATTTTTGTTGAATGGATGTATGTGTTGAATACACTCCTGGTCTGTCCGGAGCTGCATGACAACTGTTCTCTCTGACACCCAGCTGCATGCAGGATGACTTTGTTCCTTTTCAGAAATAACTGAGTACAACCATACAATTATGTCTCTACAGCCTTGGAGACCAAGGGAGTTGGAAAATAATTGTGATGATGTCCCTGGGGAATATAGTGACACCAATAGGTGAAAATTGGTAGAATCCCCTACTAAATGACACAGAAACACTCTGGTTGAAGACAAAGTGGTTTGCCTTGCTACCTTCTGCTCAGGTCTTGTAGATTCCTGGGTTTCCTCTGTGACTCTTCAAGGACCATGAGTAGGTGTTTGGGTGGGTGCTGGGGATGCTTCAGTCAGTCTTCTAGGCTTGCTTTCCTACTTTATCCTGACCAGTTCCAATCCTGAAGAGTGAAGTTGGTTCTTACTCTTTCTCATCTCATATTTTTTGCACATTCAAAACAATTCATTCAGAATGGCAATTATTAAGAACACAAGTAATAATAAGTGTTGGTGAGGATGTGGGGAAAAAGTACATTCATACATTGCTTGTGGGACTGCAAATTGGTGCAAACATTATGGAAAGCAGTATGGAGATTCCTCAAAACACTTGGAATGGAACCACCATTTTATCCAGCTTTTCCACTCTGGTTTAAACCCAAAGGATTAAAATGAACATACTACAGTGATATAGCCACATCGATGTTTATAGCAGCTCAATTCACAATAGCTAAACTATAGAACCAACCTAGTTGCCCTTCAACAGATGAATGGATAAAGAAAATGTGGTATATATACACAATGGAATATTATTCAGCCTTAAAGAATGAAATTATGGCATTTGCGGGTAAATGGATGGAGCTAGAGAATATCATGTTACGTGAAATAAACCAATCCCCCCAAACAAAAGACTGAATGCTCTCTCTGATATGCAGATGCTAATTCACAATAAGCCCAGTGGTTAGGGAAAAATAATTACTTTGGATTAGGCAGAGGGGAGTGAAGGAAGGGGAGGGGCCTTGGGGTAGGAAGGAGAGTAAAATGAATCAGACATTACCCTATGTGTGCATATATGATTACACAACCGGTGTGATTCTACATCATGTACAACCAGAAGAATGAGAAGTTATACTCCATTTACATATGATGTGTCAAAAATGCATACTACTGCCATGCATAACTAATTAGAACAAATGGAAAAAAACAATTCATAGGTTTTCATTCTGAGTATCATGATGAAATCTCAAACCATCCTGCTTTATCCTTCCTCCCAGGACATGAATTATCCCTTTGTCCAGCATATCCACACTTTTTTACAATATCCACCAGTTAGTCACTGGGTTGCTATATTGCTTATCAGATTGACTTTCTCAGTACCTTGATGCTTGTGTTTAAGAATCCTTTGTGTTCAAGTAAGCCTTACATAGCATCCCAAAAGCAATACCACAATGATTAACCTTACTGCATCTGATCACAGAGGCATTATGTCATTCCATTTTATAACAACAGTGAATGGAGAACAATAAAATTTGTGAGAGAACAAGATCATTTTCACATAACTTTTATTACAGTATTTTTATCATTGTTCTATTTTATTATTGTTGCCGATCTCCTATTATGCCTACTGTACAAGTTTAAATTTATCAGATGTATGTAAGTATAGGAAAGTCATAGTTCTATATCCATGTGTATGTGTCTGTCTGTCTATCCATGGTTTGGTAATACCTACTATTTCAGATATCCACTGGAGGTCTTGGAACATATTCCCCATGGATGAAGGATATCATATAGATAGGTGCATGTCTCAATCACATTCTACTCTATAGGATGTACTTTATTTTGCATTTCCAAAACCATGCTTTTAGCTCCATTCTAGTAGGACAAAGTTGCCTAGTGGTTTCTAAGTTGTTTTCTCACAGGCTTTCAGTGAACCCTTTTAATCTTCTTTAATTTTCAGGACTCAACAAAAAGTCAGTTTCTGAATGACCTTCCAAGGTGTCAGGTTCACCAAGTTGCTTTAGGTGAAGCAGCATATCACATGGCAGGAACATTCGGTTGAGCAAAACCACTCATCTCATGGCTTGAAAGCTGTAAGTGGGAAGTTTACATGGTGTATTATTGGGAAAGCCAAACTCGTGGCCACAGGACAGAGTTTATCTATGTTAGATTGATTTCTCTTTTCTTGAGTGACTTTAATCTCTTTATCTCCACTATACATGCATGCATGTTTGGCAAGTTGAGAACCAAATCCAAAGTATGGATCTAAAGACAAATGGCAGGAGGGTTAAGGGGGGTTAATTTTATGCATTGAAGTTTATTTTCCCCCTTCACAGGTGCAGAACCTTGGGCAGAGAGGTTAAGTCATTTGTCTAACATCACACCACAGACAGAACCTAGATAATTATTACTTAGCTCATCATTTCACTCTCAGAGAAAGAAAAAATTTCAAATTATGACCAAGTCAAAATTCTGTAAAAATGGATGGTCAGCTATTTTCACTGGCCAAAGTGTTATAGCTATTTGTATTCCTTTTTGATGAAACTCTGACCAATATTTGAATAATGTTACTCTTCTTTTATTCAGCAAGAATTTCTGGGGACCTTTTGTATGGCTTTGACTATTCCAGATGCTGGGAACTCAGAGTCAAAGATTCAGCCAGGCTGGGCTAGGAGGGAGTCACACGATGGTGGCGGAGGCTGAGAAGGAAATGATTGCAACGAGCCTGACTGAGCAAGCTGGGGAGTAGCCTGCACAGAACACAGCACAGCACCATATGCAATGCTGTGCCCCTGTTCTGTTGCAACAGGAGTCTAGAGCATGTGGATGCCACCTGACTACACTAAGCCCTATCACTTTCTGTCTTTTCTCCCTCAAAATTTCTGGGAGAGATGATGCTGGTTTCAAAGCAGGCACAGTTAAGATGGTGCTATCATTGTCTAAAGCACTTATATCTGTTCTATGTCTTCCTCGACATATCAAGACGTTTTAAAATAATTTTAAAACACTTTTTAAAGAGTCATTGTCACTTTCATGTTCAGTGATGACGCTGATGAGGGTGCTCACTGACCGTATCTGGTGACAACATTGCCTTGAACTTCACCAACAAGTAGGGCATTTCTCTAAAGAACCTTGGCACAGATAGTACTGAGAAAGTGGCTTAAGACTCCAGAATGTCATTCATCATCAACATTTATTTTAAACAAAAGTGGTAAAATCTAAGTGTGGCACTATCACTGTGATTCCACCATTTTCCATCTCTCTCAGATGCCTCTTCTGTGGGACACTGTCTGCTGTGACATCACAACCTGGCTCAGAGCAAGGGCACAGTAGAAACAGGGCCTCTGATATAGATTCTTCAAGTTCAAAGAACAGCATCATGATACTGACACTGTGCTCACCTACCTTCTGCAAAGCATTCAGCAAGTCCAAAACAGGTCCGTTCGCTGCTCACTTCAAGTGAGTTTCACAATTGACTTCCCCAAGAATGCAGATAAGCAAGGTCCCCAACCATATTGAGCACTTCTCCAAACACTTTGTTAGGATGGAATGGGGTAGGTGTTTCTTTAAGGTTTAATGCAGAAAATACAGAGAGAGAGAGAGAGAGAGAGAGAGAGAGAGAGAGAGAGAGAGAGAGAGAGAGAAAGAAAGAAAGAAAACAGTTCTCCTTCCTTCCATCAACTAAAAAGTTAGTTTTGATATTGGAAGTAGCTCAGGGACCCCTAAGAGGAAAAGACACTCCCAGCATCCCTGAAGAAGGCAGTTATATCTATTTATCTATCTATCTATCTATCTATCTATCTATCTATCTATCTATCAATCATCTATCTACACACACACACACACACACACACACACATGCACACACACATACAGAGCAGTACTACATAAAATTTCCTTTGAAAAATGTATATGAAACTTCTAACAGCAACTTGGCATCTTCACACCCCTAAGCAGTTAAATTTCATTTCTTTTTTTATTCCTGAGGCTCATCTTTAATACACTTAGCTCTGTCCTATGTTCATGTCCCTTTTGAGGAAGCAGATGTTGGACTGGCATATGGTACCCACTCATAAATTCCTCTAACCTTTCCCCTGTGTATAAGTCACAGGCAATGATGGGTTCCAGTGACCAGTCTTCATAGCTCCCTCCAAGGATTCCTGGGGCACTGGTCCCATTTGTCCATCTCGGGTGGGTGAGCTAGCACTTAGGGCATCCATCCACTGACAGCAGGTCCAGATTGAAGCCAGCAGACTGGATCAGGTGGTGAGAGCTGTACCCAGCACTCCACCTGGGAATCCAGGGCTCCCAGATCTTTGGGTCATCCACAGCCTACAGGTGGTGATTAAAGAAACTGAGCCACAGGCCTTTAGCTACATGAAGTATTGAGAACTGAGTTGTAATGAAGAAAGTGAACAAAGTGAACAAGTGACAAAGAAGGGAGGTGCTAATAGCAGATCCTGATGCAAGTCTTCGCAAATTTGTTGTAGAAAACCCAGGGGATCTCTGAAGAGCAAAGGAAACAAGGTCTTTCCTGTTATAAAAATGAAAGGACTCTCATCCAGCCTCCTCTTTCCGAGGGTCGCAATCACATAAATGGTCTAATTGCCTGTGAACCTGCATTTGTACATATTTCAACGTTGGTTGACTTTTTAAATTAAGAGCCGTCTTCCAATATATATTGCAAACCATTTGGAAACACAAACCACATTTTCCAAGACTCCCCCTCCTTTTCAAAGCACCTAGCACTATGCTAGGCGCACACCATGCACTTTGTGATAATTTATGGGATGAATTAACAGATTGAAGGCCACCACCGCTGACTTCCCTCACCTAAACCGCAGGCAACCAACAGGAGCATGGCACTCCATTATGGATATACAGTCTCACTTTATAATCTGTGTCCTAATTCATTCTAACTCGACAGATGACTGTGCCTATTTTTCAGAGAAAATGCACTAAATAATTTTAAATGATTTTCCAAAGCCATGCAGATTTTAAAAATGCAAAAGGGTAACAAATTCTTATTTTCTGACTCATGTTCCAGGTGTAGCTTGATTTGAACTGAAATTTGATTCCAGGATAAAGTAATGCCAGAATTTTAGAAAAGTTATTTTTCCTTTGAAAAAGTTTTTGGGCAGGTAAGAAGTCACACTTTTGTGTTTTAGAGGTAGGATAGGATCATAAGTGCTCTTGAAATCACACTCAACTGTGAGTGAGAAGCCCTATTTATGCCTCTTAATAACTTCCTCTCAACCATCCTGTTATGTGTTTCTGTGCTGGAAGCTGACTCTGACAAGAGGAGAATGTGTAACGGTGGAGAGCACAGGTATATGCCTTCTGTTCTAGTCAGCGTTGCCGTTGCTGTGACCAAAAGACCTGACAAGAACAATTTTTAAGGAGGAGAAGTTTATTTGGGGGCTCACACTTTTAGACATCGTAATCCATAGAAAACTGTTCCTCAGGGATCCAGGTAAGGCAGAACATTATGGCAGAAGAGTGTGGTGGGGGGAATCATCTCAAGACATCACACCAGGGAGCAGAAACTAAGCTCAGCTCACCAAATGCACACCCCAAAGACATGCTCCCAATGACCTACCTCCTCCAGCTACACCCCACCTGCCTTCAGTTACCTGTCTGTTGATCCCTATCAAGGGATTAATTCACCAATTGGGTTAAGGTTCTCAGAATCCAATCAGTTCACCTCCAAGCCTTCCTGCATTGTCTCACACATGCACTTTGGGGGACACCTCATATCCAAACCATATGCCATCCTAGAAGAAATCTGTTAAGTGACAGAAAAGCTTGTATGATCAGTGAGATCATAAAGGAAGACACCTCCAACTGAATGGCCAATGGGTGGCTAAGTAAGAGAGTGACTGACTGCTGGGCTCAATCTTGCAAGTGGAGAGGCTAAAATAAATTGCAGGCAAAGGAACAACATACCCAAAAGGTGGAATATAAATGTGGGATTTGGAATGAATTGTGGGTTTATTCCCCATCCTTCATTTTGACTGTTTTTTTTTTTTCTTTACCTGTCATATTTCCCCTAAATTTCAATTAGTCAAGACACATTTATTGAACATTCTCTCATTTTCTAACCCCAATGGCTCTTCACTCCACACCTGTATAATTGCAGTTGCTTTTCCTTGTGTGCCCACAGCCCCAGGTCACTCAAGACAGAATCAATGAGTACACATTGATATGAATTTATGTGAGAAGCACTGCATTATTTGCTGTGCAAAGTACAAAGCTGCATAAAACCATATTCCTGTCTTCAAGGAGCTTGAATTCTCACAGATAAGACAGGTATGAAAATAACTATAATTTATGACCTAATGGAAGTGCTGCATGAGAGGTATAAAATGAATTATGAGCATTTGCACAGTGTAGTGGAACTCTACTATGACATGGCTCATTAGTACCTGTGTTTGGATATACTATAAATCAGCTCTTGATACAAATAGAAATAATGAATGAGTCAATTAGAAGGCAGGAAGCACTTTTTTTTTTCTAGATGAAACCCAGATGGAAGAGCCCAGGCCCAGGTTTCAAGCTAAGTATCATTGTTATAGCTCTTCTTGAGGTTCAAGATCAGGACTGTAGCAGCTGAAAAGAGAGCTAAATGGCAGGGCTAAAATCCAGCAAGACATTATTAGAGGCAGGGCCGAAGTAGTATGTGGAGTTTTCCTACAAGGTCACACAAGGAAGGTGAAAAGAGCAGAACCAGCTCATTGTATGGAATTAGGGAAGGACCATCCTGTTTTGAACCAAAGAGAACCTAGGTCATGGTCTATCTTGTGCATTTCATCTCTCCAGGTAGGGCTATACTTATTCATAGCTTTAGTCACCTTCTTCATATAACCTATCTGTTTTCTTCCCCTTGAGATTGACATTCATATACCTGCCCACTCAACCCCTTTCCCTGGGTAAATGTTTCAGTACGCCCCAGACTAGTCCTCCTTCCCTCCTCTAAACCCATTTTCTTGTGTTCTTTAATTGTTCTCTCATTATTACTCATCTATTTGGGGGTGAGAAGTGCAAGAAACATTCCAATTCACTATTCCATCCCTTTTCCCCATGAACAAACTCCCACCAAATGATGCCAATTTACCTCCAAGTTATCTTTTGGTTCCATGTACATTTCCCACCCTTCAGGTCTAGGAAGACTGAACTACTATAGTTACCTCCTAACTGGTCTGCCCACAACCATTCTGACTGTTACACAATTCATTTTTCTACACTATGTTCAGAGTGACCTCAACGTAAGGGAAATAAACTATGTTTACCCCCTGATAATGCCAGCGCTTTGAGAAGAAAGCCAAAATCATTAGCATGACCTGAGATCTTGCTTTATCTAACTTAACTTGCCTTTCTACTCTTGCCACGAGTCTTTCTCCCCAGGCTTCCTGCAATTCAGCCCTGATGGTCCTTCCTTGATAACTAACATGCTATGCTGACAACTCGTGCAGGACATTGGTTCATGCCAAAGGCTTCTCTGATCTCCCTCATCTTTGGTCTAGAGCAGATTTCTTTGAATTTATAGTCCCCTAGGACTGGGTTTCTTCTCATCTAGCAATTAAGCATTTATCAAATGAGTACTTAATGCAGACTGTAATCTCTATGAGAACAAGAGTTACACTTGTTTTTACTTTCTATGTGATGATCCCCTGACCGTGGCAATACATGGCACATTGTAGATAATACAATACAAACAGGTTAAGTGAATAACTGAAACCTAAATGAATGCAAGCGCAAAGAAAGGGGATAATATGTGAAATCAGGTAAGGGGTGATGTAGTCCAAACATTTCTAAACAGGATCTGGGTATCCTAAGCTTCTTTTACTACAGGTACTAGTTGTCTTAATTTGCTCTCATCATCCTCTATCATAAGCACTGTTTCTGAAAAATTATTTTGAGAGCAGATTCCTGACAGCCAAATTTTGTAAGGTATGCAATTATGATCTGTGGGTATGATTGTGACCAAGGCATTATCAAATCCAAGTAATGAGGAATCATGGTACTAGACAGGCAAAAGGAAGCAGATGGGGCATAGCCTGCTACCACACTAGTTAAATCTCTCTTGATCTGAGCTCACAGGATCTGAAGAGGTGCTTCTTTTGCAATAAATATTTTTGATAAAGATGACACATGCTAACCTTGGGCAATTCAAACGGTAAAGACAATAATAAACAAAGAAAAAAAAAACTCTGCTCAGGAATAGTATTGTTAATGTTTTGGTAAACATCCTCCCTGTGGATATATTTATTTATTTTTGACATAAGCAAAATCACATCTTGCATCAAATCATCATGCTTACAAAGAAACTGATTGGTTTACCCAAAGAAATAAGGGAAACAGACAATTCAGAAGTTATACACAAACACACGGTGGAGGTGACATCCGCAGCCAAGACATGGAAGCTATGGAGTCTCTGCAGATTCTGATTCAAGCTTTCCAAATAGTTCAGCTTTTAAAGAGAACCAAACTCCAAAATGGAAACACACCGAAGCAATATAAAAGATCACAGAAGGGTATGTAGAACTTGATGTTACCCATGCCAGACCTTCTGTTAACTTAGGGACTAGAGATCCAAGACTTGGAAAAAAATCAGAGCCGATGGTAAGGAAGGGACAGACCGTAACGGAGTTCTGTGTGCATATTCAATTTGGACATTCTCCATGATCACTGCAGAATTTCAAGTCAAAAGCTTGAAGGAAGATTAGCAATTCATTAGTGGTCAAGTTTGAAAAGTCACCATAGCCACCGCCTAATGAGGCTTTACGGTCTAAATCTCCAAGAAAGAAACAAAACATCTCCATTAGCTGGTGACAAACATCCCTGTGCAGATCTGGAATGGGGGTTTTGTTGATTACTGACACTTGAGAGAGGGTAGTGATTCATATTATGAAAAGAGCTAGATTTTTTTTTAAGAGATGCAACTTGGTAACTAATTTTTGTCTCTCCCTGCCAGTGTAACCGTTTGAATGTTAATTTAATTTTACAGAATATCATTTATGTAAATGTAATTAGAAGGGAAACATGATCTGGAGATGCACAGCACCAAAGAAAATTTATTACTCCAAGGGGTATTGCTCTAATCATTCAACTGCAATATTGAGTTTCCCCAGATTTAATCTAAAAGCAATAAATTACAAAAGGCTAATGCCCTGCCCAACAACAAGCTGTCATGAACCCAAGTTTCAGGGAGGGAAACCAGAAAGAGGAAGAGAGAGGAAAAAAAGCCTGAACTTCATGTCAGCAACAGGCAATCACCAGTTTCATATTTCCTGATATAAAACTCGGTAGGGACAATATCGCTGGGGAAAAATAAAATGCTCCATTTCCTAAACAAGAGTAAAAAGGTGACTTCCAACCTCCTATTGCTTTTCCCTCCAGAAATTTGACCAGGGCTCTTTCGTTGTTGTTAAGCATTATTATAAATGTTGGAAGTTCAGGGCTCTGTGTTCCCCCAACAACAAAGACCGAGGAATCCAGCCAAGGTGAAACAGCCCTGTCTCTTCACCTTTTGGCTGTGTTATGCTTTCGCAGAGAAAAGGAAAAGACGCAGTCTGATGAATGTCAAGGTCCATATTGCATTCCATTATGTGCACGCCAGAGCTCTAGTCCTGCCGGGGCAACTTGCCAACCCCAGAGAAGCCAAGCCTGTGAAAAGGAAATGCTCTTCAGTCTCCTCTCTTCTTCATGCTGAGTGAAGGTTGTGACAGGAAGAATTTGGGGCTGTAGGTGGTCTCCAGAATGCATAAGCCCCTTGCCTGGACTTGAATGTGACTGAGACTATCTGGTCCTTTTAAGGTCCTCAACAATGGCCATGATGGAAAGAAAAAGAAAACCATCTTTCTGGCTGCACAAAAGAGACTTGGAGTATGTTGTTCAGGAATACCGCTGCCTGAATCCCACCACCCAGCAATTAAATTAGGACTCATAGTTAGGACTTAGGCCTGGGCATATTTTAAAAGCTCCTCCGATGGTTTTAATGTGCAACCCACGATGAAATGACAGATAAAGATAAAGGTTGGTGACGTGCAAAAAGGCACAGTTTTAAAGGGAGTAGGTGTTCAATAGGTCACCGTGTCATAGAATCATTCCAGCGGGCGGGGATTTCTTAGGACAAAGGTGAAGGAGAAATGCCAGCTAAAGAGACACTTGCAACTGGCCTGGTATGCAGCGTTTCAAAGTGTTTCAAAATCCTGAAAAACCCTTATGTTGTTACTAGTTTATCTAATAAGGAGCATAATAGTATAACCTACCTCATATTTCTGAAATCAAGAGTTTGAACAATATAATTAGAAAGTGTTTCTGGGGGGGACAAAAAGGCCATTCCTAAAATAAATTTCATATTTCTTTGATTATCCAGAGTACTTTGGCTCTGTTTGTTTAAAATTTCCTTTTGTCCCCTAATTTTATATTTTGGTTGGGCTGTTTGATGCAGAAAAGGGCATACCATTCCAGGCAAATGGGTATTTTTAGAGGTCAAAGAGAGTGGAGGTTATAGTTCTATTGGTATTTTACAATTTTACCTATGCAATTATGGTATAGGAAAGAGATTTTCTTTTAGTTTTAACAATTTTATGTTTAGCAATAGAAGAAATTTAAATAGCACTTCAAACCTGTGCTTTCATGGAAATTATCTCTTTTTTTAAAAATTTTGAGATAGGGTCTCGCTAAGTTACTTAGAGCCTTGATAAGTTGCTGAGGCTGGTTTTTAATTTACAATCCTCCTGCTTCAGCCTCCTGAGCCGCTGGGATTACAGGCATGTACCACCATACCCAACTGGAAATTATTTCTTGGATTGGGACTAAGTAAAATATTGACTTGTTTCTAACTGATTTAATAAAGCATGTATTATGGGTTGAAACTGAGGTGTCCCCCAAAACTCCTGTTAATACAGGAATAGTCAGAGCTGAAATGATTAGATTATGAGAGCTATAACCCAATCAGTCCATTCTAGTTTGAATGGACTAATGGTATGGTAACTGTAAGCAGGTGGGGTAAGGCTGGAGGAGGTGGGTCACAGTGTGGGGAGGGGATACCCTGTAAGGTGTTATGATATAGATATTAGCTGTCCCCCAAAGCTCACATGTGAGACAATGCAAGAAGGTTTAGGGAAGAAATGATTGGGTTACGAAATCCTTAAACCCATCAGTGAATCATTCTCCTGATGAGATTGATTGAGTGGTAACTGAAAGTGGTTAGGGTTTGGTTGGATGAGGTGGTCACTGGGGTGTGCCTTTGGGGTATATATTTTGTATCTGGTCAGTGGAGTTTCTCTGTTTCCTGATCATCTTGTGAGCTGCTTCCTCTGCTACACTCTTCTACCTTGATGTTCTGCCTCACCTCAAGTCCCAAGGAATGGAGCCGCTGGCTAGGGACCAAGACTTCTGAAGCCATGATCCCTCAAATAAACTTTTCCTCCCCTATAATTGTTCTTGCCAGGTCTTTCAGTCTCAGCAACAACAAAAAACGCTGACTAAAACAGAAGGGTTGTTCTTTCTGCAGCCCTTTTCTCATTCTCTCTCTTTCTCTCTCTCTCTCTCTCTCTCCCTCTCCTTCCTGACCCTGCCATGAGCTAGCAGCTTTCCCCCATGATGTGCTGCCTTATCTCAGACCCAGACCAATGGAGTCAGCTGTCTGTGGACTGAGACTTCTGAAGCCATGACCTCCTTCCCCTGCCCACCCAGTAAACCTTCCCTCCTCTAAGTTGTTCTTACCAGGTATTTTGGTCCCAGTGACAAAAAGCTAACCAAAACAGCATATTAGGAAATTCATGAAAATGGTATGTGAATACAATTTGTCTGCATGTGCTCTGATTAAGTAATGAGAGAGAAAATAAACTGTAGGTCAAACGATTGAGTATTCAACACATTCATTATGTTTGTTCTCTCACCCCAAACTCCACCGCGAACACAGAGGCACATGGCTCACTATTTAATTTGAACATATCTTCCTCTAGTCCAAAAATCGGTTGAGCAAAGACAATTTAGTAAGATCCTTTAAAAACATAAAATGCTTTTTATTGATGTACAGAAGTGTTTTAACAATAGAAGAGAGCACTAGATTTGTACTTTGCTATAGTTTGGATCTTACCTGTTTTCTCTTTGTTAAAGTCCTGGTAGCCAGCTCGGCACTATTGGAAGGTAGTGGAAACTTAAAGAAGTGGGGTCTTATGGGAAGTCACTGGTCACTGGGAATATACCCTTGATGGGAATATTGGACCTTGGACCCTTCCTTTACCTCTCTTTCACATCTGGCTATGAGGTCAGTAGTTTTACCACATTTTGCTGCCCTGATGGCCTGTCTCGTTCAGGCACTAAAAGCAACACGGTTGAACCAACAAGGACAAAAATCTCCAAAAATGTGAACCAAAATAAACGTTTTATCTTTATAAGATCATTATAAGCAGCTATGTGTTACAGTAACAGAAAGCTAACTAATACATACCCACTGAATTCAATACTCGTTCACCAAGAAATCAGTCCTAGACCCCATTGACTGACACATAGGCTCTCTAGGAATCAATATTTTTAACCAGAGGGGAAAAGAAAAAAAAAACAAAGCTCATTTTTTATTCAAGTTCTTAATACTACATCTCTGCAGATTTCATTACACTTTAATTGCACTAATTAAACAAAAAATGTTAATGGGTCAAACTGAATTGAATCGCCAAATAATTCAGGCAAAGGAGTATTTTTTTCATCTGATTTATAAAAGCTGTGCCTTGATTCTCTTTTCCACTAATGAGTATCTTCGGCTATTTTCAGCCTACTATATCTCATTTCTCATGGAACTTTTTCTTTCAAAGAAAATATCTCCAGAGTGTTAAATTAAGTAATTCATTGTCAGAGTCTGCCCTGTATCATCTTACAAATTTAATCAGCTAATTATTTTTCTCATTGCAGATATTTAATTATTAGTTTGTCTCAGGAGTCAACTAGACCACATGCAATGTATAGCACAGCCCATTACCTTTCTTGTGTCCAAATTTGCTAAATAATTTCATCCAAAATCAACAAAAACAAAACAAATGATTAAAATTTGTTTTAACCATCCTATCATGGGATAATAGTGAGTTTTGAGCAGCACATTGGTTTGTTTGTTTGTTTTTGGTACCAGGGACTGAAGCCAGGGATGTTCAACCACTGAGTCACATCCCCAGTCCTTATTTTTTATTTTGAGATAGGATCTCAGTAAGTTGCTTAGGGCTTCACTAAATTGCTGAGGCTGGTTTTGAGTTTGTGATCTCCTGTCTCAGCCTTCTGAGCCTATTGGTTTTGCAACAACTCATAGAAAAGAACTTATTAAAATTTCTTTGGTTCACATATCAGGTCACAGCTAATAATATAACATCTTTAAAACACAACACCAAATAGTGTCACCAACCAATGACCAACTAAACCTTTTTCACTGAGAAGCCATTAAGAACTCACTCATTCCAATCAATAGCTACACATCAGATTTTCAAATAAACATTCATCAAATGTTCTCAATGTTTTATAAATTCCCAGGCAATTATGCATCAGAAGTCAAATGCTGAGCAACTGTTAGGTAATAAAGCAATATAGACCACCTAGTCTAGAAAATACAGACTAGTTATTCATGATATACCTTTTTTATGGTCAGTTATAGTTATTTTCCCAGGTTGTCTAAGTATTTTTCTCACTCAGTTTAGCCCATTGAGGTGCAGCCTTAGCTAAAGTACAAATTCTCAATAACAGTTTATGAAAAGGAGTAACAAATGATTGTAGCCTAATAATGAAACATGAAGGAAAAAATGAAAAACCTACAGGAGTAAGATTAGACAGAATCAAATTAAGATGATTGAGATGTTATAAATGTACATATAAAGGAATATCAATGAAAAGTTCTCAAATCATATAAATAGTTTTGGCTGCATTAAATTCTTTTTGGAATAATGAAGGGTAAACATGAATATGTTCATCTGTCCATATAAATAATATACAGAGAGGAGTAAAAGGCTTATTAAGTCTACAGAGCCAGTAAACAATGGATTTGGTATCAGAAACCAAATCAATGCATCCATTTCTGAACCAAAAGCAGCTGGAAAGTTCGAATGGATGGTCACAGAAGAGGGCATGTGACTGACTCCTTAAATGAAAGAGTTCAGGTATATGAAGATGTGGGGACGAGTGTAATGAGAAAAATTAACTTCAAATCTAAGAACCTGAGGTGAGATGAGAATGGAACAAAGGTAAAGAATGAAAGGCAGGTGAACTGAGACAAACCCTCCCTTATTTCCATCTTGTCCATCTGCATTATAGCACCAGAGATTGGCAAGGGCCACATCCTCCAAAAAGTACAGGTGACCACCTTTCATTCCAAAAGGAAATGCCTTTTGATTCTGCTGGCATTTCAACCATCAGTGGGTAAGGTAATTATGAGTTGGCTAACATTTGAGCAGGAATGATATATTCCATTTAGGTCAATGTGTGGCTTATGCTTCCCCACCCTATGAAATTTGCCAAGGTCCAATAGGCTATAGGGCCAAATAAATGCCACAATATGTCAGAGTCTCTTATCCTCTTACATTCCTTTGGCTTCCTTGTTCCAGGTATGAGAGTCAGCCCGGAAAGCTGCTGATGTGTCCCTTAGTCTGAGACTGTGACATAGAAGCGCTTATTGATACTTGGTGGGTGTGTGAGGGTACCCAAAAGACAACATGCTTCATTTAGGACTAGAAATAAAAATTAAAAACATGCAAAACTATGTTTATTTACAAGCTGTATTGTCTTTGAAAAAGTGGAATAATAAAACAAGGGTGAACTTGGGAAGGATGAAATAGGATGGGATTTCTGAGGCTCTAAGTAGTAAATTTGGTGCTTTCCTTCTGTTATGGTTTGGATATGAGATGTCCCCCAACACTCCTGTATGAATGCAGAATGTTCAGAGGTGAGATGACTAGATTATGAGAACTGTAATCTAATCCATTCAAACTAAAATGAAATAACTGGGTAGTAACTGTAGGCAGGTGGGACTTGGCTGGAGAAGGTGGGTCACTGGGGGCATGACGTGGAAGGGTTCATTTTCCCTGTGGCCTCTTCCCCTTTTTCCTCTCTGCTTCCTGGCCTCCGTGAGCTAAGCAGCACCCCTCCACCATGCCCTTCCACCCAGAGGTTCTGCGTCACCTTGGGCCCAGAGCTATGGACTAGGACAACCATGGAGCTGAACATCAGAAACCATGAGTCAAAAAACCTATTCCTCCTCTAAGTTATTCTTGTCAGATGTTCAGTCACAGTGACACAAAGCTGACAAACACCCTCCCCTTTGATCAAGTAGACATATTTTGATGTCTCATAAATATAGTCCTAAATTTCAAATAGGAGAAGCAAAGTGAACTAGAAAATATTTCATTCCATAGTTGATGTGTTCGACTCAGAACCATTAGCCAGTTTTTAAAAAATTACTAACAATCTAAAAATTGTACCTGAATTTCTAGAGCTCATTTTACCTGATCTCAGGAAGCCAAGACCTAATGAAAAGCTAAAATAGTTCTGAAATTTAAGTGCAAGTGTTAGTTTAATCCATCTTTGTTACGTTATGAAGGTAGCTGAAGAGAATGCATGTGATCCAGGCCTATTCGTTATTTTACTAAAACTTATGCCAAACGTTGCTGTTTTCATTATCCCAGGGCCTCCCTAAACCATTGTTATTTATTACAATTTCTTAATTATTCACTCCAGCAAGGTTTATAATTATAAACCAGCCACTAATGAGAAGGCAAAATGTAATTCCTTTGGAATCTCATTTTTATCTGACATTAATTAACGCCCACTTATAAGTTGTGACTTAACCATAAAATCCACTTGGTGCTTGAGTTTCATCTTTCATAGTCATTGAAAGGTTAGGAAAAAAATTTGCTCCAAGGCAGCCAGGTAAGTCCAATGCACTAGTTTTATTAATGTTTGAATATAGAACACATGTTATATGTTCTCAGTGTAAACTGTATGAATTCCCTTCCAGGGTAGCATTTGGGGCATGACACCAGATAAGAGGTTGATGGGAAGAGGGGAAAAAATATTCTTTTCTTTAAGAGGCAACTCTCTGTCAAGCTTGCGACATTTGTAAATGTTGACAAGCATGTACACTCTAACACACACTTTTTGCCTGGCTCATTATGTAAATTGTATTCATGTAATGCAGCACTTGAGTATTCAGGTGCAAGCCCATGGTGTCTAATACAAGTCCTCCCTGTCAGAAGCGACAGCAATGTACATTTTCAGCAAAGATAAGTGATTGGGGGAAAGAAAAAAAAAAAAAAATAACTGTTATTTTCAATCAGAACCATGGAAAGTGCCCTTAGTCCAGCAAAGATATGATGCCAGGCTAAGGCTGTAAAATACATCTCTGACCTTATTATCCAGGATCCTGTGTTAAATATTGTGGCTATAATAGAATTTGTATGCCCTAGTTTCTGACAGGTTGAATGTTGCTCAGTGATCCAGGAGTGGAAAATGGCTGCCTAGATTCAAAGGAGATTGTAGGTTAGAGACATTTCCTGGGTATTGTGACCAGAGGATACTATTCCAAATAGCTCACCAGAGAAGAGACAGGCTCTAATACATATGATTGGAGTGGGGCTGTGTTTGTTATCTACTGCTGTGTAAAGAGTTACCACCCACAACTATTTACTTACCTGCGGGTCAGAACTGGACTCCAGCAAGCTTCCTGGGTCCTCTGCTTCCTGGGTCCTCACACAGGCTGCAAAGAAAGTGTGGTTCTCTCAAGTCTGAACTGGGAAAGGGCCCACTTCTAAGCTCTTTTACATGGTTATGGGCAGAACCTGTTTCCTCCTTCTTGCTGGACTAAGGGCCTTGGTATTCTGGTGTTGGCTAGAGGCCTCCCTCAGTTCCTTGTTACAGGACACCATCGGATCTAATAAGACAGATTGCATTCCTTAAAAGCAAGCCAGAAGGGAAGAGGGAGGGTACTTACCAGATGGAAGTCATACACACTGATAAACTTCTCAGAAGAGGTATGCCATTGGATCCATTCAATTAAAAATTAGACAACTACTAAAGTACCACACTGAATAAATGGATGATGTGTTGATTAAAAAAAATGTGATGCATCATCATCTTTACATCAAGTGCAAGCCACTAGGTTAGAGCAACACACAGGGGAGGGGACAATAGAAGGGTGTGAGTGCCAGGAGACAGAGATTACCAGGAGTCATTGAGAAGTCTCCCTAACAAAGGAACTCTCTGAGAAGGTCTCTCAGGAGCCCAAAATATCCCACTCTACCATGACATACTTATCATATTACCTTGTAAAATCTCAAGCCAGCAATATGAAATGGTAGCACATTGGCTCTCTTCCTCCACCAGAGTGATGAGCAAGATTTTAATGATTTTATTCACAGAAAGTCATGGTACAAAAACGGAACTTCCAGAAAAAAAGCACATTTTAATGTTCTTTCCTTCATGCCTCCAACATCCACCAAATCTCTTCCAAAAATTCAGGGGAGAAAGTTAATCTTGCAGTGGAGGAGGCAGACATGACCAGGCATCTTCAAGAGCTAGGGAGTATGGCAGCCTAGAGCCAGTCACAGACTGCAATTCACAGAGGATAATGGATGGAGGAAAAGATCCACTGAAAATCACTTCATGAGGACTCTATGCCTCTACTGTTGTGAGGGGCCTAAGCAAGGTTAACACTTAACAATAAAGTCACAGAAACCAGAAGCATATTCTGCCCAAGCAAGAGGCAAGAATGATGTGAGACAGGAGTTGTGTTTGGCAAATGAAGTACACTGCTTAGGAATATTCCCTTGGCCACATTGGCTAAAGGTTATCACTAAATTCTAAATGGTGAGAAATGGAAATTGTGACCCAGGTCTACTGTGTGTCTGTTATATTTTGTAAAGAAGTAGGTAGGATATTCTGATGAATGACCCTGGAGCTCTCTGATAACTGTCTTGCTTCCATAACCTAGCTGAGGCTGGTGGCTTATTTCTTTGGGAAAAGGGTATTAAGCTGTGACTTTTCAATGGATGCATAAAAGACTGCACCCAAATCGCTTCCCAGGTGACCAAAAACCCTAGTATTTCTCAACACTGGGCATCTGTATTTCTTTGGAATAGCTTTAGAAATTTCTGTCCTAAGCTAAGACTTCTTAGAACAAAGGAAAACCCAAATACTTCTCCTCCATCAAATCTGCCTTATAAAGAAGGACAAAAGGGGAATTGATATTTCTTTAAGGGAGAATGGACTCACAGAGCAACCAGTAGCTTCCCTGCCTCAACACACTACCTGGGGATGTCCCTGAGTTCCAGCCTGTACCAGACAACATTGCTGGTGTACACCCTGAGAACTTTGCCCAAAATAAGTGGGTGTGTATGAATACTTTATACTATTCTCATTATGGAATGACTCTCACTCATTTCATTGTTGTTGCTATCGTCATTATTATCTTCACTTCAAATAGCCCATATTTAAAGAACCAGCTAGTTATCATAATACAGAAATACTTGGGTTCAATATAGTAACTAACTGTGAGAATGAGTGCTCCATGTTCCAGTGCACAGAATGGTCATCATGTATGTTGCACGCCTCAAAAAAATGTCATTTTACGCTCACTTCAACCTGGATGTCCTGCATGTAACTAAAAATTTCATAATCAGTAAGTAATTCACTGATTCACTTCTTTTTTATTCATTAATAGACTAGATTCCACAAGCAGCAAAAAAAAAAAAAAAAAAAGCTAAGAACATGGCCCCATGTGAGTTGCTTCATTGGGAATGTAATCCCAGGAACCACAATAAAATGGGACAAGAGAGAGCCCATGAAGGACATCATCTTGAATGACCAGTTGCTTAGTTCTATGGGATCCTCTGAGACAATAAAAATCATGATCTTATAAACCAACAATGAGAAACTATGAGATGATACATGGAAGTGCTTTGCAAACTCACAAAATTATTATTTGTCCTGCCTCCTGTAGAGTCATCCGTCTTTTGAGTTGGAGCCATAGGAGAAAGTCCAAAATCCCAGGAACCATTTTCCTTTTCTTCACATTCCAGGAGAAATTATTTGGCTTTGCTCTTAAACCAGGTGTTATGATCTGGATGTGAGGTGTCCCCCAAAACTCATGTGTGAGACGATGCAAGGGGAGCAATGATTGCGTTATGAGAATCTTAACCCCATCAGTGATGGGATTAACTGAGTGATAACTGAAGGCAGGTGGGGTGTGACTGGAGGAGGTGGAGCATTGGAGGCATGGCTTTAGAGTATGTATTTGCAATTGGCAAGTGGAGATCTCTCTCTCTCTCTCTCTCTCTGCTTCCTGATCATCATGGGAGCTGCTTCCCTCTGCCACCTCTTCTGCCATGATGTTCAGCTTCACTTGGAGCCCTAAGGAATGGAGCCTGTTGTCCATGGATAGAGGCCTCTGAAACAGTGAGCACCAAATAAACGTTTCCTCCTCTACAATTGTTCTGATCAGATCTTTTAGTTATCGCAGTGAAAAAAAAAAAAAAAAAAACTGACTTAAACACAAAGTGAAAACAAGATAAAAAAGAAAAGGCATACACAGGGAAGAGACTTGGATGAAGGCAAACATAATAACGTGCCATGAAGGATTACCATGAAGACCCCAAATGCTGCCAAGAGCACAAGTGTTGTGCTGTCTCATTCGACACACTCACCGATTGATCTCTCTTTGTGGTGTGGTTTGACAGAGCTGAAGAGAGAATATGTGAACCTTTTGCCCATGCTCTAAAATGTCTGATTTTGGCTCAGCACCTCACATTCCTCCAATTACAGCTGACTCACTCAGTAACAGGTTTGGATTTTTTTGTGTTCAGACACACACACACACACACACACACACACACACACACACACATCATACCTATAAGAAGGAAAAGCAGTCCTGTAGAACTGAAGATTTTGAAGGTGGGGCATTGGAGGCAGGGCTTTGGAGTATGTATTTGCATTTGGCAAGTGGAAATCTCTCTCTCTCTGCTTTCTGATCATCATGTGAGCTGATGTTCTCAGTTCTATGGAGAAAATCCCTTAAGTAGCTGTAGGAGAAACAGAGTTAATTTGAGAGTTAAGTGGGCATAGAATTGGGAATAGGAGACAGGAAGGAACAGGAAAAGGCCAGCAATCTGTGAGTTCAAGTCCTTTGAAGACCCTCACTTTGAATGGTAGGTCTGTGCTTACTGTTCAGTTGCTGAACTGACTATACCATTTTTAAGTCCACACCACCACTCTAGAATCTGGTTCATGCCCTGTTTACACTGACCCCTCCCTGTGGAATGCCTCACAATCTAGCGATTGGATAGTGATTGCCCAGCTCAGAGGGGTTCCTCCTAAACCCTGCTCTAGTGGGAATGTCCAGCTTTTGAATCTGTACCATTGCTCAGGCTGCACTCTACCTGTTAATGTTCCCTAATATTAATCCTACCTGGGTGCTTTTCTTTACTTCCTCCCCATCCTACTTTCCACTCCCTGAACATAGGTGCACAAATGTGTATGTGTGTATACACACACATGAGCATAAACACATAGCAAAGTCTACACAGTGCATACATATACATGCATGTGGAATGTACACCCATGTACAAGCACGCATACCTGCACAGAGATACATGTGTGTAGACGAACACACATGCAGACACGCCCAGCCTCACTTTGCCCCAGCCTCACCGTCTTCCCCCTGCTCTTTTTGCTGTTAGCACTTAAACCTCAAGCTGGGCTCAGCTGTCAACTTCACCTTGGGTATAATGGCGGAAACTGAAAAGGTGACTATCTCCTTTGATGCATTTCCCCTAGTCGTTCGTCTTCCTCCAAATTACTTGAGTACTTCTGCAAATACTTAACATTTACAAACTGTTTATTTTCGGATGCATGCCAAAGCATCTGTAACCCTCCCTTTTTCTCGCATACAGAATGATATTCATTGTATGTACCTATCAGATCTGCTATGAGGAATAGATAAAGTAATGGCTGTAAAGATTAACACAGTGCCTGGATATAGTAATTATAATCAAGGAGAGCTATCACTGTTACAGTATTTACTATTATTTGTAGCATTCACTTTTGAGTTTTAAGTTCTCATGTATTTCTAGTTAACTCATTAAACTTAAAATGGTCTATATGCTAAAGGAGAAGAATATGAGAAAATATTTCTTCCCTTTTTTTTTTATTGTTTTTAATTTGTCAGTAAAGAAAAAGAAAAGGCATAAGCACTCAAAGTTTGGGGTTAAATTTAACATAACTTAGTAGCTGACTTGCATGAAAAGCCCAAATATCCTAAGATGCTATTAAAAAAAAAGATTCCTTCACAATGTCATATTTCACTTAAATCACAGTTAACAATTAAGATAATTTTGAGAGTTTCCATTAGAGAGGAGGAGGAGACGGTTAAGCAATTCAGGGTGCAGCCTCCTTCCTGGAAGGTCAGGACAGGTTTTCTTTCACCTACTTTTGCAACAGGAAGGCCATGTAAAACACCTATTATGCTTCCAGCAAGGTCATTATGAAAGTCTAAACTACATCCAAAGTATATTTTACCCTTAATAATTAGAACTAGATGAACAGCTAGGAAAAAAATATGAACATGCTCAAGCTAAATTGGTTTAGCTCTAACTGATCTAATGCAGTTTTCCAAAGAATAATTGATATTATATAATCGTAACTGCCAGTTTATGTCACAAAAGTGACATTTGACACTTTCTTGCTAACCAGCCTAACATCATCAATTAAAACATCACTGTGTAGTGACATTTCACCAGGCAGCTCAGCATCATAAATTATGACATCACCTCTTTTATGAAGCCAGAAGATTGAGGAAAGGGAATTGGGAAGACATTACTGATGAAAACGGACATCCCAACTTTGATTCATGCTTTTAGAGTCATTATGCTCTAGTCGTGTTGCTAGCATGATGATTAAAAATAATAACAATAATAATAAACCCCATAAAATCACAGCAAAAGTCGTAAGAGCAAATTGTACATTTTCTAGTTTCCTTTAGTTATGGTTCAACATCCCTGGATGGTGATATCAGGATATTATTTCACAACTGAACTGTGAAATGGCTATTCTCAGAAATCCCTGGAAAATAGGACTGAAGAAAGAAAAACTTCAAGTTCGGGCTTGAATTTGGAATAGCGTATTCATGTTTCACCAAACCCATTTGAAAACCATTTATGTCAGCAAGGTTGCATATTACCTGTAGGACTTCCAAAGGTTAACTTCCTGTTTTTCACCTGAGGCTCCTAAGTACATTCTATAGAAAAACTAGAAAAACGTGATGGGAAATAGAGCTTTTAAGATGAAAGGCCCCAAAGAAGGTACACTCATTTTTGTCCATCGAAAACACTGTTTTAAGAAAGAAAGGAGTCATTTTCCAAACTGCCTTTAGAATTTCTGCTCAGAGCTACATGACAGAGTAAACAGAATCCAACAGGAAAGGAAGAGGCTCACCTAAGGTCACAGAGCATGCCTAAGAATGAGTCTTCCCCTACAATCCTATGGTCATGATCAAACATGAAGAATGCAGGGAAGGCCCTTACCTGTGAGCTGCTCAGGTATGTGTTGTCTTCCCCTGTGTTTTACAATTTGGTAGTAGAGGAATGAAAATGACCATTTATTACCATAATCTACAATTTTTAGGAAAGTAATTAAGTTACTTCTTCAAGGTTATCGTTATGGTTTGGATCTGGAATGTTTCCAAAAGTTCATGGGCTGGAAGCATGGTTGCCAATACAGTAAGGTTCAGAGGTGGCAATGATCAGGGCTTTGACCTCACCAGCAGATTAATCCATTTACTGGATTAGTCAATTCATAGCTGATGGACTACTAGGATATGGGACCTGGTTGAAGGAAGCAGGTCACTGGTGCTATGCCTTGGGAGGACTTATCTAGTTCTGGGCCCCTTCCTCTGTCTCTTTCTCTGCTTCCTGGCTGCCATGAGCTAACAGCTTTCCTCTGCTACACCCTTCCACCATGATGCTTTGCCTCACCTCAGATCCAGAGCAATGTAGTCAGTCAACCATGACTGAGACCTTTGAAATGATGAAGCCTAGATACACTTCTCGTTCTCTAAGTTGTTCTCATCAGGTATTTTGGTAACCATGACGAAAAGCCGACTAACACAGTTATTTATGCAATTACATAAATGAACATCACAAGAATTTGTGAAAAGGTTTTATGTTTCTTTCTATACCATGCAGCCAAGTAGGAAAGACTGTAAGGAAAAGACGTAGACATTCTTGACTTGCACTGGCAATTGGTTTGGGGGTGTCAGTCAACTGTCTCCTTTTAGGCTACTCTATACATAAAGGCAAAAGGAAGTGCTACCCAGAAGAGGGCCACCAAGGGTTTATACCAGAGCTCACAGTTCTCCCTGGCATTTGGGTCTTTAGTCCTCAAGTCCAGTCTTCAAATTCATTGAATTCCTGGGGTTTCCCACGTCAGTCAAAAGTCAACCAAAGAAACAAGTGAACAAACACAAGGGCAAAACAAATAAAAATAGTTGCTTGATTTCAATATTTTAGCTACTTCACCTGTATGGAATTAACAAATTCTGCCTAATCTTGAATTTCACTAACTGTCAAAGGCAAGTTCATACTTTACCACTGGGCAATGCCCCACGTTACAGGACCACCCATGGTTACTTGTACTGTTTGAAGATCAAACACCAAAAGGGATCAGAATTTCAGGTTCATCTTGGGATGATTCTTAGTGAATGCCTCACCCTGATAAGATAAATTTTTATTAGTTTTTCCAAGATTTAAGAAGAGAAAGTATAACACCTAGTTTTGTAAAAGGTTTTTTTATGCATTGCTGCTGAAACTGTGATCTTATTATAAGGTTTTTGTTTGTTAATTCTTGAAAGAAAAGGAACTTTCTTCTCTCCTTTCTTTTTCTTTTTTCTTTTTTTAAATTAATAATTATAATTATGCACATTTATGTGGTGCAGTGTGATAACACAATACACATACACAATGTGTAATGACCAAATCAAGGTAATTAGCATTTTCATCTCCTTAAATGTTTATCATTCCTCCTGTTGGGAAACTTTAATCTCCTCTCTTATAATTCTTTATAAAATATATATTAAATTGTTGTGAAATATTGTCACCCTACCACACTATAGAACATCAAAACTATATTTAGGCAACATTTTCCAAGAGCATCTTTGGGTTACATAAAAATGTAAAATTAAGTCTGGTGTTTGTGATGAAGACAAAGGCCACCATTACTACTGAAGGGTGATCTGCATTCATAATGAAACATGCAAACACCACCCCATATATATATGCACACATTTTAAATGAGAAGGATCAGGGTTATTGACTTTGTAGAATTTATAATTCATAGAATACATCAGAATCAATGTTTGAGTGTTGTTTAGTCAATCTTCGTAATGAATGAGTTCGACAGCAGAATTCATAATGTACCACAAATTCCAAGTTTCAAAGTAATTTTATGTTAGCTCAGACACCTTTGATTGCATTGGAACATGATAAAAATCTTTGAATTATTATTATTTGGTAACAAAGATTGAACCCAGGGGCGCTTAACTATTGAACCACATTCCCAGCCCTTTTTATATTTTATTTTGAGACAGGGTCTCACTAAGTTGCTTAAGGCCTTGCTATGTTGCTGTGAGGCTGATTTTAAACTGGCCATCCTCCTGCCCCAGCCTCCAGAGTCTCTGGGATTACAGGTGTACACCACCACACTGGGCTTTAATATTTTATTTTTTTATGGACCAGGGTTTTAGAAAGGGAACAAAGTGCCATGGGAGTTTAGAGTTTGAGAGACTGAGAGCATTTTCTTTCTTCTTTGTGAGTGAAACGCAAAGGAGGTATCCAAATACTGGCACAGAGGATGTGCGAGCTGTCGTGAAAACAGTTCCTAAATAACAGAGCAAAATTTTAAGCACATCCATGCAAACTGTTGGAGCTTATCTTAGTCACCTCTAGGGGAGGGTTTGATTTACTTAGACCCATTTCTTAACTTTTTTTTTTTTCCAAAAGTTTTCTCCATGAATATTTATGCCTAGACTTCATTTACTGACTGAATTTCCACTCCATTGGAATTATGCATCCCCATAGTACACCCAAGAAAGGTGAGCAGTTAGAGGTGAGGAAAGAGATTTCCTGACCTTTTGGAAATAGCAAGCTACACTGGATTAAGTACAGCTTGAGCGAGGTTACTTGTGGGTTGGTGAGGTGGAATGACTTCAAAATTATCTCAGTGAAACAATTAGCGTGCAATAGATTTGGCGCCAGATCTGCTGCTGTTCTGAACTTTTGTTAAAGCATTGCCCTCCGTTTTAAAATTGGGTAATTTATAAATCTTACAGAAGGTGCTGTCGAGGACAGAACCTACTCTTGCTCCTGTGTGCTGACTTATTCACAGCTGGTGTTCGTCGAAGGAGTCGAATACTCAAGGTGCTAGACTTGATGTGACAGGAGCGTTTCCTTGGTGATGAAGCGTTCCCAGTCAAGATCCCCAACCATCAGATGCACAGAGGACAGCAAGGGCCAGTTGCACTATAGTCCCCAAGTCTCCGGGTTGAAGGTGCTGGACTTCTGGCTCCCAGTCACCCACAGTTGGTTCTTTTTGAAACTAAACATTAAGCAAAAGGAACTTGAACTTGAGCATACTGTAAAAGGGTATATTTTTGCAAGTTATCTCAATTTCCTTTTTGTTGTTTTGCTTGTTTGTTTGTTTTTCAAAAGTGGCAGAGGCAATCATATTTTATCTTATTTATGCTTCTGACAGAATTTAGAAGGTATTTCTTAGGTTAAGCTACCATCTAAACCTCAATGACAGGTTAACAGACTGAATGGAGGTTGTTACATAAAGAAGAGAACTAAATTACTTTTTAAAAATTCTTATTTTTTGACAGTGCTGGGGATTAAATTCAGGGCCTCACACATACTAGGCAAGTGCTTTACCACTGAGCCACATATCCAGCCTCTAAATTACTTTTAAAGAAATCTCTAAGGATCCTTTAAAAAATAATTTAAATAATTTTAAAAATCATAAGAAATCACAATGAAGTGGAATTCATTTTTGGACATTATTTGTCTATGTTGATTGACTACTGTATACCCTGAAGGCAGGATGTGGTTCGAGCTGTTGAAAAGCGAAGGCAGGATAGTATTTGTCTTAAGTAGTAAACAGATATATGCTGATAATAAACAAGAGCTACTTATTCTGCATCTTGAATGGAATCAAGTAATACAAAAAGGGATTGCCCAAAAAGGTGTCTGAAGGATTGTAAATGTTTATGGTTCTTGAATAAAAAAGAATATAACATTGTAAAATAAATTCATGTTTGCTTTTACTGTCTATAACAATGCCGCAAATAAAATAATCTGGATAGACAACAAAATAAACAGTATTGGGGATTTTGTCCACAGGAAGAAAAATGACTGAAACAAGCATTATTCACCGGGAAGCAATTTATTGACATTTTCTAAGTACAAAGTACTGTATGAAGATTTCATATGTCTGAACTAAGTCATTTGCTTTATACAACCATCTTTTCAAATGAGTAATATCATCCCAATTCCCGGAACAGGGATATCTGAGCCCCAGAGAAAACAAGAATCCTGGAAACGCCACGTGGCCAATCAGCAGCAGGCTAAAGCATGAACTGAGGTCTGATTCCAAAGCTGCAGCTTCTTTTAGTGAGTAGCTTTCTGCTGAGGAGTGCATGCATGCACGCACACACACACACACACACACACACACACACATACAAAAGGACAGGGGAGGGGGAGAAATCTGTTAACATTCTTAATGGAAATACTATAAGTTTGAGTCTATACAAAATAGAAAGTGGAAGACATTGTTATAGATTAAGGAATACTTTACTCAGAAGAATAAGGGATGATCATATTTTCTGCAGGGGGCGATGGCCACATTTCTATCAGAGAATCTTAACATTGAATTTATTAATTACTGAGACTAACTGAATAAGACTTAAACATTAATCTCAGGAAGGTCTTTTTAATGTTCTCTCTGCTTTCATGCAAAACTGCCTTAACTGGAGAATGCAGCCTTACTTTATCTTATTTTTGTTTCTGACAAAATAAGCTGAATTTCCAAGGTCGACCTCCTGTCCAATGAAACCGAAAAGATGGTACCCTGATATAAAATCAATAGCCCACTGATAGCAATTGCAATCTTCACACACTTTTCCTTTGTTGGTGGTGGTGGTGTTGGAATAAGATTTTGATTTTTACTTGTGTTTAAAATCATGACTCTTCTCACACATTTCTCAAGTCTTGTTTTTTCCCTTAGACTCTAACACTGTGCAGTGGGATACAAAGCAGATCTAACTGTAAGCCAAAGCACTGTGTTGGGCCTGTTGCGGGTCCTTTGAGGCACGCCATCTCAGTTGGGTTAATCCCTCAGTGGCCCCAGGATTCCCTTTCCTCATCAACCAGCAGGTTAGTCTGGAAAACCACATTAAACTCTAAATTCCATCACCACTAGACAATTTTACCTTTGGAAGAATCTATTTAGGTGACTAAATGATCCAAAAAGATTTTATATATTATAACCAAAAGCCTACCCTCTTAAAGGTTCGACTCTCCTGTTCCATGAGGAGCCTATGCCTATTATTTTCTGATTCGTTAATTAGCTTTAAAGGAATATCCTACTAAAAATTTAGCACCGATTATCTGACTCTTTTTTCAGAGTGATTTTTATTAACTTTTAAATTTACTTAGTTTTTCTAATATGCTCGGTGCCATTCTCTTCTTAAGAAGCATATTTTTTAAAATCCCAAGCTCTTCTGAGTTGGCAGACTCATTATGATTACAAGTCCCACCTGCTGAGGCACTGGAACACATAGTCCACAGTCCCAGCTTCTAAATGACTTCAGATTTCACTTTGTTTACACTCCCTTCCTGATGATCTCACCCAGTCTTATTTATACCACTTATAAAGCTGAGGACTCCCACATTTTTGTTCCCAGCCCAAACCTCTTCCCAGCTTCAGGCAGACTCTTTGCCATCTGCCTGTTGACCTCCCCACCTGGATGCTATTATAGGTTGAAATGTGTCCCCCCAAAAGTACATCCAAGTCCTAATTCCAAGTAACTCAGAATGTGATCTTACTTGGAAGTAAGGTCTTTGCAAAGGTAGTCAAGTTAGAATGAGGTCGCTGGGGTAGAGCTTAATCCAATATGGCCGGCTTCCCCATAAAAAGGGAAATTCTGATACAGAGAGAGTCACACCCAGAGAGGATGACATGAACCCACATAGGGAGAAGACAGCCATGTAACTGGCCTTGGCACACACACAAGCCTTGAGCACAAAAGATTGTCAACAAAGAACATGAGCTTGAAGCGGGTAGAAAGGATTCCTCCTTAGAAGTATCAGAGGAAGCAAGCCAACACCTTTATTTCAACTGTGAGACAACACACTGCTGTTATTTTAAGCCACTTTTGGTACTTCATTATAGCAACTCTAGAAAACTAACACAGGCACCTAAGAAGCATCTTTACTAAGGCATCCCGGGAAGGGCTCCAGCCCCTCCCCTGCCACATCTTCTCTCCCTTTTTACTGGGAACCCTATTTTATCAGTTGCTCAGACAGAACACTTGGAGTCGAACTTGACTTCTCTTCTCACTCCCCTCAAAAAGTCTCACCTCAAATATGTAGTCATCTGGGACTGGGAATGTAGCTCAATATTAGAATGATTGCCTAGAATATGGGAAGCCCTGGTTCAATTCACTACCACTGTTATGGTTTGGATGTGAGGTGTCCCCAAAAGCTCGCCTGCGAGACAATGCAAGAAAGTTCAGAAGAGAAATGATTAAGTTGTGAGAATCTTAACCCAATCAGTGAATTAACCCCCCGAGAGGAATTAACTGAGTGGTAACTGAAGTGGTAGGGTGTGGCTGGAGGAGGTGGGCATTGGGGGCATGGTTTAGGGGTTATATTTGTATCTGGATAGTGGAGACCTCTCTCTCTGCTTTCTGATCATCATGTGAGCTGCTTCCCTCTGATACACTCTCCTGCCATGATGTTCAGCCTCACCCTGAACCCCAAGGAATGGCACCAGGCTTCTATGGACTAAGACCTCTGAAACTGTGAACCCTCAAATAAACTTTTCCTCCTCTACAGTTGTTATGGTTGGGTCTTAGAGTGGTGAAAAAGCTGACTAAAACAACTGCAAAAGAAGTAGGAATTTATAGAATCTTAGATATCTTTGTTTGTGAGATACATGATTAAACTATTTACTCCTAAGAAAGAGAAAATATCTATAAATGCATGATCCAATGCTATTGCTTAGACTATTTATTTTATACATGTCTGAACACCTCTGAACTTATGCTTACCCTATTCCACAAACTTTAGTTTACAATATACTACTTTTGTTTACCTAGCATCAGGAAAGCATGTGTGAAATACATTGGTTAAAAGTTTCCAAAAAATATTATCAGTATCAAAACTCATCTTCCTAATCACATTTAACCCAGAGTCACACTTGTACATGTTTTTACACAAAGGGACATCCAAGGGGGGATTTAGAGCTCTCCTTCCTGCAGATTTTGAACAGAAGCTGTGAAACTTCCAGGGACCTGTGATGTCATTGATGCAGAATGAAAATGCAAATCCAAGAATGTAAGTGTGCAGAAAAGTGGAAACCACATCTCTCTGCCTTCTGGCCTGCAGTGATGGCGAGTGACCACCAATTTTATGACCCATCCCAATTGCAGGGATGTTAAACAAACAAGTGAAAAATGGAATGGGAATCTGAGTATACTCTCTACCACTAACTCCTGGTCCAGGCCTCCATCATCTCTTAGCTGCCTGCTCCTCAAATTCTCCTAATTGGTTGTCCTGTTTCTATAGTTGACCTACATAATTTATTCTCCACACAGCTGACCCTGTGATTTTCTCATAATAAAAATTCACATTCCTTGAATACACCAACCACACTTCCCACTCGGGCCTTTGCACTTGCTATTTCTCAACCCGAATGCTCTTGTCCCCAAAACCAATATGGCTTACCCCTTCACTTCCTTTCAATCACTACTCAGATGTAATCTTTTTCCATGAGGTCTTTCCCGACCATCTGAATAAAACTTCCTCCCTGAACATGCTCTTGCCGTGCTCTAGTTGACATCGCAGCACTTATGACATAAAAATTTAAATAGATGTTTAAACATATATACATATAAACATTTATGGATATATATTAATATTACGTAGTGTTGTATTTCATTGCATTGTATTTTACTCCATAAACACAGAAGATAGATGATAGATCAATAGATAGATATAGATTCCTATAACATCTCCTACCATCAAAAAATTTGATCCAGGAAGACTGTTATAGTCTCTATGACCATAATACTGACTTGCACATAGATCAACATGTATTGAATGATAAACTTAATGGGAATTTGTTACATATAGTGAATAACTAACTAAACTGTTATAGAACTTGATGAGTAGTGTGAAAGATACTAGGATATCTGGATATAAACTGTTTCAATTGTGGCAGTGCTATAGACATGGTTTTGAAGGGATAAATAATATGAAATATAAAGACAAATCCTTCATCCCCCGCTCTTCCCTACTGCTTATGGTTATTAAGACTCTGAAGAATGTGCGGGAAGGAAACAGAAACGAATGCCAATGTTTTGGGTGTTCAGATGGAGAGAGTGATGGGTGTCAGCCTTCAGAGGATTCCAGTGATCTGAATCCATTAGCCCCCCAGGACATGCCAAGTATTACCAACTCTTACAGGAGACTCCTTTGGCCTTCCTAGCTCACATAGACATGTCTCTGTCTCTGTTTTTATCTCTGTCTCTAGTTCTGTTTCCCTCAACCTCTCAGGAAGGGTTCCATGAACTACTGGATATTGCCCACTTGAATCTATTACTTCTCTGCATGGAACACTAAATTTCAGAAAAGCAAGAACCTCACCACCCATCTATAGAATATCATCATAGCTCCTGCATGGAGTTATATCCTTCTGGAAAGAAATAGAATTTCAAGGAAAATAGACTGTATAGGGACTTGATGATGGTGTCAATTAGATACATCCCACAGAAGAGAGAGGGTCTTAATAGATGCAGTGAGCCTCAGACAGGGTGTTTGGAAAATTTCCTTAATACAAATCTCATCGGATCGGTGCTCATCATTCCCACGGAGAAAGTGGTGAATATGAGTCAAATTACTTTGGAAAGAGTTCAATCTGTCCACATTTGTCTTTTAATTTAGGGAAGTCCACAGAGTAGAAGAGCATGCCCTCAGTTCGTTTAAACTGAGAGATACTCTGTAGGAGACTGTAGTTGATGCTTATGGAATGAGACTGGGCAAATATTAAGTGAAATTGTGTTTGCTTTACTTTTGGGCTTTGTCTGTTCATCAGCACTGGTAGAGCTGGCTTCAACTGAATAGTACCACAACCTCTAGCTAACTTGTCTTTGCCTTTGGACTACAAATTTAGAGAATTTTTCTGAAATTTCATAGAATTTTCCAGGAAGAAGCATCTTTTGATGGCTGCTTGCCTTTAAGACATTTTAACTCAAGTTTGCAAGAATTCAACATGAGGTTGCCAAAACAAAACTTCAATAATATATGCCATTTTCACTTTAATTCTATATGTTTATCTTGCTATTCTTCATTTTAGCCATTTTTTAAAATAAAGCAAAAATAATAAAGGGATTTTTAAAAATTGTAAATGAAAATAAACTATATAAGTAAAGGTATTGAGAGCACTTTTTGTCTAGAATCTTCCTATAAAACTCTTTCTTTCATTGTGAAACCATATATTTGTCTGACATTCAGTGGTTGCACTGAATAAAGATCATGTTTCAATAATTCATATCCTTATAAAAGGTTTGGATGATTTGTGATACAAAATGATAACATTGTTTCAAGAGCTTGGCTGTATTGTGATTGAAAGCGGGATTAATGTAATCTTAGGAAAAGAAGAATGGTCCATGTTTTAGTCAGCTGTGTGTCACTGTGACCAAAAGACCTGACAAGAACTTAGAGGAGGAAACGTTTACTTTGGCTCACTGTTTCAGTGATTCAGTCCACATTTGACTGACTCCATAGCTCTGGGACCAGGGTGAGGCAGAACATCATGGCAGAAGGGCAACAGAGAGGAAATCAGCTTCCAGAAAGCAGAGAGAGCTCCATTTACAAGAACAAACTATAAACCCCAAAGGCACACCCTCGGTGACCTACTTCCTGTAGCCACACCCTATCTGCTGATAGTTACCACCCAGTTAATCCACATCAGTAGATAAAGCCTCTCATAATAGAGGTCATGCCTCTCATAATTTAATCATTCACCTCTGAAAAATCTTGCATTGTCTCACACATGAGCATTTGGGGGACACCTCATATCTAAACCATAGCAACCCCTGTAGCTATTGTTTCCTTTGGTTTAAAAATCTTTGAAACTAACTGTACCATCTCTGCCAGGTGGCCAGTATCACTGCTGTCAGGGAGCATATTTCCATTGTACTGTATGTGAATGAAATTCCTGGTGCAATTTCCTGCTGATGTTGACATGGAACACAATTCTGAGTAGTGCTTCTTAAAGTGCTGTGAGCCTAAGGAATACCGGGGTGGGATTGAAGAACCAGCCGAAGAGAGCTCCACTCTATAGATAGCAATCGCAGGATAGATAGGAATCGCAGGTGCTGCCCTCAAGACAGTGATTCTTCCTTGTGATTTTAAAATAAGACAAGGATAAAGACAGATAATGAAATCACAAGATTTAGGGTTCAACAGACAAGATAAAAATTGTCTTAAATAAAAGGTTTAAAAGAATTTTGAAGTAAATAATAAAAAAAAACTAGGTACCATTAAATAAAAAGTAAAAGCTAAAGAGCCACTTAACCAATAAAATAATAAAGCAAATACCTACTTGTAAAAACATCAACCAACAAGATACCAAAGGCTTAAAATAATAAATAAATAGGATAAAACCCTGATCACAATTCCAGAAAGCTCCTAAACACTGTATTAGTGGCTAGAAGGAGTAGTGGCCCCCTGTTCAGAAATTCTTTGCCGTCTGGTTCCTTTGCCTGCCCATCCATCTTTCTTCTCCTCAGCTACTCAGGAAAGGTCAGGATGGGTGGGAAAGCAGTGACCACTTCTGAAAAATCTGCTTCATATGTTTATGAATTATTTTCATGACCATGAGACCTATGCTTTGAAAATTCAAAGGTAAAGGATGTGAAAAGACAAAAGGATTTTACAAAACTCAAGAATATTTGCAGTAATAAATGCATATAGAATATATTTCCCAATAAATTAGGAATACAAAGAAACCTCAACCTGATGAAGAGAATCTACCAAAATGAAAAACAAACAAGCAAGCAAGCAAACAAACAAAAACGATACAAAAAAAATATACTGGAGGACTCTCCCCTTAAGATCGGAAATGAGGCAAGGTCTACTCCCATCACTTCCGTTCAACATAATACTGAAAGTTCTCGCCAATTCAACAATTTAAGAAAAAGGAAATGTATCCAGAAAGGAAAGTAAGAAATAAACTCTGTTAGCAGATGAATCAGCCTAATTCAAAACCCTATAAAGTCTGAAAAAGCCACCAAGATTAATAAATGAGTTTAACAAGTTTGCAGAACAAGAATCAATTGTGTCCTATAGATAAATTATGAACAATTGGAAACTGAATTTTAAAAATCATTGACATTTATATTAGCATCAAAATATTAAATAGGGACAAATCTGACAAAATCTGTTCACTAAAGTTTAAAAGACATTTCTTAGATAAGAAAATGGAGAGAGATACTGCACTCATGACTAGGAAGACTCAATGTCACTCAAGGAGACAATTCTCCCCAAACTTGTCTATAGACAAAGACAATGTCAATTAAATTCTAGCAGGATTTTGTAGAAAATGGAAAGTTGATTCTAAAATTCACTTGGAAATGTGAATGCCCTAACATAGTATAGTCAACTTTAGAAAAGATAAAGCTGGAGGCCTTACAAAACCAAACTTCAAGATTTACTCAAAAGTTATATTGATTGTGGTGGTAGCGTCAACAGAGACTAATAGATTCTTAAAACAGAATTGAGAGATCCGACATAGAGCCACATATGTATGGTCACTTGATTTTCCAACAGTGGTGCAAAGGCAATTCAATGGAGAAAGTATAATCTTTTCAACAAATGGTGCTGCAATGATTGGATATCTTTTTCCAAAAAAAACTCCTCAATCAATACTGTTCACTTTGTATATAAATTAACTCAGAATATACCATGGACTTAAATGTAAGATCTAAACAATAAAAGTACTAAGAGAAAAATTTTGTGAAGTTGTGTTAGGTCAAGATTTCTTAGGTTTAACACCAAAACATGATCCACTAACTAAAACTTTGATAACACTGCATTACACCAGAACTAAAAAATTCCATACTTTGGAAGATACTGAATGAAAAGATAAGATACAGACTAGGAAAAAATATTGGTAAATAGCATAACTGATAAAGAATTGAATCCATAATATAAAACCAACTCTCAAATTCAATAACAACAACAAAAAAATCAAACAATTCAATGTTTTAAAATGGGCAAAAGATTTGAACAAATACTTCAGCCAAGAACATATATGGACAAAAAGCACATGAAGAGACAACTCTATCAGTCACCAGGAAAATGGAAATTCACATCAGAAGGATATGTGTCTTCTAGAATGGCTAATATTAACAAGACTGTTCATGCCAAGTGCTGACAAGAAAGTGGACCAACCATAATTTTATATGCTACTGATGGGAATGTAAAAATGTCATAATCACTTTAGAAAATAGCTTGCCAGTTCTTTAAAAAGTTTAATAAATACGTACCACATGACTCAGGCATCCTATTCCTACACATTAACCCAAGAAAAACTAAAGCTTATGTGAGACAGAAAACAATATTTGAACATTTGTGGCAGCTTTATTCATAATAGCTAAAAACTAAAAAGTGTCTATGATCAGGTAAATGAATTGACAGGTTGGATTGTATTTATACAATGGAATAGTACTGAACAAGGAAAAGTAATGGTATTTGCAACAATATGGGTAAGTTTTGCAACAATATGGGTAAGCAAATAGTTTTGCTAAGTGAGAGGCTAGAAAAAAAGTGATTTTCTACTATATGATTCCATTTATATAAAATTCTAGAAGATGCAAACTCATCTACAGTGACTGAGAGCAGATCAGTTGTTTTTTGGGAATCAGTGGGGGATGAGGTCGGAGTACCCATGGGGAAGATAGAAGTGAGACCTTAGGAGACTCAGGAGGAAACTTTTGGAAGTGATAAATATGCTGATTATGGTAATTATGGTAATAATGGATTTCACAGAGGTACATGTGTCAAATTATTATAGTGTACACTTCGAATATGTGCAATTTGCTATCTGTCTTTTATATCTCAATAAAGCTGTTAAAACTTTATTTTAAAAAGTGTCTAATTAGAGGTGTGGTATGTTCAATTCATCCAGTAAGGATTGATTGGGTCCTAACTATGGATCCAACTATTTAAAACTAAAAGTTAGTAATATAGCCACTTTGTGCCAGATGGATTTGAAGTTAAAGAGTCTAAAAAGGAAGTGCCTGAAGGAAGAAAGTCTGGGCTGTGGGGTGAGAAGGACCTGAACTCATACCCGGGATCTTCAACTGAGTGCCTGTGTAGCCTTTGAAAAGTTAACTAACCTCTCTGAATCTCAATACTTTCATTTGCAGGAAAAGACAGCATCTATCCTAGAGGCCTGGCAATTTGTTTAGAAATCACAAAGTATGCTCTAAAGAGTAGTGATTTCTTACCTTAGAGAACAGGTATTAGTAATATTTTCTTTTATTTATTTATTTATTTTTATTTTTTACAGACTGCGTTTTGATTTGTTGTACACAAATGGGATGCATAATTTTGTTTCTGTGGTTGTACACAATGTAGAGTCACACCATTCATGTAATGATACATGTACATAGGGTAATGATGTCTGTCTTATTCCACCATTTTTCATACCCTGCTCCCTCTCATTTCCCTCTAGGTAATCTAAAGTTCCTCCATTCTTCTCTCACCCCCACCCCCATTATATATCATCATCCACTTATCAGGGAAAATATTTGGCCTTCTGTTTTTTGGTATTGGCTTATTTCACTTAGCTTGATATTCTCCAATTCCATCCATTTACCTGCAAATGCCATAATATTCTTCTTCTTTATGGCTCAATAATATTCCATTATATATATATATACACACACACACCACAGTTTCTTTATCAATTCATCTGTTGAAGGGTATCTATCTAGGTTGGTTCCATAAACTAGCTATTGTAAATTGAGCTGCTATAAAATTGATGTGGCTGCATCACTGTAGTATGCTGATTTTAAGTCCTTTGGGTATAGGCCAAAGAGTGGGATAACTGGGTCAAAAGGTGGGTTCACTCCAAGTTTTCTGAGGATTCTCCACACTGCTTTCCAGAGTGGCTGCACCAATTTGCAACTCCACCAGCAATGTACAAGTGCGCCTTTTCCTCACATCCACGCCAACATCTATTATTGTTTGTGTTCTTGATAATAGCCATTCTAATTGGAGTAAGGTGAAATCTTAGAGTTGTTTTAATTTGTATTTCTCTAATTACTAGAGATGTTGAACCCTTTTTCATTTATTTCTTAATCATCAATGTCTTCTGTAAAGTGTCATATTTTCTTAATAAATGAAAAAGACATTGCTATTTATGAAACAGAGAGTTATAGAGATCAAAATGAGGGACAGGAGACAAAGTGACCCATGAAAAATACCTTCATGAAAAGAGGTTTGGAAGGTCACGGAAAGGCAAGCGGCCAGGACAGCTAGAAGAATCATACCTCCAACACTAGAAGTTTTCCTAATAATCAAGAGAGAGAGTGCAGGTCTGAAGGAAGATCATGCAGACAAGTATGACATCGATGGGAATCAGTCCTAGAAGTGGGCTTGGATGCACGTCTGCAACTGAGTGATTTATTTCTTGTTAAGAATTGAAACCGTAAGAGATGATTAGTCAAGAGCCATCCCGGAAACCACCAGCTCTGTGTGTTTCAAATTTAACTGCGGAGAATGGTTACGACCACGTCAAAAGGGACAGAAGAGGAAAACACGGTGGCAGGGAGGTTGCATAACCAGAGGGTGCAAGTGTGTGACCTCTCTTGGTTGGAATACGCCGCCTCGGGGACTTCTGTGACATGGAAAGGCTTACTGTAGTTCAGTTCCGCACCTTCCATTGACCAGGGCTGGGGCATCTGGCCACAGACTTCTCTGCCTCAGCTTCTGGGGTTAAAATCCCAGATGCTGCTGCTATGGCAACCACCAGCTACCGTGAGTGACTGAGCACTGTTGGTGTCAGGAGAATGAGGCTTGTATTTTCCTCCCACTTTCTAACTTCCCCTGGTTCCTAGACTGACAGAGCCTAACAGCAAACCAACTGGTGAGCCAGCCCAAGGAAATAAGTCTGTGACTCCTCTCTTTGGCAGCATAGTGCAGAACATACAAAATGCAGAAAGGGACGCAACAGGTAAAGAACAGCAGTGTCTGCAGGCGCAATCGCAGAGGGGCAGAGTGGTGGAAATTGAAGCAATGGAGAAAAAGAAGAGGTTACAGAGGAAGGGGATCTGACAAACTCCACGTCCCCAGAAATCAATGAAGATAAGGGTTTTACAAGACATGTGTCCACAGCTAGAGCAAGTGCAAGATCTAAGAGAAGGCTTCGGATTCCACCGTTAGCAGTTCCGATCATCTTGTGTTCATTTCTCAGCTATTGTAGGAGCAGACCAGATTTCAGAAAAAGTTCAATCTCAGGAAATAAGGTGGTGAGCATAAATCACTCAACTGATGACATTTCAGCAGGAAATGTGAGAAATCAACCAGTTTCTGAACTTTTCTCAACTACTGCACCTAATTAGGGTGCCCAGCACACCCTAGTTTGTCCAGAACTTTCCTACTTCTAATTTAGAAAGTCCCTGCTCCCAGAAATTCCTTTGTCCCAGAAGAGTGGAGATGACTCATCACTAACCCTGCATGTCTTCAAGAATGTTCACAAATGAGCTACGTTCCAAAATCAACAAAAAACACAGAGGACTTCGTTACCTGAAAACGCTCACGTACTTGCGGAATAGCCACTATCTCGCTCCCCAGTTCACTAACAGTGCAATCATTTCACTTGACTTTAAATGTGATTCTTCTCCATCCAGGTCTCACCCTCTTTAATCCAATGCCAGCTGTAAAGACTTCCCAAGAGAAGTATTCCCCTAGTGGACTTGCCTAGCTCAACCTTTTCACAGAACCCCAGTTAATTAATTCCTGCCCCAGGTCAGCCTGGAGAAAAACATTGAGCTTGGAGATTTCCATTTTAATGTTGAACCCCAGGAAGGAGCAAAGCAAATTTATACCAGTGGGTCTAATTGCTAGAAAGGTAATTCTCAAAAGATGGAAATCAGCTGAAAGATTAACACGGCTCCACTAGCTTGAGTGCCCTGGCTAACAGAGAGAAAATAATGTTTCAATTAAATGAAAGGATACTGAATTAGGTAGATTACTCAGGAGACTGGTAATGGAATACAGAGCCTTTCACCTCCAGGTCACCATTACTAATCTGGTCCAGGGCAGTTCTAGACCACAGTTTTGAGGGGCTGATGGCTCACCCTAGCCCTTGCTGTCTGCAGCACTTGATGAACTGGTCTCCCAAACCACCTGCATCAGCCTCTAAGGTCGCTGTGGTTCACTGAGGATGTAAGAGGAAGCCAAGCCCCCTGTTTAGAGAGGAGAGGTTGGTCATGAAGACAGTCCAGGGCTGAAAGCAGACAATGGGACCTAAGAGGGGGAAACGGATGGAGGAATCTACTCAAAACAGGGAGCCATGCAGGGGGGGACATCACATTCCAACTCACCTGAGTTGAGAGTTGGAATGGGAAGGGTTGGGAAGTGGTGATGGAGGGCTTGTTCTCCGTGTGTGTGTTTGAATGGAATGGCAAAAGGAGGAGGGAGATTTGCATTAGAAGTCAAAACTTAGAGGTGGGACACACTGAGCAAAACTGAGTTTGAAATCACGCATCACCCGTGCTTGAGTGTATCCGAAGGCTTATCTTATTCCACAAAGTGTGACCACAAACAGATAAAGTCTGATGAAAGGAGAAGGGCATAATTTCTGAGGCTTGGTGTAATAAAAGTCCTCCCCAGCATGGGACCAAATGTCAGCAGGATCTCCCTGCTCTTCATAATATAGATAAGATTACCTCCGACTTCACATCCTGTGCTTTGTGGGTTGCTACATGAGTACCCAAGATTCCTGGAAATTCTGAAGGACTCTGTTCTCATGATTACATCTGAACTGAAATTCATCCTTTTCCTGACTCAGGTAAGACTATGGATTACCTCACCAATCTGAGCCTACTGCACCCAAGAAGCTAAATGAGAAACTCAATTTTTTCCTGCAGATCCACAACTGTTGTATTCCCCTAAGAGACTTCGTTCTAACAGGGGTGTGGCAGGCAGTGGGGCAGAGCCATGCAGACCACAGATGGAGCTCACCCCAACACTAGGGACACTTTATTGTCCCCTTCACCCTATTCTGTGCCCCCCAGCTGTCATTAGCCACCTGCCTCTCTTTCTTATTTCTCTTTTCTTACTAATCCTCAAGATTGATCCAGAAATCCTACATTAATTCATTCTTATTTCTCTTATAGTTCCTACTTCCAAGAGTCTGGAGTCAGCACAAGGAGTCTCTCAGCCAGGCACAAGAGCCTCCAGAGAAGGTGGTCTTTATTTTTAAAAACTTTTCCTCCTCTGATTACAGCAATATGCCAAGGAGCTATTTTAACAATGGCCCAGGGGGGTGGAAAAAAGAACTTTCGGGTTGAGTTCATTCTTAGGATAGAAAACAGAAACACAGATATGTTTGGGGGTTTAAATATAAGATTTCAGGTTCAGTATCCCCCAAAAGAAGAATTGGAACAAGAAAGTTGGCATCCAGGTGAAGGATTATAACATGGATTACCCGTGGAGCTGGGGAGGGCTGCATCCTTGTTCATAGAAATAAAAAGTGCCACGGTTTTCTCAATTAATGAACCAAATATTTAGTCGGGACATTTTGGGGAAATTTGGTGTGAGAGGACTTGCTTGATTCTGAGGACCTTGTAATATGTTTCTGTGGTGGGGAAAGGGGTTTGTTATCTCACTGTGAAGTGTAAGACGAACATTGTCAACTACTGGAAAAATCTGCAGATCTCGCAGTTGTTTTCTACAAGTGTACCTGTTGCAGTTTCTCACTTTTCTACTAAATGCTATGGCAACATGCCATTTAATCTTAAGATATTGCTTGAAATGGTTTAGTCCTACCTAATTCAAAACCTCACTGTTCAGATAAGGAACCCGAAGCCCTAAGAGGTTGGTGGCGGTAGGTTGGGAAAGGGTGCTTCTCTTCCCATCTGTATCTGTGACACTCCCCTGAGTCTCATGTATTAATGCCTTGTAGATTTATAAGAGCAAAAATGATTTATGAATCCTGGGGAATGACAACAAGGAGAATTTTTTGGACATATGTTTAAGTATTCTATGCTCTTGATTTGATGGGAGATGCAAGAGGACAGGGGAAATTTGAGCCATAGATCATTGGCATAATCCAGCTGAGCTAAGTAAGACGGCTTTCATTAGGTAGGTACGTTGGAGTAGCTGGGGATATTTTTATTCTGGTAATGGAGAGATAGATATGGCCTCTGGGAACAGTTCTTGGAAATCATACTTTCTCCAGATGCTTAATTTGGGAGTGGGACCAATTGACTTCAAGGCCAAGAGCAACAAACATTACCACGAGTCCACTGGTCAGAGAGCTGAACATCTTCAAAGGTCTGGAGTCTTGCCATGTAACCCTGGGGATTTTGTCATCATTCTCTACAGAAACCTTAAAGTTCTTTGGACAGCAAAAGCCATCAAAGTTGATGGTCAGGAGAGCCTTCGCAGGCAGAGGCAAGCCATGGTGGTGAGCTCTCACAGTAACTCCCCTTTACAGAAGATCACTCCATCAGGCTGCAAGACAGCCACGGGACAAGACTCATCATCTACCTAACAGTCCCCTAGCACTTAGTGGGAGGTAATGAGCCTCCTCCTTCCCCCAGCTGCCACACTTACTAGCTATCTGCTAGTAACAGAAAATAGCTGGGAATATTTGTAAGTATATAATCTGGTCCTGAAAACTGGTTACTTCTACAGAGTCATCTATTTTTTTTTTTAATTGAATGAATGTTCTCAAAAGCATATTTGTAAATTTGTAAGTCAAGACATCAGAAATCTGTTATTTTAGCAAATACCAACTGTATATTCAGAAAACTAGGCAATCACATAAAATGGTAGTCTAGGGTCAGGAAATGCCAATGGGTAATGATTGCCCTCTTTTTAGCCTAATTTTTGTATGCATCAAATCCTCACTGAGCTATGTAACTATTTGGCTTCATTAGGGAAATCTGAATTCCAGAATTTTCTGGAAAAGAAATACTCTTTTGCATGAAAGTGCTTATCGGTATATTTCATTAATTCATTTATGGCGTGAATTTTAAGAAGTAAGTTGTTCATCCTTAAACATGAATTTATTTGCATCTGTATATGTATAACAATCAGCCATTTACTATCTAACGTAAATCTTAATTTGCTTTTCTCAGTAATGCAAAAATGTGTCTTAGACTATCTCCTAACCAAAGATGTCAATCCTCTGAATTTTCTACTTTCCTTTTTTTTTTTTTTTTTTTGGTACCAGGGATTGAACCCTGGGGCACTTAACAACCGAACCACATCCCCAGAACCCTCACTTTTTTTTTTTTTTTTTTTTTTTTTTTTGAAACAGGGTCTCACTAAGTTGCTTAGGGCCTCTCTAAATTGCTGAGGCTGGCTTTGAACTGGCAGTCCTCCTGCCTCAGCCTCCTGAGGCGCTGGGATTACAGGCGTGCACCACCATGCCCAGGTCCCCTCAGTACTTCCATTGTACTTTTAAATGATTTTTTATTTCTCATCTAACATTTTTCCTTTTAAAAAAAAATTTATTTGTTCTAATAAGTTACGCGTCACAGTGGAATGCATTTATTCATACATAAATGAGGTACAATTTCTCCTTTTTCTGATTGTACATTTTGTTGAATCGCCTTGATCATGCAGTCATATGTGTACATAAGGTAATAATGTCTGTTAAATTCTACTATCCTTCCTATCCCCATAACCCCTCCCATCACTCCCCTCTACATAATCTAAAATAACTCTATTCTTCCCCAGCTCCCCTGCCCCTTACTAAGAATTAGCATTGCATATTAGAGAAAGCATTCATCCTTTGGTTTTTTGGGGATTGGCTTATTTTGCTTAGTATGATATTCCCCTACTCCATCCATTTACTGGCAAATGTCATAATTTCATTCTTCTTTAAGGCTGAGTAATAGTCCATTGTGTATATGTACCACATTTTTTTTTATCCATTTGTCTGTTGAACGGCACCTAGGTTGATTCCATAGTTTAGCCATTTTGAATTGAACTGCCTTTTTAAAAAGAAATTGTTGTTTTGTTGTCTTGAGGAATACCTTAAAATGTAATGGAAATGAGTTAAAGTAAGAATGATGGAACTGTAGGTTGACTGGAAATTATGGACAATGGAAGATTTGATTGATGGGTATTTTATAGTCCTCTCTCCCCAAAAGCAACATATTTGGTTCCAATTGTTCCCATTGGAACAACTGCTATTTTAGTCATTACTTTGTGGGTAGGTCCATCATTGAAACCTAGGGATAAGTGTTTTACTCATTGACAAGTCACCTGAAGAAAGGAGAAATAACCCTGCTGAATTAATTTGAAGAAAAGGCTGATACGTGATTGGTATTTGGCTTGGTTGGATGGTAAAGTATGGCAAATGCTAGGGCCAAGTCTGTTGTAGCAGCACATTCTCAACAAGTAATATGGTTGTATTACTACTCTCAGGCTTTTCATCAAACTCTGACACTTGCTAGGGAGAAGGCATTTTTATCATTTGTTTCACCCATACTGAGCTCCTGTTTCATAACATAGAATTCATAGTCAACCTTTGGTGTCCACAGAGGATGGATTCCATGACATCTGGAGGTCAAATTCTGCAAATGCTCAAGACCTTTATATAAAGTGATACTTGCATATGACCTATACACATCATCCCATATACTTTAAATCATCTCTAGAGTACTTATAATACCTAACACAATGTAAATACTATATAATTAATTGCTATACTGTATTGTTTTAGGGAACTATGATTTAAAAAGTTCAATATTTTTTTAAAACAACTTTTAATCTGTGCTTGGTTGAATCCGAAGATACCTAACCTGTAGAAGAGGGCTGACTGTATTCCATTCATCCCATAACTTGGAATTTTCATAAAGGGTATGGGACTAAGTCTCAAAATATCTGGCTTTGCCCAAACTGTGACTTTACTTTTGGTAGAACGACATCTCTAGGAGTCACATCATGACCCGCTAGTTAGAGTGGGAGGATATCGGTGTTTGAAAAGTAGAAGTTTTTGATTTTCTTCTTTGGTTCTCAGTTTGTCAGAAAAGAAAAAAATGATCGGCATCCTAAACCCCTCGATGCGCCTCTCTTTCTCGGGCTTCAAACCCTGCCTGGACTATCTACAAACACAGAATCCTGAAGTGATAGGCTCACAGGATATATTGCACTCAGACTTCATCAGTATTGTCATTATGATGCATTAACACAATGCGTCATCCTGGGCTTGTCAGAGCTATGATTTATGACTCAAAACGTGTTGTGGTAGAGCAGGCATCGGGAACCCTACTGACTGAATGCTTGTTTATTTTTACACTTAAGGGCTTTGAAAGCGAGTTTCAGACTACTTTTCCTCAAGGAAGGACTGGGGGAAGATTTTGAAAGGAGGACTCCATTTCAAAACACTGGAGGGGCCAGAGGGTCACACTTACCATATAAAGGTTTATGTTTTCTCAGACCACTTTAGGGGCAGGAACAAATTTGCAAAACTCCAAGTCATTTGGTTCCCACTGGTGAAATCTGGCCTTCCCGTGTCTTTCCACCCCTCTGTTTAGAACTCCCTTAATAGTTAAGTGTGTGAGGTGCGGTAGGAAAGGTATACATTAGAGGCTTTCTTTTACTGCCAAAAGTAATAAGGATAGTGTTATATTTTATGAGAGTAATAAGTGGGATTATGCAGGGGAAAGTTGCCTGCAAGGCAGCCGGATGCCAGCGCTTCTGAACTTTACGTTCTCTCATAATGCCCTCAACAAAGTATCAAGCGTATATTGCATGGCCGGCCTGGAACACAGTGCCAAAAGAAAAGAAAAAGATGTCTGACCACTGTAGAAAAAGAAGGGACAAAAAGACACAAATAGAGAACTGAGACAAGTCTAAAGCCATATTGCGTCTTCCAATGGCAATAACCTTATGAAAATGATTGAGATGAGCTTAGATTTGTTGGGAAAGGCTTCTGAATAAGGTGAGTCATGGAACAAAGCTAGGGAGGAGAGGAAAGATAGATACTTCTGACTTCCCCATTCCAGGATGACAGTTCTACCCAGAATGCACTTTCCCTCACTTGGTCCCCAGAGTCTGGTTTCTTAAGATCTGAAGCAACTTTAAACCTGTCTGCAAACTTGGATCAACTCAGGTTCTTCCATTCTGCTACACAGGATCCACCTCTCCTCTTCCATTTGTCTAGCCAGCAACACTATCGCTTACGTTAACGACAAAATGTGAAATGATTGGAAAAGTAGAAAGTGTCTCTGGCCAGGCGATCTCGATTACTGGAACCAAGAACCTGGGAGGCAGCCCAAAACTTGGCAGATCAGAGCCAATGTCATCTTATGGATATCTGTACAATGTGACACATTTTTTTCTTCTCACAAAAAACACTTAATGTAATTACAGCCAGGCCTGGTTCTTCCAGCCTTAATTCATCCTCATGTCTGGGGAGCCGGAAATGGAACTAGTAAAGAATTTGCTAACATGAGAGGCAGTGAATTTGCCAAGAGTTTGTTAATCTGAAGGTTTATTTTTTTGTCCAAATATAAAGGGAGTTTGCAAACTGGTTCAGATTAACCAGGTCAAGTTGTATATTTTATTAACTTTAAAACTTTTTTATTTTTAACCTTTTAACATTAAAAAAAAAAATCCATAGAGTTAGACCAAGGTGGTGGGGTGAAAGGAGGCTGTCTGTTCAATAAAAGTTACAAGGAGATATGTGTCAGCTGCTTAGGTTTTGCTTTCTGGCTTCAGCCAGAAACAGCTGCAACATATCTATCCTAACTCAAGTCTTTTACGACTTTCACTAACTTCTTATTCAAAAATACCTTTTACTGATTTTCTAAAGAATCTCAGCACAGAGAGCTCCATGGAGAGAAGAAAGAACATACTGGAACACATCATGCCACATTCGCCACTGCAGATAGATCAACAATTTCAAGATATTTTGGCTGTTAGCTTTGGGCATTTTTAAAAAATTTTTACAGACTACATTTTGATTCATTGTACACAAATGGGGTACATCTTTTCGTTTCTATGGTTGTACTTGATGTAGATTCATACCATTCGTATAATCATACATGAACATAGGGTAATGATGTCTGTGTCATTCCACCATCTTTCATACCCCCTCCCTCTCATTTCCCTCTAAGTAATCTAAAGTTCCTCCATTCTTCTCTCACCCCTCCACCCCCATTATATATCATTATCCACTTATCAGGGAAAACATTAGGCCTTTCTGTTGGCTGACAATGCTTTCCCAAAAAGCAATAGTACTTTTTCCTATATTTGCCATACTTTAATCATTGAATTGGCCTCCATGATTGGAACATGAATGGCACCCCAGTGATCTCAAGATAACCTCTCACCTCCCTGGCAAGAATTCAACTATCTTCATGAATTTGCCTTTCTTTACTTCTTCACCCATATGTCCTTGTTTCTATGCCTTAAATTCTAAATTCTTACAATATTGAGCTACTGACTATCCTAACCTGACCAGCTTCTCTCTCTCTCCCTCTCTCTCTCCCCCCACCCCCTTTCTCCCTTTCTCTCTCTCTCTCTCCCTCATCCCTAAGTCTTATGCATGCTGTTCACTAGTGAGCTACCACAGTGACACTAGCCCAAATGACTGATCTTTTCATGGTCCAGTCACATTTTACTACAATTGTTATACTATGTTTCATGTCTCTGACCAGATCATTGGCCCTTGAGGTTTAGACTGTGACTTTCTCAATTTTATCTCTCAGTATCTAGCATAGACTATTTAATCCACTTATAAGTATTTGCTGAATGAATAAGCCCAAAAAGAGTATACAATACATATACCAAGTCCATGTCCTGCAGCGAAACTCGAGTTACGTTACAAGGTTTTGTGAATAGATTAGATTATTTGAAGTCCTTCACTTATGAACAAGAACCCTTCTTTGCATCCCAGCACAAGGCCTTATATACAGCAAGTGCTCAATAAATGTTAGATGAATGATTAACTGAGAGAAATTCTTTGTCCCTAATGAAGTAATTGCCATCTTATCATGCAAAAGCTGTGGACATGCCCTCCCTAAGTCCTCTGTGCTCTTGCTACCTGTATCATGTTGGAACATTCATATAAGCATACATGCACATAGGGCAATGATGTCTGTCTCATTCCACCATTTTTCATGCCCCTCCCCCTCTCATTTCCCTCTCCATACAGTTCCTCCATTCTTCTCTCAACTTTAATATAAGCTCCTGTGACATTTATTGTTTTGATCAAAAGTTGTCTAAATATCAGAGGAACTTTAGTTCAGGATGTGTTTTATTATGGACACACCAAGGTCCCTGAAGTTTCTTTCTTTCTTCTTCTCTTTTTTTTCTTTTTTCAGGTATTCAACTTTTTTTTTTTTCATTTTTAAAAAAAATGACTTTATTTTCCCTTATTCATGAACTCTCTTTTTTTGAACATTAGTCTCTTTCATCATTTTTCAGACCCCCATCTGTCTGCATTTATTCTAATTTCAACTATTTTTAAATTTTCTTTATTTTTACAGACTGCATTTTGATTCATTGTACACAAATGGGTCACATCATTTCATTTCTATGGTTGTGCATGATGTGGATTCATACCATTCATATAAGCATACATGCACATAGGGCAAAGATGTCTGTCTCAGTCCACCATTTTTCATACCCCTCCCCCCTCTCATTTCCCTCTACATACAGTTCCTCCATTGTTCTCTCAACTTTAATATAAGCTCCTGTGACATTTATTGTTTTGATCAAAAGTTGTCTAAATATCAGAGGAACTTTAGTTCAGGATGTGTTTTAAGAGATGCATATAAAAGCTTAGGTATTTTTGCAGGTATCCCTTTACTGTTTCCATTAAACTCACTAACCTGAAATATCTAATCAGTATTTTACCACTTGAGCTTAGGGATTTGATCCCAATAAGAATGTTGCTAGACCTGGCAGAGATAACTCTGCTACTAAGTTTCTAAGACCTTAGTGTCTGATACCTGCAACATCTCTCCAACTTCTCTTTATTTTATTTTATTTTTTTTATTTAAATCAAGTCTGTTATTTTTTTTTCTTTTTTTATTTCTTGTAAACAAATGGGATACATGTTGTTTGTCTGTTTGTACATGGGTTAAAGGCATACCATTTGTATAATCATAAATTTACATATGGTAATGTTGTTTGATTCATTCTATTATTTTTTCCCTTCCCCCCCACCCCTCCCACCCTTCTTTTCCCTCTAAACAGTCCTATCTTCCTCCATTCTTGTCCCCCTCTCTAACTCTAACCCTAACCCTAACCCTAACACTAACTCCCCCCACCCTCCCCCTTATGTGTCATCATCCACTTATCAGCGAGATCATTCGTCCTTTAATTTTTTGAGATTGACTTATCTCACTTAGCATGATATTCTCCAATTTCATCCATTTGCCTGTAAATGCCATAATTTTATCGTTCTTTATGGCAGAGTAATATTCCATTGTATATATATACCACAGTTTCTTTATCCACTCATCAATTGAAGGACATCTAGGTTGGTTCCACAATCTGGCTATTGTGAATTGAGCAGCTATGAACATTGATGTGGCTGTATCTCTGTAGTATGCTGATTTTAAGTCCTTTGGGTATAGACCAAGGAGTGGAATAGCTGGGTCAAATGGTGGTTCCATTCCAAGTTTTCTAAGGAATCTCCACACTGCTTTCCAGAGTGGCTGCACTAATTTGCAGCCCCACCAGCAATGTATGAGTGTACCTTTCTCCCCACATCCTCGCCAACACCTGTTGCTTGTATTTTTGATAATCGCCATTCTAATTGGGGTGAGATGGAATCTTAGGGTGGATTTGATTTGCATTTCTCTTATTACTAGAGATGTTGAACATTTTTTCATATGTTTGTTGATTGCTTGTACATCTTCTTCTGGGAAGTGTCTGTTCATTTCCTTAGCCCATTTGTCGATTGGATTATTTGTATTCTTGGTGTAGAGTTTTTTGAGTTCTTTATAGATTCTGGAGATTAGTGCTCTATCTGAAGTATGATTGGCAAAGATATTCTCCCACTCTGTAGGCTCTTTCTTCACATTACTGATAGTTTCCTTTGCTGAGAGAAAGCTTTTTAGTTTGAATCTATCCCAGTTATTGATTCTAGCTTTTATTTCTTGTGCTATGGGAGTCCTGTTGAGGAAGTCTGGTCCTAGGCCGACATGTTGAAGATCGGGACCTACTTTTTCTTCTATAATCTGCAGAGTCTCTGGTCTGATTCCAAGGTCCTTAATCCATTTTGAGTTGAGTTTTGTGCAGGGTGAGAGATATGGGCTTAGTTTCATTCTGTTGCATATGGATTTCCAATTCTCCCAGCACCATTTGTTGAAGAGGCTATCTTTTCTCCATTGCATAGTTTTGGCGCCTTTGTCTAGTATTAGAAAGTTGTATTTATTTGGGTTTGTGTCTGTGTCTTCTATTCTGTACCATTGATCTACCTTTCTATTTTGGTACCAATACCATGCCGTCTTTGTTACTATTGCTTTGTAATAAAGTTGAAGTTCGCGTATTGCGATACCCCCTGCTTCATTTTTCCTGCGAAGGATTGCTTTAGCTATTCTGGGTTTCTTGTTCTTCCAGATCCAACTTCTCTTTAAAGTGAATTTGTCTTGGTTAAAATGTTTGGTCCCCTAGAAGGCTAAGCATCTAGCCCAGTAGCAGGTGGGTGTGTCTGCAAATCTATGATCAAATCTATAATCACACATCGCCACCCAACAAACAGCAGAGTCCAAAGAAAATGGAATTGTGGATGGGTAAGATTTTGCACAGGGAGGATCTCTTAGAATTGTATGATGTGCAAAAACCCCAAGGCATCCAGAGAGCAGTCGGGTACTGGAGCCTAGAGTGGAGTGAGATATTGAAGGGAGCAGAGGTTGAAGAAAGGGAAAGAAGTGGAGAATCAAACATAAACTACCCAAACTTTACAACTTTTCAACTATGCTTGGGCCCACAGGTAGCATTTGAGAAATATAATACTAACCTTGAAACTAGCCTCAGTTAATAGAAGGCAACAGTAACAGCTCATTGGAAACAGTAAGAATATTGGAATCAGAAGGATCTGGGTTCCCCTTTGTAACTCAAGGCCTATTAATGCATGGGAATAGGGTTTACCGAGGAGTGGGACCTCTTCAATTTATGTGCCTCTTGCTAACACTATAAACTCAGCTCTACTTTTCTGATGTTAAAAGCATAGGAAGTAAAATGTGAAAACCTAACTAATTAGTTGTTAAGTTCTCTATATCTCCAAATATCCCATTATTAGCTGGATGAAAGAGTCATGTGACTCTTTCATCTGTCATCTATATGGCTTGGCCTTTCAAAAGTGACAGAGTCTCAATATAGATACCAGGGTCTTTTTGAGTCTTTGTCTGTCTGTCCCTCATCAAACCAGACCATAAACAAATTATCAGCTCACTCTGCTCCCCAAGGGTACACAGGCATACCCCTTTGTTATTCTCCCAGTGAGACTCTTTGCTCTATTTCAGGGCAAGTTTCTTTAACAAGAAGATTTTAAGTGAAGTAGATTCTGTAAAGCAGCAATTAATCTATACTTTTAACTTCAGTTGTTTTTTTTTAAATTCTCTGATAATTTTAAAGTTAATATCACTGTTTTTAAGCTCATATTTTTTTCAGTATATTTGAGGTGTCTACTGCAAAACTGCACATCAGAACTTCCCACAGTCCAACAGGTTTTTAAAGAGGTGAGTTGGGAAAACAAATTGAATGAAGCCTTTCAGAGCTGAAATCAAAAACATGAAATGATTTATCCAAGGTCATAAAAGTAGGTGAGTAGGTGTGGCAAAACTGGACCCCCCCCTGCGCATCCAACTCCACTGTCTTTCCTCTCAGAAAAGAAATAGATGCTCAAAAGAATTGAAAGAAACAGTGGGTAGCATAGTCATGATGGATTACTAAGGGAAACTGGGATGCTGGGGTTCTCCCAGTAGCAGTTGGTAGCATTCTCAAAGAGCATACCCAGCCTTCATTAATGAGTAATGACAGTCCTATATGGTGGTGCATGCCTGTAATCCCAGTGGCTCAGGAGGCTGAGGCAGCAAGATTCAAGTTCAAAGCTAGCCTCAGCAAAAGCAAGGTGCTAAGGAACTCAGTGAGACGCTGTCTCTAAATAAAATTTGAAATAGGGCTGGGGATGTGACTCAGTGGCCGAGTGCCCCTGAGTTCAATCCCTAATATCCACTCCACAAAATAAGTAGCAGGAAAGGAAACATATCTGACAACTCTAGAATTCTTATTATACCTCACATAATGTAGTGGTACTCAACTAAGGGTAATATTGTCCCCCAGGGGTCATTTGGCAATGTCTTGAGTCACTTTTGGTTGCCACAATGTAGGGAGTTTGGCTAGGGTATTCCTACGGGTAAGTAGAAGCTAGTTAAGGTACTAAAGAATCTATGGTATACTGAATAGCTCTCTATAATGAAGAATTTTCTGGGCTAAAATGTTGCCAAGATTGAGAAACCGTATGCTAGTATCTCAATTTTATTAGAACAAGTTTTCACCCAGTGCATTTTATTTATTATTTTTATTTATTAACCCAAATGATTAATAAAATTAATAGGAACTATAAATTGTCAATAACCATAGTCAAACATAAAGGAGAAACAATAACAATAAAAATAACTCATAAGAAAATCATCTCTAGCTCAGTATGTAACACTCAGAGACAAGAACCCTAGAAGGTGCTTCTAACTATCCTTCAGGCCGTTGCTAAGAATACTACAGGGGAGGGCTGGGAGTACAGTAGACACCACAGTGTTTCTGCCCCCAGTGACATGACCTGATGACAGGTGAGAAAAACTTGAGAAATCTTTGAACAAAATAAAGATAAAAATATCTCATTATTTTTTGGAGCCAGTATTTGTTAAAACCGTGCAAAAATATTCTGCACTTGTTTGTGAAATAGGGTGAAAATCTGGTGAGACAGCCACAGGTGCGGGTATGACTTGTTTTCAGGACTCACCAGTGCCTTGCAGGACAGGCAGCCCAGCCTCATCCTCTGATTGCTAGTAGCACACTTCACTCCAACAAAGCCACCCACAGACACGTGGTGTTGCCTTCCATGAGGACAGTAGAACCCGCTTTAAGCACCACTGTCTTAGGCAGCAATGTAAATGTACCTACAATACCAGAGAGTTTAGTACCTACAGAGGTTAAGAATCTTGCTGAATACAAAATGTGATTTTTGGAGTCACTTTTTATGTAGTAAAAATGGAAATTTTTACACATTCTTTTAGATTATAATAAGAATCCCCTTGATGACCAGTCCTTATTTATTTCCAACAAAAATTCAAATAGACTTATGTTCTTTTTTTCCCTTTAAAAAAAATTACATGGCACCTACTTCAAAATGATAAAAATAATAGAAAGTGGAGCTTTCTCATATCATTTCCAAAGATATTCCTCTCAAATTTTCTTTATTCTTAAATGGAAGAACTTCAGATTTTATTTTTTATTCCATAAATATTAGTAATGGATAGGACAATCAAAGCAAAACAAATAACAAAAAAAAAAAAAATGTACCACTAGAGTCTGAAAGGATATTTTTTAAATCAGTATGAACATGGCGATTTCTCTCTGGTTAGAGTGTGTGTGTGTGTGTGTGTGTGTGTGTGTGTTGTGCATTACAGTGTGTGGAACACCCATATTTCCACGCTATACCTAGATTTTACAATGACATAACCTCTGCAGTTGGTTAACTTCTGTTTTCCACACCAAGCTACCATTAAAAACACCAAATGGTTATTGACTCTTACATTCTTAACTGACATACAAATTGAGAGATTGAAGTGTAGCTGAAGAAGTGAGAGCGTGAAGGAAAATCTTTTCCAGAACTATTCCTTATTCTTCACTGTAGGGAATTTAAATCTTAATAAAAATAAATAATCTACAAAATCCTAAACCATTGCCCAAACACATACTGTATGTGTGGTCTAAAGCAGTGGGCAGGAGTGGGAAAGCAGAGGAGCTGGTGGGGTTTGAGGGTGCTTCTACCCATCGTCCTTCACCTACAGCCACATCTTTTATCTATTTTATTTGTGTGTTTCCATAAGATTTTGTTGCAACAAAGGATTTCCCCAACTAAAAAAAATTTAAAAACCACTGCCCTAAGGGAAATTAGGCAGCAGACGTAAAGAAATATAATATAGGTCAAATTTCATCACAACAAATACTATTATGACAAAAATCTCTATATAGCAAAAGATTTCTGAGCCTTAGGCAATAACCCATTTGTCTTAAGAAATATGCAATACAACAAAATAAAAGAATCTGGGCAATGTTTTTATTATGACGGCCTTTGACCTGTATTCCTTGCTTGGTGGAAGAATGAAATCTGTAAGTTGGAATTTAGTGTTGCTAGTTTCCTCTAGGTATAACTACTTCCTTTTCAATCTGCTTCATGTCTGCCTAATGTTTGTTGTAAAATAAAAGACTGGAGCATTGATAGGAGGCACCTAGAAATGTGTTCCATAAATCTGATTACCATTCAGCTATGATTCCGTGAACAAGAGAAAAGGTAATCACAAAAGTAACCTTGTGTCACCCCAAGGTGGGGCCAGTAAGTTGCTACCTTATGCTCACTCTCTTCTCCTTCCCTCTTATCATAAACTGATTTTTACTTATATACATTGACATCTGAAATATAATCTACCTTCTCTAGCCTTCCTTGCTATTAAATACAATGTAGTGATAAAAACGTTCACAAATAAGGAATGGTCTCAGCAGAGAGGAACTACTATCTTCCTTCTTGTGGTCTAGAATTGGACTGTCATGGTTAAATCTCCCAATGTCATATCGGAAATTTAGTTGTCCTTGAGCCATGTGCTGTGAAGCAGAAAAATAGTAGAGGAACAAGTTCCTAAAGCTTTTGGAGAGCCACCAAACAGCCCTAGACTGCCTATCTCTGAAACTACTGTTGCATGGAAGAGTAAATATGTATTCACTGTGGTTGGGATTCTGTTACTAACAGCCACACATAATTGATAAATCTTCCTATTCAAACCAGTATATCCTTCTCTCTCTGCTATGCTTCGAGATTATATTGCTTGTATACATCTATTCATTCAAAATATAATACACACCTTCACTATGTACTAGGGCCATTGCCAGCACTTGAGGTTTTAGCAATTGAGATAAATAAGACATACATCTTTTCTTCATGGAAATTTCCTTGATTCCAGTGATTCTAATAGGCAATGTGCCTTTCTTAACAGTGCTTGTCGGAGCACACTAAAAAATGTTTTAAGATTCTAATGGAGCTTCTCATGTTGTGATAGTCAGCTTTGTGTTGCTACAACCAAAACACCAGAAGAGAACAACTCAAATGAGGAAAAGTGTAATTTGGGGCTCATGGTTTCAGGCTATTATCAGTTAACTCCATTGCTCTGCGCCCAAGTTGAGGTGGAGCATCATGGCCAAAGGGCATGGCTGAAGAAAGTGACTGAGCTCCTGGTGGCTGGGAAGCAGAGAGAAAGAGAGAGAGGGAGGACAAGATACAATACCAAGGACAGGCGCCCAGTAATCCACCTCCTCCAGCCACACATCCCCACGGTTACCACTAATACAGTAGTCCTTTCAAATTAGAATGGATTGTTTAGGTTAGAGCTCTTATAATCTAATAATTTCATCTCCAAATATTCCTGCCTTAACACAGGAGTTTTTGTGGGACACCTCACATCACCAACATTATACTTATATTAATTTCGTAATACTCAAAATTTTGTTCAACTATATTAAGGTATAATTGATACAATGAATTGCTCATGTTAAGTTATAATTTGATAAGATTTTGAATATGCGTACACCCATGAAACCATGGCCGCAATCAAGATGCTAAATCTGTCACCACTTAAAGCTTCCCTGTGTCCTTATGAAGCTCTCCCCTCCTCTCCTCCCCCATCCACCCTATTCTCAGGCATCCATGAATCTGCTTTCTTTCCTGATATTAGTTTGTGCTTTTTTAGTTTTATACAAAGCACATGGTTACATATATGAATGATTTTACTCAGTCTAGATACTTAATGTTTCCCAGATTTCTAAGATGGCAAACTATTCTGCTATTGTTTGTTTTCCCATAATTTATAGGATTTTGTCTGAAGTTAGCTACATATAGATAAGGAAGAACTCCTTGATGTTCATCCTCTCATTATATGAATGATCAAAGATAAACATTTTTTGTTAAGTATGGATAGATGCCAAAATGAAACCTAAACATATTACATTATGGCTGGAAAAATCTTAAAAGCATACATATTTAATTCAAGATACTGACTTTTAGACTCTATGCTTCTGAGGACAGAAAGATAGAACACACACACACACATGCACACACACTTTTTAAAAACCATCTCAAGTGTTGCAAGTATTTGGAGTTTTTATGCTATCGTATATTTTCCCTTAATGATCTCAACTAGTCTGAATAGGAAGTTTCAACTTAAATATACTACAAATGTTGGCACTCGATAAAAGGTATTTGTGGGGATAGGATTGCCATAAAATTACAGGATATGTAGTTAAATTTAAATTTCACATAAATGATAAATAATTTTTAGTATAAACATGCCCCAAATATCAGATGGAGCTTCCTTATGCTAAAAGAAATCTCAGGTTGGTTTATTTTTTAATCTGAAATTCAAATTTAAGTGGGTGCTTTATATTTTTATTTGTTAAATCTGGCAACCTTAAGAGGATGTGTAGTGGTGTTGGAAGGTCATAATGAATTTGGAAAATATGGCAGGCGGAGAGGAAGAGAAATGAGGCCTAATGCTGACTGAGACAGATAAATGCCCTGCCAAACTTCTGAGATTCACTTACAGATCTAAAAGGAAATGGACCTACTTACAATTTCTGTTAGGGCCTGAAAGTAAAAACTTGATTGTAAACTGTAAGTAGGATTACTTTATGTCAACACTAAATGACTTCAGATTCCTGATGTTTGCATCCAAAAGTTGTCATTTTGGGGAACTTTTCAGACTTGGATAGTTCTGTGGTTTTCCCATCGTCCATCTTTGACATACAAATTAACCTTTGGTTCAACTGATCAGAAGTTGAGCATTTCAGAGTAAACAAGGGGTACCATTTCCCAAGATGTTCTTGGGAGAACCTTCTTTTCCTTCATCCTTTTTTGTGGGGAAAACCATGACTAAGAGCCCCTTAAAATAAGGTTCTGGAAATAGAAAGACATCTAATTCTTATAGGTTTCTAGCTCTGGAGAACTTGCACAGTATAGTTAGGAAGCCTTATCTGGATGAATGGGACTCAGGTATGGGAAAGATCCCATACCATCCAATGAGGAAAGCAATAAAAAAGGCCTCTCTGTGAGCAGCCAGCGGTCCTCATCACATGTAACCCCACCCCACATCCAGCTTCTGACAGGTCATTAACCATTAACGACTGCTACTGATGACCAGGCTATGCCAAAGACAGTATGGTGGATACCAAAGCAGGCTTTAGGAGTCCCTGTTCTCAAATGCATGTTCCTTCCCACTCTTGGGCCTCATTCTAAATTCCTCTAAGCGGTGATGTTTAGATGTTTGGATTAGACTCCCATTTTGCCAACTACACATCTGTTTTCCCCTCCACTAAAGGAATCCAGTGTGGGTCAGGAACAACTCATTGACTATGTAAGAAGATAGGTCCCTGCAAACCCAATCAGGGCCCAAAGCATTAAGCCACTGGATTTGTGTTCTCATATTTTATAGCACTCTTATTCACCAGTGGTGGCGGGAGGTTTTTTGACATGCATCTGACCTCTCAGGGATAAGGTCACGTCACACCTCAGCCCTGTGGAATAAGCACACAAGGCTCTTTGTTCCTTCCATAGGCAGTACTGCTTGACCCTGTGGTCTGGGCTTGTGTAGGAAGCAATTTTGATGGTGTGATTTGAGGGATACTGGGAAATTCTCTCCCTCCTCCTCCTTTTCCCAACCATCCGGCTACCTCCTTAACCCAAATATTCCAAACATCGCCCAGATGGCTGGTGTCTAATCACAAAGTCACCTTGAACTATAAAGATTACAAGTGAAATTCATTTTGGGAATGCTGACCACTAAATTCACATGATGCTACCTGATTAAAAGAACTTTACTGGTTAAGAAAATGGTGATCATACTTCTTAAAAATGTTGGTGCTCCCTAGAAGATTATCTACTGCCATTTCTTTGATTCTCTCACAATGTCTTACATTTAGAAAGTATTTCGATAGTTGTTTATTTATTTAGTATAAAGAAATATATAAAAAGAATATGATTGAACACCTATAATACTTGGTCTAACAAGAGTGGACCTGTATGGTTCCTTCAACACTGAAGCCTTTAGCTAGAAGCTAATCCAAATGTCTTTCCATCTATATTTAAACCAGATTATTTTTTTATACCAGGGATTGAACCCAGTGACGCTTAGCCACCGAGCCACATTCCCAGCCCTTTTTTATTTTTTGTTTTGGGACAGGGCCTCACTAAGTTACTGAGTTTGCTTTGAACTTGCGATCCTCCTGCCTCAGACTCCTGAGCTGCTGAGATTACAGATGTGCATCACAGTGCCAGGCTTAAACCAGATTTCATACTTTGTTCATTCATATCTTCTCTCACATCTCTATTCTGTGGACATTTCTGGCCATACAACATCCTCTTGGAGATCACTGTCAGAAGATCAAGTCTTCCTAATAGTTTGTCTCTAGTTGTGCAGCCACTTTGTGCACTCTGTAAGACATGTAGTTCTGGTGGCTCAAGCTTGTAATCCCAGCTACTCGGAGGCTGATATGGGAAGATTGTAAATTCAAGGCTAGCCAGGGAAACTTAGGGAGACCCTGTCTTTAAAAAAAAAAAAAAAAAAAAAAGGCTGGAGATGCAGTTCAGTGGTAGAACACACCCAGGTTCAATTCCCAATACCACAGCATTTATTCTTTGTAGTTGAATCCAATCCCACTTCCTGTTTTCCATAGCTTTCTATTTCCACCCATCACATATCCCTCAGCTATAACAGAGTACTGCTGTACAACTTTACGCTGGAATAGCTGGTAGTTTACACTTCCCCTTCTTTTTAGCCAACAAGTATAATGAGTTATTACTCATATATGTATTATTTCACTTGATTATCACATCCATTCTGAATAGATCTGTAATAGATAATTCAGAGAGGACAAGAGACTTTTATGAAGAGAAATAGCTGGTGAGCAGAAATGAGACTCAATCTAACTTCATTATTCCAGGTCACCTCTCAAGAAATTCTACAATTATAAATACCAGAAGTTTGGTAATAGGCATAAGCCCTGGGGCCAACAATGGTTCCAGATGTGAAATTCTCACTGATCACGTCCTTTCAAAATGGCTGTCCTTAATCCCAGGTAAGGGAAAGAAAGTTATAGTTTACTCTTTCTGAAAAAACGCCACAGGGTGTCCAAGTTTTAGAGTGAACACTGAGATTGTTCAGTGATCTTATACCCTGATTAAAACAGCTATAGCAAAGCATCTCATCTAACAACATATAAATAATCAGGATAGGAGAGCATTCAGCGCTACATTTGTGGAGTTAAAAGGAACATCCACAGACAGGATTTCAATCTCTGAAACTTTAAAAGACATACTAAGCACCTCTTTTAAAAATTATGGACAACTCAAAGGATTTTACATGTTCATTATTAAAAAGAAGCTTAATGGCACCAAAAACTCACTAGAAAGAAAAAGTCACTAAGCTATTTGGAAGTTTCCTCTCATTCTGTTTTACGGCTGCCTAGTAAACTGGGTTAACCATCCCCAGAAAGACATGACTAGGATTGGATTTCCAAAATGTAGGTGCTTTAAATAATCACTAAGTACTCTTGAATCCATGTTAAATGCTGAAGTATTTATAAATATTTCTTTTGAATACACAAATTTTTAAGTTCATTCAGACAGGTGCAGCAATACATCATAAGCCAACAAACTGTCAAAACTTCTGACAAAGAGTCAACAAATTGTGGCAATGTTTTCAGAAGAGCACAGGTCCTTGTGTGACATAAAATCCAATGCCAAGGAAAATCACCAGCTCCATCTGCAGTAATTCACTTAAGAAAAACAACAAAAAAAAAAAAGAATTCCCATCTTTCTGCAGATGTCATTCGCCTTGCCAAGAAATTTAGTCTAGTAAAACATTACTATTCCTGACTTAGCCTTAAAAGCCTCTGGACCTCATAAGCAATCAAGGTGTAGGAACCACAATCTAAATTTTTGTTCTCAAAGCTCAGTGGAAAGACTATGACAAATTCAAGCAAGCTTTGTTAAAGAACAATAAAGCCGCAAAAGAGATTGTAGTTAGAAAAGTGTGTTTTCCTGAAAAGCCTTAGCTTAAATTGGAAACTAGAATGATTTTTAAAGTGTTACGGAAACATTGACTTTGTTACACACTACCTTTTATGTGTTTGGTTAATGCACTGATTTTAATGTTGTTTTCTACATTTTTCTGCTTTGATAGAAAACAAAAATCTGAAAAAAGACATGCCTAAGGATCATGGGTGAATTTTATGTTTATCAATAAGCTGATATTTATTGTAGACTCAATAAAGGCAAAGCTCTCTGCTAAGAATCAGGAGATTTTTAATCATATAACACAACAACTACAACAACTATAGCAACATGACACCTGCCTCCAAATCCATTCTGTAATTGTGGGAAATCAGGATCTACATCTACCAAAATAACCAGAAACTGCAATAACAACGTAAAGAATCAACAATAACAATGGACTATCTGAAAAACCAATTAAGAAAACGATTCCAAACACAATAGCATGAAAAAAATAAAATATTTAGGAGTAAAATTTTTAAAAAAGGGTGAGAAGAAATCTGTATAGTAAAAACTACAAAACGGCGATGAAAGAAATTGAAGATGACACAAATAAATGTAGAACTATCCCATGTTCATGGATTGGGATATTAATATTGTTAAAATTCCATACTCTCTGCTGTAATTTGGATCTGAAATATTCCCCAGCTTGACTATTAGAGGTATTAAAAACTTAACAGGTGGGGCCTAGTGGAAAGCCTTAAAGTCACTGGGGGGTGTGTCTTTGAAGAGGATAGTGGAAACTCACCCCTTCCTCTTCCTCTTTATTCATATCCTGCCATGAGGTGATTAGTTTTGTCACAACACACACTCCCTGCCATGATGTGCTTCCTTGCCACAGGCCCAAAAGCAATGGGGCCAATTGATCATGGAATAAAATCTTCAAATCCATTAGCCAAAATGGATCTCTTCTTCTTATAAGTTTTTTACATCATGTATTTGTTACAGTGATAAAAAGATTGCCCAAAGCAATCTGCAGATTTGATGGAATCTCAGTCAAAATTCCAGTGTCATTTTGCATGACAGAAGAAAAAAATTCTAAAATTCTTATAGAATCAAAAGTGATTTCAAGCTTTCTGAGGAATGACATATATATACAATGGAATATTACTCCGCCATGAGGAATGACAAAATTATGGCATTTGCAGCCAAATGGATGAAATTGGAGGATATCATGCTAAGTGAGATAAGCCAATCTCAAAAAACTAAAGGACAAATGATCTCACTGATAAGCGGATGAGGACATATAAGGGGGGGGGGTAGGAGGGGTTAGTGTTAGGGTTAGGGTTAGGTTTAGGGTTAGGGATAAGGAGGGTGGTAAGAATGGAGGAAGGAAGGACTGTATAAAGGGAAAAGAGGGGTGGGAGGGGAGGGGGGGAAGGGAAAAAATAACAGAATGAATCAACATTGCCCTATGTAAATTTATGATTTTTAATTAAAATTAAAAAAAAGGAAAAAAAAAAGTGATTTCAAGTATCCAAATCAATTTTGAGCAAAAAGAACACAGCTGGAGGCATCATACTACATGACTTCAAAATGTATTACAAAACTATGATAATTAAAACAGCAGTATTGGCATAAGAGCAGGCTCAGTCAGTGAAATACAACAGAAAGCCCAGAAATAAACTCATACATTTATAGTCAGCTGACCTTTGACAAAGGTGCCAAGAACATATGCAGGAAAAAGGACAGTCTGTTCAATAAATGTTATTGGGAAAACTGAATAGAAGAAAGAAATTAGGTCCTCATCTCATACTATATGTAAAAGTCCACTTGAAATGGAATTAAAACTTAACAGTCAGACCTAAAAGCACAAATTACTGGCTGAAAATGTACAGGGAAAGTTTCACATTAGTTTGGACAATAATTTTTTTTTAATATGACCCCAAAAGAACAGGTGACAAAATCAAAAATAGACAAATGTAATAGCATCAAATTGAAAGCGTCCATAAGGAAAAGGAAACAACAATTAGAGACAAACATAAATTGGGAGGAAATATTTGCAGACAGTATATCTGATAAGAAACTAATAACCAAAATATTTAAGGAATTAAAATAGCTCAAGAGCAGAAAAACAAATGACCCAATCAAAACTGGGCAAAGGTCATGAACATACATTTTTCAAAACAGTACAGCCAAACAATCAACAGACACATGAAAAAATGTTCAATGTCACTAACCATCTGAAAAAGACAAATGAAAAAAAATGAAATATCAATTAATAACTGTTAAACCTGTTGTTATCTAAAGACAAAAGATAACAAGTCTTGGCAAAGATGTGGAGAAAGAGAACCCTTGTACTTTCAATGGGAGTATGAATTAGTATAGCCATTATGGAAAATAGAGATGTTCCTCAAAAACTAAAAATAGAATTACCATATGATCCAGCAATCTCAGTTTTGGGTATATATCCAGGGGAACTGAAATTACTAGATCTGAAGAGATTCTGCTCTCTCGTGTTGATTGCAACATTAGTCACAATAGCCACAATGTGGAAGCAAACCATAGTCCTTCAGCGGGTGAATGGTTGAAGAAAATGTACTGTACACACACACATGCACACACACACACACACACACACACACACACAAGAAAATACAATTCAGTCTTAAAATGAAGGAAATTATGTTATTTGCAACATGGATTAACCCAGAAGATAGTAGGCTAAGTTAAATTAGTCTCAGAAAGAAAAGTAGTGAAAGATCTCACATTGTTAAAAACAAAAAGGCATATTTCACAGTTGCTAAAGAGTAAATTTTAAATGTTCTTCACCATGAAATTATATGAGATGATGAATATATCAATTTTTTAATTTAATTGTTACCCAACATATACATATACTGAAACTTCACATTGTACATTAAAAGTCTGTGAAGATTTTTGAGTAGAAATATATTATATAAATTATAATATACTGCGGTGCCTATAGAATGGATATATTATGCTTATGATATATTTTACATTTTATATATTATAGCATGATATAATAATAGAATATGTATCAATTTTATTTATATTGAATCAGAATACGAAGTTCAAGTTATATCTAAAAACACAAATGTTAGACTGTATGAGTTTATTCAGAGTCTAACTTTAAGGTTATAATTCAAAGAATCAAAATTACTGAACCCCAAGGATGTCTGAAATACAGTGACAAACACTGTAGGACATACAGAACTAATTCCAAATGACTGAAAACAGTTCCGGCTAGATCAGTAAATTATACATGGTGCTCATTTAAAGGGAAGCATACATAAGCTCTACGGGACAAGAGAGGAAAGACTTTTTGAATACAATAAAGTAAGCTGAAAGGACAGCACAGTGAACAGGAACAGGAGGTAAATGCCACAAGGAGAGCATTAAAAAATTAAAATGCTGTGGTAGAATAAAAAGGCATTTTGGAAGTCAGAAAAAGTTGGGACCAAAAATAATAATATAAAGAGAAAAATCCATGAAATGGAAGACAAACTTAAGAACTTATTTTTGTAAGAAAATATGTAATAAATGGTAAACTTCCAATAATGATCTTTTTTAACAATTACAATGTCAAAGATTTTTTTCAATATTTGTCAACAAAAAGAATTCTGCAGACCAATTATAATTGTGTGATACAGTTACATATCATATGTATTATAGTTATGTTACTGATAGACACACATGTAAAGTTGCAGATACATATAAGTTCTTTTTTAATTTCACAGACTGAATTTTGATTCACTGTACACAAATGAGGTACATCATTTTGTTTCTATGGTTGTACATGAGATAGGTTCAAACTTAATTGAAAATTCCATATTACACTAACAATCCAGAAATTGGGGACACCTACGAAGAAATTAAAGACTGATAAATGTTCCTTCCCTTCATATAAAGGGAAGTTAAAAAAGTCTATTTTCTTTAAAATTTGATTTAAAAAATCATTTGGAAAATTTGAAAGATGATAGTTCAATTAAAACAAAATATAATAATTTTAAATTATTAGAAAAGACTAAAGCAAAGAAAGCATGATTCACATTCTACACTTCAGAAAACAATAAAACAATAAGAAAGCATTACTAAAAATTATAGAAAGATATGAAAGTAAAGTTAAATATGTCTCTCATAAAAATAAAAGATTTAAATAGTCTAGCTTTAAAACACTCAGGTTGAGCTAAAAGATCTAACTACCTAAACTAACTAGTGCCTAAGTCCTTGATCCACTTTGAGTTGAATTTCATCTCACCCCAGTCAGAATGGTAATTGTCAAGAAAACAAACAACAATAAATGTTGGTAAGGATGTAAGAAAAAAGGTACACTCATACATTTCTGAAGGGACTGCAAAACAGTATGGAGATTCCTCAGAAAACTTAGAGTGGAACCACCATTTGACCCAGCTATCCCACTCCTAGGTTTATACCCAAAGGAATTAAAATCAGCATACAACAGTGATGCAGCCACATCAATGTTTATAGCAACTCAATTCACATTAGCTAAACTATGAAACCAATCCAGGTGCCCCTCAACAGATGAATATATAAAAATAATGTGTTTTATATATATATTTATATATATATATATATGATGGAATATTACTCAACCTTAAAGAAGAATGAAATTATGGCATTTGCAAATAAATGAAGGAGTTGGATAATATGCCAAGCAAAATAAGCCAATCCCAGAAAACCAAAAGCTGAATGTTTTCTCGGATATACAGATGTTAATTCACAATGGGGGTTGGCTAGGGAAGAATTGAGTTACTTAGTTACTTTAGATTAGGTAGAGGGGAGTGAAGGGAGGAGAGGGGGTAGGCGGATAAGAAGGACAGTAGAATGAATCAGACATTATTACCCCATAAACATATATAACTATATGGCCAGTGGGATTCTACATCATGTATAACCATAAGAATGAGAAATAATACTCCATTATATATGATGTATCAAAGTGCATTCTACTGTCATGTATAACTAATTAAAACAAATAAAAATTTAAAAAGAATGTAAACAATTACAGCAAAAACTCAAGGAGAGGGCTCATCATGCTGTTACAGGGAGCAATTCATTGATATATATACCTCTCTACACTAGCAATATCATGATATCAAAACACAATATAAAATATAACGTAAAACCAGTATGTACGATATTCAAGAATAAAATTTCAGAAGTCAATAGATGTAGAATAATTAAGGCAATGCTCTTTAATAAGTAAACCAAAACAGAAAAATATATAAGAAAAAAATAATATAATAAATAGCCTAGTTCAAAAGCTATAAAAAATACCATATATTGAGTGACCTACTAAAATTTTATTTCTCACAGGTCTGAAGCCTAGAAGTGCAACATCAGGCCTGGGAGGATCTCCAGCACCACGCCCTGGTACTCAGCCCTCAGGACCTCGAGAAAGAAAGGTTCCTGATTGGGAAGTCAAAGTGGCAGTGATAGGAGAGACACGATTTAAAGACTAAATTGTAGATCAGGAAATTGTGGTCCACAATTGGAAGAAGGGGCTAAGGCCAGTCTCCTGTGTCACACGAGTGGACTCCAAAGAGTCCCGGGTGCAGTTCTATACCCTGGGTGCAACTGCCATACCCTGCCTCCAGGGGTCCCACCTCCAAGTCTAATCCTCCCACCTTAGTCATTATCCTGAAGGTGGAGTTACCAGCAAACTGCAGACAACCCCGCCCATCAGAAGAGAAGGGAGGCCGAGAAAATACTGAACTCCAACAGAAACAAGTGTTCAATTTTCCTACAAGACTCTCGTTTTTTTCTTTTCCCCATTTTTTTCTTTTTTTCATTTTTTCATTTCCTGTTCTCACATCCCCATCATTTTGGAAATCAAGTACCTTTCATGCATCAGGCTACTGAGGACTAGGAGGTTTGAATAGAGTATGACAGTTTTGTTGTAGATTTTTTCCTAATTTTTTAAATTTCTTTATTTTTCTTACTCTATCTTCTTACTTATCTGCTTCCTTGGAGTTTCTTTCTCCCTTTTCTCATGCTAACAACCAACGTTTTTTGATTCCACTTTCACTCTTCCTATGATCTAGTACCTCTATATTCTCACTTCTTACCTCATTAATATTACATCTATACCCCTTCCCCATCCTCTTTGTTCACCATTAGAAATTGTAGACCTTACTGCAAACCTATTGTTTATGCTGTAGATAATATTCAAACTCATCATTTCTGTGCGTTACGACAATACTGTTAAAGTTTTAATAGGGGCTATTTGGTTTAAGGCTGCATATAGTTTTTATTGGGTTCTGTTAATATTGATCTCCCTCTTAAAGGTGAGGTATTGGAAACCTGCAAGGACACTATAAACCTATAAGGGAGGAAACTGTAACACCTCAGAGCTACACTGATAAAGGGGAAGAAACATGAACAACATGAAAAAACAAAGGAAAAAAGTGCCCCAAACAAAGATGCTATATCAATAGAATCTAATGACGGCATGATAGAAGAAATGTCAGAAAAGGAGATCAGAATGTACCTAATTAAGATGATCCATGAAGTAAAGAATGAGATAAGAAAGCAAATGCAAACAATGAATGAGCACTTCAATTACAGTTAAAGAACAATGCAGGAAGCAAAAGATTATTTCAATAAAGAGATAGAGTCTGAAAAAAATATGGAAATCCTTGAAATGGAGGAAACAATAAACCAAATTAAAAACACAATAGAAATCATCACCAAGGGACTAGATCACTTGGAAGACAGAACCTCAGACAATGTAGACAAAATATTTAATCTTGAAAATAAAGATAACCAAACAGAGAAGATAGTAAGAAATCATGAACAGAACCTCAAAGAATTAAGGGATAACATGAAAAGACCAAATTTAAGAATTTGGGGGATTAAGGAAGGCACAGAGATACAAACAAAAGGAATGAACAATTTATTCAATGAAATAATACCAGAAAATTTCCCAATCCTGAAAAATGAAATGGAAAATCAAATACAAAAAGCTTACAGGACACCAAATGTACAAAATTACAACAGATCCACACTAAGGCACATTATAATAAAAATGCCTAACATACAAAATAAAGATAGAATTTTAAAGACTGTGAGAGAAAAGTATCAGATTACATATAGGGGAAAACCAATACAGGTATCAGCAGATTTCTCAGCCCAGACCCTAAAAGCTAGAAGGGCCTGGAACAACATATTTCAAGCTCTGAAAGAACATGCTTGCCAACCAAGAATCTTATACCCAGCAAAACTAACCTTCAGATTTAATAACAAAATAAAATTCCCCCATGATAAACAAAAGTTAAAAGAATTTACAAATAGAAAGCCTGCTCTACAGAACATTCTCAGCAAAATATTCCACGAGGAAGAAATGAAAAACAATGAAAGTCAGCAAAGGGAGGAATAACACTAAAGGAAAAGCCAATCAAAGGAGAAACCAAACAAAAAATAAGCCAAATTATAAAACAAGTTATAAAACAAAAAATAAGCCAAATAACCAGAAATGCAAATCATATCTCAATAATAACCCTGAATGTTAGTGGCCTAAACTCATTAATCAAAAGACATAAACTGGCAGATTGGATTTTAAAAGAAGACCCAATATGATACTGCCTTCAAGAGACTCATTTCATAGGAAAAAACATTTACAGACTGAAAGTGAAAGAATGAGAAAAAACATATGACTCACATGGACTCAGTAAAAAAAACAGGGGTTTCCATCTTCTTATCAGATAAAGTGGACTTTCAAGTTAAAGTTAGTCAGAAGGGATAAGGAAGGACATTTCATACTTCTTAAGAGAAACATAAATCAATAAGGCATAACAACTGTGAATATTTATACCCCAAACAATGAAGCATCTATGTACATCAAACAAACCCTTCTCAATTTTGGGAATCAAATAGCCACAACACAATAATACTGGGAGACGTTAATACAACTTTCTCACCACTGGATAGATCTTCCAAACAAAAACTGAACAAAGAAACCATAGAACTCAATAATACAATCAATAATTTAAACTTCACAGACATACATAGAATATTCCATCCATCAACAAGTGATAGACTTTTTTTCTGAGCAGCATGTGTATCTTTCTATAAAACAGACCATATGTTATACCACAAAGCAACTCTTAGCAAATACAAAGAATAGAGATACTACCTTGTATTCCATCAGATCATAATGGAATGAAATTAGAAATAGAAACCACTCCAACACCTAGAGGCTAAATAATTGAATGATGCATGGATAATAGAAAACATCAGGGAGGAGATAAAATATTCTAAGGTAAATGAGAACACCCACACAATATATCAGAATCTCTGGGACACTATGAAAGCAGTACTAAGAGTAAAATTCATTGCATGGAGAGCATTCAATAAAAGAATAAAAAGTCAACAAATAAATGACCTAACCTTACATCTCAAAGTCCTAGAAAAAAAACAGATCAACACTTAGAGTAGTAGAAGACAGGAAATTATTAAAATCAGAGCTGAAATCAATGAAATTGAAACAAAAGAAACAATTGAAAAAAATGACAAAAAGTTGGTTCTTTGAAAAATAAACAAAATTAATAGAAGAGCAATTTCAGGGCACCATCATGGTTGGGATCTGATTGGGGGTTACCTGTTGCATTCAGTCAGCTTCTCGTAGTGTCCTTGCATAGTGGAAAGAGGGCAAGTGATATCTGGCATTAACTTGTTTTTTTTTTTTTTTTTTTAATTTGTTCTTTTTAGTTATACAGGACAGTAGAATCCATTTTGATTTCATATAATTGAGCAAGCATGGAATATATCTTACTCTAGTTAGGATCCCATTCTTGTGAATGTACATGAAAGTGGGATTCACTGTAATGTTTTCATATGTGTACATAGAAAAATTATATCAGATTCATTCCACTGTCTTTCCTTTTCCTATCCCCCCTCCCATCATGTGAAGTAAAAGAAGTCAGTCTCTAAAGGTCAAATGTTTTCTCCGATATGTAGAAGATAACCCACCATTAGTGGGAGGGGGAAAGCACTGGATAAAATATTTTCATATCATTATTCATCAAGAAAATGAAAATCAAAATCACAATCACAATGACATATAGTCATACCCCAACTAGAATGAATACTTTAAAAATTAATGATACCAAATATTAGTTAAATGTGAATCAAATAGAATTCACACATATTGTTGGTAGGAGCATAAAATTACAACCTCTGAAAAACTGTCCTCATGTGAACACGTTAAACTATCTACTGTATGACCCCAAAATTCTACTATTAGACAGATACCTTGCCCAAGAGCCTTGAAAAACTTGTGCAATAATGTTCAAAGAAACTTTATTTATAAGCACTTAAAAAAGGAAAGGTTTTTGAAATCTATTTTTAGAAAGCCTAACATTTCATGAACAGATAAATTAAGGTATATTCGTACAATGGATCACTACTTAGAAATGCAAAGAAATGAACAAGTGATAAATGTAACAACATGAACAAATCTCAAATATGATTTAATTCACATTAAGTACAAGAATAGGCTGGTGATGGAAATTGGAACATGCACTTCTGGAATGTGAGGTGGATACTAACTGGCAAGTGGCATCACAAATTCTCAACCATGATAGAAATGTTCTACTTCTTTCCATAACTGTGGCTAGGATAAGTTTATGCACTCAGTAAAACTCACTGAACGACAAAAGATTTGTGCCCTCTGCCCTCTGTAAGTCAATACTTCAATGGAAAGAAACTTGAGGAATTACTTGAGGAATTAATTCCTATGTTGTTTAATTTCAGAGCATTGAACAAATGGAACTTTCTTCACTTTATTTCCCAAATTTTTCATACACCTGATTGCAAAAGTTAGTAATAGGGTCTAAGGAGAAAGAACTAGAAAAATCCAATATGGATGAAACTAACAAAATCCTAACAAATCTAATCTTACACTATGCTGAAGGAATAAGAAATTATGAGCAAATGGCATTTATTTCTGGCAAATAAATTATATACTTATCATAGAAAAATTGAAATATTAAAAAAACCACTACTGTTTGATATGCATTTTCAATGAATTTGATATATTTGGCATTCATTACTGGTTTTAAAAAATAGCTTGATAAGAACAGCAAAGCAATTCCTTAAAGAGTACAAATATTCATCACCACACATGCAATACTTAAAACCATCATTCATGTGAAATTCTAAAATTATTTTTATTAAGTTTGGAAACAAAATAAGTCTCATTCTGGGTAATTGCTTATTTCTATTCTGGAGGTTCTAGTGTTACAATATATGAAAAAAAGGAGCATAAATGTTGAAAAATTTGAAAGTGTGGAACAACTAATTATTTTCTCAAATTCGGCAAGGATGGATTACTCAGTAAGCAAACTGGTACAATTTCCTGATGTTTAAGAAAACTAAACTTGACAGCATAATCCAAGTACATTAGAAATAAATTAAATTTTAAATTAAAAGCAAATAAGCATGAAACCACTAACAATAATCATAGGTTATGATATATAAATTTTATGGTGGTGAACAACATTGAAAACTCAAATCCATTGCAAAGACCTTAAAAAGAAAATTTAGGATAAATAAAAATCCTTTAAACCATCAACTTTATCAAAAGTTGTATATCCCAAATGTATAAAGTGCTGCTGAAAATTACAAACAAAAGACAAATATCAATACCAAAAAAGAAGATGGACAAATATCATGAATAAGAAAATTGCAAAATGAAAACTAAGATTTACTGAGATATGTTGCCTCTAAAATTAATTGAGGGAGTTCTGTTTTTACTACACAAATTAAATTGAGGACATTTAAAACTCAAATGACAATATCTCTAGCTAGAGTTTTAAAGAATGAGTACTGCTTTTAAGGACAGTAGATTGAAAAAATAATTTTGTAAGATCGAGCAACATGTGTTAGAAACATCCAAATTTGAATATCACAAATGCAGTAATTCTGAAATTTTAATCTAAAGAATTATTACTAATGCTTACAGGTATTTTCACATAAATCATGTGACATGTTACCTAATATGAAAAAATTAAAAGCTATATTAGTATCCAACAATATTAGATTGATTAGAAAATATTGTACAGCCCATAAATCAAGTGAAAGAAATTCTAAATATATATATTAGTAGAAAATATGGGGTATAAGAGACTAAAAATTATGAACTTAATTTTAAAAATACGTCTGCATAAATGCATTTATTAAAGAGAGAAAGAATAACCATACAAATGACAATATGAGGAAAGCAAATATGTATGAATGATGAATTCATGAGGGTAGGTGTTTTTTTGTTTTTCTTTTTCTAAGTTGAATATAATAATCACAAATTATTTAAAACAAGAAATAATGGAGAACAACTGTCAGTAACCAGCTAGAAATATTTGAAAATCCCATACAAATTAACAAAAACTTTGAAATTCTGGAGAAAAAAATTAAAGAAATGTGCAGGGAAATAAATCACAAAAATTGAAGAACTCTGAACATTGCCAGGTCGAAAAGACTCACTAAGTAAAATGTCAATTATATAAAAATCAATGTGTGTGTGTAATGAAAATCTGATCACTCCTCCACATTTTTTTTTTTCTTGGAACTTCACAAAATAATTCTCAAATTCATTGAAAATAATCAATTGAAGAGACTATAGACTACTTTTAAATAATCATTCTGGAAGATTTCCTTTGTAGAATTTAAAAGTAGTAATATATTAGTAAATATGTATAAAGAAAACTTTATGGTGGATTCTAAAATGGTGACAGTTTATTTAAGTAAACAGAAGTCATAAAAAATAGAAAGACCAAGTTCAAACTGGAAAAAGTATTTTAAGTAAAATTCACAAATACATGTGGTAAAAGGTTAATATCAATGAAGTTGTGAAGATCTTCTACAAATTCATAAAAGTTCAACTGTTCAACAGCAAATCAGCTCAGAAATGTACCAATAAGACATTGAGAATGGTTTAAATAAACAAAAATAGGCAATTGGCTAAAAAATTATGAAACAACTACCATGAAATTGTTATACTTTATAATCATGTTGTAGAAAAAAATACCAGGCGAAAATATACACATTACTGTTTAGTGAATGCACTAGATTGCTTAATATCTTGTATATTTGTACATCATTTTTGTTAAAATAATAAGTATTTTTAAAAGACTAGAATATATATAACAAGAAATTAAAAATATTGTGTTCTCTGAGTAAAATACATTTGGATGCATAATATTTTAATCTTTGTAGTTTTCCACACTATTCATATTTTTTAAATATGTGTTGTATTTTTTAAAGTCAACAATAACCCTGATCAAAGGAAGTAAATTGTCTCTGCTATTCTTGAACAGGAAAAAGAGAGATTATTTTGCTAATCCTAATATATTATTTAGAGAAAGAGAGACAATACCAGCCTTGACTCTCAGAATAAGATAGACCAATTTTTTTATCTCAGAATTTTATGAGTTCTTAATAAAAAGACAAAAAGGTTTCAAAGTTAATTACTGCCCATGCTACCCTATGACAGAAATGAAGAAAATAAGGCGATCACCATCCAGAGATAGATGCTGGGCAGGTACATATCTGCCTGGAATAGAAACAGCCGTGGCATAATGCAGATCTTTTATTAAGCTGAGTATCATGAGCTGATGTGAGTGTTAACATAAAGCACAGCAATGTGACATGACCATGAATGTTTCCAAAGCATTGAACTCCGGATCCAACGTGAGCTATCAGCAAGGATACCTGTGCCAGATCTAATTTTCCATTGGCACCGAGATATAGAAAAAATATTCTCTCAAGTATTGGCAGTGTTTGCAAGGAGGTAAGCACAGAAAATAGGAAATAATTTAATGTGGTTCTAAATGGCACTTGTGAAATGTCTCAACAAATAAATCCTTTCTGACTCTTCATTATTGGCACAAATGAGAGACCCAAAACTTATGGCTCAGCACCCATTTTACATTCAAGGTCAGATAGGCAACAATCAGGTGATGATATTTTATTCTCCTGCACATATGAAATTCTCTTTGAACTCATCAAATTGAATTTATAGAGGTGTTAAACTACCAATGAGAAGATTGGGTGTAAGTAGTACAAGTCCCCTACTTGGTTTCTGAATGCAAGTAAATTACAGGCCTGATTTCACTCGGTAGAGAGAAGTTAATGATTTCTGTCCCAACCTTGACCAAACTACAGGCCTCAATTTTTAAGAACAACAAATTTAAAGACCTTGGCAGTGATCATTCAGCAAAATTTCTGAATAGGACACATTCACATAAAGCCTTTTTCCCTCTGCCAGCATCTCTGTAACTACTAAGGAAAGGGGGAGAAAGAAAACAAAATATCTGTGTGTAAAATGAACCAGAGATGAATATTTATTCACTGCAATTTTAATCTGAAGAGATGTTCTTCTAGCATTCAGGACTTGGTTGAATCCCACAAACTCCAGCAATATTTAGAGCTAAAATAGATGCCCTGTCCTCAGTTCACCTCCCAATATCAGACTTCCTTGGTGTAAGGAGAGCTCAAGATGTCAAAATGGAATTTAACATCTTCTTCATGGTTGAAATCATGTTGTATTTTTAGTGAGAGGTTTTCTTCTTAATATACCAGAGGAGTAAGTTTATGTATTACAAAATATCCTCTCTCTGGAGATAGGGAAGAGACTCTGAACACAGGAAAGACATGGTCTCACAGGGACGGACAAGCCCAAGAAAGTGCTTTGTTAATTCTTAATAGCAAAACAATAGAGCAAAGTTTGAGGATACACTATATAATTAATAGAGTAGAACTAAGCATACCACACAAGCTTTCAGAAGATCACAGAATGTGCTAAGGAAATAGGCAATACAATAGTCAATCACTCCAGAGAAGTCATGCAGAAAGTACTGCATGTACCACATCTAAGATAATGACCAAACCTCTTCAAAATCATCCCATATGGTAAGTATTTTCTAAAGCTCCAATGGCACCAGGCCACCATTCTCAACCCTCGTCCACTTTCAGGGACATGAGCTAGTGTGACTTGAGTCGGATTGCTCCAGCAATAAGGACAATATGCAAATAAAGAGCAATAACAAAAAAAAAAAAAAAATCCTTTTTGCACACCAAAAAGACTCAAAACTATCTGTAAGCTCAAGAGTGGAAGAGTGACAGACCACCAACTTGAATTTTCAAGGCAGATGGAATGAGGCTGTGATGTTTGGGGTCATACTGAGAACATGCACAAACGGATGTACCAGGAAGGTAATCCACACTCAAATAAGAACCATGTTTTGTTAAGCAACACTCTCAAAGAGCAACAAATAATCTTTTGAAGTAAGTGTACAGTAAGAGTAAATACATTTTAATCATGTTAAATATTTATGTGTTTAAAAACCAGACATTTCAAGCTAAATTATTGGTAAGCCAACTGTGCAATTTTGAGAGTTATGTCTCTTTCATAATTTCTGAAGTCTGTGTTGATATCCAGAGTTGTCCAAACTCATAGGATTGAGCTGCTATGATTTTAATTAAACTTGCAAAGTGGCATATTAAAAGCAGATCTAACCAAAGATACAGTGAAGCGAGAGGGTGAGGCTTAAAACAATATTAACCACTAGTGTTTTGTGGTTTCTCTTCAAATACCAAAGGAGATTGAACTGGAGTGAGGAAATATTGGCTAATAAATTTCCAGAGGAAAAGAAACTACCACTATTTTCAATCTTTATGTATGAGGAGGAAGGAAGGATCTTAGTTAAGTATTGTTTATAATGTTTCTCTAAGTTCAGTTCAGTGTCATGAATTTGGTGATACCCCAGGGAATTCTGTAGCAAAGTTAAGTCTACTCTCAGAATATTTTATGTATAGACTATATTTTTAGAACCAAATTTTCTGAAAACATGCATAGGAAGTTTGAAAGAAGAAAATGCTGACAGGTTCTTAACTCTTGGAAGGCTGGGGAAGATTCTACTATCTACTCCAAGATAAAGGTATACGAGCCCAGCTAAATAAAAGTTTAATTCACAAATCTTACTACTCCTTTCCTGCAAGTCTAACTTAAACGATCTGCGCACATAAATGATGCTACATGCATAGGGTTTTGCATTAAGTTTGCACTGTCAGGTCTGTTTATAAAAATCATATTTTTAACCACTTGTCCCCACGGCTCTGTTCCGGGCAGTTACAAGCTCTCACCCTTGCTGTCTTGATTTTAAAGAGAAAGTTCTCATTTCCATGAACTTTCAGTGGAGACATTTCAGAATCGGTAACAAAATGTTTAGTTTATACTTTCTGTGGTCTTACTAACTTACAATTAAGTTTATTTACTTAGCACTGAAAGTATACTCCTGTCTGCCATGACTAGCAGGTGGCCTCTGCCAGCTCTCAAAAGACCTGCAGAGTTTTTTATTCCTTCTCTCACAGCATTACTTAGGTGTGCAGTTAGTTTAAATTCCTTCTCTTTCTCTCTCTCTCTACCGTGAGGACATTTTCTCATAATGCCTCTGAGGACATTCACCACATTTTGGCTCCTATTTGGAACATTTTCCTCCATTCATAAACCTAGTGGTCGCACAGTAGTTAATAAGGGGCAGAAATCTTTATAGTCTTTTCTTCCTTGGTTGAAATCCTGGCTTCCCTAATTTATGTCCGGCCATAACAATGCTCATAAGCAGTTGGGAAACACAAGACCTCCCAGTCATGGCTTCTCTGCAACTTCAAGGAAAACACAGACTTCACTGAATATTTATGAGAAATAATCAAATGTATTTGCTTGGCAGTCCATTCACATGTAACAATAGTGTACTCGTTTTTTACAGTGGTCACAGCACAGAACTGTAACTTGACATTTTTTCCCCTCTTCCATTTTTTTTTCTTTTTCCCTTTGTAGCTGAAGAGCATCAAAACATGAAGTAAACGTGATCCTTATGAGGTTCCAGAAACATACTGTAGCTGGGCTTTTCAGATAAGATGTTCATTAAGAGACTAACCTTTTATGGTATGGAAACGATGTGGATTTCTATACTGCGTCTTGAAACATCCATGTGGGTCGGGGGCCGTGTGGTCATGACTCTCACAGCTAATTATTCATGCTCCATCCAGGAAACACCATTGCTTGCAAAGGCGGGTAGGCTTATATAAACTTGGTTCTTTGATAGCAAAGGAATTATCCAGGATAAATGTATATGTTTGGTGCAACTCAGCAGGGTAAGCTTTCAGCTTGAATTTACCAGGGAAGTGAGCAGAATGGAGACCTTTCTCTAGACTGCTGTATAAAACTGCTCTATCCTTTCAGATCCTCCCCCAGACCCTCTCCTGAACCCTATTCAAACAGCTTTGGGATGCTCCCTAAAATGCTGCGATGTGCATGGCAATCCCTGAGCAAAGAGAAATGTCATTTTCATATGGCAATTTCCCAGTTCTGGGACTGAGTGAAGAGTCATGTTTGAAAGTGATAACACTAAACGAGGGACAGTAACATTGAATAATCATCGTCTGTGATTATTCATTTCACAACTCTGCAGTTAGTCCTCTGAGCCACACCACAGAATCACGGCAGAGTTGAGGCCAACAGAAGTTTATCTGAGGCCATCAGTACTTCCTGGAGGGTGTCCCTAAGTATAGACAGTTGTCTATCATATTAAAAAGGATCAGATCGTCATCAATACGATCACCCCCATTGCCATATTCAGACTAAACAAAAGACCATTCATATAATGCCTAATTGTCAACAGTCCTATGATAGTCTTCCTAATTAAAACATATTTCAATACAGTAAATGAAACCTCACCCCTACACATTCTAATAGTTCAGTCTAAGAACTTATAGTGGATATTTGTCATTTTTTAAAACCTTGGGTCCATTTCTTCTTCTGTATATTGCTTGGGTTTCTTTAGGAGAATTAAATACTCTTTTTCCTATTGTGAGTAGTTTCAGTAGGAGCACAGACCAACATCCAACTAGAGATTTGAAAGAGTCCTTGGATAACCTTTTCTTCTTTATTCTCCTGGATTTTGAAAATGGTCACCTCACATACTAACCTCCTTTGGTATTTTCTAGAAATCCAAGCCATTCCCAACATCTCAACTCTCATAACCAAGAAAGTATCAGGTTCTGTCAGTTGCAGCCCATCAATATGATCTGGATCTCCTTTTCATTCCCTCTGACCCCTTCTATCATAGTTTGGGCCTTTGGCATGTGTCTGCTATCCCAATACAATGGTCTCCTCACCAGTATGTCCACCTCCCATCTCTGTCCATCCTGATTCTTGGTAATAATAAAACTTCCTCTAAACAATTAATCCTTTGTGATGGACCAGACACTGAATGTGCTAAGCACTTTCTACAATTTACAACTCTTTTTTTGAAGAAGGTATTTGTTTTCCCCTACTTTATAGACAAGGAAACCCAGGTTAAGAGATATTAAGACACTTACATAAACTCAGCTAATACCCATTCTAGTTAGGATCTGAGCCCAATTTGGTATGACTCCAAATTCTACACTGCATAGGCTAAGCAGCCACCTCCCCTCACACTAGTGACAGAACAATCTTTCTGAAACATAAACATCAGTACGTGTTCCAGTGCTCACAAGGCTGATGCTTCCCCATCCATTTCCCATACAGTAAAGTTACACCCAGGTGAGGCTTTCCAGAGTCCGCCAAGCTTCAGCTCTTACAGACCCCATGTCCTGGTAATCCCCATGTTCACCTGAGTCCAGTAATCCTTAACTGCTTGCAGTCCTTCCAAAACGGGGCATTCCCTTGTGCCTCTGAACTCCTTTGTATGTGCTGCTACTTCTGTCCATGGGGCTTATTCTGTTTTCTTCCATCTGGAAAATCCCTGTTCGGTCTTCCAATGCATCTGAGAAGTGACACCATCCGTGGATACCACCTCCCTTGCTGCCTATTGCACATCCACATTCTCCTATTCACACTGTACTCTGAGCACTTGTTGGCACATCTGGCACATCTGTTTTCCCACTAGACAGTGACTTCTGCAAAGCTCTGTGCTTTAACAGTTTCCTATCCTTCATGCCTCCACCCAGCCCTGTCTTATTCTCCACAGACTCATGGATTCGTCTGTGCTATTCCTCTGCCAAAAATCCTCCAACAATTTCCTATTATGTTTAGAATAAAATCAGAAAACTTTGGGATGGTCCAAAAAGCTTTATGTGCTTTTACCTCAACTTCCCTCTCCTTCTTCCTCTAGGTTCAGTCATGTGACCTGCCGAGTAGTTTTTGAACAGGCCAAGGACATGCTGACTACAAACCTCACATTGACCAACCTTCTGCTTAAGAGATCCCTGCCACACACACAGGTCTACCTGAAGGATTCCTCACTTCACTTAGGTTTCTGATCAAATGCCACCTTCTCAGAAAAAAAATTCCCTGATCACCATATAAAATATAGATATAAATCCAGCAGACCCTTTGCCCTTCTCCTATCCTTGTCCTTGACCATACCTGCCATTGTATTGCACACCCTGGTCTGGATTTCTCTGAAATGCAAGCCCCATGAGGACCGGCCTATGCCTGCTTTCTTCAGTTCTTTACCACCACGTCTTGGACCAGCAGCTTCTTATTAAGAACAGAAGTATGAGACTCTCCCCACCAATGTTCAGTGTTCATATCATTAATCTGCAAGGTCTCTAAACACACTTGCTGCATACCGAATATAGATTGTGGTATAAATTATAGAGAATGGTCATAGAATTTCCCATCTAGAAATGGATAAGTCAAAAAAACTTCTTACATCCAAAGGGAAAGTTCAGAAGTTGATCAAATGGTAAGAGGATGTGAATTTGATGACCAGTTAGGGAGAAAAGAAGTTTCCAAAATAAAACTAATGCTAAATGTTGATGACCTTAACCTGACCTGGGATGTTCTCCTAATTTTCCTCCTTCCATCTAAACCCTCTTCATGTCTACATGCTCAGGGGATTGATTCCAGGACCTTGCTAATACCAAAATCCATGCATGCTAGTTTCATACACAATGGTATAGTGTTTGTATATAATCAACACAACCTCTTACATGCTTCAAATCATCTATAGGTTGCATACAACTGATAAAGCACATAACTTTGCAGAAGTCACTGTCTAATGGGAAAACATGTGTGCCAAGTAGTGCCTAGAGTACAGTGTGATGAGAACCTGAATAGGAAATGTCAGTGTGGAATAGGTACCTAGGGAGGTGGAAATGAGTGTGGTATGCAAGTGTGTGTCATGGAGAATTCATTTCTCGGATGCATCCTGAAGACTGAGTAGGGATTTTCCAGATGGAAGAAAAAAGAACAAGCACCACTAACAGAAGTAGCATAGAACCATGTATTTTTTTGTACCTAGAAAAGGTCAATTCGACTTCAAGGCCAAGCACAAATCTTACCTCTTTCAAGGACCATCTCCTAGAAACCTCACACAGTCCAATCTCTAGATGCTCTGACTTTTGGGCAAAGCCCTGTGATTTGAGTAGGAAGTTTCACCCAGATTTTAGAAGTGTGTCTGAACACATTGTTTCTTTCTAACTAGTTCCATAAAGGCAACCCAACCTCTGACTTATGTTGTACCTTTTAGCCCCTTCTGAATCCATGAAAACTCAGTGAATACTGCTTCTTGAAATGAGGCACCTCGGTACAGATATGTGTATCTAGGAGGACAAAGCATTTATATTCTCACAGAATTATCCCCAATAGAGAATGGTATTGGCCACATTATATTCTTATATTGCATGCATGTATGACTATGTTAACAATGAATCCCATCATTACATGTAATTACAATGCACCAATAAAAATATGGGGGAAAAAGAATTAACACCAATAAGTTTCAGTTCAAAATGAGCTGTCATAAGTTAAAGCCCCAGAGTGGACCAAAGGGAGTAGTTAGGGTGGACCTGATGAAAGAACTCCCTTTTGCACAAGCTGGTGGAGGACAAAGGCCTCCTTCACAATCCCTTCTGGACCTCAAGGAGGCTCCAGCAGTTCCTGGAAGACAGGGTGTAGAGCAGGAGCCAGCCGATGGCACTGCCGGGGGCACTGCTTTGATACCCTCTTTTCATCTGTGTTGCAAGAGGTTGCAGCGTGGAATCTGACTTATGGGGTGAATAAAAGAGCATTCATGGAAGAAGTGCTTTAACACATCTATATCCTCATGTTCTACTTCAAGATTTGTTCCTGCCCATTCCCCTTTGTAAGGCTCACCCCATGCCCAGTCTTTCTGGATGCTTTTCTAATCTTCTCAACTTCACCCAGTAGGCAAATGCTGTACACTACTTTGACACCCTGAGAGTCTCCTGCAGTGATTTCTACCTGTCCTTTGTGATTAGAATGCTCTCTCCTTTCCTTTCTCTTCACTCCTCTCTTCTCTTCCCCTTTCTTTCTCACCCTGTCTCTTTTAACTCCTCTGCTCCTTTTCCCTTATCTCTTCTATTCTTTTCTCTTTTTCTTATCCTAGACATATCAACTTGCTAAATCCCAAAGATTGCTTCAAGGAAATCCGAATTTCTCAGTCCAAACCTGACATTCTCTCTAGCTCTCCTTTAGTACAAAGATGTTTTGCCCAGGAAGGCATTGATGAAAACTGTGTGTCTTTCCAATCTGCTAAGTTTCCCACATTGGACTGAATTCATCTTCTGTTTTCTTTCACATGACAACAGACATGCAGGGCAAGATGGATGGATTGACAGCATCCTTCACAGTCAAGGAGGAAATTCGCTAAGGACCAGCTCCTACCAGCTACTCTCTTTACTGACCCCATTCACCTTAAGGGCATTAGAAGAGATGAGACAAAATCAGACATGGTTGTGCTACTATGTGTTGGGAGGGAGTGTGCCTATGTGATGGGTTTGGGGGGGATTTCTGTGCATAGAGGAGAACACTATTCAGTGGAAGAAGAGATGTGCCTCAGTGTTAGGAATAGATGGGAGGAAATAGTTCACTCTGAAGAGTGATCCTGTACCTATCTGGGAGGATGGCTAATTCTATTGCACATGTGTAAGTTGCCTCATTTTTCCTGAGTTGTAACTTTAGATAGGTGGGCATGCAATTAAGATTTTCCTGGAATCACCCCACTTAACCGGTTCATTGACATTGGGGAACAGAATTTCCCCATCTTAACAGCTAGTTCAGAGCTCAAGTGGCAGTCCACTAGCAGCCAACAAGAGGAGAGTCTGAGTGGCAGTTCTAATTGACCATTTCTACCCGTGTTCCTCTTAAGAATGTACAATACGAGCTGTCACAGCTCCCTGCCAATCACAAGAAATCTGACCTAGAGAAAGCACCATCTCGGAGCAAGGGCTGTTTATATATCCAATCAATTCAGTTTCCATTGCATTATCTTATATTTGGGCCATTGCAGAGAACAGCATGCCTGATCATATCATAAAATCATGAATTTAGTAGATTATAGACAATGACTTCAAATCTAAATATGTCCCCTGACTGCCCAAACAAGAAGCTGTTTAGCATTTGACACCATCTAGTCTTAGAGTTCCAAGTTTGTCCTTTGGAGATACTTAGGAGTTTTTACAGAGGAACAGTTTCTCAAATACTTGGGAGATGTGCCTGGTTTTGACACAGAGGAAAGAGAACAACAAATTCATGTCCTGATGTACAATGAAGAAAACTGCTGGATGAGGGGTTAAGGCAGCATAGGAGATTCATGCAGACGAGTTGCACACCAAATTTGCTTGTTTTTCCTCTTTTTAGAGTCAATGAAAAATCTTCACTCTGACACAATTTCAACAACACACGTCATGTGCAATGGGGACTGGTAAGAATGAGAAGCCCACAAAGGCAAACTAACTAGACAGACAGGAGCTCATCAGTGCCACATGCTCATGCTCAGCTCCTGTGGAATAGTCTCACCATAATAAGGCCAGACACATGGATTTTTAAATGCCTCTACAAGTGGTTAGTTAGCAAGGTGGTCACACACCCCTAGACGCACTGACAGGGAAACTACCTAAGACAACATGGTGTTTCCGTTAACAGCTGCCATCCTCACTCTGTCAGGGGACACAGCTGGTGCCTTCTCTCCTAAAGTTAGCAGGGGGCTGTGGGAAAGATGACAGGACTTCAGATTCCCTGTCCAACTCAGCAGGAGGAAAAAGAGATCGTCAGATAAAGCAATGTCGGTCCAAATTCTCCCTCCGTGCGTGGGTACACAGGTGTGCTTCCATTTTTCAAGCTTACATCACTCAACTTGTTTCTGAGTGATGATTAATTCCAGAAGAAAAGGACTATGGAAGCTTGTATTGTTGATCACAAATATTCATGTCCCCTCCCTGGAGGAGAATTACATTCCTCTCCCCGATGATGGGCTTGACCATGTGACCTGCTACAAACTGTAAAGTGTGTGTGTGTCACTAACATATAGAAGCTTTAAGAGTCAGTGTATGGTCTCAAAGTTTTGTTTTTCCTCTATTCAGTGGCGAACAATGTCCCAAAGAGCAATCATTTTGTCGACCTGGAAAGAAGGAAACATGGAGCAGTACTGACATAGATACAAAATGGATATAAATAAGAAACCACCTTTATTGTTAAGGCTCTGAAATTTAGAAGTTGTTTGTTACTGCATCATAACCTAACCTATTCTGACTGATGGAGTGTAAGGAAACTAACAGAACATCTGTAATAAATTGAAGACTGTGTGGTGTTTTTGCTCGAGAAATTGAAGCACTGTCTTCTTTTTGTCTTACTCTTTTTCACCTCCCCCCCACTCACTTGTCTTTGAAATGGTTCTGTCTTGTTTTGAAAAATCTGAAGTAAGGTAGCAGACAGGACACAATTCTGGGGATACATATCAAACAGATGATATTATAGTTAATTCAGTAAGAAGAGGCAATCAAGGATCTGACAGTTGAAGAATACATCCTCTTTCAAAATCAGTTTATTACCTTTGCAATAGACAAATTTATTTACCATTCTCTGAAAGTTTATAGATGCTAATATTAGAAAGACCTAGAATGTACAACTATAATGCACCAATAAAAAAATGAGGAGAAAAGAAAGATGAGATCAGAAAGCCATATTGCCCAGCATGACCTGCGATAACGTAATTTGTTAGAAATTGTATGTAGAAAAAAAGTGTCTAAATTTAATATAGTTGTAATTTATGATAGAGTTACAATAGTCATGATAAATGCTGAAATACTAGGTATACAATCTACTTCATAGAAGGTTACTTTTACTTTGTTTAATCCACTTACTATATATCCATTGCCTTCTATGTTCACTGAATTCTATTTTTAGCAGAAAACAGTTTTGAGGTCCAGTCATGTTCCTAGTTTGTCAGTGAAAGTCAATATTCACCTGTAGCTCATCTAAAGCTAATGAGCTCTTATATTATTCTTCCCATACCAATTATAAAAGCTAAACACGAGCAAACAGACTCTCTTGATCTCAGCGCATGGGAGTTCCTCTAGATTTTCATTTATAAAACAGAAACGGAGACAGAGAAAGTTTATGGCTTCACATTATAGTTAGGAAATAACATTCAAAACCACAGAATAGTTGGATTTGAATGAGAGAAAGCACCTGGGATCCTGAGGTCCAGAAAGATTTCACAATTCACAGAGTGGATCTGAGATTACAGTGTTGATATCCCTCTCCTGCCTTGATGTTAACCCCCTCTTTATAACTGAGATTATGCTAGACCTACCAAGGGCATCTCATTTTAGATGATAGAAATTTATTTCATAAAGAACACAGAGATTGAAGGTATAAGGAAGATTGCAACAATCCACTTAAAATAGCTGCTTTCCTTAGAAAATCCCCAATAATTGGTTAGCCTTTGCTTGGATACCTCCAAAGACCAGGAGCTCACTGATCTTCCAAATGTCTGTTCTTCTGGGGAAACTTGCTGCATAGTAATAGGATTTTCCTTGGGATGAACAAATGTCATCTTCACAGGTATTTCCATAAACTGATCACAATTCTGTTTTATTTGAAAAGATTAATCTAGTTCAGTGGTTTTCAAACAAAGGGGAGGGACTACTCTGGTCTCCAGTAGACATTTGGCAAAATCTGGAGACATGCTTTTGTGGTTACAATTACCAAAAATGTAACTGAAATATAATGCATAGAATCCAGGGATACTGTAAAATATCATATATTGGATAGGACAACTCCTCTAACAAAAAATCATCAAGCCATCACGTGTGTACCCCTGAGACTGAGAAACTGATCCAGTCCGATCCCTATTTGACACTTTTGACCTTCATGTGTTTGAAAAGGGCTCTGTTTTTCCTTCTATGTCCTCTTTCTGCTAAACACCTTCAGGTATCTTCTTGCTCTGGGTATGACTTTGTTTCCCCATCCTGCAGTGACCCTGCTGGACACACTTCAATGTATCATCCCTTTCGTTCATCGCCTCTAGCAGAAGGGCACGTGACGCTGCAGATCATATGTGGAACCAGGCACGCCTAATTCACGATCAAAGCACATCAAGGGCTCACTGTGCTGACAAGAACCAATAAACTATCACTAGAAGCATAAAGAGTCCGTGTCTTAGATCAGAGTGTGAATTCGACAAGACTCCATGGTATTTAGATGATGGTAGAAATAGCAACCACAGCAAAAATAACACCTAGTATTTTTCGAGTGCTGGTGACATGCCAGCACCCTGCTCAGGGCTTTCTATACATCATCTCATTTGGTCCTCCTTGCAATCCCATATCATAGTCACACTATCATTCTACATTATGAAGAGACCAATTTTTGGCTAGGTTGAAAAACTCACCTAAAGCCATGGAGCTGGTGATCAGATTAGCCAGGCCTCAAACCCATGTCCGCCTAACCTCAAAACCCACCATGGTGCTCTTAATCCCACCATGTGCTCTAAACTCTCCCCCTCCACACAGGGACAAAATGGCACATTGCACACAAGTGATAAACTATAATGAATGAGCAAGTTCATTGATCGTAAAACGGATGCACATATTTTGCAAGAGGTTTCATTACTTTGCAGCCTAAGACCAGGATCTACTTTTCAAGGAAACAAAGCTACTGGGAACAGTGGGTCTCATAAGAGACGAAAGCTCTGTGTGATCACTTTTAAGGATCTCTTGAATGAAAACAAATCACCAGCAACAAGTACAAAAGAAAACAAACATTTTCATGGTCCTTTGTTCGAGAAAGTCAACCCCCTTAAAAACTGAAAACCTTGGTCTACACGATCCCAGAGCCCTAACTGTGCTGGGACCTCACGTGGATGAGTGATGGCTGCAAATCTTTGTGCCTGCAACGTATCAGGCTTATTTTCGTTTCAAAGGAGTTTGGGTATTTTCTGCTCAGTGCTTCTACATTTGCAGCTTAAAGACTGGAGCTTTTAGGCCTATGACTCATGGATCTTTCTTTCAAAGAAGGGTGGACTATATTTTTTCTTTTGGCAGCTCTTAAATTATTAGTCAAGTTACCATGTAATCTCGGAGTTTCACCAAGTGGCTTCGAGGATTAGACTGAGAACTGGAGGAAAGTTCTGGGTTTACAAACTTTCACTCTGCTGCAACTTGAGGCTGATGTTTTTTTTTTTTTCTTTCTCATATGATCCAGGAACATATTTCTACCATATTTATATGGCACTTTCCTGGAGACATGGAAAGCTCTACTAACAGAAGTGAGGGAGGAGCCGCCTGACATTTAGAAGGAAAGTTCTTTTGGCAGGAGAGCTCTCACCTGCACTCATTATAATCTAACTTTTAAGTTTAAGAGTATTAGATGCAGGTCTCTTTTGGTCAACATCAATGTCTCCACTTTCCTTACCCCTGGGAAGAAGACCTTAGTTCTCTGCTAAAGCTGAGAATACCCCTGCCCCATGACTTCTTTAAAATGCATTTGGAAAAGAATGCCTCTACAGGCACCATCGTCTCCATCCCTCCCCCAGATAACCCTCAAAGTTGGATTTGCTAAGTATCTTTTCCAGCTCCCCATAGTGACTGGTTCTTACACCTCCAAACACAAGGGCTGGATAGGCCATAAGAGAAGGAGGAGCTGATTCAACTCAGGACTTTTAAAGGCAGATCAAAAAGTGCCCAACTCCTCTAAATAATCCCATCCCATCAAATTACCCAGTAGAATTGAAAGGTCCCTATGGGCATAGAAAACCATTTTAAATGCATACTGCCTAAAAGCCTGAATTAATATTGCTCTTAGGCCTGTGGTCTCCCCTACTTATCCTGCCTATGTCAGGTTGACTTTGTGAAAGTTAATTGAGATAAGAGGAGATAAGAGCGTAATTTTTTTTTTTTTTTTTTTTGTACCAGTGATTGAACTGAGGGGCATTCAACCACCGAGCCACATCCCCAGTCCTAATTTGCATTTTATTTAGACACAGGGTCTCACTGAGTTGCTTAGCACCTCACCTTTGCTGAGGCTGACTTTGAACTCAGGATCCTCCTGCCTCAGACTTCTTGCTGCTGGGATTACAGGCATGCACCACTGCACCCAAAATGAAATATCTTTAATTGTAGTAAATCAACTCAAAAATTCTAAGGATGAATATTATTACCAAATATGAGGAACTAGGAAAAATACAACTCCTATCCAGATAGACTGAAGGAGAAAGACACGCACAAATAAAACACCCCTTAGACCAAGCATTACTGGTTCTTGGGAACATTTTCTGAGACACCGCCCCAGACTTTATTGAATCCCGGCCTTTGGCATGCTCCAGCGGAGCTCAGAGGACACTCCCTGGGTGTATCTTTTCTAGCAATGCCTGGTGATTTCTTCATCTCATCCACAGTAAATGCTCCTCACAGGGAATGGGAAACATGTTGGTCTCCATCCCTGGTGCCTAGTCCAGGGGCTGGTACGTAACAGCCTACAACAAATGCTCATTGATTTACTGAATTAATTAGCTAATTAATAATGAACACAGGTCAGCCTATGCTGAGTGTCAAATACAATGTAGAAACAAATGATCTAGAATTCAAATTAGGACTAGACAAATGAAAAAATGGGTTAGTTAAGAAGAAGATTTATATAAAAGTTAGAATTTGAAAAGAAAAGCAGAGGTGAAATCTATCTACCCGTTCATTCAATAAGTAATGCATCTTACTATATTCCAGGAAATGCATAGGCCTGGAGATTCAGGGAGGGGAGGATGATAGTTGAAACGTTGAAGATCCCTAAATATAATTATAAAGGAATGAGGGACACGATGGCTTGGAGAAGAACAGTGAACAATTAGGTTCTAGAAGAGACGTAGGTCACATGGTGATGGACCTTGAATGGGTGACTGAAGAGCGTGTACTCTCTTCTAGGGGAATTCGGAGCTAGTTCGGGAATAGGTGGGTTGCAGAAAGCAAGGCCTGAAGGCAGGGAAACTTGTTAGGAGGCTGTTTGTGGAAATTCACACTTGAAGGGATGGCCAGATCCACAATGTGGCTACTAGAGAATTATCACTGAGGAACTCTCTACCTGCCTCAATTTAAATTGCAGATACTCCTTTGAAGGCATCAGGCCCAATTTGCTTCCTAAGGTGGGACCTGGGCAAGAAACGAGGAACCCCTGGGCATCAGACTTCAGTATCATCTGCTTCAAGTCTTCATACTATTTCATTTTGGAGAGTAGAGTTAGCAAATTAATTAAGATGAGTAAATACAGAGGGAGCAGCCTGCTAGTTCCTCTTCCGGGCTTCCCCCTCTACCAACCCTGAAAATCTTAGTTTGGAAAGATACATTAGAAAAAGACAGTGTTGCTAAACCCCGTACCATTACATCTTATCTCTGATCAGAATTAGATTAGAAATGTTCCCAAATATAATTCACCTATTTGATTATTCATTCATTTCCTACTGAGATGAAGAAGATGAATAAAACATTGACCTACTAAATTCTAGTTTTCCTCAAAATAAAAAGTTAAAAAAAAAGACTTGATCCCAATACAGCACTGCCATTATTCATAGGGTAAAATTTGTTCATACCCAATTCAAAATTCATATGGTATTGAGAGGCTTTAAAATAGCTTTTCAATGTATTTTTTTTTAAATCCAGTTTTTGTTTCCATTAGTTGTTGGGTCAAGTGACAGAAATATCTCAAATCAAGTCCCAACCTATCTTCCCAAGCATCTTCTGAAAGGCTACCTCATTTGGAGTTTAACAACTAGCTGTCTGTGACTAGTTTTCCTGTATCCTTCCTCCATTCCTATTTTTACTTTAAATGCAAATGGCTTTTGCTGTTTCCCACAATAGTTTTAGCCTTTCTTGGTAATCTAATGCCCTTGCTGATTTCCCGAAGTAAAGATGTGTTTACATAAAAATTGCTATCAGAAAAACAGTTCAAGTAATGAGAGAAGTTAGTGTACATTTTAACTGACAACTACATAAATACCTGGATTCGGAGTCAGATTTCAGGGTCTTGTATAGTTAAATATAGTGCCTTGTCCCCTTGTCTGGACCTTAGCATCGATTACATACACACAAAATGATTCAGCCAGTGTTTATTGAGTGCCTACTATGTACTAGGACCCATGATATACCATGCGGCTACGTCAAGGGGCAAATGCACATGATCATGAACTTTGCTACTTGCTAACTTGTACTTTATTTGTTGATATGTGGGACTCACTTTCTTCAACTGAATTATAAGCTCTGAGAGGACAGACACCATGTGCTATTCATGTGTTATTCAACTCTGCCTGTCCTACACCTGCTGTGGACATAGATAATGAAAATCAGAAAATTTCCTTCCTTGATGATACTCTTTAACTGTGAATTCCTCCAGTATGCCCAGACACATATGAATTTTCAAGTCTAGGCTTTGACGTGTAAAATCAAGCCCACGTTGAAACCTACAGAACTTCAGCATTTTTTCTGTAAAGTGGGTGTATTTGCATCTGCTCTGATATCTAGGGGTCATTTGAGAAAAAGGCAAGTGAAAGTCCTTTCAGCCTTTAATAACAATATAAATACAAGGTTATTATATTTGCTGGGAATTGTTCTTCAATTATTTAAGAAATGAAGGTTTTAGCTCTTTAAGAGAAACCCAAAGTTTTTCAAAAACAGGATTGCCTCCTGCCTGGGCTGATGCTGGGCCTGTCACATAAGGAAGACAAGGTGAATGCATGAATGCCACGTCATAGGCAGTGGAGAAACTCAGGGATATGGTGCCACCAACAAGAACACGAGTATATTAAGAGAGCAAACCAGAGGTAGTGACATTTATAAACTGTCCCGTCCAGTACAGTAGCAGTCACACAGATGTGACTGTAGAACACAGGACTACTTAGGGTCTAAATTTTTTTTTTTATTTTTATTACATTTAAATTTAGGTAGACACATGTGACTAGTTGCTACCCAACTGGACAGGGCAGTTCGAACCTCAACTTTGACATCAATCAAGAAGCTGTGTGACTCTAGAAAAGTCTGTTGCCTTCTCTGTACATCCAATTTAATCAGAGACAAATGAGTTAGATCATCTCTTAGGTCTTTCAGGTATATAGCACTATATGGATCAAAATGCAAAAATAACCACCAAGACACAGGTGGCTAATTCGTAGTCCTAGTCTTAGCTCCCTGTGGATTGAACGCAGATTTGCAGGGTAAGTAAATATGTAAAGACTAGTTCTTAGCCTGTCTGTGCTTCAGTCCCTTCCTTCATGGAGAAGATAAGAGAAACTACATATAGGGGTTATTATTGGGATGAAATAATTTAATAAATGTAAAGTAAATGTGCAGTGGTAAAATATTAGCCACTTTTATGATTATCATTAATTAGCTATGAGAATTATCTAAGACTTTTTAACTCTCTGAACTCCAGTTTCTCTATTGGACTTGAGCCATTTCAACTCCATATGAATTTATGAAAATAAAATGATTTGGCACCCACAAATTGAGATGTTTAAAAAGTGGACAATAGTTTTAATTTTTTTAAAAGTTCTTCAATTGAGTTAAACTTTGATTGAATCTAATCTCATATCATTCATTTGACCAGTATTTATAAAGTGCCTACTATGTGCCAAGGACTATTTGACAGGTCATAGTTTACAACAGAGACCAACACAGTGTTTCTGCTCTTTAGGAGTTGACATTGGGGTTTGTTCCCACTCCCTTGTCTAGAATCAGGCTACCTCAGTTTGAACCCCACCTCTGCCACTTACTAACCATATAATTCCAAGCAAGTGAATTGATTTCTTTAAGCTTCTGTTAGCTTTTCTGTACTAAGCAGGAATGTCTACTGACTAACTAAAATAATGTGCGTGAGGCACACTCAGCACGGTACCTGACACACTCATTAAGTGGTAGCTGCATGGTAACTATTGGTGTTTTTATTCTAAAGCACAGAAAACCTGCTTTCCTCCAGAGGTGCAATTCACAATTCTTTGCTGAACTGTGGACAGTGTATTGGATCAACAGCCAGAGGCTGCAGCAGGTCCCCTTTCCTGTTTGCCATGCTTCTCTGGGAATTCTGAACTCCTCTTCACCTTGAAATGCCCTAGATGAAGTCCTCAGAAGTCCCAGGCCTGAGTTTTCAGGACCGGTAAACGTTAGAGGAATTCTGATTTATTCTGCCTCAGAAAAATGGTCCACCTACCTTAAAGGAGGGAGGCGATCTGGGGCGAAGCAGCTCGCGTGTGTGGGGAGGGGTGAGGGTGGAAGAGAGTCTGAGATGAAAGTGGAGAAGCGTCATCATCTCCAGGCTTCCGTGCTCATGCTGATCTTTCTGTTCCCAGCATTTTCCTGTTCTGCTTCTGGCTTAGAGAAATCTACAGAGGAATGGCAGTCGTTCTGCCAGATACTTATTAAAACAACGTGCTTCGAACCCTCTGCAGGCTGCTCCCAACACAGCCATAAGGACCCCTTCTCTGCACACACTTGGCACAGAGGACTTCCTTTTGTGATGTTTCCTCCTCTTTGAGGCTCACTTTGAGGTTCATTTTAGCCTTGTTTTTCCACTGCATGGAAAGAACTGATGATCAGTGGGGGTCACACGTCCCTGAGAGATGACCACTTCTCTTCTTGGGAGGGTTCAAAATCCATAATAATCACTGGTGTCTCCAGGAAATAGCCAGACTGACTCTGGGCCTGTGTAGCTGCCCACTCGGATTATTTCCAGACCTGGAAGGATCCCAGGCTGCTTCACCATTGGCTGACCTGGGGGCACTGTCACTTGTGCTACCTCCTTGGGATCATGGTATTGAAGACCTCTGACAAGATGGGAATCCTGCCTGGGAATGGTGAGCCGTAAAACCTCATCAGGTTTTTGTACTCCAAATTCAATTTATCAGAGATTCCCAGGCCTGGAGAAACCCAGAATAAGGGGCACCGTGAGACAAGGGGGCACTGCCCAGGGACTTGGCAGTGGACGTGGGTGGGGCGGCCTGCTTGAGAGCTACAGGGCCCTCACGGGACAATGAGCACTTGGAGGTCAGGACAGGACTGGTGCAAAAAGAAGAAAGGAAGGGCCTGGGAAAGAAAGAGAAACTCATCTCTACATCCTCACCTACACTGTTCTGCTGAGGGAGTAACTAACTCACTTCTTCCGTAGAGAACCGGTCAGGGCAACCCTATAATTCATGCAATTTGTTTTCCCTTTCTGTAAGTTGCAACTTTGGAGATTTGGCACCAATTGGAAAGGATGCTGCCAGCAGGAGGGAAGGTCCTGAACAATCCTGCAAGGGCCATCTCCTGCTCAGATCTCACAGCAACCTTGCCTTGTATGGCATTGGAGCGACGGAGCTCCGAACATCAGATCAAGTCCTTTTCAGTATCCAAGCTGTGCACCTCATAAATGCCTATCATGGCTGTTCCACAGAGGGTGTGGGCCTCAGCAGGGATGACTCAAAGCTGCAAACTCAGGGCTCCTGACTGAGCAAAGCACTCACTGGCCCTCCTTCCTGAAAGCTCTTGGCTTTCTGCTGACTTACCACTTCCTGAAGTCCTGGGTCTTCTCTTGAGTGTCGCAGGCAAATCCCACCCCTTCTGTCTGGATAGCTCCACAAATTAGCAATGGAGCCAAAGTGACTACCTTTAAACATCCACATTTTGCTCTTACTCAAACAGTTCAAGAGATCTGAAATTTCTCAGCAGACACTTGTCGTTAAACAAAGCATTTCACAAACCTCTGGAATAGGGGCAGTATTTATTTATCTATTTATTCATTTATTGATCTGGGTGTTTATTTTGTTTTCATTACACATGAAACGACTTTCATCTGAGGAGGAGAATGTTCCGCTCCAACATGGCTGAGCTCACGCTGCGCTGAAGCTGAAGATGTCACCCACAATAAACATGAACTGCCGTGACATTGGGAAGCAGAAGGTGAAGAATTGCCTCTCTCGGAGCAGGGTGGGGGCTGAACGCGTGAGAATGGGAAAGATGCATTTGATTGTGTTTACAAGATTCATTCACAGCCCAGCAGGCAGTATTCACACTATAATACTCACCCTAACACGGATAATTTGATTTTCAACCTGGTTATCATGCATTCAGACATAGCAATACATGAAAATATATGCTTTAGCAGTGCATTTTAAACAAGGTTGCACACTTTAAGTCGGAATATATTAGAGGTGAGTGTTGAAGTTAGCGATTGTAGAAGTTCTAAAAATCTCCATTCAGCACATGGCATGTGTTTTGAAATTGCTCAAAAAAATCTTACATGATGTTCCAGCTGTTGACTCTCCCCGCCCCGCATATATATATGTATATGTATGTGTGTGTGTGCATGTGTGCGTGTGTGTGTGAGATGCAATGAAATCGTAAACTTGGTTGCTTTTTAAATGTTTCAGGTTTCAAAGAGTCTTTACTTTCTTTTGAATCTCATCAGACAATAAGAACATGACCCCATTCACATATATTGAAATCATATCAACTACCAATACAACTGAGAGGAGATGAGAGATTATCTGGCCCAATCCCTTCATGTGGTAGATAAGGACACTGAACTGAGAGTCCTTCGATGACTTTTTCAAGGTGAGGAAGTGAGATTAGATTCTGTGTCTCTGTCTTCTCATCAGGATTAAATAAAATAAAATGTGGGGAAAAGTTTTATTTTTATCACATAGTTAAAATCAGAGATTTTCTGGCCCACATGGGGCACATGGGTGTCCCCGCAAAGGCTCTGCCCATCCTGGTCTCCAGTTCACAGGCCTGAGAAACAGCCAACACTTGTGAAAGATGAACTCACTGCAAAGATCACTTGCCCCTCCTTCTTCTGCCCCTCCTGTTACTAGTCAATGAGGAATATTTCTTAGACTGTCATGGTGGCACACGCCTGTAATCCCAGCAGCTGAGGAGGCTGAAGCTGGAGGATTGCAAGTTCAAAGCCAGCCTCAGCAATTTAGCAAGGCCATAAGCAACTCAGTGAGACTCTGTCTCTAAATTAAAAAAAAAAAAAAAAAAAAAAAAAAAAAATTTCTTGGCTATGAGGAAGATTCAATTGGTCATGAAAGACCTTTGTCTTCTAATGCTCTAAAGTGACCTCCTGAGCCTTGATGTGACTCTCAGAGAAATACGAAGGTAGTGGTCAGTAGATTGTTTCTTCACTGGTGCTAATTCCCTTGGTCAAGTATGGTAACTAAAGACATGGGTTCGAGTCCTGGGTCAAACATTCACAATTCACAAGCTGACAACAATTGCTCCTGATGCTAGTGGGACAGATACTAGGCGCATATCAGGAAAGTAGATGGCTCTAGATGGAGGAGGGGAGATGAAAGGCAGGTGGAGGAGGCAGCCTCACCTCTGGACCTGGAAACCTGGAAAGTGCAACCTGGAAAGTCACCCTTGCTCTTCCACACTGGGACATCCCACATTCCCTTCACACCACAAACGTCAGATTTTGGCCAGTTAGAAGGAGATAGAACTGGAGATCACCTGAGGAGCTAGGATAGCCACTGAAGTTTGTGAGAACTGAGTTAACAAGAGGTGACAACCCTAAACTTCCAGGTCCACAATGCCTAAATGCCATGGAGGAGGGTCCCTCAGAGGGAGTTGCCCGAAAGTCTCTTTAAATGTTCACAACATGAGTTTTAGAACTGCCTCATGGTGAAATATTTAAAAATGAATTCACCTTGGAGAGTCTAGTAGGTAGATGCATGCAACTTCTTGTTGTCAAAAGATACAACCTAGATCGCTCTCAACCAAGATTGCATAGATTCACGTCCTGCCTCCCGTTCCTGCTAGCAATGTGGCCTTTGGGAAGTGACTTAATCTCTGTGCATATCAGAGTCTTCAGCTAGAAAATATCATATCTCCCTCCTAAGGTTCTGAGGATTAAATTTAGTTAATTAGCATAAAGTACTTAGAACAGAGCCCAGCACATATTAAACACTCAATAAAATGTTCAGTTCCATTTATTATTCTGCCTTCATGCAAATATGAAGCCAGAGAAAAAGACGACAAATGATTCCCTCTTTATCATTCCGTTATTCATAAATTGCTGTAAGATTCAGGCTCTGGTATTTCTCCTGGCACCTCCTACCAGATAGAATCACATGCTACTTCTGAGGATGTTAGGAGAACCATGTATGGAGATAGACTGTGCTTTTTGCTTTGCACCACATGATTAATTGTGTTTAATGACCATTTTTATTGGGATGGGAGCGGAACTAAAGGAGCACAAACTCAACGATCTCTGGTCAAAAGGGAAAATGCAAATGCCACACACAAACCCAAATGCACAGGATAAAAAATCTTTCCCCTTCTTTTTTTTTTTTTTATGGTTTCTCCATCCATCGAGGCATACCCAGACAAAGGAGAGAATTGCTCTATGTAAAATGCTGGTCTCCGTGGCGCTTCCAACAGAACACACTCATTTTTCTAGAATCAGTGTGTCAGCTTAGCCAAGTCACCGTCTGCTCCTGGAGAAGGATTGCCTCAGCCCTAGGGCTCAGGAGGCCAGCAGTGAGTCCAGGCTCACTCGGGCTTATGCTGGGGAAAACCTTGGCAGGCCCCAGGTCGGGAGCCTGCTCCTCCCTGCCGATGTGGAAATCATTGGACTTTATGGTGGTTGAAGTGTGTTGTTGATGCTTTCATCAAAGCTTCACACTCCCACCTCATGCTAAGTAAAGCAGCTGGTGAATGTTATGTTGTGTGCCGCAGATGGATCGGTGGTGGCAGGCCCAAAGCTCGCCACATCTACTTAAACAGGTGTTTGACTCTGCATTTTCCAGGTGGCCAGAAGGAACCCGATTATTCGGTGAGAGTAGAAGCCATGCGGGAGAGGAATAGCTCCCTAGCATTGGCAAGAGCAAGTAGCCAGCTACTTGGCTTGGATCCATCTGTTCACAAGACATGGTCTTAAAGCCAGAACATTTCCTTTTGAGGCTTCATACTTACTTTGAATTTTAATGGACGGCAAGGGGACTCTGCTCTCAGCTCACACCCTTCTGTCGAGCACTCTCTTTTCATCTGGGAGGTTAACTAGGTCACCAGAACCAGAGGGCACTGGAGTTTGCAGTCAGTTTGCGTTATCAGCCCAGCTGCCAGGTGCAATGTCAGAAGGTGAAATTTGCTGCACAGGGTTATATTTCTCCACAGCCATGGAGCCACCCTCAGAGCAGAGAAAGGTACAAGAGATCCCTCTGGTCACTGAGAATGACAGGCACCATCAACAGCTAGCCAGGAAATCACAGACAAAGACAAAAACAAACACAGTGGCCATTTCTTGGAAGGCAGAAATGAAGAAAGCATAGAAGCAGCTTTTGGCAGCAAGAATATCCACAGGTGAGGTCTCAGTAGGATCAGGAGCAAAAGAGACTGAGACCTCCTGCCTGTTTGAGCTTGTCATGAACTAGCTCCCATGCCTGCACCCTGCATTTCTAAGATGCACCTGAAAAACTCAAAAGACTTTCTTTGGAAAACCTTAAGGGAAAATAGGACAATGGTAAGAGGAAAAAGTATACGAGTATAGAAATCAACCAAGATCAGAATCCCAAGTGAGGATTTCCCAAGAGAGCTCCAATGAGAAAAGCTAGCCGTTGTACTTCACTTGAAGCCTGGAGCCTACAAATCCTGGGGGAACCCCTGGGAATGAACTGGGCCCTCCAAACCCACCTCCAACGGGGATGGGAAGCCATTTCTCTGGAGGTCTTTCCAAGAGCTTGGAATAAATTGAGTAAATCTGTCATACTTGATAAATGGGAAAAAAGAGTGGGAAGGGGACTTATCATGGGGCCACCTGCCCCAGAACTGGCACTGTGGGGCGCCTCTGCCTTTGCTTGGCTCCTGTGACCCAGCAGATTTGAGGGGGCAGGAAGGCAGCTGTCAGCTTTCACATGGCACTCGCTCCTGGCAAGAGAGCAAGTCCAGCAGCAGCCAAACCCGTGTCATGATTCAATCAGCCCCACAATGGTGGAGCCTCCGCTGACTGGTGGCAGGTCACAGGAGTGTGGGAGCCTGTATGCCTCCCACATCTGACTCCCTAAATCATGCTGTTTTCCCTGCAGAAAGTCCAAGGAAGGCTGTGTGTGGACTTTCTTCTGTAGAGTCTCTTTACACAACCGAGAGATATAGCAAAGATCATGGGCAAGGATCCTCGTGTTACTGTTCATAACTCAAATACTAAATTGTCTCCAAAGGGATCAAAAAATAAAAATGCACACATACGCATGTAAACAGGTTAGTCTACTCAAAATAGAGTTTCTCAACTTTGGCTGAAATTTGGGGTCAGATAATTTCTTTTAACAGGAGGCTGACCTGTGCATTGTTGGATGCTTTCGGCCTCCCTGGCTTCTACGCACTAGATGCCACCTGCACAACCCACCTTGGACTGTGACCACCAGCGTGTCTCCAGACATTGCCACATGTTCCTGGAGAGGAGGAGGAGGATGTAAAGAGGCCCCTGGTGGAGAATGTCCCAGATCAAAATAAAGACATGTAAGTGTGTGTGCGTGTGTAATTGAAAATTCTGGAAAGAAATGGGAAGGCTAATGTTCTTAGAAACTGAACGTTAAACTTCATCTGAGAAAGTTTCTAAATGATGGAAGCCAGGGTGGAAAGTTGGCTATAATAGTTGTGGTATTGTTGAAATTTATTGAGTGCTTCCTGGAAGTCCAGCACTGTGCCTAGGTTCAGCACAGTTACATACATGAGCTCATTTTAATTATTATTCCTATTATATGGTAAGAAATAAAAAGAGGCTTATGGAGGTTAAAAAACTTTCCTAAGGATGGAGAACTAACAAGCAAGCAGCCAGAAGAAAACCAGTCTGAAATGAAACATACTATAAAAGACACTCCAGATTTTGAAGACTTAGTTCAAGAAAAAGAATGTAAAAAAATTTCGTTGACAATGTTTTATGTTGAATATATGTTGAGATGATATTCTTGAATATACTGGATTTAAAAAATATACTATTAAAATTAATTTTATCTGGATTGGGTGTGTAGCTCAGCAGTAGGTCACTTGCCCTGGGTTCAATCCTCAGCATCAAAAAGTAAATAAAATAAAATAATATACATATAGTTTTTTTAAATATTTTCAAAGTGGCTACTAGACATTTTTTAAAAAGCATGTGTGATTCACATTAAATTTCTATTGGATAATGTGCTGAACAATACTATCTTCCCTACCATCATTTTTAAGAAAAACCTTGGAAATAAAGTCAGAAAAAGGCAAATGAACACAAAATAAGGAGTTGCTAAGTATTTATATTCAAATTCACACATCAGCCCCATTAGTCTCTTCACTGACATCATATCAGGTTCATGTGGTCCCACACTCAGCCTGGGGTCGCTCTGCTGCTGTGCCAGCTCATGCATGCCACCATTGTCTCCTTCCAGGTCATTCCACTGGCCTTCCTTACCACCCATGCTTCATCTCTGTGCATTTCAGTTGGTCCAAAGCAAAGTCTGATTTCCAATCATCTTGGGCCATACAGTTCCAGTCACTGGTGTTATCTGAAACTTCCACTTGGATTATTTCTAATCTTACAGATTTCTCATTCAGAATGCCTCTCTAGAAATCTTCCTGCTATCTGTGCACCCTCTCGGATCAATGTGTCCTTGTCTGGAGATACCACATTCCTCTCCAAGACTAGCCTGCATGCCCACTAGGCCTCATGCTGGTGGACACAGATGGGAGAGGGACATCCTGAATCACTTTCCTCCCCTCTCACCAATGTTATTGTGGGCTGGATCTGCAAGGTGGGCTTGAAACGATTACCAACCTCAGAGAGCTACGTGGGAATTAATAACCTACATACGACCCTTCCAACACTGTTTGGATGTGGGGAAGCTTTCATGAACTTCAGCCACTGGCATTTCTCGTTGTCCTTGAATTTAAAAGAACTCAAATCACATACCTGGGAATGTCCCTGCTCCCATATGACCCATGTACCTGTGCTCATCCTCTTTGTCTCAACCATTGGGGATCGTGAAACCAATCCCTGGAAATTGGTACCAGAGGGTAAACAACACACCAGGGTCTGGACAGCAAGAGGAAATCTGCTCTCCTGCATTGTTAATACAGTCGATCAACAACTCTGATCATCATGCAGTTTAAATTATCAGACTACGTCCAAAGCAAAGGAATTTGTTTCAAATCGGTAAATTCCAAGAAAGGAAGTCTTCCAAACAGTCTTCTGGGAGAACACCCCCAGAAAGCACAGGCAACAGGCTGCAAGGCCTATTGAGCCTTGGGGACTCACTCTATTCCTGCTTGGGGCTGAGCCTCCCAGGGAGGAACAGAAGCAGGCAGCAAGCTAGAGACCTGGGAATGGCAATCAACCCCCACTACAGTCAATGCTTGGAGATGGATGAAGGTATCCCTTGAATAACCTCACTTTGCAACCTTTATGCGAAGGTTTGACAAATGACACCAATGAACGGTACAAGAAAGTGATTAAAACCAGCCCTTGCAAAGGCAGAGATAACTATCCTGGGGCTTGTCTCTCCCTGAGTTCTCCCCATCCAACCACCAACCCCAACCCCACCACTCCCTTGAGTTTGCCAGAGTTTTCCGGGACTTTAATATGCTTTTTACATCGAGTCACGTTTTACTCCCCTCTCTCCACCCCTCCCTGATATATGAGCTTGTTCTTTGGAATCACCTTCCATAGACTCTGTGTCGCTGGAACGGGAATAAAAGTATTCATTTGATGTGCCAAAATGCTCATCAGCTGGCTTTTGATGCAGGAATTTTCGGCATGGCATTTAGCAATCAGAACTTTCTCTGAAATCCTTACCGGCAATCTTTCCTGTTAATGAATATCATCTAGGGCTCCTTTTAGAAACAGATTCTCCACCTTAAAGGAGACTCACGGGATCAGGTTGTCTCTGGGAGAGGGCAGGAGAGTCCAGGCGAAACAGAGAGGTCCAGACAAACCACTGGGCATTCCCCTGCCACTTCCCTGGCAGGGGGTTGATGCACACGGTAGGGAACATCCCTACCGACCCTCTGATGGTTGTGTTTTGCACCTTACTTAGCTGAATGCTTCACTAAACTGTGATGCAGGGGCAGGCATTAAAGGGAACAAACCCATCAAATGCAAATTCACAAGGCCACAGAAACTCCCACATGTTCATATCTTGTTAGCTAGGTTAGATCAGAGCAATCATAGCCACACAGGACTGTGTCCCCAAAGAGGCCCTGGAAGTGGTGAAAAATGTTTAGAGGCACTGGTGATGGCAAGGTGGTGAATTATGCTCAGAAATAGCAATCCTCAACTTGGTCTCCATCTCCCCTGCATTTCTCAGAGCTATTGGGAAGTGTCACCTAGCCCGCTGGTACAGATGATAGTCTCTAGCTCCCTCCTCCCCATTCACTGACAGGAAAATAATTCACCGAAATCCCATTTCTGAGCATGTCCCAACCAGTTTCCTGGGTGAAGGAAAAACAGAGATACATGCCACATGTAAGCAGGTTAAGAAAACGCACTTAGCAATCCAGGCCTAAAATAACAAATGATTTGAGTCCTAATAAATGGGTGGCTTGTCAAGAAATCAAAACCCTTTAGTGAAGGTAAAATGAAATACAGGCTACCTTTAATAAACTATTTTGGGGGGGTCCAGTCAATCAATCTTTGAAAGCCATCTCTCTAAAGCCTCATCAGGCACCATATTTATTACTTTCTGCATAAACTTGGTGAATGATTCTAACATAAGCCATAGCCAGGTGTAGCATGTAGTTTCTTGATCCTGATCCTTAAAAATAAATAACAAGGTGACTCCTCTGGGCTCTATCTTTCCCCTTCACAATCATTTCCATATGCTTTACATATGCTATATTAAAAAGAATATAGTTATTATGCATCAATACACAATCAATAAACCTGAGGGTGGGAGAAGCAAGTGGGTTTTCTTTCTGGTGGTGTGTGAGAAATGAGGGGACCATAGAAGCACTAGGACTTAGGACCTAGGAGATGGGATTCTCGGTAGGCACCCATGACTGCCGCTATGACCAGCACCTGCACACCACAGCAGTAAGAATAATAGAAAGGTAAATATTTCAGAACCTCAAAAAGCAAACCAAATGCATTTGCAATGAGAGCTGCCATTAATACAAACATCTCTTGAATTATCAGAAGAGGGTGATAGTAGGTGTCACAGGGACAGGATGTCTTGGAAACTGAACAATAGCAATCTAGGGACCCTGAGCCTACTCTTTGTACAAAGGTACTGCCATGGTATGCATCAGAATGAGGATCACGGAGGATCCTCCAAAGAAACACAAAGAGGGGAAGCTCCAAAGTGAAAGAATGAGCTCAGTCTTACCTGTCTCGTTTATGACCTTTTCCCTTTTCTTTTCCTTTTTTTTTTTTTTTTTAACTGTCCTTCAAGGGGGCTGAAAAGCAATTTTCATGCTATGGCTCTAAATATCAGTTTATCCCTTTGACAGGATTCTGAGCATGCCCAGTAGGAATGATTTAACACCGCACTGATGACTTGCAACAGAAGAACGTCATGTGAAAAGGTAGTCTGCCACAGCTAATGGGCTCTTGTTTCAAAGGGATGCTGTGTGTACATTACCAGTGTATGGAGAAGGTGCGGAAAGGCCCAGGCAGCCATTAGGAATGGAGTGTTGCTGATGATGAAAAGGCACTTTGCCGGTGAGGGAATGGTGGGAGAAAGAAGGCTTATCTGTCTTTTTGATTAGAAATGCATGCTTCCTTTCATCATCTGAGCTGAAAAATTGGCTTCTGCTCTTGGTTTATGAAACCATTTTTCTTTTTCCTTTCTTCCCAGGTTTGCAAACTGCTTAATAAATTAGTTACTGTGAGGTACATGGGTGCCACAATAACCTTAGAGGCTTTTCCCAAATGCATCCTTAATATTTTATAAGTATTTAAATAGATTTATTCAATTTGAGAGGGCTGATTTATTAAAGCTGGCATTCTGGCATGAAAAGGGGGTACTATGCAGATTAAAACTGATCAAAAGAAAAATTTAAGAGGTGTTCCTGATTCATAGGAAGTTTTTTAGGAATTAGAGCAAAACTTTTGGTGCAGTTAATTAAGCAGACAGAGTCAAGAAACATCTAAAGCATAGAAGCTGGAAATGGGAAATTCAGGTCTGTGGTCATACAAGTGTCCTGATAGGTCACTCATTCATTCATTCATTCATCCACATAACCAACATTACAGAGAGTGTTGAGTATTGGTGTCTTTCTGTCATTCTGTTGGGTACAACGTTAAAAAATAATAGGACAGAAACTTAAATGTCTATTTAGGCCTCCAGGGATGACAACGAGAGCCAGGTCATCTTACATAAGTTTTCATTTTTAATTGTAAGTAAAAAAAAAAAAAATCTTCCCACCCCAGTCTGACAAGAGTGGGACAAGATTTGGGGCTCTACAGAGTTGCTCTTATCTCTAGCAAAAGCAGAGCATCCACAGGAATTTCTCATGAGGTGACCGATGTTACCAAGTTGGGAAAGGCAGACAGACCAGTAATGTCTTGGGGTCCATTAGAAGCCATGCTGGGCCTCCATTGCTTCTGAACTGCGAATCATTCAGAGTTCTGAAGATCAGATTCCAGATTCTTGTGGCATCAGACACTCAGAATCCCTTGCCATGTGTCCAAGCCATTTCCGAAAAGTTAATTTTATTCTACTGGATGAAAAAGCAGATTTGGGGATTTAGATCAAGCCACAAAAGCTTCAGGGAAAGTAGTCCGAATTAAAAAGAACATAAATCATCTTTTCAAAATATGTGTTTTTCTTATTTACTGGATTCCTACATGCATAGTATCTGTCAAGTGTCAAATCTAAATAGTCAGACATTCACTTCTAAAGAGGATGGGCTATTTTAGACAGTACGAAATGATCAATACCGTGAAGCACAATACCCCAGTGTACTTTGGAGAGTATATGAACAATTAAGGTAATTATCCATATCAAACTATTTCATAGAAATATGCAACAAAGAAAAATAAATTACATTAGGGTCTAAATGATCAGAGAGCAGCCACCACATGGGCTGCCTTTCTAAGACCTTACCTTTTTCTTTTCCATCCTACTATCTATTTGACTAAGAGAGCTGAAAATTATACCATTTGTGTTAGAATCAAATGCAAATGGAATAATTGTCCCTTCTCTAATCAAAACACATTTGTGGATTGAAATACCACATGGGGCAATTTTCAGTTAATCATGGATGTTAATAAATATGACTCTAAGCTCATAAACAAACATTACTTTGGCTAATAGAATATAGGAAATTATTGTTAAGCTTGATCAGACATGTAACAAAAACTGAACTTTGCAGAAAGTCAGCAAATTAACTATTTGAAAATAGAGATGAGCATCAACAGTAATGAAAGATTAGATTTAGCTAAAATGCTTTAGACAAATCATGCATTAGCATTAGGAAATATTTAAAGCTGGCTTTGGTGAAAATGGAAAATATTAATATTATGTGAGTATTAGCTTCTTCAAAGAGCAAAAACCAGAAGCTTAGTGATTAGAGATTTAAAAGACTAGAAAATCAGGTTTACCAACATCAAAATTACCCAGAGTCTGAATTATATCAAAGCCTCTAACAGTGAATGGTGTTTTTTCAAATGAAATAGAAATATTCGATACTCACGCTATGTCCATCACTAAGCTTGTAAACCAATTTTAGATTCCTTTCTTTAGCCTTCCCTAAATGTAAAATATATATTTGTTTTGGTGACAAATGCCTAAATGGTCATAAAATTGTTCCAATCAGCTCTAAGTCTAGGGGTTCAATCAGACCTATAGAGGCATTAAGAATAGATGAGCTTATACTACCATCCCTACTTCCTTCAATACATTTAAAATTAAAAAAAAAAAAACCTTAAACAACAAGACTGATAAGTGCACCATATCTAAAATACCTGTTTCTAAATTTACCCATTTCAAAATTCTAATCTGTTCCTAGAAGATGGGTTTTTTTCTTTTTTCTTTTTTTTTTTTTTGGGGGGGGGTGCCGGGGATCAATCCTAGGGCCTTGTGCTTAGAAGGCAAGCACTCTACCAACTGAGCTATCTCCCCAGCCCTGGGTTTTTTTCATTTGCAAAAGTGGGTAGTGTTGTTTCTTTGCTTTCAGGGTGCCCCCAAGCCAAGTCTCCTGCCAGGTCATCCAACACTGTGAAAGAAATGGTCTTGAAATTAAAGCAGTATAAGTCCATATCAACTTCTTGGCATCAGGAAGAAGAATTATTACTTTATCTGCTATGTTTTTTTTAATCTTTAGGTCAATGTGAAGATCAATCTGCATACCAATGCAGTTAATTTCCTTTGCAAGATCATACACTAATCTAAGCATCTAGGAAACACAAACCTTCATCTGGAGAATTCCAGTGCGACTATCAGTACTTCCTGCAGATTGTTCAGGTAAGTCACTCTTCCCCTTTACCCTCTACCTCTGACAATGTTTTCTTGAGTCTAGAAAAGGAGAAGAAACAGGGTTGTGAACTTGGACTCAGGAGACCACTTTTTGATGCATGTGGAACCCATTCATAATCTACCTTCATCTTTCAAAATCTACGTTCAGTTAATAAATTATTACTCACCAGAGTAATAATCAGTGCTATTTATCAAAGGGCATGAATTCATCAGGCTTTGTGTTTATATTGTTTTAACTTGTTAAACTCTTACAACCATTCTATATGGTAAGTACTAGTTTCAATCCTCATTTTTAGACGAGAAAACAGAAGCTTAGAGGGAATTAAAGACTGATCCTGATGAATGGAATAGCTGAGGTCTGAACAGAGGATGATTTCGGAACTGCAGGCAAGGAGTAGTGAAAGCACAGTCCTTAGAAACATACGCTGTCAGTGTTCTGAATCTACTTTAAAATATCCTCTTCAACTCAAGATTGCAAAATGTCCCCACTCTACAGTGTAAGAGTGAAAGAATTACTCTTATTAAAAAATAGAATTTCTCCTTTTAGCTGGAGGCGTATAGCTTCCTGCTCCATTTTCCCATCAGCAAGGAAAGAGAGTAAGAGAAATACTTATTGTGCTAGCTGAGGGCCCTGTAGGAATGTCCTTTTGCCCTTCTGCCTTACTGAAGACCAGACTAAATATTTCTGAATGTCTACATTTTAAAATTTCCACCAATAATGAATAAACCCCACTGGGGGCATCCTATCCAGAACCCTGCATCCTTAGCAGGCCTAACATTGTACTGGTAGAATTGCATCACCATGCTCATGACTTTGGGTGCCCAATCCCTGGATCTTTTCCCTGCAATTGAGTCCATGTGTAAAACACTGGATGTTCTAAAGATCCTCTCCTGGAAGGCCTTGAAGAAGGCAATGAACTTTCCTAGTCTAGTATCTTCAAGGAACCTATAAATGAAATAGGTCAAGGATGAGGCACTTAGTAGCTGGGGGGAAAAAAAATCTCTAATTTATGGAACTTTGGCTTCCCTGTCTGTACAGATTCCATATAAGGAATAGTAACTTTTCAAGCCAGCAGCCTGGACATATTTCTTGGTCATATAATTCTCACAGTTCTAGACATTCCAAGGTAGAGGGTCATTCACACAGAATTGTAGTTTCTTATGTATATTTATTTCCAAAGTATCCTATGCATAGTTTCCCAGTGAAATCATAGATGGAGGCAAGGGAAATGCTAACTGGGTAATTTGTCAAGCATGCCTAGAAGAGGCAGTCAAAAAGAACTATGCTGGACCTTGCAGGCAGGAGTGCCCAGCGAGAACTGGCTGGCTGCAGCGTGAGCTTCCACCACTGGGCCCTTCACTTGAACTCCAGTGTTTGCCTTGGGGATGATGTAGGAAGAGAAGAGGGAGGAAAGACATGTATGAGATCTAAAGAATAAACTTCTCTATGGTCACTAGGAGAATGGCATGCATGACACGTGAGCAGGGTTGGTAGGGTAGAGTAATGGAGCGCAGCAAGAATGTGCGGAGAGGTCAACCGTCAGCAGCCAGGTGTCTCCTCTGAATCCTGACCACCAGCCAGCAAAACAGCCGTGGGCGCTGCTCCTGCCTTAGCAGTTTCATCGCTCTTACTGTGAAACACGCCCGGCAGATCAAGATGGCAGCACGTTCTCTTGGGATCTGACAGTTATTAAAAATTAAAGGTCAAATTTTTAATTTTTGCTGCACGGTACTTACAAAGTAACCAAATAGTACATTTAGTTTTACATCTCAAGGTGAAAATTTGAAAGATAGGACATATAATAAAATGAGGGCAGTTTTTAAAAAGACCCAGGGATAATTGTTACCAACTCTAAGATAATGGGAATAGTTTAATCAGAAGTGTTTTTAGAGGCTGAGGATGTAACACAGTGGTAGGGCACATGCCTAGCATGTGAGAGGTCCCGAATTCACTCACTAGCAACACACAAACACACACATACAAACACACACACACACATTCTTCTAAGACTTTGTAACAAATACTGAATTATCCAAGGGGAAAAATTAGTTTAGTCTTTATTCATTCAACAAATACTTATTTTATTTATTCATTCATGTAGGTATATTGAAAAGACAAAATTCTGGACAAGTAACATATGTCAATGAACGAAAGAGGTGAGTCAGACCCTCCTGAAACATATATTCTCATGAGGGGAAAAACAATAATCAATAAAGACAACAAATAAGAAAATTCTCCTATAAGTCAAAAATGTTAAGTGCTAAGAGAGAAAGAGAAATTTGGGCAGTTGAAGAATTTGGAATCTTTATACCTTCATGACTTAAAGTCAATGAAAGTGCATTGAGGGTACAGGATTTGGAATGAAATTTCCAACAAGAAATTCTCGCACACTACTAAATGTGTATTGTACAACATGCACTAAAATCTATGTGTGACAAAGAAAGACAAAATAATCAATGACTACAAAAGATCTTTCTCTTAAATTTATGTCTATATGAAATTATTTTTAAATATATTAGGCAGAGATGACAGAGAATATTACCTGGTGTTAGAAAGTCTGAGTTTAGTCACTTTGTTTTGCTATGACTGAACTCAGACTGACTTAAACTCAATTGACTTAACCTCCTGAAGACTCAGTAGCAGGACCTGCCACATACAGAAAATGCTTAGGAATGATAATAGTTATTGTTCATTGACTGCTTAGTGCCAAGAACTTCCTCTAAGAACTCTATTCTGTATGAACTCATTTAATAGCCCATGTTCCTACAAGGAAGAACCTGTTTCCTTCCCATTCTATAGATAAAAATGCTGAGGCACCAAATGGTAAATGATTGGCCCACAATTACAGAGCAGCAGTTCTAGAACTCATAGTCTTAGTTCTTAATTTAGTCACTAAATTGCTTAATTATTTCTTTACCTCTTCTCTTTCCTCTTTTTCTCCTTTTCTTCAATCTCTTCTTTTGTCTCTTCTTCACCCTCTTTTCCTTCATTTACCTCTTTTCATTTCCTTGTTCCCCTCTTCCTCCTTGTAGCAAAATCTGAAAAATAGGGGTTTAGGGCAGAATGTTTGTGACTAGTCCATTTGGCAACAAGGCCTCCAGCACAGTTGTGAATTGAATATTTTTCCTTTGGCTCCTTGTATCCTCTCCCAGGCTGTCTGCTACATTGTCTATCAGTGGTGATGTGCTCTCATCTCTGCAAACTGTTTATGATGTCTGTCTGAGAAACTCTCCAGAGCTAAGGCACTAAATAGATAGGGTTTGAGATGAAGCATGATCTAGAACAGATTGAGGTACAGGTATTTAGGTACAGAGGTTCCTCAAAGTTGCATCATACACAGCAGTTGCTGCCACCTGCTAGTCAGGTCAACCCAGATCATGGAGGGTGACAAAAGAGACATTATACCAGTTTCCCTGGTCCTCCAAAACTGGGCCTATGGCTGCTCAGAGGCCTAGCCTTGAAATGCAGGATCCAGTGTCACACTGCTGGCTCAGCCATGATGTAGATGACTTTCTACAGGCGTCTGTCTGCCTGGTCCACCCCACTCATCTCCCAACCTCACACCCTCCCATTCTGAGGTCTACAGCATTCAAGATAAGCATTCTGGCTTGAATGGACTTATGAGAGAACTGCTTTGCCTGAAAGCCAGAATCCACTGGAGCCTGGAGGCAACATAGCTATAATACCCAATTAACTGGGAGTTCATTTAGCAAACACAATTCCTTTTATTTGATGTACTTTCAGTGTTGCTTATGAAGCTATATTCTACTTAGGAGTATGAACTCGCCAGTGATTTGCCTTGTGTTATGAATCATTTATCTAGTCAATCTAATATTCTTCCCTTATGCATCTTAATACCTCAATTAACTATTATGAGTCATTTGTTATTTGTATACCAGAAAACTGCTTTCCAAGTTATTACTTATTGGTCATAATCAATTAGGGAAGTTTTTAGACTATGGCTGTCTTATATAAATACACTGGTAAAGTTCAGCTCCTATGATTTCTGACAATTAAATTGTTCTGTCACTTGGGGACGCTCATTAATCTCAACTTGTCATCCTTGTTTATGCAGGTTATAATGGGCTATGTGTGTAAGTGAAATGAGATGCTAAAAGGCTTTGCTTTTTAAATCTTCGATAAAAATAAAATTGAAATACTTTCTTAAAGTGGCAACTTTGATTTGTACAATCTGAAGGAACTATACTCTGGCAGGGGCCTGTCAACTGCACTAGAACCCACAGCAGTCTTTGTATAGATTTGCAATGAAGAGACTAGCAAAATGTGAACTTGTTCTGACCTCCTGTGTTCTTAATATTTGTTGTATGTCCAGAGAAAGAAAGCTCCAAGAAGAAAACCAAACTATGTTGTGCTCAATCACTAGTCAACTTTTAAAAGTTTGGACTATACCTATTCATAAGTGAGTAAGAGAAAAGAAATATCATAGTGGTCAGAAAGGTCCTGGGATCCACAGCGTGGATTTAAGTGTAAGGAGTTGTCATGAGAGGTACCACAGGACTGCTATTATGATGTAATTTATTGAGCATCATTATTTATGATGTGAAATATGCAAAGAGTGCATTAATTAAATTCAGGTGTCCCTACCTTTAGCACAACTTCTGACAATAATTAAATCATACAAAGTGACCCAAGTCAACAGATTAGAAATCTGAACAGAAATCTAAGAGCCTTAACCAAGTCATAAATCACTGTAAAGGAAACAGTAGGTATTATTATTACATCGAGAGCGAGTCTGAAAAGAATGCGTAATAACAGAGCTGATGAAAAATGTATCTGAAACAGAACTGTAAAGAACAAGGGGAGCTCAGATATCCAGATGAGGCTGCTCATCAGAAATTGGCTAGAGAAATAACTACGTAGAAAAAACGAAAAATGTTTCTGAAGAAGAAGAAGAAGAAGAGACCAGATTCACTTCCCAAGAAAATTCAGGTGGCCTCACATTTATTGAACCACACCACCCTGTGGGGCACCATGTTGAAAGGGATTTGGGAATAAGTTTATTCTTTAAAAAACATCTTTGGTAACCTTGAGTCTTCTGAGTCATGCAATAGCTTGGGACTAGGTCCTGAAAAGCAAAGAAATCACTGTCGTGCAAGGACTTTCCTCCAAAGGTTGAAAGAGAGTCAGTAATTAGCGTGGGACGTCCTTTCTTATGATTCTGGGTGATTTCTTCCCTTCTGGCATAAGCACAGAAATAGTTTCTGTAACTTGCTGAAGGTTAAGGTAAGGATGTGAACTTGTTCTTTCCACCTCTAGATCCCTTCTTGTCCAGCACCACTGACTTGCCTCCCTCTTCATACCTGTCTGACCCTCTATCCCCAAGTCAGACCATCTCCTCCTTCACTCACAGTGAGCTGGAGAACTGTGATTCCAATAAGTCCTTGACAGCAAGAACTGCCTCCTGTTTGCTTTCCAATCCCACACAGTGCTGGCAACAAATTAGGTATGGGTGATATTGGAGGAAGACAGTGAAAGAAAGAGGCGAGAGGAATTGCTGGAGTTGGCTACTTATGCAGGGCTGCACAGGAGGTCATAGTACAGAGATCACTGGGGAATGCCAGTTAAGATAGACAGCTACTTGCCCAGTTCTATGACTGGTTGGCTGCATGTACTTGAGCAGATAACTTCTTTTACCCCAGTCTCCATTTCTCATCCATAAAATGGGAAATTGACCCAACTAACCACCGTGATGCCTTGCAGATCCCACATTCTCTGATTTTACATTCACTTCAGAGGTGTTCCTTCCAGGTCTGCCCGTGACCTTGAAGAACCTGTACTTTACCCCTTCTGTGGCAAGCACTCTGTATATCACCTTCCTGTGATCCCCCTAACAGCCCTGGGATGATGCTATCATTCTTATTCAGTAGAGAATGTGAAACTTAGCAGCTTTACAAACCCAGTGTCACATGGTCAGCAAGTGGCAGGAAGGCAGACCTTGATCTCTCATGCACTTAAAAATTGTCAAACCTCCCAGAGCTTGAGAACTGTCGAAACTCTTAACTGACTTCTTAGAAAGCACAAAATACTATCCTGTGACCCTGAAAAGTTTCCAATGTGATTTCCTCAATCAACAGGGACCTGAAACTTGAGAAAACGAAAGGATCATTCAGATGTGATTTTTGGAATGGCCATGTTCACAGTCACAACTGTGTCTCTAACCCTGGGCAAGCATTTGCAAAAGCGTCAGATCGCTGCAAACCTGTCAACACTTGGCTGTCTCTGCCATCTCTTCCCAAGCCAGGCCCCCAGAGCACTTTCTGTTCGTACTATTTGGTTGTCACTTAATCACACAGTCCCTCAGCTAGCCTGTTGCTTCGTGTGCCTGAGTCTCTCCTTGCCAACACAAACACAGGTTCCTTAAGGACAGAAACTCGGCTTTATGTTTCCTTCCAGCCCTGCAGTATCGACAGCAGAGTTGGACTCATAAAGTGACCCTCCCTTTTGTTCAATCTATTCGGCACATTTTCAGCAGAAGGTCAATCATTGTGCTTTTTCTGTGCCTCAATTCTAGGGCCCTAAAGGTACTAGCAAGCCCACACTCAACGGGAAATCCACCCAGAAGGGTCTTCAGTATCACATCATGCTCTTGAGCACAGCACAGCACTTTACTGCCAAAAATAACATAATGCCAAGATTAAGAAGGTGGGGTGCTGTCTGCCTTCTAGGGAGGGGTTTGATTCTACTAGAGCTCTTCAGGGGATAGTTCCTTCCTGGCCCAGAGCAAGTTCAAGATCAGGCCCAACAGAAACAGGATGATAAAACTTCAAGACCCTAGGGAGTCCTGCCAACTCCTCCCTTTAGGATATGCCCATGCCTGCCCTATCCCTACCAAAGCTGAGAGTACTGAATTAAGACAGAAATATTTAGAAACATGGATGATAGAATTTCCTTCCTTCTAAAGGAAATCCTGCACAGCAAAACATCTTGCAGAAAACACAAAATTGTAAAACCCAAATCTTTTTAAATATATCATGTTCAGAGAAACCGTCTACCTGCACAGCAAATATGACTTGGAGAACAGGTCTCCCATATCCCTTTGAGGACTGGTGGATTTGCCAAAGCAGAAACCAGAAGGCTTGCTCACCGGCCCTGAGGTTCTGCTTTACAGGGCAGTGGGCTTTGCCCCTTCCATATTGCAATGTGACCGTGGAAAGTTGAGTCATCTGAGGCAAAAGTGTTTGATTTCAACAAGTGAATTCAGGGCTATATTCAGGATGCACCCTAGAGTGTCAGAAATTCATTTCCTCCAGCAACTGGAAATTCAAGGTGCAAAATATGAAAACCCATCATAAGATGATCTGAGTGTCCATGCACTGAAGAAATAGATCTCAACCAAAAACAGAAAGATAACCACAGTATCAGGGATATAGCAATAATAGTTACTATGTGCCAAACACATGCCATGTGCTAAGATCATTTCTATATATGTATTTTTTTAATCTTCATAAAATTTCCGTGAAGTAGTGCTTACTCCTGCTTTGTGTATGAAGCTAAGACACTTTTCGAGAGATCTAGTAATAACGCAGTTCTGAAGTGGCAGGATCTGGTGTCCAGCTTGTTAGACACCAGTGTTTAGTTTACGTGTCTGTCCTAGCAAACAGCTGGATATCCAGGGCAGATCTTGGAGTTTGGTTTCTATGGTTAACAAACGTGAAGGAAAGGGAGACACTTGCTAACTTGCCTGGGAACCTCATTTTGGGCCCTGCTGAGGGGCCGCACTGCATCCTTTGGTTGTGTTGGTTAAGGGACAGTGGGTGCAGAGAAGACTTGGATTACAGAAGGGCCAAAGTGGTGATTCTGAACACATTCTTTGAAAGTGTTGTTATTCGAAAAAGCTGTCTTGTGTCAGAGCTGAGCAGGAATCCAACTGTGAATAGCACTCTGAAGAGTGTTGATAGAATCTGGGCTGTCCAGCTGTGAGGGGTCCGGAAGTACTTGAAGAGGCGACAAATGCTGGAGACCTCCCTTCACCCTCCCCAACAGCTGCTGCCGCTAATGGCAGAAGCTGCAGAAATTTGTCGCTGCCAAGAGCCACAACTACACTCGCAGCCTTATGCCTTTTCAGGAGGTTTAAGTCATTAACAGCAGTTTTGGGGGAAGGAAGGTGATTGCCCAAGGACAACGAGGTACCAGAGCTTCAGAGAAGAGCTTAGACATTGGATCACAGGTGCCAAGCCAGAAAATTTCTTCCTTGTCTCTCCTCAGCTCCTCTACTTGGGTAGTGGATAGAAGTGGAAAGTGGCATATGGTTTGCTATACCATATAACGTAGAGATAACTTAGAAAGTGATATAAAGGAATTAAGTACCAAGAACTTTGTAGTCAAAGGTACCTGTGTATTAGCTGTGCAATGCTGATGAGTTAAAAAAAAAAAAAAGCCTCCCTCTCCCTTTCTTCATCTGGAAAAGAAAATGAAAAAGTAATTTCCTTTTAGAATCATGGCAAAAAAAAAAAAAAAAAAATTAAATAAGATAATTTACAAATCAAGACACATGGCCAATTTCCAAAAATGTTAGTTTCTCACCTCCTCCCATGCATTTACAGAGGGGTGAAAATAGCAGTAGAGAACAGAGGCTCTACTTAGGCTCTTAGCAGAGGCTAAAAAAACTCATGGGGTTGGAAGCCCAAGAATACCAGTGGAAAAAGTAAGACATCTGCAGAGACCTTGAAGTGTCACTTGGCCTGCCAGTGGAGAGTCACCAGGGAATTGAGTGGGTTACATAAGGAAATGTGTTAAAGTGCTCAGAAATGACCTTTCCAGATTCAGTTATTTTGGTTTCCTGGAATGATTTAAGTGTCTTTGAACAATGTGATGAACACTGTCAGTACCTCCACTATCAGCATCCTTAGAATGAGTCTTCAACTCCAAGGTGAAAACTGTATTCAACACTGTCAAATGCAGAAGTTTGTATGTAAATAGAAAATGTATGGAACCTATGATTTCATCTTTAACTATGAAGATCTTGTCACCTTGAGGGTCTAACCCTCTCTACCATTTGCTCTGTCAATGTCTCTGCTACAAGTGGCTGAAAACCCAACAAACTGACTTATGCTAAAAAAGTATGGTCCCAGTAGCTGAGGAATCTAGTTTGCTTAGCTTCAGTTCTACATTGAGGCAGACTTTGGACAATGTCAGCAGGATCTAGCTGTCTGCTGGGCTTCTTGATGTTTGCTGCGTTTGAAGATCTTTGTAATGACCCATGGTGGCACAAAACTCCAGTCTAACAAGGGAGAAAGTGCCTCCTCAAAGGCACAAAGATAACATTTGGGGCCTGGGTCAGGGTCTCAGGCTTACAGATAAGCCCAGCTTTGGTCAGGTGAATGGACTTGGGGACAGTGACTCCTCCCAGAATATAACCAGCACCATAGTTGGTATGTGGCTGAGTGTGAAGAGGCATGAGAATCCAAAGCAAGCAGGAAAACTGTGTTACTTGAAAGTACTGTGGATACTGCACAGCAAAATCAACTAATACCTATTTTGCCTTCTGATCCCTCCAAATAAGGCCTTTGTGTCCTTTATGTGTTTACTTTCTTTGTGCTAATTTGTGTTTATCACATGCAGTATTACATGTGAGGGTAATATCTCAAGGGCAGAGTATTAAATCTTTGTCTCCATCAAAATTGTCTTTCACAGTATTTTGCCCATTGTGAGCAAATTAAAGGAATTTAATAGAAATTAATGCATTTAGCACACACATGCATTAAAAATGAATAATTGAAGTCAAAAGTTGAAACAGTTGGCCTGGGGAAGAGATTAAGAGAGAACAATGTTAAAATGATAGGGTTTCCAGAAGAAGGGAAGACAAGGATCAGAAGCCCTTCATTTAAAAGTCACCATTCAGAAATCCCCAACTTCCTTAAGAAATTTATTAAAGAGATTGAGAGGATACATTGCTCAGGTGCACCAAAATCCCACATGGAAAACGTGCCTGATTTGCACCAAACTAAGAAGATAAATAACTGAAGGAACAATATTCCAAAAGGTGAAAGAGGGAGGTAAATTAATTGGATTGGAGGGGTTAAAGAGGAGGCAGGGGCTGCAAACAAAAGGAAATGACTTCCCAGTAATTCCACCAAGAATTTGAGACACAAAAGTTGATTAAATCTCTCAAATGTAGTCACACTCTGTTTTAATTAACCTTGAGGCCTATCAGGGCATAGAGCATAGATTGCTCCCATGTTATTAGCCATCACCAATTTTACTATCAGGATCGCAGAGCACACAAACAGGTATAAGAAATCATCAGAAGCCCACTGTTGAGAAAGATATTTCAACTGAGAATTTTGTTTTTACAAAAAAGGGTTAGATGTGTCTTTGAGTTTGGGTACATTTGACAACGCAGTACAGGAAGTGGTAAACGTAGGCAAGGTGGTCAAGTTCAGTCCAGTGTCCGTTTTTATAAAGTTGCATTGACACACAACCAGGCCCAGCCACATACTATTGTCTATTGGTGCTTTCTATGCCCATAAGGACAGAGGAGAGTCGTTTCAATAAGGATCATAGTATCCACAAAGCTTAAAATATTTCGCATCAATAAGAGTCCCTTGCAAAAACAAGCTACCAACCCTTGGCATTCCAGCCTGCAGGAAGCAGAGGTGGCTAATCTACCAGTTCTCCAAGCGTCAGGCAAGATGGGTGGCATACGTTTGTCATCCTCAGTAATGGAAGAAAGATCTCCTTGCTGAGTAGGAGGCTCAGGAGGAACCAAGAGGGGGCAAGAGAAGGGAGGCAGAGGTGCATGTCAGGCCTCCGTAGAGAGAGAAAAGAGAGAGGAGCAATTAGTGGGAAGCATCCACTGCCTTTGTCTGCCTCTGAGTGTTCCTTTCGCCTGCTACTGCGGCACATTTGAATGTTTTATTTCTTCGACCCTCCGAGCATTACCAAACAGTTATTATCTGAGCTTCTAACAAACAATTATTCCAGCTTCTAATTTATATTTCAATCATTTTAACTACTGATCTTATGATCACATCCAGGCTCTGATCACATTAGTGTCTATTAACTATGCAGCAACCAATAAAATCTGCATGAGAGACTTATTCCATATATACTCCCTTAGCGCAATTTATTAAAATAATGTAGACTATTAACGTTTAAACTAAATGTAATATATATATTTAATATAAAAATTCTCATTACTGTGATTAATAAAATTTTTAGTGTAAGCTGATATTTAGTTAGAGAAAATGAACAAGTTAAGCCAACTGAACTATTTCAGTTACATTAATTTAATTAAATATGACTTTTACATTATGTAGGATTACGTACGTACCACTGATAATTCTAACATATTTAAGGAATCTCCAAGTAGCATCTCACTATCAAAGTTACAATTAAATCACTAAAGGTCTTCCTAGAAAAAGAATGCTCCCTCCCTGAGGTCCCTCACTTTTCTAGAAAGATCCTCAGGAATTACACAAGTTGAAAAGTGATACAGTTTAATCCTGCTTGATTTTCTTCCTTAAAGAACTATCTTAGGACTGTGTGTGTGCTCATGCATGTGTGTGTGTGTGTGTGTGTGTGTGTGTGTGTGTGTGTGTGTGTGTGTGTCTGTTTATGTGGGGAGAGAGAGAGAAGGAGAGAGATAAACACACATGAGCAAAAAGAGAAACAGGTTCCATGCTGGTTCTTTGCAATATCTCCATTTACACAGAAACATTTCCCAAAATGCTTTCAGGATGTGTGTGTTGGTCAAACCCCACTTTGTTCCTTCTGACTCTTCTGTATGGAGCTGGGCTGGCATAGCGGCCCTGATACTTTCTCTCAGACCTTGGGCACATAACTTCTTCAGCCAGTTTTTCTATCAGTGAAATGGGGGTGCCAGGGGCTGTTGTGAAGAGGAGCAGAGGCTAGGTGGAAACAGTCTAGCCCTTCATCCCTCCCTCAGAGTTGGGTGCCTTTGTTGCTGCTGCTGAAGATGCAGTGATGTATGACTTCTCTTTGTGCTTTTTCCTGTGTGGCTGAATTCTCTTCTCTGTTTCTGAAGTCAGTTCCCTGGCTGCCCTGGCCACAAACCCATCCTGTTGCTCTTTCTGATCTCTTGGTCTTCTATGCTGGTGACATTTCACCCACACCTAAGCTATCTCATAATTATTCTGTCCTGAAGGTGGGAGGAGTGAGCGAGAAGGGCACTAGTACGGGGCCAACATTAAGTCCCAGCCTACTGGCTGCATGGCCTTGGGTACTTAGTTTATTGAAGACTTGGTTTTGAGCCCTACCAGTAAGATGACCAATAATAACACTGACTTATAGGTTGTTGTAAATGCTAAATGATTGTTGCAGATAAAGTGCTTAGAAGAGCATCTGACCCTAATGGTGCTTAAATAATAACAATACTCTATAACAAAGGAGGCAGAGACTCCTAGGACCAAAACACTGCTCTTCCAGGGGCTGGACCATGAGTTGGTGGTGACTTCAGGACTTGGGAAAACCCAGAAACATGCCCGCAACTGGCAGAGTACTGGACATTAAGGAAAGTCAGTCCCCTAACAGGAGAAGAGAGGGTCTTTTCTATGATATTCTCCCTCACAGTGAGCCAGAAAGTGGGATGCTGGCAGACTTCAACTCCATGTCCATTTTTTTGACATTACCCTATTGCAAGAAAAAAGATCTCCTAAACCAACAGGTTATGCCAAGAAAAGTCACTGGTGCTCCCTCTTTAGGCTTTACCGGTTTGTTTTGAATGGTCCACTGGGAAATGACTGAAGCTATGAGTATAACCAGAAATACAGTCTCTTTCAAAGGGCACAATCCAAGTGAAAAGAACACCTGCCCCTAAAATCTCCCACCCTCTGAAATGTCAGGAGCCCTGACGGTTGGTAAAGGGGTTTCATATACCAAAGCTCCTGCCTCTGCTGCTAAGAAGGGACAAAGATGAGCTGAAAACAAAATGCCAATGTTGGGGTCTAAGATCCGCACTAATTATTGTAATTCTCAAACTGAGAGGAGAACCAGAACCCAGCCTGAATTATCACCCAATCTCTTTAATAGATGTGGACAGGGACATCTCAGGGAAGGTGCTGGCTAATAGGCTGGAACAGGTATTCCCATACCAAATCCATCCCAATCAGGTGGATTTATTTGGAAAGGACAGTCAGGCAATAATGGGAGGCAATTATTAAATGCTGTGCGGTGAACTTCTGGAGACAGGGAAGAGCCTGTGGCTGCCATTTCACATCTTTCTCTGAAGGGCCTTTGATCACCTTGCGGCTCCGGCACTCTCCTTCCTTCAGCAGTGATTTGGACTGAAGGCAGCATTGTTCAGGTGGAGCTCCCTGGACTAACAAGCCTCCCTTTCCCCTTTTCTGGAACAAACTAGTTAATAGGACTTGTGTCATCACCTTCGTCAATTTCCCTTTGGCCCATGACCCTTATTTTATTTCAAAGTCGTGTTAAAAACCTCTAGAAAAAGCTTGCTTCCTCTATCAATAAGTCACTGGTTCTAGGAGTCAGTCCTCTCCTTACAACTCCATTGTAAGATGCTGCTAGGGTTCAATAGCATGGCCCTGGAGACAGACTCCCGGATTTGAATTCCGGACCCAACTCAGAACAACTGGATGAAATGACTTTGACTTTTTCTGCTTTCAGGGTCCTCACATGTAAAGTGGATAACATAGTACAAGAGTCATTGGAGGGAGAAGGGGTTGCACAAATCAAAGGAGTTCACACAAGTTAAGGGCAAGTTCATTAAGTGAAGGCCTGGCACATACGGTGCTCAGTAAATTTTAGCAATCATTATCACCATCGTCATTTTTCCTGGGTGTTAGACTTTATATCCGAGATCCCTTAATGCCAATTTCACAAGTCAGTTTTATGAAATCATCGTTGTGTATTTTATTTCCCAAATTCCATACTTTTGAATATGTCAAAAGGGAAACTTGGCTGTTTATGAAATTTTAAACTTATTTTCACTTGTTCAAATTTGTCCTTCAAAATCTGTTCAATTTGTCTTTCTCCTTCTGCTAAGCATTCTTGTATTATTCTTTAACAAAGTTTTATGACAAAGTCTTAAGTTCTATTTACTCATGCCCAATTGTTATATTACTTTCTCCCCTCACATAGCTTTATCCCTTTTTATAGAAGCATGCCTGCACCTCCATATTTAACTTCTGGTTAGTGTATCAGTGCCTCTGCATCTACTCTTCATGCTGTCTGTATTTCTTTCAAGTACAGGCTCACTTCCAGTTGTAAAACCTGTGCTGAGATTTCGATAACTTGCCACTACTTCAAAGTGAGGTAACTTTTATGTTTAAGTGTGTGTGTATGTGGTGTGCATGCCTGTGTGTGTGTGTGTGTGTGTGTGTGTGTGTGCGTTTCATTGGTTTCCTGACAAGAAAGAATTATTAATTGTCCTTTAGTGATCTTTTAAATATTTTCATCTTTACCTTTTTTTTTTTCCACAAGAGAAGTGAGATCATATTTTCTTTTACTTTCCTTCCAAAAACTCAATGACTTTTTGAAATGGGCTGCAATTTAAAATAATGCATGTCCTGAAAATAATACCTACAGTAACACCTTATAGAATGAGGAGGTGTTCATAGACTTAATACACTTTTTTCAAAGAACTGTATACTGAGTCTCTGGTGAGTTCATGGGTTTTGTCACAGAGGTGGGTGACATTCACATGGTGTCAAGAAGCATCTGATGAGGATGGCAAAGGCATTCAGGACAGTGGTTAGATGACCTTGGTGGCAGGCTGAGAGTTCAAGGGGCTTTGGCAAGTTGTAAGTTATGAGCAGAATCAGGCGTGTGGAGATTATAGGGTAAGGATTGAGGAAAGTGTATCTCACCTTGTTTTATTGTATAGATTGAACAGGTACAACGTGATGTTTGATAATTACATATTGTAGTTGTACACTTATACATAGTGGTTACCAGAGTCAAGCAACTTAACATATTTATCATTTCACAGCTTTTAGTAAGTCTAAAGGTGGGATGAGGAGATTGTGAAAAGCCTTAAGAGTCATGCCAACAAATCTTGACTTCATCCCAGCCTGGATCCACAGAGTCATATTCAGAGCAATGATGTGGGGAAATTAATCTAGACTAGGAACGGAAAAGACTAGAAGAAGATAGGAGAGGCATTAGGGAATTTCAGAAATATATTAGACAAGAAATCAGTTACAAGGGGGTGATGCGGGTGAAGGCGTTTCTTAGGGGTGAAATTGAAAGGACTTAGCATTTGATTGGAAGTGGAATTCCAAGTCAAAAAAAGCTGAAGATAACTGAGTCTCAAGGGTGGACAATGGTAGAGACTTTTACAAGCATAGGGAAGAAGTACCATGTCCTTCAGCTCCAAATCCACCTTTAGATATTCAGCTCTGGAATGCAGGGGATGGGACTCTGCAAATACCCCTTCTCATTTTCCCAATGGCTTCCTGCTCTGCTCTACCAGTGGGGTGATAAAAGAGACGGAGGGCTGGACACGCGGCTGGACCTTGCTTCTCTGGATTTGCTCTTGTGCTAGTGGTCATTGCCCCAGCAGCAGCCTTCCATTTTGGAAGTGGCAGTTATTTCCTGTTTCCAGTATTTTCCACACAATTAAAGCCAGTCTCAGTTTGCACCCCCTTCAAACTGCCAGAGAGATCTCTTTCCAGTAGTCCAAGTCCAGGACCTCTTGCTACATTTACTATTGCCTTATTTTCTCAGTGTCCCTTGACTTCAGTTTGATGCTCCAATACCTGTTAAACAAATTCCTCTCTCAAATTATCTCTGTTAATAAAATTAATGTTCTCTTTTCCAACTGGACTCTAAAGACAAGGATATGGAGGAAAAGGAAAGGTTGAATTGGAGACATATTTTTGTATTGACTCTCGAATACTACTGAGATTTCTACATGGTGATGTCTAGGGGTAGGTTAAGAACTCAGAACTAGAATTTTATGGGGACACACAAATTTGGGATTCCTAGGTACAGAAGTGTGAGTGAAGTTAATGCTCATGCAGGTAAAGGAAGAATTCAGGGCCACTCATACAAAGTGAGTTACAGAAGGGAAAAATTAAATGCCACCACAGTGAGCAATAATGACAAGTCTGGAAGTCCCAGAAAGAGCTAGTCATGAGATTTGGCAATTGAGATAGGCATGGTGGCCACTGAAAATATAATTTTATTCAGAGAGTGAGTGAGAAATTAAGCTTACAAGGAGTGATTCGGAAAAGGTTACTGCATTTGTGCATTAAGTAAAAAAACTGTAAGGCTATGTTAGCCTTTTAAGATAGTTCAAATGCTTAGGTTGTAAACAGATAAAGAAAGAATTTAGAAGGAAGATTCTGATGGAAAAAATGTTTTGTTTTTACCTAGAATAAACAGCACCTAGAGTATAAGTGCTGTTCAACAGAAGTTAAAGAGAGAAAAGTTGCATGTTTTAGAATCAGACGAGATCCTCAAGTATTTGAATCTGAAGGTGGCATTAAGTGGAATACAGAGATAAGAAAGGGAATAAGCAGCCACCATTTAAAGTCAGGATATTTTACTCACAGATCCAGATTTTGCAACTTGTCTTTTAATAGAGAAAAACTAGGTAGTGCTGGTTCTGTGTTCTCCAAAAACAACTTCTCCCAGAGTTCACTAGCCTATTCATGTTGGCACAGCCCCACAACTGAAGCCTGGGGTCAGGGACCAGAATCTTCAAGCTCTCCCTGCCCTTTCTGTTATTCCCAGCCAGTTCATGTATGACTGCCCTCCCCTCCGACCAGTTCTCTGAATTTACCTGTGGATACCACTTCAGATCTCCTTAGGAAAACTTACAACATAGTGTGGTAACTGAAGCTTTAGATTGGATTTGAAAGACCTGACTCTGCACAAACAAGTAGTTATCAAAAGGAACTCAAAAACTAATTTCTTTTTTTCTGATTGAAGAGCAGGACAAGAACTTAACATGAATTTAATCATATTGCAAGTTCTGAATTTCCTCCCTCATCTCCTCTGTACTTGAAGCATCCATTTGCTCATGGGGGTGGAGAATATTGTCTGTGCACATGATCTGGGTTCAGTATGGTCCACTTCTGCCTCATTTTGACAATGCCTTAAGTATTGGAACCATCAAGGCATAAAACCTATCAAGTTAATCTGACCCTTCCATCAGCACAGGAAAAAGCCTGTGTCTTGGTTTTGTTGTTCACTCAGACTGCATCATCCAGTGCTTAATGGTGTCAAGGCTAATTGGCATCCATAAGATGCCACACATGACATCTGAGTGACTTTGCAAGACAGGGTTAGGTCAATCAGAAAAAGGAGGCTCTGCTTCAACAACAAATACAAAGCAAAAGAAGAAAAAGGAAACTGTGACAATTAGACTATTCTTAAAATCAAATCTACTTTCTGAAAGTGTTATAAGTTTCTGAGGTCTACAGACCTTGAAGCCTGTGCCTAGTTGTTCCTTCTGCTAAGCTAAAGGCCATGGGGAGATTTGAATCACAGTGAACAAAATTCAACTGAACCTAAAATAGGCCACCAGAGACCTCCATGCAGAGCACCATCTTCATAGAATCACCAGAAAAAAAAAAAAAAAAAAAAAAAAAAAAACTTAGTTTCTACCAAATTTGAGAAAAATTATATAAACAACTCAATCTCAGTAACTTAACTCCCAGGAACTTCCTCCTACCAAAACCTATAGAGACCCAAATACCATGAAATCATTAAACCTCCATTTTAGTAAGCAATACATGGCTTTGTTTCATTAATGAAAGAGCCCTGTGTCATTTGAAACAATAGAGAAATTTACTTGGTCTAAGTTGCTGTTCGAGTCTGAATTTTGAGAATCTGTGTCTCTTAATTCTGCCCTGAGTTTAAAATATTGCACACCTGGACAATCTGGTTCTCTCCAGGGAATGTAGTAACTCTGGAGTTTTTTATGCATCTGAAGTCCACCATATGGAACAACTGTGTCATTAAAATGGGCATTAAAAAGATTTGTTCACTCAGCTAGATTTAGACAGATAGTAATACTTGGCACTTATATAGTGTCTTTCACCTGCCCATCTCAAAGAAAGCAATTTGCAAACACATATTGTTACAAACTCTGTATAAGCAAAGGTGGCCTAGCTTTTCCCTCTGTAGAAAACAGCTCCTGAATAACATTCTGTAAGTTCAAACTAAGATAAGAAATGGTGCAGAATCAAAAACAAAATCAAATAGGTTGAAGAATGTTATTTAACATATTGACTCATACATATTATCTCAAATAGTAACTGCAACTTGTTCTCCCTGGGGAAAGAAAAAGAGAAGCACCACTGATGTAACAAGCATTTGTTTTCTCTTGTCTAGCCTTAGATATATAAAAACAGAACTTCTATAATACGTATAATGTCATTACCTGAATTAACTGAATGAAATTTCAAACAACATGAAATGTTGTTTGAAATTAATGAAATCTTTTAATCAATTAATGAATTTAATTAAATTAATGAAATCTTTTGATTCTTAAACATTGGTTCCAATTATTTAAGATTCAAACAACATGTTTATGTATACTATGAAATATAAATATAGCAAAAGTTCGTTAAAGGGGTGAGACAAAACTCATGACATATCGTTCAACTATTAAGAGATGCACAATAGGGTCAATAGTATGAGTAGAAGCTTGTGTTCAGGCAAACATTCCTTAAGACTTAAAGGGACCAGATGAAACAGTCAATTTCCAACTATATCAGGCAATAGGAAAAGATTCCTGCCAATATAGTCTGGGCAATATATGCTTAATATAAGAATGTCTTATATTAATAATTCCCAAATATCAATTTTTAAAGAGTTTACTTATCATTAATGTAATTTTCATGATGTCTAGAAAAAGAGACTGAAAATGTAAATGATTATAGGAACCAGATAACATGAATGGATGAAGTGTACAGGTATACCACAAGAGAAAGAGGTATATAGCAGCAATAATTGATTGATTGATAAATATCCTAACAGAAATTATTTCTCTAAGCACATAAATATGCATGCTTCGATTATTATAGATAGGTTTTATATGAAACATATAGTAATTAAATGGGTATACAAATGCATGCACTTCTCTATCTGTCCCTTCATTTTTTAAATAAATACAGTGGGATCCTTGTAAACTGGAAACACAAATGTGCCCTTGGAAAGTGGCAATTGCTCCTTCACACCGGGCAATTGCTTCCATGCAAGATTGCAGGCCCAGTGTGTACAGATAACCTGACTTCCTAACAGGAATGGAAATTTTAAATTTTTAATATGAAATCTTTTAATTCTTAAACATTGGTTCCAATTATTTAAAACCCTATGTATGTCAAGAAATAGCACTGTAGCTAGTCAGATTTTGCTCATTGGCTGAAAGCTTGCAAACTCTTTTGTTTAATCCAGCTTGCTTTCCATGTCTAAGGAGAAAATGATGTGCCTATAGGGAGAATCATGAGTCGTTTGAGATTTAGTTTCCAGAACTGACAGAAACAAATATTTATAATATAAATTAAGTTCACTATTTAGAAATAGTTATATTCTTGAAAAATTGTGTTTGTGAATGAGATTTGTCTTAAATACAAAAACAAAAACTCCTACAAATCAATAAGAAAAATGACCCTAGATATCTTTGCCTGAAAAAAATGAGTAAGCTATAGGAACAGGGAAATAATAGAAGGAAAACTCACATGACTATTAAACTTAGGGAAAGAGGCTTAATCTCAGTGTCATACAACACAAACTGAAAATGTAAAGAAGAACTCAAACTATCCCTATTTGCTGATGACATGATTATATATTTAGAGAAACCAGAAAATTCCACCAGAAAACTTTTAGAATGCATAAGTGAATTTGGTAAAGTAGCAGGATATAAGATTAATGCTCATAAATCCAATGCATTTTTATACATAAGTGATGAATCTTCAGAAAGAGAAGTTAGGAAAACTACCCCATTCACAATAGCCTCAAAAAAATAAAATAAAATACTTGGGAATCAATCTAACAAAGGAGGTGAAAGACCTCTACAATGAGAACTACAGAACACTAAAGAAAGAAATTAAAGAAAACCTTAGAAGATGGAAAGATCTCCCAACTTCTTGGATAGGCAGAAGTAATATTGTCAAAATGGCCATACTACCAGAAGTGCTATACAGATTCAATGCAATTCCAATTAAAATCCCAATGACGTACCTTACAGAAATAGAGCCAGCAGTCATAAAATTCATCTGGAAGAATAAGAAATCCAGAATAGTTAAAGCAATCCTTAGGAGGAAGAGTGAAGTAGGGGGTATCACAATACCAGACCTTTAACTATACTACAAAGCAATAGTAACAAAAACGGCATGCTATTGGTACCAAAATAGACAGGTAGATCAATGGTACAGAATAGAGGACACAAACACAAACCCAAATAAATACAATTTTCTCATACTAGACAAAGGGGCCAAAAATATGAGAAAAGATAGCCTCTTCAACAAATGGTGCTGGGAAAACTGGAAATCCATATGCAACAGAATGAAACTAAACCCCTATCTCTCATCCTGCACAAAACTCAACTCAAAATGGATCAAGGACCTCGGAATCAGACCAGAGACCCTGCATCTTATAGAAGAAAAAGTAGGTCCAAATCTTCAACTTGTTGGCTTAGGATCAGACTTCCTTAACAGGACTCCTATAGCACAAGAAATAAAAGCAAGAATCAATAACTGGGATTGATTCAAACTAAATAGCTTTCTCCCAGCAAAGGAAACTATCAGCAATGCGAAGAGAGAGCCTACAGAGTGGGAGAATATCTTTGCCACTCATACTTCAGATAGAGCACTAATTTCCGGAATATATAAAGAACTCAAAAAACTCTACACGAAGAATACAAATAACCCAATCAACAAATGGGCTAAGGATATGAAAAGACGCTTCACAAAAGAAGATCTACAAGCAATCAACAAACATATGAAAAAATGTTCACCATCTTTAGAAATAAGAGAAATGCAAATCAAAACTACACTAAGATTCCATCTCACCCCAATTAGAATGGTGATTATCAAGAATACAAGCAACAATAGGTGTTGGAGAGGATGTGGGGATAAAGGTACACTCATACATTGCTGGTGGGGCTGCAGCCACTCTGGAAAGCAGTGTGGAGATTCCTTAGAAAACTTGGAATGGACCTACCATTTGACCCAGCTATCCCATCCTCGGCCTATACCCAAAGGACTTAAAATCAGCCTACTACAGAGATACAGCCACAACAATATTCATAGCTGCTCAATTCACAATAGCCAGATTGTGGAACCAACCTAGATGCCCCTCAATTGATGAATGGATAAAGAAACTTTGATATATATATATACAATGGAATATTACTCAGCCATAAAGAATAATAAAATTATGGCATTTATAGGCAAATGGTGCTGGGAAAACTGGAAATTCATATGCAACAGAATGAAACTAAACTCCTATCTCTCACCCTGCACAAAAATCAACTCACAATGGATCAAGGACCTTGAAATCAGTCCAGAGACCCTGCATCTTATAGAAGAAAAAGTAGGTCCAAATCTTTAATTTGGCTGCAGTTGGAGAATATCATGCTAAATGAGATAAGCCAATCTCAAAAAAACAAAGGATGAATAATCTCACTGATAAGCAGATGATGACACATAGGGGGTGGGAGGGGGCAAGAATGGAGGAAGGAGGGACTCTATAGAGGGATAAGAGGTGTGGGAGGGGTGGGGGGAAGAAAAAAAATAACAGAATGAATAGAAAACTATTACCCTAGGTAAATGTATGATTACACAAATGGTATGCCTCTACTTCATGTACAAACAGAGAAACAAGATATATCCCATTTGTTTACAATAAAAATGAATTAAAACAAAAGACTAGAAATGTAGGCTAAATACAAAAGCAAACAAGAATCATGTGTAATAAAGAACTGAATTTGCACGCGCGCACACACACACACACACACACACACACACATGTTTAAGTTAAAACAGATTTCTAAAAATTTTCATTGTGGATATGGCCCCAGATTCAACTCTACCATTGGAAGTAAAAGTGATATTAGAATAAAGAAGAAAAACTTACCCCAGAATCATTAGGAACCAGTTCTATTCCTAGATCTGACATCAATGGCAATACCTAGGTCAAAATATACACACTCTCTGATTTCCAAATTCCTTTTCAGATCAATTATTCTGTCCTTTTGGCAAATCAATCATTAATATGGTACTTGGGGTTTTGTTTTTGTTGTTGTTGCTATTTATTTGGTTTTTGTTTGTTTGTTTGTTGGACTCAGTTGCTTGAGCAACCTTCCTGGGAACATAGGAAATATTTGACTCTTGCACAACAATGAATGTATGGGTTTCTGACCAGAAAACTCAACTCTTTGTTTCTGTGCTATGTGAGTACCGGGAATTCTGTGAGACTTGCTACCACTTGGGAAGTGACATGCAGGTCTCTCCTGATCTTAGCTCCAATTAAGGTATATGGCATTTCTTTCATGTTATCTTTCTGCCATGTATATACCCATTGGCATTGGCCAGTGGGTGGGGGTTTCCAAATGATGAGAGTTTGGGGTACATAAGAGCAATTGACAAATGTAAAGAAACAGCCAAATAAACAGAAGCCAAATCAAAATAATGGAGTGTCACAAAATCCCAGGAAAAGATATAGCTGCTCATTGTTGCTAAAGTTCCAACAAAATGACTTCCAAAAGGGTATCTAGTAGAGGGAAGTCATTGTGGAAATTAAAAATAGCAGATTCAATGAAATGGAACAAAAACTAGGTGAGCTGATTGAAGAATTAATGGGAAGAACTGTGGAAAGATAACAGACTAGACACACATGTATAATTTATCTCTGAACTGAAACTCCATCAGAAAAATAGGAAAGATTGTTGAAATTGAAAGTATGGAGAAACATGTAAAATTATTATTTTTTTTGGGGGGGGGCGGTGCTGGGGATCGAACTCAGGGCCTTGTGCTTGCAACGCAAGCACTCTACCAACTGAGCTATCTCTCCAGCCCCTTGTAAAATTATTAATGCATTCTTTTAGTGATCTCATTTAACAGCATTCGTAGAGTTTTATTCATAATAGACAAAACTTGAACTGCCTATGTGTCTACCAGTAGGCGAATGGATAAACATACTGAGAGATTCATAAACAATGAAATTGTACTCATTAAGAACGGGTGAACTCTCAATGCATGCAACAATATTGATAAATCGTTAAGATACCCTTTATGAGTGAATGAAATTACACACAAGAATAGAACACACAGTCTGACTCCATTTACACACAATTCAAAATATCCAAAAACAATTCTATGGTAGAGAAAATCAGAATTATTATTGTCTCTGAGAAATGGGACAACAATTGACTGAAAATAGGCATGATGAAGCTTTCTGGTGTGATGGAAATATTCATAAAGTATGATGGTAACTTGGGAGTGGAATGTTACATAGGTATATGTATTTCTTAAATTTTAGCTTTAATTGTTCATTTCATTGTTTGGAAGTTTCACATCAGAAATGAAAAACTGCAAAGATATATTGAACTCTTTATATTAAAGAGGAAATATTTAGAGGAAAATGTAGTAGTGTCTAGAATTTATGAAAAATATGGTAGATGAATAGATGCATAAACATGATAAGCATAAAATTAAAATGGTAAAATCTAGGTGGTAAGTATAGAGGTATTCACTGCAAGCTTCTTCAACATTGCATCATGTTGGAAACTTTTTATATTAAAATGTTGGGAGAGGTAGAAGTGATCATGTATATGTAGTTCTCTTTCAAGGCTCTTTATTTTTTCGGGACATTTCTTTATCCCATTATTTGTTTATACTTTCGCCAATACAATACTTTCTTATGTATTCCAATTTTATATTAAATTCTTCTCCCTCAAGATATTGTGACTATTTTTAGAACTGTATTTTCCTATAAATTTTAGAATAAACTAGTCAATTTTCACATTTTTCTCTGAGATCTTAATTGGAATTTAATTGAATCCATTAATCAATTTGGATGAGATTAACATCTTTACAATACAAATTTTCAAGTTGTGAATATGCTCTGTTCCTCTATTTATTTTGTTCTCTTTAATTTTTCTCAATGTTCTGAAGTTTTCAAAGAAGTCCTGTATCCTTTACAAATGAGAAAAGAAGTCAAATTATCTGTTTGCTGATGACATGATACTATACTTAGAAGACTCAAAAACCTCTAACAGAGAACTTCTAGAGCTGATAAACAAATTCAGCAAGGTTTATATGCAAAAATCAATAACTTTCCTGTACACCAATAATGAACCTATTGAGAAAGAAATTAGGAAAACAATTCCTTTCACAATATCCTTAAAAAAAAAAAAAAAGTGGGAATAAATCTAACCAAGAATTTGAAACATCTCTACAATGGAAAATTATAGAATGCTGAAGAGAGAAATTGAAGAAGAGCTTAGAAGATGGAAAGGCCTCCCATGTTCTTGGATAGGCATAAGTAATATTGTCAAAAATGGCCATACTACCAAAAACTGGCTACAGATTCAACGCAATTCCCATCCAAACATCAATGACATTGTTCACAGAACTGACACAAGACAGTTGTAAAATTCATAAAGAAGAATAAAAGACCCGTAACAGCCAAAGCAATGCTGAGCATGAGACTGATGATGGAGGCACAGCAATACCAGACCTCAAATTATACTACAGAACTATAGTAACAGAAACAGAGTGGTATCTTCATGAACACAGACACGAAGACCAAAGGAAAAGAATAGAAGACACAGAGATAAATCCATATCGACATAGTCACAAAGGTGCCAAAAACCTATACTGGAGAAAAGATAGCTTTTTAAACAAATGATGCTGGGAAAACTGGATATCCATATGCAGAAGTATGAAACTAGATACCTCTTTCTCATCTAGCAGAAAAATGAACTCAGAGTGGTTCAAAGAGCTAGGAAATAAACACAGCAACAGTTTGAAGAAAACGTAGGGTCAACACTTCAACATGTTGGTGCAGGCATCGACTTCCTTCATGAAACACCTAAAGCTCAAGATATAAAACCAAGAATTAATAAAGGGGATGGCATCAAATTAAAAAGCTTCTGCACAGCAAAAAATTAAAAGCATGCAGGGAGCCTACAGAATGGGAAATAATCTTTGTCAGCTTCTCTTCTGACATGGGATTAATATTCAGAACATATAAAGAACTGAACACAAGAAAAATAAATAACACAATCAATGAACAAGCAAAAGATCTAAACAGGTGTTTCTCAAAAGAAAAAATACAAATGAACAACAAATATATGAAAAAAAATGTTCAACATCCTTAGCAATTGGGGAAATAAAAATCAAAACTACACTAAGATTTCATCTCACTCCAGTTAGAATGACAGTCATCTAAAATACAAATAATAGTAAATGCTGGCAAGAATGCAGGGAAGTGAACTTGCACATTGGTGGTAGGATTGTAAATCAGTACTTTGGAAAGCATTTTGGAGAGTCCTCCAAATACTGGGAATGGAACTACTATATGACCCAGTTATCCCACTCCTTGGTATGTATCCAAAAGAACTGAAGTCAGGATGCTACAGTGATACATGCGTACAAATGTTCACAGCAGCACAAATCACAATAGCCAAGTGATGGAACCAGCCTAGGTGTCCCTCGACAGATAAATGGATAAAGAAAATGTGGTGCACATGTACACAATGGAACTTTACTCAACTGTCAAGAAGAATGGAATTATGGCATTTATTGGTAAATGGATGAGACTGGAGAACATCTTGCTAAGTGAAATAAGCCAGACTTAGAAAGTCAAGGGTTGTATGTTTTCTTTCATATGTGGAGGCTAAAGAGAAAACAGAGTGGGGAAACCTCAGGAAAATAGAAGGACCTGTGACAACTTAGAGTGCCAGAAATTTGCCAAATTAAAAAAAAAAAAAAAAGAAGGAGTGGGAAGAAAAGGAAAGAAAGAAACCAAAAAGCCCACCAAAGTGATGAGAGTATGTCAAAGGGATACAGAGACCAATGGAAAGAGGTCCCCAAAGTCAAAGTTGGGACAACTTGAGCAACTAAATAAAATAAGGTAACATTGATTGGATTACAATCAAATGTAGAGAATAATATCCACAAGTCTATATCGGTATCAATAAATCAGTCAAATACATAGATAGAAAAGGGACAAATCTCTCATGCAAAAGAATTAAAAATAATTCATATAGATACTCAGCCTTCGACAAGGAGCATGAGTCCCCACTTCTCCAGTGTGGGTTGCCTGTAGTAACTTCTGTTCAAAGAAGTCAATATAGAATGGGGGAGAGGTGGGGCAAACGGGAAAACCTGACACCACCACTCCATCCGGGTGATCAGGGTCAATATCAGCAGTGATAGACCATGTTGATAGGACGCACACTCGATATGATGTGAAGAGAATGAAGTTGTACCTCTCATAGTCTTCCTTCAAAAAAGCCATAACCCCAGGCTAATTAAAAAAAACTCAAATTCCAATAGATAGGTGTTCTACAAAATACCTAATCACATTTTTCAAACTGCCGAGACCATCAAAATAGAGAGAAGGAGAAGGAGTCTAAGAAATTGTCATTTTCTGGGACAGTGGGAGAACAGTAAAGTGAATCTAGTTGAACTTTCATATGTTCATGCACGGATGTGTCATGGGCTCCCACACTGGGGACCCACAAGACACTAATGTAAAGAAAGAAGAAAACGGAACTTAGAGCAGATAAGTTCCATTCTTGATTATGTCAGGATGTATCCTAGTGCTGTATATAACTAAAGAGAATTTTTTAAAAAGGAAATTGTCAACAAGAGCTTAAGGAGACATGAAAACTCTGTGCTATCCTTGACAGATAACTCTTTTACTCTTTAAAAATATTTCTATGAGTTTGGCATTATTTCTTTTTAAATGTGTGGAATAATTTATCTGTGAGGGCACCTAGGTCTGAAGATCTCTCAGCAGCACAGTTTAAATGGCAGATGCAGTAGTATTAATATATCTGGGAGTATTTTAATTTTCTGTTTCATCTTGTGCATGCTTAGTGATTAATTTCATCTGAATCCTCAATATCATTGTCAAAGTTCTGTCTTTTTCTATTGTTTTTGAAATCTGAAGAATCTGAAGTGGAATCTTCTTTTTAATTCCTGATGTTGGCAATTTATGAATTCACATTTTTTCTTAATCAAACTTGCTAAGCGTTTATCAATTACATATATGTATTTTCAAAGATCTGGCTTGGGCTGGCCATAGGACATTCCCCAAATCTAGTTCAGGACCCATGTGAAATATGTCCTTCTCCAGGTGTGGCATCATGGACTTTTCCAAGCTTCCATATTCAAATCTAAACAGAGTTCTCTTTGTAAAAGGCACTAAAAACCAAGCAAAAAGCTTACTATCACTGAGCCCTTATGTAGAGCATCAGAAGGCACTGGGGGAGGACAGCTGGAGGATGCATTTCTGAGACCACTGTGCTTTCTAAGACAAGGATGGTACCAGTGAGAATGTTTTCCTGCAGGTTGCACAGGATGCCCATGTGTATCAGCTGAGATGATCTAGCAGAAATCAGAAACTAGTCGTTCAGTGAAATCAATCATCAAATGTTGGTGACAATTAAAAAGTGAGAAATTTCCCTAAAAAGGCTTAAGAATAGGAACTATTCTAACTATCTATCTGTAGTCTATCTGTGTGGAAGCTGAGAATATAGACCTGAAAGAGGTGATTGCTTAGTAAGGCTGCCTCTCGCCTGGCTTATCTGTAAGACTGGAGTAGAATCTGACTCAAGATAACAAAACTGATGAATTTGTTTAAACACACATACATTTGATTTCACTAGTAAAACTGTCTTGAGAAGTTCAAAATTCTATTAATAGATTACTGCTCTGTTAGACAAGTGGATCAAAATATAACAAAAGGCTCAGTGAACATACTTAGTAGGAACTGGAACATTTAGCATGTTTTATATAGACAGCATATACAAAACATATATGTATATATCTATCTATCTATATATATATAGATAGATATATACATATATGTCTTTAAATCCCCATATGTCTTTTTGTTAAAAAATAAAATCCAGGAATAGCTATTCCCTGGTAAAACTACCCATAGACTTCTTTGCCAGACAAATGCAGCTTGTAAATTGACACATTTCAGTCCATCTGTAAGTACAGCATGTTCCACATCACAATTATAACACAGGCATCTTAACTTTAAATGAGACAAAACAAACATAAAATTAGCACTGGTGGGAACCCCCTGCCACTCAATTTGTGTTGGGTTTAACACCTTCTTATTTTATATATCCTTCCACATAAACAGTTTTATATTAGCCTCTGATACAATGCTTTCCACCAATTCAATGTCGAGCTGTTTAAAAGCACTAATTAGCAGCTTTAATACAGAAGGGAACACATATATTAGAAAAACCCTGTAAACTCAGAATACCCTTTGGGCCCTGCCATTTGTGTGTGAAATAACTCAATAAAAAATGTACTATATTGTTAATCACAAGACCTTCCAGAAATATAATCAATCACAGAAGAAATATAAACTGTACCTTTATAAACAAAAGAAGAAAAATGATAAATCTCATTTAAGCTGAGCATAGGAATCATCACAATGTGCAGATGCATTTATAAAACTAAGCACATTTCATAATAATGATAAAAAATATTACAACTATATATACATCCAATTGACATATATGCATTACATTCAATTTTAGCACAACTGGCAACACATTTATTAAATTAACACTTCATTTATTTCTTTCTATCACTTTCAACAATACCAAAGCCATATATACATACATTTTAAATTTAACAGAAAATAAATGATCTTCAAATACTTTGCACTGTTTTGAAAACACAGAAAGATATTTAATTTTCAAAGGATTCCAGGAAAACATTCTTCTACAATCTGGAATGTCCGTATAACCTAATTATTTCTTTTTTAAGTAACATTTAGTATAGCTAGCTATTTATAACTTCAAGGAATGATTTTCTTTTCTCCAATTTTTCACATACCTTGATCAGATAGTTCTAGTTAATATTTCTAGTACATGTAAATAATTATATTCTTGAGTGCTTTAAAATTACACTAATTCCTACACCATTAAGGAAGGAAAATGTTTCTAGTTTTGATGCATTATAAGTGGAAGATATTAATTTCTAGATGAAATTATGCATAAGCAGGGGGAAAGGTTTGCACTGAGATAATATTTAAACATAAAATGTTAAGCATCCCAGGATTTACAAATGATTAAAAGCAAATAGGAAAATATAATCACATTGTATTTGGACTGTGGGACCCCTTCCTGTCCATTAAGTTTTCAAGTCCCCAAACCAAAAAGCATCTTTCTATTTTTAAATTGGTTAGTTGTCAGGAGAAATGGCTTGAACAGTAGCAAAGACTGAAAGCCAAAGAAATCACATACTTCAGTAAATATGTTTATGCTGGGTCATATAAATGAATTATAAACAGTGGAGTAACCTGTTTTGTTTTTATCATTCATAATTTGTCATGTGCACAATGTGGCACTAAGCCATATCATTTCTAAAGCAAGTTTTGAAAATTTGAAGGAAATTAACTTATGTCAACTTATACATTAATATTTACTAACACAGTACTAATCATACTTAACTACTTTAGTTTTATAGCTCTTTGAAATTATACCAAAAAGATGGAATTGTTCTATTTTAAGTAGAAATTTCCACACAATGGGTAATTTCAATCTTTTCCAGCTTTAGCTCACTATTAGAAGTAGATTTATCAAAGAACTCACATATTGGATATGAATATATTTCAATTTTTTTCTCCAAAGGAATAAAGCAGGTTGACACTTGATTTTATTTCTCCTCTCCTATCTTTAAAAGATGCTTTCTATGACAGACAAAATTAGGATTGTGCAAGGCACTTAATGTATTTAACATATAGTATTTCACTAAATGCATTAAGCATTTCATTTTGGAAGGCTGCCATGACTCTTGAGAGCAGTTTTACACAGGCTGGAAGTATGTTCACATTCATAGAGCCTTTTAGAGGCAGATGCTCTGCTTCTGGTGAACACTGAGTTACACTTCACCATTTGTGACAGGTGACATTGTCTCTTAGTAAACATATATCTGTCCATGATAACAGAATTGGAGTAAGACTATCAGAGTTGGGGGAAAAGACAATATTTCCAGTTCTCTGTAGGCTTGCAGTATTAAATTATCTGACCATTGCATTAATTTCCCAGAACTGCTGTTATAAGATACCACAAACTGGGTGGCTCAAAACTAAAATCTATTGTGTCAAAGCTCTGGAAGCCAGAGGCTCCAAATCAAGGTACTAGTAGAGATCCACTCCTTCTAAAATATGCAGTGGAAAATATTTCCTTGCATCTGGCTCACTTGCGGTGGTGGCCATCAATCCTTGGAGTTGCTTGGCTTGCATGCTCATGGGTCCAGTCTCTGCCTCTGTGGTCACATGATCTTCCCCTGTGTCTTCTTATAAAGATGGTGGGCATAATGAATTAAGCCTACTCCAGTGTCACCTCTTTTTAACTGCTTCTGCAATGATCCTATTTCCAAACAAGGCAACACTCTGAGGTACTAGGAGTTAAGACTTCAGTAGATCTTTTTGAGGAACATAATTCAACCCATAATTACTATTCACTAATAGCAAATGTAAATCCAATTGCCATTCCTAGGTCTCAATTGCTAAAACCAGTCTTTCTCTGGAGTAGTTCAGTTTCCTGAAGGTGGTTTTATAGAGGCCCACCTTCCCTCTTTAAACACCAGTCAGGTGGAAGAAAAAGAAGTAAAATGAAGAGGTAAGGATTGTTAAGAATTACTTTTGGTCCATGCTCTCCACAAGTATGTGATCTTTGATGCATGTAGTCTTTTAAAAACACTTTTTTAAAAGGATTAAAACGTACTGCTAGAAAGAAAAAGTAAAGAAAGAAACCATCCCCCATGATATTTCTAGAAACTGTTTTTTTTTTTTTTTTTTTCCCCTGCTGGGTGTGTTGGCACATGCTTGTAATCCCAGAGGCTCAGGAGGCTGGGGCAGGAGGATTGAAAGTTCAAAGCCAGCCTCAATTTAGCAAGGTACTAAGCAACCTTGTAAGACCCTGTCTCAAAATAAAAACATAAAAATGCCTGAGGATGTGGCTCAATGGTTAAGTGACACCCAGCTCAATCCCTGCTACAAAAAAAAAAAAAAAAAAACAAATACAAGCACACACACACACATACACACACACACACTCACACTCACACACAAACTTTTTCTATAAAGTTTCGTTAGAGGAAAAACTCCCTCAGCTCACATGAAATGCTCTGTTCCCTGTCAACCCCATTCTGTGACATCCAGCTAGTAGGATCATTGACACCTCACCAGTGAAAAAATGTCGTTTAAAAAAAAATACTGAAGTAAGAGCTGAAAAAACTATGTGGGAGGAGACAGGTATTGCCTCCCTCTTCAGTTTTTGTCTTCAAAGTCCTTTCTGCAGAGTATTAAATGATATTTGGCTTTTCCTCCCGCCCCGCCCCGAAGGGAGGAGAAGTCAATGAGATTTTTGAAAAGGCTCAGAACAGAGGGGTCACTTTGGAACAAATGACATGTAAAGCAAGATAAATTTACATTTTCGGTCTTCAGGAAACACAAGGCCATCTTTGTCTGGGATTCGCTGAGAAGTCATTGAAGGTAAAGCACAGGCATCCCACTGGTCACGATGGGGTAAAAACCAGAGAAACATGAGCTAAAGAGAGTCTAGATGTAACTGCGGGTTGAACATCCCCAACTTCCCACAAAGGCCTTTCATTACTATTTGGAATTAGTATAGTGTAATGTAGACAGGCCAGTCCCTCAGTCACCAAGCAAAACACTGACTCTTGACATTTGCCTAATTATCTTTTCTCATCATCAGTCATTTCTTGAAGTCTCGGCTTCATTCAGATGCCAGGTATTTCCGAAATTAATCATGTCACTGAAAGCGGCATCTTTTCATGTAAATGGACTTTATTATCTGAATCAGAAAGCCCCCGCTTTGAGTAGGGAAAGCCCATTTGTAGGGAAAGTGTCTGAAATCTGACATGCAGCCTTCCCAAGAAAGATTCTTGGTGTTGACCTCCCAGAGAGCGCTGAGCATCCGTCACTGTGAGCTATGAGCGTGCGAGCGTGCATGTGTGCGTGTGTGTGCGCGCAGCCAAGAGCCTGGGTCTGGCTGCATGCTAATTTGCTCCATTGTTTCAGGGTGACTGCCTTTCCAGTATTTAGGGACAAAGCCTTTTATGCATAAGCCTCTATGGACAATTATTCTATGTTTACTTCGAGGACCATCATCCTATCTTTATTGTAACTATATTAGGGATGCCAGAGCTTCTTTGTCTCCTTGGAAGGCTGCGGATTACAGACAGGGCTTAGCATGTTAGCCAGGAGACTTCTCTTTCATTTAAAGGCATTTTACAAATGTCTGAGGATCCTGAGCTGGATCAACTGGTGGCCTTGCTCAGTGTCTCTCTGAAATTCAGGGGTAAGTGAAGGAAGATGTTTCTGAGAACTGGGTGATGTGCCATCAAATCTAATTTTTAAGGGCACAGCATTTGGTGGATAAAGCATGGGCAAATAAGAAATAGAAAGCAATAAATTCCCACTTGTAGAAATTATCACCAAAACTTTAACAGGGCCTATAAAGTGAGTTGCATATTCCAATTCAATGTTGGCCTGGATGGACTAATTAGCAAGCAGGTATGCCTGAAGCACACCCTGAATACTTTGTAGCACCTGTCCCATTCACCCAGGTCCTCCCTCATGTACAGTGACATAGGGAAAGCTCATTTTTATTTGACACAGTGTTTTAATGACTGGATGTTGGTGGGGTGTTTTTTCGGCTGGAAGGAATATGGAAGAGCAATATTAATTAGTTACAACCTTCTCTCTTGTGTGGAAAATAAAATTAATGTGGTGGAAACTGTCAAAAAAATCCAACAAATTGAGACTAAAACTCCATTTTGATTTTTTTCACTTTTTTTTTTAAATTATTGTAAAATGAATTTAGTGAAGACCATTTACTTGGGGAAAGACCTAGTCTTAAAGTTCAACAAGAAAGAAAAAAAAAAAAAAAAAAAAAAAAACATTAAAAAAAAGGTCCCTGTAATGCTGAGAGCTGGTTTTCCCTGTATCCTGCTTTCCCTTAACCAACTCCATTTCCTTCAGCTGGAAGACTTCCTTTACCTGAAGGAAAACAAAATAATCCTCTGCTCAGTCTTCAAAAAGACTAAGTAATACTTTTTTTAATCTTCAAAAATAAACCAACATAGACTCCTAAAACTCAAGAATATTCTACATCAGAATTGATAGCACAGATTATCCAGAATTTGGAAATAGCCACTTTGGAGTGTTCCATTAATATCCAAAGTGCTGTAAGAAAAACAAATGTGAAGGGCTGGGGAGATAGCTCAGTTGGTAGAGTGCTTGCCTTGCAAGCATAAGGCCCTGGGTTCAATCCCCAGCACCGCAAAAAAAAAAAAAAAAAAAAAAAAAAAAAAAAGAAAAACAAATGTGAAAATCAACATTTGAGAGGTTGTATTTCAGAAAGACCTCAACCCCTCCACTCTTCGTAATGTTTGAAGATTAGCCAAAATGGAGAGAAGGGAGTGTAATGCAAGGAATGAAACTCTAGGCTGTAGGCCAGCAACTCTGGACATTCATCTTCCCCCCCTTGTTAAGAAGAATGTTTCTGGGGAAGAAGATCCATGCGGGAGTTGCCCTTCTCAGGACTTGCCTGAACTCCCAAAAGACTGTGAACTTCACCTTCCTTTTCAAATTTGCTGTCGGCCATATTAATTTTGGACTCCTTTCATCTTTCAATTTCACTGTTACAAACGTAATTGGTTTAGTCTGGTTTGCCATTCTTCTTATTTTGATATATCATTTTTTTTCCCTTTTTTGGTACAGGGGATTGAACCCAGGGGCACTTAACCACTGAGTCACTGCCCCAGTCCTTTTTATGTGCTTATTTTGACACAGGTCTTGCTTAGTTGCCTAGGTCCTCACTAAGTTGCTGAGACTGGCCTTGAACTTGTGATCCTCCTGCCTCAGCCTCCCCAGTCACTGGGATTACAGGCATGTGCCATTGTGCCCAGCTTGATATATCATTTCTACTACCTTAGTTTGTAACTGTACTACCAACTTCTGGGCTGCTCATGATTTCCATAACTTTTCACTTACAATTTGCCAGGAAGTTGCTGAATTCCATACGGAACCCTGAACCTTAACAAGTATCTTGAAGTCAGGCTTCTCAAACTCTGTAACAATGCCTATAAAATCAAAAAGCAGGGTTGACCCATGGTCAGAGGAAGAATATCTTTCTGATGTATGAAATTTATTCATATGTGAAAACAGCATGGGCTGGTTGAAATCCATATTACTTAACAAACTTCAAGACAGACAATCCTGTTCTTTTTGTATTTTCTGAAGAATGAATTTCAGTAGTACCAGTAAAGATGCTTAATCTGTCAAAGTGAACAGTAATCATCAAAGGGAAGTCATGTGAGATGTTCATAAAAGACTATCTTTGTCTACCTAAACAAATGATTTTGATCTCTTTCTTAGAACAACATAAACTGAAAATTCTATCCTTGCTCTCCTGACCACACAGATGCAAATAAAAATCATGAGATCAGACAGTTCAATCCCTAGCAAATGGTGAGTAAAATATTTTTTAAAATTTAGTCCTATTTGTTAGGCTCAAACAGAAGATTGATAGTCTTACCTATGTTGTGTTTTTCTTGAATTCTAATGCTTAAGAAGTTTAGGAATTGGCAGATTTCTGGATAATGGGATGTAGGAGGATCTATGACAAAAAATGGCAAATTAGCTCTAGGTGATTTCTAAGGGTTTGCTGTCTACTAGGAGATTGTGAAGGGCAGAAGCAGAGCAGAGTTCTATTCTGAAACCAGCAAGATAACTCAGTAGGATTCCAATATGAATATGGTCCTGATTGCAAGTTTTATTCTTGAAGTGAAGTGTTTTTGTTTGTTGTGGTTTTGGTTTGGGGACAGGCATCTATAGACACCAGGGTGCTCATTCAAGTTATCTTTCTCTCTCTCTCTCTCTCTCTCTCTCTCTCTCTCTCTCTCTCTCTCTCTCTCTCTCTCTCTCTCTCTCTCTCTCCTACTTTGGAAAAGGAGAAATTTTTCCTGCCAAGTGAGCTCAAACCACTAGAAATTGAGGTTGCAGATACCACACATTGTAGCTGAAGTTTGAGTTTGAGGACCATAGTTCTTATCTTTAAGGGAGCTCCAAAGTATAGAATTGCAAAACCTTTCAGCTAAACGTCACCCAGGAATTTAGTTCAGACCTCAAAACGTATTTCATCACTTTTGCCTTCTATTTCTTATCCGTGTCATTCTCCAAGAACAAACTGAGTTATTCTTTAGAAAGGCAACAGTCTCCCTACAGTATCGACCAACCACCTGCAAGCATCACACTGGAAAGAATTTCCAAGAAACTTCCAAGATCAACGTGCATAACTCTGTCTCACTTCTTAGTCATCTTAAAACCAGTGAATCTGTGGTTCCATTATGCATCTTAATTTCAACTTCAGTCCCTGGGAGGAAGCTTCAGCTGCTTTGCTTCTTTCATAAGCTGGAGTAGTTAAACCACTCTCAAAAACAATTTCAACAATTCATCCCATCTTCCCCCAAATCTATTCATTTCAACCTTGATTGCTGCATCTGTAAATGAAATAGTTTGTCTACCTCTGAAGAAGCATTCCACATATTACAGTCAGGACACCTACATAATGACAATGGCCTGGTTGTGAAATATCTCATAGCAGAGGGAATGAGAAGATGCATCATTTTCTAGCTTAATATCCCATATTTTCTGTTGTGTGTTTCCTTAAGAACTACAGAGGAATGTCATGTAATTTAGTGATTAGTGCATTCTAGCTCAATGGTGGTATGTCTTGCCTGACATAATGCATATGCTGCTAAAATATACATGTAAATCCTTTTACCTTTTGGTAAATTTGATTTTGATTTTTATATTGAATTATATGCAGTTTCAGAAATTGTAGCTCTTCATTCTGAATAATCTTTTTGTTACTTCTTGCCGTATCTTTCAGGGTTATTTTGAGATATTTAATTCATCAAACATTTGTTGTCTAATATGTGTATGATACTATGTTAGAGAAATTTGTAAGCACTGGCCTTAAAGAATATATGCTCCAAAAGAAGAGCTATGTAGTAACACACACACACACACATGCTCATACTTTTTCACAAAAATATATTTCATCCTAGCACAGTGGTTCAGGGTATGGGCTCCAAAATTTAACTATCCAAATTCTATGCATTATGTCACTTGCTAACCTTAAGATGTTGGGCAAAGTTATATCTCTGTGTCTCATTTGCCTCATACATAGTGAAGATAATTGTAGAACTCATACCAAAGAGACTCATGAGAATTATATTGAGAAACTATTTATTCACTTTCTTTGTGATATTTTCATGACTCTAAACCATTTCCTAACCCTTTACCAACCCCCAAACTTGGATGCACACATATACATACATTTGTCCTTTTACTCGCAAATTTCTTTTTGGCTTATTTTTTATTTAATTAAATAGCTTCAAACATCAAATCTTTTTTGCATACTTAGCCAGGAAGAGGGGAGTCTACTGACTACTTCTGGCCTAACAATTTAACATGTTAAGTAAGCTTTGTTACCCCATCTGAAAGAAGGTTTATTATTTTGCCTTATTACACTTATTTGCCTTTTGTTGATAAATTATTTATCCAGATATTAGAGTACACAAGGTGAGCGCCACCCACCCTCTCTACCCTGTGTTAGCCATACCCTGTTGTGTGCAGTGTGAAGCTCCCAGAGAATCCAGCAAAGGCCCCAAGACAACTGAAGTCAAACCACAAACCTTCCTGCCTATGAGTGGCAAGAATCCAGACCTTGTTATCCAGAAACCACCGCTCTGGGAGTGAAAGAATGAGGTCACACAGAGCAGGCCTGGCTCACACCAAGAGTGGCTTTCCAAGAATATGCTGACATTTCCAGAAGGTCAGAATGGGCAAGCGCCATCCTGGGAAAACCACGAATGTATTTTGTTCATAATTTGTAGGTTTTCATATATTAGCTTTGCGACATGTTGAAATAGATTCAACATGAGTAGCTCGAAGCAGTAATAAGAGAAATGAAGGGGGTAGCTAGCAAGACTAACTTTAGCAGAATATATTAATGTATACGCACACACGCAAAAAAAAAAATCCTCGAAACTATTGCCTATATTGGGAAGTGAAAATTTATAAAAGAGAGACAGACATAAAAGAAGAAATTGTTTATTTGTCTGTTTGCCTTTATAAAACCCATTTGGGAGAAACATCCATATATATACATCAGTTATCTGGCTTGTCCCAGTTACACGGATGCGAGAGATGTCCTTTGTTAGAAATTAATGTGTGTAATAAAGTTTTACATTTTTCATATGTTTTGAAGTATATGAGCTATATTTCTTCTGACTGCATAATTACTTTTTGTACACAAGAAAAATGAGGTGCTTAGCCCCAAGTAAATAACCTCAAAACAAACCAAGAATAATAGTTACATTCTTTTCATCTTCTAGGCTATGTACAATAAATATTTCCAGAAACTTTTTAAGTTACGTTATTGTGACTTTTTCAAAAAAGAAAACTTGTATTGAATCAGAACTAAGTTCAAACAGAAATCTGTCCCACCCCATATTGATATTTTGCTTTTGCTGAAAGCATAGACTAATTACAGGTACCGCCTCTCTTCCTAGTTTATATTAATTTCAAAAGTGTTTCTCTTCTACTCCAGAAGACATCTTTTACTCAGAATAAACCTTTTGGGAATGAGCCCATTTAAGGTGCTTTAAGTAGTTTCTTTTTCTGGATAAGTGCTTTTAGTAACTCCTAAATTCTTGCAGGGGGGCAGTAATCAACATGATTATATGTTGTGTTGATTACAATCACTCTTTTTTTGAATAAACTACATCTTTAAGTCTAAGGCTTTGGGTTTCTTCTAAACAATAGATTACTTTAAAAAAAGAAAAGAAAATGAAAACTAGCTCTTTCACACCTTGAAGAACCAATCGGGGTCTTTGACAATATTTATGTAGAGGCTGTAAAATCTCCAGTTGTGGTGAAGGGAGACAGTGTGACAATTGCTAACAGATTCATTAAAAGACCACTGATCCTTTCTAGTAGCTGGCTCCACTGTAATCACCAGCCACCTGGGATTTTTTGTTTGTTTTTTTGTTTTTTTCCTTCTCCAGTAACACTTACTATGACCTTGATTTTAAAAATTAAAAAAAAAAAGTATTGAATTTGGCACTGAAGTTTTAAGTGTTGCCAAACTTGAATAAATCAGGAATATACTGATGTTTTAAGTTGCTTATGATGGACTCTATATGAAAAAAGCATCAATGTCATACATCCGCCCCCTCTCCGTCTTGAGCAATAGTGACTTTAACTCAGGTCTTGTGTAAAGACACTTTAAAAAGAATAAACCATGGTGGGTTTTCTTTTTTCCTTCTCTGGTTCCTAAATCAAAATCTGTGTGCATGCGTGTGCACAAACGTGTAAACCCATAGAACCAAAGAGCAGAGCGATTCACAGCATTCACAGACTAAAACTAGTTATCTCTACTAATGAGAATTCTCTGATTTTATCTTTGTTTATACTTTCTTGTGATTTAAATTTTCCTATGATAAACAACTGTAATTTTTAGTACAAGGAAATTAATTAATTTTTAATGGTTGGTTATAACTTCCTAATAAGGTTTATGAAGTGAATTAAAGGGAGCTTTTAAATCTCCCTTCAAAATAGAACATATTAACTTTCATTTATAAGTTGCAACTGTACTAGGGACAGCAGAAAATAGATGAGTTGAACTGGTAAGAGCAAAAAAGTAAGACAAAAAAAATCAGGTCTGCTCCAGGCAGTAATCTGCTCAGAAAAGTTGGTAAAGAGAGAACTGACATGTACAGTTCCAAAAGGATTTACTTGAACAAATAGAAAACACGTGGAAAAGAACTGGTCATTTAGAGGAAGGATGTGAGGATGCGTCCTTAGATCAGCAGGCCTGTTTGCTCATTCGTTTGTTTGTTTGAAGGGTTTACCTGCAAAGAATTATTGTATAATATCAGTGCTAAAAGCCAGTGGAAGTGGGGAGACTCTTGAAAGAGAGACATTATTTCCAGACTCCAGGTTCTCTGAGTTTCCAGAAGACCCATTCTCTGCAGCAATGGACAAATATCCTTAAATTTAACCATGGCTCCTAGGGAGAGCAGTCCATCTGACTGGCTTGAATCTAATCTGGTGGGGAAGAGAAGACTGAGTCAGTCTCTTTCCTCAGTATCTACCCTCCCTCAAGGCAGGAACTCGCCACCATTCTGCAGGGTTATAGGTGGTCAACTGGCCAAGTTGTGTTCCACCCACCTTTGTTAAAATTCCTCCCTGGGAATGAGAAGCCAGAAACTTGGACTCTTAAATTTCTCTCAGAGGTGTCACATAACTCTCCTGTCTGCACTTCTCACATGCTCGTTGTAAGGTTTGGGTTTAAAAGTCCTCAGTGGATCCCTAATGTCACCAGAATAGTTCCCTACCTGCTGTCTAGCTCCTCAGCCCCCCATGTCTCAATACTAATCTCCACATTCAGACCACCCTTCTCTCTGTGTTCAGCACCACCTTCTCCAGAGCTGTAAGTACCTCCTATCCATTTCTTTTTTAAAGTTTATTTGTTCTAATTAGTTATACATGACAGTAGAATGCATTTATGCACTTTGATATATCTGTCATACATAAATGGGTCATAATTTATCATTTTTTCATTGTACATGCTGTAGAATGACATCAGTCATGCACTCATATATGTGCATAATGTAATAATTATCTGTTTCATGCTATCCTTCTTATCTCCATATCCCCTCCCCTCCCTTCACTCCCCTCTACTTAATCTGAAGTAATTCTATTTTTTTTTTTTATTGTAAACAAATGGGATACATGTTGCCTCTCTGTTTGTACATGGCGCAAAGGCATACGATTTGTGTAATCATAAATCCACATACAGTAATGTTGTTTGATTCATTCTGTTATTTTTCCCCTTCCCCCCACCCCTCCCACCCCTCTTTACCCTCTATACAGTACTTTCTTCCTCCATATTTGCCCCCCTCCCTAACCCTAACTCTAACCCTAACACTAACCCTTCCCTCCCCCCCATTATGTGTCATCCTCCACTTATTAGCGATATCATTCATCCCTTGTCTTTTTGAGATTGGCTTATCTCACTTAGCATGATATTCTCCAATTTCATCCATTTGCCTGCAAATGCCATAATTTTGTCATTCTTTATGGCTGAGTAATATTCCATTGTGTATATATACCACAGTTTCTTTATCCACTCGTCAATTGAAGGGCATCTAGGTTGGTTCCATAGTCTGGCTATTGTGAATTGAGGAGCTATTGATGTGGCTGTATCTCTGTAGTATGCTGATTTTAGATCCTTTGGGTATAGGCCAAGGAGTGGGATAGCTGGGTCAAATGGAGGGTCCATTCCAAGTTTTCTAAGGAATCTCCACACTGCTTTCCAGAGTGGCTGCACTAATTTGCAGCCCCACCAGCAATGTATGAGTGTACCTTTCTCCCCACATCCTCGCCAACACCTGTTGCTTGTATTTTTGATAATCGCCATTCTAATTGGGGTGAGATGGAATCTTAGGGTGGTTTTGATTTGCATTTCTCTTATTACTAGAGATGTTGAACATTTTTTCATATGTTTATTGATTGCTTGTACATCTTCTTCTGTGAAGTGTCTGTTCATTTCCTTAGCCCATTTGTCGATTGGATTATTTGTATTCTTGGTGTAGAGTTTTTTGAGTTCTTTATAGATTCTGGAGATTAGTGCTCTATCTGAAGTATGATTGGCAAAGACATTCTCCCACTCTGTAGGCTCTTTCTTCACATTACTGATAGTTTCCTTTGCTGAGAGAAAGCTTTTTAATTTGAATCTATCCCAGTTATTGATTCTTGCTTTTATTTCTTGTGCTATGGGAGTCCTGTTGAGGAAGTCTGGTCCTAAGCCAACAAGTTGAAGGTTTGGACCTACTTTTTCTTCTATAAGATGCAGGGTCTCTGGTCTGATTCCAAGGTCCTTAATCCATTTTGAGTTGAGTTTTGTGCAGGGTGAGAGATATGGGTTTAGTTTCATTCTGTTGCATATGGATTTCCAATTCTCCCAGCACCATTTGTTGAAGAGGCTATCTTTTCTCCATTGCATATTTTTGGCGCCTTTGTCTAGTATTAGAAAGTTGTATTTATTTGGGTTTGTGTCCGTGTCCTCTATTCTGTACCATTGATCTACCTGTCTATTTTGGTACCAGTACCATGCCGTCTTTGTTACTATTGCTTTGTAATAAAGTTGAAGTTCGGGTATTGCGATACCCCCGGCTTCATTTTTCCTGCGAAAGATTGTTTTAGCTATTCTGGGTTTCTTATTCTTCCAGATGAATTTCATGATTGCTTGCTCTATTTCTGTAAGGTACGTCATTGAGATTTTAATTGGGATTGCATTGAATCTGTATAGCACTTTTGGTAGTATGGCCATTTTGACAATATTAATTCGGCCTATCCAAGAACATGGGAGATCTTTCCATCTTCTAAGGTTTTCTTCGATTTCTTTCTTTAGTGTTCTGTAGTTCTCATTGTAGAGGTCTTTTACCTCTTTTGTGAGATTGATTCCCAAGTATTTTATTTTTTTCGATGCTATGGTGAATGGGGTAGTTTTCATAATTTCTCTTTCTGAGGATTCCTCACTTATGTATAAAAATGCATTGGATTTATGAGCATTGATCTTGTAACCTGCCACTTTACTGAATTCACTTATGAGTTCTAACAGTTTTCTGGTGGAATTTCCTGGTTCCTCTAAGTATATAATCATATCATCCGCAAATAGGGATAGTTTGAGTTCTTCTTTTCCTATTCGTATTCCTTTAATTTCCTTTGTCTGTCTAATTGCTCTGGCTAGAGTCTCAAGAACGATATTGAATAGGAGTGGTGAAAGAGGGCATCCCTGTCTTGTTCCAGTTTTTAGGGGGAATGCTTTCAGTTTTTCACCGTTTAGAATGATATTAGCCATGGGCTTAGCATAGATGGCCTTTACAATGTTAAGGAATGTTCCCACTATCCCTATTTTTTCTAGTGTTTTGAGCATGAAGGGGTGTTGTATTTTATCAAATGCTTTTTCTGCATCTATTGAAATAATCATGTGGTTCTTGACTTTAAGTCTATTGATATGGTGAATTACATTTATTGATTTTCGGATGTTGAACCAACCTTGCATCCCTGGGATAAAACCCACTTGATCGTGGTGCACTATCTTTTTAATATATTTTTGTATGCGATTTGCTAAAATTTTATTGAGAATTTTTGCGTCAATGTTCATTAATGATATCGGTCTGAAATTTTCTTTCCTCGATTTATCTCTGTCTGGCTTGGGTATCAGGGTAATATTGGTTTCATAGAATGAGTTTGGGAGGGTACCCTCCTCTTCTATTTCATGGAATACTTTGAGAAGTATTGGAATGAGCTCTTCTTTAAAGATTTTGTAGAACTCGGCTGAGAACCCATCTGGTCCTGGACTTTTCTTTGTTGGTAGGCTTTTGATGACCTCTTCTACTTCATTACTTGAAATTGATCTATTTAAATTTTGTATGTCCTCCTCGTTCAATTTAGGCAATTCATATGTCTCTAGAAACCTGTTGATGTCTTCGAAATTTTCTATTTGGTTAGAATATAGGTTTTCAAAATAGCTTCTAATTATGTTTTGTATTTCAATCGTGTCTGTTGTGATATTTCCTTGTTCATTCCGAATTTTGGTGATTTGTGTTTTCTCTCATCTTCTCTTTGTTAGAGTGGCTAAGGGTTTATCAATTTTGTTTATTTTTTCAAAGAACCAACTATTTATTTTGTAATTTTTTGTATAGTTTCTTTTGTTTCAATTTCGTTGATTTCAGCTCTGAGTTTAACTATTTCCTGTCTTCTACTACTTTTGGTGTTGGTCTGTTCTTTTTCTAGGGCTTTGAGCTGAAGTGTTAGGTTGTTTATTTGTTGATTTTTACTTCTTTTATTGAATGCGCTCCATGAAATAAATTTTCCTCTAAGTACTGCTTTCATAGTGTCCCAAAGATTTTGATATGATGTTTCTTTGTTCTCATTTACCTCTAGGAATTTTTTAATTTCCTTTCTAATATCTTCTGTTATCCATTCATCATGTAATAGCATATTGTTTAGTCTCCAGGTGTTGGAGTAGCTTCTGTTTTTTACTCTTTCAGTTATTTCTAACTTCAAACCATTATGATCTGATAGAATACAAGGTAGTGTCTCTATCTTCTTGTATTTGCTCACATTAGCTTTGTGGCATAATATATGGTCTATTTTAGAGAATGATCCATGTGCTGCTGAGAAGAAAGTGTATTCGCTCTTGGTTGGATGGTATATTCTATAAATGTCCGTTAAGTCTAAATTATTGATTGTGTTATTGAGATCTATGGTTTCTTTGTTCAACTTTTGTTTGGAAGATCTGTCCAGTGGTGAGAGAGGCGTGTTAAAATCACCTAGTATTATTGTGTTATGATCTATTTGGTTTCTGAAATTGAGAAGGATTTGTTTGACATACATGGATGAGCCACTGTTTGGGGCATAGATGTTTATGATTGTTATGTCTTGCTGATTTATGGTTCCCTTAAGCAGTATGTAATGTCCTTCTTTATCCCTTTTGACTAGTTTTGACTTGAAGTCCACCTTATCTGAAATGAGGATGGATACCCCAGCTTTTTTGCTGAGTCCATGTGCATGATATGTTTTCCCCCATCCTTTCACCTTTAGTCTATGTGTATCTCTTTCTACGAGGTGAGTCTCTTGCAGGCAACATATTGTTGGATCTTTCTTTTTGATCCAATCTGCCAGTCTATGTCTTTTGATTGATGAGTTCAGGCCATTAATATTCAGGGTTATTATTGAGATATGATTAGTATTCCCGGTCATTTGGTTCATTTTATTTATTTATTTATTTATTTATTTATTTATTTTGAGACGACTTGGTTCTTCCTTTATTTGACAATTCCTTTAGGATGGTTCCTCCCATTGCTGATTTGTTTCTTTGTTTCTTTGTTTTTCATCTCTTCCTCATGGAATATTTTGCTGAGAATGTTCTGTAATGCTGGCTTTCTTTTTGTAAATTCTTTTAGCTTTTGTTTATCATGGAAGGATTTTATTTCATCATCAAATTTGAAGGTAAGTTTTGCTGGGTATAAGATTCTTGGTTGGCATCCATTTTCTTTCAGGGCTTGAAAAATGTTGTTCCAGGCCCTTCTAGCTTTTAGGGTCTGGATTGAAAAATCTGCTGATATCCGTATTGGTTTCCCCCGAATGTAATTTGATTCCTCTCTCTTGCGGCCTTTAAAATTCTGTCTTTATTTTGTATGTTGGGCATTTTCATTATAATGTGCCTTGGTGTGGGTCTGTTGTAATTTTGTATATTTGGAGTCCTATAAGCCTCTTGTACTTGATCTTCCATTTCATTCTTCAGATTTGGGAAATTTTCTGATAGTATTTCATTGAATAGATTGTTCATTCCTTTGGTCTGTTTCTCTAAGCCTTCCTCAATTCCAATAATTCTCAAATTTGGCCTCTTCATGATATCCCATAGTTCTTGGAGATTCTGTTCATGATTTCTTACCATCTTCTCTGTTTGTTCAACTTTGTTTTCAAGGTTAAATATTTTATCTTCAATGTCTGATGTTCTGTCTTCCAGGTGTTCTATTCTATTGGTTATGCTTTCTATGGAGTTCTTAATTTGGTTTATTGTTTCCTTCATTTCAAGGATTTCTGTTTGGTTTTTTTTCAATATCTCTAACTCTTTATTGAAGTGATCTTTTGCTTCCTGTATTTGCTCTTTTAACTGTCGATTGGTGCGATCATTCAGTGCCTGCATTTGCTCTTGCATCTCGTCATTTGCTTCCCTGAGCATTTTAATTATGTACATTCTGAACTCCCTTTCTGTCATTTCTTCTGCCATGCTGTCGTTGGGTTTCATTGATGTAACATCTAGATTTGTTTGCAGCATTTTCTTTCCTTGTTTTCTCATATTGTTCAGGTATCAGTTGACCACTGTGATATTGCAGATTTCCTCTATTGTCTTATAATATCCCTGAAGATTTCTATTATATCCCCTCTTAGTCTTCAGTAGCCTAAAATCTTGGAGGAAGTTGATAATGCAGTGCTCCACAAGGGAGCTGACTCCCTAGGGGTGGTGGCCTTCTGGTGGGGTATATTCCCTGCTAGTGGGCAGAGGTACCTTCACTTGCTGATGAATGGTCATCCAGAAGGGAAGTAGGTTGTGGGCTGATGCAAGACCAGTTTGGGCCTGTGTCTCTGATTTTACGGTCCTTTTGGGAGAACCTCACCCAACAGGGAGGAGGCACCCAGTGGGGAGGTCTCGCTGGTCGGTTTTCCTCCCAGAGGTTCCGTTCAATTCACAACTACCGCCTGGGCTGGGCAGCCTTCTTCTGCAATGTTCCCAGGGACCTGGACCTACCTCCTGAGCCTGGAAGCCTCACCCTTCGCAAACGAATCTCCTTCGGCTGCCTTTCCTCAGAGAAGCTGCCTGCAGTCCTGGAGCCTTCGCTCCGCCCCTCAGTTTGTCTGTGGGGCCCTTCCACCAAGAAGCCGTCTAGGACCCTGCTCTGCACTTTTCGCCTGGCTATGCGGCCCCTCCTCTGAGCAGCCACCTGGAGCCCCTTACAATCGCTCCGAGTCCCAGTGACCCGCCACACGCCTTTTCCTCCGGCAGCCACCTGTTGTTCCGTGCGGTCGCTCTAAGACCAAGTGACCCACCACGCACCACTTTCTCCACCAGGCAGTCACCCAGAGATCTGGTGCGTCACGAGTCCCAAGAACTCACTGTGCACCTTCTTGTCCCGACTGCCTCCCGTAGCCCTGGTGCAGTCACTTCGAGCCCAAGCACCCCGCCGCGCTCCTCCTCCTTCTCCAGACAACCCCCCTATGTTCAGGAGCGGATGCTCTGGGACCAAACCACTCACCACGCTGTTCCACCGGATAGCCGCCCAGAGCCCTGGAGCAGCTGCTCCAATTCCAAGCGACGTGCGGAGCCCGTATTTCTCCTTCTCCTCTGGGCAGCCCCCTGTGTTCAGGGGTGGTCACGTTCAGTCCAAACAGCTCACCAAGCACCTTCTCCTTTGGGCAGCCTCCCAGAGCGCGGGTGGGTTGCGCCGAGTCCAAGCGCTGTGGTGAACAGCCACCTCTTCAATGCTCCCAGCTGTCTGCGATCACTGCTCCGGCGGGGGGAGGGGCGCCTCGCCGGCCGTTCTACTTTGCAAAGATCCCTGCTTTTGGGGCTACCGCCCCGTCCAGGACTCCTGCCCGGTCCGGGACGCCTGCCCAGTGGGAGATTCTCGCCCGGCTGCTTTGAGTTGGTCCCAAGGCTCTCTATATCTCCTCTTCTTGAGTCCTGAGTCCTGGAGCAACACGAAACGCAGCCATCCTCTAGTCCGCCATCTTGAATCTCCCCTGAAGTAATTCTATTTGAACCAACCTAGGTGCCCTTCAATAGATGAATGGACAAAGAAAATATGGCATATATATATACACACACACATATATATATGATGGAATATCACTCAGCTTTAAAGAAGAATGAAATTATGACATTTTCTGGTAAATGGATGGAATTGGAGAATATCACGCTAAATGAAATAAACCAATCCCAAAAAACAAAGTTGGAATGTTTTCCCTTCTGTCCATTTCTGCCTTATTGTTTTTGTTCATCTTGTCTGAGGTACTTTTTCTAGATTCATGTGCTACCTATCCTAAAAGATTCCATTGAAGACCCCCAAAATTCAACCACACACTGAAAAATCCCTTCTAAAATCTCCTGTTGCCTGCTAGTTAAATTCAGCTATGAATTCCACCATATCCAAGTCTAGGGCAGACTTGTCATTCCTCTGTCCAGAGCTGGCTGCAGTCTCTTGGGTGATGAACATCACCAAGACAGAGAGAGAGGTCTGAGTATGGATGTTCTGCAGGGGCCCATTATGTGAACTTTTTGGAGGGTGTCCTTTGTCCCTACCATCCTCATTTCCTTGCAATCATGTAAGAGAGCTGGAACTCTATTCCAGAGGCATGACCCAAGTGCTCACTTCTGGCTGACCTGTCTTTCCAGACTACAATTCTGCAAGCCTGGAGGTTTTCAAGGGAATTTTAAAGGTTTTTAAGCTCAGACTCTGCAAAACAACTCTTCTGCTTCTTCTATCCTCTTTTTGCCTCCTGTTCCCTTCCCTATGTCCTCTACCCTGTTGTAATTGAGACTTGAATTAGTTTAACTAGGTGGTTTACCTTATGTCTCATAGCAATTAAAAAGTAAATAAAACAAACATCATCGTTCCTCTTCATAATAAAGAAATTCTGTTTTAGTAAGAAAAAAACAAGTATCATGCTTCAGGTTTGTTTAACTGGATGGGATCCACAGACAGAGGACAGAGTTTTAAATGATGACTTGTTTATAGATGAGTAATTGGACTTACTGCTCTGGAACTGTGGGATAGTGGCTTGCAGGTCTGATATTTATTTACATAATTCACTGAATATAACGGATTTTGAAATATAGCTTATAAATATTTAGAAAATATTGTTTCTAAGTGTCTGAAGCTTCTCTACAGTGTACCAAGTGATTTATTTTGTAACACCATCACTTTTTATTGAGAGGTAAGGTGGGGAGCTGAGCAGAGATGCATGCAGAGTAGGATGTAATTAATATCGTGGGGGAGGAAGAAAAGGAGATGATTGTTACCGGAGGATGATGGGTCCTCCTCACAGGAAAGACATTTTATGCAGATAAGGATGTTGCTTCTAGATATGCATTTGAACTTTCTACATTTGCTAGCCTAAAACTTGTTGGCAGATTGCAAAAGTGGCACAAATTCTCGTCTTGTCTAGATCCATATTCTTGAAATCTACTCTCTTAAGGTGGAATGCATTTCTCCATCCCTTGAATATGGTTGACGATCATGGTATTTTTTTTTTTTTTTTGACAGTAGATTACATCAGAGGTTCATGGTGCAGGTTTTGAATACATGCCTCAAAGATTTCCATCTTCTGTTCTCACTTTTGAAACTCTTCACAGAGCATCTGCTCTGTGACTAGCCTGGTCTGACCTACTAGATAATGAGAGACACATGACTTGGCCACTGCCATGACGACAGGTGATGGGCAGCCAATCCTAGACAAGATTTGGCTAACTGACTCAAATCTGGCCATAGATGCATGGTGGAGCCCAGCCAAGACCAAAAGAATCATCCAGCTGAAAGCCAAGTCCAAACTGCAAACCCACAAAATCATAAGCTTAATAAATAAATAAATCGTAGTTTTGAGCCACTGCACTTGGGGCATTAATTTCCTCAGCAAAAGCTATGCGCCATAGGTTGACAATGATTTTTAAACATACAACCACTCAGAGAAGTACTTTTAGGCCATAACCAATGACCAACACCTTCATCACCACAGAATTACCTTGTTTCTCTATGAAACAAGCACGTCCCTTTATTTATTTATCTATTTTGATTCATTGTACACAAATGGGGTACAACTGTTGTTTCTCTGGTTGTACGTGAAGTAGAGTCGCACCATTTGTGTAATCATACCTGTACATAGTATAATGGTGTTTGTCTCATTCTGTTATTTTTTCTTCCCCCAACCCCCTCCCAACCTCTCTTTTTCCTTTATACAATCCATCCTTCCTCCATTCTTGCCTCTCTCCCACTCCCCTTATGTATCATCATCTACTTATCAGAGAGATCATTTGGTCTTTGGTTTATTGGGACTGGCTTATCTCACTTAGCATGATATTCTCCAACTGCATCCATTTATCTGCAAATGCCATAATTCTTCAATTGATGAATGGATAAAGAAACTCTGGTGTGTATACACAATGGAATATTATTCAGCCATAAAGAAGAATAAAATTATGGCATTTGCAGGTATATGGAAGCAGTCCCTTTTTAACCAAATTTCATTGTGCCCCGCCCCCATCTATTCAGGTACCTTGTTTGCTCAAGGTGCTAGGAATAGAGTAATGAATAGCACAGTAATGAATAGTTCCTGCCTTCCTTGAGCTTATATTCTATGGATGTATGGATATGATAAAGAATAAACAAGTAAATACCAATATAATGCTAAATATAAAAGAGATATGAAAATAAAGCCAGGGTTCAAGAGTAATAGAGGGATTATATAGGAATTATATTTGATAGGACAGTTTAAGAAGGGCCTTGTTGAAAATGAGATCGTGAGTAGAAAACAAAAGTGCAACGGTAAGCCACATGAGAACTCATAAGAAAGAGTAGTTTGATAGGACATTTTTAATTTAAAATGTATTCAAGTGACCCACATGAAGAACTCTGTCCAGAAGTCCTTTTGTATCTCTTTGAAGGGGTTTAGTAATCACATACTTATGTCATTATCAATTTTTGGGGGGTAGGTACTGGGGATAGAAGCCAAGTGTGCTAAATCACTGAGTCACATCCCCAACCCTTTTTATTTTTTATTTTTTATTTAGAGACAGGGTCTCACTAAGTTGCTTAGAGCCTCACTAAGTTGCTGAGGCTGGCTTTGAATTCTCCATCCTCCTGCCTCAGCCCCCGGAGCCACTGGGATTACAGGCGTGTGCCACCACTCATTATCAAAATTTAATGTTTTTTAAAATTATGGTTAGTCATATAAGTTGCTGGAAAAGATTGTTAGTAGGTTGAAAATTTTTCTAATGTTGACATATTAATGGTAGACAAAGTCATAGTTCTATAATTACCCAAATATCCTCTGATAAAAAGAAGTTAATTTCTTCAGCAATCTTTTATTCGGTTTTAAATATGCATGTGTGTGTATCTGTAATTAATTCTCTCTTCCTTTACTCCCCCACCCCATCACCAAGAACTAACTTGAAGGTAAAGCGGTGTTTTGTTGTTGTTGTTGTTATTCTATTGTTTTGGTTTGTTTCCCTGTTTTAATAAAGGGTATTATGCAAGTTGTTTGAGATGATGTGTGTTTATGTTGTCCACAGTGGCACAAGCCTGAAATCAAAGGGACTTTGGAGGCTGAGGCAGGGGAATCACAAGTTTGAAGGCATCCTTATATTTTTAACAGATAAAAAGGGCTGGGGTTTTAGCCAAATATTAGAGCACCCTGGCTTCAATCCCCAATTTAAAAAAAAATTAAATAAATTAAGAGAGACACACAGAACAAAATTTGTAACTCTTGTTCTGCATTCTTATTAACCAACAATATTGAATCGCTTAATTCATTTGTAAAATTCTAAGGGCATCCGGTCCTTTTTCATAGGGGAAAAGAAGCAAGTATTTTGGCTATCTTCAGGAACAAACGCACCCACTTGCCAGCACAAACCACCCTTCGCAAACTTGAACTTAATTAGAAGAGAAATTCATGTGACTGTTTAATAAAAGGTGAACCTTGGAGACACCTTCCACCATGTAATTGAACACAGAGTGACAGAAGTCAAGGACTTCTGATGGTTCAATAAAATCCATTTTTTCTTCTTTCGGGGCTCAGAACTGGATTGTGTTTCCCAGCCTGCCTCCCATGTATACGTGGTTATGTGACTGAATGTGAGCAAAAGTGACCAGGTCCACGGCCAGGCCTGGTCCATGAACATGACCTGCATCTTTCCCTTCATTTGGCCAAATGCTGATACCCAAGGTAACCCTGTAAGTCCATACTGAAAATGGCACAGCAGCCATTGGTCTGGGTCCCTAGAAAACTGAAGTTTTCTAGAAGCGGGTGAGCTTCTTTTTGCCTTTTAATTACGGGGAACATTAACTTGTTTTCTGAGCTATGATATCTCGGGTTGGAGATGGGGAAGGTGGCTATTGTTTTTTGTCACTTAATATTTTAATTAATAAAAGCAGGATCTATCATTTTGCCATACTGTTCATGACTGAAAAACAAATTACAATATTCTTTAGTGGAAATGCTAAGGCAGGCAGCTGTTGGATAAAAATAACTGTAAAGAGCAATACTAACATTGAGAATCCATCACCACATGTATCTTAAAAGACCCTATTTGTTTTTTTTCCCTTTTTCCCTCAGTGCTGGATATCCAGTCATAGCCTTAAGCCTACTAGGCAAGTGCTCTCTACAGAGCTACATTCCCAGCCAAAAGACATTGTTTCTAAACAGGGATCACATCGTCTATATCATTTTGACCCCTACAAAGTTACAGAGGTATGGACTCAGAAAGTATTGAATGAAGGAATGAGGTGCAGGGTCAAAAGTCTCCAACAAAGTCAGGAGATAAAGGCTTTTAGCATGTATTCTGCTATGACACGACAGTGGGTTGAGATGTTTCTCTCTGAGCTTTAACTTCCTTCTTGCAAAATCATGGGACTGATTTCTCTAAATTTCTCTAAGCTGAGGAGTTCTGAGCCTGTTTCTAAAGGTGACTGGTCCCTCCCAGTAAATAAATGAGCAGGACATGGAAGTTTCCAGACTACCACATTGTGAGAGTGGAGTTGCACAGACTCAGGAAGCAATGTCTCTCAGGATACAGGCCACAGAATGACTTCTGCTTCTGGAATGTTCCAACCTACGAACTTTCAAAAACTCATGAAAAGAGACCATTATATCTTCTCATGGCAATCTTGCTTTTTTTTTTTTTTTTTCCTTCTTTTTTTGTGGTGCTGAGGATTGAACCCAGGGCCTTGTGCATGCAAGGCAAGCACTCTACCAACTGACCTATAGTCCCAGCCCAAGAGACCATTAAATCTACAAGATGCCCTAAAGAAATACATGGTCTGAATTCTCTCACATCATGCACGGATGAAGAAAATCAGAGCTCTGGAGGCTGAGCCCCTCAGCCACTTCTCCCTGCCAAGGCTGGGACTCGAGTTTCCCAGCTCTGACCCAGTCATATCACTCTGAATTAGGCATACAGTGTCTTACCCATAGTTAGCCTTCTCCAGGCTTAAAATTACCTATTTGTAAGCTTTATAAAAATATATGTCCCAAAATTTATTTTTGTTTGTTAGGTTTAAAGTTCTTAAAAATGTTTTGTATTACCAAGACAAAAAAAAAAAAAAAAGTTTTGTTTCATGTCTTTTTCCTCAATCAGCTGTGCAGCAGACAACTAAATCAACTCTACTTCCTCTCTGCTCTTATAATATGCATCTAAAATATGATAAACATGGTAATCACAGAATTCACTGTGACAAGTGTCCTCTTCTTCTAGTCTTGACCAGTTGATAGGGGTATTTTAGGTTTTGCCCCTTTGTCAAGTTTTCTCTACCAAACTTCACCAAGTGGATACCTACAAGTGAAAATTCAAATCCCAAGATACAAATTAGCTACACTTACTGAGTTGGTGTGGCTTTAGCCTGCAAAACAAGAAATTGGAAAGAAGAATCAATATGAGACACAAACACTATTGAGGTTGACACATCTAAAGAGAACTGTCATCACTGGGTGGGAGTGAAGGATGCTGAAGGAAAGGGGGAGCTCAGATGGAATCAGAAATATGAACAGAAGAAAAAAAGAAACAAAGAAAAAGGTAGCTAAGCCATCGTCCCATTCATTCATTCCCTCATTCATTCACTCCGTGTACACTTGTAAGTAGTGGGAGCATGCGCAGATGGCAAAATAAAGCAGGGACACGGAAGTACAAAACAGCCTCCCTTCCAGGCACCAACTGCTCAGCGGGTGAGTAATTGGTTATTGCTAAACTGATGTTATGGTTTGGATGTGAGGTGTCCCACAAAAGCTCAAATGTGAGACAATGCAGGAATATTCAGAGGAGAAATGATTGGGTTGTAAGAGTCTTAACCCAATCAGTGAATTAATCCCTGATGGGATTAATTGAAGTGGTAGATGTGGCTGGAGGAGGTGGGAATTGGGGTGTGGCTCTGGGGTATATATTTTGTATCTGGAGAGTGGAGACTCTCTCTCTCTGCTGCTTGATGATGTGAGCTGCTTCCCCCTGCCACCCTCTTCTGCCATGATGTTCTGCCTCACCTGGAGCCCCAAGGATTGGAGCTGGCCTTCTATGGACTAAGACCTCTGAAACCGTGAACCCTCAAATAAACCTTTACTCCTCTAAAATTGTGCTGGTCAGATCATTTAGTCACAGCAGCAAAAAAGCTGACTGAAACAACTGGACTTAGTCCACTACCCATAGGCACATATATGTATGCACACCCAGCCTTAGCTCTCCTGGGAAAACTTGGCACTAGAGAGTGACCGTTCTTCCTGTTTTACCCTAGACAGTCCAAGTTTGTGTTTGTTTTCCCGGTATAGTTATTGATGGTGCCTTTTTCCACTTCAAAATTCTCGTAATCTGGATGATAAACTATATGGATATCTAACTTCGTGTTTGATCACAAAGGAAATTGCCATCCAAGGAGAGGCGATGTATTAGGGAAGACATTTATGTATTAGGGAAGAAGGGAAAAGAGATTCAGAGGAGGGGAGTGAAGACTGAAAAGGAGCTCATCTAAACAGGAGGGAAACATCAACTACAGACTGATCATGGTGCTTCTTCAGCTTGACATGAGTGAATAATGAGACTTAGGTGAAACTTATTTTTTTTAATGGACTTTATTTCTTAAAGCAGTTTCAGAATCGTAGCAAAATGTAGAGAGAAGTACAGTGAGTTCCCATATACCTTCTGCCTCCATATATCCACAGCCTCCACCCCCATCAACAGCCCTCCCACAGAGTGATATATTTACTATGACTGATGAACCAGCCCTGACACATCATAATAACCCAACATCTACAGATCCCTTTAGCATTCACTCTTGGTATTGTACATTTTATGGATTTATACAAATATATTATGGCATGTATCCAACAATATAGTATTATACTGAGTGGTCTCCTTGCCCTAAAAATCCTCTGTGCTCCATCTATTCTTCCATATGGAAGGCTAGAATGAAATGAAGTTGCATTTCCACTTTCCCTGTGGGTTAGGCACAGATAATGCCCCAGTACATGAGACTGGTAAAATCATTCTTCAGATCTTGTTAAGCAGAACAGAATGCTTCGGTGTGTATCTGGATGGTTATTTTCCCTTCCCACTCCAGGAAACTCAAGGGGATTTTTTTTTTTTTTCAAAACACATAATTTTTAATCTACACCTGACAGGAGCAGAAGTAAATACACAGGGGGAAAGTCAGTATCAAAATGGCCACATTTCAACATGGGTCATATTGCATGTGAAAGAGACATGATACAATGCAGTATCTCTCACATCAGCCAAAGATAGGCTGTCTCTGGAGTTAGCAAGATCAGAAAGCTGTCAGGTCTTTCTCTCTAAGTCCAGGGCAGGAAGATCAGCTCTTGTCCATGAGAAGGAAGTGAATAGAACTCACAGGTCAACATGATCACAACCAGCCCAAGGGAATTTTTTTTTTTTCCTGGTCTTCATTATAAAAGTCTGGTAGAGCTTTAAGAGGTAAATCTCACAAAAGTGTAAGGATTCCCCCAGTGACTGGATCTCCCTAGAATTTATATCTCCAACACTTGCCTGCACAGAGCTTCCAGCAACTCATCAACAACAGTTTGGGTTTTTCTACCTCAGTACTAATTTTCACAGTGGCTTCTGCTCCTCTAAGTTATGATTCTCTGTATTTGTCTGTACATCTCTCTAATTACGGAGGCAGAAAGTTGCCCTGAGACCTCACTTCTCTGGTAGATCTGAGAAGAGTTCTTTTTCATATGTTCAACATTCTATTTGTTTTTTGGATGGAGTGAGTATTTCTATTTCCATGCTGGATCATAAAATTTCCTTTTAACAAAATAACCATTATGGTCAAGAGAGAAACTATGCGTGAGAAATCAGAGCTTCATATCTGGGTTCAAAATCCAGTGTCATCTCTTGCTTGTTACTCACCTATGGACAATTTACTCATCTAGCTTCCTCTAAAAAAAGAAAAAAATGTCTGGGGTTGTGGCTCAGTGGTAGAGCACTTGCCTAGCACGTGAGAGGCACTGGGTTTGATGCTCAGCACCATGTTAAAAAAAATAATAAACAAAAAAAAGGTATTGTGTCCATCTACAACTAAAAATATTCTTTAAAGGACAGACTTACCTAATTTTTTTAAAAGGCAGTAGGATATTGATACCTAGTTTTGAGGCCCAATATATATATAGACATGTATGGATATTTATGGTTAGTCATAAGTTTTCAATAATTGTTCATTCCTATCCCTTTTCCCTTATCAGGTGCCACAATAAATCCCTTAATCTCTCTGAGGCCATTCCTTTATCTTTCAGATGGAGATAATTATGCGTAACCTTACAGCCTCACAGTAGTGTTTTGATAATCAAAGGGTTGATGCATATCATGGCACTTTAAAAAAAGAAAGTATGTTATTAAACAAAGGCAAAGCAATAATATTAGCACTACTATAATAATTATTATTTTCATTACATAGACTCAATGCTGCACCTGACTCATCTGCCTTTATAAACTTTATCACTAAATCATAAAAGTCTTATTCAACATTCCAACCTGAACCCATTTCCAAACCAAACTGGTCATTTATGTGCTTTAACATTTGTTTTCTTCAATAATCAACACTTTTGTCTCCAAGAATCTATCGAACCTGTCCAAGAGTTTTTGATTTCCTGTCCTGAATTTTGTAAGCCTGGCCGGTAAAGTGATACAAACAAAAAGACTGCAAGTTCCCTTTCCTCCCCAAGGTAGGACCACTTAGTCTTATGTTCACAGATGCCAGGTGCCTCTACTCCCTGCCAGTTCAGATGATGTCATGTGATTAAGCATACAGACCATCAACAACCTGAGACCCAGGACATTACGGTGAACACCCTATGTCCAGTGCACTGGAAGACAGGAAAGAACCTCAGAAGTCTCCAGTGTTGCTCTTCATTACCCTCGTTTTATGGGTGATCTCCCCAAAGTCTTTCCATTTTCATGAATACACCACTTAACATCTTGACCTTACCAGGCTTAAGGATCAACCCACCATGTGCATCTCTGAAAGATCTAAAATAAAGTCACCAGCGTCTCACCACTCAATAACTTCCATAAATACGCTCCTGGAACTCATTCCCTTGGACTTCCAAAATTAGGTCTTTTGGCCAGCAAAGGAGCTACAACACAGAATGTGTTCCTTTTCTCTGCATCCTTTTCTGCTACTTCAAGTAGCACTGTCAAATGATACAAAGCATCTTAAATAATTACTTGTTATTCAGCCATAGCCATTGGTTTGTCTTTCTTTAAAAAAAAAAAAAAATGCTCCCATTGCCTGATCTTGTAGAGTCAGCAATTCTTTATGGTGTTGTTCATTACTGTCCTCAAAATAATCCCATGCTCTGTAATACTTCCTCGGTGTGAGGTTTCTCCTCTTCTTCATAGAGTGTGCTTTGCACTGTAGCTGCGGAGCGGCATAAATCAATACAATGCACACCATAAACACCACAAGTGCTAACCCTGCCAATTGGTTCTCTTTAATTGGTTTCAGCTAAAAACCTGTAAACCTATTTGAAGTGAAAAAGCAGACAAATCAAAGGTAAGATGAATGACCCGGAAGGCCTTGCTGAGCCAGGGGTTGCAAGCTCCAACGCAGTATTTTTCATCTCTGTTGTGGGATTTTTCCATTTCTTTCTGGATCCTTTTTACTTCCCAGGTACTATGGATCAGCAGCCTCCAAATTTATAATTAAAGGAAGGACTATAGAAATACTCCAGAGGCCAAGTGGCACATTCTAGTGATTGTGCTAATGGAGAGGGTAACTTGAATGGTATAAATATCCCCCACAATTAATGGAATATTGGCAGCCTTCATGGTTACCTTCTGTACAAGTAAACTCAAGTGCCCATGAACTCTTGCTCAGATGTCACTCACAAGTGGCAGACTTGCTGTACATTTTTGTCACCATGCTGAACTTTAAAAACCTATGACTTTGTTTTGTTTGGAAATTCATCTACCTCTTGATTTGCATCGCTGCAAGGAGAGCCTATGGTTCTGAGATAGTGTCCATTTGTTTATCCACAGTGACAACAGTGCCTCAGGACTGCTCAGTTCCCAAAAGCCGATCATGCAGCTGAGGCTAACTGAGGTGATTGGAGGAAGCCTTGTTACCTAAGGGACTCTAGGTCAAAGGTCTGTGGGACTGGTCCTGAGTTGGCCACATTCCACTTTCTTCCCTTTGCCTTAGGTGGATACTCTAGTCAAGCAAATTACTTACTAGTCCATGATCAGAGCCACTGAGCCTAGGACCCTTTTCTAGAAGGTTCCAAATCTTGTCAAGCATGCAATGATATTTGAAAAAAAGAGCACATGTGTTTGACCAACAATGATTAAAAATGTGTGCTAAAGCAGTCATGGAGAACTCCCCTAAATGTAGTAAGATATGTGAGCATGCACACACACACACACACACAAAGTTGAAGGAAATAAGCATTCACTGGGGTTGTGTGAGCTGTTTCACGGGGCCATCTCTTAGGCACTTGCCACATCTCAATTCACATTTCAGTAACACAAGCATTTCATCACACTCTTGAAATAACTTTTACCTTCCATTTAATTTAAAATGGGACTGCAGCCAAATTTGAGGAAAGCATGCATGCTAAGATGGTCCTGAACTCAGTGCCTGAATCTTGCTCTCAATTCAGTGAGTACAAATGCAGTCATCTGGTGCCTTCATTCAGATCTTTCTTTAGTGTTATTTCAATTCTCTTTAGCCACCTACCAAGTTACTAACGCAGTTTTCAAGGATCACTGTGAACCTAAACTTCTAGCCCACTTCTGGGATGAGACTGATTGTGCAAGGTCAATCCCATCCAGGGCTTAGATGCATCTAGAAGGAAGAAACCTACTAGGGTGTTTTAAGCCTAATTAGCCACTATGGCTTCCCCTTTGCTCACGGACTCAGAACAGGATACACATAACAACTTAGAGTCACTTGTGTAGGTCAAGGTAAAATAATGTTGGAGCACCGAGCCGAGTGCTCCTCCTTTCCACTTATGTCATCAGTATTATCTCCCTGGATTCTTGCATCCTGTAATGACCCACCTTCCTCCTTCACTGTCTCAGTAGGTAACACAGGAGCAACTTCATTTATTGTAGTCACCAAGTTTCCCCACACCAGGATGCCTTCAAACAACTGCTTTCAAGTCAGTGACTCACAAAGCACCCCCTATGCTGGCTCGCTATTTGTTGTGAAGTTTTCTCCCAGTCTATGAAGTCACAACTGTTTAGACTGGAGTGAGGGCAGGCGGGGGAGCAGTTGAGTGTATGACACCTAGAAATAAGCAATTGGAAAGAGTTAGAAAATGCTTCCTTCTATAGCCTACTTTACAAATATAGCAGGAATTAAAAAAATAACTTTATCAACCCTGTTTCAAGGAGCTGAGGTATATAAAATACACTGCAGGAAGAGGGCAGGGGATTTTCACAGATGCACTCACCTGGATGCTCAGAGGATTATTAGTTTTCTTTAATCTGTTCATCGGCACAAAGAAACAGCTAGATTTCTGAGCACAGAATTGCCTTCCCAACTTTCTCTTCCCCTACCCTCCCTACTGCCACCAAATCTGAAAAACCAATTATCTGGGCTTTGGCAAATGCCATGTTGACAATCCCTGTCTAATTGTAGGCTCACAGAAGGAGATGTTGAAAGTGGAATTCTTCTCATCTACTTTCCATTCCACTTTTTCTTTTTCTTTTCTCTTTCCATGGCTTATCTCATGTTTAATCTTTAAAGTAAAGATAAATCACTACAGGAAAAGCCAAATATCCCCTTAATACAGGTATTTAAATTGCTTAACCTTCCCATGAAAATCATTTCTATTTAGTTAAATAGCTTAACTGTTAATGCTCATTGAAAGAGAATAAATGCAAGACTGCAGAAGGTGGAATGGCTGTGCCAATTTCTAGCTATAATTAAGATTTAGCTCTACCAGAGTCACCATGATGTTGAATTGGTCTCCTCTGTGATGGAATGATCTGGAGGTTTGTATTCAGAATGTGGGGCTTATTGAGAATGCATCACTGTTGCCTACCCTGCTAACAGATCCCATTAATGTTCACTCTTCTTGAGCTGGCTCTGAAGAATCAAAATAAGTCCATGATAATGCAGCCAGAGAACTGCATAGGCTTAGTCAAGAAACCTAAAAAAAACACTGATATCTCACAGTTTCCAAAGAACCACTAAAAACACATTTTTGCTCCTAAACATTAATGTGGCACTCTAGCCACATGACCTATTTGAAAAAATTAATCTATCCACCTTTCTCTCTGGTTCCTTCACTGTTTCTATCTACTCCCCAAGACGGGTATCATCCAAAAACAAGTTCCCAGATACCTTCTCCCTCCAGTCCACTGATCTGAATGCTCCACCGCGGTTCAGAACACCAGCATCTTCAATGTAATTTGGGGACTTGTGCTCTCACAATTCAAATGAATCTGGAACGTCTCCCCACATCTCCAACCAGAACTTGGCTTGCCATGGAGAAGCAAAGAAAGGGAAGACTCAACCTGACAGTGTTATTCTAGACATCTGTACTTTCTTGGTCTCCTTTTCCAGTATCAACTAAAAGCACGATTTCTTTCTTTTTTTTTTTTTTTTTTTTTTTTTTTTTTTTTAATAAGAACAATGCAGTGAGAGTGAGACAGGCTGAAATTCTGGAAAGCATTCCCCAGTGGCTTCCAAAATAAATGCATCAACATTCTTGTTTAGCACCACCTGCAAGAAAATCCTATGGTCAGCGTTCAGGCTCAATAATGTGAAAAAGAAAATTATTAGTTGGGAAATGGGTTTCAGGATCAGGTCTACAGAGGATAACCATAAACAACAGAATCATCCCTTGTGGAGAGGAAGTCTTCAGAATACCTTACCAGCATGCTATATTTGGAATTCATGTATTAGCTTCATTCCCCTTTGAGTCACACTCATCCTTCTAAATCAAATAGCTTTCAAATACAAGTTCAACTTCGTGAATTATGGAAATCTAACCATCAGTTTTTCCCAATCAAATTTTCTCTGGAGAATTAAGGATCATAGAGAATGATTCAAGTGACTATTTTCTAAATACTCCCAAGGAAGTGTACTTGGTGATACTGTCCTAGATACAGAGAAAATAAGTTAATTTATCATATACACTAGCTACCTTAGGCTAAGACTTAATTGTCTAGCAAACATTGAGAAAATCTGCTAGATGTTTCAGCGAGAACAGAAGTACCACAAAAAAAAAAAAAAAAATTTTTTTTGAATAGGATTGCAATGTCTTCCTCAAATGTTATAGTGGCATGACTACTGCTATTGCAACTACCACTAATAATAGCTGAATAATATCGTTCATGTGCCGAGTGCTAACTGTGTATCAGTCACTGTGCTGGGCATATAAAACTCATCTGATCTTTTGAACAACAATTATAGCAGTATGAAGTAAGCATAGAGAAGTTGCTTGGCAAAAGTCATATTTGAACTCAAATCCTATTTTACCCTTAACGGCCAGAAAGTAAGGAAAGTTATTTTCCTAAGAAAGATGTCAACTAGTGGTAAAATTAGGGAACTGACAGAATGTAAGGGTCAATCATCTTTAGGAGTAAGCAGGATGGGAAGGAGGTCAAGGCAGACAATGAATTGGTTAACCACAACCAAAGATGAAGGCACAAAAAAACAGGGGTAATGCCAGAAAGAGGACTGGGACCCCAAAACCAGAAATGAACAAGATTCAGGCTCCACAATAACAGTCCAAATGAAAATCAGAGAAGCATTTTAAAATGGTAAGTAGATCTAAGTTCTTCCCTTCAAGAAAAGTATAAAGATTCACTTCTCTCTATTTATCCTAAAGAAATAAGGTCAGCATACTACGGCAATACATGCCTATCCATGTTTATAGCAGCATAATTCACAGTAGCCAAACTACTGAACCAGCCTAGGTGACCATCAGTGGATAAATGGATAAAGAAAATGTGTTATGTATACACAATGGAGTTTTAGTCAGTCATAAAAAATAATGAAATTTTGTCATTTGCAGGAAAGTGGATGGAACTTGAGAACGTAGTGTTATGCAAAATAAGACAAACTCAGAAGGTCAAGGGTCTTATGTTTTCTTTCACATGTGGGTGTGAGGGAGGAAAAACAAAAAGAAGGGTAGGAGTAGGGAACTCATGAAAATCAAAGGGAAATCAATGGTGGAAAAGGACAAGGGAAAGGGAGAAGGGGAGGGGAAGGGGAAATACCAGGAAGCGATATTGACCAGATTGCATTGTTACCTTGTGTGCATGTGTGAATGTGTAGCAACATCATGAACACCTATAATACACCAATTAAAATACGGGGAAAATAAAGATTGGAACAATTGAAGGGAATCAGGATATGCAGGCCACCCTAAACTATAACTCTGTGGCATATTGATTATTGGGATCTGAAGACAACAACCAAAAAAAAAAGAAAACGCAGGGAGGACTCTGACTTCCCCTTTACTACCTAAAAGTGGGGCATAAATTTCCTGAGAGAACGTGCCCTCTCTGTACCAGGAGAACACCTTATCAGTGGAGTCAGGGGGATGCTGTGATGAATCTATGCAAATCTACTAAAATAACCCTTATCTTCCACTAGCCCCCTCTCTTATATTCCCCAAAATTTAGTGTCCACAGCCCAACCCCCTGTTTCTTTTGTCTTCTCAGAGTCCCACAATTTATCACTCCTTGTTAAGATGGTATATGACCTCTCAGGCCTATCCACTTTGGGGTCTCCACTTCTTACACATGAAGGCCCCTGTGTACCTCTAAAACACTTATCATCAAACTCATCAGCCTTTCTCTTGTCAGAGTGTCTTTTGCCAGTTTAATTCTCAGGCCCCACTTTATCCTAAGTGAATAAAGGACACTCTTTCCTCCCCACACATCTACTCTCTTTTCCCACCACTGCCTACTCCAGCCTTCTTTTGATGCCCAAGAGATAACATCTCCAATGTGCTTCTTCAAACACAGAATGTGGGTATAAAGAAGAAAGGGAGCAGGGCATGTCTGTCAAAAACAATCAGAAGTGGCACAGTGCTGACTTAGAACTGACTAAGACAATCAGAAGTAGCACAGTGTTGACTTAGAAATTGAAAGCAAGGTTCAAGATAGAAGTTCACAGCTACAGCCCCAATGTTTCCCTTCATGTCTAACAAATTCTTGTCTGTGTTCCCCCAGATATGATCTTGTTTCTAAGATTAGAAAGATATAGAATGAACAAATTTCTTTTTTAAAATTCTTTTAATTTATGTTCTAATTAGTTACACATGATAGTAGAATGCATTTTGACACATCATACATAAATGGAGTATAACTTCTCATTCATCTGGTTGTACATGATGTAGAGTCACACAAGTCATGTAATCATATAGGCACATAGGAAAATAATGTCCAATTCATTCTTTCCCCCATGCTTCCTCCACTCCTTTCACTCCACTCAAAATACCACTATTCCCCACCTCCCTCATTGTGAATTAGTATCCACATATCAGAGAAAACATTCTGCCTTTGGTTCTTTGGGAGTGGCTTATTTTGCTTAACATAATATTCTCCGGTTCCATGTATTTATGGGCAAATGTCATAATTTCATTCTTCTTTAAGGCTGAGTAATATTCCATTGTGTATAAATATACCATAGTTTCTTTATCCATTGATCTGTTGAAGGGCATCTAGGTTGGTTCCATAGTTTAGCTATTGTGAATTGAGATTCTATAAACATTGATGTGGCAGTGTCACTGTAGTATGACTAATTAATAAAGGAAATAAAGCATTCTAATGCTCCGAAAGTCAAAATCAAATGCTCTAGATGGAGACATCCATGTGAAATACCTGTTCACTCCCATTTCGTAAAACTGTTTCAATGGTGACTGGTTAGGTTTGACCCTGAAAAACTCAGTTGCACTTGTTTAAAGTTCTGCAAAACATTGGACTTAAAGATGTTGGATATCCAGGACATGGCATTTTTCTTTGTGTACAATATTTTATCGGATGTAAGACTCCCTAGGTTATAAGATGCACCATTGTTTCATGTATCTAACACAAAAGAACTGACAAAGAAAGAGTTGTTATTTAAACTATAAGCAACCACTAACTCTAAGGGACATTTGATTTTAGAGGTATGTGGGGAAGGATGGCACGAGACTGAGAAAAACTGAAACATGGCAACTCCTCGTCCCTGAGGGAGTCTAGGGGCTCCTATATGAAATCATACACCTGCTTACTAGAACTTTCCTACTAACACTATTACTGCTTCTTCCTACTTTGAATTAGGTTTCAGTCCTACAAAAACTGAGGACTGTGATCTGTTGGTGTTAGGCACTCTACTGGAAAATCAGCACCAAGAGCTCAGTCACAGGCTTCCCTCGTTTACAAAGCACTCCACACTAAAGCAGCGTGTACTCTGCACCACCTGACACATGCCACCCTCAGGAGAGAGGCAGGCAGGAGTCCTTACCCACGCTTGACAGAAGAACAGGGATGGCGGCCATAGTAAGTAGTTTCAGACGCCCGGTATCGTACCATGAGCAAATGTTGTTGCTGTTAGCAAAGCCTGCAATTTCCAATGCCCAGAACATTCTTCTTCTATTTTCCTGTACCCTTCTTAGGTCCCAGAATGAAGTGCCAAGTCTAAAGCTTCCATATCGTGTTTCCCACCTATCAGGAGATCGGGGAAACCGTGAGCACCTGCGATCAGTCCTCCAGCTCTGCCTGCGTGTGGGTGCCCAGAGCACGTCAGAGCCACTTCCTCTGGGATGGCTGCTCCCAGCGCTCGGCCAGCTTTCCTTCCTCCACTGTGAAGCTTCTCCACCTCACGACCCAAGAAGCAAAGGGAGTCCAAGCCCTGGGTTTAAGATTTTGATTCTCTACTCGAATATTTTCTAAAATGCAAAAATACACACACCTCTAAAATTTTAAGGAAAACCAATCTCAGATCTTTGGACACCTGGTTTCTCCTGGTTGAAGCACAGAAGAGACAGCAACATCATAAAAACACTATGATTTCATGACCCCAATATGCTCCACTCTCGGGAAGGGAAAAAAATTAACACATTATCTTTTCACTGCTTGTTCCTGCCCATAAAAGGGGAGCTTCACCAGCAGAAATCAGAGCATTCAACTTACAAAACATTAGGGAAGAAGACCTTTCAGGGGATAATTCTCTCTTAAGTCAAATCCCTTTCACTCCCTCTCGATTGTTTTTTCCAGAAAATAAAGAATTAATTTTTTCATAACAGGGGGATCAGGCAGGATTGTGGCATTTTAGGTGCCTCACTGTGAGGATATGCTGTCTTTCCCATTAAATAATAAAATATGCTGTAGAGTCTCACGACTCCTCAGACCCGGGGGACATTAAACCAGGCTCATCAAGCACCATCCATGTGGAAAGATATGAATATATTTTACCTGGCATCCACATATTTCCTCTGCGGCTGCCTCAGAAGCCAAGCTTCCTTATGGACTCATGCTCACTCCTTCCCAAAGAAGACAAAAGGGCGGAAGAAAGGGGGAAAGAGAAAAGGAGGGGTCTTATTGGAAAGCAGGAGAAAAAGAGACTTGTAACACATGCAAAGATCCCAGAATAAACAAGCGTGTCACATTCTTAATAAAAAAAAAAAAAAGCTCCCATTTTTGTTTTTTGGTATTATTTTGTTTTGTTTTCACTTGTAAGGTGAATTTTTACATGACTTCATTTTAGTTCTGCAGGCTAGACTGGTGGTCATTTCCTGTTCTATTAATTGGGAATGATCAAATGTTTTCTATCATGATTTCATCTCTCTTCTACTTCAGTCTGAAAGCAACAAAATCTTACCCTTCTATAGGACTTGTTGAGGCTTATATGTTGAAGCCAAGTGAAGACACAAATCATGAATTCCATTGCAACACCCACTAATTGTCAGATTTTTGTGGAAGACTCTAATTAAATCCCGTAGGAAAAGAACACCAAGCAGTGGGAAAAGAAAAATCAGTCATTTAAACAACTCTGCTGAGAGCTTAAAATAGACACAGAAAAACATCCTAAAAGTAGTGTTTTGTTGTATTCTTTTTTCCCAGGCAAAGATAAGAAAAATCAGGAATAGAGAAATGTTGGGCTAGGTAATCATATTCTAAGCATCTGAAAGGTAGCATCTATAAAACCTTTATGAGATGCACTAAATTTATTCCAGACAAAAATCTTCATCGACTGACTGCCTATTAGATTGTCTTTATTGTCTTTCTTTCTTTATAGAGCTGTCAGAGGAAGATTCCTCATGCTCAACCAATCATGGAAGATTCTCTAAAGACCCCAGAGAAGAAAGAGATTGGTACATCAACCTAATTCATGTAGATGAAAAATCCCTCCTCCAGCTCCGCTGGTAACAGTCACCAAAAAAAGTTACAAAGACAGCCTTTTCTGAGATGCTCCTTAGCCCGACAAATGACAAACACCCCAAACATAACATCCACCTCTCAAAATAAAAAAAGCACTAAACTTGAACCACAAAATCCTCATGTAATTAAAGAATGCGGAAGGTCCTCCTGACTGAGACAAAATGTCTTTCTCACAGAGGCAAATGTGAAGAGACTTCAAAATCATACTCTTTGTGATTGAGATGTGCCAAGATTAGTAAAGCCAGCTCTCAAATTTTATACTCATAGTGGGTGTGGTGGCACATGCCTGTAATCCCCGGGCTCTGGAGGCTGAGGCAGGAGGACTGGAAATTTGAGGTCAATCTCAGCAAATTAGTGAGGCCCTAAGCAACATAGTGAGACCTCTCTTAAAATTAAAAAAATAATAATAGGAATGTAACTCAGTGGTAAAGCACCTCTGGGTTCAATCCCCAGGACCTTAAAAGAAATCAAATTTTATATTCATGCCTCAACAACACACAAAAGTCATGAGGTTAGTGCCATTCTCTATTTAGACTGGTTTAAATCTTTCCTATGTAGGACTTGGCTGGAATGCAACAAATGTCTGAATAGAGAACTGGATCAAAGCAACCTTCCGGGTACCATTTTCCTCCTGCCCTGTCCAGCAGCAGGACAGTGCCTGGTGAAGTTTTCTCGTGTTATTCAACTTCCTTCTGAATAGGTGCAAAACACCATATGTCCTGAGTCTGCAAAATACCGTATGACTTGGGTCTTGTCCATCTTCCCATTCCCCCCACACATGAGCTTTCTATGTGGTTTTTGAAGGAAACTGAGCTCTCCAGATCTGAATGGCCTCTCCTTCCGACCCCGCCCACCTCATCTTCATGGAAGTCATTCTTTCCTCCTTCCCCCAGCTTCGTAGGAGAAAGCTCCCTCCTCCCATGGGAGACTAACATTCTTGCGGAAGTTCAGCTTCACCAGGGCTAGCACCACTCTCATTGACAAATGGATCTTCCTCCCTCTCCTAACACATTCCCCTCTACATGTAACAAAACAGATCTCCCACATAGTAACAACGTCGCCCATTCTCGCCAGCTGTATTTCTTAACATACCTCTCACCCTACAAACCAATTATTTTTTCAGTTTTTTGGAAACATCCCACAACAATCTAGCTATTATTCTCTCTTGACTAATAGTGTTTTTGTCCAGGTCACCGATGCCCTTGATTTACTACATCACAGAACTCTTACCTTCCTCCTTTTGCAATCTGGGGATGGGAGGCTGGACACTTTACACTCCCCTTCTGTTGGAAACTTTCTCCTTTGAAATTCATAAGTTCTTCTCTTCTATTTCTCCTTCTGTTCCTTTGGTTTCCTGAATATAAATTAGGAAGCTGTGCTGGCACTAATCTTCTTGTTTAGAAACCTAAAATGACCCTCTATTTCTTCTCCTTTGGCTCCTTTTCCACCCAGCACATTCAACATTCTGTTACCTTCCATGTGTTCATTCATCCTTTCATTCTGAGTCCTCTCCTGTCTCTCTCCTCCATGCCTGGTTTCCACAGGACCAATATGGTGGCCATTCCCCATCTGTAACATTACCATCCCATTCCAGGATCTACCCCATCTTTGTTTATGTCCAAAATAATTTTCACAGAGAACATAAATTCCATTTCACTGCTTGGTTTTAAATTTATAGAAGAATTCAAAAAGAGGGAAAGTAAATTTAAAGAGAGGTTTAGAGAAGTAAAATAATAGCAAATTATTTTCTAATAGCTCACTCTGATGGGAAAAGGCAGAAAATCAAGTCAAATATTCTCTACCCTTCAAGTTTACATTTATCACAGGTGGGATAATAATTGCCCTCCCTGTATCAACCATCAGGGAGATGAAAGTTCCCTGAGAATTTCTTTTTAATGTAGTGGTATTATTACTCACTGGCATAACTACAGCTAGTTTTTATTCTGGGTAACCTTTTGTACATCTCTTTCCTCACACTCCCTTCTGAGGCACAATGTAATCGCTTTGATTTGAATATCTATCCGTTTTCCCATCATCTCTCTTTGAACACCTGGTGAGTCCTCCCTTCCTACCATGAATTCATAAACAAACTGACCCTCAAGAAAGATAAGGAATATATAAAGGCATAGGAAAGACAAGAAAATGGAAATTCCTTGTATAAATATGGGCTTGAAGTGCATTTTTACATCCAGCAGGAAACATGAGCGTAAGACAAGACTCCTATTCCCTGTGTTGTTCCCTGTCCTGTCTAGGGTCAAATATCCAGCACTAAACAAGTTGTGAGCTTGCAGTGGACTCTTGCATACCTTTTCAAATTTGGGGTTAAGGGGGAAGGTGTTCAGGTATAAAGAAGGAGGCGAGGCAGCCATCAAGTCACGCCTTTTTCAAGAACCTGAAATGACTATTTCACACTGACTAATGATGTTCAACCTGGCTCTTTCTGCTTTAAAATTTAAGCATATCCCTGTGACTTATGTTGACCAATGAAATACAAGTGAAAATATAATGTGGCACATTCAGGCAGATGCCATAAGTGTCTCTGAGCAAGTCATTATAACCTCTGGCTTGTCTCCTACCATAGTCATCAGCAGCTCTACAGAAGGGGTGCTCATTGGCAGGGGTCCTGAGGTGGGATAATGCAGAAAAGCAATCCCAGCCAACAGTCAAGGAATATGGAGTAGAAGCGAACCAGTTGTTTTAAACACAACATATCTGGGTCTATGTTGAATAGTAAAATTCCATCCAATCCAGCATCCTCCATCCCAACTAACTAGCCGTCTTGCTAGCTTTTGTATCCTCGTCTGTCAACATGCTCCAACACGGAGAACTCAGATGAAGGGAGTGTTCATTTTCTATTGCTGCATAACAAATTACCATGAATTTAAAAGCTTTAAAAAACACCATTTCTTATCTAGTTTCCATGAGTCAGGAGTCTGGGCACGCCCTCCCAAGTCAACAATCACGGTGTCAGAAGAGGCTGTAAAGGGGGAGGCACACAAGGCAGGGGCAGGAGGCAATGGGCAGGTGGGCGGGCTGGAGGAGGAGGTGAGGACCCACTTCTGTATGAATATTGAAATGCAGGTTTCTGGACATCTTAACTTCCCCATAGAGATTTGGCTTTGAGTTTTGTTATGGTTTGGATGTGAGGTGTTCCCCAGAAACTCACATGTAAGACAATTCAGGAAGGTTCAGAGGAGAATGATTGAGTTGTAAGACTCTAAACCCAATCAGTGAATTAATCCCCTGATAAGGATTAACTGAGTGGTAACTGAAATGGTAGGGTGTGCCTGGAGGGGGTGGGAATTGGGGCGTGGTTTGGGGGTATATATTTGTAGCTGGCCAGGGTAGTGTAGTGTCTCTCTTTCTCTCTCTCTCTCTCTCTCTCTCTCTCTCTCTCTGTCCTTCCTGATGATGTGAGCTGCTTCTGTCTGCCACATTCTTTCACCATGCTGTTCAGCCTCACCTTGAGTCTGGAGGAATGAGTTCCATTGCTCGTGGATTGAGACCTCTGAAACAGTGAGCCTTTAAATAAACTTTTCCTCCTTTACGATTGTGCTGCTTGGGTCCTTTAGTCGCAGCATCAAAATAGCTGACTAAAACAAGTTTTTTGTTTTGTTTTGTTTTGGTTTTGTTTCTGTTTTTTTCTTTCCTTCAACTTTGGGTTTTTATTGCTGAAAACTAGAAAAGTCATAAGACAGAGTTTTATCCGGTGGTAGGGAAGATGATTCCTTGTTTAACAGGTTCAAAGGGGGAGGTAGGGACAATCATAAGGTTGCTTTTAGGATTGTGCTCCATGAGTCCTGTTTGTCCTTGGATATGTTCTTCTATAGCACATCTCTCTCTTCATGTGGTTGGGAATTCTGTCAGGAGTGGACTCTACCACTAGGCACCAAATAAATCTTCAAGAAATACTTGTTGATTTTTAAATCCAAGGTCTTGGATTACTAATAGTCTTAGTAACAGTCTTATCAGTTTCACTGAGAATCAAGATATGGCGTTTCTTTCTTTTCCGAGGCAAAAGAAGCAGGGCAGACTCCAGCAACTCCATGCATGCAGTATCGCGCATTCACACACACGCTCGGGTCTTTCTGGAAGGAGCAGAACAGCTCTTGGAACTGCGTGTGGTGTTATTTGCTTCTCAAGCAGAAAATCTCTTGATCTCAGATTCAAGTCTTGCTGAGCCTCTATCTCGTGTCTAAGCAAGAATTCATGGGGAGGGAGAAAAAGGGGATTTCAAAGTGGGAACTAGAGACATTATACAATGTGCTGACTATAAGTCAGATTGTGAGACATCAATCTAGTTGACACATCTCAACAATTTTCAGATGTTTATGGAGTGAACAAAGGAAAGTAGGGTCTCAAGTACACGTTGAATGTGTTGTACTGGGAATATCAGCTGTAAACAAACAAAAAAAGTCCCATACCTACAGTTGCTTTGATGGAAGAAATAAACAATAGACTAATTCAGCACTTGCAAACAAATAATTTAAGAAGAAAGTCAGTGTGCTTCCAAAATGTCACAGAAGAAAGTCAGTGTGTTTCAAAAAAATGTCACAAAGGAAGCACATGCACATACACACACAGAACCAGATTAATATATGTGTATATATATGTGCATATGTGTTGTGTGTGTATGTACCACCACACATAACTAGAAATTCATCTTATATGACCCCTTCCATGTTCTATCCATCCTTGAAAAAGGAAAAATGAACTAGTGAAATTATCCTTGTTTCTGAAATGCAAATTTGTATTTCCAGTTACAAAAGTAGCTAAGCCCTCTGTTCTACTTTAGCACAGTATGTACATTTGTTTGGTATTTTTCGCAGTAAATCCCAACCACTTCATCTCAGTGATGCTGCCACATTGCATCATAAAAAGTAAACTCTATTGATTCTTTTATTCAGTGGCACTCTATGAAGTCACTTCCTGGTGCAAGAATGTAGGTAGAGCTGTCCCCTGGGGCTGCCTCTCATGGGGACACACTTAACAATGGCCCTCACTTGGGGCAGAATCAAGCACCACCTATCAATCATATCTCCTTGCATTGAGAAATCAGAGCAGAAGAAAAAAGTGGAAAGTGATCTGGGATAAAGTGGGAGACTCATTGGAGAAGAGGGACCAAGGGGCAGATTTATTTGTTTTATGAATTATCAGAAAAAAATTCCTTGAGGTGGAGCTGATAAAGTGACACAGGTCATGCTGTTATGGAAGAGGAGTGAGTCTGAGGTCTGAGAAAGGGAAGAATGTACTACACATATTAATGCTTCTGTTACAAGTCCTCAAATGTGCCTTCCTTCTATTGGAGCCTCAAAGGAACTTGTGTCGCAAACTGGACTTGACAGGCTCACTGGTGAATCACAGTCTCCTAAAAGCTGATAAATCACTCTCTTCCAAGAAAAGAAATAAACTTCAAAGTGGACATTTCCCAAGAGTAAGGATTTAGAGGTTAAATAGCAATAAAAATTAATTAAATGAAAAATGTTTACACAGTCTTGATCCAGGAAGAAACTATGTCTCTATAATTTGTCATTTACTAAAACAAAACTAAAACTTAGCTGTGGGTGGAGGGAAGAAAGTTAGGAGACTGATAACACTGGGCATATGATAGGTATTCTTGTATTCATTCACCGAATGTGTCTGTCCTGGTGTGTGCTGTTCTGAGGCCGTGTGCTGAATGAGTGGGGTGGAGAACAGAGATGAATAAAGAAGCAGTTACACATAGAAAGCACTGCTATAAGGATGCGCTTCTTCATTTAATTCTCCCCCATAACTATAAATAGGCCCTTTCACTATCCTTTTCTGACAGGTGAGGAAACCAAGACTCAAGGAGGATAAAGAACTCACCCAAGATCAAGTACATATCAGTTGGTGGGACTAAGACCAGAGCTCATCTTAGCCCAACTCCAGAGAACATGCTTTCCACCCCCCAGCACTCTGTGAGCTCATGAGTCTTTGAGTCACAGTGGGACTGAAGCAGTGGCAGTAAAAAGGAAGGGCCACAGACTAGGTGAAATATTGGTAGGAAAGAAGGAGAGTGAATGCGAGACTCCTCAAATGTGCCGTGACCGCCATGGCACTGTGGAGACTGATTCCTCTAGAAGCAAAACCTTCCCGGTGACTCCCTTCCAACCCCCCCCCCCCCTTCATCACGCAGGTGGACACTCCATGGTCTTTATCCCAGTGTCACTCTCTCCTGTGGGTGTTTCTTATCTACAGTATGTTGTATCAGAGAGCAGGCTTCGGTTGTCTCTGTCTGTCATTCCAGGGCAGAACACGTGTATAAGTGAATCTTATTTAAATTGCCCTAGGTCTTAGCATAGTGTCAACACATACCAAGCATCAATAAAATAAATTAATAAATTAAGAGAATATGAAAAGTTTATCTAATAATGAGAAAACCAATGTGTGCAAACAAAAGTAACATGAGTAGTAAAGCCCAAAAATGGCACTTAGGGTCAGATGGTAGAAGTTATCATCGTCCATTTTCTGGTGGTATAACAAAGCACCTGAGACTAGGTAATTTATTATGAACATGCATTTATTTGGTTTATGAGGCTAAAAATTCCAAGAGCATGGTGCCAGCATTGGTGAGTACACACGTCAGTCCATGGAGGAAAGTGAAAGAGTGAGAGGGACAGATGACAGACAAGAGAGGGCCAACTCAAGTCTATCAGAAAGTCACACTCACAGCAACTAGCCACTCCTGTGTTGACAGTATTAATCCACTCATTTGTCCCTCATGATTTAATCTCCTCCACTGCTCAATGCAGCTGCAGTGGGTATTAGATCTCCAAAATAAGAACTCTGAGGGACACACAGCAGAGACATTCAAGTTACAAGGAATGGGGAAACTGTGTAGATGTTAGTCCCAAGAAATAGCATGTTCCTCAGTATTTTGTGAGGTAGACCTTAACTACACCATGACCCAGGAGGAGATAACCAGTAGAGAGCTCAAGAGTCATTAGTGCTAAAATTAAGTCACTTTACCCTTTCCTTGAAATTATACTTAAGGAGAGTGGATTTGAATGTCACCCAGTCCTAGGTTCAAATGCTGAACATAGATATTTTTAATAAATGGATAAATAGATAACTTAGGGGAAATTAGACACTGATATTGTTTAGTGTATTAATTACCTTTTTGGTTTTCACACCTCTATGATAAATGTTCTATTGTTGTCTTTATTCTACAGAAAGTTTAAATGACGGGTCCCTGGTTACTCAGCAAGCAAATGGTGGAGGTTGGACTAAATCCCTGGCAACGTCTCTGAGATAAGGATCTCTACCATGATGCTATACTGTTACCATGACACCTCAAAGGCATCTTAATATTCCCAAAACAGAACCCACAATTTCTTTCATACCCCAAACTTACTCCTTCCCAGCCTGCACCATTTCAGCTAACATCACCATGACCTACCAATTGATGAAATAAGCAAAAAATTTAGACTCCCCATTCATTCTTTTATTAATATCACACCTCTCCTACCTAACCCCCAGCAAACTCTGTCAGTCCAAATTCATCCCCAATTTGCCTGTTTCTCTGTATCTGTACTGCTTCTAAGGCCCTGTCCATTCTCACCTGGATAATCTCAATGGCCTCCAGAGCAGTAGCTCTGTTCTTTCCCAGTTCAGTCTATTCTTGACATAGCAGACATAGCAGCCAAAGCAATATTCTAGGAATTGTAAAAAGTCACATCACTATTGAAAAGACACCAGTGGCATCTGTTACTTCTCTGGGTCCTGACCAATGGCATTTGACGTTTTCATCCCCTATCATGTTCTGCTTTGCATAACCGATTTCTCATTAGTGAAGTCTCAGCTACTGCCACCTCCTCTGGAGGCTTTCCATGACCACTGTGTCTAAACATGTCCCCCTGCCAGGAACTTGCTATCATCTCTCAGAATCTCCTTTAGAACTTTTATCTCCAACTAAAATGTTTCCTCATTTGTCTACTTTTATAGATACAGGACTTCCATCAGAATTAAACTCCCTAAGAGTGGTGGCCTTTCCCCTTCTTTTATCTCTCTATATCCAGTAACTAGAATGGTGTCCAGCACATGATAGATGATGAATGAATGAAACAAACACTGACTCTGCTCCTTACTCTCTGTGTAACATAAAACAAATGATTCAATTCTGTAAAATCTACCCTGTAGAGTGGTCATGAAATTGATACGATGAGGTATGTGAGGTACATACACAGTACTTCACACATGTCAAGAGTTCAATTCCTTTCTGTCCTCTCCAAGTACAGAGAATGCATATTCATGTATTACTATATTTCTTAATTATTTATTCCACCTTTTGTTTCTGTTACCAATAATCATCCCTCCTGTTTAACCAACAGCTCCCCAACATGATGCTCCATTATGCCTCTTTTTATATTGTTTGAAACAGCACAGGGAAAAGAGGGTGCTCCTGGGGTTGGGTCATGTGATCACAAAAGCAGATTTTGCTAGTCAAATGTGTCCAATAAAAATGGGAAGTTGCTTCCTAAATGTCTCTAGAAGTCTGTGGTTTAGTTCACAATATCTTAACAGATTAAGTTAATGCAAATAGCAGATGTATTTTGTAGCAAGAAGACAAATGTTCAGCAGAATTAAAGTTATTCATGTGTAGTCACACTGGGAATATTTGCATGATATTTTGCTAATTGCTCCAAAACCTGACTTGCAGCGAATAAACAAATGGAGAAAAAAAATAAACCAGCAAAAATTAGCCCCAGGCTTCCCTGGTTTCTCCTTTAAGCTCTCAATGTCTTTCTTCAGTCACTCAACTTTTGCTCTGAAAGCCCAGTGACATTTCCCAGTGTCCCAAGCACTTTTTTGGACCCGTTACCTCTATGGAGATACTCGTGGTTTTCTCCTAGTAATGAGATGTCTTCCAAAAGCATTTGATATATTTTCATTCCCCAAGTCCCATGCCCTCCTCAGGCTTCAAATCTGTCTGCTTCGGTTTCCTAACTTCAGGATCCTATTGATAGATTACATTACTTAAAAGTAGTTTAAATTTTTGAAGTTTTTTAAAAATATTCAGATGGGTTTTTTTCTTTCCTCTCTCTTTTTTTTCTGGGTATTTGTTGTTGTTGTTGCTGTTGTTGTTGTTTTGTAAATCTAGATTAAGTGTATTGTTTTCTGAGAGCTACTCTAACAAAGTACCTCAAACTGGGTGGTTTAAAACAAGAGAAATTTATTGTCATTTATTGTCTATTGAGGTTTTTAATCTGAAACCAAGGTGGCAGCAGGATTGTTCCTTTCTGGGCTCTCTGAGGAATGATCTGACCTGTGGGTCTCACCTGGCTTCTTGTGACAGCTGCCAATCTTTGTCATTCCTTGGTTGGTGGACACATCACCCTTGGGTGCCATCTTCCCCCACCTTACCATGGCATTTGCCCTGTGACTGTCTTTACATCATTGTCCTCTTATAAGAGATCAGTCATGTTGAATTAGAACTCGACCCCTCAGTTCAACTAACTACCTCTACAAGTACCCTACTTCCAAATAAGGTCAAATTCTGAGGTCCAGGGGGTTACAATTTTGACTTTTTTTTTTAACACATAACACTAGAAAGCTCCAAAACTTTACGGATATAAATACCTATTAAAATTGAAGTATGCAAACACTTCAATGTGTCTTGCTGTGATGGAATGTAACATATACGTTATATAGGTATTATAGACTAACGACCAGTCTTCCATATGCATTATAAAGCAAACGCAAAAGTGAAAACTTAGAAAGTGAGGAAAAATCAGAAGTGACAATATTGTCACTGTCCTCCTTTTTATATAGAATACTGCCTGAAAAACTATGAAAAGGACGTATCTAACTCTGTGAGGGAGGGAAAAATCAGGAAAAAAAGGAAGATGACTAGTCCTGAAAGATCTGCTCTGGATCAAAACTGAAGATTTTGTGGTTAAATGCACATTCTAAGTTTAATCTTATAATGTAAATAACCCACCATTTAACTGAAAGTAAAATGATATTCTCAAAGAATCAGAGTCAACACATTCTATTCATTCTATTAGAATTTAGGAAAGGGACAGGAGTCTTTGTTCTTCCTGTTTCCTTTCTTTCCCTCCAGAAAGTGACTTTTCATCATTATTATTTAATCTTCATAAAAGACAGAGGTCCAAAGGTGATAGCAAAAGGTGTCAGAGAACTTGAGAGCACATAACCCAAAGGACTTGAGAAAATAACCACTTTACAGAGGGTATTAGTTTCCTCCCCCAAGACATGGGTAGCTATCTCAGATGGCAATACCTTTCTCAGGGTTCCTGTGAGACCAAACATGACTCTAGTCCAGAAGACACACCTTGAAGAACATAACATGCTACACTAACACCACACAGGGGCGCCTTTCATGGAAGCCAGTTAATATGCTGAATTAGTGTTTTAGCCAGTTTTTCATCATTGGGACAAAAATACCTGACAAGAACAACGTAATGGAAGAAATTTTTATTTTGGCTCACGGTTTTAGAGGTTCAGTCCGTGGTTGGCTGACTCCATAGCTCAGAGCCCAAGATGAGGCAGAGGAAAGCAGCTCAAGACACAGCCAGAAAGCAGATAGAGAACTCCACTCACCAGGGACAAAATATAAACCCCAAAGGCACACACCCGGTGACTTACTTCCTGAAGCCACACCCTACCTGCCTACAGTGATCTCAGTTAATCCACATCAGTGGATTAATTTTTTGATTAGGATAAGGCTCTCAGCACCTAATCATTGCACCCCTGAAAATTCTTGCATTGACTCACATATGAGCTTTTGAGGGACACCTCATATCTAAACCACAAAATCAGTAACACTAATTAGGACCACATGTCAAATCACAAAACTGTTCTGAACCTGCTTAGTACTGTGTCTATAAAATGGGGATAATAGAGCTCATTCTAACGATCTCAGGAGGAATTTGTAAGAACAGACTGGTAACAGGTGCAAGGAAATACTTTATAATCCATAAAATCATCCTTTGCTGTTAAACTATCAGTTTTATTAGTAGTAGATTGATAATGTAAACGCAACTTTCTAATTGATTAATTTACTACATGAAAGTAGAAATCAGTTTTCAGGTTTGAAACACCAGAAGAGGAAAGTTAGTGTCCCTTGGTTGATTATTGCATTATTCCAGATCCAACAAGGAAACATTAATAAGAAGCAAAGAACAAGAACAGTAAAGCTCAGGGTCTAGAAGCACTTTCATCTCTGAGGGATAAACCCACATTTAAACTAAAACTTCCAAGTAAAACTTATTGTCTTAAGTTCTCATGTTGTCAGTATCTAATAAAATTTTAGAGAAAATTAGAGAACGCCTGTCTTATAATTATTACTCACTGTGTATGAGCTCTATTGTCTGGGATTCTCATTCTCCCTCTCTTTCATCTCACTTGCTCTTTTCTCTTCTAAGGTTTATATTTTGTTTTAAGATTTTGGAACAAAGAAATATTGAAACAGCTCTGGTTCCTCCCCAGACATCACTCCAAATAGATAACTTCCTCTGTTAGAGGGACTCCCAGGTGGGGCCACGAGGAAAACAGGTGGTGTCCTGAGAGGAGCCTGCTCCTGTACCACACACCATCAGAATGCCCCCCAAGGGCCCACACATAGGCTCCTCCACATGGTAAAATACTGCTGAGGCTCTGTCTCACATGAAGCGCAACCAAGATCCAGTGCTCCCACCCTGGGGGTCCAGATTACCTCTGAAAGAAAGCCCTGATGACTCTTGGGTCCCTTGGCTTCTCCAACACCGTTGTCTTCATCTCAACCACCTTCTTGACCCCTCTTCCCTTCACCTCACATCCATCTCCAAGCTTTCTCCAAAATCACAGTTCCTCTGGAATCATCTCACCCAACCTCACCTAATCCAGGCCCCAAAATCCCATTTCAAAAGCCTCTCTCCTAAACGTTCAAACATTTTGGGACAATCCCAATTTTTTCCATCCACCCTTCTGCAATCAATCAAAGAAACATCTGTCAAGTCTTCTTAAGTCCAAACATGTATAGATACACAGGCTAAAGCTACCCTCCTACAAGCCAATGGCCCTGTACTCTCCCACATCCTTTGTTTACCTAGTAAGCTTCAGTTTGCCTCTGAATCCAATTTCTATCCTGGCTTCAAACTCACTCTGCTGTTCACATGTTCCTCAACAGACCCAGCTCTGAAAAACTGTTCTCCATCTTAGAAGGCATGGTAGAAGGCAGTAAATGTAGTATGTACTCAGTTTTATATCAGGATAAAAGTAAGCCTAGGCTTTGAATCTGATAGAACTGGAATCCTACTTTTGTCATTTAAAATGCTTTGTTTTTGAGAGCAAACTAGGTCCATTCAGAGGTTCTATTTGTTTATGGATGAAATAAGGAAAATACTCATCTCATAGGATTTGTGCGTGTGTGTGTGTGTGTGTGTGTGTGTGTGTGTAAGATCATATTCATGAGATTAACATGGATGAAATAAGGAAAATACTCATCTCATAGGATTTGAGCATGTGTGTGTATGTGTGTGTGTGTGTAAGATCATATTCATGAGATTAACATGCTAAACTCCAGGTATATTGATAATATTCATTCTGATCTTATACCCACCATCCCATTTGACACAGCACTGAATGCAAATCTAGTCAGTGAACTTTGCTGATGACAAAGACAAAGTTAGGAAGGCTTTAGATTAGGGGTTCACAGCACCAAAGGTACAATTAATTCACCAGGGGAACTATAAATATTCCAATGCCCTGGTCACATTGCAGACCAGAAAATTAGCCTCTCACTTGAGACCCAAAGTCCAGAAGATGAGGAACTCTGAGCTTGCCAACTTGAAGGATTGAAGTGAGGATCAAGAGGAGAAAACTGCCTGCAGAAGTGCTTTATTCAATATAATTACACTTAAAGAATACAAATGACTTGTCCAAATACATTCTTTCCCATGCAGGTGGTAAATGTCTAAATGACCTTTTTTCAGTTACTGTGTTTTGTTAAAAGAAACTACACATGCTAAAACCCATAGTGGACATCAAAGTAGTACTGTTTTATAAGACTTTACTGTAGCAAGCAGGAATATGACCAGAAATCTTGCCCTTTCCAGACCAATCCACCCCACTTACACACACACACACACACACACACACACACACACACACACACACACCCCTGAAAATCTAGAAATAAAATGTGTTGCTACTATCTTTCCTCTATAACCTAGATAATGAAAAATCCTCCCAAATAAAAGTGTCTGCTAAACCAAATATACAAAGCTTAATGTGATATTTCAGAAGCCAAATCACCAAATCTAACACAAACACAACTTAGTTTTTCTTTCTCAAAGAAAAAAAATAGAAAGCCCAAAATAGTATTCTTGCAGGAAGCATAAATTGTATTGCTAGAAATAATAGCAATCTCTTTAGCTATATCCCCCAGGACTCACTCAGTCTGTTTTCTCAAGTGCTATATTTTTAAAGCCCTGTTGAATACCTCCTTCTTAGACATACTGAGCTAAACATTCTAAATTCTGAGCACTTAGCAGTGCAAGGTTGGTTGAGGATGTACCCCAGAAAGAAATGAGTCCCTTTATCAGTCATTATTGCTATGTGAGTACCTAGGGAAGAATTTATTCAAAAGCTCACTGTCCTCAACTTAGAATTTCTCATGTTTACCCCCAGTAATAGATTGGTTATTGCTCAAATACACTTATTTCTGATTCCCTTTCACCCCAGGATAAATATATTCCCCTGACTTTGCACACAGCTATATGACTTGCTTTGTCAATGGGATACGAGCAGACGCAATACAAATAAAGATTTAAAATGCGCTTATACAGATGAGCTTGTCCTCTTGAAACTCTAGCATCAACATGAGAAAAACTTTAGTGCGGAATGAACAAACACATATGTAACCAACATGAACCTAACATGTACTGAGGACCTGGGCTTAACTAGATCTTCAGTTTGAGGCAGAACTACCCAGCTCAGTGAATTAGATTGCTAATTCCCATACAACTGACAATTTTGTAGGAGAGAATAAATGACTTTTATTTTAAACCAGTGTGTGTTTGGGATGGTGTGTTACACAGCTATAGCTGACTGACACATACTATAAGACTTGGTATTGAATAAACAAATGCCCATAGAGAAAAATTGGTTTAGAGATCCATTTCTCATGGCTAATTAAAAATATCATTTTTGAAGTGAGTCCCTAGGGTGAAAAGATCATTTCATGCTGTTGCAGCTATCATTGGATGTGGGAAGCCATCCTTATTTAGCAGAATCAGACTAGGTTGAGCCATGGTATGCAGAGGCCTGGCTTCTAGGAAGTGCCGGGAAGCATGTGGTGCTGTGTGGGAGTGGTTCCCTGTCTCCTTCTGGAATTTTTCCCTTAAGAGAATGTCTCCCCTAACTCCGCCCTATCCTGTCCATCACAGAAGAAGCCCCTCCCAGTCCTTGTCCACTTTACCTGTATATTCTAAATAAAGGAGATTTGAGTGACTCCATATTGTTTTTGTAAGAGGCCAGAGCTGGTGTGGCCAGACCCATCATGCCCTCTCTCATAAAAAGAGTATTGGCTATTGTGCGTATATTGACTAAATAAATTTTGGGGGTAATAGAAAAACCGCTAACATCCTCCTCCAGCAGTTAACCCTTTCTTCCTACACACAGGACGTGGCAGAAAAGGACCCCCACGATTGGATGTTTACTGATGGTACATGGAAGTCAAGAAAATAATTATTTGGTGTGTGTGTGTGGTGCTAGAGATTGAGCTGGGGCCTTGTACACTCTAAGCAACTGCTCTATCACTGCACTAAAACTGCAGTCCATAATTTATTTTAACAATTGTTTTATAAAGGGAAAAAGCAATATATTTCAAGCTGAATGGAAAAGATAGCTATAGGGCACTGTGCTTTAAATATCAATTTTTTCCACTAGTTTTTAAAATAATAATCATTATTAGCTATCCTTCACTGGGTACTTGCTAAATATACTTAATCATTATTATCTCAAAACATTTCACTGAAATAGTTGTGATTATTTGTGCCCATTTTAGAGGTGAGAATTGTGAGATTTGGAATGTTTAATGAACTTGTCCAGGGGTACCAAGCTAGGAAGCAGGAAAGCTCAGATCTGTCCCACATCTGTCTCGCTCAAGAGCCAAACTTTCACTACTGTCTCTCAAAGTTAAAAAGGCAAAGACGTAAAAAGAATGATGCAAGAGGAATAAGGTCATTAACGTGGTTCTTCTCCAGTGAAGGATGAGTCATTACATAAATCTCTCTGGCAAAATGTGACTCTTCTATTTCCCCCCTTCCACTGGCCATCTTGAGTTAATGTCTCAGATGTAAATATTCAATGCAATTAAACAAATATTTCTTTGGCCCTAATAGATGCCAAGCCTTATGTTCAGGCTCAAAATTACAGTTGAGTGTACGACACAGTTCTTTCTTTTTAGGAGCTTTCAGTCTAGTAAATAATTGATGTTGAAAAGATCCTAACCAAAAGTCCCAGTGTGAGCTCTATCATGTTCTGAACGCGGGGTGAACAGATGTTCAGACTAATGACGGCTGGGGTGGGAAGAGGGTGAGTGTCGGGGAGTTACTTACATTTACTCACTGAGAATGCTCATTCCTTTCTGAAGGCAGTCAGCAGCCAAGAAAGAAGACAAATTCTAAATTAAAGGGGAGATCATGCTGTGCAAGACTGCTGGTTGGGATGGGAGCTGAAAGATAACAGCTACACAAAATGCTGGGCTCTGGTCTGCGGTGTCTGGCCAGCAGGCAGCTCACCCTGCCTGGTGACTCACGGGAGGACTGTTGGCCAACAAGCAATAAGTTCAAGGGGGAAAAGGACCATGGTTAGGCGTTATCAGACTCCCTACTGTATAAAAGGATTAAGAACTTATTAAATTTAGGTAATTTGCTTAAGTGAAAAACAGAATCGTAATAAGGTATTGTTATAATTCCATTGTCCATATGGATCAAATTTTCCACTACACCAAGACTTGAATTCCAGACATGGAACTCAGACATGGGGATCTCTTCTCACAAACAAATTAACATTTCCTAATTTCTCTTTTCTTCTCTCCAAGCCAAAAGGTGGGCCTCATCTGAGCTGCCATCTGCCTCTCCATATCACTTAGAGAGAAAGAAGACAGGTGCCTCCCATCCCATTTCACAAGTAGGATACTAAATGGCTTAGGGTTTGTCATGGAGAAGAAGTATCCACTGTTCCATCTTCCTTTGCCAATGAAAAATAAACTATTCCAATCCTAATTATTTCATAAACAACTATCATCAGAATATATTGATATAATAAATACTGCATGGAAATCTCAGGTATAGTTATCAAATTTTGGATATGATCAAATACTGTATCTCCTGTACAGAAAAAAGTTAAATGCACACCAAAATACTTTTTTGGGCATAATTTGAATTCCAATTCCAAATGTGACATTATCCCAGCAATATCACTTGCTACCTTATGTAAGTAATTTAAACAATGTGAACTATACCTGTGGAAATAGGAATAGAAAAACTACTGAAATAGTTGTTGTGAAGGTCAGAAATCAGACCCATAAGGCACCTTTGCAAGACAGAAGGAGAAAATAATCAATAAATCATATATAATATCATTGTTTTTTATTGATTCTGCTCATATTAAAATTCTGTTATTGCTTCTATATTTTACTCTTGTCACATGCATTGATAATACAAGTGTACATCGCAACATAAAATTTGGAACAAAGTGACTCTAAGTACATGTTATCTTGTAATATCTTTTGAATTTCAAAATGGCTCTGCTCTTACTCCCCTTGCTATGTGTGTAAATAATTTGGATTTCACAACCACTCCTCTTCTATCTCCCAGGTTTCCTGGGAACTTGCTAGCACTTAGGTACTCTGTATCTGACTTGCCCAGATTTAGGATTTACTGTTTATCTAAAGTTAATACAAACTTTAAACTCTGATGGAGAAATAGAATTTAAAGATGACTCCTGCCAGTGACAGGGCCCTCCAAAAACCTTCTTCTTAGGAGCTTTCCGTCTAGTAAATAATTGAGTTGAAAGATCCTAACCAAAAGTCCCAGGCCACCTACATCCAAGGTGGCGCTGGAGTTGGGGCATGATCCTTTCCTGAACCAAGCCGCTACCATCCTCACATCTTAAAACAAATTAACCTGTTGTTTTGCCTATTAGCTTAGCCCAGAAAACCTCAGTCAAAGGAATGCCAGCATAGTTAGAAAAATAATCTAATATTATTTCCCTATGATGAATTATGTTACAAAAACCTTTTTTTATTTTCATTTTTTCATTCAAACTCCTGTTTGTCTTCTTTGGAAATCAGAGACTTTTTACAGTCATCCACCTAAGAAAGTACTTAATAAGTCAAGACATTTGGAATCCATTGTTTTCCTACCCAGCATCCCTGCCTCTCTTTCTTTTGGTAATAGCAGCCAAAATTCCCTTGGGGATCCTCTGCAGCCTTGGTTATACCATCACTCAAAATGGCCTTTTCTCCAGCCACTGACTCATTCATTCTCCTGTTGTTGCAAAGATATTGCAGTTTTTCCAGTTTTCTTCTACTGTGAACAGAATTGCAATGGATAATCTTTTGGGGATTAAGTTAGTCAGAGGGTTTCTGTTGCTTGCAACCACAAAGTATCAACTGATCTATGTAGGGAATAGATCATGTAACATTATTTACAGATATAGCATAATGTTCCTATTAGGCACAAATTCACCTAAACTTCCAGGATTTTAAAGAACTCCCGAGAGCAAACTAACACACCATTGTGACTTCATAAAGATAAGCTCTGGCACTCACCTTACTTTTGGTCCTTTAAAACCTACCAGTTGTTAATTTAATTTTAAAAACTTTAATCAGCTGACTTCTTCTTCTAATGAAAGCTGAATAGATAGCTACTTTGCTAATTTAAAAAAAAAAAACAGGGTGATGCAAATCGTGAATAAATATTCGTACAGAGGCTGAAGCTCAACAACAATCACAAAGATGCAAATTAGGACCATGAGATACCCATTTATATGCTAGATTGGCAAAAATTATGACATTTTATGATCTCCAAAATCAAACGATGTGTATCTATGGGAACTTTTATTTATATATTTTGGTGGTAGAAAAGCAAACTGGTACAACCACTTTGGGGAAAAAAAAATGTAGCATTATATTGTAAAGTCGAATAGTCATGCACACTGGAACCCTGGGTAACAATCCAGAAAAGCTTTCCCATAATAATCCAGAAAGACGTGAATAAGAATATTCTCAGCAGTTCTCATCAAAGCAGCAAAAATTGGGAAAAAATTTAAATGCCCAACAATAGGAGATGGGACGAACAAACTATAGTACAGTCATGATGGAAAATTATAGAGTCGGAAAATAAGTGGAACCTCACAAACACCACAGGTGAATCTTAGAATATTGAGTAAAAATAACAAGTCTAAGAAGACAACACAAAACATATACCATTTTTATAAAACTTGAAAAACAATCAAGCCCACACAGTAGCACACACCTATAATCCCAGCGGCTCAGGAGACTGAGGGAGGAGGATGGAGAGTTCAAAGCCAGCCTCAGTAAAAGCAAGGTGCTAAGCAACTCAATGAGACCCTGTCTCTAAATAAAATACAAAATAAGGCTAGGAATGTGACTCAGTGGTTGAGTGCCCCCAAGTTCAATCCCCGGTACCCTCCCCAAAAAATATCAAAACTAAGCAACACACAACACACTATGTGTGTGGTGGTGGTGGTGGGGGAGGGGGGTGTTTAATTGATCTTTAGCAAAGCAAGCAATGTTAAACACAAAGTTCATCACTAGGTTGGAATGTGGGAGAATTATATAAGCAAGAGCTTATATAAATTTGGGTGGTGAGATCCCAACTGTTCATTTATTATTCTGCTTCATTGCTTCCATGTATGTTACATGTACCCTCACATTGCAAAATGTAATCATAACAAAAGAAATTAACCAGAAGAAGAAAATTCATCCAAAGACATGAGAAAAAGATTACTGTACAGATTTCACAAGGAACACTGCAGATATTTGGGGAATGTTTTGAGTTTCCACTCTTCCCATAGCCCAACAACCTCTTTTGCTTTGATTCTTTTTTATTTTTTTTATTTAAGTCCATTGGATGCCTTTCCTGGCTCACTTCTCATTGGAATTCTAACTACTCGCCAGTTCTATAAACTAAGATAAGTAGAGTGAGAAGCTAGCCAATCTCTTATGATTCTGCTAGTCACTCTCATTTAACGTGTGCATTTTCTGCTAACAGAATAGGCTATTTCTATCAAAATCATGGGGTTAATGTATTTCCTTCCCTTCCAATCTCCCACCCCCCACACACTAACCAACCCCTCTGGGAAAAAAGCTTTTATCTTATCAGAGACCTATGCTTTGGGGATAATGCAGCAATATTTTATTATTGCTGCTAATAAGTGCATGTGGCTATAGATGGAACAATAGATGAAGAACTTTGCTTTGTTCTATGCAGGCACAAACCTACATTGACCAATTTAAGTGGCTTCTTTCCTTCAGCAACTGCCTTCTCAAAGATCTGGAAGTGCCTCATCCTAACAAAGACTTTTGGAAGGTATTTCTACCCACTCAACAGAAGATAAAAGAAGGATACCTGTCTGAGGTTACTACAACTAGAACTGTTCAAAGATACGATTTTCAAAGGTGTGGGAAGAACCTTAATCTCTCCAAGTTTAAAAAGGTAACAAACTGTTAACAATTGTAATGCCTAGGATTAAAAATGTGCCCAGGAATGGATTAAGTGGTTTGACATATGCAAAAATGTGTAATTCTGGCTAAATCTCTGTCTCAGCTACTCCTCCACTCATATCAACTGTACCTTTTGCAATAAAAATTTGGACTGGAGCACTAATCCATATTTACATTATCCCTGTTATGCTATGTTATGCTGAAAGCAACCCAATTTGCTAATAGCTTGTTATTCTCTAGCAGCATTTCCCCCAGGCCTAATACCATTCAATTCCTTCCCAGGGCTGCCTTCTCCAAGGAATGCTGATTGAGAGCTGGACTGCCGTTAATACATTCAGTTTCTGACGAATCCCCTCAAATGCCTTATTCCTTGGGAATAAAATAAATAGGGAGTCATAACAACACAAACTCAGTAGATAGTGCAGAGTGTATATTATATCCCAGAAGCATACTAGTACAAAACCATCGAGTGAAATACCATGCCACATAGTCATGTGAGTCTCTTTGGAAAAGAATTGAGTGTTTATCCATAAAGTTTACTCTTATTTTATAGAATTTAAGAAAAATATTAAAATCATTCCAGAGATACTAAATCAGTCAGGAAGGACCAGGTTATGCTGCAATAACAAAAGAAGACACATATTCCAGTGACCTAATATACAAAGGTTTCTTTCTTGCTCTGGCTACATTATTGACACCAGGAAACTAATGGCTCCCTTCCATATCACTTCATGCTAGAACCCAGGTTTGGGGAGTCTACAGCCTATGAAGTACTACTGGTTGCTAAGGCTAGAAAAAAAGGAACTGATGTGAGGATTTGTACATGGGTTCTTAAAACTAGCAACCAGAAGTGACACTCAAGACTTCCTTTCACACTTCACTGGTCAGAGCAATGGGCATCTCTAACATAAAGGAAGCAAGGAAACATTCTACAAACTGCCTGGAAGTTTAAAAAAAAAAAAAAAAGAATCTGGCAGACAACAGATCCTGAAATGAATCTTCCTTGTAAGCTGTAGGGTGGGCTTTTCAAACAGGTTGACTTTTAATGCTTGCTAAAGCACATGTTTAATGCCGATGAAAAAATAAGGAGCAGATGGAGAGACTCATTAAATCACAGCCAACTCTGGAGTTGATATTCTGGATGAATGGTTACTTCTTGCAGACCTTTGAACAAGGTTTTCAAAACAATTTAATGGTGTGAACCCAATGATACAGGTAATTTTCAAATTCTAGCCAGCAGACTTTTCATTTCAAATGTGCAGACTAAAGTGAGCATTTTCAAAAGGAATTTTATCTTCAGAATTAACATATACCAAAATATTTCAAGCTATGGGTGCAGAGCAAAATTGTTCATTATTTTTAAGGAGCCGAGAAAAGAAAATGTTGTAACTGGGAACTTTAAAAGATGAATGTGAAAAGCCAAAATGCTATAAATGTTCTCTATATGCCAGAAACGCCTGAACTTTCCATTTTTACTAAATTACATCTAATGTAAGCACATTTGGCCTTTTCCTTCCTTCCTCATACTATGATATTCCAATCAAACTATTTCAATATAAACTAAATCTTGATCCCATACTATTATCTCAACCAGAAGCTCATTTTAGTGCAATATAAGCTTTAATGAGATATATGTACAATGGATATGAGTAGTGCTATACCTAAAGAGACTTTCCTCAGAAAAAGAAGATATATTTAATACAATATCATCACCCATACAATATACTTGCAGTGAACTAAGGCCAATTGTCTGTGTGAGCTCTCTAGTAGTGCATGGTTCTACCATGAATTTCCTCCTTTCCTTCTTTCTCCGACACAATACTCGATTTTGCAGGAGCAAAGCAAGAACCCTAGGCCCTATGAAATAGCATGCACTTCCCTTGACATTGAAAGGAGGCAGCAAGGAGAGAAAAGGTGTGAAATTCAGGCAGCGAAAACTCCTTCTGGTATTAGTACCAGGCAAGAGCTCCACAGCAGGTTTAAGGAACTCTTTCTATAAAGGACCCAGTGATGAATTTTTGACTTTGTAGGCTGTGAGCACTCCGTTAAAATGATTTGATTCTGGCACGGTAGCATGAAAGTAGCCACAAACTATTGGTGAATAAATTGGAATGTCTGTGCTTCAATTAAACTTTATTTAACAAAACTGTACCCAGGCTGTGTTTGATTCATGGGTTATTGTTTGCTGATCCCTGCTCTAGGAAAGAAATATAGCCTACAGCTTGAGTCTTAGATGCGATGATCAGTCTGCCTAGCTTGTCATGGTCTCCTATGTCCACACTCTTACTTGAAAACTTTATTGTTTTCAATAAATAAAACTTGTACCTGTTGATCCCTTAAAATACTTCTCTCCTTTCAAAACCATGATTGCAAGATTATTAAGACCTATAGGTAAAATTTCAAGGAAGAAAAATATTTCCCCTTACTGTCTAGAAACTGATGCATATTTACCTGTAAATCCCATCAATCAGCATCACTTACTACCTACTAATGGGTGGAATGTTCTATACAGGTTCTGCAGGCAATTAAAAGGGAAGTAGCAGTCAGACTTTGCCTCAAGCAGCTCACACTTTCGTTGCAAGTGCCATGCGGAGAAATAACTTTGCATTTCTTTGACAGAAACATGAATATGTGTGTAATCACTGGTGAAAGATGACTAGTGACACATAGGTCTCCAGAGCTGGCAAGGTAAACCAGGATCCTTAGAACTTCAAACTGCAGGAAAGCCTAATGACTGGGAGGTCACCTGAGAGTCCAGGTAGAAGGAGGGGATTTGTATGCAGAAGGAAGCATGGACTTCACAGAGAGTGAGGAAAGAAGAGGAGGACTTGGTTCCTTCCAGCTACGAAATTGTTTTCCAAATTGTCTATTGGCAATTCGCAGAGGTCAAGCTTAAGTTTCCTTCCATTCACTACATGCCCCACTCCCCACTCTCCTCCCCTTCCCACCCCAACTCCAAAGAGGAAGATCCTGGATGCGAATCCAGACCAGTAACACTGGTGGGTCCCAGTACCAAGCAGAGGTAGGAGTGTGGGGTAGGTTGTGAGGTGGAGTCTTTCAGTGTGACTAAAAAGGACATTTACAACTCATAGGTGATGTGATACTCTCTTCACGATCCCTTATTTAGTTACTATTGGTTGGGGCTCTCTCTTCTCCTGTGAAGTCAGCACAGCAAGAAGGGTATCGAATTTCCCCCACACGGAAGAAAGTAATTCTAACCTCTGCTCAGTTTAGGACGCAGGATAGTGAGGCACTGGTCCATCTATATAGGTCTAAGAAGCTCATGTGAGATGCATAGAACTTTAGAAACAGAGGTTCCATACGCCATTCAGCTCACGAAAAAGACCGATGCATTTAAGAGATGAGCTTTATCTGGAGTCTCCTCCAGAACTGGAGGCTCAAGTAAAATTTTCTATCCCTTTCTCTCAGAGACTGGCAAATTTTAAGGATACCTGTTTCACACAGATTTGTCAATGCCCAATAAAGAACATTTCAATGTGTTTCCTTTAATCGGGTTGGTAACATGGCAGCACAACTAGAAAAATAAACTGGTAGGATGATCTACTGGCCACATGACCAGCTGTGCAACCTTGAGAAAGGAGTCAACCTTTCTGAATTTCCAAATCCTTCTCTCTAAAATGTACATGAATATTTGCTTTGCCCATTTTAGTCTTGACAGTAGGATTACCCAAGATAATGGTTGTGTGAGTGTTCTATAGATAGAAAAGTTATTCATAATTTGAAGAGGCCATAATTACTATTATGACTGACATCACAGACTTTTATCAAACTAAAAGATAGCATTTTTGTTCCCAAAACTGCAGAGTATATTCCTCAGTCGGTATATTAAAGCTCCTAACAGATTAGAATAGCATTTCTCAAACCAAGTCTCTCTAAATCACTGCTCTGTCAAAGTTTCATAGTGATACCAAATGATTCTGAAAATACAACAGCAGTGGTAGCAGAATCCCCACATAAAAATTGACAGAACAACTCGCTAGCAAAACCAAAAATCTAGGGACAACATTAACAACAAAACTAGATACAAAAGTATTCCCACAAATCTCAAAATGTAAGCAGGTGGAGACAAACCACCTATATCCTCAAGAATAGCTTGCTATCACACCTGCACAGGTGAAAACAGAATGAAGCAATGGCATGAGGAGAGGCCCAAAATAGTCAGGAGGTATTCACTACAAAGCTCAGATGACTGAGGGAGAACAGGGACTGAGCCTGGGTGGGGAGGGCCCACTTCAGTAGCAAGTGAATTCAGGAGGTCCACAGTCTGACCACTATGAACTCTCCAAACTGGCCCTTCAGGGCTTTCTTCCAAGACAGAACCCCACACTGAAAAGGAGCTACTAGGAGTAAGATCCAATTAGAGCATATCAAGCATGACATAGATAAAGAAAACAAAAAGTAGAGGAGAACAAAATCAAGAAGCCTTCACAAAGAAGCCACCATTTTTTTAATGCTACACAAAAACAACAGGAGAGAGAGAAGAACTTTCTAAATCCCAGTCTCCTTCTAAAATCCAGGAAAACTAAGTTCACATTAAAATGATCTTCAGAAGAGTAGTAAAGTTAAATTCCTCACAGGGTTACTATAGAGGGAAAAAGAGAGAATAAGGAATAGAATTATTAGTGCAGAAAATAAAATTATGCCCAGAAGACATTCAAAAACTAGATCAAAACTAAAGCATACCAGTCTAAAATGAGCTAAAAGATATTAAGAAGATTACAGAAGATGTGAAAGAAAAACATAAACCAAAATAAAAACTCAGAAATGGGGTGACAAACTCAAGAAAGAAATTTTTAACAATTATGAAGACTGGGACTAAAGGCGTAGCTCAGTGGTAGAACACTTGCCTAGCATCTGCAAGGCGCTGGGTTCCATCCACTACAGCACTAGAACATTTTTTTGAAGACAGAACTGTACTAATAATGTTTTATTCCAAGGATAAGGCAGTATACAAAAAAAAAAAAAAAAAAAGAGAGAGAGAGCTCAGAAATTCTTGACAAGCCAAAAAGTAAACAGGTTCTCAAAGACCACTAAGGTCATGTCAAAAGGATTCAGGATACAAGTAGAAGATGCCCACTGGCCAAATATGTAATGACTACATTGCCATTGCAAAGAATTGAAATCCATCATCTATGTTTCAGTGGATGCACTCTTAAAGATATTTGCCCAGGAAAAGCCATTTGTATTAGGGGAAAAAATGGTGGACAGATGAGTTAAACACATCTCTCTTCTATGAAACTTCTCAGCATTATCCAAAGAACTCAAAAAGCTTAACACCCAAAAAACAAATAACCCAATTAATAAATGGGCAAAGGAAATGAACAGGCACTTCACAGAAGAAGATATACAACTGGTCAACAATATATGAAAAATTGTTCACCACCTCTAGCAATTAAAGAAATGCAAATTAAGACTACATTGAGATTTCATCTAACTCCGGTGAGAATGGCAACTACCAAGAATACAAGAGATAATAAATGTTGGCAAGGATGTGGGGGCAAAGGTACACTCATACATTGCTGGTGCAACCACTTTGGAAAGCAGTAAGGAGATTCCTCAAAATCTTGGAATGGAGCCACCATTTAACCCAATTACCCCACTCCTCAGCATATACCCAAAGGTCTTAAAATCACCACACTCTAGTGACACAGCCACATCAACATTTATAGCAGCTCACTTCACAATAGCTAAGCTATGGAACCAACCTAGATGTCCTTCAACAGATGAATGGATGTAGAAAATGTGTCAATATGCACAGTGGAATATTACTCAGCCAAAAGAAGAATAAAATTATAGCATTTGCTGGTAAATGGATGGAACTGGAGACCATCATGCTAAGTGAAATAGGAAAGTGCAAAAAAAATAAAAGGCCGAATATTCTCTCTGATATGCAGAAGCTAGCACACAATGGGGGCAGTCAGAGAATAGAAGTTCTTTGGAGTAGACAAAGGGGAATGAAGGGAAGGGAGGGGAATGGGAATAGGAAAGACAGTAGAATGAATCGGACATAACTTCCCTATATTCATATGTGAATACACAATCAGTGAAACTCCACATCATGTACAACCATAAGAATGAGAATTTATACTCCATGTATGTATAATATGTCAAAATGCATTCTATTCTCATGTACAGGACAAATAAGACAAAAATAAAGAAAGAAAATGGCACCTCTTACAATCAAAGGTTCCCCAGATTCTGTGAAATAAAAGGGTACGCTTCCCTTCCCATTTGTTTGGCTACCATGTTTCTCCATTGCACGTATGTTAATGGCTCTAAAAACTACGTGCTGCAGATCACCAGCCAGGAAATGTTAAATAAATGTTCAGATTATGTATTTGATTTCACAATCTCCCAGAATTCCTTTAATATAAAAATTTTCATTTCTGTATTAAAAAAAAAAAAAAGTGCCTTCCCACTTGTCTTACTGGCTTTGTTATTGTTCTTTGTCCATATGTGCAGCCTACATGTTTTCAGTGATTTATTTGCATGTTTGTTTTTATTTGGAAAAAGAAGTCAGTAATAAGTCAGGTGAATCCTATACCACTTAAAAAGAAATAGAGCTCCCTGTATTTTATCTGATCTTAAATCCCATCCCACCCATCTTATCCCTAAAATCTAGGGAATAATTGCCCAAGACTCTAATGTTTGCCATCCAAATTAGAATTCAAACATAGAAACTTACCCTCTACAGCATAAGGCCAAGGACACACAGCTAGAAATGCTCCGGGACGTTTACGTAAGATGGTGCTTCCTACATCTCCCTTCCCATTCTGGGGAATGACCACATTCTACACATGGGTTTCACTCACCCCAGGACTAAGCAGCCTTCTAAAGGTGATCAGTTTTTACTGAATGATACAAGTCATTGCTATTAAAATTTCCCTTAAAAGGGTCATGTTGAAAATGTAGGCCAGTATTGTTTTCCTTTTTCTAGAAATTTCTATTAATCTTGTGCCATTCTAAGGTCTAAGAAAACTTGGCTAACAGATTTTTGTTTGTTTGTTTTTGTATTTGTATTTTGAGACAGGATCTCTCTAAATTGCCTGGGATGTCATTAAGTCACTGAGGCTGGCTTTGGCTTTGAACTTGGTGATCCTCCTGCCTCAGTCTCTGCAGCTGCTGGGATTACAGGCATGCGCCACCACACGGGCTTGGCTAATAGATTCTTGATGTGAGGTGTACCCTCAAAAGCTCATGTGTGAGACAATGCAAGAAAGTTTAGAGGACAAATGTTAGGGTTATAAGAGCCTTAATCCAATTGGTGAATTAATCCCCTGATTGGATTAACTGAGTGGTAACTGAAGGCCAGTAGAGTGTGGCTAAAGGAGGTGAATCATTGAGATATCTTTGGGGTATATATTTTGTATCTGGTGAGTGGAGTCTCTCTCTCTCTCTCTCTCTCTCTCTCTCTCTCTCTCTCTCTCTCTCTCCTTTCTGATCATCATATGAGCTGCTTCCCTGGCCACACCCTTCCACCATGTTGTTCTGCCTCACCTCGAGCCCCAAAGCATGGAGTCTGTTATCTATGGACTGAGACCTCTGAAACCATGAGCCCCCAAATAAACTTTCCCTCCTCCACAATTGTTCTGGTCAGGTTTTTCAGTCACAGCTGCAAAAAAGCTGACTAAAACAATTATTTGGTCCAAAATATATCTCCCGTTAGCCAGCTTGACAGTGCTGGGGAAAGCCCATCCTTATGGAAAGAGTGCTAAGTTCAGAGTTTGTGAACTCATAAATAAAGAGGGAGAAAGGCATTTTCAGAGAAGAATGCAACGGATACAAAAATAAGGTAATAAAAACCCAAACAGTAGCTTCCGACACATAGCCCTCAATTACAAAAAATAATAAACAGCATAGAGGAAGCACTTCCTCGCCAACTCGACAAGCTCCTTAGCTACTGACTGTGTCGAACGTGGTGGTGCCAATAGCAGGGCCACGATGGGAACAATGGAAGCCTTTCTTTCACAAAGTCACTTGGAGAAAATCATGGAAGTTTTCTCCCAAACTACAAAACCAAATCAGACAATGTTGACCCATCGCAAAATATTGATGAAAACCACCAGTCTCTGCTCTAGACACCAATCAGGTAAAGAAGGCTGGTTGTTGCTGTTGTTGATCAAGTCTCAGTATGTTGCCCAGGCTGGCCTCAAACTCCTGGGCTCAAGTGATCCTCCTGTCTCAGCCTCCCAAGTAGCTGGGACTACAGGTGTACTCCACCAGCACGCAACTGGATTATCTTAATCCCGGGTTATCTCAAAAGATTGGAGAAAGCAAGGATGAATCTCCCTCTTCTTTCCCCTCTTGCTCTCCCTCTCCACCTCCCTCTCTCTGCCAGCAGTTCTAGTTCCGTTCTGTGGCACACAACTGCAGAACGCACAAACAAGACCCGAGGAATCTTTTCTCTTTCCCTACCTTTCTCCCTTTCCCTTCTCTGCCTCTTTTTACCCCTTCCTGATTTTCTTCAAACTTCAAAGGAAGAAATGACAGTAAGGGTCAGAGAGAAATGGCTGGAGTTGGTGGGAAGGCAATCACTGCCATTCTGTTGCCTGTTTTAGTGCCTAACCAAGAAAAACCCAAGAGTTGAATTTAGGGAGAACAAATGTGAACGTATGGTGAAGAAAATGTGAAATAGAGGTAAGATACAGGAGTGAGAGTCTCGAGGTTGATTCCTGATTCTAAGTTTTCATCAGCACTCAGAAGTCTATTGATATTTAAAAAAAAAAAAAAACAGGCTCCGGACAAGAGGGTATTTTGTCTTGAGCACCCGACTCTGTCTGCCTGGCCTCCCTGCACTTGTCAGAAATCATCTTCAGAGTACCAGCCTGAGTGCTCATGGGAGCTGGCCCGGCTATGGAGCCTGGTAAGGTGACCTCAGGGTGCAGGGCAGCAGCAGAGTTTCCAATCCAAACAGCCCTGGAAGCCAGACAGGGTCATTGGAGTAGATGTTGCCAAAGTCCTGAGTACCCAGAGCAGTCTGGAAGGAAGGACATGTGTGCTCTCTCTGTCCCCCATACTTCTTTCAACGTGAGTGTGGCCTTTACAACATCAGAAATTTTGCATGGCAAATCTGTGAATACACTTACCAGTACACTTACTCTATACCTCTGTGTATTTCCCAAATACAGTCCCAAGCACATTTGCTGGCATGAAAAATGCAAGTTAATAAAGGTTGATTCTGGAACTCTGTTCCAAAATTGTCTAATATGCCTATAACGTGTAAAGATTGTACCATAGAGCTGTGTGTGCATAAGACAACAGACTAAATAAAGACAATCATCCCAACTGCACTGGTGGGATTAATATTTCCTTGAAATCAACTCCCTGCTGGACCCAGGCCCAACACACAGTGTGACTCTGGCTCTCTATGTCTCCCCATCAAGATACACAGAGCTGTCTAGCACTTTAAGAGCATTTTAAATTGGGTGATTTTAGGTTTGCAACAGTTCCAAATAGATGAGTTGATGTACCAATAAAAAGGAGTTTACGGTTTCTATATTTTCTGGTTCACAGCATAGTATACTAGTTTCAATGAATAATTTTTGGTTTTTACCAAATTGATCTTTTACTTAAAGCTTCTTTATAATATAAAACTCCAGAAAAATGTTTGTGGGGACAGAAATGTGCCAGAAAATGCAATCAGATGAATGAAAACAAATGAACCAACAAGAAGACAGGTTGCTGATAGAAAAAGCACAGATTTCTACGTCGAGTAGCTGACCAGAAGGCACGAATAAGGTGAAATTCTTCAAGGTAAATCTCTGCCTTGTGGACACAGGCAAGCCAATTCCCCATCACCAGTGTTTATGATTTATATTTCTTCCTAATAGGCACAGAATCTTATGGTATTGGGGCAATTTTCCCTTTACAAAGTAGAATTAGCTGTCCATCCTCCTCCTCCTCCTTTCCCCCATTAACCATCTCCCCAGCGGCTATGCACAAGAACCATTTATATTTACATTAAAAATGATTTGGCCTATGTACACTGCTTTGTTTGACAGGAAAGATGGATGTTCGCTTATAATTAAGTTTCAGCATAAATGACATCATTCAAGAGGATAAGCATTCCTTATTCCCTTGGTTTTCTCCTATGGCCGTGTGGGTTACATGCAGACTCAAATGATTTTCTTAGACCATCTCACCCATGGATCATTGTGTTGCAGCTCAGTTACTCCTGCAAATCTGAAGGAAATTTGTCCTAAGTCCTCAATTTTCTCTTGGTCCTTTGTTTTCAAACAAGGGAGCGGGTATAAAGGCTGGTCACTCAAAATAAGGTCCGTGGACCAGCTGTGCAGGCTTCACATGGAAGTTTAATGTAAACGCAGGATTTTGTGGTCTCTCAGAACTGTGGGATCAAAACGTTCATTGTAAGATCCCCAGGTAATTTTTTTTTTATTTTTTTGCATTTGGCAGTTTAGGAAACACTAGTGTAAGAGTCATAATTTGTACAATGATCAGCTTTTGTGGATAAGGTATATGGTTTGGGTTTTTTCTGCCTTGTACATCAAACTGTAAGGGTTACATTTTCAAGCCTTTATACATTCCTTCCTTCCACTGTAGCAGGAGAACTGTAAAATTATTATTTTGTCTTATATAATTCTCACATTATTCCATGGGTATTATCTATCTTTCCCAAACTATGAGATGAACCTATACCAAAATAGATCATTCCATCTTCATCATACGCTGAATACACCTAAGGTATGGTACAAGATATTAGGAATGTGGTGTTAGAACTATGCATGGCCAACACTGATGTTATCCCTGCCAACAGTGTTTGGGTTTTATTTAGTTGGTTTTTGTCTTTCATCATCACCAGCCTGTACACTCAGGACACCCATCACATTTTTCCCTGTAATTCCTACCACAATGCCTAACACATAGTTAAGATGCTTAAAAATAGTCTTAAATTAGTGACTTTATCATACTGTAGGAAATAAGATGCACATGTGTCTAGAAGATTAACATAAGTAATAATTGCCATACAATGCATTATCCAATTTCCTCCACTCCTACAAAATTGATCTTTCTAAGAAAGAATTGAAACAATCATTAACAAAATTTCTGAGGAAGAGAAGAGGAGGGATCAATTCTTAATTCATTCTATGAGGCCAGTATTATTCTGATATCCAAACCAGGCAAAGATATAACAAGAAAACAAAACTACGTAATAGTCCTTACAAATGTACACAGGAAACCCTCCACACATGTGAGCAGAGCAAATTCAGCAACAGGTCAAAAGGATTACACAGCAAGACCTTGAGGAATTTAGTCCAAGAATACAGGCCAGTTCAGTGTGAAAACTGATCGATATAACATGCAATATTAATAAATTAAGGTATAGAAATCATATAATCATCTCAATAATGTAGAAAAGCATTTGACAAAACCCAACAAACCCTTTTGTGGTTCAAAACAGAAACACACGCACAGACGCACACATACACAAGACTAAAAGGGCACTTCCTCACCTCGATAAAGGGCATCTAAAAATTTTTAGCTAATATAACTGTAAAAGATGGAAAGCTTTACCCTTAAGATGAAGAATAAGTCAAGGCTGTCTGTTCTCACTGCTATTCATCATTGCACTAGAGATCCAATCCAGGGCAATTAAGCAAGAAAAAGAAATAAAAATGCATCCAGATTAGAAAAGAAGAAATGAAACTGTCTCTATTTACAAATAACATGATCTTGTTTATTGAAAGACTAAAGAATCTGCAAAATGACTATTAAACTAATAAACTAGTTCAGCAAGGTTGTAGGGTATAAGATCAATATACAAATATATGTATTATAAAATATATACAATGAATAATCTGAAGTGGAATTGAAACAATTCTACTTATAATAGCATCAGAACAAATAATATACTTAGGAATAATTTTTTTTTAAAAGTGAAAGTCTTATGTACTAAAAACTATGAACTTGGTGGAAGAAATTAATACCTAAATACATGGAAAGACATGCTCATAGATTGAAAACATTGTTAAGAGGGCAATATTCTCCAAACTCATCTGCAGATTCAACACAATTCCTATCAAATCACAGCTTCCTTTTTTACAGAATTGACAAGCTGAACCAAATATTTATATGGAAATTCAGGAGACCCAGAATAGATAAAACGATCTTGAAATAGAACAAAGTGGAAAGGTCACACTTTCTTATTTCAAATTTTATCATAAAACTACCTTAATCAATTTTGTTTAGCACTAAAAGAAAGTTAGACATCAAGATGAATGGACAAGAACAGAGTCCAAAAATAAACATATGCATTTATGATCAGTCAAGTTAGATTCCTACCTCACATCTCATACCTCAAAATAAGTGAATCAACATCCTGAATATAAGACTTAAAACTACATAACTCTTAAAAGAAAACATAGATGTAGTTCTTTATGACCCTGAATGTGGCCATTGTTTCTTAGAAATAACACCAAAAACATAAGCAATAGCAATGAATGATAATAGTTAAATTAGACGTCTTCAAAATTAAAAGTAAAAACTTTTGTATGTCAAAAAAATCAAGAAAGGAAAAAAAAGCAATCTACAGAATGGGAGGAAATCTTTGCAAATCATAAATCTAATGAAGGATTCATGTTTAAAATATATGTCAACAACAAAAATGTAACTTAATCAAATGAAATGTCCAGAATAAGCAACTCACAGATTTAGAAATTATATTAGTGGTTGCCAGAGGCTTGCTAAAGAGGAATATTGTTTACAGAGTTTCTTTTCAGAGTAATTAAAATAGTCTGGAACTATATAATAATGTAGTATAACTTTATGAAACCACTAAAATCCATTCAAATATACACTTTAAAAGTGTGCATTTTATAGTAGATAAATGATATCTCAATTCAAATATCAACTTGTGTGAAAATAACCAGCCTCCCTTCATAATTGTTCCTCTCTTATTTTTTAAAAGAATAGCCCATCTCTCCTCCATCCTATTCTTCTATGATATAGTTCCTGGAACACACAGCCCAACAAAGGAATGATTTAAAGTACTGAAATCCTGACAAAATGGACAACCCTAACAAATTCTTTGATAAGAAAGTTGGTTCCCAACTTTTTGCTATCCCTAAAATTGTAGGAAGAATTAATCAAATTGTCAGAGAGTAAATCAACAAAATAATTTCATGATAAACCACAATATGATTTTTAACTCAAAATGATTTCAAGAAAATAAGTAATACTACACTACAAAATTCCTTCAATTCTTACCTCCTTATTTACAGGAACAAATCTCAAAATGTACACCTGTAACAATGAAGAGTAAGAGCAGCATCAATGTTGAAACTGACCTCATTCCTATGATAGTGTTCTTCCTCAACACATGCACAAATGGAAAAAAAAAAAAAAGCTCCATTTCATTAAGAGATGTGTTCCAAATACATTTTATTTTTATACTTAGTAATAGTTTTTCAAGCTTGGAAATACATTTTTATTGTTTTTGGTCAATTGAGTGCAGTGAGTATTTGTAATATTAACTCAATCCAGAATAAATATTTTAATGACTTGTGCTTTATGGTTATAGGAAATTAAGAAAATAATAATAAATTTATATGCCCATTTTTGTGACAGAGAATTGTGATTGAATAACCAATAAAAGACTTAAAATCATAATACATATTACATTAGGAAAAGTTCCATGGGGAAAATGAAACATAAATATAGTTTCAAAGAGAACAGTGACAACATAAAATTTCAACCCTTCTTTTTAAAGAGCTTGTGCTTATATTTTTAAATTTAAAAAATTAGCATATATATGCATAGTGTTCATGCATATATGTACATGCATATATGTATATGCAAACATACATGCACACATATATATTTATGAGAGAGAAAACAAAGAGTAAAACATAAACAAAAAAAGTCATTTTCTTATGACAAATTCCAAACATACATAACCTTAACATGAGACAAGGTTTGAAATAAGACTATGTATGTTTAGAAATTATTCTAAAAGCTTGATACACATAGTTTATTTTAGAAAGTAATGCTAAAAAATAGGAGAAAGAAAGGAGACCAAGATGTGTAACAAGAAATAAATCACCTTCCAAGGCTATGTTATCTGACCATATGGAAACTGGGAGTGTGATTCTACCAAGGACCTGCTGAGGAGCCATGTAAGACATACTTTAGGATGGTCCAGCAGCACAGTCAAGGACTGCCCCAAGAAATGTCAACCTCTTCACATTTTCAAATCTGCCCAAGCACCAGAATGGCATTGGAGGTTCCTACAGATGTATTCATGGAAAAGGAACAAAGCGTGGTGCAGCTAAGACCATAACATGACCCCAGAGCATGTGTGGTAGGCATAGGTGTGGAAGTCTGGACTAAAGGAAAGAGAGTGATACAATGAATACCAAGGTGCCCAACATTCAACATGAACAATTGTCTTGCTTCATATTTCCACCCATATCCTTAACTCCTATTGTGTTTCAAAATAAATCCCAGAGATCAAGCCACTTCATGTACATGTGTGTACATATCACATGTGTGTGATATATCAGTAAGAAATGACAATGACAATCCTTATAAGAAAAGACTCTTTTGTATCATAAAATGAAAGCCTTAGAAGATTTTTATTTTCTCTACTGTTCTCTGGAACAGTGTATTATTTTATTTGAAATAATCTCTTGATTATCTTCTTTATGAATTTCTGAGACTAATAATCAAGTCTAATCAGACTAGTGCCTTAAAATCCAATCTACATTTACTTACAATGTAAAATTTTTAGTTTGACTTGGCCCATGGATTCCAAGAGAAAAAGAGGCAAAAGGAAAACACACCTCATCAAACAAAACCAACAAAAACAAAAATAAACAAAATTACCACTTAATTAGATACCATAAATGGAAGAAAGAAAAAAAATAAAGCATCAAGGACCGCTTTCCCATTTTTCACCTCTCAAAAAGTAGTGGGATGTTTCCCATAGTTATTCATTGCTGCTTATATCCCAATAATTAAGACTTGTTTGAAATATTATCCAAATACTTGAATTTGACATTTGAGATAAAATAATAATAGTAATAGTACTTTTCTTTTTTCTTTCTTTCTTTCTTTCTTTTTTTTTTTTTTTTTTTTTTTTGGTTACCTACTTGAGATGCTTTTTAACTTTTTGGTTCTGATCGATGGAACATTGTGCATTTATTCTCAAAATAAAATAACCAATGGAATTTTTTTGATGAACTGTGATGCATTGTGGGATTTTCTGGTGCATCTGACTTTTGCTTTCTGTACTAGACCTCAAGCTTCCCTCAGGAGGTGCATCCAACTACCTATTAAGGATGGGAGTGTGTGTTTAATCCAAGTTTAGAACCCACTAGAGCTCCACAGGTATAGGGTTACAAACCAACTTGAATCTTTTGGTGTTCAACTTTGTTTATTCTTGGCAAAGCTCGAAAAACTTAACAGGGCTCAAAAGATTTCTTGGACATGGACTTAAAGAAAAAGGGTTTTGATGAGTAAAGCATAAATGAACCAGAACCCATATGGATCAAATTTTCCTCAAAATGCACATGGGTTTAATAATTAATGGAAAAAAGTGCTTCTAGCATGCATTTTGGGTTTTATCAAACCCCAAATATTTGAGAAAAAAATAGTTCGATTGGTTCAAAGAACCCAAATTCTGATTTGATGCACCCACATTAATATCTCTTGATGTTGAATAAAAAATGAGAACTATTTAGGTGTAATAGAAAACAGAGACAGAACTTGTTCAAAAATTATGTGAATGAAAGAAAATAGCATAACACTGCAAAGTTAATCTTTGTTCCTATTTGTTTTCTTAAATCCTTTTGAGATCTTCCAACAATCTCTTCACTATATTCCATCTCAGCAAATTAAAAGTTTTAAAATAAATTATTGATTGCAGTTGAATAAGAGAAACTGAATGAAATCCTTTGAGATACATAACATGTCATGAAGTTTTCTAAGTCATTTGCAAATGTTTCATCCAGTATCAATAAATCTCTACAATTACAGGATAAATTGCATTAATTAAAGAATGGCACTCTGTATGTAGAAGTTCCTGGAAGTTATGTTTTGGAATTCATAGCAGTGGATCTGAGCAAAACTTCATTTTCACTTCTTTTTTTGCTGAGACTATCATGTTAAGATCTGGGGGCATTTTCTAGAAGAACCTGAACATTTAGATTTCATGTACATTCTGCATTTCTTAAGGAACTATCATAACTTTGGAAACATTATCTAATTTCCACTGAGTATATGAACCCTTTACAAATCTTTAAGGGATAAAAATAATCATCAAAATAGCATTGTGTTTTCTTTAGTAGACTTGAAAGTCATGATAGAAAATAATGGTCAATGCATTTTTCAGACAATGAAATGTGAAATTTTAAAATATGAGCAGTTTAAGACAAACCAATAGATTTAATTCTGAAATATTTCATCCCATAGTCACTTAAGAAGCTATTGAATTTCATCTCAATTATTTTGGTTTAAATTCCACACAAAACAGTCATGACCTCTCCTTTTTGTTTACACCTGTACATCCAGGTGACATAAAGGGAATAATTTAATGTTATATTAAAAATGCACTGAACTAAAAGAACTTTCTGGAGAGGCAAAGTACTCTATGAAAAAAGAAAATAAATGACCATGAAGGGGTTTTGCTATTAGTGTTTTTTAAAAAAGAAAAGAAAGGACAGAGATGGAGGAAAGTTGCTATCTTTCCTAATAGAAGCAAAGCTTGGTGTCTGGTAAAGAACTCATATTTGGGAATTTTTCTGACACTTCTGTCCAGTATGTGGGAGAACAAGCTGGTTTCCATGAACCTCAGGAAGAGACTGCTCAAAAAGAATTTCCTAAAGATGAAGGAAGGACCAGACTCCATGAATAAGATAACTGTGTTCCAAGCAAAAATAGTCACTGGGATGAGTCTGAATTGAATTGAATGCAAACTCCACTCTAGTCGCTCTTCCTTTTCTGCTCCCCATCGTGGCCCACACACACACACACACACACACACACACACACACACACACTCACATACACACACACACACACACACACAAAGAAGAAATTGTAGAAGACAGGCATGCAGGTTACCAGAAACCCAGAAAAGCCATATTAATGATATGACCCTTTATGATAGGCGTTTATTTATATTCAGTGAAGTAGGTTACTGACAATTCGGCCATTAATTTGCTGTTTATAAATCGTATTTTCCATGTGTAATAACCACAAGACTTTGACATTCACAGTAGTGTTGAAAGAAGCAAGTTTATTAAAGAAGGGGAAAGAAAAAAATGATCAGTCCTTTAAAGTTCACCAAATTGCACATGTCAGTCACTAAGTAAAATTCCGCACTTGAAGAATATCAAAATGCTCAGTTCCTGGGAAGGGGAAGGGAACAGACTGTGTGTATTCACTTCACATGTGAAGCAAAGAAAAGTCTAAGTATTCCAACCCCTAAAGAAACATAATCCGGAGTTTATATCAGATGGTTTATGGGAGTTTATTGGAATATACAACAGGGTTCATGTCGTGTGTCACAAGGTGAAGCCTGTTCGTAGGTGATTTACAAGCTGCATGTGCCGGCGTTACTGTAATTTATAGAACGCAGATGGTCCTGGGGAGCCCCGCTGACTTGTAGCTGATTCAGGACCTAAGCCCTGTGTGTCATCCGCCCTGGGTACCTCAGGCTCACTTACCAAAATTACACACCGACATATTTCTGTTCTGAACTGGAAGATTCCAGAGACCTTTACTTTGTTATAAATTCAGCTTTAAAATGTGCAATTGTAGAGAAGCGAGAAAAGATTCAGGCTAGAAAGACCCAATTTTTTTCCCTCTTCTGCACAAAGAAAGGTGCTCTCTGCCTCTTAACTTCCTTTGTGTAATGTTAATCCACAGGTTTGTCATATTATATTGGTGATAGGAGAACAAAATGATGCACTTATTTATTTTTTTTTTTTGTACTAGGGATTTAACCCAGCTTGCGTAACTACTGAACCACAACCCCAGCACAACACCACCCCACCTTTTTCTATATACACAGTCTCACTAGGTGACTGAGACTGGCCTCAAACTTGTGATCCTCCTACCTCAGCCTCCAGAGTTGCTGGGATAATGGGCATGTTTCACTGGGCCTGGTCAATGCATTTCTTTTTAACGTGTTCAAACAATGTACTTTTGCTACCTCTCCACCCCAATCCGTAAAACAGAAAATAATATTTTTCAAATCATGTCTCTTTCAGATATAAAGCGCCCAAAAGGCTTCACTCTCTAAACCACCTTCAAAATTATTGTATCATTGATCATGTTATCTTACAAATCCTCTTTATCACCTCAAAGGATAACCTTTCTAATGTCAGAGGATATGGTTCCAATGAATGGTGTAATCATGTGAGATGGATATTTCCAGAATTGAATGTAAATGGATTGACATTTTTCAAAAGGTTGTTTTATCAGCACTTGAATTCACAAATTAAGGCACATATGTTGGTTTTGAACCTGCTTTCAGTACCTTCTTTGGTAGTCCACAACTCCCCTCATTCTGGTGCTAACTTATTTCATGTTGCATTTGAACCTCTGTTCACCAAGGGGCAGTGAAAAAAGAAAGGACCCTTGAAGCTCCTGGTGCTGCTCAGACATCTCCCTTTGAGCCCTTCATTGAGAAATTGAGTTGAACAATCCAGCAATCGCAAACACGTGTCTTAATAACTCATTCCAGTCCCCGTGCACGCCGCCACCAAGGGCTCCTAGTTCTCCATGCCAATCAGCCCTCACAGGTCTTGGGATGGCAGAAAGGACAAGAAAAGATATTTCTAGTGCATCCTTTCACAGTTCAGCAGGAAATGCAGTACCTCACTTCCAGGTCAGAACAGCCCAATGGAAATATCATATAAGCCACAGATGCAATTCTAAGTTTTCTAGTAGCCACTCAAAAAGTGAAAAAGAAAAGAAGGAAGGAAAGTAGGACGGGAAAAAGGAAGAAAACAGGTTAGATTAAATATATGTTTTACACAACCCAAAATAATATCATATGACAAGCGGTCGATATAAAAAGTATCACTGAGCTATTTCTTAGGTTTTCTTTTCTCTCTTTTTTTTTTTCTTTTTATACTATGTCATCAAAATTGGATGTATTCGACACTTAGAGCTGAGCTGCATGAAGATTGGCCACAGTTCCAGGGCTCAACCGCCACAGGTGGCTAGTAGCTATCGTACTGAATACTGTACTTGTGAAATGTTTCCCTTAGAAACAAGATGATTTGGAAAAACTGAAGCGGATATCAAGCCCGGTGATCTTTTCCACAAGAAGTGAGCATGCATACATGTCTTAATGCATTTTAAAAAGCACGTGTATGTAGTGCGTACCTATGTTTTCTTATCAAGCCAAGGAAAATAAAAAGTCAAGAGGAGAAGCAGAAGGAGAGCTGTAATGGAAATAAAATTGACAGCCTCTCAGAACTCAGGTGGCACTTTCCTTTTCCAGTTAATTACAGTTTTAATTACATGGCTTCTTGCGACTCCTTGATACCTAATAAACCAGACTCTGTGGGGCAGCCAAGTTGGGTTTTGCTTGAACTGCAGGTGTAAGACTCAGCATGAAACATAAATCAACTTCTTAAACACGTTCCCAGGGTGGGTTCAAGCTTTTTTCTTCCTGTTTGCTTGTAAAATCACATCTTTTCACCATTGTTGGTAGAGCAATGATTGAAGCAGCCATGGGTTGAATAATAGCTTTGTGTTTTTGACTCGCTTGGCCTGGAATAAAACATTTTCCCTCTGATGAAATAGAATAGCAGAATACAAGATGTGTTTTTTTTTTTTTTTTTCTCTCTGTCAGGCTTAAGAGTAATACTTATGTCTAGATATTGACCATTTCATTTAGAAAAATAAATACCTGTTAGGGAAAACAAAAACAATGAAGGACCCTGGGAATACATTAAGATTTCTGGTTTGAGTATTTGGAACCCCTAGGATGTTGGGAGGTATATTATTCCAAGAAAGTGCTGGGTGAGGTCAATCAAGTTCAAATAGGGTAGAGTATGTGCCGACTTTGCACACATGGTGACTTGGGGGCTCTTCTGCAATCAAAAATAGGGAGGGAGGAAAGCATTCCCAAAGTTCTCATTGGCTGAAAACCCAGCAGCATCTGATGGCATTATGAGCAGCTTGCAATTTAGCCTCAGCAGCAGGAAAATCTGCAGTTGATCAGCTCTGCCATAACTAGTAAATGTCACCATGGTAAATGTGAATTTCAATGGAAGCTTTTGCAGTGCCTAGTGATAATTCTGCCAGTTCGCCTCCTTTCCCTCCTCCATCCATAAAGAGAAAGTGCAACATATGGTATTTGCATGTTATCACAAAATATGAGATACCGGGTGAAATAAATTACGTGTGAAGGGGGTTTAGCCCATAATTTCTAGTAATTTCAAAAACATGAAAATGGCTTTTGAAGTCGGAAAGAGGGCCCTTCTCCTCAGGGGGAACTTCAAAACACATCACATGCTGTATAAACACAAATGCATTTACCTTCCTGGGCCTCCCTTTTTTCTCCTTGGAATCCTGGCTAATTGTCAATGATGTCTGTGTTCTAAGACGTTTCTTTTTGAGACCTGAATTATTTGAAATTGAGCTCCCTAATAGTGAAGTTCTGTTGTGAAAGGAAAGTTCAGGGAAAAGGCAAGTGGGGTGGGGGTTTGTGGAAGGGAAGGAAGTTGCCGGGTATTAATCATGGTCTTTTTATGAAAGGAGATCCGAGGAGAGTCATGCGCTGCTGCTCCTCCCAGGTTTTCATCCACTGTGCTCAGTCCTAAAAAGATGTCTTATTTGTCTCCAGGGATCGCTACGTGTTCTACTTCTCCCCCATCCTCTGTTGCCTGCTGATACCTAGAGATGCCAAGGTTCAAGCTCAAAGACCTAGGATAAAAGTCATGTCAAAACCCTTTGCAAACTCTCACATTTGAATCCTACTTGTCCCTGACCCTTGTTGCGTTTGGAAAATTTGTTTAGGTCGTGTGGAAGGTGTTATGGTTTAGGTATGAAGTGTCCCCTCAAAGTCCATGTGTGACACAAAGCAAGAATTGTTAGAGGTGAAACGAGTAGATGGAGGGTTGTAACCTAACCAGTGAATTAATCCACTGATATGGGTTAACTGGGTAGTAGTAGTAAGCAGTTCGGTTAAAGTTGGACAAAGTAGGTCACTGGGTGTGATTTGGGGTTTATATTTTGTCCCTGGTGAATGAAGCTCTCTACTGCTCTGTTTCCTGATTACCATGCCCTGAGTGGTTTTCCTCCACCCTGTCCTTCCACCATAATGTTCTGCCTTCCTCGGATCCAGAGCCATGGAGTCTGCTGATCATGAATTGAACCTCTGAAACCATGAGCCACAATAAACTTTTCCTCCTTTAAAGTTCTTGTTAGATCTTTCTATCACAGAAAAAAAAAAAAAAAAAAAAAAAATCCAATGAAAATGAGGTGTACACAAAGTCTGGGCAGTTACCTGCAATTTATTTTTAAATTAGCAATGAAGAACTAGAAACCAGCCTTCAGAGGTGTTACTGTAACTGCAGCCACAGAAGTTAGATTTCTGTTCACCAACAACCTTTATCTAATGAAAGTGTGGGTTACTGTGCTTACTACTTAGTTAATAAGTACTTGCTGAGTTTGCTCCACCATAAACTCCATGGGACTGGTGAACTACCTTGAGTACCCAGTCCAGGATCTAGCTTGCAGTGGGTGCCCAGTAACTACTGGTTGAACAAATGAGGAATCTAAATGAAATTAGAACTGTTCTATCCTTTCTGGACAGATGAGGAAGCAGTGAAGATTTAGAATTCCACTTCCATAGTTATGTTAGGATCCAAGAATGTCAACTCCCTGTGTACACAATTAAAATACTCATCAAGTTGTGCAAAAAGACTGGTAGACTACAACTAGTACCTTCTCTGAATTCCTCATTTTTCTTTCTCAGTCAGTGCTCCCGACTGGTCAGAAAGTCTAAGGGGAATATTTGCAATTGAATGCCAAAGTCATCTTTTCTGCAGCAGTGGGATGGTGGGGTTGGGGATCATGATAAAGAATAAAGCTACATAGCAATCACAAGCAACTGGATGGCCCTGGGGAGCTTGGAAAGCACTTTCACAGATCTTTTATCACTTCATCTGTCTAGCAATCTTGTGTGATAAACATCATCATCTTCATTCTGCACATGAGAAAAACCAAGACTCTGAGAGATGTGTGTATTGCCTAAGATCATGAGGCTGAGAAATAAGATTCTGTACTAACACCCAAGTTCTGAAACCAAAAGACTAAGTCCTTGTTGAAGTAGTATTTTTAAGTGAAAACACAGTATATATGATAGTTCTTTTTTAAAATCCATTAGTCAAAATATTTTTGTCTCAATTAAATTCTAATTTCCTTCCCCAAGGTAACTCCTGTCTACAGTTTCATAAGAAAATTTAAGTGTATATAGAAGCGCGCGCACACACACACACACACACACAATAGGGGTATAATACCGTCCTCTTTAAGAATGGCTTTCTGAGGCTCAATGAACCTTTATATAGTCTCACCACATATGGAGCTACATGGCTTTTAATTTTGCAAATATCATATATTTTATCATTTTCCCATTGATAGGTATTTGAGTTGTTTCTAGGAATTTGACACTGTAAAATGAATATCCATGAACGTGACAAGAGTCACTCATTTTCTTAAGTGATTCCTTAAAACTGGTTGTTCCCTAGTGCCAAGAATGATGTCCTGGGCTAAGGTGGCAGAGCCAGTTCTGGGCCTACCACTGACTAGCTCTGTAACTGTGAAGGAATTCCTTGCAACCTCTGACACTCTGCTTTCCCGGATATAAAATCAAAAAGTGTAGGAAGAAATAAAGAGGCAGCAATGTGCTGAGTGGTGGGAAAAGATTCAGTGTAGCATCAGGACAGCTGGGTTCTGATCCTGATGCCAACAGTCACAAAATCAGTGACACAAGATTTGAGATAACCTCTCAAAGTCTGGATGATCCCATCATCCACTCCCTCTTCCAAAATATTTTACAGGGAAAATAAAAAAGACACAGGGAGATTCTGGGGAAGCAGATTTCTCATTTCATTTGAGAGGCTTCCTGAAGCAGGGAGCATGCAGACACAGCAAGTGATTGTGACCATCTCCAAACACAGGGAGATACCAGGCTTGGGATCAAATTAACACCAGAAAAGAAGGGAGAAGACAGGGAAGGTGAGTGGCTTTGGTAATATTACTACATCATGAAAACAATTCAATCCCAAGGCCTGCCTAACTTTGCTTCCCATTTATGTGAGCCAATAAGTCTCTTTACGGGTTTAGGTCTTTAGAGTAAAATTCCAATCAGATTTTTATGTTACATGCAATTGGAGGCATATTAAGAGACAGAATTAGATAGCAATATAGATATTCATGTAGATATACAGTTTATTGACGCTTATTGAAGACAGGCCGGGTACTGTGTTAAGCACTTTATAAACATTACTCCCTTTAATCATAATTGCAATCTAACAAAATAGATACTACCATACACATCTGGCAGATGAGAAAACAGCTTCAGAAATTTTAGTGACTGTTCATACTATGCAGTGAATCAGCAGGGGAGGGGAAATTGCATAGTTGCAAAACTCTTGCTTAAAACAACTTACACCCTTCAGTCATGACTCATATAAATGTGCTTATTCAGTTTAGCACTATCCTAAGCTACACAGGGAAGGGCAAAGTTTGATTCTAGGGCCCTGCCCAGTCAGATTCCTCCTCTCAAGAGACACTGGGGCTCCTGAAGCTCATCCTGAAGGCAAAGGCCATGTTCTGAACCCCTGATCTGCTGTCCTTCTACACTTACTGGATCTTTGGCCCACTCCTGTTCTACTAGACCCTCATTCAAGTAAAATTATAAGTGGGTAAATATGTTTTCTTATTTTATTTTATGGAATGCTTTTCCCAAGAATATATTTGCATTTTACCAGAAACCTCTGAAATCTTCATTCAAAGAAAAGGCTAACAGAGGGCAGCCCAGGTACCTACTGCCCTGGGAAGATGGCAGATGTGATTTTCAAGCAGTTCTCCACAGGTGATTCCACTGACCACTGACAAGATTAAAAGGACATCACCCTCACATTTTATTAACTGAAAAATTAGTAAGTCTATTCAGTCTTATAAAAATCAAGAAGAGAAGAGTGACTCTAAAAAGATAAGAATGATTAGTAAGAAAATTATATTTCCAGCAGTAAGATGTCAAAAGCTAATAACCCTACTCCGAGAACAAGCGTGACAAATTGTAAACACACACAAATACATGCATGTGCATGTCTATGGCACATAAATATAATAACAACATTTTTTCTACTTATCCAGTTAATTCCTAGGCAAAACTCAAATTAGCTATTGTTATCTAACTCTTTGTTTTCATCTTTTTATAACTTAAGTACATTGTTCTCATTACTGTTTTGTTTATACAAATGGAAAGAAGCAAGGAAGGAAAAAAGGAAGAGATGAAAGGAGAAAGCAGGAACAGGAGAGAAGGAAGGGAGAGGAAGAAGTGAAAAATCCTGTTGACATAAAAAGTAAGTTGTTTAAACACACTTTTAGAACAAATATAAAAACTGCAATTACACGTTTATTAATTTTTTTCTACCATAAATTATGCTACAGTGTTTTATTATGTTGATTACTAAGGAGAAATAAAAGGACCTCACCAATAATTAATTAATTGTGCAATTAAAATCACACACCTGAATCTTCCCCAAATGTTTAAATAAATCATTTTTAAGAGAATTAGTATGTAGTTGCTCTTCCAGATGTTCCAAAGGCAAACAAATGTGTTAATTAGCATAATTTAAGACCTGAACTATATTTAAGTCTCTTCCTTATAATTTTGGCTTTTATTTCCAACCCTAAATTCCTTGGGGGGGGGGGGAGGTCAAAACCTGGCTTGGTACCAATAATTAACATTGGAAGAGAATAAATATACATTTTGTGAATTAATAATTAAATTTAAACTATAAACAAGCTATGTATTATTTGCATGAAATGGGAAAATCTATCAAAGTCCAAATTAGAAGAAAAATAACCTGCTGGAATAATCATGAGCATACTTTTTTAAATATCCCCAAACAACTTTTGGCATGTATTATCTCAAGTAGTCCACACACAGGGTCTCTGGGAGAAAGTACCATTTATTATTCTCATTTGCGACTAAGGAAACTGAGTGAGAGATTGCTTACATGTTCAGTTAGTTGCCAAAATAGGCAATCCTGGGATCTAAAATCTCCAAATTCCATGCCTTCTCTCATCACTATACAACTCTTTCTCCCAGGAAGTGAGGATTTCGGTAAGTCAAAAAAGAGCCTAAGAAAGAGATGTCAAGGAAGACATGCAGGGGAAATGTTCTCATAGCACAAGAAAAGAGTCTAAGAAACTACTGGATGAGGCTGCGGAACCCAGTGAATTAAAGGAATGAAAAGCTAGGAAGCTTTAAAATGAAGATCTATTTTCTGATGGAACAATCAATCATTGCCCCACTTCAGCAAAAAGATCGGATCGTCACCATTGGAGAGACAAAATAAGGGTGGCAGAAGGAGATCTGCTCCCCAGGGTTCCGAAGAGCCCCAGAATGCAGAGGAAGAAAGGGCCAGGGACACTTGGCTGACTTAGAGCAATGCAGACAGACAGTCCCTTCCAGTATCATGTCATTAGGAAGAAGACTAACATCAGAAAGGAATTGTACAACCATGTACAACCATTTTCAGGAATGAGAAAACAATCTACAGAAAGGTCCAGTGGCTTCAACTCCATCAATTTACCTTTTTAAATCAAGTACACAGGACAATTCCTCGTGCACCATAAGAAAGAGAACGATCCTCAACAAGGAAAACAAATCAGGGTGTCAGCTAGACATTCTTTCAGGAGACCTATGATACCAAAGTATTGGGACTAGGAATTCACCCTCAAAATCTCCAGATAATTTCTCTTCAAGAAGTCATGAATCTAGGGCTGGGGATATAGCTGAGTTGGTAGAGTGCTTGCCTCACATGCACAAGGCCCTGGGTTCAATCCCCAGCACCACAAAAAAAAAAAAAAAAAAAAAAAAAAAAAAAAAAAAAACAGAAGCCTAAAATACAAGTCCACATTTACATAAGTAAATGACAAAAATTGAGAAAATTGAAAATGAGTAAATTGAGGAAAAATTTGCACACTGAATCTGTGTATTCTGCTGTCCTATTCTTCAAAATGACACAAAAATGAGTGGAAATTTTGACAAGAAGATCTAGAGAGCAAAACAATTACATTTAAAGGAAAGAATATTTCTTTGAAATATTTCTAAATGCTCTCATAGGTATTTCCTCCATCCACATAACTTACCTCTCCACAAAGATAAAATAACCCATGATTACATATATAATTATCATTTTTTAAGTGTGCAAATCAAAAGAGATCTAACCTGAACAAAACCATGAAGGAATTAATAAGCAGATACTACATCTTCTAATTCTTCTGCCTGGATTTATAGCCACAACTACACTCAACCAGGAGAAATTTAAGGTGCAGAATATCCAAAAATGGATATTCCAAGTGTTCCTCCCAGATAGGAGTAGCACTGAACAGGACACCGAGATGTACTTTGCATAGTCCTGGCATTTTATTTTCGTTCTCAATGCATCTGTTAATTTTTCTGTAGCAGAGTAATTGAGAAGTCCAGAACTTAATTAAGGAATTCCCTTAATTAAACTTGTCATTTACTAATATCTGTAAACTTCATTGCCTCATGGAGACCACTGTCAGCAAGAATACTCTGGTGGCCTCCAGTTCACGAAGATGTCCCCTTTGGTTTACAGGCAACAATTTCCAAATGCTCCCATTTTTTGGCAAAGTGATAATGGCACCAACTGTGAGTTCCAGCTTTCACCTTTTTTTTTAAATCAGAAATTGGCAATGCAATTGGAAATGGGGGGAGCAAGTAGATGTTTATAGAAAAGGATATAAATAGGTATCGTGCTTCCTTTTTAAAAAAAAAAATCATCTTAGAAAAATTAGACACTGATAGAGTAAGACTTGGAATTTTTTGAAAACAAGGATAAAGAAAACCGGAAAGCTATAGAGATTTTGTTACTATGTATAGATAGTTATTTCTTTCTCTTTTTTTTTTTTTTTTGGTACCAGATATTGAACCCAGAGGCACTTTACCACTGAGCCTCATTCCCAACCCTTTTTGTATTTTGTTTAGAGACAGGGTCTCACTGAGTTGGTCAGAGCCTCGCTAAGTTGCTGAGCCTGGCTTTGAACTTTCGATCCTCCTGCCACAACCCCCCTGAGCCATTGGGATTACAGGCGTGCGCCACCACGCTGGGCCTAACTATAACATTTCTGCTGAGGAGTCAGGAAAGTGTTTACAGTAAAGACAGGGAAGGAAAGAGCTAAAGCATTTGGCAGGCACTGATAACAATTATATGAAAAAAGCCCTGGAACATCTAAAGAGAATTATAAAGGATTTTGTCAGACTCGAAGGGAAAACAAACTCCATAGTTGAAGTGGTTGAGAATCAGCAAAGCAGCTCCCTCAGAGCAACCTAGACAGGAGCCGAGAGCTGCTCATTGTGATCCCTCTGATGGCTTTCATCCGGCCTCTGAGGACTTGTGGGCAACAGGCCTTACTTGGTCCTGCAGAGAACATGTTGCTGAGAGATCATCTCAAATGTGGAGGGAACGTGAAAAGGAGAGAGGCATTTAGTGGAGCTGGAAGAATTGGATGCAGACCTCAGACAAATCTAAATGACTCAGGCAGAAGAACAGGAGAGAAGGAACTAGACACTTTCCCTTCCTCGAACCAAGAGGGTTCTCGGCCATGTAGCCTGTGCAGCTGTACAAGCCTCCAAGCTCAGAACGACTCAGCATGTACTCTCCATTCTGAAATCCTGAATCGTTTTTGAGCAAGGGACCTCACATTTTCATTTTGCATTTGCCCACAAATCATGTAGCCAGTCCCGCTGTGATGGCAGAGCAACGTGTCAACCGGGCTCCACAATGATATCCAAAGCAGGCAGCTTCTGACTCCTGACCTACCACCAGCACAGCACCAAGAAATACGGAGGAAGTCGAGATTGATAATTTCATTGACAAAGGGAGAAATTCAAAGAGATAGAATTTTTTTCTACTTGGTAATAGTTTGGTCAAGGATTTATTTTCTCTTCTTCCCTAGCATTATCTCTTTTTAAAAAGTCATTTGGGTTGTTTTATTTTGTTTTGTTTTTTGACCTAGTGTGGTTTATGGCACAGGGTTGTAATCACAAGGCCAAGAAGAGGAAAAATGTCTCCATCAACTTATCCTGACTTCTTGTGCATTAATCTCTCTGGGAGGGAAGACTTCTGATAGAGCCCCAAGTTCTGGAGTGATTGCTTTAGAAGGGGCCGAACGGAGTCACTGAACTGTAAAAAAACTGTAAAAAAAACTGGTAGGCTGCAGGTTCAGGGTGAATGTCTCATGGGGAAGGAAGTATCTGAGAAGTCAGCCTAGAGACGACGCTGGAAGATACACCCTGCCTGGGTTGCTTTAGATTCAAATCCTGTTTAATTCAGATTCTCGCCTGGGCAACTTTTCGGCAGCATCTTTACAAAACAGCACACTGCTTCTGTAGCACAGAAGGTCCATATAAATATATTATGTTTCAATAAATAAGTAATATAATTAAGAATAATCTTTTCCATATCCCAAACTCAGCACTAAAATTAAACAAGCCCGCGCATATTACAGAGACAATAACTAAAGGGGAGGGGGACTAAGGAAACAGATGAAAACAATATAAAGACATGCAAAACTGCTATTAGCTTGGGATAGATAAAAGAATTTCAAAATTATAGCTTTTGGTAATGTTTAAGTTGAGACTCTGGTAATCTGGGTGCAATTGTACTTGGGGGCATTTGTTCTTTGTACAAGAAAATGTATTAAGGAAAAAAATAGAATTGCTAAACTCACCACCAGAAAACAAATCTTCTGAGGAGGGCTCCAGCCTTTGAAACAAGGGATAAAGCCTATCACCACAGGCTGCCGAGTTAGGACACTCAGCCAAGGCCGCCTTGGTGGTAGTGTTTTAGAGTTGGAAGGAGACCTAGAAATCATTCATTTTTGCTTTATTTATTTGTTGATTTAGGAACAGGGGATTGAACCAAGAGGCACTCTGCCACTGCCCATTTTTTATTTTGAGACAGGATCTCTGAATTGTGGCATGGGACTTGGATCCTCCTGCCTCAGCCTCCCTAGTCACTGGGATTGCAGGCATACTTCACTGTACCTGGATCACTTTTGCTTCATAAATGCTATTTTCTGGTAGGAGAGGTACTTTCTAGAAGGACAACAAGAAGTGAAAAGGAGTGAAGGAGATGTGTGTGGCCAGCACCATCGCTGCCACCTCTCATATGGCCCACTCATGACACATGGTTCAGAGAGCAAGGGACATGCCAAGGCCACACATCCCAGTTATGTATGGCCTGGGGCTCAGCACAGACCTTCTGATTCAGTCTCATCCCCTAATATGAAGGGGCCAGTGCACCCCACCCCACTCTAGAGGAGCAGAGACAGACCCTCTGCCTGCCCTCACCTGGACACCACAAGACCGCACTGTGCCTACTTGTGCCAAGGCCCAGCTTGTGCCATCTTTGTTCCATGAAACCTTGGGGATCCAGAGTGAAGATTGTCCAGGAACTGATGGAGACAGTTTTTAGGATCTGCCTATGCCTGCTTCCTAGATCCTCGTGATCCTGACCCTCACTTCTATCTCCAAACACCACTCACTACTTTCACACACGCACACACACACACACACACACACACACACACGCACACACACACACACGGGCACAGAAACACTATTTCAACATCTCCAGAGCTTTCCACACTGAGGAAATATTCCATGAAAACGTGATTGTTATCTTGAGGACCTTAAATATTCATATATTTGGACTTGTGAGGAGCTGAAGTGCTATAAACCAGTAGTTTGAGAACTACTGCATCAGAATCCCCGGGAGACTTGTTAAACAGACTGCGGGCCCCACCTCCTGATATTCTGAGTCAGCAACTCTGGGCTGGGGTCTGAGAATTTACATTTATGTCAAGTTCCCAGGGGATTCCAACGCTACTGATCCAAAGGACCACACTTTGATGACCTTTGCTATGAACTCTATTTGAGGCATCTCGGCACCACCGGGCATGGCCTTTGGCAGTGTTACAGGGCTGAACGGTCCTTCCAAAGGGATGGTGCCTGTCACCACAATGCTCCGCTGGAGTTTGCTAGAGTTGTCTTCAACATTAACACCAAGAACAAGGCTTGTTAATACCCTCAGCCTCCAACTTCCTGTGATACCTTCAGTCCAGGCTCTTGTTCTCTGTCCTGCAAGACGATCTGAACAGGGGAAAGGTGTCAGGGCTCCAAAAAGACTCCCCTGTTCCTCGTAGAGCACAAAGTTAGGCAGCCTGCATGACATGATGGCTGTATCGACACTGGCAAGACCCCGGGTGTTGACAGATAATTCAAGGAGAAAAGGGGAGCTCGTGTAACCATCCTCAAAGGAAAGAGGATGGAATTGACTTAAAATTTCTAGATCAGCTATTTATATGGTCTCACATCTCAGGCTCAAGCCATGTCCCTTTGCCAGACAGGAGGTAGTAAAATTTTTCAATGGAAGAGAAAAAAATAAAGGCAAAATCCTCTTTAGAAATGATAAAGCTGGTGTTCATTAGCATTTAAAGAGGCAGTACTTTTTTTATAGTCCAATAACTCTTTTATTCTTTTGGTTGAATTTAATAGACAGATTTCTCCTCCTAATTGTGTTTCCTATGAAAATAAGATAATTGATTTCAGAGAAATGTTATTTACAAATTAGGTTATTTTCTCATTTGTATTTTAATTTTTTGCTTAGTTCTGGTCAGAAATCCTGTGAGCTATGTATTTTAATTTATAATTAAATAACCAAATAATAATAGGACATTACTAATATGCTGGTCATAAAAATGAATACTTTAAAAGAATAGTGTATAGGGACAAAGCATATAAAGAAAATAAGAGAAATACATGTCAAATCAAAGCTGAAATTTGGCCCCTAATTTGCCATTTTTACACTCTCAATTCAATTCTATAATTACCTAGATGTGTTCTAGACATGATGGGAAAAACCAATAAACTAATGGACATGAAGAACTTCATAAACATCCAAACATGAGGAATGCCATTAGAAGTATTTAACAGAAACATAAGCTAGTGTCACCATCTTTAAAAGAGTTTATGCGACCCTCCCAGCAAGCCATCTGAGGCAGCCTTCCCAGGGCAGGAGCCTTCCTTGTCTAGTACCACTGACAAGGTCACCATGCTCCATTTAACCATTTCCAAGGCCAAAAGCAGCCCAAGATAGACACTGTGATAGGAAACATTAAGTAAACCCAGTAGCCTCTCTAAGGGGATCCCATTGGAAATGTGAACACAGCAGGGTCCCGGGGCCACCACCCTAGCTCCTCAGCTACAGATTCAACACTCCCAGCTCTATCAATCAAAATTCTCCAGAAAAACAAAACCAAGAAGAGATATATGGGCATCTCTGCAATATATGTATGTGTATTCAGAGAAAGAGATCAGTTTTAAGGAGTTGGCTCACATGATTTTGGGGGATAAGAAGTTTGAAATTTGTAGGATAGACCAGCAGGCTAGAAATTCATCTAAGAGTTAATACCGAAGTCCTGAGGAGTATTTCTTCTTCAGAAAGTCTCCGTGTCTGCTCCCAAAGCCTTCAATTCATTAGATTGTGGCATGGTGGAGGGGCATCTGCTTTACTCAATGTCTGCTGATGTAAATACTTTCACAGCAACATCCTGATGGGTGTTTTGAATAAACATCTGGGCACCATACCCTAGACAATGTGACACATAAATCCAGCCCTCACATCAGTCCTTCTACCCCTTGATCTCAGTGATATGTCAGCATCCGCCATGGATAGGGACCAGGACTCTATTGTCTGCCTTTGTGTGTCTCTGAGATTTAGAGTCATTCTAAAGCTTTCTCTCTAACTCATTCCTACCCATCAGAGGGGCATGGTGTGCCTCATTATGGAACTGCTGAGCATGAATGGCTTAAGAGCCTGCAGGGAACTTCCTGTAAAGACTTTTTCTCCCTGTGGTGAGCTGACCACCCAGTCCTGGCCTCTTCAGGTGGGCCTACAACTCTGGAAGCTACACTTAGTGCTAGAGCTGGGGACAAGATTAGAACATCTGTTCAATGAGAGCACGAGTTTCCTCTCAGGGGAAAAAATGGCATATGGATTTCTATCTGTCTAACTTCTTTGTGTGTTCATCCATTTTTTTAATAATTTGAGAAGGATGTGATTGTCCTATCTTAATCCTCCTTAGCCTCCCTCCCCAAAATGTTTTCTAAGAATTTTTCCATGAGTATCCTAAAAATGAACAGTCCAGCTGGGCACGATGGTGCATACCTGTAACCCCAGAGCCTCGGGAGGTTGAGACCTCAGGAACTGAGCGAGAACCTGCCTCAAAATTTAAAAAAAGGGCTGAGAATGTAGCTCAATGATTGGGTATCCCTGGATTCAACCTCCAGTACCAGGGGGAAAAGGTATACTCAAAATGGAGTCCATCTTCTCTCATGGTCTGATGGTTCAGGGTGAAGAGAGGAGGGCCCTCCTCCTATCAGTGACCTGCAAAGTCACTAGGCTGTGTTGTCTCTTCCAAGCTGTGTGACCTTGAGCTTGTAATTTAATCTCTCTTTACCCTCAGCTTCCTCATTCACAAAATAGTGCTAATACTCCCTACCTCATGGAGATCCTGTGAGGTTTGAATTGTATGAGGTTATGAATTGAAAGAGAGCATCTAATGAAAATGCCTAAGAGACACTAACTGCTCTATAAATAGCTAATAATAATAATTTGAAATTTTTAGGCAACTTCAATCACAGTCCTGGCTTGTTTTGAACTTACTGACAAGGTCTCCTACAGTGTGTATTTGTTTAATAAACTTTTGGATCCTAAAATTAGAATTTTATACCTCATCAATTTTGAAGCTGAATCATTTGGGTTTGCTACCTCCTGAAAACCCCTTTCCAAATTCCATAGCCTCTTCATCTTACTTCACATCCTTTTTATTTCTTATAAATCATCATACATTTATCGACTGATTTAGAACTGCTATCCCTAAATTCTTTGGGAACAGTTTTCCACTAGCTATAAATCTACCTAAAATCATAATGCTCTCTAGATTTATGGTGTCCCTAATTATCATATTGGAGATCTTATCAGACCCAAACTTTATTCATTTATTTACCTGAAAAGCATTTATTGACCTTGTTATTATATAAAAAGCTCTGGATCAGGTGTAGAAGTTTGCGGAAATGAAAGACCCAGTTTCTTCCCTCAGAAACTTCCAGACCAGTGGGCAGCACGATCACCAAAAGTCAGGTACAACACAGCACAGCTAATGCTGCTATGGGAAGTCATGAGTGCCAGATGGGTACAAAGGGGACCATCTAGCTCATCCTACAGTTCAAGACAGACTCCCCAAAAGACAAGACACCTGAGTTTAATGCATAAGAAGAGAAACATTTAGTCAACCAAAAATCAACAACAACAACAAAGAAATGTTTTCTGTCAGAAGAAATAAAAATCCATCTAAAGGCAAGGCATGAAATAGACAGCAAATGAGGGGAAGTGTCAAGCTTATTAGGGTCAGAGCCTAGAACACCTCTGAGACGGTGGACCCAGGGATCCACCATGAAGGGTAATAAGTGCCACACAAACACGAGTATCTTACTCCATACTCAAGGAAGAAATCAAGGATTTTATATAGAGAAAAACGTCATGAGCCAAATGGCACTTAGAAAGATCATTATGGGCTGGCCCCATAGCTGAAGGCAAGACAATCCCAAAGAAAGTCTGCAGCATGAGACTTTCTTGGGTTTTCAAAATGTTACAGCAAGTAGGCGAGGTCACAATGCCCTCTCGGTTAAACAAATTGAATCATGGACCTTAGAATTGGGTGGGACCTCACACTGACGCTGTACCAGGTCCCTGCTTTGACATGGGCATGGTTATACAGCTTACTATCCACAGGGGTTAAACCCTCCACAGGCTGTAAACCCTCACTATCCACAGGGAACTGGTTGCAGGACATCTGGTTGAGGGTAAAAATCTGTGGATGCTCTAGTCCCTTATGTAAAATAGCATGGTATTTGCATGTAACCTAAACACATCCTCCTGAATATTTTAAATCATCTCCAAATTACTTGCAGCACCTAATACAATATAAATGTAAGTAGTCACTATACTACTTTGGGGAATATTGACAAGAAAAAGAAGTCTATACATGTTTAGTACAGATGAAGTCATCAGAGGCCTAATGACAATTTCTATCGGCAGTTGGTCGAGTCCACAGATATGGAACTCACAGAAGCAGACAACCCACAATACAGCCAAGGCAGCTGAGGCTTGGAAACTGAAGCCACCAGTCCAGTATCCTGCTGTGTCCAGAGACCTGGTCCACTGCACAATTGCACCACAGAGGAGATGGCAGAGTGAAGAACAATGAAATGGACACCTGGTTCCTCACTTCAGATGTCCCAGGAAAGGAAAGTTACATTCCATTTATTTCTTTATTACACCACCATTGGCTCCTTTAGATAAATGCTTGTCTCAATTTAAAAAGGTCTTGGGCAGCCACCACCTCCACATTGCCCCTCCATGAGGTCTTGTCTCCTTTATTCTTCCTTCTGCCGATTTCATGAGCAGAAGCTAAAGAATATAAACTTTAGTCACAGTCCTATCAACAGTGATCTTCACACAGAGTGTTTTTTTGTTTGTTTGTTTATATACCATTTTGAAATAAAAGCAGAGTCCAGTTGTCTTTACTCTTGGACAAAAAAAAAAGAAAGAAATGAAGTTTGTTTTAAGGACAGAAATATGATAAGAGATTGCTCTTATTTTCTTACAGATTTCTAAAGTGGATCAGGTCTTCTCAAGTGTTATGGCTGATTCTAGAATGTTAGGAAACGCAAAGACATTGATTTCCAAAAGAATAAATAAGCCCTTGAACCCTTTTCCAGCCCTAGCAAATTGTAGCATGCCACCTCAGAAGGGGTAAGTCAGAAAAGATCAGACTTGCCAACCAAAGAGCAAGAGAAGCACTCTTAGACAAAAGGAGAGTCGGGAACAAATGTGAAAAATTAAAGTCGTGAAAACCCACAGATGTGTTCTCCTGACAAGAAAAAAAAAATGAGAATATAATAGTAAGCAAGGGTTTGGATCATTGCTTCATAATAATGATAAAGCTGTAAGGCTATTTATATAAGCCTTTCTACATACCAGTCCTTATTCTCAGGACTCAACATACATCAGCTCTTGGGAGCCTCACAGCAACCCTGGTTGGGTACTGGTATTGTCTCCATTTTGCAGATGAGAAAAGTAAGGCACAAAGAGATAAACAATCCATGTCCCATAACACAATGAGAAACTGGAACCAGGGAATCTGACTTTTAACCTGACACTGGAGAGAACTGCATGTCGCTGTACTTTGTTCTTGTAGATTTGATTACTAGCAGATTTAAACAGGATTTTAAATCATTTGTTTTGAGTTGGAAACACGTGCCTTGTCCTTAATTCACACCTTGGGAAATTTTACTTTTAATATCTCAGTTGTGCTTTCCTGTGGCCCATGTCATTTTCCAAAGTGTGATTGGAAGATAGAAAATGAATCACAAATATTGGCTTCTAGTAAACAACTGCTTAACTTAGGCAACTCAGATCAAATTAAGGCTGAAGTCTCTTACAAAAATTTTACTTATTTTACATGTAAGAATTTGTTTCTGTTTTTGTTGAACTTCAGGACTTAGAATAGATGTATTTATTTAGTTTGGCCTAGGTCTAGCATGTGTTGCTTGGTCTGTTCTTTCTAGTTTATTGTATCTCTTAATCGTCTACACATGCAACCAGAGACCTCAGTGATGAGGGCATTGGAAAAAATCTAAACAAACAATAAATTCTGGCTATGAGATTCCCTACAAATGCAATGCTTAATAAAATAATGCTTGGAAACGTGATGTTGAAACAATTGGATCTTTGCAAAGTTACCAAATTATACATTCCTGTGCTTGCCGTAACCAGTCATATTTTTCTCTTATTGCATGAAATATTTGTGATCAGTGTTTTGTACGTGATATAACAAAAATGGTTTCTTGTTTTAAGAAGCAAATATGTTTTAGTGTGAGACGGTTCAAATAAAGCTAGGAGCCATGATATTATCAGCTCCGTTTTCTTGCTTGCTTTTTGGAGTTCAGAAAACCAACTCCAATGTTTTTCCTTGGCATTCACCAAACACCCTCCCAGAAAACGTCCCTGGACTTCTTCCTGGCACAAGCCCTGGAGCACTCAGGTGGCACTTGATAGTCATCCTTGGTTGCCATCTGCCTTCTGACACCCAGTATTGAGAGCAGCAGGACATTGACACTCCAAATTGCCGTTAGTGTCAGTTGGCAAAGAACCTGCCTTTATCTTATTTTTCTACTTGTGGATTTTCTCTCTTCCATGCCTTGTCCAAACAAGTCAGTTACTCAACATATGTTTTTTAAGCACCTACTTTGCTCTAAAGACTGAAAATAGGATAAGCCAAACAAACACAGCCCATGCCTTCATAGAACTGACAGGTTAGAAGGGAATATACATAACAATAAAGTATGAAGGGGGAAAGCACAGGATGCAAGGGCCATGCACAAAGAGAATACAAGTATCAGAAGAGATTCACCAGTATGTTGAAGCAGCTTTCCTTGAGTGGCAGGACATCTGCTAATTTTTTCAAATTAAATACCATATTTCAAAATCCTTTCCAAATTTAATGTAATGGGCAAAAAAATATTTTATTAAGAAAAATTCAAGCACAAAACACATTGGCAGTTTATCTAAGCACTATTTTTTTGTTATTAACACATGTAATTGTACAAATGAATGGGCTTCACTGTGAGATTTCTGTACACATATATATATCCTGCACTAATCATGTTCACACTGTTTTGCAGGATCTTTTTCTTCTTTTTTCCTAATATTATAAATGTTCATACTTATTCTGCCATAAAACATCATTTTTCAACAATGAAGGCAGATCCTGTTCTACCTCATTAAACTCTCTTCAGGTACACCACCATTGGCCCCCTTACATAAATAGACTTCCCAGGTCTTGGGCTGCCCTTACCTCAAACTTCAGTCACATGGAATTTTAGAGTGGTCTTTATCTTCTGATATCTTTCCAGCACCTCTGGTGTCAAAAAAATATAAAAAAAAGAAGAAATTATATTCTTTTCTCAGAGAAATCAAAAGGATCAGTAATTATTGCAAGATAGAAGGCCAACATTATTTTCAAAAATAAGATGACTTGGAAGGAAGCCAAACTGGAAAACCAACCAGAACCTGTGCAGAATGCAGTGTCATTGGTATGTATTTGATAGAATCTTCCCCTGCCAAATGGAAAGTAGAAATTTGTGGTCCTCATTTCTTTGCAGTACTAAAAATATATCAAGAGTAATTTCTTCAGGTGTTAACTACAGTGTCCTAATGATACCAATAGTAACACATTTTTTTCGAGAGAACTTAAAAATCCAGAAAAAAGTTTAATGATGAAAACAAATTGCCAGATTCCACAACTGGAAGATGTCTATTTTCACCTTTAAGTCACTGCATAGTTGGTTTATACTATTTTTACAGTACATTTGTTCATTTCACTAAACACTGAAACACTGTGTTGGATATTTGTCATGATACTTTTAGGGGAAAAATTCATGGCTTTATAATACTTCATTGAGTAAAATATGACTTATTTTTCTTTTATTTCTGCATAATTAGATGGCTTCTATAATCACTATTTACATTAAGAATGACTTATAAAATATCAAAAAGACTCTAATAATTATAAAAATCTACATCAACTGAAAAATCTAAAGGCACTAGACACGTGTTTCCATAGGTTATGAGTCATAAATATCCTTGTTTTCTCACCTTCATGGTGTTTTTTTGAATGAACAACTAAATAGCACTTAACTTTGCTGACAGCTGTGATTGTACACACCTGTAATCCCAGTGACTCAGGAGGCTGAGGCAGGAGGATCACAAGTTCAAGGTCAGCCTCAGCAACTTAGCAAGGCCCTCTCTCACAATAAAAAATAAAAAGGACTAGGAATATAGCTCAGTAGTAAAGTGCCCCTGGTTTTATTCCCAGTACCAAAAAAAGTAAAAATAAAATAGCATTTAGATTTGTTGGCACATCAACATTTTGTTATCTATTTTCAGACTCATTTAATATTCTGCTTTATTTCACAAATTATTTAAGGGAGCTTGGAAGTGTTCACCTCTTTAATGGAAACTATTATTAGTTATCTCTGCTGTATATTGTTACCCCCAAAACTTAGCTTCAGACAACGAGCATTTCTAACCTCACAGTTTCTGTGGGTCGGGTGTCCAGGTGCAATTCTGGATCAAGTTATTTATGAGGTTATAGTCAAACTATCAACCTGCAGTCATCTGAAGACCCAAGAAGCTGGTCCCCCATGGTGTTTGGCAGCCACAGTTCCTCACTGGCTGTTGGCTGGAAGCCTGTTTCTTGCTTTTATGGGCCTCTCTCTCCAAAGGACTGCTCCCAACATGGCAGCTGCTTACTCCAGCGTGAGAGATTCAAAGGAAGAGAAAGAGGGAGGATTTCCAAAACAAAAGCAATAGTCTTTTGTAACTTAATCACACCATCATTTTTACCATATTGGTAACATGGACCTGCGTGGGTGAGAGGGAACCACACAAGAATGCAACTGTCCAGGAAGGAATTAGATTTTATGTTGAATTATAAAATCTGGAAGACTGACTACCACACAGAATAATTTTTATTAAGACTCAAAATATTTACAGAACAATCTTCTGTCGAAAACTCCTTTGTACACTGCTACTTAGAAAAGAATTTACCATTATCTAGTAAATTTGAATATTCACAGATCTAACAATGGAGCAATTCCACTCCTAGGTTTGACTTCCTAAAGAAAGTCTTGCAGTCCTTCCTTTGTACCCCAGGCACACGTACCAGAATGTTCTGTGCAGCCGTGTTGGTAACAGCAATAAACAAATTAAATAATAAGTGTCCAGTTGCCTTCAAGAGAAAAAAGCAATAACAAAATAAATTGTGAGGTGTTTCTATGTTAAAATGCTACACAGCGCTGATGCTGAGTAAACTAGAATATACACATCAATCCAGCCACATCCATAAATGCAAAGGGCAGGATTCAAATACATATACCACCATTCTGTTAGCATCATACCCATGAGACAAAATCAAATACTGTATTATTTAATAGAATGCTTAAAATTACTAAAATTATAAAGTTAAGCAAGTATAGGATGATCCAAAGATTGGGAGAATAGTAAACCCTTAAGGAGACAGGTAGGAATGTACTCAGGAAGGCTTGCAGGACTTCTAAAGTATCAGCTGCAGAATTTTTTAACCTGGGATGGTGAGTGTATTGTTGCCCACTTTATTGTTCGGAAATGGTGTAAATATTTTTACACTCTTCCACAGCCATGAGATATTTATTAATAAATATATGTAAATAAGTATATGAAAATGGTGCATCAGGTAATAAAAATATCTCAGTAATATATCCAACAGGAAACAGTAGGTGATTCATATTTAGCACTTATCATGTGACAGGTACTGTGATAAGCATGTTGAATGATTTTTTTCCCCCATTTACTTCTCTAACAAGTAGAAGGTAAACTTTATTCTTTTTCCTCATTTGCCAGAAAACAAAACTATAACAATGTATAGAAATGAAAACACTCTCCCCAAAGTCAGCCGGCCAGCATGTCATGCAGATGGGATGCAAACCCAGGCCAGACAACTCTGGAGGTATCTGTCCAAATTGCTAAGTTAAATATAAGTTTCATTCCTCGATTTAGCTCCAGGTGTTAAATGATTAAATGAAGCGCTAAATTACTGAAGTGTTAGAGTGACACCTGAAACGGATAAACCAGTCTTTGCACAGGTGAATGAGCCAACTCTCCACACCTTTCCCTCACCTTTCTACCAGGAGTCCAGATACCTAGACACCTCTTAAAAACAAAAGAATACCAGGACATGTGTATGAAGCACCTATTGTAAGTCAGGTTCCCTCTCTCTCTCTCTCTCTCTCTCTTTCTCTCTCTCTCTCTCTCTCTCTCTTTTGGTATCATGGATTGAACCCAGGTTGCTTAACCATTGAACTACATCCCCAGCAAACCCCCACCCCCAGTCTTTTTGTTTATTTATTTACTTATTTTGAGGCAGGGTCTCACTAAGTCACTTAGGATCTTGCTAAGTTGCTGAAGCTGGCTTTGACCTTGGGATCTTCCTGCCTCAGCTTCCCAAATTGCTGGGATTACAGGCATGCGCCCCTGCGCCTGGCTAAGTCAGGTTCTCTTAAAGGCTAGATACATTAATTCATTGGATCCCCCTAGTCATTCTCTGCAGTGAATGTGATTATGGCACCCATTTTACAGATGAGAGAAGGTTCTGAGAGCTAGCAAATGGCAGCACTGGCATTGAAACCCAGGCATGCTGGTTCGGGAGCCTATGATCTTAATCACTGTGCTGTCACCCATGAAATACTGCACTTAGAGTCCACAAAGAAAAAAATTGGACTCCTTTTCTAATGAAATGTATTGGATATAGGTCCTCTGCGTCGAATATAAGTCTCTAAAGGATTTCTGTTTTCAGATAGTCTTGTGTCAGAAAATGTAACACATATACAAGGAGAAAATATGATGGTTTCATCTTAGAGATAGTTAAGGACAATAAAATTGCACTTGTGTTTTTAATTTAATTTTGTTACAAGGTGACTGCCTTTACTATCTTAAGCTAAGAGGAGTTAATTTAACTAATTAGCAGCATTACAGTCATTTGATTCACATGTGATTTAAGTCACTTTTTTTGGAATGAAGATATTTTATATATTAATCTAAATTTAAGGTGTGCCTACTATATGTGAGATCTTAAAACAAAAGCTATCAAGTTGAAAAAAACACTTTGCTATCCATGGAGTCCATAGCCTAGTGATGGACCAATCATTACAATGCATATACCACACAACGTGTTGGATTCTAAATACACCATAGCAGTGACAAACTCAATTTATGGTGCCCTAAGAAAAATAATAATAAAGATGACTTTTGAACTGAGTCACACAAGGTGAGTGTTCTCTCACTGAATGGATTGGAAAGGAAGGGCATCCCTGGTAGAGAGCACATCATGGTCAAAAGTCAGGAGACATGAAAGAATATCACATGCATAATTATTTTTTCTTCTTTTTTTTTTTTTTTCTTTTTGCTGCTAGAGCATGCAAATTGCTTAGGGGATATGGTAAAAAATGACCCCAGAAAGGCCAACTGGGTGGAGATTATGAAAGCCTTTGCTCAACTCAATAATTAGACCCCAGGGTAATAGAAGTCTTAAAGATTTGTAAGCAGGAAAGTACCATATGTATTATTTATTTTATTCTGTAATCTAGGAGACTGGATTACAGAAGGGAGAGCTTGACTCTAGAAACTCCAGCTTGAAGGCTGTTCAAATAGTTCAGTCGAGCAATACCAAGAGTCTGACCTAGACTACCTTGTAGAAAAAAGTAGTATTTCAGCCCTCATTTTACAGTTGAGATATTCGAGGTGCAAAGGCATGAAGTAACTCATCCAGTACTGCAGAGCGAGGATTCAAACCCAGGTAGTCAGTCTGTGAGGCCATGCATGGGTCACTGTTAGGCCAGGCTGACTGATGATCCTGGCAGGTAAAATAGGAGAGAACAGAGGCCGCTAGGGAACCTTCAGCAGGACTCAGGAGTAAAGGGCACTCCCATTAAAGACCACATGGTCACAGAGGGGAAGCAGGTCAGGTAGAGAATCAAAGAGTTCAATTTCAGACATGTGGTCCAGGAGGTCTTTGAAAGCCAGGAAACTATGGGAAAAACCAAGGCAAAGCTCAGGAGAGGCATGGCTGGAGAAAACAGTCATGGTCTGCCTAAGACCTCATCCTGAAGATGCATAACTCAAGGCTATGAGAGGCAGCTCAGTAGAGAGCTCTAGAGTCAGACCCATATTCAAATTCTCAGCTTAGCTGTATGTTATGGGATGTTTTCTTCCTTTTCAAAGCAGATATTTTTTTCACTATGAAGTGGAAACTATAATACTTCATTTACCACTTGTTGCAAAGATGAAAATTAATATCTCTCTCAAGCACCCAGTATATTTCTTTCCAGAAATAAGTGCTCAGTAAATGGTAATAATTATTATTATCATTATCATCACTTAAGGGATTTGTTGAAGGTGAGGCTGGAGTGTGGGCAACACTCCAGGCTCCCAGCCCAATTACTCTCTTGGCAATTTTTTCCCATAACATACTCTTAACTACATGAAATTTTCACCTGTTTGTCAATCCAGGAAAAGAAATTCCTTTTGAGGAAAATGAGTTCGCTTTTTTTCCTTTTTTAACATTCTTGAAAATATTTAGATTGACTGCATCATGAAGGACACAGACTAGGTCTCAGTGATGTTGCAATTTTGATAATGTGGTTACCCTTGTACATCTGAGGATAAAAGACCCACTATGGACTGTCTGATAATATTAAACATGTATAAGTGACAGTCTGATATTTTGTTATGACAGAGAAGGTGATGCTAGAAAGTAAATTTTACATTTTTACAGTTGGGATGATAGAGCATTAGAACATTATATTAGCACTTCAAATACGTATGAGGAAGCCAAAGATCAAAGAAATACACATCCCTGGTGTTAATTGAAGAGAAATCCCAGGTTTCAGAATTAGATGTCTATTCAATTATATGTACAAATCTGAAGACCTATGGAGACCTACTGATCCCTTTTTAAAGTCTTACTAAAATGAATTAGCTTTTAAAAGAAAAAAAAAGTTTTCTTGGTAATCAAAAGAATAACCTAGAGAAGTTAGATTAAAATTTCAGATAGGTATATATGATAAAATATTACAACACTCTGGAAACAAATTGAGTGTCATATTTTCCTGGAGCCTTTTCAAGGCAAACCTATGATATGACTTGTTTTATCTCAAGATGAATCAGAGCAGAATTGTGATAGGAAGTACTTTCTCAATCCTTCTGCTGAGATTTCTCCATTTCGACAAAAATCCATGTTCACAGAGGGGCACGATCCCCAAGAAGGATGGTCTTTCAGGAGTCATAGGAAATTTTGAGATCTAAAATTCCAACAGAGAATACACCAGCAATAAAGTAGAATCCTTGAAGACTGGAAGATCTGTAACTATCCATTTTTCACTTTGTTGTTCCCAACTCCTTCAGACGTATTTTCTTAGGAATTCAATGTGGTGACTAACAACATGGTCATTTAGTCAAAGACCTTGGGATTGAAAAATTACAGTAGAGAAGAATTTCTGGTACAATGACTCAAATTCACATCATTCACACACACACACACACACACACACACACACGGTCAAAACACAAATAGACTTAAGAAGAAAAAAGGATATTGGAAGTAAATGAATTTATTGTTTAACTCAATTGCCTCTAAGATAACATATTTGGTAAGGATATGAATATAAGCAATGAGGAAAAAATAAAATAAATAACCAGGAAGCAGTGCCAACCGCATCCATTAGAAATGAGGACAGACATTTCGAGACAAAATTCTTGTTTTCTTTTTCCCTCTAAGGATTCTTGGCCCTTTTATTCAGTTGTCTCTGAACATAGCTGCTGAGCCTCCAACTGCTAGTTTTTCCTTTTTCCATGTCCCAATCCCTGTCCGTGCTTATCTGAATATATAAGCCTGCCCTTTGCTCAGATTTATGGGTCCAGTCAGGGCTGTGTGTATTTACAGTGTTCTGACCTGAGGACCCCAGGCTGAAGGAGAAGAGGAGGAAACTGGGACCCATTCCATAAACAGAGACAAATATGAGGGGGAGTCAGAAGGCTTTGCTAGCACTTAACATTTTTAACTATTTGGCCAAGTTTAAGAATTAGTGATTAGATTAGAGGAAAAGGCAAATGAACGATATGAGTGCACACTTGGAAAGAGTAAACTGTACATTTTTGCTGTAGTCTGGATGCTTGCAGGTTCTGGGTTTGGGGGTGAGGGTGGGGTTAAATTTAATGCAGAAGGTCAGAAAGAAAATTGGTAAGTCAGTTACAGAGGGAGCTATAAAATGCTTTGGGAAAGCAGAGGGTCTCCAAGGATGAGGATATAAACAACATTTAATAAGTCGGAAAATTTCTCCAACCACAAGTTGAGTGCCTTATGTGAAGCAAGATGAGTTGCATTTTTAAAACTATAATTGGTTATAGAAGAAAAATCGCCTGCTTCATACTTAAATGAGAACACGTTGCTTTAGATTACCAAAATGCAATCAATTATGAACTGAAATATTTTTCTTAGGGCCTGGTGGCTTACTTGAAAGCAATTGCATTTTCAAACAGGGGCGCTTTGTAAATGGGCCACCCATATATAAAGCTACCAGTACCTCCAAGAGAGGCATGTACCAGTTCAAATGGGAATAAAGAGCAGTTGAATTCTGAACAGTCCTTTGCACCCCAAAATTGGATCCCTCTTCCCCAGGACCATAACTCTGTGCACCAGCAAAATATGAAAGCTTAACTTCTGTTTGGGCCATTCTCAAATAATCTACGTACTGGAAAAACTTGAGGTCAGGGGTAAAATGCCTGACCAACCAACTGACTGATTCAGGAATAATCCGGCATAAATAAAGGTACAATGTTCATTAGAGAACTCACAAGCCAAGCATCTAGGACAACATAGTAAGGGGAACTCGATTACTTTATAACGAAATAGGTATAAAGGAGCAATCTGATGATATCCTCCACAAATCAACTTACATTGCAAAAGAGCAAAGATCCGTGATGTCATGAATGAGGGTGTGACTGGAAATTTTGTGAAATATCAAATGCTTCTTTTATACCCATTTTAATATAAAGCAATCATGTTTCCATAATGTTATCTCCCTATCAGGATCTGCTTATCATTACAATATTGTTTGATTTGCACTTTTTATTTTAACTAAAACACATTGTGGATGATGTGGCTTGGATTGAATTATAACTAATAATTACAAGAGAAAATGCATGTGCTGAGCAATGTGTGTGGCACTCTATAAATGCTAACTTGTTTATTATTGTTCTGTTATTATTAAAATAATTTGTCAGGAAATCAAAAGAAAAATTAATTCCACAACTGAACTTGGAAAAATTTATAATATGAAATTCACATAAATGCATTTTCTTTTCCATTTATGTGTGCCATTTTATGCTTAAAATCAAACATAAAATTCAAAGCAGTAGAGTTAAGAAAGGCATTTGGTTATTACATCAGAATAAGCTGAGGCTATAATAGTGAAATCTTGGGCAAAAAGTGATGAATGGCAAAAGCTACCCTAATAAGACTGCATTCCTAAAGTGAAATGAAATACGTAATACTTGAGGAAACTAATTTTTTATTGCTATCATTTTTGAACTTTATTCTAAAATAATGAAATTTCTGCTTTGTAAATAATGCATACCCAGAACAGATGCAACTGCATGAAGGGTATTTAGGGGGATTTGGGGGGAGATGATTACGTCACACCATGGCAAAAATGCTTCCCTGTATCATTTCTGTTGAGATTCATTCGCCAATGAAATAATTTTCTTTTCTCTAATATGGTGTGGATCACAGCAACAGTAGGTTCAGATGTAACCATTTCGGAGCAGAGGCCTAGCTCAGTGTGCCAGGAGAGAAAAAAAAAAAAAAAAGAAAAGAAAAAAATACACGCACCACAAAGAACATTGAGATGAATGGCTCTATTTTATGAGCCATAAAAGTTTTATTCATCTTGACACTGAAACAGGTTTAGGCAGTGAGTTGACACGCCTTAAATAAATAAGTGGAATTAATTCCCCAGCCCTTGAAACAATAGCAGCATGCATGTAGCAGGGAGAAATACCCATTGTTTCCCGTGGCTGCCTGATATTGATATTATTTGTGTTTTTCTGGCTGCTTCCTCAGGGGCCTGGTTGATCCACTTCAGATTCATCCCCTGTTTTATTAGAGGTTGAAAAAGGTTCAGGACCTGGTTGTACCACAGCTCCCACCGACAGCTAAGGAACCAGTTTGGCGTCTGGTTTATCTGTTGTTTTACTGCTGACCTTCAAATCAACTTTAACCCCTGACCTCTGGAGGCATCTATCATGACAAGAGGCTGTTTAACACAAATGGTGCCCATTTATAGGGGAAGAGACTCAGAAGATTTCCTTTTTATGAAGAATTTAGTTTTTCACCCCTCTTTTCTCAGTCACCACAGGTGAAATCCCTCTTAGCAGCTGGCTTATGAAATAATCTGAAGGGAGGCCTTAATGAGCAGAAAGCACCCTCAGCTGGAGATAAATATATGCAAATGAGATGCACAAACAAAGGAGCCTGGACAGAGAAATATCTGCAATTCCAGCAAAATGCTGCCTGCAGCTCGAAGATGAACAGCTTTGATAAAATGGTAACAAAAAGCACCTTTTTATCCTCCAGCGTGTTTTACATTGCAATAGACCATTGTCATTGCAACCCATTGGAGCATGCAGAGGTTTTCTGCACTGTTTCAGAAAACTGTTTAAACATTTGTTTTAAGGCATTCATGAAATATAATCAATGGACTGCTTCTTTGTTGTTGTTGTGTGTGGTTTTTTTTTTTTTTTTTTTTTTTTTTTTTTCCCTGAGTGTATTTCAGATGTTATTGTAGTTATTTTACCTGTTGGTCTTTTCGTGGTTTAATGTTGCTGTCTGTCGATGGGCTAGTTCACATTTTGGTGACTGTTCTTACACTAGTTAGGATGAATTTTTCTTTTCTTTTTTTCAATTTCAATGGAGAGAGATTTCAAGTTAATAACTAGTAAGAATCGGCTTTGAGCAGCACCCAACTAGTTTTAATGATGGCAATCAAGTGTGTGGAGCTAATTCAGAGACAGGCATGTAACATGCTGATTTTAATAAGCTTTAAAAAGGCAATCTCTAACTTTTAAAAGTCTCTTTTTAATTTAATCGTCCTTGGTTCATATGATACCAAAACAAACAAAACCATTAAAATGTTTTCAATATGTATTCACAGTGTTATTTGATGGTGTTTAAAATTTGTATCGTGTTGGTAAAATATTGATTGGATGAGCTTTAAAAATGGAAAAGCTGAAATCATCAGCCTATTTGGGGGGGAGAAAAGAACATTTTTCTCCAAAAATGAACAAAGCCCCAGCCCCAAGATCTTCCCAGACAGAGGCTGGGCTCCTGACACATCAAATGCTGCATTGGAGCCTAGGTATTTTGTTTAGGTGACGAGTCAAAGCGGCTAAGGTGAGAGAAGAAATGTCACGCACTTCACATGTGTCAAAATACTATCACTCTAAAAGCTCAGCAATATTTGGTTCTTCCATTTATAACACAATTCTAGCATTCTGCAGCTGAGATGTATGAGGATCTTTACATCTCCTTTACCTAAATTATTTCATCTTGGTAGCTCAGATCGGAGTGCAGACATTTCTTCTGAGCACTGTGTAGCTTTCACATTTTATGTGCATTTCATCAGGCAAATGTCAAATTTGCTAATAACAAGAAAATCTCCTCATTTTTAATCATGCCACTCCTGTTGCATGGGATGGGGGTGGGGGTGGAGGCAAGCAGGGGGCGGAGAAGGGAGCATAAAAAGCATCGAGCAGTCTGACCAAAGAGTAGGAGAAAAATGCTTATTTGGACTTTAAAACGACACGTGCTCAGTGATCTCAATGTCTGTATCAGTGCCTCATTAAATTCAGAATTTCAGGAGTTAATAGAAACTTGGTTATATCAGGGATGCTTTTTCAAGCCCAGGTTTGAAGCAGCATAATTATGTTCAACTGCTGTTGTTTGAAAGGGCAAACAGCATCTTAGGCACAGAACAATGAAATTACAGCTGAGATTTAGGTTAGCAAAAGCCGTCTTCTCTAGCTTTTATGATTCATTATTTCCCATTAAATACAGTATTAGAAGTGTACACTAGATAGCTCATGGTTGCTGCTCTCGGAGCACATTATCTATATTACACAGGTCTGGGGAGCAGAATTAGAAAACTTTGGGGGAATGAGCAATATGTGTTTGCTGATAGAAGTACCATATGGCTCATCTTCTTCAATTGCTTTCATTGCGACTCTGATGCTGGAGAAATTAAAGTTTTATTTGATGTGGCACAGCTTAATGAACTGTCTTCTGTTAGGAAAATTGAATATGTTTCCTGTTATTTGAGCACAGAGCCTCCATGGTTTGGCTGATGAGGGATGCATTATGTATTGTTTATTTAGCATTTTGAAAACAAAAGCAAGATATTGAAGGTAAAATTGATTACTGCTGGATTGCATTATATAATCAAGTTTTCTCCCTTTAAATTTCCCTTTACAATCCTCTTGTAATGTTTTAATATGAGATTGCTCCAGGTTTTTGTTTTTCGAAAGGACCCAGAGCTTGATTTTATCAAAATATCTTTATTTGTCAACGAGTCACATGAAACTCTAAAGCCAGTACTGTTATATTTATAAAGTTTGAAGAATGATGTTTGGGAAGAAAGAAAATAATTCAGTTTGTGCGAATCTAATTGCAAAAACTTCTAGCGATTCCCCAATCAGTTTTGAGCAGATCTAACCTTTGGCTAGTTGGAAGGGGCTGTCATTTTCTTTTGTTTGAAATAGACCACTTAAGAACATGCTGGATGGGGTCATCCCAGAAAAAAGGGATGCTTAATATTTGCAAATACAAACTTCAAAATATCAAGTTTTCAATTTCGAGTGAATTGTCAGTAAAGCTGGAATTGAAGTATACATTTTATGAATTTAGATTTCTTTTATTGAAGACATATGATTAAAGAAAATACATAATCAAAAATATGTGCCAAGAAAACTGGGCTCTCAACCCACTCCCTGAAGAATCTCTGAAGAGATATATCTAACTTTTTTTTTTTTAATTTCTTTGTTTTTGTTCTGGACCTGACCATGGCTTTGTTGTTGTTGTTGTTGTTGTTAGATTTAAAAATCTGGATAAGCTCTAAAAAAAAATCCAATGTCACATCACGTTCTAATCTCTGTATTTCTTCCTTTCACTTTTCAGTGAGAATATTCCTCACATGTGGATGATTCAGGTTCACCAAACTGCAACCAGCAAGTAGGATAAAAATAAAGCGAATCCAAATTTATCTGGAATACACAGTCCTGCTCCCCCCTCCCCCCAAAGCCATTTGTCTTCTGTGTTCTGAGATGTTTTGAGGATTCTGGCAAATATGGCAGTTAAACAAACTTCTCGCACAATCTAAATACTGTCTGTTCAAGAGAGGCTTCCAATGTTTATAGTCCATAAGTAAAGGGAAAAAAAAAAAAAAAACCTGGTATTTAACCAAGAATAGTGCTCTTGAAAACGTCTCTGAACAAAGTGTTTAAGCAAAACTTTGGCCAGGGATATTCTCAATTCCTCCTTCTTCCTTTGCCCTCCCCCATGGGGAATTTTCTCATGCCATCAAAATTTTGTTCTTTTCCTAGAAATTAACGAATTAGTTGTTTTTTTTGTTTGTTTGTTTGTTTGTTTTTGTTTTTGTTTTAAAGGAATGCCTGTCTGGGGGACCTGGTCACACAAACTTCCTTTTGAAAGAATTGAGAAGAAAACCTCACGTTTATGAACCCCATCTCCTGACAAGGGCCTCCGAGGAGGAACACCATTATGCATTGTTATCAGCGTGGTGTAATTTGACTGTTGACAAAGTATCCGTGGCAGTGAGAACGAGCGCAGTTAGGAGTGTGGCGGATTGTAATCAAGAAGATGCTTAGCTGTGCAACACTGCATCTTGAGCAGATTTGAATCAACATCGCCTTAAGGGGACACACACACACACATACCAAAAGAAAAAAAAATCCATTAATTTTTAGAGGGAAAATTAGAGTGGCACTTGATGAAGTGAAATTTGACATGCGTTAATTGCTCTGCAGCTCTCCTAATTAGAGATTTTCAAATTCTTTTACTGCTGTCACCATGATGGCACATTGTCTTGCTGGACAAATACTAAAATTGCAAATTGGTTGGATCAGGAAGTTTTCCGTACAAAGATTGGACCATATCCCCTGGTCCACTTCCAAAAGGTGAACGCTGAGTGAGCAAAGACGCAAAGACGACTGTTAGCCTTACCTTCAACCCGGATTTTTTAAAAAATGAGGCTATTAAAATAGTTGTGTTGTGAAACTTAATGTAAAGGAAACAGGTGCTGATGTGATTTTCTTAAACAGATGGAAAAGCTCCTTCAGACTCGTGCCTCTGCCTCCTATGAAATATTTCAGATGGAAACCAAAAAAAAGCGGTGAAATGCTACATTACATATACATTCTCATATTTCTACTTCTATGCTTCAGAAATTGGAGGGAGGCAGGTTTTTCCAAAGCCCATGTCACATTTCCCGGGGTCTGAAGTCTCAGGTCACAGCACTGTGGGCTCTGCTTTTTTGTCTTAAAGTAATTATACTGTTGTTTGGCCCCCGGGTTGTCACCAAATATGATACCATAATAATTCTGGTTTCCTTTTCTCAACTCCTCTTGTCTAGCCCTTGAACCTCTCTTAATTCATTAACATATTGAATTTTTTCAATTTTCCATTTTCTTGCAATAACAATATTAATGCCAGGGTGAAAGCTTGATTGGAGCTAAATTACTTGTTACCTGCTGGCATTTATTTATATGGCATTGAATTATAAAGCTTTGCTATTGTCATGCCTTGGGCGAATTGTTTATGACACAAGTAATAGGAGTAATTGTTATTGTTGAAATTACCTGTCAGCTACCCATAGCAGTGGCCCTTGTCCCACTGACAAATAGTGACAAGGGAGAGGTATCCTCCATGCGTCCCCCTGATGGCTTCTCCTCTGATAATAAGAAGTGCAGGGCCTCTGATAATTTGCCTGTCACTGTTGAGTGCAGCTCAGAGAGAGTTGGCCAAATTGTTGTCATTCACTTTGACAAAGACAGCAAAATGCTCCCTTGCAGGAGGAGGATTATCAAAATAAATGAAATCACTTACACCCCCTTTGTTTGTTTGGCTCAAGAATTGCCTGGCTTTGTATGAGGTTGTGAAATCAAGGTCCAATTCTTAGGGGTGTAGCTCTGTTCATACTCAGATGAGGACCCAGGGAAGGAAAGGCACGTTCGAAGACTTGCTATTCTGAGGTTTGTATTGACCAGTTTAAAAAAAAAAAATTATATTCAAATATAAAGGGAAGTCATAAAATTGCAATAAGAACTCTAAACATGGGACCAAACACATTAGTTTAAAACACATATAAAATTCACACCTTTTTCTCTCCTGGACTTCCTCTCATCCCTCTTATTCTTTTCTGACCCATGCAGGCATTCAAATTCAATAAGCTTTCAAAAAGGCACAAATTTTTCATTTACAATCAAGTTTCTTGGAAAAATTTTAGAATTCTGCATCCCCGGCTCTTCCAGCTTTAAAAGATTATGTAGTCAAATTTAGGATTATTATTTCAAATGGCTGGTTCCTCTCCATAAATTACCTTTTATTTATATACTATCTTCACGTGTAAAGAGATAAATGAAACGTAGTTCCAGATATGAAGCATCAATTATCACAGGCTTACAGAGGAAGCAAAATGGCCCTGTTACTGCCAGAGCTCAAATATAAATATTTGCATTTTAAAACCCCTTGGTTGCAGCCTGTGAACCTGCCATAGAGGGAGGGGGGCAGAGGCTGGGGAAGCAGTGGGGGATGGCATTCAGGAGTGTCCAGGTCTGAAAGAAATGGACTCTAAGCTAATCTAACCTTTGTTCTTGTAAAAACCAGAATCATTCTCACCTTTCCACAAAAGGCACCATTTCATGCCAGGAAAATTCTTATTTTTAAGGTGCCTGTGAGGCTATTTCTCATAGATCTTCTTGACAAATACTTGCTGTTCTAAGAAGTCAAAAAGAAAAAGAAAAAATAACTAGGGTAAATGTAAAATATTGGCTCCTTATAGGATAGTAATCAGTTGTTTATTGGTCTCTACCAGACACGTAATGACCAACCACAGTGTTAAGTGCCAGCAACTTTGCCTTGGGCCCTTCTCTCCTAACACTGGCCATTATCTGATTAGAGACCCTCCAAGGAAGTCGCTATTGCATAATTTTATGGGTCTTAACAGCACAGGTTGCCTGGCAGAAAAACTACCTAGGAGGGTTGATAAAGCAACAGTGAAACATGATTTTATTTACTCCACTTACACCTTGCTCTCCGGAAGAGCATCTAAGGATCTGACATTGATGTCTACAGAAGAAACCCAAAATAGGTTCACAAAAGGAATTGTGTGGGACATGGGGGAGACAGGAGTAAAATGACCTGTTCTTAAAGCTTTCCTTGGGCTGCACAGTTTGAAATCATGAACAACACCGTGAGAGGCACCCAGACGCTCTCTGAGGGGTTTCACATCTAAAGCCAGAATATAGGCTTATGGCAGCGCTGAAATCATACATGCAACACTACAATGATGGGAATAAAATGTGTTTCTAATCCTTAATAATAACGTATTGTTCTAAAGGCAACCACTCCATGGTTAACGATGTTGAATGTCCCTGATTAACAAGTGGAAGGCAGGGACATAATTAAGAGGTTATCTGTGGTAATAAAAATGCTCAAACCTGTCTTGGAATGTGATCCCTTCAACAGATAATTTTTAAGAATGTAGCATGTCCTTGCTTTCTCTGTCAAAACACATGTTAGTGATCCCAGGAGGGAAAATAAACATACGTTTTTAAATGAAGATATTTAAAATGTACCCCATATTTCAGCATGTTGCTGTAACCTGGTCTTCTTTATGTTCCTCCTATAAAACCTAAATTAAGCCTCTTAGGAGTGGTTTTGCCGCAGGTTCCATCTAAAAACACAATACATTTTAAATGGTTCCAGTACTTGAGTGCACTTTAACGTGTAATCACTGATGCACATTCTCTGCTCTCCTCTTCCAAGCACCGGCTTTCTAAAAGCACGAGGCATTTTTAAAATTTAGCTTCATTTGAAATGTAAACTTTGAACAAATCGTAATTGCTCCTGTAGCTCATTTGATGAAGTGACTGGCAGCAAATCTTTTCTTTTCTCTCTCTCTCTCTCTCTCTCTCTCCCCCTCCTTCTCTCTCCTGTAACATTTTGAAACACCCATCAGTGTCAAAAGAAACTGCACACGTCCCCTTTGCTGCTCTAAATAAGGCTCAGCAATGTTAAGAAAAATGTCAGAAAAAGCTCAGTGGATTAAAGGAACATTCCTGTCAAGGAGGATGGCAGGGCAGACTGGTCTGCATAATTCGGCAAGATATTTTTTGTAAAATGCTTACTCTATATGTGGAAGGAAATTTTATTTGGAAAGATTTGATATTGTATTTGGTAGCATCCACCCTTCAGTTGTTTTTTCTAAACCTTGTTAGTTTTTAATATTCGTTGGGTATGCATTTTTAAAATTAGACCAATGATACACTCTTCTTTCTCTGGAATGTTTCTCTACCCGTGTGCAGCGTGAAAATACATTTCGGACTCTTCCATGCATTTTTCTTTTCTTTCTGAAATTCCTGGGATGTTCACTCAGCAAAAACAGAGAAAACGCTGGGCTCTTACACATGCAAATTTATTGAACTAATCATTCCTTCCCCCTTAAATAAAATTCGTATATGGCTGTGGAGATTTCCAGACAGTTCACTTATATTTTAAAAAAATCCATTTCATTTGTGTATTAAAAATAAATAACTGGTATGAGGTTTTTAGTATGTTTTGTTCTATTTTTCTAAAGAATATTCAATAAGCATGAAGTATTATAATGGCAGTAAAATATCCCATAATATCCTAACTTTGTAAATAAAACTTAATGATTAAAAATATACATATCTTACAAATGCAAGACTAGATACCACCCCAGAAATGGCAAGATTTGTTTTACAGAAACAAGGTAAATCTCAGCTGATTTTAAATATAAACTTTTCCAAAACAGGTTAAAAATGAATTTAGACAAATTTGGCTCTTAACCTTTAAAGATTTCCTGCCCGTTTCTGTATGTCCTTTATTACATTAATTTTTTATTTAAATTACACCATTAACTGGATATGAATTTATCAAGAATACATGTATTGATTTATAAAACAGTACCATTAATTATTATAATAGCTAGATGTAGCTGATATTACAAAGCCATTTAAAGGTTTTTAATATAACTTGGACATACATAGATAGATAGACATTATGGACAAGACTACAATTTAAACTGGCTACCAGCAGTTAATGAAATCCTTGATTTATATTCTAGTTTAGAGATTGATCATATTGTTGCTTTGTAAAACTATTTATATTATGCCATTTTTCAAAGGATGTCTCAATAAAAAAGCTAAATAAAATATTCAGTCAATTCCCAAAGCAGATTTTGTTTTCTATATTTTAAATGCTAGTGAAAATAATTGATTGTGTGTGTTCCAAGCTTTGTCATTTCCATTCCAGAGGTGCCTTTCCTGATGGGAGCCTCATTTGCATATGCACACTTTCGCACACTTTTGATGTTTGCGGAAACAAACCCCTTCTCTTTATTTCATTACCCACCCCCCGCCCAACAAACCCATGTATATTTCACAAAACCCGCACATCAGGACACATAAGTCTTTTTGGCATCTTTTATGTTATGCATTTTTTTTTTTTTTTTCTTAAGGATGTGGAAAACTGGGACTTACCCCAAAGCCGCAAAGCAGGCAATCACGAAGAGTATTTGGGTAAGAATGCAATCTGAAGAGAAAAAAAGAAACATGAGGAAGCATACAAGCAAATCACAGTAACACTTTCAAATTACTTTTCAAATGGTAATTAGCCAGCAACTAGATTGAAAGTTAAATTCTTTTCACATTGAACTTGGTTTGGGTCTCCTGGTCTCTTTATTTATATCACTTTTCCTTGCCTGGCAACATATGTTACCGATTTATTATAGTATTTTTACTGTGAGCAGACAAATCTAAGGGCTAGCTGGGAAGGCTAGTTTCATCTGATGACTTTAGCAACAACTGCAGGACATCCTTGAGGGTGAGCCAATAGGCTCTTTTGAAGCTATAATACTATTAACCATTTTGATGCCGAAATATTTCTTATAGCCAAAGTTGGTTCTGTCTTTCTGAAGGCATTACAGGTTTTACACACACAAAAGTTCAATGTAAATGATTTGTTTTGTAAATATTTCAGCAGCCTTCTAAGCATTTTCTTCCACGTGTCTCAAGTCCCCAAAGAGCCATAGGAATTCATTGGTTGGTTTCTTTATTTCCTCCTTCTCCTCCAGGACACTGGACTCTGTGACACACATTTATAAGTAAACAGCTATCAAGCATCAAGTTAAGCCCTCACCCCACCCTCCCCCATGCCATTCATTCTCTTCTATGCTATTAAAAGAAACAAACATCCTTTACAATTTAAATGATCACATTTCTCTGACATATGCACAGCCCAGAAAAGTGAAGTTCAAGTCAGATTCTGCTTGGCTCAGGATCTGAAATTACTTTCCGAATTAGAGATGACATACATTAAGACCATTTTAATAGATAAATGATACTAGCTAAAGGTTTATGCCTTTTAATGTGTCTTCATGAAAGTGTCTCTTGAGAATTGCATTTGTTGACTAAAAGTACCCATTTAAAAATTACCAAATAACAAACTTCTGTTTTTGATCCTTTGCAATTTGCCTCGGTGCAAATTATGTAGTTGTTGTAATTTAAAATTTTTATAAACAATTTCTTTTTTCACTTAAATGTCCATGTGGTTCACTTATAATTTCAGGTATTTTTTTGTAAGATTTTCTTTGAACATTCACGAACTGAAACTTTAAAAATTAGATCTCAAATATTGGAAGCCAATATTCTTTGTTGGCCCACCTTAGCAACTAAAATTTAACATAATTTTGATATTAGAATTTGAACAATAAAAAATATATATTTATATCTGCCCTGGGGGTTCTGACTATCAAAAAAAGTATTTTGAGGACCCCAAATGCCCTCTGTACTTGAAATGCAAAAGGCATTAAAATACATTATCATGCAAACATATCTAACACAGGAAATTCTGCCTACGAATCTGAACAATGCCACAGCTCTCCAATATATTGAAGAGCACACAATTCTACCTGGTTTGGGAACCTTTGCATATAAAATTTGACTTCAGATCAAGCGATAAAAAAAAAAAAAAAAAAAAAAAAAAAAAAAAAAAATCTGTGTAACAATTCATCTGATTCTAGTTTTTAAAAGTTCTCAGATCTTCATTATTTATACTTCAATATACTTCCTACAATCTTATTTTAGTATTCACTATGATAGCCCCATTCACCCCATCAAAAGGCTAATGATATCAAGTAAATTTTGTATTTATGCATACGTTTTTAAACAGTCTCATCCAGGTCTAATTTAAGTTAGTGTTTAAGTGGACTTATTGTTTTTATGTTATCAGACATTTACCATAGCATTTCTTCTTCTGTTCCTGAGAGGCACAATAGTGACCTGCCAAATGGGTACTTTTAGGTTAGAAATAATCATGATTGAAACAATTTCAACTTCAGAGAAAGAGGTCAATTTTTGGAAGGTATAAATGCACCACAATTCCAGAAAGTCTCTTGTGTAAGATTATGAACCCTCAAGCGACTGGATGCTAGTTAGTTCTGTCCTTCCATGAATGAACCCATCCTAAAGGAACTGATTAGGACAAGCTAGTGTTTACTATTAATCTTCTTAGAAAAATGAATGGAGATAATGATGTTGGAGACCTTAGGGTTTTCTTCTTCAAAAGTGTGTTTTTGAACCAACATTGAATCTCCGGCTGGGTTTGAGCCCCATATTTAGCAGCCTGCCAACCGTGAATGTGGGTTCCTTATTCTTCTAGAACAGCCCCAGGATTCTGTGCCCCTCTGGATGGTGCCCACCCATACCTACCACATTCTTCTCTCTCTCTTTCTCATATACCCTAAAACAGGTGTCTTTTTAAGGCTGTGGTCTAAGGTTCCTCTGGCCCCCTGGTTCCAGCTCCATCATTACCATTCTTTAATACTTCTACATGGCCCCTTCCAGTGACTGCTCCAAGCCTTGGCCACATCCCTACTCTCCCTGCTGCCCCCTCACCTCCACCCCGACCCCCATGGCCCACCCCCCTGCTTTCTGTTTTGTCCATCACCTTGGTTTCTCCCCCCCATTCTGACCTGCACTTTTTCTGGATCAGACGCAGGCAGGTTGAGAGGTAATGAGAACCAGATGGACATAGTGCAGAAATTGCCCAAATGGGTATGAGAATGTGGGGAGCTGTCAGGCATGGAGAGAAGCTGGAATTTTTCAGCAATAAAATGGGATTTATCGCCACTCTACCACAGTCATTGCCGACAACCGTTTACCTTGACAGAAACCCCATTCCGATAGGCCACTCGGATGCAGATTCTTTTTTCCCAAAGAGTGATGATTGGTATTTGTTCTAAGGCTCAAATGGCCTGCACTAAAGGTGAAGCATTAGGCCAAAGTCCTGTATTCCCCACTGAGGCAAATGAACCTGCTAAAATAAGTTCCTTCCACAATGGCTGTGTAATTGAAACCAGAAAGTGAGAGAATTTGATAAATTGCTTGACCCTGAAGGAATGTTAAGGTCATAAATTTTCATTGCATTTCTCTCTCTCTCTCTCTCTCTCTCTCTCTCTCTCTCTCTCTCTCTCTCTCTCTCTCTCTCTCTTCTGTTTTTATATATTGATTATATTTAGTATTTGCCTCAAAATTCAACAAGCTTACAGATCATCGGTTGTGGCCCGAGGGGAAAGCACAGTAAATCATCAATTAAGAGGGCAGGGGGCATTCTCCCGTCTTCCAGAGAGGGATGTCAGCTCCTTGGTATTCCAAGGACAATCATGGAGGTGTCTTATATCTCAGAATTATTCCAACTTAGCACGCAATTTGTCCTGGCATAGACAAAGTAAAATCTACAGGAAAGATTTTTCACAGAAGGGCGCTGTTCTCCTTCTATCATTTAAGAATGATGAACTGTTAAGAGACTGGCAATTCATTTGAAGCAATCACACCCACATACCCTTTCCCCCACACCCAGGAACCTAAAAATAAGGACAATTGTATCTTGGTTACATAGGACTATCCTCATTTTTAAGTAAATTTGAAGTGTGCCTGAACGTGTGTGCCAGTGAGCACCAGCGGTTCCGAATGCTGGTTTTGGAAAGTCTACTTTGAAATGGTTCAAACTTAATTTTTTTAAATCTGAATTTTCTTAATGTGGAAATAAAACATAGGTCATAAAAACAGTCTGAGGCATATATTGTGTTGTAAAATGGGCTGAGACTCAAGTCATCTTGCTGTAGAAAATTCCCACATGACTTGCTTTAAGGTTTTACTTTTTTTCTGAAAAGTGAATAAACTGAGTTAGTCAGCACTTTAATTTAGTGTTTTCTCTTCCCCATCATTTGTAGTGACAATGATGATATATACTCTTTTGACCTAAACTAGGTTAAGGAATTTCTCAAAAGCCCAAACTTCTCATCCTTGAAAATCTTAAAAAACAACTTATCTCCTGTGTATTTCTGTGCTTGATTTGTTAGTACCACCACAAAAAAAAAAAAAAAAAAAAAAAAAAAGAGAGAGAGAAAAGTTTGATCTTTAATGTAGCACCTTAATGTTCAGAATTTTCAGAACTTGGGAGACTTGAAATGGGATACAGGATAGAGGTCTGATTGGCTTTTGAGGCCATTTCTTTAATTTAAGAAAAATCTGAGTTATTTTCCAAGTCTTTCTGAGTTATTTTCAGTTACTAGTTACCAGCACAAAGGCTGAGACCAATACTAGCTTTCTGATGTATCGATATTAAATAAGTTTGAGTTTTTCCTTATAATCATTGAACTATCTAAGAAAAAGATAATTTATGTTGCAGTCCATAAAGTATGATCAGTAGGCGAGAGGCTGAATAATTTGAAGTCCTACATTCTACTTTCTTTTGTTCACAAATAACTAATGACCAGTGTTTATTAAGAATATTTCTACCTAAATTTCTTTTGTCAGCTAAAGCAGTAGAAAAGAAAGTCCATCAAAGAAATAAATCCCAAATCCCCACAATTACAAAATACAAAGTTAAACAATTTGCTAGTGATACGAAGAAGCAAGCTATAGTGTAGCTAGGTTAAAAATCTTGGAATCTGGCACCAAAGTACAAGGCAAGGTGGTAATTTTCATATGTTATCTCTTAGATGTGTATAAATATTCTTATAAGAATTCAACAACAAGATGTCATTCTCTTATAAAGGGGAGATCATGACATGAACATGATCTGCCTTTAATCTAGTATGTTCTTTCAGTGTTAAACTGTAGCCTCCTTCCTCTGCACTTAAAAATTTTGTTGCACAGCTGTATCAAACAAACAAAAAATAACTATATGCATATGTATATGTATATATATATAAGTATAAATAAAATATGAACAGAAAATGGATTCAATCACTAATATTTTTGCAAACTAATGTTCAGCTGATGCAACTCAATTTTATTTTGCATCACATTAGTGTCATAATGGTAATGACTAGCCTTTATTCACTAACAGTTTGAGTCAGCACTTTGAGACATTTTCAAATTAGGTCATACTGCACATTTGTGGCTGATACAAAGGTTGATTAAGAGAGCTGCACAATTGTAAAGTGATGTGGTGTGAGTTGAATTAAGTTCTCTCTGATAGTTACGGGAAATGTGAGCCACTATAACTAAGCAGAAATAATGTATGGGCTAGAGGAGGAGAATATATTTCCGCAGAGTGCTTGAAGTAATGCTCATTTACAATTTAACAAAGTCCTCTGTCTGTTATGGAAGGATTCTATCATGGGGCCTGGAAACAAGCAATGAATTACAAAAAGGACACCGGAGGCCTGGTCCCCAGTTCTGTTTCAATGAAAGTCAGTTTTTGCCTTTATGTCCCTTTTGATCTTCTCAATAAAGACCTTTTCCCCCCTTCTAGACACTGTCTACAGCTTTTCTGAAGCCAAAATGATCGTGTGTCACAACCAAACCATTTGCCCATAATGTAACAATTCTGAGGGAAAGTAAATTGCTATGTTAGCTGGCCTTGGAAGAAAAGAAAAGTCTATTTAAAGTGATATTGTCATGGCAAATCCACAAACTCATCTAAAATTCAAAGGCATAGAATTTTTTTTTAATTTACCCTGCACTTCAAGAAAATTGTCACAATGGTTCCTGAGAGGCAAGTGTACCTTTTAATTGAGTTTGAAGAGAACAAAAATAAAAGTTGAAATGTTTAATTGTTGGTTTGTTCACCATGGGGCAAAGACATTGCTTTCATATTGTATTGTTCACTCCATAGAATGAAGAAGCCAGACACATGTGTATGTACATCAGTGTGTGTGTGTGTGTGTGTGTGTGTGTGTGTGTGTGTGTAAGAGATGCTCTCAAAGCCAAGGAACATGAATAAAAACTTGCACAGTGTGTGGCACTGAGTTGACAGGAATGTTGTTTGGCTAGGTAGCTTTGGTCCCGAGGACAAAATAGGAATTCCCTATATCTTCTCTCTTGCACAGCACAATGCTTGCTTTCTTTGATTCGGCACACTTGAGCATAGACTCCTAATATGATCAAATCACACTTTATTCAGATGGATAATGTATTTATTAATGTCCACTTCCTGGGCAGACTTTTCTGCATTCAATGTGTCTCCTGGGACCCAGTTGTTGCTCACAGATCCATGACAATGTACACCACTCTCCAGCTGGAACCCCAGATCAGTTATCTCCAGGTTATTCTCAATGTCTTTTCAAATTCCATCTGAGTTGTCAGAGTTTGGCCGAAGTTATTTTCTCCATGAAAATGACCAGGCAAAGTATGAGGAAGGGCTTTACTGGAAAAGACATGCTTGTATTGATGTTTTTAAAAATAAATGCTTCAGATTAGGACCATGAACTTGTAACAGCCACATTCTCAATATTCATAAATACCTTTATACTCTGGTCTGCATAATTATGATTTTCACAAAAATGAAAGGAAAATACGTTTCACATCTGGGAAGGAATATAAACAAGAACTTTGTGGAAGGAAGGAAGGAAGGAAGGAAGGAAGGAAGGAAGGAAGGAAGGAAGGAAGGAAGGAAGGAAGGAAGGAAGGAAGGAAGGAAAGAAGGAAGGAAGGAAGGAAAAGAGAGAGAGAGGGAAGAAAAGAAGGGAAAGAAACACGGAAGGAAGAAAAATGAAAAATGTTTGATTTCAACTCATCTACTGTGTTTAAACAGAGACCTCCTCTTGCACCACCCATCTCTGTCTACTGATTAATTTTCCTCAGCTGTGAAAGACCACAGTCCACAAATGTGATACAGAAAATTGCTGCCTTCAACTTTGCTGCCACTGGCTTTTCATTCCTGCATCTAATCAACATTTTTAATAAGCTGTCACTTAAATTTGGATAAACCCTGTCCCCTCTGTTGTTGCTGAACTATAGAAGTTGCTCTGCCCAGATCTGATTATGTATTGTAAGAACTATGGTCATGAGTATCTTCCAGTGGAACATCTTATGACCCAGATTTACAAATGCAGCTGGATTTATAGTCTGCAAATTGATACTGGAAGTAATGGTGGTACCACGTCTCAAGCCCAAACATTTTCATTTTGAATAAACCCTTAGTGTTTGCAATTGCTTAATTTACATTTGCAAAAGATCACTTGTGGTGCTAGTTGGAATGGATTGTGTATTTTATTTATTTTGAAACAGGCTAATTTGCCTAGCTAGAGAGACACACCTTTCCAGTCACTAGAATGACATAAATCTGAATCAGTCATAATATTGCAATGAAGAGGTAAAAATATTTTTTGCTATTTTGTTCAGCAACTAAGGGAATGCTTGATTATCTCCAACGGTTTAATTTAGTAGATGGGAATAACATCCAGTGAGCTATGTTTATTAATAGTGGTTTTTTTAATTGTTACTTTGCAGAATGGATACGGTAACATTACAGGGTTACAACATGACTTTTGATGATCTGGCATGCAGTGATTAAGTAAGGTTAATCCTCATTTTATATGCTAATAGGATATTTATAATCTCTACAGCATATCCAATTTAACGATTTTATTCTCTGTTGTTCAGAAAGTATTTCTTATTAGTGAAAGAGAAAACCCTTACACTCACCACAGATGCTAGTTTAATTGGGCTTGAGAGCATTGTGTATAATTAGTCCACTTCTCTAATATTTCATCTATAATTACATAATGAACAATGAACTTAAATTTCATAAAATTGGTGGGTTCAAAAGAAAGACTTCAAAAACAAATGAGCATCCTTTTTCCAACATTTCCCAAGGCCTACTAAAAGCCTGATGAAAACAGGGCCCAGACCAGTGTGAGTTCATTGAATAATGAATGGATATCCAAGAGGCTCCAAAGCTAAAAGCAAAAATGATGTTCCCTTCTGGTCTACTCATCCCACCAAATGACAATGTTAGTGGCGGAGTTGTTTGGATCAGGCCCAGCTATCACTAGAGAAGTAGGACGAAAGTCCCCACATGCTATATTCCCAAGGGCCCCGCAAATGTCAACCTTCAGGCTGGTGTTTTGGACGGCAAAGCAATTTTGTTTGAGGTTTGAGTTCTCCCCATGTTCTTTGCTCCCTCCCCTTTCCCCAACATTCAGAGTTCTTCCAGTTAAACCCATTCTAGACGGAAGCTTGTGAAGTTGTATCATGGGAACCAATTTTTGATTTTGTTAGGGAATGTGGGAGAAGAAAAAAGAACTGGTTTATGCTTTTGAGGGTTTCTATTGATTGAAGTAAGTTAGTGGGATCTCTGAGTATGTGTGTGTGTGTGCATTGCCCATCTCAGTTCAAATGCTATTTTTATACTAGCAGTTACTGGGACTTTTTTTTTTTTAATTCAAGGATAAAAGCAAAATGGATTATGGGGTTCTAGCAGAGTTTTCTCAAGCGTTACAGGAAGGCCACAATATCCGTGCTGTGCAGCTCAGGGAGTTAGCCAAATTCAACAACATATCCACATGGTCCTCAGATGCGACTTCTCTTGTGTCTCTAGAATGTTCATCCTATAAAGACTTCAGTTGACTCTTCCTCATTTCACCTTCCAATATGTTTATTCCACTTCTACAAGAAAGAGAAACTTTGTCCAAGTGAATACTGTGGCACAGAAGCCTACCCACTGACCAATGGACAGATGAAGACCCCCTCAAAGACCTCAAACAGACTCTCTTCTCTTTTGAACAAATAATTTCAAAGTGGAAATGCCATTAGTTCCTATCTAGAATCACCATCAGGCAGTTCATCAGAGGACTTTCAACCAGGAAACGAGTTACAAAAGGGGATGGAAAGCCTGAAAGTTCAGATAGTAATAGCGAGACAACCAAAAGCTTGGCAAGGGCAGAAAGCCGACTGGAAGGACAAAGAGAAGATGGCAGGCTCTGGGACCCCAGAGGAAAGGCCGCCAATGTCAGACGACCGCAACATCATGCAGGTGAGAGGTTGGACACACCAGCCCCCCCTCCTCCTCCCTGATTATGGTCTTCATCTTCAGAACCTCTGCAGAAGCCACATGGCAAAGTGCTTCACAGGGTTAAGCCCCCTACAATCCAAAAGAGCAAGCAAAGGAAGGAATGGGTCTGAGAGTAAACAGACAAATGACCAGCCCAACCCCTTCTCAACAGCCTTAAGACTTGTGTGTGAAGATAAAATTCCAAACAAACCCCTGCGTGAATACAGTAGAAGGAAATTGATATTTATTTTGGTTTTGAATTCCTAAGGCACATACCTAGCTAGCACCACCAACTAAGAAAATGGCTATCATTTCGAGGATAAACATTCAATACAGTTTAACCCAATGGATTAAAAAAAGAATATAAGTGCTTAAAACATAGGAGCCACCTTCACTCCCAAACATTTGAAGTTATTTGTGAGGGCAAGGTGTCATTTCCTACATCAGTGTGGCCCATAGGCAGCAGAGCAAGGAAGAAGTAGGTCAGTCTTGACTTTGAATTTCCTGGTTTCCATAGATTTTGTTACAACCAAAACTTTGCTTCAACAAGGGGAGGGGGTTTTGTTCAGGGAAGCATGGCAGGGCCTGGTTGAATGACAAGGGATTAGTGTCCCTTAGCTTCATGCGCCTATTGGCTGTACTGATGCTCCATAGTCAAATCAATAATTTAAAAATATTTTTTTTCTAATGTCCCCATGTCTTTGAAGCTATTCTTCATTGACACCAGCTAGTACTGTGGGATTTGTTATTAAAGCTCAAGAACAATGCCACCTGTCTCCTTGAAATCTAGATGTAAGTGCACTTTTCAAGGTCTAGCATCTTCTCTCCTTGTTCTATTTCCAGCCATATCATTTGCCTTTTAAAATGCAGGGTACAGTTAAGAGAGATTTGCATTTGGTCCTACAAAATGAAGATTTTATAAGTTGATTTTTTTCCCCTTCTGACCAGACCCATATTACTTGAAAAGGGAAAGGCCAAGGGGAAATTATTGCTATTTTAGACAGCAGCATAAATTTTCTTCCTATTTTTAACCTAGCTTTTAATTTAATAAGTTTTATGACCCTTATATTAAGTACATATGTTTTACAAGACATTGTGTCCCTTGAGTCACCCTGAATTTGCTCTACTGTACCAGAGTTAAATGAATGAATACTGTGTTTCTGATTTTAGTTCACCCCATATTTGATCCTTATGATTTGCCTGGTAAACTTGCATAAAAGCAGAGACCAGCAACACAACACAGGAGTCATCTAAAGGTTAGCACAGACTGTTTTTAAATGAAATTGTCTCTGTAATATTTGAAATTGCAGATTTCTCTCCTACTTTTATTTTGATAAATAATGAGGGACAGACAAAATATTGGAAATGGTCTCTGATTTTGAGAATCAGCAACTAAGCATGCTCAAAACCAATTTATGCTTTTTCTGGGAGACCATGCAAAGGTATTTCCCCTTCGAATGAAAGTTTCAAAATCAAAGACAACCGTGTCTCTTTGGAAATCTGAAGTGAGATTCATTTTCTTATACAAGATATTCTCTCATGTGTTCATTGTCATTTGAAAATGAGTGTGGTGCTACACAAACATAAAGAGGGTTTCACTAATTCTGAGGGAAACATTATTTGAATAACTCTATTGTTAAGGAGAAAATGAGTTCATCACAGAATGAAGATAAATCACCTGGTGTTGGTTGGAAGAAATAACTTTTTCTTCATTTATATGGCTGGGAGTAGGGATGAGACTTGGAAGGAGCAGGGGCCAGCTTGACCCAAAGTAGTTGTATGTTTCAATAGGGTAAAAACAGAAACCTTAGCACTGGTGATAAAAAAAAAAAAAAAAAAAAAAAAAAAAATTATTATTATTATTATTTTTATTATTATTACTATTATTATAAAGATAATAGATTTTTACATCCTAAAATAAAACAGATTTTTACATCCAAAGTGTAAAAACTTATTGATTAGCTGAATATTCAACCAGAAAGTCTTTATAATGTAATAAAATTTGTTTTAAAATAAGCTTTATGAATTTGCTGCTTCATTTTAAAAGTGGTTTCCACACCCATGCCAATATTTAGTAATCAATAGGCCACTCAAAGCTTACTCTAGGTCAGTGGATTTAAGGCGGCACCAACTCGAGATGGAACACTTAGCCTTTATATCACAATTTCAGATTGTGTGCCAGACTATATAACTCTGTACACTTGAGTTTACTAATGTATGAAATCCAATTCAAGAAGCCATTAATTTCTTTCCTATTCATTTTGTTTGCTTTTGTCCCACTTCAGTGACTTTGAAGGACATGACCTTAAAGTATAACTGGCTATTCAGTAGAACCTCCCTCAAAGATCTACATAAGAATTGATGTTTATTTCACAACCAGGTATGGGCTCCAAAATTGATATGTTACCCTGTGATTTTATTGTTAGCGGAAGCCATCCATTATTTTCAAAAGGGGAAAAAAAAAATCTCAGCCTCTCTATATTTCATTTCAAGACCAAGTAACCAAAATATTAGACCTATTTGAAATCTATTTCAATATTTGGCAACCTTGTAGGTTATTTGCATTTAAAAGGCTTTTTGTTGTGTTTTGAGAAAGTATGTTAGAGTTCTTAATATCTGGAAGCTCTTGGTCAGCCCAACTGTCTATAAGTTATGACCACACTGCTAAGAAATACAGGTTACGATGGAATGTTGGCATTAGGCTCCACAAAAACAAGGGCTGGCCATTTTAACCCGTCTTAGAGAACTCCTGGTCACCTCCCAAGGGGCAAATTGATGTCAAGTTCTGCTGTCTGTCAGGATTAAGTGCCTGTTTGCTTTTTCACTAACATGTGGTTTGAGAACAAAGCAGCTCAAATCTCCTCAGTCCCTAACAAAGCATCTCAAATTGCTGAGTAAAATTCCTTAATCCCCCATCTTAATCTGAAAACACCAGCAGCATGATAGAACACGGTGGTCTGTCTTTGTACTCCACCCACCCGACCTTCCCCATTCCTGACCACCTACTCCTCATTAACACACGCGTCCCCCCAGTACGGACTCTCCAACAGAACATTACCCGATCAGAAACTTTGGTAACTGGGACCAAGATCAGGCTGGCTCTAGGAATTTTTATTCCTTATCAATTTCATTTAAAGAGCGAAAGGGGAAAACAATGACCACACAGAGGGATTAATTGACTTTCACTTAACCCTGAAAGTCAGATGTATACAAATAGTGTATAAGTGTCATAAGTTTCAATGAATAGGTTTTAACTGTTCGTTTGCAATATTTATCAACTTGAAGTTGGAAACCAAATGGATAGGGGCATACAAATTTAGAATATTTTTACTAAGGAAGCAAAACGAACTTCAATGACTGAAACTGAAAACAACTTCATAATTTCAGAATCAAAACTTTATCCACTGCTTGTTATCTTTCAAGAATTTATACATTGAACAGGACTGAAAATTGCCAACACTTTGCTATTTTTATTTGTGAAATGTTGAACTCTTCAAGTTAAATTATTTTTTTAAACTCATTTTCTCTTTAAAAAAATCCTTATGAATCATTATGATTTCACTTCATTTGTAATATCTTTCTTGCCAATTTTAGTTGAAAATAGTATTGGTAGATTTTTCTTGAGAGAACTTCTTTGGGAAGTCACTATATTATGTTCTGGTTTAGGGAAGTTGAAACTCATGGTGGTTTTCTTTCTAATTTTTTTTTTTTTTCTGTTTTTCTAAATAGTATGGAACAAAATTCACCATAATAGATAAACAAAATAAAAAAACCTCTGCTCTTCACTCTAAAATTTTCACCCCATTGAATTCCAAGTTTAAGGTAGATCCTCATTGGACAGCTTCCAGTCTTTCACAATTTCTTCCCACCTAACACAAGTGAATAAAACCCCATTCCACCATCGTCTTAGACTCTCTTACAGTATGTGCATCTCTGAAAAATGATAATAAACTTTAATACAAAATGTAAAAAATAGGAAAGCAAATCTTCTCCATCACCTATCAAAATAGCCACCTGTGCTTATTTAAGAGTATCTCCCCATTTTTCTTCTTGGCATTTTCTTTCTCTCTCTCTCTCTCTCTCTCTCTCTCTCTCTCTCTCTCTCTCTCTCTCTCTCTCTCTCTTTCTTTTTTAATCTGTCAGTATTAGTTTTAATTTAAATTTTTTTTATTTTTACAGACTGCATTTTGATTCATTGTACACAAATGGGGTACAACTCTTCATTTCTATGGTTGTTCACAATGTAGATTCACACCATTCATGGAATCATACATGTAAATAGGGAAATACTGTCTTAGTCTACTCTCTGTCCTTCCTCTACCCGCTCCCGCCCCATTTTCCTCTATGCCATCCAAAGTTCCTTCATTCTTCTCTCCCCCCGCCGCCATACCCCCTCCTCCTTATGTATCCTCACCCACTTATCAGAGAAAACATTCAACCTTTGGTTTTTTTTTTTTTTTTTAATAGGTTAGGTGAAGGAAAAGAACAAAAGGAGAAGAAAGTGCATACTAACAGCCTAGTTCTACTTAAAGCCTTCTTGAGCAAGTCTCTTTGAGACTTTCAACTCCAATTAAAAAATAAAGGCATTGCAATTGAGATCAAGACATCACGTTTTTCTTAGTAAATTCCTTTGTTCTTATAAAATGCCCATTTAAATAGTGAAGAAAGCCCCTCCCTCCCAACTTCGAAGTGCTTATCCTTTATAAATGTCAGAGTCTTAAACGCACCATCTTTAATGTCATAAAACAAGGGTGTGGGCAGGGAGGTCTGGGCTGCTGCTACCACTTGCAATCCATAAATCCTCATCCATGAATCTTCTTACCCCAAACCAAGAGTGGAGGCAATGGCCTTGGATGATGGAAATCGAGCAACAATCCACTTCATGGTGCAGTGGGAAGAGCAAGGAATATAGCCCTGTGGCCAAGCTCCCTGAACTTAAGTTCAAGTTCTTCTATTTCCTAACTGTGAGATCCCTGGGGAAATTACTCAAACTTTCTGTGGCTCAATTTTTCCTGCAGAATAAGGGCAATGATTGTACCTAATTCATATGAATACTAAATGGGCTAACATTTATAAAATATAACAATATTTAATTTAATAGTTAATGTCCAGCATTAAATATATACACTATTAATGTTTGATTTTTTAAAAACTTTATACCATTCCAGGTTAGTTTGAAAATAAGTTCTTTTGTTTTTCCTACTCTGTTCAAAGAAAAAACATGTCACAAGCTGACATCATGGGAAGTAAATAAGTAATATGGTGGGAGAAGTATTTTTCTACTCAAAATAGAGGAGAATATGAAAAACAAAACAAAAAATTACAAATAAGTGAAATACATGAAGAATATCTCTTTAAGGGGCCAAAGGATTTGGAACAGGATATGATGTGGTTTGTGTCTTAATAGCCTACCATAGTCATAACCAATAGTTCTTTGAGAACTCTTGATTATTCTAGGCAAGTTATTTTGCTAAATGTGCTGTTGGATGTTTTGGCTACATGTATCTTGGCAAATAGTTATTACTAAGACTTGGACTGGAACAAATAAATATCATATTTTAACAACCTGAGTTGATATTCCAAAAGAAATATTTTCAGCATTTTTTTTTACTAATAGACATGCTCATTTTAATATTAAATAAAATGAAGTCCTAGGTAAATGTGTTCTGAAACTTTCTATAGTTGTGTTTATAAGGTTTCTCATATATACTTCAGCTATTATTTAAAGTAGCATTCCTAGTTGTCTCATTGAAATAGTCATGAAAATGTTTTCCTTCACTCACTCCTTCAGCAATTGTTCATTGACTACCTACCTGTGCTAAGCCCAGGGCCAGGTGCTGCTATACAGCAGTGAACAAAACAGACAAGGCCATGGCCAAAAGCATGTACTTGGCAAAGTTTCCCTGCGGGCTAACACACCCATATGAAGATATTGGAAAAATGTTTTGTGTTTACTTTCCAGCTTGGATGTGTCTTCTCAGCATCTTCCAAATTAGGGGTTGTGTACATATACTAAAGCACCACATCACACATCTTAAATTTATAGTTTTTTCAATTCTACCTCATTAAAGCTAGGGAGGAATAAAAAGAGGAGGTATGTGGATGGAGCAATGCAATCTGTGACAAGTCGGGACTCAAGGGATCTGGGTCAATTTCAAGGCATTGCTTTCACTTTACTATAGCCAAGATCCCCAAAGCTAAGTTTGCACAAAAATAAGGAGAGGGTTCTTTTAATATAGTCCAACTTCAGTGAGAGTCAAACGGGAGGATTCAGAGTGAACATGGGTCAATCACAGCTTTAGCATCTTGTTGATAATGGTATCATAAGAGTTTCTGACGATGACAAGGCTTGAAATAAGGATGTTAAGAACTAGACAAGGACTTGAACTTGAGCAAGTCTCTTTAAGACTTTCAATTCCAATTAAAAAATAAAGGCATTGGAATTGAGATCAAGACATCACTTTTCTTAGTAAATTCCTTCGTTCTTATAAAATGCCCACTTAAATAGTGAAGAAAGCCCCTCCCTCCCAACTTAGAAGTGCTTATACTTTATAAATGTCCGTGCCCACTCTCAGCATTTAAAATGTTTGTAAAAAACTCAAAACATTCCTTGGACCCTACCTCTTCCATACAAGTCATAATACAACTTAAATTCTTAAAACTTTTTCCAGTTGAGAACCCATGAGGCCAGTGCCAAAGATTCAGTCCCCATGATAGCTACTTTGGCCATATTTCACAAGCAAGATTGTTCTGAAATCCAAACAATCTAAGATGTGTTTACAGTCACAACCAATCAGGAAAAATGAATCAAAGTAAATATCACTTGATCAATCAAACTTTCAAGATATATTCCTCAAGAATAGCAGGATTATGTGCCAGAACACACCACACAGTAGTAGTTTTTAAGAAAAGACTTTCCAAACATGTTTAATTATAAACCAAAATGATGCCTGAATTACACTCCTTAAAACACAGATGTCTTTAAAACAAAATGGAACCAGATAGCACTTAGTTTTCAAACTCTTTATAAAGCTCATACAGGACAGTGAGATCAAGGACCATACAAGGTATTGGCCTCTGAATCACTGCTTCATTTATTATTTAATGAAACTTCAGTTTTCTATGATAGTTTTTCAAAGAGAAGGAAAGAAAGCCCTAAAATAATTCACAGATCCATTGACAGGCAACTGATTATGCAGTTATATTAAAACTTACTTTACGTGTGTACTTATGACAACAGTTGTTGGCATTCATGGTTACAAGACCCCATGGATAGTGTAATGTCTTTGGGGAGAGCATAACCACTTCTTTTGCACAGGAAACAGAAGTCTAAGTGATAACACCAAAAACTTAATAGAGCCCAACGAAGTGGTGCACACCTGTAATTTCAGCAACTCAGGAGACTGAGGCAGGAGGATCAATGACAAGTTTGAGGTCAGCCTGGATAACTTAAGAGAGAGCCTGTCTCAGGATAGAAAATAAAAAGGGCTAGAGATGTAGCGTGGCAGTAAGGTATTCTGAGTTCTACCCCAATACTCAAAAGAAAAAAAAAAAGTGGGAGGCAGGGGTATAGCTAAGTGGTATAGCACTTTCCTGGGTTATTCCCCAGGAAATTCTGTGAGCAAGGGTGGAGCAGGGGGTAGTTCATACTGGTAATCTATTTAGAAGCATTTTCTTTTTTCATTATTTTCTATTCTCCCACTATGTTTTACTTTTTAAAGTTAAACACTTATAACATAAGGCCAGATAGGCACAAACTGCCAACTCTGAACTTTTGACCTGGATAGAGAATTCTTTTGTTAATGTCTATTACATTTCAATTACACAGAAATCTACATATAACTTTGAGCCAACAAATCTTCCATAAATCAACATATAGATCTATACAATCTCATATACAGACATATGCACACAGAAAAAAATGAATTATTGGAACAATTATGAGTACTAATAATCAGATATTTTTATCAGATTATAAAAATATCATACCAATAGTTCTCTAATTTCAGGGGGTATGAAAGTCACCTGGAAAATTTATTAAAGCACCAATTGCTGAACCCACTTCCAGACTTTCTTGTTCGGCAACTCTGGGGTGGAGCCTGAGAATTTGCATTTCTGACAAATTCCCAGGGGATGCTGATCCTGCTGTTCTGAGAACTACTTTGAGAACTCCTGACACCTCAATGCTATTCTGCCTGAATGATTTGGATCTGAGGGCACTTTGATACTTCTTGGTTCAGGTGTGTTCAATTCTACTCTGGGAAGATGGTGAACAGCTGTTCTTTCTCCTCACTGGAGAGAAGAGAGGAAATGGAATTAATCTGCCGCGGAATGATTTAAGTTTGCTCTGGAGAGGAAACGTCCTTACATCAGAGTTATTAAGCATTGAGATGGGCTTAGAGGGTTACTAAGAGGAAGTTTTTGTTATCTACCTCCCTGGAGATTTTTAAGAATTACAGGTCTTGTTTGAATGGAGAAAAAGGAAAAAGAGATTGCATAAGGAATTCGTGTTATTTTCAGATGGACCCAAACCCATTCCACTATCTTTTGGTGAACCAAGTATTTTACCTTCCTTTGTTCCCCAATCCAAGTGATAAGGAATTATTTCCTCTATTTTCTCTCTCTCTTGAATGTTTCAGACTCAAGTGGGATCAAAATAGTTGCATTTATATCTTTGTCTCAATGCAGAACACATCAACCAGGGCATCTTGTCTTCTGACTCTACATTCCCTGTGCTAAAAAAAGACACCAAGTATGGGAGGTTTATATCCATCTCCTCTGAGCAAAAAGCTCACATATCAATTCAGTAAAACTTACCCAAAGGGTGCTTTCAACATGGGTCCAGAGCTTCCAGAGAGACTCTTTGGAGAATATAAACAGACTGAGTTATATAGCAAACAAAACAAATTTTCTTCAGGTTGAACTTTATTCTCAGCCCTCTACCAACTTAGAGAACAAAAGCAGATGCAACCTATAGCTGACCAATTCCCTCCAACGCTGAACTTCTCACTTGCCCTTGGTTTGCATCAGGGAACGTGGAAAACTGACACACCACCCTCCAGTCACAGTGGAACTTTGGACTCTGGTGACTGAGAGTCTTAGCTTCACAGTCCCTCTGACCATTGCCCATGACATTCAGTGACTCAACCTCTCTGTTCCTCTATAAAGTGGTATCAGTTATTCTTGCTTACTCTGGCAACTAAATGAGATGCAGTGTGAACAGGACTCAGTCCAGGGCCTGGTTCACTGAAGGATCTCAGCAAATTCTGACTTTTTCTCTTCGACACCTGGTCCATGAGGCAAAAATGGGCTAGACAGCAGTCATTTGACAGCTCTTAAGTCTAATTCATCATTACAAAGAGAGTTTTGTGCTTATGTAGATTTTGTCTATCTCACATCTTCCCCCCAGTTCAATGCAACTTTGCTTTAAAGAGGGTCTCTGAATTTCTCCTGGCTCATACTATAGGAAGACTTTCACTCATCCTGGTGTATCAATAAACTAAATTATTTTGGATGCAATTGCACAATTAACTCCTAATCAATCTTTCCCTTAAAACCCATATGTCCTTTAATATGCGGTGAGAAAATTGAGAAATAACATTGGAATCAACACTGATACTCAGACTTCTCTGCTTTATAACAAAAAGCAAATATTAAGGCCCAACTATTTTCCAATTGGGATTTATTCAGATTATAGCCTAAAAAAAATAAAACAAATAGCTAAAAAGGGGGAATAATGTGATAATATGATTATCTCAAAGCATCAATGAGGATGAAGTAGGATAATGCATGTAAAATACTTAGAGTTCACAGCATGTAGTTATCTGTAATTATTGTTATTATGATGATGGTTTTGAGTATTTGAAGATGAAAGTCTTCTTCACATCTAAAATTCAATGGTTAGAAGTAATTTAATCCTCAGGAAAATCCTGTCTCATTCTTTCACTCTGTACATACCAACTCTGTGTGACACTCTAAAACCAAATTCCTATTTGTGCTATTAACCTGATTCTTTTTTTAATAATTAATTTGTAGGAATGGGTATTTACAGAAAATTTCTTTTTTTCCTTTTTCTTTACTTTTTTTTTTTTTTTTTTTTTTCTTTTTTCTTTTTGGTACCAGGGGTTGAACCCAGGGGTGCTTAACACAGAGCCACATCCAGCCCTTTTTTTTTTTTTTAATTTAGCGACTGGGTTTCACTACATTGCTGAGAGCCTCACTAAATTGCTGAGGCTAGCTATGAACTCATGATCCTCCTGCCTCAGCCTCCCAAGCAGCTGGGTTTACAAGTGTGCAGCACCTCACCCAGTCTTTACAGGAAATTTCTGAGTACCTTTGATAATTGATTTATATATTCCATACTAACTCTGCCCATTCCTGTGGAAAATATGCATGGGTCATAATCATTTAGAATCAAATGGGCCCTAAGGATCTTCTAATCTGCTCACCTCGTAAATGGGGAGAAAACTAAGGCTCAAAAATGCTAGGTGGGCCTGAAGTGATGGCCCACACCCATAATCCCAGAGGCTCAGCAGGCTGAGGCAGGGAGACTGCAAGTTCAAGGCCAACCTCAGCCACTTAGAGAGGCCCTGAACAACTTAGCAAGACCCTGACTCAAAATAACTGGTAACAATAAATAAATGAATAAATATGCTAGGTGAAGCTGGGGGGCAGTATCACCCATCTATAATCCCAGCAACTCAGGAGGCTGAGGCAGATGGATTGCAAGTTCAAAGCCAGCCTCAGCTACTTAGCAAGGCCCTCAGCAACTTAGTGAGACTCTGTCTCAAAATACAACTTAAAAAGGGCAGGGGATCTGGCTCAGTGGTAAAATGCCTCTGGGTTAAATCCCCAATACCATTTAAAAAATAGTATTGATGTTCCCAAGCCTCCAAGCCAGCACTGTCAAATGACATATCAAGAACCTAAGTCTCCTGTCCTTCCCAGTCCACAAAATAGGGAGTAAAAAGAAGCACTAATAGGTTAGAATACTTTTTGCATGAAGGATGTATTGTTATTTCACATCTCCAGGAATTATTTTATTTGGAAGTGATAGAAAGCGACTTGAGGAAGCTTCAGCAGAACAGTGTGGGACTGCCTCATATAACAACCACATGCTACAGAAATTCTGGGCATGAGATCAAAACCTGTTACTGGTCTCCTGACTCTTTTTTTACGGATTTTTGTTTTCTCAGACTGACCTTCCTTATGAAGCCATCCTAACATAGGAAAAGGATTATAACCATTAGAACCGTGTCCAGCTGAATGACAACAACCTATTCACAGTAGCTTAACTAAATAGCAGTTTCATTTTCCTCTCATAGCAAGAGTTCTGAAAAGAAGGAGAGGAGACCACGGCTGGTACAACTACTCAAGACAGTCATCAACGTGCAGGGTCCTTTCCTGCTCTCTTATTCTTAGAAGGCTTTCAAGCAGTCCATGGTATGAAGTTGAAAGAAGAAGGGAAACAGGCCTATGATTTGGATCTGGAATGTCCCCCAAGAGTTTATGTGTTGAAGACATTGTCCCCAATGCAGTCTTGTCCAGAGGTGGAGCTTTAGGTAAGTGGTTGGATCATGAGGGTCTTGACCTCATGGACAGATGAACGCATTGATAACTGAATGTACAACGGGGTGGCATGGAAACCCTAGGCAGGTGGAGCATGGTTGGAGGGAGCAAGTCCCTGGGGGCATACCCTTGGGGAAGTTCTCTGTCCCTCTCTCTTCTTCCCAGCTGCCACGAGCCGAGTAGCTTTCTTTCATCACACCCTTCTACCTTGATATTTGGACTTACCTTGGGCCCAAAATCATGAACCATAACTTCTGAAACCATGAACCAAAGTAAACTTTGTCCCCTTTAAGTTGTTTATATCAGGTATTTTGGTTACAGTGATGAAAATTCAAAGTCACTTGTCACTGAATCTGACCCCTTTTCTTAGAACAATGACATCTTCCCAGGAGTCCCACACCATCCTGCTCAGCACTATCCTCAGCAGGCTAATGAGCAGCTGCAGCAGTCCAAATGGCATGAAGTATAACCAGGATCCAAGAATCAGTATCTAAAATATTGATCAGGGATGTGAATTTTGAAAAACATCAAGAATTTCATTTGAAGGTGGAGTAGCTACCTCAACAGCTGATCTCAGAGGGGGCAGATGGTCCAAAACTATGATGTGTTCTAAGTGAACAGTTGTTAGGGCCTTGGTATTCCTGCCTGTGCCTGGTTTTCCAAGTCTTCCTTTCTATTCCATATTATGCCCTTCCAGGAATTTTTTTTTTTTTTCCACTTAGAGCGGTTTCTGTCATTTATAGCAAAGATCCCACTCACACAGTGCCTCACTTTAAAGCATACTGGAATTAACCTATGATAATCTAGGCTCAACATGGACAAATAAAGCACTTACATGAAGTATATTTTTAGAATTAGGACCCACTAAATAGGAAATGTACCTAACATTACTTGTATAAACCCATTGGATAGATATTTAGTTTGAAATCTGAAATTGCTGGTATTTGATTATTTTTTTGACATTTCACTAGTGACAACATATGGTTCAACCTAATAGTGGGAATATCCTATTGAGTTGGAGAAACCATTCCATGACACTTTCTTCTTAGAAATTGGAGAATTTTTTTCCTCCATCCTACCATTCTCTCTGAGAAGCTAATGGAATTCTGTGATTACTTGTGAAGTATTAGAATGTCACCTGGGCTCCCAAACTATGTCACCTGGGCTTTCATAATTAGGAAAGAAATAAACTTTGAATATGAAAAAATCATCACAACATAGCCTTATGCCATAGGGAAACTTGTAATAAAGGCAGATTCCAAATATAAAAAAATATGAGATTGCACACCCATTTGTGAGGTGCATCATTTTATAGCCTATGGGTGAGTAATAGGCCAAGGCTAGGTATCTGCTGCCTCATCCAGTGATATTATCTTCAATCATGTTAATTAAATTAATATGACCTGCACTAATGAAAACCGCAAAAACCTATTTTGGTTTCTAGCAGCACATACATTTTGATAATTTAGTCCTGTCAGACTCATGTGCCTCTCAGTAACAGATTCAATGCTCATAATATCAGGGTAATTTTGAGCATTTTCTACACAAAACTAACAAAGAAAATGACTTGTGAAGTAAATTTCATCTCGGGTGAGCAGCAAACCAAATCAAGAATTAGAGATTCATGATGGCTTTACTGAAGCATCCAGTTCTATCCATCCATCTCTCTTTCTTAACATATATCCCTCTTTGACATGTTTTCTAAATGATTAGCCACCTGAGAAAATATTTAAATGACCATATCATAAGGTAAAAGATTTATGGCCTAAATTACATTAAACAAATTCAATATGCTGTGCATATGGAAATTAGAAGCTTTCCGATTATGTTTTAGGCATTAAAGTGTGCCTTAAAATATTTAGTTTCTGTTTGCAACAGTATGATTTTCTTTTCCCTGTTCATCTAACTGCAGATTCTCAGAGTAACCAAGCGAAAACGAATGACTTAGTCCTTGGTTCAGAGAAATAATGGGTTACTAGCATAATTAATTTTATGTTTAATTACTGTAGAATGAAACAATTCAACAATATCCAATCAATCCTTAGAATGACAGAACAGAAGGTCAGCAGTTGCTAAGTCAATTGTTTTGAAAGAAAAATTTATGTCAGGTTCTCTTTTATGTGCTATGGAAAGAAATTGGATAAAAGTGGTCAAGCAAACATTAATTAATTGTATAAATATAATCCGGTTGTCATGCTAAATCATACAGGCAGGGATACAGTTCTCAGAATGGAGGACATGCATCAATTGCAAATTTCAGTGACAAGCAATGCAATGCCCTACCCCCATCTCCATGCCATACAAGACTCGAAAGCCTTGGAGTCAAATATTAACATCTCTCGAATTATTTTTCTAAAGTTTGAGTTGACAACCCCTTGAAAAGCAGTTGATGGTTCCAGTCCATTTCCTCCCATGCCAACCTATCAGCATGGGGGACTGGAACTCTCTGACCTCCCCACCCCCTCCCCCTCCCCCCACTCCTTGTTGTCCCATTAATAGCAAGAAAGGAAACCCAAGCTATTTCACAAGGCAATTCTTCTGGTCACAGCCTTGATCACATCTGGGTGCTCATGTGGGCTCTAAGACTAGTGGATACAGAAAGAGGTCCACATTACCTTTTGACATTTGAGGAATTAATTATCCAAGCTTTCATGCTAGGCTATAGCTTTCCCCAGCATTGAATGCATTTCAATACACTGCTTATTTGACTTGAAAAAATCCCAGTTTTCCATCTGCTGGAACTAAAGTATATACCTGTATCCATACAACAAGATAATCCCTCTTGTCTCTATTGTAACCCTTTCAGGAGATGTCCACAAAGATCCTATTTTATTTCTTCTCACTTGTCCCTTTCTGAAACCAGAGTTTGAAGTAGCAGCCACTGTGCAAATATGAAGATGAAAACCCATATCTGCATCCCTCAAGAATTTTCTGTGAAAAAAAATTGAAGTGCCACTTTCCCGGTACATCCTGTCTACCAACTCCTTGAAAAGTACAGGAATTAATGCACGGTGCCTTCTGAATTTCAGTTGTTACTAAAAACAAAGAAGAGTTAATTAATGTGAGTGGGAAAAGTGTAGAGCAAGCTCATTTGCCGAGGTTGAAATAAGCAAAGTTCTAAAGCTCTTATTGAGGTGGCTGAATGAAAGGGTCACGAGGATGGTCACCAAGATGCTAGAAACGCTCTGATTTGTTAATTTGGATGCTGGTTATGCAGGGATATTCACTTAGTGAAAATTTATGAAGGTTATCATTTGTGTACTCTTCTAAATATGGGTCCAGGTCAAGAAAAGTTACTCCCAAATAAAAATTAGGAAGAAAGATCCTAATTTCCTTGCAAAATGAATTGCCTGATATCCAGGCATCAATGTTCTGGAGTTTGGGGTAAAATGTTTCTCTAAGAGGGGACCTTGGATTCATTATAAAAAATTTTGTGGATGAGTCTATTTTTTCATGAAATAATTAAGGTTCCGGGCACACAATGAGTTGATATGCAGGAGTTGCAGCCCAGCTCAACTAGGCTGACATGGGTGTGTATTTATCTGGCCCATCTCTTAGTGACACTACACGTAGCACTTTGAAGCTATGTCTTAAACAAAAAATTTTCCTGTAAGAGGCCAGAATAACCTTAAACCACATGAAAAGCAAATACAGCTACAGGATTGTGAGTATATGTGGAGGGCAGCATGGACCAGAATAGGGAAAGGACAACAATCTATTTTCTTCAACAGCATTAATTATCCAGGATGCCCAGAGTCAATCTCAATGTTGAAATAGTTGTTTTCCTTGGGTCACTACAGATGTTCCAATAGGAGATTGCAGCTACTTTTAGCTACTTATTTTTTTTGTACCAGGGATTGAACCCAGGGGTGCTTAACAACTGAGTCACATTCCCAGGCCTTTTTATATTTAGATTCTCCTGTCTCAACCTCCCCAGCTGCTGGAATTTACAGGTGTGCACCTCCACGCCCCACTAACTAGTTTTAACATCCTTAAATACAAAGAAACTGTCACTCCAAATGTAGTATCTTCAGAATAATCTGTGAATTATTTCTTTTGGTATAAGGACTGCTCTTAGTAGCAAAATGGCTTGTTCTACAGAAATAATCCTCTCAGACTCACTTTCAGGCCAAAATCCACACTAGCTGAACTTTGAAATTATGATTTCTCATAGTGAAACTGTTTGGTACTTGGAATAGAGCTGTACTGGAAAGTCAACACTCTCTAAATTGAGCAAAAATCAGAAATAAAAATGTTGACTAGATTAAAACTCTTAAATTAGATTTTTTGAAAACATACTTGAGAAATCAGCCACTTTTTCTTTCTTTCTGTTTTTTTTTTTTTTTTTTTTTTTTTTTTTTTGTACTGTGGATTGAACCCAGGACCTTGTGCTTGCAAAGCAAGCACTCTACCAACTGAACTAAACTCCAAACCCAGCCACTAGTATTTTTGAGTAAGTCTAGTTAAATGTCTGTCGATTCATCCAGAGCTATCCCATCTTTTCTGTTGTAAGGGCATTGGGACAACACATTTAATTTCTCAATTGGACAAATATTCAGTTCTAGAAATCTCAAAAGAAATTATAGCCTTCGTGTAATGGCTACTTTATAGTATAGGATAATATTATATTTCCTAAATAAACTAAAAACCACTTATTATAAAAGTCACCATTATTGTATATACCACAAAGAAAAAACTAATGCCTATTTTAAAATTTCACAATGTACTTTTAAGATACAGCCGTATCTCAGATAGTAAAAGGTGAAAAAAATGTGTCTTAGAAGTGATGAAATATCTTTTTTCTTCCATCAAAAAGAATGGAGGAAAAACTTCTGGTTAATTTAAAACTTGAATAGCAATCACCAATAAATGGAATTCTTTTGTTTTTGTTTTTACACATATTGCATTGCTTAGAACCCTTTTTTATGATTTAATGTGGAAGAGGATAATAGTTTTGCTCCTTTTTCAAAAGGTTCTGTCTTCTGCAAAGTGAACATAAGAGGTCATAGTTCCTCTCTTCTATTTTCTGCAATTGTTTTTGCACTGCTAATGAAAATACAATATAAAATTGAGTACATAAGATGTGTGCACACTGTAATTCATGAAATGCAGTTTCTCAATATTTCCTTTAAATGCAACTCCAAAGCAATTATACAGTCACTTTACAAGACCTTAGACACATTTAATTATAGATGAGAAGTGCATTTGCAACACTGAATTCAACCACATTCTCTTAAACTTGATCTCCAAATGTCCATGGTAGTAATAAAACCATCATATTTGCCTCAGTGAATGTTCTTTGAAATTCATTTTTCTTTCCATCTTTAATTAAAGCATATTTAACTTTCAGGAGAACAAGTAAAATTCTAAATTAAAAAAAAAAAAAACACTCAATTATTTTGAAACTTCTAATCCATTCTAAACTTGTTCAAAAAACTTTGCTTTAAACGAAAACGTTTTCCCTTTTCAAGTGGGGCTAGGATGAATTCCTCAGATCTGAACATTTTAATCCTACAATTAATTTTGAAAACTTAGAATTAAACATGCAATTGTTCCATGAGAGTGATGTTTTCAAAATTAGGTATAGGTAATAGCATTTTCCATTTGTTTACTAATTTAAATAGAGTAAAATAAAAATAAATTGAAATCCTATAGAGAAACATGTCCACCAATGTGGATTTCATACTTCTCAAGTGGGATCTCTTAGAACTATTTTGGTACAAGACATGAGTAGCACTTTCTCCGGAGCCCTTTCAGACCCCTATGATTTCATTTTCACCACTCATAAAATTCTTTATAAATGCATGACAACCAGATACAAATGGAAGAATTTGATTGTATTCTGAATTTAAAAAAAATTTTCAAAACACATTGTAGGGACCATTGGAGAAATCAAAATATGAAGTATTTATTAGATTATGTGGTTGAATTGTTAATTTTTCTAGGCATATGATAATGGCATTTTAGTTACAATGTATAGGAGAATGTCCAATTTCATGGGATGCATGCTGAAGTGTTTAGAAGTGAAGCGTTGTAATGTTTGGAACTTACTTTAAAATTGTGTACTGTGAGAAAAAGAGAGTGGGAAGGGAGGGCACAAAAGTGACAAAATGTTAACTGGCACTTCCAGGCGAAGGGTACAAGGTGTTCATGGTGCTCTGTAGGTTTTCTGTAGGTTTTCAAATTTTCAGAATGGAAAGTTGAGGAGGAACCTGTGTGGGTGCCCAGGAAGGCTATTCCTCAGAACAACGAGTCTGTGCCCTTTGTCACTCTTTCCCTCCATGACAATAGTTAATTTTAGCATGTGCGTCTCTGATGCACCAATAAAATACTTCTGGAAGAATGTCAGGTCAGCGGGTCTCGTTTCAGGTTTATTAACTGATAACCTACTTTCAATGACAAAAGAAAATGTAATCTGGGCCTGTCGTAAAGCAGTGATTGTCAGCTCACATGGTCAATATGTCATGCAGGGTACACTTCATTAGGGAGTGAATGACTTCACTTGTAATTTGAGCTAAATGAACGTCAATGTCAAGTTGTATAAATCAGAGGTTAAAATGTATCACTAAGTGTCATCAGATAGGGAACATCACCTTTGCTCTCCAAAAACACCCCAAATCAGGGCTCGGTTCATACAAGTGTTCTAAGTGGCACCTAGGAAGACTCTTCTGTGCCACAGAGCAGCAGCAATGTTCCTACCCCCGAAAGGACTGCAGGGGTTTGATGTCATGTTTATACATCTTCCAGCCACACTTTGATCTCTGATAACATCACTGTCCAATGATGTAACCAGTATGATGTCTCATGGAATAAGAAAAATAACAGAAAACTCCCTACAAAGGACAAACAGGAGAAAGTATATTTTGTAACCAGGCCTGGTGACTCACACATATAAGCCCAGATATTTGGGAGGCTGGGGTAGGAGAATTACAATTTTGAGGCTAGCCTCAGCAACTTAGCAAGACCCTGTCTCAAAATAAAATAAAGAGGGCTGGGGTTGTAGCTCAGGGGCAGAGTGCCTGCCTAGCATGCATGAGGCTTACACTTTTCAGAAAAGGTAAATTCCCTTTAAAAGATGCCCTCCAAAAATTAGGCCCCATTTATATAAAATACATGGATTGCAGCGCCCTTTTCCTCCCAATGAAAGGCTTCTCTGTTCTGGTTGTTCTATACAAGACAGATGTGTCCAGTGGCCTCAGTCACCTAACCAGATTCCCACCCATCATGGCTTTGAATAGGAAGGTTTGATAAAGTGGAAAGAGCAGACTCCTGATCTGATAAGAAGTGGGTGTCACCCTAGTGCTAACCACTTTCTGTCTACAGAAGCCTGAGCAAGTCAGGTAACAATCGTCAACCTCAGTTTTTTCATCTAGAAAACTGGCGTGGTAATGCCCACCTCTCCAAATTGTTGTAATGGTTAGCAGTAATATATGGCAAAAAACAGTAGGGCCTGACACATATCAAGTCCTCAATAAAAGGGGAGCTATTATAAATTGTTTAAAGTAGTAAATTTCATTTTTCACAGATGTGAATGGTTTTTGATTGAATAGATCACTCTTGCCTTACAGGAAATTAATGCACATTGGCTGAATAGTTTCAGGGCATGTATTAGCACATTGTGCAGGACACCAGGGAGGCAGAAACACAGCATGTTACGATGGTGTCTCATCACTATGAACAGCTCAACAAAGAGCCCAATTTTCCAACTGGGAAGAATGGCAGGTCACAATTCAAAAACTATTTCATTTTCAATACCTATCATTAAATAAGAGCTCCAGCCTTAGGTTGAGGAAGAACAACTTTCCCAGGAGGCTAGAGCAGGTAAGGAGCCCACCTGACAGTGGCTTCCAGCAGTGGGGCTCAATCTGACAGGGTAACACTGACAGAGAAGTCCCACAGAGGACATCCGTCCCCACCCAGAATGGGACTCCCTTGGAAATTTCGAAAGTAGGGCTTGTTGCTCTTTTAATCCATGGATCCAGTCTCCTTCTGGAGATCCATCCTGTAGCCATGGTGTTTCAGTATCAAATGACTACTCCTGAAGGAAAAGTTCAACAAAAGTTAAGCAAATAGAATTTTCTAGAATATCAGGACCAATGTTATATTGTTTTGTACTGAGTTTCTTCCCAACGTCTGATCTTTTCTATCTGTAGATATGTAGAAATCGCATGTTTGAAATATGATCTGTGCTCCCTTGGCAAAGGAGTAAGATTAGATAGAAAGGGCTTAGCCCAGAGTCAGCCATGTAGTAGGTGCCCAATAGGTAAACTGGGAAGAAAAATGTGCTCTGGTAGTAGCTTCCTTCAGCTTTAGGAACAATAGCCATTTTCACCCAACAAAGAACTGCAAAAGAGCCTCCTTTAGAAAAGCACTCTGGCTAGTTTACATTTTCCATGTTGACCTAAACAGCGACAAAGTTGGCTGGAAGGTCAGGATAGCAGCTAATAAAATCAGCAATTGAATTTAAAGTAAAGAAATGTCCCTCCCCTGCACAGAATTTTTTTTTTTTTCTTTTACCTTGCCCTCTCCTTTGGGCACAGCCTGCAAGAGAATTTCTTTAGATTTTTTCAAAAGTGAAAGTTGGGGTAAATAAGATGTGAGATTGGAGGCTGAGATGTGCTAGATGTGTTTTTTAAACAGCTCTTTAGATGGGCGAATACGGCAGCTTGATTAAGAGATGCATACCTTGATCATCTGTCATCCGCATGTCTTTAAGCCCTGAGGGGTAGTTTGTGCCAGATCGGGAAAGAAGTATGCCCCGAGAGACTGAGGACAGCACTACCTGGTAATCAAAAAAGAGAAATGAACATGGCATTGAAGAGACTTAAAGAGGCGGGCACAGAGCTCATTTGTTTATCCCCTAATATAAATTTCTTCCCAGATCTCGTTCATTTCTGCTATCCTTCTCCTTAGCTGGAAAAGAAATTGCATCATTTCTCTTCCTCTGCCTTTACATCTCCATTTTTGTAGGTGCCTCTTGCATCCTCAAGCATGCTGGATGTCAGCTCTGCCCCCGGCTCTGGACCACACCAGCGCAGTCCTGGTCCAGAGCAGCTTTACAGATGTGCCCGGGACAACAGAACCTTCACACAGGATTTGAGAGCCAGGATCTTGGGAATCCAGGAAGGAGGATGCCTGAGAGCAGGGCTTACTCTGAGAGGTTTGAGCTCAGTTACAAAAGACTCTGACCCAAGTCCAACCTGTTCCAGATGGGAACCAGGCTGAAATGACTCAGCAGACCCTCCTTATCCAGTACACAGCTGCTCCCGATGGGTTTGTCCATCAAATGCGGCTGCATTTTCTCTTTGGAAACAGGTTAAAATTCACTGTTTTTGCTTCTGTTTCTGTTTTTTATTTTCCACTTTTTACAAAGTGAATTTTTTTCTACCTCCACCTGCCCTGATACCTACTCCAGAGCAATCACCATAACCATGTCAATACCTAGTTTGTAAATAACTACACGAATGGTGGAATTATTTGATAAAAAGGGTTACTGCAGCGTTTATTTAAAATCCTGTGTTGCACATCAATAATTAGGGGGACACAGTGCCATGAATTTTGTTTCATGGGTCAAACTACCTTCTAAGCAATTTGTTGACATTTAGAAGTTTTCAAATCAAAGAACATACCCCACCATTTCATTTATTTGCCAAAATCTAAAATTTGGCAGCTGGTAAAAATTAGTACACATTAAACCTTTAAAAGTTTAACAGTTTAGAGCATAAAAGCCAGTAGTGGTTTATTTTATTAATAATTTTTGTTTACTTATTACAGAATGTTTTTGAATATATAAAATGTGTAAATAACAATATAAAGAACAACTTTGGGGTCATTACCCAGCTTGAAAACTTAAATATTATAAGTGTAGTAGCAATTTTTTGTGTGCCCTTCCCAAATGCCTTCCTCTCCAACCCCCACCAGAGGGAACCCTGATCTTGAATTTGAAAGATATCATCCTGAAGCATATCTTTGTGCTTTTAAACATATGTACACGTGTGTGTGTGTGTGTATATTTCCCTAGACAAAATATTAAAATCACTTTGCATATTTTAAGTTTTGCAAAAATGGCATCATATTCTCCATACACAATTTGTGAGGGTTTTTAACTCCTTTTTTTTTTAAATATATATCCCCTTTGATATATGTCACTCTAGTTTATTCATTTTTCACTGTTACATACTATTCCATTATTATATAAATAAACCAAAGTATATTTGCCCATGAAAGGCCTATGTTTCAAAAGAGGAGGGAAAAAAAAAAAAACCCTTTACATCATAGGGAAGCAAAGAACAATCATTTACACACATCATTTGACATATACATCATGGCTCCAAACCATGGCTTGGTTTGGTTATCTTGATACTTTTCTCGTTGTAGCTGAGGATAACTGTCGGAGTAAATGGCTAAGGCAAAATTTAACCATGTTGAATTAACAGCATGTAATCAAGCTGTGAGAGCCTAATGCCCCTGACTGATTCCATGCTTCTCCCTGGAAGTCCTGGACTATATCACTCCACCATACAAAACAATACCTATCAGAGGCCACAGATGAGCCACAGGACACCATACCTAGTCAATTGCTTTCTTTCTAAAAAAATACTTTCTTCTATCACTTCATTAAAACTGTACACGTATTTGCTGCTATACATCCCAGAAACTCCTGCAGGGTATGGTTTTTCTGGTGTCCTAATCACTGCCTGGGTCATCCAGGTTTGCTCTAATCGGTAATTGATTAAAAGGCAGATCAGCTGCCTCTCAAAGGCAATTCCCCAAAGCAACAGTTTCCTGTCCGCTCTCTCCTCAGTTACCAGCCTTGCCTGTCTTAACACTTAAACCAGCAAATGTGCAGGTGAGAAAAGAAAAATGAGTTCAAAGAAAAACCGGGGAGCCTCACAGGCTCAGTGGCGTCCCTTTCAACTGCTTAGGAAAGAAAACGGACCATGTGTGTGTCAGTCCCAAGCAGCTGAGGCTGTGGGCTGCTGCCCCATCTTGTAGAACTTAGAGGAATCAGGCGAAGGAACTGACAGGCCAAAGATATGTTTAAGAAACTGGGTTAGCAGTGATAGGGACAGCTGTGTGGGTCTGGCCCCCAGGGGTGGAGCCTGAAATTGATAGCCAGGTGTCTGGAGGGGGAGATTGGTGGCCAAGACGCTGTCAGTAGTAGGCCTCCGGCCGACATTCAGAGGCAGGAAGAAACCCACTGATGATAATAAAAGGTATGTCCCTAAACCAGGAGAGGAATGATGGGTCATCCAACAGTGAGGTCTCAGTGCACATCATTTCAGCCTGAAGTTCTACCCTTCTTGTCCAGTAGCAAGATTCCAATTCATACTTTGAACAAAAAGTTTCTCTTTCATACCAGGCCCCTATTGAAAAATCACATAAATCAATACAATGAAATACTACTCAACAATACAAATTACTGCTACACAGATCATCATGAATGAGCCTCAAAATCATCATGCTGATACAAAGAAGACAGAAACTCACACACTCTGTCTCTCTCTCTCTCTCTCTCTCTCTCCCCCCCACCCCCCTCTCATTACACAAAATATGAAAACAGGCAAAACTGATCTTTGGTTATACATGTCAGAAATTGATTGTAAATAGATGCTGGGGTTGTGGCAGTTGACCCGAAAAAGAAATCATGGAACTTCCTCAATGATAAAGAAAAAAAAAAAAAAAAAAAATATATATATATATATATGGTGTGTGTGTGTGTGTGTGTGTGTGAGAGAGAGAGAGAGAGAGAGAGAATTATACAGGTAACTGTAACTGCCAATATTCATCAAACTGACCATTAAGATCTGTGCATTTTAGTTTAGGCAAATTATAACACATTTTTCAAAAGTACACATGAAAACAAATAGATAAACGAAATCAATCCAAAGATGTGTTTGGTTAGGAAAATCTCCATAGAAAATAGAAAAACTCCAAGAGAATCAAATGGGATTTTCTTATGTGAGTTCAATTCCAGCCCCTGAAAAGTACAAGAATTTGAGTAACCCTTGTCCAAAACACTTGGAACCAGAGTATTTCAGATCTGGTATATTTTTTAGATTTTTTAAAAATATTTGCATACACATAATGAGATACCTGGAGGACAAACCTTAAGTCCCAGCATGGACTCCATTCTTGTTTGAGATATACCTTATACATATAGGCTGAAGGTATTCTATGCAGCATTTTTAGCATGCCTGTGTGCCACCCATCACATAAATTTAGGTGTGGAATTTTCCACTTGCAATGTCATGTTGGTACTTAAGGAGCTTCAGATTTCAGAGCATTGGGGATTTGTGGATTTGGGGATCAACCTGTACGTACATCTCGATGACTTCCCAGACCATGCTATTTTAAATATCCCTCTGCCTGGGGAGTTTCTTTTCCCTTTTCGTTCATCATTTTTCTCCCTCCACAGCACTTCCTATTTTCTGGTACACAAATATATATATAGTCTCCATCTATGTGCTCAATTACATTTTTAATTATATGTGTGTTTATCGTGTATCTTTCTTCATCTAAAATGAAAAGTCTACAAGGCCAGCATTTTTGTCCATTTTGCTCACTGATGTATCACTAATGTTTAGAAAAATGAATGGCACAGGCTCTGCTCTCAATGATTGTTTTTAAATAAATGAGAAACTTAAAGGAAAGAGAAAAAAAGGATTAACTGGCTATTTGACCTTATTTGATCTTCTGGTCCAAATCTGTCATTTTACTGATAAAGACGCTGAAACCCTAAGAGGCTAAATTACTTTCTCCATCACAAAATCAGAATTTGACAACATCACAGGTGGGACTGAACCTGTCCCAGAATCCTGTCTGTCTCTTGAGTAGGACAACACACCACACCTGACTTGACCAAAATTATTAGTTCCTCCTTCATCCAACTTCTTTTTTCATGCATGCTTATAATTACTCAAATTTAATGGGTCCTCAAACTTTAAGAGACACAAAATAAACAGGCTATTCATATTTGCCTTGACTTTCTTACTTCCAACCTAAGTAATATAACATTGTTGGTAATGTTCGTAGTAAATCTCAACTACAATGGCCTCACTTGAAACCTTATACATAAAAAAGAATTCAAGACTCTGAATGTCTGCTTTGTACAGGAAGCACTGTGCTCAGTTCACAAGGGACTGACGGGTTATTCTAAGAAAAACAAGGTACAAGAAGTACTTTGTGCCACGTCACTCAGTTATGTAGGGCAGGGCAGATACCAGAACCCAAGAATCCAGTGTTCTTTCGCTATATGACCAAATATGACGAACGCTTGAGCTAAGAACTGAAGAGCTGTGCAGATCCCAGGCACCCATCAATAGCTGCTTTCCTGTGCTCTTAAAATTGCATCCATTTTCCTGCAAGAAGCCAACCTTGCTCATTTTCAAATACAAGTTACAGAAAGTGAACAGTTTATCTATGCTGATAGCAACAGATCAGACAACCCCTGAAATCAAGGCTGGGAAAGACAGACAAAGATCAAAGAGTCTCACTCAGGAAGTTTGGGCAAAGGTGTTGTCCTGTGTCAGCATCCTTTCAGAGGCCTTTGGTTATCCTCTACAGACATGGACACTACAGTACTCTCTCCTCACTTCGCTCACTTAACAAGTACTGATAAAGTGCCCACAATAGGACAATCATCTTTCAAGGTGCTATAATCCTGGGGTGAACCCACACTTCTCCCCACATCCACTACTCCATCCCCCATCTCCTCCCCCTCTAGCAATTTCTGTGATTTTCCTGCAGCTAATCTCAACCATCTGCCAGCAAGAAAAGGCCTTGGACTGGCCAATATCCTGCTATTGTCAGAATAATTAATAATCTGAGGATATGGTGTTTCTCCTCCTTCACACATGCACAAATATTTGCATTTTAAAAGATAATGGTTGTTAGCCCAAATGGTTCTTTAACGGTGGAATTTCAGGCAGGTAACAAAGTGAAGACAATTTAGAGATTTGGGTAGAAGTAGGAAACTAGCAAACAGGAGGGTGTCTAGGGATTAGCACCTAGGATCAGCTATTCAAATGCATTTTTCCTTTACTGTTCATCTGAATCATGATTAAAAAAAAAAAAAAAAACTGCAAGGATTTTATGTAAGGGTTATGAGTGTAAGGGTTATGGTCATGAGTAGGGAATTTCTGCCCGTGCAAGACGGAAGGAACAATAAAGGTGTATGCATCACTTTTAGGGTGGTAAAAGTTTTAGGTTTACCCAAATAGAAGATCTTTAGACTTTGATGTCCCAGGAACTTCTTGAGGACTAAAGGCAAAGAACTCAGCAACCCCAGTGATGGACATATTAGGAGACAGGGCACTGGAGAGGTAATTCGGTCAGATGAGAATGGACCTTGGTGAGTTCAGTGCCCTGTGAGAGTGCATGTGCTTTTGCTCTCCCTGTATCTGCACAAAGAGCTTGTGGAGCCCACATCCCATCAGCCTGAAGAATTATTTTCTGGTTGCTTTCAACCTTCATTTCTGATGAGTCCTTATAAAGTTCATGTGAATAAGGATATACAATAAAGCCCCAGCCTATCTTTACCACTCCTCTCCTCCGCTGATTTTCCCCTGATTTAGGACTTACTGATGCTTGTCAAGCCTTCCCCAGTATTTTGGTAGGTGCAGTGGGGTTTATTTTTCCTGCAGGGCTCCAAGTGTAGTGCTGACGGTCTCACAGTGAGAACCACGTCAAGCAGTTGCCAGGAGATCTTAGCTGAGCTAAGCAGCTCAGCAAGTAAGTTCATAAATGGAAGAACTCATTTATCTTCCCCAGTAACCATCCCCTCCGCAACAACCAACTGCAAACTACTGAACCCATCAACACCAAGAGCTGTAGAAACCACTCTCCTCCTGGGACGGTACATACCTCCAGAGTCAGGAGTCACAATCCTTTTCAAGCTAGGGTTCTTGTGATTAATTTAAACGGCTAAAACCTGAACTATCCCTGGATTCAGACTTCTCATTTAATCACTAGTCATTCTATGTATATGGTTCAAGAATTAGGACTAAAGATAAAAAAATAAAGGAAGAGTCACATTATTATCTTGTTCATTTTTCAGGAACCTCAGATTTTCTGGATAAGGCAATAACATTGCCATACACCTTATTTCCACAGTTTCTCAAGGTGGGTTTTAGGAATTCTAGAAATACTAACAGGAAAGACCTGCTACATTAACATAGCTGAGAATTCCTTCGTCTTTATTGCCATTCCTAAACATGCTGAACAATGTGAAAAAGACTTAAATAATACATTTTTTGCTTCTTTCTGTTCAGAGTATTAAATCATTGGTGATTAGTTCTCCTCATTCATATGTTGTCATCCTTATTTAATCAGTCACAAACATTTACTATCAGCTGAGATATATGCTCAAGAATATTACTTGCAAAATGTTTTAATAATGTCAAAAATGAGGAAGAAATTAAAGATAACTATATAGAGAATTAATGAAACATGCTCCATTCAAAAAGTAGATAGCATGCAGCAGATAAAAGGAGTGAGGTAGCCCTAATTGTCCTTGCATGGAGAAAAGTGACCCTGTTGTATGTTAGGCAAGAGGGGAGAACAGATTACATAATGGCATTTCTAGTGACATTTAATTTTAAATGAAATTGCAAATACGTGTGAGTACATACCTATATTTCTATGAGTCTAAGAAATATACACCAACTTGTTAACTACATTCTTTTTGAGTTTATTGTAAATTGAATTGCTTTCTTAATTTCACTTTGGCTTGTTCATTGCTAATATATAAAAGTACAATGGATTTTCATATGTTGATCTTTGCCCTGTGACTATTTATTAGATCTAGCAATTTTTGTGGAATTTTTAAAGGATTTCCCATGTATAAGACCATGTTATCTGTAAACATAGTTTTACTTCTTCCTTTTCAATCTGGATGATTTTATTTTACTTTCTTGCTTAATTGCTCTGGCTATAATTTCTAGTGCAATATTGAATAGAACTGGTAAGAGTGGACATCCTCATCTTGTTCCTGATCTTAAAAGAAAATCATTCCATCTTTCACTGTTATCTACAATGTAATTATGGGTTTTTCATAGATTCCCTTTATTCATTTGAGGAAGTTCACTTTCCCTAGTTAGTTGAGTGTTTGTATCATAACGAGGTCTTGGGTTTTGCAAAAAACTTTTTCTGTATCTATTGAGATGATCATATAGCTTTTGTCCTTTATTCTATTAATGAGGTTTGTTACATTAACTGAATTTTTAATGTTGAAAGGCGTGTTTTATCCTGAGGATTAGTAGACATCTACAGTAAGTGAATTGGAAATTCATAGTTTCATTTCATCCTCTACCTTTTGATTCAGCCTTTTGTATTTATCAGAGATTATGCTTCTAAGACAAATTGAAATAAGGTAATGGCAATATGTCCAAAATCTCAGTGGTTTGACACATAGAAACTTATTTCTGATGGATACACAACTTCTGTAGGACGGTGAGTCTTTACAGTATGGTGCTTTATCATCCATGGAGTGACTCACAGGTCCAGGCTGCTCTGATCTTGTGGGTCTGCCATCTCATCACATTGCTCTTACTCATTTGCTCAGGGAGATCAAGAGACTGTATAGTCACATGGGAGCTTTTTACTGCCTCAGTCTAGAAGTGGCACATGTCATTTATTCTCAGATTTCATTGCCCATAATTAATCACACACTCCTGCTTTACTGCAAAGGAACTAGAAAATAAAACTTTTATTGTACCCAGGAGGGAGGAATATGAAAGAGAGTTTGGAAGCACGGAATTTTCTCTGCCATAGATTTTTGTATGCTCTTTACCAGTTGATATGGTTCCATTGCCCCCCTGCCAAGAGATGTTGACACCCTAACCTCCGAAATCTCAGAATGTGACTTTATTCGGAGACATAACTACTATGGATATAATCAGTTAAGATGAGACCAAAAGGGAGGAGGGTAGACCCTTAATACAATATGAGTTTTGTCTTTATTAGTAAAGATAAATGGGCATGAAGAAAGAGACACACAGTAGAATATCATGTGATGTCAGAGGCAGAAATTGAAATAAGATAATGGCAAGTGAAGGCATGCCAAGTATTGAAAGCTACCAGTGGAAGCTAGAGAGAGAGATTCTAGCAATTTCTGAGGTGCATGACCCTGCTGGCATCATGGCTTCAGGCTTCCAGCCTCGAAACTATGAGAGACTGACCTGATGTTTTAGACCACCTAGTTTGTGATTCCTTATCACAGGCCTAGAAAATGAATCTATACCAATCTAGAACACTGTTGTAACTTACTTTTACTGAACCTAATGTATCTTCAATGGTAAGACATGATTTATTTCATGGACCTAAAAGGAAGAGAAAAAAAAAAAAACATTGCCAATTAAAATTTAACATGCTGCATTAATAATAATCCTCTGTGAAGCATAAATTGGGCACACTACACTGTCATTACTGTGCAGCATCTTTCCTCTATGCCAAGAGATTTGGCAATTTTTTTGTGTCTTCAGGTATATATGACTTGGCACATGACAGACAATTATTTTGCACTCTTCTCAGTAACGACACAGCCACAGCTAATTGTGGGTTAATTCTTATTTATGATAAAGCATGTGATTGTTTCTGTGCAAGAAAATAAAGAATTCTATTAATTTTTCCAACATTCCCTCTAATATCAAATTAAAACCCCTCTGCTCTGTATTCTTGTCTTTCTGCATTTACAGTAACTTTTCATTTCAACATTAAATTATACAGTAAGTTATGAGAGGTAGAGTCCTTAAGGGGCAACCGAACTCAACATACAATAGCAACAATGCACATAATTCAACCACAATGGTGACAACATGAATAGCTATGATGCACTTCTTGCCTGTGCAGGCAATGTCAACCATGACCCAATGGCCACTGGACCAACAGCTGTTGTAAGACACTGTCAATGTAGAAGAAATCCCAACTTCAGTGTGGGAACAAAGGGGTCTCCCTGAATGAACAAAGTATGGATAAAATAGAGAACGGCAGCAGCAACAATCATATCAGATCACTCTGTTTAGACCAAGCACAAAATTTTATGCTGGACCTGCCAGTCTGTAGACTCCTAGGGCATCCCTGAGATGTTCTCAGGAAGTCTAAATTCAAAACTATTTCCACAATAAGACTAAAATTGACTTCACCTCTTTGGTCTCATTCTCTCATTCCAGCTCAGTAGAGTTTTCCAGAGGCTACATAACATGAGACACCAAGACCAATAGAGTGTAGAAGCAGATATGAAAACTTGTCACCTCTTAAGGTGAACATTTTTCTCACTGTTTTCACTATTTTTGTATAATGATCAATGTGTTTTCATAAAAAGAATATTACTTATGGAAATATGAGATGGGCTTTTTAATGTTATTGAGATGAATTAAATAAAAAATTTTCTCAGTTCTAATTTCAAACACAGTAAATATAAATGGATACCATAACAAATGAAAGAGTTTGATAATTTTTAAGTGTAAATGAGGATATTGAGATCAAAATGTTTGAGAATCACTGACAAGGAAGATGCATGTCTTAGTCCATTGAATAATTCTTGCAGTTATGATGGGATCAATACCAAAAGAAAACCCAAACACTGAGGTAATTATAAGGTCCCACTCTACCCTGTGCAATTCAAAAACAAAACCAAAAATGTATTGATCCATAAAATAAAATTTCATATTTCAGTAACATATGTATTTACTGTTTTTAAACATCTTTGTGTCTATGTCCATCTGCATTTGTCCCTCTATCTTATTTTGTGGTCCTATTTTGCATATGACTTTCTTTGGTACTTATTACTTCTCCATTCTTGAACCCAAAGTATGGGAGTTATCAATGATATGTTCCCATTGATTCTCTATCTAGCTGGAATTCCTTTTGTAAATGGAGGGTTGGTCTTCAAAGAAATCCTTGAACATGTACCTTAATGAATCTACCATTGTGCCAACCATATCTTACCTTTCAATGTGGCTTGGTTCCTTGGCTTGGTTCCCTGTGCCTCAACAACATTTGCCCTGAAGAAAAAACTTAACCTGATATTATAGTGTCCCACCATAAAGGTAATGAGAGGACTGCTGAATGTTCATGATGATAAAAAAAAAAAAAAGTTCATTTTGATTTTCTCCACAGTCCTTTAAATAGTCAGAATAAAATCCTTGTCCAGCACCATTCCACTGATGGATTGGGAAAGAAGGAGCCTGCCACACATGGAATTAACACTAAGTAATTTTCCCTTTCTTGATATAAACAATTGTCTTTCAATGTACAACAGCTCTGGAGGTGTTCAGGTTACATGCTTATTTTAAGGTCTTCTGTTTACTTTCTGATCTCCATAGGTCAATGACATCCCATTTAGCCCTGGTGACCTTGTTTATACGATTTTGATATAAATGAAAAAGTGTGCTTGGGGATAACATTAACATTCCCCATCTCAGTCCACCAAATAAGCAAACAATAGTCTTCGCTCAGTCCTGTATACAATTGTTCCAGAGTGTCAAAGCAGACTCCAATACGCAGAGCAAAACTGATCAACAAGATTTAGTTTCATTCTAAGCAGAATAAAATAAGACCCCAACCTACGTAAACTCCAAAGTAAAAACTCATGAGAACTTTGATGGAATGTAATCATAAAGAAAGCTGAATATATGATATTGCAGCATTTAATTAATGAGAAGAGGCAAATCACTTATTAAAGCAGTAGGGATCTACATTTTCACTTGGATTTAAAGTGTGTTTCTATTTCACTTAAAACTCAGAAAGCATTGTTCCTTTTAAGCTCTTTGATTCTCTGCAAGGGAGAGGAAGAGAATAATATGTTTGGATTCTGGAGATTTGTTACTTTATTTTTAAATGAGATAAGCTCACCACAAATGGACTTCCATGCTGAAAATCCATCTTGACAACTACTCCTTATAAGTGCATTATCAGTCTTGTGAATAATGGCACGTACTTGACAAACCATGTCTCTGATAGCTCCCTCTCATCTTATTCCTCTTTCAGGAGTAGACACATTGGAACTAAATTCTCTTTTGAACTTTATTTTGTGTAAAATTGTTGCATTCCTGGACAAAGAAACTAACCTGAGAATACAGTTCAAAATAAAAGTTTTGTCCTCTTTTTTTGGACATTTATCCTAAGGGAATAATTGGACAGACTTTTATGTGGATGTTTATTCAGAAAAATTTATAAATGCAAAAAAAATGCAAATGACATAAATGTCCCACTAGTAAGGGGCTATTTAAAAAACAGGGTGCATTAAACAGGAGTACTACTTTGTAACCATTAAAAATGATGATATGAAACTTAATTTGTTGTTGTGAATAGGTGTCCATAATGTATTAATTATCCATTTATAAAAATAATAGCTCAGAAATAAGTAAATAGACAAAGACTTTATAACTCTGTGTGTGTATATGTGTGTGTGTGTGTGTGTGTGTGTGTGTGTGTGTGTGTGTGTGTGTGTTTAGAGAAAGAACATTGTTTACCAAAGTAGGTTTTGAGAAAAATGAATTTATCGAAATAAAGTTTCTCTGGTCAAATCAATTTGGGAAACTCTGGATTTTATCTCCTTTTGTGAAAAGCATAGTACACATTATCCAGTTAAAGCCTTTGAGAAGTCCTACATTAAAAGGAAATCTGTTTAAATGCACTTAACTTAAAAATGTCCCAAATTTATATTAGCATAAATACCTTCTTTCAGGTGTCCTAAAGAAAAAACTTCAACAACTTTTGGCAATAGTACCAAAGATGATGTTTAACTTTGTGTCTGTATATTTTCTGAATTCTTTTGCAATAAATATATATTGGTATTATGGTTGGAAAAATAGAATTAGTTCAGATTATTTTTCAAACTATGTTGACGAAAAACACACCGATAAAAAAATATATAAATATATATTGAGAGAGATTTAATGCCCTGCTACATAAAGACACAATTTATGAAAAATCATATTTGATGTGGTAGAGCTTCTTCTTGTAAAAATAAAAAATAGAGTAAATAAAGGGGAAAAAAGAAGAAAAGAGGAAAGGAAATAAATGAAAGAATGCTGGTATCTCTCCATCAATGAGAGGTAATTTACTGTTTTATTTCTTTGTTTTTCAGAATGCTCTTCATTAAGTACATATTTCTTTTATGAATAAAAAATTTAAAATTAATTTTTGTATAGGGCACATATGTATTTTAAGAGAGAAGAAAACATACCACAGAAAGATATGCCCCTCAGTCTCAAGTCAAACATACTTGTGGTTGCTTCTATTTCTTTGGTAATACCAGACTTTATCTCCCTCAAGTTAAAACTATTATAAATAAAAATAATCCCATATGTTGTTCTTTGAATGCTGCTTCATTTTCCTGGCTGTGCCTGTATTAGCTGCTGGGCCCTCCCACTTGCTCTGTTCCAGCACTGGGCTCCATTATGAGAGGAATAAAGAATGATTTCTCAGAATATCACAGAATACCACCCACCAAGGACAGTGTAAGTTATAGGTGCTCGGGAAGGAAGTACCCTTCATGGAGTTTCATAATGTGACATCAGAAAAAGTCTGGGAAATTGGCAGCAAAGTAGTCAGAAATTTCTTGAAAGAAATTAATAAGACTTGTTAATAGCAGTATTGTCTGTTTTATTTATTTTGTTTTGTTTTGCTAATTTTCAGTGTCTGAGTTTATCAGTAAAAAGGAAACCTGATTATTTGAGAATGTTTTTGTAGACATCCAAATTATCTTTCTAACAAAGTAAAGTCATATTTTTACAAAGTATGTATACGCAGTACTGAGACCTTGAAGACAGAGCTCAGCTACCATATACAAATGAAAAAAATCAATCTTCGAAATTAATCTTTGCTGGGTGTAGTGGTACACTCTTGTCATTCCAGGAACTCAGGAAGCTAAGGTGGGTGGATCACAAATTCCAAGACAGCCTGGGCAACTTAGAAAGACTCTGCATCAAATTAAAGTTAAAAAAAAAAAAAAAGACTGGAGATGTAGCTCAGTGGTAAAGCATGTGTGAGGCCCTGGGTTCAATTCCCACTATTAAAAAAAAAAATAAAATCATCATCATCATCATCATCTTAGATGCCAATATATTTCAATGATCCTCCATTGCTGAAAACATTTTAAAAATCCTTTAAAATTACATTACAAAGCAACAAAAAATAGGTTCAGCACTTTAACATTCCACCTTATTTTTGAAGAGATAGTATCCTTATTATATATTATCACCAATTGCTTTGGGCTTGATTCAAACACTAAACCAATTGCCAGAGAATATTGAAGTGCCTGCCGAGACTGTAAAAACAAACAAAATATTAAAGCAGCAACAAAGAAAAGTCCTATCACAGTCTGCAAATTCTTTCAAAGTATGAAATCCAACCTCTTTTCAGCACAGATAGCATTGAAATTTTGCCCCAGGAAATTCACATGGCTGTTTGGTGTCTGTGAAAGTCTAATTTTAAAGACTGAAAAAAGAAGCAAAAATTTACGTCATTTTGATTTACCAAAGTACGAAGCAATGCTATTGAGGACAAATTTGCATTTGCTGTCTTTATAATGTAGAAATTCTGCAATAAAGCAGACCATTCGAATTTGTAATTTGGAGCTCTGGAGTTTTCCATTTTTGTGGTTGCATAGAGACAAACTTTAACAAATGTGTGGCACCCATATGCTTTCCTGCCTCTAAGCCTGGACCCCACTGGAATTAAGAGCCATATCCAGCTCTCTGGCAAAAAATAGAAAGACTTGTTTGGGAAGAAAATTATGGGGCATCATATCAACGAAGATAGTTAAGAAACTGACCTTTCATTTGCAATTTGCACAACTTATTCAGAACAAATGAGTCCATGTTTATTTCATGATAATTTCTCATTAAAGAATTTTCAAAGGGCTTTACAATTTAAGGCATGCAAGTCAATGTCTTAATGTATCCACAGTATGAGCATTTGTTTAATATTTTCTAGGATAGTAACTGTCTCCCACCTTTCAAATATGAAATCCTCGGTAGGGAGAATGAATTCTTTGACTACATCCTCGTTTGCAAACTACAGTGCACAGTCCAAATCATGGAGACCACCTGTCTTTGTAAATAAGGTTTGACTGGAACACAGCCATGCCCGTTTGTTTATAAGTTATCTATTGCCGTCACAAAGGCAGGGTTGAGCAGTAACAACAGAGACCTTTTGGCTGGCAAAGAAAATATTTACTATCTGGTTGTTGACAAAAAATTTTCCAATACCTGAACTACAGTACTAATTTTATTTTCTAATAATCATTTGTTCATAGCAGTAAATATCCCCCCCCCTTTTTTTTTTTTGAGGGGGACTAGAAAACTAAGTTAGACCCAACAACGCAAGATAAACATTAATGACATCATGTTTCCCAACATAAAGACATTGGTGATTTATCATCTCGGTCTAGCACCACACCTGTTTGGTCTAGATCCACAACATCTGCATCAAGGACACAATATGCAATTCACATTTTGTGCCATTTTTACTAGAACAAAGCTGCAGTGTAAAGACTTAGTCGCATATAGTATTTATAATGATATATCAAAATCATCAAATGGATTACAAATAAGACATGATGAACTGGTGTTTAGAATGGGAAGGACATTCCTCACCAGGTGCTAATAATTTGAAGGTAGACTTGACTGCAGGCTTCCATAAGTTGATACAGCACTCCCTTAATCAAAGGATAGCTTAAAAGAATATGAAATGAGCTGACACATTTTGACATGATTGCCAATTGCAGATCAGATACATGTGCACTGCACATTGGGAATGCATTGGAAAGCATTTTTTTCCCCTTAACTTATGGATTTTAAATCAGTTCCTGAGATAAACATTTCAAACATAGAAGCACACAGTTCTGAAACACTTACCCAAACCTGAGAAATGCAACATGTGCATGGAAGTCCTGCCCTTCCTGTGTATCCCTACTTTGCTTTGAATTACAAAGTAAACTATAAAAGAACCAGAAGAAAATATAGATACCTTTTGGTTGATAGCATGGGAAGGAATATCTAAACATAAAAGCAAAGGAAGAAGCCATAAAAGAAAACAGATTTGATAGATAAAATTTTAAAATATCTGTATATCAAAAAGTCATAAAACCTATAAGGCAAAAGAAAAAATATTTTTAAAAAGATAAAATGCATAAAGAGTTGTATTTCTAATATATTGCAAGTTTTAACATTTGTGAAAAATAATAAATTGTATTTATTAAAGTAAGCATTGAACAGATTTTCATTGAACTCCTGCCCTAATACTGTTTGAGCTTCAGTGGCTAACACAGGGCTCCAGGACTGAGATAGCTGGAACATGTCCTGGGACATGAGACTTTCAGTGCTAAGATGCAGAACAGTCCCAGGCAACCCCAGGAAACAGAGCATGCTAAACTCAAGTTTCTAGTGCATCATGCTGCATGATCTTCAACGTGGTACTACACATTCATGAATTTCTAGTTCCTCATCTTTAGGTGAGTGCTAACACGAGAAGTTAACTCTTAAGATTGTAGCGAAGATTGAACAAGATGAAATGTACAAAGCTCACAAACCTGGCACAAAGCACATGCTCAATGAATGGACACCTCTGGACACTCTGCTGTGTGACTGTAATACCATCTACTCAGGAGACTGAGGCAGGAGAATGGCAACAGTTCAGCCTGGGCAACTTATTGCAATTCTGTCTCAAGTAAAAAATAAAAAGTACCACAAAAAACAATACATAAATACATAGCAACCATTAGGATTAGAATTAGACCATCACCACCATCATTATCATCCTTTACCAGCAGTGAAGACCCACTAATTCCTTCTTATTTTCTATAATCTTATTCCCGTTTTCAGAATCTTAATTTGAGGGAAAGAACTGATGAATTCCTGGGTAGAAATTTTCATCTGACCTAGTTTTGACCACTGAGAAGAAAGGGGAAGTTTTTGGTTGGAACTTCTAGAAAGGCTCTTTAAAATACGTAGGTGTGTGGGGAAGGAGAAGAAAGGCAGACAACATTGGCATGGACATTTTGCCCCTGGTTCTTCTTCTTGCCTAGAACTCAGACTTGATTCTGGAAGCAAAACTTGTCCCTATGACCCCAAGGGTGACAGGGACATGACAAGGACAGCTAGGTGGACAGATACAAGGTGTTCATTTCTCCACTGACATCATGGAACCAGTGCATGAATCTTGATTTCCAATTTCTGGACTTTTGCCTCCACAAGAAAAAATAAAACTTTTTATTTTTTTAAGCCAACACTTCCCAGATTTGCGTTAATCCCAGTCAGAATTCTGAACCAATACACTAAGTACACACTAACAGAAATGTAGCGAAGGATTCAAATGACTTAACAAAGGAAAAATGAACACATTTGGAAAGTCCATGACAAAAGTTAGCCTTGATGCCTTGTTACCTGTCACATGAACAATGGGGAATGGTATTTAACACACCATATTTAACAATAACCAAATAGTAACAATTATTTTTAATATACATTATTTTCACCCAGCTTTTAAAAAGAAATAAAATACAATAGCTGATTATTGAAGTTCCCCATTATCCTCTTCCCCCTCAATTTAGTCAATATCCCAAAGATGCTACAAATCCCCCCTGTCCAAAAAAAAAGTTGTTTTTACTTTTACTAAGTATGTACCCAAACAATCTGCTGTTTATCAAATTACATTTAAGTGTACTTTAAAATTTCACATAAATATTGTGATCCATATCCTTTTATGAACTACTTTGTTATCACAATACTATAATTTTGATATTTACCCACATTTGTACATAAGCTCTATTTTATTCATTTTAATACCTCAGCTATCTTCCATTACATATTTGAATATACATGGGAAAGTCAATATTGCTTTAACTTCATTATCACTGATTATCATGCATTTATCAATTATTTGGTTTTCTCTCCTGTGAATTTCCTGTTCTATCTGATACATAGTATTTGGTGGAAATTTTCTTTGCCTTATTTGTTTGTAGGAGTTATTTATATGTCCTGGATAAGGATACTTAGCTATTTATATAGCTACTTCGAGAAATTGCTTTAAATTTTAATATCAATCAATCTTTTCATTTTTAAAAATTGAGATATAGCTCAAATGACAAAATCCACTTATTTAAAGTATGTAATTCAGTGTTTTTAGCACAAAGTTGTATAATGGTCACCAACATTTACTTCTAGACCATCTTTGTCACCCCCAAAAGAAATCCCATATCTATTAGTAATCACTCCCCATTTTGCCTAACCCCTGGCCTTTGGCAACGACTAGTCTACTTCTGACTCTATAAATTTACCTATTTTGGATATTTTATTTAAGTGGAGTCACACAAAATTGGTCTTTTATGATGGTTTCTTTGACTAAGCATAATGGCTTCAAAGGCTCACGTGTACATGGCACATGTCAATATTCTGTTCCTTTATGGCTAAATAATGTTCCATTGTATGGATGTGCCACATTTTGCTTATCCATTCATCAATTGATGAAAATTTGGGTTGTTCCCACCTTGAAGCTATTATTAATAATACTGTTCTGATCATTCACGCACAGTTTTCTGGGTGGACATATGTTTTCAATTCTCTTGTGTATGTGCCTAAGAGTGGAATTTTTGAGTCATATGGAAACTCTATGTTTAACATTTTGAAGAAGTGCCAGAATGGTTTCCAAAGCATCTGAACCATCTTACATTCTCACCAGCCGTGTATGAGTCTTCTAATGATTCCACATACTCTCCAACACTCCAGCTCTCTATCTTTTTAGTAGTATTAGCAGTAGTAGTAGGATAGCCATTCTAGTGATTGTGAAATGGTGGGGCAGTTTAGTATGGCTTTGATTTGCGTTTCTCCAACTAAAAATGTTGAGCATCTTATGAGTTTGTGGGCTATTTGTATATATTCTTTAGACCAACGTTTATTTAAATTCTCTGTTCATTTTTTTTATTATAAACAAATGGGATACATCTTGTTTCTCTGTTTATACATGAAGTAGAGGCATACCATTTGTGTAATCATACATTTACATAGGGTAATAGTTTTTGACTCATTCTGTTATTTTTCCCCTTCCCCCCACCCCTCTTTTCCCTCTATACAGTCCCTCCTTCTTCCATTCTTCCCCCCCTTCCATCCCCCTCTGTTCATTTTTAAATTATGTTATTAGTATTTTTATTGCAGGTGCAAAGTAGGGATTATAGATACTTGTACTTTATTAGCTATGCTTGCAAGTATTCCTTTCACTTTCATGGCAGTGTCCTTTGAAGCACAAATATTTTAACTTTGATAAAGTCACATTTATCAATATTTTTGTTACATGTGTTTTTTTAAATTTATTTACTTTTTAATTTTTTTTACAGACTGCATTTTGATTCATTGTACACAAATGGGGTACATCATTTTGTTTCTATGGTTGTACATGATATAGATTCATACCATTCATGTAATCATACATGTACATAGGTAATGATGTCTGTCTCATTCTACCATTTTTCATACCCCCCTCCCTAATGGGGGAAATTTAGATTATGTTACATGTGTTTTTGATGACATATTTAAAAAACCATTGCATAATTCAAGGTGGAAAAGATATAGACTTGTGTTTTCTTCTAAGAGTACTGTAGTTTTAGCTCTTACATGTAAGCCTTTGGTCCTTTTTTAGTTAATTTTTTTATTTGGTATAAGATAAGTGTCCAACTTTATTCTTTTGCATGAGATTATCCAGTTGTCCTATCTGAATGGTTTTATTTTATGCCATTTTAAGAAATTCTTCTGCCCCTGACATAAAAATTTCCTATAATTTTCCCTAAAGGGTTTAAAATTTTGGATTTTATTTTTTAATCTATCTCAAATTTTATTTTGTATTTATGTACAAATAATCCATTTTTCTGTCTTCTGTATGGCTACCACTTGACACAATGGTTTTGCTGAATATTCTATCCTTTTCCCTGCTAAACTGTAATGCCTTTCCTGTATAACAAGTAACAAATCTCCATACATGCTTGATTATGTTTCTGGATTCTCTATCCTGTCTTACTGTTGTATTTGTATAGCATTTAAATTAGCATGGTTTTATAAAAAGTCAATGCATTTCTTATATTGCATTTTTTTTTCATTTCTAGAACTTCCATTTGGCTTTTTCAAACATGACTCGACTTCTCCATAAGTTTCTTGTTTCCTCATGACTTCTACTCCTTCATTTATCTCTAAACAATGACACAGTCTCATGAGAGTATTCTGTACTGTCCAATTTGGGAGGTATAGTCTCCTGTCTGTTGTGTCTGCTGATTCCTCTCATGGAGGTTCCTATTCATATTGTGAGGTCACATCCTCTGGAATTTCTTTTCTTGGGAATGCTAGGACTGGAGGAAGAATATTAACAGAATTTTCATTTGCTCTGTTCACCAATTTTGTGACTTTTTTAGGATAATTTACTTATCTGATTCTCTATATCATGGGAGCAGGAAACTTTCCTAGACCCCTTTCAGACCCCTTTTTCAGACCCCTTTCCTAGTCATGATGTCTTGATTTCATCAGATGAGGCTTTCCGATTTTTTCACATTGAACCCAAGTGTATGCCAAGATCCTTTCTGCCTCCTTGGACAAATGGACCTTTTTTTAACTGCTTTTTGATGGACAAGGCGCCTTTTAAGTTTTCTACCTTTATCCAGGGTTAGCATTAATGCTGCTTTTTTTAAAAGTATATACTAAATAGATTATAAAGATAGGTTTAAAACCCTGCAACATAATGCACGCTTGTGAACATCAAGGTTGAACAAACTCCTACATTAAGGTAATGCATTTCCTCACAGTCAAGCCTTTTAATGTCATTGTACCTCAAACTTGGTTAGAAAGGAAAGAGACAAAATATAGATCTTCCTAAATAGTGGATTGCAGAACAATATAGTCTTCTCTTCCTTAGAGAAAAGGTAACCATCATTCTTCTGCTTCCTGTCTGAAAAGAAAGACTCCAGGCCACTTGAGGTTCACTGTTCTAAATGATCACTCTTGATGAAAAGAAGCATAAATCATAGAAATTGAACTGTTTACAACTAGGCAACAATTCTGTAAATGAGGGAAAGGTTATATTATTTTTCACTTCACAACATTGGCATCTACTGACATGTACCAGAAAACCTTAAGGAAGATTCTAATCAGTTCTTGTGTGTGTGTGTGTGTGTGTGTGTGTAATATTATATGAGTAATATTACAGAGTTGAATATTTAGAAAGTAATTCCATTAATCAGTCTCCATCATTTGAAGGTATCATAATGTCTATAACATTTTGGAGTAACAGAAAAGAAAATGTTTGATATTGCAGGTGCCATAAGGTACATATAGCATCTCCAACAAAAACGGGTGTTCCTAAAGTTTTATGCACACCAAATAAATCTTGTTGCCAAAGTTGTATATGATGAATCTTTAATAAGTTAACTTACAAATCCCTCCTTTATCAGAAAAGGTCTCATGGTTGTTTATTATATTTCTTAAAGCAAGGTATTTGGCATTAGCCCCTAGTGACAACCAACTGGTTAACTTTTCAGAACAAAACCTAGTTCCTCCTTGAAGGTAATTTTAAATGGTAGAACAGAGAACCAGATCATGGTGGAACTGTGAGACATGCCAAATGACTCAGAGAATCTAGCAAAATGTGTTAAATAAAACTAGTAGGGAGAATTTTTTTTTTCTATTTGACTCTATTGTGAGTTCCATTTAATAAGAGTTAATTAATGAAAACCAATCATTTGCCTTCCTGGATTTAAAAAAATAAGTAGTTCATTTAAGGGTATGCTAAGATGTGCTTAATATAGTACAAAAGCTATCACATTTTCATAGAAATACATAGATTAGTAGCAAGATAATGGGCAATGAGTAACTTTTTCTCCAAGCTATTAAATTCTTTTAATGCTCTATAGTACAGGGAAATGTGGATCTAATTTGAGGTTATACTTTTAAGGATTCTTATCTGTATCTCTCCAGTGGGTTGTTATTTCAGAACATTTGTAACTGTTAGTAGAGAAACCTCTCCTTTTACATTTCTGCAAATTGGAATCAAAAGAAAGTGTTTGGGAGTTTTTGACACTACATGGTTTAATTTTTCTAGTCCAACCAAACTATTAGAAGTTTGACAGCTATCCAATATACTTAATGCCTTTTATGTTTCCTGTTCATTTCAGATGGGCGCAGGGGAAATGAGACCGAGTCATCCTTTAAGTCAGCCCCTTAGGAAGAGAGGATTTAAGAGGAGAGACTGTGCAGGTGTGAGTGGCCTTACCCGGTGTTCATATTATGGAAGGTGAAGAATGACTTTAACTCCACTTCCAAAAACTCAGGAGATGGCCCAGAATCCAAAGCCAAATTGAATAGATGGGAGGTCCGAAACACGAGGAATCTTATTAAACCAATCAATCAAGAAATATTTACAAAATGTCTCAAATGTGTTTAGTGTTGTGTTAGACCAGAAGAGATCAAACACTGAGGAAAAGGGATAAATAAATGCTTGAGGAGGCAGGACATCATATGTTTGATAATAATATAAAGATAAAATTGGTCTCCAAAGAGAAAACCAAGGAGGCAAGAGAATATAGGTAAAAGTATAAGTAAAAAATACTAAAACAATTGAAAAAGAGAATCACATATAGAAGTAGGCCAATAACATTAAGGGGAATAATTTTGTATAGAAAGCAGTTGATCAAAAGGGTCACACTTGTCCCAGAAAAGGAAGGAAGAAGTGAATTCATAAGGCCAAGAGTATAGGTATATAAGACACCTCGGGGACCTGGCTCCACAGGCGGAAGGAAGGAAAAACCCAAAAGAAAGTCAGTGTCCTGCCTGAAGGTCACACAAAGAAATGGACCTCGGACTATACCCCAGACTGGACCCCGGATGGGACTCCGATGCAATACAATCTCAGCTCAAGATCTCCAAGTAAAAGAGAGAGAGAAAGCTGGGACCCCAAGGAGGGAAGAGCTTGAGAACAGAAAGAGAGGACCTGAAGCAGAAGAGAGGACCTCAGCCCACGAGGTCCAGCCAAGCAGAAGAGGGCGTGCATCTGATTTCCACACGCCAGATAATAACTTGAGTTTTAAAACCCCTATTTACCTATGTGCTTGACTTCACCGCACTTGTACACAGACCCTTCGCTTCTTTCCTAACACCTACTCTTTTTCGTTCATAAGCCCTCAAATACAATTTGAAGAAACTCTGTAGCATAACCGACCTTTTTCAAATCTCCCAGACAAACTCCAAACTCACCAGCCTTCCCCATCTCAGGAGTGTGAAATCTTATTTTCCAGTTCTCTGCTCAAATTTAACAAGCCACCTCCTGCTTAACCTTCTTCTGTGAAACCTGAAAGCACCAGACAATTGAGCGCCCAACCCTTGCTCCCCTGGCTTCCCACCTCTCCCCATCAAGAGTCCAGAGCACCACAATTTCCAATCTGCGATAACAGACCTCAGTTACCCTGAGTGGAACAGAAGACTTAACTTTCCATCTCCGTTCCTTAAATACAAAAGAACACACACACACACACACACACACACACACACACACACACGCAAGAAAAACAAAAACAAAACAAAACCCAGCTTCCATCCTCTTTCACCCTCTCAACCTTTGAGAAAGAAGCATATAGATAGCATTTAATTATCTAGACCCATCAAAAGACTGATTAAGTGAATCTATGCCAATATGCCGATTCTGGAGATGATATTGTTTTCCCTGCTTTCTGGTAAAGATATATTCAGTGGAAACACTGTGGCTCTCAATTAGGCAGCTGGGTGACTTATAAATATATATTTATGTTTGAAGCCTAAGTGGCCATCGGCTTCCCTACTGTTTTACTTAGCTAACAAAACAACTCTATCAAAGTAAGTATTATTCCAAACCCCAACTTCCTGGGCAGAATGCTCCCATATGCACCATTAGTCTAGCTCTCTGATGAACTACATCGTTTCTTATAAACTGTCCATGGCCCATAAATTTCCAAGCATAAAGGCTATTACTGTGCTGTGCAAATCTGCTGAGAATTTGGGCCTTTCGAACTCCATTTTACCTGGCTGAAAATGAGACGGGGGAGAAAGTCCGTTTGCAAACTTCCTTCCTTCCCCTCCCTCTCCACCCCACTCCCACTTTGATCAGGGAGAATTATTTAATGTGTACAAGACTAGAACACGGGTTTATTCTGACTAATTTTAAGCAGCTTCTGTATCAAATTAGTGACTTTTTCCCCCTGCGAGTGCTACATAGGAGGATAGAGAAAAGAGAGATTTGGGTGATTTTTTAATTAATCTGGGCAGCATGGTTTAGAAAACTAGGAAGGTTAAAAGAAATTATTTTTTCTTTCTCTAGTTAAATCATTCTACACAGTAGTGGAAGAGGAATCACAAAAGCATGCTTTAAAAATACCAGTGCATGGCTAAATCTAGTTATCAGTACAAATGATGCTACCCAAGACTGTGGAATAAAAATATAAGGGTGCTACCAGATCTCTAGTCTAAAAATGAACAACAGAGTTGGACATCATCATAATTGTCCGTAGCATCATCTGTCCTTATGTTTACATTTTGCAATTTACAATGGGATCTTAGCCATGATCTCCTTTGATCTGTATGAATGGGTACAAAAGATTCAAAGGGAAAAACAGAGCGCTGACAGTCCATGGCACCAAGATTTCTTGGCAGCTCAACACCAACTTCATTTGGTTTAATTAATGATTAGAACAATAATGATGAGACTGCTAGTTGGTAAACTCTGTGACATGCCTGGAGACCAGAGTATCGCTAAGCATTTGCTTCAAAGGAAATTATAGCATAAGTTCATGTTTTCCAAAATCATACCAGTTAAACTGATCAACTTCAAATCTGATGGTTTCAAGAGCAAATTAATCCCTCTCGGAATTGTTAAAACAAATAAGGGCCTCCCAAGTTAAAAGACGGACGGAAATGAATGGAAGGGAGAAGGAAAGAAGGGAGGGAGAGAGGGAAGGAGGGAGGATTCTGTTTCCAATGTGGCTTTTCCAGGGGATTTTTTTTCCCTGTGCGAAAGCCTCTCACCTTGCCAACCTCTAACCTAGAATCTGTCTTTCCACCTTCACACTTCCATTCACATCTCATTAAGTAAACAGTGAGATGCTCTAGCTATCGTTAGTCTCATTGACACAGAATTACAGTATTTCGTTGAAGAATTCTTCCTGTCAATATGAGGAAATTGTGGTTGTTTGTGTGATGTATTTAGTGCAAAAACAGGCTAGTAAATTCTAGGGAGAGAAGAGAGGTTTTGCTTCCTTAATTACTTTGAAACCATTAAAACCTTTCTTTTTCAGGCAGTTGTAATCCTAATGTGAAAAAAAATAAAAATCTTGAAGTAAACTATCTAACCTGGAGGATTTGGGGTAAAGGAAAACAAGGAAATAACATCTCAGCAATTCAGTGTCTAAATAGTCTCTTCAATGAAGTCCTCCTTGCTAAATTACTGCTATGTTTATAACACCATGACAGTTTCATCTATCATTTCTTGAAAAATATTGTTTGTTGTACTATAATATGCACTCCACAACAATTAGGATTCAGCAATGCCATATTTTTTTCCAGATGTAATTCTCTCTGCTCTTTTGTACATAAGATTCTCACTAAAATTCCCTTTCAGGGAAATATTCAAAATTAATAATATGGTTCATTACCCATTACATGCTGTTGAATGATTTGTAAAATCTTGATATAAAAATCTCAGGTGATGGAAATAAGATGCAGAAGCTAACACAGGAAGTTATTTTTCATTGTTTACTCTAAAATTTGTTCACTGGAAGTGCTTATGCATTGTGCAAGAGGAGGTTACTCTCTCCTGCAAGTTTTCTTTTAAAAAGATCATGAAGTCTCACTGTGAATATTTAACTCAAGAGTAATAACATAGTGTCAGATACTTACACAACATAATGGTATAACACTCTACATTTTGACATCTGTCCAGACAGATGTTTAAAACTTAAGTTCTTCAAGTTTTTTTTTTTTTTTTTTAAGTTATTGAAAAAGATCTGGGAATCATTTCTGGTACCAAAGCTACTCTTCTACAATTTCACTGTCAACAATTTAATTATTGCAAACGGAGGCAGAAAAGCCAGTGATTTATATAGCCTTTCCAAGAAGAATTTGGCCAAATTGAGGGAAAAAAATATTCACAAGCAACTTTCCTTAGTGACACACCATCATCGATCACCTTGTCTATTTACATGGTTTATGTGTACATATAAAATATAGTTTCTTATTTTGATATTTTCTTCTTGATTTGAATTGGTAAAGCAAGCAATTTGGTTTTGGAAAGGAGCCATTAACCTTCAAAGCAACAATAGCCATTTTTTGTTGGGATATGTTCGAAAAGTAACCCTGAGTTATCCTTTTCATATGCCATAATGCTGCTGCTAGATATGAATATGATATATTTCTTTTTAATTAAAAGTAGTCGCATTGTGGTGTGATTTTTAATAACTTCAGTGTCTTCAGATTTCTACATTTTAGATTCATGTTGGAACTTGTACACCACCACATGCTGATTGCAAAATTCATTAGCGTGTAAATCATGTTTTAGTGATAGTCCTTTAAACAAAGTTGGTTTGATTGCGAACTGCACACTGGTTGGCTTATTTATTATGAAGGTCTGTCAGGCAGAGCAGTTAAGTTAATCAGTAACCAATAAAAGATTTAAACCTATAGATATGGCAGCGGATTTATTACTAAAAAAGGTTTAGGCTTCTTAATAAACACTCATGAAAACATGTTGTAATAGCTACTTTAGAAATCTTATTTCCATGCTGCATGCAAAGTTTAAGGAGACTTCTGAGTTCTGTTGAAAATAGTGAAAAGCTTACATTATTTTCTTGAGTTTTATTATCTGACTATATGTCCATAGAAGATACTTAACTTGATTTGCTTTGGAATCAATATGCAGCTTCCTGTTTCTGTTTTTCTACAAGGCTTAGTGTGCTATCACTTAAAACAGAGGAAGCCTTATCACAGAGCCCTTGTCTCTGATAGGTAGAGAACATCAGTGATTTCTAATAAGGTTAAAAGAACTCACTCATAAAGGTTTTGATGTTGCAATCATATTTGGTAAATCTTCATGAAAGAAATTCATGATTCCAAACATAATTAGGACCAAATTCAAACTGATGGGCAAAAGCCTCTTTTTCCTCCAGTGGATCATTTTAGACAACTCACAAAAAACATGAAATATTATTCCTGTTAAAGTAGAGTTTACACACAACTGTGAGAGTTTGAAAAGTCTCTGGATCTCAATTTCCTCATCTTTAAAAGACACTGGAGCCCCGCACCATGGCGTATGCCTGGAATCCCAGTGGTTCAGGAAGCTGAGGCAGGAGGATCTCAAGTTCAAGGCCACTTAGCAAAGGCCCTAAGCAACTTAGTGACACCTCGTCTCAAAATAAAAGGGGGGTGGTGGCTAAGGAGGTGGCTCAGTGGTTAAGCACCCTTGAGTTCAAACCCTGGTACAAAAAAAAAAAAAAAAAAAAAAATGGGGAAACGTGATAAATGATTGAAATATATCATGGCTGAATTAAATGTCTGATCCTATGAGTCCATTAAAAATCCTAATTTATCTCACAGGAGAACATGTTTATAATGTCAAAGCTAATGCAGTGCCTTGCAAATGGTGAATTGTTTTATTTGTTCTATTTAGTTATGCATGACAGCCAAATGCATTTTGATTCATTGTACATAAATGGAGTACAACTTTTCATTTCTCTGGTTGTACACGATGTAGAGTCACACCATTCATGTATTACACGTACATAGGGTAATGATGTCTGCCTCATTCCACCATCTTTCCCACTCCCTGCCCCTCCCCTCCCCTCATTTCCCTCTGCCCAATCTGAAGTTCCCCCATTCTTTCCTTATCCACCCCCTCTGTTATGTATCAGCATCCACTTATCAGAGAAAACATTTGGACTTTGGTTTTTTGGGATTGTCTTATCTTGCTTAGCATGATATTCTCCAACTCCATCCATTTACCTGTGAATGCCATAATTTTATTCTTCTTGATGGCTGAGTAATATTTCTTTGTGTATATATTTCTTTGTGTGTATAGCTTCTTTATCCTAAGTGGTGAATTTTTAACAAATAGTTACCAGCATTGATTGCTGGGTAGTTACAGACCTGATTCTGTAGATGAAGATAAGAAAAGTTTAAAGCTTTGTCTACAAAACCCAGGTCAACCTAATCTATGACAGGGGTTGACAATCCAGATTTTAAAACAGAATAAAGGCCAGAGATGTAGCTCAGTGGTACAGAACTTGCTTGGCACGCACAAGGCCCTATCTTCAATCCCAGCACTAAAATATAAATAAATGAATTTTTAAAAATGAAGTAAAAGCCACCTTTGGCTTAATTATTCATATAATTGCTCGAATTTCCATTTCCTTTTGCCAAATCTTTAAATATTATCTCCACACTTATCTTTATAAGGATTCGGGTATGAAGTTTGGGATTTCCCTTTTCATGGAGATCTATTTATTTTAACTCTTTCAATCAACAAAGGATATACATGAAACATTTTCACCATGTTAGTATCTTTGGCTGAGGTAAAAAATAATTATAAATACAGTAAGCAGGAGACTATATTATTGGTTGTCCTTAAATGAGTTGCATTTATGTAGAAAACTTACTTTCACCTGCCCATTTACTCCAGAATAAAACTACTTCTTTCTAAGGCAACTTTCACTTATACCCAATGTTCAATACATCAGGGTTCAAAACTATCTTGTGTCAGTTTTATGCTTGATGTTAAAATAGGAATGGAGGAGAATCCCATCTGGAGTAAATTTTGATTTTTTAATTTATTTTTAGATATACATGACAATAGAGTATATTTTGACGTATCATATGTACAGGGGGGATAACATTCTAATTAGGCTCCCATTCCCAGTCTTGTGGTTGCACATGATGTACAGTTTCACTGGTGGTATCTTCATACATGAACATAGGAAAGTGATGTCTGATTCATTCTACTGTCCTAAATTTTGAATTTTGTTTAACACAGTCACTTTCATCTCAGAGACATTACAGTCATCCCAAATCTGTTTGCAGCATGACCTTAAGTGTTGGGCAGTCTCTAGTGAACTTGATAGTAAGGGCTTTCAAGGAGCAAAATTCTGATTTTATTCCAAATGCACTTCTTTTTTTTTTCTTTTTTGTACCAGGGATTGAACCCAGGTGCTTAACCACTCAGTCACATTCCCCAGGTCTTTTTATTTTTTTTATTTTGAGGTAGGATCTCACTAAGTTGCTTAAAGCCTCATTGAGTTGCTGAGGCTGATCTTGAACTTCTGTTCTTTGGCCTCAGTTTCCCAAGCTGCTGGGTTAAAGATGTATGCCACCACATCCAGCCCAAATGCACCCTGAAACAGAAATAAGGGAGGAAATACTGGACAAATATTGTTAATATGTTGTAATTGCTATATGTTCTATGGCTCAAAGATGTTAAAGGATATACAAGCTCAGAGTATTCCACTGTGGATATTTCATGATACCTTAATATTGTGTAAGATAAACATTTTTGGCTTAATCGTTCAGATAACTACTCAAATTTCCACTTCTTTTTGATAGACCTTTAAATATCTGTCCATACTTATCTTTATAATGCTGTGGGTGTGAAGTGTGGGATTTCACTTTTTGTGGGGAGTTATTTAACTCTTTCCATCAACAAACTATATACATGAAATATGAACAAGCATGAAACCGACCCAAGACAGTTCTGCCTTCCTGAGATGTTGGACTTTGGGCATAAGTGAAAGGTGCCTTAGGAAATGTAAAACTGGGGCCACTGGTAAGTGACTGCAAGATGCCATCAGTAGCCCAGGCTGCTATGTCTTTGTGCTAACATCCTTCCATGTTGTTTCTATTGTCAGGGCCACCTCATGGCTTAAGAGAGTCACTTCAGCATTTACCACCTAGTTTCTGCTCTAAGAAAGTGGAAATGGTGAAATGAAAGAAAGCTTCCTCCTCATTGGGTCAACTTCTTTTAAGTGGGTCCCTAGAACCCCCCAGAGCACTTCCGCTGGTACGTCTTTGGTCAGAGCTCAGTCATGTGACCACACTTGGCCAAAAGAAAGGCTGAGGACAATCTCTAATTTGAGGTGGCAAGGAGCCTGACTAAAATGCAGGTTCTTTTCTTCAGGAGGAAGGGGAAATAGGCAAGGTAGACAAGAAGCAGCTTCTTCTACAGAAATGCCTGAAGGACTAAGACATGAAGCATTATTAAAGGAGCAATTCTAATACAGTTTTTCCTTTGGAGGGGGAAAGAGGTTTGCCACCTGAAGGCTACCGCTAAGGCCACAGGCAGAATGCAGATGAGGACAGGAGTACTGACGGTCTTAGGGGCCAGACTTACTAGTAAAAGCTAAATTCCAAGCAGAAAAAGAAAATGTGCATCTGTTTCCAGTTCTGTCAGTTTACTAGAGACACTCATGGTATAAGAATGAGGTGGCGGTGGCAGTGCCAGGCACCCAGGAAATCTGTTGGCATCTATATTAAATGCAGGAAGTAACATAAAGAGTGACAAGACCAGGGGTCTTAGCATCTCACGGACCTGGTTTGGAATGGGAACTCTGCCATTACTCTATAGCCTCCCTGATCCTCAGTGTCTTTACCTCCAAAATATGCGTCATAGGGTTTCTGTAACTTTAAAGTAGGAATTCCATAAAGCACACAATGCCTGATGTATACGTGCTAAAGAAATAGCAGCTATAAGTACTACCATCATGCATTTCTTTTAACCTCTGATCTACAAGATAAACAGCCAAATGTGCCAGAAAGGAAGTCGTTTCCAGTTCTTACTTATGGGGTCAGTGATAGCTCTCACTTTTCCCTGTATCCTTAATTATTTCCATTCCCTTCCCAGGTATTCAATAGCACCACACAAACCCATGAGTTACCACTTCAAATGGGGGAAAAGTGGATGTTCTAAGAGACAGCACTACAAGAGACAGAAGAGCAGAGTGACTACGAGATTGGACTCCAGCGCAAAACTAAAAGCCCATCTCCAACGCTGGGTATGGGTCTTTTGCCTTTCTAGATCTCGGTTTTCTCATCTATAAAATGGAGATGATGATTTTTCTCTCATAAATAATGTATATATTGCACCTAATTAATGTAAAAAGCTAATGAATGAAGCTAAGGGCTATGTTAATAGAGGAGGATTCACATTCATTGGTGGCCTCTTCTGTGTCTCTATTCCAGCACCATACTTCATATAGAATATTTATATAGCTTTTATTCCTTGCACTAATCCTGCAAGAGTCAAGCCTTTGCAATGATTTGAGTCTTTGCATTCCTCCCACATGTGGAACTTCAACCCTCGAGGTGAAACCTTTGGAGGTGGTTAAATCATGAGGGCAGAGCCCTAACCAATGAAATTAGCCACTTTAAACAGGGCTGAAGGAACTAGGTAGGCCCTGTCTCATCTTTCCACTCTTCTCCCAGCAATTGCCCTTTCTGCCATGTGACAATGCAGCAACAAGTACCATCCTGGCACCATGACACCAGGCACTGACTCTGTTGGCACCTGCTCTTGGACTTCCCAGCCTCTGGAAGTGTAAGCAATTGATTTATTTTCTCACAATTTACCTAGCCTCAGGTATTATGTCATAGCAGCAGACTCTTCACAAATGAGATGATGATTCTTCTCCCATTAATAGTGCAAGTAAAGCTCTTAAGTCAGAGCCTGGCTTACTATAAGATGCTTCAGATGACAAAAGGACTTACCAAAGATGGAGAACTAACCCATGAAAATGGCATTATTTGATTCCGGATCTGTGTTTCTAAACCGAATTCTCTTCCAATTCAATCCCTAGGGAGAAGCTGGCATACAAATCTCTAATTTAACCTCTAGATACACCAGAGAGGCAGGGAAAAATTTAAGACACAGGTTACAATGATTACTTTCATGACTTCATCGACCTCAAAAGAATGTTTTCAGCCTTTGACATGAACAGTAACTCTTCTTTACTATGGAATTCATCAACCAATATATTTTTAACATCAAAATGGTTCAATCACAATGGAATTTTAGAAAACCTACCACCAGTAGTAGTTTTTTAAACTTACATATTATTTTTATTGTGTGTCTCCAAACTAAAATTTCCTTTGTATGACTGCAATTCAAACACATATGCACGGATCTGAAACAGTTAAGTAAAATGAACATCATTTTTTTAATGATACCTCTCATGTAAGAAACATGTGTATTTATAGATCTTCTGGTAATTCTCTGCATTAATTCCTTGACCTCAAAGTGACCGGAAAAGGTCAACAATTCCTGTAATGTCTCTGAGTGGCACATTTTCATCTCTAACTTAGCTGAAAAGTATATAAAAGCTCAGGCAGTCAGAAAGCACCCAAATAGCTATACAGCTAAGATGACCCCAAAATGCAAGTTAATCCCTCCAAGGTCAATCGTAATTTATGTTCAATTAACTGGCTCAAGAAACCTGTTTCAGACAGAAGCCAGAAATTAGGAAGCCAGTTGCTGGACTTTTTAGTGGGGAATACTTTTTGTGAGAGCCATCATCAGGAGCCCTGGGTAAAATGTTATCAACAGGACTTTCCCTAACTGAGCAGTTAATTCTCCACCAGTCTGCTCAGCTGACTCCAGTGTGTGCTAAAAACCACAAGGATTCAGAAGGGAAGTCATTGGACACTGCACCAAGCTCAGTCTCCATTTTAACATGGAAGGTATGAAGTTAAACCTCCTTTAGGACACATCAAAAAACACAAGAGGCAGCTTCGGGAGGGGTTCCCCACTGACCAAATATGAGAAACTGGAGCATCAAAGTAAATACCAAAGTAAAGAATCATGCCCATTAAATAAAGTAAGAATTTATTAGCCCATTCTGAAAGAAACAAGTATAATTGATTAAACAAGGTTAGAAAAAATCAAAACTCTTCCTTCTAATAGATGGCCAAGTAATAAATATATGAAGTGGTAATACATGAAGTGATAATATATGAAGATCATCAATGGATATTAACACTGGTAAGTAAAGGTTGGATGAGGAAGAGCATATTTATCTAATAATCTCAAAATGTTTTCCACTTGGTAGACAACACCATGTGATCAAAGTGATCAAAGTTAGTGTCACCATTATGAGGAAAGCCAGATATTATGTGCCCGCTGATACCATGTACTTGGGCCACAGTCTCGCTTTTGAGGTGCTCCTCCTGCCAGCAATGTATAACTGAAATGCAATCATAAGAAAATGCTAGACAAACGCCAACCCAGGAACAGTCCACAAAATAACTGAGCTGTGCGCTTTAAAAATGTCAAACTCATGAAAGACTAAAAAACTGTTCCAGAGTTAAGGAAACCAAAAAGACAAGTCAGATGTCATATATGGTCCTGGATCAGGGAAAACAGCATTATAAAGGACATTATTGCAGTAACTGGCAACATTTGAACATGAACTGCAAATTAAATAATAATATTGTATCAATGTTAAATTTCCTCTGTTTGTTAATTGTTTTGTAGTCATGTAAAACCATGACCTTGTTCTTGGAACATTAACACTGAAGTATTTAGTAGCACAGGAGTATTCTTAAAAGGTTCAGGAAAAGATTATATGAGTCAAATGAAAAATAGAACAATAAAGCAAAAGTCAAAATGTATAAAATTAGTGCTACCTAGGTACAGGATTAAAGGATCCTGGGACTACCTTGTACTATTCTTGCAACTTCTATAGAAATTTTAAATTATATGAAAATGAAAAGTCATTAAAATTATTTTTAAAGTTATTAAAATTAAATAAAGTTTTAAACTACACTACAACAAAGATATATACTGATATGTTTTAAAGTGAGAAGAGCTGGTATCTGCTGCTTGATTTATAATACTCAGGTGAGAGAGAGAGAGAAAGAATGAATAGCAGGACAAATGAGACAAAAGTACCCAAATAGTGTAATTCTTGAATTCTGGGGTTTACTATACGGTCTCTCACCTTTTGTACATGTCTGAAAGCTTTCTGTAATTGAGAGGTTTTAAAAAGCTAAACTCTTCTCTATCTTTGGGCCCATCCTCCAACCCCAGCAATGAAAATTCACCTCCTCTCCCTCTGCCTTAACCAACACACTCCAGTTTGCCCACACCCTTGAGATTCATGGCAAATAATCTAGGTGGTTTAGATCATTGTCCAAATTATAACTTGGGTTCAGAAACATTTTACTGGAATTGTCTGATATTTAATGGACATTCTCCTATGTCCCAAAAGAAAAAGTAAGAGCTGTATGATGGGTTGTCTTAATGTGTTTTATTAATAGATCATGATGGAGGTTTAAGTTCATTTTTCTTCTATTCAGAAAAATACTATACAAATGGAATCAGAGACTTGAAGAGTAGGGGTCTATCTCAACACACTTTGAGATGACACATTCTTATACATTGCATGGAACTTGACATTAGGTTCTGGACATTTTCCATCTGAGGCACCATTACATGTTCAACCAACTATTAAAATATTCATCCTGGGAGAAATAAGTAGAAAAAAAGAGATACTGTCTAATGTAAGAATGAAAACAAAAGCCAGTATCAAGCTCCAGTAAACACTCATTGAGATAGAATAAAATCAGAACTTCTGGGAACTCTAACCAAGAGATCCTGGAGTTTGCCATGATTTTCAGCTTTGAAGGGAGCCCACGTGGTCTCGCTTAGAATTGGAGAAAGAAATACAAAAGAGTTATTAAATTAAACCACATAGTGAAAATTACAATAATAATAATAACTTTTAAATTTGCATAGCACCACATAGTCATTAATTAGTATCATGCTTGCAGACACTTGTGAGGGTGGCTTGGAAGATGAAACCATCCATTTCACAGGTGAACAAACGGATGTTAACAAAGACTGACTTCACCACGGTCACACCATCAGTAAATGGAAATGCTAGTTTATAAGATTTCCCGTGTCCAGTCCTCCATTTTTTTTCCCAAGAATAATGACCAGGAAAATTCACAGGAGGCAAAACTATGTAATAAACATCCCTCTACCCACGGCGGGTTCAGTACATTACCTGTCATTTTCCTAAGGACATTTTGCAAATCAGCATAGATGATTCCAAGCCTACTGCTACAAAGAGGCTCACAAAACTGTCACATCTGTTTTGGGTCCTCTACAATATTTTCAGTAGCATCTATCAATATATTTCTCACAGAAACACACAGCTTAACACCATGGAGATTTTCCTGTCAACATCATCATATGCTTAGGATGATTCTAGAAGAGCATTTTTAATTAAAAGTGCCAGACACTAGAATCACACTGAGATGCCCCCAATACTAAGGAGAATTAGCCATGATGACTTGACCCAAATTTCACAACCCTTTAAGGCGGTAAAGCCACGATATTAAGCTTTATGCTCACATATAGACTTAATTCCTACTAAACATAATGAAAACACTGCCTATAGACTCCATAAACAAAGTCCATACAAACTGCAGCCTTATTGTTTGAAGCATAATGTATTTTAAAAAAACTCCAACAGAGATTGTGCAGAGATGGACACATAATGAGATGAAAGTCAGAAAAGTCCTAGATCAGAAAAAAGAAATGAAAGTACTCTGTGGTAAGTGCTACAGAAGTGCTTGGTAAATAAATAAAGTTGAAGTAAATGCAGGATCTTCTCTGTAGGTAACTCCTGGGTTCATTTTTTTACTTTTTAAATAAATGAAAGCATTCACTATTTCTCAGATTGTTGAGGCATCCAAACTCAAAAGTTTCCTGTGTTCAATTGTCAGGACTGCCAAAACAAAATGCTGGAGACAGGGTGGCTTAAACAACAGAAATTGATATTCTTACCATTCTGGAAGCTGGAAATCTAAAATCAAGGTATTGCCAGGTCTGATTTCTTCTGAGGCCTTTCTCTCTTCTTGGCTTGCAGGTGACAGTCTTCTCCATGTCCTCAAATGACCTTTCCCCTGTGCACATGCATACCTAGTATCTTTCTCTGTGTCTAAATGTCCTCTTGTTATAAAAAGATCGTCAGGCATATGCCTGTAATCCCAGAGGCTTGGGAGGCTGAGGCAGGAGGATCATGAATTCAAAACCAGCCTCAGCAAAAGTGAGGTGCTAAGCAACTCAGCAAGACTCTGCCTCTAAATAAAATACAAAATAGGGCTGGGGATGTGGCTCAGTGGTTCAGTACCCCTGAGTTCAATCCCCAGTACTCCCCCACAAAAAAAATACCAGTCAGGTTCGACTAGAACCTACCCTCGTGACTTCATTCAACCTTAATAACCTCTGTGAAAACCCTCTCTCCAAATGTAGTCACATTCTGAGGTGCTAAGGGCAAGACTTCAACATAGGAATTTTGGTCCATAACCTCCCACTGTCTGAAATTTCAGTCTATTTGTGCCAGTTTTGAGCCAAGATGCATCAATTGCCGATGAGATTTGATTCTCTTGCCCAATCCAAGCTGATTGCAGATTTTTAGCAAACTTATATTTTTAGTTTCTTCTGTGCCCTGTTTTTGTCCCATATTGTCAACTTAGATTTTTCCTAAGTAGAGGGTAAAAGTGACAAAAACACCTTAACCTATTTGGGAGCTACCCAGGTGCATTTGTTCCAAAGAGAAAAGATAAAACTCCAGATATTTACCCATATGTACTTATTGGAGCTCATTGTCCCATTTGCCCTCTGACACACAAGAGAGTCACTATTTACTTTTTATTTGTCTGCATAACCACTAACAGGCAAAATTGCTACCAGGTAGAAAGGTATAAAATTGAGTCAATGTCATCCACAAAATATTGCATGGCATGCCTTGGGGTATGAATACACTAATACTAAAGCACTCCCTGCTTCAGACTTCAAGACACTACTTAAAGATTAGTCTCTATGTTACCCTTTCAGGGAGCGGGGGTAGGTATTACGACTGTGTTTCTGTTTCAGATTTTGCACAGTGTTCTAGCTCTGCTATTTGTTGACTATGAACAGCAAGAAAGAGTGTTACTGTATACCACTGATGGCAAGATCTCACATCAAACAGGCTATCTTTCTCTGGCAACCTTGCCACTGAACTTCATCTCTGTTTTCCTGTCCGCAGAAAGAGAACTCTGATGCTGCATACTTCAGGTTGTAAAAAGATGTGAACACACATCTATATAAGTTAACACATCCTCACCCGGAAAAACTACTCAAAATACTTAGGCGTTTCTAAAGACAATCACACAGCCATGCATGAAAAGCTGCCCCTTAGTCTCCAATCCTATCTAAGTCCTTCATGCTAGTTGGCAAGCTTTGCATTTATGGCCAGGTCCCTCTTCCATTACCCTCGGTGACTGTTAACAATTACCTTTACCTAAAGTCCTTACCCTTTCTTCTACTCTTGGGGGTAACCAAACTTCTCAGTTTATCTAGGACTGAAAGGGTTCCTGCGAGTAGTGCTAAAACCTGACTCCCCTCCTGTTCCCTTACCTTATCAACAAAGGACATCACCACCCACATCTCAAAAAAAGAAGATTAAACACTATCAAGTATGAACTGCCCCAAATTCCATCTCCACTATCCCTGCCTGGACACACATCTGTACCTGTCACTTGCCTTCAATCTCGGAGGCTAGTGTATCCCACAGTTAATTCACAGTCCCATTCTCCTTCTTCATGAATGTCTCCATTATTTAACACTGCTTTCAAGCAAATTTTGACATATCCTCCTTTCTACTGTCATATAATTATGTTCAAGTCTTTCCCATCTTCAAAATTATGTATATAATTATGTGTGTATGTGTGTGTGTGTATCCTTGTTCCCCTTTACTAATAGCCTACTCCTCATCTTTTCTCCACCAAAAACACCTTGCAAGAGATTCCAAATGATCTTGTCTATTCTAAGGGCTCCTCTATCTACTCCAAGGGCTCCTCCCAAGTTTTCTTTATCACCCGGCCAGCCCTCTCCACTAAAATGCAGACTGAGCTCTTCACCTTTGTAATAAGCATCTCTAGCTTGATAACCTGAAAGTACCTGAGACTCAAAATATCTAAATAAGTTGAACATCTTTCTTTTCCTGCCCCTTCTCCTCGACTTTACTGTCCCAGAAAATGGAAATGCAATCTTCCCAATGTCCCAGTCATTTTCGTGAACAAATTAGATACTGTATCATTAGTTCTCCAGCTTAAGCTTCATCCCCACATCTGCATTCCTTAGGCATTGTGCCCTCCTCCTGTCCCCACCATCATCCAACAGCATTTTCACTGTTTTCTCAGCTCCCTAGTTTTAGTCCCCACCTCCTTCAAACTATCATTCATGAGGCTGACGCCCCTGAGGTCATGGATTGACTTATTCCTATTAGGACTGAGCTATTCCTATTACCTGGGAGTAGACAAAACCTTTGATCTAGCCTTCTGAACACCAAACTGGCCACAAGAATGTCTCCTTGGGGTTAGTGAGCAATTTCTAATTTGTTCATGAAAATGACTGGATCGATGTGCCACTGGCTTTGTGGCTGAATCAAATTCCAGTATAAATTAATTGAAGGCAGTGTAGGAGGCTGACTGTGTTTCTTTGTAGAAATGCCATTTGCAGATGGGCAGCATTGCACCTGCATGTCTCTATTTGCTTAGTCTTATCCCTTGTAATCTGTGTTACTCTGGCCCTGAGGGTTAATGGTTGCTAACCAGTCAAGCAGCTGCAGAAACCACTGGTCATTTCATGCCCCGAGCTCTTAGAATTTTTAATTTATGTCCTACAATATCTCACACCCACCTCTTTGCTGGGGCCACCTTGGCAAACTTGAGATTGGAAGCCACTTTCTCTCCCAATTCAATGCTGCTGCTTGGGACACCACTCTGGCCTCAACATTCTCAAATGAGAACATTCAGAAATTAGTAAGAAAGCTTTTCATTTGGAAAAATAACATCAGAAGCCCGTTGGAGGATCATGTTCACCATGAAGCCGTGCTGTTCCTGGAACTGCCTGCTTTTAAAGGTCTTCCTGTCTCTGCTCTAGATGGCAGGACTCCCAAATGTTCCTTGTTCTCTTCCTCTGGAGCTTCATGTCCCCCTGGTCATGCCTGCCCTTAATACATCTTCTACCAAGTCATTCTGCCCCCTGCAGTCTGGTAACTCTCCTGCGCCCTCTGTCCTTCCAGTCCAGGAGAGGTAACAGCTTTTGTCAAGTGATCACCCAGGAGTTGCCTCCCTGCCACTTGGCTTGCTTCAAAGCCCCTGCTGACACCCACGAAACCAATTCCCTGCATTAAACTCCTTCCTTTGAAGATGCTCAGAGTGGTTTCCATTTTCTTGGTAGAATTTTGGTATAAAACATTTCCCCATTCATACTCTTTCTCACCTAAGCCCACCAAAAAAGGCGTTGGGGGGCTCCCTTCCTTTGAGCTGTTGGTTTAACTTTTGTATGCCCCCTGAGTCTGTGCATGCTGCTATAGGTTGGTTTTTGTGGTTTTCTTATCATCTCCATCCTACCATGAGCTCTTTAGAACAATGTCCTTCCAAGTCCAGAGTGGCCAACAGTTCTGTTTATTGTTGAGTGTACAGTAGGTGCTGATGGTTTTAAAACACACATGAGCATACAGAGAATTCATTCCGTCTTATGAAAAGAACTAGATGTGAAATACCAGAAATGCATGCAGATTTAAGGCATAATCCAGACAAGAATAACACAGAATTTAAATGGAAACTAAGTCTATGGATGATTTCAAGCTCTAAAGAGATGAAAGGAGGTGACCCTCCAACAGTTGGGCTGCATACTTCTCTCTAAGGATGTAACTTTTCTGTCTGTGAGGTCCCAGTCCAGCCACTGATGGAAAAACCACCTTTATTTCAGTGAAGCAACTTTGTCAATAAAAAAAATTAATTACCCTCAGCAAATGCTTTGGGAAAATAAGCCACTGTCATTTTCCTTGTGGTGGCTGGCCAGGAAAAATCAAAGGAAAGGGTCTCCAAATTCTGAGACCCTTAGACACTTGAGGACAGAGTAATATTCCCTTCTAAGTTAAGACTCCTCTGGGGGGAAAAATCTGGAACTCTCTGAGAAGGACTTAATTATTTTGTTCAATATAATTTAAAGCAATTATTTATCACATTCTACAGTGCAACATGATTTGCAAAATAAAAATATATGTGTGTAATTTAGAGGTTAGGGAAAAGATCCATGGAAAATAAGTTGCATGTGTTCTACGGATAGAGTAGGAATTACTAATCAAAGTGCCTGAAAGTGTAGACACTGACACCCCTCCCATACTCCGAAATCCTTCCAGTAGTGGACCCTGTCAACTACAATATAGGTGTGGTACAACAGAGTTTTTCTATCTGGACCTTATTATTATGGACATCTTGAATTCAACATACCAGAAAATCCTTAGCCATTAAACTTTAGCATTAAGTAATCACAGCACCCTTTAATATGGCAATATTTTTTACCACTTGGAAACCAGAAAACAGACTTCTAATTGTTCCCTTAAGATTTTAGCAGGATGTGCAAAATAAATTCATTTTTCCTTATTCATATTATAAAATTTGCCTCGAGTTGACTTCCTGCTCTGATGTGAATCATGGTAGTGGCTGACTTGGCAAGGTATGGCCCATGTGTGGTGTGAAATACTGCAGGTGCCAGTTGCAACAAAGTCACCATTGTCTTTCTGTAATGAAGTCAGTTTAAATAGCTAAATGTCCAAAAGTGAATCCCAGTGTGCCTGGTGTCCAGAAGGTCAATTATTGCAGGGTGTTAAGACAATTGAGATTCTATTACTACTAACCAGGGTGCTTTTGTTTTTGTTTTTAATAATGCAATGCTAGTCTATTAGAATAAAGAAAACATATGACAGCAAAGATTGAATCATACATTGTTACACAATGGCAGATTTAAATTGCCACAGTTTATACAATACTGATTACACACACGCACACACACAGCACACAAAAAAACACTGACCCTGAATCAGACAGCACATTTCACACACATTTTCCAGCAAATTCCAGACCTTTGCTTTAGAGGAATTTTACTTGAAACAAGTGGCTATGTCAAATATTTTTTTGCTATGCTGAGATTCAACTCCTTGTAATGATTCTTATAGCTTACTCCCATTTTCTGTGGTGAGGGGAACGGATATTGAACCAGCCAAAACTTTGATTTTTTTTTTTCCAAAAAGTTTACATAAATTTTATTTTACTTCAAAAAACTTTTATGGGCATTTCCTTGATTTTTCATATTCGCATCTTATTATTCTTGAAAGATACTTTCTCCTAACATTAAAATTCTATTATCTTTTTAAATTCTTCGTGTGATAATGAAACAACCTTTTCCTAAAAACAAAGAACAGAGCTTATATCTTGATGGAAAAATTATATTAAAATAGTAAATTGTTTCAAGAGAATGTATTGAGCTAAAGTGTCATATTTTACTAAACTTTACAAACTAATTCATCATTTTTCTAAAAAGTTTTTTCCCTTTAATGAATGTTGTCTCGTTTGGGGTAAATATAGTTATTTTAAAATGACAAATGTGAGGTGAAATATTATAGAAATAATGTTTGAATAATATATTTCAAAAGATTTTTAATGTATTCTCTTTATTTTAATCTGTGAATGAATAAGTACATTTTTATTATAAAATCAGAGAAACTTGAACACTTAGCATTTCTTAGCATTATAAAGACACCAAAAATTAGTTTAGAAATTCCAAAATTACTTAAGATTTTACATTTTCTATATGGAATTCCAAAAGGATAGCAGATACGTATTTTTTCCTACCTGACACAATTAGATGAATCCAGGTGACTGATTAAACAATTAACTTTTTAAAATTTAACATGATAGTTACAGATGTTGTAATCTTTGGAAGCTAGCATATGTTCATTTTCCTTTCACTATTAATTTTCCATAATGACCCCTACTTATCACATACTCTGGAGAGAACTTTATTTGTTTATATTTTCTAATGTTTTTAAAAATAAAAATGGTTTTCATTATTAACAGTAATGGAAAGACTTTTTCATTATTAAATTTGGTATTTCTGAAGATTTTTCTCTGGCTCTTCTAAATCTAAAGTTCTAATGTGAATAAACTGTTACATAAATTTCTCAAATAATAGCTTAATTACTTATAAACTCTGGAAACAATTAGTTTATCAGCCTTTGAAGTGAGGAAGGCAACTTGCCAGGCTGACAGCAAAACACTTGTCACTTTTCCATGTAATGAGCTTAGTTTCTTTTTGTTATTTTAGATTATTTTGAAAAGGAAACTCGGTGGAATATACTTTAATGTTCAAAAGATTAAAAGTTGAATCATTTCACTTCATAAATGGCCTCTGCAATACCACTTAATAAAGTACCGAAAGAAATATTGAAAGCTCTGAAGATTATAATTAATGTGCTTATGGAAATCACTGGAACAGATATTCTGGTTCAAAGATAAAGTCGTGCTTGAATGACAACAATATTGTAAAAGATTGACGATGACTGTCCTCGCCTTCAGCCTCTTAGTAACATCATCCCTCCAGCAAACCACCAAATCACAGAACAGCCTCCTCTCTTGCCTCCCGCAACTGCTGGTCTCTTTTACCTCCCGCTGCCTGCACCTTCTACATCTTGCAGCCTCTAGGTTTCCATATTCCCCCAACACACACCTCCTTCTCCCTCGCCCCACCCGTCAGCCCCTCCTATTTCAGGTGTCTTTTCCCACTATCAGGTGTTTCTCTTTCTCTCTCTCTCTCTCAACATAGATCAAAGGAAGTTCCGAATACAAGTGGTAATCATGAGATCGAAACATTATATGTCTGAATATTAAACCCCCCCCCCAAAAAAAATAAGGAAGAAAAATAAAAGAATATCGGAAGAAGATGTTGGTTTCATCTAGGCAGGCTCCGGACCTGACTTAGTGAGCGCAGAGCGCAGGTGGGGGCCATCAGCTCTTGGTGGCCGCCTCCTTAGAGGCCTTTTCCTCAGGTGAAGTCTACACCTGAGGCCACCCGCTCCCTTCTGACCTTGGCGGCCAAGGAGCAAGGTCTTCTCTAATCCCATCACCTGTCTATAGGAGTGTTTACCAGCTTTTTTGAGGGCCAAGAAAGGCAGGCAATTCCCAAGAAACCCCTTGGATCGATCCAGCTGGTCAGGGCCCATACCAGATGCGGGACGGCAAACTTCTGGACCATTTTGCATATTTCATAATGATATTAACATTCTTCTTAGACTGACCCCCATACTGTATATCATAATTACAATTCACCCTTCCCTTTGTCGGTTGGAATCCCTTTAAGCCGTCCTAGCAAGTCAGCCTACTTTGGGGACGCGTTTTGCATTTTCCATTGCCCCCTATTCCTCCCCAGACCTATATGTCAAGGAATAAGGAGTTGAGACATGACATATTAATGTTTTTATCAGGGGACGCTCTATGCTCCCACAGGAAGGGAGGGAGCCCGGGAGGAGAGGGCAGCCGAAAAGGAGCGGGCAGGAATCGCGCCGCAGCTCCTGCGGAAATTCATATTCTGTGTATGTTCCTCCCTCACCTGAAATAAATCCTGCAGGCCTACCCACGCAAATCCAGCAGCACTTATTTATTTGCATGTCATGCTTATAATATGGTAGAAAGCAAGACGGATCTTCGAGAAGGGGAGGAGATGAGGCTCACCTCTCAGGCTCACTCTCTTAAATAAAAAAGAATTGACCGGAGGGGCGCCTAAGAATTTATCTTGAGTTTGTGGTCATTATCTCTATTATATAGCCCCGGCAATAAATAAATCGGGTAGTTACTACCCAACAATAAAACTGTAGTGTATGGGACACCTTACTATTACTTTCTTAATAATCTGCCGTTTCTTTCCCTTTAAATCTTCCCCGTCTTGTCTTCCCACTCTCCTACAAGGATCTATCTTCAACCCTAGAGGTACAAGACCGCTCGGATCATTTTTATATTTTGTGAACACAATAAGTTTTCCTGTCTAGATTTTGTGTTTTGTCTTCTGTTTTCTAGGCTGCCTAATCTGCTTCAAGACAAAGGGTCGGCCAGGATCAAAAGTCTTTTTCTTTGCCCTCTCTGTATTTTAACCGCTTTGTACGTCCACCCTAATGAAGATCGCCCCCTTCGAGGCAGTCACCCATGGGGTCGCTAGGAAAAAGGAAGCAATGCAGGCTCCGGGCAACCCGACCTGGGGAGAGGTGGTCGGTGCCCCCGCTGTGGGCACGCCCTTGGGCGCGCACGTAGTCCTAGAGCCGAGTTGGAGACTCTGCCTAGGGTTGTTCTACCTCTCACGCCCCACACCCAGATTCTTGATTGTGCGTGTGCCCGTGTAGGCGTTTCTGGGGGTCCCATCGCTCCGACTTCTGCCCAATCGCCCTCCTCCCGGGGCACAGCCCGCCACCGGCGGACGCCAGCGCAAGCAGCCTGGACCCGCCTGAGAAGTCGGTCCTCATTCAACTGCGGGTTCCCCAGTGTCTGCCCGCATTAAACCCCACCGAGTGGACTGGAGCCCCGGGCGCATCCAAAGAGGTGGGAGGGGGCGCCCCTTGGGGTTCCCGCTGCCCTCACACCTGGGCTCGCCTCCTGAGCGCCCCATTTATTTACCCAGCTCCTGCCCCAGCCCCGACCCTCAGCCAGGCGGGAGGCACAATCTGGTCGGGACCAGAGCTTTGCAGAGCCCCGGGGGCGCTCAGCCCCCGCGGGAAGAAGGAGCCCAGCCGACGTCCGGCCGGCGCCTTCCAAAACCACCGCCACACTTGCTTTCACGCCAGCGCGAAAAGTGACGCGGACTCGCAAAGCGGTCAGCAAATGACCATTTTATCCGCGGAGCCGCAACTGGAAATGGCATGTGGGGAGGGTGCGGGGGAGAAGGGGGAAAGGAGCAGTAGTAAGGCGGAGAAAGAGAACGGACCTGAGTGGCTTCCCGCTTTTGTCTCTACACTGCTGGTCCCAAGAAATCAAGTTAACCACAGCAAGCCCCCACCAGGCTCGTTTTTGTTTGTGTGACTTAGATCACAGAATCAAACAGATCGCAGATAAAGGACCAAAACCTCCGAGAGAGTGTGTGAGTGGGAGTGTGTGTGTGTGTGTGTGTGTGTGTGTGTGTGTGTGAGAGAGAGAGAGAGAGAGAGAGAGAGAGAGAGAGAGAGAGAGAGAGAGAGAGAGATTGAGATTGAAGCAACCCTAGCGAGGCTACTGATGAAGAAGGGACGATGAACTTCTCACCTTTCTTTAACTCAGTAAAAACACGTCCCTTAAAAAAAAATCCACTCTGCCGCGCGCGCGCGTGTGTGTATGTACGCGCGCGCGCGTGAATTTCCCTCTTAATTGCATTTTGCTGGGATGATCTTTTATGACTCGAAAACAAGCGGCTGGGAAAATATTCACGTTTGGGACAGAAAACATTTTTTATTTATATCTTTGACATTTAAAAGAGCAGAATTAATTTGTCCTGTCTACATTAGCATTGAGAGAAAGTTTCAGAAATCTACCCAGGGGAGGGGGGGGGGGTGCAAAAAAGAAAGCGAAGAAAGGAAAAGAAAAGCTAGGCTTGGTTTTCTTATTTCAGATCTGTAATCAATCATTGAAATAGGAGGCAGCAAAATTGTAAAGATTCGATAGATTAAAATGCAAATGAAAGGTAGAAAAAGAAACATTAACATGGCGATCAAAGATTTAATAACCGTAAATCAAGTTTTTTTTCTGTTGCAGCTGCAGTTTGTGTGTGTTTATGTTTTAATCATGTTCGTTCCATAAATAAATAATTTCTGAAACGAGACTAATTTTTCATTATTTTAACCGTGGGCTATAACACTAAATATTAAAAATAGAAAGCATATATGATGCCGGATCCCCAGCCAAATAAGAGAAAGACTTGTGTTGATTGGTTAAAAAAATCAAGGGGTTTCATTTGTGTGTTTTGAAAATCAAAGTATTATGCTAAAAAAAATCTATTTCAACTGACAAATCACAAAGTTTTATTTTCCCTTTAATATTTTATGCTAACAACAAGATACCATTTATGTTAAATGTATTCGTGGCTGCATATCCATTTCAGTTTGAGCATTTTCAAAGAACGAACGTGCCAGGATATTTAAATAATACAGAACATATATTATTTCAAAGTGCCTTGACAGAATTTCTGGAAAATGATACTTTTTGGAAGAATCTGCCTTCTAGTGAAAAATTAAGTGAGGGTTCAACACAGTTAAAACTTTTTTAGCTTTATCTTTAAAGTTTTTTTTCCAAGTGAGACTATTTTAGCCTTTTGTTATCATTCAATTTAAGATTTTATGTCAGGTATCAGATTGTTGGAGCAAACCCTACTCATCTTCTCAACTATGGTGAAGGATTTTCCTTTTCATTCTTTTATTTAAAACATAGATCTATTAATTTAGAAATTTCTAGAACTTTTAAAGCAATACACCTAGACTTGGTCTTTTCTTTCTATCCTTTTCTTTTTTCCTTCCTTCCCTCCTTCCTTTCTTTTGTGTGTGTGTGTGTGTGTGTGTGTGTGTGTGTGTGTGTGGTCTTATTAATATGGGGGAACTCATCTTTAATAGATTGAAAACTCCTCTTTTTGATAACACAAACTTACAATGTTTGAAATAAGCTCTTTGTTTAATTCTGTCTTTGAAGCAGTTATTCACCCTAATGTACTGAAATGATGAATTAGAATTGCCTCAATTTCTCCTCTTGCCACAAACTAAAATGATAACCAACTCTGGAATACATGTTTCTTTTGTAAAAACCTTTAAGTTAAATGTGAGCCAAGTTGATGTACACCCTCCCTATCCCGGCCAAACAATCACGTTTTCACTGTGACAGTCCAATAATGCATTTAGTTTAAAATTACACTTGGACTTTTTCTCCATTGTATTTTTTCATTTACTTCAGTGCAACAAGATGACTTGATTTTCATGGGATTACATGGACTCTATTCAGTGTTACTGGGACATTTCTGCCCAACTAAATACTTGCCTTAATAGACAAATGAACTTCTTTTTATTTGCTGGAGTTCGTAGATGGTTTTAGAAACACAGTGTGCAACTGATTTAGTTATTGTTGTTGTGAGAATCGAACAGGCTCAAAAGTCATTTATCTAAACCGGAGAGATATGACTCTGTAAAAGGGAGAAGCAAGGGCAGAATCATAGGGAATTATTACAGTTTATAGCTCTTATTAATTAAACCGGATGTAGTTTTATTCTGCTCTTTTTAGTACTGACCGTGCTAAAAGCTCCCAGATACCTTTTTCCCCTTCACCCCAATTTTTTTTCATTTATCAGGTCCCTTGTTGATGGGGTTTGCTTTTCCCATATTAGACCACTAAGTACAGTGTAAAACCTCCTGTGTCTTCAGAGGATCGCGTCTCCCCCTCCCGAAAATAAAAGGGGAAAAAAAATGAAAAGAAATGCTTTTCTCATTCAGTTTTAGTATTTTGTTTCGTTGAAATGCAAGACAGGTACTTGATTTAGCATTTAAGCAAAAGGTTACACAAACCGCGTTTTAGAAAGTGTTGGGATGTCCGACAGGGTCAGCCCCAGATCAGATCATTTTTTGAATGCAGACCTAAAGATAATGAGTACTTGTTGTATTAAAGGGGACAAACAGTACTTTGGCTTCCTCTGACCCCAGAATGCACGGCTCGGTTTCATTGATCATCCCCCTTTATGAGATAATGCAATTACAAACATCAATAAGGGGCTGCAAGGGGAATCATTATGCGGTGACAGTGATAAATGACGGTGCAGAAATAGCATGCTTTTTCCCCCCTAACAATCCAGGAGCCCAGGGGCTCCGGGGGCTGAACACAGTCGCCAAGGAAACAGATGACATCCCAAACGGCACCAAAGGAAAAAAAATGAACAGTCTTTCTTTGCCTTTCACTCTTTTCCGTCTTCCAAAGAGTTAGTTTTGGCTCTAGCAGCAGCTGCCACACAGGCATTTCGTTATTTCAGACATTAAAGACTGGAGCGGGCAGTGGGAGTCTCCTCCCCTTCCATCCCCACCCCCACTAGATAACACACAAAGCTGCTGTTCACAGTTTAGGACTACCTGAAAATGCACTTCTTGAAATCAGATTTGGATGGGGTGGAGGGTGGGGGGAACGTGGATTTACACAGCCACTGCCTTGAGTTTTCTCAGCTTTTGTCCAGTGGAAACTGAGTCTCCAGAAGAAGCTGGCGCCTCGCAGGTCGGCCCAGTAAAGGCACGGGTGTGCCTGTTTAGCCTTCATCTCCCAGCGGTGCCAGATGCTGCTTGCTGCCGGTGGCGTACGAGGCGGGGTAGGGGTTGAAGTAGGAGGCTGCTAGGGGTATCAGACGCTATTGGGGTTTGAGTTATCAGTGGAAGGAGGATCTCCCCTAAATCGAGGATTCTGATTCTTTAAAAACCCCAGCGTACCCTCAGAAAGGTTCTTCAAGGGGGCCTTGCCAAGCAATCCCCACCCACCCCATGTCCAGAAAGGTGGGTGCGGTGGGCGGGCGGGATCCGGCTACGGGTTATTACCGGGGCTGCAGCGCGGGATCTACGCCTGCGGGGTCTAGTAGGCGGTGGAGCCTCAGGACACTGGGTGAAGAAGGGGAACTTGCCATTTTGGGGGAGGAGGAAGCGAGAAAGTGCTGAAGTACAAGAGAGGCCTAGGAATAAAGGCACAAGGGAGGGGAGGAGGAAAGCAAGAGCGCGCAATCCCACCCCCTGTGGAGGTCTCTAACCCGGAGAAAGCAGACTCAGGGTTCCTGACCCCTGGCGGGCACGCCTAAACTTGAAGCCAGGGACCCACGCAGCGCGCCCAGCCACACCAGGCCCCCGCAGAGAGAATCCAGCCCGACTAGTGTGTGAAGCAGGTGACTTTATTCACTGCTCCCCCAATCGGCGAGGTCCCGGGACTCGTTTTCCGCCTGGAGATTAAGATCATTTCTCGCGTAATGAACTTAATGCTTTAGGGTAGAGGTGAGTGTGTCTGAGAGTGGGCAGGGGTAGGAATTACCGACCCGATCGATGGTAGACTGGCTTAAAACTAAATCCGTTTTCTCCAGGGCTTCACTGCCCGGGTTTCCCGTGGTGGTTTGAGCGCGCGGGGAGAGCAGAAGGCAGCGCGCGTAAGGGCGACCCCAGGGTGCGACCAGTCAGAACCAAGGCCCTGAAAGTGCCCCCTATCTCCACACCAAGACCTCCAGGGTATCATTTTTAGGGCAAAGACGCTTTAAAGCGCAAACGTTGGCGAACTGATTGCTCAATATGTTGTTTGTTTTTCCTTTCAGATCCGCCTTGGGAGAGAATGTTTCAGACGCCTTGGCGGGCAGATCGGGCGGAAAAGGGAACCCTCCCCCTCCTTGCCATCAGTCACCCTCATCAGGACCCGGATCCTCCCCTCCCACTCTCGTTCATGGCTCTCTACTGGTCCCTGAGATTCCTAGCTCCGTGCAGACTCTGCACCGCGACCACCCCGAGTGCTACGGGTCGCCAAACAGCCAGTAGGTGCGGGGTAGCATGGAAGAGGGGAGAGACCAGGAAAAATGCCCGGTCAGGCAGGGCGCCCCACTACCCAATTCCACGCCGTTCCACTCGGTATTCAAACGCCTACCCCGGAGCTTTGCATCATCAGGTCATGATTTTACCGCCTGCGCATGGGCCGAGGGCCTGCGGGGATCCGAAAGGCAGGGGAAAGTTTGCAGGGCTTTTAAAGTGATCTCCAGGAGTTCCTGCTTAAGTCGTCGGGGGTGCCGCCCACAGTCTCCCGCGGCGGCTCCCATCCCCGGCACTCGAGGCCCTCCAGGGCAATCTGCCAGAGTCCCAGGTGCCCTTTGGTCCCCAAACTCTCAGGGTCACGCTCCCAGAAGCGCGGTGGGACTCAGCGGAGCTCTGGTGTGACAGAGTTCATTAAGAAGCCTCGAGCCCACTACAAAGCACTCGGAGTAGTTTCGAGGGCAGGAGCCACAGTCGCGCAGGAGGCATCTCTTCACACCCTTCAGAGCACAGCCCTGGTCGCCGGGTCTCCAGAGACAAAGTCAGCGATCCCTTAGACTTGACTTTCAGGTGGGGGTGGGCAGGACGTAGGAGGCTACCACAGGCATTGAACAGCCCCCAAGTGCTCTGGGCTCCGGGCAGGGTCCTGTCCGCCCCTGCACTGGGCCCAGGCACCACCCACCGTGGGACCCAGGGGTAGCTGCATCCTGGCTGAAGTTCCGCGCAGCGGCCCCGGGATTTTCTCTAGGGGCGCGGGGCTCGTCCCACGCCAAGATAGCAGCAAATCTTCAGCCCTGAGCCCGCACGACTGGGTGGGTGGGGGCGCTGCATGCCGCAATGAACTAGGATCGCCAGGTCTGCGCGCCGCTTGGGAGACGGCGCGCGGGAGGTGACGGGTAGTGCTTGTGCTTTTCCTTTGCTGATTCTTTCGACTTCCTACGAAGTTTCCTGATAGGCGCCTCTGCCCCAAGGTCGGAGCCTCCCACCAGCGCTCCTTCCCCTCCCTCCTCACAGCCCGGGGAGCCGAACCAGCCGGAGTCTGTGCCCGGCCTGGCGGCGCGCTGGTCCCCGAGGCTGGGACCACGCCGCGCCACACTGCCCACCTCTCCCTGACCTCCGCGCTGGGCGCCTCTCCCCGGGGCGAAACTCGCCGGCCCCGCTCCCTGCAAGGAGACACCCGCTGCCTCCCGAGGAACTCCTAATACCATCCATACAGCTTTAATGCGTTTATAATTCGATAAGTGATTTCAATTTGAAATTGTTAGTAACTAATTTTATGGGTAATTTTTCCACATCAAATATTTAAGCATCAGATTAAGGGAGCCAGTTCCGACACAGGATAATAAGGGGGTTTCCCCCCACCCCCCGCGCCTCCGCCTCCGCCTCCGCCTCCCACCGTTTCCTACCGAGTCGTTTTCCCGAATCCCCAAAAGGTGGCAGTCGAAGCCGACTTTCCTCTTTTCCTGTGGCTCTGCGAAGGGAGGGGGAGAGAGGGGGATGGGGGGATGGCGGGAGAGGGGGGAGGGGCGAGGAAAGGGGAGGGAGAAACTAAACGCTGGGTGGACTTTTCAAACTAATTCTTTAACACGTTTCTAATACAGTACAAGCAAGAAGCAGTGGTGAATTTCCTGGAAAAGTCCTGGCAGAAAAAGAAAGCCAAAAAACGTGCCTTGTGGTCTCAGGGGTAGGGGATGTGAGAAACTCAGCACATTCAAACTCAACCTCAATTCTGAACGGAAGGGGAAGAGGGAGACCCAGAGAGGGACCGACTGGCTTTTGGATATTTCTTTGTATTTGAACATGATCTCTATATATTATTCCACTAAGCAACTTGTTTCTTTGAGGACAGGGCTCTGCAAATGACATAATGGGGGGGGAGGGGTAGCGGCGGGCAAAGGGTGCCGGGTGGGGGGCAGACTGCCGTGGGCGGAGGCGAGACTGGGGCGAGCAGCGGATGAATTGCAGACCAGTTGCCAAAACTTTTTTTTCCCCTGCTGCTGCTTTTGCGGCTGCCTTTGCTGCAGCCTTTGCTTTGAATGTGGGTAACTAGGAAACAGCAAGCCGTCTGAGAAGACGGAATTTCCAACGTGTAAAATGTTCTTAACGGAACCATTGAGCGAGTGCAATAAGGCGTGAGGGGGAACTAATCTTCCCATTTAAATGTTTGTGGCAATTTTATCTAAATGAATTTTAATGCTAAACGAGGGTAATTCCCCATTTGTAGCGCGTTTACTTCTCTTTCCTGTGCTTCTAAAGCAGTCGAACATCATGCAATGAACAATAACAATAAAAATACTGTCAAGGCATATTATTCATTTTGAATGTGTTATAATTACAGCTGATTAAATATGAGAGGATAAAATATTTTTTAAAAATTTTGGAAAAATATCTAAATCGTACTAAAAAGTTGTCTCATCCAGCCAGGGGGGCTTCCCCCTCCCGAATAAAAATTAAAAGCAGGTATAATTGTGTGCCCTTACTTAAAGGAGGGCGTTTTGTTTTTGCCTTTTAAGAAACATCAAAAACACTCTCGACACCTCTATTATTTCCCTCCTTCGGATAAGTGTCCTCAATAACCTCGGAGCTGGCTCTGAAATTTACAAGAGGAAAAGCTAAAATAGCATTAAGTCAGGAGGGTGTCGAGCAGAGGAAGAGAGGAACTGCGAAGAGTCATTCTCCCACAGCATCCTTAGTTGGGTGAACGCACGCAAACAACAGTTTTGTTTTGTTTCTAATTTCTGGACATTAATGATCACTAGTCTTCATCGTCTCCATATTCCCTAACTCCTCTAGCCCCTTTCTCCTTTCCCTGGAGGATCTGGCTCTTTCTCTCTCTCTCTCCTCTCTCTCTCTCTCTCCTCTCTCTCTCCTCTCTCTCTCTCTCTCTCTCTCTCTCTCTCTCTCTCTCTCTCTCTCTCTCTCTCTCTCTCTCTCTCTCTCTCTCTCTTCCCCATCTTTCCCTCCCCCTCTCCCTCTCCCCCCTGCCTCCCTTCCTCCTCCCCTTTCTCTTCCCCACTCGGCAAGAGCCTCCTGGAGAATAAAGACAGAAAATAACCAACTCACCCGGGCATGTACTGGGGAGGAGGGGCAAGTGGACGGTTAGTTTATGAAGTTTATTATTCATTTTAAAAGTAAATAAATGGTTGTTAACTGCTAGTAACCACCTATCAAAAGAGAATGATTTCACCAATATGGACTATTTATGTAGTGGAAGAGTTACCGCTGGGTCAAATGAGAAATTTGAACAATCCCAAATAAGGGATGGGGGTGGGGTGGGATGGGTGGCGGCGCAGCCCACGATGGGTGCAGTAGGTTGACCCCGACTCTTTCTGCGCACCCACGTGTTTAGAAACCAGGCCCCATAAACAAAAGGTGAGAGTGTGCGCTGCCACTCCAGCAGGTGAGTCACTCAGTCACAGTCACCTAGTAAAGCCAACCCACAGCTGGTTTCTCTTTTCAAATAGAAAATAGAATTGCTGAGGGCGGGTTTATAGGGTGACATGGGCCTGAATGTCAGACTTGAGTTTAAGACACTCTCTTCCAACCCATCCCTTTGTTTACAAAGCAATCACCGCTAAAAGGCTTATTTTTTAAAGCGAATTTGCCTTAATTAAAATATTTGTATATTTTCCTGAGCTTTGGGAAGCCCTCTTTATAGCAGCAATTTTATTTAAATAAAATTATAAGCTATTCCAGCTTAAACATGTTATTTTGTACCATTTAGCTGGCTGCCATGCAGAAATTCTGTACAGCTGTTCTGGAAAATTGGTTAATAACCAGTTTTATCCAATGAGAACACAGAGCATATTTATAAAAATTAGATTTTGAAGTCTGGTCTCTTCAATTCACATAGTTAATTTCCTAATAAACATATACTGCTCATCCTAGGTTAAGGTCCTTAGTAAAACACTAAACTTTGTACTTAGATTGCTGTTATGTGCAAGAATAATTTCACTGATCTTAGATGAATAATTCTGTTGGATGTAATCTGAGTCTACATTTAGTTTAGTGCCTTTAGGCCTTAAATTTGCTGATATTAGGAGTTCATTAAGTCATCTTGCAGAAATCACTGGTTATTATTAAATAATTTACTTTGCAGTTAAAATTCCAAATACATATATGGCTTAGGGAGCTAAAATTAATTACTATATTTACTGCATTAATGGTTAAAAATTTGGGGGGCAGTACACAAATTGTTCAAGCAGTGGAGTCAGCATGACAAAAATAATCTTGTTTTTATTTTAGATTCAGATTTCATTACTGCACTCAAACGACTACAACTGGGCTTGGCGTTATTATACAATCCAAACTGTTTCCGTCAGAAACGCTAAGACTCAGTGTGCAATGATTGTTATTAATAATTAGCTCCTTGGTTTCTTGATAGAAAAAGGCTATCAACAAGCATTTGTTTATCCACAACAAAAAAGTATAATTAGCTTATCCCACTTAGTAAATCTTGTATGCATGCCAACTCATACCAAACTGCTACTTTTACAAAAAAAAAAAAATTGCAATAATACAGTTCATTTTTCCAGTCCTTTTTGCACAAAATTTATTTACAATGTCTACATAAATGCTCCAAGGTGGGACTATGGAAAAATACACACATGACCGATGCTTTGCTCAGAAATAAAGTCAACATATTAAAAATAAATCTTCAGTCTATGTTTTTGAGCTGCATAAAACAGGAAGTGATGTATAAGGTGGTGGTTGTTGTTGCATGGGGACAATGATGCTTGATGTGACAATTAGGCTTCTAAACACACGGCCTTTTGGTTTCCATGCCTCCTCCTACCAGTCTCCTTAAGACACTGCCTGCAACAGCTGATTAATCATTGTTGATGACTGCAGTTTTTCCCATCCTTCCCGATTTACATCTGTTCAGGCCAATTCAAATATGGTGAGTAAATGAATTAGACATGCAAATTCAAGCCCCAGGCTAGAGAGAGGGAGAGAGAGGAAAAGAGAGAGAAAGAGAGAAAGAGCGCGCATGGCTGAAATCCTAGGCGAGAAGAAAGATTCTTCTGCCTGATAGTTATTTTAATGCTCTAAAAATCCTGCAAATCAGACCTTCCTGTCCCTTGCAGGATAACTGTAAGGCTTTTTAATGTAAGGAGGCTTCTGGAGGAAGTGAAGAGCTATGGAAACAACACACATAGTGTGGAAAAATTTCACATTTTTTTTAAAAAATCTATAAGAAACAACGTAATATGGATAACAGTATAATAGCATTTACAATATTTCACTCTTTGTTCTTTTAATGTCTTATATAGTTATTTAGCATGTCCCCCAAATTGACTTCAGTTGGTATTTCCTGCTTTTTTAGAGTCCCTATGAAGAATTAGGGATGCTCCTTGGTCCAAAGTAGATGCCAAGAATGGAACTCCACAGTCATTGCAGAAAAAACATGATTTGAAATCAGTCACCATTGCAGACAATGCATATTCCCTTAAGCTACTGAGCATGAATGTCCATGACTTGTCCACTCATTGTTGGGTCTCCTGTATTAAGAACCGTGGGGCTTGATGCTGACATTGGCATTCCGGGGTGGGGCGGTCCTCCATGCATCATCACTGTTGGGTGGTGAGGGTGTCCAGGAATGTACGTATGCATGGGGGGCCCATGACGCAGCTGAGCAGGATGGGGGGGCATCTGGGGTTGGGTATAACTTGGCTGTCCCATACTCACACCCATTGGACCACCCCGGGCTACATACTCCCCTGGCATACTTTGCAGCCCTGTAGAAATTCAAAAGAAAGAAAAAAAAAAAAAAAAAAAAAAAAGAAAGAAAGAAAAGAAAAAGAAAATATTATGAAAACGCAATATTGTGATTCTGGCTATGGCAATCCTATGAAAGCCAGGGAACGTTGTGATTGAGGGAACATGGCTTTGTAAAACATTCTTTCCATTCACACAGAAGAAAGTAAAATGAGAAATGTCATGCTGGAAACTCAATTTTGCCACCATTTTCCATGCATTGTCACTGTTACCAGGTCCGCCTCCCGAGGTCTTATTTATTTAAAAAAAAACAAAAAAGAATGAAACTG